>NC_141168.1:43685000-48485000 GCF_055505025.1 Bos grunniens | reverse complement strand
GACCACCTTACCTGCCTCCTGAGAAACCTGTACTGTACTGTCAGTACAGTCGTTCAGTCGTGTCCAACTCTTAGCAACCTCGTGGACTGCAGCCTACCAGGCTCCTCTGTCCATGGGGTTTTCCAGGCAAGTGTACTGGAGTGGGGTGCCATTGCCTCAATAATTACTTTAAATGTAAATGGATTAAATGCTCTAACCTGCGGGGAGCGAGCTCCACCCCTGGCAAAGGTCTTGAGGAAGGAGGCTTGGCATACGCAAAGGCGGGATCAAGCCTCAGGAGTCTCCCTGGAAATTCTCGAGCATCTACCCCCAAAACCAGAGTCTGCCTACTTTCTGCTTTGTGCTTTCACCTACACCTCTGACTTTATGGGGGGCTGTCCCCCACTACCTCTCTCTGAAACAAGAGTTAGCTTACAGCTCCAGTTAATAATTCCTGGGTGTGACAGTGTTTAACCTACAAACTCCTTTGGAAATCCTCTAGCCTGCCTGAATAGGTTTTTCCGGCCACACGTGATTGTTCAGAGCCTCCCAACTGTGACTGGCATGAGATGTTCTAAACTGTCTAAATACAGATTCCTTTGAGCAGTTAAAAGATTGATTAGAAATTGTATTGGTGAAGGGTTTTTCACTTGTTGGGCCAATGTTTGCTGCTAAGTCTCCATATCCCTTATCTGCTGTGTCCCTGGCAGTGTATTGATTAATATAATTGGTGTAAGTAGTAGCTTTAATATTTGTAACCTGGGACCCTTGAGTTAATTCTTTTTCTTGTTATAGCCCACCACACCTTTGCTCTGTAGGAATGCAACTTTATCTAATGCTTTTTGGAGGCTGGCGCCTGACTTTAGAATAATCACCTTTAGAGAAAAAGGCCTCCGGGCCAGAAGATGATGCAAATCACCTAAACTTTTGCATATGATAAGTTTGCAGGAAGAAAGCTTGGCTTACTGCATGACTCTACCCCTTCCCCCATTATCCTCTATGCATAACTTAAGGTATAAAAACTACTTTGGAAAATAAAGTGCGGGCCTTGTTCACCGAAACTTGGTCTCCCCATGTCGTTCTTTCTCTCACCTTCTGGCTGAATTATTCAGCCTCTTTTCTCCACTGAATTTCCTCACTGAGCTATCCTTATTCCATTACTCTTTATATCCTTAATTAAAGTTTAATTAAGCAGTTGTTTCCTGATCCTCGCCGACGCCATCCCCGCTTCGAATTCCCTGGATCCACCGGGGCTGGACCCCGGCACTAACCAAAAGACACAGACTGGCTGAATGGATACAAAAACAAGACTCATATATATGATGTCTACAAGAAACCCACTTCATACCTAAAGACACATATAGACTGAAAGTGAGAGGATGGAAAAATATACTCCATGAAAATGGGAAGCAAAAGAAAGCTGGGGTAGCAATCCTCATATCAGACAAAATAGACATTAAAATAAAGAAGATTACAAGAGGTAAGGAAGGACACCACATAATGACCATGGGATCAATCCAAAAGAAGACATAGTAACTGTAAATATCTATGCACCCAACATAGGAGCACCTCGATACATAAGACAAACACTAACAGACATAAAAGGAGAAATTGATAGTAGCACAGTAATAGTAGGAGACTTTAACACCCCACTGACACCAATGGACAGATCATCAAAACAGAAAGTTAATAAGGACACAAGTCATAAATGATACATTGGATGAGATGGATCTCATTGATAGAGGACATTCTATCCAAATGCAGATGAATACACCTTCCAAGTGGACATGGAACATTCTCCAGGATCGACAACATCTTGTCACAAATCAAACCTCAGTTAATTTAAGAAAATTGAAATCGTATCAAGCATCTTCTCTGACCACAACACTATGAGACTAGATATCAATTACAAGAAAGAAACTGTAAGAAACACAAACAAACACATTACTAAATAACCAACAGGCTACTGAAGAAATCAAAAGGGAAATCAAAAAAATTATAGAAACAAATGACAATGAAAACATAACTCAAAACCTATAGGATGCAGCAAAAGCATTCTAAAAGGGAAGTCTATAGCAATACAATCCTACCTCAAGAAATATGAAAAACATTGAATAGACAACCTAACTTTACACCTGAAACAACTGGAAAAAGAAGAACAAAAAAACCCCAAAATTAGTAGAAGGAAAAAAGTCATAAAGATGAAAAAGAAATGAAAGAAACCCTAAAGACAGTATCAGAAAATTATTCCACCCTGTGTGCAGTCCTACCATCTCTAGAGCACAAACTCTCTGTGCTTGTTTGCCCCTCTCCAAACTAAACCTAATCTTGCTTTCCTTTCCTTCCTTCTTTCTTCTTCTGACTTGGGTTGAGTATCACACCCCCATATTTCAGCATAACTTACAGAGCTAGTTCAGTTCAGTTCACTCAATCAGTTGTATCCAACTCTGGACCCCATGGACTGCAGCATGCCAGGCCTCCCTGTCCATCACCAACTCCCAGAGTTTACTCAAACTCATGTCCATTGAGTCAGTAATTCCATCCAACCATCTCATCCTCTGTCATCCCCTTCTCCTCCTGCCTTCAATCTTTCCCAGCATCAGGGTCTTTTCAAATGAGTCAGTTCTTCACATCAGGTGGCCAAAGTGTTGGAATTTCTGCTTCAGCATTAGTCCTTCCAATGAATATTCAGGACTGATTTCCTTTAGGATGGACAGGTTGGATCTCCTTGCAGTCCAAGGGACTCTCAAGAGTCTTCTCCGACACCACAGTTCAAAAGCAGCAATTCTTTGGCGCTCAGCTTTCTTTAGAGTCCAACTCTCACATCCATACATGACTACTGGAAAAACCATAGCTTTGACTAGATGGACCTTTGTTGGCAAAGTAATGTCTCTGCTTTTTAATATACTGTCTAGCTTGGTCATAACTTTTCTTCCAAGGAGCAAGCGTCTTTTAATTTCACAGCTGCAGTCATCATCTGCAGTGATTCTGGAGCCCCCCAAAATAAAGTATGTCACTGTTTCTACTGTTTCCCCATCTATGTGCCATGAAGTGCTGGGACTAGGTGCCATGCATGATCTTAGTTTCTGAATGCTGAGTTTTAAGCCAACTTTTTCACTCTCCTCTTTCACTTTCATCAAGAGGCTCTTCAGTTCTTCTTCACTTTCTGCCATAAGGGTCATCTGCATATCTGAGGTTATTGACATTTCTCCTGACAATCTTGATTCCAGCTTGCGCTTTATCCAGCCCAGCATTTCTTATGATGTACTCTGTATATAAGTTAAGTAAGAAGGGTAACAATATACAGCCTTGACATACTCCTTTCCTTATTTGGAACCAGTCTGTTGTTCCATGTCCAGTTTCTAACTGTTGCTTCCTGACCTGCATACAGATTTCTCAAGAGGCAGGTTAGGTGGTCTGGTACTCCCATCTCTTTCAGAATTTTCCACAGTTTGTTGTGATCCACACAGTCAAAGGCTTTGGCATAGTCAATAAAGCAGAAGTAGATGTTTTTCTGGAACTCTCTTGCTTTTTCAGTGATTCAGCAGATGTCAGCAATTTGATCTCTGGTTCCTCTGCCTTTTCTAAATCCAGCTTGAACATCTGGAATTTCATGGTTAGCATACTGTTGAAGCTTGGGTTGGAAAATTTTGAGCATTACTTTGCTAGTGTGTGTGATGAGTGCAATTGTGTGGTAGTTTGAGCATTCTTTGGCATTGCCTTTCTTTGGGACTGGAATGAAAACTGACCTCTGCCAGTCCTGTGGCCATTGCTGAGTTTCCAAATTTGCTGATATATTGAGTGCAGCACTTTTACAGCATCATCTTTTATTATTTGAAATAGCTCAACTGGAATTCCATCACCTCCACTAGCTTTGTTCATAGTGATGCTTCCTAAGGACCACTTGTCTTCGCATTCCAGGATGTCTGGATCTCGGTGAGTGATCACACCATCATGATTACCTGGGTCGTGAACATCTTTTTTGTATAGTTCTTCATGTATTCTCGCCACCTCTTCTTAATAGTTTCTGCTTCTGTTAGGTCCATACCATTTCTGGAGCTAGTACTTCAGACAAAACAACCTGTGACCTTCCAAGCTTGATAGGTAACAGCATTATCATAATAATAATAGGCCAGAATATTAGAGAGCTCCTACCACCGAGAGACTTCCCTGGTGGCTCAGATGGTAAAGCATCTGCCTACAGTGCAGGAAACCCAGGTTCGATCCCTGGGTCAGGAAGATCCCCTGAAGAAGGAAATAGCAACCCACTCCAGTACTCTTGCCTGGAAAATCCCATGGACGGAGAAGCCTGGTAGGCTACAGTCCAAGGGGTTGCAAAGAGTCGGACACGACTGAGCAACTTCACTTTTCACCACTGAGAGAAGGATTACTGAGGAGCCCTATCTGTGACACCCAAGGACACAATCCTGTAACCTTTAAAGAAATGAAATTTGTATTTTAAACCTTTCTGAAAATTGAAAACAATCCAAGTTCAGATGGTTTCTTTGGTGAATTATCCCAAACTTTTATGGAAGAAATAACACCAATTTTATATAAACACTTCTAGAAAACAGAAAAGAAGGAAATACTTCCCAACTCATTTTATAAGGTCAGCATTACCTTAATACCAAAACTAGACTAAAATCTTTTATTCATCTTCATTAATTAATAGATGCAGAAATTCTCAAAAAAAGATAGCAAATTAAATTCAGCAATATATAAAAAGGGTTATACATCAGGAACAAGTGGCATCAACCCAGGAATGTAAAACTAGTTCAACATTCAAAAATCAAATACAATTCACAGTAATAACAGACTAAAGAAAAAAGTCAAATGATCAAATCAATAGCTATTAAATCATTTGACAAAATTCAATATCCATTCATGACAGAGATTCTCAGCAAAATCTATAGGTAACATCATACTTAATGGTGAAAGACTGTATGCTTTCCTTCTAGGTGGGACAAAACAGACGTTCATTCTCACAAATCCTATTCAATATTGCACATAGACCGAGTCCATGCAGTAGAAATGAAAAGGAAATAAAAAGCATACAGAACAAGAAAGAAGTTCTCAGACAACATGTATGTCTTTGTAGAAAATTCCAAGTAATCTACAGAAAAAGTTCCTGGAACTAATCTACCCTAAAGCTCTAGAACTTATGAATAAGATCAGTAGGGATACAAATCAACATATAACAGTCAATCAGATTTCATGTATCAGCAGTGAACATTTGGAATTTGATATATTTTTTCAAACACTATTTATAATAGCACATAGAAAAATGAAGCACTTCGAAACAAATCTAACAAAATGAATACAAGATCTATATCCTGAGAACACTGCGGAAAGACAACGATGAAAGAAAACAGAGACCTAAAATGTGGAAAGATCTACCATGTTCATGTACTAACAGAGTCAATTCTGTTAAGATGTTAATTCTGTCTAGTTGATTCAAGGAAATATCAATCAAGATTTCTTACACAAATTAACAAATTAATTCTAAAATTTATGGAAAGGCAAAAAATAAAAAAACAACAAAACAAAACTGGACTAGCCATTGATCTCTAATCATGGAAGCAAATCCCACATGCCACAGCTAAAGACCCTGCATGTCACAACTAAGGACCCGTGCAATCAAATCAATTAAAATTAAATATTTTTAAAAGTTGAAAAAAATTAACTAGCTAAAAACCATTCTTAAAATGAAGAAAAAAGTTAAAAGTATTCACATAGTTCAATTAATTATAGACTTATAATAAAGACTTATTATAAAGCTACAGTAACAAGATAGTGTAGTATTGACAAAAAGATTATATAAAATAGAAAGACCTGAAATTTACCAAAATTAAAACCTCAAACTCTGTGGAAGACACTACTAAGAGAATGAAAACACAAACCATATGCCTGGAGAAAATATTTGAAAATCACATATATGATAAAATACTTGTATCCAGATATGTAAAGAACTCTCAAAACATAATAAGAAAATAAATCAATTTTCTAAAGAATCAACAGTTATAAAGCAAAGAAGAAACACAGATGCTAAAAACACATATGAAAAGATGCTCACATCATTAGTCATTAAAGAAAAGCAAATTAAAACCACAATAAACTACTACTACACACCTATTAGAAGAACGAAAAATATTTTTAATGACAATGTCAAGTGTTAATGAAGATACAGGGCCACTGGAACTCTTTTTCATTGCTGATGGGAATGGAAGATTATACAGCCACCCTGAAAGGAACAGTTTGTTTATCCACTCACCAGTTAGACATTTGGAACATTTCCAGTTTCTGGTAATTATGAATAAAACTTCTATAAGCATTCATGTGCAAGTTTTTATGTGAACATAAGTTTCATTTCTCTTGGGTAAATATCTAGGAAGAGGAGATCTGAGTTTGCCAAAACTGAACTATACTCTTAAAAGATTTAATTTTACTGTATTAAATACCTCAACAAACCTGTCCTTTAAAAAAAAAAAAAAAAAAAGCCATGGATTGAGACATGGAAAAATAGCACCTGTGGCTTTACATCTGTTAAGAAACAAGATAAAAAGACAGAAATTTTTAGTACTGGGGTCAATTCATGTATTTATTTACTTTCTTAAAAAGGGAATCAATTCAAGGAGCCATGTTTTTTAAAACAACATCTTCACAACAATTATTAAACATTATCTTTCCTAACATTACTTTTTTTGGCAGGTGGGTAATTCTTTTAGAAATAAGCAAGCCAATTTTTCAATCATTATAGTACTGAATCATTTTCTAAGTACTGATTTGTTGTTTTGGAGACTATAGAGCTTCTTAGATAGAATTCGTCACTAACTGCTCCATATCACAGTTTTTCTCAGCCAGATCATATGGCTGAGATAAAAGTAAAATTCATTCAGGTATACAAAGGAGTTAGCAAAAATAATATAATAGTTTTTTCTTTTTACTGTGGTTGATTCATATTGATATTTGGCAGAAAACAAAATTCTGTAAAGCAATTATCCTTCAATTAAAACAAAAATAAATTTTTAAAAATGATGGTTTTTAACCTGAAAACATCAACTAGGAAATTTCATTTCCACGGAAAATTAAGCATATTGACATGACTTCCTGTGCTGCATTCCTAACATAGGCAAAGAGAGATTTGGAGGGACTTCCTTAAAGACAATTCTTTAAATAGGTTGTCAATAATTTATTAAAGAAGAATTTAGGCAATACAAATCTTACTTAAAGCTTCATGAAACAAAAGTAGTCTGTATTCAGAGAATTGCAAAATGGAGCAGAAAGCTTTTATAGGGTAAAGAATAAGGATGAGGAAAAGTGAAAATGTCTAACTGGCACACAGTCAACCTTATTTAGAGTGAGAAGGAATAAGGAAATAACATAGAGCCCAAAGTTGGCTTGGCATTTGGAGACTGGATATACTATTTCATAGTATAATATTGTTGTTGTTTAGTTGCTAAGAGGTGTCTGACTCTTTGTGATTCCAGGGACTGTAGCCTGCCAGGCTCCTCTGTCCATGGGATTTCCCAGGCAAGAATACTGGAGTGGGTTGCCATTTCCTTCTCCAGGGGATCTTCCCAAAAAAGGAACTGAACCTAGGTCTCTTGCATTGCAAGTGGATTCTTTATCGCTAAGCCACCAGGGAGGCCCATAGTATAATATACTATATTCTATTTCTGGTCAAGTAGTATTGTTTACAGGGACATGAAAGTTATCTAAGTTTCAGTTTGCTGATGTGGCACCCCTGGGGCAGGAGTGGCTCCATCTTGGACCTAGAAAGTTATTTCAGAAAGGTAAGTATTTAAACATTCTTTGATTTGTGACTTGATCATTTTAAAAGAGAGATATTCCAGGCTTCCCTGGTGGCTCAATGGTAAAGAATCTGCATGCCAACACAGGAGACATGGGTTCAATCCCTGGTCCAGGAAGATACCACATGCCACAGAGCAACTAAGCATGTGCACACAACTACTGAGCCTGTGCTGTAGCGTCCAGAGCCACAATTACTGAGCCCATGTACCACAACTACTGAGGCCCACGCGCCCCAGAACCTGTGCTCTGCAACAAGAGAAGCCACCTGAAATCCATGTATCGCAACCAGAGAGTAGCCCCTGCTGGCCACAACTAGAGAAAAGTTCATGCAGCAACAAAGACCCAGCACTGCCAAAAATAAATAAAATTCTTTTTTTAATTAAAAAAATAAAGAGCAATTTTCCATTTTGGCTATATGTGAGGACAGGCTATAGAAGAAACTCTTTTTGCGCATGTAGCTCCTGTGGGTGAATAAGAATACAAACAAACAAAACCCCAGCCGGGGTCCACCAGCCAATTCAGAGGGGTCTGGATTTTAGATCCCATTTGCGCCCTCAGCTGGGGGCCCTTGTGCACAGCACAGGTGTATGCTTCAGCTCTTTTGCCTATAAAGAGTGAGAAATCTTCAGTTTAGAGACAGAAAGCTGAAAGTCCATAAAATCATGAATTATATGAACGGGTGCCAAATAGCCCCAAACTGTTTCTGGAACCTTCTGGAACCTTGGTTCAATCATCTGGAACCAAGTGATGTTCTTTAATGCCCCAGAGAGATCTTTTCAGATAGCCAAAGGAAGCATGATACTACCTACAGGAGAGGAATATATAAATCTGACTCTGGCAGAAAAGAGCACTTTGTTCTAGATGAGATCAATGTATGGATGACACAGAAAAACTAGGGGCGTTTGAGATATAGATGTTATGTTTGTCTTAGATATTTTTCACTCTCCAATTATTTAAACACTCCATGTTGTCCTTAAAAAGAAAAACAAAACAAACAAAAAACCTTGGGATTTAATTATAGTTCTCTTTCTTTGGGTGAGTTCAGACCATCCCCTATAAACTAGTTCAATGTCTTTCTCTTAGTAGAAAGAATATTTTTTCTTTCACTCAGAGGATCAGAGTGGACAGCTCGTCTCTGGATAGTCTCCACATAATGATGCTACCTGATTGTAATAACCTTGCAGACATCTAAACTGTCTACTGTGGAAGACATAGGGCTCATGGAGTTGACCAGTATCTCACCGGTTTTTAAGGAACACCCTAGAGTATATACACCATACCTGGAGAGTTTATAAATACTTAAACCCTGGCAGCAATTGTGACTGCTGATTGTGATTCAAATGGTCTAGGGTGGGTAATCAGCACTGATAACATTTTTTTAAGCTCCCTCAGCTGATTCTAACATAGCCAGGATGAAATCCTTAGTCTGGCCCTTCACTCCCAAGTCAACAAACTCCCACACCTGGTGACGTTTGCATTCTGTGACCTTAGGCAGAATGATTCATAATCACTCCTGAAAAAACAGTTGACGGGGATTTCAGCAAGAGCAGGTTCTTCTCCTGAGGGAACCCTGAAACTCTAGGCCTCAGTGATCCCAGCCTACAAGGCAGAGCTTGGAACCATGCACAGAGAGGACCTTCTAGCTCAATACTGCATCCTTTTTGCTGCACTCTCCTCCAGGGTGCTGGATGTGGTGAAAACCTGAAGCAAGCAATGATGACGTGCCTCTGCTGTGATGGTCAAGGTGAGGTTGTACAATAAGAAGAGAGGCTGGAGACAGAGACGGGTCCCCCAGAGTATCTGGTAGCCCTGTCATGCCATGCCTGTCCCCACCTATTGACATGTTCCCTCCGTCTGGCTTCAGCCCTACCCCCTCACAGTGGGCCCTCTTCTGAGGGTCTGCTCAGACCCCAGCTAGCAGAGGTACCAGTCTGGGTTTCCTTCTCTCTTATCTCCTCTTGTCCATGTCCCCCCCACCCCCTCCCCCAACTCCCACACAGGTAAGAAAGGGTGAGAGGGGCACGGCTGGGGTTGAGGCCATCACAATCCCTCCAGGCCCTGAGGTGAAAAGGCCGAGGTGTGTGTGAGGTGCGGACGGGGCAGCAGGTAACGTGCTGAGGTAACCTTTTGGCTGCCCGAATGGGCGGCACCAACTCTCTGCCTGTGAGGCCCTCCCTGTTCACTGCGCCTCATCGCATTCTCCTTTTGTCTCCGTAGCTGCCAGTCTCCTACCTGCCGGGCCTTCCTAGAATCCCTGGGCCAGGTCTACTTGGGCCAGACGACGCCAGAGTCCACCGCCGCCTCAGCGCCTCAGCCCCACGCACCTGTGCGCCTTCTGAGCATCAGCGGATGGACCTGGGCGGGGCCACAGGAGGGGGCGGTGGGAAGGTCTGCAGCCTCCAGCACCGCCTTGGCAGATTTTGTTTTTAAACCATGGACTTAGGTTGTAAATTAACTTGTGGGGCGTGGACTGCAGGAAGAACCACCTTTCCTGCCTTCTGTTTTCCCACCAGGGGCTCTGGACAAGCACCTTTTCTATTTACACTTTTATTTTTTCTTTCAAAGGGATGGGATTGGGGGAGGAGGGGTGGGGGGCATGGTCTGTAGGCTCCTCTGTGCCCATCTTGCACCTCCAAGGGGCCTGGGATGTGGGTGTGAGTGTGAAGCGTACTGGAAGATGACAGGCGCCCCGCTCCCGCCTGCCACTGAGGGGGCACCAGTATACCAGCCCTCCGTCCGCAGTCAGCCCCTGCCTCACCACAGACTCCTGTTGCCCATCCCTCTGGGGTCTCAGTGCTCTGGGCAAGGGGAACAACGAAGAGGCTGTGCCCTGCCCTCGGCCCCCATCCCAGAAATGCCAAGGCCTCGCCACCACCACATCACCATCCTGCACTGAGGACTCTGGAGGCCATCAGGGGCTGCCTTGTCTGCTGTTGTATTGGGTCTGTGTCCGCTCTCCCTCCACCTTTAGTGTTTCGTTTCTTCCCTCCTTTCCTTCCCTCCTGCTCCCACTCCCAAGTTTAGCACAGGTAAAAGGGTTACCCCTTCCTCCCTGCCTCCTGGATCACCAACTCACAGTTGTTTCCTTCTCTTTTATTTTCGTGTGTGTATAATTTATTTTTTTCCTCCTCCCCTTTTCTGTCCTCCCTCCCTCCCTCTTCTGCCATGTAACTGGAGGATGTGCAATGAGTTTGCAAACAGCTGGGCTGTCAGGCTGCTTTGTTCTCCAATGTTTCTCCTCTGCCTCCCCTCCTCTTCCTCTCTCCCTACCCTTTCCTTCCTTCAGTGTTTCCTTAGAGCAGTGAGCACTACTTGGAAGCTTGAGAGAAACTAAAATTAAATTGAGAGAGAGAAGAGGAGAGGGAGATGCTGGAAATATCACAGAAACAGCAGCAGATCCATGCAGGCAGGGCAGGTGGTCGATGAAATTTGGACCTTTATAGTTCACAGCTGATTCCCTACCTATAATATCAGATCACATATGTGTCCCATAATCATGGTGACTTCTAGTTTGTGTCATCTGTTTTTGTTTTAGATACCAAGTGGACCGTGTGGAATCTGCCAAATTAAGAAATCCCTGTCCTCTCAGTCAATCCTGGCCAATACTATTTCCACAAATACTTCTTCCTCTACACACCCACTTAGCTCCTCAGCACCAGCCCCCAGCCATGATTTGCTTTAATATTCAAGAAGATTCTGGGAGAAAATAGTAGAAATTTTTGCCATTTGCTATGAACACACATGCACAGCCAGTGTTCTCACTTGAGACAAATCACTATAGAGAGGTGTCAGCAAGCAGGTTATTGATTTTCCTGGGAGAACCTCCACATCTTGCTTCTGCATTAACAGTATCTCAAGCCAAAACTGACCCGGCTATCTCCCTCCACACAAAGGATATGTGTACTCAGTGTCTCTCAAATTCAACACACACACACACACACACTTGCATGTACCTTGGAGATTTGTCATTGATCATTGTGAAGAACTGTTCTACAAAGTGCAGGAGGTATTTAATGTCCCTGACCCACACCCCCACCCCAAATGCCAGTGGTAGCCCCAGTTGCTGTAATAACCAAAACACTCCCTTAGGTTTTGCAGTATCCCCCAAAGTGTTTGTCTCATCCCAGAATGAGAACCATAGCTGGCTGTGTTGGGTATTTGCCCTCACTCTTCGGTGCAGTTGTTCTCAACCGTGCGGAGATTTCGAAACCCCTGATGGCTGAGTACCACCTCTAGAGATTCTGATCAATTGGTCCAAACTGCATCTTAGGCATCAGGAGTTTAAAAAGAGCCCAGCTGATTCTAATGGGTAGCTGAGGTCAGCCTTTCCAGCTGAGTCCACAAGTCTGGGACTCTCTACAGTTACAGATTTGGACAGCATCTATCACAGGTTAACACAATGTGAGCTGAAGCAACTGCTTTGAGCCAGGACTAACGTTCCACTCCATTCACCAGGCTGCTAATGCTGGATCTGATAGCCTCTTGGCTATTCTGTACCCTGACCCCTGCCTGTGCAGGAACGTATGGGTCAGTGAGAAGCTAACTACTAGATGAAGCAGCCCCTCACCAGCTCATCGCCTCTAGGCAACAGCCTAAAAGGGGAAACGAATTGTGTGTACATTTCTCAACTCAGAGAAAAACAGGAATCTCAGTCTTAGGAGCAGAATCCTTCTAGTTGCCCAAGGCCTTCTGGGGTGGGGCGTGGGGGGTGGTGGCTCATCACCAACAATGTGCCAGTAAATGTCTCCAAGCAGAACTGTTTAATTATCATGGTCTTTAGCTATCCACCACTGCATTCTTTAATGAACATCTCCTTCTTTGTGTGTCCTGGGAGACCCCCACCCCTCTCTTGTTCTCACTTATCTGGCTCGAGTTTCCTAAGAACCTTGGTTAATGTGGCAACAAAGATAATTATTGGTCTCAGAAAAATTGTTTGTTATATTTGAAAGAAAGATAAGTGAAAGTCGCTTAGTCATGTCCAACTCTTTGCAACCCCATGGACTGTACTGTAGCCTACCAGGCTCTTCTGTCCATGCGGATTCTCCAGGCAAGGATACTGGCCCTCCTCCAGGGGATCTTCCAAACCCAGGGATCGAACCCAGGTTTCCCACATTGCAGGAGGATTCTTTACCATCTGAGCTACCTATCTAAAGGTACAGGCCTCCCTGGTGGCTCAACTGGTGAAGAATCCACCTACAGTGCAGGAGACCTGGGTTCAATCCCTGGGTTGGGAAGATCCCCTGGAGAAGGAAATGGCAACCCACTCCAGTATTCTTTCCTGGGAAATCCTATGGACAGAGGAGCCTGGCAGGCTACAGTCCATGGGGTCGCAAGAGTGAGACACAACTTAGTGACTAAACCACCATCTAAAGGTATTGTTGCATTGTTTTAGGAAGTGGACAAGCTTGGATTCTATGGAAAGTAGACAACCTTTCAAGAAGACAACTGAGAGAGCACACCTCTGGTTTGCTCCTGGCTAAGGGGGTGGGGAGAGCCCTGTGTTTGCCAAGTTCAATGGTGTTCATACTCTCACCAGGCTGATTTCAAGCTACTGACATTTTAACAACTGACTGTCTTATCTCCTTTCCCAGCTTCTCAAACATATACACGATTGGAAGCTCCCTAAGATTAATCAATTTATCTCTTATAAATCCAGTATATGATTTATATACTGGAAATGCACCCTGTGAAAATGTAGTGGAGTAGTTGACCACAACTTGGGATAAAAGATGCTCAGATTCTCTGAGAGGAGACCCTGGGAAGACTGGGAGCAGTGTGCTAGCCAGCCACAGACATGGACATGCAGAGGAGAGACTCAGAGTGGGGTGTGGAGATGGAAGTCAAGACACCATCCATCCACCAAGCAAGGCACCAGGCTTCAATAAGGTCTCTGGGTTAATTAGCCCTTTCCTTCACATTAGAAACCCAGGTGGTGTGAAGAATGTATTTTGAAATAATCCAGGAAAGGAATCACAAAACTGAAGACTGAGTTACTTTCAGGTCCAAAAGGCCTGGGGATGGTGCTTTTTGAGTCTCTGGACAACGTAGCATGACCCTGGGGGACCCACCTGTTTAGCTGTAGGGCTGCAGGGCCGTTTGTGAGGAGGATTTGAGCCGCACGGGGAAGTTTGACCTTTGTGTGCACACACTGACTTTACACTTGGGGAATGCTATTTCTAAACATTCACCACATTGCTATTCACATCATAGTGTCTTCATAAAATTAGCCAGGAAAAAGAAAAAAATCACAACACTCTTGCAGATATAAATAATAATACCAAAAGGCAGTATTTACTATGCAACAGGCACTGTTCTACTTTCCACATAGTGACATTTAATCCTCAGAACTGTTCTATGTATTAGGTGAGTGCTATGATAGAGCACATTTTACAAATAAGGAAACTGAGGCACAGACTGCTTGAGTAACTTTCCCAAGTATACATGCTAATCAGTGGCAGAGAGAGAATGAAGCCTAGCTCAGAGTGCGGGCTCCACTGTACATAAGATCTCTGCTTTTGATCACTGAGCCTTGGCCAGTGGGTGTCCTGGTTCTGTGTACATTTTTTTTGACTGTGAGCTATGCTAGGGTGGAAACCCTGAGTGTGGCTTATTAAGATCCTGAGAAGCCCATTCTTGACTTGTGGTGGGGTCTTGCAAGTCTGAGATACTGCTTGGTTTGGGCTTCTGGACACTGCTTTTGCTTTCTCCTCCCAGAAGAGAAAGGAGCCTTACTAACACCAAGTCTACACAAGAACCAGGAAGAGGAATATTTGTAATAGTCCCTTAAATGAAAGCAATCAGATCACTAGTGTGAATTCTTCATGTTGAGGCTAAAACAGAGGTTTCCAGGTCAGTCCAGACTCTGGCGGCCCATGTCTTTGCAAGCAGAGTGTCCCGTGATGGACTCTGGGGAGAGATGCTCTCCTGAGAAGGCTGCTTCTGCTGCTACTTGCATGGCCATCCCTCTGCTGGGGAAAATAAAAATATGAACTTGGCCAATGAAATTGATGACTTAATCTAAATTTTACCCCACTGGAAACACTGAAGTCATAATTAGTATTTCCTGGTGAAGGAAGGGATGAACAAATGAACAACTGTGATTTCACTCTGCTACTTGATACTCACTGCCAGTGTTTCACACCGGAGAGAGGGTCTCCTCCTGGGCCACAGACCCACTTCCTACAGGTCCCTAGGTCTGCTCAGGCTGCTGTGCTTGAGACATCAGCTCCTCAAGACTTTATCTCCTGATTTTGTCCCCACTGTGTCTTACGTCCTGCATGTGTGGGGCAAAAAATCAAAGGATTAGTGTGTGGTTGATCTCAGGGTATCTTACATGTTTTGCAGGAGGAAGCAAGGCATGAGGTTCTTCATCCATAGCCCTGTAATTGCACGCACGCCTGGCTGCTCATCCTGCCTGTGCCTCATCCAGTAAGGTATGATGTAACTCAGACTCTTATCTGAGGATTTGTTTTTTACACGTGAGTCACATTTAAACCCCAAACAATATATTTTCCCTTTTTTCTATAAAAAAGAAAATGCTTTCTTTTTTTAAAATGTCTTGGTCTTGTTTATTTTTTCTTCCAAAAGAAGAAGTAAAATATAAATCCGTTATGTTGTGCTGAGTCACTCAGTCATGCCTGATTCTTTGTGACCCTTTTAGACTGTAGCCCATGCGGCTTCTCTCTCCATGGGATTTTTCAGACAGGAATACCGGAGTGGGTTGCCATTTTCTCTCCCCAACCCAGGGATTGAACCCAAGTCTCCTTTGTCTCCTGAACTGCAGGCAGATTCTTTTCATCAGGGCACCTTAAATTCTTTATAACAAAGTATTATCAAAAGGCTCAGTGATTTCATGGACATATTTTCTGAAGAACTAAGAGGCATTACTGCATACCCAGAAGCTTCCCTGACACACTGCAACAGAAAGGGTCTTGAGATGTTCAAATGTGAAATTATTACTGTACTTTTCCTACCATTTGGCTGAACTATTTCCTGCCTATCAAGGAATCTCTATCAAGGAGTACACATTCCAGCTGTACTCCACCTTTGTTTTCAACAAGTGGAATATTGCCCAGATCAGAATTTGAAGCTACTAACATGCACGGAGGATCCAGAACACAGCCATGACTGAGGAAGTGGGGAATACCCATGCAGAAGTTGTGTACAACAACTTACGAGATACCACAGATGCGTTCCTTGAACTTGACCAGTGACCGTTCCTTATGAGGAATGGTCAGAGAGCTATGCTCATTCTAGGGAAAACATTTTAATTTAAAAAGAGATTTTCGACAATTGCCATGTTGGGACGGACCACTGGGTTTAGGAATAGAAAGTTACTGGGCTGTAAAGGATAAGACATTCCAACTCTAGGCCAGGATCCTTTGTGCTCACTGAGGAGAAAAAATATGCAAATGATGCAAAGCTTACAACTTGGCTTTATTAAGGCAGTCAGGGTCCTGTGTGACAGCCAGGGTCCTGACCCAGGAATTTGGGGACTGGGATCAAGTTCTCGCTCTGCTCCTATCTAACTGGTCAGTCACTGGGCATCTCTGAGGCTGTTTTCCCATCCAGTATGAAGCACTAGAACAGCACAGTGCCTGTCACCTAAGTAGTAAGTGTTGAGGGAAGAAAGGAAGGCAGGCTTCTCAAGCACTGCTGCAGACTCAAGTTACAATAATACATGGCCCCTCACCCTACTCACTTTCTAAAGCCCCCAAATACTAATTTAACCCCCATGAGAAGTGGGGGGCTCTGGGAACAGTAACTCCTCAATGAGTTGTGAGTTGGGAAGGAAGAGGCATCTTGGATCAGTTACAGGGTTTATGATGGGCACACAGCCCCTCCTTTCCCAATTAGTGTGATGAGGTTTAATGCCTCATCCAAGTCTTTTCTGCTCTATCCAGGTCATGCAGTTTTTCCCATAGCCCCCAAACTCAGGCTGCTCTGCCCTTCCTGACCCCCCTCTTACTTCTGTGTCATAGCCAGAGCTCCCTTCTCTAAGAGCTCTTGGTTACCAGGAAAGCAATGATCTTGCTTCCTAATGCTCCAGTGCATCCTTGTTTAGGAGGAATTGCCCTCTTCACAATCACCCAGCTGCCAGACATTCTCTCCTGCCTTCAGAAATGCCTTGTCTAGGTAGGTCATTCTTCCTTTGCGAATAAAGCCAGCAGAAAGAGGCAGTGTGTCTCAGCTCTTATCCCCCTGCCCTTGCTCCTCCCCCTGCATCCTTTTGGACCCCACAGTTCCTCTGAGATTGAGTAATCCATCTTCCTCCTCTCAACCAAACACGACAGGGACAAAATTATGAATGTCTGAAAATCCATAGCCTTTTCCTCCCTGTCAAATGCATGAAAGTCTTGTTGCCAGTATGACATTCTCCAATCTCTCTCCACCTCCCATCCCCATTTTATTGTGCATCCTGGGGTCATGAGCAAAGGAAGCTGTATGGAAAATTCACACTGAAAAGGAAAATAGAAGAAAAAATAAAAACAGGTTTTAAAATGATGGGTAGTGTTGACAAAGGAAAGAAGAATCATGTAGGTTTTATGAAGATTTTGTTTAAGAGTTGAGGGAGTGGAAAGAGAGTTTTGGGGGTTAGCAGTAGCCTGTATAGAATTCATTGAGAATGGCTGAGAGAGAGAGAGAGGAGAGGGGAATGGAGAGGAAGAGAGAGAGAGAATAAGAAAGAGAAATTTTATAAAGGGTTTGCTGCATTAAGAAAATACTTCCCTGGCAGTCCAGCGGTTAAGATTTCACCTTCCAATGCAGGGGTTGTGAGTTCGATCCCTGGTCAGGAGCTAAGATCCCACATGCCTTGTGGCCAAAAAATGAAAATAAAAAACAGAAGCAATAGTGTAACAAATTCAACAAAGACTTTAAAATGGTCTGCATCAAAAAAAACTTAAAAAAAAAGAAAGAAAATACTTCTTCTAGAGACTTGAGTAACGGTTTAAAGTACTGTTCATGACTTTATGATGGCTACACATCTTTCAATCACCTCTTTCAATATGTTTCAGCACCAAGTTGCTCACAGACACATCTGTTTATATCAATATACTGGGGACAGTGACTTACATGAAGGTGGCCTTTTCCCTAGACTGTGTTCCTACATGTTCCTTCTTTGCCCTTGACCTATACAAGCATTTATGTATTGATCCATTTTATCCTCCCCCAAGATATAAATAGCGAAATCCCAGGTGGCACTAGTGGTAAAGAATCCACCTGCCAATGTAGCGGATACGTGTTTGATCCCTGGATCAGGAAGATCCCCCGAAGAAGGAAATGGCAATCCAGTTTAGTATTCTTGCCCGGGAAATCTCATGGACGAACCTAAGTCGCTTATTCTTGCCTCAGACATACTAGTTTTTTTTAAGTCCTTATTACTTGGGAGGATGGGTGTTGCTTCTCTCACTTTAGAAACTCCTTCTCTCCCTTCTGACCCAAAATTCCCCCCTCTCGCAATCAGCATGGTGATGAAGTGAAGTCACTCAGTCGTGTCCGACTCTGCAACTCCATGGACTGTAGCTTACAAGGCTCCCCCATCCATGGCATTTTCCAGGCAAGAGTACTGGAGTGGGTAGTCATTTCCTTCTCCAGGGGATCTTTCCAACCCAGGGATTGAACCCAGGTCTCCTGCATTGCTGGCAGATGCTTTACCATCTGAGCCATCATGGAATAGCCGCCAGGAAAATAAGGCAAGGATGGTGGGGCAGGAGATGCTGGAGACCAAGTGGGAAGGGAAGTTATTAGGTTCTTTGGGGAGATATCCTCAGGGTTAACATCAGTATCTGTAAATGAATAGACTCAGAAAATTATTTCTTCTTAAAGTTATGATTAGCAAGGGGAAACCTTACTCTGTAAAAGTCTAGTTTTCCTGGAAGCCACAGGAAAAAAAGAGGTTTGGGAAACATACAAGCATGTGGTGTTCCACATGCTCCAAAGACCTATTTTAGAGCATTTTCTATCTGTGAAGTCCTTAAACTCTCTCCCAATTCTTAACCAGCAATGTCAATTAAGTGGATAATGAAGACAGGCAGTACCACAAAATTTCCATCAAAAGGCAATTCAGTGCTTTCATAACAGCAGGGATAGCTACTAGTACTTAGAAATCAGAAGTGGCTCATCTATCTTCAGGGATAATTTATATGACTTGGATGACATGAAATTTAACACAGATCTATCCAAAAGGATGGTGATTTAATACTCCAGATTTAAAAAAAAAAAAAAAAAGTAAGGCTTTGCTACCATTAGGTGAATTTCACTTCACGCCATTTTATTTTCATTTGAAGAAAAATCTGTTTAAAAAATAATTTTAAAACTTTTTTTTCAATGGTGGGCAGAATCCTAAGTTCAAACATCTGGCCAGAGTTAAGCCTCTATGCTTCCAGTAAGAAGAGCAAAGGAGACTTGTGACTGTGAAACAAAGAATTGGATCCAAACTGTCCCTAGGAGATGAAGCCATGGAAAGATGAATTTTTTATTGCTTACCTACAAGTTCTGGACATGAGATGCAAACAATTTCCTCCTTGCAATTCTATAAGAAAGAAAACTGCCATGGCTATCAGTTTCTCTTGAGGATCCTTACCCTTAGCACCCGATTGGCCCCAGGAAATACCTGGCCACAGAAAAACCCTCTGCCCCAATGCTGAACAACCTTCCCCTTTTGAAATTCCCCTAACTTTTGCTTGCCCTCTTGCGCTAACCAAGACTATCAGATATACTTAAAGATCAAACAGAAAGTTTCCCCAACTTTCATTTCCAGTCAGATGTTGTCTCAGTGTTTCCTCTTTTTATTCATTAAAACTTACTTTTCTTTCTAACATCCTTGAACCCCTGTGGAAATGAAAGGACAGCAGATGGATGTTCTTGCCAAAAATTTATGAAAATACAGCCTTTGATATTTTGTTTTTGTTTTTGTCTCAGGCTTAGTTTTTCTTTTACACCTGTCAGCGGGGGCAGTGTTACTCTCAAAGTATTGAAGAGTAATAGGAAGTTCAGTGGGACTAGTGATTGTCCAGAGCCACACAGGGAAGCTGGAATTTGGACCCAGCTCTGTCTGCCCCCAAGTCATGCATTTTCTCTTACCAATACAATATTCGTAGGCCTGGACTCTCAATGCCTTGGAC
This sequence comes from Bos grunniens, assembly GCF_055505025.1. NCBI lineage: Eukaryota > Metazoa > Chordata > Mammalia > Artiodactyla > Bovidae > Bos > Bos grunniens. Next base: position 48,465,084 of record NC_141168.1, on the reverse strand, counting down.
TGTCTGCATCATCAAGGCTACACATGATGTGCATATGAAGTTGATTTCACTTATGACACAATACTGAGATAAAAGACAGAGGGATAGGGGACAATGTTTGATTTGTTCAACTCAGAACCCTATAGCTATGGCTGAATCTGGACTCCTCCAGGGATGTTCCCCAAGACAATCAGAATTCCTCATCGGACTCACCTGGAAATATTTTTAAATCCCTTATTCTGAGTCTGTAGGTCTGGGCTGAGACTGAGATCCTGCATGTCTGATAAAGTGCCCAGGTGAAACCAATGCTGCAGGTCGAAGGCATCAGGTCATCATTCACAACCCTGGCCACATATCAGAATCACCTGGCAGCCTCTTAAACACTACTAAAGCCCAGGCCCAGGGCCCCCATTTCTGATTTGATTACCTGTGTGGATCATAACAAATTGTGGAAAATTCTGAAAGAGATGGAAATACCAGACCACCTGGCCTGCCTCTTGAGAAATCTGTATGCAGGTCAGGAAGCAACAGTTAGAAACTGGACATGGAACAACAGACTGGTTCCAAATAGAGAAAGGAGTATGTCAAGGCTGTATATTGTCACCCTGCTTATTTAACTTATATGCAGAGTACATCATGAGAAATCCTGGACTGGATGAAGCACAAGCTGGAATCAAGATTGCTGGGAGAAATATCAATAACCTCTGATATGCAGATGACACCACTCTTATGGCAGAAAGTGAAGAAGAACTAAGGAGCCTCTTGATGAAAGTAAAAGAGGAGAGTGAAAAGTTTGGCTTAAAGCTCAACATTCAGAAACCTAAGATCATGGCATCTGGTCCCATCACTTCGTGGCAGATAGGTGGGGAAACAGTGGAAACAGTAGCTGACTTTATTTTTTGAGGCTCCAAAATCACTGCAGATGGTGACTGCAGCCATGAAATTAAAAGACACTTACTTCTTGGAAGGAAAGTTATGACCAATCTAGACAGCATATTAAAAAGCAGAGACATTACTTTACCAACAAAGGTCCGTCTCATCAAGGCTATAGTTTTTCCAGTAGTCATGTATGGATGTGACAGTTGGACTATAAAGAAAGCTGAGCACCAAAGAATTGCTGCTTTTGAACTGTGGTGTTGGAGAAGACTCTTAAGAGTCCCTTGAACTGCAAGGAGATCCAACCTGTCCATCCTAAAGGAGATCAGTCCTGGGTGTTCATTGGAAGGACTGATGTTGAAACTGAAACTCCAATACTTTGGCCAGCTGATGCGAAGAGCTGACTCATCTGAAAAGACCCTGATGCTGGGAAAGATTGAAGGCAGGAGGAGAAGGGGGAGACAGAGGATGAGATTGTTGGATGGCATCACTGACTCAATGGAGATGAATTTGAGTAGACTCTGGAAATTGGTGACGGACAAGGAGGCCTGGCTTGCTGTGGTCCATGGGATCGTGAAGAGCTGGACACGACTGAGCAACTGAACTGAGTGGGCGTTGGGTGTAGGCACCAACATTCTAGAATCCTTTCAGCAGACAGGCATGAGAACCGCTGCTGAAGAGCTTTAAGGTAATTAACTCTGGCACATTCCACTTAGATAAGAAAGGATGAGATGGCTGCACAGAAAATGAGAAGCTTCATTGGTGCCTATATTTTTCTGTTCAAGTTAAGGTACCCTTTCTTTTCTGTAACTGTATTCAGTTTAAATGCTTGTGTATTAGTAACAACATCTTAAAATATGTTTTCTCATCAGGAAGCTGGTTTTTCTCTGTGGTCCCAGCAACCGGCAAAACTGAGTGATAAGGTTTAGTGCACCAGGAAGATGGGACAGGAACTGCCCAAATCAGAGAAGTCCATGGACTAAGGACAGAAAAGAAGGCTATCCCAGGGTGCAGTGGAGGGAGGGTGGGGAAAGACAAGAAGGGTAGGAGAAGCCCAGCAGTTGAAAAAGAAAGCATTTCAGAGGAGAATGAGAAGGAAATGAGTTAAGAAACCATTTGTCCCTGATCATGTCAACAGAAAAGACCAGGAGCTTACCACTGGGTGGAGTTTGACAGCAGATAACAGGATGCCCCATAACTATGGAGATAAAGGACATCCCCACAGAGGTAGAGAAACCCAGAGGACCACACAGATTCCAGCACCTGGATCTCCAGCCTCTCTCTGTCTTCAGACACCATTTTCACTGGAAAAAGGCAGGGGAGGGAAATTTTAAAAACCGATATAGATCATTTAATTAAAGGAGGCATTTTGATTTTTTAAAAAAGACTAAGTATCTTCAAATGGCAACGTTAAGTGTCTTTGGCCATCCGACCACCCTCAGCGAAGAGAAGGCAGGTTTGTTCCCAGAACACTTAGAAGAAATAAAGGATACTGCTTTTCTCTGGGGCATGATTAAGTAGTCTTTCTCTGTGAATTGTTGACCCTACATACTGGGCAAAGAACAAAGTCCCACATTTCCTCAATGGGACATAAAGGGAAGCAGGAGAAAGATCTTTCTAGTAAAAAAATACAGACAATAATTGCTGTGTCTGCTGAATACTGCACCCAAGTACACATATCAAAATGCTTTCTAAAATCTGGCCAGGTAGAGAAAGTAGCTTCTTGGTTATTTGTGAATTTGGTAGGAAAAGGGATGTTACATTACTTAATAACCAAATCAAGTATCCTAAAGAAGTCCTTTCCACACCTTCCACAGCTTCTTAGGTCACTATTTGGTTTTCATCTCCCCTTGCCTCCCCTGTACTTACCCACTACCCTTTCAGGCCTCCAACCCCTCCCAAGATAGGATCATTAAGAAGAAAGTTCTCAAAAGGACATAGGCTCTTTAGTATATACCTGGAGACTATATTGAGAAGTCACCAATCTAAGCAGTAGAAACTCATTTAAAGTGTTCTCTTGTATTAAGCAGTTCCTTCTATTTTCTGTATCCTGCTGCTTTGACATCTAGGGCCTTGCTGACCCTGGACAGACTGCCTTTCCCAGAGCTAGCCAGTTCCTACAGAGAGTAAACAGCTCATCTCTGGGTATGTCTTTCATATGCAAACCAACCAATTCAGAGTACACACCTCAAACTACCTCCTCTATTGGTTTTCAAACCCTTATCATTCCAGGCCAAGTACCAGAAAACTAGGGACAGGCCTTATGCCCCAGTTGCTGTGGTTGTTTAGTTGCTAGATTGAGTCCTACTCTTTTGTGACCCCTTGGACTGTCCACGGGATTTTGCAGGCATTTCCTTCTCCAGGGGATCTTCCCAACTCAGGAATCAAACCTGTGGCTCCTGCCATGTCTCCTGCATTGCAAGTGGTTTCTTTACGGCTGAGCCACCAGGGAAGCCCTCTATGCTCCAGAACCCTCCAAAATTATTCAAACTAGCCAATCCTAAACCTGCTTATCTGCCTCGCCCATTCCTTCCCATGCAAACCATAATAAAGGTTTCCCCCTCACTCCTACCTCCTGACTAACCCTGGTGCTTCCCCATGCCCCTGTGTGTCCTGCCATACCTCCTATTTCTAGGAAACTGTGAGTAAACCTTTTCCTTCATGACAGTCACTTCTGTGTATGCATGTCTTACCACACCTGATTACAATAAATCCTAGGTACCCTTGTAACACTTTGTTCTGTTACCATTCCCCAGGCCAGACCAGAAAGGGCCACATGCCTCATCCCTCCTCGTTAAGAATGCACAGCCTCTCCACCTCCAAACCCCTGTAGAGGAAAACCAAATGCCGCAGGAGGACTGATGGACTGGGAGAGAGAACTGAGAGGAGTCAAGAAACGACGGCACCTCCTTTTAAAATGGTACTGAAAGAGGAAAGAGAGTCAAAATTTAAAATGACCCTTTTCTCCACATTCTGGGAAATTATGTGAAAACTAAAGATAGAGGAGGCACAGTGAACACAGCAACTTTTCCACTGCTGTGGGGGATTTAGGTCTAGAAGTCCAATCTCAGGAATAACCATTACGAATTCTAGTCCTAAAGGCTACTAGATTTTCATAATAAAATATTGGATACACACACACACACACACACACACACACACACACACACACATATATAAGAATGATAAGATTGAAGAGGAAAGAGAATAAACAGGCAAGAAAGGCAATTGGCTCAGTGTAGACTGAGAGGCAACTCAAACAATAAAGCAAAGAATTTTTGGTAACACCCTTTTTGTTCCTCATTCAGGCTTGATCCTCTAATTGCAAAAATTCCCCTGCTTCACCCATCCCACTATCACAGCCCCTGGATTGCACACCATAAACAGTACTTCCCTGCCCTTTCAAAAAGTCAAAACAAAGGGGTTAAAGTTATTTCACTACCACTTACAAAGACTCCCCAGCCCTCCGAGATTTCCTTACTAAAGCTTCTGCTTACTCACCACATAGCTAAAGCTTAATCTGGTTACATGGCATTTTAATGTGGTATTTTACCATTTACAAAGCACTTTCGCTCCCAGCACCTCACTGGATTCTCCCAACAATCCTGTGAGGTCAGCAGGAATTAATTTTCTGATAAAATCCCTCTCTGTTCATCAATCCTTCAATATCAAGGAAACCTCAGCAAAATTTCATTATCAGAACACGGTGAATACTAATGGGATTCAAATCCTTTCGAAGCTATTTCCATCAATCCTCTCAAGCTTCTCTCTAGACAGCCAAACAGAATTCCCTTCAACAGGGGCTGAATCCTGACATGAAACTTTGGACAATGGAACTTATTCTAGCACCATTGTGTATATAATACCTAGATAAAGACCAGCAGTAAAAAACATCTATATTCTACACATTCATTTATCACTCATGAAAAACTCAGATGCAAGAGATTCAGTAAGTAGAGGTGGAAAAATGTATTCAGAGCTCACTACAGCTAAAGCCATAATTAGGAAACTTGTACTTGCCAGCACCTAAGTACTAATCTTTAAGACGGTGCAAATATTCAGAAAAACTGTTAGTGTTATGCTGCTTTTTCCAGTATATGAAAGTGTGATTTTTAAAACTTATAAACTAGATTATAACTTGCAGATAAACCTTGCTTTGCACAATAGATTCCTTTTCAAAAAATATGTGTGCTGACTGCATTTTTGTCAGTTAGGTGGCATTTATACGAAAGGATATGAGAAAGAGAGAGAGAGTGGGTTTACCATTTAAAAGAATGCAATAGATATATTTTATAACTGGAGAGTAATCACCTTACAAAGCCAGGTCTCTTTTAATTTATACATTGTGTAAATCTGTAATTTTACATGTCATATTTCCTTGAAATGGGATACATATGGATTTAGTTTGCAGAACAATTAAAGTCATTTAGAGGCCTTTTATTGTTAAAAAATGATTTTATATATAATAACTGCTAGTGGTTGCACCAAGTATAGAATCTGAATGTACTTTTCTATTTCCATTTCTATTATGAACTAGCTATGAAAGTGAAAGTGAAGTCACTCAGTTGTGTCCAACTCTTTGCGACCCCATGGACTGTAGCCCCCCAGTCTCCTCCGTCCATGGGATTTTCCAGGCAAGAGTACTGGATTGGGTTGCCATTTCCTTCTCCAGAGGATCTTCCCAACCCAGGGATAGAACCTGGGTCTCTCGTACTATAGGCAGATGCTTTACCATCTGAGCTACCAGGGATGTCAAGTTCAACTAGGTATATAACTAAGCAAATTATTGTTGTGACTTGGTTTCTTCTGTAAAGTGAGAAGACTGAATTAAGTTATTTTCCATTCACTGAATTTCTATATATATTGGTTTAACCTCTGCAGTTAACATATGTCAGGATGTTAATATACATCAAAATGAATTTTCTACAAACAATTTTTACATTTTCCCCCCATGGCTTTAATGTTACTAAATTCAAGACTGCTTAATGCCTCCACCACATTGTGATTTTGCAAGATGCTTCATGTTTTCAGCCTTGTTTACTCCTGTGAAGCAAAGAATATTGCTTGGGGGAAAAAACCTATGCACCGCCATCCAATGGATAATCATTACATTTATGACCTTGAATGTCTATTGAATTTCTCTTTGTGTGTTTATTATCCCATATTCAGCCAATCACCATATGTTCTTCTCTAGATAGTTATTACTGTCAGGGATATGCTTATATGATTTACTTTTTGTCATTATTTATTTCTTAATCATAGTTATACCCTGGACATAAATGAGAGATGACAGATGCATCATTTTCCCAACCCTAGAAGAAAAAAAAAAAAAGGAAGGTACTCAGAATCAAACAGTATAGCAAATATGCACTTCTTTGCTTCAGAACAGTGCTAGAATCAGGGCTGTTGTGTTTGGCTATGTGGATTGTAAGCTGCACAACTCTCAGGGACAACATTAGCATCCTGTGAATGGTATGTGAATGGTATCCGTGGCACTGTGCGATATCCAACCTGGTGAGCTGCATGCTGAGACCCTTGCTGAAACATTTGCACAACTTAGACCAGTTAGCATATTTCCAGAGGAAGCAGGCAATTCTAATAGTAGTGTATCCAATACCATGGGATTTACAGTAGACAAGTTAAAACCAGAGGTAAGCTCAAACAGAAGCAACCACTGAGTGTCCATAACTGACATATTTCTCCTTGCTTCTAAATTCCTACCATTTAAGGATATAGGCACCGCCTCCATTTTCTCATTATTTTCAAAACTCCTTGCAGTACAGCTTCTGTTGATCCAACTTACTGATATAATGTTCTCCCAGGTCACCAGTGACATGATATGGACTGAATTTCTCATTTACCTTTTTTTTTTACTTCTGTCCAGCATTTAATTTTGCTGACTACCCTTCTATTTTTTGCCCTGTCTTGCTGAGATGGTTTCTTTCTTAAGGTTCAGTGATAGATGGTGAAGAACCTATCAGAAGGGAAACTTGTATGGATGAAACCTGAATTTGCTAGCAAAGTTGCCAGCTATATTCCAGGCAAGAAAAAGAAATCACCTGAGTACCTCTAAAGGGGATCTCCCTTAAAGGGGCACAGGAAAGGAGCCTCCACCTTAGGAGAGGAATTAATCACAAGAGAGGCAAGAAGGGGTATAGTGCTTTGGCCATATCCTGCCTGGGACTTCTGCTTTCTGCTCTGGCTTCATCATGTTTTCAACATAGAGAATCTTGTCACCCGTGGGAGAGCACACAGCACCCAGGCTTCCAGGACTCGGGTGCCTACAAATAAGCATAATCCTGGAAGCTAACTTCTTCTCAAGGAACTGTTGGGAGAGGATGTGCCCCAGTTCTCTCCTCCCCAGCCATGGGAGGAGAGAACCAGCCTCTACCAGTGAGATCTGAGCCCTGGTTATAGGGCAGCTTTATGTGTAGAGACAGGCGCCCCCAATCTGTCTAGTCAAAGACCTCACTCTACCCTGGGAATCTCAACCACTGAAGAAACCTAACACCCGTCTCCCCAGTGTTTCTAAACCAGTTGGGACTCTCATCCACCTTGGCTCAAACCTCTGCTGAGATATCAAGAACTGAGTGCTTTCTAGAGCCACTGTGGGAATTGGATCTTCAGCCAGCTTCTGCTATTTAGACACAGCTTTCCAAGATAAGCTTCTCCTCAATCACAGTTAGAAAAATGAGGTAGGATTGAGTCAGCATTAAGGGACCCCAAGTACAGGATAAGGATAAATCCTTGCAAGGAGGTAGTTAGGATTAGGAGACCTCTATTTTCAAAAAATACAGATGTGGAGAGAGTCTCAGATATTTTTCTTCTGAGGAAAAACAAAGCACAGCAATCATAATACCAAGGTATAGAGGGCACCTCAGTCCTAATGCAAAACACTGGTGGTCCTCTTTCCCCTCTAACTGACCTTCTGACCTTTCAATGTCTTTTCTTTCTCATATCCCTCCCCTGAGACATAGGCTAAGGTGCACTTCACTAACCTGTGCTACTCTTTATAATATCTTCTTTACATATCACATGAACTTCACAACTTTAGCAACCTCCTAGGCAGCAACTCAGAGAAGGTGATGGCACCCCACTCCAGTACTCTTGTCTGGAAAATCCCACGGATGGAGGAGCCTGGTGGGCTGCAGTCCATGGGGTCTCGAAGAGTCGGACACAACCGAGCGACTTCACTTTCAGTTTTCACTTTCCACTTTCATGCATTGCAGAAGGAAATGGCAACCCACTCCAGTGTTCTTGCCTGGAGAATCCCAGGGATGGCGGAGCCTGGTGGGCTGCCTCTATGGGGTCGCACAGAGTCAGACACGACTGAAGCAACTTAGCAGTAGCAGTAGCAAGGGGGAGAAACCCTGGAGATGTTGTTACACTGCAAACCCAAACCAAAGGTAAACTGCTCATACAATACATCACAATAAAGACCAACCCATGCACCTGGAAAAGAGACACAATCCCAGGTATGAATAACTGAAGGGCCTGATGAGTTCAAAAAGACCAGAAGTGGAGAGACCACAGGGGGAGAAGTGAAGGTGATTTTGCTGACTTGAAAGAAGGCTAAACCCAACTAGTAAGCAGGGAGAAGCACTGAGTTCCACTCAAGACTAATCCTCAAAGACTCCCTCCAGACAAAACAACCTTATGAGTTTTAGATGTTAAAGAAAAATTAATAGTCTTATAAATCACAAAGAAGATAGGAGGGATAATGTTTAAAGAAAAGAGAGGAAAAACAATATCTAACTTTGTCTCAAGTGAGAAGAGGAGCAGACTTGAGTAGAGAATCTACAGATCAGAATACAGGTGTGATCACAACACAGGTGTGATCACAACACACACCAGCCCAGCTGACTCTTCTTTTGGAAAGAAGGGCATATTCCAGGACCTAGTGACTGAATTTGGCACAAATTCTTGATCTTCAAGGATACCTATAAGAAACAATGGAAAATGAAAAGTAGAAGAAAGCCACTCAGAGGAGAAATATACTACACAGAATACTGACCGTACTCAAGGTTAATGTCGTGAAACAGATCAAGAAGACAAGAAATTCATAAAGATTATAAAGCTGAAAAACATAATAAGTAATGCTATAAGAGGCATATTGGGAGACTTTAATGGTAAGTAAAAGATTTTCAAGTATGTCTGTGGAAATTTATCCCCCCAAAATATATTATAGGAGGTTAGAATATGCCACCCCCAGATATTCTACTTTGACATAAGGATTATTTTGTGCTGAAGGCAATTAAGAAGCAGACACAAGGAACACTCTACCTTCCCCCTTTCCACTAGGAAGGGAGGACAATTTTAATTGTTGGAGACAACTTTAAATTTATTAGATCAAAGATAGCACCAGAGAAAATTACTTAACAAACTTTACTAAAACAACCTTTATTTTCAATTGTTGTTGTTGTTCAGTCACTCAGTCATGTCCAACTCTGCAACCCCAAGGACTGAAGGATGCCAGACTTCCCTGTCCTTCACTATCTCCTGGAGTTTGCTCAAACTCATGTCCATTGAGTCGATGTTAGTTTTCCCCATTTATTTACCTTTTCACAGTTTGTGGTTGTTCAGTCACTCCGTCATGTCTGATTCCTTGTGCCATGGACTGCTGCACACCAGGCTTCCCTGTCCTTCACCATCTCCCACATATTGCTCAAACTCATGTCCATTGATTCAGTGATGCCATCCAACCATCTCGCCCTCTGTCTTCCCCTTCTCCTCCTGCCTTCATTTATTCCCAGCATCAGGGTCTTTTCTGATGATTCAGTTCTTCACATCAGGTGGCCAAAGTTATTGGAGCTTCAACTTCAGCATCAGTCTTTCCAAAGAATATTCAGGGTTGATTTCCCTTACAGTTGATCTCCTTGAAGTCCAAGGGACTCTCAAGAGCCTTCTTTAACATCACAGTTCAAAAGCATCAATTCTTCAGTGCTCAGCCTTCTTTATCGTCCAGCTCTCACATCCATACATGACTATTGGAAAAACCATAGCTTTGACTATATGGACCTTTGTCAGCAAATTAATGTCTCTGCTTTTTAATATGCTGTCTAGGTTTGTCAGAGCTTTACTTCTAATGAGCAAGCATCTTTTAATTTTATGGCTGCAGTCACCTTCTGCAGTGATTTTCATGTTTGCTGCTAAGTCACTTCAGTCATGTCCAACTCTGTGCGATCCCATAGACGGCAGCCCACCAGGCTCCCTCATCCCTGGGATTCTCCAGGCAAGAACACTGGAGTGAGTTGCCTTTTCCTTCTCCAATGCCTGAAAGTGAAAAGTGAAAGTGAAGTCGCTCAGTCGTGCCCAACCCTCAGCGACCCCATGGACTGCAGCCTACCAGGCTCCTCCATCCATGGGATTTTCCAGGCAAGAGTACTGGAGTGGGGTGCCGTTGCCTTCTCCAGATTTTCATGGTTAGCTGCCTATAAAAGCTTAAACTCATCCTTTTTCTTGATCTTGTTGTTTCTCTACAAATTTACTGTCCTTGTAAAGAAGCCTGAAGTTCTAACCACCCTCTTTGAGTTTCTCATCACTGTGCTTATCCCACATATACACACTCTGCACATGTTAATAAACTTCTAGAATTTTGTTTTTTCTCTTGTTAATCTGTCTTTTGGGGCTTCCCCCACGGCTCAGGGAAGAAGCTGGTAAAGAACCTGCCTGCCAATGCAGGAGACACAGGAGATGTGAATTCAATCTATTTGGGTTGGGAAGATCCCCTGGAGAAGGAAATGGCAACCAGCTCCAGTATTCTTGCCTGGAAAATTCTAAGGACAGAGGAGCCTGGGGGGTATAGTCCATGGGGTCACAAAGAATTGAACATGACTGAGCGTGCACGCATGCAGTCTTTTGCCAGTCTAATCTGTAGGGTCCCAGGCAGAGCATCTATGAGGGTAGATGGAAAAATGTTTCCTCCCCTAAATATTCTGGCATATAATATGTATTTAAGAAAAACCAAAAGTCAACATTTTAGCCTGACATATTCTCCCATCAGAGTGCCATAAAACTTAATTTTTTAATCATTAAAATGTGCCTAGCTCTGTGAACATTAGAAAAGGGGATAGGAAAGCTCCCAAATAGTATATGCACCATTTCCCCTCATCTTACAGTGTCTGCTCAGATACTTGCAGTTTCAAAAACTTTATTCCAAATATCCCAATTCCTTCTCAATCCTTTCACTTAAGCCAACTGAATTAAGTACTTTTAGCACCAGGTTCTTAAGAAAGAGGCCTGTTTCTCAGAGCATCTTAGGAAAAATTGGCACCAATCATCTGTCCATCCTATACTCCCACACTTGGGTCCAGGTTTTCTCTCTGGGGTGGAAATTGCATACACAGGATTAGGGACTCTTCTTGGACAATGGCCCAGGCCTCTAAATTCAGTAGCTTATTTGGAAGAGGCTAAAAAGTCAAAACAGGGCTCCAAATGACTTCTTTTCCTGTGTTCTTTGAGTTTGTTGCCTCAGAAGTGGAACCTTACTTCCCCAGGGCCTTATTTCTGCCCAAGGCTGGCTACATGCACCAGGAACCCAGGGCTCTATTTATCTAGAATAGCAGAGAAGGCAATGGCACCCCACTCCAGTACTCTTGCCTGGAAAATCCTATGGACGGAGGAGCCTGGTGGGCTGCAGTCCATGGGGTCACGACTGAGCGACTTCACTTTCACTTTTCACTTTCATGCATTGGAGAAGGAAATGGCAACCCATTCCAGTGTTCTTGCCTGGAGAATCCCAGGGACGGGGGAGCTGGTGGGCTGCCGTCTATGGGGTCGCACAGAGTCAGACACGACTGAAGCGACTTAGCAGCAGCAGCAAGATGTAGCAATGCTAGAAACTAACTCATATGGACAATTGTGGGAGTACAGTTATTTTTGTTTCCTTTTCAAAGTACTTTCAGTATAGGAAACACACTCTGCCCTTGACCTCTTTCCTTGTTTCCCTGTAGAAGCACCAGGTCTTGATGGCTTCCTGCTTTGTATCCGCTGTTCTCCTGTCAGGAACAGTCCTCCTCCCTGCTTCCTTGTTACCTGAAAACTCCTACTTGGTGTTCAAGTCTCACATTAGACCTCCCTTTCCTCCAGTCTTTCCTTGACTCCCCAAGACTGGGTTACATAACTTTGCTTGGTGTTCAAGTATAGCCTCTACCTATTAACATCCTAATACTATATATACTGCTCTGTAGTTGGGCATACTCACCTGTGTGGCCCAGAGACTTATAAGCCACGAGGATAGGAACTGCCCTTAAGATGTTACCCTTCTTTAGTATCTGCAGTGCCTAGCACAGATCCAGGCACAGAGAAGGGACACAGTAAATCTTTTGTTGAAACAAAAAAGTAATATGGACCTACTATTCAATATTACAATGTACTAAAGTAAACTCCAGCTGGGTTGAAAGACTTCAGCAATTAAAAACTAAAATAAAATTGGAGAAAGCATACGGAATCTCTGTGAAAAAAAGAAACTACACTAAATACTGAAAATATTGAAATTGTCATCAGAGAAAAGACGGATAACTTCAAAAATATAAAAATGAAAGCAAAATACAGTAAAAATCTATTAAATAGGTAGGAATCCAACAGAATGAGGGAAAAGTGATGAACATTACTAAAGCATTCAACATACATAAATAATTGATACAAATACATGACCTTATTCTGTAATTGAAAAAGGGAAATACCTGCTAAAAAGTACAAACTGCAAAAATTCCACTGCTTCAGTAACAATTCAAGAAATACAGATTTTAAAAGCTGTGGTAATATATACCTATTAAAATAAATATAAGTAACACATCCCAATATTTTCACAATTCTGTGGGAAAATACAACTATTACTGTAGATATTATAAGTTGTTTCAGTCTGGAGAGAAATCTGGCAATATGAGAAAAAGAACCAGAAGATATTTATATTTGATACTTTATAATTTCACTTTGAAGGGTACATCCTAAGGAATTAGGCTAAAAGATGACCAAAGGTAAGCTGTGTAAAGAACTTCATAGCAGAACTATTCAGAGATAATGAAAACTAGAAACAGTCCAAGTGCCAGTTGATAAAGTATGTAAGTCTAATGGGCATCTATCAATGTAGCATGAATATGATAAGCACACGGACTGTGGTCCAGCTGTGGGAACCTGATATGAAGTTGAGGGAAAGAGAAAAATGCAAAATCCAAAACATGTACACAGAGGTGGCTGCCATATAAAGGTTGGAAGGGAATTCAGAGATACTGTATCCTGCTTAGCTTTTAATCTTCTCTGGCTTCATTTGTCAGTAAAATTGCTTTTTTCCATCCTCATGTATTTAAGGGAAAAAAAGGACAGTCTAAGAAAGGAAGTAAGATGTTACTGCACAAGCATTTTAATTGATATGCAATGTACGTAAACTTATTGCTGACTATTATGATTAAAATCATTATTATTTAATGCACCATGGCCAGACTATTTTATTAAGTAAAAGTCAACTAATTAAAAGAAAGGGTATGCAGTAGTTGTGTGAGCACATCCTCCATCACATATCAGGTCCTGTGTTCTGGAACATCCTCTCCCAGCTACAATGCATGCACACACCCCTTCCTCCATCCCCCTCTCTGCCCTGTGCCTGCCACCCTCTCTTCTCTCTAGTCATTTCTGCCGCTCCTTTACTGTTAAGCAAGGTTAGTTTAGGGATTATACCTGGACCTGTTTGGAGTAATGAAAGGCAGCCAAGAGCAGTTTGAGGTGACAAGGACAACTGCTGATACTCACTAACCAGGCAAGGGCTATGAGGAAAGCTGGCTGCCCAGGGAGCCATGGCCCGGCTCATGAGGACCAGCTCAGCCCTCACTGCTCCACATCTCAGTCAAGTTGAACCACAGCTACCTTGGGTTTCATATCATAGAGTTGAGCAATATGATTTTTCAGTTCCTTTCCTTCAATTTTATTCTTCTTAGTGAGATGGGGAGTGGGGTCTGTTATATGGTTGACCCACAGTCAAGGAAGTATCATGTCTCTAAACTTTGTTTTCTCCCTTTTTTCCCTTATCACAATTCCCAAGGTGATTTTTTTTATTCATTGCCTCAATTTCTTTCTAATCCTGCTGATGTGACATTTTTATTTGGCCATTACATTTTTGTATTTCTTTTGGAGTCCTCTGAAGTATTTTATAAAATAAACCTCATTTTAAGAACAGTTTTAGACTTACAGATTCTGAAGTATTTTAAAATATGTAAAAGTTTTTTTTTTAATATTCATGTAAAACATACAAAATACTCATAATTTTGGCTAAAAATGTTATTTTGTAAGTGCTAAAATATTTCTACATTTTTGTCCACTAGAAAAATTAAGGTTATAAAGCAGCTACTAATTAAGAATATATCATTTTGATTCCTAGCCAGTCCTGGGCATGGTTAAGCAGCTAAATTGTTCTTCTTCATCTTTTTCTTTTATAACAAATAGCATTGCTCCCTTTTAAAGGGAGAAAAATGGCATAAAATTAAACGGTTAGAATTTTTGCTGTGTTTAATGTCAAATATTTAAATGGAAACAAACATTAAAATGTAAGTGATAAAATCAATTCTTTAAAATGTTAACTTTTATAAAAACAGAGCCAATTATTCACTAATCATATTTCTATTAGATGTTCTTATAGGCTCTTACTGTATTACAGAACTTTCTAGAAGCAGATACTTTGCATAGCTTACAGTTCTTAAAACTATTAGGAACTAACTCCTTAAAGAAATAGCTCAAGACTTGGGGGTTCACTTGAGGCATCAAGGGGACCTCAAGAAGCTTGATAAAGTAAGGATTTGTACATGAACCAGGGAACGATCAAGTGGTGTGGCCTTTTTACGTTTGTTGGATTGTGGGTTGTGGACTTCATGACAAATGGAAATGGGTCTCTAGGTATCATAGTATTTACTCCCCAGCAATGGGATTAAATTCCTCAGGAATATCTTAGCAAGACAATGCACATTTGAGAAATTTGTAACAAAATAGAAATGGAGCAATAAATTGGAAATGACCCAATGGAAGTTTTTATGAATGGTCTTTCTGTTCATAAAATAAAGAAGTAAGATAAACAGGGCATAGATGATTTTTAGGGCAGAGAGACTACTCTGTATGATACTCTAATAGTGAAAACATATATTATACACTGTCCAAACCCATAGAATGTATAACACTGGCATGAACCCTAAGTAAACTACACGCTTGGGTGATAATGATATATTAATGTAAATTAATCAGTTGTAAAAAATGTACCTGTTGGGGGGAGCCATCAGAATGGGAGATGCTATGCATGTGTAAGGGAAGAAGGTAAGTGGGAAATCTCTATACTTTCTGCTCAATTTTGCTGTGAATCTCAAAGTAATCTAAAAAATATTTTTTTAAATACACTAAATCAAAAAAAAATGAGTGACCCTTTATGCACCTAATTAGTAATAGTGTATTATATATTACTAATTTCCATGAACTATTCCTCACTTAACTAAAAACGGTTTTGCCTACTTTTCTTGGAGTTTCAACGGTACATTTATGAATTCTCATTGTTGTAGATATTTGCGCAATAATGGGCCTTATGACTCAGAGTTCCTACATCCTGCTTCTGGGAAACTGCCTAGTTTGCAAGGGCCCAGAATAATCTGACTGCTTTACTTTTTTAAAGTTTTGAATAACCTATATTCAACATACTTATTGGATATCTCTCAATTCCCACTTCAACAATGTAGATTCACTTTTGTCTGTAACAGCCTCATGTCAAAGCATCTACTGCTATCCTCCCTCCCATTTCTGTACATACCGCTCAGCTCCCTTTCCTCTGATGCACCCCCTACACAGTTCTGAGGGCTTCCCAGATGGTACAATGGTAAAGAATCGTCTGCAGTGCAGGAGACAGAGAAGATGCGGGTTAGATCCCTGGGTTGGGGAAGATCCCCTAGAGAAGGAAATGGTAACCTACTCCAGTATTCTTGACTGGAAAACCTTATGAACAGAGGAGCCTGGAGGCTACAGTCCATGTGGTCCAAAAGAGTCAGACAAGACTTGGCAACTCAACAACACCACTACAGTTCTGAGGTCTGCCTCCATCACCTTTTCCGAGATTTCATTAAATAAACACCCACTTCTTCCTTACCAGGTACCTGTACTGACTTTTTCTATGACCATTCCCTAGTTTGCTCGTTTTCTAAGTATCCCCAACAAGAATGTATCAGTTTACTGCATGCCTTTCTACATTCCTGCATTCCCTGGTTACATTTCTAAATAATACAGTCCTCAGCTCCCCTCTAAATAATGTAGGAGTCCCTGGCTCCTTTGTAAATAATATAGTCAAAAGCCATTATGTGGACAAAGCAAGGCAGACATCAGTGTTGAGGGTATGGTTCTGTCATGGCTAAAGGCAGGCACTGGAGCCTCAGTGGGATGACAAGGGTTCCTACACAGGTTGGAGGGTTGATGTGGAGCACTGGAATCTGAGCAGGGTAAGGAGGGAATTCTGGGGGCAGTCCAGAGTTGGGGTAGAGAGTCTGAGAAAGATCAGGACACCATTGGTTTGGTGCAGGGGCGGATAAAGTAATGGCTATTACACACAGGGAGTGTTGATCCAATTACCAAATATGTTAAGGATAACTGAAACCAAGTTTCTTGTTCTGGGATAAGGGAGTTACAGTTGTGGGGTTAGTTAGATTAAAATTGGAAGTATTAGCATGAATTCATACATTTCAGTATAAAGAGATAATAGGAATGTGTGTGTGTGTGTCCACCAATGAGAAGACCTGGTGACCAGATCTTGGTTTTTAAATATCCTTCTCCTTAAAAATAGCCAGTGGCCTGGGTCAGAGAAAATATAAAATTGGTCTGGAGCATCACATTACATTAGAAAGTAAGGAAGAGCTCAAAGAATAATGGATTACATGTCAAAGGGACACAGGATCCAGCTTGAACAGGATCTCACTGGCCAAATATGGGTTGATTTCAGAATCAAATAAACAATGATATTTATTTTGATAGCCCATTGAATACAGTAAGAATCCATGATATCAATAAACAAACACAAAAGAAGAAGAAAATGTTATTCCTTATGATATAATGCCAACTGATAGATAAATGCAGAAATAATGACAAAATTAGAAAACCACCATATGACAATTATCACAGTAATAATTAGTTGAGCTAAGAAACATGGGTGGATGTTTAAACTAGTGGATGAAAGTTTAATGAGAAACAGAATATATACATAATTTTCAAAGGTCCTCTTCACAAAAGTCTTATTAATTACAAAGACTAAAACCAATAGCCTTATAGGGGAGAAATCTGGCAGATATCATCAAATGCTCAGTGGGTTACATCAATATCATGTAGCACCTGACGGGATGCATTGAGAGCACAGCACTACTTCTATGGTTTCCTTGCTCACACAACACTTTCCAGATGCATAATCTGAATCCAGTCGGGAGGAAACATCAGATAAAGCTAATTTGAGGGCCATTCTGCAGTATAATTGCCCTATAGTCTTCCAACGTGTCAAGTCATACTTGTCAAGGATAAACTATTCCAAGCTGAAGGAGATTAAAGAGTCAATTCAGTTCAGTTCAGTTCAGTCACACAGTTGTGTCCAATTCTTTGCAACCCCATGGACTGCAGCACACTACGCCTCCCTGTCCATCACCAACTCCCAGACCTCACTTAAACTCATGTCCATAGAGTTAGTGATGCCATCTAACCATCTCATCCTCTGTTGTCCCCTTCTCCTCCTGCCTTCTATCTTTCCCAGCATCAGAGTCTTCAAATGAGTCAGTTCTTTGCATCAGGTGGCCAAAGTGTTGGAGTTTTCAGCTTCAGCATCAGTCCTTCCAATGAATATTCAGGATTGATTTCCTTTAGGATGGACAGGTTGGATCTCCTTTCAGTCCAAGGGACTTTCAAGAGTCTTCTCCAACACCACAGTTCAAAAGCATCAATTCTTCTGCACTCAGCTTTCTTTAAGGTCCAACTTTCACATCCATACATGACTACTGGAAAAACCATAGCTTTGACTAGATGGACCTTTGTTGGCAAAGTAATGTCTCTGCTTTTTAATATGCTATCTAGGTTGGTCATAACTTTTCTTCCAAAGAGCAAGGGTCTTTTAAAGAGTCATGACATTGAATACCAGACAGGATCTCAGAATGGATTCTTTGCTATGAAGGATGTTACTGCAATAATTTTCTGAAACCTGGGTCTGATAATCAGAGAGTAGTAATGAATAAATTTTCATTTCCTGACTTTAATGGTTGTACTATCACAATATTAGAGAATGTTGTAGGATATAACAAATGCATGCCAAAGTATTCTAGGGTATCAGATATGCAACTCACAAATGATCCAAAGGGAAAAAAGTGTTCTTTCTTCTAGTCTTACATGATTTTGTAAAGTTCAAAATTACTTCGAAATAAAAACAGAAAAATAAGAAATAGAATGTGCTGATTATGGTTGAAAGCAAGGAAATTGATGGTGACATATATGAAAATTAAAGAAATGTTTTTGCTAGTAGGAGACTGGATAGACAGGAGGAAGATATGAGTAAAAACTAAGCTGCAGAGAGGACAGGCAGCAAAGAGTACTGGGCTATTCTGAGGCCACGGTGCTTTGGTGCCTCCTCTTAGAATCTCCACCTGCGAAGGCATGAACTTCCACATCCATTTACCTCCCCAAGTGCGAGTTTGTCAGAATCAGCAGTTCCATTGTTCTACCTGCCTCTCCTAGGTCTCCCTTTGTCTTGGATTTAGCATCTTGTCAGTTCTTCCATACACTTAAGATTTTTCAGTGGGAAGGTCTGTCCAAATAACCTAGCTGCCCATATTCTCAGAAAGAGAAATCCCTGCCTTATTTTTTTCCTAGCCCTTACTATCGGAGAAGGCAATGGCACCCTACTCCAGTACTCTTGCCTGGGAAATCCCATGGATGGAGGAGCCTGGTAGGCTGCAGTCCATGGGGTCGCTAGGAGTCGGACACGACTGAGCGACTTCACTTTCACTCCAGTGTTCTTGCCTGGAGAATCCCAGGGACGGGAGAGCCTGGTGGGCTGCCATCTATGGGGTCGCACAGAGTCGGACACAACTGACGTGACTTAGCAGCAGCCCTTACTACTTCCCAAAAAGTCTGCACATTTGTTTATTTTCTGTCCCTCTGCACCAGACTGAAAACTCTTGGATGACGGGGCCCATCTGCCTTTTCCACTACTATGTCCTCTCCCAGGGAAGAAGCAGGTATGGCCACAAAGAAGCTCTGCTACCAGATACCCTCCCAAACTTTCAAAAGGCTAATCTAGATTATCCCAAGACAATAAAAATGAATTCATTATTCTACATGTCACTCTTGAAACCATTTCCAAGACCTGGCTTCCCTGGGTTCAATGGCACCAGGGCCTCTCTTTCAAATAACATCTTTTACCTTTCCTCCTCCACCTAGCACATGTTCTGAAAGGCTCTTCTTTATCTGGAAAATTCTTATCTTTTTTAATTGATGTATAGTTGATTTACAATATTATGTTAGTTTCAGATATATGACAAAGTGATTCAGCAAAGTAAATATATATATATTTTCAGATTATTTTTCCTTACAGCTTATATTATAAAACACTGAATATAGCTCCCTGTGTTATACAGTAAATCCTTGTTGCTTATCTATTTTATACAAAGTCCTGTGTATCTGTTAATCACATACTCCTAATCCTGCTCCCCCATCCCTTTCCTCTTTAGTAACCATAAGTTTATTTTCTATGTCCATGAGTCTATTTCTGTTTTATAAATAGATTCATTTGTATTATTTTTTAGATTGCCCCATATGTGATATCATACAATATTTGCCTTTTTCTGTCTTTGTTCATCTTTTAATGCCCCGCTCAAATGTTATCTGCTCTGTGAAGCTATCCTCTTACCCTAGGCAGAGCTCCATAGCATCGTCTACCTACTTTACTGTAGAGGTGTTTAGCATATTGTATTGAAATTCTTCATTTATTTTCTGGTCTTTTCGCTGTAATGTTCATGTTCATCACTGTATCTCTAATACCTAGCACAGCTCTTAGAACTTATTAAGAGCCCTGTAAAGATTAACAACCTCCTAGAACCTCAGGGCAGATTAGTGTTCTCTGGTCAACCTCTTCTCAGTTACTTGATACTAACTCTAAAAATGCCAGGGAACTCAATTAAAAATCATTGAAAATATTAAAATATCCCTTTAGTTCTAGGATATTTTAATTTATTTTATATTATGGTCCAAACTGTATTTTGAACATATATCCTTGGTTGATTCTGGAACAAATTTTGAGAAACACTATTCCAGACCATTCCAATCTCATTTTAAATGAGATTTAAAATGCTCATCCACTCCAGTGGGGCTGGCCCCCTCTGTAGAAACATTAGTCTATACAAAGTAAGACAAATATCCTACCCAGCTTTGCTTCTCTGCTTTGGAAATTTAATGACAATTGCCACTTTCTTAGTGGATTTCCAAAGAGACTTGAGGTCTCAATCATTTTGTTGATATCTAATTTAGAATTTTCTGTGATTTTATGTCCTGTATTGACTCATACTCATTTCAAGTTTTAGTTTCCATATTTCACAGTTTCTAGTCCCAATTTTAAATCAGTCATCTGATCATCAGTCATCACCTCCCAGCTGTATCCCGATCATGAAACCACTGGACCACTGGGCCTTGAAGGTCACTCTCTACCCAGGGATCCCAAAGGATCTACCTAAGTTTTTCGTCATTTCCATAATTCTTCCCAAAACACTTGGCAAGAAGGGAAGATGAAGGCTTTGAAGAAAAACTCACTTCCTTTTCAAATATAAAGCTGACATTTTTTTTCACTCAGTGCTGATTTGGGAGTCTGAAATATCTGAGTTTTCAGGCTTCATTAACCACTACACCATTAAATGTTGCATCAGATGGAGAGTGATCCTGAGGCTTTTCTGCTTCATGGGCTGGGGCACATTTTATCTTCAGCCCCCTTGGTTGAACCCCAGTCGATTTGTTTTCTTATCTGCTTCCCCCAGGAACATGAGTAAGCTAGACCCAGCATGTTTATCCAACAAGATAGTCCCAGCAGCACGATAACTCCTAAGAGTTATTTTTTAGGCTCTGGTGAATGTCAGTAAAGTTGTGATCTGATCCACGTTATCATGTTCAGACTGCAGAAGGCTGAAGAAACCCTGCTTATCATCATACAATGGTAACAAATGAGTTTCAATATGCAGATAAAAGAAGTGTTTGGATTGTTCCCAGGAGTAACAAACTCAAATGTCTACAGGAGCCAGGAGGATAATATAAATGTGTGAATCTAGTAGATACGAGAAAGTAAGGCTTGGTAGAGATTGTGGGAAAATGAGAATGTATTTCACCAAAAAGCACTCAGATTGAAAACAAAATGTATTAAAAGTCACTCAAAGTAAAGTCTGTTGACCTGCCACCTGTCACATTCTTCTATAGTCTAAAAACATGAATTTGATATTTCCATATTTTTTCTTCTTTTTTAAACTAGATATTTTAGTTAGATTCTAGGCTAAGCTACTGCAACAAAGTGACCTGAAAATTCAATGGCTTAAATAAGACAAAAGTTTGTCTAAGAGACCAGAAGTAGGCGGACAGTCCAGGGCTATAGGTGGCTCTGCTCCATGAGTGCTGGCAGGGATCCAGGCTGGCAGGATGGCTCTGCCACTTTCTACATACGCTTCCATCTGTGTGTCTCAGTGACCGCGCCAGTCACCACAACTTCCCAAAAGACAAGAGAAAGAAGGTAAGTAGATTCTTTTTAAGAACACGTCCAGGACTTCCCTGGTTATCCAGTGGTTAAGAATCCACCTGCCAATGCAGGGGACACAGGTTTGATCCCCGGTCCAGGAAGATTCCACATGCTGCAGGTTAACTAAGTCCGCACGCTGCACTTAGCCTGCACACCCTAGAGCCCGTGCTCTTCAACAAGAGAAACCACTGCAAGGAGAAGCCCATGCACCACATCTAGAGAGTAGTCCCTGCTCGCTACAGCTAGAGAAAGTGCATTCATAGCAACGAAGACCCAGCACAGCCAAAAATTTGAAAGAAAAGAACAAGTCCCAGAAGTTGTATCACATCATTTCCACTCAACTACATTGCCTTTAAATGTAGGGTCTCATCAGCACAGTTAACACCCAGGGAGGTGTTAGAAGAGGATTCTTCTCATCTGTTGAGGATCTATTAGTACCAGGAGATAGTTTCTGCCATGCTAGGTTTTCAGGTAAAGCCAAAGTAAGTTTTTGTGACCTACATCTATCTCCACCTTTTAAAATGGTAAATCAATTCTGAACCAATTAGCCTTTGATCTTTGACATTTAACTTTGTACCAAGCTCTAAGTGACTGAAAAGATTTACAGATATGCATAAGCATCAAGGTTGTAATAAAGGCAAGAGTAATGTAAAAAAGGCAGGCTAGTAATGAGCCTTAAGAGTCTCATTTAATAGGTATAATGAAAGCAATCAACTATAAGTATTACTTGCACAACAGCTGCAAAAAAAGAGTGTGAAAGTCACTCAGTCATGTCTGACTCTTTGCGACCCTATGGACTATACAGTCTACGGAATTCTCCAGGCCAGAATACTGCAAAAAAAAAGATGACTGGCCCAATTCAGGGCAAATGTAATGGGCAACATGTCTTATTCTTTATTACTTAAGCATCTATTTATTGTTGTTCTTTTTAACTTGTTTTATCCTTCTCCCCACAAAAATGTTGAAAACCCAATGGGAATACATAAAATACCAAAGGTAGCAAATTGGAAATGTTTTAAAACAAACAAAGGCATGGGTATAAAATGGGTCTATGAGTGAGCTGGCACAACTTTGATGATTTTCTTCAATAGGTGGCAATCTAGACCACCCAGAAGACTGGCTGCAAAATTCACATCATTTCTAAGATCCTCATGATTCACTTTCTATCTTAGTTCCCTGCATGTGTCTTGCATTTTCATACATTCATAATTTTGTCTGCTGTTGCTTCTGCATCACCTTCTCCTTATCATAATCTTCCCCATCTCAGGCCAGGTAGTCACTGCCTCTGGGGGTCTTCCCAGATTTTCCTCAGCAGTTAGTCATGCTCTTCCTTACTCCCACAGTCGTACTTACAGTATTCATGATCTAAACTTTTGCTGAATTCCATTAGTTTTGTGTTAATATCCCTTTCATTAAAGTGTACACGCAGTAAGGGCAAAGTCATTCTTTCTTTATTCACCTGTTTCCTCCTCTTCCTTTCATAATGCCACATATATAGCAAGTACTCATTAAATGCTGCTCAATATATAAGTAAAAGTTTGCATTTCTAGCCACCTTCTCTACTGAAAAATTCTTATTTTTGCCCATTTTCCCCCACTGACTCTTGAGTTCCCCGTACCTGTATAAGGAGCCAGGCATATGGATGTTCGTGGCAGCATTGTTTATAATTGTGAAAAGTTAACAGCTACCTAACTTGTCTTAGGAAATGGAGACATAAACTCTTTAGTTCATACACAAGAATTCTATATATCAGTTAAAATAAATTAATTGATGCACGTTTGTCAGTCAATAAGAATAAATCTCAAGAAAGCCTTAAATGAAAGAATTTAAGTTCATGAACAGTATGTAAGGTATGATAACATTCATGTAAGTTACAATTATAATCTTTTCACTAAGAAGCCAGGTAATTTGTTTAAAAGAAAAATGAATTTTTAAAGAAAACCCATAAAGATTTTTCCTTCAACCTCCATTTCCCTCTAGCTTTTTTGCTGTCTTTATATGGTTTTTTGTTCCAGTCGATGGAGCACAAGAAAGAAGTTGGAGAATTTCGTCCTCCTTTCCTCTCTGCACAGCCATGTCAGTGGCTGTGTCCCTGCAAATCTAAGAGTCAGTCATCATCTCCCCCAGGCTTCTGCCCTCAGTGGATTTCTTCAAGGCCGGTTATTCCCTTTGCTGCTTCGGGCCTAGAGGAGGCAGTGGTTTCCTACTGTCGCTCACTTCTGCATACCTCCCTGAGGGTTTCCTTAACTTTTCCGACACCTCTATAAAATGAAACCCCACAAAAGTCTCTTCAGTTGAATCACCAGATACAGGGACTCTGAAGGAGATCTCGGTTCTAGACCCAGCCCTGCCCCTGATGAGCTGAAGGAGACTGAACAAGTCACTTCTCTCTGGACCTCGGCACACCTCTAAGTGGGGGACGAAGGACAGGTGACTTTCAGAGTCTTATCTGCCTTGAAGATTCTGGAATCCACTGGAGACTGAGACAGAGTGGTGTCCTGTCTCAACTGAATCTTTGCAGCATACTTGTTTAAAGATGATCCTTTTAAGAGAAAGCTAAGGATGTTTACCTTCTAGTTTTCACTCCTTCTAAAGGGAATGCTTCAGCAGAGTGAACTTCCGGAGCTCCTAAAACAATTTCAGTTCTTTTCTTTCTCTTTTTCCCAAACTTATATCCTGTTTCCTCTTTCATCTACTCCTGTTCTTTGCGTGCCTCTTCTCAAGGCTATTAGAGGGACAAAAAGCATAAAGGTCTTGGCCCTACAGCCTCAGCAGTTATTCAAAGAGCGCACCAGCTATAAGACTGTCAGTCTTCTGAGCCTAATGCCAAGAGCCCCCTGCCCCTGCAGGTTATCAACACCTCTACTGGACTGAAACTGCTCCCAAACTTGTCTACTAGGAATGGAGGAGCAGCTGGCATAAAGGACATCTGGAACGATTCTAGCTAGGCACAAGGTACAGGCTGCCTGCCAGAACTGCTGCCAATGATCCAAATGTTTGTGTAATCTCTAAATGTGCACCCATTCAAGGAAATTTAATTTCAGTCCTTTTTGTCAACCTTCCTCTCTACATTCAGAGAGAAGACTGTTTCTGGGGGCACAAAAGCACCCAAACCAGGCTCTGTTTATCAGACAAGGCTTGACTTTAATCCCACCCCTTCCCAATCCTCTTCACTCTGATGCAATGTTACAGACACAATGTCACTAGCTGGCTTTATTTCCAAGGAAGCAGAACCACTGCAAATCCATATTTATCTGCAAAAATCCCAAACCAGTGATTACTAGAACACCAGAGTTTAGGGAAAGAAAAGAATTGTTTTAAAATATGAAAACCAAAAAAGAAATAATAAAATATGAAAAACCAATAACAGTCTTGTATAATTTTTAGTAATGCTCACTATTCACTCAATGATAAAAAGGTGAACTAGCTGGTGATTTCTCCTATAGACATATAATAGCATACCCGCCAGTATATAACATCTCTGGCCATTTGATTTAGTCTAATACAGAGTTGCCATATTTACCAAATAAAAATACAAGATGCCCAGTTAAATTTGAATTTTAGATAAACAACAGTTTTTCAGTTTAAGTATGCTCCAAATATTGCACAGTCTGAAATGCAAATATAACTGGATATCTTGTATTTTATTTGCATCTAATCTAAGAGCCACGATCTCCTATTCTTCCTGTAGGACTCATTACATGAATCCATATCAGAGATCTGAAGACCTTTGGTGCCGCACACAAGAGAATTCTATCCTGTTTGGCTAGGTACCAAGCTTATCCAAGTAAGCAGAGGCTGGGTGGCTGGATCACATATGAGATACAGCCCAACTCTCTGGTTCTCCATGATCACTTCTCTTCTGAGCTCCAAAATCCCCAGCAAGCCCAAAACTTTTTAAAAAATTGCTTGGCCAACTTGAACCTGTGCTCTATAACTATATCATGAAGGTTGTGATAATTCCGTTTACATTTTGTTTTGTGATAAACTCCCCTCTTTGAGTTTTAGTTTCATTTGCCTTTATTTTCTTATTAGTTTCAATGATCTCTGAGAATTTCCCCAAATGATGAAAAGCTTAATTGTGGACCAAGCAGGTCAGCCATTGTGAAACTAAAGGAGAATCTGGTCCTGCCCTCAGCCCACAGACAGACAAAACTCTATTCTTCACCACACCCAGGGGAAGCAAGGGAGCCATCCTTTAAGCCAATATTAACATGCATCCCTCAGGTTGTATTACCCTAAGACCTTTGCAAAAGTACCCATGTGTCTGTCCACCTCTCCGTAAGTCCTGTCAACAATTAGTACTGATCACCTTATTTTACTAATGAAGCAAAACCAGGCACCACATCACTGAAAGGTGCTGGTGTTGGAAACAGGTCAGAGCCCTACTTGGTGAGAAGCAAGGACACAACTAAGTATGGCTGCTTTTGAGACCATCAAGAGTTTCTGCATTAAGGTGCGTATCTTCACTGAATGTAAAAAGCTTGGTGTTTGCTTCCTGTGTTGGGTGGAGTTATCAAGGTGCTATTTAACTTTTAACACGTTGGATAGAGAAACTTTTAAAATACATATTTCCTCTTTTCATTCTCTATAGTTCATATGGTTCCTTCTAGTCCTTAGAATTTTACCATATCTGTGAAGCCAAATCTTGTGATTTTCCAGGATGATTTCAATGTCTCAGTTCTCATTGGCTAGTAAAATAATTCATTCTTACACTTGTTGGCCATTTATTAACTCCAAATCTGTGCTGCTGCTGCTAAGTCGCTTCAGTCATGTCCGACTCTGTGTGACTCCATAGATGGCAGCCCACCAGGCGCCCCTGTCCCTGTGATTCTCCAGGCAAGAACACTGGAGTGAGTTGCCATTTCCTTCTCCAGTGCATGAAGGTGAAAAGAAAAAGTGAAGTCGCTCCGTTGTGTCTGACTCTTAGCGACCCCATGGACTGCAGCCTACCAGGCTCCTCCATCCATGGGATTTTCCAGGCAAGAGTACTGGAGTGGGGTGCCATTGCCTTCTCCGAAATCTGTGCTAGTTGCTTCATATCATATAAGCATTTTGTGATATAGTACAGAAAATTCATATATGTAAGTTACCGAACAAAGACATTTAACTCTACGGAAAAAAAACAGACAAAAAATACATTATTATACCAAAAATAAAAAACCCAATAAGTGCTTACTGAATTTTAAGCCTAGTTTTATAAAATCAGACAACTGTCAAGTTGATAACTTTGATACGGATGAAAGAAGGCAACATGATTTCGCTTTACCCTGAAAAGGAAAATGCACTATCTTCTCTTCACAGCTTTCCTGCACCTGACGATAAACTTGGCCTTGGGCCAGTGAGTGACTTATTTATTCAGTTAATGTCATAGTAACGAGAGATCTCTTGTCCCATCAGTTTCAAGTTTCTGTTAAGACATTAGACAGAAGGATCACAGTTTAGAAATGAGTGTGGACATCACCCCTCTCAGTAAGGCAGCCCACGGACCTGGGGCTCCACGATGGCTCCACACGGCCTTCTCAGGAGTCTGTCAAGGAGGAGTATGAGGAGCCAGGTAAGAAAAGCGTCCCCTGGAAATGGCTTTGGCTCCACTGGAACATTTGTGCAGTCAGGAAGAGATGCGAAGCAACCAGCACTGGAGAGCTCCAAGGCATAAATCCTCAATTAAGGAGCAACCTTAATTAATCATGCAGTTTCAGATAACCCACTCAGCCTTTCTGAGCCTCCTGTCTTTTCCTTCAAGTGGTAACAAGGATTGTGAACCACCACGTCTCAGTGCTTCTGAGAAATATAATCAAAGGGTGTTCAGGAGGATATGAAATGACAGCCCAGATTACTACCTAGTTGAACTATTCAGACTTCATTTCTCCTACCCTCATGTCCCTGAGACCACTTCAAACCCAGAGGACACATTTGTTCCATAAGACTTTTCTCTCCTCAAATTCATTGGAACATATTAAGATGAGGTGAAAGAGGAGGTGAGACATTTAGGATATATATTGATATAAAACATAGATATAGGGTTTTTATTTTTACCTTCTGATTTTCTTACTTGTTTTTATTTTGGTTTCTTATTGATAAGACCTGGGAAAAGTGATTGTTTTTAAACTTCTTTGGTCTCAATTTCAATATTCATAACATAGGGAACCTCTACTTGAATGCATGGTCACCTTCTCAAGGCTAACTGTCCTGAACCAAGTTCCCCAAATCAATCTCTACCAATGCTTTGGCAACTTCATGCCTTCTTGGCTCACCCAGGCACTCAAGATCATACTTTACTCTAGTCTCTTACTCCCTGCATCCAATCCAGTAGAAAATTCCTGTTGGTTCTACCCCCAAAGTCTATATCCAGCCAAGTCTCCCACTCCCACAGTCGTCTCTACTAAAGCCACAATCATCCCTCTCTGAAGAACTGGATCATATCTCTAACTGCTCTGCCTGTCTCCTTCTTGCTCCTTCCTCACCCCTAGTCCAGCAGCCAGAGTGTATGTGTGTGCTAAGTCACTCAGATATGTCCTAAGTCACTCAGATATGTCCAACTGTTTGTGAACCCATGGACTGTATGTAGCCCGCCAGGCTTCTCTGTCCATGGGATCTTCCAGGCAAGAATACTGGAGTGGGTTGCCATTTCCTCCTCCAGGGGATCTTCCCAAAACAGGGACTGAACTCAGGTCTCCTGCATTGCAGGCAATTCTTTACCATCTGAGCCAGGGATGGGCATTGAAACAGGAAAGAAACTACAGTCAAAACAAAAAAAGCATAACTCAGACAACTGAGGATTTGTGCTTTGGGACCTTGTGAGGAGTACTGAGAATGTGTCTCAAAGCCACAAACCTAGGATTGAAAAAGGAGGAGAAGCATTGGCCTCTGTCCCCCAGTGGTCAGGGGCCCATTGTCTACTCTCCACACTACTGAGTTGTACACATGTGAGCTTGATGGGGTAATGCCCTGCAACAAGTTCAGAGGAGCAGAATGGTAGTTAAGTGACACAAGCCTGTGGTGAGGAACAATTTGGGGTGAAACTTGTTGCTGCAGTTTTAGTTGGAATAAGAAAAAAGGTGGAGGCAGAGAGGATCAGTTCCAAATGGTACACCCAGTCTGGAAAATAGCTTGGCAATTTTCTTTCAAAACTAAAAATTAACTTAGCACACAACTCAGAAATTATAGTTAAGTATATATCCCAGCAAAATCAAAACTTATTCTTCATGCAAAAACTTGTCCATGAATGTTCACATAGTTTTATTTACAATAGCTAAAACCTGCAAGCTACCCATATGTGCATCAATGGGTGAATCGTTAAGTAAACTGTGGATATGCATACCCCATGATACTAATTAATAGTACGTAGGAATAACTATTGATACACGTAACAACTTGGATAAAAATCAAAGAACTTGTGAGTGAAAAAAAGTCAGTCTCAAAAGGGTACATCCTGGTTGATAAATTAATATAACATCCATGGAATAACATAGCAATAGAGAACTAACGAGCAGATGCCAGGGGATTAGGAGAGAGGGAGTGTGGGTAGCTATAAAGAGATACCACAAGAGAGTCTTATAGTGATGGGATAGTTAAGAATCTAGATTGTACTGGTGGCTACCATAAATTATACATATAATAAAATTGCATAGTGACACACACACACACACACATGCATGTATACACAAATGAATACTTTTACAATTGGTAAAATAGGAATAAACTCTATAGATTGTACCAATGTCTATTTTCTGGTCTTGATATTATACTATAATTACACAAAATTTTAACATTGAGAGAGGCTAGCTAAAGAGTACAAATAACCTGTCTTTTCTTTGTATCTTCTTGTGAATATATAATTATTTAAAAACAGAGGTTAAAAAAGAAAAAAACAACCATTCTCCCCTACTCCCACCTTTATTTCCCACCCCTCCTTCTCACACAAAAAAATTGAAAAGTAACTTTCCCAATTTAAATTTTGGATATAAAATAAGAGAAACCTATTTTTCTTCAGTTATAGACTTCTGTCTAGATTGAACTGTATATTGAATGAAAACATTCTCTTAATTTAATAATGAGAAAAAGAAATTAGGTCTATAAAATCATATAGCCCAAATTAAAATGTTTATAGTTTACATACTGAAAGAAAGCCAACTACAACATAAAATGGTTGGAAAAATTAAAGTTTTTAACAGTTAAAAAAAACATATTGCATGGCAATCAACTGCTTCATTAGCTTTAACACTGCATACAATTAAGTGTTTTCACATCCTTTCTCAATTTAACTTGAACCAATTGTCTACAATTCAACCATGCTTTCTCTGCATTTCAAAACTTTCCAAATGCAAAACTATCCCCCTCCAGTGGATACACACAGAGAGTTAGTTGGATTTCAGAAAACTTTTATCCTTCCTTTAGATCAAAGGAGGTAAGTGTCCTCTTGGGTTCAACTCCACCTTGGATAATACAGAAAACATTGCTGACTTGTAGAATGCATTAAAGTCTAGTAGAAAACCCAGAAAGAAAATCATGCTGAGACTACAAGGAATTCTTCAAGAGTAGGTATGAACTCTTAAAAGAGTGCTAGTGAGAAGGATAAGAAAATTCTGAGTAGCAAAGTAAATCAGAAGATGCAAAAGGAAAGAAGATATTTTAGGCTCCAAGAGTGAGTTATAAACTTAAAGCCAGAATTCCTCAAAAGGACTATGAAAATGAATTATGAAAGCAGTTTAGAAGTGTTGTTATTTGCAAATATCCCCTGGGTATTTTAATTTCCTTCACATGAACATTAGCATAAATCTTCATAAGTTAGTAATCTGCTCTCCCATTATTTATTCAGCACAATTAATTTCACTCCATCTTCTCAAGCTGTTATTCTCTGATGAGTTTTTTCTATTCCTTGTTTTCTATTTCCCACCCTTCAAACCACTACCAGTGTATTTCCTGAGTATGGAATCTTTTCACAGCAGATCCTTAAAGAAATGTAAATCCCACCCCAAACCTAATTGCCGGGTCCTTGCACCCCATCTGGTTGAGCTTCTGTGGATGATGAAAGCTCCAGAGACCATTCTTTCAGCTTGTATTCCCTCCCAGAAGAGAGCAGGCCTGAGGAACATGGAGTCAGAGCTAGCATCCCCATCTTCAGGGGCTTCCCTGATGGTTCAGGTGGTAAAGAATCTGTCTGCAATGTGGGAGACCTGGGTTTGATCCCTGGGTGGGAAAAGTCCCCTGGACAAGGAAATGGCAACCCACTCCAGTATGCTTTCCTGGAGAATTCCATGGACAGTGGAGCCTGGCAGGCTACAATGGTTTCTCAAAGAGTCTCAATGCATATGTGAAAATCTTCGCACAAAAAATGTTCACAGCACTATTTGCCCCTTGCATTCCTGCCACAAGACATCAAGTTTTAGTATCCACTGTGTGGCAAAATACATAATGATCAAAAAAGGGTCTACGAATTCAGTAAGCTTCTAAGTTAATTTGTATTTCAGTCATCACAGCAGCATAAAATATTTCTATGTGAGGCCCATATTTACTTAGTTCACAGCCAATATGTGGTGTATGTATGTGTTAATGGATCTCTTACAATAATTCTTCATCCATTCCCAGATTGGAAACCACTGTTCTGGGGAATGTTCTTGAACAGTGAGTTGAAAACTCTTCCCTGTGGCAGTAAAATGTTAGGCTGGGATTTCAAAAGCATGATCATGGATAATGCACAGGAAATTGAAAATATTATAAAAATCCATACAATATGGAAGTGATTTGGAGGTTTCACTGAGATGCTCTGGGGTGTCATTCATGAGCACCAAATAAACTGCACTGCAGGATAAGTGCACCTCATATGGAAGCCTTATGGGAAGGGAAGTCTTTTCCAGCTCCTGCAGAGAATCTTGTGCCACAATACTGCTTTCAGTCTCACTCATACTCTTTTTGTTTTTCTGTTTCTTTTTTGATTTTTTTTTTCTGAGTGAGTTTATGCTGGTCACCATTTTGTATGACTTTCATTGGAAGCCTGGTTTTGATTACATGGTCCAACAATCTTGTCTCTTGTGAGTGGCAGGTGACAGACAATCTGTCTATTCAATGGAAGAGGACACGAAATCTTTCCTGTTTGTGTTTATCTGTTTGTCCCAAAGATTTTGACACCTCCTGGCTATCTCCTGTGATTTATTTTGTTTGTGCACTATTATGAATTAAAATCACTTAAGAAGATAAGTGGTTCAATGGTAAAGAGTCCACCTGACAATGCAGGAGAGGCAGGAGATGCGAGTTCGATCTCTGGGTCAGGAAGAACCCTTGGAGAAGGAAATGGCAACCCACTCCAGTTTTCTTGCGTGGAAAATCCCATGGACAGAGCCTGGCAGGCTAGTCCATGGGGTCACAAAGAGCTGGACATGACTAAGCGACTAAGCACACATGCATGCAAAAAGAAAAAGAGGAGTCAAGATGGCAGAGGAGTAGGTAGACATGGAGGGCATGTCTCTACACAGATGCATCAAGACTATACCTACAGATGCAACAGTTCTCACTTAGGAAGAAAAAATGTTCCCTCTAGAATGGAGAGTAACCTGTGATTCAAGGAACAGCCAATTTGGTGGCTTTGAAATCTTTTTTGTGTCCCTGGTTACCCTATTACCCAGCTGCAAGCTACTAGTGAATTTTCTGGACCAATGCTACAGTTGAGAAATGGAGGTTGCTTGTTCTTGCTCTGTCTCTGAGCATGTAAATGAATAGCATATGTTCCTGGCTTCACAAAGGGAGGGTAGTTACCCTTTTTAAGGGTTTATGAATAATTGAAATCTTTATATACCTCTCTTTGGTAATAATAGCTCTCTCTCTCTCTCAAAACCTTAAAAAATTAATTATATATAAAAATCTCTTATGTGTACAAACTATAGGGTAAATAATTTAACCAGACAGATCTACCTACCATTAGAGGGATGAACACACACAAAGATTTAAATTAATAAAACTGGTTTTGCATGGCTTTGAAAACAGAGAGCTCTGACCGCTGAAAGAGTTTTGTGTAGTTTGTACAATTTTGATAACAGCTATGTGAATGAGCCAGACCTGGGTTGGAATGGTCAGGGCTTGTCTGATGCTTTACAACCTCCAGAAAAAAAAACAGAAGAGTTATGAGTATGCAATTTTCCTCTCCTCACTCAATAGACAATTACACAGAGATACACAAATGAGACAAGTAAAGATATAAACAGAAATAAACCTTTGAGTTCTGTCCTTAGCTTCACTCACAAGTGAACAATAACCATGGAAAATAGCATACAATAAAATAAAGAGAAATCTAGCTATAAATTCTAGCTTGTCCAGGAGTTTATAGAAGTCTTCAGTCATACAAGGCAGAAATACTTTTGAGCAAACATATTGGGATATCTTGTCTACCTCCTGTGAAAATTAACAAATTAGCACATATATCTCTTAAATTAAGCAATCCTCCACTTTGATTAGCTTATAAAGAATAAGCACTTCTATACATTTACAGGGCTTCCCAGGTGGTGCTAATGGTAAAGAACCTGCCTGCCACTGCAAGAGAGACAATGCAGGAGAGATGCGGGTTCTATTCCTGGGTCTGGAAGACTCCCTGGAAGAGGGCAGCACAACCCACTGCAGTATCCTTACCTGGAGAATCCCATGGACAGAGGAGCCTGGCAGGTGATGGTCCATAGGATCACAAAGACTCAGACACGACTGAAGTGACTTAGCAGGCATGCATACATTCAAAATAAATCAAGATTTTCCATAAAATAAGCAATTATTTGAACTTCTAATGTTTGAAATGTGCTAGTCCTTTGTGAAAGCTTCAGATACTTACTGAAACAGTATCTCAGGGGAAAAAAATGTGTGTGGCACAGGAAGAATTTAGCTTTAAAATAAATTATTGCCCTTGGTTGTTGAGTTTCCAAGATAAGAAGCAAATTAATACAAGAAAAATAATTCTAACAGAATTTCAGTACTTTCAACAAAAGTTAAAGAGTTTTAAAATATGCACATAAATTTAAAATGAAGCTCAGACAATATTTCTAATAAAGGTGAATCTTTGACAAAATAATTTTTCTCAGTATTAACACAGCATGAAAATGTTGGCATAATAACTTACTTAATACAAAACTTGGTTTTATTTTCCAAGAAAAGTCTAATTATTTTAAGCTATCTAAACTTTTAAAAATAATTTTATGGATCAAGTAAATAAGTATTTCCACTAAATATTTAGAATTATAGAAAGTCAAATCATAAATTTTAAATTGAATTAGTTAGCCATGTGTTTATTAAAAAGAATTAATTCTTATGAATCTGTACCAAAAAATGTAAGTGTAATCTCTCCAGTAAGTTATAATATTAATAGGAATTATGTTTATCTTAAACATAAGCATAATTTCTAAAATCGTTTTAACCTTGAGACTTTTGATTAATTTAAACTGAGAAAATTTTGGTTACTCGAACAATCATTTAAAAAATAAAATTCATTAAAATAGAGTGAATGCAAAAATACCAAGCATTATATACAGAATACCAACTTTATATCATTTTGTGGCTCAGATCGTAAAGAATCTGCCTACAATAGGGAGAAGGGAATGGCTACCCACTCCGCTATTCTTGCCTGGGAAACCCCATGGACAGAGGAGCCTGGTGGGTTACAGTCTATGGGGTCACAAAGAGTCAGACACGACTGAGCAACTTTTGCTTTAGCTTTTACTTATAAGAAAAGCTATCACTTTACAGGTGACCAAGGCTGTGCAAATACTTTGGAGGCATATTGGCAGACATGCTATTTTTTCTGCCTTAAGAAGGATGAAACAGATGTAGGTGACCACAGACAAATGTATACCATGGGGGTACATGAGGCATAGCAGCCCAAGCTGGAACTCTGCTGGTGAGCAGGGTGCTTGTGTTGCTGAACTATTCTCAGCTACCTGCTTCCCAGAAGCCTCTGTGCCTGTAGAAGGAAGTCAATTACCTCTGTTAGAAGTTGAAACCAACAGAAGAGATTGAAACTACACTATGGGTAATCATTACAAAGCAAGATGAAAACATTTATATTAATAAATGGTGGATGTGATTTGTCTTTTGATTTATACAGGAAAAAAAGATTTTGTCCTAAAATTTGATCATTCAAGAATGTGAAATGAAGTAGTAAACACCAAGTTTTGATTTGAAGGAATAAAAATCAAGTTGTAAAAGAACAGAGGGAAAATGAATTGCATTTTCCTTTGTTTTATATCTGCAAATAATGAGTTTGTAAGTACTAAAATGTTTACCAAAGGTGCCTCAATTTTGATGGATTCATTTGTAAGATAGGATTCAGGGACTGATAACCTTTTTCTGTTAAGGGCCAGAGAGTAAACATTTTCGTTGGTCTAGGTCACAGTCTCTGTTGTGACTATTTAACTCCTGCTAAGTCCCCAAAGCTTCCAGGGACAAGTAAACAAATCAATGTGGCCAGGTTTGACCTGTAGGCCCCAGCTTGTGGACCCCAGACAGATAAAAGGCTGCAAATCCTTTGAAGAAAAATGTCACGTGAGTTATATACAAAAAGAGTAAAACTAGAATTTAGTACTCTTCCTGAGAACACAACAGATTGATCTTTGGGTAACAGTTTGCTCTTAACAAGAAACAATAAAGACCATTCTATACTTTCTCTGTACTCAGTAACATCATAACTCTCTGTACTTGCTTTATTTGTTTTTGAGTCAGTTTGAACAAAAGTCTACTTTTGAAAAAGCTAGAATTTCTAATAATTAGTTAGTTTGCTTTGTTATTTCCTATTTTGTCTGAGTCTAATCATTTTCTGCCTTTAGTCACCTATGACTAAAGCTCATATCTTACTTTCTCTGATAAATATTTTGGATAGTGCCTTTCCCAATTTAGGCCCCACATTTAAAAAAAAATAATAATTCATCCTTATAATATAAACTAGCCTTTGGAATTTTCCAGTTTGGATAATATCAAAGATTTGCTTCTTACAAAAGAAGAATTACTAGAAATAATATGTTGGAAAATATTGTTGGAAAATCTCCACATTTTAATGTACATCCACAGTATTTATCAAAGTCCACGGTAGTAAAGAAGCTGAGATTTTCCAAAGAGAAGCACAACTTTCCTAAGTTAATTATACACAAATGAAATGTTATTAATATTAATATATTTTAAAACTGAATATCTTTTAAACTGGATGGAAGTATACTGTTGGTCATGTTCAAAGACTGGCACAATAACTCCCAAAAAACACTTTTCCAAAAATTAAAATTTTGTTTGTGTGTTTAAATATCCTTACTAATTAGGAACAATTATAACACCTTGCAGTTTGACTTAAAAGGCCCTGCATATTTGTCAATGCCCACCTTGTCCACCGTATATTTTTATTGTAGGGTAGTCATTGATTAACACCTTGTAAATTCCATAACATATTATACACTGAGAGCGGAGTCCATCAGCCTTGTACGTGATATTATTGTTGTTTGTTATCGACCATGTCACTGGCAGGTGTTTTTCTTCAAAGTTGACTAAAAGTTCCTGCTACAAACTACGTATGAGACAGTTGAGTCTTCTAGAAGAAATATTAAAATAGCCTCAGTATGTCCCATGTTCTCTTAACTAGTAAAATTAAAGTAACGGACTAACGGGTGTAGGCTTTCCAGGGTATGCTGGCACTGTCATCACCAAAAGGCATCTGTGTCTGTACCAAAGGTGTAAGTCTGGATCCTTGGTCCAGAAGCAGAGAAATTCATCAAAATTGGCCTGCAACCCAAGATCAGAAAAACAAGAATTAATTACGCAGGAACAAATGAAACTCAGTTGTGATTAATAGCATATTTTTAATAGTTATACGAGAAATTCCTTCTTAATTCTTATTGAAATATCTCTAAACTTCAGTTTAATAGGCTATATTGGGCTTCCCAGGAAGGGCAGTAGTAAAGAATCCACCTGCCAATGCAGGGGGTGCAGGTTCAATCCCAGGGTCAGGAAGATCTCCTGGAGAAGCAAATGGCAACCCACTCCAGTACTCTTGCCGGGAAAATCCCATGGACAGAGGAGTGTGACAGGGTACATTCCATGGGGTCACAAAGAGCTGGACATTGAGTGAGCACACACAAAGAAGGAAGGATACATATATACATAGGCATATACACATATTAAATTAAAATGAAATACTCTTTAAATGGTATCTTACTACAACCAAACTCTCAAAATTCAGGGAAAAAATTCTACAAAAGATCTTAATAAGATTATAAACTAATAAATAAATCTAAAAATCTAAGATTTATGATTCTGGAAAAATGACATAAATTGATGATTCTTTTCTAGAAAACAACTCAAAATAGAGATCACAATGATTAAATATTATGTGAAGTGCTTACTAATTTTTTTATTTTCTAAGACCACATTATTTACAAATTTTTAGTAAGAATAGGCCCTTCTTTCTACTCGAATATAATTAGAAAAACTGGATTTATAATCTTGACCATTCTATAAATGTCACATAGAAAAATAAATCTCATTTAATTGGATATGATAAACTGACGATTAAGGAGCAAGAACTACATATTATATGAGAAAATGATGCCTATAAATGTTCTACAAAAAATTGGTGTGGCACCTGTTTTGTGGCTTATGAAATCCTAGATTTACTGATGGTAAAGAATATTATGTCCTAGCTGGCCAGGAAAAGTGGTACTGCAGGTGAAACCTGGGAGAAGAGAATTGGACGGCTCTTGGTTTCAGTAGACAAATATAAAGGTAATAAAAATGCTTCTAGGACATAAAAAGGAAAAAGGTTCAGCCCTAAAAGTTTTATAAAACTTTCAGACACAAACTAACTCCCAAGCTTTAGGATCTTATGACTCTAGTTTTATTAACTGCATCATAAGCAGGTATTTGTGCATTAATTAACATTCCTCATTACATCTACGTTTTTAAAGCAGCTAGATAAAAGCAAATATCAGATTAATGATGTGAATGATAAAAGTGCTAAGTAAAAGTATGTGAGCAAATCAGTATGGAGGGTCTGAAAGCAAAACTGACACCCTGCTCTGCCTCCTTAGTGAGTAACTGCAAAACATTCCCAGTGCCCCCTGCTAGAAAGTACTTCGTACCTAAGAACAGCAATAACAACAAAACAAGAAGCAAACCCAGCTTTGCCCATTTTAGCTTGATTCTCAAAATATAGTCATACCTCATTTTTTCTCACACTTTGCTTTATTGCATTTTGAAGATATTATGCTTTTTATAAATTGAAGACTTGTGGCAACCCTGAGTTGAGCAAGCCCATTGGCACCATTTTTCCAACAGCATTTGCTCACTTCATGTCTCTGTGTCACATTTAGGTAATCTTCACAATATTTCCAGCTTCATCATTTTTACATTTGTCATGGTGATCTGCGATCTTTGATGTTATTATCATAATTATTTTGGGGCACCATGAACCATACCCATAAAAGCCAGCAAACGATACATGTTGTGTGTGTTCTGAGTGCTCCACTGATCAGATGTTTTCCCATCTCTTTCCTTCTCCTCAGCCCTTCCTATTCTCTGAGACACAACAATATTGAAATTAGGCCAATTAACAACCCTACAATGACCTCTAAGTTTCAAGCAAAGGAAGAGTCACATGTCTCTCACTTTATTTAGAAATCATTACACTCAGTGAGGAAGGCATGTTGAAAGCCAAGACAGGGTAAAAGCGAGGATTCTTACAACAGTTAGCCAAGCTGTATATGCAAATAAAGAGTTCTTGAAGGAAGTTAAAAGTGCTACTCCCGTGAACACATGAATAAAGTAAACAAAGAAGCCTATAGCTGATTTGGAGAAAGTTTTACTGGTCTGGATAGAAGATCAAACCAGCCACAACATTTCCTAAAGCCAACTCTAGTCCAGAGCAAGGCCCTAACTCTCTTCAATTCTGTGAAGGCTGAGAGAAGTGACAAAGCCACAGAAGAACTTTGAATCTAGCAGAGGTGCAAGGAAAAGCAGAAAGTGCTGATCTAGAAGCTACAGCAAGTTATCCAGAAGGTCTAGCTAAGATAATTAATGAAGATGACTGCACTAAACAACAGATATTCAATGTACATAAAACAGCCTTATCTTGGAATAAGATGTCATTCAGTACCTCACCAGCTTGAGAGGAAAAGTCAGTGCATGGCTTCAAATCTTCAAAGGACAAGCTGACCCTCTTGATAGAGGCTAATGCAGACAATGACTCTAAGCTGAAGCCAATGTTCTTTATTATTGTTATTCAGTTGCTAAGCCATTTCTGACTCTTTGTGACCTCATGGACTGCAGCATGCCAGGCTTCCTTGTCCTTCACCATCTCCCAGAGTTTGGTCAAACTCATGGCCATTGAGTTGGTGAGGCCATTCAACCATCTCATCCTCTGTCACCCCCTTCTCCTGTCCTCAATCTTTCCCAGCATCAGGTTCTTTTTCAATGAGTCAGTTCTTTGCATCAAAGTATTAATAGACCAAGTATTAGAGCTTCAGCATCAGTCCTCCCAAAGAATATTCAGGACTGATTTCCTTTAGCATTGACTGGTTTGATCTCCTTGCTGTCCAAGGGACTCTCAAGAGCCTTCTCCAGCACCACAGTTTGAAAGCATCAATTCTTTGGTGCTCAGCCTTCTTTATTGCCCAACTCTCACATTCATACATGACTACTGCTCATTTACCATTCTGAAAATCCCAGGGACCTTAAGAATTATGCTAAATCTACTCTTCCTGCGCTCAATAAATGGCACAACAAAGCCTGAATGACAGCACATCCAGGCTTTGCTGTATATTTTAAGTCCATTGTTGAGACCTACTATTAGAAAACAAAAGATTCATTTAAAAATATTATTGATTATTGACAATGCACCTGGCCATTCAAGAATTCTGAAGGAAATGCACAGGTGATTAATGTTTTTATGCCTACTAACACAACATCTATTCCACAGCCTGTGGATCAAGGAGTAATTTTAGTTTTCAAGTCTTATTAAGAAATATATTTCATAAGGCTATAGCTGCTATAGATAGGGATTCCTCTGATGGATCTGGGCAAAGTAAATTGAAAGCCTTCTGGAAAGGAGTCACCATTTTGGATGTGATTAAGAACTTTTGTGATTCATGAGAAAAATATCAACATTAACAGGAGTTTAAGAGAAATTGATTCCAATCCTCATAGATGACTTTGAGGGGTTTAAGATTTCAGTAGAGGAAGTAACTACAGATGTGGTGGAAATAGAGGACTAGAATTACATGTGGAGCCTGAAGATGTGACTGAATTGCTGCAATTTCACGATGAAAGATGAGTTGTTTCTTATCGATGAGCAAAGAAGGTAGTTTCTTGAATTGGAATCTACTTCTAGTGAAGATGCTGTGAGGGTTGTTGAAATGACAACAAAGAATTTAGAATATTACATAAACCTAGCTGTGATAGAGCAGCTTCAGGGTTTGAGAGGATCAACCTAAATTTTGAAAGAAGTTCTACTGTGGGTAAAATGCTATTAGGAAGTATTGTATGCTACAGAGAAATCGTTCATGAAAGGAAGAGAGAAAATCAATGCATTACACTTCACTGTTGTCTTATTTCAAGAAATTGCCACAACCACCACCCTGATCAGATAGCAGCTATCAACACTGAGGCAAGACTCTCCATCAGCAAAAAATAATAACTTGCTAAGATTCAGATGATGGTTAGCACTTTTTATTTACATGTTTTAGATGCAATGCAATCTCATACTTAATGGACTGCAGTATAGTGCAAATATAACTTCATAGGCACTGGGAAACTAAAAAAAAAAAAAAAATTGCATGACTTGCTCTATTACCATAAGCACTTGTGGTCTGGAAAAAAAACTACCCACAATATGTATGCCTTTAAGTGAGATGTTGAGCCCTTAGGTCACAACTCATTAAAACATAGCAAGAAAAAACTTTATTTCTGACTTCTGAAGTCCTGATGTCTCCAGATATAAGATTACCTTTGAGTACCTGACAATCAAGTGTAACAACTGCTGTTTTCCCACCACAAACATACTACAGTAATCTTGGTAACATTTTTTAAAAAGAAC
Organism: Bos grunniens; assembly: GCF_055505025.1. Lineage (NCBI taxonomy): Eukaryota > Metazoa > Chordata > Mammalia > Artiodactyla > Bovidae > Bos > Bos grunniens. The sequence goes on along the minus strand of NC_141168.1, from coordinate 48,424,426 downwards.
TTTAATATATTTTATTTGGAGAGTAGCTATTAAAAGCCTGGGCTCCCTTGCAAAATCTCTCTGCAAGTAAGCTCCTTTTCTGTTCTATATGCTTCTGTTTCTGTGGCTTCCTTCTATGTTTAAAATCTCCAAACTTCTACTTGTAGCTCCTGCAAAGTAGCTTTGACAAATTCCTTGTGAAACTGCTTCAGATTCCATGACCCTGGCTCAGTTGTAACTAACCAGCAGACATCCTTTTACAGCCCATGAGGATGCCTATTCTAAGGTCCTGGGAAGGCTTCAGCAGTTCTGAGCCTCTGTTGTTTGCACGGGGCAGTGACACACAGTCATTATTCTGACACCACAAAGTTATCATCTCTTTTCAGCCCCACGAGTTTCTTTTGACATAAACGCTTCCCTTCCAGTTCAAAAATGACTCTGAGAGGGAGGAGAGGGAAGACAGGCTCAGAAGAGGTCTTTGGGTATTAAATCAGCCCAAGCGTAGAGAATCCACAGTGGATTAATCTTCTATTTCCTTTCCATTATGAGCCTGTCTATGTGAAGAGTTGCTCTGCTTCTCAGTCATTATCTGACTCTTCAAAAAATTAATGCAGCTTCCAATTAGACCCTTTTTTTTCCTCTCCTGTTAATCTTGGTTCCTCCTCTGCTGTCATCCTAGTAAGCCAAGTCTCAATTAGCCAGCCTGCTGGTGATTACCATCTTGTTGCTCCGCTGTTCAGACATTCTTTAATTTCCTGGAGCATGCCAGCCCCCTTCCTCTCTTCTTACCTCCCTCTAAACTACTTTTGCTAAAACTGGAGCCCATGATGTCTCAGCCCGTCATCTTATTCTGCAGGGCCTGGAGGGCTGACAGGTACGATGTCTTTTTCAGTAGGTCCAGACACACTTGCATGTTTAGGAATCCCAGTAGATGAGAGCTTTCTACTGATGTGACCAGGAGTCTACATCCCCGTGAGACTCTCTCGTAACCCTTTGTACCAAAGGAATGTAGGAAAATCCAAAGTAGATTCTAGTTTTAAAAGTAAAATTTTAAAAAGAAGGAGAAAGAGTCAGGCTCTTAACTTCAATTATGAAAGATGATTGGTTGAAGCTTTGTTGTTGTTTAGTCGCTAAGTCATGTCCAACTCTGCAACCTCATGGACTGTGGCCTGCCAGGCTCCTCTATCCATGGGATTTCCTGGGCAAGAATACTGGAGTGGGTTGCTATTTCCTTCTCCAGTAGATCTTTCTAATCCAAGGATTCAACCTGAATCACCTACTTGGCAGGTGGGTTCTTTACCACTGAGCCACCTGGGTATGAAAGATGATTGGTTAAACCTTCTTATCAGTAAATCTCACCACAGAAATTAACTCAGAACTTTAGAGTTCTAGTCTAATTCTGCCAGCCACTGATTGACTTTGAGTAGAGTCACATCACATATTGACCTCAGTCTGTTTGTTTATAAGAGCTCCTCTGCTCTTCTACTCAACTTAAAGTTGAAAATAAAAATTTATTCTATTTAAAGCATACTAAAAGGACTACATGTGGGAAAAGACAAAGACAGTAGGGGAAGAGCAGACAAGAGGTGTTCACAAAATTGAGAAACTGGAACATGGATCAAGGAATTAGAAAAGACAAAGAGTAAATAGCAAGTGCCATCAGAGAGGGATGAAAGTGAGAATCAAGCCACTTCACAATGCAGACCCTCAGAAAAACTCACAAATTGGAGACACTCAGAGCTAGAGAGGATGGGATCAAGGTGGGAGTCTGAGAAAGGCAGAGGGGAAAGGAGAGACATTTAAAGTCATTAGAAGACTAATTCCCAGCTCCCTCCCCAATCCACCAGCCAGAACACCTACCTTCCCCTTCCACCACAAGACACTGGGTAAAAATGGAATCAGAGAGTCTCTAGACTCCAGTAAATCAGGCAGGGCAGAGATATCTACTGAAACTGGATCAACGGAAGTCTACCTACTGAACTCCCTGCCCCCTCCATTAGCTCCGTTGGTAAAGAATCCACCTGCAATGTGGGAGACGTGGGTTCAATCCCTGGGTTGGGAAGATCCCCTGGAGAAGGGAAAGGCTACCCACTCCAGTATTCTGGCCTGGAGAATTCCATGGACTGTATAGTCCATGGGGTTGCAGAGAGTCAGACACAACTGAGGGACTTTCACTTTCACCTACTGAAGCAGAAAACCGCCTGTCCGCTACTCAGCTTTAAAAAAAGTTGGAGGAGTGGAATGGAGCACACAGTGAGAGGGGGTCACTGGGTAGGGTGACCCTCCCAAAGGCCTTCCCCATCTGCTCATATCCACTGCTCACACACAGAGCCCCTCCTCTAGCACATGACAGCTTAATAAAGATATGGTCATTCCTAAAAAAAAAAAAAAAAGTCAGCTAAACAGAGGGCAACCAGGCAGGAGGATACTGATAAATCTGTCTCTGGAGAAATCAAATGGTCCCAAAAATGATCACAGAGGAGGAAAAAATTCCTCTACTCTCTTATATTCAGTGGCTGAGAATGCAAAATAAACTGACAGAAAGATATATACGAACAAGAGAAAAAAAAATTATTAACATGTGCATCATGTATACACATGGGAGAAGTCAATGATGAGTCATTCCAAGAGGTGGTCAGAAGCTGAGGTTTATGTAGCATCTTAAGAAAATAATAAATTTGTGGAGAAATGACAAGAGAAAGGAAGATAGGTTTAGGTTTTTAGGGATGACAAACTATGGGAAGGTAAATACAGGGGGTAAACTAAAGGACAATAAGAGTCATTTGGTAATTTGCTATGTAAATTTCTCTTAGTGTCCATCTCTCGGTTGATAAGAGTCCAAAGCTCTTTCCTGGTGATAAAGAATTCTACTCTTCTTGGTATAGGAAAGGGAGACACATTAACAAATTTATGTCCTACTTTTAGGCAAACAGGGGAGGGAAGAAAACTACCCTGCATCTGCTTCTTCCCAATTGCCTGCAGTTCAAAATAATAATGTCATAGTGCTATGTTTTGAGACGGCCTGTTCTGAAACCCTACATGACACATAAAAATGACCCATAAGTGCTGAGTATTTGGAGAATATACAAGTACCAATCATTCTATATAAATTCTATGAAATGATGAACATGTATATGCACAGCTTTCAGTCAACTTTTTAGCACCTTGCTCCTAAATATGAAAACATCAAAAACATCATTACATCCGGGAAGCACCTAACATGAAAGTCCAAGAATCAAACACACAAAGAGAAGAAAGAAAGTCAAAGGAAAGAAATATTGTATCAGTTCAGTTCAGTTGCTCAATCATGTCCGAATCTTTATGACCCCATGGACTGCAGCACACCAGGCTTCCCTGTACATCTCTAACTCCTGGAGTTTACTCAACCTCACGTCCATCGTGTTGGTGATGCCATCCAACCATCTCATCCTCTGTCGTCCCCTTCTCCTCCCACCTTCAATCTTTCCCAGCATCAGGGTCTTTTCAAATGAATCAGTTCTTCCCATCAGGTGGCCAAAATATTGGAGTTTCAGCTTCAGCATCAGTCCTTCCAATGAATATTCACGACTGATTTCCTTTAGGATGGACTGGTTTGATCTCCTTGCAATCCAAGGGACCCTCAAGAGTCTTCTCCAGCACCACAGGTCAAAAGCGTCATTTCTTTGGCTCTCAGCTTTCTTTATAGTCAAACTCTCACATCCATACATGACTACTGGGAAAACCATAGCTTTGACTAGATGGACCTTTGTTGGTAAAGTAGTCTCTGCTTTTAAATATGCTGTCTAGGTTGGTCAGCTTTTCTTCCAAGGAGCAAGTGTCTTTTAATTTCTTGGCTGCAGTCACCATCCACAGTGATTTTGGAGCCCCTCAAAATAAAGTCTCTCACTGTTTCCATTGTTTCCCCATCTATTTGCCATGAAGTGATGGGACCAGATGCCATGATCTTAGTTTCTGAATGTTGAGTTTTAAGCCAACTTTTTCAGTCTCCTCTTTCACTTTCATGAAGAGGCGCTTTAGGCAATAACAAAACACTAAAAATAAATAACAGACCAGCATAAGCTATAATTAATACCCTCAGGAGTAAGAGAAGATACTGCATCCCTGAAACAAGATCAGTGTATGGAAGGGACAGGGACAGAATGAGATAAGGAAGGAGCTGGGGAAAGAAAGAAGAGGAGAAGGGAAGGTAAAGAAAGTAGAAAAGAAAATTCAAGAACAGGAAAGATCTTGGGGGAAAAAGCACCCAAATTTTTCAAAATCCAAAAGAAGAGCTGGAAAATGAAGTTGAGGCAATTGCTCAGAAAATAGAACCAAAAGACAAAGAAAAATAAAATCAGAAAGAAAAGATCAGAAAACTAGAGCACTATTCCCATGACCAAATCTGAGTGAGAGTTCCAGAAAGAGAAAATAGAAGAAAAACAACAAAATTATTATTAAATGAATAATATAAGAATTAAAGAACTCAAACTTCCAGTGTAAAAGGATCCATTCAATGCCTAGCATAGTTAATTAAAAGAGATATCCTTTATTTCACATCACTGTGAAGTTTCAGAATACCAAATTCAAAAGAAAGATCCTCCCAAGAAGAGTCAAGAATCAGAATGGCAATGTTCTTCCCAATAGGAGAAGTGAATGTCTGAAGTCAATGAAATAACACATTCATTAGTCTTAGAGAGTGATTTCTATGATTTGATACCTAATCAATCTATCAGTTAATTTGTATGAAGAAATAAAATCATTTCAGACACAGAATGTCTTTAAAAAATTACTTCAATTCATTCTGTCTTAGGAAGAAATTTTATCAGTTAGGAATTGTAATAGTTACAGAGTCCACTGCAGTCCGCTTAAACATATACAGGTTTGTTTCTTTGTTTCACTAGTAAAAATAAGTCTAGAGGTAAAGTCAAGCCAGCATGTGACTTCAAGAAACCATCAGGGACATAGTTCATTCTATGTTTATGATTGATATTATTAGTACAGGTATCCTCATGGTCACTTATAGCTGTCAGAGCACCAGCTGTCACATCCATATTCCAGGCAGAAGAAAGAGGAAGAAAGAAGAAAGCACAGAGGGCAAAAACTGTCTTAGAAATCTCACATATTTATATGTCATTAACCATACCCATCCATAAGGCAGCCTGGGAAACATAGCTTTGTTATTTGCTAAACCTAGTAATATAAGAATTTCATTAGATGGTAAGAAGAGGATAATGGATATTGGTTAAGCAAACAGCAGTGTAATAAAAGATATACTCCACCAAAATGAAAGGACATATCAGGAAAAAAGAAGACATGATATTTGAGACACAGATGAGCTAACATAGTGTGGGACAATGGAAAGTCCTGTAGAGCAGGCTGAGAAGGCAGTTAGTCTAGATGGAGGCTAGGAGAGATATGTCCACAGGCCTGGTATGTTTAACCAGGAATGCCTGGTTTGTTTCACCAGGTATATGAAGTTTTAAAAGTTCTATTGGATAATGTGATAGAAAACTAAGTAAAGGAGTGGCGGGGGTGGGGGGGGGGAGTTGCACAAGGGAGGAAATCTAATCATAACATACACATTTGGTTCCTCAGTGAATAATACATTTTTATAATAAGAAAAACATCCAATTTATTTAATAAAAAATCAGTACTGTATTCAAAGATTGGAAAGAGGGACCATAGGAATGTGTGAGATAGAAGGAGTCTAACTCATCTTCTTTTATAGTAGGACTTTTCTAGATATGTCTAAAATGATAAATTAAGAAATAATATAAGCATACTGTTTTAAAAGCAATTACCAAAAGCAACAGCTAAAAGTTTAGGGAAGGAGATACATACAAAGAAATATATTCTTCATTATAAATCTTAAATGACATAGTTTAAACTTTAAACAATATATATGTATTACTTAGATAAAAATTTAAAATAGTTTTTTAAAGATTAAATGGTTAATGGGTATTATACAGAGCAAAATCAAGTTATGAACAATATGTGAAGTAAAATTCCAATTTGGAAAGCTTGTGCAAGAAGTATATGTGCAAAAAGAGCAGCATGACACTGAAGGCACATGCTATTTATTATATACGGGAATAGAAGTGTGCGTAATAAAGTCTAGAACAACATATCCCAAATGGATAATAGATCTTACTCTACTACTGGGCTAAGGGCTGGCCTGTAGCCAATGGTAAATGGGGACTTAAAATTTTTAATGGTGCTTAAATTTTTCTGAGAATATATATTTGTATGTTAAAGTGACAGACTTTTAAAAAGAAAGTATGGGGGAATGCCTAAATCATTTCTTCAGAGCCATGCTTTCTCTATGATTCTTTGACTTTCTCCAGCCCAGGTGGTACCCAAATCATCCTGTTCCAACTCCTGTCCTTAGAGCTGAGAGCTCAGGTAATGGCTTCCCCCAAAGACATGTGAGATGTATGACTAGGGAACAAATACTAGCTATTAGAGGAGGAGGAGCCTGGTAGGCTGCAGTCCATGGGGTCGCTGAGTCAGACACGACTGAGCGACTTCACTTTCACTTTTCACTTTCATGCATTGGAGAAGGAAACGGCAACCCACTCCAGTGTTCTTGCCTGGAGAATCCCAGGGATGGGGGAGCCTGGTGGGCTGCTGTCTATGGGGTTGCACAGAGTAGGACACAACTGAAGTGACTTAGCAGCAGCAGCAGCAGAGGATGAACTGTTCTCCTATGCATCCCGAGGATGAACTGTTCTCCTATGCATCCCCATCCCAATGTGTTCTACTTCAACCCTATACACAAAAAGGAAGCTCCACCAATATTTTCTCACTGGGAAGGATTGAGTCCTATTCTCCTCCCTCCCTCTCTCCCTCTTCTTTTCCCTCTCCTTTTTTCCCTCTCACCCTCTCAAAACTGTAAGCCCCCAAAAGAGCTTTCTTTCCTCCTCCAGTTACCATACCTGTGGGGTTCCTCTAAGGGAACAAGCCCCACTCCAGCTTTTTTCTCTAGCACTGGGCTTGTCACTTAAACCCAGGAAGGAGAGAGAAGCTTCCGCCATTCCTCCATTGAGTTGTACCAGTGTGATGGTGTGAGTTCTCACCTGAACCGGCAAATGCACAAGTTGCATGCGTGTTAAATTTCTACAATTGAATTTGAAATCGTACACCCAACATCATAATTCAGGCTGTGTTGTTCATTCTGTGCTGTCTCCATTTGTAGCAGCAATGACCTGTGGAGTCAGTTCATCCGTGTGTGTGTCTCACAGTCCAGTCTTTCTTGCTCACACCCATTCTCCACCACCTGAACTGGCTCCAGTGCCCTGGGGAAACTTCTGAAGCCACAACAAAATGTCCAACAGGGAAGACCTGTGTCTCCCCTCTCTCAGTCTCAGTTGATGCTATGTAGATGCACTTGGCTGGGGGGCTGTTCTTGGCATTGTTGGGAAGATTCTGCTTTCACCTCTGTGACATGTCATAGTCAGTCTTTAAGTTAGTTACCAGGTTGGCCTTGGCTCTACCTGAATACGTGTCCCACTCCTGACTGGGATCCCCCAAAGCAAGTATGCTGCTTCTCTCCCTTGGCTAATCTCTAGGTGCCACTAGGAGAGAGAGGAAATTACTGGATCTGTCCTTATGATGTGGTGGGGCCAGGAACTCTTCATGTGTCTATATGCACTACATCTCTACTTCTCTGTGTTATCACCCATGTGTGTTGGCACAGCGAAAGCTGCAAGTCTTGAAAGGCCTTGTGGGAAGCAGGGCACCAGTGGATCACTCTTGGATCCCCCAGATGCCCAGGCTGGGTTTGCCTTAAGCCTAGGTCCTTGCTCCCCGTCCAATCTTTGGAGGATTAGGAGAGAAGGGTCAGAACACATAACCTAATTCTTTTCTTCTGTCCAAACTTTGTCTTCCTCTCTCCAGTCTTGAGCCCTTTACTTTCATCCTCAAAGGACATCTACTACCAATCTCCTGCTCTGTCTGTCCATGCTGATGAGTAAATCCATATTGTTCCATATCAGGGAAAGGGGCTTTGTTGTTGTTTTTTTTTAACTTAAAGTCTAAAGAATTGGGACTTCCCTGGCTGTTCAGTGTTTAAGACTCTGCACTTCTAATTCAGGGATTGCAGGTTCAATTTCTAGTTGGGAACTAGGATCCCAATGCCAAGTGGCATGACCCTCCCCCCCCCCCAAAAAAAAAAGGCTAAAGAATTAAGTGTCTTTGCCCCTGTTGTACACTGTTCCTGGTGACAACATCCCCCAGCCAGTGATCATCAGGAATATGTGAGAAGCTGAGTAAGTTGAGTTTATTCTTTGTCACAATGAAAAAAACATGCACACCATGGGGAACTGTGATACATCTCAGTAACAAGGGGTTGTAAAGAACTTCTTGTAGGATTTTGGCTTATGTTAGGTGATTTTGCAGAGGGTTTAAGGAAGTGGATTTCTGCTCTGAATTGGCTGCTACAGGAAGCATGGGTAAGCTAATTCTATCTTGAGTGAGTGAGTGAAGTCGCTCAGTCATGTCCGACTCTTTGAGACCCCATGGACTGTAGCCTACCAGGCTCCTCCCTCCATGGGATTCTCCAGGCAAGAGTACTGGAGTGGGTTGCCATTTCCTTCTCCAGGGGATCTTCCCGACCCAGGGATGGAACCCAGGTCTCCCACATTGCAGGCAGATGCTTTAACCTCTGAGCTATCTTAAGATACCTCAATAAATCTTATCTGGAAAGAGGGAAAACTACAAGGCTAAAGTCATATTTGGCAATTACTCACATTAACCAGAAGAGGAGAGGATTAGTATTTTGTGGTTTTGACAATGTTCATGCTTTGCCAGTAGTCAGAAATGGTTGTACAGTCATCTTATTTTTGTCTTCAGCCATCATGACCAGGGGTTCCCTGGTGGCTCAGATGGTAAAGAAGCTGCCCACAATGCAGGAGACTTGGGTTTGATTGCTGGGTTGGAAAGATATTCTGGAGAATGGAATGGCAACCCGCTCCAGTATTCTCGCCTGGAGAATTCCATGCACAGAGGAGCTTGGTGGGCTATAGTCCATGGGATCACGAAGAGTTGTACATGACAGAACGACTAACACACACACACACACTCACATCGTGACCAGAGAGGCCTTGCCTTGAAGTTGATATTCTGTGACATTGTTCACATTCAACAGGAGAACGCCAAGGCCTAACTGACTGGCTTCCAAGTTCTAAGGGCTGCTTTTCTTTCCCAATGGTTAGCTGCAAAGGTTTGCATCCCTACCATGTTAAGTGGGAAATGGCACATTAATTGTGGATTTGAAGGGGCCTCCCACACTAGGACTAAAGCTGATGCTGCAATTTGTTCCTAATTTGGTTTCATGTGTCTGATCTCAGTTGGTCAAAACTCAGTGAGGAGGAGGCCTGTGACTGGCAGCCCCAGCACCCAACATATGGAGGAAACCTTATGAGCAAACACAAGGGCCAGTTTTTGAGAACCTAAGTGCCATACTGGGACCACAGCAGACAGCTGGAGAGCTGGCCTATGACTGGATAGCAACTGGTACAGCAGGCTCAGCTGAGCAGGTTCACCCCTGAGAGAGTCTCTTCACTCCCAGAAAGGCAATGAAGGTATATGGTATAAATATATATCCCGTATAGGCATATGGAATCATTTTTCTGACTAGGGCATGTTTTCTTTCTTTGAAATTGTGTCTTGGCCAGAACTACTGTGAACTATGAAAAGGACCTACATTCCTCCATGAGCCACAGAATATTACTGTATGATTCCAATCTTTAAACCCTGAGAGCTGTGCATCACATGAGGCACTACACCAGTTGCCCCAAATTATGTTCCTCTATTTTAGGTCCTGAAGGTCTGCTAGAAGAAGTCGACAAGAAGTGGTAGATTTTATCAATGAGTGAGTACAGTGAACTGGAAGGCTACATGAGAGGGGTGGAGTGGTTTGTTACAGAGGAAATAAGCCATCTTCTTAGAATGAAAATCAGGGAGAAAAAGTCCATGGAGCTTATTTCAAACCCAGAGTTTAGAAAGGAATTAAAAAGATGTTAGCAGGAAACATGCTTTCTTTACAAATTAGGTTTACTCAGGGACTCAAGGGAAAATCGAATCAGCTTAAGAAACAAGATTTCGTCTTTTAGTCAGAACACTGGCAGTGGGGAAAGAAAAGGAAAAAGCAAACAAAAAAGATATACTGATTAAACTCCAGGGATGAAAGCTTGCTTTGGGAAAATAGAGAAAGTTAGAGAACACAAGGCTGGAATCTCAACACGGATTTGAAAGGGAAAAAAGCTATACTCTGATGTAAGTGCTTAAAAACTGCAACCAAAGGGACATTTCAGGTATCAGCAGGTCAGAGGGCGTGATGGGGTCAAGCTGGTCCAACAGAGGAAGGTGGGGAGACCACAGAAGGTAAGGGAATGATGGCCTGGGGACACTAGAGCTCAGGAAACTCTCCTGGACCACCCTTTCCAAGCATCAGGTAGCAAATTAATAAGAACAATGGGGAAACTCCCTTGGATGATTGGGGCACTTAGAGAAGACGCACAGGACTTTTACATTCATTTGAGAGGGAAAGACCAGGAAAACCAGTGTGAAATATTTCAGAAACTAGTAAGAGAATGTCAAGATCTAGAGGCACACAATGTCTGCATAGTGAGAAAATGTGGCCGGAATAAGGAGGGCGTTATACATAGGGAAGGAAAGATGGTCAAGTGCAGCCTGGCTGGCTAATGACAGATTGAGTACTGATCTGGGTGAGAGGCTGCGCTTATGTGGAAACCTGGTGGCATTACCTGGCTTGGGAAGGGAAAGTGGCAGGATGCTTTTAAACAGTGGAGAACCCCATGAGGCCCCTATGAGGCAGAAACTAAGCCAGGTTGAAAGGAGAGAAGAAGTGCTTTTTGGCAGAAAGAAAAGTTTCTATTCATTTGTATATGTTTATTCAATATAATGAGCTCGGGGCTGATGTCATGAGAATCTTGTGAGTCCTACTGACTGCACAGCATTAAGTCAACTTTGAAAACAAGAGGGCATACACACCCTGTGTGCCCAGGTTATAGGGGTTGTAGAGGGAAGCAGGCTTTGCAGAAGGAGGCTTCTCTTATTATAGAGAGAGCAAAACAGGAAAGCAGAAGTTGGGATATTCATTCAACTTCAATTAACAAGCCAAAGATTTTAATTTGGAAGCTTTTTGAACTTTAATAATGAAACATAATGCATATTCAAACCTGAGACACTGGCATACTTCAGGCATTGTATTAAGTGAACTATGTTTAGTCTGGTGGCAACAAGTTTGTTTAATCATTGCATTGAATATAGTACAAGCTATATTGCACTGCATGGCTAGACACATAAGTAGATTTAAGATATAGAAAAGGGAATGACTTTGGGCCAGGGTACAGTATGAACTTAGAGTTGCTTTAAGTAAAGTCCCATCCAGAGCCATGTCAGAGGGCACTAAACTGTGGCCCCAGGTTTGGCAATAACTGGATCGGAGTCAGACTCTCCCCAGTCCCAGCCAAATTTAGCCTGTGTCCTGTTTCGGGTTCTGGACACCTATAGTTTTTACAATATTAAAGGTTTGAGAAACAAACAAACGAAGACTATCCAACATTGACCATGTGTGACTCCCAAATCCTAAAATATTACCATTTGACTCTTTACAGAAAAAGTTTACTGACTTGGAAGAAAACACTTCCTTCTCTCCACATTCCCACCTCAGCCCACAAACACTGCAAGTTTCTTTGAGAAGTGCTGGGTAAAGAATTTCAACTACTACCAACACTCCTAAGAAATCAATGGCTAATGATTGCTAAGAAGTCCACCGGTTGCATCCTGTGACATAATGAGATTTGGCACTGCTTTTCCTCAAAAGAAGTCAGTTATTTCCCTCCCACTGGCCTGGCCCCTGTTTTGCCTGCTGAGTTTAATGAGACCATGTGTTGGACAAGGATCTACTCCACCAAGTCAGCTCTCTCTAGCGGCAAGTCCCTCAGTCCAGGCTTCCAGGGAGGTAAGAGTAGGGAACCACAATTTGGGTTTGGGTCCAAGCTACTTTCTTCATGCAACTCTTACCCACGATTCCCAGGGGGCTGCTGTGCCCATCAATAAAGTGATGCCAGGATTCTTAGTTGGTGACTCACGGCTGCCTTCACATGACTAGAACTTGGTCGGGTAGGCAAGCTCCATCCTCCAATGGTTCTACTCATGTGCATGAGTCCTTGAAGCTCTTGTATAGACAAAAAATTGAGGAAACTCTTTTGGGGGTCTTATCTTTTAGAGACTCACCTCTTGCTATAAAGAACATGGTGGCAGTTTAGTTGCTAAGTCATGTCCAACTCTTGCAACCCCACAGACTGTAACCCACCAGGCTCCTCTGTCCATGGGATTTCCCAGGCCAGAATACTGGAGTGGGTTGCCATTTCCTTCTCTAGGGTATCTTCCTGACCCAGGGATTGAACCCAGGTCTCTTGCATTACAAGTGGATTCTTTACGGGCTAAGCCACCAGGGAAGCCCCATAAAGAATATAGTGATTATATAATCAAATTTTTAGAATTAGACACACTCAGGCTTAAGCACCAGCCAGCTGAGTCATTTACTGTCTTTATCAACCTTTGGCAAATTGCTTTAACCTGTCCAGGACTCATTTTTTCATCTGCTAAATGAGGTTAATAATAGTACTATAATAGATAGCATGGCTTTGAATGCAATTTACAGAAAGCTCAACTCAAAAATGGCTAACAGTAAAATAATTTATTGTCTCACATACCTGGTAGTTCAGAGGATAGGTAGAATTGAGGGTTGGTTGATTCAGCATCACCATCAAGAACGTCCGTTCTTTTTATTTTTTCTGCTCCATCATTATGTCAGCTTCTTCCTACAGCAATAGGAACACAGAATGTTTTTTTTTCCCCCATTGTCACTAACTACCATCTTGAAGACTCAGTGACAGAACAGACTAAACCTAATGTGCATACTAAAAGGGGGAAGGAGTGAGCTGTAGTAGTCAATGCCTCATCCACATCTCCTTACCCTCTTATTATCAAGGGGATACATCAGGGAACACTGGCTCAACTTTCAGCTGCCAGAAGAGGCACTTCTTTACATGATACCTTTGTCTGGCTTCCAGAGTCCATATCATGACAGAAGAGCTAGGGTGTTACACAGCCATCCATCTAGCTCCCTCAAAAGAGATATCATGGAAGCATTCTATTGCAGCACCTGCAGTTTTCCAGGCAGCTTCTCACTCACTCTGCTGGCTGACTCAATAATGCCCCCTGTTTGGGCTGCCTTCTATCTCTGTCTCATTTATGCTTTTCATGTGCCTTTAAATCCCTGTTTCTGAGTCTGGTTTTTCTAGAAACTTATCTCAGAGGGTCAACCTCATCAACTTCAAAGGTCAACCTCAAAGTTGCTAAAAATCCACCTGATTACTTAAAAAACGTATAACCCTGGAGAAAGAAGCATTTATCCTGCCTATCTTATATAGGATAAAATTACCTTAATAAATATTTGACAAGAAGTCTTTTTATACAAGTCTTTCAGCTGATATATGAAGGGGAAATGAATTAAATATCATTATTTGATATTTAATAATGAAATTTGATATTTAAGAATGTGAGTGAAGTGAAAGTAGTCATGCCCGACTCTTTGCGACCCCATGGACTATACAGTCCATGGAATTCTCCAGGCCAGAAGACTGGAGTGGGTAGCCTTTTCCCTTCTCCAGGGGTTCTTCCCAACCCAGGGATCTAACCCAGGTCTTCCGCATTGCAGGCTGATTCTTAACCAGCTGAGCCACAAGGAAAAAGTTTTTATATTAAATGGATATTTAATTAGATTAAATACCATTATTTGCAACTACTAAAGAACTACTGAATCTAGGCAATGATCATCAATGACTTCTACTCTCAAAACAGAGACACAACTGGATATCCTGATGTACCTTCTATTGGGAGCACACACCACCACCTGGGGCATAGTCTCATCCCCCAAATTCGGTGCTGAATCTGATCAAACCTCTAGGTCTATTACCAGTTCATAGGAAATGCAAGGAATAAGGAACATATTAAACCCCACTTCAGAGAAGCAATCAGCTAAATCCAAACTGAGAACTCTACAGGATAAACCAAGTTCTTCCACCAAAAAAAGAAAAGAAAAAGAAACTTAATTGCAAGAAAAAAAAGATAAAGGAGACTCAATAGAGTTGAGATATATTCACCAACTAGAACAATGGCAGTTTTTTATTATCTATTATGTCAAGGGAAATAAAGGGAGGAGAGAAGAAATAAAGAGAGGAGAATAGAGAGAGAGAGAGATGAGATCTTTGCCCTCTTTTTAAATAACTTGTCCTTTAGAGAAAAGACTTTATTCAATGAAATTTACCTACTAATTAACTAGTTGTTACAGCAGAACAGTTTCTTCTCATCAGAGAGGGAAAAGAGATGAGAAGTGGAGTTGGAACAGGCTTTGACAATGAGAATGCAAACTTAAACAGTGTTTGGTACTCTATTTTTAAAGTATATTTAAATCTAACCTAGAAACCCTGGAGTTTATAATACCTTACAGGGAAAGGAGGCTTTTCTAAGTCATTTACTATTAAAACTTTCTTGTCTTTGCCTTCTCCTCTGCTTTTTTTTCTTATTTCCGTCTTCAAAGAAGAGACAATTTCTCCCTTTTCCTGTGAGCTAAGCATCCATTCATCTTTGAGGAAACAGCATCTGTGTCCCAGCAAATCTCATGGAGCTGAGATGCAGGGGCCTCTTCTGACATCAGAGAGAGCATGAATGTAAAAAGTTACTGTATGCTTATTTGACGGGAGACTTTTCTGAGTTGCTGGATTGCTTTTGAAGGCAAGAAAGGAGACGATATTAGTTAGCATAAATACTTGCTTCAGCAGATCCCCCATTTATTCCACCTGAGCAGGTGCACAGTCCTTTAATCATAACTGTCAAGAAAGGAAACCTTGCAATTTACATCATTAAAAAAAGAGAAAGATGAAATGGAGAGAAGGGATGAAGAACAGGAAGAGAGAGTATGAAAAATAGACATATATACTGAAAGACAAGGAGTAGGGGAGAAAGTGGTGTTAGGGACAGAGAAAAGGAAAAGAATGAATACATGGTTTCACATTTTTTTTCTGAGCTTTATGTGAATAACAGATAACTCAATGACTAAAGAAAGATGGTTTTAAAAGAATCTTACAGATAAGGTGGGAAATAAAGTTCTCCTAGAATGCACAAAAAAATAAAGGAAATTCAAAATAAATGCAATTCAAAATTATGAGTTATTCACATTCATCCCTCCTCACCTCCCAAGGGAGTTGGATATTATAGAGGACTCTATCTTTTTAGGACTCTACTTTTTTGTGTTTTTGACTGAGAACATACAGGGATACATGGGGAGGAGGGGATAAGTTGCTTTACTAACAAATGATTTAGGGGGATAGGAAGATCCCCCTGCACAGAAATGTGTGGAGAAAGCATGGAAGAGGAAGCAGGAAGATAAAGTAGAAACACACACACATATTACACATACACATATATACATATGCAGAGAGAGAGAAAGAAACTAAACCTCAAGGCAGACCTGAGTGAGAGTATGGCAGGTGCTTTGGGTTTGCAGGAGTGAAGTGCAAAAGCCCAAAAGGAGGTACCATTACCTCCAGCTTAACTTCCAATTAGAGAAATGTGCCAAAAGTTTTTCTTGTCTCACGATGCACAGGCTAGAACATATTTTATTAGGGAGCTGTCCAGTGAGAAATCTGATCTCTTAGTGAGAAAGTAATTGCAATTCTCTGCTATGCTCACCCAACCCTTGAGGCAGTTGAACAAGTACTGGTTGGACTGTCACAAGCTGTAAGCTTATCTCATGAATTATCAACATCAAAATTATAAAATCCCAATTTAACCAATGCGTCATCAGTGGGTTAGGCAGCTGCCATTATGCATTCAGCTTCATTCTAGACTCACTTCCTGTAGTTTGATAGAGAAGGCTTTCTACTTGACTCATTGAACACATGAGCAATTAGAACTCTGCTAACCATCTGATACTACCAGACATCTTCATTTAAAAAAAAAAAAAAACAATGTACAGAAAAGCAACTGTTTGTATCATTTGGTAGAAAGACATTACATCATTTAGTCCAGGTGTTATTTACATGACTGTCAGAAGAAGGCTGAGTGCTGAGGAACTGATGACTTCGAACTGTGGTACTGGAGAAGACTCTTGAGAGTCCCTGGGACTGCAAGGAGATCAAACCAGTCAATCCTAAAGGAAATCAACCCTGAATATTCATTAGAAGGACTGTGGCTGGAGCTAAATCTCCAATACTTTAGCTATCTGATGCAAAGAGCCAATGAATTGGAAAAGACCCTGATGATGGCAAAAGATTGAAGGCAAAAGAGAACTGGGCAGCAGAGGAAGAGATGGTTAGACAGCATCACCAACTCAATAGACATGAATCTGAGCAAACTCTGGGAGATAGAGGAGGATAGAGGAGATGCATACTGCAGTCCATGGAGTCTTAAAGAATCAGACACGACTTAGCGACTGAACAACAGGAGAACTAAGCTTTACCGTGGCCCAACTGCTTGATTCAACATGCCAAAACTTCACCTGATGTCTGGCATGCCCACTAAGGTCCTTAATACTCCTTGTTTTCATAGTTTAAGTATGAAATTGAAAGGAATGATGGTATTTTTAAAGTCTTTATGACTGACTTATGCCTATATCAAATAATCTGCTTGGAAATATAATCACAAATGTTTCTCCCACCATTAAGAAGGAATCAAAGAAAGCAAGAACAGCAAACATAACAAATCACTACCAAAGTAAAAAATACAATCCAATAGGAAATTCTCTCCAGAGGGTGGGGAGTTGAACACTATGTAAGTATGTATGTATTTATTCTACTTGTGTATGATCTACTTCCAAAAACTAGGAGTTTGTAAGAATCATATATACAAAAATACTGTGTAGAAAAGGAGACAAATTAATATATTAAATATATAAGCTATTGCTAAACAACTGTTAAGCATTAAGTATAGTACTAGCAGAAAAGGCAAAAAGAGAATAAGATGCCTTACAAATGACTCATTTCCTAGTACCAAAAGAGCACTAAATAGGAATATGGATAAATCTTTACAGAAATAAGTTCTTCAGGAGAGGAGAACATTTTCCTTGTACACTATAAAATTCTAAAAGATATCTGCCACAGACATCCTCAACCAAAGGCCAAAAGATAACACAATGTCTTCAATATTCTTCTTATTGGGTGTCTGGGAGACTTTTTCTTCAAGAATAGTCACTATTACTTGGGCGTAAAGCAAATTACTCAAATATTTACAACCTCCAAACTTCAATTCAGGGAATTATGTCAAGCATCCTTTTTGCAACAACATGAAATGCTCACAAGTTTCTAATAAGTGTTGATTTCTGTTCCACCACCAAATTTTTCCTACCTCTTCATAGAAATCTCAGTAAGTAGTGACAAAACTCACAAATTTGGGGTTGTGGGGGACAGTGTGGTAAGAGAAGCAGAAGCAACACTAGGAATCTAGCTATTGCAAATACTATAATTCATCCTTATAAAGTAAAAAAATGAGCTAAACTTACTTAAAAGAGCTTCCTAAAATCCTAGAAAATCAGTATTTGCCAAACAGTCAAATCAAAGTATTAGAACTGATTTTCTGGAGGGTTGAGTAGGGGAATAATTGTTCATTATCTTTTGTCATGGAGGTGCATTTGAGAGAGCACAAACACTTTTCATCTTTATCACTTCTCAATTCAGACACTGTTTAATTGGGTTAATAGACACATTTAGGGTTTTGATAGTCTTTTAATTCACCTGCACAAACAGGGACAGTTGGAATTCAATTTTGGAAAGGATGATATAGCCATTTAAAAAAAGCTTTCTTTTTTTCTCCCTGAACACATTTTGACATCTTATTAACATTTTCCAAATTGAATGAATCTGTCTGTTTGTGTTAGCAGATAACTTAAGAACAGGGGAGAGGCCAGCAGTTATTAGCAATTTATTGTCCTTGCTGATAAATTAGAACCTGGGCTGCCCAGAACATTAAGTTATAAAGGCAACAGAGACAACTCAAGAGTCAGTGATGCAGACTGAATGATGTCACGGTGCACTCTGCTTCCTCCCAGGCATTCAGCTAGTTGTGGACTTTCCTTTCACTCCTTTAACTCTGAGGAAGTTCACATGCGTTTTTCCCAGATAACTCTGCAAATCCACCATGTATTGAAATGGCTGCAGTCTTAAGTTCGGAGAAGGCAATGGCACCCCACTCCAGTACTCTTGCCTGGAAAATCCCATGGATGGAGGAGCCTGGTAGGCTGCAGTCCATGGGGTCGCTAAGAGTCAGGCAGGACTGAGCGACTTCACTTTCACTTTTTGCTTTCATGCATTGGAGAAGGAAATGGCAACCCACTCCAGTCTTCTTGCCTGGAGAATCCCAGGGACGGCGGAGCCTAGTGGGCTTCTGTCTATGGGGTCGCGCACAGAGTCAGACACGACTGAAGCGACTTAGCAGCAGCAGCAGCAGTCTTAAGTTATCCAAACTAAGGAAGGAAAAATAGCTACAAAAACAAACAAAGCAAATAAACAAGAGAGGAACCACTCTCTTATGTCCATAAAATTAATTCGTATGTACCAGAGAAGAACTTGTCACAAACATACAGGAATATCCTGGACATTGCTTTATTAGTAAGAGCCTTACCATGACTCCTCTCTCTCCAGCTTCATCTTTACCTGCCCTAGTTCCCACTAGTCACTGTGGTCCAAGCACACTGCCCTTCTTCTGCTCCTACAATATTCCAACCACACCTCCTACCCATGGCCTTTGCACTCACTATTCGCGTGCGTGGAAGGGTACCCCTGCAGATCTCCACTTGGGGGCTCTTTCTCAGTGGGTCACTGATCCCTCTCGCAGGTAGGCAGGTTTGGTTCCTTTTGAGGGGTATGAGGAACGGATCTGCTCCAGGTCTCTCTTTGGCATAAATGACTTTTTTTTCCCCCTTGTGTCTTCACATGATTTTCCCTCTGTGTGTCAGTCTGAAAAGTTCCCCTTTTTATAAGAACAATAGTCGGAGAAGGCAATGGCATCCCACTCCAGTACTCTTGCCTGGAAAATCCCATGGACGGAGGAGCCTGGTGAGCTGCAGTCCATGGGGTTGCGAAGAGTCAGACACGACTGAGCGATTTCACTTTCACTTTTCACTTTCATGCATTGGAGAAGGAAATGGCAACCCACTCCAGTGTTCTTGCCTGGAGAATCCCAGGGACAGCAGAGCCTGGTGGGCTGCCGTCTATGGGGTCGCACAGAGTCAGACATGACTGAAGCGACTTAGCAGCTTAGCCGCAGTCATAGTAGGTTAGCACCTAACCTCATGACCTTAAGTTAATTATCTCTGTAAAGACCCTATTTCCAAATAAATCCATATTCTGAGGTCCCAAGAATTAGGACTTCATCATAAGATTTTTTGAGGGAACACAGTTCATCCCATATTAGAGCTTAAGTATCTTAAGGTCAGGAATGCATTCTACTTATTGTTATATTATCCATGCTTAGCATAATCCAGGACTTAAAGTTTATTGAATTAATTAACAAGGCTATTTCCCTAGGGCTAACATCTGTTAATTTAAGAATTGTTCTTTTGATCTCAACTGTGTGTTTTTTTTTAATATTGAGAGAAATTATACTCCTGATAAAAGTTCAAAATTTTCTGAATGTGAAATATACATAAAATCTTGCTATAAGAGACAGTGATTATTCTCGCAAAGCTGGGACAGGTTAGTTATAAAGACCTAGAACAAAACTTGAAATTCACAGAAGTTTAATAAGGATCTTAATTAAAATACCTGATATCCTCAAAGAATCTCATATATTATCATATCATGTCCTCAAATCTTTCATTCATTCATTAAATAATTATCAAGTGCCTATTATTGCCTGGGTATGGCATTAAACACTGTGGGTATATTCCTGAACAAAACTTTATTCCTACCCCCAAGGAGATTAAGTCACAGAAGAAGGCAAACCAGTCAAGAAACCACCGTGTGCATAGACAACACCAGGCCTGGCCATCAGTATCCTATAAAGTATCTTAGTCAGTATTGTAAAATGATATATTTCGATATGCCTGCCATATCAGTGAGCAAGAAATGTCATAGAAATCTGTGATTCAGTTCAGTTCAGTTGCTCAGTCATGTCCGACTCTTTGCGACCCCATGAACCACTGTGCACCAGGCCTCCCTGTCCATCACCAACTCCCGGAGTTCACTCAGACTCACGTCCATTGAGTCAGTGATGCCATCCAACCATCTCATCCTCAGTTATCCCCTTCTCCTCCTTCCCTCAATCTTTCCCAACATCAGGATCTTTTCAAATGAGTCAGCTTTTTGCATCATGTGGCCAAAGTATTGGAGTTTCAGCTTCAACATCAGTCCTTCCAATGAACACCAAGGAGATCTCCCTTAGGATGGACTGGTTGGATCTCCTTGCAGTCCAAGGGACTCTCAAGAGTTTTCTCCAACCTCACAGTTCAAAACCATCAATTCTTTGGTGCTCAGCTTTCTTTATAGTCCAACTCTCACATCCATACATGACTACTGGAAAAACCATAGCCTTGACTAGACGGACCTTTGTTGACTAAGTAATGTCTCTGCTTTTTAATATGCTGTCTAGGTTGGTCATAACTTTCCTTCCAAGGAGTAAATGTCTTTTAATTTCACAACTGCAATCACCATCTGCAATGATTTTGGAGCCCAAGAAAATAAAATCGGCCACTGTTTCCACTGTTCCCCATCTATTTCCCATGAAGTGATGGGACCAGATGCCATGACCTTAGTTTTCCGAGTGTTGAGTTTTAAGCCAACTTTTTCACTCTCCTCTTTCATTTTCATCAAGAGGCTCTTTAGTTCTTCTTCACTTTCTGTCATAAGGGTGGTGTCATCTGCATATCTGAGGTTACTGATATTTCTCCCAGCAATCTTGATTCCAGGTTGTGTTCCTTCCAGTCCATCGTTTCTCATGATGTAGTCTGCATAGAAGTTAAATAAGCAGAATGACAATATACAGCCTTGACGTACTCCTTTTCCTATTTGGAACCAGTCTGTTGTTCCATGTCCAGTTCTAACTGTTGCTTCCTGACCTGCGTACAAATGTCTCAAGAGGCAGGTCAGATGATCTGGTATTCCCATCTCTTTCAGAATTTTCCACAGTTTATTGTGATCCACACAGTCAAAGGCTTTGACATAGTCAATAAAGCAGAAATAGATGTTTTCTGGAATTCTCTTGCTTTTTTGATGATCCAGTGGATGCTGGCAATTTGATCTCCAGTTCCTCTGCCTTTTCTAAAACCAGCTTGAACATCAGGAAGTTCATGGTTCATGTATTGCTGAAGCCTGGCTTGGAGAATTTTGAGCACTACTTTACTAGTGTGTGAGATGAGTGCAATTATGTGGTAGTTTGAGCATTCTTTGGCATTGCCTTTCTTTGGGATTGGAATGAAAACTGACTTTTCCAGTCCTATGGCCACTGCTGAGTTTTCCACATTTGCTGACATATTTAGTGCAGCACTTTCACAGCATCATCTTTCAGGATTTGAATAGCTCAACTGGAATTCTATCACCTCCACTAGCTTTATTTGTAGTGATGCTTTAAAACTTGACTTCACATTCCAGGATATCTGGCTCTAGGTAAGTGATCACACCATCGTGATTATCTGGGTCATGAAGATCTTTTTTGTACAGTTCTTCTGTGTATTCTTGCCACCTTTTCTTAATATCTTCTGCTTCTGTTAGGTCCATACCATTTCCGTTCTTTATTGAGCCTATCTTTGCATGAAATGTTCCCTTGATATCTCTAATTTTCATGAAGAGATCTCTAGTCTTTCCCATTCTATTGTTTTCCTCTATTTCTTTGCATTGATCCCTGAGGAAGGCTTTCTTATCTCTCCTTGCTATTCTTTGGAACTCTGCATTCAAATGGGTATAACTTTCCTTTTTTCCTTTGCTTTTCGCTTCTCTTCTTTTCACAGCTATTTGTAAGGCCTCCTCAGACAGCCATTTTGCTTTTTTGCATTTCTTTCTCTTGAGGATGGTCTTGATCCCTGTCTCCTGTACAATGTCACGAACCTCCATCCATAGTTCATTAGGCACTCTATCAGATCTAGTCCCTTAAATCTATTTCTCACTTCCACTGTATAATCATAAAGGATTTGATTTAGGTCATACCAGAATGATCTAGTGGTTTTCCCCACGTGATTCCAGCCCTGCAAATGTGAATTTCTGAGCCACGTCCAGAAGTGGTGCCACTTCCTACAGGAGGAATTTCTGAATTTAAGGATGTCACACTAGTCAGGGAGTATAGCCCTCCCTCTGGTGGTGAGCTGAGCACTAAGAGAGGGAATTCAAGAAAGCAAAGAATACATCTGTAAAAATGCAGGATGCTGGTCCCAAATAACTGAGATGTATATGAAAGGAATGACTTCAATAATCCCAGACTTTGCATCTCCCATACATAGAAGAACTCTAAATTCCTTAACTTGTTATCTGGTTTGCCTTATTTAACAATAATCTTTGATGTTCAGACTGCCTGTCCCTTTTGTTGTAAATTTGCATCTAGCCTTCCTCCCTTTCCCCACACCTCTCAGGGCTACCTGAGATGCTTTCTCTAGACTTAGAGTCCTAAAATGTTCCCACCAAATAGAACACTCTTTCCTTTCATGCTGTGACTAATTTTTAAGTTGACAGTTTCCTATAAAGAGAGATTTAAGACCCTTACATTATATGCTCTCTTGATGACAATCACAGAGTTTCTGTATCATCCATCCTTTCTACAAATAAGTAAACCATCTAGGCATGACATAGTGGTTCCCTAAACACAACTTGTATATGATGTTACAGGAGTAAGACTCAGCTCTCAACTCTGTGACTTCAATTTCCTCCACACTACATGACTGGGCCAATTAGAAGTGGAAGAAAAAGCCTTCCCCAGCTTCCAACATCAGTGCCAGCCTTGTTACTGAGAACTAATGCCAGCAGTTCCATGTGAAAAAAAAGTCTCACTTTTCTAGAACAGAAATTCCTCTCAGAAGCAATGGAACACTATGATACAACAACTTTTCTGTAAGTCTTTATCCAGAAATTCATATAGAACACCACTCAGAAGTTGGATGTAAGCTTTCTTTAAAAGCTGTCATGGAAGTCTAAAAGTCAATGAACATTTTCATAGGACTTTTTCACAAGACTTCATGCATTGTATGGTTGCACAGAATCCCCTCAAAACCAAACCTTATGCAAAACTTATAAACTATAACTTGACCCATCTTAGAAGGTTTAAGAGAAAGTCTGCTGTGAGAAAAGGGTAATTGCAGAATAACTTTTATTTATTCTGAGTTCACTTTTTAATTGGAGGGAATGAAGAGCCCTTAGCTCTTCCTTCCTCTCCAGTCACCTTCTCTTATATACCAGAAATGCCTCCATAACTCCCTGTCTTCAAAACTCTCATTAAAAAAAGAAGAAGAAGAAAAAAAAAAACAGAAAACTACTATCTACAGTTCACAGATATGAAGGACATCAAAAGATGAAAAGTTAAAGGCATGGTTTTCAAATCCACAAATATTTGAAAGAGTACCCAATATGCTGACTGGGCTAGCTGATCCTCTGGGATTGTCAAAAGGAGAAAAGAAAAGAAAAAAAAAACAAAAAAACCCTGGAGCCTGCCCTTGGTTTCTGTCATCTAGTAGGAGGTGAATGTGCACAAATAAGCATAGTGCATGACAGAGATGTGCAAAACCCAGCTTGTTACACTTAGACTAAAGAAATCCCAAGTCTTTTCAATAACTCTTCAGTTAGGCAGTTGAGAAAACTGCTTATCACCAAATGATAAAAACAACAAAATTTATGTTTGTTTCAATTAATACAAGGAATTGTGGTGCTAGAGAAGGCTCTTGAGAGTCCCTTGAAAAGCAAGGAGATCAAACCAGTCAAATGAAAACCAACCCTGATTATTCACTGGAAGGACTGATGATGAAGCTGAAGCTCCAATACTGTGGCCACCTGATGTGAAGAGTCCATTCATTGGAAAAGACCCTGATGCTAGGAAAGATTGAGGGCAAGAGAAGGGGGCAACAGAGGATGAGATGGTTGGATGGCATCACCAACTCAAAGGACATGGGTTTGAGCAAACTCCGGGAGACAGTGAAGGACAGGGAAGCCTGGTGTGCTGCAGTCCATGGAGTCACAAAGAGTCAAATACGACTTAGCAACTGAACAACAACAAATACAAGAAATTTTACTAACATACACTTCAAATAAGGGAGTTGTCCACCAACATTGTGAGGCATAACCATAATCACTAGCTCCTCCTGACAATTATTCATTTAAACACCCATAGCTAAGGGAGCATGCATTGATAGGCTGTGAATACCACGGTGTGTAATCCTGCAATCAGAGACAATGAAGGGGACCCATTGAAAACTTAAAACAATAGAAGCCTCTATCTTCTGGCAACAAAAGGATGGAACTTGGGAAGAAGTAAGTGGGGATAAGGAGGGAAATGAAAAGTTACTAGTAGAACTGATGGTTGCCTGACACAAAGTTGCATTGCTGTAACCATACTGTGGAAAATACCTGGTTTAATAACTAAATGTAACTAGTGATCCCTCTGTATCTGAAATGGACTGTACTATAGGTATGAACCAGAAATTAGGACTAGGAGATCTGATAAAAAGGTTAAGAACTATTTTGGCCAATTAAACTTTTTCAGTTGTTGAACCAATACTATATCAAAAGCAGACACCCTACTAGGCACTGGGTGTATTGTGGGAGGTGCTGCAGTTAAATATTACTGCATTACAAACTACCCCGAAGTCAGCAGCTTAAAAGAACATTCTGTTCCATTTTACCAGCGAGGTTGACTGAGCTCAGCGAGCCTCCTTGTGTGGGGTCTTCCATGTAGTTGTAGTCAGAGAGCAGCTGAGGCTGGACATTGAAGGTGGGGGCTCATCTGAGGTGGTGAACTGAGTGCATTCACTGTCTCTCCATGTGGTCTGGGCTTCTTCCCACCATGGCATTCCAAAGGATTTGGACTTCTCATATGGCAGCTCCCCTCTGTTAATGAGAGAAGAAGCCAAGTAAGTATTTATGGCCATTTTAAAATCTACCACAGGAAGCATCTCTGAGGAGGACATTTTATACTGCAATCTTAACCATGAGAAGTACCAAGAATGAAAATAACAGTAAAAAGCAGGTTAAGTGGAAAGTCTATTCATGTTTCCAAGCTTATTTCTGGTCTGTACATGGCACAGATACTGTGCATCACGCACTTTATGTGCCCATTGCCCCAGTGAGGGACGCCTAGATCACCTATCATTTTCTAGAGTGATATCTAATCAGAAATAGCACTACTGAGTCACAGAGGACACATGTACATAACCTGGCTCATTTCTGCCAGATTGCATTCCTGAATACCTCCTCCTGATTTGCACAACCACCAGCAGTGTACAAGAATTCCTACAGCTCCACCTTCCTGCGGAATTGCCAGTCTGATACAAGTAAACCAGTACTTCATTGTATTTTCATTTGCATTTACCTAAACACTAGTAAGTTTGAACATCTCCTTGTAAGCATTTCAGACATTTGTCATTCATCTTCCATGAGCTACATATTTACAACATTTGCCCATTTTTCCATTGAGGTTGCTGTATTTTCTTATTGATATTCATTTCTCATCAGTTTTATACATTGCAAATGTATAAAGAGCAGGTTAAACAGAAAGCCTATTCATGTTTCCAAACTGATTCTCCAAATCTGTCCTTTATTAACATTGTCCATAGTTTCCTCCTTAGAACAGAAATCTCTAATTTTTTACTATGATAAATCTTAGGGCTTTTTGCTTTATAAATTATCTTCTGTGTGTTTAAGAAGTCCTTATCCCATCCCTAGGTTATAAAAATGTAATCTATATTATCCTCACAGTTTTATCTTTATATGCAATTAGAGAAATATGGAGTTCAAACATATGGTATTAGTGGAGATCGTTTTATTTTTCTCTGTATAGTAAGCCAGGTTTCCTCACATGATTTATTAAATAATCCATCCTTTTCCTATTGATTTTTGTCCATAATTCTCTTTTATTATTTTATACTCTCCTGTCTATAGTTACTTTTCCTTGTACATTCTGCATCTCAACTTTGCTTTCTGTTTTCTTTGATCAAAGTTGCCGTACCCATTCACTCACTAACTCTTTCAAAGAAAGAGCCCATAATCAATATGTACAACACTCAAGAGTTGCACGTCAAAACAAAAAGAGATGCACTTGGAAACTAACAAGTCAACTCACAAGAACATGAATCAAGGGCTTGATTGCTAACAATACAGTGCTGTATCCAGAGTCACGAGTTCCCCAGCATATTTGTGATTTCCTGTGTTGGAAATTTATTTTCAATGTTCCCTTACTTTCACTGTTCAGAACAAGTCATACTGAGCCCCTGAATAAAGGCCATTTGTAAACATTAAATTTCCATCTCTCTTCTTGGCTGGTCACAGTAGAACATTGTAAAGAGCTTGTCTCCTGAAATCTGCACATTTTTTGAGTTACCACTTAACCATATTTACACAATGTAAATAAACAGTTGACCACTCTGTTCTTCTTCTACCCTTTGGTTACAACAATTTAATGTCACTCAAAGGTGAGGGTAATTATTCTTGGTTCAGTGTTTACACCCTGCTTTGGGCCGCATTAAACAGCTAGTTACTTCTCTGAGGAAAAAAAAATGTTGCTCTGTTTTCCATCTTATGTGATGCTTTGAATTTTGAATAGAACACACTGATTTCACAGTGTTTTGGACAAAGTGTACAGTTTTCTGACAACTGTTTATCAAGCACATTTATCATGCCTACCCAAGGGGGCATTTCAGATCAAGATTGAGCTAATATACGTTAAGTTCCTCCTCCAAGCCACTGCTTTCCAAAGCACTTTCACAATCAAGAATCAGTATATTGACAGGATTGTTTGATGATCAACTTAGTGAAGGTAATTAGCTGAAATCAGTCCAAGTAGGTGAGTCTCATTTATATGTGTTGGTCCCAGTGCCTTTAAACACACATTATCACAGGTAAAATAGGACAAATCTGAGTAAGATCAGTACATTGTAGCAAAGTCAATATTTGGTTGTATTGTACAAATTACTACCAATGGGGAAAACTGGGTATACAAAGTCTCTCTGTATTATTTTTTATTTTACAATTGCATATGGATCATCTAGGTAAAAGTTTTAACTTAATAAAACCCACATTACCTACATGGTTATTAATATAACATTCTTCGTATAATGCTTATTAATACACAGAGATTGGACAGTCCTTCACTTTATGAGCCAGAGTCTATGAAGCTCTGGGTGTTTCCATGTTTAGAAAGGGCTATCCCCCCTCCAGATACCTAGTACTGTCCGAAGCCCCATTCCTTAATTGGCAGCCTCCTGGTGACAAATACATTCCTGGGCATAAACTTAATTAGACAGTATAAGCATTGTCTCAAGATTCAGTTTTCTAGGGTATCAATTTTGCTTTTTCCATTGCTTCTGTTGCCACTTTAAATTCTACAAATGGCACTGCATCCTTCAGTTTTTTTCTAAGCTCTGAAGTCACCCTTTGAGTCTGTATCTCCAGTTTTGTCAACCTTTTTTAAAGTCTTTTATTTAATTACTTAAGTAAATTATTTATTTAGTTTACTTCTTATTTAATCACCTTACTTCATTGCCTATGAGATGATTCCTAGTTTCTCCCTCTGATTTCATTCATTTTCATGTTTAATAGCATGAGGCTTCTTCAAAATTATGTTGTCATCTACCTTTTTGCAAATGCCTAGCATATATTTATGTTTGCCCTTTTTTAATTAATACTTGCTCAAAAGAAGGTCTATAATTAACACCTGCCTCCCCTAAATGGCATTGGTTGACTGTATAGTTTTCTTCTCTTAATTCTGGGCAACCATCCAGTCCCTTTGGTCTTTAAGTTGGAGGGCTAGAGAGGGTTTGTTTGCTTGACCAATTCAGTACACAAAGTAGAATGGACAGAGAGCTAAGACTCTGGACAGTCAAGGTTACTTATTTTTCCCTCTGTTTTTGTTGAACCGTTGTCCAGGATCAGCTCCTGCAAATTTGGAGTGGAGTACCCTGTCATTAGCAAAGGGGCAAAGAGAGGACTGCAGTCTGTCTCAAGATGTCTTCCCCAGTTTGGATTACCAGATCATATTCCTGAGAATTCATTATAGAATAACCCTACAGGCTATGAGTATAATGTTTTGCAAAGTCATATGTGCCTTCTAAGTATGATAACCTTTGCTGATACTTGCCAGCATCTGTGAAAATGAGTAGATTTAGCACTTTATCTCCGATCAAGGACTAGCAAAGTGAAGACAAGATTCATAGAGAAACAAACAAGATCTGCTTGACCAAGCCAATTCTTTGCCACATGCTGTTTCCTCTTCCTAAATGCTTGTCCTAGTGTTTCTTTTTGCTAACCCCCACAGGGCCTTTGGTGATCAGCTTAACTGCCTTTGTCTCAGAGAGGCAGTCACCAGCCATTCCTTGAAATATAAGTTTCTCTTCACTATACTCTATCAGAAGTCTGTTCTTCTTGGAATGTATCACAGTTTTTAACTATATATTTATTTGGGTTTTTTTCTAACATCAGTCTGTCCTAATAGCCTATAAGTTCTATGAAAGTACAGATCTGTCTAATGCCTGTCACAGTGCTAAGTGCTCAGTAAATATTTATGGAATTAATTAACAGACAAGCTAAGGAATGAGATTGCGTTGTGTTTGATTTCTTCTGCAATTGTCTGTTTCTGAGCCCCAAGGAAAACAGATTCTAAGTGCTGTGCAGATGTTGATTATTATTATTACTACTTTATCTGAACTTTTGGAACAAAACCTCCTTTAAAGTTAGGAGCTGTCTATATTTGATAATGTGTTTTGATCCACATATATAAACTTTGTAGATGAAAAACTGTATAGTGAATTACAAACAGCATGGAAGTTATACTAAGAAATTTAGATGCAGATTGATTGAATGTGATTGGGCAACATAAATAACTCAGCTTCAGTTTGTACAACTGCATGGAATATGGACTGCTTGAATCTTTGTTATAAAGTGAAATATATACTAAATGCCTATCACTGGAATAACAAACTGGTTTCATATGTCCAATTCAGACCGACTGATAGTAGTTTCCTGGAGTGTACACTGAAAAGGATTGCGAGGTCTTCTTTAGGTTCAATAAAAAAAAGTGCTATTAATAGCAATGTCTGCCGAGGACAAATTAAAGAAACTGGTAGGAACTATACCCTGTATTTACTAATTGTGAACTTGCAAATGACAGACAATGATTATTAGCTTCCTTCCTTCTTTGCTGCTATAAATTCTAAATAAACCTTAAATAAAGATTACCATAAAATACCTCAAACCCTAAAGTTAAAAAATAATGGCTATTGACGGCTTGTTACATTTGGCCAGAAAGAAAACATAACTTCTAGAACACGGGTAGAAGTACTTAGATTCCGATAATGTGAATTCATAAAAGTCCAGGTACAATTGAAGACAAAGTCCTTGTATCCTAACAACCAGCCTCTCTCCTGCTGTAGGATGGCATGACTATATAACAATCATTAGCAGCCCCATTGTAAGCAGAAGGGCTTTCCAGGTGGCGCAGTGGTAAAGAATCTACCTGCCAATGCAGAAGACATAGGAGATGTGTGTTCAATCTGTGGGTCAGGAAGATCTCCTGGAGCAGGGCATGGCAACCCACTCCAGTATTCTTGCCTGGAGTATCCCATGGATGGAGGAGCCTGGTGGGCTACAGTCTATGGGGCTGCAAAGAGTCTGACAAAACTGAGCACTCATAAATAGTTGTAAGCACCATGAGTCTGGACAAGGGTCTTGCAACAAGTAGCAGAACTCTAGGCTTTAAAAGATTCTGTATTTCTCTGGAGATAACTTGTGTTTTCACAAGTAGGTTAGTATGTAGGACATTTGGACTTGGCACGACCCAAATGTTGGGCTTTCCTATATTGAAAGCATAGCAGTGATCAGCATGGATAAGGTGAGGGGAAAAGATAACATTTGGAAACAAGCATTTGGCACCTGCAACAAAGGGCAGCCTAATATGAATGCTGCTTGAGAGAGTGAAAGTAGAGCATTTGGAGTCACAAAAAAACACAAAATCATTGATATAATGTTCAAAGGTATTCTGAGCGTCCCCAAGGACACAGCATATTACTTTGATTTTTACAATTAATGCAGTGTCTCCAGCTATTCTAAATAAACAGTGTGAAAGAGGAAGACATTTGGTTTTACTTCTTGAATCTTTTTGAGCATCTCCCACAGTTAATTACAGTTAATTACTAAAAAAAAAAAAAAAATTGTATGGTGACTGACTGAATCAGAACAATTATTTGATTGTTTTGTTCTCCCAGCATACACCCAACAGAAGACTCCAAGCAGATTCTGTCACCCTATCCCTGCCATGCTCTGGGAAGCTGTTTGGGCAATTGTACCCTGGATCTTGGCAGCAAGAATTTGACTACCACAACTTAATGCTATTTGTAACACTTTGTTATAATGCCTATGATAAGGAGTGATTTGAGAGAGATTCACCTTCAAAATAAGTTCCTTGTCCCCATTTGACTAATCTATGGGGGAATAAAGTCAAACAGGGCCCACCACCTTCACACCAAATTTAGAAGTAACTGAGTTAGAACCTTTTGTAAATTTCCCAGTTTTAATCCTATGCTCATTCCTTTCTACCTTCTTGCTATAACCAAGTTTAGAAGAGCAGGACTGTCCTGGCTTACAAAGGAGCTACTTTCATTTCTAGTCTCAGGTCTGCTACTGTCTAGACGGTGTCCGGCAAGTCACTTCATCTCTCTGGTTAATGAAAAGGTTAGGACAAGGTGATTTCTAGTGTCCTTTCTAAATAGGACATTCTCTATCCTATAAAGATTGATCCAGGTCTCCTGTTTCCTCCTTAACCTTTTAAGAGAGCCTCATACCTTTCAGGGTATAGTAGTCACATAAGTTTTCTACAGTCTGCAGTCTCAAAAAGGTTACCCTTGAGGCAACCTTGACTAGGTCCCTCAGAAGAAACAACCCTGAAATTTTCTCCTCTGACTCAGTTCCCTAGAATCAAGTCAGCTTTACCCAGAGCCAGAAAAGACAACTCCAGTAATCCACCAAATGTAGTCCATGTCACTTGATCTGCAGTACCATTTCCAATGTCCTCTGGCTTTGTAACCTGTTTAGAGTAGCAATATAATGCTCAAAATTCTCCAAGTCAGGCTTCAACAATACATGAACCATGAATTTCCAGATGTTCAAGCTCGTTTTAGAAAAGGTAGAGGAACCAGAGATCAAATTGCCAACATCTGCTGGATCATTGAAAAAGCAATAGAGTTCCAGAAAAACATCTATTTCTGCTTTATTGACTACACCAAAGCCTTTGACTGTGTGGATAACAATCAACTGTGGAAAATTCTGAAAGTGATGGAAATACCAGACCACCTGACTCGCCTCTTGAGAAACTTGTATGCAGGTCAGGAAGCAACAGTTAGAACAGGACGTGGAAAAACAGAGTGGTCCTGGAAGGGGAAAGAAGTATGTCAAAGCTGTATATTGTCACCCTGCTTATTTAACTTATATGCAGAATACATCATGAGAAATGTTGGGCTGGATGAAGCACAAGCTGGAACCAAGATTGCCGGGAGAAATATCAATAACCTCAGATATACAGAGGACAGCACCCTTATGGCAGAAAGTGAAGAAGAACTAAAGAGCCTCTTGATGAAAGTGAAGGAGGAGAGTGGAAAAGTTGGCTTAAAGCTCAACACTCAGAAAACTAAGATAATGGCATCCGGTCCCATCACTTCATGGCAAATAGATGGGGAAACAGTGGAAACAGTGGTGGACTTTATTTGGGGGGGCTCCAAAATCACTGCAGATGGTGGCTGCAGCCATGAAATTAAAAGACGCTTACTTCTTAGAAGGAAAGTTATGACCAACCCAGACAGTTGGACCTTGCCAATAAAGGTCCATCTAGGCAAGGCTATGGTTTTTCCAGTATTCATGTATGGATGTGAGAGTTGGACAATAAAGAAAGCTAAGTGCTTTTGAACTGTGGTGTTGAAGACTCTTGAGAGTCCCTTGGACTGCAAGGAGATCCAACCAGTCCATTCTAAAGGAGATCAGTCCTGGGTGTTCATTGGAAGAACTGATGTTGAAGCTGAAACTCCAGTACTTTGACCACGTGATGCAAATTGCTGACTCATTTGAAAAGACTGTGATGCTGGGAAGCATTGAGGGCAGGAGGAGAAGGGGATGACAGAGGATGAGATGGTTGGATGCCTTCACTGACTCAATGGACATGAGTTTGAGTAAACTCCGGGAGTTGATGATGGACAGAGAAGCCTGGTGTGCTGCAGTCCATGGGGTTGCAGAGTCAGACATGACTGAGCGACTGAACTGAACTGAACTGTTAGAGTGGACAGCCTTAGTATGAGAAGTGCCCTTGAATTTCTATAATACATAGAGATGTTGTTATGTTAAGGGGACCAGTGTCATTTGGGAGGCCCTTCCTGAGTGTCTTGTTTGATACTATTGGAGAAACACTTGAGGAACTATAGCTGGTATTCTATCTGGCATCAACGAATCCTTCAAGGCAGCAACTTAAATTCCAAACTGTTTGTGATCTTAATGGATTCTTTTTTTCATATACCTAGAAATCATTTAAAGTCTTTCTCAAGTGGAACAGCAGCAATGAGGGATCTTTGTATGGCAAGCTTCAGGGCACTGTGTATGGTCAGGATCACAGGATGCTTTTGTCAAGGCTACTTCCAGATAACCTTGCATCATATGAATTACAGAAAAAGGTTTGTAGACCTAAAACTCTTAACAGATCCCACAGAAATTTTCTATTTTCTTTTGAAAAAATATTGAGAGTACTTCAAGCCCAAGATGGAGACAGAATTTAGTTGTTTGTCACTGGTACTTTGGGGAGGATTTTTTTATTTCAACTTTGGTCCAGTTTTGTGGGCTGTTTAAAATTTGACACCATTCTCATCTCCAGAAAATTGATGAATGCAGAAATGTTTTATCACCCTGTGCACAAATGCCCCACAAGCACATAAGCATTGAATCTCAGCACCTGTTTGCTTCATAAGAAAGCCAATACAACCCCAAGGAGAAGGAGGGAAGTTGCTCTCAGCAATTAACTCCCAATGGCCTAGCCTCCTGGAATAATGGAGACTCTGGTCAGAGTAGCAGCATTTTTATAAGACACATTCTACACATGTGGCTTTAATGTAGAGCAGGTTCCAATGTAATGTGTACTTTGCAGTGTCCTCACCAGCCCAAGGCTGTAGTGGCTGAATCAGCTCCATTGACATCCTGCATGGGTAATAATCACACTTCCAACCTCTGCTGTTGATTGTTTTGGCTTATTCATTTCTCTGTTTTCTTTTTCAGAATCTCTGTAGAGACAACTAGCTAGTGACAAAGGAAAAAAATTATAATCAGGGTCACCATTTTGGAAAGACTCTCTGGTGACATGGTTTTGAACATTGATTATTTCATTGATTTCATGACCTCTACTCCGTGCATACTCAACTACTTCAGTCATGTCCGACTCTTTGCAACCCTATGGACTGTAACCTGCCAGGATCCTATGACCATGGGATTCTCCAGGCAAGAATACTAGAGAGGGTTGCCATGCCCTTCTCCAGAGGAATCCTCCCAACCCAGGGATTGAACCTGTGTCTCCAGTGTCTCCTGCATTGCTGGCAGTTTCTTGATTCACTGAGTGACTTGGGAAGCCTGACCTCTATTCTACTCAACTTTTTTATGTGCTCTTGAACTTATTTTCATCTGTCTATTGGGCATTGACTGGATGCCCCATTGTCACATCAAAATCAAAATTCCCCCTCTTAAACTGACTCTACTCCCCATGCTTATCAACTTGGAGTATGGCTCCATGGCTAGGAAGCTCAGTTGACTCTTCCTTTCTCTTGTCATCACTTTCAACGAATTACTGCATCTGTAGAGTCTATCTCCAAAGTGTCTCATGAGGCTGTTCCACCACCCATTCCTTCTGCTGTTTAGTTAATCCAGATCATCTTAATTCTTACATTTGACATAATCTTCATGCTTCTTAGCTCACCTCTATTCCAGGATGACCTTTTTGAAATGCAGATCAAATCATAGGCTCTGTTGTTAGAAAACCCTCACTGGCTGTCCAATGCTTAGATATTGGTTTTGCTCAACAATATTAATTTCTAGAGTGCTTCCTTGTATCATCTCCCTCTCCCCAAAATTGTTTTATGCCTAGAAGGTGTTCAATAAATACGATGAATTAGCTTGACCTATCCCTCACAAACAAGTGAAAAGAGAGTATTTAGATTCTAAGAAGTTGTTAGTGTAGGTACTGGGTTATAAAGTACCAGAAGGAATGTTTTAAATCTCTTCTCCTACCACATGTCACTGGCCAGCTCTTTTTAGTCAGTTTTCAACCTGGTGAGCCAAGGGCTGTCTGTTCTTATCCTAAAGAAAGTCTCCTGCTGAGAGAGAACAGAAGAAATAGATCTGGAATTGGAGGTTCCAGACTGTGACAATTTAGAAAGCTGTTATTACTGTGTTGCACACAAAAAAAATGCAATTCTGTTGCCTTAAATACTCAACAACAATTAAGTATGGGTTTACTTCTAGATGATTATTTTCTAATGTTAACCTTAAATTGTCCTCCACCCTACTTCTCTTTTTATCTTACTACGTTATTTCCTGTTCTGCCACCCTGCGCTCAAAAAGTATATCTGGAATATTCCAGGTTTGGAATCAACCTACACAATTAAATTAGGAAAGCCATTACACAAACATGGACATTGGAATAAGGGGGTATCAAAAAGAAGGATATACATTTGAAGACATCAGACAAGGGCATCAATAGACATTTTTCCTCCTTTGGAAAAAGAGTATCTCACAAAGTATAGGCTAGCAAAGTCCCACAGCAGTGACTCTGAATCAGAGATTCTTATGCTGCTGGTTTGGGAGTGGATCTTAGGAAGTCAGGGACAGGGTTCAAGTCTCTCCCCAGTCATGGCCATGCTTATTATTAGTTCCTTTGAAAAGTAAAGTGCTAGCTGGTGCTCAGGTTCAGCCTCTGTGAATGTGCACGTGACCAGACCTGACAGGGTCCATTTGCTAATTATACATAGCTACTATTCTATTTCATCAGAACTTGAACTAAAAGACCAAAAGCCAAACTATTAGTCATTTGAGAATATAAATGGAATTTCATGTTCCTATGACTGATTGGTCTTAATTTATGAGAAAAGAGGGACTCTGAGAGGACAAACAACAAGAATCAAATACATATCCTTGCCAGGGCTCATAAAATGAGATGTAATTGGTCTGGGCCTCTGCTGTTCTAGTGCTTTAAGCAATCTTAATATCTTTAAGAAACTAAAAGCTTCTTTTGTAAACCTGTTTGGGCTTAAATGATTATCTCAAGGTCGAAGTCAATGTATTTATATTTCATTTTCCTTTTTACAGACCACACAATGGCACAAGCTCAAGTGCTCACACATGTATAAAATGCCAGATATAAAAGCAGAACACAACATTCTCGAGTATTAGCAGTTAAAGGCAGGTACAGAAGACAAGTGCTCTAACACACGTGTGCTCAGTGAAGTGCACCCAGGCCAAGACATGAGTGTTTCAACTTTCTTATCTTTAATATGAACCCTCTGAAATGTACCACTGAATCATGGTATATATTCATGGACTCACGGCTGAGTACATTTTTGAAGATATAAACTTAATATCACTGCTAAGCAGTGCCATGTGTACCAGAAAACATCAGTACCATATATACATAGCAGTTCAGTTCAGTTCAGTCACTCAGTCGTGTCTGACTCTTTGCGACCCCATAGACTGTAGCACACCAGGCTTCCCTATTCATCACCAACTCCTGGAGCTTACTCAAACTCATGTCCATAGAGTTGGTGATGCCATCCAATCATCTCATCCTCTGTCATCCCTTTCTCTTATATATACATATAATAGAATCACAAACCCACCAACCTCCAGAAAGTACACCCTGAGGAAAGACATGACTTGTGTCCACATCAAATCCATGTCTTCCACCAAAAACACTGGGTACATTCAGACTGTATATGGACACTCCCACCTCTTCAAGACCGTAACAGCTAACTATTTCACCTAAATTCATAGAGGCATAGAAAGTAAAGCAAAATGAAAAGCCAGAGGGACTACTATCAATTGAAAGAGTAAGAGGAAACAACTGAGAAAATAAATAACAAAACAGAAATAAACGATTTACTAGATAAAGAATTCAAAACATTGATAATAAAAAATGTTAGCTGAATTAGGGGGAAAGAACTGATCTAACCACTGAACAATTTTAACAAGGAACTAGAAAATAATTTTTTAAAAGACCCAGTCAAAAGTGAATAATTCAATAGCAGAAATATAAAACACACCAGAAGGAATGAATAGCAGACTGATACAGAAAAACACAACAGTGATCTAGAAGGTAGAATAATGGATATGATTCAATCAGAGCGGCAGAAAGAAAAGCAGTTTTTTTTAAACGAAGCAATTTAAGAGATCTCTGCAATAACATTAAGCGTTCCAATATTTGCATTGTAGGGATTCCAGGAGGGGAAGAGAGAGATAAGAGGATCAAACACACATCTGAGAAACACAGTGATCCAAATCTACAGAAAACAGCAAGAAGAGCTCTAAAAGGGAGCTTTATAGAAATATAAGCTTACTTCAGGAAACAAGAAACAATTTCAAATAACCTAAACTTATACCTAAAGGAACCAGAAAAAAAAGAATAAATAAAAACCCAAAGTTACTGGAAGGGAATAAATCATAAAAATCAGAGAAAACAATAAATGAAATAGAGACTAAAAAATAATAGAAAAGATTAATAAAACTAAGACTTGGCTCTTTGAAAAGATAAAGAAAATTGATAACCTATTGCCTGACTTATAAAGAAAAGATGAGTGGTGAAACAGGACAACTATAACCTGGACCAGAGCTGGGACTGACCTTATGTGAGATGACCTTGGACAGGTCACTGCACCTCTCTGGACTTCAGTTTCCTCCACCATCAAATGAGGTTAAGATGAGGTCTCTAAACTTTTACAAGGTAAAACTGTCACCATCCTCCTTGCTCACCTTCACTTCCTCATGACTCCAAAGAAGTGGAGCACCTTCTTCATCCTAAGACTCTTCCTTCCATTTGAGATTCTGAGTTCACCCTTCCTAGCATTGATCAGGATATCAAAATATTCTTTCTCTTGAATCTTTGATCCCTTTTTTTCCCCATTAATTTCTTCCCTTTTTCTACCAAAAGCCTAACCACCAATTCACTGTTAAAAATTAACCCATGACTTCAATGGTTTCTTCCTCCACAATTCAATTAGTAGATTTCCATGCTCCTTCCTTTGCTGCTAATCCACTTTAAATCACCCCAATTTTCAAGTGATTTGGAAAACATGTATGAGAGATCGGATGGCTCAGTACAAACACAGGAATCATTTTATTTTTAAAAGAGTATGTGCTGCAAATGAATCGCTAACACAACAACGTTACAGTTACAGTAATTGATATATATTTAATAACTTGTTTGAAAGTTATATTTATATTTGTTCCATGAAATTAATCAGAAGCTTTCATGGAAACCTTTATAGAACACATGATTGCTTGAATGCAATTTTTTAATTCAATTTGCCTTTAAGCTAATAGGTTAAAGTTTGTCCAAACAACTACTAATTTATTTTCCTTGGCTTATGGTTTTATTAATTTATGAATGATTTTGTTAGACTAGAAAAATATGAGAAGTCAGTTTTCCTCTTAAAAAGGCTGCTGCTGCTGCTAGACTGAACTTAAAGACCTGTGCCCGTGAAAGATAACAGAAAACCAGTTTTGCAGCTCTCCTTGAAAAAGGAAGTGCAGAGTTTTTACTATCTTTGCCCCCAGATAGCAAATAGAGAAACTCAAGGTTTGTCTCCTCTGCTCCTCCACTAAGTGAACTCACCTCCCAACAACCTCAGGACTGAGGAATAGGCATTGATAAGACAAGCCAAAGGTGGAGCAGTTTTCAAAGTGATTTCAGTACATGCTTTCATTTAATTCTCATCACTCTAGGAAAGCAGAAGGGGCAGATAAGCAATCTCTTTTTTTTATCCTCAGTCTCCTCGTATCATATAAAAGTAATCTTTCTCACCTTCACTCATGAATTCATGCAGCCAAAGCATTTACTGTTCACTTACCATTTGCCAGTAACTGCACTAGACAAAATGTGATCCCCAGGCCAGGAGAAGCAGCAATACCTGAGGACTTGTGAGAAATGCAGATTTTCAGCCCTAACCCATACCTACTGAGCCAGAAACTCTGAGGAGGGCCAGCAATCTGTGGTTTAATAAGCCCTCCATGTGAGGTTCCTTAAAAAACTAAAAGAACTATCCTATGATTCAGCAACCCCACTCCTGGGTATAATTGGAAAAGATATATGTACCTCAATGTTCAGAGAAGCACTGCTTACAATGGGCAAGACATGGAAGCAACCCAAGTACCCATCAACAGATGACTGGATTAATAAGATGTGGTGTGTATATATACATGGGCTTCCCTGGTGGTTCAGCGGTAAATAATCCATCTGCCAAAGTAGTAGATGCAGGTTCGATCCCTGGGTCAGGAAAATCCCCTGGAGAAGGATGGCAATCTACCCCAGTGTTTTTGCCTGGGAAATCTCATGGACAGAGGAGCCTGGTGGGCTACAGTCCGTGAGGGTCACAAAGAGTCAGACATGACTTAGCGACTAAATAGCAACAACAACAACAACAACAACAAAATATATATATATATTGCTGAAGCCTGGCTTGGAGAATTTTGAGCATTACTTTACTAACCTGTGAGATGAGTGCAATTGTGCGGTAGTTTGAGCATTCTTTGGCATTGATTTTCTTTAGGATTGGAATGAAAACAGACTTTTTCCAGTCCTGTGACCACTGCTGAGTTTTCCTAATTTGCTGGCATATTGAGTGCAGCACTTTCACAGCATCATCTTTCAGGATTTGGAATAGCTCAACTGGAATTCCATCACCTCCACTAGCTTTGTTTGTAGTGATGCTTTCTAAGGCCCACTTGACTTCACATTCCAGGATGTCTGGCTCTAGGTCAGTGATCACACCATCGTGATTATCTGGGTCATGAAGATCTTTTTTGTACAGTTCTTCTGTGTATTCTTGCCATCTCTTCTTAATATCTTCTGCTTCTGTTAGGTCCATACTATTTCTGTCCTTTATCGAGCTCATCTTTGCATGAAATGTTCCTTTGGTATCTCTGATTTTCTTGAAGAGATCCCTAGTCTTTCCCATTCTGTTGTTTTCCTCTATTTCTTTGCACTGATCGCTGAGGAAGGCTTTCTTATCTCTTCTTGCTATTCTTTGGAACTCTGCTTTCAGATGTTTATATCTTTCCTTTTCTCCTTTGCTTTTCGCTTCTCTTCTTTTCACAGCTATTTGTAAGGCCTCCCCAGACAGCCATTTTGCTTTTTTGCATTTCTTCTCTATGGGAATGGAAAAGAAATGCAAAAAAGCATTTCTTCTCTATAGAGTCCATCAAAAATACCAGCCTCCTGGGATATATGTATGCACCAACTGTCTGCAGTCTACCATGCCTGATCAGAACTGGCTTCTTCTGTGGAAGTAAGCTTATTATGGAAAGATAGTTTACAGCCTGACTGTGTCTGTCATGGCTGAGATTGGGACACCTATTATTTGTAAATTGATTTATAGTTTACATGCCTCTCTTGTACATTACCGCATTTAAACCTCACAATAACTTTGTGAGGAGGACATTATTATCCCCATTTTACAGATGAAGAAACCAAACCTCAGAAATGTTAACTAATCTCCCCAAGTTAATGAATAAACACATGCCAGAGCTGGGACTCAAACCTTGAACGTCAAACTCTAAATATATATATGTTCTCATTACACCGGTAAATGACAGTTGCATAAGTGATATCCTTTGCTATTAGGTTAACAAATGGAAGGGAGAAGGAAGGAAGGAAGAAGGAGGAGGATTAGGAAGAGGAGAGGGAGAGTGAGAGAGAAAGGAAGGAAGGAGGAAAGAAGAGAGGAAGGGGAGGAAGAAGGAAGGAAGAAAATATTATTGTTAGTCAAAGGTTGAGCTTTAGTCTGCACCAACCAGCTTGCTCACAGTGGAGTGAGAGACTAGGGGAAGGAGGAAGACGATTGATAATAAGCTGCATGGGTACAGGCAGCTGGAAAGGGCAGTAGCAAAAGAAGCAGCCTCTACAAGTCGCACACTATGGCAACTGCATGTTAAGGTGGGTAGGACATGCACTCATTTATAAATGACTATAACAGCTGACCCTTAGATAGCATTCAATTGGTAGGCTCCCTATTCACATTTATTCTCATTTAATCATCTCAGCAACCCTATGGGGTAAGATTCTATGATAGCCATTTTACAGATGGAAAAACTGAGGCATGGAAGGTTTTTAGGTACTTTGTTCAAATCCTTAAGGAAGAATAAGGAGTCTGACTCCAGAGTCCTTCATCTTAGCTACTATGGTATATTACATGACCATCACTGTAATGGATAGTATATCTGTCATTTTCCTGTCTCTTCATCCATTCACTTTCTGGTAACAACACCATTCTGGGGGGAAAATTGCCTCTTTTACACAGTATGTATGTAGTCTAGGTAAGACCACACAGTTTTAAAGGAAAACTTTACGTTTTCCTTCAAAACTTGCTTAATCTGCTCTTATCTCCTAAGAATTTTAATCTTGAGTGGAGGCAAACAAAGATGGGAAAATAATTGGGTCATTTGTCCCACAAGACCCTGAAAGGACTGTATTTATTCCTCCAACTTGAATCTTCAGAGCAACCTGGTACCCAAATTTCTGGGCCTGGTTCTTCAGCTTTCCCTTTGACTCTACCATTTCCCCACATCCAGGATATTTCTTTTTTCTTAAGCAAGTCAGAGTCCATTTCTATTGCTCACAACCAGATTCTGACATACCACCATCATCAGTCCCTGGTCAACCACCAAATAGCTATGTGACTCTGGACCATCCCTCCAGGGCCTTAATTTCCCGATCTAGGCAATCAAATTAGAAGGACCTCTATTTTTCAACAGCTCTGACAGTCTTTAATTTGATTCCATGATTTCCCTGATCATACTATATCTCATCAGTCTTACTATGTTTATAACTCCTACCCCCATCTGCAGACAAAAATCTCTCTGCTCCTCTTTCAGAACATAAAATGCCACTTATACACATCTAGTCCTCCTGTTATGTATTTTCTCTAACCCCCCAAGCCAACTCTCCACAGTGGCTACTTCAGAATTTCTCCTGTTTTCCAATACCCCCTTTTAGGTTCTAAACAGATAGCCTTGTCTCCTGGTTTAGTGATAATATTAAAGTGATTCATCATCTGGCCCACGGTTCCTCATTTATTTTCATCTTTTTCCTCATCACCTATGCACCTCATGCTCCCTCCATTCTTCTTCCTTTTTCCTCTCTAAGCCTATCTCTTGTCTCAGATACAGGGTGCAGTTCAACAAACGGGTATTTTTTCACATACCATGTTCTACACAGTGTGCTAGGTAGAGAGGACATAAAGACAAATATGACTGGTCCTGACCCCAGGAAATATGCAGTCTGTTTGTGAAGACATATAAATAAAAAATAGCAATTAAAGTAGTAGAAATTTTAATAGAGTTATTTACAAGGGGTTATAGGAGCACTGAAGAGGTCAGTAGACTTCCTGCAGCTGAAGATAACAGGAACTGGCCAAGAGTAGAAGGCTATGACAGGTAGATTAGAAAGAGGAAAGAGCATGAGAAAAACACTAAATTGTTAAAAATCTCAAAGCTTCAGGTAAGACCATGCTCACAAATGCACAACCCTGACTGGCAATGATGCCCTCTTTGCCTGAATGCATCAGGTGCCACAAAGTCCAGCCAGGACACCCAAGTCATTCCGCAAGCTCTGAACTCTCATGTCCCATATGGCTCTCAACCTCCCTGTTCTGACCCCATCTCCAAGCCCTCTCCAACTCCTGAAATTTTTCGCCTGCACTGACCTTTCACCCATGTTCAGTCTTCATCAAAGTCCCAACATTTCCTTCACCACTTGCTCTACTGAAACTGGCTCCCCACTGAAGATCTGCTTCCTCTGCAGCCCTCTCAAGCGGTGGCTGCTTTCTAGCTCCCCGGCCCTCCACGCTGGGCATGGACATAGGGTGGAGTTCTCTTTTATCCTATTGCTGCCTGGATATAGCAAGTCTCCTCCCTCTTCCCTAAACTGAAAACAAAAACAAAACATCTTTTGATCTGTTGATCTTTTCTCAGCAGACTATTACTTTCAACCCCCTCTTTAACACAATTGGCTACAACTTCTAGGTCATTCTTTCTCCGTCTTTAAGATTCTAGTTCCTAGTTCTCTGTCACTCCCTCTGACACAGTCTTACTGCAATTCATTTTATTTTATTTTATTTTTTAACTTTACAATATTGTATTGG
This sequence comes from Bos grunniens, assembly GCF_055505025.1. Lineage (NCBI taxonomy): Eukaryota > Metazoa > Chordata > Mammalia > Artiodactyla > Bovidae > Bos > Bos grunniens. The sequence goes on along the minus strand of NC_141168.1, from coordinate 48,381,831 downwards.
TTTTGCCATATATCAACATGAAGCTGCCACAGGTATACATGTGTTCCCCATCCTGAACCTTCCTCCCTCCTCCCTCCCCATACCATCCTTCTGGATCGTCCCAGTGCACCAGCCCTAAGCATCCAGTATTGTGCATCGAACCTGGACTGGTGACTCGTTTCATATATGATATTATACATGTTTCAATGCCATTCTCCCAAATCATCCCACCCTCTCCCTCTCCCACAGAGTCCAAAAGACTATTCTATACATCAGTGTCTCTTTTGCTGTCTCATATACAGGGTTATTGTTACCATCTTTCTAAATTCCATATATACGCGTTAGTATACTGTATTGGTGTTTTTCTTTCTGGCTTACTTCACTCTGTATAATAGGCTACAGTTTCATCCACCTCATTAGAACTGATTCAAATGTATTCTAATGGCTGAGTAATACTCCATTGTGTATATGTCCACATGAATGATGTTTTAACACCTAGTGCTTTACCACTTCATCACCTCAGTGACCTTTCTTCTCCGCCACTTTAGTCATCCACCGCCAAGGTCATTGCCTGGGCCTTGGCAATCCAGTAACAGAATCCTCTCCATTATCTAAGTCTCAACAATCCCCTTCTCTGACCATCACCCCCTACCTTTCCTAGTCACGAGGTAACACAGTTCCAATAATGTTTCAATTCCTCTGGACCATGTATTATTCTTAATTTCTATATCCTAGCATCCTCTACCCTCTCCATACCCAGTACTATTGTCTGAATATCTTTGTGTCCCCCTAAACTTCATATGTTGAAATCTTAATGCCCAATATAACGGAATTAGGAGGTGAGACTTTGGGAGGTGTTAACTCATGAATGGGATTAATGTTCTTTCAAAAGAGACCCCCCACAGAGCTCCCTTTCCCTTTCTTCCTCCTCCTTTTTCCATGTGAGGACACAACCAGAAGTCCACAATCCAGAAGACAGCCCTCACCTGACCGTGCTGGCACCCTGAATGTGGACATCCAGCCTTTGGAATTGTAAGAAATAAATGTTTGCTGTTTGTAAGTGTCTGTTTATAAGTCACCCAGTCTCTGGTATTTTGTGATAGTAGCCTGACTAGACACCAGTTTAACTTAGTCCATCATTAGGCTTCCCTGGTGGCTCAAATGGTAAAGAATCTGCTTGCAATGCAGAACACCAGGGTTCGATCTCTAGGTAGCGAAGATACCCCTGAGAAAGGAATGGCAACCCACTCCAGTATTCTTGCCTGGACAAGAATTCCATGGACAGAGGAGTCTGGTGGGCTACAGTCCGTGGAGTCACAAAGAGTCAGACAGGACTGAGCAACTTCCATATCATGCACCAGAATCATTTACTTGAATACAACTTCAGCTTTATGGAATGTACTTGGAAAAACTCTTACCCTGGCTAAATCCAGGTTGGCTGATAATGAGCGGCATGACTGCTGGTAACTGGATAGTTTCTTAATTCTAGTGACTTCTTCCATCCTCTGTTAGATCATTACTCTTGTAAAATTTCTTTAATTCATTTTGCAAGCAGCTGCTTCCTTTTAGAACACTTTAGGACACCAATCCTTATAAGTACATACAAGTCAGGGCAGTTGAGTTGTAGTGCGCTGAAAATTGTTAACGGACCAAGATTAACTTCAATTCCTGAGAAGAAATAAGAACAAATCATCCAACATTCGATTTGTGGGCACCGATGGCACCCCACTCCAGTACTCTTGCCTGGAAAATCCCATAGACAGAGGAGCCTGGTAGGCTGCAGTCCCTGGGGTCACGAAGAGTCGGACACGACTGAGCGACTTCACTTTCACTTTTCACTTTCCTGCATTGGAGAAGGAAATGGCAACCCAGTCCAGTGTTCTTGCCTGGAGAATCCCAGGGACGGGGGAGCCTGGTGGGCTGCCGTCAATGGGGTCGCACAGAATCGGACACGACTGAAGTGACTTAGCAGCAGCAGCAGCAGAAGACCCATTCCCAGAGCCATTGTTCTAACCATTATAGATGTCCTGGTACTGACTAGAAGGTGTCACCTCTGATTCTACCTTTCTGCAAACTAGAGGTTGTATTGCAGGTCGCCCACCTCTGAAGGAAAGCATAACGATTAATGAGGCCCTTGTGTTAAATCAGTCTCAAAGTTTGAAATGACAGCAAAGGGGAAGAGAAAATAGTTCAAAAGACTCTTGTCACATACAAAAGAAAGCCCTCTTCAATATCCTTCCACAAGTCTAGGCTTCTGAACCAACTGAAAACTAAAGTACAAGTTCAGTGGCATAAGTACATTCACATTGTTGTGCCAACATCACCACTATCTACAGAGCTTTTTTCATCTGCATGTATTTTTTAAGAGGAAATAATAATATCTAACTTTTATTGATTACTTGCTATTTGCCAACCACTGCTCCAAACAATTTATACACATGAACTCATTTAATTCTCACAACCCCTACCCAATGAGGTATTACTTTTTTCAGTTTAGAGCTAGAATTTAGAATTTAGCCCAAGGGCACAAAGCAAATACTTGATATAGTTACGAGTTCTAACTTTCCTCCTGTAACAATGGAAAAACTGTCTAGCTCCCACATAAGGCAATCTCTGCCTCTATCACTTCTCATCTCCCCAAGAATGTCACTCCAGCCATTATTTTCTTTCTCTTTCACACCATCAGTTTCTTCTTATTGCATCTTTCCTGTAGACATACAAACATGCCCCCTGGTGCCCAATTTTAACAAAAAAAAAAAGAAAAATTTTCCCTTGACTCTATATCCTCCTCCAGCTATTGCCCTGATTTTCTGCTAAATTTTTTTCACAGTAAAAATCCTTAAAAAGCTGTCTGTACTTGTCTTGGGCTTCCCTGGTGGTTCAGAAGGTAAAGAATCTGCCTGCAGTACAGGAGACTGGAGTTTGATCCCTGGGTTAGGAAAATCCCCTGGAGAAGGAAATGGCAATCCACTCCAGTATTCTTGCCTGGAGAATTCCAGGGACAAAGGAATCTGGTGGGCTACAGTCCATGGGGTGGCAAAGAGTCGGACATGACTGAGCGACTAACACTTCTACTACTACTTGTCTTCAATTCCTTCCATCCCATTCTTTCCTATACCCACTTTGATTTTGGTTTTCTGCACTGACATAATATAGACTGATTTAAATTCTGTTAGTGATTTATTTTACACTTTTCAAAAGTACTTCTAAGCCTGTAGTTATCTAGATATCAAAGATCAAGAATCAAACAACTTTCTGTTTCCTACTATGGAAGGCAAAGAACTCCATCCTTTCTCTTTTTCTGTGTCCTTTGCAACTTCTAGGCTTTTATTAATTAATTAATCTGGGGTTTCAAACCCCATCATCATTATTAACATAATCTTTTATGAATATTTAAAATCATACATTCAACCTTGCAACCGTATTCAGACCAGTTATAACACCTATTTCTGCATATGTTACAAGTTTCGGTGCTCTCCATACATCTTTTTGTGAAGGTACTAAGTACCCTTCACAATTTAATATGGATTCATCTCTCATTGAATTAATAGATGCATACAAAGATGTATTTTCAGGAAGAGGACTTACATAGATCATTTTCTAAAAATCTTAAAGATTATGTAAATTCTGTTCCATTGCTTCCACACACAAATGTAGATGGGCTTAGACTTTTTGTGTCACAATCTTTTTCTTTTCCTGACAAATTCTGTAGAGGAACAGATCTCAACACTGGCTATGTAATCTTACCTCCATATTTCATCAGTCTATGATGAATATTACTCATCTGTGATTTTTATAAAGCTCCAAAGTGATTCTGGATAAGAATTCAATGATAAGAAGACAATGTTAAGAAGCACGATCATAGGTATTCTTCCAATTTTTTTCATGTTCTGGGTGGCCAAAAATCTAAGAACAATCTGAAATTGTTTTCTTCTTAGGTAACTTGTTTTATGTTCTTGCATCAGTTCAGTTCAGCCGCTCAGTCGTGCCCAACTCCCTGCAACCCCATGGACTACAGCACGCCAGGCCTCCCGGTCCATCACTAACTCCCAGAGCTTGCTCAAACTCATGTCCATCAAGTTGGTGATGCCATCCAACCATCTCATTCTCTGTCGGCCCCTTCTCCTCCCACCTTCAACCTTTCTAAGTATCAGGGTCTTTTCCAATGAGTCAGTTCTTCCCATCAGGTGGCCAAAGTATTGGAGTTTCAGCTTCAGCATCAGGCCTTCTAATGAATATTCACAACTGATTTTCTTTAGGATGGACAGGTTGGATCTCCTCGCAGTCCAAGGGACTCTCAAGAGTCTTATCCAACACCACAGTTCAAAAGCATCAATTCTTCTGCACTCAGCTTTCTTTATAGTCAAACTCTCACATCCATACATGACTAATGGAAAAACCATAGCTTTGACTAGAGGGATCTATACGTCAGCAAAGTAATGTCTCTGCTTTTTAATATGCTGTCTAGGTTGGTCATAACTTTTCTTCCAAGGAGCAAGCATCTTTTAATTTCATGGCTGCAGTCACCATCTGCAGTGATTTTGGAGCCCCCCAAAATAAAATCTGTCACTGTTTCCATTGTTTCCCCATCTATTTGCCATGAAGTGATGGGACCGGATGTCATGATCTTAGTTTTCTGAAGGGTGAGTTTTAAGCCAACTTTTTCACTTTCATCAAGAGTCTCTTTAGTTCTTTGCTTTCTTCCATAAGGGTGGTGTCATCTGAATATCTGAGGTTATTGATATTTCTCCTGGAAATCTTGATTCCAGCTTGTGCTTCATCCAGCCCAGCATTTCACATGATGTACTTGGGCTTATAGAATACCAAAGTGAAATATTCGCTCAGTCTCCCATAGACTTAAACCTTTTTGGTTGTTACTAATATCCATGACATTCAGTGTGACCTTGTGCAAATATGATATGTTGCATAGGCATATCTTTTGTCCTTGTAGAACATTTCATTTTGATTTTTTTTTGAAAATTGCAATTCATGTAATTTATATAAACTTTTAAAATGTCAAGCTTTTTCCTTGCTCAGTCATTTAAGGGAACACTAAAACACTTTGCCTATGACCCCTCCTTCCTCTTTTTCTTGATTCTTTGACTCAAACCATGTTGGGCTGTGCTATTCAGTCTATTTAGAAATACAGGTGTCTATATCCTTACTCTTGAAATTTGTGCTGCTGAATGCTGCATTTTATAACACAATAATGATACTTTCCTTATAATTTCTCAGATGTTAATTAACCACTCAATTTTACATTATTATTAATATTTGACATTTTTTAAAAGGAACTTTATAATTAAACAAATACTTGAGAAGACTGGCCCCGGAACCTAAGTCAAGATGAGCTAAATTTTAAGTAATTATAATGAGCTAAGTGAATTATGCTTATGATAATTAGAGTAATTTACATGATAGATGGAATATATTCTTATTAAATATTTAAATTTTTGCTTCTATTGATGTGACTTCAATAAAGTATGAATTTAATTTTTTCTTGTGGTTTATCTGGTTGGCAAAAACCTTAATTATAGACCACTGGGACAAATTTGCTGCTCTTTTAGGAGTCCTTCCCCACACGTTGTTGTGTTGCTGTAGCATGACAATGAGGATCCTAAGCCTGAGATGACAGTATATTTTTTCTTCATCCCTGACCTGCCCAGAGTCTCCCCTCTTTTGGATCCAGGTATCTTTTCTGGATCTTGGATCATTTGTATATATGCTTTCCTATGACCCCAAATCACCATAGATGGTGCCTTGAGCATAGCCCCTGCACTTAAAGGCTGCCTAGTGCTCTGAGAAACATTTGCGGGTTGTCTTCCTGCTTCAATCACCCCAAAAGGCAGAAAACAACAAAATCAGTAACATGCTAATTTGTTATTATAAGGATCAGTTATATACAGATAGATTTGTAATGAGAGTAAGTAGGTTATTCTGCAGTATGTATAATCATTGTAGGGTGGATTTAAGAATTTTAAAATATTCCAGAGTAGAAATCCTGTAATAGCTAATATTTTTTATGAATATTTGTAAGCTGTCACCATTAAATTTACACATGAGAAGATTAATCTGAAAGAAACTATGTTTTCTTGACCATGATATGACCCCTGCTGTGTTTTTCTAAAAGTGATGTGATCTCTGGCTGAGTTTTAGTTTATAAAACACAGTATTAATATTTAACCTACCTCAAAGTTGAGGATTTGTAAATACTGAGTAAGGGTCGCAAATAAATATCGTTGATTATCTTTTCTACTAAAAAAAATATAGTGGAGGAAAGTTTCCTTAATTTTCAAGTCTTCTACACTGTTGGTTGGAATGTAAATTAGTACACTGCCATGGAGAACAGTGTGGAGGTTTCTTTAAAAACTGAAAACAGAGCTACCATTTGACTCAGCAATCCCACTCCTGGTCATATACCCAGAGAAAACCATAATTTGAAAAAATACATGCACCCCAAAGTTCATTACAGCACTGTTTACAATAGCCAGGACATGGAAGCAACCTAAATACCCATGGACAGATACATGGATAAAGAATATGTGGTACAAATATACAATGAAATATTAGTCAGCTATAAAAAAGAGTGAAATAATGCTATTTGCAGCAACATGGATGGCCCTAGAGATTGTCATACTAAGTGAAATAAATCAGACAGAGAAGGACAAATATCATGATATTGCTTATATGTAGAATCTTAAAACATTGTACAAACAAACTTCTTTACAAAATGGAAATAAGAGTCACAGATATAGAAAATTTCAAGGTTACCAGGGTTGGGGGCGGGGAAGAGGAATAAATTGGGAGATTGGGATTGACATATACACAGTACTATATATAAAATAGATAATAAGAACCTACTGCGTAATACAGGGTACTCTCTACTCAATACTCTGTAATGACCTATGTAGGAAAAAAATCCAGAAAAGAGTGGATATGTTATCGAAATGCAAGTCCCTATGCCTATTGCACAGCAAGGCCAAACAATACCAAAACGTGAGTTTAGAGCAGAGAAAGGTTTATTACAGGGCCCTGCAAGGAGATAGGTGGCTCAACTCTTACAAACCCCAACTTCCCAGAAAGCTTTCAGCAAAGCCCTTTTCTTGGGAAGGTGAGGGAGAGGCGTGGTTAGCTGTTACAAACTTCTTGGTATCAGATCCTTTGCCCTGGAGGTCAGGTCATGGGCAGGTAATGATGTCCCTGCAAGCCTCCACAAAACAAATGGTATTCTCAGTTCTGACAAGAAAGGGTGAGGTTCTCAGACACTACTGTCACCCTCTGAGGTCCAGGTCCTGGCTAAGAGGAGGCAGATCTCAACTGACAGCTCTCTCAGGGCCAGGTCCCCAGACAGCCCAGCTGTCATCGCTGAGGGAGCCAGGCACCCAGGAGACCCAGCTGGCCCTCAAGGTCCTCAGCCCGCCTGGACAGCAGGGACCAGGTCTTGCAGATTGCATCCCATGCAGACTGCCATGGCGATTAAGTCACAGAGGCAGGGAGAGGGGAGAGATTCACCGTCACCTCAAGGCTTGGGCCCCGCCAGTGGGCAGCCTTGGCCATGGCTCCAGAGCCCGGCAGGACACGGTCCCAGCTTGTTCCCTGTGACCCGCAGTTCAGCTGCTGGCTGAGGCCGGGTGAAATCGAGGGCCCCAGGGAGAGGGCCACGTCTTACCTCATTCTGCACCTAAGGACCAACACTTCTCTGAATGTTGACCGAATAGCCCCACTAATGGTAGCTCATCAACAGCCGCTCTCTTGGGGGAGGGGCTCACTGTGGCACTAACCAATAGCTAAGCAGGAACATTAACCATAGCTCAATGACAGTCGGTTGTTTGGAGGAGGGGGCCCACTGTGGTGCCAACCAATGAGTGAGCAGGACCACTAATGTTCCCCAGGTAAGGGTTTTTTTTTTTTTCTTTTTGGTGGTGGTGGTGGGGGTAATGGCACAAGGCTAGGGCCGCATGCTAAGTGCTGCATACAGCCATGCTCTATTACAAGTATATGTATATGTATGACTCACATCACGGTACAGCAGAAAGTAACAGAACATTGCAAATCAACTACATTCTAATAATATGTTTTAAAAATTACCAAATCCCCAAAGTCAGCCTTATATGTTAGCTCTTGGTACTTTTCTTTTTTTTCCTAATTTTTTTCTGGTCCTTTCTTCCCATTTTCTGACTGGAGGGCTCGAGAGGCTGCCCTGTTCACTCTAATTTTTTGTTGGTTTCCAGCCCACTTTGAAATCTGTCAATTGCTCTGTGGCCCAGTATGAATCCAGTTACATTTTATGCAGGTTGTCCGAGTATAAAAAACAAAACAAACAAACAAAACCCACCAAAACAATGACATACACATCTATTGGTGTTCCATCAGCGACTATCTTGCTTTCTAAACTTGAGAGTGTAACAATAGACACTGGCTTCCCATTTGGTAATTTTCTGTACTAAAATGAGTCCAACACCACAAATTATCTCTGTGGTTTCAGGCACTCAATATATATTCCTATTTTTCTTCAAAACAAAAAACTTTAGAAAAACTGATACAATAAAATATGTATACATCATCTCCATATTAAATATTCTAATCAAATGTTTTTAATCTGAATCTATTAGTTAAGCCTCTAAACTTATTGCCATCTTGCAGGAAATAACCAGGACTAGAGAACAAATTAAATGTTCATGAGGAAACAGTAAAATTAAGAATCTATGAGACAATCAAGCTGAACTCGTCAAAGAAAAACTAATAAGACCTATAAACTAAATGTCATGTTTGAATTTAGCCACCAAACCTTGGTCAAAAAAAAAAGCTATAGGTTCTTTTATAGGTGTAAATTTGAAACAACAGCAATGACTTGAGTATGAACTATAAATTAAATGACATTAAATATTGTTAACTACCTAAGGTAAGATAATTGTGAACAGTCCTCATTCTTAGGAGAAGTATGCAAAATTAGGTAGGGTTGAAGTGTTACAATGTTTAAAAATTACATTCAAATGGTATTTAAAAATATATATAAAACAAATATGGTAAAATATTACTTAGCAGCTGTAGAATCTGCATGCAAGGTCTCTTGTAAATACTATAGCATTCTTTAAAGTTCTCTATGTTTGAAATCTGTTATAATAAAAAGTTGAAAAATTACTTAGAAGGAGCCCAGTTTTTGTCAGAATCTTTTGGTCTCCTAAATACTAAATTGAAACAAAACAGAGTTGAGCAGGGTAGTGAGTAGTAATGATATAACTGCATAGAGCTTCTATACTCTAGTCTTCCTGAAATTTCACCCGGGAACCTCACTGCTCCTCCTTCTGGGTCCACAGCACAGAGCTTCTATCTCCTTCACAACCCACATATGATCCTGCCTTGTACAAGGAGATGTTTGCACACCTGTCTCCTCAGAGAACCTCCAGTTGCCTTCTAAATGGTGAATATCTCATTCATCTTTGATTCTCATCCCTTAGTCCATGGTCAGAAATGGATGGGGGAGCCTGGTGGGCTGATGTCTATGGGGTCACACAGAGGCGGACACAACTGAAGTGACTTAGCAGCAATCACACACACACACACACACATTTTATATATATATATATATATATATAGAGAGAGAGAGAGAGAGAGAGAGAGAGATACATATATGGGCTTCCTGGGTAGTGCTAGTGGTAAAGAACCTGCCTGCCAATGCAGGAAACATAAGAGACACAGGCTGGATCCCTGAATTGGGAAGATTCCCTGGAGGAGGGCATGGCAATCCACTCCAGTGTTCTTTGTTGGAGAATCCCAAGGACAGAGGAGCCTGGCTGGCTACAGTCCATAGGGTAGCAAAGAGTCAGAAACGACTGAAGTGTCTTGGTACACATGCACACACATATATACACATGGAAATATATAGTTCTGTTTTAATGCATTAGACACTTGCTCCTTGCAAGAAAAGCTATGACAAACCTAGAGAGCATATTAAAAAGCAGAGACATTACTTAGTCAACAAAGTTCTGTCTAGGCAAAGCTATGGTTTTTCCAGTAGTCATGTATGGATACAAGAATTGGACCATAAAGAAGGCTGAGTGCCGAAGAATGATACTTTTGAACTGTGGTGTTGGAGAAGACTCTTGAGAGTCTCCTAGACTGCAAGGAGGTCAAACCAGTCAATCTTAAAAGAAATCAATCCTGAATATTCATTGGAAGAACTGATGCTGAAGCTCCAATACTTTGGCCACCCGATGCGAAGAGTTGACTCATTAGAAAAAGATCCTGAAAACTTGGAAAGATTGAAGGCAGGAGCAGAAGGGGATGACAGATGACAAGATGGTTGGATGGCATCACTGACTCAATGGACATGAGTTTGAGCAAGCTCCGGGAGATGGTAAAGGATGGGGAAGCCTGGCATGCTGCAGTCCATGAGGTCGCAAAGAGTTGGACATGACTGTATATTGTCACCCTGCTTACTTAACTTATATGCAGAGTACATCATGAGAAATGCTGGGCTGGAAGAAGCACAAGCTGGAATCAAGATTGCCGGGAGAAATATCAATAACCTCAGATATGCAGATGACACCACCCTTATGGCAGAAAGTGAAGAGGAACTACAAAGCCTCTTGAAGAAAGTGAAAGAGGAGAGTGAAAAAGTCGGCTTAATGCTCAACATTCAGAAAATGAAGATCATGGCATCCGGTCCCATTACTTCATGGGAAATAGATGGAGAAACAGTGGAAACAGTGTCAGACTTTGTTTCTGGGGGCTCCAAAATCACTGCAGATGGTGATTGCAGCCATGAGATTAAAAGACGCTTACTCCTTGGAAGGAAAGCTATGACCAACCTAGATAGCATATTCAAAAGCAGAGATATTACTTTGCCAACAAAGGTCCGTCTAGTCAAGGCTATGGTTTTTCCAGTGGTCATGTATGGTTGTGAAAGTTGGACTGTGAAGAAAGCTGAGCACCGAAGAACTGATGCCTTTGAACTGTGGTGTTGGAGAAGACTCTTGAGAGTCCCTTGGACTGCAAGGAGATCCAACCAGTCCATCCTAAAGGAGATCAGTCCTGGGTGTTCATTGGAAGGAATGACGCTAAAGCTGAAACTCCAATACTTTGACCACCTCATGCGAAGAGTTGACTCATTGGAAAAGACCCTATGCTGGGAGGGATTGGGGGCAGGAGGAGAAGGGGATGACAGATGAGATGGCTGGATGGCATCACCGACTCGATGGACATGAGTTTGAGTGAACTCCGGGAGTTGGTGATAGACAGGGAGGCCTGGCATGCTGTGATTCACGGGGTCGCAAAGAGTCGGACATGACTGAGTGACTGAACTGAACTGAACTGAGCAATTGAACAACAACAATTAGACTATATGCTGTATTATACAAGCTTTTTTTTCCCCCTTTAACAATATGCCTAGAAGCTTTTCCAAGTCAGGAACCAGAGTTCTATCTGGATTTCTTTCTAGCTGGTGTAGATATTCATTGTCGAGAAGGTCCTTGTGGTCCTTTAATCACACCCTTGAGAAATGTTGGATGTTTCCAGTTCTTCACTCTTATAACTATGCTGCAATGAACATCGCGAACCATTCCTTCTTTCCATATTAATTCATTAATTAGGTCTCAGGTGGGGCTGAGGATGGGGGACACAGAACAAGAGGGGAAGGGGCTGGGCTGCGAGGGAGGGCAGAGTCACGCTGTCCCTGATTTTGCTTCCTCCCTTGGTCCTCCTTGAGGACTAGTTGTCACTAGCTCACATAACTGCTTATTTCCTTGCACAGCAGTGGCCATTTCATGGCAGGAGCATTTACAGCAAAGCAGTGTGAATTCTGAAACCTGTTTGTTAGACTTTCTACCCTGCTATTCTTACTGGGTGAGTAAAAAGCTCAGGGAGTAATTTATACCACTTGCCCACCTTCCAGGCCTCTCCTAGAGCTGCTGGGAGCTTCTGTCACACCTCTTTGAAACCTACTCAAATGTCAACACATCACTCAGCAAAACAAACCCCCATGTTTTCTAAGCCTGTAGTATCGTTATATCCAGAGAACTGGAGCCACAAGAAAACTTAGCTTTTCCATGAATGGTTCAAGGGCATTAATTATCATGGAAAACTACATGCAGACTGTTCAGAGACAAAATGATACCCCTCCCTATGTGTTTCAAGAGACATATTGTCATCTGAAAGAGTAATTTATTTCCACATAATTGGCTCCATAAAGGGCATTTTCAGTGTCTAATTCCCTGAATAACTTGGGGCCTACCATTGCCAAGAGAACTGTAATTAATTAACTCATTTATGATTAATGCATTCCAGTTTTCCTTTGCTGCCACTTTTTGAGGAGAAAATTGGCCAGTCTCATGACTCTATTTTCATGTACCTAATTCATTTAAAATAAATAAAGAAATTTGGATGACAAGCCCAAGAAGTTGGTTGTTAATGGAAGACCCTTGGAGGCCGCACCTTTCTGTCGTGTCCTGTCCATCTCAGAAGACTGAGATTGGGACTTTGCTTAGCTGTCAGCAATAAGATTCTTAATACACAGCTGTAGATACTGGTTTGAAGGGTGGGGAGGGATGGTTAGTTTCCTGGTTTGTTTAGCAACTGTGATACCTAATGGAGGTAGGAGAGGAAGAAGGGAGGAAGTAGAGAGGGCACAAAAGGCAGAAAAGAAGACCCATAAAAGCATTTTAAGCAGCTCTACCTCTCCAAGTAGTATGAAGACTACCTATCTTGAATCACACCCAATCAATGTGATTTAATGAGCAATGACTATGATATAACATATGCTGCCAACATTTTTTTCCAGATTATTTGTTAACATCCTATCATGTACTTTTAATTTCTCTTACTTGAGCTCAAATTCATGAGAAAGAGTAACTGAATAACTTGGAAACCTATACGTAGCTCTTCATTCATCCAACACCATTTTTAAAGCAAGGCTAGATGCCTCACTATCATTTCCCCAACCCCATTTCTCTACCAAAAACTGAATTGTCCTCTGTGTCCCATTCTTTCAGTCTTGCTAGACAATTGAATCCATTTTTAGATAATTGTGCTGCTCACACCTCCAGTGGATGAATTATAGTCACCATTATTCCAATGAGGCATATATTGGTGTCCTTAACAGAGTACCCTGATAAATCGTCTATTATTACCATATTATTCTATTTCCAGCCTCATCATTCTATTCACTTGTCACCTCTGACTTTCTTAGGCCTATGGTAACTGGGATGAACTTTTATCTTACACATCCCAGACAATCCCAGTATGAACTCAGATTCTCCAGAAGCAGTAGACAGGCCTATCAATGTAAAGATTAGAGCTAGAACCTCCTAGAATAATGATAACACCCAAACAAAAACCACCAAAGAAAACTAGTTCACACACAAGTTGATACCTACTGTAACCTGGTGACAAAAATATCAGAGGGGTGAAGACTAGGGTAGGGGGAAAGGGGCATGATTCATAACTTGGTTTAAGAAGTTTATTTAGATGAATTATTATTTACATTTTACAGATGTGAAAATTGGGAGTCAGGGTAAGTATCTACCTTCATCCAACTCCATCAATGACACAAATGCTCACAGAGCATCAAATTTATGATTCTTTTTATCAATACTGATTCAATTTTTAAAAAACAAGACACATGAAGGTGAGTAATTTAGGAAATAAGGAGGTACGGCGTGAGCTGCACTTCAGTTCATGAAGTTCCAAATTGATGATAATGCTCTGGGAGCCTATGCAATTGGGTTCCAACGATTCCCGAGCACTCACGTTGGCAAGTGCCCAAACGCTCATAGTTTCAAGGACCTAGACTTCTAGTAGATGCCCCAAATACTTGACTTGTCATTATTATCTCTCTACAGCAAAAGCTCACAAACTGGGCTGCACAGGAAGACCAGCTGAGGAGCTTTCAACCAATATGGATGTTCAGTTCCCAAGAGATTCTGATTTAGTCAGTCCTTAGTGCTAGTTAAAAGCCCCTTAGATAATTCTGATGGTCACTCAGGGCTGAGAACAACTGGCCTACATTCATTCTTGGCCCATGACTGCTGTTACTGAACTCAGGAATGCTCCTACTCTCTCTTTTTTGCCTATTCTGGAGCCTATTCTCTCAAGCACCCTCTGACAATTCCTTCCACAAAAGCCATCCAAAATTGCCTTTTCAAGATTCTTTCCAACTAAAAATTATGAGATTTTTCACAGGGAGTGGGGAACAGTGAGAGGCTATGGACAAAGGGAAATATAACATTATTATTTATTATTGAAAATATATTTGGTACACACAATGTGCTGAAATAAAGGATTCTGAGATCGCCTTATCTGGTTTTCAGCTGCTATGAGCACAGTTAGTCACAGGGTTTTATATTCCTCTATTTAACTGCCTGTGAAGTTAAAAGGCAGATGCAATGCTGGAGTTGAGCTATTTCAACTCTGAACTCAATATACAGCTTCTAAAGAAAAGAGCAGTTGTTGCCTCTAAGACTGCAAAAAATCCAATTAAGTATCACTTCCCCCTGCTGTTAGATAGACTTAGACCCTGGGAGTAATGTGAATGACACCACATGAACATCCAGGACAATCACCATGCCCCTTTTACTGAAATCAAACCCCAGCCAGCAATTAAACACAGAGTGCAAGAATTTTAATGCAATTCATTGGCTTTTAGTTGTCAAACAAAATACTATGACAGGCAGGGGGTTATGAGGGCCAGATAAATTTAGAAAGAAAAATGTACCACTATTCTATTTTCTTTTTCAAAGACAAAGCACTCAAGGTCAGCAAAATAGATTACACGTGTATTTTCCCAAAAGATGTGTCTTTGGGGATCCACTGCCCCAACCTATGTGCCCCTTCACGTGTTTTCCACTGTAATTAAGAGATATGTGCTTTTCTGGGCTTTGGGAGCTGCTGACAGACAGCTCGACTGCCAACAAAGTGTAAATCGCCAAAGGCAGATGCTGAATGTTAGAAGGTGCCCCAGGCAATGCCAAGCAGAGCAGCTACACTTGGGACTCAAACAGACTATAAAGCAAGGTGTTAAATTAAACAGTTTCAGGACACATAAAAACTGGCATTTGATTTAGATTGTTGTCTTTCCTCTAAAAGACAGAGATGAAAGGGTATTCCCTAACTGAGCAATTTCAGTTGGTTCTTGCCACTTGCCTCTCCAGTCCTAACCAGTCAAATTTCCAAACCTCATCTGGGAACTCTTTCCTTCTCGGACTGACTTAGGATGGGCCTTGTTCTGTTTCTGCTCCAAAGCGTGAGCCTAACTTGTCATGTTGTGAGTGAAAGAAGACAGGATGGCTGTGATGAGCTGAATTATGTTCCCCTCAAATTTATATGTTGAAGCCCTAATCCTAGTCCCTCAGGCTAAATGAAGAGATAGGGCCTTTAAAGAAGCGATTTCATTAAAGTGAGGTCATTAGAGTGGGCCTCAATCCTATCTGACTGGTGTTCTTATAGGAAAAGGAAATCTGGGCACACAAAAGAGACAACAGGGATCTACGCACACAGAAGAAAAGCCATGCGCAGACACAACGAGAAGACTGCCACCTGAAAGCCAAAGAGAGAAGCATCAGGAGAAACCAAACCTGTGGATACCTTGAACTTGGACTTCCAGGCTCCAGAACTGTAAGAAAATTAATTTCTGCTATTTAATCCTTCCAGTGGTATTTTGTTATGGCAGCCCTAGAAAACTACTACAGTGGCCTTCTATTGAGGTAATTGAACCTTATATTGACATTCAAATCAGAGAGTAGTCTTTTTTGTTGTCAAGGAAGACTGAGTGAGTCCTCTCTACCTGGCCACTCTATACTATGCAGACAGCATTGACCTCTGGCATCTAAACCAAGAAGAAACTTCAAGAGAATTGAAGGAGTGTGAGGAGAGCTGATATTCCCAGAGTGACCTCTTGACCCATACTTGCTCATAAATATAGTAAGGAATCCTTTCCAGCCTTGGAAAGTGGTTCCTGGGTTTTTGCTAGACCTTCAAGGATTCAAATTCAATTATGAAAGTGACGGCTATTTCACAGACCAGGGCAATACTACTTTGGAGCTACTAGGGGGCTGGGGAGAGTGATGTAGAGTCAATTGTTTCTGAGATGCTTGAAGGTAAAGTGCCCTCAGAAGAGTCTTTTCATCCCTGGAAGTCCAGGACAGCTGCAGGAGTGAGCAGCTGCAGTTCAGTACTGTGAGGACTGGCCTCCACCACACACACAATTAGGGGTCCTGAAGGAGAAATCTCTTGGAGACCTGCTGCACACAAGTCCATCCAGACCCTGAGGTCACTTCTGAAACACTAAAGATTTCTTACAAAATAATACAAGTAATAAGAGGTGCCATCTGGATATTTTCTGGTTAATAGATAATAGACAAGTTTGAGTCAGATGGCACCTCTTATTACTTGTAGCTTTGCCCTGCAAGATTATTAATTTTTTAAGAATTTTGTGTCTATTATCTATTAACCAGAAAATATCTGCAAGTCAGATGAAAGTTCTCCTGGCCTCTGCTCCAGTGCCAGAGTAGGGATGAGGAGGGAGAGGTGGCTGGGGATGGGGACAGAGTATTGGGTGAGGCTGGAGGATAGTCCTATACCATGCCTGTGTGTTCCTAAACAAAGCACACACAGCTCACCAAAATCATTACAATACTTCATATCCCAAAGTATTTCTTCATCAGATTTTCACAAAAGCTCCCTGACTTCCCAGAATGAACTTCTTCGGTGTGACAGTTCACAAGATAAAGAATTCACCAGGTTCACAGCTGAGACAATTTCCTGCCAATGACTTCTTTAAAGAATTTCCACTGCTTAGTTTTCAATATTAAATTATATTAAAACATAAGATGGCCTCATTTTGTTCTATAATTTCTTTCCTCACATTTCTTTGGATTTCCACCATAGTGTTATATAGTATTATTCTTAGTTTTGATCAGTCTTCAATATGTCACAATTATACTTCAATAAAATTAATTTTTTAATGAAAGAAAATTTTAATTAGAGAAATCTTCTATTTGTTTTCATTTCTAAACTTTAATTTTCAATTACTGGACTCCATATTACTGGGCATCCCTTATACAAGAGAAAAATGGACCTTAGAATGCATCAAAGAGGCCCTGTATGAAGGATCCTTGAAAATTACCCTAAAGGTCATTTTATGCTATGCATATTCACACACACACACACAAAGTATCAATATATGTACTCCGTTTGCCAACTTTGAAAGTGGCTTCCATATACAAGTGAAGTGACGTCGCTCAGTCGTGTCCGACTCTTTGCGACCCCGTGGACTGTAGCCCACCAGGCTCCTCTACAAGGTTTCCTTAAAGTGAAAATCCCTTGTAAAATTTTTCTGTGAGGAAAAGTGCTTTCTTCTTTAGCCTTCTTGGAAATTAGTGCTCTGAGAACACTTGACTTGGGTAGACTTAAATACCTTGAAACACCTTTTTACCGGTTTATACTTTCTGTTTTTACTTTTGTTTTATTTATACATTCCCTTTGTTTGCCTATTGATTCTCTTCTACTTTACAGTTTCATCATCAGTGTCATAGAGAATGGCAGCAGGAACGAGAGAAATATCTCTGCAAACTGTCACTCTAACAGTGTATCTCATCACCCACTTGGATTGGATTGAACTTTTATCTCATTTCCCAAGCATCCCGACAAATCCTTCTCTAAGGTGAATGGCTTTTCTTAGCAGATATGTCCACACTTGGTTTCTAGGTTTCTAAGAATCTCTGTCCCTTGTTCTCTCCAGTAAGTCATTTTTCTTCTCAAAGGTGTGCCATCCGATACATCTCTTGTCAGTGAAACTGGATATATACATATATACAATTTTTAATAGGAACAACTGTCCTATCTATCTGAAATATGAAAAATCTTCACTCTGATTTTCCTAAGCATTTCCTCATTGTGATAATTCAGGTAAATGATAAGATTTACCTCACTTAAGCACTATAAAAAAGCCAATAGGAGAAATATTATTATCATCATTCTATAATAAGTGACTGAGGACTCAAAAAAGGGAATTTACTTTCTCAGGGTAGTGAAGCCCAAATCCAAACCCAGGCAGTGATATCAAAGGCAGCATTCTTTACTTTTGGCTTGAATACTATGATTGAGGAGGGTAAGATGTTTAAGTGATCAGATCGACCAACTATTGATATAAGCTTAGAGGTTGTCCAAACATCCAACACAACATCCATCAAAATGACCCAAAGGACGTGTGACTGGACAGTAACTGGACAAAGAAACTGAAGCTCAGTAGTTCCACTGTGCTTTGTGAAGAAAGTATAGGCTGACAAAAAGAGGGTCGTTACATCTGCTTCTTATCTGTAAAAAGAATTCTAATATAAAACACCATTTCCCTGTTGGTCCAGCCATTAAGGCACCATGCTTCCACTGAAGGGGGTATGGTTCAATCCTTCATAAAGTTTTTAAATCATCAGTATTGTAGCCAGTGTTATGCAGGGCAGAGATTGCCCAGTCGTAGATCCATGACCAGTTAAGAACACCAGTATGGCACTCAGACGCTATAGTGGAAGTGGGTACAGGCAGATGCCCCCAGACTGGCAAGGGCAACTTCACACCAAACCTGTAACCCCCACCCTACCCCAGAGACAGGCATGGCAGCTCCTGGAGGTGTGAAGTCCTCCTCAGGGAACCATGGCCAGGAGTTAGGTGAGTGTCCCAGGTGCTGCGGAAAGCATTTAGCATATATTTTCTTATTCAATCATTTCAACATCCCTGCAAAGTATTGTTATCCCCAAATTGGGGTGTACTTAACCTAAGTTCACATAGATAAGAAATGGCTATAACTCTGTACTTGAGGTACCGACTTTTTTGAGTTGGAGGTGTGTGTGTCTCTCTCTATATCTCTATAGAGAGAGAGAGAGACAAAGAAATAGAGAATCCTGTATCCCTACATCTGCTTGTCTGAGAGAATTCTACAGTACTCAAGAAACACAGCCCAGAACTCCAGGCTCACTTCCACAAAGAATCAACATGAGACTTAGTCTTTAGAAGAAGCCAGAGAAGTTCACATTCCACAAACAAAATACTTAACAGAAAGGCCAACTTCCTTGAATTGCCCTCTGCTGACCTAGAACTTTCTCTAGATGACTTGGGAAGTTTTAAAAATGCTGAAGTCTACCCTACACCCACTGAGATTCTAATTTAATTGGTTCAGGGTGTGGTGAGTGTGTTTTAAAGCTCCCCCGTGGTTCTAATGTGCAGCCATGGGTGAGAAACACAAGAAGTCTTTCAGATTCCTTTGTCAAGGACAAGAGTGGCCTTCAGAACCTCAGAGAGAATGTCTCATCCAGGAGGATCCAGCAGCTGAAAGGGGAGAGGATGCAATGAGGCTGGAAGCTAATCTGGTCTTGAATGAGAGGTTCACTGTCCAGAACTCTGATTTTCCTTCCTTCCAAAAATCTTAACAAGTATGGCAAGAAATGTTGATTAATCAGAGAGATTGTTTGCCTACCAAAATGACAGTGTTGTAGGATTCTACCCATTGGCATTGGCAAGAAAACAGGGCTGAGGGTCCTCTCATTTATTCAAGGTTGAAGTCAAACTCTACAGTCTTTACTGAAGGAGAACTGCCAATGTATATCAAGAGCTTGGGGTTTCCCAGGTGGCACTAGTGGTAAAGAACCCTCCTGCCAATGCAGGAGACGTAAGAGACTCGGGTTCGATCCCTGGATTGGGAAGATCCCATGGAAGAGGGCATGACAACCCACTCCAGTATTTTTGCCTGGAGAATCCCATGGACAGAGGAGACTGGCAGGCTGCGGTCCACAGGGTTGCAAGGAGTGGACACGACTGAAGCGACTTAGCATGCAAGCATGCATCAAGAGCTTTAACAATGCCTGTAGCCTTTATACATGCATAAAAGAGAGATATGGAAGAACACGCACCAAATTAGCCTTGATTCTCTCTGGGTTTTAGGATTTCAAATGAATTACATTTCCTTCTGTTTTCATATATCATGTTTTCTGTCTTTTACATAAATAAGCATAATGGGGAAGGATTGAGCATTTGGGGAAGAAATATCAAATGTAAAAATAATGTTTCATTAAAAGTTTTGCATCTTCTACAGGACTTTTATATTCAGGTATTTCCCACCACTTTACCACTCCAATTTTGTTTCTTTGGGCTTCTAAAGCATATGCTGCCAGACATGACTGCACATGGAACTCTGTAGAACTGAGCATGGAGCTCTGGGATATGTCTCTCAAACACTTCAGGATTCTCTCAGACAAACAGATTTGGGAGCACAGGGTTCTCCAGTTCTCTGACAATAGATGCACAGAAAACAAAAAGAAAAAAAAAGCACATTTCAAATATATTTTTCAATAAGATTGCCTCATTCTGAAGTCCAAACATTCACTGAGAACATGGATTTTGGAGACAAAAGTCTTGTTGGAATCCAAGTACTGTGGGATAATTTATATATCTCTGCCTCACTTTCCTAAAGTATAAAGTGGGGTTGAGAAAAAAAGCTATCCTGGGGTCAGAGATGATTTTCATTGGGTTTAGTGGGTTTTAGCCCTATTCTACCATTCAAGATCTGTGTGACCTGGAGCATGTCTCAGCCTCTCTGAGTTCTGGATGCCTCATCAGTCAGAGTGGGATGACTTAACAAACCTCCCTCTCTCACCTCAGTGTGAGTACCAACTGAGACGTGTATAACAGCTATAAAGGACTGTGCAAATGTCAGCTATTATTTTTTTTTTATAAAAGTTCTATTTCATTCTGTCACATCTGTTCCATTCACTCCCCTATTACTGTATAGAACCAAAAATAAGATTGTGCTGTTTGAACTTTTAGGGAAGCAAGGAGGCCCAGAGCCTTCATCTCCTCTCATTACTGTCAAAACAAAGCAGTGACTTTGGCAGCATTTCAACCCCATGATGTGTGTTGAGGCCCCAGGAACCTGGCAAGGCACAGCCGTCCAGTCTCACCCCTGAGGTGACTGCTGAACTTTGTGGATTGTAAATAGAAACTCACCCAGTTTTGCCAGAGAAGTCATGCCACCATAGTAGGCATCGATGTAACTCCACACAACACTTGAGATTTTCTAAATGTCACATTTCTACAGCTCTCTAAAACAAAATAAACTGCTCTGTACACTCACCCCTGGGTGCTGGCAGGAATTCAGCCCTGGTCATAATAGCCATGCCCTATTTTGGGGGATCATACAAGATTCTCCGACTAGCAGGGCACCCAATGCAAAGGTTGTAGCCTCAGTCTGAGGAGGCTTCTGCTCCCTGAAGCTTCAGTCAAGCCCTAGCCCTCCAGCTTTGTGCTGGATTTCTTTTCTGTGTAGACTCAGGGAGACTTCTGGCCTGGGTGTTATGGAACATAAGACCATAGACTTAGTATTGTAAACAAACTGTCTTTTTCTGAAAGTGACTGTGCAAGATCATACATCAACACAACAGAGGCTGGGCAACCACCACACCCAGTTCCTTATCAGAGCAAAAACTACAGACTTTGTCTCCCACCCTGGTATCAAGTTAATATTTGCTGAAGAACTGCTTTGTGGTGGGCAGTTGGAGGACTTGGCTGCTCAGGCAAGGAGAAGGTGACATGTACTCAGAGGACAGGGGGAAGGCAGGTCAGAGGAGGAGAGGAGGTTCCTTCTGGCACACCTAAGCTACCTATAAAACAGCTAGTTGTCAGGAGTGCTTATAGCATGCATTTGAAAGAGGACATAATGTCTGTCTAGTAAGATGTTTGAGATCCACCATTTATTTTATTGAGGCTAACATTATCACTATCAGTTAATGTAACATAAGGTTTTGCATATTGACGGAGTTGGGCAAATAAAAATCCTCTAATGGCTAATTTCTGACAATAGACGTCATAATGTTTCCTCCTATATTCAAGAGAGTATAATTAAGTTGTTCCAAAACAGAAATTTAAGTTATGTCTGGCTCCGTTTCCCTGACTTGCTTTCCCACCAGCCATCTTCCCCAAGCAACTAGAGAACAGACTGTGTTATTCTCCTACATAAAACCTGCCAGTGGCCTGCCATAGAATTAGAATAAAGTCCAAGTCCTTTCCATAAGGGGGGTGTCTATTAACTGGCTGAGTCTATCTTCTTTTGTTCTCTTCTCCCCAACCCCATTCACTTTGTTCAGACACTCCAGCCTCCCTGCTGTTCCTATGCTACCCAGGCATATGCTGCATTAGGGCCTTTGGACTTGCTGTTCCCTCTGCCTAGAATATTCTTCCCCCAGGTTTCTGTGTGGCTTCTACTTTCCTTTGGTCAGGTGTTCAATCAAATGTCACCTTCCCAGTGAAGACTTTTCTCACTACCCTTTCTAAAATATCAGCTCCCACACACACATATACATTCACACACATACACACACACATGCATGCACTTCCTAACCCCGCCTCCACTCTTTACTTTTCCATAAGGTATTTATTGCTGACTGACACACTGTATACATGACTTATTAATCCTTTTATTGCCTATTTTGTTTACCATTTATCCTCAGTATCTAGGCTATCAGATCAGATCAGATCAGTCTCTCAGTCCTGTCCGACTCTTTGCGACCCCATGAATCGCAGCACGCCAGGCCTCCCTGTCCATCACCAACTTCCGGAGTTCACTCAGACTCACGTCCATCGAGTCAGTGATGCCATCCAGCCATCTCATCCTCTGTCGTCCCCTTCTCCTCCTGCCCCCAATCCCTCCCAGCATCAGAGTCTTTTCCAATGAGTCAACTCTTCGCATGAGGTGACCAAAGTACTGGAGTTTCAGCTTTAGTATATTTCCTTCCAAAGAAATCCCAGGGCTGATCTCCTTCAGGATGGACTGGTTGGATCTCCTTGCAGTCCAAGGGACTCTCAAGAGTCTTATGATTATACAGTGGAAGTGAGAAATAGATTTAAGGGCCTAGATCTAGGCTATAGAAGGTGCTTAATGAATATTTATTAAATGAATGAATGACTTCATGTGACTGCCTCATCATTCAGGTCCTAATTCAAATGTCATTTCCTCTAAGAGGTCTTGCCAGCCACACCCAGTTTAAAATGCCCAGCATAGCTGCATACATTATTTTATACTCTTTTTAACACTTAGTATCTGGATTATTTTATTTGTTTGCTTACAGATTTATCGTCTGTATCCTAAACCTAGAATGGGAGCTCCCTGGGGGCAGAGGTCCTGCCTATCTTGTTTACATCCTTAGCCTTGGCATCCAGAATAGTTCTGGGCATGTTAAAATGTCAATAAATAAAAGATGAATGAATGAATGGCTAAAGGGAAAAGACCTGAGCAGCTGAGCAAATTGACCTTCTGAAAGAAGTTGCTGCATATAAATGAATACATTTTTATGGGAACTAAATTGCCCAGTTATATTCATAGCAAATTTACATATTAGGAAATTGAAGGTTCCCCTTCCATGGGCTCCATTCTCTGTAAAAGTAAATTACAGTAACTGAAGTAGACATGAAATGACAGGCTCTTCTGGTTTAAACAAAACGTTTAAAACCCTCATGGATCTAATACTCTAGCAAAGAAGACTGACGGTAAGCTAATGATCATATGTGTGATGAATATTTGCATATGGGGCTTATAAATATATAACATAGACGTCAGTTGGGTTGGGAGGCAGGTATGGTTGTGGAAAACTTCCCTTTGAAAGAGATATTTTAAATATGTGGACTAAGACTTGACGTGGCTGGTACATGGGGATCATGGAAGAAGGTTGGGGAGAGCCTGTTGCCAGCATGGTGGGCAGCATGCAAAGCACATGATAAAAAGTGCCATAATATCCTAAAAGCAGAGAGGCTTAAAGTTCTTAATAGGCCTTGCCGTGCACCTAATGACAGGCAATCAATGGTCTATTGTGGGCTCTCTAACAGCAGAGATACTGCTTTATCAAACCAAAGACCCACAGGTCACAGTAGAATTGAAGTACAGCGGCTTCTGTTTATTGATCTGACACAACACTATGTGATAAGCCCTATACATCTGCAATCTGGAAATAATCTTTGTTAATAGATGCTAATACAGGCCTCAGTTGGTATTACCTATCTTCTTATACAAGTTCTCAGTCAATCCTCTAGGACACTGTGAGCCAGTCATGATGACTGTGCCTATTTTACACACAAAGAAACTAAGTTTCAGAAAACTGAAGGACTCACTTAAGATCATTCGACGAGGGGATGTAAATACCTGATGAAAAATCAGACTTGGCTTATCCCAAAGCCCTTATCCTAATCCAGGCAACAAGTTTCCAGAAAATTAACCTAACAGATGGTCTTTTTCTTTCTCTGAGGCTTAGGAAACAATTTCCAAGGCCAAAGAACTAATCTCTTTGTTAAGCCTCTGATTATCCTGTCCACACTGTCATTTCATACTGAAAAATGGGGCCTGGAAAGATGCCATTAGCAGAAAAAGGTCTATTTTACAGTTGCAAGCTGGAATTGCCCAAAATCAAAGTTCCCCAGCCCACTACAGCATATGGTCCTATGAAGCCCAGGGCCAAAAACAAGTCTGTATCACTTATTATTCAGACCCCTCACATCCAGGGGAACTGTACAGTGACAGATACAGCAGTGGGAGACAGTGTCACTTCCTTGATAGATAACCTTGGGCAAGTGACTTAATTTAAACTACTTTTCTCATGTGCTCAACCAGGCTAATAGTGGTATTACTTTATAACAATAATGGCTAACCATTATATAAGACTTAACACGGACCAGATACCAATCTAAGCATCTGACATGTATTAACTCATTTAATCCTTTCTACAGCCCCATGGGAGAGACTGAGGAGGACCTGTTATTCTCCCCATCTTATAGAAGAGTAAATGAGGCACAGAGAGTTGAGTAACTTGCCCAGCTTCACACAATAGAACTGAGACTTGAACCCAAGCCATCAGTGAATGTCTCAGTACCAATCCATAAAACTTCATCATGTTTTAAGGATTACATGAGATGATGCACATAAAACATTTTTGGCACAGAACCTGGTACACAGTAAGTGCTTAGTTAATGCTATCCCATTATTTTTATTGTAATCATCAACATCATTTAAAAACTAAAGCAGAAGATAGCATTTAAAACTGAGCCATAACAGCACAACTCCAGAGAGCAGACATCTGACATTTTCAGAATTGTCTTATAAAAAGAGAAGCCCTATTTTCAAGGCAGGAGCTTAAAACCCATCTTAGAGGGATGGCGCTTTTTTAAGCATCCCATTTACGCAAGCAGTTCAATAAATGCCAAGGAAGCTGAATAGCACTGCAGACCAACCACTGCAGGAATTCCCCTTTAACAGCCCCCAAATCCATTTGGAACATAGTCAGCAGGGGATTGGGAGTGTACTCATCCTTGCCATCTCTGCCCCCCATGTGACAAACTTGAGAAGCTGCCACATCCTTTCGGAAAGAAGAAAATAAAAACTAATTAGAAAAGGCTTACATTGCAATGAGAAGCCAGCTTTTACAGCTAAACTCAATCAGAAGCAGTAAGAAGGACTGTGAAGCTGTGAGTGGAGTTTTGATCCTCTTCCTACAGCGGGTTCCTCCTCAAAACCTAATGACACCATGTCAGAGGGGCCTTCTCTACAATCCCATTTAAAGCAGGTGTCCCTGCTCACCCTATTTTTCAGCATCATGCAGTGCAATCCCTAATCTCATGTAACTTGTTTCTTGTTTTTTTATCACACACATCTCTGTTTTAAAAAAAAAATCCCCAGCACCTACTAGATGGTCAATAAGTATTTGTTGGATAAAAGAGATATAAAATCCAGTCTCTATTCACATCTCATTTCTGAAAAACATTGAAAGTGAAAGTGGAAGTCGCTCAGTTGTGCCTGACTCTTTGCGACCTCACAGACTATACAGTCCATGTAATTCTCCCTGGAGTGGGTAGCCTTTCCCTTCTCCAGGGGATCTTCCTAACCCAGGGATCGAACCCAGGTCTCCCACATTGCAGGTGGATTCTTTACCAGCTGAGCCATAAGGGAAGTCCAAGAATACTGGAGTGGGTAGCCTATACCTTCTCCAGGGGATCTTCCTGACCCAGGAATCGAACTGGGGTCTCCTGCATTGTAGGTGGATTCTTTACCGACTGAGCTATCAGGAAAGCATTGGAAAAACATTGAAGGGTGTCTAAATGTACAATTCACAGAAATCACTACAAAAATTCTCTTTCCTCTCCTACATTCTAGCATAGTGCTATCTAACAGAAATATACTAGTAATAGCCACCTATGAAATTTTAAATTTTCTAGCAGCCACATTTTAAAAAGTAAAAGGAATCAAGCAAAAAGCTTCAATAATCTAATCCAAATATTATCAACACATAACCAATATTTAAAAGTTATTAATGAGATCTTCTAGTCTTTTGTTGTTGTTATTGTCTTCAAAATATAGTGTATATGTGATCTTCATGGGACCTCTCAACTTGAACTAGCCACATTTCATGTGTTGAATGTGATCAGTGGCTGCCATATTGGACAGTCCAACTCTAGCACCTTAAAACACTCAAGAGCCTCTCTCTCCCTCTCTACTATCTCAGGAAAGCACTCTCCCTTTCTGCATTTGCTGATCCCTCTGCCTGGAACTTTCGCTCCTTCCCCAGTAGGTACTTTCTCATTCAGATCACCAAGATATATCATTTATTGCCTGTTGTTTAATAGCTGTCATTCAATATTAGAACATGATTCCTGTGAGGCACAGACCTTATTGTATCCCCAGAGTCTACCACAGTGCCTGGTATACCCTAGGCCCCCAATGAGTATTTATGAATGAATGAAATCAGGAATGAATGAATGAACAAATGAATTCTTTAGATCCCATCCCTTCTTTCCTTTGTACCATGGTATCCTAGAGGACACAGACCCACGCTACTCTAGCACTCCTGTAGAGAGTGTGAACCATACTTTTGTTCAGGGTCTTAATTATTTTGGGGCCATGAACCCATGAATGCTTGTGACACCCCTGGGTCTTTTCTCAAAACAAAATTTTTGATTCATGTTGATGTATGTGGCAAAAACCAATGCAATATTGTAAAGCAATTATCCTCCAATAAATAAATAATAAAAAATAAAGTTTTTAAATACATAAAATAAAATCCACAGAATTACAAAGAAAATTGATTATATGCAATTAAAGTTGGGCATTTTTTTCTTAAAATTGTGTATGGTAATATAGCACTTTTTATTAATGTACTGAATAACAAGATATAAAAGCAAGTCTAATAACTTTCCTGATTTTGAAGTAGCTGTAAGCATACATACTATTGAGAAATTTGTCAAACATTGAAATGTTTGAATGTGAAAGTTATAATTTATAATTATATAAATTATAACTTTATAAATATATAAATATATATATTAAATTTTTATATAAATTAATTATATAAATTATAACTTTATAAATATAGAAATGTATAATTCTTGTGGGTAACAATGTATAATATTATTCTATTCCTAACTGAAGGAAATGCATTCCAGTTAGGGAAAATAGATGAATTTTCTTTCCCACCCAATTTTGAATTCTATTCACTTCTTTGTGAGACTTCCCTGGTGGTCCAGTGGTTAAGACTCCACACTCCCAATGCAGGGGACAGGGGGTTTGATTCCTGGTCAGGGAACTAAGATCCCACATTCCATGCAGTGTGGTCAAAAACAAATATTCAGTTTTTGGCATCCTTGAACTCCAAGACCCTCCAATTTAGTGTGAGAATTCAGCTCTTCATCTTGGTCCTTCTTTTCCTTAGAGGGAAGGATTTGAGAAGACAATTATAAAATGTCTCAATGTTCCTTTTCCACTGAAGTCTAGGGGTTGGGAGTAGAGGATGAGGGGTGGGATGGAGGCTAATGCATTAAAAATATATTCTGCCCAAGTATCACACACACTAGTCAGAGGCATGAACATTAGATTCTCACTGGCTGCCTCTCTCACTACCTAACTTTGCAACCAAAGGCAAATATCAGACTCTTTGAATTTTAGCTGCTCCATCCATAAGATGAAGATTTTCTACTCATAGGATGGACAGCAAGGTGAAACATGGTAGTAAACTTACTTACCAAAGGCCAGGCACCACATGTGAGCTCAGTGGATATGTCCTGCAGTGCTGTTTCCATTGGCCCGTGTCTGTCTTATCCCCTTCCTGTAATAAAAGTTCCAGTGTCCAGCAGGCCCTCCACACTCAGTTTCTGAGTTGGTATAATTGGCACCACTGGGCATCTTTACTCTGTACTCAGGTCAGCCTCCTTTATTGGCTCTTGTCAGGCTGTGTGCTCTGATGGAAAGGGACTGGAATTATGTAGGTTTGACCTGGTATCCTCAAGGTCTGTGGATAGGTGAGCCTGATCAAGTTACATTGTTCTTCAGGGCTGCACATTAACATGATAAGTAATAGGTCTCTCTCTCAGAGACAAAATAAGGATTAAGTGAATTTTCGTTTAATAAATGTTAGTTGTCTTTCCCTGGATTTTTTTCTTAATGGAAATTAATTACTATGAGGGGCATTCAGGCAGAGCAAAACTTGTTGAAAGGGGAAGTAGAATGAAAAAACAGGCTTTGCCACCAAAAGTTCATTTCATGTTCATCAATTCTATTTTTCTGACTTTCAGGTTTCCTAGCCACAAGCATCCAACTAAACACTTATATTAGGAAAAATTGAGAGTTCCCAATAAGAAAAAAATAAGCCCTGTGAACCTACCCCAACTATCATAATTGGTCCCCAACATGAGGGTCAGATTCTGCTGCTGGCAATAGAACAGTAGAAGAGTAACTTTGCTTTATGGGAGAAATAGGGAATTCAGATTGCTCTTAGGTGCAGCCAGGAACACCCATGAGCAATGGGACACCCCCTGAACTGTCCTGTAACCCAGGGATTTTTAAATGATGTCCATGCAGAAGACAGGAGAGTATAAATAGAAACTGGTTCTCAGAGGCCAATCTCAGTACTGTGTGCATTCCCCAATTATAACCACCATCTCTCCACCTCCCCCTAAACCCAAAGTTCTGGGAGAAACAATTCATTCTCCAGACAAGAGTGGCCTTGGAGTCAGATGGGCCTGGATTTATGCCCCAGGTCAGTCACTTACCACCTGGATAGACTTCAACAAAATAATCTGTTTCTAAGCCCCAATTTTCCTCAACCATAAAATGGAGAACATATCACCACTGCAAGTACTGGAGATTCTATAGAGAAAGCACCTGGCCTACAGTAGATATTCAATAAACAGCAAGTATTACTGTATAGTATGAACCACAAGAGTTGAAGAGTACGGTGTCCAAAAATAGAGGAGGTGAGAGAAATCAAGGTACAAGAAAGGGAGGCAGGAAATCAAAATGAGAGACCTGATTGCTGCAGGAATTTCAGCTTGTTCAGTGCTGCTGTGAAGTAAATGATAATGTAGGGATGATTAGAAGGTAATTTTAGGTACTACAAAAACGAGTTATTCATGAACATAGCACAGAGCACAAGATGAAAAGTGACATGCACAGGAGGCCAATTATAGATCTCATTTCTAGTGTCTCATCACAAGTCACACTGACGATGGGCCAGTCCCAGCCCTTCCTGTGAACATCACTGTTCACCAAAAGACTTGAAAGGGAAAATCCCTCCATTGCATAAAGTGATGACAACAATTAAAATATCAGAAAAAAAGGAACTGTTACTGTTTCTTTGGTGACCAGGTTACTTTTAGCTTTTCAATTTCCCCTCCCTGACTTTTGGGACCTTTGTGACCAGTGACAATCTAAAGCACTAAGAATATGTGAAATTTATTAATTGTTCATTATTTAACTCCATTTCCAAGTTCTCTTTTCCCTTGGAGTTGCACAGAGGAAGGCATCAGTGCCAGTGGTAAAAAGGAGGCTTGATTTTGCTTTCATACTCCAACCAGAGTCCCAGGAAACTCTGTTCTCAATGAACAGTATTTCTTCTTTCTTTGTCTGCTCTCTGTATCTTCTCTCTCCTTCCCGTCATGTTACCTCCTCTCCTCCCCGACAGTTATGTCACCTATCAGGATTCTGTGAAAAAGCATCAGGCCTAGGACCCACAGACACACAAAAAATGTGGAGGTAACATCAGCTTTTGCCATGTGCGGGGCATTATCCTAGATGTTGAGGAAAAAGATACTGATGACCATTAGGTTCTTGCAATCTACTTATTCTACACAACCAGGTAAAAGTCATTACTTAACAGAATACAAGGTTCCCACAGTCCACCTCCAATCCTCACTCCCAGCCCCACCTTTCATTGCTTCTGCTACCACAATGCATACTAGAACCCAGAACTAACTCCAGGTCCTAGTACTTTACATGGAGCTGGGATACATCTGAAAACCTAAGAGAAAGCTAAGTTTAGATCCAACACTACCACTTACAGACTATGTGACTTAGGCAAATTTCTTAACTTCTCCAGACCTCAGTTTCCCTATTTATAAAATGTGGATGGTAATAATTTTTTTCATAGGATCACATGAAGATTAAATAAGATGACACATGACAAGTGCTTGATGTGTGAATGACAGAAAGCTCCCTCTAGATGTCCATCTGTCCCCACTATGTTAGATGTGGGTAGAAACAAAGGAGGAAGAAGGAAGTTCCCTGTTAAAACACTTTTTTCTTCCATCTTAATATACCAATAAGAGATTCTGTTGTTTCAACAGTCTTATTATAAAAACAAGTCACCTCTGTGTACGTTAAGCTTATCAATTTCCACCTTTGTATAATCTATTTAAATTAGGACTCTACCTTTCAGAGTTTGAAATTTTAGTGTTATGATTTCAATGTAGAGGAGCAAGGTTATTTTAAAAGCCACCTTTTCCCTGGTGGCTCAGAGGTTAAAGCATCTGCCTGCAATGCAGGAGACCTGGGTTTGATCCCTGGGTCGGAAAGATCCCCTGGAGAAGGAAATGGCAACCCACTCCAGTATTCTTGCCTGGAGAATCCCATGGATGGAAGAGCCTGGTGGGCTACAGTCCACAGGGTCGCAAAGAGTCGGACACGACTGAGCGACTTCACTCTTTTTAGGAATGAAGCTGATGGCAAGCAAAAACTTTGGACATTCATAACACAGCAACTGGATGGCTGAAGAACAGGGTTGGGATGGGGGAAAGGAAAACCAGAGAATAAAAGAGAATAGGATAAGGATCCTGAGAGGGAAACAGAAGGCATTACATACACACTTGTCCCACTTTGTCATTGTGCCTTCGGCTCTGGTGGCAGCTGGAATGCCACTGACAATCACCCAAACTTCTGCCTTTGGCATGCTGACAGTGGATTGAGACATCAGGACGCATTTGTCAGGCTGCCTTGTCAGCTTGCCCCAGTTCAGCAGACTGCTTAGCAGAGGCTCTTGCTGCTCCAGTCCAGCACAGGTAGCTCCCATACAAAACCCTTCCCTCTCTCCTACTGAGATGACAAAGAAAGGATGGACATAGAAATGAGGGGAAGGATGGAGAAAGATGAACATACGTAAAAGTAAGTCAGAATCTTACTGTCTCCCTACTGCTCCTGCATAAGTAGTATGATACTTCCAAGCCAAAGGACTACAAGAATTTATCCCCCACCATTGCTCACCAAAAATGAAGATCATGGCATCCAGTCCCAGCACTTCATGACAAACAGATGGGGAAACAATGGAAACAGTGACAGATTTTATTTTCTTGTGCTCCAAAATCATTGCAGATGGTCACTGCAGCCATGAAATTAAAAGACGCTTCCTCCTTGGAAGAAAAGCTATGACAAACCTAGACAGCATATTAAAAAGCAGAGATATTACTTTGCCAACAAGGTCTGTATAGTCAAAACCTATGATTTTTCCAGTAGTCATGTAAGGATGTGAGAGTTGGTCCATTGATGCTTTTGAACTGTGGTGCTAGAGAAGACCCTTGAGTGCCTCTTGGATTACAAGGAGATCAAATCAGTCAGTCCTAAAGGAAGTTAGTCCTCAATATTCATTGGAAGGACTGAGGCTGAAGCTGAAGCTTCAATACTTTGGCCAACTGATGTAAAGAGCTGACTCATTGGAAAAGACCCTGATGCTGGAAAGATTGAAGGCAGGAGAAGAAGGGGATGACAGAGGATGAGATGGTTGGATGGCATCACCGACTTGATAGATATGAGTTTGAGCAAGCTCCAGGAGTTGGCAATGGATAGTGTGCTGCAGTCCATGGGTTCACAAAGAGTTGGACACGACTGAGCAGCTGAGCTAACTATTGCTCATATTCTCCTTAACATCTCGCCTGTATATGCCATTTCAGATGTTTTCAAACCATTTGATTTTCATAATAGATATGTAAATAGATTGTAAGCAGAGCAGGTAGGACTATCCTTACCTTGTGTTTAAAAATACAAAAGACTATGGTCTAAAAATGTTGGTCCTTTCTCAGATTCCAACCACTTATTAGGAAATAGGCTGCTTTAGGACCAAAATCTCTTGACTCCGTATTCCAAGAAATGAGTCAGTTCTCAAGTTTTACACTAGGCTTTTAAATCACTATCATACCAGAGTGGAAGGTTTCCACTGTGTGAGGCTGTAGGCAAGAATGGGAAAGCTGCAAGTTTCAAACTCTGCCTTCTAGGGACTTCCCTGATGGTGCAGTGGATAAGAACCCACCAGCCAACGCAGGGGACACAGGTTTGATCCTAGTCCAGGAAGACTCCACATGCCATGGAACAACAAAGCCCAGGTGCAAAAATTACTGAGCCAAGCTCTAGAGCCCACGAGCTGCAACTACTGAGGTTCATGTGCTCTAGGGCCCACCAAGAGAAGCCATTGCAATGAGATGGCTCTGTCTGCAGATACCAACCAATCCCACTACTGAGCAAACAAGTGCCCCTTGGCTACTCTCAGTCCTAGAAGCAGGCCCACATGTGTCAAGCACAGAGAAGAGACCCTGGAAGCGAGCTCAGGACCTCTGGAGCAGGGGATTTGGGGCCTCTGAAAAAGGGGCACACTCTACATGGGCACAGGCATTTATCCCTGCAGGGGAAGATGTTGCAAGAAGGCCAGAGTGGGGCCTAAAGTGTAGGCCCTGGACAGCGACCCCATAGCTCAGGTCTAAGGGCAGTTTTGCCCATGAATATTTGTTCTTTTCCACCTCCAAGTATCAACTCCCAGCTGACAAAGCCTATTCATTAAGACTTTTTCACCTGTAATGCTGATAAAGAATGCAAATGTCCTATTTTAATGATTCTCAACCCTGTTTTCATGGAAATTCTTTCATTATCTTGAAAAGAAAGACAGGAATTCTCAAAAGTCATTTTACCACGATTAATATTAATCTTAAAAGATAGAATCAGATCAGATTAGATCAGTCACTCAGTCGTGTCCGACTCTTTGCGACCCCATGAATTGCAGCACGCCAGGCCTCCCTGTTCATCACCAACACCCAGAGTTCACTCAGACTCACGTCCTTCGAGTCAGTGATGCCATCCAGCCGTCTCATCCTCTGTCATCCCCTTCTCCTCTTGCCCCCAATCCCTCCCAGCATCAGAGTCTTTTCCAATGAGTCAACTCTTCACATGAGGTGGCCAAAGGACTGGAGTTTCAGCTTGAGCATCATTCCTTCCAAAGAAATCCCAGGGCTGATCTCCTTCAGAATGGACTGGTTGGATCTCCTTGCAGTCCAAGGGACTCTCAAGAGTCTTCTCCAACACCACAGTTCAAAAGCATCAACTCTTCGGCACTCAACCTTCTTCACAGTCCAACTCTCACATCCATACATGACCACAGGAAAAACCATAGCCTTGACTAGACAGACCTTTGTTGGCAAAGTCATGTCTCTGCTTTTGAATATGCTATCTAGGTTGGTCATAACTTTCCTTCCAAGGAGTAAGCGTCTTTTAATTTCATGGCTGCAGTCACCATCTGTAGTGATTTTGGAGCCCAGAAAAATAAAGTCTGACACTGTTTTCACTGTTTCCCCATCTATTTCCCATGAAGTGATGGGACCGGATGCCATGATCTTCGTTTTCTGAATGTTGAGCTTTAAGCCAACTTTTTCACTCTCCACTTTCACCTTCATCAAGGGGCTTTTTAGTTCCTCTTCACTTTCTACCATAAGGGTGGTGTCATCTGCACATCTGAGGTTATTAATATTTCTCCTGGAAATCTTTTTTTTTTTTTTAGTTTTTGTTTTGTTTTGGTTTTAATTTTATTTTTAAACTTTACAATATTGTATTGGTTTTGCCAAACATTGAAATGAATCCGCCACAGGTATACTTGTGTTCCCCATCCTGAACCCTCCCCCCTCCTCCCTCCCCATACCATCCCTCTGGGTCGTCCCAGTGCACCAGCCCCAAGCATCCAGTATCGTGCATTGAACCTGGACTGGTGACTCATTCCATATACGATATTATACATATTTCAATGCCATTCTCCCAAATCATCCCACCCTCTCCCTCTCCTACAGAGTCCAAAAGACTGTTCTATACATCAGTGTCTCTTTTGCTGTCTTGTATACAGGGTTATTGATTCCAGCTTGTGTTTCTTCCAGTCCAGCATTTCTCATGATGTACTCTGCATATAAGTTAAATAAACAGGGTGACAATATACAGCCTTGACGAACTCCTTTTCCTATTTGGAACCAGTCTATTGTTCCATGTCCAGTTCTAACTGTTGCTTCCTGACCTGCATACATATTTCTCAAGAGGCAGATCAGGTGGTCTGGTATTCCCATCTCTTTCAGAATTTTCCACAGTTTATTGTGATCCACATAGTCAAAGGCTTTGGTGTAGTCAATAAAGCAGAAATAGATGTTTTTCTGGAACTCTCTTGCTTTTTCCATGATCCAGCGGATGTTGGCAATTTGATTTCTGGTTCCTCTGCCTTTTCTAAAATCAGCTTGAACATCAGAAGTTCACGGTTCACATATTGCTGAAGCCTGGCTTGGAGAATTTTAAGCATTACTTTACTAGCATGTGAGATGAGTGCAACTGTGCAGTAGTTTATCCATAATTACTGAAAAGTAGAAATGACCCAAAAGTCTACCAATGGATGAATGTGTAAATAAAATGTGGTTTATGAATATGGTGGAGTATTATTTAGCCATAAAATGAAATTCTGATTTTTGCTATAACATGCATGAAGCTTGAGGACATTATGCTAAGTGAAATGAGATTGGCAAAAAAGGACAAATATTGTATAATTCTGTTTATGTGAGTTACCTACAATAAGCAAATTCATAAAGACAGAAAGTAGAATAGTGGTTACCATGGGTTAGAAGGAGGAGGAATGGAAAGTTATTATTTAATGGGCAGAAGGTTTCTGCCTGGGATGATGAAAAAGTTCTGGAAAAAGATAGTGATGGTGGTTGTATAACAGTGATTACATACTTAATGCTAATGAACTATGCATTTTAAAAT
Organism: Bos grunniens; assembly: GCF_055505025.1. NCBI lineage: Eukaryota > Metazoa > Chordata > Mammalia > Artiodactyla > Bovidae > Bos > Bos grunniens. The sequence continues at coordinate 48,346,517 of NC_141168.1, read as the reverse complement.
GGTTCGAATAGTAAATATTATGTTATGTATATTTTGCCACAATTTTTTAAAAAGATAAAATGCTACTGAACATCCTCAAGGTTTTCTGGAGGGGAATGTTAAAGAAGAAAAACGAGAGAGCCCAAAATCAAATTTCCAAAAACAGTGCCACCTCCAAAAAGACTAGAATAGTTCTCTCAGGGAAGCTGTATATTTCAGCGTCATCCAAGTGTCACAATTATTCTTTTCCCTCTTCATTTGTACCTTGTCCCTTATCATAGGATCCTGCAATTTAAATAAATTGATTCTTCCTCCTTCACTGTTCTGTATTGCAATAACTGAAGATTTACACCAAATTAAAAACCACCCCAAGGCTAATGCTAAAGTCGACATTGCTGCTAAATCAGTCCTGGACTACATAGTTAAAACTCTTCACAAACACCTACCAAGAATGACTCATGGGGAGGAGGTTCTTTTTAATTTTCAGATTTCATGGATTTTTAAATTAAATGAACCCTCTCACCCACACTCATGCCTAATAGATACAGAAATTTGTACTGGCATTCAGAAAATGATGACGCACTATAGATGTGATTGCTGAAGCAGTTATTCCTTTGTTACTTTAAAAATGGTCACACACCATTCTTAGCCAGGTCTTCATTGCCAGAGTGGGAAACGAGGTAATGGTCTAATTCATTATATCTCAATTATCTGGGCAACTGCCTGAATTCTGATCTCCCTTTTGTCAGTGAAAATAAAACATGATTGGAGAAATTAAACATGACAAGAATGGGCTTAGAAAACTTTCATAAAACTTCCTGATTTCTCTCCTCCGTGAACACATTCATGCCAGTCTCTCACTATCATTTAAGTTCAGTTGCTCAATCACTCAGTCATGTCTGACTTTTTGTGACCCCCATGGACTACAGCATGCCAGGCTTCCCTGTCCATCACCAACTCCTGGAGCTTGCTCAAACTCATGTCCATTGAGTCGGTGATGGCATCCAGCCATCTCATCCTCTGTTGTCCCCTTCTCCTGCCTTCAATCTTTCCCGCATCAGGGTCTTTTCCAATGAGTCAGTTCTTCACATCAGGTGGCCAAAGTATTGAAGCTTCAGCTTCAGCCTCAGTCCTTCCAATGAATATTTGACTGATTTCCTATAGGATTGACTGGTTTAATCTCCTTGCTGTCCAAGGGACTCTCAAGAGTTTTCTTCAACACCACAGTTCAAAAGCATCAATTCTTCAGCATTTAGCCTCTTAAACCTGTTCCTCAAAGTGTAACCCAAAGACCTGCAGCATCAGCACCATCTGGGAGCTTTCTAAGAAATGCTGCCACATCGAGGGCAAAACCCTAGACCCACTGAATAAGATTTCCAGTTATACACTGTTTCCTAGGATTTTCACACACACTATAAAATTTAGGAAGCCCTACTATGTTAGTTTCAGTTGCTGTTATAACAGATTATCACAAATTTCATTGCTGAAAATGATAGAAATTTAATTTCTCACACTTCTGGAGGCCAGGTGTCCATAATCTGTTTCACTGGACTGAAATCAAGGTACTGGCAGGACCACTCCCACTCCAGATGCTTGACAGAAGAATCTGTCCCTTGCTTCTTTTAGCTTCTGGTAGCTGCTAGCTTCCTCAGCTGTAACCACTCTGCCTCCATCTTCACAAAATACATGTCAGATCTCTCTCTGCTCTGTCTCTTGTAAGGACAGCTGCGATATAATTCAAAATAATCTCCTCGTCTCAAGACCCTTAATTTAAATCGCACCTACGAAGACTCTTTCCAGATAAAGTAAACACTTCAGACTCTGGGGAATAGTACCTGGATATAATTCCCTGGTGGCTCAGTGGCAATCTGCTTGCCAATGCAGGAGACGTGGGTTCTATCCCTGGTTCAGGAAGATCCCCTGGAGGAGGGCATGGCAACCCACTCCAGTTTTCTAGCCTGGAGAATCCCCATGACAGAGGACTCTGGCAGGCTACAGTCCATGGGGTCGCAAAGAGTTGGACACAACTGAGCAACTAAGCACAAGCACAAGCGCCAGTATCTTGCCTGGGAAATGCCATGGACAGAGGAGCCCGGAGGGTTACAGTCTATGCGGGTGCAAACAGTCAGACGTGACGTAGTGGCCAAACAACAACAGTAACAATCCCTTAGTGAGCCATTTTCATGCCTATCATCTACAAAGGTTTATTTCCACATGCTAATTGGGATATACACACATATCGCATATGTGATCTATATAAATGCCATCTCCAAACATAAATTTAATACATTTAACAAAGGGCTGTCCTTTAAAACCTATTTTCAGCAAAGAAGCATCAAAATTTCAAAGAGTGCTCCATGAGCCAAACCCAAAGACTCTAAAATTTCCTTCTATTATGAAGTCATAAACACAGCCCTTACCCACCTGGCTCCTATCACATATTCAGATTTCTATGATTCACCTGCAAGATCCAAGTCAGCAAAGAAGGGTCTGGGAGTCTGGATTTTAACACGAATCCTGGTAATTCTACTGGTAATTCTAACCATCAGACACATTTGAGAAACACTGCTTAAACCAGCAGTTCTCATCCCTCACTGCACATTCCAATCATCTGGGGAAATTTTTTTAAAAATACTGAGTCCCAGGTCCACCCAGACCAATTCAATCTGATTCTCCCGAGGTGGATATTTTGCAAAGCTCCCTAGATGATTCTAATATGCAGCCAGGCTTGAGAACCACTGATTTTACCTCTCCAGAGCCAGTTAAGTGAGTTAGAGGTGATTTAACAGACCGAGGTAAGCCACCCATTAGATGAAAGACTCTCTGGGCTACTGCCCTTTTCAGAAGATTTGTTTAAGGATCCCTTTGCACATGATGGACCATGCCTGTGAAGCACTAGGCAATTATGAAAGTGCTTTGGAAAATCAGCGCCAGAGGAGTTCCCAGCCCAGCCACGAGAGCCCATGCACAAATGACATTCTCCAGCTACTCATGAGCATTCTGCACCGAAGAATGAAGCCATGCCAAATCGAGCCTCTAGCTCACCCCAAATCTTGCCCTTCTTTATAAAGGGGAATTTATTTTATTCTCTTTTCCACATCCTTCCCCAGTCTCCATCACACCACACACACTTACTTCTAGCCTGACAATACCAAAGTAATAAAGCTAAAGAAAAAAACTTTAATTACTAATCAAAATATTCCCTAATCCAGTAAAGGTGCTGGCCCTGTCCACTCAGGGTTTAGCCAGTCAGTCCTTAGGGTTTTGTAACAGAAATGTAAAATATAACCAAGTTGTAGCTAAAGAAAACAACTTACAACACATTAAACAATTAGCTCCTGAGTAAAAAGTTTGATATGATTTTATTTTGCATTTTATGATGACACAGGAGTAATCAAGGTGCTCTGGATAGATGGGATCCTCCTCCAAAGTTAACAAGACATGGGGCTCATCTAAAAAGAAAAATTTGGCTAAAAGTTCTAGAGGTTTATTTACTCAGCAGCCTAGAGTTAGATACCATCAAAAGTTAGAAGCTGGAATAATGGTGTCCTTACAGAGAAAGCAACACCATGAAAGATGTGCTGAGCATTCAAGAAACTGCACTGTGAAAGTAAAAGTCCTGTTCATTTCACCATCATGGGCAATGAACAGCTTCTTGCAACATTTTTTCTGTGATGTAGGACAACCGAGGAGTCAGAGAGACTGGTTAAGGAGACTACTGGAAAAACCCATATGCAAGATGATGGCAGTCTGTACCAGGGCAGTTTTGGGAGAGGTGTATGGATTGGGAGTTATTACTTTGGAAGTTTAATCAGTCAAATTTATTGATGGATCAAATGCATGAATGGAAGGAATTGAGAAAGGCTCCAATGTGTTTGGCTTGAGCAACTGGGTGTGTAGAAGTGGCATTTTCTGAAACAGAGAAGAGTCAAAGGGGTATGACTGAGAATCCACAGTTCAGTCTTGGGCACTGAATGGTTTTTTCACTCCTGACACCAATCATGTGGTATCTTTTCCAACACTACTTCTCCAGCATCCCCACATCAATTAGGTGTCCTACAATTCAGTTTAATTCTGACACAAACTACCTGGAGTTAGTATCAGACATCACAGGTTTAAGGACTCACTCCCACAGGACTGCTTTCATTTCAGAGGCCAATCACAAGTGTCAAGTCACCATACTTCTGGCCAACCAGCTATAAGTCAGGGGTTCCTAATGACCCCCTCCTCAGTTCCCATAATTTTCTAGAACAGCTCCTCACAGGACTCAGGAAGCCACTCTTCTTACATTTACAACTTATTACAAAGGATACAAATAAGCAGCCAGACAAGGAGGTACATGGGGCAAGATTCAGAAAGGTCCCAAACCCAGGAGCCTCTGTCCTCATGGAGTTGGGATACACCATTCTCCCAGCACAAGCACGTGTTCAGCAACTCAGAAACTCCATGAACTTTACTGAGGAGTTTTTGTGCAGGCTTTATTACATAGGCTGGGCTGATTAAATCATTGATCGCTGATGATTAACTCAACCTCTAGTCCTTCTCCCCTTGCTGGAGGTTGGGGCAGAGTTGCCTCATTACAGTCAAAGACTATTTTATTACCCTTATCACTCAGCAAACTTAATAGGAGCATAGATCTTTCTGATGCCACAAGTACAGTTTCCGATAGTATCACTACCATTTCACGAAGTAGGTAGTCACATAAAAACCTGGAACTCAGGGAGGCCAGCTTCAAATAGTTTCTGTCATTTATTAGCTTCTGTGGACAGGTACTTGGCCTCTCCATGCTTTAGCTTCTCCATCCCCAAAATGCAAATAATAACCAGCTTGCAGTGTTCTATTAAAATAAGAGAAAGAGCATGTAAAGTAATGATTCACTCAACACATTTGTACAGAGTCTCTACTGTGAGATAAGAATTATGCTTAGGGCTAGAGGTAGAATATGGGACAAAACAAACAAAAATCCAGCCCTCATGAACCTACATTCCAGTAGCAAAGACAGAAAATTAACAAATTAATGAGAGAACACATACCATACCACTGATGGTAATAAGTGCTGTAGAAAAAATAAAGGCAGTAGGAAAGAAGAATAGGGAGTGGTAATGCTGCCATCTTTGGAGAAGGCAATGGCACCCCACTCCAGTACTCTTGCCTGGACGGAGGAGCCTGGTAGGCTGCAGTCCATGGGGTCGCTAAGAGTTGGACATGACTAAGCGACTTCACTTTCACATTTCACTTTCATGCATTGGAGAAGGAAATGGCAGCCCACTCCAGTGTTCTTGCCTGGAGAATCCCAGGGACAGGGGAGCCGGGTGGGCTGCCGTCTATGGGGTCGCACAGGGTCAGACACGACTGAAGCGACTTAGCAGCAGCAGCAGCAGCAGCAATGTTGTCATCTTAAATAAAAGAGTCAGAAAAGGCCTCATTGAGAAGGGGCTTTATGAGCAGAGACCTGCAGAGGTGAGGAAAGAGTCAGGCAGACATTTGAGGGTGGAGTGTTACAGGATTGAGAAAAGCAAGTCCAAAGAGCCCTTAGGCAGAAACTTGCCTGGATGGGTGCTGAGCCCAGTAAGGAGGCCAGTGTGACCAGAGATGACCTACTGAGAACTGACAGCCCCTTTTCAGAATTCCCAAAATATTCACTGTCAGGATGGCTGTTTGGCCTGTATCCTAAGCTACTACTTTCCAGTATATATTGTTTTAACTTCCCAACTTCACTCTAATTATTTATCTGCTAATTAATACATTGAGAGCAGAGCCCAGAATACTTTTTATTATTGCTATTCCTATCCTAACCAAGTACCTCAGATAGGAAAGATCAAATGTCATCTGGAAACTGACCAAACATACACAGACACATGAACACACACACACACACACACACACACAAATTGCCAACTCTTTCTATTCCCTAAAATATTAGTCTCTTTGCCCAAGTGTCCTTATCTACACAATATAACTAAATCATTTTTAAGTTTATTTGCATTAAGAAGTGTTTACTCTTGGAATTCACTTTTAACATAGCAATTTCCACCAAGACTGGCTTTCCTGAAATTCCTTCAGCAAGGATACTGCTTGCATTGGCTGCATCAACAGTTAACCTGACCCTGGCAAGAATGAACCTGAATATCACACACCAGAATGCCTTAGCATTCAGGGTGCTTTATTAGCAACATGTGTTTTCTCTACAGTTCATAAATACTGATTGTTCCAATGACCATAATTTGAGGAGTAAGTTTCTAAAGAACTAGAAATGCGTGTGGAGAAAGTTAGGAAGGATCATGTGTCTTCATAATTGCCCTGTGAACAAAGAATATGTATCCCAGGGAAAATAGTCACTATCATTTATTGAGCATTTATGATCAGTCATGTAATAGTGCTAAGTGTTTCAATAAGCTCATTAAGTTAAATCTTTACAATACCCTGCATAGTAGGTATTAGCCCCATATTACAGCTCAAGAAATGTCATCTCAGAGAGGTTAAATCATTGACCCAAGGTCACAGGGCTAATGAGGGATAGAAGAAAGATTTGAACTCAGACAAACCAGTAATAAAAACAGCACAGCCAACGTATATGAAACAAAGATCCAACAAGTGATTTCATTCTGAGACTTAGGGCAAAGTTCTCTTTGCAGAAGTAGAAGGGTTGTCCCTACTGGTATCCATGAAAAGTTAGAGCTGAATACCTGAATGGATCATGATCAATTCCCAAGACAAGAGGAAGAAACATGCTGAGTGACTGGACTCCTTTCCACAGGAGCAAATTGACAGATAAGTTGAATTTGGGTCCATGGGGTTGGAGCCTTTCCCCACGAATTAGCTGTGGGTGCTTAATGTTGATGACTGAGAGCAATTACACCACTCAGAGCAGATGGGAGCATATGGCGCCAGCCAAAATGAATCAATGTGTCACAGCAGCAAGGTTCTTGAATAAGATTTAGAAAATGTTACCAAACAGTGATTATAATACTACCATGGGGTGTAGGGCCAGCAGTTACATCTTTCTGCCAATAATTTATGGCACTTTCTTTTACCCGTATCCAGTTGCTATTGTTACAGCTCCAGTCTGCTGGTGGAGAAATAGAGGTACAAAGCAGTTTGACTCAATTTACAGAGTAAGTCATTGGCAGAACTTGTAGGGTTTTGAGAGAGCCTAAAAAAAGATTCCTTTTTCCTGACTGAGTCTTGAACCAATTTAAAAACAAAAGAAATAAAATAGCAGAGGCAGAGGTAGAGCACAAGATACCATCTTATTACAAATAAAGCTAGCTTGGAAGACAAATGGCCAACTCCCACACAATCAACTCAGCTACAGACAACCCAAGGGGAAGATGAGTCTGGCCAGGTCACTGCCCCTACTCATTGGCCTGGACAGAGGAGAAAGGAGAAATCCCCTCTTCTCAACACCTTGGCGAGATAGATTAGTTTCCAGTAAAAACAAGGACTAAACAGCCAACAAGATAGCTCATTTCATCCACCTGGGGAGTCAGCCCTTTAAGGGATGTCACTCTGCCCTGTGATTTTTCTCACCAGGGTCTTTAGGTCCAACCACAGTGTTCCAAGTGGGAGAGGGGCTTCTGCTCAAGGAAATAGATGTAACTGTTATTAATCATCCTGGGAAGAGGTTGACCCAGACAGGAATTTAGGATTCAAGAAGACATCCCTTCTTTCCAGGGATAAACATTTTATTAGAGCAACTGGTCCTGTCTCGAGGGAAGACACAAAAGGAAGCATCCATGCCACCACTTTGGCTCACTCCTTAGATTCACGTTTCCAGGCCCACTGTTTGTCAGTATTGCCTGATCCCACACAGGCATAGGCCCACCCTCAGCACCAGGCAAGAAGAGTAAACAAAAATCTCACTGAGAGCTGGGCAGCACTAAAAGCCATTGCAGCACTGAGCAGATACCATCAGTTTGAATGGTGTATTCGTAAGCCTCAGGTCCGCAGACCAAGCCTCACCAGCTCTGAGCATCACCCTCTCTCCTTAGTCTCTAATCTGCAGTCTGTTGCCAAGTTCTCAACTAAGATTTCTCATCTCAAATCTCCTTCTTCAGGGTACTTTCAAAGGTAAAAGCATTTTATGCTCCCAACCAAAATATTCTGCTATTCCACCCAACTGATGATGACATTCATTTTCACAATTTGCTTTAGACATTTACTTCAAACAGAAGCAGTTTAGCCTCTGGCTGCATTAAACCTTTCCACTCCAAAATACACTCTTTCATTTATCTTTACATAACCAGAAGGCCTATTCAAGTGCTGCTTTTGTTGTTAAAGGAGAAATCTGACCCCAAAAGTCAAGTCGGACTTCCATCTGCAGGAAAACAGAGAAAATGCTGGCAATTTTTAAATAGTTATTGCCCACCTCTATCCCAGACATTTGTTCTAGCCCTCAAGGTTTAAAAAACGTGGATGGTTCCATCTAGTCCCATTACAAAAGTTCTAGTCCTATCTCAGAGCACAGACAGAGATAAACATTGTCCTTCTGACTTAACAGAATCTTCATATTTTCAGAGCTCTTTTAACATCTTTTTCTGCCCCAATACACTTAAGGAAGATAATAAACTCTGTCAGTAACAGCACCTTACAGACTCCAGCAAGAATTCTTTTGGGGGGATGGAGAACACAGACATAGAATCTTTAAGGAGAAAAAATTCTGCAGTTTGGAAGGTAATTATAATACCTCTCCACTCTAAATTCCTATCGTCCCTGCAAATAAGAATAAACTGGAGACTCTAATTTGCCTGCTTTCTTTTCCCTCGGCCATTATTTAATTCAGCTGGGTATGTTTTATTACAAACCTCACCACTCCTTCAAAAGCCCTTGTCTTTGGGTCACTTTAACGTCTGCTTTCATTTTTCCTTATTCTCTGCCCAACAAGTTGTTAATACCTCAAGGTTCAGGAGGAACCCTACTGAGAAGCCTAATTGCTCACCTCATTAGAACCAAAGTTTACATTTGCAAAGATCAGAAATACTGCCTCAAAACACAAGGATCTGATTTCTTCCAAATTCCCTTATCAGATCAGATCAGTCGCTCAGTCATGTCCGACTCTTTGCGACCCCCTGAATCGCAGCACGCCAGGCCTCCTTGTCCCTCACCAACTCCCGGAGTTCACCCAGACTCACGTCCATCGAGTCAGTGATGCCATCCAGCCATCTCATTCTCTGTCGTCCCCTTCTCCTCCTGCCCCCAATCCCTCCTAGCATCAGAATCTTTTCCAATGAGTCAACTCTTCGCAAGAGGTGTCCTAAAAAATAGTGTGATTTTCTTAAGAGTTTGGAAGAGTGCTGCCCTATAAACTTGAAGCCTTTCTGTGGTTTTTCACCCTTAATTTTCAGTGGTTTCAGGAATACTCCTCCTGTAAGCAAGATCAATGCATGGAAATTACATTACATGAATGAAAAATGCAAATTCATTTTGCAAAATCATTTACTCATTTTCTCAATTTATTTGAAATTTTGATTTACAGACACATGAGAGGAATCACGTATAAAGTTCGGTATGTATGCGTGCGTGAATGCTAAGTCGCTTCAGTTGTGTCCAATTCTGTGTGACCCTATGGACTGTAGCCCGCCAGGCTCCTCTGACAATGGGTTTCTCCAGCCAAGAATACTAGAGTGGGTTGCCACGCCCTTCTGCAGGGGATCTTCCCAACCCAGGGACTGAACTGCATCTCTTACGTCTCCTGCTTTGGCATGCAATTTCTTTACCACTAGCACCACTTGGGAAAACCAAAATTAAGTTATACCTACACCCATAAAGAAAATTCTTTTTCCTCAAAAATTCACCAGTCCTTCTCTATACATGCTTTATATCTATGTGTTATAGTCACATATATCCCAAAGATACAAAATATGAATAACTACACAAAAATATCATTGCTAGCTGTTATTTTGGGAACTTGCTGCAAGAAAACCTCAGGTTTCCACATCACATCAAAAAAGACTGAGCTAACATGTCTGTTTTCAGAATAAATACTTCAAAATGTGTGAATAGGTGAGTTAGGATCTGGTATCTCAGGTGCCAAAAGGCTCTGCCCTAAAATTTACTCTCTCCTAGAGAAAACAGCTATTTGAGTCAGAGGCAGGAAGATAAGAAAAGCTCTTTACATCTTCAAATTAAGTGAATTGCCCATTTTGCAACTGTGTTCACTTCTGACAGCCTGATAAACAAATATTTCAGGGGAAACTGTATATAAAGAAAATAAATTGCCCCTTGGAACTTTCATGCCCGGCACCCTTGAGAAGTAGAGTCGCATCCTTATTCTGCACACAGCGCTTCCTGCTGTTTTGTTCTTTATTTAGTTCTCTTTAAAGTTCAGCAGCATATTTATTCTTTCTCAAATTCTCCAAAATTCCAAACCACTCCATACGTGACAGGATTTTGAATAAATCCTCAAGTTCTCAAAATACAAAGTCCTGAGCCGCAGCTGAAAACAGCAGCTGGTGGCTTTGTCAGGTGCCCCCTCTCCTCTGGCCCAGCTTAGTGCCCTTGGTGGGCACATCACTCCCTCCTAGTGACCACAGGAGCCTGCAGCCTCCCAGTCTCCCCTCTTACATTTCTTGCTTCTCTCCTCATTGCATGCATATTAGTCGCGTCGCCCTCCCTCACCTCCTTCCTCACAGTCATCTACTCAGTTTCATTCATGCATGCTGTATCACCACCCATTCTTTCCATATAATGTTCCCTCCCCTGCAGTCCCCACACCCACCCCGCTCCCCCCACCCCCACACACAAGTTCTCCTTCTTCATCTAGATGAAGCCTCTCTGACTTTCAGGTATTGTGTCAGAAAGAGTCCTCACCTACCTCTTCCCGTCCTCAGCCAGGCCACAAGTTCCTCCTCTGTGCTCGGAACTCTGTGCTTGAACCTGTCAAAATATTTTATCTATCTCGCTGTTCTGGGAATGTGTCTGTTTACCTCCATTTTGCTCCCTTGGATGTTGAGGTTGTGAGCTGTGGCCCACTCACAGGTGGGTTCTCAATACATCTGTAGCCCACTCCCAGGTGGGGTCTCAATAAATGACTGCTGAATGAATGAATATTCTGGAAAAAAAGGAAAGAAGAACATTAGGAAGAAAGATGGAATTAGTTTAATACAAAAGAACAGACTGCATTTGAATCTTTCAGATTCTGAAGAAAATAGTCAATGAGACCTGAGAAACACTGTGTCTACACCAAGCAGTGTCTAAGACCTGATGTGACCCTCCCTCAGCCACACCTCTGGTTTGACACAAGGATATGTGTCATACTACATGCCAATTTTCAAATTATGTATACTATAGAATTATTATTGGGGCTTCCCTGGTGGCTCAGATGGTACAGCGTCTGCTTGCAATACAGGAGACCCAGGTTCGATCCCTGATTTGAAAAGATCCCCTGGGGAAGGAAATGGGAAACCATTCCTGTACTCTTGCCTGGAAAAGTCCATGGACAGAGGAGCCTGATAGGCTATAGTCCATGGGGTTGCAAAGAGTCAGACACGACTGAGCGACTTGACTTTCTTTCTTTCTTATAGGATTATTGAATGCAACAAAAGATAATCCAATATGAAATTACCTATCTTATCTAAACTAAGTCTTCCTATTAATACACATACCACACTTGTCTGGGATAGGAGTAAAAGACCACAGCAGCAGCCTTTAGGTGGGATCTGTGATTGTGCACTATCACCCTGTAGGTAACGATGTGCTCCATCACTCACCTGTCACTGGGGATTGGACCTAATAGGAAGGCCTCACTGGAACAATGCCAAAAATCTTTCTCAGAGGCTCAGTCTCTAGGCTCGGGTAAGGAGAAGGAAAGCATACATCCTTGTAGTGGAAACAAGTATTAATATCACATGACTATGAAAGCTTGATGGCTTCCCTGGTGACTCAGAGGATAAAGTGTCTGCCTGCTATGCAGGATACCCGGGTTCGATCCCTGGGTTGGAAAGATCCCCTGGAGAAGGAAATGGCAACCCACTCCAGTATTCTTGCCCGGAGAATCCCATGGACAGAGGAGCCTGGCAAACTACAGTCCACGGGGTCACAAAGAGTTGGACACGACTGAGAGACTTTACACACACACACATGAAAGCTTGAGACTCAATGTAATATACTGTATACTGATAGAATAAAAATAAAACTCTTATATTTTCTTAATAGATGCAGAAAAAGCATTTGACAATATCCATTATCCCTTCTATGATTAAAAACACTTAATGAACTAATAGTAAGGCACTTACCCTGATAAATAGTATCTATAAATAAATCATAGCTAACACCATACTTACTGATATGTCAATTTCAAGATACACTTCTATGACACAATTTCCCTATACTTGAACCCTTAACACTTATAGTTAGCACAATTTTTCTTGATGTCCTAAGAGGAAAAAATAAAATTATAAAACAATTACAGGTCAACAGGCTCATGGTCCCAAAACAAATAATATCTTTCAAATAATACTGATGCAGCACATAGCCATACAATAATATAAAAGGCAAGGAGACAGATTTCCCAATGTTCATACAAGCCTATATTAGTTTCAATTCTGTAGTTGTGCCTCACATGTCAAAAGTATTCAGAAGGGAGAACTGGTCACCTAGAGGTATAATATCCTTACTTGTCAAAGAATCAAATACCTTCCTTCACTATGGTGACAGGAAAGTACACCATGTGCTGGTCATCCCTCTCCCCTCCCTGGTGGTGGCACATGGAGAGGTCATGAGGCATAAATAGACCTTATCTGGGGTTCCCTGGTGGCTCAAATGGTAAAGAATCTGCCTGCAATGTGGGAGACCAGGGTTCAATCCCTGGGTTGGGAAGATCCCCTGGAGAAGGGACTGGCTACCCACTCCAGTATTCTTGCCTGGAGAGTTCCATGGACAGAGGAGCCTGGCAGGCTACAGTCCATGGGGTTGCAAAGAGCTGGACACAGCCTGAGTGGCTTTCACTTTTTTCATCTCCCTAAAGGCTTTTAGGGAGTTGAAGGGGGATTTGAAGGGGAAACTGATGTCAAAAAAATGGAAAGACATAATTTGATATAAAATTAAGACATCATTTGATATAAAAACAATTAATATATATTATAATGTCCAGGAATTTTAAAGATTAAATTAAAAAAAAAAGAATGTGAGCTTGTCAAAGGCAATTTCAGCTTCTGACTCTGGTCCCCATTTTCCCCAACCCCAACCAGGCTGGTAATCACTCCTTTTTACCTTGGGGTACTTTTACCTTGGAAAAGCTTAAGAAGCACCGAATCCCTATAGATTTTAAGAAATATTGAATGAGAATGAGGACTGAAACCAAATGGAGTGCTTGTGTGTACTCTAAATGTATGGGAAATACATCTAAAGAGGATATAGGTCTCTCCATTCTAGAATCTGTTCTCCTTTTTTTCTATTGTATCATTGTAACTGCCCCAATCCCTGCAAAAAATAAGCTCACATACATATTTCTGTTGCCCTCAAGCATTCTCAGTCAGCAAAGCTTTATTTGCACTGATGATAATGTGCATTACCCACGGACATATCTGTCTATCCCCACACCTAACAATACCTGGACTGGACACCTCTGAGGATACAAAATGAGTGTGATGTTATTCTTACACTGGAGAAATTTACAGGTAGGTGAGGGATCTAGATATCAATTTTTAAATGACTTTATAATGTGATAGATTCATTAAGGAAGCTCTGAAAGTGCTATAGACACAGAGTGGGATGAGGGATTCCCTGGTCCTCATGGGAAGGATTCTCAGGGAAGACTTCTCAGATGAAGCAGCATTCAGGGCTCTACACTTACAGTCTCCACAGCAGCAAAGTGAGCCTCCAGCCGGGTGGAACCCAGACGTGCTCTGGAAACTCCTCTGTCCAGCTGGCTTCTTGCTGATGCTTCTGCCTCACCCCAGCCCTTAGTGCCACCACTGCCTGCACTTCCCTCAGAAGCTCAAAGACACTTTTTTACTTTATAAATTATATTATCATTACACCATTTGTTGAATATCCATCCTATGAAAGGATGCCCTTGAATAGATTTTATCCAAACACTTGATACCTAAGGAGATTGAGCCTCAAAGAGTTTCAAACCTAGATCAGGCTACACTTTCCACTGCACCCACTGTCTCCCCTGGTCATACAGCTGCCTTGGCTTGCAGGTATTTGACAAACTCATGTCTATGAATGAGGTACCAATATCTAGCCTGGCTATTAAAAATGATTCAATAAAGAGAGGGTCATTTTTGATGGATTAAAAAAATAATCTTTCTACTTTTATATGGATCTAGAGATTGTCACACTAAGTGAAGTAAATCAGAGAACAACAAGTATCATATGATATTGTGTATATATGAGACCTAAAAAAATGATAGAAATGAACTTATTTACAAAACAGAAATAGACTCACAGGCGTATAAAACAAATTTATGGTTATCAAAGGGGAAAGTGAGGTGGGAAGTTATAAATTACAAGTTTGGGATTAAGATGTACACATTACTATACATAAAACAGATAATCAACAAGGACCTATTGTATAGCAGAGCATACTCAATATCCTGGGGAGGTCTTACAAATAGCTGTGAAAAGAAGAGAAGCGAAAAGCAAAGGAGAAATGGAAAGATATAAATATCTGAATGCAGAGTTCCAAAGAATAGCAAGAAGAGATAAGAAAGCCTTCTTCAGCAATCAATGCAAAGAAATAGAGGAAAACAACAGAATGGGAAAGACTAGGGATCTCTTCAAGAAAATCAGAGATACCAAAGGAACATTTCATGCAAAGATGGGCTCGATAAAAGACAGAAATGGTATGGACCTAACAGAAGCAGAAGATATTAAGAAGAGATGGCAAGAATACACAGAAGAACTGTACAAAAAAGATCTTCATGATCCAGATAATCACGATGGTGTGATCACTGACCTAGAGCCAGACATCCTGGAATGTGAAGTCAAGTGGGCCTTAGAAAGCATCACTACAAACAAAGCTAGTGGAGGTGATGGAATTCCAGTGGAGCTATTTCAAATCCTGAAAGATGATACTGTGAAAGTGCTGCACTCAATATGCCAGCAAACTTGGAAAACTCAGCAGTGGCCACAGGACTGGAAAAGGTCAGTTTTCATTCCAATCCTAAAGAAAGGCAATGCCAAAGAATGCTCAAACTACCGCACAATTGCACTCATCTCACAGGCTAGTAAAGTCATGCTCAAAATTCTCCAAGCCAGGCTTCAGCAATATGTGAACTGTGAACTTTCTGATGTTCAAGCTGGTTTTAGAAAAGGCAGAGGAACCAGAGATCAAATTGCCAACATCCTCTGGATCATGGAAAAAGCAAGAGAGTTCCAGAAATGCATCTATTTCTGCTTTATTGACTATGCCAAAGCCTTTGACTGTGTGGATCACAATCAACTGTGGAAAATTCTGAAAGAGATGGGAATACCAGACCACCTGATCTGCCTCTTGAGAAATTTGTATGCAGGTCAGGAAGCAACAGTTAGAACTGGACATGGAACAACAGACTGGTTCCAAATAGGAAAAGGAGTACGTCAAGGCTGTATATTGTCACCCTGTTTATTTAACTTCTATGCAGAGTACATCATGAGAAACACTGGACTGGAAGAAACACAACCTGGAATCAAGATTGCTGGGAGAAATATCAATAACCTCAGATATGCAGATGACACCACCCTTATGGCAGAAAGTGAAGAGGAACTCAAAAGCCTCTTGATGAAAGTGAAAGTGGAGAGTGAAAAAGTTGGCTTAAAGCTCAACATTCAGAAAACGAAGATCATGGCATCTGGTCCCATTACTTCATGGGAAATAGATGGGGAAACAGTGGAAACAGTGTCAGACTTTATTTTTCAGGGCTCCAAAATCACTGCAGATGGTGACTGCAGCCATGAAATTAAAAGACGCTTACTCCTTGGAAGGAAAGTTACGACCAACCTAGATAGCATATTGAAAAGCAGAGACATTACTTTGCCAACAACGGTCCGTCTAGTCAAGGCTATGGTTTTTCCTGTGGTCATGTATGGATGTGAGAGTTGGACAGTGAAGAAGGCTGAGTGCCGAAGAATTGATGCCTTTGAACTGTGGTGTTGGAGAAGACTCTTGAGAGTCCCTTTAACTGCAAGGCGATCCAACCAGTCCATTCTGAAGGAGATCAGCCCTGGGATTTCTTTGGAAGGAATGATGCTCAAGCTGAAACTCCAGTACTTTGGCCACCTCATGCGAAGAGTTGACTCATTGGAAAAGACTCTGATCCTGGAAGGGATTGGGGGCAGGAAGAGAAGGGGATGAGAGAGGATGAGATGGCTGGATGGCATCACTGACTCGATGGACGTGAGTCTGAGTGAACTCCGGGAGTTGGTTATGGACAGGGAGGCCTGGTGTGCTGCGATTCCTGGGGTTGCAAAGAGTCGGACACGACTGAGTGACTGATCTGATCTGATAATGGAAAAGAATATAAAAAAGAAAAAATATATACAGATATAAAACTGAATCATTTTTCTGTATACCTGAGACAAAACATTGTAAATCAGCTAAATTTCAATAAAAATTAAAAAAAAAATGCCTTAATGAGTGTATAATATTTATAAAATGGAAATTGCACATTATTTATTTCTACTGAAAGATGCAGGGCTTCCCTGTAGCTCAGTGGTAAAGAATCCAAATGCCAATGCAAGAAAGGCAGAAGATGCAGGTCCAATCCCTGGGTCAGGAAGATCCCCTGGAGAAAGAAATGGCAGTCCATGCCAGTATTCTTGCCTGAAAAATCCCATGGACAGAGGAGCTTGGAGGGCTACAGTCCATGGTGTTGCAAAGAGTCAGACACAACTGAGTGACTGAAGCTGTGTGGTGCTTAAGAAGATAATCAGTCAGTTCAGTTCAGTCGCTCAGTCATGTCTGACTCTTTGTGACCCCATGAATCGAAGCATGCCAGGCGTCCCTGTCTATCACCAACTCACGGAGTTTACTCAAACTCATGTCCATTGAGTCAGTGATGCCATCCAGCCATCTCATCCTCTGTCATCCCCTTCTCCTCCTGCCCCCAATCCCTCCCAGCATCAGGGTCTTTTCCAATGAGTCAACTCTTCGCATGAGGTGGCCAAAATACTGGAGTTTCAGCTTTAGCATCAGTCCTTCCAATGAACATCCAGGGCTGATCTCCTTTAGAATGGACTGGTTGGACCTCCTTGCAGTCCAAGGGACTCTCAAGAGTCTTCTCCAACACCACAGTTCAAAAGCATCAATTCTTCGGTACTCAGCTTTCTTCTAGAGAAGCTCAAATTAGAAGACGCAGGGGGAGGGGGCACAGAAAAAGAGAAAGAAAAACAAGCAGGCAGAGATAACTGAAGTGAGGCAGAGTTAGAGGAAAAGGTCACACAGCCTAATCTCCACGTGCTTTGAAATTTTCAAGCCCAGGAACAGTGTTCATAAAATACTGACACATTAGACTGCAAGGTGAGCCTGAGAAATGTCAGAGAAGCAAGGCTCTTGAATCCAATGTGCAATGGCTCAACTAGGCAACCCCTCGTGGTCACAAAGCACAGCAGTACTCAAGAGGGAAGACAGCATGGGCTTCCTGCCCCATAATCAGAAGTGGAGACATGATTTCCTACCCCAGACTGTGCTGGACCCAGAGGGAGAACAGTACTACCTGCAGAGCCAGGATCCAGACCCAGGCTATCAGGGGATGCCAGGCGACTGTGAGCCAAGGGGAGAATCCCTCCCCTTGTCGAATCTCTGCCTTCTGTCATTCCCTGACAGTGACGAGGGACAGCACGCCCACTGCCACTTTGTCAAGGAACATTTCTCAGGGTGGGTTTGTCAAGAGGTGTTGGGTAGAGCTTTCCATCAGAGCCTTCCTCATCGTGACGCTGGTGGCTGCAAGAAGGGATGACAAGATGAAGACTCAGCAACAGGAAAGCACCTTAAATTTGACATGTTCAACTCCACTTTGATTCCTACTCTACTTCTGTGAGGTCCTTTTCAAATTCCAAGTGGGGTCATTAAATGCTCACTTAGGCTTATTAGAAGTTGAAGTGGAAAAAAATCAGTAACTCCATTACTCTTTTTTGTAGCTGCCACATCAAAGGGCTAGGGGATTCATAGTTGCCATTTTCCAGGAGCTAGTTATCACAGAAGAAAAGGATTTTATTTAAGGTGAAAAAATAAAAGCCAGAAAATTGACCAATTTATGTTTCTTGGAAGCAGCAAATGCCGGGAACTGGATGCAGATAATATTATCTGAACTAAAAGTGTAGCAGATAGCCTGTTTCCCAGTCCATTTCTCATATTCTACTGATAAAGAACTGTTAGTTAGAGAGAACCTCAACCTTGCATTTCTGAAAAGGGAGAGTCAGTAGTCAGATGGAGAAACTCAGATGAGAAGTATCAGTAACTTTCCATGAAGCAATTGAGAGAAAAACAGTTATACTATATAAAACTATATATGCTATAAACATATAGCCACTCCCTAGCAAGGTTTTCTTTTTTAATTGAAGTATAGTTAATTGACAATATTGTGTTAGTTTCAGGTGTATAGCATAATAATATACTATTTTTACAGATTTTATTCCATTATAGTTTATTACAAGATGGCTGTAATTTCCCATGCCACCTAACAAGAATATTTTCTTTTTCTCTCTTCCTCTCTTTTCTCCCACCCTGTGCACCTCCTTCCTTCTACACCAATCCCCCAAACTTCCTTTCCTTTATTTGAAAAAAGAGGATGAGTTACATGGTAATCACATGAAGCTTCATCCCATATGAGTTTCCAGGGGGTTAAATGAAACTTGGAGTTCACATTTATGTTTGCATTGAGCTGATTGAAACCCAGATTTTAAGAATTTGGAGACATGGCAGATAGTAAAACTATAGGAATTTACTGGCTACATAAAGATTGCATCTAACCCTGCTGATAAGGAGATATAGTAGAAAGAATATGAGTTTTTTGAAGCCTGCTAGACTTGGAAGTCAGAAAAAACTAGATTCAAATCCAAGATCCACCACTTAATAGCTGTACAACTTTGGACAAATTGTTCAGTCGTTCTGAGTCTCGTTTTTCTCATCTCTAAAACAGTAATAGCAATATCTGATTTTCCAGAGTTGTATTAGCGAGGTGATCAGTTCAGTTCAGTTCAGTTCAGTCGCTCAGTTAGGTCTGACTCTGAGAGCCCATGAATTGCAGCACGCCAGGCCTCCCTGTCCATCACCAACTTCCAGAGTTCACTCAGACTCACGTCCATCGAGTCAGTGATGCCATCCAGCCATCTCTCAACTTAAAAACAGTTGTTTTTAAGTCAATGAATTTAGAACACACTCACACCCTACACAAAAATAAACTCAAGATGGCTTAAAGACAAATATAAGATGTGGCACCATGAAACTCTTAGAAGAGAACATAACCAAAGCATTCTCTGACATAAAATTTATCAGTGTTTTCTTAGGTCAGTCTCCCAAGGCAATAGAAATAAAAGCAAAAATAAACAAATGAGACCTAATCAAACTTATAAGCTTTGTACAACAAAGGAAAATATAAACAAAATGAAAAGATAATTTAAAGACTGGGAAAAAAATATCTGGATATGATGCAACTGACAAAGGCTTAATTTCCAAGATATACAAACAGCTCACACAACTCAATAACAACAAAAAAACAAACAATCAAATCAAAAAATGGGCAGAAGAAATTAATAGAAATTTCTTCAAAAAAAATTGGCACAAACATGGCCAATAGACAGACAAAAAGATGCTCTGCTGCTGCTGCTAAGTCACTTCAGTCGTGTCCGACTCTGTGTGACCCCATAGATGGCACCAGGCTCCCCCGTCCCTGGGATTCTCCAGGCAAGAACACTAGAGTGGGTTGCCATTTCCTTCTCCAATGCATGAAAGTGAAAAATGAAAGTGAAAAATGAAAGTGAAGTCGCTCAGTCGTGTCCAACTCTTAGCGACCCCATGGACTGCAGCCCACCAGGCTCCTCCATCCATGGGATTTTCCAGGCAAAGTACTGGAGTGGGGTGCCATTGCCTTCTCCAAAAAGATGCTCATCATTGCTAATTATCAAAGAAATGCAAATCAAAACTATAATGAGGTACCACCTCAAACTGGTCAGAATAGACATCATTAAAAGCCTACAAAGAACAAATGCTGGAGAGGGTATGAAGAAAAGGGAACCCTCATACATTGTTGGTGGGAATGTCAGTTCGTGCAGCCACTATGGAAAACAGTAGAGAGGTTCCTCAAAAAAACTAAAAATAGAATCACCATATGATTCAGAATCCCAGTCTTGAGTATATACCCAGACAAAACTATACTTCAAAAGATGCACCCCAATGTTCCTAGCAGTACTACTTACAATAGTCAGGACATGGAAGCAACCTAAATGTCCATCAACAGCTGACCATATAAAGAAGGTACAATGGAATACTACTCAGCCACAAAAGAATAAAACAATGCCATTTGCCACAACATGGATGGATCTAGAGGTTATTGTACTAAGTGAACCAAGAAAGTGAAAGACAAACATATGATATAACTCAGATGTGAAATCTAAAGGATGACATAAATGAACTTATCCACAAAACAGAAACAGAATCACAGACTTAGAGAACAGACTTGTGGTTGTCAAGGGGGAAGAGTGGTAAGGCAGGGATGGATTGGGAGTTTGGGATTAGCAGATGCAAAGTATTATATATAGAATGAATAAAGACAAGGTCCTACTGTATAACACAGGGAACTATATTCAATATCCCGTAGTAAATCATAATGAAAAAATGTGTTATGACCAACCTAGATAGCATATTGAAAAGCAGAGACATTACTTTGTGAACAAAGGTTCGTCTAGTCAAGGCTATGGTTTTTCCAGTGGTCATGTATGGATGTGAGAGTTGGACTGTGAAGAAGGCTGAGCACTGAAGAATTGATGCTTTTGAACTGTGGTGTTGGAGAAGACTCTTGAGAGTCCTTTGGACTGCAAGGAGATCCAACCAGTCCATTCTGAAGGAGATCAGCCCTGAGATTTCTTTGGAAGGAATGATGCTAAAGCTCAAACTCCAGTACTTTGGCCACCGCATGAGAAGAGTCAACTCATTGGAAAAGACTCTGATGCTGGGAGGGATCGGGGGCAGGAGGAGAAGGGGATGACAGAGGATGAGATGGCTGGATGGCATCACCGACTCGATGGACGTGAGTCTGAGTCAACTCCGGGAGTTGGTGACAGACAGGGAGGCCTGGTGTGCTGCAATTCGTAGGGTCGCAAAGAGTCGGACATGACCGAGCGACTGAACTGAACTGAACTGATATATATATACATGACCGAGCGACTGAACTGAACTGAACTGATATATATATATATATATATATATATATATATATATATATATATGAATCATTTTGCTATACACCAGAAACTAACACAACATTGTAAATCAACTATATTTCAATAAAATAAATTTTTTAAGAAACAGCTCAGGAAAGCAACTGCCCTCTGTTTCCCCTCCCCTACGTATGTTTCCAGGTCTCTGATTAAAGCACACAGATTCCTACTGGAGGCAATTTGTACTCATCTTTTTCGGTGAAAAGACAAAAACAGAAACCAAACTGAGTCTCCTTCAGAGGGTATCTGGAATTTGAAAACATACCCAATTCCACTTACATAAAAGATACTCCTTGGGAGTGTGTAAATGCTTATATTCAAGCCTAATATATTAAAAAAAAACCATATAACTTCTAAATTTTTAAAAGACTGAAGGTGATATAGTGCTGTTATTGACATATGCTGTATCTCTATTTCGAATTTGGCTAATATATAACTGCAGTCAAAAAAGATATACTCAAAGCACAGAAATCCCCAGTTGACCTACTCTTTAGAATGTTCATGTTGCTAGTTCAGATTTCCTCTCTGTGTTTTCCCCAGATAACCTTAATCTCAGTTGGGAATTTTAATAAAGTTAGATTGGTAATAAAAATTAAAAGGACTTCTTTCCTTCCCCCTGCTGTTTTCTATTAGCAATATTTTGCATTGTATTATTTCCTAATGTTTACTTAAAACATATCATAAATATCAGATAGAGAACTTGTCTAGCAAGAATGGTGACCACAAAATAATGAAGAGTTGAAAATTAGATATTTGAACAGAAAAAGTTCACATACCATATTCACATGTGTAAAGGCAGTCCAGGACCTCCTTCAATGCAGTGCACTCTGTGAAATCACATGGGAAAGATGTAGATTTGTTTTCTTTTGCATTGAATCCAATGGTTACTCTCTTTTTGCTGGTAGATGGTGACTCTGAAGTAAAGTACAAATCAGCAAAGTACATGCCAATATGCAAAACTAACCATTTCTGATCACCCACCACCTGGCAGACCCAAGGCCAGAAACCTCCACTGTCTCATGCAATTCTCAAATATTATGTTCATTTTACAGGTAAGAAAACTAAAAGATTTTCAGAGATTTCTCCAGGGTGACTCAGTTGGTAGGTGATAAACCCCCAGCTCTGATAGATTACTAAACTGTTTGTTTTTCTTGACCATGAACAGAGAGCACACGTGCTGTCATAGCCACTGATGGATCAAAAGACACCCTATGCTACAGACTAAACTATCTTCCCCCACAAATTCATATGTTGAACTCCCAATCCCAATGTAACTATATTTGCAGATAGGATCCTTACAGAGGTAATTAAGGATAAATGAGGTCATAAGAGTGGGGCCCTGATCCAACAGGATTAGTGTCCTTCTAGGAAGAGACACCAAGGAGCTCTCTCTCTCCCCTCTCCAAAAGCACACAAAAAGAAGTCACGTGAGCACACATTAGGAAGGCAGCCATCTATAATCCAAGAAATGGGCTTTAACCAGAAACTCCATTGGCTGGAACCTTGATCAAGGACTGTTAGCCTCTAGGATTATGAGAAAATAAAGTTCTGTTTAAGCTAACCAGTCTTTGGTATCTTGTTATGGCACTCTGAGCAGACTAAGACATTTTCATATCCTGTGAACCTACTCATCCTTCTCTAATCCTACCATTTCATCTCTCTTCTGTTGCACTGTCCTTGGTCCTCCGCCTAACCTATCACCAATGTGATCTTTCCAAAAACAAATTTGATCCTCATTCTCCATGAAACATTCCCATTGGCTTTTGAACTATTAATAAGAAATCCACTCTCATAGACTTTTCTGTGTCATTGGGAGAAATTGAAAACAGACATAAAACTTGAGCATAATAAACTCCAAATTCCTGAACTAGTGAGGCTCATCACAAAATCCCAGTCTGCTTTTCCATTTTTATCTCTGATCATTTATACTACATTCCAATACATACCCTAACCAAATATATCCTACATGTTTTTATACCATATTCTCTCCCCCAAGAAATACAATTTCTCCTCACTCCATATTCTCCCCATTTCTATTTGTTCCTCAAGACCTAGTTTACCTCCTCCTTGAAAACTTCTCTGGCAGAATCTTCCCTCCTTCTGGGATTCCATAATAAATGATGCTTGCCAGATGATAAGTATTTATAAATATCTGGTTCCTTTGTAGGCCCTGGCATTTATCCCTATGCTTGACACAGAGAAGGTCCAAATAAATGTCTGTTGTATGAATTAAAAAATATGTTTTGCAAGAGAATTAAAAAAGCTATATCAGTAGTTTCCAAACATTGCTGCATATTAGTGCAGTGCTTCTAAATCTGACTTGTTATTATTTGGTTGCTAACATGTCGTGACCCCATGGACTATAGCCTGCCAGTCTCCTCTGTCCATGGGGTTTCCCAGCCAAGAATAATGGCAAATGGCATGAGTTGCCATTTCCATCTCCAGGGGATTTTCCTGATCCAGGGATCAAATCCGAGTCTCCTGCTTAGCAGGCAGATTCTTTACCAACAAGCCACCAAGGAAGCTCAAACTTTACCAGAGAACTTACAAAAATCTCAATGCCCCAGACAAGTTATGTTAGAATGTCTATAAGCATTGATCAGACAACAGCATTTTTTTTTGGGGGGGGGATAATATATGTTAATTAATTTATTTAAATTTAAATTTATTTATTTTAATTGGAGGCTAATTACTTTACAATATTGTATTGGTTTTGCCATACATCAACATGAATCCACCACGGGCGTACACGTGTTCCCAATCCTGAATCCCACCTTCCTCCCCATACCATCCCTCTGGGTCATCCCAGTGCACCAGCCCCAAGCATCCTGTATCCTGCATCGAACCTGGACTGGTGATTCATTTCTTATATGATATTATACATGTTTCAATGCCATTCTCCTAAATCATCCCACCCTCTCCCTCTCCCACAGAGTCCAAAAGACTGTTCTATACATCTGTGTCTCTTTTGCTGTCTCATATACAGGGTTATTGTTACTATCTTTCTAAATTCCATATATATGCATTAGTATACTGTATTGGTGTTTTTCTTTCTGGCTTACTTCACTCTGTATAATAGGCTCCAGTTTCATCCACCTCATTAGAACTGATTCAAATGTATTCTTTTTAATGGCTGAGTAATACTCCATTGTGTATATGTACCACAGCTTTCTTATCCATTCATCTGCTGATGGACATCTAGGTTGCTTCCATGTCCTGGCTATTATAAACAGTGCTTCGATGAACATTGGGGTCCATGTGTCTCTTTAAATTCTGGTTTCCTCAGTGTGTATGCCCAGCAGTGGGATTGCTGGATCATAAGGCAGTTCTATTTCCAGTTTTTTAAGGAATCTCCACACTGTTCTCCATAGTGGCTGTACTAGTTTGCATTCCCATCAACAGTGTAAGAGGGTTCCCTTTTCTCCACACCCTCTCCAGCATTTATTGCTTGTAGACTTTTGGATCGCAGCCATTCTGACTGGCGTGAAATGGTACCTCATTGTGGTTGTGATTTGCATTTCTCTGATAATGAGTGATGTTGAGCATCTTTTCATGTGTTTGTTAGCCATCTGTATGTCTTCTTTGGAGAAATGTCTGTTTAGTTCTTTGGCCCATTTTTTGATTGGGTCGTTTATTTTTCTGGAATTGAGCTGCAGGTATTGCTTGTATATTTTTGAGATTAATTCTTTGTCAGTTGCTTCATTTGCTATTATTTTCTCCCATTCTGAAAGCTGTCTTTTCACCTTGCTTATAGTTTCCTTTGTTGTGCAAAAGCCTTTAAGTTTAATTAGGTCCCATTTGTTTATTTTTGCTTTTATTTCCAATACTCTGGGAGGTGGGTCATAAGGGATTTAGGATCCTTTTTATTTCTGTAGTATCAGTTGTAACATCAAATAAATATTTTTAGAGATATTCTATACTTCTAAAAGATTACATTTTTTATTCATTTCCTTACAGAAATAATAATATGCTATTAATGCTCTTCTGCATCTTGATTTTGTTTAACTTAACAAATAAACTTGAAGGCCATTCAATATCAGTACACAAACAGCATCTTCATTTTTTCAGATGTTGATAGTTTTCCAGTACACGGATATATCATAATTATTTACTCAAATCTCCTTTTGTTGTATAGTTAGGTTGTTTGCAGTATTTATCTACTACAGCAAAGTTGCAGTGACTAGCTTTGTGCATGAATCATCCCATATATGAATACTTACTTATTTTTGCCCGTTGCCCAGGCATGATATTTACAGGTTCCAGAATTTGCTCTTGGACCTTCAGAATTACTGTTAAATGATTCTCCCAGGTGCCCATTTTCTTGCCATTCCATTATTTCTCTTGTTTACTTTCACCTCCATCTTAACAAATGCCTTTTTAACTAGCATTGTCAACATTCTTTTTGTTTTATATTAAAGAAATATGATGAGGTTAATAATGTTTATGTATGACCTCAAAGTGTTAGTTGCTCAGTCATGTCTGCCTCTTTGTGACTCCATGGACTGTCAGGCTCCTCTATCCATGGAATTCTCCAGGAAAGAGTACTAGAGTAGGTAGCCATTCCCTTCTCCAGGGGATCTTCCCAACCCAGGGACTGAACCTGCATCTCCTGCATTGCAGATTCTTTACCATCTGAACCACCAAGGAAGCCTATATGACCTCAAAGCTAGATGCAAACGGGGCAAACATATTGAAGACAGTTAAGCAATGCAGTGAGTACACACAATAACAGAAATAACAGATTGTGTATTCTCTTTTTTTATGACATCACCATTTAATAAATATCATGAAGGAAAAAATATTGGGAGTTATGGAATATTTAGCATGCTGCTGCTGCTGCTGCTAAGTCGCTTCAGTCATGTCCGACTCTGTGCAACCCCATAGACAGCAGCCCACCAGGCTCCCCCGTCCCTGGGATTCTCCAGGCAAGAACACTGGAGTGAGTTGCCATTTCCTTTTCCAATGCATGAAAGTGAAAAGTGAAAGTGAAGTCGCTCAGTCATGTCCGACTCTGCACAACCCCATGGACTGCAGCCTACCAGGCTTCTTCGTCCATGGAATTTTCCAGGCAAGAGTACTGGAGTGGGGTGCCATTGCCTTCTCCACGTTTAACATGAGGGAAGACTATGTATTCTTCATGATAGAGTCTTTAAATTCTCAGAGCCTGTCTCTACTTGGCGTATAGGCAATTCTAATGAATAAAATCCTCTGGGTTCTCTCCCCAGAAGATTAAGAGTAGCACATAATAAAGCTAGACATAGACACTAATAACAGCCAGAAGTGATGTTTTACAGTGAAGGTGAGGCATCTAAAGCTATAAAAACATAAAAGAAGACTCTAAGATAATTTAATGTATAAGAAATAGCCCTATATAAGCAAACTGCTCCTGAGGGCACCACTTACCACATTACAATACAAATAGCTGATGAACCAGAGTTACTAAAATACTAAATTGTGTTTAATCTGCTCTTTTTGAGAAAACAGAATAAAAGGGGAGGGGAGATGTGTAATTTTCTACCTATAAAAAGATAGGGATACTTTGAGAAGGATTTTCATATTACATTATCTCATTTGACCACCAATTGCTTTGAGGTAGACATTATCATTTTCAGGCTACAGATGAGATTCAGAGAGCATAAGTAATTTGCCCAGGGTTACCCAACTGCTCAAATTCAGGTCTGATTCCAAAGTCCTTGCTTTTTACATTGCATCACACAGTGTGTCTCTCTTGCTGTGCTCACTGCTACATTGAGTACTAAAGTGCTGTGAGCTAACGCAGGAATCTAATACCTGTTCATAGCATCATTTCTCTGGAAAGAATAGATGACCTGTATCAAGCAACCTACACATGGACTTTAAAAACTCAGCTTATTCATTCCTTTGGTTTTTCCTGTAGTACACTTGTTACCCCTTAAAATACTCCTTAGCACAATTCAGGAAACAGAAAAGGCTTCATATATTTTTGTTGGATTTTTAGATAGTTTAGTTTTTAGATAGTTTCTCATGTCTTCATATTATCTATTCAGACTTCTATTTTAGGTATATCCTTGTAATTTTATAATATTGGGGAAATGTACTTCATGGAAATAAGTCATCTTTGTGGATTATGTATTATACAGTGGATGAAACCATTTCCTTCATCAGATCTATTGGCAGGAAGTTCTCTGTTAGAATAATACACACAGTAGGTTTTTTTTTTTAATTGCCAGTGAATGAAAGCATATTTCTTCATAAATGAATGAAGAATACGGCTTACAAAAGGCAAATCAACTTTGGCAAGCAGGTTTGCCTGGGGAATCGAAGTCTGGAAGTAAATCAACTCATTGAAAATCAATTCATTGAATGAGCTATTTGCCAATGTTACAGCAAAACTGAAACAAATTGGTGAACTGATTTTCTTATGAATTCATCATTTGGCAAATTGATGTTGGCAAACTAGTTAATAGTTAAATTGGTCACTTGAAAAAGCAGTCTTGAGTAACATCTGAACCTTGCATTTTAAAAGCAGGAATATAGCCTGGACTGTTTCTGCAGCACTGTCCGTCTGATCAAGTATACGTCAAAGCCCATCTATATCCGTTTTCTTCTCCCTTACCTAGGCGGCACTTTCCTTCCCTTTTTTTGCATATGCGTCATTCTACTCCTCAACCTACTGCCTCTTGTTGCAGTAAACTTCCCTTTCTCTTATCTCGGGTATACATTTCCATCACTCCTGTCAGGTCTACGGCTCGGCACAAACTGTTGAATCTTTGTGACCTTTCTGCTCTCACTCCTCATCCTAGTTCTACAATAAGCCTCCATCCACATTATGGTCTATTTGAGGCAAACATTTGGTGAGGGGAAAAAATGTCTTTCAGCAGAAAACTATGCTTTGTCTAGAGGGTACCTCTCCAGGTCATGTGCTTGTGGCCTTTCATTGTTGAGCACTGTCTACATACAGCACACTCTGCCAAGTCATCTGATTTGAGCCCTTTTGTTGTCTTTTTTAATTCTATAAATTGAAATTTATTTCTATTTATAGTCAATAAATATATGTTTTATGTTTTTGAATTCCCTTTTGAACTGATTATAACATCTGTCTAGTTCCCATTTTGAATGGGTTAAATAATAAATCTTTAATATATGTCCACTTTTTTTTTTTTTTTAAAACTGAAGGTGTTTTTATTAGGCTGTCTTAATCTTTCAAGCAAAGAAGGCAATGGCAACCCACTCCAGTATTCTTGCCTGGAAAATCCCATGGGTGGAGAAGCCTGGTAGGCTGCAGTCCATGGGGTCTCTAGGAGTTGGACGTGACTGAGCGACTTCATTTTCACTTTTCACTTTCATGCATTGGATAAGGAAATGGCAACCCAGTCCAGTGTTCTTGCCTGGAGAATCCCAGGGACAGGGGAGCCTGGTGGGCTGCCGTCTATGGGGTCGCACAGAGTCGGACACGACTGAAGTGACTTAGCAGCAGCAGCAGTCTTTTCAGTCAACTTCCAAAGTCATGGAAGTTCAGTAGTGTCGGTCCTCTGTCTTTGTTCTTCTCCTTCAATAATATGTTGACTGTTCTTTTGCACTTCCATATAAACTTTAGAATCTGTTTTCCATATTCATAAAATAACTTGCTTGGATTTTGATTAGGATTGCATTGAATCTATAGATCAAGTTGGAAAGAACCAACATCTTGGTTCATATTGAGTTTCCTATCCATGAACGTGGAACATCTTTCCATTTCTCTAAGTCTTATTTGATTAAATTAATCAGCTTTGTATTTTTATCATCTTCGTCTTGTATATATTTTCTTAAATTTATACCTGAGTATTTCATTTTGGGGAGTGTTAATGTAAATTGTATTTTGTTCTCAAATTCCACTTCTTCATTGCTGGTATGTAGGAAAGCAGTTGGAGAACATAGGCAAAACACTCTCCGACATACATCACAGCAGGATCCTCTATGACCCACCTCCCAGAATATTGGAAATAAAAGCAAAAATAAACAAATGGGACCTAATTAACCTTAAAAGCTTCTGCACATCAAAGGAAACTATTAGCAAGGTGAAAAGACAGCCTTCAGAATGGGAGAAAATAATAGCAAATGAAGCAACCGACAAACAACTAATCTCAAAAATATACAAGCAACTCCTACAGCTCAACTCCAGATAAATAAACGACCCAATCAAAAAATGGGCCAAAGAACTAAATAGACATTTCTCCAAAAAAGACATACAGATGGCTAACAAACACATGAAAAGATGCTCAACATCACTCATTATCAGAGAAATGCAAATCAAAACCACTATGAGGTACCATTTCACACCAGTCAGAATGGCTGCGATCCAAAAGTCTACAAATAATAAATGCTGGAGAGGGTGTGGAGAAAAGGGAACCCTTTTACACTGTTGGTGGGAATGCAAACTAGTACAGCCACTATGGAGAACAGTGTGGAGATTCCTTAAAAAACTGGAAATAGAACTGCCTTATGATCCAGCAACCCCACTGCTGGGCATACACACTGAGGAAACCAGAAGGGAAAGAGACACGTGTACCCCAATGTTCATCGCAGCACTGTTTATAATAGCCAAGACATGGAAGCAACCTAGATGTCCATCAGCAGATGAATGGATAAGAAAGCTGTGGTACATATACACAATGGAGTATTACTCAGCCATTAAAAAGAATACATTTGAATCAGTTCTAATGAGGTGGATGAAACTGGAGCCTATTATACAGAGTGAAGTAAGCCAGAAGGAAAAACATAAATACAGTATACTAAAGCATATATATGGAATTTAGAAAGATGGTAACAATAACCCGGTGTACGAGACAGCAAAAGAGACACTGATGTATAGAACAGTCTTATGGACTCTGTTGCAGAGGGAGAGGGTGGGAAGATTTGGGAGAATGGCAATGAAACATGTAAAATATCATGTAGGAAACGAGTTGCCAGTCCAGGTTCGATGCATGATGCTGGATGCTTGGGGCTGGTGCACTGGGACGGCCCAGAGGGATGGTATGGGGAGGGAGGAGGGAGGAGGGTTCGGGATGGGGAACACATGTATACCTGTGGCGGATTCATTTTGATATTTGGCAAAACTAATACAATTATGTAAAGTTTAAAAATAAAATAAAATTAGAGGAAAAAAAAAACAAAAAACAAAAAACAAACAAAAAAAAAAGAAAAAAAAAAAAGGCATACTGATTGAGAATTAAAAAAATAAAACTGTTCTTGTTTGCAGATGAACTTACCATCTATATAGAAAGTACAAAAGAACAACACTATAAACTCCTAGAACTACTAAGTGATTATAGCAAGGTTGCAGGATACAGGTTTATATATGTCCACTTTTATAGCTATATGCTTTTATCATGTTTTGGAAAATTATCTTTTAAAATGTTGTTTTCCTCTGCTGCTGCTGCTAAGTCACTTCAGTTGTGTCCGACTCTGTGCGACCCCACAGATGGCAGCCCACCAGGCTCCCCTGTCCCCGGGATTCTCCAGGCAAGAACACTGGAGTGGGTTGCCATTTCCTTCTCCAATGCATGAAAGTGAAAAGTGAAAGTGAAGTCATTCACTTGTGTCCGACTCTTTGTGACCCCATGGACTGCAGCTTACCAGGCTCTTCCAGTCATGGGATTTTCCAGGCAAGAGTGGGGTGCCATCGCCTTCTCTGTTGTTTTCCTCTAGTTTACCTATATTTGCACAATTTTAGAGTGTCACATGGAAACGGGAGTAGAGTGCACAACCTGTGTGTTGCTGTCTATGGTCTTGAATAGCCATTATGAGTCAGAGTACTTTGGTTCACTGCTAACTTTTGGCCATTTACTGCTAGTGCTCATGGTGTCCTCTTTGCCTTTAGTTTCTATCATAGTGAAAATGTTTGCAAACAGTTGAACCATGAGTTACTTTCAACAGTGTTATTGATATATAATTTATATACCATCAAGTTCATCCATTTAAATATATAGTTCAATGAAGTTTATCACATTCACAGAGCTGTACAATCATCATTATGACAAACTTGGGAACATTTTTATCACTCTAAAAAGAAACTCCATATGGATTATCAGTCACTTCCGATTTACCAACAACTCCCCACACCCTTGGCAACCACTAATATACTTTCTGTCTCCATTAATCTGTTTATTCCAGGTATTTCATTTAAATAGAATCATGTAATATGTGACCGTTTGTAACTGGCTTCTTTTACTTAGCATAATGTTTTCAAGGTTAGTCATATGGTAGCATGTATCAGTACTTGAATTATTTTTATAAACAAATTACCAAATTATATTCTATTGTATAATAGAAATATAACATTTTATTTATCCACTCATTAGTTGATGAAAATTTGGGTTGTTCTACTCTTAAGCTATCATGAAAAATGATATGAACATTGTGTACAACTTTTTTTGTGTAGATGTACATCCTTATTTCTCTGGGGTAACCTAGGCTGGGTCGTATGGTAACTCTATGTTGAAATGTTTTAGGAATCCCCAGGCTCTTTTCCAAGGTGGCTGCACCATTTTACATTCCTACTAGCAATATATGAGGGCTCCCGTTTCTCTACATCTCTGCCAACAGTTGCTGTTGTCTGTTTTTTATACTGTAACCAGCCTGGTAGGTGTGCCACAACTTATTTTTCACAATTTGCAAAATTGATTTCATTTTCTTGTGACCATTATTTTAATTATGACTACAATTTTTGAGTCCCCTCTGGAGAGTGTTTTTGGGATGGGAGTGACATGGTATTAGCTCATGACTGCTCATCCTACTACCTTCTTACCCTCTTCCTGGCTGTCTATGAAGATATTGCCATTCTCCATTACCAGATATGTAGAGACCCCATGCTATCTAACAGTGCAAGAGGGTGAGAGAAGGAAGTAGGTCTCATGCCCAGTCTTAACACCATTTTGCCACTATGAAACTATCACATATACGGATCTCTTTGTATAGAAGTCATTCTTATGTATCATCCTCATCAAATCACTGCTGCTACTGCTTACCAGCATGTGGAAAACACTGTTATCCTCCTAGGCGCATTCCTTCCTATTTCTCTCATTAGCATAATGCTCAGTTTCAGCTGGACACATCATCACTGCCAGGTAAAGAACACAGTCGCAGTCTCCCTTGCAGCTGGTATGGCCATACATCGAGAGGTTATGTGGACAGTTTCTAAAACATCCTCTTAAAAGAAAAGGATACGCCTTTTCCTTTTCTTTTATCCCTCTTGCTCAGAGGTGGACATAGGGGTACTGAGCCATCTTTGAATATGTATGCAAACACACTTAACCTAGAGCTGGCTAAGCAGTGAGAGGAGTGTTTGAGACACGATTGAACTGCCATGCCAGCTCTAAACTATTATCAGACTGCTTTGTGAGAGAGAACAAATTTTGTACTGTAAGAGAAACACACAGCAAAGTTTCTATGGATAAAAGGGTCAAGATAGATACAACTTAATCTCAAATGGTTAAAAAAAAAAAGAAAGGTGTATTTATAAAAGCACACAAGTGAAAGCGCTTGTGTGCGTGCATGTGACAAAACAGAAAGGGCAAACTGGATAGCTGGGTGACTAAGTAAAGGATGAGATTAGAGAAGCCCATTAATGTGGGTCACTTCCATGGCACAGAGCAAGGAGTGGAGAGTATATCTGAAGGGATAAAAGAAGACATTTAGTATAGTGGACCACAATTCTCTAGCCCCTCCTATGAAATAATAGTAAAATTATTTTTAAATAATTACTTTGAAGTGCATCAAAAACAAAACGGATTAGAGGAATAGATGGGTAAAGCAAGTATGGTAACAAGTCAGCTACAGAATTTAGAGTTAGGTATGTTGGTGTTTGCTGCAAAATTCAACTTTATTGTATGGTTGAATTTTTCATAATTAACATATTGGGGGTAAAAAAGGTAAAATGTTAAAGAGAAGCAGTGAAACTTCCTTGCTACACATCCAACTACTTTTTTCCTCCCATATGCTTTACATTTTAAGTGTAGCTTCATATTTCAGTTTGTCATAACCAGGTTACTGAAACCTTATGACTAAAGTAATTTTCAAAGAGTCAGAAAACAAAATGTTTCACATGTGTGTCAGAATTGAGTTCAATTATAGGTTACTAGCTAGTGTCAGAGAATTGGTGGGTGGATGGTATAAAATACATCAGAATTAGAGTCAGAATCATACATAGTAATAGTATAAATTGGCCTAAAATCCAATTTGTGTTAACCCAAGCCCAGTGTTAATTCAGATATACATATTTAAAATACTTATTGTCTACTATGAAATTTTTGTTTTAGAATTCAACATAAGTGATATTATCTAACTTTTTTGAATAATACTGATAAATTATTTTAAATATAACAGTAAACATTCATACCACAGAAAATTGAGAAATTTATGTAAAAGAAAAAAATCTCACTATTAAAATCTCTATCCTAATATATCCTTACCACTTCCCTTTAACATTGTATCACAATGCTGAGACTTCTTGCATACATTTGGAGAAAATGCTTTTGTCAATACATTTAGTACAAATGTGTTAGTTGCTCAGTCGTGTCTGACTCTTTTGCAACCCCATGAACTATAGCCCACCAGGATCCTCTGTCCATGGAATTCTCCAGGCAAGAATACTGGAGTGGATTGCCATTCAGTTCTCCACTGGTACAAGAGTCAGTAGGAAACTCATCTTTACCCCTAGATCAGTTCCTATGTTCTGATTTCTGATGCTACCTCACTCTCTCCACTTCTGAGTTCTAGATCTTTGTATCTTCTTTTTGACAAATTAGATCTGGTTATTGAAATCTCTAATTTCGGATCCTTGATTTTTACCTAGAAACTGAATTTCTTAAATCTATAACCTGAGATGGCAAATGTCCCTGGGCTCATGGTAAAGAATGCCATGATTTACTAAAGATTTGTCATGGAGCAGTAGGGTAGCATTACAGTTTTTTGTTAATCTTGTGCTGGACCTTTATCTTTAAGTCACTTCTAATTTGGGTACGTTTAATCATTAACTTAAAAGTTCAGAATATGGACTTCTATTCTACCTTACCAGTTCAGTCCTCCTAACTTAACCCTGTTTTCTCCTCCTACCTTCCAGAGTGAACTAAACAAACAATATTCATGACCTGAGATAAAGAATGGGGCTTCCCTGGTGGCTCAGATGGTAAAGTGTCTGCCTGCGATGTGGGAGACCGGGTTCGATCCCTGGGTCAGGAAGATCCCCTGCAGGAGAAAATGGCAACCCACTCCAGTACTTTTGCCTGGAAAAATCCCATGGACGGAGGAGCCTGGTGGGTTACAGTCCATGGGGTTGCAAAGAGCTGGACACAACTGAGCGACTTCACTAAGATAAAGAAACTTTAAAGCCATTTGTATAAATTAGTTTGTGAAGA
Organism: Bos grunniens; assembly: GCF_055505025.1. Lineage (NCBI taxonomy): Eukaryota > Metazoa > Chordata > Mammalia > Artiodactyla > Bovidae > Bos > Bos grunniens. Next base: position 48,311,805 of record NC_141168.1, on the reverse strand, counting down.
CTTTATAATAATATGAGAAAGTAATTACAGTATAATTTTAACCAGAAAATAATTATATACACAGTATTCTAATAGATTTTTTCCAAACATAATATTTTATTTCCAGGAAGCTGATGACTTTAGAATATTTCCAAAAACATTCTTTAACCAACTCAGATAATGGACTTGCTGGTTGGTTGTTGGAAGGTATCTTGCCTACATTCCCTAGTCACATAGAGTTAAGAACAAAGATTTGACCAAATCTTTGTTCAAAGGCATTATACCAGGGAACCCTGACACCATGTTCTCATTTCAGCATGCCACTTAAGAAAATAGTATCAAAAATACCACTGATGAGATCAGTAATAAGGTATCAACTTGCCAGCAGAAAGCAAGACAGTCAGTTAAGATATATATCATAATAGAAATTTTTAAAAAGCTATGCAAGGAGAAATATTACACAGAAAATGCTAAAATGTAAAAAATTACTTTTTAAGTGATTGAAATATGGTAATTTTATTTAAAAATTTCTGGCTTTTCCAATGTGTACATACATGTGATAGTAAAAAAATAAACAGTATGAAAAACTGTAACTTTTGAGAAGTGACAAAATATTGTAAAAAATTAATATCATACATTTCTTAATTTTTAAAAAGCAATTTATTGCTGTTGTTCAGTCACTCAGTCATGTCCAACTCTTTGTGACCCCCAGGGGACTGCAGCAAGCCAGGCTTCCCTGTGCTTCACTATCTCCCAAAGCCTACTGAAACTCATCTTCGATCTTTCCCAGCATCAAGCTATTGCCAGTGAGTTGGCTCTTTGCATCAGGTGGCCAAAGTATTGGAGCTTCAGCCTCAGCTTCAGCATCAGTCCTCCCAGTGAACACACAGGACTGGTCTCCTTTAGGATTGACTGGTTTGATCTCCTTGCAGTCTAAGGGACTCTCAAGAGTCTTCTCCAACACCACAGTTCAAAAACATCAATTCTTCAGCACTCAGCTTTCTTTATAGTCCAACTCTCACATCCATACATGACTACTGGAAAAACCAAAGCTTTGACTAGACGGACCTTCGTTGGCAAAGTAATGTCTCTGCTTTTTAATGTGCTATCTAGGTTGGTTGGTCATAACTTTTCTTCCAAGGAGCAAGTGTCTTTTAATTTCATGGCTGCAGTCACTATCTGCAGTGATTTTGGAGCCCAAGAAAATAAAGTCTGTCACTGTTTCCATTGTTTCCCCACCTATTTGCCATGAAGTGATGGGACTGTATGCCATTATCATTGTTTTCTGAATTTTGAGTTTTAAGCTGTCTTTTTCATTCTCCTCTTTCACTTTCACCAAGAGGCTCTTCAGTTCCTCTTCACTTTCTGCCATAAGGGTGGTGTCATATGCATATATGATGTTATTGATATTTCTTCAGGCAATCTTGATTCCACCTTGTGCTTTATCCAGCCCAGCAATTCATATAATTTACTCTGCATATAAGTTAAATAAGCAGGGTGACGATATATAGCCTTGACATATTCTTTTCCCAATTTGGAACCAGTCCATTGTTCCATGTCCAGTTTTAACTGTTGCTTCTTGACCTGCATACAGTTTTCACAGGAGGCAGGTAACGTGGTCTGGTATTCCCATCTCTTTAAAAAATTTCCAGTTTGTTGTGATCCACACAGTCAAAGGTTTTAGGGTAGTCAATAAAGCAGAAGTAGATGTTTTTCTAAAATTCTTTTGCTTTTTCTATGATCCAGTGGATGTTGGCAATTTGATCTCTGGTTCCTCTGCCTTTTCTAAATCCAACTTGAACATCTGGAAGTTCTTAGTTCATGTACTATCGAAGCCTAGTTTGGAGAATTTTAGGCATTACTTTGCTAGCATGTGAAATGAGTGCAATTGTGTGGTAGTTTGAGCATTCTTTGACATTGCCCTTCTTTGGGATTGAAATGAAAACTGACCTTTTCCAGTCCTGTAGTCACTGCTGAGTTTTCCAAATTTGCTGGCATGTTGGTTGCAGCACTTTAACAGCATCATCATTAAGGATTTGAAATAGATCAACTGGAATTCCATCACCTCCACTAACTTTGTTTGTAGTGATGCTTCCTAAGGCCCACTTGACTTTGCACTCTAGGATGTTCAGCTCTAGGTGAATGATCATACCATCGTGGGTATCTGGGTCATGGAAATCTTTTTTGTATAGTTCTACTGTGTATTCTTGCCACCTCTTCTTAATACCTTCTGCTTCTGTTAGGTCCATACCATTTCTGTCCTTTATTGCGCCCATTTTTGCATGAAATATTCTCTTCATATCTCTAGTTTTCTTGAAGAGATCTCTAGTCTTTCCCATTCTATTGTTTTCCTCTATTTCTTTGCATTGTTCACTTAGGAAGACTTTCTTATCTCTCCTTGCTATTCTCTGGAACTCTGCATTCAAATGGATATATCTTTCCTTTTCTCCTTTGCCTTTCACTTCTCTTCTTTTCTCAGCTATTTGTAAGGCCTCCTCAGATAACCATTTCGCCTTTTTGCATTTCTTTTTCTTGGGGATGGCTTTGATCACAAACCTTCCTATACAATGTTACAAACCTCCATCCATAGTTCTTCAGGCAATCTGTCTATCATATATAATCCTTTGAATCTATTCATCATTTCTACTGTAAGGGATTTGATTTAGGTCATACCTGAATGGCCTGCTGGTTTTCCCTAGTTTCTTCAAATGAAGTTTGAATTTGGCAATAAGGGGTTCATGATCTGAGCTATAGTCAGCTCTTGGTCTTGTTTTTGCTGACTATATAGAACTTCTCCATCTTTGGTTGCAAAGAATATAAATAATCTGATGTTGGTATTCACCATCTGGTGATGTCCATTTATAGTGTTGTCTCTTGTGTTGTTGGAAGAGGGTGTTTGCTATGACCAGTGTGTTCTCTTGGCAAAACTCTGTCATCCTTTGTTCTGATTCATTTTGTACTCCAAGGGCAAACTTGCCTGTTACTCCAAGTATCTCTTGACTTCCTACTTTTGCATTCCTCTATGCAGTCCTCTATGATGAAAAGTACATCTTTTTTTTTTTTTTTTTGGTGTTAGTTCTAGAAGGTCTTGTAGGTCTTCATAGAACCATTCAGCATCAGCTTCTTCAGCATTAGTGATTGGGACACAGACTTGGATTACTGTGATATTGAATGGTTTGCCTTGGAAACAAACTGAAATCATTCTGTCATTTTTGAGACTGCACCCAAGTAGTGCATTTTAGACTCCTTTGTTGACTATGAAGACTATTCTATTTCATCTAAGGGATTCTTGCCCACAATAGCAGATATAATGGTCATCTGAATTAAATTCACCCATTTTGGTCAATTTTTATTCACTGATTCCTAAAATGTTGATGTTCACTCTTGCCAACTCCTGTTTGACCACTTCCAATTTGCCTTGATTCATGGACCTAACATTCCAGATTCCTTTGCAATATTGTTCTTTACAGCACTGAATTTTACTTTCAGTATCAGACACATCCACAACTGGGTATTGCTCACACTTTGGCTCAGCCTCTTCATTCCTTCTGGAGCTATTTCTCTGCTCTTCTCCAGTAGTATAGTGGACACTTACTGACCTGGAGAGTTCATCTTTCAGTGTCATTATCTTTCTGCCTTTTCATACTGTTCATGGAGTTCTCAAGGCAAGAATGCTAAATTGGTTTGCCATTTCCTTCTTCAGTGGACCACATTTTGTTTAAACTCTCCACCATGACCCATCTGTCTTGGGTGGCCCTACACAGCATGGTTCATAGTTTCATTGAGTTAGAAGAGGCTGTGATCTATGTGATCTGTTTGGTTATTTTTTTGTGATTGTGGTTTTCATTCTGTCTGCCCTCTGATGGATGAGAATAAGAGGCTTGTGTAGGCTTCCTGGTGGGAAGGACTGGCTGTGGGGAAAACTGAGTTTTGCTCCAGTGGGCAAGGCCATGCTTAGTAAATCTTTAATCCAATTTTCTGCTGATATGTGGGACTGTGTTCCCTCCCTGTAGTTTGAGCTGAGCAATTAAAAAGCAATTTATAAATAATCAAATTTTCCTTTTTCAATTCAGTCAGAAGCCTAACATCATCAAAATGTCTACTTGGAATTTGATTTTCTACTTCCTGGCTGCCATGGTCTTCAAAGGTCCCAAGTTTCTTAGTTCCTAGAGGTGAGTTGCTTTTTGTCTCAGCGCCAATTGGTCCCTTCATCCCTTGCTATGTAGGCTTATTGTAATATAGGCCACAGTTCATTAGCATACCACAAACCCTTCACAGGTGAACTACTATACATATAAAATTTACTTTTGTCATGAGTAAGAATATAAGGATATATACTGTTAACAATAATTTGTTATTAGACTTGTATATTATGTGAGACATTAGCACAGAGAAGATACAACTTACTGCAAATTAGTAATAAGATATGTGATGGAGTATATGGTCAGTTCAGAAAAAAAAAAAATCCATGATTTGCTAAAACATGTAAGAACTGAAAGCCTCAGAGTATGAAGGAAAAAGTAGACAAAAAGATCAATAGTCTCAAATATAACAGCAAAGAATACAATAAATGTGAAATGCATTTTCTATTTCCCAGAACTTTTTTAAGAAAAAAAAAAAAAAATCCATCTTCTAAATTCCTCAAATGCCAAAATTCCTCTTCCAAAGTGCTTGACAAAAAAAGTTTTGAACTCTGGGGTGGGTAACACTTTTTTCTAATCTCTCCACATGTAATGCCTCTTTTCCTTTTCTCTCAAGCTCTGATAATAAAAAAGGAAAGCAAAACCTATGAAGCATATCTACTGTGTTTATTTGCTCTCAAACTGAGAAATATTTATCTCAAATTTGTATGAGAGCTTAATAAACTCATTTTAATCTCTTATTCAAACTAGAACTGGTAATTTCGAATTCCAAGCTTACCTATTTGTTCTACATAAATGGTCCCTGGCAATGAGTTTGACCTCAAAAATGAGCTTCAATCGCAAACTGTTTCTATTAAAGGGATATCTCCTACAATAGTACATTTTGAAGAAAAAAAAACAAAATTAAACATACAAAGAGATTAATATTTATTTCTTTATATGGATAGTGAATCTTTCTGCCAACCATTCAATATAATTATCTTTACACTTGAAACTAACAAGCTTCATTTGCCAGAGTGGTCAAATAATATATGATTTCATACCTAAGGTAAGAACATTTTGTTTCCTGTATAGAAGCTATCCTTCTAAGTGTTAGTTCAAAAAAAAAAAATAGTCAGCAGAAATGTATTTTAACTCTTTCAAGAATGTAATGGCTGGAAGGGAGGTTCAAGAGAAAAAGGGACATCTGTATACTTCTATGGCTGATTCACGTTGTTGTATGGCAGAAACCAACATAACATTATAAAGCAATTATCCTCCAATTAAATTTTTTTAATTCTCAAAAAACTAATGCAATGGCAATAAACAGATTCATGCAAAAATAGTGGAGTTCCACTTCATTTTGGACTCCTCTGCTAAGACAGAGTTTTAGGTAAGTTCGGTGACCCCAAGATTAATTCCCTTTTGTGGGAAACACTACTTTAGGATTAACAGCACTTAGCAAGTAATTCTTTTTTTTTTCCCACAGATATGCCTTGTCTCAACCATACCAAAGGCTTTCTAAAAGAAAGACTCATACCTCCTGGTGTCTTCAGCATCTATCTTGGCGTCTCACAAATAATTTCAAAAATGATATATGTGATCCTTGCTAAAACATACTCTCTCATGCATTTTCTTTCTTTTTCTGTAAATACTATTTGCATTTGATGGGGTTGTTGTGAAGACTATGAGATAATGTAGACAAAATACCTAGTATCTATCCACACTACCTACCTTCTGCAACCTGGAAATTGATTATATATAACTTTTTTTTTTCACTTTTACATTTATATATGTATATTCTATATCACTATCATGCATTTTATATTTTCTTTGGAATTATTCTTTCTTTTTCAGTATTTACATTTTGGTGTGTAGTGTTCCAAACCTGCTTTTATGCGTCTATACATCTTTTTCCATAAAAATGTAAGTATACACTTATATTCTACTATAATTAGCTATAAGCATAATACCCCTTAAAATAAAGATTGTTTTTTTTTTTTTTTTAGAGAAGAACAAAAGTAAAAGTATTATTTGCTCAGTTGTGTCTGACTCTTTGTGACCCCATGGACCCACAAGGCTCCTCTGTCCATGAAATTCTCCAGGCAAGAATACTAGAGAGGGTAGCCATTCCCTTCTCCAGAGGATCTCCCTGACCCAGGGATTGAACCCTAGTTTCCTGCATTACAGGTGGATTCTTTACTGTCTGAGCCACCAGGGAAGTATAGTTGATTTACAAATTTGTGTTAAATTCTGCTGTATAGCAAAGTAATTCAGTTATACATATATACACATTCTTTTTTTATATTCTTTTCCATTATGGTTTACATCAGCATATTGAATATGGTTCCCCATGCTACATTGTAGGACTTTGTTGTTTATATACTCTACATGTGATAGTTTGCATCTGCTAAAGCCAAACTCCCAGTTCATCCCTCCTCCACTCCCCTTTGCCCTTGGCGACCACAAGTCTGTCCTCTATGTCTGTGAGTCTGCTTCTTTTTCATAGATATGTTCATTTGTATTGCATTTTAGATTTCACATAAAAGTGATATCGTACGGTAGTTGTCTTTCTCTTTCTGACTTACTTCACTTAGTATGATAATCTCTAGTTCAATCCATGTTGCTGCCAATAGCATTATTTCATTTTTTCTAATGGGGTAGTAGTCCATCGTGTGTGTGTGTGTATCACATCTTCTTTATCCATTCATCTGTTGATGATGTTTAGATTGTTTTGATGTCTTGGCTTTTGCAAATAGAGCTTCTATGAACATAGGGGTTCATAGCCTTTAATTATGAAACAAAATATGAAACAAATGAAACATTTCCAGACTTCAGAAATGTTTAACACAAAACGAGGGGAGAATTGAAAGCAGTAGATTAAAGACCAAAGTATGTTTTAAAATAAACTGTTATATTAGGGTTTAATGCACTTAAGTCATCTATGGCTACTTTGGCTCAGAGTTTTACTCTGAATATGTTACCATCATGTTAGAACAAACCACAGCCCTTCCCAACCTGCAAAAATGCAATGATATGATTTGTTCAGCTCATTAACTAGTAAAGAATCACATTTAAAATAACCTCTAACCATGACTTTAAACACATCAAACAGGAAAAAAGATCATTTAATGGGGCATAAAGTTTATTATTTGCTTTAAAGACAATGCTAAAAATTCTTATAGCAGCCAAAAAAATTATCTGGGTCTTCCTACTAGAGCAAATTGTCCTCACATATTTATACAGTATGACTGATGCTTATGCGAGACTGAAAAGGATATAGTGGAAATAAAATTTGTGAATCATAAACAGAACTTCAGGAGATGATGCAAGCCATGACTCAGGCAAGTACACAATCAAGACCAAAATTATGCTTGCATTTTTCATATCTAGCTTATCATAGCAATTGTAATTTGCAGTTGCCAGTTGGTTGCCATAAATGGAGCTGACATCAGATAAAAATAAATCATGACGTTCAAGGAAAAGCAAATAAGTGTTAAAATATTAATGTGCATATTATTTTGGGGCAGTTGCAAATACTTTGGCCACTTGATGCAAAGAGTCGAGTCATTGGAAAAGACCCTGATGCTGGGAAAGATTGAAGGCAGGAGATGAGGCTGACAGAGGATGAGATGGTTGGATGGCATCACCAATTCAATGGATATGAATTTGAGCAAGCTCCAGAAGATGGTGAAAGACAGGGAAGCCTGGTGTGCTGCAGTTCATGGGCTCGCAGAGTTGGACACAACTTATCAACTGAACAACAACAAAAACATGGCAATAATAAGTCTGTACCTTAGTAGAAATTGTTCAAGGAATATTTTATGTTTCAAATTTAATTCTTTCAGCAGCAATTAATCTTCCTCTAAATGAACTATTAATACTAAAAAAAAAAAAAATTTAAAGGCTTAGGGTAAAGGAAAGAGGACAAAGAGGAGAGACGAAAAGAAGGAGGAGGGCAAGTATACGCAAAATGGGTATGCAATATAGAACGCTACTTTCATTCGAAGGAAATGAAGGATAGTGAAGACTTTTGAAGTCCAAGCCCTGCAGGCTGAATTTATATAACGACTCTTCTTTGTCAAGTACAGTTGAAAAAATACATAATAAACAGTTGTTGTTTAGTTGCTAAGTCACGTCCAACTCTTTTGTGACCTCATGGACTGTAGCCCACCAGGTTCCTCTGTCCACAGGATTTCCCATGTAAGAATACTGGAGTGGGTTGCCATTTCCTTCTCCAGGGGATCTTCCTGACCCAGGGATCAAATCCACATCTCCTGCATTGGCAGGTGGATTCTTTACTGCTGAGCCATGGGGGAAGCTTGTAAAAGCAATAAACTGGACTAAAACAAAAAGTTTATCAACAATTTGATTCTTGAGCTAAGTAGCTTTGTAGTTTTGCTTCTCTGACATTTCTTTTCTTTCTGTAAAGTGAGTCCTGAAAACAACAACACTAATGTTTGTTCTTATTTTCTTGCTTGATGAATTTTTTTACCATCCTATCTGAAATTCAAAAGAATGACACTAAATTCTTTGAGAAGGACATCTCTATTTACACTAAAAATTTCCCAAGACCTTAAATTCTGAATAGCTTGATTTTATGAAAAAGATTACTGTGCTTCATAGACTGTTTGTCAAATATTCTCCCCTTTAAAAAGGAAAACTACTTTAAATTGGAAACCCTTTCCCTGATTATTCCAGTAGACAGTTTAATTTATTTGACCATACTATTGGATTCTTGCTTCCAGGGTTGTGTTCTCTGGATGAAGAAACAGATTGACAGTTGGTGACATCTAATGTAGACAGAAATGGAGAATTTCTTGCAGGGAAAGAAGAGAAATCATTTTTGTTTAAAATGGATTTCAACAAATTAGGCTTTATTTTCCTTTTAAAATGACTATTATTTTTTGCAACTAAAAACAGAAAAATATTTTTATCTAGGAGCTATTTTTAAACAATGAAGGGGATCTAAAGTTAATCCTCACCATTATCATTTAAAAAAATTAAAATAGAATAAGTATACTTTTTAAAGAGATTTATCAATTCTTACAAAATAGCCTTTAGTGAAAGTTTCAAATGACTCTTAAATTTATCAATTAACTAATATTTTTTGAGTGTCTGTCATTGTGCTAAGTACAGTCCCAAACCTTATAGTCTACGTTTAAAGAAATACAGACATTAATCAAATAATCACATTAAAGAAAAATTATAGTTTTGATAAGCTTTCACTGTATAAATTTGAAATTTTCTGTTTCCATGACTAATTTAAACCTTCTTAAAGGTATCATTGGGAGAAGGCAATGGCACCCCACTCCAGTACTGTTACCCGGAAAATCCCATGGATGGAGGAGCCTGGTAGCTGCAGTCCCTGGGGTCACTAAGAGTCAGACATGACTGAGCGACTTCACTTTCACTTTTCACTTTCCACTTTCATGCATTGGAGAAGGAAATGGCAACCCACTCCAGTGTTCTTGCCTGGAGAATCCCATGGACGGAGAAGCCTGGTAGGCTGCAGTCCATGGGGTCGCACAGAGTCGGACATGACTGAAGCAACTTAGCAGCAAAGGTATCATTTCAAGCAGCTGGTAACAAACATATTTGCTGCATATGTCCAAAACTTCTGACCTAGAGGTTGTGGAGTAAAAAAGTCAAATTTCAGGTAAGAAAAACTGTGGCAAAGGTATTTTGAACAATAAAATAAATATATAACCTAAATTAACTTTAGATCTTAATGGAGGAGAAATTTACTCCAGGGGATCTTCCTGGATCAGGAATCAAACCCATGTCTTCTGCATTGTCAGTGGATTCTTTACCACTGAACCACCAGGGAAGCTTGTAAAAGCAGTATAGAAGGATAAAACAAAAAGGTTATCAACAATTTAACTCTTGAGCTAAGTAATTTTATGGCCTTATTTCTTTGGTATTTCCCTTTTTTCTGGAAAATACGAGTCACCCAAATAAACAGAAGTCTATTGCATTTAGAAGTTCCTTTCCATAAAATCTTCCTCGCAAAGGGTTATCCCAGGATGTGCTAGGCCCAGAGCGACACCTTGTGGCCATACAGAAACTTATACTGTTCTAAACCTTCAATAAAATTTAAGTTACTCCTCAGTTAATCAAAAATAATCATCTCTCAGGAAATGACATATTATTACTTGACAGCTGGGGGCAATTTTTTAAAATGTTATTTATTGATTTCTATTCTTTTAAAAATTCTTTTCCCATTAAGGTTATTACAGAATATTGACAAAGATAACCAAGAAGGACCTACCATATAGCACAGAGAAGTCTGCTCAATATCTGAAAGAAATTTTAAACTCAATAAAAAATAAATATTAAACGATTAACATAGGTAGCTATATAGTAAAGTATATAATTTTAAAAATGTTTCATCACCCATATTTTTCTCACAAACACATTTTTAGATATTATTTTCAGTATATATGAGCATTATGTGTGTGTGTTCATAATGCATACTTTTATAGCAATCTTATATTCATGTGGGGCTCCCCATGTGGCTCTAATGGTAAAGAATCCACCTGCCAATTCAGGAGACATAAGAGATGTGGGTTTGATCCCTGGGTCAGGGAGATCCCCTGAAGGAAGGCATGGCAACCCACTCCAGTATTTTTACTTGGAGAATCCCAAGGACAGAGGAGCGTGGTGGGCTACAGTCCATAGGGTCGCACAGAGTTGGACACTACTGAAGTGACTTAGCTTGCACGCACCTTATACTGATGTGCAATGGATCATGAAACAATTCACTTGTTCTGTATTTATTCAATTTTCAATTCCACATGTACATAACTTTATTTCTGTTAAACCATGTTCCTATGACAAAATTTTAAGACTGGTATCATTAGGAACAAGGGGGAGAATCATTTTCATGGCTCATGAGACATAGGATCAAACTATCAGTTTCACACTGTAAATGAAAACCAGCACCAACTTACTAATATCATAAGACCTCACCATTTTAATTTTGCTGCTTTACTAAGCATGAAATTTGCTTTTATTTAGAGGTCAATTTATACTTCTCTGATTTTTGCAAAAATTTTACATATTTATCTGACTTTTAAATTTTAGTCATCCTACTGGGTATGAAGTGGTATCTCATTGTTTGATTTGAATTTCCTTTGTACTCTTGCCTGGAAAATCCCATGGATGGAGGAGCCTGATGGGCTGCAGTCCATGGGGTCGCAGAGTCGGACACGACTAGGCGACTTCACTTTCACTTTTCACTTTCATGCATTGGAGAAGGAAATGGCAACCCACTCTAGTGTTCTTGCCTGGAGAATCCCAGGGAAGGGCGAGCCTGGTGGGCTGCCATCTATGGGGTCGCACAGAGTCGGACACGACTGAAGCGACTTAGCAGCAGCAATGATTAATGAGATTGAACATTTTCTCATGTGCTTATTGGCCATTTGTGTATCTTCTTAGGAGAAATATCCATGCAGAACCTTTGCCCATTTTTAATTGGTTTCTCTTTTTATTATTCGGGTGTAAGAGTTCTCATACTAACTACAAATCCTTTCACAGATGCATGATTGAACAATATTACTCCAATATTGTGGGCTATCTTTTCACTTTCTTGATAGTGCCTTTTGAAGCACAAAATTTTGTAACTTAATAAATTCCAATATATCTAAATGGGGCTTCCCTGGTGGCTCAGAAGGTAATGAATAAATATACCTAATATTTCTTCTCTTTCTTATGCTTTTGGCATCATACCTAAGAAAGCCTGGCCTAACCCAAGGTCACAGAAATTTATTGTTTTTTTCTTTTTAGAATTTTATAGTATGAACTTGGTGTCTATGAACCAGTTTGAGTTAATTTTTGCATACAGTTTGAGATAGAGGCCCAACTTCATTCTCTTACATGTGAATATCCAGTTGCCCTAGTATAATTAGCTGAAAACACATCTTTCATATTTTAATTGTCTTGGTGCCCTTGCCAAAAAATAACTGATCATATATGTAAGGATTTATTTACACACACACACACACATGCAAAAGTAAACTAGAAACTTTCAATCCTATTCCATGGATCTACATATCTATCCTTATGCCAGCACCCACAGTGTCTTGATTATCATTGCTTTATAGTAATTTGAAGGCTATGTTTTTTCCAGTGGTCATGTATGGATGTGAGAGTTGGACTGTGAAGAAAGCTGAGCACAGAAGAATTGATGCTTTTGAACTGTGGTGTTGGAGAAGACTCCTGAGAGCCCCTTGGACTGCAAGGAGATCCAACCAGTCCATTCTGAAGGAGATCAGCCCTGGGTGTTGTTTGGAGGGAATGATGCTGAAGCTGAAACTCCAGTACTTTGGCCACCTCATGCAAAGTGTTGACTCATCGGAAAAGACCCTGATGCTGGAAGGATTGGGGGCAGGAGGAAAAGGGGACAACAGAGAATGAGACGGCTGGATGGCATCACTGACTCAATGGACGTGAGTCTGAGTGAACTCCGGGAGTTGGTGATGGACAGGGAGGCCTGGCGTGCTGCGATTCATGGGGTCGCAAAGAGTCAGACGACTGAGCAACTGAACTGAACTGAACTGAAGATTGGAAATTAAGAATGTGATTCCTTCACAGATAAATAGCCTGGAGACAAGGATTGAGAAGATGCAAGAAAGGTTTAACAAGGACCTAGAAGAAATAAAAAAGAGTCAATATATAATGAATAATGCAATAAATGAAATTAAAAACACTCTGGAGGCAACAAATAGTAGAATAACAGAGGTAGAAGATAGGATTAGTGAATTAGAAGATAGAATGGTAGAAATAAATGAATCAGAGAGGATAAAAGAAAAACGAATTAAAAGAAATGAGGACAATCTCAGAGACCTCCAGGACAATATTAAACGCTACAACATTCAAATCATAGGGGTTCCAGAAGAAGAAGACAAAAAGAAAGACCATGAGAAAATACTTGAGGAGATAATAGTTGAAAACTTCACTAAAATGGGGAAGGAAATAATCACCCAACTCCAAGAAACCCAGAGAGTCCCAAACAGGATAAACCCAAGGAGAAACACCCCAAGACACATATTAATCAAATTAACAAAGATCAAACACAAAGAACAAATATTAAAAGCAGCAAGGGAAAAACAACAAATAACACACAAGGGAATTCCCATAAGGATAACAGCTGATCTTTCAATAGAAACTCTTCAAGCCAGGAGGGAATGGCAAGACATACTTAAAATGATGAAAGAAAATAACCTACAGCCCAGATTATTGTACCCAGCAAGGATCTCATTTAAGTATGAAGGAGAAATCAAAAGCTTTTCAGACAAGCAAAAGCTGAGAGAATTCTGCACCACCAAACCAGCTCTCCAACAAATACTAAAGGATATTCTCTAGACAGGAAACACAAAAATGGTGTATAAACTCGAACCCAAAACAATAAAGTAAATGGCAACGGGATCATACTTATCAGTAATTACCTTAAACGTAAATGGGTTGAATGCCCCAATCAAAAGACAAAGACTGGCTGAATGGATACAAAAACAAGACCCCTACATATGTTGTCTACAAGAGACCCACCTCAAAACAGGGGACACATACAGACTGAAAGTGAAGGGCTGGAAAAAGATTTTCCATGCAAATAGGGACCAAAAGAAAGCAGGAGTCACAATACTCGCAGATAAATTAGACTTTAAAACAAAGGCTGTGAAAAGAGACAAAGAAGGTCACTACATAATGATCAAAGGATCAATCCAAGAAGAAGATATAACAATTATAAATATATATGCACCCAACATGGGAGCACCGCAGTATGTAAGACAAATGCTAACAAGTATGAAAGGAGAAATTAACAATAACACAATAATAGTGGGAGACTTTAATACCCCACTCACACCTATGGATAGATCAACTAAACAGAAAATTAACAAGGAAACACAAACTTTAAATGATACAATAGACCAGTTAGACCTAATTGATAGCTATAGGACATTTCATCCCAAAACAATGAATTTCACCTTTTTCTCAAGCGCACATGGAACCTTCTCCAGGATAGATCACATCCTGGGCCATAAAGCTAGTCTTGGTAAATTCAAAAAAATAGAAATCATTCCAAGCATCTTTTCTGACCACAATGCAGTAAGATTAGATCTCAATTACAGGAGAAAAACTATTAAAAATTCCAACATATGGAGGCTGAACAACACGCTGCTGAATAACCAACAAATCACAGAAGAAATCAAAAAAGAAATCAAAATTTGCATAGAAACGAATGAAAATGAAAACACAACAACCCAAAACCTGTGGGACACGGTAAAAACAGTCCTAAGGGGAAAGTTCATAGCAATACAGGCACACCTCAAGAAACAAGAAAAAAGTCAAATAAATAACCTAACTCTACACCTAAAGCAACTAGAAAAGGAAGAAATGAAGAATCCCAGGGTTAGTAGAAGGAAAGAAATCTTAAAAATTAGAGCAGAAATAAATGCAAAAGAAACAAAAGAGACCATAGCAAAAATCAACAAAACCAAAAGCTGGTTCTTTGAAAGGATAAATAAAATTGACAAACCATTAGCCAGACTCATCAAGAAACAAAGGGAGAAAAATCAAATCAATAAAATTAGAAATGAAAATGGAGAGATCACAACAGACAACACAGAAATACAAAGGATCATAAGAGACTACTATCAACAATTATATGCCAATAAAATGGACAACTTGGAAGAAATGGACAAATTCTTAGAAAAGTACAACTTCCCAAAACTGGACCAGGAAGAAATAGAAAATCTTAACAGACCCGTGACAAGCACGGAAATTGAAACTGTAATCAAGAATCTTCCAGCAAACAAAAGCCCAGGTCCAGACGGCTTCACAGCTGAATTCTACCAAAAAATTTAGAGAACAGCTAACACCTATCCTGCTCAAACTCATCCAAAAAATTGCAGAGGAAGGTAAACTTCCAAACTCATTCTATGAGGCCACCATCACCCTAATACCAAAACCTGACAAAGATCCCACAAAAAAAGAAAACTACAGGCCAATATCACTGATGAACACAGATGCAAAAATCCTTAACAAAATTCTAGCAATCAGAATCCAACAACACATTAAAAAGATCATACACCATGACCAAGTGGGCTTTATCCCAAGGATGCAAGGATTCTTCAATATCCGCAAATCAATCAATGTAATACACCACATTAACAAAATGAAAAATAAAAACCATATGATTATCTCAATAGATGCAGAGATAGCCTTTGACAAAATTCAACATCCATTTATGATAAAAACTCTCCAGAAAGCAGGAATAGAAGGAACATACCTCAACATAATAAAAGCTATATATGACAAACCCACAGCAAAAAAAAAAAAAAAAAAAGAAATGCATTTAGATGTTTTTTTCCTGCAGCAACAGACTGGTTTATTTACGATGTATTTGATTCATATAGTATGAAGGTAGGAATATTGCCTGAGTCTATTTTCTTGATCTGCAGAAAATGATTTCCTAACCCACATGTAGAAATCTTGCTCTCTAAATTGACTTTTCACTGGTGGCCATAATTTGCCTTAATCCACACATAGGTTTTTATCAGGTTTCCCTGACAACCAACCTCAAAAATCTTTAAGCAGTGTATGTTTGTTTCTCTTGATTGAGCAGGACAACATGAACAAGATCCAGCCCCAAACTGAAACTAAGAGATGGGCTGGGGGGCACGTTAGCTAATGAAATGGATTAAGCACAGAAAAACCTTATGAATTAATACAATAAAGTGAACTTGCTTCTGGAAAAAAAAAAAAGAATGTGATTCCTCCTATTTATTTTCCTCTTTCAGTATTGTTTTGGCTATCCTGAGTCCATTCCATTTTCACATGAATTTTAGGATCAGTATGTTAATTTCTAAAGAAAAGCACAGATTTTGAGAGAGACTGTGTTGAATCTTTAGATAATTAAAGATTATCAACTTAACAATATTTCAAATACTAAAAGATGATGCTGTTAAAGTGCTGCACTCAATATGCCAGCAAATTTGGAAAACTCAGCAGTGGCCACAGGACTGGAAAAGGTCAGTTTTCATTCCAATCCCAAAGAAAGGCAATGCCAAAGAATATTCAAACTACCACACAATTACACTCATCCCACACACTAGCAAAGTAATGCTCAAAATCCTCCAAGCCAGGTTTCAACAGCATGTGAACCATGAACTTCCAGTTCAAGCTGGATTTAGAAAAGGCAGAGGAACCAGAGATCAAATTGTCAACATCCATTGGATCATAAAAAAAAGGCAAGAGAATTCCAGAAAAACATCTACTTCTGCGTTATTGACTACACTAAAGTTTTGACTGTGTGGATCACAACAAACTGTGGAAAATTCTTCAGAGATGAGAATACTAGACTACCTTACCTGCCTCCTGATAAAGCTGTATGCAGGTCAAGAAGCAACAGTTAGAACCAGACATGGAACAACAGACTGGTTCCAAATTGGGAAAGGAGTATGTCAGGGCTGCATATTGTCATCCTGCTTACCTAATTTACATGCAGATTACATCATGTGAAATGCTAGGCTGGATGAAGTACAAGCTGGAATCAAGATTGCTGGGAGAAATATCAATAACCTCAGATATGCAGATGACACCACCCTTATGGCAGAAAGCAAAAGAGCCTCTTGATGAGAGTGAAAAAGTTGGCTTAAAACTCAACATTCAAAAAATGAAGATCATGGCATCTGGTCCCATCACTTCATGGCAAATAGATGGGGAATCAATGGAAACAGTGACAGACTTTATTTTCTTGGGATCCAAAATCACTGCGGATGGTAACTGCAGCCATGAAAGTAAAAGATGCTTGCTCCTTGGAAGAAAAGCTATGACCAACCTAGACTGCATATTATAAGCAGAGACATTACTTTACAAAGTTCAGTCTAATCAAAGCTATGGTTTTTCCAGTAGTCATATACAGATGTGAGTATAAAGAAAGCTGAGAACTGAAGAATTGTCCCCTGGATGCAAGGAGATCCAACCAGACAATCCTAAAGGAAATCAGTCCTGAATATTCATTGGAAGGACTGATGCTGAAGCTCCAGTACTTTGGCTACCTGATGGGAAGAACTGACTCATTTGAAAAGACCCTGATGCTGGGAAAGATTGAAGGCAGGAGGAGAAGGGGACAACAGAGGATAAGATGGTTAGATGGCATCACCAGCTCAATGAACATGAGTTTGAACAAGCTCTGGGTGTTGGTGATGGACAGGGAAGCCTGGTATGCTGTAGTCCATGGGGTCACAAAGAGTCAGACATGACTGAGCGATTGAACTGACTGAACTGAACAATATTATTATTTTAATAATATTGAACAATATTAATATTTCTTTGAAGCTATTCAGCTTTCTTTACCTTCATCAATGTTTTCTAGTTTTAGTGTACAAGTCTTATACTTCTTTTGTTTAATTTATTTCCAATTATTTTATTTATGATTTTGGAAATGAAATTGTTATAAAAATTTCTAGGCTACAGGAATGTGATTTATTTTTATGGAATGAGTTTGGATCTGCAAGATATGATGAACTGATTAATTCTAAAAGCTGTAAAATGGATTTCTTAAAATTTTCTGTAGGCAAGATCAAGTTACCTGAAAATAGAAACAATGTTACGCCTTCCTTTTCAATCTTGATGCCTTTTATTTCTCCTTCTTGTCTAATTGTCTTGGCTGGAACCAATAGTACAGTGTCGAAGAGAAGCGGCAGGAGTAGATTCCTTGACTTGTTCCTTATCTTAGGAGAAATCATCCAGTCTTTTACCATTAAGTATCATGCTAGCTATGAGTTATTTATAGATTCTATTTATCAGGTTCAGTAAATTCCTTATTATTAGTTCGTTCATAGGGTTTTTATCATAAAAAGGATATAGGATGTTGTCAAATACTTTTTCTGCATCTATTAAGAAAATATGAGTTTTGCTTTATTCTATTAATATAGTATGTTACATTGATTGATTTTCAAATATTAAATTGACTTTGCATTCCTAAGTCCCAGTTTTTAATGGAGAAACTTTGCATCTATATTCATAAGAGATAATTATCTATAGTGCTTGTGTGTGTGATGTCTTTGGTGGAATTCACCATTAAGTTCTTTAGCTTGGACTTTTCTTGGTTAAGAGTTTTCTAACTTAATAATTCTTTCTCCTCAAAGTGTATTCAGAGTTCCTACTTCTTTTTGTGTCAGTTTTATAGGTTTCTGTCTTTCTGTTCACTGATTTGTTGGTATGCAGTTGTTCATAGTATTTCCTTACACTCTTATTTCTATAAGGTCTGTAGTGAGTCCCTTCTTTCAGTTCGTTTGGTTCAGTCGTGTCCGACTCTTTGCAATCCCATGGACTGCAGCACACCAGGCCTCCCTGTCCATCACCAACTCCCGGAGCTTACTCAAACTAAGGTCCATAGAGTTGGTAATGCAATCCAACCATCTCATCCTCTGTCGTCCCTTTCTCCTCCTGACTTCAATCTTTCCCAGCATCTGGGTCTTTTCAAATGAGTCAGTTCTTTGCATCAAGTGGCCAAAGTACTGGAGTTTCAGCTTCAGCATCAGTCCTTCCAATGAATATTCAGGACTGATTTCCTTTAGGATGGACTAGTTGGATATCCTTGCTGTCCAAGGGACTCTCAAAAGTCTTCTCCAAAACCACAGTTCAAAAGTATCAATTCATCAGCACTCAGCTTTCTTTATAGTCCAACTCTCACATCCATACATGACTACAGGAAAAACCATAGCTTTGACTAGATGGACCTTTGTTGACAAAGTTATGTCTCTGCTTTTTAATATGCTGTCTAAGTTGGTCACTATGGACTTCCCTGGTGGCTCAGATGGTAAAGCATCTGTCTACAATGCAGGAGACCCGGGTTCGATCCCTGGGTCGGGAAGATCCCCTGGAGAAGGAAATGGCAACCCACTCCAGTACTATTGCCTGGAAAATCCCACGGACAGAGGAGCCTGGTAGGCTACAGTCCATGGGGTCGCAAAGAGTCAGACACGACTGAGCAACTTCACTTCTTCACTTCAGGTTGGTCACAACTTTTCTTCCAAGGAGCAAGTGTCTTTTAATTTCATGGCTGCAGTCACCATCCACAGTGATTTTGGAGCCCCCCCAAAATAAAGTCTGTCACTGTTTCCTCTGTTTTCCTATTTGCCATGAAGTGATGGGACCAGATGCCATGATCTTAGTTTTCTGAATGTTGAGTTTTAAGCCAACTTTTTCACTCTCCTCTTTCACTTTCATCAAGAGGCTCTTTAGTTCTTCACTTTTTGCCATAAGGGTGGTGTCATCTGCATATCTGAGGTTATTGATATGTTAACAACTGAAGTCTTTTTTTTCTTTTTCTTGGGCCATCTAACTGAAGTTTGTCTGTTTTGTTGATGTTTTCAAAGAACTGAGCTTTGGTCTCACTAGTTTTCTCTAATGTTTTTCTGTTCTTTATTTCATTTATTTCTATTTTTGATCTTCAATATTTCCTTTATTCTGCTTGCTCATCATTTTATAGTTCTTTAATGGTATAAACTAAAGTTGTGCTAGGTTAGGTTAATGACTGACATCTTACTTCTTTTTTAATATAAGTTTTTGCAGCTATAGATTTCATTCTGTGATGTGCTGTGCTTTGTCATTCAGTCATGTCCAACTCTTTGCGACCCCATGGACTGTATGCAGTGCACCAGGCTTCTCTATCCATGGGGATTCTCCAGGCAAGAATACTGGAGTAGGTTGCCATGCCCTCCTTCAGGGGATCTTCCCAAACCAGGGATCAAACCCGGGTCTCCCACACTGCAGGCAGATTCTTTACCCTCTGAGCCACCAGGGAAGCCCAGATTTCCCTCTAAGCACTGCTTTAGCTGCATCTTTTAAGTTTTGATATGTTGTATTTTCATTTTCATTCACTTTGAAGTATTTCCTAATTTATGTTACTTCTTTCTTTGATCCATCAGTTATTTAGAAGTGTTTTTTAATTTCCATATATTTGTGAAATTTCCTAAGTTTCCTTCTGTTATTGATTTCTAATTTCATTTCACTGTGATTAGAAAACATACTTATGATCTAAATACTTTTAAAGTATTTGAGACTTGTTTTATGATTTTATATATGGTCAGTCTTGGAAAATGTTCCATGTATACCTGAGAAGAATGTGCATACTGCTCTTTCTGGTTATAGTGTTCTAAATATGGCCTTAAATTTATAGCTTTGTTCATGTCTGCTTTTTTTTATATTATCTTCTGCCCAGTTATTCCATCCACTATTAAATGTGAGGTAATAAAATCTCCCATTATTACTGTTGAATTATTACTTCAATTGTAAGGTTTTGCTTTATGTATTTGGGACTCTGTTATTAGATGTATATATGCACAATCTTTGTGATGTTTTGACTTCCATTATAAAATATTTTTCCTCTTTAGTAATAATTTTTGCCAAAGCCTATTTTGTCTTAGTGTAGGCAGTGCAGTTCTTTTGGGTACTGTTTGCATGATTTATCTTTCCATCTCTCTATTCTTAATCTATTTGTTTCTTTGAACCTAAACTGGATCATTTTAAAAAATTCTAATTATTAAGTCAATGCTATATATACACTTTATATATATGAAATTATATTAGTAATCTATATGTGCAGTTTTTCTACCTCATGTACAGGAAAGGAAAAGTATAAATGCACAGGATTTCACAGTCTCTTGGTTTAAAAAGCAAAGGATAAAGTAAGGTTCCCATTCTCTCATACACACATAAACACACATACACACAGAAGTGACCCAATATTTCAAATGACTCCAAACCTTAGAAGGTTCACAGGTAGTCGTGCTGAATTTCACTGACAGACAGGAGAATATGTACTCATTGTTGAGTTGAGCCAACTGATATAGTGTAAAACTTTAGGGTCTTGTCTCTTTTTCTTCTAATCAGGGGAGCCCTACCTCAGTCAGTTCAGTTCAGTTCAGTCACTCGGTTGTATCCAACTCTTTGCAACCCCATGGACTGCAACACACCAGGCTTCCCTGTCCATCACCAACTCCCGGAATTTACTCAAACTCATATCCATTGAGTTGGTAATGCCATCCAACCATCTCATCCTCTGTCGTCCCCTTCTCCTCCTGCCTTCAATCTTTCCCAGAATCAGGGTCTTTCCCAATGAGGCAGTTCTTCCCATCAGGTGGCCAAAGTATTAGAATTTCAGCTTCAGCATCAGTCCTTCCGATGAATATTCAGGACTGATTTCCTTCAGGACTGACTGGTTGGATCTCCTTGCTGTCCAAGGGACTCTCAAGAGTCTTCTCCAAAACCACAGTTCAAAAGCATCAATTCCTCGGTGCTCAGTCGGACACGACTGAGTGACTTCACTTTCACTTTTTACTTTCATGCATTGGAGAAGGAAATGGCAACCCACTCCAGTGTTCTTCCCTGGAGAATCCCAGGTAAGGTGGAGCCTGGTGGGCTGCCGTCTATGGGGTTGCACAGAGTCGGACACGACTGAAGTGACTTAGCAGCAGCAGCAGCTTTCTTTATAGTCCAACTCTCACATCCATACATGACTACTGGAAAAACCATAGCTTTGACTAGATGGACCTTTGTTGACAAAGTAATGTCTCTACTTGAATATGCTGTCTAGGGTAGTCACAACTTTTCTTCCAAGGAGCAAGTGTCTTTTAATTTCATGGCTGCAGTCACCATCCACAGTGATTTTGGAACCCCCCAAAATAAAATCTGTCACTGTTTCCACTGTTTCCCTATATATTTGCTATGAAGTGATGGGACCAGTCACATCCACAACTGGGTATTGTTTTTGCTTTGGCTCCATCCCTTCATTCTTTCTGGAGTTATTTCCAGATCTCCACTGATCTCCAGTAGTATATTGGGCACCTACTGACCTGGGGAGTTCATCTTTCAGTATCCTATCATTTTGCCTTTTCATACGGTTCATGGGATTCTCAAGGCAAGAATACTGAAGTGGTTTGCCATTCCCTTCTCCAGTGGACCACATTCTGTCAGACCTCTCCACCATGACCCTCCCATCTTAGGTGGCCCCACAGGGCATGGCTTAGTTTCATCGAGTTAGACACTGTGCTACTAGCGTAATTAGATTGACTAGTTTTCTGTGATTATGGTTTCAGTGTGTCTGCCCTCTGATGCCCTCTTGCAACACCTACCGTCTTACTTGGGTTTCTCTTACCTTGGATGTGGGGTATCTCTTCACAGCTGCTCCAGCAAAGCACAGCCGCTGCTCCTTACCTTGGATGAGGGGTATCTGCTCACCGCCGCCCCTCCCGACCTTGAACGTGGAATAGCTCCTCTAGGCCCTCCGGTGCCCGCAGAGCCACCACTCCTTGGACGTAGGGTTGCTCCTCCCGGCCGCAACCCCTAGCCTCAGGCAGGAGGTAGCTCTTCCTGGCTGCCACCCCTGACCTCGGACGCGGAGATAGAAGCAAGGTCCAATGCTGTAAAGAGCAATATTGCATAGGAACCTGGAATGTCAGGTCCATGAATCAAATTGGAAGTGGTCAAACAGGAGATGGCAAGAGTGAGTATTGACATTCTAGGAATCAGCGAACTAAAACGGACTGGAATGGGTGAATTTAATTCAGATGACCATTATATCTACTACTGCAGGCAGGAATCCCTCAGAAGAAATGGAGTAGCCATCATGGTCAACAAGAGTTCGAAATGCAGTAGTTGAATGCAATCTCAAAAATGACAGAATGATCTCCGTTTGTTTCCAAGGCAAACCATTCAATATCACAGTAATCCAAATCTATGCCCCAACCAGTAATGCTGACGAAGCTGAAGTTGAATGGTTCTATGAAGACCAAAAGACCTTTTAGAACTAACACCCAAAAAAGATGTCCTTTTCATTATAGGGGACTGGAATGCAAAAGTAGGAAGTCAAGAAACATCTGGAGTAATAGGCAAATTTGGCGTTGGAATACAGAATGAAGCAGGGAAAAGACTAACAGAGTTTTGCCAAGAAAATGCACTGGTCATAGAAAACACCCTCTTTCAACAACACAAGAGAAGACGCTACACATGGACATCACCAGATGGTCAACACCGAAATCAGATTGATTATATTCTTTGCAGCCAAAGATGGAGAAGCTCTATACAGCCAAAAAAACAAGACCAGGAGCTGACTGTGGCTCAGATCATGAACTCCTTATTGCCAAATTCAGACTTAAATTGAAGAAAGTAGGAAAAACCACTAAACCATTCAGGTATGACCTAAATCAAATCTCTTATGATTATACATTGGAAGTGAGAAATAGATTTAAGGGACTAGATCTGATTAGATAGAGTGCCTGATGAACTACGGACTGAGGTTCACGACATTCTACAGGAGACAGGGATCAAGACCATCCCCATGGAAAAGAAATGCAAAAAAGCAAAATGGCTGTCTGAGGAGGCCTTACAAATAGCTGTGAAAAGAAGAGAAGCGAAAAGCAAAGGAGAAAAGGAAAGATATAAGCATCTGAATGCAGAGTTCCAAAGAATAGCAAGAAGAGATAAGAAAGCCTTCCTCAGCGATCAATGCAAAGAAATAGAGGAAAACATCAGAATGGAAAAGACTAGAGATCTCTTCAAGAAAATTAGAGATACCAAGGGAACATTTCATGCAAAGATGGGCACGATAAAGGACAGAAATAGTATGGACCTATCCAGTACTCTTGCCTGGAAAATCCCAAGGACAGAGGAGCCTGGTAGGCTGCAGTCCATGGGGTCGTGAAGAGTTGGACACGACTGAGCGACTTCACTTTCACTTTTCACCTTCATGCATTGGAGAAGGAAATGGCAACCCACTCCAGTGTTCTTGCCTGGAGAATCCCAGGGATGGGGGAGCATAGTGGGCTGCCAGCTATGGGGTCGCACAGAGTTGGACACGACTGAAGTGATTTAGTAGCAGCAGCAGCAACAGAAGCAGAAGATATTAGAAGAGGTGGCAAGAATACACAGAAAACTGTACAAAAAAGAGCTTCACGACCCAGATAATCACGATGGTGTGATCACTCACCTAGAGCCAGACATCCTGGAATGTGAAGTCAAGTGGGCCTTAGAAAGCATCATTACGAACAAAGCTAGTGGAGGTGATGGAATTCCAGTTGAGCTATTTCAAATCCTGGAAGATGATGCTGTGAAAGTGCTGCACTCAATATGCCAGCAAATTTGGAAAACTCAGCAGTGGCCACAGGACTGGAAAAGGTCAGTTTTCATTCCAATCCCAAACAAAGGCAATGCCAAAGAATGCTCAAACTACTGCACAATTGCACTCATCTCACACACTAGTAAAGTAATGCTCAAAATTCTCCAAGCCAGGCTTCAGCAATACGTGAAAGCGTGAACTTCCAGATGTTCAAGCTGGTTTTAGAAAAGGCAGAGGAACCAGAGATCAAATTGCCAACATCTGCTGGATCATCGAAAAAGCAAGAGAGTTCCAGAGGAACATCTATTTCTGCTTTATTGACTATGCCAAAGCCTTTGACTGTGAGGATCACAATAAACTGTAGGAAATTCTGAAAGAGATGGGAATACCAGACCACCTGACCTGCCCCTTGAGAAACCTATATGCAGGTCAGGAAGCAACAGTTAGAATTGGACATGGAACAACAGACTGGTTCCAAATAGGAAAAGGAGTTTGTCAAGGCTGTATATTGTCACCCTGTTTATTTAACTTCTCTGCAGAGTACATCATGAGAAACGCTGGGCTGGAAGAAGCACAAGCTGGAGTCAATATGGCCAGGAGAAATATCAATAACTTCAGATATGCAGATGACACCACCCTTATGGCAGAAAGTGAAGAGGAACCAAAAAGCCTCTTGGTGAAAGTGAAAGTGGAGAGTGAAAAAGTTGGCTTAAAGCTCAACATTCAGAAAACGAAGATCATGACATCTGGTCCCATCACTTTATGGGAAATAGATGGGGAAACACTGGAAATAGTGTCAGACTTTATTTTTCTGGGCTCCAAAATCACTGCAGATGGTGACTGCAGCCATGAAATTAAAAGACACTTACTCCTTGGAAGAAAAGTTATGACAAACCTAGATAGCATATTCAAAAGCAGAGACATTACTTTGCCAACAAAGGTCTGTCTAGTCAAGGCTATGGTTTTTCCTGTGGTCATGTATGGATGTGAGAATTGGACTGTGAAGAAGGCTGAGCGCTGAAGAATTGATGCTTTTGAACTGTGGTGTTGGAGAAGACTCTGGAGAGTCCTTTGGACTGCAAGGAGGTCCAACCAGTCCATTCTGAAGATCAGCCCTGGGGTTTCTTTGGAAGGAATGATGCTAAAGCTGAAACTCCAGTACTTTGGCCACCTCATGCGAAGAGTTGACTCATTGTAAAAGACTCTTGTGCTGGGAGGGATTAGGGGCAGGAGGAGAAGGGGATGACAGAGGATGAGATGGTTGGATGGCATCACTGACTCGAAGGATGTGAATCTGAGTGAACTCCGGGAGTTGGACAGGGAGTTGGACAGGGAGGCCTGGCGTGCTGCGATTCATGGGGTCGCAAAGAGTCAGACACGACTGAGCAACTGAACTGAACTGATGGGACTAGATGCCGTGATCTTAGTTTTCTGAATGTTGAGTCTTAAGCCAACATTTTCACTCTCCTCTTTCACTTTCATCAAGAGGCTCTTTAGTTCTTCTTCGCCTTTTGCCATAAGGGTGGTGCATACCTGAGGTTATTGATATTTCTCCCGGCAATCTTGATTCCAGCTTGTGCTTCTTCCAGCCCAGTGTTTCTCATGATGTACTCTGCATATAAGTTAAATAAGCTGAGTGACAGTATACAGCCTTGACATACTCATTTCCCTATTTGGAACCAGTCTGTTGTTCCATGTCCAGTTCTGTTGCTTCCTGACCTGCATGCAGATTTCTCAAGAGGCAAGTCAGGTGGTCTGGTATTCCCATCTCTTTAAGAATTTTTCACAGTTTTTTGTGATTAAGTGTATAGTGTCTTAAAAAGAAAGAATAACACCTTAACTTATTCATGTTTTAACCAATCATACTTGCATCAGAAACTTTATCCCACTTACTTATAATCCTTCCCTAAGGCTGCCAAATCTTTCCTGGGTGTCTGAGAACTCCTGCATCTCTTCTGGTAAATCAATGCAGAAATGCCCTCTTGGTATACATTAAAGTCAAACATGTGGTCTAGGCAGGTAAAAGTGAAAGTCGAAGTGTTAATAATTAGTCATATCTGACTCTTTCTGATCCCACGAAATGTAGCCCTTCACAATTGCTGTGCTGTTTCTCAGCATACAGACAGCTTTCTGGACTTCACTCAGGTTAACTCCTGGCATCACCATGCATGGCTCATTATTGATGGCCACCCTGAAACAATTTGAAAGCGAATGTACAAACTGAACAGAGTTCCTTGACTTTATGGCTCCAATTGTTGGGAACACCCTTGGTCGCAACATCCACTTTGTATAGTGGGTAGCGGGCAATGGACTTCCCAAATTGAGGATCACAATCAGCTGGTTGGAGAACTGAAAGAAAGACTGATGTCTGACGTGGAGAGCTGCTCCTGGTAGGTTTTGTCAGTGGGGATGATAAGGGTAAAGACTGTCATGGGGAAATATATTCTCAGATAAGGCACTAATTTGTTCTGGAATTCAATTAGGTACCCATTCAAAGGCCCTTAAAACCAGAAGCAAGCAGGAGTAGAAGACCTATCAGCCTAGTCGTGCTGGCATGAGAGGAGGTATTCTGTACCAGGCATATGATGGCATATGTCACAGATGGCATGAAGTCCACTGTGTAGCTACAGTTCAAGTGCTTTAAGAACAGTCACAAGGCTCTACAGCAGTGAGGATACTGAAGGCTGCAAATACAGAGAACTCAATTTAGTCTTCCAGCTATATTCTACCATGAGCCACTCCACTAAGAAATATGTAAATCCTGACTCATTATTTCCTTCAAAGCTTCAGAAAGTGAGAAACTGTTCTGAAAGCTTTCAGATGCTCTCTAGTCCAAGGTAGACAACCTCTGACTCCACAGAGTAGTGACACCAGGCATAATTGTTTGCACTACCCGCCTTTCCGCTAACAAGCTGTTCTGGGTCTGGTACTTCCCTGTATGAATCCCATATGTAACAGTTCCGGGTTGGGAAGAGTGCTCAGGCACAGGATTCCCACCTCTTGTCTCACAAATAAGATATCAAAAGATGCATTCATATGCTTCATCTTAGCATTTTCCTACTGATCCTTTTTACTGCAAGAATGACACCTTCTGACTGAATCCCATATTCCAGGCAACAAAGTTTCCAGCAAGTGTTTCAAGCTAGGTATCAGCTTGGCCAATATGAATGGAAAGGCATTCCCTCATGCTGATTTGAATGTGTCAATGCTGCTCTGTGGTAATGACACCAAGATTGCGTCTCTTACAGATGGCACAAAATTCGGTATTTTGGGGGGGGGGGGAATGTATTTTTCCAGTTTCTATCTTTTGACTGGAAAATGTAACACATTTATGTGTGTGTGCTCAGTCCTGTCTGACTCTTTGCAACCCCACAGACTGTATCCTGGGGCTTCCCAGGTGGCGCTAGTGGTAAAGAACCTGTCTGCCAGTGCAGCCAAAGTTTAAGCTATTTCCTGAGTCTGGAAGATCTCCTGGAGGAGGGCATGGCAATCCACTCCACTAATCTTGCCTGGAGAATCTCATGGGCATAGGAGCCTGGCGGGCTACAGTCCATAGCGTCGCAAAGAGTTGGATGTGACTGAAGTAACTTGCACGCACACATACATTTAAAATAAATCAAAGTTTTCCAGAAAACAAGCAATTATTTGAACTTCTGTTGGTATGTTTGGTGATGTGTCACAGTCCTCTTAGTCTCTTCATTTTTATTCATTCTTTTCTGTATTCCTCACTCCAGATGATCTAAACTGACATACCTTTAAGTTCACTGATTTTTCCTTTTGTCACTTTTAAATCTGCTATAGAGCCCCTCTCATCAGTCTTATTTTTTTAAATTCTGGTTGTACTTTTCAGTTCCCTAATTTTATTTGGTTCTTTCCTGAAATTTCTATTGGCATTCTCTATTTGATGATACATTATTCTCATACTTTAATTCTTCAGAAATGGTTTCCTATAGTTCTTTGTTCAAAGAACTATTAAACTACTGTTTTAATAGCTGATATAAAGTCTTATGAACTTTGAAGTCTAATATCTAGCCTCCTTGGGGACAGTTTTTATTTCTTGCTTTTTTTCCTAGCGTATAGACCATATTTTTGTTTCATGTCTCGCTTATTTTTTGCACAAAACTGGACATCTTAAATAGTAATTTTCAACTTTGGAAATCACATTTCCTCCCCTCAACACAGAGTTTGTTACTGCTAGTTGTTATTGATGACAATCATGATGTTTGTTTAGTAACTTTGCTAGAATAATTTCTGTGAAGTCTGCTCTTTTCAGCGCAGCTTAGCTTGCCTGACTGCCTGCAAAGTCGCTTCTGTCGTGTCCGACTCTTTGCGACCCTATGGACTGCAGTCCACCAGGCTTCACTGTCCATGGGATTATCCAGGCAAGAATACTGGAGTAGGTTGTCATTTTCTTCTTCTCCAGGGTATCTTCCTGACCCAGGGATCAAATCCATTTCTCTTACATCTCCTGCACTGGGAAGCAGGTTCTTTACCACTAGCACCACCTGGGAAGCCCAGCTTAGCTTAATGGTCAGCTAATAACTGGAAAGAAGTTGCCTTAAATGCTTGGAAGCTGTAAACCTCCCTGCCCAGACTGTTGAGGAGCTGTGTGTATCTTAGGGCACACACTCAACACTGGCAGTTTACAACTCTGCCTTACACGTCACAAGAACTTCTTTCCTGAACCTTAAAATCTGCCAGAGGTGGAAGATCAGAAATTTGCATGTCTTTCTTGGGCATGCACTCAGCTCTGAGTATGTGTATGACCTAACAGAACCCTGAGAATTTGTTGGAGCTTTTCTACACCCTATGAACATCATCCCCAGATTTTCCTATTAAAACATTTTACGAAGATGTATCACCAACTCGGGTTTCCCCAGTGGCACAGCAGTAAAGAACCTGCCTGCCAATGTAGGGGACATAAAAGATGCAAGTTTGATCCCTGGGTTGGGACGATCTCCTGGAGGAGAGCATGGCAACCCACTCCAGTATTCTTGCCTGGAGAATCCCATGGAGAGAGAAGCCTGATGAGCTAGTCCATAGGGTTGCAAAGCGTTAGGACACAACCGAAGCAACTGAGCACGCACACGTATCACCACCTCAGGCAGCTGTGACACATATCACCACTTCAAGCAGCTGTGATGTTAAACAACTGTCACGACTTTTTTCAACAAATGCCTTGGGGAAAAGTCTTTTTCCATGGAGCAACATCTGAGTTAGATCACTTAATGACAAGACCTATAAATGACGCTTTTCCAGGGAGCTGCCAGATTGGCCAAATAGTGACAATTCTCTGGTAAAGAGGCTGAGGAGCTTAAAGCATTCTGCAAATTCCAAGGCCTATTAGACCACTATTTTTCATAGTTAACATAATTGTGAGGCTGTTGGTTTGTAAGGTTATTATGGAGCTGGGGACAGGAAATGGCAATAGGGCAAGTTAAAACACTACAAAGCTTGAAATTCTTACCAAGATTCAGCTGGTTTTTTTTTTTTAAATAAAAGTTCTTCAAACTATTGCAGGTCCCTGGTTAATGCCAGAGTTCTGAAAAAGTTGATTTTCACAATTTTTGCCAGTGTTCTTGTTACTTCTATGAAGGAATAGCTTTCCACATGTAGTTTTAACGGTAGAAGATATGGTTACACTAACAGCTAAGAAATGAAGTATGTCATTTGTTGAGTTAAAAGAGAAATGCTAAAAAGAAATTTAACAAATACTAATATTTAAATATACACTGAAATGACTTAGCACTGATACAATGAAATCTATGAAATGAACCAGAAGCTCCCCATACATTTCTTCTGAGGATCAGTTTATATTCTTAATTTCTCCTTTTCAATACCTCCATTCAAAACAGGATGTTTTCTTTGCCTCAATTATTTTAGTGAAATATGCCATCCTTGACTTTTTTTATTTCCATTATTTCCAAAATCATTATTCTAAAATAAACATGACTGTGTGACTCAGCTGCTCATATTTATTATAGAGTACCATCTCTTATAGAGCAACTCATGGCCCTCTATGATCTGCCCCCAAAATACTTTTCTAAGCTTTCTCAGCTACCCCACGAATATGCTATCAGATCAGACCAGATCAGATCAGTCGCTCAGTCGTGTCCAACTCTTTGCAACCCCATGAATCGCAGCACGCCAGGCCTCCCTGTCCATCACCAACTCCTGGAGTTCACTCAGACTCACGTCCATCGAGTCAGTGATGCCATCCAGCCATCTCATCCTCTGTCGTCCCCTTCTCCTCCTGCCCCCAATCCCTCCCAGCATCAGAGTCTTTTCCAATGAGTCAACTCTTCGATGAGGTGGCCAAAGTACTGGAGGTTCAGCTTTAGCATCATTCCTTCCAAAGAAACCCCAGGGCTGATCTCCTTCAGAATGGACTGGTTGGATCTCCTTGCAGTCCAAGGGACTCTCAAGAGTCTTCTCCAACACCACAGCTCAAAAGCATCAATTCTTCGGTGCTCAGCCTTCTTCACAGTCCAACTCTCACATCCATACATGACCACAGGAAAAACCATAGCCTTGACTAGACGCACCTTTGTTGGCAAAATAATGCCTCTGCTTTTCAATATGCTATCTAGGTTGGTCATAACTTTCCTTCCAAGGAGTAAGCGTCTTTTAATTTCATGGCTGCAGTCACCATCTGCAGTGATTTTGGAGCCCCCAAGAACAAAGTCTGACACTGTTTCCACTGATTCCCCATCTATTTGCCATTAAGTGGTGGGTCCAGATGCCATGATCTTCGTTTTCTGAATGTTGAGCTTTAAGCCAACTTTTTCACTCTCCACTCTCACTTTCATCAAGAGGCTTTTGAGTTCCTCTTCACTTTCTGCCATAAGGGTGGTGTCATCTGCATATCTGAGGTTATTGACATTTCTCCCGGCAATTCTGATTTCCAGCTTGTGTTTCTTCCAGCCCAGCATTTCTCATGATGTACTCTGCATAGAAGTTAAATAAACAGGGTGACAATATACAGCCTTGACGTACTCCTTTTCCTATTTGGAACCAGTCTGTTGTTCCATGTCCAATTCTAACTGTTGCTTCCTGACCTGCATACAGATTTCTCAAGAGGCAGATCAGGTGGTCTGGTATTCCCATCTCTTTCAGAATTTCCCACAGTTTATTGTGATCCACACAGTCAAAGGCTTTGGCATAGTCAATAAAGCAGAAATAGATGTTCCTCTGGAACTCTCTTGCTTTTTCGATGATCCAGCGGATGTTGGCAATTTGGTCTCTGGTTCCTCTGCCTTTTCTAAAACCAGCTTGAACATCTGGAAGTTCACGCTTTCACGTATTGCTGAAGCCTGGCTTGGAGAATTTTGAGCATTACTTTACTAGTGTGTGAGATGAGTGCAATTGTGCAGTAGTTTGAGCATTCTTTGGCATTGCCTTTGTTTGAGATTGGAATGAAAACTGACCTTTTCCAGTCCTGTGGCCACTGCTGAGTTTTCCAAATTTGCTGGCATATTGAGTGCAGCACTTTCACATCATCATCTTTCAGGATTTGGAATAGCTCAACTGGAATTCTATCACCTCCACTAGCTTTGTTCGCAGTGATGCTTTCTAAGGCCCACTTGACTTCACATTCCAGGATATCTGGCTCTAGGTCAGTGATCACACCATCGTGATTATCTGGGTCGTGAAGATCTTTTTTGTAGTTCTTCTGTGTATTCTTGCCATCTCTTCTTAGTATCTTCTGCTTCTGTTAGGTCCATACCATTTCTGTCCTTTATCAAGCCCATCTTTGCATGAAATGTAAATATGCTATACTCCAGGCAAATTCTTACCCTTTCCAAATCTATCCTTTGAGCGTTCTTAAGTTGCTTTATCCAGTTCCAAATAAGCAGAATCCTACTGTACTTCTAAAATGAGCCAGAAGTCTGTCCCATAACCTCATTATTCCTCTCTTCCTCTTCTTTGTGAGAAACATGTTTTGCTCCTGTAGCTTATTATACACTGCATCTCTCTCGGACTGCCCACAGGGCAGTGAGCACATTTGTTTGCTTCTGCATTGCCCTTACACATATAGACACGTATCTCAAGGAACATCTTGGCACTGAAGTAACACATGAAATTTGTCTCTGAGTAGAGTACTAATATTTGTCACTTTTAAACAAGTAAAAATAATTACTATCTAACTTGGCATGCCACAAAATCTGAAACTATAGTTTCAGAAGTTACTAGGTATACAAAAAAATTGTTGCGCCAATTCCAACATACGTTGGTTAAATAAAACTAAACAAATTTCTTTACTGGAAAACTTTTTAGAAACTTTACCCTCTAATGTGCATGATCAAGTCTTCAATTTAGCATTACTCTCCAAACAGCTAGTCACACTTTTTTTGTGCTGAACATCCCAAGGGCCTAGTGTTCAGGAGAACACATCTGGAAAATGCTTATCTAATTCTTTATTTAAAATAGTAAGTAAAGTGCTCTATTCTTTGTCCTTTTATTCAGGTTTAAAACCTAACTACTATCTTTTTATTACTTAATCAGCT
Source organism: Bos grunniens (assembly GCF_055505025.1). NCBI lineage: Eukaryota > Metazoa > Chordata > Mammalia > Artiodactyla > Bovidae > Bos > Bos grunniens. The sequence continues at coordinate 48,279,073 of NC_141168.1, read as the reverse complement.
AGAATTAAGTTCTACTGTAAAACAAGAAACCCCAAAAGGAACAAAAGCTTGAATGTGTGGCAATGGTTCTCTTCAGTATATATTACAAAAACTTATTTAGAAGAAAATGACTTATAATAGAACAAAGTTAGTGGAGGCAATGGAATTCCAGTTGAGCTGTTTCAAATCCTAAAAGATGATGCTGGTAAGGTGCTACACTCAATATGCCAGCAAATTTGGAAAACTCAGTAGTGGTCACAGGACTGGAAAAGGTCAGTTTTCATTTCAATCCCAAAGAATGGCAATGCCAAAGACTGTTCTAACTACTGCACAATTGCACTCATCTCACAGCTATCAAAGTAATGCTGAAAATCCTCCAAGCCAGGCTTCAACAGTATGTGAACCATGAACTTCCAGATGTTCAAGTTGGATTTAGAAAAGGCAGAGGAACCAGAGACCAAATTGCTGACATCTGCTGTCATCAAAAAAGCAAGAGAGTTCCAGAAAAACATCTATTTCTGCTTTAATGACTATGCCAAAGCCTTTGACTGTATGGATTACAACAGCTGTGGAAAATTCTTGAGATGGCAGTATCAGACACCTTACCTGCCTCCTGCAAAACCTGTATGCAGGTCAAGAAGCAACAGTTAGAAGCAGATATGGAACAACAGACTTGTTCCAAATTGGGAAAGGAGTATGCCAAGGCTGCATACTGTCACCTTGCTTATTTAACCTTTATGCAGAGTACATCATGCAGAATGCCCAGCTGGATGACTGGAATAAAGGTTGCTGGGAGAAATATCAATAACCTCAGATATGCAGATGACACCACCCTTATGGCAGAAAGTGAAGAACTACAGAGCCTCTTGATGAAGGTAAAAGAGGAGAGGGAAAAGTTTGGCTTAAAAATTAACATTCAAACAACTAAGATCATGGTATCCAGTCCCATCACTTCATGGCAAATAGATGAGGAAACAATGCAAACAGTGACAGACTTTATTTTCTTGGGCTCCAAAATCACTACAGATGATGACTGCAGCCATGAAATTAAAACACCTGCTCCTTGGAAGAAAAGCTATGACCAACCAACCTAGACAGCATATTAAAAAGCAGAGACATTACTTTGCCAACAAAGGTCCATCTAGTCAAAGCTATGGTTTTTGCAGTAGTCATGTATGGATGTGAGGGTTGGACTATAAAGCAAGCTGAGCGTTGAAGAATTGATAACTTTTGAACTGTGGTGTTGGAGAAGCCTCTTGAGAGTCCCTTGGACTGCAATGAGATCCAACCAGTCCATCCGAAAAGAAATCAGCCCTGAATATTCATTGAAAGGACTGATGCTGAAGCTCAAATGCCAATACTTTGGCCACCATATGCGAAGAACTAACTCCTTAGAAAAGACCATGATGCTGGGAAAGGCTGAAGGCAGGAGAAGGGAACTACAGAGGATGAGATGGTTAGATGGCATCACCGACACAGTGGACATGAGTTTGAGCAAGCTCCAGGAGTTGGTGATGGACAGGGAAGCCTGGTGTGGGCAGTCCATGGAGTGGCAAAGAGTCAGACATGACTGTGTGATTGAACAATGACTTACAGTGCTTGCTAAGAAACAGACTTCACTCTGTATAATAGGCTCCAGTTTCATCCACCTCATTAGAACTGATTCAAATGTATTCTTTTTAATGGCTGCATAATACTCCATTGTGTATATGTACCACAGCTTTCTTATCCATTCATCTGCTGATGGACATCTAGGTTGCTTCCATGTCCTGGTGCACTGAGATGATCCAGAGGGATGGTATGGGGAGGGGGGAGGGAGGAGGGTTCAGGATGGGGAACACGTGTATACCTGTGGCAGATTCATGTTGATGTATGGCAAAACCAATACAATATTGTAAAGTAAAAAAATAAAAATAAAAAAATGCAAAAAAAAAAAGAGACAGCTAGGCTCCACCCCCAGATTCTTTATAAAATCTAGAGTGGAGCCGAGAATTTGCATTTCAAATAAGCCTCCAGGTGATGCTGAGTCTGTTGATAGAGGGACCACACTCTGACATAAGGATTTCCTCTCTCAAGTAACATGAAATCTTGAGAGTAGTTCAAACACTCCAGAATTACCAGAAACATCAGTTCTTCTAACTTGCTGCTCCATCCTCCTAGTTCATGAGCTTCATCCTCAAAGTTACTTCATGATCCAAGGAGACTGCTCAGATTCTAACCACCAGGTTAGCTTCTAGGCAACAGGAAAAGGACAGGATAAAAGGATACATCTCCAGTCTAAGTCAGCTCCTTTAAAGGAGCCTTACTTTGCAAAATCTAGTCAAAAAGCTTAAACTAAAAAGCAAAATGATAAATTTATCTTTTAGCCAAGAACACTGCCATCCTAAACAAAACTGTTACATATTACTAAGGAAGAAAGGAAGATTAGATTTTTGAATAGGCATTTAGAGACTCTAACATACTACTTTAGTCTACATATCACCAAGCTCCAATCACCAAGTCAAACAAAACTTGGCCTATTTCATAAATCTGACCCATATGTTTCATCACTTTTTCTCTTTCTGTAGATCTTACTTTCATCACAGCTCACCTACTTTACCATAATATTCTTTTGATCACTCTCCCTACCTCTTATCCTGGTAGTAGGTAAAAGATGGATTTTGAGGGAGCCAAAGTGGTCTAAAATTCTTCAATAGCTCCACATTTCCTACAAAATTATAAGGTATGAGGTATTTTAGTATTTCATGTTATATCCCCCATATGACTATTCTCTATTAAACACAAGAAACTGCTTCTCCCCTCAGTGCTCTCATCATGCTTTCTCTGCTAAGAAGGTACTCTTGATCCTCCTTCACCTTTACTACTCATCCTTTATGATTTAACTATGGTAGTACCTCCTCCAGAAAGGTTTCCATGACACCCCTCTTCCACAGGATGAATATCCCTTCTGTGTAATCACATAAAATCTGTCCAGAGCTATCATTAGATATTCTACATTGTATTATGAAGATCTGTTTAGATCTCCAACTTTCTCAACATATGTATGTGCTTTTAAGTGTAAGGACCACATTAAATTTATCTTTATATTCCCAGAACTGGGAATAAAGCAGATGCCAACTACCATCTGTTAAACAAAAGTTAGCACCCTTCATCGTGAGCTGGCCTACATACTGTAATTCTGTATAGAACCTGTCCAACAATCTAATAATCTTTTCTATTACAAGTAATATAGGCTGATTATGCAATTTCAAAAAGTAACTACAGACATAAAATCCTTTCTTAACAACTCCAGTTAAATGAAATTTCAAAGTATACATTTTTTTTTTTGCATAGCCAAACATCTTTTATTTTTCACAACTAGAATACCAAAGATACAACCCAACTAGCTCCAGAACACTTTCAGATTTTTTTTTATTTAACCAAACTAAACAAAGGTTTTAAAAGGAACATCTGCAATAACAAAAGAATACTAATCTATCAATCAAAGCTGGCTTCACCATTTCTTGTCTTTTCCTTATCTTTATTCAAGTTCTTCACCTTTAATTCTTCTTCCTCTTTTTTGGGGATGTATTCAGTATCTTTCTCTGAGTTTGGCATTGATTTTCCCTTTGGTAGCAAGAAACAGTCAGCATTCAAAACCTGCTCGGCAGTCACTGAACTTCTACAACAGATCAAGCTACAGAGGAGGGATTTGACATTATCATCCTGCAAGAAAAAAGAGATGTTACAAAGCAAAAATAAAATCAAAATGAATAAAAGGACAAACTTGTAAAAGGGAGTACCTAATTCAAAAATGATTTCAATTAATGATACAGAGCTAAAATCAATTTTTCTCATTTTTTTAAAAGCTTTTTACCAAAATCAACTAGTTTTTATTGGAAAGGGATTAATCTAGTATTAAAACAATGGAATCAAATGACAGGGGGGTAATGCAGAAGGGAAAAGAAAAGAATCACAACTGAAATATTTATCAAAAACAAGTGAAATTCCCAAAAAAACACCTATGATTTTTTTACTTTCCATTTTCCCTTTTTTTAGGGGACTAGTCAGAATTTGACACTGAAAATTTTACATTGAAGTGCCTCTGTCTGAAATAGTAGCCTCCTTTACTTGGTCAACTGCTTTTGGTTTCACTTATGAAATGATCTCTTGAAACACATGCACCACCACTAACATTATAATGATCATTATGGAGGTCAGAATTTATTATGTATCAGGATTTCAAAGAATGTTATTTTGTGTTATCACATGTTAATAACACTATAATGTTGTTCTTCCATTAATTCCACCACCCAAAGTATGCTTTTTGTTTTTTGTTCCCTATGGATGACTCTAATGAGAGCACATTTCATATGGAATAAAAATTACCTATTTACTCCTAGTGTCCTCTAAGGAGTATAAGACCAGAAATTCTACTTTCTCATTTCATCCCCAACAATGAGCACAGTGATAGAGCAGGTATTCAGTTTCCATCTGGTAACTGAATGAATGTCAATGCCCATACTGCATTCTACAGAGTATGTTTTTAAACATATTTAAAATGTTTAAGATACTGAGAGAGTCAATTCATTTGGCAGGTTGATAAGAAGTCCAGGGGTCCCCAAGGAGAGAAGGGTCTGGGATTCTTGAGGAGATAGGGGTCTGGAATTCTCAAGGAGAAGGAAAGAACAAACCCTTTTCCCTCTACATTCCTTAGTCTTAGTCACATAAAACGTTTTTAATCTTTAAGCCTGATGTATCTATAACTGATGATCACACAACAAACAACTCAGTTTAAACTCTGTACTAAGGATTATATAACAACAATGTATCCTGCTTGAGGACAGTTTCTCCTTCCTGAAAACCTTCTGGCTAATCCTATTACCTTAAAATGTAAATTATGGGAGTGGGTCTAGTAAGATCTTTACAACCTCCAGATATTCTTTTGATTTACTGTAATAACTAATTAAAAAGCATGTAAAGTGAAGTCGCTCAGTCGTGTCCGACTCTTTGCGACCCCATGGACTGCAGCCCACCAGGCTCCTCTGTCCACAGGATTCTCCAAGCAAGAATACTGGAGTGGGTTGCCATTTCCTTCTCCAGGGGATCTTCCCAACCCAGGAATTGAACCCAGGTTTCCTGCATTGCAGGCAGCGTCTGCCTGTGTTTGTTACATAAAAAGTATGTAACTCCCTTGCTAACACAAGCAAGGGGGTACTCTTTCTGCCCCCTTCTGATGTCTATGTCAGAAGCTTTCTCTATCTTTTATACTTCAGTAAAACTTTATTACATAAAAGCTCTGAGCAATCAAGACTCGTCTCTGGTCCCAGATTGAATTATTCTCCTCTGGAGGCGAAGAATCCCAGCGTCTTTCCTGGTTCAGCAACAACCTTTCAATAGTTATCTTTAGTATGTATTGTTTTTATTGTTTAGTCACTGTGTGTGTCTGATTCATTTGTGACCTCGTGGACTGTGGCCTGCTAGACTCCTCTGTCATGGGATTTTCCAGGTAAGGAGACTGGAGTGGGTTGTCATTTCCTTGGGATCTTCCTAAGCCAGGGACAGAACCTGTGTCTCCTGCATTGGGAGACAAATCCTTTACCACTAAGTCACCCGGAAAGCCCAATGAGATACTAGTATACATCTGTAAGAATGGCCACAACCCAAAATACTGACTGAATAGCAGTCAGGCTGTGGAGCAACTCTCATTTATTGCTGATGGCAACCAAAACTCAAAAATGGTACTTAGAAGACAGTTCTATATTATTTAAAACTACTATTAAAAACTATACTATTTAAAAATACTATTACCATATAATCCAACAATTGCACTCCAAGGAAATAAAAACTTATGTCCACACAAAAACCTGCACATGGATGTTTACTGCAGTTTCATTCATAATTTGTCAAAACCTGGAAACAACCAAGTTGTCCTTCGGTAGGTGAATGTATAAATAGACTGTGGTACATACAGATAATGGATAAAGGCTAAGAATAAATGAACTATCAAACCATGAAAAGATGTGAAGGAATCTTACGTGCATACGATTATGTGGAAAAAAGCCAATTTTAAGAGGCTACATACTGTATGATTCCAACTACATGACATTCTGGAAAAGTCAAAACTATGGAGACAAGAAAAATATCAGGCTTCAGGGGTTTGGAGAAAGTAGAGATGAACAGGTAGACTATAGAGGATTTTTAGGGCAGTGAAAATACTCTGTATATTAATGGTAGATACATGGCATTATACATGTGTTCAAACTTTAAGAATGTACCACACTAAGAGTAAGCCCTAATATAAATGATGGACTTAAGGCAACAACGATGTGTCAATGGAGGTATCAACTGCAACAAATAACTCTGGGAGGGAATGTTGATAATGGATAAACTGTGTGTAAGAGAGAAGGAGATACATGGGAAATCTCTACCTTCTATTCACTTTTTCTATAAATCTTAAAATTGCTCTTAAAGCCATAAAAGCAGTTGTAAAACATAAAATAAATAATTTCTTTAAAAAAAAACTGGCAAGAGAACTTTTACAGCCTGATCATTATACTTTAAAAAAAAATTATTATTATTTTTTGGCTGCACTGGATCTTCATTGCTGCGTGAGACCTTTCTCTATTTGTGCTAAAGAGGGGCTGTTTTCTAGTTGTGATGTGTGGGCTTCTCACTGTGCTGGCTTCTTGTTGCAGAACAAGGGCTCTAGGGCATGCGGGCTTCAGCAGTTGCAACCCACAGCCTTAGCTGCCCTGCAATATGTGAAATCTTCCCAGACCAGGGAGCAAACCCATGTCCCCTGCAATGGTAGGAGGATTTGTAACCACTGAACCACCAGGGAAGGTCATTATACTTTATAGACTTGTTTACTGCCATATTTAACCCCTTAACATCTAGTCACACTGGGGATGATTCCATTACAAAAGACTTTAATATTTTCGTGTCTTAGTTCAGATACTGTCTTTACCTGAAATGCCTAGTACCTCATTCTAACTTTCATAAAATCCTAATTCAACCTTGAAGATTCACTTCAAATAACTATGTGGTGGCATTCATGAATAGCTTCTTCCCTCCATCTTTTCCTGACAAATTAAATATTAGCTTCCACCAAACTATTTTCTTAATACTCTATATATACAGATATTGGTTGTTTACTTGTTCATATTTCTAAATGATTAATTTCTTCAATGTTTCAATCCTAAAAAGCAGACCCTAGTTCAATTCCTGATATAGAACAGATACTCAAAATATGTTGGTTGTATACATATGTATATCTCAAAGCAATATGAATAACGTAGACGTATGACAAAGAAAAGATACAGCTGCTGCTGCTGCTGCTGCTAAGTCGCTTCAGTCATGTCTGACTCTGTGCGACCCCACAGACGGCAGCCCACCAGGCTCCTCAGGCCCTGGGATTCTCCAGTCAAGAACAATGGAGTGGGTTGCCATTTCCCTCTCCAATGCATGAAAATGAAAAGTGAAAGTGAAGTCGCTCAGTCGTGTCCGACTCTTAGCGACCCCATGGACTGCAGCCTACTAGGTGCGTCCGTCCATGAGATTTTCCAGGCAAGAGTACTGGAGTGGGGTGCCACTGCCTTCTCTGAAAGATACAGCTAGGTACTTATAAAAAGTAGTAGAACACTAATTTTAATAAAATATTATCTTTGAAGATACAGAAACTACTGCTTTTCCTTAATTATTACACAGACTATATAATTTATTTGAAAAATTCCAGTAGTAATCTCTAGCAATAAGTTTCTGGCAATGGTGTAAGTAGGGCACTTGAATTTTTTCAGTACTTCTTTACTGGGAATGTTATTTGTATTCTTACAAAAATTAGAGGACTTCTTCAGTTAAGTAAGTTGATACTACTGCTCACACCTATATCACAGGTTTCCAACAAGTAAATGACAAAAAGGTCACATACCAAATGAAACTGATCCATCTTTGGGATTCCATCCTCATTAGTTTCAAATTCCTGATTCTGAACTGAAAGCTGTTAAAGAAATGAGAATGAATAAATTCCATACATACTAAAATACCGATCCTACAGCAAAGGCAACTCTGAAACTGTTCAGGTTCTAGAGAGAAGAGAAGAACTCAAAGAAAGCATATTAGTCCTTGCAAAACAAAAAAAACTTTCATAATAATAACTACAAAACAGTCCCTGGGGTCCCTAACATACCAATGCACACACTCTAAGCACATTTAATACTTCATTTTACAAGCAAATATATTAAAATGTAGTGGCTTATAAGGTGTTGGTTTCACCAATACTCGTACGTTAAACACAATTTATCATGCAAGTTTCCTTCTTCCCTAATACCTGTGTTCAAGAAATTCTTGTTAAAATTTTATGAATTATTAAATATGAAGAATTTCTTACATGTACAAAGATAACTCTAAATCCCATGTATCCATCACCCAGCCCTGACAACCATCAACCAATGACCACTTTTGCCCTATGTACAAATCCACGCATATTATTTTTGAGGCAAATTCTACACATCTCATAATTTTATCTCTAAATATTTTAGTAGATACTTCTAAAAGATCAAGTCTTATTTTGACATAATCACAAAATCACACTTGTTGTTCTGTCACTAAGTTGTGTCTGACTCTTTGCGAACCCAGGACCTGTAGCACACCAGGTTTTCCTGTCCTCCACTATCTCCCAGAGTTTGTTCAAACTCCTGTGCGTTGAGTCAGTGATGCTATTCAATCATCTCATCCTCTGCTGCCTGCTTCTCCTCCTGTCCTCAGTCTTTTGCAGCACCAAGGTCATTTCCAATGAACCAGCACTTTGCATCAGGTGGCCAAAGTATTGGCGCTTTAGCATCAATTCTTCCAATTATATTAAGGATTGATTTCCTTTAGGATTGACTGGTTTGATTTCCTTTCAGTCCAAGGGATTCTCTAGAGTCTTCTCCAGCACCACAATTGGAAAGCATCAATACTGTGGTGCTCAGCCTTCTTTATGGTCAAACTCTCACATCCATACATGACTACTGGAAAAACCATAGCTTTGATTATACAGTCCTTTATTGGCAAAGTGATGTCTCTGCTTTTTTACTTGCTGTCTATATTTTTCATCGTTTTTTCTTCCAAGGAACAAGCATCTTTTAATTTCATGGCTGCAGTCACCATCCACAGTGATTTTGGCACCCAAGAAAATAAAATCTGTCACTGTTTCCACTCTTCCCTACCTATCTGCCATGAAGAGATATTTCTAAAAGATAAAGTCTTATTTTGACAGAATCACAATACATTAAAAATTAATATAAAATATCAAGTTTTCAAATTTTTAATCATCTCATACTTGTACTTTTATATCATTTAAATTCAGATCCAAATAAATTCCATATATAATAATTAAAAAATGAGCAAAGCCACTTCTAATCTCTTCCTGTTCCTCATCACTAAGTACAACTATAAAGGTTGGAGATAACATAACATATAATCAAAGGAGAGCTCCACAGGTCAAAAGAGGAAGGCAAACTGATGAAAAGTCCCAGAACTGGACTACAACATAATGACAAGGCATCTTCTGACTTTCTTTCACTAAAAAGAGATATATTCTCATTTTGACATAATCACAGTATCACAATAAAAATTAGGAATTCTCTTTAATACACAGTTTTTTAAAAAAGATGACTCAAATAGGGTAAACTCAAAGAAAACTACATTTCTAAAAACAAAGTAAATTAATGAAATTAATGAAGACTAATGAAATTAACAAAAATTAATAGCATTTATGAAAACTGAAAGCAAAGAAAAATTTTAAGTGAAAATAAGCGTAAGAAACATTACCTACACGGTAATAGAAATTTGAATAAAAGAAAATTTCTCATGCAAAACCATGGAAACAATAAGTGGCACATTCTCAACTGATAAAAAGAAAGAACTTTCAACCACAAATTCTGTATTCAGTGAAACTCTCAGGAAAGAAGGTGAAATCAAGCAGTTTTCAGATGATGGAAAACTAAAGGAATTTGTCACTATTAAAGAATGGCTAAAGGAAATACTTCAAACAGAAAGGAAATAATTTTTCTAAAAAAGGAGTATTGGAGCATTAGAAAAGAGGAAATGACAATGTAAAGAACAGACACATGAATAAATACCAAAGACTTTCCTTCCTATCATGAGTTTCCTAAATCATATATGATGACTGAAACAGAAGTTATAACACTATTTTGATGTTCAACAGAATGATATTTAAAAGTGGGGTGGGTAAAGCAACTTAAATAGAAGGCTTCAGCACTTTGGTCAAACTGTTAAAACACTCATACCAGTAGAATAGGGGTAGACACACAACTGTGAAAAAAGCTATTATCAAAAAGACAAGAAAGAACAAGTGTTGCAGAGGATGTGGGAAAAAAGGAACCTTGGAACCTTTGTAGACTATTGATGAGACCGTAAATTAGTGCAGCTGCTGTGTAAAACAGTAGAGAGAATCCTCAATTAGGAACAGAACTTTTATATGACTCAGCTATTTTACTTCTGAATATTTATCCAAATAACACAAAACCACTTATTACCAGCCATGGGGATTTGGGACAAATCATCTCATTTCTCTTTACCTCAGGTTCCTCACTTATAAGGATAATGTAAGAATTAAAGTGGTTAAATACTTAAAAATAACTGATGCATGGCACACACTCCATGAGTGTTATCTACTTTTTTTAAATTTCAGGTAACTTAGAACATATTAGTAAAGTAAGGCTCAAAATTCTCCAAGCCAGGCTTCAGCAATATGTGAACCGTGAACTTCCAGATGTTCAAGCTGGTTTTAGAAAATGGAGAGGAACCAGAGATCAAATTGTCAACATCCACTGGATCATTGAAAAAGCAAGAGTTTGAAGAGGAACTAAAAAGCCTCTTGATGAAACTTAAAGAGGAGAGTGAAAAAGTTGGCTTAAAGCTCAACATTCAGAAAACGAAGATCATGGCATCTGGTCCCATCACGTCATGGGAAATAGATGGGGAAACAGTGGAAACAGCGTCAGACTATTTTTGGGGGCTCCCAAATCATTGCAGATAATGACTGCAGTCAGGAAATTAAAAGACGCTTACTCCTTGGAAGGAAAGTTATGACCAACCTAGATAGCATATTAAAAAGAAGAGATATTACTTTGCCAACAAAGGTCCGTCTAGTCAAGGCTATGGTTTTTCCAGTGGTCATGTATGGATGTGAGAGTTGGACGGTGAAGAAAGCTGAGCGCTGAAGAACTGATGCTTCTGAACTGTGGTGCTAGAGAAGACTCTTTTGAGTCTCTTGGACTGCAAGGAGATCCAACCAGTCCATCCTAAAGGAGACCAGTCCTGGATGTTCATTGGAAGGACTGATGCTGAAGCTGAAACTCCAATACTTTGGCCACCTCATGCAAAGAGTTGACTCATTGGAAAAGACCTTGATGATGGGAGGGATTGGGGGCAGGAGGAGAAGGGGACGACAGAGAATGAGATGGCTGGATGGCATCACTGACTCGATGCACATTGAGTTTGGGTGAACTCTGGGAGTTGGTGATGGACAGGGAGGCCTGGCATGCTGCGATTCATGGGGTAGCAAGGAGTCAGACACAACTGAGCAACTGGATTGAACTGAACTGAACTAGAACATATAGTCAGCAATGTATATACTATCTCTATGAGGATCCCTGGTCTTATTACCAAGAACAACTATAATTAAATATTGACAATAGTTGAATCTGGCTGAAGATAAGGGGTTTCCTTATTTCTTCCTTTGCTTTAAATATGTACAACTTTCCACAATAGTTAAGACAATAACTGTGCTTGTCCTACTGCCTGACTTGCTTTTACCTGAGGGATGATTATTTGTACAACAAATTAGGTTTCTCATAATGGTTGGAAGAAAGATAAGAGCTATCCTAGTGACTCATTCATCAGGGATGGGAAATGGGCTTGTTTATAAATACCAACTCTGTTCAGTCAGTGCTACTTCTTAATGGGTGCTGTTTGAGGTCATATAAGAGCTCAGTGAACATGATTATTATGTTGCAGGGTCTACTATGAGCACAGAAGAAAGGAATGGCAACATACACATTGTATATTATCAGCTTTAAATAGGTTTTTGTGGTGTGCATTTTGAAGCACTCCCATTCATGGCTCCACTTTATATCCACATCCTTTTTTTCTTTCTTCTCATCTTCAATATATAATGTCCTGTTCTGTTTTCAATACCCCCATGAACTGCCTTATAGCCTTTCTGGAACAAGACAAGGTATTTTGTAAATGAAGGTAAAGTTAGCCAGAAGGAAGCTCTGGCAAAAGGACTAGATTACTTTTTTAAAAATTAATTGATGTATTTTTAATTGGAGGAACACTGTTTTACAATTCTGTGTCGGTTTCTGTTGTGCAACAATGCAAATCATTCAAGATTTACTCTTAAATGTGAGAATCACAACAAACAGGTGACACAAGAAGTTATGAAAATAAAAGACACCAGCCAAGGGAGGTCTGTAAGTGAAAACTTCAGCAGGTTGTGAGCTAAGTCCTTAGAAATGCTAATGTTTAATAGATAGGCAGTACTAAAGAGGATTAAAAGAAATGCCCAAATATAAGGCAAAAAAAAGAATTTAGTAGGTGGTGTATCATAGAAAATAATTACTGTAGATATTTTTGCAGCTAGATCAGACTTACCCATAATTTTAGGCTGAAGGAAAGGTGAAAAGTAAGAAAAATAGACTAAAGATACAGTGAAGGTCGAGGGCACATCCGGAAGGCTTGCAATGGAGGAGGAGCACTTTTATTCTCTGAGACAGGAGTAGAAGACAGAAAACTGGGTAAAGACACAACCAGTTTGTAAACAGAAGCACTGAAATTCGATGGAAAGCACATTACCATGATCTCAGTTTCTGTTTTTCTTTTTTTAAGGCCAAGGTCTACTTAAATGAATGGGGATGAAATTTAGGCAGGGGCCTGAGGATAGCAGTTAAAGGTTTAAGTAATCATTGAAGGAAATATGAGAATGAACGGGCTGTGGGCAGGTTAAACGACTAAAAAAAGGCTCTGAGACCTAACAGAACTGAGACTGATGGGATGTCAACATTCTTCAAAAACATTCACTTCCCATGGAATTCAAGGGCTCCCATTTCACACTAGTATCCACTTTTAAATCCGAATAAAAACAATCAACAAACCTAAGATGACCCAGAAAGGTGGAAATGACAAGGTAAAATGGAAAGAAGAAGGTGAAGTGACAAGGAACCTTGGGACTTAAGAAATGATACAATGGTGAAATCCGAGGGTTTTATTTTTGACTCTGCTATATCTCACACTGGATGCTAGAGAAGTCTGCAACCCAGAAATGGCAAGAGCCACAGAACAAAAAAGTCCCAAGAAAAGCCTACTACATCTAGTCAAAGGACTGGGAATAGGGTCTTGTAGAACAGAAAATGTTTTTGGTTCAGTTCAGTAGCTCAGTCATGTCTGACTCTTTGCAACCCCATGAACCCCAGCATGTCGGGCCTCCCTGTCCATCATCAACTCCCAGAGTTTACCCAAACTCATGTCCATTGAGTCGGTGATGCCATCCAGCCATCTCATCCTCTGTCATCCCCTTCTCCTCCTGCCCTCAATCTTTCCCGCATCAGGGTCTTTTCAAATGACTCAGCTCTTCACATCAGGTGGCCAAAGTATTGGAGTTTCAGTTTCAACATCAGTCCTTCCAATGAACACTCAGGACTGATCTCCTTTAGGATGGACTGGTTGAATCTCCTTGCAGTCCAAGGGACTCTCAAGAGTCTTCTCCAACACCACAGTTCAAAAGCATCAATTCCTCCGTGCTCAGCTTTCTTTACAGTCCAACTCTCACATCCATGCATGACTACTGGAAAAACCACAGCCTTGACTAGACGGATCTTTGTTGACAAAGTAATGTCTCTGCTTTTTAATATGCTGTCTAGGTTGGTCATAACTTTCCTTCCAAGGAGGAAGCTTTTAATTTTGTCTTTTAATTTCATGGCTGCAATCACCATCTGCAGTGATTTTGGAGCCCCCCAAAATAAAGTAAGCCACTGTTTCTCCATCTATTTACCACGAAGTGACGGAACCAGCAAATTTGGAAAACTCAGCAGTGGCCACAGGACTGGAAAAGGTCAGTTTTCATTCCAATCCCAAAGAAAGGCAATGCCAAAGAATGCTCAAACTACTGCACAATTGCACTCATCTCACACGCTAGTAAAGTAATGCTCAAAATTCTCCAAGCCAGGTTTCAGCAATATCTGAACCGTGAACTTCCTGATGTTCAAGCTGGTTTTAGAAAAGGCAGAGGAACCAGAGATCAAATGCCAACATCCGCTGGATCATCAAAAAAGCAATAGAGTTCCAGAAAAACATCTATTTCTGCTTCATTGACTATGCCAAAGCCTTTGACTGTGTGGATCACAATAAACTGTGGGAAATTCTGAAAGAGATGGGAATACCAGACCACCTGATCTGCCTCTTGAGAAATTTGTATGCAGGTCAGGAAGCAGCAGTTAGAACTGGACATGGAACAACAGACTGGTTCCAAATAGGAAAAGGAGTACATCAAGGCTGTAATACTGTCACCCTGCTTATTTAACTTCTCTGCAGAGTACATCATGAGAAACGCCGGGCTGGAAGAAGCACAAGCTGGAATCAAGATTGCCAGGAGAAATATCAATAACCTCAGATATGCAGATGACACCACCCTTACGGCAGAAAGTGAAGAGGAACTCAAAAGCCTCTTGATGAAAGTGAAAGTGGAGAGTGAAAAAGTTGGCTTAAAGCTCAACATTCAGAAAACGAAGATCATGGCATCTGGTCCCATTACTTCATGGGAAATAGATGGGGAAAACAGTGGAAACAGTGTCAGACTTTATGTTTTTGGGCTCCAAAATCACTGCAGATGGTGACTGCAGCCATGAAATTAAAAGATGCTTACTCCTTGGAAGGAAAGTTATGACCAGCCTAGATAGCATGTTCAAAAGCAGAGACATTACTTTGCCAACAAAGGTCCATCTAGTCAAGCCTATGGTTTTTCCTGTGGTCATGTATGGATGCGAGAGTTGGACTGTGAAGAAGGCTGAGCACCGAAGAATTGATGCTTTTGAACTGTGGTGTTGGAGAAGACTCTTGAGAGTCCCTTGGACTGCAAGGAGATCCAACCAGTCCATTCTGAGGAGATCAGCTCTGGGATTTCTTTGGAAGGAATGATGCTAAAGCTGAACCTCCAGTACTTTGGCCACCTCATGCGAAGAGTTGACTCATTGGAAAAGACCCTGATGCTGGGAGGGATTGGGGGCAGGAGGAGAAGGGGACGACAGAGGATGAGATGGCTGGATGGCATCACTGACTAGATGGACGGAGTTGGTGATGGACAGGGAGGCCTGAGGTGTTGCGATTCATGGGGTCGAAAAGAGTCGGACAGGACTGAGCAACTGAACTGAACTGAACTGATGGGACCAGATGCCATGATCTTAGTTTTCTGAATGATGAGCTTTAAGCCAACCTTTTCACTCTTCTCTTTCACTTTCATCAAGAGGCTATTTAGTTCTTCTTCGCTTTCTGCCCTAAGGGTGGTGTCCTCTGCATATCTGAGGTTATTGATATTTCTCCCAGCAATCTTGATTCCAGCTTGTGCTTCTTCCAGCCCAGCGTTTCTCATGATGTACTCTGCATATAAGTTAAATAAGCAGGGTGACGATCTACAGCCTTGACGTATTTCTTTTCCTATTTGGAACCAGTCTGTTGTTCCATGTCCAGTTCTAACTGTTGCTTCCTGACCTGCATAGTTTCTTAAGAAGCACATCAGGTGGTCTGGTATTCCCATCTCTGTCAGAATTTTCCAGTTTATTGTGATCCACACAGTAAAAGGCTTTGGCATAGTCAATAAAGCAGAAATAGATGTTCCTCTGGAACTCTCTTGCTTTTTCAATGACCCAGCAGACGTTGGCAATTTTATCTCTGGTTCCTCTGCCTTTTCTAAAACCAGCTTGAACATCTGGAAATTCACAGTTCACATATTGCTGAAGCCTGTCTTGGAGAATTTTGAGCATTACTTTACTAGCATGTGAGATGAGTGCAACTGTGTGGTAGTTTGGGCATTCTTTGGAATTGCCTTTCTTTGGGAATGGAATGAAAACTGACCTTTTCCAGTCCTGTGGCCACTGCTGAGTTTTCAAAATTTGCTGGCATATTGAGTGCAGCACTTTCACAGCATCATCTTTCAGGATTTGAAAGAGCTCAACTGGAATTCCATCACCTCTACTGGCTTTGTTCGTAGTGATGCTTCCTAAGGCCCACTGGACTTCACATTCCAGGATGTCTGGCTCTAGGTGAGTGATCACACCATCGTGATTATCTGGGTCATGAAGATCTTTTTTGTATAGTTCTTCTGTGTATTCTTGCCACCTCTTCTTAATTATCTTCTGCTTCTGTTAGGTCCATACCCTTTCTGTCTTTATTAAGCCCATCTTTGCATGAAATGTTCCCTTGGTATCTCTCATTTTCTTGAAGAGATCTCTAGTCTTTCCCATTCTATTTTTTTCCTCTATTTCTTTGCACTGATCGCTGAGGAAGGCTTTCTTATCTCTCCTTGCTCTTCTTTGGAACTCTGCATTCAAATGGGTATATCTTTCCTTTGCTTTTCACTTCTCTTCTTTTCACTGCTATTTGTAAGGCCTCCTCAGACAGCCATTTTGCTTTTTTGCTTTTCTTTTTCTTGGGGATGGTCTTGATCCCTGTCTCCTGTAGAATATCGCAAACCTCCATCCATAGTTCATCAGTCACTTTGTCTATCAGATCTAGTCCCTTAAATCTATTACTCATTTCCACTGTATAACCATAAGGGATTTGATTTAGGTCATATCTGAATGGTCTAGTGGTTTTCCCCACTTTCTTCAATTTAAGTCTGAATTTGGCAATAAGGAGTTCATGATCTGAGCCACAATCTGCTCCCAGTCTTATTTTAGCTGACTGTATAGAGCTTCTCCATCTTTGGCTGCAAAGAATATAGTCATAGTCTCTATTCCAGCCAAATACCAAGGGAAAAACTGTGTCAGGAAAGCTGAGTGGGGAGTTGGACCTCCACCCTAACCATCAACAAAGAGGCAGAACAAAGTTGTATATGATGGCACTAGCTTCAATCTACCCAAACTGGTACTGCCAATGGGACCCAGCAGAGAGGTATCTTCTACTCTGCCCTCAGCAGCAACAAAGCAGAAAAAGTAGTGTAGGCACTCTTAGCCAGCACTCTATTTTCCCTCTCTATTCCCCAAGGGTCAGCAGGACCACGCCAGTGGAAATGAAACTTATACCCTCACAAGGCAGCAACAAGGCAGTAATAGTTTAACACTTTGCTCCCCCTCTCCCCAGTATCAACAGGAGTCAATAGAGAGATGATTTCCTCTCCTACCCACCAGGGAAAAGAAGAGGTAAAGCAGAGTGCAAATCAGCATTTCACTTTTGCTGAGGTGGTGTCAGCTGAGCTCAGAGGTGAGCTGCAGATCTAATTTCATCTGAAACTGTACACTACACCTATACAAGGTAACTGTCTGCAAAGAAAAAAAAAAGACTAAATAGGATGCACAGTCTCAGAACATAATACCAGAAATGTTCAGGCTACAGTTAAAAATCACGTCAAACTAAAAACCAACAAGATCTTAAATGAGAAAAAGATAATCAATAGACATCAAGATGACACAGATATAGGGATTATCTGACAAAGATTTTAAAATAACCATCATAACAATGCTCAGAGACCAATTAGAAACCTGCATGAAAGAAAAAAAAAGAAAGCCTCAGCAAAGAAGACAGAAGCAATAGAGAAAATCAAATAGAAATTTTAGAACTGAAAAACAAGAGAACAACAGAAAGAAAAAACTCACTGGACTGGCTCAATATAGAATAAATATGAAAATGGAAAGCACCAATGAGATTGAAGACAGAAATACCACGAAATACCCAATTTGAACAAGAGAAAGAAAATGAACAGAGACTCAGGACCTGTGGGACAATAACAAAAGATTCAAAATGTGTATCATCAATCTCAGAAAAAAAGGAGAGTGTAAGACTAACAAACTACAGGAGTAATACCTGAACCAAATTTTACATATTTGCCGAAAAACAAACAAAGTGCACCTGAACAAACCCCAAACAAAGTTAAACCCAAAGAAATCCATGCTAAGACACATCATAATCAAACTTCAGAAAAATACTGACAGAAAAAAGTCTTAAAACCAGATGGAGAGAAAAATTACCTACAGAGGAATAATGATTCAAATAACAATGGATTTTTCACGAGACCAAGAAGGTCCAAAAAAAGCTGAATAGCATTTTTTAAGCAATGAAAAAAAAGAACTATAAACTCGGAATTCTGTACCAGCAAAAAATATTCTTCAGAAATGAAGGTACAGTTAAGATGCTCTCGGATGAAGGAAAACTAAAGACTTTTTGATCAGGGGACTTACCTTAAAAGAATGGCAAAAACAAGTTCTTAAAACAGAAAGGAAATGATAAAAGAAGAAACACTGTAACATCAGGAACAAGAAAGAACAAAGAAAAGAGTAAAAACATGGGTAGACATTATAAATGATCCCTCAATTCACACTTTGAGAAGTGAATTCCACGTTGTCTGCATTTAGATCCAATAAGAAATCAATGATAAGTCTGAGATTCTTGGCTGGATCTCAGAGCAAGTTCAGAAACATGAAATTCCTGCACAGAGGGCATTAAGAGATGTCAGTAGTTCCATCCAGCTAGGAACCCTTAATCCTCCTACACCCAACTCCATAATAATGAGATCTATTCCACTCAGTCTACTTAATTATGATGTTAGAATCACTTTCAGATTTTAAGGGGCTGCCATCCATTTTCCTTCTCTGAGATTTTCTCTTAATTGGAGTATTTTTTGAGAGGCACTCATCATTGATCACATTACCTGAGTCTAAAAGGAAAAACAAGACATGGAATATTACTTTTCCCTTGTCTCTCATTTTGGGATTAAATATCAAAATGAAGCATAACGTGCCAAAGGTATACCTGAACTCTAAATGTAAGTGTTACATCCATTCAAGACTTTCTAGAAGGAGGACATCTCATCAAAGAACTCAAGGTTGGAGATGTCTTAATAGGGCACTGTAAAATGTAAGGGTCTTCACAGTAGTCACTGCAATGGCACTTAGCAGCTTATCTCTGAAGCCTGAGCCCCTTTTGCAACTGTTCATCAATTGGCTTCAGTGAAGGCTGTACCTCCAAGGCTGAATATGTGATGTGAATGCAGCAGGTGGTCCTGCATGGAGCCTCAAGACACAGAAATTCTGCAACAAGGCATCACTTAAGAAGTGGTATCCTTCTCTGACTCTCACATGCCTAATGTCTACACTTTGGATAATGATGTGCTCCCTTCACACAATTGTTTAGGAGAACGCAATGAGATAAAGTTCAAAAAGTACTTAATAAGTACTTTAGTTACTTATTATGTGCTCCCAACAAAGGAGGATGTCATCACCATGTTATAAATAGACATAATAACGTCCTTAAAGTCGCTCAGTCGTGTCCGACTCTTTGCCACCCCGTGGACTATCCAGGCCAGAATACTGGAGTGGGTAGCCTTTCCCTTCTCCAGGGGATCTTCCCAACTCAGGGATAGAACCCAGGTCTCCCGCATTGCAGGTGGATTCTTGGATTTGCATACCAGTTGAGCCACAAGGGAAGCCCAGTAATGTCCTTAAATGAATAAATATAATGTTTAGTCATACTTTGAAGAAAAATCAAATACATGTATCTTTTATAAAGTTATTCTCAAGAAATAAAACCTTAAAGGGAAAAGATTTTTCTAAAAGCATATAAAGCAGATTACAAAACATCTAAAAGTGAAGATTGTGTAACGAGGCTAAGCAGAAGAATAGGAGTCAAAGGGACTACAGGGTGGTCTAGATGTTCTATGATGAAGCCCAAAGCTGAAGAAGAAAGAGAAGCTAGGAGTTTGCTGATTTATTTGGCAGAAAGGGAAGATAGCTAACAAACACACAGTAGATGTAAGAGTAGTTATAGTAAAATGAGAAGATAAAAAGTCTTGTCCAGATAAAAACGTACTGGATTGGATTCTACTACTTTTGTAAAAGAAAAATTATAGGAAATCACAAAATCCTGGTTTTGTAAAGTAACTGAAATTTCATGAAGACATGGGTCTCAAATTGTTAAGAACGTCCAAAAAATGATAGGGAAGCCTAGCGTGCTGCAGTCATGGGGTCACAAAGAATCAGACATGACTGAGAGCCTGAACAACAACAAAGTTGTTCCATGGGTGATCAATATGGCCACTAACATCACCTAGGAATATCTTTGGAGTTGGAATAAAAAAGAAAATCTTCAAATAAGGTTGCAAAGAAAGGTGTAAGTGACCATGGTGGAGAGTTCATCTACTGATCTTGTTTCACTCAGGAAACAAGAAACATTTTATTTAAAAGAAAAAGAAAAGAAAAACCTAATACTTCAGCACATCAGTTCAGTTCAGTCGCTCAGTCGTGTCCAACTCTTTGTGCTAAAATTTAAATGTCCAATTTGCTACCCACAAAGGAATGCTTTTGTTCAGTTACTATTGCAGTGACAGCACTACAACCAGGAACACTTCCAGGCACAGGATACAGTAGCAAACAAGACAGACAAGCTGCCTAAAAGGAGATTACATTCTATGGATAGAGGCAGACGATAAAAAAGACAAAAGACATCAATAGTATGTTAAGAGAAGACTAAAGCTGGGGAAAAGGAGTTGCATTTTAAAGAAGGCCAAATTGAAAAAGTGATACTTGAATAAAAGAAAAAAACATTCACTCTTCATTTTAAAATTATTCTGCTTCCTCACAGTAGCACCTACAAAAATTTTTTTTTCAGTATAACATCAGAACTGCTCTAATTTTTAAAACTGCCTTCTAGAAATGCCTTTAAGAATTTCATTATAAACTGGAAATATACAAAAGAACCCTTAATACAAGCAATTTTAAGAATGTACCAGTTAAAAGAAGACTTACTGCTAGAGGTGGGAGGGTTGCCAACACTCAAATACTAAAATTTTCTGTAGTTAAAGGCAGTTTTCAGAATGTCTCTGTCATTTAATATGGGTCTCACAACAAAAACGATCCTAAAGCAAAATATCTTTTAAGATACATCCCAAAATATTTAGTCAGTATTCCAGTGTTTTAATACTAAATAAGCTGTTAACTTTTACTTTTGCTAATTCCAAAACTTTTAAAAGTCATAATGTAACAGTAATCTATTCATTATTCTGGAAATGAGATCCTTTGCTAATGATTCCAGTTTAACTTTGAAACACAGCCCTTGGGTCCTGACTTTTTTGCCCTTTTATATATTTTACACTGTGGTTTCTATTATAACTTACCTAGTTCTTTGAGGAAGAAGATCAAAGTATCTGTAAACTTTGGCAGTAACTAACTTTCCTATCAATAAAATAGCTGTTTTTAAAAAGAACTTGAACAATTAGAAAACAGTTTTTTAGTTTTTTTATGGTATCACAATACCTCCAAAAAATTAAATACTGAAGTATAGAATCTAACAACACATATATAGGATCTCTAAGTTCAAAAATAACAAAATACTGATAGAATAAATTTAAAAAGGCCTAAATAAATGAATTTGTGAATTAAAGGACTTAATAAAGATGTCTATTATTCAAAATGCTAATTCTCCCTAAATTGATCTACAGATTTAATGCAGTTCCAAGCAAAGTCACAGAGGTTTTCTGCATGTATAGATCAGATCAGATCAGATCAGATCAGTCGCTCAGTCATGTCCGACTCTTTGCAACCCCACGAATCCCAGCACGCCAGGCCTCCCTGTCCATCACCAACTCCCAGAGTTCACCCAGACTCACATCCATCAAGTCAGTGATGCCATCCAGCCATCTCATCCTCTGTCATCCCCTTCTCCTCCTGCCCCCAATCCCTCCCAGCATCAGAGTCTTTTCCAATGAGTCAACTCTTCGATGAGGTGGCCAAAGTACTGGAGTTTCAGCTTGAGCATCATTCCTTCCAAAGAAATCCCAGGGCTGATCTCCTTCAGAATGGACTGGTTGGATCTCCTTGCAGTCCAAGGGACTCTCAAGAGTCTTCTCCAACACCACAGTTCAAAAGCACCAATTCTTCGGCGCTCAGCCTTCTGCACAGTCCAACTCTCACATCCATACATGACCACAGGAAAAACCATAGCCTTGACTACACGGACCTTGGTTGGCAAAGTAATGTCTCTGCTTTTGAACATGCTATCTAGGTTGGTCATAACTTTCCTTCCAAGGAATAAGCGTCTTTTAATTTCATGGCTGCAGTCACCATCTGCAGTGATTTTGGAGCCCAGAAAAATAAAGTCTGACACTTTTTCCACTGTTTCCCCATCTATTCCCCATGAAGTGGTGGGACCGGATGCCATGATCTTCGTTTTCTGAATGCTGAGCTTTAAGCCAACTTTTTCACTCTCCACTTTCACTTTCATCAAGAGGCTTTTGAGTTCCTCTTCACTTTGTGCCATAAGGGTGGTGTCATCTGCATATCTGAGGTTATTGGTATTTCTCCAGGCAATCTTGATTCCAGTTTGTGTTTCTTCCAGCCCAGAGTTTCTCATGATGTACTCTTTCAGCGTTTCTCATGATGCATGTATAGATAAGCTGTTACTAAGATGCGTATAGAAAGGCAAAGATACCTGAATTGCTAAAACATTAAAACTTTAACAATGATGCAGAGCATCTGAAACTCTCATACAGTGTTGGTTCTGATAACACAAAATGGTATATCCATTCTGAAAAAGTCTGGCAGCACCTTATAAAGTTATACATACAGTTACAATCTACCCAACAGTCTCCTCTTGAGAGTTTATTCTAGAGAAGTAAAAACAGGATTACACAAAAACCTATACATAAATGTTCATCGAAGTTTTATTTGGAATAGCCCAAAACTGGAAACAATCCAAATGTCCTGCAAAAGGTGAACAGATCAACAAAGCTGGTACAGTCACATAACAGAGTAGTACTCAGCCACAAACATGGAATCAATTCTCAATACACTACAAGGCTTGAATGAATCTCAAAGTCATTATGCTGAGTGAAGAAGTTAGTCTCAAAAGGTTACATGCTGTAAGGTAACATTTATATGACGTTTTTAACAAGACAAAACTGCAGTGATAGAGAAAAGATCAGCAGCTGCCAAGGGTTAAGGGTTAGGGAGAGAGACTAGGGGCAGCATGTAGGATTTCTTTTTTTTTTTTTTTTCCCTATGAGTTATGGAACTGTTGTGTATCCTAATTGTAGTGATGAGTATACTAATCTACAGTATGTTAAAATTCACAGGACTGAACACCAAAATCCAATCAACTGTACTACATGATAGTTTAAAAATAAAATTTTTAAAAGACCTCAGTCAACATTACAGAAGAGCAGGAATTCAGCACAATAGTGTCATAGTCATAAAGCGTTTTTAGTTCAGTTCAGTTAATTGCTCAGTTGTGTCCGACTCTTTGCAACCCCATGAACTGCAGCATGCCAGGTCTCCCTGTCCATCACCAACTCCAGGAGTTCATTCAAACTCATGTCCATCGAGTCGGTGATCCCATCCAGCCATCCCAACCTCTGTCATCCCCTTCTCCTTCTGCCCCCAGTCCCTCCCAGCATCAGAATCTTTTCCAATGAGTCAACTCTTCACATGAGGTGGCCAAAGCGCTTTACTACCAGCTAATGAAGAAAGGAAATTGATGGAATAAAGAGTGCTATTACCATACTTAAGTGATATTTTATGATAACTCTCAGGAACGTAAGAACATTTGAGACATTTACTTTTATCCTTATGATGTAAAGAATAAAGAGATTACTGAACCAATGACAAAAATCATGCCAGTACAATAATCATTTCTATAGCTATCATGGTTCTACGGAACCAGACAACTTTAAATACATATGACAACATAAGGCTAAAACTTACATAGGATTAACTGGGGCATGGGATTCCCACTGATTACTACTTGGGTAGATATAAACACTCTTTTAATAACAGCTTTATTGAGGTGTAAGTCATGTACAATAAACCACGTGCATTTAAAATATATATGATATATACTTCTATAAAATCATCACCATTATCGATGAACATGGTGATCATGCAAAAAACATTTCCTTGTGCCCTTTTGTAATCTATCCCTCCCTTCCCCTCTACCTTCAAACCCCAGACCACTGCAAATCTTCTTTCTATCACTGTTGGTAAGTTTGCACTTTTTAGAATTCTATACAAAGAGAACCGTAAGTATGCATTCTTTCTTTCCTTCAGCTTTTTTAACTTAGAAGAATTATTTTGAGATTCCTCCATATTACTGGGTATAAAGGCATACTTTGGAGACTGTGAGAATTCAGTTCTAGATCACTGCAATGAAGTGAAAATTGCAATAAAAAAGTGAGATAATTTTTCTGGCTTCCCATAACATATTAAGTATGCAATAGCATTATGTCTAAAAAACAATGTACATACTTTAAGAATACTTAATTGCTAAAAAATGCCAACCATAATCTAATAATGCAGAGTTGCTACAAATCTTCAATATATAAAAAACATAATATCTGCAAAGTGCAATTAAGTGAAGAGCAACAGTACAAGGCATGCTTGTAATACTTCATTCCTTTTTATTACTTTGTAGTATTCCAACAGGGCTTCCCTAGTGGCTCAGGGGTAAACAATCTGCTTGCCAATGCAGGAGACGTGGGTTCAATCCCCGGGTCAGGAAGATCCCAGGGAGAAGGAAATGGAAACCCACTCCAGTATTCTTGCCTAGGAAATCCCATGGACAGAGGAGCCTGGCAGGCTACAGTACATGGGGTCACAAAGAGTCGGACACAACTTGGCAACTAAATAAAAATGATAACAAGTATTCCAATGAATACACA
This sequence comes from Bos grunniens, assembly GCF_055505025.1. Taxonomy (NCBI): domain Eukaryota; kingdom Metazoa; phylum Chordata; class Mammalia; order Artiodactyla; family Bovidae; genus Bos; species Bos grunniens. The sequence continues at coordinate 48,254,193 of NC_141168.1, read as the reverse complement.
GTAGACTATTTATCCATTTACCTGTTTATGGACATCTGGGTTTTCCCACTTTTGGTTATTACAAATGTCTCTACATGTTCAGAGACATTTTAATATATTGAAGAAAACAACTTCAGATCATCATCACTTTCTTAAACTGAAATATAACACATCAGTATATGTATATCTACACACACTATATATCCCTGTATTATGCATTATTATAAAGGCAAAAATGGCCTTTTTCCCTCACTGTTTTCCTGTGAAAAGTGAAAGTGTTAGTTGCTCAGTGGTAGCAATCTTGAGCTTCCCTCATGGATCAGACAGTAAAAAATCTGCTGGCAATGCGGGAGACCTGGGTTCTATTCCTGGGCTGGGAAGATCCCTTGGAGGAGGTCATGGCAATACACTCCAGTATTCTTGCCTGGAGAATCCCCATGGACAGAAGAGTCTGGTGGGCTACAGTCCATGGGATGGCAAAGAGTTGGACTTGAGTGAGCAACTAAGCACTTAACAACAACAAAATGACTGATTTGTTTCAATAAAAATGTAACATACCCACAATAAAAGGCAGCCATAAGCATATAAGTCAGAACTCGGAGAAGCAGGTTTTCCCATTTTCAGTTCAGGTGATAGCAAACTTAAGTCACCAACCATCATGTTCACTGAGGTTCGCTGACTCTACAGAAACAGTAGGTCAAATATTTTAGAGACAACACAGTTGAGGCAGCTTCCTGTGAAGTAATCTGCATGTAATCAACACAAAAAATATTCATTTGAAATATTCTATTCTCTCTCCACTTTGAAATATTTTTACCTAATTTCCACTATTATAAACTGCTCTTAAAATCAGTCTCATGAAATTTAACAGTGATACTACGGTTACACTGCACATTGTAGACTCCAGATTAAATGTTAAGAATCACTGATTCAATAAAATTTAGTACTTTCTTAAAAAATACACTTCACAAGGGCAAGAGGTAGTGCTATTTTCTAACTCTGAAAATTATAAGTAATTTTAAACAACACAAGTATAAAGTACCTTCCTTCCTTACTGACCATTTTCTAAGTATACCATTTCTAATGTGTCAAAAGGATGATCAATGACAAGAACATGAACCCTGGATTCAGATAAACCTTGACTGCAATACTCACTCTGTCATTTACTTGCTATATGACCTTTGGCTTTAATCTCTGAGTCTAAATTAATTAATCTGTACAAAGGAAATTAACTTGTAACTACCTCAGAGTTATTATAAAGGTAAAGATAATCAGCACACTAATTACTTAGCATATATCGCTAAGTGTTAATTATCTTCTCCTACCATCCTTATTGGAGGAGGAAATGGCAACCCACTCCAGTATTCTTGCCTAGAGAATCCCAGGGACAGAGGAGCCTAGTGGGCTGCCATCTATGGGGTCACAGAGTTGGACACGACTTAGCAGCAGCAGCAACCATCCTTATCCTTGCTTCTCGGAGTAGGATAGTTTGGGAGTAGTACTTAAAAAGATCAGTAGCTATAGTAACACCCGGGAACTTGTAAGAAACACAAAATTTGAAATGCTGAATAAAAATCTGCATTTTACGCACACTTGAAACATATACTGTCATATACTAATTTCACCTCAATTTCTAAAAACTGCATTTTTAACAAGATTCCCAGGAGAATCACCTGTAGTGTAAAGTCTGAAAAGCAATGTTTTTGACTATGGACTACTTTTCAAATTACTCTTCTGGCTAGTACTTCAACTGAGATTAGGGTAAAAAATGAAGCAAGAAGTGAGTTCAACCCATATTTCAGAATAAATCATTTTAAGGGTTTCCCCAGTGGTTAATGGTAAAGAATCTGCCACAATGCAGGAGACACACAAGACATGGGTTCAATCCCTGGATTGAGAAGATCTCCTAGAGGAGGAAATGGCAACCCACCCCAGTATTCTTGCTAGAAAAATCTCATGGACAGAAGAGCCTGGCTTGGGGGGGCGGTCACAAAGAGTCGGAAACGACTGAAGCAACTGAGCATGCACCTAACAGCTGACAAATCAGTATAAATCAGGAAGAATACCTTGGACTCATATTTATAGCTGGGAGAATGGCATGCCTTGGTAAACTAACCAGGATTCCTAAGAATAGAGAACTTTTAAAAACATACAATTCAGTTATTTTTAAGATGTTATCCTAATCTTCAAATAAATATTAAAATAAACCTTTCAGCAAATTTTATTTGTATAAATCCTCTATAATCAAGCATTTCATTAGTTTTACATTTTTATTTTCCCATCTTTTTGAGGTACCACATGAAAACCACTGAACTGTATATAAACAGGTGGCATTATTCTATGACTTGCAGATGACCAATATATAAAGCATTCTAACTTTTACTAGTCAAAAGGGAACTCCACACACAATAAATATTGGCAAGGATGCTGAGAAACTGGAATCCTCAAATTATCACTGATGAGTATGTAGAACAGTACAGACACTTCAGAAAATAGCTTTGTTTCTTAAAAAGTGAAACACAGACATCTACCATATAACCCAATAATTCCTTCCCTAGGAAAACATACCTCCACACAAAAACTTGTATACTGATGTTCACAGAAGCATTATTCAGAATAATCACAAAGTAGAAACCCCAGTACCCACAAACTGATGAATGTAAAAACACAGTACAGCACATCCATACAATGAAATACTAATTGGGCATTTTAAAACCATAATCAAAAAAGACACAAGTACCTTAATGTTCACTGCAGCACTATTTACAATAGCTAGGCCATGGAAGCAACCTAGATGTTCATCAACAGATCAATGGATAAAGAAGCTGTGGTACATATACACAATGGAATATTATTCAGCCATATAAAGGAATGCATTTCAGTCAGTCCTAATGATGTGGATGAACCTAGAGCCTATTATCCAGAGTAAAGTAAGTCAGAAAGAGAAAGACAAATATCATATATTAATGTATATATATATGGAATCTAGAAAGATGGTACTGATAAACCTATCTGCAAGGCAGAAGTAGAGACATAGACATAAAGAATGGATTTATGGACACAGGTGGGGAAGGAGAGGGGTAGGAAGAATTGAGAGTAGCAATGAAACATTTGGATTATCATGTGTAAAATTATTAAATTGGTGCAAAAGCAATTTCGGTTTTGCATTGTTGAACTTTACCATTTGATACTGGAATACATTCTGAAATAACTGTGGTTATGTTATAAAAAATTTTTTAGAAAAGGAATGAAGTTCAGGCACATGCTACAAGATGGATAAATCTTGAAAACATTATGCAGAATGAAATATGCTCATCATAAAAAGCCACATATTGTTTGACTCCATATGCAGAAAATGTCCACAATAAGTTAAGTCCATAAGGACAGAAAGTGGATTAGTGGTTTCCAAGAGACTTAATAGAGGAATAGAGGAGGAGTGACTGCAAAGCAGTACAGGGTTTTCTTCTGAGGGTGATAAAAGTGTTTCAGAATTAGACAGTGGTGACTGATGCACAATATTGTGACTATATTAAAATTAGTACTGAAATGTACACATCATATGTGAATTATATTTTAATAAAGAGAAATGCTCCCTTGTGATTGTATTTTGAAACTATTTATTCTACCAAAAAGAAAAAAAAATATCACAATATTCTCTTTATCTGATATATGTTACTGCTACAAACTGCCTCTTCTGAGGTAACATGACACCAAATTAACAGTCAATGTCATCAAACTAGAACTTAAACTAAATGGAAAAGTCCAAGATTCCCAAGTTTCTAAAAATGCCCACTAATCAAAAAATAGCAAAGCATGTATATCTAAATCTAATCTATTGATTGGGAGAGCAGCAGCAGATGGGGAGACAGGAGATGGCCATCTACTTTTCCTTGTGTATTCTAGCAGTTAAATGTTTCTTGATGATGACAAAATAATTGTTGTTTGCTGCTGTTATTTGTTCTCTAAGATATGTCCCACTATTTTGTGACTCCATGGACTGTAGCCCATCAGGCTCCTCTATCCATGGGATTTCCAAGACAAGAAAGCAGGAGTGGGTTGCCATGTCCTTCTCCCAAGGATTGAACCCATGTCTCCTGCACTGGCAGACAGATTCTTTACCACTGAGCCACCAGGGAAGCTCCAACTGACAAAATAATTAACGTGAATGTTGTCAACGCCATCGACTGTAATTTCAGGTTGCTCCTAAAACTTAGGTTGCTCCTAAAACTTATGGTTAAAAAAAATTTAATGCACAACTTTATAAACTCTTGTCCTAGCATCTAGCTGATAACAGAGTAATAGCTTACACCACATGACATACCTTAACCAAAGGCAAAGATCTTATAATAAATTACCATATCATGCAAAAGTGCCTAATAATACTAAATGAAGTCTAGAACTTATTTATAAAACCACTATATTTTACCACAGATTTGGTGAAGTCAAAATCTCCAACAATTCCATGTTGACGGTTTAAAGCAAAAACATTGTTCTGATGAAGTGATCCATGAACTATGTCAGCCTTGTGCAATGTATGAAGGCCCTGGGCTACACCTTTCATGACCTTTAAAGCTTCCTATAGATAATACAAAAAAGTCAGGAAGTAGACAAATCATTTTAATAACTGAACCTTTTCTCTAGTTAAAAGACTTTTCAGAAGTGACTAAGCTTCTTCTAAACGAACCTTTAAAAACAATACAGCATAGATAAAGAATTAAAGGCCAGAAGTCCTGATTATGTAACTGGTAATATCATGTAAACATATGTATCACATATGTGTGTGTATATATATGTTTAATATGACTTAGAGACTATAGTCTCTAAGAAGACTTGGATTACAAACAATGACCATAGACCATCTAGAAAAGAAAAGAGGCCGAAAGAATTACTGTGCAGAAAGAATCAGGTCATTGTTTACTGTTATTACTAATTCAAATTTACAACAGAAATTAAAGCTACTGCTTAAGACCAAGTGCTATACTATACAATTTACATACGACACTGCCTAATAGTTATAAGGATTATGCTTTGGTGCCAAAAAGTTCCAACCCCAAGTCCCAACTCAGCCTCTGGATGAAGGACCCTGTACTAGTCACTTTAATCTCTGTGAGCCTCACTTTTCTAATCTGTATATAATGCGATAACTCATATCCCAGGGGTGATGTGACAATTAAATAATCAAAACTGTACATTGAAAGTGTGCAGCAAACCCTCAACAAACTTAAGGTGATACTTTCTCACTAGACACATCCATGAAAATAATGTGTTTTTTTTTTTTTTTTTACTTACCTCTGAAGTTAAAGGCATGGTGGACTGAACAGCATTCAGATTTGCCCTAGGATAATATGGGACCATCAGATAAGCCATAGGATCAGACTAAGAAGCAAAACAGAAAATGAGAATCTAAGTGAAAAATTCTTTAAAATATCTTCAGTATACAATGACTGTACAAAATAATTTTTCCACAAAGAATTACTTCTCTGCTGAACAAAATCTTTTAAATTTAACTAGGTCTCATTTGTTTATTTTTGCTTTTTTCTTTTGCTTGGAAGACTGATACAAGAAAACATTGCTAACAATTTACGTCAAAGAGTGTTTCATATATGTTCTTTTCTAGGAGCTCTATGGTTTCCTGTCTTACATTTACGTATTAAACTATTTTGAGTTTATTTCTGTATATGGTGTGAGGGAATGCTATAATTTCATTGTTTCATATGTCGCTATCCAGCTTTCCCAGCACCACTTGTTGAAAAGACTGTCTAAATAAACGTAAAAGCTTTGCACAGCAGAAGAATCCATCAACAAAATTAAAACAACCTATGGAATGGGAGAAAATATTAAAAAATGATGTGACTAACAAAAGTAGTTCATATCCAAAATATACAAACAGTTCATACAACTTGATATTAAAAACAATACAAAAATAAGCAGAAGAATAGATATTTTTTCAAAGAAGACATATAGATGGCTAATAGGCACAGGAAAAGATGTTCAATATCACTAATTATTAGAGAAGTGCAAATAAAAACCACAATGAGCTAGCTATCACCTCACAGCTATCAGAAGGGCTATCATCAAAAAATCTACAAATAACAAATTTTGGAGAAGATATGGAGAAAAGGGAGCCCTTATATTGTTGGTGGTAATGTAAATTGGTACAGCCACTAAGGAAAACAGACGGGAATTCCTTAAAAAAATAAAAATAGAACCACCATACAATCCAGCAATTCTACTTCTGGGTATATATCCAGAAAACAGTAACAACAACAACAACAATCCTAAAGATATACACACTTCAGTGTACAAAACAGCACTATTTACAGTGGTCAAGACATGTATGTAACCCAAATGTCCATTTATAAATGAGTGAATTAAGAAAATGTGGTATATACAATGGGATATATATTGCCATTTGCAGCAATGTGGATGGACCTAGAGCATATTATGCTTAGTGAAATAACTCAGAGAAAGACAAATAACTATATGATATCACCTATATATGGAATCTAAAAAATAATACAAATGAATATATATACAAAACAGAACCAGACTCAGACATAAAAAACAAACTGTGGTTACCAAACAGGAGATGGAAAGTGCAAGGGACATATTAGGGGTATGGGGTTAATAGATACAAACTGTTATATATAAAATAGATAAGCAACAAAGATTTACTATGTAATACAGGGAATTATACCCATTATCTTACAATGGAATATAATCTGCAAAAATACTGTGCTATGAAATTAATATACCTGAAATTAACACAAAATTGTAAATCAACTATATATTTAATTTAAAAAATTAAAAGGAATTACTTCTATAAAGCTTGTAACTAAAACATATTTTAAATAAAATGTTTTCTGAAAGAGATTAGCATAAAAACTTTACCTTACACAAAAATAAGAATATCAGTGGTAGCAACCCAGATTCTCCTTTAGCTTCTCTCCAAGCTGTGTGATAGGCAGCTGCTCTCTGAATTACCCTGGCTTCTGTGTCGACATCCACAGAATAGCCCTTTTACCAAAAAAGAGGAAGTGGCAGTCCTAAGATTAAAATCTCACTCTAAGTATATATCATTTCAACTTTTTATATGTTAAAATATATCTAAATTTATTCTTTAATTGCATGAGTAGTTTTCGTATCTGCTTTTAATGATATAATTTAAAAAGAAAAGAACAATTCTACCAGTAGCTTAAAATATAGTCTACAATATATACCCACTAAGACCAAATTAATTATCCAACTATTATGATTAACAGTTTTGCAGGTCAATGAAGAGAAGAAATCAAAGAATAAAAGACTGTTGGCAAAACAGTTGAGATTTCAAATAGAAACCTAAGAAAAATAAGAACTTTGAATCTTAGCTAGATCATATTAAGTTCTCCTGAAAAAAGAAAAGCAAGTATATCCTATTAAAAACATATATTATTTAGGGAAATGAGGGAAACTTTAAATACAAGGTAGTTACAGCAGCCAAACTGGAAACATAATCATGATACCAGTTAATTCATATAATTTAGAAAATAAACAGTGGGTCTTTACTTTGCTGTAAAAGTACCACCACCACGTGGTACTTCTCTGAATCTTCCACAAGTCCAAAGAACTTAAACTTACCTTTAAAAGAATTATCTGCCCATTAACCTCAGAACATATCAAAGGACGCTTGCTGCTAAGCTCCTTCATAGGCTCAGCATCAAGAAGATCTCTTTCCAAGCTCATTGTAAGAAGACCACCAGAGTTCTAAGAACAAGTTTTTGTTACACTTCAAGAAACCAAACAAGCACTTTCAAATAACAAAATTAGTTACATACTATCAGATGGATTGGATATCATGAACTCTACTGGAGATACCAATAAAATAAAAATATTTAAAGTTTTATATTTTTCTATGTCCTGGCACTTGAATTCCCACCCGGAATGTAATCACCATACACTTAATCATGCTACCCCTCTATACGAGATTCTGAAAATGACTGGGATGAACCCTGCTTCCAAGGAACCCTGATGTTACTTGGGAAACTTAATGTGTTTCCTAAAAAATATTAAAATGATGAAAAATAAAAAGGCGGCTGTAGAATGGGAATGAGAAGTCTAAAAATTAAGACTACGACAGTTCTAGGAACTAACAGAGTTCTAACACCCCTGCCTCTGTTTGAAATGGAATCTTCAAAATTGAAAATTTCTTTCAAATAATTTAATTCTACTATGTATTCCTGATACTTTTGTGCACTAAAACATGACTATCGACATTTTAAATCAAGCTGAGTTTTACTGTGGTATAGTCTTACTAATCATAAGAGGGATTGTGAAATTATCTTCTGTTTTTTTAAGTGTTGTCACCATATTTAAGTAATCCACAATATATAATCAACCTACAGGGGATTTCCTAAAGCACATATCACAGGAAAACACCTTAAAATAATAAAGGGTATCCATAAGCCAATCATATGATTATGATTAACAGTTTTGCAGGTCAATGAAGAGAATCGTAAGCCATGATTAATCTTCCAAAATAAAACAGATTAGCGTATTTTTGAAATTAATTTTCAAGCCCCATATAGTATCACATTATTTACTCATGCATCCTACATAAAATAGTCTCTAAGCAAAATTAAATAATTGCAAGGAAAATCTCACATTATTTAAAAGTTTAGTCTGAAAAAGATTATTCAGTAATTGCTTTAACAGTTTACAGGACTTTAATCTTATATATTTATCAGTTCAGATATCTATGTGAACATTCCTTTAGGTACTATATTTAAACTATTATCATGAATTTAATGACAATGTTAAAGAATAAACATCTCCTCTAGACCCTCATGGGCAGCAGACAAAATAATAAAACACAGAGTTAACAGACTCAGCTCTGAGAGCCAGAGTTTACCAATCCTGCTCCACAATGTCCTAATACATTGATCTCCTAGTTTTGAATCCTGACTGCCTAGAAAATCATACTCACATTAACATATCTACCTTAACTTCTACCTCAACTTCCCTAGAATAATTTTTCCAGCCTGCTTTAAAAGATACATTCTGTTTATAAATTCTTCATGAGTATCAGAGTCCTACTTTTATTCTAACTCTTGGAACAGGAAATAAAATTGCTTCATCAATTCAAAAGATAAACACCTTTAATTCAAATAAGTGCCATGCAAAATGTTTTCTCTTTAATCATGAGAAAAAGAGAAAATACAGAAAACATGCAAATTGATATAAAAATTAAAATACAGTATGCAAGTATGAAAGACAGCCTTGAGAAAGTTCTAATACTAAAAACCATTCAGCAGAAACATTTTTATAGCAAGATTATTACAGATTCAACAATGATACATAATTGTAACATCATCACTTTTCAGCACTCTGCATAGTAGTAATTCTCAAAGGAAACAAAGCTTACCATGTACTTAAGTAATCCTATTTCAGGATGAAGTAGAGGAAGCTCAGGGAACCATTTTTGTACTAAGCTACTCAGCTTCGCCTAAATTTAAAAAAATATGTATTTTTTATTATAGATCAATGTATATTCAATCATACATCCTGATACCTCCCTTATTAAATAACAAGACTTCTAATCTAATAATATATATATAATCTAATAATATATATATATAAATATATATAAAATCACTGATTTTGCCTTCTACTACAATAATTGAAAACCAAGCAGCAACTTGGATCTAAATTAACCACCTTACTAATAGAAGAAAAAGTTTATTACAAATTTTAATGGCTTGGCTTACATATACAGGCACAAAATCTTGCCTAAGGTCAAAGTCCACACTCACTTTCAAGCTAAAATGAAAAAGTGTGATGAAAAATCAACTGGAATCATAAACTGTCACTAGTTCTCAAAATGTAAGAACACAGTAACATTTTAAAATACTGGCTATTTCATGTAGGAAAAAAAAATCATAAAAGCCTGGAAAGAAAAAAATAAACATGTAGCTCTACAAAAGCTACTTTAAAGTAAACGTGTCAACTGAACATCCTTAGAAAAGTCACTTATCACATGTTTTATTCTGTAAAATTTCCAGACATTTATCAAGTTCATGGGATAGTTATTTTATCCAATATTCACAAGGTGAATAATGAAGTACACACAGGTAAGTTTGCTAAATATCACATAATAAAGTGCCTATTATTTTCATAGTACTTTTATTCTTCAGAGCACTGTTTCTTACCTTTCTTCCCATAATATCCCTAAAATATAAAATTCAATATTCTTTCCATTTTAAAGACAAGATATGCTGACTGATTCTTCCAAAGTAACAAAAATCAGTGGTAAAACTTACCCTCAACCTAGTAGTTTTGTAATATTCAACTAAATTATGGTGCCTTGTTAATGTTTTCACTGCAGTTTTAAGCTAAAATAATAATCATAAAGATTATAATAAAGGAAAAATCTTTGGGCTTTATGTTAAACAGAAAACAAGTAGTGTGCAAAATTATGAGATAATCTTGATTCTTGTAAAAATAAGACTTAAAGGAAGATAAGTCAAAAGTTTAATGTAATTATACTACTGTTACCACCGACTGAGAAAGTTAAAGATGATATTTCTTTATACTTTTCTGCAATTTTCACATCTGGAACAATGGTTATGAAATATTTTGTCATCAGAAATTAATATCTAAGTTCACATAAATATTATTGTATCAACAGTTAGTCACTTAGTTGTGTCTGACTCTTTGCGACACCATGGACTACAGACTGCCAGGATCCTCTGTCCAAGGAATTCTCCAGGAAAGACTGCCAGAGTGGATAGTCAAGCCTTTCTCCAGTGGATCTTCCCAACACAGGGATAAAACCCGCGTCTCCTGCATTGCAGGCTAAAATTACCATCTGACACACCAGGGAAACCCCCATACCAACATAACTATGCCAATATAATCTCTAGCCTTGTGATTACAGTCCACTTCATAAAAACAGATATTTGAATCCAATTTTAAAACTAATTCAACATTTCAAAGAATCAAATACTTACATATTCCTCCTGCTCATGATAAATTCCCTCAAAGACACTATTCCGTAACTGAGTTATTTCTTGTTTTATTTTTTCAATCTCAGATCCATCATGGTCATCAGACTTTAACCAGAAAGAAAAAAGTAACGTTACAGGCTTATTAAAGTAGACTGAAAACAAATTCTTCCTAGTAAGAATTAAGGCAACTTCTATGGCAAATCACTGTCTGATTTTTACATATCCTTCCATATCTAGCACTAAAGTCCCTCATAACATAATTGTTGAATTAATATTAGTTTAATATTAGTTTATTCTAACCCTGAATTTTCTAAAACCTACAAAAAGGGATTATAAAAATGTAGCCATAAAGTCTATTACATAGATTTTTCTTATCTCTTAATTTGCTGTAAGTTTTCTCTAAGATGACCAACTGCCACCATAAAATAAATATTAAGAATAGGAACCAGAATACAATTAAATTCCATGGAATATTTCTCCATGTAAAACTTGATTTTAAAAAATCAGTAAACATGTGGCATGCCTAGGAAAAACAATGTAGGACTCTGAAAACATTAATGATAACAAATAAGTCTCCTTAAAAAGTACATGTCTTTAAGGTTAGATGTATTTCTATAACAGTTAAAAAATTAAACTAAAAAAGACCTCATGTCCTATAGCCCAGAATAGGATAAAACTAGAAAAATTTTAAACTATTAAATTAGTTCTACTCCATGCTTAACTGCTCCAATGAGGAAGAAAGCTAATTCAAGCTGGATTAAGATATAATGTAAACCCCTTTGATAAGTAAATGGAATCCTCAAGGGAACAAAGAATGGCAGTTTATTCACAAAGTTTCAAGCCTAAAGGCTAAAAGTGTCCTAATTCTTTTTGTTCTATTACATTTGAAAACAACTTAAAATATCTGCAAGAAATACTATGTCCAGGCTTTAAAAAGAGAGTTAACAAAAGACATCCTGATCTTTATGACAAAATTCTACCTTTGGGGGAGCACCCTGTCACCTCTCAGCATGTAACAGGCTTATTTTTAATAGACATTGTAACAGTCCAAGTAAAAGTTTTTTAAATTATTCAAAAACATTTATGTTACCAACAACCAAGGCAACCATGTAAAATGCTTTTAGAAAACATTTCATGACATAGGAAAATGTTTTACATTATTAACCTAGTAACTTACAGAGGGAAAAAGAGATAAAATATATAAAACAAAAAGTGAATAATTTTAAAGAGTGTATTTAAGAAGCAGACCCCAAGTAAAATTAGGTACACACAGAATTCATTAAGAACCAACTGTTTTCTTACTTCTTCCAAATTATTCTTTTCAACCAATTTCCATCTCAGTCGAGCCTTTAAGCTTTTCAGTGTCTTTTTAATGGAGAGCAAGTGATCCACGCTGGGGCTCTTATTTAAACATTCAATAATCTGTTTCTTAAACTGAGAGAAAGAGTTGTTATATTTTCAACACACAAATAGCAATATTTATTGAACAGTCACCTTTGGACCACTCTCTCTATTAAGATTCAACTAATATTTACTGAGCTCAGACTGAAGTTAAAAATTTTACAATTTTCAACAAAACAATTCTACCCACTGTCTTCTTGATTTTCTGCGTATCTACTTAGAATAATATCATTCTAGCAATCGAAGTAGCAAAGGTAAAAAATATTTCAAGCTGGACACATAGTGAGACGCACTTCGCTACAGAAAATGCAAAAGGGAATTTCCAGTGAGGATGTAAACTGAATTTATCTTTTCCAAAAGTAGTTTGACAATATATATCAAGTTTCAAGAATATTCATTCCTTTTGACTAAGTAATTAACAATTTTTAGGAATCTACTTGAGGAACTAAATAAGATTATGTACAAAAACTACATACAGTTTCATGGTAAAAAAAAAATGCAAGTAAACCTAATATCTAACACAGATGAAAGGTTAAATAACATCATATATCTATGCAAGAGATGATGTTTTATTCACTCACACAGTATAAAAAAATTATTAATCATATGGGAAACTGTTCATGAAAAACCATTAAATGACAAAAACCTTTTCAAAACAGTTTACAAAATGATGCAATACACATAATATTCATATGTACATATAATTTACCATTCAAAAAGGAAATACTCTGAAAACTAGCACTTAATATCTCTTAAGCTAATGGGAATACAATCAATGTTTTTATTTCTCCTCCTTATCTTTCTGTATATAGCAAGTTTTCTACTGTAAACTTGTATAGGCATAAAGAAAAAGATAAAAGTTATGTTTTGGAGAGCATAATAAAAACCAAAGATTAAAAAAAAAATCTCAATGTATTTTATCAGTAAAATTGCCATTCCCACTATAGGGTGAGTTTAATTATATACCAGCTAACAATGGCTATAATTTTTTTCCAGAAATAGTAAATAATTTATCTACACACTGGGTGTTAACTACTTAAGAAAAGTTTAAGTATTAAAAATTTCAAAGCATCTGTATATAAGACCAATTATATAAAGCATACTCCAACCTCAACACTGTCCTTGTACTTGGATTGTACTGTGGCAATAAGGCTTTCCTCTGAACGGATCTTTTGTAGTACTTGACTACATGTTTTTAAAATGATCTCCTTGTCTGCATCACCTTGTTCCTAAATGAAATTACACACACAGAATTATATATAAAGGAGTACAAAATAATTAAAACTTTTGATAACAATGGAAAAAATTCAAAATGATACCTTTAACAAATTTATATATTTCAAAATACTTCTTAAACATAGATCTTTTTCGAGGGAGAAGAGAAACTGATGTCAAAGATGTTCATATGGGAAATTTTATTCCCATAACACTATTATTCCTAAAGCTGTCTAAACTAGAGCATTAAAGGAAATCAGGAATACTACTATGCTAAATATAAAAACTAAACAATATACAGAACTTCAACACTATTTTTATTAACAACCATGTCTAAAATCAAGCCTCACAGAACCATCTAAATAAGGACAACTTTACAGTTGACAGTGGGGAAATACAGTATTTTTTTGCATGTATTTTTTAAATGTCACTCTGTATAGAATTACAAAGGGAAAAGAGAAACAAGCAAAATAAAGAACATAACCAACCAAAATAAAGAACATAACCAAAATAAAAAACATAACCAATTTAGTAAGCAACCTAAAAAGCTGGTCCCAGCGAGCAGTATTAACATTACAAAATACACTAATTTTTGGCTTTATACAGCAATAGAGAATATATACAGTACGGAAAGACAGCTACTAATTAATCTTGTGTATTCACTTCCAAAAGGTCTCTCAGATTTTATTTCAAGCTTTTATAAACTCTGAAGAATCTTATCTTATGGTTACTGGGTATGACAGACTTAAGAATTAAGTGCTATTGAAATCCGATAGAATCAGATTAATCTAAGAGTTGTTTTCCTAGAATTAAACATGAGATTTTTTTTTCCTTGATGTGAAATATCCTACTAAAATGAAAATATCACCCTGTGGAAGAATAAGACTTCTCATTGTGTTTGGATTAGAACTTGGCAGTATTAGTATATCAGACAGGCTTTTACAAGGAAAGCTAAGTCTAACTAGTAAAAAAACAAAAAACAAAAAACAACACTTTGCTTTAAGGAATACCAGTACTCACAATCAGAGATATCTCCAGCTCCTTGCAAACACCTGACTCAGTGTTCTCCAGGATTTCATCAATATTATCAATTGTGTCATCAGAAATCAGTGATTTTTCCACAGACAGATCAAAGGCCTCATTTGTAAAAATAAAAACATGAAGTATCTCATTTAATTATTTCAATTAGTATTATATTCTTACACTTGGAGCACAGAATTAGCCTATGTATTGCATAATGTGGGGGAAATAAACGTAAGAAATATAAAGTACTACCTTCAGAAACCTTATGCATGGGGAAAAAAAAAAGGTACACACACCTCACACACTTAAAGAAAATACAGATTTTGTTAAAGTAAGTAGTGGTTAAGAGAGATGAGAGGACAATACAGAGGGAAAGTATGAGAAAAAAACAGGGACAAGACCAAGATGTTTTGAGGGAATAATAAAAGAGACTGTCCAACTGGTAAAGAACCTTGACTGCTCAGGTGGCAAGTTCAAATTGGACAGACAGTAGGTAAACAAAACCAGCCTTTATACAAAGGAATGGGTATGATTATACCTGATATTTAATGATGACTCACTAGAATTGAGGAATCTAAAGAATAAAAGTTAAAAATTAAACTCTGATAGTTTTCATCTCATTAGGAAAACTAAGGTAATTCCTATCAGGAAACAGACTTTATAATAAGGTATAAAATAGAATAAAATCATGGGTCAAAATTATAATGTAGAACATAAAGGTCATAAGCAGTCACTCTGATTTCAGAGGTTCAGATTTGTGATTACGGAGGTCTAGATTTGGGAAATAGCAATGGAAATGAAAGATAACAGACAACCTAAACAGAGGATGATTCTGAAACAAACGAAGACAAAGAAATAACTTAGTTACGTTAATGTATCCATAACAAAGCATCAAAAAAGAATTCTAGAAGTAGCTTATATTTGGAAACCAATCACACAGAGAGATAAATGATACCATAGGTGTCTTTGTCCTTGCTCAGGAGGTTGCAAACAGACAGAAGAACAAAGAATCAGTAACAAAATTGGGCAAAAATTCAGTTAGGGTTCTGAGTACATTATACAAACCACATGTCTCAAAGCCTTTTATAAAATTATGTAGTGTTTTTACAATAATAAATAAGAACTAAAAAAATTATGACATCTTTTCTAATATTTAATAACCGAGACTAATATTTCCCATTTTAGATATCTTTAAGATATTTAAGATAACTAAAACCTGAATGACTTAAACACTGCCAAACATTTTAATCATGACTAGTTAGCCAACTAATGCTAAAACACATGTATCTTTCTAAAAAAGAAACCAAAATGAGGAAAGCTGTATCTTCTAAAGCACATACCATTACCTCTACACTATAGCTGTAAAACAAACACTTCACTTGTAATAAACTCCAGATATTATCTTACACCTGTAGCTTGACTGAAGCTGTTTTCATATACGTCCTAAACAGAGAATGTAAATAGGTAAATCCCTCACTCTTCTATCCCAGCATTCTCATTCTTATTTTTGTCTCTTTTTTCTCTCTCCTCCACCCTCCCTTGCTTTCAGAAAGAAGTAAATTACATGTGGAAAATTTAAAAACATATATTCCCTGGTTTATGCCACAACATCACCAGGCAACAGAACTCCTGTTACCTTTAAAGTATTCTGGAACCATGCTATAAGACGTTGTATACAAGTCTCTGTTTCACTTCTAACACTGGTGAACTCCTCTCTTTTATTACACCTCCAGTCATTAAATTTCTCCAGTATTTCTTCAGAGTTAATTCCTTCTTTGGCCTGTCCATATACTGCTTCTAAAGAGGCTGACAAATCCTGCAGAAAGATACTTCTGTTTATTAAAGTTAATTAACTTTATATTAAGAGTAAAGCACCATATTAGAATCTGAGAGACAGTGAAGTAATATATTGAATCCCTATCTTGGAGAAGTTTATAAATAAAACTTTGAATATCTAGACATAAAAGCATAAAACTACCTAGGAGGTGATTATTTGGATTATAATAGTAAAAGTTCATTAAATGAATTAAGGTTATAAACAGAAGGCTTTATAGTCTTAGGCTTTTAATTGAGTAGAAAGTATCCTCTTTTCTCTGACTTTACATAAGAATCTATTTTGTCCTGACATGGAAGTTTCTAAGGGCTGCTACTGCTGCTGCTAAGTCACTTTAGTCGTGTCTGACTCTGTGCGACCCCAGAGACGGCAGCCCACGAGGCTCCCCTGTCCCTGGGATTCTCCAGGCAAGAACACTGGAGTGGGTTGCCATTTCCTTCTCCAATGCATGAAAGTGAAAAGTGAAAAGTGAAAGTGAAGTCGCTCAGTCCTGTCCGACTCTTAGCGACCCCATGGACTGCGGCCCACTGGGCTCCTCCATCCATGGGATTTTCCAGGCAAGAGTGCTGGAGTGGGGTGCCATTGCCTTCTCCGTTCTAAGGGCTACTGCTAAGTAAAAATAAACATACCAAATTGTACAAATAATTCTAATTAAGGAAAGACATTAAGCATATATATATCTAGACAGCATATTAAAAAGCAGAGACATCACTTTGACAACAAAGGTCCATACAGTTTTGATCTTCCCAGTAGTCATGTATGGATGTGAGAGCTGGCCAATAAAAAAAGCTGAGCACTGAAGAACTGATGCTTTCAAACTATAGTGTTGAAGACTCTTGAGTGTCCCTTGGATGCAAAGAGATCAAACAGTTAATCCTAAAAGAAATCAACCCTGAACATTCACTGAAGGACTGATGCTCAAGCTGAAGCTCCAATACTTTGGCCACCTGACATGAAGAGCCAACTCACTGGAAATGACCCTGATGCTGGGAAAGACTGAAGGCAGGAGAAGGGGGCACCAGAGGATGAAGTGACTGGATGGTATTATCGACATGAATTTGAGCCAACTCCGGGAAATAGTGAAGGACAAGGAAGACTGGCATGCTGCAATCCATAGGGTCGCAAAGAGTTAGACACGACTGAGCTACTGAACAAGAACATACATTAAAAAGCATTTTTAGAAAGGACTAGAAGAGACAAGATAGCTTGATGGCTCCCTCCAGGACTGAGACCTGAGAAACATCACAGAGACAAGAGGAAAACTTAAGAGATCCCAGAAATTTTTCACAAAACTGAAAAACCCTTGGAAAGAAAGAAGATGGTTGGTATTTAGCACTGAATGAATACAATCACTGCAAGTAGGAGACAGCCTGTACCACAGCAGAGAATCATCTTGGGAAAAAAGAATTTTCTTCATATGTTCTTCTCCCTTCCTCACACTGGGCAAGAAAGCAGCAGCACAAGCAAGAGGCAATGAGTTTATACAAGTACAGTATGGAAAACTAGAGGAGGCAAAAACAGACAATCAGGATAGAAGAGATGGCCAAGCATTCTTCCCCTTCCCCTGAATACCCAGCAGCATTTACACCTAAGGGTAGCAGCCCCTGGAAAAGAGGAAAGGCTGAGGGAGAGGGACTGAGAGGTCCTCTGAAGAGTAAAATTATCTAGAACAGAAGCCAATAGGAAGCAGTTGAGCCCAGACTGTGTTATGGTCTTCTTGACAGACCGGAACCTGGGGACAGGAGTCGACGAAAAGGCGGCGAAGAAAAGAAGTACGCGGGGGACCCAAGTCTCTAGTGGGACAAGGGTGCTTTATTTATGGCAGTGTGTGCTTATATATTGTAATACAAGGAAGCTTTAGGTAAATAATAAGGTTAAGTAAAAAACACCAAAACCAGACGCATAATAACAGTAACTAGGGGAATAACAATCATCACAGGGCCAGAAGACAATCCATGTATTGGAAATAGGAACATGACTAAGTAGTTTTACAGAAAAGCAAAAGGTTACTGAAAGGAATCCATGTGTGTGTTCTGCCTCATGACCTCAGTCCTGAGAGCTGCGTGCAGCTCTGCTCATTCCTGTTTTCCAGGAACTGATAAGGAACAGAGGGCCCTTGAGAAACAGAAAACAACATATAGGGTTCCTTAAAATTAAATGTTCCCTGACAAGACTGCAACCCTGTAAGTTCTGAGAAGCAAGCCTATCCTATTCCCTAAATCCTCCTGAAGTCTCCAAAAGTATGCGCCAACCTTTCACTCTTCCAAGGTCCCTCTTCCACACTAACACATATGCACATAACAGCACACCAAGATAGTTGATAATTCCTCAAGAGAATATGGAGTCCTGAGGAGAAGTACAGGGGAGGATGAAATGTGGCAATAACACAGGCACTCTGAAAGAAATATAGCAAACTAAGCCACCTTATTGATATTTCTCCTGGTAATCTTGATTCCAGCTTGTGCTTCTTCCAGCCCAGCATTTCTCATGATGTACTCTGCAAAGAAGTTAAATAAACAGGGTGACAATATACAGCCTTGATGTACTCCTTTTCCTATTTGGAACCAGTCTGTTGTTCCATGTCCAGTTCTAACTGTTGCTTCCTGACGTGCATACAGATTTCTCAAGAGGCAGGTCAGGTGGTCTGCTATTCCCATCTCTTTCAGAATTTCCCACAGTTTATTGTGATCCACACAGTCAAAGGCTTTGGCATAGTCAATAAAGCAGAAATAGATGTTCCTCTGGAACTCTCTTGCTTTTTCCATGATCCAGCGGATGTTGGCAATTTGGTCTCTGGTTCCTCTGCCTTTTCTAAAACCAGCTTGAACATCTGGAAGTTCACGCTTCACGTATTACTGAAGCCTGGCTTGGAGAATTTTGAGCATTACTTTACTAGCGTGTGAGATGAGTGCATGTGTGGTAGTTTGAGTATTCTTTGGCATTGCCTTTCTTTGGGATTGGAATGAAAACTGACCTTTTCCAGTCCTGTGGCCACTGCTGACTTTTCCAAATTTGCTGGCATATTGAGTGCAGCACTTTCACAGCATCTTTCAGGATTTGGAATAGCTCAACTGGAATTCCATCACCTCCACAAGCTTTGTTCATAATGATGCTTTCTAAGGCCCACTTGACTTCACATTCCAGGATGTCTGGCTTTACATGAGTGATCACACCATTGTGATTATCTGGGTCGTGAAGATCTTTTTTGTATAGTTCTTCTGTGTATTCTTGCCACCTCTTCTTAATATCTTCTGCTTCTGTTAGATCCATACCATTTCTGTCCTTTATCGAGCCCATCTTTGCATGAAATGTTCCCTTGGTATCTCTAATTTTCATGAAGAGATCTCTAGTCTTTCCCATTCTGTTGTTTTATTTCTTTTCATTGATCACTGAGGAAGGCTTTCTTATCTCTCCTTGCTATTCTTTGGAACTCTGCATTCATATGCATATATTTTTCCTTTTCTCCTTTGCTTTTCGCTTCTCTTCTTTTCACAGCTATTTGTAAGGCCTCCTCAGACAGCCATTTGCTTTTTTGCATTTCTTTTCCATGGGGATACTCTTGATCCCTGTCTCCTGTACAATGTCACGAACCTCTATCCATAGTTCATCAGGCACTCTATCAGATCTAGTCCCTTAAATCTATTTCTCACTTCCACTGTATAATCATAAGGGATTTGATTTAGGTCATACCTGAATAGTCTAGTGGTTTTCCCTACTTTCTTCAATTTAAGTCTGAATTTGGCAATAAAGAGTCAGATATGCAGCTGACACCACCCTTATGGCAGAAAGTGAAGAGGAACTAAAAAGCTTCTTGATGAAAGTGAAAGAGAGTGAAAAAGTTGGCTTAAAGCTCAACATTCAGAAAACGAAGATCATGGCATCTGGTCCCATCACTTCATGGCAAATAGATGGGTTAACAGTGGAAACAGTGTCAAGACTTTATGTTTTTGGGCTCCAAAATCACTGCAGATGCTGACTGCAGCCATGAAATTAAAAGACACTTACTCCTTGGAAGGAAAGTTATGACCAACCTAGGTCAGTTCAGTTGCTCAGTCCTGTCTGACTCTGCGACCCCATGAATCACAGCACGCCAGGCCTCCCTGTCCATCACTAACTCCCGGAGTTCACTCAGGCTCACGTCCATTGGGTCAGTGATACCATCCAGCCATCTCATCCTCTGTCGTCCCCTTCTCCTCCTGCCCCCAATCCCTCCCAGCATCAGAGTCTTTTCCAATGAGTCAACTCTTCGATGAGGTGGCCAAAGTACTGGAGTTTCAGCTTTAGCATCATTCCTTCCAAAGAAATCCCAGGGCTGATCTCCTTCAGAATGGACTGGTTGGATCTCCTTGCAGGCCAAGGGACTCTCAAGAGTCTTCTCTAACACCACAGTTCAAAAGCATCAATTCTTTGGCACCAACCTAGATAGTATATTAAAATGCAGAGACATTACTTTGCCAACAAAGATCTATCTAGTCAAGGCTATGGTTTTTCCAGTAGTCATGTATGGATGTGAGAGTTGGACTATAAAGAAGGCTGAGCGCCAAAAAATTGATGCTTTTGAACTGTGGTGTTGGAGAAGACTCTTGAGAGTCCCTTGGCCTGCAAGGAGATCCACCAAGCCATTCTAAAGGAGATCAGTCCTCGGTGTTCATTGGAAGGACTGATGCTAAAACTGCAACTCCAATACTTTGGCCACCTCATGCGAAGAGTTGACTCATTGGAAAAGACGCTGATGCTGGGAGTGATTGGGGATAGGAGGAGAAGGGGACGACAGAGGATGAGATGAGAGGATGAGCATCACCGACTCAACAGACCTGAGTTTGAGTAAACCTCGGAAGTTGGTGATGGACAGGGATGCCTGGCGTGCTGCGATTCATGGGGTCGCAAAGATTCTGACATGACTGAGCGACTGAACTGAACTGAAGCCACCTTACAAAAAGGAAGCAAAATCAATGGCCCAGATAATAGTAAGAACTCAAAATACGCATAACAAATCTTCTCAAAAATAGAAAAAATATTGGAAACATAAAGCAAAACCAAGTAATTATAAATAATAAACAACTGAAATTATTAAGCGTGAAGAAATAATTTTTGAAATAAAGAACACAATGGTTTGGTTAAACGGCAGAATACAGCCAAGAATCAATTAGTGACTACTGATTAGGAGAAAAATTCGACTCATATCAACAACTGCAGAAGTAAGAAAACAATGGATTATTATTGTCAAAAGTCTTAAGAGAAAATGGCCTTTGCATCTAAGATATTTTATAGCTCATTAAATAACTGTTGAAAGGAGTTTAAATGTAAGCAGTGGCTTAAATATTTGAATTGTTTAAATATGATATCCTGAGACATTTAATAACTTACAAAGTCAACCGCTCAAACCCTGCTTGAAAGGACTCTCAGAGAAAGTACTCTAAAATACAGAGTGAACCAAAAGATATCCAACAATTTATGAAGAGTCAGAAAATAACTCAACTCTACAAAGTTTGATACTTGAGTTTTCATATATGATACCTGTAACAATCTGTGAGTAAAATCGTAGACAACAATTGTGATTGTTTGGTTAGCTGGTATTTGGGAGAGAAATACAGACAGACAAGACCCACCAGAGGCAAGTGAGAATGTTCTAAGGTATGAAGGGAAGAGAGAAGAAAAGGAGGGAAAAAAAAATCATGATAAACAGAAACACAAAAGTTATCACAGAAATAAGTTCTAATAAAATAGTAATTATATATAAATCAATTAAGTTACCCATTAAAAGACAGATTTAAATGTTTGATTCTTTTAAAAAATGATCCACTGGAGTGTTGTCTAACAGAGACATATAAAATAAATGGAAGAAAAAAAGAAACTATGTATAAGGCAAATATTAACTAGAAAGACAAGTAGGATAAGAATTTTAAAAGGTGGGGGGTGATTTGGGAGAATGGCATTAAAACATGTATAATATCATATAAGAAACGAATCACCGGTCCAGGTTTGATGCAGGATACAGGAAGCTTGGGGCTGGTGCACTGGGATGACCCAGAGGGGATGGTATGAGGAGGGAGGTGGGAGGGGGGTTCAGGATGGGGAGCATGTGTACACCCGTGGCGGATTCATGTTGATGTATGGTAGAACCGATACAATATTGTAAAGTAAAAATAATAATAATAAAAATTTATTTTTAAATAAAATAAAAGGAAACAAAAATAAAACTTTTATCCCAAAACACCTTAAGGGAAAACTACTATTACCTAATAGTTTAAAAATACATAGTTTAAAATACATAACAATCATGAATTCATTAACACTTAACAATAAGCTCTGAAATATTTTGAAAAATTAAAGAAAACTAGAATATATATTAACTAGAAAATATAAAAAAATCTCAAAACTTACAAAATGATCAGATAAAAAACTAAGCAAAGATACAGAAGATTAAAGCTTCAGATCACAGCTTAAGCCATAGATCAGAAACTGCACACAAAAAACCTAGAATATATTTTCTTTCTGAATTTATACAGTCATGAAACATTAACTATCTATTGTAGGCCACAAAAGAAGCCTCAATAAATGCTAATGAAATCAAATATCGTGACATTTCACTTCTTTGACCTTCGTTATAAAAGTATAAGTTATATTACTTAAGTACTTGAAGAAAATAAATAAAAATCTAACTATTTTTCAGCAAAATGAACAGAAATTTAAGAATAATCTGGTGACAAAAGGGAAGAATAGAAAGGGAGACAAACCAGATTTGGCAAAAAGTCTTTTAAGATTAAACTTTAAAAAGAAGTTTTAAAATGATCTTGGTTGCCAATCCTTTAACTCTGTACCAGTTAATGAGAAGAAATAAACTATTACAGAGTAAAGGTGCACTGTTGCTGCTGCTAAGTCCCTTCAGTTGTGTCCGATTCTGTGCGACCATAGAGACGGCAGCCCACCAGGCTCCCCCATCCCTGGGATTCTCCAGGCAACAACACTGGAGTGGGTTGCCATTTCCTTCTCCAATGCATTAAAGCGAAAAGTGAAAGTGAAGTTGCTCAGTCATGTCCGACTCTTAGGGACCCCATGGACTGCAGCCCACCAGGCTCCTCCATCCATGGGATTTTCCAGGCAAGAGTACTGGACTGGGGTGCCACTGCGTTCTCCAGAATCATGTCTAAGGCCAGTCAATTTTCCCCATGCCATTTTGCTGATAGCATCTGTTTTGCTATTCCCCTTAGAGCATCTCTGGTATAGTAAACAAACCTCTGTTGGTTATAGTAAACACAGTTTACCCAATCAACATTTTTATTAATGGTGGACCACCAGAATAATACCTACTCGAACCCTACTGCTATTTGGTTTCTAGCTTTGGATTCATTAGGAATACCTACAGGGACCCCAGTAAAATAAATATATATGGATCAAATGACCCACCTGGGGCAAGAGTGTTCCTTTTGGCTCTATGGTTAGTCTGCTTAAGAGATGGATCCGAGTGTCGAAATGCCAGGGTGAAAAGGATAGCCAATTTAACTAGGGTGCAAATTCCACTCCAATTGGCTGGTAGAGTCTCAAGCAATGGTCCTCCACAACACCAGATGTCTTCCCAGGCCATAGTTAATGCAGAATGGTTGTTCATTTCTCAAAGGACTGGCCTTCACTGCACCCGGACACATTCCCCAAGAATGCTAACTGTTCCCCCCACCTAGAAAGGCACGAGGTATAGTTCACATTATGGAATGGGGGTTTGACAGTCCTTGGGGGTTATGCCTAGGACGCTTCACAGTCATGAACATTAGACAGGTGAATTCTTACATCACTGTCCTTTTCTACGCAAATCTTATTTCACCATTCTGGAATAACCTATACTATTTATTCAATTCTATTTAAGAAAATGTTTCAAATAATGGCTCCAATGGTTCCTGAACCATACACAGTAACAGGAAAACTACATATTAATCAAATTGCCAACATCCGCTGGATTATATAAAAAGCTAGAGAATTCCAGAAAAACATATATTTCTGCTTCAATGACTAAGCTAAAGCCTTTTGACTGTGCAGATCACAATAAACTGTGGAAAATTATCTTACAGAGATGGGAATACCAGACCACCTTACCTGCCTCCTGGGAAACATGTATGCAGGAGGTCAAGAAGCAATAGAACAGCATATGGAACTGTTCCAAATTGGGAAAGGAGTACATCAAGGCTGTATATTGGCACTCTGCTTATTTAATTTATATGCAGAGTACATCATGAGAAATGCTGGATGAAGCACAAATTGGAATCAAGATTCCTGGGAGAAATACCAGTAACCTCAGATATGCAGAAGATACCATCCTCATGGTAGAAAGCAAAGAAGAATTAAAGAGCCTCTTGATGAAGGTGAAAGAAGTAAAAAAGCTGGCTTAAAACTCAAAATTCAAAAAACTAAGATCATGGCATCCAGTCCCATCACTTCATGCATGGCAAACAGATGGGGATACAATGGAACAGTGACAAACTTTATTTTCTTGGGCTCCAAAATCACTACAGATGGTGACTGTAGTCATGAAATTAAAAGACGCTTGCTCCTTGGAAGAAAAGCTACAACAAACCTAAACAGCATATTAAATAGCAGAGACATTACTTTGCCAACAAAGGTCAGGTCCATATAGTCAAAGCTATGGTTTTTTCAGTAGCAATGTACAGATATGAGAGCTGGACAATAAAAAAGGCTGAGCACTGAAGAATCGATGCCTTTGAACTGTGGTGCTGGAGAAGACTCAATCTTGAATTGAGTCTCCCTTGGACAGCAAGGAGACCAAAACAGTCAATCCTAAAAGAAATTGGTCCTGAATATTCATTCTAAGGACTGATGTGGAAGCTGAAGCTCCAATACTTTGGCCACCTGATGCAAAGAGACAACTCATTGGAAAAGACCCTGATACTAGGAAAGCCTGAAGGCAGGAGGAGAAGGGGATGACAGAGGATGAGATGGCTGGATGGCATCACTGACCTAATGGACATGAGTTTGAGCAAACTCCAGGAGACAGTGAAGGAAAGGGAAGCCTGGCATGCTGGAATCCATGAGGTCGCAGAGTCAGACACGACTGAGTGACTGAACAACACCATCTTCAACCAGGTGGACAGAAAGACACAAGTGCTCGGATGTCCCTTAATAACCTTTTATCCAATTTTACAGCAAGCTTATCCCCTCCCTACAGTCCACAACAAGATAGCTAGTATTCAGCTTGGTATTAAAGATACTGTCAAAAGCAGTAAAAATTCAAAGATACATAAAATGTAGAAGAGGGTTATTCTGTTCAAATGATATAATCACATAGAAAGTTCAAAGAGTATCAACTGACAAAAACTAAAAAAGAGTTCAGCAGAGTTGCCAGAAAAACATCAATATATAAAAATCATTAGTATCCCTCTATACCATCAAAAGAACAAGGGAATTGAAAGATAGCATTCACAAAAGGAACCAAAAGTGTAAACATCTTGGAGTTAAATCAAGAAAATGCATGAGGACTTAGAGAAAAATTTTAAAAAACATTAAAAGATATAAAAGATCTCAATAAACAGAAAGAAATACTATGCTAATAGGTGGAATGATAACACGGTCGTGCTCATTCACTCCAAATTAGTCATTTCTGAAATGGTAGGATTTGACTGAAGATAAGGTTCCACAGAAAGTGAAGAGGAACTAAAAAGTCTCTTGATGAAAGTGAAAGAGGAGAGTGAAAACGTTGGCTTAAAGCTCAACATTCAGAAAACGAAGATCATGGCATCTGGTCCCATCACTTCATGGCAAATAGATGGGGAAACAGTGGAAACAGTGTCGGACTTTATGTTTTTGGGCTCCAAAATCACTGAAGATGGTGATCGCAGCCATGAAATTAAAAGATGCTTACTCCTTGGAAGGAAAGTTATGACCAACCTAGATAGCATATTCAAAAGCAGAGACATTACTTTGCCAACAAAGGTCCGTTTAGTCAAGGCTATGGTTTTTCCTGTGATCATGTATGGATGTGAGAGTTGGACTGTGAAGAAGGCTGAGCGCCGAAGAACTGATGCTTTTGAACTGTGGTGTTGGAGAAGACTCTTGAGAGTCCCTTGGACTGCAAGGCAATCCAACCAGTCCATTCTGAAGGAGATCAGTCCTGGGTGTTCTTTGGAAGGAATGATGCTGAAGCTGAAACTCCAGTACTTTGGGCACCTCATGCGAAGAGTTAACTCATTGGAAAAGACCCTGATGCTGGGAGGGATTGGGTGCAGGAGGAGAAGGGGATGTCAGAGGATGAGATGGCTGGATGGCATCACTGACTCGATGGACGTGAGTCTGAGTGAACTCCAGGAGTTGGTGATGGACAGGGAGGCCTGGCATGCTGCGACTCATGGGGTCGCAGAGTCGGACATGACTGAGCGACTGAACTGAACTGACTGAAGGTTCCACAATATCTTATGAGCTACTGTACTCTATCTACAGATCTTAGAAGCCATTATCACTCAAGGATCAAGATCCCTCTCTGACATAAAGGCTTTATTAGATTTTCTGCTAGAAAAATGGCTAACCTGCTTGCTACTGCTCCTGTCTCTGTGAGTTTTCCCAATGAATGCTGCTCTAACAAGCCTTAGATGCCTGACTATTTACCTTGTTTGCAGGATACATACATACATATATATAAAAACATATTAAATATATCAATATAAAATTTTAACATCATTAAAAAGAAACTAGGATTCATCAAAGAAAAGAAAAAGTTCTGCAGCCATCAGTACTGTCTGAAGTCTAAAGACAAATGCTAATTTCAGCTCTCAAATGGTAAACATATTTTAATATATATTTAATATCTTTTAAAATTCCAACCTGCAACGTTTTTAAGCGTTTATTAAGAGATAACTCATCAACTTCCAGAATAAAAACTTCTACTGCCATGTACAGCTTCTGTTGTACTTCATTTCTTTCAGCAATCAAAATATTCCCTTCATTCTGAAGGAAGGAAAAAGGGAATAACCATCATTAATATATCAGGTGTTTTTACACACTGAACTATATGAAAAGAACTGATCTCTTAAAATTAGCAAAATTTAACATTACATTCTCCAACATAATAATATTTAAGACAAACCCCTCTCTTCTTAGATCACCAAACTGACAAAGTTTCTTTCCCTTAATTAGAAATAAGATTTAAATTCCACAATTCTGCTCTGTTAATCTTTACTTTTCCGAAACAATAAAATTTTACTTAAGAAAATTATACAAGTGTCTCTGACTAATTACATACTGCCTCCTTCCTACTCCCACTCCATGCTTAATTCCTTCATCTATTTATCTTTCAAGATTTAGTTAATCTCCAGCAGGATAAAACTTCCAATTCCCCCAAAAAGCTATGCCTGGAAACAGATATGAGAGATATCCAAGAACCTTATGCATTAGCTCTATTATAGTTCTTAATAAACTATATTAAAACTACCTATTTATATATTTGTCCTATACCCGAAGTAGAGAGAGGAATAGGACGTTTTAAATTTGTGTCTCTACTACTTGTAACAGAGGTACACACACTTAAAAGTCCAAATTTTAGAATATTCTTTTTTGTGTAAGCTGCAACCCACTCCAGTATTCCTACCTAGAAAAATCCCATGGACTGAGGAGCCTGGTAGGCTACAGTCCATGGAGTCACAAAGAGTCAGACACGACTGAGCAATTTCACGTCACTTCAACCAGACCGTTATATAACTAATTATGAAGACAAAAGAAAAGACTCTATTTCATCCAAAGTACACATGGCGGGCTTTTCTGGTGGTTCAGTGGTAAAGAATCAGTCTGTCAATGCAGGAGATGTGGATTCGATCTGGGAAGCATGCCACGGAGCAGGTAAGCCCATGTGCACAACTACTGACCCTGTTCTCTACAGCCCAGGAAGCACAACGACTAAAGCCCTGGTGCTCTATATAGCCTGTGCTCCTCAACAAGAGAAGCCACGCAATAAGAAGCCCACGCATCACAACTAGAGAGTAGCCCAGAGAGAGTGTGCCAGAACTGGAGAAAAGTCTGTGGAGCAATGAAGACCCAGCACAGGCAAAAATAAATACACAAATAAAAAATGTTTTAAAAAGTACACATGGCAATCAAGTTAAAGAACTATGCAAAATATATAAATGAAAATAACAATCTTAAGATGCAAATTAAATACAACAAGGGAAATAAAAAGACAACTTTATCTGAGGGACAATTATGCCTCTATCCTTAATAATCTACAGTAATCTACTCTTCAATCTGTCAAATGAACTTTAGGGCAATAAAGCCCAAAAGTAAGTCCTGAAATGTCAGCAGTAGTGGAGACAAATTGTTTTAAAAAAATCACATTTGTCCTACTAGAATACCAAATCTGACAGACATATAAGACCTTTTTCCCTCCGTGTCCTGAATCACTTTGCTGCTGCTGCTGCTAAATCGATTCAGTCGTGTCTGACTCTGTGCTACCCCATAGACGGCAGCCCACCAGGCTCCCCTGTCCCTGGGATTCTCCAGGCAAGAACACTGGAGTGGGTTGCCATTTCCTTCTCCAATGCATGAAAGTGAAAAGTGAAAGTGAAGTCGCTCAGTCGTGTCTGACTCTTAGCGACGCCATGGACTGCAGCCTTCCAGGCTCCTCGGTCCATGGCTTTTCTAGGCAAGAGTACTGGAGTGGGGTGCCACTGAATTTTCAAATGACAAAACAAAAGTTAAAAAGCAGTTCTTTTTCAAGTTTCATCTTACTACATGAAAATAATTGTGAAATATTTTAATGATGGCAGTATGGTTTAAATGGAAATAGAATACACTTTGCAATCAAGACATCTGGTTTAAAATCCCAGATTAACATTTAGAAGTATGTAATCTTCAGCAATTTCCTTAAACCTTGTGGGCCTCATTTTCCTGAGGAGCAAAAATGCCCATGTTTAAAAAGTACCTATACATAAAAGTACCTATACATACGTGTTTCTAAAAGATTCAAAAATTATTACTCTGTCACCTGTTTTCGTCTATCATCAGAAGTGACCAGTAAAGGTCTAATGTGTAAAGTAACCCAAATCTAATCCCCTAACCAAATTAAATCAGAGAAGGCAATGGCACCCCACTCCAGTACTCTTGCCTGGAAAATCCCATGGACGGAGGAGCCTGGTAGGCTGCAGTCCATGGGGTCGCTAAGAGTCGGACACGACTGAGCAACTTCACTTTTACTTTTCCCTTTCCTGCATTGGAGAAGGAAATGGCAACCCACTCCAGTGTTCTTGCCTGGAGAATCCCAGGGACGGGGGAGCCTGGTGGGCTGCCGTCTATGGGGTAGCACAGAGTTGGACACGACTGAAGTGACTTAGCAGCAACCAAATTAAATATTCCTGGCATTTCCAAAGGCTTAGTTATCTTATCTACTTTTCTCATTCAGAGCCAGTTAGGCTGCCAACTGGCCAAACTAGCTATGACTAGGGAATAAGACCTTTAGGGTACAATCTTCAGAGGCAGAAACCACCAATACTTAAGATAGGACAACTCCAAACTCAAGAATAGAGCTCATAGGTACTATGGAAAGCTATGATTATTGTATCAGATATCTTATATGAAAAACATGGAGTTCTACTCAGCTGAGTATAATAAAGAAAATTCCCAAAGGAAACAATATTTGTACCTACACTAATTAAGAATTCACATGAAATATTCCATTCTTCATATCCCTTCCCTACCCACATATAAAGGAAAGGAAAGGAAAGTGAAGTTACTCAGTTGTGTCTGACTCTTTGTGACCCCATGGACTGTAGCCTACCAGGCTCCTCCGTCCATGGGATTTTCCAGACAAGGGTACTAGAGTGGATTGCCATTTCCTTCTCCAGGGGATCTTCCCTAACCAGGGATCGAACCTGGGTCTCCCACATTGCAGGCAGACGCTTTACCGTCTGAGCCACCAGGGAGGCACCCACATATAACCACCTTTCAAGAACAGATGATTTAGAGAGCATTTACTAGTAAGGCAGAGTCCTATACTGTAGCATAAAGCATGCCCCTCTGACCAGAAGATCCACATTAGCAGGTGTGGGAGTCATCCCAGCTTATAAGCCTCATGCCCCTCAAAAACCATTACCTCTTATAGGTATAGCTTCCAGGGTCCCTCAGGGAGTATGCCCAGTTGTTTAGTATTTGTAGTTTGCAGTTCCTCCCAATCCAGATACAATTTACCAATCAGGGATTTTATTTACCTAAACAATGTTGCCAGTAACATGACTGAAATTTCAATTTATCAAATTACTAAGGGAACAGGGAGAGGTAAATCCTCAGGCAAAAGGGGAAAAGATTTTGTTAACCCTTTTCCACAATCACTACTCATTTACCTTACCTTTCTTCTAAGGCAACAAAAGAAATCAAATTACTAATATGAAGATATTTCAAAAGTTTAAGATTTCATATAAAGTATCATTACAATATCTGCAGTCCTTCTGCTTTTTTGAAAGATATTATCTCCTTATATTCAACAGATAAAAATCATAATGGAGAAAAATTCTTGACCTACCACATTCTCACAAGTTTGAATCTTCTCCTGAGCCAGATTATATTCTGCCCAAATTAGCTCTAATTCATTCAAAGAAGCTGGGATAGTAAAGCAGTCTTCATCCAACACTTGTATAGCATCTGAAAGGTCATTTCCAAAACGAACACTGATACTGACACGTCTATTTAAAAAAAAAAAATAGCAAAAGGAAAAGATCAAGAAATGTTTAAGGTGGTGTGAGAAAAAAAATTACACAAATAGTAATGGTCTAAAGTTACTATTTACAACACTGACTATGAAAAGGTATTTTTTAAAACTATATAAAATCATAGGTAACTTTGATACAAACCTTTGACTAAAAATACATTTCACTGGGAAAAAATTAAATATTTATAAAGACAGCTTCAAAAGTCTGCAGAATTAAAATGATATAAAATTAGATTTGTAAATACTTCTTTTAAAATGTTATATTTAAGCCAATTTTATCAAGATGAAGGCACAGAGTCCTTGGACCTTAATAAGCAGACCAGCATTTGCATAATCTTAAAAAAAATCCCCAAAAATCCCAACAAAGCAATCAGAGAGGCCAATTAGGAAAACCAACATGGCTCACTCACCATTTTGTTTGTTTTAGCTTCCAACTGGACTTCCACCATTCTAATAGCACACTATTTCCTCAAATACAGGTTAAAATATACTGAACTGTTCTGGTCTAAAGTCTGTCTCACAGCTTTGCCAGTAGTCACTTTGGCTGTGCGTTAAAAGTTGATTAACCTCTAGAGAGACCAAATTACTCAAACTCTTTAAAACCTATAAACCAGACGATGACTGACAGATTTATACTGGAAAATACAGATTCCCACTGGACAAAAGATGAACACATAGTGTTAATTGAGAGCAACGTCTTAGTGTTTCCAAGTACATGAGGAAATGAATTACTGCACAGCAGTTTTATGCACAGCACAAAAAGAGAACTAGACTGTTGTGAGAACTATTTTTTCCACATTCCCTAACCAACAATAAAGGTGGAAAATTATCCCTAACCAACAATAAAGCAATTATCTATAAAGTAAAATACTTACATAATTCACATATAGAATCT
This sequence comes from Bos grunniens, assembly GCF_055505025.1. NCBI lineage: Eukaryota > Metazoa > Chordata > Mammalia > Artiodactyla > Bovidae > Bos > Bos grunniens. The sequence goes on along the minus strand of NC_141168.1, from coordinate 48,222,172 downwards.
GAGACATGCTGATTAAACTGTATGAGACTTGCTAACCAACTGCTTTTCTTCTGACTTCATGAAGATCATTTTTCTTGTAATTTAGGAAGACTACTTTTGTCTTTCTTTAGACAGAGTATCAGAGAAGGCAATGGCATCCCACTCCAGTACTCTTGCCTGGAAAATCCCATGGACGGAGGAGCCTGGTAGGCTGAAGTCCATGGTGTCGCTAGGAGTCGGACACGACTGAGCGACTTCACTTTTACTTTTCACTTTCACGCATTGGAGAAGGAAATGGCAACCCACTCCAGTGTTCTTGCCTGGAGAATCCCAGGGACGGGGGAGCCTGGTGGGCTGCCGTCTATGGGGTCGCACAGAGTTGGACACGACTGAAGCAACTTAGCAGCAGCAGCAGCAGACAGAGTATAATTAAATAATTTGGATTACTGAAATCTATAATAGTTTCTGTATAGGACTGAAAATAACCCCAAGCAAAACAATGGGACCTAGTAGTTTCCCATCAAACTATTATTTAGAAACTGTGTTGACTTTTTAATTCCATTCTCACATATAACTTTAGATACTATCATCCCACACGGTGACAACAGAACACTATAAAAACAGTATAAAATTTGTCTCAGGAGTAACTATCTTTAGTTTCCGTCTTTAAAATAATGAAAATACAAAGAATAAGTTTCAAAGTAAATATGAAGTGGGAGGGGACATGGGTAAACCTATGGCTGATTCATGTTGATGTTTGGTAGAAACCAATGCTATAACTGAACAGCTATATATATGCGTGTATATATATTATATATATATATATATATATATATATATATATAGAAAGAGAGAGAGTGTAAAACAGGAATAAAACCATCAAGGGTCCCCACTAAAATAATTAATTTTAAAAAAGAAAAAGCAAAAATGAAAGGCAAAGAAATTAAACAAAGCACAAACTAATCAGCATTGTTTTAAACCATCTTCCTCAAAAATTCACTTTTACCTACCTAATTTCTTTCAATATTTCAACCTTAGCTGCCAGATTTTTCATTCTGGTACCTATACAAGTCTTCAGAGTGCTTTCCAAACGTTTAGTCAAATCCATGGTAGTTGCTTTCTCTTGCTGAAGCAAAGAACAAACATATCTTAGTCAGACCCACATAGGAAACTGTATTTCTACTGTTATTTAAACAACTTTTAGGTGTAACTAAAATTTTAAAGGATTTATGCGGCAGTGTTCCCTGAAGAATGCCACATATGAATTCAAGGGTTGGAGATTGAGTTCAACTACCAATGGTCAATGACTTAACCAGGCCCAAGTAATGAAACCTTGATTTTAAAAAACTCAGAATGATGAGGTCTGGGGGAAGCTTCCAGACTGGTGAACAAATCCATGTGCTGGAAGAGTGACTGGTCCAGAGAATCCTCCAAACGATCTCCATCTCCACTCCCATCATAACTTCCCCTTTGCGTCTCTTCTTGTATTTGCCTGTTTATGAATTGTATCCTTTATAATAAAACTGTCATCGTAAGTACAGCACTTTCATGAGTCCTGACAGTTGTTACTGAATTACTGAATTGAGAGCAAGGTGTGGAAGTGGGTCATAGGAAGTCTTAAACTGATAGAAAAAAGTGTGGGTAGCCTGGGACCTGATTTGTGGCTAGTGCTTGAATTGAACTAAGTCTTGAGGGACTTAATCCTTGTGGAGTCTGAGATAACTCTTGGCATTTAGTGTCAAAAATTAACTGTAGGCCATTCAGTTGATGTTAGAGGAATGGCAACTCGTGTTGGGGTAACATATTTGGTATTAGAAAAAGTTATACATTTGAAGACTATACAGTATTCTGGGGGGAGGGGGAGAACTGCCCTGAATCTGAGCAAACCTTGATACTTAACTATCATAAAAGGAAATACATGGAGATATAGCAGCCTGTTAAACAACAATAGGATGCAGATGAAGCACTTTAAGAGATTTATTGAGCAAAATGGAATGTATAGGCCTAACTGGAAATCTGACTGGAAGAAACCAAACATAAAATGACATTCATGGAACAACAGGGGAAATCTGAACACTGGATATTAAATGATATTATGGGCTTCCCTGGTCGCTCAGCTGGCAAAGAATCCTCCTGCACCCAGGAGACCTGGGTTCAATCCCTGGATTGGGACAATCCCCTAGAGAAGGAAAAGGCTACCCACTCTAGTATTCTGGTTTGGAGAATTCCATGAACTGTATAGTCCATGGGGTCACAAAGAGTCGGACACAACTGAGTGACTTTCACTTAGTGTGAACATAAATTAGTGAACTTAGTGAAAGGATTATTACTAATTTTTAAATGTAATTGTATTATGGTTATGTCTCTTTTCAATTTCTTTTCTGTTAGAGATACATAATACATTAAAGCATGTACATTAAACTATTATGAATGGGATTTGTTTTGAAATTACTAGGAGGCATAGATTTTTTAAAAGACTATCTATTTAATAATTGTAAAAACTGGGTGATGGATACATAGTACTAATTATTCAATTCTCTTTTTAAAATGTTTGAATATTTCCAGAGTTAAAAAAATTTAAAGGACATAAAAGGAAATATAAATGAGAAATTATTAATTTTTCAAACATCCAATGAAATTCAAAGATTAGTTTGTAGCATAAGAAAAAATTTCATCTATAAACAAGTATGAAGAAAGAGAGAATACCAAGAGTAGGGAGAAGAAGGGGAGGTAAGAAAAGGAGACAGAAAAGTATAAAGACAAATAAGAACAAATTAGAGCTTCCCTGGTGATCAGGTAGTTAAGAATCCACCTGCCAATGCAGGGCACATGGGCTGGATCCCTGGTCCATGAAGATCCCACATGCCTCAGAGCAACTAAGACCACGCACCACAATTACTGAAGCCTGTGCACCTAGAGCCCATGCTCAGAAACAAGAGAAGTCACTGCAATGAGAAGTCTGTGCATCGTCAGCTAGAGAGTAGCCCCACTCCTCACAACTACAGAAAGCCTGTGTACAGCAATGAAGATCCCAATGCAGTCAAAAATAAATAAATGAATAAATTTTTGTTTAAAAAATAAGAGTAAATGAACACAATTTCCCAGTTGATCATTCTTTATCTTAAGCCACTGAAACATACCATACCTGCAGCTCCTGGGCAGTCTGTTCGACTTTCAATTCTAATGCCTTGCACCTTTCAAGAAGAACCTCCTTCTCTGTTTTAAGTTTTTCATTTTCTTCAATCAGTTTCTGGTCCTGCTTAATTTTTGCCAGGCTGACATTAGACCCTAAATTAAAGTCACCAACAGCCAAATTTTCCCTATTAAAAACAAATTCACTCATTTTAAAAACCAAATTGTTTTAAGTGTGACAGAGATCAAAACTTAAAATTTGGCTTTTTATACCATAATAAATATATATATATATATGTGTGTATGTGTGTGTATCTATATAAAGTTAATTTTAGAAACTAATCTGATCTTTACCCAGTTTCAACATTAGAAAGCATTTTAATGCAAACTAGATTTTATAACTGAAGTCATACTTCAAAAATAATGCCTCCTAATCTCAGATAAATCATATTCCAACTTTTTCATATCAGTATCAACTCCAGCAAAGATAGTAAAAACCATTTCTGTATCAGTTTCTTCCAGTCTCTCATTACTCCCACTCCATTTAACCGTTTAGTTCCTAAAGCACTGATAAGATCCCAACAAAAAGCTTATTACCCATTACACAGTATCATGGGCTGGATCATGACACAGAAGTAAAAGGATGGTTTTGTACTTTTAAAAATCAAATCTGGCTTTCTGCTTCAAGTTTGTAACTAAAAATTATCTAAAAAGTGAACATTTTTGTTATAATCAAATTCCATCAGAGTAAATTTTTACAGGAAGAAAAAAGAGCCTCTCTTTTGTTAAAGAGAAAAGGCAATTCCCTAAGACTCATTAAAATATTCTCAGAGCCATAGGAAAAACTTCAAAGTTTATCTGAAATTCTGTCTCTTGCCTGAGTAATTTAGATTTAGGGGTAGATTTTTATGATAAATTCAAAAGACTTGGAAAGAAGAGCTGGTATGTAAACTTCAAACAATTCAGAAATGATTTTTCTTTCAAAATGGCTTTTAATTAAAATATCCCTGTTAAAGAGGAATATTTTTTTTTCAGTGTGTTAGAGAGGAATACCTGTTTGAGAAAAACAGACATAATCAGTATTATCCCTCAAAATCACAGACATAGTTGAGGACTCTAAAAACATAAGCCTTGACTACTATGACAAGAGCTTCTAACATAAATCAAAAATTAGGTAAGACTAAAAGTCCCACTACAATCTTACTTTGGAAATGTCACATTATTTCCTGCATCATTTTCATTCTTCAAGTCAAGACACATTCTCCCACTTAAGCGCCCCTTTGGCCGGGTGAAGTTTGATTGGCTTGATCTATGCCCCCACAAAGGAATGGGGCTTTTGAGGTTCCTGAGGACAAGCTGACCAGGATCTGATTTTTTTTCCTCACAGATATTAGTGCTGGAAGTGAGTCTGCATTTTTCTGCAAATCCTTTCTTAGCCACCTCTTCCCCAATATCTACATTGCCATACTCAGCCTGAGCAATTATTGTTCCATCTTGATAGGTAGCTTTAATTCTCATTTTAATTTCCTTTTCAAAAATCAAGCTCCCCAAAAAGGTTCTGCCCTAAGAAAGATAAGAAAAAAGAAGATATTAACCATCTATACCAACATGTTTTCCTTCACTTATTTTTTCTATTAATATCTAGTTTTTCCAATGATCATTATTTCTTCATTCTGAAATCTCTACAAAAGTGGTTTTACCTTGTTGGCTAAATACAAATATACTTCCTCATGTGTATACTATACTCCAATTACATACTTGATAAATCCTTTCCAGAAGAAGATCTAAGACCTGTACAGGAATCTATATTTATACATTTTTTTAAAGTGTACCAATTAAATACCCTAGAATAATCTCTTTAAATCAAGCAGATTCTGTTGACCATTTTGGTCCTAACTAAATATAAAGGTGTGCTGAGGAGTTACAGCATATAAAAATGAAATCTGGTATCTAGGAAAAATGGGAAAATGTAGAAGCAGTGACAGATTTTCTTTTCTTGGGCTCTAAGACACTGTGGATGGTGACTGCAGCCATGAAATTAGGAGATCCTTGCTTCTTGGAAGGAAAGCTATGACAAACCTAGACAGTGTATTAAAAAGCAGAGACATCACTGTGCTAACAAAGGTCTGTAAAGTCAAAGCTATGGTCTTTCTAGTAGTCATGTACACATCTGAGAGCTGGACCATAAAGAAGGCTGAGAGCTGAAGAATTGATGCTTTTGAGTTGCGATGCTAGAGAAGACCCTTGGGGATCTCCTGGACTGCAAGGAGATCAAACCAGTTGTAAAGGAAATAAATCCTGAATATTCATTGGAAGGATTGACACTGAAGCTAAAGTTGCAATACTTTGGTTACCTAATGCAAATAGCCGACACACTGAAAAAAACCCTGGTGCTGGGAAAGACTGAAGGCAAAAGAAGATGGTGGCAGAGGATGAGATGGTTAGACAGCATCACTTGACTCAAAAGACATGAATTTGAGCAAACTCTGGGAAATAGTGAACAGGGAAGCCCATGAGGTCACAGAGTTGGACACGACTTGGTAATCGAACAACAACACAGTTCTAGGTACAGAAATGTTTCTTATAAGTAACTACAGTGCAGACAAAGCTACACCCAGTGACCTAAAAGATACTAAAAACTGAACAAAAGAGAGGCAAAGAGAAGGTTTTCAAATTTTATTGTTCCTGCTAGTACTGATTATTTTCACATAAGTCATCTGAGCTGCTGAATATAAAATACATATCTGATTACTTTGCAGTGTAACATTCCTTCAATAGCAGTATCAGTTACCAAAAGCATACCATTTTTGCACAGATTTAAAAGGAGATAGGATTCCTGTTGACTACCACTGAAATTATGAGGTCTTCCAGAATAAGGTTGCTAACCTAAAATTTAATGGAAATGAATACAAACTGGAATCTAGATTAACAGAGATGTCACTGCCAATTACTATGTTGAACAGTGTGAGCCTCTGCCAAGAAGATAAAATTTGATTAATTTACAACTCTTGCTTATTTCAAATTTGTGATACTTATGGCCACAGCTAAAGATCACTTTTATTTTATAAATATTTTCTCAAAAGCAAAAGATAACAATAATTATATGCATCAGTCTCTCAATAATAAGAGACTATTTGAAGCTTTCTCATCAGAAGAAACTATTTACATTTATTATATAAGTGTATACACACAAACACCAGTCTTATCTGATCTATAATGTGTATTCTAGCAAAGATGAGCGCAAATATATAATTGCTTCTGAATTATTCCATCATTTCACATTTTTCACTAATTTATACAAGCTTTCATATTATAGAAAATTAATGGATTTTAACCAGACATTTTTTTTTTTTTCGAGCACATAGTTTTCTTTCCATTAACAAAAATATTTTAAATCTGTGACTTGCCTGATCAAACTGGGTAACTTCTTGGCTAGAAGGAATCTGTAGTCCCCAAAGTCTATACTTTTTGGCAACACTAGAAAATTGCAGATCCAAAGGAATCTCTACTATATCCGATCGATTCAGAATTTCTGTATTTCCATAGTCAATATATCTCACCAGACACTGGAAAATAATCAGATAAATACTAATACAGAACTTAAATATCTCAAAAAAATCATATATTTGCTGTTTTTTGTCAATTACCTGTAAATCATGATAGCATTTTACCTGAAATTGTCTAAATGCATTCAGAAACAAGAGCTCCAACAATATCCTCAAAATACAGAAAACCCATAGTCCATGAGATCCCAGGGATTTTCCTATTTGGTACTAGTTCAACTAGTACCAAACAGTACTATTTCCAACAGTACCATTTCTCATTTTGATTTTTTTAAACAATGGTATTTAAATAAATATAAGTCTATGAAACTTATGACTCTCTTCTATCTCTAATGTTAAAGTTAAAATCAATCAACATTCTTAAATTCAAGTTGGAAAAAATAAAATCTTAAAAGGCAAAGTTTTATGAAACTTTCTTTGATAAACTTAACTCCAGCTATTAGACCTTTGAAATGAATCAAATTCACCCTTTCCTCCAGCTCTATATCTATAAAAGGTAAAAAAGATAAATAGTTTATCACAAGGTCAAAAGCCATTTCGCCCTTAATTTTAAAAGTTAAAGCCAAATCAAAGCAAACACAAAATATCATTTCCAGTTGTCAAACTGTGGGGAACAGGTCTGTTTTACTAAGATAAATCATTACCTATAACAATAATAAATCACGAGATTTTAAAAATACATTTGGAACATTACTCAAAGTGTTTCATCTTACTTTATTGCACCAAGAACAATATTTACAAAATATCATATATTATAAAATATTTTTAAGTCCAAGAAAGCAGACATTTTAAAAAAATAGTAAAAGAAACCCTATAGAGATGCTTTTACACAGCCTGAGATGTTCAATTGCTATTTAGAATCCTATCTCCACAAATTTCCTTAAAAATATTCCGGAATTTCACAATATAAAAGACAAAATAGCTAAATGCAAAGATAATTCATCACATTTAACCAAGGCACAAGAAAGAGGCAAGCAAATCTTCACTATTAACAACATGCACGTCTACTAAGTAAAATATAAACATAATTTCAGAATCAAATGTTCTTTTTCTACTCAATCTTAACAGAATAAACTTTAACTTACTCAGCAAGACTCAAACATAACTATTAAGAACTAAAATACAAAGAACCACTGGCCACCAAAAATAATACACAAATTAGGTAATCTATTCTTTGATAATCTGGGGTGATTATACGACAACTTAAAATCAGAAGAATATTTCTGAATCTAACTTTGACTTTTGTAAGCACTTCATTTCTTTTGTTTTTTGAGGGAGGGGGAAATGTATGCTTTAGTCAATTCATATGTTATTCAACCATATTTTAAAATTTATTTATTTTAATTGGAGGCTAATTACTTTATAATATTGTAGTGGTATTCAACCATATTTTATACTACTATGAATAAGCAATGAAAGGCTAAATAAGCACCAAAGTTTGGACTGAAAATAAATATTCCTCATGGCAAAAAAAGTTGAACACTCATTCTTGCCTTTTCATCGTTGATGACTTTCAGTACTTGGCATCTGTACCAACATTTATCTTCAGAAAATAATCCACCATAAATCTACAGACAGAAAAAGAAAGCAAAATTATTTGGCATTTTAATGAATAGTAATGCTAAGTAGATCAGGTCATTTACTAAGCACTTTATGTATAATAACTTATTTTATTCTCACAACCCTATGAGGCAGGTACTTTGTTTTCACCATTACATGCCCCAATGGTAAAGATGGTAAAGAATCTGCCTGCAATACAAGACACCCAGCTTTGACCTCTGGGTCAGGAAGATCCCCTGGAGAAGAGAATCCCAACCCACTCCAGTATTCTTGCCTGGAGAATCCCATGGACAGAGAAGTCTGGCAGACTACAGTTCATAGGGTCGCAAAGAGTTGGACAAGACTCAGCAACTAGTATTTTCACTTTCATACACTGAAATACTGCACAGGTTGAAAAAGAACAAACATACAATAATCTGGATAAATCTCAGAAATTACGTTTGAACAAAAGAAGCCATACATACACAAAAGAGTATACATATTGTACAATTTAAGAGTAGGCAAATGAACCTATGGTGAGAGAAGTCAGAATAATGGTTACCTCTGTTAAAGGACTACTGACTAAGAACTGACTGAGAGGGGCCTGAGTGAATTTTCTAAGCTGACAGAATTGTATCTTGATTTGGGTGGTGATCACATAGATGCATACATATGAAAAATTCATTAAGCTGTGTACTTAAAAGATATATACTGCATTGTAAATTATGTCAATTAAAAAATACATGCACATATATATATTGTCAAACTGTTCTCCATAAACATATCTCTTATAAATTTTTGTGAATCAGGGTCAAGGACAAGGATTCTATTCTGTTCGCCACCATTCTATTCTGTTCACCACTGTGTTAAGTACCAGTGTTTAACACAGTGCCTGGTAGATAGCAGATAGTTCATACGTATCTTTGAAAAAATAAATTAATAATGACTGTAGTCTATACAAATTCTAAAAATGTGCCTCTTTCTTCAAATATAACAAAAATTCCAAAATCTATAAAATCTAAGATCAGTAAAGCTAATAGGAAAGATGGAATAATTGTATCCAAGAATATGGCTCACCTTCTTTGGATCAAGATTCCCAAACACTGAATTGGCAAGGGGACAGACTTCAGACAGTGAACAACCAATCTTCATAATATCCTTATTTCTATTGATACTCTAGAAGGAAGGGCAGACAGAAATTCAGTAAAGTATTATTAATATTTTCAATGTTATGCAAACAAGGGTTCTACTATGCATGATACTTAAAAGGTTTTGGAGCATTAGAAATTAAATAAATTCTCACATCATTACTTTCCATCATTCAAATGAGTTCTTTACTAGAAATGGAACTAGGCTATAGAAAATTTTTACCTCCCAATGAGTTCAAATTACATGGAATTCAAAACTAGATACTAAATATTATTAACATTATATGAAGAGATAACTTTGTCTCTGGATTTTACTTTAGATCAAATCCTAATTGCTCAAAAGAGGTACCATATTTTAGTCAAGTGACATGGGTCTTCTCACATATTTGTTGCTGCATAAAGGAAAAAAATGTAAAACTGATTTCAAAATGTATAGGTTCCTCTGTACAAAAACACGGTTATCTACTTAGTAAATTTATTTCTCACAGGGGCATGGGTTAACGATTTTGAAACTACTTTAGACATATACGAGGATTGAACAAATAAATAAATATATTGTATATAATGAAAGCAGGCAGAAAGAAATTACAAATAAGGAAGGCAGGCTAGAATGAACCTGCAATGTTAGATTACAATTGCAAAGTATCAATATGAATTCATGTATATATACATACATATGTACGCAAGCACACATATGTTTATGTGTGAATATATGTATATATGAAAGAAATACACACAGATAAATATAGATATGCACATGTGTTAGTTATATGTATTTGTATTTTTGTATTATATTGATAAATATATTTCCTAGGTCTGTCTGCTAAGAGCAACTAGAAGCAATAATACTCAAGTAGTGATAAGCACACCTAGTACCCCGATCTTGATTTCTAAACACCATTCTCTGATAAAAGGAACAAGATTTCTCTGGAGAGTGGGTCATTCCAGGGCTAAGACAGGGAAATAAATGATGATCCTGTAATATCTGGTGATGCCAAAAAGTAAAGAAATATTCAAAAAAAGAATGGGTGCAGCTTAAATGATACAGCAGTCAATGTGAACAATCTCCTAACGGCCAAAGCTGGAACAATGTAAGCAACAAAATAAATGACAGTACTAGATTATAACCCACAGGTGTATATTAATATAAATAACTGACTAAACAAATAAAAGGTGGTGAGGAAACAACTCTTCCTTAATGAGTAATTCCAATTAATAAATGCAGAAGGAATGAGGAAAATAGAAAATCATCATCAAAGACCATAGTCATAAATAAAATATCCGTGGGTAAAAAGTTTAAGAAAAACAAGATTAGATAGTCTCAATGTATCTTCTTCTAAAACACTCATTACTTACAGAAGGAAAAATAGTAACTTTACAATTAAGACACGTAGCAGTTATCCCCTTAACCAAGTGGATCAAGGTTAATATCACCAATAAAGAAATATCTTAGTATTGTAAGTTCTCTATATGATGTAATTCCAGTACCTCATACTGCAGTATGTACTGCAGTGCTACAGTCGCTTCTGTAGTACTACTGCCAATTTGTTTACGAGAAACCATAAACAAATACAAAATGAGGGATCCTCTATAAAATAACTAACCAGTACTCATTACAAATGTCAAAATCATGAAAGATAAAAGTATGAAAGAACTACCAAATGTTGGATGAGACTAAGGATACATGACAACTAAATAAAATGTGAGATCTTGAGGCAGATCCTGGAATAGAAACAAAAGGAAATAAGAAAAAAACTGGTGGAATTTGAATTAGGGCTGTACTTAAGAGTTACTAGGACTGTACCATGGTCAATTTCCTGACTGTGACCACTGTACTATGGATATGTAAAATGTTAGAAACAAGGAAAGCTAGGTGAAGGGTATAATATTGAAAATAATTTTACAACTTTCCTGTAAGTATAAAGTTATTTCAAAGTAAACTGTTAAATACGTATGTTCTTTAAAAATATATCAATAACACAGTCAATAAGGCTAGAAAGAATATGATTATCTTCGATAAATGAAAACAAACTCTGAGTTTCTATGCACAGTAAAAATGTGAAGTGAATTCAAACTGACTCCAAAACACACTGGAATCAGTCTTTAATACTCCCCAGGAATGAGCTCTCTGAAGTTCAGAATACACCAAAACATTTTACATGATTAGATTTTGTAGGTATATGGACTAGCATAAATGAAAGCTCTTTGTTCAAATGTCAAATACTTAAGATTCCTCCAATGGCTACTCAGCAAACTAGGCCTACCGAAATTTTTGAAGTGTTCTCCTGTAAGTGGCTTAAATGGCAGAAAATCCAAAGTGGTAGAAAAAGAGAGAATACATGTGAGCAGATCTTCATCTTGACCTGCCTCCATATGTTTCTAAGTCTCTATATACTCTTCATCTACAGCCTATCAAAGCCCTAATCAAATGCTATAATTAGCTTTTTTTCTGCTATATTCTTTCTGTAGAATTACTGTTTTATCATTGCCTTTTCTGTTACACAGAATGTACACATCAGGTGTTAAAAAGTACAATACATCTTATAACTGAGCAGGGGAGGAAATTACACTGAAAATTGGCATCGTGCAGCATTTTTCAGAAAAAAAAAAAAAAAAGTGACTAGGATTTCCAAAAAAAAAAAGTGACTAAGGTAGGTTTTCAGAAAAAAAAAGTGACTATTAAATTACATCTATTACTTGATACTATGAGATCCAATACAATTATACAAAATACGATAACATCAAGTAATAAAACCAAAATTAAGACAGCAAAAGTCTTTTTTTTTTAATAAGAAAATACTCTTATAAGAAAATACACTCTTATACTGTTGCTGGGAATGCAAACTAGTACAGCCAGTATGGAGAACAGTGTGGAGATTCCTTAAATAACTGGAAATATATAACTACCATATGACCCAGCAATCCCACTGCTGGGCATACACACTGAGAAAACCAGAATTGAAAGAGACACAGTACCCCAATGTTCATAGCAGCACTGTTTATAACAGCCAGGACATGGAAGCAACCTAAATGTCCAGCAGCAGAAAAATGTATAAGAAAGCAGTGGTACATATACACAATGAAGTATTACTCAGCCATTAAAAAGAACACTTTTGAATCAGTTCTAATGAGGTGGATGAAACTGGAGCCTATTATACAGAGTGAAATAAGCCAGAAAGAAAAACACCAATACAGTATAATAACGCATATATATGAAATTTAGAAAGACAGCAAAAGAGACACAGATGTATAGAACAGTCTTTTGGACCCTGTGGGAGAGGGAAAGGGTGGGATGATTTGGGAGAATGTCATTGAAACATGTACATTATCATATGTGAAACGAATTGCCAGTCCAGGTTTGATGCATGATACAGGGTGCTCGGGGCAAGTGCACTGGGATGACCCAGAGGGATGGGATGGGGAGGGAGGTGGAAGGGGAGTTCAGGATGGGGAACACATGTACACCCATGGTGGATTCATGTCAATGTATGGAAAAACCAATACAATATTTTAAAGTAATTAGCCTCCAATTAAATAAATTTATATTCAAATAAAAAAAAAAGAAAATACTCTTGAAGCAAGCATGTAACTGACCATTCTTTTTAAAGAAAATCCACTGCATGCAAAATTATCAACCTCCAGAAAAATCACATATACTAAATCTATTCTCACAAAGTATACCACATGCACACTTGGAAAACACAAAATTAAAACAACTGTAAGCAACAGAGTGAGCTTCATGTTTATAAGAATATGAGAAGTCCTTTTATGCTTAGCACTGCTATATAAAGAAATGTCTTTTGAAGTGAATTCATGAAGTGTCCCCCTGTTGGGACCACACTTTACAAAAATACTATGTTCTTGAAATGACCTGGGCTTCCCAGGTGGCGCTAATTGTAAGGAACCTGCCTGTCAAGGCAGGAGACATAGATGTGGCTTCAATCCCTGGGTCGGGAAGATCCCTGGGAGAAGGAAAACGGCAACCCACTAAACTATTCTTGCCTGGAGAATGCCATGGCCAGAGGAGCCTTGTGGGTTACAGCCCACAGGGTCGTGAAAGAGTAGGACAGGACTAAAGTGAATTAGCATGCATCTATTCTTGAAATGAGATTACAAACCAAGAATGAGCATCTTAGCAATGTCATCTTGAATTTTTAAAAATTTTAGCATTTTATCAAAACATATCAAAATTTCATCAAACATCAAAAGATGTCCCTTAGATGTATAGGATTCATTTAAAAATTTTTTTCCTAGAAACAACACACAAAGGAGAAGCATAGTTATTTCCAACCATCCTTCTGGAAGATGCTTCCCAAGGTTGAGAAGGGTCTTTTCTTCTTACTGACTGTTTCTGGCCTTAGCATGTGTTAAGGTATGAGATTTCAGGTTAGTCAACTGAGGAAATTTCTTATTACAACTGTCAAAGGGGCACACATAGGGACTGTCTCCAATATGAATTCAAACGTGTGTACAAACAATTTGTTTCTTAAAAAAAAAATCATCTGATTCATATGGACACTTTAGTAGTTTTAGTTCTTAATCTTTTCATTCAATTAAGACATGCTTTCTCTCTTTTTGAAATGTGTTTAAATTTCTACAGGGCCTCAACTTCATGGTTGAAATCAGAGGTTTGAAAAGTATGAGTTCTGCTGTTTTGGTAAATAAAATTTTATTTACAGATATACCTATTTATTTATATATTGCCTATGGCTGCCTTTGTACTACAATGGCAACTTTTGTAGAGCTGAACAGTTGCAACAGAGCCACAAGTCTTAAAATACTTACTAATACTATACAGAAAAAGTGTGCTGACATCTGGTTTAAATCATAATTTCAAACTCAGGCTACAAATTCACATAAATGTCAATAAAAATTGAAGTCTAGAGCTGCACTGACCAATACAATAGCCAATTCTTACTTGAAATGTGGCTCATCTGATTTAAGTTGTACTGTAAGTCTAACATATACACTGGGTTTTACAAACTTACTATGAAAAAAGGAAAATATCTTGTTAACATACTTGTGTTCATTACATTTTAAAAAGATATTTAGGATGTGCTGAGTTACATAAAATGTTTTTATTAAAATTGATCTTGCCTGTTTTTCATTTTGAATGTGTCTTTTAAATGTACTTATATGGCTCAAATTATATTTCTACCAGACAGTACTCGTCTAGAAAATCTTAATTAAGACAGTAAATGCTGTTCCTATTTAATAAGCTTAAAAATATCATTTATCATCCAACACTTGGACACTGCTGAGAGGGATACAGGTACTATCAATGCAGAGACAATGGGGAAATGGGCAAAGAACCAGAACATGTGGGCACCCTTTAGAAAATGTGTCCATAAGCCGAGATACAAATTTGTTGAACATTTTCTATGAATATCACCCTTCTAAAATATGTTTTCTAAACAGATTTAAGAAGCCTGAGTTAATCTTATTTCTTCTTTAACCATTCTTTTTCATAAATCCTGTTTCCCATATTGCCAATTCACTCTACCCGCACAAAGAGTTGTTCTCAGGCTGCAGAAGTACACAGAAATGTTATTCCCTTCCCTTTCATATCACACAGCTCATAAAATTAAAAGTTATTGAGTAACTGTACATTAGAGAGATTCATCTTCTTAAATTCTGGAACATAAGCACTTTGGTGCTTCACTTTGTATTTAAAATTGAGTAAACTTATTTGCCTTGAAGACTGCCAATAAAAAATTATAAATGTTCCATTAGTACTTTCAATTATATGATGAAAAAGACATTGTACCTCAAATTCAAAATTAAGCCAACAGAAAAAAGACAGAAATTTAAAAGCAATACCACTTTAGAAATTTAAAACAGTATCGCTTGCTCCTTGGAAGAAAAGCTATGACCAACCTAGACAGCATATTAAAAAGCAGAGACATTACTTTGCCAACAAAAGTTCATATAGTCAAAACTATGGTTTTTCCAGTAGTCATGTATGGATGTGAGAGTTGGACTATAAAGAAAGCTGAGTGCCGAAGAATTGATGCTTTTGAACCGTGGTGTTGGAGAAGACTCTTGAGAGTCCCTTGGACTGCAGAGAGATCAAACCAGTCAATCCTAAAGGATATCAGTCTTGAATATTCACTGGAAGGACTGATGCTGAAGCTGAAACTCTAATACTTTGGCCACCTGATACGAAGAACTGACTCATTTCAAAAGACCCTGATGCTGGTAAAGATTGAAGGCAGGAGGACAAGGGGAGGACAGAGGATGAGATGGTTGGATGGCATCACCGACTAAATGGACATGAGTTTGAGTAAGCTCCAGGAGTTGGTGATGGACGGGGAAATCTGGTGTGCTGCAGTCCATGGGGTCACAAAGAGTCTGACATGACCGAGCCGCTGAACTGAACTGAATCACTTAAGAAACAATCATATCCAAGACCTCTAGATGGAGCTGTAACTTCACAAATACAACAATTTTTCAGCATCTTCAGTAATTTATGCAGCCTAGATTGCTGATGCTAAATTAAGTGTAATTTTAAAACCTCACACTCATAATTCTGATATTCAGTTCAATTTTTAGCCATTTGTTTTCTAATAATGCCCTGTGTTAAAAAATGTTCAATAAAAATTAAGCATGGAAAATAACAATGACATATATATATCATATTACAGGGTTTTATTTTCATTTTTGTTGGGGAGGATCTGGGTTAGTGGAGGAAGAGGTGGGAGAGGAAATAAATCAGGCTATTTTACCTGGGCCCAAAATGTTACTGCATCTTCCACATGACTTCCAACCACATCTTCAACTAAAATCAAATTACAATACAAAGAAAATCAGAAATTAATCAAGATCATCTAACTTTTACATACAAAAATAATTTTTTGTGTCAGTACCTTTATTGCAATGTTTATCTTCCTCCATTTGGACAATTCCTGCAAAACTAAAACAATTCAATAGTTTGAATTAGGTTCTATTAATTGGCCATTAACAGTGAATTAAAGACAAAATCATACAATGTCCAAATTCCTCTGTGTATGTTTTGTCCCAAATAATCAATATCCAAACTCTGTATTAAAAACAACCTCAAAGATATTTTCTCCAATAATTATTTTGTTTTGAGTATATCTTGCAATTTCATCAGATGCAATTTCTATCTTTGAAATTATCTCTTTAACCAAACTTTTATATATTTATATTGAACAGTATAATTGATGCACACTCTTTTCAGTTACATAAATATTTCAGTACAAAGTGTATATTCTTTAAAATAATTGATGCCTTCCCTAAACAAGAGTAGTGGCTTCCCTGATAGCTCAGCAGGTAACGAATCCACCTGCAATGTGGGAGACACAGGAAAGGTGGG
The DNA here is from genome assembly GCF_055505025.1 of Bos grunniens. Taxonomy (NCBI): domain Eukaryota; kingdom Metazoa; phylum Chordata; class Mammalia; order Artiodactyla; family Bovidae; genus Bos; species Bos grunniens. The sequence continues at coordinate 48,205,475 of NC_141168.1, read as the reverse complement.
TTCAATCCCTGAGTTGGGAAGATCCCCTGGAGGAAGAAATGGAAACCCACTGCAGCATTCATGCCTGAAAAAGTTCCATGGACAGAATCTGACAGGCTACAGTCCAAAGGGCTGCAAAGAGTCTAACACAACTGGGCAACTAAACACACATGCACTAAACAAGAGTAGCACTCCCACAATTTAAACAAAAAGAAACACTACGAACATATATATATAACACAAATGCTTCAGACTGGTATTTAATTTTTAAATAAGAATATCCATTTTATGGTTTCTGCTTTTGAAGATACCCTGCATTTAAAAACTGCAAAATCAATCAAATTGTGCCCATAACTTCAAAAATAATTTTCATTACATAATTTGCTTTCCCAAATGCAAGATATTTCAAAATGTCTACTAGTTCTAACTTTGCCCTTAAAACACTAGAATATGGCACTTTATATGCATAAACGTTATATTTTTGAAAGGAATTGAAAATAGATCTTTTAAAGAATTTTAAGAGTTAATTAAGAACATCACTACACCAAATATCCAAATCCTCCCCCAACCACAGGAAAAGAAATTAATCTTGTGTCACACTGGGGGAAAGGTCATAAAAAAATTTTAACTATTATGATTTTTGTTACAACTTTACATTTTTCACATAAACTAAGTAGGATCAACCCATCTTTAAAACAAGGATTCTTGCTCATATACTACTCAAAAGTAAATTTTAAGTTGAGCAAAAAGTTGTAAAAACAAGTTAGAATCTGTCCAAAGAAACTTATTTCGCTGGAAGACACTCGCTTAATTTAAAAGATGGGGGCTTCCCTGGTAGCTCAGCTGGTAAAGAATCCACCTGCAATGCAGGAGATCCCGGTTTGATTCCTAGTTTGAGAAGATCTCCTGGAGAAGGGACCCGCTACCCACTCCAGTATTCTTGCCTGGAGAATCCCGAGAGTCAGACATGACTGAATGACCTTCATTTTGCCTTCTTTTTTTCTAAAATGAAAACCTTTACTTCGGAAATGGCACCACACGACGTAAAAAGTTTTTAAATCTTACTTTTAAAAGGGGTCAAAAACACTTTTTGGCAATGGTTAACACGGGAGTGGTGAAGGAAATGGCAACCCGCTCCAGTCTTCTTGCCGGGAGAAACCCATGGACGGAGGAGTCTGGAGGGGGCTACAGTTCACCGGGTCTCAGGGAGTCGGAACCGACTGAGAGACTTTCACACACTCACAAGACGGGAGTGGTGCTGCACCCACTATCTGCAAACCGGGATTACCAAACAGCACTTCCAATTCTCATGGAGAATTCGGAGTGAGTCCAGGTCGCTCCTCAACGCCTGTCTTAAGCATTTCGAAGTTTAAAAGGTCACAGAATTTGCTGGAAGAGAGAATTCCACCCGACAACTGGTCTGCAGGTCTATGTCTTCAACCAGAGCAGCAGGCCCAGTTGTTTGCAGGCCAGCTTCGCCTTCTGGCAGTACCCTTAGAAACTGGGGTGGCTGTCACCCTCAGAAGCGAGCGGGCAGCGTGGAAACCAAGAAGGCCAGGAAACGGCCACGCCCATACTCGTGGACCTAAAAGACAACCCAGGGTGAAAATACGGTGCTACCACCAAACCCACCGAAAGGACTGCTACTGACCTCGCACTTCCTGCCACAGAAGTTCTAGAAGAATGCCCCAGGCCCCACATGCTGGGCCGTCAGCTCTCTGCCCGCCGCCGCAAACGTGCAGACTTACCTCACGTGTTCTGGCCACTGGGTCTCCAAACGGCGCTTGCGCGCTCGTTGCTGTGCCAACATCCTGCCTTTGCTCAACTGCCTCGCTCACGTGAGCATCAGGGGCTGCGGCCTAGGGCGGGGCGTGCCGGCTGGGGCCTTGCGCTCTGCGAGGAGCGCACGGAGTCTGCGCACAGGCTTTATATGACGGCATTCCCAGCGCCTGTGGACTAATGGCCGTCTGCCCTCTCGCTTAGCAAACTTCAAACGGTGACGTGAGATAGTGGTGTGGACTTCTGTGTCCTTTCGTAATTTGTACATGTTGCTTAAAATTTTTAAATACCCAAGTTGGAAGAATCCCAGCATTTTTTTTCTTTTTTTTAACAAGGTAGAAAGGAGAAAATGACTTTAGTACAATGAAAGCATGATGTTCAGGTTAGTAGCTTTGCAAGCATTTCTCAGTCCAGCCTAGGGTCAGCTCTCGCTCGTGTTGCAGCGTTTTTCACATTAACGGTTGGGGCGGAGGGGTGGGGGGGGTGGGCGGTGAGGAATAATATAGCTTATGTGGTTATGAGCAGATGTTACACTTTGTGGCAAACCTTGCACAACAGTTGAAAATTATCTCCACTAATTTTTGCCAGTTTGAAGTATTATATACAATAATACAGTAGTAAAGTAGTAAAAGTACACATGACAGAACATATGTATATGCTGTTGAAATTAACCTCACAATGAAGAAGACAGTCATTTCCTTCACAACCCCCCACACAGCCCTACCGCCCTCGAAGGTTTCTCCTTGTCCCTTTATGGTCGTTGGCTCCCGTCTACTCCAAGTAATAGATCCTGCTTTCTGTCACCAGTTTGCATTTTCTAGAATTTCATGTTAACCAAATCATACAGCGTGTCCATTCTGTTTTCTTTCATTCAGTATAATTATTTTGAGATTCATCCATTTTGTCACATGTACCAATAGTTCCTCGCTCTGTATTCAGTTCAGTTCAGTCTCAGTGGTGTCCCACTCTTTGCCACCCACTGACTGCAGCATGCCAGGCCTCCCTGTCCATCAACAACTCCTGGAGTTACCCCAACTCGTGTCATTGAGTCCATAGCTAGCTATCCAACTATGTGATCCTCTGCCATCCCCTTCTCCTGCCTTCAATCATTCCCAGCATAAGGGTCTTCAAATGAGTCAGTTCTTCCTATCAGGTGGCCAAAGTATTGGAGTTTCAGCTTCAACATCAGTATTTCCAATGTACACTCAGGACTGATCTCCTTTAGGATGGACAGATTGGACCTCCTTGCAGTCCAAGGGACTCTCAAAAGTCTCCAACACCACAGTTCAAAAGCATCAATTCTTTGGCACTTAGCTTTCTTTATAGTCCAACTCTCACATCCATACATGACCACTGGAAAAACCAAAGCCTTGACTAGAGGGACCTTTGTTGGCATAGTAACGTCTCTGCTTTTGAATATGCTGTCTAAGTTGGCCATAACTTTCCTTCCAAGGAGTAAGCGTCTTTTAATTTCATTGCTACAGTCACCATCTGCAGTGATCTTGGAGCTCCCCCCCACCCCCCCAAAAAAAGTCTGCCACTGTTTCCACTGTTTTCCCATCTATTTGCCATGAAGTGATGGGACCAGATGCCATGACCTTTGTTTTCTGAATGTTGAGCTTTAAGCCAACGTTTTCACTCTCCTCTTTCACTTTCATCAAGAGGCCCTTTAGTTCTTTTTCACTTTCTACCATAAGGGTGGTGTCCTGCATATCTGAGGTTATTGATATTTCTCCTGGCAATCTTGATTCCAGCTTGTGCTTCATCCAGCCCAGCGTTTCTCATGATGCACTCTGCATGTAAGCTAAATAAGCAGGGTGACAATATACAGCCTTGACATATTCCTTTTCCTATTTGGAACGAGTTTGTTGTTTCATGTCCAGTTCTAACTGTTGCTTCCTGACCTGCATACAGATTTCTCAAGAGGCAGGTCAGGTGGTCTGGTATTCCCATCTCTCAGAATTTTCCAGTTTATTGTGATCCACATAGTCAAAGGCTTTGGCATAGTCAATAAAGCAGAAATAGATGTTTTTCTGGAACTCTCTTGCTTTTTTGATGATCCAGCAGATGTTGGCAATTTGATCTCTGGTTCCTCTGCTTTTTCTAAAACCAGCTTGAACATCTGGAAGTTCACGTTTCATGTATTGTTGAAGCCTGGCTTGGAGAATTTTGAGCATTACTTTAGTAGCGTGTGAGATGAGTGCAATTGTGTGGTAGTTTGAACACTCTTTGGCACTGCCTTTCTTTCCACTGATACTGGCTGTAGTTTTAGTAGATTCCGTTTACCAGTTGAAGACATTACCTTCTATTTTTAGTTTGCTGGGAGTTTTTATGAATGTATCTTCAGTTTTATCAAATACTCCTGCATCTGTGATAATGATCATGTGGTTCTTTTTTAATTTGTTAATACAATGAGTTGTTGTCACTAAGTTGTGTCCTACTCTTTTGGGACCCTATGGATTGTAGCCCACCAGACTCTTTTGTCCATGGGATTTCCTGGGCAAGAATACTGGAATGGGTTGACATTTCTTTGTCCAGAGCATCTTCCCCCACCCAGAGATCAAACCGTCCTCTCATGCATTGGCAGGCAGATTGTTAACCACTGAGCCACCAGGGAAACCCAAATGATAAATTTGGGCTTGATGAATTATACTGGCTGATTTTCAAATGATAAACCAAACTTGCAACCCTTGCATAAAGCTTGGTCATGATGTATTATGTTTTTTTATATATTCTTGTATTAGATTTGCTAAAATATTAAATATTTTTGCATCTATGTTCAAGAGGGATATAGGTCTGAAATTTTCCTTTCTTGCAATGTCTTTGTCTGGTTTGGTTATCAGAGCAATGCTGACCACATATAATGAGCTGTAAAAACTACTAACTTCAATTTTCTGAAAAAGTCTGCATAGAATTAGTTATCTTTGTTCCTTAAATATTTGGTAAAATTCACAGTGCAGCCATTCAGACCTGGAATTTTCTTTGTGGGAATGCCACTAACCACAAATTCAGTTTCTTTAACTGATAAAGTCTAATCAGCATATAACCAATCTAAGGCTGCTGCTGCTGCTGCTAAGTCGCTTCAGTCATGTCCGACCCTGTGCGACCCCATAGACAGCAGCCCACCAGGCTCCCCAGTCCCTGGGATTCTCCAGGCAAGAACACTGGAGTGGGTTGCCATTTCCTTCTCCAATGATGAAAGTCAAAAGTGAAAGCGAAGCTGCTCAGTCGTGTCCAACTCACAGCGACCCCAGGGACTGCAGCAACAGGCTCCTCTGTCCATGGGATTTTCCAGGCAAGAGTACTGGAGTGGGGTGTCATCATCTATTAATTATTGAATGAACTTTACATTTTGTGTCTTTAAGGAATTTAAGCTGTGAAATTCATTGGCATGAATTGTTGATAACATTCCTTTACTACCTCAGAAACTATGGTAACATCACCACTCTTGTCCCTAATGGTGAATTGTGTGCTTTCTCTCCTTTGCTGATTAATCTAGCTATTAATAGAGGTCTATCAATTTTTTCTTAAAAAAAAAAAACAAAAACAAAAAACAGCATTTGGTTTTTTTCATGTTTCTATAACTTTTCTGTCTTCTATTTCTGCTCTAATCTTTATTATTTCCTTTTTCCTATTTAATTTTAATTTTCTCTTCTTTCTGTAGTTCCTTAAGGTGAAAGCTGAGGTCACCAATTTGAAATCTTCTTTTCTGGTATATGCATTTGTCACTATCAATTCCCCCGAACTACTACTTTAGCTGAATCACACGTATTTTTATTTCCATTCTCATTCATTAAATGGTTTGATTCTTTTTCTGAATTCTTCTTCAACCCATGGGGTATTTAGACATATGTTGTACAACTTTCAAATATTTGGCAAAGTCCCAGATATTGGGACATCTTTGTTACTGATTTCTAATTTAACGCCATTGTAGTCAGAGGACATAATTTATGATCTGAATCTTAAAAAAGCACTGAGACTTGTTTTATGGCGTAGAATGTAGTCAGTCATAGTAAATGTTCCACGCACACTAACATGTATGATGCAGAGGGTTCCAGTGAGCATCCCAAGCTACAGTATCAGAGGATCTTTAGATAATACAGCAAGAGAGTAACGGCATGGTCCCAAGACAGAGTGTCATCAAACAGCTTCCATGTGAAGCTGTCAGAAGTCTGCTTGGAAGTGTTTCACAGCAGTACTGGGGTTAGAGGGGGACCAAGAAAATTTGAAATGGCACACAGGAGGTGTCAATACACTTATCAATAATTCATAGTTAATGTGCATGCTTGCTAAGTCGCTTTAGTCATGTCCGACTCTTTGCAACCCTATGAACCAGTGAAGTTGCTCAGTCGTGTCCGACTCTTTGCAACCCTATGGACGGTAGCCCGCCAGGCTCCTCTGTTCATGGAATCCTCCAGGCAAGAATACTGGAGTGGGTTACCATGCCTTCCTCCATGGGATCTTTCCAACCCAGGGATCTTTCCAACCCAGGGATCAAACCCATGTGTTCTGCATTCCAGGCATATTTTTTACCATCTGAGTCATCAGGAAAGCCCCTCATATTAACAAAACAACCTAAAAATCATTAGATACCACTAGAAAGTAATTATATAATTTTAAAAGTTTTTATTTTAAAACATAAAATTACAAAGTTTAGAAAATAAAAAAACTAAGGATTTTAATTTAACTATTTTGAATGAAATGTTTGTTCAAACCCTCAATAACATCTTAACATTTTTAAGTAGCCTGAAAAGGTTAAATTATTATAAATTCAAAATAGCTACTGTACTTTAAGGTTTTGACTAACATGAAAATAGCCTCATTTGTTAGGAGAGAGAAAAAAGTTTATATAAAGTAATAAATCATAAATTTTGGTAAAAGTAATATAAGGTACTGTCACATTTAAATAAGGCAACATTCAAAAGACATTTTTACATCGAAAAAATGTAAGTAATTTGAGGAAAAATAAACTATTATTATGTTTAAATAATTAACACACAAAAGACATATTTGGATGCTGGTTTTAATTTCCCCAGTAGTGTTCATGAAGGTTTCATAGTTGATGGCAATGGTGCTTTTCCTTTCTGCTTAGCAGCCTTTTCCATTTTTATCTGAAAATTTAAAATATTTGTTGATATAATAATTTGTAAAACATCCTAAAGAAAAAAAAAAGTGGTACATACCTCATTTGGATTCATGTCTTATTTATCACAGCCATTTTACACAGTTATTTAGCAGTTCTTAAGCTGCTAAATACTAAAGCCACAACCTGATTGTTGAAAGGACCTAACTGAATTTTTAAAATATAGTTTGTTGGGGTATGCAAGCTCCCAATCCCTCTTGCTCCTCTTTTTCTTCTCTTTATCTCAGAGCAAGGGCAGACTTCAGCAACACCTTAGAGACAGAGAGAGTGGGCCAGAGAGCGGGGAAGAGGCTGAGTCTCACTTACACACACACATAAACACATATACACACAGAGCTCAGCACACAAGAGACTTGAGGAGTGTTGACTGAACAGAGGACTCACACAATGAGCACAAAAGCAAGAACCCTGCAGAGAGGGGTCCTATCAAGGGCTCTGTGTGTGCGTGAAACATTGTCAAAGATGGACAAAATTTTCTAATTACAAACATAATCAAGTATGGTTGGATTTCAACTTTACCAAAGCATTTTAACAACATAACATATAATGAATATTGATTTGGAGAAATGATTATTTTTAATTGCCTTTAAAATTAAAAAAGAAAAAAAAAAAAAAGCTTGAATGCCTAACCTTAGATCCAGCCTGTGCACATTCCCTACAGCATTACAGGAGACACCTAATCCAGTTGGATTACTCCTGGAACACATACTGCTTAAAGGACGGTTTCCTACAATTTTGATTTCTGCATTTCAACAGTTACCTTCCAGAAGGCTGTCTTTCTCCACTGTAACTGAAACAAAGAAGAAGCTTGCATACCCTAAGAAGCAGCCTTCTGATCTTTTAGAAACACAGTCTTTCCTGGGTGGTGGGGGAGGGGGGGTGGGGGGTGGGGTGGGGGGGTGGTGGAAAGACTCCAAAGAACACAAAACATGTCTTCTTCTTACTGCTACTAATGCTCACATACACCAATTCCCATAGGCAGCACCACTGCCTTGCCCCTGCAGGAGAAGGGAAGAGAAATTATGGGGCTGGGTGGGTGGAGGCAGGGCCTCTTATCTTCTAATGTGACAGGAATAATACCAAGAAAGCAGAAGAGATCTAGTAAAATCAGTCTACCCAATCTCACCAACTTACAAATAACTTCCAAATTATAAAACTGAATGACTCCCACCTCAGTCTCTTTCCCATTTTTTCCCCTTTCTCTCTCCTCTTTCAGTTGGTTGGGAACCTCATTTATACATACACGTAGGACTTCTCTGGTGGTCTAGTGGTTAAGACTCCACATTTCCACTGCAGATGACACAGGTTCAACCCCTGATCAGAGAACCAAAATCCTGCATGCCACACAGCACAACCAAAAATAAATATTGTACACTCATATCACACTTATACTCTGTACCAGTAGTCAACAGGCCACCTGTAGGTCCCTCAAAGAACACTCCATTCTAAGACAAAGATTATAAGCCTTAGAATCAGACAGAAAGTACTTGAATTCCCTGTGTGTGTATTAGTCGCTTTGTGTCCAACTCTTCGCGACCCCATGGACTGTAGCCTGCCAGGCTCTTCTTTCCATGGAATTTTCCAGGCAAGAATATTGGAGTGGGCTGCCATCTCCTTCTCTAGGGAATCATCCTGATCCAGGCATTGAACCTGGGTCTTCTGCACTGCAGGCAGATTCTTTACCATCAGAGCTATAGGGAAGTCCCTTAAGTAGTGATTAACCACCTGAGGCAAGTTATTTAGCTAACAGCTTTGTAATTTCTAGAAAAGGCATAGTAATAGGTACTATGTAAGGGGTTGTTCCAAAGGTTTAAATAAGATTATATATATATATATAAATCTAGGTACTTAATAACCACTCAATAAATGCTAGAATCTGTCTGTAATGCAGGAGACCCCAGTTCAATTCCTGGGTAGGGAAGGTCTGCTGGAGAAGGGATAGGATACAACCCACTCCAGTACTCTTGCCTGGAAAGTCCAGTGGACGGAGGAACTTGGTGGGCTGCAGTCCATGGGGTTGCGAAGAGTCGGTCACGAATGAGCAACTTCACTTCCACTTTTCACTTTCATGCATTGGAGAAGGAAATGGCAACCCACTCCAGTGTTCTTGCCTGGAGAATCCCAGGGACGGCGGAGCCTGGTGGGCTGCTGTCTATGGGGTCACACAGAGTCGGACATGACTGAAGCGACTTAGCAGCAGCAGCAGCAGCAACCCAATCCAGTGTTCTTGGACTACCCTTGTTGCTTAGCTGGTAAAGAATCTGCCTGCAATGTGGGAGACCTGGCTTCAATCCCTGGGGTGGGAAGATCCCCAGGAGAAGGTAAAGGCTACCCACTACAGTATTCTAGCCTGGAGAATTCCATGGACTGTGGTGTCCATGGGGTTGCAAAGAGTCAGACACAACTGAGCAACTTTCACTCACCCCTCTCATTTAGGGTCAAGTGTTAGATTTGTAGTACCATCAAAAAGGGCTTCCCTGTTGGCTCAGATGGTAAAGAGTCTGCCTGCAATACAGGAGACCTAGGTTCGATTCCTGGGTTGGGAAGATCCCACAGAGAATGGAATGGCTACCCACTTCAGTATTTTTGCCTGGAGAATCCCATGGTCAGAGGAGACAATCCATGAGATCACACAGAGTCAGACATGACTGAGTGACTAACACTTTCACACAACATCAAAAAGATCAAAGATGCTAAACATGCAAACAAAAGCCAAAGCAGTGTTTGCTCATTTCAAACGGTACTTAGCAAATGTGTGTGTGTGCTCAGTTGTGTCTGAATCTTTGTGACTTGTGGACTGTAGCCCGCCAGGCTCCTCCGTTCATGGAAGTTTCCAGGCAAGAATACTGGAGCAGGCTGCCATCTCCTTCTCCAAGGGATCTTTTCAACCCAAGGGCTGAACCCAGGTCTCCTGCACCTTCTGCATTGTCAGGCAGATGCTCCCTGGGAAGCCCCCCTAGCAAATAGATTCCCCTAATACAGTGTCCAAATGGCAAAACACCTCTTTTTGCTCCCTTTAAAAAAATTTTTCTGGCATTAACACAGTATCCTGCAACTAGTTGACCTTTAATAATTGTTTCCTTAATACAATTCTCCTTTTATAGGGAAAAGAGACCAAACAAGTTGACCTGATATATAAAACAAGCTAAGAAGCAACTCTTCAATAAGATGTAGACGTAGTTAGTAAGCTATTTCACCACAAAAGCTTCAATTATCAAAACCAACTTTTCCCCACACCCAGTGATACCAATTAGCAAAAAGCAAAACCAGATTTGGATGTTACTGCTTTCTAAAGGCAGCCCTGAACCCATCAGATTCAGCTTCCTAATTGTCCTTTTCCCTCAATGGTGCTTGTCTTCAGTTTTTTGGAGTTTAAGACAAGCATTAATGATGTGAATGGTACAGGTCAGCTGAGAGAAAGTTGTTACGTTTGAGTTTCTTAGTTTTTTTTTTTTTTTTTTTTAAGTTTCTTAGTTTTTACACTCCATTCATCACACAGGCTAAAGAGTCATAATAAAACTACAACCAATAAATCCATAAATTCTAGGTCTGAATGGGCCAAGGATATCCCCTGAAATATTCACAGATACGAACTCCCCCATTTACCTTGCCACAAGCAAATACCATTCACATGTTTTCAAGGCAGTCAACACTGCCCAAGTTCCTGGAGGAGGGAAAGAAGGAATTTAGAACCCTGCCCCTCATAAGCTTATGAGGAAACACTAAAGCTCAGTTGTGTCTGTGTTTTCCAAGAACACTGATTTGATTAAATCCTTGATGATGCTGCAATAATAGTCTCTCCTTTTCTCACTCTGACCATTTCATCTTTCCCCCTGAGATTCTATCACCACTTCTTTTGCTTAGATCAGTGTTTTCCAAAAGAACTTTCTGTGCTGCCCAATAAGGTATATACTCTCTGCGACCCCATGGACTGTAGCCTGCCTGGCTCCTCCGTCCAAAGGATTTCCCAGACAAGAATACTGGAGTGGGTTGCCATTTCCTTCTCCAGGAGATCTTCCCAACCCAGGGATGGAACCTGTGTCTCCTGCATTGGCAGGTGGATTCTTTACTGCTGAGCCACCGGAGATGCCTATATATATATTATATATATAATAATATATATCTTAATAATATATATTATAATATACATTATACATATATATATATGGGCATCCCCGGTGGCTCAGATGGTAAAGCATCCTCCTGTAATGCGGGAGACACAGGTTCCATCCCTGGGTTGGGAAGATCCCCTGGAGAAGGAAATGGCAACCCACTCCAGTACTCTTGCCTGGAAAATTCCATGGACAAAGCAGCCTGGTAGGCTACAGTCCGTGGGGTCGCAAAGAGTCAGATACAACTGAGCAACTTCACTAGTTCACTGGATATCTCATTTCAGTTCAGTTCAGTTCACTCAATTGTCTGAGTCATTGCCAACCCCGTGGACTGCAGCACGCCAGGCTTCTCTGTCCATCACCAACTCCCAGAGTTTACTCAAACTCAAGTTCATCAAGTTGGTAATGCCATCCAATGATCTCATCCTCTGTCATCCCCTTCTTCTCCTGCCTTCAATCCCTCCCAGCATCAGGGTCTTTTCCAATCAGTCAGTTCTTTGCATCAGGTGGCCAAAGTATTGGAGTTTCAGCTTCAGTATCAGTCCTTTCAATGAATATTCAGGACTGATTTCCTTTAGGATTGACTGGTTTAATCTCCTTTCAGTCCAAGGAACTCTCCAACACCACAGTTCAAAAGCATCAATTCTTCAGTGCTCAGCCTTCTTTATGGTCCAACTCTCACATCCATACATGACTACTGGAAAAACCATAGCTTTGACTAGACTATCCTTTGTTGGAAAGTGATGTTTCTGCTTTTTAATATGCTGTCTAGATATATATGCTTAATGTCTTTACATAATTGGAATTATTTGTACATTTTGGTGTATTTATTTTTACTTAGAAGTAGCCCTTAGAAACTTCCATGTCAGGACAAAATAGATTCTGATGTAAAGTCAGATAAAAAAGGATACTTGCTACTTAATTAAAAATTTCATTTTTTTAATGTTGAGGTTTAAGCCAGCTTTTTCACTTTCCTCTTTCACTTTCTTCAAGAGGCTCTTTAGTTCCTCTTTGCTTTCTGCCATAAGGGTGGTGTCATCTGCACATCTGAGGTTATTGATATTTCTCCTGGCAATCTTGATTCCAGCTTATGCTTCATCCAGTCTGGCATTTCACATGATATACTCTGCATATAAGTTAAATAAGCAAGATGACAAAATACAGCCTTGACATACTCCTTTCCCAGTTTGGAATCAGTCTGTTGTTCCATGTCTGGTTCTTAATGTTGCTTCTTGACCTGCATACAGATTTCTCAGCAGTCAAGTAAGATGGTCTGGTATTCTCTTTAAGGATTTTCCAGTTTGTCGTGATTCACACAGTCAAAGGTTTTAGTGTAGTCAATGAAGCAGAAATAGATGTTTTTCTGGAATTCTCTTGCTTTTTCTATGATCCAACAGATGTTGGCAATTTGATCTCTGGTTCCTGTCTTTTCTAAATCTAGTTTAAACACCTGGAAGTTAGTTCAAATACTGTTGAAGCCTAGCTTGGAAAATTTTGAACATTACTTTGCTAGCCTGTGAGATGAGTACAATTGTGTGGTAGTTTAAACATTCTTTGGCATTGCCCTTCTTTGGGATTGGAATGAAAACTGACCTTTTCCAGTCCTGTGGCCACTGCTGAGTTTTCCAAATTTGCTGGCATACTGAGTGCAGCACTTTCACAGCACTGTCTTTTAGTATCTGAAATAGCTCAGCTGGAATTCCATCACTGCCACTAGCTTTGTTCATAGTGATGCTTCCTAAGACCCACTTGATTTCACATTCCAGGATGTCTGGCTCTAGGTGACTGATCACACCATTGTGGTATGTGGGCCATTAATATCATTTTTAGCAGAGCTGTTTCTCTCTGAATTATTCTAAATAAGCCTCAAGGCCTAACACCAGCTATAAGTAAAGATTTTAATGATGACCCACAATCAATATATAATTGCCCTACAGTGTCTCTGTTACAAGTAAATGCTTAATGTAAGCAGATTTTCCAACAGACTTACCCTCTCCTGGTATCGTCTTTCAAAGAAAGCCATATCGTCCTCTTCCGGTTTCCTTAAGGAAGAAACTTGACTACTTGTACCTACTAACAAGGAAAATCAAATCTCAGTACAAACCCTTGAAAAATATGGGTTTGAACTGTGTGGATCCACTTGGGTAATTTTCAATAAATACCTACTACAGTACTATACGACACTAGGTTGGTTGTATGCCCAGATGTGGAGGAATTGCGGATATAGAAGGCCAACTATACACTTACACAAGGATTTTCAGCTGCACAGGGGTTGGGGCCCCTAATTCTGCTGTGCTGTTCAAGGGCCAACTGTAATAAGTAACATTTGATATAATTATAAATTCTTAAATAAAAAATAGAAAGAAAAAAAAACTTTCCTCCTACCAAGTGATTTTACTTTTCAAACCAGAAATTATCTAAATGAATCACTGATTCTATTCCCTCTTTTTCAGAAAGCATCATAAGACAAAAGTAATGTTTGAGGGGGCAGGGGGGAGGGACAGGATTGGGAGTTTGGGGTTGTTAGACACAAAGTTATTACATTCAGATGAAAAAAAAAAATAAGGTCCTACTGCATAGCACAGGGAACTATTTCAATATCCTGTGAGAAACTATAATGGAAATAAAATATTAAAAAGAATGTATGTATGTGTTTTTAAAAAAGTAATGTTCATCGGTAAACATTCTCCAGATATTCAAGTGGACTGTAGCCCAGCTAAGCTTCTCTGTCTATGGAATTCTCCAGGCAAGAATACTGGAGTAGGTAGCCATTCACTTCTCCAGGGGATCTTCTCAACCCAAGGACTGAACCTGGGTCTCTTGCATGGCAGGCAAATTTGTTACCATCTGAGCTACCAGGGAAGCACTATTAAATAACACCATATAGCTATTTCACATCAGTGCTCAGTTTTCTTCAACTACATTTTACATTTTATAACTAAAAACTGATGTAACCCTACAACAGATAATGCACAGAAGTAACAGTTGAAGGTTTGTGCTATGGTCTGAATGTATGTGCCCCCCACCACCAAAAGGCATATGTTGAAATCCTAATGCCCAGTGTGATGATCTTAGGAAGTGGGCCCTTTGGGAGGTTCTTAGGTTATGAAGGTGGAGCCCTCATGAATGGGATTAGTGTTCTTATAAAAGAGACGCCAAAGAGACTTCTCAACCCTTCTACCATGTGAGGACACAAGAGGGCAGTGCATGTGAATCAGGAAGAGGCCTTCACCAGAACACCACCATGCGGCACCCTTATCTGGACTTCCCAACCTCCAGAACTGAGAAGTAAGCTTTTGTTGTTTATAAGCCACCCAATCTATGGCATTTTGTTACAGCTACCTGAATGGACTAGACAGTTTGCATAGGCAACCATAAGTGATGCTAATATCTGCTTTCAAATTTTTCACAACTGAAATAATTTTTTAACCATCTCCAACTAACTATACCTTAACTAAAAAAAAAAAAAGACACAATTATGTCATTTTGTTTTAATTTTAATTTCTTCTGTCTACATTTTATAATTTCTTCATTGTGTGTTGTTTTGTAAGCAGCCTTAAAATTCTTTGTGGAAAGGCTGTATGAAAATAAAAGGAAAATTCTTATTTAAAAATACTTTTAAATAGTAAGTACCTCATAAATCATATAGTCCTTCATTGTTTTTATTCTTATTTACAATAAAGAAAATGCAATAAAGTGCTTAAAAATAAATTCCATTCATTTTTATGTGTAATTTAGGAATAATAAAACCTTGCTAACCTATAATTATCACTGGATTACATCTTACTTGGGAGAACCTAAAGTATCAAGGATCAAGGCAATTAGTCCACTAGAGGGTGCTCTTATTCAGACATCAAAGCAATTACATGAACCAGAGTAAGGTTTTAAAGCTCCAAACTATAGTATTATCAGAATCTTCATAATTTAGCAGTTTTTCCAAGTTAAAAATTAAGTTTATTGTTTTTTCTTAGTGCGTGGGTAATAGGAAAGAAAAATGATAATCAAATTATGGTAATATTGGGGGAAAAACAGTAATCTGGAAAATATATCAATTTACATTCTTATTTACTAAAACCAAAAATATTTTTCAGTTTAATTTCATTACCACCTGTTAGCGTTTCTGGAGAAGAGCTAGATGATGCTTGAAATGCCTTTAGAAATGGGTGGTCCATGGCCGTAACTGGAGAGTCTAAAAATTCAGCTGATGGTGCACCTGAGGACAAAAATGTGAAGAATGAAAACTAAATCTCTGTTAGGATACAAAGAAGTTATTTCAAAAGTGAAATAAATTAGAACCCCAGTAGAATCATTAGAAAAATCCTTTCTGTAAAAAGAAATTTTTTTTAGATTTTTATCTGCCGTATAAAGTAGAGTCAAATGGGTAAAAGCATTTCTGCATTTCTGAGAGATCTTTTTCACAGAAAAAAAATTACACAAAAACATAACTATACATGAGCAAATAAGTATAAAAGCTTAACACAGTCAAAAAACATAATAAAAAGTGAGACATTCAGAGAAAAAAAAGCCTCTAGTTGCAGAGGGCTGAATAAACATATTTTTCCTCTACTCCTCACTGGGAAACCATCTAAAGACAAGGAATGCAAAAATAAAGAAAACTTATTCAATAAAACGAGGAAACGTCCACAACCCTAAACCACAACCTACAAAGACCTACTGCTAAATACACTACTTCTGGACCAAAGGAAGGAAACTGCAGAGAGAAGTGGTAGGTGCTCTACTTCTTCATAAACGTCACCCTTCCCCTACATGCCTGTCCCCTTCCACGGGTAAAGGAGAGGAAATAAACTTTTAGTCCCATTTGCTTTTCAAACTGAATCCTTTCCTATAAAGTGAACAGTGTGCTGTTCAGGACAACTGCCCAGGCCTTCAGATTCCTGCTCCCTTCTTTCCCAGCTCCTCCCTCTTGTGACCTGTGGGGAAGATCCGACAAGGGGGCTCAGGTCCAGCCAGGTCCCTGTGTGTCCTCTGGTTGCTATGTGCACTACTGATGTCAGGTGCTAAAGGCTGGCCTTAAGTTGGAATTTAATCTCTCAGCTTCTCAGGGCCTGGTAGCCTAACACTGTCGCACAGGAAGCCTCCCAGACCTCTCAGATGCCTCTCTTTTTCTACCGATTTCCCCAGAGCTCAGGAGACCCACATCGAGCTCTGCTCTGCTGTCACCTTTGCCCTTTGGTATGACAGATGTCATGGCAGGCCTGCTGCCTCACAGCTCTGCTGCCTTCCAAGCACCCACTATGAGCTGGGAATCACAGCCTCCTTCAGCCTCACAAAGGAACCAAATTCCAGCAGGAGGTTCTCTCTACCCAGGACTGTACATGGCTAGTAGGGCAGACTTCTCTCTGCTCCAGGCTCCCCTACATATAAAATCAGGACAAAAACATGTTATGTTTCTTCTTCTCATTCTCACCTCTCTTTACACCCACCATCCCTCAGGAGTCAAAAGGGGGAGGTTTCCTTTCTTTCTATTATAAAGATGCTTAAGTGATAAAAGACCAATAGTCACAAAAAGGCAAAGATGTTGGCTACTACCACTATTACTTAGCAGTGTTCATAAAGTACCGGCCATTTTGTTCAATCAAAAATAAAAGAGTCATAAATATTGGAAAGGAAGAGGCAAAAATATCATTACAGTTGACCTTTGAACTACGCAAGGGTTAAGGGTACTAATCCTTTACATGCAGTCAAAATCTGCATATAACTTTATAGTCAGTCTTCTGTATCTCCAGTTCCACAGATTCAACCAATTGCAGATCATGTAGTACTGTGGTGTTTACTATTGAAAACAATCCACATATAAGTGGACCCTCATAGTTCAAACCCCTGTTGTTCAAGGGTCAATAATATTTGCAAAATCAACTAAAAATTTACATTCAAAATTCTAAGATTAAGTAATAATGACTGGTAACAAAAGCTGCCTAAAATATTTCCTTTTTTTAAATAATCAGCTAGAAAATACAAAGGAAGGGAAAAACTCATGTATCATAGCTACAAAAAATGATGAAATACCTAGAAATAAAATTAAGAATTGTGTAGGACTTTTATGCAGATAACTTGAGAATTCCACGTAATTATACAGAAGACAACAAAGAAATGAAGACTCAATATTTTAAAACAGTATGTTTCCTATATTAATCTACACATTCAACTAAAATAATAGAATTTTTTCAAAAATAATATCAAAGTTCTGAAAAAACTGAAAGGAAAGAATAGGTCAGGAAAATTCTAAAGTAATAAAATGAAGTCATACGTAGTAATTTACTATAAAGCTGTAGTTATGGAAACAATAGAGTAGTTGCACAGAAATAGACAACAATGAGGCAGACTAGTGAGACCAGAACAATTTCTGGGTTGAGCTCAACCCTACCACTTGCTTGTTGAATAACACAGAATAGATGTTTTACTATTCTGCACTGATTTTCCTTGTCTGTAAAAAGGATTAATAATAGCACCTCACTCAGAATAGTTACGAGGATTAAATGAGGTAATAGACATAAAGAGGCTGGACCAAACCCTGGCAGTACAAAGCCATAATTATCAGTAACATCACTACCATCATTTTTTGTTTGCCACTGATAATTGGGTTTTCTGTAACAGACGCATGAGCCTAATACAATCATGTATCCATAAAAACTGAAAAGAATTTATTTATGGAATTTAACAAGCTAGTTGTAAAATAACCAAGAGAAGAAAATACATAAATATGTCAAGGCAATCTTGAAAAAAGAACACAAACAGAAAGAATTTAACCAACTATCAAAACACACTATGAAGAAGAATAATTAAAAATATGAAATATTTGCACAAAATAGATAAATAAGCCAATGCCATAAAATAAGTATGATGGAATATAGTAAAGATAAAGTTTCAAATTATTTGGGAAAAAATGTTTTTGGATAACTTGTCATCAATTTGGACAAAAACTGAAGTTATACACACCTTACTCTTTCACAAAAAATAAATTCCAGATACAAGAGAAAGCTAAACATAAAAACAAAAGAAAAATTAGGCATTAAAGTAAAATGAAATAAGTTGGAATGGAATTTTAAAAAATTAAATAAAGTGAAGGAAAGCATATTTATAAAATGAGAGTAGGGTAAGGCCTGCCTCCAACGTTTAAAAACCGTAAAACCACAACAAAATCTCAAAAGACAAATGATGTATTGGAAGAAAAAACATCCAAAATAAATACAAAGGATTAGTATACAGCATATATGTATAAGAAGACTTCCTATAAATCAATGGGAAAATATAAAACATAAAAATGAGTGAAGCATATGAACAGACAACTCACACAAAGTAAAATGGCCACTGAATATAAGGAGACTCTCCTTTCACTAATGACCAGGGAAATCAACCGACTGAAACAATGACGGTATTTTCACACATCAGACTGGCAATAAAACTCAGGGTGATGACATCAATGATCAGTATAAATGTTTGGAAATAGATAAACTACAACATCACTAGAGTAAGTATAAACAAGTACAGCATTTTTGAAGGGCAATTCAACAGAATGAATGTATTAAAATTTCACATATGCAGACACTTCAACCCAAGAATTTCACTTGTCTCCATCTACCTTAGACTCAAATTTACATAGTACACAAGGAAGCAAGTTCAAAAGCAAAAATGAGTAAATAAATAAAATGGAAATAATCTAAATAACCATGAACAAGGAAAACGTTTAGATAAACTGCTATGTGTGTGTATATATATATATATATATATATACACACACACACACATCTACAAATTGATGTACACATATACAAATATATATGTGTGTGTGTGTATATATGTGTGTGTATATATATACACACACATACATACATATATATGGGTTTCCCCTGGTGGCTCAGATGATAATGAATCCATCCGCCTGCAATGCAGGAGACCCGGGTTCTATCCCTGGATTAGGAAGATCCCCTGGAGGAGGGCATGGCAACCCACTCCAGTATTCTTGCCTGGAGAATCCCCACTGACGGAGGAGCCTGGTGGGCTACAGTCCACGGGGTTGCAAAGAGTCATACACGACTGAGCAACTAAGCACAGTTTATATATATATACACATAAAATGTGGAATACTATGAAGCAATTACAAAAAACAAGAGATTTGTATGTCCTGGTATAATAATGCTTTGAAAAAAATTTTTTAAGTTAAAAATAGTAAACTATAAAAAAATGTATGCTAAAAAGAATAATACAAATCAACTGATGTCAGCAAATTACCCTCTATTAAAGAATCTTCCTGGTGGCTCAGATGGTAAAGTGTCTGCCTGCAATGTGGGAGACCCGGGTTCAATTTCTGGGTCGGGAAGATCCCCTGGAGAAGGAAATGGCACCCCACTCCAGCACTCTTGCCTGGATAATCCCATGGACGGAGGAGCCTGATAGGCTACAGTCCATGGGGTCGAAAAGAGTCAGACATGACTGAGCGACTTCACTTTCACGAAAGAATCTGGGGTTAAGAGAAATGTTCCAGAGGGATTTGTACTTCATCTCTATTATTTGAATCTTTTATAACAAGAAAATATTCACTTATGTTTACATAATTTTTATAATAAAACCAAAAATCCACATAAACGGAAGTATTTACAGTAGATACTTACAAAAGAGACTCACAGACTTAAGAGAATGAACGTATGGTTGCAAAGGGGAAGGATGTGGGGAAGGGATAGTTGGGGAGTTTGGGATGGACATGTACTGCTGCTGCTGCTAAGTCACTTCAGTCGTGTCCGACTCTGTGTGACCCCATAGACGGCAGCCACCAGGCTCCCCCATCCCTGGGATTCTCCAGGCAAGAACACTGGAGTGGGTTGCCATTTCCTTTTCCAATGCAGGAAAGTGAAAAGTGAAAGTGAAGTCGCTCAGTCATGTCTGACTCTTCTCGACCCTATGGACTGCAGCCTACCAGGCTCCTCCGTCCATGAGATTTTCCAAGCAAGAGTACTGGAGTGGGGTGCCATTGCCTTGTCCAATGGACATGTACACGCTGCCCTATTTAAAATGGATAACCAACAAGGACCTACTATATAGCACATGGAACTTTGCTCAATGTTATATGGCAGCCTTGACAGGAGGGGAGTTTGGGGGAGTATGGATACACATATATGTATGGCTGAGTCCCTTTGCAGTTCACCTGAAACTATCACATACACACATGCATGTGTATACGTACACATGTACAAAAGCCTATGTTTCCAAAATGAGGTAGTTATAATGGTGAAACTTACATACAATAGGGTAACAGGTAAACTGTATCACATCAAATAAAATAAATATTATTTCACTATTACAAACAATGAAGCTGTGAGTCAGGATAATCTAAATACCATGAACAAGGATCTTTCCTCTTATGTTTTTTAATTTTCCTTTAATAATCAAACATTGCATATGACAATAAAACATTTTAAAAAAATAAAAATGAGATAATTTTTTTGAAAATAACATAAATAACTTAAAGTGCAAAACAAATATAAGGCTTCAGTATTGTTAGCACACATAAAAGCAAAATGACAAGCTCACAGTTCATATATCATCACTTACCAATTCCACTGTCATCTAATCGTATGTAGCCTTCTGCCAGCGAGCTGAAGCCAGTTAATCCTCCCATTGCTGCATAAGGAACGTCCTGCCCCACTGGTTTTCCCTGAGCCAGTCTTTCTTGCTTAGTTTCCACTACTGTGTCATGGGCATATGCAGGCTGACCACAAGCACAAGTGAAGCAACTATGAAATCCCGAACACTTAGAACCTGAATCAAAATGTAAAAGGAGTTCAATGTTTTCAAATATAGGTAATCAGTTATATGCCCTCTAAACTAACTTAGCTTGGCCCAAACCACTTGAATTCTGGATCTTTCATACACTGTCCTCTGACGCCAGTGCTTACCTCTACCCCTGAACTCCTTTCCTCCAGCCACTGCTCTTATTTCTAAAAGATGCTAAAGCATAAGGGAGTATGCAACAACAGCAACAAAAAATTGGAAAAACTAACTAGGACTAAAGGATACTGGGCTAAAAACACTGGAGAGCTAGGAAGTGAAGGCCCTCTCCTCAAATACTGAGTTAAAAGCAGGTGCGGGGGGACAACCCAGTAGTGAAGAAATAATGTAGAAACATGTCCCTGAGTCAATTCCCCATAAAAGCCATAATGGAAGGCCAACTCACAGATACAGAAAGGACGCAATGGAATATTGTTTAACAATAAAAAAGGAAAGAAGTAATGATGTGTGCTACAGCATGGATGAATCATAAAAACATTATACTAAGTGAAAGATGCTAGTCAGGAAAGACCACATACTCTATGATTCCACTTACATGAAATGCTTAGAATAGGTAAATCCATAGAGATAGAAAGTAGGTTACTGGCTGTCTAGAGTTGAGGGGTAAGAGGAATAAGGAATGATTGATATGGATATGAAATTTCTTTTGGGGGTGATGAAAATATTCTAAAATTTATCGTGGTGATGGTGAACAACTTTGAATATAAAAGCCATTGAACTGTACCCTTCAACTGTGTATGAATTTTTTAGCATGTTACTTACATCTTAATGAAATCACTATATATAAAAATACAAACCATATTGAAATACAGTCCAGAATATACCATTACAAAACCCTTAAACATTCACACTTTTGACAAATATGTACAGAAACCAAAGCACATAATAAATAAGTTTTATTCAAATACTTCCATACTTAGTGAAACAATTTATGTCTGCCATTGTCAATAAAAATGTTTTATAATATATTTAATCATAAGATTTCAATTCAAGATACTACAAAGAGAACTGGGAAAACTATCTCCTGAAGAAAAATACTGGAGCTAATTTTAAAAAATTCTACCTATTTCAAAGGGTTTTTAAAAGGATAATCAAGGGACAGAGCATATGAAACAGTGGCTGGGATTTGGGTACAGGTATTGAGATACAGTAGCTCAGTGGGTCGGAGAAGGCAATGGCACCCCACTCCAGTACTCTTGCCTGGCAAATCCCATGGACAGAGGAGCCTGGTAGGCTGCAGTCCATGGGGTCGCTAAGAGTCGGACACGACTGAGCGACTTCACTTTTACTTTTCACTTTCCTGCATTGGAGAAGGAAATGGCAACCCACTCCAGTGTTCTTGCCTGGAGAATCCCAGGGACGGGGGAGCCTGCTGGGCTGCCGTCTATGGGGTCGCACAGAGTCAGACACGACTGAAGCAACTTAGCAGCAGCAGCAGCAGCTCAGTGGGTAAAGAATCTGCCTTTAAGGCAGGAGATGGGGGTTCAATTCCTGGCTCGGGAAGATTCCCTGGAGGAGGGCATGGCAACCCACTCCAGTATTCTTGCCTGAAGAATGCCATGGACAGAGAAGCCAAGCAGGTTACAGTCCATAGTGTCGCAAAGAGTCCGACATGACTGAAGGGGCTGAGCACAGCACAAGCACGTTGAGATAAGGGTGCTATTGCCTACAAAGTGTTAAAACCATCAAGCTACATTTTGTTTTTCCCATCAAACCATGTTTTATGCAGTAACATAATAATCTGCAAGTGAATCATAAAAAATTTTTAGACCTGTAAAATCCTTTTTAAGGATGATTATTCTGTAAATGGAATTCAGTTGGTAGAACATCCAGAATTTGAAATTTTGAATTAGATCGTATCTAGTAATTCTTTAAAATCTATTACTACTACTTAACCTTATTCAAATTACATGAGATTAGAGATTAAGGTCGATGACTAAAAGCATATGAACAACCAAGTTTTTCCACAAACTTTTAGAGTACGTGTTCATCAAATCATTCCCAGTTGTCCAGTGTGACTGTAGCTGAATGAAATTGGCACAGAGACACATCAAACATTCAGTAAGGGGATAAAAGCATTCTGTTTATATGTTGATCATAATGTAACTCACAGGCATTGCATACAAAGCCAGGTGCTGCACTGTGTTGATCGGCAAAGTGCTTACATCTGCAGCGAATGGGCTGTGTGCCGTTCAGAGGCACGTAGACGTAAGCCCGGCAAGGGCAGCCCCTCACTTGGCAAGGCAGACTGATGGGGCGCTGCGGGGGAATCGTTTCAAAGTCAGTTTTATGTTGCTTATACCTAAGAGAAATGAAAGGGATGAAATAATAGCACAATGCAGATACTGCCAGAAATTACAACTGGTATTCTCTTACAGGCAAAATGACTCTTTCTCATTTTTATTTTTTGTTCATTGCTCTTGTTAGTAAGGTGTAAATACACTCCCCTAAAATGCAGTACTTGTCAGTTACGTTGCTTTGGTCAGAGAAAATCTTCACCCATCTAAATTTTTAATCAAGGAGAATTTTCACAGCAACATACAAAGATATAGCATATAATTCTCTTAAAATACTATTACAGATTCTTTAATATAGAAACACAACCCACAAGTATGAAGAAAAGCTCATGAAATTCTCTTTATCAAAGTGCATTATTTACATTTATTTTCACAGGTCTGCTATTTAAAATTGAAATAAGTTCAATAAACACATATTAATATAATTTATTTTAATATACTCACACTTTAAACTTCAAAATAAATTATTAACACCATTAAAAGCCAAAACTCTTTGCTAAAATGCTGTACGTAATTTTCTCAGACCACTGGCTTCCTTCTCATTAGATGATACTCAGTAAAATCATATTAAATTTATTACTCTCAATATTATACTAGGTAACATAAGTTAAAATAATAATAACATACCTTTTTCACTTAGCAATGAGAGTCAAAGTTTTTTTTAAAAACTGTACATATTTCACAACACTGTAAAGAGTGTTATCAAAGAACCAATCCCATTTAATAGGGTTTCAAGAAACAGAAAAAGATCCATCCATTAAGCCAGATGGTTCATTTTTGAAATAAATAAACCCTAAGAAAATGATTCCATGTATATAAAGAGCTCTGTGCATAAGGGTAGTATTAGCAACAGTACTTTAAATAGTGATGTACACAACACAAACTAATAATAAAGGAATGGATAAGTATATTACAAGAAAACAGTTTTCTAACTCTAACAGTGAAAACATTTCTTCAAATAATATCTTTTACAGACCATAATACTATATAAAATAGATAACACAGAACTGGCTAACACTAGGTAAAGAGCCATAAGTGGAGTCTGTCCTTCCCCTTAGGTGCCCCTCCAGCTGGTGAGCCCCTGAAATTCTGTGGGAGCTCTGGGGAAAACATGGCAAACACAACTGGATTAGCTGGAGTATCAAGGAGGTATTAAAAATCTTGTGTGCAATTACTATGAACAGTGCGGAAACATTTCCATGATTCTGTCATGAAAAACTACTTCAATATTTATACACACGTATAATTAACAACTAAGGCTGTATATTGGCACCCTGCTTATTTAACTTACATACAGAATACACCATGAGAAATGCTCGACTTGATGAAGCACAAGCTGGAATCAAGATTGCTGGGAGAAATATCAACAACCTCATATATGCAGATGACACCACACTTATGACAGAAAGCAATGAAGAACTAAAGAGCCTCGTGATGAAAGTGAAAGAGGAGAGTGAAAAAGTTGGCTTAAAACTCAACAGTCAGAAAACTAAGATCATGGCATCTGGTCTCATCACTTCATGGCAAATAGATGGGGAAACAGTGACAGACTTTATTTTCTTGAGCTCCAAAATCACTGCAGATGGTGACTGCAGCCAAGAAATTAAAAGACACTTGCTCCTTGCAAGAAAAGTTATGACCAACCTAGACAACATATTAAAAAGCAGAGACATTACTTTGCCAGCAAAGGTCCGTCCAGTCAAAGCTATGATTTTTCCAGTAGTCATGTACGGATATGAGAATTGGACTGTGAAGAAAGCTGAGTGCCGAAGAACTGATGTTTTTGAACCGTGGTGTTGGAGAAGACGCTTGAGTGTCCCTTGGACTACAGGGAGATCAAACCAGTCCATCCTAAAGGAAATCAGTCCTGAATATTCATTGGAAGGACTGATGCTGTGAAGCTGAAACTCCAATGCTTTGGCCACCTGATGCAAAGAACTGACTCATTTGAAAAGACCCTGATACTGGGAAAGATTGAAGGCATGAGGAGAAGGGGACGACAAAGGATGAGATGGTTGGATGGCATCACCAACTCAATGGAAATGAGTTTGAGTAGACTCCGGGAGTTGGTGGACAGGAAGGCCTGGTGTGCTGTAGTCCATGGGGTCGCAAAGAGTCGGACACAACTGAGTGACTGAACTGAACTGAACTGAAGTATGTAAATAAAAAAAGTACATACACATGTTAAAACTTAACAGCATCTGGCTTTAGGTGGTGTCTTCTTTCTACATTTCTTTGTATTCTTCATTTCCATGTTTCCAATGTTTTCACTTTTCTTTTATACTTTTTAAAAAATATTTATTTTTAATTGGAGGATAATTGCTTTACAATACTATGCTGGTTTCTGCCATGTATAAGCATGAATCAACCATATGTATTCATATGTCCCCTTCTACTTGAACCTCCTTCCCACCTCCCAAGTTTCACTTTTATAATAGGGAAAAATTAATTTAGACAGAGATCTCACTGAGCAACTGGTACTAAAGAAGTTTTTCCATCCAAGTGGGGTTGGGTCAATTTTGAAGTTCAATTCTATGCTGTACCATTATAGATATGTATATAGATATGTATATGTACATAGATATGAGACTGGCACTAAACGTACATAAGAATAAATGATAAAACTAACATAAGTTTACCAGAAAACAGTGGAAGAGTTAGTCTCCCAGTTATGTCCAACTTTTTGCGACCCCACGGATTCTAGCCCACCAGGCTCTTCTGCCCATGGAATTCTCCAGGCAAGAATACTGGGTAGCCATTCCCTTTTCCAGGGGACCTTCCCAACACAGGGATCAAACCCGGGTCTCCAGTATTGCAGGTGGATTCTTTACCACTTTCACGTCAATGGAAGTTTACCAAAGCTCTCTTCAATTCTGAACAATATCAACATAACCCTCATCCTCTGTTCCTCCAGTGTTTTCAGTTGGGGTTGCTAAATAAATTTCAAGTCAATCTACACACCACATGACTCATCCTAGCAACTGCCTAACAACCTCTGGCAAATCTTGAGTGTGTAAACAGCAACTGCACAAAGACTATGTCAGGAAGGAGCCCCAGAAACGATCAGAACCGGGAGGCTCTCCCGTGGCTCCTCTGGAATAGAAAGCTAAAGTTTTTACCTAAAACCACATAATAGTTTCTGTGATTTTTCCAAGAAGCAGCTTTGTCCTTTTGAGCTTTACAACTACGATCTGTAGCAGTGATAAAATTTAAAGTAGAAAATGACAAACACAGCCAAATGCAAATCTCAAGTGCAGGTAACACACATCAATGGCTGCAGCCTCATGTATTTCCTTTTCTTGCATGCTTGTATTTTTGTTTAAAGAAAGATATACATATACATACACACACACACACACACACACACACAGCGTTGATTGACCCTTGAACAATATAGGTTTAAAGTGTAGATTTTTTTCAATAAATACACAGTAGGCCCTCAGTGTTTATGGGTTCCACATCTGTGCTTAAACTAACCACATATCATGTTCCAAGGATCATGTTTATGATCCAAGGTTGGCTGAATCCACATCTGCAAACAGAAGGGCCCAGCTGTGGGGCACCAGCATCCCCAGGTTTTGGTATCCACGGTGGGTCTTGGAACCAGTCCTCTGTGTGTGTATAAATAAAAGAGAAAGGTATTCATATAAAACATTTCTTAACATATAAAAAGAGACTAGTAAATGTGAGGGAAAATGCTTCTATTTGTAGATTGGTAAACTTTTTAGTGTGGATCAGCTCAAGCAACTTTAAAATCAGTTTAGGGAACACTACTCAGTACTCTACAGTGACGTAAATGGGAAGGAAATCCAAAAAAAGAGAGGATATACATATATCCTGATTCACTTTGCTACATAGCAGAAACTAAAATGGGGTTCACTGGTGGCTCAGACAGTAACGAATCCACCTACAAAGCAGGAGACCTGGGTTCGAGCCCTGGGTCAGGAAGGTCCCCTGGAGAAGTGAACGGCAATCCACTCCAGTATTCTCATCTGGAGAATTCCATGGACAGAGGAGTCTGATGGGCTACAGTTCATGGGGTTGCAAAGAGTCTGACATGACAGAGTAACTATCACTTTTCAGAAACTAACACAATATTGTAAAGCAAATATACTCCAATAAAAACGAATTTTAAAACACATTTGACAAAAATAAATAAACAAAATAAAATCAGTTCTGCAATCTGATGACCCGTTCTCTACTACCTTGTCCAGTGGTGGGAGAGGCAGAGTGAGTGTGCTCCCCTGCCAAACTAAAAAACCCCTAGCAAAGCCTGGAGGCACCAATATCTTTCTTATCAATGCTAAGAGGAAAGATGCTTAAGGTGATGGGACTCCATAATGAGTTCTAACAAAATACAGCAGAAAAAATGTAAAATACAGCCCCCAAAACCTTAAATTTCTGCCATATTATATAAACACCTGTTTTCAAATATTTCTCAATTATCATCAATAGTGTTATTTATAGAAGGAAGATATGCCCTGCTACAGTTTTATGTTTCCTAATCACCAGAAAACTTAGCAATAAAATATCTTACCTATGTGTACAAAAACACAGTGTCTCTGGACCCACAAGTTTACAATCCATTCCCGTGGGTGACTGCCAACTCACATACAATCTGTTCTGTAAACGCATAGGTAAGACTTTTCTTTTGTATTCTTCATATTCCTCAGGAGTAAAAAGTTTCCCTCCGTCATCCTCACCAACAATTCTACAACAAAAGATACTTCTCTTAAGCCATGTGTATTTCTTTTCTGGGTTAAAAATAATAAACTCTAAAATTAAACTATACTTGTATAGTCAAATGTATAGTCAGAAGAAAGACTGCTTTGGCTTTATTTTGTTACATTAGGCTCATATTAATAGCAAAATTACACACAATAGTAATAAAGTTTTTGCTTCCCATAAGAAAAAGGATTATAAATAATACCGTCAATGAATTCATAACATCCGACTTCACAGATCCAGGTTTATCACTGGAGAATTACCACATATTCATCTCAATTTCTCCTTTGATTCTGAAGTAAACGTGCTCATTTTTCACATTAAAGTTGGAGACTAAACTGCTAAAAATTCTAATATTTTCCTCCTTTAAATATACTTTGCCCCCAAAACAAAATAGTACAAAAATCATCCATGCTGAAGACAACATGATTAATGTCCATACCTGACTCCAAACCCTGGCCAGAAGTTTAAACTATGATAGAACCCACAAACACCCTTAGATCTGCACCACTTCATACCTAACATATGCATTGAGTAATCAGGCATATCATTTCTAATTCTGGAAGTAAGACCTCAAATTTTTATGGGAAAAATTAAGCTACTGCTATTTATTAATTTCTTAGGAAATTAAGAATTGTCCTCCTTGTTAAAAAAGGAAGCATAATCAAAAGCATGTGGTCAAAACTGAAGAAATTTCTCACTGAACATACTCCCTTTAAAAGTCACGGAAAGTGTTATTTGCAGAATGTTACATAATTTTTAGTGCAGTCAGTGCCTTTTCTCACTTTCAAGCCTTTAGCTATGGTAGATAAAATAAAAACCAATTCAGAAGCTATGAAATCATCACAACTTTCTTCCTTAAATAATTAAGGTACATACTAATAAATAAATAATAAAACTAAGGGCATTTTATTCTGAGCTAAGTTTTGGGCTATTTCACCTTTTTACAGCTATTAAGAAGTACATCAACAGCTACTGAAAAGACCTTAAGATCAATGCAGACTTTTAAAGAAAGAGATTAATTATATATAGTTCTAAACCAGTGTTGCTCAAACTTTATTTACAGAATCCCCAGGAGATCTAGTTCAAATGCAGATTCAGATTAATATGTCTCAATGGGGCTGGCAATGCTCCCCAACAACGCTTACACTGCTGGTCCATGATGGCTACACTATGAGCAGCAAGGCTCTAACTTCTACAGAGAACCATTTCAAGTAGTTTATGTTTGGAAAATAATTTCGCCCCAGGCCCCAACATTTCATAGGCCAGGAATGAGACTACAACTGAAGGCCCACATTCCACATACCTAAACACCTAAGTATCTGAGGTGTCCAGTCAACATCAGGACCCAGCATAGTGCTCCTAGGGAAAAGGCCTGGAGAACTGGAGGCGAAAGGAGCAGCTCTGCCCTAGGTAAGCTCGGTATAAGCTGTTAGGGACTTTTGGCCTCATGTGAACCTAAAAGGGAATGGGACCTGACCCATCAAGCTTCTCATCCTCATTTTTTCTGGCTCAGAATTACTAGATATTTCTGGACGTCACTCAGAAGTATACCACCTAGACAGTTCGAGGGAAGAGCAGTCAGATAGCAATCCCTTTACCCAAGGGATTTGGCGGGACCACCTTGAGATGGAGCAACCCCTGTGGCTCAGGTTTCAAGCTGCACCTGTTTCCCACTGAGGCAGTGATCATCTGACTTCCCCTTTACACACACACACACACACACACACACACACACACACACACACCTGCCTCTCACCCAGTTTCCCAACTGTCAAAAATCTTTCTTGGGAGACCTTAAAAAAAAAAAAGAACACATTCTTGCAGGTACACCAGCCTTTGTCAGGGCCCCAGGCAGTGAGTCACTACCAAAAGCTCTACGGGCGGCTGCGCTTCCAGTTCCCGGGTAAGAGTTTCTCTACAACCAGTCAGTCTTTCTCCTAAAACCAGCACCTCGTGGTCCGGGGCACGTTTGGAAGTTCACGTCCCACCCTATTACAAAGTGAACATGCAAACCTGATGTCTGCTTTTACAGGCCAGGTGTACTCAACGTGTGATCTACAAGGGCAGTTAAGAAAAGAACAATGGACCTTTGCGTAAATCTGGAGTTAATAATTCTTTCTCAAAGGGATCAGAGCCGGAGATCTTTTAAATTGCCTCGGAAGAGACTTATTAGAATAGAACTGCGTGTCATCACAGTACTAGAAATAAGAAGCCTGCAATCAAAGTAAGCCACCTCCACCAGCCCGGGAACGGGATTCCGGGAACCAAGGCCAACCAGCGCCTGTCCCCTGCCCGCGCCTCCAGCACACCTCCCGCGAAGGGGATCGGACCGGCCTCCTGGCTCCGCAGAGGCTCTGCCTCACCTCCGGTACTCCAAGTACTCGTCCACTGCCGCCGCGCCGCCAGGAGGTAACGTCAGCCGCTCCATGGCGGGCGGGGAACCGGGAGGCACCGGCTCCAGCCGCCCTACGCACGTGAGCCGAGCCGGGAGCAGCCAAAACCTGCCCCGCCCCGGCCGGCCGCGCCCCCTCTCGCCCGCTCCGCTATTGGCCCGGCAGGACGACCGCGGTGACTGCGCAGAGCTCGCGCTTCCACCTGGCTGGCCACTCCCGGCACTAGAAACTCGCTCTCCACGCTGAACCCTGGTGCTGTATGGATGCTGTTTACCGCACTCCGCAAACCCTGCCCGTCTCCTTCTTCCTGGTCTGTTAGGTCTCCTTGTAGTAAATAAAATAATGAGTGACGATGGAGTGCAGTGTATTGCATGTAATGGATGCACAGAATGGGCGTATTTCTTTTACAGCACTTTTCGCTGGTTCTGAGAAGGTTTTGGATAGTTTGAGAGTTCTAATCGCTATAATTGCCAGCGGTGTTTTCAGATTTGGCATTAAAAGCACTGTGACGTAGAAAATCAGATAGTCTTGAGTGTCTGTGTTCAGTTTGAGTGTCACTATAGCAACATGTTCTTCAAAAAAAGTGAGTAGCAGATTTAAGGGGTAACAGGAGAAACTAGGATTAAAACAAAACCAAAAACCTTTGGAAATATTCTCCACAAAATCCATTTTAAAGTTGAATTACCAGAGATTGGTAATATGTCCAGAATTTGGTTTAGTTACCCGGAAAAGAGGTAGGAAATCCATTATTATTCAGGAATCAAACTCTGAGGCTCCCTAGAGACCAGGGTGAAAGTGAAAGTGAAAGTCGCTCAGTCTTGTCCGACTCTTTGCGACCTCATGAAATTCTCCAGGCCAGAATACTGGAGTGGGTAGCCGTTCCCTTCTCCAGGGGATCTTTCCAACCAGGGATCGAGCCCAGGTCTTCCGCGTTGCACGCGGATTCTTTATCAGCTGAGCTACCAGGGAATCGGGTTGAGCACCTTCTATAAATTGTCATGGAGGGAAAATCCAGTTTAAAAAAAAAATGTTGAACTTTAATACTTTATTTCAAAAATAAAGTATTTTATTTTTGAGACCCATTGTTGAGTCTCAATCCCAACAATGACACCTTCACTGCTCTTTGTTAATAACCCTTCTATCAGTGTTCGCTCCCAACTCAATCTTAACCAATAAACTCTGAAGTCTCTCCCAGCCACATTATAAACACATTTTAAAGTTAAAAAGCTTTCAACCCTCAGGTCAAGGAGTGATCCTGAAATGGAGCTATTTTAGGGGAAGGAGCACTGCTCAACACACCTATGGGCTGCTGCTGCCTTTTATCTTGTTTTGAACTCCTAGCTCTGCTTTTAGACAGCAGCTAAACCAGCAAAGATAAATAACATAAAGTGCTAGGCTATGTGAACTTACAGAAAAAGTGGCAAGGGAGTGTCTGCGCAGTCAAGTACAATTTAATGCATCTAGAGGGAAATAATTAAAATAGGCTTAGTGCAATCCTGAATCCTTACAGGAAGCTGCTGGAGCAGTAAACTCTCTGATCAAAGAAGTCAACAAGAATATTAGGAATGACAAATAAAACTACAGAACAAAATGCAAAATATTATCATATCCTTGGAGAAAACTGATACCTTTGCTAATTAGAATATTATATATGGTTTTGACCTCTGGTTTAATTTTTTAAAGTATAATTGAACTATAATTTATCCCCAAAGGTATCCAAATTGATCCAGGAAATATGATGGACAGAGGGACATGAGAGAGAGAAGCTTGCCTTGGCAAGTATTAGACATTTTACATATTTAGTTCTCATAAAATGAGATAGGAAATATCAGCATTTTGCAGTGATGTATTGGAGAAGGCAATGGCACCCCACTCCAATACTCTTGCCCGGAAAATCCCATGGATGGAGGAGCCTGGAAGGCTGCAGTCCATGGGGTCGCTAAGAGTCAGATACGACTGAGCAACTTCACTTTCACTTTTCACTTTCATGCATTGGAGAAGGAAATGGCAACCCACTCCTGTGTTCTTGCCTGGAGAATCCCAGGGACGGGGGAGCCTGGTGGGCTGTCGTCTATGGGGTTGCATAGAGTCAGACACGACTGAAGCAACTTAGTAGTAGTAGTATAAGTTAATATAAGTTTTTTTCTGAAAATAACAATAATCTAACAGAAGCTTAATTAAACATAAGGGTTTTGTCTTTGTTACTCTGAAGAATTGTTGGGGTAAGTGATTGCTGGCATTTGCTCAGGGCATTTTCCCCATAGCTGCAAGAACTGCTGAAATTATATCCAAATTCAAAGAAGAAAGAAAGGAGGCAACCAATACCTGACATTCCTTTTATCAAGTAAGAAAGAGTTTTCCTGGAAGCCCCTCTAAACATTTTTCACTTATGTAGTATTGACCAGACCTATTCATATGGCTATCCCTCGTGTATAAAGGAGGCTGGGAAAGCAAATCCAGAACTAATGTTTCCCAGGGTCTGTGATGAGGTGGTCACGAAGAGAATTTTCTAGAAAAGTGTGTTTGGTTAGTCAATTTATAGAGTCTGCCCAGCTCACCCCTTGAATTGCTTAATACCCATGTACCCCCTTCTCCCAGATGCAGGCATTTTACATTAAATGTATTCATCAGACCCCTAAGGAAGGCAACCCCAAAGTCTCAGCCAGCTACTGAAGTCTTCTCTGTCATTCGCTCTTTTTTCTTCCTTTTTTTTGTTTTTTGTTTTTGGAGTTTTTTGGACATGCCACATGTCATACAGGGTTTTAGTTCCCTGATATAGAATCCTTACCCCCTGCAGTGGAAGCACAAAGCCCTAACACTGGACTGCCAGGGAATTCCCACTATCATTCATTCTTAAAGGTTCGGCAGTCAATAGCTAAAGGACAAGAAAGTCACTTCTCCCTGTCCCAAAATATCCTATATAATAGCTAGCATGATAGAATAGTGGGAGTAGATTGCCCTTTCCTTCTCCAGGGGATCTTCCCAACCCAGGAATCGAAGCTGGTTCTCCCGCACTGCAGGCAGACTCTACTGTCTGAGCCACCAGGGAAGCCCTACAATTAAAAAGCTCTCAGAAAAGGAAAGAATGGGGAATGTCCAAGGTACATCTCTCCTGGTGCAAATGTTTCCCGAGGGGACACTTAAAACAATTTTATCATATATAAGTTATATGTCAATAAACCTATAAACAAAATATAAATATATAAATACATATATTGTTGTTTAGTCTCGAAGTTGTGTCTGACTTTTTGACCCCATGGACTGTAGCCTGCCAGGCTTCTCTGTCATGGGATTTCCCAGGCAAAAATATTGGAGTGGGTTGCCATTTCCTTCTCCAGGGGATCTTCCCAACCCAGGGATCAAACTCGCGTCTCCTGCATTGACAGGCAGATTTTTTATCACTGAGCCACAAAGGAAGTTATATATATATATATATATATCCTTAAAAAAAGTTTCTCTAGGACAATCTTTTTTTAATTTTAATATACATTAAAATCACCTAGAGGACTTGTTAGAGTGTTGGCCCCATCCTCAGAGTTTGTGATTTAGAAAGTCTGGGAAGGGACTGAGATTTTTTATTTATAATGCCTGTTCTGCTGGCCTGGAGACTACTCACCCTCTCCCCTTGTCAGCACAAGTTCCTGCACCAGGCTCACAGTGAGTCCAAGCAAAACAACATGTTGGAACAGAGAAGTTTGGAACAGAGAAGGTTTGTTGCAGGGCCATGCAAGGAGACAGATGGCTCACATCCCCCCAAAATTCGAAATCCCCAAAGGGTTTCAGCAAAGCATTTTTAAAGGCCAGGTGGGTGTAGGGTGTTGTCTGAAGCTTATGTGATCAACTTGTGCATGATTCACTGATTGATGGTAAGGAACATGGTGGTATCAGTCCTTAGGTGCCAGTAGGTCTGGGAGCTATGTGCTCATGATTATCAGGTACTTACCATCCTCCACTTAGTGAGGAGTTTCCACATCTGTAAAAAACAACTCAGGAAGGTGTTTGTGTGCATGTGTGTGGGCTAAGTTACCTCAGTAGTGTCCGACGCTGTGATCCCATGGACTGTAGCCCACCAGGCTTCTCTGTCCATGGAATTCTTCAGGCAAGAACACTGGATTGGGTTGCCATGTCCTCCTGCAAGGGATCTTCCCTACCCCGGGATCAAACTCACGTCTCTTATGTCTCCTGCATTGGCAGGTGGGTTCTTTACCACTAGAGCCATCTAGAAAGCCCCAGAACATGCATTAGATAGTGTTATCTAGGTGTCAATACTTCAGAGAGGAGCTGAAGCAGAGGATATGCGGGAAGGGCCTGTCCTGGGAAAGCCCCATAGGGTCCTGTTCAGTTACACCCTGTAACTTGGAATGTATAATTCTACCCACCATTCCTGCTTCAAGGCTGCAGCCTTGAGAGAGTTGTTGAGACCATCTGAATAGTATATGTGACTGAACCTACTTAAGGTCTGCGTATAAAATATAAGATTCTATAAGGCTAATGTGGAGACCTGCCTGTCCTGTGGTCACCGAAGACAAGCCCTTGTAAATAACTTCCCTTGTTTATTAAACCTGCCGCCTACCAATCCGGAGTGGTCTGCCTCTTTCTTTAGTCTCCCCTTGCCCTCTGTGTACAAGGGTCAGTTTGTGAATAAACACTTTACCTATGTCCC
Organism: Bos grunniens; assembly: GCF_055505025.1. Classification (NCBI taxonomy): domain Eukaryota; kingdom Metazoa; phylum Chordata; class Mammalia; order Artiodactyla; family Bovidae; genus Bos; species Bos grunniens. The sequence goes on along the minus strand of NC_141168.1, from coordinate 48,170,577 downwards.
TCCTGATAGATGTGAAAGTGTTTTAGAGCAAAATGCCAGGTGTCATATCTTTTCATACTCATAAATGCTTTGGCATCTATCTTTAACAAATACGTTTTAAAAGATCTATAATATCATTATAATACATAATAAATTAAGCAAGAATTCCCTAATGTCATCTACTATCCAACTTCCATTCAAATTTCCTTACTTTTGTTCTAATTAGAATCCAGGTAAGGTCAATACTTTGTATTCAGTTTATATGTACTTAACAGGGCTTCCCCAGAGAAGGCAATGGCACCCCACCCAGTACTCTTGCCTGGAAAATCCCATGCACATGAGCCTGGAAAGCTGCAGTCCATGGGGTCACTGAGGGTTGGACATGACTGAGCGACTTCACTTTCACTTTTCACTTTCATGCATTGGAGAAGGAAATAGCAACCCACTAAGAATCCCAGGGACGGGGGAGCCTGGTGGACTGCCGTCTATGGGGTCACACAGAGTCGGACACGACTGAAGTGACTTAGCAGCAGCAGAACAGGGCTTCCCAGGTGGTGCTAGTGGTGAAGAATCCGCCTGCTAATGCAGGAGATGTAAGAGACACAGGTTCAATCCTTGGGTTGGGAAGATTCCCTGGAGGAGGGCATGGCAACCCACTCCAGTATTCTTGCCTGAAGAATCCAATGGACAGAGGAGCTTGGTGGGCTACAGTCCACAGGGTCACAAAGAGTTGAACATGACTGAAGCAAGGCAACACGTAATATATAACAAGTCTTTTGTAATTTTAAATAGTTCCCTTTCTCCCATGCTGATTTGTTATGCCATTTATTTGCTGGAAAAAACAAAGTCAGTTTTCTTGTAGAATATCTTTCTGGATTGTTTTGTTTACCAAAAAATGTCATTTAATATAATCTTCTAGCCCCTATCTTCTATAAATTCATACACGAATTTGAAGACTTCAATTCAGTTCAGTTCAGTCCCTCAGTCGTGTCCGACTCTTTGCAACCCCATGGACTGCAGCACGCCAGGCCTCCATATCCATCACCAACTCCTGGAGTTTTTTCAAACTCATGTCCATTGAGTCGGTGATGTCTGAAGACTTCACTGGCTATTACACTCAGAAGAAGTTCTTTTCAAAAGAGTTTTTCACCAATGATGCTATGTTCTGAATTCTTGACTTCTGGAGACGGCCTTGCCTGAAAATTCCTATAAGGCCCACATAACATGGTGCTATATACCTAAGAACGCATTTTCTAGGACTTCCCTGGTGGTCCAGTGGCTAAGGCTTTGAGCTCCCAAGGCAGAGGGCTGGGGTTTGATCCCTGCTCTAGGCAACTAGATCACACATGCTGCAACTAAGAGTTCATAGGCTGAAGCTTAGACCTGTCACAGCCAAATACATTAATAAATATTAAAAACAAAAACAATTTCCCTTCTTTCCCCATCTCTCAACTCAGCTCAGTACCAAGGCCATTTTCTCTGTAGTCCTCTGTGGATGAAGGAGAGATTTTGGAAATACTTCATTCAGCCTTACTCTGAGACCTTTGGGATCCCAGCTTAATGTGAGAGGGTCTCCTATTAGGCATTACCTTAGACTTTGACCTCAGTTCTCCTCCCTGAGCTAAGTCATCAAAACCAAAGCACAAGTTTGCCTGGAAGAGCTAATGTTCTCAGAGCTATTTTAGTGTAGGAAATTTCTTGTTGTTCATGCACGGGCAAAACCCAGAAGGGCAAGTTAATGCCCTTGGGACCAAACTTTGACCAGTGGAGAATGTGAGCCAATAAATATGTCCCTCTTTCTCCCCTACAGTATTTATGAGATGCAGTTCATATGGCATCTCCAAAGCTCCCATAGGATTGAATGATTTCCTCATCCATAGCCTGTCCTCACTCTTTCTCTTTTCATTTCCTTAATCTCTAGGTTCTCACTCCCACATGAAAGACTCACTTTTGGGTGGAACCAGCCTAAGACAGGGCTTCCCGGGTGGCTCAGCTGATAAAGAATCTGCCTGCATTGTGGGAGACCTAGGTTCGATCCCTGGTTTGGGAAGATCCCCTGGAGAAGGGAACGGCTACTCTCTCCAGTATTCTGGCCTGGAGAATTCCAAGGGGGTTGCAAAGAGTCAGACATGACTGAACCTAAGGCAATGTCCCAAACCTATTTTAATCTGTGCATTTATCCTTTTTCTCCCCTTTAAATGTATTTATTGAAGACACTGGGCCCCTTTGTCCTGTATTTTTTCCATATTGTGAGTTTCACTGATTACCTTCCTGTGGTTAGTCTTAGTTTGTTCCTTTGTACTCTGTATTTCCCATGATCTAGAGCCTTGATCAGATTGAGGTTCAAAATTTTAGCAAGAATATCTCATAGGTGGTAGTGGATATTCCCATGTAGAATGTACATATGAGGTTTGGATGTCTCTGTAATGTTAACATTGATCTCTGAGTTTAGTTTTTGCCAACCTGACCCATAAATGTTCCCCTTCCACTTTTCACCTAATCACTTCCTTCACTTTTTGCTTTATACATTTTGAATGCTAAAGTTGTTTTAGGCAAGTAGCAGCAATACAAGTTTAGAATTGTTATGAAAGTGAAAGTGTTAGTCGCTCAGTCATGCCTGACTCTTTGTGACCCTATGGACTGCAGCCCACCAGGTTCCTCTGTCCCTGGGATTTTCCACTCAAGGATACTGGGGTGGTCTGCCACTCCCTTCTTCAGGGGATTTTCTTGATCCAGGGATCAAACCTGGGTCTCCTGCACTGCAGGCAAACTCTTTACTGACTAAGCCACTAGGGAAGCCCTGGTATTATAATTGTTACATTTGGTGCATTAAGCTATATGTCCAAATGAAGTAAATCCATTTCTAGAGGATTTTTTTTTTTTTTGGTTTAAAGTCTATTTTATTTGTTATTAACAAAAGCTATACCAATTTTATTTTGATTATATATCTTTTTCCATCTTTTTATTTTCAATAAGAAGTAAGCAACATACATGAAAAACCTGGGATTTTCCAAACATATCTTCTAAAACTATAGCCTTGTTACAGTTGTGTTTTCTTAGTCCCCAAACATAGCAGATGATAATTTGACCAATTTTTCCACTGTTATCACCAACATAGAAAAGTTGTAGGTCCTCACTGCCCACTATCCTAACACTTCTAAATAGCCAATTCTGTATTTTAAAGTCTCTTGTTTTTAGTACTCCATCGTGGTACTGAATTCTCTAGAGTTCAAAATGCATTTTACTAAAAATAATAGAAAACTCAACTGAGGCAGTTGAAACAAATTTAGCTGGTTCAGCAGCTAAATTGCTGACATCTCTGCAGTGCCTTTGGCCTTTCCTTCACCATCACACAACTGCTAATGCAGCATCAGCCCTCCTTCCTGCCATCTCTACTTATCCAACTCCCATCCTCAGGAGTCAGCTCAAATTTCCCCTACTTTGGAAAGGAGGTCCCCTGGAGGAGGAAATGGCAAACCACTCCAGTATTCTTGCCAGGATAACCCCAAGAGCAGAGAAGCCTGGAGGGCTACAGTCCATGGGGTTGCAAAGAGACTGAGCAGAGCACAGCACAGTTGCCTGTCTAGAGCACATTATGCACATTATGATATTAATGCAACGTTTTTGGGTGTGATGGAAGCAGCATCCAGAATAAGTGGAGTAAGGAAGGGTGGGAGATGATAGAGTGAAATGTAGACAGTTCTTTTCTAATTTTTAAAATTAATTAATTTTAATTAGAGGCTAATTACTTTAAAATATTGTGGTGGTTTTTGCCATACATTGACATGACTCAGCCACGGGTGTACATGTGTCTTTTTAGTGAAAAAAGTTTGTTCATGAAGGTGAAAGCAAAAAGACAGTCTGTTGTTCTGTCTGAAACAGTTTATACAGTAATATATATATATAGTTGCATATGTGTATATTCTCTTTCAGATTCTTTTCTATTATAGTTTATTATAAGATATTCAATATAGTTCCCTATATTATACAGTATCTTGTTTATTTTATACAAAGTAGCATGTATATGTTAATCCCAAACTCCTAATTTATTCACCCCTCCAGAAGCCCCTTTGGTAACCATAAGTTTGTTTCTATGTCTGTTAGTGTATTTCTGTTTTGTAAACAAGATCATTTGTATCACTTTTTAATGATATGTAAATAATATCATATTTGTCTTTGTCTGGCTTAGTTCACTTAGCATGACATTAATAATATCTAGATCCATCCGTGTGGCTGCAAATGGCATTATTTCATTCTTTTTATGGCTAATATTCCACTGTGTGTGTGAGTGTGTGTGTACCACATCTTCTTTTCTTTTGAAAAATGTTTTATTATAGTTGATTTACAATGTTGTCTTAGTTTCCACTGTACAGCAAAGTGAATCAGTTTTACATATACTTATATTCACTCTTTAGATTCTTGTCAGTACAGAGTATTGAGGAGAGTTCCTCATCGTATACAATATGTCTTTATCAGTTATCTGTTTTACGTATAGTAACATGTAAATGTCATCCCAACCTCTCAGTTTATCCCTTCCCCTCTTTGCCTGTGGTAAATGTAAGTTTGCTTTCTACATCTGTTCCTACAAAACAGGCTCTATTTCTGTTTTGTAAATTAGTTCATGTATGTCACTTTTTAGATTCCACAAGACTTACTTCACTTAGTATGAAAATCTCTAGGTCCGTCCATGTTGCTGCAAGTGGTTATTATTTCATTCTTTTTTATGGCTGAGTGATATTCCACTGTATACATGTACCACATCTTTATCCATTCTTCTTCTCATGGACATTTAGGTTGCTTCTATGTCTTGGCTATTGTAAATAGTGGTGCAGTGAATGCTGGGGTGCATGTATCTCTTCCAATTAGAACTTTCTTCAAATATATGGTCAGGAGTGGGATTGCTGGATCATATGGTAGTTCAATTTTTAGTTTTTTTTAAGGAACCTCCCTAGTGTTTTCCATAGCGGTTATATCAATTTATATTATCACCAACACTGTAAGAGGGTTCCCTAATGTTCCTAAATTTTCCTTCAAAATTTTTTCTTTGTAGACTTTTTTTTTTTAAGTTTCCAAACAATTTATAAGAGCATTTAACAGATGTTCACAGTACACAGGAGAATAAGGATTAGCAAACAAAGTAGCATCTGATCTCTTTGGCTAGGGGCAAGAAATACATATCCATAGGAAATGGAAATTTGTATCTAAATGGAAATATGTATACCAAAATATTAACATTCTGGGGGTAGATTACAGGTGATTTTTGGCTTTTCCCCCCTAACTTCTGATTTCTCCCAAGGTGTGTTTTTATTTAATAATAAACATGTATTGCTTTTCAACTGGGGAAATATGGTATTGGTGCAGGGGGGCAAAAAACATAGAAGACATAAAAAAATCCAGTTGTATTTTTTCAATATTCTAATTTTTAAACTATGAAGAATCATGATATCTAAATCTATGTATGAAAAAAGAAAATGTGTAGAGAGATCCTTTTTTTTTAGTTATAAAAATATCAAATACAAAAGAGTAGAAATTATTGCTTTACCTGAGAAACTTACTTCCAAATTACTTTCATGTGTTTTAAAAAGTCATAAAGAGCATCCAAGAAAAAAATCATATACAGTTTCCCTAGGAATAAGTACAAAAAAATGGGGTTGATGACTGCCCCAAATGATATTTCCTAAAGGAAAAAAATGTAATATTTAACTTCTTTTTTTTTTTTTTTTTTTGAGGCAGAGACGCTAACTCCTTGGAAGGAAAGTTATGACCAACCTAGACAGCATATTCAAAAGCAGAGACATTACTTTGCCAACAAAGGTCCGTCTGGTCAAGGCTATGGTTTTTCCTGTGGTCATGTATGGATGTGACAGTTGGACTGTGAAGAAGGCTGAGCACTGAAGAATTGATGCTTTTGAACTGTGGTGTTGGAGAAGACTCTTGAGAGTCCCTTGGACTGCAAGATCCAACCAGTCCATTCTGAAGGAGATCAGCCCTGGGATTTCTTTGGAAGGACTGATGCTAAAGCTGAAACTCCAGTACTTTGGCCACCTCATGCGAAGAGAGTTGACTCATTGGAAAAGACTCTGATGCTGGGAGGGATTGGGGGCAAGAGGAGAAGGGGACGACAGAAGATGAGATGGCTGGATGGCATCACTGACTCAATGGACGTGAGTCTGAGTGAACTCCGGGAGTTGGTATTGGACAAGGAGGCCTGGCGTGCTGCGATTCATGGGGTTGCAAAGAGTTGGACACAACTGAGCGACTGATCTGATCTGATCTGAAGTGAACTAACTACACACGTCATGATAAAATTTTCTTACTTTACAAGGAGGAAAGACTGTGAGCCTGCTTTTGATGCATGTTAAATACAAAATCCACTGTTCTGCTCAAGATGTTGCTGCTGCTAAATCGCTTCAGTCGTGTCTGACTCTGTGCGACCCCATAGATGGCAGCCTACCAGGCTCCTCTGTCCCTGGGATTCTCCAGGCAAGAACGCTGGAGTGGGCTGCCATTTCCTTCTCCAAAGTATGAAAGTGAAAAGTGAAAGTGAAGTCGCTCAGTCGTGTCTGACTCTTCGAGACCTCATGGACTGCAGCCTACCAGGCTCCTGTGTCCATGGGAGTTTCCAGGCAAGAGTACTGGAGTGGGTTGCCGTCTGCCTTCTCCGTCTGATCAAGATGAGGGAAAAAAAAAAAATCATTCTTCAACACTTCAGTTCTCATGCAATGAAACCCAAAGGTCTGTTGAATCCACCTTTTCAATTCATGTACTGCCTATACTTTCTCTTCTGCGACACATTTATGGAATAGGCATTTACAGAGCCATCCACCTTTTTCCCTTTTGTGGAGTCAAAGGAGGCAAATCCCATTAACTTCATTTCTATTTCTTCCTCTATGTTGCCTTCTAAGTCTTCCTCAGTTATCTGATGTTCTTTGCTCTTTGTTTCTTTTGTTTCTTTCTTCTTCTCATCTCTTCTTTCTTTCAGTCGAGAAGGGGCAGGAGATGTGGATCTATGTCTTCTTGGGGACCTGGACCTGGACCGCCTTCTGTGCGAGAAGGAGAGCGGCTGCTTCTATCTCACTCCCCAGACTGGGAACTTTCTAGGCGCCTGGGTTCATCTTTCCCAGATATGGACCCGGACCGCCTACGCTCCATCCGCTCCATCCGTGGGGAACCACTGCAGCTGCGACCCATTTTGAATCCTCCTCCAATACAAGTCCTCTTTGTAGTCGTCTTGCTGATAGTCATTCTGACTGAAGGGAGGTTATACCTCATTGTAGTTTTGATTTGCATTTCTTTAATAATCAGTGACCTTGAGCATTTCTACATATGCCTGTAGGCCATCTGTATGTCTTCTTTGAAGAAAGGTCTATTTCGATCTCCTGCCCATTTCTGGATTGCATTATTTGTTTTTTTAATATTGATTGTATAAGCTGTTTGTATATTTTGGAGATTAATCCCTTGTGGGTTGCATTATTTCTCCCCATTCTGTAGGTTGTCTTTTCATTTTGTTTATGGTTTCCTAGGCTTCAGCAATATGTGAACCATGAACTTCCTGATGTTCAAGCTGGTTTTAGAAAAGGCAGAGGAACCAGAGGTCAAATTGCCAACATCTGCTGGATCATAGAAAAAGCAAGAGAGTTCTAGAAAAACATCTATTTCTGCTTTATTGACTATGCCAAAGCCTTTGACTGTGTGGATCACAATAAACTGTGGAAAATTCTTCAAGAGATGGGTACACCAGACCACCTGATCTGCCTCTTGAGAAATTTGTATGCAGGTCAGGAAGCAACAGTTAGAACTGGACATGGAACAACAGACTGGTTCCAAATAGGAAAAGGAGTTCGTCAAGGCTGTATATTGTGACCCTGTTTATTTAACTTATATGCAGAGTACATCATGAGAAACGCTGGACTGGAAGAAACACAAACTGGAATCAAGATTGCCAGGAGAAATATCAATAACTTCAGATATGCAGATGACACCACCCTTATGGCAGAAAATGAAGAGGAACTCAAAAGCCTCTTGATGAAAGTGAAAATGGAGAGTGAAAAAGTTGGCTTAAAGCTCAACATTCAGAAAACGAAGATCATGGCATCCAGTCCCACCACTTCATGGGAAATAGATGGGGAAACAGTGGAAACATTGTCAGACTTTATTTTTCTGGGCTCCAAAATCACTACTGATGGTGACTGCAACCATGAAATTAAAAGACGCTTACTCCTTGGAAGGAAAGTTATGACCAACCTAGATAGCATATTGAAAAGCAGAGACATTACTTTGCCAACAAAGGTCCGCCTAGTGAAGGCTATGGTTTTTCCTGTGGTCATGTATGGATGTGACAGTTGGACTGTGAAGAAGGCTGAGCACTGAAGAATTGATGCTTTTGAACTGTGGTGTTGGAGAAGACTCTTGAGAGTCCCTTTAACTGCAAGGAGATCCAACCAGTCCATTCTGAAGGAGATCAGCCCTGGGATTTCTTTGGAAGGAATGATGCTAAAGCTGAAACTCCGGTACTTTGGCCACCTCATGTGAAGAGTTGACTCATTGGAAAAGACTCTGATGCTGGGAGGGATTGGGGGCAGGAGGAGAAGGGGATGAGATGGCTGGATGGCATCACTGACTCAATGGACGTGAGTCTGAGTGAACTCCGGGAGTTGGTGATCAATAGGGAGACCTGGCGTGCTGCGATTCATGGGGTTGCAAAGAGCTGGACACGACTGAGTGACTGATCTGATCTGATCTGATCTTGCTGTGAAAAAGCTTTTAATTAGGTCCCATTTGTTTATTTTTGTTTTTATTTTCATTACTTTAGGAGGTAGATCCAAAAATATATCGCTGCGATTTATGTCAGTGTTCTTTCTGTTTTCCTCTAGGAGTTTTACAGTATTCAGTCTTACATTTAGGTCTAAAATCCATTTTGAATTTATTTTTGTATATGGTGTTAAAGAATATTCTAATTTTATTCTTTTACATCTAACTGTCCAGTTTTCCTAGCACCAGTTATTTTAGACTGTCTTTTTCCCATTGTATATTGCTGCCTCCTTTGTCATAGATCAGGTGACCATAGGTGCATGGGTTTATCTCTTGGCTTTCTATCCTGTTCCACTGATCTATATTTCTGTTTTTGTGCCAGTACCATTCTGTCTTAATTACTGTAATTTGTAGTATAGCCTGAAATCAGAAAGCATGACTCCTCCAGCTCTGTTCTTTTTTCTCAAGATTGTTCTGGCTATTTCTGTGTCTAGGACTTCCAAAACTATGTTGAATAAAAGTAGTGAGAGTGGGTATCCTTGTCTTGTTCCTGATCTTAGAGGAAATGCTTTCAGTTCTTTACCTTTGAGTATGATGTTAGCTGTTGGTTTGTCATATATGGCCTTTATTATGCTGGGGTAGGTTTCCTCTATGCCTACTTTCTGGAGAGTTTTTTTAAAATCATAAATTATATTGAATTTTGTCAAAAGCTTTTTCTGCATCTATTGAGATGATCATATAGTTTTTATTCTTCAATTTGTTAGTGTAGTGTATCACACTGATTTGCAGATATTGAAAAATTTTTGCATCCCTAGGGTAAATTCCACTTGATCTTGGTATATGGTCCTTTTAATGTATTATTGCACTCAGTTTACTGGTATTTTTTGATAATTTTTGCATCTATATGTTCATTAGTGATATTGGCCTATAATTTTTTGTGTGGTATTTTTGTCTTACTTTGGTATCCGGGTGATGGTGCCTCACAGAATGAGTTTGAAGGTATTCCTTTCTCTACATTTTTTGGGAACAGTTTCAGAATAATAAGTATTAACTCTTCTCTAAATGTTTGGTAGAATTTGCCTGTGAAGCCAGTTAGTCCTGAATGTTTGTTTATTGGGAGTTTTTAAGTTACTGATTCAATTTCAGTACTGGTGATTGGTTTGCTCATAGTTTCTATTTCTTCCTGATTCAGTGTTGGGAGATTGTACCTTTCTAAGAACGTGTCCATTTCTTCTATAATGCTCATTTTATTCGTGTATAGTTACTTGTGGTAGACTCTTATGATCCTTTGTATTCTGATTGTATTGATGTGAGCCCTCTCCCTTTTTTTTTTTTCTTGATAAATCTGGCTAAGGGCTTATCAATTTTGTATCTTTCCAAAGAACCAGCTTTTAGTTTTATTGATTTTTTTCTATATTTTTTGGCCTCTATTTTATTTAATTCTGCTCAGATCTTTATGATTTCTTTCCTTCTACTAACTTTGAGTTTTGTTTGTTCTTCTTTCTCTAGTTGCTTCAGTTGCAAGGTTGGGTTATTTATTTGAGATTTTTCATGTTCCCTGAGGTAAGCTTTTATTGCTATCAACTTCCCTCTTAGAATGACTTTTGGTGCATCGCATAAGTTTTGGATCGTCATGTTTTCATTTCCATATATGAAGAAATGTTATTCAGCCCTAAGAAAGAAGGAAATCCTGCTACTTGTGAATGGATCTTGCAGATATTTTAATAAGTGTAATAAGTCAGACAGAGAAAGACAAATAGTACATGGTATTCCTTATATGTGGAATTTAACCCAAAAAAGTCAAAATTATAGAAATAGAGAGTAGAGAAGTGGGAACTGAGCACTGGGAATGGGGGAGATAGAGAGAGGTTAGTAAAAGCAGGCAAACTCTCAGCTATAAAATGAATAATATCTAAGAATCTAATGTAAAAATAGTGACTATAGTTGATAGTGATAGTTGCTCAGTCATGCCAGACTCTTTGCAACTCCAAGGACTGTAGCCTGCCAGGCTCCTCTGTCCATGGAATTTTTCAGGCAAGATTACTGGAGTGGGTTGCCATTTCCTTCTCCACTATTGATAACACTGTATTAAATAATTGAGATTTGCTAAGAATAAAATTTAAATATTCTCATCAAACAAGAGATAAATATGTGAGGTGATAAATGTGTTAATTAACCAGATTAATTGGTTATTAATTAAATAACTAGGTGGGAAGAAAATGAAAATGAAGACAGCAAAAATCCTATATATATACATATGCACTGCCTTCAAATAGAGTCAAAGGAGATATTCTGTCCCTAAAGGATGGGATGCTGTGTTTTAAATTGCTATTAAGACAAGTTTATTCCCACTCCATAATACACCTTGGGAAACTGTAGCTTAGTACCAGAGGAATTTTCTCACTTACCTCGCCTCTCATGATGTCCGTTCTGTGCCAGGGAGATGGAATTGTTTAAAGGTGTGCATCTATTACACTAAAAAAAATGGCCAAACCCCGTAAACCAAGCAATTTCTTGTTCTGGTATAATCTGCCTTAAAGAAATGCTCACAACACATACACAGGGCATTGCTTATAACAAGAGATTTAAATTTAAAAGTTATGGGGTATATTTACAGCAGCACAGTAGTTACAAAACTGTAAAATTATTTCTCCCAACTGAGAGAACTGGGGTAAGAATTTGGGTTCATGATGTAGGAAATGAAGGTTAAGGGCTTCTCTAGGCCTTGGGTTCTAATTTTATTTTACTGTATTGTGAAATCTTCTGCATCAAGGTCTAGAGTGCACTATTGAAATCTTGTAGCCCGATTTAGGCTTCAATTGCATGTCATATATAGAATTCTTAAGGGTCTCATTAGTTGAAGATTTGGGGGAAATTTTTCAAAGCGACAATAAGTTTGGTGAGATACAGTTACCAAAATATGATGGATTGTTCTCTTAGACAAGAATTTAGGACAACAGAGAAAAGAATCTCTCTCTGTTTGTGAAACCTTGTCTAAGTTGTATTCAATTCTGGATACCACACTTGATCTGGGACACTGGCACATTGGCGTGTATTTTCAAAACAACACGATGGTGAAGGAATCTGAAACCACCTCAACAGAGGCAGGGAGTAAAAATAAATTCTTCCAGGGAAAGAGGAAAACATCCCAGTATTGTACAAAATGGTATTAACTCAATTGCTGATACCTCTTATAGCCCTGTCCTTCACCATTGTGGCCCTTGCTCTTAAGTCGACTGCCGTGCACACAGTGGGTCCTCAATCGATTTTTGTTGAATAGTTACGTTACCATGTAATCTTGAGGGTATGATCGCCTGATCATAATTTAACTACTACATCTGAAGGAAACATCATTGCAGTTCTTTGGGGACGCAGTGGCTGAATCCTGGCTCCCGCAGTGGCGCATCTAGGGCATCTTCGGTCCCAGGAGGCCTTGCCAGGGATGACCTTCCTTTCTCTCGCCCTTTTCCTCCCTCCCATTTCCAGGCTGTAGATGACTCCGTGGTCACGAGGTCGCCACAGTCCGCGCCGTCGTGGAGACAGCAGGACGTGGAGAGAGAACTACATTTCCCAGCTGACTCTCGTGTGCGCGCCCCTGCTCCAGTGCGGGGGGCGATTGCAGCAGGCGCTCGCTCCCCGCCGAGCGCTCGTCGCCCGCCGGAGCCTCTGCCAGGGGATGAGGTGGGAGGCGCTAGAAACCACTTAGCTACAGCCAACCGCCCAATGCAGCACTCGCTCGCTCCCCCCACCAGCGGAAGCGCCCGCGGAGCACAATGCAGCACTGAGGCAGCGCCGCGGTGGAGGCTGCAGCGCCTGGGTCGCCACAGCTCGGGTCGGGGCTGGGAGCGGGTGGCCCAGGCTAGCCCCGGGCGCGGGGCGCAGGGCGCGGGATCCGGACACGGCTGCCTGGGCATGAGGAGCTGAGCATCTCGGGCGAGGCGGGCGGACGGCAGCACCATGCAGGCGGCGGCAGCGACGGCTGTGTCCGTGCCCTTCTTGCTGCTCTGCACCCTGGGGACCTGTCCCCCGGCGCGCTGCGGCCCGGCAGGTAAGTTGGCCGCCCTCTGTGGCTCTGGGAGGTACCATTTTCCGGGCATCTTTGCAGCCCTCAAGCGCATGATAAAGGAGCATCCCCATTTCCCGAGTTAGCGGGGAGATTTTTTTATTTAGAAGGGTGGTGAGAAGTGAAGCAAAAAATATATTGTGGGGGCGCGCGGATACGTTAGAAGCTTTAGGTCAAATGCTTGTTTTTCTTCGGAAGTAGAAGAGGAATGCAGAGGATGGGAGAGGGGGCTCTGCTTTTGGGCCCCGATCTTGGATGCTCTCAGATGAGCTGGTCCAAGGCTTTGCGTCTGGTATCTCTGCGTCCTTCCCAGATGGGGTCTGGGAGGGAGGGGAGGTGGGATCTTCCCTGGGGAACCATCGGGCCGCAGGATGGACGAGTGTCCGTCAGGGTCATTATTTTCTCCTTTTCTCTCTGATTCTTCCTTCCCCTCTTTCCTGCCCGAAGGAGACGCCTCGTTGACCGAGCTGGAGAGGAGGAACGAAAACCGCTTCCTGGAGCGCCAGAGCATCGTGCCACTCCGACTCATCTACAGCTCGGGTGGAGAAGACGAAACTGGGCACGACGCGCTGGACACGCGGGTGCGGGGCGACCCCAGCAGCGGGCAGGTGAGAGGCGCGGTCCAGGGGGGTGGTCCTACGCGCGGCCCGGCCCACTCCGACCCTGCGTTTGCTCGGTTGCCCTGGAGATGAAGTGTCTTGGGTGAAAGCAGCGGAATTCTCTTGCGAGTCATATATGGCGCTCCCTGTGCAAAAGAAAGAAGAGAAAGGCGGACAAAACCCCCAAAGAGTCACAGGCCAGGGGCTTTGCTCAAGAAGTGTTTGTGCGGGATGCCTCCATGTGTGCGGCAACCTAAGTGAAGGGGCGGAGACCCTCTCACCGCTGCCAAGCAAAAGCCAGGTGTAGGCAAGAAGGGATATAATATTTGAGCAGGATTTACATCATCATTATTGTTGTTGTGGTTGTTGTTGTTTTAATTCTCAAAGAGAAGGCTTTGTGTGATTTAAGCCAAGATTGGTACTGTAGGAAAATTGGAAAAACAAGCGTAGACATCCCTGTCTAAACTTAAACCTTAAAATTAAGCTGAACTACAAGGTTCTCAACTCACTCAATTTGTGGACATTGGAGATGGACCCATTCACCTCCACCTTACAAAGAGGACATCCTCTTCTCCCCTTCTTTCTTTATTGGTAGCAGTCCTCTTGGTGTAATTAGGGCAGTGTGGCTTTGGGGGCATTTATAAAGTATGTTTTAAAATAAAAATATAACTACCACTTACTATATTTAGGTCAATATTCACAGATATGCTTGAAAATTCATTTTTGAACTTACTGTTTAATCTAAGTAAATATTTTGGGGCTCTGTAAGCATTTTTTTTAAATTTACATGTATCACCCTGGCAACCAGTTTATCCACCTGTAAGTACATATTAAGATAGAACATGTTCATATAGTTGAAAATTTTGCACACTTCACTAAAGTAGGCTGAATATTTTTACATGTCTAAATATATTCTTAATATTTTAAGATGTGTCTTGATGTGATAATCATAGTAATTTACTATATGTAAAATATGTAAAAATAGAAAAATGCTCCTTATTTGTAGCCAAGTACTTAATTTTGTTAAAATCTTAACATGATATAAATTAATTTAAAGTGCTATAATAATATCCATAAACTAGATAATTATAATAGAAAATTTAATATGTCAAGTTTTAGTGAAGGATCCCATCATTTGAATTAATGTTTGGTAAATACCTTTTCCATTATGATTTGTTTCCATAGTAAAACTAAAGAAGCATCAGACACTGTTAGAATTACTTCTGTAGAGGAATATTCTCACACTCATTTGCAACTTTTATTACAAAAAATTTCAAACACACACACACACAAAAGTAGACAGACTATTATAATGAACTCTGAGCTTCAGCAATTAGCAACTCATAGCCAATCTTATTTTATATAATCCTATTTTCTTTTCCTTTCTGTATTATTTTGAAACATTTCATAAGAACATTTAACTATGCACCTCTAAAAGACAAGGATTTTTTTAGAAAATGTAATCATGATATTATCATAGCTAATATATATTAAATATGTCAATATATTATATATAAGTATATAAAATAGACATGTAAATATTATATATAAGTTTGTTTGAACCAGGATCCAGATAATGTTTATAAACTGCAATTAGTTTTTTTAAAGCCTCTTTAATGCATGGTTTCCCTCATCCTTTTTCTTCCTTTTTTCCATACAATTTATTCATTGAAGATATGGGGTCTCTCATCCAGTAGAGTCTTCCACAAGCCAACTTTTTGCTGATATAGACATTGCTTTAAAACAAATCACAGTGCTTTAAAACAAATCAGAGAGGAAGAAAGTAGAGATGGAGAAAAAGAAAACTGCAGGATTGAACCTGGAGACTCCCGGAGCTTCTGCCTCATGCTGGTGATGTCTTTAGGTATCCTTTGCCCTTCTCTGTGTCGCTGAAAGACTGCTATTCTTGGACAACAGGCCAGTCCTCCTTTTTCTCCCCATTTCTGGAATACCACTTTTGTGGGGTATTTTTTTGGTTCATAGATCTCTCCACTTGGGGCAGAAGGTACTTGGGGCCTGTGCAGCTTCTACGTCCTACAAGGATAAACCTCACATTTGAGAAGAATGACCAAGACCACCAAATACCTTCACTTTTGGAGAGGTGTGAATAAATTGATAGGATCGGAGAAGGCAATGGCAACCCACTCCAGTACTCTTGCCAGGCAAATCCCATGGATGGAGGGGACTGGTAGGCTGCAGTCCATGGGGTCGCTAAGAGTCGGGCACGACTGAATGACTTCACTTTCACTTTTCACTTTCATGCATTGGAGAAGGAAATGGCAACCCACTCCAGTGTTCTTGCCTGGAGAATCCCAGGGACGGAGGAGCCTTGTGGGCTGCGGTCTATGGGGTCGCACAGAGTCGGACACGACTGAATCGACTTAGCAGCAGCAGCAGCAGCTTAAACAACAGCATGAGTAGTTTATTCATTCAAGTCAGAAATGAGAGTGAAGATACTGTCTTGTTATCAAAATAATTATGACAAACAGTTATCTCCATGCTGGCACCTGGTGAGGTACAAATAGTGCATTTGGTTGGGTGCTGGGTCATCTACGTAGCTACAGCAGTTTATTATCTTTCTCAGCTACAGTTAGTGATCACTGACTAGTAGGGCTGAATCTGGCGGAGTTGTAAAGACTTAGTTGCCATCTGCCAACACTTCTCCAGTTAGGAAACTAAGGAGTGGTCCTGCAATGTGTCATTTCTTATTTCATTGAGAACTGTTCATTGAATCCAAAAACATAGGTTAATTATATATGGACCTTGTTATTTCTTTGGTGATTAGATGGATGTAATTTATACTCATAAATATGTTTAGCAATTTCCTTTCTAATAATAAAATTAGGATGCTTTCTATCAGCTCACAAAGGTATATACTGATTTGTTTATTTAAAAGACATTTATATAATTTTCATGCTGTATACCTTTTTTTTTTGGTAAGATCCTGGGGATTTAGAGGTAAAAGACTCAGTTCTAGCCTTTAAGGAGTTTACAGACAAGTAGAAAGATGAATGAATAGATAGGTAGTTACACTGTGTCCTTGTGTGTGATTCTGGAGGTGATCACAGAGAGATGCGGAAGCAGAGAAGACAGTGCTTAACCTAGCTGAGCAGTCAGCGTGGGTTCTCAAGGGGAGGCGCTATCTGAACTGTGTTTTGAGGGTTGGTAAGAACTGACCAAATTATAGGGAAGGGGTGGTCATATCAAACGAAGGGTCAGCAGGTACATGGACATGTGAAATCAGATGAATTTTTGACTGCAAATAGTTAAGATTTAAGGGACAGAAGAAACAAACCAAAAAATAGATGCTGCAGCACTTTCATGACTTGCTGAGGAATTTGGGCTTCTCCTGAAGGCAGTTCAAGGATTTCAGTAAGTGGAGTTACCAACCTACGTATAGGTAACCTACTAGACTTACCTATACCATCATGTTGTTATGGTATAACCCTAATTGTTAGAAATGAATAATGTTAATTTCAAAGGCTGAATGAATGTGGTTGTTCACTTTAATTCATTGTTCAATGCCAATTCACATACTCATTAAGCTTCATAAGAACTTAGTTACTAAGCATACTTAGCTGCTTAGTATAAATGAGTTAATATTTATGTAGCACTTAGAACAGTTCTGCATGTTCTACAAGCACTATAATGAGTTTTGTTAAATAACATTAACTCCCTTAGGCTGCTTGAGTACTATTTAGAAATTTTATGACATCACTTTAATGCAAAATGGTGCCCTAATTACCAGAATTTAACACTTTCCCAGAAGTAAGTTACAAATTACTCAAGTTTACATAACTAAATGGAATCTTAATGATTATAAAGATGAAAGAAATCTTATAGGTCATCTAACCTAACTGAAGAATCGCTTCTTACCTACTAAGATAGAGTCATTGATCTAGAGTAAGGAAACCAGCAATGTTTTACTTAATGTTTGAGAAAGCTCACAAGAACTATGATGGTATAAAACACCCTAACTTTATTTTGACTGTGTCTTTACTTCAGTTTTCATCCAAAAATGGAACTGCACTTTTTATATTTTTGGAAAATTTATTTTAGTTCTGTGGAAATACTGGCAATTTGATAGGTGTGAAATAATTAATTCTGTTGGTATAAGTCCATATCTGTATGGCCAGTTACTTGAATGTATGCTTTTATTTTCATCCTGAATCAGATGACTGACCCATACTGAAAGCTTATTGTGCCATGAAGTTCTAGAAATGGTAGTCAAAAGAATTGTATTTGATCGTGGGTAACTTTGCTCTCCTCAAGATTGTCTTCCTGAACTGAAGTAATTTCAGTTCTGTAAAAGAGCACGCAGAACTGGAATATTCAAAGTATGCAGTCTTCCTTTCATCTGACTCAAAATTACTTGTGCTGAAAAAATTGTATGTTGCAGATAATAGGATAAAACATATTTTAACAGAACACCCATATAGGTAAGGTATCACTTACGGAGTCCTGCTATTGGTTTGAAACTGATGGTCACATAATTGCTATTATAAAGAGCAAGCATCTTCCTGGTTATTCTTTTTTTTGCAAGCCAAGCATGATAGATTTAGCGCAGCATCAAAGATAGGTTATTTGCTGTGTGGTAGATAGGTTTGTTTTGCTATGTGGTCACCCCATACATTTTCAATAATTTGTTTGGCAGCCAGTAATTGCTTTTGCTACAAGTAGCAGAATTTCTTTTTATCAGAAGTCTTTGTCAGTGAATAGACAGGCTACTTGTTTTCTATTTCATTCCCTGGAAAGGGTTTGTAAGCCTCTCAAGTAGTCAAGTGTCGAGAACATAGACCTACCATTTATTATAGTTTTAATAATCAGTAATGAATGGGGAAATGCAAGATGGACACAGGATGGCAAGAGATAGCTGTGCACTGTTTTTATGAGCATAATTATCTATATGCCTAAGCATGCATGAGCTGCACCAAAAATTGGGTTGTTTCACTTGGGAACACTGCTTCAGCGTGACCATCCATTGTCTGCAGTACTGCTTTCCTGGAGAAAAAGGGCTCCTAGGAATTAGAAATATTTTGCGAGTATAGGACAAACATCTTTTTTTTCCTTAATGTGCATTTGTTAAACCTAAATAGCTCAGTATTGATAAAACTATGCAACCAGTCAAAAATTTGTTCCACTGTGATAAACAGGAAGGAGACATTCCCCAGCACATTTTTATTTTCCTACCAACCTTCTCTTATAATTACATACTTAAAAGAAAATAAAATTTAAAATTGTAGGAATATTCTTACATCTTGTTTTCAGTCTATGAGATCCCAATTTGTATTTATTTCTTTTGGGAATCTTTGAAATTCTGCCCAATGGTTTTACCGTGCACAAAAGAATGTTGTCTTTCATCACGTCTTTATAGCTACACATGGAAAACTGTGACCAACTCTAAGAGTTTATGGGATGATAAAAATTGTCCTTAAGTTTTATTTGCTTTCTCTTATTTTAATGAATGCCAAGTGTTCTGTCATTTTTAATGATGAAAGCCTCTTCTAAAAGTACATGGAGGAAGGCCTGCTCTCTTGTCACATAGGGTTAGTAGTACTCTTTAACTCCAATGGGGTCCAGATATTGCCACATCCACCGTTAAGAATTATAGATAAACCCCAAAGGGAAAAAGGAAATAATTAAAGAGTGGGGGAGGACACAAGAAAAGAAAGACACCTTAAGATGAATGGCGAGAAGGGGGAAGGAAAGAGAAATCAGGAAGAGATAAATACTTATACAGTGTTGTCATGTTACAGAATACACTAAAATATTTAATAATATTTAATAAATGGTAACGTATGTGGCTACTTTTTATGTGCCAAACAGTTTTCTGAGTACTTATGACCTATACCACTCATTGCATCCTCACAAGAATCATGTGACAGGTAATATTTAACTGCAAAATGACAAAGCTGGTAGATAGCTGAGAGGGTTTTTGAACGCAGTCTCTTCAGTTCCACTGTGCTGCCTGTGTGCTGAAGCACTATGCTAAACTGGCCTTTGTGCAGGAGGTCATCAACATTTCCTTGGATATCATTCGGTGGTGCTGGGGTCAATGATTTCTTACATCCGTTCCCCTGGAACTATATATTTCTTGCAGCACTTGAAAATATCTTTAAAAAGTTGTATAGTAGTGAAGAAACTTGCATAAAATCGTAGAAATGATTGATTTCTACTACCTTGAGAATGAGAATGGAATATATAAAGATATTTAACATTTAAAAGGTAAACAACACCTCTCAAAGGATGTGTGTTTTGTTTTCAAACTGGATGTGCACATTGATCTAATCTTTCTTTGTAAATCAAAGATTTCAGTATCCAATTGTCAATACTAAAATTATATATGCTCCTTTGTGGTCTAAGCTTTATAAAGCAGAAACATGAAATGCTCAATAGAAATCCATATTTGTGTGTACTTTTTCAAATGAAAAGATATAAAATATCTTTCCTGTCTTCACAGAACAAATAGCTCCAGAGTCCCAAATGTCAAAGCATTCAGCTCAAAGAGATACATAATCAATAATAACCAAAATGATAGCTTCTGTGAACATCTAGCTGGATATGTTCATTTAGGTAATAAAAGCATTAGAAAGCAAATACTGAGGCAAAGAGTTGAAAAATAAGAATTAATATTTACTATTTATGTTAGGCACTGTACTGAGTGATTTACATGTGTATCTCTCATTATGAGGTAGGCATGATTATACCCATTTTATAGATGAGGAAACTGAGGCTTAAGGAAGCTAATTAATCAGCCCAAGGTTATACACCTGAAAAGTAGTAGAACTGGGTAAAGAATTCTCAAAGAAAATGTTAGAGATTAACATAAAATGACCCTTTTGTAATCTTTGCTTCTTATTTAATATGTGGTTACCCATTTATCTATAAGTTGGAACAAATGTAACATTTCTTGAAAACTCTTGACCTGATCTCCTACCTGATTTTCTACCGTACCCTGATCTCCTCCTTTGCTAACTTCATTTAAGGGTGACTTGATGTCATGTTTAGGACTTGTTATAGGTTTTCATTTCTAGAAACGGTTACTATTTCTACTTCTATCTCAGATTTTTTTTTAAACATTTAAAACATTTATTTATTTTGACCATGTTGTGAGGCACAGGATCCTAGTTCCCCAGCCAGAGATTGAATCCATTCCCCTTGCAGTGGAAGCCTGGAGTCCCAACCACCGGACCACCAGGGAAATCGTACCTCAGATATTCTTTTAACCACAAGGAAATATCTGCATGTGCATCTGAATAGCAGCAGAGAATATCTGCACTCTGAGCACTTCTTGGAGATTTATCTGTCAGAAATTCATGTAACAGAAGCTATTTATGGAGAATTATCATCTGTTCCTTTGTAGGGCACTGGCCTCACCTCCAGAGATTCTAGGGTGGGAGTTTTTTTTTTTTCTTTGAAGTCTCCAGGGGATTCCAGTTTGCACCCAGGAGGAGTGCCGAGGAGCTCTTTGTATTCTCAAGATTTAAGTTATTTTTTCATAAATCTCTTTGGATTTCAGTTAGTCACAAGGGAGCTTGGTATTTGAATTGGTATCAGCAGGAGATCTGAGTTCGATTCCTGGGTTGGGAAGATCCCCTGGAGAAGGGAATGGCAATCTACTCCAGTGTTCTTGCCTGCAGAATTCCATGGACAGAGGAGCCTGGTGGGCTACAGTCCATGGTTTGCAAAGAGTTGGACATGACTGAACAGCTAACACTTTCTCAGTCATTCCCCTGACCACTTCAGTCACTTTCCCGGCTCTTTCTAAAGGATAATTTGAAGGAATCTTGTAAGGAATATTCCTGTAAAACCAGTTACATTGAAGTCGTGGAGAATATTAAGCATGGTTTCTCATACTTTTGTTCCCTTCCTTAATGTGGATGCCAAAAGTTTCTAGGAGAGTTGTGCTGTCTTCCAGAGGAGAAGTCTTAGCATGAGTTTTCATAGTAGCTTCATTCCTAGATCATTGTCCTGTTCCTGCTTATCATCCCCATTTCAATACAAAAGTCATCAGAAATCCTCTTGACTCATGGTAACTTATCAACCTGGGAATTCGTATCTGTGCACATTTTCAAGTGCGTGTTAGATTTAGATTGAAGTAAATATTAGGCTTTAAAAATGTGATCTCAAGAGGTTTCATTTGTTCACTTTTTAAAAGTAGTCCTATTCCACTCCCCTCCTTGTCACCAGTACTCTTTTTTCCTTCCTAGCACTTGACATTCCTTTTAACAATTGACTTGTTTATTGTCTTTCTTTCACTATGCCATCATCGAACTGTAAAAGACAGAATAGTGATCTTGTCTGTTTGGTCACCACACATCTTCACTGCCTAGAGCAGTGACTGGCACAGAGTTGATGCTTAATAAATATTTATTGAATTAATGAGTTTTTTTTCTCCCCTGGTTTTCTCACCCACTTGAAAATTTTTTCTTGTAATTATCCACATAAAACAAGCTGAACTCTCTTTTGAAATACTGTTGTGTTCCAAATGAATAAATGAATGAATAATTTTTTGTGTTTTCAAATATTGAATGTACAGCTCCTTTGATAATTATAGCTATTTGAGACAGAAATGGAGTTTAAAATGCTGTATTTCAAAAACTATGAAGACATCATATAGAAAAACTGATTTTAAAGTTCTAGGTGTCCTTCTTCATTTTACCTTTTGAGTTGCTTTTAAGACAGAAATCTGTTTTCCCCAGAGCAAACTATTGTATATAAATTTATTTTGAAAATAAAATTTACAATGTAGTACTATGATCCAGAAATATCAGCAGTTCTAAAGCTGGACAGAGAAGAAAAAAGTTTAATCCTTTTTTCCCTCTGCCCCACCCTGTCTCACCATCTATTTGTTGTTTGTATTAAAGGGTTGTTTCAGAATTATATTCATCTGTAAGGGTCTGTGCTTAGTCGCTCGGTTGTGTCCAACTATTTGGGACCCTATGGACTGTAGCCCACCAGGCTCCTCTGCCCATGGGATTTTCCAGGCAAGAATACTGGAGTGGATTGCCATTTCCTTCAACGTTTTTCTTCTCCTTTTTAAAAATTAATTTTGTATCAGGAGATTTTAGCACTTAGCAATTGTTGCCCCTTTGCTGCATTTTTTCTTTTGTCCCAAGTAAAAGAACATTAGATGACTCTTTGAAGATGGGAAATCAATGATACTTTCCTGAAACTCAGCCTCAAGAGCTCACATTTTACAAGTCATTTTAAAATTTTCTACATAAGGCAGTAGAATGGGTGGACAGTTCTTTTCAACCACTTATTCTGATTGGCATGGATTTATGCCTCTAGCTTTCGCCTCTGGGTGGTAAATTTCTATTCTTATATACTTTTTTTTTTTCAGTTTGCTTTTTAAGCAGGCTTGTTTGCGAGAAATTGAGGTCAGGATGTTAGTATCAGGCTGGTACACACCAATTGCTATACCTGGTCAGAACTTAAGCTCTGAGATCAATGGTTTTTCTTTCTTTGGATTAGATTAGCAAGATGCTGCAGAGGGAAATGCCACTTCACAGACCTGATGTACATGAATTCCCTCATGTGTTTTTAGTGCCTTTGGAATATCCTGTCCGGAGTCTGGCCTAGAACCTAGCTATGGATCCATAGCAGTCAAGGTTATACAAGGCAGTATCGATCTAGGAGAGACTAGAGTAGAAGTTGGCAGAAGAGTGATCCTGAGGTATCAGACCGTGGACAGGAGCAGACTGTGGGTATAAAGGTGGTGGAAGGTGAGATTCAGGAAAATAAAAAATATCAGATCTAGAGAGAAGATACTGGGTCCACTGTGCCAGCTCAGTCCAATATCCTCCTGGCTCAACTAGAGAAAGAGACCTGAAGGAGTCTGAGGCACTTTCTGAGGTTTTAATCTTGGCCCACGAGGTTTCAGTGGTTGGCTTCACTCTTATGTTTTAAAAGGGAACACATGTATACCTGTGGCAGATTCATTTTGATATATAGCAAAACCAATACAATATTGTAAAGTTAAATAAAATAAAATTTAAAAAAATAAATAAAAGAGAACCTTGTGTTTTTTAGTCAGACTTGCTCTGATGACCCCTGAGTGGTTCCATGCCCCCATGAGCATGTTTGGTTCAGGGGGAAGAGCTACTTTCTCCTCCTCCCTCTTTTTCCCCCTCCACTCCTCTCCCCACTCCCCTCTCCTTTTCTCCTCCCCATTAATGTAATTCATACTGCAGACTGTGCCTCTCCTGGGTCAGAGATGATACTTATATAAAGATTGATTTCCTAACTCATATAAGAGTTGATGCTCTGAAAAATCATATTTCCTTTGTATGAAAGGAGCAATGGGCTTATTTTACATGCACTTGGTATGTGTTCAAAAAGTATGTTGGTAATAGAAGAATCTTGTTAGTGGGAGTTTGGAAAATTTGTTCCTATTGAGATGGATAATTTTGGTGTCAGTCTCCATTTTCTATAAATACTGGGTCATTTTCACGATTGGTATCACCTGCAGTTTAGCAATAGTTTAGGAATACTTTGACGTGCTTTTGAAGAAAACTTTAGGAAAGTGTTTAAGAAGAAGAATGGAAAGTTTTTTTTTTTTTTTTTACAGATGCATTTACAAATTTACCATTGTGCTAAATAATCAAGCCATTTCTTAGGAAGAGTTTTATTGATTATGATAGAAACTTAAACATCATTGAAGACCATGGAAGTTTTGATTCAGGATCACAAAATTGTTCTTACATTTTAGGATCTTATACAGCTTGGTTAGCTGTAAATAGTACATTGCTATTTTTCCAACTGATTTCCTCATAAAAGTACCTGAAAGCTTATACAGATATTGATTGATAAGAAGGTGGGCAAACTTCAAGTTGTATTCATTGCTGTCACCAAAGTTGAAGCCATTTCTGACTGGATGAGTGACTAGACATGAGGGTATTTCAAACCATGGCATACAGTAACTTTTGCTGGTTCTCAGTATCCTCCAGGGTGAAAAAAAGGGAGAAAAATATTGTTGCTGCAATACTGTGATTTTTCGTTTTGTTTAGTTTCTGAGGTAAGTTTAGCGTGATGGCCTTAGAGTTCTTACTGATCTCGCATGGACGGTATTCTCTCATAATTAATGAAGGGAGAGTACTAGTCAAACTTAACCAACTTAATATGAAACTACTTGAGGTCATTGATTAATGTGTTGTCTGGGATTAATGTGTTGTCCGGGACGTTATTTTAAGTGTTCTGATTATGAAATCATGGAGTTTGCAGTTGTCCTCAGGTGATGCGATAAGAATTATTTCAATTTAATTGTAGGAAAAACATGGTGTTAAGGCATGTACCCTCATCTGCGTTATTTCTTCCCAGTGTTGAGCTCAGAGCCTTGGAGGTGCCAAGTGCTCAACAGGCAAATGAGAACTGGATTTGATGCCGTGAGGCAGAGAGTCTTTTCCTTTCTTATGCCTCCAGACCCTTGTTGTTACAGTAGGTTTTCCCTGGTCAATTCTTTCTTTCCTTTCCTCTCATTTTTTCTTTTCTCAGCTCTCGGTGCAGGCTCCATCACATTCCCATTGCCTTTTTCCATTTGTCATTTTTCTGTGAACATAGTCTTGCTCCGTTCACTTTCCCTGTGACCCTTGGTTTATTTTGTGTTTTCCCCCTACTTTCTTTCTGTCAAGTGCCTCATTTTCTCTTAGCAACTGAAGTAAAAACAAGCCTCTGAAAGGTTATTTATATTCAGTGTTGGGAACCATCCCTCTCGCTTGTTGCTGGACTGACTTATTTTGGGATTTGCAAAATGTGTTATAGTTCAACAAGCTTCCCACTCTACTACTTACCTTTAAGTTTGTTTTTTTATCTGGTTTTTCCTTTTGTTTCTTTTGTTTCCCTTAAACTGCCCCTCATTCATTTTCTTCTTTGGGTGTGGATTGCATGGAGTATCACTTCTGCTCTTTGCTGTTGGAATAGTCACCTTCCGAAAATCGTTCTCCTTGTTCTCACTGCTCATAATCCTGTAAACTTAAACTCTGAGTTACGTGCCTGGTCCACCCTCCATGCTTGCTGAGCGGTTATTTCTTGAAGTCTTCCAGAGAGGTTGACTGTTCCATTGCTGCGGGATTATGATGCAGAATTGTGCAATGATGACGGAGAAGGCAATGGCACCCCCCTCCAGTACTCTTGCCTGGAAAATCCCATGGACGGAGGAGCCTGGTAGGCTACAGTCCATGGGGTCGCTAAGAGTCGGGCACGACTGAGTGACTTCACTTTCACTTTTCACTTTCCTGCATTGGAGAAGGAAATGGCAACCCACTCCAGTGTTCTTGCCTGGAGAATCCCAGGGACAGAGGAGCCTGGTGGGCTGCCATCTATGGGATCACACAGAGTTGAACACTACTGAAGCGACTTAGCAGAAGCACTTTAACAGGTATCCTGAAAGTTCAGCTTGCCTCACAGGCTTGGCATAAAATTATAGGAATTTTGTGTGTGTTGATGCAGTGGTATTGGAATACTGGTCATTTGGGTGTGTTAATAAAAGGTGTATGCATGTTTAGTCTCTTCAGTCATGTCTGACTCTTTGCACCCCATGGACTGTAGCCTGCTAGGTCTCTCTGTCCATGAGTTTCTTCAGGCAGGAATACTGGAGTAGGTTGCCATGCCCTCCTCCAGTGAATCTTCTCAAGCCAGGGATAGAACCCATGTCTCCTATATCTTCTGTATTGGCAGGTGGATTCTTTACTACTAGTGCCACCTAGGAAGACTTGTCCTCGTGAGATGGACCTAATGCTGGGCTGGAACTTTGTCATTTGTGGTCACCATTATTTGTTCACTGCTTAACACTCTGCTTGATGGATAGTTGGTGCTCAGCAAATATTTATGATCTGCCTTCGTTTCAGTTTCAGAGATGCAGAAAAAGAGTTCTGGTGTGACCATTTATGTGACTGATTTTAGGTACTTCTGATGTATTTCCAACCATCACAGTATTTCTTTACTTTGGATTGTTAAAATCTTTTGTTGGGAGGGGTTTGAGAGGAGTATGGGCCTCCTTCCACATTTATACCTTTATCTCTGACCTCTTTCTTCCTCTTCCCTCGACAGTCTTTTTCCTCCCTCCATTTATTTGGCTGCACTAGATCTTAATTGTAGCATGAAGGATCTTTTGTTATGGCATGTGGGATCTAATTCCCTGACCAGGGATCAAGCCTGGGCCCTCTGCCTTAGGAGCGCAGTTTTAACCACTGGACCATCAGGGAAGTCCCCTAGTACATTCTTGTCTGCCTGGCCTAACAGAGTCCCCCTGTATATGTAGAATGCCCAGGTTCTGGGAGGATCCCATCACTGTGAGAGTCTGAGCTGCAGTAGCTGTCCCTCCTGTTTCACAAGTGAGGTCAGGTTTATTAGGAAAGGCAGGGCCATGAGGATAAGCAGAAAGAAGGCTAGAGAAAGTGGCGGTAACTCGGACAGTAACAGGCAGGCTAATATTCTACCATATAAAGCAGCCTTGTTGTCTCTCAGCTGCTTTAATCACTGTGACAAACTCATTCATGTCATTTTCTAAGCCCTGTCTCTCTCAACACAAATAAATCCAAGCTATTTAACTTTTGTGTGTGACTTTGTTCATCAGATTGCCATTTGCTGCCTGGAGCTGCATTTTCTTTAAGACAGTGATGTCTGTCTTCAGGGAAAGTGACATATAGTATTTTTGATAGTTTTAAACTCATATGACATATTTAGCTAAGGAGTTTTCATGATATTTGTTCATGAAGTATTGAATTTTTTTTTCTTTGAACCAAGTACAATGTCCTCTTTTTTTTTTCTCCCTATAGTTAAGCCTCCAATAATTTCTTATCTAATATTTTGTTTTATTTTTTAACAAATCTTTACCTCCTTATTGTGGACTAACAAGTTAACAAAAACTATTTACTTTGTCTTTTAGACAGTGGATACTACTCTTAGGGTAACTTTACTCGATGAAATCTACATGCTCTAAAAGATCTGCATATTTGGTTTAAATCAGAAAAAATCCTACTGAAGAATAGCCACTTTGGAATAAGTAGAGACATAGGGAGGGATGGCACTCTGAGACACTTTCAAGCATTAATATCTTAGTGTGAATGAAACATTTATCGGAAAGTAGATTTATGATCAGAAAAGAAAGTAAGGGCTTGTGTTGGTGAGAGGTCCCACATTAAAATGTTAAGATTGAGAAGTGCTAGTCACTCAGTTGTGTCCAACTTCTTGCAACCCCTGGACTGTAGCTAGGTTTCTCTGTCCATGGGATTCTCCAGGCAAGAATACTGGAGGGGGTTGTCATTTCCTCCTCCAGGGGATCTTCCTGACCCAGGGATTGAACCCTGATCTCCTGCATTGCAGGCAGATTCTTTACTGTCTGAACCACCAGAGAAGCCCAAGATCAAGAAGCTAGCCCACAAAATAAACTCTTCAACAGTTTTCGTGACTTCAGCTGATCTAGTATATCTCAGGAACAAAATGACTCATATTTGAATTATATATTTATAAGACCATTATTCAAACATAATTTGCATACCATAGAATTCACCCATTTAACAACAGTGTACAATTCAGAGTTTCTTAGTATACTCAAACAAGTATGCAGACATCACCAAATTAATCTTAAACATCACCTCAGAATGAAACAGTTTTACCACCTCATGCACATTTGCCAAACTCCCACCCTGCCTATCTCCACCCTAAGCCCCAGGCAACCACTAGTCTACTTTCTGTCTTTATAGCTTTGCCTATTCTATGCATTTCAAATAAATGGAGTCATACACTATCTGGTCTTTTGTGACTCGCTTCTTTTACTGAGCATAATGATTTCATGGGGTCGCAAAGAGTCGGACACGACTAAGTGACTGAACTGAACTGAACTGAATGATTTCAAGGTTTATCCATGTCGTAGCATGTGTTTTTTACCTCATTTTTTATTGATGAATAACATTCCATTATTTATCCATTCATTTTGAGGGAGATTTGGCTTGTTTCTACTTTGGGGAAATTATGCATAATACTGCTATGAACATTTGTGTTGATGTTTTTGTATCAATATGCGAAAACATGACATGCACGAAAGATCAATACAAGTGTGTTGTGACACACGCAGTGCATGCTTTTCATTCTACTCTGTTCTTTTGTCATTTTCTAAAAAATCCTGGCTGTGGTGCACTAAAGTGATTAATTCTTGAATGGGTCAGATCTGACCCACAGTTTAAAAAACTGTCCTGCAGAGCCCTGACAGTGGAGCCCGGTGGTACCGTGAGGCAGCTCTGGTTAAGGCTTTACAGATGGAGTCCTGTGCCTCCTGGCAGCTTCCAGCTGCTAATTTTTGCTTCTTGTAGTTTTCCTGGCAACAGTGTTAAAGACATATCTATGGCTTTGTTACTTACCCCTGAGCTGTTATGTGTGGCACCAATGAAAACTGGTAAATATAAAATATGGCATATGAAAATTTCTTCAAGACAACTTTTGTTACTTTTTTAAAAATTTGAAAATCTTATATCATAATTGTTTAAACATATTTTAAAAAGTAGATAGAATAATGGGACAAAACACTCTTGTACTCACCACCCAGGGTCAACAACATTTAGTAGTTTATGTTTTTTTTGAGAGATAAATGTTATAGAGACAGGTGATACCTTTCCTTCCCAGAGGAATTATCTTGCAGTTAGTGTACATCTTTTCTGGCTTTGTTTTCATACTATATAAACATTTAATCATAAAAAGTGTATGTATATTACTATTTTGCATTTTTAAAATGTATATATTTGGTATCATACCTATCCTTTTGCCACTTCTCAACTTTGATTTTTAATCTCTTATCTTGACACAGGTAAAATAATTCACTTCTTTTTATTGCTATCTTTCTTTCTACTTTTTTAAACCTACCCTAATTTATGTATTCATTGTCCTATTAATGGAATTTATAGATTGACCTTGATTTGTTGATGGTATAAGTAGTGTCTGCCATTGAAACATACATGTGCGTGTGTTTCTGCAGGGCATACATTTAGAAGTGAAATTTTTGGTTCTTAGGGTTTGTCATTCTCGATGTCTGCACATATAGACAAATCTCACAATGATATACCAATTTATACTATCTGCCATGCATGAGAATTTCTGTGTATCCCCATCTTTATCATTTGGAATCAGAAGACTTTAAAGTTTCTAACAGTATTATGGGTGTTAAATAGTGTCTAATTACTTTGCTTTCCATTTCCCTGATGATTCATGAGGTAAAGCCTTTGGTAATCTGTATTTCTTCCTTTGAATGGCCTAATCATATGCTTTCCCCATTTTTCAAGTGTCTTTCCTATTGATTTATAGGCATTTTAAGTATGTTATAGATTTTTTCCTATTATTGGTTATCTCTGTTGCAGACACTTTAAATATTGGATCTTATCTATTCATTCTCATGGAATCTTTTGTTGTAACAGATTAAAAGATTTTTCATGATGTTATCCATGTCAATTATTTTTTTCATAATTGTGTTGTGTAATACTATACTACTGCAGAATCTACTAGAGTTTCAGAATAAACCTTCATTTTTAGTAAGATAACTCCCTGATAAACCATTTTCTTCTAAGAAAGTATTATAGGATAGAGATTGAGTTAGAGAACCTGGAATTAAGCACATGGATTCAAAGCCCACCTTTGCCACTGGCTGCACTTAACTTCTCTAATCCTGAGTTTTTACATCAATAAAATAGGAATAAGAATAGCACCCACATCATACGTTGTGAGGTTTAAGGAGGTAATATGCATAAAGCTCGTAGCTAAGCATTTGGCATATAGTAAGATTTGGTAGCTCAGCAGGTGAAGAATCTGCCTGCAATGCAGGAGACCCCAGTTGGATTCCTGGGTCACCGGAAGATCCCCTGGAGAAGGGATAGGCTACCCACCTCAGTATTTTTGGATTCCCTGGTGGCTCAGTCAGTGAAGAATCAGCCCACAGTGTGGGAGACCTGGGTTCGATCCCTGGGTTGGGAAGGTCCCCTTGAGGAGGGCATGGAAACCCACTCCAGGATTCTTGCCTGGAGAATCCCCACGGACAGAGGAGCCTGGTGGGCTGTAGTCCATGGGTTCACAAAGAGTCAGATGTGACTAAACACAGCACAGCAAAACACAAGAGCTATATATATATAGCTTTG
The DNA here is from genome assembly GCF_055505025.1 of Bos grunniens. Classification (NCBI taxonomy): domain Eukaryota; kingdom Metazoa; phylum Chordata; class Mammalia; order Artiodactyla; family Bovidae; genus Bos; species Bos grunniens. The sequence continues at coordinate 48,140,065 of NC_141168.1, read as the reverse complement.
CTGGTAGCTCAGCAGTAAAAAAATCTTCCCTTGGGAGATGCAGGTTCAATCCCTGGATCAGAAAGATCCCCTGGAGGAGAAAAGGGTAACCTACTCCAGTATTCTTGCCTGGAGAATCCCATGGACAGAGGAGCCTGGCAGGCTACAGTTCATAGGGTCGCAAAAGAGTCATACATGATTGAATGACTGAACACAGCACAACAACAAGGGCTTTATACATGTTAGCTCTCTCTCTCTTTCTTTTTTTTTCTTAGCTCCCATAATGATCATTTCTTGGTGTAAATAACTGCCTAGTTTCTTGGGAACACAAATCACTGGATTTCTTCAGTTGTTTTCACAAGAGCTGTGATTTGCATCAAACCTTCCAGGAGGTAGAACAGTTTGGACCTTCATGCTAATTCTGGGTACCAACTCTGATCTCACTGCACTTTTTTTTTTTTTTTTCAGGAGTTTAACAAACCAAGTTAACATTGCCCTCTTTCTCCTCCCATATAATAATGGTTAAACATCCAGTGTAATTCTTACAATTAAATGAGTAACAAAGCAGCTCCATTGCTTTGGGACGAGAAGCATCTCTGCATTCGCTGAACCCTCATGAATCCGCCTGCAATGTGGGAGACCTGGATTTGATCCCTGGGTTGTGAAGATACCCTAGAGAAAGGAATGGCTACCCACTCCTGTATTCTGGCCTGGAGAATTCCATGGATTGTACAGTCCATGGAGTTGCGAAGATTCCGACATGACTGAGTGACTTTCACTTTCTCTTTCAATAGTCTATATCCCCATAGGGGTGCTCCCTGCTTGGAGGTGAGGGAAGGTAGGGAGATCAGGACTTGAAGAGATTACCAGGCAGCGAGATGAAGGTTGGACCAGAGTTCCCAAGCTAGGCTGAGTGTTGGAATCTGTATTTTTAACTTTAGTAGAAAATAGGGTGCTCCATTTTAATAGCTTGTTTTATTTTATTATTTTAAAAACATGCTTTATCTGAAGAACTTCAAAAGGCAAAAATCTAAGAGGACAGACAGTTGAGGAAGAAAGGGCTCTCCAGAATTTTATAAAAGGTGGCAGTTGCTATAGAAAGACCATACCTTTCCTGCATTTGAAATATGTTTGTGGCCACAGTCTTGGTTTTCAACATAGTGTTCTAATAACAGCCTTATTGAAATATAATTTATGTACCATAAAATTCATCCTTTGAAAGTGTACATTCAGTGGGGTCTTTTTATAAAGTTTTTTTTTTTTTAATGTGGGTCATTTTTAAATGAATTTGTCACAGTATTGCTCCTGTTTTAGTTTTTTGGCTTTGAGGCATGTGGAATCTTAACTCCCTGACCAGGGATTGAAACTGCACACCCTGCGTGGGAAGGGGAAGGGGAAGTCTTACCACCAGACAGCCACAGATGTCCCCAATCAGTGGTTTTAATATAGCTTTTAATGAACCTTTTAGTCGTTCTCAGTTCTTAGTTTTCCCTTTCTCTTCTGCCTTTCTATCTTTTGTCATTCTGTTGTTTTTGGTCCCACTGTAAAGCAGTCATAATCATCAGTTCCTTTCCTCAGCTTCTTGTTGAGCTGACTCGGCCCACATTAGATGTGGCCTTCAGCTCCATGAAAGAACTTCCATTATCTTGCAATGGATTCCCGTATTTAATAAATATTTTAACACGTAATCAATCAACCATGTGTTTCTGAATTTCCAACAGTTTTCAACAGTCTTTCCAAAATCTGTTATTCTGAAGTTAATTGTTTGTGTTATTTCTCTTTCTCAAGAAATAATTGGGTTAGAAGAAGCTCGTATGCTTTCCTTTTAGCATCATATGCTCCTTGCAGAAAGTGTTCGGCAAAGAGCAGCTCTAAGTGCAGATATTATCGTTGCTGGTGGTGTTAGTGGTGTGCGTACGTATGTGTGTGTACACCTGTCTGGAGAGTCTTCATGGAATAGCCCATCTCTGTTGGGCCCCTGGGTCTGTTTTAGTTCTCACATTTCACTGAATGAGAGAAAAATCTACACTTGTCTCTGCACCTCTGGCCCTTGTGCAGTTGGGTATTTTAGTTATGTTAGAGCTATTAATCATGCCTTTTTATAGCTCCTGTTCTCTGCAGCGTGTTTTCACTAGAACTAGAGATTCTTGATTTCTCTTTTCCTTGTTCTATCTTTGAATAATGAGGGAGCTGAGAAGACTGCAAATATTTAATAGACTTAGATTCTGTTCCTTTTCTTATAAAGTTTAAACTTGCCAGCTTTGCAATTGAAACTTTTCCATTGCTTCTTTCATTTTTCAGATTAAGGCTCCATAACTGTTTTGGGCAATATTAACATAGGGTGTATGTGTGTGTGTGTGTGTGTGCATGCGCATGCACATGCACATGCATGCATGTGTGTGATGGAATTATTTCCTGTGATTTCATTTGTGAGCTGACATTTTAAAAATTTATTCCCTGAATATTTATTTAGGGCCTACTATAGGAAAGCATTATCTGGCTTTGGGGGATATATAAATGAATTTAAAAAACCAAGTTTGTTTCTTCATGGGACTTATGTTCTAGTAGACAGGCAAAACCATAATAAATGATAAATTATTTAGTATAGCAGGAGGTGATAAGTAGCATGAAAAACAAAATTAAAAAGTAAAGCATTGTAATGGATATTGGGAGTGCCTGCCAAGGGTGTGGGGAACATAGATTGTAATTTTCAATAGGATGATCCAATAGATCTCAGAAAGAAGGTGACATTGGGAAAAGCTTGAAGGAAGTGGTAAGTGAGCCAGGCTCTTCTGAGGAAGAGCATTTCAGTAGGAAAGAACAGCTGGTACAACGACCCTGAGGCTAGAGCGTATCTATCAGGTATGAGTAACAAGACTACGCCAGAGAAGACAGGTGATGGAAGATCTCAGTTAAAATTGTACTGGGGGAAATATTTTAAAATATCCATATCTTGCAATATTTTCCATTTCATTCTATGTTCTCTCCAAAGAAGACCACACAAATTTTCACTATAGTATCTGAATGTAATCTGTTCCCTACCCCCAGTACAATGCACTTGGATTCTTTGCAAGACAGTATTACCTTAGGTTGGTAGGTAGGTAGGTAGGTTTAGTCATTCAGTCATGTCTGATACTCTCAATCCCATGGATTGTAGCCCACCAGGCTCCTCTGTCCATGGGATTTCCCAAGCAAGAATACTGGAGTGAGTTGCCATTTCCTTCTCATGGGGATCTTCCCAACCTGGGGATTGAACCAGCATCTCCTGCATTTTTGGCAGATTCTTTACCAACTGAGCCAGCAGAAAGCCGAAGTATTACTTCGGTGAACTTAAATGTACTTCCCTTTTATGTTTGTACTTGCATGGCCATGGATCACTCTGTAGGATGTTTTACCCTGTGTAGTTGGTAGATATTTTTAGTGCTAGCCTGCTATAAAGCCTACAAAGTAGCAGATAGTTTCTGCTGTGCCTAACAGAGGAGAGGCATACTTTCAAGTCATTTTTGAACGTATCCTGTTTCACAAAGGGAGGAAATAGGTCTAAATTGCATTAAGAGAGTTTTGTTAGCTGTTGAAGAGGAAAAAGATAATTCAGCATTGAGAAAAACTACAATTAAAGGTTGTCTCAAAAACGTACAAAATAGTCTCCACAATCATTTTTTCAAGATGGTATGGAGTAGATGTTTGTTTCTTTCTCAGGTGAGAAATGAACCATACAACTCACTGAGGTTCCCTAAAACTCAGTTTCATCCTTCTCCCTCTGAACTACAGATAATGCATATTGCAAGCCATGTAGCCAAATGGCTACAAATGCACAACACATGTTGGTTGAATAAAATGAGCACAAGGTCCCAGGTAAGAAAATTTTAAGGAGAATCAATAGAGAGCATTTGCTGTTAAAGCTTTTACCCTGTGTAACAGTGATGGTGCTTACAAGCTACTAGAGAACCAAATAAAAAAACCAATAAAATGATTGGTTTGTCTAACCATATGAAAGCAACCCTTATTAGGGTGATATTTCTGAGAACTATTTTCCATTTGCAAAATGGAAAGTAATTCAAAACTTGCAAAATAACATTTGTTAATCTTATTGTCAGAATTATTTTAAATTTGTAAGTGAGTATGTGTCATGTGCCAAGGGAGCTACTAAGTGTTGGGAATACATAGGCAGTTGGTCCAGAGTTGAGAGTGGAGGGTAGTATAGCTGTGGGGCGTGGACCTCAAGAGAGAGGAGCAGAGGAACTGTCATCTGGAAGTGACTGGAGGGAAGCAATAATTCTAAGGAGTTCTTTGGTGGTCCAGTGATTAAGACTCAGGGCTTTGACAGCAGTGGCCTGGGTTCAATTCCTGTTGGAGGAGATGAGATCTGGGAGGGACGTACAGCTAAAAAGAGAAAAAATCTGACTCTGGATATAACACAGAATTCTCTCTCTCTCTCTGTCTCACACACACACACACACTCAAACTTCACATACACACACACTTAGACGTGTGCTGCTCATGCAGTGTAATAATAAATAGCTTCGAAGGACCTAGACTTTCTGTGTACTTTACAGGCATCCAGTCTTCTCAGCAATCTTCAGAAGTTGATGCTACTGTTCCCATCTACTAAATGGAGAAACTGAGGCACAGGGAGCTTAAATGACTTGATTGTTCAGTTTGGGAAGGGGTGGAGGGAGGTTTTGAAACAGGAAATTTGGCTCTAGAATTGGGAGTCTAAGCCGCTACCCTCTGCCACTTTTTGTAAATAACTGCTCACAGTTTTAAAAGAGGGAAAACTCTTTAGGACAAAAGAGCTTGGTTCTGAATTATGCTACTGCCTTGTACAAGACTAATAACATGTTTTACTAGGCAATAAAAATCTGTAGACAGGGGTTGTATCTTTCTCAGAGTCTGTTGTGGTTCACACCTAGGGATTCAGAATGTGATGGTGGTTATGGAGGTGGTGGAACCTGCCAGGAAGGCCAGAGAAGGACAAAAAGGTCGGCTTGGTGGCAGCGTGCTGAGTATGCTGTACTAGGGAACATTTTGATCAGGAGGCTTTGCCAGGAGGCAGCTTCCCAGAAACTCAGTGGGGATAGTTCACAGGGACGACCTACACTCCTCAGAAGTAAAGAAATTCTCCCAGGGTATCATTTAATAAATTAATTGATAAGTGAACTGTGTGTGTTACTTCAAGGTATGCATTTGCTTCAGAGCAACAAGAAGTTTAAAAAGAAAACAACACAAAACTATTAAAAGGGAACAGAAAGAAAGGCTGTGCCCAGCCCTTTTCCCTTGTAAAAGAGAACTGGGGAATCTTTCAGAAATCCTTTCTTTAACCCAGCATGTCAGTTGCACAGAGGCCTCGTTAAACTGCTGTAATTTGCCCTCAGTAGAGGCAACAACTAGAGAGTTTGGTTTATTCAGCTTTATGTCAAAACATATCAACAGCATAGAAACCTGGGTCATGTATGAAACACTGAAAACAGTTGAGTGCCCCTGCATGCTTGCTCTTTTGTTAAGGCTGAGAGTTGAAGCAGAGGAAGATATGTTTAGATAGCTTTAAACAAGCTATTGCCTCCCAAGCTCCACTGACCTGCCTTCACAAGGTCTTGACTCCTTGTGATCCTATCTGTGTGTCCTTTCTGGCTTTTTTTTTTGGCCAAGCATACAGGTTGTAGTATCTTAGTTCTCCAACCAGGAATTAAACACAGGACCCCAGCAGTGAAAGCATGGTGTCCTAACCATTGGACTGCCAGAGAATTCTCTATCCTTTCCCTTTCTAACACAGAGGAGGTCAAGTTTCATCAACTTCTGGCATGATATCGTTCCTATCTAGAGTTGAGTTCATACCAGTGAAGCACAGTGGTCAGGGACTTCCCTCGCTGTTCAGTGGTTAAGATTTCATGCTTCCAACACAGGGAAGCATGGATTTGATCCCTGGTCGGGGAACTGAGATTCCACAACCTGTGTGATGTGGCCAAAAAGAAAAAAAAAAAAAAGTGACCAGACCAGGATTTTGTTTTCTTTTTATATGCAGACACAAATTCAAAACAATAGTTAGAAATCTCAGAAATTTTGTTGTGTTATTTTATTGCAATGAAGACATTTTGGGCCTACGGGATAGCCTACGTTTGATTCTGACTTTATATCACTAGATACTGTTAGCTTGTCCTAGGTCCAGACACCCTCCAGTGAGGATCTTTTTTTAGGGCAGCAGCTATTCTTTCTATCAGATCTTTTTAGAGTTGGACTCACCAGCACTTACAGAGTTTACTTGTTTCAAGTTGTAATTATTTTCTAGGTTACCATTGGCTATAAGCTATGGTGTGTACACACGTACCCGCGTACACGCACGTGCAAGCATTATTGGAGGTACAATGGATAACGTTGACTTGGTTTGGTGAGTTTTTCTGTCTCAATAACAGTATCTCTTATTAGAGATAGAAATCCTACTATAAGAGATTATTTACAGTCAATGTATTTAAAAATATATTTTTACGAATAGCACTGATCTATTTAATATCCTCTGTACATTCACACCTGAGTGTATTTAAAAAATTCAGAATGTCATCCATATGTAAGTTTTACTCAATGAAAAATTATGTTGATTTCACTGACATACATATTTTCTTCAGATCACTTTTAATATATCCAAAGAGCCCATTTAAATGGTGGTCTGTGTATATGAAGTGTCAACAATATTTAATCTAGTTTTCAACAATTCTATTATGTACCTTGTAATTTTGAATGGGTAACAAATACACTGGGGATATTGTAAAAATGCAGATTCTGATTCAGTAGTTCCAGTGGGCCTGAATTCTCCTTTTTTAATAAGCTCATTTAATTAGTGCTGCTGCAGTCTCTGGTTCGTTAACCACAATTTTAAATAGCAGGGAGATAATAAGGAACACAAAACATTCATATTTAACTTTGAACTTAAAATGTTTTATGGATTTTATGCATCTAATAGAATAGTAAGCACAACAACAATACTTTTTGAATATTTACTATGAACTCTGTATGTTTCTAAATTTCTTGCATAGTATTGAATGCATCACATAAATATTTAAAGAAAACTATTACTGTTCCTTTTTTTCAGATATTTTGTCAAACATTCAGTGAACATTAGAACTTGGGCTTTATTCTAGTTGACTTGAACTACAGTCTATCTAAAAAGAACGCTGAGAAATACACAAACCCAACCTTAATTAATGTTTACAGTCAATGTATTTTTAAAAGGCATTTCACTTTTCCAGGGAAAGTGTTTAGTGCTAAGGATTAAGTAACATATTTGATCTACTTATCATAGGGGCCAGTAGCCACTAGTGCCAATAAATAATGGAAATGTAAGAAAAAGTAATTTCTAGAGTTTCTTTTATTATTGTTGTCCAGTAGAGTAATTTCATTGTTTTGCTACCTTTTAAATAGTTCCTAATAACATGTTTTAAAATTTTCACTCTTTAATTTCTTTCTTTCTTTTTAAATTGGAAGAAAATTGCTTTACAGTGTTGTATATTTGTTTAAATTCAGATGCTTTTGAAGTTTATATCCAAAAGAGACTATAGACTAGATACATGTAACAAAATTTTTCTCATTTGTATTTTCTAATAAACATGCACCATGAGTGTTGTTTTTTTTTCAATTCCCCTGTAATTTAAGGGCAAGGAGTTACTCTTCAAAGCAGCTTGGAGACACCAACTGGTAGTATGTTGAAGCCCATCAGTTTAAGAATTTGCTGGACACATTTATGTCATACTGAATCTCCATAGCAGATTCTTGCTATGTTGTAACCTATGTGTGCATTGAAAGAAGTTGTGATTTTGAGACATGGTTCCCTCAGTGATCCTCAGTGATGACTGGTAATCTGGATGCTTGCTCTCAATCTCTCTTTCTCTCTCACATACACACACACACACACACATGCAAATGCACACACACATATCCATTCCTTCCTTCACTTTGGAACGATGATAATTGAGGTAACTGGTATGTTCTTCCAACCAATCTTCATTCTAACTACTTGGGAATCCCTAAAAATAAATAGGTCGTTTTGCAGCGGTTTTTTATTCATTTTATGTCCCAATAAAGAAAGCATTATCTATCAAATTGCAGATAAAAAACAAACATCTTTTGAGGATCCTTAATTTTAGAGACTTCTCTTTTTTCTTTTTCTTTTATGCTGAATCATTGTTCTTGAAATGTTTTACTTAGATTTTTCTCAGCTAAGTTTTTGGAAGGGCTTACCTGGTGGCTCAGACAGTGAAGAATCTGTCTGCAATGTGGGAGACCTGGGTTTGATCCCTGAATTGGGAAGATCCCCTGGAAGACAGCATGGCAACCCATTCCAGTATTCTTGTCTGGAGAATCCCCATGGACAGAGGAGCCTGGTGGGCTACAGTCTATGGGATCTCAAAGAGTCAGACACGACTGAGCAACTAAGCATAAGCATATGTTTTTGGAAAACTTGTATAGTTGAAATAGTAAAGAAAGAATCTGGTCCTTTTGAAGTTTAGTATATATATATATACATATATATGTGTGTGTGTGTGTATGTATATATATATATATATATATATATTATGTGAGTGTGTGTGTGTGTGTGAGCAGAAAGTCTCTATAATTATGTAGTGTTAGTCTTTAGTTCTAGGAGAGAAAAAACTTTCTTACCTTATGTAAATTTTTTCTTAAAGAAAATGCCATGGAATTCTTGTGTACCAGTATTCATCATGACATTTTGGTCAGTGATGTCTTTCTTCTAATTCTGGGAGCTGGCCCTTTCATGTATGAGCCTTAATTCTCAGATGCCTCTGATATCCATAAAAGGAAGATGAAATTAAGCAAGCAAGCAAAGAAAAATCCATTCACATAACAACTGGTTGAAGTGAATCTTGATGTGAAGAACTCACCATTCCTAATTTTATTCTTTGGACTTGACCTCTTTCTGATGTTGCCTCCAGGAAGGACTGTGACCCAGCTGGCAGAGACAACCTTTATTTCCAGGCCTGCTTTTAAAATTATCCGATTTAGAGCTGAACTGACTAGTCATTCATTTGATAATATAATAGCTTAACTGCCTCTCCCTTCCTCTGTTCTTTTTACCTGTCTCTTATTTAGCTCTCAGTAGTTACATTATGCTTTGCAGCAAGCTTTTATCTATTTTTTCACCATAAACAAAAATTTTAAAGTATTTTTCTCGCAGCATCCTGTAATTCATACTATTTTTAGTTACCATTTGGGGAGAAACAAAATGAGAAAGTTTTAGTAGCTCCATAAATGAAATGTCAGGTCAGCAGTGGGACCAGGAAGACATGTAATCTTTCTCCTAAGCCTTTCTTGGATTAAGGGAAAGTATCAGATCATGGCATCCGGTCCCACCACTTCATGGGAAATAAATGGGGAAATAGTGGAAACAGTGTCAGACTTTATTTTTCTGGGCTCCAAAATCACTACAGATGGTGACTGCAGCCATGAAATTAAAAGATGCTTACTCCTTGGAAGGAAAGTTATGACCAACTTAGATAGCATATTCAAAAGCAGAGACATTACTTTGCCAACCAAGGTCCGTGTAGTCAAGGCTATGGTTTTTCCTGTGGTCATGTATGGATGTGAGAGTTGGACTGTGAAGAAGGCTGAGCGCCGAAGAATCGATGCTTTTGAACTGTGGTGTTGGAGAAGACTCTTAAGAGTCCCTTGGACTGCAAGGAGATCCAACCAGTCCATTCTGAAGGCGATCAGCCCTGGGATTTCTTTGGAAGGACTGATGCTAAAGCTGAAACGCCAGTACTTTGGCCACCTCATGAGAAGAATTGACTCATTGGAAAAGACTCTGATGCAGGGAGGGATTGGGGGCAGGAGGAGAAGGGGACGACAGAGGATGAGATGGCTGGATGGCATCACTGACTCGATGGACTTGAGTCTGGGTGAACTCCGGGAGTTGGTGATGGACAGGGAGGCCTGGCATGCTGCGATTCACGGGGTCGCAAAGAGTCAGACATGACTGAGCGACTGATCTGATCTGATCAGTTTCCCAGGACTGGTTCATCTGTGGGATGTTGTCTGCTGATTTTATTGCATTCAAACTTTGGGGTTCCTTGCATTCAGATTTAATTACAGCTCAATATGACTACATATTGTATTGTTCTCAGGCTGCTAAAGATCATAAAGATCTGCTTCTACTTTCAGGCTTGTGTGAGTAAGCATTTTCTTGTCCAGGACCAAAATGAAGTCCTAGTAATGGGCAGTTAATGGCCAAGATGATGGAGAGACTGATTTATCAGAATATAGCAGAGCATAAATAGGTAATGAGGCTGCCTAACTTCCTGAATGGAGATGAGAAAATCAGAGCTGATGCCAGTGTCTGCACAGCATCCTCCCACCCCAGCTTGTTGGAGCAGCAGCCACTGGAGAGAAGGGTCCTTGGCCACCAGGAATCACAGAATCGAGGGCTTTCAGTGACATCAGAACTGGAAACTCAGTAAGGCTAATTCGGAGTGTGCCTCCTAAGATGTGTATAACTGAATCACTCTGCTGTAGACCTGAACTAACACAGAATTTTTTATCAACTATACTCCAATATAAAATTTTATAAAATGAACTTATCTAAGAAGAACCATTTTTTTTTTTTTTGATGGTATGTGTGGCTTCACCTTGTGTTCCTTGGTGCTGAGATCTGCATAACATAATCTTTGTTCTTGGATAACACATCCCTTAACAGGTGCATGTCCACAACAATGGGACATGTTTGCATCAGTTGTAAAGTTTTTCACAGCAAATAGTAGCAAGAATTGGTATTTGCATTATAGAGCAAGTTCAACTAGAGAGGAATTCCATGATAATTGATTACTTGTTAGACCTGCATGGAGAGCTCTTTAAAAATTTTCGTGGGAATTCCAATCTAGTGCTGCTTTTCCTTCTTCTTTTTTTTTTTAGGTTTTTTTTTTTTTTTTTAGTTTTTTTGAGCCTGCTCTGTGCAAAAGAGTATTCTAAGGTGCTTGTAGAGATGTTTCTGTAAACTTCTTGGCTTTCAGTTTATCTCTTTTTCTTTTTTTGCCTTTTCTACTATCCCCCCCCTTTTTTTTTAACTTTAAAACATTTATTATTTTGGTTGAATTCAACAACAAATTCAAGCAGTAAATTGTCAAAACAACATACATTTTTCTTGCAAGAAATATGTGAGAATTTGGTAAGTAGATCATTATTTCAAAACTAAACATATTTTGTCATAAACTGTGAGGAGATGGGAAAGGAGCTATTTATCGAACATCTATCATCTCAAAGGCTTTTTCATCCGTTTGTTATTGTTTCCAGGATAAAGAGTACATTTCTTACATTGTTTTATGCTAGTGGTTCTGAACCCTTGGCCACCATCAGAAATCACAGGGTAGCTCTTTGAAAAATAATGATGCCCAGGATCCATTCTAGACTAAAAGAATTAGAATCTCTGAGTTTGGGGCCCAGGCATTGGTATTTTTAAAAAAATATTTCTGAGAAGATGTGCTCCATATGTAGAATAGAATATTACTCAGCCATAAAAAGGAATAAAACTGGGTTATTTGTAGTGACGAGGCTAGACCTAGAGTCTGTCATGCAGAGTGACGTAAGTCATAAAGAGAAAAACAAATGTCATATATTAATGGATATATATGGAATCTAGAAAAATGGTATGGATGAACCTATTTACAGGGAAGGAATAGAGATGCAGACAGAGGCTGTGGATGCAGAGGGAAAGAAGAGGGTGAGACGAATTGGGAGAGTAGCATTGCCGTATATACAATGCTATGTTCTAAATAGATAGCTAGTGGAAAGCTGCTGTGTAACACGGAGAGCTCAGCTTGTTGCTCTATGATGACCTAAAGGGGTGGGATGGAGGGAATGGGAGGGAGGTTGAGAGATCAGGAGGAAGGGGATATATGCATACATGTGGCTGATTCACTTCATTGTACAGCAGAAACTAGCACAACGTTGTAAGGCAATTATACTCCCCAAAAAGTAAATAAATACATAATAAAAATAAATAAAGAGCTTTCTGAGTAAGTCTAATATGCAATCTTAGGGCCGCATATGTAGTCTAATATGCGGGCTTCCCTGGTGGCTCAACAGTAAAGTGTCTGCCTGCAATGCGGGAGACCTGGATTTGATCCCTGGGTTGGGAAGATCCCCCAGAGAGGGAAATGGCAACCCACTCAGTAGTCTTGCCTGGAAAATTCCATGGATGGAGGAGCCTGGTAGGCTACAGTCCATGGGATCACAAAGAGTCAGACAGGACTGAGTAACTTCACTGGTTCACTGGTTCAATGTGCAATCAGGATTGACAACCACTGGTTTGGAAATTCTTTGCCACTGGAGTTCTAGCCTGTTCTCCTACAATAGATGCCTCCAATTCCCTTTCTCAGGAATGTACCGTTTCCTTCAATCCTTGAATGTACTGAGTTATTTTCTATTTTTGTGTCTTTGTAGGTCCTTTATTAGGAGTGCTCTCCCCTGCATTCTTGGTCTGAGGAGTACCTCCTCAACTCTGTGTAATCCTATGGTCAGAGGTCTGCTATTCTTTTTTTTACATATATCCGTTTTTGGACTTGAAGAGATCTCTAGGCTTTCCCATCCTATTGTTTTCCTCTATTTCTTTGCGTTGATCACTGAGGAAGGTTTTCTTGTCTCTTCTTCCTGTTCTTTGGAATTCTGCATTCAAATGGATATATCTGTCCTTTTCTTCTTTGCCTTTTACTTCTCTTCGTTTCACAGCTATTTGTAAGGCCTCCTCAGACAACTGTTCTCCCCCTTTGCATTTTTTTTTCCTTAGGGATGGTCTTGATCACTGTCTCCTGTACAGTGTCATGAACCTCCATCCATAGTTCTTCAGGCACTCTATCAGATCTAATCCCTTGAATCTATTTGTCACTTCGACTGTATAATTCTAAGGGATTTGATTTAAGTCATACCTGAATGATCCAGTGGTTTTCCCTACTTTCTTCAATTTAAGTCTGAATTTGGCAATAAGGAGTTCATGATCTGAGCCACAGTCAGTTCCCAGTTTTCTTTTTGCTGGCTGTATAGAGCTTCTCTATCTTTGGCTGCAAAGAATATAATCAATGATTTCAGTATTGACCATCTGGTGATGTCCATGTGTAGAGTCTTCTCTTCTGTTGGCTTATTTAACTTATATGCAGAGTACATCATGCAAAATGCCAGGCTGAATGAAGCACAAGCTGGAGTCAAGATTGCCAAGAGAAATATCAATAACATCAGATACACAGATGACACCATCATTATGATAGAAAGTGAAGAACTAAAGAGCCTCTTGATGAAAGTCAAAGAGGAGAGTTAAAAGCTGGCTTAAAACTCAACATTCAGAAAATGAAGATCATGGCATCCGGTCCCATCACTTCATGGCCAGTAGACGGGGAAGCAATGGAAACAGTGACAGACTATTTTCTTGGGCTCAAAAATCACTGCAGATGGTGATTGCAGCCATGAAATTAAAAGACGCTTGCTCCTTGGAAGAAAAGCTATGACCAACCTAGACAGCATGTTAAAAAGCAGAGACATTGCTTTGCCAACAAAGGTCCATCTAGTCAAAGCTATGGTTTTTCCAGTAGTCATGTATGGATGTGAAAGTTGGACTATAAAGAAAGCTGAGCACTAAAGAATTGATACTTTTGAACTTTGGTGTTGGAGAAAACTCTTGAGAGTCCCTTGGACTGCAAGGAGATCCAACCAGTCAATCCTAAGGGAAATCAGTCCTGAATGTTCATTGGAAGGACTGATGCTGAGGCTAAAACTGTAATACTTTGGTCACCTGATGCGAGAAACTGACTCACTAGAAAAAACCCTGATGCTGGGAAAGATTGAAGGCGGGAGAAGAAGGGGACAACAGAGGACGAGATGGTTGGATGGCATCACCAAATTGATGGACATGAATCTGAGCAAGCTCTGGGAGTTGGTGATAGAAGCCTGGCATGGTGGGAAGCCTGGCATGCTGCAGTCCATGGGGCTGCAAAGAGTTGGACACAACTGAGCAACTGAACTTAACTGATTATTGGACTTTGAAATATTTTGTAATACTTTGGTTAATGATTTCTTTTTTTGACTGTGAGTTTTCTGGGTGCCACGTCTGGCTCTTCTTTATTTTCCCAAGGCCCTGTGTATTTCCTGAGGTATGGTCAGTGCTCCACAAAGGTTGAATACATTGTAACTTATCCTTCAGTTTTCACAATAAAACTATAGAAGTGTTTATTATTATTTTTGGTCTTTTAGAGGCAGAGACTTTCAGTTCAGAGACATTAAACAATTTTCCCAATTTGTTCCATTAATAAATGGAAGACCTAGAATTCAAACCAGTCTGCTTGGCTTTAAAGGCTATGTTTTTTTGTTTTCTTTCATTTTGTTTTAACGTGTTCTGTTGTTGAATACTATTTGGTTCTTACTATGTTAAATGTAGAAGGTTGGATTTGAAGAACACTGTGGTTAAAGAAAGTATGTAAAGTTGTCAAATATAGTGTAGATTATGACAACTATGGGTATGATTGAGTTGACCAGATGAAAAGAGGAAGGTATTTAACATAGAGTCATAGATATAGAATTATGGATAGAAAGCGCTAATGTTCTCACATATATTTTATTAATTTATGTTTTAAGTAGATCTACTGAGTATAATGCTCTGTTAAAAATGCTGTTGTTATACAATTCTGCTGCAGTACGTTCCATATCTTAACTAAGTAGACAGGGGAAAACGATATTATTGATGTGGTTATAGGAAACTCTAGAATGAGGGATCTTAATGTTAATAAGCTATATCAGTCTCTTTGAGCTGTTTTGTCAGAAGTTCACATAAGGCAGTGGAGTAAATACAGAGAGGTTATGGTGATTCTTCAGTTGCCTTGTCTGATGTAGAAAAACAGGGAAAATAGATAAAATTAATTAGTGGCATTTTTGTTTTTTATTGAACTCAAAGTATTGGATGCAAAAAATTGCACTTGTATTTTTTAAAAAACAAAGTAGAAGCAATAAAATGTCAAAAGGAATTTAGGATGCAGAATAGCTGAAGACTCTGTTACATGCATTGAAGACTTCTTTTTAATTTTGTTAATTATTTACAGAAGTATCCTGTTGCACAATTCCGTTTGACTGGTAATATTCTCACTCCATTAATATTCATGGATTCATTTTTTAGGTTGGCTTAATTAAAAATCCGACTGCCTGTCTTTCTCCTTGTGTCAAAGTTCTGATTCTACTGTGAAAGTTTCAGTGCATTTTTGTTTTAAAAAAGAGGTTGTAAATAACACAAGCTTGAAAAGTTAATTTATAGCTGCTCTTTGGATTCTGTAGGTTGGCCCTAGTTCATTGGCTCTGGGAGAACTGAAGAGAAAAAGACAGGCTGCCAAGAAGCAAAATGCACGAGGAGCATGGAGGTTATATTAACTTCACATTTAAATGTTAGCTCTTGCCCGTGAATAATAAATAGGCCTCAATCTGGGGATTGTATCAGGTTTTCTGGTCCTAAAATCCTATGATTCATTTTTGAAATTTGAAATTTAAATTATCCTTATGTAATTATATTGATTTATTAAGTTTTATTGCCATCTGGTTAGTTATTTTATATTTTTCCATTTTTTTCCCTCCGTCTTTTTTCACAGCTATGATCGAAGTCAGCCTCACTGCTTAAAACACAAACATTTCACCATTACCTTTGTAATTTTTTTCCCTTAAAAATTGGTTTCTATGTGTGTTGTAAACTATAATTCTTAATTTCTAAGGTTGTAGTTTGTGTCAGATGTGGTAATGTTTTTGACTTTTCTGATGGAATCAAGAGTTCCAAAGATTGTTTGTCATGGTTTGATTGTCTTCTCATATGCTCTAAAAGTGCACTTTAGAACCCAGGAAAATCTGCAAGCACCTCCAAAAAGTGCAGAATGAAAGCAAAGAGATGAAGTGTGGTGGGAAAGACCCGCCAGGAGGTGAAACGCTGCCCTACTGCCAATATGATTTGGAAATGACATTGCCCACATGCCTCAGTTTCTTTATTTGTAAAATAAGGATGTACTTTAAATGAGCTCCAAGGGTTCTCTCAATATTATTCTATGGTAACGAAGCATTTAAGATTTTAAAATCACAAGTCATTCTTACATGTAATTTGAAAAAGTGCATTTCTGCAAAATAATAATTTTCAAATGTCTCTAAGAGTCATTGCTACCTTTGAATCTTCTAGTTAAAGTAAATAAATATTAGAATTCGGGGAGCAATATATGTTAGGCACTCCCCTACCGAAATAAAGAGGCAAATCTTGAGTAGATTAGTTCTCTCTTCTTAAATATTTTCTTTTCCTTTGAGCTAAGAAGGTAAGGTTTAAGATTAACTTTCTGTGAGCTGTCCTGGCTCACTTCAAAAGTGTTGAGTAATAAGCTGGATTGTTAATATTGCCTGAATTCAGTGTAATTCTACTTAATTTAGTATTTCTCCAAGCTAACCTGAAGAAGTAAGTATGTTTCTTCTCCTTGGCCTACTGGTTAAGTCAGACATATGGGGATTATAAATACCCGAGTGGTAGGAGATTATCCAGAATGCAAGAAAAAAAAAGACTAATGTGTATTTCAGTGATCACCACTGCAAGTTTGGTTTGGCTGGGAAGTCCTATATTTGGACTTTTATTTGTTTGTCTGTTTTTTGTTTTTGTTTTGGCCACACAGCTTGGCGTGTGGGATCTTAGTTTTCTGACCAGGAACTGAACTTGCACCCCTTGCAGTGAGAGCATGGATTCTTAGCCACTATACCTTCAGGGAAGTCCCTCTGTGTTTGGAGTTGAGTGTCAGTGCCTTGTTTGTGAGTGTCACTGTTGCAAGTGCCTTGGTTTTTAACCAAGCCATGGAGGAAAATGACATTGAATACTGATGCAGTCAACTTGTTATTGGAGTTATTTTTCTAAATGTTCAGGGACATTGCTAGTGATGCTACATTAGTTTCCCATGGCTGCCGTAACATGTTGTACTGAAAACTTCATGTTAAAACAACGGAATTATTTTCTTGCAGTTTTGGAGATCAGAAGCCTGAATTGGGTCTTAAAAGGCTAAAATGAAGGTGCTCTCAGGGCTATGCTCCTTCTGGTGGCTCCAGGGGAAAACTGGCTCTAACTTTTTCCTTTTTCTAGTTTCTAGAGCTGCCAACATTCCTTGGCATGTGGTCTATTTCTCACCTCAGTTTAATCTCTACTTCCACTATGACAGGGCTTCCCTGGTAGCTCAGCTGGTAAAGAATCCGCCTGCAGTGCAGGAGACCTCAGTTCAATTCCACAGTCAGGAAGTTCCCTGGAGAAGAGATAGCCTACCCACTCCAGTATTCTTGGGCTTCTCTGGTGGTTCAGATGGTAAAGAATCTGCCTGCAATGTGGGAGACCTGGGTTCTATCCCTCAGATGGGAAAATCCCCTGGAGGAGGGCATGGCAACCCACTCCAGTATTCTTGCCTAGAGAATCCCCATCACATTTCCTTCTCTGACTCTGACCTTTATAAGACTGGGGTGACTACAGTGGGTCCACCTGGATAATCAAATATACTCCCCATCTCAAGGTCCTTAACCACATCTTCGAAGCCCTTTTGCCATGTGAGGTAACATGTTCATAGGTTCCAGAGATTACAGTGTGGGCATCTTTGGGGGCTGTTATTCTATCTATCGTAGATCCCTTTTAATCATTCAGGTCATCACCCAGATGTTACCTCCTCAGAGAGGCCTCCATACCACCTAGAACCCCATCTATCCTGGTTCCTGTTTACCCTGTTTTATTAAATCTGAAAACAGTGTGTTTATATTCTAAATTTATTTTCACTTTGTGTCATTTTATTTAATTGTCACTTTCTGTCTCCCTCCACTAGAGGATAAGCCCCACTAGAGGGGAAACATGGGCAGCCTTCTTCACCACTTTGGCCCCAAATCAAAAGCATTCCAGCACTTGGTAGACTCTCAGAAGATATCTGTTGAGTGAACCAATTTGCATAAAGTCTAAGGAAGCCTGTCTTACACTAAAACACTATTAATACAATCCTGCTCCTTTTACTATCAATAATACAAACATTTTTCACTAAACAGCAGTTAACCATGCTGTCAATAGATTTCTTTTTTGAATTCAAGCCACGGGTTTCTCCTTGGGACTTGAGTGAGGTCAATAAAATAAAAGTACCAGCTGTAAACTGAAGCTCCAGGAAAAAGAAAATATAAGAATTAGACAGAATTAATACAAATTGTAAGTGTTGAAGTGTTAGTCACTCAGTCATGTCCAGTTCTTTGCAACCCCATGGATTGTAGTCTGCCAAGCTCTTCCATCCACGGAATTTTCTAGGCAAGAATACTGGAGTGGGTTGTTATTTCCTCCTCCAGGGAATCTTCCTGATCCAGAGATTGAACCTGGGTCTCGTGCATTGCAGTCAGATTCTTTACCAACTGAGCCACCAGGGAAGCCCCACCAGGGAAATCTTGAAAGGTGGGTAGAGCCACTTCTGGGAAATGGCCTTGGTAAAGATCACCACCTCAGGGTCTGGTTTTTAAAAGCACAAGTCATGAAAGCTACATAAAAGGTTGGAATGTACAAAACTTGTGGAATTAAAGAGTAGAAGAGAGAACTGAGTGTGAACGGGATACGACTGGGTCCCTTGGGACTTGTTTGCTTTATGTCCGAGGTGGGGATGATTGTGGAGGCTCTTGATACGCAGAGAGATAAAGTTTGTATTTGATGCAGTAGAAAATATAGGACTTATAGTTAGGATTTTATTTTGGTAAGGAGTCAGGTTTGTTTTTTTTTTAATTGGAGCATAATTGTTTTGCGGTGTTGTTAGTTTCTGCAATACAACAATGTCAATCAGCTATATGTATATATATATTTATTCAGGCTTCCCAGGTGACTCTAGTGGTAAAGAATCTGCTTGCCAATGCAGGGCATGCAAGAAACATGGGTTTGATCCCTGGGTTGAGAAGATCCCCTGGAGTAGGAAATGGCAACTCACTCCAGTATTCTTGCCTGGAAAACGCCATGGACAGAGGAACCTGGTAGGCTGCAGTCCATGGGATCGCAAAGAGTCGGATACAGCTGAGCAACTGAGCACTCATACATATATCCCCTTCCTCCTGATCCTCCCTCCCACCTCACCCCGCATCCCACCTCACTAGATTATCACAGATCACTGAGCTGAGCTCCCTGTGTTATGCAGCAGCCTCCTACTAGCTATCTATTTTCACATGGTAGTGTCAGTTTTAGAAAGATCAGAGAGAAATGAGCTGTGGCATACATGGAAATGAAGAGTAAGGTGTGGCTCCAAGAACTATCATAGAAGAGAAGTCAGAATTTGGTAATAACCAGGGTGTTAATTGGGAACAGTGAATAGTTAGGGGGTTGAATGTTTAATGAGGCTAAGAAGTATCCAGAGAGTTCTTCACCCTTGGGATTTCATGAGGATCAGAATGTGTTAGCATTCTCCCACACTCATTTATTTCAAAGACTTTAAAACTGAAGGGCTGTCCTTTGAGTCCAGAAAGCTTTATGACTATTAAGCTCTCTCCTTTCTCCTGATACCGTAGTTTGATGAGAGTGGAAATCCCAGGTATGGTTGAGGTGCCTTTTGTGTCCCACGGAATCCTAGGATGACCCTTACTGAGATGCTCTGGTTCTTGGGGAGCAGCACCACCATCTCCCTCACATGCTACATAAATACAGTTGCTCAGATGGTTTACATTTCTAAAATAGTGTTTGCTTTTTTTACTGAAGGAATTATACATGCTTACTGCAGGAATTATACATGCTTACTGTAGAAATTTTGGATGCTATTATAGTTCTACTGCTTAGGTGTAGTTCTGTTATATGAAGAGTTGGAATAAATAGTTTTGCTTACTCTTTTCAGTTAATGCATGTGGTTATTCAATATGTTAATATTATTGGTAACAGTGTATGTTTTTTAGAATCCCTTGTGATTTTCTCTGGGAGTCCCTAAAATGGCATAGGAAATAGTGATGGGTTTTCCCAGTAAAATTTTAATGGGTGATATTTGCAGTAAATGGGTGAGGGTTCGGTTTTTCTCTTAGAAATTGCAGAAACCTTGATGAAATCCAATTTGGTAAATTAGAACTGAACTATTACTTTTAAAGTATGTATTTGAGATAGGATGAAAAGGGTTTTTTAGAAGTTTAGATGTCTTCCTTATAATAGATCACATTCATCATACTAATCTAGTCTGGCATTAACTTATTTTCCCTATTTCTTTTTTAATATGCAAAGCTTAATTTTAAAGGAGTCAGTCATTTAAACCAGAATGAAATGTAGTTCAGTCTTCTTGGAAATGAAATATTTAGTCACTTGAGATAAAGCAGAAAGGGAGGGTACTTGCCTTCCTTGGTTAAGTGGTATTTTAGATTAGTGAATGGCTTCAAAGAAGGTAAAGTTTTACTTTGTTTTTATTTCACTTCCATGTTGAATGATTTTCTAATTAATATTATAAAACTTTCAGAGGATCATGAGATACACTTATCATCAGATCTCCATGGGTGCGTATTAAATTCCTCTTATCTTTTTGATATTACAGTTGACTCATGTTGACCAGGCAAGCTTCCAGCTGGACGCCTTTGGAACATCTTT
Organism: Bos grunniens; assembly: GCF_055505025.1. Classification (NCBI taxonomy): domain Eukaryota; kingdom Metazoa; phylum Chordata; class Mammalia; order Artiodactyla; family Bovidae; genus Bos; species Bos grunniens. The sequence goes on along the minus strand of NC_141168.1, from coordinate 48,119,493 downwards.
TATTCTTGATGTCCTGCTAAATCAGTAAGTCTTTCCTGAGCTGCATGCACTGTTTTTAGATACACATTGAATCTACTTTATCCTTCTGTAAAGTTTTGTTTGCTTCCTACATTTTGCTTCATCTTCTGTAACAGTTTGTAGTTGTTTAGTCACTAAGTCAAGTACGACTCTTTGCGACCCCATGGACCATAGCCCACCAGGCTCCTCTGTCCATGGGATTTCTCAGGCAAGAATACTGGAGAGGGTTGCCAGTTCATTCTCCAATAACAGTGAAATGCTACATTTAAAACTATGGTACCTATTGACTATAAGTTATAAAGTCTGGTAAATAACAGAAAATGGATATCCACTTGAAATTGAACAAGTATAACAGTTTCAAGTATGTAAAATTGAGGGAAATACTTTAATATTTTGCACTGTTTTGTTCTTTGATTCATGTATATTAAAAAGTGTAACAAATTTGTATTTCTACAGTACTGATTAAAATAGTTTATTTCTTATTTTTAAAATTCATGGTTTAGAACATAATATGTTAGATATTTTATACTACACAGTGTTTTTTAGGGCATGAATTTCAATTTCATAGGGTGTGACTTTCCAATTTCATAGGGCATGAATAAGATTGTGTTAATATGATCTGTCTTATATTCTTCCTTGATGTAAATACTGTAAAATTGATGGTTATTTGATGCATTTTGGGCTTCTCTGGTGGCTCAGTGGTAAAGAATCTGCCTGCCGATGCAGGAGATGCAGCTTTGATCCCTGGATTAGGAAGATTCCCTACAAAAGGAAATGGCAACCCACTCCATTATTCTTTCCTGGAAAATCCCATGGACAGGGAAGCCTGGCAGGCTACAGTGCGTGGAGTCACAAGAGTCAGACACAACTTAGTGGCTAAAATAGCAATGACTCATTTCAGTTTTTCAGCAATTTTGATATCATAAAAGTTTTTTAAAAAAACTCATTGTGAAGGAATGCATGCTCCTTAGAAGAGTAATGAAAGAGCAGAAAAACCATCTCATATAATTTTACCACTTGGAGACTGATTGCCTTGTTTTAAGTTACCGTCTATGTACTTACCTCCCTATCCACCCTACTACCTATTCTTCCCTGCTTAATTTTAAAAATAATATTATCACCATTTAATATAAAGTTTGACTCATGAAATGGACATGTTTGCAGGTCAAAAATTTGATGAGCAGCATTGTTGTATGGTCAACTAGTTCTCTATATTTTAATTTTTAACTAATTTTTGTTGTTGGTCTTTTTCCTCCCACTAGAATTTAAGCTCCTTGAGGACTGAGATTTATTTTCCTTTACTGATGTATCCTTAGCACAAGATAGGCACTAAATTCTAGAATGGGAAGTCATATTGACATAGAAACCAAAGGCTGGAGTAGGCCAGGAGATAGAGGAGATGACTGATGAGAGTGGAGGCTGTCAGTTGGGGAAGAATGAAGCAGCAAAAAAGAAAGATGTCAGGGATTCCTGGTGGTACCATGGTTGAGACTCTGAGCTTCCATTTCAAGGGGAAATTCCCTGGTTGGGAACTAAGATCCCATATGCTGTGCAGTGTGACCAAAACAAAACATAAAATAAAAAAGAGAAAGAGGGCAAGTGTTTGGGACTGGCTTCTAAAAGTGGAGATATGTATCTGGGTATGATTTGGAAAGTCTGCGTATGGTTTGGAAAGACTTATTTAATGACTAATTAAATGACTAATTAAATTAAAGACTAATTTAATGACTCTTTCCCATCCTTCCTTTAAATCACTGTTCCTGGGAATAGCTCCTGCTTTGTTTTCTGGTTTCTGACAGTGGTAATGCCTTGACTTTCAGTACCCCAATGAAGAACGGATATTTATTCATCTTGCCCAAGTCACCTGACTTCCTCTGGAGACATCTGAGCCCTAAAGCTTTCTGTTCCTGAGGGAGAAACACATATGGCCATACTTATCAGAGCATGAAACTTAGAATAGTAAGGGTGAAGCAAAATTTCTTTCGAGATAGGGGCAAGAAAGTCCATCCTTATTGCAGTACAAAGGATAAAACAATGGCATAAATGGCATAAATAGAGATTGTTTGGACTGAGAAATATACAGACTGTTTTGTTTTGTTTTTTGCCTGTGATCTATATTAAACATAGGTGTCAAGTATCTATTTTCTTTATGTTGTATAATCTAGAATGATTTGATACAAAGGGTTTTTTCCTTATTTTTATGGAGAATGTTTTTATTTCATGGTTTCACTTTATATATTGTCTTGTGGTTATGCTGGTTAGGGAGCAGAAAGATGAAAAATTGATTATTTTGCTCTTTAAGCTTTTCCTTCCTTCTTTCTTTCTCGTCTCCCCTCCCTCCCTTCTTCTGTTGCTTTCTTTCTTTTTTTTTTTTGTTTCCAGGGCTACATTTTTATTCTTTTGCCTATTCCACTATTCTGGGCTGCATGTACACAAGGAAAGGGTCAGCTTATATTCCAAAAATCAATTTCCTTGTTTCTTCTCTGAAAGTTCATAGGTTGCCCATTCCTTCCATCCTCCAGCATAGTGTTGAGCATTGTTAAAGCCCAGAGATATTGCTGTGACCATAGCCACCTTGCTTCTCACTCCAGCTAAACAAGAAAACACTAGACTGTCAGATTTGGATGGCTTTACTTCTTTGTAGTTCTCTTTGAAGTCCTTTGGGTTCATCTGTAGAGCTTCACCTACATCATCCAATGGTATATTGACAGACCCAGGGATTTTTCCAGACTCATAAATTTCCCATGGCTCTCTAACATCAATTAACATAATTTTTTTAGACTTCAGGAGGTTTTTAAGCTCCTTATAAGTGACACCTTCACAAATAGCAGTACAAAAATTGAGGCAGCTTCTTTTTATTGACTTCAAACCCCAGAGCGCAGCCTCCGCAGACCCAAAGATCGTCCAGCAAGTACTCCAGGGCAGCAGGCGCTGCAGCACCATCGCTGCTAACCACTTCGTTCTCCTGCTTTCTTTATCCTTCTTTCCTTCCTTCTTTTTTCTCACTCATAGGTATCATAATATTTATTTAACATATTTTTTAATTTTTCTTCTTAAGTTTTTAAAATTGAGATAGATCTGGTTTACAATATTATAGTAGTTCCAGATATGCAACATAGTGTTTCAAAATTTTCATAGATTATACTCCATTTGCGGAGAAGGCAATGGCACCCCACTCCAGTACTCTTGCCTGGAAAATCCCATGGACGGAGGAGCCTGGTGGGCTGCAGTCCATGGGGTCGCGAAGAGTCAGACACAACTGAAGCGACTTAGCAGCAGCAGCAGCAGCAGCATACTCCATTTGACATTATTATAAAATAATACCTATATTCCCTGTGCTGTACAATATATCCTTGTAGTGATTTGTATCTCTTAATCCTCTATCCCTGTATTACCCACCCCCTTCTTCCCTAGCCCCACTGGAAACCACTAGTTTATTCTGCTGCTGCTGCTGCTAAGTCGCTTCAGTCGTGTCCAACTCTGTGCAACCCCATAGACGGCAGCCCACCAGGCTCCCCCATCCCTAGGATTCTCCAGGCAAGAACACTGCAGTGGGTTGCCATTTCCTTCTCCAATGAAGGAAAGTGAAAAATGAAAATGAAGTTGCTTAGTCGTGTCCGACTCTTAGTGACCCCATGGACTGCAGCCTACCAGGCTCCTCCGTCCATGGGATTTTCCAGGTGCTAGTTTATCCTAGATATCTGTAAATGTGTTTCTGTTTTGTCATATTGATTCAATTTTTTTTAATTTTTTAGGTTCCACATATAAGTGATAATATAAAGTATTTGTCTTTGACTGATTTCTTTAAGCATAATATGCTCTAGGTCCATCTATGTTGTTGAAAATGCAAAATTTCATCCTGTGTATATGGTGAATCAGTTACTTTTCCCAGTGTTGGAGAATTGGCCTTTTGTAGTATTCTAGTAGCTCTGGTCATCACAGCTATGTGCTATAGGGGTTCTCCCTATGTGGGCTGTGTGGGTGCTTCTGATGTAGTGGGCTGACTACTGTGGGCATGCTGCTTGACATGACTGGCCCCCCTGTTCAGTTGGTTGCCCCTTGTGTGGAGGCTTCTGGCTACTGGCTGGTGGGGCCAGGTAATGACAAGGTTGGCTGTGGAACCTCAAAGGTTCCCAGGGGTAGTGCTGGCTCACTGGTGAGTGGAACTGGGTCCCAAGGGCTGTGACTGCAGGGCCCTGGGAGTCCCAAGACTGGTGGGTGGGGCTAGACCCTAGGACCACTGTCTGAGGGGCCTGAGATGTCTCAAATCTTGATTCGGCTTGTCGGTGGGCAGGGTCTAGTCCTGGAGTCTCTGGCTACAGAATCCAGGGGTCCCAGAACTGGTGCTGGGTCACTGTTGGTTGAGGCCAATTCCTGATAGAGGTGCTGGGGGATCGAGGATGTCCTGAAGTTGTGTTTCCCTACTGGTGAATGGAGCCAGATGCAGGGTGGGGCGGATGTTGAGGGTTGGGGAGGAGGGGGCATGGCAGGGAAGAAGATTCTGGGGTTGGTGTGGGCAGAGCAGAATCCCGGCACCTCTGGCTCCAGGACCCTTGATGTTCTGGAACGAACGTTTGCAGCCTGGTGTGTGGAGCCAGGTCCGGGGACCCATGGTGGATGCACAAAGCCGTGTCCAGGATTGGCTATGGACTCAGTGGGTCTTGAGGCAGCTAGTCTCCTGGTGGGTGGGGCTGTGTCTCCTTCTGGTAGTTGCTTGGCCTGAGATGTTCCAGTACTAAAGCCTACAGGCTGTCGGGCAGAGCTGGGTCTTGGAGCTAATAAGCTAGAGGGAGGATTCCAGAATAGTGCCCACCAGGGCCAGTGTCCACGTGGCAAAACTTGCTCCCCAAAATATCTGCCACCAGCATCTCGGTGCCTCCTGTCTCCTGTCTGGAACACTGCAAAATCATCAGGTAGATCTGATGCAGGCTCCTTTCAAATTATTGTTTCTGCCTTGGGTCCCAGAGCACGTGAGATTTTGCATGTGACCTTTAAGAGTGGAGTTTCTATTTTCCTCAGCCCTCTGGCTTCCCCCAAAAGTAATCCCTGCTGGCCTTTAAACCCAGACATTCTGTAGGTTCACCTTCCTGGCTCTGGACCCTTGGGCTGGGGAGCACAGTGTGGGGCTCTGATTCCTCATTCCTAGGGGACAATCTCTGCAGTTATAGCTCTTCTCCCATTTATGGTTTGCCCACCCACTGCTGTGGGTCTCAACTATATGGCAACTGTCACCTCTCCTACCTGCCTCCTTGCAGTTCCTCCTTTATATCTATGACTGTAGAAGGTTTTTTATGGTAGGTTCTGGTCTTTCACATAAATGGTTTCTCTGTAAATAGTTGTCATTTTGGGCTGCCCTTGAGAGGAGGTGAGCCCAGGGTCTTCCTACTCCACCATCTGGGGAACTCTTCAACCTAAGCTGTTTGCTTTATGAAGCAATTCCAGGGCTGTGGAATAGGTCTTTTTTTTTTTTCCCTCTTGTTTTAAACTGGAGGCAAATCAAGTCCTTGTGTAGCTGAATTCCAGTTGCAGAATGGATCCCCAAAATATGTATTTTTAGATTGGAAGGAAGAAAAAGTGTCATTATATAATACTCCTTCTTGTTCAGGAAGCAAGTTTATCTGTAACCAAATTATATAATAGTTCAATCTTTGGGTCCTAACTCATACAGGCAGCAGATAAAGACTATGGGATGGTTAAAAATGAAAAGAACAGTCAGTTCTTGTGTTATCAAGACTAGGAAGGGTGGGAAGCAGTTCTCAACGCCTTTAAGGGGTCATACAGTTGTGGAATTTCACTCTTTTGGACAGATACGTTAATAAAACCAAACATATGCCTGTCCTGACCTGATTTGGCCTGGTCAAACAAGTCTCGAGGCCAACACTGGATTGTTCCAGAGGTCAGCAACTGGTGTTACACTTTACTGTGAACCATTCCTCAGAAAGAAAAGGCTTAATAAAGACATTTAACTCTATTATTGAAACAATTCAGGCCAAGTCTGTTCCTGTAACTCTCCTTTCTTCTTTAAGAAGTAGATGATTAAACTGTAAAGGAATGCAAAAATACTGAAACATTTTTTTATAGAACTCCTTGATTTTTTTCTACAATAGGTGGCCTGACAGAAGTAAACCACACATACACATTCATGTACACCCCACACCCCACACCGTGCAAGAAGCAAATATTCCACGTGAACTGTGGTTGGTTGTTCTAGGATGTGAAACATAACAGTAAAGAGAGAACCCATCTGTTTTTTTGTTGATGATTTTTTAAAATTTTATTTTATGTGGAATTATAGTTGATCAACAATGTCTGTTTCAGGTGGGTGTACTAGAAAGGGATTCAGTTATACACATACACATGTATCTATATTCTTTTTCAAATTCTTTTCCCATTTAGCTTATTAGATTATTGAGTAGAGCTCTCTGTACTATACAGTAGGTCTTTGTCGGTTATCTATTTTAAATATAGTAGTGTGTGTGCATTTGGAAGAGATTCTGTTGTCCAGCTATCAGATCTTAGGATGATCCAACTTGTAAATTTTGACTTTTTTAAATAGATTGTTTCCTCTTCATCTTCTTACATCAGTAACAACAAAAAATAGTTTCTCTCACTCTGATTCTTTTTTTGTACTTAATATTCTTTTATTGACGTATAGTTGATTTACAATTTTTAAAAATTTTATTTATTTATTTAAATTGTAGGCTAATTGCTTTACAATACTGTGGTGGTTTTGCCATACATTGACATGAATCAGTCATGGGTGTACATGTGTCCCCATGTCCTGAGGCTCCCACCTCCCTCTTATGTCAGCTTTTTTTCCTTCTTCACCAGGGCACTGGGGGGTAGGGAGGACACCAAAGACTCAAACCTAACAGTAGATGGCGGTAGATGGGTTGCCCATGCAGATAGGAGGTGATGTAGAGCCAGGGTTTGGGGATGGGGATGGGGATGTGGTGGGAGGAGAAACAGGAGAAAGTTCAGACAAGGAACACTCAAATTCTATTCAGATGGGCAAGTCCAGTCTTCTTTCATTTGGGGGAATCATATGCTTGCTTTCCACTGGGACTCTTGAATTTGCAATAAAACTGGGAATCAAGGTAAGTAAAAGACAGGACATGAATTCAATTTGGAACTGAAGGTTAAGTTTGGAAGTCTCATTTACTTAACCATGTCCTATCTTCAGTGTGGTAAATAAGATGTTTACAGTGTGGATAAAAATAAGTGAGGAGGATAAGATTATAATTAAATGATGGTGTTATATGATGATAAAGAATAACATAAGAGATTTCTCACTGTTACTAATAAATCTGTAACTATCTTGTTTAACATAATTCATTATGGCAAATATTTGTTTATATGTACATTTAATACAAATTATTGTGTAGAACACAAATCTGTGTTGAATAGTTCTTATCAATAATGGTCCTTACCTTCATTTTGTACACACACATAGGTGTATAAAAATATATGTGCACATGTATGTATACACAAGATGCACACACATGTATGTACATAACACACACAAATTCAGATACACATGTGTATGTAATTCATATGTATACATGTGTGTTCATTTTTAAACCTTTAGTAAATGGTAAGAATTCTTCTTTCCTCATCTTCCTTCAATAGAAATGAGTGAATAAGTATCCTGTTCTTAGGGAGCCTGTATTCTAGTCAGAAAAAGCAATGAACATGTTAACAAAGTAATATTGGAGAGTGACAGTGCCATTAATAGCAGGTGCCTGATGTGGAGGTGAGGATGCTGTCTGAGCAGTCTTTCCATCCATATCACTGTGATTGTTGCTGTTTTTTTTTTTTTTTTAATTTAAGCAGCAGTTGTTATCAGGCCATCTCTAAGAAGATGACATTTGACTGTAAGGGCAGAGAGAACAGTGGGTGTCTAGACCTGGAGGCAGGGGTAAGCTTAGTGTGTTTGAGAGACAGGAAGATGGCTTAGAAAATTGGTACAGGAGCCAAGAGGTTATTAAATGAGGTTGATGGTGTGTGTGTTAGTTGCTCAATCATGTCTGACTCTTTGTGACCCCAAGAACTGTAGCCTGCCAGGCTCCTCTGTCCATGGAATTCATCAGGCAAGAATACTGGAGTAGGTAGCCATTCCCTTCTCCAGGGGATCTTCCCAACCCAGGGATCAAACCCAGGTCTCCTGCATTGCAGGTGGATTCTTTACCATAAGGGCCACAACTCCAGTACTTTGGCCACCTCATGCAAAGAGTTGACTCATTGGAAAAGACTCTGATGCTGGGAGGGATTGGGGGCAGGAGGAGAAGGGGACGACAGAGGATGAGATGGCTGGATGGCATCACTGACTCGATGGACGTGAGTCTGAGTGAACTCTGGGAGTTGGTGATGGACAAGGAGGCCTGGCGTGTTGCGATTCATGGGGTTGCAAAGAGTTGGACATGACTGAGCGACTGAACTGAACTGAGAGAGACCCAAATCATGTAAAAAAATAGAAGGATCCTTTTAGGCCACAGGAAAGACTTTGAACAATAGTTTAAGCAGACATAACTAATATTTTTATACCATAAGTTGCATTCTTCACTCATTTCCATACTGACTTATGATCCTTTCTTCATCATATTTAGTTTTTGTATATTTTACTGTCTTCTGAAGGCAATCTCTTCTAAAGATCTGTTTGTTAGTTATTGGGCCTAGTACCACTACACTATTTATCATAGCTTTTTTTTTGTCTTTTCAAATTACTCATTTGTGCATATTTCAAAATGCATATTAACACTATCTTAACAACAACAACAAAACACTATATGACATTTCACACCTGTTTAAGTTAACATCTAAAACATTTATTCATCAATCTAAATAGTTGCAAAGGATATAATCTCTGGTGAAACAGAAGTAGGAAACATTTAAAAGTAAATGTTGGAGAGTGTTTTGCCTATAACACCAAGCATGGAAACCTCTCTTGTTAGTTTCATTTCACAAAATTTCTTAGGATATTTTTGCCTGTTCTTAGTTGGCAATTTAGGGTAATTTTGTCACTCTCTTTTTAGAATTTTAACTGGACTGCCACTAAACCTATAATTTAATTTGAGAAAAGTACACCTTTTATGGTACTAAGTCTTTCCATCTATATCATTGTGATTGTTGTTGTTGTTTTTTAAATTTGAGCCTTTTTTTTCTGTCTCACAGTAAAATTTAGTACTTTGGTTTTTGTAGGTCTTACGCATTTCATGTAGAACATATTCGTGGGAATTATGTTTTTTTGTTGCTACTGTGGAGATTTTTTTCCATCATATTTTATAATTAATTACTGGTACCATTCTTAATATTGCTAATGGCTGTTCATTGTTTCTTTGGGTTTTCTAGTTTGATAGTAACATGACTGGAAAATCATGAGAGCTTTAGTTTTCTTTCCAAGATGATAGTTATTACTGTTACACACTCTAGTGCTTTTTCTAGAAGTTCCTGAACTCTATTATTTGATGATAATAACATTTTTCTCTTGGTTCTTTTGATGATAGGAGTATCTCTAGAATTTGTTGTTAAGCAGGATGTTGATTCTTGATTTTTGAGAGCTAGTCTTTATCATGGCATCCAATCTGATCACTTCATGGCAAATAGATGGGGAAACAATGGAAACAGTGACAGACTTTATTTTTTTACACTCCAAAATCACTGCAAATGATGACTGCAACCATGAAATTAAAAGACACTTGCTCCTTGGAAGAAAAGCTATGACAAACCTAGACAGCATATTGAAAAGCAGAGACATTACTTTACCAACAAAGGTCCCTCTAGTCCAAGCTATGGTTTTTCCAGTAGTCATGTATGGATGTGAGAGTTGGACTATAAGGAAAGCCGAGTGCTGAAGAATTGATGCTTTTGAACTGTGGTGTTGGAGAAGACTGTTGAGAGTCCCTTGGACTGCAAGGAGATCAAACCAGTCAATCCTAAAGGAGAGCAGTCCTGAATATTCATTGGAAGGACTGATGCTGAAGCTGAAACTCCAATACTTTGGCCACCTGATGTGAAGAACTGCCTCATTGGGAAAGACCCTGATGCTGGGAAAGATTGAAGGCAGGATTAGAAGGGGACGATATAGGATGAGATGGTTGGATGACATCACTGACTCAATGGACTTGAGTTTGAGCAAGCTTCGGGAGATGGAGAAAGACAGGGAAGCCTGGCATACTGCAGTCCATGGGATAGCAAAGAGTTGGATACGATTGAGTGACTGAACAACAAAGTCTTTATCATGTTAGACCAATATCCCATATCTTGTTTAAGTTTTTTCCTTTTTTTTAAAGTAAAGAGTATTAGCTTTTCTTGAATACCTTTTTAATCAATGCAAAGAACATACAGATTTTCTTAACTGACTTTTTGTGTTTTATTATGTTAATGGTTCCTGTTATGAGAAATTATTCTTGACCGTAGAGGATACACTCTACATTGTTATATTGGATAATTCATTGTTTCTGGCCTCTCTACTGGTGACTATAAAAGGGAATCACACTTCCTGTTTTTATTTAAATTACCATGGCACAAGTCCCTGCTGGTTTTCCTGCTGTGAATTGCCTCCATCTCCAAGTGTCTCTTTCCCTCAACTGTCTGTGAGATTTGTTCTCTACTCTTTGGTCTTGCCACTCTATTCTTGCCTCAGATAGCACCTCTTAACAGCTGCTCTGAGGAACACAGCTATCCTCCGCAAGTGATGGCTGCTAACATCTGCCAGGAGTGGTCCCTCTAAGAACCCAGAAGCCCAAACCCGTCCACAGTCCTTCTTGTGAAGGTCAGTGCTGCCACCAGATGCACAAAGACATATCCTCCCCTTAGAGTCAGGCAGAGCAGAGAGGAAGTTCTTTCTTTTTCCTGTCCAAGGCGCACCTTACATTCTATTTCCAGGTAAAAAGCAGCAGAGACGTCCACTCTCAGAAGGTGAAATTGAACCCCTGCTTTCAGAGTTATGTTGACTTGACTCCCATGACTTGCCAAGAGCTTTCAAAGGATGGCTTATTCAACTTTAAACAATAGTCCATGTGGCATACGCTCCAGAACACCAAATACGTCTTTGTCACAGTCGTTCCTCCTGCATGAGATGTAGAAAAGATCAGGATTGCACAGGCTTCCTGCTTTAACTGTGGCTCCTAATTTCCTCTGATGTTGTGCTTAGGCAAGGACAGATAGTTTTCAGGACTGGGGCAGGCTGAGAAGCAACAGATGTGTAGTGGCTTAACTCTGCAATTAACACCTTGAGGTGAATGTAATTGGTTTTCTCTACTGCTTCAAGATTTCCCCAGAGTTCAGAGAACTCCGAGTATATTTTAGGGGAACTTGCCCCTCCAAAGAGGGAAGGTTGCCCACTTACAAATTCTGGTTTCAATTTTAGAATGCTGCAACTAATTTTAAGGCAATTTCTAGCTTAAAATGATAAGATCCAGTTTTTTTCGGTACTCCATTACTAACTTCTAAACTAGTTTTGCTGTTATATTGTTTAGAATTTTTGCATCAACTGTCATGAAACTGGCTTAGTATTTTTTTTTATCAGAGATAAAAGCAATAAAAATGATATTTTCACTTATAAAGTATCCCCTGAAACATTATCTTCTGTAGTATAGGAATCACACATATATATTTTTAATGTTTTAAAGTCCTTATCTTTACCCTGACTGGTCCTGTAATACTTTTAATAAATAAGACATTGATAAACTATTCTTTGATGGATTGATGTATTCACCTACTTGTTTTTAAGTCAACTTTGGGAAATTACATTTTCCCAAAATGTAATTTTTATTTTAAAATAGTCATTTTTTCCCCCCTTGGCTGCACCATACAGCTTGTGGGAGCTTAGTTCCCACACCAAGGATTGAACCTGGGCCCCTGGTAGTGGAAGGGTAGACTGCTAACCACGGGAAAGCAGGGAATTGCCTAAGTGTGCTTTTTAGAAAATAATTTCTAAAATTTCATCTGTACCTATTATATAATTTCTTTCTCAATACTACTTTTATTTGTACTTATCAAATATAACTCGACATATACAGACTTTTAAAAACTAAACAGTATGTTTAGAAACATTTACTGCATAAAATTAAAGACTTTTCATAAAGTTTTTTACTGAGGTATTTTTGTTTGTCATAAAATTCAGCCATTTCAAGTTATACATTTTAATGATTTTTTAAAGTAACTTTATTGAGTGGTGCAACCATCACCAAATGCAATGTCAGTTGCAACACACTTTCCATCTCTCCCAAAATATTCCTTATTTCCATTTAATCTTAATTCGCATTCCTATCTCCATTTCTAGATAATGGCTAACTTACTTTTTATCTTTGTAAATTTGCCTTTTTTGGGACATTTAATATGAACGTGTGGTCTTGATCTGGTTTCATTTATTTGGCGTGTTTTTGAAGTTCATCTGTGATGAACTTCGTTCCTTTTTATTGTGGAGTGTTACTTCATTGTATAGATATAACACATTCTATCGATCCACTGCTGTTTCCAGTTTGGGGCTATTATGAATAATGATGCTGTGAACATTCACAGGCAGGTCTTTGTATGGGTGTAGGTTTTCAATTCACTTCAGTTCAGTTCAGTCACTCAGTCATGTCTGACTCTTTGCTACCCCATGGACTGCAGCACACCAGGCCTCCCTGTCCATTACCAACTCCCAGAGCTTACTCAAACTCATGTCCGTTGAGTCGGTGATGTCGTTCAATCATCTCATCCTCTGTCGTCCCCTTCTCCTGCCTTCAATCTTTCCCAGCATCAGGGTCTTTCCCAATGAGGCAGTTCTTCACATCAGATGGCCAAAGTATTGGAGTTTCAGCTTCAGCATCAGTCCTTCTAATGAATATTCAGGACTGATTTCCTTTAGGATGGACTGGTTTGATCTCCTTGCAGTCCAAGGGACTCTCAACAGTCTTCTCCAACACCACAGTTCAAAAACATCAATTCTTCAGTGCTCAGCTTTCTTTATAGTCCAACTCTCACATCCACACATAACTACTGGAAAAACCATAGCTTTGACTAGACGGACCTTGTTGGCAAAGTAATGTCTCTGCTTTGTAATATGCTGTCTGGGTTGGTCATAACTTTTCTTCCAAGGAGCAAGTGTCTTTTAAATTTCATGGCTGCAGTCATCATTTGCAGTGATTTTGGAGTGTAAAAAAATAAAGTCTGTCACTTTTTCCACTGTTTCCCCATCTATTTGCCATGAAGTGATGGGACCAGATGCCATGATCTTAGTTTTCTGAATGTTGAGTTTTAAGCCAACTTTTTCACTCTCCTCTCTCACTTTCATTAAGAGGCTCTTTAGTTCTTCTTCACTTTCTGCCATAAAGGTGGTGTCATCTGCATATCTGAGGTTATTGGTATTTCTCCTGGCAATCTTGATTCCAGCTTGTGCTTCATCCAGCCCAGCGTTTCTCATGATATACTCTGCAGGGTGACAATATACAGGCTTAAGTACTCCTGTTCCTATTTGGAACCAGTCTGTTGTTCCATGTCTAGTTCTAACTATTGTTTCCTGACCTGTATACAGATTTCTCAAGAGGCAGGTCAGGTGGTCTGGTATTCCCATCTCTTTCAGAATTTTCCACAGTTTGTTGTGATCCACACAGTCACAGGCTTTGGTGTAGCCAATAAAGCAGAAATAGATGTTTTTCTGGAACTCTCTTGCTTTTTCCATGATAAAGCAGATGTTGGCAATTTGATTTCTGATTCCGCTGCCTTTTCTAAATCCAGCTTGAACATCTGGAAGTTCACATTTCACATACTGTTGAAGGCTGGCTTGGAGAATTTTGAGCATTATTTTACTACTGTGTGAGATGAGTGCAATTGTGCCATAGTTTGACCATTCTTTGGCATTCCCTTTCTTTGGGATTGGAATGAAAACTGAACTTTTCCAGTCCTGTGGCCACTGCTGAGTTTTCCAGTTTCTCTGGCATAGAGTGCAGCACTTTCACAGCATCATCTTTTAGGATTAGAAATAAGTCAACTGGAATTCCATCACCTCCATTTGCTTTGTTTGCAGTGATGCTTCCTAAGGCCCACTTGATTTTGCATTCCAGGATGACTTTCTCTAGTGAGTGATCATACCATCGTGATTATCTGGGTTGTGAAGATCTTTTTATATAGTTCTTCTGTGTATTCTTGCCACCTCTTCTTAAGATCTTCTGCTTCTGTTAGGCCCATACCATTTCTGTCATTTATTGTGCCCATCATTGCAGGAAATGTTCTCTTGGTTTATCTAATTTTCTTCAAGAGATCTCTATAGTCTTTCCCATTCTATTGTTTTCCTCTATTTCTTTGCATTGATCACAGAGGAAAGCTTTCTTACCTCTCCTTGCTCTTCTTTGGAATTCTGCATTCAAATGGATATATCTTTCCTTTTCTCCTTTGCTTTTCACTTCTCTTCTTTTCACAGCTAAGCCTCCTCAGACAACCATTTTTGCCTTTTTAAATTTCTTTTCTTGGGGATGGTCTTGATCCCTGCCTCCTGTACAATGTCAGGAACCTCTGTCCATAGTTCTTCAGGCACTCTGTCTATCAGATCTAATCCCTTGAATCTATTTGTCCCTTCCACTGTATAATCATAAGGGATTTGATTTAGGTCACATCTGAATGGTCTAGTGAAACTTTATTCAATTTAAGTCTGAATTGGGCAATAAGGAGTTCATGATCTGAGCCACAGTCTGCTCGCAGTCTTGTTTTTGCTGACTGTATAGAGCTTCTCCATCTTTGGCTGTGAAGAATATAATCAATCTGATTTTGTTATTGACCATCTGGTGATGTCCATGTATAGAGTCATCTCTTGTGTTGTTGGAAGAGGGTGTTTGCTATTACCAGTGCATTCTCTAGGCAAAATTCTGTTAGCCTTTGCCCTGCTTCATTCTGTACTCCAAGGCCAAATTTGCCTGTTACTCCAGGTATTTCTTGTATTCCAGTCCCCTATAATGAAAATGACATCTTTTTTGGGTGTTAGTTCTAGAAGGTCTTGTAGGTCTTCATAGAACCAGTCAACTTCAGCTTCTTTGGCATTACTGGTTGGGGCATAGACTTAGATTAGTGTGATATTGAATGATTTGGCTTGGAAACGAACAGAGATCATTCTGTTGTTTTTGATATTGCATCCCAGTACTGCATTTCAGATTCTTTTGTTGACTATGATGACTATTCCAGTTCTTCTACGGGATTCTTGTCCACAGCAGTAGATATAATGGTCATCTGAGTTAAATTCACCCATTCCAGTCCATTTTAGTTCGCTGATTCCTAAAATGTTGACATTCACGCTTGCCATCTCCTGTTTGACCACTTCCAATTTGCCTTGATCAGGGTCTCTGGTAGCTCAGATGTTAAAGTGTTTGCCTGCAATGTGGGAGAACCTGGTTTCGTTATCTGGATCAGGACAATCTCCTGGGGAAGGAAATGGCAACCCACTCCAGTACTCTTGTCTGGAAAATTACATGGATGAAGGAGCCTGGTAGGCTACAGTCCATGGGATCGCAAGAGTCGGACATGACTGAGCAACTTCACTATGGACCTAAAGTTCCAGGTTCCTATGCAATATTGCTCTTTACAGCATCAGACTTTACTTCTATCACCAGTCATATCCACAAATGGGTGTTGTTTTTGCTTTTGCTCTGTCTCTTCAGTCTTTCTGGAGTTATTTGTCCACTGATCTCCAGTAGCATATTGGATACCTACTGACCTGGGGAGTTCGTCTTTCAGTGTCCTATCTTTTTGCCTTTTCATACTGTTCATGGGTCTCAAGGCAAGAGTACTGAAGCGGTTTGCCATTCCCTTCTCCAGTGGACCACATTTTGTCAGAACTCTCCACCATGACCCATCCGTCTTGGGTGGCCCTACACTGCATGGCTCATAGTTTCATCGAATTAGACAAGGCTGTGGTCCATGTGATCAGATCTAGTTTTCTGTGATTGTGGTTGCAGTCTGTCTGCCCTCTGATGGAGAAGGATAAGAAGCTTATGGAAGCTGCCTCATGGGAGAGACTGACTGAGGGGAAAACTGGGTTTTGTTCTGATGGGCGGGGCTATGCTCAGTAAATATTGAATCCAATTTTCTGTTGATGCGTGGGGCTGTGTTCCCTCCCTGTTATTTACCTGGGGCCATACTATGGTGGAGGTAATGATGATAATGGTGATCTTCTTCAAAAGGTCCATGCACACACTGCTGTACTCAGTGCCTCCAGCCCTGCAGCAGGCCACCACCAACCCATACCTCCACCAGAGACTCCTGGACACTCTCAGGCATGTCTGGGTCTGTCTCTTGTGGCGTCACTACACCTTTCTCCTGGGTCCTGGTGCACACAAGGTTCTGTTTGAGCCCTCCAAGAGTCTATTTCCCAGTCCTGTGTAAGTTCTGGCACCTCTATGGTGGGGTTAACCGTGACCTCCTCAAGAGGGCTTATGCCATACCGAAGTCTGCTGCACCCAGAGCCCCTGCCCCTGCAAAGTCCACTGCTGACCCATACCACCACAGGAGGTACTCAAACAGAGTTCTGTTTCAGTCTCGTTGGGGTCTCTGGGTCCTGGTGCACACAAGGTTTGTTTGAGCCCTCTGATCTTCTCTGGTGGGTATGGGGTTTGATTCTAAATGTGATTTCACCCCTCCTACCCCACCTCCTGTGCCCTTGGATGTGGCGTATTTCCTCAAAGTTGCTCCAGTGCCGCACAGCTGCCTCTACTCAATTTTCGTAGGTGGAATTTACCTAGAAGTAGAATTTTTGAGTCCTATGATAGGCTCATGTTCAATTGTTTTGAGAAAGGCTAAACTGTTTTCCAAAGTGGACTTGTGAGGTTTTAGGTGGTGTAATAATAGCTGTTCTTCTATAAACTCTATTTCACAGGAGGGGTGGTTGTCAAATATAAATAGTTGCTCGGTTTTCAGGTTTTCTATTCCATATCCATGGCAAATCTGGGTTCATATTCTCATGATTATTATCTCATGCTCTTTGGTTCATAATAAAACTCTACCTTTGAAATATATATTGAGCTTTTGACACTTTTGCAAGAGTAGGTTTCTACCATTGGTATAATCCCCTAAGGAACTTTTATGTTAGACCTTACGGCTCATATTTCATATCCTTTTGTTTATTCTGAGTTGAAAAGTGGTAGTTTTAAACTGAGAATCCTAAAACTAGACTTTAGAACTTCCTCTCACAGGCAAAGTCACCTGGGTTCAGCTCAGGGTAGCCTTGGTTGTTAGTAGGACAGCTGCAAAACCCATAGCAAAGGGGAACTGGGTTGCAGAGCACAGGAAAGTCCATTGGGTGTGTCTGGCAAAGAGCCAGAAAATGTTCCAAAGCAGAGACCAGTCCTAAAGCTAAGACCTGAAAGCTGTTTTGGAAGGGGCATCTGGAAGGAATCTCAGAAGGACCCTTTTATAGCTGCTGCTGCCAAGTCACTTTAGTCGTGTCCGACTCTGTGCGACCCCATAGACGGCAGTCCACCAGGCTCCGCTGTCCCTGGGATCCTCCAGGCAAGAACACTGGAGTGGGTTGTCATTTCCTTCTCCAATGCATGAAAGTAAAAAGTGAAAGTGAAGTTGCTCAGTCATGTCTGACTCTTAGCGACCCCATGGACTGCAGCCTATCAGGCTCCTCTGTCCATGGGATTTTCCAGGCAGGAGCATTGGAGTGGGGGGGCCATTGCCTTCTCCAGAGCCTTTTATAGCAGGGGTTCCCAACCCCTGGGCCATGGACCACTACTAGTCTGTGGCCTGTTAGAAACAAGGCCACACAGCAGCAGGTGAGCAGTGGGCAAGTGAGAGAAGCTTCATCTGTATTTACAGCTGCTGCCTTTCACTCACATTACTGCCTGAGCTGTGTCTTCTGTCAGATCAGCTGCAGCATTAGATTCTCATAGGAGCACCAACCCTACTGTGAACCGGGCAAGCAAAGGATCTAGATTGCATGCTCCTTAGTTGCAGGAAAACAAGCTCAGGGGTCACACCAATTCTGCAGTATGGTGAGTTGTATAATTATTTCATTATATAGCATATGTAATAATAATAGAAATAAAGTGCACAATAAATGTAATGTGCTTGAATCATACCAAAATCATCCACACACCCCCCACCCCCCACTCCATCCCTGGAAAAGTTGTCTTCTATGAAACTGGTCCCTGGTGCTAAAAAGGTTGGGAACTGCTGTTTTATGGGGTTCAGAAGGCCTAACTCTTGGGTGAGGAGCTGTGCAAGGCTCAAGTCAGCCCTTTTATAGGGAGCGGTTAGAGCTGAGCTGAGGAGTTACGTTCCTGTGCATCTTTTTATTAAACTGGTCTATTTAAGCTTTCTGCTCCTGGTTGGCTTTTTAAAGTACAGCCTTAGTGCAGACACATTGTCTTTCATCTGTTTTTTTAAAAATATGACATTGGGTTGTTTTTAGTATTACCTGCTTTTTTACTAGTGGAATCTGGAGATTTCAGCACACTTGTGAGAATATATTTAATTTATAAATAAAATAATTGCAGAATTATTCAGTATAACCAAGACTGTGATTGTTAGTCCTTCAAGGAAAATACCATATAAATGCTATTTTATAGTTAAAATGATTAATGTATATTTTTGTATTACAGATTTGTTAGATAAGCTGAAAATGTAATTCGCTAGATACATTAAATCCTCTTAATGTACAACAATGAAACTTGTAACATTTATGTATAATTGCATAGATATTCTTATGCACTTTTATGGTGATTAGGAGACACATTGAAGATTAAATTATCAGAGCTCACTGCTGATTTTCTCCCAGGTGCCAAATTATTGAACTCTGTTAAATTATCTAGCAGTGATTGTGGCATAGCCCACTAACATGGAACTTTGTCAACAGGTATAGAAAATTTGATTCCCTAGGTTTATTTAATATAATTAGAGGAACCTGGTGGGCTACAATTCATGGGGTCACCATGAAGAGTTGGACTCAACTGAAGCGACTTATCACACACACAGCACACACACAGAAGTTTATATGGTTGTTAAACTATTGGGTGAAAAAAATCTTTGCAATTTACTTGGATACTTATTCTGTAATAGCAGTATTTGTTTTATAATAAAGACTGTGTCTTAGAGTGAGGTGTAAAGTACATGCTTACCCAGGTGAACTATCTGCATAGAACTTGTTTGTTGCTCTTTATCTCTGAGATATTTTCTCACACATACAAAAAATATCTATCAATCGGTTGTCACACCCTGTGAATATAGGTATATTTTCTCATGCTTCAGCAGTTGGCCTATGTTCTCAACCAGTGAGATCTGATATGGTAGATGTACTGGATACTCTTGTCCTGTGAGTGTGAACTGTGACCATTCTCAGACAGAGACTTACATCTTTGTGTATCCAGAGGACCAGTGTGGACTGGGTGCAATCTTATATATTGTCCATAATTATACCATTATACAGTTTTATATTCTATATGTGTGTGTGTGTGTGTGTGTGCTCAGTTGCTCAGTCCTGTCCAGCTCTTTGTGACCCCATGTACTGTAGCCCACCAGCCTCTTCTGTCCATGAAGTTTTCCAGGCAAGAATACTGGAGCGAGTTACCATTTCTTACTCCAGGGGATTTTCCTGACCCAAGGATTGAACCCATGTCTCCTGTGTCTCCTGCATTGGCAGGCAGATTTTTTTACTGCTGAACCATGTGAGAAGCCCATCCCCTCTATATGCATCCCTGAACACAAAGTACATCTTTTTTTCTTTTAAATATTTTGAACATAGGATATACTTGTAGGTTTTTATTTATTCAGTGTTTATATTCAATCACAGTCATTAGTCTTTGTGATGCTCAAATTGTTCCAAAGTTGGATGGTGGGAACCCTTTCATTTTGGTTCCTATGTCCTTGTCACACAACCCCATTCATCTTTAAGTGCTTCTTTGCCTCTGGGCCAACGAGAAAAACTTCCTCCTTCTGGGACAGTCAGGTTCACTTTTTACTTTTGAACTGATTTCTATTTTTCAATAGCCTGATCCTTATCTTCATTTTGCGAAACAATTACAAATATCATCATCTTATTATATAAAAAAGCCCAAGATTGACAGCTATCATTATTCTTATTTTAATCTAAGTTTGAGCCAACACATGAATAAATGACAAAAGCATTTCAGTTACTTGCATTTTGGGGGATTATCTTACACATAACAAATTAAATGAAATATAGAAAGAAAAGAAAGAAAGACTTCCCTGGTGGCTCAGACGGTAAAAACAAATCTCAGATAAAACTTCCTTAAGAATGTTATAGTAATAAACCATAAGGAGGTGATATGAGGTGATAATCAGGATTTTAAAATAATATTAGAATTCTGAGGGAATAAGTTCTTAATACCTTTAAGGTTGAAGGAATCAATTAAAACAGAGCTATGTTTGTTTCCCTACCCTTTAGTGAAATCTCCATGTCTTTTTTTCTTCCAACCAAAAGGAATTTGGTTAGAAATTGTAAGCCCTAAAAAGATTCAACTCAGATAAATGATATTGGTGTTCAGGATACTCTTGACCATGTGGAGGAAACAAATATCTATCCTGTGATCTGTACTGCAAGATGATCAGAGTTGATTCCAGTGGTATCAATTTGGGAAGGAATGAAAGATCTCTTGCCCAGTACAGGACTTTTGATAAAACTTCACACACAAAAAATGATATTTTGTTCTGAGTATTCAGCTGTGTAAAACTTTGCTAGGGCAGGGATTTTCTAAAGCAGAAAAAAGAGACAGAACAATGATATGGTAATGGGAACGTGCCTTGGGGCAGATATGTATAAAGTTTGGGGGGCTGGAGAACTAGGAGATTAAACTGTTTTATTAGGTTGGGTCTGACAAGTATGTCTAAGTGATTTCTTGATTGCCACACTCTCTGAACTTTTTCTGGTTGGCAGTGGAGGACTGTCAGTATTTTTAAGTGATTAAATCATAAATTCAGAAAGATATTTTTACTAGTAGCTCGGAAATTTTATTAATCATGAAAAAAAAAAAAAACCTGGTGTGTTTTGAGTTACCTAATAAGTGTCCTTAATTAGTGGTTTTGATTCTCAAAATGTTTCCTTAATCCTATAGGTAGTATTAGTTTTTAGGCCTACCATAGTGCTGATTTTACTTATTCATATTATGAAATTGTTTTCCTATAGCACATTTTGATAATGAATTAGTTGGGATGCTTTGGGTTAAAAATGATGGAAAAGTGAGACTCAATGAGTCTTACATAATAGGAGATTCCAGTCTCACATAGCTGTTAGTCCAGAGGTTGGGCAGTCCCAGGTGTGACTTCAGCTCTGTTATTTTGCCATTCTCACGTCCAGAGGAGATGGAAAGATATGTCTAACCATTGGGATCCAGGAAGGCTTTTACTGAAACTTCCAAAGTCTTATTGGGCAGAACTGAGTCAAACCTCCTATTAAACCAATCCTTGGCAGAAGGAAAATTTTCTCTGTGATGAGTTGATAGTAATCAGGATTACTCTGGAGTTGGGGTGAGTTCATCTTCCCCCTGTCATATGGGAGCAGAGAGGATGTCTGACCCTTTCAGGGTTCTGAGAGCTAGTGGCATATGGAGTGGATATTGACAGGTAGCCAACAGAGTCTGCCAAAGAGAACCTTGGATGAAGGTGACCTTCAAAGAATGATTAGAGTGCTTTTGCAGTGCTGAGGCTGAGTTCATTCCACAGACTTGTTGACATGAGAACCCTCTGATCTTCCTTTTATTCTTGATCCAAGAGGGACTGCCTTTACCAGAAAAATAATGAGTCAATTCTTATTGAATTTTATTCATTGACTTTTGTAATCCCATGTACATCTTCTTCTTGTTCATATCTATGAGACCCTATAATAAATTGCTTTAACTTTTTTTTCATTTTAGTAACTTTTTCTATAAGAAGGTGAATGATCAGATTAGATGTATCAAATGTCAGGTTTCTCCAAGAAAGCTCTAGGCATGCTGTGAAATTCAGCCCTGTGGCTGCCCAACTCTGAACCCCAACCTGAGCTATCACTTTCCTCTGTAGGAGAATCAGTGTGCCTCAGGCTGTTCCAGCCCTTGCTTTGCCCTTTCCATTACCTCACCCTTCAACTGCAGTCTGTCCTGCCCCCTGCTGGGAGTCATTCAGCTACCATGGTTCAGTTAAGAACCTGTTCTCTGATAAATTGTCTCATGGTAAAGTGTTGCCTGGTTCATGTCCCCTTCCTAGTCCATATATGTGACTTTTCAGAGGTGTTTCTGTCTGTTTGAAGTAACTCCAAGGATTGATTCTAAAAGATGTATTTCAGGCTAGCTAGGATGACACAGATATACTTGGTAATTAGTCTTGAGAGTCCGTTGGACTGCAAGGAGATCAAGCTAGTGAATCCTAAAGGAAATCAGTCCTGAATATTCATTGGAAAGACTGAAGCTGAAACTCCAGTACTTTGGCCACCTGATGTGAAGAACTGACTCACTGGAAAAGACCCTGATGCTGGGAAAGATAGAAGTCGGGAGAGAAGGGGACAACAGAGGATGAGATGGTTGGATGGCATCACTGTCTCGATGGGGATGAGTTTGAGTGAGCTCCAGGATTTGGAGATGGACAGGGAAGCCTGGTGTGCTGCAGCCCACAGGGTAGCAAAGAGTCAGACACAACTAAGTGACTGAACTGAACTGAGGACGACACAGAAGCATTTTAAGCACTGCATGTCTTTTCATTTTCACTGTGCAGAAAGCACCTTATTCAAAGGATGAACCTATGAACCCAGATTTACACTAGACTTCACTGATTCTGAACGCTTAAGCAGTTATCATTTAGAGAAAGAACAAAATCAAACCATCTTGATAATTGAAAGCTTCAAAGTTTTCTGATATAAATAACACACTAAAAAACACACTCTTCTTTTTACAAAAACTATTTTGAGTAGTTTTAATTAATTCAGTTCTGTAATGAAAACAATTGGCTGTCATTCTTCAACCACTCTTCGTTGTGGAGATCAGATATCCTGTTGTCACTTGAGTAATTCTTTCCCCCCATTTCTTTCTGCTTCTCTGGATCCAATTTTGATGTGGATCATATCTCTTTTTTAAAAATATTTTTTTCTGACTCTGGTCCCACCCTAATTCCTCTCCTAAAGCTTGTGGCTCAGATTGTAACAGACAACGAAGCTTAATAGAGGTCACAGAAAATCCCAGTTCTCACTTTGCAATGCACCTTGCATTTAAAGTACAGAATCACACAAACTTCCTAATTAAAATTTATCATGTGAATACATATTCTTCAAAGGCAAAGGGGTGAAATGGCTTTGAAACAGGCCTCTGGCAGTGGTTTTGTAGAGGTCTTTAGTTAACTAGTAACACATGGCCATGGATATGAATACCAGACGATTTTAGAGAAACAGCAGATGTGGCTTTACTCCTCCTTCTGCAGAAAGGATCTTGGAAATCACAGTGCCTGGATGGGGAGGCCTAGGATTTTCCCTGAAGTACACGGCTGATGGCTACTGGGCAGTGTCCAGAAGGGCTCTCCTTTTGATGCCCGAAAGGTCTCTTCTCACAGGCCGTGATCTTGTCTGCAGATACTCCTTCAAGGACATGTTAGCTTTTGTGATAGGTTATCTCCATCATACAAATTAATACAGAGTTTCTAATTAATGTCTTCCTCATTACCAGTTTTCCTAGCCCAGTGAGCTCATCTCTGGCTACATATTACAATGACTTGGGGATTTATAAAAACTGCCAATACCTGGGTCCCAAACCGCAAACTAGCAGTTTCCCAGTTTGGTCCCTGGAGCAACAGCACCCACAGGATCCTCATTCAGACCTACTGAATCAGAACTTCTGGTGGGGTGGGACTCAGAAAACTGTTTTAACAAGCTCTCTGGGTATTCTGCTGTGTGTTCAAGTCTGAGAACCACTAGTGTCTTTTTCCCAGGACATTAGTTTCTTCTCCTGATCTTAATATAGTCTGGATCTCAACCCTGCATTTGTGTGGCACTCATTTTCTTATGCGTATTACAAGAGGAGCTTTGTTTTTTGTTCAAAATTCATTTAAAACTGTTCTCACTCATATGATAATAAAGATAGCATCTTGTGGATAAATCTTGTTGAAAACTAAGATGGTTTTTTGTTGTTGATTTTTTCAGTATGCTTGGTTAGTACAGATTAGGTCAAAGAAGACTTCCTACTGGGCCCTGTGTAGCTTGCTCTGACCTGAGGTGTTGTAGTCTTGAGCTGGAAAATTGTGAATTGGTTCATGTGGTGACCTCAGCCGGTCACCATGAGTTTATTTTGCAGGTCCCTAAATCCCATGGACAGAGGCGCCTGGTGGGCTACAGTCCGTGGGGTCTCAATGAGTTGGGCACAACCATGAGTGGCTAAGCAGCAGCAGCATTAGTAATAAGGACACAGCCATGACCCAAGGTTATTCAGGATTTTGGATCCAGTAGTGTGCATGACTTTCCAGAATTTCACACTATGATAAGGAAGAGAAAAGGCAGCACAGCAGGTAACCTTGGAGAGCAGATCATACTGGTTGGCTCGTTAGTACACTGTGCTTCCTGAAGGCAATACTAGTGGGACTTGAGGGATCAATGCAAAAGTTTGCATAGAAAAAGATTTCTCTGATAAATTCTAGGGTCGCGGGTACTTTGGATTTACTGTGCCAGTTGTACGTGTGTGTTTAAATGGTGCCTGTACCAACAGAAGCAGCGTTGACAAGTGGTTAGCCACAAAGATTTTGCAGCTGGACTTCCTAGGTTTAGAAACTATGCCCCTAACTAGCTGTGTGTCCTCAGCCAAGTCAGTTAACTGCTCAGTTGCATGGATTTCTCTACCTGTAAAACAGGAATGGGAGCAGTACTTTCTCATAGGGTGGTTGACAGATTAAATGGGGAAATGCATATGAAGCACCTAGAACAGCACCTGGCTATGGGGGTGTTCAGTAAATGTTATCTATTATTGGCTAACAGGGGCACTGTCCTTTACTGTCCTTTACTCAGAGTTACTCTGAGTCCAGCTGTCTTGAAGGGACTGGCTAACTTTGAAACCTTTAGAACAAAAAGGGAACTAGGTACTGAGATTATTATTGGAGTTTTTTTTTTTTTCTTTTTTAAAAAAGTTAATTTTAACTGTGCTGGGTCTTTACTGCTTCGTGGCCTGTTCTCTAGTTGTGGTGCTCCAGCTTCTCATTGTGGTGGCTTCTCTTGCTGCGGAGCATGGGTTCTAGGACTCGCAGTCAGTGGTTGTGGCTGCCAGTCTCTGGAGCACAGGCTCAGGAGTTACGGTTCATGGGCTTAGTGGCTCTGGGGCATGTGGGCTTTTCCCAGATCAGGGTTCAAGCCCGTGTCTCCTGCATTGGCAGGGGGATTCTTTACCAATGACCGCTGCTGCTGCTGCTGCTAAGTCGCTTCAATCGTGTCTGACTCTGTGCGATCCCATAGACGACAGCCCACCAGGCTCCCCTGTCTCTGGGATTCTCCGGGCAAGAACACTGGAGTGGGTTGCCATTTCCTTCTCCAATGCATGAAAGTGAAAAGTGAAAGTGAAGTCGCTCAGTTGTGTCTGACTCTTAGTGTCCCCATGGACTGCAGCCCATCAGGCTCCTCCATCCATGGGATTTTCCAAGCAAGAGTACTGGAGTGGGTTGCCATTACCTTCTCCGAATGAGCCACTAGAGAAACCCTTTTTCCTTTTTCTTTTTTAATGCATATATAACAATGTTTTATCAAAAGTTTCAAAGCCTAGTTACTGTTTATTAACTTGGTGATGTCACTGAACATATTTAAATAATGGAAATTAATAGTTCTGAATCCCTTCTGTGCAATTCTGAAACACCAGCAGCTCTGAAAATGAAAAGATTTTATATATTTCCAGAAACTCATTTGGCCTTAAAAATCTCACTCTAACATACACATACTAGTTTTGTATTGCTGTTGTCATGAATTACCCTAAATTTAGCAGCTTAAAGCAACCCAAATTGATTATCTCACAGTTTCCCTGAGTTCGAAGTCCAGCTCAGCTGGATTCCCTGCTTAGAGTCTCACAGGCCTCTGTTAAAGTATCATTCAGGCTATGCTCCATCCTGGAAGCTTTGGGGAAGAATTTACTTCAAGCATTTTTAGATTGTTGGCAAAATTCGCTTCCTTGAGATTATAGGATTGAGGTCCTCACTTCCTTGCTGGCTGTTGGCCACAGACTGTTCTTCTAGAGGCTGCCCACATTCATTGGCTGCTGCTGCTGCTAAGTCGCTCAGTCGTGTCCGACCCTGTGCGACCCCATAGACGGCAGCCCACAAGGCTCCACCGTCCCTGGAATTCTCCAGGCAAGAACATTGGAGTGGGTTGCCATTTCCTTCTCCAATGCAGGAAAGTGAAAAGTGAAACGGAAGTCGCTCAGTCGTGTCTGACTCTTCGCGACCCCATGGACTGCAGCCCACCAGGCCCCTCCGTCCATGGGATTTTCCAGGCAAGAGTGCTGGAGTGGGGTGCCATTGCCATTCATTGGCTAGTGGCCCCCTTTCTCCATCTTCCAAAGCAACAGTGGCCAGTCAGGTCCCTCTCTCTGACCTCCGCTTCTGTTTTATCCTTTCTTTGCCATTCTCTTCCACCATCCTGCTCTGACTGATGTGTCTGCCTCTCTCTTCTTTTAAGGGTTTCTGTGATTACATGGGGCTGCCCTGGGATAATCTCTGTATTTTTAAAGTCAACTGATAAGTAACTTTAAGTTCATCTGCAAAATCTCATTGTGCAGTACCTAGATTAGTAGTGTTGACCCTTCAACAATATGGGATTGAACTGCTCAGGCAGATTTTTTACCAATAAATATACAGTTTGCCCTTTATATATCTGTGGGTTTCCTATTTGTGGAACTCACCACCAGAAATTGAAATTTCCATCTGCAATTGGTTGAACCTGAGGATGTGAAACCTGTGACTATGGAGAGACTGCCACATTCATTGTACTACAGCATTTTATGTAAGAGACTTGAGCACCTGTGGATTTTAGTACATGTGGAGGTTCCTGGAACCAATCCCCCAAAGATACCAAGAGATGATTGTATTTGATTGATTGATCAGAGAATGAGAATCTTGCGGGGTTGGAAATCTTGAAAACTGTGCCTATCTCAATGCATCAGTTCAGTTCAGTGTAGTTGCTCAGCTGTGTCCGACTTTTTGCGACCCCATGGACTGCAGCATGCCAGGCTTCCCTGTCCATCACCGACTCCCAGAGCTTACTCAAAGTCATGTCCATCAAGTCGGTGATGCCATCCAACCATTTCATCTTCTGTCATCCCCTTCTCCTCCTGCGTTCAATCTTTCCCAGCATCAGGGTCTTTTCCAGTGAGTCAGTTCTTCACATCAGGTGGCCAAAGTATTGGAGTTTCAGTTTCAGGATCAGTCCTTCCAATGAATATTCAGGGATCATTTCCTTTAGGATGGACTGGTTTGATCTCCTTGCAGTCCAAGGGACTCTCAAGAGTCTTCTCCAACACCACTGTTCAAAAACATCAATTCTTTGGCACTCAGCTTTCTTTTTATAGTCCAACTCTCACATCCATACATGACTACTGAAAAAGCCATAACTTTGACTAGATGGACCTTTGTTGGCAAAGTAATGTCTCTACTTTTTAATATGCTATCTAGGTTGGTCATAGCTTTTCTTCCACGGAGTAAGTGTCTTTTAATTTCATGGCTGCAGTCTCCATCTGCAGTGATTTTGGAGCCCAAGAAAATAAACTCTGCCACTATTTCCATTGTTTCCCCATCTATTGACCATGAAGTGATGGGACCAGATGCTGTGATCTTAGTTTTCTGAATGTTGTAGTTTTATGTCTTAGTTTTCTGAATCTCAATGCATAAGACTACTTAATAGTCTTTATTGATCCCACTTAATGTGAATCTCATTTGGTACAGGAATCAGAGACATACCTTGGAGATATTGTGGGTTAAGTTCCAAACCATTGTAGTAAATCTAATATCAAAATAAAGCCAGTCATAAATTATTTTGGCTTCCCAGTACCTCTAAAACTTATATTTACATTGTATGTAGTCTGTTCAGTGTGCAATAGTATTAAGTATTAAAAACAGTGTGCATATCTTAATTTAAAATTATTGCTGTTAGAAAAATGGCACCAACAGTCTCGTTCAACACAGGGCTGCCACAAACATTCCATTTGTAAAGTGTGTTATCTGGGAAGCATAATAAAAACTAGATATGCTTGTATCTGTATTCTTGATAAAAGTTGTTGTCCTTGATCCTTCGCTTCTGCTGGAAGCAGTATGTAATATATGATCTATGCACATTGTTACCTTTCTAAAATTAAAACATTTCTAAACTCCAGAATACATCTGGCCTCAAGGGTTCTTGAAGAGATTGTGAATGTGTTATAAAAAGTTACAGGTAAAAGATTTTTAAGGCATTTATATTTTATTTATATTTTAAACTATTATGAAATGGTGCCTGTATAACACTTACTTCTTGAGAAAAGGGATATTACTGTGTTCTCCAGACTCACACTAAAATGGACTTTATATGGGACTTTCAAAACAGACTCATTTTGAAGATTCAGGAGGCACCAATATTGCAGGTAAGAAAGGAAAGGATAGAAGATAAAAACACATTGAACACTATGCTATTAACTTTATGTGCATTCATACAATGTGTGTGTGTGTGTGTGTGTATGTGTGTGATTTAATCTTTACTACCTATATATGTTGTTCTTTTTTTAATTTTATACTTGCTGGAATCAAGAATCAGGGAAACTGAGTAACTTGGCTTAGGGTCACATGGCTGGTCAGTGTGGAACTGGAATTTGAACTTAGTTCTGACTTCAGAGTCTCTGTTTTATCTAATTGTCAAGGAAACTCCTATTTGGAAGCAGATCTGGGATTTAAACTCTGGTCTCATGCTTTGCTCTGTTCAGATAGTTATTTTTAATACATAATTGTTGATTTACAAGTGCTTTTTGACATATTTAAAACATTTTAAAACTTCTTACAAAACCAAGCAATTTATGATGCTTGGTTTTTTACTAGAATTAATTTGTATTTAGGATTATCAGTTATGTGGGATTAAAATTTTCCATTTTTTAAGGATTTTTAAAATCAGTTAAACCTTACAATTAGAGCCAAATTGAACATTTTATTCCTGGATGAATTCTCTATTAAAAATTATTTGTTGTAAATTGCCATCTCTTAAAATGAGACAGTTTACCAATTTAGCAGACATTATTAAATGCTGGAAATAATACATTTTTCCAATACTGGAACATTTCTTTACATTCATTGTTGTTAAGTAATCCCTTATTATTTGCAGGATATCCAGTTTGTTAGTCCTTTGATGTAAAATATTCTCTTTTGAAAAGTAAGCAGCTTTCCTGCTGATTTCTGTTTCATTTCCTCCTCACTGTTTTGGTCTCTGTTTTCTCTGTGTAGTAAAGTGTTGACAGAAAGCAACTGTACAGAGATATAAAAATATGCATCAATTAGAACAGCAAATCACAGTGTAGTTTTCAAGAGAAGTGTTTTAGCTAAGACATGAGAAACACAGCTGTAATAAATCTGAATAAGAATTTTTCCGGAATTGTTACTAAAATAATCTTATTGTTTTTCATTTTATAATTTATCACAGGATTAAAAAAATGGACTAGACGTGCATATTCAGGATTGTGTGCTGTTTTGAAAAATAAACATGAAGAAAGATTTTTCTAATGTCTTCATTCTGTTCCTGTTATTTTGTTTTCATATCCACAAAGAAAATATTCTAACTTACATGATTTATTATGATAAAATATTTTAAATGTTGGCTGTTAGGGAACAACTTTATGATTCAAAAAATAAATTAAAAAAAATTTTTTATTTTGCATAACATAGATTCCTTAACAAAAATAATGTTACAAATGAAGCTTTGTGATAGATGCCTATACTGAATATGACTATTTGAATATTCATCCATTTAGACTAATGGTTTGGAAGATACATATTTCTTTCAGTAGGAATAAATACAATTTTAATTAACTGTGATATGTTCAGAAGGTAAGGAATGGAATAGTTGAGAAAAGAGAACTAGGTTTTGTTTTTACCTTGGTCTTGAATAAGATTGCACCCCATTTAGTTTGTTGTTTATAATTTGCTTTTGCTCTATAGACAAAATCAGGCACTGAGAGTATATTATTTTGGAATTGCTTCTATCTTTTTTGGGCTCAGAAGAATTGAGATTGGTTGGATTTTATCATCCATGGAAGGCAATTTCTACTCTGGTACTTGCTTATCTTTCAGTGACAAGGTATAGAAACATATGCAGAAAAATAATGTGTAAGCTTTAGGCCAAGACACGATGAAAGACAGTGCAAACTCAAAGGCCAAGACATTTAGGAATAAGTAATTCCCTCTTGTTTGGAGATCTAGTGTATCACTATCTCTTTGGAGCGGGGACTGAGGTTCTCTGATTTCCTGATTTTGTATTCTTGTGTTTATACCTGCTGCTCACTCCAAAGTTGGCAGAGATACCATTTTGAGCTTTAATGCTGGTACTGATGTGTGGCCCACCACGTACTGCCATTTAATAACTTTGTATTTTCAAGGCTCAGTTTATGGATAGTATAGAAAACAGTCATCATTTCCCCTTTGTTTCCCATAGTCCCTAACAATGTCTGTGATTGATTCTCTTCATTACCAGCAGGTGAGTCTTATAGGATCTACCACTTGGGTGAAGACCTGGCAGGGCAAGACTATGGGAGCAAGCACATTGCAAGCTTCTATAATGAAAATTATGACAGAGCAGACACTCAGAAGACCCAGGTTTGAGTTGTCGCTACTCTGTAACTTACTAGTGATGCAACCTTGGCGGAGCTGCGTAATCTCTCTAGAGATCAGTTTCCTTGGCTTTCAAATGGTGAATGTTTTACTGTGCTTGACCTGGCAAAGTTGTGAAAAGCTAATGTTTATAAACTTTTCTGGGTAGTCAAATATGTGTATCAGTTGGGAACCTTTCATTTGCACGTGACAAAAATTTAACTCAGATATATAAATAAAAATGAGATTTATTGACTCATGCTATTGAATCCAGGGGCATTTCTGGTTTTCATGTCCCTGTTGCTCTCCACTCTTAGTTCTGCTTCTTTCCATTGTTAATTTCCAGCTCAGTATATACCTCTGGCCACAAGCCCTGAGGTGCCTCAAGTTCAGTCCAGTAGGGAGAACCACCTACTTCTGTTCCAGTAAGTCTTATTGTCTTCAAGCAGCTTTGATTGATTCACATGCCCGTCTCTGAACCAGGTACCCAAACCAGAAAATATGATGTAGCCTTTGTCTGCGACCAGTCTGGACCTAACCCTGGAACTGGGATCTCTCCCAAACCACAGGAACTGAATGTGGGGGAGGGGTGATTTCCCAAAGGACTTTACCAATGTCAGGAAATTCTGTCACAAGAACAATTTTCTGGTGAACAAGATGCTGTTGTTTTCTTCTCTGTGAAGAGAATATTTCATGGTTTAAAAGCTAAATAGTTGTTAGGCATTTGTAAAAGTCAAAAAAGGGCACAATTTCAAAGGGAAATTTTATTTAGTAAAGCAAAGAAGAAAAAGATCAGACATGGATTGAGGACAGATAAAGTCAATGAGTTGGGTGAGGCAGGACCCTTTACTTTATGCAACTTGGAAGACACTCCTCATACCTAATGAAAATAACCTCCACCCTATTAGATGACCATTTTATGAGACTGTTTTCATTTCCTTCTTGATCCTAACCCAAGAAACAATTCATTTTTAGAGAGATTGAGCTCAGTCCAAAGGAGTAGGATTAGGAAAAACTTCATCCTGGGCTGAGATAAAAGGAGGATGTAATTTTTGAAGTGTTGGAACCTTTACTTAGAACCAGTAACTCTTTTGTGAGAAATGTACATGTTATTGCCAAAAAAGTAGCTACGCAAATTGTAAAATTGATTCTGATTTTCAGTGACTAAGTGAGGTCAGAAAAAAAAAATGTTGCAGCAGGAAATTACGAAAACAATTTTCTTTGGGAAAAGCAGGCAGCTGCCAGTCTGGGGAGATCTGAAATAGACAAAGGAGATATCGAAAGGCAAAAGGTAAAACACCTGTAACTCTCAAAAGAAAGTAACAATTTGAAGTGGCATTTGTTTTGTTCCAGAAATTCATATGTACACCATCTCATTTAAACTTCATGATCATTTTCTTTTACAGATGGAGAAATTCAAGCTTAGTGAAGTTAAATAACTTGTCAGTTACTACTACTGCAGATTATTTATTACCGCTCAAAGTTAGAGATGGTGGTTTATCTAGAAATCAAGTGGATCCATGGTGGTCCTGCCATAACTCAAGTATTCTGTGCAGTTTCTTAGGGATGGGAATGAGCTTCATTCATCTGAATTTTCCCTCAGATCAGATATGTCCTGAGAATCACTTTAAAAAATTTTCCAGGACAGAGTTGTATGCCAGAATTAAATAAGATATTGGAAAATACTTGGCTATTTTAAATTTGGGAAAGAGAAGACAGATTATTGTATCCAAAAGTAGAGAAATCTTGTTCAGAGTAGAGAAATATTGTTCAAAGTGGGGGAATCTTGTTCTTTAAGAAAAGGAGACTCAGAGTCAAAAGACAAGTATTTTAAGAAACTTTGAAAAAGAAAAAAGTCTTGTCACTGTTCAAGGGCAGCTGGTATTTCTGGATATGATTTTCAGTGTTCCTCAAGAAAAGTTTCTATGGACAGAGAAATTTGGGAAATGCTCTGCACTGTGTCTGCCTCGTGGAATTTTATGTAGCTGAGCCTGTGGTGCCTGGGGAATGGGCTTGCTCTACCTGAGAGTCTCAACTGCACATTTGGTAAATTAGGGGATTGTTATTGGCTGCTTACATCCTGTGGACAGGCAGACACAAGGCCTGCAGCACAACAGTTAGGAGGGTCAGGGAAGACAGTACAAAAAAAAGACTTCAAAGCCTAAATAAATTTTAAACCATTTAAGCGGAACTGCAGTGGCTTAGCTTTCTTGGAGATCTGAGGGCCTAGACATTGACTTTTCTTCCTATGGAGAAGCCCTGAGGTAAAGAAACCTGCTTATTCAGCATTTTTCAAACTTACTTGGTCATGTGTTACTTTCTTTGGGTGGGAAGGGAGAGGCAGGCATGCCCTAGTAGCATATTCAGGACCACAGCTAGGGAAGAAAGGCCAGAGACATGATCAGGATCAAATTAAGAATTTTAAGACCAGAGACAATGAAGAGAGGATGATGACCATGTCAAATGTCATTTAAAATAAAAGAACACTACAGTGTAAAACAGTGGTGCTGGAGAAGACTCTTGAGAGTCACTTGGACAGCAAAATCAAGCCAGTCCATCCTAGAGGAAATCAACCCTAAATATTCACTGGAAGGACTGATGCTGAAGCTGACACTCCAATACTTCGGCCACCTGATGAGAAGAGCTGACTCATTAGAAAAGACCCTGATGCTGGGAAAGAGTGAGGGCAGGAGGAGAAGGGGATGATAGAGGATGAGATGGTTGGATGGCATCACCGATGCGATGGGCATGAGTTTAAGTAGGCTCCCGGAGTTGGTGATGGACAGGGAGGCCTGGTGTTCTGCAGTCCATGGGGTCGCAAAGAGTTGGAAATGACTGAGCAACTGAACAATAATAAGGTGAAAAATGAGGAAGTCTCACAAAATTCTCATTTTCTAAATGATTAAAGCACTTACCACTTACTGTTTGCCAGGAACTGTTCTAAGCACTTCATGTCTAACTGTGTTCAAAATTTACAACAAACCAAGGAACAGAGAGATTAAGTAAATTGTATGAGTCCACCCATGAAGATCGTGGTAGAGCTGAGATTCAAAAAGGGGCAATTTAATACCAGAGTTTATGCTCTTATGCAGTGTTTATTCTATTTCTTAGATCAACAATTTCAGTGCTTTTAAAAGTTGAATTGTTAGTAAAACAAAATTTTTTTCTGTCTCTTTCTCTTATTTTTGCCCCCATGGTGGGAAGTCTTGCTTCTTTAGAGCATTAGTTATCATCAGCATGGGCTTTCCAGGTGGTGGTAGTGATAAAGAACACACCTGCCAATGCAGGAGACACAGGAGACATGAGTTCAACCCTTGTCGGAGGTTGAGAACATCCCTTGGAGGAGAGCATGGCAACTCACTCAAGTATTCATGCCTGGGGAACCCCATGGACAGAGGAGCTGGTGGGCTATCGTCTTTAGGGTCGCAAAGAGTCTGACACAACTGAAGTGACTTAGTACGCAAGCACGCAGTCATCAGCATAGATTGACTTTTTGTTAATTCAGCACTGAATGTAGGAATTTAATGCTCTATTGTGTGCTCAGTCCCCTAAAGTTCCCTTCTTTAGAGGATCTGCTTGACCCAGGGATAGAACTCGGGTCTCCTGCATTGCAGGGGGATTCTTCACCATCTGAGCCACCAGGGGAGCCCTTTTTGTCCTATTACTATATTACAATAATTACACCCTGAATTTACCAACTTGCTTCCCAATAAATTTATATATTATAAGGATAGGAGATTGTCTGCTTGCCAGGTTGGTGTTGCATGTTGTTCTGAACTAAGGGAAAGGGATCAGCGTGTTCTGGGGAAATACCAGAGCAGAAGAGAAGGCCACTCTAGTGGGAGGGCCAGATCCACATTTGGGTGGATCATTCCCATCTTCAGCTGAAAGTCATAAATCAACAGTGTACAGTAAGTCCCCTATATACAAATGAGTTCCCTTCTGAGAGTGCATTTGTAAGTCCAGTTTGTTGTAAGTCCAACAAAGTTAGCCTCAGTTCAGTTCAGTTGCTCAGTCGTTACCGATTCTTTGCGACCCCATGAACCACAGCACGCCAGGCCTCCCTGTCCATCACCAACTCCCAGAGTCCACCCAAACCCATGTCCATTGAGTTGGTGATGCCATCCAACCATCTCATCCTCTGTCGTCCCCTTCTCCTTAGGTACCCAGATAACACAATCAGTTATGTAGTTCTGTACTATAATAAATTTATAATACTTTTCATATAAACAATACATAAAAAGCAAGCAAATAAAAAAAACTAAAGACATTTTCCATCATATCATTTGGTGCTTGTTAGCAGTACCAGGTACATCACTGCTGCTTTTATGCTTGCTTCTGGATATCCTGGGTTTCAAATAAAGATACTGTACTAATATACTCTATACACTGCTGTACAGTAAATTATATTAAAGCACAACCACTTATAGGGGACGCCTGCACATAACAGTATACACCAGATATGTGAACTAAGTTACATGATTGGACATGTGAACACACATTGGCATCTTTGAAATTTGCAACTTGAAGGTTCGGATATAGGGGATTTACCATATAATTCAAAGATTTGGGGATTGTGAATGGTGGGCTCAGATTGAATTGATAATTTGGTGTTTGTCAGGAAGTTTGACAGCATGACAAGGAAATAGGACTTGGAGGAAAGAGATACTGGAAGGAGGCAGTTCCTTAATGTTCAGGAATACAGGGCTGCCACCTTCTTGATGTCAGGGCCTGGGGAAGGAGGAAACCTTCCAGGCATTGCAGGGGTGGTAGAAGCTGTCCAAATAAGCGAAGGTCCCTACTGAGCAGAGAGACTATGGAGCCTGTGGGCATTCAGTGCTGCCACCATCACCACAGGGTCTGTTGCCTTCGAACAGTTTGAGTTTTAAGGCACTAGGAAAGTACTCTTTCCAGACCCAACTTGTTCTTAGAGTTTGCATTAGAATATTAACAGGTTCAGATCTTGGTTCTTGGACTAGATGGATGTGACATCATAGGAGCCAGAGAGCCCCTAATTAAATAAAGATGCCGAAGTGGGTTGGTCAAGGGATCAGGCAGAGAGAGATGTTCAGTCTGCCATATTGACCTTGACTCATGTAGGTTTAATTTGGGATTTTATTAAAATGACACAGAGCAGGAACCATGGTTGGCTCCAGGTTTCCTAAGGCCTGAAAATTACATAATTTTGATGACCCCTTTAAAAGAAAAAAAAATATGAAATGATAACTACAAAGTTAGCTATGGATATAAACATTCATACTGAATGAGAAAAATTATATATTTTTAAAGGCCAACAAATATAGGAAACATCACAAAATACAGGAAAATAACATTAAAAAATTAGTTGCCTGACATACCACTTTAATACTTTGTTTTAATCTATATACAGTATCTGCATACTTTCTAATTCTCTCTCTTCATATGAAAATCATTTTGAAATATAATTTTCTATAGAGATAACTCAATCTTTCCAGTGGCAAGGGTTGATTAAAATTTGCATTCAATTACTGGTACTTTAGAAAGTTTCCTTTCAGCTTTCCATCTTGTTATTAATAATGTTTTATAAATTTAGGGAACTTTGGACCAAATTTGGGAAAACCTCTATCATAATATACAGTAAGATTTTATGGCATTTCAAGTTTTGCGGGGACTGTAATTAATCTTAAATACTCTGAATTAATGACCCTAATTAAATGGTATGTCATTATTGACATTAATGAGTTTTGCATTATCTTAACTCATGTATTTCATATCGAATTAGTAGGATATTTAAATCTTTTTCTAGTATGATCATTTGATTAACTCACTTTCATAATTGTATTTTTTTAAACAACTCGAGTCTATTCATTATTTTTATTTCTTTTTGAAAGACTGCTGCTTTTCTTATAATACAGTATGAGAGAAAATTATAACATTTACTTCTCAATGTCAAAATAATTTCAGTTGGTTACATGGCCATTCTTGGTCGCTTTTGTTTCAGATTCCATTAATTTTTTATATGAATTTTCTTTTAATTGTTTAATAAATTCAAAAATGACACAAGAAGGTACCCTTTGTGTATATATATGTATAAATCAGGCATTGTAATTTTCACTAGTTTATTGAAGTGTCTTTCAAATTGCAGTTAAAATGATGTATTTAAACTTTACAAAATATGCCATTGCCTTTAAAAAATATAGTGCCATTATATCGAATATATTTCTGACAGGAGAGCACTTTAAATTTTGACTAGACATCAGTGCCTCTGCTTGTAATTTTAGACATCTGGTGACTGGGAAACTTTCCCACAGATTAGCTTTAATTTCAGACCTTTCATGTTCACTCTTAGTACCCTTCAGGGTCGGCTATCACAGGGCACATCCTTGGAGTGATAGGACTTTGGCCTTGCAGCTGCTTGTCATATTGATGACTGAGTTGGCACAAAGCTTGGGAGTGTACCTGGATGCCATTCTGATACCACTAAGACCGGCAATAACTTAATGCTATGTGAAAGTGATGCGAACCACATAAATATTTTCCCAGCTCTGCTTTTCCTTTATCTGGATGCCAAAAATACCCACCGCTCTTCCAACCCATTGTGGTTAAATATCTTTTACAAAAATAAATAAATAAATAAATAAGACCATGTGAAGATATTGCTAAAGTCTTCTGTAGGACTTGGAAGAAAACTGTGCTTGGAAGGGGTTCTTAGGTTCAGGATAAACCTGCATCTGGCTGTACTTCACTCAAAACAGATCATTTAGGGTAATCAAGAAAGGACAGCCCATGAGACAGTCTGGCTCAAAGGTGCCAGAAACTGACCTACTTTCAAATATGTGTCATATGAACTTGTGGAATCCCCTGGTAGACCTGTGGTTAAGACTCAGTGATTTCACTACTGTGGACCGAGGTTCAATCCCTGGATCATGGCATCCAGTCCCATCACTTCATGGCAAGTAGATGGGGAAACAATGGAAACAGTGAGAGACTTTATTTTCTTGGGCTCTAAAATCACTGCAGATGATGACTACAGCCCTGAAATTAAAAGATACTTGCTCCTTGGAAGAAAAGCTATGAAAAACCTATACAGTGTATTAAAAAACAGAGACATTACTTTGCCAGCAAAGGTCCATATAGTTAAAAGCTCTGGTTTTTCCAGTAGTCATGTATGGATGTGACAGCTGGACCATAAAGAAGGATGAGCACTGAAGAATTGATGCTTTCAAACTGTTGTGTTGGAAAGACTCTTGAGAGCCCCTTGGACTGCAAGGAGATCAAACCAGTCAATCCTAAAGGAAATTAATCCTGAATATTCTTTGGAAGGACTGATGCTGAAGCTGAAACTCCAGTACTTTGGCCACCTGATGTGAAGAGCTGACTCATTGGAAAAATCCCTGATGCTGGGAAAGATTGAAGGCAGGAGGAGAAGGGGACGACAGAGGGCAAGATTGTTGGATGGCATCACCAACTTAATGGACATGAGTTTGAGCAAGCTCCAGGTGATGGTGAAGGACAGAAAGCCTGGAGTTCTGCAGTCCATGACTGAGTTACTGAAGAGCAACAAATGAAATTATCAGAATCTCTTGTCTGAATTGTATGTTTATGAATTTGGTTCAAGACTCTTCTGGTTGCACATGACAGACACCCAATTTTAACTAGTCACGGCTTTGGTAGAAAGAACTCTTGTGCAGTGTATCAAAACCCTGAAAGATAGTGCAGGTTGGAGCTCACCTAAGGGTCACATGAATTTGAATAGCTTCACATCTATTCATTCTGGATTTTTTTCTAATTTATTTCTCTATGTTATTTTTATTCTCCTCTCTGAAAATAATCTTTTTCTAAAAAATGATTGCAGGCAGCAAGGGTTGGGGCATGGTGATTGGCATGTGATAGTTGTGGGGGAGGAGTATGTCACCTGTAGAAGCAGGGCATCATTTGGTCAGACACAACCGCAGTTGTCCAATGCCGTAGCTCAGGCCAAGGCTTGGTGTAGAGGTGGACGTTGAAGGCACACAACTGATAAAACCCACTGCATGGTGCATGCCATTCCTTATGTAGACCCGTAATTTATCCCCACTTTGAAAATAAATTTAGGCACAACATTTACTAATTCTCAGAAAGTGACTTCTCTGTGTTTGTTCGTTATGTACCTTTTAAAGTATGTCATAGTGTCTTAAGAGTTAATTCATGTAACCCTCCCTTGAAATAAAATACCAAGGGTTTAATTTTTAAAAAAAGATGTGGATTGTGGGTATTGAACACACTATTCTTCTGGAGAGCAAAAGAACTTTCAAAACTATCTCAGAAGGAGTTACGGGTTAAAGTTGGTTGCACTGATTTGAACCCTAATAAATGTCATTTCCAGATTGGTCTTATGGGCTGAATGCGTCCTCCCCAAATTCATATGCTGAATTCTTATCTTCTAGTGTGATGGCATTAGGACGTGACACCTTTGGGAGGTAATTAGGTTTAGATGAAGTCATGGGGGTGGAGCCCCTGGTTAGGATTAGTATCCCTCTAAGAAGAGAAAGAGACCAGAGCTTTCTCTCTCTCTCAGCTATGAGAGGATAATCAAGAAAGTCACCCTCTGCAAGCTAGAAAGAGTTGTGCTCTTGAGACACTGAATCTGTGGGCACCTTAATCTTAGCCTTCCAGCCTCCAAAATTGTGAGAAGTAGATGTCTGCTGTTTTAGCCACTGAGGCTGGTATTTTGTTATAGTGACTTGGACACACTAAGACCTTGGAAAGCACTTAATAAACACTGATGAGCTATGAGGTAGAAACATCTTGCTCTGTTTTTAAAGAGGTAGAAAGAGAGTAGTAAGATATCTAAATAATTTCTCCATATCATAGCAAAGTAAAGCAGTTGTGGATTCTAGCCCTGTCCGTGTAACTAGGCAATCTCAATTATCCCTGATACCCTTCTTTGTACATTTGGAATCAATCATCACAGGCATGCATAGCTGCGAGCATTTGGTTTCAAGAAAGACGTTCAGAGAAGCTAAATGGCAAAAGGAATATGTTGGATCAAATAAAAAACAGCCGCAATGATGAAATTTAAGGAGGAAATGGAACCAGATCTCCAGCCATCACTTTTCATCTTTGTGCATTAAACATCTTCTTACCAAAGCCAAGCAAAGCCCAGGAAATAAGAGCTTGACTTCTGAAGCCAGGTGGCTTGGATTTTTCTTTGAGCACATGTCCCAGCAAATGATGAGGTTTAATATTCTCATGTATTGTTCTCTTATTACTAATCTAAAAATCTCTGCTTTATTTTGTGCTAGTGAAATTTGTGGGGCAGAGCAGAGGCACTTACTGTTTTTTTTTTCCCCCTAGAGTTTTTATATTTAATCAAGTTTACATATATGAATTTTAAAATAAATTTAATAGTTGAATAAATAAATAGTTGAATAAATGAATTTAATAGTTGTCTACTTTCCCTTCCCATGGGGCAACCGCTTTCAATTCTTTCTTTTTCCTCATATGTATTAATAATAAATATAGAAGGAGAGAGAGAACTAGGAAATGTCTGTCATGCATGAGTGTGGGCTAAGTTGCTTCAGTCATGTCCCAGTCTTTGCAACCCTATGGACTGTAACCTGCCAGACTTTCCTGCCCATGGCATTCTTCAGACAAGAATACTGGAGTGGCTGCCATGACCTCCTCCAGGGAATCTTCCCGACCCAGGAATCAAACCTCTGTCTCTTATGTCTCCTGCATTGGCAGGGAAGTTCTTTACCACTAGCGTCACCTGAGAAGCCCAATGTCTATCATACTTTTCCTCAAGACTCTGTTTTTCAAAGTATGTTCTGTGATCACTGTCATCAGTATTAGCTGGGATGATTGTTAAAAATGAGGTGTCCCATCCCAGACCTAATAAGTTAGACTTGCTGGGACCCAGCCATCTGTATTTTAAACAGCGTCAAAGTGATCCTTATACAAATTAAAGTTTGAAAGTTGCCTTCCTAAAGTTTCTTGATTTTTGCCAGAGGATGTAACATGTTCTGATTTTATTTCTGTCTTCTTACCCATTGTCATGTGGGTAAAAGCCTTCCTAACAAAGATTATAGCTTTCATGTAAAATATTAATACAAACAAGACAGAATAGTAAGTTCATCCCCTCCTGGAGCAATGGGAAATAGCTCTAGAGACTGAAATGTGAGTCCTATATGTGTTTATTGCTATTGGGGTATTGCTTCTAGGCTCTTTTCGGGACAGATGTAAAAGTTGTGAGCTGTTTTAAAATTAGAATTATCAATAGGTACTTTATAGTGTACTAAATTATATATCTTTTTTCTTATACTAAAATTCATAGTTCCTTAAAAAAAGTAACAAGTATCCGGTCCTATCACTTCATGGG
This sequence comes from Bos grunniens, assembly GCF_055505025.1. Taxonomy (NCBI): domain Eukaryota; kingdom Metazoa; phylum Chordata; class Mammalia; order Artiodactyla; family Bovidae; genus Bos; species Bos grunniens. The sequence goes on along the minus strand of NC_141168.1, from coordinate 48,078,401 downwards.
AAATAGATGGGGAAACAGTGGAAACAGTGTCAGACTTTATTTTTCTGGGCTCCAAAATCACTACAGATGGTGACTGCAGCCATGAAATTAAAAGACGCTTACTCCTTGGAAGGAAAGTTATGACCAACCTACATAGCATATTCAAAAGCAGAGACATTACTTTGCCAACAAAGGTCGGTCTAGTCAAGGCTATGGTTTTTCCTGTGGTCATGTATGGATGTGAGAGTTGGACTGTGAAGAAGGCTGAGCGCTGAAGAATTGATGCTTTTGAACTGTGGTGTTGGAGAAGACTCTTGAGAGTCCCTTGGTCCGCAAGGAGATCCAACCAGTCCATTCTGAAGGAGATCAGCCCTGGGATTTCTTTGGAAGGAATGATGCTAAAGCTGAAACTCCAGTAGTTTGGCCACCTCATGCAAAGAGTTGACTCATTGGAAAAGACTCTGATGCTGGGAGGGATTGAGGGCAAGAGGAGAAGGGGACGACAGAAGATGAGATGGCTGGATGGCATCACTGACTCAATCGACATGAGTCTGGGTGAACTCCGGGAGTTGGTGATGGACAGGGAGGCCTGGCGTGCTGTGATTCATGGGGTCGCAAAGAGTCGGACACGACTGAGCGACTGATCTGATCTGATACTTCTTGCTAGTCATAAACTGCTGAATTATGTTTAAAGATTACTTTGTACCTTCTTAGAATGTTTTAGAATATTTCCCAGTAAGGAAGTACAAAGTACTATACTTTTATTTACTTTAAATACTTGTTTTCTCTGTTTATTTATATTACCAGTTTAGCATATATATAGGTTATTTGTTTCACTCTGCTTTCAGATAGAGTCAGCATTTTCTCTTTTGATTTTATTTTATTTTTGAAATACGTAAGGCATATACATGTTAAAAACTAGACAAAATATATAAAGTGTATGTTCAGAACCTTTTCATCTACATCTCTGTTTTCTCCACCTAGTTTCTACCTCCTCCCTTCTTTTTTTTTAATTAATTAATTTATTGTAATTGGAGGGTAAATACTTTACAATATTGTGGTGGTTTTTGTCATACTTCGATGTGAATCAGCCATGGATGTACATGTGTCCCACCATCCTGAACCCCTCTTCCACCTCTCTCCCCACCCCATCCCTTTGGCTTGTCCCTAGCTCTGGGTGCCCTGCTTCTTGCATTGAATTTGCACTGGTCATCTGTTTTTCATATGGTAATATACATGTTTCAGTGCTATTCTCTCATATCATCACACCCTCGCCTTTTCCTGCCTAGTGCAAAAGTCTCTTATTTACATCTGTGTCTCTTTTGCTGTCTTGCATATAGGATCATCGTTACCGTCTTTCTGAATTCCATATACACGTTAATATACTGTATTGGTGTTTCTCTTTCTGCTTACTTCACTGTGTATAATAGGTTCCAGTTTCATCCACCTCATTGGAACTGACTCAAATGCGTTCTTTTTTGACCTTCTCCCTTCTTATAGGTAACCGTTTAATTTCTCACTTATCCTTTCATTATTTATATAAATATAGACATATATATGAAGAAGAAACCTGTATAATTTGCAACAAACGACTATATATATATATATATATATAAAATAACATTTACATAAAACTTGTGAAGTCGCTCAGTCGTGCCCGACTCTTTGCGACCCCATGGATAGTAGCCTGCACCAAGCTCCTCCGTCCATGGGATTTTCAAGGCAAGAGTACTGGAGTGGGTTGCCATTTCCTTCTCCAGGGAATCTTCCCAACCCAGGGATTGAACCCAAGTCTCTCACATTGTAGACAGACACTTTACCATCTGAGCCACCAGGGAAGTCCATATGAAGAAGAAACCTGTATAATTTGCAACAAACGATTATACATATATATATATATATAATAAAATTTACATAAAACTTGTTCCTCATGCTTTTTCACAACAAATACAAATCGTATTTGCTCTGAATATTTTTCTTTACATTTTCCCTTTCATGTAGATCCTAGAGATCAAGGGGCATCTTTGTAAAGTGCCAGTTTCTCCCAACTTGCCAAAGATTCTCAGATGGTCCCATTAAGTCAATGGTTCATTTTGTTCTTAGATCTTCTCTTGTTTCAGATCTCTAAACTAGACCCTTTACTTTAAAAGAGCTATTGTTCAGGGTCAGTATTTACTACCCATGCCAGTGAAAAGAACTTAATAAATAGCACAGTGTATCTTGTTCATGTGCTATCTCTTAGATAGATTATCCAAACAATATTAATGTCTGGTGGCTAAGGAAGAAGTGATTTTGCCTCCCTTTGTCCTCTGAAAATAAAAGATCCAGATGTAATATTCAGAAACCAGCATATTACCTGTTGTTTCAGTTTGTTCTAGATCCCACAGTCTATTTTAGTGTGGTTTTTCTTCCTTAAAAAACATTATTGAGAGTCATTATAGAGCAGTGTCATTATTTGAGTTCTCTGTAAGGGACCTTTTATTTTGTAAATAAATTATATTAGGTAATCTAGATTTTTCCCCCCCCATCACTTAAGTGTTTTACCAAATTTGTATATTCACATTAACTAGAACAGAAAATCATGAAAAATAAATAAGCCAAATCTAATAGGATAACTGATATGATTGGGATTTGTGTAGAAATACAAAGCATTTGTTTTTTTTTTTCTTGATTTGCAACATGTATTGACAATAAGGCGTATTGTAAAAAAAGAAATCCCTCTTTCCAAACAAAGATTTTCCAATTGAACTCACTGAGACTCCCAATGGTATGTTCACTTCCTGTTTTCCTGTTTTAGGCACACAAACTTGGAACATGAAAACCCCTGGAGGTCAAGTGTTATTTGAATGGTTTCTTAGCAGTGAATAATGGCTCCTTAGCAATAAATAGCTCTGATTCTGACATAGTAATCTTAGGAAGAAAACTGCATAATTACTTTGCAACAAATGACTGAATATATATAATAATGTTTGCATAAAGCTTTAGACAAAGGTGGTATCAGTTCACATTCCTTTTGATAGATACCTTATGAGCTCTCAAATTTTTTGATATAAAAGATTGAGCTTAGTTATAATATCACAATATGTATCATGGTATACTATTAATATATATCATTATATATCATATATTAGAAAAGTGATTAATTTCATTCCGTTAACTAGCCCTCCATTTTTGTATGGTGGGAAAAAACTCAAGATTTAGCATTGAGCTAGGGACAAGATACATTAGCCCTTTTTAAAGTTCGGAATACTGATTATGAAATTCTTATGGGGAAAACTTACTTTTAAATATGTTTTATTGTTAAAAAGGTGAAACCTTCAATGATGAAAAATGACTTTAGTGTTGTCATCTTCCATAATACTGATAAAAGTGAATTAAGTGTTAAGTTCCTTCACTAAGGATTGTGAAAGTCATCTTTTACATGGATAGTAAGTTTTTTTTCTGGAGAATGCTAATGATTAATCAAAAAAGGCTTTGCTGTGACACTTGTGACTTGATTGCATTCTCCTGAACGGTAGTGTGGTGTTAATGAGCAGCATTAAAATTACCCATGGCATGCCCTCCAACTGCCAATGGGGAAGAAATTGATGATAAGAATGATGCACTTGTTAGTATCTTTTCTACTGGGGCCTCATTCAGGCCAGACCCATATAACTTTTCAATTGAAAGTTGGGACTTGATGGTGAAAGCCATGTAGGTTTTTATGTGCTCTGCCCATGCTGTGCAGAGAAGGGAGAGACTGACATATGACTCCAAGTAACACTCTCCAGGGAGCACTATACCTCACAATGCATCTCCACCCAGAAAGGAGAGCCCCTCTCTGCCAAGTGTACAGGTTTGTGATACTTCCAAGCTGTCACTGCAAGAGAAGAAACAACACTCTTGTCTGGTTTGTTTCCTCCAATTTGTATGGACCTTGGTCTCACTCCCTCCTTCACTATTCTAATCTACCTTGACAGTACTGCTGAAATTTTACTAGGTTAATTCTCATGAAATCTTTAATTCCTTCTTCTGCTTCCCAGGGCAATAGATCCAGATAGTCACCAAGTCCTGCAGATTAAAAATATATATATATTTCTTCTTAATTGGAGGATAATTGCTTTACAATGTTGTGTTGGTTTCTGCCATATATTAACATGAATCAGCCATAGGTATACATATGTCCTCTTCCTTTTGAACTCCCCCCAACTCCCACCTCATCGCACCTCTCTAGGTTGTCACCTCTCTAGGTTGAACTCCCTGCATCATATAGCAAATTCCCACTGGCTCCCTACATGTTTCAATACTACTCTCTTAATTTTTTATTCCAAGATAGCAAACACACACACACACACATAAATTTTTAAAATTTTATTTTCTATTCACATAATATATAATTCAAAATATGAAAAAGAGTAATTCAGTCAGGGGCACAGCAGGCAGCAAATGGTATTCAAAATAGGTTATTTCAAGAGAGTTTAATTGCAGTGAAAAATTTTGCAAAAGCAGAGGGGTAAGCATACTCCAAGCGATGATGCAGCCAACTGTTAGTACCAGGCCTGTTGAAGGGTGAGAGGGGAGTAGGTGTCAGAACTAAGGAGGTGAGTCCTACCGAAGAGTGGTCAGCCCTTACGAGAAACTATGATCTGAGGAAAGATGACCAACTTCAGAGGACCTTTAGTGGTACAGCCCAGAATAAATACTCTGTTCCTACACTTCTTCCCATTGATTTTCTGTCCTTTTTCCCATTGTCCAACCCAGCAAATAGCCAGAGGGCAGGAAACCCTTGATTCTAACTAACCCTGTCGTTAGCCTTCTGGGGCACAAGCAAGGTGGCAGGAAGCAAGTGGAAGATACCTAGCACACAAGCCATACGGGGAAAATCTTTCTCTCCTGCCCAGTACCCCAGCGCAAAACCAACTGTTTACCAGAACCTTCCAGAAATCTTTTTTTTTTAATTTTATTTTTAAACTTTACAATACTGATTGGTTCTGCCGTATATCGAAATGAATCCGCCACAGGCATACACGTGTTCCCCATCCTGAACCCTCCTCCCTCCTCCCTCCCCATACCATCCCTCTGGGTCATCCCAGTGCACCAGCCCGAAGCATCCAGTATTGTGCATTGAACCTGGACTGGCGACTCGTTTCATGTATGATATTATACATATTTCAATGCCATTCTCCCAAATCATCTCACCCTCTCCCTCTCCCACAGAGTCCAAAAGACTGTTCTATACATCAGTGTCTCTTTTGCTAAATCTTAAATCTTGGTGCTTTGTAAGAAAATTGAAGTTTTAAAGCAAACCTTGTTTCTGGGAAGGATCCCCCTGATGTGTCCCAAAGGTTTGCAAAGGATCACGTAAGACAATATGACGCATATGCTGTTCCTGCATTTTTGATGCTTTGAATGGTTCATTTTGGCCTTAAAAATGCTAAATAGGTTAAGTTTTTATATTATTGCCTTGTGTTTCCTATTAGTGATCTGGCTCAGAAATAAAACTTGTAAAAATATATTGGCTTTTTTCAGACAAGTGATTATAGCATTTTTTCCTTAAACAGACTTTTTAATGGATCTAAAGCAGAGTCTCCTAACTGTGTTCACAGATGGACATCGACTTTTAGGAACTCCTGAAATTACATTAAACGTGAATTTTAGGAGAGCAGGGCCATGGCTTTCATTAGATTCTCACTGAGATCTTTGTGACATAAAAGACTAAGAACGTTGATCTGAAGAAAGTTTGATGGATTTAGAATTTCTTCTTCTTATTACATATTTTTAATGCATTCTTGGGGTTCAGTAACCTAGACAAAGTGAATGATACCTGACACACATTTCTTGACGTGGAAATTAAAATGATCTCAGTAACTTGCAAACTAAAATTCTCTAGTATGATTGATTAATATGTGCTAAGTGATCTTTGAAGTATAAAAGAGTGTGATCTTAGTCAAGAAATTCTGCTATGGCCAGCTTTATGTACTCTGTCCTCTGACCAAATATTTTTCTGAGAAGAAAAGTTGAATTTAATATTTAAAATCTCTGAGTAAGTTCAAGCTATGATTTTTCTAGCAGCATTTAAAGGAATGAAACTATTAGTAGAGCCACATAATTCCTACTGCACTGTATAATGCATCATTAGTCTAGATTAGGTAAGTCAACCTTTTACTTCTCCTTATATCCTTTTTTGCTTAGGACTGATTACGAGTGTCTGAAATCTAACTAACTTAAAACAGGGAATTTTAAAAAAAATTTACATGAATTATACTCGAAACGATGGAGGCCAAGCTGGCATCGGGCATGGCTACCACATTCAGAGTTCCAGTTACTTAAAGCCTCTTCCTTTTTATTTCCCAGCTCTTCTTCTGTCTGTATCAACCTCATTCTCTTTTGATAGTTTTTCTCTATGCTGAGAAAGACATAGTTATAGAAATATCCAGGCTTGTAGCATTCTAGCCAGCAGACTAGGAAATTTATCTTTCCTCTTTCCTTAAGAATGTATAAAAATCCAAGGGAAAGACCTTGCTCAGCTTAGCATGTCCAATTGTTGGATTGAGTGTTAATGTCAACAGCTTATCCCATGATTAGGAGTCCGTTCATTGAATAGTGGAGCCATTTCCCGAAAAGGAAGAGGGGCGGTACTATTAGCAGAGTAAGGGAATAAGGTTGCTGGACTGGCCTAACCAGCAGCAGTCCAGCACAGTGAGTTAGTGTAGGCATGTGTCAGAAAATCCTGCTGCTGAATTAGTAACTAGAATGTCATCCTCTGGGCTCTACAAGCTGAGAATTAAGCTGTTCTATTTTAGCTATAAAACTACCAAGCCTGGGAAAATAAGGATTTGTTTGATCTCCACATGTTCTTAATCTTCCTGTAGAAGAATGTTAAAGTATATAATACTTAAATATAATCACCACATAATCTTTATTGTCACAGAAGGCTTTTAAGTTTCTGACTAGATGATAAAATTAAATATGAATGCAAATGAAAAATAAGTAGGTTATTATGTCTTATGCTTCTGACATATTTGGAAATAATTCCTCCATGGTTATTTTGAATACAGTAGGCCTTCACTGCTCATTTTCCCAGAGCATCTTCCTTTTTTCTTTTGAAAATTGCAAAAAACCTTCACTAGGGGATTAAAAGAATCAAGAGTTATAGTTGATACAAGGTTTATTGCCCCTCCCAAAGCTCAGAAATCCTCTAGACTGAATATATTCTTTCCATTAATTTTTTGATGGAAAAAGCTAATAATACCTTTCTTAACAATACCTTTCTTAATACCACTTATGAAAGACACAGACACTAAAAGGAATAAAGATACAAAATATTTTTCACAATCCCAGTCAACATATGAATTCATTTCTTCTTTATATTCATTACAACTTATTATCCTTGGGATAAATTAACAATACATTGACAGTACAACCAGCCATATACACAGCCACCATGGAATAAAGCCATGAGAAAGTTTTCATACTACTTACCTTACAGTTCATTGGAACAGACAAAACTGTAGCTTTTTCCTCTTCTTTGATATAAAAATCTCTGAGCCCATCCTTAGTCTCTTTTGATGTTAATAATTGTTCTTTGTCATTCCTCCTTCCCACCTAAATGATGAGAAGTTAATTAGAATAAAATGAAAAATTTTCCTGATTTAGTCACCCTTTTTTGAAAGGTTACTTTATAAAAGATGTCCACAATTCATGACAAAAATAACAGAAAAAGAAAGACTTCTTACAAAATTTTAACATCCAAAGAAAACTACTGGCTTTTCCATCTTCATTTCTTTCTTGTCCTTTTCAACAGGGTTGGGGTTGTACACACATATGCACACACACACACATATATACGCACATACATATGTACACAGGTATTTTATATCACTCTCATCATCCTTAGAATTTGTATTCTGCCTATTTTATTTAACATTTGTCCTGTTTCCATATATTGCACATCCACTTTAGCTACATATGATCTAATTTGCTGATGTTCCATAATTTGCAAAAGAATTAACATTTAATTGGATGTGTGCATCATTTCTGGTCTTGACCTCATAAATGATTCATATATTATGAATATATTTGTACATTAGAGCATTTGGGGGGATTATTTCCTCAGGAAAAATTCTAAATAATGGGGTCATTGGATCAAACAGTGAAAGCACTTTTTATAATGTAATTTTACAATGAACTTGAGATATTTTAAAAGTTGGAGGGGCTCCCCTGGTGGTCCAGCGGTTAAGAATCCGCCTTGCAGTGCAAGGGACACCAGATCCGTGGTCTGGGAAGATCCTACATACACGCCTTGGAGCAACTAAGCCAGTGCACCACGGCTACTGAGCCTGCCCTCTAGAGCCCACGAGCTGCAACGACGAAGGCTCTGCAACCACTGAAGCCTGTGTACCTAGAGGCTGTACTTTTCAACAAGAGAAACCACTGCAGTGAGAAGCCCGTGCACTGCAACGAAGAGTAGCCCCCACTTGCCTAGTGCAACAATCAAGATCCACCACAGTCAAAAAATAAAATAAGCAACTTTAAAAAAAATTGAAAACGTGTAGCTTCAGTGTTACAGATTTTTTAAACTGAAGTTATGTGAGTGTAGTTTTTATTATTCATTGGCTCCATCCCATATGTTCTACCAAATTACCTTTTTAACTCTATTAATTATGTGGGGGAAAAATGAAAACCTAAAGCATAACTTCACATGTGAAAGAAAGAAAAGAGAGAGAAAGGTGAGGGGCCATGTATTGATTTTCTTTTCACCCTGATGTTTGATTTCCACTGTGTGCCTGCTGCTTAATTTCCATTAGGTTTTCCTTCTACATAATTTCCATTATGTCTACCTTGATTTCTTTTATCCTTTTGTTGCTTATTGATAAAAGCTTATTTCATGACTCTATGTGTCAACCTTTAAACCCAATCATTGGTCAATGAAGAATGATGATTTAATATTTCTTTCTCTTCAAAAGAAACTTTTGGATGATTACCTTGCCCTCACCCTTACCATAAACATATACACTCTCCTGGGAATTTTTCATAAAGCTATATATTTAAAATTTTTTATGATGGGTATAATCGTGTATTCCATCTCTTTGAGTCTTTCATTGGGAAACTGTGTTAATATTAATAAAAGTCTTCAATACCTGTTGGACAGCTTGAAAAACCAAAGATAATGGATTAATTCTGAATATTGTACCTCATTACCAGCTTTTTTCACCCTGTGGACACTGAATGTTGTGTCATAGCTGGTATGGAAATGTTCAGGTGGTGTGAGCCACTTCTGGAGGCTGGAGAAATCAGATGCCATCTTGTATTTCATTTGTGTTTTAGGGAACTAGTTCAGTCCCTGGCAAGTATGACTTTTAGCATGCTCCACGTCTCTTGGAGAGATAGCTATCTTCTTTTTCATTCTGTGAGAAAGAATATAGACTATAGAGGGACGTCTCATGAATAGTTGACTATTTTGACATAACATTAAAAATTATAAAATATTAATTCATTCTGTCAGCATTTTTAATATACAGTATAAATTCCAGAACATGTTGGCTTAGAGTTGTCTGTCAGACATATTCATTGCCTTGTAAACTCCAAAGTCCTTGGATGGAAACATAAGCTAAATTCTCCATTTATAAGCAAGCTCAAAAAAATTTTTTTTACATAAACAGAAAAGTGCATCTTTGTTATTCTACCCAGTAATTGTCTATATACGTTTCTTAATCCACCTGGGCATTTCCAAATTTTTCCCGACTACAGATCTGCAGAGGATGATAGCCATGATCAACTTTATAAGAAAGAATTCTAAATTAGAAAACAAATAGTTTCCCAGAGACTAGCTATAATTTCAAACCTTTCCAAATATTGAAGAATTCAAGGACAGGAATAGATAATAGGATTATACTTGAAATGTTTTTCCTTCTTCATACATATGTGTGTATTCATTTTTAAGATGGTTTTGGTGATTATTATCTGGTATTTATTACTTCTCTAAAAAAAGTAAAAATAATGAACCGCTTTTTCATTTCCTCACTGACCACTTATTGTCATAGCTGAACTCTGTTTCTGGAGATATTTCCTAAACCTGACATCTTTCATGAGTCTTCTCCTCAGACCTCTGGTTCTTATTGCTACCTCTCAACAGACAAGGTTTTTGTAATCACTTCTAGATCAACATGGCTGTTGCTAATCTCACCCTTATCAAGACTTTCACATACCTGTAAGTGGTTCTACTTCCCTAGATATCCAGGTATATTAGATATGTGTTGCAGATGACTTGGTAAAGAAAAAATTAGAATTTTGATTAAGGCTAGCTTTCTGTTGCTGTGTAACAGATTACCTTAAACATAGATGCTTGAAAGAACACGATTCATTACCTCATTGCTTCTGCGGGTCAGGAGACCATTTTCAGATTAGCTGAGTCTTCCACGCAAGATAGAATAAAGGTGCTGGCTGGAGAGGTGATTGCATCTGAGGCTCAGAGTTCTCTTTCAAGTTCATTCAGGTTGTCGGCAGAATTCAGAATTAATCTGTGATCATATAACTGAGGTCCCTGTTTTCTTGCTAGCTGTTGTCTGGAGACCTCTTTCATCCTCTAGATATCACTGTTGGGTACTCACTACATCGTCCCTTCCATTGGCAGTTCATCAGATCAGATCAGATCAGATCAGTTGCTCAGTCGTGTCTGACTCTTTGCGACCCCATGAATCGCAGCACGCCAGGCCTCCCTGTCCATCACCAACTCCCGGAGTTCACCCAGACTCAAGTCCATCGAGTCAGTGATGCCATCCAGCCATCTCATCCTCTGTCGTCCCCTTCGCTTCTTGCCCTCAATCCCTCCCAGCATCAGAGTCTTTTCCAATGAGTCAACTCTTCGCATGAGGTGGCCAAAGTACTGGAGTTTCAGCTTTAGCATCATTCCTTCCAAAGAAATCCCGGGGCTGATCTCCTTCAGAATGGACTGGTTGGATCCCCTTGCAGTCCAAAGGACTCTCAAGAGTCTTCTCCAACACCACAGTTCAAAAGCATCAATTCTTCGGCGCTCAGCCTTCTTCACAGTCCAACTCTCACATCCATACATGACCACAGGAAAAACCATAGCCTTGACTAGACGAACCTTTGTTGGCAAAGTAATGTCTCTGCATAGCTATTTCTTTTTCTAGATCTGCAGGAGCATTTCTGCTGCTGCTTCTGTATCTGCTTAAATGCTCACCTGATTAAATCTGGCCTACTCATGTTATCTCCCATTTCATTAACTCAAAGTTGGCAGATAAGGGACCACCAAATCTACTAAATCCGTTTTTCTATATCATGTAGCACAATCATGAAAATGATAGCCCATCCTATTGACATTCCTGTAGATACTCAAAAGTGAAAGTGTTCATCACTCAGTCATGACTGACTCTTTGTGACCCCACAGATTGTAGCCCCCCAGGCTCCTCTGTCCATGGAATTCTCCAGGCAAGAATACTGAAATGGGTTGCCATTTCCTTTTCCAGGGGATCTTCCTGACCCGGGGACTGAACTGGAGTCTCCTTCATTGCAGGCAGATTCTTTACTCTCTGAGCCATCAGGAAAGGAGTTATGCAGGGTGTATATACTATATGTGGGAACTTTGGGGATCAGCATAGAATTCTGCTTACCTTAGGACAGATGGAAACTAGCATGAATGCCATCATTACTTATATAAATGATGACCTTAAGATAGTTACATTAACATAGGTGGTGCCAATAGAATGCCAATTTAAGATTTCATTAGTGTGTGTGTTTATGAAAAAGTACATAATTATGTATCCACATTGGTATATACTTTTTAAAAACATATCTAGGAAATCTTTTAATATGCATGCGTCTTACGCTACACTATACTAATCGTATCTTTAGTCTGTCTTTGATGCTTCTTGGTACATGTTTCCCACAAGTCAACCATATTTGAATGTGAAATTTAAGATTACTTTTGTAATTATGTTTTTATTGAGAGACACAAGTGAGTACTTTTTGCCATTATTCCTTGTTGTAAAATTATGGAAAATTATGCATGCTTTTCCCCCCCAGCTGACAGGCAAGGTGTAGTATGTGGTCACTGCCTTCATCTCCCTTCCAGATAAAGATAGTTGCTTCTGGTGAATAATCAGATTACAGCTTTCATCCTACTTTACTCTCTAACCTTTGGAGGAAAAACATTCTTATTTTCAGTTGTTTTGCATGTATGTGTATGGGCCAAGCTACATTTGAAATGTTATTTTTTTAGGAACAAATCTGTTAAGAAAAGAAATAAAAATGTAGGTTTCTTTTTTGAATAAAGAGAATACTGTTTCTGCTCTGGTTTCCTAAAATGTATTTATAAATGCATCTGTTTCTACATAAATATAGATATTTGTTGTTACTTAATTTCTGCTTGTGTTGCTAAAATTGGTAATAGAGCTTTTCTTTGAGTCATATTTTTTTGTATTCTTTGCTCTACTATCTAAATCATTTCCCCAGTATCTCTTTTGGGGAGTCACTGATTTCTTTTGTTGCTTTTGCATTAGTCAGAGCCTATTGCCAATTTTTGACTATTTATTCAATAGACTATAAAAAAGAGATATTCAAATGTTTGTATTTTACAGAGACTGGGATTCAAAAATTTATTATTTTTGTAAATATGGTATGTTAGCCAGAGTATTTTGTAAGAAAAATGGAAGAAATAAATTTTTATTTTATTTTCACATCAGTGGGTTATCATGATAAGATAGCTAACTGATATGAAGTTAAAATTAAATCCTGACACTTTGAAGGCCTGTTTTGTTTATTTATTTCATTTGGAATGTCTATAGCTATCAAGGCCATTATGTGGAATAATACTTTACATATGTATTCATAGATTACTCTGCTGTAGTCCCTCTTAACTTTGTACTTCATCTGAAGGAATTGAAAATGAGATTGGAAATTAATATGCCTATTTATACCCACATGCACATTCAGTTTTTATTTCTTTTAATTGGCTTTGAATTTCTTCTCTCTTCAGGAGAAAAAAAAACAAGATTCATGGCTTTATCAGTAATCGTATTCATCTTCCAGTTCAAGTCTTTCTTGAACTTGGTTAGGTCAGGCTGACATTTTATATATATTAAGGAAACTTTGGTGATAGAGATGAATCCACAAGATAATGTTTTATTCTGGAGTGTCCCTAAAATGTGTTTCTAACCCAATCTCAAGGTTTGATGTGTTTTAAGCCCTGATTATCTTGTTCATTCATCAGTATTTCTTCCTATTTCCTGGATGTACTAGATCTAATTTTGATAATATTAATAACCTTCCAAGGGCTGGAATATACCACAACTGTAGAAGGGAGAACTTTTTGCTAATGGTAGCAAGAAGGTGGATGAAACACACTTCTTAGCAGTGTGTTCACTTTTTCTTTTTTTGGCCCCAACACTTGGCTTGCAGGATCTTAGTTCCCCAGCCAGGGATTGAACCTGAGCTTCCTGCAGTGGAAGTGTGAAGTCCTAACTACTGGACCACCAAGGAATTCCCAACTTTTCAAGTAGCTGACTGTTCTTTTTTCTTTTAATGAATGTTTGATACTAGTTGCATGAATCAAACTGCAGTTTCAAACAACTCTGCCATTTCTTATCGAAACATGGGTATGGGGGAAGTAACTGTTGGAAAAGTAATGATTAATTCAGTTCATTATTTTATTAAATGTGTACATTAGCACAGATATATTAACATATGGATAAGGAATGTTCTATTCTTCTTGTTGGGGCTTCCTGGGTGGCACTGGCTCTAAAGAACCCTCCTGCCAATGCTGGACAGATAAGAGATGCAGGTTTGATCCCTGGATTGGGAAGATTCCCACACACTACAGTATTCTTGCTTGGAGCATCCAATGGACAGAGGAGCCTGGCAGGCTCCAGTCCATAGGGTTGCACAGAGTCAGACATGACAAGTGAGTTAGCATGCCTTCTTCATGGTAAGGATTGTAGCATTCCATATTGTAAGAAAATGTAAACTTGGAAGTATATGTTCCTTTTTATTTGAATAAATGAAGAAGTTTAATAATAATATAGGCAAGATACTTAAGGAGAACATTTGCATTATTTCAGATTCATCCATGTGTGCATCTACACATGTTGATATGTGGGTGGGAATTGCGTAAAGTTTTCCATCAGCTTGTGTAACATTTAAAAGTACAAGACATCCCAGGGAAAATAGTTTCATCCTTAGCATCAAAGATACTTCTTTCCATCTATTCTTATGTATATGCATTACATAAATAAAATATACCATTCTTTTCATTGTTACAGTATGAGGTATTAAAACCAAAGAGAGGTACATCTTTTTGAAATTGGAATAGGGAAGTGAAACAATATGCAATCTATTAAAAAAGAAATATTTCAAATATTTGCCAAAATTATAGTTGTATTATGGCTGTTTATAATGCTTAGATATTACACTGTAGTTTCATTCTTATTAAGCTATTGGTAGTTCCATTATTTAAACAAGGCGACTTAAAATTTATATGAAGTTATTCCTCTCATTTGGATTGTACATACTGCATTGACATATCTGTGACTATGATGAGGACTTTTTTAGAAAGCTTATGAACTACCATATTATCTGCTCTTTTAGATGTTCTCATAATGAAAATATAAAGATGGATGGATATGAGGAATTTTCTACTAATCTACTCTAAATTGGAGAAATTCAACTAACACTTGTAATAGAGACATTTTTATCATGAATTTCCTTTCCTAATCTTCTCTACCTACTGCAGTTAGGTTATTTTTAATAGGACTTTCATCTTGAATAGTCCTTTCATGTTCATTGGCCATCTTGTTGCTATAGGAAAAAACCCTTTTTCATTAATAGAGGGATGTGGCTGTTCAAGAGTGTACTCAGGAATCAGATGTACTGGGAATTAATCTATTGATGCTGTCATTGACCAGATGGGGAACTTTGGGCTTCCACTTGACGTCTCTCAGGTTCTGCTTCTCACCTACCCAAACAGGATCATATTTATTCTTACCTTATTGGTTTATTGTGCACCTCAGTTCAGTTCAGTCGCTCAGTCGTGTCTGATTCTTTGCGACCCCATGGACTGCAGCACGCCAGGCCTCCCTGTCCATCAGCAACTCCTGGAGCTTGCTCAAACTCATGTCCATCAAGTCGGTGATGCCATCCAACCATCTCATCCTCTGTCGTCCCCTTCTCCTCCTGCCTTCAGTCTTTCCCAGCATCAGGTCTTTTCCAGTGAGTCAGTTCTTCACATCAGGTGGCCAAAGTATTGGAGTTTCAGCTTCAGTATCAGTCCCTCAAATGAATGTTCAGGACTGATTTCCTTTAGGATGGACTGGTTTGATCTCCTTGCAGTCCAAGGGACTCTCAAGAGTCTTTCCAACACCACAGTTCAAAAGCATCAGTTCTTCAGCACTCAGCTTTCTTTATAGTTCAACTCACATCCGTACATGGCATGACTACTGGAAGAACCATAGCTTTGACTGCTGCTGCTGCTGCATCACTTTATTTTATTTTATTTTTTTAAATTTTATTTTATTTTTAAACTTTACAATATTGTATTAGTTTTGCCAAATATCGAAATGAATCCGCCACAGGTATACCTGTGTTCCCCATCCTGAACCCTTCTCCCTCCTCCCTCCCCATGCCCTCCCTCTGGGTCGTCCCAGTGCACCAGCCCCAAGCATCCGGTATTGTGCATCGAACCTGGACTGGCGACTCATTTCATAGATGATATTATACATGTTTCAATGTCATTCTCCCAAATCTCCCCACCCTCTCCCTCTCCCACAGAGTCCGTAAGACTGATCTATACATCAGTGTCTCTTTTGCTGTCTCATACACAGGGTTATTGTTACCATCTTTCTAAATTCCATATATATGCGTTAGTATACTGTATTGGTGTTTTTCTTTCTGGCTTACTTCACTCTGTATAATAGGTTCCAGTTTGATCCATCTCATTAGAACTGATTCAAATGTATTCTTTTTAATGGCTGAGTAATACTCCATTGTGTATATGTACCACAGCTTTCTAGTCATGTCCGACTCTGCACGACCCCATAGACGGCAGCCCACCAGGCTTCCCGTCCCTGGGATTCTCCAGGCAAGAACACTGGAGTGGGTTGCCATTTCCTTCTCCAATGCATGAAAGTGAAAAGTGAAAGTGAAGTTGCTCAGTCGTGTCCAACTCTAGCGACCCTGTGGACTGCAGCCTACCAGGCTCTTCCGTCCATGGGATTTTCTAGGCAAAAGTACTGGAGTGGGGTGCCATTGCCTTCTCTGTAGCTTTGACTAGATGGACCTTTGTCGGCAAAGTAAATGTCTGCTTTGTAATATGCTGTCTAGACTTGTCATAGCTTTTCTTCCAAGGAGCAAGTGTCTTTTAATTTCATGGCTGCAGTCACCATTTGCAGTGATTTTGGAGCCCAAGAAAATAAAGTCTCTCACTGTTTCCATTGTTTCCCCATCTGTTTGCCATGAAGTAATGGGACCAGATGCCATGATCTTAGTTTTTTGAATATTGAGTTTTAAGCCAGCTTTTTTGCTCTCCTCTTTCACTTTCATCAAGAGGCTCTTTAGTTCCTCTTTGCTTTCTGCCATAAGGGTGGTGTCATCTGCATATCTGAGGTTATTAATATTTCTCCTGGCAGTCGTGATTCCAGCTTGTGCTTCATCCAGCCTGGCATTTCACATGATGTACTCTGCATATAAGTTAAACAAGCAGGGTGACAAGGCACAGCTTTGGGGTACTCCTTTCCCAATTTGGAACCAGTCTGTTGTTCAATATCCGGTTCTAACTGTTTCTTTTTGACCTGCATACAGATTTCTCGAGTCAGGTCCGGTGGTCTGGTATTCCCATCTCTTTAAGAATTTTCCAGTTTGTTGTGATCCACACAGCCAAAGGCTTTGGCATAGTCAATAAGGCAGAAGCAGATGTTTTCTGGACCTGTCTTGCTTTTTCTATGATCCAGTGGATGTTGGCAGTTTGTGCACTTCAGTAAGCTACTAATGCATGTAAAGCACCTAGCACAGTGCTGCATACATGATAAGCCCTCCACAAGCACTAGCTGTTAGTATCATTTCCTCAACTCTAGCCCTCAGCTCTAGGCAGGCTTATCTTTTCACGACCCCTGGAGTCACTTGCAGTTTTGTCCCTTCTACAATTCCAGTTTTGTTATTCCTCTCATTTGAAATGTCTTTCTCTGCCTCTCTCCACCCTACTAACATTCTGTCTTCCAAGAATGAACTCAGCACCTTCATGAACACTGAAATGACTGTTCTAATTCACTAAGATCTTTTCTTTTTGTGGATTCCATGTGCCTATGGTCAGTTCCATTTACCATGACTCTCAGTCATACGTGTGGTGGGATCTATTCTTTGTATTTGCCTGTTTTCATAATAAGAGTTGAAGTTCTATAGGTTCAAGTGCCCTTTAAATTCTCATGTCTTCCTAAGAATTGAGCATGCAGGCATGTTATTGAATTATTTTTTCTTAAAAAAAATGGTTCTGCATTATTTACCATTAACTGCATATATTTGCAAATTAAAACTGAATATCTACTACATGTGTTCATTGTTAACAGTTTTATTAAATATGTGAGTTTGTAATGCATTCATCTGAAAATTTCTTTTGTCATTTATTTTGGCAGGGTCTTTCACAAATATTTATTTAAAAAGAAAATGTTACATTATTTATTAATATAGGCAGGGCACTATGCATTTATAAAGAAATAAATGGATTAAATAAGTAAATATATCAAATGTAAGCATTTACATAAATTATGTGTATGTATATGTAAGAACAAAATTAAATGCCTTTTTTTAAAAGTAAAATAAAAATGGGAGTAAAAATAAGAATGAGAAAGGTTAGGGATTTATTTTAGATTCAACATATGGGTAGAATGCAATATTTGTCTTTCTCTGTCTGACTTATTTCACTTAGCATAATTTCCTCAAGATCCACCCATGTTGCTGCAAATGGCAATAAGTCCTTCTTTTTATGGCTGAATAATATTCCATTGTATACATTTACATTTTCTTTACCTCCTTATCTCTCAGTGGACTCTAAGATTGTTTATATGTCTTGGCTATTGTAAATAATGCTTCAGTGAGCATGAATCTAGCTTTTCTGTTCTATTTTTGATATTTTCTTTTGATAAAAGTGAAAATGGTACTTCCTTGAACATCTCAGCCATCTAGTATTCCTCTATGATTATTTTCCTTTTCATCTCCTGCCCTGTTTCTGGATTGTTGCCAACTATTAAAAAAAAAATAAGTTTTCCCTGTTACATGTGTAAAAAGGACAGTATGTATGCTGCTCTGTGGCCTGCTTTTTTTACTAACTTTATTTTATAAATATCTCAATATTAAAAGTAGATTCATATCATTATTTTTAATAGATACATAGTATGCCAGTGTGTGATTGTTCTATAATTTATTTAATAATTAAGCTTTTAGTGGATATTTTGATTGTTTCTAATATTTTGCAATTGTAATATGAATATCCTTGTTCATATATATTAGTGTTCTTGACCAGTCTTTTTATTCCGGACATATCTTTATTTATAATGCATATTGTCAAACAGGTTATGAGTTAAGGGAAATCCCTTAACCCTTCTATAAAGGTTATATACTAATTTATTTTCTCAGCATTAGTCTGTGTTCCTATAACTTCATTAATCTTTCAAAATCCTTGCCTATGATAGGTTATTTTTTTTTCCTCTTTTGAAATTCATTATTCTTTGATTCTGGAAAGGTTGCACACATCTTTTGAAATGTTTATTAGCGTTTGTAGTCATTTTATTAATTATTTCTTCATGTACTCTGATCAGTTTCTGTTATGATGGTCACTTTTTTCTTGTTGATTTATACATTAATAATATTAACTATTTGTTTGTTATACAGATTTTCACCAAGCCTGGAAACATAGAAGAATATATAATGAATAATTTATAGGTATTATATTGTTATTCATGATCAAATAATATTACCTATGCTTCTGTATTTTATAGCCACCCTATATGTCCTATAAATAGTTCTCCCTTTACCTCCAAGTGCATCATTTATCATTAATTGAGTTTGATGTCGCTTGTCAAAGGAACTACTTAAATTTTTATGTAGCAAAATCTAGTATATGCTTTACTTTCTGTTTTGGTTTTAGAAAGGTCTTCTTCATTGAGGAAGTAGTCATTCAAATTTTCTCCTACTACTCCTATGTTTTAATTTTTAATAATTTTTGATTTTGCCCATTTAGAATGTATGTAGGTATTAGTGTAAAGTAAGTCTGTTGGAGAAGACTCTTGAGAGTCCCTTGGACTGCAAGGAGATCCAACCAGTCCATTCTGAAGGAGATCAGCCCTGGGTTTTCTTTGGAAGGAATGATGCTAAAGCTGAAACTCCAGTACTCTGGCCACCTCATGCAAAGAGTTGACTTATTGGAGAAGACTCTGAAGCTGGGATGGATTGGGGGCAGGAGGAGAAGGGAACGACCCAGGATGAGATGGCTGGATGGCATCACCGACTCGATGGATGTGAGTCTGAGTGAACTTTGGGAGTTGGTGATGGACAGGGAGGCCTGGAGTGCTGTGATTCATGGGGTCGCAAAGAGTCGGACACGACTGAGCGACTGAACTGAACTGAACTGAAGTCTCCAGCTTTACTTTTCCAAAAGGGCTGCCAGTTGTTCTCTTTGGAGGCCTCTTCTTGAATTTTTAGTGGCTACAGACAGGTTACCAGTTCTGGGAAATCCCTTAACCTTTCTGACTCTCAGTTTTCTTATTTCAAAATAGGGAGTTAGGTTATTTCCCACTTTAAATCAAAGTCCATGGAGGGTAAATTACTTGTCCAGGGTCTGACATATTATCTATTTTGGAGCAGAGGTTTTCCGTGTCTACTCTTTGATGTGCCATTTGGATAACTAAAGTTTGGGGTGAATGGGATTTGTCATTGATCATAAATTGAGAAATCTAAGGTTAGAGTTGGGGCTTCCCAGGTGGCACTAGTGGTAAAGAACCCACTTGCCAATGCAGGAGATGTCAGAGACACGGGTTAGACCCCTGGGTCGAGACGATCCCCTGGAGGAGGAAATGGCAACCCACTCCAGTATTCTTGCTTGGGAAATCCCATGAACAAAGGAACCTAGTGCACTATGGTCCGTAGGGTAACAGAGTCAGACACAACTGAAATGACACAGCAGCAGCAAGGTTATAGTTGGTAAATGGCATATAACTTTTATTTTTGGTCATTAGATGCTATTTTAGACTGATGAAATATGGTATCACTTTATATAAACTTCTTTTTATAACAGAAACTTTGACATATGAAGTACTCTCAGAAGAGGAAATAGTAATGTGTACTTTATGAAAAAATACAACAAAAGGTCAATTCAGAAATAAAGTACAGATATGGAACACAGTTTTCATTTTGAGTTTCTCTTTTGAAACTCTTATGTGACAGTGATTTTTAATTTATTAAATATTATAACTTAACATTTTGAAAAAAACTGTAATATTAAGCAGAAGGGAAAAATATTGAGAGTCAATCCTAGAGATTTCAATAAGGTAATATAGACAAAAAAATATCTCCTTGTTATGAAGATAATCTGAGCTGAAATGATCAAGGCCCAAAAGACTCTGGCTTTCCCTAAAGCTGCCTAGAAGAATGTGGATAAGATCTTGCTCCATGAAGGGAGCCATTCCCACAGAAAACTGTAGTATGAACTAGGTGTGTAGACACGGAGGAACCTACCAAAGTCTGTTTGTTAAGATTCCTCTCTGTGTCCCATTGGCTTTGCAGGGTCCAGCAAACACCTGTTTACCAAACATTTGCCTTTCCCGCTCCATGTTAATTCCCTTCCTTTTCTTGGAAATTCCAAACCACTACCCCCAACATCCTCTTTTTTGTCTTCGGTTGAAGATGGTATTTAAGGTGAGGGTTTTGATCATTTTGGTGAATTACTCAGCTCTATTATAAATTCCTCTTAGGAACATCCTTGCTTCATAATCACCTTTCTGCTCTCTTCCGTGGGAACCTTCCACACCCAGTGTGGTACCCTATATGTGTGTGTGTGTGTGAAAGTCCTCTGCAAAAATAACAGATTTCTCCTGCATATATTTGTTACATGCTTATCACCCTGAATTGTACTGGTTCTTTACTCCTACTTCTGTTCAATTTATCTCCAGACTGAACTATTTTCATTTCTTTGCCCCAAACACTCTTCTATGCCAACATGTAGTAGAGGTTCAGTAAATGTGTTTTTGAATGAATTAAATCCATGGTGGGCTTCCCTTGTGGCTCAACTGATAAAGAATCTACCTGCAATGCAGGAGACCTGGATTCGATCCCTGGGTTGGGAAGATATCCTGGAGAGGGAAAAACTACCCACTCCAGTATTCTTCTGGCCTGTATAGTCCATGGGATCACAAAGAGTCAGACACGACTGAGCGACTTTCACTTTCACTTTCTAAATCCATGTCAGAATTTTAGAATTGGATGGGATCTTGGTGATTTAATCCCTCCAGCACATTCACTTTATTAGTGAAAACTAAAGTTTTTCATCTTAATGCTCTAAATTCAGAATCAAGCAATTCATTGTTTTACTTTTCTTTAAGGGAAAAACAAGCCAGTTGTTTTTTACTTGCCTTTGACTTTTCCTCTGGGCTCAAATTGATACCCCAGTACTACCACCCTTGATGTGGATGGTTTTTATCATGGAATATGCTGTTGTTTCTTCAAACTCAGATAATACCAATCTTTCCCTTCTACCCATTTCTTTTATTGCTCAATTGTCCTTTGTTCTTGGGACCTTGCTTGGAACAAGTTTCCCAGGACCTGCCCAAGTTTGGAAACACTGAGAGATGACAGGAAGCTGGAGAATAAATAATCACTGTTTTTACTGATAAAACAGTTGAAAAACATCATGCTTTAGTGAGAAGGCCAAATGATTCTATTAATGCTTCCTGTCTCCATGTCCTCCAGTGAAGTCTAGACTTTGGTATTTAGGACAGATTTGGGTGTGTGGGGTTGACACAATTTATAATAATCTCTGTGTTCACATTGGTTGCAGCAGAGAGGAAAAGAAAAGAGAGGAGGTCCTCAATGTTTCAGTTCAGTTGCTCAGTCGTGTTCGACTCTTTGCGACCCCATGAACTGCAGCACGCCAGGCCTCCCTGTCCATCACCAACTCCTGGAGTTCACTCAAACTCACGTCCACCGAGTCGGTGATGCCATCCACCATCTCATCCTCTGTCATCCCCTTCTCCTCCTGCCCCCAAAAAGATTGTGCTCAGTCGCTTCAGTTGTGTTTGACTCTCTGCGACCCCGTGGACTGTAGCCCGCCAGGCTCCTCTGTCCATGAGGTTCTCCAGGCAAGAATACTGGACTGGTTGCCATACCTTTCTCAAGGGTATCTTCCCAACCCAGAGATGGAACTTACATCTGTCTCTTATGTCTCCTGCATTAGCAGGCAGGTTCTTTACTACTAGCGTCACCTTTGAAGCCCCTCTAAAAGGTTAACTTTACCCATTTCAGAAATGTGGACCGATGTACACCTAACCAGGTCAACTCACTTCTTCAAGATAGGGCAAAGAGTGGGAATCCAGGAAAGAATCCAGTGCCAATCCCTCACATGAAAATGAGAAGTATGGGAGGAGACTGAGAACCCCAACACATCTTTCTTAACCATTTCTCATTTTTAGTTACGGCTTTTTTTTTTTTTTTTTTTGGTACACACCTTTTTTATGTGTTACGTGTTCTTCCCTGCATCTTTCAGGTCTCTCTGCTTGAACTGTATTAACCCGGTTTTCTTAGTCTTCAGCCTCTCACCAGGACAAATGTTCTACCTACTGTTTTGATTGCCAGTCATCTCAGACTTTCACAGCCCTGATATCATTCCTCATGGCCCAGGAATCTGAGTATAATGAAATCCCCACATGACTCTCAAGCATTTTGAGAAATGTCCAGTGCAACCTCTAGTTCCCACTTCAATTTCATTTCATTGAAGTTTTTTAATATTTATGGAGTCCCTGACAACTGTTACAGTTTATACTTCTTGGTGCATCTGCATAGAATATTCATAGATTCTTTCTTCTCCATCCTCTTTGTTTAATAAGCAAGATAAATGCTCAAGTTTTATTAAAACATTCCCTCCAAATGCCTAGTTCATTTGATATTGAAACCTAAAATTAGAGCAAAAACCAGAGAGAGCCATGTGGGAAATATGTCAACCTTGTAGATATATCTTGGGTCCTTTTCATTTGGATGTATGTATTAATAGAGATTATTTTGTTTCAGGATCTCTGCTTATTCCCCAGTAATTGAACATGAAGGCTACCATTATGCATTGATTTCTCTTTTATAAAAACATAATTTGAATTTATGACTGAAAAGCAGCAATGAAAACACTCTTTTTCCTGGGTTGTTGGTTGAATTTAGATTGAGATCAATACAATGGTTCATCAGACAATTGTGAAGAGATGCCACATTCAAAGACCTTAGATAATCAATCCCTCTTTGTTTGGCGTTATAGACATGCACAACTGATGTGCATGACAGTTTCTCCACTGCTTCCTTATCTCCTTTTGCATATTTTTCAAATGCAAAAAGTTTAGTAATTTTCCACAAGAAAATGTACTCCTAAAAGGTTTCCCTAGGGGTAATTTTGACCTAAATCAAATCCCTTATGATTATACAGTGGAAGTGAGAAATAGATTTAAGAGACTAGATCTGAGAGACAGAGTGCCTGATGAACTATGGATGGAGGTTCATGACATTGTACAGGAGACAGGGATCAAGACTATCCCCAAGAAAAAGAAATGCAAAAAGGTGAAATGGTTCTCTGAGGAGGCCTTACAAATAGCTGTGAAAAGAAGAGAAGTGAAAAGCAAAGGAGAAAAGGAAAAATATACCCATTTGAATGCAGAGTTCCAAAGAAGAGCAAGGAGAGATAAGAAAGCCTTCCTCAGTAATCAGTGGAAAGAAATACAGGAAAACAACAGAATGGGAAAGACTAGAGATCTCTTCAAGAAAATTAGAGATATCAAGGGAACATTTCATGCAAAGATGGGCTTAATAAAGGACAGAAATGGTATGGACCTAACAGAAGCAGATCTTAAGAAGAGGTGGCAAGAATACACAGAAGAACTGTACAAAAAAGGTCTTCATGACCCAGACAATCACGATGGTACAATCACTCACCTAGAGCCAGACATCCTGGAATGTGAAGTCAAGTGGGCCTTAGAAAGCATCACTACAAACAAAGCTAGTGGAGGTGATGGAATTCAGTTGAGCTGTTTCAAATCCTGAAAGATGATGCTGTGAAAGTGCTGCATTTAATGTGTCAGCAAATTTGGAAAACTCAGCAGTGGCCACAGGACTGGAAAAGGTCAGTTTTCATTCCAATCCCAAAGAAAGGCAATGCCAAAGAATGCTGAAACTACCGCACAATTGCCCTCATCTTACACGCTAGTAAAGTAATGCTCAAAATTCTCCAACCCAGGCTACAGCAATACGTGAACTGTGAACTTCCAGATGTTCAAGCTGGTTTTAGAAAAGACCAGAGGAACCAAATTGCCAATATCTGCTGGATCATGGAAAAAGCAAGAAAGTTCCAGAAAAACATCTATTTCTGCTTTATTGACTATGCCAAAGCCTTTGACTGTGTGGATCACAATAAACTGTGGAAAATTCTGAAAGAGATGGGAATACCAGACCACCTGACCTGCCTCTTGAGAAACCTATATGCAGGTCAGGAAGCAACAGTTAGAACTGGACATGGAACAACAGACTGGTTCCAAATAGGAAAAGGAGTACGTCAAGGCTGTATATTGTCCCCCTGCTTATTTAACTTATATGCAGAGTACATCATGAGAAACGCTGGGCTGGAAGAAGCACAAGCTGCAATCAAGATTGCTGGGAGAAATATCAATAACCTCAGATATGCAGATGGAACCACCCTTATGGCAGAAAGTGAAGAAGAACTAAAGAGACTCTTGATGAAAATGAAAGAGAAGAGTGAAAAAGTTGGCTTAAAATTCTACATTCAGAAAACAAAGATCATGGCATCCGGTCCCATCACTTCATGGCAAATAGATGAGGAAACAGTGGAAACAGTGGCTGACTTTATTTTTTGGGCCTCCAAAATCACTACATATGGTGACTGCAGCCATGAAATTAAAAGATGCTTACTCCTTGGAAGGAAAGTTATGACCAACCTAGACAGCATATTACAAAGCAGAGATATTACTTTGCCAACAAAGGTTCATCTAGTCAAGGCTATGGTTTTTCCAGCAGTCATGTATGGATGTGAGAGTTGGACTATAAAGAAAGCTGAGTGCCAAAGAATGATGCTTTTGAACTGTGGTGTTGCAGAAGATTCTTGAGAGTCCCTTGGATGACAAGGAGATCCAACCAGTCCATCCTAAAGGAGATCTGTCCTGAATATTCATTGGAAGGACTGATGCTGAAGCTGGAACTCTGATACTTTAGCCACCTGATGTGAGAGCTGAGCCATTTGAAAAGACCCTGATGCTGGGAAAGATTGAAGGCAAGAGGAGAAGGGGATGACAGAGGACGAGATGGTTGGATGGCATCACCGACTCAATGGACACGAGTTTGGGTCAACTCCAGGAGTTGGTAATGGACAGGGAGGCCTGGCTTCCTGTGGTCCATGGGGTCACAAAGAGTCGGACGTGACTGAGTGACTGAACTGAACTGAACTGAAGAGAATAGGAGGCCAAAGCATCCTTAACTTTTGTTTGCAGTTTGGTGTTTTGAATGGCAACCCACTCCAGTGTTCTTGCCTGGAGAATCCCAGGGACGGGGGAGCCTGGTGGGCTGCCTCTATGGGGTCACACAGAGTCAGACACGACTGAAGTGACTTAGCAGCAGCAGCAGCAGAATATAGAAAGTAATTCTGGGTCAGATCATAAGAGTCAAGATCCTGATTAGTTTTCTTTTCATTTATTGCTCATTTAGGCCTATTGAGGCGTGACTGTGATGTAATGAAGCTTTTTTTAAACAAGTTTTTCAAAACTTGTATAGCCAGGTGAGTTGTCGTATTCAAAGTTGTCACTGCAGGACATTTATTACAAATACAGCTCAACTCAAAGCAATGTGAGATCTTTTGAGGAGGATTGCTATCAAAGTCTATAGCAGATTTTTGGAATTTTTATGTTATGGTGGCATAACTTCATTTAGTACAGGTATATCTGTGTCTTGGACGTAGCAAGTCCCAGTTGTCTTTTCACTAGGATGGGTAATTGGCTTATTTATTATTTAGAGGATACGGTTTGGAAAAAAATGAGACTGGTGTCTTATGTGTCATGTAAATCATCTCTGAAAGCAATTCCAAAAGGGAAATATCAACAAAGTTTTCAGCCGTTGCAAAGTTACTGGCATGAATAAAGAGGATCTCAAGAAGAGTTTTGAAAGTGATAGTATTCAGCTGGTTACTTAGTTCTGTTAAAGTTTTTAAAAAACATTCATTATTAATTGTAGCATTCTGGTATTGTGAAGAAACAAAGGCAATTTTCTGGAACAAAAATAAAATAGCTTGACTTGGTGTGATTATCATTTGCTCATTAGCTGGAAATGGTTCTTGGAATTGAAAGACAGGTACTGAAATAACGGCTAATGGATTAGAATGAAATGTATGAGAGCAGAAAGGGCACCTTTTAAAGACTCATTGCTAGAGTTTTGAGACATGGTGAGATATAATTTTCTTTCTTTGGTGTCTATTTCATATCCATATTTTATATATTTCCTTGGCTTGGATTTAATTTAATGATTTTCCATTATAAAAATTGTATTATCATGATAGAAGAATAAACATTTCAAATGCCCTGCATATTTCTGCCAGATGAACCTTTACATATATCTTGTGTGTAAGACAAGATCAGAAGCTCATGTTTAGACATTTTAGGTGTGATGTGCTTATCTGATAAACAGTGAGGAGATGGTGAGTATGGAGTTGGACATTATTCTGAGAATTCTAAACTAGAGATATAAATCTGAGAGTCACCAGAATGTAGTTGTTATTCAGGGAGAGACATTAGATGAAATCACCAAAGGAGTGAGAGAAGCATCAAGAGCTGAACCTCCAGACCCTACAATGTTTAGAGACTGGAGGAATGGGAAGAACCTAGCAAAGGGTGTGGAAAAACAGCAAGAGGAGAAGTAGGAGAAAAACCAGGAGAGTGTGGTGTCTGGTAGAAAATCGAAGGAAGTATTTCCAAGAGAAGGGGGTAGTCGACTGACTCAAATGTTGCTTGTAGGTGGAGTCATGGGAAGATTGAGAATTGATGTTAGATATAACAACATGGAAGGTAACTAGTGATGTCAATAAGAGTGGTTTTGGTGAAGTGTGGTGAAAATTTGATTAGATGGGTTCAAGAGAAAATGAAGGAGAAAAAGATAAATAATGACTATGGATAATTCTCTTTAGAGTTGTCTTGCTAATGGACAAAAGGACACATAGCAGTTTTGGGGCAGGAAAATTGTGTTAAGAGAATTGTTTTGTTTCTGGAAATGGGAGAGAGAAGAGTTTATACAATAATAGGAAAGAGCTAGTAAAAAGAGAGGATTGATGATACAAGAGAGCAAGGACTGTCTGGTGGCCATATCCTCAGGTAGGCAAGGATTGTGGTGTACAAGTGGAGGGACTGACTTGGGATAATTACATGGGCAGCTAACTCCTAGAATAGGAGGAGAGGCTGAGCATATGAGTATGGAGGATGCTGGTAGGTACAAAGAAGCAATGATAAAAGACTATGGAACTTACCTTTTGATTGCTTTTTTTTTCTCAGTGTTGTAGGTAACATAATCATCTTCTCAAGCCATGGGGAGTAGATGTTGGGGGTTTGAATAAAGAAGGAGAAGGCACGAAATGGTGTTGAGAGACAGTTAGGAGAGTAAATGTCCTGGACAAAGGGAATACAATTTCCAGGCAGCTTTAAGGGACTCCTTGAGGTTGGTGGTTGTCAGAGTAAAGTGAGTACAGTCAGCCTGATGATATGCTGTTCTTCAGCTCCATTAAGTTGTACCAAGTGCGTATGAAGCCAGTAAAAAGTTCGTTTAAACTAGAATTGGCTTAGGGAAGGGAGAAACACGTGTTAGGAGATGGGTAGGGAGATTTGCAAAATAGTAAATACTAGGATTGAGTTCATTGAGTTAGACAAGGCTGTGGTCCGTGTGATTAGATTGACTAGTTTTCTGTGATTATGGTTTGTGTGTCTGCCCCCTGATGCCTCTCACAACACCTACCGTCTTACTTGGGTTTCTCTTACCTTGGATGCGGGGTATCTCTTCACAGCTGCTCCAGCAAAGCGCAGCCACTGCTCCTTACCTTGGATGAGGGGTATCTCCTCACAGCTGCCCCTCCTGACCTTGAACGTGGAGTAGCTCCTCTCAACCCTTCTGCACAAGATCTGATAGATAGACTGCCTGATGAATTATGGACGGAGGTTCGTGACATTCTACAGGAGACAGGGATCAAGACCATCCCCATGGAAAAGAAATGCAAAAAAGCAAAATGGCTGTCTGAGGAGGCCTTGCAAATAGCTGTGAAAAGAAGAGAGCAAAAAGCAAAGGAGAAAAGGAAAGATATAAGCATCTGAATGCAGAGTTCCAAAGAATAGCAAGGAGAGATAAGAAAGCCTTCCTCAGTAATCAGTGGAAATAAATAGAGGAAAACAACAGAATGGGAAAGACTAGAGATCTCTTCAAGAAAATTAGAGATATCAAGGGAACATTTCATGCAAAGATGGGCTCGATAAAGGATAGAAATGGTATGGACCTAACAGAAGCAGAAGATCTTAAGAAGAGGTGGCAAGAATACACAGAAGAACTGTACAAAAAAATCTTCACGACCCAGATAATCACGATGGTGTGATTACTCACCTAGAGCCAGACATCCTGGAATGTGAAGTCAAGTGGGCCTTAGAAAGCATCACTACAAACAAAGCTAGTGGAGGTGATGGAATTCCAGTTGAGCTATTTCAGATCCTGGAAGATGATTCTGTGAAAGTGCTGCACTCAATATGCCAGCAAATTTGGAAAACTCAGCAGTGGCCACAGGACTGGAAAAGGTCAGTTTTCAATCCAATCCTAAAGAAAGGCAATGCCAAAGAATGCTCAAACTATTACACAATTGCCCTCATCTCACACGCTAGTAAAGTAATGCTCAAAATTCTCCAAGCCAGGCTACAGCAATACGTGAACCGTGAACTTCCAGATGTTCAAGCTGGTTTTAGAAAAGGCAGAGGAACCAGAGATCAAATTGCCAATATCTGCTGGATCATGGAAAAAGCAAGAAAGTTCCAGAAAAACATCTATTTCTGCTTTATTGACTATGCCAAAGCCTTTGACTGTGTGGATCACAATAAACTGTGGAAAATTCTGAAAGAGATGGGAATACCAGACCACCTGACCTGCCTCTTGAGAAACCTATATGCAGGTCAGGAAGCAACAGTTAGAACTGGACATGGAACAACAGACTGGTTCCAAATAGGAAAAGGAGTACTTCAAGGCTATATATTGTCACCCTACTTATTTAACTTTTATGCAGAGTACATCATGAGAAACACGGGCTGGAAGAAGCACAAGCTGGAATCAAGATTGCTGAGAGAAATACCAGTAACCTCAGATATGCAGATGACACCACCCTATGGCAGAAAGTGAAGAGGAACTAAAGAGCCTCTTGATGAAAGTGAAAGAGGAGAGTGAAAAAGTTGGCTTAAAGCTCAACATTCAGAAAACGAAGATCATGGCATCTGGTCCCATCACTTCATGGCAAATAGATGGGGAAACAGTGGAAACAGTGTCAGACTTTATTTTTTGGGGGCTCCAAAATCACTGCAGATGGTGACTGTAGCCATGAAATTAAAAGATTCTTACTCCTTGGAAGGAAAGTTATGACCAACCTAGACAGCATATTAAAAAGCAGAGACATTACTTTGCCAAGAAAGGTCCGTCTAGTCAAGGCTATGGTTTTTCCAGTGGTCATGTATGAATGTGAAAGTTGGACTGTGAAGAAAGCTGAGCGCTGAAGAATTGATGCTTTTGAACTGTGGTGTTGGAGAAGACTCTTGAGAGTCCCTTGGACTGCAAGGAGATCCAACCAGTCCATTCTGAAGGAGATCAGCCCTGGGATTTCTTTGGAAGGAATGATGCTAAAGCTGAAACTCCAGTACTTTGGCCACTTCATGTGAAGAGTTGACTCATTGGAAAAGACTCTGATTCTGGGAGGGATTGGGGGCAGGAGGAGAAGGGGACGACAGAGGATGAGATGGCTGGATGGCATCACCGACTCGATGGACATGAGTCTGAGTGAACTCCGGGAGTTGGTGATGGACAGGGAGGCCTGGCGTGCTGTGATTCATGGGGTCGCAAAGAGTCGGACACGACTGAGCGACTGAACTGAACTGAACTGAAGGTTGAATTTAAGATGAGAAAGGAAGGCAGTGAGACATGAGGTAGGTGAGGACAGTGAAATCGTAGTGAATTCATGAGTTTTACGTCTTACTGGGTCAAAGGATTGAAATGGAGTTTTTGAAAGAGAAAGCTCAAAGGGATGGAGTTGGTCAGAGAGTGAGATGCTTGAATTTGAGAATGTGTTATGTGAATGATGTAAGGGTAATATAGAGTGGAGAACATCATTGGGAGACATGAAGTCAAGAGGCTGAGAAGCCAGAATTAGAAGGATCACTTAAGTAGATATCAAAATCACCAATAATTACAACAGGGGTAGTGCTGGAAAGTGTGATTGTAAACTAAAAGTTAAAATCTTCAGGGAAATAAGGGGAAATGACCAGGAGTCAATAAGTTACTATGAGGATCAATGATAGATTGTATAATCTGATGATGTGAGATATAAAGTGGGATGATTTTTGGTGAAATTGTTGTAGGAAGGGGTCCCCTGCCAGGGCCCAAGAGTGGGCTCTTATCTAACACTCCAAAGTGGATGTCTGAGAAGACACAGTGCTGACAAAACAAGAGACTTCATTGGGCAGAGAACAGGAGGGTAAGGGAACCTAGAACTTCTTTGCCAATGTGGTTCCAAGTTTCTGGTTTTATGGTAAAGGGGTTCATTTCTGGGTTCTCTCTGGGCAATCATTCTGACTCAGGGTCCTTCCTGGTGGCACACATATTGCCCAGCCAAGATGGATTCCAGCGAGGAGGATTCTGGGAGGTTAGTACCTTTCCCCAATTGTTCCGATTGGTTTTGGCTTGTTATTTCCATGTTCCTTACCAGGACCTCCTGTCATAAAATAACTCATGCAAATGTTTACTATGGTTCCTGGCCAGGATGGGTTGTTTCAGTCAATATTTCCCTAACAGAATGAGGGAGAATGGCATGACATAGCGATGAGAGGTGAAAAGGGTAGCTTCCCCCATCCTCTCCAGACTTGCAGTCTATACTTAAGGGTTTGCAGGAGAAGCAGTTCTTCCACTGGGAAGCTGGTTCTCAGAGTAAGATGGTGAAAATGTGAAAGTGTTAGTTGCTCAGTCAAGTCCCAACTCTTTGTGACTCTGTGGACTGTAACCCACGGGGCTCCTTTTTGCATGGGATTCTCCAGGCAAGAATACTGGAGTAGGTTGTCATTTCCTCTTCCAGGGGAAGCTAGTGAAGGAAGTATTCGAAGAAGAGATTAGAGATAGGGGATTTTCCTAACGGCCATGAGTAAGTTCTGAAAGGCATCATATCTGGAGATGGGGCATGACGGGAAAAGGGGCAGAACAACCACATGGAGGTTAGAGAGCTGGAGATGAAGGATGATTTGGGAGCCTGAGCTTCTTGAGGCCACTACATGAACTAAGACAAAAGGCCTGATTTGGTTAATCTTGATGATTCTAAAGAATATCACTGTGAGTTTTGTTGGCAAGTAGATGCTGTCTTGCCAGGAACTAACAGAGTTTGGGACTCCCATTTGATTCCAACTCAAAAGGTTGTGCAAGTGAGAGTGTGGAGAAGTCTTATTTTGAGCATGGGCTCTTGACCTGTGACTATGGAGTCCAGCTAAGGGGGTATGGTCTGACTCCTAGAATATGGATGTAGAGAGGAAGGAGATGAAGGTAAAGATGTTAATTAGGTAGATGGCAATAGAAAGAGAGAATTTGAGGCTAACTCTGTCTTGATGATTTTCAACTAAATGATATAGAAATTGAAATCTTTAATTAGTATAAATAAATAATTTATTTGAACCACACCTAAAAATTGCAATTAAAAAAAAAAAGAATACCAAAACCTCTCACTTCTAGGGTACTTACTGAAAATCTAAGTATATTTTTAACTAACTGTGTCAGATTTTTTCTGAAAAAATCAGTCCTTGATTTGGTTGTAATGGAGTTCCCCCCCAACCCCATTCATTGTTTGCCATACTATTTTTCAGGGATTGGTTTTAATTGCTTTGCTGTAATGGGTTCCCTTGTGTCTTTGGCTTTCAATGTGGTAATGCGTCACAATGATCAGAATATGCCAACATACTATTATATTAATAAAATTTTACTAGAATATTTTTAGATATAATTTGATTGTACTTTCATGTCCTGGTATATATATTTTCATATATCATTATGTATATTTTTCATATATCAGAATAAACCTAGGAGATTCTGATTTGGTAGATGTGGGGATACCAGTTATTAATAAACAGAACTATGATTCTGCTCTAAAGCAAGGCTTGGAAACCTTTGCCTTAGTAAGAATAAGGATTTTATAAACAAGAGCTAATGTTAATGACAGTACCTATTGCAACTTTCATCTGATCATATTTACTTTAAGTCCCTAGTCCTTGATATTCACAATGAAAGCTCCCTGAAAATTTTCGTCAGATTAAGACGTGCTCAGCAGAACATAGCTAAAATAGCCTCCACTTTAGGTACAAGGGTACACAGAAAATCTCTTGTATATGTATAAATAGGAAAGGAATTTTCATGTTTAGAAATTGTAAAATAATAAAATGAAACTCTCATCCAAAAGGCAAATCTTGGAAAAACTTTTGATTCACATTTGTAGTTTCCCTTTAACTTAGTTTAAACAAAATGGGAATTGTAAGTACTAGTTATTACATACTGAGTATACAGATAACAGTTTTTGCACATCAACAGTGCTAAAAACTGGATGATTAATTCTCAGTGATATGAAAGTTCAGGACATTTATCCATTTTCTGTAGTGAGGCTTCTCAGCAAAGACGTTAGCTTGTCAGAGAATCTGGAAGATTAATGCTTGGCTAAACAAAGTGAGAAAATAAAGGAGAGAAAAGATGAAATGAGGGAAACAATGTATAGAATGGAGAGAATGGGAAGGATGTTTTCTTTAAAAAACTTTCTAAGCTTATCATTTTTTATTACTATTAAATATAATAATGAAATTTGAGTCCTTAAAATTTCTATTTTCCCAGTTCTATACTTCTGAAAAGGTTTTCTTGGTCTAAGTACCTAACGGAATCTGTTGATTTTCCATTGTGACCCATGACCTATGGGGCTTTTTACTATTTCACTGGGTGAATTGTAGTCATATTTGAAACTTTTATAATTCTCTTACCGAACTTCCTCAGCGTATGATAGGGTTATGTCCTGATAAGTTGAAAATGCATTTAATACACATAACCTATGGAACATCATAGCTTAGCCTGCTGCTGCTGCTGCTAAGTTGCTTC
This sequence comes from Bos grunniens, assembly GCF_055505025.1. NCBI lineage: Eukaryota > Metazoa > Chordata > Mammalia > Artiodactyla > Bovidae > Bos > Bos grunniens. The sequence goes on along the minus strand of NC_141168.1, from coordinate 48,044,798 downwards.
AGTTGTGTCTGACTCTGTGCAACCCCATAGACGGCAGCCCACCAGGCTCCCCCGTCCCTGGGATTCTCCAGGCAAGAACACTGGAGTGGGTTGCCATTTCCTTCTCCAATGCATCAAAGTGAAAAGTGAAAGTGAAGTCGCTCAGTCGTGTCCAACTCTTAGTGACCCCATGGACTGCAGCCTACTAGGTTCCTCCATCCATGGGATTTTCCAGGCAAGAGTACTGGAGTGGGGTGCCATTGCCTTCTTCGTAGCTTAGCCTAGCCTACCTTAAATATGCTCAGAACACTTACATTTGTCTACAGTTGGGCAACATCATCTAATACAAAACCTGCTCTATAATAAAGTATTTAATATCTCATGTAATTTATTGAATACTGTACTGAAAGTGAAAAATGGAAAGGTTGGCATGGAAACAGAATGGCTGTAAGTGCCTAGATTGATTATTATTGTAATTGTGTGGCTGACTGGGAGCTGCTGTTCTCTGACCCGCCCAGCATCACAAGAGAGTATCATAAAGCGTACTGCTAGGCCGGGAAACAGTCAAAATCCAAAATCTAAATATGATTTCTACCACATGCATATAGCTTTTGCACCATCTTAAAGTCAAAAATTGTAAGTTGTCTCTATGTGCACATCTACATTGTGCACATTTTCTCTCTCTCTCTCTCTTTTTTGGGGAGGACCATGCCACACAACTTGTCGGATCTTATTTCCCTGACCAGGGATAGAACGTGGGCCCTGCAGTGAAAGCATTGAGTCCTAACCACTATGCTGCTGCTGCTGCTAAGTTGCTTCAGTCGTATCCGACTCTGTGCAACCCCATAGATGGCAGCCCACCAGGCTCCCCCGTCCCTGAGATTCTCCAGGCAAGAACATTGGAGTGGGTTGCCATTTCCTTCTCCAATGCATGAAAGTCAAAAGTGAAAGTGAAGTAGCTCAGTTGTGTCTGACTCTTAGCGACCCCATGGACTGCAGCCTACCAGGCTCTTCCATCCATGGGATTTTCCAGGCAAAAGTACTGGAGTGGGGTGCCATTGCTTTCTCCGCCTAACCACTATACTGCCAGGGAATTCCCTGGAGACTGCTCTAAAAGGAAAACATGATGCTAATTTTGTACAATGTAACAATCATTGAATATATGAATAAGAAGGCATAATTAGCCTATTGTCTTGCAGTGTATTATTTTATAAAACTTTGTAGTTTGATTGGGCAGTTTTGCTTCATGTGATATTAGCTGGGGCACTATTATATTACATCTGGGAGATCCAAACTGGTCTCAATCATATGGTTAGGAATTATTGCCAGCCCTGGCTGGAAATTCAACTGGGGCTGTCAGCTAGAAACTCTACAAGGGTCTTGTTGTATGGCTGCTTAAACTTCCTCACAGCATGGTGAATGGATTCAAATATTCAAAGATGGAGAGTTCCATATGCATGGAAGTGAAAGTTGCAGATCTCAGATGTTATACAATATCACTTCTGTCTCATTGTGTTTGTTCTAGGACCAGCTCAGCTGCAAGGAGAGGAGAAATGATCTCCACTTTACCATGAGAGGAGTGACAAAGAGTTTGTAGACATCTTTGTTCAACCACAGTCTATCATCTGACCACAAATTATTTACATTTCTCACCTATGTAAAATGCACATATTCCTTCAAAGACTCCAGAACGATCTCATTCCATTATGCTATCAGGCTCAAACTCAAGGTTCAAATTCTTACCATCTCAATCTGATTAAACATTTGTAGATGAGTTGACACAGATACAGGCCTTTGAACTAAAAGGACAAGTTATCTATTCCACATACATTCAATATATAATGGGAAATAAGGATAGGATGATTTCAGTAGATATTGCTATTTAAAAACCAGAGAAATAGGAGATACCCAGCTATCACTGGTCCATTGAAATTCTGATAGTCAGCCAGGTGTATGTCACCAGTTCCCCTGTTTTGGGAAAGGGATTATATGTTGATTAAAGCTCTGTTCATCGTCCTGGTAGTGGTTGCTAAAGGTTCTTGGCTCCACCATTTACGTCACCATTTTCTTTCCATGAGAAATGACCCAGGCCTTAATCTAAGTATCTTTCTAGGTCTGCTTCCTGGCTGTAAAAGACTTGAATTAACTTGTGTGTTTTAATCCAAGCTGGCAGTGGTTTTTTGGAGGGTTTCATTTGAATCTTATTGGTATTTATCCCATAAGACAAACCAAATCCACAAGTCTTGAGACAGGCCTTTCTCTACTTGGAGTAAAATGCCCTTAAGATTCTTAGAAGTCTTTTTGTTTAGGTGAGAATATCCATGAGTCATACCTTGAGATTCTTAGAAACTTTTTGCTATAGCTGAGAATCTAATAGGCAGGCTCTTAAAAATATTAAAAACTTTAAAAATATAGATGATATAGGTTAAGCAAAATAACTCTAAGACCATCTGAGGTCTTATCAAAGGGTCTTACTATCATACACTTGATATGATCTTGACCTTGAGGTCATATTTGCATGGAAGCACTTTGGATTAGGTCTTTTCTCTGAGGCTATTTGGTTGAAAATCTGTTGCTGATTTGGATTTCTTTATTCATTTGTTTCTTTCTTATGCATATTTAGTGGGAATACTGTAATGAGGCATTCTCAGTGCATCACTGCAGGGGCTCATGATTTTGGTTTCTTCTGTTATTGACAATGTTAGCTATTATCACTCAGTTAAGGTTGATGTCCCCCAGTTTTCTTCACTGTGAAGTTATTAGTAGGATACATTTTGAGTGGAGACTTGAATATTGGGATTTATCTGAGAGAGTTATGCATTAACCATATTGAGTTCTTATTCATGGAGCCAAAGAATGAACTTCCCAAACAAGACAATAGGATTTATTAAAGAGAAGGAAAGTACAAAGTTGTCAGCATAGACACTGAAAGGGGGTAAAGAGTCCCCCCAAGGTGGGACTTACAGCAGTTTATATCCTTACCAGTATCAATCTGTACAGTTTTGGTTGGCTCCTGTCCTTAAAATGTGTCATTTTTTACCAATCAGTTTAAAGGTCAAGATGTTTAACATCTTTATTACTTTTTTGATCCTCAGATTAAGTCGCCACCCTTTTTCATGCCCACTGGCCATTTTACAATGGACCAGAAGTATGGGCTAAAGATGAATGATCACCCACATGGAACAGTTAATGACAGCCCTTCCCTGGATCTGAATGCTGATAATTTATCAGACCAAGGACACATTCCAGGAATTCTCTACAAAGGGTATAATTTTAGTTTAATGGAGCGAGATGTTTATTGAAAATAAGACAGAGGTCTCAGAGTCCTGCACTGACTGCCTAGCAATTTCTATTTCACTAGCAGCTCAACAGCCAATACCGGAGAGGCATGTGTTGATAGAAAAGAAAATCTGCCTTTTTCTGGAGGCTGGCAACTGGGGGAGAAGGCAGACTCATGTCCGAAGTCCAAATCTCCACCATTAATCAGTGGGCATGTTTTTAAAGGGGAGTTTCAGAAGTGTGTAGGCAGAGGGAAGGGGGGCTATATGCAGAACAGCACAGTCAGCTCTGACAGTCATCTTGAATTAGTCATGTAGTGGCCTGATCAGCATCATTTTGATTATTTTAGGTGCAGCTGATCTTTAATTCCAGGGTTGATTTTCTTGAGTCTGGATCTCAGAATTTTGGCAACTTATGTGATGGCTGTAGTCTGGTCATCATGTAGTTAACTTCTTCCTCCTGGTGGGATTTCATTATCTACAAAACAGCTCACAGGATATGGCTCAGAATATTATCTGTAGCCCTTGAGGAGGAACTAAATGTCTTTGACTTTTCTTAATGACTAAACTACTACTTTTTGGTCTTGTTTGACTATTTTCCTTTGCTTCTGCATTTTATCATTTCTCTCATTATATTTATTATTTGACTAAAGTTTTTCTACAAACAAGTCAGGCAGAGGGCATGGAGGAAGTTCTGTCCTGGGAAAGCCCCATAGGGTCTTATTCTATTTCAGAGACTGGCTCAGAAAACAGGGGTGTTGGTAGCTTGGAAAGATGAAGCAGCCTTTTTCTGTTTCCATTCTCTCAGTGAATATAGAAGTGAGGTCATTAGCAGGGAGTTATAATGAAGAAATGCCTTGGGGATTTTAGGAGAGAAAAATTTGGAAGGATCTTCTCAGAGTAAATTGACCAGGAAAATGCACTAGTGGATTTATGGGCAAAGGGGGACCACATACCATTGTGTTCATAAATTATGTGGCTAGATGTATGACCATTCAGGACGTTCTGCTTCTTAGGGTCAGACTTTGATTAGTAGAAGAGTTAAGTTTTACCAAGGTTGAGGTTTGGCCAAGTGAGCATAGTGTAGAGAGGAAGAGGAACAAGGGAGCGATTTCATGATAAATCATGGACTGTAAAGTAGATTAGGTGGACAAGAGAGAGATGAATGACGGTGAAAAAGTAGTACGTAGGGTCAGTGGTTTAAAAATCTCCAAATGAAGTGGAACTGGACACTGCAGGTCCCCTCCAAGGGCCATTCCATTTACCCATTTCTTATTTATGGATAATGGGCTTCATTCAGTCTCCTTGACCTGTGTTCCAAATGGCTGAATCAATCAGGGCACGGTTCTGGTTCCTAATACCTTTGGATTCTTCTGTAGGAACTAAGGCCCTCATCCAGGTGGAGGATGGTAACTTCAGACTGACTACAAGATTCCTGGAATACTGGAACACCACTGTAATACCTCATGTATGCGTACATGCTAAGTCACTTCAGTTGTGTCTGATTGTTTGTGACCCTATGCACCATAGCCCCCCAGGCGCCTATGTCCATGGGATTCTCCAGGCAAGGAAACTGGAGTAGGTTGCTGGTGCCCTCCTCCAGGGGATTGTCCCAACCCAGGGATCAAACCCACATCTCTTATGTCTACCTGCATTGGCAAGAGGGTTCTTTACCACTAGTGCCACCTGGGAAGTCCCTGTGTTACCTCACTACGAACCAATCTGAAAAAGTTTGCACACAGTGGATGATAACGAAGACTCTGACCTCCTCCCCAAATGATTCTCTCTTTAAAAACTTTCCTTGTCATGCAGAATGTTTGGAATAGGTTTTTGGACACAAATCTGCCTTCTCCCCAGGGTGCTGGACTTCTGATTAAAGCAACCTTTTTTTTTTTTTTTTCCAGCCAACACTTGTCTCTCAAGTATTGGCTTTCAAGTCAAACCTGGGTTCGGTAACACAAACAGTTAAAGTGAGAGTTCAAGAGAAAGATGGGTAGGAGATGATGCGTAAGGAGTGGGATAATTGAAACCAGGATTTGGGAGACTTTTCACATATGTTCTGGTTTAATACCATACCAACTTTATAAGGAAATTTTTATTATCTTCATTTTAGACTTGGACAAAATTGTGTTCATAAAGATTAAATAACTTGGCCAAGGTCACAAAGCTAGTCAATGGCAGTTTGGATAGGAAATAAAAATATTTGGTTTTGTTTTTAAATTCCAAAAGCTTTGTACTATACCAGCTGCCTCTGATTCATGACAGTTGCCCGCTAGACAAAGGATAATCATTATTATGACTGAAAATGTTGACATTGTATTTGTTTTGCTTTTTCTAGGCTTATTATGGCATGCAAATAAATTTTAAAAAGGGGGCCCCAGAATTCATTTTGAATTTTTAAAACATTTCCTTACTTCCTTTAGAAAATAAGTGGGTTTAGAATTTGACTGGAAATGATTTTCACTTGTCTTTCAAAATTCACAAAGAATCATTCACACAGCACTTTTGAGAATGGAGTAAATTCTTCCTGATCAGATGAAATAAAATTTTCCATATGTTAAGGAGAGTCTCTGTTTTCCTGTACTTAAAATTAAGTAGATTCCTACTTAACGATAAACGATGATTAAAATAAATAATAGAACTTAAAAAGACAATTTTGATTATCTCTACTTTAGGAGGCTTCAAAAATTTGTACTGAGGTTCTAAATTGGTGGTAGTAAGGATTTTTATGTTTCAGTAGAGGAAAAAATTATGGTATTTTAAATAGAAGGTTTTTCAGCCCAATAATTAAATAACAATACTTACCCGACTTCCACAATACTGCAAACAAACAGAACCAAATTGTGTGGGCTGCTTTTGGTTTAAATTACATAGTGCCCTTTCTAGCAAAACTTTACATATAGAGGCTTGATTGAAATAGCTGCATAATTTCTGAGCAGAGGCTTTTCTTCGCTGTAATTACATTCCTGTGGTGACTCATACGCTCTTAATTTCTTGATTTTATAATTCAAAGAAGAATATTCCCTTGAAATTTAAAAACCTGGAAGACTCAAAAGCTATTTTTTTAGAAATTTATTATTGTTATTATTATTACTCCTACTGCTACTACAGTTCCTCCCCCTCTAAGTATCATTCTACATAGTTGCTTTTGATCTTGCTCATGCTGGCTCCCATAATGGGGGTTTACTCACATGGCAGTGAAGGAGAAAGGATCCAACATTAGGGATGGGCTGTTCTGGATTCAGTGGCTTACTCAGTGGAGATATGGGGCTTTTACTCTGATTTTGTAAGCAAATAAGGTGAGGAGGAGGTGTCCCTGGAGAAAAAGAACTAGATATAGCTTTTTGACATAGAAGTCATTTGTGGTATAAGCCTGGCCAACTGCTTGACCTTGAGCAGATCTCAGTAATAATGATCTTAAGGAAACAAAATAAACTGTTTTCAGGCAAGAGAAATAACAACAGCAAAGATAATAAATCAGTTGTAAAGACTCCCAGTTCTGTTTCAGTGGTAAAGATTGGCCTTAAGTACTTTCTTGAGCTGTTTTGCAGACTTTAAACTCACGTAGGGCTAGTGCTCAATCATTACATCAAGTGGAACCTAAGGAAAGATGATGTTGATTTTTTGCTGACCCTCATGACTTCAGTCAACTGAAGTGTGGACTCTATTAACTGTTCCCCCAATTCTTTGCTGAATTTTCTCAAGTCTTTTCATGAATATGCACATACCCTTAACTTGAAACTTCACAATTTTGCTCTTGGGGAAGACACTGCTTTGGGGCAAGGTGTTTTCCTTACTTGTTGCAAGTAATAAATTCTTTATTCTCCAGCTCTTTGGCTTGGTTGTATCTTTTGGCCTGAGAGTCACCAAGAGAGAGACTAGGTTTGAGGTGACAGGATTCACCCGCTGGCACAGCTCTGTTTCTCTCAAGAGACTGCTTATTTTTGATTTTCTATTTCTCTTTCCTTCATCTGGTAATTTTCTTTTTTTTTCTTCTGAATTTACTAGTTCAGATTCCCAAGAGAGGGAACCTGGCTGGCTCTGCTAATAAATGCTGCCACTGTCACTGATGGAGAAGTTGTTGGAGACTGATAGTAAGGTTGGGGGCAGTGTTTTGAAAACATCTGGCTGGTACCTCTCCTGTTGGGGGTATGGTCTTGGATAAAGATTAGGATGTGAATGTGCTTTAAAAATTTAAAGACTTTAAAACATTTCATGAATGTTGTATCTTGAGGCACCTTATTAAAGGGGACATTTTTTCTCATATGTAGAATTAGAGATAAGTATATTTAAGATGATGTAAATATTTAAAAATTATTAATATATAAGAAACTGGTGGTTGTTTAGGAGAGATTTCAAAAAAGATTATTTTAGAAAGCTGAAGTATATTCTTTTTCATTTCTTCTAAACTTCCTTGCATCTGTTTAATTTTTTTTCTGGGGGAAACATTTTGTTAGATAAAATATCACACATAACACATGAGAAATGGTATGGTATAGTAGCAAATCAAAACTCTTTGATATAAAGCTAAAGCAAAGATCATTTCAAAGTTAGGGGCAAAGCAGTTAGCTGTTGGGGAAGGCTGTGGCTGAACAGGAGGTGGGGAGTGGGTGAGGGTGAAAGAATTCCACCTTAGCATGTTAAGCTTGATATGCTTATTAGATATTCAAGCAGAGACATCCAGTAGATAGTTAAATCTCCAGTTTGAGAAAAAAAAGAAGTTTTGAATTTGAAATAAAAAATTAGATATTGACAGTGTCTTAGTACTTAAAGCCATGAGACAGGAAAAGAGCACCAAGGAATATGGAGAGAGTGTCTCCTGGGAGTACCTCACTATTCAAACGTTGGAGAAGAGAAACAGCAAAGGAAACTAAGAAGGATGTAAGGAATAATAAAAATTTAAATTAAAATCTTTGTATACAAAAAAGCTAAAGTAAAAAAATGAAGAATAAGATGTCTTAAAAATGATGGTAGTTTCCTAAACTTGCTGAACTATATTGGTGGAATTAGCTCTGCTAAGCAAGGGGGTGACAGGTGGATTAGTCAGTTCAGCTTCATATCCTTTTACAAGTACTAGGCTGTGTGTGTGTGTGTGTGTGTGTGTGTATGAAAGAGAGAGAGAGAGACCTATAAAGTTTTGTTTTTGCCTTAAAATCTATATTAAATAAATCATTCATGCTGGAATGTTGTCAACAGTGGTGATTTTCAAATGATTTACATATTCAAGGTCCTCTTTCATCATCATTTTTTTTTTTTTTGCAGTGATTTGCTGTCCTCTGAATATGTGGAGAGACACATTGAACATGGAGGGAAGACTGTGGAAGTAAAAGTAAGTAAAATTTTTCTCTTGAGGAAAACTCTGAGAATCTTTTAAGCGCTGATGATAATTTTAATTTTCCATGATGCTTCCAATATACAATTTGGGGTTTTTTATATTTCAGAATTTATCATTAAAACGTGTCACTGGCTTAGGGGAAAACTTAATTATCAGTAAAAGAAGTCTTTACTACAGGAATTGTTGGAGTTATGTTTTGTGGGATTAATATTACTGCAAATAGTTCTCTTTTAGATTATATCACAGAAAATAATTTCTGAAATTGGTTTTTAAGGTTAGCACTGAGAACGAAGAGGTGGAATCAAGTCTAGGGTAGGTGCCTGGCTTTGTATTCATTTGGAAAAATTCATCTGGAAAATTATTATGTCAACAGGGATATCCCAGAGAGTTTTAAATCCCTGGAGACAGAAATCTCAGGATATTGGTTCTTGTTGGGTAAACTCTGAAAAAGATTTCATACACATTTTTTTTTTTTCTGATTTGTAAGTGGTAGACCCAAGTTTGATCCTTGGGCCAGGAAGATCCCCTGGAGAAGCAATGGCTACCAACTCCAGTATTCTTGCCTGGAGAATTCCGTGGACAAAGGAGCCTGATGGACTACATGTCCAAGGGGTGGCAAAGAGTCAAACACAACTGAGCAACTAGCACTTTCACTTTCATAGGCATAAGAACGTGTCTGTCAACTGATGATGCTGTCTGAGGTATATGAGACCAAACAGCACCCAAGAGTTTCTTTAGAACCAATGTTTAATATAAGTAGTTTTAGCTAAGTGTTTATTTTCTTCTGAACAGGAGTTTAAGAAATAGAGCTTGTCCTGTTCTTCCCTGTGCTGCTTTCCAAACCCAGGGCCTTCCCTCCTCTTATAAAACATGTAAACACTATCTGACTTTTGTGGTTATTCTTTCCTTACTTTTGCTTATAGTTTTATTACCCAAGGGTGTCCTAGAGTTTAGTTTTGCTTAATTTTTTACAAAAATAAGTTTTTAAAAACTCTCTTTTATTCCATTGGTTATCTTTATCTTTCTTTTTATTCTTCCTTGCAGTTTATTTGTTGAAGAAGTCAGATTATTTATCCTATACAGTCTCTCACAGCCTGGGTTTTGCTCTTGATTGTAACTTTATATTTACAGTAAAATGAAATATATTTTAGTGACCTTTCCTTAAGATAATGATTTGTATTATCTGCAAGGCATTCTATGTCTCATTGAAGGAAGTGTTATTCTGCTCAGAGAGGTGCATAATCCTGATCTTAAAGTTCTGTTAAACCTTTTTCCCATCAAAGTTTACAAAGAAAGGTTTTAGGCTGAAAAACATGATAAATACTTTTTATGTGTTTTTTTTAATAAAATATATGAATATCATCTTTCACTTACATTTATTTCCAATTCATTTAAAAATTAAATTTGAAGTTTGTCCCTTAGTTTAAGGAGAACTTCTGTGTATTTAACATAAACTTTAAGAATGTAAGTGTGAAACCTCAATTAATTAGAATACCCTGGGAACAAAATCTTTTTGTTTTGATTGTGTTGAACTATGGCTCTGGATTTTTAAGACAAAAGAAACTAAAGTTGATGCGGAGCAGTAAATAAGTCTAAACCATGCAGTTTGCTGTTTTATTGCTAGCTAGCTTTTTCTGTCTTGAAGCTGAAATGTGCCAGGATTTTGGTTAGTCGAAGTGTCCCATTACATAGGCTCCGGTTCATCAGTATTATAATCCTAATATAGTAATTACTAACATTTATTGCTCATGATGTGACAGTCATATGAATTTATATATGTTCAATTCTCCAAACAACCTGTGATTATAAAATAACTTATCCCACTTGACAGGGAACTGAGGTACAGAGAGGTTACATAACTGGCTGAAAGTAACACAGGCAGGAGGGGTAGAGCTGCAGTTTGAATCTAGGTTATCTATCTCTGGAGCTGACTCTTAACACCATGCTATCTACCATATAGTCTACATTTGTGTAAAAGGTTAAAGGCAAAAGGAAAAGGAAGTGGCAGAGGACAAGATGGTTAGATAGCATCATTGACTCAATGGACATGAATTTGAGTGAACTCCAGGAGATAGTGAAGGATAAGGGAGCCTGGCGTGCTGCAATTCATGGGATCGTGAAAAGATGGACTCAACTTAGTGACTGAACAACAGCAAATGTAAAATAAGATAGCCATACAAAGTGAAATGTATCTTATTTAGACTTATTATATACATATCTCATTTTCTGGAGGTTCCTAACAATTGCACCTTTATAATCTTATCTTTAAACTGAAATGGTGGTCTGTGTAGTGGGCCTTTAGGTATCCCTCTCAAATTTGGTTATGCATTTGGGTAGCTTTTCGGTAGCATCAGTTGCCTTGGGCAAAAATGGTAAAGACATACTCTAGTACAAGGCCTATTTTATTTTTCATATCTCAGGAAAATTGCTATAGTAGGAGTTTTAGAACACTAGGAAAGGAATGGTAAATCTTCTGTATTTATGGATGGGGAAGGAAGTAGATTTCCCTGGAGTCAAAAAGTAAAAATAGACATCTTGGAAGAGATATGATTTATTATTGTATCATTACCAGTGAATGATCATGACCAGTCACCAGTGTTATTGGTTCTGATAGTATTTGGTTAAATTATTTGATCTCTGATGATAATGATCACAAAGTAATAACTGCTGGGTATCTTTTTTATTAGTTCAAATTATTTCTAGACTGAATGTGACCACTCCTAACCTGTCCTTGAATCAGAATCCTAATCGTTAAGGATGGATATGTAGAGACACCCATTTTCCAGTATTGACTTTTGACTGGCACTTAACTGGTTACTGCCCACACTTAATTGAATTGAGTGCACTCAGGGATCATTGTCTCAAAGTCCTAATTGGTTCCATTGTGGCAGTAAGAAGATGGGTAAGAAGGCATTGGAGAGTGGGTCAAGGTTGAAGTCTGGAGATTGGAGAGTGCTGGGTGTTGAAGAGCAGGTGTCAGAGGAGAACGTGTTTGCTTAAGGGGTGGGAGAGGTTATTATGACTAACCCGTTCCAGTATTCTTGCTGGAAAAAGCCCATGGACAGAGGATCCTGGAAGGCTATAGTCATTGGGGTTGCAAAGTCAGACATGATTGAGTGACTGAGCAGAGAGAGGGAACCTTTTACTTTGATGGGATGGTGGTAGAATTTTCCTTAAAAAATATTGTTTAGGTAAACTGAAATGGCCACACTCATTTCTGGGAACTGAGTATCAGGGAAGTTGATATAGAAGCAAGGAGAAAGCCCGAGTGTTTTCTTACAAGATAGCTTTTCTCCTGCTGGTCACATCCATCTCCCCTCCCTGAGGTATGGCAGCTCATGAAAGATTTCTAGCTCAGCACAGTATTGTCCCCTAGCAGGAGGCTATGCTACAAGGAGATTCCCTTTGCATTCAATTTTAAAAGTTAGATTTCCAGCTCAATTCTATTTTCCTTTTTAAAAAAGAGAGATATACCTTAAAAATCCTGTCTTAATCATTTTGTCTTCCAAAATGAATGTGTCAGCGACAGGCAAAAAAATACTAATGGAGGACAGCTATAAGAAATCACTTAGAAAAATTTACATGTGATAACTGTCAGGACAATGGATACCTTCCTGGCTTATGCTAACTTTCTAGTGTCTATAAACCTGAAAATCATCCATATAAAATTGCTTTTGATCTTGAATTGTATTCAGGTTTTCTCATATTGTTTTCTAGATTTCTCCATGAGGAACATAATTCTCAATACTTGAGTACTTCAAACGTGCACAGTGTGTTAAAGAAATAATGTTTCTTAAGGTATCTTTTAAGAATTTTTTTTTTAACCAAAAAAAAAAAAACCCCCACAAGTGATTATATGGTGCTATAAAACATTGTAGACTCCTTTATTAGGAAAAACTCTTCTCAATTATTAGTGACAGGATTTAATTTATTTAAAATGTACATTAGAGCTTAGTGACTTCATTTTGCTTCTATTTTTTTTTAAATGACACCTTTACTTAACATATCCTTTTATGAGATGTAGATTTTTCCCAAACTCGTTGCATATAATTGAACAGTACATAAGAGCTTGAACTGTTTCTTTTTTTAGTCGTGGGGAGCACAAAAATAGCTAGTCAACTGCCAAAGTGTCATTACATATATTTATTGCAGCAGAAAAGATGAACAAAGGGATTAATCTGTTTTTACTTATCCTGCATATCCAGTTTCCTTATTGATTCTCAGAACTGCATTACCATCCAGATTCTTGGTTCTTTCTATAGAAGCAAGAAGAGTAAATGATTAAGTACAAAAGAAAAACCATACCTTGGTGTGCAGTAAATTGTGCTGCATGCCTTAGTACAGAGCCTCCCATACTGCTGAATCTTTTTTTCAAATAGCTTTTAGAATGTCTTTGTTTTTGGGGCTGTCTTTGAGATGAAATGCAAGCAATAGCCATGGAATCTATACAAAGTAGCCAAGTAATCTATACAAAGGCTATTTAAAATCTCTCTCTCTTTTTATTTTAAGGAGAGCAACTCAGCAGCAGTACTTCTTTTCCAAAATGTCTTTCTTATTTACATCTTTTCCTTATGTTACAGAAACAGGCTTTCTATCTTGAATTCTCACTATAGTAGCTTTTCTAGAACTTCTTGGATATGGGAAGAATACTTAGTCACCTAGATAGTAATGAAGTCATATGGCCTATGAAGATGCTTTTATAAAGGAATTTTTTTAATGGATCTATTTATAGTTGTCACCTAAGCTCTTAGTTTTATCATCCTTAATTTCAAATTGAAGTTTCAGGCATTTTCCCTGACTCTGTGGAGACGGCAGGGGCGGGGGAGGGGGGGTGGCATTTATCCAGTAAAGAAACCCAGTAATCATTTTAAGGCCAGCTGAGGGGCAGACTATAAATTAAAGACCTTTAGTTGGTCCTTGAGGGACTCCTGCTAAAATGATAGGAATGTTTGGCAGATGCGACTACCCATATGTTTGAATCTGTATGTATGTTCTTCTGCTGCACTTCCTGGAAGATTTAGGTTAAGGACTCTCAGCACTGAGCCTAAACTCTGAAAGCAGAACTTCTGGTGCGAAGGAAAACTAAAGATGCAGGTGTCATAGGTGAAATGGGCATGCATGTACCTCACACAAGTTATTTTGGCCAGAACATTTCAGATGTCATAGCTATGGACATGATATTTGTTTACACTACTAAAAAAATAATTTAACCACAAATATACATATTTTAAAATTAGATGACTTGGAAGCATTTTTTCTCAAGTACATTCTCTAAAAGAGTTTAGCTATTACTTAACATCAACATGACTTGTAATTAAATTAGAATGATTAAAGAAATATTGATCAATATATTTTCCTTATATATAATAATTAGTTACTAGCTACAGCTAAACTAGTTTTAAACTTTGTTATATTTAATGACTTCATTAGCTCCTAACAGCTGACGTAAAAGATTTTTCTTAACCTCAGGATATAAGAAGCCTGCAAGAATGAGATCTAAACTTTCTAAAAAGTAAATGTACTAACAGGGTTACTCTTCTAACAATTGATTAGAAATTATTGAGTTGAATTTCAGGGATGGTGTGATTCAATTCCAGGATCTTCTAATTCAGAGATGATTCTGTAATTGCAAATAGGACCAGCACAGGAAACCTCCTCCTTTGGGTCCTGTGGGTTTGAGTGGCTTCCCATTTTTAAATGCTTTCATTTTAAATGGTGAATTATATCAGAAGAATGATTCAATTTTCTTGATACTATTGAAAGAGCCATGATACTTTCACAGAAGTTTTATGAAGTATTTTAAATGCTGAACAAAAGTGTAACTGGAAAATCTATTTATCTGATGGTTGGTAAAGCAAGTCCTGGGCTTCTCTGGTAGTTCAATGGTAAAGAATCCTCCTGCGTTCGATCCCTGGGTCAGGAAGATCCCCTGGAGAAGGAGATGACAACCCACTCCAGTATTCTTGCCTGGAAAATCCCATGGACAGAGGAGCCTGGAGGGCTACAGTTCATGGGGTTGCAAAAGAGTTGAACATGACTTAGGGACTAAGCACACACACAGGGAGTCCTAGTGAGCTATTTTCATTGATTGATAATCACCATATGTTACTGTCTTACTGTCCTGTGGAAAGACTATGCTTTTTTCTTGCGATCTATTATCTCCAAGGCTAGTCTTATCTTAGAGGCGAATAACTGCTGCCAGCAGTTTAATGCTAGTCACTTGGAAGAGTTAACCATGTCTCACAAAGCCAAACTCATTTTGCTTCCTTAAGGCTATCGGTGGCATATTCTCTCTAGCTAAAGAAACCTCACTTTACTAGAATTTAAAAATATGATGATTTGCTATAATGACTTTATATCATTCTCAAAATTTGTATTTTTGCAAATAAATAATTATTATACCCATAAGTGCTCTAAATTTTACGATCCTGAATTTCCCATTTTGTACAATCTCTACCTCTTTGAATTATGTTGATATTCTCAATGAGATCAATACTGGTAACTGCACTGAAGAATAATAAAAGTAGAATTACTAGTTGCAGTTGGAGAAATAGCAAACATGTGTATGATACTTACTATGTGCCAGGCACTAGTCTAGTAAGTGTTTTACATATTTTAAATCATTTACTCCCTCAGTAGTACCACTGGTATCCTCATTTTGCAGATGAAGAAACTGAGCACATAGAATTTAACTAACTTTCCCTGGAATTTGTAGCCAAGCAGTCTGATGCTGGAATTCATGCTATTATTCACTATAATTTATGCTCTTTATGGAAACCAATAATTATAGTGGCAGGGGAATCAAAATACAGATATTTAAATTACAGCATTTCATTTTACCATTTACAATTATCAATACATCTTCCTTAGCAGATGTTTTAGTAAGCCATGAATTGGAGATGTAATCGTTTGGTTTGAGTGAGTCTCTTTTCTTCTAAATATAAAATTTCCATTATCCTAAAGACAAGTAAATGCCCTCTAAGAATGCCCTGTTTTTTCAATCATTTTCTCTTGGGGTTCATTTTTATTCCTTCTTTGTACTCCTTAGAAGTTAGACTGAGTATTGTTCAGTAGAGGGAATTGCTGTGGCTTTTAAACTGTAACCATATGAAATATGTTGCCATCCTGCACATGGCAAACACATGGCTTCGTTTTTATGCCCATCTTATCCGTACGTGTACTTTTGTCTGGAGTGGAGGAAATGTAAAGTTTTATGGACAAGAGCAGGGAAGCTGAAAGGTGTCATCATTTTGCAAAAACACTAGACAATATTTTGTTGTATCCCTGCCAAGGTGCTTCAAAATGCCCATCCCCTTCATTCCCCAACACACACACACGGAAGAACGTGAAAGAGCTACACAAATCTCTTAAACAAACTTAAAATATCTGTTTCTTGATCACACGTAACAATTATTCCAGGTTTGTCTCCTAACTTTACTTTTTATCCACTGTTAGTCATCTATTTAGCATCTTTTTGATGAGCTGGACACTGTGCATTTTCCCCCTGGCAGGCTTAAGCAGACATATGTTCCTCCGCCATCTTGTAATCAGTGTGGTTTCAGATTTCATGCTTTAATTCTCTTTGTATTATTGGAAAAAAATTCTTTGGGGATTAAGTAAATTTTGCTTTCCCTTGGGACCAAAGCAAGGTTGCTCTAGGTCAGTCATCATGTATAATGCATCAGCTTCCTTAATGGCATTGTTAAGATTGCAAGTAGTCTTAACTCTGCAGTGTGAAGAAAATATATTGGCCCATTACCAGTTTATACAGGTCAGGTATCTCATTGCTGGGAATAAGCAGGAATGGACTGTAACAGCTGGTGTCAGCATGAGTTCTGTTTCTAAGCTCTGTTTGTGACCTGTTTGAGCAGAAAGTCCTCTTTTCTTTCTGTGTAAAAAATTTTTCAAATAAGTATCTAAATGATTACTTAACTGTTAATATTCAAGATGTTATCTATAAACTTAAAAAGACATGTTCAGTCATAAATTAAAAATATCAAAGTAGCACTAATAGTGTTTCTATATATGAAACCAAGTAACTATTCTATAATAGAATATTTTTCCTATTTTAATTCTAATTGCAGAACTAATCTTTGTATTATATAATGTCTTATACAGATCTACCTTCAGAAAAATTTTTGAAATCAGAGTGAACTGTGATTAAGAAGTGATTTGTGGAAATGTTGTTTTTGATCAATTTGAAACTGGTTGGAAGCCAAAAAAAAAAGAAATCACAAGTTATTCCCTTGGTGTTGTCCCAAACTGGTATTATTTTCTTTTTCATTTATAAAAAATTCTTATTTTCTGGTGAATAAGTGGCTACTATAAAAATAAGAACAGGTAACAACTAGAAAATTGGCACCTTGGCATTTGGGCTTCCCTGGTGGCTCAGCAGTAAAGAACCCGCCTGCCAATGCAGGAGACCCGAATGTGATCCCTGAGTTGGGAAGATCCCCTGGAGAAGGAAATGGTAACACACTCCAGTATTCTTGCCTGGGAAATCCCATAGACAGAGGAGCCTGGTGGGCTGCAGTCCATGGGGTTGCAGAGTCAGACACAACTGAGTGACTAGCACACTATGAAACAGAAAAGGAAGGGGTGCCAGTGCATTTGATTATCCCCATAGGAAAGTCCTAATAATTTAGGCAATATGGAGATTAAGTGAGATTAGACATTTAGACAGAAAAGTTGACATTAGAGATTTCTGGCAGAATATACAAAAGCTCCAATGGTCAGACACCCCACTTGTGTTCTCAGCCCTCTTTCATTCAATAGATGTGTATTGAGAGTTTGCCATTGGGTCAGGGAGATAGCTGTGAACAACATATGATATAATTTTTGCCCTTGTAAAGCAGGTAGTTTAGTAGAGGTGATAGGTATAATGAAAATAACTGCCAATAGGTCTTTTACAATGGCAGTTATGAGAGTGCCATAAAGAGAGGTTTCTATTGTTCTGAGAGCGTTTGATAGGAGACCTGATCTAGTCTGGTTGGTTAGGGACGACTTCCTTGAGGAAATGAGATTAACTTTGAAGTTTAAATGATGAGTAACAGGAGGTGAAATGGGAAGGGAACAGCTTTTCAAGGCAGTGAAATTAGTATGGACAAAGGCCCAGAGGCGTTGATGTGCAGGACCGTGGTGCGTGGGAGGAAGAGGAAGAAACCAGAGAGGGTGGGCAGAAGAAGAGATGGAGACAGTTGTATAAGAGAGACAGAACCTACACTGTTGGTGAAAATGTGAATTGGTACAGCCACTATTGAGGTCCCTCAAATAACTAAAAACAGAGCTACCTAATAATGCAACAATCCCACTCATAGGTATATTTTCTGATAAAGCGATAATTTGAAAAGATAACATGCATCCATATGTTCATAGCAGCACTATTCACAATAGCCAAGACATGGAAACAACCTAAATGTCCATCGACAGATGAATGATAAAGAAAATGTGGCATATATATATATATATGACTGTTAATTGCTCTTTGAGATCCCATGGAATGTAGCCCGCCAGGCTCCTCTGTCCATAGAATTCTCCAGGCAAGATTACTGGAGTAGGCTACTATTCTCTTCTCCAGGGGATCTTCCTGACCGAGGTATCAAACCTGGGTCCCCTGTATTGCAGTCTGAGCCACCAAGGAAGTATATATATATATATATATATATATATATATATATATATATATATGTATGTATAAAGGAATATTACATAACCATAAAAAAGACTGAAATAATGCCATTTGCTGCAACATGGATGGACCTAGAGATTATCATACTAAGTGAAGTAAGCCAGACAAAGACAAATATTATATGATATCATTTATATATGGAATCTAAAATATGACACAAAAGAACTTGTCTACGAAACAGAAACAGATAGACACAGAGAACAGATTTGTGGTTGCCAAGGAGGGGGATGGTTAGGAGAAGGAAGGATTGACATTTTGGGATTAGCAGATGCAAACTACTAGGTGTAGAATATATAAACAACAGGATATATAGCACAGGAACTATATTCAACGTTCTGTATAACTCTTAATGGAAAAGAATATGAGAAATTCTTAATTATTTAATTTTATATATGTATATAATTGAATCACTTTTCTGTACAAGGGAAATTAACACAACATTGTAAATCAACTGTGCTTCAATAAAATTAATTTAAAAAAAATAGAGAGAAGGTAGGAGTATAATATTTGAGCAGAGCCTCAACCCAAACAATCAAGTATGACCTAGTGGAAACAAGACCAAATCTGCCTTTGGACTTCATGTATTGATTATTTTATGCCTGTGTTTTCTCTTCTCTCCATATTCTCAAAAGCTGGAAGTGCACCTCTAAATGTCTTTAGAAGGCAGAGTGGTTTTTTGGATAATTCTGAGTGGGGTAAATAGGTAGTCCACACAGCAATTTGACTTTTCAGACATAGTAAGTGCTGTCTTCTTGAGATCATGTTACATTTCTGATTTTTTTTTAAAATGAATTTTTTTTCTCCACTAGTATTAATAAATGAAACTAGTCACTTCATTTGTTTCTAAATGTAGGATAGATCTGTAGTTTGGAGGCAGTAAAACTTAGAGACTGAGGCTATATTTAGAGATGCACGCATGCTGAGTCACTTCAATTGTGTCCGACTCTGTGTAACCTGACCCTGTGGACAGTAACTTGCCAGGCTGCTCTGTCCATGGGATTCTCCAGACAAGAAATACTAAAATGGGTTGCCATGCCCTCCTTCAGGGGATCTTCCTGACCTAGGGATTGAACTTGAGTCTTTTATGTCTCCCGCATTAGCAGGCAGGTTCCTTACCACTAGCACCACCTGGAAAATGAAAGTCGCTTGGTTGTGACCAACTCTTTGTGATCCCGTGCAGTTCATGGAATTCTCCAGGTCAGAATACTGTAATGGGTTAGCTGTTTCCTTCTCCAGGGGGTCTTCCCAACTCAGGGGTAAAACCTAGGTCTCTCACATTGCAGGTCCATTCTTTACCAGCTGAGCCACCAGGGAAGCCCAAGAACACAGGAGTGGGTAGCCTATCCATTCTCCAGCAGATCTGCCTGACCCAGGAATTGAACTGGGGTTTCCTGCATTGCAGGAGGATTCTTTACCAACTGAGCTACCAGGGAAGCCCAATGCCACCTGGAAGGCCCTCTATTTAGAGATAGATAGACCTACATTCGTATCCTGATATGCCAATTAATTTTCATGTGGCCTTGGACAAGTTACTTATCTCTTCCATGGTTCATTTTTTCCTCATCTGTTAAATGATAAAGACAGACATGTAGCTCAGAGCTTGGTTATGGGAAACGCTTCACGTTGAAATCGTTATTGAGGTAAAGTGGAAATTTGAAAAGAATTTCTGGCTAGGTCTTTGGTGCCCTCCACTCATTTTCACTGCTGGTTTCTGATTCTGCTCATGATGCAGGGAGCATATTACGATCACCAACGGCACTTCGTTATGCCCTGCTCCATAAGAAGGCAATCTTCTGTGCCCTAGATTATACATTCTATGAGAAGTTACTCCAAGAGCAAACTCCCAGGGGAGCTTGGACTGCATACCTAGCTCTTGGCATAATGTATGGACCTCAAAGACAATAAATATATGTTGAACAACAACAACAAAAAATAAATGAATGAAGTAAGTCACATGTTAGGAAATTGGGTAATTTCTCCTGTTTACCCAACAGTATGTGGGGAGAAGTTCAGTTTGGACGGATCTGGGAGAGCAGATTATTCCCCCTGCTGTGAAAAGATGCAGTGAATATAAACAGGAAAAATGAAAGGCTTCCATCTGCTCACCTGATGCTAAGGTCATCCTGTGTACTGAGGCTTATACTCATGTGCTGTCTTTGGAAGGCATTTTAGAGTCACTTCTAAATTACTTTTAAATTTCAAGTCATGAAATCCCAGCAATTGACCTATGATAAAAATTTCAGTAACTTTGAAATGTTTCAAACATATTAAAAATTCTATAAAATATGGTAACAGATACATGTGTAGATACATGTTAGTATTTTGCTAAATTTGCTTCGAATCATTTTAGGTTTTTAAGGTCTGGTAAGGTCTGATAATTCTGTATTAGAACATCTCCTGTTTCATTTCTATTATATTTTATTTGTGCCTTTACTCTTACTTGGTTAATCTTATTTGAGTTTATTAAAATGTTTGTTTCAAAGAATGAGCTTTACTTTCATTATCAATGCCTACTTTCTTTTACTTAAGAAGTTCTCCTTTGTTCTTTTCATAACTCACTGAGCTAAAATTTAACTTGAAAAAGTGAAAAAAGTGAAAGGGTTAGTCACTAAGTTGTGTCAGACTCTTTGCAACCCTATGGACTGTAGCCCACCAGGCTTCTCTGTCCATGGAATTCTCCAGGCAAGAATACTGGAGTGAGTTGCCATTCCCCTCTCCAGGGGCTCTTCCTGACCCAGAGATGGAATGCAGGTCCCTTATATTGAGGACTGATTCTTTACCATCTGAGCCCATCAGGGAAACCCAAAATATAACTTACTAATTATCAATCTTTCTTTCTATAAGCATCTAAGGATGATAAAAGCAGCTTCCTAAAATTTCTGATTCATACATTTTTCATTGCCTATAAATATGTATATCTTTTTATACTATGACTCATAAGTTATATGAAATTTTATAAATAATTTTTAAATTGTTTAAAATTTTTACACGTAACATTTAAAAATTTTCCAAACACATCTTTCACTGTTGGTTTAATTTTTTAATGGTAAAGGCAATGTAAAATATACTAACTCTTTGAAAGTTGGCCTGGTTATTTAAAAGAAATAGAAAGTTGGTAATCTTTGATTAAAAAAAAATAGACTGAAATTCATAGACCCAGGAAAAACCTTAGAGACCACCAAATTCAACTCCATCCTTCATTTTACAGGAAATCACCTCCAAAATGGCAAATGACAATCATGTATTGGTGGAAATATTGCTGGAAAAACATTTTTTTTTTCAGATTTAGTGTCACTTTTTGACAGGTGCAATCCTTAAATATTAGCCTACCTCCCCAAAGGACTTTGTTTGAGAAGTTTGTCCTTAGTAAGCCAACCCTTTGTTTGTATCTTTAAATTAATCTTGGGCTAATTCAAAATCATCCGTGGAGGAATAGAAATGACCACTGAATGCTAGTGTTGAGTTCTTGAACACAGTTTTTAAGGTTCAAGGTGTAAGAGGAGAAAGAGATGCTGCAATGCAGCCTTCCTTTGGCAGCTAGAATTTTTCCCTATTTATCCTTCCTTTTTTTTTTTTTTTTAAAGAGCAAATGGCTGGTTGACAGAATGGAAGTGAAATTAAAGGAGATCGTGGAAAAACAATGTCTTTTTTCTTTACCTTAAACCCTCGTATAGTTACATATTATTAGATTGAAAAAAAGGAAGAGAAGAAACAAACAAAGATGTTATACTTTTCAAATGGAACAAAAATCTTTTTCTTCCTTCATTTTAGGGACATGCTGTCATTTTTTAGAACTGCCTTCTAGACAATTATATTTCTTCCCCAATGATATTCAAATATCAGCTATAGAATAAGGTTTTACGTAATACGCAATTCATATAGAGCGATATATTTAAGCATCTATTATTTGTTAAAATACAATAATGCAGTAGTTTCCTGGAAAGAGTTATAATTTCGTGAGTTTGTAATTATTTAGTCACTGTATGTGCTTTGCATTGATTTTCCATTCTCTCAATTTAGAACTGCATCCCAGAGAACCTGCCAAGTACCCTCTCTGCTTTACTGTAATTTGCTGCTGAGGAGCATTTTGTGGGAACCTAGAATGTTTTCATAGTCTGCTCAGACATTGTTATATCAGTGTGTCTGTAAGTGATTACCTGACAGCTGAAAAACAATTTCTCTTGCCTATTCTCTGGTTAAAAATAAGCAATTTGGAAGCTCTGTTTGACGTAATAAAAGAACTGAAGGTCAGGTTTACTGTGCTGTGCTGAGTCACTCAGTCGTTTCTGACTCTTTGTGACCCCATGAGCTGTGGCCACCAGGCTCCTCTGTCCATGGGGTTTCTCCAGGCAAGAATACTGGAGTGGGTTTGCCATGTCCTCCTCCAGGGGATCTTCCCAACCCAGGGATCGAACTCGAGTCTCCCCTCATTGCTGGCAGATTCTTTACTGTCTGAGCCATCAGGGAGGCCCAAGAATACAGGAGTGGGTAGCCCATCTCTTCTCCAGGGGATCTTCCTGACCCAGGAATCAAACCAGGGTCTCCTGCATCATAGGCGGATTCTTTACCAGCTGAATTACCATGTTTACTGTATATTTGTGTAAAAAGGTGATGAGTATTGTTCAGTGAAGCTATGGGAAAGTAGAATGTCTGGCTACAGGTAATTAAGATATGGGTTAATCTTTTTAGATGAGGGCTGCTGTAGACACTTGCATTTTATTTCACTGAGCCAAGCTTCTTAGAAGCAACATCTCTGGATCATGAATAAACAAATTCACATGGTTACTTGAAAGGAGATGAGAATTTGTACTGTGTTGAATAATGTCCCCGCAAAAAGTCATATCCCCTGGTACCTGTGAATGTAATCTTTTTTGCAAACAGGGTCTTTTCAGATGTGATCAAGTTAAGAGGAGAACCCTAATCCATGACTGGTATCTGTATAAGAGGGAAGTTTAGACATAGAGACACAGGAAGAATGCCATGTGAACATGGTGGCAGAGACTAGAGGATGCAGCTCCAAGCCAAGGAACACTGGGAACTTGTTGGCAACCATTGGAATTTAGGAAGTAAGGAAGGATTTTTCTCTAGAGAGTATGGCTCTGCCAATACCTTGATTTCAGATTCTCATCTGCAGTTCTGTGAGAGAATGAAGTGTTTTTGTTTTAAGCCACCCAGGTTTTGCTAATTTGTTATGGAGGTCTTAATGTAAAAACAATTGGAGCATGTGCTGTAAGTGCCTGAGCCTACATATGAGAGGAGAGGGAGCAAGTCTTTAACTTTGAAAAATAGCTTGTATCTCAAAAGACTTTAACAATTGTTTAGTTAGGATACTTGGGGGCTTTAATTCCTGGGAACCTATCCCTGTTTTCATGTTTTGTTTTCAACAGCTAACATTACCCAAGGGAAAACAGTATAAGGAAATATTCCTGCACAACAATAAAAATATATTTTAAACTCACTGGGTCTGTAATTTTTTTTTTAACTCGAGAACTCTATGGTCCCTATTTTCTGTGGTGTTCACCATTTTCCAATAAGAAGCTCTTTGCTTTACCACTTTTATTTATTAAAATATCCAGTGGCTTTCTAGTTCTCTCTTTTCTCCTTTCTTGCAGAAACTTTTGCTACAATATTTAAGAATGTTTGCTGCAACAATATTCTTATGTATCTTTCCTCTTCAGCAGGAACCATGCATGTTTTTTTTTGTTTGTTTGTTTGTTTTTTATTTATTTATTTTTTTCGTTTTCTTTTTTTTTTTTTTTAAACTTTACATAATTGCACTAGTTTTGCCAAATATCAAAATGAATCCGCCACAGGCATACATGTTTTTTTAAACACTTTATTTTTAACTGAAGGATAATTGCTTTACAATATTGTGTTGATTTCTGCCATACATCAACATGAATCAGCCATTGGTACATACATCTTTTAAATAAAATTATTCTGTTTTCTGTTAGCTGGATTTGTCTCCTTTTATTTTTTTAAAATGTTTTTTGTTTGATGCTTAATCTGCAAGTGCTTATCAATGAGTATTAAAGCAGTGCAGAAATTTTTTAAGGATCATTTAGCTTTAGATGTTGGAATGAGCTGATAATTTGGATACAGCTCAAACACTTGTACCCTGGAATGGAATGGCAAACATAAATGTCCAAAGATACCAACCAGTGGCATAAATGAGAGACAGGCCAGCTATAATAAGATGGACAATGTGTGTCTTATTCGTTTGCAGCTAATTTGTATCCTATGGGAAAACAGGAATGTGGGATCGGAGGCGCCTTGTTAACAAACCTCCTAATTTTCAGGGGAAAATGGAAATCCAAGTTTCAGCAACTGTGAGGGTCTGAGATTTTATCCTCCTTACAAATCAACAAGTTAGGCTGTTGCAGTTTCATCTATGCTGGCAGAAGACAAGAGACCCTGGGTCAGAGACAAAGAACTTTGTTACTCGTGGCAATAGAAGTAGCCAGAACATCAACATTTTCTTATACTTGTATCTTGAGCCTCGATCCCTAGAGGGTGACAGAGGAAAAGGGCCAGGTGACACCTGCGCACACAGTGTGTTGTGTTACTAGAGAAATTCTGAACTTGAAAAACCTGAATCTTTTATCATAGGAAGTAAACATGCTTGCTCTTT
The DNA here is from genome assembly GCF_055505025.1 of Bos grunniens. Taxonomy (NCBI): domain Eukaryota; kingdom Metazoa; phylum Chordata; class Mammalia; order Artiodactyla; family Bovidae; genus Bos; species Bos grunniens. The sequence continues at coordinate 48,019,887 of NC_141168.1, read as the reverse complement.
GCTCTAGAGGGAGACATCTCTCTGTCTTCAAAGGCTTTCCACTATGCAAACATCCTTGAAAGGATTGTCCAGAACAATCTTGGGCAATGAGGAGTCCTAGATTATTATTAATATTATAGCAAAGTGTTATTGAGTAACCTTTCGAAAATTATTTCCATGGATTATATTAAAAATTTTGTTTTAGTCATTTAAATTAACCCTGTTTGTATAAGGGTGTTCCTCTGGAGAAGGGATAGGCTACCCATTCAAGTATTCTTGGGCTTTCCTGGTGGCTCAGACAGTAAACAACCTGCCTGCAATGTAGGAGACATGGGTTCGATCCCTGGGTTGGAAAGATCCCTTGGAAGAGGGCATGGCAACCCACTCCTTTATTCTTGCCTGGAGAATCCCCGTGGACAGAGGAACCTGGCGGGCTACAGTCCATGGGGTTGCCAAGAGTCGAAATGACTGAGCGACTGAGCCCAGCACAGGACATATAAGGGTAGTTTAGAAAAAAAAAATATTTTGAAATCTACAGTGAGAGTAGAGTCTAGGAAGTATTCATTCATACTCTTGATCCTGGACTTCTATTTCCCAGGTGGCTCAGTGGTAAAGAATACACCCCACCTGCCAAAGCAGAAGATGCAAGAGATGCACATTCAATCCCTGAGCTGGGAACATCCCCTGGAGTAGGAAATGGCAACCCACTCCAGTATTCTTGCCTGGAAAACTCCATGGACAGAGGAGCCTGGTGAGCTACAGTCCATAGGGCTGAAAAGAGTCAGACATGACTGAGTACACACATACTAACAAAACAAATTTTAGATCAGTATAGGGTTGCCAATCTTTTTATTTTGCTATATATGGAAACAGTGCCTTCAGAATACCTAAATCATATTTACCATTGCTACCAGTTCAAAGAGAATGTATATAACAACTAATGCAATATGGTAACCTGGACTGGGTCCTGAAACAGAAAGAAGAAATTAATGGAAACTCTAGTGAAATATAAATGTTCAGAACCTCATAATCAGTAACATACCATGTCAGTCTTTCAGTTTTTGACAAATGTTCTCAGGTGATGTAAGGTGATAACAATAGGAGAAATCGAGTGATAGATATGCAAGAACTTTTGGAACTTTTCTGTGAATCTAAAATTATTTCAAAATAAAAAGGCTATTAAAATTAAAATGGATAATCTTTATAATCAAAGAGAAGACAAGAGCAAATCTCAGAACAAAGGACAGTCATATGAAAATTACTTCTAACTTTATGAAAAATTGAATTGTCCTTTTTTCTTGTTTTGGCATGAACTGGTAAAGATTTTGGCATGCAATAGTGTAGATCCATGGATTATCAACCGTGTGTTAGCGTTATTTAATTTTAATTTACTGTAAAATGAAATGAGATTGTTTTTCTCTCTGATTCCCTTAGGGAACCTTTGGAATCAGATATCCTTACATTGTGTAACTGAACAGATGTTTAACCTATGTCCCTTTTATGAAGCCAGTCTGAGTCTATATAATCCCAGGTTATACATTTTAATCAGGATAAGTTGCTGGATCCTCTCCAAAGTAAAACTTAGCTTTTCTAGGAATTTCCTTGATCCTAATGACCCCAGGGAGACTCGGGATTTTCCTGACTTTAAAATGTCATTTCTCACTATTGAGAGGGAGAGGCAAGGTTGAGGGGAGGGCAGGTTCATCATGTCAATGCCAATCAGGGGGAAATTGGGAAGAGGCTATTGTAAACCAGCACCTGGTGAAACAGGTTCCAGCCTCGCAGCCTCAAACAAAGGTCTGGTCAGTGCACATGCCTGGGAGAAATTTAGGGCAGTCGAGTTCAGGGGCAGGTCTTCAGTTCCTGCAAAGTGGAATAGGCTAGAGCATAGCTTCTCAGCCTAAGGCAGCATGTTGGAGTCATCTGGGCAGTTAAAAAAAAAAAAATGCTCAGGTTTCTTCCCTAGAGGTCTTGATATAAATGGCATGGAGTAAGGTTTGAACTTTTATAAAAAACTTCCCTTGTGCCAGTAATGTGACACTAATGTGAGCCCAGGGTGGTGAACTTCTAGTGTGAGCAAGGATCTCACTTATGCAGGAGGATGTCTGATCTGCAAGGCAGAAGCCGGTCCTGGACCTGGTGCCCACCAAGGGGGAGAGAGAGCTGTGACTCAGGGAGGACAGCAGGATCACAAGGGTAACAGGCTGGTGTTTCGGTCTGGAAGTGTCCGCACTAACCTGTCCCTTTTAGAGTGACTAAACTCATACTGATTTGCCTGTGACTTTCATGGATACTGCACTGAATGACCTGCATCCTGGGAGACCCCTTAGTTCCAGGCTAATGGGGTGTTGATTGCTCCGTCCCTTTTAGTCCTGGTCAGAGCATCCTGTATGGTACCATCTTACCAGCACCTACAAAAAGTAGCTTTGCTCTTCCTGTCTGTACATGGTAAAATTCTCACGTATTCTTGTTTCTCCTTCCCCACTCCATTTTGTTTCTGATAAAACCAGCTGTTTGGGGATAACAAGAGAAGAAATAGAGAAGAGCTATGGCTGTTTATATTCTTAATGCTTCAGTTATAATAGAATCTGCTCAGGAACTAGTGTAAGATTTCAGACAGCTCAATAAGTGAGGAGTTTTAGAATGCAGAGGCAGATGTAGTGAAAAGCAGTTGTTTTCAAATTTTAGACTGCGTGGAAGTCACCTGAGAGCTTCTACAGCCTCCAGTTGAGTATGTCTGGGGAGAGGCTTGACAATCTGCATTTCTAACAAGCTGATGCTTTGGGGCTGGACACGACTCTTTAAGAACCACCAACATAAGGAGACTTGACTCTGCATCAAACATACATGGGTGAGAAGGCTCACTTTCGATCTACGTTTTTTCACATTCATCAGTCATCATGAAATAGTACATTTATTACCAAGCAGAAGGCCCAGGATATGGCTGATACTTTCATTCTTCAGATGATGATTCGAACCATCTCAATCTTTCTGCTATCTTCTGCCTGGGGATGGTCTGGGCATACCAGACCACCAGACCTGCCTCTTGAGAAATCTGTATGCAGGTCAGGAAGCAACAGTTAAAACTGGGCATAGCACAGCAGACTGGTTCCAAATAGGAAATGGAGTACGTCAAGGCCGTATATTGTCACCCCACTTATTTAACTTATATGCAGAGTACATCATGAGAAATGCTGGGCTAGAGGAAGCACAAGCTGGAATCAAGATTGCTGGGAGAAATATCAATAACCTCAGATACGCAGATGACACCACCCGTGTGGCAGAAAGTGACAAAGAACTAAAGAGCCTCTTGATGAAAGTGAGAGAGGAGAATGAAAAAGTTGGCTTAAAACTCAACGTTCAGAAAACTAAGATCATGGCATCCAGTCCCATCACTTCATGGCAAATAGATGGGGAAACAGTGGCTGGTTTGATCTCCTTGCAGTCCAGGGGACTCTCAAGAGTCTTCTCCAACACTACAGTTCAAAGGCATCAATTCTTTGGTGCTCAGCTTTCTTTATAGTCCAACTCTCACATTCATACATGACTACTGGAAAAATCATAGCTTTGACTAGATGGAGCTTTGTCAGAAAAGTAATGTCTCTACTTTTTAATATGCTGTCTAGGTTGGTCATAGCTTTTCTTCCAAGGAGCAAGCTTCTTTTAATTTCATGACTGCACTCACCATCTGCGGTGATTTTGGAGCCCAAGAAAATAAAGTCTGTCACTGTTTCATTGTTTCCTCATCTATTTGCCATGAAGTGATGGGACAGATATCATTATCTTTGTTTTTTGAATATTGAGTTTTAAGCCAGCATTTTCACTTTCCTCTTTCACTTTCATAAACAGGCTCTTTAGTTCTTTCTCCCTTTCTGCCATAAGGGTAACATCATCTGCGTATCTGAGATTATTGATGTTTCTCCTGGCACTCTTGATTCCAGTTTGTGCTTCATGCAGCTTCATACCTCAGGGCTGCATATTGTCACCTTGCTTATTTAACTTATATGCAGAGGACATCATGTGAAATGCCAGGCTGGATGAAGCACAAGAAAGTTTCATTTTATGAGGAGGAGGGAATCTGAGAAGACTTTTTGGAAAAGGTGACTGTAGTCCATCTTGGAGCTGATAAAGGTATAATTTCCTATGAGGATCTGGATTGAGAGCAAATGACCATGGCCTTGTGGCTGTACTAGAATTGGTTTTCCTTACTGAGTTTTCATAGTTTTATAACCCAGGCTGAGTAACTTTCATGCATTATCATCTCATCCTATTTATAGTAAATTCTACTTTTCTTTTGAGATCTTTCTGTCTGCTTAATAAAAATGTGGTTTGTCTTTGAATTTTTCAAATAAATGATTATTTTTGACTTCCCTAGAATTAAATTTGCAATAAGCTTTTTTCCCCCAGGAAATAAAAACCGATATGACATGTGAACTAATATGTAGTTCATTTTTATAGAGGTAGATAATTTTTTAGCTACAACTATCTAATTATCTAAAAATAAACATCTGTACTATTATGACTGTGTTATTAAATCAAGTAGTATGAGGAAAGTTTCAAGGACAATGGATTACTGGAACAAAAGAGATAGTAAGGAATAAAACCATGACTGGCAGTTGAATAAAGAACTGAAGTCTCTTGGGATGTGCTGGCTTTTTTCTTTTCTTACAACATCTGTCTTTGGTTATTATTTCTATAAGACCTACTTCCATAAAGCATCTGTTTCCTCAAGAAAGTCATTGAAGATATGGAGAACCCTTATTATTGGTAAGATTTGAGTAAGTTGGCTTAAGTGTTAGTCTCTATTGAAATATATAATTTTTAATAAACTGCATTTTATTATTTTAAAATGCAAATCAATTTTTAAAACAGATATGTATAATGGAATACAGTTATATTTCTCCTTTAAAATATCCACTAAAATTTTAAATGCACATATTCTTTGACCTTCCAGGCCACATCTGGTAGTCTAGTCTACATACACACTGACAGGAGTGCACCAAAAAATATATGAAAAGATGTTTGTTGCAGTAACCTAACCATCCAGTTGTACAGGTTTGTTTAAATGAATTATCGTTCACGCCTGTGATGGAATATTCTGCCATCATTGAAAGAATGAGGTTGATGTCAAGGTTACCTTAAGAAAAAAAAATCAAGTGGCAGAACAGTGTGGGTAAACTATATGTACACTGAAAGAACATATGTTTATTTATGTATATGTACAATTCCTTAAATATCCATAGATGATTCCTGATGTGGTACACAAAATCTGTGGCACACAAAAAAGGTAAAAGTATTTACCTTTTAGGTGGCAATTGCAGCCTGGACAGTGTGTAGGAAGGGGATACTTTTACTCTTTGTCATGTACTCCTGAATACTTAGGATTTCTGCAATAAGTATTTATTATTTTATAAACAGTGTATAACAATACTTATTTAAAAGCAAAAATCTATTAAATTTATTTATTTATTTTAATAATTTAACAATAGATTTATATAAATTACAGAAGGCTTTAAATATTAAGGCCTCTATTCTGGACTAAGAAATATTTCCAGGCATATTAAAGGAAAAAGAAAACTATTTTAGTTCTAAGTTGAAATAATTATTGATTTATGGCAAATAATTCCTGAAAAAAATTGCAACACAAAAATTAATTTCCACTGTTATTTGGAAAATTACAGATAATGCTGGTTGAGAGCCTCAAGATTTGAATGATAATAGTCTAAATGGAAGAGAGCCCCCCTGATGTTTATGCTTTTCTTGAAGTGTCATGGAAATATTTGATAATGATTCAACCATATTGAGCTCTTCACTTCATTTGTTAGGTTTTTGTGCAGATGGATCATGATCATCTGCTGGTTTTGGATTGACTCCTATTTTTCAGAACCAGAAATTTAGTGAAAGATTTTTTTCTATTATCTACTCATCTGTTTAGCCCCAGTATAATGAAGGATTGTTTCAAAACATAAATTCTTTGTCCTTTTTTATGATTTAATATAACATGTTTCCAAAGTTGGCATTTTAAAGAAAACTAGTAATTTATAAAACATGTTTTATATGCCTTTAACTCTGATATATTTTCCCTGCATACAATGACTTGTCAACTTCCGTTGTTCCCTCATCAGATACCGTAATTTTATGATTACCATTTATCTTTGATTCTACTATCTTTCTAAGCTACTTTTCACTGTGAGTGTTAGACCTCTGTGAGAGAAGATCTCATTGGTTTGTTTAGTCAGTATCCAATTTAAAGAAATACTTTTAGACAGAATTCTCTTTCCAGGTCACCCCATTGACTGTTGGTCTTTGTATCTGGCCAATCAAATGCTTGGCTTCCCAGGTGATGCAGTGGTAAAGAATCCCCCTGCCAATGCAGGAGACACAGGTTCAATCCCCGGGTCAGGAAGATTCCCCTGGAGGAGGAAATGGCAACCCACTCCAGTATTCTTGCTTGGAAAATTCCATGGACAGAGGAGTCTGGAAGGCTACAAAGAGTTGCAAAGAGTAGGACATGACTGAGCACACACATACAATCAAATGCTAAAGTTTCGATTTCTAGCCCAATCAGATGTGTCCAGGAAATCAAGGTCATTTGAAGCATAATAACCTCTCCTCCACTAATCTTGTGGATAGTTTACCAGTCCAAACGCCCAACAGAGTGAATTTAAAATCTGTTAAATTTACTTCCCTGCGGCTACTCCAAAAATTAAAACACACACACACACACACACACACACAAGGCAAACAAGAAAAACAAAAACAGCCTAGGAAAAGCTTAGATTTGCACTGCATAGCTCAGAGGTTCTAGGTCCAACTCATAAGTGAAAGTGAAAGTGAAGTTGCTCAGTCATGTCCAACTTTTTGCGACCCCGTGGACTGTAGCCCACCACGCTCCTCTGTCCATGAGATTTTCCAGGCAAGAGTACTGGAGTGGGTTGCCATTTCCTTCTCCAGAGGATCTTCCCAACCCGGGGATCAAACCCAGGTCTCTCTCATTGTAAGCAAGACATTTTACCATCTGAGCCACTGGGGTAGTATATGGGAAAGAACATAGATGTTACATTCACACATTCACACAAGATTTGCACCCCGACTTGGCAACTTCCCAGGCAGACAGCCTTGACTCTCAGAGACTGTGACCTCCTATGTGAAATAGAGGTGACAATATTTCTTTGTAGAAGGGATGTGAGGATAGGGAGATTGTGTGTGTAAAATGAGTAGGACAATAAGTGACACACAGTAATTATAATGGTATAAAACATTTATTGAGTGTGTACCAAGTGCCAAGCATTATCCTAAGCCCTTAATGCATGTTAGCTCTTTATTCCTCTGAACAGCCTTATGTGATGATTACACAGGGAGGCTCTGTGATTTGCTTGAGATTGTATGACTAGTAAGTGAAGGAGTTGATAGCTCGAGCTGTTAACATCTAAACCAACCCTTTCCTGGAAGTCACAGCCTGACTTCATTTCTGCCCATAAGTCTATGGCCTTCTGGGTTCCATCTGCTGTCAGAACCACACCTGAAGCACTTCCCTATCTTATCTTCCATGCAGTCCACCCCCAGTCCTCAGTTCATGGTGCTCAGTGACTCCATGGGAATTTGGAGGTGTCAGGGCTTGCACTGTGTGCCTTCCTGCCCGCTCTTTGTCCCTCAGCAAAGCTGAACTTCACCCTATCCTTGGGATTATCTCAAGAGGAGAAACAGGCTGCCTTCCCCAGAATTCCAGTGAAGATAATATCTTCACCGTTGTTCCACTACTATGTCTTCCTGTTCTCTCCTCTGCACTTGTCAAGCACTGTGTATTTTAAGTAGGGTTAGTCCTTAAGACCGATTGTGAAGTAGATAACATTTGCCCCTTTAAACCACTCATTCCTTTAGTCCTTATGTCACTATTTCACATCTCAGTGAGCCAGTTGAACTAGAAGCTTTCAGCTTCTGAGGAAATGAGAAATTAGTGGGGGAATGAGAAAGGTCATTTAGACCTGTGCTTCTCAAACTTTATTGTGCATATGAATCACCTAGTGCTCCACCGTGTCCTCAGTTGCTCAGTCGTGTCCGACTTTTTGTGACTCCATGCACTGTAGCCCGCCAGGCTTCTCTTGTCCATGGGATTCTCCAGGCAAGAATACTGAAGGGGGTTGCCATTTCCTTCTCCAGGGGATCTTCCTGATCCAGGGATTGAACCCACATCTCTTGCATCTCCTGCATTGACAGGTGGATTCTTTACTATTGTGCACTTTGTTAAAATGCCGATTCTGATCCATTGGGGTGGGGCCTGGGATTCTGCATTTCTGACATGCTTCTGTTGATGCCCGTGCTGGTGCTGTTTTCTAGACCACACTCCTGAGTAGCCAGTGTCTAAAGACTAGGGTACCACCTTGAGATGTCAGAGGCTCTACCCTGAATTAAGTATTTCCAGGAATACTTAATCCAAAGAAATGAGTCTCTTGGTGAAATTTAGTTAATGTGACTTGCTGGTAGAAGAAACTTGTCAATTTTAGACCCTTCTCTGGACTGCCTACCAGTAAAGCCATTCCTGGTTGGAGAAAAGAATATCATAAAGTTGTCAAGTTTTAATATAAACACTATGAAAGAGGGCATTTTCCTCTGTTAATTTAGTAACTCTGAGATGATTTGTATTCATTTTGCTTAATTTTGAGAAAATCATCATTTTGCTGCTACTCAGTGTTGAGTGAGCTTTCCAGGTGGCGCTATCAATAAAGAACCTGTCTCTCAATGCAAGAAACATAAGAGACACGGGTTCAATCCCTGTGTCTGGAAGATCCCTTGGAGGCCAGGGCAACCCACTCCAGTGTTCTTGCCTGGAGAATCCCATGGACAGAGGAGCCTGGAGGGCTACAAGTCCATAAGGTTGCAAAGAGTCAGACACGATTGAAGTGACTTAACATGCATGCATGCAAGGTTGAGTCCCTCAGGGGAACTCAACCAGGGAAATAGCTCACCGAACTCTTCCTGGTGCTGGGGGTCACATATGCAATTCAATATGTGTTTCTTTGTTCTGTCTATCATCATCTACATAAAAGGAAATTTAAGTCAACTTTTATTTCCTTATCTTTTGATTTGGAGTCAGCTCACTGGGAGTGCTTATGAATAATTCTGTTAGAAATGGTTTGATAATACTAATCTGGATAATGAAACATTGTACAGACCTTTGCACATGAAGATGCAGTGTGGGTAGAAGACTGCGAAATGCCGTGGCTGATTCTCTTTGTGATGGCAAAGGTTTATATTCTCTATTTCTGCTTTCAGGGAGGAGAACACTGTTACTACCAGGGCCACATCCGAGGAAATCCTGCCTCATTTGTGGCATTGTCGACGTGCCATGGACTTCAGTAAGTGTCCCCAAAGTTTTTGTATCCTCCATTTTTTTCCAGTGATTTACTTTATTTTTAATGCACTTTGGTTGAAATCTCTATTTTAAGTCAAGAGCTATTAATAGTTTTCAAACAGTGATGGATCAGGACTTTTTTTCCTCTGTGGTTTGTAAACCAAGCAGATTGTTAAATTAGAGTTGCAGAAGCCAGAGGCGCTAATGATTATAACATGCTTCTTTAGTGATGTTTGAAACATTTTTCTAGTTTCATCCAGATGGAGACTGGAGTGGTTTGAGTAACTTTGGTTTCTGTTTCCGTGGGTGTTTAGCCCCTTGGTACCAATTCTGTCCTTCCTCTTCCTTGATGTTCATTTTTATATATGTATGGAATAATAGAAATTTCAAGACAGGGAACTCCTGACTCCTTACACAAAAATAAAGGGTGACCACAGGAGCTCATGTATTTTAGCACTTTATTCAGCCAGAATCCCACCTAACCTACAGCAAACTCATGGGAGGGTCCATTTGTTTTCAGAAATTTCTATGGAATGGACTTCATCTTTCCTCAAGGCCTTTCTTCCTTTCTCATAACCTTCAATATCAAAGTATGTTTGCTGGTGTTTAACATGGGAATATATCAGCTTCCTCCATCCTGTCCATGATGGTGATACCCAGGTGGCTGTCTTTTTCTTGTCATGTGACCCCTTCCAGTTCCAGTTCCAGTTCAGTCCCTCAGTCATGTCCGACTCTTTGTGACCCCATGAATCACAGCACGCCAGGCCTCCCTGTCCATCACCAACTCCCAGAGTTCACTCAAACTCATGTCCATTGAGTCAGTGATGCTATCCAGCCATCTCATCCTCTGTTGTCCCCTTATCCTCCTGCCGCCAATCCCTCCCAGCATCAGGGTCTTTTCCAATGAGTCAACTCTTTGCATGAGGTGGCCAAAGTATTGGAGTTTCAGCTTCAGCATCAGTCCTTCCAATGAACACCCAGGACTGATCTCCTTTAGAATGGGACTGGTTGGATCTCCTTGCAGTCCAGGGGACTCTCAAGAGTCTTCTCCAACACTACAGTTCAAAAGCATCAATTCTTCGGTGCTCAGCTTTCTTCACAGTCCAACTCTCACATCCATACATGACTACTGGAAAAACAATAGCCTTGACTAGAAGGACCTTTGTTGGCAAAGTAATTATAAAGCTACTTTGTCATCCCTCAGCATTTGGTTGTTGTTCATTTACTAAGTCATGTCTGACTCTTTGCGATCCCATGGACCACATCGCACCAGGCTCCTCTGTCTTCCAGTATCTCCTGAATTTGCTCCAATGCACATCCACTGAGTCAGTGATGCTATCTAACCATCTCATCTTCAGCCTCTCTACCCTTTTTGCTTTCAGTCTTTCCTGGCATCACAGTCTTCTCCATTGAGTCCACTTTTTGCATTTTGCAGCCAAAGTATTGGAGCTTCAGCTTCAGCATCAGTCCTTCCAGTGAATATTCAGGGTAGATTTCCTTTAGGATTGACTGGTTTGATCTCCTTGCTGTCCAAGGGACTCTGAAGAGTCTTTTCCAGCACCACAATTTGAAAGCATCAATTCTTCAGTGCTCAGCCTTCTTCATGGTCCAAATCTCATATCCATACATCCTGCTGGAAAAACTATAGTTTGATTATACAGACTTTTGTTGGCAAAGTGAAGACTTTGCTTTTTAATCCTCTGTCTAGATTTGTCATAGCTTTCCTTCCAAGAAGCAAGCACGGCAACTGTCCATAGTGATTTTGGAGCCCAAGAAAATAAAATCTATCGCTGCTTATACTTTTTACTCATCTATTTGCCTTTAAGTGATGGGACCAAATGCCATGATCATTGTTTTTTGAATATTGAGTTTTAAGCCAACTTTTTCTCTCTCCTTTTTACTCTTATCAAGATTCTCTTTAGGTCCCCTTCACTTTCTTAATGATAACATTAGAGTGGTATCACCTGCATATCTGAGGTTGTTGATATTTCTCTTGGAAATCTTGATTCCAGCTTAAGATTCATCCAGCCTGGCATTTCACATGATGTACTCTGCATATACTTCTGCTTTACTGACTACTGCACCAAAGCCTTTGACTGTATAGATCACAACAAACTGTAGAGAATTCTCCAAGGTAGGCTGGGAATACTGGATCACCTCACCTGCATCCTGAGAAAACTGTATGCAGGTCAAGAAGCAGCAGTTAGAACTGGACATGGAACAACAGGCTGGTTCCAAATTGGGAAAGGAGTACGTCAAGGCTGTATATTGTCACCCTGCTTATTTGACTTATATGTGGAGTACATCATGTGAAATGCTGGGATGGATAAAGGACAAGCTGGAATCAAGATTTTGGGGAGAAATATCAATAACCTCAGATATGCAGATGACACCACCCTTATGGCAGAAAGTGAAGAAGAACTAAAGAGCCTCTTGATAAGAGTGAAAGAGGACAGTGAAAAAGCTGGCTTAAAACTCAACATACATACAGATGGCTAACAAACACATGAAAAGATGCTCAACATCACTCATTATCAGAGAAATGCAAATCAAGACCACTATGAGGTACCATTTCACACCAGTCAGAATGGCTGCGATCCAAAAGTCTACAAATAATAAATGCTGGAGAGGGTGTGGAGGAAAGGGAACCCTCTTACACTGTTGGTGGGAATGCAAACTAGTACAGCCACTATGGAGAACAGTGTGGAGATTCCTTAAAAAACTGGAAATAGAACTGCCTTATGATCCAGCAATCCCACTGCTGGGCATACACACTGAGGAAACCAGAAGGGAAAGAGACACGTGTACCCCATTGTTCATCGCAGCACTGTTTATAATAGCCAGGACATGGAAGCAACCTAGATGTCCATCAGCAGATGAATGGATAAGAAAGCTGTGGTACATATACACAATGGAGTATTACTCAGCCATTAAAAAGAATTCATTTGAATCAGTTCTAATGAGGTGGATGAAACTGGAGCCTATCATACAGAGTGAAGTAAGCCAGAAGGAAAAACACCAATACAGTATACTAACGCATATATATGGAATTTAGAAAGATGATAACAATAACCCTTTGTACGAGACAGCAAAAGAGACACCGATGTATGGAACAGTCTTATGGACTCTGTGGGAGAGGGAGAGGGTGGGAAGATTTGGGAGAATGGCATTGAAACATGTAAAATATCATGTATGAAACGAGATGCCAGTCCAGGTTCAATGCACGATACTGGATGCTTGGGGCTAGTGCACTGGGACGACCCAGAGAGATGGTATGGGGAGGGAGGAGGGAGGAGGGTTCAGGATGGGGAGCACATGTATACCTGTGATGGATTCATTTTGATATTTGGCAAAACTAATACAATTATGTAAAGTTTAAAAATAAAATTTAAAAAAAAATGAAGATTATGGCATTTGGTCCCATCACTTCATGGCAAATAGATGGGGAAACAATGGAAACAGTGATAGACTTTATTTTTTTGAGCTCCAAAGTCACTGCAGATGGTGAGTACAGCCATGAAATTAAAAGACCCTTGCTCCTTGGGAGAAAAGCTATGACCAACCCTGACAGCATATTAAAAAGCAGAGACGTTATTTTGCTGACAAAGGTTCATCTAGTCAAGCTATGGTTTTTCCAGTAGTCATGTATGGACGTGAAAATTGGATGATAAAGAAAGCTGAGTGCCTAAGAATTGATGCTTTTGAACTGTGGTGTTGGAGAAGACTCTTGAGAGTCCCTTGGACTGCAAGATCCAACCAGTCCATGCTGAAGGAAATCAGTCCTGAAAATTAGTTGAAAGGACTGATGTTGAAGTTGAAACTCCAATACTTTGGCCATCTGATGGGAAGAACTAACTCATTGGAAAAGACCCTAATGCTGGCAAAGACTGAAGGCAGGAGGAGAAGGGGATGACAGAGAATGAGATGGTTGGATGACATCACTGACTCGATGGACATGAATTTGAGCAAGCTCCGGGTGTTGGTGATGGACAGGGAAGCCTGGTGTGCTGCTGTCCGTGAGGTCACAAAAAGTTGGATGTGACTGAGTGACTGAACTGTACTGAACTCTGCATATAAGTTAAATAAGCAAAATGGCAATATATAGCCTTGACGTGTGTGTGTGTGCATGTGTGCATGTTCCATTTCTTTACTCATGTCTTGCTCTTTGCGACCCTATGGACTTATAGCCCACCAGACTTCTCTCTCCATAGGATTCTCCAAGCAAGAATATTGAAGTAGATTGCCACACCCTCCTCCAGGGGGTCTCCCTGACCCAGAATGAACTCGTGTCTGCCTCCATTTCCTGCATTGCAGGCGGATTCTTTACCCACAGAGTCAGTTGGGAAGCTCAGAGCCTTGACATACTTCTTACCCAGTTTTGAACCAGTTCGTTGTTCCATGTCAGGTTCTAACTGTTGCTTCTTGACTCACATACAGATTTCTCAGGAGATAGGCAAGGTGGTCTGGTACTCTCATCTCTTTAAAAATTTTCCACAGATTGTAATGATCCACGCAGTCAGAGGCTTTAGTGTAATCAATGAAGCAGAAGTAGATGTTTTTCTGGAATTCTCTTGCTTTTTCTGTGATCCAACCAATGTTGACAATTTGATTTCTGATTCCTCTGCTGCTTCAAAACCCATTTTGTACATCTGGTAAGTCTTGATTCATGCATTGCTGAAGCCTAGCTTGAAGGATTTGGGGCATAACCTTGCCAGTGTGTGAAATGAGCACAATTGTATGGTAGTTTGAGCATTGCTTAGCATTGTCCTTCTTGGGGACTGAAATGAAAACTGACCTTTTCAGTCCTATGGTCAGTGCAGATTTTCCCAAATTTGCTGACATATTGAGTGTAGCACTTTAACAGCCTCATCTTCTAAGATTTGAAAAGAGCTCAGCTGGAATTCTGTCCCTCTACTCACTTTGTTCATAGTAATGCTTCGTAAAGCCCACTTGACTTCACACTCCAGGATGTCTGGCTCTAAGTAAGTGATCATGCGATTGTGGTTATCCAGGTCACTGAGACCTGTTTTGTACAGTTCTGTGTATTCTTGCTACCTCTTCTTAATATCTTCTACTTCTGTTAAGCCCTTACTGTTTCTGCCTTTTATCATGCCCATCCTTGCATGCAATATTCCCTTCGTATCTCCAATTTTCTTGAAGATACCTCTAGTCTTTGCAATTGTATTGTTTTCCTCTATTGCTTTGCACTGTTTATTTAAGAAGGCTTTCCTATCTCTCTTTGCTATTCTCTGAAGCTCTGCACTCAGATGGGTATGTCTTTCCCTTTCTACCTTGTCTTTCACTTCTTTTCTCAGCTATTTCTAAAGCCTTCTTAGACAACCACTTTGCCTTCTTTCATTCCTTTTTCTTTGGAATGGTTTTGGTTTCTGCTTCCTGTATAATGTTTCAAACTTTCGTCCATAGTTCTTCAAGGATTCTGCCACCCAGATATAATCCCTTGATCTCTTTGTCCCTTCTGCTGTATAATCATAAAGGATTTGATTTAGGTCAAATTTGATTTAGGATTTGATTTGATTGAGTAGCCTAGTGGTTTCTCCTACTTTCTTCATTGTAAGCCTGAATTTTGCAATAAGGAGCTCATGATCTAAGTTTAGCATTCTAGTTAGTCTAAATCATCTCAGCTCATTTCTGCTACTTTTTTGGGGCAGGAACCAATCACACTTCAGTTTTGTGAAATTCTTGTTTGAAATCTTTAAAAGACTTCCTGTCTGTTACCAAGTTAGAAACATGAGTGTTTTCATCTAACAAACAGTTATAGAGCATCTGCTGTGTGCCAGCTGCTTGGAATATTAAGGAGATTAGAACGTGAGCCCTGTCCCCAAGAGCTCCCAGTCTAATGGGGAAGCTAAACCTAGCCCAGCTTCGTGCTATGGAATGTGGTATGTATAGTTGTTTTCGATGAGAGAAAAAACTGAGAAAAATGCAAGCTGAGAGTGGTCACTGAAAAGTGAGGTCGCCCTTAAGGGTTCCAGAGAGTCATTACCTGAAAAAGTTGGAATGGGCCCTGGAACAGGCTTTCAAGGGATCTTCCAGGAGAGGGGTTCAACTGCTACGTCTTCCAAGAAATTGAGAAATGAGACCTAATGGGAAAGGCTGGGAAATCTGGCCAGTCTGCCCAAGTTGTGCTTCTGGTTAGGCTCTGGCACTAGGTACTTGAGAGGCAGGAAAAAGATAACACAGGGATCAGACAAATAACCAGAGAAAGGAGGTCACATGCCTGAGAGCAAGACAGTAAGTTCGCTTACTATTTGTACTAAAAGACTATTTTACTAATTTTAAATAAATCCTTTGAATAAGGAGACATTTTTACAAACATGGAACCTGTACCTAATATGTGAGATCCTCGGCTTTCTTAATCTGGAAACAAACATTGATGTATCCTCCAGCAATAATATTGTTATCTCTGATCTCAAGGCGAGCACAGCTGTCAGCCAGGAATAGTACACTGCATCTGCCGACTCTTGTGACAGCAAGTGTCTATTGTAGGCTTTTCCCTTCCTCTCTCATTCCTCTTAACATCTCAGTCCAAAGTCACAGTTTAAGCATCTTGCCCGGTACATGTTCCAGTACCACCCCCACCATTTTCCAAGTGGATATAACATCATAAGAGCAGAGAAAAGGTATTACTGCCTTCTAGAAACCCTAATAGACCCAAGACCGTCAGACCAACAGGTACTAATCCTATGCAGTCCTTTGAAAGAGGATGGAATGGGATCTTGAAGGACATTTGAGTGACTAACTGAGGTGTTTTCACTAAGTAAAATTTACTTCTCCCTTTAGAAAATTTTTCACTTAAGACTAAACAAAGACAAACAGAAAGCCCACTGTGTGTAGGAATGTTGTCAGGTTTGTGTATGTTTTGGTATATGTAGATTTTTATAAGCATGTTAAATAAATTCACTGTTTGTTCCTTTATTACTTCTCATCTTGATTTTACCTTAGGAACAAACATTGCTGAAAAATATTTAGGAGAGCTATTTCTAAATAGTAAATAATTTATGTTGTCTCATTTGTAGTGATTCAATATGAGATACATTATTTCATCCATGACTCATCTTCTATAAATTGCCAAATGCATGTTGAGAGTTTTCATTTTCTTGATTTACAGAATTCCATTAAAGAACATAATGGGTAAAATAATCAAACTCATATCTTTTCCATAAAGAACCTGCAGGTACATATTATTTTCAAATTTGAAGACCTAATAGTATTTTGGGCCTGCTATGTTTCATGTTTTGACAAAATCCTGTAACTATGGGAACATTAAGGACTGGAATCAACTGTAAATTTATTGCCCGCTTGTGACAGTTTGTAAGAATGACTATTTCCTTTCAAAATCTTGTTTTGATGGCAACTTTTAAAAATTTTACCTCTCTCAACTGGCCAGTAATGACTTGGTCCTCGCTATAGATTTTTACAAGTTATAAACTGTGTGATGGACTCAGTATACTTCCTGGAATGTATAAAAAATCAACCTGAAAGGTTTCAAACAAAGCAAATGAAACATACCTGCTTTTTAATTGTTAAATATTTGAACATATTTTTAATTAAACATGGCATATTTTCATTTATGGAACCAGAATCTTCTATATATGTATGGTGTTAGAATCTGCTTTGTTTATACAGTGTATCAAGATGTTTGAGTTCAACAAAAAGTGACTGATTTTTGCATTGGATACTAACCTAATTCAAGAGGAAACAGCCCCTGATTACTGTTTAAACAAAGCCATCTGCTTGCTACTTAATCAGTGTAGTGTGAACTTTGGCAAAGGGTGTCGTTTTGTACAGTTTTCTGGATGGATCTGACCAGTTATCAGCAGAATGTTCACTGCCATATTTGCCTACTGTTTTGAAAAGTTTCCCCCTTCTTATTCCTTAGGCATATATTGTCAGTGATATCCTACAAACTGCATCTGTTTATCTTTAAATTCCAAATGCAGTGTCACTCAAATTCAGAAAGTGCACTTTGGGTTGAAAACATTACAGATGTGTAAAGGGCAGTTCTAAGGGTATATGAAAGTTTAAGGACATGTGGAAGATGTTACTGCAAGAACGAAAGAATTTGGATAGAGACAGAGCTGGAGGCCATTACAATTATAGCTCAGGAAAACCAGCAGATTTCACTAAGTGATCAATGAAAGCACATACTGTTCTGTGGTTAGCAACTTGGGCTTCATGCAGTCATTTCCACCTAACACTGATAAATGACTGCAGAAGATCACAACTTTACTTTTCACAGATGCCTGAGTGGTAAAGACAAGTTCCTTCAGTATCAGGAGGAAACTGATATTAACAGAAAGACCACATTCCTCTAAAAGGAGGGGCTATCAGGATCTCTCTGAGTGGGAGTTGAGACCCTATGTAGCTTAGGATGCCCCCAGAGAATTTCTCAATTGGCTGATAGTCATCTCTAGCCCAGGAGGTCCAAAATTGAACTCTGGATTTGCGGCCTGCATCCTGCTTCTTTGTGCCCATCCTATTTTGCTATTCCTGCAGCCTTTTCCATCCTATTAAATGGATCTTATGAAACACCATTTTTCCAGTTGCTCATGTCAAAACCTTGGAGCCTTCACGGAATCTTCTTTTCCTTGCAAACTCCATTTTAAATCCATTAACTAGTCTTATTGATTCTACTTTGGAAAAATATTCAGAATTTGACCGGTTCTCACCACCCTCACCATTACCACCCTGTTGTATGAATGAAAGTGTGTGGCCAGTTGCATGGGCTGGGTCAGCTACTTGTCAGCCACTTGTCTCTTGGGCTTCAGTTTCTGTAACTTGTGAAATGTGGGTAGTCATTGTACCTCCAGCATAAATTTGTGGAAAAGATGAAATGAATGTAAAGGATTTAGCTCATGGTGAGTTGTTAAAATATGTCAGCTCTTACTGCTAGAGCATCTTCCAAGTATACAGCTTAGGCCAGTCTCTGTATAACCCCTGGCTAACTGCCTCAGAATCACTGGGGGTTTGTTTAAAATGCAGTTTCCTGGGTTTCAGCTTGGAAGTCCGAGAGGGTTCTGAGAGTTTTGAATTTTTATATGCTTTCCAGGTGATATTTTGCATATTAAAATTTTAGATTTACATGTTGGAGGAAGGAATAATGGGCCACAGTTAGAGGATGGTAATCCTGAGCCTCAGAGTCAGACACGACTGAAGCAACTAAAGAGCAGCAGCAGCAGCAGTCCTGGGCCTGTGGAAGAGTCAGGATGAGGGGACCCTGCTGCTTCTGGGGAATTAGGGGCGAGGCCTTTCCTTCTCAGCAGTATGTGTGGGTGTGTGTGTAATGTATGGCATGTGTATGTGTAAGATACATGGATTGGGATATGTGTGTGTGTGGCATATGTGAATATAGTATGTGGTGTTTATATATGTGGAGTTGTAGTGTGTAATATATGGTATATAGGTGTGTGTGTGTGTCTGGTATGTGGTGGTGTGTGTGTATGTATGTATGTATGTATGTATGTATGTATGTGGTGTGTGTGTGTGGGTTATGTGTGGTGCATGTGTGTGTGGTATGTGGTGGGCACTCCATGTGATAGGAGTGAAAAGCAGGGTTTGAGAAATAAACTGGTCCTCTGGCAGCTGCTGATTTTAAAATGATCTGGTTCTGAGGCGAGAGTCAATTGCCAGGCCTAACTGTCTTCTTATCCTTGGCAGTGGGATGTTCTATGATGGGAACCACACCTATGTCATTGAGCCGGAAGAAAATGACACGTCCCAAGTAAGTGCTCCTTCTATTTGCCATGGCAAATGTAAACAATGCTGGGTGATTTCTTTACCCCTCTTTTTCGTCTCTTTTTTCTCTCTATTTTGCTTTCTTTTCATATTTCAGGGTCAAGAATATATGTATAAACACAGACATATTATATATATAAATGCATATATGTATACATATATTTTAAGTTAAATAGTGAATAAGGAAAAACCCTAGACTGTGAGAAAATACATTTATCTTGTTTAAGCCACCCAGACTAAGACCGCAGCACATTATGGTGGAGATAGTAAGGAAGGCTTCAGAACACCTCAGAAGAAAAGTATTTTCAGCAGAGGGGAAATATAAGAGGTAGTTTTTTTTTTTTTTTTTTAAATCACTGGTTTTGCCTTGTTGCTGTTCAGTTGCTAAGTCGGGTCTGACCCTTTGGGGCCCCATGAACTGCAGCACACCAGGCTTCCCTGTCCTTTACTATCTCCTGGAGTTTGCTCAAATTATGAATACTGAAGACAGTGAAGGACAGGGAAGCCTGGTATGCTGCAGTCCATGGAGTTGCAAAAAGTTGGACAGCAATAACAAAGAAAACCACAGTGATCTTTTTTTTTTTTTAAATCTACCTTTTACTCTTCCATCTGCTGGAAATACTTTCCTTCTGAGGTGTTCTGAAGCCTTCATTACTAACTCCACCGTGATGTGCTGTGGTCTGTCAGTCTAGTTGGCTTAAACAACATAAATTTATTTTCTCACACTCTGGGGACTGAAAGTCCGATTTCATGGTGCCAGTGGGGTCAGTGTCTATTGAGGGCTCTCTCCTTGGGGTGCAGATAGTGTCCCGTGAGGTCTGGTGCCTCTTCTTCTTCTCATCAGGGCACCAGCCTTATCAGACTCGGACCTCACTCTTGTGATCTCTGATAACCTTTATCGCATCCCTCTAACTCTATCTCCAAATACAGTCACATTAGGAATTTATGACTTAAACATGAGTTTGGAAGGGACATAGACATTCAGTTCATGATGGATCAAATCCACAGATAATGTGATTTCCCACTCTTTTTCTTTTCTAGATTCCAGATTTTTCTCTATTGCCTATTTTCTTTAAGGCCCCATGCTGATAAAATTTAGAGAAATCCGAGTTTTCTCCGTTCTCTTCCTCAGTTTAGTTTAAACTTTCTGTAGAAAATGGTGCTATTACTAACTAAAGATAAACATGAGGCATTCCATCCTAGCTCTGTACACACAAAATATTCTTCCGTGTATCATGGAACACCAATCAAGCACTTAGAGAGGCAAATAATTTCAAGAAACGCTCGTTGTTCTGCCACTCATAAACAATCTGTATGGGAAACTGTCTGTTTTGTATTACTTTCCAAGTACCCGCTGAAAGCTGTCCTTGTCCCTTTGCTTGACAGTCTGATTTTTTAAAAAGTGATATCATGAAATTTGACTATTTATGATCTTCCTTTTTTAGTAATTGAAGGAAGCCAGATGAAATTATTTGAATGTTCATTAATTTTTCTTAGATGAAACATGGGTTTTTATCTGTTGAATTTTTATAGATGTTTGTCTGACACTTGAATTTTGAGGCAGGGTCTGCTGTGGGCATTCTGATTGTGCCAGTCACCTGCTTCCCAACAGGAAGACTGTTAGCTTTGCAGTCTGCCTAGCAAAGCTGTCAGGCTCTAACAGGAGGCAGGGCTTCATGGAAAGGAACCAGTCATAGAAAACATTAACCCCTTTCCCCGGATGTCTTACTTCCCCTTGGGGGAATAGGTGCATTCATTTCTTTGCCATTACCACAGGCTTCGGCTTCTCCATCCATGAAGGCATTTTACTTCTAATGGGCTATCACTGTGGTGCTGGGATAATATAGGAGTGAGTGGGAGGGATGTGCAAGGGCTCATTGCCTTCCCAAACTTGAGAGAATGTGTAGTCAAGCAATGATTCTTTTAAGGTTTCGCCTCCCCCGGCTGTGATCGCCTGAGCCTGGAGATTTCTGGGTGTATGTGCCTCATCTCTCGTTTGTGTTATTTCAGGAGGATTTCCATTTTCATTCGGTTTACAAATCCAGACTGTTTGAATTTCCCTTGGATGATCTTCCATCTGGTATGATTTTCATAGAGTGATTTTTTAAAAAAATACAGCTTTAATAATTCATTTTAATGTTTTATAACTAATTATATGTGGAATATCATCAGCCTACGACTGCTCCTAACAGTTTTAGAAAGTCAAGTGACATCAAGAGAGAGAAAAAAATGCAAACTGACCTCATATTTATAGTGGGTGAGTTTGGAAAGATATTGCTTGAACTCAACAAAGAAGAGCTTATTAAAGTTATAAGACTCAAAGTAAAGTATTCCTTTACTTTGTTAAAGAAAAAATTGGTCTGCATAGGTAGAATATATAAAATTGACTCTTGGTGAAGTACTCAGTTTGTACACATAGAGATGAGCTTGTAAATATTTTCCCATTTATTGCTTCCTCGTTTCTTTTTGCCCCAGCATTTTAATACAGAGCCGTTGTAGATTAATATTTATTATTATGATGATGTGCTATTTGTGAAATTGATCTTTCCTTCCAATGTGTGTTTATGGGTCCATCTATTTATAGGTTTGATTTGAGAGTTGCATCCATGTCTTTTGGTGAGAAGGGCAGGGTATTCATGCTTCGGCTTTGTTAGAGGAGCAATGATTACGCAGAGTGCATTTGTCTCTGTCCACACTGGACTCATTTTCGTGTTCTCCTTCTAAAGATATGGTATAGCTGATGTGGAGATGCTTCCTCCCCTTCTTAGACAGCCCTGATTATGGCCATAGTATAGTCTAATTTTTAAACTTCTTTTAGTCTTTGTAACAACTCTGTGAGGTCAGTATTATTATTCCCATTTTATAGATGAACAAACAGAAGCTCAGCTAGTTTGTCTTTTCTAGGGTTCCACAGCTAGTAAGAGGCTGAGTGGGTGTTTGGATTATGGCACTACAAGACTGTGCCTTGGGAGACAGGCACCAGGGCAAATGGAAAACTTACTAGACTAAAGCCGAGTCTAAACTCCTGCTTAGGAAAATGACTTAAAGGCTGCATTGTCTCCTTATTAGAAAAAGAAGTAAGTGCTTTCAAATGTTCCTTCCTCTGAAATAAATTCGTAGCTCCTTGACTTTCTGCAGTTACGCTAAAGAGAAATAGAACTCACCCCTTCTGTCCTGCTGCCAAAGGGATAGAAGTTCCTAGTTTATAGAATTTGCTATTTGGAAAAATCTGAAAATGAACAATAGATACTTTTACTTCACATAGATGCTTTATACTGTTCTTTCGTTATCATATGAAACTTTTTACAATTCCTATTATGGTAAGAAAATAAATCATGATTAGCTGCTTGAGAACAAAGTTGCAATCCAATAGGCATTACTGGATGCAATAAACATTAATTAATATTTAAAGTAATAAGTAAAAGTTCCCCACTAAGGACTTTATTATAGGCTTGCCATGATACAATCATAATTTTTTTTAAAAAAACTTCACTCAGAATTTCTTTACAACAGAAACTTTGGAGGTTACTCAGTAGTTTTCTGCTATGAAAAATGAGTTTTGGCCATATTCTTTGAAAAACCTCAGTTTGTTCCTGGTTATCTTTTAGTATCAGAAGTTGACAATATTCATTTTAAGAGTATTATTTGCCTCAAGCTCTTTAGACTTACTATGACAAATTGGAAGGAAACAAAAAATAGACAAATGTCAAAGCTGCAATTTTTTTGTTATATAAGCTCAAAACTAAGCTTTTTAAAATTTTATTTTAGGTTTAATAAAGTATCACTGGGTTGTGGGTTATATTATGTCTTTTTTGCTACGCATTATATATTTCCCAGAGATAGAATATGATCAGGTGTTCCCCAATCTTGTTTGATTATGGAATGTTTTATTTTATATGACACATCTCTCAAGGCTAGTTTTCCTAAGAACACATTTTAAGAAAAGATTTTTGTTTAAATATGACCACTTAGCACTCACTGTTTAAAAATTACTATGATGAAAAACCAACCAACCAACCAACAAAAGCAAACAAAACAGAAATAGACTTGTAAATATAGAGAACAAGGGGGTGGTAGCCAGAGCAGATGGGGGCCAGCCAAAAGAGGAAAAGGAGGTTTAGAGACACAAACTTCTAGTTATAAAGTAAAGAAGCCATGGGAAGGTAATGTAAAGCATAGGGAACATAGTCAATAATATTGTGATAACTTTGTACAGATGCAGATGATAACTGGGCTTCAGTGGTAACCATTTTGAAATGTATGTAAATACCAAATCACTATTTTGTACACCTGAAAATAGTATGATACTGTATGTCAGTTATACTGCAATAGAAGATTACTATGATAAAATACACCAACTTTGTGTACTATTTGCTGAGTTCTGACACCCTTGTACTCCCCTGATGAAAAATAGACTGTTTCCATTACCCCAGTGATTTCCTTTGTGTCCCTTTTCTGTCAGTGTCTCCCACTTCTGCAGTCCCTTTTCTGACTTTTTTCACTGTAGATTAGTTTCACCTGTTCCTACAAATGGACTCATTCATCATATTCAGCTTCTTTTCCTTATTAGCACAGGCCTGAGATCTATGTTGTCAAAGGCAGCAGTAATTCTTTATTTTGATTACTGAGTATGTCCTTATGTATGCATATAGCACAATGTTTCATCTCTTCTGTCGGTGGACATTTGGATTGCTTCTAGTTTGGGGCTATTATGAATATAACAACTATGAATATTCTTGTAAAAATCTTTTTTGGGGACACACATTTATATTTCTCTATCAAATACCTGTGAGTTTAATAACTGGGTCACAAGGTAGTATATCTTTAACTTTATAATATTGTTCTTAAGCTTCAGCATCTACCAGAATCACCTGGAGGGCTTGGTAAACACAGATTCATGGCCTCATCTTCAGGCTACTTTTTTCAGCCACTACATTGAGGCGTAATTGAAATACAAAGGGCTGTATATATTTAATGTATAGAACTTGATGAGTTTGGAGGTAAATATACATCCATGAAATCACCACAACCTATGTCATAAACATATTCATCCATTCCAAAAGTTTCCTCCTACACTATTTATGGTGATGATGATAAAAACCATTAACATAAAATCTAACCTTTTAGCAGATTTTTAGGTATACGATACAGTATTGTTAACTGTAGGCACTAAACTGTTCAGTAGCTCTCGAAGACTTATTCGTCTTGGATAACTAAATCTTTGTCCGCTTTGACTAGTACCTCCTCGTATTGCCTCCTCCCAGCCTGACAGGCACCATTCTAATCACTGTTTCTCTGAGTTTGACTATTTTAGATTCCTCATGTAAATGGTGTTATGTAGTATTTGTCCTTCTTTGTCTGGCTTATTTCACTTAACAGAATGTCCTCTAGGTTCACCTGTGTTGTTGCAAATGGCAGGATTTTCTTTTATAAGACTGGTTAATATTCCATTGTGTGTATATACCATATATTCTTTATCCATTCATCCACTGATGGACATTTAGGTTGCTTCTGTATCTTGACTGCTGTCAATAATGTTGCAGTGAACATGGGCATGCAGACACTAATGTGAAATCCTGATTTAAATTCCTTAGGCTATATGCCTAGAAGTAGGATTGTTAAAATCATATGGTATTTCTGTTCAGATATTTTGAGAAATAGTCATAATGCTTTTCCTAGTGGCTGCACAAATTTCTAGAGCTTTTGATTAAGTACGTCTTGGGTGGGTTGTGAGAATTTACTTTTCCAAGTTCTCAGGTAATGCTAATGCCTCTAGTCCAAGGAATACAATTTAAGAACTACTGTTGAATAAAGAATCTCTGAACCTTTTCCTGAAGCGGTGATACCATTGTATACTCTCAGCATTATACGAGAGTTCTAATTGCTCCACATCTTCATCAGCCTTTCGCGTGTCATTCTTTAGTGAAGGCTAGTGGTGGAAGGGAAGGTCAAGTGG
Organism: Bos grunniens; assembly: GCF_055505025.1. Classification (NCBI taxonomy): domain Eukaryota; kingdom Metazoa; phylum Chordata; class Mammalia; order Artiodactyla; family Bovidae; genus Bos; species Bos grunniens. Next base: position 47,994,844 of record NC_141168.1, on the reverse strand, counting down.
CTATTTGGATGATTTCCCATTAAAATATGATGGCATTTATAAAAGAAATATGAGAAAAATTTTGAGATAAATTATAACTGGAATAATGCTTGAGATTTTTTTGAATTGTATTCCTTTGTGGTATGTTTATTTATATTAATATAAATGTAATTGCCTAGATTAATGTTCTATATTGTCATTAAGTGTGATATTTACATTATAAAATTAATAATTATGTATAGTTATATAATTTATAGATTATAATTATAATAATCATTGTTGATTAAAGTAAAGTTATATAATTTATACTAATTAGGGCTGGTAGAAGTTTGATTGCCCTTCATGAAAGAAACCTGGCAAATGCACTAAGTTAAATTTATTTTTGTTTCCTTTTAGAATTCCAACAAGTAAATATCACTCCACCAAAATTTATTTTGAAGCCAAGACCAAAAAGGAGTAAACGGCAGGTATGTATTCACAGGTATATGTCACAATATTTTAAAAACATTTGGCCACTGCCAGTCAATTTAATCTACATTAAGTCTGTAAGAGGTAAGAATTAGTTTCAGGCATTTGCCACAGTGTGGTAAACAGCATGGGTGACACATTCATAGCAGCAGTGGAGTCAGGGCCATATTATTTCATAGACTCAAAAAACACTCAAGATAGTGGCGATAATATGGACACTCGTCTTACAGATGGATTATGGGGCTGCTTCTGTGGCCTCTCAGGCTGTTTCTACCATAGGCCTCCTTCCTCGCCTGAGTATATACCAACCACATCATGAAGTTTGCTTGGATGGTACAAGCCCTTGTGTTCATCCCCTTAAGAATACCCTCTTAAGAATGACTCTATCAAGTTTTAAAGCTGCAAAATGCTATTGTCACACTTGAACTACTCTGGAGTCTAGGATATAAAATCAGAATGTCTGCTTTATGAATGTTCAATGCATATTGAACTTAATAATAGTAGCAGTATATTGTTTACTGTACAATGCTTTAAACCACATGAAGTGGGTACTATTATTATCCCTTCACAGGAAAAATAATAGATGTCTCTGAAATGTGCACATGACTTGCCCAGAATCATAGATCTGGTAAATGGTTTATACAAAATAAAAACTCTGGTCATCAGAATTAAGATATCATCACAGTTGTGGTGGTAGTTGGTGTAGGTGTGTGTATGACATAAAAACCAGATGAGAGAAATAAGTGTCTAGTAAGACAAAGCAGTTGAAGGGACCAGGTATTTTCTTTTTAATATATGTTTAGTAAGTATGAAGTAAAATGTGTTTATAGACAGATTTCTAACATGAATAATAATTGCTAAATATTTTGAGTACTCACCATGAGCAATTGTATTAATGTATTTAATCCTCATAACAATTTTTTGAGGAAGGCATTATCATTATCCCTATTTTAAAGACATTGAAACATAAGAGACTTAAGAAACTAGCCCATGGTTACACTGGGTTACCTGGCAATGGAGCCGGGATTCTGACCTAGAAGTCTTGTCCCTGAGACACACAGTTGAATATTACTTGGCCTTAATAAAGAAGGAAATCTTGCCATTTGCAACAACATGGATGGACCTGGAGGGCATTAAGCTGAGTGAAATAAGCCAGGCAGAGACAGACAAATATGGCATGGTATCACTTACATGTGGAATCTAAACACAAAACAAACAAACAAAAACACGTAGAAACAGAGTAGAAACATGGTTGCCAGGGGCTAGGCAGTGGGGGAAAAGGGAGAGATTAGTAAAAGGGTACAGACTTTCAGTTCTAAGATGGATCACATCTGAGGACCTAATGTGTAACATAAGTTTCCCACAGCCAAGTTACCAGGGCTTATTTATGTGCTGTTTCCTTTATTATATTGCAGCTTCGTCGATATCCTCGTAATGTAGAGGAGGAAACCAAATATATTGAACTGATGATTGTGAATGATCATCTCATGGTAAGGTTTGCTGAATTTCGTGTTGTTTGAACTTGCCCATGCCTAGCATAAAACTGGTGGGTGCAGAAATATGTTTAGAAGAAAGAAGGCTATGAAGTTGTAACCTGGAAAAGGTATTTGTATAATCAAACATTTCTGTTACCCAGCAACAACCTGTAAACAGGAAAACACTCTTAGGTAAATCAATTCACAGTATTTTGTGAAGTTCCAAAAATATTTCTATGATTCATAATGTTAATTCCTTGGATTTGCTTAGTTAATGTAGGGGCTAATATCTTCTCTTACTAAAATGGCAAGGTTAAAAAAAAAAAGGGAAACTTCCATTTTATAATTGAAAAAGTGAAGCAGCAATAATATGACACTTTAATTTGCAATGTTAGCTTTATCCTAATAAAAGCATTTTTTTCTGTTTTTCTTTTGTTGTGCAATAAACCATTTGGAAAGGCTTATAGACTTATTTACAAAACAGAAACAGACTTACAGACTTAGAAAAAAAATTCATGGTTAAGATGGAAAGAGGGATAGCTTGGGAGTTTGGGATTGACCTGTGCACACTGCTGTATTTAAAATATATAACCAACAAGGACCCTGTGTAGCACAGGGAACTCAATATTTTATAATAACCTAAATGAGAAAAGAATTTGAAATATAATAGATACATGTATATGTATAACTGAATCACTTTGTTGTATACCTGAAACTAATACATTATTAATCAAAATATTCTCCAATATAGAATAAAAAAAGAAAAGCTTATATAGCCAAGCTGTGAAGATTTTTAGGATAAAAATCTAGCCAAACTTTTTATTGAGTCAGTTTTTTTTTTAATGCCCAGTTTACAGGCATGTTTTATATTTAATTCATGGGCGTATTATAATCAGCCTGGTTACATTCATTGCACAACAGTGAATTATAATTGTTTCATGTAACTAGAGTTTTAAACTAAATATATTCAGTGATGCACTTTGTTGAATTTTACTTAATTTCAGGTACATATACATTTTAATTTACTTTGAATTATTTGGGAGAAAATGTGTCATTTATTTAAATATGATTAAGCTAATAGAGATTTTAATTAATTATTAATAATAATTATTATTAATGAGTGCTTCTTCCTTGTTTATGGTAGGACTGAGTTTTGTATTTCTACCAATTTAATTTTGTGACTGTTATTTTTCCTGAGATTTTTACAGAATAAGCTGTAAAAACACATATTTTGGACATTTCAGGATATCATAAATTCAAATGTCTGTAAGCATCTATAGGCAGATAGTTCAAAGTGAGCCAGATATAAAACAATAGGAAAGGGTCAGGTCTATGGCAAAAGAGAAGTCACATGGTCTGTCTATGTAATAGGAGTGACTGCTTCTCAGCCCTTGCCAGTTATTACTGTGTGTGGATACTAATTTTAAATGAAGCCAGAAACCAGATTTTACATGATATGTCTTGAGTTTTAAAACAGCCTTGAGGTCAAACCAAAGATATATGTTGTTCACATCAAGCCGTAAGTCACCTCCTTGTGACCATTAGAGGCTTCTTCTCTTTACTGAGTAACCCTTGTGGAACTTTTCATACTTTCAGCATTATTCACATTCACTTTTTCTGGCTTTCACCCTACTTTTATTTGTCTTGCAATTCGTTGATAACTTTCATATATGTTCTCATTTTGAATAATAATCTTGTGACAAAAAAATAAACTTTTGAAATGGATGCAATGGGTATTTTTTATTTTATCTCAAAGATCTGTGAGGCCGCAAACTTTAGGAGCCTTGCCATAGACTTTGCAGTATCTAAAGAATTAGGTGTCAACTCTTGAATTTTTTTACAGAAAACTGTAAAGGCCTTTTAGTTACGCCGTGTTTCCTCTGCTGAGATGAGCATTTGTTGATGACCTTCAAGTCCTTCACTTGTTTTCTTTTGCTTTCAGTTTAAAAAGCATCGGCTTTCAGTGGTACTCACCAATACGTACGCGAAATCTGTGGTGAACATGGCAGATTTAGTAAGTATGAACCTGATTCAAAATTGCCACAGAGGAATTTTATCTCCTGATTGGTAATAAATTGGATAATAGTCTTATATTTTCACTGCCCTAAATTGCACTTTAGCCAAGGTGTCCTGTAAATCTGTGGTAACTTTGTCATGAACTTTATTTAACTTTGATCTCTGACTGGGAAGATGATAAAAGGAAGAGGTCAGAGATATACCTTTATGGCTAAATTTTTTTTTTCCTGTATTTTTCACACTGGAAAAGAAAAAGTTGAGTCCTAGCCCCTAACAAAGATATTCACAGCGTATTTCTAGCAATGAAAAAACAGCTGCACCTTTTCAAAAAAGTGCCTGGTGCTGCGGGAATGATGCAAATAAGTAGTTCTACTGTACCTTCTTTCCCAGTTTCCGTGACAAGTCTATGCCGTACCTTCCCCATGAGTTTAATTAAGGCCAGTCAGAGAGTACAGAAATCATCTCCTCGGAGAGTGTTCCCTTTTTTACTAGGGAAACTCAAGGAAGCCTGAATCTTACAGGGTGCCAGAAAATGGACTCTGGGGGGACCTTGAGTAAGGGTGCAAATGTCTATCAAAAAGGGGTATTTTATATCTAATTAGTACTCTTTTCTTTGGGTGTTACTTGGTGAACGGTTGGATTCTTATTACTCAAAGGAAACATGTGTAAGTTAGAAAAACAATTAACTCCCTTAAAAATAGTGGAGTTTCTCACATTTCACTAAAACTACAGGATTTTCCATAAAAGGAGCTTTGTAGGCCTGTTCATAAATCATTTAATTTTTTTCCCATGTGTATAGCTGGTGTGTTCATTTTGTTAATATACTAGATATATAAAGACCAACTTAAGACAAGGATAGTATTGGTTGCCATGGAAACCTGGGCGGCTGACAACAAGTTTGCTATATCTGAAAATCCATTGATCACCCTACGTGAGTTTATGAAATACAGGAGGGATTTTATCAAAGAGAAAAGTGATGCAGTTCACCTTTTTTCGTACGTAACTTTTCTAATGATTTATTACTTTTCTTCATTCCATGTTGAATACTCTTATTACTTGTGATGAGATGTACTGTTTGTACTGCATAATGCAATTAGGATTTGATGTAGCAGATATATTTGAAAGAAGTTTTAAAGCACAGATTGTTTGAAATTGTCACGAATATTCAATAGGTTTAATTTTGAGTTATTTTCTTATTGCATGTATATTTCATTTTCAAGAGATCTAATCAGAGCATTTACTGAGTGAAAGTACCATTAATTCTCATAAGGAGTTCTCATATTCTTAACAACAGAATAATTATATTCTTTAAATTGCTGTCTTTTAAATGCTAATTTTCTCTTTGTTTTTGGTCTAATGGAGAGCTTAGTATCTCTAGAGTATATTTTATGTTTTACTTTTTCTTACTCTTATGGTTTGTTCTGGGGGGTAACATGTATATTTAATATAAAATCATCTAAAGCCAGAGCTGTAGAAGAAAGTTATAAATGAAAGCAAAAGTGTAGTTTTGAGGTAGCTTTTTATTTTATACAATTCCAAATTTACAGAAAAGTTGCAAGAATACTACACTACAAGGAAATTCCATATGCCCTTTACCCAGATTCATCAGCTGTTCATAATTTAGTCCATTTGTTTTATAATTTTCTTCTTTGTATTCTTCTTTCTTCCTTCCATCTATCCATCTCTCTATCCGTGTGTGTGTCTATTTTTTTTTCCCTGAACCATTTGAGAGTAAGTTGGAGACATTTAGTTATTGGGCCTTTACTACTAAATACTTGTGTATATTCCCTGAGACTAAACCCATTCTCTTATATAACTGCAGTAAACTCTCAAAACCAGAAACTTTAGCCTCAGTACAATGTTTTTATCTAACCCACTGTCTGAATTCAAATTTCACCGATTGTTTCAATATTACTTTATAGCTTGCTACTCCTTCCCCTTGTCCAAATCTAAGATCCAATCCAGGACCACACATTACATTTAATCATCATGTCTCTTTGGTTTCCTTTAATCTGTAGTATTTCCTCAGCCTTTCTTTGTCTCTTTTGAAGTTAACATTTTTGAAGAGTTTAGACCAGTTATTTTATAGAATGTTCCTCATTGTGCGAATGGCTGATGTTTTCTCATTGTGAGATTCAAGTTATATGCATTTTTGACAGAAATACCACATACATGTAATCATGTTAGAGATTCTTTTTCAAGAGGTATAGTTCTATTTAAGATATTTGTTAGTTGCAATGGGAAACATTCCTCAGAAACTTTTTCTTTTGGTTATGTGTGTGAATAATTTTCATATTCTTCCCTTACCTCCAGAATATACAGTATAGAAATGTATGTGTATTGATAAAATAAACGTGGTAAATTAATAACGAGAGATGCTATGATATTTGAGCTGTGAGCAGTAAGCCTTTTTCATTTCCTTTTCTAAAAGGGGAAGTCAATTTGAGAGTAGCCGGAGCGGGGCAGCTTATATTGGTGGGATTTGCTCGTTGCTGAAAGGAGGAGGCGTGAATGAAGTAGGTGTGAACATCTGTACAATACCAAGTGGTATGATGGCTGACGATGTTTTCCTGATATTTAAGGGACAATTTCTCAGTATTCTATATACTCCAGATATTGTTATTTTATTAACAGCCAACCTGGTTACTGCAGATGACCCAAGGACAGAATAGGAAATTAATGGAAGATAATATTGGATAATTCTGTTCATATTCTACTCAGAATAATTTCCAGGCTTAGGAATATGCTGATTATATAGAGAAAATCTTTACCTTTCTTGAAAATAAGACCCTATTTATCACTTTGACTGATTTTCCAGAGAATTGATAAGTTCCCTGAAACATTGGATTGCTACTTAACAACTCAGTTGAAAATTTTCTTCCTCAATATTTGGCAAATTTTTGGAGGAAAAAAATAGACGGTTTTCCAAAGGGTTACTTCTACCCCTCAGGCACTAAATCCGATAGAAGTGATCTAAAAGAAAAATACCTGAATCTTTGAGAGGCTACATATTGAAAAGAAATATGCCTAGATGTTTTCAAGTTTATTTTGACCAAACATCATCAGCACCACCTCTAACTCATATTGTTTGTTTTCTGAAGCCAAGTTCTATTTAATTTGGGGAATTTAGAAGTGTTTTAGTAGACAAACAAAGATGAGCAAGTTCAAAATAAATTATTTTTATTTTCTATTAACTGGATGACTGGCTTAGTTGTATACAAGTATGAAGCTTTTCAGAAATGTCACTGGTGAAATTTGGACTCAAAAATTAAATTTAAGTTTCCAAATCTGGAGGTTGATGATTCTCTGGTTTCTTCTCTATAAGACTTAGTCAAACATGGAATTATTTCTCACTACCTCTTCCTTAATGCTCCATAGTTCAGCACTAGCTATTATGTATTAACCTCTGCTAAATAAAGTGCTTAGAAGTTTTTTTCAGTTATATTGCGACATGTTCCCTGATTCATTTTAAATAAAAAATAATTTGCACTTATAAGTATTTTATTTTTGTTTTTCAGTTTGGGAAAACGGACTTAATGGCAGTTACACTTGCCCAGTCGTTAGCCCATAATATTGGTATTATCTCAGACAAAAGAAAGTTAGCAAGTGGTAAGTTTAAGTACACGTGTAGTTTAGTTATATTTAAAATAGGCTATCTGTAAAATATTTTGCAGAATGAAATTCTTTAACTCAGTTGTTTAATCAAAAGATTTTGAGTGATAGTATAAAGATAGCCTGGGCACAAAATGTTTTTTTCCAAAAGTAATACAAATGTTAATATTTGCATCACACATGAAATTTACTCCATGTATAATAAACATTAAAGCCAGGTGTTGTTGAATTAAACTATGAATTTTAAGGACATAAGTTCAGTTTGGCAATTTTGAATGATCTCAGCATAGAGGTTTAAGGTATATGTTTTATTATCGCTTATTTAAAACATCTCTTACTATTGCTACAGAGGTAGAATTTGCCTGCAGAATCAGATCTGATAAAGGGATGAGTAAAATATGGGCCTAATAAAATATGCTAGGTTTAACATCTATGATGAATATATATTCCCAGTGGGTAGAGTTACTTTACCAGAATGATCGAGCACTATATATTTGGAGTAAGTTGACTATAGTGAAAGTGAAGTCACTCAGTCGTGTCCGACTCTTTGTGACTCCATGGACTGTAGCCTACCAGGCTCCTCCATCCATGGAATTTTCCAGGCAAGAGGACTGGAGTGGGTTGCCATTTCCTTCTCCAGGGGATCTTCCTGACCTGAGGATCGAATCTGGGTCTTTGGCATTGCAGGCAGACACTTTACCATCTGAGCCACCAGGGAAGTAAGTTGACTATAATCATATTTATTATTTTAGCAACAAATGCCATAAATATGATTGTTTATATTAATTACAACTATTACCATTTATGGGCTTGCCTTGTGGCTCAGTGCTAAAAAATCTGCCTGCCAATACAGGAGACATGGGTTTGATCCCTGGGCCTGGAAGATCCCCTGGAGAAGGAAATGGCAACCCACTCCAGTATTCTTGCCTGGGAAATCCCATGGACAGAGGAGCCTGGTGGGCTACAGAACATGGGGTCACAAAAGAGTCAGACACAACTTGCAACTAAACAACAACATCAAAAATTACCATTTATGAAGTGCCCACTCCATAAAAGACAGTTGAATGCCAGAATTAGCTACATCTAGATGCTCATTTAATCCTCAAGATGGTCCTGCAAGGTATTCATTATCAGCTGATAATGAAGATCTATAAAGTGTCTAGATCTTAAAAGGGTAATGTCTCCAAGATTACAGACATATTAAGTGGTATACCCAGATTTTGAACCTAGGTGTATCTGATTCTAAGACTTCTGCTTAACCAATATACTGTACTGCCTCCTACCAGCAACCTTGAGTGCAGAGGTTTTAAAAATTGATGGGAAATTATAGGAATTTCCATAAAAACCTATGAAACCAAAATCCTGTGGTCATGCATCACTATTTCATTGCTATTTGATAAGCCATTTTAACTGAGTGCTTTAAAAATACGGCCACTTGTTAACATTTTTCAGAAGACTTTTAGAGTGAAATTATATAATCTCAATAGAGTCAAAGTAGAGTTTTGTTGCTATGCATTGCATAAAACACTTCAAATGTGAGGAAAATTAGAGGACTGATCTTTTACTGATTTGTAAATGTACATAAGGAATAAAGTGAACATGTACTTTTAAAAATAGTAACTACTCTAATGCACATGTTTTCACTTTGTAACAAGTTTGTATGTATTCATTTTCTCTTAGGTGAGTGTAAATGTGAGGACACATGGTCTGGATGCATAATGGGAGACACTGGGTGAGCCACTTCTATTTAAAAATAACTCACTGTTCCTTTCTCTACTGTGCTGTTGTCTTCTTAGGAGGATGGCAGTCAATAAGTTACTGCCTGGAACCCTACCCATAGGGATTTAAGACAAACTTGGCAGTTAATTTTCTCAGTGGCTCTGTAGGAAATAGATTTTCACAAAATAGTCTTTTGTTTATGAAAACAATTGCTGTCTATTAAGCTAGTAAGTCAAAGATTTTTTTTAGGGAGGGGATAGGACTTTGAAATATGGTGAGTCAGGGCCATGCAGGATAAATGATTCCATCAACTTCAGGTAAATATAATAATTTTTTTTGAAGAATTGCTTTTTTTTTTAATTTTTATACTTTACAATATTGTATTAGTTTTGCCAAATATCGAAATGAATCCGCCACAGGTGTACCTGTGTTCCCCATCCTGAACCCTCCTCCCTCCTCCCTCCCCATACCCTCCCTCTGGGTCGTCCCAGTGCACCAGCCCCAAGCATCCAGTATCGTGCATCGAATCTGGACTGGCGACTCATTTCATACAAAAGATTATTGAAGTATAGTTGTTTTACAATATTGCATTAATTTCTGCAGTGCAGCAAAGTGATTCAGTTACACATATATGTACATTCTTTTTCATATTCTTTTCTGTTATGGTTTACCATAGGATATTGAATATAGTTCGCTGTGTTACACAGTAGGACCTTGCTGTTTATTCACTCCTTATATAATAGTTTTCATCTGCTAATCCCAGGGCTTCCCAGGTGGTGCTAGTGGGAAAGAACCTGCCTGCCAATGCAGCAGACGTAAGAGATGTGAGTTCAATCCCTGGGTCAAGAAGATCCCCTGGAGGAAGGCATGGCAACCCACTCCAGAATTCTTATCTAGAAAGTTGCCTAAAGAATAGGGTCGCAAAGTGTTGGATACAACTGAAGTGAATTAGTATGCATGCATTCACATCTGCTAGTCCCAAACTCCCAATCCATCCCTTCTCCATCCCCTCTCCCCTCTGGCGACCTCTGTGTCTGTGGGTCTGTTTCTCTTTTGTATATAAGTTCATTTGTATCATATTTTAGATTCCACATATAAGCGATATCATATGGTATTTGTTTTGTTCTGATTTACTTCACTTGCTATGATAATCTCTATTTCCATCCATGTTGCTACAAATGGCATTATTTCAGAATAAGGAAGTTGTTCAGACAATTTAAACTCAGTACGGCTTTATATGGAGGGTTTGACATGAAATACTTGATAAATGAATTTACAGTAAATAATTGTAAATTCCATTAGTTAATTCACTTAAACATTAACCGTTATGCTAAGAAGTGGGAATATAAGTGCACAGGCTAGGGGGAGAGATTTTTATAAAAATCTATTCATTCTTATCTTAATTGTGTTTTCACTTTTATAAAAAGCTCAATGTAAAACAAGTTTTGAGAAACACAGAAAATAAAATTTGTACCACCTCTTTTCTTGCCATCAGGTGATAACTATGGTTAATATTAAAATGTGCTGTGCTGTGTTTAGTCGCTCAGTCCTGTCCTACATTTTGCGACCCCATGGACTGTAGCCCACCAGGCTCCTCTGTCCGTGGAATTCTCCAGGCAAGAATACTGGAATGGGTAGCCTGTCCCTTCTCCAGGGGATCTTCCCAACCCAGGAATTGAACTGGGTTTTCCTGCATTGTAGGTGGATTCTTTACCAGCTTCGCTATCAAGGAAGCCCCTGTTAACAGAATGTTAAAATAGTTTTGTTTAAACCTAGTATTTTGGGAATTCCTTGGCCATCCATGCTTCCACTGCCAGAAGGCAAAGTTTCTATCCCTGATCGGGAAATAAGATCCTGCATGCCATGAGGTGCAGCCAAAAAAATAAAATAAATCCAGTAGTTTTGTATTTTTTCTCTTTCCATTTTTATTGTTTTATACAATTTGGATTATACTGGTTATAGCTGTTTATTCATTTTTTACTTAACATTATAGAGTCAGCATTCTTCTAAGTCTTCATTCTTTAACACTATGATTATTAGTAACTACATGGTATTTTAGTTTTATTAATATATCACGGTTTAGTTAACAGTTTTCTGTTGAACATTTAGGTTATTTTCATGTTATTTGCTGCTATAAATTGTGCCACCATAAATATCTTTATTCAGACATCTCTGGACACATAGCAAATTAATTCCTCAAGAAAAATTTCTTAGAGCAAAATTCCTAGATTTAAAGCTATTTCACATTCTGAAAATTTTTAATGCATAGTACCAACTTGCTCTATTGCCAGGTTTCTTTTTCTATTGACCTTTGATTATTTTGGGGGGTGTGTGTGTATATATATATATATATATATATATATATATTATATATATATAATATATATAATAAAAATATATATTATTTGGAGAGATATATATATAGTATTTTGAAGCAATCTGAGACTTGAAGAACTGGAAGAATAGTTACAAAGCTTTTGTTTCTGAATCATAAGTTCTACCATGGTGCCTATCACTTCAAAATGCTAAACTTAATGTACTTTCTGTGGACATAAACTTGGGCAAACTCAGGGAGATGGTGAGGGACAGAGGCCTGGTGTGCTGCAGTCCACGGGATCGTGAAGAGTTGGACACTGAACACAACTTGGTGACTAGACAAAAACAACAACAAAAATGTACATTTCTATAAACAAAGGCATCTTCCTATAGGACCACAATTCAACCAAGAAAATCAAGCCCTCATTCAGGATTGGCCCTTTGTTTCCACAATGGCATTTTAGCAAAAACTTCAGAATCAGGATTTTTTGATTACAGTCAGGTTTTGGTCTCTTCAGTCTGGGATGATTCCTGTCTATTTTTGACACATTTATAGATTACAGGCCAGTTATTTTGCAGAATGCTCTGCAGTTTGGGTTCCAGCCTAGATGTAATATTTAGGAAAGACTTATTGTGGAATAAATTATTTCTAACTCTCTTTGATGGAAATTACACATATGTAGGTGTGTGTTTCCTTTGAATGGGTATGCAGATGATGCAGAGCAAATTATAGTTGCCACTGGACTTCCCAGATGGCACAGTGGTAAAGAATCTGCCTGCCAATGTCGAAGATACAAGAAACATGGGTTTGATCCCTGGGTCGGGAAGGTCCCCTGGAGGAAGAAATGGCAACCCGCTCCTGTATTCTTACCTTGAAAATCCCAGGGACAGAAGAGCCTGGTGGCTACAGTCCCTGGGGTCGCCAAGAGTCGGATTTGACTGAGCACGTAGTTACCATTAGTCACCAATGATGAATGTGTTGCTGTTGTTGTTTAGTCACTAAGTTGTGTCTGACTTTTGTGACCACACGGACTGTAGCCTGCCAGTCTCCTCTGTCCATGCGATTTTCCAGGCAAGAATACTGGAGTGGGTTGCCATTCCCTTCTCAATGCAGATATTATGCATAAGTGGAATTTATTATTTATTTATTTAATTTTTAGGAATAATGTACAGTGTTAACAGTGTTAAATTTTAACTAGTCTACAAACAAGGGAGACAGAAATTATACCCAGCTATTGCCTTTCTTCTCTCTTATAGATATTATCTTCCTAAAAAGTTTACCCAGTGTAATATTGAAGAGTATCATGACTTCCTAAATAGTGGAGGTGGTGCTTGCCTTTTCAACAAACCTTCTAAGGTAATAAGTGTGATCAGAGTTGTTAAGTTATTAATCTTTCTCAAATATTATAAACACAAATTTTCATTCATTGTGTCTAATGGAGCGAAACTTTTCAATTTGGTTCATATGTACGTATTCTTGATATGCTAAATGTCTGCATTTCTGAATTAAATTAATCATGGGCTATTCTGATGGGAATAAAAAGCAGGTATAAATTAGAGTTTTGCTTTCTGAAAGACGTTCATTTTCTTTTCATAAAGCCAAATGAGGATTCAGGGTTTGCTTACAAAAACGATTTTACTTTGCATTTCTTTTTCATTTTCTTGATGCATTTTTTTTCCCCTTTGGATACTGAATCATAATTCATACTAATGGAAAAGGAGGTCTTTCTTCTCTCATTAATCCCCATCTCTGGGGCAAATTATTACTGCTGTTCTCTGCAAAGCTATGTTAATAGGTAGAGCTGTATTTTATATTAAATAAATCAGTGAATTTATTAATTTTTGTGATGTTTTCCTCATTGCTCACAAAATAACTTTGTTTCACAAGTTAATACAGTTGATACAGAGCTTTTCACAGGTAATTGTATTTGATTGTCAGAATAATTCATTATGTAGATGGAAACTGATATTATTGCTATTATTGTTTTAAATATTAAAACACTTGGGCTCTGAGATGGCAAGCCATTTCCCCAAGATACATGGCTAAGCCAAGATTTGAATACAGACATTCTGACTCCAAATCCCTTGCTCCTGTTTGAAATGAAATTTTAGGAGTCCATCTGGCTTTGTTTTAGCCAATGCCTAGATCATTTTTTGCTTTGATGGCACTTATCAGACCCTAGTTGGTGTGTGTGTTATATATGAAAATATGATTAAGTCTGAAATGGAATCAATACTAGACACTTCTAAAGTTTCCAGTTCTAAAATTCTACAGTCATACTTTATAGCTTAGGAAAATAAAAATATATTTTGAAATGACTGACAGGCCAGAAGTATAGTTGTGACACTTGTGATCTCATAATCTTATATTTGGTGCTGATTTTTCTACATTTTAGTGCCCTTCCTGTTTTTCATTCCACAGCTTCTTGATCCTCCTGAGTGTGGCAATGGCTTCATTGAAACTGGCGAGGAGTGTGACTGTGGGACCCCGGCAGTAAGTCTTTGTGTTTGGATGATTTCTTTAGGTTATTTGGGGTTATTCTAGATCCACACTGAACCATACAGAGCAAGTGTTGTGCCTAGAAATTTCATAAGATTTCTGGAACAAAGATGATAATTGTGAGGCTGTACATTTATTTTGGAAAATAGCCTGATGCTTTCAGGAAAATAACACCACTTTCATTTTTTCCAAATGTTTATATTCCTTAGGAATGTGTCCTTGAAGGAGCAGAGTGTTGTAAGAAATGTACCTTGACTCAAGACTCCCAATGCAGTGATGGTCTTTGTTGTAAAAAGTGCAAGGTAAATAAATGTTCATTGATAACCAACTGAAAGAAAAGAGGACATATTTGATAAGTTATTAAGGCAATAACTTAAATAGTTAATATTTAAGGTAAATATAAGCAAATAACAATAGACAATAGTAAGACCTAATGTATGTTGAGTGACAAGTGCCAGAGGCTTTATAGGAGTCTCACAAGTCTTGTGAGGAGTAGTTACTATTTTTATTCCCATCTAACAGATGACAAAACTGAAGTTTATGGTGATTAAATATACCAAGTAAATAAGGAGCTAGGGCCTGTGTGTTTGTAATCCCCAGAGTTTGTCCTCTTTGTACTGCCTCCCTGAAAAGCGTGCACTTTAAATGAAACCATTTAATGTGCTGTAATATATACGTATTAAAAGACGCTTACTCCTTTGAAGAAAAGTTATGACCAACCTAGATAGCATATTGAAAAGCACAGACATTATTTTTCCAGCAAAGGTCCATCTAGTCAAGGCTATGGTTTTTCCTGTGGTCATGTATGGATGTGAGAGTTGGACTGTGAAGAAAGCTGAGTGCCAAAGAATTGCTGGTTTTGAACTGTGGTGTTGGAGAAGACTCTTGAGAGTCCCTTGGATTTCGAGGAGATCCAACCAGTCCATTCTAAAGGAGATCAGCCCTGGGTGTTCTTTGGAAGGAATGATGCTAAAGCTGAAACTCCAGTACTTTGGCCACCTCATGCGAAGAGTTGACTCTTTGGAAAAGACTCTGATGCTGGGAGGGATTGTGGGCAGGAGGAAAAGGGGATGACAGAGGATGAGATGGCTGGATGGCATCACCGACTAGATGGACGTGAGTTTGAGTGAACTCCAGGAGATGGTGATGGACAGGAGGCCTGGCGTGCTGCAATTCATGTGGTTGCAAAGAGTTGGACATGACTGAGCAACTGAACTGTACTGAACTGAATAATATTAATAATAATAGCATAATGTAATATAGTTTAAATGAAACTATTCTTTGAATAATGCATTTCCTTTATTGTAAATCCAAGTAGATATTCAATTCAGTTCAGTCCAGTTCAGTTGCTCAGTCATGTCTGACTCTTTCCGACCCCATGGACTGCAGCACACCAGGCTTCCCTGTCTATCACCAACTCCCAAAGCTTGCTCAAACTCATGTCCATTGAATCGGTGATGCCATCCAACCATCTCATCCTCTGGCTGCCTTCAATCTTTCCCAGCATCAGGGTCTTTTCAAATGAGTCAGTTCTTCACATCAGGTGGCCAAAGTGTTGGAGTTTCATCTTCAGCATCTGTCCTTCCAATGAATATTCAGGACTGATTTCCTTTAGGATGGACTGGTTGGATCTCCTTGCAGCCCAAGGGAGTCTAAAGGGTCTTCTCTAACACCACAATTCAAAAGCATTAATTCTTCAGCGCTCAACTTTTTTTATAGTCCACCACTCATATCCATACACGACTACTGGAAAAACCATAGCTTTGACTAGATGAACTTTGTTGGCAAAATAATGTCTCTGCTTTTTAATATGCTGTCTAGGTTGGTCATAGCTTTACTTCCAAGGAGTAAGCGTCTTTTAATTTCATGGCGGCAGTCACCATCTGCAGTGATTTTGAAGCCCCCAAAAATAAAGTCTGTCACTGTTTCCATTGTTTTCCCATCTATTTGCCATGAAATGATGGGAACAGATGCCCTGATCTTAGTTTTATGAATGCTGAGTTTTAAGCCAACTTTTTCACTCTCCTCTTCACTTCACTTTCATCAAGAGGCTCTTTAGTTCTTCACTTTCTGCCATAAGGGTGGTGTCATCTCCTTCTTTTCATGCTCAACTTGGAATAGCTTGTGTATTAGCTGTTGAGGCAACAAAAGAAATCTTTGTAGACGTTATAACACCTTTCACGTGTTGTACATCACTGTTCAAAGCATCTTTACACACCTTGGCTATTTTCCTTCTCCCAATAACATCCTCATGCCTGTCTCCAAATAGTTAAGCCTTTATATCAAGACTATGGTAATTTGGGCTTACCTTGCTCAAAGAAATCTATTTTTTCTTTTCTCATATAAAATCTGGTATAATTTTATATTATTTCTAAGGTATAATATCTTTCTTTCCCTCCAGTCTGTACATTTTGCAGAGGCAGAGCCAGGCACTTAGACTGTAATTGGAACAAGACTTCAGTAAATAATTGCTGAATGAATGAATAAATATGCACAGCATTCTCTTACTGATTCTTTGCTGATTGATCAGCTCTAATGAGTTAAGAGAGGGCAAAATATGAACCTATCATATTTAATACCCTATTGTGTGCCAGAAACTGTACTAAGTACTTGCAAAGTATATCATCCTGTATCCAGGTTTCTTAACTGTGGCACTGCTGACATTTTTGGCCAGATTGTTCTTTATCGTGAGGGTTATCTTATGTCTTGTAGGCTATTTAGCAGCATCTCTGACTCCTACCTACTAGTTTCCAGCAGCATCCCTCCAAGTCATGACACCACAATGTCTTAAACATTGCCAAATATCCTCTGGTTGAGACTGCTGTCTTAGATAATGCTCATAGCTACACTTTGGGGATGGATATTATTGTCTATATTTTTTCCAGCTGAGCAATGCCAATCTCAGGGAAGTGAAATAACCTGCATAGTCTCACTCAGCTAGTAAAGAATAAATGTGCAGTTACACCCCAGATCTGCTGGCAGCAGTTTCTGTTGTTCCCACTTTACCGCTGTGTCTCTGGCAGAGTTTTAAGAGAAGCAAGGCACTGGCAGAGGTCTCTGAAAGCACTCTCTAAAAAACGAAGACCAAACTAAATGTGAAACATAGTTTTTCATTTTGTCTACCTCAACTGTTTATTCTGTTAGTTTCTCCAACTGCCATCTGCTGCTGCTGCTGCTGCTAAGTCGCTTCAGTGCGACCCCATAGACGGCAGCCCACCAGGCTCCCCTGTCCCTAGGATTCTCCAGGCAAGAATACTGGAGCGGGTTGCCATTTCCTTCTCCAATGCATGAAGGTGAAAAGTGAAAGTGAAGTAGCTCAGTCCTGTCTGACTCTGAGCGACCCCATGGACTGCAGCCTACCGGGCTCCTCCGTCCATGGGATTTTCCAGGCAAGAGTACTGGAGTGGGGTGCCATCGCTTTCTCCATTAACTGCCATCTAGGGGTTCCTAATGATATACTTTAATCCTCAATGTTTTAAGTCTGCCCATCCATCAAATTGAAGCTGGAACTCCAACACTTTGGCCATCTGATGTGAAGAACTGATTCATTTGAAAGACCTTGATGCTGGGTGAGATTGAAGGTGGGAGGAGAAGGGGATGCCAGAGGATGAGGTGGTTGGATGGCATCACCAACTCAATGAACATGAGTTTGAGTAAACTCCAGGAGTTGGTGATGGACATGGAGGCCTGGCGTGCTGCAGTCAATGGCGTCTCAGAGTTTGACATGACTGAGCGACTAAACTGACTGATCCATCAAATGCAGTCAATTATGCCATTTTTTCTTGGATTTATAGAATTAAGCTCTTTGTGATATAATCACTGAAAGGAGCAAGTACAAAATAATAGAATTAAAATACATAAAATAGAATGGTGTGGTTAACTATCTTAGAATATGAGTCACAACTTTACCAGTCAAGTAAGATCTTTTCTGCCACTTTGTCTACCCCATACTTCCATTCTCACCCCGCTCTGGGCTCCTAGAGGAGTCAGAAGCAGAAGAGCGAATGAAAAAGAGGGATCAGAAAAACGAAATGAGGAAGCATGTGTATTTTTGTTTTTTTTTAATATGTGTTTATAATAATTTATCTATAAGTCAGAGTTAACAAACACTTCTGTAAAGGGACAAATTTGTGGGTTATAAGGTCTTTATGTCAGTTGCTCAACTCTTTCTTTGAAAGCAGCCATCAAAAATACAGAAGCAAACATATGTGGCAGTGTTCTAATAAAACTTCATATACAATGCAAACAGGCAACCAAAATTGTCCTCGAGGCATGATTTGGGAACTCCTTCTGTAAAATATTGCTTATTTACTTCTTTACTCATTTTCTCTTTTCATTACATGAAAATTCCAAGAGGGCAGTGATTTGGGTTGATTTACTGTTTCACCCCAGCACTTAGCACAAGTCCTCCTTTACCATGCTGATTTTTGGACGTTTCCGGACAATTCGTGAACATTACACTCTTGTATGAATTGTACCTTAAATCTGCTTATACTTCTACCTCAGAAGTTCTAGAATTGTAGCTGGTAGCAATTCCCAGGAGGAAGGGAACCAGAGTATATGAAGTTAACTTATCTTGCTTGTTTCCTTATTTTTATGGCCTATTTGTTGTTGTTGTTCGGTTGCTAAGTTGTGTCTGACTCTTTGTGATCCCATTCACTGCAGCACACCCTCTCCTCTGTCCTTCACTATCTCCCAGAGTTTGCTGAAATTCATGTCCATTGAGTTGGTGACATTATCTAATCATCTCATCCTCTACCATCCCCTTCTTGTTTTGCCTTCAATCTTTTCCAACATCAGGGTGTTTTCCAATGAGTTGACTCTTTGCATCAGATGGCCAAAGTATTGGAACTTCAGGTTCAGCATCAGTCCTTCCAGTGAATATTCAGGATTGATTTCCTTTAGGATTGACTGGTTAGATCTTGTTGCTGACCAAGGGATTCTCAAGAGTCTTTTCCAGCATCACAGTTTGAAAGCATCACTTCTTAGGCATTCAGATTTCTTTATGGTCGAATTCTCACATCTATGCATGACTACTGGAAAAATCATAGCTTTGACTATATGGACCTTTGTCAACAGAGTGATGTCTCTGCCGACATCACATTTTTAATATGCCGTCTAGGTTTGTCATAGTTTTCCTTCCAAGGAGCAAGAGTCTTAATTTCATGACTGCAGTCACTGTCTGCAGTGATTTTGGAGCCCCAGAAAATAAAAACTGCCACTGTTTCCACTTTTCCCCCATCTGTTTGCCATGAAGTGATGGGACCAGATACCATGTTCTTCATTTTTTGAATATTGAGTTTTAAGCCAACTTTTTCACTCTCCCCTTTCACCCTCATTAAGAGGCTCTTTAGTGCCACTTCACTTTCTGCCATTAGAGTGATGTTATCCCCACTAAATTCTAAGTTCCTTGCCAACAAGATTCTTGTGTTTGTTTTCTGTTAAATCTCCACTGGCTGTGCCTAGCACATTTTAAGTGCCTAGTAAATGCTCAATGAATGAATGAACAAACACAAAATTTTGTTCAGCTCTTCTGAAAAGTATCTGTTGAATTCCTGACTGGAGTTGGCACTGTGCTGCTCATGTTCTATGAGCAGCAGGAGACTCAACTGCCTGGAGGGTGGTGAACCAGGGAGAGAGGATAGAAGTTGTGTGTGGGTGTGTGTTGGGGGAGAGAAGGGGTCTAGAATACTGTATATGCTTGTGTGAGCAGAGTTAGAAACATAGAAGGACCCAGCCCCAAATAGTAACCTTAATGGCAACCCACTCCAGTACTCTTGCCTGGAAAATCCCATGGATGGGGGAGCCTGGGGGGCTGCAGTCCATGGGGTCGCTAAGAGTGGGACACGACTGAGTGACTTCACTTTCACCTTTCACTTTCATACATTGGAGAAGGCAATGGCAACCCACTCCAGTGTTCTTGCCTGGAGAATCCCAGGGATGGGGGAGCCTGGTGGGCTGCCGTCTATGGGGTCACACAGAGTTGGACACGACTGAAGTGACTTAGCAGCAGCAGCAGCAGAGCAAGAAAGAGTGGGATTGAAGAGGAAAAGAGAAAGATGGTAGCTTTATATATCTCTTTTTGTTTTGTTTTAATTAATACTCTTGCAACTGATGAATCCAACAAGCATACAAGTTTATTTGTATGACTCCTACACTTAAAAAAAATATTTGAGTTGAAAACAGACCAAAGAAGAGTCTTACAGACAGGTACAAATAATAGAAGCATTAAAAGGGAGTGAAACACCAAGCTATAGATCTGTAAAAAAAATGATGCAGGAAGAGAAGATGGTGAAGGAAATCATGAGAGGAAATAGCTTTGCCATTTCCTCTAAGTTTTACAATTCAGTCCAAAATGTAACTTTCAAATTCTTAGCTGATGAGGTAAAAAATAATAATATGATAAAAGTGCCAGTAAGAATGAGGGATAAAGTATAAATCCATAATCTAGTTGGAAGAAAGAATTGCTGGAACTTGGACTGGCTTGTCCTTCTGGTAGAGATGTACCATCAAGCACATCCTATTTTAGCTAGATCTTGTAAGCTATGTGTGATGACTATGCAAATTACTTCATATGTGAGAAACTCGCCCTGAGAACTATTAAATTAACATTTTCATGCAGTAGTTATGGTTTTCACAGATTTTCATCTTAAACTAGTTTAAGGTATTCCAATCCAAAAAAATTTCATTTTGCATTTTGAAGATGATACTGTAAGAGGTTTGTTTTTTTTTTTTCCTTTGACAGTTTTGCACATTGAGTTTTGTTCATTTTAGTTTCAGCCTATGGGAACCGTGTGCCGTGAAGCAGTAAATGATTGTGATATTCGTGAAACATGCTCGGGAAATTCAAGCCAGGTAACTTATGAATAATTTCCTTTGAATCCAAGGGGGGAAAAGTTGGAGTTTGTTTAGTGAACTGACCCTCAGATGGAATGGAAATGGGCAAGATATTCATGTTTCTCTTTCATGTCAACTCTTTCTCTCTTTTCATTAATTTTTTGGGAATTGAAGTTTCAATAATCAAAGCTTGAGCAGATGTTCAGTGTGATTTTGTCTTAATGTTGAACTAATCTTAAGACTGTATATCTGACTTAACTATTTTGTTTTTGTTGAAAGTAGGGAATAAAAGGCTTTTGTGTTTAGTCTAGCTGGTGAAGGAAGAAACAGAAAGACTCTTTCTCTTCAACTGGTTGAAACGAGTCAGATAAGGCAGAGAGAACTGCAGGATATTGGGTTCTGAGACAGGGCCTGTCTTGACTTTTATTTACCTGAAACAGCTTGCCACTAATTGCTGCTTTTGAATTTAATATCATTTAGTTGTCAGTAGGGAAGATAAGGGGAGAAGGCAATGGCACCCCACTCCAGTACTCTTGCCTGGAAAATCCCATGGATGGAGGAGCCTGGTGGGCTGCAGTCCATGGGGTTGCTAAGAGTCGGACACGACTGAGCAACTTCACTTTCACTTTTCACTTTCATGCATTGGAGGAGGAAATGGCAACCCACTCCCGTGTTCTTGCCTGGAGAATCCCAGGGATGGCGGGGCCTGGTGGGCTGCCGTCTATGGGGTCGCACAGAGTCGGACACGACTGAAGCGACTTAGCAGCAGCAGCAGCAGCAGGGAAGATAAGGGCTTCCCTAGTGGCTCAAATGGTAAAGAATCTGCCTGCAATGCAGGAGACATGGGCCCCTGGGTCAGGAATACTCCCTGGAAAAGAGAACGGCTAGCCATTCCAGTATTCACTCCTGGATTCCATGGACTGAAGAGCCTGGTGGGCTACAGTCCATGGCGTTGAAAGAAGTCATACATGACTGAATGACTAACACTTTCACTTCAGGGAAGATACAGAAGTTAATAAACTTTGACAGGGGATCCCAGATCTCAGTGTATGTGTATACAGGCAGTCCTTGATTTGCATTGTAATGCAGGATCACAGAAGTGACCATGAAAGCTGAAACCATGTGAAGTATTGTAGTAATCAATGGAAAAATTTACAGTTATTCTGTGATCTTTAAAAAATATCAGGTGATTAAAAACTCCCTTACTGTTGGACTTAAATGAATAGGGAAATGGAAAAAAATGAACTAATATTTATTTAGCTCACATTAAATTAAAATGAAAATATTGAAAATTAACGCATTTTATTTCTTTGTAAAAAACTTATCAGTAATTTGAGCCGTGCTTGCCTACTCCTGGTCAGAAACGTAATGATACTTAATGAGCATCTTACCTATGCCTTGTTGAATTGCTACTCTCCTTTCTAAGTTTGGGCCAATTTTTTGACATGATCCTTTGTGCTTTCAATGTCGTGAAATATCCAAGAGATGTGAAGTTGTGAGTGGGAATTTTTTTGCTGAACAGTGGTGTCAGCATCCCATTCCCATAGTCACTGGTTTGTTTTTTTTTTCTGTAATGCTATTTACATTTGATTTTAATTTCTCTTCCAGTGTTATCACTTTTCATTTCTTTGCTGCACTTTCACCTTTGTTGGCCAATTTCCTCTTTCAACTATTCAGTTTTATTATAAGATGTCACATGGTATCACCCAGAGACAGAAGGGCAACAAGCTATGTCCTTTGTTATCTGTACATGAACTGAATGAACAGATGCTCAGTGGTCAATCCTGACAGACGTTGAAAGAAGCACCTAGATGGGCTGTTGACTGTGATGGCCGTATCTTATTTACCAAGCGACTGGTGGACTGAAGAGCTAATAGCAAAATTTGTTCTTTGTGCAATTATTCATACTTAATCTACTATGGTAACTGAAATTGAATGTGTCCTTGGGGTACTGGTATTATTTAACAAAACCATAGTTGGTGAAATTCCTTCACACTGGAGCCATGCAAAGTGAAGAGTGCCCAAATCTATTTTCTCTAGAGAAAAGAGAATTAGTAGTGGTTTATCTGTGCTATGCTCAGACAGTCACGTCCGACTCTGCTAACCCATGGACTGTAGCCCGCCAGGCTCCTCTGTCCATGGAAATTTTCAGGCAAGAATGCTGGAGCGGGTTGCCATTTCCTACTCCAGGGAATCATACTGACCCAGGGATCAAACCCGCATCTGTTGCATCTCCTCATTGGCAGGCAGATTCTTGATCCCTGCGCCACCCAGGAAGCCCTACTTTAAGCATTAAAAATGCTTTATTTTAAAAGCAGTCATCTTAAGAGATTAAAGATTTGCATTCTTACTGGCTAATTAGCATTGTTTTCCTAAGCTTACACCTAGTGAGGATGGGGATACAATGAATGATTACCTAATGGGCTCTGGGAATGAAAGTATATTAAAGCAACTTCTTTAAAATGTAATTATGTGATAAGCAGGATTTCAAAAGAATTCTAAATCTGAAAATTATGTGCATACAAAGGTGTTCTTGTTGCATTGGTTGTAATGGCATAATTTGAGATACTTGTAAGTAAATATTTTAATACATTGATTATATGACTTGTTAGCTCAGGGAATGTGTTATAGCTATAAAGACACCTACAAAAAAGTTTATTATGATGCAATTAAATTTGCATGATGAAAGTAAAGGGCTGAAACAGAATATAAAGCATTATCTATAATCTGATTATACTTATATTATAAAATACCACATTATGTTGAAAAAGGTAGAGGAAAAAATGTACCAAATTATAAAAAATAGTTGTCTCTGGATGGCGGGAATATTAGAGACTTTAGTCTTTCATTTTTCCTGTTTTTTTTTTTTTTTTTTTTTTTACATTTCTATCCAGATAGGAATGCTTTGCAATCTTTTGCAGTCTTTTCCGCAGTTGGTCCAAGGGAAGAAAAGTGGGGGGGCAGGGGATGGCTATAAAACATGTCTTTTTCTGACATGTCCAAGGTAGACTTTCACTTGAGAATCATTTTATGTATAAAAACTGTTACTTCTCATGGTTAAGAAAGAGGAAACCATATCTATTGCTCCATCTGGTGGCTTCCTTCTGGCTTTGTCTTGTGCTCTCGTTTTCTTGCTCTGAGAAGTCGTGTGTCTGTATAAGTTAGCTGAGTCTTTGCTGTTGGTTCTTTTTATTTGTAAATAAGGATTTACAAATCAACTGCTCTTTTCCTCTGGTAGATCCCTATTTTTAGGGGAAAATGCATCAATTGTTACATTTCCTTTTGTTTTCTCTTGATCTTGTGTTTTTTTTTTTTCTTTTTTTCAGATGATTTGGGAGATACCCTGTATTATGAGACTTCATTTTCAAAACGAAAACCTTTAAAGAGATTAGCTCATCTTAATATCTTGCTGTGTATTTGGTTCATATTTCTGTTTTCTTTTCCTAGTGTGCCCCCAATATTCATAAGATGGATGGTTATTCATGTGATGGTGTCCAGGTAGGTTACTTCATCTTTACCTAAATGTTTCCTATATACCAGCACAAAAGAAATACTAAGTCTCATCAAAGTAGGAAGATCATATTAAATGTTTTGTAGTCAACTCTGAAGGTAAAATGCCTTTATAATACTCATCTACTAGTTTTCTTAGTCATATTTTTCAGTTACCTGATGGAAGTAGACGTTGTGCTGCTAACGGGTATGCTTTTCCGTTTTAGGGAATTTGCTTTGGAGGAAGATGTAAAACCAGGGATAGACAATGCAAATACATCTGGGGGCAAAGTGAGTAAATAACAAGGTTTGAGCCTTCTCCAAGTGTGGTAGCTGGCCCGAGGGCATGTGAACTGGATGGAAGTAATTTTTCAACCACTTTATTATGACTCAGGGACTTTCAGAGCCACTGCAGCAGGAACACTTTTGTGGAAATTAGAGAAAAGCACCTCCTTTGATAAGACTCAGCTCTGTATGTCTTGGCTAGTTAGCCATGTCTTTGGATGGAAAGTGGCTTTGCTGCCAGGCAGATAAAATCCATTCCAGGGTATGCAACTTGGAGAACAAAGCAAACCTGGATTTCTGATCCTCTTATGCTGTCTTTAACTTAGTATCCTTAGGCAAAACCCATCAACCATGTGGAATGGACATGGACCCCAAGTTGGGCACCCTTGGATAAGAACTGTAGCCTTTTAGCTAGAATTGCTTTTTCTTTCTTATCTCTCTTTCTTAAACTCTAGCTGGTTTTCCTAGTTATAGGTGAATTTCTGCTAAGGTAACTCTGTCATATCAGAAAGAAATTTTAATGTTATTCCCTTCAAACTTTGGCAGATTTTCAGAAGGAAATATGTAACATTTATATCTAAAACATATTTAATTTAGATGCATATTTAAATGCTATGTTTTTCCAGAAGTATTACTGGCCCTTCTGAAAGAAGTGTTTGCTTCAAACTCTTTCAAAAGATGATTTATATTGGAAAGCAAGCTGTGAAGATAATGATAACCATTAACTGTCACAAAGACTGGCTCTAATCCTTTTGGGAATGGAAGTGTATGCTCTCTGTTGAACAACTAGAGAAACACTGGGATGGGAGAACATTTTAGTTATGTAGGCTTGTGCTCTGGACAAAGAAATATGGTTTTTGCTTCCTCCTCTTGAGAAAAATTAGTGGCTGATAGCAAGAAGTAGGAAAAGAAACTACCAAACATTATCAGTTTAAAAAATATACTCTGACAGTCATCTTTTGATTAGTTTGCAAAAGTTGTTTTGATCTAAATCTTGGATAGCTCCATCAACTGACCTTGGCTTTAGCAAAAATAAAATCCTGACAAAAATTCTGACATGACTTAAAATGTTATTTGATAGTCGGAGATTTAACATGAATTCAGGTTTGCTTACAAGCAGAGTAACTCTTTAATAGCTGTTAAGAATTAATAAACAAGGTGGAAATACTGCTCTTTCTTGAGTCTTTAATTATAGTGGATCATTCTTTTAATAAAGTTGTCTTTATGATTCATAAAAGTTGCTGAGTGAAAAATTCATGCTTTATATCTGGCACTGAGATTAAAGCATTGAACATTTGTCAGTGAACCATTTGGTAGCATCTTTCCCCAGTTATTGGCTAAATTCTCAGGAGTGTTATTCTCAGAACTTACAGCCTGAATCATATCAAAGATCTAAATAGATTTGTTTTCAAGTTTTAAATGAGCAGTTGTGAGAAATGTATGCAAGTGATGGATAGTTTTGGTATGGGGAACTCTTGTGAAGCATGGATACAACCTTTGCAATTGGTAACATTGTAGTGAAAGAAGAGAGTTCTTCACAAGTGTTTTCCCCTTACTGCAAAGAGTTGAACAGCTCAGGTGGCATATCTCTCACTGACAGAAAACTCTATTCTACTTCAGATGTGATGTCATCAGACAAATACTGCTATGAGAAACTGAATATAGAAGGCACCGAGAAGGGTAACTGTGGGAAAGACAAAGACACGTGGATACAGTGCAACAAACGGTGAGATGGAGAAACTGGCCGAGTTTATACCTCAGTTCCAGGCACTACTTCTGAGGCAACCAGGACTTCCCTGTTTTCTGCATGCCATAAAGCATTCTCTTTCCCTCATCTCTTCCCAGAGTTCCAACAGCACCTTTGCAGAGGGTTTCTGAATCTCAATATGTGTTCTGACCTCTCTCCTAAGGCTCAAGCGATGCCTATGGCTGCCTTAGGTCTTTCTCACCTAGAAGACAGCTGTCAGCATCTCAAAGGCAACAAAAATTAAAGCCAACAGAATGTTCTCAGTGCTGATAGATGGAATTATCTGACACTGACTTTAATAGAGAACTCTTTTCCCCAGAGATCTTAATATCTCATTCTCCTGTTTAGAAGCCTCAGAGTGATCCTTGATGCTACCTTCTCTCTGACTCATTATCCAAATGACACATCATGTTTATTCTTCTCTTTCACTCCTCCACAATTTGTCTTTAATTCATCTCTTCATTTCTGTGCCTATTGCATTACCCCAATTAAGACCTATGTCAATTCTTCAACTAATACAGAAACCTCTTAGTTTTCTCTGCCAGCAGTGTCTAGCATGATCCCATCAAAATAATCTTTTACTGAACCTTTTGACCATGTCAGTTCTTTGTTCAAATTTCACTGGTTCCACATACTTAATTGATAGTAAGAATAACATCTATTCAGTGCATACTGTGTGTTAGGAACTGTATTACACTTTACATAAGTGATGTCATTTAATCTTAATGGCAGTTTGCCTTGTTTTATGTAGGAGGAAACTGAGACAGTTAAGTTGACTAAGGTCATGTAGCTAGGATATAATAGGAGCAGAATTAGAATTCAGCAGTCTGATTTTAGAATTCTCTTTTAACCACTTTGCTAAATGTCATACCATCTTGCTTAATACATGAAATGGAGCCTTAGGTTGGCACTGTACCTCTTCCATAATTTTCCCCAACCTACATATTTTGTTTTCTTCTTCTCTACTCTTTCAAAGTCTAGCAAACCTTGCCATTTCTAATATATTTTATTGTCCTACTTCCACACCGGAGAAGGTGATGGCACCCCACTCCAGTATTCTTGCCTGGAAAATCCCATGGACTGAGGGGCCTGGTGGGCTGCAGTCCATGGGGTCGCTAAGAGTCGGACACGACTGAGTGACTGCACTTTCACTTTTCACCTTCATGCACTGGAGAAGGAAATGGCAACCCACTCCAGTGTTCTTGCCTGGAGAATCCCAGGGACGGGGGAGTCTGGTGGGCTGCCGTCTATGGGGTCACACAGAGTCAGACACGACTGAAGCGACTTAGCAGCAGCAGTAGCAGCACTTCCACACGGGTATGTGTGCTATTCATACTTTAGGAAGTACCCTATATACTCCATAAAAAAAGTTTACCTATCCCAAAATTACCCATCCCCATCCCCTTGGATAGCACTTACTCTGTAAATTATTTCTGGATTATTTTATTTATTATTATTTATTTCCCCACACTTCCCTCTTTTCCTGCATCCTTTGCATTACTTTTATGGTTCTTGTCACTAACTCTATGTTTTATAGATGTTTAATGTATGTAATTTCTCTTCTTACCCAGAGTATAATTTCCTTAAGAATAAAAATCATCTAATGTTTTTAATATTATACTAAAGTATTTAGTAAACTCCAATGAAAAATGTTGAGTGTCTTCTATGTTAAAAAGCATTTTTATTTATGATATATACAATACTGTGATGATATAACTTTTAACAACTATTTTTTAATACAATAATACATATTTTTCTATGTTGGTGATAGATGCAAGTCTTAATTTTTCTCTTTTTCTATATGATAAAGTCTAATATTTCCATATATAATTGCTGGCCTGCTAATAAGTCTTTGCAAGACATTTATTAGAATATGTTTATCATTATCTATCTTAATGATTAAAATGTTTTAAATATAGAGAATATGTAAGATAGTAGTTAACACAAATTAAAATATGTTACAAGTTAAATTAGAATTGTATGTGCTAACTGGGGGAGAAGTAGAATATATTGGAAAAGGAATCATGATCCTATGTGGTTGAGAAGCCACAAAGTATATAATCTGTTCTTTAATTCTGGTGCCATTGGTTGAAGAAAACACTGTATTCTAAAAGAATCCTCATTCAAAGTTCATTCATTCACTTATCAAATATTTTTTTTAAATGTCTTAGTATATCCTGTGATGTGTAATGAGGAAAGAGATTCAGATATAAAAGAAGTCCATTTGATGGATAATTTTCTTTAGATAAATACTTAGCGGACAATAAAGGAAAATCTAGAACACAGTTGGGATTTTGATGCACCAAACGTTTCAGAGAAGACAGTTTTTAAAGCTGGGAGTAAACTAATCTGAGGTTATTTTGTTTTGCTTGTAATTTGAAGCAATAGTACAGTTGATGAAAAAACAAATGCTTAAGTAAGATAACATTATTGTTCTAACTGTATGGATTTTGCTGTATCTTTGAGGGAAGAAGTAAATACTTGGTACTTTTCTGACACAGGGATGTGCTTTGTGGTTACCTTTTGTGTACGAACATTGGTAATATCCCAAGACTTGGAGAGCTCGATGGTGAAATCACGTCTACTTTAGTTGTACAGCAGGGAAGAACATTAAACTGCAGGTAATGATCTAACCCTTCTATGAGAACATTAGCCATCTTATTTCCCAGGAATGAAGCTTAGGATTACTTCTATTTTCAGTTCATATGTATGTTAGTAAGGTGAAATGGATTCTAGTCCATAGGGATGATTAAGTAAATCCTGACAGAGAACAGATAGAAAGAAGGGAAGAATTAATTGAATGTGGACTATTGTATGGTAGCTAGAGTTATGTTTAATTGTCCAGTTAAATCTTGCACGGTTTAGTTTGCATTTCATTCTTATCAGTGGATTAAATACAGGCATCTTCCTTTGCTCCCTTATGAAATCCCACTAAAATGACACTAAATAGATATTTTTCTAGAATTTGTATGTCCATAAGGAAGCAGAAAAAGGGAGAGGAAACAGCAGCAACAAAATCCTAGAGCACGGAGAACAAATAGATGTGTGGCAGATGATTATCAAAACTAAAAATGCTGAAGTCCTCAGTCAGTAATGGGGAAAACCAAGAAACTGACTCAATATATACTGCCAGTCCCAAAAGGCTCAAAATGGGCAGCATCATCTACTTCTGGAAGAGGGAACAAAGGACTTGGGGATAGAGGAAGGAACTCACATGAAAAAGATAGGTGAACTCTGTTAGAGAAGCTGCTAGATCTACAGCTTACTTCCCTGACCCAGCTAAGCTGATGACTGCTCACCCTCCCATGAAAGATTTGAGCTTTACAGTCTGCAAAGAATAAAACAGAAGGTTTCCAAGCTTACTGTCAGCAGAAAAATCAGTTATCAGAAGTGTGTAGAAGTGATCTAGCCTCATTGATATTCAGTCAGAAAGTCCCAGAACTTCCAATCATCTGTCTGGTTCCCCAACTCAAATATAAACAGATGACCAGATTTGTGAAGAAAGACTCTAACCTAAAAAGAGAGAGAGAGAAATGACCAGAAAATGCAACAACTACCTATAAACATTTTAAGATACTTCTATCATGAAACAAGAATAGGGTAGAATTTTTAAAAATGAGGAATATTAAGAGAAAACAAAGGAAAGCTGTTAGAAATTAAAAAAAAAAAGATGGCAAACATTAAACTCAATAGTTGAAATTATCTCCCAGAAAGTAGAGTAAAAGAGACAAAGAAAGGGACATAGAGTAAAGCTCACCATGTTAGAATAGAAATAATAAAGAACAGAGAAAACAGCAGGGAGGAAATTAGCAATGGCTGGGGTCGCTAGGGGGCTTCCCTGGTGGCTCAGAGGTTGGACACTACTGGGCGACTTCACTTTCGCTTTTCACTTTCATGCATTGGAGAAGGAAATGGCACCCTACTCCAGTATTCTTGCAAGGAGAATCCCAGGGACAGAGGAGCCTGGTGGGCTGCTGTCTCTGGGGTCGCACAGAGTCGGACACGACTGAAGCGACTTAGCAGCAGCAGCAGCAACTCCAAGAGCATTATCTAGAACCTTTGGACTTGAATTTCCATATTACCAGGCTCACCAGGTGCAAGGTGAAATTAGTGAAATTAGTAATACATCAAAACTTATCATTATGAAATTTCAGAACCTAAGGAAAAAGAATCCCAACTGTTTCCAGAGAGGAGAGGAAAAAAAAAAAAGGAATAGGCATTAGAATGGTTTCAAATCTGTCAACAAGAGTGCTGGGATCTGAAAGACAATGGAGAAAATAATTTCCAAAGTAGAATTCCGTACTCAGGCAAACTATGAATCGAGTGTGAGGGTAGAAAATAAAGAGACATTCAGATATGCAAGTTTTACCCAAGTTTACTCCCCTAAGTCCTTTCTCAAAGCTGTTAGAAATTGTGCTCCACCAAAATAAAGAAGAAAACTAAGAAAGAAACATAGTGAATTTAGGAAACAAGATATTCATTCTGGAGAGAGACAGGGCAATCCTCCAATGAATAGTATCCTGGAGAAAGCCAAGATAGCCAGCTCTGTGCCATTTACAGGGGCCAACCAGATCAGATAGGAGCAGGGGAACTCCAAATTGAAACTCTAGGGGAGATTATTTCAGCAAGATGAACTGATGTTCAGACACATCTTAAGTGGAGATTTTGACAGCAGGGTTGGTGTAATTTTGAGTTAGTGACAGATAATTCAGTGATCAAATAAGAGACTTGATGGTGTGATCACTCACCTAGAGCCAGACATCCTGGAATGTGAAGTCAAGTGGGCCTTAGAAAGCATCACTACGAACAAAGCTAGTGGAGGTGATGGAATTCCAGTTGAGCTCTTTCAAATCCTGAAAGATGATGCCGTGAAAGTGCTGCACTCAATATGCCAGCAAATTTGGAAAACTCAGCTGTGGCCACAGGACTGGAAAAGGTCAGTTTTCATTCCAATCCCAAAGAAAGGCAATGCCAAAGAATGTTCAAACTACCACACAATTGCACACATCTCACACACTAGTAAAGTAATGCTCAAAATTCTCCAAGCCAGGCTTCAGCAATCCGTGAACTGTGAACTTCCAGATGTTCAAGCTGGTTTCAGAAAAGGCAGAGGAACCAGAGATCAAATTGCCAACATCCACTGGATCATGGAAAATGCAAGAGAGTTCCAGAAAAACATCTATTTCTGCTTTATTGACTATGCCAAAGCCTTTGACTGTGTGGATCACAATAAACTGTGGAAAATTCTGAAAGAGGTGGGAATACCAGACCACCTGACCTGCCTCTTGAGAAACCTATATGCACGTCAGGAAGCAACAGTTAGAACTGGACATGGAACAACAGACTGGTTCCAAAAAGGAAAAGGAGTACGTCAAGGCTGTATATTGTCACCCTGCTTATTTAACTTATATGCAGAGTACATCATGAGAAACGCTGGACTGGAAGAAACACAAGCTGGAATCTAGATTGCCAGGAGAAATATCAATAACCTCAGATATGCAGATGACACCACTCTTATGGCAGAAAGTGAAGAAGAACTACAAAGCCTCTTGATGAAAGTGAAAGAGGAGAGTGAAAAAGTTAGCTTAAAGCTCAACATTCAGAAGACGAAGATCATGGCATCTGGTCCCATCACTTCATGGGAAATAGATGGGGAAACAGTGGAAACAGTGTCCGACTTTATTTTTGGGGGCTCCAAAATCACTGCAGATGGTGACTGCAGCCATGAAATTAAAAGATGATTACTCCTTGGAAGGAAAGTTATGACCAAGATAGCACATTAAAAAGCAGAGACATTACTTTGCCAACAAAGGTCTGTCTAGTCCAGGCTATGGTTTTTCCAGTGGTCATGTATGGATGTGAGAGTTGGACTGTGAAGAAAGCTGAGCACCAAAGAATTGATGCTTTTGAACTGTGGTGTTGGAGAAGACTGTTGTGAGTCCCTTGGATTACAAGGAGATCCAACCAGTCCATCCTAAAGGAGACCACTCCTGGGTGTTCTTTGGAAGGACTGATGCTGAGGCTGAAACTCCAATACTTTGGCCACCTCATGTGAAGAATTGACTCATTGGAAAAGACCCTGATGCTGGGAGGAATTGGGGGCAGGAGGAGAAGGGGACTACAGAGGATGAGATGGCTGGATGGCATCACCGACTCAATGCATATGAGTTTGGGTGAACTCTGGGAGTTGGTGATGGACAGGGAGGCCTGGCGTGCTGCGATTCATGGGGTCGCAAAGACTCGGACATGACTGAGTGACTGAACTGAACCTAACTGAATCTGAGGGAAAATAAAAAGTTATACAAGTAAAAGAAAAGGTATAATTATGGTGTACATTTACTAAGTCCTAACAATGCATGATTTGTTGTTAATTTAACTAGTTATCAACAAAATGTATAATGGAAGGAAAGGGGAAAGAGATGAATTCTCAAATTCCATAAAAGGCAGTCAGTTGATAATACTGAAAATAGGAAAATTAAAAATAGTGATACAAACTCATTATTTAAAAATATGTACATAAATAAAGAAAGAATCAGTTAAGAGTAGAAAGTGATTCCTCCAGGGAAGGATATAAGAGGAGTAGGGGAATGGATCCCTTCACTGCATTGTAAAAACCAATCTGTCTATTTAACTCATAAAACTATATGCATGCATAATTTTGATAAAAACAAATAAACAAGAATGGAAATTTTTGTAATAGCATTGACATGGTACTGTATGAATAGATGATGAATATACATTTTCAGTCCCTATCCTGTTTATTTAATTGTTTTTATCCTGTTTCTTTCTTACTCCTGCCTAATGTATGGGTTGCTGTATTGAATAGTTGTTGCCATAGTTTAGCCATTCTCAAATATACTGTTGACCCTTGAGCAACACTGGTTTGAACTACAAGGGTCTATTTATGTGCATGTTGTTTTCAGTAAATACAGGTCCTTTTTTTTTTTTTTTTTTGATAAATATATGCTACAACACTACATAATCCCCCAGTGGTTGAATCTGTGGATGTGGAACTTGGATTTTCAGTTGCATGGAGGGTGGTACCCCTACCCTCCATGTTGTTCAAAGGTCAACTGTAGTTTGTAAATAGAACAATCTTTTGGGGAAATGTAACCAAAACTAAAAAATTCTCATCATTGTTTGAAATGTATTTAAAATCTTGAAAGTACTTATTTATCAAATCAAATGTTATTAATAATGGCTTACTTGACTTGTACATGGCATAGTAGCCAAAGGAAAATGATAAAGCCATTTCAGGCCCTTGTTATAATAATTATGTTTAAATCCTAAGGAATATAAATATCTCTGCAAATAATTAGATCAAAAGATTCAATTGCTTTCTCCATTTGGAGATTGAAAATGTTTATGCTACTTTTAAAATTAGGTAATAAAGAGAAAGTAGAGAAAGTGATATTGCCTACTTTAAAATTTTTAAATGTAGTCTCAAGATAAATGTAAATTAATGGAATCCCACTTTCTTTTTGCTCTCAATTTATTTTTAGTGGTGGGCACGTTAAGCTTGATGAAGATGTTGACCTTGGCTATGTGGAAGACGGGACACCCTGTGGTCCCAAAATGATGTGTTTAGAACACAGGTGTCTTCCTGTGGCTTCCTTCAACTTTAGTACTTGCTTAAGCAATAAAGAAGGCACTGTTTGCTCAGGAAATGGAGTAAGTATTCACTGCCTCACCATAGGGGTCTATTCAGTTCTTTTATATCAGAGAAACAGATATGACCCTGAACTGCCTATTTCTGTAATAATGGAAAACGTGCCTGTCCATGTTTCTCCGGCTAGTGTATAAACAAACAGTCATGTGGTCATAGTCATTTGTATATTTCTGTTGTGTAATCTGTGAAAGCTTGAGAATGAGAAAGTTTTATCTTCCTAACCAAATTCTTCCATTTTCCACTCTTATTAGGTTAAATTGATCTAATTGAATATAATCTGAGTTTTCTATAAGTGACTTAAGAGATAAATTTTAACAAACTATAATGGGATGAAAAAGGGAGTAAAAAGTAGGGGCAGTGGCCACAATACTTAACAATTGGGATGGTCCAGGCACTGACCAACTCACTCCAGTGTTCTTGCCTGGAGAATCCCAGGGACGGGGGAGCCTGGTGGGCTTCCATCTCTGGGGTCGCACAGAGTTGGACACGACTGAAGCGACTTAGCAGCAGCAGGCACTGACCAATTAGAACAGACCATAAATAATTGCCTTGACCAAAACAGTGGGTACCAGCTGATAATAACGTCTAGAAATAGAAGCAGAATAATTAAGGAAATGAATCTCAGAGATGAATAGAAAGAATGGTGGTGCTGGTGGTGCTCAGTCATGTCTGATTCTCTGTGACCGTATGGGCTGTAGCCTGTCTCACTCCTCCGTCCATGGTATTTTCCAGGCAAGATTACTGGAGTGGTTTGCCATTTCCTACTCCAGGGGATCTTCCTGACCCAGGGATTGAACTCAAGTCTTGCATCTCCAGCATTGGTAGGCAGATTCTTTACCACTGTGCCACCTAGGAAGCCCAAATAGAAAAAATGGTGGTATTTAAAGGGCTAAATTCTATCTTTTTAATCATGTATCTGACAAGATATAGGTAAATTTATAGGTTAAATAAACATGCTCTATTAGCAAGTACAGTTTTGTGATTTTCAGTTAGAAATTCCTACACTGACGAAAATTTCTTGAATCTTCTTCTTTTAGCATGTGCCATGATTTTCTTTTTATCTTCTCTGGGTTCCTTCTGGTTATACTAACCAGTTGAGAATCCTTGTCCTGGAAGTGTAAGCCTTCAATCCCGGTCATTCTGTGTATATCCCTGAAGGATACACCAAGAATTTCCTAAGGAAGGCCTTAGTAATTGTTACTTTTTGCCTAAGAATAGGAATTCTTCTGGTACAGGAGAATAGAGGAGGTATATAGGAAGTAGTTTTGCTCCTTATTTCAAAGGAATCTGCTAAGTCTTCTTTCCTTTATAAGTTAGAGGATGTTAGGGAGAGATGCTTTTTGGGAGATGGGAGAAAAGCATAATGGAATAATTTCTTGATCATAATGCTAATGAATACTGTATCTTATTCATCTAGAATATGAGTATCTGAGTATGTAACACAGAGTTGTGTTAATTAACTGTTTAAGGAATGAGTAATGCATGATGAGTGATGGGGCTTCCCAGATGGCACTAGTTGTAAGGAACCCACCTGCCCGTGCAGGAGACCTAAGAGATGCAGGTTCAATCCGTGGTACAAGAAGATCCCCTGCAGGAGGGCATTGTAACCCACTCCAGTATTCTCTCCTGGAGAATCCCCATGGACAGAGGAGCCTGGCAGGCTCCGGTCCATAGGGTCACAAAAGGTTGGACACATGAAGCGACTTAGCACACATGCACACACAAAAAAGTAATAGACACAAGTAAATCAGGTGGCAAATAGCATCAAATCATTAATATGCATAATACAGAAAGGTTATATCCTATGTGTTTTTAACTTATAGTGACTCAACTTTGTATATGTGACAAAAATTAAAATGTGAAATACAGTAAATATTCTCTTTATACTCTACATCATGTAGGTTAAGAGTGTGGGCTTGGAACCAGACAGTTTGAGTGTGAAATCCAGCTCTCCTCTTTACTAACTGGGTGAGATTGGGCAAATTAGTTAGCTTCTCTGTGTTTCACTCTATTCTTATAAAGTGGGAATAATAATATTGCCTAGGATGCAGGATTGTTGTGAAGAATCAGGGAATTAACACCTGTATCTGATACATAATACTTAGATCAATCCCTGTGACACAGTGAATATTCAATAATGTCAGCTGTGATTGTGTTTATTATGATCATTGTACAGTGAACAGTGTTTCACTATTCTTGTCAGTGTATCACTGGTGCTGCTGCATGATGTGGAAACACACTTGGAGAAACCAGTTGACCTGATTATTGACCTAATCTGTTGAAAACACAGTTGGGGTCTCAAACTCAGGCCTTTTTTTTTTTTTCCTTCCTGCATATTTGTTAATCTGCAGAAAGTTGCTAATCTGAATTAATTTGAAATCTGCAATTTGTTGATCATATCTATCGTACAGTTAAATCTGCATGTATGTTGTCTTCTGGCAAATTCAAGCAGACAAAAATGAGAAACCCATCCCATCAAACCTGAGTTCTGAAGAACTTCTCTGATCCTAACCCTAACTGAATTCTCTCCTACTCATTCCTTTCAAAGTTGCTTTGAATAATAAGATTTTAGAACAGAAACATAGGTTCTGTTTCCTGAATATATAAGTGAAGATTATTGTCTGATAATTTTAAAAAATGTGGTGCCAGTTTATGTGAATTTTTCCCCTAGGCTTTGTTTGAGGGACTTCTCAGTTTCCATGACCCCTGAGGTAGCTAAGCCCTGGAGCTTGGGGTGAGGTGCCCAGGTTATGGTTTTGTGAAGCTTTCTTCTCAGACCGCTGCAAAGCCTCAGGCCTCACCTCTTCTTTGTCAGATTTCCCTTTATCTTATCTGCTTCCTAAAAGATGAATAAAATTTTGGTATAAAGACCCTTTCTTTAGAAGAAGAAAACTTTGTATTGGATAATTGGAAAATGATTGTAATTCTGCTTAGTTTTTTAAAATCTCCCTCATAAAACTTGGGTTAACAAAATTCAAATTGATCATCGATTTTTGTGTAAGGAATGTAAATTCTCTCTTAAACTTTGTTGTTTTCTCTGGGTCAACTGTTGCTCTCTAGAAAATATTTTTTGAGCAAGATAATTAGTAAGTGATTAGAAATAGGAAGAAAATACCAATAAATGTCCAATCCCATCTAATTCTAGGCATACAATTATTAGAAATTAATACAATTAATTTTTATTTTTAAAAATTAATGTTTATTTTGCATGCCTCTGTACCTAAGAGTTAGTGTTGATTTTAGATTGATTTTGGGTTTCAGGTTTGCAGTAATGAGCTGAAGTGTGTGTGTAACAGACACTGGGTAGGTGAAGACTGCAGCACTTACTTCCCTTACAATGATGATGCAAAAGCTGGCATTACGCTGTCTGGCAATGGTAGGTACTTACTTTGGTCCCATTATGTTGTCTTTATGCACAAGGAAGAGAAAACTGCCCTTCCTAAGCTTCGTTTGGATTATTTTTATATAATTCAAATATAAGTTAAATCCACATAATAATGAATTACAATGTACAACTGGGGCCCTCATTATGAAACCAATTATTTCCATTATCTCGTAATATGAAATATTGAATATAACTTAGTCTATTGATTTAGCCATATCTTGTTCTATATCAGGCTGATATTTTCCAAGTATTATACTTATTTGGAGCTGACAACAAATCCTAGCATCTTTTTTAAAAAATATGATTTAGTTTTTATTTATTGGCTATGATGGGTCTTTGTTGCTGTGCATGGGCTTTCTCTACTTGTGGTGAGCGGGGGTCACTCTCCAGTTGCAGAGTGTGGGCTTCTCGTGGTGGTGGCTTCTCTTGTTGCAGAGCCCAAGGTCTAGAACATAGACTCAATAGTTGTTGTGGACAGGCTTAGTTGCTCCCTGGCTTATAGAATCTTCCTGGACCAGGGATTAAACCTGTGTCTCCTGCATTGACAGGCAGATTCATTACCACTGGGCCACCAGGGAAGCCCTAGTATTTCTTTTAAATGAATAAAGTAATCAAAATTGTTAAGTGTATGATTTTATATTTTATACTTCTTATATACTGGGACTAAGTAAATGAGGAAAAATTTGAATTGATTTTAAAAATATTTTGTTAGCTTTAATATTCTCTCTTAAAGAACCACATCTATATTAAACTCCAGTTTCTGTAGCCTCTACTGTAGGTAATTCTAGAAGTAGTAACCTTGGCCAAGGTGCCTGGAAGGGGTTTGACATGGATAAGAAGCAGCAGGTGTAGTTCTAAAAGCAAGAGTGGCCCAAATGGAGAAGTAGAAATTAAATGCAGATAGTGGAAAGAAGACATACCTTGAAGATGAATGTCCCTTTTAAAAGTATTTTTATCATTTCATTATTGAGTATTCTTCTGCATAAAATAATGTTCAAGTCCTGAAGTCCATTCAGCTCCAAAGAATGAGAAAATTATTATTTTTATTCTAATCATCCATACAGGTTAAATGTATTAGTCAATGTGACTTTCATAATAAAACTCACAGAGTGATTAGGATTTTGGCATCTTCAGTCTTAGCAATGGTTGTGGGGTTGGTTCCTGCACTTAATGTAGAAAGAAGCCTCTTCAGGTCTGTGGATTTAACTGGCTTGTCAAAAGTCATACTATTACTTAGAAGTAACCAGAACTAGCATTTGAGTTGATTGTTGTTCAGACGCTCAGTCGTGTCTGACTCTATGACCCATAGACTGCAGCACACCAGGCTTCCCTGTCCTTCATTATCTCCCAGAGTTTGCTCAAACTCATGTCCATTGAGTCAGTGATGCCATCCAACCATCCCATTCTCTGTCCCCCCCTTACTCCTCCTGCCCTCCTTCCCAGCATCAGGGTCTATTGATCCCTGTTAATTTTCTGGAGCTCTCCCCATGGCTCAGTGGGTAAAGAATCCGCCTGCAATGCAGAAGACACAGGAGATGCTGGTTCAGTCCCTGAGTTGGGAAGATCCTCTGAGGGAGGAAATGGCAACCCCAGCATTCTTACCTGAAAAATCCCCTGGACAGAGGAGCCTGGCAAGCTAGTTAAAAGGATTGGAAAGAGTCAGACATGACTGAGTGACTAAGCACTCACGCATGTTAAATCTCTGGAAAGAAAAGAAGGGGAGATGGGCTAGGTCTTACAGTGGGAAAATCCCAGTGCCCCAGGAGTCCTCTGGTATCTGCACCCTCTATCCCACAGATGACTGGGGCAGGGTGGAGTCAGCTAGTCTCCTGGATGTCTGAGCCCTGCTGTCCCATGTGACTCCTGAGGGCTCCCAGATAGAGAGGCTGCCACTCCATCATGGGGAATTGGAATCTGTTCCAGTCATCCATGATTACTGTCTTTGATTCCTCAGGAGTGCAGCAGACAAAGAGCTAACTAAGCTGCCCTGGGTGAGAGCCCCGCAATTTAACATGGAATATAAGTCTTTATCAACCAAACAGGTCTTCTGAGCCAGAAGCCAGGCAG
Organism: Bos grunniens; assembly: GCF_055505025.1. NCBI lineage: Eukaryota > Metazoa > Chordata > Mammalia > Artiodactyla > Bovidae > Bos > Bos grunniens. Next base: position 47,955,280 of record NC_141168.1, on the reverse strand, counting down.
GCCTCCAGCCTGCGTTTTCTGCTCTCGGGCTTTTACTTGGGCTTGTTGTCCAGTCCTTTGACTCACTGGACCCCTTTCACTGCTGTGATCCCTTAAGAATTGCATCGCAGACTGTCTGACTATTATTGCTGCCGGACACAACAGCACCATCACCCGGTCCTTATCTCCAGCCCTGCCCTGGCCCCCTGCCAGTCTGGTGCACCCTCGCTCTCACAGGTCATCAGCACCAGTCTCCAGCTCACCTGACTCTGTATTTTCCATTGTTTTTCCCAGATACCACAGTCATTATTGGCAAGACTGGGAACTACAGTCTTTTATAATGTATACCACCTGACCATCTGTAGCCATGTCTTCTCCCTTTAGAAGCTTATATTTACACAAAATATCACACAAAATAAGGACCTTACACTGGTTGTGAAAATGGAGTGATAAGAACAATAACATTTCTAGAATTTCTAGGGAAGAGGTTGGAGTCCAAAATATGATTTCTAAGTATTCCTCCCCAGGGGTATTGTGCTTTATAGTGATACTCCTTTCTTCTCCTTATTTTATTCTTTATGTTAGTTCAATGACCTCATTATATTTTCCAGAAAAATACAGGGAAAAAAACCATTCAAAATGCACTTGGACAAGAATTAAAAGGGAACATACGCAAATAATTATTTTTCAAAAACCAATTGATCAAATTGCTAAGATATGGTTGATTTCTCTTCCCTTAAAAATGCCTGCTTTTAATTTCAAGATATATAGGAATATCAAATCATTGTCATATGCCTGAAACTGATAGAGTGTTTTGTCACAATTATATCTGAATATATAAATAAAATTTGGGAAAAAGCTTCTCTAAAATTAAAACTGTATAAAGGAAAAAATGCTCACTTTTTAAAACAAATGTTATTAGTGTGATGATCATTAATCTGGAGAATAAAGTTCCTGAAAGAATTTTATATCAAAATTTCAGCTGTATTCACTGATCTTCATTGTTTTTTTTCTCCCCCCAGGTGTTGCTGGTACCAATATTATAATAGGCATAATTGCTGGCACCATTTTAGTGCTGGCCCTCATATTAGGAATTACTGCATGGGGCTATAAGTAAGTGAAATGGCTCAGTATATTACTGTCAAACTGTACTTTAAAATATTTATCTAAATGATTCTAAAAATTTTTGTATCATTGGATAAATAAACCTGCAGTGAAAATCAGTCTGGTTCAGTATTCAATCCATGATGATCCTTGGCATGATTAGAGGTAACAGTAATTTATCATTTTTTAGATTTTGAGATTAACTCCCATCTATTCTAAAAATATTGAATATTATTTTAAAACCATTACATGAAACAAAAATCAATCTAAATCGTGTCTCATACAAAGGCTGTGTTGGTTGGCTGTTTAGTGATGCAGATTCTCTTGACTTAAACCCATTCCTCCACATCTAGGCAGGATAGTGTATGAGACAGCATAGCGTTTAGTAACAAGGGTGATATCAACAAGATCAAGAGCAGGATCAGCTCCTTAGTGCTTCCTGCTATGAGCAGGGATCCTGCCAAGAGCCAAACCTCTCCCCAACCAATGTGAAGAAGACATTGTTATTTGTTAAATACGTGAGTGTTTTGTGGGAAGGAAAAACTCTTCAGAGATGTAATGTGTTAAAATTAAAATTCAACTATAAGTTACAACTTTTAGAAACCTAATTCTTAAGCTTCAAAGTTCAGCTTACAATTCTTTGTTTCTATGTGCAAGATTTAAAAAGTTACACATTATGTAACTTTTGAATATTCGATCCCCTTAGCATTTAGCTGGAGAAGGCAATGGCAACCCACTCCAGTACTCTTGCCTGGAAAATCCCATGGGCAGAGGAGCCTGGTAGGCTGCAGTCCATGGGGTCGCTAAGAGTTGGACCCGACTGAGTGATTTCACTTTCACTTTTCACTTTCATACATTGGAGAAGGAAATGGCAACCCACTCCAGTACTCTTGCCTGGAGAATCCCAGGGACGGGGGAGCCTGGTGGGCTGCCGTCTATGGGGTCACACAGAGTCGGACACGACTGAAGCGACTTAGCAGCAGCAGCATTTAGCTAAGTAAATGACTTCACAGATTCCAGACTTTTTGTATACTTAATGTGCTCATTTCCCTTGTTAAGTACTTCAACTTATGATGTGAAAAGTTTCCTTAGTATTCAAATAACTTATGTTTAATAAAATTAAACTTAAATGAACCAAACTTTTTTGATTAGGCATTGACTAGCATAGTGTATACCCACTCCAGTGTTCTTGCCTGGAGAATACCAGGGACAGGGAAGCCTGGTGGGCTGCTGTCTATGGGGTTGCACAGAGTTGGACACGACTGAAGCGACTTAGCAGCAGCAGCAGCAGCAGCAGCATAGTGTATATAATCATTTGTTATTACTATTATCACTGCCTGACATGGTTTTGAAAGTGAAAAGTGAAAGTGAAGTAGCTCAGTCGTGTCCGACTCTTTGTGACCCTGTGGACTGTAGCCTACCAGGCTTCTCCGTCCATGGGATTCTCCAGGCAAGAATACTGGAGTGGGTTACTACTTCCTTCTCCAGGGGATCTTCCTGACCCAGGGATCAAACCCAGGTCTCCCGCATTGGAGGCAGACACTTTAACCTCTGAGCCACCAGGAAAGCCATGGTTTTAACCTAACTGAATTAAAAGACACCTCTTTAAACTAGTATATGGGTATTGCTGGCTGTGAGGTCAAAACACTGAAGTTATTTTGGCTGAAAGAGAGTAATTAGTTGACTGCCAGGATAAACTTTCTATGTTGTAAGTACAAAAATGCAGAAAGACATTTGTGCAAGGCTGTGTCAATAAATAGCACAGACAGCAGGGTAAAGTTTAGCATAATATAGTTAACATGGCCTAGCATAGTGTATGGAGAAGGCAATGGCACCCCACTCCAGTACTCTTGCCTGGAAAATCCCATGGACGGAGGAGCCTGGTAGGCTGCAGTCCATGGGGTCGCTAAGAGTCGGACACGACTGAATGGCTTCACTTTCACTTTTCACTTTCATGCATTGGAGAAGGAAATGGCAGCCCACTCCAGTGTTCTTGCCTGGATAATCCCAGGGACGGGGGAGCCTGGTGGGCTGCTGTCTATGGGGTCGCACAGAGTTGGACACGACTGAAGCGACTTAGCAGCAGCAGCAGCAGCAGCAGCATAGTGTAGCAAATGCCTCTTTAATGTGCAGGTTGTTTGGCACTTTGCATGCTTATATTTGCACCAGCTGATTTCAGCATAATTTGGAGTATAAAATTGTATGTCTGAAAGAAAGGCTTTTCTGCATATATATTGTTTGAGCTCTCCTTATACCTTAGCTGACTTAGCCCTATCTCAGCGTCACACTATTTCCTTGACTTCCCTTGTGCAAGGCTCATGTAGTAGTTGCCATCACAACCATTGCTATTGTGAAGTAGCTCAGTGATTTCGTTTGGTCATGCGGGAGGGAAAGCAAAATTGTTAGTTCTGTTAGTTTTCTGCCACCTATTGATGTAAACTGATATTTCACGTTTAAAATCTTGGAAAAAATTACCCTTTCAAAAATATGAAACCTGAACATCTAATCCTACTGCTAATGAAATTATCTGTGTCTGTTTGTTTTAATGATTAGAATGAAAAATATTTCTTTCTGTATATCATTTCTTATTTTTATGAAATTTAAGTGATTTCACTTTTTTGTTTCTGAATACATGTACTTTGCAGAATCTAGTTCCTACTACAGTATTCTCTTCATAAATAATTTGAACCCGAATGATGAAAGTTTTAATGTTACTACATTTATTCAGAATTTGTATAAAAATAGAATAAGGATGTAGAAATTTTAATACAGTAATTAAATTCATGAATATTCTATTTAAAATGCCAAGCGAATTTAGGACTTGAGAACTCATTTTCTCATTAATCCTTCCAATTAAACTTTCTACCCCTTCTCCAAGTCTTGGGGTAATAGAAGGAATAGGAAATGAGGAATACTCATTTGTAACTGGTGGATCGCTCAGGGAATCAGATTGAGGGGATAAAAAGTAAAACATGTTGAATTGAAATATTTAGGCTTATTTTTCTCCCGTATATGATAGTTTCAGGAATGAAAAATATTAAATATCAAATTGGCACTTTTACTCTCATGAGCTCATTATTAAGCAAGATGCCCAGAGAATTCATGGAATAGATTGACAGGTAAAAGTGCTACAAAATCTATACAGCAACCTTAGCCTTGATCTTGGAAGGAGGAGCCTACCTGATAGTTGCTTGACCTTCCAACAAGTCTTCAAAATACTGACAGCTAGTTAGGTCAGGATAGAAATTTTGAAATTAGCTTGTTTTATTTAAAAATTAAAAATCATTGGCACCTCCTTACCACACTCTCTAGAACACATTTTTGTTTCAGAATCATTTATTCTGAAACTCACGCAATTTTATTTTAGGAGACTTTAAACAAAGTATTACCACTGTTGCTTTCAGTGAAACTTCACAGTGATGTGATGACATGGGAGGTCCATAACAGCTGTGAATTTTCATTCTATCATACACAGAATGTTCTGATGGGCATTTATGTTTTCATATTCGAAATTCTTAGGATGAGCTCTAGTTTGTGGCATATATTCCAAAAAGAATGAATTATAATTTTTATTTGCATGAAAACACATTTAATATATATATATATAACTTGACTAGTTTCCTGATTTAAATCAATGTGCATGTCTGAAAACCTATATTTGAAATAAGGTTGACTTCAGGACATTACTAAATGTTTAATATGATAACAGTTGACATTGAGAAAACAATTACTTGTTAATAACTGAAGCTTTCTGCTTTTAAACAATGGTTACTTGAAAATGTTGTCACTAACCCTTTGGTGTCATTTCTTCAAAAGATGAAGTAAAATTTGTGTATGTGAGTGTGTGTGTGTGTGTGTGTGTGTGTGTGTGAGGCAGAGGTAGGGGAAGACTGTGTTTTTGATCTTCATTTTAATTCTGCAATTAGAAATTCTAGTGGAGATCTTTCATCAAATGCTTTTATGTTTAGTGATTTCTCTTAATGTATTTTTTTAGGTAACTAATTCTTTCTCTCTCTCTCTCTTCTTGTCCATAAAAAGAAACTATCGAGAGCAGAGGTATGTGATGAGAATAATCTGAACATAAAACTGAAAACCAAAAGGTTTAAATCTTGTTATCATCTTTGGAATTCATACATACCGTTATAAATTAAGTTTACTTTTGTTTTTATGTTGTAGTGGTCATAAACTAATCTTGATTTTTCATGGCCTTGAAATGATCATTTTAGTACTGTTGCCGTGGAATGTGTTAGTTTAAAATAGATCTATCATTATTTAGTTTTAATGGTTTTGTCATCCAACAAAACTATAATTAGTCATTCTTATTTGTGTTACTTTTATAGCAATATATATTTAAAAGTTGATTTTTTCCTGCCTAAAACAAAATTCCTTTACATTAAGGTGTCACCTTTGTTTACATTAGTTGATTGGCTTTTCTTCACATTTATAACACTTTTCTTGCCCAATGATTTCTAAAGGAATTTATTTTTAGTGATTGTTGTCATTTTGCTAACTTTCATTAATAAATGATAAAATTTATATAGGCACAGTATTGTGATCAGGAGAGCATCTTGGCATTTGAGGAATCAGTTTTATCTCTGCATAAGAAATTTTTTTTTTACAGATTAGATAATTGTACAGGTTTTGAAAGAAATAATTTGCATAGTAATAATCTCTGATTGCCTACTACACTATTTTTTTTTCAATAAAAAGCCCATAAACTCAGGCACTCTGTTCATATAACCTTAAAATCTATGTTTAGCCAGCAGTGTCTAAAGAGATACAAAGCATTCATGTAATTAGGTAAAACTTGCCTATTTTTTCTAAATCTAAATTAGCCCATGTTGAGGTACACTCCTCACTTTTCACATTTAAAAACTTACAATTGCTATTAACTATTGATACCAAAAAATTAAAATATACTGGAAATTGACCATCTAAGACCACATCATATAGTCCTAGTTTTGTACTCAAGATGCCTATGCAGGCTCCTAACTTTTCCCACAATTGTAGGAAATGTCTGAGGCAGATTAGAAATAAGATGTAATAAATGTGACACTTTATCAGACACTAGCCACAGCTTTCATTTTTTTTTCACAAAGTAGAATTTTAAACTTTGTTCTTTTTCCTTCTATGTTATAATTTAAAATCTGTATAAGGTTTTAGCCATAAGTGGTACCCACAGGGTACCCATTGAGATCCTGGCCCAGTTAGCCATAAATATTAGAAAATAATGACCTTGCTCTGGAGTCACTGACTTCTATCATTAATGGAGAAAGTAAAACTGAAACAAAATTACTTAAATAAAGGAAATAGATTTCTTTGTGACAGGTTTTAAACTCTGTGTCCAAAAAACACTGAAGAAGAGCCGAAGCTACTTATGCTTTCTGTTGGGTAGATGTTGATCAGTTATACCAGAAATGTAAATTTGGTGGCTTTCTTCAGTGAAAAATAAAATTATACTACAAAGATCAAAAACTGGTGATTTGGCTCCATTTCTGTAAGAATTAACTCTGCAGTGTAATTTAATATTGCTTACTATTTGAAAAGGAAAGCGCAGTGTCATAAATATGTAATGTAAGCAAAATTGTTATGGTGCTCTAAGACGTGTTCTCACCAGGGGTATTCTCCAGAATAAAGGAATTGCCCACATTACAAAAACAAATGGTAAATATGTAAACCTGAGCACCGATTTCTTATTCTAACTCAATATATGCATAGATACAGTTAAGAAATTTTTTGTTAGAAATCTCTTTTTTGTGCCTGATGTAATTTCATGCCTCCTGGTAATCCTGGGAGTATTACCAGTATACGATGAATACTGAGTCACCATTTCATCAATCTGGACACTCTTTGAAGTCTAGTTTATATTTTGAGAGTTGTCACTTTTCAGCAGGTACTATTTTTTTATATATTTCAGCACAAATTTTATTTATTTTTGCCCTTATGATTGTCTGAAACTTATGACTCTTAGGGTTATATGAAAAGTGAAAGTGAAGTCGCTCAGTTGTGTCCGACTCTTTGCAGCCCCATGGACTGTAGACTACCAGGCTCCTCTGTCCATGGGATTTTCCAGGTATTATATAGGGTTATATAATAATTGTTAAAATGGAGAAGCTGCAAGGAATGAACTTTAGCAGGAAGTTGTGAGTATATAAATATCTTCTGAAGGACAGTCTTTTATTAGAATGTATTTTAGTGGTTATAGAGAAGGTGATAAGACCAATGGACCAAAGCCTACATTAGGAAATTTACAATCACTTGAAAATATCTGAAGATATTCCAATAAAAATGTGCCCAATTCCAAAGGATGCCAGGGAATAGAAATAAAAAATTTGAGTTGCTTTTAAATTAAGTTTTGCTCTGAAGTTCCATGGTGGGAAGACCAATCTAGAATGAATCAGAAATCTACCTGCTAGTATGTGATCTTGGGAAATCACTTAAACTTTCCCCAATCCCGAATGCAGACAAAGTTCTTTGTAATCTGTGAAGCTTTCTAGTAAGGAAAGTTACTGATATGTGGTCTCTGAAGACTTTGTGTTTCTCTAATCCTCAGATGAAAGAGATAAGTAGGTATGGTTGTCCTTAAAGAGAAAGGCAGCATTCCTGACATGAGTGAGGCCCACGCATCCTGGTGTGAAAGCATTGGTGAACATACAGCTTTGTTTTGACACTAAATACATATTAAGTATGTAGCCAGTTATGAGATTCTTTAATTAAGGATACAATGGCTCAGAAATGCCAAACTCAGCATAACTTTCAAATGACTGGAAATGTCAGGCAAGTAATTTTGTGAAGAAACCTGATAACCTGGTAAATTTTCCCACCAGAGAATGTGTCCCTCAGGTTTTCTTTATATTGATGGAATGTGTGATAGGTTTAATTTCACATCTGGCAAAAAGATTAGAAGCAAGCCCTTTTTTTCTTTTTCTTTTTGTTTATAAGCTGCCTAATAAAAGATAGAAGCCCATTCTGGGAGACAGAACTTCATACATGAATTATATCACTTTAGGCCTGCCAGGGTTGGCAACTTCCCTGGCGGTCCAGGGCAGGGGCCGAGGTTAGATCCCTGGCTGGGGAACTAGGATTCCAAATGCTGTGAGTATGGCAAAAATAAATAAATAAGTAAACAAATAAATAAATATAAATCTGCCAGTGTCATCTTGTGAAGGGTAGAGCCATGGGACTGAGGAGCCAAGGAGAATTCTTAGATATCGTCTAGTTAGAAGGATGATTATTGATAATTTTCTTTAAAATCTCCAGGAAAGAAGGCTTCCATCTATTTTTCAGTTGATGCTATTGTTTCTATTTTAGCATAATTGCTTTGGGAGTTAGCAGCTATATACTTTGCAATAAGAATTAGAAGTTTGAATTTTAGTTTTCAGGCAGTTTTGCAAATAGCAATAGAATAAACTTGGATTTATAAAGCATCCTTATTCAGGTGCAATTAAACTTGGATTTAATTCAAGTTAAATTGAATTCATTAAATTTGGATTTATAAAGCATTAAACTTGGATTTCATTAAATTTGGATTTATAAAGCATCCTTATTCAGGTGCAATATTCTTTTGTCTGAAATGAACATACATTAATGAACATACATAATATGAATCAGAATAAATAATTAGTTCATATCTTCCTGATCCATACCTTAAGCAGAAACCCCCTTCCCCATATCTTTCCTCTCTGTTACCCTGTTTTAGCCACTTTACTTTCTGCTTGTAAACCTCCCTCCTTTTTTTCCCCAAGACTTTCTTAGTTTTTTAGTTTTTTTAATATTATTATAGTGATATTCATGCATCTGTCAATGTGACTTAGTACACAGTACAAAACATTTCTTCAGACAGCAGTGTGACAATTCCAATAGCAGACAGCCCAGACACCAACAAAGCTTTGGGAAAGTGCCTCCTTCAGTCTTAAGGTTAAGACTTAATTTTTTTCATTATGATCTCCTTTTGAGTATGTGTAAGGATTATTAAGTTAAATATAGTGGTTCAGCAGACCCTTTAAGGAAAGATCAGACTTCTCTTATAATAGGAATCCTTTTTGAGGAAAAATAATTTAGCTAAATAAGTTTTATTTTCTTTTGGTTATTATTTATAGAAAAATTCACATGTCTAAAATATTTGCTTGTGATGTGGGAAATTTGAGGTAATTTTTCCATTATAAAACTTAGTACTGATCAGGCCACCTGATCCCCAAATTCTATGAAACTAGTAAAATTTAGGAAGAAAAGCATAAAGACTAGAAAAATAAATTCAATTTTAACACATTTAAAGCTATCAGTTACTTGGTCATTTATGGTCTTTTATAACAAATGATGAAGTAGTATTTTATTGATCATAGGGACCTGATATTCTCTATCTTCACTAAAGGTTAATCAGGAAGAAGTAGGTTTATAATAAGATATAATTGGATATTTAAAAAAGAATAAATTTCTGGACAGTGAAGGCTGTTAAATAGTATTAAAAGATCTTTAACAAAGTTTATCATCTGTTATTATTAACATTTTAATGCATTTACTGTGTGAAGGAGTTATATGCATTCTTTGTGGAATTTTAAGAAGAATAAAGTGTAATTTCTTTATTTCGAAGACTTCATGGTAGAGATAGAGAAGAGTCTAGTTTGCCTGGGATAAAAGCAAAGCCATGCCCCTCAAAGTTCACTGCACTTAAACTTTCCTTTCAACCCTTTGACTGAAGCCCATAGTTTATGACATGTGTAGCATTTAGGATGTTTGTGTGCAGTGTGAAAGATGAACATGGACTGCAGAGAAATTACACTGAAGGATTTGTAAACCATGCTTAGCTAACCAAACAGGCAAAACCATTGAGCCCCATCCATTGTGAGAAGCAGTCCATTTAAGCCTGCAGTCTCAGATAAGTGAACCCTTGGTAAATGCCTAAATGCCAAAACCATGTAAAGAAAGAGAATTTGGGTGCAAAGTCAAGTAAAGTCACAACTTGTATTTATTTGCTTTGAATTTATGGGCTTCCCTGGTAGCGTAGCTGGTAAAGAATCCACTTGCAATGCAGAAGACCCTGGTTTGATTTCTGGGTCGCGAAGATCCCCTGGAGAAGGGATAGGCTACCCACTCCAGTATTCTCGGGCTTCCCTGGTGGCTTAGTCGGTAAAGAATCCGCCTGCAATGCGGGAGATGTGGGTTCGATTCCTGGGTTGGGAATATCCCCTGGAGGACGGCATGGCAACCCACTCTAGTATTCTTGCCTGGAGAATCTCCATGGACAGAGGAGCCTGGTGGGATACAATCCATGGGGTTGCAAAGAGTCAGACACGACATTGCAAGTAAGCACAGCATATAAATTTGAATTTAGTAAGCCACATCTCATCAGCTTATAAAAATTATCATTAAAGGTAACAGTGACAAAAATGACTTGTTAACCATAAAGATTATTATTGGAAATGTAATGTTAATGGGATGTTCTTTGGCATTCTTTTATAAGTATTGGTATGATACAAAAGGCAATTTTCCTACCTGAGGCAACTTACAAAACTTTGATTTTTTTTATTTTTCAAAAAATTGCTAGAGCATTTTACTGATAGGAGGCAAGACAGGAAATATGATTCCAGACAGTTAAATATCTCTTCCACAAACAGATATGTCACTTGTGTTATTAACAGTATAAATATGGGAATTACATATCTTTTCTATAAAATTAATGTTTCATAATATACTGGGAAAAAAAGATTACATTTATGATCTAAAGTCACAAATACTTTGAAAGAATATGAATCAAAAGTTATATTAATCCTACATACAAATCTAATGAGAAATTTGATTTCCTTAAAGGGGAGAGGTAGATCACACAAGTTAATATAGGTGCTTTTTGTCGGTTGTAAAATTTTATTAGCCATGCCTGTCTGGGGGTCATGCACTGGCAAAAAATCAGATTAACTACCAAAGTAGGAGCATTGACAAGGCAGTTCTATCTAAAGTTTTCTACCCTGTTCCCTTTGCAGAAGTAATAAAAATATGTTCCAATCTCAGTTAATTCAAAATCAGAGTGAATAGAGTCGGTAATAGTGCAGACTATGTAGATTTTCCCTAGTTGGAGATAAAAAATTGAGGTCATCCACCAGCCACCTATAAGTATCTTTCTATAGTATCAACAAGAATTCCATTATTTTTCAACTCTTTCTTCCTCTTGCTAAATTATCTTCCTTTACATATTCTAGTGTGCAGTTAACAGAATTACATTTTTGATTGACATTTGAATCTCTTTCGATTTCTTTATATTTCTGCTAAATGAATAGTGAGGCCCCAGATTGAATAGAGAATTCAAATAATTTATTTGGATTAAATTATAGAACAGTTTAGAAATCAGTCAGTTCTTTTAAGGCCAAATTAAGATTACATTTATAGTATTTAGAAATTACAAATAGTTTACACACCACAGTGAAAAAAAGGATACCTTATCTGGGCAAGGACTGTCTGTCTTGATATGTCTTCTTCAGCACCAGGGTTTTTTTTTTGTTTGTTTGTTTTTAAAGACAAAATGGCAATTAACATCTCTAAGTGTAATGAAGTTATAGTGAAAAACCTCATCTTTTCATATTTTACCCCTGAAACAAGGGTATATTCATCCAGATTGTAAAGACTTCAGTGATTGCATTTCTGACCTCTACAATTAGAATGACTTTAACTTGTCACATTTATTAATAATCTTACATGTTGTTATAGATTTGATTCATGTAGATCATTATCCCTACCTCTTTTTTCCTAAAATAATATTTGTATATGTCTGTGTTCATGTGTGTGTCTTGTTTTCTGACTTTGAAATGTTTATTATGCCTTAGACAGTTACCCCAGGGAGATTATGTAAAAAAGCCTGGAGATGGCGACTCTTTTTATAGCGACATTCCTCCTGGAGTCAGCACAAACTCAGCATCTAGTTCTAAGAAGAGGTCTGCTTTTCTGTCGCATTTTCAGATTTCTACCTGTTCCATCACACATTATTCCATTAGTCAGAACATTTCATTATTTTGCAGCAGGTTTGATTACTTCTTCCTTCTTTCTTGAATGTTAAAAAATAGTATCCTTTGTTCTTTGATTACTATACTTCAAAATGCCATATGCTCAGAACCAGTGGTTTAACAAATCAGGCCAGAAAACCAAACAAAAGAAAACTAAGCAAATAACAACCCTAAGTCTACATAGAAACTCCAGGGTTTTTCAATCTTGCTCTTCTACTGCTTCAGAAACTACACATAGTATTTTATTGTATTTTAAATGGTGAGCTTTATGTCATGTTTGGTAGTCAAAGAAAAAGGTTACTGTCACGCTTCAGTAAAAGCAGTTGTTAAAATAAATTGGTTATTAATATAAATGCTGCATTGAATTTTTAAAATTTTAAATTTATCAAAGCTAAGCTTGCTGTGAAAAAACGATTGCTTCTCTGTGAATCATATATTTGAATATTATGATTTTGCCTTTCATTCCTGGAATGATTAATTCTAGACTTTATAATTTAGAGCTGGTTGCCAAATTAATTTAAGCATTTTAATATTTGAGTTTTATAGCAGTCCAGATGGGGTTAGTATATTATTTATATGTCTTAAACTTGAAGGCTGTATTCTAGCTCTATGGTCTTAAGGGAAATAAGACCATTTAAAATTCTCCATGCTTTATAAATGCTTAATAAAATAAGCTGACAGAAGAAATAAATAGAATGTTTTAGGAAATGAGACCTTCATTCACATTGAAAAAAACTTAAATATTCCTCTGGAAGAGTTTCTTTAAAATTGTTGGTAGGGCTGAAATGTATACTTTGGGCACAGTAGTTCCTTTATGGACTGAAAGGGAAATTGCTAGTTTATTGAGAAGAAACATGATCTCTTCTGAGGTTCTAAATAGAGTAATCTACAAAAATTCTGCAGTGGATCTCACTCTTTATAAACATCAGGAAAAAAAGAAATTGAAGGAATTAGTGAGATTTGGGAACTGCTGTGGAACTGTCCTCAGCATAAAGGATTTTTTTACTCAGATAACATAGCATAAATCTAAAGTTAAATTATTAGTCTTTGCATAAGGAGTACAGTTCTATAGAAGGATGTTCAAACATTTTATTCTTTTAATTCATTGGGTACTTTTTAGCTAAGAGAATGATCTTTTCTTAAAATCCTCACAGTATATATTTTCTTGATCAAATATTTAATTTTAAATCAAATCACATGGTAAATAAGTATAAAAATCAATAGATTCCAGGAGAATTTCTATTGTTCTTTTGTACAAAATAAGAGTTACTTTATACTTAGCAAATGATGGTGAAAAATCTAGGGAATTACATAATAATTGTGCTGAGTTCCATTTATTTTCATTCATCAGTAGAAGGTTCCTTTTAAAATAGATGTTTTTAGCAATTAACTGGAATGATATATGGAAAAGATTTAAATTACAGCACTATTTTCTAAAGTACTTCAAGAAGAGCTTAAAATATTGATTTGAATCTTTAGCAGATTTTAGCAAAATCTCAATGGGTTTTGACTTTTAAACACTTAAATATTGTACCAAATTATGTGATTCCTCCTAAGTATATGCAGTTTGTCAAAATGCTTTTCTTATGTGGTTCAAGGTAGGTATGTAAATTTTGCTTCTTGTAGACAATTCATTTAAAGATGGCAGGACACAAAAAGCAGAAGGGCTTAATGGTACATGGACTTTGTGAGAGAAAGCTCCATGATAAACATCTAACTCAATTCCATTACTGGACAGTTAACCAACAGTACCATATTTGGGAGGGGGGTGCGTATTAGTGGAGAAAAATGCCAATTCTCAGAAAATAATTTTATTGTTTAAGAAAACCTAAATATTAGGTTTTGATAAAGATGAATCTTTGATAAAGGTTAACCAGGTTCAACTGAGCAATTCTTATTGAAATCTCTTGGAAGTCCATGTTCTCATACTACTTGAATGGAAGCCATTGCTTTACAATTAAGAAACATCTATGGTGGGACCCCATTATAACTCTTGCTGCATGGATTATGTAACTGAAATATGTAGTGTATTTGCTCTGTGTGGTTCTTGGGAATGTAATTGGCTTGCACTGTATCCTGATACTTTTCAATTACAAACTCTTGTAATGGGGTTCCATTGTATTTGACTTTTCTTAAATTGAATGTTGTGTAATTCTGCCTTCTTCATGAAGACTTTCATGTTTTCTTCATTCTTTCATTTCAGATTTTTTCTTTCTTATTTTAATGCTCAGTAATGCTTAGAAATGTTGCTTACTGATTTCAAAACATTCATTTGATTATATTTTTGAACAGTATATACACATTTTCAATTTCAGGTCAAATGGACTTTCTCATTCTTGGAGTGAAAGGATTCCAGACACAAAACATATTTCAGACATCTGTGAAAATGGACGACCTCGGAGTAACTCTTGGCAAGGTATAGGGCAGCATTCTGAACCCATCTGTCCACATAACCTTAATTCTGTATTGTGTGGTGCCTGGTTGTAAAGACTTGTTCTTTTTCGTTAGTTCTTCAGCTCTTCTCCCAACAGAGAGGAGAACATTTCTTATGAGAGAATCCGGTTTTTTTTCTTGGTTGGGAAATGATGGGATTTGGTAGCATCAGTGCACTGGGTACATGAGAAGGCTGCTCTGAAATTCTGTGTTCTGGGCTGGTGCTGCTGTGAATTGCATTCACTTGAAATACAGTGTAATTAAACACACAGAAATTGTTTTTTTTTTTTTATATTCAAATCTAGCCATAAACCATCTTTTTCAGGTAACCTGGGAGGCAACAGAAAGAAAATCAGAGGCAAAAGATTTAGACCTCGTTCTAATTCAACTGAGTAAGTCTGAACCTCTAATGGAAAAAGACCCTGCAAGGTCCTGTGCAATTAGTGTGAAATGTTAATTAAGCTGATGATCAAAGAACTGTAAACCATACCTCTGGGTCTTGGTTTTGTCTTTTTAATCCTTTTATTTATTTATTTATTTTGCTGTTTTAAAATTAACCATGGCTTTTCTCTTTTACATAGGCATCTCCGCAACTGTGCCCATACCAATACCCCCTGTTAGTGGGGGGTCTCACCCTCGCTGCAGGCTTTGTCCTCCAGTAACCTGCCATTGTGGTGTTTTGGTTCCGTTTGAAGGGAATTTTGATAACATTCCTTTCTTCTCATCGCCCGGGGTCCAGCCATTTCAGAGGGGTCACCTTTCCTCTCCCCAATATTCACACAGCCTAGAAGCATCAGGGGGAAGTTTCCACCGTACTAGAGCATGAGAGCTGTTCGCAGTGTGAAACCACCGCTCCCAGGGCTTCATGGCCATCTAAGCATTCTCTCAGACTACTGGAATATGGGTCCCTTTAAAATTTTCCTTCTGAGGACATTTAAAAGGGTATTTCCCTAAACTTGCTCTTTAACGGAATCATTGTCACTGAATGCAACACTCTGTATTTTAAATGATAGCCACATTTTTTTTTAAGTCGGATGGGGTTAGCAGTTACATTTAAAGTCATTTATAATGAGGTAAACACCATCAGAGAAGGCAATGGCACCCCACTCCAGTACTCTTGCCTGGAAAATCCCATGGACGGAGGAGCCTGGTAGGCTGTAGTCCATGGGGTCACTAAGAGTTGGACACGACTGAGTGACTTCATTTTCACTTTTCACTTTCATGCATTGGAGAAGGAAATGGCAACCCACTCCAGTGTTCCTGCCTGGAGAATCCCAGGGATGGGGGAGCCTTGTGGGCTGCCATCTATGGGGTCGCACAGAGTCGGACACAACTGAAGCGACTTAGCAGCTTAGCAGCAGCAAACACCATACACTTTTAAAATTTGTCTCTCCACTTAAGAAAATCAAGCAAAACCAAGCTTCTTGGAACCTTTATCTCCCATCATGGAATGAAACACATCCTTAGTTTTCTTCTGGACCTTGCCACCTGGTTTTAATTAGCCATATTTTTTGGACCTACCTAATTTTTTTTGTTGTTGTTTTTACTTATGTCTCACTGCAGTGTTAGTGATTATTCCCTGGATCTCTATTGCTTCTTCATGCCTTAATACTTTAAAAATCTGAATAGCAGATATTTGTTCACTGCCTGTCAGAAACTCACGTTAGCTTTTCCATCATATACCCTACCTTTTTCAGTCCAGGACAATAACATTGCCCTGAAATTTGGAGCTTCCTGCTGATGGTATTGTCTTGTAAGTGGCTTGTCAGTTTACTAGAGGATATGTTACCTTAGCAACGATAAATAGGTTCCAGCGATACCATTGCATGGTCCAGAATGGCATCATAGAACTCCATCACAAATAACTACTCTGTTAGAGTTTATCTTATACATTCCCAAAGCGCTTGAATGCTTTAGGGCTCATCATGGATAAACTCTTGGAATGTTTGATTTGTTTTGCATGAGGTCACCTGGTAAGAGCTTCTTAGCTTATCTCAGTTGCTCACAAGAGTACAGGTAAAACTGCTGAATGTTCTTCAGAACTTCCTTTGTGTAACTGTGTAGTGCTTTAACAGTATTTCCTGTAACAAGGCTTTGAAAACTCCTAAGTGAACAACCACCAGATATACAATATTGTATTAAAGCTATGAGTTTAGGACCCAAGGAATACTTGGTGTTTAGTGACATTTTCTAGCAAATCACTTACTTTTTAAAAAATTATTTATCATGCAACAAATATTATGATACTGTAGACAGCCCTTGAGAAATCTTGCCTGTGAGATAATTATTATATTTAATAAGTCATCATAATGGAGTCATCATTATGAAGAAGTATTAAGGATGCTCTCAGATTTTTCAGACTTTCAGATTTGGTTACATGACCCATATAAGCTAAATGGAACCAAGGTTGTGAAGCTGACCACTTCTCACATTCTCATATACCTTATTGTCCAGACACTATGTTTTGTTTTATTTTTCTTAAAAGAAATCCTAACACATAGCATATCAGGAATTATGTCAAGTTTTTTTTAATACTTCCCATGTTTATTAAATAATTGCAATTGCATCTGATATAACAATATCATTTGTGTGACTTATAAGAGGAGCAGTATGACCACAGACAAACATATCTTTTAAATTTTTTTTAGGTTAAGAGTTACTATCAGGTCCATTATTTCAACATGCCCTTTAGTATCTGATCATCCCAAAGGATGATGAAACATGAGTTCATTAAAGAAACCGTGCACCACAAATGCATACTGTGCTATAAAACATCCTTGTTTATTGTATTGTTTTTCCACTCAAAGCTTTTGCATCTTCCTCACTGTTGTACATGATGTAAAAACAAAAGGTTTTTGGCTTAGACTTTGTATTATATATTGTGTTTTTACAGGAGGGAGCCCCAAGCACCTGAGCCTGGGCACTCCCTCGCCCAGACAGTCCCATCCCAAGGCATAAGCTCAGGGGGCTCTGACAGCCCCCAGACAGGGAGTCTGGATCACAGGTCAGTCTCCACCTGCCCCTTCATTCTGGGCTGCCACTTAATCTCCCTCCAAGTCCCTTCCTTGGCTGAGAGCAGAGTCATTTGATCTCTGACTGACCCCCAACGTCTGCTCAGAGGTGCTCCTGGTCCAGCCAGCACTGGCTAATTTTCCTCTGCCTTTCCATTCTGGAGAACACAAAGGGCTCTCCTATCCTGTTGAATGCTTTTTTTTTTTTTTTTGCATGTTGCGCTACAAGCCAAGTCAAGCCACATAGGCAGATGCATCACAATGTGATGAAATCTCATCACTGTAGCCAGCATGACCTAGAGATTATTAGGAGGCCCACTGTGAAGACACTTTCATAGGCACATCCCCAGAGGGAATCTCGATTGAGAGCTCTCTTCAGTGACCTAGCGTGAAGTGATCACAGCTTTCTGAGATGCTCCCTGACACAGAGAGAAAGGCCTGACATGTGCAAGTCAGGCCACATGGCTGTTTGTTTCTTGGAACAGCCATGGCTGTTCCTTGGAGCTTCTAAGATTGACAGTGAAAGGAACACACGTCTCCTCCTTGAAGTGGCCGACTGCCCGTGGGTGACTGAGTTTGCTGTGCGGCTATGTTTCACCCAGTAACAGCTGCATGGGCTTTTTCTACAGTTTCCCCAGGCCAAAGCATTCACTAGCCTTTATGTGTGGCTGCACTTGCTTTTTGACTTTTTTCTTTTTGTTCAGAGTCTTAGTGGAAATCTTTATGCAAGTTTTAATTGGCTATCTCTGTCAAAAGCAAAGTTGGCAATGATTGTGGCTAAAGGCAAAAAGAAGTGTGAGTTGTGCCCAAGTCGGACGCTATCTTAGCAAAAATGGTCTTGTAAGCATGAAAAGCAAGCAAGCCCTTCCCTCAGGAGGGAACTGACGATGTTATTTTGTAGTGTACATTGGTTATAACTAAAAAGGAAAGGGAAACTTGAGGGAAAGCACTTTGGAAATATAATCTAATATTGTTTGTATAACTGTGGAAATGTATCTTGATTTAAATGTATCTACCGAAAAAACCCCCAAAAACTAAATATGGAGGCAAGAAGCAAACTTTAACCACAAAAAAAGCAGTGTATTTTATAATTTCCCCTGGTTTGTTTTGAAATAACTTTAAACATTTTACTGAGTTTAAATCTTCATTGTCTATGGTATCTCTGGAAGTTACCTTTTAAATGAGAAATCTCAGTGTAAAATTTCCAGATTCTTCTGTGACTGAATTTGTTGAATCTTTATGTATTTCACAAGGACATATTCTAAGAGGGTGTGTTTTTGCTTGGCTTCCAGGGTTAAAAATCAAAAGAAACTCTGGAAAAAAATATAAAACCTCTTGTACTCATAATTTTAACATCTTCCTTTGTGCAGTAATTCTGATGGAGACTTTGTCAGATCCATCAGGAAAATGTTAGCTAAGGTCATTATTATCCTCTGGCAATCACTCACCCAGTGATCAGACACTCAGAAGGCAACTTCTGAGGCATTTCCTACTGGAAACATGAATGTGAAGTGCACAAAGGGGAGGAAGGATGGAATGGCAGCTGCACCTAAGTTAAAACCCACCTCAAGATCATGGAGGCCTGCTGGGTCCATACTGTGTGTTGGGGCTCCAGGATCAGAGGAGTGGGCCCCTTTCTGCTCATTATAGAGCCAGCTGGATCACCTTTCTCCTAAACTCCAGCTTGGGATCTGCTCTCAGGAATGAGACAGAAGCCATGTAAAATCTTTCCTTTCATATTGGAAAAAGAGCTTGGCTTCTTTTAATTGTTCTTGGGATGTTATATTCTGAAACACCAGGTTGGAATTGCAGCCATCTGAATATTTTCAAAAAGGCCCATTATCATTTGAAAGCCAAGGAGACAAATGAGTGGTGGCCTGGAAAAAGCCTTTGGAGGTGGGTGAAGGGGGCTGTGACATTATTCTGAAAGAGAGTTTCTGATTCACTTTGGGAAACCACTGGAAAGGCTTTCCCTGAAAAGTTGAATATATGCTAGAATGCCTTGAGCCTTCTTGTAGCTGAGTTAATTGTCATGTTGTTGTACAGACTGCCTCATAATCACCCAGCATCCATCCTGGTTTATTTGCCATAGTCACTTGCATTTAGAGGGTGAAGAACATCCTTGCTAAGCTTGTGCTGTGTATTTTCAGATTTTCTATCTTGTTCTGCTTTCTTTGTTCCTTCCATTGCTTTCTGCAGGTATTTAAACCCATGGTTCAAAAGAGACTATAATGTAGCTAAGTGGGTAGAAGATGTGAATAAAAACACTGAAGGACCATACTTTAGGTATTTTATAAATTAATTTTATATCCTTTTCAAACTCTCCCAGCACATACAAATACTGTTGTGTGACTGGTTTTCTATCTTGTATCTCCCAATACAAGTTCCCATAGGTGGAAAAGGTTCTTGTTTATTTGCTGCCTTTTGACCTCTGTTTTTGGCTTCATGAGCAAGTCTAGTTCTTTTCTGAATGTTTCAAATGAACATATTTGAAAGGGTTGCCATTTAGTGCATGTCCCTATCACCATCTTCAGCTTTTTAGTAGCTTTCTCTTCATGTTATGCTATGTAGTGTTCTATGGGCATGAAGCATACTTTCCACTAATAAAGCAGCACTATTAACCTGAACAATTTAATTTCTAGAACCTAGCAGTTTCATGATGCATTTTTCCTACTTACTGCCTTAAGAGTGCATAGTACATACAAAAACTCAAGGAAAAACATGAAAAGTAATGAAATGAAATGTAGTAGAATTTTACTTTTAGTAAAAACAATTATTTGATGGAACTTGAAAATTATTGAGATACTATTGACCACAAGAGAGAGTATGGAATGTGATGAGGCTTTGTTTGTTCAGTACAGCCATTTGCTATCAGAGAAGAGCTGTGCTGAGAAGGGTGTTAAGGATTCTCAAAAAAGCCTCTAAGGAATTTTTTATTCCAGTAAGAATGTTGTTGTCTAACCCTTCAGGTGGAACCAGGAAAAAGGTCAGAAACATGATCTTGATTCACAAAAAAGCAGACAGAGTATTCCTCTATATTGGAAACTAGCAAATTTACTCAATTCACTGCAGCTCAGTTAACATTAGAGGTCAGCGAGAATTTCCAAGAGCTCCTAATGGCATTTTTCCTCTCTTTACAATATCAAACTGATTTCCTGGATGTAAACATATGCTTCAAATCTGACAACTTTGTGGACAACTAATGTAAAGAAGCAATATAGACTCAATTACTACCTCTTCGGAGCATAACTTCAACAGTTAGCTTTCAGATTCCTTATTGCCATGACTTGGATCAGCATTGATCAGATATCAAAATATGTATGTGTTTTCAACTCTCAGCACCCATACAAGGTGGACTTTCTCTTCCAGTGTACCATTTAGTTTAGACATGTATAGTTTGAGAAAATGATTAGACCAACCTGCATTTTAATTTGATCCATACATTTGCATATAACTCAAGGAAAGCATAACCCTGCTTGCTCACAAAAATATCTCCTGCTTTTATACCCCATCTTCCCCTTTCTTCCCTGCCCCTCTGCTAATACCACTTTCTCACTGAACTTCATGCACATACACTCACATTCAAACATCCCACCTCACCTGTAGCTCCCAAGATGGCCAGCGTCAGCAAGACAGGTAAGATGATTTTGAATGTTATTTGGAATCTTGGCTCACCTGCGGTCCTACTTCTCCTTTCTATTTTCCTCAGGCTTGTGGGCAGATTATAACTTGTATCAGCCATGGAACCAAAACACAGCAACACAGTGACTTTGGCCCCATACGGGGTAGGGCTTCCATGACCTAAATGGACTTAGCATTTTGGTAACACTGATTTGTGAAATGGTACTCCGGAAGAGTTGATTCACCTCCCCTGGGTGAGCTGAGTAGTTTATGTGGCTCCCAGAGCAGAGTTCACATTTCTTAAAATCAGCACCCAGGTCTGCCCAGAAGCTGCATGAATAAATGCAATTTGGATGGGGGAATGCTTCAGCTTCCCCCGTTGCACGTGCAAAGCTGCAAGGGCAATGGTAGAGGGTTCCTTTATCTCCTCTCATGATGAGACGTTGGTCCCTACAGTGGATAGTCACACGAAGAATGCCTTATAAAATACATATGTATGTTTAAAGGCTAGATAAAATTTAGTGGAGGGTTATAAGTTAACTGTCATATGGGGGTTAATAAGCATTATGCCCGTAAGACCTGAAAGTCAACCCAGAATTTTTGTGGAAGTGGTAAATAATTGAGATGTTCCAGGGCTTAGAACATGTGATACTAACACAACAGAGTGAATTTCATCCACTGTCCGTCCACACCAAGCCTCACATAGGAGACCCAAAGGCTTATGCTTTGCCAACCTTATGCTTATTAAGCTCAGGTCTGCTTCGTCTGCCGCCAGGTCATTCATTCAGGATTACCTGCCAAAACCACCAATGAGGGCAAAGGTCACTTTATTAATCACCCATGTGGTGTGGGGTTTGTGGCATCAGTGGGGACTCTGACTACAGCACACTGGTCCAAAAGACAGTCTAGCATTGGAAAAAGAAAAATGGTATCTATATGACTCTGAAGAGCAAAGCCAATGCAGGGAGATTTTGAGTGATCAGACTGCTTTGCTTGGGCTCCCTTACCCAGTTCTTATATGACAGTATTTGTTCAAATTGTTGTCAGTATATATTCAGATTATCACAGAGGAGCAGGCGAGGTCACAGTGAGCGCATTATCTTTTCACAGCTAGATCCTGGAGCAGTCCGCTGGTGACAGTACTCTACCAGCTCTTGGAAGGTTTCCTTGGTGTTGTGTGCTATCCACTTGATTACTCACTTCATCCGTGGTTTGTTAGTTCTTTTCCGTGATCTTGTGGAAATGTAATAACTCTGGAAAGAAACTAATGATAATAACTGTCATGTATTGGGTGCCTGCATTGTTCCTTTATTTCTTGCAACATCATGATATGTAGGCGTTCTTATTTCCTTTCTGTGTGTGGAGGACACTGAGGCAGAAGAGTAACTCGAGGTAACACAGCTAGTAAGTGTCAGAACCCAAATTACGAGCCTGGCTCTGACTCAGACATCTGTTCCTTTTCCATCAGACTCCTATAACATTTGCATATGAACACAGCCAAGTGAATTAAGGGGTGGGCATGTGTCCCACGTATGTGTGACTGGTTTTTGCCTGTTCTGAGGGACAGAAGTGAACCAAGATTAGCCTTGTCTGTGGACAGAAGGCAAACCCAGAAGGTCTGATGTAGCCCTCAAATACCCCACAATCCATCTGCACATGGACATACCTTCACTGTGTAATTCTCAATGGCACCCATTATGATTATGGGTTATTATGGCTTTAAAAAATGCAGTAATGTTAATGGTTAGCATTTGTCCAGAGTTTACTTTGTAAGGTGAATGAGCTGGGTCGGTGCTTGGTTTTCGGTGGAAGCCAGATTGGAACCTCCAGGCAAGTAGCCGGGTTCAGAAAAGTGCCTGGAGGCGGTTTTGAAGAAACATTTTTCTTAGATATTTGTGAAAATTTTGAAGTTTGTTTTCACTTTCCCTAAACGAACTTACCTTACCTTGTTCTCTCCTCTTATTCTGACCCCCGCTCTGGTGCTCTGCGTCCCTCAAGAAAGTCCCCTGATGCTGTCACAGACCACTCAGTCCTAGACCTGAAGCCCCTCGCGCCTGCTAAACTGTGCTGCTTGGTTTCTCTCCCTGTTAGGGTTCAAAGTGTCAGTTAAACTGGTGTGTTAACCTGAGAAGTGCTAAATGTGTAATTTCTTTGAGGTTCTGGAGGATACCTCTTTGTTTTTAACTCATTGTTGGCTTTGGCCAGGGAGATATTTTAAGGGGAAGCTGGACTTCCAGCATCCTCATTGGAATGGCCCTGTGTATATACAAAGCTGGTCACTTGGAACCATGACCAAGTGAATGGCTGGCATGACTTTGAAGCTATAAGCCAATACCTCATGCTATGGACACACATGCACACAGCAACATGTTAAAAAGATGACTGGGTTTGTATGATCCCCTGAAGTAAATGAGATTTAGTTGTTTGTGTACCTGACTCTTCTGAACTTGGATGTTTTATCAGTAGTGATTAGGCTAAAAATCTGAACCCAGTTTAGTAGCCTTAATTTTAGAAGGATGTATTTAAAATTTAATACAAAAGTATATGCTCATTTTGAACATACTGAATTTATTTCCTAAAGATCACAGTCCTATTTGAAATGTTTTCCTAAAATTGAAAAAAAAAGCAAACATTAGTTTCTGAATTAGAAAAAGATACAGTAGTACATTGCTTTAATAATACTTTAGAGGATTTGCAGTATTTATATATTCTTAGTTCCACCCATCTTCTCTTCAGTGGAGAGCTTTACTACAAGAGGCATCAAACAGTTGCAATATTCTGACAGTTCACATGAAGGACCATTTGGTCCTGGACATTTTCCAAAAATAGAGGAAACAGTAGGAATTACAGATTAAAAGTAAACTGAGTCATTCTTGATTCTTAAAATTGAATCAAATCTCAGGATTTGTAGGAAAAATTATTTCCAAACCTTAACTTGAATTCAGTGTCCATAAAATAGAAACTGACTTGAAAACTACAGCAAAACCAGAGCAAAGAATAATCTGTGGATAGGAATCAAAATTTAGAATCAGGGAGGAAAAGATATCTTTATTTGATGCAGGCAGTACAGTCAAGCGGAGAAGGCAATGGCACCCCACTCCAGTACTCTTGCCTGGAAAAGCCCATGGATGGAAGAGCCTGGTAGGCTGCAGTCCATGGGGTCTCTAAGAGTCAGACACGACTGAGCGACTTCACTTTCACTTTTCACTTTCATGCATCGGAGAAGGAAATGGCAACCCACTCCAGTGTTCTTGCCTGGAGAATCCCAGGGATGGGGGAGCCTGGTGGGCTGCCGTCTATGGGGTCGCACAGAGTTGGACACGACTGAAGCGACTTAGCAGAAGCAGCAGCGGCAGAAGGCTACCCCACCACTGACACTCACAGGCTAAATCAATCACTCACAGCAGGTGAGATGCACCCTGCTGAAATGAGTCCCAGGTGCTCCAGCACGGAGGTGTAACCACTTCAGTGATGTGGGTCATTTCCACCTTGTACCAGGAATTGAGGAGTCATGGATGTGTAGTGGTAACGTTTGTGAAATGGGTAGCTACTGCTAAATGATCATGCCTATTTTTCATTGACACAGTATAAGTTGAGGTTCTTCATTTTCAGCTGTTTTTTTTTTTTTTCACTTTAAAAACAAAATAGCAGATATGGGCTTTTCCAGTGCGCTTTGCTTAGTCATGGATATTACCACTGTACATGCTGAATAAAACAAGAGCAGTATAATACACCAAGAGCTCATGCACATTTTTCATAGGGAATATCTCCATGATGAGAACACATGTTCCAAATAAGAAGAGTTTTTGTTGTTGTGTTTCAAAATTCCAGTCATTAAAGTGTTGCCCCCTTTTCGACATGACAGTATACCCTACATGAGTTATCAAGATCTATGTCCATGGCTTAGAATCCTCCCCTATACAGCTATGATGATTGTAGGGACTAATCAGACCATTTTTTATGTTCTCATCAGACTCTTTGTTTGGCTGGAACTCTGCACTCCTTACCGCTTGCATGTTTACTAATCTGTTATTAAAACCCTCGTATCTGCCTTTGTTCTGTCACGACTAACACACTGGCCTCTGAATGCATGAGTTTTGTATAAACTGGTGTGTGACTTAGTAACTAATAAATGTATCAATTGCATCATATTTTAAGATCTTAAACATACAATTGGAATTACTGTTCTAAAAAAGTTCTACATTGTCATAAAATAAGACAGACTATTAATACGTTGTACACTTAATTTACCATTATGAGCTCTTAGAATATTTTTAATCTCTCCTTCATTTTAACTTTTTAAAACTCTGTTTAAAAAAAAAAAAACCTCATTATTTGCTTTCTAGCTGAGAAGTATGATTCTGTGTGCTAAGATTTAAACAATCCATTGCAGTTATGAAATTAGGAAGATAAACACTAGCTGGCATTCCAGTGTTGTGAATGACAGAGTATGTCCCAGTAGTTAAATCTTTGCAGTAGTGGCCTATGAAAGTAGATATCAGAGGGTTCCTTCTGAGCCCACTTTTCAGAATTTGAAAAGATTTTAGGTAATTACATAATATGTATCTCATGTGTTCTCAACGTCTCAGGACTTTATCTCCTGCCAAGTCTCCTTCTTCGTCAACTGGGTCTATTGCTTCCAGCAGAAAATACCCTTATCCAATGCCTCCCCTTCCTGATGAGGAGAAGAAAGTGAACCGACAAAGTGCCAGGGTATGTGAGAGCTTCTTCCATCCATATATTAACATCCTCAGTCATCATTTATTTGTGAGTCAATATTTTAAAAGAGAGAGCCATTTTCCCTTTTGTTCGTAAGAACATGAAAAAAACTGAGTTTGAAAAAATAGATGATTCTTGGGGCTTTTGGGCCCAAATTTGTTTAATTACTGATGAATTTAGAAGTATTGGGCATGTATTAATCATTCACTTCTTTTTATTTATGTCTTTTGTTATTCATCAAAGTTAACATATTATAATCTGGAATAGATAAAACAGAGACTGT
Organism: Bos grunniens; assembly: GCF_055505025.1. NCBI lineage: Eukaryota > Metazoa > Chordata > Mammalia > Artiodactyla > Bovidae > Bos > Bos grunniens. Next base: position 47,929,139 of record NC_141168.1, on the reverse strand, counting down.
ATTTTGTTTTATCAATTTTTTCATATACCTGGAAACTTCTAGAGGTTAAGTAAACCAACTTTATTTCCATGCACAGTTTGCTTACTCAGACTTCTCACTGGCAAATAACACCCAATAGGATTTAAGGACTAGCATGAGATGGCTGGATGGCATCACTGACTCGGTGGACGTGAGTCTGAGTGAACTCCAGGAGTTGGTGATGGACAGGGAGGCCTGGTGTGCTGTGATTCATGGGGTCGCAAAGAGTCGGACACGACTGAGCGACTGAACTGAACTGAACTGAACCCATAACAGGAAATCAGATCAGTGTCTTGGGAATGGGGGTGGAATTTAGATGCAAGGAAAGGAGCCTTGAAAATCTGTAAGATTAAGAGTATAACAAAGAATATAGTGAAATTTAGCAAACTTTTATTTAAAAAAATTAAAAACATATTTGGAGTTTACTATTTTTATAAAAATATGATTCACCAGAAGTTTCATAGAAATACTAAGTCCTCTTAGTCTCACAACATTCCCAAGAACACTTCCATTGTGCAAAATATGAAATATAGTTGAGTTTAGAGAGGCAGACCAGCCCTCAGAGACTAATGTAAAAGAGATAACTGAAGAATAATTACCTTTATTGAGGTACAGGCCCTATTGTGGTTAGTTATGTTGTAACTTTGATCTTCTCGGAAATAATTTTGCAAAAAATTAAAATGAAGCTTTAAAAGCCTGGACAGATTTATCTGCTAGTGGGTCCCAGGTTCTTAGGCTTTTTGGTTTCGAAAGATATTTCAGAGCCTCTTAGATTCTGAACTTAAATTACAGGGTTCAAGGTAAACATGGATCATTTGAATTTTAACTTGATCAACTCAGAATCAGTAAGAAAACATAACTTAAGAAGTGATTAGATTACTATAATCAAAAAGACTTTAAAAACTATCAGTGTTTTACTAACCATACAAAAAATTACCTACATATGTTAAGATGGGAAATGGTAAAAGATGGAAAGAAAAAAGATAACTCAGATTCTCATCATTCAACTTTCTGTCTATAAAAAAAAAAAAAAAAAAGAGTTGTAGGTAGGCATCCAGGTGTTGGTGACATAAGTATGTGGTAATGAAACCTTAGGTGATGTCATTCCTTCCCTCCTCAGGGAATTGTTGAAGTAGAACACCCCACATTTTCTCCCTGATAAACTGTCTACATCGTTGTTTCTTCTGTCTAGCTGGGGACATTCACTCACCTGTTGTCATGCTAGGGTGTGGGTTTTTGGGGATGTTCCCATATGAGAGCCCATGGAAATGACATCCCCACTCACAAGAAATGGCTGGCCTGTGGCCTTATCTCTAGGCTGAATGGGGTGGCTGTGAAGACTGTAGCCTTGGGGACATCGTGTGAAAGGTCGGCTTGGTTCCATCCGCTGTGGAATGGTCACATGATCATGGAGCAGAGCCCTACAGTATAGGCAACCCCTATCTCTGGGATGTCTTTGTGGGCTGTGGACAATGTAACAAGCAGATCTGTCTGTCAGCAACCCCTCTGTTACAGCCATCCAGATATGGCCAAGGTCATGCCTATTCCTAAAAGCGATGGCTTGGCAATTCTTTGCTCCTCTTTCCTCACTGGATTAATTGTGGCCTTCAGGTTTTCCCAGTGTCGTTCCTTTGCTCTTCTCTTCTTTATGTGAGCTGTAACTTAATATTTAATCTTTTAATTTGTGAAGAAACTGGGCTCACTGAAGCTGAACTCTTTTCTACTTTGCACCATCATCTGAGCATCAATTGAGATCTTCTCTGCCTCAGATGTCATGCACACCTCCTGGCTAACCATTCATTATAAGTTGTCTCCATCAGCATGTGTCATCCATAGCAGAGATCCTCACAGTTGGGAGATTTGGTGTCTTTTTTTTTTTTTTTAATGAAAAGGACATATAAAGTAGACCTAAAAGAGATAACAGAATATTTCCATGAAGAGTCAAGAGAACATATTGAGAAAATCTGTAGAGAAATGCCCACTTAGTTCCTTAGCTGTTTCTCCTTCTCCCCCACTCAGAAACCCATTAGGTATCCTACTCTGATATGCCCCAGGTCTCCTGTAAAAATGGAATTTGGACGGAAATTGGATGCAGCTGATATCACCCTGGTCTTAGCTTTCTTTATTAATGTCCATAGTAATGATACCCAGATCATATTTCCTGGAAACATTTTTTCAGTTTGATTTATTTTTTCTTTTTTAAAAATTGGTCTTCCTTCTCTGGTGAACTGAATGGCACTTCTCTTTGATCACGCCAAGCTTGTTTTCAGTCCATTAAGGCAATTACTGAACATTTTAGAAATTATATATGAATAGGGCTGCTGTAAAGAAATGGTGGCAGAGGCCCGGAGAGGGAAGAGATGAGGGAATCAGGGAACTGACATCCTGCCCTGGATGCGTTGTTCTACTCTGATGTGTCAGCTCCTGAGAGCGGCTATTGTCTAGGGGATAGCAGTGGATTTGGAGCATATATAGCTGACCACAGGCCTAGGGCAGTGATTTTTAAGTGGGCAGTGGTGGTACTAATGGGCTCATACATTCCTAAGGCCAATAGTTCTCAGCTTTGACTGAACAGAATTGTCTGAAAGACTTTTAAAAATATGCTGATGCCTGAGTTTCACGCAGAGTGATTTAGATTCAGTTGATCTGGTGTGCTGTCTAGGCTATGGAATTTTCAAAATGTCCTCAGATCAATGAAATGTACAGCAGAGTTGAGAACTACTGTTCTAGATGACTGTATCAGAATCTTGGGGAAAACAAGTGTACGTGTAATTTTAAAAAATAATATTTTAAATTATTCCTCTTGAGATACCATATCTAATTTATTCACAATTTCAAGTAATCTTAAATGAGGCTGTGAGGGTGTTTTTTTTTTTTTTTTTGTATTAAAAGGGGGCCATTGTTAGAAGGCTGAGACTCAGGCTTAGAAGAAAGAGAGAGCTAAAAATTAGATTGTTTATTTTATGTATCGATAAGACTTTACATCCACAATCACATCAGCACAGATGGAATCACTGAACCTTTTTCATCATTGTGGCTCAGAATGCATCTGTTTCTTGCTTTCACAATGTGAAGTTTTGCTTTTCTCTGTTGCAGCTATGGGAGACATCCATTTAAGATCAGCTGTTTACATGTGATACATCGAAACTGTTTACTTCAACTTTTATACAAACCCAGCCTCATGGAATCACTGCAAATCTATCTGCTCTTCAGACAATTCGAAAACATCTCTGAGAAGCCACAGAGGAGAGGAAGCCAAGCTTCACATCTGGATACCATTTTCTTTTTGTCATTGGCTTAGGATTTAACTGAACCATGAAAAGGACTACTGAAATGTTACACTATAACATGGAACAACAAAGGTCCTGGTATGTTAATGGATAATCCGCATGACAGATATATGTAGAACTATCACTAAAATTAACTCACATGACCCAAATGTAGCAAGTTACCAAGGGACAATAGTGGATTCAGAACTTGACATTCTGAAGCACATCCTCATTGTAGAAAGTCAGTAATGCTATGTGCATGAAGCTTCTGTTTCTTGTTTTCGACATTTAAGGAAACAACATCCCTAATAGAAACTAGCATGCAGGGCTAAGGCATATAGGATTTCTTCTGCAGGACTTTAAAGCTTGAGAGGCCGATATCCCATATGCTAACTGTAAACATGTATTTTTCTTTTTTCTTTTTTTACTTTTCATATTTATATCAGCATACAAGGACAATTGTACATATGTAAACATTTTAAAATTAAAAAAAAAAAAGCAGCTGTTACACACAAGTGTATTTTGCCAAATGCCTAAAAACAATCAGTCACAGTCATGTCATTGTCATCCATCAGCTGTTCTTTAAAGATTATAATCGGACGATGTTGTAAATACCGTGATCAGGGCTGTATGTGTGTCTCCCCTTAATTGATGTTTGTCCAAACCATGTGCTAGCCTTTTAAAGTGTGCACAGTCTGGAGGTAGTTTTATTGAACAAGAAAACAAAATGTCCAACCAAACTTAGGGCCTCCACAGCTTGCTTCCTGCCTCCAGGCGCTCTGCTGCCTGTTGGCTGGCCCCTGGGGATCCTCCAGCAGGTCCATCTTCTTTCTGGGGGCTACAGTGCCTGCCTCAGCAGCTGTTCTTTTTCGGTACCAGAGCACATCTGCTAGTCTCACCCCAGGGGGCCTGTGAGCCCCACAGCAGTGTGTCCTGCTGAGATCAAACAACTGCACCAAAGACACAGGAGACCACGGCTGCTGATGCGTTAGTAACTCCCACCTTGCCAATACTCCAGCCCTTTGTGGCCGAAACTTTTGTTCTTTAAAAAACCTTTTTAGCCACCCTTATCTGTGATGTGAATGACTTGTTTTAAAAAAACAACTTTTACACAGTTTATTAAGGGTATTTATCATCAGTGGGATGTGAGTCCCAACAAGTCATTCTGCACTGATTTGTAAATAAGACATGGACGGTTCTACGAGGTGGGCTGGGAAGCCTCAACAGGCCACAGAGGGTTCAAAGAAACCGAAAACCACAAAAGTGAGCAACTGTGAAGTTACCCAAACAGCTGGCACGGGGAAGAATCTGATGTCCTGAACTATTTTTTTTTTAATCCATAGAAAAGTGAGAAATCTATGTTAAATCCCCCTCTTTAAAACCAAAGTTCCATAGCTATCATCATGCGGCTCTATCATTCTTAAAGAAAACTTCTCTCCAGAGGCTAACTTAGTGAGCTCAGAAATGGATGGGATCAATCAAATGCTTCAATGGGAAGAGTACTTCTGAATTTCCTTATTTTCTTTCCTTTTTCTTGAGAGGAATGGAATCTGCAGACAAGATTTCAGAAATATCCTGTAAGTTTGATCTCTCCCAGTAGTGTCCGAGAACAAAACCCATTTCATCTCTTAAGTATAATCATCTTGGAGTCCCAAACTGAAGGGCCCCATTAGAAGGCAGCATTTTCTACTCTGTTTATGTCTTCTATAATGGACCTCTCTTCTGAAAGTCTGAAAACATTTGTAAAGCAATTTAATTATCCCAAATGATACCGTATAAGCAGCATTTTTCATGACAGGAAGGGATGTGATTGTCGAGACCACAATAAAATGATCCATCAGACTCAAGTTTGAGTGGGTGTTGGGTGATGTTGCCACATGGCTCAAACTAAGGACAGGAGGGCAGACAGATTTAAAGATGTAGCAAATAAAGTGGCTTTTGACCAAGATCACTTTAATGTGCACTGAATGTTTTCTGGTACTGAGTGTATAAAAGCTAATGTTAGAAGTTTTATTTTGACTATAAAAGAGTTTATAGATTTGAATGTAAGGTACCTCATGTAAATATGCTTCCTAGTTATGGTTACACATCCCTCATTTGAAAGAATCCACAAAGGATTAGCCATGTAGTCAATGAATCCCTTTTACCTTTCTCTCTCTTTCCTCATCTTCTCAATTTATTTTTACATGAAGATTATTATTTCAAGTGAAAATCATTATTTGTGCCTTTGGGAGACATGGTTGCTCTAGACATATACAGTTTATAGTCATCTTCCTCAATAATAACCTTCATATGGAACTGAGTGAAAAGTGTTTCGTTTGCAGAGAGACTATGATTTTATAGTACTTTAATGTTTTATTCTAGATTCTATTCAATCTAGGAATGTATAAACATCCTTCCAGCCATTTGCAGCATTCTTTGACACATATATAATTTCAGTGGGGTGTAGTGAGAATTCCCTATATGGGTACTCACGGTTGGTGTTCTAGATGTATTGAATCTAAATATTTATGACTGTTCATCCACTGAGACAAAGAGAATGGAGCCATGGCAGTAAACACAAGCACAGCATTCTTCTTTTTTTTTTAGTATCTATTTTGGAGAGGAACTTTGAGGCCACATAGCAGTCTGCATCATGAAACTAATGTTTATACCCCTCAGTCAACTATAGGACCATTATGAAAAGCAGAGAAAAGCAAATTTTGGCTTTGTGTCCCATTGTATGCCTTTTCCCTCTCTTTCTAAAGTTTTGTGCATAGATAAGTCTTCAGATCGGACAATTCTGCAGCCTAAGATATTCAATCTATCCATAGTCATTACAGTGTAATATGCTCTGATTTAAAGTAACACAGGGTTCTCCACTAAGAGTGTCAACAGAGGTGTGGTATCACGGAGCCCTGAAGCAACTTACTAGTCAGATGAACTGGCTCCATGTTCAGCCACTCTTTAGGGAGGAAGTGGTGTACTCTTCCGGAGTCTCCCAGTTAGAAAGTGGCCCGCAGGCCACAAGCAATCTGTGGAAAGGGATAAACTGCTCAAACATTGCAGCATTAGGAGAGCTCGCAATATGTGGTTGCTGTATTTTTTTTTTTTTTTAAAGAAATACAGTGCTTTTCCTTAAAAAAAAAAAAAAGTTGACTAATAAAGTAAATGTAAGGTTAAAATGCCAAAGCTTTGATATGTAGGTGCTTTAAGTGATACTACAGTTTCTCTCTCCTGCCTACTGCCCTGCCCCTTGCTTTGAAAAGGCTTTCCAAATTGTGTTATTACATAAAGTCAATCTAGCATAGATTTCTGAGTGTAAGATTGATAGGGTTTCTAAAAGAAGTTGCTGAAAAGATAAAATCAGGTACTGTGTGCACTTCCACAGAAAGACTATGTTTGAATTCCCAGTCTTACATCTCTTTTTTCTGTTGATCCCCTTGAAGATTTGCATAATTTAATCCTGTCCATTGTCTCAGATCTCTTGTGGCTCCCTTATCTTTTAAGATTTTCTCCTTTACTTTTTGTAGTTACCTATCACCCAGAGGAAATACTTTATTTTTGTTCATTTTTTAGTGTTTCAAAATCATTTGCTCATTTATTGATCTCAGCCCTTCTTCATATCCTGTTGTCATGTAATTCTATGCTAACATATGTATTTCAGTTCAGTTCAGTTGCTCAGTCGTGTCCGACTCTTTGCGACCCCATGAATCGCAGCACGCAGGCCTCCCTGTCCATCACCAACTCCCGGAGTTCACCCAAACTCATGTCCATCGAGTCTGTGATGCCATCCAGCCATCTCATCCTCTGTCGTCCCCTTCTCCTCCTGCCTTCAATCTTTTCCAGTATCAGGGTCATTTCCAATGAGTCAGTTCCAATATAAACATATATTTAGTGCTTTAAATATTTCCTTGTGTTATTCAACATGATGATAAATCCTTACCTAAACAGAAGACTATTTTATTTCACTTTATTTAAAGGAAAAGGAACTTCCTGGAATTTACTGAGTAGTTTGTCAGGAATATGGGAAGAGGACCACTGAATAAAAGCAGTGAGAGAATGAAGGTAGGCAGGCTAGCCCCTCCACAGCCTAGTAGGACACCACCCCGTTACAGGACGCCATTCTATGGGCAGCAATTTTTTTTTTTTTTTTGGCCAAGCGGCATGTAGGACCTTACTTCCCCACTAGGGGGAACCTGTGCTCCTCTCACAGAAAGCCCTGAGTCCTACCCACTGGTCCCCAGGTAAGTCCCTGGGCAGCGTATTTTAAATGCAAAGGTACCAGTTGGTAAATTGACAAGAATTTTACATGAAACATCTGACTCCCATTTGCAGCATAATGTCTACTTTTTAATGCTCCTAAGTATCTTACCCTCCTCGTCTGTGTTTCCTTTAAAACTGATAAATGCGTAAGTGAAGTCAAGAATTTCTTATTCTATTAGCTTAAAATATACGAAGCAAACATTTCTATGGAATAGGACTTAATTGGAGGCTCAACCTTTAAATTTTTTCTCCTCTGAGATATTTGCTGAATGGATAAGACAATTCGGATTTTGGAGGCAGCAACTTTCCTCCAGCATGAGACAGCTAAGAAATTTCGCGAACAGCTTCCTATGTTTCTGAGATTGTGAGGTGCTGAGACTGTGCTCCTGAAAATTAGCTGACAGGCAGCAGCCTATCCGGTTCTGTATATTGGGGTGGGGAGTTGGGGTAGGGGTTGTGGGGGGGTGGGGGGGTGGGGGTCGAAGCAGCGACACCTGCTGGGAACCTTTGGCACATGCTCATAGCATATGCTCTCTGGGCAGGTGCTTTTAATTCCAAGAGGAATTTTCCAGCATGCCTGCAGAGGCAGAACAAACAAGGATAGAGTAGGGTCTTAGAATTCGGGTATTTCTGCTTGTCAGCTTGTCAGAGTACACCAAATGGAGCATCTTCTGGTTCAGTTTATAAGGAGAAAACAGTCAGAAATGGAACAAAAAGCTGCCCAGTATTTTTGTCCTTTTTATCCAGAATCTGACAAACCATAAGCATTCTCACTGTGGGTTTGCGAGATGCTTCCAGACCCTTTCTACTTCCAAAGTCACTCCCTGTTGAGTAGCTGGCAGACCTTTTCTCCTGACTAGGAACCTTCACTGTCGTGGAGGTAAGTCCCTCTGCCTGGACTGGCACTCGTGGAACCACTGGGGGCACAGAATCGGGAGAGAGGCACGTTTAGCCTTCCGTTGGCATCTGGGCATGGACTGTGCAACTTGGGGTGTCACCAAGAAATTGGTTCTCAGGGTGTGCTTCAGGCTGGAGGGCAGGTGAGAGACAGCGAGCCTTGGGAGGTTATGGGGCAGTTAGCCCTGGGAAGGAGCAGGATGGAGAGCTTCAGGGAGAGCTCAGAAGAGCACAAGTTGGCCACTGCTGGTGTGTACTGTGTGATTAGGGCAGATCTGTGTGCTTGGTAGGTTTACTGACATTGGCTGTGTAGTCCTCATTGTCCACTCACAATGGGCCAGTGACTGGTGTGGCATGTCCCTGTTCCATTTTTCATAGAACCTGAATGGATCTGGAGGTGCTTAAAGGCTGCAGGAGTTTGGCTTAAGGACATCATCATTTCATATTTTGGTATCCCTGAAATCAAAACCAGAGAAAAAGTGTATTTTTTTTTTTACAAAAAGGCATACAATGAGACTACCAAATGTTAAGATAATGTGCTTACAAAACCATCAATACTTTTTGAATTTATGAGTTTATGAAGAAAAGGGCGTTTTCCTCTCAAGTTGAAAATACATATGCATATAATACCAATCTATATTTACTTTAGGGCTTAGCTTTTTCTTTTATGAAGTTTCGGATGTGGATTTGTGTTTTGATGATCAAGCCCTTAAAAATGCAAATAGCCCCCAAATCTTTAAATACAGCGGTGCTATGTTATACCAGATGACACAATACAGAAAGTGCTGATAGAAATTAATACATTGATTCAGTGATAATACAAGAGTCCTTGCTAAATTATACACTTGTATCACTGCCTGATGAGAAACCCCACTTTTCCTTTTTAATCCAGCACAAAATCAAACTGTGATTCTTTAGCTAGTCTTTTTAATGGGAAAAAATAACCCAACATCTTTGTTTTGTATGAAAGACAATTTTTTTTTTAACACTAACTTCAAAAGTGCTTAAATGTTAATTCAGAATAATAAGCATGTGCTCCTTTTTTTAACTTGGTGGAAGACTTGCCCCTCCAATTTAGCATCACAAAAATACAACTCCCTTTAGAAACAGCTTTTTTACCTAAACATAGCAGTTATATGTTAGCCAGTGTAGGTCTGCACTAGTGTTTTCCACATCTGTCATCTTGGAGGGGTAATGTCCCATCTACAGGAAGTGGAAGCCACTTAATGGGAAAGTGTTAATGGCAGCACAGTTTCGCTTTCGGTAATCAGATAATTAGGTGTATATAGTTTGGCTTCATTTTAACGTTCTGTTCTCTCTGCTACCCTGCACTTCGGGTTCTTAAGCTACTTTAAACGTTACTGCTGGGTTTTGGCAAACAGCAACTGAAATATATGGCAACTGCTTTCCAGATCAAGTGTGATTTGTTTCATGGCTGTTCAAGTTATAAAGTTGTTTTACTGTAGGTAAATAAAATCTTGCTGTTTTTATAGGTCACTGTAACTTAAGATTCAGATTTCTGGCACAATTTTATTAGTATTCACTTCTGAAGCTAATAAGGTACCACGGTTTTCTATGTTATTCTCATTGTAACATCAATAAAGTGACTTTCAATAAAAGATTTATGTTATTTTGATGATGACTCCCTTTAATCCTGTTTTTCTCCCAGTCACTGTTTCTCTTGCAGAAGCTTTGTTGGGATACTTTTGGCGGTTCTTTTCTGTTTCATGGTGTCCTCGAATAGACCATCTGCCTGGGGAGAAATACCATGATCCCTTAGTGGAGTCTGAATGGTTACTTTGTTGGGCAATTATCCCAGCTGGATGACAGATGGAGTCTTCTCTATTTATCCTCCTGCCTTATTTCAGGAACACTTTCTCCCTCAGCCTAGTAAGGATCCATTTACTGTATTCTGTGCTAGAGCCCGGGCAGTGATGCTTATTTAACGAGCTCACTTGTGTCAGACTGCATCCTGGGTGGGTTCAGTTTAGGTGCAGGAATTCACTGCCTAGAAGAGTCTTCCACCAGCCTTTCATAGTCTCTTGAGCAGCCCTTCATGCACCAGTCTACCCTGGCAGTTGCAGTTTCCTTGCCTTTAGCTCCTAGTCTGTGGGGGGAAAAGCAGTTATAAGTAGTCAAAGTGCTGTTTTGTTTTTTAAATGTTTTTAATTGGAGGATAATTGCTTTACAATGTTGTGTTGGTTTCTGCTGTACAGCAACATGAATCAGCTATAAATATACATTTATTCCCTTCCTTTCATCCTACCCCACAAAGTACTGTTTTAATGTGAGAAAACCAGAAGTCATTGACTAAGTGTTTGTATATTTATTATGAGACTAAAAAAAGGTATGGTGACTGCATATAGCCCCATTTATTTCACTTAAATATTTTGTTGTTCAGTCGTGTCTGATTCTTTGCGACCCTATGGTCTGCAGCACACCAGGCTTCCCTGTCCTTCACTATCTCTGGAGTTTGCACAAATTCATGTCCATAAATATTTTAGGCATATAATAATCCATTAAGATAAACATGGAAACAGTAACACACTCAGCCAAGCAAAGTCTAGCTCAGAGATAGCAGAGGTTTTTGCTCACATGTCATGTCATGGACTGCTGGCACCGCCCGGAACATCACTAAAGTGGAGCCTAGACTCTTCTTTGGCTCAGCAGGAGTGAAAGCTGTGATTAATGAAATGTGACTGCTGTGGTGCAAATCTATGCCAGCTGTCGCCAGGGACGAACAGGGCTCCTGCAGCCACATTGGTGTGGAAGTGCTCAGAAAGAGCTGTAAGTACTCAATCATCACAAATCTCTTGATACACCAGGATAAAGCTCTCATCTCCAATATTAAATCTTGGGGTGATTTTAGAAACTTAATCAATTCTCCACATGAGTGAAGTATTCAAGTTTGAGCTCACAGCTTCATTATGCTCCAACTAGATGCTCTAAGAAAAATAGGCTAAAAACAGTTTTGAAGAAGGCAGCGAGGCTGCACTGGATGTGTGGATCCAATGAGTGAAACAGAACCCTACATAAAACAGAAATAAGGCAACACAGGACTGACTTGTAATGAAGAGTGTGGCTTTAACTGTAGGACTAGAATAGATACATCAAATTTGTCAAGGGGAAGGAAACTTTCTGTGGGACATACTGAAGACCAGGCTGTATGCTTTCAAAAGGAAGTTAGAAGTGGAGGAGATAAGGAGACTTGCTCTATCAGTAATTTAAAACTGAATTGAGTATTCCAGAGAGACACAGTTTTATAATACTTTAGGTCTTACCCCAAAGCAGACTCAGAACCATGACTGATGCAGCACACCCCGGGACCTACCAAAGCAGGATGGTTCAAATCTGGTACATGGCCTCTGGAGAGAAAGGGCCTTCTTCCTTACCACCTCAGTCACCTAGGAAATGACCACTGCCTTAAACCAGGATTTCCAGAGGATCCCGATGAGTGTGAAGCAAACAGGCGCTGGGACTCTGAAGGTGAGTTCCCTGCCTCCCGGGCCTCCATCCATTCTTTTCTAGACAGCTCAGGCTCAGCCAGGCTTTGTGACCTCACAGCTTACAGTATATCTGGAATGAAACCTAGGTTCCCCATGAAATTAGTATAAAGCAGGCTGACTATTCTGAGATGTAGCCTGGGTGTGATTACATGACAGAAATACATAAGTTAGAGTTTAATAGGTATTTGTTAAATGTGTTTATATATATATATATAGAGAGAGAGCACGGTATGTGAAAAAGTAATTAGTGGGATGAGGCTAATGATGATTAGAAAATCTTTTATTTTTTCATCCATTGACAATTGATCATCTGAATGGTAATTCTCTAAACTGAGAGCTGAACTGCTGGCAGGGAGACTAACTTGTTTTGTCTGTTAGACTCTTGCTAAAAAGAATAAACTAGTCCACCTTTAAATTTAAGAAACACAAAGGTTTTGATGCTTATTATGCCAACACTTTTTCACATTCATTTCATATTCAACTACTTCATGAGGTAAGTACTACGTTGTTTCCAAAAATGGGGAAATTAAGGTTCTGAGATGATCGAAAATGATCAAACCACCTATCTAGTAAGAGGCATAGCCAGCATTAGAATTCAGATCTTACTTAAAAGCACATGACTTAAAATTTTAAAAAAAAAGTTAACTATTAATATAAATTAATATCAATACTTGCTGCTGCAGCTAAGTCGCTTCAGTCATGTCTGACTCTATGCGACCCCATAGACGGCAGACCATCAGGCTCCCTCATCCCTGGGATTCTCCAGGCCAGAACACTGGAGTGGGTTGCCATTTCCTTCTCCAATGCATGAAAGTGAAAAGTGAAAGTGAAGTCGCTCAGCCATATCGGACTCTTAGAGACCCCATGGACTGCAGCCTACCAGGCTCCTCCGTCCATGGGACTTCCCAGGCAAGAGTGCTGGAGTGGGGTGCCATTGCCTTAATATTTGGAAAAGTAGTAGGAAGAAGGAAAATGAACTCATGATTCTGATTTCCAGGGGAAGTCACATCAACATTTTCGTATACTCTTTCCAGTCTTTCTAATGTGTGAATTGTTAAATATGTGTGAACACATGGCGTATCAAAATAGATGTATCACTGTTTTAAAAATTAGCATCTTCTGATTGTAAAAGCTAAGTGCACGCATTATAGAAAATCTGGAAAATACTGACATGCACTAAAGAACTCAAGTCACCTACAATCCCATTAGCCAAAAAATCCCCACAATATTTTCATATATTCTTTTAGTCTTTTTCTATCAATTTTTTTAACATAGTTAAATATGTGGCTCATAATATACAAGATTTTTAACTATAGTTATGGGCTTCCCTGGTAGCTCAGCTGGTAAAGAATCTGCCTGAAGTGCAGAAGACCCTGGATTGATTCCTGGGTTGGGAAGATCCCCTGGAGAAGGGATGGGCTACCCACTCCAGTGTTCTTGGGCTTCCCTGGTGGCTCAGACGGTAAAGAATCTGCCTGCAAAGGGGGAGACCCAAGTTCAATCCCTGGGTTGGGAAGATCCCCTGGAGGACGGCATGGCAACCCACTCCAGGATTCTTGTCTGGAGAATCCCCATGGACAGAGGAGCCTGGTGGGCTGCAGTCCATGGGGTTGCAGAGTTGGACATGACTGAGCGACCAAGTACAGTACAGAACACAGGTCTGCATGGATAATGACAAGGCGGAGGTTAGTGACAGATAGTATTTGCCACTTACATTATTCAACAGGGTTTTTTGGGCCACATGGCTTGGTTTCCAACCAGGAGTTGAACCTGTGCCCCCTTCAGTGGAATCATGGAGTCCTAACCCTGATTAGGACTTTTCCTAGCCAGGATATTCCCTTCAACAGCTTTTTAAGTGTGTCTATTCATAGAGCCATCAAAGTATCTATAATCCTTAAAGCCTGTGTTAAGTTTCTACCAAGGAGAATCCTGATATGGATCACCAGGTTTTTTGTGGGTTTTTTTTGGTATCCAAGTGGGTATAAACCATTTACATAAGAATACTCCACGTATAAAGCTTTCACTCTGATGTAAAAGCCCTTCTAAAAAAGGGGAGACAACAGTTGTAGTCTGATGAAAAGGTTTTAGTATCTTACAATGAAAAATACATCATGTGCCTTAAACAACTGGCACACCTGAATTTACATAAAAGAGGCTTAACAAGAAAATAAGGCTTGACTGACAGTGGCTCAAGGAAGTTCTAAATGGTGTTTAACAGACTGGATCTTATGATAGTATCATCTCAAAGCATTTATTATCAAAACAAAAACTTCAGTTATACATAAAGTAATAAACCTTTACAAGAGCTGTTAAGGAAAAGTGGCTGTGTAAGTCTGCACACAATTGCTGAGGGCAAAGAGCAAAGGAGAACTCCAGTCGGAATGTGGATTATGTTCATACAGCTTGCTCCTGATTTAAACACTCATGACACACTGGATGAACTGCAAGAGAGAAACCAGTGTTACACTGCAGACCCCAGAACATGGAATACACCCCTGCTTATTTTTACGCAGCTTCCATTTTCGTATTCATTTAAACTGTGGGTTAAAAAAAAATAGTTTTAAAAATAAGAGTAAATGATGGATGGAAAGGTTCATTTCTTGAAGCACCCTAATATAAAATCCAGAGGGTTTCCTCACATCAAACCTTCTTATAGGAAGCTGATGCTACCTTAATGCATAAAGAATTATTTAAATTCCAAATTAATATCTCACTCTAAATGTGATCATGATCAAAGGCACCTACTCACAATATAAATAACAGTGGAATTTATAATGTTCTGGCCCATGGGAACTTCAGAGCTGCAGTCTTACCCCACTATTCTACTAGACTGCCTTTAAAATAGTTTATTCCTTTAAAATCTGCTGAATTAAAATATTCGTGTGTGTCAGTATATGGACAGAAACAGTGTTCAGAAAAGTGTGACAAAAACAGACTCTCTGGTCCTTCTCCAGTAATTCAGAAACCTGAGTGTGCAAGCACCAGTTCTTTGCTGTGAAGTTTGCTTCACTATCAAACACACAGCAATAATTTCTGCTCCTGTTCTCAGTTTTCTTTGGCTTTCTTCCCCCACCAGTGAGGCCCTAGACACTGCTAATTCCTACAGCATTCCTGCAAGGACCAGCTGACGCTCCCTCTTTCAGGGAAAAGGGAACTTGGTCAGGACATTCAGATAGACGTCCTTTAAGTGGCCCCGCGAGAGGCCGTAGCCTGTGCACTTTCCACCCCACAGGCTGCCTCTCCATCCTTGGAAATAAAGTGGGACTGTTACCTGAGAAGTTAATGCACACTGAGGGAATACACCTTTAAGCAAAAGAAGTAAATATATTTACGCAACAGCCTTTTAAAAGTGTACTCATAACTGCAGCTGCTGCTAAACCGAAAATATGTGCATGTTCGTATTTTGAAATGGAGAAACCTTTTAGTTATCACAGTGATGTCCATTCTAAAAGTGGTTTATCAATGGCTGAACAAAAACTGGAGATGCACCCAAACATCTCCCCACCTGTGCTGCGTCTATCCAACCAAGGCCAACAAAGATAGCACGTGGTTATGCTCACACTGGTTATGTGTCTGTATCCTGACTCATTTAGTGTGGCTGTACAGTAAATACAGTTTTAAATTATGACTTAAGTTTGTGCCTTTTGTCCTCAATGAAGAACACAAATGTGCCAAGTGCAGCTTCGATCCATGCAAGTTATTTCTCAATGACAGAGGTGATTTATGTAAAGGAGACAAAAGTAGATGTAACATCTGTGTGGTGGTGTTTTTCAAGGACATTTCTTACTGAAATCTCACAACAGTCTAGTGAAGACAGCATTATTATTCTTTCCTCAAATAGTCTCTGAGCAATGAAAAACCTGCCTAAGTGATCCAGCCAATCAGTGAGAAAAGCTGGGCCTTGACCTCGGTTGTTTAATGCAACAAACAGTGGTCAATGGATAAGACAAATAAATGACATTAATAAATTTTGGATGGTGACTCCTGATCATGTAAGCCTTAACTGCTCTGGGGTCCTTAAGATGCTCTAAAGAGCCAGCTTCAAAGGGATGCCCAATTGCTGTACATCTCTTTTACTCAGTTACGAATTTACTCAGACTTACATCATCATATGGGAAATTCACTACACCTTGCTGAGCAGTATCCCGTCTTCGAAAGCTGTCTGTAAAACCCAACAGTAAAATTTATTAGCTTTTTTAGAACATCTGAAATCATAATAGTTAATTGTTAGCACTGAGTTTCAAATGTAGTAACAAATTGTATAACCAACCAACAGAGACAAAAGGCCAAAGCAAAGAAGTCAACTGTAGCAATATGAATAAATTTAATATGCAGCTAAGTAACACAGCAAGCAGAAGTTGGCCAACTGTCTTTCCCAACCTGGAGTTGGAAGAAAAGGCCTTATCCCAAAGTCAGTAAAAGCTGCACAACTTCTGAGGCCATTCCTTAATTGTGATGGAAGTACAGAATTTCAGACTTTTTAACAAAGATATGTTAAGAAACAGATGCTTCTCCAGTGGCTCAGCCATAACCACCTGCAATGCAGGAGACGCAGGTTTGATTCCCGGGTTGGGAAGAACCCCTGGAGGAGGGAATGGCAACCCACTCCAGTTTTCTTGCCTGGGGAATCCCACGGACAGAGAAGCCTAGTACACTACAGTCCATAGTGTCACAAAGAGTTAGACATGACTGAGTGCACACACAGAGATGGATGGTGTCCTTAATATGACAAACAGCTGTGATCAAGTACTCCATCCATTTGAGCTTTGTCCTACTAAATGAAAAGGATTTACTTAGAAAAAAAAAGAATCTGGCCTCAAATTTGTCAGGATGCAAAAAAATTATAAAACCATACATTAAAAAGGGTAAAAAAACTAAAGAAAGGAATGGAACAGGAAAAAACATACAAAGGAAAGAAAAAAAGAGAGAAAAGTAGAGATTACTGATACAGCCTCATTTGAGAAGGACATCTGAAACACAGACCACCACTTTAAATTACTCTCCAACAGGAGGAATTAGGATGGAGGGCTACTGCTTTTTTCAAGTAGTTCATGTTCTAGGGAGAAATCACAGAATACTGCTCATACTGTAACCAAAAATTTCCCAATTAGTTTGGTACACTTATGTTATAGAACACTAAAGTAAAGTTTAGTTAGGATTTCTTTCTTCCCTCCTGAGCCACTCAGCTCTCCAGGTCTTAGTTCCCTGACCAAGGCTTAAACCCAGGTCCTGGCAGTAAAAGCATCGTCCTAACCACTGGACTGCCAGGGAATTTAGTTAGGATC
Source organism: Bos grunniens (assembly GCF_055505025.1). Taxonomy (NCBI): domain Eukaryota; kingdom Metazoa; phylum Chordata; class Mammalia; order Artiodactyla; family Bovidae; genus Bos; species Bos grunniens. The sequence goes on along the minus strand of NC_141168.1, from coordinate 47,911,919 downwards.
ATTTTAACAGCAGGTTACTTAATATGTGGGAAAAATTTCTGAGGAAACAGAATTATTTGCCAGGCCTGCTAATAGCAATCTCAAAGCACACACCTGTTAGAGCTCGCAGCTTGACGCAACAGGCGATGTAATCATCAAAGGTGATCTTTCCATTGGTACTGTATCGTTTTGCAATTGAATTCACAGCCTGGGGACTCAACCTAAATCCTGAAAGGAAGAAAAAGCATCCAGCAAAAAAAGAAAAACAAAAAAAATTCCAATTTCAAGGATTAAAAGAAAAATATTAAAAATAATTTTAAGCCCAATTTTTTAGGAGAGGGCTCATTTAAATTATGGATAGGTGCTATTTCTAAAAATAGAAACATAGTACTTAGTTTTATAAATTAAACAAAAAAACAAAACCAAAAAACTACTAGTGAACAGAGATGGCATCAGTCATACCCACCCATTGTTGTCAGGGCCTTCTGCAATTCTTGGGGATCCACTGTTCCACTCTTATCACTGTCGAAACTGATAAAGTGTTGTCTCCAGCCATTCAGTACAGCCCAGAGTTCTTTAAATTCATTGAAACCCATTGTGCCTGACATGTCTCTCTGAACTGTAATCAAGGATTAGAGCATCTTTATTTTGCAACATTTTCTAATGATTAAATCAAAGATCAAGGATAAGGGGATTTAATGTTCTTTCTGCTGAAAAAAAAAAGTACATTCTTTTAGGCATGACAGGACAAAAAGATACTCTTTTTGTATATATTTTATTTTTATGATATAAAAATAAAGGCCTATGGAGAAAAAGCTCTGAGTACGTATTTTCCGTGAGGGAAAGAGATCATCTATACGAATGACTACAAGGAAATTAAAAGGCCATTGTGAGCTACCGGTAACAACCAAAGTGGTCTGCACTTTCCGGGTGGTCCAGGCTATGCTGCTTACCCTTCTGTCCAGGGTCCTCTTTAGCCCTGATATTCCCAAGGCAAGGCCTCCCAGACCCACTGTTTTCACTTTTGGAAAATGAGGTGGGATGAAGGCACCATACCATCAGCAGTAACTAAACTAGTCCAACAACCGTGATACAAAAAATCCCATTGCTTGAAGGTCAGTGTGACTCATGCAGGGTAATCAATGTCACAGCAAAAAAGCTGCCTTGACTGCTCTGGTTTCTATACTTGTTTGTTTATGATGCTTCCTCAAATTCTTAAATAACATGTTCTGCTTATTAAACTTCCTTCCTTTTGCACACCAAGTGACATCTTAAAAGCTAATGATTTTGGAAAACTTTTCTGTGGTCATTTTTCACTTTGTGTTTACTGAATATTAGTTCTTAGACAAATTCCTTCAAGGTTTTTTTTTTTTTTTTTAATTCAGAAAAAAATACTCTAGACTGCCATCAAGGTAAAGGATACATCCAGCATTGAAACCATAAGCCGGCAAGTCTCCAGGTTAAAAGCTGTTAAATCAAGAAAAGCACATACATATTAATATGATTTCAAAAATTCACATTATGTTGGATACATTCAAAGTAATAGGAATGTGATTATTTATACACTTTTATTCTTACACGCTGCTCAATTTATGTAAAACTAAATTCATGGAGCTTTGAAGTAGGCTTATTTTCTAGATAGAACTTCCAGAACCCAAATTTGATTTTAAAAAATTTAATAGAAATCTTTTTTTAAAAAAAAGTATGGCCTAGGAGGGAGGAAGGTTCAGGATGGGGAGCACATGTATACCTGTGACGGATTCATTATGAGATTTGGCAAAACTAATACAATTATGTAAAGTTTAAAAATAAAATAAAATTTAAAAAAAAAAAAGTATGGCCTAGTACTGTTAATATTTTTAGGTGTGATTCATGGCTTTTAAGTTGGGGGATAAAAGTGTTCTTATCTTTAAGAAAAATATGCACTGAAGTTATCAGTAGGTAGAATAATGTTAAGAGATCTGGAATCTGCTTTAAAAGAAAATGGGTAGGTTTATAGATAAAACAAGAAGAGCAACACATTGATAACTGTTGATGCTGACGGATGGGTACGGAGGAGTTCACTGTATAATTATCTGTATTTTTGCATGCTGCTGCTGCATCACTTCAGTCGTGTCCGACTCTGTGCGACCCCATAGACAGCAGCCCACCAGGCTCCCCTGTCCCTGGGGTTCTCCAGGCAAGAACACTGGAGTGGGTTGCCATTTCCTCCTCCAATGCATGAAAGTGAAAAGTGAAAGTGAAGTCGCTCAGTCGTGTCCGACTCTTAGCGACCCCATGGACTGCAGCCTACCAGGCTCTTCCGTCCATGGGATTTTCCAGGCAAAAGTACTGGAGTGGGGTGCCATTGCCTTCTCTGAGGCTTACAGTTTCCTATAACATAGTTTATAAAAGGTATTATACTCTTTTTCGCCTTTGAAACTGTTATATAGTGAGTTCAATCCACCATAATGAACCACAATGTATTATATCCACCACGGTGAATGGGTGGATCCAGTTGCTTTGTTCCTACGCACAGTTGACTTTAGTTGGTTTTGCTAGCTCTGTGTAGATCATTTGTTTCTCTTTCTTTTCCCTTTAATGTCAGACATTGAATGGTCACCTCCTCCCCCAAATTGCCTATGGCCTCTTTTTATAGACAATAAATATGCTTGCTAGAATTGTGAGTCAAAGGAGAGCATTCTGGGCTAAGACCGGATGACCCACTCAGTGAAAGCCATTGTTCAGAAGCCTTTTCAGTTTACTCAGGGCTCAAGGGTGATCTGAGGGTATTTCCACGCCTCACTTAGACAACCAAACTAGAACACACTTGTTGGTTTATGGCCTAATAGTACTCTACCTGAGTAGCAACAAATTAAAAATAAAGAATTCCTTGCATCTTACCAAGACTGAGGGAGTAGTCTTAGGTTCAAAGAAGCTGTAAATCTAGGAGGAGGAAGGGACAAGGCTCATGTGGGCAAGGCCAGCATGAATTCCACAAGGCTGTTGACATGTACACAGAGTTAACATTATTTACTGCTGTTACCAGCTTCATTTGAATCTTTAACCAAAGTGAACTTAAAACACTAGGCTAACTCTTATTGCTGTAATGTTTCCAAATGTTACAAACCATAGGTTTCCTACTTTTAATAGACTCATGTGTTTGGCATAGCTTAGAACCCTGAAACAAAAGGTTGGACACTGTTTTCTGTTTTGGTCCCTTAATCTCCATCTGATCCACAGAGATAATTCTTGGAGGTGAGAAAAGGCAGCACTTTTTTTTAACACTTTAAAAAGAGTTGCTTGATTCTTTGTTGTGTTTTTAAATTGTGTGGAGGTATGAAGTCTCTCTAGTCTAGACCAGAGGTTTTCAATCCTGAGCACTTACAAGAATCACCCAAAAGCTTTAAAAGACCCTGATATCTGGGCTATACTACAGAACAATAATTATTAATTTTTTAGCTTTACTAAGATATGATTGGCATACAACATTGTGTAAGTTTAAGGTATACAATGTAATGGTTTGATGAATGTATATAACGACTGTAAGGTTAATTACCACATGTATCACCTCACATAGCTACCTTTGGTGCATGTGGTGAGAACTTTTAAGATCTACTCTCTTAACAACTTTTGTTAAAGTATAGTTAGCATCACCACAGAACAATTAGATCAGAATCTGACCATGGGAATCAGGCATTAGTTTAAATGGACACTTCTGATTTACACTGATAATTAGAAGTAATGTATAATCCCTTAGGTAAATACCAATCTTTCTTAAGTCAAAATACAAATAAGGATATATATGTATTTTTTTTTTTCCATTTTAGGAAGTCTCCCATACTCATTAATTCATCAAATGCCTATTAAGTACTCCTGGTGTGCAGGGCTCAGGATACCAGGGACACTGGAGATAACAACTGTGAAACTGGATCCTGCCCTGGCTGACCGTTTGAAGTCTTGTGCACAGGGTGGTGGTGGTTTAGTCGCTAAGTCATGTCCGACTCTTGCCACCCCATGAACTGTAGCCTGCCAGGGTCCTCTGTCCATGGGATTCTCCAGACAAGAATACTGGAGTGGGCTGTCATTTCCTACAGGGTAGAAGAGGGTAAGCCATAATGGAGACACCAAAAACTACCAGATCTTGAAGTGTGAGAGGCTCCTTCATGTTGAAAGAAAGACTTGATAGAAGAGGTAACATTTAAGCCAAGTTGTGAATGACAGGAAAGATTTGGGATATCTGGAGACAGTCATGTAAAGCCGGGGACCTGCACAAGCAAGGAAAGAAGCGGTGAAGTCCAGACAGGCAAAGAAGCGGGGAGAAAGTGTTGGGGGTGCTGGGCATCGGGGACTGAATTCCTAGTAAGCTGTCTAACTTCTGTTTTATATGGGCACCATGGAGCTACTCAGGATTTTTAAGAGGAAGAGAGTGACAGGTTAGAGTTCTTTGTTAGAACAGAAATCTGGTCTGAGAAGGGAGGGACTGAGATGGGCAGGAACAAAGGAGAAAATTCACTATTCTGGGCAGGCAGTTCTGATAAGTTAGAACACTGACATCTTATTAGTTTGGGTGAGAAGAACTCCTGTTCATTTCTCTTTTTTCTCCAGAAAGAGTTTTTACTAATGCTAATCCTATTTTAAATAATGCCAATTTAAATAATTTAAATAATGCTAAGCCTATTTTAAATAATTTCAAAGAGCAACTTCCCTCATCAACACCTCCTCTATGCGTGACTGCTCCCTCTTAACCTGGTTAGGATACCATGCACTGTGTGTGCTCAGTCGTGTTCTTCTCTTTGTGGCCTCGTGGACTGTAGCCTGCCAGGCTCCTCTGTCTATGGCATTTTCCAGGCAAGAAAAGAAGATGCCATAGGTTTTACTGTCTCCCACGTCCCCATCTGTGGTTTTTGGTTTGGAAGCTGGGTTGAAAAAGACCAATGGCTACATAACTTCTCCATTACAACACTCACTCTGACACTCACAAACAGGATGGTTTTGTGGGTTATTACAGTCTCATGGAGAAGGAAATGGCAACCCACTCCAGTATTCTTGCCTGGGAAATCGTATGGACACAGGAGCCTGGCGGGTTCAGTCCATAGGATCACAAAATGGTCAGACACGACTGAAGCAATGTAGAATGCAGGCACAGCCTTCATAACGAGATGACAACAAGCAGATTAATCACACAGTTCAGGTGATAGGTATGTCCTTTCGGTAACTCGGTGATCTAAGGTCATTACTAAATGTGGCTTTCTCAAAGGAAATTTCTAAAGGGACTGCTCTACAGGAATACACTGCCCACTTTGTTAGATTTTAAAACTGGCCACACCTCTTCCACCGAGCAGAAGTAGAGTAATAGTCTGTATTGTGACATAGCTAATTTGTGGAAACCCTGCTATTAGATCTCCTTTGTTCACCAGCCCCAACTGCTTGAGGTTAATAATTTAAATGTACTGCCTACAATAGTGTAAAAAAAAAAAAAACAATCCCTAATGGAGAAAAGGGCTTCTTTTGTGTAGGACCAGTAGGACCAGAGTAAATAACAGAAATCCAAAAGGTTTCTATTTTAATTCCCACAACTAGGAAATAGTGATTGGATACTAAATTCATAAAACAAAGGATAATAAAAATGGATATGCTGATAGTTTAAAAAAGAGAAACACATAGTAACTATGCCCTGTCAAACAGTCAAAAATGGCCACTACAGGTCCACAGGTGTGAATTCTAGTTTGTGGGTTTTTTGTTTGTTTGCTTGTCTGTTTTTTGGCCATGCTGAACGGCTTGTGGAATCTTATTTCCCCAAACAGGGATTGAACCTGGGTCTATCGCAGTGAAAGCCTGGATCCCTAATCACCAGACTGTCAGGAAATCCCCTAGTTCGAATGTTTTAATTCACAACTTACCAAGAAGTTGAGGCTTTAATTTGATATTCTGTCTCAATTAACAGCAGGCAAAGAAGGTGGTAGGTCATGCATATCAGCCAAGACGCTGTTCTATCATGGTAAAGATATGATTTGAAGGGAAGCATGTGGTATGTGTGGGATAATGAGAAGGCCCCTGCCAGGAATGAGCATTCTGGTAAGAGTTCCCTCTCTGCAGCTCGTGCAGAATTCAAAAGGAAGGAAGTGGGTATAAGCACAGGGGGAAGTCTATGAGGAACTAGGGGGCAGCGGGAAGAAGGACTAGTATAAAGAGTTTAGAAATTAGGAAGGGTACGTCTTACTTAGCCTGATGTAGAAAGAGCAAAGAGCTGGGAGATGTCAAGGTGAGCATTCATGCTGCCAGGAGCTGAGAGCAGGAGTGTGTAACTGGCTCCTTGAGGACTAGGGCTGGGGGACTGGGCACTTGTGAAAAGGGAGGGTAGGACCAACTACTCAGAACTAGGGATGCAGAACAGGTCACCCTGGGACCAGGTGCCAAGCACCGGCCACCGAAAGCCCTAAGTGACACCATGTTCGAGCCAGAATAAGCTCCTGGCAAATAGGGAGCAGCAAATGTTAGCTCCTATCATTAATGACACCTGACCTGGAGGATTTCATTTCAGCACCTTACCTCGTTTTCTGAGGAGGAGGCCACATGTCTTATTGGTTTGAATGGTTCCAGACACCCGGAACCCAGATCCAAGACACCCACTAAACTGGTGGGTAGTGTGGGATGATTCAGTAAGAACTATCTTCAAACGAGCATTTTGAAATACAAAAGAAATAAATCCAGCTTCTGAAATTCTTAACTTTGCCATTTCAGAAACTCTCAGATTTCTTGAAGGCTTTAATAATCACAAGTGACATCTGAAACACAAGAGATTTCCGAGACACTTTGGGGCTGCTAACTCACGTTTGTATCCTCCAGCAATGCCCGACTGTGTCAGGCATCTTTGCAGTTCATCAGCATCTATTTGTCCATCCTTTTGGAAAAAAAAAAAAAAAAAACAGGAAAAGGATTTACAGGAGTGACTTGTACCTTCCAGTTCTTTGTTTACATTCAGCATTCAGTATACCATTAATAATAAAGAAAATGAATATTATCACGCATGAGACTTTAAATAGATGCCTTTCAAAAGTAGGCATTCTTTTTCTTCACTCTACTTCCCCAAACAATAAGTTACAGAAAGAAAGGAAACTGTTCAAGGTTCTTCCACAAATGGATAATTAAGGACATATACCAAAAATACCTTTCTTAGTACCTAGGTAAAGTGGGTATTCAATTTCAGGCTTTATTTGCAACAATCATTACATAAGAATTACCAAGTCTGAAAGCTGCTTACACCTATGCTTTGGTATTACCAATATCTTTTTGTCATTTCCTATAGATTCCTGAATTAGACTTGGCATAACTTCTAAAGTATAAGGTTACTCTTCTTAATAAAACAGTAAGATGAATTCAGTGAGACATATTTTTAAACATATGAATACAACTAGCTCCTATCCTTAACTACTCTCACTCTGAACTAGGAAACTGCCAAAGTAAGCAATTTAAAATACAATTATTTATGTATTTCATTAGAAGTTCTATTACTTGTCCTAGCTTTTTTTTTTTCTGTTGAGGGGGTGGAGGGCTGGGTACAGAGATGACATCAGTAAATGAAAAGTTTGGTTCCCACAAAAAGCAGCCTCTGTGATCGCCTTTGCTTAGAATATGATGAATGTTTTTTCAGATCACAATTATACCTGGAAGACAAGTTCTCCATGCCTATTCACTGGCTGACCTAGGTCAGAACTAGAAACACGTTAAAGATTTTAAATCCTCAAGTTCATGACTATTATACAATCTAGATGACACGCAGGATCAATAATGTGAAAGACGATGGACATGCTGCTGCAGACCAGGGCTGCTGAAAGCTAAGCAGCTGGGGTCACTTTCATGGCTCCTGGTACCAGCAATCTAAGAATGCAGAGACTTGAGCTTTGCCGTGTCTTGTGGTTTCAAAGATACTGATCACTAACAGGTGAAGCAGATACTTAAGGGGAAGCTCTTTCCGTTTTAGACTCAATTTTCCATTCAGTTTCTCAAACTGTATTTCTTCCAGTGCTGTTCTAAAAGGTGGTCACACGTTTTTATCCCATAATAGACTACAGGCATTTTCACATTAAGACTGTGCTATTTCTAGCTTTTGATTAAAAGAAAGCTAGGTTGAATTCATAAGCACAAACGTCCTCTTTGAACATGTTGGATTATAACAGCAGTATGGTATATACGGTGACCTGGTAGCTGAGGAAAAAGGCATCCTCCAAGATGAACTACCACTTGTCACACAACTAGAATGTAAAGTGAAAGGTCTTGGGGTGTTGACCTTAATTCTCTCTCTGGGTCAATAGATCACAACACCTAACAAGGACATGGAAGGGCTGACCTAGTAATAGCATCAAAGAAAAAATAAACTGACCACAAGATTAACTTCCTGACAGCAAGAAGAAAGTACCTTTCTTATTTTGAAGCTAGTGGGTTTTTACCTGAAGTACCCATTTTCTAAGGGGGTAATTAACAGTCAAACTCAATGCAAAGAAAATGTCCCTCAGAATCTGGCTACAGAATTACTGGTACTACATGATTCGACCTGGAATTTCCTCTCTGGAAATTCACTGTCTGGACCCTGACAATTCACAGTTCTAAAGACATCTTTCTACCTTACATATCTTCAAAGCATATTTATACTAGCTTATTGTGTTCAATCTGACCCTAATTCAATCACAAGTTTAGTTCTGAATTGAACATAAGCATGGGTAACACGTTGTCCGAGTTTGTTCTGAATATTCAAAAATAAATAACTGCCCATGAACTTCCTTCTCTTTCTCTCTTTTTTCTTGAACAGAAGCAAAGGAATTCTTTTCCAGAGGAATAGTCGTGTTTCCGTGTGACTGTAACAAAGGTTAATACAAATGTACAATCTGAAATTCCTTTAATGTTAAAGGGAAGAGCTAACCTGTCCAGCTACAGCAGCAAAGTAACCATACAGCGGATCCTGAGTTTGTCCGGGAAACGCAGGCCCTCCGGGAGCCCCTCCGTACTGTAAGACAAGGAACAAACGCATCAATCCGATGACCAAGTTTTATTCTTTCACCATACAGTGCCTTGTGCAAAGTCAGGTTCACTGTCAGTCGTTTGCTCCTCTCCCCCCCACCTCCCTTAACTCTCTACGTAAAATCACTCCTCCCCTTTCTCCCATTCTCACCCCAGTTATAATTTAAAAACCCGCAGCTAGGATCAAAATTAGTTGTCTTGACAATGACATCAGCATAAATGAAGTAACCTCTGCAAATCCCCATTAACCTGCAGTTTACTGAGATGAATGCAACCTGGCCATGCAACTTACCAGCAGGGCTCAGAATTGTCTTACATATTTTCCCCTAGCGTTTATGGTATTTTTAAAGCGTTCGGAGACAGGTGTAGCCTCGGGAGGGTGAGGTGTGTCACGGCTAGGGAATATTCTTTTTAGGAAATAGTTCCCAAAAGGATGCCCGTCCCAGACTCAGGGCCAGGCTGCCTTCCTCCCGTAAGTCTCTGACTCTAGCGGACTTTCCCTGACTTTCCCCGTTTTTCTCAATTTCGGAGAGAGAAGTGGATCGCAGGACCATTCTAGAGTAAAATGGCTGTTGCTCTTAGGGAAGGCGGAGCGGAAGGCAACACCCCAGTTGCATGATTTCACGCCGCGGATCCGGGAGGCACAGGGTGGGCTTCTTGGGTCAAACCTACGCGCGTCCCGGCCCCAAGCAGCAACCCAGGGGGAAGAAGGGACAGAAGGAAGGAGGTCGCCGGAGACCGAGGCCGGCCGGCGGGGGCGCTGGGCGACGCAGCGGGCAGGGCGGGGGCGCCGGGGAGCCGCCCCGGCCGAGATGCCCCGTGTGGCTTCTCGGAGCCCCGGGCGTCCAGGGATCGAGCCCAGGCCACGAGCCCGCGCGAGCAGTACTCACCCCGCCTGCGTAGTAGCCGCCGCCGGCGCCAGGATGCCCGGGATACGCCATGCTGCACTCTGCGCCGCAGCCCAGCACCTCCCGCCTCCCCGCCTGCCCGCGGGGACCGCCCAGGGCCGCACCACCGGGGCCGCGGGGTACGCGCCTGAGGTTGCCGCCCGCGCCAGGCTCCGCTCCCGGCCTCCGCCCCTTCCTGCGCGCCGCCCGGTCTTTGGTGTTTTCTCTTTTCAGGCCCTGAAGAACCCGAGGTCTGGTAAGTGACTTCACACGCTGGATGCAATTCACACCTGGGATTCTCCTCCCTTCAAAACGAATGGCACGTTCCAACACCAACCCGTTTCGCCGGGTGTTCTTTTTCTCTTCCTGCTCGAGCATCTTCTGCTACGTTTTGTATTTTAAACAAATTTATTGGACAGGCCTACGGGGCTGGAAGCAAAGTGTGGTATTGGGGGAAGGGGCCGAATGCCTTAGGGCAGCTCTGAGATGCTCTCAGGGAAAAGAGACGTCAGAAAACCAAGCTGCGAAAGTGTCTTTGGACATCAGCAGTGAATTTCAGGACCTGAGCTCATTTGGAGCGTCGGTTTGCGGTTGACCATTTCACTCAACAATAACGGTGTGTTTCCTTCCTAGGCGACACGGTCATCTCAAGGTTAAGCTGGATGTGACTCGGATATGGCCTGAAGAGGACAGCGGGCACTTACTGGGCAGGGCAGCCTCGGCCGGATTGTTCTTATAAGTTGAGTTGTTCCAATTATCTGGATGATTCAGGCAAAACAATCCCGTCTCCAAAATCACTCAGCTACTTTTTATGCAAGAAAAGTTTAGTGCAGGCAAAGAGTGTGTTGGTGAAAAAACACACTTGTCAGGAAGGTAAGAGAGCTGGATCTTGGAGTGTCATTCAGGTGATTCAGGAAACAGTTTTCTTTACATGATTCACAGCTTTGTTTTTCACCCAGTTTAACAGTTTGAAGCAATTCAGACGTGAGATTTTCTGGTTTGGTTTTGTTTCGTGCAATTTCTATCACGCAGAATTCTTTGAATTTTCAACAATTTCTTATTGTTTTAAGAAATGTAACAATAAGCAAGATTCACAGTATTTGCTATGGAGGTTGCACAGAAAAATTGAATGAGTCATCGACATTTAACAAATATTGGAGCGCCTGCTGTGTGTGGGACAGGGCTTGCTCATGTGGTGGACTGGGTTCTCACTAGGGTCATTGTTTTCCTCTCATGTATAAACTTCCCTCTGGAGTTCTCCTTTTGGATCCCACAAACCTCAAAATGAAAGTCCTGAATTGTGAGAAAAATTCTAGTATTTCCTGTTGTCTTATATCAAATCAACTATATATTACTTGCTTTGTGTTTGATTCAGGAAGTTGATTCCTATTTTCAAGTACCACAGTCATCGTCAAGGTAGATTAGAGATATGAGTCCTTTGGCCTATATGGAAGGTTTTATTTTTTCCCTAGTATTTTTGTTGTAGTAAAAACACAACCTGAAATCTTCCTGCCCGAGTGTACAGTGCACTATTGTTAAAAGCATCCACAGTGCCGCAGAGCAGATCTCCAAAACTTTTCCTCTCACATGACTGAAGATCTCTACCAGGAAACAACTCTCCATTTCCTCTTCAGAGGCCCTGGCAACCACCATTCTACTTTCAGTTTCTATGAGTTTGACTATTTTAAATGCCTCATATAAATAGAATCATGCAGTATTTGTCTTCTTGTAATTGACTTAGCATAGTGCCTTTGAAATTCAACCATGTTGCAGAATATGATAGGATATCCTTTTTTAAGGCGGGATAACAACGCATTGTGTGATATATGCCACACTGAAAAACATTCGTGTATAGATAGACATTTGGGTTGCTGCCACATCTTGGTTATTGGTGAATAATATTGCTGTGAACATGGGTGCAGATATCTCTTTGAGATTCTGTTTTCACTTTTTTGGGGATATATATCCAGAAGTAGGGTTGCTAGATCATATGGTCATTCTACTTTTAATTTTTTGAGGAAACTCCACACTGTTTTCATGGCAGCCTCACCATTTCTAGTTCCCACTAATAATGTGCAGGATTTCCAATTTCTCCACATACTTGCCAACACTTATTGTCTATTTTTTTTTCTTTTTATAATGATAGCCATCTTGGCAGATATGAGGTGATATCTCGTGGTTTTGATTTGCATTTCCCTGGTAATTAGTGACACTGAGCATTTTTTCATATACCTGCTATGCATTTGTGTATCTTCTTTGTTAAAATTTTAGAGAATAACTTCTTGTCAGATATATGTCTTGCAAATATTTTCTCTTGTTCTGTGAGTTGCCTTTTCATTATGTTGTTTCTTTGCGGTGCAGAACCTTTTTAATCCTACTTATTTATTTAGTTTGTTTTGCTTGTGCTTTTGCTGTCATAGCCATGAAATCAGTGTCAAGGCTAATGTCATAAAGCTTTTCCCTTAAGTTTTCTTTTAAGAATTTTACAATTTTAGATCCTATATTTAAGTCTTTATTCCATTTTGATTTTTGTGTTGATTGTTGTGTATGGTGTGAAATAGGGTCCAATAATCACTCTTTTGCATGTAAGCGTCCAATTTTCCTCAGTGGCTCAGTGGTTTAAAAAAAAAAAAAATGAATCCACCTGCAATGCAGGAGATGTGCAGGAGACGTGGGTTCAATCCCTGGATCAAGAAGATCCACTGGAGAAGGAAACGGCAACCCACTCCAGTGTTCCTGCCTGGGAAATCCCAGAGCAGAGGAGCCTGGTGGTCTATAGTCCATGGGGTCACAAAGAGTCAACTGAGCACCCACACATGCACTAATCCAGTTTTCATAGGACCATTTGTTGAAGAGGTCATCCTTTCTCCGTTGTGTACTTTTGGCATTCTTGTCCAAGATCAGTTGACCATATATGCATGGATTTATTTCTGGGCTCTATTCTGTTCCTTAGTCTCTGTTTTGAAGTCTATTTCTTCCAACTGTAAGGAATAGATGGTGAGGGCTGAACTCAAAGGTGAGTGTAAGCTTCTCTAAGACTCAAGTTTGAAAGAAGAATATAGCATAAAAAATATTTGTTAAGAATGCAGAACTAGTTTTGTGGATAAGCATCTATGCTCATTGTTATTTCAGTTGTCTTTAATACCTTCCTACTGCCCCTTGAATGTAATTGGAGGGCTACAAATAAATTCTCACAGTTGTTGGTAACTAACTGGTATGCTGCTGCTGCTTTAGTTTATGAAAAAAAGTTGTGACAGCGAATAGTAACAGACCCATCAGATCAGATCAGATCAGATCAGTCGCTCAGTTGTGTCCGACTCTTTGCGACCCCATGAATCGCAGCACGCCAAGCCTCCCTGTCCAATACCAACTCCCAGAGTTCACCGAGACTCACGTCCATCGAGTCAGTGATGCCATCCAGCCATCTCATCCTCTGTCGTCCCCTTCTCCTCCTGCCCCCAATCCCTCCCAGCATCAGAGTCTTTTCCAATGAGTCAACTCTTCGCATGAGGTGGCCAGAGTACTGGAGTTTCAGCTTTAGCATCATTCCTTCCAAAGAAATCCCAGGGCTGATCTCCTTCAGAATGGACTGGTTGGATCTCCTTGCAGTCCAAGGGACTCTCAAGAGTCTTCTCCAACACCACAGTTCAAAAGCATCAATTCTTCGGTGCTCAGCCTTCTTGACAGTCCAACTCTCACATCCATACACGACCACTGGAAAAACCATAGCCTTGACTAGATGGACCTTTGTTGGCAAAGTAATGTCTCTGCTTTTGAATATGCTATCTAGGTTGGTCATAACTTTCCTTCCAAGGAGTAAGCGTCTTTTAATTTCATGGCTGCAGTCACCATCTGTAGTGATTTTGGAGCCCAGAAAAATAAAGTCTGACACTGTTTCCACTGTTTCCCCACCTATTTCCCATGAAGAGATGGGATCAGATGCCATGATCTTCGTTTTCTGAATGTTGAGCTTTAAGCCAACTTTTTCACTCTCCACTCTCACTTTCATCAAGAGGCTTTTTAGTTCCTCTTCACTTTCTCCCATAAGGGTGGTGTCATCTGCATATCTGAGGTTATTGATATTTCTCCCAGCAATCTTGATTCCAGCTTGTGTTTCTTCCAGTCCAGCGTTTCTCATGATGTACTCTGCATAGAAGTTAAATAAACAGGGTGACAATATACAGCCTTGACGTACTCCTTTTCCTATTTGGAACCAGTCTGTTGTTCTATGTCCAGTTCTGACTGTTGCTTCCTGACCTGCATACAAATTTCTCAAGAGGCAGGTCAAGTGGTCTGATATTCCCATCTCTTTCAGAATTTCCCACAGTTTATTGTGATCCACACAGTCAAAGGCTTTGGCATAGTCAATAAAGCAGAAATAGATGTTTTTCTGGAACTCTCTTGCTTTTTCCATGATCCAGCAGATGTTGGCAATTTGATCTCTGGCTCCTCTGCCTTTTCTAAAACCAGCCTGAACATCAGGAAGTTCACGGTTCACATATTGCTGAAGCCTCGCTTGCAGAATTTTGAGCATTACTTTACTATGGTACTTAATATGCACCAGACCCTCTTCTAAGCACTTTATACATTTGTTTGACCCTCATAAAAGCCTCATTATCCATTGGAGCATACAAAGGAGATGGGAGAACTTGGGCAAGTGGAAGGCAGCGAGAGCTGAACTCTGTGGCTGTCTGGCTCCCGGTGTCTGTGCCCCATGTCAGGGGGCACCGAACTTTGTAAAGGACCAGGAAGTATATAGGTTTTATGGGCTCTACAGTCTCTGTGGCATCTACTCAGTTCTGCTCCTGTACCATGCAGGCATCCAATACACAAATAAATGGCTGTGGCTTTGTTCCAGTACGACTGTACTTATGGACACCAAAGTTTGTGTCTCATATAATTTTCATATGTCAAGAAATACTATTCTTTATTTTAGTTTTTCAATTATTAGGTCCTAGGTGTATAAAAGCAGGAAGTGGGGTAGATTTGTCCCTTGTGTAGGAGTTGCCAACCACTGTTGCAGACCCCTCCAGGATTCTGGTTTATGACTCTGGGAGAATAGCGCTTTAACAAATGATTTCAGGGTGAAGTTAATGGATAATGGTAGCTGAATCACCCTGAGGAATGCTGACCTCTCTGGGGTAGGATCCTATGTATAGAGTTCTCAGACTCTTCCCCATTGCCCAATAAGCTGGTCAAAAGGAACACTGTGAAACTGACTTACTGGTTTCAGTCCTGCCCTGTATAGTAGTAGCCAGAGGGTGTGCCCGTGATGACAAAGCTGGATGCAAAGGTAGCTTTTAAATGTTACTCATGTAGCATGGGTTCCTTTAATCATGTCTGAGTATTGTCAAGCCTGAAAACATTCAGGAAAAACTACAGACTCAGTAGGAATTCTATAAGAATAGAGAATTTTGCCTGAATACAGGCAATTTACTTTTATGGTTTTGATATTCATTCCAGTGGAAGCAGTGAAGGTAGAGAGTGAGAGAAAAGAGCAGCTGTACTGGATTCTTTGTATGTGCCAAGTGTTGTTCTGGGTACTTCCTTATAGATGCATTTCAAGAAAATCACCTTGGAAAAGAGATGCAATTGCCCACATTTTATAGATGAGGGAATTGAGGCATAGGTAACTTTCCCAAGGTTACAGACCAGCTCTTGAGCCCAGCTGATTTACTTAACTCTAAAGCATTGGTGTCTAAAATGTAAACAAACTACAAAGATACTAAACCAAGCTTACATTTTCCCCCGCATTGTACTGATTCTTGAGGAATTTGGGCAGAAGAGGAACTGCCAAAAAAAGAATTTAGGTGTATAAAACCCTGCAGAGTTTATAAGTATCAGCCTTCGGCAAGACCACACAAATCATCAAAGATGTAATCTAGAGAAGCCATTCCTTGCCATTCCTTGGGTCTGTTTTAATTTTGAACAAAATAAAAACCCCAGTGGGATAAGAACTCATCTTATTCCTGTGCCTTCAAATCACAGAGCTCTAGATACAGACAATAAAATCCTCACATAATTTAAAGAAACTCAGCAACAGAGTATCTGAACTGTATAGTTAGCAGAGGGATTCCTAACTGGTTTGGACAGTCTGGGGAGCTAGAATACTGTGCTATTTGTCCTAACAATTTGCTAAGTCCTAGAAAAAGACTGTGGGAGTTATTCAGCCATACCACAATGATTGAGGGTCCTGGCAGTAGCTTGGGTCAGAGAGCACACAATAGGAGGTTTACATTTATTAATTATTTTTTAAATTGAAGTATAGTTGATTTACAATATGGTGCTGGTTGCTAGTTTCTGGTATAGAGCAAAGTGATTGTGTTATATGTATACACACATATACACATATATATGTGCTTCCCTGGTGGCTCAGTGGTATAGAATCCACCTGCCGATGCAGGAGACATGAATTTGATCCCTGGGTCAGGAAAATCCCCTGGAGAAGGAAATGGCAACCTACCCCAGTATTCTTGCCTGGGAAATTCCATGGACAGAGGAGCCTGGTGGTCTATAGTCCATGGGGTTGCAAAAAAGTCTGATACAACTTAGCGACTGAACAACAAATATACATATACATATATATATATATATATACACACACACACACATGTATAAAATTTACCCTGATGGTTTATTACAAGAAGTTTAGTATGGTTCCCTGTGCCATACAGTAGGACCTTGTTTATCTATTTTATATATAGTTGTTTGTATGTGCTAATCCAAAACTCCTGATTTATCTCACCTCCCATATTTCCCCTTTGGTATAAAAAAAAAAAAAGTTTGTTTTCTAAGCTATAAGTTTGTTTTCTAAATATGTGAGTCTGTTTTGTAAATAAGTTCCTTTGTATCATATTTTAGATTCTACATATAAATGATATCATATGACATTTGTCTGTCTCTGTCTGACTTACTTCACTGAATATGATAAGCTCTAGGTCCATCCATGTTGCTGCAAATGGCATTATTTTCTTCCTTTTGATGGCTCAGTATAGGAGGTTTTTAGACAGGCTCTGGATCAGAGTCATTCGGGGAAGTCATTGGAATCACAGAAACATTTGTAATCAGCTTCCCCAACCTTGTTGTTTTACAGATGAGGAAAGAGAAGGTACATGGCTCAAGCTCTTGAAGGCCTTGCCTAGCCTGATTTAAATATTTGGCTCTTCCAATTAAAATTGTGAATTGATCTGAATATACTTCTCATAGAGGGTCTTGTTCTTTTGTGGTGTACTCTCCCCAGTCATCTATATTCCTACTTGGAAGACAAAAGGCACATGATACTTTCTGTCCCTGAAGAAAAGTTAACATAAAGTACTGCATATGACATCCAGAAATGTCTCAGTCAGAGAAGTGCTGGAAGGAGTCCTCTAGCTAAGTAACTGCCATTGTTTTGCCATTTCCTACAGTTGAATTAATCACAGGTCTAACATATCAGGAAGAAGTGAGCAATAACCTTTTCCGGATTAAGGTCTCAGCTTTCGTTTAACTCTTAATCTGCATCTGTCACTTCATGATTTGAAAAACTCTGCCTTAGGACTCAGATCTCCAAGTTTGTGGAAAAATGATTGTTGGTAGCAACATCATAAAGTAGTGGAGCTGTATTCCCAGGTGGAAAATCACTTATGTTCAGTTCCCTGAGGATGAGTGTTCCTAAGAACGCTGGACTCATATATTACTCGGTGTCCTCAACTCTTAAAGACATTGTGTTCTAGAAGCTGGGTATTTGCAACTTGGGATATATTTTCCTATAGAAGTCATTTTGTGACTGGTTCCTAGGCAAGCCCCTCAAAAGTTCTTCATAACCCTCAATATTTTTTCTGAAAAGAACCAGTCCTGGGGCCAGGGCAGAGCAAGGCAGGGGTTGGGGAGCTCTCACTCCGGCTTGTTTTCTGCCCAGTTCCTTTATCCTCCCAGTCCTGATGTCACTAAGTCTACCCAGAACCGGGCAGGGGTAGAGGGTAGAGTCTCCATCAGCTCTATTAGTATGGAGGTGGCATTGGTAGGGAGGAAAAACAGAAGAAAATTTCAAACTAGAGCTCTGGGGGAGGAAGAATGACCCGTTTTGACTCCCAGGCACCCAGGTGGAGAAGCTACTTCCAGAAAGCCAAACTACTATGAAGCCTATACATAAATCAGTTATAATAATATTTAATTTGAGGATTTCTTAATTAAAAGTAAAATAAACTCTTACTTTATATATATATATATTTTTTTTTTCTCAGAAAGTAACTTGCCTGTTTTCATATCATGGGAAATCAATGGCAAATCTGAAAAAGGAATCTGGGTGAATTAATTCTCATGTCTGTATTTTGCTAATAAAACACAAATTGTGATACTACTCTTATGGTAAGCAAAGGATCAGTGCTCTTACACACTGAGAAGCATCAGTTTGTCAAGTATCTGTGGCTTCTTCCCAGGTGGCTCAATGGTAAAGAATCTGCCTGCTACTGCAGGAGCTGAAAGAAATGCAGGTTCAATCCCTGAGTGGGGAAGATCCCTTGAAAGAGGAAGAAATGGCAACCCACTCCAGTATTCTTGCAGGGATAATCCCATGGATGGAGGAACCTGGAAGCTACAGTCAATGGGGTTGTAAAGAGTTGGATACGACTGAGTGACTGAGCATGTATACACGAGTGTCTAAGACTCTGTATGGAAAAATCAATCTAATTATCTCAGTCTAAAACATATTATCAGAAGTGCTACAGGTATCTTAGCATCAACTCATGACATTCTTTGATGAATCTACTAGAATTACTGTTCTATGAAGCAACTTCTACTGTTTTCATTTTATTAAAACGGGAGAAATAACTTTAACTTAGACCCAATTTTCTCAGAGCAAAAAAAAAAAAAAAAAAGCTTTTCTCTTGGTAAATTAGGGAAATTTGGGAGAACTAAATTCTCTTGAAAGCCAAAGCTGCGTATAACTTAATATTCTATTAGTCTATGCTAATATTCTCAATGGAGAAATCCAATTGTCATTTCTGTATACCTTTAAAAATCTCAAGATTGAGAACACATTTTTCTATTTAAAAATAATTTTGTATACTATATTTGTTCATTTCTGTGCTTCATTCTTAAATCTTAGTTCCCAAAGAGCATTTAGATGATATTTTATAAAAATTTTAGCTCCCCAGGAGTGTTTAGATATTTTATAAACTTGGCATATTCTCAGCCAAAAACAATGAGTTAATAGAATTTCATAGATTAGGAACTTCCATATTTTTTTTAATCAGTAGAATTAGAATGTTGCGTTACAGAACTAACCTCACATACATATCTCTACTTACCTGCATCTTGATGTGAGGTCTTAGATGCAGAAACTCGTGATTCTTAGAGGAGCATATCCTTGCTGGATGGTCAAAGAGAATGATCAGGAAGTATAAATTGTAACAGCAGATTCATCACATTGCCCTCTTGATCCTTGGCAATCAGTAACCAACAATAAACATATTCGACAATGTAGGCAGTTTTCCCTTTGGCCCCAGAGAGGTCCTCTATGAAACAGGTGTGTTTCAGTATTAGAACATATTACCTTAGCTAAGGCAGATAGGAGTCAACAGCAACAGTATACATAGCCCAGTGTTTGAGAATCATTGCCCCCATCAGAGACTTCCAAAGACTTTCAGAGCTGTGTATTGCATCAGCAATGTGTGGGAGTTGGCCAGAGAGAGCCAATCTTCAGGAATTTTTCCAGACCATTGTTAAACACTGCCAATATTATAAGTTAAAAATTTTAGCTTACTGAAAACAAAGCTATTAAATAATCCCAATGCATCACTTAATTATTTTTCTATACTTAAACTATGTAATGGGGGTAAGGTTGGACATTAATTTCCAACTGCAGGCTTGATCATATTTTGTCCATTAGTAGCTTGAAATAGGCCATGGGGGAAATATTTACTCCATGGATATCAACTTGTACTTACAAATAAGAGATTGGTTTATTGTTTTATTGTTTATCTATTCTAAACTTGGGAGTCAGCAGGTTGGAGAAAATTGCATGTGTTAACTGTAAGTCTGGAGTAGACATGCAACAAAACAAAACACCAATCTCTAATTTGTGTGTGTGTGTGTGTGTGTGTGTGTGTGTGTGTGTGTGTAGTCGGCTGTGTCTGACTCTTTGAGACCTCATGGACTGTAGCCCACCAGGCTTCTCTGTCCATGGGGTTTCCAGGCAAGAGTACTGGAGTGGGTTGCTATTTCCTTCTCTAGTGGATCTTCCCAAACCAGGGACTGAACCTGTGTTTCCTGCATTAGCAGGCAGATTCTTTACCCCTGAGCCACCAGGGAAGCCCATTTTGAGGGTGATTGTTTAACAGTAAATCATATATCTGAACTGGCAATCATTTATTGAGAAAGTGTTATTGCAACTTTGTCCATCATTGTCCATTTCAATCACAAGTTTCCTATGGATAAAAGAATCTTGTAAAACTAACAAAAACATTCTTTGAGAATCAAGTGGCTGTATGAAATTGACAATAAAATGTACTATATATTGCATCATTATTTATAAATTGTATGCTGCACATCCTTTATATCATCAGTAAGTGAAAGTGAAGTCGCTCAGTCGTGTCCGACTCTTTGCAACCCCATGGACTGTAGCCTACCAGGCTCCTTTGTCCATGGGGTTTTTCAGGCAATAGTACTGGAGTGGATTGCCATTTCCTTCTCCAGGGGATCTTCCTGACCCAGGGATCGAACCCAGGTCTCCTGCATTGTAGACAGATGCTTTACCGTCTGAGCCACCGGGCAAGTCCTATATCAGTAAAGCTTGTAATAATTTAATATGCGTGTATATGTGCATATTTTTTTTTCTTGGAGAGCCAGTTGTTAAACATTTACCAGTATATCACTGACTGCCGTCTAAAGGGAAAGAGAGTATCCTTTGCACTCAAGGAGTTACAGAACTATTTCTGAGTTTGAGGCTGGGAACTTAACATGGATTGCCAAACCTAAAGTAGGATGGCATGGGATTTTTAAGCACATCTAGGGAAAATTTCCTTCCCAGGTGGTGCTAGTGGTAAAGAACCCACCTGCCAATGCAGGAGACATAAGAGATGAAGGTTCTGTCCCTAGGTCGGGAAGATCCCATGGAGGAGGGTGTGGCAACCTATTGCAGTATTCTTGCCTGGAGAATCCCATGGATAGAGGAGCCTGGTGGGCTGCAGTCCATGTGGTAGCAAAGCATTGGACATGACTGAAGCGACTTGCACAGGCAAAATTTCAGCAGTTTGTCTTCAGGGCCACTGCCTGCGCCTTTCTGGTCTTTTCTTCTTGGATCTAGAGCAGCTATCCAGGACTTACAGGTGTCCTTCTTATGCCTCTGTGTCTGTCCAAAGTCCTTACTTCACAGTTCAGCCCTCCCTGAAGAGTTCTTGAGCTTTTAAATCATCGTCATGCCCTATTTATTTATTTATTTTTATTGAATATGTTGTTAGCTGTTTGTCATAAATAGTTTTTATTATGTTGAGATGTTCCCTCTGTACCTACTTTGGTGAGTTTTTATCACGAATGGATGCTATACTTTGTCAAATGCTTTTTCTGCACCTGTTGAGATGATCATGTGAGTTTTATGCTTTCTTTTGTTCATGTGGTGTATCGCGTTGATTTGCAAATATTAAACCATCCTTGAATCACTGGACTAAATCACATTTGATCAAGGGTGAATGATCCTTTTTGTATATTGATAAATTCAGTTTGCTAATACTGTATAGAACATTTTTGCATCTATATTCATCAGAGATATTGGCCTTTAACTTTTTTTTTGGTAGTGTCTTTGTATGGTTTTGGTATCAGGGTAATGGTCGTCTCATAGAATGAATTTGGAAGTAACCTATTTATATTATCATTAATAGAATATGAGAGCATTTAAGTCTTTTATAGAGAGGTGTGTAGGCTGTACAGTGTTATTGCATATCTCTCCCTCTATAGAACTGGACTGTAGACTGAGTTGTTAAAGTGATTATCCTTAGGTGTTGAGTTTGTGGACATTTTAATTTAATTTTCTTTGTGTGTAAATTGTCATATTTTTAAATGACCATTAAAAGGAAAGAAGAGTCCTCTTAATGAAAACAAAAAATACCCAGTAAAGTTTGTAACGTTAACAAGATCCTACCATTAACAAAATAAAAGACCACATACAAACTAGAAAAGATAGTTGCAACATCTTTAGTAATGGGTTTATATACTACACAAATATAAATAATTAAAATGAATCATTAAGTTATTAAATAATTAAAATTAATAATTAAATTATTAAATATAAATTATTAAAATGATCAAACGTGTTTGATTGAGGTTCATCCTGTCCTTTACCTACTCTGCATTTTGACATACCACCCCCTCATATATAATTCTATATGCACATACACACACACACCCTGCCCTTATCAACCCACACCCACTCTTACCTATAATCCTATATCTACACATACACACCCTTGCCCACAGATACTTACTCTCACAAACCTATATCTATACAGATCCACACTTGACCACACCTACCTACCCAACAATTTGATGTCACATTTACCAAAGGCTTATAAACTATCTTAAATGAATGGTTAACCCAGATCCCTGGTTAATGATTAAAGCTGGAATTATGAAACCACCCTTTGGTTTACAGATAGTTTTAAAAGATAAAGGGATTTAAGAAGATCTAACTGTTAGCAATTTCTAAGTCCTAAAATCTCAGGTCACCTGAGGCTCTATCCAGTGTCCTCCCACTTATACCTTACCTGTCTATACACATCTGCTTAAATAAGACCTGCGGCTGCGATAATGTCTTTAGTGAATGCTTCTCTCAATTTGAAACTGAGATGTAAAACAAAAGTGAGACACATATGTCCCATGGTAATAGATTCCCCGATAACCATTGCATCCTGGTGATGGTTGTCTGGAGCTTCCCAAGTGGCTTAATGGTAAAAAATCTGCCTGCCAATGCAAAAGACATGGGTTCCATCCCTGGGTTGGAAAGATCCCCTGGAGGAGGAAATGGCAACCCGCTCCAGTATTCTTGCCTGGGGAAAATTCCAAGAGCAGAGAAGCCTGGTGAGCTGCAGTCCACAGGGTTGCAAAGAGTCAGACATGACTTAGTGACAGAGCATGCACACATGATGGTTGGTTTAATATATATCCAGAATATATAAAGAACTCTTAAAGTCCAATAACGAAGAAAAACCCTCAAATGACCCAACTGAAAACTGAGCTGAGAACTTGACCATTTTTCCAAAGAAGAAATTCAGATGACTAATGCTCAGCACCATTAGTCATCAGGGAAATTAAAATCACACCCACAGTGAGATACTACCTCACACCCATTAGGATGGCCATTATCAAAAAACAGAACATAGCAAGTGTTAGCCATCATGTGAGAAGAACCCTTGTGCACTGTTGGTGGGATTATAAAATGGTGTATGGAGATACTTAAAAACATTAAAACTACCGTATCATTCAGCCATCTTATTTCTAGGTATATATCCAAAATAATTGAAGACAGAATCTCCAAGAGATATTTGCATACCCTTGGACAGCAAGGAGATCAAACCAGTCAATCTTAAGGGAGATCAACCTTGAATATTCACCAGAAGGACTGATGCTGAAACTGAAATTCCATTATTTTGGTCATCCGAACAGACGACTCGTCAGAAAAGTCCCTGATGCTAGGAAAGATCAAGGACAGGAGAAGAGGGCGTCAAAGGATGAGATGGCTGGACAGCATCAACAGTATAATAAACATGAACTTGGGCAGTCTTCAGGAGATGGTGAGGGACAGGAAGGCCTGGTGTGCTGCAGTCCATGGGGTCACAAAGAGTTGGACACAATTGGGGGACTGAACAACAACTTCATTATTATTCACAATAGCCAAGAATTGGAGGCAACCCCAGTGTCCACCTACAGATGAATGGATTTTAAAAAATGTGATGCATAACATACAGTGGAATATTATCTAGCCTTAAGGAAAATCTGTCATACGTTACAACAGAGATGAATTTGAAGACATTGTACTGAGTGAAATGAGCCAATCACAAAAAGGAGAAATACTGCATGATTTCACTTATATGAAATAGGTAATCAAGCTCATCGAAATAGAAAGTGGCGTGGTGGTTGCTAGGAGTGGAGGGGGAGGGAGATATGGAGTTGTTCCCTGGGATAGCTTTTAGGTCATGCAAGATGTAGATAGAGTTCTAGAGATCTGCTGAACATCCCTGTGCACCCTGTATTGCACACTTAAAGATTGTTTAGGTGGTAACTTGGTGTGTGTGTGTGTGTGTTTTAACCACAGTAAGAAAAAAGAATGAGCATATCATCTAATTCTGTCCAGTAAGATTGGAAGGAAAGTCATGTGGGGTGGCAGGAGGACCTGTTTGCTTGCTCTTAAGAGTGCAATTGAAGAAGAAATAGTTGTCTGGAATTGTTACATGTTTCACTACTTTTCTGACACTGACATACATGTACCTGGATACCCTCAGGGCACAGAGCCAGGGCACTCACTGACTTACTGCCTCTAAAGTTGCCATACCTTTGAGCAACAGATTTCCTTATTTCATTTAGCTGAGTCACTGTCTCATGTTACTTGCATCTTCCTTGAAAAATAGAGATGATTTCTAAGATATAATTTTATTCTTTAAGTATCTTGACAAGTTATCTAAACTGTATAGCTATTGAAAAACAGACCTAAAAATCTTGACCTACATTAGAGCGAGGGATTTATCTATACATTAGGATTACTTATTTAAAAATATAGGGAAGACTTTCTATTTTTAAATGCAGGTTTATTGATGTGTAATTTATATATAGTGAAATATCAGTTTTTAAATACACAATTTTGATTTTGACAAACATACTTGTTTATGGGTTAGTCTTTGTGCCCATTTACTAAGTAAAAAATAAATTATGACGCATTGTCCTAATTTCAGCTTTTGAGAAGAACAATTCTCTCCATGGCATAAACTCTATCTTTTTATATTTGTAGCTCCAAATTAACTTTAAAGGAGCTGTGAAGCCATCTGTAAAGATAGAGATAAGAGTCCAATTTAGATCAGTATCTTGAGTGCCCGGAAGTGCTCTATACACAGTCACATTATTTTATAATTTTTTTTGTCCAGTCATTTCTATTCACGTAACTCAGGACGTCGCTGATACAGGCCCTTACTTTGACTATTCTGTTCATATTCACTTTTGGTTGGAAATCTTTCCTTGAATCTTTATTTAACTCAGATGTATTTTCTGAATCTTTGCATAGCCACAAATCTGTGTTCAGCATGGGGTAGTTGGACTACAAGACTTCTCTCATTGGTCTGTGGATGCTGATCTGTCTTCTAATGTCACATTTGAGATGTTCACTACCAATCTCATTAATAGACAACCCATTTCTTTGTGAATGCTTTGCTTGTAAGGTTTTCCCTTTATCTTTGGAGTTTAGGAATTTCTGGAATATACCTTGAGGTGTGTGCATATATACATATATATATATGTTTTATTTTTATTTATTTTTTATTTCAGTATAGTTGATTTATAATGTTTCAGGTGTATAGCAAAGTGATTCAGGCATGTGTGTGTGTATATATATATGTGTGTGTGTGTATATATATATATATATGTGCATATATATATTCTTTTTCAAATTCTTTTTCATTAAGATTATTATAAGACATTGAATACAGTTCCTGTGCTATACAGAAGGTCCTTGGTTGGTTATTTTTTATATAGCGGTGTGTCTCTGTTAATCCTAAGTTCCTAATTTATCCTCCCCCTGTTACCTTTTGGTAACCGTAAGTTTGTTTTCTATATCTGTGTGTCTGTTTCTGTTTTGTAAGTAAGTTCATTTGTATTATTTTTTAGTATTCCACATGTAAGTGATCCCTTATGCTGTTTGTCTTTCTCTGACTTGCGTCACTTAGTACGCTAATCTCTAGGTCCATCCCTGTTGCTGCAAATGGCACTATTTCACTGTTTCTGATGGCTGAGTAATATTCCATATTATATGCACACACACACACACATTCTTTATCCATCTTTATTCTTTATTCATCTATTAATGGACATTTAGGGTGCTTCTGTGTATTGGCTGTTGTAAATAGTATTGCTGTGAACATTGGGATGAATGTATCTTTTTGAATTCGAACTTTTGTCTTTTCTGGATACAAGCCCTATATGCCCAGGCATGGTATTGCTGGATCATATGGTAGCTCTATTTTTAGTTTTTGACGGAACCCCCATTGTGTGTGTGTGTGTGTGTGTATATATATATATATATATTATATTTTTTTTTTTTAAATCAGTCCCTCCTGGAACTTGTTGAGGCCTTTCTTTAGCCCTGGGAAAAATTCTTAATTCTTTAATGATAACCTGTTCCTTCGTTTATTTCTGAATGTCTGTTTGCATATTGCATCCATTGGATTTATGCTTTAATTCTCTAATATTTCCCCTCATGAGTTTTTCTCTCTTTCTTTCCTTTTTTTTCTGTTACTTGAAAGATTTTCTTCTTGGTCCCCCTTACCCTGAGCAGCTTTCAATACAGATACCCAAGAGCACTAGTTAGCATGTGTGTGTGTATGTGTGTGTGTGTTTCTGCACGCGCTGTTGCTTTAGTCGTGTCTGACCTTCTGTGACCCCATGGACTGTACCCCACCAGCCTCCTCTGTCCATGGGATTCTCCAGGCAAGAATACTGGAGTGGGTTACCATGCCTTCCTCTAGGGGACCTCCTGGACTCAGGGATTGAACCTGTGTCTCCTGCAACTCCTGCATTGCAGGAGGATTCTTTACTGCTGAGCCACTGGGGAAGTCCCACTAGTAAGCACCTCAGAGTAAAAACCAGCTTTTGTACTCACTTATCTCTTGAGAGAAAAGGTCTAGTGAATGCTAGTTCAGATTGGAAAAAAACCCCAGTTTACCAAAGAATGCACACTAGTCATCAGGTTTTCTGCAAAAATAGCACAGTTTCAGACTTTATGAAGCAAAGCTGGTAGATCTACAAGGAGGAATGGACTAGTACAGCCTATTAGCAGTTATTACACAGTTCTCATAGACACTAGAAGATCAATTAAGCAGAAAATAAGACTAGAGAAGACTAGACTGACATCATTAACACGTAGAATCTAAAACACACTGGATTTCCCAGGTAGCTCAGTGGTAGGTAAATAATCGGCCTGCTAATGCAGGAGCCTCAGGTTTGATCCCTGGGTGGGGAAAACTCCCTAGAGGAGGAAATGGTAACCCACTCCAGTATTCTTGCTTGGAGAGTCCCATGGACAGAGGAGCCTGGCGGGCTACAGTCCATGGGGTCACAAAGAATTGGACTCAACTGAGCGACTGAGCGCATACAATACACAGATTACTGCGCACCTAACAGCAGTGTGCATTCTTTGAAGCATAGGGTATCTTTGGAAATTGACCATGCAACAGACCACAAAGATGAAAGAAACCAAAAAATTGAATTTATTAATACAGTCAAAAGTCAGTTATTTAAGAAATCTAATAACGTAGAAAAATCTTTGGTATGATTGACCAAGGGGAAAAGAGCAAAAAAAAAAAAACAAACATATATATATATATACACACACACATTTTAACAGGATCTATGGTGAATGGCATAATTGTTCTCAGTTCATTGCTACTGCTAAGTCACTTCAGTCGTGTCCGACTCTGTGCGACCCCATAGACAGCAGCCCACCAGGCTCAGTTCATTACCACTTCCCAAACCAGTAACCTTTGTCACGTCAATTTGCAGTTCTTTCTAATAAAGTAGAGTATATCCATTTCCATTCTTGATACAGGGCTGGGCCACATGACTTACACTGGTTGATGAGTTTGAACTGACAGTGTTCCAGTTCTGAATCTGGTCCTTGAGAGGTATCACCTATTTCCACTTATCTAACATGAACTTCTGCCATGACCGTGAAAACATGTCTCATGTTTTCTCGTGCGTAGCCAGGTGGTCCAAGAAGGCTGTGAGACATACCTTCAGATATGGAGCCAAACCACCAGATTAACCAGTTCCCAACTGTCTTGGAGGTGTGTGGGCTGAATGAAATGTTGCTTTATATCACTGATTTTGGGGTGGTTTATTACACAGCATTATTGCAGCTATGCTATTCTAGCAATAAATTTGAAAAAAAAATTTTTAATCCAGATAATTTTTTAAGAAATACATTTGGACAAAATAGACTCAAGAAGAAGTAGAAAAATTAAATGGAATTATTTAAAAAATGAATGATATTGCAAAATTCTACCATGCCCAAATGACATATTCTACTAAATTTTCAAATAACAGATTATTTGCATCTTATACAGAACATGGAAAGAGATGAGATGCTATCTGGTTCATTTTTTAAAAGAAGATAATATGATGAAAACAGTGCAAAACTAGGACAAAAAGAGAAGAAAAAAATCATTGACCAAATCTAATTGAACATGCATGCAGACATCCTCAATTAAATAGGAGTGAAAAGTTATAGTTAAGAACCAAAAGAGAATGTTGCGTTCATGTTCAGAGGCTTCAGTTGTGTCCAACTCTACATGACCCCATGGATTGTAGCCCACTAGGCTCCTCTGCTGGAGAAGGCAATGGCACCCCACTCCAGTACTCTTGCCTGGAAAATCCCATGGATGGAGGAGCCTGGAAGGCTGCAGTCTGTGGGGTCTCTGAGAGTCAGACACGACTGAGCGCCTTCACTTTCACTTTTCACTTTCATGCATTGGAGAAGGAAATGGCAACCCACTCCAGTGTTCTTACCTGGAGAATCCCAGGGATGGGGGAGCCTGGTGGGCTGCGGTCTATGGGGTCGCACAGAGTCGGACACGACTGAAGCGACTTAGCAGCAGCAGCAGCAGCAGCAGGCTCCTCTGCCCGTGGGGATCTGCAGGCAAGAATACTGGAGTGGGTTGCCATGCCATCCTCCAGGGGTTATTCCCAACCCAGGGATAAAGGACAAGTCACCTGTGTCTTGTCTCCTGCATTGAAGGAGGGCTCTTTAACCACTGAGCCACCTAGGAAGCCCAAAACGGTATGTTAAGTGATCATATGCTTAGGAGCCAATTCTGTGATGCCACCTAAGGATTAGTTTAATTGCTTTTGTAATTTGACTTATTAAGTGCACGTGAATCCTCAAAAAATTTATAAAACTTTAAAGGTGGTCACTGGGAACTATTCATCATCTTCAAGTATCTTTCAAAATATAGACCCTCAAAATATAAACTCTCAAAAATATAGACCCTCAAAATTATTGTTTGGGAAGTTCCCTGGTGGTCCATTGGCTGAGACTCTATGCTTTCAATGCAGGGTGCCTGGATTTGATCCCTTTCAGGGAATTGGGTCCCATACGTCACAAGGAATACCTCCTTTGCTGCAACTAAGACCTGGCACAACCAAATTAAAAAAAAAAAATCCTGATTAAAAAAAATAATTGCTTGCCTGATGCATGAAATGGGCTATTTTAAATTTCTTTCAGACAAAATTCTAAATAAGCAAATTTATGAATAAACATACTAAGCATAGTGCATAAATGTTTTTCAACTCTTTGTATAACAGTTTATAATACAAATTTTATGTACACTTTCCTATTTAATGTTTTAAAATTTGTGAGTTGTGTTTTAATCCTCATTTTACAGATGATTATACTGAGGCTAATTAAATTGAAGTAATTGTCCCCTTATCTCTGATAAATAGAAAGGTTAGACTTGAATTGAAGGCTTTAAACAAACATTCTTGCCTTCTAATATGTTAATCTACTAAACTTCTTTCCATAATAATTTCATTTTAAAACACAAAAGTCATTTAATTCTGTTAAAATAACTGGCACAAACATCCAAACAGTAATAGAAAGTTTTTAAGACCAGAATTTTATTTTTAAATAGGAAAATTTAGAAAAGTTTATGGGTGTACCATGATTCCATCACTGCTAATTTCATCATATCATAAAAAACAGAATTAATTTACTAGGATTGGTTGTTAAAAGTTTAATTTTCTTTTTGAAGGTTGAAAGTTTTAATTAAAAAAGATAGAAATCAACAGAAAAAACATATAATGAATAGGAAAAACATTTTAATTCTGAGAAAAGGTGAGGATCATTGATTTGTTTGGGGAAAAAATGAGGTCTTTAAACTTAGGAAATTTATTTATTTATTTTATAAACTTGGGAAATTTAAAATGACAGTAAACTGAACTAGAGAAAGCTAGTCTAAGGAATGAGCTAGTGCTCTAGCACAAGGGATATAAAAATGATTTTGCCAATTTATACTGTTGTCCTGTGTTATTTGTTATTCAGTTTTCTAGATTAACTAAGACACACACACATATATATATTTGATTTTTTTGAAATTCCAAAGTATCTAATATCTTTGGTTGGTTATGTAGCTCATGTTGTTTCACTAATGCTTGGGTTCATGCTATACTGATAATGTCCACGAGGTGGCACTGCAACATTATATTTATTTTGGAGCCTCCCTAGCATTTCCACTGTTGCTATAGTCAGCTACAGCTTGGACATACAGGGATGCCCCTGGAGGCTGCTGGCTGCTCAGAGGGAGACTGCTGGAGAGTTTGCTCCCAGTAGTTCTCAAAAAATCTGAGGGCTGAACTAATAAAGTTGCTAATCTAGTGGGCAATGCCCACTAGAATTGAAAAATTGAAAGGAGTGCTTTTCTCATCTCCACTTATCTTTTACCTCCCTTTTGTATCCCTACAAACAACACAATAGGAAGTCAGTGGGCAAAATAGGGGAACACAGTTTGTAGTCTCAGCACAGAGCAGAGTGGGCTTGGATGAGACAGACAGTGAGTAAATAAGCAGCATGAATAAACCAAATAATCAGACCTCATAGTAGAAGAAGGTAGTGGCTGGAGTTGAAACATTATTGGTGTTTGTGTTATTTAGGAGAGTGAAGACACTAAAAATTCTTAAAGATATGGGAATACCAGACCACTTTACCTGCCTCCTGTGAAACCTGTGTGCAGGTCAGGAAGAAACAGTTAGAATCAGACATGGAACAACAGACTGGTTCCAAATTGGGAAAGGAGTACGTCAAAGCTGTATATTGTCACCCTGCTTATTTAACTTATATGCAGAGTACATCATGAGAAACACTGGGCTAGAAGAAGCACAAGCTGGAATCAAGATTACCGGGAGAAATATCAATAACCTCAGATATGCAGATGACACCACCCTTATGACAGAAAGTGAAGAAGAACTAAAGAGCCTCTTGATGAAAGTGAAAGAAGAAAGTAAAAAAGTTGACTTAAAACTCAGCATTCAGAAAACGAAGATCATGGCATCTGATATCATCACTTCATGGCAGATAGATGGGGAAACAATGGAAACAGCAAGGACTTTATTTTCTTGGGCCCTAAAATCACTGCAGATGGTGACTGCAGCCAGGAAATTAAAAGATGCTTTTGCTCCTTGGAAGAAAAACTATTACAAATATAAACAGCATATTAAAAAGCAGAGACATTACTTTTCCTACAAAGGTCTGTATAGTCAAAGCTATGGTTTTTCCAGTAGTCATGTATGGATGTGAGATTTGGACCATAAAAAAGGCTGAGTGCTGAAGAAGCAATGCTTTTGAACTGTGGTGTTGGAGAAGACTCTTGAGAGACCCTTGGACTGCAAGGAGATCCAACCAGTCCATTCTAAAGGAAATCAATCCTGAATATTCATTGGAAGGACTGAAGTTGAAGCTGAAACTCCAATACTTTGGCCACTTGATGCAAAGAGCTGACTCATTGGAAAAGACCCTGATGCTGAGAAAGATTGAAAGCAGGAGGAGAAGGGGATGACAGAGGATGAGATGATTGGATGGCATCACTGACTCAATGGATATGAGTTTGAGATGGGGAAGGACAGGGAAGCCTAATGGCTGCGGTCCATGGGGTCACAAAGAGTCGTACATGACTGAGTGGCTGAACAACAACAACAAAAGACATCGATTATCTTTAAACCTTTTAAAAGTTAAATATACATGTTACAATCTCTAAGGTACTTACTGAAAGTGAAAGCATTAGTTGCTCAGTCGTGTCCAGCTGTGGCACCCCATGAACTATAGCCCACCAGGCTTCTCTGTCCATGGAATTCTCCAGGCAAGAATACTGGAGTGGGTTGCCATTCCCTTCTCTAGGGGATCTTCCTGACTCAGAGATCAAACCTGGGACTCCTGCATTGCAGACAGATTCTTTTCCATCTAAGCCATCAGGGAAGCCCAGGGTGCTTACTATAAGAACACAAATAGACTATAATTTTCAAAGGGGGAGAAGGAAAAAGTGGAATGAAAGGAGATAGTCCATCAATCCAGAAGAAGACAAGAAAGGAGGAAAATGGATTATTATAAACTAACAGATATGGAAAAAACAAAATAAGGTATTTGAAATAAATCCAAATATATCAATTATCACAATCACAATCAGTTTCAATGGATTAAACATTCCAAATAAAATAGATTAAAATTTAAAAGTATCTATTTTATGCTCTTTTAATATATACCCTCAAATATAGATATCCAGAAAGATGAGGAACTTAAAAAAACAGAGATTGGGCAGGGAGTAAAAGGCAAGTAAGTACCGACAGAAAGAAGGCCAAGGGAAATGAGAGAAAAATCAGATTATATGACATATTCTGTTCAGTACGGATAGGAGCTTAAAAACATCTAATTCCCAACTGAGCTATAATTCCAGTCTGCCCTTATGGTTCTCAGAAAATGGGTACACATTGGGGAGACAAAGATAAAGATTTCTTTAATTCTATGGGTCAAAATTCCATAGCTGACAAACATTTGCATTAGGCAAAAGTGGAGAATACCCTTTCAATTCAGTTCTCTCTCTCTTTTTATTTTTTGAAGTGGTTTGAATAAGTAATATCTTTTCATTTTGCTCCTAAATATGTTATTATCTATCTGTATACAATAAGAACATTTTCTAACATGACCAGAATACCATTGTTATATGTAACAAATTTCCTAATAATTGGGAATGATTATAATTCCAGTCCATATTCCAATTAACCGAGTTACCCATTTTGCATTGTATTTCTCTTTCATTTTCATAGCTGTTTAGATAACAAAACCTTATGCTGTTCTACCTCCAAAGTTGACTTGCTTAACTTTCCTTCACTTTAGTCAGTAATTTCAACCAACCGGTCTTACCTTGGAATAAGGGAGAAAACAATCTCTAGGTTATAAAATTCATAAGTAGGAAAATGTGTTAGAAATTCTTGTTTTTAATTTCTGGGTCATATAAGATACTCAGAAAATGTTAGTCAAATTCAAACTATTTGCACAAATGTGAATTGTACAATGTGCTAGTTGTAAATCAGGTTGGTCATTTCTTATATTTCTTTATATTCCCTCTATAGTGTATTTTCAAATCCTTGTAAATGGATAGATACTATGTACAGATATAGAGAGTAAACTTATGGTTACCAAGGGGCTGGCAGGTAAGAGGTATAAATTGGTAGATTGGGATTGACATACACACACTACTAGATATCTTTGCGACCCTATGGATTGTAGCCTGCCAGGCTCCTCTGTGGTGCTGGAGAAGACTCTTGAGAGTCTCTTGGACAGCACAGAGATCAAACCAGTCAATCCTGAATATTCATTGGAAGAACTTATGCTGTAGCTGAAGCTCTAATACTTTGGCCATCTGATGAGAAGAGCTGACCGATTTGAAAAGACCCTGATGCTGAGAAAGATTGAAAGCAGGAGGAGAAGGGGATGACAGAGGATGAGATGGTTGGATGGCATCACTGACTCAATGGACATGAGTTTGAGCAACCTCCAGGAGATGGTGAAGGATAGGGAAGCCTGGTGTGCTTCAGTCCATGGGGTCGCAGAGAGTCAGACACGACTTAGTTAACCGAATACCAACAACAAGCCTCTGTCCATGAGATTCTCCAGGTAAGAATACTGAAGTAGGTTGCCATTGTCTTCTCCAGGGGATCTTCCTGACCTAGAAATTGAATCAGGGGTTCCTGCTTTGCAGGCAGATTCTTTACCAGCTGAGCTACCAGGAAAGCCCAGATAGAGAAGAAATCAAGTCTAGAGACTGAGACACAATGCATCCTAAACCTGGAGGGTGGGAAGATGATGGAAGGAATCTCCAGCAAAGGAGACTGTTTCCATAGAGGTCATTACAGAATATTGAGTAGAGTTCCTTGTGCTATACAGTAGGTTCTTATCAGTTATCTTTTTTATATCTGGGGCTTCCCCACTGGCTCAGTTGTAAAGAATCACTGGTAATGCAGCAGACACGGGAGAATTCCATGGACAGAGGAGCCTGGCAGGCTACAGTCCATGGGATTGCGAAGAGTCGGATATACCTGAGCAACTTACACTTCACTTCTCTATCTACACTCATGTCTCAGATTATTCATTCAATTCCAGGTCTGTATGCCGAGGGCTCCTGAATTTACATCTTCAATTTGGTTCTTAGACATGTACATCTACCTTCATATCTGACACTCTTACCTATATGTCTAATGAGCATTTCACTTTTGACAGGTCTCAAATGAAATTTCCTCTCTTCAAGCCAGTTGCTTC
This sequence comes from Bos grunniens, assembly GCF_055505025.1. Lineage (NCBI taxonomy): Eukaryota > Metazoa > Chordata > Mammalia > Artiodactyla > Bovidae > Bos > Bos grunniens. Next base: position 47,877,524 of record NC_141168.1, on the reverse strand, counting down.
CCAACTGACCATGCCTCACCATATTCACTACGACCACTTCAGTCAAAACCACAATTAATGTGTTTCTGAATGATCCTCTTCTTTTTTCCTTTCCCTCACCCAGCCAAGTGAGTGATCCTTTTGAAACAAGTCACTCTTCCATCTAAAACTCTACGTCTATGCCCCTTTCAGTGAGACTACACAGCTCTTATCCTTGCCCAGGCCTCTGGAGGCATAGGACCTGTGGCCTGCTTCTGTCTGTTCTCCTGCTTCATCCTGTTCCCACCCCGCTTGCTTCCTGGTTCTTCCATGAGCACCAAACACCGTCCTGCCTTGGGGTCTTTGTACCTGTTCTTGTACCTCCCTGGGATTTCCCCTCAGGTATCCACGTGGTTCACTCCCTCATGCCCCTCTTCAGACCCTTGCCTCAGTGTTACCTCTCACATGTCCTTTCCAGGAGACCCAGTCTAAATTGCAGCCTCCCCATCCTGTTCACATAATCTGGTTTACTTTTGTTTTTAGAACTTAACCACCTGCCAAAATATTTTTATTGATGTATAATAACATATAGCTTTACATTAATTTCAGTATAATGCAAAAATGTATTGCTAGCATTATAGTCCCTTGATAGAATAAAAGTTCCATAAAGACAGAATTTACCAACTTCTGGCACATGGTTGACTTTCAAAAAGTACTTTCATTCATTGTTGCATGAATTGTATTTTCCCTTGGAAATTTCATGTTATGAGTTCTTAAGTATTCACTTATTTAACAAAGTATTTGCAGCCATTTTCTTTATTTCATATATGGATTAGACAAATTGGAATTTCCAGTTAAAAATTTCATTAATTGGTAGTTGAAATTCTCAGAATAGCTTTTTTGAGTCCCAATGGCAGTATTTATAATATATAAATTTTATGAATCATGTGATTTCTGATGCTTGGAATCTCTTTGTATAAGACAGACTAACCTCCACTGGTGAAACAGCCTCCAGTGACTGAATTCATTCTCCCCGAGATGATAAATTGTGTCTTCAGGCAGCAGTAGCCCTTATGAAGAAGAATCTTGTCCTGGAGGTTCCATGGAAAGCATCTCTCGATGACTTTCACTCACTGGTCCTAGTAATGGCCAAAGCATCTCCTCACCGTTTCCACCCACCATGGCAGCTCATCAAATGTCATACTGAAGGACAGATATCATTCGCCACATTTTAAATTCTGACTTTCCTTTAGAGTGCTGACACTGCACTCTCCAGCTCAGGATCAATTGTTGTCTTAATTGTAAGTTTTTTTCCCCTGAGAGCCTGGATCTTCATCTGGGGTTACAGCACTGGCTGTCTCTGACGTACTGCGACGCAACACTGAAAGAGGTGAACTCGCCCGCTCTTCGTCTTTAGCGTGTGCGTGCTTAGTTCCGACTTTTTGCAATCCCGGGTACTGTAGCCTGCCAGGGTCCTCCTTCCACGTAATTTCCCAGGCAGGAATACTGGAGTGGGTTGCCGGTTCCTGCTCCCTGTCATCATTAGAAGGCTCTTTCTTTAACAGGGACCATGGATTACAAACCAGGGATAAGAATGTTTGAAAACGACAGGTCTTTGTTTTTCTGTCCTATTGGTGAGTAAGTATTCCGTCTACTGAGAATATAGAAACAAGTGCCTTACTGAAATTGGGTAGCAGCATCAGCCACTGGAATTTGATATAAAACATTTGGGCTATGGCTACAGCTTTTACATGTCATAAAATTTTAGAACTAAGAGACATCTTAGAAACAATGTAATCTAACCCACTTATTTCCCAGATAGGAATTCAAGAAAGTTATTCTGTTTAAGCTACATTTTCATGCCTTTTTTTTTTTTTAACTCAATTTTGTGCCCTCTGCTCGCCTGAAAAGGGACAGTCATATTACTTTCTAGTGATTGGGGTAAAGATGAGATATAAAGTGGCCTAATTTCCCATCATTACAGATCATGAGATCTGAAAAGATTAAATGATTTGTCAAATTCAGAAGATTAGTGTGAGGGCCTGACCCTAACTTTCTTCTGGACTTGTATTCTAGGGCACTTTCTATTGCAATAGGGTTTCGATTAAATTCTTAGGTGATTAGAAAGCAGTAATTACTAGTAATCTAGAATCTTCCATTGTATTTCAGCAAAAGTAACGTGAAATACTTAAGAAAGTTGACAGAGGTCTTTGGGCCAACTGTACTTTTAAAAATATATTTTGAAAATTTAAATACACATAAAAATAGAAATGGTAGTATAATGAATGTCCATGTGCCAGATTCAATCATTATCATCATTTTACCTCACTTGCTTAATCCATTCTTTTTTTTTTTTCTTTTTTGCTGATATATTTTGAAACAAATCCCAAATGTTGTTATTTTAACTTGGCATATATTACTATGCTTTGCTAAAAATGGACTTAAAAATCATGAAACCATTATCGCCACTAACAACATCGACAGTTCCTTGGTATAGTCTAATACAGTCAATATTTATAACTCTCCAACTGTTTCAAAAGTATCTTTTAATATTTGATTAATTAAAGAACTCACAAGATTCACATTCTGCATTTGACTACATCTAGAGTAGTTACATACCCTCCTTGCCCTTGGTTTATTGAAAAAAAAAATTGGGTGCTTTAACCCTGAGAATTTTCCATATTCTGGATTTGTCTATCTGCTTCCTGTTGGTGACTTTTAATTGTTACCCCACCCACTGTTATTTCCTAAAATCGAAGTGAGCATTCAAGGCTTGAAGAGATTTGGGTTCAACTTTATTAGCAAACATTTGTGGCCTTTGGGTGCTTCATAGACAGCATATGGTTTTGTGATGCTGACATGATATAATTACCTGGAAACTTTTCACCTGGCCATTTCATCTACTGCTAAAAGCATTTTCACTGGGCAAAGTTGCACTTTTCTAATTTTCTTTTAACTTTTATTAACTGGGTGTTTCCTATGGAGAAGAACATTCTGTCATCAACTCTTTTGTACAAAGAAAGCAGGGAAAATGCCTAATTTTTTTCTTTCTACTGTCAATTTTCAAAATAAGGAAGTGTTCTAAATACAATAGTGACCAACTAGATTTTTGCTTGTGTGTTTTATTTTCACTTTTGTTGCTGTTGATTTCAGTGATAGAATGAATTCATGAATTCTAATTAATTAACAGCAGTCACTATTTTTAATAGGTTCCCATACTTTCCCAATGGGATTCTTGCTTATATTTGCTCCTGTTTGTTTATATTTGCTTCTGACATATCCCATTAGTCTTTGGTTGTCTCCTTGCTTTCTGGCATAACTTGTCACAAACCCATTGAATGCATTTTCTTCTCCAAATCTGAGATCAGAATTCTGCCATAGGCTTTGTATCCTGTACTGGGAAATGCTACTTAGAGACCAAAATGTGGGCACTAGGGGTACTCTTGTTTTTGGGTGGTCACTGCCTGTCCTATAGATCTTTGCAGTTACAGAGCTAACAAATATACATTTTGAAGAGAAAAAACCAATCATGCAATAATGCTGATTTGTCTGTATTTAATATTCAATATCAATATTCAATTCAAATTTAATATCGGGGAATTTTAATTTAACTTTTTTAACTTTAAACTCTTTTACACCAATAATTTTAGTTCATAACAATATTGACACTATTATTTGACTTTATGGAAAAATGTAGATCACAACAAACTGGAAGATTCTTAAAGAGATTGGAGTACCAGAACACCTTACCTGCCTACTGAGAAACCTGTGTGCAACTCAAGAAGAAACAGTGAGAACCGGACATGGAACAGTGGACTGATTCCAAATTGGGAAAGGAGTACATCAAGGGTATATTGTCACCCTCCTTATTTACCTTATATGTAGTGCATATCATGAGAATTGTTGGGCTGGATGAATCACAGATATGCAGCTGATGCTACCCTAATGGCAGAAAACAAAGAGGAACTAAAGAGCCTCTTGATGAAGGTGAAAGAGGAGAGCAGGAAAGCTGGCTTAAAACTCAACATTCAAAAAACGAAGATCATGGTATCCAATCCCATCAGTTCAGTTCAGTTCAGTTCATTTCAGTCACTCAGTAGTGTCTGACTCTTTGCGACCCCATGAATTGCAGCACGCCAGGGCTCCCTGTCCATCACCAACTCCCAGAGTTCACCCAAACTCATGTACATCGAGTTGGTGATGCCATCCAGCCATCTCATCCTCTGTCGTCCCCTTCTCCTCCCGCCCCCAATCCCTCCCAGCATCAGAGTCTTTTCCAATGAGTCAACTCTTCGAGTGAGGTGGCCAAAGTATTGGACTTTCAGCTTTACCATCAATCCTTCCAAAGAACACCCAGGACTGATCTCCTTTAGAATGGACTGGTTGGATCTCCTTGCAGTCCAAGGGACTCTCAAGAGTCTTCTCCAACACCACAGTTCAAAAGCATCAATTCTTTGGTGCTCAGCTTTCTTCACAGTCTAAATCTCACATCCATACATGATCACTGGAAAAACCATAGCCTTGACTAAAGGACCTTTGTTGGCAAAGTAATGTCTCTGCTTTTGAATATGCTATCTAGGTTGGTCATAACTTTCCTTCCAAGGAGTAAGCATCTTTTAATTTCATGGCTGCAGTCACCATCTGCAGTGATTTTGGAGCCCCCCAAAATAAAGTCTGACACTGTTTCCACTGTTTCCCCATCAGTTTCCCATGAAGTGATGGGACCAGATGCCATGATCTCAGTTTTCTGAATGTTGAGCTTTAAGCTAACTTTTTCACTCTCCTCTTTCACTTTCATCAAGAGTCCCATCACCTCATGGCAAATAGATGGGAAAAAAGTAGAAACAGTGAAGAATTTTATTTTCTTGGTTTCCCAAATCACTGTGCATAGTGACTCCTGCCAGGAAATTAAAAGATGCTTGCTCCTTGGAAGAAAAGATATGACAAACGTAGACAGCATATTAAAAAGCAGAGATATCACTTTGCCAACAAAGTTCCATGTAGTCAAAGCTATGGTTTTTCCAATAGTCATGTATGGATGTGAGAATTGGACAATAAAGAAGGCTGAGTGCTAAAAAATTGATGCTTTCAAATTCTGGTGCTGGAGAAGACTCTTGAGAGTCCCTTGGAAAGCAAGGAGATCAAACCAGTCAGTTCTAAAGGAAATTAGTCCTGAATATTCATTGGAGAGACTGATGCTGAAGCTGAAGCTCCAGTCCTTTGGCTGCTTGATGTGAAGAACCAACTCACTGGAAAAGGCCCTGATACGGGGAAAGATTGAGGACAGGAGGAGAAGGGGATGACCGAAGAGTAGATGGTTGGATGGTAGCATCAGTTCAATGGACATGAGTTTGAACCAACTCATGGAAATACAAAAGGATAGGGAAGCCTGGTGTGTATAGTCTATGGGGTCACAAAGAGTCATACACAACTTAGTGAGTGAGCAACAACATAAATATTTGTGTGTATTTGTATATGTATAAGCTAGTTTCAAATTAGTAATACTAACATTTATAATAAGTATTGAATTGAATATAAGATTTATTTGAAGATCTCTTTGTGATTGGAACTCATTTCACTTAAGGGGCTTCCCCAGTGGCTCAGCAGTAGTCTGCCTATGATGCAAGTGATGCAGAAGGTGTGGGTTTGATCCCTGGAAGAGGAAATGGCAACCTGCTCCAGGATTCTTGCCTGAAAAATCCCATAGACAGAGGAGCCTAGTGGGCTACAGGCCAAAGGGCCGCAAGGAGTTGGACACAACTGAGTGGCTAAGTACACGCACACACCACTTAGGATACACTCTCAAAATACTCAAAAGTCACTATAATTATAACTAAATAAATCTATTTTTTATATAATAATGTCATTAATTTGATATTGATAGATCCAATTATTTCCATTTGTCTTAAGTTTGGAGGCAAAGTGTAATCTTTAGAACAGCTGCTTCACTGTTACTTGTGGACTTATTACAAATGCAGACTTTGGGGCCTCATCTCAGAACTTTGAAATCAGAAACTTTGGGAATCAGGCTCTGAAGGTTATTTTTATGTACACTAAAATCTGAGAACCACTGATCTGGTAATAACCATTCTTATTAGGTTTTTTTTTTTTTTTTCAAATGTAACACATTTGTGTATATATTAACAATTTCTTTTCTTATCTAAATGTTAATAGAGTATGTGTACTATTCTGTATCTTGCCATTGGAAAAATACACTTTGCATTCAAGACATTTTGTATTTTTTTTAACTAGAGTTTTTTGATGGTAGAATCCTAGAACTGAATTTGCTATGTAGATTGCTAGTAATTTTTTTTAAAGATATTGTCAAGTTTCTTTTACTAGGAGCTGTACATTTTGTATTCTCTTCAGCTGTTTCCTGAAATAACCTTCCCAGCAGAATATGTTATCAGATTTTTGGATGTTTGACAATCAGATATATGAAGAGCTATAGCTCGTTGTAATTTTCATTTACATTTCCCTGAATAAGAGCAAGTTTGAGCATCTTTGTGTACATTTAGGTGCCATTTTCATTTCTTTTGTGAAATTCTGCTCATATATTTTGACACTTTCCTATCAGATTGTTATTTTGTTTCTTCTCAGTTTGTAGGAATGATTAATATATTAAGATTATTAACATTTTAAATGCAAATATTTTTATCAGTTCATCATTTATCATTTAACTTTGTTTTGTTTTTGTGTCATGCCAGTATTTTAAGGAAAACTGACTTAATTAGATTGATCAATATTTTATCTCATAGCTTTTAGTTTTTGAATTAGTAAGGTTATCTTCAGATCAGATTATAAGGCAACTTTCCCATGTTTATTTTAGTGTGTTTTTAGTTTATACATTTACATTTTGATTCATTTGGAATGTATTCCAGTATGAAGTACTGACCTGATTTTATTTAAGTCTCAGTTCAGTTCAGTTCAGTCACTCAGTTGTGTCCGACTCTTTGTGACCCCATGAACCACAGCACGCCAGGTCTCCCTGTCCATCACCAACTCCCGGAGTCCACCCAAACCCATGTCCATCGAGTCGGTGATGCCATCCAACCATCTCATCCTCTGTCGTCCCCTTCTCCTCCTGCTGTCAATCTTTCCCAGCATCAGGGTCTTTTCAAATGAGTCAGCTCTTCACATTAGGTGGTCAAAGTATTGGAGTTTCAGCTTCAACATCAGTCCTTCCAAAGAACACCCAGGACTGATCTTTAGAATGGACTGGTTGGATCTCCTTGCAGTCTAAGGGACTCTTAAGAGTCTTCTCCAACACTACAGTTCAAAAGCATCAATTCTTTGGGGCTCAGCTTTCTTTATAGTCCAACTCTCGCATCCATACATGACCACTGGAAAAACCTCTAATTGTCCTATTAACTATAATAACCTTTTCCCTCAGTAATTTGAAATAGTCCCTATTGCTAATTTTTGCTCTTTTCCCCCCAGTTCATTCTTGACCTTTTTCAATTCTCATTTTTCTATCCTTCCATATTTTTTGCTGCACAACTTCTACCAATAAAGAATGTTGCAATTCTTTCATTCTCTCAATCAGAAAACTCTTTATGGAGTTACCCCTTACCTAGCTAAAAGCAAGTTCATAGAGTGGCTGATTCTTCTCACTGTTTTATCAAAGCTGAATCTAGGGATTGTTTAGGGTTTGAAGATGGTGGGGGTAGGGGTTTGGCTCTGGGCCCAAGATGGTTAACATCTTCATTGTGGCTCCTCTGGATTCAGGATACTCCTGTTAAGAATTAGCTCATTTTAGGCACTTTGCTTTGGGTGGCCTTAAAGGTGTTTCTTAGAGCATTCCACTCCAGTGGCTAAGAATCTTACTAAAACCTTTGTTTCACACCACAGCACAGCTCAATAAGACATCACACAACATTGGAGATGCTTCACTCCACAGACTTCATTCCTTTGTCTGCCTCAGACTCAAGACAGGAGGGATTAAATCCACACCTTTTTCTCAGATTTGGCCATTTTCACTTTTGTTGCCCAAGCCTCTTGCTTTCTTACCACATTAGCCCCTCTCTGAGACCATCAGCTTCACAATTTTCAGTGCAATAGAAACACATTTTTGTTCTTCTGTGTGGGTGTTTTAAAGGGTATTTTATATCTTTAGGCCTTTAGAAACATTGTCTTCCCTTTCATGGGAAGGGGATTAGAGCTTGGAAAAGTAGATGCAAGCTCTATTTAACACTTAACTAACACACTCTGTGATGTGGTTTTTCACTCATTTATGCTTACCTTATTTTAATATAAATAGTTAATGAACATAATTGTTGAAGGATATATTTGGGTGAAGGACACAATAAATGGTATGATAATTAAAATATAAAAAGTAGGACTTCCTCATTGGCTCAGCAGTAAAGAATACACCTACAGTGCAGGAGCTGCAAGAGATGTGGGTTCGATCCCTGGGTCAGAAAGATCCCATGGATAAAGGAATGGCAACCGACTCCAGTATTCTTGCCTGGAGAATCCCATGGACAGAGGAGCCCGGCGGGTTACAGTCCATAGGGTCACAAAGAATCAGACGTGACTGAAGTGACTTAGCATGCACGCATAATGGGCTCCCCTGGTAGTTCAGACAGTAAATAATCAGCCTGCAATGCAGGAGACCCAGGTTTGATCCCTGAGTTGGGGAGATCCCCTGGAGGAAGGCATGGCAACCCACTCTAGTATTCTTGCCTGGAGAACTCCATGGACAGAGGAACCTGGCAGGCTACAGTCATGGGGTCACAATTGGACACGACTGAGAGACTAACATTTCCACTTTCATAATAAAAATAATTATTTTGCAACTTTTAAACCAAAGATGCTTGCCAGTTTGGTCCTATAAGAAAGCAGACATCAAGATCGGTGTAGAGACACATTGGAGGAAATGCCTTGAAGGATAAAGGAGGGGTAAGCTTTCATACTGTACATGGGGTTCTCAAGGCAAGAATACTGAAGTGGTTTGCCATTCCCTTCTCTAGTGGACCACATTCTGTCAGATCTCTCCACCATGACCTGCCCGTCTTGGGTTGCCCCACAGGCATGGCTTAGTTTCATTGAGTTAGACAAGGTTTCACTACGAACAAAGCTAGTGGAGGTGATGGAATTCCAGTTGAGCTATTTCAAATCCTGAAAGATGATGCTGTGAAAGTGCTGCACTCAATATGCCAGCAAATTTGGAAAACTCAGCAGTGGCCACAGGACTGGAAAAGGTCAGTTTTCATTCCAATCCCAAAGAAAGGCAATGCCAAAGAATGCTCAGACTACCGCACAATTGCACTCATCTCACATGCTAGTAAAGTAATGCTCAAAATTCTCCAAGCCAGGCTTCAGCAATACGTGAACTGTGAACTTCCTGATGTTCAAGCTGGTTTTAGAAAAGGCAGAGGAACCAGAGATCAAATTGCCAACATCCGCTGAATCGTGGAAAAAGCAAGAAAGTTCCAGAAAAAACATCTATTTCTGCTTTATTGATTATGCCAAAGCCTTTGACTGTGTGGATCAAAATAAACTGTGGAAAATTCTGAAAGAGATAGGAATACCAGACCACCTGACCTGCCTCTTGAGAAACCTATATGCAAGGTCAGGAAGCAACAGTTAGAACTGGACATGGAACAACAGACTGGTTCCAAATAGGAAAAGGAGTACGTCAAGGCTGTATATTGTCACCCTGCTTATTTAACTTCTATGCAGAGTACATCATGAGAAATGCTGGACTGGAAGAAACACAAGCTGGAATCAAGATTGCCGGGAGAAATATCAATAACCTCAGATATGCAGATGACACCACCCTTATGGCAGAAAGTGAAGAGGAACTCAAAAGCCTCTTGATGAAAGTGAAAGTGGAGAGTGAAAAAGTTGGCTTAAAGCTCAACATCCAGAAAACGAAGATCATGGTATCTGGTCCCATCACTTCATCGAAATAGATGGGGAAACAGTGGAAACAGTGTCAGACTTTATTTTTCTGGACTCCAAAATCACTGCAGATGGTGACTGCGGCCATAAAATTAAAAGATGCTTACTCCTTGGAAGAAAAGTTATGACCAACCTAGATGGCATATTGAAAAGCAGAGACATTACTTTGCCAACAAAGGTCCGTCTAGTCAAGGCTATGGTTTTTCCTGTGGTCATGTATGGATGTGAGAGTTGGAGTGTGAAGAAGGCTGAGCGCCGAAGAATTGATGCTTTTGAACTGTGGTGTTGGAGAAGACTCTTGAGAGTCCCTTGGACTGCAAGGAGATCCAACCAGTCCATTCTGAAGGAGATCAGCCCTGGGATTTCTTTGGAAGGAATGATGCTAAAGCTGAAACTCCAGTACCTTGGCCACCTCATTCGAAGAGCTGACTCATTGGAAAAGACTCTGATGCTGGGAGGGATTGAGGGCAGGAGGAGAAGGGGACGACAGAGGATGAGATGGCTGGATGGCATCACTGACTCGATGGATGTGAGTCTGAGTGAACTCCGGGAGTTGGTGATGGACAGGGAGGCCTGGTGTGCTGCGATTCATGGGGTCGCAAAGAGTCGGACACGACCTCGACTGAACTGAACTCAACTGAAGCTTTCATACTGCTCAGGTGTTACACCTGTGAAAGAGCAAAGGAAGGGGAAAATTGTATAGGAAGATACTCAGATTTCAGTGCAGTTGTGAAACACTCTTAGGTTTACAGGAAATACCCAAGCAGATATTGCCCATTAGAGGAATCTTGCATGAGGAAGTAATGGTTCCGGTATCTCTGTCATGCACAGTAGAACAGCCAAGGGCTACATGAATCATGAATCCAGTGAAGGAGGTGGTGCATTGCAGGGTGCGGCAGCTGGAGGCTGTCAATCAGCTATGCTCCCGTGTAGCAGGTGCTCTTGAAGGGACATGTGACTATCTCCATGGCTGCCTTGATGTCTACTTGATATATTGAGCCAGTTTCAGAGAAATATTTCTACTGTGAATTTCTTTTATTTTAAAACAGTTTGACAAAGTCTCCTTCATAAGGGGGAGAAGAATCCTAACATTAAATAATGGACAACTTTTTGTTGTTGGATATTCCTAAAATGTCTACTAAGAATTTAAATATTATTTTAACTTAGAGAATGTGAAAGGAGGTAAAAATAAGATTTTATTATTTACCACTCTAGTAATCATATTTAGGATATCTAAACATACCATTAGATAATGCTGTTCCTTTAGTCCTGTCATTTTTTTAAGGTAAACATCGCTGACTCAGTGGACATGAGTTTGAGTCAACTCAAGGAAATGGTGAAAGACAGGGAAGCCTGGTGTGCTGCAGTTCATGGGGTCGAAGAGTCAGGCACGACTTAGTGACTGAACAACAACAAAGTTCTTTACCATGCTAGCACTTAGTGAAAAGACAAAAATTGCCAACTGGATATACCTATTTCTGATCAGTTTGTCCTTTAGACCCTTTTGATTTTGATCTGCAACCAATTTGTTTTCAAGTGAATCACTTGCTTCCAAAAGGACAAGAGAAAACTCCTGGCCTGGGAATTGGAAGCAGATCATCTGTGGTCTAATTCTTCTTTGTTACCATGTAGCTATGTGACCTTGCGGAAATTACTTTACCCCCTTGGGCTTTAGTTTCCCAATCTGTGAAATGAGTTTATTAGATTAGATAATCTCCAGGCTTCATCTAGGGTATGAAATTTTGTAGTTGAAAGTGGAGGTTACAGTTAAAATGTTTCTATGTTTATTATCAAAAGTGAAATGCTGTATTTAGGAGATGTGTGGACAGCACACATATAGGAAAACGTAACTTAAAGAAATCTTCCAGGCTGGAATGAGAGATTACTTTCCACAAGATAAACTTTAATAGAGTGGATTTGTTTGTGTTTTATAAATTGTTTAAGAAAGTTTTAGATTTACAGAATTGCTGTGAAGATAGTACAGAGTGCTTATTTATTTTTGCTTTACAGAATTTTAGAAATATTGGTGGAAATCAATGCTGAGTGGGTGGTATTAGTGATGAAAGGGGGCAGGGAAGGAGCCAGTGAGGTGGGTGGTAGAAAGGCTGGACTTCACATTTTATGTGAAAAGAATTTAGGCATATTCTGTGATGTGATCCTGATATATGTGACTTTCCAAAAAAGGGAAAAAAAAAACCCTAATAAATGCTTAACTATTAGTACATTAACAGAGACTCATCATCCAGAATAAGGGAAGCAACAGCCATAACTTAGCTATAAACAGTCTATAGACTATATAACAGTCTAACTTAGCTATATCTTATCTGAAGTTCTGAGTTTTGTTTTCAAAGGGACACTGAAATATTTGTAGGTGATCCAAAGAAGAGGGAGCAGGATGATGAGAGATATGGAAATTATGTAAGAGGAGAGACTGAATGAGCTGGAGAGGTTTGGTATGAACAAGAGAGGACTTAGCAGGGATCTGCAACCAATTACCTTTTTTTTTTTTTTTCTTTTGGTGACCAATTACTTTTTAAATTAAATTTATTTTAAAAATTAGGAAACTATTCATATAATTAAAAAATCAAAAATGATGCAAAACACATGTAGTGCATCTACTCTTACTTCTACTCCTCCCTCTCTCCATCCTGTTTAGGTGTGATTTTTTTTTATTACTTTTTTTTGAATCCTTTCATTGTTTCTTTAGGCAATACCAGCAAATGCACATATACAAAGGAATCAAACTTTACATGTTATTTTGCACCTTGATTTTTTCTTTTTACTTGATAATATATTTTGGAGATCTTTTTGTATGTGTATAAATAAGGTGACTTGTTTGTTTTAAATAGCTACCTAGAATTTCTTTCTGTGAAAGCATTATAGTTTACTTGATCCATCCTGAAGATGAATGCTTGAGTTTTTGCCTATATTTTGTTTTTACAATGTTGTTGTTCTTGAAAAATAAGAAAAATTAATAGTAATGTTTATTCGTCATCTCAAATGCTTGCGGGCATATCTGTAGGATAAATGCTCTCGTGCAGAGTCCCTGGGTCAAAACTTAACTCTGTATTTTTAATTTTTTATTTGAACATGAAAATTTATTTTAAAGTCACATAAATAGAAAACACAAATGAAAACCTTCATAACCAGATATTTTTCTTAAGCCCGAAGTTCAGGTTTTCTCAATTTTTTTCCTTTTTTTTTTTAAAATTAGAGGATAATTACTTTACAATATTGTTGTGGTTTTTGCCATACATCAACATGAATCAGCTATAGTTATACATATATCTCTTTCCTCTTGAACCCCACTCCCTTTTCCCACTCCATCCCACCCTTCTAGATTGTCAGAGAGCACTGGCTTTGGGTTCCCTGTGTAAAACAGCGAACTCCCACTGGTTATGTATTTAACATATGGCAATGTTTCAATGCTATTCTCTCAAATCATCCCACCCTCTCCTTCCCTCACTGTGTTGAAAAGTCTGCTCTTTATGTCTGTTTTGTTTGCTGCCCTGCAAGTTGGTTTGCAAGAGTTGGGCATGGCTTAGCAACTAAACCACCAATATATGGTATTTGTCTTTCTCTTCTGACTCTGTAAATTGATACAGCTACTATGGAGAACAGTGTGGAGATTCCTTAGAAAACTTGTAATAAACTACCATTTGTGCATGTGTGTTTACTCACTTCAGTCATGTCTGACTCTTTGTGACCCTAAGGACTGTAGACCACCAGGCTCCTCTGTCCATGGGATTCTCCAGGCAAGAATACTGGAGTGGGTTGCCATTTCCTACTCCAGGGGATCTTCCTGACCCAGGGATCAAACCCGTGTCTCCTTACGTCTCCTGAATTGCAAATGGATTGTTTACCACTGAGCCACCAGGAAAGCCCATAAAACTTCTGTACGACCCAGCAATCCCACTACTGGTCGTATACCCTGAGGAAACCATAATTGAAAAAGACATATGTATCCCACTGTTCATTGCAGCACTATTTACAGTAGCCAGGATATGGAAGCAACCTAGATATCCATTGGCAGATGAATGGATAAGGAAGTTGTGGTACATATACACAATGCAATATTACTCAGCTATAAAAAGGAATGCATTTGAGTCAGTTCTAATGAGGTGATGAACCTAGAGCCTGTTATACAGAGTACATTTTTAATTTTGAAAGTTAATGCCTAATTTCTCTCCTTAGGATTGTCCGGATTTAAACACCCTAGATTGATATATGAGAATGTGTGTTTCCACAGCCTTACTCACAGAGTATGTGCTCAAACTTTTGGATTTGGATTTTGCCCATCTGTGAGGTAAGAAATGGCATTTAAATGCAGGCTGATCCATGTTGATGTATGGCGAAACCAATACAATATTGTAAAGTAAAAAATAAAATAAAAAATAAATAAATAAATGCAGGTTGAGTTTTCATGCATTTCTTTATGAATGAAGTTGAGTGTCTTTTCACATGTTGAAGTACCTTTGTCCCACTGTGAACTGTTCTGACCGGCTGTTCTGTTCAATTCTGTAGCTGTGTTGGTGCTGACCCCTTACCCTCCCTATGAGCTGGAAACTGCTTCTGTGAGCACCTGTGACACCTTGACTGCAGGCTTTCTCTTTGGCCATGGTGGCATGTACAGTGAGCATATGGGAAAACTTCAGAAGAGCCAAAAAATTAGTGCCTACAAGCTTCTCTCATCTGGTAATAAACAGGAATTTGGTGTAGAACTGCCACCCGCCCACACCATTTTCCTTTCCTCTGGATGAGGATAACAGGTATGACACTGTTTCCCAGAGTTTCCCAGTGGAGTTGGACCTGCGGTGGTAACTGATTTGAGGACCCACACTTTATTCCTTCCCTACTCTATGCCCCATACTTAATGGTTTCATTTCCAGAATAAACTACACATTTGCATTAGAATCCATGCCTCAGAGTTGGCTTCTGGGGGAACCCAAGTCAGGCCAGGTTGTGAGACCTATCTATGAGTGCCTCTCAAAGTGTGGCCTGCAGATGGTTTGTGATCTATTTATCACCTGTCTGATAAAGTCAGAAATTGAGCTTGAAAGTTTAGAAACTTCTATAGAAATTTGATGTTGCTGTGATATTTAAGTGTGGTGATTTTGTGTTTTACAGACACACACACACGCACAAACACACACACACAAATGTCTGTGATTAACTGAAAAAAATAAAAACACTGTAGGACTTCCTTGGTGGTCCAGTGGTTAGGAATCTGCCTGCCAATGCAGGGGACATGAGTTTGATCCCTTGTTGGGGAGGATTCCACACGCCTTGCAGCAAGTAAGCCCGGGTGTCACAACTACTGAAACGCATGTGCCCTAGAGCCCATCTTCACAGCAAGAGAAGCCACCCATCACAATGAGATGCCCGCACACTGCAATGAAGCGTAGCCCTTGCTCACCGCAACTAAAGAAAGCCTGCACACAGCAGTGAAGACCCGGCACAGCCAAAAATATATAAATAAGTTAATAAATAAATAAATACAGTAAAACACTGCATAGGTGAAGAAGGCACAACTTTAAATGATGGCACTGAGACCAGTGGATGGAAGAACAATTAGGACAATTTTGGTTTGGTATGAGAGAGTTTTCTAATTGCCCTGTGAACCTAAGAATGGACAGATTTCCTATTGGTGGCAGTCAGTACGCTTATCTTGAGAAGTGCTAAGCCTGCTTGGCTGGCTGGACAGTTGAGACTATAAAGAATTCTTGAGTTTGAGGGCAGACCTTTCGTCTTTTAAGAAGATTTTACTTCTCTGCCTTAATGAAACTTGAACAGTAATTCTCTTACTCTTTCATTTCTTTCTGTGAAAGAAAAGATTAGTAAAAGTGAAACCAATATATGAGTTGTATTCTTTAATACATAGTTAGTTAATGCATGCTAATTCTCTAAAAATCCTAAAGGAGAGTTTAATTGTAGTTAATCCTGTTCTGATTGTTTTGATGCATTGTGAGTTCCATTTTAACAGCCCTTCATATTTACAAAACCGAGAGACCGGCCACTTTAGGTAGTGAGACTGAATCTTGTTTTCTTTAGCACTAAGATTTCTCAACTAGTCTTAAAATACGAAGTGAAAAGTGTTATGAAATTTCTTGGGTGCGTTACTGGATCTCAAGAACAAATAAGTCCTCTCAGTGCACAAAGCACCAAGGTGAAACCAAACAGAAAGAAAACATTTGCCTTTCAGCGTCTGTAGAGCTGTATTTTCATTGGTCCTCTGAGTCCTCCGGTCAGGGGCTTTTGCCTACCTACACCTGAACTACCTAGTACCTGCCTCCAGCAGTCTTTCTGCTGCTTAAAAAAGCTTGTGGCCAGACTGTGGTGGGAAGATTAAAGTGGTGCTTACAACAGAGCTGTGTTCAATGCTGAAACCAAGGCATCACAGGTCCCTACAACCTTAAATGGCATCCTAATACCAACAGTAGGCAAATATGGAGTGCTAAGGATGGGGCGATCAGGAATATTTAAGGCTCCCGTTAAAAAATATTAAAAAAAAAGGTTGCCAGTGGTTCAGTCTACTTGGCCTAATATATGGATCCTCAGGCATATTTTGGAGGAGCACATGAGGGTCCTCCATTGTACTATGGTGTTGAAAGGTGGTGGTCCTCGACTCAGATGGCCTGGATTCAAATCCCATGTTTGCCTCTATCTAGGCAAGGCACTCAGTGTTTTTGAGGCTCAGTTTCTTCTGGAAAATGGTAATAATAAGAGTATTTTAGACAGTTGTTATGAGGGTGAAATAAGGTACTGCATGTGAAGTGCTTAGTGTTTGGTCATAATATCATACAGTCAACACTATTAAAAGCCTTCAAAGATACCTTCCTAGCAGGAAACAGGTAGAGCCTTATGTGAACTGGAGGAGTCAGCTGTGTTTGGATAGTCAAACTGGTTTGATGGTTTGGGGAGGGAAAGACATTGGAAGGGACGAAAGGAGGAAACTGGCTGGGCTAAGGCAGGGTGCAGGACCCTGCTGGTCTGTGCTCCCCTTTACTCCAGTTTTCATTGCTTTCCCCTTCACCCCTGATCCTTCTCCCCACTCAGTTGGATCGATTTCTTGTTTCTTCATATCTGAGAGCTCAGGGCTTTGCTGTAAACTTCAGAAAGGTAATGCAGAGAAGGGTGACTTACTCCCCTTCTCCTGAATGCTACTAAATGAAGCTTTGGAAGACTGGAGGGTTTTTCTACATTGTGATCTTAACTCACTGTAGAAAAGTAGAGGAGGATCAATCATATAAGGAGATTTTTGGTGTGTGTGTATTAAACAGGTAGTGGTGTGGACAGTTGCAATGGAGAATGGAAATTGCAAGCTCTGTGTGCAGCAACTTGACTGCCATTCCACCTTGCTTTGGGGAGGAGGTCCAGAACCTTTTGAGCTGCTAGTGATCAAATTCATTATATTTGCATTCATTTTTATCATGACTCTTCTGTGATCCTTGAACTGTAAACATATGGAAAGCTCTTGAATGCAATTTCTAGTTAAAGTAGCTTTCTAGAAGGGACTTTGTTCTGTCTTTTTCTAGCTTACTTAAGGTTGCTGACTCTTTATTTATCTGTTTTTATTTTGCTTTTGAAAGAAAGGTAACACTCATCAGGGCTGAAGTTGTTCCGTTGCCCAAGGCATTTCATATCTGGTCCCACAGGTTAAAATTCAGCTTGAAATCAGTCTACCCATTAAGGCAGTTGCCCTGTCTGGGTGGCATCCACCTGGGAGAAGGAAGGAAGGCCCTTTTTTTTCTTCCACAAAAGTCCAGTGTGGGATAGTTTGACCCCTACCTATTTGACCTGCCAATGCTTTTTCCATCTCTGAGGGTAAAAACTGAAACATGCAGAATGTTGGAATGCGTCATGTGCTGAGCGTAGGCATGTATCACATGAAGCTGCAAATCCACTAACGTGCTTTCCAACCACTGTACTTCCTTTCCTTTTCCTTATCCCTGAAAGGAACTATTTTTAGTTCCAGATGCTGGAACTACTGTGAACCAAAACCTTCAAGTCACTTTCTTTGGAATGCAGATGAGTCAACACCAGAATGATTATACAACTGGAAAAACTTTTAAAATAATGTTTAATGAGTACACATTTCCAAAAGCAGTCATCCCTTAATCTGGGGAATATATACAAAAATAAAAGGTGTATCATATAATAAAAATGTTCCTAGAATACAGGAAATGTATGAGGAGTGAGGAAGTTTAGTCTGACTTTTTTAATGTAGAAGAATAGTTTAGAACAGTTAAAAAGGACTATAGTTCACACAACACACCTATTTCTGTTTCAAACTCTTTTCCACCTTATGGAGACTGGGGGAATCAGCTGTGTTAGGATGGGCACATTGGTTTGATGGCTTGGGAATGGATATTGGGAGGGGTGAAGGGAGGGCACTGGCTTCTCTGGTCAGCTGGTGGGGCTTGGAGCCTTGTGGGTGAGGCCAGGTTCGTGCCCAGCAATGCCCTGTGATGCCAAAACCACCAGGGGTGCTCTGGAATGTCTGGCTCCCTGGATGCCTTTTGTGAAGTACCCAAGAAGAACATTTTTACTAGGTTATAAAAGCAGAATCCTTTTTACTGTAGGTAAGCTTTTTTTTTAAAGCTTGAGTGGGTTGCCATGTTAAATCCCAGGGTATCTTCCTGACCCAGGGACTGAACCCACATCTCTTATGTCTCCTGCACTGCAGGCGGATTCTTTACCCATTGAGCCACCTGGGAAGCCCCTTGTTTAACCTAAGAGTGGCATTTTCTAGTCTTAGTAATGAACCAGATAGCCAGTAAAAATCTTACTCTTTTACCAAAAAAGGAACATGGTTAACCCCAAAGGTTTCCTTTAGATTAGCCTGGATAGTACTTAACCTTTAGATAACCAATTCTCTAGCCAAAAGTCAGTGGCCAACCCTAGTACACTTGGGTATTTTGCATAAAATAGAATGAATGAGTAGTGACAGTTACCCTGTCTTTCTCACTGATGCCCTGGGGTCTTCACCACACAGCACAGCTCTGCTCAAAGTCTCAAGCTTTTTTGAATCCTTGAGTAGATCAAGGATAAACGAATGGAACATATATTCTGGGTGTCTTTTCATTAACACAAGCTGAAATTTAAAAATCTGTAAGGGTATAATGGGAAAGATTGAAGATGGGAGGAGAAGGGGACGACAGAGGATGAGATGGTTGGATGGCACCCCTGACTTGATGGACATGAGTTTGAGTGAGCTCTGGGAGTTGGTCATGGACAGGGAAGCCTGGTGTGCTGGAGTCCATGGGATCGCAAAGTCAGACATGACTGAGCGACTGAACTGAACTGAACTCAAGGGTATAATGAAACCAACATCTTCAAATGGTGCCAATGATATTAACTTCAGAAATAATTCAGCAATTACATTAAATGTTTTTAAATTTTTAATCCCAATTCTTCGCAAGTATTCTGAAGAAGTAACTTAAAATACACACTAAAGTTATAAGTGCTAAGGTATCCTCTGAAATGTTGTTTTAGTAAAAAATGGGTATAACCTAAATGTTGAATTAGAGCAGTGGTAAAATAAATGCATATTTGATGTAATATCATGCAGCCACTGATTCAATACATAAAGCATATAAGTAAGCAAACAAAGCTGCAGTATATTAAGTAAAAAAGGAAGGATACACAATTGAATATACAGTATAGGTAGAACTATTTTCAAAACGTTTTATAGAAAAATATTCTGGATTGTGGGTGATGTTTTAATATATTGTAATCATTTTGTATAATGTCATATAGAATATATGATAGTGAAAGTAAAAAGTAAAAGAAATGGCCTATGTGAGGCAGGCAGAAAATTGTCAAATCCGAAGACTTTTGGTTATTTCGGCTTGTGGAAAGGTCATACATAAGGCTCCTCTCAGCTCCATATATGAGCCAGGAAGGCTACTCCTGCTGAAGGTCATCTTGGAAATGGCATCATTACCACAGAAAAGCAGAGAAAACCATCCTGCCTTCCAGCTAGGACTTGAGAAAGAACCAAGTCTCCTATTACAAACTGCTGCTCACACCTCTTCTGCCTAAGACTTCGAAATTCTGTCTCATCTGTGTATTGGTCCAACTTATACTTTCAATATTCATTTAATTTCACTGCTTACATTTATAACAAACTATGATAAATTATAGAAGCTACTTTTTTATACTAGCAATTCATTTCATAGATGATTAATATTGAACAAATTTGAAATATGTTATTTACAAAGCATAGCACATAACCTAAATAATAGTAAACCTGATGTAGTACAAACTTTATAAAATTTATTTAATTTTTTTAAACTTTTTGCACAAGAGCTTTTATCAACTCTTCTTCACGTATGGTACATTGAGAAAATCCAAGTGGATATCCCTCATTTTTAACTCAATCTTTTTTACACTTATTCCTTTGTGGAGGAATGATTTTATGACAACTGTATAAGTTTGCATATATCCAGTCCATGATTATTTCTAATCTATTGTGAAATTTTTATTGTTTTACAAAATAATTCTCCACACTACATGTCCAGGTAGGTTAAAAAAAATATCAAAAAGTACACGTAACTACAGAATTTACCATGGCAATATTTATAATCACCTGCACTTCCAAAAACCAGAATAAAAATCTCATTCCTTTTGCTTCCTTGGCCCTCTTTTTAGACAGATCTAATAAAGCCCTTATCAGCGGCCACCATCTTAGTATTTTCTCTTTCACTCTACTTAGCCCTTGAACCAGAGAAGGAAACTGCATGTACTTCCCCTGGATTTTGCAAGACATTAGGTCATGCATGTTGCCCACAGCAAAGAAGCTTCTTATTGTGAAACCACAAAGCTAATGGTGATTCAGCCCCCCCACCTCCAAAAAAAGGAGAGGCAGAGACCAGCAGTGATTCAATGCGGACCTGAGATTAAATGGTGTCCCATTTCTCAAAGTCAGGCATGATTTCTTTCTCTGTTCACAAACTTCAGCCCATGGTGGGAGAAAAATACTTTCTTCACTGCACTAATTATTCTTCTCTAAACATGCAACACCACAGTTAAGAAGTCCAGGGGAATTGAATTTTGCTTTAGATATCTGTTTTTCCATTCAGTGATGATTCTGAGTATTTCGGGTTCCTTTCCCAACCCTGGCGGATCCGCATAAGGGTCTTGTCTATACAGGGCAAGATGAGGATGAACTTGATCACCAGCACTGTGCAAGGGATGATCAGCGCAATCACGTAGGCTGAAGGGAGATACCACACAAGATTCGAAGGGTTGAGGAATCTCTTCCCACCGTACACCAAGGTGTGGGCTGTGCACAAGATCAGGGTCAAATAACCCAGTTTGGACTATAAACAAGAAACAAAAACATTTACATTAACACTGTTTACATTTTCACGTGAAATACTGTGAGTCAGTGAAGGGTATTTGTCAAAGCGACAAGCCTTTGAAACCTGTAGTATTTAGAACACTGCCAAGAATGGAAAAAACATTAACTCTGCTTTAGGATGATCATTGTATCATTTAAAAAAAAAAAAAAAGAAAAGACTGCTTACAAATGACTTGGTGGTTTCATCTTAACCTAACTGGATAAGAAAGGTTCCCAGGAATAGATTCTTTTGCATTTGAATAAGTAATGTACCTTCTTTTTCAAGGGTAACACTCTTTCCTGGATCATCTTTTCTGGAGGCCAGAGATGAACAAAACACAGTATGTCCTCAAGAAATACCACTTTAGTGCATGTTGCTGACTAAAAACAGATACTAGCTGAATTGTCGGAGAAGGTGATGGCACCCCACTCCAGTACTCTTGCCTGGAAAATCCCATGGATGGAGAAGCCTAGTAGGCTGCAGTCCATGGGGTGGCTAAGAGTCGGACACGACTGAGCGACTTCACTTTCACTTTTCACTTTCATGCATTGGAGAAGGAAATGGCAACTCACTCCCTAACTTCAAGAACGAGGAATGTGTGTGTGTTTCTTTTTTAATTTGGTATCTGTGCAGGGCACAGCCTCCTCCATCATCCTGCTTTTATGGAGTTTCTCCTATCATGGGGTTTTTGTTCACAGGGGAGAACTTGTTCAACCTGGGGCCTATCTAACTCCTGCCTCAATACCTCCAGAGTTTCTGATTCAGTTTGGTAGGGGTGGGGCATGAGGATTTGTATCTAACATGATCCCAGGTGATGCTGCTGCTGCTGGTGGTCCAGATGCCACACTTTGAAGACCCCTGGTCTACAAAATTAGTTACTAACTGCCTTTAATGATGTATCTGGTGGTTGATGTGTGGAAACACTGATATTCCATCTTACAGACCAGCACTGAATCTGGTATGATGACAGGCTAGCATAGAAAGTTTTATACCCATAAGTCCATATTCTAAAGTTGATTTTCAGAAGTAGAAATTTTGTGTGTGGGTTTCTTTCCACCTTGAGCCTAGTATAGCTCCATGCACAGGGTTCAGTAGTAGTTGATGCTTTTCACTATGTACTCTTAGCTGTGTCTCTGGGAGTGGTCAGGAATCTTGTCCTGCTGGGAAATCAAACCATTATGGAATCTGCCTTTGGGTTCCAGAGTTTAGCTTTTCTAATCTGAAATTGTTTCAGTTGCTATTTTTATGTGATTGCTAGGGAACTGATGGAGCAAAATGAAAATTTATGCACGTATGAGAGAAAAATCAGAATATTTGTTAACTCAGAATCCTTTTGCACTAAAAAGTAGATTAAATCATGAAGTCCTTTTACCTGGACAAATCGAAACTCTCTCCAGTTGACCATGTTGCTAACTGATGGCAAGGAAGTGATTCCCAAGAGTACAAACAGGAAAAATCCGAGCATTCCCAAAGCGATATATGAATCACTGAGCCAGGAGTTAGTGGTACTAAATGGATTTTCTTTCTTGGTTATTACCTAAAATAGTTAGAAGCAATTTTTTAAAATTTCATTTTTTACAAATTGCCCAAACTTTTAAGGTGATGAAAAAATACCTCTACATCGTTTCTTTGCTCAATGCAAGTTGTATAACATTTCTGAAGAGTCACTCAAAATAATTACACTTAGAAAAATATACTTAGATATTATGTTTTTTGATAGAAAAAGTAATTGGTTCTATTAGGACTTTACTATGATAGTTGACTCCAGAAATTGTATAGAGAATTTTAATTGACCCTGTAAATCCTAAAACAAAATAAACATTTACTTAAACCTTCTTTACCATATGGCTTCTTGTTCCCCAAGCAAAAATTGATGTTCTCAAACGATTACATTAGGGTTCTGTTTTCCTGCTTTATATGCTGATTATTCACACACATGAAGTTTGAGTTCTTTTTTTTTTTTGGAATGTAGCTTCAGGTCTGTTGTAACACATCTTGAGAGAAATCTGGCCCCTGTAACATGACTATTACCCGAGGACATGCTATGTATTTGTTATGGAAATAATGTATAGAAATCCCACAGACACACCATCAATGAGTTATTGACTAATAAACTTTGACACTGCAGTAGGATTGATCAAAACCAATTATTTCCAAACCAGAACTGATGTATAGAACTTTCTCTGGAACTGCTTTAAGACTCCCTGAGCTGATTCTCTCTGAATATTGTGACTGTGCAAAATATAGTTTTTGACATTTGCTCAGAATTGTTTAGTTTTCTAGTCATTGAGGATGGCATCCCACAAGACAAACATTAACAGAGTTATAAACACCCTTTTGTAAATTTGTTTACATTCCTCTGATTCATGTTTGGACATGAAGCCCCCTCACTTATAAGATGGTTGGTTTTGACTTCCAAAAGAAAGTAGCATGCATAAAAATAGAAACTTTAAATTTTGGCTTCCATTTATTGAAGTAACTCAAGTAGGTTCATTAGGTTTTCCTGAGCCCTTACATCTGTGTACCAGTGAATCCTGAGAATACAGATATGGATTCAAGTGAACCTGGGAATCTAACTCTGACTCTTCAATAGTTATATGAGATTTCAACAGGATTTGTTAAAAAACCAAAGTAAAACAATAAGCTCCCCAAGACAAACATGAACTGTCTAATTGTAGCTGCTTTAAAAATTAAAGATGTTTAGAAGAGTGGTTTTCTATAATTATGAAATGGAATATGATGTAGCAAGATTGCTCTTTGACTTAAAAATAGGAGAATACAAGTGAGTAGAGATGTACCTGGGTAATGGTTCTGTTGTTCGATGTCCATCGTACATAATAACGAATAGGGATCACAAGTGTGTAGAGGACATGAAGGAAGGCAAATCCCAGTGCTATCAAGCCAAGCTGCTTTCTGCAAAGCATCCAGTGGTCAAGCCAGTCTGGGAATCGGCGGTATTTTGTACCTCGGTACAGCTGCAGAATGGCAGCAACAACACCAGGGAGGTAAACCAAGGCGAGCAGTGTGAGTGCTGCTATTGGAAAGACCCGATTTGGAATAGAAATAGGCAGACGGAATGTCCTGTCTCTTTTTTCATAAACATAAGGGTAGATTACTTCTCTTATTACACAGTAGAAAAAGAAGAAGACACACAGAACAGCAGACAAATAGAAGGGGAACCTCCACATTGGAAAGAGTTGTAGCGGGTAGTTTTCAATCTCATTGGCTGCCATGAGAGATCCTTTATCCAATGGAGTAAGTCCAAGACTACGAACGACGTCCATCACTCTTTGCTTGGCTTTGCTGTCATTTCCACAGATAAACACCTGGGTTAAAATAATTAGTTTTGTATTTATTCTTTCTTTAGTAATGGAGGACGTTGTTATATAGTAGTTAACTGCTTCTAAAATAAGGCTGTAGAGTGAACATATTTAATGAGATAATGGTTTAGACTTGCACATGTATGTTGGATAGTTAAGTACCAGGCTTTTAAGTTGAGAGTGGCTTAGGCATATGGCCTTGATATGATTAGACTTGGTTTTCTGCAGTACAGACAACTTGAGTTCTCTTCTGTATTTGTGGGTGCCACATCACTTACAGATTGTTTTTAATCTTGATGAATAAATGAAACCCATTTCATACAAAGTAATGGGAGTAGAAAGGATATCCTTCAACAATTTAGCAGTGTTATTTTCTAGTACTGACAGGAGGCCTCTAGAGGTTGACACCATTGGGTTCTATCATGCTGAAAGCTCAGGGTATAGATAATGGGAAATCACTACAATTGGTTACCCTACTTTGTCAAACCCAAGAAAGCTATTCATGGCACATATTAGCAAAATAAAATATTTTATTTTGAAATTATGTTTTGGAATCTTTGAGGTAAGTGCATATTAAGACATTTACTTTTTAAAGATGGAGTGTAAATCTATCTTGTAATCTTACCTGCCGACTTGCATCCAGCGCCCCTGACTGGAGAGCCCAGGCTGAGATGGTGTTAAATGCTTTTACCACGTGGGTTCCCGGCACCAACTGAGCAAGGTACTCTGCATTTGACTCTGGATACTGATTGATTTTGAGGTTGTTGCTGACATCAACCAATATTTTCCCCTTGAGAACCTCGGTTAATTCTGTGAGAAAATCATAATGTTCCCTGTGTATTGTTATGATTATAATGTCAGATTTCTGGGCTGCATCAGAGTAGCTCATGACCTCTGCATCACTGGGCAGCAGGCTGGACATCCCGGGGGTTCGACTTCCAAAAACAATAGAATAACCACACTGGAGCATTTTAAGTCCCAGTGATCTTCCAAAATCTCCAGTTCCAAAAATGCATACAGTTTCTTGCTTTTCTGAAGAATGCATAGTGAGAGGAGATGCATCTGTAGAAGTTTTCTCCATAACTGAAAGATAATCAAATACCCAAACAAAATATGAATGTTCTGGTAAAAAGGAATGAAAATTATATCAAGGAAACAGTGATTGAGTGATGTTTGAATCTTCTGATGAATTATCTCAAGCACATTCCCTACAAAATTTGGAAGGAGTAAAAACTGTCTCATATATTCTCATATGTCTTATTTAACAAAATCTTGTATTGGATGAAGAAACGCAGTGAAAACCCAAGACATTTACCAGTTGTGGTCTTAAACTGTGGATGTGTATCACAATGATACTGCATTATTGAGTACTTACATTATTACATTAGTACTTACATTATTGAGTTCCCAAAATTCTCAAGAGCAAAATCTGACAAAGAATGCACTAATATGGAAATTATAGACCAACTTATTTATATTTAGTGATGCAAAATCCCAAATTAACCAACAGTATCTGGTAGCCTGTTATGAGACAGTGCACTTGGATCAGATAGGATTATTCTAAAAATGTAAAGATTAGTTCTATAAATTCAATATTATAAAATCTATTAATAGAATACACCATATTAGAAAATTATTTCCTCACGCTGGCTCCCAGCAGACCATATTTATGTATGCTAAGTGGACCTACATTAAAATTTGACAGTTTTTCTTTATTTTTATTATTTTTTTAAAAAGGAACAAATATATATTTCCTTAACATACAAAGTATCTTTCTCAACCTAAAATTCAGTTTCATACTTTAAAGAGAATTACTAGAAATATTCCTAATAAAGTCATAAATGAGGTAAATATATATATCCTATATTATTGTTTGGATTCTAGCTAACACAATTGTACTGGAGAAAGAAATTAGAGGTATAGAAATTCAAAAGGGGTTGTAGAAAATCAAACTGTAATCTTGGGAAACTCAAAAGTCAATTGAAAAAGTGCTATACACATAAAAGCAATTCAATATCTTGTCTGGGCACTCAATTAATATCAATGCTCTTCTCATATGAGAAAAATAAACCAATTTGAAGATTTAATAGAAGAAAAGGCCCTATTTATGGCTGCAACAAAATAGAGATAGTATTTAGGAATGAACTTAAGATACAGGGTATATATCGTATATATGGGGAAGATCCCCTGGAGAAGGAAATGGCAACCCACTCCAGTGTTCTTGCCTGGGAAATCTCATGGATAGAAGAGCCTGGTGGGTTAGAGTCCGTGGGGTCATAAAGAGTCAGACATGACTTGGCAACTGAGCATGCACACACACCAGATATGTACAAGATCCAAATGAAGAAAAATTTAAAAATCCCGTAAGACTCAGAAAATTCATGTAAATAGAACTGTACAGCATGTCTCTGGGTGGGTAGCCTCAGCTTCACAAAAATGTCAGTTTTCTCTGGTTTAATCTATACATTCTGAAAAGTGTGCTAGTTCTATTCTAATAAATAGAGGACCAGTTTTATTAAATATTTTAAATCTAAAATATTATTCTGCTGTCACAGAAATAACAAATGTTCAGTGGAATAGAGTAAAAAAAAATCAGAAATGAACCTAAATTTATATGATAAAGATGAGCATCTCAAGTCGATGTAGAAAAGATTGCTTATTCAGTAGCTAATATTATGACAACTAAATAACCAATTGGAATAAAAAGCTTAATCTATACTCACACTCTTCCCCAAGGTAAATTTAAAATATATTAAGACTTGAAATGTATTTTTTTTTTAAAGAAATGGACCTATAATAGAACTGTAAGAGGCCATGGAGAATTATTTTATAACCTTAGAGGGGAAAGGTTATAAACTTTATGACTTCAATATAGTAAAAGATTTCTTAATCTTACCCAATGTAAAAGAAATGCAGGGCAAAACTAACCTGATATAAAGTTATAAACCATCTGACTGTGTTGCTTTTTAAGATTTTGAAATTTAAATTAATAATAAATCAAATAAAACTTCTTGAAGTTTTTATGATCTAATAAAATCATCTAGAATATTCTCCATTTTCAAAGAATATTATTTCTTATTTTGATTCTGAATTTTCTCAAAAAAATTCTCTTTCCAATATTTAGTATATAGTGTAAGCTTTTAGTTAATCTTTTTTGGGGGGGCAGTGGGTAGTAGTCTCTTGTGTTCAGTGATGCAACCTCAGTGCTAAAAAGAGCACTGACTGTGATGGGCCAGGCATTTGTTGATAAATATTTATGGGATGATATTGGAGGGGTGGATCGTTAGAGTTGTAAGCTGCAGTTTGTTCTGTGTGTCTGGCACAGTGAGAGGTGCATGATGAAGAGGAAGCTGAATGAGAATAGAGTGAACACTGGGAGGAAGGGAGGAGTAAAGAGAGAAAGTTGGTGGTGGGGGAGCTATTAAGGACATTACTTCTTTCACCCAAATGGATTTAAAGTAAAACTCCATGAATTTGATGTGGAATTTCAAACCAGACCTAATCACTATTCACTTCCGACATAGTGAATTTCATGCAGATTGCAGAGCATATGAAGCTTTCACCTTTTAAGAAGAAGTTCAGAAATTTGCCCTTTTCATTTTAGCCTATGGAAAATACCTAAATTTTTTTGTTTTTGTTTTTTTCCAGTGTTGTGTTAGTTTCAGGGTATAGCAAATATATATATGTGTGTGTGTGTATTCTTTTTCATATTCTTTTCCATTATAGGTTCTTACAAGATGTTGAATATAGTTCCCTGTGCTATATAGTCAGTCCTTGTTTATCTATAATATATATATATATTATATATATATATATATATTAGTGTTTGTATGTTAATCCCAAACTCCTAATTTATCTCCCGTCCCTACTACCCCTCTGCTTTGATAACCATCCATTTTGTTTTCTACACCTGTGAGTCTATTTCTTTTTTGTAAATAAGTTTATTAGTATCATTTTAAAAAGATTCCACATGTAAGTGATACCATATGACGTTTGTTTTTGTCTAAATTACTTTGGGGTCTTCCCAGGTGGTGCTAGTGGTGCTAGTGGTAAGGAACTTGCCTGACAATGCAAGAGACATTAGAGATGTGAGTTTGATCTCTGGTCAGGACGATCCCCTGGAGGAGGGCATGTCAGCCCACTCCAGTATTCTTGCTTGGAGAATCCCACGGTCAGGGGAGCCTGGCCAGCTAGGGTAGAAAAGAATTGGACCCCTCTGAAGAGACTTAACATGCAGGGCCAGCCATGTTGCATTATTTCATTCTTTTTTTTTTTTTTTCATTGTTTCTTTATTTCAGTGCATCCAAATTAAATTATTTCATTCTTTTTTAAGACTGGCTTATATTCCAGTGTTTATATATACAATGTCTTCTTTATCCATTCATCTCTTGATGGACATTTAGTTTTTTCCTTGTCTTGTCTATTGTAAATAGTGCTTCTATGGGAATGCATGTATCTTTTCAAATTAGAAAAAAGGAATTCTTACCTGAGCTTATCTGAAGCTGTGTATTAATATCTATATCACAGGCAGATCATTCAGACTTTTATAAATAATCATAAGTTATAGAGAAAAGGGACAAGACATATAAGACTTTTATATACTTCCACAGAAACTCTTTGAATAATTGAATTAACCACAACAGCTGAATCATTTTATAAACTAGCTGATGACTAATATCTTGAACTGTATCAGAGAAGGGTATGACTTTATATGAGAAAGCACCTGGAGATGAGCACAGCCTATCATATGGAAATACAGCTATGCCTTTGAAAAATTCTTAGGAGCATCTTCAAATACAAACTAGTGTAGCAATTTATATTTCTAATCAGTTAACAATTAGTTGTTATAACTCAAACCCTCAAACTGCTGAATGATGCTTTAATTTTTTACTTTGTGGAACTGGTTTGTAAGTGTATTGAAAGAATGCCTGTGTGCCTGTCTGTCCTATCATTTTTTTTCATTATTTGTCATAATATATTATTTTTCTCTTTTTTATATTGGAATGAACATTTGCAAGCAAAATACAGATTTGACAAAGTTCCTGGTGTCCTGCAGTGAGATGGATGATGTCTATATTGACATATTCTCATTTGGATCATCTTAATCATCTATTTCTGCTTTATTGACTATGCCAAAGCCTTTGATTGTGTGTATCACAATAAACTGTGGAAAATTCTGAAAGAGATGGGAATACCAGACCACCTGACTTGCCTCTTAGAAACCTATATGCAGGTCAGGAAGCAACAGTTAGAACTGGACATGGAACGACAGACTGGTTCCAAAAAGGAAAAGGAGTTCGTCAAGGCTGTATATTGTCACCCTGCTTATTAAACTTCTATGCAGAGTACATAATGAGAGACACTGGGCTGAAAGAATCACAAGCTGGAATCAAGATTGCCAGGAGAAATATCAATAACCTCAGATATGCAGACGACACCACCCTTATGGCAGAAAGTGAAGAGGAACTAAAAAGCCTCTTGATGAAAGTGAAAGAGGACAGTGAAAAAGTTGGCTTAAAGCTCAACATTCAGAAAACAAAGATCATGGCTTCTGGCCCCATCACTTCATGGGAAATAGATGGGGAAACAGTGGAAACAGTGTCAGACTTTATTTTTTTGGGCTCCAAAATCACTGCAGATGCTGATTGCAGCCATGAAATTAAAAGACGCTTACTCCTTGGAAGGAAAGTTATGACCAACCTGCTGCTGCTGCTGCTAAGTCGCATCAGTCGTGGTGCCCACCAGGCTCCTCCATCCCTGGGATTCTCCAGGCAAGAACACTGGAGTGGGTTGCCATTTCCTTCTCCAATGCATGAAAGTGAAAAGTGAAAGTGAAGTCACTCAGTCGCGTCTGACTCTTAGCGACCCCATGGACTATAGCCTACCAGGCTCCTCTGTCCCTGGCTTTTTTTCAGGCAAAAGTACTGGAGTGGGTTGCCATTGCCTTCTCCGGAATGACCAACCTAGATAGCATATTGAAAAGCAGAGATATTACTTGGCCAACAAAGGTCCATCTAGTTAAGGCTATGGTTTTTCCAGTGGTCATGTATGGATGTGAGAGTTGGGCTGTGAAGAAAGCTGATCACCAAAGAATTGATGCTTTTGAACTGTGGTGTTGGAGAAGACTCTTGAGAGTCCCTTGGACTGCAAGGAGATCCAACGAGTCCATCCTAAAGGAGATCAGTCCTGGGTGTTCATTGGAAGGACTGATGCTAAAGCTGAAACTCCAATACTTTGGCCACCTGATGCGAAGAGTTGACTCATTGGAAAAGACCCTGATGCTGGGAGGGATTGGGGGCAGGAGGAGAAGGGGATGACAGAAGATGAGATGGCTGGATGGCATCACCAACTCAATGGACATGAGTTTGAGTGAACTCCAGGAGTTGGTGATGGACAGGGAGGCCTGGGATGCTGTGATTCATGGGGTCGCAAAGTCAGACATGATCAAGCGACTGAACTGAACTCAACTGAATCATTGCAGAGAGAGTCCAGACTTTATTTTGATCATGTGGCCTCCACATGCATCTATTCTAAACTTTCATAAACTTAAAAAACACTGAAAATATTAATTACACTACACTAGTATTTTTTTTTTTTTTTTACTACACTAGTATTTTGTTCTCTACTTACTAGTGTGTGACCTTGGGCAAATTACTCAAGCTCTTTGTGTTTCAGTTACGTTATCTTTGAAATGAGAGCTCTGTAGTACCTACTTTAGAGACATTGTAAGGGCCAGATGAATTAATGTATCCATGTATTAAATGGCTTCTGCACATAAGAATTTATCAAAACATAGATGTAAAAACAGCTCAAGTGTGAATTTCCCTCATTTGTAATCTTACACATTTTAATACTTTCCTCTTAAAATGCAGCTGGAAATCCAATATAACACATTTGGGCTGTTACCCCAACCATTAAAATTTATTTTCACTCTTAAATCTTCAGAGACATCCCTGGGCAAATTGAAGATACAGAAACAATAAGGAGTTATTCAAATATCACTGATAGAGTTAATAGAAAGAAATATAGTTATTCCATTGGGCAGTTAGTCACTCTGTATTAAGTTATGGAAGTTTTAATGTTGATGATTGTGTTGCATACATCTTGAGTTGCACTTCAAATCCTCCTGGTTCTATTTCTAGTCACTGGGCAATAACTGAGCTCTGCAGTTTCCACTGCCTAACAGAAGCTCACTTTGGGGCTTTAAGTCTTTTATCTCTTGATCTTTGTTCTGGGCTTCTCTGAAACCTGTACCTGTTTGGCACTCAGACATGTACAACCCATGTCCCCATCAGAGGCCAGTGGGGAACAGGACTCCATGGATAAGGGCTTCCCTTTTCATTGTCTGGAACACAGTTCTGACACATTTCATAAGATTTCTTTGGAAGTGCCAGAGCAATTCTGGAAGTCCCAGAGCAATAGAGCACCACTCATCTGTGTGTGTGCCAAGTCGCCTCAGTCGTGTCTGACTCTTTGCAACCCCATGGGCTATAGCCTGCCCAGCTCCTCTGTCCATGGGAATTCTCCAGGTAAGAGCACTGCATAGAGTGGGTTGCCATTTCCTCCTCCAGGGAATCTTCCTGACCCAGGGATCAAACCCGCATCTCTTATGTCTCCTGCGTTGATATGTGGGTTCTTATCACTAGCATCGCCTGGGAAGCCCTCACTCATCTGTAACAGTGGCCAACTTAATGGGCTCTTGTCCTGTCTTTCCCTTGTTCACTGTTTTAAGTCCCTTGCTCCTCATTCCTTCTCCTTGCAATCACTTCTGTAATAAACTATCTGCATGCAAACCTTCGTCACAGGCTTTGCTTGCAAATCAACCCAGGGTAATATAATATTTTGATTATTATTATTATGTTTTATGATACAAGAAAAATGATCAGACCTAAGGTTATCATAACTAGGATAATAAAATAGATGTAAAAAATAAAATGTTAATTAATTTTCTGGAAGAATTTGATTCTACATTCTTGAAAAAAATAACCTAATGATAGGAGTTCATGAAAATGAGATGTACACATACTCTAAATCACAAGGGAGATCTCATTAAGGGTGTATTTTACAGGAAGTACTAGGTAAAAAAAGAAGTTATACCCATTTCAGACTTTGTAACTCAAAATAATTCCCACTTATAAACTTGGATTTATAGAGTTAGTAAGGGCTTCTTTGCATGAAATGTTCCTTTGGTATCTCTGATTTTCTTGAAAGGACAGAAATGGTATGGACCTAACAGAAGCAGAAGATATTAAGAAGAGATGGCAAGAATACACAGAAGAACTGTACAAAAAAGATCTTCATGACCCAGATAATCACAATGGTGTGATCACTGACCTAGAGCCAGACATCCTGTAATGCGAAGTCAAGTGGGCCTTAGAAAGCATCACTATGAACAAAGCTAGTGGAGGTGATGGAATTCCAGTTGAGCTATCCCAAATCCTGAAAGATGATGCTGTGAAAGTGCTGTACTCAATATGCCAGCAAATTTGGAAAACTCAGCAGTGGCCACAGGACTGGAAAAGGTCAGTTTTCATTCCAATCCCAAAGAAAGGCAATGCCAAAGAATGCTCAAACTACCACACAATTGCACTCATCTCACACGCTAGTAAAGTAATGCTCAAAATTCTCCAAGGCAGGCTTCAGCAATATGTGAACCGTGAACTTCCAGATGTTCAAGCTGGTTTTAGAAAAGGCAGAGGAACCAGAGATCAAATTGCCAACATCCGCTGGATCATGGAAAAAGCAAAAGAGTTCCAGAAAAACATCTATTTCTACTTTATTGGCTATGCCAAAGCCTTTGACTGTGTGAATCACAATAAACTGTGGAAAATTCTGAAAGAGATGGGAATACCAGAGCACCAGATCTGCCTCTTGAGAAGTTTGTATGCAGGTCAGGAAGCAGCAGTTAGAACTGGACATGGAACAACAGACTGGTTCCAAATAGGAAAAGGAGTTCATCAAGGCTGTATATTGTCACCCTGTTTATTTAACTTATATGCAGAGTACATCATGAGAAACACTGGACTGGAAGAAACACAAGCTGGAATCAAGATTGCCGGGAGAAATATCAATAACCTCAGATATGCAGATGACACCACCCTTATGGCAGAAAGTGAAGAGGAACTCAAAAGCCTCTTGATGAAAGTGAAAGAGGACAGTGAAAAAGTTGGCTTAAAGCTCAACATTCAGAAAACAAAGATCATGGCATCCGGTCCCACCACTTCATGGGAAATAGATGGGGAAACAGTGGAAACAGTGTCAGACTTTATTTTTGGGGGCTCCAAAATCAGTACAGATGCTGACTGCAGCCATGAAATTAAAACACACTTACTCCTTGGAAGGAAAGTTATGACCAACCTAGATAGCATATTCAAAAGCAGAGACATTACTTTGCCAACAAAGGTTTGTTTAGTCAAGACTATGGTTTTTCCAGTGGTCATGTATGGATGTGAGAGTTGGACTGTGAAGAAGGCTGAGCACCGAAGAATTGATGCTTTTGAACTGTGGTGTTAGAGAAGACTCTTGAGAGTCCCTTGGACTTCAAGGAGATCCAACCAGTCCATTCTGAAGGAGATCAGCCCTGGGATTTCTTTGGAAGGACTGATGCTAAAGCTGAAACTCCAGTACTTTGGCCATCTCATGCGAAGAGTTGACTCATTGGAAAAGACTCTGATGCTGGGAGGGATTGGGGGCAGGAGGAGAAGGGGATGACAGAGGATGAGATGGCTGGATGGCATCACTGACTCAATGGACGTGAGTCTGAGTGAACTCCGGGAGTTGGTGATGGACAGGGAGGCCTGGTGTGCTGCGATTCATGGGGTCTCAAAGAGTCGGACACGACTGAGCGACTGATCTGATCTGATCTGAAGGGCTTTTTGTTTAAAGACTAGGGAAAAACAAACAAACAAAAACTTTCCTAGTCCTCTTTTATTTGCAGATGTATGATGGAGGGAATAAAGAAAATAAGGAAGGTGGTAAACAAGAAGCAGAGTTATTAAGGGAAAGTTGGGGTAATTTAGTTATGGCTAAATTATGGCACAGTGGTGTCCTTCCTTCAGCTCTTTGCAAAACTCAGTTACATAACAGGAAGGAAAATAAGACTATCCCCTGGTTTGGAAAATCTCCAGGTTTTGGCTTCCCTGGTGGATCAGATGGTAAAGAGTATGCATGCAGTGCGTGAGACACAGGTTCAGTCCCTGGGTTGGGAAGATCCCCTGGAGAAGGAAATGGCAACCCACTCCAGTATTCTTGCCTGGCAAATCCCATGGATGGAGAATCCTGGCAGGCTACAGTCCATGGGGCTGCAAAAAGTTGGACACAACTGAGTGACTTCACTTTGCCTCCTCTGGAAGCATGTCCCATAGAGGGAGGCCAAGGCAGGTAAAGCAAACCCACAAGAGTGTTTATATACATCAGAGATTGCCAACCAATGATGCAGATGCAAATGTGGCAGAGACAACTGTAAGGGCCATGGGAGAAGCCACCACTAAGAAGCATGAATGTGTGTGTGTGTGTGTGTGCGCACACCTATGTGTGTGTGATGAGGGGGCACTAATTTTGGTCATGTAGAGTCAGTTTTAGAGGATTCTAGAGTATTAAGCGGAAGAGGCAATGGCACCCCACTCCAGTACTCTTGCCTGGAAAATCCCATGAATGGAGGAGCCTGGTAGGCTGCAGTCCATGGGGTCGCTAAGAGTCGGACACGACTGAACGACTTCACTTTCACTTTTCACTTCATGCATTGGAGAAGGAAATGGCAGCCCACTCCAGTGTTCTTTCCTGGAGAATCCCAGGGACGGGGGAGCCTGGTGGGCTGCTGTCTATGGGGTTGCACAGAGTTGGACATGACTGAAGCAACTTAGCAGCAGCAGCAACAGAGTATTAAGAATTTGGAAATGCCCAAACAGGATAAAAAAATTTTATATTTTAAATGATTATATTTAACAAATCAATGATATTAGTAAAGAAACCTTTTTATTGGGAGCAATGATAGATTCACAGGAAGTTTACAGATAGTACAAGAGGTTCTTGTGCATCCTTTTCCATGTCCTCCAGCACGTACTTTCACATAGCTAGAGGACAACATCAAAGCTGGGAGACTGACACGAGCACATTGGCTGTGTCCCTCTGTGCTGTTTTATCTCATGCGTAGTTTCATGTGGCCACTATTGCCAACAAGATGCAGAGCTATTCCATTACTACCCCCTTTATAGTCATACCTGACTCCCTCTCTGCCACCTCCCCCAACTCTGAAAGTCATTAATCTTTACTCTGTAATTTTATCATTTTGAGAATTTTATGTAAGTGAAACCACACAAAAGGAAACATTTTCCTATTGGCTTTTTTTTTTTCCACTTAGCATAATACCCTTAAGATCAATCCAAGTTGGTGCATGTGTAAATAGTTTGTACAAATAGTTTGTTCTATTTTAGTGTTCAGTCCATGGTACAGACTTTTTCGGTTGCTTATTTGCTATCTGAATGTCTTGTTTGGAAATGTTGGAACAGAATTACAAAATTTGCATGTTTTAAATGCTTATACTTAAAAAAAATCAATGCTATTAAATGCTCAGGTAGCACCTCCTGAGATTCTGAATCAATTGTTCTGAGATTGGGCCCAGGAATCTGTATTTTTTGGTAAAAGAACAAACCAAACAACTGAGTTCTCAAGAGCATCCAGAGCTGAGAACCACTGGAGAGATATGGTGGGGAGGGAAAAGGCAGAGGGAGAGCAGGCTATGGATGAGCTTATAAGGGGCTGCAGAAACATTTCACTTACTTTAAAATTTCTTCCTCTAAGTAATAATTGGCTGGGTATAATTGATAACCTAGAATTCCTATTTTTATGGTAACTGAAGAGTGTTCAGACACCCCAAGGGAGAGGATCAAGGGATGCCAGATACAACACTTGGTAGCTTTGCTCTGTAACTCCCTTAAGGAAACTAATGAGTTGTTTTCCATGAGCCACAAGTTATAATTTGATCAAATTCAGCCATGAATCCACTACAGTTATTCCTCCATAGCATCTCTCCTTTGGTGCCATATAACATCCTGGTTACATTTGGATGAAACCAGTATTAGAGATATTCTGTCCCTGTCTCCCTTTGAGAATTCAGCTTTGAATTCTGAACTGAGTTTTCACACAAGGTTTTGAATTCCTCCTACATTGTCCTCTCCAGACACCCATCTCCCCTCCTTCAGGGTTGCTGTTTCCAAGTCCAGTGATCTGGCTTGGCACCTCCCAGAGAGTCAGAATAGAAATAACACTTTAAAACTCCATACGCTGTGGCAGGATTTTTCATTTTAATTTGATGCCTGTAAACAGGGATTCTTCTCAGTCCTTCTTTCTGTTTTATTATCCCTTCTGAATTTCACTCTGAAAGCCCTACATGACTTGACAACATATTTGTAATGAGCTGAAGCCCATCAATCAAATATTTCCTTTCCTCACCAGGCATAGGGGCAGGAGGGAGTTCTGCAACTAGTCCAGCCTTCCTGTAAGATTCAGAGCATTTGTTTTAATATATCCCAGGGATAACTGGAAAGCAAAAAATAGTCCAAAAATTTTTTTTAAGAAAAACCTTACAATAATACATGAGCTCATCCTATTTATTCATGGAGCTATTTTTGTATTTAGTGAGGTCAAGGCTTTTTAGGGAGAGCAAGCATGCTTACATTTAAGTACATATTCTTTTACTGACAGTTATATATTATTGTAGCAAAATCAGAAGACCTTGATTTAAAAAGACCACTGACTGTAGTTTATAAAAAAATGTAATGTGCCCATAATCAGTGGAGTTTTCTAATTTTTGACAGTTCAATCTTCAGTCTATATATGTTATTTGAAAATATAATAGTACATTTCGTATTTTAGCCTTGTAGTTAGAAGTACCTCTGTTAGTAATAGCTATAGACTAACATAAATCTGTCATCCAAAGCCCTTAGTTTAAATAAAGAAACCACTGCAGATTGGTTGCTAAAAAACTAATTATTTCAATTGTTTTGGGAGAAAATGTTACATATCTCATGGCACCCTAATTTACTGATGATTAGTTTTTATGCTATCTAATAGAATGACACAAAAGGAAACTAATCAAGTTGTACAACTTGATCAAGTAACAAGAACATAACTAAATATAAAACTTTTACGTTGATGTTCTATGGGGATAAATATCCACGTGGATTGCTAGTAAGTAAAACTAGCTGTGACATGCGGTATAGCTAAAATGATTCTGTCAGTAGCGTTTCACTACCGTCCAATGAATTATCAGGAGAGCAATGTGACGCAGCTCTGTGTTACCTATTTGAATTATAGTTTAGATGAAACTCTATTTTTAATATTAGTTCTTTGGTGAAATTCTGATCCAATTAAAGATCTTTCTCATATGTGTTTTCACATTTAGGTCTCAGTTGCATCTGTCAAGAGACATGAAGATTGTTTTATGATTCCCTGACTAAGAGTTTTATCATGTAGGTTCATTAGCCCCTGTCTAGGCTGGTTAGTTCATTTGATTAAAGCTGGGGCTCATGACAGAAAGGTCAGGGGTTCAGTCGTGTCTAAGTTAATTTACCTTTACCTCTGTTTACATACAAAATTCTGAGCAACTTCTTATAGATCTGTCATTCACCTCAATTCACCATCAGGAAAACAACTCTATCTCACTGACTTGGTGGCATTTGACTTGTACATACTATTAATACCTGAGCATTTGCTTATTGGTTAATCTGGTGATTGTAAAAACCCACTTAATATTTAGTGTCAATTAGTGGATTTTGCTTTTCTAGGATTGCTGTAGTCAGTCAGAAACATTTAGGAATTTATTTGATCATTTCAAAATTAACTTTGTTTAAATAAATTTTCTATAAATAGTCATTTATCCTCACCTTGAAGCCACTGGGAATTATCTGAATATTGATTACTGCCAACCTGTGGATCTGATCCTGTTTCCCTCTCTCCCTTTAACTCTGCTGATGGTGTAACTCCAATCTGCTTCAAAGCATCTCCTTACAATGTTTAGAAATCTCCTGGGGGTGCTTTATATGTCCTTTATATAGTCTCTTTCATCTTCTTTTCGGTACCATTTGCTTTCAGTTTTAATTTGGCTTTGGAGGCAAGGATCCCCAACGGCCAGAGTACTTTTAATATTTTCCAAGACCCCATGAGCTCGAGCTGTATGGAATGATCTGGCCTTGCAGCTGCTCCATTTCTTACCCCAGGAGAGAAAGTGCTCTTGAAACTCCTTCCCCTTCTCATGTTATACTAGACTGAGAGCACTGCTGGTTGATAAATATATTTTAGTGAATCAGCTCCTCCTTTTTAATTCCTAGATTTTTAACCGCGGCTCTTTTTAGTGGTGTGGTGTGGCTGGAGCTGGCTTGCCAGCTGAAAGTTTGAAATTAGCCAACTTTGGAGATTTCACGCCATAGAAATCAGCAAGTGCTTCTATTTAGGATATCTTTTTTCCTTAGAGAGCCATTTACCGTCACACACTGGCTCTTTCTCTGTCTCTCGTCTTCTTCTCTCCAAGACTCTGCCTGGGACCATGGAAATGGGAAAATGGTTGGACTGATAGGATGATACACTTTCTCAATCCTGACTCTGGACTTTAAGCCTTAAAATCTCTTTCCTTAGAGCCTCTCCCCCTCTTCTAGGGAGGCTCAGGCTCATAGGTTCTTAATGAAAACAGAAGCCATGTGGGTCCCTCTACCCCAGCAAAGGTCCCAGGCCCTTTCAACCCCACACATGGAGTTAACACAATTTGGACTATAAGTCTGACACTGCTAGACTCTTGGCTCCCTTCAGAAGATAGATACAGGGACCTCTTTGTGTATCATCATTCCCAAACACATAGTTTTGAAGTTTTCAGACATGCATTAAAAAAAAAAAAGGAGTTTAGGATCTTAGTTTGGGATAAACATTATTGGCTGCAATGTATCATTTACCAACTTACTGACTGCTTTCTCTTCAAGTGCCTCCCATATCCCATACTGCTATGTCAGGGCAATTGAATACAAAGAAGAAATCACTTTAATAGCAGTACTTGGGTACTGGAAAAGAAATAGCCATTTCTACAATAAGAGTGATTTGATGTAACTTAGTTCTTTTTAGCTAATCAGTAGGCTTCATTTTGGAGAAGGCAATGGCAACCCACTCCAGTACTCTTGCCTGGAAAATCCCATGGACAGAGGAGCCTGGTAGGCTGCAGTCCATGGGTCGCTAAGAGTCGGATATGACTGAGCAACTTCACTTTTACTTTTCACTTTCATGCATTGGAGAAGGAAATGGCAGCCCACTCCAGTGTTCTTGCCTGGAGAATCCCAGGGACGGGGGAGCCTGGTGGGCTGCCGTCTCTGGGGTTGCACAGAGTTGGACACGACTGAAATGACTTAGCATCAGGCTTCATTTCTTATGCCATGCCTTCAGGTATTAAAAGAAAGGCTCAAGTGTTTTATTTAAGTTAAACTAATTAAAACCTTTAAAATTCAATATTCCAACTTTCATGACCTCAGTTAAATGCATTAATTGCATTATGTCACTCTTTAAAATGAATTAAATGCCAAAGTATTATAGTTACAAATTTATTATGAATCTTACCCAGGATAGCAACATAATAGGGTTATTAAATTAAGGTTAATTAGAAGAAACACCAAGATTCCTACAATTTATTTATTCTTTTAAAAAAGCAGAATAATTTCCACTACTTACTTTATATGTATTGTAGAGTATAAAGCAATCTCATGCTTCTTCCCAAAGGGCAGGTAGTTGAAATCTGAACACTTTGACCCTCTTAACTAGTATAGCACAGGAGGTATCTGTGCATATAACCTCCTATGTCCATAATTATTAGCATCTTTCAAAAACAAAAATTAGTGTATCAGCAATGTCTTGATACACTAAAACAATGTCTTGATACACAAAAACACTGCATGTTTTTGACAGATTTATTGAAAAACCTCTCTGTGCAAGGCCCTGTGCTACATAAGAGGGGTAAAGTGATAAACTAGACTGTTCTTGTCCTCATGGGGCTCCTGTCTTGGGGAGGATATAGACACATAAACTGCTGTAAAACAACATGTGAAGACATTGAATGTACAGAGAAGGGCGCTAATCTGCCTGGGAAGCAGAACAAGAAAGTTTACCAAAGTCTTTGCATAACTGTTTCAGCCACTGCTCTATTTGGGCTCAAAGCTATTTCCATACCTTATAAACTGAGATGTATAAATGAAAGATGTATGATCAGAGTGGACCATTAGCCATGTTCTCCTATTCTGATTCTTCTCAGTTATTGAGCCATCGCCAGTGAAAATCTGATTGGAGCACTTGGCTCTGTGCTTGAACCATTATTTTCCCTCAATTTATTTGGAGCTAAGGCAAAAGCGATGATCTAGTGTGTTTTCTGATACCCCCCTCCCCAAGAGGTATGCTATATTGTTATATTAAGTTGCTTCTTAGATTTCTTTGTATTCAGAATTATAGTTCCTGACTTTTCAAAATTATCCTTTGCATACATTTGCCTTCCTTATAAGATGAAAAGTGAACTTCATCCTGACATGAAGACTGATCATATAATCTACATTTAAAAGTAACATATATCTCTCAAAATAACTTCAAAATACTCAGCCATCAAAATTCAGTATGGTAAGGCTTCTTTACACATGGCAGACAACACTCTTCTAGAAAATTGTAGAGAAGCATTCAGATTTGGATGTCATGTCCTGCCTAGTTAATTAGGGTGGAAATGCTTCTTTGAGTAGAACATTGCATATTTTTTTGCAGTGATGTATTTCTGAAAGATGATCTTCAAACAGTGCAAACACTCTTTGATCCTTTTTCCATAATAATTTGGTAAGAACAAATTGCTTAAGTATGTTGGCCAAATATGTTTTCTTATCATGTATTATTTTCAGCATTAGTTATCCTTTAGTTATTAGCTCTATTCCTTGCAGGCCTGATTTTTCTCAATAAAATAACAAGTGTTAATTAAAATCATTTTGGAAATGACCCAAAAGTCATTTAAAATATCATGGTAGGTGGGACATGTAATGTGGAACTCTTCATAGTTAACTGTCCTCATAGTTAACTAATGACCTGTTCTCTTTGGATGTACAAAGCACAGAAGGATGTACAAAAGCAGTCATACAGGTGACTTCAGAGGCCTTGTAAAGTTTATTACTTTTGGCCTAATTGTAACTTAGAAAAAAAAAATCCCACACAGAAAACTTCACTATCCACAGCATGTCCTAGACTGTTAGAGTAGGACTTATAGGTAAATGTAGTTGCAGACACTTAATAATTGACTTCTCTCCCTGGTGGCTCAGACAGTAAAGAATCTGCATGCAATGCTGGAGACCAGGTTCAACCCCTGGGTCAGGAAGATGTCCTGGAGAAGGAAATGGCAACCCACTCCAATACTCTTGCATGGAGAATTTCATGGGCAGAGGAGCCTGACAGGCTACAGTCCACGGGGTAGCAAAGAGGCAGACGTGACTGAGTGACTAATTTTCAATTTCTCCCTGGTCGCTCAGATGGTAAAGAATCTGCCTTCCATGCAGGACACCTAGGTTTGATCCCTGGGTGGGGAAGATCCCCTGGAGAAGGGAATGGTTACCCACTCCGCTATTCTTGCCTGGAGAATTCCATGGCCAGAGGAGTCTGACAGG
Source organism: Bos grunniens (assembly GCF_055505025.1). Taxonomy (NCBI): domain Eukaryota; kingdom Metazoa; phylum Chordata; class Mammalia; order Artiodactyla; family Bovidae; genus Bos; species Bos grunniens. Next base: position 47,835,335 of record NC_141168.1, on the reverse strand, counting down.
CTACAGTCCACAGGGTGGCAAAGAGCTGGACACAACTGAGTGACCAACATTTTAAAAAGAGTTTTTCACTTTTTCAGAGGATAATCCAGAGGAAACCTACAAGATGCCCTGGCAAGTCTTCAAGTTTGAAAAGTGATTGTATTTTTTTTTTCTGCTAGCAGCTTATTAACTTTATTAAGATTTTAAAAGGAAATAATTTTGAAATAGCAGTTAACAAAAGATTCAAATGACTTCCAAAGAGAACTGGGTGGTGAGGATCATGAAACACTGGATGTGTTTCTGAGGGCAACTTCAGAATCAGCTACTCAGGAAACTTTAAAAAGAGAATTTATACCCTTTTAATAATGTCATGAATAATGGTAGCATAATGAGGGTTGATCCTTGAGGAAATGTGGAATGACTGCTCAAATGTTCTTCAATTTTGAAATTTTATGATAAATGAATCCATTTTCCTCAAAACTGTTCAGAACAAGGCTCAGGGTTTTCAATTTAAGCACAGGTTTATAAAAATTTATTTGGTTACTTCTAACACCAGTTAGCAAGCTTAAGCAAGGTAGGCATCTGGAAATCATTCTGAAATTAGGGGTGAGGCCTTGAACAGGCTGGTTTCTGAACCTCAGGCTGCCGCGTGAACTTCAGCAACACCATAAACGTTGCTGGATGGAGAGAGTGCCATGACCCAATTTCTCCATACACATGTTCCATTTACTTTACAACCTCCAAGCCTGATAAATAAGGAGTGCTCCATCCTGTTTTCTGGGGTGGCGGTGTTTGCCATGCAGGTGGAATACAGGCAGGTATTGATACCGTGCTAAATCACAGCATTCTGAAAAACTTGGGGCCTTGCAAAAGGCCATATCTCAAAAAAGTTACTGCTTCAAATAAATGTGCCATTTTATAAAATTACACCTACTGTATCAGAAAAAAATGTTCTTTCATGTGAGTGACATTTATATGACTGTCATTTATACGGAATAGGACATTCTCACAGAGCAAGGCTGAAGAATTGGTTTGGAAAGCTGAGAGTATTCTCTGAATGATAAAAGTGGTGCAAATCCAAGGTATTCAGTAGAAAAAGACTGTCTCTCCACAATTGGGTAGTTTCCCTAAAAAAGTGAAACCTGCTTTATTATGAAGAAAGAAATTTCTTAGTTAGACATATGTCATTGATGAAGTTTTCAATGTATTTCAAACCTACAAGCATCTTTAGTCATGGGTTTTTACCTTGTTAGAGGTGGATTTTGTGGCTACTCTGCTCCAATAGTCTTTTATTTTATATGTGTGGAAACTGAGGCTGAGGTGTTGAACTTCTAATTAGAACTAAGAATAGAATTCTCCAGTCCCACCCCTGCCCTATTCTCCACCCAGTTGACTTTCCTTTAGACCAGTCATCTTCTAAAGAAAGTTTTAAAATTACTATCCAGAGGGGAAAAGTACCTTCCAGCTGCCTCTGGACAAACAGGGAACCAAAGGTTTTATTTACTCTTCACATCGATTACATTCCAAAGCAGAATTTCTCTGGATTAACAATTGCTAAAGATCAAGGAACGAAGCAGTTGCAAATCTCAGGACGCATTTTCAGCTCTTGGCCAGGAAGTGTAGTCAGATCTGAGATTGTCTTTATCTAGAAGTAAGACACAGAGAGAAGTCCAAAGCCCCAAGTCTTCCTTCTTAGGGCTCCTCTGCACCCCGAGGAAGCAAGAGAGAAAACTCCTGGAAGCAAGCCGCTTGCTGAATTGCTTAACTCATCCTGCCACACCCTTGGGTGGTCTTGCACCTTCTTCCCAGGGCGAGCAGGTTTGCGGAGCAGAGTCCTGGAAGCAGGGATTCGAGGTGGGCAGAAGCTGATAAGGGAGGGGAGCCCTATGGCGAAAGGTACCAGGCGTAGGCCGGCAGCAATATGACCCACCTGCGGGAGAGGTGCTTCTGAAGCGGCTGTGGTCCAGCGCCGCTGCTGCAGGGCGCAACGAGGGCCAGGCTGGGAGGGGACGCTGCTCGGTGCTCTGTGCTCCGGTGCTTTGCCACGCTCAATTTAAGAAGCCCAGAGCGGAGGGAGGGCTCGCTAGATTGCGCAAGAGAAGTGGTGAAGAAAGCGCTTCCAGGAAGAGTTCAAGCTGGGAATCCCAGACAGCTGGGAGGACCAGAAATTCCGGTGCTGCCACCGTTGCTGCAGATGTTGACATTCATCTCGGGCCAGTGGAGTTTTTAAAGGATTTTCCCCAGACCCTTTGAGATCTTGTTTATCCCTGGCAGATTGAGGCTTGGAGAGGCTGAGGAGGACCCCTTTTCTGAAGGAACCAGAGAGGCTACTTTGAAAAGCTGAGAAGACATCACCTGGTTTTGGTTTCTAGGCATTTCTGCCTGTGCTATAGTGTCTTAATTCAGAGGTGACATCTTTCTCCTCTACCTGGAAACCTTGGGTTTGGGGAGGGGCGGGGGTGCATAAATTGGATGATCTTGAATTTGGAGGTCTTAATTTAGGTACATTAAGTGGTTCAAAGGAAACAAACCAAGTAAGAGAGAGGGATACTAATGAGGATGCCAATGTGTGTCTATACTTATATAATATTGGATAATAATGGTGCAATTATATATATTGGACTAATAGGTCTTTCTACTTAGAAAGAGCTCAAGAGTCACACCTGTGATGGCTTAAAATTTAACTAACCATGATAATCTATGGGGCAAAACACAACTGCACTCCAAAATTCTGTGGTCTAGAGCCCAGAGCCTTCTCAATCTTTCTCCCACCCAATCACCTGGTCTTAATGATGTGCTTGCCCAGGGCAAGATGTTCAGCCACATGGGGGGCCTTTTCCTAGCACTTTTGAGTCAAATCCCTTTCTGCCTGGATTGCGACTCTCCCCAGAGCATCTCATGGAGTCAGGTCAGACACCATGTCTTCCAAGAGGTCTTCTTTGAGCCACTTGTTATAATTAAGCTTTTCTTTCTCCATACAGTGTAATTTATTCTTCTACTACAGAAGTTAGGATAATTTGCCTCTTAAGAAAATTATTGTGTATCTCCTTTCCTGGTCTGCAAGCTTCAAGGGTTGACACTCTATTTTTTTCAGCCTGGAATTCTCCACCACACCTAGCACAGTAGTTGGCATATAATAGGTACTCAACATTTATTGCACTCATTAGTAAATCTACTGCCAGTTATATTTTGCAGAAAGTTCATCAGGTATAATTCTTCGGGGATGGAAGAACATAAAAAGGTATTCATTGCTTTTATAGCATCTGATTTTCCCGGTCTAAAGACTCACAGGGTGAGAGAAGGGTGTAGCAAAGAAAGAAGGCTTCTTTCTGTGTCTCTAAGAAGCCTCACAGTTGATCAACACAGTTGCTGTGACTTGCTCCTGGTCTAGCATCTGGCTTTAATCCTTGTGGGCACAAAAACTCAATTCTTAGCACATTGAACCGGGTACTTACAATTAGAATGCTGATTTGTTAGTGGTCAATGGAGTATAAAGCAAATAGTTAGTGTGAAATACGGTTGCTATGGGCACCAGACATTGTGGCCACCGCATGGTCTCCCAGTAGGCACATCCCGTGGAGGCCGTTTTATATAAAAGGCTGCTCCATAAACAGAGGAAATGAGTTGTAAGATTGCAAAGTTGCTGGCATCTAGCCATCCACCAGTCACACGGTGATTACATACATGCCACCAGAAGCAGACAGCTGAGGTCTGGACCTGGTCACTCTGGTTTCTGGGCAGTGTTTGGATCCTTTATAAGTTGACAAAATAGAAAATCATATTCCCAAATGCAGCCTCCCATTAATAACTGAATCATTTCTTTAGGTGATTAGATAAATAATCATTGCTGTAGATAAACATCAGATGGACAAAACATTTTGAAGCCCAATTTTATTAGAGGCAGATGTATTTCAGTTATATAAGCTCTTTTTTTTGCCAAAGGCAACTCCCCAGAAAGGGAAGATTAAAATGACTGGAATATGAAAGATTAAAAAAAATTGTCTTTATTAGTACGAAATTTATGAGGTACTTGGCTTATTTATCTTGTGGTTTAAGAACTGATTTTTCCCTTGGTCTTAGGAAGGACACACAGTTCATAAGTCTCCAAGTCTTTCCTTAAGCCTTTACTATACGGCAAAATTCAGCTTCCAAAGATGCCAGGTACTGGAAAACCTGAGGATTTTTCTCTTGGCAGGATTCACCCTTCTCCATGTAGCATTATCATTGGAACTCCAGATAACCCTTCCCAGATGTTGCACGCCATCAAACAGGTCCTGTTCAGAGATTTCCATGGGGACTATGCCCTAAGTCTTTCCTGTTATTTCTTCTTCTGCCAGCCTCAGTTCATTTCAGTCGCTCAGTCATGTCCGACTCTTTGCAACCCCATGAATCGCAGCACGCCAGGCCTCCCTGTCCATCACTAACTCCCAGAGTTCACTCAGACTCATGTACATCGAGTCAGTGATGCCATCCAGCCATCTCATCCTCTGTCGTCCCCTTCTCCTCCTGCCCCCAATCCCTCCCAACATCAGAATCTTTTCCAATGAGTCAACTCTTCGCATGAGATGGCCAAAGTACTGGAGTTTCAGCTTTAGCATCATCCTTCCAAAGAAATCCCAGGGCTGATCTCCTTCAGAATGGACTGGTTGGATCTCCTTGAAGTCCAAGGGACTCTCAAGAGTCTTCTCCAACACCACAGTTCAAAAGCATCAATTCTTCAGTGCTCAGCTTTCTTGACAGTCCAACTCTCACATCCATACATGACCACTGGAAAAACCATAGCCTTGACTAGATGGACCTTTGTTGGCAAAGTAATGTCTCTGCTTTTCAATATGCTATCTAGGTTGGTCATAACTTTCCTTCCAAGGAGTAAGAATCTTTTAATTTCATGGCTGCAGTCACCATCTGCAGTGATTTTGGAGTCCAGAAAAATAAAGTCTGACACTGTTTCCACTGTTTCCCCGTCTATTTCGATGAAGTGATGGGACCGGATGCCATGATCTTCGTTTTCTGAATGTTGAGCTATAAGCCAACTTTTTCACTCTCCACTTTCACTTTCACCAAGAGGCTTTTTAGTTCCTTTTCACTTTCTGCCATAGGGGTGGTGTCATCTGCATATCTGAGGTTATTGATATTTCTTCCAGCAATCTTGATTCCAGCTTGTGCTCCTTCCAGCCCAGTGTTTCTCATGATGTACTCTGCATATAAGTTAAATAAGCAGGGTGACAGTATACAGCCTTGACGTACTCCTTTTCCTATTTGGAACCAGTCTGTTGTTCCATGTCCAGTTGTAACTGTTGCTTCCTGACTTGCATACAGGTTTCTCAAGAGGCAGGTCAGGTGATCTGGTGTTCCCATCTCTTTCAGAATTTTCCACAGTTTATTGTGATCCACACAGTCAAAGGCTTTGGCATAGTCAATAAAGCAGAAATAGATGTTTTTCTGGAACTCTTTTGCTTTTTTGATGATCCAACAGATGTTGGCAATTTGATCTCTGGTTCCTCTGCCTTTTCTAAAACCAGCTTGAACATCAGGAAGTTCATGGTTCACATATTGCTGAAGCCTGGCTTGGAGAATTTTGAGCATTACTTTACTAGCGTGTGAGATGAGTGCAATTGTGTGGTAGTTTGAGCATTCTTTGACATTGCCTTTCTTTGGGACTGGAATGAAAACTGACCTTTTCCAGTCCTGGGCCACTTCTGAGTTTTCCAAATTTGCTGGCATATTGAGTACAGCACTTTCACAGCATCATCTTTCAGGATTTGGGATAGCTCAACTGGAATTCCGTCACCTCTACTAGCTTTGTTCGTAGTGATGCTTTCTAAGGCCCCCTTGACTTCACATTCCAGGATGTCTGGCTCTAGGTGAGTGATCACACCATCGTGATTATCTTGGTCATGAAGATTTTTTGTACAGTTCTTCTGTGTATTCTTCCCACCTCTTCTTAATATCTACTGCTTCTGTTAGGTCCATAACATTTCTGTCCTTTATTGAGCCCATCTTTGCATGAAATGTTCCCTTGGTATCTCTAATTTTCTTGCAGAGATATCTAGTCTTTCCCATTCTGTTGTTTTCCTCTATTTCTTTGCATTGATTGCTGAGGAAGGCTTTCTTCTCTCTTCTTGCTATTCTTTGGAACTTTGCATTCAGATGCTTATATCTTTCCTTTTCTCCTTTGCTTTTCGCTTCTCTTCTTTTCACAGCTATTTGTAAGGCCTCCTCAGACAGCCACTTTGCTTTTTTGCATTTCTTTTCCATGGGGATGGTCTTGATCCCTGTCTCCTGTACAATGTCATGAACCTCCATCCACAGTTCATCAGGCACTCTATCTATCAGATCTAGTCCCTTAAATCTATTTCTCACTTCCACTGTATAATCATAAGGGATTTGATTTAGGTCATTCCTGAACGGTCTAGTGGTTTTCCCTACTTTCTTCTATTTAAGTCTGAATTTGGCAATAAGGAGTTCATGATCTGAGCCACAGTCAGTTCCTGGTCTTGTTTTTGTTGACTGTATACAGCTTTTCCATCTTTGACTGCAAAGAATATAATTAATCTGATTTCGGTGTTGACCATCTGGTGATGTCCATGTGTAGAGTCTTCTCTTGTGTTGTTGGAAGAGGGTGTTTGCTATGACCAGTGCATTTTCTTGGCAAAACTCTATTAGTCTTTGCCCTGCTTCATTCCCTATTCCAAGGCCAAATTTGCCTGTTACTCCAGGTGTTTCTTGACTTTCTACTTTTGCCTTCCAGTCCCCTATAATGAAAAGGACATCTTTTTTGGGTGTTAGTTCTAAAAGGTCTTATAGGTCTTCATAGAACCGTTCAACTTCAGCTTCTTCAGCGTTACTGGTTGGGGTATAGACTTGGATTACTGTGATATTGAATGGTTTGCCTTGGAAACGAACAGATCATTCTGTCGTTTTTGAGATTGCATCCAAGTACTGCATTTCGGATTCTTTTGTTGACCATGATGACTACTCCATTTCTTCTAAGGGATTCCTGCCTGCAGTAGTAGATATAATGGTCATCTGAGTTAAATTCACCCATTCCAGTCCATTTCAGTTCGCTGATTCCTAGAATGTCGACGTTCACTCTTGCCATCTCTTGTTTGACCACTTCCAGTTTGCCTTGATTCATGGACCTGACATTCCAGGTTCCTATGCAATATTGCTCTTACAGCATTGGACCTTGCTTCTATCACCAGTCACATCCACAACTGGGTATTGTTTTTGCTTTGGCTCCATCCCTTCATTCTTTCTGGAGTTATTTCTCCACTGACCTCCAGTAGCATATTGGGCCCCTATTGACCGGGGGAGTTCCTCTTTCAGTATCCTATCATTTTGCCTTTTCATACTGTTCATAGGGTTCTCAAGGCAAGAATACTGAAGTGGTTTGCCATTCCGTTCTCCAGTGGACCACATTCTGTCAGACCTCTCCACCACGACCTGCCCATCTTAGGTGGCCCCACGGGCATGGCTTAGTTTCATTGAGTTAGACAAGGCTGTGGTCAGTGTGATCAGATTGACTAGTTTTCTGTGCTTAGGGTTTCAGTGTGTCTGCCCTCTGATGCCCTCTTGCAACACCTACCATCTTACTTGGGTTTCTCTTACCTTGGACGTGGGGAATCTCTTCATGGCTTCTCCATCTCTTCCTGCCACCCTACTATGTCCATTTTTCCACATGGCAGAACTTAGGAAAATTGATGAAGTAGAGCTAGAGCTAGTGTTCATTAACTATTAGTAAGCGATTGGATTAAAGTGTGCTTTAACATCTTGTATCTCCTTTTTTTCTCTCATTTTTCTCATCTTTAGGGACCTTCTTCTGTGCAGCTCCAGGTCTTACCCATTTGTCCCTCTTCCTTATTGTCTGTGCTCATAGTATATATACCACACACGTTTTTATGGGGTGGGGCTTTCAACATTTGCTGGCCCTAGATGTTATTGACTTGATAGCCTATCTAACTGGAGAAGGCAATGGCAACCCACTCCAGTACTCTTGCCTGGGGAATCCCATGGACGGAGGAGCCTAGAGGGCTGCAGTCCATGGGGTTGCTAGGAGTCGGACACGACTGAGCGACTTCAGTTTCACTTTTCACTTTCATGCATTGGAGAAGGAAATGGCAACCCACTCCAGTGTTCTTGCTTAGAGAATCCCAGGGAAGGGGGAGCCTGGTGGGCTGCCGTCTATGGGGTCGCACAGAGTTGGACACAACTGAAGTGACTTAACAGCAGCAGCCGCCTATCTAACTAGCATGTATTGAGGAAATTTTTATCAGCTTAAAGATTTATCTTCTAGCTATTTTGAGGGAAAAAAAATTTGAAGAACCCCTCGGGATGTCTCTGCCTACTCAAAGGAATGAGTCTCAAGTTGGGGGTTGCAAGCGCACTGGGAGATAGTTTTGAATATGAGTATAATGATGTTTTATTTTTTGTTGGCCCATCATTCAGGGCCAAGATGAGGGTGAAGTGAATGAGGAGCCTAGGGCAGAATATTTGAGGAAAAGGTCACTGTCAAAACCAAACTTCCATGAATTAAAAATGAGTGTCTGATTGACTTAAATTTTGCCTCTTGGTGCTTCTCTGGACTCTTGTCCTGGCCTTGGAGAATCCATTTCCTTTCTGCTAATCATAGACCCATTTTTTTTTTTTTTTTCTTTGAGAAACACCCTTGCACAATCCCTGGTCTGGTTGGAAGTGGTAACACTGCTAGGATTTCAGGAATAGATCCATTACTTAGGTCTGGCCAATACACAGAAATTGGCTCAGTGATTACCTAAGCTGGGCCAGTAGGAATCTTTCCAGAGGGTTATTGAACTGCTAGAATGTAAACCTGGGTGGCTGTGAAGAGAGAGTGGGCCTGAGAAAGTAGCCACTTCCAGGGAAAGGAGAGCAAAGAGATGGGAAGAGACAGATTTCTGAAGTTGCTGGAACTTCATACCACTGGGATTTTCAGTTACAAGAGTTGGTATTTGGATGTTTGCCTAAGAAAATGGGATTGGGTACAATGAGAAGGTCACCTGATCAGTCTTGCTTCTCCAGTCCTACCACATATTTAAGGTACTTTCATCACAGACAAGGATGACATTTGTTGTTTTGGAAAAAAGCTTCCCATTTTTTTTGTAGCAGATTTGGGACATGGGTAAGCAATCAATCTCTGTGGTTAACGCTTCTAGGCTACTTCCTGGTGGACTTGGAAATTTAATTTCTTGTCCCAACAAATTTCTCTTCCTACTCTTTTCCTACTTTTCCAAGAAGTGTACTAATTGAACCATCAACCCCCGCCTCCCCCCAACTATAAAATTGTAAAGGGTACAGTAAAGAAATCCACACCATGGACCTGGTTTTAACTTATTTTTAGGATTCCTGCCAACACAGAGAAGGAAGCAAAACCGAACATTTTGCCACCCACTTGTACCCAAAAAAAGTCCTGATGGGAAAATATGCCAGACACTGACAATAGTGGAGACTGGGCTAGATGATGTCAGGAAGGACAATCAAGAACTTAAAAATAAAACGTGCCCTAAAGAAACTCTCACTAGAAATTCAAGAGGAGGTGTAAGTGGAAGAGTTGAGCGTGTGAGATGAGTGAATAGTAATATTTTTAAAAGTCCCTGACTGCAGGTGAAGGGTGGCTACTTCTGGGAATTAGAAATGGGCAAGAAATCCCAGTCCTCTTTATCTGGGCCTCTGATTCTCCAGGTCACAAGGTCTGTGTTAATGTTGGAGATTCCAAAGCCACTGGCAGGGCAGTGAACTAATCATCCCCAGTAGAAATCTGGATGTGGGCCAAGCCGCACCTGCTGACCTCAGAGGTGGTCAATTAGTTGGGACACTATCAAAGAACAAGATGTTCAAAATAGTTTGAAGAAATAGGGAAACTTTTAAGTTGAGTTCATGTTTTGATAAATGACACTGTTACTAAGGGAGATGTTCTTTGGTAATCCTAAAAATGAAGATAAGGTGACTCAGTTTCACCCCAGCCTCCCAGTAGACACGCTGATTTATCAAGCTATGGGAAGAGCTCTGATTCAACAGAGGGTGGTGACTACTGTTAGCACTGCAGGTATTATTAGTAAAGTCAATTCCAGTCCAGTCAATCTATGCTTGGTGCCAGTAAAGGCAGTTTAGTTGGATTTTCAGATGCTAAAGAGGGAAAAAAGATTCAAGTGCATTTAGCTTCATGCATTGTCCTGTTCACCTTCAAACAAAGTTAGCAATGAGTCAATCATAGGAGGAAAAGAAAAGGACAAGAAGAATTAAAATATTAGGTATATTTTTATTTTTGCATAATTTTAAATATTTGTAAAGATAAATTACTTATAAGAGTTATTTTTCTTGGAATAGCCTTAAGGATAACTATAAAACTTCCTCTGTCATGCTGGCAGGGAAATACCAAATCTAGGTGATTTATTTTATATTCACAGATTATTTGCCACACCATTGATTTAACTACTGTAGGTTGTTTTGGGTTATATAAAACTTCTTTTTAAAGTATTAATTAAAATATTTGAACAAATAATGCAAGGTGCAAAATTCAAGATATGAAAAGGGTACTTGAAAAACACATTTTTTTCCCCCAGACAATGAGTTTTCCTGCCTGGAGGCGACCATTCGGATGATTTGTTGGGCTCCTTTCACAGACAGACAGTGCACATTAAAACACATACTTATTCTTAAAAATACAAGTGGAGCCTACTAGTCACATTCTTTTACATCTTGCTTTTTCACTTATTGTAAATCAGAGATCATTCAGAATAGAGCAGTTAAGGCAATTCTATTTAAAATTACACACATACATACCTAGCTCCCTTCCCTTGCTTCCCTTTTCTTTTATTTCTAAACCACTCCTTACTTTGTAACACACTGTACTTAAATTATTTATTATGTTTATTGTTTGTCTTTCCCTTGGAACGGAAGCACCATGAAGACAGAAAATTCTTGTGTAATGTGAGCTTTGTTGTATACGTAATACCTAAGTGACTAGTGCAAAATAGGGTCTCAAAAAGGGCATAATGGACTGGTCTAGATTTTATTTCCTGTGTTTAAAGCTTTTCCTTTGCAATTAAAAAGTCATTTTAAAACTGGGGGAAAAAAACAAAAAAGGCAACATCAAAATCTTCACTGAATTGTTACACTTTTTGAAAATACTGTAACTATTGCTTCTTCTACCCTACCCCCCTCAACTAAATCAACAGATATTCCATTCTAGTAAGAAATCTTCAAAGGATTATTGTAGACAGTCATAAATTTTCTTTAAAAAACAAAAATATTTTTTTTTCAAATATCGTTTGAACTATTTCAACAAATACTGATGAATGAATGAATGGTTTGAAGGGAAAATGATGGACTGATAGAAACCCATACGTAAAGGAGATATGTAGAAATATAAGATATTTGAAATCATTCATGTCAAAAACATCGGTGAGATTAAACCTGTGCTTCAGTAGCTAAAGTGAAATACTCACGTAGCCATCTCTGCTGGTTTCCACACAGGTTTGTGCTCGAGTTGTTCAGAAAAGGCCAAATGCCTTCAGCTACTTTATCTCTTCCTATTCCCAGGGTTCTGCTTTTCTTCAGACTTTTTTTTCATCTATAATCTTTTCACTTAATTACTTCTTTCCCAACTCCATATCACCTACGTCTGTAATAGCATTTTGTGAAAATATAATAGAGTTCTTGGGCCTTTTTTGGAGAGTGTCTCTGTAGTGAGATATTGCTTGCTAAGTCCCAGGAGTTAGCAGTTGTCAACAGGCTGTAGAACGATGTCCAGGATTCGCTATATGACAGGGAGCAGAGACTCCCCTCTTCACATTTTGGAAATGCACAGTAGCCACTGAGTTTTGATTTCTCAGAAATGTCATCTGTGTTTTTATGTGATAATTGCAGGAAAAAGAGATGTGGACATGTGCTTTTAATTGACCTAAGTAAAAAATACTTTCATCATTAAAAGGAGTGGAGAAAAACAAAATAAAGGGCTTACTCTAATGGCCCCCTTTAGATACCTAATTTGGTTGGACTAGTGGCTATTTGGGAATATTCTTAATTTGTGTTTTTTGCATTTTGTAAAGGAGTGATAGATATTGTACATGAAAAGGGCCACAAGAGAAAGAATGTTTAGAGGCTGTGGGGAGGTAGGTTATAATTTTTTGTGTCAGTCAAATATGAATTCTATAAAACCCTACATCAGAACTATTTTAATGTTGAACTTAAATCCAGTGCTCTTCATAACTTAATAGCTATCTTCCAAGGAGGTCATTCATAAGCAAATGATGTATTTTAATTGAACACTAGAAATTTAGAAAGAGAAGTTTATAAAAATCTCATCAAAATCCACTTCTTAGAAATAAAAGCTTTTATTGTTTTTAGTGGTGGCTGACTTCCTGTATCCACTCTTCCTTTTTAAAGAATAAAGCATCATTTGAGAGAGGGAGGGAAACCAAGCAAAGGATACCTGAGAAAACTGATTCTGAGAAGCCCACTTTTCTGGCTACTATGCCTGAAAGAAACAAAGAAAGAGACAGGAAAACTGTAAGAAAAAAAACCTTAAGGTCTTCAAATAAAAATATCAAAAATAATTTATTATAGGGGCAAAACAATCAGAAAATACTGAGCCAATTACCACATAACACTATTAATCTTTATGTTGTTAACCTTATTATGACCAGAAAAATATGTTTGATGTACTCCAAGGAATGGTGTAAAAACCATTTTAATGGCATTTCTATCCCAAATGATTATCATAAGGAATTTAAGGTCAGTTTTTGATATTGATCCACCCTCCTACCATAGACACCACTCATGGGGTTATCACATCCACCTTTTCATTACCAACAACTGCCGTACTTTCATTTCAAACATCTCATTTTCTGATCATTACCTCTTGTCTCTCCAGCTCACTTACCCTGTTTAATCCCACCCTTGCTAGTTTCTAACTTCATCAGTACCTCTGATCCCCTGCCCTCATCCTTTATTGTTTTATGTTTCTCAGTTGCTTCCCTCATCTTTTCACTTAATCTTCCTACCTAGCTGATATTTCATGTACTACTATGATTATTTTCTTGCAAATGCTTCTTGATTCCTTTGGCCATATTTTTGTTCACTTCCCTTGCCTGGCAAATACCAGCCCTGATTTCACCCAAATAACTACCCAGCAATGGCACCCCACTCCAGTACTCTTGCCTGGAAAATCCCATGGACGGAGGAGCCTGGTAGGCTGCAGACCATGGGGTCGCTAAGAGTCGGACATGACTGAGCGACTTCACTTTCACACACCTCTAAGCAGCTAAATGTTGCTGGAGAAAATCCAACGATTGTGCCAGCTAGAGTTGTTTCAAAACATGACCACTGTGGTAAAGGCACAGTAACCTGAGTGCCATCCTGTTGTACTTGCTGAGCATATTGAATTTCTCAGTGTCTGAAATGATGCCTTAAACCTCTACTTTTCTCCCCCGCCTCCCCCGTCAATTACATGTTATGATCTCTGTTTTTTTTTTTTTAACCACTAATTCTGAGAGCCCATGATACAGATACTTAACTCTACCATGTCTCTTGGTCGTCTCTAAGGCCATTCTCCAAGTATTCCTGGATCCGACCCCATGCCATCTTCATAAAGGCTTCACTCCTCTAACTATCCTCTTCTTTCTCCCAGTTATCAGTTCATCTCTCTCCACTGTCTTACATCTGACAGCACTCAGGTAATGACTTAATACACCAATCTTGAGCATTTGTTCTTTTCTTAGGATATTTGTATGTTGTAGTTTTTATTGTTTCTGCTTGGAAAGCTCTTTTCTCAGATCTATACCAATGGCCTCATTATTCTGGTCTCAGCTCAACTTCTTAATCTTTGAGGAGCTTCTTAACTTAAAGTAGCTTCCCATCCACCACCTTTCAGGCAGGTACTGTATGTCACATTGTATGATTTTATTTTCTTCATGGTACATATTATTGTGTTTTTAATCACTGTGGTTGTATATTTCTTTTCCCACTGGAGAGTAAGCTTATTGAGGGCATAGACTGCCTCTTCTTCATTACTGTGTTACTGTACCTGGCCCAGCATAGATTCTCGATAAATACTGACTGGCGGATTGACTGACTATGAAGATGTTGTTCCCCAGCAACACTCAGTAAAAGATATATTACTGTACTTATTCCTTCAAACAAACCTATTTCTGGAAGGCTAGTGAATAATAGCAGATGATACCACTCTAATTGTAGAAAATGAAGAGGAATTAAAGAGCCTCTTGATGAGGATGAGAGAGGAAAGTGAAAAAGCTGGCTTAAAAGTCAACATTTGAAAAACTAAGATCATGGCATCCGGTCCTATCACTTCGTGTCAAATAGAAGGGGAAAATGTGGAAGCAGTACCAGATTTTATTTTCCTGGGTTCAAAAATCACTGTGGATGGTGACTTCAGCCATGAAATTAAAAGATGCTTGCTCTTTGGAAAGAAAGCTATGACAACGTGTCAAAAAGCAGAGATACCACTTTGCCAAAAAGGTCTGTATAGTCAAACTATGGTTTCTCCAGTAGTCATGTATAGACTTGAGAGTTGGATCATAAAGAAGGCTGAGCACTGAAAAATTGATGCTTTTGAATTGTGGTGCTAGAGAAGACTCTTGGGAGTCCCTTGGACTGTAAGAACATCAAACCAGTCAATCCTAAAGGAAATCAATCCTGAATATTCATTGGAAGGACTGATACTGAAGTGAAGCTCCAATTCTTTGGCCACCTGATGCAAACAGTTGACGCACTAGAAAAGATCCTGATGCTTAGAAAGATTGAAGGCAAAAAGAGAAGAGGGTGGCAGAAGATGAGATGGTTAGGTAGCATCACTGACTCAATGGACATGAATTTGAGCAAACTCTGGGAGATAGTGAAGGACAGGGAAGCCTGGAGAGCTGCAATCCATGGGGTCACAAAGAGTTGGCCACAACTTAGCAACTAAACAACAGCCAGTGAATAATAATAATATTATAAACATCTCTAGTAATAAAAATGCTTGTCTAGCACTGTCTATGTGCCAGACACTCTTCTGGACCCTCCAAATATTAAGTTACTTAAATCTCACACCTACCCTTTGAAACACATACAGCTATTACACCCATTTTACAAATGGGGAAACTGAGGCACCCAGTGCACCAGCACAATTAGGAGTTTCTCCAAACTCAGGCTTTATTGTTGCTTCAGTGGGAAAAATATTGAGCAGTGTTTATCTAATATGAATCCCCTTATATCATCACATCGGTATGTGGTCATTTCCATAAGAAAGAACAACCATTTAGTACAAAATATTAGGAAATCTTGTAGTTACCTGTGATCATTGTTGATTCACTGTACCCCAGGAACAGACTAGGTATTATGGAGGATACCAAAGAAGAATAAAACACGGTCCTTACTAGAAATACAGGGGGTAATCTATGTAGTAATAGGACTATATCATTACAAAAAAACCTGTATAATATCATTAAACAAAATGAACAAATTGATAAAATATTCCTTTGCATGCACACTTCTAATTTTTAGATGACAATGTGATTTCTGTTTCGAAGATATGGACAATATTTATTAAGTGGCCACATTACCATATGTTGGCACCAACTTCTGAAATCTTAGGATATATAAAGAGTGTTGGATCTAAACAAGAATATTTATGTTTGTACATTAGTCTGCCCTCTCTGAACACCATGACTGGAAATATTACCTGGTTCAAATACTACTTTTCTCTGTACTATACTGAGTCTTTTTTCCCACTAGTTTCAGTCTTTATGTAAACATAAAAACATCAGTAAAGTTCTCTACATACCACTAGATGAACTATGATTTTTTTTTTTAACTCACAAAGAGGTAATTTAAGGACCAATATAGACAGCATATCTTAAACAATCCAGTCATAGCTCCAGCATAGGCTGGGTGACACCCAGCCTATTTCATTACACCACTGGAAATATCCTTAGGCAACAGTGACTAAGGGAGCTTGTCTCTTCATCCTGGTTTTACATCCGACACTAGCCCACATCCTCCAGGGCCAGCCTGGGAAGAGCTCATTTCAGACATGATTGCCAGGAGTACCTGGTTTGTGTCTGTAATTTCTGTAAGTTAAGTCCCTAAAATATCTTAACTTTCTATCTAAACTACACGGTCTGCACTAACTCTATTTCAGTTCTGTAGATCCATACCTTCCCTGTGTTTACTGCACACATCTGCAGTGCTAGAAATGTATGATGTGCAGTTTTTTCATATACAAGTATCTACTAATACTTTCTATAAGGAAAAACATGTGTTTTGTACTGCCTTTTGTCACCTTTTATTCAAAGCCTCTGTGTCAAAGA
This sequence comes from Bos grunniens, assembly GCF_055505025.1. Taxonomy (NCBI): domain Eukaryota; kingdom Metazoa; phylum Chordata; class Mammalia; order Artiodactyla; family Bovidae; genus Bos; species Bos grunniens. The sequence goes on along the minus strand of NC_141168.1, from coordinate 47,819,028 downwards.
TGTGTGGAATTTTAGGATTTCTTGGTGGAATAGTTTGAATTGTGTCCCCCTTAGCCCCTGAGAGGTATATGCCAGTCCTCACAGCCAGTACCTGTGAATGTGACCTTATTTGGAAATCGGGCCTTTGTGGCCATAATTAAGGACCTTGAGGTGAGATCCTCCTGACTTTAGGGTGTGCTGTAACTAGTGTCCTTATAGGAGAGAGAGATTTGAGACACAAACACAGAAAGGAGAAGGCCAGGGGAAGACAGAAGTAGGTAGTTATATAGTCTTAAGCCAAGGCATGCCAAAGGTTGCTGGCCACACAGGAAGGGAGAGGAGCAGGGAACAGAGTCTCCCTCAGATCCTGCAGAGGGATCCACCCTGCCCATGCCTTGATTCTGTTCTTCTGGCCTCTAGAAGTGTGATGGAATCAATTTCTGTTGTTTTAAGCCAGCATTTTGATGCAATTTGTTGTGACTGCTTTAGGAAACAAATGCACTAGATTTAAGGTTTCCCTGGTGGCTCAAATGGTAAAGAATTTGCCTGCAGGAGACCCAAGTTCAATTCTTGGGTTGGGAAGATTCCCCTGAAGTAGGGAATGGCTACCCATGCCAGTATCCTTGTCTGAAAAATTCCATGGCCAGAGGAGCCTGGTGGGTTACAGTCCATGTGGTTGCAAAGAGTCAGACACCACTGAGCAATTAACACTTTCACTTCATTTTAGGTGGGCAAATAATAAATTCGGCTTGGGTAATGCCATGAAGATCCTTGTCTACTTTATGGTTCATTCCTGTCTCATATATTATCAAATGCATGCTTTGTTTCTAGTACCTGGGATAGGGGCTATTTCTCCCAATCTTTATAGTAAGAACAATCCAATACTAACTATCAGCCTGCTGCTGCTGCTACTGCCAAGTCGCTTCAGTCATGTCCGACTCTGTGTGACCCCATAGATGGCCTCCTACCAGGGTCCTCTGTCCCTGGGATTCTACAGGCAAGAACACTGGAGTGGGTTGCCATTTACTTCTCCAATGCCCGAACGTGAAAAGTGAAAGTGAAGTCGCTCAGTAGTGTCTGACTCTGTGCGAACCCATAGACAGCCTCCCACCAGGCTCCCCCGTCCCTGGGATTCTCCAGGCAAGAACACTGAAGTGGGTTGCCATTTCTTTCTCCAATGCATGAAAAGTGAAAAGTGAAAGTGAAGTCGCTCAGTCGTGTCCTACTCTTAGTGACCTCATGGACTGCAGCCTACCAGGCTCCTCTGTCTATGGGATTTTCCAGGCAATCAGCCTACCAACTACCAAAAAAGAAAGCTGTACTTCTGTGCTTTTGTTTTTAAAGTATTTCATGTGTGTTTTACATATGATCTTATTAGAAAATTTCAATGGCCACATTTTTATTAATATTTTAATGAATAATACCACACTTAGAATTTTGGTGAAATAAATTTTCTGGTAGAATTTTAATCAAAATATTGCAGAGAGAAACATACTTAGCAACATGATCTTAGATACTTAAGATTTTCATTTGCACAGTATGGATTTTCAGGATCCTTCTTCAGGGCCCTTCTTGGCGCCAGGTTAGTGAATTTCTTGGATCTTGCTTCTCAAAGTGTATCAGAGATTCTCCACATTCATGTATATACTTTAATCTTTTCCGTGCTTGTCAACAGCCTTCACAGTTCTGTGTCTACCCTTTCTGATCACTTGGTGAAGTCTTAGTAGTTCTAGGACATAAAAACTTAATTTAGTTAATAATCAGTTGTTGTTACTCAGTTCCTAAGTCGTGTCCAGTTCTGTGCAACCCCAAGGACTGTAGCCTGCCAGGCTTCTGTGTTCATGGGATTTCAAATCCCAGGCAAGAATACTGAGGTGGGTTGCCATTTCCTCCTCCAGGGGCTCTTCCCGGACCAAAGATTGAAACTGTATCTCCTGCATTGACAGGCTTTTTTTTTTTTTTTTTACCACTGAGCCACCAAGGAAGCCCCAAAGTTGGTGAACACCAATTGCATTTATACCATTTATAAAAGGGACAGCCAAGGGTTTTTATCCCAGATTCTGTAATCTTAGGTTCATAGCAAACCTTCTTTATTTATATTAAGCTCAAACAGAAACTAAAGATTTCTTTCAATTATGAATTTAGGCTTCAAACTATGGAGGCTAAAACTATAATGTATTAATATAAACCCGTGATTTTGTCACAATAGAAATTATTAATATTTCTGGATTTCCTTACACGTTATAGTATTTTTAAAATGTTGTTCATGCTAATAGCTATATTAGAAATATAGTAGTTATTAGCTCCATCAGTAGAGCTGTTATGTAATATGTTATTAAAGAAGTTGCCTGTTACCATATCATAACACTTTCATTTAATATTTTCTTAGTTTTGTTTCAGTTGCTTTTCAATTGTAATTTGATTTCAGCTACATTTGTAAATCTCTTTCTTTTTATGAATTTATACATTTTCTTTTGGGAGGAGTTAACAGGTTTCACCAGACTGTCAAAGACATCAATGTTACAATTTTAAGAACCCCTGCATTAGCTCTTAGAAAGAAAGACAACTGAGGTCCGAGGTCACAAAATCATTTACTTCTTCAGAAAACTGGGTTATTGAGCATATTTCCTTTCGATGGCATAGACATATAGCAATATGTGTTTTCTAGTTTTCCAAAAATGATCCAAGCCCTTATTCTCTTTAGTTACTTTACATTTTATTTACACTTTGTGTAACAATTTTATTTTTGGTGTAATATTGGGCAAGTTTGATTAGATTTTCTGCCTAAGGTTACAAAAGGTTGTAATCATCAGTCATTAACAGCTCTCAGTTTTGATCTGGAGCATGTGAGAATCTTTACCCTACATTACTCATAGACCTTATTTGATTTATCACTAGAAATGGGAAGCATGCAACCCCTGGAATGTTAAGGCTGGAGGCACCAAGTCATTTCATAGGAAAATAGTGACATTGGAGAAAGGTCATGTGAAAACAGGATGATAGAATTTCCTTTATGAAAATGAAAATGCTCTCTGTTTATATCACTTTGCCTTTTATAATGGCAAGTTATTCTGCTGATGATATGGCTTCTGAGTGTACAGGTTGGGCTGAATTATCTCGGTTATGACATGTAATTACATTCCTCTTCTCTGATGTTCAAAGCAAGCAGGCTCGTTGTTGTTTTTGATTCTCCTTAGGATGAAGAGCCATAGAATGCTCTCTTTTCTGAACCAATTAACAACAACAACAAAAAAAAAACACATGAGCAGTGAAAGTACTTATGTATATATTCACGCATACATATTTGAGTAACAGATTCATTAATTCATTTGATGAACATTTGTTAAGTGCTGATTATCTCCCTTGCCTCTGCTACAGACTGTGATGTCAGTGCTGGCATTGTCTCTCTTAGACCTCGCCCACGATGTTACCGAGAGAATGCAAGACACCATGGTCAGGTAGATGTTTTCCTCTCTAAATCACATTTTCTATTTCAGGAACACACTGGTTCTTCTTAACCCTTCCAGAATCTTTGTTGCATTTTAATTTTTCTAGTTTTATTGCACTAATGTATAATTGACAGACATTACTGTATGCTTAAGGTGTTCAGCTTCGTGATTTGAATTGCATACATCATGACATGATGACCACAGTAGGTTTAGTAAACATCCATCATCTCACATAGATACAACATCAAAAAATGGAAAGAATATATTTTTCCTTGTGATAAGAATTCTTTGGATTTAGTGTCTTCACAGCTTTCTCTTTTCAACTTTCAATGTTAATTATCTTTATTATATCATATATTACATCCCTATTACTTATTTACCTTGTAACTGAAAATTATCCCTTTTAATAACCTTCATCTAATTCCCCTCCCACACTCCGTGTCTCTAGTAACCACAAATCTGATTTCTTTCTCTATGAGTTTGTTTGCTTTTGAAGTATAATTAACTTACAACACTGTAATTGACCTGGTACACAACATAGTGATTCGATATTCCTTTACATTTCTAAACGATCACCACAGTAAGTCTAGCCACCATCTGCCATTACACAAAGATATTACACAATTGCTGACTGTATTATCCACAATGTACATTTCATAGCTTTGATTCATTTATTTTGTAACTGAAAGTATGTACCTCTGAATCTCCCTCACTTATTTTCCTCCTCCCCTCAACACCCTCCCCTCCGGCAACCACCTACTTATTCTCTGTATCTATGACTCTGCTTCTGTTTGCTTCTGTTTGCTTGTGATTTCTCATTTGTTTGTTTTGTAGATTCTGTACATAAGTAAATGGAATACTCATATACGCATATATGTATATAAGTGAAGTCATTCTGTATTTGTCTATCCCTGTCTGACTTATTTCATTTAGCATAATAGACCTCTAGGTCTATCATGCTATCACAAATGGAAAGATTTCATTCTTTTTTGGTGGCTGAATAATACATACACACACACACACATATATACACACCACATCTTATTTATTATTTATTTAGGTTACTTCCATGTCTTAGATACTGTAAATAATGCTCCAGTGAACTTAGGGTGCATATATCCTTCCGAATTAGTGTTTTTGTTTTCCTTGGGTGAATACCCAGAAGTGGAATGGCTGGATCATATAGTAGTTCTATTTTTAATTCTTTGCTGAATCCCAATACTGTTTTACATAGTGGCTGCACCAATTTACATCCCCATCAATAGTGCACAAGTGTCCCCTTTTCTCCATTCACACCAACACTCGTTATTTGTTGTGTTTTCGACAATAGGCATTCTGACACACGTGAGGTGATATCTAATTGTGACTTTGATTTGCACTTCCATGTTGATTAGTGATGTTGAAGCATCTTTTTTTGTGCCTGTTGGTCATCTGTCTTCTTTGTAAAAATGAGTATTCACTTCCTCTGCCCACTTTTAAATTGGGTTGTTTGTTTTTTGATGTTGAGTGGTATGAGTGTATATTTTGTATATTAACTTACCCTTTGTTGGATATATCATTTGCAAATATCTTCTCCCATTTAGTAGGTACCTTTTAGTTTTGCTGATAGTTTCCTTCACTGTGCAAAAGGTTTTAGTTTGATGTAGTCCCATTTTTTTTTTTTTTTTGCTTTTGTTTCCTTGGCTTAAGGAGCCATATCCAAAAAAATATTGTTAAGACTGATGTCAAAGAGCATACTACTGTGTGTTCCTCCAGAAGTTTAATGGTTTCAGGTTTTACATTTAAGTCTTTAATCCATCTTGAGTTTATTTTTGTATATGATGTGAGAAAGTGCTTTAAAATAAGATGAAAGGATGGAATACAGGGCTAAGAGTACAGCTAGGTCTCCTAGGACTAAAATGCAGGTGACAAAGCCACTGGGTACTTTCTTTGTGTCCGTTCCTTGATTCTCTTTGTGCTTCTCCTTCATCCTTCTTTCTGCCAATTCTTCTCTAACATTTGTTTTCAGGGAGGAACATGGCCCCTGCTGCTGCTGCTAAGTCACTTCAGTTGTGTCCAACTCTGTGCGACCCCATAGACGGCAGCCCACCAGGCTCCCCTGTCCCTGGGATTCTCCAGGCAAGAACACTGGGGTGGGTTGCCATTTCCTTCTCCAATGCATGAAAGTGAAAAGTGAAAGTGAAGTCACTCAGTCGTGTCTGACCCTCAGCAACCCCATGGACTGCAGCCTTCCAGGCGCCTCCATCCATGGGATTTTCCAGGCAAGAGTACTGGAGTGGGGTGCCATTGCCTTCTCCAACATGGCCCCTAAGAGCTTTTAAATTTACATACTTCATTTCCTGGCAGGTGGAGAGAAAAACTCTCCTTATGATGATATCAATATCCAAAGGCTTCCTTTAGACAACCCGCTTCTCTGGATTGGATCTATGTATACTTGAGGCCGATTAACTAGGGCCTGGTTGAAGATGTTGAGGCTTCCCTGATGGCTCAGCAGGTAAAGAATCTGCCTGCCAATGCAGGAGACACAGGAGATGCCAGTTTGATCCCTGGGTTAGGAAGATCTCCTGGAGGAGGAAATGACAACCCACTCCAGTATTCTTGCCTGGAAAATCCCGTGGACAGAGGAGCCTGGTGAGCTACAGTCCAATGGGTTGCAAAGAGTCAGACATGCCTGAGTGACTAAGCACAAGTGGAGTGGAGATGTTGTATGGTACATGGCTGGGTACACTTTTATGATAGTAATGGAGAGGGCAGTTCTCAGAAAAAGGAGAGGGGAGGAATAATTCCTGTATTGAGAGGAGGTTCCAAAGTGGGCTCAGGCAGAACCAGGACTCAGTGGTAGGATAATGGTAAAAAACTGGCTTGTCCACTTTCTAAGCATATGGTCTGGGGCAAGTCACTAAACTTGACTCATATTTTATAGGGTTACTGGGGGATCAAATGAGACAGTAATCTGAAAAATGATTTGTAAATGGTAAAGAACTATGTTCAGTTCAGTTCAGTCACTCAGCCATGTCCTACTCTTTGCAACCCCATGGACTACAGCATGCCAGGCCTCCCTGTCCATCACCAAATCCTGGAGTTTACCCAAATTCATGTCCATTGAGTCAATGATGCCATCCAACCATCTCATCCTTTGTCATCCTGTTCTCCTCCTGACCTCAATCTTTCCCAGCATCGGGGTTTTTTCAAATGAGTCAGCTCTTCACATCAGGTAACCAAAGTATTGGAGTTTCAGCTTCAATACCAATCCTTCCAGTGAATACCCAGGGCTGATCTCCTTTAGGATGGACTGGTTGGATCTCCTTGCAGTCCAAGGGACTCTCAAGAGTCTTCTCCAAAACCACAGTTCAAAATCATCAATTCTTCAGTGCTCAGCTTTCTTTACAGTCCAACTCTCACATCAATATACGACTACTGGAAAAACTATAGCCTTGACTAGATGGACCTTTGTTGGCAAAGTAATGTCTCTGCTTTTTAATATACTGTCCAGGTTGGTCATAACTTTCCTTCCAAGGAGTAAGCATCTTTTAATTTCATGGCTGCAGTCACCATCTGCAGTGATTTTGGAGCCCCCCAAAATAAAGTCTGCCACTATGTAATTGATGTTTATTATTATTGTTGACATACTTAGTATTGTAAGATGCCAATAAGAACCTAGGAATTAAACATTTTATCTTTATAAATAAATTGTAAGATTAGACTTTGTAAAGTGCAGGACATTTCCAAGACCAATAAAACTCAATTCTAATATTTTAGCATATATTAACCTTTCTAATGAGTGAATGTATCAGTCAGTCGGGGTATGAGTCAGATGGAAATCTTGATTGTTTGGTGATAGATTCAATTAGTCATACTTTCATTGTCATTTCCTCCAAGAACTCTTTAATTAATGAATCAGCATTAGTCTCTTCTGCTATACTCCTATATGATTTATTCAACTTCTTGCCCAACTATCATACTGAAAAATTTCCTTAGAAGACTTGGATTAACAGAAAGATAAGACATAGATACTCTTTGAGGAAATACATTTATTCATCGTAGGAGTGCAATACAGAGTGCAGTTAGGATAAACAGTGGCAGGATTAGCATCATCATTGAGTACAAAGATGCAAGTTTCAGAGCGCCCCCATCTAACCAGGGATTAGGAGTGCAGACTGCACCCCCATCTAACCAGGGATTGGGAGTGCAGACTGCAAGTCTTTCTGGAAGTGCAACTTATCCCTTGCCTTGTGGAGCGTTTATGCAAAAGGCCGGAGAATGTCTACATGTTGTTTTGTCTGGATCTCTACTGATCTCCCTCACTTGGTCTAGATACACTTTATCAGGCTTGTGTGTGCATGCTTAGTTGCATCAGTCTCATCTTTGGGACCCCTTGGTCCGTAGCCTGCCAGGCTCCTTTGTCCATGGGATTTTCCTGGCAAGAATACTGGAGACGGTTGCCATGCCCTCCTCCAGAGGATCCTCCCAACCCAGGGATCAAACCCTTGTCTCTGGCATGTCTACTGCATTGCAGGTGGATTCTTTACTGCTGAGCCACCAGGGACACCCTTATCAGGCTCAGCATTGTTTAATGCAGCACATGACTGAGGCAGTGCATTTCGTCCTCATCCATTAGCCTCAGACTCTTAAGCTGATCCAAACACGTTCCTAAATTCAGGATTGTAGAATGAGAATAGGCATCAATTCCCCAGAATTCTTTGGATCCATTTTAGGAAGCTCTTAAATCATGTAAAAGGCATAACCTAGAAGTCTTAGAACATTAAAAAAAAAAAACAAAACATAGTCTTCTAATATTCATTTGTGTATTATCCTCTCTCCTAGATTATAAACCTTTTGGGAAGGGACTATAATTTATTTTATATAAAATTTTATTTTATAGAAACTTTAATTTATAACACCCCAGCACAAACACTTATGCATACATGCACCTAACAGTTCTTCTCTTAACAAGTGAATTCTTCATTATCCAGAACATGGATACCTACTTACTCCTTCTATCTTTCCTATTTTCTGAAAATGCCTACTTGTCTTTCAGAAAACTTAGGTTGTTTATCATCACCTTCTCTGGGACATCTCCCTGAATTTTCCAAGCAGTTAGTGTCTCCACTCCCATGCCCCTGTAGCATTTTCATTATCCATGTTTAAGCACTGTTTCCACTGTGTTGTAATTACATATCCTCCTCTAGAGTGTGAGTTTATCTAGGGCTTGAACTATGAGTCATTCATTTCTGTGTTTCTTTCAGGCAGCTAAAGCTAGAATCAATTCATCATGAAAGTTTATTGAAGGCATGAATCCTTAGGCTCTCCCTCCCCACTGATTGCTTGTTATTGTAATGGAAGCCACAAATGATGTGATTAGCAGGTCCTCTAATACAGAAAGGCAATGTAACTTACAAGGCAAAAATGTGACCTCCAGAATTAGATTGCTTATGTCGAATTCCAAATCTGGTACTACTAACTGTGTAACTTGGGTCAGTTACTTAGCTTCTCTGTGTCTCAGCTTCTTTGTGAAGGATTCCGTGGGCCTAGAATAGAAAACAACGGTCTCAGAGGCCCTTGCTGAATCATCTAACTTCGGGGAAAACAAAACTGAACTTTAAGTCCCGCCTCGATGCTCTTACAGTTGCATCTACCTGGGATTTATCACCCTACGTCTGCCCGGGACTTATCACCCCCCTGCCCAGGGGACTTATCACCCCCTGCCCAAAACCTCCCACCCCCTGTTCAACTACAAATGCCATCTCAGCTAAAGATTATCCAAAATGTCCCGCATGAATAATGTTTCCCTTATTGCTTCCACAAACCTCCCTTTAAATATGAAGCCTCCCTGATCCCTCTCGGGCTCAGCCTGGCTGTTAGGCTGACTGTTACCCCTCCTTGCCTGAATAAAGGTAACCTACCTCCGTTGAGGTTTTCTTTCCTGCTTTTCTGCCTCGGCCAGAACTATACCTTACACTTTGTCTGTAGAGTGGAATATGAATATTATCCACCTCAATAAATTGTTTTATCAAGTGAGATAATATTTGTAAGGTGCTTAGAAATAATAGGCTCATAATAGGCACCCTGTATACACTATCTATTGTTATTAGAAAATTTTTCAATACATGGCTACTGAATTTAGTAAATTGCATGTGTGTGCTCAGTCATGTCCAACTCTTTGTGACCCCGTGGACTGTAGCCCACTAGGCTCCTCTGCCATGGAATTTTCCAGGCAAGAATACGGGAGTATGTTACCATTTCCTCCAGAGTATCTTTCCAACCAAGGGATAAAACCCGCACCTCTTGAGTCTCCTGCATTGGCAAGCAGATTCTTTACCACTGCAGTGTTAATAATTTAGAGAATGGAAGAAGAGTGGAGTGAGGTATTTTGCTCTATTATAATAATGATTTTATTTATTTCTAACATTGATTTCCCTTTTTTTTTCTTTTACTTTTCTATTCTGTTCCCTTTCTTATTGAGTGAGAGGTCCTGTTAGTAGTAATCTAAGTCAGGATTGGGAGTTGAAAAAGCAACAGTTTTTGGAAGTCCCTAGACTGAGCAGAGTAGACTGTGATAATAACAGGATTGTGATATATATGAGTCATTTGGAAAGGTTTCATGGATGTAGGCCTAACAGGTTTCAGAAGGAATATCCAAAGATGAAAGGAATGTAAACTGGCCATTGTATGAAACGCATTCAACATCTGTCACCCTTCTTGGCTATTTAACAGTTCTTTGTTAAATGCAAATACAATGCTACTAACATTTTGGGTCAACTATACCTCCTTGTTTATAGATTTAGAACTTCAAGGGTCCAAGATTGAGATTTCCTTATTTTTAAGGGGCTTGTACTATGGATGAAGATTCATGACATTGTACAAAAGACAGTGACCAAAACGATCTGCAAGGAAAAGAAATATAACAATGCTAAATGGCTGTCTGAGGAGGCCTTACAAGTAGCTGAGAGAAGAAGAGAAGCAAAAGGCAAAGGAGAAAAGAAAAGATATACCCATCTGAATGCAGAGTTCCAAAAACATAGCTAGGAGAGATAAGAAAGCCTTCTTCAGTCATCAATACAAATAAATAGAGGAAAACAAGAGAATGGGAAAGACTAGAGATCTCTTCAAGAAAGTTAGAGATTCCAAGGGAACATGTCATGCAAAGATGGGAACAATAAGGGACAGAAAAGGTATGGACCTAACAGAAGCAGAAGATATTAAGAAGAGGTGGCAAGTATATACAGAAGAACTGTACAAAAATAAGACAAAACAAAAATGGTCTTAATGACTGGGATAACCATGGTGGTGTGGTCACTAACCTAGAGCCAGACATCCTGGAGTGTGAAGTCAAGTGGGTCTTAGGAAGAATTAGTATGAAAAAACCTAGTGTAGATGATGGAGTTCCAGCTAGACTATTTCAAATCCTAAAGGATGATGCCGTTAAAATATTGCACTCAATATTCTAGCAAATTTGGAAACTCAGCAGTGGCCACTGGACTGGAAAAGATCAATTTTCATTCCAGTCCTAAAGAAGGACAATGCCAAAGATTGTTCAAACTACTCCTCAATTGCACTCATTTCACATGCTAGCAAAGTAATACTCAGAACCCTTCAAGCTAGGCTTCGATAGTACATGAACTGAGAACTTCCAGATGTACAAGCTAGATTTAGAAAAGGCAGAGGAACCAGAGATCAAATTGCCAACATCCACTGAATCATATAAAAAGCAAGGGAATTCCAGAAAAAACATCTACTTCTGCTTCATGGACTCTGCTAAAACCTTTGACTATGTGGATCACAACAAACTGTGGAACATTCTTTAAGAGATGGGAATACCAGACCACCTTACCTGCCTCCTGCGAAACTGTTATGCATGTCAAGAAGCAACAGAACAGGACATGGAACAACAGATTGGTTCCAAATTGGGAAAGGAGTACGTCAGGGCTGTATATTGTCTCCCTGCTTATTTAACTTATATGCAGAGTACATCATGAGAAATGCTGGACTGGATGAAGCACAGGCTGGAATCAAGATTGCTGGGAGAATTACAAATAACCTCAGATATGCAGATTATACCACCCTTAGAACAGAAAGTGAAGAGGAACTAAAGAGCCTCTTGATGAAGGTGAAAGAGGAGAGCAAAAAAGCTGGCTTAAAACTCAACATTCAAAAAACTAAGATCATGGCATCTGGCCCCATCACTTCATGGCTAATAGATGGGGAAACAATGAAAACAGTGACAGACTTTATTTTCTTGGTCTCCAAAATCACTTCAGATGGTGACTTCAGCCATGAAATTAAAAGACACTTGCTCCTTCGAAGAAAAGCTATGACCAACCTAGACAGCATAATAAAAAGCAGAGACATCACTTTGCCAACAAAGGTCTGTATAGTCAAATCTATGGTGTTTCCAGTAGTCATGTAAGCATGTGAGATTTGAATCATAAAACGGGCTGAGCACTGAAGAATTGATGTTTTCAAACTGTGGTGCTGGAGAATACTCTTGAGAGTTTGTTGGACAGCCAGGTGATCAAACCAGTCAATCCTAAAGGAAATCAACCCGAATATTCATTGATTCATCACTGATTCTGAAGCTGAAGTTCCAATACTTTGGCCACCTGATGTGAACAGCCAACTGATGCTGGAAAAGATTGAGGGGAGCAGGAGAAGGGGGCAACAGTAGATGAAATGGTTGAATGGCATCATCAACTCAATGGACATGAGTCTGAGCAAACTCCTGGAGATAGTGAAGCACAGGGAAGTCTGGCATGCAGCAGTGTATGGGCTCGCAAAAAGTTGGACACAACTGAGTAACTGAACAACAACAGATACTTCAAAGTGTGCATATGTAACTCCATTTTTCACCCATTATGCTAGTTTCAAAATCTCTTTGGGCAAGTTAAAAAAAAAAGTCTTGCTGTTGATATAATTTAGTTTTTGGTAGTTGTATGAAGTATAATCTCTTTATATTGTTTGTCCTTGAAATTCTAGATATATTTGACTATCTCCTTTCAACTACTTACAGTACTGTAGTTGGATATTACATAGTATAACAGAGCTGCACATTTTTTACCTGGAAACTTTGGCCTGCTGTTTTTGTCTAGAACTTCCTTTTAGTTCTAGATGAGGATGGTTCCACAAAATATGCTGTACTTAATGCCTTTAGCTTAAGTAGAACTGTTCATTGAGAAGCAAGTATTAATATTTGTATAGCCAGTCATAAAATTTAAGTGTATTTCCTTCAGTCTCTTTAGAAATGCTCTCTTTTTTATATAATCAATTATTTGGGGGAAATCAGGAGGTGTGGGCTGGCTCAGAGGGTAAAGAATATACCTGCAATGTTGGGGACCTGGGTTTGATGCTTGGGTCAGGAAGATCCCCTAGAGAAGGAAACGGCTACCCACTCCAGTATCCTTGCCTGGAAAATCCCATGTAGAGAGGAGCCTGATGGGCTGTAGACCAAAGGGTCACAAAGAGTCACACACAACTAAGCACAGAGGCATGTTCCTAGGCACCTGTGCTGGGACATAGGCGTACTGTCAAGCCATTATGTTTGAATAAGGTAGATTTTCAAGATTAGAATTAAGACTGACATGTAAATGCGTTATTCAAGTACTCTGTAAAAAAAGCCTAAGCTTAAAATATTTTTAAAAATGAATCTTACGTGAAGTGAGTTTGTTCTAGTAAGTAGGATGTTTGGTTTGGATATTAACAGGGGCATGAGAGAGAAACATATATACTATGGTAATTGGAAACTACAACAAAGCTATCCAGAAATGACTAGAACTAGATTCTGATGACACATTAACCGCAAAGGTGAAGCTTGAGTGGCTTATAAGGCCATGAAAATTCAACAGTAAGAGCGTATGCTTACTAACAGCATTCTTTTATTTAAGATGCTGGACGAATGCCTCCCAAGGTCAATGAGAAACACATGTTTAATGAACCGCTCCTTTGGTTTTCTTCAAGGCTTCATTTAGTAGAGGTACCCAAATCAAATGTCCTTGTTGTCTTGAGTTTTCTGTAGCCAAGCAGAAATTTTGAATATATCCTCTATTTTCATATTTTTTAGAACAGCATGTTTATATAATTCTTTGAATATATCTTTATTACTTTTGACTGCTCAATTTGAGTAAGTCAGTGGGTTTCTGACCCGAAGCTTAAGTTACTATGTCAATTCTGGCATCAGGAAAAATATCATGCTATTTGTGGATACATGTTTATTAAGGAGAACATTTTCAGTGGGGTGGTTGGATATGTGGAAACTTAAGTAAATACAAGATTAAGAGGGATATTTCTGTTTCCTCTGGTTATTCCCCACAACCACAAAAATTAGCAAGTGGTGATGGATGACATTTAGATTCAAAGATCTAAATAACTAACTAAATTTTACTTGACTAGCAACATTAAAATGCAACACTTGCTTATATATTTTTCTTTTTTTAGTAATGAGGGGGTGAGTTGGGAAGATTTTATAAATATGTAATCTGGAAGAACTTCTATTTAATACTTTAAAATTATTTTTTATTCATGTTAAAATATACATGACATGAAATTTACTATCCTAACCATTTTTCAGTGCACAGATGAGCAGCATTAAGTGTATTCCCACTATGCAATCCTAATTAATCATCACCATTTATCTCTATAACTCTTATTTAATACTGTTTTGTGAAGTGAAATGATCACATCTCAAATTCAAGCTGCCAAGTGTGGAAATGAAGGAGTAGAGCTACTTTATAAGAAATGTGAATCATGACTAAGGTAGAGGAGAATCCCAGGGACGGGGGGAGCCTGGTGGGCTGCTGTCTTTGGGGTTGCACAGAGTCGGACATGACTGAAGTGACTTAGCAGCAGCAGCAGCCGCAGTCGCTAAGTCGTGTCTGACTCTTTGCAAGCCCATGGACTGTGGCTCACCAGGCTCTTCTGTCCATGGCTCTTCTGTCCAAGCAAGAATCCTAGAGTGAGTTGCCATTTCCTTCTCCATGGGATCTTCCCGACCCAGGGATTGAACCTATTTCTCCTATATTGGCAGGTGGATTCTTTACTGCTGAGCCACCAGGGAAGTCCAAGGTAGAATTTAAAAATATACAACTTATATGTGTAGAAAAAGAGGAGAAAGCAAATGGGCCATGGTTTAAGTGATTTTGTGGTGGGAGTCAATTTTATTGATCTAAAAATATACTCCATCTGGCTTTGTTCCTGGAAAATTTCCATCCTTTAAACCTTGCTATGTGTTTAATTGTCAAGGATTAAATTTGATGCTCTGTTGAGTGCTGCTTTGGCTACAAATTGGATGCAAGGGCAGGGGTCACCATGTCTATTCTGGGGCTGGGAAGATGCTCTTCACAGTTCTCCAGGGGGTTGATGACCCTCTTCTTGCTACAATCTCAGGCCTCTCACAGTAATGACTGGAGAAGAACTTTAGGTCAGAGAGAGATTTTTATTTTTCTGGTGCTTAGTCATTCAGTCGTATCCAACTCTTTGCCACCCTATGGACTGTAGCCCACCAGGCTCCTCTGTCCACCGAATTTTCCAGGCAAGAATACTGGAATGGGTTGCCATTTCCTCCTCCAGGGGATCTCCTTGACCCAGGCATCAAACCTGCATCTATTGTGTCTCCTACATTGGCAGGCGAATTCTTTACCACGAGCGCCACCCATAAAGTCCTTTATTTTCCTAGGAAGGAGCAATTACTATCCATATCCTTCATATTCAGATAAGTGCTGAGGATGAGTAACTGATGTCAGAACTAGAAATCAGAGTATTCTGATCTAGTTTGGAATTTTTGAGGTCTAGAAAAAAAGTCTGGTTCCTTTTGTACTAAGGGAAAGCTTAACCCTGGTGCTACAGGGCAGGAGTGAACCTAACAGTGGCCAGAAATGGGAAGAGCACATATTTTTCACATGTAATTATCTAGTGGACAAGATTGGTTATACAGGAATTTTTCAAATCTTAGGTCATGAACTGTTAAGGATGGTGAAATCAATAGTAGGTTTCCACCAATATCTTAATAAACTCAAATAAAAAGACAGTATAGAATTTCATGAGTGCTGCTTCAGGAAACATTTTTTAGGTTTATATGTGCATATTCATTTGTTTATGTGTGGGTATGAGTATTGTATTTACCATCTGAGTAAATAGTATTTACCATCTGAGTATTGTATTTACCATGGCCTGCAATGCAGGAGAGCCGGGCTTGATCCCTGGGTTGGGAAGATCATCTGGAGAAGGAAATGGCAACCCCCTCCAGTATTCTTGCCTGGGAAATTCCATGGACAGAGAAGCCTGGCAGACTATGGCCCATGGGGTTGCAAAGAGTTGGACAAGACTGAGCCGTTAACAGTTTAACTTTCATGAGTATTGTAAATTGGATACAATACAGTGCAGTAAATTGGATACTGCATTATCCAATGCAGTGGATAATTTATTTCTTACCAAGAAGTCAATGAGAAAAAAGTTTGAATCTACCGAAATCAGAACTGCTTGTTTTCAATTTTTACAGAGTTTAATTTCCTCAAAGTATTAACTAACATCTGGGTTCCATAAAATCATGTTAGTAAACCTTTTCCAGCTTCTGTTTTCAAATAATTCTTGTGAACTCAATAAACTCGGAGTACTTACTAGTCAGTATGTGGAAATGGTGATTCACTACGAAAAATAGTTAACAGTCATCCATGTTACCCAGTATTGTTCTAAGAGTGTTACATGTGTTGGTCCTTACTACTATTCTTTGGGATCACAAACATTATCACCTTCATTTTATAAATAAAAGAATGGAGGCATGGAGAACTTTATCAAATTGTCAAAGCTGCATGGCTGGTTTGTGGCAAGCCAGAATTCCAGCCCAAGCATCAAATTCTGAGTCCATGACCTTGGCCTCTACTCTATACTACTTTCAGTTCAGTTCAGGTCAGTTGCTCAGTCATGTCCGACTCTTTGCGACCCCATGAATTGCAGCACGCCGGGCCTCCCTGTCCATCACCAACTCCAGGAATTCAAACAAACTCATGTGCATTGAGTCAGTGATGCCATCCAGCCATCTCATCCTCTGTCGTCCCCTTCTCCTCCTGCCCCCAATCCCTCCCAGAATCAGGGTCTTTTCCAATGAGTCAACTATTTGCATGAGGTGGCCAAAGTATTGGAGTTTCAGCCTCAGCATCAGTCCTTCCAATGAACACCCAGGACTGATCTCCTTTAGGATGGACTGGTTGGATCTCCTTGCAGTCCAAGGGACTCTCAAGAGTCTTCTCCAACACCACAGTTCAAAAGCATCAATTCTTCAGTGCTCAGCTGTCTTCATAGTCCAACTCTCACATCCATACATGACCACTGGAAAAACCATTGCCTTGACTAGATGGACCTTTGTTGGCCAAGTAATATCTCTGCTTTTTAATATGCTATCTAGGTTGGTCATAACTTTCCTTCCAAGGAGTAAGCGTCTTTTAATTTCATGGCTGCAGTCACCATCTACAGTGATTTTGGAGCCCCCCCAAAATAAAGTCTGACATTGTTTCTACTGTTTCCCCATCTATTTCCCCTGGAGTGATGGGATTAGATGCCAAGGGAACATTTCATGCACAGATGGGCTCAATAAAGGGCAGAAATTGTATGGATCTAACAGAAGCAGAAGATATTAAGAAGAGGTGGCAAGAATACACAGAAGAACTGTACAAAAAAGACCTTCATGATCCAGATAATCACAATGGTGTGATCACTCACCTAGAGCCAGACATTCTGGAATGTGAAGTCAAGTGGGCCTTAGAAAGCATCACTACGAACAAAGCTAGTGGAGGTGATGGAACTCCAGTTGAGCTATTTCAAATCCTGAAGCATGATGCTGTGAAAGTGCTGCACTCAATATGCCAGCAAATTTGGAAAACTCAGCAGTGGCCACAGGACTGGAAAAGGTCAATTTTCATTCCAATCCCAAAGAAAGGCAATGCCAAAGAATGCTCAAACTACCGCATAATTGCACTCATCTCACATGCTAGTAAAGTAATGCTCAAAATTCTCCAAGCCAGGCTCGAGCAATACGTGAACTGTGAACTTCCAGATGTTCATGCTGGTTTTAGAAAAGGCAGAGGAACCAGAGATCAAATTGCCAACATCTGCTGGATCATCGAAAAAGCAATAGAGTTCCAGAGGAACATCTATTTCTACTTTATTGACTATGCCAAAGCCTTTGACTGTGTGGATCACAATAAACTGTGGAAAATTCTGAAAGAGATGGGAATACCAGACCACCTGACCTGCCTCTTAGAAACCTATATGCAGGTCAGGAAGCAACAGTTAGAGCTGGACATGGAGCAACAGACTGGTTCTAAATAGGAAAAGGAGTACATCAAGGCTGTATATTGTCACCCTGCTTATTTAACTTCTATGCAGAGTACATCATAAGAAACGCTGGGTTGGAAGAAGCACAAGCTGGAATCAAGATTGCTGGGAGAAATGTCAATAACCTCAGATGACACCACCCTTATGGCAGAAAGTGAAAAACTATAAAGCCTCTTGATGAAAGTGAAAGAGAAGAGTGAAAAAGTTGGCTTAAAGCTCAATATTCAGAAAACTATGCTACTTTACTCTATATTAAATAGAAATACTTTATAAACAGAAAAAGTTATGTTTCTAATATCACATTGTGGGTTTGAGGTTTTAGTTACACCTGATTCAAAGTGATTGAAATAATGTTATCACCCCTCTTCTCTGATAACTCCATTTCAGAAGCTGTTTGCTGAGGATTTGCTCATTGCTCATTGGTCAGATGCAAAGACACAGTGTAACACTGTCTAAAACTAGGCTAGCTTAGAATTAATTGCTCTCAGTGAGAAGAGAAACAGTATCTGTGAACACTGAGTAGTGATTGTTAAACAAGTTGCCTATTAGCTCAAATTCTATGAGACATTTCCAATTGGTACATAGCTGCTTAATGGGGCCTGAGGGCAACTATGCCATTGTTTTACCCATGAATCAATTAATGGCTGCTGAATGCTACTCTTCATGCATGTTATGGTCCTGGGAATTAAAAAGTAATAATAATAGTATTAGAATTGGAAACAAACTTCAATCATTAGAATAAATGAAGCTACCCATTCTAGATGGTTTACATCACTTTGAAGGATAAATGTGTGCTGCTTGTACCATTCACAGACGAGGCTTCATTACTATTCTGAGGACTTACTATTTCTGGGTATATCAGAAGATTCCCACTTGGAAGCCATACTATTGCCATCAGTGACCAGTGTCCTTGGAAGATGATAGTTTATGAACTCCTGTTTCCAGGTATTTTGCTTCAGTTCCCTTTCTTACCAGAGTAGAAAATATACCAGGTAAAACTATAGAAAAATACCAATTGTTTTATGATATCATGACAACAGGAGTGTGTGTGTGTGTGTGTGTGTGTGTATTGGGGAGCGTGCAAGCTTGGGCAAGGTAGGGAGAAATTAAAGCAAAGAAGTTACATTTGAAGGATAAATATATTCATCAACTTGCATAATGATTTTATAAACCCTTCAAAACAGATTTTTTTGTGATTATGTGGACCAAAATTTTCAAATTGTTTTGTTTCATAAACTATTGATGTGGTGATTGTAAATCTAGCAACATAACTCTTTAAATACTTATCAACATACCTCAAAACTTAGAATAGTAATTAATATTTTAAATGCTGTTATCTTATTCTGCTTATGCCATCTCACAAAGAGCACTATCTATGAAGAGTACAGTCTTCTATTTTTGATTATTTATTCTACCAGCATCCTTTTTCTAGAGAACTTTTGCATTTGCTTGACATACAACTTTGGAACTATTAATATTACTTTGGCTTCCCATAGTAGCATTCTGACACTACTTCATTGTAAGAGTGGTTGTTATTTATTATCATTTCAGAATGGCAAGATAGAGCTATATCTCTAAGAGGTAGCACACAAATTATTCTCCATTGTTGCAATGAACCATTGCTTTTCTTTCTAATCTTCCGCTGTACATAGGTGCATTTTCTTTATCATATAGTTTAAAAATTCATATTTAAAAGGCAATATACATTCATTATAGCTGATTTTTGGAGTAAGGGTACAGAGGCAATAAATAAAAATTATGTATAATTAAAATATTTAGGAACAACCACTAATAACATTTGGTATATTTCATTCCAGATTTTTTTGAATAAATGCTTGGGTAAAAATGCACATTTATTTTTTGACTAATTTGACATTATAGTATGTTAAAAATAGAATACATTTTAAAACTTAAAACTATATTGTATTTTTCAAAGTCTAAATATTTTAACATCTTGTTAATGGCTTCATTATATCTCCTTGCACTGTGAATGTTCACGGTTTATTTCACTCAACCCCTTTCATTAGACATTTATTTTCAAATTTCCATGATTTTTATTACACACAATACCAACATCTTTCTAAGTGAACTTTACTGCATATCTATGATTATGCTCTTAGTCTAAATCACCAGAAATCAAAGATCAAAGAGAAGTACATTTTTGAGGCTTTTGATAAATTTTTTCTTGAAGTGATCATACCTATTTTCACCCTCTAAGAGTCCATTTTCATATTTTTGTTCCTTTTGACAACATGAATTTTATATTCCATTGTCAACTAGTATGATACCTCATGGCTAAGCAAGGATCAATTTGATCTTCAATCAACTAAGTAAGTGACATAAGTACACATATATGTCATGTATATATCCTCACATATTTTACTTTATAAAGGAAAACTGACATTTAGCAGTGGTGTGAGTCCATCTCTCTGGGACACTTTCTCTTCCAAGCCCCTTGTAACCTGTTCCTCCGCCCATGCCCAGTCGGTTTGTTAAGAATGGCAGGAAAAGGACCTGTCATTATGGGGCTGTATCCCAGCTCTGTTTGTTTGGAGATCATTTGTAATGCAATTCATCATCCCTGTGTAAACCAGAATGACTGTCCTACTTGCTCTGGCACATTTTAAAGAAGGTTAGGAAATTCTAACAAAATTTATTTTGTGAGACATAACATTTAATATTTAAAAACTTGATTTTTCCTTTGAACCCAAGGGAAACTATTTTGCGGGTGAAGTGAGACTGTGGAACAAGCAGAGGTGAACATGCACAATGTGGGCTAGTTTTCAAAACTAGAAGAGAATGTGCCTAGTACATGTAGAATTATTAGAAAAGTCACTTAGCGAGAAGGAAAAGACTTGTAAGAGAAACCTGGTCATTTTCAGAGCAGATGTTTCAACAGAGTTAGCTAGTTGAACATCCTTTTGCCTCCTCCCTGAGTCTCATCTCTCCTCCTGCACGCCAGCCTGGGATTGCCCTTGTCAGTACTCACTGCCACATTGTTCTGGTTGCAGCCATTAAAGCTACCTGGAACTCTACGTCACAGAGGCCTTCTGCCTTCTTAAAGCCTCAAGGCACTCATCACCTGGTCCAATGGCAGGCATGAGCTGAAGTGACATTAGAAGGAGGCCTGCTCCCTTAATGGGATTCAGCCTACATTCTCTTCCTAGGGTTTATATCTACTGTCCTTGTCCAACCCAGGAGCCATGAGAGACTGAAGAAAGGTTGTTTTTAATCCTGCACATACACTCTTGACACTGTGCCTCCAAATGGAAATATCTCAATGCTTAGATTTTAACTATTTATTCACTCAACTAATAATTGTAAATTGAGAACTTTCTATGTGTCAGACACTTGTAAGTGATGTGGACTCCACATTGAAAAAATACTAAATTCATGATCATCATGGAGATTACAACCTAGTAGGGGTGTTAGATAGTTAATAAACATGTAGCAGTTTATCATGTGATGTTAGGTAGTAACAAATGCTATGAAGACAAATTAAGTGGCGTATGAGGATAAAGAGAGAGAGAGAGGCTACTTTTCTGGACAGGAGGTCAGAGAAGGTTTTTCTTAAGAGATGGCATTTCAGCAGAGACCTAAAGGAAGAGCAAGAATAAGCCATAGGACTTACAGATGGACTGTAAGTCCATCTATAGGACTTATAGATGTGCTGCTTGGGAAAACTAAGTGCAAAGGCCCTGGCATGGGAGTGTGCTTGAAAAGAATAAAGTGTGGATGAGTAAGTCAAGGGGTGGGTAGGAGAAAGTGAGGTTGGAGATAGTCAAGGGTCAAGTAAGGTAGGTAATGTAGGGTACCCACCAGTGGATAGGCTGAACTTATTTGAAGTGTGATAGGAAGCTAGTGGAGGATTTTGAGAAAGAAGCAATGTCACCTATTAACTTTCTGTTGCTTTTGTGGATTTTTGAAAATTTTACTTTTATGGTCTTTCCCTATGGCATTAAGATAGGAGGACATTTTTCCAAATTCCATTTGCTTTTGTCAACATCGCCATGTGGGAAATAGTTTAGACATATAGATGTTCTCTCTCTGCCAAAGGCATAATTAAAATGTCTGAGGTTTATATAAAACTTTACAGAGGGCTTGGAGTGATGAAGTTTCTTTCAAGTAACAGAATCAAACATAGATTACTCAAGCAGTCTTCATTGGAAATTGATGGTATGTCTTTCAGAATCCAAGGAAGAGGTCCCTCTGGACATTGGGGAGCAAGGCTCTCCAAGGGGCCTTCACAGCAGCTAGTTTTGATCCCTCTTCTGCAGGTTCACATTAAAAGTCCACATTATTAACAGAGAGAATTTGATTGGTTCAGCTTGACTCAGGCATCCTCTTCTTCCAAATCAGTGAGTTCTAGTCAAGGGTGCAATGACAACAGAAATAAAACAGCTCTGAGAAGTCCCATGTGGGTAAGGTGCATGGTTCCCAAAGACAAGGCTGGACAGACAACTTTCTAGTGGTTTCTGACAGCTCTGTGGGCAAGCACCCAGATGCTTTGTTTATGTACTTTGATGGAGGCAGACCCTTGAAGCAAGGGCTTCTGGGTAGTAACCATGTCTCCACTTTCTTCCTCTATGGAGAGGTGATATCCTGGGCAATTTGGTTGCAAAGTGCTTGATAGGAAGGGACACTTTTATCCCATTTTGTACCTCCTTGAACAAAGTGTAGGGCAGAGGAATTTCTGATGTTTAATTTTGCTTCAAAGCCCTAGGTTCCTTTTGATCCTGAAGCTGCCCTACAGGTTCTGTTTTACATTCTTAAAAGATTTGCTGATAACTTGGCAGGCAGATACGGTTTTATTGTGAAGAAATTTTGCCCATTCTCACATGTACTGTTGTGCCAAGAACATGGAATTCAGAGTCAGGAAACTATATTAAATCTGGTTCCTAGAAAACTCTGAGGTGGAGATTGTGAGCAGGAATTCTATTGGGGAATGTTCTGGGGATCAGCACCTGTGAGGGAAGCTAGAGTGGGCAGAGGGAGGAGGTAAACTGGGGTGCCATAGCAACAGAGACTCCAGCCAATCCTACAGGGATCTCTGGAGCTAGGATGGACCTCCACTGGAAAAGAGGCAAGGGAACCAGGACTCTGTACATGGCAGTGATCAGTATGGGGCAAGGGCTTGTCTTAGGTGAGATAGCTTTCTTAGGTCTAAGGCCGGGTCCTGAGAGGGATTCCAACTCCCAGCCTCCAATCTGAGAAGCAGCTAGAGAATGAGTATTCATCTCAGAATTGCAGGTTGGGGACAGGGAGGGTCTCCTTCATCCATCATAGCATATACTCCAGACTTAAATTTCAATTCTTCCCTACCACACTGGCCTGTGATGTCTTGGGAAGATCATCTGATTTATTTGAATCATCATGTCCTCATAAAAAAGTGAACCCAACCAAACCAAATGAACAAACCTCATTTTAAAAATAGCATTAAATAAAGAATGTTGTAAGCACTTTGGAGGATATTTTCACTTAGGCTGTATTGTTTAATTCTCTCTACAAGTCTATGGCATCATTGGCACCCTACTCCAGTACTGTTGCCCGGAAAATCCCATGGATGGAGGAGCCTGGTAGGCTGCAGTCCATGGGGTCGCACAGAGTCAGACACGACTGAAGCGACTTAGTAGTAGTAGTAGTATACTAATAAGCAGACAAATCCTCAGAGACATGAACATGAGAGTAGTTTGCTTGAATTTGTACAGAAAATGCAGTCTCATGTGTTCCAAATGTAAATTCTTATTTTGGCCAATTCACTCAGCAATAGAAATAACATGAATAATACTAAGACTTATAATGGCAAATAACCCCTAACTTACATGTTTGTTATGAGAATTGAATGAAAGAAATTTACAAGTCATAAGTTGCCGAAAAAATTGAGTCAGTATCAGTGTTCCTCAAAATTGTTTTCGTCATCAGTAAGAGATGGGAATGGTCTGTTAGTGTGTTAGTTGCTTAGTTGTGTCTGACTCTGCAATCCCATGGACTGTAGCCTGCCAGGCTCTTCTGTCCATGGAATTCTCTAGGCAATGGCAATTCTCTAGGGTTGCCATTTCCTTCTCCAGGAGATCTTCCCAACTCAGGGATCGAACCCAGTCTTCTGCATCGCATGCAGATTCTTCACCATCTGAGCCACCAGGGAAGTCAGCCATGGTCTAATCCATCCTGAAAAAAGGAGAGAAGGTTTACACAGGATCCTAGAAAATCTCTCCTAGTCAACCTCTAAAAGGCACAGGGCATCATGCTGTCTCCAGTTTCTCTAACTGATGTTTCAATTTTTCTGGTTCACTCTTTGAAAGTTTAGTAAATTCGGCTCACATATTCTGAGCTGAACTTTACTCTGTGAGAGTTGTGCTTAGGGTAAGGAAATGAAAGAAGTGTTGTCCTTCAGGGATAAAAATATGACCATCAGTGACGGTGATGCGGGCTCCTGTTATGGAGGGAGAGAGACATTAAAGGAGCTTGGAACAGGCTCTGGGAGTCTGGGCCAGACTCTTAAATTGTCAAGGTGACTCACAGCATATATGTCAGCTTGAACTTTATTGACTTTGACTTTCAGGACCCATTTTTTAAAAGGTGAGGTAGTCATGGAAAAGAACCAGGCTGTGGTACCTCTACCAATTTGAAAAAAAAAAAGCTCACAACTCTATATGTAAGGCTTCTTGCCACTGGTGTGTGAAATATTTTACATGACACACAAAACCCTAAAGAAAAGAAATTGTTTTGAGCACATACATGTACCCAGCAGCGTGTTTCGATTGGGATTGAAATAGTATCTCCGTGTTGTTGTGAAAGCCCACTTTTACATGTGTCTCATAGTTACCTTTCTAAAAAAGTCCAAGTTTTGATCGAATTTTTTGCTGCTTCTTCTTCTTTCTTGGAAAATAATCAAATGTTACTACTAACATGTAGTATTTGACCAAAGGTATTACTCCTGAACCATTAGGTCTAAAGTTCTGGGTTTTCTCATGTTTATTTTCTCCCCTCTGGCTTCATTTAGTGAGTTCCAGATTCTCCAGGGTAGCAAGTTCAGTAGAGGTCAATGGATTCTCATGTCACTAGTTTGTTTACTTTTTGTCTCCACTTGACCTAGATTAAAAAGTCAAGCCTTTTTTGGCAGGAGAAATTATTTGAAAAGGTATTGTAATGTTTCTAGGATGGTTAAAATGAATAGGAAAATTCTTTCTGTAATTATAGAGAGACTAAGTCCAAAATGGTTCGTTTGTTTAACCACAGTTTCCTTGGCTTCAACGGCAACTTGAAAACATGTCTGCTGTGGCTATGTTTCTTATCACTGCATGAACAAGTCAATGCAAATGACCGACATTTAATTATGTGTTGGTAGTATAGACTTGTCTAATGTTTGGGGCATGATGTAGCATAATATATCAAATTATAAAACAATATAGATATACATATCATGTGTGTGCTTACTCAGTCATGTCCGACTCTTTGAGACCTCATGGACCATAGCCCACTGTGCCCCTCTGTCCATGGGGATTCTCTAGGCAAGAATACTGGAGTGGGTTGCTATGACTTCCTCCAGGGGATCTTCCCAACTCAGAGATTGAACCCAGGTCTCTCCCATTGCAGGTGGATTCTTTACCAGCTGAGCTACCAGGGAAGCCTATATTATAGCTAAAGACAATTCTGGTTGTGATTTGTAGCAGAGAAGAAAAAATAGTAAAATGTTGAACATGTTTATTTTACTCTTTTGTTCCCAAAACTGTTGTTGTCCTTTGACTCAGAATTGTGAACAAATGAAAAGTGTCCCTTGACGTAAGATGCAAAACTCACGAAGACCATTAAAAAATTGTTTCATGTTTTCATTTATAAAATATTGGAGACACGATATACTTAAAACAACAATTAGCCTTAGGAATGGATATCATAACAGAAGCATCTTTCGTATGTGTGGTCTAGTCAAAATTCCTATTTTAATCTGAGGAATGTAAATACAATTATGAGGGGCTTCCCAGGTGGCATGAGTGGTAAAGAACCAGTGCCAGAGACTTAAGAGATGTAGTTCAGCTGTTGGGTTGGGAAGATTCCCTGGAGGAGGGCACGGCAGCCCACTCCACTATTCTTGCCTGGAGAATCTCATGGACTGTGGAGCCTGGTGGGGTACAGTCCACATGGTTGCAAAGAATCGGACAGGACTGAAGCAAGTTAGCATGCACGTAAATACAATTATTCGTCTTTTAACACAGGTCAGGGTTATCTCAGTCTTAGCTGTATTGACATTTTGTGCTGGAGAATTCCTTGTTCTGCATTGTAGAATGTTTAGTAGCATCCTTAGCATTCAGCCAGTAGATGTTGGTGAAGTGAAGTGTTAGTCGCTCAGTCGTGTCCGACTCTTTGTGATCCCATGGACTGCAGCCCATCAGTTTCCTCTGTCCATGGGATTCTCCAGGCAAGAAAACTGGAGTGGGTTGCCATTTCCTTCTCCAGGGGAATTTTCCTAACCCAGGGATTAAACCCAGGTTTCCTGCATTGTAGGCAGATCCTTTACTGTCTGAGACACCAGGTAAGCTCCTAGACATTGGTAGCACCTCCAATCTCCCCCTTCCCCAACCATGACAACCAAAAATATCTCCAGACATACTCAAGTGTCCTGGGTGTGGGGGAAGGGGCAAATTACCTTAGTGGAGAATCTGTACACTAACGACTCCTGGGTTTCATGGTGACGTTCCATATTATAATTTATTTATTTTTTTCATATTATAATTTAAACACAAAATTTACCTATGGAAAATATTTGAAAGATCTATAATCTTTGCTAAGAAGATTAAAAAAGGGAACTATATCATATATCTGGCACACAGTGGCTAGAAAAAAATGTCTTTGTGTGAACTTTCCAGTGCTATGATTTAGTGAGACATTTAGAGGAGGAGAGACTTCAAGGCTTTTCTGTTTTCAAGCCCATAGAATCCAATGGCATGTTTTGAAAATTACAGCTAAAGTTACTGAAGTATAAGTTGTGTAATTCTCATATTGTCTTCATTTCAAAAAGGAAAATAGCGTTTAGATTTAGAGAGAAAGAAGTTGTCAGCAGCTTTGGGAAATCTCTTGGTAAGTCTAACTATACCAAAGACCATGGAAACAAAATCAGGCCTTTTCTCAGTGATGTTGCTGTGGAGAATCATATTTTCATCCTTTGTCCACATGATTTTCTCAGTTATAGTATGCAAGTATAGGGTTGAGAGTACCACTATGGTTAATATTTTTCTGTCAACAACTGTTCCTATATACTCTTCTGTTTTTCCTTTTATGTTTTTGTTAAACTTATTTATATTTCTCTAGAGTTAAATAAAAATGGATTCACAATACATTTGGCTTTAGGATTTATGACAATTGGCCTTACCATTTGACTTTTATGCATACATACAAGTGTGTATGGATGAGTTCTTGGAGGAACCCCAAGTTGGCCTGCCTTTATATGTCCATTTATAAGTCTCTCCTTCAACATGTCTTCCACCTACAGCATGTATGTTGTCCTTAGGAAAAGATGTTTTCAACATTTTTTAGTTTAAATTTAGTCAGATCCAGATTTTGCATCAAAATGCATTGTAGGAATCGGAATACCCTTAAAGAACAAAAGCTCGGTCATCTTCCTCTCTCTGGTCAGGTGTACGTGCAGTGGTCTGACTTCCCTGGGACAGACTGCTCTAGCCTTTCAAGGCATGTGTTTACTCCCACTGCTGCTTGCCTGCCCAGGACGCCCTGTAGTGCTACCCCACAGCTAGTCTGAACATCTTGGCAAATTCTTGAATAAGTATGCTAGGTTGTGCAGTTTATTTTCTCCCATCATCTTCACCACCCCCCTTTCTTCAAGATAATTCACATTTTTCGAAACTTAAAGAAAATTGTGGAAATCTTATATTTGACTCTTGTTCCTCATCTGCCCATTTTCTGTCTTCTTCCAGCTACAGTTAACCACTATTGTCAGTTTCTTATGTGTCCTTCCAGAATTTATATATATATATATGTATATATGCACATATATATATATATATATATATATTCAAGCACATACCATTATCTCTTTTCTTTCTTCTTCAAAAGAGAAGACGCCATACATGAAGAGGAGCACATTGCTTTTTCCACTTACCAGTTTTCCCTGGGGGACCTTTCCATAGTAGTACACAAAGAGCTTGATTATTCTTTCTTATAGCTGCAATATCGTTCATTATATGAATGTACATAATTTATTTATTCCCATATAGATGGACACTTGCATTAGTTCCATTCTTTCACTACCACATTAGTAGTGAAGAACATTTAACCATTATGTTTTGTACAAGTGCAAGTACATATGCAGGATAAATTCACAGAGTGAAACTGCAGGGTCCAGGGGTATGTGCAGTTCTAATTTTGATAGATACTGGAAAACTGTCTGCCATAAGGATAATCTTAACAGCAACGTATGAGAGTGCCTGTTTCCCCATAGCCTGGCCAACTGAGTGTTAACACAGTTTTGAGTTATAACAATGTGAGATAAAAATGGGATAGTTTAAATTCACATTTCTCTTTTTATGAATGAGGCTGAGATCTATGGCTTAATCTTGATTGGGCATTTTGAATTCTTGTTAGATTGTGCCTGTGGAGCTCTAATAATTTTATGCAATATGAAGTCATATGGGGGCTACTTGGAAGGTAGGACTCTCCAGCTCTGTCTGGATGTTAACATTAACACAGCTCAGAGAATGTGCTTAAGTGTGTTCCACTATTTCTCTTAGAATGAACCCGATATGTGTCTATCAAAATACTGAATTTCATAGCTACTAATTTGTGTTTTCTTCTGATAGTTTATGTATTCTAAGACTAGCAGTTTGATTCAATTACTTGTCTTTATCTGTGATAACACTTTCTATTTCCTCTTTAAGTGCTCTGGAATTATGACAAAAGAGTAATGCTTTCTCATTACGGCAAATCTGAAATTCTGTCTCCATTTCCATCATGTGAAGGACAAAATAATGGAGAAGTTTCCTGTCAGAAATTGTCCTCTGAGTATCATCTTTTCCATTTCATTCTATTCTGTGTAGATAGATGTAGACGTTGCCATCAGTGAATGCCTTCATATAGGCAATCATCATTCAGCCAGTATTCATGGAGTGTCTACTATATGCCAGACACTGTTACAGGCACCTAGCATGATCTGTTATGGCCCAGCAAAGACTGACATTGGGTATTCATCACATTTACTAGATTGAGTGTGAGTTGGAAGGACTATGCATGGACAACGCATATTGCACCGTCTGTCAAAAGATCAAGACTGGCAACTGGGACACCAAGTTCTATCCTTGGATTTGCCCTTATCTTGCTGTGAATATTGGACAAGCTCTTTCTTCTCTATGGGCCCCAGCTTTCTCATCTGTGAAAAATGTAATGTTGACTAGAATAGATGATATTTACATCCCTTCTAGTTTTAACATTCTAAGATCATAATGCCCATATGCTACTTTTACAATTTCAAAATACCCAAGAATCCACATTTATATACTAAGAAGAACAATTGTGACCCTTCCCATTTGTGGATACCCCTCCAAGTATTCATAATTATTTTTTTCCATCTGGAGGTGGCAGGAATATATTAGAACTTGTCATGGTATGTAAATATTTGCATTAAAAAGTCTCCTAGGACATTAAATTTTCAACATTTATGACATTTTTCTTTGGTCAAAGTATTTCTGAGTGAATAAAATGTCACGAAGTATGAATCTCAGTGAAAATCTTCGACAATAGACAGACTCTGGAGAAGCCAGCAGTACTCAGAGCGTGGATATCAGAAACAGACATTGTGATGTTGACCTATGCTCTGTAGGACCATCTGCTTTCTCACTCTGGAAGGATTCGGCTCCACTGGAAAGGACTATCCTGTAGTCTTACTCTTCATTTAGAACCAGGATGCCTGCCTATGAACATGGAAGCAGTGAATTCATTTTTGAAAGATGCTTTAAAATGTCCCACACCGTCATTTTATCCCATCACCCTCACCTCTGCTTTCTCCATACCCCTTTATGTTCTCTATTATATTCACCCTGGGGTATTCCTCAGGTTAAACAATTCCATCTCACATGGTGGCAGATTAAATTGTACACTCAGTTTTAAAATGTATCCTATTTCATTGGTTTGCAATCCAACTTTAAACAAGTTAAAAAATTTATTTATCTTTAATGTAAAATATTTAGACTAATGATATTAACCTATCACTCATCATTTTGGATAATCAATATCTCTTTATTATTTTCGAGTTAAGATGATTTAGTGGAAAAGAATGGAGTTTTGGAGTCTGGTTTTTAATGCTGGTTTCATCAATTACTGGTTTTAATTTACCAGCTTTATAATTTATATGACTTAAGTTTTTTTTCCTCAAATGATGATACTAATAACTTTCAAATCATTACGAGGTTAGAAATAATATATAAACATACAAAGCTGTCTAAACTCAGTAGGACTCAATAAATGTTCACTGTTTTATAATTATCATTATCATTATTGTTATGACTGATCAGACAAAATATCTGCTAGCAAATTTTTCTCTAAATTTTCCATATAAGGCAAAGATTAGGAAATTAGATCTTGCTGTTTTTGTTTCTTATTGGTATTTGAGAAATATTTATTTTTTATTGCTATCTGAAAGCATCTAGTAACAGATGATGAACATTCAAATACTGGACCTCTTCAAAGAGGGATGAATATAATCTGGTAATTGATCGTAGTGTATAGAAAGTAGTGTATATATTTCTAAAATGCCAAAGGAGAGCTCTTATTTTTCTTATTGCTGTTATTCTCAAATTCAATATCATAAAATATCAACAACATATTTTATTTAATACAATTGGACTTAATTAAGTTTGGAGACTTACAAAGAAAGTAACTGTGCTTTTAAAGGAGGAGAAAAGGACACTGAAATATCAGAAAGGGGTGATCTGAACAGGAGTACAAGGATGAATCTCAGAAGCCAGTCTGACCTTCCGGGGACACATCTCTCTGCAGAGCGGAGCCTCTAGATGGCGAAGGAACACCGCGGAGACTGCACGGCTTTTGCACGGCTCGGAGGCGGTGGAAGCGCTCAGAGCTCCGGTGATTTAACAGCCCGCACGCGGAGCCGTTTGGATTGCAACACCAATTCCGCAAGTTATTAATTATGTTCTCAACATAAACGCCGAACTCATATTTTCAGGCCACTGTGTACCCCTGCCTTAAAAGAATAGTTGCTTAAATATAAGGAAGCACGATGTGTAATTCAGCAACGCATCACTTTTTCTAAAAGGAAAGCGTGTTCAGGCGACTGGCCTTTTAGTGTTTGAGAAGCAGTCACCTTTTCTTGGGGGTGGGGTGGGGTGGGGTGGGGCGGGGAGGTGTGAGACCCTCAGAGAGCGACCTGAGAACAAAGGTTTACGGTCAAGACTCAGAAATGGTGTGTAAGTTTGAATCGCCGGTCACCTGAGTCTCTCTGCGTTCTTGGATAAGGTATAGACACTCTCTGAGCTTTGGTTTGTAGTCTGGAGATAACAAGGGCGCCTTCTTCATTAGGTGGTTGTAAAGAATAAAGAGCGTTTGTAGTAAAGCACTTGGCAAAGAGATTGACACGCAGTAAGTACCCAATAAATGACAAAATTGGAACTTGGTGAAGCACTAATACGAGTTAAATTGGTTTATTGAAGTTGAACAATCCGCATCATGGGAACGTGAGACATCTCTTAATCTGAAGCAGTGATTAAGCATCCTATCTGCTTTCTATTCCTTGCTATTTAAACGAAAGAATATGCCTAATTCTCTATGTCTGGCTGACAGAATGTTTTGGAGGGGGGATGGGTGACTGCAAAGTTCTGACAGGATTTTCAGGGTACACTTTAGCACAACACCCCAATGTAGCTTCTCAATAGAATTATATTGCTTTCTTAAAAGTCAGCATAAAGAATCTTGTCAACAGCTGATGTTCAGAAAGGAGAGGGAGGAGCGGGTATTTTTCCTGAAGCCTGGGAACAGGGCTTTATGCTACCAGATTCTGGTTACAGTTGCTGCCCTCAGTAAGCATCTTCAAAGGAATCGTAGAGAAGTCACTTTCAGCTTCCCAACCCAGGGATCGAACCCAGGTTTCCCGCACTGCAGGCAGATTGTTTACTGTCTGAGCCACCAGGGAAGCTCAGAAAAGTCATAGAAAGGGATTTGAATAGTTTTCCTATAGTAACTGAAACAGTGTATTACAGCTAAGTAAATGTAGGAGTTAGGGGAAAACATGACATTTTAAACAAGAAAAATAGCAGCAAGGGCTGAGAGGCAATCTTTTATAAAATCACACTGTCCTCATCTTTTTATATTTTGGCCTAATCTTTTCATTCTCAGTGAACTTTTAGCCATAAATTATCTGGGAATCAGGTAGATAGTGATGCCAGAACTTAAAGGAGGTAGAGCTTTAAGTACTTTATGGGTACCCACAGGGGCTTCCCTGGTGGATACAGTGGGAAAGAACCCTCTTGCCAATACTGGAGATGAGAGTCGTGGGTTTGCTCCCTGGGTCAGGAGGATTCCATGGAGAAGGAAATGGCAACCCACTCCAGTATGCTTGCCTGGAGAATTCCATGGACAGGGGAGCTTGGCGGGCTATAGTCTATAGG
The DNA here is from genome assembly GCF_055505025.1 of Bos grunniens. Classification (NCBI taxonomy): domain Eukaryota; kingdom Metazoa; phylum Chordata; class Mammalia; order Artiodactyla; family Bovidae; genus Bos; species Bos grunniens. Next base: position 47,786,654 of record NC_141168.1, on the reverse strand, counting down.
GTTGCAAAGAGTCAGACACTACTGAAGCAATTTAGCATGCACATGTAGGTACCCAGAGATATATTTATCTGAAAAAATTAATGGAAAAAATAAACACTTGTTTTTTATTCAGAAGAAGCAGCATATCTAAATGCCAATATTTAACTTACTCCCTATTCTTTGTGCCCTGGAGAGTCAAGGAATAGGGAAATCGGTTTTGTAGTTCTTGAGTCCGCATCTGTGGGCAGCTGTGCATGACTGTAGACCTGTCCTTCTCCTTGTCTTCACCGCTTGCCCTGTCCCTCCTCACCTCCCGTGGTCAGATGACCTCAAGCAGGAATATCAGTGGCTCTGTGGGCCTGAAGCAGGGGCACCTCCGTGTGAAGCAGAAGTTCCAACCCTTGCCCAGGACCATGAGGTCTTCTTAGTCTCAGTGATCTAAGCCATCCCTGTGTACTTAGGTTTTGAAGCTTGGAGACACTACATAGGCTTCCATAGATTCTGCTCTAATCATGGCTTAAATTCATTCTTTCCAGTTGCAGTTATTTTGTGCCTATTAGATGCCAGGTCCTGTGCTGAGTGCTACACAGACATGTAATAGAGTAGGATGTGGTCCCTGCTCTCAGGTATTAATGAGAGTGACAAGCAGAGAAAGACAAAGAAGGCATTATACTGCCGGCACATCTAGTATGTGATTAGCCTACAGCTTCCCTGCTTTCCTTTTCTTTGAGAGCTGGGGTTGCTGGTGATGAATTAATTGTGCAGGCGGTGAGCTGGTGTGAGGGCAGGAAAAAAAAGAAAAAAAGAGATCTCAGCCTTGCACGTTATGTCAGGATGATCTCAGCATTACATATCACAGAGCAGCCATTCCAGCAAAAAAAATGTGGCGAGTTGGGCCTTATGTTTTATAACCTACTTTATTAGGGAATTTCAGGGTTGTAGGGGGCAATCTGTCATGTTCATGGTAACTCAGAATGACAATTTTTTTCTTTGCCGATTTCCGTCTCTCTCTGTTGGAAACACCCATCTCTATATGTACTGTGAGCTTCCTGAAATCTGAGGCAAGAGGAGAGAGATAAGATTATTACTTCTTTATTCAACTGGAAGGAGGAAGAGGGGAATTGGTTAGGATCTGGCGATGTTAGTTCTCTTGATTTCTTGTATGAATACTTAATGTATGAGACTATGGAACAAACTCTGGATAACTTGAACTGACAGCTTTGGAAATAACAGATATATAAATAGGTATAATGGTCTTTTATTTTATTTTGTTGTTCAAGTTGAATTTTAATTTTATATTACAGTATAGTTCATTTTCAATGTTTTGTTAGTTTTAGGTATACAGTAAAGTAATAGTTTAATTGTCTTTTAATGGCACAATTTTAAGATAAAAGCCAATATTGGTACAATGTTTGGAAGTTGAAATTTGGTGTAATGTCATTTTCAAATGTGAGATTTTATTACTATCCCTTTTCTCATAAGTAACCATAATTTTATTGTACACATAAATACTACTGCATCATGTCATTCAGGTTTCTTTGAATGAAATATTAACACTAACAAGATGCATGCTACCATCTAGAACCTAAGGGAGAACTAGAATCATTAGATTACTGGAGGCACATGAATAAATGGGGACCATCCATCTTTCTTACAGAAACTCAGAGGTTGACTCTTTGAATGTTGAGAGCAATTGAATATGAGTAATGTATGTGTGTGTGTATTCAAAATTTATAATGTGTTTCTGCCATCTTTATTAAAAGTCTTTGAAATGTAAAAATTTGAAGAAACACATATTCATCTGAAAGCATGAAGCAAGGCCCCAGGAAAGTCTTTCAAAACTCCATCTTAACACCCAGGAAGTGTCAAGTCATTCGTCATGTATAATTAATACATCCCCTCTTCCCTTCCCTCCTTGAGCACAGGCATTGCAAAATGAGTCCTGCGGTTTTGTAGTAAATAACACTATTTTCAACAATTTGTTTCCATGTCTGGACAGATGTATCACTTAATTTGTCGATTCTGAAAATTTATTTTGTTCCATTTTTGTTCTTGGATGCAAACAGATACATACTGCTACTGCAAACATAGAATAAAAATCTTAATTTTGTTATGCTAAAAAAACAGCGCTATATGTATACTACCTTTGGCTTTCAGTGTGACAACATGATTTATCAAAGCATCACAGTATTTAAGGAAAGTGAGATAGTTTTTGAAATGCAAAAAGGTGCAGAAAGGTCATGGGACTTATATAAGCATATTCTCTTCAATTTTATATATGTGCAGAGGTCAGTGATTTCCCTCCTCCAGGATGGTTTTTCAATTAGAAATAAATGTTGGCATTTAGTGTGTTACATGATCATGCAGAGTACATGTTCCATTAATGCATAGCTATTTAAAGTTAATTTTGGGTTGTCTTCCTTTAAGGGAAGTAGCTTTTACATAGCTAATCTGCAAGTATTTGTTCTAGTGTCTCACTGTGTGCTTGAGTTTGCTTAATTATCAGTGGTTTTATTGAAATGTGTGGGAATTCAAAATTTATGCCCAATGATTCAGTCATATAATTGAAAACTGACTCAGCTCTGTTTCTTTTCTTTTTTTTTTTCTTTTGCTTCCCAATCCATGTGGGAATGCGATGCTGTAATTTCTTGGAGAAATAAATCACCATAGTAAAGAAAACTCTGTCTTTTAACCTTTCCACAGGTGGTGGTTGTTCAGTCGCTCAGTTGTATTTGATTCTTTGCAACCCCATGGACGACTCTTTGCGACACCATACTTCAGCACGCCAGGCTTCCCTGTCCTTCACCATCTCCCAGAGCTTGCTCAAACTCATGTTCATCAAGTCGATGATACCATCCAACCATCTCATCCTCTGTCATCCTCTTCTCCTGATGCCTTCAGTCTTTCCCAGCATCAAGGTTTTCCCCAATGAGTCAGCTCTTTGCATCAGGTGGCCAAAGTATTGGAGCTTCAGCTTCAGCATCAGTCCTTTCAGTAAATATTCAGAGTTGATTTCCTTTAGGATTGACTGGTTTGAAAACCACAGTCCAAAAGCATCAATTCTTCGGTGCTCAGCCTTCTTTATGGTCCAACTCTCACATCCACACATGACTACTGGAAAAACCATAGCTTTGACTATATGAACCTTTGTCAGCAAAGTAATGTCTCTGCATTTTAATATACTGTCTAGGTTTGTCATAGCTTTCCTTCCAAGGAGCAAGCATCTTTTAATTTCATGGCCGCAGTCACCATCTGTAGTGATTTTGGAGCCCAAGAAAATAAAGTCTGTCACTGTTTCCTTTGCTTCCCCATCTATTGGCCATGAAGTGATGGTACTGGATGCCATGATCTTAGTTTTTTGAATGTTGGGTTTTAAGCTAGCTCTTTTACTCTCCTCTTTCACCTTCATCAAGAAGCTCTTTAGTTCCTCTTTGCTTTCTGCCCTTAGAATGGTGTCATCTGCATATCTGAGGTTATTGATATTTCTCCCAGCAATCTTGATTTCAGTTTGTGCTTCATCCCAGGTGGGATGGTGATAAAAGATTTTAGTTTCAAATAATAAACAAAAGAACACAAACATAAAGGTAGCAGAAGAGTAACTGGCAAATGATTATAATAATTTCTTTAATCATGGCAATGGAAGTCAGAAAGTAAAACGGATTCTCACATTGTTAACCTTTTCCCCATGAATAAGTAAAAGGTAACTGTGTTAATTTTAAAGTTCTTCTCAGTCTTTAGGGCAAATGAGCAATAAAAGTTAGTTGAAAACTAAAGCACTTATTTGAATTACTCTCAAAAATTCTTACTAGTTACATAATTTAAGCAAAGGCAGATATTTTAACTGAAATAGATAAAAATTCCTTTGCTTTGCTAATATGATTAATATTTATTTGTATCTGAATAGGTGTACTGATTTCTAAGGTTGTATTTTCTAATTCGGAGGAGCTCCCTTGTTTTTAGGGACAGTTGTAAATTAAATTCAGTGTCTTTTTTTTAATCCCTAAAACACATCTGCAGGCCATCCAGGTAACAAGCATCATCAACAATGCATTGCTGAGAGATGAAATTGGATTTTATAAGCTGCCTTGAAAACTATGACATGTTGAGTTACTTGCTTTAGTGGAAGCTCAGCTCACACACTATTGAGTCGAATGGATCTTTTTCTTGTCTGTTGGGTGCGAAACTCCTTTTCACTGAAACTATCCTTGGTATCCTCAGAATCACAAAGTTCAAGAGTTCTGTGTGTGGGAGGTGAAGAGCTCTTTGGTGTTAGGGGCTACAGGAAGTTCATCCATGTACTTCTCTGTTCTTTAGACCCATGTAGAGGGATTATGCTCCTACTCCTGGGGTTCTACTCAAACTGACACTTCCAGCCAAAAGCTTAGATATGGACAAAGATATAAATGCAGAAGTTTCGTAAAATATATATATAAAAAAATGTTGGTATACATGGGTTCCATAGCTCCAGGCACTATAGGAACACAAAGTGAAGTGAAGTGAAGTGAAGTGAAGTCGCTCAGTCGTGTCCAACTCTTTGTGACCCCATGGACTGTAGCCCACCAGGCTCCTCTGTCCATGGGATTCTCCAGGCAAGAGTACTGGAGTGGGTTGCCAGTTCCTTCTCCAGGGGATCTTCCCAACCCAGGGATCGAACCTGAGTCTCCCGCATTCCAGGCAGACGCTTTAACCTCTGAGCCACCAGGGAAGCCCATAGGAACACAGATAATACATAATTAATCAAAGAATGGCATTTTTTGAGGGGAAAAAAAAAACACAAAACTTTGTCTCTGAATTGAATAGTCCAGTCCTATAATCCTTAATTAAGAAGCCCTCTTGTCATCCCTTCTACATGGACATCTTTGATTTTTCTGCAAATTGGAAAATCCCATTTATGTTCTCATTGGATGTCTCAGTGAATTTATGATACCCCGATTTTCTGGCAGGGAGCAAGAGAATGCATGCACTTTGGTTTTCCTCTTTTGAATCATTCCCTTTGGAAGTCTTGCTTAGAAGTTACTCACTATTAATTTCAGCTGTGGCCCCATGCGAGCCTACAGTATCCATTAGGATGCTTGCCCTTCATTCACAATGATGTGAACTCTTTCCCCCCTTTTGTGATTATATTTGCCTTTAAATATGCAAGTGTCAGCTCCTACATTTTCATAACTTCTGAATGGATATCAGAGAGAATACATGCCCAGCACATCTGTGACCCCAATTTATTGCTCATCCTCTGTTCTGTACTCATACTTTACAGATGAAAAAGAAAATAATGCTATGACTTGATAGCTCACTGCATTTAGGAATCTCAGATATATGGATGAGGTAAGGTCCTAAGGAAAAGTTGCATAAACTGGAGTCATAACAAAAAACACACTGCTGAGACTGTCTTTGAAAATGAGTAGTTTAGAATAAAGGGGCTGATTTTGCCATGGCAGCAAAATTGCAATAGGTCAGCTCCTGCAGCTTTGATTGCTTAGAACTTCAGAATTCCGATGTTATGAAAATGCAGGAGCTATCACGTGTGCGTTTAAAAGACATACTTTAAAGGAAAAAAATCAGATCACTATTGAATCTCTCCTTGTACAAAATGTAATATTCTCTTATTTATTTATATTTCAAATCAGGCTTTCTATAACATGGGCACACAAGAAATTGAAAGGTATGGAGATTGCATAGTTTAATATTAGCACTTTTTAAGTTGCCAAGAATAGTAACAGTTTTTATTAAATAGGACAGCTAAATCTTACATTATATAATGCCATAACTCACATAATAAACCAATTTCAACTCAAGAAATTAGTTTTGCATAAGGCTGGCTATTAGTATCAGCTGCCAGGGGACTGACATGTTCATTATTTTTATTCTCCCTTGTTGAGGTTTTACTGTAGTGGGATTTCTGTACATGAATTCTTGAGAGATAGATAAAATAGTGAGAGGCTGAACATTTCTTTGAAAGATTGAGGACTGCAAAGTTCCACTCTGACTTCAATGGAATGCTCAGAGAGGTTAGCAACATTTGGGAGAGTAGACACGATCGCTTCCTCACCTAGGCTAACTACTGAAAAACCAGGAACTTTCTCTGCTAAAAGATACTTTGAGGATAGGTAAAAAACAAACAAGTAGACTGTTTATCTTTAATATTCCCCTGGAGAATGGCTGCTTTTTAAGAAATATTGTGTGCTCAGGAGAAGGGAATTACTCTATAGTAATCTGAGACTTGACTGAGTTCTACCTATTTTGCTCACTGTTTCATTTAAAATAAGCTTTTGATTTGCCATTTTCTTTTAAAAATAATGTTGATGTTACCATGGTAACCATGCTTTAGCAAACAAGCATGAGTGCTGCCCCAGAGTACTCAAAAATGACAGAGTGAAAAAGTAAAGCATAGTGAGACTACCCGTATTCCCCACTGTGGAACCTTGAAACAGCTAGCTGGTAGTGAAAAAACAGAAAAGATGGACAAATGGAGGGTGTAACCTTGAGTGGAGACAGGTGAAAGGAAAAGGATTGAAAAAAATGGTGCCTACAAATGGTTCTTTTCTTTGAAATAACCATGGCATTTTAAAAGTTAAACTGGAAAGTAACCAGAAAAACCTGTGCTCAGTGAGGTGGGCACAGGCAATTTAGAAAGCAATTCCAGTAGACCACCTAAAGAACTGGCTAGGTAGGGACTAGGGGAGGCTGAGGAGGAGAATCGCCCAGACTTTGGTGTGGATAACGTCGTTTGGACAGACATCTTTCGTAACTCAATTGTAAGCCCGTTTTCTAAAGGTATAGCGTGTGTGTGTGTGTGTATGTACATAGATATATGTAGGAATGATTCTCTAGTTGAATCTAAAATAAGCTTCAAAATCTGGTTGTGTTTGTCAGAGGATTAGTGGCACCTTTCCTCTCCAGCATACATTTGTATGTTAATTCAGAGGTGATTTAATCTTTTAAAAATTTGTAAGCCTTTTTTTTTTTTTTTGGTAGTGCAAGAAACTCTTGAGAGAAGGCTACAGGGTAATAGAGCAGGACAGTGCACAGCCCTTAGCAGTCAGCCAGTTGCTGGAGCCGTTACTGTGCAACCCATTACCAGCAACGGTTACCAGACCACTAACATCCAGAGGGCTAGAGTGGCGATTAGAGGTCCGTTCTGCCATTGGTCAGCACCACAGTGGGTCCCTCCCCCAAGCAAACAACTGTCATTGAGTGACTATTAGTAGTTGTGCTCAGCCATTGGTTGGCTCTGCTGTGGGCTCCTCCCCCAAGTGAGCAACTGTCACTGAGCAACAGTTAGTGGCCGATTCAGCAAACGGTCGTCAGAATGGTGGTTGTCAGGTGGAGAATGAGGTAAAAAGTGGATCCTGGCCTTCTCCCTGGTGCCCTCCATCTCACCCGGCCTCGGCCAGCGGGTGAGTTAGGGGGTCTAGGAAACAGGCTGGGAGCTCTGTCCTTCCAGAGCCCTTGACAAGGTTGTGCACTGACCCTGTCCAGACCTTGAAGCAGCGGTGAACCTTTTCCCCCACTCCTGCCTCTGCGACATGCTGGCAGTTACTGTCTGCCTGGGTCACAGTCTGCAGAACCTGGCCCCTGCTGTCCAGGTAGCCTGAGGAGCTTGAGGACCAGCTGGGTCCTGGGTGCCTGGCTTCCTCAGCCATGGCAGCTGGACAGTCTGGGGACCTGGCCCTGAGGGAACCGTCAGCTGAGATCTGCCTCCTCTTAGCCAGGATCTGGACCTCGGAGAGGGAAAGTTGTGCCTGGTGACCCCACCCTTTCTTGTCACAACAGAGAATAGCATTTACTTGGTAGAGGTTTACAGGAACAGAGTTACCTGCCCATGACCTGACCTCAAAGGCAAAGGATCTGACACCAAAAAGTGTGCAACAAATAATCACACCCCTCCCTCATCTTTCCTAGAAAAGGGCTTTGCTGAAAGCTTTTGGGGAGTTTGGAGTTTATAAGGCATGAGCCATCCTTGGTTGGGCCCTGCAGTAAACCTTTCTCTGTTTCAGACTCCAATGTTTTCATATTGTTTGGCCTCAGCTGTGCTTTGGGCACACAGATTTGGGTTTTGGTAGCAATATTGCTTTTAGCTTTGGTTTTTAATCACCTTTGTCCTGATGGCAGTTGCTCTTCAGCATTTTCTCTTTAGAATCCATCACTTGTTGGCAAAGTGGTGGCATTGTAATTCTGGATTGATTATGACACTTCCTTACTTAAAATGTTATAATGAATTCTGGTTGCCTTTAGGATCAAACCCTACTTCGTCCTTCATGATAAGTAGCTGTCTACTCCTGACCTTGTTCATTGGTTGATTTCCTCTCGTCATCACTTGCCCTGTGCCATGAACAATCTTCTAGTTCGAGTCCAGCTGGTTTCATGCCTCACTTTCTCTGTATGCCTAGAACCATGCCTTTTCCCCTCCCTCTCCAACCTAGTCTTCCCAGTCCAGCTAGCAGGAGGGGAGCCATTAAGAAAGGAAACTAGTTGGTTGGCTTCATAACTCTATTTGTCCTTTATTGAAATGGCAACTGGTCACAAAATCTTTGTTGACTTGTTTTCCAGATTGGTTTATACAAAAGGGCATTATGCTCTTTCTCAATTTCATTAGGAATTTCAGTTCCCTTTATTACAGTACATTGAGATTTATTGGGAAGATTTTATTATTTTAGTAATGACTATTATCTGCATGAAGTAGTGTAAAATACTAATATTTCTGAGAACAATCCACGTTTGGTTTTGCAATGTTTAAAAAATCTGGTCAAAATAGGAAATTCTGATCAAGTTTAACTAGCAACAGTGGCAGCAACACTCATCTCCATCTTGTGGTTCTAGCAGAGGCATCCAAAGTGAGCTAGTTGGAGACTATATAATTGAGAAGGACCAGATTCTCTCAGAGTTATTTGGGGGATATATCATAAGAGTATACTATGGACAATATCCAAGTTCTCTTCTTTATGCATTTAGAGACAACTAGATGGAATCACTGACCAATCCTTGATGGCAGATCAGTGCTGTTGTTTTGAAAAGTTTAAATTAGATCCATTTTGACTCACTTCATGTTGATGTATGGCAGAAATCAACACAACATTATAAAGCAATTATCCTCTGATTTAAAATTAGAAGAATATACATATATTTGGGAGCCCAGCCTGGCACTCTGTGATGACCTAGAGTGATGGGAGGGAATACATATATATATATATAAAACTGATTTGGGTTGTTGTACAGCAGAAACCAACAAAACATTGTAAAGCAATTACATTCTAATTAAAAAAGAATATAAATAAATTTGAATAAACCAACTGTAAATATAAAAAAATCAAAATCTTAATTAGAGACTTAGTCTGGAGAAATGTGTTAAAATAAGAAGAACCTGTTGAAGTAGTTTCTGACCTTGGCTAAGTCTGCTTATCTTTCAAAATACTCTCCAGCTGACAGCAGTGCTTCTCAGACTTAGATGTACATCTGAATCACCTGGAGGACTTAAGTGGGTCTCATCCTCAGTTTCTGAATTAGTAGCTTTGGGGTGGGGCCTGAGGACGTGCATTTCTAACAGGGTCTCAGGTGATGCTGATGATCTAGGTCTGGGGCTAGACTTTGAGAATCTCTGGACTATAGAATATAAAAGTGCCTGCCTTCTACAATACTTTATGAATGAGAGTATAATTATAAACATGCCGTTTTCTCTTTGAGTTATAGTTACTTCTGTAAGATGTAGGCAAGAAATGGTTGCAACACACAATTTGAAAGGGGAACAAACATCTTCTGTTGGTCTCAACAAAATTATTTAATACATTTTCCCTCAAAGGAAAAAACACTCATAAGAGTAAAAGCAAGATAGAATTGTATCAGAAGTTCCCAACAAGACTTGAGTCTTGACTGCATATGTGAGGTAGTTTAAAAAACAAATGCTCATGTACTCATATCACTTTTTAATCCAATATCCTACTACTTCTTAATTGACTGATAAATGAGCAACAGTAGACTAAAGCAGTATCAAAATTATGGTTGACATTGCTGTGTGAGTTTCAAAATAGCTGACCATTACATTTAATAATTCGTAATAGAAAAGGAAGACTATTTTTCCTTGTTGGGGAAAATAAAAATATCATGGGAATTAAATATCCACAAATTCTTTTTATCCCTCTCAGTTATCCTCATGCAATAACACCAACGAGAATCAAACCTGTTTTCTTTTGCAATTCACTTTTTAATAATCAGACAAGTGATAATAGAATGAAAGATTAGTATTTTTTTTTCAAAAGTAATACGTTCTGTTCAGAGATGAGTACACTTTCAACACGATGTTGTGCTCTTTCTGTTGCTTCTGTTTACAATTCTGTAAGATTATTTTTAATTTCCGTATGATGATGGTTTTTTTATCATGTTATCACACAAAGATTAAAGTATGTGATGGCAGGAACATCTACCAAATATTTTCAACCTTAAGGATAGGATGGATACTAAATCTTTTCAAGATAAGTCTCAGTTATCCAAAAAAATGCAATTAATCAGAGAAACTCATCCTTGAGATTTTGGTGTCACTTCATAGATGAAAATGAAATTAGTGGTCCCCTAGCAATTTTGAGTTATTTTCCAAATATCATGGTAGATTATGTTGAGATACCCAAAGCAGCTGTGTCCACAGAGTAATTTGACATAGATCAAATACATAAACGTAGTTTTATTAGCTTAGTATTCTAACCAACAGATAATTATATATATTCTAAATTCTGAAAAGATGTATCATTCTTATAGGAAGTGAGTTAAAAAGCAAAATAGTTACTTTTATTTTCTTTTGTAATATTTAGAATTTATATATAATATGGTCATATATAAATCAAACCAGTGGTCTCAAATAATAAAAGCAATAAAGTGAAGATATTCAGTAATATTGAAATCATTATCATAGTGAATGTTCTTAGATTTATAAAATTAACTGTCATCACTAGAGTTAGGGAGTGAGATAGAGCACTGAAATTTTTGGAAATTATTTTAGTGAGGACAGTTCCTTCATTTTATTGCAAACATACAACTTAGAGAAGCATGATGAGAACATTTACTTCAGTTCAAAACATATGAGCTCTTAGCCTAGAATTTCAGACTTCCTGACTTATCCACAATATGTATTTAAGTGAATTGCTGTTAAGAACTCAACCTTTTGGAATTTCTCACCTCCCTTTCAATTTTGTTTTTAGACTCTTTTGTTGTTTATTTCTCATCATAATTATTTAATTTATAAATAATTTATACCCCTTCTTCTCCCAAGAAAGGATTTAAGGAGGCCACATTTAACTCAGAAACTACCACAAATATAGTGTCCTCTCTCTTCTCTCTTGGTGGCTGGAAGGTCACTTTCCTTGCCTGGGAATACAGTCCACCATAGCCTCCTCTGTCAGAAGCCCTCTTCCTCCCACTCTGCCTGGCTCACTTTGGGGCAGTGCTGGGCTGACTTTCCTTGTCTTAGTCATTAGAGACATGGGCCAGGTTCAGATTCTGTTTCTTCCACATATTAGCTTTGTGGCCTGGGGCAAGGTACGTAATCTCTGAACCCATATGCTATCTTTAAAACAGGGATAATAATTGCAGTTATCTTATAGTGATGTTCACAGGATTAAAATGGCAACCCACTCCAGTACTCTTGCCTGGAGAATCCCATGGAGGGAGGAGCCTGGTAGGCTACAGTCCATGGGGTCCCAAAGAGTTGGACACGACTGAGTGGGACATGACTGACTTTGATACATAGAAACTTAGAAAAATTCCTGGAGGTAGCAAGCACTAGCCATTGTTATTCTCAACTAGCCATAGTGGAGAACCTTTCTGATCTCAGCTAAGATGCTGTTTCTTCAAAGATTCTTCCCTGAGACAACACCTTAAGCCAGTGACATATGGCTATAAGAGCCTAGACTTTGCCTTATGATTCTTATCATCATTTCTATTGGTACTGAAGGCAATTAATCTGGTTCTCCTGTGAAGCCATAAACTCCAGAAAGGCTGTAATATGTCTGCCTCAACACTCTATTTCTGACATTTGGGACAGAGCCCAGCACGTCACTCGGTTACTGTTGAATGAGTGAATCCAGGGAGCCTGTCTGTAAACATGCTAATTGAGATGAGATTGCAAGTAATTATCTTGCTAGTTTTGCAAATTTTTATTTTCTAATTTTTACAATTAATGTGTGTTTTCTTTATGTAATAAAGTAAAATTCTGTTAGACCTCGTTTATTGTGCTATTGTGAAGTCACTGCAGTGAGGCAGCCTAAGGAGCCATAGGATGGAATTCATGTCACCAAACTTGGGTTTAGCTGCCCACTGCTCAAAAGACAGTACAGAGACAGATGTTGGCTAGAAAAAGGAAGGTTGCTTTATTCAGGAGGCCAGCAACCTGGGGAGAAGACAGACTCATGTCCCAAAACTCTGAAGATTTTGCTTGCTTGTGAAAGTTCTTAAAAGGAAAATGGTGAAGTATCTCAGTTAATCACTGAGGCAGGAGATCAGACTTATCATCTCCCACCGTGTGCAGGCTTGTTGGCTTCTTGCAATCCTTCCTTACATGCTAACTTATTCACACCATCTTCTCATGATCTTCCTAAAGGGGGAGCTGGGGAAAAGAGCCAGTCATCTATTAATTACTTATTCTTCATTTCTACTTTTTAAGAAACGAATCAACAGATTAGGCAAGGAATTATGTAATCAAAAAGATACGAAAAGTATGATTGGGCCAGAGGTTAGTTGAGTAGAGGGGCATCTGGTGTAAAGGTTAGTTAGAAAAGAGTCGGACACGACTGAGCGACTTCACTTTCACTTTTCACTTTCATGCATTGGAGAAGGAAATGGCAACCCACTCCAGTGTTCTTGCCTGGAGAATCCCAGGGACAGGGGAGCCTGGTGGGCTGCCGTCTATGGGGTCGCACAGAGTCAGACATGACTGAAGAGACTTAGCAGCAGCAGCAGCTCTTTGAAAGTGACAAGATAAAGGATCTCCTGCAGAAAGCTGATTCCAGCGGAGAGCAGATACCTGCAGAGAGCTGGTTACACTCACTTTTTTTGGTAGTGGGGGACATTGGAGTGCATTTGTGGTTCTTAATTGGGGATGATTTTGTCTGCTAGAAGACGTAAGGAAATGTTTGGAGATACTTTTTGGTTGTCTTGACTTGAAAGTTGCTATCTGTGACTAGTGTGAAGAGGCTGGGGTTCTTCAAAACATCCTATGACCCACAGGACAGCTTCCTCTGCTAATGAAAACAATCCAGTTTCAAATGTTAATAGTGCCAAATTTAAGAAACCTGACCAGATGGAGACATCTGCAAAAATTGAGTTCATATAACTTTTACGTTTGGTGAGCTGTTAAGTAATCAGTTCAGTTCAGTCGCTCAGTCATGTCTGACTCTTTGCAACCCCATGAATCGCAGCATGCCAGGCCTCCCTGTCCATCACCAACTCCCAGAGTTCACTCAGACTCACGTCCATCGAGTCAGTGATGCCATCCAGCCATCTCATCCTCTGTTGTCCCCTTCTGCTCTTGCCCCCAATCCCTCCCAGCATCAGAGTCTTTTCCAATGAGTCAACTCTTCTCATGAGGTGGCCAAAGTACTGGAGTTTCAGCTTTAGCATCATTCCTTCCAAAGAAATCCCAGGGCTGATCTCCTTCAGAATGGACTGGTTGGATCTCCTTGCAGTCCAAGGGACTCTCAAGAGTCTTCTCCAACACCACAGTTCAAAAGCATCAATTCTTCGGTGCTCAGCCTTCTTCACAGTCCAACTCTAATATCCATACATGACCACTGGAAAAACCATAGCCTTGACTAGACGGACCTTTGTTGGCAAAGTAATGTCTCTGCTTTTGAATATGCTATCTAGGTTGGTCATAACTTTCCTTCCAAGGAGTAAGTGTCTTTTAATTTCATGGCTGAAATCACCATCTGCAGTGATTTTGGAGCCCCCCCAAAATAAAGTCTGACACTGTTTCCACTGTGTACGCATCTATTTCCCATGAAGTGATGGGACTGGATGCCATGATCTTCATTTTCTTTTTTTTTTTTTGATCTTCGTTTTCTGAATGTTGAGCTTTAAGCCAACTTTTTCACTGTCAACTTTCACTTTTATCAACAGGCTTTTTAGTTCCTCTTCACTTTCTGCCATAAGGCTGGTGTCATCTGCATATCTGAGGTTATTGATGTTTCTCCCGGCAATCTTGATTCCAGCTTGTGTTTCTTCCAGTCCAGGGTTTCTCATGATGTACTCTGCATGTAAGTTAAATAGAACATCAGAATTTTGAAAGTTAATAAAAATTGATTATGACTTTAAAAAATAAATACTGGTTTGTATTTGCTTTCTGGTATGATTTTGCACAGTTTATTGTGATCCACACAGTCAAAGGCTTTGGCATAGTCAATAAAGCATAACTAGATGTTGCTCTGGAACTCTCTTGCTTTTTTGATGATCCAGTGGATGTTGGCAATTTGATCTCTGGTTCCTCTGCCTTTTCTGAATCCAGCTTGAACATCTGGAAGTTCATGGTTCACATATTCTCCAAGCCTGGTTTGGAGAATTTTGAGCATTACTTTACTAGCATGTGAGATGAGTTCAATTGTACGGTAGTTTGAGCATTCTTTGGCATTGCCTTTCTTTGGATTGGAATGAAAACTGACCTTTTCCAGTCCTGTGGTCACTGCTGAGTTTTCTAAATTTGCTGGCATATTGAGTGCAACACTTTCACAGCATCATCTTTTAGGATTTGAAATAGCTCAACTGGAATTCCGTCACCTCCACTAGCTTTGTTCGTAGTGATGCTTTCTAAGGCCCCCTTGACTTCACATTCCAGGATGTCTGGCTCTAGGTGAGTGAGCACACCATCATGATTATCTGGGTCGTGAAGACCATTTTTGTACGGTTCTTCTGTGTATTCTTGCCACCTCTTGTTAATATCATCTGCTTCTGTTAGGTCCATACCATTTCTGTCCTTTATTGAGCCCATCTTTGGGCTCAATAAAATGAAATTTTCCCTTGGTATCTCTAATTCTCTTGAAGAGATCTCTAGTCTTTCCCACTGTATTGTTTACCTCTATTTCTTTGCACTGAATGCGGAGGAAGGCCTTCTTATCTCTCCTTGCTATCCTTTGGAACTCTGTATTCAAATGGGTATATCTTTCCTTTTCTCCCCTGCTTTTCAATTCTCTTCTTTTCACAGCTATTTGTAAGGCCTCCTCAGACAGCCACTTTGCTTTTTTCCATTTCTTTTTCTTGGGGATGGTTTTGATCCCTGTCTCCTGTACAATGTCACAAACCTCTGTCCATAGTTCATCAGGTATTCTGTCTATCAGATCTGGTCCCTTAAATCTATTTCTCACTTCCACTGTATAATCATAATGGATTTGATTTAGGTCATACCTGAATGGTCTAGTGGTTTTCCCCACTTTCTTCAATTTCAGTCTGAATTTGGCAATAAGGAGTTCATGATCTGAGCCACAGTCAAGCTCCCGGTCTTGTTTTTGCTGACTGTGTAGAGCTTCTCCATCTTTGGCTGCAAAGAATATAATCAATCTGATTTCAGTCTTGGCCATCTGGTGATGTCTATGTATCAAGTCTTCTCTTGTGTTGTTGAAAGAGGGTGTTTCCTATGAACACTGCGTTCTCTTGGCAAAAGTCTGTTAGCCTTTACCCTGCTCCATTCTGTACTCCAAGGCCAAATTTGCCTGTTACTCCAGGTGTTTCTTGACTTTCTACTTTTGCATTCCAGTCCCCTATAATGAAAAAGACATCTTTTTTGGGTGTTCTAAAAGGTCTTGTAGGTCTTCATAGAACTGCTCTATTTCACCTTTTTCAGCATTACTGGTTGGGGCATAGACTTGGATTACTGTGATATTGAATGGTTTGCCTTGGAAATGAACAGAGATCATTGTCATTTTTGAGATTGCATTCAAGTACTGCATTTTGGACTCTCTTGTTGACTATGATGGCTACTCCATTTCTTCTAAGGGATTCCTGCCCACAGTAGTAGATATAATGGTCATCTGAGTTAAATTTACCCATTCCAGTCCATTTTAGTTTGCTGATTCCTAGAATGTTGATGTTTACTCTTGCCAACTCCTGTTTGACCACTTCCTCTTTAACCATCTCCTGTTTGACCAGTTGAGAATACCAGACCACCTAACCTGCCTCTTGAGAAACCTGTATGCAGGTCAGGAAGCAACAGTTAGAACTGGATATAGGACAACAGATTGGTTCCAAATAGGAAAAGGAGTACATCAAGCCTGTATATTGTCACCCTGCTTATTTAACTTATATGCAGAGTATATCATGAGAAATGGTGGGCTGGAAGAAGCACAAGTTGGAATAAAGAATGCCGAGAGAAATATCAGTAACCTCAGGTATGCAGATGACACCACCCTTATGGCAGAAAGTGAAGAAGAACTAAAGAGCCTCTTGATGAAAGTGAAAGAGAAGAGTGAAAAGTTTGGCTAAAAGCTCAACATTCAAAAAACTAAGATCATGGCATCCAGTCCCATCACTTCATGGCAAATAGATGGGAAAACAGTGGAAACAGTGGCTAACTTTATTTTTGGGGGGCTCCAAAATCACTGCAGATGGTGACTGCTGGCCTGAAATTAAAAGATACTCTTTGGAAGGAAAGTTATGACCAACCTAGACAGCATATTAGAACACAGAGACATTACTTTGTCAACAAAGGTCTGTCTCGTCAAGGCTATGGTTTTTCCAGTAGTCATGTATAGATGTGAGAGTTGGACTATAAAGAAAGCTGAGTGCTGAAGAATTGATGCTTTTGAACTGTGGTGTTGGAGAAGACTCTTGAGAGTCCCTTGGACTGCAAGGAGATCCAATGAGTCCATCCTAAAGGAGATCAGTCCTGGGTGTTCATTAGAAGGACTGATGTTGAAGCTGAAACTCCAGTACTTTGGCCACCTCATGCGAAGTGCTGACTCATTTGAAAAGACCCTGATGTGGGGAAAGATTGAGGGCAGGAGGAGAAGGGGACAACAGAGGATGAGATGGTTGGATGGCATCACCGACTCAATGGACATGAATTTGGGTAAACTCTGGGAGTTGGTGATGGACAGCGAGGCTTGGTGTGCTGTGATTCATGGGATCACAAAGAGTCAGACATGACTCAGTGACTGAACTGACTAACTGTGGTATGATTTATTGGTAATTAAGTAGAAGTTAGTATTTAGTGTATTCACCAACATTTACTGTGTCAGTAGAGAACTTTGTAGTGTGTTATATAGGTTTTCCCTTTACATCTAGTTGAAGTGATTTGAAAAGTGTCAACTGACTGCTTGTTTACACACTTCTAAATGGCCAATTTGACAGAATTCTTTTTAAGAGAGCAGTTTATTGAGTCAATTTACCTAAATCTGTTGGGCAGAGCATACAAATAACCATATTGCTTACAGATTTTTTTTTAATAGCTCTGGACCAATAAAACAGAAAGAAGTTAGGCCTCTTTAATGTTTTTAGAGCTTGGTCTGTTTGATTTTTTGTTTAACATCTGGGAGAATATGAGCCAGGACAGGGTAGTTTTTGGCATAGTAACAACATCTCAGTGGTTTAAATCCAACCAAGGTTTATTCCTTCATTAGAGTCCACTGTGCATCTGTATGACTCTCTCAGATAATTGTCTCTGTGTGACAACTCAGGTTTCCAGAGTGAAGAAGATTCTACCATCTTGGAACATATGGCTTTATTAGTCATGTGGAAAGAGAGAACATAGGAAATTGTGTGTTTAATCTTTACTACTTTCACCTGGAATGGACATTGGTGACTTCCAATCATTTTATTGACCTAGGAAATTATACTGGTATATTTAGGCACTTGGGGAATTTTTAATCCTCCCATATTGCATTGGAGAAGCAGGAATATTCCTGAATGTGAAAAGTAGCTATCCTAATTAGCTTTTCATATTTGTTTACCTTTATATGTGGTTATTTAGAAGGTGTTGATTATTAGAAAGGTGATTAGGAAGGTATTTGCTAAGTGCACAGACACTATATCTCACACCACATTATCCTACTTCCACTATGCTTACTTGGGGTCAGTATTTATATTTTATTTATATCTCACTATATTTATATTTCACTTAATGTATTTGTAATTTGCCTCTAAATGTTTGGGCTTCTAAGAGTTTGTATTGGATGCTATAGTCCCTGGTTTCTCAAATGGGCTGACACATTTGACAGGGTTTTGGATGCTAAAGGATAAAAATGGTAACCTTTGTATCTTCAGTTCAGTCACTCAGTTGTGTCCAACTTTTGTGACACCATGAATTGCAGCACGCCAGGCCTCCCTGTCCGTCACCAACTCCTGGAGTTCACTCAAACTCATGTCCATCGAGTCGGTGATGCCATCCAACCATCTCATCCTCTGTCATCCCCTTGTCCTCCTGCCCCCAATCCCTCCCAGCATCAGAGTCTTTTCCAATGAGTCAACTCTTCTCATGAGGTGACCAAAGTACTGGAGTTTCAGCTTTAGCATCATTCCTTCCAAAGAACACCCAGGGCTGATCTCCTTCAGAATGGACTGGTTGGATCTGCTTGCAGTCCAAGGGACTCTCAAGAGTCTTCTCCAACACCACAGTTCAAAAGCATCAATTCTTCAGCACTCAGCTTTCTTCACAGTCCAACTCTCACATCCATACATGACCACAGGAAAAACCATAGCCTTGACTAGATGAACCTTTGTTGGCAAAGTAATGTCTCTGCTTTTGAATATGCTATCTAGGTTGGTCATAACTTTCCTTCCAAGGAGCAAGCGTCTTTTAATTTCATGGCTGAAATCACCATCTGCAGTGATTTTGGAGGTCCCAAAAATAAAGTCTGACACTGTTTCTACCGTTTCCCCATCTATTTCCCATGAACTGATGGGACCAGATGCCATGTTCTTAGTTTTCTGAATGTTGAGCTTTAAGCCAACTTTTTCACTCTCCTCTTTCACTTTCATCAAGAGGCTTTTGAGTTCCTCTTCACTTTCTGCCATAAGGGTGGTGTCATCTGCATATCTGAGGTTATTGATATTTCTCCCAGAAATCTTGATTCCAGCTTGTGCTTCTTCCAGCCCAGCATTTCTCATGATGTACTCTGTACAGAAGTTAAATAAGCAGGGTGACAATATACAGCCTTGACGTACTCCTTTTCCTATTTGGAACCAGGCTGTTCTATGTCCAGTTCTAACTGTTGCTTCTTGACCTGCGTATAGGTTTCTCAAGAGGCAGGTCAGGTGGTCTGGTATTTCCATCTCTTTCAGAATTTTCCACAGTTTATTGTATAATGGTAAATAATCACAACATTATTTTTGTGGTGAAACAAAAACAAACATATGTCAGAATAGCAAAAAATGTTGAATTTTTAAGATAAAATGTAAGACCTCAATGAAGTTTTATGCTCAAGCAGGTTGCTTTTAGCTGTGTCTCAGAGGAACATATGTACTTTCCTCTGCAACCAAGGTGACTTCACTAGATAGGGCTAAGAAACACTAGTTTGTGTACCTATCTTGTTACCCTTGATTTGGATATTTCCTTAGTTGTCTTCATTTTAGTGCAAATGATCATATCATGTTTTTGAAAATGGAGCTCCTTTAGGAACCCATTGTTACATTTGTCGTGAAAACAAGGTTTTCTTTTGCAAAGAGGAATTTAGAATGTCTGTTCTATGTCTTATGAGTAGTTGGATAGGAGAAATTGGATAATAAAATTGAGAATTGTGTTTGTTATTCTAGACCACCTTATGGAACTGTGAGAAGATACTGAACTGTACCCACTCTTGCCCATTTTACTATGTGATTCTGTTTATGGTCCATATTACCTATAACTATTTGAGTCTGCATTGATTCATTCATCAAACAACTTGTGAGTATCTACTGTGTGTGGATGGCATTGTGCCAGGTGCTGAGGATTAGGACCAGATGAAGAAGTCAGTTCCTATCTTCAGAGACATTGTGTCTAGGACATGATGGCTATAGGGATTGTGGAAATTTCTCATTCACTGTGCATATATTTATTGAGCACTGTTATCTGCAGACACTCAGCCATACTACAGTGAATAAGAAGCAGTAGAGAGTACTGTATAAAAGCCAGATAACCTGGAATGAGATTACACTTTGGGGCTTCATGGAAGCTCTTAAACCACCTTATGCCCCAGTTTCCTCAGATGTAAACAGGAGTAATGCAAAATTTATTGAGTTATAGAATTATTAGGAAGATCCTATGAGTTAGTATGTATAAATCACCATATATCCTTTAGCTCTTACTATTGTTTCTCACATTTTTCCCCTTCATGCTTTAGTCCCTCTTCAAATCTATATTCTTTCTCATTACTCCCTTTCTCTTAGACCAAGCAGTCCCAGTAATGAATCATGAATTTGAATATTGCTATTTCTCAGTACTGTGTTTAAATATTGCCTGTTAAAACACCGTGAAAAAATATAACTCTGAAATAAACTGTCTGCTTTTTCAATAACCCTTTCTTTTGCTTGTTTCTTTGGAATCATGAAAAAAGCCATTGCAAATAACATTCTTCAAAAGACTTAACCAGGTAAGATGTTTGATCCAAGGGCAAGACAGGCCCAATCAGAAGTTGTGTTTTGCAGGAGCCTCTTCCACTTTGCCAGATGCTGAAGTCTGAAATGTTTGCTGTCTGCCTCCATTACCAGGGCCATTTGCTTGTTCCCTGAGCATATGTGGGCATTCACAGGGGCACACAATTGTCAAAAACCTGCAGGGCTACGTTGGCAGCAGAGAAGCTAATACCAGCTACTTAATAATTTTATTCCTCTTTATGAAATGCTTCACCAGTGTGATTTAACTTTGCAAAGGAATAGGTGTAGAGAGAACTCAGTAGAGACCAATTCTTTGGCAGTATTTTTATTTTATAGTAACCATACATATAAATTTCCCATTTTTGTAGTAATATGGTTTTAACGAATGCCATTTTGGTGGTTTTCAGATTAGAATTAACATTCACAAGTGAACAGAAAATGTTAAAGTATTATTAGTCTCCTGAGAATTTTGCTTCTGGCAATGCAGTTTTAGAGATTTCATCTTGGTTTAGGTGTAGCAAAATACCACCATTTCTGCTTGTTAGAAGGAAACTCTCCAAAGTTTCTGTCTACTTCAGTCTAGGGTTTGATTTTTCAAAGCAGAAAAAAATGATTTTCCTGGACCCTGAATATAACCTGAAGTCAAAAATCAATTGAAAAGCCAGCAAAAATTGGTCATGAGTGCTGTTAGAAACCTTTATTGGTAACAGTTTTCTGGACATTACTAACACATTTCTTAATTAACTGCTGAGGTTGTTAATATGGTTTGTGTAATTTTAGAAATTATTTGTTTACCTGTTGTTTATGTCTTGCTTCACTTAACAAAGAGTGTAAGTTGACAAACCCTATTTTGTGCTAATGACAACTTGGCTCTGAGTCATTACAAGAAAAGTGGGTTTGAGAGTAGTGTTTAATTTCTTGCCTTTGCTGCCTGTCTTTTCTCTGAAATATATAGCCCTTCTTTCTCAATGACATGATTAGATAAACATGTGTGTATTATACCAGATTTTGGTTATATAGTAGTCAATACAGGGGTGTGAAACTTAACTTTCCTTAGTGTAACTTCATTTATACACACACATCTGTTTTTAATGTGTAAAATTTATTTTAAGAAATCTAGGTTTTCATCTTGCATACTTTAATGCAAAGTATAACATTCCAAATCCTAAAGGTGGTGTTGTAGGAAAGGGAGACCCCTTCCAGAATCCAAGACTGGGCTCTTAAATAACACTCAGAAATTAATTGTCCAAGGAGACACAAGTGTTGACCCATGTGCCTTTATTGGGAAGGGACACCTGGGCAGAGAACTGCTCTGCCACATGGCTCACAGTCTTGGGTTTTATAGTAAACGGGTTAACTTCTGGGTTGTCTCTGGCCAAACATTCTGACTCAGGATCCTTCCCTGTGGCATGTGCATTGCTCAGCAAAGATGGATTCCAGTGAGAAGGATCCTGGAAGGTTAGTAGGATATACGGGCTGGCGTTTCCTCTCTCCTTTTGACTTTTCCCAAATTCTTTGGTTGGTGCTAGCTTTTTATTCTTTACCAGGACCTATTGTTTTTAAGATAACTCATGCATTGAAGAACAAGATGGCGGGGGAGTAGGTGGACATGGAGTATATCTCTCTCCATGGATACATCAGGAATACACCTTCAGACACAGAAGTGCATTCAGAACACCAGCTGAGAGCAGACAGGAGTACCTGACCAGTTGGAAAAGAATATATAGAACCACGCAAAACTCTGTAGGACGAAGGAACTAGGGGAAAAAACAAGAGTGTTAGTAGGACTGGACCTGCCCTTAGTGGGTAGGGGAACTTAAGCATGGGTACAAGCCCCACATTGGGGCAATTGTCTGAGTCAGAGGAGAAACATTTAAGGCTGAGAGTGAAACAGCTGATCTGTGGCAGCCTAAATGGAATGAGAATCAGACAGTCCTCGCCGTAGCCATACATACCCCAGACGGGAACACCGGTTCCCTGCAAAACACAGTAGCTAGGAGCTGGAGTTTAGGGGTTGTGGAGCAATCCCAGAGTGAGGGCTGCTGTTGATTGCAGAGAGGCAGATTGAGGGGATGTGAGGGAGGAGATATTCATGGGAAATGCCAGGCAGCCATGGAAGCAAGGCGATACTGCTAAGTCACGTGTAGGGGATGGAGCCATCACCATAGCCTTTCTCTCCCCACATGCCAGCATCAAGAACTGAACAATAGGCTGGCCCATCAAATACCTGATGCACTGAACTACAGGGTAGGACCCCAGCCAGGGGGCCCACTCTCTGCCTGACATGCAAAACAACAGAGGCAACCCTGGGCAAGGGAGCCCTCTAAGTGTCTGAATGGGTGAAGTTATGGAGAAGGATTGGCCATAGAGGCTTTCTGATCGCCAGCTACAAGAGGCTTGAAAAAAGACTCTGATAGGGTCATAACTCCTGTGGTGGAAGCAGTCCATGTCCCTGCACACTTGGTGCCACCAGGGTCCCCACAAGCCAAACAGCTACGCCACCTTCACACTCAACTCTCACTGGGGCGGAGCTGCCACAGGCAAAAATATCTTGCATCTATGCACACAGGGTCGCTTCGGTCATGTCCAACTCTTTGCGACCCTGTAGACTGTGGCCTGCCAGTCTTCTCTGTCAGAGAGGGGGTTCTCCAGGCAAGAATACTGAAGCATATTGACCAATACTGTTTACCATACCCTTCTAGAGAACCATATTTCCTGCTGCCCTAGCCGCCAACCCTCCTGAGTACCTGATGCTGCCAGAACCCCTGTGACCCAAGCAGCTGCACCACCTCCACATCTGATCCTCACAGGGGCAAACCCAAGTCCTCCAGGGCATCCTCAGGAGCAAACCCCCATGGAAGACCCACATGTAGAGGTGGAAATAAAACCACAATAGAAACCCAGAGGCAGTGTGGCTATGGAAGTAGACCCAAAACTTTCCCACCAGCTGTACAAGCTGCAGATTAAATCCACACTGCAGATTAAATCAACTAGGCAAACTCTGTGTCTCTGGAATATATAAAAGGCCATTGAGAGCTCCCACAAAAGAAAACGCACTAGTTCTGATAGCTGTGGACATTGGAGGCAAGAACACACAGGAGTAGGACCAGGTTAGAATCTGAGCTGCCCCCACAGCAGGTCCAGAGATCAGCACAGTGTTGGAGGGCATCCTAGGGAGGTGAGGTGGACTGTGACTCCCAGTGAGTGAAAGGACTCTGACAGCAGTGACTTAAGAAAAACATTTCTTATTCTTATTATTTTTTGATTTGTTCTGTAGATTCTTTTGGATTTCCATCCCCCCCGCCCCATTTCTCCCTCTGTTGTAGTTGTCAGTTTTTTTGGCACTAAGAAATCCAATTAAGCTTTTGAGATTTTTTTTTTCTCAGTCACATTTTTTATTGTCATAAACCTCTGCCTCTATATTAGGCTTTTGCAGTTCTGTGGAGTTCTTTCTCTCTCTCTTTTTTCTTTTCTCTTTTTTAAATTTTAATTTTTTAAACCAATTATTATTTTTCTACATTTATTCCTTTGTTTGCTTTTCCTACTGTTCTTTTCCCCTTGCAGTTAATCTTTAACATATATAAGTCTTCTTCATCTACCTCTATTTAACTTTGCATATCTATTCCTTTTTTCTTTTCTTTCTCTCCTTTCCTCTCAACATATTTTCATTGCTTTATTCCCCAATTGGCACCTTGCTTTAGTATTGTTTTCTAGTTTGTTTCTTATTTAGTTTTGTTCTGATAGATATAATTTTTGGTTTCCTTTGTTCACCGGGTCAGTCTATTGTATTTTTTGTTGGACACTTTTGATTTTGCTTATGGGTGTGTATGTGTATGTGTATATTCAGTCAAATTTTCTATTTTTGTTATAAACTTCTGCCTCTACATTGGGCTTTTGCAGTACTGTGGGGTTTTCCTTTTTCCCCATTTTTCTTTCTTCTTTCATTTTTTTCTTTTCTCTTTTTTATAATTTTAATTTTTAATTTATTAACCTACTATATTTTTTTCTACATTTATTCTTTTGTTTGCCTTTCCTACGGCTTTTTTCCCCTTTCAGTTAATCTTTAATGTATACAAATCTTCCATATCTACCCCTATTTAACTTTGCATATCTATTCTTTCTTTCCTTTCCTCTCAACATATTTGTTAGATTTGTTTTCATTGCTTTATTCCCCACTTGGCAACTTGCATTAGTTTTGTTTTTCAGTTTGTGCTTTATTTAGTTTTGCTCTCAACTGGTAAATATAATTTTTGATTTCCTTTGTTCACCAGGTCAATCTACTGTACTTTATTTTTGTTGGATTGTTTGCACTTTGCTTATGGACGGAGGGGCCTGGAAGGCTGAAGTCCATGGGGTCGCTAGGAGTGGGACACGACTGAGCGACTTCACTTCCACTTTTCACTTTCATGCATTGGAGAAGGAAGTGGCAACCCACTCCAGTGTTCTTGCCTGGAGAATCCCAGGGATGGGGAAGCCTGGTGGGCTGCCGTCTATGGGGTTGCACAGAGTCAGACACAACTGAAGTGACTTAGCAGCAGCAGCAGCATGGGTATATATGAATATGTGTATGTTCCATTATTTTAATTATTATATGTCTGATTTTGTAACTGCCATTTGTCTGGGGTACATCTTTGGTTTTTCATTTTTGGTTATTTGTTTTAATCTCATAGTGCCATAACAAACCACTTGTGGAATCTTCATTCCTGTCCAGAAATCAAGCCCTGAGCCTTTGGAGTGGGAACACTGACTCCAAAACCCTAGACTACCAGAGAACTAACCCTAGGGAGTGTCAAATAGTAAGAAATCACACCAAAGGAAACCACTTGAATACAAGACCCAGGATCACCCAATTACCAGTAGCACCCTGTACAGGACACCTCATCTAAACAACAAACAAGACAAAAATAAAAACCCAACCAACAGCAGACAGGATTACCACCTCACTCAGCTTTGCCCATCAGAGGAAAAACAAACAAAAACTCAGCACAAATCTCACCCTATAAGAAGCTCACACAAATCACTGGACCAACCTTAGGAAGATAGAAACCAAAAGGAAGAAAGAATTCAACCATGTTTGAGGAAAGAATTCAACATTCCTTGAAGCCTGGGAAAAGGAGACCTCAAAACACGATAAGTTAAAAAAAATAATTAAAAGGCAGAGAAATACTGCACAAGTGAGGGAACAAAGTAGAAACACAGAAGTCCAAATAAATGAAGAGAAAATAGGCAAACTCCCTGAAAAATAATTCAGAATAATAGTAAAGATGATCAAAAACCTTGAAAACAAAATGGAGAAAATGTAAGAATCAATTAACAAAGACCTAGAAGAATTAAAAATAAACATACAGAGACAAACAGCACAATTTCTGAAATTAAAAATACTCTAGAAGGAATCAATAGCAGAATATATTAAGCAGAAGAATGAATCAGTGAGCTGGAAGATAAAATGGTGAAAATAACTTCTGAAGAGCATAATAAAGTAAAATAATGAAAAGAACTGAGGACAGTCTCAGAGACCTCTGGGACAATATCAAACACACCAACATTTGAATTATAGGGGTCCCAGAAGAAGAAGAGAAAAAGAAAGAGTATGAGAAAATGTTTGAAGAGATTATAGTTGAAAATTTCCCCAACATGGAAAAGGAAATAGTCAGTCAAATCCAAGAGGCACAAAAAATCCCATACAGGATAAACCCAAGGAGAAACACACCAAGACACATACTAATCAAACTAACAAAGACTGAACACAAAGAATATTAAAAGCAGCAAGGGAGAAGCAACAAGTAACATACAAAGGAAACCCCATATGCTTAACAACTGATCTTTCAGCAGAAAGTCTGCAGGCCAGAAGGGAATGGCAGGATATAAAGTACTGAAAGGGAAAAATCTACAACAAAGATAACTACCTGGAAAGGATCTCATTCAAAATTGATAGAGAAATAAAAAGCTTTTCAGACAAGCAAAAGTTAAGAGAATTCAGTACCACCAAACCAGCTTTACAACAGATGTTAAAGGGACTTATATAGTCAAGAAATACAAGAGAAGGAAAAAGATCTACAAAATCAACCCCAAGCAGATAAGAAAATGGCAATAGGAATATATATATCAATAATCACTTTAAATATAAATGAATTAAATGCTCCAACCAAAAGACACAGACTGGCTGAATGGATAAAAAACAAGACCCACATATATGCAAGAAACCCACTTCAGACCTCAAGACACATATAGATTGAAAGTGAGAGGATGGAAAAATATATTCAATGAAAATGGGAAGAAAAAGAAAGCTGGAGTAGCAATACTCGTATCAGACAAAATAGACCTTAAAATAAAGAAAATTACAAGAGATAAGGAAAGACACTATATAATGATCAAGGGATCAATCCAAAAGGAAGACATAGCAATTGTAAATATCTGTGTACCAAATATAGGAGCACCTCAATACGTAAGACAAACACTAACAGAGATAACAGGAAAAATTAACAGTAACACATGATAGTAGGGGACTTTAACACTCCACTGGCATCAATAGACAGATCATCAAAACAGAAAATTAATAAGGAAACACATCTTAAATGATACATTAGATGAGATGGATCTTATTGATATCTTCAGGACATCCCATCCATATGCAGAAGAATATACCTTCTGCTCAAGTACACATGGAACATTCTCCAGGATAGACCACATCTTGAGTCAGTAAATTTAAGAAAATTGAAATTATATCAAGCATCTTCTCTGACCACAACACTGTGAGACTAGATATCAGTTACAAGAAAAAATTGTAAGAAACACAAACACATGGAGATTAAACAACACATTTCTAAATAACCAACAAGTTACTGAAGAAAAGGGAAATAAAAAAATTTCTAGAAACAAATGACAATGAAAATATGACAATTCAAAACCTATTGGATGCAGCAAAAGCAGTTCTAAGACGGAAGTTTAGAGCAATACAATCCTACCTCAAGAAACAAGAAAAACATCGAATAGACAACCAAACTTTACACCTAAAACAACTGAAAAAAAAAAAGAGCCAAAAAAAACCACCCCCAAAATTAGTAGAAGGAAAGAAAACATAAAGATCTGATCAGAAATAAATGAAAAAGAAATTAAAGCAACAATAGTAAAGATTAATAAAAATAAAAGCTGTTTTTTTTTTTTTGAGAAGATAAACAAAGCTGACATTTAGCCAAACTCATCAAGAAAAAAAGAAGAATCAAATCAACAAAATTAGAAATGAAAAAGGAGAGTTTACAACAGACAACGCAGAAATAAGAGACTATTATGAACAACTATATGACAATAAAATGGATAACCTGGAAGAAAAGGATAGATTTTTAGAAACGTTCAATCTTCCAAGACTGAACCAGGAAGAAATAGAAATTATGAACAACCCAATTATAAGCACTGAAATTGAAGCCGTGATCAAAAATCTCCCCCAAAACAAAAGCCCAGGACCAGATGGCTTCACAAGAGAATTCTATCATTTAGAAAACAGCTAATGCTTAGCCTTCTAAAACTATTTCAAAAAATTGCAGAGGAAGGAACACTTCCAAACTCATTCTATGAGGCCACCAACTCCGTGACACCAAAACCAGACAAAGACAACACACACAAAAAGAAAACTACAGGCCAATATCACTGATGAACATAGATGCAAAAATCCTCAATAAAATTCTAGCAAACAGAATCCAGCAACATAGTAAAAAGATCATACATCATGACCAAGTGGGCTTTATTCCAGGGATGCAAGGATTCTTCAATATTCACAAATCAATCAATGTGATACACCACATTAACAAATTGAAAGATAAAAACCATATGATTATCTCAATAGATGCAGAACATCCATTTATGATAAAAACCCTCCAAAAAGCAGGCATAGAAGGAACATACCTCAACATAATAAAAGCCGTATATGACAAACCCACAGCAAACATTATCCTCAATGGTGACAAATTGAAAGCCTTTCCCCTAAAGTCAGGAACAAGGGTGCCCACTCTCATCTCTACTATTCAACATACTTTTGGAAGTTTCAGCCACAGCAGTCAGAGAAGAAAAAGAAATAAAAGGAATCCATATTGGAAAAGAGGAAGTAAAACTCTCACTGTTTGTAAATGACACGATCCTCTACATAGAAAACCCAAAAGACATCACCAGAAAATTACTAGAGCTGATCAATGAATTTAGTAAAGCTGCAGGATGTAACATCAACACAAAAATCCCTTGCATTCCTATACACTAACAATGAGAAAAGGGAAAGAGAAATTAAGGAAACAATTCCATTCACCATTGCAACGCAAAGAATAAAATAGTAATAAATCTACCTAAAGAAACAAAAGACCTATATAGATAAAACTATAAAACATTGATAAAAGAAATAAAAGATGATACAAATAGGTGGAGAAATATGCCATGTTCATGGATCAGAAGAATCAATATGGTGAAAATGAGTATACCACCCCAATTTTTGCATTCCAGTCCCTTATAATGAAAAGCACATCTTTTTTGGGTGTTAGTCCTAGAAGGTCTTGCAGATCTTCATAGAACCATTCAACTTCAGGCTTCTTCAGCATTACTGGTCTGGGCATAGACTTGGATTACCGTGATATTGAATGGTTTGCCTTGGAAACGAATAGAGATCATTCCGTCGCTTTTGAGATTGCATCCAAGTACTGCATTTTGGACTCTTTTGTTGACTGTGATGGCTACTCCATTTCTCCTAAGGGATTCTTGCCCACAGTAGTAGGAGGAGAAGGGGGTGGCAGAAGATGAGATGGTTGGGTGGCATAACCGACTCAAAGGACATGTTTCAGTAGACTCCGGGAGCTGGTGATGGACAGGGAGGCCTGGCGTGCTTCAGTCCATGGGGTAAGAAAGAGTTGGACAAGACTGAGCAAGTGAACTGAACTGACTGACCCAAAGCAATCTATGGATTCAATGCAATCCCTATCAAGCTACCAACAGTATTTTTCACATAACTAGAACAAATAATTTCACAATTTGTTCGGAAATACAAACAACTTTGAATAGCCAATGCAATCTTGAGAAAGAAGATTGGAACTGGAGGAATCAACCTGCCTGACTTCAGGCTATACTACAAAGCTACAGTCATCAAGACAGTATGGTACTGGCACAAAGACAGAAATATACATCAATGGAACAAAATAGAAAGCCCAGAAATAAATCCACGCATTTATTTAGTCAAAGATAAATCCTCCTTATCTTTGACAAAGGAGGCAAGAATATACAATGGAGAAAAGACAGTCTCTTTAACAAGTGGTGCTGGGAAAACTGGTCAAATTAGAACACTTTCTAATACCATACACAAAAATAACCTCAAAATGGATTAAAGATCTAAATGTAAGCCCAGAAACCATAAAACTCCTAGAGGAAAACACAGGCAAAACACTCTCTGACATAAATCACAGCAGGATCCTCTATGACCCACTTCCCAGAGTAATGGAAATAAAAGCAAAAATAAACAAGTGGGACCTAATTAAACTTAAAAACTTTTGCACAACGAAGGAAACTATAAGTAAGTTGAAAAGACAGCCTTCAGAAATAGAGAAAATAATAACAAATGAAGAAACTGACCAAGAATTAATCTTAAAAATATACAAGCAGCTCATGCAGCTCAATACCAGAAAAATAAATGACCCAATAAAAAATTAGCCAAAAAACAAAACAGACATTTCTCCAAAGAAGACATACAGATGACTAAAAAACACATGAAAAGATGCTCTACATCCCTCATTATCATAGAAATTCAACTCAAACCTGCAATGAGGTACCATCTCATGCTGGTCAGAATGGTTGAGATAAAAAAAATCTACAAACAATAAATGCTGGGGAGGTTGTGGAGAAAAATGAACCCTCTTACGCTGTTGGAATGAAAACTAGTACAGCCACTATGGAGAACAGTGTGGAGATTCCTTAAAAACACTGGAAATAGAACTGCCATATGACCCAGCAATCCCACTGCTGGGCGTACACACTGAGGAAACCAGAATTGAAAGAGACACGTGTATCCCAATGTTCATCGCAGCACTCTTTACAATAGCTAGGACATGGAAGCAACCTAGATATCCATTGGCAAACAAATGGATAAAAAAGCTGTGGTACATATACACAATGGAATATTACTCAGCCATTAAAAAGAATGCATTTGAATCAGTTCTAATGAGATGGATGAAACTGGAGCCTACTATAGAGTGAAGTCAGAAACAAAAACACCAATATAGTATATTAATGCAGATATATGTAATTTAGAAAGATGGTAATAATGACCCTATATGCGAGACAGCAAAAGATACACAGATATAAAGAACAGACTTTTGGACTCTGTGGGAGAAGGTGAGGGTGGGATGATTTGAGAGAATACCACTGAAACATGTATATTACCATATGTGAATAGATCACCAGTACAGGTTCAATGCATGGGACAGGGTGTTCATGGCCAGTGCACTGGTACAACCCTGAGGGATGGGATGGGGATAGAGGTGGGAGGGGGGGTTCAGGATGGGGGACACATGTGTACCCATGGCTGATTCATGTCAATGGATGGCAAAACCCACTATAATATTGTAAAGTAATTAACCTCCAATTAAAATAAATAATTTTTTTAAAAAAGAAAACTACAAGCCAATATCACTGATGAACATAGATGCAAAAATCCTCAAAATTTTAGCAAAAACAATTCAGCAATACATCGAAAAACTCATACACCATGATCAAATTGGGTTTATTCCAGGGATGCAAGGATTCTTCAATATATGCAAATCAATCAATGTGATACACCATATTAACAAATTTAAAGATAAAACCCATATGATAATCTCAATAGATGCAGAAAAAGCCTTTGACAAATTTCCTCACCCATTTATGATTAAAACTCTTAAAAAAATGGACATAGAAGGAACCTACCTCAACATGGTAAAGGCCATATATGATAACCCTACAGCAAACATTGTTCTCAATGGGGAAAAACTGAAAGCATTCCCCCTAAAAGGAGGAATAAGATAAGGGTGTCTACTTTCACCACTATTATTCAACATAGTTCTGGAAGTCCTAGCTATAGCAATCAGAGAAGAAAAAGAAATAAAAGGAATCCAGATCAGAAAATAAGTAAAGCTCTCACTGTGTGCAGATGACATGATACTTTACATAGAAAACCCTAAAGATAGAATCAGAAAATTACTGGAGCTAATCAGCGAATTTAGCAAAGTTGCAGGATACAAAATCAAAATACAGAAATCACTTGCATTTCTATATACTAGCAATGAAAAAATAAGAAAGAGAAATTAAGGAATCAATCCCATTCACTATTGCAACAAAAAGAATTAAATATCTAGGAATAAACTTACCTAAGGAGATGAAAGACCTGTACACAGGAAATTATAAGACACTAATGTAAGAAATCAAAGGTGACATAAACAGATGGAGAGATATTCCATGTTCCTAGGTAGAATCAATATTTTGAAAATGACTATACTACCAAACACAATCTACAGATTCAATGTGATCCCTATCAAATTACCAATGACATATTTTACAGAACTAGAACAAAAAATTTCAAAATTCATATGGAAACACAAAAGATCCCGAATAGCCAAAGCAGTCTTGAGAAAGAAGGATGGAGCTGGAGGAATCAACCTTCCTGACTTCAGATTATACTACAAAGCTACTGTCATCAAGACAGTATGGTACTGGCACAAAAACAGAAATATAGACCAATGGCACAAGATAGAAAGTCCAGAAATAAACCCATTCATCTATGGGTACCTTATTTTTGACAAAGGAGGAGAGAATATACAATGGGGCAAAGACAGCCTCTTCAATAAATGGTGCTGGAAAAACTGGACAGCTACATGTAAAAGAATGAAATTAGAACACCTCCTAATACCATACACAAAGATAAACTCAAAATGGTTTAAAGATCTAAATGTAAGACCAGAAACTATAAAGCTCTTAGAGAAAAACATAGGCAGAACACTCGATGACATAAATCAAAGCAAGATCCTCTATGACCCACCTCCTAGAGTAATGGAAATAAAAACAAAAGTAAACAAGTGGGACCTGATTAAACTTAAAAGCTTGTGCACAGCAAAGGAAACTATAAGCAAGGTGAAAAGACAACCCTCAGAATGGGAGAAAATAATAGCAAATTAAACAACTAATAAAGGATTAATTTCCAAAATATACAAGAAGCTCATACAACTCAAAACCAGAAAAACGAACAAGCCAATCAAAAAGTGGGATAAAGACCTAGACCAACATTTATCCAAAGAAGACTTACAGATGGCTAACAAACATATGAAAAGATGCTCAACATTGCTCATTTTTAGAGAAATGCAAATCAAAACCACAATGAGATATCACCTCACACCAGTCAGAATGGCCACCATCAAAAAGTCTACAAACAATAAATGCTAGAGAGGATGTGGAGAAAAGGGAATGCTCTTGCATTGTTGGTGGGAATGTAAATTGATACAGCCACTATGGAAGATGGTATGGAGATTCCTTAAAAAACTAGGAATAAAACCACCATATGACCCAGCAATCCCACTCTTAGGCATATACCCTGAGGAAACCAAAATTGAAAGACATGTGTATCCCATTGTTCACTGCAGCACTATTTACAATAGCTAGAACATGGAAGCAACCTAGATGTCCATCGACAGATAAATGGATAAAGAAGTTGTGATACATATACACAATGGAATATTACTCAGCCATAAAAAGGAATGCACTTGAGTCAGTTCTAATGAAGTGGATGAACCCACAACCTATTATACAGAGTGAAGTGAGTCAGAAAGAGAAAGATAAATATCGTATTGTAACACATATATACAGAATCTAGAAAAATGGTACTGAAGAATTTATTTACAGGGCAACAGTGGAGAAACAGACATAGAGAATAGACTTATGGACATGGGGAGAGGGGAGAAGAGAGGGAGATGTATGGAAAGAGTAACATGGAGACTTACATTACCATATGTAAAACAGAGAGCCAACAGGAATTTGCTGTATGGCTCAGGAAACTCAAACAGGGGCTCTGTATCAACCTAGAGGGGTGGGTTTGGGAGAGAGATGGGAGGGAGGTTCAAAGGGGGGGATATATGTATACCTGTGGTTAATTCATGTTGAGGTTTGACAAAAAACAGCAAAATTCTGTAAAGCAATTATCCTTCAATTAAAAATAAATTTTAAAAATCTTAAAAAAAAAAAGGATAAGTGATGCATGTGGCTACTGTCTTGACTGGCCGTGGTGGGTGGTTTCAGTCAGTGTTTTCCCTAACAGTGGTGTTCTGTCATAGTAAAGACAGCCCTCTCACTAAAATAGTATCTATCAAGGGTCTTACTGGACCATGCAGTTATCATTTTAAATCTTCCCATGGGCTATACAAGGTAGATATTTTTATCCTCACATAACTGATAGCCTAACTGAAGGTCTGAGATGTTAAAGGACTCAGTTAATGTTACAGCTTTTAAGTGGTAAAGCTGGGATGGATTCAGTCATGGCTAGCTCTAAAGGCAGCATGTTTTCAGTGTGGTCCTTGGACTAGCTGTCTCAGTGTCTCCTTGGACAATATTAAAATGCAGAATCCTGGGTGCTCATATTATGGGGTCTGAATCTGCATTTTAAGATAATCAGGTGACTTATGTTCACATGAAAATTTGAGATGGGATGTATAGTTCTTAAAAAAACTTGCAGGCAGTTAAATATCAGACATTGAAAACATTTTATTTAAGACGCTTTTCATCTTTGGGCCTTTGTGCTTTTTACCTAATTACAAATTAGATTATAGTTTGTTATCCTTCAGCTGTTTTGCTTCTGCATCTGGCTTTCAGCTAGTCTGACAAGGGTCAGGTGTAGTGCTGGCTTCTGTGATGTTTCGTAGTGATCTGTTTTGGTGGTATCATCGTTAGTTAAAATGACCTTGTGACTATAAAACAAGAAATAATTGATTCTCTCCTAACTGCTTGGTTTTTCTGTGTATCCAGGTAATCTTCTTGTCACATTCCTTGCCAGACTTACCTTTGCTTGTTTAATTCTTGAAAAAAGTTGACTTTTTCCTTGTCGTTCAAAACATTAAAAGTTAGTTTCAATGATGAAACCCACTTAACATACGACAAGATAAAAGGAAAAAATCATAGAAACAAGTTTCAGAAGTTAAAACATACTTATATCATGCATATGAAATGAATTAGTTATTACCATTGAAAACTGAATTTAATTCTCTTCTTTTGGGCAGTGAAGTCAAATAGGGAAATATAAGAGGGTGCTGAGCTCTCAAAGCAGGATGAATATAATCATTCATGTTCATCTAGAGAGAAACACATTTTCTTGCTACTGAATACTAAGAAGAATATATTAGGTATCTCTTTGTATAGAAGGCCATAATGTAACATAATGTATAATGTCATATTTTTTAAAAAGAAAATGAAAAGAATTTTAAAATGTACTTTTCTTTAGGTTCAGTTCAGTTCAGTTCAGTCGCTCAGTCGTGTCCGACTCTTTGCGACCCCATGAATCACAGCATGCCAGGCCTCCCTGTCCATCACCAACTCCCGGAGTTCACCCAAACTCATGTCCATCAAATCGGTGATGCCATCCAGCCATCTCATCCTCTGTCGTCTCCTTCTCCACCTGCCCTTCAATCCCTCCCAGCATCAGGGTCTTTTCCAATGAGTCAACTCTTTGCATCAGGTGGCCAAAGTATTGGAGTTTCAGCTTCAGCATCAGTCCTTCCAATGAACACCCAGGACTGATCTCCTTTACGGTAGACTGGTTGGCTCTCCTTGCAGTCCAAGGGACTCTCAAGAGTCTTCTCCAACACCACAGTTCAAAAGCATCAATCCTCCAGCTCTCAGCTTTCTTCACAGTCCAACTCTCACATCCATACATGACCACTGGAAAAACCATAGCCTTGACTAAACGGACCTTTGTTGGCAAAGTAATGTCTCTGTTTTTTAATATGCTGTCTAGGTTGGTCATAACTTTTCTTCCAAGGAGTAAGTGTCTTTTAATTTCATGGCTGCAGTCACCATCTGCAGTGATTTTGGAGCCCCCCCAAAATAAAGTCTGACACTGTTTACACTGTTTCCCCATCTATTTCCCATGAAGTGATGGGACCAGATGCCATGCTCCTCGTTTTCTGAATGTTGAGCTTTAAGCCAACTTTTTCACTCTCCTCTTTCACTTTCATCAAGAGGCTTTTTAGTTCCTCTTCACTTTCTGCCATAAGGGTGGTATCTGCATATCTGAGGTTATTGATATTCTTTAGGTTAGTCTTCGATAAATGCTAAAAGTCATGAAATTTAGATTTCGTGAAGTGATTTTGGGCATGAAATGAAAATAGTATGATGATAGTATATTGCTTCTTGATGATTAAACAGCTGAATACAATGACATAAGCTTGAGAGCTTTATCTAAATGTGTAACTTAAAATGTCCTTTGGACTGAGCCTCCCTCTTGCATTAGGTATATATGAAGTGGGCTTTTTGGCAGTATAGACTGGATTTTCAGATGAGTGTGTTAAGTAACAAAATATTCTGCTATTGGCTCAAGGAGGCTTAGAATACCAGGCATGTTGGCAGGAGTGTTGATATCCCATTGTGAAAGGCATTTTTCTTTTCTTTAAGGAAACTCACCGTTGCAATCTCTTCTGATGAGGTAATGGAAGAAACCAATTTTTGAGAGCACATAGTTGGAAACCCTGTAACAAAAGAAGCAAACCTCAAGTATCTTCCCTAACTGTTACGGACAATTATTTAAAACTATGACTACATGGGTATGTATATAGTCTGCTGAAGGCAGAGTTTTTAAAAATGAAAAATCCAGTCAACTATGTTTAAGTTCATTCAGCTTAAATCATTTGCTGAACAGTGGCATAATTATTGAACAAAGCAGGACTCAAATATCAAGGTGTTCCCAGACTGGTAAAGGAATTAACTCTCTTAACCCTTACTTAAGTAGAAATAATATTTTGTGCATTATTATTACAAATAAGGATATAGTCCTACAAAAACTGGTTGATATTTTACCCCAGAATCACTTGGAAATACTTGCTAAAAGGGCAGAAAGATAATTCATGTGGGTTCCAAAATCTCCATTTTAAACAAAATTCCCAGGTGATCCAGATGCAGTCTTTGGTGGACACTTTGAGAAATAATAGATGAGAATGGTAACCTTATATTTAATGGAATGACTGGTCATTTTGGATGCTTGGAGACCCAGTTAAAGTGTAATGATGAAGGTCATCTGTAAAGACTGATCTTAATAATCACCTTACAATTTTATTTGATGCAAGTTATCCATGTTAATCTACAGGCATGAAATGTAATGATCTGTTTTATTATTGTTAATTTATGCTCAAACTTCCTTTTGCTCTTCTTTTTAACCAACATAACAATTATGCAGGCTAACTATTCGCCTCAGGGAGATGCTGTAATAGGACTAATTAAATATTTAATATTTTAAAGGACTTAAACAACCTTGTAATTAATATGTTAAGAGGAGATAAAATCATGATGTTCCCTTTAGTTGGATGAATGTTAATGAAGAACTAGGGTCAGGCATCCCTTTAGTACTCATGTCTGGTATCTGTCTGGAGGCAGGACAGCATAGTGGTTAAATTAATGGCTTTGCAACTCATGGCAGCTCTTCTACTTCCTAACTGTGAGATGTAGAGCAATTTTTTCAGCCTTTCTAAGCCAGTTTCTTTTTCATCATCTATAAGCATGGAAATATGAATAGCCTGCCTTTCTAGATTTTTGCAATGGTATGTAATATATGTGTCCAATAAAAGAAAGTCGTTTTTATGAATATGAATTAATTCTAAAGACCACAGATTTACCAAATATGAGAATTGCAGATTTCTTTTTTTAAACTAGAAATATGGCTAGGATTTTGGAAATGGGTATGAATTTTTAGAACTGATCTCAAATCTGGAAAGGAGAAAGAGTAATAGGAGATAGAGAAAAGTAGGAGGAGGAGGAGAAAATACCTCTAAGTGCATTCCCATGCATAGACTAAAAACAGAGAAAGCAAGCTCTGTGCATAAGATGAAGACATATTGTACATATACAGAGTCAGTGCAAAAATGTCCTCACTGATGTGGACAAATCACAGAATCATCAAATGTTTGTGTATACAGATTATATAGGATATGATTCAGTTCTTAGGTTATGGGTTAGTAAATTTAATATTGGAATGTTTTCACCATGATTTTTTAAATGGCATCTTATTTTTTCAAAGTTCGCTCAGAAAAAGAAACTATACAAACAAAAATCTAGAAAAGTCAAAAATCCAGAAAAGTAAAATATCCCTTTGACAACTGAAGAAGAATTAATTGAGCAAGAATTTAAATATATATATATACAGGTACATCTAATATATTTTCTGAAAGCTTGTTTTCTGATTTATTAGATTTTTTTGAAGATTTTTCCTTTGTGATTAAAGAACACTTTTCTAGAGGAAAGTTTAAATGTAAAATTTGCACTTGTGGATTTTTCCTGATGATATGAATTACAAAACTTCACTTCAGTTCAATTCAGTCACTCAGTCATGTCCAACTCTTTGCAGCCCTATGGACTGCAGCATGTCAGGCCTCACTGTCCATCACCAACTCCGGAGTTTACCCAAACTCATGTCCCTTGAGTCAGTGATGCCATCCAACCATCTCATCCTCTGTCGTCCCCTTCTCCATCCCCCTTCAATCTTTCCCAGCATCAAAGTCTTTTCAAATGAGTCAACTCTTTGCATGAGGTGGCCAAAGTATTGGATTTCAGCTTCAGCATCAGTCCTTCCAGTGAACACCCAGGACTGATCTTCAGGATGGACTGGTTGGATCTCCTTGCAGTCCAAAGGACTCTCAAGTCTTCTTCAACACCACAGTTCAAAAGCATCAATTCTTTGGTGTTCAGCTTTCTTTACAGTCCAGCTCTCACATCCATACGTGACTACTGGAAAAACCATAGCTTTGACTAGATGGACCTTTCTTAACAAAGTAATGTCTCTGATTTTTAATATGCTGTCTAGGTTGCTCATAACTTCTCTTCCACGGAGCAAGCGTCTTTTAATTTCATGGCTGCAGTCACCATCTGCAGTGATTTTAGAGCCCCCCCCCAAAAAAAAAGTCTGTCACTGTTTCCACTGTTCCCCCATCTCTTTGCCATGAAGTGATGGGACCAGATGCCATGATCTTCGTTTTCTGAATGTTGAGCTTTAAGCCAACTTTTCCCCTCTCCTCTTCCACTTTCATCAAGAGGCTCTTTAGTTCTTTGTTTTCTGCCATAAGGGTGGTGTCATCTGCATATCTGAGGTTATTAATATTTCTCCCGGCATTCTTGATTCCAGCTTTTGCTTCATCCAACCCAGTGTTTCTTCTGATGTACTCTGCATATAAGTTAAATAAGCAGGGTGACAATATACAGCATTGACATACTCCTCTCCCTATTTGGAACCAGTCTGTTGTTCTATGTCCAGTTCTAACTGTTGCTTCCTGACCTGCATACAGGTTTCTCAAGAGTCAGGTCAGGTAGTCTGGTATTCCCATCTCTAAGAATTTTCCAGAGTTTGTTGTGATCCACACAGTCAAAGGTTTTGGCATATTCAATAAAGCAGAAGTAGATGTTTTTCTGAAACTCTCTTGCTTTTTCGATGATCCAACAAATGTTTGTAATTTATTCTCTGGTTCCTCTGTCTTTTCTAAATCCAGCTTAAACATCTGGAAGTTCATGGTTCACATACTGTTGAAGCCTAGCTTTGAGAATTCTGAGCATTACTTTGCAGGCATGTGAGATGAGTGCAATTGTGCGGTAGTTTCCACATTCTTTGGCATTGCCTTTCTTTGGGACTGGGACAAAAACGGACCTTTTCCAGTCCTGTGGCCCTTGCTGAGTTTTCCAAATTTGCTGGCATATTGAGTGCAGCACTTTCACAACATCATCTTTTAGGATTTGAAATAGCTCCACTGGAATTCCATCACCTCTGCTAGCTTTGTTCATAGTATGCTTCCTAAGGTCCACTTAACTTTGCATTCTAGGATGTCTGGCTCTAGGTGAGTAATCACACCATCATGATTATCTGGGTCATGAAGATCATTTTTGTATAGTTCTTCTGTGTATTCATGCCACCTCTTCTTAATATCTTCTGCTGCTGTTAGGTCCATATCATTTCTGTCTTTATTGTGCCCTTCTTTTCATGAAATGTTTCCTTGGTATCTAACTTTCTTGAAGAGATCTCTAGTCTTTCCCATTCTATTGTTTTTCTCTATTTGCATTGATTACTGAGGAAGGCTTTATTATCTCTCCTTGTTATTCTTTGGAACTCTTCTTTGCCTTTTGCTTCTCTCCTTTTTGCAGCTATTTGTAAGGCCTCCTCAGAGAAACATGTTTCCTTTTTGCATTTCTTTTTCTTGGGGATGGTCTTGATCCTTGCCTCCTATATAATGTCACAAATCTCCATCCATAGTTCTTCAGGCACTCTATCAGATCTAATCCTTTGAATCTATTTCTCACTTCCAGTGTATAATCATAAAGTATTTGATTTAGGTCTACTTGAATGGTCTAGTGGTTTTCCCTACTTTTTTCAATTTAAGTCTGAATTTAGCAATAAGGAATTCATGATCTGAGGCACAGTCAGCACCCAGTCTTGTTTTTGCTGACTCTATAGAGCTTTTCCATGTTTGGCTGCTAAGAATATAATCAATCTGATTTTGGTATTGACCATCTGGTGATGTTCATGTGTAGAGTCTTCTCTCGTGTTGTTGGAAGAAGGTGTTTGCTATGACCAGTGCCTTCTCTTGGCAAAAGCCTATTAGCCTTTGACCTGTTTCATTCTGTACTCCAAGGCCAAATTTGCCTGTTACTCCAGGTGTTTCTTGACTTCCTACTTTTACATTCCAGTCCCCTATAATGAAAAGAACATCTTTTTGGGGTGTTAGTTTTAGAAGGTCTTGTAGGTCTTCATAGAACTGTTCAGCTTCTTCAGCATTACTGGTAGGGGCATAGACTTGGATTATCATGATATTGAATGGTTAGCCTTGGAAACGAACAGAGATAATCCTGTCATTTTTGAGTTTGCACCCAAGTACTGCATTTCAGAATCTTTTGTTAATTATGATGGCTACTCCATTTCTTTATAAGGGATTCTTACCCAAAGTAGTAGATATAATGGTCATCTGAGTTAAATTCACCCAATCCAGTCCATTTTAGTTCATTGATTTTTAAAATGTTGATGTTCACTCTTGCCATCTCCTGTTTGGCCACTTCCAATTTGCCTCAATTCATGGACCTAACCTTCCAGATTCCTATTCAATATTGCTCTTTACAGCATCAGACTTTACTTCCATAACCAGTCATATCCACAACTGGGTGTTGTTTTCACTTTGACTCCTTCTCTTCATTCTTTCTGGAGTTATTTCTCCTCTGATCTCAGTAGCATATTGGGCACCTACCAGCCTCGGGAGTTCATCTTCCAGTGTCCTATCTTTTTGCCTTTTCATCCTCTTCATGGGGTTCTCAAGGCAAGAAATTATAAAATTTATGGAAGCCCAAATAATGAAATTTCATTGTACCTTCCAAGTCCCTCAGCCTTGTAATTATCTTCATATTCTGTAGGCAAAGGAAGCCATGTTCCCAACTCAGTTCTTTTATTCCACAAATATTTGTGATTGCTGCTATGTGCTTAGCCATTAGAAAAGAGAGTAGGGCATAAACTTTCTCAGCAATTGTGTACTTTTTTCTAGTCTTTTTAGTGTACTATCACTGAGTATTCTTGATTAATTCTTAAGAAATTTATTAGCTACATATAGCTTTCACTAGAACTTACTGAAAATTCCATTGAGGTTCCACTTAGGTTTCATCCAGGACAGGTTCAGTTGATCTATATTATTCATGAGTTCCATTTTTGTAACTTCTAGTCCTAGAATTTCTCTGTAACCCTAAAATCAACTCATGGTAGTTTGTTTCTTTTTTCTGATGGAACTGCTATATATCTTTTTTTATGTGTATATTTTTATTTTTAAATTAAATTTTATTGGAGTATAGTTGATTTGCAATGTTGTATTAGTTTCAGGTTTATAGCATAGTGATTCAGTTATACATATATTCATTCTTTTTCATATTCTTTTCCTATATAGGTTATTATAGAATATTGAGTCGAGTTCCCTCTGCTTATATAGTAGGTCTTTTTTGGTTATTTGTTTAATATATAGTAGTGTGTATATGTTAATCTCGAACTCCTAATTTCTCTCTCTTCCCCACATTTCCCCTTTGGTAACCATAAGATTGTTTTTGAAATCTGTGAGTCTTTTTCTATTTTGGAAATAAGTTCATTTATATCATTTTTAAAAGTAGATTCCACATATGGGTGATTTCATAGGATATTTGTTTTTCTCTGTCTGACTTACTCCACTTAGTATGATATTTCCTTGGTTCATCCATGTTGCTGCCAATGGCATTATTTCATTCTTTTTTATTACT
Source organism: Bos grunniens (assembly GCF_055505025.1). Lineage (NCBI taxonomy): Eukaryota > Metazoa > Chordata > Mammalia > Artiodactyla > Bovidae > Bos > Bos grunniens. The sequence goes on along the minus strand of NC_141168.1, from coordinate 47,744,642 downwards.
GAATAATATTCCATTGTATATAAGTACCACATCTTTTTTGAGGAGGAGGATCAAAAGTGAAAGTGAAAGTCATTCAATCATGTCCAACTCTTTGTGACCCCATGGACTGTAGGTCACCAGGCTCCTATGTCAGTGGAATTCTCCAGGCAAGAACACTAGAGTGGATACCCATTCCCTTCTCCAAGGGATCTTTCCTACCAAGGGATCAAACCTGGGTCTCCTGTGTTACAGGTGGATTCTTTACTGTCTGAGCCACCAGGAATGGGGAGAGGTGTCTTTTTTAAAATTTTGTTTTTTAACAGGAAGATATTGCTTTACAATGTTGTGTTGGTTTCTGCCATACAACAGTGTACCACATCTTTTTATCCATTCCTCTGTCATGCCACTTTTGAGGTCATTCCTGGACATGTTAGTGAAAAATTTGATTTGAGCCATGTACACAGTCCCAGCTGAGGTTAAACAAGACTGACATTCTGCCCTTTTGATTTAGCTTTCCTATGGTAGACACACATCCTTGACTTGGTCTGTTTAGTGCCATGTTTATTCCATTCTCCTACTTTTAGTTGGTGATTTAAATGGTATCTAAGCTTAGTGCTGAGGGGCTCTCAAGTGTTTCTGTGCATGGGAAGGCTTTAATGTGACTTATGGAGAGAATATGTGGGGCAAACTTCACATGGGTATGTTGGCCATGATTTCTATATTGAGTCAACAGTATATATTTTAAAAGACATCTTTAAACTGAAACACACATTAATACAAAGTTAGGCATTGGTTGGTTGATGAAAATACTTTGATCAGAGGCTTGCAGAAATCTAACCCTCTATTTCTCCTTGGAACTACCAGTATTTTAAGGTTTACAGTGACTTGAAAAGGAACCAGTTGCATTTGCCTTTTGGGGGGGAGTTTGAGAAATGCTTGTTGACCATTTATTCTTTTTAGTGGAAGCCAAGACCATGATTTTTTCTGATCCATAGGCAACTACTAACTAAATACAGTGAGATGGAAAAGTGAAAATAATACAGAAGATTCAACCATAATTTTTGTTTCTTTCCTTATAAAAAAAAATAAAACTGCTGCTAACAAACAACAGAATGAACCTAGAGGGTTCTGAAGCCTAGAAAAAAAATGTAAAGTGATAAAATCTTCTTTGGTTGTAGAGATTTATCTATCCTATTGGTTCCTAGCACAGTTTCTAACACATTAAGAGGGCTCAAGGTATATTTTAGAAAATAGAGCAGATGTAAGTTGACACTGCAAGTAACTTAGTGATTTGATAGGGGAAAAATATAAGAAGCAATTACTTAATGGTGACTAGTCAGAGGAGAGAACTTCAGCCTCTTTAAGAGTTGAAGCATCTCTGGGAGAACCATCGCTATCAGAACCATCTCTGTCACTGGAGTTGAGTAGTGACAAGTATGTGTATCCCCAGACCTGCCTTACTGGGGTTTGTCATTAATCCTCTATGTGACCTGGGTCAAATGGTTATGCTTTTTTGCATCTTGGTTTCTAATTATTACTTTGATAATCAACTTGAGCATAAGACAACAGAGAAATTCACTTAAAAATTTTTTTAATATATATGAGACCTGAGAATATAGGTAGATATGAATTCTCAGGGCATATACTGGAGAGAAAAAGGAGAAACACAATTTAAATTGAACTAAATTTATTTTTTATGAATTCAATGTTATCTTGTGCAGCTTGGGGTGGTCTAACCTGTTTGTTTGTTCGCTGATGGAAACCTATGTGGTCTACACTGAACGAAGTTGATGGACAAAACTCATTAGCAAAATATAAGGAGAAGAATCCAGAGTCTTGGAAATATAATAACGTTGAAGCGAATTTATCTCTAGCAACTGCTCACTTCTCATACTATGACCTTTAAGTAGCATCAATTTGGCATTGATTTGATAACAACTTTTGGAATAAGATAAGAAAAAAAAGGAAGAAACAAACTCTAAAATAATAAACCTAATATTTTTTCTTGTATTACAGCTGGAGATTGAGTCTAGACCATGTTAGTAGTCATCAATATCAATACAAAAATTTAAAAAATCATTTTGGCCAGCCACAGTCTACCCAGCCCTCTGATAAGCTACTACTCTCTGTATTTGGGATTGTGATCTTTTTAAAGCACTTTTAGCATTACAATAAGGCATATCAAAAAGTACTGGTATTTCTTTGTGTTAGTATATTGTTAACTTATAGCTTCACTTTTTTAATGGAACTATGTCTTGCTGGACATTAAACATCACTTGAAAGTCAGCTGGAAGCTTTTGCTAAATAAATCATCAATGCTTTGTGACAGGCTTTCACCACATATAAACTAGACAGACATACCAACAGCTCCTAGCTTTAAAATGACTGTTATACATTACCTTTTCCCCTAAAGCTTTATACTAGTGTAATTTTTAGAAAGCATTTTAAGGAATAGCAAAAAATGTGATGTCATAAAAAATACAATCATATACTAAATGCCCCCCAAATAAACCAACAGCAGTGTCAATAGAACTGACAATTGGATAAACAGTTACTGTAGCTTCCTGGCAGTGGTAATTTCTCTTCTGTGTGGATGTTTTCAGTTTTTTTTAATAATAAAAATGTAAAAATGCCAGATTTCAGAAATCATAAAATGTGCATCCTATAATTAAATAAATGGCAAGAATGAAATATATCATTGCCTTACTTAAGCATCATAGCAAACATATAATATGGTATTACCATAGCCTCCCCTTTTAAAATTAAATTAGGAAGTGAGTCTAAGGCTAAAAGATGTGAAATAACTTTATCAAGGTCACAGTGCTAATATAGTGTTGGGGCTGAGTTTCCAATGACCTAATGCCCAAGTTTTCAACCATGTTGGTATACTTTTTCTAAACTACAAGCTAAGGACTTGGTGATATTTTCCTGGTCAGAAATACTATGCTTTTCATTTATATTCCCTTTTGTTATTTATCAATATATGTACAAACTTTATAACATTTCCATAAGCACTCTGTAGTTCTCTTTTATATTCATATTCATATTTTTCCTAATTTATTTGAAAAAGTACATATCTGGAAATAAGTCCAACTGAATATGAAAATAATATTCTCTCAACATGTCTTGGTATGATCTTTATTTTCCTATAAATGGTTAAACACCAAAGAAGAATCATCAAATATTAAAGGGCTTCAGTATGGTAGCAGAACTGCTTCAACATCTGCTTCAATCTCCCTGCAGTGCTCTTTCCTGTCCTGCAGAGGGTGGTAGGCTAAATATTTCATTTCCTAGACAACCTTGCAACTGGAAGTCCCCACATGGTTTAGGTTCTGTCAATCAGGAGCACCTACAGGAGGTTAGAATTTGGATATGTAACACCCATATGCTTGTGCGGATACATCAGGTGGGATGGGCTCTGGAGGCCACAGTCCTGGTGACATCTATTTCTTAGATCATGGCCAATTATGGTGTGATCCTGGGCATAACTTTCTGGTTACAGCAGTGGTAGTAGACTCTTTGAAAGGACAATTCTTGGGCAGTGTTTTGAGGGTCATTTCTCCTCACACCCTTCCAACAATGTTGTAAGGCCCTAACGTGCTCAGTCGCTCAGTCGTGCCTGACTCTTTGTGACCCCGTTGACTATAGCCCACCAGGACCTCTGTCCATGGAATTTCCCAGGCAAGAATACTGGAGTGGGTTGCCATAATCCATTCTTAGATATAAAGGTCCTAGAATGGTTTCTGTTCTGTGTGGTTGAGTCCTAATTAAGATGACTTCTCTTACCTCTGATTTATAGAATGTTTTCTTCATCTTTACAAACTGTAAGATTGGGGTAAATAGTTTGTTTTTAATCAAATAGGAGTCATATACTAAAATAACAGAAATTTCCCCTTCTTTCTGGAACTACTCAAGATGAGTGTATGTGCTCAGTCGTGTCTGACTCTTTGTGACACCATGGACTGTAGCCCATCAGGCCCCTCTGTTCATGAGATTTTTCAGGCAAGAATACTGGAGTGGGTTGCCATTTCCTCCTCCAGGGAATCTTCCCAATGCAGAGACTGAACCCATGTCTCCTAGGTCTCTTGCACTGCAGCAAATTCTTTACTTTTGAGCCATTGAGGAAGTTCCTACTCAAGATAGGAACAAATAAACTGCTCTCCCTAGGAAACGAACTTAAGATGAACAAAAATCTAAGATGTTGAAAGTCCTAAAGTTTAATTTCGTAAATGTTTTCTTTTCTAAATTTTTAAAATCTTTTGATTTGTATACTTACGGCCGGGATTGTTGTAGGTTAATAAAAATGAACAAAAGACTTTCATTTATTATTAAGTTATTTACATGAACTTAATAAAGAAATAGAGTAATTCATTGTAACTTCTTTAATAGGCTCAGGAATTATTATCTGGGCACCAGAAGTGATTTTAAAAATTATTTTTTAGTATGTTATTATGGGATATTAACAGGTTAGTTAGTACCTGTCAAACATTGTAAAGAAATGGTTATACTGTTTAATTCCAACATGTCATATACAAATGATTTTTTACCTGTTCCTTTACTTTTACTGTTGAAATGACAGAACTGAAATATACAGGATAACCATGAGAGGCCCAACTATTTTAGTATCCCGTTATTGTTAGTCTCAAACGTTTTTATTATCTTACTGTCAAAAATTCTATCTAAACTTATTTAAAAATTGGAAATTATAATGACATTAAATCAATTGAAAATTGGCTCCAGCTCCAGCTCCATTGTTATACTTTAGCATATTAATTGATTGAAAAAGTCAGCATCTTTCTACATATGTTAATGTTAACATTTAGTGATGAACATTTGCTGCCATATTGTGTTTTCTCCATAAATGTCTTCCTTGCAATACCTAAGACATAGCTTTATACAGACTCAAAGTCAAGTTGTCTTAAAAGAGATATTCAGTAATGAGTTGATTATGGATCAGAGTTTCTAAGCAGTTCAGTTTTAGTTTTCAGTTGGAACTTTCCTTTTTAAATCTCTAAAATTGCTTCATTTATAGAGCTAGGTAATCAAAGGTAAGGAAATCTTTATAATCTGCAGAGTAGTGTGAGCCATGGGGATGCTCCATATATTCCTTCCATTCTGTCCTCATTGATCAGGACTTCTCCACTTCATATGTCAATGTTTCTATACTGTCTGTCCTAGCCTTCCTGGAATGATTTTGGTCAGTTTCAATTCTTTTTTTTCCACTTGGTAATTGAAATTTCTTATCAGGATACCTGAACAGAACCCACCTGGACGTCCCCCTTTGCTCTATCTACTGTGCTCCCTGAGTCCCCATAGAGACTTAATATTAACTCATGTTTCTCATATTTTATTGTTCAAACATGATATGTATACTGTGCTACAGGTAGCATTTAATCAAGCTTGTACACTCCCTTTTTGTTAGGCATGTAGCACATGCCTAACATGCCTAACCTGGAATGTCTCCAGGTTTTCACTACTATGTGTGTGTGTGTGTGAGTCTCTCAGTCCTGTCTGACTCTTGGTGACCCCATGGACTGTAGACCACCAGGGTCCTCTGTCCATGGAATTCTCCAGGCAAGAATACTAGAGTGAGTTGCCATTTCCTTATGTAGGGGATCTTCCTGATCCAAGGATCGAACCTGTGTCTCCTGTACTCCAGGAAGATTTTTTACTGTCTGAGCCACTGCTATGAATAGTTGTAAAAAGTCTCACTTTTTCTTTTAGATTAATTCTTCTGTCCATATTATCCAAAGTGGAATTAACAAGTTAACGGGCAGGAACAATTTCATTCAGTCATTCCTTCATCAAATATTTATTCATTTCCTCATATATATCAGAAATTGTACCTGCTGCTGGGCATATGATGGTGATTATTAAAAGATAAAAAAGATACGGTTTCTCCCCTTAATTTTATAGGTCTTGTCATAAATGCCTGATTGCTCTCCAAAAAGAGTGAGCAATTTGCAGAACCCCCAACTTTTATTTCCTCCAATCTTTCTAATGTTTCAACATTTTTATTTCCTTTCCCCCCCCTAGTTTAATAATTGTATTATGGCACCTTAAAATTATTTTGATTTGCATTTGTTTGATTATTTGAGGGTGAAGATGCACTTTTATTTAAAAATCAATTTATTCATCTTTTCTGTATTATTTTAATGGAATAATTGGTAAATTATTTTTCCTTTTATTAAAAGGAATTTCTGTTTTTCTCTGTTTTCCTGGAATGCTATTCTGAATTTTATATAGACAGTAAGCAGACACAATAGAAGAATGAAGTTTCACAATTCTAATAAATACTCTTCTTCAAATAAAATATACAATGAATTTAAAGATCATTAAAGTAATTACAATATAGTTGGCTTGAATGATTAAACAACCCCATGAGATCTAATAGTACTTTTGCTTATCCATAACTATATTAACACTAATTTTATGACAATAGAGCTAGAAGAAAAAGAGCATAATGAGATACTTAATGAATCCTTTAGGAAACAAAGCTAAATTAAACACATTTTTATTTACTTGAAAAGAAATCTTAAAGCAAAAATTATCAAACTATCATTGACTATGTCTCTTTAGGAGCTACAGACACTGTGAATTGGAAAAAAAAATCCCCCTTAGTCTTATAGTAATGTAAATGGGTTGCCCAACCTATTAATAACACTTTTATAGCCACAGCACTCACATAACCACTAAGCAACTTTAAAGTCTCTGTTTATCAGAGACAGCTCAGCATTAGAGCATGTCTACCCTGCCTGGCTTAGTGAGTCAGTTCCTTTCCTTCCTACAGCTGCCAGGTCTTCCCTAGGCTTCCTTCTCATTGGAGTTTTGGACCCCAGGCCTCCTTTTTCATTAGTTTGTATTCATTAATTCATTAACTTGTATTCTAAGGGAAAAGACTGAATATAGAAATCCTTTGGGGGAGCAAAACAACATATACAAACAGGAAACAGCAACAATACTCACACAACTCAGATCAGAGTAGATGTATATCTGTTTTGTTTTGTTTTTTTTAATTTTAGATACAAGCAACATAATATTTGAGCAAATTACTTCATTACTCCCTCTGAGTTTCTCTGTCTGCCAATTTTCAGATTTCCTCATCCAATCTCCTGCTCTCCAGGACCCAAAAACACACATCACAGTTGATGTGATGGACTGACATTGATAAAATCTTTAAAAAGAACTTCTTAGATTGAGCCACACAGAGTTACTAATATTTTCTCACTGTTTAAACCAACACCAAGGCCAACCGTGTGTCTTTCTTTAGTCGAAATCCTCCAAAGCATATAAATGCTAATGGGGAGCAGCAAAGTGAGGTGATAAAATCAAGCAGAAACCATTGTCTGTCACCACCCAGGTTGATAGTGAGAAATGAACAAGAAGTCAAACAAATCAAAATATATTATAAAGCAAACTTTTTCACTTGGACATTGGTCATGAATAGAAGCAATTGTTTTCCCCTTCTTGGTTACTAGAATGCTGGTGCTTCAGGGTAATGAATAGGTCCTTTTGTTCTGTTTACTCATTCATTACTTTAGAAGAATTTATTGAGTGATGACTGCTGGGCAATGGATTCTGCTAAGATTCATGGGGAATATAGAAAATATCACAGTTGCTCTCTACCCATGAGGGTTCAGCTGAGAAGCCCAAGACAGAAATCACGGAATAGTTTGAGAAAGATTCTAAGGCAAGCATATGACTAGAGAGCAGGTTGAGTTTCTAGGTTTAATAGGAATTCAAAATAAGAGAAAGGTTACCATAAGTATAGGTGATTAGGCCTGGGAAGACTTCATGGGGAAGGTTTCCAGGAAGAGAAGAGTTTTAAGCAGGGAAGCTGTGTCAGGAACCTGCTGAGTGTTAAACACATGTTAGGAACTGGTTTAGAAAAGATAGTGTGTCTTTAGGCTTGTCAAGAAGGCTAGTATGCCCTTTAGTTAGTACACTGATATTTCTGTTTGCTGCATTGTCCGTGAGATAATTTGATTCCATGTTGCTTCTCTAGATTGTTGACTTTTGACTTTAGGAGAGATTAAATATCTTAATGGGCAGGTCTGTGTTCCCCTCCTGTTGCTTGACCTGAGGCCAAACTATGGTGGAGGTAATGATAAGGCGACCTCCTTCAAAAGGTCCCATGCGTGCACTGCTGTACTCAGTGCCTCTGACCCTGAAGCAGGCCACTGCTGACCCATGCTTCTGCCGGAAACTCCTGGACACTCATGGGCATGTCAGGGTCAGTTTCTTGAGGGGCCACTGCTCCTTTCTCTTGGGTCCTGGTGCATACAAGTTTTTGTTTGTACCCTCCAAGAATCTGTTTCCCCAGTCCAGTGTAAGTTCTTACAGTTCTATGGTGGGGTTTATGGCGACCTTCTCCAAGAGGGCTTATGCCGTACCCAGGTATGCTGCACTGAGAGACCCTGCGGCAGGCGTCTGCTGACCCATACCTCCACAGGAGACACTCAGGCACAGCTCTGGTTCAGTCTCTGCAGGTTAGGTGTGCATTTCGTGCCCTTTCCAGGTCTGAGCAGCTCAGGCAACCAGGTGCTTGGCGAACACACTGTCCCAGGTGGGCCATGCATCTTAATCCCCTCCCTGGTCCTGGCAGCTTGGTTTCCCAGATGTGCCATGAGAGCACCATCTCAGGTATGCCGCATGTCTCCTCTGGAGAGCTGATCTCAGGCTGTGATCCTCCTGGCGGATGTCAACCATCCCGGATCTCAGGAAGACATGGTTAGCAGATGGGAACCTACTTACAGTTTGGTAGAAGATGCTGTCTCTCGGGCTGAGATTGTAGCAGTCCCTTGCCTTCCAGCTCTGGCTGTCACAAGCCTGCCTCTCTACCTCTGGCAGGGAGGGGCCTGTACACAGCCAGCTAGCTCTCCTTTGGTATTCCCTCAATCCTTTGTTCCATGAGCGGGCCAGGCTGCACATTAGGTTGTTAGGTTAGAGCCTTTTGCAGAAAAGTTCTCTTTTCATCAGTTGCCTTAGGCGTGTATTCTGTCATGTTTTTTTTTTTTTTCCCCTCCCAGTTATGTTGCCTTCTGAGATTCCAAAACTCACTACAGACTCGCCTGTGAAAGGGTTTCCTACTGTGTGGAAACATCTCCTCCTTCATGACTCCCTACACAGGACAGGTCTCTGTCCTTAACTTTTTTTGTCTTTTATATTTTGTCCTACCTCCTTTCAAAGAGAATGGGCTGCCTTTCTGGGTGCCTGGTATCCTCCGCCAGTGTTGAGAAGTTATTCTGTGAAAGTTGTTCAGCATTCAAATGATCTTTTGATGAATTTGTGGGGGAGAAAGTGGTCTCCCCATTCTGTTCCTCTGCCATCTTTAAGCTTATCTTGAGGCAGAGGAACCAGAGGTCAAATTGCCAACATCCACTGGATCATCAAAAAAGCAAGAGAGTTCCAGAAAAACATCTACTTTTGCTTTATTGACTATGCCAAAGCCTTCGACTGTGTGGATCACAACAAACTATGGAAAATTCTTCAAGAGATAGGAATACCAGACCACCTGACCTGCCTCTTGAGAAATCTGTATGCAGGTCAGGAAACAACAGTTAGAACTGGACTTGGAACAACAGACTGGTTCCAAATCTGGAAAGGAGTACATCACCCTGCTTATTTAACTTATATGCAGAGTATATCATGAGAAACACTTGGCTGGATAAAGCACAAGCTGGAATCAAGATTGCCAGGAGAAATATCAATGCAGATGATACCACCTTCATGGCAGAAAGTGAAGAAGAACAAAAGAGCCTCTTGATGAAAGTGAAAGGAGGAGAGTGAAAAAGTTGATTAAAACTCAACATTCAGAAAACTAAGATCATGGCATCTGGTCCCATCACTTCATGGCAAATAGATAGCGAAGCAATAGAAACAGTGACAGATTTTATTTATTTATTTATTTTTGGACTTCCAAATCACTGTGGATGGTGAAATTAAAAGACACTTGCTCCTTGGAAGAGAAGTTATAACTAACCTAGACAGCATATTGGAAAGCAGAGACATTATTTTGCCAACAAAGGTCCGTCTAGTCAAAGCTATGGTTTTTCCTGTAGTCATGTATGGATATCAGGGTTGGACTATAAAGAAAGCTGAGCACCAAAGAATTGATGCTTTTAACTGTGGTGTTGGAGCAGACTCTTGAGAGTCCCTTAGACTGCAAGGAGATCCAACCAGTCCATCCTAAAGGAAATCAATCCTGAATATTCATCGGAAGGACTGATGGTGAAGCTGAAATCCAATACTTTGGCCACCTCATGTGAAGAACTGACTCATTTGAAAAGACCTTGATGCTGGGAAAGATTGAAGGTGGGAGGAGAAGGGGACAACAGAGGATGAGATGGTTGGATGGTATCACCCATGTGATGGACATGAGTTTGGGTAGGCTCCAGGAGTTGGTGATGGACAGGGGAGCCTTGCGTGCTGAAGTCCATGGGATCACAAAGAGTTGGAAATAACTGAACAACTGAACTGAAACCTGCCTAATTGAATTCTCTCTGATTACATAATTGATCTGCCTAGCATTGTCGGTAAGTTTTCTTGTGGATAGTGTTAAAGACAAAAAAATTTTTTAAAGTGTTAATTGTATTTGTCAAGACTTGTACTAGATTTTTCAGAATGTATAGAAGAAATATTGAAATTTAGCCAAGAAATTACTAAAAATTTCTCTACACACCCAATATTGATGATTCCCACCAAAGATGGATTATTTTTTCCTGATCCCTACTATCTGTGGGAGAAATTACAAAGCTTAGACATTTAACTACTGGGTGAGAGAGCAACTTACAAAACATAAAAAAAAAATAATGCAATAATCAAGGAGGATTTTTTGGGTGGTGCTTTGCATTGAAGAGTGGATACAAATAAGCAAGGTTCTTCTCCCTTAGATTTTTTTTAAAAAATGAGTCATAGGACCTCCTTATAGTTTGTGACGGATACAAGTTTTATACATATGTTGGAAGAGAAGAAATATAAGTATGACATTCACATTTAGTGTCATCTTTTAAAGTATATGACTTGTCAGGATAAGGCAGACCAAACTATTTAATTTAAAGTTCCATAAAATGGGCATACTCTTGTATTCTGATGTGCAAAACATCTATAAATGTTTATGGACAGCAGAGAAAGATAATGTTACACAGAGGATTTTAAAAACTGAAATAGACTCATTTACCAAGATGATTAGGAACAATCATGTAGGAAGACAAAGTTTATCATTTGTTATACATTTTCTACATAATTCCTTCTCTAGGATGTTTATTCTTAACCCATACACAAAAATACATCTTCATTTATGGTCTCCAACAGGGTAGGAATGGAAAGTATTTAACTCAAGATCTCTGATTACTTGGTGTACTGATCAATGATTTGCCCTTACCAGAGAATGAACATTCCTGGAATTGAAATCTGGGCATGACTCCTCCTTTATCTCTATTTTCAGTTTTGTGTCAGCTTCAGTTTTTTCTATCTATAGCAGAGAAAACCTGAAACATTGAAGCCTCTAATAGTTTAATGGGACTTATTAAAATGTCTAGACACACCTGAAAAAGCCACAAAGTATTACATAAGTTGGCACTTTATATGCTCTCTTCTGTCCTTCTCAAAGTGTTCATGCATATAAATGTGCCCTTGCAGTTTGCCAGGCTCCTGGGCAGGTACTGTGTCTTGTGTTTCCTTTTTCTTTGCTTCTTTCTTCAACCCATCAATGTGGCCTTTGCTTCTCCTGCCTTCTCCAGCCCCCCACCCCTTATTTCAGAAGATAGAGATCATTCATAATATTTACTGTTAAAATTCTTAATTCAAAATTACACTAACTAGAGAGAGAAAAATCTGTGCCAACCAATTCACCAGTAGATCTGCACTTTTTGGTTTATTCATTGTGCATTTTCATTTTATGGACTTCTTAACCTAATGGAGTAAGAAAAGCCATGAACAAAATGGTAAAATTGACAAATATTAGGACTTATAGCTGGAGGCTGCCCCTAAACCTTTGTGCTAGGAATTTTGCAGGCAAGCCAGACAGGATCCTGAGGGAGCAATTTCAGGGCAGAGAGAGGCAAAATAAATCCTATTCAGGTGAATAGAGAAACATTTATTCATTAAGACATAAGTTGAAGGGAAGAGGAAGTGTAAGGGGCTACAGACATCTGAAGGAAAGAAAGACTCCTGGGAAGAGATATTGTTGGAAATCTTAAAGTACCAACTGAGAGTATTGTACTGCTTCCTCTTGGGAAAAAGAAGCCTAAGAGTTCAATTCATTTGTTTTGGACTAATAACAAAAAAAGTTTCTGGCTCTACCCTGTGATTTTAAATATGAACAAAACATATCCAAGAAAGGAAAAGAAGTCTACAGTATGTGACCACATTGTACTAAAGAACATTAAATTACAAATCAATGAGTGACTTGAAAGGAGATTAAAATTTGTGTTTGTTAGTCTATTTTTAAGCCTTTCTTTCATAAGGCTAGGAAAGAAGGTTATATAAAGTTTAGCCAGCTTTTGGTAAGATAATCTAAATCCACCTTTTCCACCTTCTGTTCTCATATTTGGCAGCAAAAAATTGTTCCGATCACAGTTTCTTGAAGTATCATTACTTTGTGAAAAGAAAATATAATTAGAACTGATATTTTAAAACGTACCATAATTGTATTTAGAGATTTGGTAATTTGCTCATGTATGAAATATTCTATTAATTTAGCAACAACCAACAGTACTGGAAAAGATCTGACAGTTTTTCTCTTTCCTGTTTTAAAAATACCATCTTTTCTACCTTTTTGTCTATTCAAAGAGATATAGTCAGTTTCAGCAGTGGATAGGATTAAATGCTTGACATAGCTTTATGGGCATCAGGACCATTTATTTCCTCTCTTCTACTGTACTTTTTCATACATCTTGTACCATTACTGCAGCAGCATGACAACAAAAGTACCTCTAGATTCTAACACATCCTTTCCAGTTTCTTCATTCGTAATCCCAATCAGCATAAATCTGTTTCTTATTCCTCATTCCTGCCCTTAAAACTATGCAAATCCCCTTCTTTCTACTATTTTCATTTTTCACTTAAAAGGAGTTTTTTTTTTTTTTTTTTTCTGTTTGACAACAGTTTGGTCATTTGAATTCTCCCCTGAATGGTGAATTCTTGTCATGTTGCCTACATGGTGATTCAGATCAATGAATCAAAGCTTACTTGGATATAATATTTCTCATAAAGAAAAGGGCTCCTTTCCTACAAACTATAAAACCGCACACAGGCGTACCTCAGAGATATTGTAGGTTTACTTTGAGACCACAGCAGTAAAGCAAATATCACAATAAAGTTAGTCACATGCATTTTTTTCATTTCCTAGTGCATATGAAAGTTATGTTTACACTATACTGTAGCCTACTAAGTGTGCAATAGCATTATGTCTAGAAAAACCAAAGTACATACTTTAATTAAAAAATACTTGATTGCTAAAATATGATAACCATCCTCTGAGGCTTCAGTAAGTAGTAGTAGTAGTAATAACATAGAAGATCAGTGGTTGCAGATCACCATAACAAATATAATACTAATGGAAAGGCTTGAGATGTTGTGAGAATTACCAAAATGTGACGGAGACACAAAGTGAGCAAATGCTATTGGAAAAAAAGGTGGCAGTAGACTTGTTCAACACAGGTTGCCACATATGTTCAAAAGGTAAACAAGCACAGTATCTGTGAAGTGCAGGAAAGCAAAGTGCAATAAAATGAAGTATGCCTGTAACATATTGAGACATCAAGTATTAAAGCTGTGTAGAAAACAAATTAAGTGAATCTACCATTCTTCATTCACATCATCTAAGGTTAGAATCATCAAAGTCAAAAGAAATAGATGACTTTATCCCTTTTTTCTACTGAGAGCACTCTTCCTACAGCCCACTTTCCTACTTTCTGGAACCTTGGCATTGAGATGTGAGGCTATATCTGAGAAAGTGTACTGTTTGGGCATAATTTAGAGGACTGTAAAGGAGTGAGGCCCTGGAGTCAGATACCCTGACCTTGAATTTCAGTTACTCCACAGAACTTTCAGCAAGTTATTTACTCTACCTAAACTTCTTATTCTTCCCTGAAAAACAAGAGTAATGGTGGTACCTGCCTTTTTGGTTATTATGAGGCATTTGGAGTGATAAGTTACATGACTGTTATGCTGGATTAAATACTATCTTGCCAAATATTTTAAACAAAGTATGAGCTGAGGTGGCTCCTATCGGATTGGAATATTTTCTCCTAGTATTTAACTTCTAATTAATTGACAATGACCCTAATTAGAATCACAAAAATTTCTAGTTAATTTCTTTCCTCTTCCTTCTCAAACAATTTCTAATTGAAGTGACTCCTGCAATGATCTTGTCCCAGTATTACATTTAAAGTAAAAATATGTGTAGAAATTATATGAATTCTGAAAATCAATGAACAGAAACCTCAATTAAAATAAAATCAGAATGCTAGAGAGGTTATTCTTTTACCTTGAAATGATAGAAGAGCCCAACAAGAAAAAGGAAGACTTATTATCTAGTAAGAGCTCAGCCAGTGAGAGACTGTCACAGCTCAGCCAGAAAGAAAAAAGCCACTATACTTCAAGCTCTTAACTTCATCAATGAACTCTTTGTTTATTATAGCCTTCCCAACTTTCTTTCCCCTCTTTAAAGAGTTCTCCTCTTCTGTGGTATGGGGATTTACAAATGACTTGACATAGTTGCAGACCCCAAATTGCAATTTTTTCTCATTTCTGAGTTTTGTTATTTGATCTGATTTTCTAGTTGAAGAGAGAATAGCACAAAGTTATATTTGAGAAATATAAATTTCAGTATTTCACTCTGACTAGGCCTTTCTTTCTCTGATATTGATTTGCAGAAGTGAAATGCTTGGAAAAAAAGAATTAAGATCAATTTAGATAATGAAAATAATTGAACAGAAGAAGGAAATTTAATGTTTGCTCCAGCTGCAATATAGTAATGAATTCTCATTTGTGACATACACTGTTTAGCATGAAATTGATAAAGAATAGGGTTTTTTTTTCTTATAATACTTTATTTTATCTGAAACATTGGTATTTAAGCCATTTATTAACCATATTCCTCATGTCTTTCAGGTTAAAAATTGTTGTAATTGCCTAAAATTTTTTTCTGTCAAGTTATAATGACATAGATAAATTTATAAATATTTTATTTTTGAGGACTATACGATGATGCTAGGGACTTAAAAGTCTGTTTGGATTATCATTTGATATTCTAAATACAAATATTCTAACTAGGTAAAACTATAGAAACTGGACTTTTTAAGTGAATGCAATATCCTCACCTGGAGTTAAAAGATAAATCCTTCAAAAATGTGTGAAAATGCTTTCCTATAAAGCTGTTAGTTTTCAAATAATACAGGCCATTGAACTGGCTGTGTGGATGGCCTTGAAAAAGAACAGCATAAAGATGAGTAGATGTAATCTTTTTTTGAAAAGTTGAAAAATGTTCTTTTTGAATATCCTTAGAGAATTACTTTTTGGAAAGGTTAAGGAAAGTTTATAGAAGTGAGTTTGGCCTAGTACCTTTAATTTTGGCTAAAGGTACAGAGATTTTAGCTTAAGAGTATACAAGCTAGAATCACAAAGCATTAAAAAGAAAAAATTCAAAGAAGTGAAGGATGGCTCTCTGTATTACCATTCTGACCGTCAATAGAACTATGATGGACTCTGTCATTTTTATAGGACTAGCTAAATCTTCATTGTTGACTAAAGGGAAGTGGCACATCAGTAAACATTCTAGGACCAAAGGGTTATTAATAATAATCCTTGGTTTGAATTCCCAGAGAAAACAGGAAACTGATTTTCTTTATTTGAATCTGAAGCCTTAAGCTGGAGAGATGTGGCCTGCTACAGTATATGTGTTTACCATGCTATGTTTTGCTTTAGGTCACAATATGACAGTCATTGAAAACTAACTATATGCTACATCTCCTTGGGAAAAGGAATTGTATAATTCCTTAAGGAGTCTGTAAAAGCAGTGGGTTTGGTGCCTGAGACTGTGGAGTAGAAAGACTCTGAGCTTACCTCCTTTCATGGGTATACCAAAACTACAAGTATTCACAGAGCAACCATCAATGAGAATGACCCAAAGACTAGCAGAAAAGATTTCCCATAAGAAAGGATATACACATAAGGAACCACAATGAAATGGGTAGGCAGGGTAGAGATGTAGGATAATTAAAATCCACATACCTAGGAAGGTAACCCACAAATGGGAGGATATTCACAATTATAGAGGTTCTCCCTATGGAATGAGGAGTTCAAGCCCCAGATTAGGCTCCCCAGTGTGGAATCCTTCAACAGGAAGACAAACTTCCAGAATGTCTCTGCTTTTAAGGCTAGCAACAGAGCTTGTGTATGGGAGAGCTGGAGGTCTACAGAAAACAGCTTCCACTCTTAAGGGCTCAAACAAAGTCTCACATGCTCTGAGATCAAGTCCAGAGGAAGTAATTTGGAAGGAACTTGTTTCAGACCCACTTGCTGATCTTGGAGAGCTTCTTAGAGAGGCAGGAGGTGAGTGCATTTCTCCCAGGGACCTAGATGCTGGTAGCAGCCATTTTGGGAGCTTGTTCTATCTTGAAGACACTGGTATGGGCAAGCATCATCTTAAAGTCCTCACTCTAGTGAATTAGTGCCAGGGCCTTAGCTTCCTACTGTCTGGTCATCACAAGTCCCGAGATTCCCAGGTGATACAGCCAGCCACCCTTGGATATAGTGCCATTCACCAGAGAGGTAGTGCCAGCCCTGATACCTCTGGGTCCCACATCCACCTGTGCTGGGACCTGCCTTACCTAGCAGCAGGCCCATACAATTTGTCTACTACCAGGCATCATATCCAGCCATGCTTGATGCTGCCCTACCTACAAGCATATCTAAGTAACCTTTGAGGCAGGATCTGGCAGCTGACTGGTGCACTGGCACTAAGTGGCTTTGCCATAGCAAAAGGGCCCACACAACCCACATGGGAGCACCCCTCAATCATATAGCACTGTGACCAGCAGATAGTATGCTGCTGGGCCTACAGGACACCTTCTGTATATGCCCACTTCTCCAAGATTGGGACACAAAACTGACATAGTTAACAATAGAAATAAAAACAGAGAGTTAGGCAAAATGAGGAGACAGAGGAATGTGTTACAATGAAGGAACAAGAACTAAATGAACTGGAATTTCAAAATCCTAGAAGAACTAATTTAAGTGGAGATAAGCAATCTACCTGATAATGAATTCAAACTTGGGAGAAGAATGGATGAACACAGTGAGAAATTTAGCAAGAAGTTAGAAGATATAAAGAAGTACCAAATGGAGTTGAAGACTGTAATAACTAAAAAATGCACTAGAAGGAATCAACAGATTACATGATACAGAGGAACAGATAAGTGAACTTGAAGACAGAGTAGTGCAAATTACCCAAGCTGTGGAGAAAAAGAAAATAGCATAAGTAGGCCAGAAGGGAGTGGCATGATATATTTAAAGTGATGAAAGTAAAAACCCATAACCAAGAATAGTCCAGCCAGTAAGGCTATCATTCAGTTTTGAAGGATAGATTAAAAAGTGTTGCAAACAAGCAAAAGCTGAAAGAGTTCTGCAACACTAAACTGGCTTTACAAAAAATGTTAAAAGGACTTCTTTAAGTGGAAAAGAAAAAAATACACTAGAAATATGAAAATTATAAAAGTAAAAGTATCATTGGTAAAAGCAAATATACAGAAGGATAATAAATCAGCCACTTAAAAAGCTAGTAGGAAGGTTAAAACAAAAAAGTAATAAAATCCCCTATATTCACAAAAGGTGGGTAAAGGATACACACACAAAAAAGATGTAAAACATGAAGTTAAAGAGCATCAAAATGCAGAGTTGCTAGAATGCATTTGCACTTAAGATGTTATCAATTTAAAATAATTATCTATCTATCCTTATATATAACCCTCCTGGTAACTATAAACCAAAAATCTGTAATAAACACACACAAGAAAGAGAATGGAATTCAAACATAATAATAAAGATAGTCATCAAATCACAAGGGAAGAGAGCAAAAGGAGAAAATAACACAAAAGAACTACAAAACCAATAAGAAAACAATGAACAAAATGACAATAAGTACATAAGTGTTAGTAATTTAAATGTAAATAGGTTAAGTGCTCAAAAGACACAGGATGACTGCATGGATTTAAAAAAAAAAGTCTTCAATATGCTGCCCACACTTCTGAGCTAAAGACATACACAGACTGAAAATAAGAGGGTGGAAAAAGATAGTCCATGTACAAGTTAGTGAAAATAAAGCTGGGGTTGCAATGCTTGCATCAGACAAAATATATTTTAAAGTCAAGATAGTTATAAAGGACAAACATTATATAGTGATAAAGGGATCAGTGTAAAAAGATACAACAATGTTAAATATACAGTTGATCCTTAAATAATGTGGATGTCAGGGGCACAAACCCCCAGGCAGTCAAAAGTTTTTATATAACTTTAAAGTCTTCCCTCTGTATCCATGTTTCTGAAACTAAGATGAAGGGATCATGTAGTATTGTACTATGTATTATTTTTAAAAACTTTTCTATAAGTGAACCCACAAAATTCAACCCTGTGTTGTTCAAGGGTAAACTGTATATAGATCCAACACAGGAGCACTGAAATACATACAGTGAAATTAGCATGATAATAGTAGGAGAATATAACACCTCACTTACATTAGTGGATAGATCATCCAAACAGAAATCCATAAGGAAACATTGCCTTTCACTTTTCCCTTTCATGCATTGGAGAAGGAAATGGCAACCCACTCCAGTGTTCTTGCCTGGAGAATCCCAGGGACGGGGGAGCCTGGTGGGCCGCCGTCTATGGGGTCGCACAGAGTTGGACACGACTGAAGCGACTTAGCAGCAGCAGCAGCCCCTACATAAAACAAACAGTACTCTCTCTATATATAGATGTGTGTGTATATATGTGTGTGTATAACATTTCATTCAAAAGCAGCAGAATATACATTCTTTTAAAATGCACATGGAACATTTTCCAGGATAGATCACATTTTAGGCCACAAAACAAATCTCAGTTTAAGAAAGCTGAAATCATATGAAGCATCTTTTTCAACCAGAATGCTGTGAGATTAGAAATCAAATATAAGAAGAAAATGCTGTGAAACCCAGAGACATATAGAGGCTAAACAACATGCTATTAAGTATAAATGAGTTACTGAAGAAATCAAACAGGAAGTAAAAAAAAATACGTCTATGGGATGCAGTAAAAGCATTTCTAGAAGTCTTCTATAGCAATACAAGTCTACCTCAGGACAAAAGAAAGATCTCAAATAAACAACCTAATCTTACACCTAAAGGATCTATAAAAAGAACAAAGAAAACCAAAAGTTAGAAGAAAGAAATAAATCATAAATTCAGAGCAGAAATAAATGAAATAGAGACTTAAAAAAATAGAAAAGATCAACAAAACTAAGAACTGATTCTTGGAAAAGATAAACACAACTGGTCAAACTTTAGCCAGATTCATTAAGAAAAGAGGGAGAGGGCCAAAATAAATAAAATTAGAAATGAAAGAGGAGAAGTTACAACCAATATGAGAGAAATACAAAGGATCCTATGTGATTACTCTAAGCAATTATGCAGCAGTAAACTGGACAACAAAGGTTCGTCTAGTCAAGGCTATGGTTTTTCCTGTGGTCATGTATGGATGTGAAAGTTGGACTGTGAAGAAGGCTGAGTGCCAAAGAATTGATGCTTTTGAACTGTGGTGTTGGAGAGGACTCTTGAGGGTCCCTTGGACCGCAGGGAGATCCAACCAGTCCATTCCGAAGGAGATCAGCCCTGGGATTTCTTTGGAACGAATGATGCTAAAGCTGAAACTCCAGTACTTTGGCCACCTCATGCGAAGAGTTGACTCATTGGAAAAGACTCTGATGCTGGGAGGGATTGGGGGCAGGAGGAGAAGGGGACGACAGAGGATGAGATGGCTGGATGGCATCACTGACTCGATGGACGTGAGTCTGAGTGAACTCTGGGAGTTGGTGATGGACAGGGAGGCCTGGCGTCCTGTGATTAATGGGGTCGCAAAGAGTCGGACACGACTGAGCGACTGAACTGAACTTGGACAACCTACAAGACATGGATAAATTCTTAGAAATCTCCTGAGACTGAACCAGGAAGATATAGAAAACATGAACAAACTAATTACCAGTACTGAAACTGAATTGGTAATGAAAAAACTCCCAACAAAAGAAAAGTGAAGTCGCTCAGTAGTGTCCGACTCTTCGCGACCCCATAGACTGCAGCCTACCAGGCTCCTCCGTCCATGGGAGTTTCCAGGAAAGAGCACTGGAGTGGGGTGCCATTGCCTTCTCCAAACAGGTGGTGTTAAGAGTACCCGATTCAATTGGCCCAAATGGATGGAATAGAGGGGCTTAAGATAGACTTCAAATTCCTCCAGCGGACACGAAAGGCACTTGTAACATTTCCCCAGCAAGTATATTACAACATTAAGAAGAACAAAAGCAATACTTCCTTCTTGAGTCAAGATGGCAAGGAAGCTGTCCAGTGTATTACAGGCTGGAAAGTACTCCAAAATAAAAATTCAAACAGGTGTAAACATATAAATAAGAAAAACTATCTTTATAACGGTAGGGCAATTTATACCAAGAAAGCTATAGACCTAAACGTGACCTAGCAGATCCTACTTAGAGCTTCTCTTTAAACTGTATTTAAGATACATCAGCTGAGCCACAAGGGAATCCCCATACAAGAGAAGGGGAAACATCAACAAAAAACAATAGCACACTAAAAGCTGATGAGTGCAGCTATCTACCAAACACCTAAATAAGTAGGTAAAGTAAACCTGTGTCCAGCTACAAAGGCATATGACTTAAGTAAATGTTCACTGGGACACACCCAGTAATTCCAAGTTTTATTTTGTTTTAGGAGCAAACTTCATAAAAATCTTCACTACTGGATTCATGTAACATTCCAACAATCCAAATTATATTGTCCCAATCTATCATAATCTACCTGTCTCCTACAGTTCAAGAGAGGTACCTTTATCCTGCTTTATCATCTGACCTTCTCTCCTCTCACTCCAGAGAAGGATCTAAATTCATTTTTGGTGGCCTGAATAGACTTACCAGGCAATCGTCCAAGTGGAACAGAAAACAAGTTCCAGTAATTTGGCCTCACCTGAGGCAAAAAAAAAGCCACCCAGAAGACAGGCCCAAGTAACAGAGAAATTACAGAATGAAAGATGGGGAGGAGGACTCCCTTTTCCTCATCCTGCTGAGATCCATGGAAACAGCCCCAGGGGCAGCATTCTTACTGCTGATGTCACGGGAGGTATAAGATAATAATAAGAGTTACAAATACATGAGTCTGTGAATGCTTTGCTTTCTTTATATTACTGTCAATTAGAGGTTATCTCTGTAATAGCCATAATTCCCCCTCGTAGTCCCAAGGTGACTGAGCGGGTGTGGAAGGAGTGAAACTGTAACTGGAGGGGAGGATGGGGTGACACTGCAGTGGGGGAGCCTGCTGAGGAGGTGCCTGAGAGGGTTCCTATAATAGAGAGCCCAGAAGAGCTTGGGAACTGTGGGTTTACAGCTACTTCTAAAATTTTGCCCCCGGATTCAAAGTGAAAGCACAGAGAATGTATCACTGTAGACTTTGCATCTATAACAAAAGAAAGTCCAGGACTAAATGGTTTCATAGGTGAATTCTACCAAATATTTAAAGAAAAGTTAACTCTGTTCTCAAACTATTCCAAAAGACTGAATACAAAAATACTTCTGAATTCATTCTATTAAGCTAGCATAACTCTGATACCAAAACCACACAAAGATACTTAAAAAAACAAAATAAAAAAAAAATACAATTCAATATCACTAATGAACATAGATGCACAAATCCTCAAAAATATTAGAAAATTAATTCAACCATATGTTAAAATAATCATACACATTTATTGAGGGGGATTTATGGATAGGAGGATGGTTCATATCCACAAATCAATCAATATGATGAATCATATTAACAAATTGAAGACTAAAGATTATATGGCCATCAAAATTCATAAAAAGCTTAAAAACTCAGCATCCTATTTATGATAAAAATATGTTACAAAGTGGATTTGGAGAGAACATTTATTCAAATAGTTAAAGGATATATATGACAGGCCCATAAGCTAATATTGTATTCAGTTGTGAAAAGCTGAAAGCATTTCCTCTAAGATCAGCAACAAGACAAGGATGCCATAGTCCTCAAGGCAATCTACAGATTTAGTGAAATCACTATCGAGATATTTAATAGTGTTTTTCACAGAACTATAATAAATAGTTATAAAATTTGTATGGCAACTTAAAAGACCCCACATAGCCAAAACAGTCTTGAGAAAGAAGAACAAATGTGGTGGTGTCATGCTCCCTGACTATACTGCAGTGTCATGGTAATCAAAACTACATACCAAAAGCAAGATAATGGCAAAAAGCAGGCCTAGAGATCAATGTAACAGAATAGAGAGCTTAGAAATAAACCCACACTTACATGTTCAATCAATCTATAACAAAGGAGTCAAGAATGTACAACAGAGAAAAGACAGTCTCTTCAGTAAATAGACTTGGGAAAACTGGACACCTACATTCAAAAGAATTAAACTGGACCACTTTCTCACTGTACGCAGAAGTCAAAATGGATTAAAAAATCGTATGTAAGACCTCAAATCACAAAACTTCTATAAGAAAACATAGGATGTATACTTTTAGACATTAATCTTAGCAATGATCTGTCCTCTCAAGCAAGGGAAACAAAAGCAAAAATAAACAAACCCCTTCCCTCTGGCAGTCATCTGTCTGTTCTCTGTATCTATGATTGAAATAGGTGAGGCAGATTAAGAGGAACAAACTTTTAGTTACAGAATAAATGAGTCACAGGGATGATGTACAGCATAGAGAGTATAGTCAATAATATTTTAATACCTTTGTATGGTGATAGATCATATTCAGACTCATTGTAATAATCAGTTTGTAGTATATAGAAATATTGAATATGCTATGCACCTGGAAATGATATAGTGTTGTAGTTGTTATACTTCAATAAAAATATTTGTTTACAAAAAATAATAAATTTATACAAATTAGTGAAAGCAATGGGTTGTGCATCATAGTAATTCAAAATGATAGTATTCCTTTCGATTAATTACTATGATGCACAACCTATTGCTTTCATTAACTTGTATAAATTTATTATTTTTTGTAATTGATTTGGTTCAAGTTTGTTTAATCTATTTTGGGGCTGTACACTGTGCCAAGCTCTTTACTAGGTAGTTGGGGCTATTCTAGTCCTATAGGGTAGTAAAGGACTATTCTAGTCCTATAGGAATTAATGAAATAAGGGTGGTACTGACTCCTAAAAGATAAAACCAAACAATCAAAACTACAAACAAAAAATACTAAATATAATGTGTATTACTAGATTGAAGTGAAACAAATAAGGCTTCACTTTTTGGGGGATGGACTATTTTTCAGGAGGAGAAAGGAAAAAGGATTCCCAGTTGAGAAATATGATGTGTCAAGGCAGAGAGCTATGACAGTTCACACAGCAATTAGTTAACCACATGTGGTCCAGCTTGTGGTAAAATACAACATAGTTTGTTTCTACTTCTGATAAATGCCGAGAGCTTGGTCATCTTCTTTAACTGTCTTTCTACTCTATTTCTTATGAGTCCTGCAGTGATCCAGTGGTTAAGAATCTGCCATCCAATGCAGGGGACTTGAGTTTAGTCCCTGGTCAGGGAATTAAGATCCCAGCTTCCTTGATGGCTCAGTGGGTAAAGAATCCAGTTGCAATGCAGGAGACACAGGAGACACAAGTTTAAATCCTGGGTCAGGAAGATCCCCTGGAGAAGGAAATGGCAACCGACTCCAGTATTCTTGCCTAAAAAATCCCATGGACAGAGGAGCCTGATGGGCTACAGTCCATGAGGTTGCAGAGAGTTGGACACAACTGAGGAACTGAGCTATGCCGAGGGTCAACTAAGCTCAATCCCTGAATATTAAAAGATACAGAATTATAATCACTGAATACTGAATTGAAAACTGATCCATGGTATTACCTAATTTCTTTGCTGAGTGTACCCTTTGACTTTATAAATGTTAAAATATTTATTAAAGATCTTGGAGTTGAATGGAGGTGCTGTTTATTGTCCAGTTAAAGAACTTCACTTGAGGATTGATTATATTGTTGAATTAGAGATTAAATCACAACTTTACTTTCAATCATTAAATAAAATGTGGGTCTAACTATACTCACAGATGGCTTCAGCTTAGAGGTCAAATTTTAATATGTGTAATTTTTAAATACTGTGATTCTTAGATCATAGAAATACCTGTATTGTATTTTTCAGAGTATGAATTGACAAATTTTTGTGGAAAGAAAGAAGAGATGTATGAGGACACCACATCTCCCTTGGATCAGATAAAGTCCCATATATCTGCTTAGACTATTTACATTTTACACTGGGGATAGTGTTGTGATAGTTAGGGTCCCTATTGCAGAATAATAGCATCTCTGACAAAATGCAAAATCCAATACTAAACTCCAATCTAGAGTGTGGGGTAGAGAGAGTTAACTGGATAGGGCCATTTTTAAAAGAATTGTTAGAAGTAGTTTGTGGTATAGTCCAATAATTGTTGATTATAAAAGTTATCAACTTTAGTTTCTGCTTATGATTTTAATTAGTTTTAATAAATATAAATCATGTGGTCTACTGCCCTACTGAAGTTCATTACTCACTATGTTGTCTGCAACTGGTTGTTTTAGGATTATCTATCATGCTTAGGAAGAAGGACTCTTGTCACTCATACAGCTTCAAGGAAGGACAGTTTTCTGGGGAATGAAATTTACAGAGCATTTGACTTCAAATATTTAGTTTGTATGTGTGACCCCATAGAAGGCATGAGAGGAAGACTCACAGATGCCAGGTGGACAAAGACTGAGGATTTCAAGTATAAAGTGGACCCCAGAAATTCCTTTTGTGATATTTGCTTTATTGGTATGTCGATATTTATTATTGATTATAATGATGATGAAATTTTATTTCATTAAAAAGGCCGAGGGGAAGATTTAGGGTGTAGATTTAATGTACCATATCATGGAACCATTTTACAGGTGAGAGTAAGTCCTTTCAGTTACATGATTCTCAAGTCTGGTTGTACTTTTGAATCACTGGAGAGCTTTAAAAATCCTAAATCTAGATTTTATCCTGAATCAGTTAAATAAGAACTTTTAACGTTGATGATTCTACAGTTGTGGGGTTAGGAAATCTCTCTCCAGTTTTTGTTTGGAAATAAATCTTACAGAAAAGTTGAAAGAATTCAATTATACTCTTTACACTTAACAATTCTTAACATATTCCCACATTTGCTTTATTGTTTCCTCTATATAGCTTGATATTTTTCTGAACTGTTTGAAGTATATTTTGACAAGTTTATTTTTTAGCTTTTGAAAAATTATAGATTTTACCAGGTTTATTGAGATACTGTTGATGTATAACATTGGTAAGTTTAGGTATACAACCTGATGATTTGACACATGTATATATGATGAAATGATTACAACAATAAAGTTTACTAACATCTCCAACCCCTCCCATCATTACCAGGTTTTTTTTGTGTGTGTGTGTGTGTGTGTGTGTGTGTGTGTGTGAGTCACATTTGAGATGTGATGCAATGTGATTACCACAAATTTCAAACTTTCTTAACTTCCAAATATATAATACAGTATTGTTGATGATAGTCACCATGTTGTACATTAGATTCTTAGAGTTTATTAATCTTATAGCTGGAAGTTTGTGTACTTTAACCAACATCTCCCATTTCTCCCACCACCCAGCTTCAGGCAACCACTATTCTACTCTCTATTTCTATGAGTTTGGCTTTTTTTAGATTCCACATATAAGTGAGAAGATACAGTATTTGTCCTTCTCTGACTTATTTAGCATAATGCCCTAAAACTCCACCCATGTTGTCACAAAAGTCAGAATGTACTTGTTTTTACAGCAAAATAATATTCCTTTGTGTATGTATGAATACATATCTTTATCCATTCATCCACTGGGGGACACCTAGGTTGCATCCGTATCTTTGCTATTGTGAATAATGCCGCAATGAATATGGAGGTGCAGATCTTTCCAAGGTATTGATTCTATTTCTTTCAGATACATACTCAGAAGTGGGGTGATGGATCATACAGTAGCTCTATTTTTAATTTTTTGAGGATCCTTCATATTGTTTTCCATAGTGGTAGCACCAATTTATATTGCCATCAGTAATGCATGAAGATTTCCTTTTCTCTACATTCTGACCAATGCTTTTTATATCTTGTTTTTTCATTACTAGCCATTCTAACAGGTGTGAGGTGATACCATATTGTAATTTTGATTTGTATTTTCCCGATGATGAGTGATTTTGAGCATCTTTTCATATGCTTGTTAGCTATCTGTATGTCTCTGTTTATTCATATCTTCTGCCCATTTTAAATTGGATAATTTGCTCTTGCTATGAATTTGTACGAGTTCTTTGTATATTTTGGATAGTAATCCTTTGTCAGGTAAATTGTTTATAAATATTTTCTCCAATTTGGTAGGTTGCCTTTTTATTTTGTTGAGTTTCTTTCTCTGTAAAAAAGCTTTTCAGTTTCATGTGTCCCACTGTTTTATTTTTGCCTTTGTTGCCTCTGCTTTGGTGTCAAATCCAAAAAATTGTCACAAACCCCAACATCTAGGGGATTTTCCCTTATGTTTTGTTCTAGGAGTTTTATGTTTTCAGGACTTATATTCAAAATTTTAATCCATTTTAAGTTCATTTTTGTGTATGGTGTAACATAGTAGTCCAGTTTTATTCTTTTGCATGTGGCTGTCCATTTCCTATCACCATTTACTGAAGAGACTGTCCTTTTGTCACTGTGTATTCTTGGATCTTTTGGCATAATTTAATTGACCATATATATGTGGTCAATTTCTGGGCTCTGTATTTTGTTCCATTGATCTATATGTCTGTTTTTATGTCAATACCATACTATTTTGCTTACTATTAGCTTTGAAGTCAGGGAATGAGATGCTTCCAGCTTTGTTCTTCTCTCTCAAGATTGCTTTGGCTATCTGGGGTCTTTTGTCATTCTGTACAAATTTTATTATTGTTTGTTTTATTTCTGTGGTAAATATCATTGGAATTTTGATAGGAATTACATTTAATCTGTAGGTAGCTTTGGGGCAAACTAGACAATTTATCAACATGCTATTTCTTTTGAGTGCTGAGTGATATTACATTGGGCTTCCCAGGTAGCTCAGTGTTAAAGAATCCTCCTACCAATTCAGGAGATGCAAAAGATGGGGGTTTGATCCCTAGGTCAAGAATAGATCCCCTGGAGAAAGAAATGTCAATGCACTCTGGTATTCTTGCCTGGGAAATCCCATGGACAGAGGAACCTGGTGGGCTATAGTCCATGGGGTCACAAAGAGTCAGACACAACTGAACACCACCATGCCAATGTGATATTGTCTGAATGGTCCACAATTTATTTATCTATTTACTTACTGAAAAACATCTTGATTGCTTCCAAGTTGTTTTTTTTTTCCTCCAATGTTTTAATAGTTATGAATAAAGCTGCTATAAACATCTGTGTGCAGGTTTCTGTTGTATCTATTTTGATGTTAAAATTATCCTAGATTTGACCAGAGTCTCATCAAAGCTGACTCTAAATTCTGTAAATATCATAATTTTTTGAGTACTTTTTCTCTGGCATAAGATGATGTTCCAGATGCATTTTTGATAGCAGTCTTGGGATTCAACCATTTCTCCAAGGACTCATGGTTCTTTTTAGTGGGAAGAGGTATTTGGAAACCAAGACATGGGTGATACTACACCTTTTAACAGAGTCAAGCATTAGAACAAGCTTGGTGATATGTGATTATGGAAGCACATATTCTGAAAACTAGATTGTTTATTTTGAAGCAAAATTTGCTCACCAATTCCTGAAATCAAGAAGGATATATTTCATTAAGGAAATAAATAGTTAGATCTCATAGTTTATTTTTAATTTTAAAAGAAAGCATTATTAGAGTCAAGAAAAGGAAAGTGCAATTTCACAATCTATGATTTTCTTGCCAGTAAGCAGTGCTGTTTTTGTTGTAAGAAACTGTCATAGCCCCATGCTTCTACAAAACGAATGACACCATTTAGGTCTAAATCAGTTGCAAAATGACCACATCTTGGCAGTGGTGAAATTGACTTGACATATAACTGTGTTGTAGATAAATATTTGAGAAATGGAATATTGATGCAATTGAAAAGTTTCAGAAACAGCAGTTGCTTCAGAATGGAGGACATGAAAAATGGACAGGTTGGTTCTGTGCTATAGCTTAATTCTGGGGAAGTAGCAAAGTAGGATGGGGAGCCTGGTGGGCTGCAGTCTATGGGGTCGCACAGAGTCAGACACGACTGAAGAACTTAGCAGCAGCAACAGCAGCAAAATAGTACACCCCAATGGGGGAAGAAACTAAAAAGAATTAGGTACCAAAGAGTGAAATACAGAAATGAAAAGCTCTGTCTAGAAAAACCAAGAGTCTATTAAAACATATAAAAAGCAAAAGCAAGTCCTCAACTAAGTATGAAAACATGTTGTGAGAACACATGTAGAAGTAACCATCAAGATTCTAGGAAAAAAGATTAAACCAAATTTTTAATTTTTAAAATTTGAGATAAATAAAATATGTTAACATTCATATATTAATGAAGTTTATTAACTATGACTCATGTTAGGAAGTGTGGGATGGTGGTGGGTATTGTGGGTAGAGGGTTGGTTAATGATGTCACTTTTAAAATCTAGGAACTTACCATGGGAAGAATGCATTTTCAGTCTTGACATCATACAGGAAGTAACTTTCATGCGAAAAGGGAAAAAATACTTTGGTACCGTCGACATTTGAAGGATAGTGATACTGATCCTTGAAGATAGAACAAAGACCCAATATACTGAAATTAGTTGGAGAAAACCAAGTCACTGATCCATTCAGTCTTTTCTTTTAGCAAGTAGAGGAGGAAGACTGTATTTTGCAGAACATGTTAAGGAAAGTGGTGTGTAAATCAGTGGATAATTCCTGGTGCTTAATGATTTTACTGTAACCAGTACAAGAGCAACAATAAAACATTTTGTGCAATTTGTTAGAAAACTTAAAATTGGACTAGCATGTGGCACACAGTAAAGATCCCTGGACCTAAAAGTAGAGGACTGTAGGCCCAGAGAGAGAATACAATATTCTTTGATCGTTGTATCTTGAGGGGCTACATCCACTTCTTAGTGAACGAAAGTTGGAAATTGCTCTCATAACTTCATCTGTCCTATTTGCATTTATACATAAGGAAATATGTATGATTCTTTTTCTTCTTTTTTTATGGGTGGGTGCTACGAGTTAGGAGAAACCGTTATGTAGCCTTGCACTTGTCACTTTGTGCCTATTTCCTCACTTATAAAATGAACTTTCTAGCCATGGTGCAGGTGACCTGAGAGGATGCAGGTGACACCTTGGCATGTCATAGCCCACAGTTATAGCAGCAGTAGGACTAGCAATGATCAGACTATTTGTGAAGCCCTCCCTTGGCTCAAATCTTTCTAAGAGCTTTGTGAATGAATGGACCCAACTGATAGAGGAGAAAACTGAGGTGTAAGAATTCCACTGACTTGGAGCTACTGTGTGGCAGAGCCTTCTCCATAGTTTTCCTCCTGGCCTCAACCCCAACTGGTGTCCCACCTGCCTGGCACTTCATCAAGTCCCTTGAGAGTCAGGTGGTATTAGCCAGTCACCATGCCCACTCTGTGCCCCAGCCCCACCTAAGGAAATGTGTATAGTTCATGTTATACAAGGAGGTTGAAGGTCTCTGCAGAGTTTAGTTGATGGATTTCACTCTGGAGACTATGCTTATTACTGTGGGAAGCTGCTTGTAAATAAGTTAACCCTCACTTAGTGTTGTTTGGGTGCCAAATTTCAGGATTTTGCTATCACTGTGAAGCCAGAGATGTGCTTTTTGCAGGACAAGAATGATAAGGACTTGAGATGGACTCATGTTATGTGTTCAATGCAGATGAGAATACAAAATCTGTATAATATAGTTGGTGCTAGAGACAATTATGGCCATATGGGAACACCCACAATTCCCCATGCTGTGGATTGAATTGTAGTCTCCTAAATTTTATGTGTGGAAGCCCTAAATCCAAATTTGATGGTATTTGGAGAAGGGACCTTAGGGAGGTAATAAGCATTAGATGAGGTAACAAAGGGTGAGGCCCTCATATTGGAATAGTAGCTCTATAAGAAGAGGAAGGGAGCAATTGCTTTCTCTTCATTATGTGAGGATACAGAGAAGAAGCTGCAAGTGAGCAAGAGAGCTCCTGTCAGGAACTGAATTGACTGGCACCTTGTTCTTTGGCTTCCCAGGCTCTAGAACTTTGAGAAATAAATGTCTGTTGCTTAAGCCACCAAGGTTATGATATTTTGTTATAGCAGCTCAAGCAGACTAATACACTCTTGTAGTCATATATGGAATGCAAACTCATTCGGAAACTGCTTTATTAATTTAACATAAAATACCTTAATAGAAGGACTAGAAATACCTGAAGTCCTATTCTTCTTGATGAATTCTCCCTCTACCAGCTGAGTTACATGGAAAATCAGTTCTTAATCAGTTATTGAGTGACCATGGGATTAGAACAAAAGGTATTAGATGAATTGAATGTTAAAAAGATAATTTGATGATAGTATTAAAAAATCCAAAGGGAAGTTTTCTCCATAGCAGTTTTCAACTTACTTGATTATCTCCTTTATTTCTAGAAACACCTCTATTTTTGCTCCTAAAACATCACACATTCCCCATTTTTCTCCCACCTCTCTGTACCTTCTCAGTCTCTTTGGCTTGGAGATGGTCCTCCTATCCTGGCCTCAATGTATTGTTCTAAGCAAAACATGTTTTCATCTGAACATGTCTTGAATGTTCCTGCCTTTATACTTTACTCATGGTCTTCTTTTGCCCCCTCAAATGTTTACCTTCCTCCATTCTATTCCAGCAAACCAACAACCTTTTAAGAATCAGCTCAAGTTATCCCTCCATTGTTGAATCTCTATAAAAAAGTAAACTTGTTTTCAAATCTCCTATACTTAACTTTTCAGACTGGAGAATAATTATGGGAATCAATGACCTGAATGCGTTATACATATGTGTAACAACACGGATAAAACTTGGAAGTAAGTTTGGAAAAATAAGTACATGCATTGCAATGCTATTTTCATGGGGTTCAGAAATATGTATATTTACACACATATTATAACGTATATGATAAAATCATAATAATAAAGATAGGAATTACAAGCATAAAATTTAGCATAGTGGTTTCTTCACTACAGATTTGAGGATAGGAACTAGATGTAGCAAGTAGGTGGATGCAACGGTGAATGTTATGTTATGTTATGTATCTTTCAGATGAGATTAGACATTCTTTTACATTCTTTTTAGAATTTTTATAACCATTGGCAAAGCAAGGCCTACCTGTTTTGTGGAAGGGACACATGTGCTGGGACCTTGGGCCTGAGCAAATGTTCTGTCAAGGGCACAGTTTTCCTTCTGCCCCAGAATTCCATTTCCCATTCAACCTTTTCAGAGAGTTCTAAAAGATGACATGGAGAAAACAGAGGCAGTTGGAGAGAAAGAGAAAAGAAGATAGATTTTAAATAGTTGCAAAGAACAGGACCAGGGTAGTAAGTGAGCTACAACTTTTCAGTTATAGGATTTCAGGGAGGAAAAAAAAGGATAACCCCTCCTCCCAAATTTATTTATTTATTTTTTTGGATAACATTTTCCAAATAGTTCTATTTTCAAGGAAATAGTCTTTTTTTCCCCTCTGAGAAAATGAGGGAGTCTCTATCTCTTGTCCCCAAATCATTCCTGACACTGCTTTAAGAAAATAACAGAATAAACTATTACACATGAATTTTATGGACTGCTGTTGACAATAACTTGTTAACAAGTTTTTGGAAACCGTTTCACTGTTTCTTCATGAGTGGTTTACAAGGATCACGGGATGTAAAGAATAAGACTCTTGGGGCGAGGAAATTGGGTCACTGTTATAGGAGCCCCCAAAATGCTCTTGATAAGTCATCAAGACCTGGGAACCTTCATACTTCTGTTGGCTGACCAAGAAGTCCTGCCCTGGGAGAAGGGAGAGGGAAAGACTATTTATGGTGTGACCTGCGATGTGCTAAAAGGGCTGTCAGAAAATATCTTCCTCATTGGCTTGACCTGGAGCTGTCCATTTCCACCATTAGAAGGACTCTCACTGTGTTCTCCAGAAAAGCCTCCATTAAAAATAAATGTTACCTTTGAGGCTGTGGCACATCAGTAAATGTCAGCTTGAGGATGTGTGCCTGTAGCTGTGAGTTGGAAGGGACCAGGGTCCCTTCAGCAAGGTCAGTACGTTTTGTAGGAAGGTTTGGAAGATGAAGTGAGCAGAAAGTAGTAACTTATCATGGGCCCCACCTCAGCAAAGTACCTTAGATTCTGAGCAGCTGATGAAGGTGGGGTTGCAACTCTGTCAGACGGGGCAACTCTTTTCTCTATAGCCATTGACTTTGCCTGTATTAAAATGATATTGCAAATGAGCTAGTCAAATCCTGATATTTGTGCAGGACAGACAATCATTGAGCTTCAAAAGGAATTTTTTTTTTTTAAGTTTTCCAAATCCCACTTGGCAGTTGTTTTCACCTGTTTTACTGGGAAGAAGGTATAATTTATAGCATAGCTACATTAAACTAACTACACTTGGATGGCATACTAAGTCAATTAAGGAGCTTCATTTTAACAAGGATCTTTTCCAGTTCTGAGGTGTTATCACACAATCAGGTGTACATATTTTTATGACCCATGCCTCATGCCTTGACAGATCCTGAGTATTTTTCTTTAGTTCCCCTCAAAATAGAAGAGGTTCTCATGAAGACATCACAAGTAATCTTCTGGTCTGCCATCTTGTAAATTGGAATGGAACCTACTGATTTCAAAATAAACCATATGGCTCTCTCTCTTTTGGGAGAGATGTCTTTCTTCTTCTTAAAATTGATCGTTTTATGAGTATGTGCATTATCTGCTGCTATTAAGTCGCTTCAGTAGTGTCCGACTCTGTGTGACCCCAGAGACGGCAGCCCACCAGGCTCCCCCGTCCCTGGGATTCTCCAGGCAAGAACACTGGAGTGGGTTGCCATTTCCTTCTCCAATGCATGAAAGTGAAAAGTGAAAGTGAAGTTGCTCAGTCGTGTCCAACTCCTAGCGACCCCATGTACTGCAGCCTGCAAGGCTCCTCCGTCCATGGAATTTTCCAGGCAAGAGTACTGGAGGGGGGTGCCATTGCCTTCTCTGATGTGCATTATCTAAGTATCTATAAATTTGTAGGAGTTTTTGTTTTTGTTTTATTTTTAACTGTACAATATCCAGCCATTACCAGGTGATTTGTTAGGTTTTTCCCTTTCTGTGACTCCAGGATTTAGTTCCTGCAGGATTGATAGTATTATTTTTACAGTGATATACTGTGTCCAAAAAGTAATATATCTCCACATGACTTAAGGGAGTTGATATTTGACATAAAATTATGATCATGTACAGTTCTGAAGCTATGTACAAAAAAGATGAAACAATAATTTCATTGAATACAATACATTTTCTTCTGAAATTGATTTTAGATGAATTCCCTTCATCTCTTCCTCCCTGCTGGGCCCGGCTGCTTGCTGTGAGACACAGCTAAATAGGAAGGAGGCTGTTGTTATTTGATGGCAAATTAATTCAACAATTTCAACAAACATTTATCGAATGCATAGTATATGCCCAATATAATGCTACATGCTAAGCATACAAAGAGGAATCAGATGTAGTCCTTGCTTCCAAGAAGTTCACTGTTGAGTGAGGCCAGACAAATGTTTATAATGAAACATAAAGTAAAGTGGTAAGTGCTGTCTTAGTGATGATGCACAGGACATATAGGGAAGGAAATAATATTTTCTTGGGTGACGTCTGCATGTGACTTTGACTTCTAGCAGGTGGAAATCACAGAATGGATGTTGCAGGCCCAGGCAAAAGTAAAAACAGCATTCTGTAAACTCTAGGACCTGCTATATATCTAGTTACAAGATGAGCCTTTGAATCTGGACTCAGAACAGAGATGAGACTTCAAACCCTTCCTTAAATTTTATATAAAACTAAAATTTATATAATGTTTTCTGCCTCCTTGGTGGCTCAAATGGTAAAGAATCTACCTACAATGTGGGAGACCTGCGTTCAGTCCCTGGGTTGGGAAGAGCTCCTGGAGAAGGAAATGGCAACCCACTCCAGGATTCTTGCCTAGAAAATTCCATGGATGGAGTAGCCTGGTGAGTTACAGTCCATGGGGTCACAAAGAGTTGGACACAACTGAGCAACTAACAGTTTCATTTTCATAATTAACAAAGTGCCTTCCCATAAATTAGATCATTTATGCCTCACAGGAAGCCTGTAAAATAAGAATTACAGAAGTTCCTCTGCTTACAAACTTCCAGTTATGAACTTTTCCTAATCCAAATGGATCTACCCTGCAGAGTAAAGGCAGAACAATTTATTTGCTGCTAACAGATGGTGATAGCAGTTGTTCACTATCTTTGTAGCTGCTCTGGGTCTCTCTAGTGCTCATGGTCACTTGTAGAGGTAGTCTTTGTACTTAGTTTTGAGTATTTTATGAGTATTATTAACTACAATATGTAGATTAAGTGCATGTAGCATATACAGCATGGATATGCTAGACAAAGGGTTGATTCACGTCCTGGGTGAGAAAGAGCAGGATGGTATGAGATTTCGTCAGTACTCAGGGTGGTGTACAGTTTAAAATTTATGAATTGTTTATATTTCATTTATTATTTTTGGACCCCGAGTTGACCACAGATAACTGAAACTGTGGAAAGTGAAACTTTGGATAAGGGGGATCTACAGTGTATGTAATTCTAGAAAAGGGAAAACAAATCTACAGCAATAGTGGATTAGTAATAATTTGTGGCCAGGGGTTGGGGGATTGAATATGAAGATGTATGAGGGAATTTTGGTGGCATGAAAATGTTCCAAATCTGGGTTGGAGTGTTGATTAGTTGATTACATGGTTGTGCACAGTTACCAAAACTTATAAGACTTGTACACATAAAATAGATACATGTTATTGAATGTAAATTATACCTTAATAAAGTTAATCTAAGGAAGAAAATAAAAAGATCTTTTGTACCCCTTTTGACATGGATTTTCTTTCTAAATGATATTGTGTGGAAACTCAAATATTTAATGTTATGAAGTACTATTGCCTTACATGTTGTGAGTTATTGGTATAATAACATAAAATGTTAGAAAACAGTAACAGTAGATTTAATAATGTTCCCAAATTAAAAAAAAAAACAAACAACCCTTTGTACATGTAAATACTAAGTTTGAATTGTCATCTAAAAAATTCTCAAAAATATAGACTGTTATAGGCTTAAAAAACCCGTAATTTGTGGAATATAAATAGTGGCCCATTTATGTCATTTTAAAGGCACTTGTAGTCATTTTACCTGAAGAAGAGATGGGTACACAGATTTCCAAATGTTTTTTCATGTGTCTTAACTTCTAATGTGGTTTGTTGTAATAAGGGAAAAAATAGTGGCTCTCAAGCTATTCATCTCTCACATCCAATGTGTTCTTAATAGCAGGTTAAATGAGTGCAGATCATTCTAAATCAAAGGAAGTCCACAAATTAGGTGTAGGATGTTTCTCCTGTTACATATAAAACTGTCAACTCAATTCAAGTAACCATGAGGCACAAAATATGACCTGTCATAAAAACTTATTGAAACCCAGGAACTCAGTAGACATTTCTGTTTCAGGTAAAACTTCAGCATCTTGAAATAAATGTAAAATTTGATGAGTTCAAGCCATTTTACTACTAATACAAATTACTTCCCCTGTCTTCTTCCCTTCTTTCTCTAGCCCCATTGCCATGATCTCTGGTGGAATGATGGTGTTTGTGCATTAGGACAAGTCAGAAGTTTCTTATTTACATAGGCGTCCCCACTGACAAGAAAAATACGTGACACATAATGGTCATGAAATATACATATGTTGAATTGAATGAGTGTTGAAAACTACAAATGAACAAGTGTTTCTACTTTCAAATAATGACAAATGGCTCACACCATAGGAAAGAGTCTGGACATGTAGGAGAGTGGGCAGTGGCAGAAGTGAGGACAATGTGGAGAAGTTGGGGAGCCTAAACTAGACATAAGACCAGACTGCTGCTGCTAAGTCGCTTCAGTCATGTCCGACTCTGTGCGACCCCATAGACGGCAGCCCACCAGGCTCCCCGTCCCTGGGATTCTCCAGGCAAGAACACTGAAGTGAGTTGCCATTTCCTTCTCCAATGCATGAAAGTGAAAAGTGAAAGTGAAGTCGCTCAGTCGTGTCTGACTCTTAGCAAACCCAAGGACTGCAGTCTACCAGGCTCCTCTGCCCATGGGATTTTCCAGGCAAGAGTACTGGAGTGGGGTGCCATTGCCTTCTCCAAGACCAGACTAGTCGAGAGGAAAAAGAGTAGAAAGCAGGTAATAGAGAGATAGACACATTAGGACCGAGTGACTAAGCATAGCACAGACACACTACATTTTAAATTCCTACACTTCTGTCATAGAGGAATGCTACCATGGAAAGTCTTTTTTTTTTTTTTTTCCTTTTCTGAATGGACAACTTGCCTGAGAGAATAAACAATAACTACATGCATCTATTGTCTCCCCATATACACATCCTACTTACAGAAGCATTTATTTTCAAAGAAGGTAAAGATTGACGTTTTCAAGGAATGGTTAATCAAAGTATTCTGCTGTCCATAACCATAGAATAACATAAAATATGAATATTTACTTCAGGATTTATCACTAAAACTTGTCAGTAAGTTGTTGCTGTTCAGTGGCTAATTCATGTCCAACTCTGCGACCCCATGGACTGCAGCATGCCAGGCTTCCCTTTCCTTCACCATCTCCTGGAGCTTGCTCAAACTCATGCCCATTGAGTTGGTGATGCCATCCAACCATCTCATCCTCTGTTGTCCCTTCTCTTCCTGCCTTCGAATGCAATGAGTCAGCTCTTCCCATCACATGGCCAAAATATTGCAGCTTCAGCTTCAGCATCAGTCCTTCCAGTGAATACTCAGGGTTGATTTCCTTTAGGATTGACTGGTTTGATCTCCTTGCATTCCAAGGGACTCTCAAAAGTTTTATTCAACATCACAGTTCAAAAGCATCGATTCTTTGGTGCTCAGCATTCTTTATGGACCAGCTCTCACATCCGTACATGACTAATGGAAAAACAGTAGCTTGTCAGTAAGTACAAGCCTACATTTCACTGATGTTACTTCCATTAATAACCTGATGTGAAGAAAGCAACTATACTACAATTCTTTTGATATCTTCTACGTAGAAGCTGGTGATTTATATTCTGTCTATTCTGTGAATCTTTGTCTTAATAGAGCATCCATGAAGCAACTCTGGTCAGTGACATTGACAGGAAGCTCTGGTTCTATGTGTACATATACTCAGTATACAGATATGGTCCATTTGTTTCATCAGTTAGTCTTTGTCTAATTTAAATTGACCTGCCATTATGGAGTTTCAGGTGCATAGACTTGATATATCTCTTTTAATATGGATGCATTATTTCTTCAGAGACATTAGGTATATTTCCACTAGTGTTGTACACAGTTGGTACCTAGTACCTTATTTTGAAATTGTGTGATGAAAATCACATTTATGGAAATAAGGCTGTGTTTTTATATTGAACAATAAGGTAAAACAAATTGTAGATGATGTATACAAAATAACTCACTGTAATTGAATATGTTATATGCATAAATATATGGTACATTATGCACCAATCAATTGACAATACAGCCAACTAGTACATCATATAGGACATAAATACTACATTTAGACCAGACAATAAAAATGTAGGAGTGCAGTGAAATGTAGTATGCTTTCATTAATGTTTAAAATGAAACAATCTTTCTATTATGCTATCTCTCACTGAAATCAACACAAGACAATAGTTTTTCCCCCCCAATTTTTATCTAGCTAGTCTATTTAAGGCTATTTAGTATTTGAAATTTTAATATTTCTTAAAAATCCAACTATATTAACCAGTCAGATAAATCTGATGATCACGTAGCTGTAAATAACTGAGATAATTGATCAGTGGCTTAAAAATATTTTTTCTTCTGAAATACTCCTTTTGTCTATTAG
The DNA here is from genome assembly GCF_055505025.1 of Bos grunniens. Lineage (NCBI taxonomy): Eukaryota > Metazoa > Chordata > Mammalia > Artiodactyla > Bovidae > Bos > Bos grunniens. Next base: position 47,706,254 of record NC_141168.1, on the reverse strand, counting down.
TTATCCTTTCTTCTCAATGTGTACTCTTACAAGTTCACTTTACTCAGCTGACACTGTTTCATTCTTGTTCTGGTAAAATGACCAGCTTCTCTTTAAGGCAGAGTAGAACAATTCAGACTTGCTCATTTCCTTATCTTTAACTTCTCTGATTTTCTATTTATGAAGAGCCTTCAGCAAGCTCTTCTTTGTGTAGAATTTCTTCAAGTATGAAGATCCTTTCAGAATGAGATATTTGCACTTGGAACCCTAAATTATTCCTTAGAATACATTTAAATTAATACAGCACACATATACACATTTTCTTGCTTAAGATCCCAGTGTAGGAATTAAATGTGTGTGAATATTAAAAAGTTGAACAGAATGAAGTGGTAGAATGATATTTGTGCTAGAAAGAGAACAAACTGGTTTCAAAATAAACTAGGAATTTGTTCTTAACTCACTTCGGTCCTCTCACCCATTAAATAAAGCCCATTGGACGGCAAGTAGCACATAAAAGAGGAGCATCAGGTCTCTGATAAACCTGGCTACCTCAGCTACTTTTAAGAGTCAGACCTTTCAGAGCCTGGGTATATCAGAATCTGTGAAGAACAAAGGCAATAGCATTTTATAGGTGCTAGGATCAAAAGCTTTCTCCTTCAGGGAGAAATTGCTCTATTATTTTCCATTTCTAGCCTTGGAGTTAGAATTCAGATTGATTCTCCCATGAGCATAGTCTAGCTAGAGCCTCTGCAGAAAGAATTTCACTTACCTGGTTTCTTTGTGTAACTTTGGGTCTCTAGCAGTGGCATAGAGCAATTGAAGAAACATCTCTGGGATGTACAATTGTTTTTTAGAGTATTTTATTTTTCATCCCCCTGAACATATAGATTTGTGGGCTATTATGGAAAATTCTCAAAATGAAAAGTATGTCTGTGTTGGAGAGGGGAATGAGACAGAAATATCAATAAATAATCACCTACTTTGTTGGTAAGATATGAAAGTATTCAGCATTTAATTCTACTTTTGTCTGTGTCTTCACTTATACTGAATCAGTGATAAAAATCATGACTGATACATTGCCTATAAACACTATATGTTTACTCACTACAAAAAAAGTACATTTGTATTCTGTATCATACCTTTATGTATGTGACTTCAAGTGTGTGTGTGTGTGTGTGTGTGTTTAGTTGCTAAGTCATGTCTGGTTCTTTGTGACTCCATGGACTGTAGCCTGCCAGGCTCCTCTGTGCATGGGATTTGCCAAGTAAGAATACTGGAATGGGTTGTCTTTCCCTTCTCCAGGGATTTTGCCAACCCAAGGATCAAACCCACATCTCCTGAACTGGCAGGTGGATTCTTTACCACTGAGCCCCTGGGAAGGCCCATGATTTCAAATATGTTTTCTATGGAAGGAAAAACTTCCATAAAATATTTTAGCCTTCTCTTAATTACAACGTATAAGACCGTCAGGGAAAGAATCTTTTCTATTTACAAATCTTCTGGATATACAAGGCAAAGGATGATGATATGGAGCACACAGTCCACTTTTCATCTGACTGTTTAGAGGAGGGTCCTATAATGAATAAGATTTGAACCAAGCTCATGTAATTGAAGAGGAACTTAAAAATGCATATCACTCAATTCAAGGTCCAAAAGTGGAAACATATTCTATAACTCAGGAATGGAGGAATTGACCAAGTAAGATGTTCCAGTTACAACCTTTCTAGACCTGGTCAGAATATATCTGGTGGGTATGTAGGCAAACCTTTCAATATCACAGTAATACAGGTCTATGCCCCAGTGAGTAATGCTGAAGAAGCTGAAGTTGAACAGTTCTATGAAGACCTACAAGACCTTCTATAATTAATAGCCAAAAAAAGATGTCCTTTTCATTATAGGGGACTGGAATACAAAACTAGGAAGTCAAGAAATATCTAGAATAACAGGCAAGTTTGGCCTTGGAGTACAACATGAAGCAGGGCAAAGGCTAACAGGGTTTTGTCAAGAGAATTCACGGTCCTTGCAAACACCCTCTTTTAATAACACAAGAGATGACTCTACACATACCAGATGGTCAATACTGGAATCAGATTGATTATATTCTTTGCAGCCAAAGATGGAGAAGCTCTATACAGTCAGCAAAAATAAGACTTGAACTGACTGTGGCTCAAATCCTTATTGCAAAATTCAGACTTAAATTGAAGAAAGTAGGGAAAACCACTAGGCCATTCATTACCTAAATAGAATACCTTATGATTATACAGTGGAAGTGATAAATAGATTCAAGGGATTAGATCTGGTACACAGAGTGCCTGAAGAATTATGGAGGGAGGTTTGTACATTGTACAGGAGGCAGTGGTCTAAAGGACAGAAACTGCATGGACTTAACAGAAGCAGAAAATATTAATAAGAGGTGGCAAGAATACACAGAAAAACTCTACGGAAAAGATCTTAATGAATGACCCAGATAACCATGATGGTGTGATCACTCACCTGGAGTCAGACATCTTGCAGTGCAAAGTCAAGTGGGCCTTAGGAAGCATCACTATGAACAAAGCTAGTGGAGGTGATGGAATTCCAGTTGGGCTATTTCAAATCCTAAAAGATGATGCTGTGACAGTGCTGCACTCAATATGCCATCAAACTTGGAAAACTCAGTAGTGGCCACAGGACTGGAAAAGGTCAGTTTTCATTCCAATCCAAAGAAAGGTGATGCCAAAAAATGCTCAAACTGCCGCACAATGGCACTCATCTCACACGCTAGTAAAGTAATGCTCAAAATTCTCCAAGCCAGGCTTCAACAGTACGTGAACTGAGAGCTTCCAGATGTACAACTGGATTTAGGAAAAAATAGAGGAACCAGGGATCAAATTGCCAACATCTGTTGAATCATAGAAAAAGCTAGAGAGTTCCAGAAAAATATCCAGTTCTGTTTCATTAACTACACTAAAGCCTTTGACTCTGTGGATCACAACAAACTGTGGAAAATTCTCAAAGAGATGGGAATACCAGACCATCTTACCTGTCTCCTGCAAAACCTGTATGCAAGTCAACAATAAATAATTAGAACCAAACAGAAAAACGGACTGGTTCCAAGTTGGGAAAGGAGTATATCAAGGCTGTATATTGTCACCCTGCTTATTTAACTTATATGCAGAGTACATCATATGAAATGCTGGGCTGGATGTAGCACAAGGTGGAATCAAGATTGTCAAGAGATATCAGTAACCTCATATATGCAGATGACACCACCCTAATGGCAGAATGCAAAGAGGAACTGAAGAGCCTCTTGATGAATATGAAAAGGGAGTGGAAAAGCTGGCATAAAACTCAACATTCAAAAAACTAAGATCATGGCATCTGACCCCATCACTTCATGGGAAAAAAGATGGGGAAACAATGGAAACAGTGACAGACTTTATTTTCTTGGGGCCCAAAATCACTGCAGATGGTGACTGCAGTCGTGAAATTAAAAGACACTTGCTCCTCAGAAGAAAAGCTATGACCAACCTAGACAGCGTATTAAAAAAGCAGAGGCATTACTGTGTTGACAAAGGTCTGTATAGTGAAAGCTATGGTTTTTCCAGTAGTCATGTATGGATGTGAGAGTTGGACCATAAAGAAGGCTGAGCACTGAAGAATTGATGCTTTTGATCTGTCATGTTAGAGAAGATTCTTGAGAGTCCCTTGAACTGCAAGGATATCCAACCAGTCCATCCTAAAGGAAATCAGTCCTAAATATTCATTGAAAGGACTGATGCTGAAGCTGAAGCACCAATACTTTGGCCACCTGATGCAAAGAGCTGACTCCTTGGAAAAACCCTGATGCTGGGAAAGACTGAGGCAGGAGAAGGGGATGACAGAGGATGAGATGGTTGGATGGCATCACTGACTCAATAGACATGAATTTGAGCAAGCTCCAGGAGATGGTACAGGATAGGGAAACCTTGTGGGCTACAGTCCATGGGGTGGCAAAGAGTTGGACACAAGTGAGTGACTGAATAACAAAAAAATATATGGAGATGTGCCATTTAGTTAGTTTTTCACACATGACAGGCACTATGCTATATCCTGTGAAGTAGATATGGTGACCTCCACTTTATAATGAAGGAAATAATCCTAGAGGTCTGAAGTGATTTGTCCAATAGCCAATAGCTTATAAATGCAGAGAAGTAAGTTTCAATCTTGATCTGCATGGTTCCAGACTTGTGCTTGTAACTACTTTACTCCTACAGACCAAAGTAGTTTAAAGTTAAGTTAGTATTGCTGATGCAGAGATATCCTCACCTCTCTGAAGAAATGATTGGAGTCTATTATTTGGAAGGCAAAAATAGACATGAATAATTTATCCAGTTATTTTTAGAGACTGTATGAGAAGGCAATGGCACCCCACTCAAGTACTCTTGCCTGGAAAATCCCATGGATGGAGGAGCCTTATGGGTTACAGTCCATGGGGTCACTAAGAGTTGGACACAACTGAGCGACTTCACCTTCACTTTTCACTTTCATGCATTGGAGAAGGAAATGGCAACCCACTCCAGTGTTCTTGCCTTGCGAATCCCAGGGACGGGGGAGCCTGGTGGGCTGCTGTCTATGGGGTCGAACAGAGTCGGACACGACTGAAGCGACTTAGCAGCAGTAGCAGCAGCATGATAACTTTAGACTGACTTATTAAGTTGATTTTATCAATATAGTCTCTTGAGTAACAGTAAAATAAACTTCTCAGCTAGGTTTCTGGGAAAGTTGCAAAATATAAACTTAAAAAGAAGACCTTAAAGATTTTACGTCTTGATCCTCTCATTTTATAGGGTTTTTGTTTGTTCATAATGTGTGTGAGATTGGCTGAGAGAATGCTGTTTCATGTTTATATGCCTGTATTGGAGGTGTGGACTAGACTGTCATATTCATTTGGAGAAAGTATAATCATATTGTTGCATCTGAGAGACTCCCATCCAAAGGAAATAGAAATCTATAGTCTGTGAGAGGAATTAACATGAGTCTGCTGCACCTTTTATGTTGAGTCAATTAAAATTATGACTGAATTAATTTTCTGTATACTTCATATGCTTACTTAATGGAGCCAGTATATTTGCAGCCTGTATCATACCTTTTTGTATGTGAATTTAATTTCATCATCTTATTCTAGCTCACTATTTTCAACCCTCTTCAAGTATGAGAATATTTTTTTAAAAAATTAAAACATTATTTGAATTCCTATAATAGTAATATTTTTAGCATTACTAATTGAGAAAAGACATAATTTAAAATAGTTACTCTTAATTCAATAACTCTTTTGAATACTCTTGTATTTCATGAATGACAAACGCATCTCCTCACATTTGAATGATAGTAGTAAATATATGCCGGAGAAGGCAATGGCACCCCACTCCAGTACTCTTGCGTGGAAAATCTCATGGATGGAGGAGCCTGGTAGGCTACAGTCCATGGGGTCGCTAAGAGTCAGACACGACTGAAGCAACTTAGCAGCAACAGCAGCAGCAGTAAATATATGCAAGGGAACTATTTATTCAGTATGTAGATATATCTGATGTACACATGGATTTTTTTCAGTTCAGTTCAGTCTCAGTCATGTCCGACTCTTTGCGACCCCATGAATTGCAGCATTCCGGGCCTCCCTGTCCATCACCAACTCCCAGAGTTCACTGACTCACGTCCATCGAGTCAGTGATGCCATCCAGCCATCTCATCCTCTGTCCTCTCCTTCTCCTCTTGCCCCCAATCCCTCCCAGCATCAGAGTCTTTTCCAATGAGTCAATTCTTCTCATGAGGTGGCCAAAGTACTGGAGTTTCAGCTTTCGAATCATTCCTTCCAAAGAAATCCCAGGGCTGATCTCCTTCAGAATGGACTGGTGGGATCTCCTTGCAGTCCAAGGGACTCTCAAGAGTCTTCTCCAACACCACAGTTCAAAAGCATCAATTCTTCGGTGCTCAGCCTTCTTCACAGTCCAACTCTCACATCCATACATGACCACAGGAAAAACCATAGCTTTGACTAGACGAACCTTTGTTGGAAAAGTAATGTCTCTGCTTTTGAATATGCTGTCTAGGTTGGACATAACTTTCCTTCCAAGGAGTAAGCGTCTTTTAATTTCATGGCTGCAGTCACCATCTGTAGTGATTTTGGAGCCCCCCAAAATAAAGTCTGACACTTTTTCCACTGTTTCCCTATCTATTTCCCATGACGTGATGGGACCGGATGCCATGATCTTTGTTTTCTGAATGTTGACCTTTAAGCCAACTTTTTCACTCTCCACTTTCACTTTCATCAAGAGGCTTTTTAGTTCCTCTTCACTTTCTGCCATAAGGGTGGTGTCATCTGCATATCTGAGGTTATTGATATTTCTCCCAGCAATCTTGATTCCAGCTTGTGTTTCTTCCAGTCCAGCGTTTCTCATGATGTACTCTGCATATAAGTTAAATAAGCAGGGTGACAATATACAGCCTTGACGTACTCCTTTTCCTATTTGGAACCAGTCTGTTGTTCCATGTCCAGTTCTAACTGTTGCTTCCTGACCTGCATACAGATTTCTCAAGAGGCAGATCAGGTGGTCTGGTATTCCCATCTCTTTCAGAATTTTCCACAGTTTATTGTGATCCACACAGTCAAAGGCTTTGGCATAGTCAATAAAGCAGAAATAGATGTTTTTCTGGAACTCTCTTGCTTTTTCGATGATCCACCAGAAGTTGGCAATTTGATCTCTGGTTCCTCTGCCTTTTCTGAATCCAGCTTGAATATCAGGAAGTTCACGGTTCACATATTGCTGAAGCCTGGCTTGGAGAATTTTGAGCATTACTTTACTAGCCTGTGAGATGAGTGCAATTGTGCGGTAGTTTGAGCATTCTTTGGCATTGCCTTTCCTTGGGATTGGAATGAAAACTGACCTTTTCCAGTCCTGTGGCCACTGCTGAGTTTTCCAAGTTTGCTGGCATATTGAGTGCAGCACTTTCACAGCATCATCTTTCAGGACTTGAAATAGCTCCACTGGAATTCCATCACCTCCACTAGCTTTGTCCGTAGTGATGCTTTCTAAGGCCCACTTGACTTCACATTCCAGGATGTCTGGCTCTAGGTCAGTGATCACACCATCATGATTATCTGGGACATGAAGATCTTTTTTGTATAGTTCTGTGTATTCTTGCCACCTCTTCTTAATATCTTCTGCTTCTGTTAGGTCCATACCATTTCTGTCCTTTATTGAGCCCATCTTTGCATGAAATGTTCCCTTGGTATCTTTAATTTTCTTGAAGAGATCTCTAGTCTTTCCCATTCTGTATTTCCTCTATTTCTTTGCATTGATCGCTGAAGAAGGCTTTCTTATCTCTTCTTGCTATTCTTTGGAACTCTGCTTTCAGATGCTTATATCTTTCCTTTTCTCCTTTGCTTTTCGCTCTTCTTCTTTTCACAGCTATTTGTAAGGCCTCCCCAGACAGCCATTTTGCTTTTTTGCATTTCTTTTCCATGGGGATGGTCTTGATCCCTGTCTCCTGTACAATGTCACGAACCTCATTCCATAGTTCATCAGGCACTCTATCTATCAGATCTAGGCCCTTAAATCTATTTCTCACTTCCACTGTATAATCATAAGGGATTTGGATTTTTGTAGGTTGCCATAATACCACTTCATTCATTCATTCACTCATTGCATTAACTTTTCATTTAAAAGGTATTGACAGAGCATGCACTACATGCTAGGCACTCTGTAAGGCAGTAGGCATACAGAAGTGGTCATATAGGCTGGTTCCTGACATCTCAGAGTTTTGAGTATGAAGTGTGTAATGGAGGAAGTTTTCATGGTACCAGAAGGGCATTAGTCATGGCACTCTGCCTAGCTTGGGCGTCAGAGAAGACTTCCTGAGTCAGTGTCTTTTTCTGAAACTTCAGGGATGTGCAGCTTTGGGGATGTTGTAGAATGGCCACAGTGCTAAAACCCATTGGCTGCAGATCCAGCTCCTGCCCAGAGCTGTTTCCTATGGAATAATAGAAGCATGTATGACACCCTCATAATATTCTCCATTGAATGAATGCTGTGGAATAATTGAGACCATGTCAAAATGTCTAGCAAGGCCTTAGTGAAGGCATGGGTTATCAGTGTAAAGGACTTACATGAGAAATTCCTACAATGGGAGCCTCAGTATGGATTTATCAGAGGCACATCATGTGTGCTTCCTCCAAAGCATAAAAGTCTCTCCTGCAAGGAAGGGCTAGTCTTCCCTCCACACATATGATGGAACTCTCCTGTAGTCATTTATTTATTAAACAAATATTTAATAAATGCCTCCTATAAGCATCTGGTCCCATCACTTCATGGGAAATAGATGGGGAAACAGTGGAAACAGTGTCAGACTTTATATTTTTGGGCTCCAAAATCACTGAAGATGGTGACTGCAGCCATGAAATTTAAAGACACTTACTCCTTGGAAGGAAAGTTAAGTCCAACCTAGACAGCATATTCAAAAGCAGAGACATTACTTTTCCAACAAAGGTCCGTCTAGTCAAGGCTATGGTTTTTCCTGTGGTCATGTATAGATGTGAGAGTTGGACTGTGAAGAAGGCTGAGCACCGAAGAATTGATGCTTTTGAACTGTGGTGTTGGAGAAGACTCTTGAGAGTCCCTTGGACTGCAAGGAGATCCAACCAGTCCATTCTGAAGGAGATCAGCCCTGGGTGTTCTTTGGAAGGACTGAAGCTAAAGCTGAAACTCCAGTACTTTGGCCACCTCATGTGAAGAGTTGACTCATTGGAAAAGACTCTGATGCTGGGAGGGATTGGAGGCAGGAGGAGAAGGGGACGACAGAGGATGAGATGGTTGGATGGCATCACTGACTCGATGGACATGAGTCTGAGTGAACTCCTGGAGTTGGTGATGGACAGGGAGGCCTGGCGTGCTGCGATTCATGGGGTCGCAAAGAGTCTGACACGACTGAGCTACTGAACTGAACTGAACTGCTAAGCACTCTTTTAGGCACTGGAGATATCTACAAGTCCCTGCCTCAAAGTGTTTATTCTAGTGGGTAGGAAGACGGATAAATATGAGGCACATAAGATGGTGATAGCCTTCCCAGGTGGTGCTAGTGGTAAAGAACTCTCTTGTCAATGCAGAAGATGTAAGAGATGTGTGTTCCTCCCCTGGCTTGGGAAGATCCCCTGGAGGGAGGGCATGACAACCCACTCCAGTATTCTTGTCTGGAGAACTGGAGAACCCATGGATAGAGCAGCCTGGCTGGCTATAGTCCATAGGGTCACAAAGAGTCGGGCATGACTGAAGTGACTTAGCACGCAAGATGGTGATAAGTGTTATGAAGAGAAAGCATATGAGGCAGAAGGGAAAGATGGAGGTGAGGGTGGGAAGGACGCTATTGAGTAGAAAGTGTGCAGATTAAGTGTTTCTGATCAAATGATATTTCAACTGAGACCTGGAGAGAATAAGAAAGTCCCTCTACTGCCTGGGGGCAGAGTCCACACTTTCCACTTCTCTCAAGTCAGAGAGAATTATATGACCCTTCTGTTTCTATTCTAAAGCCTAACCTCTAAGGTCACGCTTTCTTCCCATGATTTTCTTGCCTCCCATGATGACTGACAATGTTAATATTTATTGCATTCTAGAGAAATCTGAAGGCAGAAACTAGTTCATGAAGGTCTTCTGACCCTGTCTAGCTTCTAACAAATCTCTCAGCTTGGTCCACTAGTTTCAAATGGTTGCTGATGCCTATAATAAATTATTATAACCTTTGCAACTTTAAGAACAATTTTTGTACCTCACATTGTGACTTTATCTTTTTCAATGTTACAGCCCCCTAAGAATAAGGTGCAACAAATAGAGCATACGTGTTAGTCATTAGGATTGGCTTAAAAATGAAATTTGTCTCACCCTGAGCATATACTAGGATTGTTTTTCTCTGCCAGTTTGGACTTAGCTTTGGTCATGTAGCTTCATCTGGACAGTGAAATGTGAGCTGAAGTGATCTATGTGTGTAACTTCCACGAAGAAACTTTAAGAGCTGTTGTATAATTCACTACGTTGTTCTCTGCCTCTAAAATCATGAAAATGATGAGTTGACAAAAAGTTTTCTGTTAGCTGGGTTCCTAAATGATAACCTTGAGTGATCCCTGGCTTATATATGGTGTAGTGGGGAGTTAATAAACCTTGTTATTTTAAAGCCACTAGATTTTGTTTTTTTTTGTTGGCCTAGTTTGACTTAGCTTATTCTGGCTGATTCAACAGGGGAAAGAAGGAGTGTTTTATTCTCACACACATGCCTAGGAATAGTCAGTTGGAATTTACCTGTAATATGTTCCAACTGAGCTAGGAGCAATATTATCCATGGAAAAGGAAAGATGAAAGCATAGCTAGGAAAGAACTGGAGGTGAAGTTCAGGAGCAACTGGATCTTACATCAAGTTGTCTTACAAGACACTAAAATAGAATCAGTGATTTTTACTGCAAAGAGAGGGAAACAAACGGGGTAACTATTAGGATGTTAGTAAGGGCAGGCATTTAAGAAACAATAGGCATGTGGCAGAAGATTTCTTTTTATGGTACTTCCCATATCCTGCTAGAATTAGGGTGGCAACTAAAATCCCTGCTGAGGAATGGACAAGTACATTCCTCTCTAACACAACCCACACCCTGATGTGGGATAGTTTGAGTATTTTACATTTGCTCTTCCAGAAGCATTCTATATCTTTCTCTGTGCTACTCCTTTCACAGGGAATATGACCTTCTATGAGTTGCCTTGATCTCTGGTTTTTAACTAAGTTTGGGCAATGGGAGGAACGATCAGATGATCAAAGACAAAGGGAGAACGAGACAGCTGTCGTCGGTCTCCTGGCTATATCTGTGCCAAGTTTCTGGGGGTTGGTTGTAACCCTCCACTCAGAGTCATAGCTCCTGGGAGTGACTCTCTCCAGACAGACATTTTCTCAAGGTGCTGAAACTGCTCCCTTTTTTCATTGCTCTGACTGAGATGTATTAATAGCAGACTGCTGTTTCTGGCCTGGGATACTGCAACTTTCCTTGCTGGTCCCCTTAAACTTGCCCAGTTCATTTCAGTCACTCAGTCATGTCTGATTCTTTGTGACCTCCATGGATTGCAGGACACCAGGCCTCCCTGTCCATCACCAACTCTCAGAGTTTACTCAAACTCATGTCCGTCAAGTCGGTGATGCAATCTAACCATCTCGTCCCCTGTCATCCCCTTTTCCTCTTGCCTTGAATCTTTTCCAGCATCAGGGTCTTTTCAAATGAATCAATTCTTCACATCAGGTGGCCAAAGTATTGGAGTTTCAGCTTCAGCTTCAGTCCTTCCAATGAATATTCAGGACTTATTTCCTTTAGGATAGACTGGTTGGATCTCCTTGCAGTCCAAGGGACTCTCAAGAGTCTTCTCCAACACCACAGTTCAAAAGCATCAATTCTTCAGTGCTCAGCTTTCTTTATAGTTCAACTCTCACATCCATACATGACTATTGGAAAAACCATAGCCTTGACTAGATATTACTTTGTTGGCAAAGTAATATCTCTGCTTTGTAATATGCTCTCTAGGTTGGTCATAACTTTCCTTCCAAGGAGAAAGCGTCTTTTAATTTCATGGCTGTAGCCACAATGTGCAGTGGTTTTGGAGCCCCCCAAAATAAATCTGTCACTGTTTCCATTGCTTCCCCATCTATTTGCCATGAAGTGATGGGACCAGATGCCATGATCTTAGTTTTCTGCATGTTGAATTTTAAGTCAACTTTTTCACTCTCCTCTTTCATTTTCATCAAGAGGCTCTTTAGTTCTTCTTCACTTTCTGCCATAACGGTGGTGTCATTTGCATTGATATTTCTCCTGGCAGTCTTGATTCCAGCTTGTGCTTCATCCAGCCCAATGTTTCTCCTGATGTACTCTGCATATAAGTTAAATAAGCACAGTGACAATATACATCCTTGACGTATTCCTTTCCTGATTTGGAACCAGTCTGTTGTTCCATGTCCAGTTCTAACTGTTGCTTCCTGACCTGACCTGCATACAGATTTCTCAGGAGGCAGGTCAGATTGTCTGGTCTTCCTATCTTTTGAAGAATTTTCCACAGTTTACTGTGATCCACACAGTCAAAGTCTTTGGTGTAGTCAATCAAGCAGAAGTAGATGTTGTTTTTGGAACTCTCTTGCTTTTTAGATGATCCAATGGATGTTGGCAATTTGATCTCTGGTTCCTCTGCCATTTTTAAATCCAGCTTAACATCTGGAAGTTCATGATTCATGTACTCTTGGAGCCTGGCTTGGAGAATTTGAGCATCACTTTGCTAGTGTGTGGAAAATTCTGAAAGAGATGGGAATACCAGACCACCTGACCTGCCTCTTGAGAAATCTGTATTCAGGTCAGGAAGCAACAGTTAGAACTGGACATGTAATAACAGACTGGTTCCAAATAGGAAGAGGAGTACATCAAGGCTATATATTGTCACCATGCTTATTTAACTTATATGCAGAGTACATCATGAGAAATGTTGGGCTGGATGAATCACAAGCTGGAATCAAAAGTGCTGGGGGAAATATCAATAACCTCAGATATGCAAATAACACCACCTTTATGGCAGAAAGTGAAGAAGAAGTAAAGAGCTTCTTGACGAAAGTGAAAGAGGAGAGTGAAAAATTTGGCTTAAAGCTCAACATTCAGAAAACAAAGATCATGGCATCCGGTCCTATCACTTCATGGCAAATAAATGGGGAAACAGTGGGAACAGTGGCTGACTTTATTTTTCTGGGCTCCAAAATCACTGCAGATAGTGATTGCAGCCATGAAATTAAAAGACACTTATTCCTTGGAAGGAAAGTTATGACCGACCTAGATAGTATATTGAAAAGCAGACACATAACTTTGCCAACAAAGGTCCGTCTAGTCAAGGCTATGGTTTTTCCAGTAGTCATGTATGGATGTGAGAGTTGGACTATAAAGAAAGCTGAGCACCAAAGAATTGATGCTTTTGAACTGTGGTGTTGGAGAAGACTGTTGAGAGTCCCTTGGACTGCAAGGAGATCCCACCAGTCCATTCTGAAGGAGATCAGTCCTGAGTGTTCATTGGAAGGACTGGTGTTGAAGCTGAAACTCCAATACTTTGGCCACCTTATGTGAAGAGCTGACTCATTTGAAAAGACCCTGATGCTAGGAAAGATTGAGGGCAGGAGGAGAAGGGGATGACAGAGGCTGAGACGGTTAGATGGCATCACCAACTCAATGGACATGGGTTTGGGTGGACTCTGGCAGTTGGTGATGGACAGGGAGGCCTGGTGTTCTGCAGTTCATGGGGTCACAAAGAGTCAGACACGACTGTATGACTGAACTGAACTGAGATGAGTGCCTTTTTGCAGTAGTTTGAGCATTCTTTGGCATTGCCTTTCTTTGGGATTGGGATGAAAACTGACTTTCCCAGTTCTGTGGCCACTGCTGAGTTTTCCAAATTTGCTGGCACATTGACTTGCCCACACTTTTGTAAATGGTTGCTTTAGTGAACTGCCCTTCACCACTCAGTTAGAGAATGTCATTGGTTGCCCACCAGGGTTCTGACTGGTAGATCACCTATTTTCTTATTCTCCTCTGCTGAAGTTTATTTCTCCACTTTATTCAGTGCAATCATCAGGTAGTCCTTGACTTCATTTTGAGAGACATATGATTCTCAAAGTCATCATTTATTCTGTGGACTGTCATGGTCTTCATAGGACTCCCAGGATTCTGTGTGAATTTCATAAAATTTGTGAGGTGGGAATGCCAATTATGCCCTTGCTGAGATCCTTGCTGTTTTTAAAATTTGCATTTACAGTTTTAAATGCCTAAGTAAAAAGTAGTCATTGTAGAAAATTTTTCTAATTTTTCTATGGATAAAAATTGCTAGTCATTACCAACATTTATGGGTAGTGCATATTATATGTTGGGTACTATTTTAGGAATTGTGCACATATTTACTAAAAAAATAAACCCGACAAACTGTGTTCAGAGGCACAAAGAATTTTTTTGTACATCCTTTGATTTTTCTTATGCAATATTGCACATTTATTTTTAATCAAAAAGAGATCCTATTATATATGTTACTTTGTAATCTACTTTTTCACCTAAAATTCGTGTGAACATTTCTCTAGGCTAGTATGATCTATATCATCACTTTTAATAGAAGTGCAATTTTCCTTTTATATTATATTTATATATTCTGTGATTGTTGGACATGTGAAATTATTTCCAATTTTTTGCTGTTTTGTGAACAAAGTGGTGATAACCATACTTGTAGATAAATTTTTGCCACTTTTCTTATTTCTTTAGGATAAATTCCAGTGCCTGTAATTATTGGGTGAACGAATATGAACAATCCAAGATTTTCGTAAATATTGGTAAAGATTTCTATTGAGGGCTGTACCAATTTCTTCTTACATCGATAGTATAATAGTGTTTTTACATATCCTAGGTTCTCATCCTTAACATTGATCTTTCTCAATACAAGTTTGATAGTATCTCACAGCATTTCTTTAATTGCTAGTGAGACTGAGAATATTTTAAAATGTTAATTGTTATTTGCATGTTATTTCTCATTTTGTGAAATGTCTCCATGCCCTTTGCCAAATTTCTACTAGAGTATTTGGCCTCTTATTACTGAATTTTAATGTATTTATTTTTAATCAACATTACAAATGCACATAGTTTAAGGAGCCACTTAAACACATAATTTAAGAAGACGGTAGTCCTGAGAATTTCCTGGTGGTCTAGTGGTTAGGACTTGACACTTTCACTGACTTGACCCAGGTTTAATCCCTGGTTGATCCTATAAATGTATGGCCAAGAAAAAAGAGAAGTAGTCTCTTTTCTCATTTGTCATTTCTCCTGCTTTCCATTCATTTCCTCTTCCCCAGAGGCAACCCCTTTCAATACTTTGAATTGATTGTTCTGGCATCTCTTTATCTGTAAAACATGTGGCAAATTGATTTTCCACTATAGAATATGAACATGCAGCTCTTTCCCCTCACTACTTCCCCAGCATGCTTACATTCATCTCTCAATTCTCATGCTATATTTATACCATCATTTTGATTAACTCATTATTCACTGTTTGTATTATTATGAGTATGCATTTTTAAAGATGAATTGTGTTAAATTAAGCTTAATTTCCCTTCTGGCACAATATTCTTGTTTGTTGTTTGTATATTGTGTTTCTCCATGGTTAAAAGTCTAAAAAAAAACAACTTGTCTATTTTCTTTATTTGCTTAGTTTTCTCTGTATTTATAAATAGCTTAACATCAAATTGTCTTCCAAGTTCCTAATCTCTTTTCTGATAGATTTTCTATCAAATCCATTCTCCTTTCTTTGCCAGAGAGTTATAACTACTCTGGTATAGACTGGTGGTCTTCTATACCTGGAACACAGGTGGTGTCCTGTGATCTCCCTTTATTTTCAGCTATATGATTTCTTTCTGTTTCTTTAGTGTTGCATTGTCCTGCACCTCGGACATTCCTTTTTTGGTGTTGACTCCCTCTTATTCTTTGCACCTTCCAAGTCCATAGGGTTAAAATTTTAGATTTTAAAGTCAGATAATGTCTATTTCCAGGTATATACTTTACTGGATTCTAGGTTGTAAATAACTTTTCCTCAAGATTTTTGAAGCTTTGCTTCCATTTTAGATCTGAAGCTATCCTCTTTCCTGATCATTTGACTATGATCTGCTTTTCCTCTCTGGACACTTAGGGTAATCTTTCAGTTTTCAGTGTTTTGAAATTTTACCATGATATGCCTTGGTGAAAACCTATTTTCATGTAGTCCTGAAAACTTGATGGGTCCTTTTAATTTGGACACACATTCTTCAGTTCTGAGCACTCTGAACAGTTTGTTTAATAGTCTTTCCCCTTTTCTGTTTTTTAATTTTTGGTTCTCCTACTATTCGATTGTTGAACTCTGAATTTTAATGTTTTATTTGTTTTTTCTGTTTCTCATATTTATCTGTATTTTTTTTTTTACAGTATTGGGGTTTTTTTTTAATTTTATTTTATTTTTAAACTTTACAATATTGTATTAGTTTTGCCAAATATCAAAATGAATCCGCCACAGGTATATATGTGTTCCCCATCCTGAACCCTCCTCCCTCCTCCCTCCCCATACCATCCCTCTGGGTCGTCCCAGTGCTCTAGCCCCAAGCATCCAGTATCGTGCATCGAACCTGGACTGGCATCTCGTTTCATACATGATATTTTACATGTTTCAATGCCATTCTCCCAAATCTTCCCACCCTCTCCCTCTCCCACAGAGTCCATATTTTTTAACGTCTTCCAGTTGAATTCTCCAAATTAATCTTCCAACTCTTCTAATGAGTTTTAAACAGTGTTACTATGTTTTAAATTTAAGCCTCTTTTTCTTTTGTTAGTCCCCAAACTTTTCTATGTGTATGGCAGGCTGTTCTCATTTATAGTCCTGGGGATTGATTATCTAGGAGTAATACAATTATTAGCCCTTGCCAGTGAGACTTGGGTTTTCTTTGGCAGTGTGGTTCCCTCAGAAACTTGGCAGGCTTCTAGTCTAGTTGCTTCCAGTAGATTTAAATGTGAGGAACTACAACAATGACAATGTTGTTTAACTCTGAAACTTGAGAATTTTGGGCTTTTGGCTTCTGTGTTTTGAACACCTTCATTAGCTTAAAGGCTGCTGCTTTTTAGAAATCTGAAATAACCTCTTGGGTGGAATGACTACTCTTCCTGTAGACTGAGCCCTTTTTTTCTTTCCTGCCAAGAAACTTTTAATGGAATGTGCTTAAGACGGCCCAGGGTCACCGATTTAATTTTCTGTCAAGGTTGCTACTTAACAACTTGTAAGAGTTTCAATATGGGGTAGAGAAGTAATTGTTTTTTTTCACCCTGTAAGAATCCTTGCTATGGGCTCCCAGTCAATCTAGATTGCTTGCTGAAGGCAGAGTGTACCTCAGGAACAATGTATTACTTTCCACTTGTGCAAGCAGAATGGCTTGCTCTAGTCTGAGTTTATCTTTTTTACTGTTGTTGTTGTAGTAATTGGCTGAAGACTGCAAGAACTAATCATCATATTCCCAGATTCTGAAAAGCCCCATTTTAAAACTACATTCTGTGTTGAACTCCTGGTTTGTGTTCCAGAATGAGTTCTGCCCTAGAGTGAGAAAGGTTTCTACTATGCAGCCTGGAATGTATGGGTATTTGATATCTGATTGTTATCTCCTCCACTCAGGCAGCTCTATATTTTAGATTCTGTTGCTTGCAGAACCCTGCTTTTGGGCTCCAAATTCTAGCTGAATCAGTTATTAATTTATTCAGCTGTTGGTATCAAAAAACAAAATTAATGGTGGTTTAAACAGGTAAGGGTTTTTTGTTTGTTTACATTTTGTTTTCTGTTTTCACTTAATGCGTCTGGATACTCATAGTCCAGCTGCTCAAAGACATTCTCTGTCTTCTGGATTTGCCATCCTTAATGTGTGTTTTTCACTCTTGTGGTTGTGAGTTGGTTGCTGTGCCTTTTACCTTCTAGGGAGAAGGAAAATGGGGACACCTGCTTTTTTACCTTTGATAAAGTTTTCCTTAAATCCCACCTAGCAACCTCTGCTTATAGCTAATTGGCTTGCCATAGGTCACGTGGTCTGCACTCACCCAATCCCTGGATAGGACAGGTGTGCTTTAGATAGAAGCTGCTTAGTCAACCCACAGTGTCAGCACAGACGCTGTGCCTGAGTTATTGGGTCATTTTTCCTAGCTCTTGGCCTGTCTGTGCTGACCTTTTATTTCAGCTCTCTTAGACATGGTCTCTCTCCTGACCAAGATCCAATCTGAGTCTACGCAGGCTAGTGGGCTTTTCAGACTTCTAGTTCAATTATGCAGAGCTGTCTGGCTTTCTCCCTTCCATAAAGTACTGCTGCTCCTTTCTGCCCTGAATCAGCCTCATTTTCTCTCTATCCATTTTCTTCTGTCTCTGCTTTGTTCAGTCAAACCCTATTTATAGGAAGTTTCTTATTCAGTGCTTTAAACTACAGTGCATTCATATAAATGAACTCTATAAAGATTTTAAAGTGTGGTGAAGTTTCCCACCCTTAGGCAAAATATTCAATGCAGATTTCAAATATATTTAAAAATACTTCAAGGCATATGAATAGATCTATGTTTAATTTCTGGTTCTATTAGAGGAAATATGGAGGGTAAGAAAATCCCTTATCAGTTTACCTAATCATATGTAAATTTGGTTTTAATGAAATGTGGTGATCTCTATTTTCACATTATCATTGTCATTCTCATGTTGATCCTTCCTTGTCCTCTAATTTCTGTCTCTATTAGAGCCCAAAGTCAATTAGACACAGAATTCAGAACTTCGTTTCTTTGAAAGAAAGCTTGAATAAGCATGGTAGATTTTACTGAAGGAGACAAAAGGAAGGAGGGGATTTATATCCTGCACCCCACAGGAAACGACTTAATCTCCATCTTAAACAATGTCCTTTCTCAATGGTTCTTCTGTGGGAAGTCTCTTTGACCATTTCCCAGTAAGTGCTCTGCTTTTATGCCACCTCTTCTTTCCTGCTGGATTCTAACCTCTGCCCTCCTTCAGCTCTCTTCTATCATATGAAGCAATTCACTTCTGACCTGACTCCCACATGAAAAATTGTCCACACAAGTTCAGAAAGGGGCTTATTAAAGCAATAATACTTTAATTGCTCTCCTTAGAAGATATAAAACTGTTTTAGGGAATAAAAAAGTTTTCTGTTACAATATAATCTCATAGTTTTCAAACCAGACTACAATCAAGAAAACCAGAAATGTATTTTTAGGTTTTGATTATTTCAGCTGGGTTCTTATATTTTTGAGAGACATGCTGGCCCATAGATTGTTTTGGCTAGATAGTCTTTGAAGTTTTTATTCCAGATAGAACACAGAGGTAGAACAAGAAGATGATAGTAAGAGAGTAGAATTCCTTTGTTTTTATGTATATTTATTGATACTTCTTTATGTATTATGACTGAGTGTCTTGGCTGTCCTCTTTTATAATAGAATCCCTGATTCTTGAAGCTAGGTATAGCCTTTCGAATAATTTATCTCCAATGGGCTATTATTAATATGTTGTGTGGAATTTATAAAAAGTGTCTTTCTTTGTCTATTTCTCTTTATTGCTGATTGAGATATAGATATGATTTCCAGACCCCAAGCAGTCATTTTGGATGTTGAAGGGGAAGCATGTGTGTGGATGGCCCAGAGGAGGAAGACATAAGGAGCCTGACATCCTGGAGCACCAAGTTAGCTCCTGGATTCTTATCTACAAAAATTTGTTTACTTGAAAAAGAAACAAACTCTGTCTTGTTCAATCCACTCTATTTTTGTGTATTCTGTAACATGCAACAAAATTCATTTCTTTCTTTTTTTTTAAATTTTATTTTATTTTTAAAACTTTATAACTCATTTCTAATGACATGTATATTTTATTCCAAGGATTTGATATATAATCAAAGAGCTGTCACTTTGTAGTTAGCGTGTGTGCATGCTCAGTCATGTACTACTCTTTGTGACCCCATGGACTGTAGCCTGCCACGCTCCTCTGTTCATAGGATTATTCTGGCAAGAATATTGGAGTGGGTTGCCATTTCCTCCAGGGAATCTTCCTGACCCAGGGATCAAACTCACATTTCCCGTTGCTCCTGCATTAGCAGGTGGGTTCTTTACTACTGGGCCACCTGGGAAGCTCCTTTGTAGCTAGACTGACCTCTAAAGGTCAGTCTGCTTTCTGAAAGGAGAAACTGTGTACTGCAATATGTGCAAGAAACATTGGGATATAGGATGAAAATATTAAAGCATTTCTTTAAAAAAATCTAGCAATAATGGAATAATGAAGTTAAGGGTTACTCACATTTAATTAGTGAATTGACTGCAATATCTTTACTCTATTTAAATGCTGGACAATCATGTAGCTTAAAGGAAGTTCTATAGCTTGGAAAGACTGGTGGTATCAGTCTCAATTCTTGGTTTCTTTTTAGTATATTATAGCATTCAGTATTTTACTTGCCCTGGTTAAGAGTTATAAATTGTATTCTCTAGTTTTAACTAAACTAATCCTCACAAGATGGGTAAATGACTTAATAATATTTCAGGAAATAAACTATAAAGTTAATGGTAACACAAATGAACAGCAAGAAAATGACACTTGCCTTGTTCGATGATTTTCGCTACATTTTTGACTGTGTTAGAGAATGATTCTATCACCCCTACTTTAGCTCACTAGGGCATTGTAGTTTAGTGTGAGGAAAACAGTTCAGTACTGTTAGTAGATAGAATAAACCTCTCAAAATATTATTTCTGGATATTAATTTTTCATTTATAATTTCTATTTTTGTATCTGAAAATAGTATACATAGTATGAGTAAAATAACATATATAATTTTTACATAAATATATGTATATGTATATATATATATATGAGATTCTTTTTCCTGATGGGCAAATTTTTCAAAAGTTCATTTTTTTTTTTTAAACCTGAAGGAATTGCAAAGCTAAAAAACTGTATTTCCAAACCTTCTATGACTGAAATTTGAAAAGCTGAAATGAGGGATGGACTTCCTTCCTGCAGTTGTTAGGCTGTTTCTGAGCTAAAATTGTGATAATTCCATGCCCAGCTTGAAAAAAAGATTTTGGCAAACAAATTTTGTTTCTTCTCTCTTCTAGTGTCCCAGCAGGTCTGGCCTAAGGTCCAGAATGAAAAGAAATATGGAACTAAGGATAATAGTAGAAATAATCTATGTCATCCAATGAAACTTACCATAATTCTTGAACATCTTTCCTGAATCAGGTTCACATGCTGACACTGGGCAATGAAGTCAGCTCATTTCAACTCATTGGATATGTGGATCACTGTTTGTAGAGAAAATAATTCCTGATATTAAAAACTGAGAAATTCTCAAAGTGTTGAAAACTATAGTGACTCTTTTAACCAAGAGCTAAGTTTGTAGGCAATACAGCAATACATCCATTGGTTTTGCTACTGGGACAAGAATTTCTTGGTATAGATTTCTTTCAGTCTAAGGCTAGAAATACTCATCAATGGAATTTCAGGAGATATGCATCTGACTAGGATAAATGCCAGAAATGTCTATTGTTATTCTGAAACGCAGCAAAATATCATTTTCCAGAAAGGTTGAACACTCATTGTTTCTTTGTCTCTGAGAATGAGATTCAAAGTAGAATCCAAGGTGTAAGATATTTAGAGTGATACACAGTGAAACACACGTGGATGAATTTTTCATCAACCTGTCTTCTGTCCTATGTTACTGTGATACTGACTAAATGGTATGAGTGGATGGTACTTGATCCTTGCTAGGATTTTCTGAGAAACTTTATAAAATATGTGTCTGAACACTTCATCTGTGTGCCAAAGAAGGGAATATTTAGCTACTGATTCCCATTTACCCACTTGTCAACAGTGATCTCAAGGGCATTGACTTCTGAGATGTGCATGGTGAATGCCAAGCTGGTTTCTGATGGTGTCTCATGATGCCTTGGAGAGGTCATGGGGTAAGAAGCAATAACAGGTATATCCTACAGATACCAGGTAAAGGACTGTCAGTCCTGCACTAACCTGGTTGAACTTCCATTGAACTTGTCATTATAGGAGGGGCTGAAGTAAGAGGTGAATCAAAAGGATCTGTAGTGGTGCACAAGTGACATTTATTCTAATGGGTAACAACATACTTTATTTTTTGAGCTCCATAATCACCGCAGATGGTGACTGCAGCCATGAAATTAAAAGATACTTACTCCTTGGAAGGAAAGTTATGACCAACCTAGACAGCATATTAAAAAGCAGAGATATCACTTTGTCAACAAAGGTCCATCTAGTCAAGGCTATGGTTTTTCCAGTGGTCACGTATGGATGTGAGAGTTGGATTATTAAAAAAACAGAGTGCAGAAGAATTGATGCTTTTGAACTGTGGTGTTGGAGAAGACTCTTGAGAGTCCCTTGGATGCAAGGAGATCCAACCAGTCCATCCTAAAGGAAATCAGTCCTGAATATTCTTTGGAAGGAATGATGCTGAAGCTGAAACTCCAATATTTTGGCCACCTGATGCAAAGAGCTGACTCATTTGAAAAGACCCTGATATTGGGAAAGATTGAAGGTGGGAGGAAAAAGGGATGACAGAGGCTGAGATGGTTAGATGGCATCACCGACTCAATGGACATGAGTTTGGGTAAACTCTGGGAGTTGGTGATGGACAGAGAGGCCTGGCGTGCTGCGGTTCATGGGGTCACAAAGAGTCAGACACAAATGAGTGACTGAACTGAACTGAACTGAACAGAAATACTGTCAATTCAGTTCAGTTCCTCAGTCGTGTCCGAATCTTTGTGACCACTTGGACTGCAGCACGCCAGCCTCCCTGTCCATCACCAACTCCCCAAGCTTGCTCAAACTCATGTCCATTCAGTTGGTGATACCATCCAACCATCTAGTCTTCTGTTGCCCCTTTCTCCTCCTGCCTTTAGTCCTTCCCAGCATTAGGGTCTTTTCCAATGAGTCAGTTCTTTTCATCAGGTGGCCAAAGTATTGGAGCTTCAGCTTCAGCATCAGTCTTCCCAATGAATATTCAGGACTGATTTCCTTTAGGATGGACTGGTTGGATCTCCTTGCATCCAAGGGACTCTCAAGAGTCTTCTCCAACACCACTGTTTAAAAGCATCAGTTCTTTGGTGCTCAGCTTTCTTTATGGTCTAACTCTCACGACTACTGGAAAAATCACAGCTTTGACTAGGTGGGCTTTTTTTTGGCAAAGTAATGTCTCCACTTTTTAATATGATGTCTAGGTTTGTCATAAATTTTCTTCCAAGGAGCAAGCGTCCTTTAATTTCATGGCTGCAGTCACAATATGCAATGATTTTGGAGCCCAAGAAAATAAAGTCTGTCACTGTTTCCATTGCTTCCCCATCTACTTGCCATGAAGTGATGGGACCAGATGCCATGATCTTAGTTTTCTGAATGTTGAGTTTTAAGTCAACTTTTTCACTCTTCTCTTTCACTTTCATCAAGAGGCTCTTTAGTTCTTCTTCACTTTCTGCCATAAGGGTGGTGTCATCTGCATATCTGAGGTTATTGATATTTCTCCCAGCAATCTTGATTCCAGCTTATGCTTCATCCAGCCCAGTGTTTCTCCTGATGTACTCTGCATATAAGCTAAATAAGCACGGTGACAATATACATCCTTGACGTACTCCTTTCCTGATTTGGAAACAGTCTGTTGCCCATGATGATTAAGATGAAGTAAACTAGCATTATGGATCATTTCTGGTAATAATATGGTTCAGTTCAGTTCAGTTTAGTCACTCGGTCATGTCTGACTCTTTGCAACCCCATGAACCGCAGCACACCAGGCTTCCCTGTCCATCACCAACTCCTGGAGTTCACCCAAACCCATGTCCATCGAGTTGGTGATGCCATCCAGCCATCTCATCCTTTCGTCCCCATCTCCTCCTGCCCTCTATCTTTCCCAGCATCAGGATCTTTTCAAATGAGTCAGCTCTTCGCATCAGGTGGCCAAAGTATTGGAGTTTCAGCTTCAACATCAGTCCTTCCAATGAACACCCCAGACTGATCTCCTTTAGGATGGACTGGTTGGATCTCCTTGCATCCAAGGGACTCTCAAGAGTCTTCTCCAACACCACAGTTCAAAAGCATAAATTCTTCAGTGTTCATTTGATAGCAATTAGCAGTTCATTGTTTTTGGAAATGTCTCATTTAATCCTTGAAACTCAGGGTGATGGTTATTATTAATTCCTTTCTTAAGAGGAGGAAATGGAGAC
Organism: Bos grunniens; assembly: GCF_055505025.1. Taxonomy (NCBI): domain Eukaryota; kingdom Metazoa; phylum Chordata; class Mammalia; order Artiodactyla; family Bovidae; genus Bos; species Bos grunniens. Next base: position 47,682,457 of record NC_141168.1, on the reverse strand, counting down.
TCAGATATAATTGAATCATTTGTTGAAGGCCACACATTGAATTTTGTTTCTGCTCTCTACTGAGTGGAAGCTTAGTGAGAGAAATACTGATGCTATACTGTCTGAGGTAAATATATTCTAACTATTCCTCTAGGTGAGGAGTTTCACATTTGAGTGAGTTACAGGGACCAAGCAGGCAGAGTTGATGACTGAAGTGGGCACAGAGGGGACAATGGGTCCTGGGGGAGCTGCTCTTCAGTTTCCAGTGACCTCCTCAGGTTAGAGTGGGCTTCCAGTGGGGCTAGGTTTACTAAATAAAATCAAACACACACTGGAATTGAATCTTATTTTAAAATCCCAATATAAATGTGGGAAATAATAATAATACAACCCCATTTGTGTCAATGAAAATACATGCTTGGGCTATATTTAGTCTATTTTTGTTCTATTCGTTTCATTTCCTCTTCTCCAGAAACTTTAAGACCCCATCAGGGGACTGCACCTAACATCATTTATTCTTCTTTCTAGAAACGGTTTTACAGCATTGTGATTTTGGGATGTGGTACTTTTGGCTTACACTGAGGTACATGTGATCCATGATAAACTCACTCTTGTATTTATTGTAAGGTTATTTGGAGGACACTGTTCACTATGCTGGTCCTCCTTATAAAAAACTAATGGGAAAAACATTCTCTCTGGACTCAGTGCTAGTACTAGTTGAACTTTTCATGAATATCTTTTAAGTCTTCAGGATGCCAAATTATGAAACTTAGCATGTTTTTTTCACTTATCTTGCTTTCTAGAAGGTTCAGAACAAGATCTGTGGCCCATAACAACAAAAGATTAAGGTAATAGTGACACACGCTTTGCATGTTGATCTTGTAGTGAATTTTATTTCATTTCCTACTTTTATCCTCAGTCCACTTTACTTACTCTTGAAAATAATCTTGTATTTAATGAAGTTAAGAGCTGCTACACACACACAACAGTATATGAGTAATGTATCCAGTAAAGGTGAGAATTCAAATTTAAACTCAGAGCTTCAATCTAAGTCCAGCTTTCTCTCCTTCATGACACAATTTATTCTTGTTTTCAGATTCTGAAACTAAAAGTAGTTGAGTTGGAAGGGATGTGCAGTTGGTTGTTTCAGTACAGTGCAGTGATTTTCCTTAAAAAAATGCTTCTTAGTGTTTGAATATGTGTGCATGAGTACATATGCACACGTAGGATGCTGTGAGGTTTGAAGGGGATTTTACACTTTTACACTTTCACAGCAGGGCTGCAAAAACTTTGACTCTGAGCTTAATGAAAATTAACATCTTCCTTCTCTCAATTTCAGCCATTTAGATTTACTTGGTTAGAAATTGTGTTCATAAGAAAGCTTTGAGTGTGTGTGTGTGTGTGTTTTACATCTGCCTGTGTATTCCCTGTTTGCTTGGAGCTAGAGGCAATGCTTAGGGGAAGACAAGATGACAGTGGCAAAATCAGTTCAGGCCACTGTCAGTTGTACGGCCAAAATAAAGCAAAGCATGTGTTCTACTCACCTACTATCCCTTGGTGTGGGGAGGGGGTGGTCAATAAAGTTTAAGGTACCACGTTTGGTCTCACATATTCCTGCAGTACTAAAGTGTTTGGAAACTCATTGTGATACTTCAAAGGAACACCAAAATTTCTTTAACATGCAAAAATCTATTCAATTTCTTATTCTTCTTTACTTTTGGGCATTTAATTTATCTAAAATCTTATAGGTCTATGAAAGCTTTCCAGAGGTCATTAGTTTAGCCTTCTGCTGCCAAGCAAGTCTGCATTTTCTAGTGTTTCCAGAACAGTAGATTTTATAACCTTTGGAAACACCTTTGGACACTTAATCAACTCTTGCCTTCTACTTATTCTTCATCCCTCCAGCTGTATCTTGAGCAGAGTTCTTTCTAAGTGACAAAGAAAAAAAAATCAATGATCTTTACCAGTGTTTTTAAATGTATCAGAATAAGCCACAGTGCTTCCTAAAATGCAGATTCCCTGGGCACCAGCATAAGAAAGTAAAAAGTGAAGTCGCTCAGTCGTGTCCGACTCTGTGCAAATCCATAGAAGGCCTCCCACCAGGCTCTCCCGTCCCTGGGATTCTCCAGGCAAGAACACTGGAGTGGGTTGCCATTTCCTTCTCCAATGCATGAAAGTGAAAAGTGAAAGTGAAGTCGCTCAGTCGTGTCTGACTCTTAGTGACCCCATGGACTGCAGCCTACCAGGCTTCTCCATCCATGGGATTTTCCAGGCGACTGAACTGAACTGAACTGAACTGATTGGTAGATATTTGGATTGTTTCCTTACTTTTCCTACTACACATAGCTTTGACATGAGTTACTTCAAATGTGTGTCAATCAATTGGTCAAGTCAAAGGGTATGTTTATTTGTAATTTGATAGATATTGTATTGTCCTCATTAAGTGTTGTACCAATTTACTTCACTCAGGAAATGCATGGAGTCCCTATTTCTTCATTGTCTTACTGAGATACGATCAAACTTTTGAAACTTTGCCAATCTGATAAATGAAAAGTTTTCTAAGTGTATTTCTATCCTAATTTTGTATTATTTTATGTGAATGGAACATCTTTTTATATATTTGAGAACCATTTTTTTTTTAATGTGAACATTCTGGTTCATATCTTTTGGTCATTTTTATATTCAATTGTTCATTTCCTTATCAATTTCAAAGAATCCTGTGTGTATTAGGAACATTTTCTCTCTGATTTGAAAATTATTTTTCTTCTTTTTCAGTTGTCTTTTGACTTTGCTTATCATTTTTATTACCAAAAATATTAAAAAGATTTTTTTGAGTAGTTCAGTTTATCTGTGACTATATCCAGAATCTACATGAAAATCTACCTTATCTCATGTAGATTTTGGATTTTGAGTCATAAAGTGACCTTACAATATAATTCTTCCATGTTTCCTCTTGCTACTTTTATCACTTCATTTAAAAAATATTTAAACCTTTGTTCCATGTGTAATTTACCTTCGTGTAGGTAGAAATTACATATTTATTTTTTCAAATGGTTACCAAATTGTCTCAATACTTTCTTGATTAATCTATTTTCACCACTGGCATGAGCCTCACTCCATCTTTAGCATACAGTGAATCATCATAGATATTTGGGTTAATTCTGGATTTCCTTTTCTACACCACTGGTCTATTCATGTCTCACTACAACACTGATTTGATTATTTGTATATAATATAATGTTTTAATATCTGATAATAGTAATCCCCCTTTGATCTTTTATTCTAGTTTTTTCCTGACTCTTCTATTTAATTATTTATCTGTATGAACTCAAAGATCTACTCATCTAGTTAAGAAAAATTTTTTTAAGGATTGTTAAATTTATATATTTCTTCAAGGAGAATTAAGATTATGATATTGAGTCTTCCTTCTCAAGAACGTGGTGTATCTTTCCATTTGTTCCTGTCTTTTGTGTCTTTTTGTAGCATTTTAAGACTTTCTTCATACTGGCCTTATGCACTTACATTTATTCATGGCATTTTATCTTTTTCAATGCTATTCCATATGGAATTACTTATCCCATTCTGTTTTGTACTTGGTTATTATTTTCACTTATGAATATATATATATTTCCTTATCTGCTGTGAAGATTATTGTCATCTATTAAATTTTAAATTATAACAATCTTTATATTCACAGAAGTTCTATTTAGTTATTAAAGCTCAGCTGGAGCTTTTTTCATCTTATTTATTGTTTTAGTTTCTTAATAATTCTAAATAGTTCATTTTGTAGTATTTTTCAGCTCTCAGGGGCCAACTTCACCTGTTGGAGGAATCTGTTTTGTGCCTCATGGAATTACCTTTCTTTAGGAGATTTAAAATTTTGCTCTGAGTTTCTCTTCAGCTCAGTTACTTTTCCCCATAGGAGTCCCTTGAGATCCTGGTTGTGAAAATATTCCTAGAGTGCTTCTGGGGATGCTTCTTCTGGAGTCTTAACAATTTTCAGTGGTTGTGGAGAGATCTATATCTTAATTTCTTGTCAAGATATCTTACCTTCCGATTAGTGTAGATTGAGACTCTGCATATCTGGGGTTTGATGTCTCATGAGTTTACTTTGATCCCCACTTAGAGTCCTGGACAGATGGCAAACTTTCTTGCTCTTTCCTCAGGCTTTTCAGTTTTGTTTGTTTGTTTGTTTTCCCATAGAAGTGACAGCTCTTCAACACTGTATATTTTGCAAAAGGTTCCATTTCAGCTTTTCTGCTTAACAGCAGGCAGAGGCCAACCTTCTGTTCCAGGGGAAGTGTAAACACTCCATGCTCACATGTGCCCTGGGCCTATGTCTTCTCTAAAAAATCTTAGGATTGATAAGGGAAGACTGTCCAAACAGAAATTTAAATGGGTAACTTTGTAACATTGGGAAATATTGGAACAGAATAACAGTATAAACACAGAGAAATTTCTTCCCTTTCTTATAGGGAAACATTGGAGAGAAAGACTGTAGTGCTTTTTTCCCAAATGAATGCCTTGGGGTTTTTGTCAATTTGTGCCTTACTTTAAGTAAAAGTTGATAAGGTCTGCATTTTCTTCTCTCACCTTCATTCCTTTTTATGTCAGAAGTTAATTATCCAGTCTATGTAATTATTACCAGCACACGGAGTCTCAGAGCCTGCAAGAGGTTCAGAATTACATATGGACTTTTAGCAATTTACACAGTATGGGCTTTGCGCCAATTTGAGAAACACTGAAAGCCATTATCATCTATCTGTAAAATGCCTTGCCCTGTGTTTGCTGCCTTCAGAAAAGTGGGTTACAAGAAAGCCACAAAATACCACTGAAATAATTGGGCATGCAGTTCTGGGCATTTTATAGATACCCATTTGCTAGCTGCACATCCATTGTGTTCTTATTGGCTTTTTTATTTTGAGAAGTCAGGCAAGTTTTTCTTTTGTTCTAGACAATCACTATCCTATACCAGCTAATCATTTTCTTTAGGAGATTTCTTTGCTATAATCCAATCTTCCCTGAAGATAATTTGATTTTATTCTAGGTCCACAAGTGTCACATCCTTGTTGGCTGGGTCAGTCATTTCAGAGTGATATTAAGTGTTTTTCTTTCTTTTCTTTGAGTTTAAGTATTGAAGAACTGGATTTCACCCAAAAGTTGACATTCTTGAGTATTCTTTCTCTTCTTCATATGCCTTACTCTACTTTTAGTATTTTTCTCCCTACCTCTTACCCTGTAGGTATTCATACTAGAAGTCGCCAAAGCTTTTGGAAATACTGGGTGTTGGTTTTTGTTTGTTTGTTTGTTTTTTGGCCTTTTACAGTCTTTGGTACAATGTTTCTGTCTTTTGTGTGAACTACCTTTTGGCCATGAAGAAGTTTTTTAAATTATTTAACTCTCTTTAAATTATTTAAATTAAATTATTATTTAAATTTTTTAAGTCTCTTGGGAATACCAGACCACCTGACCTGCCTCTTGAGAAATCTGTATACAGGTCAGGAAACGACAGTTAGAACTGGACGTGGAACAACAGACTGATTCCAAATAGGAAAAGGAGTACGTCAAGGCTGTATATTGTCACCCTGCTTATTTAACTTCTACGCAGAATACATCATGAGAAACGCTGGGTGGATGAAGCAGAGCTGGAAATAAGATTGCTGGGGGAAATATCAATAATCTCAGATATGCAGATGACACCACCCTTATGGCAGAAAGTGAAGAAGAACTAAAGAGCCTCTTGCTGAAAGTGAAAGACGAGAGGGGAAAAGTTGGCTTAAAGCTCAACATTCAGAAAACAAAGTTCTTGGCATCCGGTCCCATCACTTCATGGCAAATAGATGGGGAAACAGTGGAAGCAGTGGCAGACTTTATTTTGGGGGCTCCAAAATCACTGCAGATGGTGACTGCAACCATGAAATTAAAAGACGCTTACTCCTTGGAAGGAAAGTTATGACCAACCTAGACAGCGTATTAAAAAAGCAGAGACATTACTTTGGCAACAAAGGTCCATCTAGTCAAGGCTATGGTTTTTCTAGTAGTTATGTATGGATGTGAGAATTGGACTATAAAGAAAGCTGAGCACTGAAGACTTGATGCTTTTGAACTGTGGTGTTGGAGAAGACTCTTGAGAGTCCCTTGGACTGCAAGGAGATCCAACCAGTCCATCCTAAAGGAAATCAGTCCTGAAATTTCATTGGAAGGACTGATGTTGAAGCTGAAACTCTAATACTTTGGCCACCTGATGCAAAGAGCTTACTCATTTGAAAAGACTCTGATGCTGAGCAAGATTGAAGGCGGGAGGAGAAGGGGACAACAGAGGATGAGATGGTTGAATGGCATCACAGACTCAATGGACATGAGTTGGAGTAAACTTCAGGAATTGGTGATGGATAGGGAAGCCTGGCGTGCTGCAGTCCATGGGGTCGCAAAGAGTCACACACGGCTGAACGACTGAACTGAATTGAACTAAAATCTCTTTACAGTTTTATAAGATTATATCATCTTTTCACTAGGTAAGAAACAACAGCACTATGCATTCTTAGAAAATAAACAGTATTACAACAATCAGCAAGTCACCACAGGAGACCTCCAATTCACGAGTGAATGGAATAATGAGAGGAGGCTGGAGTTTTGTTGCATTTGCAGACCTCATATACCCTATTGGACTCAACTGCACATTTGGCTGCAGATCCTGAGAATAAACCATACACTTGTGTTGTTATATGGGAAGAAACATATATCTTACAAAGGGAACATATAAGCCTCAGAAATGTTTTGCCCAGAACATGTGAACCAATGCAGGTGGATTCTTTACCAGCTGAGCCACCAACAAATCCCAAGAATACTGGAGTGGGTAGCCTATCCCTTCTCCAGAGGGTATTCATAACCCAGGAATTGAACCGGGGTCTCCTGCATTTCAGGCAGATTCTTTACCAGCTGAGCTACCAGGGAAGCCCAATTTTGTGGCCAAACAGTATAAATTGAGATTTGCCAATTTGCCACCAGATCCAGAAATCTGCCATTGGTGTTCCTAAATTAATACCATTTTCCCTCAAGACTACAGACATCCCACACGGAATGGGCCCTCGGATATGGAACTGGTTAGAAATGTGAACATCCTTCTCTCTAATGACAGGGATCCCATTTGTGCTGCATGCTGACTGCAAAGTTTTTATCCCAAGCCTCACTAGGGATGTATTTGGGGGAGAATGTGATGAGGACAGCAAAGTGGTACCTCATGGCTCCCCGGGCTGCCTGCACTAATGTGCTGATTTAATTCAAGGATGTGCTGAAAAAACGCTTCTCTGCTTGGAGTACAACTTCCAGAGAGAAGCACCTTTGCAGTCAATAAGAATGAGGAGATGACTTTTTGAACCAAGAGCATTTATTCCCGACTGGAATAAATTATCTCAAGACTTGATAATTATAATTAATGTGGTTGGGTTGAAAGTAAGGTTCTCTCTTCCCAGGCTGACTGGGTAAAATGATCTGTTAGGTCGACGTGAGCGTTACAGTATCAGTTCACTGACATGGCTGGTCCGTGTGGAATTTCAGGAGAGGTGGGCACTGTATCTAGCCTGTGGGATGATAGATAACGGCTATGTGTTGGGGCAATAACATACTTTAAACAGCCATTTGCCCCATCTGTTCCTTCTTGCAGAGAATTATGGGGTAATTTGCTCTAAAGTAACTTCTAACAGAAAACATATTTGGCATGGACAAGGGCCTATAGTACCATCATGATTTTATATACTACTTTTCCTAAGGAAATCCTGGTTTTATTAAATGAGCAACCTGGCAGTATAAAACTCTCCTAATTTTTCTCTTAACGCTCCTGTAAAAGGCATTCAAATGGCTTGAATGAACAGGTTTCATTTTATGTCAGTTTTTTTGCTTCATTCAAATAGAATCTACTTTCAGTGCACTTTGTTATGAAGCTGTAATACTATTATTTCTAGGGCACATTGTTTAGGAATTGGCCAGCATAAGACAACTATATGAATTCTTCCACTAGGGGAAGTTTGTTGCTTCAGGATCGGAGTTTTGTTTTTCAAGAAATAAACACACTATTAAAATACCTGTAAAGTACTGTGAAATACTATATTTGGTTAGCTACCCTCTCACCAATCTGGCTTCATTCAGCCAGCTTTTTAGCAACTAATGCTTCACTGTTTGAGTATGCTGTTTGGGAAACTTGCTGGCCCTGACTGTGACATTATTTTGTCCTTATTTATTTGTTTCTGACATAGAACCCTTAAATTTAAGGACCTAAAGCATCCTTTGGAAACAACAATGAAAACAAATCAAAGTGGAATTCAATTTATGAAAGCATTCCAAATCACTTATACAGGTTGAATCCATGTTTCCACTTATCTTTTCACCAATACAACCCATCCCTCTGGTCACTGAACAGACCTTTTCTAAGCACTGAGTGCTAAGCACTGACAAGAATACAGACCTTTACGAAAATCTGGTTTCCTTCCCTGAGTGTGGTCCTCCCACCAAATAATCCTGTTGTGTCCCATACTACAGGCTGTGAGAACTTTTTTGAATTTGTTTTTAGAAGTACTTAATTTTTTCCCATCTGTAAGTGATCCTTTACCTCCGTGGTGGGGACATGGATTCATAGATGGTACAGTGGGAGTTGCTGCTGCTGCTGCTAAGTTGCTTCAGTCGTGTCCGACTCTGTGTGACCCCATAGACAGCAGCCCACCAGGCTCCGCCGTCCCTGGGATTCTCCAGGCAAGAACACTGGAGTGGGTTGCCATTTCCTTCTCCAATGCATGAAAGTGAAAAGTGAAAGGGAAGTCGCTCAGTCGTGTCCAACTCTTAGCGACCCCATGGACTGCAGCCTACCAGGCTCCTCTGTCCATGGGACTTTCCAGGCAAGAGTGCTGGAGTGGGGTGCCATTGCCTTTTCTGACAGTGGGAGTTAGGAGTGGGGGAAAGAGGCTGTCAGTTAATTCTGTGTGGAAACTAGCCAATTTAAGCTTCCCTGAGTAGTGTAGCATAGGTTCTCCGTAATTCTTAGTTGCTCCACTTTTGGATTGTTGTTTCTAAAGTGGGACCACACTGGCTTCAACCCATTTTCTACATTTGGAGTTTTACTGAAATAAAATAGTATGTAAGGGTATGTAATTTGAAATCATGTATGACAGTGTTCAAATCTGGGCTCACCAGTCACAATCTATGTGCTTTCATACAAATTCCATCATCTCTCTGAGCTCAGTTTTCTCATTGTAAAATGAGGCTGATAATCATAGCAAGCCCATGACATTGCTTTGAAGATTAAATTGAATATTAAATGTTTACTGTCTGTTACCTAGTAGTTCCCTTTTTTTGTTTTTTAATGTAATAAATGCCAGGAAACTAGTATCTCTGTTCTAAATTCTTCATTCAGTTCTTGACATCTCAACATCAGATGTTAAATTGGCAAAAGTTAAGGAAATTTAAAAGAAAGGGAGTTGAAATAATTAATGTCAATATAAGATTTATTTACACAAGTAATAAGGATAGATGTATTCTTGTATAAACCATATGGAGAACACAACTTCTGCAAAGAATTCAAATATAAAAAGACTTTAAATTTTATTTTTAAGTTAATTTATCATAATGCTTAGGCTTTCACTCTAGGATTTTGAAGTTTTCACCCATGTTTTCAGTAAGTTTTAAGAATTCTGTGAGGAAGATGTGTGCATGTGCACGTGTGTCTGTCTGTCTGTCTGTCAGTTGCTCAGTCATGTCTGACTCTTCGTGACCCCATGGACTGTAGCCTGCCAGGCTCCTCTGTCCAAGGAATTCTCCAGGTAAGAATACTGGAGTAGGTTGCTGTTACCTTTTCCAATGAGGAAGGTATTATCTCTAAATTATGGATGTGAGGAGAAGAAGATGCACAGAGATAATATGATGTGAGCAAAGTCACACAATGAATGAGAAGTAGAGACTTGCCCTGGCTCTTTCTAGGCCTTCACTGTTTTGGTCCAGGAGCCTGAATGTACAAGGTCACCAGTAACTACTCAGGAATGTAACACACGCCACCTCGAGTCTACTTCTCAGAATCTGCCAAATAGGAGGGATTAATCAACCAGTGACCAATCACTTTCACATCCTCACGTCCAGCATAATGTCCATGCTCGGTGGCTATAATCTTTCTTTGGTCCCATTCCTTTTATTATACTCACTTCTCCAAACTAACTTTCTGGTTAAATATAACTCTAATTTCTCTAGACCAGCACCCATATGGCTTAAGAAAAATACATACTGAGACTGACTAGACTCCTTAAATTCATGACCTTGAACTTCATTTGGACTCTGAATGCCCACCAACAATCATTCCAAACTTCACTAATCCATTCACTCTTCTACTCTATTTGATAGCTCGTTTACTATTTTCTTTTCTTTTGTCCAGGCTCAACACTTTCATCCCTACCTTCATTTTCAGGGAAAACTGGGACATTGGAAAGGATTTCCAAAAATTCTCATGACATTTTACTTTCAAAAAGCCTTCCAGGGTCTGCTGTTCCTATACTCTGCAGGCTTAGCTGTAACCATAGTTGTGTGTCTGTACGCCAATCTCAGCCCCCAGGTCCTCTCTTCTCTCACCTACTCAAGGACATTTCTCCAGAAATTCTCTCCTTTCTCTCTGGTATCATTAGGTTACTTATTATTATTATTATTATATATATTACTATATATATAATATATATTATTATATAAATATTACATTATTACTATATATATAGTACTTAATCATTACTATTAGCATTCAAACATTTTTATTCTACTAAAAACAAAAGAAAACCAAAGAGAAGTAAGAAAGCAACTCTTCTTTGACTTTTACTTTCTCCAGTAGAGAAAGTACTTTTTGTTGCCCACTTTCTTTTCAACAAAACTCTTTGAAGCCGAGTTGTCTAAACTCATTTTAGATGTCTTCAGTTCAGTTCAGTTCAGTTCAGTGGCTCAGTCGTGTCCGACTCTGTGACCCCATGAATTGCAGCACGCCAGGCCTCCCTGTCCATCACCAACTCCCCGAGTTCACTCAGACTCACGTCCATCGAGTCAGTGATGCCATCCAGCTATCTCATCCTCTGTCATCCCCTTCTCCTCCTGCCCCCAATCCCTCCCAGCATCAGAGTCTTTTCCTATGAGTCAGCTCTTCGCATGAGGTGGCCAAAGTACTGGAGTTTCAGCTTTAGCATCATTCCTTCCAAAGAACACCCAGGACTGATCTCTTTTAGAATGGACTGGTTGGATCTCCTTGCAGTCCAAGGGACTCTTAAGAGTCTTTTCCAACACCACAGTTCAAAAGCTGTCTTGCTTATTGCTAAATATAGTGGTCACTTCAGTGCTCCTTTTAGTTCTGTAGCAGTGGACACACTGATCTCTCTTCTCTTTAATAGACTTTCTTCCACTGGCTTTCAGGACACCATGTCTTCTGGTTTTTTTTTTTTTTTTCTGCATCACTGGCTGCTCCTTCTCTGATGCCTTTGCTTTTTCCTTTTCATCTCCTAGACCTCTTAATATTGGCACACCCAGGACAGAGTCCTTGGTTGTTCAATCTGTGATGACATACAACTGTGTGGCTTAAATGAACAAATAAAAAAATAACTCCTAAACTTACATCATTCAATTGGATATTTCTTACCACCTCCAAAGTGATATTTTTGATTATTTTCTCCCAGATATCTAACAAGTAGTTCAAATTCAATGTCCCAGATTCAACTGAGTTTCTGATCCACCTCTTAAACCCTGTTCTTCTCATTATAGGTGATAGTAAATCCATCTTTCCTTCTGCTCGTGCACACACCAGAGGAATCATCTTTCACTCTTCTTTCTCTCGTACCCCACATTCAATTTAGCAGAAAATACTGTTAGTTCTTTCTGCAATGTATTTCCAGATATTTTGCCAGAATTTGGCCATTTCTCACCACCTTGACTGCTCCCACTGTTCCAAGGCACCATCCCCTCCCATCTTACTTAATAGCCTTGTCACACGGGCTTCCTGCTTCTGTCCATATCCCTCTGCCCTTCTCCCACCACTGTATTGTTTACTCAAAACATAACACCCTGAGTGAAACTTTTTAATGTGTTTGTCTTATCACTTTTCTGCCCAAACTCTAGCAGCAGATCCCATTTAGGATAAAATCCAGTCTAGTAAAGAGCCCTTCATTGTCAGAGCCCAACCTCTCTCCCCCTCCATCCTGTTATTCTGCCTCAGGTCCACTTGACCTGGGCAACATAGCCCTCCTTGCTTCTTCAAACTTGTCAAGCATGCTTCTCTCCTAGGACTTTTGTACATCTCTCAGAAACCATCTTTCCCAGATGTGTGTATAGCTAATCACTTAACTTCATTTAAGCCTTTGCTCAAATGTCAGCTTCTCCATGGGGTCTAATCTGTTGTCCAATTTAAAATTACAGCTTATACCATCTGCCTGGTGGCTCAAATGGTAAAGTATCTGCTTGTAATGCAGGAGACCAGGGTTCATCCCTGGATCAGGAAGATCCCCTAGAGAAGGGAACAGCAACCCACTCCAGTATTCTTGCCTGGAGAATCCCATGGACAAGGAGCCTGGTGGGCTGCAGTCCATGGGGGTAGTAGAGAGTCAGACACGACTGAGTGACTTTTGCTTTCACCATCTGCACATTGCCTGAGTCTCCTTGCAATACTGGGTATTTTTCTATGGTCCTAGTCACTTCCTGATATATTTGCTTATTTATTTTATTAAAAATTTGCTTATTTATTTAATCTATTGTTTCTTGTCTCTGTCTGCCAGAAAGTAAGCTCCCTGGGGGCTAGAATTGCCTGTTTTTTTCACTGATGTATCCTGAGAAATTACAGTTGTATCATGCAAAAAGCAGATGCTTGAAACACATTTGTTTAGTGAATAATGATTTAGGAATCCTGCTGCCTTAGTGTTGCAGTTATAGATAGAATTGGCCTTGGAATATTTTGGGGTTTGTGGTTTTCTATTCCTAGGCCCAGATGATTCTTTATTGGAATCAAGATTTTCTGTGAGGCTCTATTGGCCAAGGATGGATTTCTTTTGGAAGACATAAAAATTCTCTTTTCCTAAGGTTTTACAAAAGAATCCCACATGTTTAGCACATTATCTGGTATACTAACAAATAAAGGAGAAAAGCTCCAGACTTTATCTGGACTTTGAATTCTTATAAAGTGATATGAGTTCTAGAACGTACTGGAGAGCAGAGAACCCTCTGGGTCCCCTTCATGGCCAGCTCCTTGGACCTCATGGCCACTTGTGGGTCATTGCTGATCTACTGGATTGTTGAACCCAGGTCTCTAGCATTGCAGGCAGATTCTTCACCAGCTGAGCCACAAGGGAAGCCCTTGGATTATGCAATGGTTGTTAAGTAGTTCATGTTGAGGTAGAAACAACAGAAGTCTGAAGTCAGATGTAGGATCACATCAGATCCTGGATTTAATGCTCCAAGCCTCTTCTTTACTATAAAGTCATTGCAAGGTTCTCATGAAATAGTGTGTATAATGTTGCCAACTCAAGGCAGGCATAGAGCAGGACCATTAAGGGTGAATTTTCTTTTCCTGGAAAAGAACTCTGCATTATCTCCTGTTATTTTCTGGGCATCACAAAAGAATTTACCTTGCCTCAATATATGAACATACACCAAAGAGATTAATTTATGAACTGGAAGAAACAGAACAAAGGACTTCTTGCTTCTCTTTTATTAACTCTGAATGCCTCAGATTTACAATGAAAATTACAAGCTCTAGCAGTTTTCTAGGGAATACCAATGAAAAGACTACAAATCATCATTTCTGGAGATAAAAGAACTAAGTAGCCATTTAAATTTTCATTAAGAATATGTGATTGTGAATATTTATTGAGAACCTACTGTGAGCAGTAGTAGATGTCTTATAGAACTGAGTATAGAACAGACGGGACTTGTGAATTCCAAAACTACTAAACGTTAATGTGCTTTAGTAGCACTGGGCAAAATATTTTTATCAAGACAATTGAAGAGCTTCTAAGGGACTTTCTCAGAGATTGTTAGGCACACTTCAGAGGATGCTGTTAGGAAGCTTTTAGGAGAGTTGTGCAAATGCATAGTCAGCTTAAAGCTGCTAAACACATTAATTAAAGCCAACTATTCTCATGTGGTGGCCATAGTTTCAACTGAGAATGACTGCACCACATCTGTTTCCTTCAGGCACAACTTTAGTCTTCATTTGAGAGAGTGTGTTGGAGATTGAGGATGAAAGAAAAAAAAAAAAAAGAAAAACCCTTAAGAATGTTAAGAAATTCAATTCCTATGTAGTCCTCTAAAAATCACCTACCCATTTAGTGCTACAATTAATTTGCCTGTGAAATAGAAATAGTAACAATGCAAATAAGAATTATTTTTTGGAAACCTCTAATCGAAGTTCTCCAAAATTGAAGTGGGCTGAAATTGACTATGGAAATTATAATGCCATGTGACGACTGAGGAAGTTCAATTTCATTAGAAGACTAAGTATAGATTGAATTAGTGTTTGTTCCCTTTTCCCTGAAGTTGCTGCTGCTTACAGCAGGAAGGTAACACTTTGGTAGCCAATGTGAGTAATAACAACTTTGAATTGAATTTGTCTAGTCTTCCATACTGAGTTATTTTCAGCTATTCAGAAAAATGTACAAATGTCATATTCACATAATGCAAAACCAGTTTGGACTCTTGGAACTATTTTAATTTATTTTCAAATGATTGCAACAAAACAACTGCTGCTTTCTAAGTATTAACTACGTTGACATAAATGATGGCTTTAAGATACACTTTAATATGCAGCAATAATAAAGTTATGTATATAATTTGGTATGTCCTCATCAACAGCTAAGTGAAAAACCAGAATACAAAATTGAAAATAAACTATGACCTTAATTATGCAAAAGCATTTACATACTTCACATTTTCTTCATGTACATATATGCACAGGGTATATCAGAAGTAAACATGGCAAATGTTAGCAGTGGTCATCTCTAGGTGATGAGATTATTGGTGTTCTTTTTTGTTCTATTCTTTGCATTTTCAATGCTTTCTGGGTTACAGTGAAAATCTATGAATCTGATAACAGTAGGAAAAAACCATTAAAATTATGCTTAAAGGTGCTTTGCACAGGGCAGGGGCTAGAACAGTGAATGGGTCTATCAGGAAAGCTGACAAACTTTACCAGCTCTCTGGCAGCTATGTTCATCTTTCTTGTAGGATGAGAGAAAATGTCACATCACGAAGGTTTCATTACCAAGAAAATGATGACGTGTTATAAATCACTACCATAAATAATAAGCATGGACTAATCAAGTCCCTTTTGTGATGCAATGTCTCTAATTGCTTTTAATTTCATGCTTTCCCTTACTGTATTAGCTAATTCTTAAATGTGTAATCTCCACTGCCCTCTCAGTCATTAACATAAATTAGCAATTTTATACTGTATGGAAATCAGTTGGCTGAAAAAGTCAGTTATGTGGAAAATACTGTAAATAACCTTTTTCATCTCAATTAAACAATTTTGGTGTGAAACCACAGGCTTTAAGGAATAAGTAATTGACTAAAGCAGTTAAAAACCTCTGGGTCCAATCCAGAAAACCTTACACAGACAAAATTCTCACTTTCTTCAGCACTAATCTTCTACTCCGAAGTGTATAAGGATAAGGCCAGAGATGAAACCCTATGTGGACAAAAGAAGAGGGATATGAGATAACATTTCTCAGTGTTACATGCACTATCATAGTCCAAAGTAAAATATCATTAGATCCATAATTATATGGGATTCTCAGGTGGCACTAGTGGTAAAGAACCCAGTTGCCAATGCAAGAGAGATGTGGGTTTGACTCCTGGGTTGGGAGGAGGGCATGGCAATGATAGCTCACAGTGAATGATGTTGGATTTGGGATTTGTGATCTCTGAATAAGAAGATTTAGTTTTGGGACAAGGGACTAGTCTTGATCACTCAAGAGCTTTTGAGTAGCAGATTTTTATTAAACTGAAAAAGAGACAGAGAAAGCTTCTGATAGACATCAGAATGGGGACAGAGAGTATCCCCCTCACTAGTCTTTGGCAAGAGAGCTATATACTTTTTAAATTCGTTATTACAATAAATCAAAAGAATGTCTCATGGTTGTAAAAATTTTACCAGACCCACTTCCACAATTTAAGTTTTAAGATAACAGGATTAGAATTTAACAATAGAAAGACTTTACCAGACCCATTCCCATAATATACATTCTAAGATATCAGGGTTAATCAGAAGGTTTTCAGAAAGGAGAAATTGTCCTCAAGCAGGATACATTGTTGTTATATAATCCTTAGTACAGAGTTTAAACTGAGTTTTTTGTTGTGTAATCTTCAGTTCTGGGCTTAAAGAAACAACAACAACAACAACAAAGTTTTATGTGACTAATATTAAGGAATGTGGTGGGAAAAAAAAAAAAAAAAAAAACAACTATTGTCCTTTTCTCCTCCTTAAGACCCCCAGCCCCCTTTCTCCTCCTCAGGGACCCCGGACTTCTTATCAACCTGTCTAGGAATTGACTCTGTCAGCAAACCCACTCCAGTGTTTTTGCTTAGAGAATCCCTTGGACAGAGGTTACAGTCCATAGGGTTGCAAAGAGCTGGACATAACTGAAGTGACTTAGCATGCACACAATTATATATAAACTAGACAACCAAACGGTGAAGGCAATGGCACCCCACTCCAGTACTCTTGCCTGGAAAATCCCATGGACGGAGGGGCCTGGTAGGCTGCAGTCCATGGGGTCGCTAGGAGTCGGACACGACTGAGCGACTTCACTTTCACTTTTCACTTTCATGCATTGGAGAAGGAAATGGCAACCCACTCCAGTGTTCTTGCCTGGAGAATCCCAGGGACGGGGAGCCTGGTGGGCTGCTGTCTATGGGGTCGTACAGAGTCGGATACAACTGAAGCGACTTAGCAGCAGCAGCAGCAGACAACCAAAAAGGACCTACTGTACTGTATAGCACAAAGAACTATACTCAATATTTCATAATAACCTATAAGGGAAAAGAATGTGAAAATGTATATACATATAAATCACTGCTATATAGCTGAAACTAACATGGTATTGTAAATTGACTATACTTCAATTAAAAATATTTTTAATTAAAAAAATAAAACAAGTAATCACTATGCTAGCCTATAAAATTTTAAAGTTAATAGTGTAACCTGATAAAATAATAATTTTGCTATATGCTTAATGTATCTTGAGAGAGATTAATTAAAGGAAATTAAATGGCAGTTGAAGATGCTAGATGATTGAAATTTTAAAAAATGGCATTGAAATATAATATACAAATGTGTACTCTTCAGTGTTTTCTAAACTATGGTCAGCTACTGTGTACTCTCCCAGGATGCTTTGTTTGCAAATGAAAGTGCATGATAAAATGATTTAGGAAACTTTTATATCATATATACCTCTCTTGAAGGGTCACAAATCACATTAAGATATTAAAGATCTGGGAACTTGTGCAATAAAGGAATACCTTTAAATTTGTTTAAAACAGTATTTAGCTAAATTTATAAATAGAACTTTTTTTTTTTAAACCTAACATCTACTAACATCCCTTTGTGCTTTTATTCCATAGGATACACCTAAAGACCTACAAGCATTACATCAGTATTCTAAACTAATGGATATGGATGTGGTGCACATGTAATTAGGAGGTCATTTCTATGGCTGCCACATTCACTTTTTATCCAATAAATAGTGTTGCAAATAGATGCTAATACAGTCTTTTTTCCCAGGAAAAACTATATAGTGAACTGATGGCTCCTAGGAGCCACTTAGATCCAGGTATTTCTGATAAAAAATAAAACAAACAAACAAAAAAAGCCAAAACCCTGTTTAAGATTCTTGATTTAAAAAAATGACATATTTAAAAATAATTCAATGGCACAGTATATATAAAGTGTCTTTTGCAGTCTGAAGAGGTATATAGTAACCCAAAGGACTCTTTTTTCTGCCCTCTCTCCCTTATTTCCATCTGCTACACTGATAACCATTATTTTGAGTGAAAAACTTTTTTACTTCCTATCCTGCATCACTGGATTGTGAGATGGAGTGGGGTGGTCCAAGGTCCAAGTCCCTGTTAGGTTTGTTGATCCACTGTCTACCTATTTTTCCTCAAGGTTCTGACAAATCCCTTCTGCACAGAGCTCACTCTTCTACTCAACCACTCATTTGGGTCCTTGTGGCCAATCTGTACAGGCAGGAAACAAAATTAAATCTCTCTCCCAAGTTCTCCTCTTCAAAGATCACCAAATTGTAGTTTAGAGGCATACTCAGGGCTGTAGGGCATCTACTGAAAGCTTGGCCTGATATGTTTCCTGCTTCATCTTACAGGGCTTTTCTGTGCATGACTCACATTCATTCACAGTATACTGACTGAACAAATGATACCACATCTAGCAAACTACAGGCTTTCAGGTGGTGCGGTGGTACAGAATCACCTGCCAGCTCAGGAGACTCAGGAGACAGGGGTTCAGTTCCTGGGTCGTGAAGATCCCCTGGAGTAGGAAATGGCCATCAACTCTAGTATGCATGCCTGGAAGATTCCATGGACAGGATTCTGGCAGGCTATAGTCTATGGGTTCACAAAGAGTTGGACATGACTGAGCATGCACACCCACACATGCACAGCAACCTACGAAATAGGAGTGATCAAAAATACACAAACAAACCAAAAATGATGCATGATCTAGAAAAGAAATCGCTACCTTAACTGTTATCTTTAGCATAACTTTTACACTAAGACCCTCACATAAGGATAATCTTCATTAGTTCCTTCTACTAAGAAAATTCCAGAAAATTGTGCTTGAAATAATAGAGGGATCTACAGAAAATCTGCCTTGCTCTTGGACTATAAGCTGCTAGAATGAATTTGTGTGCCTTTTTTTCTACCAGCAATCCTTTTAAAGTTAAACTTACTCTTAAATTAACATTTATATGAACTCTAAAGAAGAAACAAAGAAGAGCTTCAAAAGAAGAAATATTTATACACTGTATTTCTTGAGGGCAGTTGTGTTGGAGTTTTTATTCAGTAGTGTCTGTGTCCAAAAACTTACATTCACACTTGATTTGCTTTTTAAATAGAAAGTTTGTTTATGAACCATTGCTTATTATTTGCTGTTAGAATCTGTATGCTTCTCTTCCCCCTCCCGTGGGCATTTCCCTTGTCTTTGATAATTATTATTTCTCTCTGGGATTTTTTTACATGTATATTATTTCTTTCTCTCTTGTCAGACTTGTGTTTAGCATTATTTTCCTAGTTTAAGGTGACTCCAGAATCTGTTCTATGATGATTCCTCTAGGGAGTTGGGTAAATTATTTGAATTTGAAAGCACTTTGAGGAATATATCTCAATCCAACCCACATATCTGAAATTTAAGGAAGGATCATATATCATAGAATGAGTGACAAACAGTTGTTTTATGTCCTCGGTAGCTTTATAACTTAGAACTGAAATAAGACTCTTATTTTCTTAGTGTGAAAAACCTGACCTTTAAATAAATGAGTAATATTTACAGTTACCAAATAGATTTTCAGAAAAAAATTAAAAATAAGGCTGGGATAAAACTCTTTAAAAAATTAGAAAAATTGCATTCAGCGATAGAAAGGTAGTCTTTTGTCATCTGTCTAGATTAGCAGTTTTCAGTGGGCATTAGTCTCCTCTGTGGAATATTTGACAATGTCTGGAGACATTTTTAGTTGCCACATTTGTGTGAGTTGCTACTGGCATCGAGTGGGTAAAGACAAGGGATGATGCTAACCATACTAAACTGCACAGGACAGTTCCTCACAACAAGAATTATCTGGCCCCAAATGTCAATCGTGCTGAGGGTAAGAAACCCTGACAAGGATCAGTGGTTCTCAGAACGTGGTCCCCAGACCTGCAGCATCAGGATCAGCTGGGAACTTGTTAAACATGTACACTCTCAAAGTCTCACCTTGGGCTTCCTATTCAGAGTGAGCCCAGCAACTGTACTTTTAACAAATACTCTGGGGGATTCTGATACATGCTAAAGTTCAAGAGCCACTGAAATGGATATTTCTATCTTCTTCTTCTTTTCCAGCCTTTTAAATAGAAGTGAATTTTTGCTTTCTATTCAACCTTTTACTTTGACCAGTAGCTAAAATCTGAAGTCAAGACCCTTCACAACAATTTCTTCTACCTCAAGAACCTTCTTGTCTGGTGGTCTTCTTGTCTGTCTCTAGTTCTCTGTCCCAAAGAAACCTCCTTCCCAGCAAGTGTGTCTTCTGTTGCGTTGTTCTAAAATACTGGCAATGGTCAATCCTGTGCTTTGGTCTCCCAAGTCTGGTCCACTCCGTGCATTGTCTAAAGCTGGAGCTTTGTCCTCCAGCGAGTCAGTGCTGGGAAGTGGAGATTTCATGCAGTTGCTCAGGACATGGCATTAATGAGCTTTTGAAGTTAGCATTCTGGGTCTTCTTTAGCCTTGAACCTGTTACACCCATTTTGTCAGGAGTTTAGGACCATATCCCTATGCTCAGTCTTTCACCTCACACCTGCCAAATCACTTACACATAGGGTTTCACATAAAACTAAAATCTATCTTGTAAAATGACTCACAGTACACATCTTAGATAATACTGAGTAACATGGGTTTCTTCATATATGAGCAAGTGCACTACCTTTTCTTCCTGCCTGTAGTACAAGAAATGGAACATACAAAATTGTGAAACCAGGAGCTGAATTTTATTACTTACACCATTTGGTAACTTGAGAAGGACTGTTAGTCCTGAATACTAGTTAGAAAGGCCTTTGATTTGCCAACCCATCCTTTCTCTATCGTGTATTCAAACCCTTATTTCAATGAAGGGAAAAACAGCTTTTGTATGAGCTTTCATAACAGAGTGGAGGAATGCAAATCTTATAATTAAGAACTTAGTCTTCATTATTAGCCTGAAAATCATACAATAAAATAAATCTGGCAGACATAGCCAAATGTTCTTACTCAGTTTATTTGGAAATATATTCATCTGTTGTGGGCTGCTGTTGCGGCTGACAGTTTTGGTTTCCTTCATCTCTATTTAGGGTTTCTGGCAAGTGGTGCTGCTAAAGACAGTAAGAACCTGAAAGGACAATTGTTGCAAATGTAGAAAAGAGGTGGGCCATGTCACCACCTAGAGTTTTCTTCATGAATCATCCCCTTCATTTTCATGGGTGCTGATTCTACTGATCATCAGGCTTTTCAACTGGGTGATGGCCACAGAGCCACAATTAAGGAAACATACACATACATCCCTTTATCTTGTCAGATAAACTTGTATTCTTACTTGTCACCTGGTCTCCTCACATCACACTCAGTGTCATTCTTCCAGAATGGGGCAGTAGTCATGCTATTCATGGTCCTAGACTCCTTTCTCTTCTCTTGGTGTCAAAAAAGAGAGGTGGGAATCTGAATCTGTCTGCATTTATCTAGCTTATTGACATAAATTTGGATGATATCTCTCTTTCATTCCCTCAGACTCTCTTTTTAAGTAGGCAGTTTATTTCCACCCCTTAAAAATAGCCCTGGCTTCCCTTTTGGCCCAGCTGGTAAAGAATCCGCCTGGAATGTGGGAGACCTGGGTTTGATCCCTGGGTTGGGAGGATCCCTAGAGAAGGGAAAGGCTACCCACTCCAGTATTCTGGCCTAGAGAATTACATGGACTGTATGGTCCATGGGGTTGCAAAGAGTCAGACATGAGTGACTTTCACGAAAAATAGCCCTAGAGGCTTACACTTAAAGATAGCAGAACCTATTTCTGTTCTTTAAAAAGTAGTTGAAATTCAGTAGGTTGCTGTGTTTCTTAAAGATGATCAATAAAATAAATGCAGACAGATTCCTTTAGAACAATGATCACCCATCAAAACAAGCAATTTCAGCTTGACATTTATGTGTGTTTGTGTGGAGAAAGCAGTTTTTACTTTCCTAAGTCTGTGTTTTGGGGAAAAGGCATTAGAGCGGGTGGTGATAGTCCTCGTTGAGGGTGTCTGTGTCCCTGACAGCAGTAGACAGTGTAGGAAATGTCATGGAACAAAGAAAGGAATACGTGTTTTAGAGTAAGAGACAGTGGGTTACTAGGGTGAAATCTTCAGGCATTTATCAAATGCTTTCTAATTCAGGCTTCCCTTTTCAGAACCCCTGCCTTGGACATTCTGATATCCTAAGCCATCATTCATTTCTCAATACTGATACTAAGTGCTTTTCAAATAGGCCTTCTTCAGAAAAGCTGCCTATCTGTACTTTGCCACATCATGCTTATCAGATAATTCAAGGTTCTATTTCATGAGTAAATATGAGATACATTAATGGACCAGCACAAAATTTAGTTTCCACTCCTAAACTTCTAGGAACAAACAGAAGGGATATGGGCACATCCCTTGCTCTGTTGGAGAAGGCAATGACACCCCATTCCAGTGTTCTTGCCTGGAGAATCCCAGGAACGGGGGAGCCTGGTGGGCTGCTGTCTATGGGGTCGCACAGAGTTGGACACGACTGAAGCAACTTAGCAGCAGCAGCAGCTTGCTCTGTTAATATATATTTTACACCACGCTTGTCACATTGCTAAACACAACAATTTGTATCTCAAATGAGTGAGTATGCGACAAAGACCAATTTGTGTTCCATTGGGAAAGCTAATATGGTTACCAAGAGCCAATAGAAATAAATGGTGCTTTTACTGGTCACTTAAACCACTCCTTTCTCTTAAAATGATATTGTACATGATTTACTTCGGGTACAATATGAAAGATAATTTTACAGTTACCTTGTTTAACTGAGTTATCCATCCCAAACAGGACAACTTTGTCCAAAATAGTATAGTGTTCCTACTCCCCACCAATAGACTTGTGTCAAATCAGATAACCTTTAGCTTGTTTTCCTTTTAGACTGTTACTTAAAGATACAGAGGGGTAGTTACCCAGGTTAGATGCTGATAATACTGATGATAGGCAGATTTCAGCTCAGTACCTTGAGCAGGGGGAAGGATGGGAGAGTAAGAACCACATCCTGACAGCCAAGCGAGCTAACATAGGTGGGGATAAATATTACCCAACCTTCTAAATTTGGGGTTGCCACCTTCATATCTTTCTTCTGGAGAGTTTTTCTTGCTTAGATGGGTCCCTTTAGCTTTGTTTTCAAAGCTAAATACTTCTCCTCTTTTCTTGTAGTTGGTAGACATTTAGATGGTTTAAATTTCTAAATTGACTATCCTATTTCCTCACTAGTTGGATACCTCAAAGAGTCTGGTAAATAAATGGCTTGGCAAAATGTGAGATGTGGAGTTTTAAAAAAGTCTCCACTGGATCAGTTTATCAGGTCAATTTCATCTCCTTATCTTGCTGAACATCATGTGTATTGCCATCTCAGAGGGAGAGGTGCTGGCGTATATGGCTTAAATTCACATTTTTACTTGAGTTTGGATTCTGGTTCCATTACTTTCTAGCTATGTGACCTTAGGCAGATTACTTAACTCTTCTGTGCTTCAGTTTCTCCATTTGTGAAACAGGGTTGGTAATAGTTATTGATATTAGCATGTGTGTATGCTCAGTCACTTAGCTCTGTCCGACTCTGCGACCCCATGGACTGTAGCCCACCAGGCTCCTCTGTCCATGGAATTCTCCAGGCAAGAATACTGAAGTGAGTTGCCATTTCCTACTCCAGGGGTTCTTCCTGACCCAGGGATTGAACCCATGCCTGCTGTGTCTCCTGTTACCCTGTTGGAATCTATAATGTGATGGGGAGGTAGTCATGGCTGCCACAAGCAGCCACATTTTCCTCTGGTTGAGAACCATCTAATACTACAGGAAGACAGACACAAAGACAATAAAAACATATTCCAGTGCTTACTGTGTGCCAGAGGCCCTTCTAAGAGTTTTACAGATATTGACCCATTTGTAATCATTTGTATTAACCCATTTGTATGACCCTGATCTGTAAAACTCTTAGAACAGCCTCTGGCTTATAGTAAGCACTTGAATATGGTTTTATTGTCCTTGTGTTTGTCTTCCTGTAGTATTAGATGGTTCACAACCAGAGGAAAATGTGACTACTTGTGGCAGCCCTGACATAGATTCTAACAGGGTAACAGGAGACACAAGAGATGTGGGTTCAATCTCTGGGTCAGGAAGATCCTCTGGAGTAGGAGGTGGCAACCCACTTCAGTATTCTTGCCTGGAAAATACCATGGCAGAGGAGCCTGACAGGCTATAGGGGTCACAGAGAGTCAGACACGATTGAGTGCCACCACCACTAACAGAGAAGTAGGGCTTAAAGACACTCTCTAGAAGGAACTGTGAGAGAAGGAAACTCTAGTTGACATTTTTTGCTTCTTTCTTTTCCCATTTTCATACTGATAATGAACATATTTCTAGGGAAATTAAAAATTTGTTTTCAGTGCAATCTGGGTACCTAAAGGTACCCAATAAATTGTATCTAATTCATTTTAAGGAATGGGTGACAGAAAAATAATGCCTAACAGACTATTTTTCTCATGACACAAGAAGTCTGGAGTATTGATTATTGGTTCAGTGGTTGAGGGTTGTTATGGCTATGACTCTAATTCTTGTGGCTTTGTCTTCATATTTGTTACTTTACTGTTTGTCTACTTTCATCTGAGAAAACCAAAGCTTTCCCAGAACTACCTCTACCTCCACCCTACTTAATATCCAGGAACTTTCTACTAATGTCTCATTGACTAGAAATGGGGCATTCAATAAGCCCTAGATGTAGAGGAAGCGAGGAATGTGAGGACAGAGTTGTCAGATTTGGTCTAAACAGAGCATGATTCACTGCTTGGAATTACATACTGACTCTGTACATTCTCAGAATCTATTTGCAAAGAAAGTGGGGGCAGGATGGACATTTGCTGGGCCATTAGCAGTATCTTCCAAATCAGCATCCATTTTACTGTTCTTGCCTGTCTCAGTGGTAACCACCTTTATTTGAAATAATATTATTAATAAACACAGTTTTAAGTATATATATCATTTTGTAGTTGTGAAAAACAAGGCAGCTAATAGGTGATGGGGGCATGATTCAAACTCAGGCCCTCTGATGTCATGCTGGTTCTCTCACCCACTTTTCCACAATGATTGTATTAGATAGAACTAGAGGCAAAGTCCTGGCATCTCTCAGAGAAAATGAAGCATGATTTGTCAAGCTTATTAATCGAGGGAAGATTCTCTGGAGTTTTCTATAAGAGAGTCTTGAGCTGAGAGTTATTTGTCACAGCAAGTGACCCAGAATTTCCATAAAGCACAGTCTCTCTTCTTAGCCTTTAAACACTTTCATCTCGGTACCCATTTCAGGAATTCTGTCTTGATCTATTGTATCCTTCTGTCTGGGATCCCCTTTTTCTGTCAATTTATGGTGAGTCCCAGGAAAGTATAACTCCTATAGTGTAGATGACCTTGGCCACTTCTTGACTTTTGTCAATTACCCTTCTGTAATGAAATCTTTTCAAGAAACACATACAATAAGTGTGCCTCCTTTTAGTGTTGGGAGGAGTTCATAGTTCACCCAGGATGCTGTCACATAATTTCCACTTGGATGATGTTTACACTTGGTTTGAGGCTCATCAGCTCTGGCTTGTGTGTCTAGCTGTGCAGAGGCAGAGAAGGTGCTGTGCTTACATAAAGGAAATTTAGCAGTTCTCTTGCAGAGGACATCTTGGAGCCTATTGTTTAGACTATAGAAATGCTAGGGCATTCATTTTTTCACCTCTCCTTTATGACAATGGTAGACCTGGGCATGCCATGGTAAGCACAGTAAAATGCAACGCTCTCATACCTGTTACTGGGGAAGAAGACACTCTTCCCACTTAATCCACCCAATATTAACACTCTTGGCATCGTTCCTTTTCCTTTTTCAACCTTAAACACAGAAGTGAAAAGCCATTCCACTTACCTGACACATCATTAATACTTTAATATAAATGTTTTCTGATTTCCTCATAGCTTTTCAAAATCTGAGAAAGCTTTGGAACCTTAGCACTTCCTCTAGAGCAGGGCTTAATAAACTTTTTCTATGAAGGTTCAGATAATATTTTAGACTTCTCTGGTCATATGATTTGCTGAAAATAATCAACATTATCTATAACAGGTAAATGAATCAGCATGGCTGTGTTCCAATAAAAATTTATTTGGGGACTCTGAAATATCAATGCCAAGTAATTTTAACATCTTAGAATTTTCTTTTTTAATTTTTTCCAACTACTTAAAAATGAAAACAAACAAACAAACAAACAAACCACTCATCTCATCAAAAAACCCTGGCTTAGGGACTGTAGTTTGTTGAGCCCTGCTTTAAAGCACCTCTGTTTAATAGAACATTCTGTGATGGTGAAAATGTTCTATAATATCAAATACTTGAAATATGGCTAATGCAACTGAGGAGCTGAATTTTAAATTTTAATTTATTGAAATTTGATTTTAAAGAGCCAGCTGTGAATAGTTGCTGTTGTATTGGACAGACATAGAACTCCGCTGTTATCTGAAGAAGATTCAAAATTCTCAGTTTTTCTATGTTTTAGATTAGAATTTTAACTTCCTGGAAGAAAAAGTCTGATTGGCCCAGTTAGGGCAAAATCATATAGTGTAATAAATACCTTGGCTTCCAGGAGTTTCCCTGTTAGTTGGGGTCAAGGTGGGATGGTTCCTGCAGAAGAGAACCTGAGTAAACAAAACAACAGGGGTTTGCTACAATTTCCTGAAGTCTTGCATTTCAAAAAGAGGTCTCTAATGGAAAGGAATGACTTTAAAATGACATACTGTTGTTAGAATCAGTGTGGGAGAGAGATTTTATGGCTGTCCCTCATTTTAGCACCCCTTAATTCAAACTGCAGTGGTGACTTCTCTAACCCTGGGCCTGTTAGAGAATTTAGCTGTCATTTTGAAAGATGCTACTTGTATAGTTGGCCAGCAAGCATTATCAAGCGTCTGCCATGTTCCAGACACAGTGCTAGGACCTGCCTTCACGAACTGTTTCAGACTTATTCATCTCGGTGAATGTTCTCACACGAAAAGCTGAAAAAAGCTGTTTTATGAAGATTTAAAGTGGAAGTAAATGACCTTATCATGAACATAGTGTGGATTATTATTCTGTTAAAGAAAGCACTTCAAGACTATATTATGAGACATTTAAGACTTGCGCCTTATATCAACTTCTGAAACTCTGAAAAAGTTTATTAATATTCAGAGCTTTGACTTTACAAATTAATGGCCTGTTTACCAACTTAAGCAGCTAGTCATTCTTACCTACTTTGGGAAGTCCCTACTATCTCTAGAAATGTCCTTATTTGAATATGATGAGTGTATGGGAGTGGGGATACTAATTCTGAGTGAGGAATCCGGTAAGGCACCCCTGACATTTCATTTAAGACTTAACTGGTAGGAAGGTGCAAACTGGGAAAGTTGTGGAGCAGAAATTTCTAGGAACAGCAATTTCAAGAATCCCTAATGCAGAATGAGCTTCCTTTGTTAAAGGAAGGGAAGATAGTCAGAATCTAATGTAGAGGGAGAACAGTGAGAGGTGAATTCTGGGAATGGTCTATAGTCAGATCTGACATAAGGCATGTTAAACACACAGCACAGACCCAGGAAGGTGTCTCACATTAGCATACAATAGACACAAGTCACATCACTGACTTTGAAGACTTGGGACTGTTAATTTATGACTGAGTTGAATGGGAAGGATCAGCCTTCATGAATGGACATGCATCCAATTGAAATAGAAAGTAGGCTTATAGAATCATGTTTCCAGTGTCATTTAAGGTTTCACAGACTGAGTAATTCAGAATGAAGTGTCTCCTATGGAATGCAGCAGAGTGACCTGGTTGTCAAATCTCTATGTGTATGAATTGGAATGCTGATAAACAGATGAACCCAGATGACCAAGAGAAGCTAGCATATCAACTCACAGAAGATGTAGAGCTAGGATATATGAACAATTGCTCTAAACAGATAACAACAAAATTGTGAGGAACTAGAAAGTAAAACAACAACAAACAAAAACAAATGAACAAATTATCAAATCTCTGGAACCCCAAAGAAGCTGAATATGCTGTTTAGTCATGTAGTCTGCTTGCTGGAGGCTGGCACAGCAAACCAAAGATTTGAATCAGCATGTATAGAGGTGCCCCAGCAACAGTGTTTCAAATTTCTATGAATGGAATAAAAAACTAGGATTCCATGAAAGAGATAATTTACTACTTTGATTGGTAATGTTTGGAAATATACCTATGAACAGGGAATTTTCAAGGTGGTATTTTCCATGGAGGACATAGAAACCATTTTGAACACATTTATTTATGGTGCTAAAGTGGGGATGACAATTAATAATGAAAATGCAGTCACACTTCAAATAGAATGGAGCTCCATGGAAACTTGAAATCAGTCAACTCAGTCATCAAGGCTCTGCTTTGACATTTCTGCACAGTTTTTGATCATTGGCACAAAGGTGGTATGATGTCATCATCAAACATAATTTACTAAGCTCATTATGGGTATCAAAGTTATTAGAAATCACACAATTCTATAGAGAATATAGACTTGCTGTTATAAACATGTTTTTTGTTTATGAAGATGCAAAAATTTTATCACTATCAATGTGTGCTTGATCAGTTGCTCAATTGTGTCCAACTCTTCAATTGGTTGCTCAATCTATGTCCACATGGATTATAGCCTGCCAGGCTCCTCTGTCCATGGGATTATCCCAGCAAGAATACTGGACTGGGTTGTCATTTCCTCCTCCAGGGGATCCCACCCAAGGATCAAACCCCTGTCTCCTGTGGCTAGTATATTATACAGAAAACTATTATAATTCCCAGAAAATTTTATCAAGATTTTAAAACTTATTTGAGGATAGATAAGGCAACAAAAACATATTTGCTAATAACTTTAAATATAGAGTTTAAAAATTATTTAAAAGTTTTAAGCTGTTCAGAAGAACTGACTCACTAGGAAAGACCCTGATGCTGGGAAAGATTGATGGCAGGATGAGAAGGGGATGACAGAGGATGAGATGGTTGGATGACATCATTGACTCGATGGACATGAGTTTGAGTAAGCTCTGGGAATTTGGTAATGGACAGGGAAGCCTGGAGTGCTGCAGTCCATGGGGTTGCAAAGAGTTGGATATGACTGAACGACTGAACGGAACTGAAATGAAGTTGTTCATGAGGTCAGTTAGCTCTTTTGTATACCTGTTTCATCACAACCATTCTGTTCTACTTGTAACCATTCAAGAAACTTCTTGATGACTGGAGAAGGACATAAAAGTGGTGAATGAGGGTTTGCAAAGGCAGTGAATGTGGACGTGTAGTGTGGGTATAGGGAGATGTGATCCGTTTTCCAAACTGCATTATATCTTTTTATTCAAAGATATAATTAGAAATAAAAATAAGCCACTAAACTTACCTCAGGCACAAATGATGACTGTGGCTAAGGAATAAGATGTGATTTTATTGTATAAATATTACCATTCTCTTTCTAGCAAGGCTATTTTGCCTGCTTAGCTTTATAATTTCTTGTAAGTCTCAAAATAAACAAACAAATACCTGTTAACAACCTAACGCTTAATTCTCACCCACTTCAGTTCTTCTTCTTCTAATTAGATATCTTAAATTATATCTTTGCAGCTGACTAATCGCCAGCCTGTGCCTTCTTCCCTTCATGGTACAATTTAAGAGGACCAGTTCTCCTGGTATTGAGGTATCGATCAGCCTTGATGCCTCCCATCAGATACACTTGCCCTTTTCAACCTAGAGAGGTAAGCACAGTTCTCATATATCTCTGAGTTTGAAAGGCAAGCCAGGAATGGAAAGTCATTTTTCTGCAGTATGGCAGTATGAAGCCCTACAAGGAAATACCTATTCTTAACTTCTTTTAAAAGTGCTTATTTAACTATAAAATAACTTAGTTTTAGAAAATGATCTTTTTCTATTCATACAATTTTAGGCTCTGTCTTTTAGCAGCATGCACATAAAGTAGAAATAAAATAGAAGTAAAGTATGAAGGGTGAAGATACCACCTGAGAAATGAATTATGGTTAAAATAACTGTTGAAGGAGAGCGAAGGTGATTTGAAGCCCACACAGTTCTAAATCTCTGCTTTCTGCTAAAGGAGGATTCTGCCAGGAGTACCATATGATATAATGGGGGAGAAGGGAGGCTTTCCACAGACCACTGAGCACTTATTTTCTGGTAACCAGTTCATGTCCTATCCTATTCCTATAATCTTTTTTTGACAAACAAGAATGAATTTTCTTCACCTTTTGGTCATCAGAGAAATCTGATGCCCCTAATATTGACTTTTCAATGTAATTGCACTTTTATCTGATGGAATTTCAAACAAATGGGAGTAATAGTCCTGGGTGTCAATTCAAATATATGCCATTAAAAGACTTAGTGATGTGAATACACATATACACCTATAAATACTGTTTTGGAATGGAATGAAGTGATTCTGATGGTTTTAGATTCTTCTTTAGAAAGATCATCAATTATTTAAGTTTGGAATGCAGCCCTCCAGGGGAGAATGTAATCTATAAGTGGTTGAGATTTTAAATTATATCTAATTTTTTGTC
This sequence comes from Bos grunniens, assembly GCF_055505025.1. Classification (NCBI taxonomy): domain Eukaryota; kingdom Metazoa; phylum Chordata; class Mammalia; order Artiodactyla; family Bovidae; genus Bos; species Bos grunniens. The sequence continues at coordinate 47,651,859 of NC_141168.1, read as the reverse complement.
GAATGTCTACTTCACTTAGCATGAATGCTTGTTGATGATTTTTATAATCTCTAGGTTACAATGTCTGATCTTTTTGATCACTTTTTCTTTTAATATTTATACCTTCAAATATAATTAGTGATTGCTCATCAATTTAAAAAGTATTTACTTACCTTTAAACATGCATTTTCAAATGCCTTTGGCTGCTTTGAATGTCTTTGTGTGTTTGTGAAGTTTTTCCTAAATAGCTACAATACAAGAGTAAAGCATTAAAGACTGGCTTAAATATACAAACTGTTCAATTCAAACCTATGTAAATTATTTTGGGTTCAATTATGTTTATTCCATCTGTTTTTATCATCTGTTGTTACAATAATTTATCATTTCTACATGATTTTAAAATGTAAATGAATCAAGAGAGGAAACACATTTGTGGACGGTTAGTTAATAAAACTACATTCGGCAAGTGAGCTAAGTCATAATAATTAATTAAATTTCACTGCCCATATATGCTTGTAATTGTATATTTAGTGTGTATTTGCATAATCACATAATGGGATCTATATGATTCATGCTTTGTTGAGTGTAAACTGGATGCACAAATTACCAGTTCCAAACTAGAGTTGCTTATAAGCATATCACAAAGACATTTGGCTTTTTTAAGGAAATGATGTACAAGGGGTAAATAAGAAAAAAAAATGTTAAAAATGAAAGTTATATATTCTTAGAGCAAAGTAGAAGACTGAAAAGACAATTCAAGTCATGGACAAGTCCTGACTTTTTTCTCTGAAATCCTGCTTTTAAAATTATCTGGTATTTTATTGTATTTAGTGACTATTTTTCAGGGAAAGGTTTGCTCTTTTGAAGAGGTGGTGTGGGAATGTTAGATTAGGTGTTATTCTGAGCCAGGTTATATGTTTAAGACCCCACATATAATAACTTTTCATTTAGTAATATTCTAATTATCCAGATCACACAAATAATTGATTTAATTTTCAAAATAGAGCCTCGGTTCAGTTCAGTCACTCAGTCATGTCCGACTCTTTGCCACCCCATGGACTGCAGCACACCAGGCTTCCCTGTCCATCACCAACTGCTGGAGCTGGCTCAAACTCATGTCCATTGAGTCAGTGATGCCATCCAACCATCTCATCCTGTCAATCCCTTCTCCTCCTGCCTTCAAACTTTCCCAGCATCAGGGTCTTTTCCAGTGAGTCAGCTCTTCGCATCAGGCTGCCAAAGCATTGGAGCTTCAGCTTCAGTATCAGTCCTTCCAATGAATATTCAAGACTGATTTCCATGAGGATTGACTGGTTTCATCTCCTTGCAGTCCACGGGACTTTCAAGAGTCTTCTCCAACACCACAGTTCAAAAGCATCAATTCTTTGGCTGTCAGCTTTCTTTATGGTCCAATTCTCACATCCATACATGATTGCTGGAAAAACCATAGCTTTGACTAGATAGAGCCTAGATAGTTCTTTAAGGGCCATATCCTGGGACAAAATTGTGCCTACTGTCCTTATGCTCTTAAATGTATACAATTTGCAGCATTTGCTGAAGGTGACAGGGGACCCACTTCAGGAGTGACATCCTGTACACGGCAGCCTCTAGACAAAGTCTGTTCTGAGCATGACTGCCTCCACCTCCTCAAAACCCAGTCCTCTCCAGTTGCTCTGTGTTGAGCTGATCAAAATAACTCACAGCAAGTTCTGAGTGACAAAGGCTTAACTACTTAGGTTTATCTGCATATTGAAAATGAAGCTTGTAATCCAAATAGATTTCAAATATGCTAATCTGATCTAACCATTCCCATGCCTGCTACCATTTCCTGCCTCCCTTAATGGATCAAGTACACGTTTAAACTTCTCAATTCATTTATTATGGCATTGCTTGTCAGGTCCTTCATCTTCTGATCATCGTGGTTTATCTCTTCTGCCTTCCTCATCTCTCACAATTATCTGTATAAGACTTAATTCAATTACCAAGAAACCTCAGTTGAGCAAAGGTTGAGTATTATTAAAAAAAAAAAAAAAAGAATTAAATTAAAAAAAAAATTGAGAAAATGGTTCAGACAGTAGACTGTTTCAGTCTCACAACTATATTCTTCCCTCTGCTAAGGCCAGATTCAGGAGGTCAGTTGGGTGGCTGTTCCAGGTACCAGTCATTTGAAGATGCTAAAATGTGATTAGAAGAAATGAGAAATATGAGATCAGTTAACTCATGTATTTAAGTGCAATGCCTCTAATGACCAGACAAAAATTTTAAACTGTTTCTTTTTCTGCCAAAGGAGATAGTACCCTTGATTGAAAATAAAAACACAGCACATCACAGGTACTCCTCCACCCTGGTTTAACTGGTTTATCCACTGAGCATTTTTCTAATGGGCAGAGCAAATTCAAGTTGAAGAGATGGGGCAGGCCACCAATCCAGCGAACAACCAAATACACAGCTGAAATTCCCAAGGAATTCAAACATTACTTAATCATTAAGATTGAGCATATTTGTTTCAGTATTTAAAATTTAAAATCTTTTTGAAAGGCAGGAGGAGAAGAGGATGAAAGAGGATGAGATGGTTGGATGGCATCACCAACTCAATGGACATGAGTTTGAGTAGACTCCAGGAGTTGATGATGAACAGGGAGGCCTGGCGTGCTGTGGTCCATGGGGTCACAAAGAGTCAGACATGGCTGAGCAACTGAACTGAACTGAACTTTTTGAAAAATATATGCTCAATCCCCACAAAAAACATTCTCAAAAATTTAAGAAAAACGTGCATGTAGAACAAAATCTATATAAAAGATGGAAATGCTTTGTTGCTCTGGAAATAAAAGACAAAAATAAAAACATTTTAAACCTATTTTGAGCAGGCTTAATTGGGAAAAATAATCCTGTAATTCATGACATTTTCAAATAAGCTAAAATGCTATATCACATAAGTACAATAATTACTTACTTTGAACATAAAGAAAATATGTGATTTTGATTAAAACATTTCTGTCTCTGCTGAACATTGAATCCTTGCTAGGGTGATATGAAAAGGAAGGGTGAAGGGAACTTGGAATGGGTGGTAGGAAAAGGATGTGTTAAAATATTAATAGTCACTCATGATCAGTTACTAGAAGAAAGGCCAGAAAAGATATGTATGTTTTTACATATACAGATATTCATATATGTAATGAAAAAGAGTTCTGTGAATATTGAAAAGGAAGAAAAGAAGCCTCCAATATCTGGTAACTGGTCTGCTGCTCGTAGCCAGGCCCTGTTTTCTCCTGCTGGATATAAGCAGTTTCACAGAACATCAATATCAGACAAGGTCATCTGATACCAGAATGAAATGAGACAAAAGCAAAGCCATTGAGCCAGCCACAAGCAAACATTCTTATTATAGATAATAAGAGTGACTGCTGCTTCCTTTTCATTTATAGATTTGTCTTTATTCTAGTTTAACACGTTATAGATAAGTTTTATTGAGTTACCAGATTATAGACTTGCCCCTGCTTTCTGACAGTATTCCATCTAGGGGGAACCACCACTTCCTCAGAGCCTCCATTAATAAACCAACTAAAATCCAAATCCTATCCTATAACAGGTTTTTTTTTAACACCATATTACCATGACACCTTTTAGTTCCCATACTATGTGTTCTGTGTGAATGCATCAGGTAATAAAACCTAACTTGTTCAATGGATGGTCTTTGGCTAAAAGACATTGACAGTATTAACCACTCATTTCTTTTTTCTGCCTTTTCCTTGTCCTACCATTTCATAAAAGAAGCATACTCCTTAATTAACAAGTAGTTTTTAGGTTAGAGAATACCTTGGTAGAATTTTCACTGGGTTAGATGAGAAACTCGCATTGATGGGACATTCTCTCCCTTTTTGAAGGAGAAGGTGAGTGTATATTAGTTTGTAGCATGAAAGATATAGGCAAAAGCAAGTAGTTCCTGTTGTATGAAGCTATAATAGGCATAGAGGGTGAAGACAGATGCTGAGGAGCAGACAAGATAAACTGTGTAAACATCTGGTGGGTGGTTCACTCACAAATAGAGTCCCCTTTTCTTCCATGACACTGCTTGGTTTCAGGGAGCCTGATCACTATCACCTGCACTACCCAGGCTTCCTTTCCCACTGGCTTCTGATTGGGCTTGGCTGGAGCGGGAGAGGTGCCAGGACATTGGCCTGGAGGCATTAAGAAGCAGCTAATGGTGCTTCTAGTGATATTCAAGAGAGTAGCTACATCTCTGTGGTTGTAGATCCAGTTATACACACTACTATATATAAAATAAATAACTAACAAGACCTACTGTATAGCATAGGGAACACTACTCAATCTCTTAAAATTACCTACAATGGAAGACTGTCATAAAAGAATAGGTGTATAACTGAATCACTTTGCTGTATACTTGAAACTAACACAACATTGAAAATCAACTATATTTCAATAAGAATTCAGAAAAATGGTGTTAATGTCTATGGACATTCACATCCTAAGGAGGCCACCAATGATATTGCTAAAAAAAAAAGAAAAGAAAGGCACTCCCTCCTAGTCGCTTCTGTCTAGTTCCAGCTCACATATTCACGCCTTTTCAATTTGCTTCTGATAATACCATCTAATCTGTTTGCTTATTTGCCTTTAAATAGTAGCAATTTCCTGCTGTTGTTATTTTCTGGTCGCCTCAACTTTCCTTGTTTTCATCTCTTCCAACATCTCTGTACGTTGTTACCTGTACTAAATTTCCTCTACTGGGATACCTGGATTAAATTATGTTTTCCTTATCTTACACAAATTGATAGACTCCATAAGCCTAATTTACAGATTCATTTTAAACACCATCATAGAAAATAGATTATGAGTTTTGACACAGGTTATTTGATAAAGTTAGATTTTCTAAAATGAGACAGCTTAGTTCTAAGAAGCTCAAAGTGATTCAGATAACCAAATCCTATGCAAACACAAACCACAAAAAGTAATTGCAAATTTATCTTTTTCTCCACATTCTTCATTTTTCTTGGTTATATGCTGTTCCAGTTATACTTGTAAATAATTGAATCTATTAAGTAAAAACATTCTTAATAGTCACTTCCTGATTGAGTTTGTAAGAATAGACATAACATGACAGGGGTAGGGAGTTAAGATGAAACACACATCTTGATGATTCTTCTGTCCCTGGAAACTGGTTGAAAGACATGATTTCTTCTTTTTGATGCAGATCAGCCTGGATTTAGCTAAACACAGATCTAACTGCAGAAGATTATCTTCATTTTTTTATTCTCTCAATGGGTACTTGTCTGGATCTGCTTTCTCAAGGCTAAACAATACTCCAGGGTGCTTTCGAGATCAGAATTGAGTAAGTCTCAATATGTATATAAGAGCCTTCTAGGGTAGGTCATCATCTTTGCAAATTGCCTAATACCTCAGCAAGGTGAAAGAAAACCAAAGTGTAAAATAATAAAATTAACAGAACACTTGATATCTCTAAACTCTGGATACAGTTTATCATTAAAGTTGCATTGATTCATTTTTTTTTTTGTTGGCATATTTGCTTGGCTGCTACAATTATACTTATATCTGGAAGTATTTTTTTTAATTAATGATTAAATTGTGAAGAAATAATTCATTTCAGAATAAGGGGCTCAGTGATTGGTGGATGTTCTGCTTAGCTTTAGTAAAAACAAAATGCAAAGTTCTGCTTCTTCTGTGTTAATTAACAATGCTGTAGAGAGCTTGATGTTTCTCACTGGCTCAGGGGAGAGTCCTCACCCATTTTTGGGGCTCAGGGGAATTTTGTTTCTCTTTTGGTTTCTCACCATATATCCAGTAAATGGGCCCCTTGTGGCCTGAAAGAATTAATGCACCTACTTAACTGCCCAAATTACCTCCAGAGAGTGACTTAGAAATGTGGAAAATTTGGCTCAATGTCTTTGAAGAGCTTTGAGCAAGTTGGATGAAAGCAATCCCCAAGAAGCAAGGAGAAGTATATGCTACTTATTGAAGTATTGAATATGCTTATTAGATGAGCCTATTAGCCACAGGGGATATTTTAAAATTTCAGCAAGTAAACATTCAAACCAGATTAGCTTTGTGCATCCCTCTTTCTACACATACTTGAGTGCACAAGTCGTTTTATAGACTTACTCTTATGTTGTTCAGGAAAGGTCCCTTCTATCCCTTTTCTGTTGCTAAATAGGCAGAAAAGTGGGTAGAATTGTACAGCTCAGTAATGTCAAGGAATCAGCATAAAGGAATGGAGATTTCCATTGTGTATTGGTGGGCTGCCGTTTACGGGGTCGCACAGAGTTGGACACGACTGAAGTGACTTAGCATAGCATACTGTATATGCACAAGTCCAGGGCTTTGAAATATCAAACCACAAGTCATTTTAGAATTTAGACAAAATTTAAACTATAACCTGGGAATGTATTTTGATTGATACCATTTTCCTATGTCTGAGTCATTTCCCTTTTTCTCTGCAAATCTAAATGTCACTTACTCCAGTTCAGCTCTCCTCTCCCACTATTGGGAATTCTCCAACAACAGTTTAATCTATTAAGATCTCCTTCCTTTTAACTCTTTTTGTTCCTATTGCCTGTATCTCTCTGGGGAAAGTATTAGGTATTCAGTCAAACTCAATAGATGTTAGTGAAATAAATAGTCAGAAACTTAATCTTTATTACTTTGCATTGTGTTGGAGAATCACATAACTTGCATGTTATTTGCATTTTCTCCGTTTTAGGCTTATTTCCCTTTCCAGACTATAAACTCATTGAAGGCAAAGATTAGTTTTATATCTTTTGGGTATCATTCACAAGGCCTCCTGCAGTCCTCAGATTATATATAAACCTATTGGTTATTGATGACCCCGTGATGACTTTTTAAATCTTCATGTATCAATGAATGGTTGGCCTGGAGCTCTCTAAGATGATTTCAGTGTTCTTCTCCAGATGTGGTCCTCCATCAGATAGTAAGTGATTCAGCACCCAAAAGCCTGGGTGGTTACCTTGTTAATTTCCCATGAAAAAGGTTCACTGCTTAGCACCAATCTGATCTATATTTCTTCAGATATAACGTTGCTCCTTTGAGTTTAGTGGGTTATAATTTGCCATTATGTTGTCACTTTGAAGGATTAGTATCTTAGACATTCCATTTTTGGTAAAAATATTTTGTTTTAATATAATTTTTTGCCCCTTAGAGAAGAGCTTCTATGTGATTTAAAGCAGGTTCACAACCTTTATCTGAGGAAGCATTTTTATTTCTCTCCTTACATCTACCCTTAGAAATTATGAAAGTTCAGAAATGGAAATAGGTTGTATAATTTGTTCAAAGGTGGCAGTAAGGCTTGCTACTGCAGGTTTTCGAAAATTTAAATAATTGAAGATAGGTCTAATTTTTCAGAAAGAGCTTCTTTGTTGAATGGCTTGGTGTTGATAAAGACTTTTTCGTATAGAACAACAGAGCCTGCCAACATCTCAGAGTTCTATTCTGAATTTGAAGGGAACAAAGGCAAGAAAACAGTATTTAAAGGTCCCCTTAATTCTAGCCAGTCAAGCACAAATAGGATTCAGTGCCTCCTGTGTGCTCCTTTGCTAGGTTCTGGAATAAATGCAAGTCAGACACAGGCTCTGTTATAAGAAGCTCATAATTTAATGCAGGAGGCAGAATATACTTAATAGCATACGAACACTGCAAGAATGAATGCACGTAGAAGATATAGAGCAGGGGCTGATTATTTTTCCTCTGAGTTATCAAAAGGCAGATGACTATAAAGCCTTAAGCAAGCAGATTTTGAACTGGGTTTTGAAGTTGGAATTATCCAGACAGGACATAGGAGTGTGTATGTGGATTATTTGGGAGCAAGACATGAAAAGGTGGGTATTCCAGGAGAGGCCACATCCTTTATAAAGAACAGGAGTGCCAGATGACATGGAAGTATAAGTGATATAGTGTGCTTGAGAGGTTGTAAACTGTTCTGAATTGCTGGAGCAAGTGTGAGGAAGTGGTAGTGGAAGATGAGTTTGGAGTGTTAGTCCATCCATCTACATCATGATTTGCTTGTGAAGCTGAGGAATTTGAAATTTGGTTGTAAGGGATTGGAATCCATGTAAATACTAGAACAGGAAAGAGGAGACATGATCAGGTTATCATTTTAGAAATTTCTCCTGTGTGCTCAGGAAGTTTGTGAAGGGACACAAGTAAAGGCAGGGAGACTGGAAAGGGCCTTTACAGGTTTATGCAGGAGAGGAGCATATACCTCCATTTGTAGAAAATTAAAAATTGTTTATTGATTTTGTGACATTATTCTTTATGGTGGGAATTCAAGCAGGGAACATTTCATGCAAAGGTGGCACAATAAAGGACAGAAATGGTATGGACCTAACAGAAGCAGATGATATTAAGAAGACGTGGCAAGAATACACAGAAGAACTATACAAAAAAGATCTTCATGACCTAGATAACCATGGTGGTGTGATCACTCACCTAGAGCCAGACATCCTGGAATGCAAAGTCAAGTGGGCCTTAGGAAGCATCACTATGGACAAAGATAGTGGAGGTGATGGAATTCCAGTTGAGCTATTTCAAATCCTAAAAGATGATGCTGTGAAAACGCTGCACTCAGTGTGCCAGCAGATTTGGAAAACTCAGAAGTGGCCACAGGACCGGAAAAGGTCAGTTTTCATTCCAATCCCAAAGAAAGGCAATGCCAAAGAATGCTCAAACTACTGCACAATTGCACTCATCTCACATGCTAGCAAAGTAATGCTCAAAATTTTCCAAGCCAGACTTCAACAGAACGTGAGCTGTGAACTTCAGATGTTCAAACTGGATTTAGAAAAGGCAGAAGAACCAGAGAACAAATTGCCAACATCCATTGGATCATCAGAAAAGCAAGAGAGTTCCAGAAAAACATCTGCTTCTGCTTTATTGACTATGCCAAAGCCTTTGACTGTGTGGATCACAACAAACTGTGGAAAATTCTGAAAGACATGGGCATACCAGACCACATTATCTGCCTCCTGAGAAACCTGTATGCAGATCAGGAAGAGTTATAACTGGACATGGAACAACAGACTGGTTCCAAACCAGGAAAGGAGTACATCAAGGCTGTATATTGTTACCCTGCTTATTCAACTTACATGCAGAGTGCATCATGAGAAACGCTGGGCTGAAGGAAGCACAAGCTGGAATCAAGATTGCCAGGAGAAATATCAATAACCTCAGATATGCAGATGACACCACCCTTATGGCAGAAAGTGAAGAAGAACTAAAGAGCCTCTTGATGAAAATGAAAGAGGAGAGTGGAAAAAGTTGGCTTAAATCTCAACATTCAGAAAACGAAGATCATGGCATCTGGTCCCATCCCTTCATGGCAAAGAGAGGGAGAAACGATGGAAACAGTGACAGACCTTATTTTTTTGGGCTCCAAAATCACTGCAGATGGTCACTGAAGCCATGAAATTAAGAGACACTTGCTCCTTGAAAGGAAAGTTATGACCAATCTAGACAGCATATTAAAAAGCAGAGACGTTACTTTGCTAACAAAGGTCTGTCTAATCAAGCTATGGTTTTTCCAGTAGTCATGTATGGATGTGAGAGTTGGACTCTAAAGAAATATGAGCGCTGAAGAATTGATGTTTTTGAACTATGGTGTGGTCGAAGACTCTTGAGAGTCCCTTGAATTGCAAGGAGATGAAACCAGTCAATCCTAAAGGAAATCAGTCCTGAATATTCATTGGAAGGATTGATGCTGAAGCTGAAACTCCAATACTTTGGCCACCTGATGCAAAGAATTGACTCATTGGAAAATACCTTGATGCTGGGAAAGATTGAAGGCAGTAGGAGAAGGGACTGACAGAGGATGAGATGGTTGGATGGCATCACCAACTCTACGGACATGAGTTTCAGCAAGCTCCGGGAATTGGTGATAGACAGGGAAGCCTGACATGTTGCAGTCCATGGGGTCACAGAGTCAGACCTGACTGAGCGATTGAACTGAACTGAACTGGACTCAGGTTTGCTGGGAAGGAAGATTAATTTTATGTTAGCGGGTATGTTTATTTATTCTCAAATATATCTTACCAGTTATTTCTAAGGTATCATCCTTCAACCTGTGTGTGGAATTAAGTTTCAAGATCAGCTTTATAAATTCATATAAAGACAAGCTATGATAATTACAAAAATATTTTAGTTAATAAAGATTAACATACATTTTTTCCTGTGTTTCTGACTTGGGACTTTCTAATATCCCAGGACTATTTTATTTTCTTAGATTGAAATAGCATTTTAATATAACTATCCCTGGTTGCACAGTGATAAAGAATCCACCTACTGGTTCTGGAGACGCAAGAGATGAGGGTTTGATCCCTGAGTCAGGAAGATTCCTGAAATAGGAAATGGTAAGCCACTCCAGTATTCTTGCCAAGAGAATCCCATGGACAGAGAAGCTTAGTGGGCTTCAGTCATGCGTTGGCAAAGTTTGGACACACCTGAGCGCACACAAGCACATATCAGACCTTATTTAAAAGTTTAGACTATCAAACATTCAGATCATGTTGAAAAGAAATTGTCTTCTGTCAATGGGAATATATTTAAAAAACTAAGTCTCTGTATGACATTTTAGGACTTCAGTAAATTATGAAAACTTTCATCTAGTACCCAAGATATTAAGTCCATTTAGGACATTCACAGGTGGTTCATATGTATAGTAGTCCAGAGAAGACTTTTTTATTTCTGGTGTAAGTTATTTAAAATTTGGAAGAAACTAGACTTGTGCTCCTCTTAAACATTTTTAGCACATTTTAGAAGCATAAGTAGCCTAGGTAATGATTTTAAAATCTTTTGTACTTATTTCAGTGCCCTTTATCAAATAATTTATGGAATGAAATTTTATTAAGTGGTACTGATGTATCAGAATATATATCACATTCAATTCCACTTACGACAGTGGTAAAAATATTCACCAGCATATGCGAAGTGGGGCATAATTGATGGGTTTCTGTGACTTTCTATTTTAAAACACATCAAAGACTTAATTGAGCATTATAGGCAATTTTCTTCTAACCCATAATGCATGAAAATATGAATGTAGCAAATAATAGTAAACACTTATATAGGACGTATTATGTGTCTGGCACATTTCAAGTCTTTACAGAAGTGACTAATTTCAATCAGCTGGCATATTATCCTATAAATTATGCCAATATGTACAGGATTCATGTCCCAGTAGGTGTCAAAGTCAGTAATTATTGCCAAGGAGAGTCAGTGTTATCCTGGGAGTAATACTGAAGACTCCTGATAGTTCAAATTATGTTTATAACCAATATGGGCTACTTCTCAAACTTACAGAGTACACATATAATCACCTTATCTTATTGTCCCAAATACTTTGCTGAGCCCCAAGCTTCGTGCTGGCAGGGACCACACTCTCCTTTGCTGAATTATCCAAGGAAACTGGGAACCTGCGTATTCATGGTGTCACTGTTGATGCTGAGTTTGTACATCCCATGGACAGTTGTCCACTATAGCCTGGGCTCATCCCTCCATGCAGCTGTTGTTCTTCTGGGGAGGAAGGTTAACCTTCATCCCTCCACCCCCACTCCCAAGTGATGAGCACTGCCAACGGGTCTATATTCTAGGCCTCCCAGGACCCAGCTTACCCAGCAAAGCTGATCCATTTTACCTCATTGTTTCCAGTGTCCTCACCAGCCTGGCTGGGCCTTTAGGTTTTCCAGCATTAGAAATATTCAGAAATCAGCTTTCCTCCTATACTCTTAGTATGAATCCAGTGTCACCAACCTTGATGGTCATGTTACTTTGGGGGTTCCATAACCATACCCTGATACCGGACTGTTATCAGAGCTATCTAGTAAATCCTGATAAAAAGTTCCCTAGTTTTAATTTCAGAGAGCAGAAATTAGGCTTTGAATGTGTGAAAGTCGCTTAGTCGTGTCTGACTCTTTGTGACTCTTTGTGAGAATCTGGCCTGGGATTCTCCAGGTCAGAATACTGGAGTGGGTAGCCTTAGTACTTAAGGAATTGGGCTTTAAGTACTATTTATTTATCATGTGATCTTTTTAAAAAATTGAATGAAAGTTTATTTAAATTGTATAGTGCTCTACAATTTTCAAAAGGTTTCACATTCATGATTTCATATATTCTCATAATAACCCTTTTTTCCTCTTCCCCTGTATTACCCCTCCCCCATTCGCTCTTCCCACTGGTAACCACTAGCTTGTTCTCTATGTCTGGGAGGCTGCTAACTTTTTGTTTTCTATAGTAGTTTGTTGTATTTTTTAGATTCCACATATGAGGGAAACATACAGTTTTTGTATTTCTCTGGCCTATTTCACTTAGCATAGTGTCCTTCAAGTCCATCCAAGTTGCTACAAATGGCAAAAAGTGAAAGTCGCTCAGTAGTATCTGACTCTTTGCAACCCCACGGACTATACAGCCCATGGAATTCTCCAGGCCAGAATACTGGAGTGGGTAACCTTTCCCTTCTCCCCAACCAGGGATCGAACCCAGGTTTCCCACATTGCAGGCGGATTCTTTACCAGCTGAGCCACAGGGAAGCCCACAAACGGGAAAGTCTCATCCTTTTATATGACAGAACAGTATTCCATTGTGTATATATACATCTTCATATGCTGATGGACGCTTCAGTTACTTCCATACCTTGGCAATTGTAAATAATGCTGTTTTGAATATTGAAGGGCAGGTATCTTTTCAAATTAGTGTTTTTTTTTTTTTTTTTGATATATACTCAGGAGTGGATTTCTGAGTTGTATGTCAGTTCTATTTTTAGTTTTTTTGAACAACATACAAACTGTTTTCCATAGTGGTTGCATCAACTTATATTCTCATAAAAAATGTAGGAAGAATCCCTTTTTTTCTGCATTCCTCCCAACATTTGTTATCTGTGTTCTTTTTGATGATAGCTATTCTGACAAGTATGAGGTGATATCTCACTATATTTTTGATTTGCATTTTCCTGATGCTTAACAATACTAAACATCTTTTCATGTCCCTGTTGGCCACTGCATTTCCTCTTTGGAAATAAAGTTCTTTTGCTCATTTTTAAGTGGATTATTGTCAGAAAGAGAAATTAATTCCATTTACCATTGCATCAAAAATAATGAAATACCTAGAAATAAACCTACCTGAGGAGGTAAAAGACCTGGGAAAACTATGAGACACTGATGAAAGAAATTAAGGTGACACAAACAGATGGAAAGATGTATCATGTCCTTGGATTGAAATAATCAATATTATTAAAACTCCCATACTACCCAAGGAAATCTACAGATTCAGTGCAATCCCTGTCAAATTGCCAATGGTGTATGTATTTCACAGAACTAGGACAAATATTTTTAAGATTTGTATGAAAACACTCATTTGTATGAAAACACTATGACCCTGAATAGTGAAAACAAGAAGAAAAGAGCTAGAGGAATCATGCTCCCTAGCTTAGACTTAGACTATACTACAAAGCAGTACCGTTCTGGCACAAAAACAGACAAAGAGATCAATGGAACAGAATAGAGAGCTCAGAAATAAATCCGTGCACTTATGATCAATTAATCTATAACAAAAGAGGCAAAAATATACAATGAAGGAAAGATAGTTTCTTCAATAAATGGTGCTGGGAAAACTTCAGCTACTTATAAAACAATGAAATTGGAACATTCTCTAACACCATATACAAAAATTAACTTAAATGGATTAAAGCACTAAATGTAAGACTGGTTACTATAAAACTCCTGGAGGAGAACATAGACAGAACACTCTTCGGCTTAAATCACAGCAATATATATATATGTTTTGATCTATCCCCTACAGCAAAGGAAATAAAAGGAAAAAAAAAAAAAATAAACGGGACCTAATTAAGCTTAAAAGCTTTTGCACTGCAAAGGAAACCATTGACAAAATGAAAAGACAACTTTATGAATGGGAGGAAATTTGAAAATAATATGACCTATAAGGGATTTAAACACTTTTTAATTCTAAAATTTGGACTTGCCTCATAGCTCATTCAATAAAGAATCTGCCTGTGATGCAGGAGACCTGGGTTTGATTCCTTGGTTGGGAAGATTCCCTGGAGAAGAAAACGGCAACCCACTCCAGTATTCTTGCTTGGAGAATCCCATGGACAGAGGAGCCTGGCAGGGTACAATCCATGGGGTCGCAAGAGTCGGACATGACTTAGCTACTAAACCACCACCATCAATTCTAAAAGTTGCTTGGGTCCTACAGTTTGACTTTCTTTTGGTTTATGAATAATCTCGGAGTACAAGGGTTTCAGGTAGTAGCATCCCTCAAGGTGGAGCTGTTAGTTCCTCAGTTCTGTCCAACTCTCCATAACCCCATGACTGTAGCCTGCCAGGCTCCTATGTCCGTGGAATTCTCCAGGCAAAAATACTGGAGTGGGTGGCTCTTCCCTTCTCCAGGGAATCTTCCCAACCCAGGGATCAAACCTGTATCCTGCACTGCAGGCAGATTCTTTATTGTCTGAGCCAAACCACATCTAAATTTAGAAGAGTTCAGAAGAGTAGGTATATGTTTATTCTAAATTTCTAGAAATATATGAGCTCTTTAAATGATAAAAAATAAAACTTTTCTTATTAAATATAATGAAATCAAACCACATGTACAATGCCACACCAAATCAAACTAAAACACAGACAATAAAGAAAGCAAAATTTCCTAAACTATATCAAACTACATACATATAAAAAGTTTAAATGTATTTATTTGGTTCCTTATTATTTTTTTATTTAAATATATTCTCTGTCTTCATGAGCTGGACTTGAATTCAAAATCCGTAATCCAAATAGGGCATACAATTTCCTTTGTAAATGATAATTTGATTCTATACTAATTAGGAATGCAGATTAAGCCTTCATGAAAACATTTCATGCAATATCTCCACTTTCATTCCTCTTTGTATAGAGAAAGAGAGTAAAAATAGAGAGAGAGGTAAAGGACAATGTGTGTGTGTATTTCTTAATTCTTAGGTCAAAAAATGCAGAAGCAACAAAATTATAGCAAAACTTTGAAGGTCAGGTACAAGTGGCTCACAAAGTGATCTCATTGAGTTGATTTGTATGAGGTTTTTATACACCTGGATATTGTAATTTATCATAAGAAATATTTATAAGATTCTGTTTTTATCCTGTTTCTGTCACAGAGCTCTTTAATCTCTTGGACTTTCGTAAGTGATAAGACTACAAAGGGCTTTTATTATGTTAATAAAGTAACTTTTAGGAAGTGCCTAAGAATGGGATCTGGTTTCCAGGAGAACCAACCACATGATTGTGATTGCAGGGCTGGAACTTTCAGTCTCCCTGTCCAGTTTCTGGGGAGGCAAGCAGTGCAACAGGTTGAGTTTAGTCACCAAAGGCCAATTATTTAGTCAATCAAGCTCCATAAAACCCCAAAAGGACAAGGTTCAGAGAACATCTGGGTAGATGAACATGTGGAGATGTGGGGCAGGTGCTGTGTCTGAAGAGGTCTTGGAAGCTCCAGATCTTTTCCCCATACCTTGTGCTACACAATGCATTTCTTCCAACAGCCATTCCTGAGTTATATCTTTTTTATAATAAATTAATGATGAGTAAAGTTTTTCTCTGGGTTCTGTGAGCCACTCTAGCAAATTAATCCAACTTGAGGAAAGGGGTCATGGAAACCTTTGATATATGTTCAATTGGTCAGAAGCACAGATAATGACCTAGACTTATGATGGTGTCTGCAGTGAGAGGGCTGGCAGTCTTGTAGGACTGAACTCTTAACCTTTGGGATCTGATACTACCTCTGGGTAGATAGTGTCAGAATTGAGTTGAATTATAGCACACACAATGGGGTCCAGAGAATTGCTTATCAGTGTAAGGAACAACCCCCAACCCCACCGCCCACACTGGAAATTGTGTCTTAGAACACCCCAATACACCCTCAAAAGTCCATCATTTGACATATGAAATGGAGACCAAGAGTTTAGATTTTGAGACTTAGCTGTTAGGTTTTATTCTAAATACAACAGAGTGCTAACAGAACCTTAAGGAGAGTGACATAATCAGATTTGGTTTTTACCTTATTTTTATTCTGGAGAACGAATTAGGCAAGAGCAAATACCAGAATGATTGGTTAGGAAACCATTTCAATTGTGCAGATAACAGATGGTAATGGTTGTATGGTGGATAATGAAGTCTAACAGTCTGATAATATTTCTTAATTTCACCCATTCAGAAGATTAGCACATGGTACAAAATATGAAATAACGTGCAATTTTTAGTTCAGGGAGAAAGAACACATGGATTTTATTGCCATTCTTCAAAAGGTTGAGAAAAGACAAGTTGAGAAGAAACTTATTTTGGGAGAGGTTATACAGCTGTCACATCATTCCTGACAGGTCTTTAGACAAGTAAATGAATATACTTATTTCTATGATATGTTTCAAGTTTTAATTCACGCGATTTCTTGATGGAAGAAGTGTATGTGCTCAGTTGCTTCAGTTGTGTCTGACTCTTTGTGACCCCATGGACCGTAGCCTGCCAGGCTTCTCTGTCCATGGGCTTATTCTGGCAAGAATACTGGAGTGGGTTGCCATGCCCGCCTCCAGCAGATCTTCCTGACCCAGGGAATGAACCCTCCAGTTAATTAGAAATAGATTTCTATCAAAATAACATTTATCATATGGATATTATATTTTAGTCATTATCACATATTAATTATAAGCTTCCCAGGTGGCTGAGTGGTGAAGAATCCACCTACCAATGCAAGGGATGCGGGTTTGATCCACAGGTCGGAAAGATCCTCTGAAGGAGGCCATGGCAACCCACTCCAGTATTTTTGCAAGGATAAGCGCATGGACAGAGGAGCTTGGTGGGCTATAATCCATGGGATCTCAAAGAGTCGGGCACAAGTGGCCATACATGCAAAACACAATGCATATATTAATTATATAGCTGGGACTCAAAAGATGACTGCTGACTAAAAGCAAATTATTATAATTTTATTGTCTCACGTATTAATGTATAGACATTGAGATCCTATAGCTCAGTCAATATGGAAAACTGATTTGATCTATGAATTAGTAGAAATCTGGGGAGGAAATGGGCAGGCAATTTTGAAGCTCAATGCACTGATAAATGATTTTTAAATACTTAAGATTTATAGCTGAAACTTTAGAAAATCTTCTTTCCCAAAGAGCAGAGAAACATAGGTATGTTGCCATGATGAGGATGTTTTTAAAGTATCTGACTCTTGAGGGTAAGAAATTCTAAAAGGAGAATCCTGATTGGACAATCTTCATTCATTCATACCCTATAGTATAGGGTATGAAACTATCAAACTAATGTGTTGTTTTTAATTTTTTAGCTTATAATGGTTATTTTCAAATATAGAAATAGAGAAAATATATTTAGATATTTCCAGTTGACTAAATAAATTTTTTTTTAAGAGTTGGCTTGTTTAAATAGCCAGACACTATATTTGGTTGTCATGTTTGTTAAGTCTCACTTAATTTCTAGCAAGCTTCTAGCCCCCCACTTCCTATATCACGTATGTCTCCTAGTCAGTTCCACATTGTTGACTTGACTTACTGATTCTTCATGATTTGTCTTGTTCTTTTCACCCCTGTATTTCTTGTAAATGCATAGTTATATCTAGAGACTTGAATGGAGTCAAACTCAATTCTTTTTGTCAAGAATATGTCACAATTGGTGCTGTTTTCTCCTTATGCATTGCATCAAAGGCCCATACCATCTGGTTGCCCACATTTAATGATGCTGGAAGTAGATCAGGTGTTTCAGTCCACTTAGTACTCCCTTCACCCTTATTTTCAATCATTTTAACATCCATTAATGAAGATTGTTTAGATCCATAACTTCATTAGGGCTTTGAAAAATGTTAATTTTCAAATTTCACCTTCCCTTTTGTACTTAAGATTCACAAAGAACCTTCCCTCATTAATAATTTGGTTACTTCAAAAAATTGTGCAAATGAAGTCTGATCCTTTCTCATTTCTCACTTTCCCTTATAAAGAGTTGGTACCTCCATATCCAAGGGTGACCAAAGAGCTGTTTTGTTTTTTAAATTTCATGATAAATGAATGCATCTCATGCTACAGTTTTTATTCTTTTTGATAATCCAATTGCCCATCTTTCGTCAGTGGGATCCCCTTTAAGCTCGTTCTTGTGTCCCCTTGACATGACCCTGTTTATATTGGATGTTACCCTTGCTTTCTGTCACAAAGAAAAATATGCCTAGCTCTTGTGAATTTCTTGTCCCTGAACTGAGAGCAGCAATTTCTCTTTATTGTCCTAGTACCAATTAGGGGAAAATCATACCAAACTTTAAAACTTTTATAAGTCATTATATTATATTAAAACTTTTACTTTTATAAATATTTCCAGTATTAACATCTTTTGCAGACAGCTTTCTTTCTTAACTTCTGATAACTTTGTAAGGATAGATTTTAAGAATTCCTCTGTCATAGAGCATCATTATTTTAATGCTGTTGTTACATATTTCCAAACTGTCCCTGAAAAGATTATACCAATTTGTGTTTATGCCAGCAGTACTTATAAGTGAAATTATCCTATACTCTTATCAGTTTGCTGTTATCCTTAACAGAAAGCAGTAGAAGGAAATTTTTAAAATTTTTATTTATCTTTAATTATTAGTGAGGTTGAATTTTTAATTTTTGAATTCAGGGGCAATCTTTTGAGTTAACTGCACTCTGTGGAACATGGTACATTCTTCCTATGCATGCATGCGAGACTATCTATCCATCCATGTACCACTCATCCATCTATTCTTATCTATCTTTATCCATTTCACATCATTTGTCTATATCAACTTATATATTGGTTTCTATGTGTTTCTGTACTTCATTCCATTCTCCTGGTGTTGCATGTAGCTATTTTATTGTATTTCATGCATAACTTTTGGCTCAAATATTTTCTTTCAAAATGTGTATTGTTTTTGTATAGTTATTTTAATTTATGAGGCTTCTCTGGTAGCTCAGAAGGTAAAGAATCTGCCTGCAATGCAAGAGCCCTGGGTTCAATTATGTATATCATTTTTTTCCCTATTTTTTCCCATTAAATATTAATTCCTAGAATCTATCTTTGTTGCTATTTGTACAGCAAATAACCACTTTGCTCTAACCACTTAAAAATTCTTCATTATGTGCCACATATTGCCCACTTCTTATTCCCTGGTGGCTCAGACGGTAAAGTGTCTGTCTACAATGCGGGAGACCTGGGTTCGATCCCTGAGTCGGGAAGATTCCCTGGAGAAGGAAATGGCAACCCACTCCAGTACTCTTGCCTAGAAAATCTCATGGATGGAGGAGCTTGGTGCAGTCTACTGTCCATGGAGTCGCAAAGAGTCGGGCATGACTGAGTGACTTCCCTTCCCTTCTTTCCTGTGATGGATTTCTAAGGACCCTTTAATTTCCCACCATCATAAATATTCCCATATGGACCTATGAAAATTTCCCTGGAATTTCTGAACGTTGTGTATGCAGTAGTTAATTTGACTAAATAGTATCATAGGATTTATTTCTGTAAGCAGTACAATAATTTTTTTTATATACCCACATTTTCATCAACATTTAGTGTTCTAATTTTGCAGGCTAAAATATGTATTATCTCATTGATTTAATTTGCATTTCTTCAAAATCAATGATTTTTGGCATCATGTAATATGCTTGCTAAATTTATATATGCATGTGTGCATTTTTAATTGCCTAATCATATCTATGGAGTTTTTTGGAAGATGATAATTATTTTCCCAATTATTCTCCAGCCCTATCACAATCAATATTGGAGTGATTATTCATATATTCTCTTTTCCTATTCTTTGATCTTTGCTTGAAAAACAGCAATCACTTTTTTAAGGTATTGATAAGCCCTAATTTCCTAATTTCCACTTATTTCTCAACTCTCCTGGATTGTTTCTCCTTTATTTGAATATTTATTTCAAAAATATTTTCACTGTTGGCTTTTTGTTGTACATTTTTTGAGGGAATATATCTGGACTTATTTTTATTTATTTATTTAATTTTTTATTTTTACGCTCAAATGATACTGTGCTGGATAGAAAATTGTAAGTTTAAAGTTACTATAGCATTTAAATATATTTCTCAATTGTGTTTTTGCATGCAGGGAAGTCTGATATCAAGCTTGTTTCTTTGCAAAAGATCTACTATTTTCATCTACGAACATTTAGAGTTGTATCATTGCCTTCATTAATCTTAAATTCACTGTATGTCCTTGTAGGATTTTTTTTCTTATCTCTCACTCTCTGAGCCTCTTCAGTCCACAACCTTTTATTTAAGTTTTTGTAACTCTTTGTTTAGCTTCTTAATGTATTTTAAAGCTTATTTTACATTTTGATCTAGTATTTTCAATAAATTCAGTTGACATACTTTATCTACTTTTTAAAAATTCCATTGAAATCCTGATGCTCCTTTTTTTGACCTGTGAACCCACTGTCACTTGGGGGAATGAGTTACTCTGTTTAATAATGTGAGTTGAGAAAGGGTTGAAAACAGGCTTCCAAGTGTTCACTTGTCTCTTGAGCTTAAGAGGGTGGTGGGAATGAACCCCAGTGCAGAGAGCCTCAGGTACAACAGACCAGTCTTGATCACTCCCATTTTCCTCCTGTATATCATCTCTCTTCTGCCTCCTATGAAGCCTGCAGGAGAAACAGCATTAGGAAGATGCCTCCCTAGGTTATAACTAACCAGCACTCGGGGATTGGACAGGGAGGGAGGTAGAAGCAAATGTCTGGGCACTGCTGCTTAATGGGCACCTATTTATACAGAACACACACCCCTGTGGGACTTTTGCTCCTTGGACCATCTGCACTGGCATCTAAAAGGCTGCCACTGATTTTTAAGGTGAAGACATAGGAAATGATGATCCCAAACACAGAGGAGAGGGCAAAGCAGTATTTACAAAATTATTCTAATGTATTCTCTAATTGGTCCTCCAACTGTCCTGTCCCAAGTTTTAGGCAACTACTTTCGCTCAACACATCTTTAAAATCAGCTTTAGCATCTTTACAGAAAGGTTAGTTGCTGAAATACATTTTCCTTCTTCTGTAGTTAATTCAGGGTTAATTTTATAGAGGGAGCCAGAAGTCCCATGTTAAGTTGCCATATGGGCAGGAACCAGAAGTTCCTACTATGTTGAGTAAATATTTTTTTCACAAACTGATGTCCTATTTTACAAAGCATCTGTTCATTCTCTTGCCCACTTATCCTTTAGGGTCTTTGTTTTTTTATTTTTTTTTTTTTTTTTTTTATTCTTCCAATTTTATTTTATTTTTAAACTTTACATAATTGTATTAGTTTTGCCAAATATCAAAATGAATCCGCCACAGGTATACATGTGTTCCCCATCCCGAACCCTCCTCCCTCCTCCCTCCCCATACCATCCCTCTGGGCCGTCCCAGTGCACCAGCCCCAAGCATCCAGCATCATGCATCGAACCTGGACTGGCAACTCATTTCCTACATGATATTTTACATGTTTCATTGCCATTCTCCCAAATCTTCCCACCCTCTCCCTCTCCCACAGAGTCCATAAGACTGTTCTATACATCAGTGTCTCTTTTGCTGTCTCGTACACCGGGTTATTGTTACCATCTTTCTAAATTCCATATATGTGCGTTAGTATACTGTATTTATGTTTTTCCTTCTGGCTTACTTCACTCTGTATAATAGGCTCCAGTTTCATCCACCTCATTAGAACTGATTCAAATGTATTCTTTTTAATGGCTGAGTAATACTCCATTGTGTATATGTACCACAGCTTTCTTATCCATTCATCTGCTGATGGACATCTAGGTTGCTTCCATGTCTTGGCTATTATAAACAGTGCTGCGATGAACATTGGGGTACACGTGTCTCTTTCCCTTCTGGTTTCCTCAGTGTGTATGCCCAGCAGTGGGGTTGCTGGATCATAAGGCAGTTCTATTTCCAGTTTTTTAAGGAATCTCCACACTGTTCTCCATAGTGGCTGTACTAGTTTGCATTCCCACCAACAGTGTAAGAGGGTTCCCTTTTCTCCACACCCTCTCCAGCATTTATTATTTGTAGACTTTTGGATCGCAGCCATTCTGACTGGTGTGAAATGGTACCTCATAGTGGTTTTGATTTGCATTTCTCTGATAATGAGTGATGTTGAGCATCTTTTCATGTGTTTGTTAGCCATCGAGCTACTTATCTATTATGGATATCATTATGTTCCCTGCAATTTTAATAGAAATGTTTTAATGTAAATATTGAAATAAGGATATTTTCTTACTTTTTGCTTTCCGTTGTGTTGTTAAATGGATAAAGTAAAGTTTATACTTTCAGTGTAGATAGTTATATCTACCATGTCCATTGGAATGTCCCTCATTACCTTAAATCTTAGAAAGTTCTGGGGATCAGAGGAAATTAAGGGTAGGAAAAATTTAAATAACTTAAATATATAGGATATATATGTGTAGTGAACATCCTGATAAACATTGAAAAGAAAAGGTCATGTCCATAAATGTGAAAGGCATATCCATTAGTAACTAGTAATATGGGGAAAAATGCTGAGACAAAATTGAGGCATACAAATTGCTGAAAATGTGTATAAAAAATATTTTAAGACATCCTTTGGAATAAGGAAAACCGAGGATCCAGGAACCAGGATTCAATAATCTTGAGTTTCAAAGACATTTGAAAATTTCTAAAGGATAAGCTTATATACTATTTAGCCTTTTTGAGTATCAATTTAAAAAATCTGTTAAATGATGATGATAAAATTATTTAAAATGTATAGTTTTAACATTTTTAAATCTAATAAAGACTTTATATATTAACCAATGATAATAATGTTAATAATAAAAGTAACAAGAAATGAAAAGACCAACTGTAAGAAAGTAAGACAGAGTTAGTTGTCTGTTAAGTTATTTTGTGTTTACCTTTTAAGGAGGATTATATAATATCTAGAAAGACTATTCCCCACCCCCAATGATCTGACTTCACCAATGTAAAAAAATGGTAGAATGATACCTAGGTGTTTTCTTTTTTTATTTTTAATTAAGTATAGTTGATTTACAATGACGTGTCAATTTCTATTGTACAGTAAAGCGATTTAATTATACACATTATATACATTCTTTTTTGTATTTTTTCCCATGATGATTTATCCTGGGATATTGAGTAGAGTTCCCTGTGCTATACAGTAGAACCTGGTTGTTTATCCATTCTATGTATAATAATTTGCATCTGCCAACCCTAAACTCCCAGTTCACCCCTCCTTCTTCTCCCCAGTGGCAACCACAAGTCTGTTCTCTATGAATCTGTTTCTGTTTCGTAGATAGGTTCATTTGTTATATTTTAGATTCCACATATAAGTCCTTTTTTATGGTGTTTGTCTTTCTCTTTCTGATTTACTTCACTTAGTTTGATAATCTCTAGTTGTAAATGGCATTATTTCATTCTTTTTTTTTATGGCTGAGTAGTATGCCATTGTGTGGAGAAGGAAATGGCAACCCACTCCAGTGTTCTTGCCTGGAGAATCCCAGGGATGGGGGAGCCTGGTGGGCTGCCGTCTATGGGGTCGCACAGAGTCGGACACGACTGAAGCGACTTGGCAGTAGCAGCAGCAGCAGTATGACATTGTATATATGTACCACACATTCTTCATCCATTCAGCTGTCAGTGGGCATTTAGATTGTTTCCTCATCTTGGCTATTGTGAATAATGCTGCAATAAATATTGGAGTGTGGATTTATTTTCAGTATCCTGTTATCATTTACTCTTTCTATTTAAATGTCCTGCTAGAATGTTGCCATCATCGGTCCAATAGAGCTTACCATCATGATTATTAGAGTGAGCCATATTAGATGGAAGTAAGCAAGGAAAAAGGACATGTCTCTCACTTTAAGAATATAATCCAGAAATTGCACAATTTACTTTCTTTTATATCTCACCGATGGACCTTAGTCAAAGGTCTATTTTTGCTGAAAATTATAATGGGGAATTTGGTCTTTATTCTGAACAAATGTGGAACTAAGCTTAATATTGTGAGTGAAGCAGAGGATGAATATCAAGGGGACTACTAGTAGCCTCTGCACATTAATTCTTTGGGCCTTGGACAGCTTTTCTAACAATTACCGATTTGTAACCTGAATTTCTGGCAAATTTCGAATAAACATTTAGAAAAATTTAAAGTGATCAGACAGATTCTACTTCATGAACCCATCAAGATTGATCCACTGTCAATAAAACCTTTGAAATGAATGAATAGTAGGAAAAGAAGCATTGGATAGAAGGAGAAAAAGACAATCTAATAAAATATACTAATTCCATCATGCATTTGACAAATGCATATTATTAAGTACATACTATATTTCAGTATTGATCTAGACACTGTCATTAAAATGATAAGCCCAAGCCACCTTGGTCCCTGCCAGGAAGAAAGAGAGCAAGCAGTTACTCAGATCATCACACAATTAAGTGTGAAATTGGAGCGGAAGTAATTGTGAAGAAAGTCAAATGGCATCAGGGGAACATAATACTAGTGGTATTTACCCAATGAAAGAAATCCAGGAAGTGATCATTTAATGTGAGCTTAAGGATTCATTCTCTCTGGGAAGAGATCTAGTTCTCATAGAAGCAAGAGGTCTAAAAGATCCCTTCTTCTCCCGTCTTCCTCCTCTTCTTTCCTCTTCCTTTCCCCCCCTCTCCTTTCTCCTCTTTTCTCCTTCTTATCCCCTTTTCTCCTTCTTATCCCCTTTTCTCCCTCCATATTTTCTTCTTCTTCTTGCATCTTACCATTTTGCTTCTTTCCCTTCCCTCCTTTCTTCCTTGTTTCTTCCTTCTTTCCTTTTTACAGAGGTTATACTCATCTCTGCTTATTTCTCTAACTGGGTCATGCCGCTGTTCTGAAGATAACTTGGTTCCAAGTCCAGGTTTTGTACACAGCCCATGTGCAAGTTAATGTTCCATAGAGATTTTAAGAAACTAAGACAGGGATACTGGTACGTGATAGGGTGAAATTTACACATGATGAATCGTTTGCCAAGTAGGTCTACTTTCTTTACTGTAGATGATTTTGACTTGTGTTCCGGAAAATGTTGATCTTGACTTTGCTGTTGGACAGCTCTGGGTCTCTTAAAATTTTAAACTTAGTCCTTCTTTGATTAAAAAAACAAAAACAAAAACAAAAACCCTTTGGGTTAGTGATTGGTTTCTTAGCATCTCTGCCTTCTTTCCTTTTTATATTTCTTTCTCTGCTTCTTGGCTGATGTCTCCTCACTATCACTACTACCACCACCAAAGTCCTACCTCCTGCCAACATTCAAGACCAGGAGAAAGATTATAGAACATTATAGTTATGGGGAGTATGGTTCACTGGCTCCTGTTGACTTCTGGTTGATGTGTAGCTCCTCTTGCCAGCTCTTTGGAAGTTGATTTATATCCTTGCTGCCTTTGCTTCTGATCTATCTTTGGCTGCCATAACCTGTAGTCTCCTTTCTCAACATAGGCAGTCCATGTACTTTATCCTACTGTGACTGTCCACCAGTATTTTTAGCCCCTGCCCTCAACCTTTCACTGGTGCTGCAGATTCCCATGATCTCTCTTTTGGTTTCTGGTTTGGGAAGTTGATTCTGTATCATTCTGCTAGAACATCATAATCTTGCATCTTTAGCTATCTTCTGAATTTCTCAGGAAGACAAAAAGGAATTTCTGGATCCCCTAAATGTCAAACAGATTGAACCAAAACAGAGAGCTATTTCAAGTCCATCCACCTGGACCCTCCCCTCTGTCATTTATATTCTTATCACTCAGACACTGTGTTCAACATGGCACCAAAAAAGCCTCAGGGCTCCTCTGAAAGGCATGTGGTCCTTGGAGGTTGTGATAAGGAATAACTCATTTATCTTGGAATTCTACCAAACTATTTGCATGTTTTTACAGTCACACCTTCTCCCAGTCTCCCTGTTTGACTCTGGAGCTGCCTTGGAAGGTTGTTTAAAAAAGCCTTCCATCTTCCCCTCAGAATTCTCCTTTCATTCTCCTTCTGTCAGGTAAGGATGGTCCTAAATCATTTCTTTTTGCTTCCCAAGATGGTATTTGCCCTCCACTTGCTTGTAGAAATAAGTACCAAAGTCATATCTATACTAATAGCTGAAGAGCTGCAGAGAAAACGTCCAGTTACAGACAGGGAAAAATACCATCAGGGAATATTTTACAGTGTATCATCCTGCTATAGAGTAGGGAAAGATATTCCAGACAGAAGGAACAATGTATTGAGAGTCCCTGGGGTGGGAAGGAATAAGGCCAGTATGGGCAGAATGGAGGCGGGAACTACTAGGGTCCTAGGAAATGAGGCTGAAGGAAGTGCCGACCAGTTAATGAAGCGCCTCCTAGACCATGTGAAAGGGGTCTGTAGAAAATGTTTCTATCCAGGTAAGGAACCTGGCTGTGGTTTCTTCTGAATCTTCAAAAAGCACAAACAAGAAGCAGCAAAAAAAATCCTCCCTCTTCTGGGCATCCTGTTTGCATTTTATTTTAGTCTAAGATCTGATAACTTTCATGCTTCCATGAAGTAAGTAAGAATAGATGCTGAACCAGAAACCCATAGATGATCATCCCAGGATGATCATAAGGTGATTTACAGGGTGGGGGTTGTTGTGTTAAAGATGTGTTACTTTTTTCTATTCTTATATGCTGTCATCATTACTAGTTGTGGCAAAGAGAAAGAGGAAGCAGATTCCAGGCCCAGATTGCACCAGGACCTTATAGGCCTGCTGGTCTTCTTGGTGACAGTTTTAGAACCTGATTTTGGTCTCTGTAGACAGCAGAAAGGAGAACAGTGAAACCATAGGGAAACATTTCAAAGCAGTATGTACAGTCTGAGTTATGGGCCTTTCCTTCAAGTCAATGTGTGCAAAAACTACACTGCTTGTTGTATTATAGCTTACTGTTATTATCTAGCTAAGAGAGAGGACTGAGGCTTGGATAGAACTATTTGTACAGGTAGGTTTGCATTACCTGTTGTTTATTTGTAAAAGATAAATATTGAAATTGGTTTTCTGCCTCCCGTGAAGCACTTGCACTCTTTGAAATAACATAACTCAGCCTAAATTCAGCATTTGTTATTTCCAGTGTTAGAATCAGTTCAGTTCAGTTCAGTGACTCATTCATGTCCAGTTCTTTGTGACCTCTTGGATGGCAGGACTCCAGGCTTCCCGGTCCATCACCAACTCCCAGAGCTTACTCAAACTCATGTCCATTGAGTCGGTGATGCAATCCAACCATCTCATCCTCTGTCGTCCCCTTCTCCTCTCGCCTTCAATCTCTCCCAGCATCAGGGTCTTTTCAAATGAATCAGTTCTTCCCATCAGGTGGCCGAAGTATTGGAGTTTCAGCTTCAGCATCAGTCTTTCCAATGAATGTTCAGGACTTACTTCCTTTAGGATGGACTGCTGGATCTCCTTGCAGTCCAAAGGACTCTCAAGAGTCTTCTCCAACACCACAGATCAAAAGCATCAACACTTCAGCGCTCAGTTTCCTTTATGGTTCAACTCTCACATCCATATGTGACTACTGGAAGAACAAAAGCTTTGACTAGACGGCTCTTTGTTGAAAAAGTAATGTCTCTGCTTTGTAATATGCTGGCTAGTTTGGTCATAACGTTCCTTCCAAGGAGTAAGCGTCTTTTAATTTCATGGCTGCAATCACCATCTGCAGTGATTTTGGAGCCCCCCAAAATAAAGTCTGACACTGTTTCCACTGTTTCCGCATCTATTTCCCATGAAGTTATGGGACCAGATGCCATGATCTTAGTTTTCTGAATGTTGAGTTTGAAGCCAACCTTTTCACTCTCCTCTTTCACTTTCATCAAGAGGCTCTTTAGTTCTTCTTCACTTTCTGTCATAAAGGTGATATCATCTACATATCTGAGGTTATTGATATTTCTCCTGGCAATCTTGATTCCAACTTGTGCTTCATCTAGCCCAGCATTTTGCATGATGTACTCTGCATAGAAGTTAGATAAGCTGGGTGACAACATACAACCTTGACGTACTCCTTTCCCAATTTGGAACCAGTCTGTTGTTCCACGTCCAGTTCTAACTGTTGCTTCTTGACCTGCATACATATTTCTCAGGAGACAGGTCAGGTGGTCTGTTATTCCCATCTCTTTCAGAATTTTCAGTGGTTTGTTTTGATCCACACAGTCAAAGGCTTTGGCACAGTCAATAAAGCAGAAGTAGCTGAGAGACTTCACTTTCACTTTTCACTTTCATGCATTGGAGAAGGAAATGGCAACCCACTCCAGTGTTCTTGCCTGGAGAGTCCCGGGGATGCGGTAGCCTGGTGGGCTGCCGTCTATGGGGTTGCATGGAGTCGGACATGACTAAAGTGACTTGGCAGTGGCAGTAGTAGCTGGTTTTCTGGAACTCTCTCACTTTTTCAATGATCCAATGGATGTTGGCAATTTGATCTCTGGTTCCTCTGCCTTTTCTAAATCCAGCTTGAACATCTGGAAGTTCATGGTTCATGTACTTTTGAAGTCTGGCTTGGAGAATTTTGAATTACTTTGCTAGCGTGGGAGATGAGTGTAATTGTGTGGTAGTTTGAGCATTCTTTGGCATTGCCTTTCTTTGGAATTGGAATGAAAACTGACCTTTTCCAGTCCTGTGGCCACTGCTGAGTTTTCCAAATTTCCTGGCATATTGAATGAAGCACTTTCACAGCATCATCTTTTAGGATTTGAAATAGCTCAGCTGGAATTCCATCACCCCAACTAGCTCTGTTAGTAGTGATGCTTCCTAAGGCCCACTTGACTTCACATTCCAGGATGTCTGGCTCTAGGTGAGTGATCATACCTTTGTGATTATCTGGGTCATGAAGATCTTTTTTGTACAGTTCTGTGTATTCTTGCCACCTCTTGTTAATATCTTCTGCTTATGTTAGCTCCATACCATATCTGTTCTTTATTGTACCCATCTTTGCATGAAAAGTTCCCTTGGTATCTCTAATTTTCTTGAAGAGATCGTTAGTCTTTCCCGTTCTCTTTTTTTCCTTACTTCTTTGCATTGAACACTTAGGAAGGCTTTCTTATCTCTCCTTAATATTCTTTGGAACTCTGCATTCAAATGGGTATATCCTTCCTTTTCTCCTTTGCATTTCACTTCTTTTCACAGCTATTTGACCCATGCCTCTGCTGGAGACTCCTGGACACTTAAGGGCAAGTCTGAGTCAGTCTCTTGTGGGGTCACTTCTCCTTTCTCCTGGGTCCTCGTGAGCACAAGGTTTTGTTTGTGCCCTCAGAGTCTGTTTCCCCAGTCCTGTGTAAGCTCTGGGGGCTCTATGGCGGGGTTAATGGCGACCTCCTCCAAGAGGGCTTATACCATACCCAGGTCTACTGCACCCAGAGCCCCTGCCCCTGCAAAGTCCACTGCTGACCTCCACATGAGTTGCTCAAACAATTCTATCACAGTCTCTGTGGGGTCTCTGTGTCCTGGTGCACACAACGTTTGCTTGAGTCCTCTGAACATCTCTGGAAGGTATGGGCTTTGATTCTAAATACGATTTCACCCCTCCTACTGTCTTGCTGGGGCTTCTCCTTTGCCCTTGGATGTGGGGTATCTCCTCAACGTCACTCCAGTGCCACGCAGCTGCCACTTCATTGTTAGAATACACTTTATCTTTTTTCAGTGAGAAGAGATTTTGGGGAGAAGTCTAATGAGATTTCTTGTCAACAGATTTTTTTTTTTCCCCTAAGTGTTAAAAGGTGGTCAGTGTGTGTTTGGAGAACAGATTAAAATTGTCTGAAATTGTGAGAAGAGAAAGTAGCCCTGCATTGAATGAAGACAAATCAAAAATGAAAGAGAGAGAGAGAGAAAAAAAAAAAAAAGGTAAAAGGTCACACTTTCAAGTTTCAAATGCACTTTTTTTGAAAAGTAGTAATTTCCACAATTATGAGATGAGACATCTGTGATCTAATTTGAGCTTCAATACTAATGATCTTTACAGTCTTGGACAAATGATTTGATATGCTGGTGGCTCAAATTTCATAAATTAAAAACAGATTCAAATAGATGAAATGCTGTCTTATTTTTCCTCCTGTATCTTACTATACTGTAATGGTTAATTTTATGTGCCAAGTTGATAGGGCCAATGGGGGACCAGCCAGGTGTCCTTAGTATGTCTGTGAGGGTATAGACAAGATTAATATTTAGCAGTATACTGAGTAAAGCAGGTTCCCCTCCCTGATATGGGTGGTATTGTTGTTTAGTTGCTAAATTGTGTTCGAGTCTTTGTAAACCTGATGACTGTAAGCCATCAGGCTTCTCTGTCAATGAGATTGGACAAGAATACTGGAGTGAGTTGCCATTTCCTTCTTCCAGGGTTCTCCCTAATCCAGGCATAAAACCAGCATCTACTGAATTGCTTCCCTGGGCTTCCCAGTGGCTGTGGTAAAGAATCTACCTGCCAATTCAGGATACTCAGGGGACACAAGTGATGCAGGTATGATCCCTAGGTTGAGAAGATTCCCTGGAGGAGGAAATGGCAATCCAATCCAATATTCTTGCTTGGAAAATTCCAAGGACAGTGGAGCCTAGCAGGCTACATTCCATGGGGTCTCAAAGAGTCAGACAGCACTGAGCAACTGAACACTTTACTACTGAGCCAGCTGGAAAGTCCAAGGCACTAATACTAATGTGGGTGGGACTCATCTAATCACTTAATGGTCTGAAAAGAACAAAAAGACTGAATCTCAGGTGAATAAGAAGGAATTTCCCCTGCCCAACTGTCTTGATTATTCCTGCCTTCTAACTCAGACTGAAACATTGGCTCTTTCTGCATCTCAAGCCTGCAGACCTATAGATTTGGAAACTACACAATCATCTCTCCTGAGTCTCCAGATTCCTGTTTTCAGATCTTGGGACTTGAAAGCCTCCATAATTGCTTGAGCCAATTCTCTCTGTCTCTCATATATGTGTGTGTGTGTGTGTGTGTGTGTGTGTATGGTATAACCGAATGCATTAGTCACTCAGTTGTGTCCAATTCTTTGCGACCCCATGGACTGAAGCATGCCAGGCTTCCTTCCCTGTACATTACCAACTCTTGGAGCTTGCTCAAATCATGTCCATTGAGTTGGTGATGCCATCCAACCATCTCATCCTCCATCATCCCCTTCTCCTCCCATCTTCAATATTTCCCAGCACTAGGGTCTATTCTAATAAGTCAGTCCTTCACATCAGGTGGCCAAAGTATTGGAGTTTCAGCTTCAGCATCTGTCCTTCCAATGAATATTCAGGACTGATTTCCTTTAGGATGGACTGGTTGGATCTCCTTGCAGTCCAAGGCACTCTCAAAAGTCTTCTCCAACATTCGTAGTTCAAAAGCATCAATTATTTGGTGCTCAGTCCAGCTCTCACATCAATAGATGACTACTGGAAAAACCATAGCTTTTACCATATGGACCTTTGACAGCAACGTAATGTCTCTGCTTTTTAATATGCTGTCAAGGTTTGTCATAGCTCTTCTTCCAAGAAGCAACCATTTTTTAATTTCATGACTGCAATCACCATCTGCAGTGATTTTGGAGCCCCAAAAAAGCATGTCAGTGTTTCCACTGTAACCCCATCTATTTGCCATGAAAAGATGGGACCACTATCATGAAGTGATGGGACTATCATGACATATATCTATATCTATAGCTATATATATATATATCATGATATATATGTGTGTCATGATACACACACACACACATACATGTTCTATTTCTCTGAAGAACTCTGAATAATACACATGGTGATGATTTTTTTAGTGGCTATTTTGGAAAATGAAGGCAAAGTCTTCGCTGGCATCATGGGCCTGCTCTTAAAAAATCAGTTTTGCTTGCTTCTCAGAATGTTTATCTTTTATTCTTTGAGGAAAGAATGTTGAAGAAATGTATTGCTCATTGAGTTTTCATCTCTAATTCTGAACCAATTCTGAACATAAATGCAATAAACACAATCAAGGGATCAGATTTTTCATAATTAACAAGTCTTTGGTATAAAATTAGAGATCAAATATTTTGTCTTCCCTTGATCTTCTGTCATTTTACTTATTTGCCATTCACTTTTACTGCCTTTAGGCTATTCCCGGCTGATACAGCCTCATCTCAGGAAGGAACCACTCATCTGGAACCTGGCCAGGTGCACAGCTTGGCTTCTAAAACCTCTTTCATCTTTCCAGGAAGCTGCCAACTCATGTCTTACTTTGCATTTCTGGAGAACATCAGTAGGAACGTGGGCCTAAGAGCTCATGTAGAAAATGTTGAGGAGCATATAATATACTTTGGTGCTAAAATTATAAGGAAACATATACCAGCACTTTATTTAGATTCAGTTTCTTATGGAAATTTTCCCAGATTTAAAATTCTGTACTGACAGCTTAACATCTAGTTGATAATTGAACATTTTTCTATAAATAAATAGGTGGCATTATAAAAATATAACAATAGAGAATAAACCTCTTGTTTAATTTGGAGGCTTAGCTAATGTTTCCTTCCAAAATCCTAAAATTAAAGGTTTTCATGTCTACCTTTATGTCTTAAACATCTGAAAAGTAAGAGAAAATAATGAGAATTTTGTCATCGACATTTCATGAAAATCATCTCTCTTAGAGATATGGGGCAGACCTGTATCAGCAAATTAAAAAAAAAAAAGATTTGAGGGAATTATCCAGATATTTTAAGCAAAATGTGCATTTTTATTTATTACTTTAAGACCCTTCTAGCATTTATGTGCTACTCATTCCCTTGCTGTTTTTGAGTTTTAGTAACTGATTTATATCTAAGTGTTATTTTGTTAGTATAGACTTGAATAGAGAGGCAATTTCAGTACTAAATGAAGATATTTATAACATAATTGAAATATTGCTACAGCAGTCCCTATAACACAGTGCTGTTTTTGCAAATGAATTTTCACACTTATTTAGAAATGCACTTCACCATAAAAATTGTATAGAAATCATTGCTAGCAAAAAACTAAAAAATAGAATTAGGATCATAATAACTAAAAGCCTGAATTTATTATAAAGGTGAAAAATATCAAGGCTAACCTCTGTTTCGCTGCAAAGGTAGGTGAATTATAGACTTGTTCTTATAATTCAAATGTAAAAGGTATTTGGAAACGAACAACATCAGGGATTAATATGTTTAGAATTAGATTGTAATAAGAGAAATTGAAAGGAAATTATTGTCATTGGTATAAAAATTATCTTTATAGAATACTATTTGTCATTTTTCTTAATCCACATTTTAGCCATAATTATTTTTGTATAAGATCACCTTTTTAACCCCTTAAAAAGTATCAAGGGGTTAAAAAGGTTACCTGTGGTGGATTCATGTTGATGTATGGCAAAACCAATACTATATTGTAAAGTAATTAACCTCCAATTAAAATAAATAAATTTATATAAAATGTTATCAAGTCTCTATGTAATATATATTTATTACATACACATATATGTCCTTTGTAAAGGGTTTAAAGGGCAATTTATATATCTATCTACAGAAAAGTGGGGAGGTGGATGGGAGGAAGGGAGAGAGTTTGGAGAAACAGATGGAGAAGGAGAAAGGATCACAGAACCTGCAGTAAGCATCCTCTTGTTGGGCTGAACTGTTCCAGAAAAGTCCTTCACGTAGACATGGCTTTCAGGTCAGAATAGGGTTATCATTCATTCTTTGTCAATTCAGTCATGATTATTTCTCCTCTTTGAGGCCAATCAATCAAGTAAATTTCATTTCATTTTCAGATTATATCAGAAAATCAATATTGTTAGTAAATTAAGTCTGATAGAGTCTTAGATTAAGAATTAACTTTCACCAATGAACACATCATTGATTGTCAAATTTCTCCTGGCTGGTGCATAGGGAAGATATGAACTGCACTATGAAACTGTTACTGTACTTTGCTGGTTTCATTCATTCAATCAGCTCTTTTGTTCATTACACAATTAACAATTCACTACAGTACTGCCAAGATTTTAATGATATTTTCCAACAATACAAAGCAAATCAGGAAGTTAACTCTTTTTAATTTAATTTTTTTCACTGTATATCAGAAACAACTTAGTCTTTAAGACACAGACCAAGGTGTCCTTTTCTGGGAAACCCCTTTTGTTGCCCTGAGCTGTTCTGTCATATCCTGTGTCGTTTCTTTTAACATAGCATATATTTTATTATAATGATAATGCTAATTTTCTACTTCTCCAACTAGATTTTCAACAAGTCAAAATTTATTAGTCCTTTTCCTGAATATTCAGTGTCTTGTATATAAATAGGGACTCACATATTTGCTGAATGAACAGATCACTGGGCAAATTTCTATACATTTTCATGTCTCTAAGTCTACTAGATTTCCTTCTAGAAATTCAGCAGGTAGAAAAAGGATGAGCTATTTTAGGCAAATTATACCATATGGACAGAGAGAGGATAGGTGAAGAGTATAATTGCGGGGGGAGGCTTCCCTGGTGGCTCAGCAGTAAAGAATCCACTTGCAGTGCGGAAGACACGGGAGATGGGGGTTCAATCCCTGGGTCAGGAAAGTCCCCTGGAGAAGGGCATGGCAGCCCACTCCAGTGTTTGTGCCTGAAGAATCCCATGGTCAGAGGAGCCTGGCAGGCTACAGTCCATAGGGTCACAAGACTTGGGCACGACTGAAGAGACTGAACTCACACAAATGTGTATTTGGGAACAGCAAAGTGTTTAATAGGAGCATAGAACGATCTGAACCAATAAAGACTAAAGAACCACTGTTAACTAGACACAGTGCTCATATATTCTCTCTTTGGAAAAGATTCATCAGAACTTTTTGCTTTTCTTTCACCCCAGTCAGAATTTACTGCTTCTTTTTGCCATTACTTTGTGCTTAGTTTCTCAGTCGTGTTGCTTTGCGACCCCATGGACAGTAGTTCGCCAGGTTTCTTTGTCCATGGGATTCTACAGGCAAGAATATTGGAGTGGGTTGCCATTTCCTCCTCCTGCCATTACTTTACAATGTGTATATTTCCATCCTACTACTTTAAATATTTTATTGCAAGTGTTTACGTGCCCACCTTGCTTTAGCTCTTGGCAGAATAGTGGAGAGAACTTGGAATTTGCAGTTTGACATATTTTGGTTGAAATATTGACTTTGCTACTTAACTGGGTAATTGATCATAAACAATCACTTAGTTTCCTTGAATCCTGTCTAGTTTCTTTGTCAGTAAAATATGGAAAATAGTACAAACTCCACAGCAGTGTCATGATCACATATATTAGGTGCATGACAGATGTTCAATAAATTATGTTTCCTTTTTTCTTTTACCTTCTCTGAAGGCAAGAATCATGTTTTATTAACGTGTTCCTAGCAGCTACATTCATTGACACTCAGGAGATGTTTAACAGATGCTGTTGAATGAATAAAGTATGTGTTTATTTAAATGTCTAATATCTGTGTGTATAATGTGTTTAAGGATTCCCTGGGAGCTCAGCTGGTAAAGAATCTGCCTGCAATGCAGAAGATCCTGGTTGGATCTTCTGATTTTCCTGGGTGGGGAAAATGAACTGGAGAAGGGAACGGATACCCAGTTTAGTATTCTTGGTCTTCCCTGGTGGCTCAGCTGGTAAAGAATCTGCCTGCAATGTGGGAGACCTGGGTTTGATCCCTGGATTGGGAAGATACCCTGGAGAAGGGAACGGCTACCCACTCCAGTATTCTGGTGTGGAGAACTCCATGGACTGTATAGTCCATGGGGTTGCAAAGAATTGGACATGACTGAGCGACTTTCACTTTCAATGTGTTTAAGAATAGATATTTGGGAACATTTTTGGAACCTAAACTATTCCAATATTTCAGAATCTATTCTATTCAGAATCTAATCTAATCTATTCTATTTCAGAATCTAATCCATATCTATTACTCTACTGTCCTGGCCACATTTCAGATCAGCCTGAATTTATATGAGAAAGATGGGAGGAATATTCTAGGCATTCCACTTGCTCAGGCACTCCTATAGGGAAAGCTGGGGAAATAATCAAACATGGCTTAACACAGCTACTACATAAATACAAATCATTTATCAGACTATCAAAATTATAAGTCTTCCCTTCCCTGAGGAGGTGCACAGACAGTTAGATAAATTGAGTTGGTGTTGTTTGTTACTGGACTATTATAAATCATCAAGTGAGTGTGTATTATTAGCTAGGTTGCTTTAATGTGACATCTTCTTTGGATTCTCAAGCATAATTGTTGATTAAAAATTGCTTCCATGGAGGCTCAGTTTTGCCTCTTGGCAGCATGTCCATATGAGCATCTTATATCATTTCTATAAATATTAGCCATCAGCAAGGTTGGATAAAGTACTAGACAAGGTCCAAGGATGACTCAGTCTCTTTCAACTTTTCATTTTACTGTGAGTATCTGAAGTTGGTTGAGCTTGCTTTTTCTCTCCTCTTCCTTATGCTTCTCTCCTCCTACTCTTTTCCTGCCCTTCCTCTCTTCTTCTTACCTCCCACTCTCCTCCCTTTTTTAACTGGCCAGCTAGTGACAGACTGCAAGACCATGTGCCTGTATCAAGGAGGTGTTGGAGGCAAATAAACTTTTCACCCTGGGAATCCCATTTTGGCTGATTTCTGTCTCTTGAGAAAGGTGGCTTCTCTTGTTACTCATTTGGAAAGCCCAAAGACTTGTGATTATGAGGGGATGACTCTTCTACTAAGTAATGTATCTGTCTTGCTAATTGAGCTCTCAGTGTTCAGTTATTATGGGGGGTGGGGGAGAGCAGTGCTTCCCGGGTGGCTCAGACAGTAAAGAATCTGCTGGCAATGCAGGAGACCCAGGTTCGATCCCTGTGTTGGGAAGTTCCCCTGGAGAAGGAAGTGGTGACCCACTTCAGTGTTCTCGCCTGGATAATTCCATGGACAGATGACCCTGGCCAGCTACAGTCCATGGGGCCTCAAAGAATCGGGCATGACTGAGCGACTAACACTATGCACTATATATAACACACATGAATTTTCTGTGTACATGTATATTAATAGGAGTAGGCTTTATTGCAGAAAAGTGTAAATTCCCAGCTGAGTTTTATCTTATGTCTTTTGATGTTATTCTTAATTTTTTTCCAAATTAAACATAGAATGATTTTACTCACACAGGCAACTTTCTAACATTTACTTTCTCATGTTTGCTTTGTGTCAAACTCTATTTTGATATTAATAAGCAGAGATCACAGATCTCTCCGCATCCTTCAGGAAATCCCAGGATTTGTTCTTAGGTGCTCTTCAGTGTATGATACTCAACAGAGTCAAGGTACATTTCAAAAAACTATGCATTAAAATCTTAATTTTCATTAAATAATGAAAGAGTCTAAAAGTTGCGTTGAAGAATTTTTTTCCCCAGTATGGGTTAAAAAGATACTTCAGACTAACTTAATGCCTTGTATTTTACCAATACCAGGCACATTTATAAGATTCATATAAGCATATTCATATATTAAAATAATTTCTCTAGGTGTGCTGAAAAACTGATGTGTATTAAGGTAGAGTCAAGTGCTTAAAGTGTTCATGTGTTTCAGGGATGAGGTATTTTTCTGGGCTTCTTGCCCTTCCTATTTTGGAAGGCAGGCTTTCCCTCTGCTGAGCTTGTCAAAGCCGATAGTCTGGCACTTTGCCTCTGGCACTGAACTCAGTTCAGCGTTTTAAGAGAAAGATGAAAAACATCAACATTCTGTGTTTACACTTTGCCAATTGTTATACATAAAAAAAAATTCTGCTTTTGATGTTTTATATTTAAGCAGTGTATTTATAATGCCTTTTTCTTTTCACTAATCAACAAAGTGTAATTGAAATGTAACTACCTATGCTATGTACTTAGGATTTCATCCCAATATATTCGATATAGTTCTAAATGTGCTAATGTCATTATACCTTTCCCAAATAACACTAGGTTAAATTAAAGTGTATTCTGTAAAATGGATACTCCTTTACTGTAGGGAAATTATATTCAATTTCTTTATATGTTTTTTTGCATTAGAAATAATGACATTGACCAAGGGGAAACAAATGATCTACCTAACAATATTGTATACAAATGAGAAATAAAATGGTCTTATCATTAACCCTATTGGAAAATCCCATGGACAGAGGAACCTGGTGGGCCGCAGTCCATGGGTCACGAAGAGTCGGACACGACTGAGCGCCTTCACTTTCACTTTTCACTGTCATGCATTGGAGA
Organism: Bos grunniens; assembly: GCF_055505025.1. Taxonomy (NCBI): domain Eukaryota; kingdom Metazoa; phylum Chordata; class Mammalia; order Artiodactyla; family Bovidae; genus Bos; species Bos grunniens. Next base: position 47,613,613 of record NC_141168.1, on the reverse strand, counting down.
AGGAAATGGCAACCCACTCCAGTGTTCTTGCCTGGAGAATCCCAGGGACGGGGGAGCCTCATGGGCTGCCGTCTATGGGGTCTCACAGAGTCGGACACGACTGAAGCGACTTAGCTGCAGCTGCAGCAGCAGCAGCAGCAGTCTTATTTCATATATAGGGAAACTAGAGTTGATCGAAAATAAATAATTTTTCCAAGGACACATATATAGGCAAGAGAGAGGTAGGATTTGAACCCAAGTCTTTCTGATACCATAGCTGATGCTCCTAAATGCAATACACTATATTCTTTTTTTTATAAAATAAAAGCCCTCAGAACAGTGGAATTGTGCTTTTCACAGTTTCTATCTAAGCATCAAGCTGATATTTTCAGATCTATAATATTTGGCACAATTCTCTCTAGTAAACATTCTTTAAGTGTTTAAATGGAAACAAATACACTTGCTCAAAGTAACAATTCAATAGTAGTAAAACTGATGGTGAGTGCAGTAATACAAGAATTTTGAAAGTAGAGAGGAAGAAATGACACCATTTCCTAGGTAGTTGTGGTATTACTGATGACGATGGTAGAATGATTTGCCATTTTAGTTTCTCTTTCTTATAGTTTTATGTTCTATTTTTAAAAAATACATTGTGTCCTATCCTTGATATCATATTAATGTGCAGAGAAACAATACTAATTGATCTAGAATTAAAATTCCTTCAGAGGCTTTGTGCTTAAGCAGTGCATTAATATCACCATTATCTTCATTGGTTGTCTTTTTGAACAATTATTTTATTTCCTAAATACTGAGCCCTCTCTGAACTCATGCAGCAACTTGGCTATTTTAGAAATGATATTAATGTTTAGATTAAAAAAATCACATGGCCGATGTAGACATATATTGTCTACAGATATGATTGGCTGTCAGCAGTTTCAAAAACTTCACATGACTCTCTGCTACTGTCATTACCAGCCTATGCCTCTCTTTCCTCGAATCACCAGAGTATCATGGTCTCCTCATCCTTTCTACATGGTTTCTAATCAGATTTCTGCAAAGATAATCAACGTTGGGCTTCCCAGGTGGCTCAGGAGTAAAGAATCCAGCTGCCAATACATGAGTGCAGGTTCAATCCTTGAGCTGGGAAGATTCTCTGGAGAAGGAAAGGACAACCCATTCCAGTATTCTTGCCTGGGAAATCCCATCAGCAGAGGAGGCTGGTGAACTATAGTCCATGGGGTCGCAAAAGAGTCAATGACTTAGCGACTAAACAACAAACAATCAGATTTCTGCTCCCACAGCTGTTTTATACAGCCACATCAGAAGTTGTCAGCGACTCCTACCTACCAATCACATCACATTTTCTCATCCTCCTCTTCTTTAATTGGTCTCTGCTCAACACAAGTCCTTTCTCAAAATGCTCAGTTCCTGGATTCCATGACCTGGCCTTTCTTGGTTTCCCCTGTTTGTTCTCTGAAAGGCTCTCAGAATCTTTCATGAACTCCTCTTACCTTCATTCCTTAATGACAAGACGTTTTCACTTCCTTGAGAGTTTCATTCATGCCTGGGACTTGAGCTCTCATCTCTCTAAGGTTGACTTCCAATGTCATCTACTTTTCTAAGCTTTAAATCCCTTTATTAGATTTGATTCATATTTCTTAATACCTCTCAAAAGGACATGCCTATTTCCATTTTTTAAAAAGACACCATTTTTCCAAATTCAAACTTTTTATCATGGCTTTAAATCTTTCTCTTTCAATAACAATACTGGCTTCTTGTTCTGTCTGTGGACTCTATTCCATGAGACTCAATATCCATTAATTAGGAATTTAGACTTTAGAACCAGAATGCCAAATTCAAATCCTTGATCTTCCAATGAAATTCTGTTATTTTGGCAGTAAGTATTTCCTTCTTCTGTAAAATGGAGTTGCTTTCCTGGTGGCTCAAACAGTAAAACATCTGCCTGCAATGCAGGGGACTTGGGCTCGATCCCTGGGTCAGGAAGGAAATGGCAACCCATTCCAATATTCTTGCCTGGAGAATCCCCTGGATGAGGAGCCTGGTAGGCTACAGTCCATGTGGTTGCAAATAGTCAGACATGACTGAGCAACTTCACTATCTTTCTACTTTTCACTTTCTGTAAAATGGGATACTAGTAAGGGTGTAGTGATAATGATTGAACGTGTTAGCATATGTAAAGTATTTCATGTAGTGCTTACTACAGACATCACTGTGTAACATGTTTGCTGTTCTTCTCCTCATCATCACTATCATCACCATCACCATCATCTCTAATCTTCTGTTTTCATATCTATCCTGTTTCATAATATCTTGTTCAGTCCCAAGATAGATATCTTTAATTGTTTTCTTCCATCCTCAATCTTTCCTTATTCTACTTCATTTCATAAGATATTTTAAAGTTACCATTCCAGAAGCAAAAGCAGATCGTTCTGGCCCCCAATTGAAAAATATTCAGTAGTTCTCTAGTTAATCATTTGTGTGATATCAGCAAATCACTAAACCTCTCTGGCTTTAGTTTTTTTTCACCTCTCCCATGAGAGTTAGGGCTGAATGCTAATAGCAAAAAGATTGATTCTGTAACTTTGATTCTCCATCGCCTGTTCTGTGCAACATGTATCCCGAATCATGACATTCAAAGAATTTTCCTGCTTTGGTTCCAAACCGTAGCCCCAGCATTATCTCATTCTTCTCCTGTTTTTTTTTTTTTTTTTTGCTACTAACCAGCAAGAATGAAATATGGTATTTGTTATTCTCTGAAAACATCTGGTGCTGTCCTCCTTCCATGAATATAATTGTGACATTCTCTTTGCCTGAAATGTCCTCTTTATTTACCCAACAAAATTCTGACCTTTTTCCCATGTTCAGTTCAATGTCACTGCTTTCATAAATCTGCCCCACAAATAAATCCCCACACATAATTACAATTCCTTTCTACTTCATAATCTTATAATGAATAGATCATATTATACAATTGTTTATCTGTCTCTCCTCCCTTAATTGTGATTCCCTTGTAATTTAGGGACGCACATTTATTCATTATTGCCTTTCCTGTTTTCAAACTTGGCATATGCACTATGCTTGCCACACAGTCTCTCCACGGATATTTATAAAATGAATATGTTGGACACCTAGTGCCAGCAGCATTTTATGTGGCAGCAGAAACTTATGAAAATTCAGGGAACACAGTACTGTTTATAAGAATCCTATGATATAAAAAGTATCTTCACTGTAATATAGCTATAGAGAACCCCAGGTTGTTGTATCACCCCACTGAAGGTCCTAGGCCATAGAGAGACCTTTTTCTCAGTGTCAGTGATTTTGAGTCTATTTTGCTTTTGCTGTTTCAGATGACTTCATATTCTTCTGTTGGATTAGTCTCTTCTTTCCACTTCTGAGGACAAGTACTGTGTCTTAAATAATATATAGGAAAGCAGTGAAATGGGAACTTCTTATTCACTATGGCATCCCTGTGCAAGTGTGCTAAGTTGCTTCAGTCATGTCTGACTCTTTGCAACCCTATGGACTGTAGCCTACCACCATCCTCTGTCCATGGGATTCTCCAAGCAAGAATACTGGAATGGGTTGCCATGTCCTCCTCCAGGGGATCTTTCTGATCCAGGTATCAAACCTGTGTCTCTTATGTCTCTTGCATTGGCAGATGGGTTCTTTACCACCATCACCACCTGGGAAGCCCATGCCCCCCCAGGGCCTGGCAAAAGGTGGGTTCTTTGTGTGTCTTTGCATGGGGAGCCATAAAATCATGCCTTTATAGGCAGTGCATAACAGGCCCATCAGAAGCTTGCATTCAGTAGCTGAATTCATCCATGCCAAGACATGACACACAGAGGCAGTAAAATCAGGGTCAACCATAAAGACAAACTGCATAGCCTCTCTCTGGATAAATAACATCAAACTGAGTGACGCTCATCTCTATTTTATTTAGAGGTTTCCTATAATATATACTGGAGAAGGAAATGGCAACCCACTCCAGTGTTCTTGCCTGGAGAATCCCAGGGACAGGAGAACCTGGTGGACTGCCATTCTGGGTTGCACAGAGTCAGACACAACTGAAGCGACTTAGCAGCAGCAAACTATATACATTTGAAAGAAGTGTCTGGTATTTTTTTTTTTTTCTGGTACTTGATTTTCAGAGATTTTTGAGTTATTGGGGTTAAAATAGTGCTGTCCTTTGCTCCATGCATTATTTAGAGAAGTCTGGTGTTATTTGTAATCCAATGCCATCTGTCCTTTGAAAGTTAATTGCTCTTCCTGCTTCTAATGCAAAATTTCCATAAACAGAGAGAGGGTCACTGGATTATCTAGGATTAAAATTCTACTTATTAACCTAAATTCTCTCACTGACCACATAGAACTAGCTCACGGTATAATTGCCAATCTTCTGTTTGGTGGAGAAAGAGTCATAGCAGAAGAAACCTAAATAACTTGGTTGAGTTTGTACAGCAAATTAAGAATAAGGATAAAGAACATCTCTTTAGGGCTATGAGTAACTTTACCCTTGCTATTATGTTTGACAAAATTAGAATGATATATAAAGGTTTTGGCCTGTGAAATTATCATGTGTCACATTAAAATTTCTACTGGGTCTTATTTAGTCTCATACCATGTTGGATCACTACATTTCAATTATTAAAATGTAATGAAGTGACCCCACTATCACGTGTATGCATTCGGAAATATGGGTTTCCTAATGAAATTTAGAAACATAGTTGGTATATAAACATGAGTAATCCTCAAAGCCAAAAGTTTGAGGGGAGTTCAAAGATCAGCTGGCTTCTGAAGATCTTTGGTTCAATTCATTATGTAAGCAATACCTCTCACAATTTTGCCTGTGTTATTTTTGAGTTATGCAACCAGCAAAAAAAAAAAAAAAAAGAAAAAGCTATCAGTAAACAACCTTTTTATTGGAATACTTCAAATGCTAGTCTTCATAGAGTTAAGAACCTCTTTATGTAAAACATTTCAAATCTACAAGACTATATGATTTGTAAATATTTATTAAATATGCTTTTTCATATTGCTTCTCTAAAGAAATAGTAGATATTATAGAAAGTTGATTATAGAAAGTTAAATAACTTCCTGGGTTTCAAACTGGAACCTGAAGAATTTTATGCTACAACCCTGATCTTTTAACAAGTGTTAAAAGGAATCTGGAAAATTTCCAAAGACTCTGGGTTACATTTTTGCACCTAAAAAAGCTCTATCCACAAAATCCATTTATCATGTAAATATATAGATCAAGAATCCTCTCAGGAATTTCCCAGGTAAACAACTCCCAAACCAGTAAATTTGTGAGAGTTCAGCAGAGAAATATGTCTATTAATAGAACATACAGCCAAAGAACGGTGGTAAAGTGCAGATGGCAGCACCCATAAATCATACAGTGTCATCAATGCCATGTTACTCAAGTAAAATGGATGGGTGTTTGTTCCAATTAGCCCAACATTCATTCAGGGTATTGATGCTGCAGCTGAATGAGTTTAGCGCAGGCTAAGTATTATGTATTCAGGAGTCTGCTTAAGTTTGTATGCTCATGGCCACATCATCTTCCATGATCCCTTGTTATTTTTTCTGTTAAACAATAGTCCCAGTTTTAACCCTTTTAGATAGTGCCTCCTTCCAGCACAGTTTTTTACTTTTTCATGACTATGTTGTCTTTCTCGTTACTTATTTAAATGATTTTCTACTATTTCTCCCACATTGTTTGCTTTCAGTTTCCTCTTTGTATGTTCAAAATATCACTGAAAGATCATTTCTTCTAGGAAACAACCCCCCAACCCCCCACCCCAAGTCACCTTGTAAAGTCAGAGCTCAGATCGAGTGAAAATCCCAAGAGATTTTCAGTATGTATTGATTATAGATTCAGCAGTATGGAGTCTTTGGAGAGATAAATTCATTCACCAACTATGCACTGAACACATAAAATATGCTGCAGCTCTGCTTATTTCTATAGGGAATTTAAATATTCAAAGGCCTTTGCTTTGTAAACATTGCCATAATGAGTTGTGATAAATATTAGGAACGAAGAAATGTATGTTTAGCTAGAAGGATGAAAAGGGAGTGTGTTAGTATAGTATTTTCTTTGGAATTTACTCTCAAAGGCCTAAATCTGGCTAGTGACAACTAGCATTACCAAGAGCAAGGCATACAATGGATTCCTTTTCCATTACATACCATTACATGAACACTGAATTTACAATTCACAAGGAATGGGGAATTCTTTAAAAAATTTTGTTGTGTATTTCAAATTTTAATTTTATAATAGATTTCACCCCATAGGAACAAATGAAGGAAATGTGGGATGTAATTAATGAAAACAACAAAATAAGATAAATGTTATAACAAAAAAAAATGGAGTGGGCATAATCTTAAATTTTCAAAGATGCAAATGGTCACCAAAGCCAGAAGGAAATTGGTTCCAGCTTCTAAGATTCTAGAGAAATAAGAAATTCGGTGCACTGGGACGACCTAGAGGGATAGTACGGGGAGGGAGGAGGGTTCAGGATGGGGAACACGTGTATACCTGTGGCGGATTCATGTTGATATATGGCAAAACCAATACAATATTGTAAAGTTAAAAAATAAAATAAAATTTAAAAAAAAGAAATTCAAATCCATGGAAGATGGAACTGAACATTAGTGGATTTTTAAAAATCAAATATTATTTTTAGAAAAGGGCAGTTGAGGTTAGGTGGTCTTTAGATACATTCCTAACATGTAAAAAATGCTTTTATTTCTTTCACTTTATTTATACAAATTTGAGAAAGCTATGGAAAATAAATTAAGCAATAATTTATATTTGCTTTCCTAAACTCATAGCACTAAGAACTTTCAATGAAAAAGTTATGCTTTCTCATTAGTGTTTTAATTATATTATTAGGGTTTACAGTAGGCAGTAGCTTCCTTACAAGCACAATCCTCTTGTTGACAAGTACATTGAGATGAAACAACAGGAGCCAAAGAGCTTATTCAGAATTGCTAAAATTTCAAAAGGATAAATTAATGCAGTATTGTTACTTAATCTTCATGCCTGACTGCTTTAGCTGTAGAAAACCTAATAATCAGAGCAGTGTCCTCATCTGGTCAGGTGTCTGATGGGATTGTATTATAGTAGAGAAACTTCCTTTTCATTTTGTTCACATCTTGATTTTGCCAGTTTCCATTCAGAAACCCGAAGCATTTTCATGATTGTAACATTCTTTGGTTAAAGATACCACAGTGAATCCATGTTTAACCCTGAGATGATAGCCAAATATGATTCTTTCAGATAATAGTGAATTGAACCATGACATTGCTCATGCTTGGCCATTTTTTACTTTGAAATGGTGTGTTCCTGTGGTTCAGGCCATCAGTCAGCAGTATTTCTTTAGTGCTTATTACTGCTAGACTCTTTCCTAAGCCGTGTCACACCTATCAGTCATGTTCTTCGTAGCATCCTTTTAAGGTGGGTCCTATTACTATTCTTCATTTCATAGATGAGAAAACTGAGGTGCAGAGAGGTTAAGATGCTTGCCCAGTGTTGCCAGTGATTAGGAAGATAGCTATGAAATTCACCCATGTTGTACTGATATCTGTGAAGAAAAAGTATGAACAGATTAGTGACTGTAGAGATTGTTGGTAGGCTTTTAGAAAAGTCACTCTTGTTGCATGCAAGCATATGACAGTTGGACCTCTCCATACCTCAGTTTTCCTCTTTATAATGGGATTAATATTATTCCTACCTTATGTATATTAGTAGGGAGCAAGTATTTTCCCACCTGGATGTTTCTTTGTGGGTCAACCCTGTTAACTGCAGCAGGCCATATTGTCGACAACACATCAAGAGTTTAAGCTACAAAGGTTGTTTTTTAATCTCCCATCTATCTTACCATCAGTTTGGTTTTTAGTTGATTCAAACTTAGGCATGGGAAAGGTTTTTGTTCCCCTTCAAGTCCCTAACAAATAAGGTTGATGCAAGGGCTAGATAAAAAATGCATATAGAAAGCTTACAAAATATAATCTGGTACTTATTAAGCCCTTATTATATTTACTGTTATGACTTAAATATAATCCCTATAGCAAATTCATACTATAAAATTCCTCTAAGAACATTAAGGTGTGAATTAAGACTAGTTAAAATGAATAAAAATGCATTTTAAAACCATACTCTATGATTCAAATCTTTTGCTTTTACTAATTGGAAATGTTATTTATTTTACTAAGATATAGTGAGATATAACTATTTCATACTTCATCTAATCCAAAATGCCAGCAAAAGTAGTATATACATTTATTTTATATGCCATTAAGAAAGACAAATGCTTCTAATTAATTCTATGATGCAATAGATTAAAGATACATCACAATTTGGGGGGGGGGTTAAAAATGCAGAAGCTATGGTTTTTCCCGTTAGAAATGTATGGATGTGAGAGTTGGACTATAAAGAAAGCTAAGCGCTGAAGAATTGATGCTTTGGAACTGTGGTGTTGGAGAAGACTCTTGAGAGTCCCTTGGACTGCAAGGAGATCCAACCAGTCCATCCTAAAGGGAATCAGTCCTGAATATTCATCGGAAGGACTGGTGCTGAAGCTGAAACTCTAATACTTAGGCCACCTGATGTGAAGAACTGACTCATTGGAAAAGACCCTGATGCTGGGAAAGATTGAAGGTGGGAGGAGAAGGGGACAACAGAGAATGAAATGATTGAATGGCATCACTGACTCAATGGACATGAGTTTGAGGAAGCTCTGGGAGTTGGTGAAGACAGGGAAGACTGGCGTGCTGCAGTCCGTGGGGCTTCAAAGTGTTGGACATGACTGAGCAACTGAACTGAACTGCAATAAGCAAAAGTGTCTTAGAACTGATGAAATATGGTAATAAAATCAATGAGTCAGATTTTTCCCTTCACTCATGAGTTGTGATAGTTTGAGATTAAAACACAGAAGCAGCAGGCGAGATCATCCATATTTCTGAGCTACATTGATGATTTCCCAGATCCTCCTGGCAGTACCAATAGGCTTTTGCTTCAAATGGGCCAAATTTGGAAAACTTGTATGTACTGTACATTCCACAAAAATGTACCTTGATCACGGACATCAACTATGTCCTAAAATGAAAGCAGTTTTAAGTTGCTGAATATCAATCCATATTCAAATTATGCTATTTTTCTATGGTACTAGCAAGTCAAAACTATTTTTTAAAACACATTCAAAGCATATACTCATGGATGTATATGCATGGCAGTTTACTGAACTGGCTTAAAACAGAACATTTACAAAAACTACTTAATGCAAAGTTAAAACATTAAAATAAATTCTGCAAAGCACCTCACATTTGTCAGTATTTCTTTTGATTTGAGTCAATGTTTCAAGAATGAGAGATTTAAAGAAACCAAAATGAATGTATACACTTTATGCAAAAATATCATACAAGAATATTTACAGTTTTAGTAATGTATCTATCATATCTTTCTGCTTTCAATTTTCAAAGCCATTAAAAAGAGGAAGAGTGAATATAAAATTCCCCTCAGCAGAGCTTTTTTTCTTCAACTACTGTTTCTTTTTCTTTTAACAGTATTCTACTGCCACTTGGGCATGTTTATTCATGTGTCCCATTGATTCATGTGCTTACTGTACTCATTTACATCTGGTGCACTGTTGGTAGTATAAACTATGGGTTTGTGGAGTGCGACTCTTGATCCGAAATAGCTAGCCCATAAAACTAAGCTATTAGATTAAAAAGTCAGTGCATTAAAGGGAGGAATCAACACAAGGTTGGTTTTCAGTCTGTTTAATCTCTTTCATACCAGATGAGAGAAAAGAGAGACTTGGCATTTACGTAGTTCTTTGGTCTGTCTGGAAAGATTTCTGTGTGTTTTACTGATGTGCTGGCAACAGTTCAAACTTATAGTCTTCAGATCATTCATTCCATGTCCTCTCAGCATTTTGCAGGCTACTGTATGATAAGGTTTACCCAAAACAGCAATAAGCAAATACGTACTTTGTAGCAATCCACTAGTACTGTAGTTTCCTGATAATTTCCATCCTTCAAGGCCAGTGACCAAGGTACACAATATTTTCTGTTTCTATGTGCAAAATTTATTCTGTCTGGGGGCCAGTTCAGGTCATAGGTTTTTGGAGCAATACAGGTGACATAATATATCGGAATATTTAGGACACTACCATATTAAAGAGCCATTTAAAAAACAGTGTGGCAGATTTTGAGGTTTAAAAAAATTGGTACTGATTGAGTGCTAATAGGGAGAGCTTGGTCAGTATTATCCTACCCCATGGGTAGTGGCAGAAACCAAGTACAGATTTGGAACTTAACTCTTTTCCTTATTTCTTTTGATCTCTCAGAAGCCTTGATCCCTGAGGTACTACGCCTATTATAGAATGGTAACAACGGTATTGATTTTGATTTTTTTTTTTTTTTGCTTTACCTTCTATATCATAGACAGTGCATTGAGTATGAGCTGCCAGTGGGCTATTTGAAATGGGCTGAGACTCAAATTATACATGGGAATTGGAGGCTTAAACCCAGGTACTCATGGGTTCTGTTTGTAAGGAGCAGGACTTATAAACAACATTGATATTTCTAAAGCAAATTTCTTACCTACTCCATGTGCTATGGATTGCAGTGTTTAGCGGGTATTAAAGTGGATGCCAATCTTACTGGGCACCTGCTAAGGTCAGATTACAGCACAGTTCATCCATTACTTCTGATTCTGAAAGCTCTGTTTTCATGTTCTCACTTATTACTTCATTACAGACAGAAAGCATAGGGACAGCACTAAGACAGGGCCTCTAAAGTTTACTGCTTATTTCTTTGACTAAACACCTTGCTTCAGAGTGGAAGAAAAACTGAATTGAAACAAATGTTTTGCCTTGATTCCCTTGTTAAAGAAACAATTATCTAGAGCAAATACATAAATTCTTTGTAACCACTCCCCTCTGCAAAAAAGAAAAGCCCAAAATGCCAGCATAGAAAACAGACAGGTTCAGTTTAAATCCAAACAAATGGTTAATTGAAGAAATGTTAAGATACCCTCAACAATGCACCATGGAGTCTAGCACAGTTGAACTATTCCATGTCCTCTTTAAAGATATGACCATTCAGAAGATACGACCAATCATGAGATTGCTCCATACAGACTGTTTCAGAACTCATAGGAAAGAATATCTGCTTCGGAATCATTCCAGTGCTGATGTGGGAGACCTGGGTTTGATCCCTGGGTTGGGAAGATCCCCGGGATGAGGGAAAGGCAACCCACTCCAGTATTCTGGCCTGGAGAATTCCATGGACTGTATAGTCCATGGGGTCACAAAGAGTCGAACACGGCTGAGTGACTTTCACTTCACTTCTTCACTTGTGCCACTTGTTAACTGTGTGAATTTGGGTAAATTAGTTCCTAACTCAGAGCTTTGGGTTCCCCTTTTATGTAACTGACATCATAATATCACCTTACAGAGCTGTTGTGAGAAACAAGTAAGATCATATGAAATACTTACAGCTGTTCCCGGAACATCCTACAAATACTGGCAGTGCTCTTCTGCCTCGACTCCCTCAGGATGAATTCAAGATCCTGAGAATTTCTTTGCTAAGGGTATGTTTACACGAGGCAGATATTTCTTAACTGTATTGTACTGTTAGAGTCCCCAACTTTTCTCCCTATCCTCTGTCTTTCTGTTTTTTGGGGGTTCTCTTTTCTGGACAACCTTATTCAGCTTCCTGTCCTTGCTGATCACTCTTGTGCAGAAGACCAGCAATGGTCTACCTTCAGCCCTGATCTTTCTTGACAGCTCTTGGCCCATATTTCTAATTGCCTGCGATGTCTCACGTTTGATATCCTGTCAGCACTTCTAAATAGGAGTACCAGACTGAACTGATAGCTTTTCCTTTCAGACCTGTGCCACTTTTTCCTTGACTGTTTGTCAATTTAACCAACCGGCCTGGGAAGTCTGGGATTATATTTGATTTCTCTGTCCTTGACAGTCCATCAGTCACAAAGTCACAGCGAACCCACTCCTGGAAATTTTTCACTTCCATTCTATCTTCTCAATTTCCTCGATCCTCATCATGCCTCACACCTTGTCATATTCTGTCATAATTGTGGGAGTGGCCTTTTCACTGATTTCTCTGACCCTTTACTTTCCCTTTTCAATCCATTCTTCACTCAGCTATGAGAGTTGTCACAGTCTCAAGATTGTCATTTTCTTTATGGAAAACTTGACTATTTCTTTTAGATTACAGTCTAAAACATCAGTATGATAGTCATGTTTATGTCCCAATTTGACCCAGAGCTACTTTTTATATTAAATAAATATTTAAAAAATTAACATGAACTCTTTCAACCACATAGGCTAAGTATAAAGATTATACAACAGAAATTAATACACAAGCTACTTATAATTAGCATTTGTTGATATTTTCCATATTTGTTTCATATTTTTATTTACATATTTTAAAGTAAAATCTAAAATGCTGTCTCTTCAACCCCTTTCCCTCTGTCCTTGGTATCTATCTACCTCATTTACCCTTTCCTTTCTCATCCCATGTTCTTGGTGGCTGTGACACGAAAGAGGGCTGGGATTTGGGGATGGTAGAAGATCTCAGCAGATATAGCTTCTCTCAGGAAAAAACTTCCATGTTAATGTCACTGACAGATGAGGAATAGGCAGTACGACAAAGTGATTTCTAATCATGGCTATGACACTTGTAAGCAAGGTGCTCAACTTCTATAAAATTCAGTTTTCTCATATGTAGACTGAATGTTACCATACTTACCTCAAGGATCATTGTGATGTTTATGTGAGATAATGTATGTGACATGCCCAGATCAGAGCCTGGCATTGATATATCAGTTCAGAACTGTAATCGACCATAATGCACTAAATGACACAGGGCTCTTCTTTCCTTGCAGGAGCACTGCAGCTGGAATGTACAAGTGCTATAAATATGGTCCCAGGGATTTTTAGGGAATTATCATGAAATATGGAATGTTTGAATTTGATTTGAAGTTGAAGCTGGCAAATACTAAAGTAACCAAATCCCTCTCCCTTTAGCCTGCCCCTCTCCAGCAGCCTCTGTGTTAGCCCAGGTTAAAGTGTATAACCTTGTATTAAGGGGGCTTCCCTGGTGACTCAGACAGTAAAGAATTCGCCTGCAATGCCGGAAACCAGGGTTTGACCCTTGGGTCAGGAAGATCCCCTGGAGAAGGAAATGGCTACCCACTTCAGTAATCTTGCCTATAGAATCCCATGGACAGAAGAGCCTGGCGGGCTATAGTCCATAGGGAGCAGAGTAGGACACGACTGAGTGACTAACACTTTCACTTTTCACTTTGTATTAACATGTGTGTGTGCATGCTAAGTTGTTTCAGTCCTGTCCGATTCTTTGTGACCCTAAAAGACCCTTTGTGGTCATTGCTAATTGTCCCCAGGGAAACCACTGCTTCAGTAAAGGTCTTGCCTCTTGCTACAGGAACACTCCCCATTTCATTCCATTTATATATGTATTTAGGCCAATAAATAGTTAAATGGGTTCCTAACATATCTTTGGTTTGAGTGATATTTAAATGACTTCCTGAAATAAGAAATCAATGTTATATCTGTCACAGAAGCAAAAAAGAAACCCTGTATATATGAATGATTACATTCCTTGCCCAAGGCATGAATCCCTCAGTGCTCCAGAAAAGTCCATCAATCCCTGCAGTATCCCTGACTACTGCATTTAACATCCAGGTCACAGAGTTATGGAAAGATATGTAGACTTGGGGACAGACAGAAAGTGGGTTGCCTATACACCTGAGGAAGCTCTTGTGCCTTGCTTACTCCTGCTGTTCATTTTGTGCTCTTGAAGCCTGGCACTCTAAAGCCCCTACCTACTGAAAGGAGTTGATTAACTTATGTACAGCTAAAACATATGTCCTGTTCAGAACCCCTCATCTTTGACAATTGGGTAAAGTCCTTCAGGGATAATATATCCCATTTAATACAGGAATTAGGAACAACCCTTTCTTATTCTGATATTGAAACTAAGTCTTATTTGAAGGGTGACAGAATTTTTAGTGCTGAGTATCAAAACACCATTATTTAAAAATCCCAATACTTCACATTTTAAAAAAAGAATGATGTAAATGTTTCTTTGTGATTTTGGAAATGTTGAAAAATATGTTGACAAGGCCAATTCCCAAATACCATTGTACTAACTGAAAAGTCCAATGGCAGAGAGCTCAGGAAAGGGCAGAAATAGTGATTGGATTCTTCATACTTGCCTACCATTGAGAATAATTTAGGTTGAGGAAATACATTCTTAGGAATAATTTAGGTTGAGGAAATACATAATTCACATATATTAATGAATGAATGGATTCAATTTATATTGAATAATTTTCATCAAGGATTTGTACCCATGAAAAAGCTGGGTTGGAAAACATGGGTTGATGTTACCATTGCTTATAATGAAGGGAGGAAATATAGTTGAGTAGGTTGAATGCCAGGGTGTTGAAACAGTACTGAGTTTAAGAAAAATGAGTCAAGTATTAAAATTTGAAAGTGGCACAGAATTGTGGTTTAGCTGTACTTCAATAAAAACTAAATGTAAAAATTTAATAATTTATTAGTTGATTCTTTATTAACTTCTACATCTAAATAATATGTGTATATTGCTATGTTATTATTTTTAAAATTTTAGGCTTTATCTTTTGATTTTTTCCCTTAAGGATTTACCTAATTCTCCCATTTTGCCACTATTCACATACACACCTCCCTTTCCTTCAATGTCCCAGTATTATTTTTAATCATCATTTTGGTTATATTAATGTTCATATTTATCTTCCTAAATATGCAAATTAAGATGAGCCATGAAGTAAACTATAATTACACTATTTCTTGCTTAATTGAAGATTATATTGTTTTTTCTTTATCTAAAAATATATTTATTACTAATATAACCTCACCTATTAAGTAGTATTAGTAATTCTGTTGTTTTTGCTTGATTTTTGGATAAGGTATTTATCAATGATTTAATCTCATTCTCTCTTCCAGATATATAAATTTCTTTTCAAGGTGTTCATTCCTTTCAGGTATTATATCAGTAACATATGTTCTTCTCAGAGCATTCTGACTGCTTCTACCTATACTGCTTGCCCTCTATGCCGCTGCTGCTGCTAAGTCGCTTCAGTCGTTTCCGACTCTGTGCGACCCCATAGACAGCAGCCCACCAGGCTCCCCCGTCCCTGGGATTCTCCAGGCAAGAACACCGGAGTGGGTTGCCATTTCCTTTTCCAATGCATGAAAGTGAAAGGTGAAAGTGAAGTCGCTCAGTCATGTCTGACTCCTAGCGACCCCATGGACTGCAGCCTACCAGGCTCCTCAGTCCATGGGGTTTTCCAAGCAAGAGTACTGGAGTGGGGTGCCATTGCCTTCTCCGTTACCCTCTATACATACAGTTAAATTTCTGAGACTTTTCATGTCTGAAAATGACATCACTTTATCCTCACATTTGACTAATAATTTGGATGGATATACAGTTCTAGATTGGACAACATTTTCCCTCATTTTTTTAATATAAATTTATTTATTTTAATTGGAGGATAATTACTTTACAATATTGTATTGGTTTTGGCATACATCAACATGAATCTGCCATGGGTGTACACGTGTTCCCCATCCTGAACCCCCTTCCCACCTCCCTCCCTGTACCATCCCTCTGGGTCATCCCAGTGCACCAACCCCAAGCATCCTGTATCATACATCGAACCGGGACTGACGATTCGTTTCATATATGATATTATACATTTTTCAATGCCATTCTCCCAAATCATCCCACCCTCTCCCTCTCCCACAGAGTCCAAAAGACTGTTCTATACATCTGTGTCTCTTTTGCTGTCTCGCATACAGGGTTATCATTACCATCTTTCTAAATTCCATATATATGAGTTAGTATACTGTATTGGTGTTTTTCTTTCTGGCTTACTTCACTCTGTATAATAGGCTCCAGTTTCATCCACCTCATTAGAACTGATTCAAATGTATTCTTTTTAATGGCTGAGTAATACTCCATTGTGTATATGTACCACAGCTTTCTTATCCATTCATCTCCTGATGGACATCTAGGTTGCTTCCATGTCCCGGGTATTATAAACAGTGCTGCGATGAACATTGGGGTACATGTGTCTCTTTCAATTCTGGTTTCCTCATGTTGTTGAAATTGTTTATTTTCAAGTATCTATAGTTGCTGTTGAGAAATCTTAGAATATAATTTTTGAGATTTTATGGCCCGTTGCATCCTTTCCTGTAGGCATGTAGTGTCTTTTCTTTATTCTTAGTGTTCTAAATGTTCTTTGGTTTCTCTTTGAGTCAATAATCTGTTTACTCAATTTGTTTCTTTTAGTATGATAAACCATGTCTTTCAGTTATAGAGAATTTTCTAAAATTATTTCTTTGATGATTTCTGCTTCCATATCTGTTCTGTTTTCTGTAATTATTACTATTTCAGATATTAGACTTCCTTCATTGCTTTTCTATTTTTCTTTATCTTTTTCCTTTTTCTATTTTTAATTACTTTGTGTTTTGTTATACTTTCAGGAAGAATTTGACAACTTCATCTTCCAACACTCTCCAATTGAGTTTTCACTTTCTGCTATCATACTTTAAATTTCCAAATATTCTTCATTTTTTCCCAGAATGTTTCTTTTTTATAGTATCCTGTTCTTATTCATGAGTGCAAGATCTTTTATTACCTTCTGGAAAATGTTAATATATTGCTGATAAATTTTGAAGTTTATCTCTATGTACAGTCTTTGCTATCTTCATGCTGCTTTTTTTGGAAAGTTGTTTTAATCCTTATGAAAGTTGTCTTTCATAGTAGAAATTCTATATCTATGGTACTTGGTGGTGTTTGATTACATGTTCATATAAAATTATAGGACATTTAAAAATATATTAATAGTTGCTCTAGTCTCATGGACTGAGTTAGACAATTGTGAATTTCTCCATGGGAGGATTGTACATTTCCATTTGCTTAAGAAGTTCCTGCTATCAGTGTCTTTGGGTCTCTTCTCTGATCTTGTTGGATTCTCCAGGTATCTTTCTAAAATCTCATCTGAAGTGTTTGGTGAGCCAAATTGGGGAAGAAAATTTGGAGCCTAATTAGGATCCAGGGTATTAATTTTTCCTTAATTTCTTTGTTTACCCTTGTATACTATAAGTGATACAGCTTTTAAGTGCGGTTCTATGATTTATGCAAACCCCTGATCTTCTCCCTGACCTGGAATGGGGCTGCCACCTGGTTGGATGGAATAAGCAGATGGGATCTTAAAGTCCAGATGGTTCTTTAACAGATTTTTCAAACTTTAATCCTATTTTTGGTTATCACCACCTCTACTATCAGATTCATTTTGTTTTTCTGTATACGTCCATTTCTTCATAGTTTACCCCACTGTCGGTTTAGGATTCAGTTTTCTTTGATTTTCTAAATCAATAAACATCTCTCCACCAGATTTTTAGTGTATATATAATATATGTGTGTGTGTGTGTGTTCTGTGTTTTTTTTTGTGTGTGTTCTGCCATACAGTCCTTTCTGACTTTTTGCGAATCTATGAACAATAGCCCACCACGGTCCTCTATCCATGGGATTTTCCAGGCATGAATACTGGAGTGGGTGGGTTACTATTTCCTCCTCCAGGAATTCTTCCCAACTCAGAACTCCAACCCATGTCTCCCTACCTCCTGTGTTGGCAGGCAGATTCTTTACTGCTGAGCCACACATACATATATGTACATATATATTTAGATTAATTACAATATCAGTCTTGGTTCCATCAGGGATTAGATGAGTTACTCAAATTAGAATAGTTTGAAAAGAGTTTAATAAAAAGCTCTCATATTCACAAATATAAGAAGAATAGAGATATACCAAGAGAAATCAGGCAACATGCTAGAGTTAGTAACAAGAAGATTTTACTAATCCTAGGCCTCAAAGTATGAAAAGAGGGCATGATTACCTGTACCTTGAGATAGAGACAGCTGCATATGGAGAGACAGAGACAGCTGCATATGGAGAGCTGCATATGCATATATGACATAAACTGGATTCAGGTTGAATAGACACAGCCAGCCTCCAGGCAAGCCTGCAGGATAGAACTAGGGGAATAAGCACTGTGACCAATTCTGTTTCCTCCTTCGTGTCTTAATGGTGTTCACATTTGGTTAAGTTCACAGAGAAAATCTTAAGGCAGCTGATCCTGGTTAGTGAGTCCTCTCCCCCTCTCCCACACGCACAGAACAAACTGAAAAAGAACAGACATGGATGTGTAGAGAAAAATGAATGTTAATCCTAATTGATTCTGTGATTCTGTTGTCAACATCATTTATTTTAAGAAAAGGTAAAGTTGAAGGGATGTAAACTGTAAGCAGTTGAGTGGTAAGTAATAACTAAAGAAAATTATTCAAGATATTTGGAAAAACATAAAATGAAGTATTAGGTTTAATTATACACTTTACTTCTCTGTAACCTCACAGACTTGCCAACAAAGGTCCGTCTAGTCAAGGCTATGGTTTTTTCAGTGGTCATGTATGGATGTGAGAGTTGGACTATAAAGAAAGCTGAGCGCCAAAGAATTGATGCTTTTGTACTGTGGTGTTGAAGACTCTTGAGAGTCCATTGGACTACAAGGAGATCCAACCAGTCCATCCTAAAGATTATTCCTGAGTGTTCATTGGAAGGACTGATGGTGAAGCTGAAACTCCAATACTTGGCCACCTGATATGAAGAACTGACTCATTGGAAAAGACCCTGATGCTGGGAAAGATTGAGGGTGGGAGGAAAAGGGGATGACTGAGGATGAGATGGTTGGATGGCATCACTGCCTCAATGGACATGAGTTTGGGTAAACTCTGGGAGTTGGTGATGGACAGGGAGGCCTGGAATGCTGCAGTCCATAGGGTTGCAAAGATCGAACACAACTGAGTGACTGAACTGAACTGAACCTCACAAAAATGATGAATTTGACTCATCAATTTATATACACATATTTAATGTGATTTGATTTTTGCAGCTTCTGCATAAAGTTGCTCCAGATTGGAATTCACCTCAATATCTTTCATGTTTACATTTAACAAAGATGACTTGAAACTACTATTTCATGAATGACACCTATAGGATAAATGCTATTCACATAATTTGCATTTCAAAATAATATGGTGGAACTTTTTCCACTCAAAAACTCCAGTGAATATAGCAGTTAATTTTTAATTTCTATTTCAAAACTAATCAGAATAGACTTTGTGATTTCAAATTCAAAGGCAATGCAAGGATCTTTTCTAGTAATCTTGGTTTTATTGAAAGTATTTCAGAGGGATCTAATTATAAGCAGAATATTTTCTGCATTGTGTTTCTCCATTTTCTTCTAATCCTAGAAGAGGCCATACAAATGTTGAAGACAATGTTAATTATACACAAGGGAGTTCAAACGTTTAAAAAATTGAAGGGAAAAATTCTTCTAGAGGTATTCAGTGTATTAACAAATAGAAACTTTTTTCTCCCAATATGATTGGTCATTGAAACCATTTCTAAGCATCTGGAAAAGCAGAGACACTACTTTGCTGACAAAGGTCTGGCTAGTCAAAGCTGTGGTTTTTTCCAGTAGTCATGTATGAATGAGATAGTTGGACCATAAAGAAAGCTGAGTGCCAAAGAATTGATGCTTTTGAACTGTGGTTTGAAGAAGACTCTTGAGAGTCCATTGGACTGCAAGGAGATCAAACCAGTCCATCCTAAAGGAAATCAGTCCTGAATATTCAATGGAAGGACTAATGCTGAAGCTGAAACAGCTTGGCCACCTGATGCGAAGAATTGACTCGTTGGAAAAGACCCTGATGCTAAGAAATATTGAAGGCAGGAGGAGAAGGGGATGACAGAGGATAAGATGGCTGGATCGCATCACTGACTCAATGGACAAGAGTTTGAGCAAACTCCGGGAGATAGTGAAAGACAGGGAAGTCTGGCATGCTGCAGTCCATGGGATTGCAAAGAGTTGGACGGACTTGACAACTGAGCAACAACCACAACAAAATAGTTGATTTACAATGTTGTGTTAGTTTCACGTGTACAGCAAAGTGAATCATTTATACAATACATACATCCACTCTTTTTTACACTCTTTCCCATATAGGCCATTACAGAGTATGAAGTAGACTTCCCTGTGCTATGCAATAGGTTCTTAAGAGCCGTCTATTTTGTATATAGTAATGTGTTTATGTCAATCTCAGACTTTCAATTTATCCCTTCCCACCCCTTTGCCTCTTGATAACCATAAGTTTATTTTCTTCATCTGTAACTCTATTTCCCCTGGAGGACGGCATGGCAACCCACACAGTATTTTTGCCTAGAGAATCCCATGGGCAGAGGAGCCTAATGGGCTATAGTACATGGGGTAGTAAAGAGTGGGACAGGACTGAGCGACTAACACTTTCACTTTCACTTTTCAGTTCAGTTCAGTTCAGTTGCTCAGTCGTGTCTGACACTTTGCGACCCCATGAACCGCAGCATGCCAGGCCTCCCTGTCCATCACCAACTCCCAGAGTTCACCCAAACTCATGTCCATTGATGATGATGCCAACTAACCATCTCATCCTCTGTTGTCCCCTTCTCCTCCTGCCGTCAATCTTTCCGAATATCAGGGTCTTTTCAAATGAGTCAGCTCTTCGCATCAGGTGGCCAAAATATTGGAGTTTCAGCTTCAACATCAGTCCTTCCAATGAACACCCAGGACTGATTTCCTTTAGGATGGACTAGTTGGATCTGCTTACAGTCCAAGGGACTCGCAAGAGTCTTCTGCAACACCACAGTTCAAAACCATCAATTCTTTGGTGCTCAGCTTTCTTTATAGTCCAACTCTCACATCCATACATGACTACTGGAAAAACCATAGCCTTGACTAGAAGGATCTTTGTTGACAAAGTGATATCTCTGCTTTTTAATGCTATCTAGGTTGGTCATAACTTTCCTTCCAGGGAGTAAGTGTCTTTTGATTTCATGGCTACAACCACCATCTGCAGTGATTTTGGAGCCCCCCAAAATAAAGTCAGCCACTGTTTCCACTGTTTACCCATCTATTTGCCATGAACTGATGGGACCAGATACCATGATCTTAGTTTTCTGAATGTTGAGCTTTAAGCCAACTTTTCCCTGTCCTCTTTCACTTTCATCAAGAGGCTCTTTAGTTCTTCTTCACTTTCTGCCATAAGGGTGGTGTCATCTGCGTATCTGAAGTTATTGATATTTCTCCTGGCAAACTTGATTCCAGCTTGTGCTTCATCCAGCCCAGCATTTCTCATGATGTACTCTGCATAGAAGTTAAATAAGCAGGGTGACAATATACAGGCTTGACGTACTCCTTTTCCTATTTGGAACCAGTCTGTTGTTCCATGTCCAGTTCTAACTATTGCTTCCTGACCTGCATATAGGTGTCTCAAGAGGCAGGTCAGGTGGTCTGGTATTCCCATCTCTTTCAGAATTTTCCACAGTTTATTGTGACCACAGTCAAAGGCTTTGGCATAGTCAATAAAGCAGAAATAGATGTTTTTCTGGAACTCTCTTGCTTTTTTGATGATCCAGTGGATGTTGGCAATTTGATCTCTGGTTCCTCTGCGTTTTCTAAAACCAGCTTGAACATCTGGAAGTTCACGGTTCACATATTGCTGAAGCCTGGCTTGGAGAATTTTGAGCGTTACTTTACTAGCATGTGAGATGAGTGCAATTGTGCGGTAGTTTGAGCATTCCTTGGTATTGCCGTTTTTTGGGATTGTAATGAAAACTGACCTTTTCCAGTCCTGTGGCCACTGCTGAGTTTTCCAAATTTGCTGACATAACAAGTGCAGCACTTTCACAGCATCATCTTTTAGGATTTGAAATAGCTCAACTGGAATTCCATGACCTCCACTAGCTTTGTTTGTAGTGATTCTTCCTAAGGCCCACTTGACATCACATTCCAGGATGTCTGGCTCTAGATGAGTGATCACACCATCGTGATTATCTGGGTCATGAAAATCTTTTTTGCATAGCTCTTCTATGTATTCTTGCCACGTCTTGCTAATATCTTGTGCTTCTGTTAGGTCCATACCATTTCTGTCCTTTATTGAGTCCATCTTTGCATGAAATATTCCCTTGATATCTCTAATTTTCTTGAAGAGATTTCTAGTCTTTTCTGTTCTTTTGATTTCCTCTATTTCTTTGCATTGATCACTGAGGAAGGCTTTCTTACCTCTCCTTGCTATTCTTTGGAACTCTGCATTCAAATGGGTATATCTTTCCTTTCTCCTTTGCCTTTTGCTTCTCTTCTTTTCACAGCTATTTGTAAGGCCTCCTCAGCCAGCCATTTTTCTTTTTTTGCATTTGTTTTTCTTGGGGGTGGTCTTGATCCCTCTTTCCTGTACAATGTTATGAACCTCCAACGATAGTCCATCAGGCACTCTATCAGAACTAGTCCCTTAAATCTATTTCTCACTTCCACTGTATAATCATAAGGAATTTGATTTAGGTCATACCTGAATGGTCTAGTGGTTTTCTCCACTTTCTTCAATTTAAGTCTAAATTTGACAATAAGGAATTCATGATCTGAGCCACAGTCAGCCCCTGGTCTTGTTTTGCTAACTCTATTTCTGTTTTGTAGATAAGTTTATTTGTACTTTCTTTTTAGATTCCACACATAAGTGATATCATATGATATTTGTCTCTCTGTTTGACTTAAGTCACTCAGTGTAACAACCTTTAGGGCAATCCATGTTTTTTGCCTGGATTTGTTTTTAACTAAGGAAAGGGTCGAGTATATTTGCAGGCCATGCACAAGGAGCAGGGAGAGGAGCACATGAAAATATAGCAGAAATGGGGTCTAGAGTGGAACAGAGTCTTTGTTCTAGAGAAAGGAGAACAGATGTGACTGAGGTCACAGGTGCAGGGATTGGCCTGAAAGAAGACCAAAGGACATTTTCAGCTTCTGAGATTTGAAAGAAGGAGTTAAACCAGATCCTGATGTTTGTCACTCAAAAAGCAAGAAGCTGAAGACTATTCTTGATAGCTTCAATTTCTCTCTGCAACAGAAACAAGGTCATTGGTGGGGGAGATCTGGAGGTGGGGGAAGGGTTGGGGTGGCCCTTGAGAAAGAGAAGAACTCTGTGTATGGCTATTGTGAGGACAGGGGAGAGGTCTGGCTAGAGAAGGACCGAAAGCTTTGCATGGGTCCCCCCTGAATGACTGTGCACTTTTCTGCAGCCCTGTTCAGCAGTCTTACATCTTCTGGTATAAATGGAAAATAGCACACTCAGATCTGTATTCTGCCTTCTTCTGTACATTTTAACGACTGAGCGTGAAACATTTGAATCAGCTCATTTAAAAAGGATCATTTGATTGCCGTCTTAGCTGAAGGAGATGTAATTAGACCTTAGGTGGCTGGTGCTATTTTTCTGACCTATCTGTTCTGAACATGCCTGGTGTTTAAAGTAAGGGGCTCCTTGTCTCTCCCATTATCTTATAAATGGCATAACTCCTGCTAGTTAACTGGATAACAGAATTCTTCCTCTCATTTGTACTACTTCACTGGTCTTTGTCTTGTTTATCTGTCACAACTCATGTTCAAATGACTCTACTTCCTGTATATTATTTCACACACACACTGCAATTCCAGCACATTTCTATGACTCTCATTCAGGTTGAAATCACATTCCTGTTCTGTTTCAAAATCTCACTATTTGCAAGGATACTGCAAAAGAGGCTTGGATAGGGTACAGCAAACTATGGTCTGTGTCCCACTTCCAAACTGCTGCCTGAATTGTGTATGTGGCCCATGTCCTGTGCTTCAGTTGTGTCTGACTCTGCAACCCCATGGACTGTAGCCCACCAGGCTCTCCTGTCCATGGGATTCTCCAAGCAAGAATACTAGAGTGGGTTGCCATTTCCTTCTTAAGGGGATCTTTCTGACCCAGGGATCAAACCCATGTCTCTTATGTCTACTGTGCTGGCAGGAGGGTTCCTTACCACTGGCACCAGCTGGGAAGCCCATGAGTTGAGAATAAATTCTGAATTGTTGAATGGTTGGAAAAAATCAAAAGTAGGATAGTATTTCATGATCTGTGAAAATTATGTGAAATTCAAATTTGAGTGTCCATGAACTTTTTTTACTGTGACATACCACACATTAATTTATGTATATCTACATCTGGCTTCTCCTTACAGTGTCATTGAGAGGTTGCTAGAGAGAGAGCTGTATTACCTGAAAAGCCTAAAATATTCATGGTTTAGCCTTTGGAGAAAAGTTTGCTCATCCCTGATCTAGAATTTGTCTCTGGATATATTATGTAACCATATGTTTAGCCTTGTTTCCTTGCTCTTTAATGCATTTAAATTATTTAAAGGAAAAATGTTTTGACACTATACATTTTAATTTTTTTGATACACTAACACATTTGATAAACTATTTTATTGTCCACATTTTGCTTCTGTCACTAATATATTCAGTTGATCTTTGTCGAATCCTTATAAGACTTTTAGGTTCACATATATTGAGAATATAGTGCTGGTAACATGAATAAGCATAGTATACTATTATATAGTATATTACTTCACTCTGGAGTCAGACACTCTCAGTTCATATTTTGTTTCTGTTACTTCCTTACTGTGTAAACTTAGATAAGCTATTTTGGTTTCTTTGAGATATTATTCATACTCATCTCAGAACTCTCGTATTAAAAACTATTAAAGAAGACAAGTTAATGTAACTGAATCACTTCCTTGATTAACACAACATTGTAAATCAACTGTATTTCATTTTTTTTTTTAACAAAGAAGCAATTTAGTTGATACAAGAAAACTTTATTCGACACTTCATGAAGTGAGCAGTCTCTCTTCTCAAGGGTCCAGAGAACTGCAAAATGGGACAAAGGTTGGGAAACTTTTATAGAAGAAAGTATAAGGAACAAGGAAGAGAAAGATGGGAAATGAAGAGGAAGCAAGGAAATAAGTAAAGGGCTCAGAACTGGCTCAGCATTTTGTGAACTGGCTGACTGGATATACTCTGGAGCATTTGCAGGAACAGGAAAGTTATCTCAGTTTCAGTTTGCTGATGTGGCATTTTGGGCAGGAGCCACTCAGCCTTGGGCCTAGAAATTTATTTCAATAGTTGTGACAGTATTTATGGTAAAACCTCAATGACAGTCATATACTCATTTTTGTGGTTGGTGGAAATCCTTTAGAAGAAACATTTCTTTGCTGGTATAAATTATTACACTCACAAACCTACATTATTAGTAAGGCTATCCCTTTAATTTATGGGCCAACTTTCAGATGAGCTTTATAAAATGCCTTATTCTAGTAATCTGTATTTATAACCATATGATGGGGAAATAATTAGAGCTACTTCAGATGTGCTCAAAAACTCCCATTCTGTTGCTATTGCAACTGACTCTGGTTTCATAGATATTAAAATTAGAAAAAAAATAGGTGAGGAAAGTAGAAAGGAGGATACAATTGGAAAGTGAAAACAGTAGGCAATCCAAGTAGAATTCTGGAATCATATCTAGGATCTGAAAGCACCATGATGAGGACAGAAAGTGAAAGTGAACGTTGCTCAGTTGTGTCTGGCTCCTTGTGAGCCCATGGACTATATAGTCCACGGAATTCTCCAGCCCAGAATACTGGAGTGGGTAGCCTTTCCCTTCTCCAGGGGATCTTCCCAACCCAGGGATCAAACCCAGGTCTCCCGCACTGCAGGCGAATTCTTTACCAACTGAGCTGTCAGGGAAGCATGATGAGGACATTATCCTTACAAATGGAGAATCTCTGCCTTTGGGAAAATATCAAAGGAGCTGATATGAAATGGTCACCAAGTCCAAGGCTGATTTTGCTTGAACTGTGGCAGTCTCAATTATGTATAGACTTGGAAAATATTTCCAAGAGTTGGGAACTTTTGGTCCAAATATTTCTAGTAGCAGCATAGTCATACATTTTACTTTGAATATGTAAAGGACAGACAGGTAAGTCTGTCCTTACCTCTTTTTAAATTGTTTGTTGTATTTTGACAACAGAATCAGTACAGCAGCATGCTTAAGAGGAATTAGTTTTGGAAAGAAAATTTGTTGGAATCTTGGTATTGCATAAATTGTGTAATCTTGACAGGTCTTGTTTTTCTTCATTGTTGTTTTGTTTTTCCTATTATTATAAGATGGGAGAATCAGACATATCTCAAAGGATATTGTGTGGTGTATATAAGTAAATATATGTGAAGTTCCTGGCATATATTTAGCATTATGTAAATTGTGGCCATTATCATATTAGAAACAATTTCT
The DNA here is from genome assembly GCF_055505025.1 of Bos grunniens. Taxonomy (NCBI): domain Eukaryota; kingdom Metazoa; phylum Chordata; class Mammalia; order Artiodactyla; family Bovidae; genus Bos; species Bos grunniens. The sequence continues at coordinate 47,587,274 of NC_141168.1, read as the reverse complement.
CTTTGCCTCAGACTCCAGGAAAAGATACAATCATTCTGTCAAACTCTTTTATTCAGAATCATTTATCTTGGAATAATTTTCTCTAATATATCAATGCAATCTACCATTTAACTGTGTTTTCAAATGGATTTTCAGCAACAAACATTCTTTTACAAAATTTGCTTTTCACACAAAAAAGCTTATATCCTCATTAAACAATCTGCAGAATGAGAAAATCCATTTAAATGAACACAAAACAGATCCTCTTGGTACTTAGCTTAAAGCTCGGTAGAAATTTAAACAGTTAATTTTTAAAGATTATAACTGGAAAAGTAACAGTGAATTTTTAAGCAATGATTCAGTTACTTGGAGTACAACCACATCAGGTTGAAAAATGATGTTCCTGACAAGTAAAAAGCCCAAAAGGATCAATGGTGATTAATAATAAAGCATGAGGCTGTTATCATCTTTCTTCATGTACAAAAACATGTATTTCACAGGACAGGAATGGAAAGCTGGATGTAATTAAACATTTATATAGATTTATTTTTTTCCCTGACTCTGTGGATAGCCTTAGCAATGTAATCTGTGGCAGAGGATTATTGTATAGTACATCTGTGAGAATGAGAGGTTCATGGGGTCTAAGGGTGCAGCCTCAGATGAAAGGCTTAATAAAAATTAATGAAGAATTCAAAGTAAAATATAAAATAGTTTATCCTCTAAATTCTAAAACACCCTTTCCCCTATAAGATTTATATAATTGCCATTCTTTGGGGGAATGGTAAAATATGTTTATCACAATTTGTTTCTGAAAATAATATTTACGACTAAAAATTCATATGGAAATCAGCAAGTATTAGTACAGCACTTACTCTATGTCAAAAACTGTTCTTGAGAACAAAATTGGTAATGAACAGAGCAGGCAGGAATTTCTTCCCTTGAGAAGCTTTTGTGGTCAGAGGCAGATGGCTATATTAATGTGTACATGTGTGTTTTGTAGAAGATGAAGTCAGGGTGGTCATAATTGGGAAAATTAGATCTTATAAGTTCTCATAGGTCTCTAATGACTTTCATTTTTACTTGGTGAGAGTGTGAATCACTGATCTCATGAGTGAAATAATCAATCATATTTTAAAAGGTATGCCCCGGTTGTTGGGTAATTCATGGACTGTAAGGAACAAGAGGTGTCAGACTTTATTTTTTGGGGGCTCCAAAATCACTGCAGATGGTGAGTGCAGCCATGAAATTAAAAGATGCTTACTCCTTAGAAGGAAAGTTATGACCAACCTAGATAGCATATTCAAAAGCAGAGACATTACTTTGCCAATAAAGGTCCGTCTAGTCAAGGCTATGGTTTTGTCATGTATGGATGTGAGAGTTGGACTGTGAAGAAAGCTGAGTGCTGAAGAATTGATGCTTTTGAACTGTGGTGTTGGAGAAGACTCTTGAGAGTCCCTTGGACTGCAAGGAGATCCAACCAGTCCATTCTAAAGGAGATCAGTCCTGGGTGTTCTTTGGAAGGACTGATGCTAAAGCTGAAACTCCAATACTTTGGCCACCCCATGCGAAGAGTTGACTCATTGGAAAAGACTCTGATTCTTGGAGGGATTGGGGGCAGGAGGAGAAGGGATGACAGAGGATGAGATGGCTGGATGGCATCACTGACTTGATGGACTTGAGTTTAAGTGAACTCCGGGAATTGGTGATGGATAGGGAGGCCTGGCATGCTGCGATTCATGGGGTCGCAAAGAGTCGGACATGACTGAGTGACTGAACTGAACTGAAACTGAAGGAACAAGAAAGGAAGCAATTGGGGCAGATTAAAGGGTTTTAGATAAGATATGATGGTGGCTTGGACCTGGGTAGTAGTAGTGGTGGTACAGGAAAAGTTGAATTCTGGATATATTTTAAAAATAGAACCAACAGGATTTGTTAGTAGGTGGCATATGAGATATACAGTCTTTCCTCCTGAGTATTTTAAGGGTGAAGTTGTCAATTTCTGAGGGGAAGATAATGGAGAAACGAATTTTGGAGTAGGGTCAGTAGTTCAGTTTCACAGTACTAATTTGAAATAGTCCAGTTGGCTATAGGAATCTAGATTTGAAGGGAGAAATCCATGCTGGAGTTTTAGCTATGTAGAAGTTTCAGGCACCTAGGTGTTATTGGAAGTCTTTGTTGAGATCACTAAAGGAAGAGAAGGTCCAAGGGCCATTCCCTGGGGCAGTCCTAAAATTCAGTTAGTATTTCTCAACTTTAGCTGCACATGGGAATTACCTGGAGACCTTTAAAAATACCTAATGAGGGATCTCAACCTTAATGGTTCAGATTTACTTGTGCCTGTCATGGGGCAGCCCAAGTTCTATGGCAGTTGCATCCCGTCACCTTTGCTGTACTTATCCAGGTCATTAGAAGCAAGTCATGAGCTCTAGTCCACACTGCAGGGGAGGAGATTACACAAGATTCCAGTCCATACTGAAGGGGAGTGGATTATACAGGTTCCAGTCCACACTGAAGGGGAAGGGATTAAACAAGGTTCCAGTCCACACTGAAGGGGAGGGAATCACACAAGGGTGTGAACATAGGGTGGAGAGGATCACTAGAAACATCTTTCAAAGCTATCTACGATGGCACTTATGTTTATCTTAGTGTATATTTGAAAAAAGACTCACTTTTTCCCAGTTAAACTATAGTGATAACATTTACTTTATAAATAAATATATTGAGTAAAATATATTGTCAAAGAAAAATTCAGTAAATAATAATATAGGTAATAATAATAATAAGACAGTAGAAGAAAGCACATACATTTGGGAAATGATGTATTAAAATAAATGACATTTTGTGTGTTAACATTATGTACTATTTTCTACTATGGTACTAATACTCCCTTGGCTGTTATAGAGACGAAAATCATAAGCCACTAGGCTCTGCCTTTTAACAACTTCTAAAATGTATAATTCAAAAATATTCTCTGGGAACCATCAAAAATGACACTTGAAAACAGAGATAATAACCTATGTATTGGATCTTCATTTTGCTAAAACTCAAGAATGGTGAGCTACTGTAGCAGCAATTACAGCAGCTGCAGAATTACACAGTAAAATCCTCCTTCCTTCCCAGACAGCTGCAAAGTTTGAATATTAATTATCATATTACATCTGGACAAAATAAAGGATGCAATAATACAATGAAATTGAAGACAGATACTCATGGGAAGTTTTATAGAGAAACTGAAATAGATACTCAGGGTTTTTGCCAATATTACATTATTATGAGATTTATTCTCTTGTAAGTGTCATGGAGAGCCAACCTTCTGCATATTCCTCAGTAGAACATTATCATATGAAAACAGATTTAAGATTATGAACTGAAATATGAAACATTTAGGCTAAGCTGTGTGGAAGAAAAGGAAAGCACTAGTAATGAGAAGCACTAGTGCCTCTCATTAGTACAATTTTAATCTTGTTTCTTTCACCGCAGCTTGGAATGAGGCTCTTACAAATCGTGCTCTGCACCTGAGGATGGCTGAGTCAGGGAGAGAGTCTTTCGAGAGCCAGAGTCATGTGTAGGGTTCTAGGCCTGAGTCTTTGAATAGATATGACCATCCATGTAATCAAGTTTATGGCTTGAAAAGAAAGGACTGAGACACATTTTCTTTCTTACTTCATGGATTCCTCTAACCATCTACTTCAGCAGATTGTGGTGCAAGTGTGTTTTCATCTGAGACTAGCAGTTTTTTTCACTGTAAAATACCAGCAGCAAATGTCATATTGGACAAGCTTTTTTACCTAGAAAATGGAAAATTACCTCTGCATAAACACCCTTGTGCTTTAGCCAAATACTCTTGGCCAACTGTGAATCACACCACCTTCACCCTTTTATAAAAACTAGGAACTGAAGGGTCCTCCTCTTATTACTATTTCTCTCCTACTCTATATCCTGTATCCTAATCTGTAACTGAATTCTACAGGCTTTATTCCCTAAATAGCCTTATAATCTCCTGAGTCTTCTCCATCTTCACTATAACCAATTTTGAGCCACCATCACATATTTGCATTGATCATTGCAATAAGGAAGTGAACTATGTAATTTCCTAAGTTAAGACTTTATGGGCATCAGAAAAGGATTTGAGATTAGACACGATAAACTTTCAGATGATTGCTGTGGAATAAGAAATAAATTTTGGAAGCCATCTTGTTGAGTCTGTCACTTAAAAATTAGGAAACTAAGAAAAGATTTGTCAAAGGTATATAGTTATTTAGTGTCAAGGCCATAGACAGTGGTATCTCAGAGTCCTAACTCCACATGCCCAGACTGGGCTTGGTGTGGGGTTAGGGCGTCATATTGATTAGTATCATGGAGTTTGGAATGGGGAGTCCTGACATTGACCCTTGGTGCTGCCAGTTACTAACATATGGTCTTGAGCAATTTTTAAAATCTGTCTGGTCTATTTATTCTTTAGTAGATCATCCTCAGGTATGCTATTTATTCTTTCCAAGATTATTTTAAGTATCCAGTGCTACAACATAAGGAAATTGCCTGGCAAGGTGTTTGATGCACACTAAGCATTTTGTATGTCCTTAAAGTCATACTCTCCTGTTCCAAATTTTAAAGGCTTAAGATATTAGAACAAAAATAGGTGTGATCAAAATATCACATTGTTTTCTAAAGTTTCTCAACTGATAAAGTTTTAAACCCAACATCTTAGTTCTTCAAATGAGGAAACTGAGGTGTAGAGAAGTGAGGTGATGTGTCCAAAGTTACCTAGTTAATTGATAATGTGATGTGAACAGGAGAGGCTTTAATTCTACTGAGATCCCTTAGGAAGATACACACCTATATTTACTTCTTCCCTGATCAGTCTTATCAATGACTTAGCATGCATAATCAGAATTTACTTTGAACTCTGCCAAGGAATCCTTTGCAGAACACATATCTTTGTAGCAGTTTGACAAAGTTTAAATGGCTTCTAATAAACTGTCACTATGTACTATCTCAACAAACTTAGAAAGGTTATCTAGCTTTTGCAGGGAGTTAAAGATTTTCTTTGATCTATTTAATCTTTAAAGCATTGTGAGTATTTATTTCACTATCTCTATAAAATAAGACATAAATACAAAGTAAATTGGGGACTAACACGTAAGAACTAGAGATGGTGGTTTCTCATTCTTTAGACAGATTTCATTTCATATTTGAAAGGACAAATGAAAATTCACACTGAACATGAAATAGACATTTATATAATAATGTATGTGTGATAGTTATGTAAAATACCTGGGTATCTGAGCAATATGCCTAGACCAGAGATCACTTTCTGAAAGGAGAAAAATGAACTTTCTATGACCTCAAAGCTTTTCCATAAACAGTCATTCTAGTTGGATTGATTCTCCAAGAAGTGGTTAGCCAGTGAGTGAAAAGCAGGGCAAATAAAATGGTAGCTGCACAAAATACTTTTGGCTGCCATTTAATTACAATTACATTCAACTTAAAAAAAGTTTTCTTCTCATAAGGTATACTTTTTTTCCTAATGAACATTTGTTAATACATTTCTTTTTTCCTTTCTAAATAGGATGACCATAAAATTTATAATCCACAGAGACAACAAACATAAACCAGGACCATCCTGGGTAAACCAGAGTCTACAATAATCCTACCTCTGTTACACATATAACCAATTAGAATAATGCATGGGGTTGACAAATTGGGCGATGGATGAAGTTTATTTTTGATGCCTTCCTCTTTACCTTTCTTTGCACTGTTTACCTTTTGAAAACTCTTTCACTGTGCTCCAGACTTTCTTGACACCCCTAGTCCTGCCATCGCTCAGTTCAGTTCAGTTTAGTCACTCAGTCATGTGCGACTCTTTGCGACCCCATGAATCGCAGCACGCCAGGCCTCCCTGTCCATCATCAACTCCCGGAGTTCACTCAAACTCATGTCCATCGAGTTGGTGATGCCATCCAGCCATCTCATCCTCTGTCGTCCCCTTCTCCTCCTGCCCCCAATCCCTCCCATCATCAGGGTCTTTTCCAATGAGTCAACTCTTCGCATGAGGTGGCCAAAGTATTGGAGTTTCAGCTTCAGCGTCAGTCCTTCCAAAGAACACCCAGGACTGGTCTCCTTTAGGATGGGCTGGTTGGATCTCCTTGCAGTCCAAGGGACTCTCAAGAGTCTTCTCCAACACCACAGTTCAAAAGCATCAATTCTTCAGCGCTCAGCTTAGGTAGTACCAACACCAGTGTTGTTCAGATGAAGCTGCCATGGTCCACCATTCTCAGTTGTTAGTTATGTGCCGGAATCTTATCCAACCAATTCACGCTGTGTGTAAACCATAACTTGGTACTGGGAAAAAGCACATTAAACAAACAAACGAACAATTACAGGTCTGAACTGTGTCCCTACTCTGTCTGGCTATGGGGCTCCTGACAAGTTCATAAGCTCTACAAACTGTTCTCTAGAAATGTTTGGATGGTATCTGTTTATGGGATTAAAGCAGTTTGTTCAGTTATAATGGAGTGGGCTCTGCTATATGCCCAACTTGGAGAGCTACAAACTTGAGAATCTATTATCCACCCCAATTTTATAAGCTTAAGCCAACATGACATTAGATCTTCCCAAAGAAATTGTTTTCTCAGAGAACAAGTCTCCTTTCCTACCTTTTATTTCTTTGCTTAGAGCCAGCTGTAGTTCTCCAGGATCTGAGATGTAGATAGAGGAAGACATTGTCTGATTATAATTATTATGTTTTTTAAATATTAATAATTGGCTTGACTATGGTCATCAAATGCCAAGATGTTGAGTTTAATGTAGATAGTTGAGACTTAGGTTTTTCCAGTAGTCGTGTATGGGTGTGAGAATTGCACTATAAAGAAAGCTGAGCACCAAAGAATTGATGCTTTTGATCTGTGGTGTTGGAGAAGACTCTTGAGAGTCCCTTGGACTGCAAGGAGATCCAACCAGTCCATCCTAAAGCAGATCAGTCCTGGGTCTTCATTGGAAGGACTGATGCTGAAGCTGAAACTCCAATACTTTGGCCACCTGATGCAAAGAGCTGACTCATTTGAAAGGACCCTGATGCTGGGAAAGATTGAGGGCAGGAGAAGGGGACGACAGAGGATGAGATGGTTGGATGGCATCACCGACTCAATAGACGTGGGTTTGGGTAGACTCCGGCAGTTGGTGATGGACAGGGAGGCCTGAAGTGCTGCGGTTCATGGGGTCACAAAGAGTAGGACACGACTGGGTGACTGAACCGAATTGAACTGAACTGAGACTTACGATAAGACAGAAAAGCATCTCCTAAGGAGCTCCCTTGTTAACATACAGGGCTTGATTTTGATGGAAAGTAAGGAAGATCTTTTCTCCTTTTTAAAATGATTCTTCAGAATGTGTATTCAGAGTTTTTAAAACATTTTTGATCTTGTTGCCCCAAAGATGTCAAGATATTAATAAAATCTACAGTGTTGTATGGAATACTGATTTCTAAGTTATTATAGAATTTAAGGGGCCACTGATACTAAAATCATGACCTTGGCACCTAAAATAATACCTAATTTTAAAAATTTTCTCAAGAATTAAATTAGATAATGACAGTACCAAGTACATAACTAGTTGCTTAAACACAGATTTTCTTCTTCTAGTAATGCCCTATATTTTGCATGTGTCTGAGTTTGCATTTCAAAAGAAAGATACTGGAAAATAATCTAACAAGTCTTATGTGCATGTGTATTCAGTTGCTCAGTTGTGTCTCTTTGCAACCCCGTGAACTGGGGCTCTCGAGGTTCCTCTGTCCATGGAATTTTCCAAGAATACTGGAGTGGGTTGCCATTTCCTACTTGAGGGAATCTTCCCCACCCAGGTCTCGAACGCACATCTCCTGTGTCTCCTGTATTGGCAGGTGACTTATTTACCACTGTGTCACCTGGGAAGCCCTAACAAGTCTTATATTATTTAATAAAGGGCATTTTTGAAGGCCTGACAGGTTGTGAGGAAGTACTTTTGAGTATTTCAATTCAAAAGAGTTGAAAACTTAAAGAGGGAAAACTGTCCTTTTCCCACCCATCCATTATAAAAAAAAAATAAATAAAGTATACAAAATAGTTAAAGATTGTATAGTCTTAACCTAGATTCTATAATTAATATTTTGCCATATTTTCTTAATCATATATCAATCCATCTATCCTTATCTTTATCTACCAATCAATCTTGGTTTTTGAATTAATTTCAAAGTTAGTTGCAGACAGCTCTATACTTTACCCTAGACACATCAGCATGCATATAATTAACTGACTCTACACTTATGTTTCCATTATTAAGGTAGGTTTTACCAACTGGGAAATGCATACATCTTAAGTGTAGCATTTGATGAGAGTGACTGAACTGAACTGAACTGAACTAATGTATAGACATGCATAATCCAAACTCCTATCAAGATATTGAATGTTACCATGAATACTAAGTTAATACCCACTTCTGTTCCTCATATTCAGTATGTAACAATTATGATGATGTTTTTCACCACTATTTAGTTTTTTTGGTAGCTGCTGCTGCTAAGTCTCTTCAGTTGTGTCCAACTCTGTGTGACCCCATTGATGGCGGCCCACCAGGCTCCCCCATCCCTGGGATTCTCCAGGCAAGAACACTGGAGTGGGTTGCCATTTCCTTCTCCAATGCATGAAAGGGAAAGGTGAAAGTGAAGTTGCTCAGTAGAACTCCATGTAAATGAATGCATATTATATGTACTCTTTGGAGTCTGAAATTTACACATGTGAATATAGCAGTTCAGTCTTTATTGCTGTGCATGCTTGTGTGAGTGCTCAGTAGCTTCAGTCATGTCCAACTCTTTGTGATCCGATGAACTGTAGCCTGCCAGGCTCCTCTGACTGTGGGATTCTTCAGGAAAGATTTCCCGACTTCTTGACCCGGGGATTGAGCCTATGTGTTCAGCATTGCAGATGGATTCTTTACCACTGAGCCACTGGGCAAACCCAGTCTTTATTGCTAGTAGTAGATAGTAGTAGTAGATAGTAGTAGCTAGTAGTAGTAGATAGATGACCTGCATACAAATTTCTCAAGACGCAGATCAGGTGGTCTGGCATTCCCATCTCTTTCAGAATTTTCCACAGTTTATTGTGATCCACAGAGTCAAAGGCTTTGGCATAGTCAATAAAGCAGAAATAGATGTTTTTCTGGAACTCTCTTGCTTTTTTGATGATCCAGCAGATGTTGGCAATTTGATCTCTGGTTCCTTTGTTTTTTCTAAATCCAGTTTGAACACCTGGAAGTTCATGGTTCACATACTGTTGAAGCCTGGCTTGGAGAATTTTGAACATTACCTTAATAGCATGTGCCAGAATTGTACAAAAAAGATCTTCACAACCCAAATAATCACGATGGTGTGATCACTGACCTAGAGGCAGACATCCTGGAATGTGAAGTCAAGTGGGCCTTAGAAAGCATCACTACGAACAAAGCTAGTGGAGGTGATGGAATTCCAGTGGAGCTAGTCCAAATCCTAAAAGATGATGCTGTGAAAGTGCTGCACTCAATATGCCAGCAAATTTGGAAAAATCAGCAGTGACCACAGGACTGGAAAAGGTCAGTTTTCATTCCAATCCCAAAGAAAGGCAATGCCAAAGAATGCTCAAACTACTGCACAATTGCACTCATCTCACATGCTAGTAAAGTAATGCTCAAAATTCTCCAAGCCAGGCTTCAGCAATATGTGAACCGTGAACTTCCTGATGTTCAAGCTGGTTTTAGAAAAGGCAGAGGAACCAGAGATCAAATCGCCAACATCCGCTGGATCATCAAAAAAGCAAGAGAGTTCCAGAAAAACATCTATTTCTGCTTTATTGACTATGCCAAAGCCTTTGACTCTGTGGATCACAATAAACTGTGGAAAATTCTGAAAGAGATGGGAATACCAGACCACCTGATGTGCGTCTTGAGAAATTTGTATGCAGGTCAGGAAGCAACAGTTAGAACTGGACATGGAACAATAGACTGGTTCCAAATAGGAAAAGGAGTTCGTCAAGGCTGTATATTGTCACCCTGTTTATTTAACTTATATGCAGAGAACATCATGAGAAACACTGGACTAGAAGAAACACAAGCTGGAATCAAGATTGCCGGGAGAAACATCAATAACCTCAGATATGCAGATGACACCACCCTTATGGCAGAAAGTGAAGAGGAACTAAAATGCCTCTTGATGAAAGTGAAAGAGGAGAGTGAAAAAGTTGGCTTAAATCTCAACATTCAGAAAATGAAGATCATGACATCCGGGCCCACCACTTCATGGGAAATAGATGGGGAAACAGTGGAAACAGTGTCAGACTTTATTTTTCTGGGCTCCAAAGTCACTGCAGATGGTGAGTGCAGCCATGAAATTAAAAGACGCTTACTCCTTGGAAGGAAAGCTATGACCAACCTAGATAGCATATTCAAAAGCAGAGACATTATTTTGCCAACAAAGGTTCATCTAGTCAAGGCTATGGTTTTTCCTGTGGTCATGTATGGATGTGAGAGTTTGACTGTCAAGAAGGCTGAGCGCCGAAGAATTGATGCTTTTGAACTGTGGTGTTGGAGAAGACTCTTGAGAGTCCCTTGGACTGCAAGGAGATCCAACCAGTCCATTCTGAAGGAGATCAGCCCTGGGATTTCTTTGGAAGGAATGATGCTAAAGCTGAAACTCCAGTCCTTTGGCCACCTCATGCGAAGAGTTGACTCATTGGAAAAGACTCTGATGCTGGGAGGGATTGGGGGCAGGAGGAGAAGGGGACACAAAGGATGAGATGGCTGGATGACATCACTGACTTGATGGACGTGAGTTTTCAGTGAACTCCCGGAGTTGGTGATGGACAGGGAGGCCTGGCGTGCTGCGATTCATGTGGTTGCAAAGAGTCGGACACAACTGAACGACTGATCTGATCTGATCTGATGAGTGCAATGTGTGGTAGTTTCCACATTCTTTGGCATTGCCTTTATTTGAGATTGGAATGATGTCTGGCCTTTTTCAGTCTGGTTGGTCAATGTTGAGTTTTCCAAATTTGCTGGCATATTGAGTGCAACACTTTCATAGCATCATCTTTTAGGATTTAAAATAGCTCAACTGGAGTTCCATCACTTCCACTAACTTTGTTTGTAGAGATGCTTTCTAAGGCCCACTTGACTTTGCATTCCAGGATGTCTGGCTCTAGGTGAGTGATCACACCATCATGGTTATCTGGGTCATGAAGATCTTTTTCTGTATAGATCTTCTGTGTATTCTTGCCACCTCTTCTTAATATCTTCTGCTTCTGTTAGCTCCATACCATTTCTGTCCTTTATTGTGCCCGTCTTTGCATGAAATGTTCCCTTTGTATCTCTAATTTTCCTGAAGAGATCTCTAGTCTTTCCCATTTTCTTGTTTTCCTCTATTTCTTTGCATTGATCACTGGGGAAGGCTTTCTTATCTCTTCTTGCTGTTCTTTGGAACTCTGCATTCAAATGGGTAAATCTTTCCTTTTGTCCTTTGTCTTTAGCTTCTCTTCTTTTCACAGCTATTTGTAAGGCCTCCTCAGACAACCATTTGCCTTTTTGCATTTTTTTAAATTTAAATTTATTTTAATTGGAGGCTAATTACTTTACAATATTGTATTGGTTTTGCCATACATCAACATGAATCCGCCACTGGTGTACACGTGCTCCCCATCCTGAACCCCCCTCCCTCCTCCCTCCCCATACCATCCTTCTGGGTCATCCCAGTGCACCAGCCCCAAGCATCCTGTATCCTGCATCGAACCGGGACTGGCGATTCATTTCTTATATGATATTATACATGTTTCAATGCCATTCTCCCAAATCATCCCACCCTCTCCCTCTCCCACAGAGTCCAAAAGACTGTTCTATACATCTGTGTCTCTTTTGCTGTCTCGCATACAGGGTTATCGTTACCATCTTTCTAAATTCCATATATATGCGTTAGTATACTGTATTGGTGTTTTTCTTTCTGGCTTACTTCACTCTGTATAATAGGCTCCAGTTTCATCCACCTCATTAGAACTGATTCAAATGTATTCTTTTTAATGGCTGAGTAATACTCCATTGTGTATATGTACCACAGACTTCTTATCCATTCATCCGCTGATGGACATCTAGGTTGCTTCCATGTCCTGGCTATTATAAACAGTGCTGCGATGAACATTGGGGTACACAAAACTCTAAATTATTTTAAAAACAATAGCCAGGTACCATAAATTCTTCAGAACACATTCCTTACAGGTAGTGACTTTTCATGAATACATTGCCATTTTCATTATTAATAATACCAACCATGCTATCTAATGATCAGTCCATATTCAATTTGCCAGTTGTGTAAAGCATCTTTTTATAGTTTATTTAAATCGGAATCTAAACAAGTACCATGTATTGCACTTGCTTAATGTTTATATACATTTTTTTTTCTCTCTAATAATTTCTGCTTCCCCTTTTTCCCATTGCTATTTATTTGTTGAAAACCAAAGTAGATCTGGAAGAATTTTTCACAATCTGGATTTGGTTTTTATTAAATTAAGCAGATATCAAAATCAGTATATCAAACAGCCACAAAAGTTTACAAACACCTCCTTTCAGTTTCTCTGATTAGCATGTTGTGTATCAGGAGCTGACAGTCATGGGCAGCAATGTGAGCAGAACTGAGTTAATAAAGGCAATCATTACTGTTTTGAAGGTTAATTTGCCAGAAGAAGGGTTTCCCTGGTTGACTCAGTGGTTAAGAATCTGTCTGCCAATACAGGAGATGTGGTTCAATCCCTGGGTTGGGAAGATCCCCAGGAGAAGAATTGGCAACTCACTCCAGTATTCTTGCTTGTGAAATCCCATGGATGGAGGAGCCAGGTGAGCTATAGTCCACTGGGTCACAAAAGAGTAAGACACAACTTACTGACCAAACTACAACAAACACCAGAATAAATATATAGCAATAACGTATCCATTTCTATTTTTTAATTCATTTGTATTGAGGTAACATTGGGTTATAACACTGTATCAGTTTCATGTGTACAATGTTATATTTGCTTTTCTGTGTAACCTGCATCCTGCTCACCACCAAAACTGTAGGTTTCTCTCCTCCATTGTACAGTTGAACCCCTTATCCATATCACCCTGCCCCCACAGTTCATTATTTTTTTTTCCTTTTTTTTAATTTTAATTGGAGTATAGTTGATTTACAATGTTGTACTGGATTCAGATGCACAGCAAAGCAAACTAATCAGGACCCACAGTTCATTCTTTAGAATAATATTGACTCTTCCATTTACAATTCCTAGAGTGTTTACTGGTTGTTAGTGGCTTCTGTATCATAAGTTGATAAATTGTTTAATTTCATAGGATAAACTTCCACTTAACATTTTTAATAAGCCATTATTTTCAATAAAGCAGAGTTCTTAATACAGAGTTGTAATCTAAAATGACTGCCCTTCATGATAAGACTTATAAAGTACCATAATCAATGCATTTGTTAATAGATATTATCTTACAGATACGGGTAGTTTGATTTTCCTAAATATGTAGTCTATTAGGAAAAAGTAGAAGGGCATATGTTCAAGCTTTTCTTCCTTGCCCTGCCCTACTTCCCATGGCTTGATGCATTTTGTCCTGTCCCCCTTCTTTCAAGCTTCAATTGCCACAAATATACCATGCCTTTGATGCAACACCAAAGTAGCAGCAGGCACTGATTGTATTTTCACTATCGACTAAAATAAATTCCTTTGTTGATCAAAAGATGCTTATCAAAAGGATAAAGTGTAAATACTTCCAAAGCAATGCTAACTTATCTCTATTTCTGCAAAGACTTATTTTCACACCAGAAGTGTAAAACAATCAGAAACTGTTGCTTCAAAAAGAGACAATTAGAAATTTAGCTTTTGAGTTCAGAGCACAGAGTACCCACACCCACCAAAATCACAGTGCCCAATAAAGTTTCATAACTTTCATTTCTAATAAAGTTGCTTCAAAACTGCATGCTGCGTTTTTACATCTTGAATGCATGATTTATTGTACTTAGCTGGCTATATAATGAGATTTTGCATGAAGATTGATTAGTATATTGCTAGGTCAATCAGTATCATAGAAGGTTGAGAGTGAAAATTAAAACCTGCATTAGCAGTTAAAACAGTGGAGCAGTGAGATGGTGAAGGAAACAGCTGCTGTGTTTATTATATAGTTTTGTCAGTCCATGTTTATGACAGGATTAGATGACATCATAAACAGTTCATAAATAATGTACATTCCCAGCTTATTTCTTCTTGCAATATCGTAAACAATGGCTCTTTTCCAGTCATTGCACCTCTGTGTGTTTAATGGACCTTGCTGGGGGTAGTACTGTTTTTAGCAGAAACTCATTACATTGCAGACATTTCTGGAATTGGATGTGAAAGCAGAGAAAACCCTGCAGCAGAGATACCCAGCAAGAAGGAAAAGTAGCTGAGAAAATTACCGGAAACAAGATCTGAACTAGCTAGAAGTCAACAGACACCATAATCTTTGTGGCCTCAAGGGATGATGTGCTTGAAATAGCCTGATATAGAGCCAGAGAGTGGCTTTTCTATTTATTTTGCTTATGTCTGTCTCTCCCCACTGGATTTTTGTCTTTTTTAATTTGTTGTCAGATCCCCAGTGTTTGGCACACAGTACTCATTCAGAATAGTAAATATTTTTTGAATGAATGAATGCCTTGTCCTTCTGAATGGGCGAGTTGGAGGGACATCCCTGTCCACCTCAGAGACTACTAGAACACCATAAAACACTGTGAGGGGGCTGGGCTATGGGTAGCTTTGGTTACTTTTTACATTATATCCTCTCTCCAAACAACAGCAGTTTAAACATTTTTAATTAATGTAAGAAATATTTTAGTCAAGAGGGATTACCAGTAAGTAGTTAAGTAACCAATGGATCCACTTAACCCTATTTATATCTGAGGGGGGAACTTTGAGGTTAGTAATAATTTGTTTCCTTGTTTTTATAAATAATTCACACATTATTTCAAGATAAAATGAATAATGAGAGCACGTTGATGTGTTCTTGAGAGAACATGAGGACTGCACAATGGGGCACAGCACAGGGTTGTTTAGCTCCCCTGAATGGCTCTACATCAAACACACAATGGATTTGGAGATTTAGCAAACGCACTTGGAGATATTAGTGATATTGGATAGGACCTCAGGGTTTCATATTGTTACCAAAGCAAGTTCATGTGCCGCATATACAGTGAGACCAAACAAACCAAAACATCAGAGTTTTGAGCAGAAAAAATTTTGTTGCAGGACCATGAAGGAGAATGGATGGCTCCTGCCCCCCACCCTCCACAAACCCCAAACTCCCCCAAAGGGTCTCAGCAAAGCATTTTAAAAGGCGAGATGATGGAGGCATGTGGTGGCTGTTGCAAATTTCTTTGTGTAGGAATCTTTTGTTCTTATAGCAAGTAGTCCATGTAGGTCAGATGTTTCTGTAAACCTTCATCAAGACAAATTTATTCTCTGTTGTGCAACTTTTTATTTCTATATGAATGGAAAAGTGTTATACCCTGAAAGGTCAGAGCCTTCAGAAAGAGCTATCCCATATATTTCACTCTGGAGGCAACATTCTTAACTCAAAGCAATAGCAATAGAATACAAAGGTTAAAGTAAAAGAAACATCTAATATGGAGTCAGATTTGTTCTTCCCTATTGAAATTTGGTTACACAGGGCTTTTGATATTCCGATAGTCTTTAGTCATAGCATTTGCTAAAGGAGAGCTATTAAATGCAGGGAAATAATAAGCAAGTCTTGTTTTGAGCATTCACTGTATACCCCCAATTTGACTATAATTCCCTAATTATTCTAACTTTATTTTTGTTTTAATTCTCCACCCTCATTCATCTCCTTTAAAAATGACATCTTTTTTTTTTCTTGAAGATAAACTGGTAACTAACATGTGAGGTTCTTCAAGTTGAGATTTAACAATCTTAGTTCCTATCTTGTCATCTACCCAAGCCTCTAATAGCAGAACAAAGTAGCAGAAAACAACTAAGAATAAATAGCTCTCTAATTTCTGAAAGGTATATGAAATCCATCCAGGATTAAGTGACTGTATTGACAGAATGGAAAATAAACTAAAAGTTAACATAGCATCCTTAATGGAATTTTAGGTTTAAAATATGAACACCTCTTTGGGTAGAAATATGGGTGTCATGACTCTGGCTTAAACTTAGATATTTTTTCTGCTCAATTATTTCATATTTAATATCAACCCTGTTAGCCTATAATCTGTAATTCTATACATCTCAGTGTCTATAAAAGAGTGAAAGTGAAAGTGAAGTCGCTCAGTCCTGTCGGATTCTTGCAACCCCATGGACTACAGCCCACCAGGCCCTCCGTACATGGGATTTTCCAGGCAAGAGTACTGGAGTGGGGTGCCATTGCCTTCTCCGTTAACAGCGGCAAGGCATATTATATTTACTTGGAGCTGGTATACTTGGTGACAGCCTTAGTGCCCTCGGAGTCAGAATATACACATGTGTATACACACACACACCAAATAAACACCACCCCTTCCTTTTAATATAAAAAAGTTCAATCAAATCAACAAAATTTAACTCACACACTAAAGTTCAATCAAATCAACAAAATTTAACTCACACACTAAAGTTCAATCAAATCAACAAAATTTAACTCACACACTAAAGTTCAATCAAATCAACAAAATTTAACTTACACACTAAATTTATACTGTTCTGTATAAGTGTGGTTACATATAGTCCAAATTCATCCTGTATCATAGGTAAAGTAAACAAGAGCTACCCTAAGAGTCTTTTCATTCAAAAAAAGGTTGTTTTTATTCAAATCTTCTGTTACAAATCTGAATTAGTGTTTGTAGTTTTCTTTATAAGAGTCTATATTTTGTATTGTTTGGTGATTGGCATCTTTTTCATAATTTTTTCTCTAATTATTTTTGTATAAGGAATACATTGATTTTTACATACAAATGTAGTGCCTAGTCACTTTTGTGGATATCTCACATGAATTCTAATTATTTTAAGATATTATCTTGGGATTTTTATATAAACAGTCATATTATGTGCCAAAAATAGTAAATTTGACTAATTTCTAATGCTAAGTCATGTCCCCTTGCATCACTGATGATATTTCTGATAATATTTCTATTAAAGGGACTGGGCTTTCTCCTTTCCTTAATTTATTTCCAAAGGATCCTGACTGGGGAAGTGAGGATAGGAATAGAGGATGAAGAAGCAATAAGGGCAGAATTTAGAAAATAATAATTAGATATGGAGCAGCAAATGATGTTCGGATTAATTAAGTAGTAGGGAATGTGTTAGAATGACCAGTCAGAGAAGATTAGATAAGGTTTTAGATTACAAATCTTACACTAAGAAAATACCCTATGGGTTTTACGAGCATATGATGATTTTTCATAAGTGTGAGTTGAAAGTACTTTAAACAGCCTATAAAGATAAAACTTATCAGTGATCAAGACCATCACCAAGAAAAAGAAATGCAAAAGGGCAAAATGGTTGTCCAAGGAGGCCTTACAAATAGCTGAGAAAAGAAAAGACACAAAAGGCAAAGGGGAAAAGAAAAGACGCAAAAGGCAGAGAAAACGATATACCCATTTGAATGCAGAGTTCCAAAGAGCGATAAGAAAGCCTTCCTCAGTTATCAATGCAAAGAAATAGAGGATAACAAGAGAATTGGAAAGACTAAAGATCTCTTCAAGAAAATTAGAGATACCAAGAGAACAATTTCATGCAAAGATGGGCACAATAAAGGACAAAAATGGTATGACCTAACAGAAGCAGAAGATATTAACAAGAGGTGGCAAGAATACACAGAAGAACTGTACAATAACCACGATGATGTAATCACTCACCTAGAGGCACACATTCTGGAATGTGAAGTCAAGTGGGCCTTAGAAAGCATCACTATGAGCAAAGCTAGTGGAGGTGATGGAATTCTAGTTGAGCTATTTCAAATCCTAAAAGATGATGCTGTGAAAGTGCTGCACTCAATATGCCAGCAAATTTGGAAAACTCAGCAGTGGCCACAGGACTGGAAAAGGTCAGTTTTCATTCCAATCCCAAAGAAAGGCAATGCCAAAGAATGCTCAAACTACTGCACAATTGCGCTCATCTCACATGCTAGTAAAGTAATGCTCAAAATTCTCCAAGCCAGGCTTCAACAGTACATGAGCTGTGAACTTCCAGATGTTCAAGCTGGTTTTAGAAAAGACAGAGAAACCAGAGATCAAATTGCCAACTTCTGGTGGATCATCGAAAAAGCAAGAGAGTTCCAGAAAAACATCTATTTCTGCTTTATTGACTATGCCAAAGCCTTTGACTGTGTAGATCACAATAAACTGTGGAAAATTCTGAAAGAGATGGGAATACCAGACCACCTGACCTGCCTCTTGAGAAACCTATATGCAGGTCAGGAAGCAACAGTTAGAACTAGACATGGAACAACATACGGGTTCCAAATAGGAAAAGGAGTGCATCAAAGCTGTATATTGTCACCTTGCTTATTTAACTTCTATGCAGAGTACATCATGAGAAACGCAGGGCTGGAAGAAGCACAAGCAGGAATCAAGATTGCCAGGAGAAATATCAATAACCTCAGATATGCAGATGACACCACCCTTATGGCAGAAAGTGAAGAAGAACTAAAAAGCCTCTTGATGAAAGTGAAAGTGGAGAGTGAAAAAGTTGGCTTAAAGCTCAACATTCAGAAAATGAAGATCATGGCATCTGGTCCCATTACTTCAGGGCAAATAGATGGGGAAACAGTGGAAACTGTGGCTGACTTTATTTTGGGGGGCTCCAAAATCACTGCAGATGGTTAGTGCAGCCGTGAAATTAAAAGATGCTTGCTTCTTGGAAGGAAAGTTATGACCAAACTAGACAGCATATTGAAAAGCAGAGACATTACTTTGCCATCTAGTCAAGGCTATGGTTTTTCCAGCAGTCATGTATGGATGTGAGAGTTGTACTATAAAGAAAGCTGAGCACTAAGAATTGATGCTTTTGAACTGTCGTGTTGAAGAAGACTCTTGGGAGTCCCTTGGACTGCAAGGAGATCCAACTGGTTGATCCTAAAGGAAACAGTCCTGGATGTTCATTGGAAGGACTGATGCTGAAGCTGAAACTCCAATACTTTGGCCACATGATGAGAAGAACTGACTCATTTGAAAAGACCCTGATGCTGGGAAAGATTGAAGGCAAGAGGAGAAGGGGATGACAGAGGATGAGATGATTGGATGACATCACCAACTTGATGGACATGAATTTGAATAAGCTCTGGGATTTGGTGATGGACAGGCAAGCCTGGCATGCTGCCATCCATGGCATCACAAAGAGTCAGACACAACTGAGAGACTGAACTTAACTGAACTGAGAATAACTGAATAAAGGTCAAATACCTACTTTGGATCCCATAGGACTGTCTAATGCAGATCATGCTAACATATTAGAAATATATTGCTACCAGTGTTATGAGCTTTCATTTCATTTTTTTAAAAATGTATGGGAGTGAAGAGATTGGAGAGAAAGAGTTTCTCGGGACAGGGGTGTCTGTCCAGTATATGTCCACCTGTTCCCTACAATGGAGAAGAGTTATGGACTGTGTTCTGGGAACTGTAGTCAGCAGGCCTAGTAGTGGAACTTTGAATAACCTATGCAGGTGCCTCCCAAGTGAGAAATTAGTCAAAATGAAACAGTACCTGCACATGCATTACATCCAGCAGGAGGAACACCTCTAATAGCTATGTGATACTACACAGCTTATCTCTAATTACCTTTTCTCCTGGTCTTGGTACTTGAGGTATCAGAACAAAAATGAATAGAGAAGGTGAAAGAGGAATAGAGAAGAAGCAAAACAGTCTCCATCCTCCCTTGCTTGCTTAAGTCTGATGCAGATTCTATCAGGGACAGGGAGATGAGGGGAGGAAGGAGAAGGCTTTTAAATTGAATTAAACCAGATTGAGACAGTCTGTGACTAAAAGAACTTTGAAATTTGAAGGGCTCTGCCTGTTCCAGAAGACGCAGGGAAAGAATTAGTTCACAAACATGTTTGGAAGTAGAATGGAAGAAAGAATAAACCTGGTCTCTGTACCCTAGTAAGTCAAGCTGATTCAATGAAATATTTACACAATGTTGGAAGAGGAAATTTTACTATGAGGAGACATGAGAAATAAGAAAATGAGCATATAATAAGGCTAGCCAGGAATGAGTTTTGTAAACCCTAATGCTGGAGATTGCAAAAGAAAGAACTGGACAGATATGAGAAAGATTTAAGGAGCACTTTATTGTACTTTTGGGGGGTGGGTATGAGGGTAGGGGATGATGGCTAGTTGAATTGAACAAGAAGATAGAAGATTAAAAGATTAATTTGAGATGTCAAGCCGGGAATAATGGTGGTACTATTTACAGAAAGAGAGTAACCAAAAGGGACTCATTGGGCAAATAGGGAATAAATGAGGAAAAAGAAATGTGTTTTGGAAAATGAGACTAAATAATAAAAAGGGAAATACTGAAAGGTATTTGAAATCAGAACAGTGTAGGAACAGGTCAGTCTTCCAAGAAGAGTAGTGATTAAAGATAGTGATAAGGGGAAATCGTTTACCATAGAACTTTTATCATCTCTGACACTATCTACCAATACCAAATAACACCTATAATAATAATTTATATCATTGATCCTAGGGGGAATACCAGTAGAATTATCGTGGGCTTCCTATGTGCCATGTACTATGGAAAGGCTTTAAATGCATCATCTTATTTAGTTCATATAACAGCATTCTTAGGTTTGTAGCATTATTATATTTATATTAAGGAGAAGGAATGGGAGACTTATTGAGTTTAAGGAACTCACCAATTTTTTTATTTATCATTATTTAAATATCCTGCTGATGATGATATCCCAAAGAGATTATCAGATATAGATAATCTCATTTCCCAAATAAATCAATAGGTAAGGAAATAACCTCTCATGTATAGAATTTAAGTTGCAATGATGACTAGTAACTGATGGGAATTTTCTACCCTTATGCTCTGTTTGCTTTTATTTTTGGAAATTTGAACATTTCCTTTCTACTACTTGCTTTTTAAAAATAGTATATTGTGATTTTGGTCCTCATGTTCTGATTTATTGTTTTTCATAACAGTGTTCTTTTCTTTAAACTTGCCTCCGGTGTACGAGACAGCAAAAGAGACACTGATATATAGAACAGTCTTATGGACTCTGTGGGAGAGGGAGAGGGTGGGAAGATTTGGGAGAATGGCATTGAAACATGTATAATATCATGTATGAAACGAGTTGCCAGTCCAGGTTCGATGCACGATACTGGATGCTTGGGGCTAGTGCACTGGGACGACCCAGAGGGATGGTATGGGGAGGGAAGAGGGAGGAGGGTTCAGGATGGGGAACACATGTATACCTGTGGCGGATTCATTTTGATATTTGGCAAAACTAATACAATTATGTAAAGTTTAAAAATAAAATAAAATTAAAAACAACAACAAAAAAAACTTGCCTCCCCATTTCCTTTTTCTCAAATATAAGCTTTTTATTTAAAAGTTTTTTTTTTAATTTTATTTTATTTTTAAACTTTACAATATTGTATTGGTTTTGCCAAATATCAAAATGAATCCGCCACAGGTATACATGTGTTCCCCATCCTGAACCCTCCTCCCTCCTCCCTCCCCATACCATCCCTCTGGGTCATCCCAGTGCACCAGCCGCAAGCATCCAGTATTGTGCATCGAACCTGGACTGGCGACTCATTTCATACATGATAGTATACATGTTTCAAAAGGAATCCAAATTGGAAAAGAAGAAGTAAAACTCTCACTATTTGCAGATGACATGATCCTCTACATAGAAAACCCTAAAGACTCCACCAGAAAATTACTAGAACTAATCAATGATTATAGTAAAGTTGTAGGATATAAAATCAACACACAGAAATCCCTTGCATTCCTATACACTAATAATGAGAAAACAGAAAGAGAAATTAAGGAAACAATTCCATTCACCATTGCAAAAAAAAAGAATAAAATACTTAGGAATATATCTACCTAAAGAAACTAAAGACCTATATATAGAAAACTATAAAACACTGGTGAAAGAAATCAAAGAGGACACTAATAGATGGAGAAATATACCATGTTCATGGATTGGAAGAATCAATATAGTGAAAATGAGTATACTACCCAAAGCAATTTATAGATTCAATGCAATCCCTATCAAGCTACCAACGGTATTCTTCACAGAGCTAGAACAAATAATTTCACAATTTGTATGGAAATACAAAAAACCTAGATTAGCCAAAGCTATCTTGAGAAAGAAGAATGGAACTGGAGGAATCAACCTACCTGACTTCAGGCTCTACTACAAAGCCACAGTCATCAAGACAGTATGGTACTGGCACAAAGACAGAAATATAGATCAATGGAACAAAATAGAAAGCCCAGAGATTAATCCACGCACATATGGACACCTTATCTTTGACAAAGGAGGCAAAAATATACAATGGATTAAAGACAATCTCTTTAACAAGTGGTGCTGGGAAAACTGGTCAACCACTTGTAAAAGAATGAAACTAGAACACTTTCTAACACCATACACAAAAATAAACTCAAAATGGATTAAAGATCTAAATGTAAGACCAGAAACTATAAAACTCCTGGAGGAGAACATAGGCAAAACACTCTCCGACATACATCACAGCAGGATCCTCTATGACCCACCTCCCAGAATATTGGAAATAAAATCAAAATTAAACAAATGGGACCTAATTAAACTTAAAAGCTTCTGCACAACAAAGGAAACTATTAGCAAGGTGAAAAGACAGCCTTCAGAATGGGAGAAAATATTTAAAAGTCTTAATTTATAGAGTTACTGTGAAGATAGTACAGAGAGCTCCAGTACTCTCTCATACCTATTTTCCTCTACTGTCAATTTCATAGTTTGTATGGTACATTTGTTACAATTAAATAACAAATACTGATACATTATTGTCCTCAACTCATGTCCATAATTTATTCAGATTACCTAAATTTTTCCCTAATGTCCTTTGTTTTCTAAGACTGAGCCAGGATATTATTTATATTACATTTAGTTGTCCTATGTCCTTGGAGTCCTTTGACTGTGACAGATCCTCTGACTGTGACAACTTCTCATCTTGTTTTGTATGGATATGTATTTTTTTAGTGTTTCTAAATTTGCATTTGTCTGACTAGACTGGTGTTATGGTTTCTCGGGGATTAGCACACAGAACCAAAGTGCCATTCTCATCATATATCAAGGGACTATCAGTATGACACCACTTTATATTGTTTTTGATCCCCTGGCTGAGGTCGTGTATTCAAATTTCTTCATTTTAAAGTTACTCTTTTATTTACTGGGATCCATATTTATTCTTAGGAAGAATGTCTTAAGGTGCAGCCTCCATTAATATAATGGGAAGTTACATTCCTTCCTTGAGGATAGCGTATCTACATAAATTGTAATTCCTCTCCATTAAATATTTGTCCCCCATTTAAAGTTAATTTGATTATTTATTTGTATCAGTATGGACTGATGGATATTCATTTTTGTGGTTGTAATCCAAAATCATTCTATTATTTTCTTGCTCAAATTATTCTAATTGTGGCCATTGGGAAATCTTCCAGTTGGTTCCAATAACCCTTAAATATACCCCTATCATTGTGAATTTTTTTTTTGAGCATGTTGTTACTTTTCAGACTTCAATATCATCTTATGTGTATTTTCTGTCATAATCTTGTATTGCTGCTGCTGCTGCTAAGTCACTTCAGTCATGTCCGACTCTGTGTGACCCCATAGATGGCAGCCCACCAGGCTCCCCAGTCCCTGGGATTCTCCAGGCAAGAACACTGGAGTGGGTTGCCATTTCTTTCTCCAATGCATGAAAGTGAAAAGTGAAAAGTGAAAGTGAAGTCACTCAGTCATGTCTGACCCTTAGCGACCCCATGGACTGCAGCCTTCCAGGCTTCTCCATTCATGGGATTTTCCAGGCAGGAGCACTGGAGTGGGGTGCCATTGCCTTCTCCGAATCTTGTATTAGATATTTATTTAAAGAGCATTTGTTCCTTTTATTGGATAAAGGTATTTGGAACCAAGATCTGGATACTAGATATATTTTTGCTCCTTGAGTATCATACTTCTATACTCTCTCAGCTACCAGAACAAGGAAAAACATGTGTGTTTACTAACTCATGTACACAGCCATTTGTTGTTGCTGCTCAGTTACTCAGTAGTGTCCGAATATTTGCAACTCCATGGACTGCAGCACATCAGGCTTCCCTGTCCTTCAACATCTCCCAGAACTTGCTCAAATTTATGTCTATTGAGTCAGTGATGCCAACCAGCCATCTTGTCCTCTGTTGTCCCATTCTCCTCCTGCCTTCAATCTTTCCCAGCATCAGGGTCCTTTCCAGTGAGTTGGCTCTTTGTATCAGATGGCCAAAATATTGGAGCTTCAGCTTCAGCATCAGTCCTTATAAAGAATATTCAGGTCTTGTTTCCTTTAGGATTGACTGGTTTGATCTCCTTGCTGTCCAAGGGACTCTCAAGAGTCTTCTTCAACACTAGTTTGAAAGCATTAATTTTTCAGCATTTAGCCTTCTTTGTGGTTTGACTCTCACATCCATACATGACACTGGAAAAACCATAGCTTTGACTATACAGAACTTGTTGGCAAAGTAGCATTTCTGCTTTTTAATATGCTGTCTAGGTTTGTCATATCTTTTCTGCCAAGAAGCAAGTGTCTTTTTTTTTTTAATTTAATTTTATTTTTAAACTTTATATAATTGTATTAGTTTTGCCAAATATCAAAATGAATCCATCACAGGTATACATGTGCTCCCCATCCTGAACCCTCCTCCCTCCTCCCTCCCCATACCATCCCTCTGGGTCGTCCCAGTGCACTAGCCCCAAGCATCCAGTATCATGCATTGAACCTGGACTGGCATCTCGTTTCATACATGATATTTTACATGTTTCAATGCCATTCTCCCAAATCTTCCCACCCTCTCCCTCTCCCACAGAGTCCATGGATGTAGTCACCACGCACAGTGATTTTGAAGCCCAAGAAAATAAAGTCTGTCACTGTTTCCATTGTTTCACCATCTATTTGCCATGAAATAATGGGACTGGATGCCATGATCTTAGTTTTTTTGAATGTTGAATTTTAAGCCAACATTCTCACTCCTCTCTTTCACCTTCATCAAGAGTCTCTTTAGTTCCTCTTTGCTTTCTGCTTAAGCGTGGTGTCATCTGTATATCTGAGGTTATTGATATTTCTCCCTGCAATCTTGATTCCAGTTTGTGCTTCATCCAGCCCGGCATTTCTAAGATGATGTACTGTGTATATAAGTTAAATAAGCAAGGTGACAATATACAACCTTGACATACCCCTTTCCCAATTTTGAATTGTCCATTGTTCCATGTCTGATTCTAACTGTTGCTTCTTGATCTGCATACAGGTTTCTCAGGAGGAATGTTAGATGGTCTGGTATTCCCATCTCTTTTCAAATTTTCTACAATTTGTTGTGATCCACAAAGTCAAAGGCTTTAACATAGTCAGTGAAGGAGAAATAGATGTTTTTGGGGAATTCTCTTGCTTTTTCTATGATCCAATGAATGTCGGCAATTTGATCTCTGGTTTCTCTTCCTTTTCTAAATTCAGCTTGTACATCTGGAAGTTCTTGGTTTATGTGCTATTGAACCTAGCTTAGAGGATTTTGAGCCTGACTTTGCTAGCATGTGAATTGAGTGCAATTGTGCAATAGTTTGAACAATCTTTGGCATTGCCCTTCTTTGGGATTGGAATGAAAACTGACCTTTTCCATTCCTGTGGCCATTGCTGAGTTTTCCAAATTTGCTGGCATATTTAGTGCAGCAAAATTTTATTTTTGCACTAAAAATAGTGCACTAAAATTTTATTTTTGGGCTCCAAAATCAGTGCAGATGATGATTACTGCCATGAAATTAAAAGATGCTTACTCCTTGGAAGCAAAGTTATGACCAACCTAGACAGCATATTAAAAAGCAGAGATATTATTTGCCAACAAAGGTCCATCCAGCCAAGGCTATGGTTTTTCCAGTGGTCATGTATGGATGTGAGAGTTGGACTATAAGAAAGCTGAGCACTGAAGAATTGATGCTTTTGAACTGTGGTGTTGGAGAAGATTCTTGAGAGTCCCTTGGACTGCAAGGAGATCCAACCAGTCCATCCTAAAGGAGATCAGTCCTGGGTGTTCATTGGAAGGACTGATGTTGAAGCTGAAATTCCAATACTTTGGCCACCTGAGCTGACTCATTTGAAAAGACCCTGATTCTGGGAAAGATTGAGAGCAGGAGGAGAAAGGGATGACAGAGGATGAGATGGCTGGATGGCATCACGGACTCGATGGACATGAGTTTGGGTGAACTCCAGGAGTTGGTGATGGACAGGGAGGCCTGGTGTGCTGCGGTTCATGGGGTTACAAAGAGTCGGACACGAGTGAGCAACTGAACTGAACTGAACTGAACTTAGTGCAGCACTTTAACAGCATCATCTTTTAGGAGTTGAAATAGCTCAGTTGGAATTCCATCACCCCCACTAGCTCTGTTAGTAATGATGCTTCCTAGGGCCCACTTGACTTCACATTCCAGGATGACTGGCTCTAGGTAGAGGATTTTTAGTGCTTATCTGGGTCATTAAAATTTTTTGGGGGGGATATATTTTTTCTGTGTATTCTTGCCACCTTTTCTTAATATCTTCTGCTTCTGTGAGGTCCATAGCTATAAATTTTTATATACACAGCTTTCTATATATATATTAAGCTAAGTATGAGCTCATGCTGGTGTCTTCAACTCTAATTCTCTACATAATGACCATTCTAACCTTCAAACCTTGCTTATATGTAATCTCCCACTCCCAAGCATGAGAAAGCAGAATCCTTCTCCTTGCCATCTGTATACTTAATTGTTTAATTCCAATGTACATGTATACTTCCCTGTTGGCTTAGTGGTAAAGAACCTGCCTACTAATGCAGGAACACAGGTTTGATACCTGATCAGGAACATCCCTTGGAGAAGGAAATGGCAACCCCCTCTGATATTCTTGCCAGGGAAATCCCATGGATGAAATACTTCTGGCTGGCAGGCTAAAGTCCCTGGAGTTGCAAAAGAATCAGACAAAACTGAGTGACTAAAACAATAAACAATAAAAAATGTACATATATGGTTATTTCAGTTAATTGTTAATCCATGCTCTAATGAGAAACAACATTGCCCAGTGCTCGTGAATATTTACTTTACTTTCAGTATTGCAGAATTCACTCATTTCCAAAACTACTTAAGTCCCTGTTATTCCATTCTCTTCAGTGAGATTTCATACATTTGTAACACAGAGTCTTTTGTAATAGTCTGCATTCCATATTGACATTTGCCAACCTCTTAAGTGATTTTTTAATAACGTACATACATTAAGGTTTCCTTTTTTTTCTGTAATGTTCTATGAGTTTTTTAATGTATTGACCATTATCGGAGAAGGCAATGGCACCCCACTCCAGTACTCTTGCCTGGAAACTCCCATGGACGGAGGAGCCGGGTAGGCTGCAGTCTATGGGGTTGCGAGGAGTCGGACAGGACTGAGCGACTTCACTTTCACTTTTTCACTTTCCTGCTTTGGAGAAGGAAATGGCAACCCACTGCAGTGTTCTTGCCTGGAGAATCCCAGGGACGGAGGAGCCTGGTGGGCTGCCGTCTATGGGGTCTCACAGAGTCGGACACGACTGAAGCAACTTAGCTTATTGACCATTATAAAATCATAAAGATACTGCTCTAAAGCATACTGCTTCACTGGCCTAAAAAATACTTCAACCTTTCAAGCATGATATTTTCTGTATCAATTATCTCTGTTTTTTGAAAAAAAATCAGGATCTATAATTTATCTTTAAATGAGCATGTGCATGTATTACACATATACACGTATGTGTGTCTATGTATACACAGTCAACATATTGGTTGAACCTTTTTATAATGTTGGAATTACTTTTACTTCACTCTGTGAACAGAAAGTGATATTCACACTTAGGAAGTTAACAAAGTGTCAAGAATATTGATACCATCATCACATGATGAAATATATTTGTGAGCTTAACCACTGAAGGATAGTGTATTACCTAACCTGTGTCACAAATCTGGTGAAAAAGTTTCTGATTAGAAAAGGGTAATGATTCTGTTCATTCTGTTCATTCCATGGGGTTGATACTGAGTCATAGAAAACAAAGATCAAACACATATGTTTTGTTTCATGTCCCCCAAAAGCTTCATTCTCATGCCATTACTGTTTAGTAGATATTTATTAACAATTATCTGATTGTCTTCAGGTGTTATAAATGAGACCCTACTGCTAAAGATAGATAATGCAAGAACATGATCAATTTGAAACATGTAGAAAGAACTGAAGTGCAAATGGAAATAATTCAGGGCCTGCCAGTATGTAACTAAAATGATGCTCAATAATTTTGCCCAGCCAGTTGGCTAGAACTGGTCTCTGAACTTTCTACCCTGCTTCCCAGAAGACAAATAGGCTGAACTTATTATTATTTTAAAGAGCTAAGGATAACCTTACTAATGTATTTAACATCATTTTTCATTATCTTTAAGAAGAAACTGATGAAGCATGCTAAAGTTTCCTTGGGGAAAGTTCACAGGAGATTTGTAAATGTACTCTGGGCTACAATTATTGGGTACCAATAAGAATACTTTGGTCATCTGATGCGAGGAACTAACTCACTGGAAAAGACCCTGATCTGGAAAAGATTGAAGGCAGGAGAAGAAGGGAATGACAGAGGATGAACTTGTTGGATGGTATCACCGATTCAATGGATATGAGTTTGAGCAGGCTCCGGGAGTTCGTGATGGACAGACAGGGAAGCCTGGTGTGCTGCAGTCCATGGGGTTGCAAAGAGTCAGACACAGCTGAGCAACTGAACTGAACTGAACTGACTAAGAAGCAAGTTTTTCATTGAACATTGAAAAATTGTGCATTTAAATCTGGTTCTGCCATCTTCTAGCTATGTTATTTTGGGCAAGTCATTTGATGCTCCTGTTTTATCAGCAAAACTGAAATAATAATACCGAGATCATATAGCTATTTATCTGTTTATTCAGAGTCAATTCATGTTTGTTGAATGCCTCTTGTGTGTCACAGGTGTTTTGATAGGTCTTGGAAATGCAGAAAGGGTTAAGAAAATCTTGATAGATCAAGAAAATCTATCTTCATGAAGCTTTTATCCTAGTTAACAAAATCAAAATAGACATTGTACAAATAATTGGTTTTGTAAAAAATGTAACATAGATGTATAGCGTATTATGAGTTTTATGTCATGAGGAACACATAATTTAACATAAAAATATGTAATTTCTTGTACATGTTTGGTGCTTAAAAGATATGAATACCATCTACCATTACCATTCAGGTGTTTATTTATTGAGTTTACAGTTATTGGCATCTTTTATTTGGCAACTGGACTTCTTCTCAGTGGTAAAGAATCCACCTGCAATGAAGGTGATGCAGGAGACCCAGGTTTAGTCCCTGAGTTGGAAGGATCCCCTGGAGGAGGAAATGGCAACCGCCTCCAGTATTGTTGCCTGGAGAATTCCATGGACTGAGGACCCTGGTGGGCTATAGTCCAAAAGGTCGCAAAGAGTTGAACACAGCTGATTATGAGCACACACATACATTTGGCAGTGTAATATGAATAGGCACCGTGTGTATTCGTTACAGTTGATACCCCAAACCCATAGCTTACCTTACAGTTTACTCCTGCTGTTGCAATATGGTGCGAGCTTAAATAAATGTATAATGACATGTATCCATCATTATAGTATCATATAGCTTATTTTCACTACTTTAAGAATCCTCCATGTTTCATTTATTCATCCTACCCTCCTACTCAACTCCTGGCAGTCTTTTTACTGTCTCCATATTTTTGCATTTCCAGATTGTCATTTTGTTGAAATAATACATTATATAGACTTTTCAGATTATACTTAGTAATGTACACTTACAATTCCACCATGACTTTTCATGGCAGGATAGTTCATTTATTTTTAGTGCTGAATGATATTTCATTTTCTAGATGTAGCACAGTTTATGTTATAGTTTCCCCACAGATACTCTTGGGTTTTTTCTGTGCAACAGTTATATCTCCAGTGAAAAATGACAATTTTTGTTTATTTCTAATTTTTATTACTTAATTTTATTTTTATTACTTTATTGCATTGATTAAAACTTAAAAGATCACATATTATCAAATTTTGTAATCATGATGATACCAAAAGTGTCAAAAAGTTTAGTATAATTGGTCTAATATTATCTTAGGTTAATAGTTTTAGAGGGAGAAATGTATTTTTAGTGTGTTTTTTAGTCTTTTTATTGTTTAATTTAATTATTCCTGAATCTGTTTCAGAATTTATATTTTTCCAATTTTTAAAATTTTATGTTTTTAATTCTTGAAAAATTATTGTATTACTTCTAATTTCTATGTATCCACTTTCCTTTCTAATATTCTTTATTTAATGCCTTCTTTTCTTGAACATTACTTTTAGAGATTTGTTACTCTTTAAAATTTTCTCCAAGAGACCTTCTTTGATTTTGTTGATATTCTCTTTTCTTTGCTCTTCTATCATTAATAATATCTTTTATATTTGGTCATTTTCCTTCTATTGTATTTATGTATGCAATATCTTTTAGATTTTTAAAATTAGTTCTGTTTCCAAAATATATATCCCTGTGCTATTGCAGATCTGATTATCTTATTCACCGTTGTCCCTAGGTGGAGTTCCAGCTCCTTATCCAGGTCACAAACCCAAATCTCTTCCCATCTCTAGTCTGATCCTTTGCGCTTCCAGATCATCTTAGTTCTCCACATGCCTCATACCCTTCCTTCTACCTGTAATTCTGGTCACTTTTCCTTTCCTGACAAACCCTTCAGAATCGATCTCAGATATTCTCATTAAACCCTAGTTTGCACTAAGAGTTCTCCTTGTCCTGTGTACCATTGCACCTGGAGAATCTTTCTATTAAACCATTTAGTGCTAGAATTGAGTTGATCTCTTCATTACTGTATCTTCCCAAGTATGCTCCAATTACTGCAGGATAAGAGTCTTGTCTTATTCATTTTAAAACAGATGTTCTATTTTGAAATAATGTCAGACTTATAGAAAAGTTGCTAAAAGAGTGCAGAGAATCCCTGTAAAATCCCCATCTGATTTTACTTTCTCTAGTGCTATCATTTATGGCATATCTGTCAAATCTAAGAAACCAACATTGACACATTTTATTAACTAAACTGCAAACTTTATTTGGATTTCACCAGTTTTTCCATTAATTTACTTCTGTTTCAGAATTCTGTCCAGGATGCTATATTGCATTCAGTTATCATACCTCCTTAGCCTTTGGGGATCTATGACAATTTATCAGTCTTTGCTTGTTTTTCTTATTCAGTTTTATAACCCAGCAACTAAGTGATTTAAACTGATATCTTAGATATAGACAATGAATTATTCAGGCTTTGATAGTTCTGCTCTCTCATTTTGCTGTTTGCTCAGTTTTGATGTTTGTACCTGCTGCTAAAAATTTGCTGCTTTATGCAATACACAAATCTCTGACTCTAGTGCCAGCTAGCTTTACCTTTGGGCTTTATGCTAATTACTTCATAGGCATTTCCTACTTTGGGGCCACAGGAATTTCCTGGCTGGCTAATATGAAAAATTTCCAAACATATGGTTAAAATTTACAAAACTGATAAGCTCCAATATTTCATATCCACTGACTGCTCAAAATAACATCAAGGGATAAGGTGAGATCTCACAATTCTTTAGAGCTCTAGCACTGTAAATTCAATAGTTCCTTCATGTCCACAAGACCAGAGGATATCAGACACGCCTCAGTATTTGGTACAACTGGCTCCTTGCTAGCTACATAAAGGGATGGTGTGCTAAAGAGCATCCATTACATAAGACAAACCTCTCTTTGGAGGAAATCCCCCTGGTGTATGGACTCTGACCTTGATTGGATCCAGCAGCAGTGAGAATGTACCCCCAGGGCTCTGTATATTGCACTGGGACCAATAACTCACTACTTGGAACAACATAAAGTGGGTAAGATGAAGAATTCTGGAAATATCTGCATGCAATTTTGTACCTTTAGGCTTAGATTATTCACTCACTAAAAGCTCTCCTTGAGCCCCATGAATGATAACTTTGACCTAACAGATATGCTTTTAAACAAAGAATTTTTGTTTGGACACTTAACTTTTACTCCCTTGAAGTCTTCAATGATGCATAAGCTTGCTCTAAAAACAAGGAGTGAAAAAATTACTTGGTCTAACTGGATACAGAAAGTAATTTTATAAATTTACTAACAATATCCCAATAGACTTTTCACATTATCCCCTTTATAACCCTTTGACAAAAATATAATTTAGACAAATCACAGCTTTGGAAATACCTGCAACTGAGAAATACAATAACGAAGATTATAGGGTTTTTCATGAACATCATCCCCAAAGAGTTACAGCCAAATCATTTAGAACCTGTGGGGGGAAATAAAACTCAAGGTTGCATTTATATGTAATTTTATTTGTCCTGAGGCCAGCCTGACTACCAGAGAAGCAAAGGCTGATGTAGGGCACAAAGTTTTTGCTCAAGATAGATGTTGGACTTTTGTATAATACCTATCAACATAGTAACTGGTACATGTATAATTCCCTAAAAATTATATAATTACGTAGGATAAAAATTTAAAGCCAAATCTGGAAACCTTAGCCATCAACATAAGACTGATGGCTCTGTTTGAAAGGCAGTTGTTTAATTCTTTGGTTCATCTTGCTAAACGTGTATGGCAGTTGCTATCTGCTATCACCTGTTCACAGAACTCGCAAAATTTTGGTGATTAGTCTATAGACTTGCACAAAGTAAGTAGGTGATCAAAAGATACTTCTTGATTGAATACATGATGATGAATTTAATTAATACAATAAAGTTTATGGAGCATTCCAATGCCTTCTTCGACTCCAAGAATTATTTTAAACTTGAGACTGACTTGGAGGGGGAAAAGTGGTTATGCTTCATAAAACTAGATACACAATGGAGTATTACTCAGCCATTAAAAAGAATACATTTGAATCAGTTCTAATGAGGTGGATAAAACTAGAGTGGACTTTTATGGGCCAAATGAGTTTCCAGTTTTTGTGTAGGGGAAAGGGGAATACTCTCTTAGGTAAACCAACAGTACCGAGCAAGATAATTCCCAAAGAGAATATACCAACCCAGTCTTTCATGAATTCTCACAGGACCCCTATTAAATGCATCTTCACTGAATTCCTATCCTCATATCTTTTCTTTACCTTAGAGAATGCTGCCTCAGTAACTCCTTTTTAAGCATAACTCAGATCATTTCTGTCATAAGGGTGGTGTCATCTGCATATCTGAGGTTATTGCTATATCTCCTGGCAATCTTGATTCCGGCTTATGCTTCTTCCAGCCCAGCATTTCTCATGATGTACTCTTAATAGAAGTTAAATAAGCAGGGTGACAATATACAGCCTTGACGTACTCCTTTTCCTATTTGGAGCCCGTCTGTTGTTCCACGTCTAGTTCTAACTGTTGCTTCCTGACCTGCATACAGGTTTCTCAAGAGGCAGGTCAGGTGGTCTGGTATTCCCATCTCTTTCAGAATTTTCCACAGTTTATTGTGATCCACACAATCAAAGGCTTTGGCATAGTCAATAAAGCAGAAATAGACATTTTTCTGGAACTCTCGTGCTTTTTTGATGATCCACCGGATGTTGGCAATTAGGCTTATTTCTTGCCGGGAGAAATATCAATAATCTCAGATATGCAGATGACACCGCCCTTATGGCAGAAGTGAAGAACTAGAGCCTCTTGATGAAAGTGAAAGAGGAGAGTGAAAAAGTTGGCTTAAATCTCAACATTCAGAAAACTAAGATCATGGCATCTGGTCACATCAGTTTATGGCAAATAGATGGGGAAACAGTGGAAACAGAGGCTGACTTTATTTTTTGGGGCTCCAAAATCACTGCAGATGGTGACTAGATCATGGCATCTGGTCCCATCAGTTTATGGCAAATAGATGGGGAAACAGTGGAAACAGAGGCTGACTTTATTTTTTGGGGCTCCAAAATCACTGCAGATGGTGACTACAGCCATGGAATTAAGACATGCTTACTCCTTGGAAGGAAAGTTATGACCAACCCAGACAGCATATTAACAAACAGAGACATTACTTTGCCAACAACGGTCCATCTAGTCAGGGCTATGGTTTTTCCAGTGGTCATGTGTGGATGTGAGAGTTGGACTGTGAAGAAAGCTGAGGGCTGAAGAATTGATGCTTTTGAGCTGTGGTGTTGGAGAAGACTCTTGAGAGTCCCTTGGACTGCAAGGAGATCCAATCAGTCCATCCTAAAGGAGATCAGTCCTGGGTGTTCATTGGAAGGACTGATGCTAAAGCTGAAACTCCAATTCTTGGGCCACCTCATGTGAAGAGTTGATTCATTGGAAAAGACTCTGATTCTGGGAGGGATTGGAGGCAGGAGGAGAAGGGGACAACAGAGGATGAGATGGCTGGATGGCATCACCGACTCGATGGACGTGAGTTTGAGTGAACTCAGGGAGTTGGTGATGGACAGGGAGGCCTGGAGTGCTGCGATTCATGGGGTCGCAAAGAGTCAGACACGACTGAACAACTGAACTGAACTGAACACATTGTTGACTGACACAATGAGAGGTTTTTGCAGAAATTAATGCCTGTAGCCAGCAACTTGTTATGTAAGTGACTATTGAAACACACCAGTCTATAACATTGAGGTAACAAAAGACGTATTAATATGTCTGTGGTAAATAAATTGTTAATAAAGTTGTTCTGAATTAGATACCAGACTTTGTATGGGCACATTCTTTCCTTTCTCTTAGGTAAATACAAGGAGAAGGCAATGGCACCCCATTCCAGTACTCTTGCCTGGAAAATCCCATGGACAGAGGGGCCTAGTGGGCTGCAGTCTATGGGGTTGCTAGGAGTCGGACACGAATGAGCGACTTCACTTTCACTTTTCACTTTTATGCATTGGAGAAGGAAATGGCAGCCCACTCCAATGTTCTTGCCTGGATAATCCCAGGGACAGGGAAGCCTGGTGGGCTGCCGTCTATGGGGTGGCACAGAGTCGGACACGACTGAAGCGACTTAGCAGCAGCAGCAGCAGGTAAAGACAAGGACTGGGATAACCAGGTCAAGTGATATGTGTGTATTTAAATATTTTAGGAACTACTCATTGTTTTCAAAAGTGCATGTGACATTTTATATTCTGATCAATGGCACTTGAGAGTTCTAGTTACTTCACAGTCTCATCATCACTTCGTATGGTAACATTTTTTTAATTTCAGAAATTCTTGGACAACTGGCACTCTAGGATGCATCTGGATCCCAGGGTAACAGCGGGAATCCCAGGCCTATAGCTTCCTCCCCATCCACCTGGTGTGCATTTCTTGGCCCAGGGCCAGGAGTGAAGGGATCTTAGAACCTAGGTAACTTTTTCCCTCAGGTTCCTGAGCCAGGGCTAACCACCAGGGAGGGGAAGGGTTCCTCCCCAATATGCTTCTTGACATATGATGGACCATCTCAGACACTGGAATTCGCTTTGAAATTACACTGCCAATTGACTTCAGTTGGCGAGCATATTTAGAAATGTTGCCAAAAGAAAGACATCCTTCCTGCATCATTTTCTGTCAGTGGACACTGTTTGTGCATGGAGAAATTTTACTTTTTTATTTCCACCGCCACAATAATGAAGAAATATCAGAGAATTAAAGTAATAAAAATGCAGTAATATTAAAAAAAAGTTGATGTTTGACAGAAACCAACATAATGCTGTAAAGCAATTATCCTTCAATTAAAAAATAAATTGAAAGCTAAAAGAAAAAAAATAAAGCACTGTCTTAAATGTTTTAAAAAAAGAAATTCTAATCAGTATGTTGTGGCATCTCATTGTCTTAATGACTAATGATACTGAATATATATTTATGTGCTTAAGTCATGTATTTTCTGACCTTATATCTTGTATGGTAGACTATTCAAATATTTTGTCTATTTTTCTTACCTTTTAAGAGTCATTTATACATTCAGGGTACAGATTTTTTTTATTAGATATATAATTTGCAAATATTTTCTCCCAGTTGGCAGCTTATCTTTTAAACACTTTAATGATACCTTTCAAATAGTAGAAGTACAAAATTTTGATGACATTCACAAAGATTTTTCTCTTATGTTCTTCTCCAGAAATTTTGTAGGTTTTTAATTTATTTATTGGTGGTAAAAATATGGCTAGCATGAGATTTACTCTCTCAACAAATTTTTTGTTCAACTACTGTGTTGGTAACTGTAAGCACAGTGTAGTACAGTAGATCTCCCGAACTCTTCCTTCTCACATGACTGAAACTCTATACTATTTAACAGTATTCTGTTTCCCCTTCCTGCAGACATTATTAAGTGTTACCAAATGCCAGTTTCTTTGCCTGAGGCACAGTGAGGCCAACAAACCAAAACACTGGAGTTTGGAACAGAAAAAGTTTTGTTGCAGGGCCATGGAAGGAAAATGAGTGGCTCATGCTCAAAAAACATGGGACTCCCCTACTCCCCCAAAGAGTTTCAGCAAAACATTTTTTTTCAAGGCAACTTGAGGGAGGGCCATCCCAGGGTATGTGATCACCTTGTGCACAATTCTGATTGGTTGATGTTGAGGTAACAAGGTAGTGTCACAGGTGCTAACATTATCAATCCTTAAGTGCCAGAAGATCTGGGGTACATGCTCATGATCATCAAGTAGTTCATTTATTCCTTTGGGTAGTGGATTTTAGCATCTGAAAAACTCAGGAAATCTGCCTGAAATACTATTATCCAGTACATCAAAGAGGAGCTACAGCAGAGGATATAGGGGAAGGGAGACTGTTCCAGGAAGGTCCCCTTGGGTCCTGCTGGGTTACACAACCACCATTCTGCTTTCTGCTTCTCTGAGTTGGATGAATTTAGATATGTTTGGTAGTTTTCAATGCACAAGTTCTTTACCTTTTTGGTTAACAATCTGAGCATTTCATTTTTTTTTTCCCATGCTGTTGGAAACAGGAATGTTTCCTTTTTTTCTTCTATTTTCAAAATTGAAGCATAATTAATTTACAATGTTATGTTAGTTTCCAGTTACAGTAGATTATTTTCCATGAAAGGTTATTACAAAACACTGATTATAGTTCCCTGTGCTATATAGTAGGTCCTGTTGTTTACATATTTTATATATAGTAGTATGTATATGTTAATCCCAACCTCCTAGGTTTTCCTCCCCCTCACCTTTCCCTTTTGGTTTGTTCTCTAAGTTTATTTTCTAAGTCTGTGGGTATGTTTCTGTTTTGTAAGTTAGTTCATTTGTGTGTTTGTTTAGGGTCCACATATAAATGATATCATATGATATTTGTTTTTCTCTGTTAAGGTTGATAAACCTAATCAACCTACCACATGCATAGAAATACAAATAGCAATTTAGACAAAATGAGGTGACAAAGGAATATATTTCAGAGGAAAGAATGAGCTAAAAACCCAGAAGAAGAACTAAGTCACTTAGAGATAGGCAATTTACCCAGAAATGTTTTTTTTAATTTCCATCTTGAGCTGTTCACTGTTAGTGTATAGAAATTCAACTGACTTTTGTATATTGTTTTTGTACCCTGCAACTTTATTGAATTTGTTTATTAGTTTACAACTCTTTTTGAATTGGGAGAAGGCAACGGCACTCCACTCCAGTACTCTTGCCTGGAAAATCCCATGGGCGGAGGAGCCTGGTAGGCTGCAGTCCATGGGGTCTCGAAGAGTTGGACACGACTGAGCGACTTCACTTTCACTTTTCACTTTGATGCATTGGAGAAGGAAATGGCAACCCACTCCAGTGTTCTTGCCTGGAGAATCCCAGGGACAGGGGAGCCTGGTGGGCTGCCGTCTATGGGGTCGCACAGAGTCGGACACGACTGAAGCGACTTAGCAGCAGCAGCAGCAGCTTTTTAAATTATGTAAAATGAAAGAGACCAAATAAAATCATCAAAAGGGGAAATCTCTTGCTTGTTTGGAAACTAGGAAAACATAAATTGGATACTTTTTATAGGAACATTGAACAATGTAATGGGGGTGTCTTTAGCAGCAGTTTTATCCAAAGAGTTTCTTCACAGAGCCCTTTATTATGTCAGCCCTCAATAAAAGCCGAGGACATAAGGCTAAATCACAGTGCTATGAAGACATTTCTGTGACTGACTGATTTCCAATTATGAACTGAAGGGAAACGTGACAGTGTGACTCGTGTCTAGGACTGATAGGCTGATTTCTGAAGTGCACACCGTAGAAATGGGGGCAGGGGAAGAACTTAATATTAAATTGTGAAATTATGGTCAAATATTAAAATGAGTATCTTTTCCATTTTCTATAGCATAAAATATATTAATTCTATATTAGACTAAAATAAGAAATGTTTTATTGATTTTTATGAAGTTTTGAGGATCTTTGTGTAAAAGTCCATCTCAGTTAAAAGAAGCTCTTAATCTTAAAAACCTTAATTATAACCACAAAGTAGCAAAAATCTTTAAACAATTTTTGTAAATTGTTGCAACTTAAATTGTGAGACTCTCGATTTCCACTTTAAATCATTTTAAAAGGAGACCTAATTAGGAATCTTTATATAAAGCACTTTAGACAAAACTTCTTAAACGAAGTCTAAACAGAAAAGCAAACACGAAGGTAAATTATCGCTGCAATAGGAAACAAAATGAAATGTGTGTAAAAGCGTTAGTAAGAATACAACAGGCTTCCACAACTACACTCAGGAGAGAGATGGGGGCTTGTATATAGTCTTTTCTTTTTAAATAAATGAAGAGGGGAATGGAAAGTAGGATAATCAAGATGGCTGGAACACAGCTCCTTAA
The DNA here is from genome assembly GCF_055505025.1 of Bos grunniens. Taxonomy (NCBI): domain Eukaryota; kingdom Metazoa; phylum Chordata; class Mammalia; order Artiodactyla; family Bovidae; genus Bos; species Bos grunniens. The sequence goes on along the minus strand of NC_141168.1, from coordinate 47,548,214 downwards.
AAATAGGTTTTCAATTTGCACAACTGAAGGAATAGTATTATTTTCTGTAAAGGCTCATGAGGAAACACAAGTAGTAAAGCAGCAGGCAAAACAAAATAGAAAATGTGAATGAAACAGGATGGCTTACATTTGGGATACTGAAATCAACCAGCTTGACTTAATAAATTATTTTGGGGAAGCCAAACAAAACTTGAAAACAACAGTGTTATTTTTGAAAGCAATCCATTTTATAACAAAAAAAGCTAAGATCAGTGAATTCTACCTCAATTTTTATTACTGACTAAATCTGAGTAAGTAAAAGAAGAGGGAAGAGATGCTGATGCTTTGGGGGATGGAAATAAAAAATGATAATGATTAGTTGTGATACTTTGTCCCACTTTTCAATGACTCGTGAGCATGATCATTGTGATCACATGCTCCTATGTGGCCTGCAAAATCTAAATTATTTACTACCTGGCCCTTTATGGGAAAAGTTTTCTCATGTCTAGACTGTTTGAATTATCTTCCACTTAGTTGTTACATCTGCAAGAGAAATGGAATAAAAACCATTAGTAGAAATGATTGTACGTACTTGACGATATTGGAATCTAATATACATTTATCATGACAATAAGCAACTTAGTAGTAGGAAAATGACTTTAAAAGGATTTGTTGCTGAAAGAGTATTAATTCCTCTTTTTTGATCATTTGATTATCAAAACTCAAAGAAGAGAAATGGTGTTTTATTGTCCTTTCCCAATGATCTCAAAATGATTTTCAATCATTAACTAAGCCTCCTGGCAAATATTATCCCTGTTTTACAAATATAAAATTCAGAGCAATGAGAACTTAAATTACTTCATTAGAACCAGGTGGTAAAATGATAGAGGAATTGGGAACAAAATTATTCTCACAAGTTAGTATTATTTTCTCTCTTGATTATTCTCCAGCTTCAGCATACAGTTTAAATGCTTTTAGAAATGTTTCCAACTCTTTTTTTTTTTTTCTTTTTTGCCTCTTGGTTTAAAACTAGGACACATGCTTACATGAGAAGTTGTGACTATTTTGGCCATTATAATCAAACAAGCCTACAAAATAAAACTTGATCAACACTTCATTCATTTTCTTAGTCATCCCTAGACTGTGAGAGTCAGGTGAGGGCCAAGTAAAACAAAATGTAAAGTTTCAGAGGAAATTGAAATTATTCAAAATGGAAAAAAGAAAGAATTTAATTAAAGGCTTAAAATGTGCTGAAACTGTTCTTTCATTCTTTTCTGGATATCAGTACATTGGTTTAAGCCTAGAAAACAAAGTATACTGAGTTGTTGAATAAGGAGACATGGTTTCATATTTATTTTGCAAGAGTAGAATAACCAAATCACTAAAATGAGAAAGAAGAGCCTGAAGGATTATGCCTCTTCTTGAGACTGAAGCAATTATCTCTCAATATCTGAAATTCTGCTTCTTTGTCAAAATGCAGTTCAAAAGTATTACTTCTGCTTTGGAAGGCTTATCACATCTCCCTCTACACTCTCTTAGAATTGGGTTAAAGCGTCTGCCTGGAATGTGGGAGACCCAGGTTCAATCCCTAGGTCAGGAAGATCCCCTGGAGAAGGAAATAGCCACCCACTCCAGTACTCTGGCCTGGAGAATCCCATGGAGGGAGGAGACCAAGGATCAAGCAACACGAGTATCACCTGGAAACTTGTTAGAAATGCAAATTCTCAGATTCTTCCCAGACTGTCTGAGGCAGAAACTCAGGGGGTGGGATCCAACAGTCTGTTAAGTCCTCCAGGTGTTTCCAATCCCCACTAAAACTTGAGAACTATGGCTTTCGCAACTCATACAATATTTCATTTCTGTTTTATTGTAGCTTGCAACAATTCCTCCACTGGCTCTCCAAGGCTTTAGGTATGTCTGTTTAGTCTTTTTTTTTTTTTTTTTTTATCTTGAACTCCTCATATTGCTAAGACCATGGAGTTTACAGTATTTTGCATTCAGTATTAATGAATATTTGCTGTTAAGTTGATATTATACTTGACTTTGGTATGTCAGTACACTAGTTGTAAAATATATATATTGGATATTTTCCCTAGAAAAATAGCAGAGTACTTGAGAAAATAATTTTACATATTTTCCCTTGATCCAGTGAGTCCTTAAAAAAAAAAATGACACAGGTTTTCAAAGTCTGGTATTCCTTGTACCATCCTCAGAGAAGGTTCCTTAGTGATTCTGCTGTGTGCTTCTTATCCTCTTGGTAAAATTGTAATGATTGACCACAAGCTTTGAAATCAGATCAATAGAAATTTTGCCCCAGCCCTGCTACATTTTCTCTGTGCTTGTTCAACGTACTTAACCTTTATATTCTTGAGTTTCCATCTGAAAAACAGGGTATAATGCTCATTTTGCTAAGTTCTTACAAGGTTTAAAAGTAAAAACTGTCACATGTAAAGTAATCAATAAACATAATGCTGTTATTTAATTTTTGGCTTTATTATTATCAACTTGAGGAAAGAACAGATATACATTTTCTACTGTGAATAATTATAGTATGTTCAACTGATTATTCTAAAAGTACTGCATAATTGCTCTACTGTGAAAGAATATAGTATTTCTGCACTAGGGAAAAAATACCTGGACAATGGTTTATTCTCTAAATTGTCCAATTGATGAAATTACTTTTTTCTAAAGACTGAGTTGTTACAAAACCCTTAAAAAGAGACAACATGCTGTTTAAGAAAGAATTGTAGACTTGAAATCAGAAGGCCCACATTAGAGTCCTAGTTCCCTTCTCTTCATGGTTAGGATTTGAGTTAGGTTACAAATCAAGGTGCAAGTTACTTAGCAATCTGAACTTCAGTTTTTCACCTTTGTAAAATAAAACCAATAAAAATTTGTAAATTAGCTAATTTCATTGAGTTGCTAAAAGAAATAACAAAACCATAAATGTAAGAGTTGTAAAGTAGTACATAAATACAAGGTGTAAAAACACCTTGCTGTGGCTATTATTATAATTATTATAAAATTGAGTTTCTCTGCTACTCATTATTTGCTAGTTTCTTGTATTATGTGGACATGGTTTGTTTTGGAGTCCAAGTGAGAACAAATTGAGTAATATTATTTTAATTAATTTATTTTTAATTTTTATTTTATATTTGAGTAGAGTTGATTTACAGTGTTGGGTTAGTTTCAGGTGTACAACAAAGTGATTCACTTTATATATATATATATATATATACACACACACACATATATTTACACACATATATCCATTCTTTTCCAGATCCTTTTCCCATATAGGTTATTATAGAATATTTAATAGAGTTCCTTGTGCTGTAAATTAGGTACTTGTTGGTTATCTGTTTTATATATAGTAGTGTGTATATGTTAATCCCCCTTCCATGTTCTTATTGATGTACTCATACACGCGAAGAATGGGGTTCAGAATTTGAAACATAGTGCATGTGCTAATAAAATGCTATTGGACACAAATGACTTCTGCTCTGACAACTGACCCTGCTTGGATTTAAATTGGTGTCCATGAGGCATGTGGCATTGCACTGTATCATGCAGGGCTATCAGATTCTCTGCCTTTGAAGGGAAAACGTATTTTCTGGCTTACTGTCACTACAGTCCTAGTTAATCAGTTCCCTGGTGCTTCTCTTTATGACTTCAGGCTGTGCAGTAGTTCTGCAGTAAAACTACATTCTCACAGGGCTTTTGATTTTATTTGAAGTTCTCGTGCTTATGCTTGAGTTTTCTATTTCTTAATATTTATGAATGGCATATGAGCTTGATGGCAGTTTTAGAATCAGCCAAGAAGTCCCCCAGGATGTCTGATCTGGCTGTTTTTATAAAAGAACAACCACCAGCAGCCCCTTTCCTTTGCTTGCTTTGGAGGTTAAATCAACAAAACCATAAGATACATGCCTAAAGTTTGGAGCTTCTCCTGCTTTTTTAATTGAGGGTTAGAGATAGATCCTTTGTAACCTAGAGATAGATACTAAATGTGATGCATACATCAAGGAAGGATTCTCTAGAAAGGTAGACAGAAGGACAAGCTTGCCCCCCTACAGTACAAGACTTTGATAAGGCATGATCTCAGTCATTGGGAAGATAGCTCAGGACTGAAGTAATTTCCAAAACCCAGCTGGGATGGACTATCCTGACCTGGGTACTAAGGAATGCAGAAACATAGGCTATGGCCACAGGAATAATACAGTAAGGAAATACAGAAAAGCATGAGAGGACACTGGAAGTAACATTAATCTAATTATGTAGTATATTATGTTTCTTCTGTATGATTTTCTGTGTCTTCCAAATTTCATGTAGTGAACATTTATTTTTCTCAACAGGACAAATGTGCAGTGAGACAGCAGAGCAAATAGTGTAAGTTCTTACAAGATTTCTTCCTTCTCCATTCCTGTATTTCCAGAGGTGAGTGTAGTGCCTGGATCCTTGTCGGCACTCAATAAATATTTGCTGAGTGGAAGAATTAATTCATCTTGAAAAAAACTGCAGAAAAATATGCCTCATATGGGGCTTCCCTGGTGGCTCAGTGGTCTTTACTACTGCCAATGCAGGAGACATGGGTTCAACCCCTGGGTCTGGAAGATCCTCTGGAGAAGGAAATGGCAACCCACTCCAGCATTCTTGCCTGGGGAATCCTGTGGACAGAGGAGCATGGTCCATGGTGTCGCAAAAGAGTCAGACATGACTTAGCGACTGAACAATAACAACAACAACAACGCCTCATAGGATGATGAATATATTAAAAATATAACAATGTATAACATTACAGTATGTGTGAAGTCATTGGATGGTTTTAGTCATATGAGTGATATAACCTGAATTATGCTTTACAAAAATATCACTTTGTATACCATGCAAAAGTGACCTTTGGGGGGAAAAAACAGAAGTGCTTGACCATTTGAAAGCTATTCTAGACAAAAAAAATTATAAGTTGAACTGACGCTGTTAGTAAGGAATGGTTGCTGTTAACTGTAATTTTGCATAACAATGCAATTATTGTTAGCAGATTGGACATAGGCTATGGGGAACAAAGAGTGGTAAAAAAAATGACTGCAGATTTTTTGGAGTGAGGTGCAGGAACAATGATGTACCATTTCTGGAGAATAGTGATGGGGGAAAGAATAATTGGGGGAAAGTGGAGAGGACATAATTCTCTTTTGGTCAGAATACATGTGAACTTCTCATTATGTATAAAAGATGCTCAGTTAATACTAATCTTATTATTTCTATAAATCTATATAGTTCAGGAGGGAAATCAGCACTGAAGATACAATTTGTGTGTTGTATAATCAATGAATATATTTACATTTAAACCAACATTTATACATTTAAACCAGGGGATTGGGTGATTCTGCAGATAGATAGATAGATAGATTCACACACACACACATATTGAAAATTTTAGGTGAAGTCACTCAGCAAGATTGAGTGCTTTTTCTTAACAGTTCTCTGATGCTCAGGTTCAGGTGTGGATTAGACAGACAGTTGGATTTAACCAAGGCTTACGGAGTGTAAAATGAGCATGACAGAGTGAGAACAGGAGAGTGGAGGGGATATGAAAAGGAGTGCTTTACAATTATGCCAAACACTCTATTGTATAATATGAACATTTCTCGTGTCTATCAATATTCTAATAAGAATATATCCAAATCAATTTATAACATATCCAAATGCATAACCATTTTTTTATGTCTGTCAATATTGATGATGTTTTCATAGCAGAACCCTCTGCACCTGCTCACATGTAAAATATGGTATGAAAAAGTGGACGTTGCTTTTTCCTGTGCTTATTTCAATAAAAGTTAATGAACTCTCTTCCCGGGTACCGGAAACCTTTTCTCTACAGTTTGACCAATGGTTTCTAAAATTGCTTTGTTCTTGAGCCGGAAGGTACCACTTTCTCATCTTCAGTCTAGGACTGGCCCTGCAAAAACAAACAAATAAACAAAAATTCCAATGGCATGCACTGAGAGGAAACACACGGCGAACACGTGCTGTCCTGTCTGGGGAAGGAGGCCTCCCTCCCTTCTTGCCCCACCATAGGACCCAACAGCATCCCGTTTGGGTTTGGGCCGGTGGCTAGCCCTGCCTCTCAGCCTTCCCTTTTCAGCTGCTGTGAATGCTTTGGTGAAGCCTGCAGAGGAAAACACATTTTACTAGAGAAAATCAAATCCCTGACAATAGACAAGAAGATTCACAGCCCCAGCAATTGATGATAGGATAACGTGTGGCTGACTTCATAACATGGCTGCAGTAAGACAAAATGTGCCAACTGTTAGGAAATGAAATGTAATAAACTTGCTATAAAAATAGATTTCGAACGCCATAACGTATGGAGAAACAGGAAGCTGCAAAGGGAAAATGGCAGGGCCATTAGAGAACTGAGTATTCAAGCTTTCATTAGACTTGGCTGCAGTTGGACATGTGCTCCAAGTTAGTGGTATGAACTGTTTGAGGACTGCTGAAGTTGACTCAGTTTTATTTAGGGGCCTTTTTTTCCTTCTTGTACCAGTATGCCATTGTAAATTAGGATTCTAACATTTCAGAAGTGCCCTTTTCCCTTTATAGCCAAACTTAAAATCCTCTTAGTGTCTGCCTGAAGCTTTGGGAGGTGTGCTCTTTTAGTCCACTAAGCAAACATTTAATTAATTAGCATTGTTGAGATGGAGCCATAAATATGTGTTGACCAAAAAGGAGGGAGGGCTTAGGGTTTCGGTTCACTCCTAAGTGAACAGGATGTGGACAATTCCCGTATTTGTGTGACATTTGTCCTGGACAACAGAGATGGTGCTCTTGGGACAAGTCAGTCTTATTTGCCTCATGCCACAGTGTGATATTTCATGACCTGAAGGTGGGAGTAAACCCTTCTGCATAAAGAAGGCAATAAACAAGCCAAGGAACTAGGGAGCTCTTCTTAATTTCCCTCTGGCATCCCAAGTAAAATGAATTGTAAAAGCCACACTGTTTGGAATGTAAAGACAAGGCCCAAATGTTCTTAATTTACTCCCAGGGAGCACTCAATCCAGCTGACTGTAACATAAGGAATTTAATAAAGTAAAAGCAAGTTATCTAGTCAAACCTCCTGCTGCTTTTTTATAATATCAAAATGAAAATAGGCTTAATTTGGTGTTATTGTAATCGAATTCATTATGATATCCAAACATGTTTTATGCTTTCCTCCCCTTGGATATGATGTTGCTGCTGATTGTATGGATGGGAAGGAGGTTAAATTGCTCACTTGTTGAATGCAGATTAATTCTCGATGCTGAGGAATTGCTCACCAAACTTTACAGATAATTTATAAACTGTTCATTTCTAATGGAAATATGCTGGATAAACTGAGTCATTTTATTTTATTTAATGAAGAGCTTATTAGACAATTTTATATACAAGGTTGTTATTAATCCAACATGAATTGTTTTTCTGTAAACTCACTGTAAGTACAAAAGATTAAAGTTGAAATTATCAACAATGGCTATGCATCCTGGTCTGCTAGGTGCTCTGCAGGCTTCCTCAGATGATATGAGTGTGCCCTATGCCCATGAGGCTGTTTAAGGAGACAAAGGAATCACATTAGACACTGAGCCTTAAAGAATACAGAGGACAACAGAAGTGTCAGCCATGAGTTCAGAGAGTGAATTCAAACTAATCCCTTGCCCACTCCAGTACTTTTGCCTGGAAAATCCCATGGACGGAGGAGCCTGGTAGGCTGCAGTCCATGGGGTTGCTAAGAGTAAGACATGACTGGGAGACTTCACTTTCACTTTCACCTTCCCCTCTTAAATAGAGAATTTTAGTTTTCCAACTTCCTACATGGTGGTGATTTCTCATACCTCTCATTTGCCTTTTTGAAGATTGTGATCAACCAGATTTCATTAAGAATAGTGAAGAAACATCATTAATTCAGAATAATCAGGCTGGCTCATCAGAATGTGCCAAACATAACAAGCTGATGCTAGTAGAAAACTAGAGTTTAACATACCATAGAGAATGGGAAGTGATATGTATATGCTGTATTCTAAACTTCCCAAATGATGATAGAATAGGGTGTTGGCTAAAAATGTTAAGCATGGAAAGGATTATGATATATTGCCAGACAGAAAACTGCTTGTAATACATAATAAAATCATCAGTCAATACAGGGAAGACTGTGATAACTGAGAACATGGGTGAGATATACCTATAGATAAACGGGTAAGGCACAGCATCTGTAGAATGACAGTGATGACTTGATTCTTGATTGGATTGGTACCTTATGTATCAATCAATGACAAATTTATCTTTCCTGGTGGCTCAGACAGTAAAGAATCTGCTTGTAATGCAGGAGACCTGGCTTCAATCCCTGAGTTGGGAAGATCCCCTAGAAAAGGGAATGGCTACCCACTCCAGTATTCTTGCCTAGAGAATTCCATGGACAGAGGAGCCTGGCAGCCTGCCGTGCATGGGGCTGCACAAGAGTCAGACACTACTGAGCGACTAAGCACACACACTCACAATGACCAATTAAGGGAAGAGCAATTCCAGGGTGAAAGAGAGACAGACCACAGCCAGTTCAGAATTCTTGGAGATAATTCTTTTCTGGTCACTTTCTAGGTGCCATGGGTGATGATTGTTTGGACTTGCCATCATGCGTTTGTGTGTTGTGGGTTAGGATGAGACTTTTCTCTTTTGAGTCAGTAATTAGAATAAAAAGATCACATGCCATCTTACTTTCCCTCCTCATACCTCCATTTGTGATGAAGGGTTGCTATTCTCCCAGCTAATAGATTGTGATGCCTTCCTTCTAGAGGAGCCCGACTTTGCCTTTGTTTTTGGTTCTTAAGTAGGCATGGAAATAAAAGTATTAGTTATTTACTCTAGATAGGACTTCGAGAATTCAAACCCAACACAGTATTTTAGGGTTTACGTTCAAGGAGAAAGAAGTGACCATAGAGTTGATCTGATGAGGAGAATAGGATATTGTCTGTCAGTCAAGATAACTATGGCTAAGTTATCAGCAACCCTTAGGATATTTGAGTATGAAATAGGACTCTCTCCTTCTGATTCACCCTCAGTGCACTGCTAACCAACTGCAAGACCTCAGCCTACTGATGGAAGAGATTGCTAGTGGTGTAGTCTCAACAGCTAGATGGGAAGATTTTCTAAGTAAACAATAATGATTCCTTATATCTCAATGGGGGCTTCCCAGGTGGTGCTACTGGTAAAGAACCCTCCTGCTGATGCAGGAGATGTAACAGACATGGGTTTAGTCCCTGGGTCGGGAAGATCCCCTGGAGGAAGGCATGGCAACCCACTTCAGTATTCTTGCCTGGAGAATCCCATGGACAGAGGAGCCTGGCCAGTTTCAGTCCATAGGTTTGCAAAGAGTTGAAAATGACTGAAGTGACTTGGCACACACACACACATATCTCAATGGGACTCTAGAATTTAAAGTAATCACCAACATATGCTATTTACTTGATTGTCAGTACAATCCCTAAACTATAAAATAAATGCAAATGGTAGGAAAAGTATACTCACTATTTCCTGATTTACTAAAACAGCTAATGATCTGTATGAGACAACATAAATCAATATTATATTGTATATCAATAACTCATTCATTGCCCTTCTAAATCAATACCAATATATATGACACTGTTTTATTAGGTTAGGAAGGAAACATACATGCATACTCTTCTAGAAACCAAGAACTGAAGATAGAAATTAAATCACACAAGACCACAAAGCAATTAGAAAGTGAGCTGAAATTAGAACTCAAAATTCTTACTCTTATTCTAATACTGATAAAGAAGATGGTCTCTGCTAATTATTTAATGTAGAGGCAGTCTGAGCCTGTATACATAGGCTTAGACTATAAATATGTATGTATATATGGTAGACACTAGCCACATCCTTCCAATTCAATATTTAACTACACATTACATATGATATTAAATTTAAAACTATCATTGACTTTCCAGGCAACATGTGGCATCCTTCTTTTCCAAATTTAAATCATTTCATTCTGAAAGTATAAAAAAGACCAGAGGCAACAGCAAGACTTAACTGGACAAATTTCTAAGTCAATGTTGCATTTGATTTCAATATTTTTGTCTTGTACTAGCATTTTAAATGTAAGGATATTAGATGAATAGCACAGAAAAGATAAATTGTCCTGAGGTGCCCTTGCTGGTGTTACAAAAAAGTTATTTTAGAAATAATTTTCTTTTTACATCAAAGCCTTTTCAAAGAGCTGGTTCAGGGAAGAATTTGATATTTACCAAAACTAGTATTTCTAAAACTGCAAAGCCCATGTTCTATTAAAAAGAATTCTCACTTCTCAAAAATTTAAAGAAGCCCAAGAGTGCTAAATGCAAAGCTCTTTTAAGTAAATGAAATGGACCAGCTGTGAGAAAAATCTGCACCATGATCCGGTGGAAAGCAATGGTCATAAGCTCTGCCTTAATCACTCTCGAGGCTTGTTTCCTTGAGAAGGAAGTAACATGAGACCTCAGTTTCCTCATGAGAGACCAAATGGGGTTGGACTCTATAATATGTAAGCATCATTTCAGTTTTAATAACCTATGGTTGTAAGCCTACATTTTATAGCATTACATGTTTGGATTTGACTCCCTCACCAGCCTAGCAAATAAACTTGTTTTATATCAGTTCAGTTCAGTCGCTCAGTCGTGTCCGACTCTTTGTGACCCCATGAATCGCAGCACGCCAGGCCTCCCTGTCCATCACCAACTCCCAGAGTTCTCTCAGACTCACATCCATCGAGTCAGTGATGCCATCCAGCCATCTCATCCTCTGTCGTCCCTTTCTCCTCCTGCCCTCAATCCCTCCCAGCAACAGAGTCTTTTCCAATGAGTCAACTCTTCTCACGAGGTGGCCAAAGTACTGGAGTTTCAGCTTTAGCATCATTCCTTCCAAAGAAATCCCAGGGCTGATCTCCTTCAGAATGGACTGGTTGGATCTCCTTGCAGTCCAAGGGACTCTCAAGAGTCTTCTCCAACACCACAGTTCAAAGGCATCAATTCTTCGGTGCTTAGCTTTCTTCACAGTCCAACTCTCACATCCATACATGACCACAGGAAAAACCATAGCCTTGACTAGACGGACCTTTGTTGGCAGAGTAATGTCTCTGCTTTTCAATATGCTATCTAGGTTGGTCATAACTTTTCTTCCAAGGAGTAAGCGTCTTTTAATTTCATGGCTGCAGTCACCATCTGCAGTGATTTTGGAGCCCCAAAAAATAAAGTCAGCCTCTGTTTCCACTGTTTCCCCATCTATTTCCCATGAAGTGATGGGACCAGATGCTATGATCTTCATTTTCTGAATATTGAGCTTTAAGCCAACTTTTTCACTCTCCACTTTCACTTTCATCAAGAAGCTTTTGAGTTCCTCTTCACTTTCTGCCATAAGAGTGGTGTCATCTGCATATCTGAGGTTATTGATATTTCTCCCGGCAATCTTGACTCCAGTTTGTGTTTCTTCCAGTCCAGCGTTTCTCATGATGTTCTCTGCATATAAGTTAAATAAACAGGGTGACAATATACAGCCTTGACGAACTCCTTTTCCTATTTGGAACCAGTCTGTTGTTCCATGTCCAGTTCTAACTGTTGCTTCCTGACCTGCATACAGGTTTCTCAAGAGGCAGGTCAGGTGGTCTGGTATTCCCATCTCTTTCAGAATTTTCCACAGTTTATTGTGATACACACAGTCAAAGGCTTTGGCATAGTCAATAAAGCAGAAATAGATGTTTTTCTGGAACTCTCTTGCTTTTTCCATGATCCAGAGGATGTTGGCAATTTGATCTCTGGTTCCTCTGCCTTTTCTAAAACCAGCTTGAACATCTGGAAGTTCACGGTTCACATATTGCTGAAGCCTGGCTTGGAGAATTTTGAGCATCACTTTACTAGCGTGTGAGATGAGTGCAACTGTGTGGTAGTTTTTAGCATATCTACCCAGATTTTACTGAAAACATTTCTTCTCCTTTTTTGCCCATAGACCTCAGCTTTTTGAAAAATTCACCCATGTATTTCTGGAGATATTTGTTTGCATGTGCTTGGTATAAACCTCAGTCTTGCCAGTGGCCAGGGCTGTTCACTGAGTCTCTGTCAGGGACACTCAGCTCCACCACACCTACCAAAGCCTTGCTGTTGCTCTGCTGGTCAGTTGCCATGTTATCCAGACACTGTCTCCTGGAACTCCCAAGCTGTACACCTTTGAGATCCAAGACTATGATGTATTTCCTACAATCTCTCTGCCTCAGAACCAGTTTAGAAATGCCTTTTTTTCTTACGGCCTCAATCCCAGTCATGGGCCTGGACTGAGGAAAAGGGTAGGAAGTATTTATCTTTCTTAGTTATAGAACTCATGCAGAAATCTACTTCTCACAGATTCCTTTTCCGCCAAAGCAAATTATCAGTGCCTAGATTCCTGAGAGGTTGTGGAGCCCACAAAAGCCATCTCAATTTCTGCCAAATCAAGGCTTCTCTTTTACTGAACATTCAAAAATATTTGTTGGTGGGAATAAATATTTTAGAATGGTTCATAACACCTCTAATAATTAGCTGCAATCTTCTTAATAAAGGGACAGGCAATTAGCACAAGGACACATACCTTCAGATTAGAAGTATCTTGTTCTTGTATCACATTGATTTTCCTATTGCAGAGTCTTTCATCTACGATTTACTCTTAGGACACTAAATTTTCTATCATTATCTGAGTGATATGGATCGCCACTATCAAGTAGATGTTCATAAATGGGACTTCAACTTTAGAAAGAGGAGGTAATACTAATATAGGCATTGATTTAGAAAGGCAATGAGTGAATTACTCATTACTCATATATATTACTCATATATATAAAATACTTGATATATATAACTGTCTCATATATATGAGCTGTTTTAGGTAAGCTGTGAATAGTGGGTACAATTTTCCTACCATTTATATTTATTTCACAGTTCAGAGGTTGTACTGACAATCAAATAAAATAGCATTATGTGTGAGTTTACTTTAAATTTTAGAGTTACACTTAGATATAAGCAGAAGATATTAAGAAGAGGTGGCAAGAATACACAGAAGAACTGTACAAAAAAGGTCTCCATGACCAAGATAATCATGATGGTGTGATTACTCACCTAGAGCCAGACATCCTGGAATGCAAAGTCAAGTGGGCCTTAGGAAGCTTCACTATGAACAAAGCTAGTGGAGGTGACGGAATTCCAGTTGAGCTATTTCAAATCCTAAAAGATGATGCTGTTAAAGTGCTGTACTCAATATGTCAGGAAATTTGGAGAACTCAGCACTGGCCACAAGACTGGAAAAGGTCAGATATCATTCCAATCCCAAAGAAAGGCAATGCCAAAGAATGCCTAAACTACCGCACAATTGCACTCATCTCACACGCTAGTAAAGTGATGCTTAAAATTCTCCAAGCCAGGCTTCAGCAATATGTGAACCATGAACTTCCAGATGTTCAAGCTGGTTTTAGAAAAGGCAGAGGAACCAGAGATCAAATTGCCAACATCCGCTGGATCATGGAAAAAGCAAGTGAGTTCCAGAAAAACATCTATTTCTGCTTTATTGATTATGCCAAAGCTTTATTGTGTATCACAATAAACTGTGGAAAATTCTGAAAGAGATGGGATACCAGACCACCTGACCTGCCTCTTGAGAAATCTGTATGCAGGTCAGAAAGCAACAGTTAGAACTGGACATGGAACAACAGACTGGTTCCAAATAGGAAAAGGAGTACGTCAAGGCTGTATATTGTCACCCTGCTTATTTAACTTCTATGCAGAGTACATCATGAGAAACACTGGGCTGGAAGAAGCACAAGCTGGAATTAACATTTCTGGGAGAAATATCAATAACCTCAGATATGCAGAAGACACCCCCCTTATGGCAGAAAATGAAGAAGAACTAAAGAGCTTCTTGATGAAAGTGAAAGAGGAGAGTGAAAAAGTTGGCTTAATACTCAACATTCAGAAAACTATGATCATGGCATCTGGTCCCATCACTTCATGGGAAATAGATGGGAAAACAGTGGAAAGAGTGTCAGACTTTATTTTTGGGGGCTCCAAAATCACTGCAGATGGTGACTGCAGCCATGAAATTAAAAGACACTTGCTCCTTGGAAGGAAAGTTATGACCAACCTAGACAACATATTACAAATGAGAGACATTACTTTGCCAACAAAGATCCATCTAGTCAAGGCTATGGTTTTTCTAGTAGTCATCTATGGATGTGAGAGTTGGACTAAAAAGAAAGCTGAGTGCTGTATTGGTGTTTTTCTTTCTGGCTTATTCACTCTGTGTAATAGGCTCCAGTTTCATCCACCTCATTAGAACTGATTCAAATGTATTCTTTTTAATGGCTGAGTAATACTCCATTGTGTATATGTACCACAGCTTTCTTATCCATTCATCTGCTGATGGACATCTAGGTTGCTTCCATGTCCTGGCTATTATAAACAGTGCTGCAATGAACATTGGGGTACATGTGTCTCTTTCAATTCTGGTTTCCTCAATGTGTATGCCCAGCAGTGGGATTGTTGAGTCATAAAGCAGTTCTATATCCAGTTTTTTAAGGAATCTCCACACTGTTCTCCATAGTGGCTGTACTAGTTTGCATTCCCACCAACAGTGTAAGAGAGTTCCCTTTTCTCCACACCCTCTCCAGCATTTATTGCTTGTATAGAGGGATGGTATGGGGAGGGAGGAGGGAGGAGGGTTCAGGATGGGGAACATGTGTATACCTTTGGAGGATTCATGTTGATATATGTCAAAACCAATACAATATTGTAAAGTTAAAAAATAAAATAAAATAAATTAAAAAAAAAAAAGAAAGCTGAGTGGTAAAGAATTGATGCTTTTGAACTGTGGTGTTGGAGAAGACTCTTGAGAGTCCCTTGGACTGCAAGGAGATCCAACCAGTCCATCGTAAAGATCAGTCTTGGGTGTTCATTGGAAGGACTGATGTTGAAGCTGAAACTCCAACACTTTGGCCACCTGATGCAAAGAGCTGACTCATTGGAAAAGACCCTGATGCTGGGAAAGATTGAAGGTGGTAGGAGAAGGAACGACAGAGCATGAGATGGATGGCATCACCGACTCAGTGGACATGGGTTTGGGTAAACTCCGGGAGTTGGTGATGGACCGGGAGGCCTGGCATGCTGCAGTCTGACTCTACAAAGATTTGGACATGACTGAGTGACTGAACTGAACTGAACTGAGATATAAAAAATTATTATTAGTGGTAGTAGTACCATTAGTATTAATCGCAGATAAACTATTCCCATCTGGCTTCTGAGGCTACTCTGCTAGTAGTCCCTTTTATTTGTATGGCTTAGTGGAAAGAGTTTGAAATTTGCAGTCATACATCAAATTTGACTGTACCCCTCACTGTATGGCAGAGTAAGTTATTCACAGTTTGAACCAATTTTCTCATCTATTAAGTGGAGATAATAAGTCATAGCTTGTATAGATTCTCTGAAGATTAAATGAGCCATAATATTAAAAGTACTTGATACATTAAATCTTAACAAATGTCATATATCTGAAGGGGTTCTTTTCCCTAGGTTTCTTATAGATTATCATTACCTCTTAGGATTTAGGAAGTGCAGAATGTCACTGTGTGACATTTATTGTGAAAGTAAATTTACCTCTCTGGTCTGTAGATAGCTTAATGGGAAAATATGAAGGTTGGCTTCAAATGATATCTAAAGTCCCTGGAGTTCTACAATTAGTGATTCCAGAGTTTTAAAGGTTTAATTCATTAATTAAATAATATTATTTTTTTCTCTTTGGTACCTGTCAAGTCACTTTAAAAACTATTATCATACTCCATTTATTTTCTAATAAATTTTTGACAAATTAGACATTCAAGAAATCCACTGAGTTTTGTTAAATTAAACCTATATAATACTGAGAGGGGTTTGAAAAAATAAACTCTTGTATTATGATTATCACACATATTATTTAATGAGGGATCATACAGAGTTTCCAGATGCTACTTATTTTTAGTGGGAGATGATAATTAACTTTATTCTACCTATCAGGCAATGCAGTATAGGTTGTTTCCTCATTTATCTTCATTGCAAAAATTAACTGACTAAAATCAATCATTTTATTTTTTATTGAATATATTTGTATCCATGTTATGTTAGATTCAAGTGTGCAACATAATGATGTGACCTTTAATTACATTAAAAATTATGACCACAATGAGCCTAGTACCCATTTGGCCTCATACAAAATTATTACAGTGACCATATTTCTTATGGTGTATATTACATCCCTATGACTTATTTATTTTATAGTTGGGAGATTGTCTCTAAATGCCCTTTACCTATTTTGCCTGATTCCCTAGCCCCGTGTGGACTTCCTCTCTGTGAATGTGTTTTCATTTTGTTTGTTTTGCTTTTAAGATTGCACATATAAGTGAAGTAATGGGTATTTGTCTTTGTCTGACATATTTCATTCAGCACAATACCCTCTAGATCCATCAGTATTGTCACAAATGACAAGATTTCATTTTTTAGGATGAATAATATTCCATTGTGTGTGTGTTTATATCTATACATACCACTTCTATTCCCATTCATCTATCAGGGGACACCTAGGTTGCTTCCATATCTTGCCTTTTATAAATAATGCTACAGTGAATAGAGGAGTGTAGATATCTTTTTGAATTAGTGCTTTTGTTTTCTTTAGAAACATAGCCCATGGCTGAATTGTAGGACCATATGGTAGTTCTATTTTTAATGTTTTGAAGAATATCCATACTGTTTTCTGTAGTGACTGTACCAATTTATATTCTGACCAATAGTGTATCAAGATTCCCTTTTCTCCACATCCCCACCAACACTTGTTATTTGTCCTGTATTTGATGATAGCCATTCTGAAAGATATAAGGTTAAATTTCATGGTGGTTTTGATTTGCATTTTCCTGATAATTAATGATATTGAGTATTTTTTCCCATATGTGTTGGCCATCTGTGTGTCTTCTTTGGAAAAATATCTTTTCAGGTCTTCTACCCATTTTAAAATCAGATTTTGTTTGGATACTGAATTGTATGAAATATTTGATATTTTGAATATTAACCTTTGAATATTTGCCTTATTAAATATATTGTTTATGAATATATTCTCCTACTCAGTTTGCTGTCTTTTTTGTTTTGCCGTGCAAAATCATTTTAATTTGTTGCATTAACATTTATTTTTGCTTTTGTTTCCCTTACTTGAGGAGATATATCCAAAAAATACAGCTAAGACTGATGTGAAAGAACATATTGCCTATATTTTCTTCTATAAGTTTTATGGTTTCAAGTCTTACATTTAAGTCTTCAATCTATCTTGAGTTTATTTTTATATATGATGGGAGTGAATGGTCCAGATTCATTCTTTTCCATGTAGCTGTCCAGTTTCCCCATATAATTTATTGAAAAGGTTGTCTTTCCTCCATTGTATATTCTTCTCTCTTTTATCATAGGTTATTTCATATTATAAATTATATGGGTTTATATCTGGGCTCTCTGTTCTGTTGATCTATTTATCTATTTTTTTTGGGGGGGAGGGCTATTTGATATCAGGAAGTGTGATACATCCAGCTTTGTTCTTCTTTCTTAAATTTGCTTTGACTAATTGAGGTCATTTTTGTTTTCATATAAATTTTAGAATTGTTTCTTTTAGTTCTTTAAAATTATCAATGAGATTTTGATAAAGATTGCATTAAATCCATAAATTGACTTAGTTAATATGGATATTTTAATAACATTAATTCTTCTAGCTTATGAGCTGAGCATGATATAGCTTTCCAATTATTTGTATCATTTTAAATTTATTTCATCAACATTGTATAGTTTTCAAAGTATAGGTCTTTCACTTCTTTAGTTAGATTTACTCCTAGTTATTTTATTCTTTTTAATATAACTGCAAATGGCATTGTGTTTTAATTTTGGTTCCTGATAGTTTGTTATTAGTATATAGAAAGGCAACAGATTTCATTATGCTAATTTTTTATCTTGTTTGCTGAATTCATTGATTAGTTCCAATAGTTTTCTTTATGGAATCATGAGTGTTTTCTATGTATAGTATTATGCAATCTGCAAAAAGTTACTTGTCAATTTGAATTCCTTTTATTTCTTTGTTTCATTGTTTAAAATATACCTTTAAAAATTTTATTAAAGAATGAAATGAAATAATTTAATTGAAGAATAAGAATTATATAGTTTTCATTAAGTAAAGTTTAAAAATTAGAAAACAGGTAAAAATAGAAGTCATTCATCTGTACCTTCATATCGCTAATGTAGCCACTATTATTATTTATACTTGAGCAATGTCATTTTCTGGCTTTAAATTAGTCAGGTATTCTCTTCTCACTTATTTTGATGATGAATTGCTTAAATGCATTCTTTTGGCATTTGTGAATAACAGATTTTTAGACAGGCAGGAGTTAACCTAAATTTCATGTGACTATCTGAGACTGAGTACCACTTATTGGAATTTAAAATGATTGATAACAATATAACAGAATTTTATCATGTAGAATTCAAGTAAACGTATTATAGTATATAGAGCTTGAAACAGATTAAAATGTTGTGACATTTGGGAGACATCCAAATCCCAGCTTTTATAACTCTTTCAAAGATACCTGCTGACTTATTCAGAAGAGTGAATTCACAACCCAAATATCATAAATTCCCTTTCCATGTCCTCAAGCACTAGAGAGAAGCAACACTCGTGTTAATATAAATTTTCTTTGCCACCTTCCAAACTTTATGACCTTTCCATCCTTGACCTAATTATATAAGACAAACAGTAATTATTTTGCCTGTAGGTTTGCTTATCTCCTGGAATTGCACGGAAAGAACGGGTAATCATAAATGTAAGAATAGAGAATAGAAGGCATGGGAAGGAAACAGAAAGTGGTTATTTGCTTCACAAAAGCATTCGTTAAAAACAATTTTTAAAAGTCTTACTTATTTTCTTCTGAAAAGAATGGTTGGATTTATTCACAGAATTTTTTTAAACTAGTAAAATGAGGGATGTTGGATTTGGAATTATAGTGTGTTTACAATCTATGTGGTCTGCCTATTCAAGAAATATTTATTGAGTTAAGTTATTTCTTATTTGAGAAATATTTTATTGCTTTATCTTTTATAAACACTTTTAAGCAAGTATTCTGTGCTTAGTTGCTCAGTCCTGTCTGACTCTTTGTAACCCCCATGGACTGTAGCCTTCCAGGCTACTCTGTCCATGGGGAATTCTCCAAGCAATAATACTGGATTGGGTTGTCATATCTTCCTCCAGGGGATCTTCCCAACCCAGGGATCAAACCCAGGTCTCCCACATTGCATACCATCTGAGCCACCAGGGAAGCCCAAGAATACTGGAGGGGGAAGCCCAAGAATACTGGAGTTATGGGTAGCCATCCCTTCTCCAGGGTATCTTCCTGACCCAGGAATTGAAACAGAGTCTCCTGCATTGTAGGTGGATTCTTTACCACCTGACCTATGGGAGAAGCCCTTAAGCAAATCTAGTTGCCTTATTTGTGGAGGTGTTGTTTAATACTAACCCTGGTGGCTCAGATGGTAAAGAATCTGCCTGCAATGCAGGAAACCCAGATTAAATCACTGGGTCAGGAAGACCCTGTGAAGAAGGAAATGGCAACTCATTCTAGTATTCTTGCCTGGAGAATTTTTGGTGGGCTCCAAAATCACTGCAAATGATGACTGCAGCCATGAAATTAAGACGCTTGCTCCTTGGAAGAAAAGTTATGACCAACCTAGACAACATATGAAAAAGCAGAGACATTACTTTGCCAACAAAGGTCTGTCTGGTCAAAGCTTTGGTTTTTCCAGTAGTCATGTATGGATGTGAGAGTTGGACTATAAAGAAAGTTGAGCACCAAAGAATTGATGCTTTTGAACTGTGGTGTCAGAAAAGACTGTTGAGAGTCCCTTGGACTGCAAGGAGATCCAACCAATCCATCCTAAAGGAAATCAGCCCTAAATATTCATTGGAAGGATGATGCTGAAGCTGAAACTCCAATATTTTGGCCACCTGATGTGAAGAAGTGACTCCTTAGAAAAGACCCTGATGCTGGGAGAGATTGAAAGCAGGAAGAGAAGGGAATAACAGAGGATGAGATGGTTGCATGACATCACCAAAACATGAGTTTGAGCAAGCTCTTGGAGTTGATGTTGGACAGGGAAGCCTGGTGTGCTGCAGTCCATGGGGTTGCAAAGAGGTGGACACAACTGAGCAACAGAACTGATTGATTACAGATAAAGATTTCAAATTTTATCCTTACATCTCTAGGAGGGGCTTCCCTGGTGGCTCAGTGGTAAAGAATCTGCCTGCCATGAAGGAGATGCATATTCGATCCCTGGTTCAGGAAGATCCCGTGAAGCAGGAAATGGCTAACCATTCCAATATTCTTGCCTGGAAAATTCCATGGAAAGAGGAGCCTGGCGGGCTACAGTCCATGAATATTTTCTATATACTTTTATCTGATTAAGCTGTGTCATTGACTTGCTTATTATTGATCTGCCTAGTTTATTTGGTTGAAAATAACAAGATAGCACTTCAGAAGCAAGCTGTGTATTATAATAAATTTAAATACACCCATGGCTGATTTGTGTCAACATATGGCAAAAACCACCACAATATTGTAATTAGCCTTCAATTATAATAAATAAATTAATTAAAATTTATAGACAATCTGTAACATGTATACAGATTACTGTGAATTTACACACACACACACACACCCTATAAATATGTGGACATAATGTTGAATGTTTTCTTTTTTAAACACTTGTTAATTTTTTCCTAACATGTTTGTTTGAACTCTTAGTAATTTATTCAGTTGCATTTGATAAATGACTCATGAAATTACATTTTTTATCATTTAGATACAGCAATACAGTATTGCCCTAGGTTAATTTACTATATCCAGTAATTTTTAGTAGAACAATGCCTCCTGGCTAACGAATATTTTAGGCTGATTTCCATTTCTGTATAATCTACTCTTCTTTTGAATAGTCTTTATATAAGAAATATGTAATACATTAATCTCTGGAAATGGGGAACCAGCAATAAAAATATGATGTTTGCAGAGTTTTTTCAATTTGAAAAGTTGTTTCAGCCAGTATTTTATAGAGATTTTTAGTTCATCACTTTAAAATATTTTAAGTAAAAAATAGCTTCCATTTATTGAGTACCTATGTTAAAATCCTTTTTGCACCATTTATTAGGTATATGAACTTGGAAAAATTTCATAATATCTGTATATTTAAATTCCAGCATCTGTAAATCAAGAATGATCATACTAATGATGTCATAGGTTTTATGAAGATTGTATAAATTAATGCATGTAAAACATTTAAAATAATCATTGACAAATAACAAGCACTTAGTATTTATCTTATTGTTATTTTACATGATTAAGACTAGGTTTCTGTCTTGTAAGTGTTAGGGCAATCTGATTCCAACTTCACATGTGTGATAAATATTTATCTCTTTGGATTTTCTGCAAGGTGTAATGTTATAACCCTTTTCCCTTGCTTCACTGGTTTTAAATACCTTACTAAACTTCCAAGGATTCACATCTGTTAAGGTTTGTTTAAACATCTCCTATGAAGCTCATTCCTTGTAGACACCTTATCTTTTTAACATATCTTCTCAACAACAATATTTTAAAGTCAGAAAGATTTATAATTACCCAATCCCTTTCAGAGTATGTGGTTGGTTGATAATTCTATTTCTTCCTCTTCATCATCATTCCATAAATGAAACACTGGATTACTTGGATCATAGAAATACTGAGTGAATTATTATTCAAATTATCTTACTCTTTCCAATGTGTTACCTTTGTTAGCCATAACTCACCCATTTAATATTCAGTTTTAATTTTTTTAGAAACTTTATATACCTTAGCAGCTAAAGTTATATTGGAAGGATTACTGAAATGCATGATTTTTTAAAACTGTTACAAATGATATGCATTAGTCTTTTCCTAAATTACCTACTTGTTCTAGAAAAATTCAAATTTGATTGGCACAATTTTCATCTCTCAGAAAAAAAGCAGCTTTCACCAAGGAAAAGTGAAGCTTCATTCTACTGAGTATCATTACAGAACTCTTGCCCAGAACTGAAGCTTCCTAAAATTCTAAGAAAGCTTAACTGAATGTTCTGTCCTGCAATGATAATGAGAGAGTTAAGTCTTTCCTGATACTCAAAATGACTTAGTTTTTTGTCTTAAACATTTTGATAAAGCAATATTTATGCATTGAGAAATTAATTTATACTTTGAGATATATATTTTGATTCAAAAATCAAAATATGGGAACAAAGTCCAACTTATTTCATTATAACTATAATGTATAAATATATCTTTTAGCATTTCAAAGCATAACCTTCCTGAATAGAATCATTTCAGTTCAGTCCAGTCATTCAGTCATGTCTGACCCTTTGCAACCCCATGGACTGCAGCACGCCAGGCCTCCCTGTCCATCACCAACTCCTGAAATTTACTCAAACTCATGTCCATTGAATTGGTGATGCCATCCAACCATCTCATCCTCTGTCATCCCCTTCTCCTCCTGCCTTCAATCTTTCCCAGTATCAGGGTCTTTTCAAATGAGTCAGTTCTTCGCATCAGGTGGCCAAAGTATTGGAGTTTTCCACTTCAGCATCATCCTTTCAATGAATATTCAGGACTGATTTCCTTTAGGATGGGCTGGTTGGGTCTCCTTGCCATCCAAGGGACTCTCCAGAGTCTTCTCCAACACCACAGTTAAAAAGCATCAATTTTCGGTGTTCAACTTTCTTAATAGTTCAACTCTCACATCCATACATGACTACTGGAAAGAATATAGCTTTGATTAGACGGACCTTTGTTGGCAAGGTAATGTCTCTGCTTTTTAATACACTATTTGTTTGTAATAACTTTTCTTCCAAGGAGCAAGTGTCTTTTAATTTCACGGCTGCAGTCACCATCTTCAGTGATTTTGGAGTCCCCCAAAATAAAGTCTGTCACTGTTTCCACTGTTTCCCATCTATTTGCCATGAAGTAATGGGATTCAATGCTATGATCTTAGTTTTCTGAATGTTGAGTTTTAAGCTTACTTTTTCACTCTCCTCTTTCACTTTCATCAAGAGCCTCTTTAGTTCTTCGCTTTCTGCCATAAGGGTGGTGTCATCTGTATATCTCAGGTTATTGATATTTCTCCCGGCAATCTTGATTCCAGCTTGTGCTTCATCCAGCCCAGCATTTCTCATGATGTACTCTGCATATAAGTTAAATAAGCAGGGTGACAATATACAGCACTGACGTGCTCCTCTCCTGATTTCAAACCAGTCTGTTGTTCCATGTCCAGTTCTGTTGCTTCCTGACAGATGATTCTTTTATCTTTCCATTTTGGGGATACAAAAATTTGTATTTTTCAGGATAAATGAAGGTTGTAATTACAAAGCGCTTTGCATTTCGGAGAATCTGCCTGATTCTATAAATAGTTTGTGACCCTACAAATAGTGTATACCAAAGTATCAAGAGTTTGGAGTGACCTCTCCACAAAATGTTTTGGAGGCCATGTAGAGGGAAGTTATTTCCATTTTGACCAAAACAAACAAACAAACAAAAAAATGTCAGCTTCAGCACCTTTGGAGTCACTGTGATGGCCAGGAATCAGAAAGCTGAAAGCAAGAATCCAAGAGTTTTGGTGAATTTTACCTAGTTTAATTAAAAAAAAAATAGTAAATAGTATGCTTTTTACAAAATTGTGGTGCATTAAAGATCTCTCTCTTTTTACTTCACTCTTCTCTGTATACCTTGGTATACCTTCATGGTGTTTTTCCATTCTGTATTTATTTTATAGTCTTTTCTTAACATAAACTGCCTTTATAAAATTGAGATACCTATGTTCTCTGACTTGTGTTCTGACTTGGCACTTATACAGGGGCTATTCATGGACAATCCTTCATGGATCACAGCCTTGTCATAGCAAAGGGCCTTCCATAACTTGATGAAGCTATGAGTCAGGCCATGCAGAGTCACCCAAGTTGGACAAATCGTAGTGAAGAGTTCTGACAAAACATGGTCCACTGGAGGAGGAGATGACAACTCTGTATGCTTGCATAGAGAATCTAATGAGCAGTATGAAAAGCAAAACATGTGAAACTGGAAGATGAGCCCCCCTAGTTGGAAGGTGTCCAATATGCTACTGGGGAAGAGCAAAGGGCAATTGCTAATAGTTCCAGAAAGAATGAAGTGGCTGGGCTGCAGCAGAAATGTCACTCAGGTGTGCATGTGTCTGGTGGTGAAAGTGAAGTCTGATGCTGTAAAGAACAGTATTGTATAGGTGGAATGTTAGGTCATGAATCAAGGCAAATTGGATGTTGTCAAGCAGGAGATAGCAAGATTAAACATCAAAATCTTAGGAATCAGTGAACTAAAATGTATGGGAATAGGCAAATTTAATGCAGATGACTATTAACCTTCTACTGTGGACAAGAAAACTTTAGAAGAAATGGAGTAGCCCGCATAGTCAACAAAATAATTGGAAATGCAATACCTGAGTGCAACTTCAAAAATGGCAGAATGATCTCAGGTCATTTCCAAGGCAAACCGTTCAACATTATGGTAATCCAAGTCTATGCCCCACCACCAATGCCAAAGAA
Source organism: Bos grunniens (assembly GCF_055505025.1). NCBI lineage: Eukaryota > Metazoa > Chordata > Mammalia > Artiodactyla > Bovidae > Bos > Bos grunniens. The sequence goes on along the minus strand of NC_141168.1, from coordinate 47,523,521 downwards.
GCTGAGTTGATCAGTGCTATGAAGACCCGCAACACCTTCTGGAGGTGTTGCACCAAAAAAAAAAAAAAAAGATGTCCTTTCAGCATAGGGGATTGGAATGCAAAAGTAAGAAGACAAGAGATACTCAGAATTACTAGTGACTTTGGCCTTGGAGTACAAAGTGAAGCAGAGCAAAGGCTAACAGAGTTTCATCAACAGAAAATGCTGGGCACAGTATGAAAACTACAGGAAAAAACACATTTTTTCAACAACCCAAGAGATGAGTCTACACATGGACATCACCAGATGGTCAATACCAAAACCAGATTGATTATGTTCTTTGCAGCCAAAGATGGAGAAGCTCTATACAGTCAGCAAAAATATGACCTGGAGCTGACTATGTCTCAGATCATAAATTTCTTATTGAAAATTCAGACCTAAGTTGAATAAAGGAGGGAAAACTACTAGGCCATTAAGGTATGACCTAAATAAAATCCCTTATGGTTATGCAGTGGAGGTGACAAATAGATTCAAGGATTAATCTCATAGACAGAGTGTCTGGAGAACTATGGACAGAGCTTTGTAACACTGAACAGAGGGCAATGGCCAAAATCATCCCAAAGAAAAAGAAAGTCTAGAAGGCAAAATGGTTGTCTGAGGAGGCTTTACAAATAGCTGAAGAAGAAAGAGAAAAAATGTACCAAACTGAGTGTACAGTTCCAGAGAATAGCAAGGAGAGAGAAGAAGGCTTTCTTCAATGACCAATGCAAAGAAATAGAGGAAAACAATAGAATGGGAAAGACTAGAGATCTCTTCAGACATAATAAAGGACAGAAACAGTAGGAACCTAACAGAAGCAGAAACGATTAAGAATGGGTGGCAAGAATACACAGAAGAACTAAACAGAAAAGGTCTTAATGACCTGGATAACCTTGATGGTGTGGTCAATCATTTAGAGCTGGACATTATGGAGTATGAAGTCAGGTGGGCCTTAGAAAGAAGTACTATGAAAAAAGCTAGAGGAGGTGACAAAACTCCAGCTGAGGTATTTCAAACGCTAATGATGATGCTGTTAAAGTGCTGTACCCAATATGCTGAGCAGATTTACAAAACTCAGCAGTGGCCACATGACTGGAAAAGATCAGTTTCATTCCAATCCAAAGAAGGGCAATGCCAAAGAATGTTCAAAGTACTGTATAATTGTACTCATTTCACATGCTAGCAAGGTAATGCTGAAAATCATTCAAGCTGGACTTCAGTAGTATGTGAACCAGGCACTCCCATATGTTTAGGAAGGTAAGCTGGGTTTAGAGAAGGCAGAGCAACAAAAGATCAAATTGCCAACATCCGTTGGATCATAAAGAAAGCAAGCAAATTCGAGAAAAAAAAAAAACATTTACTTCTGCTTCACTAACTATGCTAAAGCCTTTGACTGTGTGGATCACAACAAACTGTAGAAAATTTTTAAAGAGATAGGAATACCAGACCACCTTGCCTGTCTCCTAAGAACTGTAGGCAGGTCAAGATGCAACAGTTAGAACTGGACATTGAACAACTGACCATTTCAAAATTGCAGAAGGAGTACAACAAGGCTGTATACTGTCACCCTGCTTCTTTCACTTCTATGCAGAGTACATCATGTGAAACGCTGGGCTGGATGAAACACAAACTGGAATCAAGATTGTCTGGAGAAATATTAACAACTTCAGATATGTAGACGATAACACTAATGGCAAAAGTGGAGAGGAACTAAAGAGTCTCTTGATGAAGGTGAAAGAGGAGACTGAAAAAGCTGTTTTGAAATTCAACATTCAAAAAACTAAGATCATAGCACCAGGTCCCATCAATTTATGGCAAATAGAAGGGGAAAAGTGGAAACTGACAGATTTTATTTTCTGAGGCTCTAAAACCACTGTGGATGGTCATTGCAGCCATGAAAATAAAAGAGGTTTGCTCCTTGGAAGGAAAGCTATGACAAACCTAAACAGAGTATTAAAAAACAGAGTTATCACTTTGCTGACAAAAGTTTGTATAGCCAAAGCTATGCTTTTTCCAATAGTCATGTATGGATGTGAGAGTTGGACCATAAAGAAAGCTGAGCACTGAAGAGTTGATACTTTTGAATTGTGGTGCTGGAGAAGACTCTTGAGAGTCCTTTGGACTGCCAGGAGATCAAACCAGTCAATCCTAAAGCAAATCAACCCTGAACATTTGTTGGAAGGACTGATGCTGAAGCTGAGGCTCTAGTACTTTGGCCACCTGATAGGAAGAGTCGACTTATTGGAAAAGACACTGATGCTGGGAAACATTGAAGGCAAAAGGAGAATTGGGTGGTAGAGGATGAAGAGTGAGATAATGTCACCAACTGAATGGACATGAATTTGAGTGAACTGTGGGAGTTAGTGAAGGACAAGGGAGCCTGACATGCTGCAGTCCATGGGGTTGCAAAATCAGACACAACTGAGTGACTGAATAACAACAAATTCATGGACAAGTATTTTGACCTGTTTCAGTATTCCGTTTCCTAATCTGTAGAGGAGGCTTCTGAATTAGATAGCATCAGGTGTCTTCAAACTTCCAGATTCTATGACTTTAGCATGTTTGATCAATCTTTCAACATGTCTCCTTCACTGTTTCCCTTCCTTCCTTACCTCTCTCCTTCATCTTGATGTCAGAAACTATTCTTGGAGTAAAATATACAACAACTCTGCCTTTATAGAGTTTATAATAACCATAAGTTGAAGGAAAATAAGTCTATGGGTATATAATGGTGGTAGGAGCATAGGATCAGTGCAGTACTCCAGAGATGGTGCATAGTATGCCAAAGGGCATACCAATTATGGTCAATTAACCATGTGTTCTAAGGAAATAAAATGGACTGTTTCTACTTGATTTAATTAATTAAAACCTACTTAATTGGCAGAAAACTTAAAAACTTCAATCTGAAACAACCAAATGCCTATTTTATTACTGCATACTCATTTTATTACCTAATTTTGTGAGCTGACCATCTCCTTTCTGGAACAAGAAGAAGCTTAATAAAATGATGCTATTATAACACTAAATATATGAGTTGTAAATGTTTTAATCTTTGTTCTAATTGATTGCTTAATTTAGTAAATATATAGAAAAAGATATTTAAAAAATTGGTGGAGATTATTGGATCCTGGCTCGGTGCTTACACTAATTCCTGATGTTACAGAACATCACTGAAATCTACTAATAAAGGGAGGCATTGAGGGTAAGATAATAAATGAAAGTTAGTTAAATATGCCTAGAGAGACAATCCATCAGGCATAAAACTCCTGAATTTCCCCTAATTCCTGATTGTATAATTATATAGGTGTGCTGGAGCCAATTTGCATTTACTTACAGAGTTGATTATATACGTCTCTTTCCAACTCTGCAATTCAGTGACTTCACATTAGTAGCTCAAAGTTGACTATGGTAGAAATGTTTATGGAAATTAGCAAACACTGTAAATCAAGACATCTCTCCTACCAGAATGCTGTTATTAACAATTTACTGTCAAAAGGCAAACAGCAAATCCCTATACTGGTTCCCTTTAATTTTTAATATGAGTTATTAGGTTGAAAAGGCAGTGGGGAAATTTGGGGTATGGCTATAGGAGAGAAAATTCTGGTTGAGTTGCAAGATATAAACTAGAAATTGTGTGCTGGTGGGGAAGAGGATGTAGTTGTGCATGGGAGAGTTTAGATCTTATTAGATGATGACATTTTGGGATTAAGGAAACAAAAATGTGTGTGTGTGTGTGTGTGTGCATGTGCATGCATGTGTTCCTGTCCTCATGTACATGTGTTGAAAATCAAGTAAAAAAGAACATAATGGATTAAAGTAGAGTGACACTTCATGGGCTCAGTGATGCCTCAGTGATTGTTACCAAGCCTTGTTTCTGGCCATGATTGATTAATTCTAGGACAGATATCAGACCCACATTTGAATAATCAAATTTACTATCACTGGATTTGAATGTGAACTGAGACATCTGGAAGATGGAGGTCATAAGAGATATATAATCTATGGCAAAATGATATTTTGTTTCTGGAGGGTAATAACATATAGTCTTGGCCTCACTGGGCTTAGCTTATTTCAACCCTAGTGAGATCAAGGATCGCATTTTTATTCTTCCCTTGTTCACTAGAATTATCAGCCTCGTAAAGTGTTTTTCCGGAGAAGGCAATGGCACCCCACTCCAGTACTCTTGCCTGGGAAATCCTGTGGGTGAAGGAGCCTGGTGGGCTGCAGTCCATGGGGTCGCACAGAGTCGGACACGACTGAAGTGACTTAGTAACAGCAGCAGCAAAGTATTTTTCAAAGAAACTAGGACTTCCATCCTGAGAAGGCAATGGCAACCCACTCCAGTATTCTTGCCTGGAAAATCCCATGGATGGAGGAGCCTGGTAGGCTGCAGTCCATGGGGTTGCTAAGAGTCAGACATGACTGAGCGACTTCACTTTCACTTTTCACTTCATGCATTGGAGAAGAAAATGGCAACCCACTCCAGTGTTCTTGCCTGGAGAATCCCGGGGATGGTGGAGCCTGCTGGACTGCCGTCTATGGGGTCACACAGAGTCGGACATGACTGAAGCCACTTAGCAGCAGCAGGACTTCCATCACCACTTTGTTCCTAATTAAAAAGTAGAATGAATAATTGTCTGAACCCTGGCAATGAACACGGTGAGGGGGATGTATGGGTGAAATGTACAAGATGTATCCAATCTAATATCACGTTTTCCTGTAGTCTTTGAATTCTTTCTTTGACATCAACTAAAGGCTTTCTGGCTTTTTAATATTACCTAACATAGGGCTGGAAGGAGCACAAGCTGGAATTAAGCTTGCTGGGAGAAACATCAATAACCTCAGATATGCAGATGACACCACCCTTATGGCAGAAAGTGAAGAGGAACCAAACAGCCTCTTGATGAAAATGAAAGAGGAGAGTGAAAAGTTGGCTTAAAGCTCAACATTCAGAAAACGAAGATCATGGCATCTGGTCCCATCACTTCATGGGAAATAGATGGGGAAACAGTGGAAACAATGTCAGACTTTATTTTTTGGGGCTCCAAAATCACTGCAGATGGTGACTGCAGCCATGAAATTAAAAGACGCTTACTCCTTGGAAGGAAAGTTATGACCAACCTAGATAGCATATTGAAAAGCAGACACATAACTTTGCCAACAAAGGTCCGTCTAGTCAAGGCTATGGTTTTTCCAGTGGTCATGTGTGGATGTGAGAATTGGATTGTGAAGAAAGCTGAGTGCTGAAGAATTAATGCTTTTGAACTGTGGTGTTGGAGAAGACTCTTGAGAGTCCCTTGGACTGCAAGGAGATCCAGCCAGTCCATTCTGAAGGAGATCAGCCCTGGGATTTCTTTGGAGGGAATGATGCTGAAGCTGAAACTCCAGTACTTTGGCCACCTCGTGAGAAGAGTTGACTCATTGGAAAAGACTCTGATGCTGGGAAGGATTGGGGGCAGGAGGAGAAGGGGACGACAGAGGATGAGATGGCTGGATGGCATCACTGACTCAATGGATGTGAGTCTGAGTGGACTCTGAGTGTTGGTGATGGACAGGGAGGCCTGGCGTGCTGCGATTCATGGGATTGCAAAGAGTCGGACATGACTGAGAGACTGAACTGAACTGAACTGACTGAACATGAGTAACTCCAGGACTCTTGCCTGGAAAATCCCATGGACAGAGGAGCCTGGTAGGCTGCAGTCCGTGGGGTTGCGAAGAGTCAGACAGGACTAAAGTAACTTAACAGCAGCAGCAGCAACAGCAACATGGGTCACCTTTTCATACAGTTTTGCTTTGACCAAACCAACAAATTCTTGGAATTATAGTTAGCTGCTTGCAAGCTGCTGAGTTCCAAATTGCTCTGTGTTCACCAATAGCAAAGATTTAAGCCTTATCCAAAATCATACTCTATTCTTCATGGTTGAGAGCTATCAAAATACTTCTCTACAATTTTTCATTTTTAATGATATAAAATTTTAAATCCATGAAACTTTTTCTGGATATAAAATTTTAAATCCATGAAATTTTTCTGGATATAAAATTTTAAATCCATGAAATTTTTCTGGATTTAATTATTTTATTCTCTACTCTGATTTTGCATTTCAGTGACTGGGAAAATTGAGAGGCTATGAATGTTAGAATTAGGTAAATTATTAGATCCATACAGCAAGAAAGATACAATGGGAACATTTTAGAGCAGCTCTATGGGTTGGGGTTCTCCAAATCCTAAGAATACTCCTGGATATGTTAATTTCAATGGATTCTCTAATTTTCTTATTTCAGAATTCCCTAATTTCCTATTCATATATCATACATTGCATAAAAATTAGTGATGTTGTGAATTTAACTAATTTCTTAGTTAAGCATCCCCTGGAATCAGTTTCTATGACCTTTAGCAGCTTCACTCTATGGCTACAAGAGATAGAAGATTTTTTTTAGCATTGCAACATATAGAAACTGAGTATCAGTCATCACATTGAGGTAGGATTTTCAAGAATTGCTTTTTAGGGTTCTCTTATTTTAAGTTACACTTTGCTATTGGATGTAGCAAAGATCCTACCATAGCCCTGGGCTTTTTCATTCTTTGTTGTTTTTCCAGTAGCCAAAGTTACCAAGTTGACTGACAAATTCACTACTCTGTGTCATGGGCTGGCACTTTCCTAATGGGAAAGTATCCCAGTGGTTTTGTTTGTTTGTTTTATGTCAACCTGATGACAAATTCCCGAAAGCTAAATTTACCCGAGGATCTATGGCCCTTGTACTACTCCTAGTTGCCAATTCTGTGTTTGTTGGGGTGTTTGTGGTTGTAAGCAGTGGACTCAGCTGCTTGCCACAGACCTGCCAGCATTACATAGTATGATGCAGAGAATCTTAACACAAAAATATGTTTTCATTACTTTATATCTGCAGAGATGGCATTGGAGACGTAATACAAAATTATATGTGAGACTTGGTTATTAGGATATACATGACCTGGCCTGCTAAATGATTTCACAGTCACAAAAGATCATCATTTTGTAGTTTCAGGGCCATAAAATGGATAGTATAGGAGGCCTGTAAGCCTGTAGTAAGCTCCCTTATGGTTTCTCATGACTAGTTGGGATCTAGGGCCTGAGTAAAAGAATAACATCCCTACCAACCTAAGTGTATTGTCTAAGACTACCTGGAGAGTCTTGAAAAACAACACTCACCCCAAAGCTTCTTTGCTCCTTCTTTGTACCTTCTGTAAGAAAAATATATCAGAATTATTTTTTTCTTCTAACATATTAAGCCTCCAACCTAACCTTTTTAGACGATTGATTCACAAACTTTGGTAAATATGAGAAAAAAAGAAATGCTTCATAGAAGGGAAGTGGTATAGTTTACAGACAAAATAGCTGGATAGTTTTGGGTCTCAGGAAGCACAGAAAATTCAGCTGAAACTGTCTTAAGGAATGAAAAAAACTCATTAGCTATTAGGGCTACTATAATGTCAGTTTGACCCAGCACCTCAAAACTTTCAACAAGAAATTAGCTTCTTTCTTTTCTCTTACCTGCTTTTTGTATCCTAAAGTTGACTCCTTTGTCATGTCATGTGTGCATAGTCACTCAGCTGTGTCTAACTCTTTGTGACCCCGAGGACTGTAGTCCGCCAGGCCCCTCTGACCATCAGGATACTCCAGGCAAGAATGGGAGAGTGGGTTGCCATGCCTCCTTCACGGGATCTTCCCAACTCAGGGATTGAACCCAGGTCTCCAGCATTGCAGGCGGATTCTTTACCATCTGAACCACCAGGGAAGCTCATTTGTAGTGTCATCATACACAATAATAAGCTCATAAGTCTTCATTCTTCCTTATGTCGAGAGTGAGTGATTGTGTATTTGTATGTGTGGAAGGCAAAGAAAGAGCTTCAGAGTTTTAGAGAGATAGAAATGTCTGTTTCAGTCATTGAAAAAAGAAAGTCCCAACCTTCTCTGGGATTGAACTAATTTGGCCCATGTTCATTCATGGAAAGTCACGTACTAACTAGCTGGCTTAGACATGGGTTTCTTGGTAAATGATGAAAAGCAGTTCTCTGAAAAAAAATTTAAGCATGTTCTATATGTACATAAGATTATTATGAACTTTACTTGTGTAAAAGATGTTTAGCACACAATTTATAAATAATAAGGATAGAATACTTTTCAATATGAATTTCATATGGCCGATTAATTTTCACATAGTACTTCTGTTAACTTTTGCCAGACTCATGTCTGTAGCCAATGTATAGTTGCAATCTAGTCATGATTTGAAAATAGTCTAGCTGCTCGGAAACCTTACTGATTCATTCATTGATTATGGTAATTATTTGTTCATTTGGACAATACTTTTCAAATACTGGAAGAATATATATTATTTGGCTATTGATATGATGCCATTGACTACAGAGTCAGGAAAAGGTATGCACTTATATGGGCTTCGCTGGTGGCTCAGTCAGTAAAGCATCTGCTGGCAATGCAGGAGACCCAGGTTCCACCCCTGGGTTTGGAAGATCCCCTGGAGAAGGAAATGGCAACCCATTTCAGTGTTCTTGGCTGGGAAATCCCATGGACGGAGGATCCTGGAAAGCTATAATCCATGGGGTTATAAGAGTTGGACACGACTTAGCAACTAAACCACCACCACCACCATGCAGTTGCACATCATTACATAGAATTTCCACCTTGTGCAGTAAATATGAATAATCTCAAGTACATGGATTCTAATGAAGTGTAGTAAAATCACACAAAACACTTAGAAATGGATCTGGTTTGAGTATTTATTATATTTTCATAGAATTTAAATGAGTTTATATGATTTATTTTCTAATTAATGGTGGTGTTAGTAAAGGACTGCACATTTTCAAGAAATTTAGCAGCTGGCTCTTCAGAGCTGGTATGAAACAGCTCCTGCACACCCCAGGCTGAGGTCTAGGCTACATATTCCTAATTCATAATGGTGACATGGGGATGGATTATGCTATTGGCTTCAGCAAATTAGGACGGGTCCTGAATGATGGATCAAATACCACTCAAACTACATGAATGAGGCCTTAGGGTACTGTTATAACTGGGAAAGGGAAAATGAATGCTAGTATCGTGTGACCAGTGTGTGCATGCATGCTCAGTCATGTCCAACTCTTTGTGAGCCCATGGACTGTAGCCCACCAGGCTCCTCTGTCCGTGGAATTTTCCAGGCAAGAATACTGGAGTGGGTTGCTGTTTCCTTCTCTAGGGGATATTCCCAACTCAGGGACTGAACTCACGTCTTCTGCATCTCTGCATTGGCAGGTAGATTCTTTACCATTGTGCCACTTGGGAAGCCTTGAATGCTAGAAAGGTGACCAAAAATTTGTGCCACCAAGAGCCTGAGCTTCCTGGTATGGGCAGCAGCAGGAACATAGGGGCTTTTGCTACCGTGCTGCTCTAGTATGCTCACCTACTTCACTTTCCAATTCTGTGTGCCTTATCCCAACCTTCTAATTCCTGGGGGGAAAAATATGATTGGTCTGCTTAGATCACCAGGAGTCAACATTTCCTCTGAATAAAATTGCTAGATGCAATGGAAGTAGGCAAAATGCCTCCAATATATACTACATAAAATGTAAAGTAATTGTCTCATTTTAATTCTCACAGTTGATAATGGATTCCAAATTTAAATAAATGACATTTCAAATTATTATATCTTTGGAGGTTTTACAACTAAGTCATGGGTAAAAATTTCAAGGACCTTGTATAGTCCTTGCTATTAGATGTACAAAGTTCTTCAAAAAAAAAAAACAATGAAAAAATGAATAACAATCTGATTGCTTATGATTATGTGATAATTGAATATAGATTTGGTTACAGGTAACAGAAAATCGCACACAATACTGGTTTTTATAAATGAGAAGTTTCTTTCTTTCTTGAGTCTGAAAGTAGTCAGTTAAAAGATGCTGTGACACTCAGGAGTCTGAAAACCTCATGACTTCCCTTTTTACTCTGCAAAGACCTCAGTTTCCATGATAACCTCATGCAATGAGATGAATGCTTCCATTCTAACTTTTATCCTCATCCCATCCAGTAGTAAAAAGGACATGTTCTGAAAGTTTTATATTTGCCTCTCTTTATATTTCTTTATTGACAACTTGCAGGACTACTTTGTATTGCTGCGATGTGTACTGAGCAACGTAGCCTCTATTGTAGGACACCACGGTCCATCAAAATATTGAGGAAAAACAGGTATCAAAGGCCAAGATATTGAGAGAAAAATAGCCATTTCTGTCACAGAATTCTGTTAACCTCTTCTTTTTAGTAACCTGATATTTTTTTCTCCAGTGTTAACACTCTCAAATTTATGGCTCCTGAAAAATCCCTTTTGATACAATGTTTCTTTACCTAAAATATTTTTCATGTTATCTTAATTTGCTGAAATTACAGTGAGGCCCCCCAATGCTATTATTTTAGAAAAATACACGTGGTTTTACACTTTTACATAAATATTATACACACAAGAGGAAATTTTATGTTGACAGTCATACATGGAAAATCCATCATCACTTTCCATAACTAGAAAACAGCCATACACATACATAAAGTGTAAGTAATATTACACGTATCCAGATGGCAGTTGTACTCTGAAGCAGTCTAGACAATTCCCTTTGTGTTATTTGTTTTGTTTTATGCAGCTTTAATTCCTTCAATTCTTTTATCTCCTATTCTTCATTTTATTTCTTTTTTAATGTTACACAATGGTCTTAATTTTCTTTTAAGATATATTTAACATGTATTTAAATGTAAATTATAGATATGTGTATTAAAAGAAGAACATGTAAAGACCTTCCTGAACCTACCATGCAATCTAAGTACCATCACCAATAACTTTCACCCCCTTGCACTCCTCCCTTCCATCACTCTGCCACTTCCTTAGGGGAACCACTTACCAAATTTTGTGTTTATTCTCCCATGAATTTTTATGGTTCATCACATGTTTATGTTTCCCTGAACAGTCAGTTGCTTAATTTTCTTGTTTTTAGTTTTATTAAATGTTGTACTTTTCACTTAAGTTATTGTTCATATTTATTGGCTCACCCATTGTTTTTCTGCTGTGAACTTAAAAAAAAATCAGTAATATACTTGCATGTTTGTGTTGTGGAAAAAAATCATACAGAGGTTATAGTCAAAACAAAAGGCAGATGTAAGAGCTGAATTTCTGTAGCAATATGCACTTTCTGAAAGATTTTTCAGAGATATCTGGCTGTGTCATATATAGATATTTAAACATAAATTTTCAGTGTGAATTAGGTTTTGTGATTTTAAGCCATTATTTATATCAATCACAATAAAATGAATGAAGCAAGTAGGCAATGGGTCTTAGTTTACCTTATCTTTTTTTTTTCATAGAATAATTTAAGAAATTAAAGCCATATATCTTTTGACATATTAAGAGAATAATATTCTCTTTATAGGTTTTATAAACTCAGCACACAATATTGAAAAAAAGGGGTATTTGGGCCATCCTAAGGAAAATCCATCAGTGGAAAGGACTGTTTGTAGTATATATAAGATGAAAAGGAAATCTGTATTTCAGTAGTAGATATGCATTCATTCATTTACCCATCATGTAATTATGCATCAATGATATAAAGATACTCTAATCTGAATGTGCAAGGTAAATAAAACACATACATAGATATCTGAAATTTTAATGATAGGCCCTAAACAGATTAACCAACAAAGAAACATTTGCTTATAAATTATGATTAAGACTATGATGAAAATAAGTAGCTAGCCATATAAGGTAGAAACTTGTCAGTAAAGTCAATTTTAGAAATTAATTTCCTTAAGAAGCAAAATAAATAAATCTGGGAGAGCATCCTAGAGAGGCTTTTGATGGGCTAATAGAATTTGTAAAGATTAATAAGCTGACGATAAGCTTAGAAAGGGTATTTAAATATATGGAAAATATAAGAAAAATGACAGATACCCAAAAATGTGGGATTTATTCAGAGTATTATACAGTCCTGTTTGTTGAAGTTGCATGTTGAGTAGTATTAGTTATAATCTAACACTTAAACAGCATGTTCTCTATTTTGAACACTGATCTGAGTTTATCTTAATTCATTTACTCTGCACAGCCACCATTTCAGGTAGGTTCTATTAGTTTTCCCATTTTCAGATGAGCAAATTGAGGCATGCAGAGGATGAGTAACTTGCTTACATTCACAGAGCTCTGATTTTAGAAGGTCTATCTCTAGACTCTACTCTTAACCCTTGGACTATATTGCTTTAAAAAAGGATAGTTGTCTCTGTGAAGGAGGTCCTTGATGATTGTACTCAATAACTTAAGACTTTATTCTGCAGACAGAGGAAGCCACTGAAGACTCTGAGTAGACATAAATGATATATTTGGACTTGTGTTTGGGAGACATGGGTCTTGTGGATAGGGCAGATATTAAATAGTGAAAGAATGAAGTATTATTTGAGGGGAGTGATAGAAATGACCTAAAGAAAATCAATCTGAACCTTGACTGAATAATAAAGCCTTGGAGAGGCTTTCTGAGGCTGTAGTCTTCTTATCTATTGTGCAAATTCAGAATAGAATAAAACAGAAGGAAGTGTTGACTATTTTTCAGCCATGAGGTTTATGTATTGATTATTAATCCTCTCTGCAATGGAAGGGTGAATTCAGAAGGCAGGCAGGAATGTTTATTAAATATCTACTTTGTGCCTGGAATCAACTTTGGTTCATATTGTTTTCAGTTCTCACAATGGAATCATATGAAATATGGCTTCTCACTGAATTTTGCTCATCCTGCAGATGAGGATAGCAATACTAATTTTTGACTAGCTTTGTCAGCAAGTGGTAGAAATGGAATTTGGAGTCAAGTCCTCTCTGTCCCTTACACTATATAGCTCTGATGGCTGTGCTCAGCTCAGAAGGTAAGTTTGCCAGTCACACAATCTCCAAAGACTTGGCTATGTTCTCATCTTGAGAAATGTTTTGAAATAAATGTTTCTTTTAAGTAATCTTCTCTGAGATTGCCTTCGCTTTATAGCTAAAGAACAACAGATTGAGGCACGATAAAAGAAATCTTCATCTATTTCTGAGTTACTCATATGACTAACTTAAAGGTACAAGTTCAAAGACCTCTTTATTAAGAGGAAGATGTTAAATACTTCTTGAGATTCCCAAGCTTTCTTGTTTTGTTGAATCTTTAGTGTCTCAAACACGTCACCACCATGTCCTAAGGCCAAAAGAAAGACTTAAGAGTTCCACTTATTAAGCAGTGAAGTCCAATAACTCAGTAAACATTTATGTTCTATGACTTAATAGATGTTTGAAGCAAATTATATGCATACATATATTTATTTTTAGATAAGCACAATTACTTACTAGTGGAATCTATGCATCAATTGAGGACTGCACAACTCTCAGATACTGGAACTAAACTAGATATCACCAGGACCCTCATTTTACTCATTCCACATTGATTTTTGCTTGCTATTTGTTTTTTATCACAGCAGTCACTTAAAAACCAGTTACACAAAGATATGCCATTAAGAGGAAGTTAGCACAATCTACTTCTGAAACGGAACTTCAAGTTAGTAGTTTGCAGTAATCTGATAGATGTTGAGTTTCATTGTTATCCTTAAAATTTAAAGTATCCCTTAGTTCCTGGTAAATTTGTGATGACATCCTCGGGCACAGATGTAGTTTGGGAAACATGGATATACATTATGTGACACATATCGAGAATGTTAACCTGAACACATTACAATTTGCATTCAAGCATGATTAATTCAAGATACGTTTTCACACTTGATGTTTCTATTCCAAATACAGATTATTTTATAGAAGCATCCAGTTCCTGGGGGTGGGGGGAAAGGCATGGATTTGAAGTCAATGTTTAAAATCTGTGTTTGATTATTAACCAGCAGTTTGTCTTTGATCAAGTTACCCAACAACTGTGAGTCTTTTTTTTTTTATCTTTAACATGGAAATAATAATAATAAGTTCTTCTTATGGTGGTTATCGGAGAAGGCAATGGCACCCCACTCCAGTACTCTTGCCTGGAAAATCCCATGGACGGAGGAGCCTGGTAGGCTGCAGTCCATGGGGTCGCTAAGAGTCTGACACGACCGAGTGACTTCACTTTCACTTTTCACTTTCATGCATTGGAGAAGGAAATGGTAACCCACTCCAGTGTTCTTGCCTGGAGAATCCCAGGGATGGGGGAGCCAAGGGGCTGCCATCTATGGGGTCGCACAGAGTCAGACATGACTGAAATGACTTAGTAGCAGCAGCAGCATGGTGGTTGTCAGAATTTGAGTAAATACCGTATCTGAAATATCTACCACAATACTTGATGCCTTATGGGCTTCAGTGAATATGGTTTTCCTTCTACCTTCCTCTACACAGAATATCTCATAAAATTGATCATGTTTCTTTCCCACATAACACATATTTAAAATGAGAAATCCCTCTGTAAAGTCTGTGAAGGGCAATGGTTTTTAAAATTAGCATAAGGAATATAATACAGATGAGATCAGATGTTTAATTCTGGAGAATTTTTGCTGCCAGAACCATTAACAATCTCCTTTCCACGAACAATTATCTCAGCAGCAAAGTAAGCAGTGAGTGAATAAGAAGGAAGAAGTAGTCAAGCGAAAGACAGATGAGACAAAGAAGGATGAACAGATAGGTGTTCTGTAACAAAATATGTATGTTTCATGTGCTCCTAAAACATAGCTTCTAGGGAATATTATTCTTTCTGACTTTTTCCTTTATGTTGAGTACCATTGATCAACATTCGCATTGAGACGAAAAATTCCTATTACGTATTTTTTTCTGTGTGTATGTCATGGCTGACTGTGGCTGAGAGAGACTGAACCACTGAATTTCCTTGTCCCCTCCACCAATCTTTCTTTTGAATCAGTCGTATGCTGTTGGGAAAACTATTTCTACTGGAGAGAAATCTCTTACTCATTCAACAGTCTTCAGAGCTACATCAGATCATTAACAAGGATTTTCTCAATTAACTACTAAATCAGCAATTAAGGGTTAAGAGATATCTACTTCAAATAAAGGGTTATTGATTTTAATTCAGTCACATCTTATAATTATGGATATTAATCACACAATATTTAACTGTAAAATATTACTCTTCCCACCAGTTAACATGATAAAAGGCGGAAAAGTTAAATGATTCCAAGTGGAAACATAGCCATGATTGAGGAATGAGATTGTACAGTATGACACTAAATTAAAAATAAAAATGAGTATGCTTTACAACATAATTTTTAAATGACTTAGAATTTAGGTTTAGTGAAAGTCTATCAGGCATATAATACATAAGCACATTCATTGAAGGACCATACGCAATTACAACATGATATATGAATAGTTAAAACTACACTCTGTGCTTGTACAGACCATACATATACCAAATCATGTTTTCATTATATTACATGGAAATGTAATTTGTTAAGCACAGTAATCTCATTAATTATTTAATATTTAAATTTATTAAAATAACAGTGCAGGTTTTCTATATGGATATAATCATTTTAGTCTTTGAGAACATGTAAAGTTTCATAAAAAATAGAAAAAAGTCTGCAGCCCACCTCTCTTTCTCTTTTACCAGATGGCAAGATTTTCTTTAGCATTCTTTCATATTTGTCAAAGCTCCAGCTATCAGCCATGTGTTAAATTTTGGCAACCTGGAAAAGACTATTCTGATTCTAGTGGACAGTGTTACAATTATGCACAAAATTTTCCTTGCCCAACATCAATTCTATTTAGGCTTTGTTTAAATTAGTAATTCCAAACTTAATGCTAATTTATGTAAGTGACAGCAGACTTTTCACAAAAAGATAGTTTCTGATTATATCTTGTATCAAATGCTGCTTCTAATCTGCCTTTTCATGATTGCAAATTGGAAGTATTTTTTTTCCTGTTCTAAAAAGTTACACAAGTGTTAAACAGCTTCAGTTCAGTTCAGTTCATTTCAGTCACTCAGTCGTTTCTGACTCTTTGCGACCCCATGAATCACAGCACACCAGGCCTCCCTGTCCATCACCAACTCCCAGAGTCCACTCAGACTCATGGCCATCCAGCCATCTCATCCTCTGTCGTCCCCTTCTCCTCCTGCCCCCAATCCCTCCCATCATCAGGGTCTTTCCCAATGAGTCAACTCTTCGCATGAGGTGGCCAAAGTATTGGAGTTTCAGCTTCAACATCAGTCCTTCCAATGAACACCCAGGACTGATCTCTTTTAGGATGGACTGGTTGGGTCTCCTTGCAGTCCAAGGGACTCTCAAGAGTCTTCTCCAATACCACAGTTCAAAAGCATCAATTCTTTGGGTGCTCAGCTTTCTTCACAGTCCAACTCTCACATCCATACCTGACCACTGGAAAAACCATATCCTTGACTAGACGGACCTTTGTTGGCAAAGTAATGTCTCTGCTTTTGAACATACTATCTAGGTTGGTCATAACTTTCCTTCCAAGGAGTAAGCTTCTTTTAATTTCATGGCTGCAGTCACCATCTGCAGTGATTTTGGAGACCCAAAAAACAAAAGTCTGACACTGTTTCTACAGTTAGCGCATCTATTTCCCATGAAGTGATGGGACCAGATGCCATGATCTTTGTTTTTTGAATGTTGAGCTTTAAGCCAACTTTTTCACTCTCCTCTTTCACTTTCATCAAGAGGCTTTTTAGTTCCTCTTCACTTTCTGCCATAAGGGTGGTGTCATCTGCATATCTGAGGTTATTGATATTTCTCCCAGCAATCTTGATTCCAGCTTGTGCTTCCTCCAGCCCAGCGTTTCTCATGATGTACTCTGCATATAAGTTAAATAAGCACGGTGACAATATACAGCTTTATTCAAGATTTTGTTTATTGCAATAGAATGGGCCAGACTAAAGTCTGAACTCAGTTCCACTGAACAAAGGGTGGGAAGACTTTTAAGCACTGAGGTGAGAGGGAGAGTACAGGACATTTGCTTTGACTAACTGGTTTTACCTGAACGAAAAGTAAACTTTCTCATGTCTTTGTAAAAGGAAAAAGTTTCACAACTTGGAGTAAGGCGTCCACTGCAGCTAGGCTCTTAACTTCACACAGAGATTGGGGGATTGGACTACTGTGCCTTCCTTTATGTTGACATATCAAAGCAAGGGCTCCCAGGTCTGGAGAAAGACAGTCCTGGGTTGTCAAACTGACAAGATTTTTAAAAATTTACATCACAAATGGGCAGAGAAGGAATTTAATTTTTTTTTTTTTTTTAAGTAAATGCTCCAAGAAAGGGATATCAAAGGCCTAGAGTCAAGAATAAGCTGTCTAAAGTTTAATCAAGTTGACAGGAACTTTAAGTCCATCTTAATCACAGGTATTATTGGGAGTCAGTTGTAAGAACTGATGTGGATGACGAAAACCTCAAAAAAATGGCAAATGGTTAGATGAATTTCAAAATTTAGTAACTACCATATTCCAGTGTTTATTCCTCATAGAGTCAGTTATGGTTATGATGATGTATTCATTTAGCACACTTTTGAAATCACTATGAAACCCATTCAGAAGGTGATAATTTTGCTCCCATTTGTATAAGTCATACTCCTCATTCATTCTCACTCTCTCACAGAAGTGTATATGATAGAAATCCAGAACATGTCATTATTTCCCCTGAAGTCATGACCTTTCTAAAAGTATTTAACTGATTTTGGCATTTGAAAAAGCAGGTTATATAGTAAGATTCTGATATAGCCATGCATCAACCATGTGATAGGGCTTATAGTCTCAAAAGCACTTTTTTATTCTTTTTTCATTTGATCTGTACAAGAATGTCTTGAAGCAGAAGGGAACAGATATGATGACCACCTTTTTAAAAGAGACAAAATAAAGACACCCAGAAGCTAAGCAACTTATCCAAGGATATAGAAAACAATTAGTAGAGCTACCTTTTACTTTTATATCCAGGTTAAGTCTTCCCAAATACTGCTGCTGCTGCTGCTGCTGCTAAGTCGCTTCAGTTGTGTCTGATTCTGTGCGACCCCATAGACGGAAGCCCACCAGGCTCCCCCGTCCCTGGGATTCTCCAGGCAAGAACACTGGAGTGGGTTGCCATTTCCTTCTCCAATGCAGGAAAGTGAAAAGTGAAATGAAGTCACTCAGTCATGCCCGACTCAGCAACCCCATGGACTGCAGCCTACCTGGCTCCTCCATCCATGGGATTTTCCAGGCAAGAGTACTGGAATGAGTTGCCACTGCCTTCTCCCAAATACTACTAATACTCTAATCCTCTACTTGTAACTCAGCCAAAGTGAGATTTTCTGAGGCACATATATTGTTTTTGTTTTGTGGGTTTTTGAGCAAATCTGTCTTCCTATTAAAGAGATAATGTCCAAATAATTGAGCAAACATTAGGCTGAATAATGTTGTCATTCCTTTGACTTTTGGATGCTCCTCCTAATTGCTTTTTCAAAACTTCATCAAATATTAAGACAACCAAAAACATTTAATTTCTTTATTGTAAATGGGTAGACACCTTATATTTCTTGTACATCCATATGTATATATTTACTTTTATCAGCAAATCTTTAGTTTTATATGTGTTTCAAATTATTCCTTGACTTCTAATGTTTATAAAATGTTATTTCATTGTTAACACTTTCACATAGTTTATGTTAGAGTTAGTTTCCTTATTTGGGGTCCAAACTGGCAATTTTCAAAGTATGTTCCATTATGTTTCCTCTTGGAATAAAGTACAGAATACAAGCATTATATGAGAATCTGTGGAAGTGGGTGCAAAGAATCTGCATTAAAGAAGGTTCCAGAGGACTCTGTGTACATTGTGGTTTAAGATACAGTGGCTCTGATTTTTAATTCTCCTATCACATCTTGATCAATCTATTTTTATTCTTATGCAAATCTTCATGAAAAAGCTAGTCTATCAAAGCTACTACCACTATAACTTACTATAACTTATGACATTATACCAATAATGTCAGTGATTTTATAGTAGCTTTTTTTCAAAATATTTTTATCTTATTAACACCTTATGACAACATTGTATGGCAAAAGAAAATAACTTCCTCAGAAACTTTCCAAATGAAAATAAAAGTCAAAACTAAAATTATATACACAGAAGAGAGTTTTTGGAAACTGTTTTCTTAACCTTCACTGTGTCAATGCCCTGAAATGAGCTATATTTATACCTCAAATCCTTAGGACACATTATATTCATGGTGGACACATATGTCTTATAGTAGACTTGTGACACTCCATATCAGGCTTTGGATTAATTATTTGAATTACTATTGATTCCTGATATAGCCAGAGTGAAAGTGAAAGAAAAGGGTTAGTCTCTCAGTCGAGTAAGACTCTGCAAACACATGGACTATAGCCCGCCAGGCTCCTTTGTTCATGGGATTCTCCAGGCAAGAATACTGGGGGGGGGGGTTTCCATTCCCTTTTCCAGGGGATCTTCCCAACCCAGAGACCAAACCCAGAGACCAAACCCAGGTCTCCTGCATTGCAGGCAGATTCTTTACTCTCTGGGCCACCAGGGAAGCCCAATCCAGAATTTAAAGTAAGAAACATAAGGAAGTAATTATGAATAGATTTATATCTTTTTCAAAAGACTTTTATAACATTTAGAATGTTCCAAAGATAGAATTTACTGGTATGGGAGGTAGAGAAGTGAAGTGAAATGAAAGTCACTCAGTCATGTCCGACTCTTTGCGACCCCATAGACTGTAGCCCAAAAAGCTCCTCCATCCATGAAATTCTCCAGGCAAGAATACTGGAGTGGGTTGCCATGCCCTTCTCCAAGGGATCTTCACAGACCAGGGATCAAACCGAGGTCTCCCGCATTGCAGGTGGATCCTTTACTGTTTGAGCCACCAAGTAGAGAACTCCCTGTTAACTAGTGGAAACTGAAAGGAATCACTGTACTGGGTGAAAAAGCAGACTATTTGATTTATAAAGCCCTTTTAAATACTCTTCTTAATCTCAGAGTATTTAGATTTGCCATCTGTCCAGCCAGAGCTATTATTACTATCCCATTTAATTATTATTCCTTGAATGCTAGTTGTAACTGACTTCACTTTCTCATTTTTATGGAGCTAAATCTGTGAGATAATGTTAAATGAAGTATTATGCTGTGAACATCCTTGTCCTGAACATAGGCAAAACAAAAATTGAAATTCTTCTATTTGCCCAATTAAATATACAGTTTAATCAGATCTCATAATTGGTAAGTCATGTAAAACCATAGTAACTTTGAAGGTCTATGGATTCTTCCAAGAAAATTTAAACCTGAAATTATCACTGGTATATTTCTATATACAAAGTTTTCTCTTATAATTTGCCAGTGATTAGTTTTTTCAATTTGTCAGCAGGTTTTAAGCTGAGTTTTTAATATATTATTTGTCAAATATTTTTGGGGAAATTTGGCTGATTTTTTTATTGATAGAAAAATACACTTAAGTTAAAAATTGTCTGTTTACAGTCAATTGTCTGGTTACCTTGTCCTTGTTTTGAAAAGGACCCTGGAATTTCTAAATGTTCATGTAAGCACACCCTTTAATTTCCCATATAATTGTATTGCGTGAAAAACTCTCAAAAGACTGGAAAGGAACAGGTCTTCCTTCTTTTCTCCCTGATCTCTTATTAAAATCGTACTTTTCCTTTACTAGCCATTTTTGACAGATAAAAAGCATTTGGCATGTTTTTAAGATACTTTGTAGCATTTACTCTCAGAATAGCCATTTCCCCATGGGACACTTTCTGAAGACAGCATTTGGCAGCTACTTAAAAATGATTGAATTATAGTCTAAATGTTTATCTGCTGTTCATCTTATATTTTTACCTAACAGAGAAACGCATTGAAGATAGGCTAATTTACAGTTCAAAAGAAACTAATAGCAACAGTTGCTTTGGCACAAAAACTAAATTTAATTTCCTGAATTAATTTATTTTGGAATTAGCAAACTGGAACTGTAATTCTGACTTCTAAGAAATAATGCATGTAAATTACACAGAGGATCTTGTTCTGAACCTTGTGGCCAATGAAATAAAATAAAAAGAATGCAGTTTTGGAAAATGTGTTAAAGATGGTATTGTTGTCTAACTCTTTTTGCAAATCTCTTTTACCTTTAGGCTGAGGAGAATGTGCTTAATTTTGCAAGTGTGACTCTGATAGAACAAAATTGCCTTAGTATAGAGGTGACTGTTAAGGGCACGCAACTACTAAAGCACTGAAAAGTGAAAGCTAGTCACTCAGTCATGTCTGACTCTTTGCATTCCCATGAACTGTAGCCTGCCAATCTCTGTCCATGGAAGTCTCCAGGCAAGAATGCTACAGTGGGTTGCCAATTCCTTCTCCAGGGAGTCTTCCCCACCCAGGGATTGAATCTGGGTTTCCCACACTGCAAGCAGACTCTTTACAGTTTGAGCCACGAGGAAGGCCCAGGGAAGCACTAACTAGTTCTAAATGCAAAGCATTTGTATCATCTATGAAGTTGTGGGATAATTTCCATACTAGTCTAGTAAACATTTTACATGACTCACCATACTTTAAAACTTATAAGTGATTTTTATTGTTAAACTATATACAGTTTATTCCTAATTTGTCGGAAAGTTTGTGGCAAGTTTTAAAGTCAGGTGTTTGGAGTTCAGTATAGAATTTTCTATAGAAATTACATTATACATGATGGTTAAATCTTTAGGCTAATTCATCATGTGTCAGAGAGATCTGTGGAATTCAACATGGTATCAAAGAAATCTAGCTATGATCTTAAGGGCAATGATTTAGAGTTTTGACCTTCAGTTCTGAAATATATTTGCTCCCTTCAGTAAGGCCCTGCATTGCCTTTGTGTTCGCTTTTCCCTTTGAAACACAAGAGAATGAGATGGCAAGGTGGCTGAAGATGCATTCAAAGAAAATAATTGAGAGACAATAATAGAAGATACAAAATGGAAGAGGAAGAAAATATTTTTGGAGGTAGATTACCCAAATAACTAAGTATTGTTTAGGTAATGGCAGCTTGTCTTCTATTCTCTCTGTTGTTTATGGCATGTAAAGTTTCAGACTATTGGGACAGGAAAAATTGTGGTAGCTACTAGACAAATACAGCTATTTAAATTAAGTTAATTAAAATTAAATGTAATTAAAATCCATTTCCTCAGTTGTGCTGGCCATATTTCAAATACTCAATAGCTGCATGAGTTTTATGACTGCCATTCTGGGACAGCAGAGATACAGAATATTTCAACCATCATAGACAGTTCTACTCGACAGAGCTGCTCTAAAGGAGGGATTGACAAACTTTTTCCAGAGGGCTGTAGAGTCAATATTCTAGGCTCAGTGGCCCTGCAAGGTCTATGTCTTATATTTTTATAACCTTTTAAAAATATAAAAAACATTCTTTGCTCATGGATTGTACAATAATTGGCTTCAGACTGAACACAGTTGGTTTCTCCCATTCTAGAGCATCTCATTCCTTTCTTCTGATAAATGCAGGTTAGGAGATCAGAAATAGGTTCACAGTAAAAACTTTTGCTCTGTCTAAGATGGGTACTTATGCTTCAGGTTGAAGCTTAAGCAAGAAATTTTTCCTCTGCTAAGGAACATGATTTGGTCTGTAGTTTCTATGCTGTGCCCAGATAAGCCAGATCGTATCCTTCATTTCAGTGATTCTGGATGATGGAACTTGAAAAAATTTATTACAATATCATAAGTTGTTTGCTCTGGAAGCATCAATCTTTGCATACTTGGCAATTTTATATCAATAAAATAATAAAAATATGTATTGATGAAAATGTTTCTATGCTCTGATGCAATCTCATTGTAATTAGTCTAAAATTTTTTTCTAAATGTTTAATGTGGTAAAGTAGAATCTCATAGAGTATTTAGTATCTTTAAAATAAATCTTTTTTTATACTTGCAGTTTGTGTAAATGATTGAAGTTTGTGTAAATATTTGTATCATGAAAATGTGAACATCTGTTATTTTTTATTATTAAATTTCAAAATATTTTATTTTATATTTCTTCTTTAGTCATCGCCATTTGTAAAAGTAACCTTAGGTTTTAAATCTTTACTTGCTTTAAAAACATAAAAGTAAAATTTAAGAGTATTATTTAAAATATTTATGTCTGCAATTTAACAAGATTGTTGAATATCAACTATGTGCCAAATATTATGCTAAGCACTGGGGGTAAAAATCGATTATGTAATTCCTGATCTCAAGGAACTCAGATGTAGCAGGAAGGCAGGCACAAAAATCTGTAAAGCAGTATATGAAGTGCAATATAAGTTATTTAAGAAAAAAATGTGGAAGACAGGAGCAAAGAACTGTACCAGAGTAATATCTATAAAATCTTTAGAAGGGACGAGGCATCTCTTTAGGGCTTTTTGGATTTATGGATGAATGAGATATTTTAGAAATGAGAGAGCGAGCCAAGTCCTGCTGTATGAAACAAATAAAATGCATATATGCATCGCACACACATACACACACTTGGAATAAGTACTCAGAGAAAGGAGAGTATAATTTTGCTTGACTAGCAATTGTGAATGTAGGATGGTAAGATATGTGTCTAGATTTGTGGTTAATCTGTGTGACTTACTAAAATTACTGAATGCTATAATAAAATAGGCAGTGAGATGAATTTAAGCATAGCCTTGGCTTTATTTAGAAATTTGATTCTGGTGGCAGGGTATAAAAATGATTGGATCAAAAAATTAAGGTAGGATGATGCCATAGGAAGCTCTTTCAATAGATAAGGTAAATAGTATGCTGCTGCTGCTTCTAAGTTGCATCAGTCATGTCCGACTCTGTGAGACACCATAGACGGCAGCCCACCAGGCTCCTCCGTCCCTGGGATTTTCCAGGCAAGAACACGAGTGGGTTGCCATTTCCTTCTGCAGTGCATGAAAGTGAAAAATGAAAGTGAAGTCGCTCAGTCACGTCTGACTCCTCGTCCCATGGTGTAGCTCATCAGGCTCCCCCGTTTATGGGATTTCCCAGGCAAGAGTACTGGAGTGGGTTGCCATAAACATAAAATTAAACAAGTAATATGACAATACAAGGGACTCTTAGAATTTTAAAGTAGTTGGGAATAAATTTGGGCAGAATTTGATCATTTGATGTGGGGTAAGGAAGAAGTTAAAAAAATGAAACCACATTTTATAGCTTGCTATCCAAGCCAGCTTTGAAACTCTTAAAGGAGATGAATAACGTGGAAGAGAATAGGTTTTAAAAATGGAAATAGAGATTTTAGTTTGAAAAGATTAATTGTGAAGAACCAATGTATCATACAGCTAGAAATGTATAACAGTAGTATAGTTATTGGTATAGAAAAAAGAATTCAACAGTCATATGCTATCACCTAATCAACACATTATATGTTTGTAAAGTGTTAAGTGTTGTATTAAATGTTTAGCATTCACTGCACAATTTATTCACAAAAACTTTGTGGGGAGTATTGTTATTATCACTCATTTTAGAAATGAGACAACTTTGCTTTTTCTACCAGCAGTATCTTTTGTCCTCTTATATAATTCAGAAAAGTGAGACAATATGTTTGAAAACATCTAACAATGCCTGGTTCACGGTTGAACCTCAACCAATTTAGATATAGTAGAAGAGCATGAGTTCTGCAATCAGACTATGGTTTCAAAATGCCAAAACTGAACAAAGATATTATAAGAGAGGAAACTATAGACCAATATCTCCTATGAGCTTAACATGTCAACACCCCTAACAAAATGTTAGCAAATCAAATCCAGCAATGTGGAAAAGAATTATACATCATGACTGAGTAGATTTATCTGGAGTAGGCAAAGTGAAAGTGAAAGTGAAGTCGCTGAGTCGTGTCCGACTCTTTGTGATCCCGTGGACTCTAGCCCACCAGGCTCCTCCGTCCATGGTATTGTCCAGGCAAGAATACTGGAGTGGGTTGCCATTTCCTTCTCCAGGGGATCTTCCCGACCCAGGGATCGAACTTAGGTCTCCTGCATTATAGGCAGACGCTTTAACCTCTGAGCCACCAAGGAAGCCCCGGGTTAGGCAAGGTTGGTTCAAAATTCCAAAATCAATGGCTACAACTTATTACATGTCTATGCGCTTAGTAGCTCAGTCATGTCTGACTTTTTATGACCCCATGAACTGTAGCCTGGAGGCTCCTCTATCCAGGAGATTTTCCAGGTAAGAATACTGGAGTGGGATGCCATTTCTTCCTCCAGGGGATCTTTCCAACCAAGAAATCAAACATGTGTCTGCTGCATTTCCTGCATTGGCAGGCGGATTCTTTACCACTGAGCAATCTAGGAAGCCCTTACATAACTCATCACATTGATAGGTTAACAGAGAAAAAACATAATCAATAGATGTATAAACTGCATTCAAAAGAAGTCTAACACCTATTCATGACAAAAAACAGCAAGTGAGGAAGATAGGTAAACAAAATCTGCAAAAAACCCTACACCTAACATTATATTTACATGATGAGAAAGTAGAAACCTCCCTAAGATCAGGAACATAGCAAGAATGTCCCTTCTCACTACTCCATCAACTTTGTAGTGAAAGTCCTAGTTAATGCAATACGACAAGAAAAGGAACTAAAAATTAGACAAAATGGAAGGAAACAGTAATGTTCTCTTTGTTTATAGATGACATTTTTATATAGAAATACCAAAGAACCAAGAAAACCATTCCAGAAACTAATAAGAAAATATAGCAATGTTGCAAGATGCAGCAATAATTATTTTAATATTAAAATATCAGTTGTTTTCTATATAACAGCAGTGAACAATTGTATTTTAAATTAAAAAGATAATGCTACTTGTATGGAAATAAAAACAAAACATCGTTTGTGTTTCAAAAAATGAAATATTTAAGTATAATCTAACATGATAGATCTGCCTGAGAAAACCTAGAAAACTTTGATGAGGGAAATCTAATAAGATATGAGTAAATGGAAAGATATTCTGTGTTCATGCATAGGAAGATTTGAGTTGTTAAGATGTCAATTCTTCTTAACTTTATTTATAGACTCAGTGCAATGCCAATTAAAAATCCCAGCAAATTATTCTGTGAATACTGTCAAACTGATTTGCAAAAGATCCAAATTAGCAAAACAGTATTGAAGAAGGAAGCTGAAAGACTGGCACTATCTGACTTATTATATTTACTACAGAACTAAACAAGAGTGTATGGTAACGGTAAAACAGTAGACAAATAGATCAATGGAACAGAATTACAGCCTAGAAATAGACTCACAAAAATTAGTCAGCTGATATTTGACAAAGAAACTAAGACAATTAAAAAAAAAAGTTACCACCAAGTCATGACAAAAACTCAATAGAGAAATGATAAACTTTTCAAGAAATGGCCCTGGAACTACTGGATATCCATATACAAAAATTAGTAAGTTAAATAATCCTACACTTTTGGGACTTCCCTTGCAATCCAGTGGGTAAGACACCACACTCCCAGTGCAGGAAGCTGGGTTCTATCCTTGGTCATGGAACTCGTTCTCATATGCTGCAACTAAGAGTTCTCTTGCTGCAATGAAGATTGAAGACCCTGCACGCCACACCTAAAACCCAGTGCTGTCAAATAAATAAATTAATAACATTTAAAAAATAATCTTACACTTTTGCAGAAGTTTACTAAAAGTAGCTCATAGACCTACCTGTAAAACACAAAACTATACAACTTTGAGAAGATAACAAAGGAGAAAATCTAGGTGACCTTGGATTTAGTGATGACTTCTTATATACAAACAAAAATCATGACCTAAGAAAGAAAAAAATGATAAGTTCAACTTCATTAAAGTTACATGCTTTTGCTCTATGAAAGTCACTGTTAAGACAATTAAAATACAAGGCATAGACTTGGAGAAAATCTTTGCAACACACGCATCATTTGATAATAGAGTATTGTCTCCAAATATACAAGAAACACTTAAAACTCAATAATAAAACAAATACCCAATTTAAAAATGGGAAATATATGAACAGATAACTCCATGAAAAAATATGTAGATAACAAGTAAGCATATAAAATACGTTCAACATCCTATATCATCAGTTCAGATCAGTCACTCAGTTGTGTCCAACTCTTTGCGACCCCATGAATTGCGGCACACCAGGCCTCCCTGTCTATCACCAACTCCTGGAGTCCACCTGAACCCATGTCCATCGAGTCGATGATGCCATCCAACCATCTTATCCTCTCTCATCCCCTTCTCCTCCTGCCCTCAATCTTTCCCAGCACCAGGGTCTTTCCAAATGAGTTGGCTCTTAGCATGAGGTGGCCAAATTACTGGAGTTTCAGCTTCAACATCAGTCCTTCCAATGAACACCCTTTAGAATAGTCGGTTGGATCTCTTTGCAGTCCAAGGGACTCTCAAGAGACTTCTCCAACACCACAGTTCAAAAGCATCAATTCTTTGGCTCTCAGATTTTTTTATAGTCCAACTCTCACATCCATACATGACCACTGGAAAAACCATAGCCTTGACTAGACGGACCTTTGTTGGCAAAGTGATGTCTCTGCTTTTTAATATGCTGTCTAGGTTGGTCATAACTTTCCTTCCAAGGAGTAAGTATCTCTTAATTTCATGGCTGCAGTTACTATCTGCAGTGATTTTGGAGCCCAGAAAAATAAAGTCAGCCACTGTTTCCCCATCTATATCCCATGAAGTGATGGGACCAGATGCCACGATCTTAGTTTTCTGAATGTTGAGCTTCAAGCCAACTTTTTCAGTCTCCTCTTTCACTTTCATCAAGGGGCTCTTTAGTTCTTCTTCACTTTCTGCCATATGGGTGGTGTCATCTGCATATCTGAGGTTATTGATATTTCTCCCAGCAATCTTGATTCCAGCTTGTGCTTCCTCCAGCCCAGCGTTTCTCATGATGTAATCTGCATGTAGGTTAAATAAGCAGGGTGACAATATACAGCCTTGACGTACTCCTTTTCCTATTTGGAACCAGTCTGTTGTTCCATGTCCAGTTCTAACTGTTGCTTTCTGACCTGCATATAGGTTTCTCAAGAGGCAGATCAGGTGCTCTGGTATGCCCATCTCTTTCAGAATTTTCCACAGTTTATTGTGATCCACACAGTCAAAGGCTTTGGAATAGTCAATAAAGCAGAAATAGATGTTTTTCTGGAACTCTTGCTTTTTTCGATGATCCATCAGATGTTGGCAATTTGATCTCTGGTTCCTCTGCCTTTTCTAAACTGAACTGAACCACTGTACACCAATTCGAATTACTAAACTCTAGGACACTGCCAACACTAAATGCTCATGAGGATGTGAAACAACAGAAACTCTGATTTATTGCTGTGGCAATGCAAAAATCGTACAAAGGTTATGCAAGACAGTTTGGTATTAAAAAAAAAAAAAAGCTTAGCCTAGTCTTAAAATATGCTCCAGCAATTGCCCTTATTGTAGATTGATTTGCATTGCCCAAGAAAGATACATTGAAATCTTAACTCTTGGTACTTCAGGATGTGATCTTGTTTCAAAACAGAGTCTTTTAGAAAAGTTGTTAAGTTAAAAATGAGTTTCTTGAATGAGCCCAAATCCAGCATGACTGGTGTCCTTATAAAATGGGGAAAGAGAACACAGAGAGACACATCACTGTCAAAATGAAATGATGACACGGAGGAAAACACCACATGCAGAAGGCAGAGATTGGAGTAAATCTTTCCAGGAACACCAAAGATTGCCAGCACCTCACCTAGGAGAGCAGAATGGAACAGATTCTTCCTTACAGCTGTCAGAAGGAACCCATCCTGTTATCTTTGTTTCAGACTTCTAGCCTCTAGAACTGTGATAAATTTCTGTTGTTCGTAGGGACTGTTTGTGGTACTTTGTTTCAGCAGCCCTAGGAAACTAATACAGAACTTCTGGGTAATTACTCAGATGAATCAAAAATTTGTGTCCACTCAAAAATCTGTATATGAATGTTTGAACTGAAAGTCGCTCAGTCGTGTCTGACTCCTTGTGACCCCATGGACATACAGTCCAAGGAATTCTCCAGGCCAGAATACTGGAGTGGGTAGCCTATCCCTTCTCCAGTGGATCTTCCAAACCCAGGAATCAAACCAGGGTCTCCTGCATTGTAGGCATATTCTTTACCGTTTGAGCTATCAGGGAGGCCCTCATATGAATGTTTATAGCAGCTCTATCCATGGTCTCCAAAATTTGGGAGCATCCAAGATGAACTTCAGTAGGTGAATGAAAAACTTTGATGCATCTAAGCAAAGGAATATTTTTCAGTGATTAAAAAAACGAGCTATCAAACCATGAAGACCCATGGAAGAACTTTAAATGCAGAGTTGCTAAGTGAAAGAAAACAGTTTGAAAAGACTGCATTCTGTATGATTCCAAAGATATGACATTCTGGAAAAGGCACAACTATAGATACAGTAAATGATCAGTGGTTGCTAGGGATCTGGCAAGAGGGAAAAAGGATGAAAATGTGGAGTACAGGTTATTTTTAGGGAAGTGAAACTATTGTCTGATACTGTTACAGAAATATATGACTTTATCCATTTGTCCCCATGAAATGATAGAACACAAACAGTGAACCCTATGTAAGCTATGATTTTAGTAATGTAAATGTATCATTATCTAACAAATGTACCATAATAGCAAGGTGTTAATAATAGGGAAAACTATGCAGGATGGTTGTGAGAAAGTATGTGGGAGTTCCCTATACTTTCTGCTCAATTTTCTGTAGACCTTAAACTACTCTAAAAATTGGTTTATTCATTAAGAAAAATGCACTTTAACCTTTAGTAGTTGTGAGGTCTGTGCCTCAGTTTTCTCTTCTGCCAAAAAGGACTAATAACAGAACTACTTTATAGAGTTGTGAAAATTAAATGTGATAAGACATGTAAATCACTTAGCACAGTGCCTTGTGTGTAGCAGGTAGTCAAGCATGTTCTGTCTAGTTAAAGAGATGTTGGAGTTTCATAAATATCACATATTTGCATTTGTTTTTGAAGTGGAAAATTTTGACATAGCTGGACACTAGCCTGTTAGAAATTTAATATATACATCGGCATAGAGCTTAATTTCATTACGTTTCTGATTTGTGACTGGTACATAGTGTTGAGACAATCATCTTAAATGAGAGAATCTTCTGGTAATATGTGTTTTCCAATGAGGGCTAAAGAACTTATGCAGCTTCTTGGCTTTATGCAGCAGATGCAAACATTGCATGAAATTTACTAAATGGAGTTACTGTAACAGATAGCTGTGGATGCATCTTAAACGCATCATCCCTAGTGCTCTATTAAAACAATCCTTCAGACAAATAAAAAATTAGAACTATGTTAGTGCACATATGAGATCCTTAGGGACATTTAATAATGACTTATTTCTTCTTATTTTATTAAAAAAATTGCTTTTATTAGCAGGTGAGGTTGAAAATCAGCTTTATGTTGTCTAACTCAATTTTCAATCTCCAGCAACATAAAGCTTACAGACTGGTAGCAGTATTTGTAAATTAAATATTGCTTTAATCTTCAGTGGCAAAGATTTATGAAATATTGCTTTAAATTTGTGCTTCATGTAATAAAGCAAATTGAATTTATTTTATAGACAAAAGCAACTTGAAGAAACCCATAGATTACTTTGGCCACTGAAGAGTATAAATTATGTCTAACTAAATTTTGTCAGTACTGTGTGTTGAGCTATTTAGATAAAACATGTTTTTGACACTTATTGCAAAATGATACCTTCTTCTAGACTCCTGCATTCTCTGGAGTATGGAATGAATCATTAAGGGAATTAGTAATCTCTCTGTTGACATGAACCACATTATACAAGATGTAAAAATTTAAGTGTATTTTTCTAAGTAAATTATTGTGACAAGGTATCCAAACCTATTATGATGAATTTGAGGCATGCCAAAACATTATACAACCCACATGTGTAATTTCTAGGCAAATTCACTGCCATTATTTAGGATTTTTAATGTATATTTATTCCCACAGGGTGTAATCCCACAAAGAGGCAAGGTAAGTAAATCATTGTGATGGTAGTACCTGCTTGTTTGAAGTAAAAGCATTCTTACAGAGTGTGAGGCTTTCTAGTGGACACCCCATCACCTATGTTGGCCAGTGTTTTATTCTCTAGAAACATCATAAAGACAACCTCTATGAACAAAGCTTTGCACTAGAAAGAAAAAAAAAAAAATATATATATATATATTTTTTTTTTAAGACTCCAAGGAACAAAACATTTAATGGGCAAAAAATATATGTATATGATGTATATGTGTGTAAACATTAAAACATAGACTACCAACCATAGGGCTCAACAACTGAGGGGGAATGAAAGATAAAGCATGGGTAGATGATTAAAAAAAAAAACACTATAACTGGATCCAGAAAAACTACTATTTGGTAATATTTATAATCAAATTAGTGTTAACACTACAATTTATCTGTATGGCAAATGCCACTGAACAGCATTTCAATTCAATAATTTAATTATGAATTATATTGACTGTCATTAATTTGGAAGGAGATAACGAGCCTTTGGTTCACAGTTGTTCATCCTTTTCTTGCAAAAAATGTTTGTCTAGACAGACCTAACCCAAAACCTGCAACCTATGTTTGTTATTGTTATATTGCAACCTATATTTGTTATTTATATCAAACTCTGGTGGCCCTGACAGGCATAGTAGGTAGCCCCCTCTCCTCCCATTATATGCTGCTCCACACAAAGAAAGAACCACTTTGGTGATTCTTCAGTGGGCTTCTTTGTATATTAAAGCTGACATATTTCATATTTGGAGATGCTCTTTCAACCCTTTTACTGAGTGAACTTCAGATTTTGCAAGGAACTCAAAATAACACAAGGGTCTGTAACAGATAGAGATTTCAGGATAACCTATTTTAAATCCAATAGATCCACTTGCAAAGGCTAGAAAGGTTGCTGCATGGAGCCTCTGCTTCATCCCAAAGAGAAGATAATGCAGACTCCTAGGGTTTTGGAGTAAGCTTCTCCTCTGTGCTGTGTTCTGTAGCCTATTGTTGTTGTTTAGTCACTAAGTTGTGTCTGATTCTTTCATGACCCCCATGGACTGTAGCCCACCAGTCTCCTCTGTCCATAGGATTTTCAAGGCAGGAATATTGGAATGGGTTGCCATTTCCTTCTCTAGTCTGTGGCCTATATGGAGCATGATAAAAAAATTCCATACCAGAAATAGACTGTTGTATTTCTGATTCAGTGAAGAGGGTTTTATTTGGATGATAACCTGGGTATTACAGTGGAAAACATAAAAATATTCCTAAAATAGAACAATATCCCTAAAGCTGGAACTATATTATGGTATAATCTACAGTTGCATAGGCACTGCTTCTGCAAATCAGAGCCCCTGGCCACCCTTTTGAACTAATCATTTAATGACCTTAATCTCATAGGGAGAGGCTGTAGTTTTTAAATCCCTTTTGTCTTCATTTCTGGGAAGTTCTGAGCCCTCTCCTTGTAAGTATTAATTAGTTCAATTCCATACACTTTTTTGTCAATTGAAAGAAGCCCCCATCCCTACCTATCAGTACTTTATTTTGTTAATCTATTTTATTTTTAATCTATTTCATATAAATTATAATTGGGAACACCATCATCTTTTTTAGCTATTTTTTTTTATTCTATAAGCTATTATGCATAGCCTTGTAAGAGGAAGATTCCTTATAAGAATCTATCTAGTGACTATGTTAGGTTGTTTGGTACCCTTGAATGTTACCTGTTTTTCTGGGAGGAGGTGTAGTTACCCAAGCCATGCATTTAAGGCATTTTCTATTTTCATTTCTTTTTACACAGAATAACTAGCACCCTAGAAACACTATCCTGTCTTGGACTAATACACTTATATTCAGAGGAAAGTGAAAGATGAAAGAATAAGAGCATTATTCCTCCTGAATAGTTTAGCAAGTTGTAACACTTTGCCTGCTCCTCTTCATGGAGCCTGCTTATTTCTGGCAATCTCCCTTAAAGACCATTAATGACAATGAAAGAATATTCTCCTTGGTCTCTGGTTCATGATACAGTCAACACAGGAGATAAGTGGCAATTAGTCACCTGCAATTTGGATCTTTGTCATTGTTGAATCTTACCACTTCCAGAAAAGTACTTTTTTTAAAATTTAAACCTTTTATTTTGTATTGGGGTATAGCTGATTAACAATGTTGAGATAGTTTCGGGTAAACAGTAAAGAGACTCAGCCATACATATACATGTATCCATTTTCCCTCCAAACTCGCTTCCCATCCAGGCTGCCACGTAACACTGAGCAGAGTTCCATGTGCTATAAAGTAGGTCCTTGTTGCTTATCCAGTTTAAATATAGCAATGTACACATGTCTATCCCAAACTTCCTACCTCTCCCTTCCTGCTAGCAACCATAAGTTTGTTCTCTATGTCTGTGAGCTTGTTTCTGTTTCCTAAGTAAGTCCATTGTTTAATTTCTTTTTAGATTTCACATATAAAGGTTATCATACATTTCTCCTTCACTGTCTGACTTACTTCTCTCACTATGACAATCTATAGATCCATCCATGTTGCTACAAGTTACATTATTTCATTTTTTTATGGCTGAGTAATATTCCATTGTACGTGTGTGTGTGTGTGTGTGTGTGTGTACACCACATCTCCACATCTTCATTCATCCTTCTGTTGATGCACATGTAGGTTGCTTCCATGGCTTGGCTATTGTAAATAGTGCTGCAGTAAACCAGTGGCACAGTGGTAAAGAATCTGCCTGTCAATGCAGGAGACACAAGAGACACGAGTTTGATCCCTGGGTTGGGAAAATCCCCTGGAGAAGGATATGGCTACCCAGTGTAGTATTCTTGCCTGGAAAATTCCATGGGCAGAGGAGCTTGGTGGGCCGCAGTCCCTGGGATCACAAAGAATCAGACACAACTAAGCGACTAAGCACAACACATGCTGCAATGAGCATTGGGGTGCATGTATCCTTTCAGAGTATATTTTTCTCCAGAGATACGCCTAAGGAATGTGATTGCAGGGTCATATGGTAGCTCTATTTTCAGGTTTTTTTTTTTTAATTTTATTTTTAAACTTTACATAATTGTATTAGTTTTGCCAAATATCAAAATGAATCTGCCACAGGTATGGTTTTAAGGAACTTTCACACTGTTCTCCATTGTGGCTATACCAATTTACATTCCCACCAATGGTATAGGAGGGTTCCCTTCTCTCCACACCCTCTCTCGCATTTTCTGTTGGTGTAAGGTGATATCTCAATGTAGTTTTGATTTGTATTTCTCTAATAATTAGTGATATTGAACATCTTTTCATGCGCCTCTTGCCCATCTGTATGTCTTCCTTGGAGAAATATCTGTTTAGGTATTCTACCCATTTATTGATTGGCCTGTTTTTTTTTTTTTAATGCTGTTAAGCCTCATGTGCTGTTTGTAAATTGTGGAGACTAATCCCTTGCCAGGCACATAATTTGAAAATATTTTCTCCCAATTTGTGTTTTTGTTTTGTTTTGTTTATTGTTTTCTTTGTTGTGGAAAAGCTTTTGAGTTTAAGTAGGTTCTATTGTTTATTTTTGTTTTTTTTTTCCATTACTCTACAGTCATCAAAAATGTATGGTACTGGCACAAACATAGAAATATAGATCAGTGGAACAGGATAGAAGACTGAGAAACGAATCCATGCACCTATGGTCAGTTAATATGTGGCAAAGGAGGTAAGATTATACAATGTTGGAAAGACAGTCTCTTCAACAAGTGGTGCTTGGAAAACCGGACAGCTACATGTTAAAAAAAATGAAATTAGATCATTACTTGATGCCATCCACAAAAATAAGCTGTAAGTGATTCAAAGACCTAAATGTGAGATCAGACATGGTAAAACTCCTAGAGGAAAACATAGGCAGAACACTCTCTGACATAGATTGCAGCAATATTCTGTTTTCAATCCAGACTACTTTCTTAACCTTTCATTGATATGCTTTTGATCTTTAATTACTAGGCTCCCTTTGAAGGTTATCATGGGTTTAGCTCTCTGCACCAAATTGTCAAACAAGTGAGAACAATTAACCCAATAATACACACATCAGGCATGGAATGATATTTCTAAAGAGAAATTTCTAATATAGGAGAATTAATGGATTTGTAGTTTCCTCTGTAATGGTAATGGAGCAGCACGTAGGAATATAAGGCATCTAGATACCATGATCCGGAGAAGGCCATGACACCCCACTCCAGTACTGTTGCCTGGAAAATCCCATGGACGGAGGAGCCTGGTAGGCTGCAGTCCATGGGGTCACAAAGAGTAGGACACGACTGAGTGACTTCACTTTCATTTTTCACTTTCATGCATTGGAGAAGGAAGTGGCAACCTACTCCAGTGTTCTTGCCTGGAGAATCCCAGGGATGGGGGAGTCTGGTGGGCTGCCATCTATGGGGTCGCACAGAGTCGGACACGACTGAAGCGACTTAGTAGCAATAGCAGCAGCAGCAGATACCATGATCAGAGATGGTCCCCTGGCTGAAGAACCATTGCATGACCTGGACCTTGGGCTGAGGATTATAGTCACAGCTCTATTAATTGATAGAGTTTTGCTCATCAACCCTGCTCTGTCACAGTAATATTTTCCATTAGGAGAGCACAAAGATCAGAGACCCCATGATCAAAGACTGGGGTCCGTGCTTTACAGTTGTAAATATATGATATAACAAATCCCTGGCTTCCAACCCTAATCCACACCACCTCAGCTTTCTCACAGAATTAAATTCCTTACTGCTTGTCTGTACCTCTTTTCTATGGAGCAGTTTGAGTTTCCTATTAATCCTGATCTGCATTTACCCAACATGCTCAGGAAGACCAGGCTGCATGGAATCAGCCTTGGAAAAGTTAATTCTTCTTACCTCTCATTTGGAATCTCTGAAGGAAAATGCTGAGAAAAAACAATGTGACTTGAAAGAGACAATAGAGTAAACTTTAGAGATGACATATTCACATGTAGATGAACCCTTTGTAAAAAAAAAAAATGGCAGCATGTTGAAACACTGCAAGTTTGTAGTTAATGGTGCAGCAGCGATGTGGAAGGTTTACACATTACGCTCAATTTGTAAACCCTGAAACTGAAGTATTACGTTTTTCTTTTCAGAGAATCTCTTACATATAAAGTTTTGCCTGGAGTTCTGAAATCCACATTAAATAATGTTGTCAAAACGATGACTCTATTAAAATATAAGCTTCAGTATTCCAATTCTATCTTCAGCTTTATTTAAAGAAATAGGATTAGAACACCACACTCTACTGCTTAATACTGAAATATGCTGATTATAAAAAGAAAGAAATTTGTTAAGAGTTTGTAAATTAAAAGAACTGGTATCTGTGTATTTGTGGGTGGTGAATGCATCGGTGTGATTATCACGAGATATGATTGAAAGAGTTATTTCAGAAATGACTTACCTAATGAAAATTCTGTAACATTCAAATAAAATTACAGACAAGTACAAAGATTATATATGTATACTGAAAAGTCTTGTGGATTCACAGTCAAAATTCAGCTTTGGAAAAATGAAGTTTAAAGTACTTCCTAATAATATTTAATTTGGATTGGAATTTTTAAATTGTTAATCTAAAAACAATTTAGATTGTTGCTCCTGTGGAAGGAAAAAAAAGTAACTTTATCAACTCTGAAATAGTGCTATGTACTGTCCATTTTGATTTTAGTCTTACTGCGTCTGCTCATTTGGAAAATTATTCAATACTTAGGTGAGCATACTTCTTCCCAATCCACTTCAGTGAGATTGCTTTGTACTTTTGTGATGTTATGAGTGTGTGTTGAGTCGCTTCAGTCGTGTCCGACTCTTTGCAACCCCATGGACTATAGCCCACCAGGTCTCTCTGTTTATGGAGTTCTCCAGGCAAGAATACTGGAGTGAGTTGCCATGCCCTCCTCCAGATCTTCCCAATCCAGGAATTCTACCCATGTCCCGTATGTCTCCTGTATTAGCAGGCAGGGTCTTTACCACTAGCGCCACCTGGGAAACCTCACACTTGTGACACACTTTGATTATTTTGTCACTGTCTGTATTCTCTCTTGGGATTCTCCCAACCTCCTAAACGATTTTTTAAAGTATATATCCATTTGGGTTCACTCTGCTGTATGCTGTGAAGTACTATGGGTTTTTCACAAATCCATGTGTGAAGCTACCATTACGGTACCATGCAGAAGAGTTTTACCACCTTAAAAATATCCTGTGTTCCATTTATTCATCCCTCCTCTCTTCCACTGAACCCGTGCAGTCATGATTATTTACCATCCCTGTTGTTTACCTTTCCCCAAACATCATATAAATGGAGTCATACAGTATGTAACCTTTCAGACTGGCTACTTTTACTAGAAATATTCAGCTAAAACTCATCCTTGTTATTTACATAGCTTGATGGTTCATTTATTTTAATTGCTGACTAATATTCTATACATTCCATTATATGTATGTACGATAATTTGCTTATTAATTCACCCATTGAAGAACATCTTGCTTGCTACTAATTTTTGACAACTATGAATGAAGCTGCTGTAAACAGTCTAGTGCAGGATTTTGTGTGGAATTAAGTATTGAGAACAGTAGGGTAAGTAACTAGGAGCACAACTGCTTGATCACATGGTAAGATTATGTTCGGTTTTGTAAGAAGCAGATAAATGATCTTTCAAAGTAGCTATGCACTTTTGCATTCCAACAGCAAGGAATGAGAGTTCTTATTGCTCTACATCTTTGACAATTTAGCATTGTCAAATGTATTTTAGCAAGTGTTAACGGTTGTTTAGTGCTATCTTGATATTTTAGTTTTAACTTTTATGATGACAAATGATATTTTTAAATATCTTTTTTATTGAGATGTATTTTTGGATCTTTTGCCTGTTTTTTAATTTGCTTGTTTGCTTTCTTATTGTTGAGTTTTAAGTGTTCTTTTTTATAATTTGTATATAAGTTTTTGAAATCAAATTGGTATTTTACAAATATTTTCTCTCAGTCTGTGGCTTACCTTTTCATTTTCTAATCAGTATCGGAAACTTTAGTTTTAACGAAGTCCAAATTACTAGTTTCTTTCTTAATCGGATTGTGCTTTTGATATTTTACCTAAAAACTCATTACCAAATCCAAGGTAACAGATTCTTTCCCAAGTTTCTTCTAGAAGTTTTATAGTTTTGTTTGTTTGTTTTACATTTTGCTCTAAAATTCGTTGTGAGTTAATTTTTGTGTAAGATGTAACGGCTGTGTCAAGGGCATGTAAAAATTTAAAAATTTTGTTTATTTATGGATGTCCAATTGTTCTAGCATCATTTATTGAGAAAAAGACTATCCTTTCTCCATTGATTACAGTTTTATTTCTGGGCTTTCTGTTTTGTTCCATTGATTTTCCTGTTTGTTCTTTCTCCAATGACATGCTGTCTCAATTCCTAGAACTTTATATTAAATATTTAAATCAAGTAGTTTAAGTTCCTCAACTGCATTTTTCTTCAATATTGTGTTAATGATTCTAGATCCTTTGCTTTTCCATAGAAGTTTTAGAATTAGTTTATGAGTATCTACATAGTAACCAACTAGAATTTTGATTGGGATTCAATTAAATATATAGATCAAGTTGGGAAAAACTTAGCTGTGTAAGTTATAGCTATGATGCGCTCCCTTAATTGATACTAAATCTGCCAATCCATGAATATAGAATATTTTTCCATCAATATGAATTTCCCTCAACTTCTTTCTTCAACATTTTTCTTTTAATTTTCTTTACGGATCATGTGCTATTCTATTAGATTGATAACAAAGTACTTCAGTTTTTGAATGTTATGGTAAATGGTGAAAAAGTGGAATTGTTAGATGCTCAGTCATGTCTGACTCTTTGCAACCCCATGGTAAATGGTATTGCTTATTAGACTTCAAATTCCAATTGTTACTGAAATACGGTAAAAGAATTGAATTTTGTTTGTTCACTTTGTATCATTAGGTTTTGCATTCTTGCTTATTAGTTCCAGGAATTTTTGGTAGATTCTTAGGGATTGTATACATAAACAATCAAACTGATCTAATTTTTTAACTTTCTAAACTGTATAACTTGTACTTCTTTTTGTTGTTTTACTGGACAATCTAGGATTATTCAGTCTTTATCAAAATTACTGATATTTGGCTCTGCAGGCATCTGCTCTCAGTAAGCAGATCAAGTCTGTGTTTCTTGGTACGCATATCTCGTCAGATATCAGGGTTTTAATTTGTCTTGTGATATGACATCATTTCTCTGATCGTCCAAAACAAGTCATTGATTTTCAGTGTGCCTAGCTTTCTTGTTGTTAACAATGGGAGTGACAATTTCCAATCACTTTGCATGTCAGAACTGATCCTGGAAATCTCTTTATCATTATTTTAAATATTTAATATGAAAAACTTCTATTGCAATTTAAATCCATTTTGAATTATCTCAAGACTTTCTAATATTTCATGTTTCACTGAAAAAGAAGAACTATTAAAGCTGAAGAATGATCATACTCTGAAATACAATGATAGGAAATAAAATTATCAGAAATCATGTTACTGGAAAAAAAATATTCATCAACGAAGCAGTAAAGCAATAAATACACTTCTGCATTTTGCTATCACGTGTGCAAAAATTTCTCATCAGTGTTGACTACAATACATTTGAAGACATCATCATTAAAATACATCAATCAGAAACTGTATGTAGACATTCCAAGCATAAAAAAAATTATGAACATGAAAACAATTCCAAGTTTCTCTCTTAAATTTGAATTTAAGATTTTCTTTGAAAGTTTTATATAAATTCAAAGTTTAACTTGTCTATTAATTATTTATCATTTATTTTTATTCTAATTATATAATACAAAGAACACCTAATGAATTTTTGTACCAAGTTCCTCCTACCTATTCTACAATACATCCCAATTTGGCCCAGTGTGTAGTATAGGTATTATCATTTTCTCTGTGTGCCATGGAGTAAAATTGTTTGTGAAGGATGTAAGATGAAGGCTGTAAAATGAAGAATCAGGAGCAGAAACCAATGGTCATTATTTATTGCAGTATGCATAGATTCAGAAGTTCATAACTTCTTGTCATTCTGAAAAATGTCTTTCTGTGAGAGAAACTAGCATCAAGAAATAATTTTTCTGGGGTCAATAAAACAGGTCAGTTCATCAGTACTGAAACTGAACCTGGGAATGGTGTATTTTTTTTTAAATTTTATTATATTTTTTAACTTTACAATATTGTATTGGTTTTGCCATATATCAAAATGAACATGCCACAGGTATACATGTGTTCCCCATCCTGAACCCTCCTCCCTCCTCCCTCCCCATACCATCCCTCTGGGTCGTCCCAGTGCACCAGCCCCAAGCATCCAGTATCATGCATCGAACCTGGACTAGCGACTCATTTCATATATGATATTGAATCATTGATATATGATATTGAATCATTTCATATATGATATTGAATCATATATCAATTCAATGCCATTCTCCCAAATCATCCCACCCTCTCCCTCTCCCACAGAGTCCAAAAGACTGTTCTATACATCAATGTCTCTTTTGCTGTCTCATATACAGGGTTATTGTTACCATCTTTCTAAATTCCATATATATGAGTTAGTATACTGTATTGGTGTTTTTCTTTCTGGCTTACTTCACTCTGTATAATAGGCTCCAGTTTCATCCACCTCATTAGAACTGATTCAAATGTATTCTTTTTAATGGCTGAGTAATACTCCATTGTGTATATGTACCATAGCTTTCTTATCCATTTTTTAAATTGGGGTAAGAAAGTTATGGATTTTTGTGTTCCTGAGACCATCGTCTTCCTTTCCATTGTTTTATTTTGGTGGCTTGATGGAGGTATTTACGAAGAGAAACAAAGCTTCTGTCTAATGTCAATAGTGGGGCCATTATAAGATCTTGAGTAACCTTGAGACTATTTCCTGGGTTAGAAATTTTGAGATCTCTTCATTACACAGAAAATTGGATGTCCCATCCCCCTCTTTTGTTCAGTTCAGTCACTCAGTCGTGTCTGACTCTTTGCAACCCCATGGACTGCAGCATGCCAGGCCTCCCTGTCCTTCACCAACTCCTAGAGCTTGCTCAAACTCATGTCCATCTAGTTGTAATGCCATCCAACCATCTTACCCTCTGTCATGCCCTTCTCCTCCTGCCTTCAATCTTTCCCAGCATCAGGGTCTTTTCAAATGAGTCAGTTCTTCTCATCATGTGGCCAAAGTATTGGAGTTTCAACTTCAGTATCATCCTTCCAATAAATATTCAGGACTCATTTCCTTTAAGATTGACTGGTTTGATCTTTTTGCAGTCCAAGGGACACCCCTCCTTAGCTGTCCCATAAACATGGAAAGTAGTATGGAGCTCTGTTCCCTTTCAGCAGGTCCAGCTCTGCAGCCCAAGCTCACTTCTCTCTGTGGAGTAGCAGTGCAGGATCAGGGAATCCTTATGTTATGGTCTTCAGTTTTTGTTGGTGACTCTTACCAGACAATCATGTGTGTTGTTAGTGGTGTGTATTACTGGGCATCCTCTACATTTTCTGAACAATAGCTGAGGTTGATTAAGATTCCATTGAAAGGTCTGATTTCCTATTTCTCTCTTTTCACTTGTGTTCCTGGTGTAATAAAGTGAAAAAATAATTCTGTAACTTATGATCTGCTACATCCTTTATTTTTGTTACCTGATGGTTACCTTGATGGTTAGAACTGGACATAGAACAACAGACTGGTTCCAAATAGGAAAAGGAGTACGTCAAGGCTATATATTGTCACCCTGCTTATTTAACTTATATGCAGAGTACATCATGAGAAACGCCGGGCTGGAAGAAGCACAAGCTGGAATCAAGATTGCTGGGAGAAATATCAATAACCTCAGATATGCAGACGACACCACTCTTATGACAGAAAGTGAAGAGGAACTAAAAAGCCTCTTGATGAAAGTGAAAGAGGAGAGTGAAAAAGTTGGCTTAAAGCTCAACATTCAGAAAACGAAGATCATGGCATCCGGTCCCATCACTTCATGGGAAATAGATGGGGAAACAGTGGAAACAGTGTCAGACTTTATTTTTCTGGGCTTCAAAATCACTGCAGATGGTGACTGCAGCCATGAAATTAAAAGACGCTTACTCCTTGGAAGGAAAGTTATGATCAACCTAGATAGCATATTGAAAAGCAGAGACATTACTTTGCCAACAAAGGTCCGTCTAGTCAAGGCTATGGTTTTTCCAGTGGTCATGTATGGATGTGAGAGTTGAACTGTGAAGAAGGCTGAGCGCCGGAGAATTGATGCTTTTGAACTGTGGTGTTGGAGAAGACTCTTGAGAGTCCCTTGGACTGCAAGAAGATCCAACCAGTCCATTCTAAAGGAGATCAGTCCTGGGTGTTCATTGGAAGAACTGATGTTGAAGCTGAAACTCCAATACTTTGGCCACCTGATGTGAAGAGCTGACTCATTTGAAAAGACTCTGATGCTGGGAGGGATTGGGGGCAGGAAGAGAAGGGGACGACATAGGATGAGATGGCTGGATGGTATCACCGACTCGATGGACATGAGTTTGAGTGAACTCCGGGAGTTGGTGATGGACAGGGAGGCCTGGTGTGCTGCGGTTCATGGGATTGCAAATAGTCGGACATGCCTGAGTGACTGAACTGAACTGAACTGATTGTTAACACATCAGTGAAAGAACAATCATTTCAGAATCCTGGAAAGCCTTGATGAGAATACAAAAGATAACGGATATTACAATATGAAGTATTTAAGTTTGGAATGTTCCTTGGTGAGAGATAATTTGGTATCTGCAGAAGCAGCCTTGATGATTAGTTTTTCATAGGTTGGTCATAATTAATAATTAAAATACATTTCTCCTGGGAAAATAGAATACTTAATTGCATATGGCCTGTGGACATGGTTCACATGTAAGAGCCTTATTTGTAGTTCACTCAGAGCCTTTACTATATTCTTATCTTTTAGCTATGATGTGACTGTAGTTGGAGAGAGCTATGATGTGACTGTACTTGGAAAGAGTGCAGGATTAGGAGTCTCTACAAGCACAACTCTGAACGACTTTGATCTTTTTCTCCTAGTCATTGATGGCCATATCAGCAAATTCCCCAGTTTTCTGTTATAGCTTGCTCTGGACCCTTTGAAAATAATGTGATACCTGGGTATCACTCTACTGTGAAAATATGGTGTTATCTTATGATTAAATGTGGTAAAATGCCATTACAGTTTCTTTATTTGGTAAGGAGTTTTGAATGACATGCTGCTGCTGCTGCTGCTAAGTCGCTTCAGTCGTGTCCGACTCTGTGTGACCCCATAGATGGCAGCCCACCAGGCTCCCCCGTCCCTGGGATTCTCCAGGCAAGAACACTGGAGTGGGTTGCCATTTCTGTCTCTCTAAATTGATATGTGAGACTATATTCCTAACTAGCAAACTGGGTATCAGCATCATTTTTATAAAGTGCATACCTTTCTTTTAAAACCCCACATTCTCCATGTTGCCCTAATTGGAGTCTATTTGTGTTATGAAATGATGTAGTATATACCTCAAGAAGATATAACAAATTAGTTCTTTATTGCTTCAACATTTGTTTGGACAAATCTATCACAAATCTTAACCCCACCCCCCCACCAAAAAAAAAAAAAAAAGTGAAATTCGGAAAAATTGCCCACTGACATACAAAAATTTACCAGAAACACCAAAGACATCTTGCCACAAAAAGAAAATGAACATTAGAGTTTGTTGTTGTTGCTGCTTATGCTAAGTCGCTTCAGTTGTATCCGACTCTGTGCAACCTCATAGACGGCAGCCCACCAGGCTCCCCCGTCCCTGGGATTCTCCAGGCAAAAACACTGGAATGGGTTGCCATTTCCTTCTCCAATACATGAAAATGAAAAGTGAAAGTGAAGTCGCTCAGTCGTGTCAGACTCTTAGCGACCCCATGGACTTCAGCCCACCAGGCTCCT
Source organism: Bos grunniens (assembly GCF_055505025.1). Taxonomy (NCBI): domain Eukaryota; kingdom Metazoa; phylum Chordata; class Mammalia; order Artiodactyla; family Bovidae; genus Bos; species Bos grunniens. The sequence goes on along the minus strand of NC_141168.1, from coordinate 47,479,486 downwards.
CCGTCCATGGGATTTTCCAGGCTAGAGTACTGGAGTGGGGTGCCATTGCCTTCTCTGGAGTTGGTTGTTAGGAGACAGATTCTTCTTACTATAGCATATTTGACCTGGAACAATTGGCCAGAATGAACTAAAAAGATTATATTATGTGGATGCAAGTGTCCTTAACTGTTTTTTTTTTTAATTTTTAAAAATTTATTTATTCATTTTAATTGGAGGCTAATTACTTTATTGCTTATGTCTCCTAGACCTAGTCTTAGCCCTGCCATCTCTTCTCCTGGATGCCTAGAGGCATGCTATGCTTCCATCCTCTTGGAGGGGCCTTGAGCAGTTTACTTGCAGTCATCTTGTTTAAAAATATAAGCAAGCAGTGGACAACCTATTGATTGATTCATTCATACGTTCACTTATTCATTCATTTATCCATTTCTAACAACTGAAGGGCTAGAAATAAAATCTGTATTTTCATTTTGAAATGAGTTCAAGACCCTGAATTTAAAATTCATTTAATTTTAAATATTCAGGTTCATTAAAGGTATAAGGATAAGTGATCAGCAGCAGGCCTTCTATACTACTCTTTAAACCTCTCATCCTTTCAGTGCTAATAAGAGTGTGGGCTTTAGAAACAGCAGCAGGAAAACAAGCCTAAATGGTTAGAAACAAAGATTAGAATCTCACAAATGCTTGGATTGACCCCATGACATTTCTAACTGTTCTATTTATTGTGCTATATGTTAGCCAGTTTATTTGAGCGGGCTTATTAGTAACAGACTCATGCACGATCACATTGAGTGTATGAAGCTATTAGCGTTGCCAGATCATTTACATGCAGCAAATGCAGCAGGAGGTTCTCATACACTGCTGTCTACTTTTAATTGGAATTTTGTATTGAAAGTTCCCCTACGAAGGAAATATTTAGCTTCAATTGGACAGACAAAAGAAAACCAATCTAATGCCATTTTTATCCTTATGCTCGATTCAACTCATATTTATTTATTCCACAAAATTGATATAAAACAAAATCTGTGTATATATATAGTTCACATAAACTTAATATGTTTACATTTATATCTATAAATATAAATTTAACTTTATATGTGTACATATATACATACAAATAAACAATATGGAGGAAGGATTGTAAAAGAATGTGTGTGGCTGCATTTTTTTAAGTAAATGATATTGAGAAATTTTGTTCAAAAGAAATTCAAAACAAAATTTCACATCATACCATATTCTAATTTCCAGATGGAGAACTAAAGAAAAATTTTAAATCATAAAATACTGGAGAAAATATAGAAGCATAAAGTGGGTTTGACAACATACATTTTTTAAAAATTTGGTACATTACAAATATAATACATGATAGTTATGAACAAATGATGTAATGAATTAGAGAAATATTTTTAATAAATATATGAAGAGTTAATCTCAATATATATATCTCTTACAAATGAATAAGTAATGATGAAGGACTTAAATAGATGAATTAAAAAGGAATGAAAATGGTCAGGAAATCAAGTTATTCAATATCATTCATAATCAAAGAAATACGTGGGGTATTGTCACTCTTCCCCCATATTTGTAAACATTTGAAATGTACACAAATAATATTGAATTTTGCTTCCTTCCTATTCTCAGCTAACATTTATACATACTAAATATTTGCTAGGCACTTTCCTAAGCACTTTGCATATATTCACTCAATGTTATTTTCATGATACACCTATGAGTTTGGTACCATTATTATCTTCTTTTTATAACTAAAAAAATCAAAGCATTAAGATATTATGTAAGTCTCTCAAAGTCACAAAGCTAAGTGGTGACCTGAGGCTTGACTGTGGATGTTCTGGCTTTGACTCTGTGCTGTCAGCCGCTCCCACTACTTTGCCTCTCAATTCCCAGTTAAGGTCAAGGTGAGACTGTGCCCGTCAAAGTGTATATTGATGGATGCATCACTTCTAGAAACCAGTTAGTATGGAAGCACACATACATCCACGCATGTATTAGCTTCCAAGAACCTTAAGTACATAACACAAAGGAAAACCTAATAATAGGCAGTGAAATCAGGGCATACAATTTTCTGTATAGTATGACACTCACGTGGAGATATTAGCCATGGATAAATATAGCTGATTTTTTTAAAGCATTTTTATCTGTTTTATAAATTTCCTAAAATGATTTGTATAACCTTTTAGTTCAAAATCTCAGTAAAACCCTATTCAAATGTTAAAATAAAAAATAGTAACACATGGGCTCCTTAAACCTTAGAGGGGTTACAAGTTACAATCACTGACTATTAAAAAAAAAGGGTTATCTCATAAATATTTATCCCTTGTTTACTTGCCCACTTAAGTAGGCTAAAAAAATAAAACCTAAGCCCATATCATTTGCATTTGACTCACTAATTCAACAAATACTGACTGTGGGTGTGCTATATGCCAGGCATTCTTCTAGGGATATTGCAGCAAACAAAATATAACAAATTTCTGCACTTGTGGAATTTTCATTCTGGCAAGGTAAGACAAACCATAAACAACCATATATGTGATAAACAAGAAGAAAGCAATAATAAGACTAGAGATTTATGGGGGGTGCTATTTTTAGAGGATAGTTAGAGAAAGACATCCACATTTAGTGACATTTATGCAAAGACAAAAAGATATAAGAGAAGAAGTTATTTAAGGAAGAACATTCCACACAGAAAGAACAGTAAGCGTGAAACCCTAGGGTGGGAGTGTGCTTAGTTTGCTGGGGAATGGCAAGGAGGGGATACGGTACATGTAAAGTTGGAATGGGGAATGGGGAGGAAGTTGGAGACAAATGTGCTCTATATAGGGCTTTATAGGGCATTGTTAGAACTTTGCATTATACTCTCAATGAGTGTAGGTTTTGACCAGTGGAGTTAAAAGTTCTGACTTAACTTCAGAAGCTCGTTCTGAATATTGGGTGGAAAATAGATGCTAGGACATCAAAGATGGAGGCAAGAGACCAGTGAGAAGACTGTTACCGTAACCCACATGTGAGATTATTGATACTCAAGCTGGGTTCCTATACAGCCATGGAGAATGTGAGAAAAAACCCAATTTGGTATAGGTTGAGAAGGTAGACCCATTAAAATTCTCTAATGGATTGGAAATTACATATAAAGAGAGAAGTTTAAAAAAATGAGTCTGGAGAGAGAGAAAGAATGAAGTTAATGTCACTTAAAATATAACAACATTTTTTATTTTTCCACATCAGAGTCCTGCACACTTTTTGTCTTGCCCAATTCTGAGGTGACATGGGAAAGTGTCTCCCCTTTGTGATTTCCTAGCACCCCAAGTTACCTTTTTGACCAATCCATGAGCCTCTTGGGGAGGGATATTGTTTTACTGTTATTTCTATCTTCAGATATTGTACCTAGTACAATATCTGGCATGCAGTAAATAGTACATGTAAGATTTGTTGAATGAATATGCTATTTGCTTAAGTAAGTAAAGTCACTCAGTCATGTCTGACTCTTTGTGACCCCATGGATGGTAGCCTACCAAGCTCCTTTGTCCATTGGATTTTCCAGGCAAGCGTACTGGAACGGGTTGCCATTTCCTTCTCCAGGGGATCTTCCCAACCCAGGGTTCAAACCTGGGTCTCCAGCACTGCATGCAGACAGTTTACCATCTAAGCCATCAGAGAAGTGCTTAAATGAGTGGTTAATTAGATGAATAAATAATAATTGGATTTTCCATGTAATTCACTATGACATTTTATTCTCTTTTCCAGGGTAGGCTCAGATTAATAAATTAATTGTATTTATGTGTTTGATAAGATTTCTTTTATTCTAGGCAGTCTTGAGTTTATTTTTTAAGTTTGTTTACCTAAATTATAAGCCCCTTCCCTGGTGGCTTAGAGGGTACAGCGTCTGGCTGCAATGCAGGAGACTCGGGTTCAATCCCTGGGTCGGGAAGATCCCCTGGAGAAGGAAATGGGAACCCACTCCAGTACTCTAGCCTGGAAAATCCCATGGAGGGAGGAGCCTCGTAGGCTACAGTCCATGGGGTCACAAAGAGTCAGATATTTCTGAGTGATGACACATGATGACACAAGCAACATGTAATTATTAAACTGGTCTCCAGATCCTCTGGCAAAGATCCCACCATCACAAGCTGAGTCCAGATCAAAATACTAATTCACTGTAGAGGGGCATGGAGCCTGTCCTGTGGGGATGACTAAGATGTTATATATCCTGGGACTTCCCTGGTGATCCAGTTGTTAAAACTCTGTGCCTCCACTGCAGGGGAAAGTGAAGTTGCTTAGTCATGTCCGACTCTTTGTGACCCCAAGGACTGTAACCTACCAGGTTCCACCATTCATGGGATTTTCCAGGCAAGAATACTGGAGTGGGTTGCCATTTCCTTCTCCAGTAGATCTTCCCGACCCAGGGATTGAACCTGGGTCTCCCACATTGCAGGCAGACACTTTTCCAACTGAGCCACCAGGGAAGTTCCTATAAAACCTTCCAATTCTTCCCTTATAGAAAATTTTCTATTTCTTCATTTTCATGTATCTAGGCAGTTATAACCTAAACTCACATTTCTATGTTTTATTCCTAACTGATATCAACTGTGATATCAGTCCTTCTCCCTAATTTTTCCTTCATATTACTTTCTAATCATTTTCCCCCCATAAACCTCAGGATTCATTAGATCATTCCTCTTAGAAAAAATTAAGATCTTCGGTCAAGGGATACTGCCCATGTTCCTCAGCCTGATTTCTAGGCGTCTTCAATTTTGGCCACTATTTATAGAATGGTTCCCTGTGCAAGACATTTCTCTGTATTACCTTGCCTTTCTTCTCCAACTGTATTCCTCAAATCTCCTGTTATAGGTAGAGTCCTCTTGGTTATTTACCTTCTCTGCACTGTGACTGTATTATTATCATTTCTGTCTTTTATTTGATATCTCTTCCTGGTGAGCAAACCTTTGAACTCCTTTTCATCAATCTGAAAGCTGCATAACCTTTCAGATTGTGCTCTACCAGCCATCTCAGCCTATTCCTGCCTCAGCTCTCCTAAATACATGATGTACTGCAGGCATTTCAAACCTTTAAAACTTTTCTGATATTGTAAAGTTTCTACATTTTTCATATGATTTTTAAAATTTCCAATTAGACTGTAAGTGCCTTGAAGGCAGAGGATACATATCTTCTTTATTTTCTATTCACAATTATTTGTTGTGACCTCAGCCGCAGCACATGGTTTAACATACTATGAACTGTTAGTAAATGTATATTGCCTTGATTTAAGAAGTATAGTAGTAGATGTTACACAGCTTTTATATCAAATTCTGTGTAACACTCAGGAGCAAGGTTGTACATTATAGGACTGGTGATTAGCAGCCATTACCCAAGCATCACCTTGTGACCACAAGATTTACTTTCATTGAGCTTCTTATTAAAGAGTCGATCTTAGTCTGTGACCTCAAATGTTATGAACCAAGATTTATAAATTATATAAAAATCCAATAGTGATACCCATTGTCTATTTATGACTTTTAGTATGATGATTTGCAGAGTCAGTATAGACTGGTGACGGCAGAACAGAGATTTTAGACTCAGACTGGAAGTAAAATCCAAGATACATGTTTATTTACTCTAAGAAAAGGTGATATTGTTTCTCTAGTCCACTGTTTTCTTTCCTGTACCATAGTACAGATGATAATACTTGCTACTTTGTAGGATTGTAATGAGACATGCATGTAAGGCATGCAAAACAATGCTTGACACTTGGGAGTCATCAATAAATTTTAGGAATTATTATTTCTGTCACTATTATCATCTTTATTTTTGTTATTAAGGTACAACAAGGCCTAATTTAGTCAGACTATATTATAATGATGCAAATCACATTAAAAATAATTGTCAACTCACAAGCCAAGAGAATAAGAATTGAGGATGATGGACCTCCAAAATGTAATTATCAAAAAGCTTTCTTTATGTCTTATTCAATTGTAGAGCCAACCTAATTTTGAAAGTTGTATGTTAAATAAAGTAGACTAGAAACCACAAGTTCATCCTGTTGGTAATGATACATTACAAAAATTGATTAAAAATAAATAGAGAAGAGAAGTAAAAAACAAGAAAAACTAGAAAAATTTGAGATCATTTAGTATAAGTAGCATTGCATATTATGAAATAAAATCTTGAGGATATAATTTCTTATACCAAAACACTATAATTGATGTATTAAATTACCATGAATTCTCACAAAAGGTAAAATTATTTATGATAAACACTGTTTAAGAAGATAAGAAAACATAATAGATATTTCTGCCAAATAGAACATTTTATTGACTTGGAAAGCATCTAGCACATCCAGCTAAAACTGACATTGGGCACACAAACTTATATCACCTCCTCCTGACATGCCACTAAAATAATAGTAATAGAATTTTTTAAATGGGTATAAAACAAGTGGACAAAAAGCTGGGAGAGGAGAGAGAAAAAAGGAACAGAATTTTATTAACTGGAAAGTACATAGACAAGTGGAAATGACCTAGCAGACTCAAGAAAGTTGACTTTTATTATTGGTTGTGGTAAAGACAACTGATTTGCAAATGAAATTTCTCCAAAGTGTCAGGTTTTAGTTACTTCTTGATATCAACTTGTTATCTCTAGTTGTAGAAAGTGAAAGTGAATTCACTCAGTTGTGTCCAACTCTTTGAGACCCCATGGAGTATATGCCCACCAGGACCTTACGTCCATGGGGTTTTCCAAGCAAGAGTACTGGAATGGGTTGCCATTTCCTTCTCCAGAGGATCTTCCCAACGCAGGGATCAAACCCTAGTTTCCCACACTGTAGGCAGATGCTTTTACCATCTGAGCCACCAGGGAAGTTGTAGAGGTACCCCATTATTTATTTATCTATTTTCATTGGAGTATAATTGCTGTACAAGGTTCTGTTAGTTTATGCTGTACAACGAAGTGAATCAGCTATATGTATTCATATATCCTCTCCCTCTTGAACATCCCTTCAACCCTCCCCTCATCCTACCCTTCTAGGTCATCACGAAGCACCGAGTTGAGCTCCCTGTGCTATTCAGCAGCTTCCCGTTATCTATTAATATTTTACACAGTGTAGTACAAAAAAGATCTTCATGACCCAGATAATCACGATGGTGTGATCACTTCCCTAGAGCTAGGCATCCTGGAATGTGAAGTCAAGTGGGCCTTAGGAAGCATCACTATGAACAAAGCTAGTGGAGGTGATGGAATTCCAGTTGAGCTATTTCAAATCCTAAAAGATGATGCTGTGAAAGTGCTACACTCAACATGCTAGCAAATTTGGAAAACTCAGCAGTGGCCACAGGACTGGAAAGGTCATTTTTCATGCCAGTCCCAAAGAAAGGCAATGCCAAAGAATGCTCAAACTACCACACAATTGCACTCATCTCACACGCTAGTAAAGTGATGCTTAAAATTCTCCAAGCCAGGCTTCAGCAATATATGAACTGTGAACATCCAGATGTTCAAGCTGGTTTTAGAAAAGGCAGAGGAACCAGAGATCAAATGGCCAACATCCGCTGGATCATGGAAAAAGCAAGAGAGTTCCAGAAAAACATCTATTTCTGCTTTATTGATTATGCCAAAGCCTTTAACTGTGTGGATCACAATAAATTGTGAAAAATTCTTAAAGAGGTGGGAATATCAGACCACCTGACCTGCCTCTTGAGAAATCTGTATGCAGATCAGGAAGCAACGGTTAGAACTGGACATGGAACAACAGACTGGTTCCAAATAGAAAAAGCAGTACATCAAAGCTGTATATTGTCACCCTGCTTATTTAACTTGTATGCAGAGTACAGCATGAGAAACGCTGGGCTGGAAGAAGCACAAGCTGGAATCAAGATTGCCAGGAGAAATATCAATAACCTCAGATATGCAGATGACACCACCCTTATGGCAGAAAGTGAAGAAGAACTAAAGAGCCTCTTGATGAAAGTGAAAGACAAGAGTGTAAAAGTTGGCTGAAAGCTCAACGATTCAGAAAACTAAGATCATGGCATCTGGTCCCATCACTTGATGGCAGATAGATGGGAAAACAGTGGAAAGAGTGGCTGACTTAATTTTTCTGGGTTCCAAAATCACTGCAGATGGTGATTGCAGCTTTGAGATTAAAAGATTCTTACTCCTTGGAAGGAAAGTTATGACAAACCTAGACAACATATTAATAAGCAGAGACATTATTTTGTCAATAAGGTCCATCAATTCAAGGCTATGGTTTTTCCAGTAGTCATGTATGAATGTGAGAGTTGGAGTATAAAGAAAGCTGAGCGCCAAATTGATGCTTTTGAACTGTGGTGTTGGACAAGACTCTTGAGAGTCCCTTGGACTGCAAAGAGATCCAACCAGTCCATCCTAAAGGAGATCAGTTCTGGTTGTTCATTGGAAGGACTGATATTGAAGCTAAAACTCCAATACTTTGGCCACCTGATGCGAAGAACTGACTGATTTGAAAAGAACTTGATACTGGGATAGATTGAAGGCAGGAGGAGAAGGGGATGACAGAGGATGAGATGGTTGGATGGCATCACCAACTCAATGGACATGGGTTTGGGTGGACTCCAGGAATTGGTGATGGACAGGGAGGCCTGGTGTGCTCAGTTCATGGGGTCGAAAGAGTCAGACACGACTGAGGGACTGAACTGCACTGAATACAGTAGTGCATATACGTTAGTCCTCCTCTCCCAATTTGTCTCATCCGGCCCTTCCCCCTCTGTGTCCATTCTCCATATCTATGTTTCTATTTCAGTTGTTCAATGTTAGCCCTGGAAAGTTAACTCCTCAATTCTGGCCCATATTTGAGAGTAGGCTAAGGTACCAAGTCAGAGGACAAAAAGACATGCAAAGAGAACATGAGTGCAAGGTAAGTCTGAGATCACAGGCCACATTTTATCCCACTTTAGCTGAAATCAGAGAAGTAGAGAGACTTTGAATTAAGACAGCAGTGGTGGCTGCCATAGATCCCTACAATTCAGGGCTAGAGAGCTCTTTCCTGAGATTGTAGCAAGTCATAATTCTTCAGAAGAGTTCTTCAGGAAGGCAAACTGGATAGATTGTCTTGATGTTTTTTTTTTTTTTTTTGCTATTTAAACAAATATACATATGCCATTACTCTTCCTAGAAATGCATATGGTTTTCATTAAAAAATTTTTTTTAATATAAATTTATTTAATTGAAGGCTAATTACTTTACAATATTGACTTTTTAACATAACTGAAGACACAACTGATGGGAGAGAGTAGGCTTAGAAAATGTACTTATAGATTATATCTCTAAAAAAATAGAAAACTAAGGAAAAAGTATTAATTCCAAAGAATACTACTATTGGGCATCAAATTGGAATTTTCCAAGCTAGAATCCTGGAGTGGGTTGCCATTTCCTTCTTCAGGGGATCTTTCCGACTTAGGGATAGAACCCACATCTCTTGCATCTCTTGCATTGGCAGAAAGATTCTTTACCACTAGTACCATCTGGGAACCCAAAGGATAACAGTCATTAGCATATATGCACACACATGCCTCAATAGTGAGTATTATTTACATGGTAATAACAATATAAATACCGAATACTGAGCTAACTAAAATTATGATATAACTACATTGAGAGTTGTAGGTAATGGGAGTATTCATTTGGGGGGTCAATGAAAGAATGAGGTGCCAATAGTAGTAAGTAAAATGTTAGAAGTTAGAAGTAGCAATATAAATACAACTTCCCTGGTGGCTCAGACAGTAAAGGATCCACCTGCAATGCAGGAGACCCAGGTTCCATCCCCGGGTCAGGAAGATCCCCTGGAGAAGGAAATGGAAACCCATTCCAGTATTCTTGCCTGGAGAATCCCATGGACAGAGGTTGCAGAGTCAGACATGACTCAACAACTAACACATTGGACATTGGACCCTTGAACATTTCAGTGGGGTGGTGGGGACTGGGGAGAGGTGTTAGAGGTACTTATCCTCCCCACAGTTAAAAATCATGTATAACTCATAGTCAGTCCCCTGCATCCTTGATTTCTCCACATCCATTCCAGATTTAACCAACCATGGATCCTGTAAACCCCCATTGTTTAAGGGTCAACTGTATATCATTTAGAAATATGGAATACATCAGGAAGTAATGTGAATATTTTCATTTGTCTTCATGGCCAAGGTTTTCTGAACAGTGTAACAGAAGATAGAAAATGTTTCTTTCCCCAACTGCTCTTCATACCATTAAGGGTAGAAACCACTTGTCCTTCATCTTGGAACTCTCTGGTCCCCCTAAAAGGCAATTAGGGCAATAAAACTTTTATCTCCCGCAAAGACAAGACCTATATTTGAGGGTAGATACCTTCTTATCTTTCCTTAAGAAAGGTTCTTTGTCTTGTTACTGTCTCTCCCTCTGTCTCTTGCTGGAGGGGAGGAGGAATATATGTGATATCTCCTATATAATCTCCTAATTTCATAATTTCTGGAATCAGATATACAGATACCTCCTGCCCCCAACACACACACACACACACACACACACACACACACACACATGCAGCAAAGTGATATTTTCCATCATCTTGTTGCCCTGTGGATGAAAATAGAATGTGGAGAACTGAGCAAAGGTATTCTGTAGGGAAATAATAGGTCTGCCTATGGTACTAAAACCTAATGTTTACTGTTAGGATAAAATTAATTTGTATAAGTGAAAAAACTTATAAGAATCATCTAAAATAATTGAATTTGGTTATTTCAAAATTGGTTAATAGAATTGATATCAGTGATATCAAGGCTCTTTTTCTTATTACAAGCATTTTATCTCTTTGACTCAAAACTGTGTGTGATATTTGGCAAAACTAATACAATTATGTAAAGTTTAAAAAAAAAAACTGTGTGTGTAATTTTAATAGTGAACTTTGAGTTAAAATTTTAAATGATCACCTATAAACCTCATTATCAAAAAAAAGGGTAACCATTTGACATTGACCTTAAAATCAGCACTTGTACAATGTTTACATAGCAGTTTGGTTTTACTTTTACTGAATTGTATCTTACCAAGAATGAATTAACCTGCATTACACACTTATAGTTCAACACATGAATTCAAGACCTTTATGGTTAAAGGAGCTGAGCTCATACTGCAATTATTTAAGTATGGACACAAATACCCTTCGAAGAGTGCCTTGGGATTTTTTCATTTTCACTGGGTCAAACCTTTTCTCTCCAGGACCTTTTGCTGCAGATGTAATTGCAGTTTATCAAGGCAGTTAGTCATACACAAAGGATTTCTGAGATGCCAGTTTGAGAAGGTCTGCACAGTATTTTTCTAGCTATCAGCTATATAACTTGGTGACACAAAGATTTTATTCTTGTTGCACATTTTTTCTTCTTAACCTTGAATAGTACTTCTTTGTGTATTACAGTTATCTCAACAGCTTTTGTTGAAAAATAGATGAAAATTGTCTAAGGAACTGTTAATACATTTTGATATTAACATGAAATCTGCTGCTTCAGAGAAGGATATTGCTAAGTAATAAGTAATGTGAATTTCCTAAATTTGCTGGCAATCTGAAGTTATTACATATACAGAACTTATTGCTCCTTGCATAAGTGCGATTTCTTTCTATAACTAAGATGTTTGATAGATATTTGACTTTATTTGGGGGAGTCTTGAAGACTAAATTTTGGGGAAGTTTCCTTCAGTGATATCCCATTTTCTCTGTAAAATTTAATATTGCTTTTTATATTTATATTTCCATGTAGTAGTTGTGATTAAAAGTATTCTGAGAAAAATTTATTTTAAAATATTTTATCATCATTACCATGATTTGTTTGCCAGGCAGAGAGTAGAGATAATAGCTAGAGGGGATAATAGAATAAAGCAATTGTTAAAAAATTTTTTTTTCTTTTGCGGTAATTTTAGATTTACAGAAAAAAAATACGTAGAGAGCAGAGACTTGGGTTGGCTGAAATAAAAATATACAACATAAGACTATGAGTTTTAGTTTTATGCTGAGGACTACTCCGTGAGTGACAGCCTCTCAGATAGCTCTGAGGAACTGCTCCAAAAAGGTAAAGGGAAAGGGTTGATATATATATGATTTTGGTGAAGGAGTTCATGCAATCAAGCATACATCTGAGTAAAAGAATACTGTTAATCATCAGCAACTCAGTTAATGATGTTAGTGCTTTTCTTATATGGGAAGATACAAGAATCCAGGTTCATAAAAAATTTTCTCCTGAAATATTTCTGATTATCTAAGGATTTGTTTTCCCAAAGCACAGAGTGCCTCATCCTGATCTTTCCCTGAATTCCTTTCAGGGTGTATTGTAGGTCAGTGACTGCTGTAGCTGATGACTTCATTCTTATGGAACCACACTCTTTGCTTTACAGTTGCTATAAACCCTGCATCCTGTTTCAGTTCCCCCTGTTGTTGGTAGCTTCCATTGCCATGTACCTTTTTCAAAACTAAGAAAATAGTACTGATACTTTGTGCTGTGCTTAGTTGCTCAGTCATGTCTGACTCTTTGTAACCCCATGGACTGTAGCCAGCCAGGCTCCTCTGTCCACGGGGATTCTTCAGGAAAGAATACTGGAGGGGGTTGCCATGTGCTCCTCCAGGGGATCTTCCAAACCCAGGGATCGAATTCAGGTCTCCCACACTGCAGATGGATTCTTTACTATTTGAACCACCAGGGAAGTCCAAGAATACTGGCGTGGGTAGACTATCACTTCTCCAGGGGATCTTCCTGACCCAGGAATCTAACACGGGTCTCCTTCATTACAGGTGGATTCTTTACCAGCTGAGCTACCAGGGAAGCCCACTAATATTTTATTATTAACTAAATACTTCATTTTATTAGGATTTTACCATTTTTTTCCATTATATGTTTTTTTTTTCTCTTCCAGAAAGCAATCCAGTCTAACATATGCCATTTAGTAATCTTGTCTCCTTAGTTTCCTCTGGTCTTTAATGGTTTCTCATTCTTTGCTGTATTTGGTGGCCTTGACAGTTTTAAAGAGTGCCAGTCAAGTATTTTGTAAAGTTTCCGTCAGTTTGGTTTTGTCTGATATATCATTTCTCATGATTAGACTGGAGTTATGTACTGTCAGAAAGAATGCTATAGACATGATATGAGTTTTTCAACCCTTTGTATTAGGGGTACATGATATCCACATGGCATCATTAGTCCTGTTTCTTAGGTAGATAGACTTTGCTAGGTTTTTGTGCTATAAAGTTACTAGTCTTCCCTTTCCAGTTTCTATTATATAGAAATGAGTCACTAAGTCCAGCCTATACTCATTGGAAGTACAGGTATGAGAATTAAACTCCACCTCCATTTATGACAACTTTGTATCTTTTCTTTTTATTTATTTATTCAATAAATTTATTTATTTAATAAATACAGACTCATGTATGTTTATTTTACAATTTAGGTTATAATCCATCACTCCATTTCCCCCTAACTTTGGCCATTAAGAGCTCTTTCAAGATTTGCTCAGTGTCTTCTTAACATGGCCAAATGGAGTTACTTTTTAAGCACTTTCTTACTTTGTGATACTTCTAGACACTCTAGGCTCTTGATATATTTTTACTATTCAACTCTACCCTCAAGGAAGAAGCCCTGGTTTCTTGAAATGGAGAATGGTACTAGAAAACAAAATCTGAGAATTGGGTATAAAATGATTGTTTTAAAAGAACATGAACAATAAGTACATTTGGTTAAGAGAGAAAAGTTGCAGTGTAGGAGACTAAAATAATAAAATGGTACAACTGAAGATATAAACAATAGGTAATAGGAATTAATAGATAGCAAAAATAGACAGGGAGACATTAAGTAAAAGGGATCACTCATGTTTCTGATATTTAAGGGAAGAATGAATGAGTCAGACATAGCTTGAAATGGAATTGATGGCAAGAAAGAAAACACATATGAAGTTTCCTTATATTTATTTTATTAATTCATTTCATTTCATTTTATTTCGGAAATTAGGTTCTATCCAAAGCCACTGATGTTGAATATGAGACTGAAGGCTTGACTTGATCAGAAAGGATTTTGAACAGTTGATGGGATGATTATGTTAAGTAACAGGGGTTGTGTCCCTTTGAAGTTAGAAAAGCTAGCAGTCAGATTAGTTTTTTGTTTCTCCAAGAATGATCTGTAGGATGCAAGAAAAAGAAGGAAAAAGGTGAATTTAATGGTGTGATTTTGGTAATGATAGATGATAAGTATTCGTAAACATAATGAAGTGTTTTCCAAAACAGAATTTTTAAACCCTGTCACTTTTACATTTTCAGGAAATTTGCATGCTGGTTTACAACCTCTTGGTAGCTTGAGATCCGTCCTGGTGAAAGTGTTTATATCATAGGCATTGGAAAAAAACACATCAGGCCTTTATTTCCCCAGAGATGGTTGTTGAACACATACCACTGCTTTCTCTCCTCTCACCCTACTTTTGAAAAGGTTATCTGTATCTTTTGCTCAATTTTGCCAACCTGAAGAAACCACCAAGGAAGAGTAATGGTATGCTCATGAAACAAATAGGCAATTTGCAAGTTAATACTACTCTGGGAGGGGGCGTGGTAGACGGACTTGTTTATAAATCAGTTGTACTTAGAGGGTCAGATGAAATAAGCCTTTGGGGTAGAAGGGAAAACTCAAGGATCTGGGGAGATTCTAACACTTCTCTAGTCCCAAATTCAGTGGTCACAGTCCTGAACTGATGGCAGATACCTGAGGTGAAGATAAAAATTGAGGCTCAATATCCATGAAAAAGCAGAAATTTTACTTTGTGGTAAAATCAGATCAGTAATTGACAATGCATTGAAGTGTGTTAATAGTTAACTAAAAACAGGAGCTTTTGTGGTAGTAGTTATTCTATGTCTTGACTGTATTGGTGGCAACATGATTTTCTTGTTATTGTTCAGTCACTAAGTTGTGTCTGATTCTTTATGACTCCATGGACTGTAGCACACCAGACTTCCCTGTCCTTCACTATCTCTTGGTGTTTGCTCTAACACATGTCCATTGAGTCCATGATGCTATTTGATCACCTCATCCTCTGCTGCCTCCTTCCCCTCCTGCCCTCAACCTTTCCCAGCATCAGGGTATTTTCCAATGAGTCAGCTTTTCACATCAGATGGCCCAAGTATTGGAGCTTCAGCTTCAGCATCAGTCTTTCCAAAGAATATTCAGTGTTGATTTCCTTTAGGATTGACTGGTTTGATATCCTTGCAGTCCAGGGGACTCTTAAGAGTCTCCACCAGCACCACAATTTAGAGCATCAGTTTTTTAGTGCTCAGCCTTCTTAACGGTCCAACTCTCACATCTGTACAGGGCCACTGGAAAAACCATAGCCTTGACGATACAGACTTTTGTCAGCAAAGTGATGTCTCTACTTTTTAATATGCTGTCTAGGTTTGTCATAACTTTCCTTCCAAGGAGCAAGCCTCTTTTAATTTCATGGCTACAGTCACAATCCTCAGTGATTTTGGACCCCAAGAAAATAAAATCTGTCACTGTTTCTAATTTTTTCCCATCTATTTGCCATGAAGTGATGGGACAGGATGCCATGCTCTTAGATTTTTGAATGTTGAGTTTTAAGCCAGCCTTTTTGCTCTCCTCTTTCACCCTCACCAAGAGGCTCTTTACTTCCTCTTGACTTTCTGCCATCAGAGTGATTATCATCTGCATATCTGAGACTATTGATATTTCTCCTGGTAATCTTGATTTCAAATTGTTATTCATCCAGCCTGGCATTTTGCATGATATACTCTGCATATAAGTTAAAATAAGCAAGATGATGATATACAGCCTTGTTCTATACCTTTCCCAATTTGAAACCAGTCAATTGTTCCATGTCCAAGTCTAACTGTTGCGTCTTGACCCGCATACAGGTTTCTCAGGAGGCAGGTAAGGTGGTCTGGTATTCCTATCTCCTTAAGAATTTTCCAGTTTGTTGTGATCTACAAGGTTATTCTATTATCTTGATTGTGTTTGTGGCAACATGACTACAGCTGTCCAAATTCATATAACTGTCCAGCTAACAAGGTGAATTTTACTATATGTGAATTTTATCTTGAACCTATTTGGACATAATAAAACATGGGCAAAGGTATACTACTAGGTGATAGCAGATTGAAAGTAGAGCTCATAATCATACCTCTCAAGGCAGAAATCAGATTAAAAATCAAAGAGATAAATAAGCATACTTAATAATCTTAAAGGCTATGTATCACAAACTGCTTAAGGGATGAATACTTATGTGTAAACTAACACAGCAATAGTTCTCATGAAGCATAAAAATCAAAAAATTCAAAGGAAAATACACAGGAATACAACTTACAAACAAAAGAATAATGACACCTCTCCTCCTGAAAATAAAACTCAAATAGAATATTCTACCAGAAGACAACAACAGCAAAATGTTAAGAAATGTTCAGGTGAAAATTAAAGAGTAAAATTTTAAAATTCTTTGAAACTAATGATACAGTATGATATATAAAAAGTCTGTGGGATAGCAGTAGAACAACCACCAAAAAATATAAATACCTATATAAGTAAAACAAAGTCCCTCAAAAGAATTAAACACTCAGTGCAATAAGCTAAGGAAAAAGTAAAGCAGAAAGAAAGAAAGTAGAAAGAATTAATAAAGACAAAAGTTAATGAGTTGGAAAAAATAAAAACAATAGAATCAATGAATAAATGTAAAAGCTGGTTTCTTTCAGAAAAGGTATACAAAACAGATAAACCACTAGCTAATTTATCAAAAGAAAAACTGGAACCACGGAAAGGTAAGCATTAAAATTCATATTGTGGCAAAATCCTCAGGAAAAAATAACCATTTCTACAAACACACAAACAATTGCAAGGAGAAAAAACAAACAGGGGGTAGTTAGATGGTTAAGAAGAACCTTTTAACCATTTAAACCAAAGAACTTCATTTGATATCTACCTTAAGCAAGCAGCCAACCAGCTAACCAACCAAACAACAAACAAAACTGGAAAAAAATGAGAAAAGTGGGACATTTGTGCAAACACTAAATAAATAAGAAATTATATTTAGGTATGATGATAGCATTTAAAATTTTGTTTCAATATGAGTCATTGTTTTCTGAGTTCAACACTGAAATATTTATAAGAGATGAAGTGATAATCCCACATTGTGGAGTGAAGAGGGAGAGGCAAGTGAAATTACAGATGAAACAGAAATTCCTGAGTTGATAAAATTATTGACAGTAGAAGAGGGCTACATGTAGTTTCAATACATCAGTCTCTTTACTTTTGTATAATATATGCTTATTGATTTCCATAATAAGTTGACAATTGTATGGAATTTAAGACTTCACAAGTTTCAGCATGCTACAAAGATGAAGCAGAATTAGAATGTCCACACATTTGGGAGGCAGGAAATACAGATTTGTCCATAACTAGTCTCACACCCTAAAAGGTGAGCTGACCATACTCAATAACATAGATAAATCTCATAAGCCTAATATTGAGCAAAATAAATTGTACTGTGACTCCAAATAAATTGTACTATGACTCCATTTATATTTCAAAACAGGCAAAGTGAAGCTGTGGTTTAAAAGTTTGTTCTGTTCTGTTTAGTCACTAAGTCATGTCTGACACTCTTGTGACCCCATAGACTGTGGCCCGCCAGGCTCCTCAGTCCATGGGATTTCTCAGACAAGAATCCTGGAGTGGGTTGCCATTTCCTTTTCCAGGGGATCTTCCCCATCTGGGATTAGACCCGCATTTCCTGCATTGTCAGGTGGATTCTTTACCAATGAGCCACCAGGGAAAGAGAGTGATTGTTCTTTTGGGAGCAGTGACCAGAACATTAGTTCATAAGGGGCTGCTGAGGCACTGGTGATTTTGCCTGTCTTACTATCATACAGGTAGGTTAAATTTGTGGCAATGCATTGAGTTATATTCTAATGATTTGTATATGTCTCTGTATACATGTTATAATTCAATAAAAAGGTAAGAACGTGGGCAGAGGTGGGAACAGGTGTTCTAAGTTTTCTCATAGCCTCCCTTGGCATTGATATTATCTAATCATAATTCTGGGCTTCCCTGGTAGCTCAGCTGGTAAAGAATCTGCCTGCAACTCAGGAGATCCTGGTTTGATTCCTGGGTTGGGAAGATCCCCTGAAGAAGGGATAGGTACCCACTCCAATATTCTTGGGCTTCCCTGGTGGCTCGGACGGTAAAATCTGCCCACAATGCGGGAGACCTGGGTTTGATTCCTGGGTTGGGAAGATCTCGGAGAGGAGGGCATGACAACACACTCCAGTATGCTTGCCTGGAGAATCTCTATGGACAGAGGAGCCTGGCAGGCTACAATCCAAGGGGTTGCAAAGACTCAGACACGACTGAGCAACTAAGCACAAGCACAATCATAATTCCATTACTTCACGTGAAACAGATTAAGCAGTCCCACTCTGCTCTTTAATAACACTATTTAAAAGCAACCAAGCACTGTTTTTGACAAACTGCTTCTAATTGTAATTTTGTGAACTTATTGAAATAGCTTAAATTTTATTTATCTGAGAAATGTATCCTGTCAAAATGGTACATATACTTGAGAGAATAAAAAAACACCATGAATTGGTTATTTCCATATTCCAACTTACAGAAAAACGGTGAATGAATTTCTGGGTATTCAGTTCAGTTCAGTCACTGAGTCATTTCCGACTCTTTGTGACCCCATGAACCGCAGCACGCCAGGCTTCCCTGTCCATCACCAACTCTCGGAGTTCACTCAGACTCACATCCATCGAGTCAATGATGCCATCCAGCCATCTCATCCTCTGTCGTCCTCTTCTCCTCCTGCCCCCAATCCCTCCCAGCATCAGAGTCTTTTCCAATGAGTCAACTCTTTGCATGAGGTTGCCAAAGTACTGGAGTTTCAGCTTTAGCATCATTCCTTCCAAAGAAATCCCAGGGCTGATCTCCTTCAGAATGGACTCGCTGGATCTCCTTGCAGTCCAAGGGACTCTCAAGGGTCTTCTCCAACACCACAATTCAAAGGCATCAATTCTTCGGCGCTTAGCTTTCTTCACAGTCCAACTCTCACATCCATACATGACCACTGGAAAAACCATAGCCTTGACTAGACAGACCTTTGTTGGCAAAGTAATGCCTCTGCTTTTCAATATGCTATCTAGGTTGGTCATAACTTTTCTTCCAAGGAGTAAGCGTCTTTTAATTTCATGGCTGCAGTCACCATCTGCAGTGATTTTGGAGCCCAGAAAAATAAAATCTGACACTGTTTCCACTGTTTCCCCATCTATTTCCCATGAAGTGATGGGACCGGATGCCATGATATTCGTTTTCTGAATGTTGAGCTTTAAGCCAACTTTTTCACTCTCCTCTTTCACTTTCATCAAGAGGCTTTTTAGTTCCTCTTCACTTTCTGCCATAAGGGTGGTGTCACCTGCATATCTGAGGTTATTGATATTTCTCCCGGCAATCTTGATTCCAGCTTGTGCTTCTTCCAGCCCGGCGTTTCTCATGATGTACTCTGCATATAAGTTAAATAAGCAGGGTGACAATATACAGCCTTGACGTACTCCTTTTCCTATTTGGAACCAGTCTGTTGTTCCATGTCCAGTTCTAGCTGTTGCTTCCTGACCTGCATATAGGTTTCTCAAGAGGCAGGTCAGGTGGTCTGGTATTCCCATCTCTTTCAGAATTTTCCACAGTTTATTGTGATCCACACAAAGACTTTGGCATAGTCAGTAAAGCAGAAATAGATGTTTTCTGGAACTCTCTTGCTTTTCTGGGTATTAAAGGGACTTAAAGCCAAGAAGGGAAATTGACTAAGAATTGTGTTGCACTGGAGATACGATATAGAGGAGAAAAAAAAAGCGTGACACAAAATTCTTATCCTCAACAGAATATCAGTAATCAAGAAATCTGTAATCAGATAATAAAGCAGAAGCTTAAAATATTCTGTTTAGACAGCAAAATCTTGATATCAAATAACTAAGGTCAATAGAGTTTTATAAGAGACTAATATAAAACAGGGCTTCCTTGTGGCTCAGCTGGTACAGAAGCTGCCTGCAACGTGGGAGACGCGGGTTAGATCCCTGGGTTGGGAAGATCCCCTGGAGAAGGGAAAGGCTACCCACTCCAGTGTTCTAGCCTAGAGAATTCCCAAACAGAAAGTCTTAAAAAAACAATAGTCCCTCTTGAAAAAACAAAAATAAAATAAAAATAAAATAAAATATTCAGACCAAATTAGATGTGTACCTCCTCCAAACTTATAAAGAAAGCCCAATTTGTAACCAGACAGATTTGCAACCATGCAGCACTATGAAAACCTACTGATTTATTATAATTAGAAACATTCTCTCCATCAAATGATGATAGCGATTGCAAACCTGAGAAGTAAAAGACACAAGGAGTATTATCAGTATTAACAGAAAAGATCATTTACCCAGGTTCAGTCATTCAAGAAATCCGAGAGTGAATCAGACTTCCCTGAGTTTCCAGCATATTTTCAGATTCAGCGCTGCTCAATTAAAATGTTATTTTCATTTTTTGATATCTAAATAACTTCTTTTATTTTATGGAAATGTTTTGCAATTTATTAAAAATCAAAGCCAAAAAGCTTTCAAAAATAGATCTAAAAGACATAGATTTATTATTATTTTTTTCCCTTTAACTTAGAAATGTGTTTGATCACCCTATGAGATGGTGATACTTTTCCTATAACTGAACACTTTCCTGTTTGTTTATATATTTTTATATATTCGATTTGATTTCTTTCTTTATCCAGTAGTATGTCTGTCATTGCTATTACTTCTTCAGTGAGGAGAAGCAATTTGATTGAACACTTATTTTTCATCTTTTCCCTGATTTGGCAGCTTGCAATACCACAGGGAACTCTCTTAATATTTTTCCTATGTCTGTCATCTTCCGTATTTATGACTGAAGCTGAAAATCACAAGCGATTTTATGTTCTTCCATACTGCTGACTATCCACCTTTGTTCAAAACAATGACATCCCTGTTGTCCCACATTTCACTTCAAAGACTTTCCAGAACCAGGGAAGTATGGGAGGAGTGACTTCAGAAGGGTAAGGAATAATATTTGTTGAGTGTCTGTGAGTCTGAGGCTGTGATGAGCATCTTAAATCCAGTATCTCACTTCATCCTCATGGCCTCATTATTTCACAGAAGGCATCACTTTGTGTCAGAGAGATTAAGTAAGCCATCCAAGAGCAAACTCAAGCTTATCTCACTCCATAGCTCAGAGGTGTAAGGATTTTGATGAGAAAATTCAAAAGTCTAGGCACTCTTCTAAATGATTTCTAAGCTTGTTCAACCCAGCCTTGCCTATCCTAGGGTCATTGTCTTCTCTTGCTTTGGGAAAGGGTTGAGGGTGGCAGGCACAGTTTTGTTTAGATTGATCAGATCTACTTGAGGAGTTATAAAACAATGAAGTTACTAATGACTAAGTAGTGAGGGAAGAGAGTCTTTGTGAATGCCCCTTCTTCAGAAATATGGTCTAACCACACTGAGTTCCCCCTTCCTGACCATCTTTAGCAACTATTATCTGATCTAAAAATCTTAGCATTAGTCTAGTTTGGATGTATATTTTTGTCTTGTCCCATTGGGGGGAAAAGTCAGTTCTTTAAAGGCAGTCTTCTTGATTATGTTTTTCTTTAGTATCCCCAAGTTCCCAAGAAAGAGGAATAACTGAATACAATTAAGCTTTTTAGTCTAAATTGGCCCAGGTCTCAACCTCTGTCTTTTCTGATTGTTACTGGTTCCACATTCTGTGTTGTAGACTGCAGCAACAGTTTATAGCGCTGTTCCTTTCTGTGTTGATGTTATTTTGGAAGCAGTTGTAATGTTTGCAGGATAAGGCACCACTCTCCTGCAACTTTTGGAAGAGGCATACACAATTCCAAATGAAGCATTTTCGAATTAAAACCTTTGACTTGCCAGGGAAATTTCTTCATGTTGACTGTTCTGTGTGTGTGTGTTGTGTGTGTGTGCAATATGTATATTTATGGATTCTGTGTATGTAGACATGAAATACATATATATGACATGAAAGTGAGGTAAAAGTGTTAGTTACTCAGTGGTATTTGACTCTTTGCAACCCCATGGACTGTAGTCTGCCAGGCTCTGTCCTTGGGATTCTCCAGGCAAGAATACTGGAGTGGGTTGCCATTCCCTTATCCAGGGAATCTTGCCAATCCAGGGATTGGACCCCAGTCTCCCACATTGCAGGCAGATTCTTTAATGTCTGAGCCACCAAGGAAGCTCCTATACACACAGACACACACATAGAAATAGGAATAGGAAGTGTCTGGGTCAGGAAAAAAGAGTTCTGTATTGATGCTTACAACCAGATTTACCTTAACATTGCAGCATTGGTTCGCCAGAGCTAGTCTACCCACTTCTAAATGAGCTCTTATGAAAACCTTCAAGGCTAGTGTTGAGTTTCACTCTGTAGAGAAGAAATGGGGAACAAAGGATTTATTCACCAGAAAGACAGCTACCTCTCTCCCCTTCTGAAGAGAGAGAGAGAAAAAAATGTGTTTTTTTGATCTTTTGAAATGGGATGGAAATGATCCTAGATTCTCACTCACTCTAACCTTTGGAATGTAAATACATCCTTTCAGGAACAAGTTACCCTGGAGTCTACAGCATTTATGACCTGAAGATATAACCAAGGTCTGGGTTTCATCCTTTTTGAATTATAAAGTCCTAGGGAGAAGCTCTTTTTGGTAGTACCTTGATGACTTAACCTAGGGCCCTAATTCGGACTGTAACTGTTTGCTCTCTAGAAAAGATAAGAGAATTTTTATCATACTTTTGGATCAGAGCAATTAACTGTACAGATAAGTGCAGATCTAACCCTTATGGGATGTGGAAATTAAAAATGTTATTAGAGAAAGTGAAAACAAGCATTTTTATATTTCCATGTCTCAGGAGGGCAGTACTTTTTTACAGCAGCACTAAGAAGTCTAAGGGAATTTTAATTTACTATGTGCTTTCACTATCCTCCTACTATTATTATCAAAGTTTCTCCTTCATATATAGCATGTTTTGCCAATGGAACTATTCTCTGGACATAGTATATACCTCAGAAAATTTTCATTTCTGCAGCTTTGCTTGTGATATTCCCTTGATGGAGAATGTCCTCCTATGCGCAACTCATTTTTTTTTTCCCCACATGGAATATGGCAAATTTCCTAACTGGATAGCTTCTCTTTCCTCTTATATTCTAGTCCTCTTTCATGGCACTTAATCATGTTCTGTTTTGTATTATAGCTATTTAGATATCAGCGATTTTTTTCTAGACTGTGACTCGTTGAAGTAAAGCTTATAATTCTGATTTAAGGTAATACTGAATGTTAACTTTTGTTTTTTCCAAGCTGACGGTATTCCATTTATTTATTCATTTTTCTCTGATGACCTCTTATGTTTGTCTTCAATAATATCATAGGAACCTAATATTTTTATTGAAAGATAAACTGTTTACTTTTGAAAGATAATTTAGTTTACTAATTCCTACTCTATCACAGGCAGTCTAAGAACTAAACTTCATAGAGATAAGCATTTTGAAACCACATTAGAGACTTATTTATTATATAATACTTAATATAATTATTTATTGTATTAATGTGCTTGTGCTAAATCACTTCAGTTGTATCTGACTCTTTGCAATCCTATGGACTTGCTAGCCTCCTCTCTCCATGGGATTCTCTAGGTAAGAAGACTGGAGTAGATTGCCATTCCCTCCTGCAGGGAATCTTCCTGACCCAGGAATCGAACCTGCATCCTTATGTCTCCTGCATTGGCAGGCAGGTTCTTTACCGCTAGTGCTGCCTGGGAAGCCCTATTATTTTATACTTAATTATGATTTTATTATATTATTTATTTATAGTAGGTTGGTGCAAACATAATTATGGTTTCAGACTGAGTTTTAAATGATTAAAGCTAGGCTCAAACAATTCTTTATTAATCAAAATAGGAACCACTACAATCAACATATTTTTGCCAATGAGAAATAAGTTTACTCATGTAGTATAAAAATCCATGTTTTGGGGTTTGATGAGTTCTTGGAAAACTTTTTCTGTGTCCTCCTGGTTGTGGAAGCATTTTCCCTGCAAAAAGCTGTTGAGATGCTTGAAGAAACGGTAGTCAGTTGGCGAGAAGTTAGGTGAATACAGTGGATGAGGCAAAGCTTTGTAACCCAATTCGTTCAACTTTTGAAGCACTGGTTATGTAATGTGGAGTTGCGCGTTGTCATAGAAAAGAGTTGGGCCCTTTCTATTGACCAATGCCAGCTGCAGGCATTGCAGTTTTTGGTACATCTCGTTGATTAGCTGAACATACCTCTCAGATGTAGTGATTTCACTGGGATTCAAAAAGCTGTAGTAGATCAGATGGACAGCAGACCACCAAATAGTGACCATGGCCATTTTTTGGTGTCAGATTGGCTTTGGAAAGCGCTTTGGAGCTTCTTGGTCCAACCACTGAGCTGGCTGTCACCAGTTGTTGTGTATCTTTTTTTCACACTTTTTGTCTCACGTGACAATTTGATTAAGAAATAGTTCATGAGTGTTGCATGTAGTAAGAGAAGACAACGCTTCAAAATGATTTTTTGATTTTTGGTTAGCTCATGAGTCACGCACTTATCGAGCTTCTTCACTTTTCCAATTTGCTTCCAATGTAAAACAACCATAGAATGATCACTGAGTTCTTCAGCAACTTCTCATGTAGTTATCAGAGGATCAGCTTCGATGATGACTCTTAGTTGTTGTCAAATTCCGATGGCTGGTCACTATCCTCCTCATCTTCAGGGCTCTCATCTCGTTTGCAAAACTTTTTGAACCACCACTGCATGTATGTTTGTTAACAGTTCCTGGGCCAAGTGCATTGTTGATGCTGTGAGTTGTGTCTGCTGCTTTACGACCCATTTTGAACTCAAATAAGAAAATTTGCTTTTTGTCTAATGTAATTTCCATTGCCTAAAATATATATAAAATAAACAGCAAGTAATGAGTCATTATCAAAAAACACAAAGAGAGAAATGTATATTAAAATAATGTATAACATAACCACATTTATTTAAAATATATTCCATATCAAATGGCTAATTTCAACAACGCAAAAACCACAATTACTCTTTCAGTTCAATTCAGGCTTAGTCATGTTGGACTCTTTGTGACCTCATGGACTGCAGCACACCAGGCTTTATTGTCCATCACTAACTCCCAGAGCTTGCTCAAACTCATGTCCATCAAGTCAGTGATGCCATCCAACCACCTCATCCTCTGTCATCCCTTTCTCCTCCTATCTTCAATCTTTCCCCAAATCAGGGTCTTTTCCAATTACTTTTGCACCAACCTAATAATACATATTATATTATGCTTAATATATTTATATTGATTGGTATTAGTTGGTACTTATTAATATGTGTGTGTGCTAAGTCACTTCAGTCGTGTCTGACTCCTTGCAACCTGACACATAGACTCTAGGCAACCAGGCTCCTCTGTGCATGGGATTCTTGAGGCAAAAGTACTGGAATGGGTTGTCATGCCCTCCTCCAAGGGATATTACTGAAATAGCAATCAAAGCCTCTTTTTTTGTCTTCTAGATTAGCATGCAGGTTATTTACCATTAGCACCACCTGGAAAGCCCTTGTATTAACATATTAATGTAATTCCTGGATTTGAATTATGATTTAATAAATATTAAGTACATTTTAATTTATTGCTAACATTACAACCTCCATTAGCATTGTTCGTAGTGATGCTTTCTAAGTTGAGCTATTTCAAATCCTGATAGATGATGCTGTGAAAGTGCTGCACTCAATATGGCAGCAAATTTGGAAAACTCACCAGTGGCCACAGGACTGGAAAAGGTCAGTTTTCATTCCAATCCCAAAGAAAGGCAATGCCAAAGAATGCTCAAACTACCACACAATTGCACTCATATCACACGCTAGTAAAGTAATGCTCAAAATTCTCTAAGCCAGGCTTCAGCAATACGTGAACTGTGAACTTCCTGATGTTCAAGCTGGTTTTAGAAAAGGCAGAGGAACCAGAGATCAAATGGCCAACATCTGCTGGATCATGAAAAAAGCAAGCGAGTTCCAGAAAACCATCTATTTCTGCTTTATTGACTATGCCAATACCTTTGACTATGTGGATCACAATAAACTGGAAAACTCTGAAAGAGATGGGAATACCAGACCACCTGACCTGCCTCTTGAGAAACCTATATGCAGGTCAGGAAGCAACAGTTAGAACTGGACATGGAACAACAGACTGGTTCCAAATAGGAAAAGGAGTTCGTCAAGGCTGTATATTGTCACCCTGCTTATTTAACTTATATGCAGAGTACATCATGAGAAACGCTGGGCTGGAGGAAGCACAAGCTGGAATCAAGATTTCTGGGAGAAATATAAATAACCTCAAATATGCAGATGATACCACCCTTATGGCAGAAAGTTAAGAGGAACTGAAAAGCCTCTTGATGAAGGTGAAAGTGGAGAGTGAAAAAGTTGGCTTAAAGCTCAACATTCAGAAAATGAAGATCATGGCATCTGGTCCCATCACTTAATGGGAATTAGATGGGAAACAGTGGAAACGGTGTCAGACTTTATTTTTGGGGGCTCCAAAATCACTGCAGATGGTGATTACAGCCATGAAATTAAAAGATGCTTACTGCTTGGAAGGAAAGTTATGACCAACCTAGATAGCATATTGAAAAGCAGAGACATGACTTTGCCAACAAAGGTCTGTCTAGTCAAGGCTATGGTTTTTCCAATGGTCATGTATGGATGTGAGAGTTAGACTGTGAAGAAAGCTGAGCGCCGAAGAATTGATGCTTTTGAACTGTGGTGTTGGAGAAGACTCTTGAGAGTCCCTTGGACTGCAAGGAGATCCAACCAGTCCGTTCTGAAGGAGATCAGCCCTGGGATTTCTTTGGAAGGAATGATGCTGAAGCTGAAACTCCAGTACTTTGGCCACCTCATGTGAAGAGTTGACTCATTGGAAAAGACTCTGATGCTGGGAGGGATTGAGGGCAGGAGGAGAAGGGGATGACAGAGGATGAGATGGTGGATGGCATCACTGACTCGATGGATGTGAGTGTGAGTGAACTCTGGGAGTTGGTGATGGACAGGGAGGCCTGGCGTGCTGGGATTCATGGGGACGCAAGAGTTGGACATGGCTGAGTGACTGAACTGAACTGAACTGAACATTACAACTTTTGAATTACTCTCAATAATTTTTGAAGGAATCATTTTACAGGATCAGTTCAGTTCAATTCAGTAGCTAAATCATGTCTGGATGTCTGGCTCTAGTTGAGTGATCATACCATTGTGATTATCTGGGCCATGAAGATCTTTTTTGTACAGTTATTCTGTGTATTCTTGCCACCTCTTCCTAATATCTTCTGCTTCTGTTAGGTCCTTACCATTTCTGTCCTTTATTGAGCCCATCTTTGCAAGAAATGTTCCTTTGGTATCTCTAATTTTCTTGACGAGATCTCTAGTCTTTCCTATTCCATTGTTTTCCTCTATTTCTTTGCATTGATCTCTGAGGAAGGCTTTCTTATCTCTCCTTGCTATTTGGAGCTCTTTATTCAAATGGCTATATCTTCCCTTTTCTCCTTTGCTTTTCACTTCCCATCTTTTAACAGCTATTTGTAAGGCCTCTTCAGACAGCCATTTTTCTTTTTTGCATTTCTTTTTCTTGGGGATGGTCTTGACTCCTCTCTCCTGTACAATGTCATGAACCTCCATCCATAGTTCATCAGGCACTCTGTCTATCAGATCTAGTCCCTCAAATCTATTTCTCACTTCCAGTGTATAGTCATAAGCGCTTTGATTTAGGTCATACCTGAATGGTCAAGTGATTTTCTCCACTTTCTTCAATTTCAGTCTGAATTTGGCAAAAGGAGTTCATGTTCTGAGCCACAGTCAGGTCTCGGTCTTATTTTTGCTGAGTGTGTAGAGCTTCTCCATCTTTGGCTGCAAAGAATATAATCAATCTGATTTTGGTGTCGTCTGGTGATGTCCATGTGTAGAGTCTTCTCTTGTGTTTACAGGATCAATCTAAGATAAAAATAAGAATAAGGGTTTGGAAAAAAGAAATCTTTCTTTGAATTATTTTGATTCTTAGCTGTTTATTTTAAATATTGCTAAGAGTAGTTGGCTAATACTAGTAGCAAATATTTAAACATAGACTATAGGCTGAATTTGAACTTTCCACTTCCACATCACTGTTAGTGAGTTTTGAATTGGTCTAAGTTTTGTGGGAGAGTTAGAAGTGTACACAATTTTGCTGATATCTACATTTTGTTCTCTGCTTTAATTCTGATCTACCTTTATTGCCACTATAACCCTTAAGTGCTGGATTGTAGACCATTCAAAAACTATGAAACTGAATTTTCTAAGTATATATCCAAGATCATCATTCTTTGGCAAAACTGTCAAAGGGATGAAAGTGGAATTGTGTGAGTGAAGAAACTGATCATCTGGGGGATTATAACATGATTATTTTTATATTGTCCACCTACATGTGTTGTATTAGACAACCTACTATCCTGTTAGGACTTCCATAGAGAAAATTTCAAGATTCAACCCTTAGCAGAGAGACTTTTGGGTAAAGTGTTTGTCTCCCTCTCAGTTGAAGGAAAAAAATTATGCTAGTGAAATCAATTAAAGTTTAAAAATTTGAGCTAGGGTTAAAAACATGAGTCCTTTTCTTTTGAAAAATGTGTGTTTGAAAATTATAAAATGTTTTTTCAAAATTGATTTGCATTGTCAAACCCATCAAATATTTGAAAACCATAAATCGCTGTATTATCTCCATGAATTCCAAAATACTCAAACATATCCATAATACTTATTTTTAATAAAAAAATAAAAATTAGTCCTACTCCATATTTTTGATTGCTGTGAAATTTTAAAAAATGTTACATATAATTTCTGATCAATTTGAAAATTATTTCTGTGCTTGTGAGAGACAAATTTCATTTATATAAATAAAGCTTTTAGCTTCATTTTCTTTAATTCTTTTTCTTTGTTGGTTTGTGCATTGGCAGTTGTGATGATAGAGCAACAATAAGAACTAAATATGTACCTGTTCAAAGAGAAATCTTTAGTGATTTGCCAATTTGAGTGGGTTGAATTGTATTGTTCTCTTGTATTACATTTAAGAGGAATGAGTGTTTAGAAGTGTTCATGTTTGTAGGAATCAGAATACTTGAAAAACAATCTTAGATAAAACTTATTTACATTGAGACTCTCAAATGCTTGCATGTATATATCCTGTCTTACTTTTAGAATTTCCTTAGAGACAACGTGACTCTTTTTTTGTATGGAGAATATTTGCTATAGGTTATGATTAAACTTTCTTTTTTTTTACTTTAAAAATGTAAACAGCAACATTTTTGGTTGTTGTTATTGTTCCTATTACACTCTGCCCTTGAAATGGAAAGCCTTGATGAATTCACAATGAAGTGTTTTTCCCCTTGGAATGTATTTTATACAAAATCTGAGGCAACTGAACCAAACCATTTCTGAGGAGAATATCATAGCTGGATGGTGGTAATAAAGTTAGGCATAGTTCCCCTGTTCAATGACTTTTGTCTTGAAACACTTTTAGAATCTGTCTCATCTCAATGGCAACCCACTCCAGTACTCTTGCCTAGAAAATCCCATGGACGGAGAAGTCTGGTAGGCTGCAGTCCATGGGGTCGCTAAGAGTTGGGCACGACTGAGCGACTTCACTTTCACTTTTCACTTTCATGCATTGGAGAAGGAAATGACAAGCCACTCCAGTATTCTTGCCTGGAGAATCCCAGGGACAGAGGAGCCTTGTGGGCTGCCGTCTCCGGGGTCTCACAGAGTCGGACATGACTGAAGCGACTTAGCAGCAGCAGCATCTCTATTTCAACTCCATCTATTTCTAGTTTGCTCCTTATTACTTTCAGCTGGACTACAAGTCATTCTTGATTTATCTCTGAGTTCATGAACCCTTTCATTTGCCTCATATTTTCTAATTTACCACCTGAAATATTTTTCCATTTATTCTTTGTTGTTTTATCATAAACTAATTTTTCAAAGATAAAAATATTACTAAATACCTTATTCATGACACAAATTCTGTAAGAGAACTGAGATTATAATTCAGTGGCCACTTTAATGGGGCTTAGTAATTCATTTTTCTGTGTGCATGCTACTTAGTTTTCCTAAAGCACAAGGTCAATCCAAATGCTTTCATTTTTTCCAAGTTATCTGCATTATAGCCCCCTTAAGTTTACCAGTTGTAATACATGTGTTTATTAAACAACTGTGGCACTCAAAGAACTGTGCTCTCTGATATTCTTTCCTAATATGACTTAATATGTTTCCCTTTGGAAAGCCAGATTAAAAAAATACAGGATGCCCCGTTAGTCTGAATTTCAGATAAACAATACTTTTTTGGTATAAGAGTATTAATGCAATATTTGGGACATAGTTATTCTAAAAGTATTCATTGTTTATATCATAAAATTTGACTGAGCAATCTATGTTTTTATTTGCTATATCTGGCAAGGAGCATTTTAGAAATTTCCTTCCCTTTGTGGAGACTGAGTGCTTCACTGTGGATTTCTTGGTGATAATATAATATTCTTGGTGCTTTACACATCTTAGGTCAGGTAATCCTCAGAACTATCCAATGATGTAACAACCAGATTATCCCCCATTTACATATGAAGGTGTTGAGAAGCAATAGTCAATAAACTTGCCCAAAGTCACCCAACTCAGCTAATAAATATAATTTCTGACTCTGAGCCAGCAACTCTGGAGCAAGAGCTTGAAATATATATGTGTGTGTGTGTGTGTGTGTGTGTGTGTGTGTGTATGTATTCTTTTTCACTATGGTGTATCACAGGATATTGAATATGGTTCCCTGTGCTATACCTATGAGGACTTTGTTTATCCATTCTATACTATATCTTATATATATAACAGAGTCTTAATCATTATATATTATAGCTTCTGTGGAACAACAGCCTTTTATTGGTGCCTAAA
The DNA here is from genome assembly GCF_055505025.1 of Bos grunniens. Taxonomy (NCBI): domain Eukaryota; kingdom Metazoa; phylum Chordata; class Mammalia; order Artiodactyla; family Bovidae; genus Bos; species Bos grunniens. The sequence continues at coordinate 47,448,419 of NC_141168.1, read as the reverse complement.
GTTGCTCCAGGAAATATACTTGATAGTGACACCTGCTATGACACTTTTATAATCATTCATTCTTAGAAGTGTTAAGTGTATTTTTCAAGTGTCAGTTTATTTATTTTTCCGGGCATTTCTAGATTCTGAGTGCATAGACACCACAAATATCAGTAGGCACCCTCTTCTCTGTTACCTGGTGACTCTGAAAAGAAAGTGATGCTGTAAGAAGCCTATAAGAAGGAGATTGGCTTGTTCCAATGATCACTTCTCCAGATGCTGAGGTATTAGGACATGCACTCTTTCTGAGTCCTGAGTTACACATTCAGAAACCTACTGAGAAAAATTCCATTCCTCCTTTCTCTATAAAATTGGGCTAAATCTCCTGCAGATCTATCCACAGAGTGTCAGTATTTTGGTGTGTGCCAAATTCTTCAGTGATGACCAGAGACTGTTCCCTATCTGCATCATTTTAGCTAAGAATCTTTCCCTTTCTTTTGAACTGGGTTCTTGGACTAGGCAATAATAGAACTGTGGTACATAATCTGTCTCTGTGATTCTGTGTATTCATGCAAAGGCAATATGGGCAGAATTGTGTCATCCCCAAATTTGTATGTTGAAGTCCTAACCCCTTGTACTTCAGAATGTAACCATATTTGAAGGTCTTTAAAGAGCTGATTAAATTAAGGCAAGGTCTCTAGGGTCAGCCACAATCCAATGTGACTGGAACCCTTATGTGAAGAGGAAATTTGGATGTACAGATACTGGACACATGCATACACAGAAACAACCAATTAAACACACAAGGAGGCAATTATCTGCAAGCCAAGGAGAGAGGCCTCAGAAGGAATTAAATATGCTTACAACTTTATCTTTGAGCACTACCCTCCAGAACTGTGATAAAATACATTTCTGTATTTGATACCACTGTAGTACTTTGTTATGACAGCCCTAGAAAATAAATAGAAAAGGCTACTTCATTTAGGAGAAAAAAGAACTTGATTCTAGCTGTACATCTAAAAGTAGACATCAAACTAATATTGATTAATGTTTCCATGAACATGCACTCCCATTTGACCCCATAAGGTTTAAACTACTAAAAATTTAGCTGTCTATACTACAGATGCTGCTGTCATTAGCCACATTACTAGCTATTATTTATTGAGCTCATCTGTGTGCTAGTATAAGGGACTTCCCTATAGTTCAGATGATAAAAAAATCTGCCTGCATGCAGGAGACCTGGGTTCTATCTCTGGCAGGAAGATCCCCTAGAGAAGGAAATGGAAATCCACTCCAGTATTCTTGCCTGGAGAATCCCATGGACACAGGAGCCTGGTGGGCTACAATCCATGGGGTCACAAAGAGTTGGACACGACTAAATGACTAACACAACAAAATGTGCTAGGCAATGCACTAGTGATTTTCATAAGATACCTCAACTAATTCTCACTGCTCTGGAAGTTACTATATATTCCTACAGATAAAGGACTTGAGTCCAAGGACCATTATTCATTTAAACAATGTTCATTGTTTCTTGGGCAGAATGTTGGCATTCAATTAAATTGCAAGCTAATTAAGATCAGGTTCAATATCTTAGATTACCCATAGACCCAGTAGATGATTGGTACTTAAATACATATTGAAAATCTCCCCCTAAGATGGTGGAGGAATAGGACGGGGAGACCACTTTCTCCCCACAAATTCATCGAAAGATCATTTGAATGCTGAGCAAATACCACAAAACAACTTCTGAACGCTGGTGGAGGACACAAGGCACCCAGAAAGGCAGCCTATTGTTTTTGAAAGGACATAAGACAAAATATAAAAGATAAAAGGAGAGACGAAAGAGTTAGGGATGGAGACCCATCCCGGGGAGGAAGTCCTAAAACAGGAGAAGTTTCCAAACACCAGGAAACCGTCTCACCAGCAGGTCTGTGGGGAGTTTTGGAATCTCAGAGGGCAACATAAGCAGGAGGAAAAAATAAATAAATAAACCCCACAGATTATGCTCCTAACTGCAACTCCCTGCAGAGAAATAGCCCAGATGCTTGCATCAGGCACCAGCCAGTGGGGGCTGAACAGGGAGGCGTGGGCTGCATGCTTAGGGTAAGGACTGGGCCTGAATGCCCTGAGGACAATCTGAGGGAGCTAATGTGAGATAGCAACCCAAACTGTGGGATAGCCAGAGAGTGAAAAAAAAAAAGAGGAAAGAGAGAGAACTTTCCCACTAAAAACTCTAACCTAAGGCACTGCCAGGCCCGCTCACAGAACAAAGGTTTGAGAGAATACCAGAGGAGAGCTAGCAGGCTGAGGACAGGCCCATCCCCCGCTGGAGGCAGGGAGGCAGACAGGCGACAGCCAGAGCTGGAAGGCAAGGGGCAAACTTGGCCCCAGAGATGGCATCTTCTACCAAACTGCAAGCAGGCTCCCAGTTGCTAACCAAGTCTTCCTGGGATCCTGGACGATTGACATCTGCCAGGAGGGTGGCAGCCAGAGATCAGCTCCCCAGAGGAGACACACGGAACACCTGAGACTGCGTCCTGCTGAGCACCCAGGAAACTGAGCAGCTTGGGCAGGGGAGGTGATAAGATACACCGCCCCACCTGGGGAGTGTGCGCTCACCAATCACCTGGTCACCTGAGCTGCTCAGATCCAGGAAGGGCACAAAAAGCAGGCCCAACTGAGTCTGTGCCTTTGCGGAGTACCCGGGAACCTGAACCTGAGTGGCTTAGACCTGGGAAGCGCACGCAACCCAGGGCCCACCTTAGACAGTTCCCCTGCAGAGCAACCTGGAGCCTGAGCAGCATAGACTGGGAAAGCACACATGCTGTGAGTAGGGGCAAACCCAGTGTGGCCCAGACACTGCAAGCACTCCCTCCACACGCCAGTGATATTTGTTTGCAGTGTTCCTCCCTCCCTGCAGCAAAATTGAACAAGTGAGCCTAAATAAATGACCACCTTCACCCCCTTGTGTCAGGGCAGAAGTTAGATCTTGAAGAGACTTGCAAACAGAGGAAGCCAAAATAAACAAGGAAAAGGGAACCCCTTTAGAAGTGACAGGTGCAACAGATTAAAACCCTGTAGTTAGCATTGGCTACATTGGAAGGGACCTATATAGACCTTGAGATGAAGTATAAGCTGGAACAAGGAACTATCTGAAACTGAACTGACCCCACACTGCCCTCAAAAGCTCCAGAGAGATTACTAGATATATTTTACTATTAACATTTTTAATTTTTAAAAAAATTTTTAAGTTCTTTATTACTCCTTTAATTTTCATTTTTAAAACCTACTATTACCATGCAAAAAAAAAAAGACCCTATCTTTAAAGCAAATTTCATATTTTTTTATGACTTTTGTGATTTTTTTTTTTTTTTTTTTGTATTTTGAAAGTCTAACCTCTACTCTAGATTTTTAATCTTTGCTTTTTGGTATTTATTATCAACTCTGTACCTTTAAGAATCCAATCTGCAGTACCCATTTTTACTTAGGAGTGTGATTACTTGCTTGATTGCTTTATCCCCTTTGACTCTCCTTTTTCTCCCCCAGGTCACCTCTATCTCCTCCCTCCCACTTCTCTTCTCTACTTAACTCTGTGAATCTCTTTGTGTGTTCTGGGCTGTGGAGAACACTTAAGGAGCTGATCACAGGCTAGATTGGTCTCTCTCCTTTTGACTCCCCCTCCTATCATCCTGGTCACCTCTATCTCCTTCCTCCCTTTTCTCTTCTCCGTGTAACTCTGTGAACCTCTCTGGGTGTCCCCCACTGTGGAGAACCTTTTCACCATTAACCTAAATGTTTTAGCATCAGTGCTGTATGGATGGAGAACTCTTGAGGCTACTGTAAGAGTAAGACTGAAAGCCAGAGGCAGGAGGCTTAAATCCCAAACTTGAGAACACCAGAAAACTCCTGACTCCAGGGAACATTAATAGACAAGAGCTCATCCAAAAGCCTCCATACCTACACTGAAACCAAGCTGCACCCAAAAGCCAACAAGTTTCAGAGCAAGACATATCAAGCTAATTCTCCAACAACACAGGAACATAACTCTGAGCACAAAAATACAGGCAGCCAAAAGTCACACCAAACCCAAAGACACCTCAAAACTCACTACTGGACACTTCATTGCACTCCAGAGAAAAGAGATCCAGCTCTACCCACCAGAACACTGACTCAAGCTTCCCTAACCAGGAAATCTTGACAAGCCACTCATCCAACCCCACCCACACAGAGGAACCTCCATAATAAAGAGGAACCACAAACTTCCAGCATACAGAAAGACCACCCCAAACACAGCAACCTAAATAAGATGAAAAGGCAGAGAAATATTCAGCAGGTAAAAGAACATTATAAAAGCCCACAAACCAAACAAAAGAGGAGATAGGGAGTCTACCTGAAAAAGAATTCAGAATAATGATAGTAAACATAATCCAAACTCTTGAAAACAAAATGGAGTTACAGATAAATAGTCTGGAGACAAGGATTGAGAAGATGCAAGAAACGTTTAACAAGGACATAGAAGAAATAAAAAAGAGTCAATCAAGAATGAATAATGTAATAAGTGAGATCAAAAACATGCTGGAGGGAACCAACAGTAGAATAACTGAGGCAGAAGACAGGATAAGTGAGGTAGAAGACAGAATGGTGGAAATAAATGGGCAGAGAGGAAAAAAGAAAAAAGAATTAAAAGAAATGAGGACAACCTCAGAAACCTCTGGGACAATGTCAAATGCCCCACCATTCGAATCATAGGAGTCTCAGAAGATCTACAACCCCAGATTACTGTACCCAGCAAGGATCTCATTCAAATATGAAGGAGAAATCAAAAGCTTTACAGACAAACAAAAGCTGAGAGAATTCAGCATCACCAAACCAGCTCTTCAACAAATTATAAAGAATCTTCTCTAGACAGGAAACACAGAAAAGGTTTATAAAATTGAACCCAAGACAACAAAGTAAATTGTAATGGGATCTTCTTATCAATAATTACCTTAAATGTAAATGGGTTGAATGCCCTAATCAAAAGACAAAGACTGGTTGAATGGATATAAAAACAAGACCCCTATATATGCTGTCTACAAGAGACCCAACTCAAACCTAGGGACACATACAGACTGAAAGTGAATGGCTGGAAAAAGATATTTCATGCAAATGGAGACCAAAAGAAAGCAGGAGCAGCAATACTCATATCAGATAAAATAGACTTTGAAATAAAGGCCATGAAAAGAGACAAAGGACATTACATAATGATCAAAGGATCAGTCCAAGAAGAAGATATAACTATTATAAATATATATGCACTCAACATAGGAGCACTGCAATATGTAAGACAAATGCTAACAAGTATGAAAGGGGAAATTAACAGTAACACACTAATAGCGGGAGACTTTAATACCCCACTCACACCTATGGATAGATCAACTAAACAGAAAATTAGCAAGGAAACACAAACTTTAAATGATACAATGGACCAGTTAGATCTAATTGATATCTATAGGACTGCTGCTGCTGCTGCTAAGTCGCTTAAGTCGTGTCTGACTCTGTGCGACCCCATAGATGGCAACCCACCAGGCTCCACCGTCCCTGAGATTCTCCAGGCAAGAACACTGGAGTGGGCTGCCATTTCCTTCTCCAATGCATGAAAGTGAAAAGTGAAAGTGAAGTCGCTTGGTCGTGCCCGACTCTTAGTGACCCCATGGACTGCAGCCTACCAGGCTCCTCCATCCATGGGATTTTCCACGCAAGAGTACTGGAGTGGGGTGCCATTGCCTTCTCGGATCTATAGGACATTTCACCCTAAAACAATGAATTTCACCTTTTTCTCAAGTGCACACGGAACCTTCTGCAGGATAGATCACATCCTGGGCCATAAATCTAGCCTTGGTAAATTCAAAAAAATTGAAATCATCTCAAGCATATTTTCTGATCATAATGTGGTAAGATTAGATGTCAACTATAGGGGGAAAAAAAAACTATTAAAAATACAAACATGTGGAGGCTAAACAACACAGTTCTGAATAACCAACAAATCACAGAATAAATTAAAAAAAGAAATCAAAATATGCATAGCAACAAAAAAAATGAAAACACAACAACCCAAACCTATGGGATTTAGTAAAAGCAGTGCTAAAGGGGAGGTTCATAGCAATACAAGCCTACCTCAAGAAACAGGAGAGAAATCAAATAAATAACTAACTCTACACCTAAAGTAACTAGAAAAAGAAGAAATGAAGAACCCCAGGGTTAGTAGAAGGAAAGAAATCTAAAAATTAGTGCAGAAATAAATGTAAAAGAAACAAAGGAGACCATAGCCAAAATTAACAAAGATAAAAGCTGGTTCTTCGAGAAGATAAATAAAATAGACAAACCATTAGCCAGACTCATCAAGAAAAAAAGGGAGAAGAATCAAATCAACAAAATTAGAAATGAAAATGAAGAAATCACAACAGACAACACAGAAATACAAAGGATCATAAGAGACTACTATCAGCAACTATATGCCAATAAAATGGACAACTTGGAAGAAATGAAAAAATTCTTAGAAAAGTATAACTTTCCATAACTGAACCAGGAAGAAATAGAAAATCTTAACAGACCCATCACAAGCACAGAAGTCAAAACTGTAATCAGAAATCTTCCAACAAACAAAAGCCCAGGACCACATGGCTTCACAGCTGAATTATACCAAAAATTTAGAAAAGAACTAACATCGATCCTACTCAAACTCTTCCAGAAAATTATAGAGGAAGGTAAACTTTCAAACTCATTCTATAAGGCCACAATCACCCTAATACCAAAACCAGACAAAGATGCCACAAAAAAAAGAAAACTACAGGTCAATATCACTGATGAACATAGAGGCAAAAATCCTCAACAAAATTCTAGCAAACAGAATCCAACAACATAATAAAAAGATCATACATCATGACCAAGTAGGCTTTCTCCCAGGGATGCAAGGATTCTTCAATATTTGCAAATCAATCAAAGTGATATACCACATTAACAAATTTAAAGATAAAAACCATATGGTTATCTCAATAGATGCAGAGAAAGCCTTTGACAAAATTCAGCATCCATTTATGATAAAAACCCTCCAGAAAGCAGGCATAGAAGGAACATACCTCAACACAATAAAAGCCATATATGATAAACCCACAGCCAACATTATCCTAAATGGTGAAAATTGAAATTTCCCCAAAAGTCAGGAACAAGACAAGGATGCCCACTCTTACTACTACTATTCAACATAGTTTTGGAAATCAGAGAAGAAAAAGAAATAAAAGAAATCCAGATTGTAAAAGAAGAAGCAAAACTCTCACTGTTTACAGATGACATGATCCTCTATATAGAAAACCCTAAAGACTCCACCAGAAAATTACTAGAGCTAATCAATGAATATAGTAAAGTTGCAGAATATAAAATTAACACACAGGAATCCCTCTCATTCCTATACACTAAAGATGAGATAACAGAGAAATTAAGGAAACAATTCCATTCACCACTGCAAAAAAAAGAATAAAATACTTAGAAATAAATCTACCTAAAGAAACAAAAGACCTATATATACAAAACTATAAAACACTGATGAAAGAAATCAAAGATGATACAAATAGATGGAGAAATATACCATGTTCATGGTTTGGAAGAATCAATATAGTGAAAATGAATATACTACCCAAAGCAATCTATAGATTCAACGCATCCCTATCAAGCTACCAACAGGATTTTTCAGAGAACTAGAACAAATAATTTCACAATTTGTATGGAAATACAAAAAACCTCAAATAGACAAAGCAATCTTGAGAAAGAAGAATAGAACTGGAGGAATCCACCTGACTGACTTCAGGCTATACTATAAAGCAACAGTCATCAAGGCAGTATGGTACCAGCACAAAGACAGAAACATAGATCAATGGAACAAAATAGAAAGCCCAGAGATAAATCCACACACCTATGGACACCTTATCTTTGACAAAGGAGGCAAGAATATACAATGGAGAAAAGACAGTCTCTTTAACAAGTGTGCTGGGAAAACTGGTCAACCACTTGTAAAAGAAGGAAACTAGAACACTTTATAACACCATACACAAAAATAAACTCAAAATGGATTAAAGATCTAAATGTAAGACCAGAAACTATAAAATTCCTAGAGGAGAACATAGGCAAAACATTCTCTGAAGTAAATCAGAGCAGGATCTTCTATGACCCACCTCCCAGAGTAATGGGAATAAAAGCAAAAATAAACAAACGGGACCTAATTAAACTTAAAAGTTTTTGCACAACAAAGGAAACTATAAGAAAGGTGAAAATACAGCCTTCAGAATGGGAGAAAATAATAGCAAACAAAGCAACTGACAAAGAATTAATCTCAAAAATATACAAGCAACTCCTACAGCTCAATTCCAGAAAAATAAGTGACCCAGTCAAAAAATGGGCCAAAGAACTAAACAGACATTTCTCCAAAGAAGACATATAGATGGCTAACAAATACGTGAAAAGATGCTCGACATCACTCATTATCAGAGAAATGCAAATCAAAACCACAATGAGGTACCATCTCATGCCCGTCAGAATGGCTGCTATCAAAAAATCTACAAACAATAAATGCTGGAGAGGGTACAGAGAGAAGGAAAACCTCTTACACTGTTGGTGGGAATGCAAACTAATAAAGCCACTATGGAGAACAGTGTGGAGATTCCTTAAAAATCTGGAAACAGAACTGTCATATGACCCAGCAATCCCACTACTGGGCATACACACTGAGGAAACCAGAATTGAAAGAGACACCTGTTCCCCAATGTTCATCACAGCACTGTTTACAATAGCCAGGACATGGAAACAACCTAGATGTCCATCAGAAGATGAATGGATAAGAAAGTTGTGATACATATACACAATGGAGTATTACTCAGCTATTAAAAAGAATGCATTTGAATCAGTTCTAATGAGGTGGGTGAAACTGGAGCCTATTATACAGAGTGAAGTATGTCAGAAAGAGAAACACCAATACAGTATATTAATGCACGTATACGGAATTTAGAAAGATGGTAACAATGCCCCTATATGCAAGACAGCAAAAGAGACACAGATGTAAAGAACAGACTTTTGGACTCTGTGGGAGAAGGCGAGGGTGGGATGATTTAAGAGAATAGCATTGAAACATATATATTATATCATATGTGAAATAGATCACCAGTCCATGTTTGATGCATGAGACAGGGTGCTCAGGCCTGGTGCATTGGGATGACCCTGAGGGTTGGGATGGGGAGGGAGGGTCAGGATGGGGAACACATGTACACCCATGGCTGATTCATGTGAATGTATGGCAAAAACCACCACAATATTGTAAAGTAATTAGCCTCCAATTAAAATAAAATAAAATAATCTCCCCCCGCCCCCCGCACACACACAAAAATACATATTGAAAGAAAGGCTGGAGGAGGTAGTAGTCCACTCTCTTCCTGGCAACACATCTTCCGCATCATCCTTCTTGTGTTACTCTGTGCCATTTTGATGGGGAGACTGCCCATCCATGCCCTCACATCAATGACCCCATAGATAATTTAACCTTGACCCAGGAATGGACTTTTTATGGCTTTGATGTAAACCCCTGTGAATATATGAGAATTTTGAATAGTAGAAAGAATATTTGACAAGAGGCTGTAGGGTCTTGTTTCTAGTACCAGTTCTGTTCCATAATGAAAGAAAACCATGAGAAGAATTTCATCTTTCCAACTCAGAGTCTTCAGCAATCTAATGAGGACAATTATGGAAGCTTTACTTGCCTCATAGGAGTGATGGAAGGACCAAATAAAGCAATATGAATATGTTTTGAAACGCTTGCTTCCTGGAACGTGGGTTATCTTTCAGAACAATGTGGGTTATCTTCTTTCACTTTCATCCAAATTTTCTATCCTTCCCACTCTTTTCACGGTCTTCACAGTTATTGCTGGGTAATGTGAACTAACTTGCTTATTAATGCTCTAATATATTGTACATATAGACAGTGTTTTATTTTTTGCAGATCTTTTTTTGTTTTGTTGATTTAAAATTTTTTCTTGTAAAAAGTAGTGAGTAAAAGGGCTTTGCTAATATTCTAAAGTCACTGTACTTTGATGGCAGCTGATATACCTTAGCATTTCTTGTCAAGATTTAACTATTTTTCTAACAGCAGGGCGTAATAATATTGGCAATCATAGATGACACTTATTCAACAATTTTGAAATGGGAACTCACCTGAGATATTTTCATATAACACCAACAACTGTATGTGTTAGATATCATTATCTTTCTTACTCCAAATACGAGAAAAATGAAGACTAGTTAAGGAAGAATTGCCCAAAGTCACAAAGACTCCATAGTAATTGTGGAGTCAAGATTTGAATGTTGGTGCTCTGACTCTGTTCTTAGCCACAGCTTTGGGTTTGAGGAGTAGCAGGTAAACAGAAAACCAAAATAATAAAGCATTCCAGGCAGAAGAGAGGAGGTGGACAACCAGGAGGTGCATTTCAAGCACTCGTCCTTCTACTCATATACATTATTCCATCCTCAGTACCTGGCATGCTGTCTGGCAAAGAGTAGGTATTTAATAAATATTAATGAATTTAATGCCTGAGACTTGGAGTTTCCAGGAACTGCAAGGAGACTGACATGCTTGGAAATCAGAATATGATGGGAAAAATAGCAAAAAGTCAATATATGAAATAAGTGAATAAAGATTTCTGGATAAAATATTGTTTGAAGCAAGTCTAATCATTCATTCATTCATTTGTTCCTTCTTTAAAAATTTATTAACCACTATTATATAAAATATTTAGAAATAAGATATATAAATAATGAAGCTAGAGTCCCTGACTTGCAGAGATACACTTTAAATATTTCAAACAAGAGCTTTGAAGAAGACAGACGCAGAAATTATCACTTTTATTGGCAGTATTTCTAGAAATAAAAGCTAGTAAACTGATACCTAGATAATACAATCAAACAATTATCTCTATTATGTACTATTAGCATGCTAAATAAGAACTTTTTTTTATACCAATCAAATCTCCAGTGTTGATTATGATATTTACATGCCAGGAATCATCCCTTTAAAATAAGATAGGTAAAAGAATTTACTATCATTTGGTAATAAAGTAAAAGACATATATATGAGTTAATAGATTTCATAACTTAAATGTGATTTTTGCCCAATCAGTAATAACAACTTGTCATGATAAACTTACTGATGAGATTTAAGCATGTAATATAAAGGAAACACACAGCAATAAACAACTAATAATATTTTCTGTGTATCCCAAACACATAATTTCAAGTTTGAGGGTAAATAATAAGGTAGAAAGCAGTTCATCCTTGACAAAAATGCAAAAATAAAACAAAAAATTGGAATAAAATGAAGAGAAAACCATGTTAGTGAAAGTGAATTTTATAGACACATATATTCTCTGTTTTACTGGCTAATTGTTCATTTGTTGTGTATAGCAAATAAAACATCACTGGTACTTTTCTAGCCTTTAAACCTTGTATTTGTCAATGTAACACCTGTCCACACTAGTTGCCATAGGATGGGTTTCCTGGGAAACACGCAACTTAGCATACAACTTGTTTAATACTGAGCTTTCTTGAGATTAAGCCTTGTAGAAAGGAATAAAAGGAAAGCCGACGGAGAAGTCAAGCTGTGGTGGGGATCCAAGGACAGTATCAGCTGAATGTCCAGCTAAAATGGAGCTAGAATGTCCTTTAAGAGTTATCTGTCCCAAGTTGGGTTGAGATGGCCTGGCCCAACTTCAGTCCATCATTAAATACAGGCTGACTGGGAAGCTACTTTACTTTGGAAGACATGGTTTTTGTCAGCTAAGACCATTGCAGAAAAGGCTGATAGTTGAAGGGGACTGTCAGCAGCCCTGTTGGCAGCCGGTACTATCTCTTTATAGATGGTTCAGAAAGTATTTCAGGAAAAGGAGTCTCCTTCTCCACCCCCATCCTATCACCAGTCCTACTCCCCTCAGCCAATATTTTTTTCTGTGATTCTTGTTTGGGTATTTTCTAGTGATTACTCTTGAGTTATAGATTATATACTTTTATATATACTCTGTTTCTTCAGTCATGGTGAGGTGCTATGCTTTTAAGCATGGATTTGTTTTGGAGGGAGAGACACTTGCCAGAAGAGTAAGTAATAAAATATTCTATGCAGAGGAGAAAGGGAGAACGGCAGTGAGATGCCTCTAAAGCATCAGCCTCTTCCTCTCCCTCCCATGTGCAATACTGTGTCCTCAGCACCTGGCACAGTGCTTGGCAATGATTCAGTTCAGTTCAGTTCAGTTCATTTGCTCAGTCATGTCTGATTCTTTGCTACTCCATGAATCACAGCACGCCAGGCCTCCCTGTCCATCACCAACTCCTGGAGTTCACTCAAACTCACGTCCATCGAGTTGGTGATGTCATCCGGCCATCTCATCCTCTGTCATGCCCTTCTCCTCCTGCCCCCAGTCACTCTCAGCATCAGGGTCTTTTCTAATTAGTCAACTCTTCTCATGAGGTGGCCAAAGTATTGGAGTTTCAGCTTTAGCATCAGTCCTTCCAATGAACACACAGGACTGATCTCCTTTAGAATGGACTAGTTGGATCTCCTTGCAGTCCAAGGGACTCTCAAGAGTCTTCTCCAACACCACAGTTCAAAAGCATCAATTCTTCGGTGCTCAGCTTTCTTCACAGTCCAACTCTTACATCCACACATGATCACTGGAAAAACCATAGCCTTGACTAGACGGACCCTTGTTGGCAAAGTAATATCTCTGTTTTTCAATATGCTATCTAGGTTGGTCATAACTTTCCTTCCAAGGAGTAAGTGTCTTTTAATTTCATGGCTGCAGTCACCATCTGCAGTGATTTTGGAGCCCCCCAAAATAAAGTCTGACACTGTTTCCACTGTTTCTCATCTATTTCCCATGCAGAGATGGGACCGGATGCCATGATCTTCGTTTTCTGAATGTTGAGCTTTAAGCCAGCTTTTTAACCTCCTTTTCACCTTCATCAAGAGGCTTTTTAGTTCTTCTTCACTTTCTGCCATAAGGGTGGTGTCATCTGCATATCTGAGGTTATTGATATTTCTCCCAGCAAGCTTGATTCCAGCTTATGCTTCTTCCAGCCCAGCATTTCTCATGATGTACTCTGCATATAAGTTAAATAAGCAGGGTGACAATATACAGCCTTGATGTACTGCTTTTCCTATTTGGAACGAGTCTGTTGTTCCACGTCCACTTCCAACCGTTGCTTCCTGACCTGCATATAGGATTCTAAACAGGCAGGTCAGGTAGTCTGGCATTCCCATTTCTTTCAGAATTTTCCACAGTTTCTTGTGATTGACACATTCAAAGGCTTTGGCATAGTCAATAAAGCAGAAATAGATGTTTTTCTGGAACTCTCTTGCTTTTTCAATGATCCAGCGGATGTTGGCAATTTGATCTCTGGTTCCTCTGCCTTTTCGAAAACCTCTTGAATATCTGGAAGTTCATGGTTCACGTACTGCTGAAGCCTGGCTTGGAGAATTTTGAGCATTACTTTACTAGCGTGTGAGATGAATGCAATTGTGCGGTAGTTTGAGCATTCTTTGGCATTGCCTTTCTTTGGGATTGGAATGAAACTGACCTTTTCCAGTCCCATGGCCACTGCTGAGTTTTCCAAATTTGCTGGCATATTGAGTGCAGCACTTTCACAGCATCATCTTTTGGTTAAACAGGAGATGGCAAGAATTCTAGGAATCAGAGAACTAAAATGGACTGGATTGGCAGTGATTAGGTCTTTAGAAAACATTGTTCACTCCTTTGCTGAAAGGTGGGGTTTGGCTCACGTTTTCCTCCCCCTCCTCTCAAATGTTTAAAGTAATTATTTTAAGTTTTTCTGTTTATCTCCACTGCAATTCTAATGCTATGTTTAGTCTTCTTCTTCTTCTTCATCATCTTTTTGTTTTTGTTTTTTTGAATGTATTCTCAACTACCAATACCTCTTAGCTCCCACTAATGAGAGAAGGACTCCAGTGTCCCTACCCTTTCCTTCACCTGTCCCACTTTTTGCTTCCTATCGTCAATCAACTATAGTTTACTTGTGTATTGTTCAGTGTGTTGACATTTTATATTCTTTTTCTGAACCACAATCATGTTATCTAATGCTTTTCCTCCCTGGCCTGACTGCCAGAATCAAGTGTAGTAACAGCTACCAACTGCTCAAATAAATAAAACTTTTGAAAACCTCTGGCTGACGACTACCATTTTGGAGGTTCTGTCTGCTGATGGTTTCCGTATAATGGTTGTCAGCTGGTGCCTATGGCCTGGACTTAGGCAGTGTGTGTGTTTTATTTGGTCTGTGGAGTATTTTATGTATTTAGGCCTTATATATTTAGGCCAGTATTCAAAAAGCAGATGATTTTAGCTTGACTCTAAAAGTGAAGAATCAGTGAACAGCATTTATATTGCATTCTGTACAAGTATTCTCTGGGTTGGCTGCATTTAAGGACATTCTCTTATTCAGAGGCTGTATCTCATAGATTGGTCTTTTATTTTCCTCTTTTCATTCATATTGTATGTCCATATTTTATTCTCTGCACTTTAAGATATTTTATGCTGCTTAATTTGAGCAATTTTAATATAAATCTCTGAGTGCTTAAAAAATTCTCTAGGTGACACTTTACTCAGAATCCTAGTTTGTCTAATTTCTCTGATCATGTCAGAGGTTTCTCTTCTGATACCTGAGTGATTTTAAATTTTTGTCATTTTCTTTCACAGTGTTGGTTCTCCTCTTATAACTAAGAATTATTGGTTGTCATTAACAGTCATCAGATGAAGGGTTGAGTAGGTGGTATGGTGTTTCTTACTATTGTGTAAATAGGTGTGTTTTCCTTTCAGATCTTTGCTGCAGGTGGTATTCTGACTGTGAACTCTCCATAGCGTAAGGCATAGAGCACCAATGTATGTGCAAGGCTCTTCTTTGAAGGTGAGTTGTGGATGTGGTCTAATCACTTTCAGCATCAGGATCCACTTCCTTCTAAGTGAGACCTTTTTTTTTTCACTGTCTGGAAAGCTAGAGACTTTTTTCCCCTAGACTTTCCAGCAACCAGGATTTGGGAGTGAAATAGGTTCTACATATTAGAAAAAAGAGCTTCTTCCTGCTGTCTTTTGGCTGTTTTCTTCTGGCAATAAAGGTATCGGAAATGTACCTCTGCCGGAAGGTTTCAGTTTCTCATCTCCAGTTTTCTAAAGCTTGTCAGGTTGTAGGCAGCAGCTCTTTTCTAATCTCTGTTTTCTGATCTGTATGTTCACAATTTCAGTTGTTTCCAGAGTTCTGCTTTTTGCAGAAGTAGCAACTGTTTTAGTGATCAGGATCAGTTCCATACTGTTCTGAGAGTCATGTTTAAAACCTGACTGTATATACTACTGCTCTATAACTTCCATTGATTTTAGAATCACCTAATTCCCATTATTTGATCCTGTCTTGCTTAAAAGAAGCAAAAACAAAGAAGATCAGAGTGCTTTTATTCCTTTACTGACTCCAGACAGACAGAATAAATAAATGGGGAGCTGGGGTTCAGGCTATAGGCCCTGAAATGTCAGTGGGAAGGAAAAGTTTATACTAGCTTTCTTGATTTTTTTTTTTTTTTTAAGAGAGGGACCTTTTAGGATTGAAATAAGACTAGGGTAAATGCCACATGTTTGTGCCCTGAGTTGATGGGGGGAGAAGAGCAAGAGGATATCTGCTCCTATTGTTATGAGGCTAGATACTTAGATCTTCAGCTAATTTCACTGTTTTCAGACCCTACCTCACACCATCCTCCATTACATCTGCTGCCTTTGGGATTTCAGTGGACAGACTGAGCAACTCTGGAGCTGTGATTTCCATGTAATATACTCTCAACCTCTTGTTGAGATTGATGTTCCAATCTCAACAGCGATGTTCCAATATGTTTTCTCTCTTCCAGAAATGTTTTTGATTTCTTAACCTACTGCAGACATCCCACACCTACATTCCTAATGATTACTTCAATAATTTTTACTTCAATTCAATATTTCATTAGAATCTCTGAGATAAATGAGATTTATGAGATAAATAAATTAGAGATGTATGAGATAAATGAGAACAAACAAGCTTGTTCTTAGAGTGGATCTTTAGTCAGGTTCTCATCTGAAGTACCTGCTTCACCAGTTTCAGAAGCAGAGGTTGAAACAGAAATACTTTCTATCATATAAGTGATCTATCTGGCCATTTCATATTACTAGTGACTTTTCTACACTTTCATAACAGTTGTAAAGTTTTGTAAACCAATCTTTATTAAATGTATGACCTCTTTCCCATTAGAAGGAAAATATCTAAAACATTTGAATGTTGTATTAGTGGCAGCCAAGCAGACATCATCATATTCTATTTAAATCTAATCATCAAAAGTGAGAAAGCATAAGAACCTGAGTTAAAACTTGTATGTAAACTCTGATGTTGCCATTTATAACTTTGAAAAGTAGGTCAACTTACTTAATCTCTCTGAGCTTCAGTTTTTAAAATTTGTCAAAATGTTGATGAGGAGATTTACTGTGCAGTATTCAAGTGGTAATTAAATAGTATGAGGTGAACCAATGAA
The DNA here is from genome assembly GCF_055505025.1 of Bos grunniens. Classification (NCBI taxonomy): domain Eukaryota; kingdom Metazoa; phylum Chordata; class Mammalia; order Artiodactyla; family Bovidae; genus Bos; species Bos grunniens. The sequence goes on along the minus strand of NC_141168.1, from coordinate 47,431,816 downwards.
GATGACATATATAGTGCCTATTGTATAGTATTTGTTCAGCTTAAAAAAAAAAAGAAAACTTCTTCTCTGGATAACTGGAAAAATTCCCCAATGTGAATTCCTTAATGTTACCTCATGAACATAAAGATATCAGGAAGCACCAGGAAAATGTTATAGGAAACGTATATAGAAAATTCTGCACAAATCGCAAAGAGAACAGGTTTCATTGTTTTGCCCCCAAAGTTATAATGACAATAGTAATACAAACAGAAGCTAACATGGTTAATGTCTTTAAATTATGCTGGATAATAAAGAGAACACTAGTTATGATTTCTGAAGAATATTTCAAACATCTAGCCTGAATTTTCCAAAAGAATACTGTTAATAAAGGGAATGTAATACATTGAATCTGAAAGATATGTCTTATTTTTCTTTTAACTCATTCAGTTCAGTTCAGTCACTTAGTCATGTCTGACTCTTTGTGACCCCATGAATTGCAACTCCTAGAGTTCACTCAAACTCACATCCATCGAGTCGGTGATGCCATCCAGCCATCTCATCCTCTGTCGTCCCCTTCTCCTTCTGCCCCCAATCCCTCCCAGCATCAGAGTCTTTTCCAATGAGTCAACTCTTCCCATCAGGTGGCCAAAGTATTGGAGTTTCAGCTTCAGCATCATTCCTTCCAAAGAACACCCAGGACCAATCTCCTTTAGAATGGACTGGTTGGATCTCCTTGCAGTCCAAGGGACTCTCAAGAGTCTTCTCCAACACCACAGTTCAAAAGCATCAATTCTTTGACACTCAGCTTTCTTCACAGTCTAACTCTCACATCCATACATGACCACTGGAAAAACCATAGCCTTGACTAGACGTACCTTTTTTGGCAAAGTAATGTTTCTGCTTTTGAATATGCTATCTAGGTTGGTCATAACTTTTCTTCCAGGGAGTAAGCCTCTTAATTTCATGGCTGTAATCACCATCTGCAGTGATTTTGGAGCCCCCCAAAATTAAGTCAGACACTGTTTCCACTGTTTCCCCATCTATTTCCCATGCAGTGATGGGACCAGATGCCATGATCTTAGTTCTCTGAATGTTGAGCTTTAAGCCAACTTTTTCACTCTCCTCTTTCACTTTCATCAAGAGGTTCTTTAGTTCCTCTTCACTTTCTGCCCTAAGGGTGGTGTCATCTGCATATCTGAGGTTATTGATATTTAAATCATTACCTTGATCAATTCAAGTAGCTTTTGAAACCATGAATAAAGTCCATAATTTTGGAGACAGAATTGAGAAAAGGATGATATGAGCAAATATCCTGGGCCTTTATCTAGGTAATCATCTTTTTCATTCCTTTCTGTGTTTTCTTTTTAACTCTTTTTGAAATTTCTCTTTGGGACAAAAGACACTAACACTCATCATCGGCATATTGTGATTATAATGATTTTGAGATAGTTTTTTATTGTTTAACATGACCTGGTCACTTAAATAAAATATTAGCTTCCAGTGTTATAAAGCTTTATATCTCCAGAGTCTTTTCCTCTGATTGGATTTTAAGATTAAATAAGCCAATGAAATGAAGTCCCTACTCCCACAATTACAGCCCTGTGGGAGGTCAGCCCCTGAAGAAAAAACCATGGTTTTGATGGTGAGGAGAATTGGGGCACATTCTAAATAAAGCCCTAGCCAGGATGGGTTGCTTTTGAGAACACTGCTTTTCTGAGATTTATGAGTTGTTTTTTTTTTTTTGGTTATGAGATATTTAAGACATGAATTAACTCCTTTGGTTTCTCTCTTTAAGTACACAAACATTTTGAGAAGGTTGAAAGATGTAAAGTCTTCAGCTAAAGACACTTAATGTCCCATTTTGTTTTTGTTTCATCTGTCCAAATGAGAAAACCTGAGCCATGAGGAGGCTGTACAAATTTCCAGAGAAACATACATTTCCCTCAAGAGATTAAGAATCAGAATAATATTGGACTTCTTAGCAGTACTAGAAGCTCAAAGACTGTTTTAAAAATTTCCAGTGAAGATTACATCTAACCTAGAATTTTTATACTATCAATCAAATATAGGAATGAAAATAGAATATTTCGGACATGCAAGATAATATATATACGTCTTGATACTTCTCTGGCAATCCAGTGGTTAAGATTCCACACTTCCACTTTAGGGGGCATGGGCGCAGTCCCTGCTTGCGGAACTAAGATCCCACATACTGGATGGCAGGGCAAAAAAAGCTTTTGAAGGATATACTTTCCATAAACCAGGGAGTAAATCAAAAAAAGAGAATATATGGAACCTAGGAAATGGGAGTCTAATACAAGCGAGAAGTGAAGGGAATCCCAGGATGATGACAAAAGAGTTTATAAAGAAAATAACTGCACAGTGATGTGACTAGACTGAGCAAGTCAGAGATGTCTATGAAAAATTTATCTGTGAAGATAGATTGTTAGGATTTCTGATGTATTTAGATACATTGGCACTTCCAAGGTAGCAGTAGTGGTAAAGAATCCATCCTGCCAATGCAGGATACTCAAGAAATGCAAGTTTGATTCCTGGGTTGGGAAAATCCCCTGGTGTAGGGAATGGCACCTCCCTCCAGTATTCTTGCCTGGAAAATTCCGTGGACCAAGGAGAATGGTGGGCTACAGTTCACAGGGTCTCAAACAGTTGGATACAACTGAGCAGACACACACATAGATACATTGAGTGAAGATTTACATAATTGAGGCATTATTTGGGGATGAAAAATGATGAATATCTAGAATATTGGGCCAATAAAGATTGCCAGGAGATATATCAACCACCTCAGATATGTGGATGATGCCACTCTAATGGTAGAAAGTGAAGAGGAACTAAAGAACCTCTTGATGAGGGTGAAGGAGGAGAGTAAAAATGTCAGCTTAAAGCTAAATATTTAAAAAATGAAAATCATGGCATCTGGTCCCATCACTTCATGGCAAATAGGGAAAATGTGAAAGCAGTGAAAGATTTCCTCTTCTTGAGCTCTAAAATCACTGCAGATGGTGACTATAGCCTTAAAATTAGAAGATAATTGCTTCTTGGCAGGAAAGCTATGACAAACCTAAGACAGTGTGCTAAAAAGGCAAGACATCACTTTGCTGACAGAGGTCCATATGGTCAAGTCTATGGTCTTTCCAGTAGTCATGTATGGTCATGAAAGCTGGACCATAAAGAAGGCAGAGCACTGAAGAATTGATGCTTTCAAATTGTGGTCCTGGAGAAGACTCATGAGAGTCCCTTAGACTCTTGATCTCAGATTGACTGAGATCAAATCAGTCAGTCTTAAAGGAAATCAACCCTGAATATTCATTGGAAGGACTGATGCTGAAGCTGAACTCCAATATTTGGCCACCTGTTGTGAACAGCCAACTCATTGGAAAAGACCCTGATGCTGGGAAAGATTGAAGGCAAAAGGAGAAGAAGGCGACAGAGGATGAGATGCTTTGATGGCATTAGTGATGCAATGGACAAAAACTTGGGCAAACTCTGGGAAATGGTGGAGGACGGGGAAGCCTAGCATGCTGCAACCCATAGGGTTGTGAAGAGTTGAATATGACTTGGCTACTGAACAACAACAGGCCAATAAGAACAATATTTTGTCCAAGAAGGAAAAGTAGATGCAGTATACTTTACTACATAGATCTGTCATAAATATGATTTACCTAATTGTTGTACATTTACTAACTAAATGACTCAAGAAATGTTAACAGGCATCAATTTGTCATAATCTGGTTTCTTAATATGTCAAACTTCACTACTAATGGTTTTCAAAGTGCTGAACATATTTCCATTGTCTCTATATGTTAAATAATATTTGCATCAGTAATTGCTCATTATTTCTCAAGATATAAACATGATTTTTAGAGATATCAAATCAATGACAAATTTTTCAAGAATCTGGGTTACAAAGTGAACCTGGAAAGTTTCACTGCAAATTATAAAATATAATAAGTAATTGCTAGTAATTAAAAATATGTTTTAAGTGTGTGTTTATTCAGTCTTGTCCAGTTCTTTGCATCTACATGGACTGTAGCCCACCAGGCTTCTGTACCCATGGTATTTTTCAGGCAAGAATACTTGAATGGGGTACCATTTCCTACTCCAGTGTCTCTTCCCTACCCAGGGGTCAGAGTCTCTTGTGTCTACTGCATAGACAGGTGGATTCTTTACCCCTAGCGCCACCTGGGAAGCCATGTTTTAAGTGGATAGTCACAAAAATAATGCATGCTTGTATTATGCACCTTCATCAAAATGATCTCTCTTTGAAAATAGTCAGTGGGCTTCACTTTTGCATGTAGATGAACATTGTCATTTGCTACATCAGGTAGAATAAAAAATTGTAAATAGTTTTCATCAAGGAACTAGTTTAAGGAGAAAGTACTATAATGTGATGTTCTACTGACTAGCGAATTAGAGAAGAGCAACCATATACATGATGTGATACATGGATATCAAATAAAGGGGATAAAAATCTCATCCTTATGCCTAAAATGATCTAATCATTAAGCACAATACTGCTACCATTAAAAAGCTATTTTTTACTACTATGTTTAACTAGGCTTCCCAGGTGGTTCAGTGCTAAAGAATCCACCTGCAATGCAGGAGATGTAGGTTTATTTCCCGGGTCAGGGAGATCCCCTGGAGAAGGAAATGGCAACCCACTCCAATATTCTTGCCTGGGAAATCCCATGGACAGAGGAGTCTGGAAAACTACAGTCCAAAGGGTTGCAAAGAGTCAGATTTGACTTAGCAACTAACCAACAACATTTAACTTTATCTCCTTTGACTATCTATTTTTAAAATGTAGTAAATTAAAGCAATATAAAAAAGTGGATTTAGAATGACAAAGTATCATAATTAACTGGTAAATCTTACTGGTTTGACCATTTTTATTTTAAGCAAGACTTCATTCGTTGACTTCCTAAAAAAGACACTTCCATTTTTATTTTTAATTTTTTCTTCTAGTTTTATTGAGCTAAAATTGACATACAATTCTGTATATATTTAACATGTGTAGCATAATTATTTGCTTGCGTATATCATGAAATGATTATTACAGTAAGTTTAGTGAACATCCATTTCCTTAAATACAAAATTTTAGAAGTAGAAAATTGTTTTCCATACGTTAAAAACTCTTAGGATATATGCTCATAACAACTTTCATATATAATGTATAGCAATGTTAATTATATGTATCATATTGTACCTTACATCTGAGTATTTATTTATCTTATAACTGGAAGTTTGTACCCTTTTACTACCTTCAACAAATCCTCCCCTCCTCCTGCCTAGGTAGTCACAAATCAAATATCTTTTTCTATGAATTTGTCTTTGAAGTGTAATTGACCTACAACACTATATTAGATCCTGGTATACAGCATAGTGATTTAATATTTCTATACATTTCACAATGATCAGCATAATAAGTCTAGTTACCATCTGTCCCCATACAAACATATTACATAATTATTGACTATATTCTCCACACTGTGCATTTCATACCTATCACTTATTTATTTTGTAACTGAAAGTTTGTACCTCTTTATGTCCCTCATCTATTTCTCTTGTCATCTCACCCTTTCCCCTCTGACAACAACCTGATTGTTCTCTGTATATATGATTCTGTTTCTATTCAGTATTTGTATTTCTCTGTCTGACTTATTTCACTTAGCATAGTACCCTCTAGGTCCATCCAAATTAGTTGCAAATAGCAAAATTTCCTTCTTTATATGGCTGAGTAATATTCTTTTGTTATATATACCACATCTGCATTTCTATTAATTTACTGATAGTCATCTAGGTTATTTCCATCTTTTGGCTATTGCAAATAATGCTGCAATGAATGTAGGATTGCCCATATCCTTTGAAATAGTATTTTCATTGTCTTTGGATAAACACCCAGGAGAATTGCTGGATTTTATGGTAGTTCTATTTTTAATTTTTAAAGGGAACTGATACTGTTTTCCATAGAGGCTGCACCAATTTTCACTCCCACCAAGAGTATGACAATTCCCTCTTCTACACTTGTCAACACTTGTTATTTGTTGTCCTTTTGATAATAGCCATTTTAACAGGTGTGAGGTAATATCTCACTGTGGTTTTGATTTGTATTTCCCTGATGATCAGTGAGCAACACTGAGCAACTTTTCTTGTGCCATTTGGCCATCTGTATGTCTTTTTTGAAGAAAAGTGTCTATTCAGATATTCTGCCAACTTTTTAACTCAGTATATATATATCTATATATCTATATCTATCTGCATGAGTACTATGAATCTTGGATATTAATTACTTATCAGATACATCATTTATAAATATCTTTACCAATTCAGTAGGGAGCCTTTTTATTTTGTTGATAGCTTCCTTCAATGTGCAAATGCATTTTAGCTGATGACCTCTGTTTTTTCATTTTTGCTTTTGTTTCCCTTGCCTGAGGAGACATATCCAAAAAAAAAATATTGCTAAGACCAGTTTCAGCAAGTATACTGCCTATATTTTCATGAAAACTTTTATGGTTTTAAGTATTATTTTTATCTAATAAGTTTTTCACTCATTCTGATTGTATTTTTGTGTACAGCGTGAGAAAGAAGGCCAGTTTGATTCTTTTGTATGTCACTGCCCAGTTTCCCCAACACCGATTATTGAAGTCTTTTTTTCCCAATGAATATTCTTGCCCTTTTTGTCATAAATTAATTGCTCACATAAATGTAGATTAATTTCTGGGTTCTCTGTTTGTTACATTGGTCTATGTATCTGTTTTTGTATCTGTACTGTACTGTTTTGATTACTGCAGTTTTGTACTATAGTTTGAGATCAGGGAAATTGATACCTCTAGCTTTGTTTTTCTTTATCAAGATTGTTTTGGCTACTCAGGTTCTTTTTGCTTCCCATACAAATTTTAGAGTTATTTATTCCAGTTTTGTGAAAAACGTCATTAAATTTTTGATAAGTATTTCATTGATTCTGTAGATTGCCTTGGGTATTACAGTCATTTTAACAATATTCATTATTCCAATCCATGAACACAGTATTGTCTTTCTATCTGCTTGTGTTGTCTTCAGTTTCTCTCATCAGTGTCTTATACTTTTCAGAGTACAAGTCTTTTACCTCATTACTTAGATTCATTCCCAGGTATTTTATTCTTTTTGATGCTTTGGTAAATGGAACTGTTTTCTTAATTTCTCTTTCTGATAGTTCACTGTAAGTGTATAGAATTGCCATGGGTTTCTTTTAATATGGTATCTTGAAACTTTACCAAATTTATTGATGAGTTGTTTTTTAGTGGTGATGTTAGGATTTTCTATGTATAGTTCATGTCATCGGCAAACATTGACAGTTTTACTTCTTCCTTCCCAACTTGGATTACTTTTATTTCTTTTTCTTGTCTGATTATTGTGGCTAGGACTTCCAATACTGTATTGAATAAAAGTGATAAGAATGCATCTCCTTGTCTGATTATTGTGGCTAGGACTTCCAATACTATGTTGAATAAAAGTGATGAGAGTGCATCTCTTTGTCCTGTTCCTGATATTAGAGGAAATCAGGAAATTTTTCACTATTGAATATGTTACTGGCTATGGTATATTTCTTTCTTTGTGTGATATCTTTGATTTTTGTTATCAAGGTGATGCTGACCTCATAGAATGAATTCAGAAGCATCCCTTTTGCAGTGTTTTTGGGAATCATTTGAGAAAGATAGGTGTTAACTTTTCTATAAGTGTTTGGTAGACTTTATACCTGTGAAGTTGTCTGGTTCTAGACTTTTGTTTGTTTGAAGTTTTTCTTTTTGGTTATTATTAGTACTGATTTATATCACTGGTAATTGATCTGTAATATTTTTATTTTTTTCTGATTCAGTTTAAGGAGCTTGTACCTCTCTATGAATATGTCCATTTCTTCTAGATTGTCCATTTTATTGGTGTATAATTGTTCATAGTGATCTCTTAGGGTCCTTTGTATTTTAGTAATATTGGTTGTAACTTCTCCTTTCTCATTTTTAATTTTATTTATATGGGCCTTATCACTTTTGTTCTGGATGAATCTGGCTAAATATTTATCAATTTTATTTGTCTTTTTAAAGATATCTTTCTTTGAAAAGAACTCCCAAATATTAAATACCAAAAACACTGTATAGATTTTTAGGAAAATATTGAGAACATTTACTCGAGAATGTGCAATAACGAAGTATTTTGAGTGATTATATAACTAATGCCTCTTGAAATATTATTAAAGGAAAATATGTGTATTTTCTTTCATTTAAGGACTCATCTATGGTAAGATGTATGGCTTTTTCAAAACAAAAACAGTAGGAACATGGAGAAAAGTGCAATGTTTATGCTGAAATACACATTTTCTTAAGAAAATCCAATGGCTCTAATGCTTTTAGTGGCCTTCTGTTTCATAATTAAAAAAAAAAAAAATGGCAACTCAGCATGAAGTAACTACTATACACCACTGCATTGTATTTCAGCTATTTGAAAGCTATGTTTTCTCTCTTCTGGGCTATGGTTTCTGCTTCATAATTCACTTTCTGTGTGAATTAGACAAGTCATTTAACCCTTCTTCACCTCATTCCTCTGTGCTGTAAATGGCAATTATGAATACTCTATAGTATTTTTTCTATGAGTAAGCCATGATATCATGAGTAATCCATAATAGGGTAGTGGAAGTAAAGTCAGATGCTATAAAGAGCAATACTGCATAGGAACCTGGAGTGCTAAGTCCATGAATCAAGGCAAATTGGAAGTGGTCAAACAGGAGACGCAAGAGTGAACGTCAACATTTTAGGAATCAATGAACTAAAATGGACTGGAATGGGTGAAGTTAACTCAGATGGCCATTGTATCTACTACCATGGGCAAGAATCACTTAGAAGAAATGGAGTAGCCATCACAGTCAACAATAGTCTGAAATGCAGTACTTGGATGCAATCTCAAAAATGATAGAATGATCTCTGTTTATTTCCAAGGGAAACCATTCAATACTACAGTGATCCAAGTCTACGACCCAGCCAGTAATACTGAAGAAGCTGAAATTGAATGGTTCTATAAAGACCTACAAGACCTTCTAGAATTAACACCCAAAAAAAAGATGTCCTTTTCACTATAGGGGACTGGAATGCAAAGGTAGGAAGTCAAGAGATACCTGGAGTAACAGGAAATTTATGCCTTGGAGTACAGAATGAAGCAGGGCAAAAGCTAATAGAATTTTGCTAAGAGAACGCACTGGTCATAGCAAACACCCTCTTCCAACAACACAAGAGAAGACTCTACACATGGACATCACCAGATGGTCAATACTGAAATCAGATTGAGTATATTCTTTGCAGCCAAAGATGGATAAGCCCTATATACTCAGCAAAAACAAGACCAGGAGCTGACTGTGTCTCAGATCATGAACTCCTTTTGCCAAATTCAGACTGAAATTGAAGAAAGTAGGGAAAACCACCAGACCATTAAGTATGACCTAAATCAAATCCCTTACAATTATACAGTGGAGTGGCAAATAGATTCAAGGGACTAGATCTGATAGACAGAGTGCCTGAAGAACTATAGATGGAGGTTGTGACATTGTACAGGAGGCAGTGATCAACACCATTCCCAAGAAAAAGAAATGCAAAAAGGCAAAATGGTTGTCTGATGAGGCCTTAAAAATAGCTGAGAAAAGAAGAAAAGTGAAAGGCAAAGGAGAAAAGAAAAGCTATCCCCATTTGAATACAGAGTTCCAAAGAATAGCAAGGAGAGATAATAAAGCCTTCCTCAGTAATCAATGCAAATAGAGGAAAACAATAGAAAGTTGTTTTCTATTTCCTAAATAGAAAGGAAATCTAGAGATCTCTTCAAGAAAGTTACAGATACCAAGGAAACATTTCATGCAAAGATGGGCACAATAAAAGGCAGAAATGATATGGACCTAACAGAAGCAGAAGATATTAAGAAGAGGTGGCAAGAATACACAGAAGAACTATAATAAAATTATCTTCATGACCCAGATAATCATCATGGTGTGATCACTCACCTAGAGCCAGACATCCTGGAATGTGAAATCAAATGGGCCTTAGGAAGCATCCCTATGAACAAAGCTAGTGGAAGTGATGGAATTCCACTTGAGCTATTTCAAATCCTGAAAGATGATGCTATGAAAGTGCTGCACTCAATATGCCAGCAAATTTGGAAAACTCAGCAGTGGCCACAGGACTGGAAAAGGTCAGTTTTCATTCCAATCCCTAAGAAAGGCAATGTCAAAGAATGTTCAAACTAAGGCACAATTGCACTCATCTCGCACGCTAGCAAAGTAGTGCTCAAAATTCTCCAAGCCAGGCTTCATCAGTATGTGAACCGTGAACTTCCAGATGTTCAATCTGGATTTTAGAAAAGGCAGAGGAACCAGAGATCGAATTGCCAACATCTGTTGGATCATTGAAGAAGCAAGAGAGGTCCAGAAAAATATTTTCTTCTGCTTCATTGATTATGCCAAATCCTTTGACTGTGTGGATCATAACAAGCTGTGGAAAATTCTTAAAGAGATGGGAATCCCAGACCACTTTACCTGCCTCCTGAGAAATCTGTGTGCAGGTCAAGAAGCAATAGTAAGAACCAGACATGGAACAACAGACTTGTTCCAAATCAGAAAAGGAGTACAGCAAGGCTGTACATTGTCACCCTGCTTATTTAACTCATATGCAGAGTACATCATGAGAAATGCTGGACTGGATGAAGCACAGGCTTGAATCAAGATTGCCAGGAGAAATATCAATAGCCTCAGTTATGCAGATGACACCATACTTATGGCAGAAAGCGAAGAAGAACTAAAGAGCCTCTTGATAAAAGTGAAAGAGGAGAGTGAACAAGTTGGCTTAAAACTCAACATTCAGAAAACTGAGATCATGGCATGCAATCCCATCATTTAATGGCAAATAGATGGGGAAACAGTGTAAACAGTGAGAGACTTTGTTTTTTTTTTTTTTGGATTGCAAAATCACTGCAGATGGTAACTGCAGCTATGGAATTAAAAGACACTTACTCCTTGGAAGGAAAGTTATGACCAACCTAAACAGCATACTAAAAAGCAAAGACATTACTTTACCAACAAAGGTCTGTCTAGTCAAAGCTATGGTTTTTCCCATAGTCATGTGTGGATGTGAGAGTTGGACTATCAAAGAAAGCTGAACACCAAAGAACTGATGGTTTTGAACTGTGTTTTTTGGAGAAGAGTCTTGAGAGTCCCTTGGACGGCAAGGAGATCAGTCCTGAATATTCCTTGGAAGGACTGATGTTGAAGCTGAAATTCCAATACTTAGGCCACCTGATACGAAGAACTGACTCATTGGAAAAGACCCTGCTGCTGGGAAAGACTGAAGGCAGGAGGATAAGGGGACAACAGAGGATGAGATGGTTGCATGGCATCACCAACTCAGTGGACAAGAGTTTGAGTAAACTCCGGGAGTTGGTGATGGACAGGGAGGCCTGGCGTGCTGTAGTCCATGGGGTCGCAAAGAGTCGAACACGACTGAGCGACTGAACTGAACTGAACTGAAGCCATGATATTGCATATGGAAATGTCCCTATTGTTGGTATTACCTGCAGTTTTATGTGAAGTGCTCAGGAATTACGTATAATCTAGCCCTTGGCTCAGTGAATATCAGTCATACCTATGGAATCCTTACTAACATGGTACTGATTCTGCCCCTTAGGTTGCCTGATGTTTATAATCAAACAGAGCCATTCAATTTATGGTTACTGCTTGTAAAACCATCTTAATAGGATCAAGTGATTCTTTTGTAGACTTTTAAGCCCAGGCAAAGTATAAATTTTTTAATTGACCATATTTAAGATAATCCTATTTCATTCATCACTGAGCAGGGGAGTATCATCACATTATTGCCCCTTTGCCTGACATTAATATCACTAAGTGATTTTTTTTCCCTATAGTTTTGGAACTAAATCTGAGGCAGACAATCACAATAGCTTATGAATATGTTAGATGAAAATCTATTGATTATTTTCAAAGACAGTTTTAAGTTACCAACATATAGGAGAAATAGTGAAAGTTCTGATGATAGAACTACATTATTTTTTGCTTATAATTACTCACTAAAGCATGTATTTTTTCACTGCATGTTAATAAACCATTAATAATAATATACTAAAATTATATATGGTAGAATTATAGTTTTTACATTTAATAAATAATCCAGATTCATGAAGAATTTGGCCTAGGCTTGATTTTTTACTTGGTCATAACTAGAGGCTGAGTTATTACTGAAGCTAGTATTATTTTACACTTTTATAGCAGGTGATGGTATGCTCAGCACTCTCCCAAACATTGGAATGAAATTTGACTTATCAGAAAATCAGAATATGACAGGTTGATGTATGTGTTTCTTTTCAGAGGTCTTTCAGAAGTTGCATATATGTCAGGTAATTATCTTTTCAATAGAAAATTAAAGATTGCCTTATGAAAACTTTTACGTTTCTAGAAACATCAGGAATATTTGGTTAACATGTAAGCCTTAGTTCTTTTCATTAATGCTGAATTTTTATTATTTTACTCAAAGAGAATATCAGAAATAACTGTGGAATGGGAATACATGTACTACCTTTTGTTGAAAGTGAAAGTGAAGTCGCTCAGTGGTATCTGATTCTTTGCAACCCCATGGACTGTAGCCTACCAGACTCCTCTGTCCATGGGATTCCCCAGGGGAAAATACTGGAGTGGGTTGCCATTTCCTTCTCTAGGGGAGCTTCCTGATCCAGGGATCAAACCCGGGTCTCCTGCATTGGAGGCAGATGCTTTACCTCCTGAGCCACCAGGGAAGCTTTTTTAGAAAATGCAGTTGTTATATGCACCATCCTGAAAAGAAAGAAACATTATGAAGATGTGCTATGCTAATCTTGACTGCTATTTACATTAGACTTCTACCTACTGTTTTCAGGTGGAGGGTCACCCAAGTCAGATATACAGATATATCAATAATAGGCTCAATTCTCTTTATTGGAAATTTCTTAAATGAATAAAAATAGTACTTGAGAACAAACATGTATATAGGAATTGAACCATGCATTTTTTAATATGTATTGATACATTTGAAAACACATACAAAATTTATATAAATATTGTAAAGCACTTTCTGACATCAGTACTGAATCTTCTTAGCTTTCAAATGTAGTACTGTCAGAGCTGTAGACTCTATTTTTTATAGACGGCATTTCTCGAGTTAACCTATCCTCCTCATCCCACATGTGTATGCCCCATGTCATTATTGTACCACAGTTTGATACTGTGATAGTCATTATTTTTGGTTAATTCCTAAAAATTCTCATTTTTGCATTAATAAGTATTCAAAATTGATTTACACATCATAGCTTAGGTAAAGTCTACAGTGATTTTGCTCCCTGCTATTATGTTCTACAGAATGCTGGCTGCATTTTGCAGGACTGCCTTCTATCTGTCAGGTTATATAGCTTTCACTTTTTCTTAAATGTGTGTTCTTTTGTTAACTTCTGATAGACAAATGTGACCAAGAGTATCCTTTTCTTGGGAAATTTCCTTTTATCTTGAAATCTCAGTTGAGGAATAGATGCAAAGGGCCATGCAGCTTCTTAATAATACTATGAAAGACTATGTGGATCCCTCTGCTCTAGCGATTGTTTCACCTGTGCTACTGTTTAACATCCTTTTTTTTTTTTTTTTGGCCCTGGCACAGTATCTTAGTTCTAACATCTTAGTTCCCTAACTGGAATCAAATCCAAGCTCCTTGCAGTGAAAGCATGAAGTCCTAACCACTGGACCACCAGAGAATTCTCTAACATGTTATTTACTATTTTAATAGCCTGAAATTCTCACCTTGATTTAGGTTCTGATTAGAATAGGGAAGAATTCTGACTCAAGAAACTTAGGTTCCATTGAGGTAACTAGAAGCTATCCTAGGTCTTTTACTTTCATTACTGACAGTGAATGTGTTAGTTGCTCAGTTGTGTCTGACACTTTGCAACCCCATTAACTGTAGTCCACCAGGTTCCTCTATCCATGTAATTCTCCAACCAAAAATACTGGAGTGCCATTCCCTTCTCCAGGGGATCTTGCCAACGCAGGGATTGAACTCAGGTCTCCTGTATTACAAGCAGATTCTTTACCATCTGAGCCACCAGGGAAGCCTTTCATTATTGCCTTTCATTATTCTCACTCTTAAAATCTGTTCTGATAATATCTGCCTTTTAATTGGCATGTTTAGCTCATTTCTTTCTGTTTGCCCTTATTTTTTTGACCCTCTGTTCTTTCCTTGACTTCTCTTGGATTATTTGAGTAATTTTTACATACTTGATAAACTCTTGATTTTTTGAGCTATAACTTGTACATAATATTTTGTAGTTTCTCTAGAGATTCCCATATGCATCTATATATAAATAATAATGTATCATTTAATATAAGATGTAGTAACTATAAAGGTCTCCTCCTTCCCTTCACCATCTACACTATGGCTATTATGCTTTACACTTATATCAAACATATGTAATATTTATTTTAAACAATCCCATGGATTTTAATGTAGTAAAAGAGAAATACAGCCTTTTCTATTTGCCTCCTCCACATTAAAAAAAAAAAAAAAAGCAAACCGAAAATTTTCTCTAGGTTTTTCATTCCTTCCCAAGGAACTGAGTTTTCACATGGTATGATTTCCCTTCAGGCTGAGGACTCCATTTGACATTTCTTATAGTAATGAATTTCAGCTAGTAGTGAATTATCTTGTTTTTAACTAAGAATATTTTGTTTCATTAAATGTGTTTATTAATATAAAATTTAAGATTGGTAGCTTTCTTTTACTACTTTAGTGATGCCATTCCTCTGCTTTTTGGCCACAGTGATTTCTGACGAAGAGTTATTAGTAATTCAAACTGTTGTTTATCATTTTTCACTGGCTGCTTTCAAGATTTCTCTTTCAGAACATTGGCTGTGATGTGCTTCAGTCTGTTTCTACATGAATATCTGTTGTTTGGGATTCACATAGCTGCTTGAATCTGTAAACTTTTCTTTTACTAAATTCATAAAAATTTTAGCTATTATCTCTTTAAATTTTTTATGCTTCATGTTTTTTTTTTAAATCATCTCTTCTTATGGGACTGCAATTGCACATATATTAGATATTTTGCTTTCATTCAAGAGTTCTCTAAGGTATGGCTCATTTTGTTTTCAATCTATTTTGATTTATTTACATTAGGTAATTAGATCATGTTGATCAATTTTTATATTCAATGACTTTTCTGTCTTCTCTATCCTGCTTTGTAGTAAATCTAGTTTTTTTTAAAAAAAAATCTCAAATATTATTCTCTTCAGTTCTAGAATCTCATTTCTTTCATCAAAGAAAAAAAAATTATTGTGGTAAAATGCATATAATAGAAGTTTTACCATTTAAGTATTTTAAAGTGTACCCTTCATCCTAAACAATGATGCTGTCGCAGTGCTGCACTCAATATGCCAGCAAATTTGGAAAACTCAGCAGTGGCCACAGGGTGGGAAAAGGTCAGTTTTCATTCCAATCCCAAGGAAAGACAATTCCAAAGAATGTGCAGACTACCGTACAACTGCACTCTTCACATGCTAGCAAGATTATGCTCAAAATCCTTCAAGCTAGGTTTCAGCAGTATATAAACCAAGAATGTCCAGATGTTCAATCTGGATTTAGGAAAGGCAGAAGAACCGGAGATCAAATTGCTAACATCCATTGGATCATATAAAAAGCAAAAGAATTAAAAAAAAATAAATCTATTTCATCTTCACTGACTATGCTAAAAACCTTTGACTGTGTGGATCACAACAAACTGTGGAAAATTCTTGAAGGGATGGGAATCCCAGACCACCTTACCTGCCTCCTAAAAAATCCGTATGCAGGTCAAGAAGCAACAGTTAGAACCGGACATGGAACATTAGACTGGTTCCAAATTGGGAAAGGAGAGTGAAATCGCTTAGTCATGTCTGACTCTTTGCGACTCCATGGACTGTAGCCTATCAGGCTCCTCGGTCCATGGGATTTTCCAAACAAGAATACTGGAGTATGCCATTTCCTTCTCCAGGGGATCTTTCCGACCCAGGGATTGAACCCAGGTCTCCCGCATTGTAGGCAGATGCTTTACTGTCTGAGCTACCAGGAAAGCCCAGGAAAGGAGAAGGTCAAGGCTATATATTGTCATCCTGCTTATTTAACTTATATGCAGAATGCTGCTGCTGCTGCTAAATCACTTCAGTCGTGTCCGACTCTGTGCAGCCCCATAGAGGGCAGCACACCAGGCTCCCCCATCCCTGGGATTCTCCAGGCAAGAACACTGGAGTGGGTTGCCATTTCCTTCTCCAGTGTATGAAAGTGAAAAGTGAAAGTGAAGTCGCTCAGTCGTGTCCGACTCCTAGCGACCCCATGGACTGCAGCCCACCAGGCTCCTCCGTCCATGGGATTTTCCAGGCAAGAGTACTGGAGTGGGCTGCCATTGCCTTCTCTGTCTGGTCCTATTACTTCATGGCAAATAGATTGGGAAACAGTGGAAACAGTGAGAGACTTTACTTTTTTGGGCTCCAAAATCACTGCAGATGGTGACTGCAGCCATGAAATTAAAAGACTCCTGCTCCTTGGAAGAAAAGCAGTGACAAACCTAGACAGAATATTATTCCTTCTGTTATTGCCTAGCATCCTTTTACTTCCCCTTCTAGGACTCTTTCAAACCATTTCCTGAAGGGCAGTTCTAGTGATAATGGATTCCTTCAGCTTTTGTTTATCTGGAAATATCTTCATTTTACTCTCACTCTTAAACAGTTTTTCAATATATAGTATTCTTAGTTGGAAGTGTTTGTTTTCCCTTTTAGCACTTTGAATATACCAGACTTTGCTTTCTGGCTTCCAAAGTTTCTGATGAGAAATCTGTTGACGGTCTTATTGGGGATACCTAAAGCTTGCTCATCCTGTCTCCGGCAAACTATGTGCTGGCTTATTTAGGAATATGGGCACAGCTACCTGACAGCAGGTGTAGAATGGATTTGAGTAGATGCTACTGTGCTAAGGGCTGAAATTACCTGCATCTTCCTAATCAGGCCTTTCCTTGAAGTTGCAAACCTTCTAGGCACTAGAGTTCCAAAACAGTTATATCAGATTCTTCAAGTGTAATGTTGTCTAGTTGGAGAAACAGATTGCTGATGATTCCTACTTTACCATCTTTCCAGAATCCTCTCTTATTTGGTTCTCTTTTGTAGATTCTTATTTCTTCTCCAATATTTGATTTTCTTTTCTCATTGCGATCATATTTTTATGGAACATAGTTATAACTGTTATTTTATATCATCTTCTTATAATTTTAGTAACTGCTTCTTCTTGGGATGGATTTTAGTTGATTTTTTTTTCCAGAATCTGGGTTACACATTCCTGATACTTCATGAATAAAGCAGTTTTTAATTGTTTCCTGTGCATCGTGGATTTTATCTTATGGAGTCTCTGGATTTTGTTATATTTCTCAGAAGTGTGTTGGTGACTTGTTTTAGTTGGTCATTCCTTTGGTTGGAGTCAAATTACAAACTTTGTCTCTTGGCTGGCAACTTAGATATCAGTTCAGTTATTTTATCTTTAACTGTATGTGTTTGAGTTTTCCCAGTACCTGTGTAGTTCAGGGGTCAGCTAAATATATCAACAGAGTATAAAAGCATAAATTTGGATTCACAACTATGACTTTGTTATTTCTTTGATTTCACCTTTACTTTTGAATATCTGTGAGTTTCCTGAACTTTTCTCTTATCTTCTAGTATAGAAAGGCTGTGGGTTTTGTATTGAAATCTCAGCCACTTTTATGGTGCTAACTTCAGTTTGCCATCAGGATAAAACCTGTAATAACCAAAAACTTACTCTAACCTAGCCGCTTCTAGTCCTGTAGAAACTTAGTTATTACAGAAGACTGGTTTTGCAGTATCTTCTAAAATTTTGTGGACTTTAAAATTATTTTAATATCATAATTTAGAGTTTTATATTATCACCTCATTTTATATTCAAATGCTGAATATTTCATGATGATTAAATCTTTCTGAACACTCCTTCAAACACTTTCCAAAATTGAATTCTCCCAAATTATATTCAGATACTGATAGAGTGATTTTACAACTATGAAAATAGAATGTTTTTCACTTTGGGCATTTAAATTAACCAACAGTATGATTAAACTCTATTGGGATGCTGAATATTGTGAAGCAAACTAAAAGTCTATGAAGCAGGTATTTCAGTATTCAGAAGGCTTCAGTGGGAATTTTGTCTCTGTAAAGTCCAAAGGTTTGTGATCTATGTTGGTGGTGACCTTAGGAAAAAAATCAAGGGAATAAATTATTGTGTCAAAATTACCTTTATAGGCAATGTTTTTGATGTCAGAGGGCAATCTCTGCTTCCCTTTCTTTTTATAATAGTATCAGTTTCTCATTGTTAAAGAATTCCTCATCCCAAGCTACTCTATTATTTCTGGAATTTGTAGAAAGGTCAGTGAGTCTCAGGAGTTGTGATTACTTTTTCTAGCTGACATTTATTGATCTCATTACCTTCATGCTCATATTTCAAAAACTTTTTTTCATTCTGTTACCATTTCAAAGATGACAGAAATGCTGCAGTGCTCGCTGTATTAGAACTGTATGTAATTAAAATTGGTACTCTGTGTTTCATCACAATTTCACTGTCAGAACCACAGCATGCATTGTTTATAAATTAGATTGTAATAATTAGAATATGTAATGTGCATAAAATCAAGGCAGAACACATTATAACATATGTATTTTATTTATTTTCAAGGAAGTGAATGTTGTAAAATCTTTGGGCATAAACATTTTGTTAATATTGAATAACAAATTCATGTGATTCTCATCTTTGCTTGCACTTAGTTTTAAATGACTCCTTTCAAAAAAGTTTACACTTTTGCATAAGCAGTTATTTCCTAAAAAATCCTAAAGACAATGGTAATAAAAAGATGGGAATAGAGATGATTAAATAAAATTAGGCATAAGCATCTTTCAAATATCCTTACTAAGACTGAATCATAAATAGATACATTTATTAAATAAATGTATATCTATTTCTAAATAGTTAACAATTCAGCCCAATTCAATTTGTCTACATCAGAAATTATTTAAAGGGATGGTGAAAAAAATTTTAATTTACATTTGGATAAGAAGTAATAAAAGTATATATGTAAAAGTAGTCTTATCTTTTGTCTGTTCAAACCACAGTTATACTTAGGGAGTCTGTCCTACCTATTTGCCAGGAGTCCATTCAACCAGAAAGATTTAAGGAGTTTCTTTATGAGAATCAAAAATAGACCCAGGGCATTCAGCTGTCATGATGAATCAGAAATCTAATATATGAATCATTTTCCACAGTTTATGTTTTAGATTGATTCATTAACAAATGGCTCTGATTTACAGAAGTTAATAAATTGTACTTGATAGTTGGAACTAAAACCACTCGAGTAAGTATGCCATCATTTACTATGTAATGTTAGTCCTGTTTAGACTTGATTCCTATTAAATCATTTCTGAGGATCACTGATTTCTTTATTCTTTCTCCTAACTTGAGGGATAAGTTTCAGAGAAGCAGTGTCTTCCACTCACTGCCGTGCATGATTCTGAGTGATCTATTAAGACTTTTAATTTAAAAATTTTATCCATGTTTCTTATAAACACACAGTCTCTGCTTTACTCATATCTATATAATGATCACTGACACATTGTATTTGTCAGGCAAATGTCGATCATAAAGTTTGCTGAAAATAAAGACACAGTAATTTTGACTTTCCCATTAGGCTCCCCCTCAACAACAACAACAAAAGAAAATCTAGATTGAAGTCTCTACTAGCCATAATAGAATACGCTAATTTCAGGAAATAAGTGTTTTGATGAACTGTTTTATAGAGTAAGGTTGTCATTCTCTTGGAAAATCTGACTTTTTATTATTTTAATGACAAGTATGTTTTATAATACATGAATTACATGTGTAGTGTTGAGATAGTCTCTATAATAATTGAATTCAGCTAGGTGGGCCATAAACCAGTTTAAAAAAATAAACGATCTGTTTTAATTATAGAGCTTCCCTTGGCTCAGCTGGTAAAGAATCTGCCTGCAGTGCGGGAGAGCTGGATTCGATCCCTGGGTTGGGAAGATCCCCTAGAGAAGGGAAAGGCTACCCACGCCAGTATTCTGGCCTAGACAATTCCATGGACTGTATAGTCCATGGGGTTGCAAAGAGTCGGACACAACTGAGCCACTTTCATTTCATTTTCATTTCATTTTAATTATATCTGTGTTCTCCAAATGTTGCAGCCCACAGCTCTACTTGTCACCATCAAGAAGCTTTTTCTATGAAATTTGTTATGATTAAAGCTGATTATTTGAAATCAAATCAACATATTCATTGAATAGTACATTGGTTAGGAACCATACTATCTTTAGTAGAAAATATGAGAAAGGTTCTGGTACCAAGTACTGGGTTAGCCAATTACAAACATTATTTTATTTATTCCCAGAAAGATAGAAAATGATATTTGTTTCATTTTATGGCTGATGAAATAGGTTCTTGGTTACTAAGTAGGATAAAAATTATTAGATTCCAGAAATGCAAAAATACAAAGTTCCTTGCTCTATGGTAATACCTTCAAACGTTTTTGCTCACATAGCCTTTGAATGAATTGTGAAAAATATGCTCCCCATGTAGGTTTAAGCTGATAGCTAAAAATCTTAGTTGAAATTTTCAATAGTCATAAAAGTACAATTTTACATATTATATTTTCACTTAAAAATTGACCTCCAGATCACTCTCTTAAAAGTGTGTCTAATCAAACCTAAGTATCACAATGATTTGATGTTTTCAGTCTGTTTTTTAAAAGCACACAGATATTATGTTTGGTGGTGCTAGTGTTAAAGAACCGCCTGCCACTCCAGGGGCCATAAGAGATGCAGGTCCAATCCCTGAGTCAGGAAGAGCCTCTGGAGGAGGAAATGACAACCCACTCCAGTACTCTTGCCTGAAGAATTCCATGGACAGAAGACCCGGGTGGGCCATAGTCCATGGAGTTGCAAAGAGTCAGACATGACTGAGTGTCTGAGTACTTCACATAATACCTTTTTCTCCTCAATCTTTGAGTTTGATTTTACAATCTTCAAAAAATTTTGTCTTTGAGTAATACTTTTATGCTTGATATCTTTTATTGATCATCCTATTATACTTCTTTATAATAAAAATAGGTATAATTAAAAATTAATTTTTAATTTCCTATAATCATAAGGCTCTAAGGTACTAAAAATACCTTCATAAATAATCTGTCAATACAATTTTTATTAGTTCTAATGTGATCAGAACAATATATATATTAAAAGATTGATAATTATTACATATGAAAATTAAGATTTATTGGTCATACATTTCTAAATGAGAAAGATAAAACTTTTCAATTCCTCTAACTATGGATGAATATTAAGAATCATTAGAATAAGCTGTAGTTCAATCATTTGTTGGTCTTAATTTCTGCTTTTATTAATGTGATTGCTGAGAATCCATTTCACATAATTAAGTGGATGGGAGTAGAAGTATCAATGTTATTCTTTTGAAATTTTTATAGATATACCAAAGGCACAAAAATTGTTTTTAGTAGTGTAGGTTACTGATTTGACAGGACATGCTGTCAATTTTGTTGACAGCAAATAACTTAAGTTCAACTGACTTGCAAAACAAGTTGTTAAAAACAGTCATTAGAGTCATTCACTTGGTCAACATCAACACCAGTATTTTAATCAAACTGGCCTTGTTGCAGAGAGAAGTCTATTCTGACTCCATGTTGGAACTATTTCTTTGAACTGTTTTCCATTGTTTTCGTTATTATTAATTTAATCATACGTAATGACCAGCCTCAGAGAATCCTACTCCTCAGCCTAACAATTAAGCTAAAGTTCAGAACCCTGTCCACCTGTCAATGCCACACTAGGAAATATTTTCAAGATTGATGGCCTTTTTACTTTGTTTCCTCACTTCCCCCTTCCCCATCTCTGATCCATAAAAGAACCTGGCATCCAGACCCCCCAGGATGATTGTTTTGAGACATTTGTTTGTCATCTTGGTCAGTCATCTTTCTGAATAGTTATATTCCTTGCCTCAACTTCTCTCTCAGATTCATTGGCCTGTCATGCAACAAGCAGAGTGAGCTTGGACTTGGTAACAGTCTTTCATTTAATGCCTGGGCTAGTTTTATTTGCCAGGATTACACTTCATAGTAAGATTCTGGATGGTAAGAGAGAGTCATTTCTTGTGTAATGTGGGAGAAAGGATTATGAAAGGGGAGTTGGGAATAAAGAATCAGCAAAACCTATATCTTCCTAAGATCGTTATTGGAAGAATTCACACAGAAGCTAAGGATATGAAAAGGATCAATGTTCTTTGAAAAATTTAACCCTTTGGAAAAGCTTTGTGTGTCCTCTGATATATATGTATGTATATGTATATATATGTGTGTGTGTGTGTGTGTGTGTGTGTGTGTGTGTGTATCCAACCAGTATGAAAACCAGTGCTCTACCCCACACTATGGAAGTTGCAGTCTATTTGAAAAGGATGAACAGGTATTTAATTTCAATAAAACTATTTATGCTAAGTCCCTTCAGTCATGTGCGATTGTTTGCAACCAGGACTGTAGCCACCAGGCTTCTCTGTCCATGGAGTTCTCCAGGCAAAAATACTGGAGTGGGCTGCCACGCCCTCCTCCAAGGGATCTTCTGACCCAAGGACTGAACCCACATCTTCTGTGGCTCGTGCATTGCAGGCAGATTCTTTACCGCTGAGCCACTAGGGAAGCTCCAATAAAACAATACAAATTTTAATAAAAGTAGTTGAAGTACACAATAACCAAATGTCACAAGATTTGTTTCTGATTAGTTGAAATCACACTGCATGTAATTTTTTTATCCCAGATTTTGTCAGTAATGGTCTTCCAAACACTGACATAACTATGCAAAAGCCAGGATATAGTGTAAAATTAAGTCAAAGAAATGTAGCAGGTTTTTTCTTATTTGGTTAAAACACTGAACTTTTTGTATATCTTACCAAATAAGGGGAAACGAGCAAGAAATTGTTATTCCTTCAGGCTAGAACTAAGGGCAGAACTGAAATGCTATTTCTCAATCTGTCCATATTGTTTCTTATCTGTTCTTGTTGCCCCCAAGCTCCCTTAAACATATAAACTCTGTGAGTTCCATCTGAGCTTGACAAAGGTGTACTACCAACTCTCAGAAATCTTTCTATTAATTCTTCTTGTACATCTCATGTTTGACTTTGTGTATTTTATGTAGCAGACACAAGTGTGTGGCTGTTACAGCTATAGGGTAGATTATAACTCTTTGGTCAATGTAAATAATCCTAGTTGCCTCTGCAGTTTTAAAATATCTACTCTGTTAATGTTGACACTTCTACTTTTTTCTTTCTTACAGGGTCCAGGAGAACAGCATTCAGTAAATGTTAGCTATTTGTATTTCTCCTTCACAGTTACATTAAAGATACTTATCCTGTTTTAAAACCTACTAGATTTCTATTATACATTGAAACTGTATTTCTCTAATTACATATAATATCTATTTGTATGTAATATCTAATGATAGGTTTAGCACACATTTGCTATTATGTATGTCCTAGTTTTTATTAATATTCTATATGATGTCAGGTCTCTAAGATAAATTACCAGAAAATTGAAGACAATGAAGAAGACTGCAGTGCTGATTTACCTAGAAAAGAGATTCATAGGCAAAAAGAACACAGACTCCTGGGATGAGTGAGGGCCAGATGTATTCTAGAAAATAGAAAATATGCCACTGTGACTAGAGGTAAACAGGACGGAACGGTGTGAGATGGAGTCGGAGAGACATCTTGTTGGGCTAGGTGGTGAAATGCTTACAAATCGTGGCAAGGACTTAGGCTTTTATTCTGAGCATGTTGGAAAGCCATGGGAGGAGGAACATGAACTGACTTTTGTTTTAAAAGGATTGCTTAAAAAAAAAAAAAAGATGGCTAAGGATACTGTGTGAAGAAGAGACTGCAAGGAGATAAGATAAAGATAGTGACTTGGACCAGGGTGATAGGCATAGAGGTAATTAGAGTTAGTTTCCTCAGAATTATTAAATTATGGACCAATTTTGAAGAAACACTGAGAGTATTTGTTGTTGGTTCTATATAGTTATAAGGAAAGGAGAAAACTCAGTTATGCCTCTTATGTTTTGATCTGAACAACATGAAAAAGTGGAATCGCCATTTTCTGAGAAGTGGAACCATGGGAGGAAATGCTATGAAGGAGGTCAAGAGTCCACTTTTAAAAATGTTAAAGATGCCTCTTCTTTACGTAGCTGGAGAGTTTAAGTAAGCTATTTGAATACATTAATTTAGAGTTCAGGAGTGAGGTTTGGCTTTGAGATGCAAATAAAGAATTTTCAGTAGACTGCATTTAAAGACAAGAATTTGTATAAGATCATTTAGAAAGTGGACATAAATCAAGATTAGAAGAGTACAAGGACAAAGCCCTTGGGCAGACCCTAAGGTAAGAGCCTTACTACTGTCAAATAGTAGGAAGGCTGAGCACACATATCTTGTTTAATAGGACTTTAACACTCAAAAGAAGCATACCTCAAGGCTTCCCCCATGAAAGTCAAGTGTCCGATGTGGTTTCAAGATCATCACGTACATGTCTGAAGTTGTCATCTCATACCAGGGGCCAAATGATATACTTATGAAATTAGATTAGAAATGTTTAATTTTATTAGTAAATATTGTGGATGTTTATGGATAGGTCCACCCCACCCTCATTCCAAAATAAAAGAAGAGAAACATAGTTTGCTGGAGAGGAGGTATGTGTTTGACAAATATCATACTCAAATTAGAGTGAAATTATTGATACTAAATACAAACAAATATTTATAACTGTTTCTTACTGACAAAAATACAAATAATTTATTGATGAGCTGTGGGAGTTTTTAAGTGTAACAAGACAGAAATATCCAAACACATTCCCCTACAGCAGCTAGATAATCAATCTTAACCAGGTGGATTTAACTGACCAAGCAGTATAATTTTGATACTCTATTAGAATATATTAAACTTTACTTGTGTGTTTTTAAGACTGCCTTTCTGGACCTTCCCTCCACCTGACCTTAAATTACACATCATTATATGTCAAAGAGAATTTTCAGAGGAAAAAATAAAAAATAGTTGATAATTTATGAAAAGAAATACAATTTGAAATAAAATGAGATAGAATATTTGAGTTCACAAATTGGCAAAAGTTAAAAATATTGATCTTATCTCTCATGGAGAGAGCATGGAGAAAAGATACTATCATTTACTCTTGGCTAGAGTTTAAATTGACTCAGCATTTTTGAAGAGTAATGTGGTTAAAATTGTAGTGTCATCAATTCAGTTTCTAGGAATTTATCCACACAGAACACTACCACAAGTGTGCAAAGATGAGTGTTCAAGTAAATTCAATAGAGCATTGTTTGTATCAGGGAACATTGGAAATAGCTTAAATATTTATCATGTAGGATTTATTAAATAAGTTACAACACATCATATAACCTCTAGACAACAGTTAAAGAATATTAATTAGAAAGAAAAGTCCAACATACGCAGTTATATTTTCCACTTAAGATACAGAAGAGGAGACTTCCCTAATGGTTCAGTGATGAAGACTTCACCAACTAATCAGGTGATGCAGGTTCAATCCTTGGTTGTGGAGCTAAGATTGTATCTGCCTCCTGTCCAAAAAAACAAAGCATAAAACAGAAGCAATACTGTAACAAATTCAGTAAAGACTATAAAAATGGTCCACATTAAAAAAAAAAAAGAAAAGAAAAAAAGATGCAGAAGATAATGTTAAACTGGAAGGCAAGCACCGTGATAACAGTCTGTTTTGAGCGCAGGCAATATGGGCAATAAAAATGATAGAGAATTTCAGTTCAGTAATAAAACCAACTAAAAGTGGTCTGCCTTTAATTGTTACCATGAGCTGGCAATTTACACAATATAAGTTAAAAAATACTCTTTCCTCTGAGTTTGCTGTTTGTAGTTCAGTCACTAAATTGTGTCTGACTCTTTGTGACCCCATGGACTTCAGCATGCCAGTCTCCTCTGTATCTCCCTTGGGGTCACCATTCCAATTGCACTTTTGGAACCCTGCCCTTGGTTGGCTACTGCAGAAGATAAGAAGTGTGAGTAAGAGATGGGGAGGGGGAAGAGAAAGTTAGCAAGCAGTTAACTGGGGCATGGATTTAGATGTGGAATCTTTTTTTTTTTTTTTCTAATTTTATTTTATTTTTAAACTTTACATAATTGTATTAGTTTTGCCAAATATCAAAATGATATGTATTTTCTGTATTGTGAAGAGCTTTATATGCCATGACAGGGGATTTAGCAAACATGTTCTTTGTAAATAAGTTTTATTGCAACACAAATACATTATTTTATGCTTGTCTAGGTTACTTTCCTCCTACAATGACAAGATTAGCAATTGCAACAGAAACTGTTTAAGAACTGAAAAGCCTAAAATATTAACCATTTGATCATTTACAGAAAAAATCTTATGGACCCTTGTTATAAGTAATGGAATATTTAAATTATATTTAAGAACAATTATTGCTTTTTAGGTTTGAATTACTTTACTCAACTATTGACTTAGATGTTAACGGCTGTTTTGGCTACCAGCAATTTCTTTCACTTTTAATAAATGCTTCATGTCAATTCCTAGTTTATATATTTTAGCATTTTTTGTGTGATTTGATGAGAAATTTATGGAAAAACTGTCAGTCTTTTAACTAAATAATTGAGACATTTCTGTTCAGTAAATAGTCCTTGTTTACAGAGCCTTGTTTAAATACTTGGGGTTTTATGTCTCCTGAATCTTTAGAAGTAATATAAAGATAAAATAAAAATTATATTTTCCCTGCCCCTTTCCATAAATATATGTAGAATGCATGTGACCAGGTTGCTACATAGCTTTGTGCTCATTAAGTTCCAGGAACATAACTACTGTGTTTATTCAAAACCACATGACATAATTTAAATTAGAAAATCATCCTCTGAAAAAGGTCAAAGTGATTTATACAGGGCTACATTTTTAACATATATTCTCATTTGAAAGTCTATTGTTTTTTATGAACCTCTTCCCTCAATGGTTTAAAGGTATCTTATATATCTTTCTTAACAGAATGTTTGCTGATAGTAGCTATTCTCTAAACCTCAGCCAATTGAATTGTGTCTTTTCTTCTGATCCCACACTGAAATGTTTATTGAATGGACTGATAGGAAACCAAAACTCCCAGAATACAAGGCAAAAAGAGATTGTTGTTATTTGATAGCATGTTATCAGAGAAGACCAAGTTAGGGACTTGTTGGTGATGATATTTTTTTTTTTTTCTTTTTTACCAAATCTGCCTTGAAGTTAGGCCTGTCCAATTTTGATCATCTTTATTTATTAGAGATTTATTTCATTATTTGACTTATAAATGACACAGCATGAAGCTACTTATTTTTTTTTTATTTTAAAATTATTGCCTTTCTATAATTTATTTACCTTACCACTAACTAGTGAGCCCTTAGCATGCATGAGGCTGTTTTCCAACCACACAGAAATAATAGTATCTATTCTTTTCAATGGAGAAGGCAATGGCACCCCACTCCAGTACTCTTACCTGGAAAATCCCATGAATGGAGGAGCCTACTAGGCTGCAGTCCATGGGGTTGCTAAGAGTCAGACACGACTGAGCTACTTCACTTTCACTTTTCACTTTCATGCATTGGAGAAGGAAATAGCAACCCACTCCAGTGTTCTTGCCTGGAGAATCCCAGGGACGGGGGAGCCTCTTGGGCTGCCGTCTATGGGGTCGAACAGAGTCTGACACGACTGAAGTGACTTAGCAGCAGCATTCTTTTCAAATTGTTTTCCTATATAGGTTATCATAGAATATTAAACAGAATTCTCTCTGATATAATTAGGTCCTTTTTGGTTATCTGTTTTAAATATAACAGTGTATACATGTCTATCCCAAGCTCCTAATCTTCCCCTCCCCCTAACCTTCCCCTCAGTAACCAAAAATTTGTTCTCTAAATTCTGAAAGAGATGGGAATACCAGACCACCTGACCCGCCTCTTGAGAAATCTGTCTGCAGGTCAAGAAGCAACAGTTAGAACTGGTTCCAAATAGGAAAAGGAGTACATCAAGGCTGTATATTGTCACCCTGCTTATTTAACTTATATGCAGAGTACATCATGAGAAACGCTGGACTGAAAGAAGCACAAGCTGGAATCAAGATTTCTGGGAGAAATATCAATAACCTCAGATATGCAGATGACACCACCCTTATGGCAGAGAGTGAAGAGGAATTCAAAAGCCTCTTGATGAAAGTGAAAGTGGAGAGTGAAAAAGTTGGCTTAAAGCTCAACATTCAGAAAACGAAGATCATGGCATCTGGTCCCATCACTTCATGGGAAATAGATGGGGAAACAGTGGAAACAGTGTCAGACTTTATTTTTGGGGGCTCCAAAATCACTGCAGATGGTGACTGCAGCCATGAAATTAAAAGACGCTTACTCCTTGGAAGGAAAGTTATGACCAACCTAGATAGCATATTCAAAGGCAGAGACATTACTTTGGCAACAAAGGTCCGTCTAGTCAAGGCTATGGTTTTTCCTGTGGTCATGTATGGATGTGAGAGTTGGAGTGTGAAGAAGGCTGAGCACCGAAGAATTGATGCTTTTGAACTGTGGTGTTGGAGAAGACTCTTGAGAGTCCCTTGGACTGCAAGGAGATCCAACCAGTCCATTCTGAAGGAGATCAGCCCTGGGATTTCTTTGGAAGGAATGATTCTAAAGCTGAAACTCCAGTACTTTGGCCACCTCATGCGAAGAGTTGACTCACTGGAAAAGACTCTGATGCTGGGAGGGATTGGGAGCAGGAGGAGAAGGGGATGACAGAGGATGAGATGGCCGGATGGCATCACTGACTCAATGGATGTGAGTCTGAGTGAACTCCGGGAGTTGGTGATGGACAGGGAGGCCTGGTGTGCTGAAATTCATGGTGTTGCAAAGAGTTGGACACTACTGAGTGACTGAACTGAACTGAACTGAAGCCTATGAGCCCGTTCATGTTTTGTAAATAACTTCATTTGTATCATTTTTTAAAGATTTCACCTATAAACAATACCATGTAATATTCATCTTTCTGTCTGTCTTACTTCATTTAGTATGATGATCTCCAGTTCCATCCATATTGCTGCAAGTGGCATTATTTCATCCTTTTATGGTTGAATAATATTCCATTGTGTATATGTACCACATCTTTGTTATCCATTCATCTTCAATGGACATTTAAGTTGCTTCCATATCTTGGCTATTATAAACAGTGCTGCAATGAACATTGGGGTGCATTATCATTTTGAATTACATTTTTCTCCAGATATATGCCTAATAGTTTATTGCTGTATTTTTGAGGAACTTCCATAGTCTTCTCCATTGTGGCTGTACCAATTTACATTCCCATAACAGTGTAGGAGGGTTCCCATTTACCCACACCCTCTCCAGCATTTATTGTTTGTAGACTTTTTGATGATGGCCATCTGACTGGTATGAGGTGATGTATCATTGTACTTTTGATTTGCATTTCTCTAATCATTAGCAATGTTGAGCATCTTTTCATGTGCCTCTCAGCCATCTGTATGTTCCTCTTTGGAGAAATATCTATTTCAGTCTTATGCCCATTTTTTGATATTGAGTCCCATGAGTTGTTTTGAGGATTAGTCCCTTGTAGTTTGTACTGTTTGCAAATATTTTCTGCTATTCTGTAATTTGTCTTTTCGTTTTATTTACAGTTTCCTTTGTTGTGCAAAAGCTTTTGAAAATTAAATCTCTGTCCTCAAAGGAGTGTCTGTTCTACATTCAAATGTTGGTATTCTCGTATATATTCTCTCTTTTCCACTCCTTCCCCTTCTTGTGTCTTCAAACTTTATTTTTACTAAACTAAACCTTTTGCGAAAGGGTTCTGAGGAGAATGGCAGCTTGAATGCTCACCAACACTCCACCTCTCAATTGTTTCTTTGTTGAAGGAGGCAGCAAGAATAGTCTACCAGTCCCAGAGAGGTTTAATACTTGATGATCTGTGATATCCCTGGGGGAAAGTAGTGCCCACCTGCACATGAAGAGTCCTGGGAGTGTAGCCTCTGTCCTGCTGACCCTCAGGACCTGCAGGAAAGTTAAAAGCTGAGAGAGGGCTGCCTGTTAAATGTAAGACACTAGAAAGATTCTCAGTAGTTGATATCTGGTCTGTAGTTTTGTTTTGCCATCATT
Organism: Bos grunniens; assembly: GCF_055505025.1. Lineage (NCBI taxonomy): Eukaryota > Metazoa > Chordata > Mammalia > Artiodactyla > Bovidae > Bos > Bos grunniens. Next base: position 47,401,451 of record NC_141168.1, on the reverse strand, counting down.
TTGTCTGTTGTTTCTATTGCCTTGAAACAAATAGACTGCCAGATATTTGTCCAACAAAGTTGGGTTTATTGAGGACCAGCAGAGACTTGCACTTGGGGATCTGCAAATATGGCAAGCTATGTGCAAATCCCCACACAACAAGGGAAGGAAAAAGCTTTTATAGACAGAAAAATAAAGTTGGGGAAACAACAAAAGGTCTGTGGCTTTTCACTGGTTGAGTCCTTGCCAGGAAAGAGGAACTTTCTTCTTCCTCTTGGGCTCTGTTACTGTAGCAGGGTGTGAGAGCACCCTCTTCTGGTCTTCTAACTCTATTTAATTGAGATCTGTTTATTAATTTTTGCATTTCAAAATCATATACCCCAGTACATGATGTATGGAAAAAATGAGACAAGAATAGGAACACTGAGTGATAAAGTAGATGGTTTTATTAAGCAGCAAGCACATATATAAAAAATATAACTTCAAAGAGTATGTGTAAAGAAGTAAACTCACAACTTCAGAATGTTATTGGGAAAAGTTATAGGCAGAATGATCAGGCAATGACTTGAGAAGACATATTGGAAAAATAATTGAATTTGAATGAAATTTGGAGATATCAGTTCAATGAGGGATTGTGTTTAGATGAATAGAAACTAAAAAGATAATTTGAGTGAAGCTAGACTAAATTTCATAAAAAATGTTCATGTGTTTTGTACATATTACTTGAACAAAATTGTGGTGTTGGCATCTACCAAAATCTTTTCTACTTTAGACTGAAATTTAAAATAATTTCAACAATTTTTTTCATTCTACATATCTGATACAAATTACGCTTTTTAGAATACAAATCAACTAAAGCATATTTTACTCATATAACTCACACATATACACATATACATAAATATATATGTGTGTATACACACACACACACACACACATATATATATGTAATGATGATTTTGCATACAGTCTAAAAAATTACCTTTTCTTATATACTCACAAATTAAAGGGATTTGATCACTGCTTTGGAAATGTCCACAAAATAATAAAACCTTCTCTGGGGACATTATTAATAGACCAATCTGATGAAAATGAAAAAAAATACATTGAAATGCAGAACATGTTCTTGAAAAGATTGATGTATTAAATATTTATGCAAACACATTAAATTGGCAAGTGTATGAAAACATTATTACATATTCATCACCTTCACATTTCATCTTTTTGTAAGAACTTCTTTCCTACAAAACTAAAAGGGATGACTGTAAGTTTTCCAAAGTCACATTTTTCAAATTTTATAACATGGAATAGTTTGTTTTCAGAGTTTGTATTAATTCACATAAATAACAAAATGAATGTTGGAATTAGAAAAGACCAATAATTTACTAAAAACAGGAGTCAAGTGCTATTTCATCCTCAGTTTTCTCCTGCTTTGTTACCAACAACAAACTATCAAATAACAGAGATGGTGAGGACTCAACCTCAGGGGTGGGGAAAAATTAAAGTGGAAGTCTAAAATATCAAAGAGCGGTTTTTGCCATACATTGACATGAATCAGCCATGGGTGTACATGTTGTAAAGTAATTAGCCTCCAATTAAAATAAATAATTTAAAAAAAAAATCGAAGAGCAGGGAAAAGGTAGAAAAGGAAAGAAATGCAAGCAGAAGAGAACAGTAAACTGAGAGAAGCTTGTGCAAATGGGTAGAGGGATGAAAAAGTAGGATGATATAGGAGTGAAATAATAATAAAAGTAGGGTAAAAATCGAATAAACAGTGAAAAGTCAGGAAAAGTTGTAAGAGATGAAAGGAGAGTTCAGCAGGAAAAAAAAGAGGTAGAAATGGAGATGAAAGAAGGCTTAGAATACAGAACACTATATCAGCAGAATATGGCAGTTTATATTAAACTTGAATATTTTTAGAGCCTATATAGAATCATTTCAATTTCTGGCTTTTAATAAGAAGTATAGTAAATTTAAATTTTAATTTGAGTACTACTTTCCAAAGACCATAGGATTTTGGACTTACTGCACTCTAAGAGAATTTAAATACTTTGGAAATACATTTCTCCAAATGTACTCACTGGAGCCCCATCCTATGTACTATATGAAAGGTCCCCTGCCTCCTCCAAATCTCTGAAGATCTCCAGGTTTTTGTTTCTGCTGCTCACTGCTCATGATTATTCTCATGCTACTGCCGAAGGCTGGATTCCTACTCCGTTTCTCCCCTTCCTTGCACTGCTTTCTCTTCCCTGTCCTGTCTCTCCATATACATGAAGTGCATACCATGGTCACGCAATCCCTGAAGCACCATTCTTTTAAGAAAAACAAAAAAACATTTACTGAAGAATAAGGGGTAAAAGATAGTGATTAAGCTCAGAACATCCAGAGAAGGCAATGGCAAGCCACTCTAGTACTCTTGCCTAGAAAATCCCATGGATGGAGGAGCCTGGTCGGCTGCAGTTGATGGGGTCGCGAAGAGTCGGACACGACTGAGCGACTTCACTTTCACTTTTCACTTTCACACATTGGAGAAGGAAATGGCAACCCACTCCAGTATTCTTGCCTGGAGAATCCCAGGGACCGGGAAGCCTGGTGGGCTGCCGTCTATGGGGTCGCACAGAGTCGAACACGACTGAAGCGACTTAGCAGCAGCAGCAGCAGCAAGCTCAGAACATCATAGCAGCAGATAATAACGTCAAGGTAAAACAAGATTGTTTAGTTTGACAGCTGCTTGTTCATCCCTGTCTTGGTCTGGCCTGCATTTCATACTACATTGTTCTCTGGCTCAGACGGTAAAGCGTCCGCCTGCAATGTGGGTGACCCGGGTTCAACTCGGGTTGGGAAGATCCCCTGGCGAAGGAAATGGTAATCCACTCCAGTACTCTTGTCTGGAAAATCCCATGGATGAAGGAGCCTGATAGGCTACAGTCCATGGGGTCGCAAAGAGTCGGACACGACTAAGTGACTTCACTTATTCTCTCCCAAGAGATTGGTTTCCCACATCCTTCCCTTCCTCCCATTCAGGGATCCCCAAACATGCTTCCCCATGGTCAGGAAAATATTCAATGTTCTTGCTATTTTATTAAGCAGAGTGGTTTATTTCATTTTGTATAACCACTCTGCATGTATTTCCCATGGATGCTGTACCAATTTACCCCAGACTGTGGCTTAAAACAACAGAAACTGTCTCACAGTTTTCGAGGTCGGAAGTCTGAAATCAAGGTGTCAGCAAGGCCATGCTCTCTCCCACGTTCTAGGGGAGATTCCTTGCCTCGCCTCTTCCCAGTCTCTGGTGAGGCCAAGCATTCCTTGGTGTTCCTTGGTTTCTGGCTGCATCACTGATTTCTGCCTCTTTCTTCACATGACCTTCTCTGTCTCTCACAAGGATTCTTGTCACTGAATTTAGGGTTCACTTGAGTAATCCAAATGGTTTCATCTCAGGATCCTTAGGGCATATCTTTTGGCAAGCCATCACTCAGCCCATTACACAGTCTATCTAAGCAGACTAATTTTCTCAACCTTCACAACAAAAGACAGATAAAATTTCCCAATTTAAAGAAGAAAAAATAATACTGTTTCTCAGAATAATTCTATAGTCCTTTTGGGGCTTTTAGAGTCAGACACGACTGAGCGACTTCACTTTCACTTTTCACTTTCATGCATTGGAGAAGGAAATGGCAACCTACTCCAGTGTTCTTGCCTGGAGAATCCCAGGGACGGGGGAGCCTGGTGGGCTGCTGTCTATGGGGTCACACAGAGTCGGACACGACTGAAGTGACTTAGCATAGCATAGCATAGCATAGCATACTGTTAGATTTTAAGTGATGTTTGTCTTCTCCTAAAAATACCCCAACCTTCAAAATATGGTTAAAAGAGCATAACATTTAAAAAGAAGGGAAAATTATTTATAATACCAGAAGCTTAAATAAAACTCTGTATATATATTTATATAAATGCCTTTATAATTTATATTTGTATATGTGTTTGTATATACATGTATTTGTAAAAATACATACTGTAATCATGATGTGTTTACAGATCTATACTGTTCTTAATCTTAACATATAAGAAATCTCTTCAGTATTTTAGCATATTTAATTTATTATTTTTCATTTTTCATTTTAGTTAATGAGGAAATATTTAATAATTGTAAGAAAATACAAATGGAAAAATTAATTATTTAAAATCATACCCCCAAAATAATCAATTTGGGGACACATACATCCTTATTTTTCTCATGCAGTTATGTCTCCATAAACCTATACCTGTAACAGGTATATGAATCTATCAGATCAGATCAGTCGCTCAGTCGTGTCCGACTCTTTGCAACCCCATGAATCGCAGCACGCCAGGCCTCCCTGTCCATCACCAACTCCCGGAGTTCACTCAGACTCACGTCCATCGAGTCAGTGATGCCATCCAGCCATCTCATCCTCTGTCGTCCCCTTCTCCTCCTGCCCGCAATCCCTCCCAGCATCAGAGTCTTTTCCAATGAATCAACTCTTCACATGAGGTGGCCAAAGTACTGGAGTTTCAGCTTTAGCATCATTCCTTTCAAAGAAATCCCAGGGCTGATCTCCTTTAAATCTGCATTTATTTATAGTTTTAATTAGAACAAAAATCATATCATTCTTGTTTAGAATTGATTTTTTTTTCATTTTTCCAGTTAATGTTATGATATACTTTTTATTTTAAATTGCTTTATAATAGTATTATTATTCTATATACAATATATATGTATGTATATGGTATACCATTTTGATGCTCTATAAATTAGTTTCATTTGAGATTATTTTCATTATTAAAATGAACACTTAATAAACATACTTTACTACAGTCTTTATAAATATATGTAATTATTCTCTTAAAATTAATTGTGTATAGTCTTTATAAATATATATAGTTATTTCTTTAGGATTCTCATAGGTGAATTTGCTGAATCATAGAGTATGTATGTTGTGGCAGAGACTGGTAGTCAGTCATCCATCCAAATTTCTGTTCTCTGCTGTTTAGGTCCCAGGAATTTTATTTCCCAGTTTCATGTACAGTTGCAGGTGACCACGTGACTGAGTTCTAACCAATGGATAGAAGAGTGTTATTTCACACCATCTGTGGGCTAGCTTCTTGACAAGCAGATGTACTTCCTCTGGGCTCTCTTTCCCCTAGGCTGCCTGTAACCATCAGAGAAAGAGGTCTGAAGGACAAAAGAAAGCTGTGTCCCTTAGTCACCAGGTGGAGGGAGAGACCCTTTTACTGGACCAGGAATGTCTACCTCAGAGATTACTCCATTGAAAATTAACTTCTATTGTGGTTGAGCCATTATGCATTTTGCCTCTTTTAAAAATTATTGTTCCAGGCTGAGTAATCCACTTGGTTTTAGAAGTTTTGATCCTTCATGTTAAATTGCATTTCCCGAAGTCTAAGTAGTGAGTCTATCCTAGCTGCTTTTCAACAAAGTTATACTCACATGTTTATAATCAAGTTTAATATTTAAAGCAAAGGCCTGCCAACACTTTCTAGAGATTCTCTTACATTTATTCTTGGACATGACCATTATAATCATGTTGGCAATTTTCCTAAAGAGTCTTAAGATAAATTGTTAAGGCTGTAGCTGATGTAAGATGATTAATTCTAGCATTTTTTTTTCAAGGTTAACCCTTATATATTCTTCTAATTATTCATTGCTATTTTGCTGTCATAGAATATTTTCTACATAGAAATTTCCAATGGTAAATTAAATGCTTGTATGAATTTCCCAGAAATGTGGAAATACAGAAAAATGGTAGGAATAAATCTGCAATTTTTTATATGGGTTGTATATATACAAGCAGAGAAGGCAATGGCACCCCACTCCAGTACTCTTGCCTGGAAAATCCCATGGATGGAGGAGCCTGGAAGGCTGCAGTCCATGGGGTAGCTAAGAGTTGGACACGACAGAACGACTTCACTTTCACTTTTCACTTTCATGCATTGGAGAAAGAAATGGCAACCCACTCCAGTGTTCTTGCCTGGAGAATTCCAGGGACGGGGGAGCCTGGTGGGCTGCCGTCTATGGGGTCGCACAGAGTCAGACACGACTGAAGCAACTTAGCAGCAGCATATATACAAGTGATGATAAAAATAATCACAACAATAAGTCCAGTTAGCATTCATCACCACATGTAGTCACAGCATTTTTTTTCAAGATCCATTCTCCTAGTTACTTTCAAATATGCAACACAGTATTATTAACTAGAGTCACCATGGTGTGCATTATATCCCTATGAGATATTCACTTTATAACTGGAAATTTGTACATTTTGAACCTCTTCCCACCACCCCAGCTCAGGCAACTACTGATCTGTATTCTATATCTGTGAGCTCATTTTTGTTTTATTATTTGAAAAACAGGTATTTTTGAGAACTAAAAATATGTTATTTATTGCTTAAAATGAAATTAAAATAAATAGTAGTATATGAAGGGTTCTCTTTTATTTTAAATTCAAATATATATGTATATTGCAGGGATTTTGTCTTAAAATATCACCAACACAGAAAAAAAGCTATGTTAAAAAAATTATGACATAAAAACCCCATCAGGGCTTCCCTGGTGTCTTAATGGTAAAGAACCAGCCTGCAGGAGCTGCAGGAGACATGCATTCAGTTCAATCCTTGGGTCAGGAAGATCCCCTGAAAGAGGGCATGGCAACCCATTCCAGTATTCTTGCCAGGGAAATTCCAGGGGCAGAGGAGCCTGGCGGGCTATAGTCCATGTGGTCTCAAAGATTTGGACACAAATGAGCTACTGAGTATGCACGCATGCATGCCCACCATCCATGATAACTGCATTGTTCTCACATTCTGCACTTCCTTTAATATGGAACTCTAGAAATTTATAAGAAGATTAGCTGCAATGACTCGAATGGCAAACAATCTGCTGCAATGCAGGAGACCTGGGTTCAATCCCTGGGTTGGGAAGATTTCCTGGAGAAGGGAATGGCAACCCACTCCAGTATTCTTGCCTGGAGTTTCCCAGGGACAGAGGAGCCTGGCAGGGTCGCCAAGAGTTTGACACCACTGGGCAACCAACACTTTCACAGTTCAAGGGTTAAAATGAAATGTTCAATATTGAAGGAAATTAAGAAGTAAAGCTCTTTGAGGAGGGAATGGAACTATATTTATATCTAGAAGCTAATTAGATATCATGTCTTATAACTAATGTAGTTTAATTCATAATGAAAGTATTTCATTTAAAAAATGTTTAAATTTTCATTAAGACTTTTGGTGTTGGCATTTTGCCTGTGTAGTTGATTTGCATGAAGTGTGATTAATGATAAGTAAAGAAACAGTCTTACAGGTAGAGGGAGATGAAAAATTACCCTCGTAAAAGAAAATTTTATAGGACAACAATTTCAACAACAAAAAAACCCTCGATTTATTAAAATTTTATGACATAAAAAAGCTATGTGAAATGTTAACGAGATAAACTTATTAGTCAGTATGAGTTTGATTTGTTTACCCCAGGAATGAGTTTTCTAGGAGAAAGGCTCACAGTCCCACTCCTTTCTAGAAACTGCACAAAGTCACAAGCCAAATAACCAGTTCAGCACAATTTGACAGCACAAATCGAAACATTACAAAACAATTCATCTGTAAATAATTTAAAATATGAAAATAAACATAGTAAAAACTGAAGTCTTCTGGTATATTATTATTTTGTTGCTAGATTACATTCTCTGTTTCCTTTTGTTTGAAAGCAGGAATACCTTTAAGAAGACCAGATCCATTTTATAACTCATATGGGACTTTTTATATAGCTAATGGCATAACTGCTTTTATATACCTTTCATAAAATATAAGATATAAGAGCTCTGAGTCACATGATATGAATGATAAATATATAAAATTATATTTTAAATATGTGTGTGTGTATGTGTACGCTAAGTTGCTTCAGTTGTCGCCAAACTTTTGCAACCCCATGGACTGTAGACTATCAGGCTCCTCTGTTCATGGGATTCTCCAGACAAGAATACTGGTGTGGGTTGCCATGCCCTCCTCCAGGGGATCTTCTTGATCAGGGACTGAACCCTTATTTATGTCTCCTGCATTGGCAGGTGGGTTCTTTACCACTCGTACCACCTGGCTTCCCCAAAGTCCTATATAGATTTTGATAAAACCTAGCCTCCAATGCAGAATTATGATTGGTTCTCATACTTCTAATTTAGTAAAAACATTCACATTTGCTAATTTTCCTCCAGAGGATTTTCAGCTTGATGAAAGTAGGAGCCCATGGCTTATCCTTCTCTGATCATCCAAAGGCTGAATGATGCAGATAAAAAGACAGCATAGGTGTAAAGAGCCTAGGCTTTGAGTCAGACCCACATGAATTCTAGCTCTATCATTTAGCTCTGTGACCTTAGATAAAATCTTTAAATTCTCTGAACTTCAGTTATGTTACCTGCATTAAAGCAATTGGTGCAGAGATGGAATGGCATGATGAATATAAAGTAACTGGCAAATAGATGGCGCTCCATAAATATTTCCTCAACTTCCTTTCCTTAATTTATGCTGATACTGAGATCCTGGTATTGTTTCTTTTTTTCAATATGCAGAGTGGGATTGAGAAGAAGAAAAAAGGAAAATGTTCTATATTCTTAAGGATTTATATGTCTTGTATCATGTCTAAAGTGATGAGAAGCAATTTTATAACAGAACTGTGGTGTTGGAAAAGACTCTTGACAGTCCCTTGGACAGCAAGGAGATCCAACCAGTCCATGCTAAAGGAAATCAGTCCTGAATATTCATTGGAAGGACTGATGCTGAAGCTGAAACTCCAATACTTTGGCCACCTGATGCAAAGAACTGACTCACTGGGGGAAAACCCTGATGCTGGCAAAGAGTGAAGGCAGGAAGAGAAGGGGACAACAGAGGATGAGATGGTTGGATGGCATCACCGACTCAATGGACAAGAGTTTGAGTAAACTCCAGGAGTTGGTGATGGACAGGGAGGCCTGGTATGCTGCAGTCCATAGGGTCACAAAGAGTTGGACATGACTGAGTGACTGAACTGAACTGAACTGGTACTAAAATTCATTTTAAATTTGAAGAGTACATACACTGAGGTTGAATTTTAGAAATGTGATCCTGGGAAATCAAGAATGGTCAAATCTGGAAAAGGCTCTTTGTGTTTAAATGAGTTGGTCTTATCTCTAAATATGAAAGGGCCATGTTCTAGGAAAAGAAGAAGGGGATCAGAGTTATAGTGAATTGCACTACCATCCATCCTTCCAGACACTACTGGGATTCTGAGCACCAGCAGGCAGGATAGTAGCTGTTTTTCTTGGCATTTGTAGGCAGCATAGCCCTCTTCTCTCTCCACAGTGTTGTCAGATTAGTGGCATAGCTTTGGAAAACTGTGAAGTGAACAAAATGCTAGGTAAGCAGCAAGGACTCCTGTTTCATTTGCTTGCTTATGTGTGTGTGTGTGTGTGTGTGTGTATGATTCTGTCATCTAAAGTTTTTTTCCACCTCCTGCATCCTTCAAAGACTCCTCCTTGAAGAGAGAAAATAGTGTAGAATGAATTTGGTGCTCTGCAGTTGGAGAGTTTTGGATAGGTCATATTTGATTGGTTGTGTATCTCTGAATTATTGTGGAGCTGTTGTGTCCTTCTCTTGATGACTTGGGGCAACATCAGTCAGTATTAGTCATTTCTCTATGATGTAGTTTTAATTAATGCAAATGATTGAACTGATTCTTTACTTGAACACTTGTCTTGGAAAATAATTTTAACGAATTCCATGAAGTCAGTTTGGTTTCATATTCTTTGCGCTGTATTCTTATAGTTCACAGTATAGATTTAGCTGTATGACTTACTGTTGTCTTCTTGCCAAATTAAATGTTGAAGTCTGAAGGAATCTTATCCTGTTTTCTTAACTTTGATTAATTCATCAGCACAGTCTTTGTTATTTGATTTGTTAGGAGACAGTAGTCAAAATGCTATACCTTGTGTGTTAACAGAGAGAGGGCCCCTTAGTCTCTCTTAACCCAGTTTTAAACTCCTGTAGGTTCATTTCAGAGAGGAAATATCACTATCTCACTATCTTAAGGGTTTTAAAGTTGCTGCAGAAAAAGAATGCTTTCTCATCTTCTCGCCTCACCTTTCTTCCTCTCTTCTTTTCTCCCTCCTCCCCACCTTCCCTTTTTTTTCTTTCTGGCAGTCTCTCTTTCTTGGAATGCCTTAAGCATAAGTGGGACTTTACCTCTGAAAATTTCTATTTAGTCATACAATCAGAATGATTAATTTTAATGAAAGAATTAAATGTATCTGTGGTCTCGCATACATATACATCTGACAAAATTAAGAAATTCTTTCTTTTTTCCCCCTGGCTCTGTGGTGGTCCAGGTTAGCATTGATGGGGCAGCAGGGTGCTAGACTTTTTTGCTGCTAGTTCTTTTCCCCCCATGGAAGGGGGCAGCCTAATTCATTTCTGTTGAGTGAAGCCCAAAGTGGAGCCCACAGAGCTAAACATCTTAGGAATCAGTGAACTAAAATGTATGGGAATGGGTGAATTTAATTCAGATGGCCATTATATCTACTACTATGGGCAAGAATCCCTTAGAAGAAATGGAATAGCAGTAATAGTCAACAATAGAGTTGGAAATACAGTTCTTGGGTACAGTCTCAAAAATGACAGAATGATCTCCATTCATTTCCAAGGCAAACAGTTCAACATTACAGGAATCCAAGGCTATGCTCCTACCACTGATGCTAAAGAAACTGAAATTGACCAATTCTGTGAAAACCTACAAGACCTTCTAGAAATAACACCAAAAATAGATGTCTTTTTCATCATAGGGGATTGGAATGCAAAAGTAGGAAGTCAAGAGATACCCTGAATAACAGGTGAGTTGGATCTTGGAGTACAAAATGAAGCAGAGCAAAGGCTAACAAAGTGTTTATCAAGAGAACATGCTGGTTATAGCAAACACCCCTTACCAACAACATAAGAGATGACTCCATCCATGGTCATCACCAGATGATCAATACTGAAATTAGATTGATTATGTTCTTTACAGCTGAAGATGGAGAAGCTCTGTTCCTTAGCAAAAACAAGACCTGGAGCTGACTGTGGCTCAGATCATGAACTCCTTATTTCAAAATTCAGGCTTAAATTGAAGAAAGTAGGGAAAACCACTAGGCTATTCAGAAATGACCTAAATCAAATCCCTTATCATTATATAATGGAGGTGACAAATAGATTCAAGAGATTAGATTTGGTAGACAGATTGCCTAAAGAACTATGGATAGAGATTTGTAACATTGTATAGGAAATGGTGACCAAAATCATCCCAAAGAAAAAGAAATGCAAGAAGGCAAAGTGGTTGTCTAAGGAGGCTGTACAAACAGCTGAGGAAAGAAGAGAAGTGAAAGGCAACGGAGAAAGGGAAAGATATATCCAACAGAATGCAGAGTTCCAGAAAATAGCAAGGAGAGGTAAGAAGGCCTTCTTCAATGAAGAATGCAAAGAAATAGAGGAAAACAAGAAAATGGGAAAGGCAGAGAAGGCAATGGCAACCCACTCCAGTACTCTTGCCTGGAAAATCCCATGGACGGAGAGGCCTGGTAGGCTGCAGTCCATGGGGTCGCTAGGAGTTGGACACAACTGAGCGACTTCAATTTCACTTTTCGCTTTCATGCATTGGAGAAGGAAATGGCAACCCACTCCAGTGTTCTTGCCTGGAGAATCCCAGGGATGGGGGAGCCTGGTGGGTTGCTGTCTATGGGGTCTCACAGAGTTGGACACGACTGAAGTGACTTAGCAGCAGAGATCTCATCAAGAAAATTGGAGATATCAAAGGCACATTTAATGTAAGGATGGGCATGATAAAGGGCATTAAATGGTAAGAACCTAACAAAAGCAGAAGAGGTTAAGAAGAGGTGACAAGAATACACAGAACTAATATATAGAAAAGGCATCATTAAGATGATCCAGATAACCAGGATGGTGTGGCCACTCACCTAGATTTGGGCATCCTGGAGTGTGAAGTAAAGTGGGCCGTAGGAACCATTATTATGAGCAAAGCTCCTGGAGGTGATAGGATTCCAGCTGAGCAGTTTAAAATCTTAAAAGTGATCCTGTTAAAGTGCTTCACTTTAACTTTAAATTTGCTGCATTTCAACAAATTTGGAAAACTCAGCAGTGGCCACAGGACTGGAAAAGGTCAGTTTTCAATTCCATTCCCAAGGACGGGCAATGCCAAAGAATGTTTAAAGGAGCATATAATTGCACTAATGTCACATGCTAGCTTGGTTATGCTCAAAATTCTTCAAGTGAGGCTTCAGCAGTATGTGAACTGAAAAATTCCAGATGTACAAACAAGTTAGGTTTAGAAAAGGTAGAGAAACCAGAGATCAAATTGCCAACATCTGTTAGATCATAAAGAAAGCAAGAGCATTCCAGAAAAACATCTACTTCTGCTTCACTGACTACACTAAAGCCTTTGACTGTGTGGATCACAACAAATTGTGGAAAATTCTTAGAGATAGGAGAACCAGAGATCAACTTGCCAACATCCATTGGATCATAAAGAAAGCAAGAGAATTCCAGAAAAACATATACTTCTGCTTCACTGACTCCACTAAAGCTTTTGACTATGTGGATCACAACAAATTGTGGAAAATTCTTGAAGAGATAGAAGTACCAGACCACCTTTGCTGTCTCCTGAGAAACCTTTATGTGGGTCAAGAAGCAACAGTTAGAACTGGAGATGAAACAACTGACTGGTTCAAAATTGGGAAAGGAGTTATGTCAAGGCTTTTATCGTCACCCTGTTTATTTAACTTATATGCAGAGACATCATGCAAAATGCCAGGTTGGATAAATCACAATTTGGAATCAAGGTCGCTGGGAAAAATATCAACTACCTCAGATATGCAGATGACACCACTCTAATGGCAGAAACTGAAGAAGAACTAAAGAACCTCTTGATGAAGGTGAAAGAGGAGAGTGAAAAAGCTGGCCTGAAACTCAACATTCAAAAAACTAAAATCATGGCATCCTGTCCCATCACTTCATGGCAAATAGAAGGGGAAAAAGTAGAAACAATGACATATTTTACTTTCTTAGACTTCAAAATCACTACTGATGGTGACTATAGTCATGAAATTAAAAGACATGTGCTCCTTGAAAGAAAAGCTATAAGAAACCTAGACAATATATTAAAAAGCAAAGACATCACTTTGCTGACAAAGGTCCATCTAATCAAAGCTATGGTTTTTCCAGTAGTCATGTATGGATGTGAGAGTTGGACCATGAAGAAGGCTGAGTGCAGAAGATTCGATGCTTTCAAACTGTGTTGCTGGTGAAGACTCTTGAAAGTCCTTTGGACTACAAGGAGATCAAATCAGTCAATCCTAAAGGAAATCAACCCTGAATATTCATTTGAAGGACTGATGCTGAAACTGAAGCTCCAATGCTTGGGCCACCTGATGTGAAAAGCTGACTCACCAGAAAAGATTCTGATGCTGGAAAAGATTGAAGGCAAAGAAAAAGGGGATAGTAGAGGATGAGATGGTTAGATAGCATCATAGACGTAATGGACATGAATCTGAGCAAACTCCGTGAAATAGTGAAGGACAGGGGAGCCTGACTTGCTGAAGTCCATAGGATCACAGAGTCAGACACAACTTAAGAAACTAAAGGAAAACAAACCATACTGGATTAAGGCTCACCCTAATGACCTCATCTTAACTTTGTCATCTTCAAAAAATTTATTTCCAAATAACGTCACGTTTAAAAAGGAGTTAGGACTTCAACATTGCAGGGTGGGTTATGGGGGGCACAATTCCATGTAATGGAATACAATAAAACTCTTCCAGTAATAAAAATGAATGTGGTATCAAGCCACTGAGAGTCTAGAAGGAAGTTTAAAATGCATATTGCTAAATGACAGAAGCCAATCTGAAAAAACATTATACTGTATAATTCCAAATATATGACATTCTTGAAATGACATAAAAAAGGACACAGTGAAAAGATTATTGTTTGATAGGGATTCAGAGGAATTGGAGGAGAGATGAATAGGTGGAACATAGATGATTTTTAGAGCATTAAAACTATTCTGTGTGCAACTATAATGATAGATACATGTCATTATATATTTTTTCAAAACTCGTAGAATATACAACACCAAGAAAGAACCCTAATGTAAACTATGGCCTTTAGTTAATAATATGTATTAATAGTGACTCATCAATTGTAACAAATGTACCACACAAAAATAAGACATTAATAAAGGGAAAACTGTGTGGGGAAGGGGGAGAAAAAATATGCACCCTCTATACTTTCTGCTCAGTTTTTCTATAAACCTGATGATATGAAACAATCAGATGATTTAATAGGGATGGATTAAGATATGCTCTATGTTTTAAAAATATCACTCTGGCTGTGAGATACAAAGAATAAATTTTATATGGAGGCAACATCAAAAGCAGGAGGTTAGCTAAGAAAATAATGCAATGATTCAAGCAAAAAGTAATGGTGGTTTGGGCTAAGGTGGGGGCTGTGGATATGGAGATAAGGGGAGCAATTTGGGATGTGTTGATAAAGAGTGGGTTTCTTATGATATCAATCATCTATGACACAGCCATGAACCTGGAATCATGTGAAATATCATTTGGTTATAGGCTGAAATCTATTTGGCCATTCATATCCCCTTCCTTAGAATGAGAATTCATCAGACCAGATATTGCTTTTTAATAAAACGGGCTTGTAAAACTGTGCATGATGTTTGCTTTTCACACTTGTTGTAAGAGGATTTGACGTGTACCTAAAATTCATTTAATATAGCCTTAAAGTGTTTTCCTTTTCTTTCACCTTTTCTGAAAATTTTTAATTACTGAAGTTGGAAGGAATCTCCTTTGATAAGTCAACACAACTTGTCAACTTTGTATTTATAGCAACTCTGCAAATAAAAGCACACATTTCTGTTGTTTAGAATGGGCAAAACACATTTAAAATAGAGGCCAGGAGTGATGGAGAATTGTTGCATATGATGACACCACACTAATAAATATCAGTCACAATCTGGCAAGGAACAAGGAACTGTTCCTTTGTTTGTTTTAAAGACTATTACTAAAATTGGCTGAGAATAACAATTGTGTCAGTTTTTTTTTTTTTTTTTTTTTGCCTAAATATTTTAAGATGGGTGGCAAAAAAAATTAGAAAGCCAAGAACAACCATGGTGGTGATTTAGTCTATGAGTTTATGACTCTTGTGACCCCTATGGCCTGTAGCCCTCCAGGTTTCTCTGTCCGTGAGATTTCCTAGGCAAATATACTGGAGTGTATTGCCATTTCCTCCTCTAGGGGATCTTCCTGACCCAGGGATCGAACCTTTAGACCTGCATTGCAGGTGGATTCTTTACCGCTGAGACACCAGGGAAGTCCACCCTAATTGATTTAAAAAACATGGCAAATTAACAGAATTGGTATCATTCATTTCTAACAAAGAAGGACCTCAAAAAGTAAATAATTTTTAAGAAATTAAAATTTTTTAAAGAATTTAGAAAAATGACTCCAGTCTTTGAAACATTACTAAAAAAAGGGATTAGATTACTTTGTTTTCTATGGGAAAACTCAAATGCACATAATAATTAAATGAACAAGATTGTCAGGATAGCTAATGGATACTTTAAATAAAAAAAAATAATAGGATGGTATATTTGAATTATATACTTTTTCATTACTTAAGTCAATCCTTTCATTTTAGAAAAGCATACCTAATCCTTCAAAATAATCAAGCATTATTAGGAATCATATTTATTTAATGAAGAAGACAAAGCATTCTTGGAATTGTTATTCACAGCATGTGACATCATTAATTTTTTTCTATTCCATTCAAGAATGTTTACACTTAGGTCCTGAATACTGTTTGCTACTTACATTTACGAAGAGTGAGATTGTAATTATAGACTGAGACACACGATCTCCTTTTAAAATCCCTGCTTTTTTTCTGGCAAAAATTTCACCTAATTTTGAAATTTCACTCTTTATGAACACATTTTCTTTGCATAGAATATATCTGAAAGTATATGTATGAGCAACATTACTCACTTGCAGCTTTATGGAAACATTTTGCAACTCTACATCAAATAAATACATCATTATTAAGTAAACACATCTTAGTAGAAAAGGAAAAGTGTTTATATTGCATCTACTGTTTCTGCAAATTTTTTAAAAATTTCAAAAGTTCTTCCCAACAAGGTAGTTACAAAATAATTAATTCCTGCAAGATTTACATTGCAATACCTCATTATCAGTAATTTTCAACTTGAAGTTTGAAAGAAATTGGTATTTTCACCTTATATACTAAGTCACTTTCTAGTATGTAAACACTTATAAAACGCTTGAAAGATATTATACGAAACCTTTAAAACGAGAAATACACTTGTGTGTTTCTTAATAAGACATTAAGGATATTGCAATAATATAAACAAAAATCAAGCCTTTATTGGGCAGTTACAGAGGTTATATTCATGGGACTATTTTTAAGAGTTTTATGAGTTACCAAATAGGAGAATTTTAATTTCCTGCTTTCTTTTTTTTACCGGTTTTTGTCTTTTGTAAGAGGTCTTCAGTGTTATCCAGGATGCAGATGGGGATTATGTTAGAAGAGGAGAAAACTGGGGCGAGGCCTGGGTACATTAGCCTTAATCTTGCGATTAATTCCAGTGCTAAGGCAAAAGAGGGGAAAGGGATGACCTTTCCTTTTCGCCCAACACAGATCTGAAGAGGATGAGAGAAATCATCTAGGAAGATCAGCTAGCGGGTGGGGGAGAGGGCTGATACCTGATACCTGATACTGATACCTGACTCTGCAAGAGCCTCCTTCTTCCAGAGCTCATTTCTGCACCAGTCTTTAATTCTCAGTGCGGCTTCCTCCCTGGTGACTTTATTTGCCCTAAACGATACAACGTCCATTAAAAAAAAAAAAAAAAAAAGCACAAACAAAACAAACCAAACCAAACAAACAAAAAAACAAAAAAACCACAACTTTTTAAGGGTGATTGTTCAAGCTTGTGAAGAAACAAACGGCCTATAAAGAGCAAAAATATCTGCCTCTTTAAGGAAACAAGAAAGACTTGTAAGTGCATGTTTATAACTCTGAAGACAGATAAATAAATGGAGACACACGTATGTGCGTTTCGTTTCTATTCCTTATACAAGTTCTCTATCTAAAACTTACTTCCTCCTCCATCCATTACCTACTGTAGCGCCTCTAATCTGTTTGCCCTATTTGGGGCTGCACAGCACATCCCTACAGCCGGGTGGGGAGCTGTTGCTTTGGCCAGCGCAGCCGTCAGCCGGAGCGCGGAAGAAACGCTGAAGGCGAGCAGGCAGGGAAAGAGTAAAGAAAACGCTCTCCTCCCGCTCAACTCCTCCACCGTGCACACCCCCGCCCCCCCGGCAGGACCCCGCCCCCAGTACAACACAAAGTTGGCCCAGAGACGTAGGGCTGAGAGGGACAGGGGTTCAGGGCTGCTGATGGGATGATGGAGCGGCGCCTCCCGCACCCGGGAGAGCCTCCTGACGCCGCCGCAGCTGTCACCGCCACGCCGAGCCACTGGCGAGCCCCTGGCCTCCCAGGTGGCTCCTAGCCGTCGCGTTGACAGCCCCCACTCACAAGTCTCCGCGTCCCCAACTCCCAGTTCTCACCCCAGCTCCCCCGTCCCTCCCAGCCCCCTTCCCGCCACTGCAGCGGGGGCAGCGATCTGGCGCTCCGAGGATTCCCCGCCACTCTCCCCGCGAAGGCTGCCGCTGCTGCTGATTCGCGGCACCGCAGACACAGCCCGGCCGCGGACGCCCGGGCCAGACCGTGGGGACCCGCGCCTGAGCATCCCCTGAGCGCGCACTGAGTGCGAAGGTGGGGGCGGGAGGGAAAGGGAGGAGGAGTTGCTAGTCATCTAGCGGATCCAGGAAGTTGTCCTTAAAAAATATACATCGTCGATCGGCGGTTGAGCAGCCACCTGGCCAGAGCAGTATGTGGACTGGCTCGCCGGGTTCCCTAAGTGCTCTGTGGCTGCCGCTGCCGCCACCGCCGCCGTCAGAGCAGCTGCTGTCGACAGCAGGAGCCCCGCGCGGGGCAAGGAGCCGGGACGCGCGGACGCAGCGTCCCCTGCTTACTGCTGGCCGCTTCATCTCGGGAGGTGGCAATCACTGTTGCTGCTGAGAAACCAGTCCGCATTTCCGAGGCTGGTCGCCTGGTGAGGAGTTGAGACTCTACACCTCCCGCCCGGAACCCACATGGCTTGTTACCTGGTCATCAGTTCGAGACATCTCAGCAATGGGCACTACCGGGGCATTAAAGGAGTCTTCAGAGGGCCCCTCTGCAAGAATGGATCTCCCTCTCCGGTAACCTGCACACACGCGCGCGCAGACACACACGCGTACCACCATCAGAATTAATATAAATAGAAAGAAATGCTGTCCTGGCATAATAAGGGGGAGATGGGTATCTACCTTGCTCATAAGTATATTGTGTCTGTTTATGCAATTTGTTGAGAGACTTGCACATGAGGGGTGTGGATTTACATGTGTATTTTCAACACAGTCATTAGTATCTCTAGTATTTAGCATGCAACTATTTACTGATTCAGTAAAGTGTGGGCTTGTGAAAGTAGCTCTTGAGTGCTGTGTCAAGTTATGAATCTGCTGATTTGGGCAGTATAGAAAGTTTGAGTGGCACTTCATATCCGTGCTTTGTGAAGTCATCAGTTGGGATTAGTTTAATCATGCTGCACTTACTTTATAAGAAAATAAACTCTTTAAAGATTTTTGCATCAGAGTTCTAGCCAAAGGAAAAATGTTGGATGCCCATATGGTGAAATATAATGTTTCACTATGCAGGTACTTTAAGAAAAGGCAAAGAGTTCTTTGTGAAAATATAAATTAGTTTTTTTGTACTATGTATAGATGGATTGATATGCAAATTGGAGTGACTGCTACTTAGTAAACTATTCAATTTAGTTTAGTATTTGTTTTAGTATTTTTTGTTAAATGATTTTAATCAGAATCTATGGCTTCAGTATATATTTTAGTTCATTCTTAGTATATACTATAGATGAATTTTTTAAGGATTCAAATGTTTTTCCAAAAACATCATGATTTACTTTTTAAAGTTTTGAATTATTAGTAAGCGACTAAGGGTCTAAACTTGAAGAACATTTTTTTCCAGTTTAATGTGAAAAACCAGTACCTTAATGTATAGTTTAAAGAGGGAAAACTGAATTTGTCTGATTTTTATTTTTTGGTACTTTCCATTGGTTTTTAATTCTTCATTAGCATGAATTATTCAAAAACTGCAATATATTATAAAAACCTGTGATTAAAGACTATGTATGATTTGCATGAGAAATCTGAAATCAGAAAGTGCAGGTACCAGAGATATCACTAGGACTCCTGATTATGACTATTTCCTCACATGCTTTCATGCACTGTAAAAAGTAGGTCATTGCAATCCCCCTGCAACTGTTTAGCACTGAGTCAAAAGTGTAAGACAGAATATACTGTTCATATTGGCATTTACAATTCAATCATAGAGTTAGAAGGGTCTTGGAGAGTTTTAGTTGAATAAAGCCCATATTCAGTGTTTCTGAGCAGTTGGTCTGAATCCTTCTTGTTTTTAAGGATTCTCAGGACTAGTTTCTGCAGTCTCAGCAAACCACGGTGTCAGAATCTTCCTTAGAGCAGACTTAAATCCTTCAAACTTTTCTATAAGCTCATTTCATCTAGAAAACCTAGAATGTTCCATCTTCCTCACAGGTATTTTTTTCCACCCTTTGATAAGCTCTGTGGCTGTCTTCCCAAACTCTCTGATTGTAGAAATCCATAGTGCCTTAGGTGTATGTCCCTTAATCACTCAAGGAATAAAGGGAGAATTACTTCATAGTTCTTACATTGTTCAGTTCTATTTAAGTTGGTTAGAATATGAAAGTATTAATCTTCCAAAATCTGAAAGGTTTGCAAAGAAAATTTCTGTTATATGGTCGAAAAGAGTCCTTCCTCTCTCCATACTCCCCATCTCACTATGCTCATTCATTTCCTAGGAGCCTGAATGACCCCATTAGGGACTGGACATATGAATGTGGATATAAGAAAATAGCCCATAATCCACATTGCTCTCCTGGCTGACCAGAGCTCACATCTACAGGACGCTATTATTATTTATTATTGGGCTGGTTTTCACTAAAATACTGATTTATTTACTTTTACCTAGGTGTCACATTTTGACTCACTGGACTGTTCTCTCCAATGTTTACAGTTTACATGTTTGACTATACTTAAATTACATTTGCGTCATTTAAAAATCTCTGAATTAGTCTGTGTATTTCCTAAATCTGATATATTTGGTCTTCTTTTGCATTTTACTATGGAATTCGAATGATTATTTCAAGGTTTGAAAAGTTTCTCACATGAGGTGAGCAGTGCGTGAAAAGTGATATTTATTCATTCTCTGTCACTGGCAGGTTGTTGAGACAAGTCAGATTTTCCTTCACCTTGCATAACATTTAGTCTTTCTCCTTAAGTTGAAATAGGTCACTATCCTCTGGACCCTAGACCCTTGAGAACTTAAGTAACAGTTTCCTGGTCCAGATGAGTTTATATATGCCTTCTTCATGAATGAGTTGTGAAGCATAAAGGTGAAAACTGGTTACACATCATTCTTTTTTTTTTTTTAGTTACTTTCAGGTTAGCAGAAGTATATTGATTTTTTTCATCAGCATAAGTATTGAGTATTTATAAGTATTTATCATCAGCAAACGCACAGATCTATGGTATATAATCATTTATTTTTTATGAAAACATAGCTACTCTGAAGGTATGTTTTTCAAATTTAATGCCCAGAATGGTCTCAAATTGACCTCTGTGTCAATAATTTAGTTATTTCTACTCACTGAAACTCAGCTCATCTGGGACTATGGATTGGGTATTTAACTCATTTTCACTTAGTTCTACAGTAATTTAAATATTGGTTCTTACTTTCTTAATCTGACTGTCTTTCCTATTTTAATCCATGTTTTTCTGTTTTAATAGAGCTGTTTGAAAGTAGCACATAACAGAATCATTGAATAAGATTATTTTATAACTTTGTTTAGAATGGAGAATAGCCACAATTCCTTTTTGATGTAATAAGAGTTTCTTTCTTTGATAGTTCTGATATAAATATACCTGGGTATTATGAATTTAACATTTGAATGTCTTCTAGTTATTTAAAGTAGTTGTATAATTTGTCATGTTAAAATGACGTGTCTGTAGAATCTGAACACATGATGTATTAAACTGACAGTAAAAAGGGGATGCTTATATTTATATACATTTTTATTTCAAAGGATTTCATTTAGAAAACATTGAATCATTACATGGAACTCTTGTAATAAATACTTAATGGGATACTTGAGAAATAAATAAAGCATTTTACCCCTAAACAGTTTTCACAGATCAGTAAACTAAAAATCCTAGAGTGAAATTCAGTTCCTATCATCAAAGTGAAAACATTAAAATGTCTTATCTGTTGCATCTCTCTTCTCTTTGGTGACTTGGCATGAAGAAATAGCTTATTGGTTTTTATCCTAATTAAGATGTGAATACTTGATTTGAGATAGTTTATGTTACTTTAAATACAGGAGATTAGAGAAAAAAATGACAGAGCATCACATAGTGCTTACTGGTAAAAGTCTCCAAGTTTAGAAAATATTATAACTCCCACATTTTAGTATATTTATCTCCCATCATATTCCAAATATATAATAAGATTGAATGATGACTTTAAAAATCACAGATGCACACACACACACACACACGTGCCCGCACATGCCTGCATATATTTATGCATAAATATACAGATACATGGGCTTCCCAGTTGGCGCTAGCTGTAAAGAATCTGACTGCCAATGTAGGAGACAAAAGAGACACAGTTTTATACCTGTGTCAGTATGATTCCTTGGAGGAGGGCGTGGCAACCCACTCCAGTATTATTGCCTGGAGAATCCCCATCCCCATGGACAGAGGAGCCTGGAGGGCTACAGTCCATAGGGTCACACAGAGTCGGACATGACTGAAGCAACTTAGCACACATGCATACAGATACACACTTGTTACCAGTGCTCAAGTACAGGAAGCTACCTATATATTGTAACCTTTACTGTCAGAACTGTTAAAAGTTAAACTTTCTTACAACTCAGGAACTTAAAAGTTCTTCTACCACCATGTTTGAATTCAAATAAACAAGTAATATACTCTAAGTTCAGTTCAGTAGCTCAGTCATGTCTGACTCTTTGCGACCCCATCAATCACAGCACACCAGACCTCCCTGTCCATCGCCAACTCCCAGAGTTCACTGAGACTCATGTCCATCGAGTCAGTGATGCCATCCAGCCATCTCATCCTCTGTCGTCCCTTTCTCCTCCTGCCCCCAATCCCTCCCAGCATCAGAGTCTTTTCCAATGAGGCAACTCTTTGCATGAGGTGGCCAAAGTACTGGAGTTTCAGCTTTAGCATCATTCCTTCCAAAGAAATCCCAGGGCTGATCTCCTTCAGAATGGACTGGTTGGATCTCCTTGCAGTCCAAGGGACTCTCAAGAGTCTTCTCTATGTAGTGTCAAAAATATTTGAATATATTCTTAGCTATCTTAAGTAATGTAAAATACGATATCAAATTTAAGAGTTGTGATAGTTTATTATAGTTTATTTAATCTGTGTGTGAACAATAGTAAGACTGTCATTCAGTTTATCTAGTGATTAAATGTTAACAATAATCATAGTTTTATCTGTGGTACATGGTCAGCTTATTATCATTCTTTGGATGTTGATATATGGCAAAACCAATACAATATTGTAAAGTTAAAAAATAAAATAAAATTAAATTAAAAATAATAATAATAAAATAAAACATAAAAAAATGATACTTCTTCAAAAGTACTTATTCCTGGGAACTGTATAGACACCCAGGAATATCTGTTTCTGGGAATATCTGTTGTCTTCCCCTGAAACATTTGATGTGAAGAAAATTCTTGGGATTTTCATCTCAGCGACATATCAGGATCCTTGGATGATGATATTGTTTAATTTTTATCTTGTTTTGTTTAGTGATCTTATTCTAAGTTATATGACTGACTGCATTACCTAATTGAAAGAGGTGATATATAAACAAATGAGCATTTTAAATGGACTAAAAATTTCTATAAAGTTCTCTTTTAAAAATTATCAATGCATATGTGTAAATGAATGAAGTTCTAGTACAGATTAATTACCTCGAGAATGCATTTATTCAGAGAACCCCTTATGAGGAAATGAGTGCAATTATGACCTTGCTTTTTTTAATGACTATAATAATTGTATGTATTTCCATTATGTTTAATAAGTACATGGTGAAACGTATCCAAAAATGTTCTCAAATTGTTGCACTTTTCATGTGCCAAGAGTAATTATGAAGATATGTTCTCCAATAGAGAAGTCACCTGCCTCTTCTTGAATTCATGAATACATATAGTGCCTTTCATATTGAAACTTTCAGATGTTTTCTTTAAGGAAGACGCAGTTACAATTCTTACACAGCAGGTTTTCTTTGGTATGTCGAATATTGTACTAAGCACTCTCCTTTTCTCTTATAGCCTTTTCAACCCATTTCTTCTCTCCCCCAAGTAAATGATTATAGAAACTTGTAGTTGGCATTTGTGCTTTCCAGAATAACTCTCAACTTTATAGGACTTAATTTATGTTTCTGTAACTTCAGAAAGTTTCTACAATAAGAATCCAATGAGTATTTGAGTGCTATAACTTGTGGCTTTATTAGCTCATACTGAATTTATTTCACAATTATAATTTAATGGGTCAATTTCTTGATTTGTTTCTTTTAGACAAACAATTAATATAAACTCTATTTTTGGTTTATTTCCCATATTTTGGAAACAGAATAAAACATATTTTCATCAGGTGGCTAAATGGGGATGTTATTTAACATAGAACTTAATCATTTGTACTTTTGTTAAAAAAAAGACTTAGTCGTAACTATGAAATCCTTGTTGTGTAAGATTTCACTTATAGACAGAGTTTTCATGTGTTAAATATTAATAGGGCTTGAGATGTCAATATGATTAAAGCTGTACTGAGAGCAAAGATTGAGAAGAGTAATATGTATTTTGAATAACTTTATGAAGTGTGTTTCAGTATGAATTTGGTTTGTTAAACTACACAATGCTAGAATAATTCTTTAGGATACACATACATATTGTGTAGAAAATAATTTGAATCAAAATTGAGATAAAAATGCTACTTTGCTTGAAAATACTTTTGGTTTTAACAGAGTTTTCCAGGTAATTCTTATAAAATGACAAGCAGCAGTCTTATAGATAGATCAGGCTTACTTAGTGGATAAGGTCTAGAGAGAGATATTAAATATTTGATATGCTCTCATAAAATGCAGAGTTATGATGATAATAGGAATATATCAATCACCAAGTTCCAGAGTCTTTCTTGCATTGGAAATGCTTATTGGATATGAAAAGAACCTGTGGAAAGATGAATTACATCATAGTTAGACAGCATTCTCATTTGTAACTAAGACATTATTAGCTTATTGAACACAAGAATGCAAAGGAATATTATATACTATTTAAAATGGAAAGGACTTTTAAAAGTATTCACTACCCATCTTACTTTTCCTAAGATGTATCCCTAATAGCATACATTGAATTAGAAGTGAACACCTCTTTCATTTAAATTTGATACCTAAAATTTAAACATTACCTTCTAAAAAACTGATAATGTAATTTTCCTTGAGAATTAAAGAGAGCTGTATCATGATCTATATTCCCTTCCTTCTTGGACTGTTAGGAAACCTAAAGACCAATCTCTGGCTTCCCAGAGTGATGCTGACCTTCAAAGCAGCATGAGGTTCTCATTCCTACTTACCTCCTATTCCTGGTCTAGCTTTTATTTTTAGTTTATTTTCTGTAACTTTCATTCTTTTACATTTATTGTTTTAATGTATAAAGTTTCTTTTAGATGACTTAAGTCTGTTGTGAAAGCAAGTCAGGCTATAAATAAATAATAAAATATAGACTATCCAACTATCAGGATGCTACTAGACAGCTTTGAATGTGATTCATGGATAGTATGCATTTTATTCATTTGTAGCAAGTATAATTAGAGCTGCCAATTTTTTGCTTTGACAATTGGCAAATTCCTTTTGGCAAGTTTGATTTCACTTTTGTGTGGGTGTAAGAAGCAGAATACAGTTTATTTTGAAAGGAGTACTGCCAATTAGCTTTTTTTTTCTGAACAGTCTTTTACCTCCCTGTTATTCTTCTTGCCATTGATCCTTATTCCTTTCATTAGCATGGTTGCCAGTTTCTTCAACATCTTTTTTGGTTCATGACTAAATGTTGGCATATACTTCTAACGTCAGAGGCATGGGTCTCTGCAAAATTTTAAGAACCACCCCATTCTGTCTGCTCCCCAACTTGAGCATGCATGTCCCTTCTCTGTTCATCAATCACACATAGTAATAATTTTCATCTCTAGCTGAAAATTTAGAGCTTCCATTGCTATTCCCCTGCCCTTTTTCCTACAGTTATGTGCTATGCTGTGCTCAGTTACTCAGTCGTGTCCAACTCTTTGTGACCCCATGGATTGTATCCTGCCAGGCTCCTCTGTCCAAGAGATTCCCCAGGCAGGAATACTGGCTGCTGCTGCTGCTAAGTCGCTTCAGTTGTGTCAGACTCTGTGCGACCCCATAGACGGCAGCCCACCAGGCTCCCCTGTCCCCAGGATTCTCCAGGCAAGAACACTAGAGTGGGTTGACATTTTCTTCTCCAATTCAGGAAAGTGAAAAGTGAAAGTGAAGTCACTCAGTCATGTCTGACTCTTAGCGACCGCATGGACTGCAGCCTACCAGGCTCCTCCGTTCATGGGATTTTCCAGGCAAGAGTACTGGACTGGGTTGCCATTTCCTTCTCCAGAGGATATTCCCAACCCAGGGATTGAACCCAAGTCTTCTGCATCTCCTGCATTGGCAGGCAGATTCTTTACTACTGAGCTATTTGGGAAGCCTTTCCCACTGTTACACAGCAGTTCATTTGTCTCATGTTGCCTCCTCAATAGCAGAAAAATACTGTCAGTTTCTCCCTACATATGATATCCTTTTCAGATCCCCATTTTTCTATGAATAATTTTATTCTGTAACATGTTCCTTGGCAAGCAAAGATGATAGGCATTTCCTCTTTGCGAACGATAAGAATACCATTTTGTAAAGAGAAAGTAACTATTGAGCCCCTTATTGAATGATGGAGAGAATGGAGGAGGCTCCACTGAAATCTGACCCTTCTTGTTAATTTGCTTCACCTGAATATGAAGTCAAGAGACAAGAGGTGTCCATATTACTTACATTCACATTATCTGGACATGTTCGTAGTCCTTGGGTGGTATCTAAGAGTCTTCATGATCTAGCCCCTTTGACATCTTTAGCTTTAACTCTCTTCTTCTGCCTAAGCCTATGGTCCATTCATACTGAAGTACTCAAAATTCTTTACTATGACATGTGTTTATGGACCTTTTCGTCATTGCACATGCTATTCTGTTTGCTATAAATCCTCTCTTTTTTTGCTATCATTTCTTGGGATATGTTTAAATTATTCTATCAAACTGAAAGAGTTGTGTTCTCATGTGAATCTACATGAAGTCCCTTATCTCGTGAATCAGGTGCTTCTATTTCAGGCCACAGTCACAGACTTGCTTGTAATCACTGTGTTTATTTGTCTCCATTTCTCCATGAGTTGTGAGATCCTTGAAGTCATGTTTGTCATTTTCTTTATATTCTCAGAGCTGGGCATAGCTTCTGGTTTATTATCGGTTTCAGTAGAAAACAAAAGAATTCCAATCGAAATTTAATTGTTATATATATTCCCTTTGGTCCTTCTGGTAGCTCCAAGAAGAAAATATTTTCTTAGAGCATTGTTTTTCCCCAAGTTAGTTAGAATCTGTTAGAATGCAAACTGTTCTACTGGATTTTGTGGTCAATCTTTCCATGGTGATGCTTCTCACGTTAAATTCTACCAAGATGCTTTGGTCAATTGCCTCAAGTATAATATAATACTTCCTATTATTCCAAATTGCAAAGTGCTTTATTCCATGTAACTGTTTCAGAACATCTTTTGTAAAGGCCACAAGAGGCTGAAGAATGGCTATATATAAATGGATGAAATTCATACCTGAGTTAGTTGAGCCATATTTTTCATTGGCACATGTTTAATAGCTTCTGTGAAATGAATTAGGAAATTGACCGTTAGGAAATTGACCGTTCCCTTCCCATTTAGAAGTGTGTAGTAAGAAGGAAAGATAGTTGTTTTCACACCATTTCTCTCTATCTTGTTCTCATTTTCTTTCTTTTGAAAAAGAGACAATCATTTCCTTGTCACTGGCCACTGTAGCCCTTGAGAAAGCACCATTCTGGAGCAGCTGCAAAGTGGTTGTTGCATAATTGCCTGCCCTCTCCAATGGCTTAAACTTAGCAATCACACAGTTTCCAATAAGGTTTTGCTAGTACTGATACTTTTTTTTGTCTTGGATAAGTCAGGATGTGGTCACTATCTTCAAAAGAATCTTGGACTTTTTTCTAAATAATGAGTTTTAATTAAAATATCCAGCCATTTCAACTAGACATACAGAAAGATAGTAATACTCTCTGGAGTGGAGAGAATCAGGCCTTTCGTATGGTCAGGGTTTTTTTCTTTTCTTTTTTTTTTTACAGTTGTTAACAAATATTTGACTCATTTGTCTTATTTAGAGGATATAAAAATTGGAAGGAATTTTAACAATCTGGGTTAGCCTCCCACTATATACGTTTTAAGATATCATTATGATAGCAGACTAATGACTCCTTAAAGATGCCCACATTATAATCCTTAAAACCTTTGGCTTTAACTTAACATAGCAAAAAAGACTGTGCAGATGTGACTAAATTAAGGATGTTGAGAAAATTTTCCTGGATTATGCAGGTGAACTCAGTAGAATCACAAGGACCTTTATAAGAGGGAGGCAGAAGTGTCAGAGTCAGAGGGAGAGCTTTGAGTTGTTATGCTGCTGGCTTTGAAGATAGAGGAAAAGGCCACAAGTCAAGGAATGCATATGACTTCTTGAAGCAAGAAAAGGCAAGTCAATAGATTCTCCTGCAGAGTCTCCAGAAAAAAATCACAGCCCTGCTAACACCTTGATTTTAGCCTAGTAAGACTTCTGACTTAATAGACTGCTGCTGCTGCTGTTGCTGCTAAGTTGCTTCAGTTGTGTCCAATTCTGTGCCACCCCAGAGACGGCAGCCCACCAGGCTCCTCCATCCCTGGGATTCTCCAGGCAAGAACACTGGAGTGGGTTGCCATTTCCTTCTCCAATGCATGAAAGTGAAAAGTGAAAGTGAAGTTGCTCAGTTGTGTCCGACTCTTAGCAACCCCATGGACTGCAGCCTACCAGGCTCCTCCACCCATGGGATTTTCCAGGCACGAGTACTGGAGTAGGGTGCCATTGCCTTCTCCGGACTTAATAGACTATAAGATAATAAATGTGTTATCTTTTAAGCCTGTAAATTTGTGTTTATTTGTTAGAATAGCCATAGGAAATGAATACAACTACGCTTAACATGGGCAAACATTTCCAGTGGTAGGGTGCCTCTGCTTACCAAAGTGACTGATCCTCTAGTGAGACTGTGTCTCCTTCTGCGCTCCCCCAATGTCTCTCCCTCCTGTTTACTCAGTATTCTTCCTCAGTGTGCCCCTTGGAAACAAAAGGCTAGCTCTACTCTGTCATCTGTATTATATCCTTTCAACTATTCAGAGACAGTTGGTGATTTTTCAGTAGAGGACTGAAAAATTTATGAGAACTAACCTTCTTCATGTATATTACTTGCATTATTTTCTTATTTATTAATTGAATTTTGTGCAACTCAGAATACTTTATTACACTGTTTAATGTAATAGATGTTTTGAAGTACAATATGCTGATGTTTCGGGGAAGGCAATGTCACCCTACTCCAGTACATCCATGGGAAAATCCCATGGATGGAGGAGCTTGGTAGCTGCAGTCCATGGGGTCACTAAGAGTCGGACACAACTGAGTGACTCCACTTTCACTTTTCACTTTCATGAAGAAAAGAAGGAAATGGCAACCCACTCCAGTGTTCTTGCCTGGAGAATCCCAGGGATGGCAGAGCCTGGTGAGCTGCCATCTCTGGGGTCGCACAGAGTCAGACACGACTGAAGCGACTTAGCAGCAGCAGCAGCAGCAGCATTATGCTGATGTTTCTTATATTCTTGAAAGGTGACAATAAAGTTGGTATAATATTATCATATGTTTAGAAAAATATCCACACTTTTAAATCATGTCTATTTTTTTAATAGTTCCCTTTCATACTGTATGAATCCTTTATACAGAAGATAAACTTAAGAGCATGTTTTAAGGCCATTTTTCTTGGTTTGTTGAGTCTTTGATTTAGATATCTGCAAATTTCCTAGGTGATGAAACACATTAGCTTTAAATAAAAAGTAATGGGATGAGTCAAAGTAACAATTATAATTTCAAAAATCTTCAACATTCCTATTGTAGACATAGCAGTATCTAAATAGAAAGTTACTTTTTACATTTTGTATAAATAATAACATAATATATAAATTGTCACAAATTGTTAATGTATAGCTTTTTAATACCCCAGATGTGGATATATTACAATTTCCTGGAAGCATCAAATGTGCCTCTTATCAAGCATCACCCAAACCAAAGGCGACTATTGTCCTAATTGCAGATCATAAACTGCCTTATTTTTTAAAAAAATAATATTAGAAAGAGTTGTAGTAAGAAATACATATCCTTGCAGTTCAGCTGACAGCAAATCCTCTTTTTGGGTAGGTATAGGTAACTAGACAATGTTTCAGCTGCTTACTATCCTACTTCACTTTGACTGACACAGCTAACTTGTTAACTATTTGAAATGAACAAAAGAATACTGATCTGGTAAGAATGAATGGATTCATGCTAATACAACACATAGGTCATATCCAGGGTGACATTTGTGAAGTATTTCATTATTTTTCCTTTAATAGTACATGTTGAAATTCAAAGATCTGACCATCATGTAGATTTCAATATCTGTGGTTAGGAATGGCTCTGTAGAATTCTCATTATTCGAGGATATGTGAATTATGTATTTAGTGGCGAGCTAGTAAATGATTAAAGGAAAGAAACCTCTATCTTGGACTTCTCATAAAAAAATGAAATTTATGTGCAAATGATATGTAAACTTTATTACAAAAGTTGTTATAATCTCACACACATGCATAAGGATAAAATACAGGCCTGTGTTGCTATGGAAACAGGATTATTGCCAAGAAGATTATAGATAAAACCCAAACAAACAATGCTCATATTAATCAACCCTAAATTAAATGAAATTAAATATGTTTAAAGAACTGATCATGTATTTTCAATAAAATGTTCAACTTCCAGTATCCATATGCTACATGCTGTGAGTTCAAGAGCTCTGCATGACATTGCTGGAGCAACCTTTAGTGACGATCACTGATGATTTGTTTTCTTATCATTATAGAAGGAAGATTTGTGAAATTGTGTTATAAAGGAAAAGTAATAAACTGCAATAAATTTTCTTTCTGTGTTCCTACCAATAGTAAGTCACTTTGCTGTAAACTTTTTAATAATCATACTCAGTTACATCCTCTGTGATCATCAGGATAGACTCCACCCCTGAAAAGGATAGAGAAAATCAGTTTCCTACAAGAAATGGGACAGGTGGGAAAGCATGCATGCATGTGTGCTCAATCACTAAGTCACGTTCAACTCTTTGCAAACTCATGGACTGTAGCCCACCAGGCTCCTCTGTCCATGGGATTTTCCAAGCAAGAAGACTGGAATGGGTGTCATTTCCTCCTTCAGGGGCTATTCCTGACCCAGGGATCGAATCCATGTCTCCTGCATTAGCAAGGGGATTCTTTTACCACTGAGCCTCCTGGGAATCCCTGAGAAAGCATATCCAGAACAAAATTATAATTGGCATAAACATATTCATAGGGAGTATTACGTGAACTTATATAAGCATCACTGAATCTGAAGACCCTAGAATTAGATCCAATAGACAGTAACTGGAATACAACTTGTGATCTACTTGTGTGACACCAATTTGGGTACATAAAGTTTTAAATTCTTCATTAAGTTGTGAATATAAGGATAGCTCTGAGATTCAGTTTCTGATTATGATTAGCACTGTGTTTGATGCAATATAGGAGGAACCTACAACCTCACAATTTCTTACCAGCCTGTTTGGAAACAACTCACTAATGTTTGATCAGTGGTTTTCATGTTGTTTATATTTTTTCATATATTCTTAGTTCAAAGGAAATCTTTGGAGCCAGGCAAAATAGATGGACGCATGCATGTACACTCAGTCACTTCAGTTGTGTCCAACTCTTTGCGACCCTTTGGACTGTAGCCTGCCAGACTCCTTTGTCCAGGGAATTCTCTAGGAAAGAAGGCTGGAGTGGGTTGTCATGCTCTCCTCCAGGGGATCTTTCCCACCCAGGGATTGAACCCATATCTCCTGTGTCTCCTGCATTGCAGACATATTCTTTACTGCTGAATCACCGGGAAGCCCAAAATAGATGGAACCTTTGGCTAAAGATGGGGGGAAGCTTTGAATGGTGAAAACCTTCTCTTTTTCCTCTGGGCAGGGAAGATACATCTAGGCATGAGCCCTGGGACTTTATGATTTGAATACCACTTAGATGGATCATGAGGGTCAAGTATCTGCTGTTTCCAAAACATAATTAAAATGCATATATCTTATCCAGAGTAACTTAATTAACTATTTGACACATTGCCAGTTAATTCCATCACTAGACATTGATTATCTATTACATTCACTCTAAGTTTGAAGTTTTTATTAAAAAAACATTAAGGTGACTTTGGGATTTCAGGAACACCTTCATGAATAAACTCAAGGAAGCTCAATTTTTTTCCTAGGAGTCCCTGAGCAGACTTCAGAGTCAGTGGGAAATAACCATTGTATGGGACAGAAATCTGGATATAGGAACCTGGTCTGGGAGAAGCCTAAGGTTTCTAGAACTGAAAACAGAAGAACATTTCAATTGGGAAGTCAACATCATTAATTCATTTATTCATCCAATCATGTTTAACAAGTATTGTAAGGGTCTGCTATGTGTCCAACCCTTATTGGCTATGTAGCAAAACTGAAAGATAAATCACACTATCAGAAACGAAGGTATATTTTCCATGCAGCAAATACACTTGAAAGTAGTTCTATCTGCACGCTTTGGTAAGTGACCAAATTCATTTGGATAAAGCATAAGAAAGAAGGTGAGGGAGGCATCTGAATTGTATGAAGAGAGATGATGGTCGGTTGGCCCATGGCACTGAACACTTAGGTCAGAGCTTAAAAGTAATTTTTACCTAGACTGTTCTAAACTTTTATCTGTAGATTTTGCCATTTTGTTCTTTTTGCTTTGTTTTATTTTGGATCTTAGTAAATTTTTTTTGTTTGTTTTCTTTTAGACTTTGACTGCTTATGTGAGACCAAGGGAATGACAGCAGTTGATGCAGGGTTTCTGTGATCCTGCTGATGTCATTGTGGGATGAAGCCTACTAGGCCAGCATTGAAAGTATAATTGGCTGAGGGATGAAGGGATGTGGTAGAGAGAGTTCCTAGAGGAGAGACTGCATCAGAGCACTAGATAGGACTTTGTGTGGGGGTGTGAGGATCTGAGTGCTTCCCTTTCCCTTGGGAAAAGGCATGGTTGGCCACCCTCTTAGAGAAGATGCTGTTTCTATTCTGTGGAGAATCCTCTGTTCTTAGTGGCTAATGCCAGACATTCCCATTTATGTGTGTGTGTGTGTGTGTGTGTGTGTTCAGTCATGTCCAACTCTTTGTGATGCCATGGATTATATCCTGCCAGGCTTGTCTGTCCATGGGATTCTCCAGGTAAGAATACTGGAGTGGATTGCCATTTCTGTCTTCAGGGATCTTGCCAACCCAGGGATTGAACCCAGGTCTCCTGCACTGCAGGAACCACCAGATGCAAATATATATATAAGAAATATCCTTTATCCTGCTACTGATGTACTCTTTGATGTAAATGAAGGAGCT
Source organism: Bos grunniens (assembly GCF_055505025.1). NCBI lineage: Eukaryota > Metazoa > Chordata > Mammalia > Artiodactyla > Bovidae > Bos > Bos grunniens. The sequence continues at coordinate 47,368,277 of NC_141168.1, read as the reverse complement.
GGAAAAAATTCTTCTCTTAACCTAATAGCTCAGGTGTTAGGTGCCCAAAAGAAAATGTAGAAGACCACTGAGGAAATGAAAGCATAAGAAGGGAGCAGCAAAGATGAATCTTAATTCAAAGTTCTGATTTGAAAGGTCTTTAGGTGCCCCTTGAGAGTGAAGACCATTAAGAGGAAGGCCCCAAGAGAAATAAGACTTAACAGGTCCTGGAACAGCTCTTTGCTATCCTGCTTAGAAGATAAACTCACCTGTCACCCAGGTTCCCAATGAAAGATTCTTAGGACAGTTATAATTGTCTTCAGAGCTATAGCCATAGGGCTGGTAAAGGTCAGTTTTCATTTCAGTCCCAAAGAAATGCAATGCCAATGAATGTTCAACTACCATATGATCGTGCTTATTTCACATGCTATAAGGTTATGCTCCAAATCCTTTAAGCTATGCTTCAGCAGTATGTGACCTGAAAACTTCCAGATGTAGAAACAAGCTGAGTTTAGAAAAGACAGAGGAACCAGAGATCAAATTGCCAGCATACATTGGATCATGGAGAAAACAAGGGAATTCCAGAAACACACCTACTTCTATTTCATTGATTATGTTAAATTGGCTTTTAATTGTGTGGATCACGAAAAATTGTGGAAAATTCTTAAAGAAATGGGAGAACCAAACCACTTTTCCTATCTCCTGAGAAACCTGTATGCAGGTCAAGAAGCAACAGCTAGAACCAGACATGGTACAATGGACTGGTTCAAAATTGGAAAAGGTGTAGAAGAAGGCTATATATCGTCACCCTGCTTATTTCACTTATATGCAACCCACTCCAGTACTCTTGCCTGGAGAATCCCATGGACGGAGGAGCCTGGTAGGCTACAGTCTATGGGGTCGCTAAGAGTCAGACACGACTGAGTGACTTCACTTTCACTTTTCACTTTCCTGAATTGGAGAAGGAAATGGCAACCCACTCCAGTATTCTTACCTGGAGAATCCCAGGGATAGAGGAGCCTGTTGGGCTGCTGTCTGTGGGGTCGCACAGAGTTGGACACAACTGAAGCGACTTAGCAGCAGCAGCAGCAGCAACATACATCATGCAAAATGCCAGGTTGGATGAATCACAAGGTGGAATCAAGATTGTCAGGAGAAATATCAGCAGCCTCAGATATGATGGATGATACCACTCAAATGGCAGAAACTAAAGAGGAACTAAAAAGTCTGTTGATTAGGGTGAGAGAGGAGAGTGAAAAAGGTGGCTTAAAACTCAACATTAAAAAAGATCATGGCATCTGGTACCATCACAAAGGTCTGTATAGTCAAAGCTATGGTTTTTCCAGTAGTCATGCATGGATGTGAAAGTTGTTGTTATTTTCGCACAGTTCCAAACAGAAGGCTGAGCACCAAAGAATTGATGCTTTCAAATTGTGGTGCTAGAGGAGACTCTTGAGAGGCCCTTGGACTGCAAGGAGATCAAAGCAGTCAACCTAAAAGGAAATCAGCCCTGGATATTCATCGGAAGGACAGATGCTGAAGCTGAAACTCCAATACTTTGGTCACCTGATGCAAAAAGCTGACACATAGGAAAAGACCCTGATGCAGGGAAAGATTGAAGGCAAAGGAGAAAGGGGTGGCAGAGGATGAGATGGTTAAATGGCATTACTGACTCAATGGACACGAATTTGAGCAAACTCTCTGAGCTAGTGAAGATCAAGGAAGCCTAGCATGTTGCAGTCCATCAAGTCACAAAGAATCAGACAAGACTGAGCAACTGAGCAACAACAACAACCTCAAAACTCATGAAGTTCAGATCCATTTTTCACAAATCACTTGGGACCCTTACCACATACAGTGCGAGCACTGTCCAAGGTGCTGATGAGAGTGAGGTAAACACAATAGAAATGGTATCTAAGGGGTTTGGTGGTGGTTTAGTTGCTGTCATGTCCAATTCTTGTGAACCCATGGACTGTAGCCTGCCAGGCTCCTCTGTTCATGGGATTCTCCAGGCAAGAATGCTGGAGTGGGTTTTCATTTATTTCTCCAGGGGATCTTCCCAACCCAGAAATTGAATCCGGGTCTCCTGTATTGCAGGCGGATTCTTTACTGACTGAGCTATGAGGAAAGCCCCATCTAAGGGGCTTAAGGGGTGCAAAATAAGGGAGGACTGGCAGGTAAGGGCCAACCACATGGGCTCCTGTAGGCCACCTGACAAGGAAATAAAGATACCGTCTAAGTTGGAAATACGGTTTTTAATCTTAGTACAGAACTAAATACTCTGTGGTCCTGACATGGGTACACCTAATTACTTCTTGTGGGTTGTACCAAATGAGATAGGAACCATGGCTTTTTATGTTGTTACAAACAAGAATCAGAAATGATTTAAAAATAAGAAAATAAGAGTATGGGAGTTGGATCATCATTAATCATGTCCATTAAAATAGGCATTATAAGGGAAGAAGAACTGAGGACTGACTTTATAGATCTATACAGAAAAATGATACTGTGATTTCAGCTTCACCCAAAATATCCCTCTTTGCTGTTTTAGGGTAACCTGGGGTGATCTGGCCAAATGAATATTTTCTTGTTTTATGGATATATAGCATTTTTCTATCCAGAAAGCAAAGGAAAATAGAGGGTTTTTAGAATGTTTTGAATTAATTATAGAAACTCATTTTGTCTTTTTTAGGAAAATTCAATCAGACGGTATTAGAAACAATTTAGACAATAACATTAAAGACCCAAAGTAATAATCACTGACTTCCTTAGATGAGTTGCCTCTGCATCTCTGAAATACATGTGTGGTCACTAAAAGAGGAGTTCCTTCCAGTGTTGCTTGGTGACAAAGGTTGCATGTTTTTTATATCTATTTAAAATTTTAAAATAAAAACCATGATGTGTGTAGGGTTTTGTGGTGTTGTCTGTATACCTATTTTGCCTATTTTCTCCATGTCTGTACTCTCCACCCCCTAGACTTTTAAGGTGAGAGCATGGACATTTTACCTTCCTGTATTTAGAATAGAGAAGTAGTTAAACATATAGATGAGTTGGAGTGAACTAGTTTGACCGCCAACTCCAGTTCTAACTTGCTGTATGACTGCTTCAGCACTAAGAGCCTCAGCTTGTTCATTGGTGATGATAGTCACCTTATGGGGCCACTGCAAGATGTGAATGAGCTAATGAATGCTAAATTCTTAGCAAAGTGTTAGGTATATACTAAGTGTGCAATGAAAGGCAGTTGATGGTTACTCCTATAGCACGTGGCTTGTTCTGTTATAAACAGGTTTCCTTGACCCCTTGAACTGTTTTAAGCACAGACTGGGAAGTCAGCACTCAAACAACTTGTTGAAACTGTTGCTGTTTTGAATGGTCCTTTAAGATGGCTCTTTACTGTAGCTGTGTTTTCTTGGAAGACAAGTGCAGGCTGGTTAGCTTTCTGTTTAAAAGAACTGTTGCAAGTAGAAGCCCTGTGCTTTCACAACTTTTATCATGAAAATGCCCAGTATGCCCTGCTTTCCTGATACAGCTTTAATTCAAGACAATGATACATTTGAAGTTGTTTTTCCATTTTTCTTGTTTTCATCAAAGTGAATTGCGTTAACATGAATTGTTTTTATGATCTTGCTGCCATGTGTAATTTTCCTCTTCTTTTCTATAGAGATAGATATTTAATCTAAAACTACTAACTCTGTGATGATAAGCATTCATACTCTTACTGTTTAAATATCTTTATTTCACTTCCTTTGAAAATTCTGATGGACCAATCATGTGATTTTCCCTTCCATTATTTTCTCTCCCCAGGAACAACCTGCTTTAATAGTAAACTATTTGAAGTGAAGACATATTAGGTAAATAAAGGTTGTACATATCTATGTTCTATGTTGCTTTATCAGCAAATATTAAAGTCTTTGTGTAGGTATAAGCTTTTATGCACATATATTCTCCTCTTAGGGGGGAAAAAAAACATTCTCAGCTTTTCAAACAGAGGGAATACAATGCAAGGATTTGTTTATGAATGTGTTGAAAAGGCTGAGGGAGAGAAAAGGGAAGATGCTACTACCAAGAGGTTAGTAACTATAGGAAATCACTGCAGCTCCTAGGGCTGGAGAAACAAAGGGGAAAGTGGTGCCTAAACCCTACAAGCCTTTCTCTGGTTGTGATTCTGCTTCTGACACCATGTCGCCACTGCTCTGCAGTCATCCAAGAGCTGACAACCCCACTGGTGCTGGTGGATTTGCTGCCTGAGTGACTCGTATCTACAACTGCTGGCTGCTGGCACCACTGTGCTCCTACTGCAGAGGCTGGCAGTTGTCTGAGGCTGCTGCGACCACTGCTAGAACCTTTGAGTGCTAAGTGCAAGGTGTCAGGAGACAGAGCCAAGGACGAAAATCATGGCTTCCTTCCTTTTGCTAACTTCCACTCTCATCCTTTTCTGATTAGGCTTGCTCTTTCCATTGGCAGACCTAACCAGAAACCAACTGGCAAGGAGTTATGGGATACACAATGTTTGTGTCCCAGTTCCTAGGGAGAGAGGAATGGTTAGGATAGAACTGACTGGCAACAGAGAAATACCCAGCATTACATTTACATCACTTACTTCAAGATTGCAGAAAGTAAGAGGGGGGACATTAAATAATAGAGGAAATTATACTATATTTTTATATAGAAATCTGAAGGATGTATATGTTCAGCCCAGATTTTATGTGTATTAGTTTTCTATTGCTGCTGTAATAAATTACCACAAACTTAGTGGCTTCAAACAACACAAATTTATTATTCTTCAGTTCTGTAGAATTCCCACAGAGGTCTCACTGGGATAAAATCGAGGTATAGCCAGGGCTGCTTTTCCTTCAGGAGTCTTTAAAGAAGAACCAATTCATTTGTCTCTTCCAGCTTCTAGAATTTGCCTATGTTCCCCGGATCATGGCTTCCCATCTCTATTTTCAAAGCCAGCAAGTTTTTCTCTGGCTGCCATCTCTCTGATTCTCTGTAGCTAGAAAAAACTCTATGCTTTAAAGGATTTTGGGGATTATATTGGGCCCACCTGGACAACCCAATCTCCTCTCCTCATCTGAAGGGTCTTAGTTTTAAAGTTTTAATCACATCTGCAAAGTCCCTTTTGACATTGAAGATAGTATTCACAGGTTCTGAGAATTAAATTATGGGCGTCTATGGGACCATTATTCTGTTTACCACAATACAGAATTTTAGATTCATAGACATCTGTGGTTATCCACTAGTCATTATCTCCCATAGATATCTTAAACATATAATATCTAAAATGAAGTTAATCTTCTACTGAGTGCATGCTTTCTTGGCTGGGGACATCACTGAACAGTCTAGGCTTGAATTTTGAGAATATTTTTCTTTAATCCCTCATCAGATTAGTACATCTGCTCATTTTAGCTCCTAACTATTTCTCCATTCTATCCCTTCCATCTTTCCTACCACTCCAATTTCCTGGCATGGAAGTATTTTACATTTTCCTGAAAATAATTCTTGTTTAACTGTGTCTGGCATTGTGATAGTGAAGTTATTGATATGAATGAGTCCCCATGTTATCTGTTATGGAATTTACAGTCTAGAATGGAAAGCACACATTAGACAAATAAACTTGTATGATATATGTTTTGGAAGTGGACTTTTCTCATCTTTGATTCATTTTTCAATAATTAGCATTAAAATATTGTGAGTATTCTAGAGGAAAACCATCAATTTGTCTGATTTAAATGCAATCAGTAATGAGAATCTTTGGTGTATGTATGTTACTTTGTCCTGATTCTGGAAGATTAAGAGGGAAAATAAATTGCATGTCAAATACGGCAACTGAGTTAATTGTAGTAAAAATCAAGCTTGTTGTTGTTGTTCAGTCACTAAGTCAGGTCTGACTCTTTGCAACTCCATGAACTGCAGCATGCCAGGCTCCTCTGTCCTCCACTATTTCCTAGAGTTTGCTCAGATTCATGTCCATTGAGTCAGTGATGTTATCTAACCATCTCATCCTCTGCCACCCACTTCTCCTTTTGCCTTTAATGTTTCCCAGCATCAGTGTCTTTTCCAATGAGTCAGCTCTTTGCATCAGGTGGCCAAAGTGTTGGAGCTTCAGCTTCAGTGACAGAATGGCCTGGCAAAATCAAGCTAGAATGGCCTTAAGAGCTCATCTTCATTGGTTATTGTCTAAAGGGGATTAAGCTGCAGATTTAAAGAATCAATGTACCTTGAGTCAGGCCTGGATGTATAGTTTAAACAAGCAGCCCATGAGTTTGTTTTATATATTAACATTTTGTAAAATTATCAAACCAGTGTGGACTTGCAAATACCCTTGTGGTTTAGAACTTCAGAGGCCAGCACTCAGGAAGGTTTTATGACTTGCTCATTCTGCTCTCCTCCACTGGGAACTCTTAGGGATCCTCTGTAGTGTTTGCCTGGAATTCAAAACACCTCTCTAATGCCCAGTACATAGAGATAGTAACAGATCAGGAGCACTCACTCTACATCAGACATACTGTTCCCAAATACACCTTTCACACATTGTCTTATTTAATTTGTAAAACAATCTTAAGATGGTGTCACTATTCTGTTTGCAAATGAGACGTGCCTCCACATTTTACAGCTACTGAGGGGGAGAGAGTTGTATTAGGACTCTGTATCTTCAGAAGCGAATCTCAAGTGTGAAACCATTTGACTGTCATGCGACCATGACAGTTTTCACATTCCCTTCTTAAAACAGAATTGTGTTTTAATTGTTGGCTCACATGCTTGTTTCTCTTTCCTTGAGTCTCCTGGCAGTAGGATATGTGTCTTCTTCATCCAGATAAATGATGGCACTTGGATGCTGCAGGGTTTGGGGCTTAGTAGGCACTTAATAAACCTGTAACCCCTTGGTCATTTCTTTATGCATTCATTCAATCTTAGTTGATTAGATTGGGTAAAAGTGAAAATATTAACTTGAAGTAAATGTAACATTTTGAGTAACTACACATATGGAAAAATTAAATTTTGACAAAACATTCATTTGAACAGCAATGTATTCAGTTTGGTTCAGTTCAGTCGCTCAGTCGTGTCCAGCACTTTGTGACCCCATGGACTGCAGCACACCAGACGTTCCTGTCCATCACCAATTCCTGGAGCTTACTCAAACTCATGTCCATAGAGTTGGTGATGCCATCCAACCGTTTCATCTTCTGTCATCCCCTTCTCCTGCCTTCAATCTTTTACAGCATCAGGGTCTTTTCAAATGAGTCAGTTCTTTGCATCAGGTGGCCAAAATATTGGAGTTTCAGCTTCAGCATCAGTCTTTCCAATGAATATTCAGGACTGATTTCTTTTAGGATGGACTGGTTGGATCTCCTTACAGTCCAAGGGACTTTCAAGAGTCTCTCCAACACCACAGTTCTAAAGTATCAATTCTTTGGTGCTCAGCTTTCTTTATAGTACAACTCTCACATCGATACATGACTACTGGAAAAACCATAGCTTTGACTAGATGAATCTTTGTTGGCAAAGTAATATCTCTGCTTTTTAATATCTTGTCTAGGTTGCTCACAGCTTTTCTTCCACGGAGCAAGCATCTTTTAATTTCATGGCTGCAGTCACCATCTGCAGTGATTTTGGAGCCCCCCAAAATAATGTATCTCACTGTTTCCATTTTTCCCCCATCTATTTGCCATGAAGTGATGGGACCGGATGCCATGGTCTTAGTTTTCTGAATGTTGAGCTTTAAGTCAACTTTTTCACTCTCCTCTTTCACTTTCATCAAGAGGCTCTCTAGTTCTTTGCTTTCTGCCATACGGATGGTGTCATCTGCATATCTTAGGTTATTGATATTTCTCCCAGCAATCTTGATTCCAGCTTGTGCTTCATCCAGCCCAACATTTCTCATGATGTACTCTGCTTATAAGTTAAATAAGCAGGGTGACAATATACAGCCTTGACGTACTCCTTTTCCTATTTGGAACCAGTCTAATGTTCCATGTCCAGTTCTAACTATTGCTTCTTGACCTCCATACAAATTTCTCAGGAGGCAGGCCAATGTGTAAGTGTAATTAATAAATGTTCTGACTTAAACTCTTGTTATTGTCAATTACACAAAACTATAAAGTACTTCCCAAGAACCCAAAGACACTAAGAATGCATAATAATTCAAAATGAGGGACTTTCCAGAAATTTTATCTCACATAAATAATTGAAAATAACATAATTTTTCAAGGTGAAACCCCCAAATTATCTGTCCATAGAAGGAAATTAAAATGTATGTGTTGCTTCCACTCCTATTATGTAGTTTTCTGATTTTGTCCTACACTAATTCTGCTCATGTAGTTGTTGTTGTTCAGTTGCCAAGTCCTGTCTGACCCTTTGCTAAACCCATCAGCTCTTGGAGTTTGCCCTGCCCAAGTTTATGTCCCTTGAATCAGTGCTGCCATCCAACTGTCTCATCCTCTGTAGCTCTCTTCTCCTTCTGCCTTCAATTCTGCTCATAGGTGTGAATATTAACCATCAATTTTATATGTCAGGTAACAAGGCACAGTGGGGTTATTACCTTATTTCTATCAGGTACATATGATTAAGTAGCCAATTTCTTGTTAGAAACATAATGGACACAAACCCCCCTAAAACCAACATAAGTTCATTTTCATCTTACTAGAATTTGAGATTCTTGAAATAATAAGAAAATTTCTTTTTACGTGTATTACACCATTTAATTACAATGGTTTGTGATATTTTTAATGTTCTCATTATTAGTAAATAATATAAATTGGGCATTCACAACACATTAATAAAAGTTAATTAACTGATCAGGGCTACAGTTTTCTGCATTGGTATTTGAGCATTTATCAAAGGGTAGCTCAAATTCTTCCTATGATATTAAAAGCAGCAGCAAAAACCTGCTAGAGCACTTATCCTGTGGTTCACCCTGCTGGAAGGTTTTCTAAAGTGTGTCTAGACCACCTGACTCTTGCTATGAAAGCATTATATAACAACAACTTGGCTAACTGGCCCAACATTCCTGAAGTATCCCAAGGCTGTGGGTCAGAATTCAAACCATCTCATGCCCTTGTCACAAAGCTTATTGTCATAACTGGCAAATTTGCTGTATGGAAATGGCAAATTTGCAGAGCACTCTCTAAAATAACATTTATTGAGCTGCTGGTTATTTTCTTATGCATTTTATCTCATTGAATATTTGGGTGCTCATTCAATTTATAGGTGACAAAACAGAGGCCCAGAAAAGTTATATAATTTTCTCAAGGTTGCAGTCAGCCAGCAGAAATTAGGAGATTTGAACATGAATCTTCTAATACGAAACTGAGAACCCCTTGCCCTGTGTGTCAGTAGGTTGCTTTGACAAATATTTCTCAGGAATTGTTTGCTTCAAGAGGGAAACAGATATACATTCCCCACCCCGACCCCCCACCCCACCAACACCACTTCAATTGACTTGAGCAAAAGAAAAGATTATTGGAAAGATTCAGGCCTAGGAAATGCTACCAGGTCTCAGCTAGGGCTGGAGAATGGAATCAGGAGCTGAAGTGCTTTTGTTTCTCTGCTATTCTTAGGCATCTCATCTCTGCTTCTGACTTCAGCTTCATCATTTGCTGCCATACACATGGGATTTCTCTGCTCCTGGTAGATACTACTAGTCCAGCCTGTCTGCTGTGTGTGTACAGAAGGAGAGAGATTAGGAGAAGGGGTGGATAACAGAGTCCCACAGTTGTGACCCATACTCAGAACATCTGATATGGGAGTCAGTAGAGGTGAGGAGGACATAATTGGTAGATAAATGATCTGCATTATTCATACAAAGCCTTTCTTGTACTATGGTATTGAACTTTGATAGTTAAATCTGATTCTCCAACTTGATTTAGAGCAATTTTATGAATATTAATTGGTTTCTCTTGTTTGGGTTTCTCTTGTATGTGTTAAGTCATTTCAGTTGAGTCTGAGAATCCCATGGACAGAGGAGCTTGCGAGCTACAATCCATAGTGTTACAAAGGGTTGGACAAGACTGAAGGGGCTTAATATGCATGCATGAATATACACAGTGATGTCTCTATGTCTGTGATTATATTCTGAAAATGCACATAATTCTATTTATGCAAGCATTTTATTCCTACTAGTCAACTGAGAGGCATCTTCATTAAAGAGATATTTTGATGTCTCTTAAAAATACAATGGGGAAAACATTGTCTTATCATTTGTAGACTAATTACTTGTGCTTATACAACTATCGTTTGGTTAATATTAGCAAGAAGAACAAAGTAGTGCCAAAGATAAGAAATGACACTTCTGTTAGTAGAACATGTCAACCTGAAACTGTGGGTTTCCAGCTCCCCTGACATAATTAAAATACTCTGAGTAGACATCTTTAGCAACAGACATGGGTGAGTGGTCCTCCGAAGAATTATCCTCCAAAGAGGTTTTTATGGACAAGAGGACCCTTGAGGAAACCATCACAACTCTTTTCAAGTTAATGCTATATGAAAGCCTTAAATTTTCAGTTTCTAAAACCTTGTATTTGTATTTGAAGGTCAAAAGTGAAAATGTCAAACCCATAATTACCTTCCCTTGTATGTGGTGAAAATAATACAGGAACCACTGAAGTCATTCCTTTATAAAAATCATCTTATCTTTCTAATGAAAGTGAAAGAAAGTGAAAGTGAAAGTTGCTCAGTCATGTCCTACTCTTTGCAACCCCATGGACTTCAGTCCATGGAATTCTTCAGGCCAGAATACTGGAGCGGGTAGCCTTTCCCTTCTCCAGGGATCTTCCCAACCCAGGGATCAAACCCAGGTCTCTCTTCTTGCTTTACCCAATGAGCCACAAGGGAAGCCCAAGAACACTGGAGTGGGTAGCCTATCCCTCTCCAGCGGATCTTCCTGACCCAGTAATCGAACCAGGGTCTCCTTCATTGCAGGCAGATTCTTTGCCAATGAGCTATTAGGGAAGCCCATCTTTCTAATAAACATAGATATTGAGTACATTCTTGGGTGACATCCTGGTTAAAAAACATCCAAGGTAAGAACCTTCTTTGTTTCTTACAACTGATCACTGAGCTGTCCACCCCTCAAAATTCAACTCAATAATCATGTGACTAATGTATCAAACTTTAAATACTTTACATTTTTGCATATTATTTGTGCTTCGTATGACTGTAGAAAGTAATACTTATTGTTATGTGGATTTGGAGAAATATTGTGTTCCAAGAATAAGACAGAAGAGCTGTAGTCTTGATTTCACCAGAGGAAGTAAGATAGGTGTGGACAATGTCTAGTTCTTGCTTTATTATCAGTCAGTTCTGTGCTTTATTAAGTCCCTACTTGCTCATTTTCCTTACTGAGAGACTTAGGCTGGGATGGACAATATTTAATTAGCTCCTTATAACTCTAGTATTGACGTGCTTTCTTTTGAGAGGGGGTTGTTTTCTTGATTTTTTTTTTAAATTTAAGTATAGTTGTTTACAATGTTGTATTAATTTCAGGTGTGTATCAAAATAATTCAATTATACATACATATATATATATTTTTTTCAGATTCTTTTCCTTCATAGGTTATTACAAGGTACTAAGTACAAATCCCTGTGCTATATAGTAGGTTCTTATTGGTTATCTATTATATATATAGCAGTCATGTGTTTTCTTAACCTATATTATCTTAGAGAGAAAATAGTCATGTTCTTGATAAGCAGTAGATTTTTTTTCTTTTTTGCTACACTTACCTGACTTGTGGGATCTCAACTCTCAGACCAGAGACTGAATCCAGATCACAGGAGTGAAAGCCCAGAATCCTAACCACTTGACCACTAGGAAACTCCCAACAAACTATAGATTTTTAAAAGGTGTTGGTCTTTGTTCAAGGTGGGTAATTGATATATGGGTTCATTTTACTATTTACTTTTTTTTTCATTTTTTTAAATTTTATTTTATTTTTAAACTTTACATAATTGTATTAGTTTTGCCAAATATCAAAATGAATCCGCCACAGGTATACATGTGTTCCCCATCCTGAACCCTCCTCCCTCCTCCCTCCCCATACCATTCCTCTTATGGACTATTTACTTTTTTGAATGATACTTTTTAGAGAGAGAAAGAGGGACATAGCTGTAAAAATAGTGGCAATGATAAGGAAATGTTGCAAGGAGAAGATGAAACATCTTCATCCTAAAAATCGTGGTATGTTCATTTTTCTGGGGCACCTAAGCATGAAATGTGAGAGAAGTGATAGGATGTAGTAGGAAGCAGAAATAGAGAATCTGGAAAACCTTGCAAGTCTCCTTGAATCATTTCAGTTGAAATGCTTTATCATTTTGTTGTGAATGCCATATGAAATGTACTTAGAGTCAAGTTTAATGAATATACATTACAGAGATAAATGGTTCATGAATGCACCATCATTTTGGATTATGCATTATTGCTCTTTAAATTCATTAGTTTGGAAAATTGGGATTTGATTGTAATTTGCAATTTCTTAGCATGCTCTGACTGGGCAAAAAAGGAAGCAATCTGGATAAAGGCCAGATTTCAGAGCAAAATTTACAGATGCAAAGTGCTTGATCCATAAAGTAGATAAAGCACATAATCTGCAATCAACTATAAAGTTTGACCATGGAAATGGTTGTTGAACCCAAATCCATTTGCCCAAAGCACAGTGAGGCCAAACCAATGGGAACATCAGAGTTTCAAGCAGAAAAAGGTTTATTAATCACAGAGGCACCAGCGTGGAAGATGGGAGACCCAGATTGATCTCAAATCCATCTTGCTGACTGACTAGGGTGCAAGATTGTTAAAGGCAAATGGGGAGGAGAAGGTCTTTGTAATCCTGAGTTCAGATAAGATGCTGCAGACTTTCTGGCAGCACTTTGTAACTTCCTTTGCCCCCCGTGATGGTGGTTATTCTACTTGATCTTAGTTTGATCTAGTGATCCTTCCACTTTCCTCTAGAAGAGAGCAGAGACAGTAGCTGAGGCATTCTGTTATCTGTTTAGGGCCTATATGATGGTTCAGGAGTTTCAATTCTCAAGTGACCCTATTTTTAGGTCTGCTTGGGGCCAGCTGGTTGAAGCCACAGGGTGTTACCTTGTCAGTTTGGGGTCATTAATCAAGGCATTGGCTTAAGCTAATTATCACGGGAGAGATTATGTTGCACTTGCTTTCTCTTTAATGTTGAGTTCCCTCACTTCACAGTTTGGATCTGTTCTTTGGAACTGAGCGAAGTTCTAGGACTCTAAAGCCTTTTTTCTATAAACAGAAAGGCATATTTACTTGGGACTGTCTTTCAGGGTTCTGCTTGGTTTCAGTCCCCCCTTTTCTTTGAAACTCATAGATCTTGACAGGATCAGGGGTCAGACAAGAAAGGGAATAGAGATTAATCATAAACTTGACAAGGGAACTTGATTTAAGGTGGACTTAGTTTCAGAAATACCAATAAAATATCCAAACTTTGAGTTCTAACATCAGAGTTCACACATATTCTAAAGTCGCTTTCTGTGCAGCTAGGTTTTTTCTAGAAATTAGTGCAATTTTTTATCTAATCCAAATGTTTATTGAGCAAAATTTCTTGTCCAGAACTGTATAAAGAGTCACTTGAGGACCTTGATGGTACAATACTGTATTTTTGCATTTTGAAACTGAATAGAGCTTTTTACCCCTTGGGCCATGTCACATAAAATCACAGATTCTTTCCTTGAAACCTGAATAAATCGGTGGTCTTCCTTTTAACAAAAAAGATTTTTAAAAAGGGCTATTATATTCCTCATTTGATGCTACAAATTTACTGACAACTCAACACCCAAGCCTTTAGAAATGTTGTGTATACTTAGTCTATATTTTCACCTAATACTCACTCCTGAGCCTGGGGCATCCTTCTTTTGCCTCCTAAACTATGTAAGTCACTCTTTCCAAGTCACCAATGACCTCCTTGTCATAAAATCTACTTTTTTAGTCCGTTTCTCACTTGACTTTGGGACAGTAGTTGATGCTGATAAGTACTCTCTTCTTTAGGAAATGTTATTTTCCTTTGGCATCCATGACACTACTGCCCTCTTCTGCTCTTCTTTTGTCTGCTTCTGGGCAATTTAAACAATGACCTCTTAGGCTTCTTTGTGAGTCCATATTCTTCCGTCCTTTGCCTTCCTTGGGATTTTGAAGTAGGCTCTCTTCCCTTGCACTCTGTATACTTGTACCAGATGATAGTATTACTCTTGAAGCATCAGTCATTGTCTTTGTGATTTTCAAATCTCTGTCTCCAAGCATGACCCATCTCCTGAGCTTCAGGACAATGTATCTATTTCTCTTATTGAGAGTTTAATATTGATGTTTCTCATACACCTCAAATTCAACATATTCCAAATGGAAAACTTCATCTTACACTCTGTGCGACTACAGCTTGCTTCTCTTCCAGTATTATTGTCTCAGAGCGTGGCACCACCACCTGTCAATTGCTTTTTGTCTTTGATGCTTTTCACGCTTTCTTCTTTCAGTCAAATATCAAGATATGATCTCTTGATTTTTGCTTCCTCTTCCTATTCTTGTTGCCATTATCTTTGCATTTCCCATCATTATCTTAGATTTCCTATCATTTCTTTCCTTAAATACTGTAATGGTCTCCTAATTAGTATATCTATCCTGGCTAGTTCTCTAGTTCACTTCCAGGCTCTTCTCTCAATTCCAAGTGGTCCTTCTCTAATGCATTTCTAATCAGTGCACTTTTATGATTAAACCGTGTCTGTATCCTGTTTCACTTGAGAAGAAATCATGGTGATTATGTAACTTTGCTCCTGCTGCTGCTAAGTCGCTTCAGTTGTGTCCAACTCTGTGCGACCCCATAGATGGCCTCCTACCAGGCTCCTCTGTCCCTGAAATTCTCCAGGTAAGAACAATGGAGTGGGTTGTTATTTCTTTCTCTAATGCATAAAAGTGAAAAGCGAAAGTGAAGTCATTCAGTCGTGTCTGACTCTTAGTGACCTCATGGACTGCAGCCTACCAGGCTCCTCCATCCATGGGATTTTCCAGGCAAGAGTACTGGAGTGGGGTGCCATTGCCTTCTCTGTATGTAACTTTAAGTGTCTGTATAATTTGCTCCATTGCCCAAATACTAAAGGCTTCCCAGGTGGAGCTTAAAAACCCACCTGTCAATGCAGAAGACATAGGAGACACGGGTTTGATTCCTGGGTTGGAAAGATCCCCTGGAGAAGGGCATGGCAACCCACTCCAGTGTTCTTGCCTGAAGAATCCCATGGATAGAGAAGCGTGCACCGTGGTCCATATGGTCGCAGGGTCAGACACGACTGAAGCGACTTAGCACGCGCACATGCATGCGTGACTAACTACTATCTAGTCTCATCTCTTGTGATTTCCCTTCATATTTCACGTCTTCACTTACTGAAATTCTTTCCATTCTTCTAGCACACTATGACTCTTCTTGCCCATAAATATGAATGTATATCCTCTGCCAGGAACACTCCCCTCCTACTCCTTGCCTTTAATTTGGCTCACTTCTATTTAACTTTCAGAAATCCTTCTATTTTTTTTTCCCCCTCAGAAGCATCCCCTGATCCTTTAAACTAGGTAAAGTTAGGAAAGGAAACAACTGCAATTTGTATACCCACTATGATAACAATTATCATAATTGTTTCATTTTCTTTTATGTGTTTGGGGTAGTGGGAGGCAGAGACTGTGTACACTCTAAGGTAGAAATGATATGTATTTGCTTGTGATTACATTGCACCCCTGAGCCCCTATGACTGACAAACGGTCTGACACAGTTTTTCAGTTCATGCTTGCTGAATGACAAATGCAGAGAGAGAATAAAACTCATTGTATGAGAAAAGCAAGAGGCAAGTCATTTTACGATAATGCCAAAGGATACGTTTTCACTTAAATGTTTATTGCAAATGGAGTAAATGGTGTACCAATGAATCTGGAGAGGACTCTATGGAACCTTTTATGTTTGTGGCTTACATGGCTCCTAACACATGACTACATCTATAGAAGGCAATCAATAATTATTGAATTAATGTTTGCAATGACATTTATTTGAATAAGGGAAGGCATTAAGCTCATTAAGGGCTGTTTATTTTTGGATCCACTAAATATAAGATTAAGGGAAGCTGTGGTGGTGAATATTAGAATGCAGGGTAATTTGGGGGATAATTTCTTCTTCAGCTTTTTTTTTTTTTTAATTTACTACACTGCTTTCATTCACTTTTCTTTTCTAGAAGTTACTTACTTATATCAGAAAACATATCTTACTATTTATCTATTTCAACAAAGTATCAGATTTAAAATAATGCATGTGTCAGATTTAATATAATGCATATGCTCTAAAGTTCATCCAAAGATATTAATAATGGAAATATCAAACAAAGATTGTTCCAGTCTGATGTGGTTATATGTCACTAATTAAAAGGACAATATTTTCCTACAAACTCTATACTCCTTGTATATTTCGTAACTCAGGAATAGTACTATCCTGTTGAAAAAACTATAAAAACTAATGTATTTGACACTTTTCTCTCCCTCATAACCTATGTTCATTTACCTCTTGATTAGCTCTCAAATCGGTCTCCTGGATCCATTTTCACTGTCGTTAATCTAGTCCAGGCTATTATCTTCTCCTGCCAGAAAATTTGTTACAACCTGCTAAGGAGTCTATCTGCACCACCATGTCCCCTGCCAGCTCACTCTCCACTCAGCAGCCAAACCAATCTGATTATGCTCTGCTTAAAATCTTCAGTGACTTCTCATCAACCTTAAATAAAAATGTCCCACTCTTCACTGTATCTTCTGACTCCACAGTGCTACCACAGTTAATATTTAGATGTCATAATCTCATATATCAATTCCTGACTTTTCAAATTCCCACTCATCTTTTCATTTAAATGGATGCAATAAGATAGGTTTTTTTTAAAAAATGAAGATGTTGGTATTTCACCACAAATACTCTCTGATAGGGTGAATTAGTCATCCATTTAGACATTAGATTTCAGTTTCAATAAAAATACTTAATCCTACCCTCTGACTGACTGTAAGTTAACATAGTCTTTCCTTTTGCCCATATTTTTGGATAAGTTCAAGGGCTCATGTGCTTTCTTTGTGATGCCTGTAGATTCTACAGTGTAGATGAGCAGAGATCCCTGAAGGAACAAATCACTTGTTCAAGAGCACATAATAAGAGTACATGGGCGGGAGAGTCAGAAAGGCGAGGGGCACCGGGAGCAGGCGTGTGGGACTCCTGACCGGAGAGCCGGAGGCTGCGCCTTCCCCGCCTTTAAAAAAAAAAAAAAAGAGTACATGGAAGAGATCAGTCATCTTGCTTTAATGTTCTTTTTTTTTTTTTTTTTTAATTTTGATTTTGGTGAGAATAAGGTATGTGCTTAAGAACTGTCACTTTATAGGACTGAAAGTGAAGAATCAAAGAATTAAAATGTTACAAGGTGTGTAGTTTTTGTCTATGGTAAAATGCACCATCTTGTTGAGTAGTCTATTATTTTTTATTTCAAAATGCAAAGTAGAATATAAACTGGGAAGGGAGGGAGAAGGAGGGTGAGACTTGAGTCAGAGAGATCCCTGAGAGGAGATCATTACATTAGTGTGGATTTTGGTAAAAATGTAAATATATTCAGTACTCAGACATTTATTTTTCCCTTCATAAATCAACACTTTACATTTAATGTCTTGTTTTTAAAAAAATCCTTAAAAATAGCTGAATATTATAAAAACAGATCAGAAATGCAAATTACATAGTTAAAATGGAATCAAATTTATACTTTTATAATAACCTAAGCAAAGGCTTCCCTGGTGGCTCAGAGGTTAAAGCGTCTGCCTCCAATACAGGAGACCCTGGTTCTATCCCGGCGTCAGGAAGATCCCCTGGAGAAGGAAATGGCAACGCACTCCAGTATTCTTGCCTGGAGAATCCCATGGACGGAGAAGCCTGGTAGGCTACAGTCCATGGAGTTGCAAAGAGTCGGACACAACTGAGTGACTTCACTTTCACTTTCAAGCAAATACGGATATAAATTTTAGTCTTATCAAGCATATGTCTCAAACAACAGATAAGTATAGATACTGAAAAAAGGACTTAAAGAACATAAATAAGTCACTCTTAAATATGGAATAAAGGTCATATACGTTACTAGTACCTTATTCAGAAAGTATTTTTAATCAAGTGAATTGGGAATGAGCTCTTTTTTTCAATGGGTAGTGTTATATAAAAACAAAAATTCGACTGAATCACTCCCAGAATATATTCCTAGTATCCTTCCAAATTTGGGTGGAAGAAATTATTGTGTGCTTAAAACTGAAGATTTCAGAGAAGGTGTCACCATGTTTAGACTTGCTATTTTAGAGAGCTTCATGAACAATGGCCAAACCCTGATGGGTCAGATAGGAAATTTTAATATATTGAGATTTCATAACCATTTTGATAAAAGTAGAATTAACCTTATGGAGAAATTCTTACAGATATTTTAATGACTCCTTTTAAAAATGAGGAGCTAAAGATACAAATATCAAAAAAATCTCATGATTATTGTTTACAAGTTGTTGGGAAATGAATATAAAATTAAACAGCAGCAATAAGACAAGACTTGCCAAAATGTGGTTGAGGATCATGTACGATGAAGACAGAAAAGAGTATCTTGAACTTGCCAGGCTTCACAGAAGAAATAAGATTTAATCAATAAGCAGAATTTTGCTAAGAGAAGTGAGGAAGGAAGTTAAAGACAAAAAGCATGAAAATATTAGGACATCTTTAGAGAACAAAGTGTGAGAAAGATAATGGTGGTTACAGATGAGGGTGGGT
This sequence comes from Bos grunniens, assembly GCF_055505025.1. NCBI lineage: Eukaryota > Metazoa > Chordata > Mammalia > Artiodactyla > Bovidae > Bos > Bos grunniens. The sequence continues at coordinate 47,349,492 of NC_141168.1, read as the reverse complement.
CACTTAGTAAGCAAAGATCAGAGAATCAAGGCTTTGGAGATCATTTTAGAATTTTGCTTTTTATCTTGATGAAATGGAAGCCATTGAAGAATTTTGATCAGAGGAATAATGTTTATTATTACTTACTGTATGCTAGGATCTTTATTGGAGAAGGCAATGGCACCCTACTCCAGTACTCTTGCCTGGAAAATCCCATGGATGGAGGAGCCTGGTAGGCTGCAGTCCATGGGGTTGCTAAGAGTCAGACACGACTGAGCAACTTCACTTTCACTTTTCACTTTCCTGCATTGGAGAAGGAAATGGCAACCCACTCCAGTGTTCTTGCCTGGAGAATCCCAGGGATGGAGGAGCCTGGTGGGCTGCCGTCTCTGGGGTCACGCAGAGTCAGACACGACTGAAGCGACTTAGCAGCAGCAGCAGGATCTTTACACCATTATTTCATGCAGTATCCATAACCAATCTTATAATGTAGGTACTATTTATCACACTCACTTTGCATATGAGAAAACTGAGGTGCAAAAAGGTAAAGAAGCAAATTACGGCTCTACAAACTTTCAGATCCAACTTTCAATACAGCAGTCCAATGCTGTAGGTGGGTTCTCTACCTCTTCTGCTATACTGCCTTTAACTTTGATAGACATACTACACGGAGTAGAAAAACAGAAAGGAGGAAAAGATTGGAGTGAGGGAGATCCCTAAGGATGTCACAAAAACAAGGCCAGACAGGAAACACTGTGGGAAAAAATGAGTGGGGCTTGGATTGATTGCCTGTCAGTGAGATAAAAAGGAAGGGAGGAAGTTAGGACAACACTCAAGTTCTGATTTTTTTTTTTTTTTGGCTTCTCTGATAGCTCATTTGGTAAAGAATCCACCTGCAATGGATGAGACCCATTTTGTTTCCTGGGTCCTGAAGATCCACTGGTGAAGGGAGAGGCTACACACTTCAGTATTCTTGGATTTCCCTGTGGCTCAGCTGGTAAAGAATCTGCCTGCAATGCAGGAGACCTGGGTTAGATCCCTGGGTTGGGAAGATCCCGTGGAGAAGGGAAAGGCTACCCACTCCAGTATTCTGGCCTGGAGAATTCCACGGACTATACAGTCCATGGGGTTGTAAAGAGTCAGACACAACTGAACGGCTTTCACTTTCAAGTTCTGACTTAGCAACTGTATGGAGAGTGTCCATTTTACAGTAATGGGGAATGCAGGGAGCACACTGAAGGAATAATAGAGACAAGGAATGATGAATTCTATCCAGAACATGTGGCGATGGAGATGTCAGTCAGATATTTAGAAAAGGCATTATGTGAGGGCTGGAGCACAGAAGGGGTGTGGCATAGTAGTGAAGAGAGCTGTGTTTGGGTTAAATCACTTCAGTGGTGTCTGACCCTTTGTGATCCTCTGGACTTCAGCCTGCCAGACTCTTCTGTCCATGGGCTTCTCCAGGCAAGAATGCTGGAGTGGGTTGCTGTGCTCTCCTCCAGGGGATCTTCCCGACCCAGGGATCGAACACGCATCTCTTAAGTCCCTTGCATTGGTACCAGGTTCTTTACCACTAGCGCCACTAGCACTTAGAGTCAAATCTAGACACTAACCGTGACTAAGTGCCTGGCAACAGTTAATTATTTAAAGTGATGAAGTGGAGATAGGGGACTAGTGTTACCAACTATTGCTTTTACTGTGAGCCAAATGTTTAATGTCTTTTTCTGCAAAACAGTGAAGGGTCAGGGGGATGGGTAGAACAGACATTTGACAGGTACCTTTGGGGTTTTATCTTTATATTTTCTTGAAAACTATGCGCTATGTTTATTGTATAAATCCTATCAGCAGGTAATCTGGAAATTTACATAATTGACCACAAGGGGGAGAACTCTAATTCTACATTAAGTCACCTCAACTGTAAAATAGCCTTAAAGTACTTGCTATTTTCAGTGGGTATTTAGCTTAATACCATTTCCACTTCCTCATGGAAGTTTGGGGAGTTCTCTGCTAGAGATAGGTTTCACTGAATTGAAATGTGTTGTGGTGTTAAAGTTATGATAAAGTCACTGAATGTAAGAATCTCTTTGTATTAAGCAATAATTCTCCAGGAAGGAATCCAGATGCTTCTTTAATTAAAATGAAGACAGTATGAATTTTAAAATTCATCCTGGGAGGGTTTTTCCTTCCAAATAACATTATTTCAGTTGTCCTTCAAGAAAACTATAATCTTTCTGAAAGTCCTTGGTTATACTGAAACAAGAAGAAAGTCAACCTGTCACTCTGTTGTAAAGTTATAGGTATCAAAACAAATGGACTAGAATGGTGCTGGCCATATAAATGTCATATGTTCCTTGAATATATATGAGTACATGTTACATGGTCATTGTTATATTGGCAGTGAACATTGTATGTTCAGTATTTAAATGCTCATTTTCTTTTCAGTTTAATTTCTGTGCCCTGGTTTTATGTAAAGTGTAATTGTAAAGAAACTAATCCTCATTAGGGGTGAAAATTATCTTATGAGACTTTCTAATTTTTAATGAGCTACATTTTTGGACTTGATCAAATTAAATTACATTTGTTAAGATATGAGTATAGTATTTCTGTGTTTTATCATTATACCGAAACAGACACAGCTAAATGAGTATTGTCCCCTTTGAAGATATGATATTGGTGAGCTCTATAGGGCTTTCAATAATGCAGCTGTTATTGGAAAACCTATTTGTGCTTCCCCTTGAAGGCAGTGTCATGCCCTTTTAATATGTTCAGTGTCAGCAGATTTTCCTTTGAGAGGGAGTTCGATATTTAAAAATAAGTCTTTCTATGAATGAAGGTTGAATTTTAAGTGAAAGTGGCTCAGTCATGTCTGACTCTTTGTGATCCCATGGATTATATCCTCCATGGAGTTCTCCAGGCCAGAATACTGAAGTAGGTAGCCATTCCCTTCAGGATCTTCCCAATGCAGGGATTGAACCCAGCTCTCCCATGTTGCAGGCAGATTCTTTACCAGCTGAGCCACAAAGGAAGCCCAAGAATACTGGAGTGGGTAGCCTATCCCTTCTCCAGCAGACCTTCCTGACCCAGGAATCAAACTGGGTTCTCCTGCATTGTAGGCAGATTCTTTATCAACTGAACTATTAAGGAAGCAGGTCAAATTGGAACATATATTATTTGGGGTCCAAAAAACTAGATATCACTAAGATATTTTAACTCCCTTTGATTTATAAACCTCCTTAATTTATCTGTCATAAAAGAGTCACACAATGTTTTTAGTAATAATGCTGTTACTGAAATGAGTTTAAACTCTCCTAAAGGTAACTACTTTCATATGAATAAACTCATTCTAAAATGTTCACTTAACAAATAAGTAGTTTTATTTATGCTCACTTTGTGCTTATATTCCAGTTTTCACAATTGATACTTCAAAAATCCTTTAAATATGACATAATAATAGTTATGAGTTAATAACTTAACTCCTTAATAGTTCAGAGAATTGTTGATTTTAGTAAATCCATATAATAAAAATGACAAAATTGGCCAAAAAAAAAAATATGACATAATAGTCTACTAAGTAAATCAGTGTTTTCATTTAGAAATTTTCTATAACTTCTTTCAAAAATGACTCAGGTTTTTTATGTTTTTCTTTGACTAGATGAATTAAGTTTCTGTCAGTATGTTTCACACCAGAAAGTATTATAGATCAATAAAAGGTCTATGCTAGGAAGTCTCATGAAGTAATTCTCACCCCAATGAGGGTTATAATTTCCTTACAATTACACACATCTTACTTCTGCTTCTATACCCAGTAACTAGCACAGTGCTTGGTCCCCTAGTAAATATTTACAAAATATTAGTTGCATACATGAATGAATAAATAAATATGTACATATCTAAATAAACAAATATATAAAAATGCATTTATATACACATATATATAAATAAAATATACATATAAAATTATTCCTGTTATATATTGGTGTTCCATACTGCTATTATAAACATCCACTCAAAACTTGGTAGCTGGAGTCAACACAAGAATTTCTGTTGTTCACAGATCAGTTTAGACAGGGCCCAGTGGGAACAGTCCATCTCTACTCTGCTCCCCCACACGGTGTCAGCTGCTCTGGCTTGAAATCCAGGGTTGGCTGGGAGCCTAGAGTCTGGAATTACCTGAAGGTTCACTCAGTCACATGTCTAGTGGTGATACTGGCTGTTGGCTGGAGCCTCAGCTGGGGATGTTATCTAGAAACCTGCTTGGATTGCTCACAGCATATTTTAGGTGATCCATTCAAGTGATCAAGGCAAAGTGCAAGGCATTTTTAAGACCTTGGAGGTCACATTGGATCACTTCTGTTGTAGTGTTGGTCTAGGCAGTCACAAAGGTCTACCTGATTTCAAGGAGAAGGGATTCAGAACCCACCATGAGATGAGAAGTGTTTAAGGTCATATTGTAAGAGCGTATCGGGTGAGATATATTGCAGTGGTCTTTTTTTTTTTGAAAATACAATGTGCCGTACTTTTTATACTCAGATATGTAGTTTTACTTGTAAACTACTTCTATTCACTTTAGAAAATATTGTTCCCAAAATTTACCCCGTTAAATGGATTCATCTGCTCCAATGAACATTTATGGGTCATTTTCTCTTTCCTGCTTTTGCTTGTATCTGTTCTCTTAAATATACTCACCTGCCCTTCAAAACCTCTTCCTCACATACATTCAAAGACTAAGACTGAAGCGTACTCGCTTTCTTTTTTCCTCCCTACCTCTCTTCCTTTCTTCACTTCTATTTCTTTCTTCTGTTTTGTTTTTTGTTTTTTTTTGGGGGGGGGGGTGGGGGGAGGCCTGGGAAGCTTTTACTCTAAACTCATTTTGTCAAGTAAACAGTATCTAATAGGTGACTTCTCATAGTTCAAAGAGTAAAAATCACATTGATGTATATTAGGTGTTTAATATTTACCAAATTGATAAAACATTTATAAATTATGTATTCTTTCTTAATTTGAAGAGTTTTCTTTCTCTAAAATATAGTTTTTATTCTTAAATTTAAATGAAAGGAACTTCAAGTTCAGCTTAAAGTGAAAAATGCCATTCTTTTTCTAAATCTATTTTACTAAATTAAAAAATAGGAATTGTCTTTCCTGAAATTTGATTCTGATATGGAACAAATTATGATATTTTCTGCATAATGACAAATCTGAGGTGAGTACTGAAATGGCTTTTTTCCAAAAAAGTGACTGAAATAAACAGTGAAAAAAGAAACTAAAATGATATAACAGTATTTCCTCTATTCAGTCCAAAGTCTGTTTCACAGGATATTGAAGCAATCTGGGGATAAATAAATCACTGAAGTAGTAAGACATTTATGTTGTTTAATTGCTTAAAGTAGAAAATTTTAAATAGTGCAAAAAAGCATTAACCTTAGTAAAGGAAGGGGGAGACCAACTTGAAGTAAGTTATATAGGAATTGCATATAATTAATTGCTATCCACGGAGAAGGAAATGGCAACCCACTCCAATATTCTTGCCTGGAAAATCCCATTGACAAAGGAGCTTGGTGGGCTACAGTACATGGGGTTGCAGAAGAGTTGGAAACAACTTAGCAACTAGAAACAAACTTGAACCTTTCAAAACCCCTTAACCCTTTGTTGTCTAATTTGTAGTTTGACTTGGGGTTTTGGTTCCAGTTGCCAATACATATTTATTAACTTTCTGACTGTCCCATAATTACACAAAATTTCTGTGCTGTTCATTCAAGCTATATTAAACAAGTATGTTGACCCTTCCCCAGCTGCAATGAAGTTACAATCAATGCTTTAAAAAAGTTGTTTTGAACTTAGTAAATGCGGACTTCCCCGGTGGCTCAGTGGTAAAGAATCTGCCTGCCAAGGTAGGAGACAAGGGTTTGTTTGATCCCTGGTCCTGGAAAATCCCACATGGCACAGGGCAAGTAGGCCTGTGCATCACAACTACTGAGCCCACACTCTACAGCCCAGGAACCACAACTGCTGAAACTCCCATGCCCTAGAGCCTGTGCTCTGCAAAAAGGGAGGCCACCTCAATGAGAAGCCTGCATATTATAACTAGAGAGTAGCCCCCATTCCGCACAACTAGAGAAAAGCCCGAGTAGCAATGAAGACCCAGCACAGCCAGAAAGAAATACTTAATTTAAAAATTAATTGCTATCTAGGAATTAAATGGAAAAATAACCAAATTGTTATCTTACAAAGACTTTCCAAGGGAGGAATCATCCTAACATATCCCTGTCATAAATGTCTGTCCTGTGAATGGTGCTCAGTAAATGATTTGCATGAAAGAATTCAGTGCTTTCTGACGGTGTATTTTCTAGTCATTTCAAAAAACTATTGTGTTCTTTAGCTTTATAATTGCCTCGATATTCTTGATTATGTCATCCAGAATATGAGAGTTTGAAACTATTTTGAAAGTTTAGGTTTTGTGTTCTGAGTTCAGGGATCATATATATAGAAATTACTCCCTCACTTGTTCTGTTACAGCCTTTCCTATATACTGCTACTGTAATAACAATCACATATCATATCATATGCCATATTTCATTTTACACATATTTGCCTCCAACTTTAGGTTGCAGCCAACTGAAGGGTTGTATTTTTCCCTGAAATAGTATACTCTTAGAACACATTACTGTGTGGTGACAGCTTCTCATTGATGGTTGAGAGAATGAATGAGAATCTGAATCTAGTGTTTGTCCTATTTCATCTCCATTTTTCATTAAAAAATTAAGTTTTCCATCAATATGATATAAGCCTTTGAGAAACTTATAACCTTAAGAAAACCCTTCACCATTGAAAATAATGTGTTGAATTTAATATTAGACCAGATAAATTTTCAAGTTTAATTCAACATATTTTTTAAAGATTAATCTATTACCTTTGTGTAGGTCTCCATGTTGTTTCTTTTTTAAGGAGAGAACTTAGGCATATTTTCCTTTTATTTAAATAGCATGCATTCCTTAAGAGATTTGACCACATTGACCACATCATCTCTCTTCATCCTAGAAACGGGAAGGAGCGGGCCATACCACCTCAGAATCTAAGGTGACATGTATGGGTTTATTGTACATGTTTATAAAACCTTCCGGGTCCATTAATTCTGCAGAGTTGCACAAGTACTTTATTATTTGTTCTGGGAGGAGTAATTCAGGTGCAGCTTGGTGCAAACTGTCTCCTGGTCCTTTAGGGCTCACTTTCACAGTCTTAAAAAGGTGAAGTGCTAGCTTGTGTGTTTGGATGAGAAATTCCGTCATGACCTCTTGTAGGGACTGTGTCTGTGTCACATCATCTAGATACATGACCGGCGCTTTTATTACTGAAACATGCCACTGCATAAAGAGCCTTGTTGGGATATTGTGGGACATGACGATAATCTTCATTCCTTGGATAAAAAATTCCATTTCATCCTTTTTATGGCTCAGGTAATCTAAGAGAATTTGGTAAAAAGTACCACTGGAGGACTCCAGGATATGCAGAATGGAAGTAGGATATATGAGCAACAGTCCTGTCACTGCTTCTCCCAGGTGACGTTTCAAAATTGACTGAAACAACTGTTCGTAGTAGTCAGCAATATCTTTTTTTTCTATGTTTGCTGTTATCCTGGCCACTAGGAACATCCTATGAAGAAGGAATTTCTTTAGTTGTAGTCTTTGCTTTTCTTCCTGAAATTGCAAGTAATTGCTACGTGGAACTTGTGGCATTAGAGATTCCAGTGGCAAATTCTTTTTGTTGGTCTTTCGGGGATGGGTTCCGAAGGACATGATGAGTCTTATTTATTCTGCCAGATGATTCCAGTTTTTAGCTTACTAAAATAGTTACATTACCAGGCTACTTCTTTGGTGATAAACTCATTTTTGTTTCTTGTGACAAAAAAAAAAAAAAAAAATTAGTTGTTCAAATGCTTCCAAGTGTTATCAATAAATAGTGTCTTTGAAATAAAAGAGACTGTTGAAACAAGAATCAAATTATAGAATTTTGTTTTAAAATTTACAATGAGATAACTAACACTCATTTCCTAGGAAGAAACTCTCCAACAAACTGGGTGGTAGGAAGAAGATAGAGCTTAATCTAGAATAAGTTCACTGTGTCAATGTTTACATTATTATTATTTTTTTTTAATTTATAGAATGTTTTTCTCCCCATCTTGAACCATATATACACACACACAAAGATGAATGTATCTGCTGATACTAACAGTAGCCTTGGCATTGCATTAAAATGTCTTTTCATTTATCTAATGGTAAATAGATTATTTTTGGTCAAAAATTTTAAAGGATATCTTTTACGATAATTCCTCAATTTATACATTTAACTGATCAATAAATTTTTAAAAATCTGGGGATCTTTTAACTAGTAACTGGCTTCTTTAACCTTTACTCAGTACAGTGAAAGTTAATAGTATTGCTTGGATAATTAGAGTGAACTTTTGAAGTAAGTAGTTTGGGTTCTTCTTTTTAAGCTCCTATTAATAGACCTCAGAAATGGCTCTTTTTTTCTTTTGTTGTTGTTGTAGGGGTGAGATATAAAATGCTGTTACTTTTGACTTAGTGTTCTTACCCATCTTTTTCTCTTCCCTGCAAGTCAACTTAACATTTCTTTCTTTCTTCTAGTGCCTCTCCCTTTTACCTGTCCTCGAGGTCCCCCCACTGGCTCCATCACTGTTGCAACTGCCAGTATCTTGGGTGCTCTCAGGTGCCCTGTGTTCTATTCTGGTTTCCATGGTGCCCTGGGAAATCAGAATGTCAATGGTATTAAAGGGCCAAAGTACACTGGCAACTCAGCTGGATGGTGGACCTGGAAATCCCGGACATTTTCTCTTCTTTTTGTCCACAGTTTATAGAAGAGGAAACCAAAGCATGGATTAGCTCTGTACCTTGCATGCAATTAGCTGAACTTGATTTCTACAGGGAATATCAGATTATAGAATTTTGTTTTAAAATTTCTTTCTAACCTTTCACTTTAGAACATTCTAAATTACTTCTGCTATCTTTCTCAGCACGCACCTTTATGCGCTGGAACCGGATGTTTCTGAAGAAACAATCTCCCAATGTCCTTTTGTCTTTGTAAGACAAGTAGAACAGACTAAATACCATTAATTGGTTATTACCCTGTGTCATGTAAGCATCTAGTCAAGAACATCTGTGCTGTGCTTTGTTGTTTCAGGCGTGTCTGACTCTTTGCAGCCCCATGGACTGTAGCCCCCCAGGCTCCTCTGTCCATGGGGATTCTCCAGGCAAGAATACTGGAGTGGGTTGCCATACCCTCCCCCAGGGATCTTCCCAACCCAGGGATTGAACTCAGGTCTCCCTCATTGCAGGCAGATTCTTTGCTGTCTGAGCTACTAGGGAATCCCCCCTAATAGCATACACTGAATCAAAAGTGAACACTTCTTTCATTTAAATTTGATACCTAAAATTTAAATGTTACCTTCTGAAAAAATGATAATGTAATTACCTTGAGAGATAAAGAGAGTTGTATCATGAACTATATTCCCTTTCTTCTTCGACTGTTAGGAAACCTAAAGACCAATCTCTGGCTTCCCAGAGTGAGAAGGATTGATGCTGACCTTCAAAGCAGGATGATGTTCCCACCCCTACTTATCTCCTATTCCTGGTCTAGCTTTTATTTTTATTTTATTTAACCCTCATTGTTTTAAATTTTTTGTTTTAATTTACAAATTTCTTTTAGATGACTCGAGTCTGTTGTGAAAGCAAGTCAGGCTATAAAAAATAATCAAATATAGACTATCCAACTATTAGGATGCTACTCAGGATTTTAGACAGCTTTGAATGTGATTCATGGAGAGTATTCATTTTGTTCATTTGTAGCAAGTATAATTAGAGCTGCCAATTTTTTGCTTTGACAATTGGCAAATTCCTTTTGGCAAGTTTGATTTCATTTTTGTGTGGGTATAAGAAGCAGAATATAGTTTATTTTGAAATGAGTACTGCCAATTAGCTATTTTTTTCCCTAAGCAATCTTTTACCTCCCTGTTATTCTTCTTGCCATTAATCTTTATTTCTTTCATTAGCATGGTTACCATTTCTTCAATATCTTTTTTGGTTCATGACTAAATGTTGGCATATACTTCTTACTTCAGAGGCATGGGTCTCTGCAAATTGTAAGAACCACCCCATTCTGTCTGCTCCCCAACTCGAGCATGCATGTCCCTTTTCTGTTCATTAATCACACATATTAATAATTTTCATCTCTAGCTGAAAATTTAGAGCTTCCCTCATATCTTCTTTCAGAACCCACATACAATTGTTATTCTCCTGCCCTCTTTCCCACAGCTGTGTGATGTGCTCAGTCATTCAGTGTCCAACTCTTTGTGATCCCAGGGACTGTAGCCCGCCAGGCTTCTCTGTCCAAGAGATTCTCCAGGCAAGAATACTGGAGTTGCCATGTCCTACTCGAGGGGATCTTCTCAACCCAGGGATCCAACCCAGGTCTTCTACATTGCAGGTGGATTCTTTACCATCTGAGCCACCAGGGAAGCCCCCAGGAACATCTAATTTTGCCAAGAATTTATAGAAGAGGAAACTAAGGTATGGGGTATGCAAGTACCTTGCACACAATTTAAACATGCTCTCAATGGCCTCCGTACTCTGTCTACCTGAGGTAAAGAGAAGATGAATTATTCCATCTTTTCATCATCACAGGGTCATTCTTTGCTCTTCTATGATATGAAAGTTCGACTGCAAATGGAAGTTAGCATATGGTGTTAATAAAGTAAATTGAGAGAAAACTCCTATATTATACCTATGATCCAAAAATTTTATGTACTGTCTTTAATTTCTCATTCATTTTGGATTTATTTACACCTTTGATGTACCAGATAATATCATTTTCACTGTAAGAATCACAAATGTGGAAAATGCCTGGTTGCTAATTTTAGGGGTTTAGAGGCCATTGGGGTGGGAGATGTCTATGAAAAACATAATAAAACCAGACAAATGTTGGTGCTTTAGAACACCAAGGTAGAAAGGATGGCTGGGATTTCTTAGAAAGTTTAATGAGAGAGTTCGTATTTGGGCATGGCCTTCAGGGACACTGGGGAGTGGCTTTGTGTAAGCTTATTACTTTAGAATGTCAGGATTAGCTGAACTTGATTTCTACCTGGAATATCAGATCCCACTCTAACCTTTCATTTGTGCTCATGTACTCGGGAAACAGAATACTCTAAATCCCTTCTACTATTTCTCTCAATGTGTTGACCCACGTATACCTTTAGTGTAAGAGAATCAATGGTCTAAAAAAAATGGCTAACAACTGGGGTAGAACTTTTCACTAAGCATTTTATTACTATTTTTTTAATTGAAGTATATTTAACTTGGGCTTTCCAGGTGGCACTGTGGTAGAGAATCTTCCTGCCAATGCCGGAGACATGGATTCAGTGTCTGGCTTGGGAAGATCCCCTGGAATAAGAAATGGCAACCCACTCCAGTATTCTTGCCTGGAAAATTCTATGGACAGAGTAGCCTTGCAGGCTACAGGCCATTGAGGTTGCAAAGAGCTGAACAAGACTGAGCAAACATGCATGTGGTACACAGTTGATTTAAATTTACAGTAGTTCAGGTATACATATCACAAAGAGTCGGACCGAGAGACTGAACTGAACTGAACTGAGGTATACATAAATTGTTAAGTAGACAAAACATACTTGATTTAGCAGAACAAACCAGAGTAAGCTTAGTTACCAAGAGAATACTTAGGTGTTTTAAGATTTATTAAAAAAAAAAAGGGAAACTAGTTTAATTCTCGAGTGTTTTTTCTCTTGGCAAAAACATTATGGAACAGTGTTGGGTAATTATTTATCAAGGAGATTCAGGCTAGAAATACTTTTTTATTTAGTATAAGCATGTAACAGACATCCTGTTTTTGTAGAAAAATATGCAGACAGTGTGGAGGTATTCTTGTGAGTCAGATATTGGACCCGCACATGAAAAACTCAGTCCTCTTGCTGCTGCTGCTGCTAAGTTGCTTCAGTCGTTTCCGACTCTGTGCGACGCCGTAGACAGCAGCCCCCAGGCTCTGCAGTCCCTGGAATTCTCCAGGCAAGAACACTGGAGTGGGTTGCCATTGCCTTCTCCATTGTGTGAAAGTGAAAAGTGAAAGTGAAGTCGCTCAGTCGCATCAGACTCGTAGCGACCCCATGGACTGCAGCCTATCAGGCTCCTCCATCCATGGGATTTTCTAGGCAAGAGTACTGGAGTGGCTTGCCATTGCCTTCTCCTCTCAGTCCTCTTAGTGGAGCTTAAAGTCTACACAATTACATTTAACACAGGGCTGGAGAGAAGAAATACTACAGTAAAGACAAACAATGAACACTGAAAACACAAATACCAGAACAATTAAATGTTGCTGAAAGGATAAGCAAAGCCAGGCATGCAAAAAGATGTGACTTGTATGTCTGGTGGGGGGTGGTGGAGTAGAGATGGGGGTCAGGGAGGGTTTGGAAATGACTGTAAGCTTGAAGCATAGAGAGCAGAAGACATACATTCACTTCATTAAGAAAATGAGAATAGTCTGGCTTGACTAGAGTAGTTCTCAGACCACAGAACCTGCAGGTTTGTTAAATTGTTGATTCCTGGTCTCTAGCCCTAAAAGGTGTGAGTTAGTCTGCTTAAAGTGAGGTCCACTTAAAGTGAGGTCTGCTTAAAGTCAAGTGACTTTCTGACAGGTTCTCCCAATAGCTCTGTCTATTTCACTTTAAGGCAGAATGGTCTGGCTTGTGGTGATTTAAACCTTGGCTATTAGAATCATCTGGTGGAGAATTTTTTTTTTTTTTTTTAAAGCTGACTCCTGTTCTTATTTAATTAGTGTAGAATGGAACTCTATATATTTGCAAAAGCCTCTCCTGGAGGAGACTTGCTGGCATAGACTTGAGGGTAAGCAGAAGAAGGGAGTGGAAAACAAGAAAGGAAGTTGCATCCAGTGTTTGGAGAACCCGGGCATGTGCTCAGAGGTAGGAGAGAATGAGCACATGTAATCCTAACTGTGTTTTAGAAAGTTGCCTGTGAAGTGCAGAGAAATTAGAGGTGGGGGATACTGGAGGCAGCCAGAGCACTTTTCAGAATTCTGCAGTTGGCAAATTAGTGCCCTTACTGTCTGCCAGTCGATGACTTTGATTTAGCTTTTCTGGAAAGCAATTTGATGGTCTAGATCATAAGCTTAAAAACTCATAATCTTTGATTAAATAATGTCTTCCAGATACATGTCATAAAGAAATACAATTGACAAGGATTTTAATGTAAAGATGGTTATTATGGAATTAAAAGAAAACTTTGAAAATTTAATAGATGTATTAATTATGGATTACTTGGTGCCCTGAAACAATTTCTGAAGAATATTTTAAGTGGAGGGAAAAATGGCATTCTCTAAATAAAGAATATAATATACAAAATTATATGTACTATGTGATCCTAATTTTATTTAAAAAATATAGAAACCAGAGTAGAGAGAAATCTAGCCAAATGTTAAAATTAGTGGAATTTGGTGGTGATATTTGCATTGTATATTCATAATATTCTAAGCTTGTCTACATTATTGTTCTGTTTAGAAAAAGAAATTGACACTAAAAAAAAAAAAAAGGCTGTGGTGATGGTTTGATGAAAGGTAATGCACGTTTTGTTCCGCTTGTGACTCTGGGATAGGCTCACTTATCAGCCCACTGATGGATAGAATTCATAAAATGTTGGATCCTGAATCAGGCTCAACAAGGGGTGTTTGGGCCTAATGAATGAGTCAAGATAGGAAGACATAGAGATGAAAGATGGAGCAGTTACCAAGACACAGTGTAGGAGTCCAGAAAAATCTTACATGAAGTGAAATGTTTGCATAACTAGCCTAAGGCATACTACTGAGAGAAAGGTAGGTCTTTAAAAATTTTAGCTCAGTTGGACAGTTAGAATTTCAACTAAAGGAGTTGCTGAGATGGAGAAAATATGCATGTCATCACCAAGATTTTCATGACTTAATTGGACGTGAGATGTGAGAGATGCAAGGATATAAAGATGCTCTGTGGGTTTGAATGTCAGTAACTACAAAGTCTATGCTTTTTATTTTTTTTTTTTCATAGAGATGGAGGATAAAGGAGGAAACCTAGATTTTGGAAGAAAAATTGTATGTATTATGTTGAAATGGAGTTTCCATAGAAAGGTGTAGGTATAAATGCAATTAGAGTCTGGAGAACTGGAGAAGTCTGGATTGTGATGCAAATTTGATAGTCTTCTACATTGAGGGAAGAGTTGAAACCATGGGAACCAAAATGATTGTGAGATAATGAAAGGAAACAAGACAGTGTAGGTGGAGAAGAGTACCATGTATACCTAATTTTAAGAAGTGGGCAAATGGGACTCAATGAAAGAGGTGGCAGAGCATTACAGGTGCAGAACAAAGGAAACACGGGGCCATGAAGGTCAATATAAGAGAGAGGTATAAAAGTAGATGGTAGAGTAAAATTCTAGAGAGGTCAAAAAACTTGAGGACTGAGATGACCTACTAATATTGGCAATTACAGGTTTCCTGGAGTCTTAAAAAATAATAAAGTGGCTGAGAGAAACCAGTTTGCAATTGATCAGTTAGTCATTGTGGTCAAAGAGTAGACCACTCTTCAAAACATTTGGTGGTAAAGAATGAAAGTATCTGATAGTAAATTATAGAGGAGGAAGATTATAGGGTAATTATGCTTCAGTAATCCTAAGTTTTTCTCTATTAAAAACTAAAATGCTGTGTTTTACTAAATTGCTGTTGTGTCCAGCTGGTAAAGTGGAGCCTAAGAATGGAATCCATGTGTTATATGCTTTGAAATATTTTAGGATCATCCCTTCTAATAGAGAAGTTGGAGACTGCTAATAAAACTAAACTCTGAGCTTTGTTACTTTTCCTCCCTTACAAGATTTATTTTCTGGTTATTTGATGTTTGGAAGAACTCTAAAGATATATGGCTTACTTAAACTTGCTGTGCACTCTATATCATGTGACATTAACACAACAAATCACAATTTAGGTTTTCAAAAATCTCTGAGTAATGGATTTTTGAGTATCAAAAATATCTAAGTATCTTTCTGTACACAAAGATAATTATGATTCACTTCAGTTTAGTTTCTCAGTCGTGTCCGACTCTTTGCGACCCCATTAACTTCAACACACCAGGCTTCCCTGTCCATCACCAACTCCCAGAGCCTACTCAAACTCATGTCCATCATGTCAGTGATGCCATCCAACCATCTCCTCTGTTGTCCCCTTCTCCTCCTGTCTTCAATCTTTCCCAGCATCAAGGTCTTCCAATAAGTTGGTTCTTTGCATCAGGTAGCCAAAGTATTGGATATAATTATGATTGGAATAATTTTTATAATTTCAGTACAAATATTTACTCTGGTCTATATATTATATTTATTAGAACAACAGCATCAATAAGCTAATATCTACTTTGGTTCTTGCTTTTGGCTTACTTCTGATCAATGTGCTGTGGGGAATGAACAAAATGAACTCTGAGAGGGAGCTTCAAATTGCTGACATAACAAATCCCTCTTGCTGTTAAGGAAGACATAGGACAAAGAGTCTAATTAATAATATGACACTCCAGTTGCTTATCTTATAGGAAGGATGACAAGAACATGTATACATGAAATACTGAAAGAGGGAAATGATATTTCTTCCTAGAGTACTTTTGAGGAAATATGATAGATGTTTCAATGAGTAAAGTGGTGCTAGAGCTATTCAAGAAAGTTATAGGAATATGAATTTAGTGATGCTCAATAGAGAACCATTACATATTTTTACACAGGGAAATACTATGCGGGTGCCACATTTAATGGTATTAATAACTGTATTCATGATGTTTGGAAAGGCACAATTTTAGAGTCAGAAATGCCTGCTAAAATATTGTTGTATTCCATAAATGTAATGAATATTTAGGCTACAATGATACTTTTAAAAGCATTTGTTTTTAAAGGGAGAATATTATTCTAAGTTCAGTTCAGTTCAGTCGCTCAGCTGTGTCCAACTCTTTGCGACCCCATGAATCGCAGCATGCCAGGCCTCCCTGTCCATCACCAACTCCCGGAGTTCACTCAGACTCACGTCCATCGAGTCAGTGATGCCATCCAGCCATCTCATCCTCTGTTGTCCCCTTCTCCTCCTGCCCCCAATCCCTCCCAGCATCAGAGTCTTTTCCAATGAGTCAACTCTTCGCATGAGGTGGCCAAAGTATTGGAGTTTCAGCTTTAGCATCATTCCTTCCAAAGAAATCCCAGGGCTGATCTCCTTCAGAATGGACTGGTTGGATCTCCTTGCAGTCCAAGGGACTCTCAAGAGTCTTCTCCAACACCACAGTTCAAAAGCATCAGTTCTTCGGCACTCAGCCTTCTTCACAGTCCAACTCTCACATCCATACGTGACCACAGGAAAAACCATAGCCTTGACTAGACGGACCTTTGTTGGCAAAGTAAAGTCTCTGCTTTTGAATATGCTATCTAGGTTGGTCATAACTTTCCTTCCAAGGAGTAAGTGTCTTTTAATTTCATGGCTGCAGTCACCATCTGTAGTGATTTTGGAGCCCCCAAAAATAAAGTCTAGCACTGTTTCCACTGTTTCCCCATCTATTTTCCATGACGTGATGGGACCGGATGCCATGATCTTTGTTTTCTGAATGTTGAGCTTTAAGCCAACTTTTTCACTCTCCACTTTCACTTTCATCAAGAGGCTTTTTAGTTCCTCTTCACTTTCTGCCATAAGAGTGGTGTCATCTGCATATCTGAGGTTATTGATATTTCTCCCGGCAATCTTAATTCCAGCTTGTGTTTCTTCCAGTCCAGCATTTCTCATGATGTACTCTGCATAGAAGTTAAATAAGTCTAAGTAATCATATATTTTTAAGTAACCAGAGAAACAATGTAAATAGTAAAAGAAAGAATAGTGAAATATTTTGAAAAATTGGCTGTCCTAGACATGTAAATGGATTTTTGTTAATTTAGCCAGCAAATCTTTATTATTGTGCAACCTTTTCAGCCTATGCTGAATTCAAAGCTCTTTTGCTCATTCTAATTCAGGAAAATTTCACATTTCTTCAGAAACATAGAGGTTTTGGACATTTCAGAGCCTTGTGGGATACTAAATATCATTGTTTTAATATATGTGATTATAAATGTCACTTTATTTGTGAAGTGAGTTACAGAAAGTGAAAGTTTACTGAGGTGACTACTTTGGAGGACAAATTCCCAGAGTCTTAAGTGGCATGACAGTGGGGGGCAGTGTAGGCATCTGGTCCTCCATCACCGCTTTGCAGTGTTGCATCTGCTGGAGATGCATAAAAGCCATTTTGGTCCATTCCTTACCTGTCACTATACTTCCTTGTTTCTACTACAGAGACCTCTCAGCTATATATATGCCACTGTTGACCTCACAGAAAAACCCTTTCAATATGTACACTTATTCTTGGAGGGATCCTAGGCAAATCTATCCTGGACTTAGTGTGTTGTTGTATGCTTAAATATTGATAAATAATTATATTGTGCCTCTTTCAGCCTTGAGAGGCTCTGAGGTTTACATTTTGTAAGATATTGGCTGAACTAACTAGAAGGTCTTAACTCCTAACCCAATAGGATCTAGTTAGTAGAAATAATTATGATTTTTGTGTGATTATTTTGTATTCTTGCAAAACTTTTCAATTGGCTATGCCACTTTTGTTCAGTTGTGATATACTCAGAAAAATCCAGCTATTGTTATAAGATGTCTAAAAACATAACTATAAACACAAAATTCTCAGAGTCATATTGCAAATTTTAGGATCAAATATTGAGGCCCTTTGGATCAACTACTCCTTAGAATTATCAACTCTTTTGGACAAACAACTTTTTGTTTGTGTTATAATTGCTGTGATTATACCTGTTTACAATGATAATTTTTATTAAATTTTATTTTTAAGTCTACACTTTTTGGTTTTGACTTGATGAGAAGGATAACTTTGTTTTCATCATAAACAGAGCTGAAGGTATAAGATTACTTTCATATCTGGCAGTTTTATGGAGTCTTTCACAAGGTAGAGAAATAGCCTGGCCTAAGTCATTGCTTGACAAGTTAAATCTCTATTCCACAAAATATTATACCTAATTACCATGGAACCATATTCAATTACCATGGACCCATATCTCATTTGTGTGGGTGTGTGTATGTGTGTGTGTGTGACTTTTCAGTAAGACAGCACTCTGGTAAAAAGAAAACATACTTTTAAGCTTCATCTCTTGACTGAAGGCTCCCAGGATTGTGGGGAGTGATATTCAATGAGTTTCCAGATGTGAAGACAAGTAGTGTGATGTGTGTTCAGTGATCATCCTTAGTTGTTAGAATTTGCTTTCAGTGATATATTTT
Source organism: Bos grunniens (assembly GCF_055505025.1). NCBI lineage: Eukaryota > Metazoa > Chordata > Mammalia > Artiodactyla > Bovidae > Bos > Bos grunniens. The sequence continues at coordinate 47,331,111 of NC_141168.1, read as the reverse complement.
AGGATCAGAATAGCCTTAGATTTTTTATAAGGTCATTCTCTAAGATCTATGTCTCATAAAAAGAGGAAAATTGTTCTAGGTCATGTTTTTATTGTAAAAAAAAAAAAAATACTGGTAGTACATATCCTCTGCCTTTAACAAACTGAATTAAAGAAATTTAAAAATGTAGTAGCCTTTTGGAATGAAGACAACTTTATACTTATAAGGTGTACTTTTAAAAAGAGGATCTTTAGAATAAAAATCTTTTCAGGGTTAACTAGAGCATACTCATGCTCTGCAAAATTTTAAAATTAAATAATCAGATTGTGATTGCTATTTTCTACTTATTTGTTTTGAGTGGCATACTTTTACTATCATCCTTTATAGTTAAGCTATTTTTCTATAATGAAATGGAAAGGGAAAAAAAAGTTTATGCTATGAAAAGTTAAAAAAGAGATTTGTATTGGTAGGGGTGATGGTAAAGTGGAAAAAAAAAAATTCAACCACATCGTACAGGGAGCTAGATTAAATCTTGAATGCTCTGTGTTTTGTGAGTAGGAAAGAGCCATCCTCTGAATACTAGATAACATCTGAGTGGAGAGAGTGTTGCTACAGCAGTATCTGGGAAATACAATCAGGGTGTTTGAAGCCAGCATCTATTTATCTTAAATTAATCATTTTTCCGAGTAGGCAGATGATAATCCTGGTGCTGGATGCCAATGTCTTTTTATTCATGACACAGATAAAATGGGAGCTCTTTTTAGATTGGTGAGAACTATATAAGGATTTCCAGCTGTAACTCTTCTGCAAGATCATGGACTGCTTTTTTTACTTTCTGACATTCTTTTGGCATTGAGAATCAGTAAATAATTGTTTCTTGAATAACTTCTTGAGCACAACTAAGTCTATTGTACCTTTCTGCCTTCAGGAGAGTATAAACAAGGTATTCTAAATATGAGGAGGCAGCATTTTTTCCTCCTTCACTTTTAAATTCTTTAGTCAGTGGCGTTCCTATAGCTGAAATGAAAATAACTTCACTAAGCTGCTAGGTTTTGCAGGTGTTGGGACTCCGCTGTCAGTGGGAGCTCTAGGGTGAGTGGTAGCGTGGTGGCTCTGATGCAGCTGACCTCCTATGCCCATGTGACACCGCATTGTGGGCCAAGCAATTGAGCTTGCACTTTAAACTCTCTTTTCCAAAAAAGTAGGCTGGAGAAGTGATCCGATTCTTTAGAAATAAATAATAAATTTTTAAGAAGTAGAACTTACTTCCTAAGCTTTGTCAGTTAAACATTATATTATCAACTTGCCTGGGTTAGAAAATAAGATAGCAAAAAACAGCAAAATTTCTTTGCCCCTAAACTGACCAGTTTACCAGAAATTTAACCATTTTCTCACTCCTGCTTTCTCTACAAAATACATGTATGTGCATACATACATGTTCATCAGGAGAAAAACTTTATGCATTATGACTGCTTGGTGTGAGAGATCTAACTTTTAGTCAAATGTTATGGAATATATGCAAGTGTAGGAATTGTAGTCCTAATGGAAAGAATCTGAAAATAATTCAGAACTGAAAAGCAGTGACTCACATTGTTGGATTCAATTAAATATCCTAGTTAACGGGATGAAAGTTAATCTAACTTAAAAATTCGGGAAGGGTATAAGTAAATCTATAACATGTGCTATGTCACTTTCAAGGCTCTTGAACTCAACCCTCATTAAATCCCTGTAATAGACCATGCTTCCCTGGGTTGTGGCTCATTTGGTAAAGAATCCACCTGCAGTGCTGGAGACCTGGGTTTGATCCCTGGGTTGGGAAGATTCCCCTGGAGAAGGGAAAGGCTACCCAATCCAGTATTCTGGCCTGGAGAATTCCCGGGCTGTATAGTCCCTGGGGTTGCAAAGAGTCGGACACGACTGAGCGACCTTCACTTGACTTCAATAGACCATGAATAGGGCTCAAGGTGACCCTTAATGGCACTGACCAAATCCAGCTTGATTGAAATCTCCAACCAACATACAGTTTCAATTGATTGAAAAGGTAACCTCAAAACTATTTTTAGTGATATTCATTCCTTCATGGATAAAGAGTTTTTAACCTTGGAAGATTTATAATTTACAGTAGAAATATTTAAAATAGTTAAATGTTTTGCAGCAATATTTTTGTGTAAAGAAGAGATCTGTGTGTATGTGGTATTTAAGAATTTCTAGTGTATAAGAGAATTTGCCCTACCATGTAACATCTTAAAATGATTCTGTCTTAAAATGTGTAATAGTGTAAATGATTTAAATTTTTAGATTGACTCATTTTAAGTTGAAATCTTACCAAGTTACATATAGTGTTGGATCATTCAAGATTTTATCTTGTGTGCATGCTCATGCTCAGTCATGTCCAACTCTTTGTGACCCCATAGACTGTATCCTGCCAGGTTCCTCTGTCCATGGGATTTTCTGGCAGGAATACTGGAGTGAGTTGCCATTTCCTACTCCAGGGTATCTTCTCAACCCAGGGATGGAATTCACGTCTCTTGTGTCTCCTGTATTAGCAAGCAGATTCTTTACCACTGTGCCACCTGGGAATCCTTTAAGATTTCATAGGTATCTATATCTATCCATCTGTTTATCTACCTATCTAACCTATTCAGTTTATCAGACAGACAATTTTTAAAGGGATTACTTTTAAAATAATTATTTTTAAAAATTAGACAAGTGATCAATCAAAATCTTTTAAGTTACTATTAAAATATTTTACACTAATAATTTGTAAATTGATCTAAAAACTTAAAGGTGAGTTAGGCTTTTAGATTTGCACCTTGAATAGATTTAACTTTAAGCTTTAAAACTAAAGGAAACCTAGGAATGATCTTTTCTATGCATAAAGTCTTCTCTCAAGGACACAGAAACACTTTTTATTGACAACATTGATTTGTCTTGTCCCTTATCAGATTGTGAAGAGAGAGCAGTCAACACTTTCCATTAGAGTGAATGCCTCCTGCCCAGGTGTTTTCAGCCTCTCAGCTTCGTTGCTTTCTCTGCTAGCAGAAGGTTGCCATTTTCAATAATGGTGATTAGCCCGGAGTCTCGGAGATCAAGGCTAAGTAGGATGAATCAACTTGAGAAATGGCTCACATGCATTCTGGCAAGGCTTCCACTTCTTTATTATTTTATATAACCAGGTTGTATACATTTCTTATAGAAAATGTGGAAAACAAAGAAAAGGAAAATGATATTTACCTGAACATCATAATTTAAGAAATTAACAATTGTGCATATTCTGTGATTATCTTTTTCTAATTGCAGTTGTGTGTAGGTATGGTTCAGTTCAGTTCAGTTCAGTTGGTTAGTCATGTCGGACTCTTTGCGACCCCATGAACTGCAGCACGCCAGGCCTCCCTATCCATCACCAACTCCCGGAGTTCACTCAGACTCATGTCCATCGAGTCAGTGATGCCATCTAGCCATCTCATCCTCTGTCGTCCCCTTCTCCTCCTGCCCTCAATCCCTTCCACCATCAAAGTCTTTTCCAATGAGTCAATTCTTCGCATGAGGTGGCCAAAGTACTTGAGTTTCAGCTTTAGCATCATTCCTTCCAAACAACACCCAGGACTGATCTCCTTTAGAATGGACTGGTTGGATCTCCTTGCAGTCCAAGAGACTCTCAAAAGTCTTCTCCAACACCACAGTTCAAAAGCATCAATTCTTCGGCACTCAGCTTTATTTAGTTTCACATATAGTGAGTTTACACAATAAGGATCACTGATCTGACACACACACACACTTTCCATACCATGTTGTTATTATATGGCTTTCTACTTTGTTTTCACCACTCAGCAATATATTATGAATGCCTTTTAGAGTTAATAAAACATAAATAAGTACAAAAGTACATAAAAATATATTTTAAAAACCTGTGTAAAAGTATATAAAAGCATACAATGTGTTAATAAAATATAAGTCAATAAAATTTTGTTTAATGGCTATATAGGCCCTTACTAACCAAACCTCAACTCTTGAGCATTTTGTCTACCTCTTTGTTAAAATAAGCAAAACTAAGTATACCTCTTTGACTCATGCCAATGGACAGATTTCATTTTTGTTAATTCATATCATAATTTCATTAAGATACTTACATATGTGAAATATCTGGAGAAATGATTATATGTTCTTTAAGGATTTAGAATCATATTATCAAGTTCCCCTCCAAAAATAAGAACCAGTTACTACCCAGTTAATACTCTAAAGGGCCCTAGTTTCTTCTAGTTAAGAATGATGTTTTGAAATTAATATTGGGGCTTTAGGTCTACGAGTTGTTATTGAAGTGAAATTGAACCCAGGTCATTCTCAGTGAACAGGGCGCATACACACACTTACATTGATATTTCTATGCATATATTGAAAACCATTGTTCATGCTGAAACCTCCAATTCTAATTCATTGCCACAGCATGGTGTTCTAATTTTCTTTCTTTCCACATTTGTAACTCTTTAACAGCAGGATGTCTGGTGCCTTCTCTCTGTGTGATTACTTAATCACCACACTTGAACTTCATCCTCTACGTAGGCAGTTAGCACTTCCCCATCCAGTGGCTTTATGACCGAAATATCCATGAAGGGGAAGGAATGAAAGGGAAAGGGTACAAAGAAAATATTAGAGCTATATTTTTTCTGTTTAAAAACTTTTGTTCATGATTCTATTTATAAAAATAAATATTTAGAATCATTTTAGGCTAGTGAAAAATTGCAAAGATAATACAGAGAGTTCTGGTTTACCTCACATGCTTCTTACCTGTTGTTAAGATCATACATTAGTATATGTGTCACAACTAATGAAATGACATTGATATATTTTAATGAAATAAAGTCCATAAATGATTAACATTTCTAGTAACATTTATAAAGGAAAAAAATGATTATATCCCTGTATCTCCAATATTCTATTTTCACTGCAGTCCCCTTCCCCTCCCCCCGAACTTGATTGTTATTTAAATAGAAAACACTAAAATTGCTGGTGTGGTAGGAATTCCTAGGAGATCATCCTCCTTATAGATTTTCTGGGGTTTTGCTGCAGCAAACTATTATCTGTAGCTCAGAGTGCTTTTTTTTTTTTTTTACTGGACAGATAATCTTATGAGGTAAGGTCTGCAAACTGCCTGGCATAGTGCCCCAGGTCACTTTATTTATCAGGCACCAGAACATAGCATTAGGGGGCTACAGGTTTTTCAGTGGTCTGCAAAAAATAGGCTTGAAACCAAGAAAGAAAATTCTCTGGAGATTATGATAAAAAGGCAAAATCTAAATGAATACATGTTTTATTAAATGTCTATGAAGCATAACGTTATTGTCAACTTCATGAGTTGTTAAATTTAGTGTTCATAAAAATGTCATATTTGAAAATAATCTGTAGACTAGATTTTCTACAAAATGATTGCTGAGAAATCAGAGCTTATCCTAATTAGATGAGAGACTTGTAGCCAATAATTTCAAAAGCAAAATGATAATAGTAATTATGTCTTTTTTTTCCCAGCTAAAATTATTTTAATGTGGGACAGGAATGAATTTTATTGTGCTTGTTAGCTTGTTAGAATATCTGTGACAATCATAAAAATGTCCCACCTAGTAAATAATGAGTCACCAGCGAATGTTATTTTTCTTTCCTGATCTTTCTCTCTTTGAATGAATAATTTATACCATAGGGAATAATGACTTGATAATGTATAAAATACATTCACTGGCAAATTTCAACAGATCTGGTGATTTTAATTCATTTTGAAGAATATAGTAAAAATAGGATACAGTGAGAAGAAACCCAGGCTTGTAGGCTGAAGCTTTTGCTGACTTACTTGCTCTGTCACTTATTTGCTCCTAAATTTCAATCTGGTTTCCACTGCATCATCTGAAAACGGGAGTACTAATTGTACCTGTGTATCTACATGGAAGTAATGCTTGTGAAATCGCTTACTGTGAACAGTCAGTGATAAGTTTCATCAACTGTATTAGATGATAAGCACTCATCTACAATACTTTCTCCATCCTGATTTGTCCCAGAGACAACAATAGTGCTGTGGCTTTAGCCTTTCTCATAGGTTTTAGAAATCTAGAAAGATGGAAAAATATCTATTAAATTTTCCTCTATGAACAATTATATGAAGAATCTGAATTTTTAGGTAGTGAGTCATTATAAAAACCTATAAACTGAAAAAGGCCTATTCACCAAAAAGTTTAGCAAAATAGTTCTAAAAGACAAAACAAAGATATAGTTCTCTTGTTTAATTGACAGACTGGCATTTATTGAATATTTCATTCCTCAAAATGGTTGATCCTTATGTCTTGGCAAGGTCAAGAAACTGATCCAAGTTTTGCTCAGGAAGTATAGTTTGTTATGTTAAGCTTTAAAGGTAAGTTTTTAAGATCCTCTAATAATTTTTCATCACTTTTCTGAACTTAGTATCATTTTAAGTCGTAATGAAAGCTCTATCCCAAATGTTGTATGGAAGGACAAGTAATGACTCCTTTTTCCTATTTCCTTTAATGGTACAGCCATGACCTTTTCTTTTAGTTCCAAGCTAATTTAAGAACTCTAAGGTGGGCATATAGATTCTTAATTGGTGATATCTTTTGCAGGATAGATACTTTATTATGGACTTAATGTCTAGGCTTATCATAGCTTTTCTCCCAAGAAAAGCTATGACAAACTTGCTCCTTGAAAGAAAAGCTATGAAAAGCCTAGGCAGTGTTTTTAAAAGCAGAGACATCACTCTACTGGCAAAGGTCTGTATAGTCAAAGCTATGGCTTTTCCCAGTAGTCATGTATGGATGTGAGAGTTGGACCATAAAGAATGCTGAATGCTCTAAAGAATTGAGGCTTTTGAACTGTGGCATTGGAGAAGACTCTTGAGAGTCCCTTGGACTGCAAGGAGATCAAACCAGTCCATCCTAAAACCTTGAATTTCATTGGAAGGATTCAAGAGCTAAAGAGCCTCTTGACAAAAGTGAAAGAGGACAGTGAAAAAGTTAGTTTAAAACTCAACATTCAAAAAACTAAGATCATGGCATCTGGTCCCATCTGGCAACTGTCCCTACTTCTTGGCAGACAGTTGGGGAAACAGTGACAGACTTTATTTTCTTGGGCTCCAAAATCACTGAAGATGGGGACTGTAGCCATGAAATTAAAAGATGCTCCTTGGAAAGAAAGGACAAACCTACACAGTGTGTTAAAAAGCAGAGACTTCACTGAGCCAACAAAGGTCCATATAGTTCAAGTTACGGTTTTTCCAGTAGTCATATATGGATGTAAGAATTGGACCATAAAGAAGGCTGAGTACCATAGAATTGATGCTTTTGAACTGTGGTGCTGGAGAAGACTTTTGAGAGTCCCTTGGACTGCATGGAGATCAAACCAGTCAATCCTAGAGGAACTCAATCCTGAGTATTCATTGGAAGAACTGAGGCTGAAGCTGAAACTCCGATACTTTGACCACGTGATGCAAAGTGCTGACTCATTGGAAAGACCCTAATGCTGAGAAAGATTGAGGGCAGGAGGAGAAGGGGGTGGCAGAGGATGAGATGGTTGGACAGCATCACCAACTCCATGGACAGGAGTTTGAGCAAACTCCAGGAGATAGTGAAGGACAGTGTAGCCTGGCGTGCTGTAGTCCATGGGGTTGCAAAGAGTTGGTCACGACTTAGTGACTGAACAACAACGTAGTTTAGTATATAACGTATGCTTGACAGATATATTTGAGAAATTGAATGTTTGAAAAACAAACAAAATACATGATTATTTTAGTGATGTGTGTGTAGTGTTCCATTTTTGGAAAGCTAAAAATTAGCACTATTTTGTTAAATACCATCCCTGCAGGCATTCCAGTGGGTGGGTATGAACCTTGCAGGACAAGGGGAAGCAGCAGCAGAATGGAATCCTGCCAGCTCCCTCCTAGAAATCAGACATCAGTCTGAACCTCCCTCATAGGTCTCCTGCCTCTGTCTGATCTCTTCCATAGAGCCTTGATCTGAATGTTGAGTGGCCTTCAGCCTTTAAATCTAGAGTGGATGTTCACAGTGTTCTGGAGCATGGCTAAGACAGAAGGAAGTAGGGAGATAGCCCACACTTGTTCACAGACCCCGGGGTGAGGAGACTCGCCAGCTGCCTTCCACAGGTGCTTCCTCTTCTTATTGCCACTCTCATAGCCTAGAGTAGAATTAGGACTGAGGAGGCAAAAAGGGTTTGGAAGGAAAGGGGAGATTCAGTGGGGTAAGGGGTAATTTTAGTTGTGCATGATAAAATGAATTAACTGGTAAGTTAAAGATGTCCTCTAGTGCTAGGAATCTGCATAAAACTCCTCAGTATGGAAGAGAGGGGTGGGATAGAGAAGCCTGTACTGTCCTGTGGTGAACACGGTCAGAAAGCATTTGCATTGCTTGGCTTAGCTGGTGCTGCTACAAAAAAATAGTCTACAAATGCCACAGTCACATCATGAAGGCTGACCTCCCTTCCCTTTCCAAATCTCCATGGGTTTCTCTAAATCACTCACAATCACTTCTAGTGGGAAATTCTGAATTTGGCCTATGAAAGGTGGTTTAGGGCATGGATTTATAATACACAAAAGTATCTATTGTGTAAATGTCAAGAACCACCTTTGTGATGTGAGTTTACAAAGAAACTACAATAAAACCATAATCCCCTGGTCATGATAAACGCCTAGCCAAGTCAAAATGTCCAGGTCCAGGGGGCATAGCCACGTGCTCATAGTGATCCCAAGACTGCAATTTGTAATTGTTGAAATCTTGCTTCAAATGAAAGAATTATTTTTTAAAAGATGACCACATAAAAAGAATTTGTGATTTTACCCAATATTCTGTTGTTTTTTGTGTTTTCAACAACCATGAATGGTATTCATAACCCCTCAAAGTTTTCAACACAGATTTAATTTAAATTTTGAAATATGTGTCTTGTATATGAACCTGGGAATGAGGAAGATAGTAGTGACAAAGCAGTAATAGCAAGGATTGTGAAGGAGTAGCATTTACAGATACAATGACAGTTACTCAGTAGTGACTCATATCTTTACACAATATCCTTTAGCTGCATGAAAGGTTATCAGGTACTTGCAGAAATTAAAAATTACAGCCTCATAACCAGTGGGGGAAGATGAAGTTGTTATAACACATGTAACATAATCCACCCTATTACATATAAACAGCTTTTAGATCACAGGTCTATTCCTATTTTTATTCCTTCACAATTTATACTATTTGTGCTTTATTTGAGGCTCTTTACATCATGAGGAGGAATACTGGATCATCATTTGAAAACATTGTTTTATGATAATGCAATAGTTTGCTATAGATGGAAAATCTAAAATTTTCTCTGTGGTGTGATGATAATATGAACTGTCCAATATTTGGATATTGATAGATATCCAAAACCAGCTGCAGCGTTATTTGGAAAAATTACATGAGTATAACACCAACTAGTAATATTATATTTATTCATTTTGTTTTACCATAATGTTTTACCATTTTGTTCTAATCAGAGTTCTCAAGACAATGGAACTGTGCAGAAAATTTTTTATTATTTTATTATTATGAGTTGAGACTTTTGGTTTTGTTGTTTTTATTTTTCTGAAGCAGATTTTATGGATTCTTCATTTTTAAATTGAAGTATATTTGATTAATGATGTGTTAGTTTCAGATATACAACAAAGTGATTTAATTATGCATATGTATCTATCCTTTTTCAAATTCTTTTCCCATTTAGGTTATAATAGAGTCTTGAGCAGAGTTCCCTGTGTTAAATTGTAGGTCCTTGTTGGTTATCTATTTTAAATAGAGCAGTGTATACATGTCAGTTTTATTTATTTATTTATTTTTAATTTTATTTTATTTTTTAAACTTTACAATATTGTATTAGTTTTGCCAAATATCGAAATGAATCCACCACAGGTATACCTGTGTTCCCCATCCTGAACCCTCCTCCCTCCCCATACCATCCGTCTGGGTCATCCCAGTGCACCAGCCCCAAGCATCCCGTATTGTGCATCGAACCTGGACTGGCGACTCGTTTCATACATGATATTATACATGTTTCAATGCCATTGTCCCAAATCTCCCCCAAACACAATATGAATGATGTTCCATTTTGATTTAGCCTCTCCCTCTCCCACAGAGTCCATAAGACTGATCTATACATCAGTGTCTCTTTTGCTGTCTCGTACACAGGGTTATTGTTACCATCTTTCTAAATTCCATATATATGTGTTAGTATACTGTATTGGTGTTTTTCTTTCTGGCTTACTTGTCAGTTTTAAAATCACATTCGAGTTGAGACTTTTGAAATATCTCCAGTTTTATGAAATTTTTATACAAAAGTGAAATACCAAAACCAACCTTTATTTTTATGGGAACAATAACAACAACAAAAGGACACTAAACCCTGATCAGACAGCCTTGTGATTGTCTATCCACAAATAATCCTGGTTTATTTGGTCATTTTTTCTGCTTCAAGTTCATTAACATCATTGACACCCCTGTTTATAGTTTTCACTAAATGCAGCCCACAGGCCAGCTGGTAATGAGGGGAAGCTGTTTTCTCCTAGAATGTTTAATTAGCTCTTTCAGCCTGGGAAAGTACGGGCAAAAAGACAGTGAGCTTTAGTGTAAGAACAGTTGAACAAAGTTCTATTTAGTCTGATGCTTTTCCTCAATTGTAAAATTGATCCTCTTAATCAGTATTGTAGAGAGAAAAAGAGATAATCCCACAGAGAAGCAGGGTGGAAAATGATAAAAATTCAATGAGGCTTGACAGTAGCACCACAATTTTGAAGTAATATAATTTACAAGAATAACTCTGTTCATGACTACTTTTAAGTACAAATAAAATAAGCAAACACAATATGAGTGATTTTCAATTTTGATTTAGCCTCATTCTTGGTTCCATTATCTTAAGTAATCTAGGACCCTCTAATCAAGCATTCACTTGATAGAAAGATGAACTTATAAAAGTTCAGTAAAAACATAGTGTATGTACACATAGAGCTGGCATCAGAGCACAAAGCACTCAGAGTGAAAACCTCAAAGGCCATCTCCATGATGGCTGCTACACAGCCCACCTGGGCCCGTGGTACTCCTAGCAATGTAAGCATTCAGTCTGTCCGTATTGGAGGTTCATATACGCTGCCATGTTTGGCAAATTCAGTATCTCCTGAATAATGCCACAATGATGGGACAAAGAAGTTTCTAAGAGTAAAAGGTCACCATGAGGATGTTAGGAGTTGGCAGGGGGCATCAGACTTAGTTGGAAGTTGGTGAGTGTGCAAGTAGGGAGGAGAGTGATCAGGAATGGTATCAATTCCTGGTACAGTGAGATGAATACACTTGGCCACAGCCCTTCTTAGTCCCCAGACAACATGTTGTTCAGTGGCTAAGCTGTGTCTGGCTCTTTGTGACCCCATGGACTGCAGCATGCCAGGCTACCCTGTCCTTCACTTTTCTCCTAAAGTTTGCTCAAACTTATGTCCATTGAGTCGGTGATGCCATCCAACCATATCATTCTCTGTTTGCCCACTTATCCTCCTGCCCTCAGTCTTCCCAACATCAGGGTTTTTTTTCCCACTGAATTGGCTCTTTGCATCAGGTAGCCAAAGTATTGGAGCTTCGGTATCAGTCCCTCCAATGAATATTCAAGGGCAACTTCTGGAAAACTGTAAAGTGCTAGATTAACAGGATAGCTTCTGCTATTTGGGGGGATACATTTGCTAATGGCTGGACACTAGAAAAGGAGAATGTTTCTTTACTGGTTTGAGATGAACATGAGATGAAAAGATCTGGAAACCAAAAAACTACTGATAAAAGCATTAAGTTCCTAGGGGCAGCAGAAGCCAAATGTTCCCATAGTGGTGATACCAGAAAGAATGGCCAGCAGCCTCAATGCCCAGAAGGGAAAGGGGAGTAAGACAGCTGCAGCCAAGGGACCTCTGTCCTGATTCTGACTCTGGGATTTGGTTTACATGGGATCACCTTCTTCCCAATCCCCACGATTCTGAGAGAATTTGAACAAAGAAAGCAGCTTGAGTATCTGGTAAATAAAGGCTTCCAATTCAGTAGAAGACTATGGGTAGGGACCTAAATTTGTCGACCACTTTCAAATTAGTGTTGTTTAAACACCACTCCTTGATATGTTCCTGGTCCCTTGCTGAGTCTTTTGCCAAATTCTTTGCAATCTCCTATAAACCTGATGCTGAGTTTAGCCCCTTTTGTATTATCATTGGCTTTCTGGCTCTGTTCTTAATTTTTAAATTACATCTGACACATCCCAGAGCCTGCAACACTATCCCAGAATCCAAGTTAAATTTGTCCTGTCATTTCAGTGGGTGGGTTTGCCAAAATAATATGAGCCAGAGTTTTACAATCAGCAGTAATGATTAACTAGGTCTATGAAGGAAGCTTAAGGCAAATGGCTAGTAGATGATAATGCTTCTTAGTGAAGAAGGCAAGATTCATCAACTAAAGCTCTATAACTGAAGGAAAATTCAATAATCAAGATTTTGACAATGGCCTTGATAAATCCCAGGCCTATAAGGGAATGAATGAAAAATTAGAGTTTTTCTGGTACCTTTTTGTCCTCATCTAGTTCTGTGTTCAAAGGGTCACCATTTTAAAAAGACAGAAGGATGGCTTTGGGAGAGTAGGAAGAACTGAGTAGAGTCCTGTGAGGAATGATCCTGGGCAGAAGCAAAGATATTGATTACATTATTGAGAATCACATTTCTTAGAATGTCAGGTACTTTGTGAGCAGAGTTAACAAGCATTGTCTTTGGGGATAGTTTTACTACCATTGTTTATGTGCTATGGAATCTCTCTCAATCATCAACAAAGGAAGAGAAGACTGCATGAGGAAGAAATGACTTATTTATGGAATCCAAAGACTACAAGGTGCTAGCCTCTGAGCATCTGGTGTGTGGAAGACCAGAGGTAACAAGATACTCTTGAGAACCCAGGGGCACTCTCAGATTATAGCCCAGCTTGTATCCCTGAATTCTCCACACGTGTGATAGTCTGCAGAAAACTGGTCTCCACAGAGTGGTAAAGTCAAGTGATACATTCTATTATATCCCAGGAGACCTGGCCTCTAACCCTGACTTATTCCCTTGACTAGTACAAAAACCCAAGTAAGTCACTCTTTTCCTCTGGCCCTCAGTTTCCTCATCTTTTTAAAAAGAATTTGCATCTTGCTTATTTCTCATATTTCTTCCAGTATTGGATCTTTCACTTTATCTTTTGAGAAAATCTTGCTCAGTACCATTCTGCACCAATCTGATGATTCTTTACACTCATCTCACACGCTAGCAAAGTAATGCTCAAAATTCTCCAAGCCAGGCTTCAACAGTATGCGAACCGTGAACTTCCAGATGTTCATGCTTGATTTGGAAAAGGCAGAGGAACCAGACAGCCAATTGCCAATATCTGTTGGATCATCAAAAAAGCAAGAGAGTTCCAGGAAAATATCTACTTCTGCTTTATTGACTACACCAAAGCCTTTGACTGTGCAGATCACAATGAATTGTGGAAAATTCTTAAAGAGATGGGAATACCAGACCACCCGACCTGCCTCCTGAGAAATCTGTATGCAGGTCAGGAAGCAACAGTTAGAACTGGACATGGAACAACAGACTGGTTCCAAATCGGGAAGGAGTAGGTCAAGGCTGTGTATTGTCATCCTACTTATTTAACTTCTATGCAGAGTACATCAGTGAAATGCTAAACTGGATGAAGCACAAGCTGGAATCAAGATAGCTGGGAGAAATATCAATAACCTCAGATATGCAGATGACACCACCCTTATGGCAGAAAGCAAAGAAGAACTAAAGGAGAACTTCTTGATGAAGGTGAAAGAGGAGAGTGAAAAAGCTGGCTTAAAACTCATCATTCAGAAAACTAAGAGTATGGCATCTGGTCCCAACACTCCATGTCAAATAGATGGGGAAACAGAGAGAGACTTTATTTTTGGGGGTTCCAAAATCACTGCAGATGGTGACTGCATGAAGTTAAAAGATGCTGCCTCCTTGGAAGAAAAGTTATGACCAACCTAGACAGCATATTAAAAAATAGAGACATCTCTTTGCCAACAAAGTTCCATTTAGTCAAAGTTTTTCCAGTAGTTATGTATGGATGTGAGAGTTGGACTATAAAGAAAACTGAGTGCTAAAGAATAGATGCTTTTGAACTGTGGTGTTGGAGCAAACTCTTGAGAGTTCCTGGACAGCAAGGAGATCCAACCAGTCCATCCTAAAGGAAATCAGTCCTGAATATTCACTGGAAGGACTCATGCTGAAGCTGAAACTCCAATACTTTGGCCACCTGATGCAAAGAACTGACTCATTTGAAAAGACCCTGATGCTGGGAAAGATTGTTGGCAGGAGGAGAAGGGGATGACAGACAATGAGATGGTTGGATGGCATCACTGACTCCATGGACATGAGTTTATGTAAACTCCGGGAGTTGGTGATGGAGAGAGGCCTGGCGTGCTGCAGTCCATGGGGTCGCAAAAAGTCGGACATGACTGAGGGACTGAACTGAAGTGAACTGATGATTCTTTTGTCTTAAGCCCTTCCTGTGTCTCAACCAAGGTCCATTAAGTTCTGTTTGACTCATCTTTCTCTTTGGATCAACAATGGTCTGGTCCATTCCTGCCTCATTTAAGACAGGGCAATATAAAATAAGGAGCACTTTCTTTATATGTGTATGTCCTTTTTGAGAATTTAATTTTGAACTACAAAGTCAGCAAATATTTTGTTGAGAACGATCAGCTTATTATTTTTTTAATAAATCAGGAAATGTTCTCATAACAGATGATTGAAAATTCCTGCAAGCCTGTGTGCTAAGTCACTTTAGTCATGTCTGACTCTTGGGGACCAGTCTCTTCTTTCCATGGGATTCTCCAGGCAAGAATACTGGAGCAGGTTGCCATTTCCTACTCTGGTGTATCTTCCTGACCCAGGGATCGAACTCACAGTTTAATGACTATTCACTTTGTTATCATAAGTGAACTATGTGAAAAAATACTTAAAAATGATTGATACAATAGTGTCAGAAAACACTGTAATCTAGGTGCTCACACTTAAATCCAATGAGTTTAATACTCCTATTTCTTTTATTTTCTACAACTGATTTTATGTTTTTGATTAGAGGAGCTATTTTGCAACATTTCAAAACCTTTTAACTCATGCAATACCCTTCAATATCAGTAACAAATTTTGATTTTGCACGTTGTTTCTAAGCAATTCACTTAACCTCACTGAACCTCCTCTTTTTCATGTGTAAATTGAAGAGGTTGAAATAGCTAATCTCAAAGGTGCCTTCCAGTTTGCAAATGTTATAATTTGATGTTGCTGCTCATTTATTGTACACAGTGAGAAAAACTATTTTAGCAGCCAGGCACAATAGGAAAACTAATGATTATGGCTTCAACAGTGGTCTAATTAGGGCGTTTAGATATAAATTCAACTTATGCCAAGGTCTTTCTCATGAGACTTGCTTGAATGGTGGTTTTAAGGGATATTACTAGGCTTGGGTGAATTCCAAAGTATCTTTATTTCATGGCTCCAATATTTTTGCCTTACAATAAAGTCATACTGTTGTTGTTCAGTCACTTAGTAGTGTCCTACTCATTGCGCCTCCATTGACTGCAGCATGCCAGGCTTCCCTGTCCTTCACCATCTCCTGGAGCTTGCTCAAACTCATGTCCATTGAGTCAGTGATGCCAGCCAACCATCTGATCCTCTGTTGTTCCCTTCTCCTCCTGCCTTCAATCTCTCCCAGTATCAGGGTCTTTTCCAATGAGTCATTTCTTTGCATCAGGTGGCCAAAATATTGGAGCTTCGGCTTCAGCATCATTCCTTCCAATGAATATTCAGGATTTATTTCCTTTAGGATGGACTGGTTGGATCTCCTTGCAGTCCAAGGGACTCTCAAGAGTCTTCTCCAACACCACAGTTCAAAAGCATCAAGTCTTCGGCGCTCAGCTTTCTTTACAGTCCAACTCTCACATCCATACATGACTAATGAAAAAACCATGGCTTTGACTATATGACCTTTGTTGACAAAAGTGATGTCTCTGCTTTTTAATATGCTGTCTAGGTTGATCATGGCTCTTCTTCCAAGGAGCAAGTGTCTTTTAATTTCATGGCTGCAGTCACCATCTGCAGTGATTTTGGAGCCCAAGAAAATAAAGTCTGTCACTGTTTCCATTGTTTCCCCATCTATTTGCCATGAAGTGATGGGACCAAATGCCATGATCTTTGTTTTTTGAATGTTGAGTTTTAAGCCAGCTTTTTCACTCTCCTCTTTCACCTTCATCAAGAGGATCTTTAGTTTCTTTTTGCTTTCTGCCTTAAGGGTGATGTCACTTACTGTTAAAAGGTTATGGTGTAAAAAGATTCTGATAATGGGGAATTTTTTTTTTTTTTTTTTTTTAAGGAGGATTCTGAGTATGCTTTGCATAGGATTACATAATTTCCGAGACAGAAGGGATACTGGAAATTTTATGTAGACTTAACTTGTGTAGGATTCCCTGGTGGCTCAGATGGTAAAGAATCTTCTTGCAACACAGGAGATCTGGGTTCAATCCCTGGGTCGCGTATATCCCCCAGAGAACAGAATGGCAACCCACTCCAGTATTCTTGCCTGGAGAATCCCATGGACAGAGGGCTACAGTCCCTGAGGTCACAAAGAGTTGGACTAAAGCTTTCACTTTCAACTTGTATAGGAACAATGCTAAAAACAAGGCAGTAAATATATGGACCTCATTCATTGATTGGAAGATTTCGTATAGATAACACACAGTTCTTTTAAATAACCTTTAGAATCAGGGCAACTTTAAGAATTTTTATACATATTAAAATATAGTTTAATAATTATAAAGAAAGGATGTTGGTATAAAATTTAAAATTCTACTATGTGTTATAAAACATTCAGCTTAAAAATATTTGTGGTTTATGTTGCTTGTGCAAGTGTATGTGTGTGTTTATTTTTAAACTAACAATCATTTGGGCAAATATTTAAAAGGACTTGCCTTTGTTCTGATCTGTCTCCCAGAGTTGCGTTTTCAGTTTTTCCTCTCATCTCAGCACTAGGTCCACTTTTTAACTTCTTACTTAGTATCTGAACTTTACTATCTCACTTTGCCCGTCTTCCTCTTCATGTGGCTTCTTGAAGAGGAAGATGCCTCATCTCAGTAAACACAATGCACCTTGTCTTGTATGTCAAAAATCTGGGGACCGTTCTTCCAATGAATTACTAACAAATAATTACATAATTACTAAGTCCTGTTAATTTGACCTAAGAATCTCTTGAACACATCCCGCTCTTTCTATCTCTGCTGCCAACAAATTTAAACTAAATTTGTTGATCCATGGGATCGCAGAGCTGGACGTGACTGTGTGACTGAACAACAACATATAACTTACTTTGATGTTCTGTGTCCAAAAAACTGCTTCAGAGAAAACCCATTATACTTCACTCAACTTGACAAGCTTTTAAAAAATGTAACTTTTCATCTCTGTTATGGATTACTGATCTCTTTCGTATGCACAGGTATAATAGCCTCCTAATCATCTCTCCAGTATACTTTCCCAAGTTCTTTTTTTTTTATTGTTGTATTGATAAACACTTGAAACACAAATACCATAATACATTTCCTTCACACAATAACAAATTAGTTTGAAGAATAGGATTTTTCTGTAATAAAATCATTGAAAAAAATGGATAGCAGTTCTGCCAGCTTTTCAAAAACACATACACACACAAAGTGAGATTGTTTTGAAGAGGATCCGGCATTCATTTTGGCAATTTCCTGAAATCAGAAGAACTTATTTTTTCTCTAGCTTTGTTGTTGTTGTTCAGTCGCTAAGTTGTGTCCGACTCTTTCAGACCTCATAGACTGCAGCACGCCAGGCTTACCTGTCCATCACTATCTCCCAGAGTTTACTCAAACTCATGTCCATTGAGTTGGTGATGTGGTCAGTGAGTTTCCTGAGATCATCAAAGACAGTGAAAATGAAAGTGTTAGTTGCTCAGTTGCATCTGACTCTGCAGGCCTGTGACTGTGGCCCAATAGGCTCCTCTATCCATGGAATTCTCCAGGCAAGAATAATGTAGTGGGTTGCCATTCCCTTCTCCAGGGGATCTTCCTGACCCAGGGATTGAACCTGGGTCTCCTGCATTGCAAGCAGATTCTTTACCATCTGAGCCACCAGGGAAGCCCTGCCCCAGATCAGATTATCTTACATTAAGTACCCTGTAGTTGTAGGAGTGCCTTGTGTTCTCTTTACTGCTCCACCAAATACTTTTGTCTTTGCTCAGTTACTGAACTGTTTGTTATGAGCATAGACAGAGGAGGAAGTAGATTGTTTCTCTGGGCTTTTTCATTATCCTTTATCTGTTATCACATATCTATTGTGGAGATTAGCTGTCTTTTTTTTTTTTTTTAATGATCTTTGAGGTCACTGTGAGAGCTCTGACCAGATCATAGTGCTGAATCCATTCTACCAAAGCAACATGGACCCAAGGTCTGTTCTTTAATTAAATATCAATCATTGTTTCAGGAATGCCTCCTTGGTGAGACGTGTCTTCTGGCAGTAATGAATCTTAAAGCTCAAAGAAGACAGTTAAAGGAGTAACCAGTGACCCTTCATGGTCCTCTTAAAGGGAAAGTGGCTAACTCATTTTAACCATCAGTTAAAACCATTTTCGCATCAGGATTTAAGGTTAAACATCACAATTGATAATTTAAATGATTTCTCATACTAAGAGAGCCAAGAAAGTTTCATATAACAAAATGATGTAATGTCCCATAGTCTGTTTTAACTAACAAAAAGAAAATGTTGGTAATGTGTTATTTTAATAGCTTATGTGACTTTTATTCATGAGTTTCCTGAACCTCTTGTAGCCTGGAAGGAAATCATGATTTGTTTGTTAAAATGTTGAAGAGTTAAAGCATTCATTGTTTTATATAAAATTCTCTTTGAGATGAAAATAAGGTCATGTTATTTGTTTAATCATAAGTTGTGCTATATATTTTACTCTGAATATATGCTGTTACACTAATTTTAATAGTGTCATCAATTATGTTGTTGCTTATAATCATCTTGAATATTCATGAATCTTTTGATTTTTGTTCACATATTAAAAGCATTTCTGAACCATATATTTTAGTGGTTTGGAGAAAGTTAAGCTACTGTTCATCACTGATTTATGATTCTGTAATCTCTCATTGGGCCCACTGACATTTTGGCACAGTGCTTCACTGGCATGATTTGCTTAATGAGTGTGTTCTAATGGGTCTAAGAGAAAAATAAAAAATACTGCAGGTACTTCTGGAGAATTTCTTACAAACCAGGTCATGCTTGATTATTAAAAAGGAATTAGACTGAAGCTTCTATTGCCAAAGGGCATTAGGGAACAAAAATTATGTAATTAAAGTGTTTATGTTGATCAAATTAACCAGAGCACAGAGTAATCTGTAATAAGGATGAAGAGTTATATTTTTTAAAATCTTGTCAAGTTGAATGATGTATGCCAGGTTTTATCTGAAGAAGTGCTTTAGACATACAACAGCAAAGTCAGTTATATGTTATTTTATATGTAAATGTAATTTCCTTCTGAAATTCTAAAAGCAACTGTATGCTCTGATTTTTCTGGTAATAATGTGTCAGAGATTTATAATAGATTGCAGAATATAGTCTAAAATATAGATTGTATATTTGTAGAAAAATTAGGAAAAAAAATATGCAAAGGCCATTCCTGCTTGCTTACTTCTCTCAGGCAGGTAAAGATATAGCCACAGCATTTACTGTTTTTTTTCCCTATTATTTTAATTATAATTTCTCCACACTACAAACATGTTCAAGTTAGAAATTTTAGAAAATATATAAGTACCCATCCATGTACATACACACACAAAAGTACAAATCATTTAAAACTCTACCTCTTAAAGATAAAATAATTTTTTATTCTATCTTTTTGCTTTGTTTGAAGTGTCTGTTATACATGAAACAACAGACTGATTCCAAATCAGGAAAGGAGTACATCAAGGCTGTATATTGTTACCCTGCTTATTTAACTTACATGCAGAGTACATCATACGAAATACCGGGCTGGATGAAGCACAAGCTGGAATCAACATTGGTGGGAAAAATATCAGTAACCTCAGATATACAGATATTATGCATACCCTTATGGCAGAAACCAAAGAACAGAAGAGCCTCTTGATAAAAGTGACCAGGAGAGTGAAAAAGCTGGCTTAAAACTCAACATTCAGAACACTAACATCATGGCATCCAGCCCATCAGTTCAGTTCAGTTCAGTCACTCAGTCGTGTCTGACTCTTTGTGACCCCATGGACTGCAGCATGCCAGGCCTCCCTGTCCATCACCAGCTCCCGGAGTCATTCAAACTCATATCCATTGAGTCGGTGATGCCACCCAGCCATCTCATCCTCTGTCGTCCCCTTCTACCACCTTCAATCATTCCCAGCACCAGGATCTTTTCAAATGAGTCAGTTCTTCGCATCAGGTGGCCAAAAGTATGGGAGTTTTAGCTTCAACATCAGTCTTTCCAATGAATATTCAGGACTGAGTTCCTTTAGGATGGACTGGCTGGATCTCCTTGCAGTCCAAGAAACTCTCAAGTCTTCTCCAACACCATAGTTTAAAAGCATCAGTTTTTTGGCACTCAGCTTTCTTTATAGTCCAACTCTCACATCCATACATAACTACTGGAAAAAACATAGCTTTGACTAGATGGACCTTTGTTGGCAAAGTAATGTCTCTGCTTTTTAATATGCTGTCTAGGTTGGTCATAACTTTTCTTCCAAGCAGCAAGCATCTTTTAATTTCATGGCTACAGTCAAAATCTGCAGTGATTTTGGAGCCCCCAAATATAAAGTCTGTCACTGTTTCCACTGTTTCCCCATCTATTTGACATGGAGTGATGGGATCAGATGCCATGATCTTAGTTTTCTGAATGTTGAGTTTTAAGCCAAATTTTTTACTCTCCTCTTTCACTTTCATCAATAGGCTCTTTAGTTCTTCTTCACTTTCTGCCATAAGGGTGGTGTCATCTGCATATCTGAGGTTATTGATATTTTTTACAGCAATCTTGATTCCAGCTTGTGCTTCATCCAGCCCAGTGTTTCTCATGATGTACTCATAGAAGTTAAATAAGCACGGTGACAATATATAGCCTTGACGTACTCCTTTCCCGATTTGGAACAGTCTGTTCCAAGTTCAGTTCTAACTGTTGCTTCTTGATCTGCATACAGATTTCTCAAGAGGCAGGTCAAGTGGTCTGGTATTCCTATCTCTTTAAGAATTTTCCACAGTTTTTTATGATCCACATAGTCAAAGGCTTTGGCATAGTCAATAAAGCAGAAGTAGATGCTTTTCTGGAACTCTGTAGCTTTTTTGATGATCCAACAGATATTGGCAATTTGATCTCTGGTTCCTCTCCCTTTTCTAAATCCAGCTTGAACATCTGGAAGTTCTCGGTTCATGTATTGTTGAAACCTGACTTGGAGAATTTTAACCATTACTTTACTAGCGTGTGAGATGAGTGTAATTGTGTGCTAGTTTGAACATTCTTCAGCATTGCCTTTCTTTAGAATTTGAATGAAAACTGACCTTTTCCAGTCCTTTGGCCACTGCTGAGTTTTCCAAATTTGCTTGCATATTGAGTACAGCACTTTAACGGCATCAACTTTCAGGATTTGAAATAGCTCAACTGGAGTTCTATCACCTCCACTAGCTTTTTTCATAGTGATACTTTCTAAGACCCATTTGACTTCGCATTCCAGGATGTCTGGCTCTAGTTGAGTGGTCATACCATTGTGATTATCTGTGTCAGGAAGATCTTTTTTGTATCGTCTTCTGTGTATTCTTGCCACCTCTTCTTAATATCTTCTGCTTCTGTTAGGTCCATACCATTTCTAACCTTTCTTGTGCCCATCTTTGCATGAAATGTTCTCTTGGTATCTCTAATTTTTGTGAAGAGATCTCTAGTCTTTCCCATTCTAATGTTTTCTTCTATTTCTTTGCACTGATCACTGAGGAAAGCTTTCTTATCTCTCCTTGCTATTCTTTGGAACTCAGGATTCAAATGGGTATATATTTCCTTTTCTCCTTTGCCTTTTGCTTCTCTTCTTTTCACAGCTATTTGAATAGACAAATAGACAAGCATTTTGCCTTTGCATTTCTTTTTGGGGGGGATGGTCTTGATCCCCATCTCTGGTACAATGTCATGAACCTCTGTCCATAGTTCTTCAGCACTCTCTCTATCAGATCTAGTCCCTTGAATCTATTTCTCACCTGCACTGTATAATCGTAAGGTATTTGATTTAAGTCATACCTAAATGGTCTAGTGATTTGCCCTACTTTCTTGAATTTAAGTCTGAATTTGGCAATAAGGAATTCATGATCTGAGCCATAGTCAGCTCCCAGTCTTGTTTTTGCTGACTGTATAGAGCTTTTCCATCTTTGGCTGTAAAGAATAATCAATCTGATTTCAGTATGGACCATCTGGTGATGTCCATGTGTAGATTTATCTCTTGTGTTGGAAAAGAGTGTTTGCTATGACCAGTTCGTTCTCTTGGCAAAACTCTTAGCTTTTGCCCTGCTTCATTTTGTACTCCAAGGGCAAACTTACCTGTTACTCCATGTATCTCTTGACTTCCTACTTTTGCATTCCAGTCCCCTATAATGAGATCTTCCCTGGTGGCTCAGAGGTTAAAGCATTTGCCTACAATGTGGGAGACCTGGGTTCAATCCCTGGGTCAGGAAGATCCTCTGGAGAAGGAAATGGCAACCCCCTCCAGTATTCTTGCCTGGAGAATCCCATGGACGGAAGAGCTTGGTGGGCTACAGTCCACAGGGTTGCAAAGAGTCGGACACGACTGAAGTGACTTCACCTTCACTTTCTTTCCCCTATAATGAAAAGGACATCTCTTTGGGTGTTAGTTCTAGAATGTCTTGTGGATCTTCACTGAACTATTCAACTTCAGTTTCTTCAGCATTACTGGTCAGGGCATAGACTTGGATTATTGTGATATTGAATGGTTTGCCTTGGAAATGAACAGAGATCATTCTGCTCTTTTTGAGACTGTATCCAAGTACTGCATTTCAGACTCTCTTGTTGACTGTGATGGCTACTCCATTTCTTCTAAGGAATTCTTGGCCACAGTAGTAGATATAATGGTCATCTAAGTTAAATTCACCCATTCCAGTCCATTTTAGTTTGCTGATTCCTAAAATGTTGGCATTCAATCTTGCCATCTCCTACTTGACCGTTTCCGATTTGCCTTGATTCATAGACCTAACTTTCCAGGTTCCTTTGTAATATTGCTCTTTACAGCATCGGCCTTTACTTCTATCACCAGTCACATCCACAACTGTGTTGTTTTTGCTTTGGCTCCGTCTCTTCATTCTTTCTGGAGTTATTTCTCCACTGATCTCCAGTAGCATATTGGGCACTTACCGACCTGGGGAGTTCATCTTTCAGTGTCCTCTCTTTTTGACTTTTCATACTGTTCATGGGGTTCTCAGAGGCAAGAATACTGAAGTGGTTTGCCATTCCCTTCTCCAGTGGAAAACGTTTTGTCAGAACTCTCCACTTGGAGAAGGAAATGGCAGTCCACTCCAGGACTATTGCCTGGAGAATCCCATGGACAGAGGAGCCTGGTAGGCTACAGGCCATGGGGTCGCAAAGAGTTGGACATGACTGAGTGACTTCACTTTCTTTCACTTTTTCCACTATGACCCATCCATCTTGTGTGGCCCTGCAAGGCATGGCTCATAGTTTCATTGAGTTAGACAAGGCTGTGGTCCATGTGATCAGATTGGTTAGTTTTCTGTGATTGTGGTTTTCAGTTTGTCTACCCTCTGATGGAGAAGGATAAGAGGTTTATGGAATCTTCTAAATGGGAGAGACTGACTGAAGGGGAACCTGGGTCTTGTTCTGATGGGCAGGGCCATGCTCAGTAAATCTTTAATCCAATTTTCTTTGATGGGTGGAGCTGTGTTCCCTCCCTGCTATTTCAGTTCAGTAGCTCAGTCATGTCTGACTCTTTGCAACCCTATGGACTGCAGCACCCCATGCTCCCTGTCCATCACTAACTCCCAGAGTTACTCAAACTCATGTCCATTGAGTTGGTGATGCCATCCAACTATCTCATCCTCTGTCCTCCCCTTCTCCTCCTGCCTTCAATCTTTCCCAGCAACAGGGTCTTTTCAAATGAGTCAGTTCTTCACAGCAGGTGGCCAAAGTATTGGCATTTCAGGTTCAGCATCTCTCCTTCCAATGAATATTCAGAACTGATTTCCTTTAGGATGGATTGGCTGGATCTCCTTGCTGTCCAGGGACTCTCAAGAGTCTTTTCCAACACAACAGTTCAAAAGCATCAATTCTTTGGCACTCAGCTTTCTTTGTAGTCCAACTCTCATGTCCATACATGACTACTGGAAAAACCATAGCTTTGACTAATTGGACCTTTGTTGGCAAAGTAATGCGTCTGTTTTTTAATATGCTGTCTAGGTTGATTATAACTTTTTTCCCAAGCAGCAAGCGTCTTTTAATTTCATGGCTGCAGTCGCCGTCTGCAGTGATTTTGGAGTCCCCCAAAATAAAGTCTGTCACTATTTCCACTGTTTCCCAATCTATTTGCCTTGAAGTGATGGGATCAGATGCTATGATCTTCGTTTTCTGAATGTTGAATTTTAAGCCAACATTTACTCTTCTCTTTCACTTTCATCAAGAGGCTCTTTAGTTCTTCTTTGCTTTCTGCCATAAGTATGGTGTCATCTGCATATCTTAGGTTGTTGATATTTTCCCCAGCATTCTTGATTCCAGCTTGTGCTTCATCTAGACCAGTGTTTCTCATGATGTACTCTGCATACAAGTTAAATAAACAGAGTGACAGTATACAGCCTTGATGTACTCCTTTTCCTATTTGGAACCTGTCTGTTATTCCATGTCCAGTTCTAACTGTTGCTTCCTGACCTGCATATAGATTTCTTAGGAGGCAGGTTAAGTGGTCTGGTATTCACATCTATTTAAGAATTTTCCACAATTTATTGTGATCCACACAGTCAAAGGCTTTGGCTTATTCAATAAAGCATAAGTAGATGTTTTTCTGGAACTCTGTTGCTTTCTCGATGATCCAACAGATGTTGGCAATTTGATCTCTGGTTCCTCTGCCTTTTCCAAATTGAACTTGAACATCTGGAAGTTCACGGTTCACATATTGTTGAAGCCTGGATTGGAGAATTTTGAGCATCACTTTACTAACGTGTAAGATGAGGGTAACTGTGCGGTAGTTTGAGCATTCTTTCTCATTGCCTTTTGGGGTCAAACTATGGTGGAGGTAAATGGCGACCTCCTTCCAAAGGTCCCACGCACACACTGCTATACTCAGTGCCCCAAGCCTACAGCAGGCTACCGCAGACCCACACCTCCACCAGAGACTCCTGGACATTCACGGGCAAGTCTGGGTCAGTCTCTTCTGCAGTCACTGCTCTTTTCTCCTGGGTCCTGATGTGCACAAGGTTCATTTTGTGCCCTCCAAGAGTCTATTTTCCCAGTCCTGTGTAAGTTCTAGCAGCTCTATGGTGGAGTTAACGGTGACCTCCTCCAATAGGGCTTATGCCATACCCAAGTCTGCTGCACCCAGAGCCCCTGCCTCTGCGTCAGTCCACTGCTGACCCATACCTCCACAGGAGACGCTCAAACACAGTTCTGTCTCAGTCTCTGTGGGGTCTCTGGGTCTTGGTGTGCACAAGCTTTGTTTGAGCCCTTTGAGTATCTCTGGTGGGTATGGGGTTTGATTCTAAATGTGATTTCACCCCACCTACACTCTTGCTGGGGCTTCTCCTTTGCCCTTGGTCATGGGGTATCTCCTCACAGCTGCTCCAGTGCCATGCAGCCACCACTCCAGCGCCCCACAACCCATCACTTCCTGGCAAATAGATGGGAAACAGTGGAAACAGTGACAGACTTTATTTTCCTGGGTTCCTAAATCACTGCAGATGGTGACTGCAGCCATGAAATTAAAAGATGCTTGCTCCTTGGAAGAAAAGCTATAACCAACCTGCTGTTGCTGCTAAGTCACTTCAGTTGTGTCTGACTCTGTGTGACCCCATAGATAGCAGCCCACCAGGCTCCCCCGTCCCTGGGATTCTCCAGGCAAGAACACTGGAGTGGATTGCCATTTCCTTCTCCAATGCATGAAAGTGAGCAGTGAAAGTGAAGTCGCTCAGTCATGTCCGACCCTCATCAACCCCATGGACTGCAGCCTACCAGGCTCCTCCATCCATGGGATTTTCCAGGCAAGAGTACTGGAGTGGGATGCCATTGCCTTCTCCAATAACCAACCTAGACAGCATATTAAAAAGCAGAGACATTACTTAGCCAACAAAATCCATCTAGTCAAACCTATGGTTTTACCTGTAGTCATGTACAGATGTGAGAGTTGGACCATAATGGAAGCTGAGCACTGAAAATTTGATGCTTTTAAAGTGTGGTGTTGGAGAAGACTCTTGAGAGTCTCTTGGGCTGCAAGGAGATCCAGCCAGTCCATCCTAAAGGAAATCAGTCCTGAATATTCATTGGAAGGACTGATGCTGAACCTGAGACTCCAATACTTTGGCCACCTGCTGTGAAGAACTGACTCATTTGAAAAGACCCTGATGCTGGGAAAGATTGAAGGTGGGAAGAGAAGGAGATGACAGAGAATGAGATGGTTGGATAGCATCACCGAGTCAATGGACATGAGTTTGAGTAAGCCCCAGGAGTTGGTGATGGACAGGGAATGCTGGTGTGCTGAAATCAATGGGGTCACAGAAAGTTGGACACGACTGAGCAACTGAACTGACCTGACGCATTCCTTTTTATCTTTCCTTTTAAATTTGATATGTTAATATTTCTTTACATGTTTACAAAAATGTTTTACTTTGTAATGGTTTTAGATTTAAATTAAGTTGTAAAAATAGTAATTTTTCTCTGTGGTCTATGCCCAGCATCCCCCATTGATAACATTTTATATAACCGCATTTATATGTTTATATAACATTTTATATAATCACAGAGTACATTGATCAAAAGCAGGAATTTACATTGGCACAATAATTTTGTCTAAAGATCTCATTCAGATTTTTCTAGCTTTTATTTTTACACAAGCCCACTGTGTGTATGTATATATGTTCTGTCAAATTTTATCTTCAGTGTGCTTATATTTGTGTTTCTTCTTTGGGGAATGAAATAAATATCTTTTCATAAGGTTAAATATCATTTTCACTTTTTTGTCTGTTCGTGTATTTTACTCATTTTTCTGATTTTCAGATGTTGTTCATTATTAAGTTGTTAAGTTTTGTCTGACTCTTTATGACCTCATGAACTGCACCATGCCAGGATTCCCTGTTTGTCACTCTTTCCCAGAGTTTGCTCAAAGTCATGTCCACTGAATTGGTGATGCTATCTAACCATCTTATTTTCTGCTGCCCCATTCTCCTCTTGCCCTCAGTCTTTCCCAGAATGAGGGTCTTTTCCAATGAGTTGGCTCTTTGTATGAGGTGGCCAAAGTGTTGGAGCTACAGCTTCAGCATCAGTCCTTCCAATGAGTATTCAGACTTGATTTCCTTTAAGATTTATGGGTTTGATCTCCTTGCCGTTCAAGGAACTCAGCTGTATTTATGGTCCCACTCTCACATCTGTACATAACTTTGACTATACAGACCTTTGTTGGCACACTGATGCCTCTGCTTTTTAATACACTGTCTAGGTCTATCATAGTTTTTCTTCCAATGAGCAAGCATCTTTTAATTTTGTGGCTGCAGTCACCATCTGCAGTGATTTTGGAGCCCCCATCTGTTTGCCATGAAGTGATGGGACTGGGTTCCACGATCTTAGTTTTCTGAATGTTGAGTTCTAAGCCAACTTTTTCACATTCGTCTTTCATGCTCATCCAAAAGCTCTTTAGTGCCTCTTTGCTGTTTGCCATTGGAATGGTATTCTCTGCATATATGAGGTTGTTTATTTCTCCTGGAAATTTTGATTTCAGCTTGTGATTCATTCAGCCTGTCATTTTACATGATGTACTCTGCATAAAAGTTTTCATATGTCTTACCACAAATTTCAAGGGTTATTTAAATCTTAGCGAGTAAACTCTTTATTTGGTAGCCATGCTTCAATATTTATTTAAGCCATCAATGATTATTAAATATTTAGATCATATCCAAATTTTTATATTAAAAATGATACAATTAACATCCTAATGGATTCCTTGTCATGTCCTAAATATAATTTTTAAGGAATCAGGTAGTTTGGTTAAAGTGTAGGCACATTTTTTAAAGTTTTCATCATGTTTTGTCCCTTAATTTTGAGAGAGATTTCCAGTATAAACTGTTTTCAACAGCATGCACCTTTACCAAAAACTAGAATCAGAGATTTAAAAAAAAAAAAATCTTACTTGAAAGGTGCCTCTAATTCTTTGATTAACAGAGATTCTAAACTTTTCTTCCTCAAATAATTAAATATTTGTGTTTTTCTTATGATGGAATGCCTATTAATGTTCTTTGCCCCTTTAAAATTGATTGATTTCTACAAGCTGTTCATAGGTAAAATGACAAATTTTCTATCATATATGTTGCCAATTTTCTCTGCTCTAGTTGCATCTTTTAATTTTGTTTTTGCTCTTTATGTTGTATAAATCTTAAAATATTTATAATTATTGTTATCAGTCTTTATACACCCAAAGAAATACTCTTTCTAATTAATTTATTTCTTTTACCCATCAGTATATGTAGAACTTACTGGCTTGCCATGAATATTAGGTAGAACTCTGTTTCTCCAATTAATTTATGAAGTTTGCCATGTGTTCCCTGGAAGGCAATGGTTTTGTATTTCAGGCCAAATTTACACTATTTCTACTCAGAAAACCCATCAGTAAAAATTGTTTTGTATCTTCCCATCCCATAAATACTGAAATTTATCTTACACATTTGCTATAAAGTTATTTAAATTATTAAATCACTAAACATGCACTAATTTAGAATTTCATATGTTTCTCTTTTTCCTTTCACTCTCAATCTGTAATTACAACACAGATCATCTTGGTCTCACAAAAATTCAAGAGAAGTGTTCGTACTAAAAATAGTGTTGTAATTTTCTTTATCAGTCATTTTGTTTTAATTGGAGGATAATTGCTTTACAATATTGTGTTGATTTCTGCTGTATAATAGTGGAAGTCTGTCATGTGTGTGTGTGCGTGTGTGTGCACATATATATATGCCCCTCCCTCTTGAGCTTTCCTTCCCCTTTCCATCCCAGCCCTGTAGGCTTTCACAGAGCGCCAGGCTGGGCTCCCTGTGTTACAAAGCAGTTTCATTCTAGTTATCTGTCTTATACGTGGTAGTGTGGGGCCTCCCAGGTGGCACTGGTGGTAAAGAACGCGCCTGCCGATGCAGGAGACATAAGAGACTAGGATTTGATCCCTGGGTCTGGAAGATCCCCTGGAGTTGGAAGTGCAACCACTCTAGTATTCTTGCCTGGAGAATCCGATAGATAGAGGAGTCTGGTGGGCTACAGTCCATGGGGTTGCAGAGTTGCAACCCTTCATGACTTCACGACTTCACTTCATGACTAAAGTGACTTAGCACACGGCAGTGTGTATTTGTCAGTGCTACTTTCTCAACTTATCCTCAGTCATTTTAAGTGTTATTGACTTCAGTCATTGCTGTTGAAATTTCTTCTAGGCTGAACCCAGCCAAACGCTCCACCTGCTTTTTATCTGTGGGAAAATCACAACAAAACAATATGGGCAAAAATATTAACTTTCTCCTACCATTTTGTCTCCTACCATTTTGTCCCTAGGAACAGATCTCGTAGTCAGATTGTTCTGTTCTGTTCTGTTCTACATCTGATCTAGCCATTTATCTTTTCCTTTAAATGTTTTTTAAATTTTATTGTAGTAGGAGCACTTACCATGAGATCTATACTCGTGTATAGATATGCACTCTGAAGGATTTCAGCTGGATTGTCAGTTTGAAAGTATCTCAGTGTATCTTTTTAGTGCTAAACTCAATTTATATTTGATACTTTTATTTAACCTATGAATTTAGACTCAAGTAATGCAAATTTTCAAATCTAAATTTCCTGTCCACCTTTCAGTGTTTCCTTTCTGCTTTCTTTGGATCAGCTATCTTCTTCTTCTTAAGAAAACATTTTACTGAAAGTGTAAAATTAATCCTTTTCAAGGATTTCAAGGAAAAAAGGATCACCTCTGTAATTAGAGTTGCTGCTACTACTACTGCTAAGTCACCTCAGTTGTGTCCAACTCTGTGTGACCCCACAGACGGCAGCCCACCAGGCTCCCCCGTCCCTGGGATTCTCCAGGCAAGAACACTGGAGTGGGTTGCCATTTCCTTCTCCAATGCATGAAAGTGAAAAGTGAAAGGGAAGTCGCTCAGTCATGTCCGAATCTTCGGGACCCCATGGGCCGCGGCCCACCAGGCTCCTCCATCCATGGGATTTTCCAGGCAAGAGTACTGGAGTGGGGTGCCATTGCCTTCTCCGGTAATTAGAGTTATCCACCTTTTATCTATTTATTTTTTTAAACTTTAAGATCTGACAGTGTAATCTTACTTTTGTCATGTACAGTCCTTGGGATTTCAAGGCAATTACTTAACCTTTCTGATCCTATTTTCATAATCAATAAAATGGATTGAAAACAGCTTATCTTTTAAGGTGGCAGTGAGGATTAACTGAGGTACTTCAGTTAAATTAAAAGAAAAATTAGGCGATTACATGTGCAGGGTATGTTGCTAGGGTATTAAAATTAGGAAGGTAGGCACTCAGCCCTTAGGCGATTTTAGACAAAGAATATGGAAAGAGTTTGAGGGTTTCAAAAAGACTGGTCTAGGAGGCCAATGTAGTTTCAATTTCATTATTTCTGCTAATAATATGAAAAAAGTATCTTGCCATTCTATTTAAATGTCTGTTTTATCATTAGTTTAATGGAGAGCTTTAATTCTATTCATCTAATGTAAGAAGGTCAAGTTTCTCAAATAGTCTCTGCTATTTGTAAAATAAGAGCCAAAAAGATTAAAAAATGAAGTTTGAGAATAGCTGATTCTACATTTGTGAGTTTATCTCGGTTGGGTAAGGAAACAGAACCAGAGATACTCAGAAAAGTGAGAGTGTTGGTCATTCTGTCCTAACTCCTTGTGACCACATTGTAAGCTCCTCTGTCCATGGCATTCTGCAGGCAAGAATTCTAGAGTGGATAGCCATTTCCTTCTCCAGGGAGCTTTCCAAGCCAGGGAGCAAACCCAGGCCTCCCACACTGCAGGCAGATTCTTTACCATCTGAGCCACCAGGGAACCTCACAGTTCAGTGATTAGACTAGGGCTAGATCCAGGTTCCTAGTTGTTTTCCATTAAAAACATTTTCACAGTTACATCAGAATTGCTGAATTTTTTTTTCTACCAGAAACACTATTAAGAAAGTGAGGTCAGACTTTCAGGTAAGTAAAACAATTTTAAAAAATCAGGTCTTCTAATTTTTAAAAAAGGTCTTCTCTATGAATGGGGCTAATTTTCAGCATCTACTTACTTTTTAACACATACCAGTGAGCTGTAGTCATTTGAAGTTTCCCTTTAAATGGGAGGCTATAATCAGAAATAATTTGAGCTCCACATTTTATAGATACTTATTGAGAGTGTCAGTTCTGTGCAAAAAGTCTTTAAATAAGAAAAATTATGCACAAAATTCTCTTTGTAACTATAACAAAATGCAATTGTAATAACATAAAAATTACAGATGAATGTAGCCTATATTGTAATCTAGTCTAAAGATTCATATTACCAAAGTGAAAGTGAAGTCACTCAGTCGTGTCCGACTCTTATCGACCCCATGGACTACAGGCCCTCTGTCCATGGGATTTTCCAGGCCCTCTGTCCATGGGATTTTCCAGGCAAGAGTACTGGAGTGGGGTGCCATTGCCTTCTCTGTTAACAGCAGCTAGGCATATTATATTTACTTGGAGCTGGTATACTTGGTGACAGCCTTAGTAATATACAAACTCAAGAATGAACATTTCTAGATTTTATATAAAACCATGAAAGATCCTGGATAACAAAGCAATGTTTGGAAAGAAGAACAATGCTGGGTGCATCATGCTCTCTGATTTCAACTATACTACAGAGCTATATAATTAAAACAATATGTTATTGGCATAAAAACAGACACATGGATCAACAGACCACAGTAGAGAATCCAGAAGTAAATCTATGCATTTATGTTAGTTAAGGAGCACAACAAAGGAGCAAAGAATATACAATGGGGAAATTATAGTCTCTTCAATATATGGTATTGGGAAAACTAGACACACATGAAAGTGAATGAAAGTAGATCACTATCTTATACCATACACAAATATTTTAAATAGAATTAAATACTAGAAGGAAAAGCCTGAAACTATAAAACATAGAAGAAAACATAGTCTGTAAAGCCTGAAACCATAAAATATACTAAAAAAAAAAAAGCATAGGCTGTAAGCATGTTAACATTAGTCCTGGACATGAGTTTTTTCTTTTTTGAATTTGACACCAAAAATAATGACAACAAAAGCAAAAATAAAATGAATGAGACTACAACAAACCAAAATGATTCTGTATAACAAAGGATGTATTACATCATTATTTACCATAGCCAAGATATGAAAACAAACTATCTATCATCAATGGATGAGTAGATAGGGAAACTATAATACACATACATATACCATTATATATAGTAATATTGCTGCTAAGTCTGCTAAGTCGCTTCAGTCGTGTCTGACTCTGTGCAACCCCATAGACAGCAGCCCACCAGGCTCCCCCGTCCCTGGGGTTCTCCAGGCAAGAACACTGGAGTGGGTTGCCATTTCCTTCTCCAATAGTAGTATTATTCAGCCATAAAAATAATAAAATCTCACCATTTGTGACAACATGAATGGACCTTGAGAGCTTTATACTAAGGGAAATAACTCAGAGAAAGACAAGTACCCTATCATCTCTCTTTTATATGGAATCTAAATAATAAAGACTAAACAAGCTTATAGATACAGAGAATGGATTAGTGGTTGCCAGAGCCATGGTGTGAAAGGTGAGAGAAATAGGTGAGCTGTCTTCATTTTTTTTATTAGTTTGAATAAGTTTAATTAAAAATTATTAAATTGTACCACAATAAAGTAGATTTAACAAAACATTATGTTGAAATCTGACCTCAGATGTTCTGTATATCAGTTTGCTTTTCTTTGGTTTCTTAGATCCTTGAACTTTGGGTTACCAGAAATGTAGCTTTGGGGAATAAATATTTTAAAAGTCTTAACAAAATATATGATGGAATGCTGACATGCAGAATGTCTTAGAACAATATATAATGAAATGTTGCTATCTATGGAAGGCACCTACTTTCCATGAAGTTGCACAGCAATATTGTGTGCACAGAGCTACCTGGATAGGGGTTCATGTAGCATTATTCTGGGCTCCTGTCATGATTTAAGGGAAGCTTTCACAATGTCCAGAGCTCTTGGTGTCCAGCGAATGAAGGAAGGGGATGTCCTCAAGTTCCTTACAGTGGGAATACTCTGAGCTGGCATGGATCTTGACTTCCATATGGAACACTACTTCTACAAAAGGAAAAGTAATAATGTCTTACATCATAAATCTGAAGAAAATCTGAGGGAAGCTTCTGCTAGAAGCTTATGCCATTGTTCGCATGAAAAACCTGGCTGATGTCAGTGTCATTTCCTCCAGGAATACTGACCAGAGAGTTGGGCTGATGTTTGCTGCTGCCACTAGAGCTACTCGTATTGCTGGCTGTTTCACTTCTGGAACCTTCACTCACCAGATCCAGACAGCCTTCTGAGAACAGCCTTCAGGAGGTTACTGATCCCATTAGACCACCAGCCTCTCACAGGGATGTCTTATGCTAACCTGTCCACCTTGCTCTGTGTAACAGAGACTCTCTTCTGGACTTTGTGGACATTGCCATCCTAGGCAGCAACAAGGGAACTCACTCAGTGGATCTGAGTGGTGGATGCTAGCTCAGGAGGCTCTGCACATGTGCGGTACCATTTCCATGGTAGTAACACGACTGAGAGACTTCACTTTGACTTTTCACTTTCATGCATTGGAGAAGGAAATGGCAACCCACTCCAGTATTCTTGCCTGGAGAATCCCAGGGACGGGGGAGCCTGGTGGGCTGCTGTCTATGGGGTCGCACAGAGTCGGACACGACTGAAGTGACTTAGCTGTAGCAGCAGCAACATCATAGGAGGTCACACCTCATCCTGAAGAGATTGCAAAGCAAAATGAGCCATTGCTGAAAAGGCAGAGTGACCAAGTAGGAACTGTTCGGGGTTAATAGGCTGGTCTAGTACCTGAGTTAACTGCTATTCAATTGAGATCACAGAGGTATCTAGAGGTTCAGGTGTTCTGGGGCCGGTTCAGCAGTCCCTATGGCAGGCGGAGTTGCTCAGCCCATCACTGAAGACTGGTCTGCAACCCATACTGCTCAGGTCACTGAATGGATAGGTACAAGCCTGAGTAGCCTGAAGTGGTTCATTCAGACTTTAAAATAGAAAATATAAAATAGAAATAAGTGTGAGAGAAAGTGTTTCTTTAAAAAAAAAAAAAGGAATTCATGCACATATAGAAAAAAACACCCCTGAACTTTCATTGTTCTATCACTCCTGAACAAAACTACAGTGATCATTGTCTTACCTAACTGATGTTTGTATTACTTTAAAATCACATATGTTAATAGAAGCTGTTACATCTTCTCATGTGCACCTCCTTATGCCAAGATTATGATTTTTAATCTCAATTGCAAAAAAAAGTGAACTGGTGTCTCTTAGAGAAGATTTTATTCTATTCTTGGACAGAGATAATTCATGGGCATAAAACCTTCTATCATTGCCAAAAATAAGGGAAGTTTAAAAAATATATCAAGACAATTACTAAATAGATGCATAATCTAGCTGAAGGAGTTGGTCATCAGCTAAGAGAAAAAAATGTAAGCTTGAAATCTTAAGTAATGGAAACTTTTCAAGTCTATTAAAGGCCATAAGTTAAAAATGAAACTTAAAAAGTGAGAATGAAATACACACTGGAGTAGTTGTAATGCCAAAAATGGAAAACCTTGATAGATGGTAGATGGTTGGTTTTTTATTGATTTTAGTACATTTTTATTGATTTTAATAATTTTAGTACGTGTATATATATTCTACATATACATATATTTTTGCAGTGTTTAATTATAATTATACATATATATGTATACATATATATACACACACATATATATAATTATTACTGATAAGCAAGATAGAAACATATGCCTAAAAGAGGAAGTCAATATAAATATTTTTTTACTTTTTCCTGCATGTACAAATTAAATATGTATATATGTGAGTGTCTGTGTATAATCAGAATCTAAAAGAAAGAATGAAGAGGATTAATTTTGAGTAGCCACATATTCTCTAACGGTAAGAATTCTGCTGAGAGGTCTACAAGATAAGACATTGTAGCAGATGCCTGCTAAGTCACTTCAGTCGTGTTCGACTCTGTGTGACCCCGTAGACAGCAGCCCATCAGGCTCCCCCGTCCCTGGGATTCTCCAGGCAAGAACACTGGAGTGGGTTGCCATTTCCTTCTCCAATGCATGA
This sequence comes from Bos grunniens, assembly GCF_055505025.1. NCBI lineage: Eukaryota > Metazoa > Chordata > Mammalia > Artiodactyla > Bovidae > Bos > Bos grunniens. The sequence continues at coordinate 47,295,384 of NC_141168.1, read as the reverse complement.
AAGTGAAAAGTGAAAGTGAAGCCGCTCAGTCGTGTCCGACTCTTCGAAACCCCATGGACTGCAGCCTACCAGGCTCCTCCATCCATGGGATTTTCCAGGCAAGAGTACTGGAGTGGGGTGCCATTGCCTTCTCCCAGCAGATGCCTATTTACCAAATAATTTCAGCTCATGATGGCTAGGTGGGAAGGTTATCCATCAGTTGATCAACTCTGGTGGTCATATGCGTTAATTATTATAACATCCTACTTCAGGATGCTAATTTAGCCAGATGTTCTAAATGGAAGAATTACTGTATCAGATTCAAACCTTCATTTTCTAGTGGATAAAATGGCTGGATGAGCATTCAGGTGATCTTAAATTACAGATAAAGCCAACAGAAGCTTTTAAGCATAATAAAAAATTTGTATAGGTAACTATACTAATATTATAACCTAAGTAACACTGACCATTTAGAAAGTAAACAACAAAAAAATAAACAGTATTTCCTGGAAATGAAGAGAAAGAATAGGATTTGCTCAGTGCAACAAATCAAGTCATCTGAGTTTTGCCAAGAATCACTTAGTCCTTAATCCAGAACAAGCAATGACGTTTAACCTGTGGTAGAATTCTTGCTATTTTGAAGTGAGAAATTTTTTGTTAATCTAGGAGGCTTCCAAAATAAATATCTAGTTAAAATGCTAAGCCTCAGGAGGATATAAAAGTAGGAATAATAATATAATAATAACATGAATGAATAAATATTATAAACACACACATTAAAAATAAATGTATTGCTAATCAGCATCCTAATGAACACTTGAGGGAGACCCTGAAAAGATTTCCAGGGCTCTTTGTGTTGTTCACTTTTCTTTCCTGTGAACACTTAGACACTTGGATTCTCAGTCTCCTCAACTCGGAGAGTCCATGAGCCCTCTGCTTTCTCTCTCTTTGTGCCATGACCTAGAAACTCTCTTGAAGGAATGAAATAGGGCACTTGTAGGGATGACTTCTTTTGTTTTCTGTCTGCCAAGAATCAGTGCTTTTTCAGTTGTTACCCAGTGTTTTTGAAAACATTTGATTCATATATTTTGTCTGTGTTTTTGCAGAGATGGGAGGAGGATCTATTCTGTCCCTTTTATTCCATCTTGTCCACAAGCAAGAGAACACATGTCTGCTTAATATTTTGACAAATTGAGAAGTACACAAAAAAGCATTTTTGACTATCATGGCTTTCTTCGGAAAGAGCACTTGTCCATTTGAGTTGAGAGTTGTAACAATCTCCCTCTTTTCATGGAATACAATTTTTACTTGAAAAATTAACTGACAGACAAAATATGGCTTTGAGTATTTGGCACACATTTACTTTAAAATAAAAGAAGTCATCTTGTCACTTCAAAGAAAATCAACTGGTACTATTTGTTGGCAATGAAAAATTCATGCTTTTAAGAGAAAATTAGAATTCAGGAAAAATTGAGATAGCCACCGTGAGTTCGAGAGATTCCCAATCTTTACAGAGTTTTCAGATAAAGGTGTTGGTGATATTAACAAACATATTTTTATAAAATATGTTAATATTTGAAAGAATGGCATAACTCAGTGAGCCAGTATTTTTCAAGCAATCAATGTAGAAAACTGATCCATTTTCTATAAGAAGAGACCAAAGTGAAAAATACAACCTTTCAGTGTAACAGAGTATAATGTAAGAGAATGTAGCAATGTGCGTTGACTCAGTTTCAGAATGCACACTGCAGTGAAGTTTTAGTAGACAATCACTTGTCAAATTTTGGTGTCAGTGTCAATAAGAATGGAATATCTGAAGTTTTCTGAAAAAAATCTATTAAAATAGTCCTCTTATTTCCAACTACATGTCTGTGTGAGTCTGGATTTTCTTCGGATACTTCAACCAAAAGGACATAATATTACATACCGCATTCAGAAGCAAATATGAAAATCTAATGTCTGACACCATAGACGTCAGGTAAAGACTTGTGCCAAGATGTAAAATACCACCACTCTTCTCATTATTTCTTGGGAGAAGATGTAGTTATTTTCTACTAAAATATATTGTTTATTTGAACATATTTTATTTTTTAAATGAATTAATTTTAACTTCTTACATGGTTATACATAACAACTTAAACAAAACATCTTGAGATTCTCAATATAGGAATTCAGAGACCAGAAATTTTTGAGAACTGCTTCTCTAATCATTGTGATATTTTCAGCTATAACTAACACTTTAACTGACTGTATGCGATGTTATCAAAGTTTTGCTGATATACTCATGACTGTCAAAAATTCTCACAATTGGACAATGAGATAAATATTATAATCTCTTTTTTATAGGTGTGAGAAATGAGGCACAATTTACTCAAACTCATGCAGATATTAAGTGGAGGAAATCAGAATTTGGATATGGCTGAATTTGGAGCCATATGGTGGTATGGCTCCATAGTCTGTACTCCGACACCTCATTTTATATTCCTATGCTATGTTCTGTCTAAATCTTGCAGTGCTTTCAGTATTACAAAGAGTTTATATTAGAAGTATTTTCTTGTTATTGTTCAGTCATAAAAGTATTGTCTGACTCTTTGTGATCCCATGGAGTATATCATGCCAGGCTTTCCTGTCCTTCCCTATCTCCCAGAGTTTGTTCAAACTCATGTCCATTGAGTTGATGATGCTATCTAACCATGTTATCCTCTGCCACCTCCTTCTCCTCTTGCTCTCAATCTTCCTGAGCACCAGTGTCTTTTCCAATGAGTCAGCTCTTTGCATCAGGTGGCCAAAGTATTGGAGATTTGGCTTCAACATCAGTCTTTCCAATGAATAGTCAGGGTTGTTTTCCTTTAGGATTGACTGGTTTGATCCCCTTGCTGTCCAAGGAATTCTCAAGAGCCTTCTCCAGCATACCACAATTCAAAAGCATCCATACTTCGGCACTCAGCCTCCTTTATGGTCCAAGTCTCACATCCATGCATGATTACTGGAAAAACCATAACTTTGACTATATGGAACTTTGTTGACAAAATGATGTCTCTGTTTTTTTTTTTGTTTGTTTGTTTGTTTTTAAAAAACACTATCTAGGTTTGTCACAGCTTTCGTTCCAAGGAGCAAGTGTCTTTTAATTTCATGGCTGCAGTCACCATTCACAGTGATTTTAGAGGTCAGAAAAATAAAATCTGTCACCATTTCCACTTTTACGCCATCTATTTGCCATGAGTAATGGGAGCAGATGCCATGATCTTAGATTTTTAATGTTGAGTTCCAAAGCAGCTTTTTCACTCTCCTCTTTCACCTTCATCAAGAAGCTCTTTAGTTCCTCTTTACTTTCTGCCATCAGAGTGAGATCATGTGCATATCTGAAGTTGTTGTTTCTCCTGGCAAACTTGATTCCAGCTTGTAATTTATCCCACCCGGCATTTTGCATGATGCACTCTGCATAAAAGTTAAATAAGCAAGGTGAGAATATACAGCCTTGTCATAGTCTTTCCAAATTTTGAAGCAGTCAGGTGTTCCATGTCCAGTTCTAACTGTTGCTTCTTGACCTGCATACAGGTTTCTCAGAAGACTGGTAAGGTGGGCTGGTATTCCCAACTCTCTAAGAATTTTCCACAGTTTGTATGATTCACACAATGGCTTTAGCATTGTCAATGAAGCAGGAGTATATGTTTTTCTCAAATTCCAATATTTGTAGTAGATGATGCTGTGAAAGTGCTGCACTCTATATGCCAGCAAATTTGGAAAACTCAGCAGTGGCCACAGGACTGGAAAAGGTCAGTTTTCATTTCAATCCCGAAGAAAGGCAATGCCAAAGAGTGCTCAAACTACCACACAATTGCACTCATCTCACACGCTAGTAAAGTAATGCTCAAAATTCTCCAAGCCAGGCTTCAGCAATATGTGAACCATGAACTTCCTGATGTTTAAGCTGGTTTTATAAAAGGCAGAGGAACCAGAGATCAAATTGCCAACATCTGCTGGATCATGGAAAAAGTAAGAGAGTTCCAGAAAAACATCTATTTCTGCTTTATTGACTATGCCAAAGGCTTTGACTGTGTGGATCACAATAAACTGTGGAAAATTCTGAAAGAGATGGGAATACCAGACCACCTGATCTGCCTCTTGAGAAATTTGTATGCAGGTCAGGAAGCAACAGTTAGAACTGGACATGGAACAACAGACTGGTTCCAAATAGGAAAAGGAGTACCTCAAGGCTGTATATTGTCACCCTGTTTATTTAACTTATATGCAGAGTACATCATGAGAAACGCTGGGCTGGAAGAAGTATAAGCTGGAATCAAGATTGCCAGGATAAATATCAACAACCTCAGATATGCAGATGACACCACCCTTATGGCAGAAAGTGAAGAGGAACTCAAAAGCCTCTTGATGAAAGTGAAAGTGAAGAGTGAAAAAGTTGGCTTAAAGCTCAGCATTCAGAAAACGAAGATCATGGCATCTGGTCCCATCACTTTATGGGAAATAGATGGGGAAACAGTGGAAACAGTGTCAGACTTTATTTTTCTGGGCTCCAAAATCACTGCAGATGGTGGCTGGAGCCATGAAATTAAAAGATGCTTACTCCTTGGAAGGAAAGTTATGACCAACCTAGATAGCATATTCAAAAGCAGAGACATTATTTTGCCAACAAAGGTTCGTATAGTCGAGGCTATGGTTTTTCCTGTGGTCATGTATGGATGTGAGAACTGGACTGTGAAGAAGGCTGAGCACCAAAGAATTGATGCTTTTGAACTGTGGTGTTGGAGAAGACTCTTGAGAGTCCCTTGGACTGCAAGGAGATCCAACCAGTCCATTCTGAAGGAGATCAGCCCTGGGATTTCTTTGGAAGGAATGATGCTAAAGCTGAAACTCCAGTACTTTGGCCACCTCATGCAAAGAGTTGACTCATTGGAAAAGACTCTGATGCTGGGAGGGATTGGGGGCAGGAGGAGAAGGGGATGACAGAGGATGAGATGGCCGGATGGCATCACTGACTCGATGGATGTGAGTCTGAGTGAACTCCGGGAGTTGGTGATGGACAGGGAGGCCTGGCGTGCTGCGATTCATGGGGTCACAAAGAGTTGGACACGACTGAGCGACTGATCTGATCTGATTAAGTTTGCAATCAGTTTTAAATATGGGAGATAATTTACCAAATTCACAACTTTTTTGTGTGTGACAGCATTGAGTTAGCATTGAGGAATATTCATTGTTTAATTTCTAAAGAACATTCAGTGTATATTGGAGTTTTAAGACTTGTATGCTGAGTGTTAAAACAAGTAGAGTGAATAGTGAGGGCTCCTCTCCATGTATAAAAGCTGAAGTTTTGGGGATGAGCACCATCTGGATCCCAGACATAATTTTAAAAATGATGACAAACCACATGAGATCCTTGAGCTGTACTTGAATTCAGCATGTAGCAACCCTGTGATTTATACATCTTTTTCATTTGGGGATGATGATAGTACTTGACTGTGACAGGAGCATTTACTAAAGACTTACAGATACTTTCACTAGCAATTCCAGACAAAAGTCATTCTATTCATATTCAGACTTTCTGAATCAGTTAAGATTTATAAGACTTGGGTATCTTTTGATTTAGTCTCACTTATAAAGCTGAGATACAGAAAATCAAATTAAGAATATTCCCAATAAAGTATCAAATGAATACTTTGTTCCTGAGGGATTCATGAGGATGTATTAAGAAGTGAAATACCAAGTATACAACTTAGTTTCAAAATACCAACCCACTGTGTGTGTGTGTGTGTGTGTGTGTGTGTGTGTGTGTGTGTGTGTGGAGAGGAGCTTCCCAGATGGCACTAGTGGTAAAGAACTTAACCTGCCAATTCAGGAAACATGAGAAATGCAGTTTGACCCCTGGGTCAGGAAGATCCCCTGGAGGGGAGAATGACAGCCTACTCCAGTGTTCTTGCCTGGAGAATCCCATGGACAGAGGAGCCTCACAGGCTACAGTCCATAGGTTTGCAAAGAGTCACACATAACTGATGTGACTTAGCACACACACATTGTTTGTAAAGGAAGACAAAGTATGTATAGCCAAATGGTACCACTGATGAATCTAGATAGAGTGTGTAGATGCTTATTGATTGTACTATCATTTCAATATACTTTTCTGTGTAAATGAAAATTTTTACAGTAAAGTTTAGGAATGAGAGAAAGAACTCCATGTGAAAACTAGGATTGAAAACAGAAGCAAATGTAGTTTTTGAAGTATGCTTCCTTGTATTGTGTTCAAGGCCACAGGGAGTCACATGGGGGCTCCTTGTTAGGGTTTTTAATGTTCCTTTTATATTTACTTGGAAGGGCATTGAAAGTAATTTTCTATAAACAAAGTGTATGCTTGTTTTTGAATCCTTAGATAGAAATCTTTTACCTATACTACCAAGTAGGTGTTAATACACCTAATATCTCTTATTTCATAGATATCAGCCACTTTTGACTTAGAGAATCAAACATTGTAGTAGTAAGAAATGGGGCTCAAATTTCTTTGGTTCTGATCTTGTGAGTCCTTGGGCAAGCCATTTCAACTCTATGTGCCTGTTTACTAGTCTGTAGAACTGAGATAATAATAGAAGCTACCTCATAAGAAACTTGTGAGAATTCCTTGAATTAACATATGCAAACATCTTAGAACCTTTCTAGCAGCATGGTAACCCTTCAATACATATTAAGTACTTCTGTTGTAATAAGCAAAGAGTGTTAGCCAGTCATTGATAAGTCACTAATATCACTTACTTAAAAAGAGCTAAAAGTCTTATACATAGAATCAGACCTTGAACTCCTTGAGTTCAGCATTTCAGTTAAATGTAACTAGAACTTGTATGATTTCAGTTCAGATGTTCAATTAACTATATCTTCCATCTTCATGTATGATCATTGGGCGGTTTTAGCTCTTGTAATTGCAACTCTCAACTTTGTTAGCCTTAAAAAAAAAAGACAAGCAGATCAATTACCTTAGGCATGACTTAACTTCACTCTTTTTTGACAGTACTGGGTCCAGTTTATATTTGCCTGGTATTTAAGATGCTTTATCAAAAAAACCTGGGTTCCTAGCATCAAATTTTCAATCAGTTTAATGCTGGGGTCCCTTGTGTTTGTCTCCCAGAGAAGTTGCTTTGCTGTCCCACACCTTAGTATCAAGTACTATGCTAAGTGCTTTATTTACATTTTCTGTACAGAAAACTTATGAAGTTGGCTATGTCATACCTAGTTCACTTAGGAGGAAAACTTGTGTAGAGAGTTGAGTAATGTGCTGAATGTTGCACGCTAGCAAGTGGCAGATAGAGATTTGAAGGCAGGCTGACCATCTCATTCCCTGAAAGTTATTAGCATCTCTGTCTTTCTTAGCCTCAAGGAAAAGCATGGAAACAATCAGATCCATCAATAAGGCTATTCACAACACTAGATTCAGAGCAACTGGGCCATTTTGGTATGACCTTGCAACAGGTAAGACAAGAGTGTGAGAAATAATATTCTTTGGAATACTATAAAGTAGGGATTAATCTTTCACTGGCTACTTTAGCAGCTTCATCTGGGAGAGGTTCTTCAACCCTTGTGTACCTAATTTCTTCCTCGAAAATAAAAATAGAATCATCTGTGCAGGAGGAATGAATTAATAATATATACACAGCTCATGACATATAATAAGCACTCAATATATGTCATCTTGTTCTTTAGACTGGGAACTAGTTTTACTTTGATTAAAAGTAGTCATTTTCCACTAGAAAGCTCTTTAAAAAAGACATTTATGCTCAAGATTTCTGTAAGGCTGGTCGTATGTTGGCCCCTTCATGGTGAATGCCAGATCATTGTATATGATCCTTAGAGAAGTGTAATATGAAGTAATATCCACATAGGAGACATCCTCTAGAGAAAAATATTCCTACAGACTAATACTAAGTTCTGGCACAGAAGCAGCATTCCTGAAGCCTTCCATGGACACAAGGGTGTTTTTCAGAGACTTTCATGGCAAAGCTATGTTCTGACTCCCAACTCTGCAATCAGTTGTTCATCTAAAGTGTTTCCTTCTTCATGATCATGGCATTAGGGTAATTGATTGGCAGCTTTTTCTTTCCTATTGCTGGGTTCTCTGCTTATAGATATTCTCCCTCTGGATAAATAATATTCTAAATGGAAATTTTCATGAAAAAATTATACAATTTTATTTATACAAGTATTTATAAAATCAATATGCCTTGTATTTTGTTCTCAGAGTGGCACCAGATAATCTTATTCATTTTGAAAATGTTAATCCTTATGAATAATCTCCTTAAAAATGGGGATATTAGTAATCATATGTTAGAACTGATCAGACTCAATAATTAGAATTCCTAAAATATTTAATTCAGGTCTATTTGATGGTCATTAACTCGTTTCCATCAAATTAAATTATCTTCCAAGGGATAGTTTTAAACTGAAATGAGACTGAGCTGAATAAATTAGCTGAGAAGTCCCTGAACCGGACAAAGGGTGAGCCAAGAGTTAATATTGTTATAATTATGTTTAAGAAGGTGGGAGAAGGCGGCATGTGGTGTGATGAAAAGCTTTCTTGGTGAGTCAAAAAACACCTCAGAGTAGACATGTATCTGTAAAAATATTTGATGATTAAAATAAATTGACTTGAGATTAAAATGCATTTGGCAGTCTCAATAGTAGAGAGGTTGGTTATACATCCAACTGCATAAACTGAATACTCATTGACTTCTAGGGAATAGAATATTTAAGAGTAGATGATTATATTGTCCTAGTTAAGAAAATTCATAGTGAAACCAGAGATTCACAATATACTTATCTATTGATATTACTTATTTTCTTTAACTTCACATCTAGGTGTGAAATAATCATTTAATATTCATTGTATAGTAAAGAATTTGGCTTTGCTCAAAGAAATATCTTGCTTTTGCCCTTGGTTTCTGAGATATCTATTTAATACCTGATAGGAGCATCTTTGTTTGAGGTGGGGGCTGGCTACACTGGATGTTGGGGTCAGGTCATCTATACCCAATGGCTTGAGGATGGGGGCTGTCCCCACTATAAAGACCAACAGTGTGACCTAGAGTGGCAGCTTTGGCTCTTTTGGTATCAGTTGACCTAGAGACTGGTTCAGCCGCGTGAGCAATCAACCAACGATATCTGTGTATTAAAGCTACAGCGGAAAGTATAGAGACAGAATTTTGGTTGTGCTTCCTTGTTTGGCAAAATCTTTGCCCATTGTTACATGTCATTTCCAGGAAAGCAGAATGCAAGTTTCATGTTTGGAATCCTACTAGACTCTGCTTTATGTGTTTCTTCCTTTGACTGTTTGCAAAATTTGTATTTTTCACTTTAATAAACAGTAGCCATAAATATAAGATTTCAGGGAGTTCTATGAAAATTCTTGAACCTGAAAGTGGTTTTAGAATCCCCCTGAACTTGTTAGAAATTGGAACAGTGTTGGAAACTATGCTTTCACGCTTCAGAATTTGACTATTTCTAGGCATTCTTAATAAACATTATAAGCATTGTTAAATCCTGAATTGCCTTCTGAATTTTCTCAGCCTAAATTATATTTAGTGCAGTTTTATTGTTATTTTGGAAGTGTCCTATTTCTTAAGAAGAGATAAACACTCAAGTAATAGAATATATATTGGCTACTTACCATATATTTCTGGCTGATATATATAATTATTTTATTACTCTAGGTATTTTATTGTTAGGTATATGTCATAGTTTTAGCCATGCTCTGCCTTCTGAATAGACTATTCAATATAAACAGTACATTTTCCATTTAGTGATACAACATAAATATTTGGGTACAGTAGTTACATTCTAGTCCACATCCATCTCAATTTTTGTGTTTTTACCATGGGTTAAATCAAGCACTTTTTGATTGGTACTTTTTCCCCAGTCTAATTTTCCCTAAGGCTGTCTTAGTGACTTAAGAATAGTAACTAATTATTTTGTTGTGTCCTCATCAATTGTACAAATGAATTGAACCACCCAAGAAAGTTGGTTTCATTTGATTAGTTCCAACTCATTCTGTTTCAGCTGTGATCAATTCTTGGGAAGTGAGCTTAGAGAGACCACCTCTCCTGTGAAGTACAACACTGCCTTCTCTACTGGGGGAACATATGTTCTATCACAGTTTTATCTTAAATCTATTATTAACAAAACCTTGCATTGTGGGCTTCAGCCTAAGGCAGACATTTATAAACAGGTAAGAAAATGAGGAATGAAAATTGAAACACAGAGCCTTTGAGGACAACTGCATAAATGGTAGCACTATAGTTATCGAATTATTAAAATTCAATTAAGGAAGGTGGGTCACCTGATCTTTCTGTGCATGAACTATTTAATTATGGAGTCTGTTTCTGATATCAAATATTTCTAGACTCTGAAACTTTAACAGTGTGCTGTTTTATTTAGAAAGTATAATCCAGAGATTTCATGGGCACCGTTGTTTCAAAGGAACATATATAAGAAAGAATTGCACTGTTCTGCACCAGTTATCCAATCTCTAATGCAAACTTACTGGATAAATTCATCTGGTATCTTTCAAAATGTAACAAAGTGTTTGAAAATTATTCCTGAAACCTTTTGAGTATTTTATAATTTTTATTTAAAATGCTCACTAACAGAAATAATCTGAATGATTCCACAATACAGGAGAAAAATCTTTCTTTGAAACATGCCCATGCTTATAATTTTTTAATCCTTAAATCATAAGGAGAATTTAGGATTTTGGTTCTATTTTTTAAGAAATAGCTAATCTGGCATATGCAATAAAGTTTGCTGTAATTCTTCAATAAGAAAACTGCTTAAAAGGAGATGAAGAATGCTCTGAAGCAGGAAAAAAAAACTTTTGGAAAATAGTCTACCTTTATAATTATACTTTTAATGTCAGTGACACCATTATTTTTTAAAATGCCACCATTCACTTTGTTACCATTGAATTCTAACACCTTATATTTAGTAACTTACTTATTCCTCGAAAAAGGTGTGTGTGTGTGTGTGTGTGTGTGTGTGTGTACTCAGTCATGTCTGACTCTTTGACCCCATGGGCTGTAGCCCGCCAGTCTCCTCTTTCCATGGTATTTTCTAGGCAACAATACTGGAGCAGATTGCAGGGGATCTTCCTGAACCAAGGGTCAAACCCACACCTTTGTATCTACTGCATTTGGAAGTAGATTATTCATCACTACGTGATCTACACTTCAGGCAGATTCTTTAAAGCTACCAAGGAAGCCCTGTATAATATGATATATTTATTAATATCCTCCTTTTATAGCTGATAAAATTTAAACTCAGATGGTTTTAGTAAATTAAGCAAGTAGATCTATGATACATAAAAATTAAAAATTCAGTAATTTCTGGAGAATGATGAGACTATAAATCATTTACTGAATGAGAAGAATAAATGAAGAATGAATGAACAAATGAAGTTAGTGTCAAACTCATTGTATCTTACATCTGAATAATAATAGCAGTTATGAAATATTTTTGGGCTGTTTTAGGAACATTATATATAAAAGATTCCTACTGATGTCATTAATCCATTTAGACATAAAAAAGTAAAAAAATGTTAACAAGCTAACATCAAACATATCAATTTTTAAAATCCAATTCTTAATAAAAATTTTCAATTATATGGAAAAATGTAGAATATAAAATGACTCCCATATACTCATTACCTTGATTTAACAAATATCAACATTTTGCCACATTTGCTCTTTCACTTTCTTGCTGAATAATTTTAAAGTAAATTACATATATATTGAGAACATCTCAAACCTAAATATTTTTGTACCAATTCTAAAATGGGATATTTTCTACCATTAAAATATCAGAAAATATCATGAAATCATTAATATTAATATTATCATTAACAAAAATTCATCTATTACATTTTAAAATTTCACCAATTAGTCAAAAATGTTTTATAAAGTTCATTTGTTTAAGATCCAGTTAAGGTAAAGCATTGTTTTTAGTTGCTATGTTTCCTTAATCTTGTTAGACTGGGCACCTTTCCTCTCCTACCCTCTCCCCATCTTTTTTTGACATTGACTTATTGACGAATGGGTCCTGCTTATTTATCCAACTGCTTCTTCCACCTCATAGTGTCATCTAACTTGTTTTTGCCATTCCTCTTATTGGAGAAGGAAATGGCAACCCAATCCAGTATTCTTACCTGGAGAATTCCATGGACAAGAAGTTAGATTTAGCAGTCTGGTTATAATCATGTTATTGAATCTTAGGAAGAATTCCCTGTAAGTGATGCTATAAACTCATTCCATTCTATCTGAATGCACACAAAGTCTACTTGTCCCAGGATTCATTTTTTCTATAAATGATCTATGGGTTCAGGTGGTAATATTTTGGATTCTCCGTGGTAGATTCTACTTTACCTTCCTTATCTGAATCTTGCTGTGTAAAATACAACTGGGGGCTATACGTTTTAAATTTAGAGTTTCACGCTAATTGCTCCAAGTTCTAACCATATTCATTCTATTTTACATTTTCCGTTACTTGACATATAATTCTGGGTTTTATAGCAGGAGACAAGGGAAGTTCATCCTTGAATTTTTTGGCCTTATTCTAATTGGATTAAACTTCAAAAAACATAGAACTTTTCTTGTTTGTGGTTTGCAAGCTGGAAATTCTCCCAGTAAAGCAGAACCATCATAGAAATATTCTTCTATAGGTTTATGTTTGAAGGGGCCTAGTTTCTTCCTTTTCTGTAATTCCACAAGGCAAGCAAAAGCACCGTTTGCTTGTGGAAAACTTACAAGGCAAGTTGTTGATGCTGTAGTGAGGTGAGTGGCTGTTCAGTGGAAAATCATACTAGCAAAAGGTTCTTTCTTCACCTAGATCACGTCACCTCCCTCATCATCTATTTTCTATTGAGCTCCTGATTCTATGTAAAATTTTATTTAAGCTTTATGATAAAAGGACAAATAAAGCACTCACATATGCACATAACAACAAGCATTACACAAGAAAGTTCCAATTCTTATCCATGTGGATCTTAGTACATGGTGTAGGGGCCTGAGAATCACTTAGATGGCATCACCCCTGAGGAAGAAGCTGGCAATCCTGATCACTGCTACCTTCTCAAGCTGAGGGGCATTAGACAGCCATGCAAAGTTTGCTAGTGGAACCCAGAGATGTGGTCCATAAAATATTTTTATCACTTTTCAAATGACACTCTCTATTTCAAGACAGCTTTTGTTCAGGCTGTTTTTTTATTTTTTTTCCTCTCATGGCACTGTTCTTCCTTCTTTTTCCTGCCATGACAACTCTTAATTATCCTTTCAAAGCAGTGTACAAGTTGTCTCAAAACTAAAGCCTTCCCTGAGCCTCTGTTCTAGCTTCTTAGTATAGAACTTACCAGTTTTCAATTGATCTGTTGGTGGAACTGTTTTCTTTCTAAACTGAGTGGCCTCAGAGTTAGGTACAATGTCCTTTTCATCTCTGTTAGTGCCTTGAATTATGTAAAAAATGAATATGTGTTTAATAAATGTATGGAAAAAATTGTAAGCCTATGTAACAACTGGAAAAGAGATAAAGAAGAGAAAGCTGTAGGGAGGGGTTGTGGGGAAGGAGAGTAGTAATCAGTATGGTAGTCTGAGGTCTGATTTAAGTCTCCAGCTTTGGAATGTCACCAACTTCTAAAGCAGAAAGGCACCAATGGTCAAAGATATGCTGACTCTGGCATAACATTGTGCGTTAAGCCGAACATTTAACTATAACATTAGCTTAATGTCCATAACTCTTGATGTCCAACAACCCCCTTATTGTTTTAAATTCTCAAACAAGATCCTTTAGAGTATGATATACTGGAGCTGAGCCTAGTGCATTTTGTATTCATAAAATCTCCCACAGAGTCACTAGTAGATATTCTGTATGCTTATTGAGCTAAGCAGGAATAACTACCTTCCAAAAAATGATAACTGTGAAATAAAGATCCCAAGAAGAGACCAGAAAGTGTCCAGCTTTCTGATAGTTTACAGAGCCCCATGAAGGATAAGAACCAAGATACAGGGGAAAGAGGCTCCAAAAGACAAATGTTATCTAGCGTTTCCTCAGTGTCTTTAGGGATGTGCTAGTCAGAACCTGTGAGCAGACATTTATTTATCCACAGATTCACTCTGGATGCCTTGGAGTTTGTCATCGTCCAGTTATTACCAGAGAGCAGGATAACCAGGGGTTGGAGCTCAGCTGTTCACAACACTTCTTTCCATAGGCACAAGGAGCAACAGGAAGGATGGAGGTTCATTTCCTCTTTAGTTTCATATGTGGTTCAATGGGATGATGAAAAAGAGCAAATAGTTTGTATGTATGTGTGTGTATATATATATATATATAATATATGTATGACATATATAAACATAGGTAGACCACACACACACATGATTATTTAAAGATATGCCACTACCAAATATTGGCCAAGAAACTTAGAAGAAAATAGAAATTGATGGAAGGAAAAAAAAAAAACAACTAGAAACAAACTTTCAAATTTTGGTAAAGATTATATCAAAAGTAATGTTTTAAGTTTGAAGATGTATCTAGAATGCTTAAAGATGCATTTAGTCTAAAGTAGAGTTTATTAAATTTTCAAAATGACCTATATTTTAGAAAACATATTAAAATGGTATATACATATGTATATGAAGTAAAAAAGTAAAGCACAGAAAACTCTTCAACAAAATCCTATGCATTGTAATATTACTTAGGCTAATTCTTGTGAGTTAATATTTTCCTCAATTATGTTACTATCCAATCAAAACAGTTGTTCACACAAAAACTGTGTTTCTAATGCTGCATTAAGAAAAAAAGTTTCTTTTCTTCAATAAAATATTTATTTTTATTAAAAAGTTATATAAGTTTTGAAGCTTCATTTTTAAACTGTTTCTTTTTTTAGACACTGACTTTTTAAGCTTAATTTTTATCTTATGTATTTATTTTGGACATATCATTGCTGTACAATACTATTTAAATTATAAGTATGCAAAACGTGGTGGTGTGGTCGCTAAGTCTTATCTGACTCTTGCCACTCCATGGACTATGTAGCCCACCAGGTTCCTCTGTCCATGGGATTCCTCAGGCAAGAATACTGGCATGGGGTGCCGTTTCCGTCTCCAGGGAATCTTCCCACATCTCCTGCATTGCAGGTGGTCTTCTGCCATTGCAGGCAGACTCTTTAATGCTGTGCCACCAGAGATCCCTTTACAAAATAGTGATTCAACATTTTTAAATGTTATACTCCATGTATAATTATTATACAATATTGGCTCTATTCTCTGTGTTGTATTAATGCAATATACCCTTGTACAACAAATACAACAGTTTTTAATCTACCATGGTTATTAAAACCATAAAATAAATATTAAGAGCTTTTAATACAATTGGTTATATGTACAGGTTGTTTAATCAAGATAATCATCAGAAAAGATTATATTGAATGCTTTCTTCAATAACTGTCTGGTACATTCATGCCTGGCTGGGGGCTACAGGGATTGTCTGGATTCACATTATTTTCACATTCCTTTAGTTGAGATAAATTTTAAGAAAATAAATACTGAGGAAGTACGATGAAGGCAGCAATGGGAAAATGCACATGATAGAAGCAGTAAGAAGAAAAAGATAAATTCTGCCTATGGACCTGGTTATGCTTCATCAATGCAGAGATACCTAAGTTACTGTGGTCATTGTGGTAGTTTTATGGTTGTTGCTTTATTCTTTGTTGGTTTGTCTTCTAACTGTGAACACAATTCTTTAAGTTTTCACTTACAGGAATAGTATAAAGGGGAGAAAGAATCATGCTGATAGAGGCATGGGCACATGAATCAGTGGCACTGTTTGGGGAATTATTACTAAGCTGGTATGGCTGGAGTAGTGGTTCTTCATCAGGGATCATTTTTGCCTCCACAAGAACGTTTGGCAATGGCTGGAGACATTTTTGGCTCTGATGGGGTCAGGGTAATGTAGCATCTAGTGCAAAGAGGACAGCAATTCTACTCAACATCTTGCAGTATGAATAGGACATGCCCCACAACAAAGAATTGCCTAGTCTTAAATGTTGACGATGCTAAGCTTGAGAAGGCCTTGACTAAAACAGGAAAACTGAAGTGATAAGAAGGAGAAATAGAAGGAGATAAGGCAGACAGTATTTATGTTCTGGGAATGGTGGGGATGACTTTGCATATCAACCTCGGAAGTAAAAGAATAACATGAGTATTATCATCAGTGATGACAAAATAAAAAGATAAGGAGAGATGCTGTCCAAACATAAAACTGTTCAGGTATGCATGAAACTCATATAGGAAGTGCATTATCTAGGCTATGGTGCCTATAAATAAATAAAGTTAGTTTCTAAAAAATAAATAAATGGAGGGGCTAGTATGGGAAATACTAAGCCAGGAGATAAAGACATATAACAATATTTTATGGAGGGCTGTTTGTTGGAAGTTTAGATTTGATGCAGAGAGTTAGAGTCCTTGTTAAGTTACTGAATAGGAAAGAGATGAATGAAAATGGCCATTGAGTGATATTGGTTTTCCAATCCTGTGTTAGACAGATCATAGCATGAAGAAAATGAAGCATATGACAGGGAGACTGTTGAAGTTCTGCCCTCAATTTACAAACAAAATAGCTGGCATCCATAAAATATCTTTTCATATACATGAACCATGCTTGTAAGTTTCTTTTCAATTTTCTTGGGTATGTACACTTACTTAGTTTTTTAGCCTTTCTTCTTCAAGTACATTTCCCAACATTTCAGTGATTTATCTTCCTTTTTTCAATTGTGTTTTTTCTATAATATATCTCACTTCATTTACAATGATGATTCAGATTGAATAGTATATGCTAATACGGTTCAGATCAAAACTCATGAGAAGGAAAGTATATTCAAAAGAGATCATATATATATAGATAGATAGATCTGCCTATATATATTTAAGGAATTGAAGATATAAAAAGGGAAGGATAGATTCAATCTAATGTTTTATATTTTTTATAAATACTGAATAGGTAACAAGATGTTAAATAACTGATTAACAAATGTGAGAATAAGGAAAAGTAATATGTTAAATGTTATTTCTTGCAAATATAAACTTGTCTTCAGTCTTTATTCAAAGCCATTGCATTAAAGCAACATAATTTTTTAAATAATTGCAGTTAAGGCAAGTTTATTTTAAACATATAGAGTTAAGTTCTCCTTATATTCTTTTTTTATCTTTATATTCTTGATTACTGAAAAGAATCTGACATCCTCTTGTCTTCCATTATAAATAAAATAAAAATTCACCAGCGAAATAGTTGAATGTAAATCAATCTAGAAATTCTTTCTAAGCTCGACAGATTAAATATAATAAAGAAATTTCCACAGCAGACAATAGACTGAATTTAGCTATCTGAAACAAGTTTTTCTTTTTAAAAGCAACACTGACAATAATGCATCATAGAGTTTATAACACATTCAGAAGTTAAGTGTTTAAAAACAAGAGTACAACGTTTTGAAGGGGATAAATGGACACATACCATTTTATGGTTCTTATATGGTATGCTGCTGCTGCTGCTGCTAAGTCACTTCAGTCATATCCAACTCTGTGTGACCCCATAGACGGCAGCCCACCAGGCTCCCCCGTCCCTGGGATTCTCCAGGCAAGAACACTGGAGTGGGTTGCCATTTCCTTCTCCAATGCATGAAAGTGAAAAGTGAAAGTGAAGTCACTCAGTCATGTCCGAACCTCAGCGACCCCATGGACTGCAGCCTACCAGGCTCCTCCATCCATGGGATTTTCCAGGCAAGAGTACTGGAGTGGGGTGCCATTGCCTTCTCTGCTTATGTGGTATACGTAGTAGTATTAATATAAGGTGTCTTGACAGTGTGTGTGTGTGTGTGTGCTCAGTCACTCAGTTGTGTCCAACTCTTTGAGACCCCATGGACTGTATATACTCCACCAGGTTCCTCTGTCCATGGGTTTCTCCAGACAAGAATACTGGAACGGGTTGCCATTTGCTCCTCCAGGGGATCTTCCTGAACCAGGGATTGATCAAACCCATGTCTCTTGTGTCTTCTAAACTGCAAATGGATTCTTTACCTACTGACCATTAGTATAAGGTGTCTTGTTAGTAGATTGTGTTATATTAAAAATGTATACTATAAGCTTCAAAAACCAGTAAAATATCACAACAAAGAATTGTTGCTAAGGAAATAAAATAGAATTACAAAGAATTGTCAATCTGAAAGATAGAAAACAAAGAAAAAAAGGAAGAAAAAAGAGTTGGGACAAATAGAAAAAAAATAGCAAGATGGTGTTTTAAAATATCAATGATACATTAAATACAAAGTTAAAAAATATAAGGAAGATATTGTTAGGTTGGATAAAAGAAACTCAACTTTACGCTGCCTATAAAAAGTCCACTTTAAAAGTAAGGACACACATAGGTTAGCATTTAAAGGATGAATAATAAAGTAAAAGGATGGTAATAAATGGACTTTACTCACACTAATCACTGTAAGACTCCATTTGATATGTAGACTGTGGGCGGGCACTGAGCTCCTATAGGTTGGCTTTGTCTGCATCTCATAACTGGCTTGGATTCCTATAACAGTGCATTTTTCAACACTTTGCTAAGTACCTTAGAGCAGAGAATCTGCTAGATTATGGTGCAAAGGCCTGTAGGTAATTTCTCCATACAGCTATGTATCTGCATGCAAACTGGTTGCTGTTTAGTTGTTAAGTTGTGTCTAACTCTTGCAACCCCATGGACGGTAGGCCACTAGGCACCACTGTCCATGGGATTTCCCAGGTGAGAATACTGGAGTGGATTGCCATTTCCTTCTCCAGGGGGTCTGTCAGCCCAAAGATCAAACCCATGTCTCTTACATCCCCTGTACTGCAGGTGGATTCTTTACCACCGAGCCACCAGGAAAGTCTTATAAACTGATTTGCATTGAAAAAAGGAGCAGGGATTAAAAGTCTTGAAAAAAAGCTAGTTTTTCATAATTTTCAGAACATATTAGACTCTATGAAATGCAAAAGGAAGGAAGCAGAGGCCAATTAATAATTAAAAAATTGAGGTAATTTCCTTTTCACCTTCAAGTATTGGGAAAAGGAATGAGATACGTTTTGTCCTTTTGTCAGTATACAGTTCTCTCAGAGATATGCTAGGAAATGGATTATAGGAAAACAGGGAAGATTGGAGAGTACAAGCAGCAAGCAGGGTCCCTAAGTGATCATGCAGTTCCTTGGCATGAGCACCATCTAATATAAAAGACCTCAGGGATGCAGATGGCTACTCTACATAAAGGAATATCTAGTTTTCCACTCATAGTATCTCCAAGTCTAATTAATTAGCCTGTGGTGATTACAGGAAGGCAGGAAATTCATTGTGCTAGATGTCGTGTTTGAAATGAATCCCACAGTGAAAGAAGTTTGAAAAACTTTCTTAAAGAAGGGATGTAAAAAAAAAAAAAAGAAGGGATGTAAAAGTCAAAAGAATGATTCAGCATCAGATTCTTCTTACAGACAGGGCAAAACTGAGGCTTGGTACCCCAAGAACATGCATCATCAATGTAAAATTTGGAGATCAGTAAAGTATTGTTTGTGGAGAAGGCAATGGCACCCCACTCCAGTACTCTTGCCTGGAAAATCCCATGGATGGAGGAGCCTGGTAGGCTGCAGTCCATGGGTTTGCTAAGAGTCGGACAGGACAGAGCAACTTCACTTTCACTTTTCACTTTCATGCATTGGAGAAGGAAATGGCAACCCACTCCAGTGTTCTTGCCTGGAGAATCCCAGGGACGGCGCAACCTGGTGGGCTGCCATCTATGGGGTCGCACAGAGTCGGACACGACTGAAGCGACTTAGCAGCAGCAAAGTATTGTTTGACATAATGAATACAAAAACTTGATGGCATCCTCCTTTAGGGATTTGAATAGTTCTGAAATTTCATTGCATTCACTAACTTTATTAACAGCAGTGCTTCTTAAAGCCCACTTGACATCGCACTCCAGAATGGCCCTGGAAGACTAACCACACCATCATAGAAATCTGGTTCATTAAGATCTTTTTTATACAGTTCTTCCACGTATTCTTTCCATCTCTTCTTGATCTTTTCAGCATCTACTGCTGCTGCTGCGGATAAGTCGCTTCAGTCATGTCCGACTCTGTGCGCCCACATGGACTGCAGCCCACCAGGCTCCTCCGTTCATGGGAGTTTCCAGGCAAGAGTACTGGAGTGGGATGCCATTGCCTTCTCCGCAGCATCTACTAGGTCTCTACAATTTTTATCCTTTACTGTGCTCATCTTTAGGTGGAAAGCTCCCTTAATGTTTCTAATTTTCCTGAGGAGATATCTAGTATTTCCCAGACAACTCATTGGAAAAGTCCCTGATGCGCAGAAAGATTGGGGGCAGAAGGAGAAGAGGGTGCCGAGGATGAGATGGCTGGATGGCATTGCTGATGCAATGAACGTGAACTTGAGCAAACTCCAGGAGATGGTGAGGGACAGGGAGGCCTGGCATGCTGCAGTCCATGGGGTCACAAAGAGTCGGACACAGGTGGGCAACTGAACAAAAACTAAGTATTGTTTGATCTCTAACTTTCCAATTAACACATATAGCTTTGGTGCAATACAAAATATATTTCTTATTGTGAATCAGGGCCAAAACATGTTTGCAAGCGAATGTTCTGAGAGGACTTAAAGTCTTGGAACTTAGCTAAAAAGATCAGCTGGTGGAAGTTCATTGCAGTATAGCAATTTGAATTTAGGTAACTAAGCTATGTTTGAAAATACATACGCAATTCACTTTGGGCTATATTTCAAAAATTTTAGTTACTTTATTTTCTGGGTAAGCATCAAATTCTCAAGCTCTAAAATTTTGAGTTTCCACGTGTGTACAATAAAAATATCCACTCCAACCTTTTTCTACTAGACTTTGACTTTCCCTTCCTAGAAGCAGCCAATAAGTAATGTTTTATGTGTTTCTTTTCAGATAAATTCTACTCAGTAGCTATGAGTGTAAAAACAACTTGAGGATTTTTTTTTTTTTTTGCCTTGACTGATGAAGTCCCTGAATGGTTGACTCCCTTTCTTTGGATCAGGCTGCCTGACCTCTAGGTACTCAATACTCACACTGAATTTTGCTACTCAACTCCAGTTACCTCCAAGTAAGACTCAGATTAAATCTGGCTGACCCTATGAGAAAAAACGGGCCCACTGGCCAGTTCTTTAAGATACATATCTAACCATGCTATATTTTTTATTGAGATCCAGAGTAAACTTCTGATAACAATGGCTGACATTCAGTGTTTACTCTGTTCCATCACGATACTGAGCAGTTTACACAAACTAACTACATCACGGATTCTCACACACACAGTAAATAATCCCTGTGAGGCCAGTGTTATCATTATTGTACAGATGAGGTGACTGAAGCATTTAAGTCACTGTACGACCGCAGAGCTAGCAAATGATGGAGCTCAGAGTCAAACCAGGCAACATCCAGGGTATGCTCTTTATTCCTGTGCTGTCCACACTATACTGCCTCTTACCTACACTGATAAAGCTGTTCTCTTTTCTTGCTAGAGTAGAAGCATCGTAGCTTTTTAGGACACATGACTGCTGTTAAGCAATGGTTTTCTTCTCCTCCAACCCCTTTCTGTGCCATAGGAGTGACCAAACCCTGCACGCCTCTTTAACCACATCTCAGGAGGAATGAAGGACTACACTGCAAAACAGCTGTGTTTGTGTGTGTGTGCATGCATGCACACATGTGTTTTTAGACGTAGTGTATGAATTGGTATCAACTATCTGGAGAAAAGATAACCTGCTTTAGTATCTGCTAGAATTAGAAAATTACTCTTTCATCAGAGAGACAAACATATGCTGAAACAAGTGAAAATAGTGCCCCAAGTCTGTTTTACACTTCCCAAGACAAGCGAATGGTGAAAAAGGAGGAACACAGTTGAAAGCAGAGCCAGCAGAGTTGGCACATGAGATGTGTGAAAGATTTATTTAGTTATGTGAGGAGGGGTGTGTGATGTCGTCTTTATCAAGTCATAAGTGAAAATCTGCATTGCTCTCTAAGACTTCATGGTAAAGTGGATTTACTGTGGGGAATGCAGAGATTCCAATGTTAAAGAACCTGTGATGAAGAGATATCTGGGTTATGCTATCATTAATTTTTCACATTCTCTCCAAACATTTACTGAACTAAACAGAGTCCCTATCTATCACTAAAATGAATAGTTCAAAATATAGGATAAGTGATATTATATCATATTAAAGTGAAATAACCCCCAATATAGAGAAATTGATTCCTCTGTTATTTCATAAATGTGTGTATATATATATATATACACACACACATACATATATATATATATTCACTGAACTAGCAATATGTTATGTTTCTTCAAATTATAAGTTTAATTTTTGGCCAAGAATTTAACCAATGTATAGTAACCCTCAGAAAGATGACTACGCAAAGAATGATAGCCATTAAGATGATGTGGCCTCTTTGGATATAGACTGTTCTCATTTAATTCTAACTTTCAGAGCTTTAAACACATATGAGGACTTTGTAAATGTATGCTTAATGATGATAATAATGAAGATATTTGAATGTTTTGAAAGTTTTTTTGAAATTGTACATTTTAAAAAAATATAGAATCCCATGAAGAAAATATTTAGGATATATAGTTGGTAATAATCAGTTGGGGGTTTATCTAACTGCCTTTGTTTTTAAACAAAAAGTAAGATTTAACTTTTGAATATCTTGATAAGCTTTGCAAATCCTCAACCCCAGAACTCTACACCACCTACTATTCTTAATTGCTCTTCTACACAAGCAGCTGAAGTTGCAAGAGGAAATTTTTAAATTGTGCAACAAATTTATGGTTTCGATAATTCATGGGTATTCCAGCCTCAGAGTAATAACTTTTTTTTTTTTAAACTTTTATTCTAAGCCAAGCAATGTGCTAGACTTTTAACAGGGGTTTCCTTGTTCAAACCTCAGGTAGCTCTGATGAATTAACTGTTTTACCTCCATTTTATATATGCTAAACAAATGCTTAAGTGAAGTTTTCATTTATCCAAGTTTCACACATTTAGGAAGTATTGGGACCCACCCTAAAAATCAAGAAGTCTGATTCCAGAAGCTGTACTCCCAAGTAGTGTATGCCTTTACCTATAATTATCTGTTCTTCCTGACCCACAGTTTTTCTAATTCATAAATACCAAAGGAGATTTAAATACCCCACCCCTCACATTAGAACAATTTCTGGCTTTTCCTAGATTAATATTACCCACATAAGTTCCTTTCTTCAGGATTTTCTGTTGAGTATAAAACCTCTTGTGGCAGTAAGAGTTAAAATTGATAAATTTTTGATCCTTTCTTGCAAAAGATAGAAAGTAACTTTAGTAAAAACGAAAACAACAAAAAAGAATAAAAATCAAAACTAAGAACTCACTCAACTTGAAGTCAAAGAATAGAGCTGGGGTTATAATTTCTTCCATGGAATAAGGCTGACCATTTTATATACAGTTGATAATAGTTAAGGTGAGATGGAGAGAATACAACATGTAACTGAATTTGAAGAATATTTTATAGTAGATGAAAAAACAGAAAATATTCAATAAATGCTGCCAAATTTCATGGTCCCTGAAGAGCTAGGGCAAACTGAGTATAATGAAGGACTTTGAGGCAAGTACAGACCTGGTAGGAAAATCATGGACAGTAATATCATACTGAATTATATTTATATTAAAATCAGATTAATAATGTTACTATTAATGTTACTGTTTCATAAAGAGTTTTAGAATGTTATAGAATAGAAAAATGCAGTGATATTCCAAAGAATAATGACTTTAAAAAAGAACTACTACATTATGAATTTAGGGAAACACAATCAGCAGCAACTGTGGACTTGATGATGCCAATATTTTCCAGCTTTATATTCTGTTTTTCTGGTCCTACAGCTTTAAGACAGAAATATTTTCAATAGTATTTTCAGGAAATAAAGAAGCTTGAGATAGATATTAATGGAGAGTCTTATACACATTTCCTGAATGTTAAGGGATAGATATATAAATGAACAAACAGTCTTATGAAAGCATTAAAAATATAGTACATTAAATGAAGTATACATTTTGCTTAATACTGGGCCTCTTTGTCCAGTGAGCAGGTAGACTTTCTTGGGTTGATTTTTCAGGCAACACTCTTCATCAATAAGATGAAGGAAAATGTAGGAATGTTATATCAAGAGCTTTGTGTTTTGGGGGGGATTATGTTTCTGTATAGGTTGTAGAGGGGGATGTTTTACTAGCAAGTTTTTACAAACCAACTCAATGGAATGACTTAAAATCAATGAATTAAACACAAAAATTGGATCCGGCCATTTCTTCATGTGTTTTTCAAAAGTTAAGATAAGCTATATGTTAATAAAAGAGTGTAACTTTCTTCTAACTGGTGATATTATCAGGCATTGCAGAATTACAGTTAATTAAGTTTTTATGAGTGGACTTGACCTAGCAAAATTTTATTTGGGTAATAAGAATAAATACACTCTTTGATGCTCTTTCCTACTAATTTGAAAACTCTCTAGGGATCACAATTTACAGAGGCATAAATAATGTATTTTGATTTAGATCTTATAATTTAGATCTGATGATTTGAAAAATAGTTTGTTAATCATCAGACCCCTAAAGTAAAAATATTTTCCACAAGCAACTATGTGTAACTAAGATCCCAAGGGAATATTTACATAAGTATCCATACACTTATATGTAAATATAGTTTTCAGTTCAGTTTGGTCGCTCAGTCATGTCCGACTCTTTGTGACCCCATGAACCGCAGCATGCCAGGCCTCCCTATCCATCACCAACACCCAGAGTCCACCCAAACCCGTGTCCATTGAGTCAGTGATGCCATCCAACCATCTCATCCTCTGACATCCCCTTCTCCTCCTTCCCTCAATCTTTCCTAGCATCAGGGTCTTTTCAAATGAGTCAACCCTTCGCATGAGGTGGCCAAAGTACTGGAGTTTCATCTTCAACATCAGTCCTTCCAATGAACACCCAGGACTGATCTCCTTTAGGATGGACTGGCTGGATCTCCTTGTAATCCAAGGGACTCTCAAGAGTCTTCTCCAACACCGCAGTTCAAAAGCATCAATTCTTCAGTGATCAGCTTTCTTTATAGTCCAACTCTCACATCCATACATGACTGATGGAAAAACCATAGCCTTGACTAGACGGACCTTTGTTGACAAAGTAATGTCTCTGCTTTTCATTATGCTGTCTAGGTTGGTCATAACTTTCCTTCCAAGGAGTAAGTGTCTTTTAATTTCGTGGCTGCAATCACCATCTGCAGTGAATTTGGAGCCCAGAAAAATAAAGTCTGACACTGTTTCCACTGTTTCCCCATCTATTTCCTATGAAGTGATGGGACCAGATGCCATGATCTTCGTTTTCTGAATGTTGAGCTTTAAGCCAACTTTTTCACTCTCCTCCTTCATTTTTATCAAGAGGCTCTTTAGTTCTTCACTTTCTGCCATAAGGGTGGTATCATCTGCATATCTGAGGTTATTGATATTTCTCCCAGCAATCTTAATTTCAGCTTGTGCTTCATCCAGCCCAGCATTTCTCATGATGTACTCTGCATATAAGTTAAATAAGCAGGGTGACAATATGCAGGCTTGATATGCTCCTTTTCCTATTTGTATAGCATTAAGCTTATTACATTTATACATGTGCAATTAAACATAATATTTTAAATTTTGTTTGCTTAATGTTGGAATATATTTACTTTGTACTTGCTCTGAAGTACTTCAGGTGATGTATTTGTTGTTTACATTAAAAGCAAGTTAAAGTATACTTTGTTGAATATTTTTAGCCTCCAATTAAAATAAATAAATTTATATTAAAAAATGTACTTTGTTGAATATTTTTGTACATACCTGTTGGGTAGTTAAACTTTTTTTTAGATATCTTTGTCTTCAGTAAATTTTTAATTTTTAGCGTTCAGAAATAATCTTTTTAATTGGAACAAAGCAAGTTACCCCAAATTCATCTGAACTCTGTAGGACATTTAGTTATAAGAATTTAAGGTTCATATTTATAGGCGTGTGCCTGAAATAACTGGATTGCTTTTGCAAAGAATTATGTTAACAAAATAAAAATGAAAAGAGAATGAGAAAACAAGAAGCTTGATTCATATAAAATCAATTCATTAACTAATGTGAACTTTAAAGAAATCAGAATATTTAATTTGTTTGAAACAATGGACCTGCAAGACTTTTTCTTGTTTTTAAATGGCATCTTCAAATACCAATTTAGCAGCAGAACTTTGATGATTGCTTTGGGTAACACTTTATGTTTTTCATTCCATATTCAAAGTAAGCTATTCATTCCTGGCAAAAATAAAATTCAGCAGTCTATCACAGAATCACACTAGTTTATCACAAGAAATTCCTGTCCAGGTTGCTGACTGCCTTGTTTTAACATATGAGTCTAACTTATTTCCTTATTTTCAGTTTTATTCTTTGTTCAACAATTATATATTAATCTACTATAGAGTTACAAACATTGTTTTAAGTGCCAGGGAACATAAAGATGAGTGAGAGACATAATCTGTCCCCATGGTGGTCTCAGTCTACCACAGAAGAAACCCTGTTTCTTAAAAATATAGCTTTTAACATGAGTTTGTATGCATGCTCAGTCATTTAGTCATGTCCCACTTTTGGGATCCTATAGACGATAGCCTGCCAGGCTCCTTTGTCCGTGGGATTCCCCAGGCAAGATATTGGGGTCTGTTGTCATGCCGGCCTCTAGGGGGATCTTCTGACCCAGGGATCAAACCCATGTCTCCTGCATCTCCTACACTGAAGGTGGATTCTTTACCACTGAGCCACCAGGGAAACATTTAACATGAACAGTTATTTAAAGCACTAGTTAAATACCAAACTGCTACTAAAAGATCTGTATTAGTTCTATTAACATTTCTATAGTATGAGTGGATTAAGAATGCCACAGAATCAAAGAAAAAATCTGGGATCAGGAGGCTTCAGAAAGGAGAGAGTAATACATTAGAGAATTTTTCTGCTAAGGAAAGATATTTAAGTCAGATTATGGAAGAGCATAGGAGAAGGGAATGGCAAACCACTTCAGTATTCTTGCCTTGAAAACCCCATGAACAGTATGAAAAAGCAAAATGATAGGACACTGAAAGATGAACTCCCCACGTCGGTAGATGCCCAGTATGCTACTGGAGATCAGTGGAGAAATAACTCTAGAAAGAATGAAGAGACGGAGCCAAAGCAAACAACAACAAACCCAGTTGTGGATGTGACTGGTGATAGAAGCAAGGTCTGATACTGTAAAGAGCAATATTGCATAGGAACCTGAAATGTTAGGTCCATGAATCAAGGCAAATTGGAAGTGGTCTAATAGGAGATGATAACAGTGAACATTGACATTTTAGGAATCAGTGAACTAAAATGGACTGGAATGGGGGCATTTAACTTAGATGACCATTATATCCACTACTGTTGGCAAGAAACCCTTCAAAGAAATGGAGTGGCCACCTAGTCAATAAAGGAGCCCAAAATGCAGTACTTAGATGCAATCTCAAAAACAACAGAATCATCTCTGTTCATTTCCAAGGCAAACCATTCAAAACCATGGTAATCCAAGTCTATGCCCCTTGACCAGTAATGCTGAAAAAGCTGAACTGGAACGATTCTATGAAGACCTACAAGACCTTCTAGATGAGATCAGATCAGTCACTCAGTCGTGTCTGACTCTTTGCGACCCCATGAATCGCAGCACTCCAGGCTTCCCTGTCCATCACCATCTCCCGGAGTTCATTGAGCCTCACGTCCATCGAGTCAGTGATGCCATCCAGCCATCTCATCCTCTGTTGTCCCCTTTTCCTTTTGCCCCTAATCCCTGCCAGCATCAGAGTCTTTTCCAATGAGTCAATTCTTCGCATGAGGTGCCCAAAGTACTGGAGTTTCAGCTTTAGCATCATTCCTTCCAAAGAAATCCCAGGGCTGATCTCCTTCAGAATGGACTGGTTGGATGTCCTTGCAGTCCAAGGGAGTCTCAAGAGTCTTCTCCAACACCACAGTTCAAAAGCATCAATTCTTTGGCACTCAGCCTT
Source organism: Bos grunniens (assembly GCF_055505025.1). NCBI lineage: Eukaryota > Metazoa > Chordata > Mammalia > Artiodactyla > Bovidae > Bos > Bos grunniens. The sequence continues at coordinate 47,267,228 of NC_141168.1, read as the reverse complement.
CTTCACAGTCCAACTCTCACATCCATAAATGGCCACAGGAAAAACCATAGCCTTGACTAGACGAAACTTTGTTGGCAAAGTAATGTCTCTGCTTTTGAATATGCTATCTAGGTTGGTCATAACTTTCCTTCCAAGGAGTAAGCGTCTTTTAATTTCATGGCTGCAGTCACCATCTGTAGTGATTTTGGAGCCCAGAAAAATAAAGTCTGACACCGTTTCCACTGTTTCCCCATCTAATTCCCATTAAGTGATGGGACCAGATGCCATGATCTTCATTTTCTGAATGTTGAGCTTTAAGCCAACTTTTTCACTCTCCACTTTCACTTTTATCAAGAGGCTTTTTAGTTCCTCTTTACTTTCTGCCACAAGGGTGTTGTCATCTGCATATCTGAGGTTATTGATATTTCTCCCAGCAATCTTGATTCCAGCTTGTGTTTCTTCCAGTCCAGCGTTTCTCATGATGTACTCTGCATAGAAGTTAAATAAGCAGGGTGACAATATACAGCCTTGACGTACTCCTTCTCCTATTTGGAACCAGTCTGTTGTTCCATGTCCAGTTCTAACTGTCGCTTCCTGACCTGCATACAGATTTCTCAAGAGGCAGGGGAGGTGGTCTGGTATTCCCATCTCTTTCAGAATTTTCCACAGTTTATTGTGATCCACACAGTCAAAGCCTTTGGCATAGTCAATAACGCAGAAATAGATGTTTTCTTGGAACTCTCTTGCTTTTTCCATGATCCAGCGGATTTTGGCAATTTGATCTCTGGTTCCTCTGCCTTTTCTAAAACCAGCTTGAACATCGGGAAGTTCACAGTTCACATATTGTTGAAGCCTGGCTTGGAGAATTTTGAGCATTACTTTACTAGCGTGTGAGATGAGTGCAATTGTGCAGTAGTTTGAGCATTCTTTGGCATTGCCTTTCTTCGGGATTGGAATGAAAACTGACCTTTTCCAGTCCTGTGGCCACTGCTGAGTTTTCCAAATTTGCTGGCATATTGAGTGCAGCACTTTCACAGCATCATCTTTCAGGATTTGGAATAGCTCAACTGGAATTCCATCACTTCCACTAGATTTGTTCATAGTGATGCTTTCTAAGGCCCACTTGACTTCACATTCCAGGGTGTCTGGCTCTAGGTCAGTGATCACACCATCGTGATTATCTGGGTCGTGAAGATCTTTTTTGCACAGTTCTTCTGTGTATTCTTGCCATTTCTTCTTAATATCTTCTGCTTCTTTTAGGTCCATACCATTTCTGTCCTTTATCGAGCTCATCTTTGCATGAAATGTTCCTTTGGTATCTCTGATTTTCTTGAAAGTGCAGGCGGCTGTGACAGGCGCGCTAAAGCGCAGGCGGCTGCAACGGGAGCACTAAGCACGGCCGAGAGGAGCCACCCCACGTCTGAGGTCAGGGGCAGAAGCCAGGAGGACCCCATGCCCAAAGGGCGGCGGCCAAGAGGAGTTACCCCACGTTCAAGGTCAGGGGTAGCAGCCGAGAGTACCAGACTGCGATGGCGCAGGAACGGCCCAGAGGAGCTACCCCACATCTGAGGTCAGGGGCGGCGACGAGAGGAGTTACCCCACGTCCAAGGTCAGGGGCGGCAGCCCGGAGGAGATACCCCATGCCCCAAGCCCGAGGCCAGGGGCATCAGGTGGGAGGAGCTACCCCATGCCCCCACACCCGCGGCCAAGGGCGGCAGCCGGGAGGACCAACCCCATGTCCAAGGAGCCGTGGCTGCACAGGCGCAGGAGGGCCTAGAGGAGCTATCCCACCTTGAAGGTCAGGAAGGGTGGCAATGAGGAGATACCCCTCATCCAAGGTAAGGAGCAATGGCTGTGCTTTGCTGGAGCAGCTGTGAAGAGATACCCCACGCCCAAGGTAAGAGAAACCCAAGTAAGACGGTAGGTGTTGCAAGAGGGCATCAGAGGGCAAACACACTGAAACCATACTCACAGAAAACTAGTCAATCTAATCACACTAGGACCACAGCCTTGTATAACTCAATGAAACTAAGCCATGCCCATGGGGCAACCCAAGACAGGCAGGTCATGGTGGAGAAATCTGACAGAATGTGGTCCACTGGAGAAGGGAATGGCAAACCACTTCAGTATTCTTGCCTTGAGAACTCCATGAACAGTATGAAAAGGCAAAATGATAGGATACTGAAAGAGAAACTCCCCAGGTCAGTAGGTGCCCAATATGCTACTGGAGATCAGTGGAGAAATAACTCCAGAAAGAATGAAGGGATGGAGCCAAAGCAAAAAGAATACCCAGCTGTGGATGTGACTGGTGATAGAAGCAAGATTCGATGCTGTAAAGAACAATATTGCATAGGAACCTGGAATGTCAGGTCTAAGAATCAAGGCAAATTGGAAGTGGTCAAACAAGAGATGGCAAGAATGAATGTCAACATTCTAGGAATCAGCGAACTGAAATGGACTGGAATGGGTGAATTTAACTCAGATGACCATTATATCTACTACTGTGGGCAGGAATCCCTCAGAAGAAATGGAGTGGCCATCATGGTCAACAAAAGAGTCCAAAATGCAGTACGTGGATGCAATCTCAAAAATGACATAATGATCTCTGTTCGTTTCCAAGGCAAACCATTCAATATCACAGTAATCCAAGTCTATGCCCCAAACAGTAATGCTGAAGAAGCTGAAGTTGAATGGTTCTATGAAGACCTACAAGACCTTTTAGAACTAACACCCAAAAAAGATGTCCTTTTCATTAGAGGGGACTGGAATGCAAAAGTAGGAAGTCAAGAAACACCTGGTGTAACAGGCAAATTTGGCCTTGGAATACGGAATGAAGCAGGGTAAAGACTAATAGAGTTTTGCCAAGAAAATGCACTGGTCATAACAAACACCCTCCTCCAACAACACAAGAGAAGACTCTATACATGGACATCACCAGATGGTCAACACTGAAATCAGATTGATTCTATTCTTTGCAGCCAAAGATGAAGAAGCTCTATACAGTCAGCAAAAACAAGACTGGGAGCTGACTATGGCTCAGACCATGAACTCCTTATTGCCAAATTCAGACTTAAATTTAAGAAATTAGGGAAAACTGCTAGACCATTCAGGTATGACCTAAATCAAATCCCTTATGATTATACAGTGGAAGTGAGAAATAGATTTAAGGGACTAGATCTGATAGACATAGTGCCTGATGAACTATGGAATGAGGTTCATGACATTGTACAGGAGACAGGGATCAAGACCATCCCCATGGAAAAGAAATGCAAAAAGCAAAATGGCTGTCTGGGGAGGCCTTACAAATAGCTGTGAAAAGAAGAGAAGTGAAAAGCAAAGGAGAAAAGGAAAGATATACCCATCTGAATGCAGACATCCAAAGAATAGTAAGGAGAGATAAGAAAGCCTTCCTCAGTGATCAGCACAAAGAAACAGAGGAAAACAATAGAATGGAGAAGACTAGAGATCTCTTCAAGAAAATTAGAGATACTAAGGTAACATTTCATGCAAAGATGGGCACAATAAAGGACAGAAAGGGTATGGACCTAACAGAAGCAGAAGATTCTGCTGATGATGAACTGAGGGAAGTGCATGAGGCTGGAAACTGAATGCCACAAATTTAATTGCACGGCATTTAGTATGATACTGAGGATTTTGGACTTCATTTTTAGCAGACGTAGGAAGCTATTAATATTTTTCTTTGCTTGGGTATTACTGATCTTCTAGGTTTGCCTGTCAAGTTTTCTACCCTGGTCCCTAAAATCTTTGATACCCACAGTCTCTAGCCAAATGTTCACTGCATTAAGGATCCTTTTTATATTTTAAATCTCTATTCATTCTTTATATTTTCAGTATAGTTTCAAATAAAAGATCTTATTTTATTCTCATCAAAATCTAGTGTACACTTTATATCCATTTTGTTTATATCCAAAAACAGCAAAGTGCCCCAGTGACCACCATAATATCCTTTTGGGTATTTATCAATAGAAAACATCTAGAATCATGTGAAAAAGAAAGAGACTCAGCAGTGTGTTTTAGGGGAGAGTCATTGGTGAGTAGGGAAGGAGACATGAGAGTAAGGGCAACTAGCAATCACTTCCTCATCTCCCATCAGCTGACTTCACTCAGACACTGACAACATTGCTTCTGTATCAAACTGCTATCCGGCATTGTTTGGGTGTGGAATGTTTCAAAAAATCAAATATTCTATTTAATGTAACATTTAGACTGAATTATGTGCTTTCAAATAAGTGGATAAAAAGACATATAATATATAAAATTATGCAGCCAATATTTTAAGCATTCTTTGATCATTCAAAATTTACTTTAGGGTTACCAAATCCTTTAAGATCTTGATAATTAAAAAAAAAAATTATTCTAGATTCAAAGCACCATGTCTGGTACTGAGAATGCAAAGACTACAAAGATGAAAGGGCCTTAGGGAGCTAACCATTGAGTCAATAATGCAGTCATTCCATTGATTAGAGAGCATCTAATTATTCATGGTGAAAAAAGGACATAAGAATAGTGATGGAGAACACAAGAGGATAGATGGGGAAATCAAGCCCAAATACACAGAAAACAATGTTATGAATTGTAGCTATCACTATAAATATGCCAAAATGGAAAGTCAGAATGTTCTAGGTGATAATTTGCACTATGGGTCTTAAAATCATCTCTTCATAGATTATTTGTTGTATTATTTCTTATTATTCAAATTTGAAATTGAAAAATTCAGTCTATGAAATGTTACAAAGCTTGTGTTACTTTCATGAAATGTATAATCACCATGTTATATTTGTGTGGCTTTGACTAGGATAAAAGAATAATTTCTCAATCAAAAAAATTTTTAATATGTATACCATTTTATGATTTTTATCCTCTTATCCTGAGTTCATTTTTATAAACTGACCTCCCTCTTGTACTCAGTAAGTACAAACTGTAAAACTGGATTGTGTTGCTGTTGATTCTTGGATATTTACATTGTGATTTTTTTTTAACCTGTCATCCTTGACTCTTAATTAGATCATTCACTCCTCTGCACTGCTTTTCTCTTTGTCCTCAGCTTTGTCTCACACTGAGAATCCACCATCTCACCTGAATGAATGCAGTGGTCTTTCCTTTCACCCTACATTTCATTGTAGTCACAAGAATCTTTTTGAATGACAAATCAGATTATCACTCCCCTTCATAACACCCATCATTGGCCTTATGGGATCAAAGCCTCTAATATGCTACAAGGCCCTTCAGTGGTTTGATCCTTGCCTCTCCTTCCAGCCTCTTCTCATACTGAAGAGGAAAAATTAAAATTTTACATAATCTCCTTCTGCCTCTGTAACTCAGCTTGCCCCTTGCAAAGTCTAGATCAAGTAGGTCATGTAGTCTCAGAAAGTGGGAAGTTGGAATACTAGGAACTGGAGTTTATCTCACTTACCCTTGTTCTGCTCTATGCAATCACCCAGACCCTGCAAATCTGTTTAATCATGCCTGTCCAGGCCAGGCATCCCCCTCCCCATCTTGACTGCTGTTTCTGAGCATGAAACCCCTTAGTTTAAACCAGCCTATTAACAGCTAGTGTTGCCCACCACAGTCTGTCTATAAAAACTCTGTAATCCCTTTGCTCGGGGCTCAGAGCTTGGAGTGTTAACTCCTATCTGCCCACCGGCAAAATAAACCCAAGCTCTCCAACTCTCTGAGTGTGGTGCTTGGTTTCTCAAGTACTGGTTTCTGCAACAGTACAACCTTTCCCTCGTTCACAATGTCTCAGTGAAACTGACCAACTTTTAGGTAAAGGAATACGTTTTACTGCTTCCTGTCTCAGGGCTGTTCACGTGTTATTCCCTCTCCCTGCAATGCTCTGATACTCTGTCCTTCTGCTTCCCACCTTTCTTTTTTTTTTAATTGGAGGCTAATTACTTTACAATATTGTGGTGTTCTTTGCCATGCATTCACCTGAATCAGCCATGGGTATACATGTGTTCCCCATCCTGAATCCCTCCTACCACCTCCCTCTCCATCCCATCCCTCACTCCCTTAATGCTTACGTATCCTGTTATCAGCTCAAAAAACCCTGCCTTAGGGACCCCTTTCCTTGTCTTTCAGAAAAGGTTGGATGTCTTTCTAGACTTTGCTTTGCCCATTCATAGTTTTAATCTCAATCTGTAAATTTTTGTATTTTAAAAATAATCTGATTCATTCATTAGCAAGTATTTACAGTATTTACTAAACAGTGTGGGATTATATTGAAGAGAAAGATGTTATATTGAAAAGAATTATGTTGGAATTATGGAATTATATTGATGAGAAGATGAACATGCTGTCTTTTACACTGGACTTATGTTTAAAACAGGTTTACATAGTCCTAGTTGCTATAGATAAAATAATACCAGGTGATTTGGTAGAAAGTGATATGAGTTCAGTACAGTTCAGTTCAGTTGCTCAGTCGTGACTGATTCTTTGCAACCCCATGAACCGCAGCACACCAGGCCTCCTTGTCCGTCACCAACTCCTGGAGTCCACTCAAACCCATGTCCATTGAGTCAGTGATGCCATCTAACCATCTCATCCTCTGTTATCCCCTTCTCCTCCTGCCTTCAATCTTTCCCAGCATCAGGGTCTTTTCAAATGAGTCAGCTCTTTGCATCAGGTGGCCAAAGTATTGGCATTTCAGCTTCAACATCAGTCCTTCCAATAAACACCCAGGACTGATCTCCTTTAGGATGGACTGGTTGGATCTTCTTGCGGTCTAAGGGACTCTTGAGAGTCTTCTCCAACACCATAGTTCAAAAGCATCAATGCTTTAGTGCTCAGCTTTCTTTACAGTCCAACTCTCACATCCATACATGACTATGGGAAAAACCATAGCTTTGACTACATGGACTTTTGTTGGCAGAGTAATGTCTCTGCTTTATAATATGCTGTCTAGGTTGGTCATAACTTTCCTTCCAAGAAATAAGCATCTTTTAATTTCATGGCTGCAGGCACCATTTGCAGTGATTTTGGAGCCCAGAAAAATAAAGTCTGACACTGTTTCCACTGTTTCCCCATCTATTTGCCATGAAGTGATGGGACCGGAGGCCATGATCTTAGTTTTCTGAATGTTGAGATTTAAGCCAACTTTTCATTCTCCTCTTTCACTTTCATCAAGAGGCCCTTTAGTTCTTCTTCATTTTCTGCCATAAGGGTGGTAGAAAATGCATCTGCATATCTGAGGTTATTGATATTTCTCCCAGCAGTCTTGATTCCAGCTTGTGCTTCCTCCAGCCCAGCATTTCTCATGATGTACTCTGCATATAAGTTAAATAAGCAGGGTGACAATATACAGCCTTGACGTACTCCTTTTCCTATTTGGAACCAGTCTGTTGTTCCATGTCCAGTTCTAACTGTTGCTTCCTGACCTGCATATAGGTTTCTTAAGAGGCAGGTCTGGTCGTCTGGTATTCCCATCTCTTTCAGAATTTTCCACAGTTTGTTGTGATCCACACAGTCAAAGGCTTTGGCATAGTCAATAAAGCACAAATAGATGTTTTTCTGGAACTCTCTTGCTTCTTTGATGATCCAGTGGATATTGGCAATTTGACCTCTGGTTCCTCTGCTTTTTCTAAAACTAGCTTGAACATCTGGAAGTTCACAGTTCACGTATTGCTGAAGCCTGGCTTGGAGAATTTTAAGCGTCACTTTACTAGCATGTGAGTTGAGTGCAATTGTGTGGTAGTTTGTGATATGAGTAGAGATATTGGGATTAGGCTACAGAATTTCCAAACAAAGGGAAATACCAGTGCAAATGTTTGGAGGCAGAATCAGGTTTGGCAGTTGGAAAGAGGCAGAGGAGATTTAATTCAAATTGACCTGTCTCTTTCTCTAGACTGCAGCTGTCTGAAAGGTGGGTTCCATTTCATTTATCTCTAAGGCTTCCTGTACTGAATCACATTTTAAAACTTGGCTCAGCAGTTACCTCCTTTGTGGAAATTTTGTGTGCCTACCTCCTACTTCCTGGCCATCCCCACCAGATAGCAACACACCTACAATCACCCTAAATAGACCTGCTCCCCCTTCATAAATTCCCTGCTACTGCATTCATATTTTATCTTTAAATGGAAGGGTACTTTCTTGTACTCATGTTTTTATACCTCTCTTTTTTCTCTCAGTGTCTTGAAGGTAGGGAATCTTTCTTATTCATTTAAATATTTTTAATGGCTTCAATGCTTATCATAATAAGTTAATTAGCATTCAATAATTTGTGTTTTGCAATGAATGAGACAATGAATGTATGTCTTATCTCTGCCATCCACTCTATTTTTACATTGGTTGAGGTTTCCTGGAAAACAGAATCTGAGGTGAGACTTAAGTGGTAGTGTACTTATTGAGGTGAGTAATCTCAGAGCCTGGAAGTGGGCAGTGAGGCAGGCAGAATGAGAGATATGATGTTACAGTTGGATCCCAAGGAGACCAACTAGATGTTTGGCTATGTGAGGTATCAGATGGGCTGTACAGAAAATCCACCTCTGAGGGAATATTCAACAGAGGGAGTACGGGGGTGGGGGGGGGATTTATCTGCTGGCATTGCCCTTCCTCTTATTCCCCATTAGGCAATGTCCTGCTATTAACACCCCTGGATGACCTGGCCTCCGGTGGTCCCTGGGGAAGCTAGATCCCATGCTTGTTTCATCTGAGATGCAATGGGAAGAACCAGACCTCTGGCATTTGTCTCAGACAGTGGGTGCATTGTGGGTCTGTTGTTGCTGTGACAGCTGTGATGGAGCAAATGGCCAAGGATCTGAGATACAAGTGAAGATGAGAGACTCTGAGAAGGTGCAAAAGCACTGATTAATGAAATCGTCAAACCTTGCTTTCTCCTAGGCTCCTTCTTCTCCGTCCATAAGAACATGTAAGTCAATCTAAAAAGCAACAACAAAAATGAAACAAACTGCTGGTACCCTAAATTCTTCTTCAATTTTCTACCCTCTTTTTCTCTCTTTTTTGCCCAAACTTATGTCTAGCTTTTCTGTGTCTTATACTTGACACACAGAAGGGCTGGGTCCCAGCGCTCTTCAAATCCCTATGTCCCCTGTCCTCTCACACGGCTTCACTCTTTTGATCCTGTGGTCCCCTCTACCTTGAATGAACTTTTCTGCTTCTTTCTCTCTTTGTGACTCAGTCCAGATGGCGTATTTGTCAGGAGACCTTTGCTGACCCTTTCCTCAGCTCAGTCTGAGTGTTGTGCCTCTCTTAGTAATTCTGGCATCCTGCCCTTACTCAAATCATATTTATTGCTTTGGTTTAATATGGTATGTTTTATGCAGTCTCCTAAGTTTGAATTATCTCACTTTTTTCATTCATATTTATATATCAATTGTTAGGTTCATTCATATTTATATATCAATTATATATCAACTGCTCCAGAATGAGCAGTTAATAAATGGTTTAAAAAAGTTGTACTAGTTGGGCTAAATGATCCAAAAATCTTGGTGAACAATGTAGATCTTTTGTCTTATCTACTTTTAATCTGCAGGGACAAAGAACAGTAAATATATTTTCACCTGACCACTAATAAAGTATTTAATTCAGTCTTTAGTTGTTATAATTAAAAATAATATTCTAGAAATCTTAGAGTAATGATTATCTACGATAGTCTTTCAAATGGGTCTGATCAGTTATTTCCCTTCCTGCGTTACTTGCTTTTCCACGAGGTAGTGTCGATTTCACATTCCCTTAAATATAAGCTGAGTTGTTGACTTGTTTTGGTCAACAAAATGTGGAAGAAGTGACTGTAAGAAGATTAAAGGCTTTAATTTTCACTTTGTGGGCATTTGACTGTAATATATGTGGTATATCTACTGTGATACCACCATACTGTCAGGACAAATAGTCATGTGGAGGAAGAGAGGCCACATGAAGGAAAACAGGCCATGTGAAGGAAAACTGAGGCCCAGATTTATGAGTCAAGCCCTTCTGTACATTTTAACCCAGTCCTGCAGCCAAGTTAAATGCACCCAAGTGTGTAGTGCCAGGCACTTCCAGCTGGAACAGAATAACCACTCAACTGAGTTAAACAAGCCAACAGAAATAACAAATCATTGCTTTAATTCATAAAAGTTGGGTGGCTTGTTGTACATCAATGGATTACTAAATTACCAGGTTTAACTTTGCATTCCCTTTAAAAATCTATCTTGACATTATAACTTTGTACTAAAAAGGTTGATTTCTAATTAGGGCCCTAGCTATGAAGGAAGTCAAGCATGGTCACTCAGTTTATAAGAATCCATTGAGTGTTTCTGTGGGTGGACCCTTATGGAGTGCACTATGGAATGAGCACAACCAGAACTGTGCACCTTGCCCAGTGGTGATAAGCACACAGTAAACCATCATTAGATGAATAATGAGTACAGAAGACCTAGAAAAAAGAGCAACTGGTAAGGAGATAGTATGTAAAGGAAAAGCATTGACATAATTAAGAATAAACTTACTAACCCGAAATCATGCAATTCCCTAATAATTTGTCCAGTATAATGTAGTAATGACAATAGCCATAAGAAAACTTTTATGGAGGTTTTCTATGTGCCCAGGGAATAGCATCTCATTTAATACTCAGAACAATCACGTAAGACAGTTACTATTAGGAAATCCACTTTACAGTCCATGAAATTGAAATATAGAGAAGTTAAATAACTTATGCCAAGCCACACAGCAGGAGTTAGAGTCTGAAAAGTTCTCTGACACGGCAGCCTTCAGGGTTAACTACTAGTTGTACTAATATGTAATTTTTGTTTGTATAATAACCTGTATTATAGATGTATGCACATATAAAACATACAATGTAACATAATATTCATAAACCTACTATCTATGTATGTATATATAAGTATATATTATTTATTATCTTAATAATGCATACTGCTGTTCCAAGATGTGTTGGAACATTGATGTAGTGATTTGCCTTGATTAGTGGCTTATTGACAGTCTGACCACTCTTGCCTCCTCCTCCTTCCTTCCCTTATCTGGACATTGTTGTAAAATTCTCCAATCCCCTTCACTGCTCATTGGTCAGAGCATGAACCAACTTGCCATGCATATCCATTACTAAAGAGTGAGAATCTGATGGTCGAAGAGAATAAATACATTTTGAACATATCAAAATCTGTTATTTACTCATTACTGTGCTGTGCTGTGCTTAGTCACTCAGTCATGTCTGATTCTTTGCAACCCCACAGATGGTAAGCTCCTCAGTCCATGGAGATTCTTCAGGCAGTAATACTGGAGTGGGTTGCCATACCCTCCTCTGGGGAATTTTCCCAACCCAGGGATCAAATCCAGGTCTTCCACATTACAGGTGCATTCTTTACCATCTAAGCAACCAGGAAAGCCCAAGAATACTGGAGTGGGTAGCCTATCCCTTCTGCAGGGTATCTTCCCAACCCAGGAATCAAACTGGGGTCTCCTGCATTGCAGTCAGATTCTTTACCAGCTGAGTTACAAGGGAAGGCCTTGCTCATTACTATTACCCCAATTAATTATTATTCCCTAGTTTTACAAGTCAGAAAAATTCTTATTACCTCTTCTGTGATCACTCTTATAAAATATGCAGTGACCAGAATAGGAGGGTTGGAGAAGTCAATTTTAACCATTCAGGCACATACACCCATACACACATTCTGAATGCTATTTCACCCGTCAACTCTTTGCCACCAACAGTTTATTTGACTCACAGTCATGGCCAATCACTGCCAGCTGCAGTTGGCTGACAGCCTTTATTGATGTTGTCAGGACCTTTTATTCATATTTCCCATTAATCTCAGATGCTTTACAGCATATCTAAAGACAGGAAAACATATTGGGTCAAGTTTAGAACTATTTTTGAACTCAGTGGTAAAATCTGCTAAGCCAAATCTAGATTTAAACCAGCAAAGTAGCTTTGAAATGTTAGTTTGAAACAACTCAAAAGCTTTCTTAGATGTCAGTTCCTTGTGGGAGAAAAAAAGAAGGAAATCTCATTTTAATGATTTAAGTCTAGTTATATCACAAGTACAACAAAATCATTTTTTAGTAGGGTGAGAAGAATAACCTATTGAAGATGTTTTGCTATATATATATATATATATATATATAGCCTGTTTTCCTTCTTTAAATACAACCCTCACACATATTAGAGAAACAATACATTTGTAAAAATCACATATTTTCCTCTTAAAAGATATCTTAGTAATAAAATAATTCTTAACCAGAAGTATGAGGCAAAAGCACATTAAGATGCTCACACTAGCTTTTAAGTATTTGTAAAAACTTTTCATCATACAGCATCAGCCTCAGCTGTAAAATATGATTTTATTTTTAAGGCACTTTCACCTTTCTCCCAGTTTCATTTTTTCCCCATTAGGCAAAACTATCCTGGGACCCACCTTTCAGTCTTTGAACTCACAGCTACAACCCACTACTGTTAAAGTCAACAGTTTTTATTGTGGGCAAAACTAAAAATTAATTAATCATCCCTTTTTTGGTCTTTCTGACAGCTTTCAACATTCCCCATCTCTCATCACCTCCTCTTCCTTCAGGTGTTAGAAAACTTCCTCTTTCCTTCAACAAGCCATAAAGCAAGGAAAACTGATGTTGACAATCATTTTTCATTGTCTAATCATAAGCTAAAAAAAAAGTAGTCTTTAAACCAAATATGTACTTTACTAAAATTTGTTTTTTAAGTTCTCATTTTGGCAATGTAAGGTTTTAGCCTCTCTTTGCCAACAAAGGTCCATCTAGCATGGCTATGGTTTTTCCAGTAGTCATTTATGGATGTGAGAGTTGGACTGTGAAGAAAGCTGAGTGCTGAAGAATTGATGCTTTTGAACTGTGGTGTTGGAGAAGACTCTTGAGAGTCCCTTGGACTGCAAGGAGATCCAACCAGTCCATTCTGAAGGAGATCAGCCTTGGGATTTCTTTAGAAGGAATGATGCTATAGCTGAAACTCCAGTACTTTGGCCACATCATGCGAAGGGTTGATTCATTGGAAAAGACTCTGATGCTGGGAGGGATTGGGGGCAGGAGGAGGAGGGGATGACAGAGGATGAGATGGATGGATGGCATCACCGACTAGATGGAAATGAGTTTGAGTGAACTCTGGGAGTTGGTGATGGACAGGGAGGCCTGGCATGCTGTGATTCATGGGGTTGCAAAGAGTCAGACACGACTGAGCGACTGAACTGAAACATATTTTTTGGTATTAAAGAATGAGAGGTGAGATGTTTAAGGATAAAGGGCTTCTGAAGTGCATATTTTATCCAAGGATAGGTCTGAAGGTATTATTGATATGAAGATTGGAGGGGTGTTGTAGGGAAGGCAAACCCCCTATGTCTTTCTCAGGAGAAGAGATAATTCACAGGGTAACAAATTTTTTCTTGCTAATTATTTGTCTCCAAGATTTAAAAATGCATCAAGTAGAGTTTACTCACATATAGATAATTGAAACCAATCCTAAGAGAAAATCATTTAAAAGTAGGGAAATGCACAATTATAAAGTATTTGGAAGGGCTGAATGACCAGACATTAGGTTGAGTACCATAATCTCAGTATAAAACAGTCTCTCCAATAATCCTGCTAATAGAAAGTTAGGCAGCTGGAAAATGGACACTTCCTATTGGTCTTAAGATTTTTATATTGCCTTCTTTTACAGAGACTGAGATTCAGAGATAAGGTAACTGTCTTGTCATCTTCTTAGAACTATATCAGCTGAAAATGGATGCATCAAAGACATTTCCTCCACCCCCAACCTTAATTGAAATTCAAATTAAAATCTTACCAATGATTGTGAGAACTTTCAGAGATCTAGCTGCAAGGTAGTCTTGAAAATGTAGAGTTTAGTTTCCTATACACTGTAGCACTGAAAGATATTGGAAAAGAGGCCAAAAGGAGTCATTTTTTGTTGTTGTTCAAAATGTTAAAAATTTGTTCAAAATTTAAGTGCTTAAGAACAATTTTTATCTCTCCAATTTAAACAGTTACACCTAACATAAGAAAGCATTACATATATAGGTGAAACATTACTGAATCATTTGCTGTAAAGTAGGATACTGTGAGGAGGGTCTTTACTTTGTTTATTTTTAGGACTTTTTTCTTTGTGTGTTTATTACTGATGTTAATTAGATATTAATATCTAACATGTTTTCTGTAAGGAAGGATATTAACTTTTAATAAGATTCAGTAATAAGATAATAATTTAATAGCATTTGCTTCTCACTACGTCTAATTCCATATTAATTTCAAAATATATCTTATGAAAGACTGGTAATTCTAGATCAGTTCTACAAGGTCAGGGGAATGATATAAATGAATTTTTAAAATAAACCTGGAAATCATTGAGGGATAAATAACTTTATATGGAATTGGTTCCTGCAGTGAGGTAAAGGTACCTAGAAAATAAAACATACTATTTTTTCATTCTTACTGAGGTGATTGAAAAAGATCAAGTATGATAATATGAACCATCTCTGTGAACTCTAATTAGCTATGCAAATACAAAGAAATCTTAACTGAGGCCTATGGCAGGCAGATGAGAAGGTGCCTTGGTCCAGTGCAACTAGAGGGAAAAGGGAATAACTTATAGTTATTATGAAAGTGAAAGTGTTAATCACTCAGTCATGTCCGACTCTTTGCAACCCCATGAACTGTAGTCCACCAGGCTCCTCTGTCCATGGGATTTCTCAGGCAAGAATACTAGTAGAGAAGTAAAAGCACAACTTACTTTAGTAAAAGAAGGCAATATAAAAATCTTAAAGACAGTAAAGGAAACACAGTCTATCCATGGCTTTCATGTTCACAGATACAGAGGGAGGTCTGACTGTATTACACCATTATTTATAAAGGACTTGCGCATCTGTGAATTTGGGTATCCCTAGAGACTCCTTGGGGCTTCCTTAGTGGCTTAGATGGTAAAGAATCTGCCTGCAATGCCAAGGACCTGGGTTCAAACCCTCAGTTGGGAAGATCCCCTGGAGAAGGGAATGGCAACCCATCAAGTATTCTTGCTTGGAGAATCCCATGGACAGAGGAGCCTGGTTGAGCTATAGTCCATGGGATTGCAGCTGATCCCCCACAGATCCCATGGGACAACTGTATGCTTTTTAAATTTTTTAATTCATCAATAGCAGTTAAAATGTAGTATAAAATTCATGAATGATATATAAGAGAAAAATTATACCATATGGAACCTGAAGAAAATACAAATATATAAAATAACACATAAGATATATTATATATTTAAACTTAATTAGACAATATGATGCTACTTATAGGATTTTTTTTCAGTTACAAATTTCAGAATTACCATCTGAGAATACCCTGCCTAATTGAGAACCAGAAATGAAAGCTAAGTAAAATAAATAATAATATGTAGAAGATGTTTTTTGGTTTATAAAATGTACATAATAGGTTTCCATGGTGAAAAATCTCCATAGTAAAATATGATTTTTTTTAAACAAAAGCAGCATTTCTTAAGTGTTTTATGGAGACTCAACTAGGAATTTTGCATGCCATCTTTTTTTATTGAAACACTAGAAAATAGGTAAACACATTGAATTAAGATTCATAGAGTTTGAATAGGCAGAGTCAAATACTGGGTTATCTAGATGACAAATAGTAGATCTAGGAGAAATTGAATTGATGTTTTAAAATCTATGATCTCTCCACCATACTATGTGATAATTCCTACTAGAAAGAATTGATTTGCATGTTGGCTGATGAAAATGATTTCCCCTTATTTTCCACAAGTCCATCTTTTTCTCTTCTTTTCCAGGTTTCCAGGACAGACAGGCTTAGCTTCTCTAACAACATCTTTAACTCAAGGCTTTCTTACTCTATCCAGTCTTTTCAGAACTGCCAGATCCCAGCTTTCTCTGAATAGGTCTTTTGACTGACTCTTTCCTGTCACATTAGATCTAAACTTCTCTTTCCAAACCCTCGATAATATGGTTGCATCTAATTTAGCTGAATCTTATTTCACTACTCATTCTCAATACATTCCTGCCCCCAAATGAGTCTAGGCTTCTTGAATTCAAATGAATCAGAGATTATTATTCCATTGTCTGTGCCTTTGTTAACAATTATTACCCCTAAGCCATCATAGGCATGTGTGTGTGGGTGTGGGTGTGGGGCGATAGAGGACATTTGGGAAAATATAATATTGAAACAAAAGCAAATCACTGATGAAATTCTGTGTGGATATTGACTGATAAGAGCTAGAAAGTACTTAAAAGTTTCTAAGATTAGTGGTGTAAATAATTCTCCAAATTAATCTTTTGTTTGTACATCTCCTAAATATACCACTTAATTTCCTTTCTCCATATTTTAATATATGCAACTATGCCTAAATACCTATCTTGTGTGTGTGTGTGTGTGTGTGTGTGTTAGTCGCTTTCTTCATGTCCGACTCTTTGTGACTCCATGGTCTGTAGCCTGCCAGACTCCTCTGTCAATGGAATTCTGTAGGCAAGCACACTGGAGTGGGTTGCCATTCCTTTTTCCAGGGAATCTTCTTGACCCAGGGATCGAATATGGGGCTTTTGCATTGCAGGCAGAGTCTTTACCATCTAAGCCACCAGGAAAGCTACCAATCATATTCATGCTTCAAGTCATCGAGGCCAAGGACTACCCTGTTGGCTCTATAAAGGCAAGAATCTGTTAGGATGGTGGAAAGGGAGATGTAAAAATGTTGGCAGGTGACTGAGATATTCATGAAATGAATTAGAAAATATTAACAGACCCAGCACGGGGGTTTAGCTAGGAGCAGGGGATTGCAAAGATTCCTTCTAAGTGTCTGGCTGCTATAGCTGATTACATGTTAGTTCCATTTACTTATATAAAAATCCTTGGTGGAATTGTTTGAGGTGAAACAATCACATTTGTTCTGGACATGTACAATTTAAAGTGCCCATGGATTGTATTATCCATGTAGTCTCAATGAAGGTGATATCATCTCCAAAGGGGTGAAACTTATTTCTTGAGTGGTGACAAATATCTCACATGTTTATGCACAAGCAGCGAGAGGCACATAGTACAGATATACAGTATATAATAGTATTAATGGTAATGGCAATAATGGTATCATGGTATATAAAGTACATAATGATATTAAAATTTCATAGGTGATAAGTAGTTAAACAGTGTCTAAGACTCTTTGGGAAAGGACATATACACACATATAGATGAAAGGTTGTTGCTGAGCTGTCAAAGACGCTGAGATTCTTGGTCTCCAGAGGAGAGGAATTCAATCCAGGACCAGTGATGAGGCTTTATCACCCAGAGCTTTTGTGTAATAAAATTTTATTAAAGTATAAAAGAGATAGAGAAAGCTTCTGACATAGACATCAGAAGGGGGCAGAAAGAGTGCCCCACTGCTAGTCTTTAGCTGGGTGTTATATAGCTACTCAGTTCAGTTCAGTCGCTCAGTTGTGTCCAACTCTGTGATCCCATGGACTGCAGCATGCCAGCATGCTGCTAGAGAAAGGAAATGTCTCAAAACTCAGAGACTGGCACCAGGCTCCTCACCCACAACATGCATTCTGAGATAACATTGGCACAAGGTAAGTTGTCCCAGAACAGAAAACAATTGACATGAATCTTGAAGAAAGGCTGATTTCCAAGCAAAGTCATAGTCTCATTAACATAGCTTAAAAGAACATTTGCATGAGTAAAACATACTGGTTTGTCAAGTTGGTTCTGAGTCTTAGGGGAACTGATGTGAAGACAGAGTCTAGGGTAAATACATAGTTCATTAATATAGCTTAAGAAAAACACTGGAAATATTGAAAAATATTTCCATAAGACAAAGCATTGGTTAGCTCAAGATTTGAGAAAAGTTTTAAGTTCAGGTGGAACCAGGTGTCATCATGGCAACACAGAATTTTAAAATAAACCTCCTTTTAAATTTGTATAGAGAAGGGGAAAAAAATTCTGACACTTGTTGTTTGTGTTCTCCTGCTGCTTAAGAGAGAAGAGAAAATGTCTGACACTTGCAGCCTGTTTCCTCCATTTGGAAACCCCTAGCCTTCCTGCCTGTTACCCTCTCATATGTATTGTCACTGTTATTTAGTCACTAAGTCAGGTCCATCTATTTGCACCCTATGGACTGTAGCCTGCCAGGCTCCTCTGTCCATGGGATTTCCCAGGCAATAATAATGGAGTGGGTTGCCATTTCCTTCTCCAGGGGAATCTTCCTGACCTAGCGATTGAACTCGAGTCTCCTGTGTCTCCTGCATTGGCAAGCAGGTTCTTTACCATTAAACCTCCAGGGAAGCCTGTACACACACACACACACACACACACACACACACACACATAGGGCAGGAGGAGAAGGGGGCGACAGAGGATGAGATGATTGGATGGCATTACTGACTCAATGGACATGAGTTTCAGCAAACTCCAGAAGGTAGGAAAGGACTGGGAAGCCTGGCATGCTGCAGTCCATGGAGTTGCAAAGAGTCAGACATGATTTAACAACTGAACAACTATATACACAAAATTTTCTGGGCATAATACTGTGGAAATACCACTATTCATGTCTTCTGAGTTAAGTCTAAAACACAGCCAGGGTTAAACTCTACTGACTAATGAATAGGTGTATATAATGAATAAGGATTCTGTGACTAAGCCTTGTGGAGTTAGCTCGCAAAGAGGCCAATTCAGAATGCCAACAAATAAGATGTTTCCCTAGAAAAGGCATGAAAAAATTCCAATGAGAGACTGAATTTTATGTCTACTGATTATGCTGAGAATTTAAAGCATTTCATAATAATGTTCATTGGATTTAATACAAGGGAGATCATTGGTTTTCTTAAAGTTGTCTTGGGGAAGCAAAGGAGAGTTGAAGACAAGTTATAGTGAGTTGAGGGAACTGTTAGAAACTGGAGACAATAAATACAGGAAACTCTCGTGAATGGAGACACACTTTGTAGTGTAATAAAATACAAGAATTTTCTAATAGAAGATTTAATATTTGCTTAGTTTGAGGCAGTACCATTAGGAAGGCTCTGTCTTTCCTCTTTTGCAGTTTCTGGTTCTACCTAAGAACATAACCTCAACCTTAAGTGTACTGAGTGACACAGATTTTTGTTCCTTGTGTCACGCGAGTGTATGTTCCTCGGTTCTTTGTCTTGTCACAACAAAGAATTAGAGCGACGGACATTAAAGCCCTCTGCGCATCACAGCTCTCGGGTCTTGGACAAACCATGCTACAGCTCTTAGGCAAATCAGTGTTACAGCTCTATTTTATTTAGAAGATAGCAGGGGAGAGAGAGAGAGTGGGCACACACGGGAGAGTGAGTCTGAGAGAAAGCGCTTTGGCTCCTCCTTTTATATGTTTTTTCCTCCACCTGGGCCTGCCCTATGCAAATTGGGCTTAGCCAGGAGTGCTGTTTGTTCTGCCTGAAGTCTTCACTCTGGTCCTCAGACCTTCCTTGTCTTTTAGCCACCGCCATTTTGGACTCCTTTTCCCTATTCTACCTACCTAACACTTGGAAGAATGAAGAAAGATACCTTTAGATAACTAAAAACCTCTCGCACATACCATTTTGAGAAAGCTACTTGAAAACATACTCCAGAACAGTAAGGAAAGAAAAAAACAAGCAAAAAAAAAAAAAAAAAAGGAAAAGGAAGACTAGAAACTAGTAAGATTCTTTTCTTTAAATGCAAAAGTATGTTGTAGAGTGAAATTATATATTTGAAGATAGATTTAAACTTTTGATAGATGTTAATTGTCTCTCAAGATTATTGTACAAAGTTTCATTCCATCTGATAGTTTGAGATTACATCACATTTGCATATGCTAGACAGACATAAATATTAGAGATATTTTAGTCTTTGAAAATACATTAGATAACTAGTTTGTTTTGTTTGAAAGTAATTTTGAGTGAGGTTAAGCATTTATTTCTATATTGGTTGTCTAGTTTGTATATTTTTCCTAAAAGGCCATATTTAATTATAATCCTTTGGATTGTCATTTTTTTAATTGATATCAGATCAGATCAGTCTCTCAGTTGTGTACAACTCTTTGCGACCCCATGAATCGCAGCACGCCAGGCCTCCCTGTCCATCTCCAACTCCCGGAGTTCACTGAGACTCACATCCATCAAGTCAGTGATGCCATCCAGCCATCTCATCCTCTGTCGTCCCCTTCTCCTCGTGCCCCCAATCCCTCCCAGCATCAGAGTCTTTTCCAATGAGTCAATTCTTCGCATGAGGTGCCCAAAGTACTGGAGTTTCAGCTTTAGCATCATTCCTTCCAAAGAAATCTCAGGGCTGATCTCCTTCAGAATGGACTGGTTGGATGTCCTTGCAGTCCAAGGGAGTCTCAAGAGTCTTCTCCAACACCACAGTTCAAAAGCATCAATTCTTCAGCATTCAGCCTTCTTCACAGTCCAAATGTCACATCCATACATGACCACAGGAAAAACCATGGCCTTGACTAGACGAACCTTTGTTGGCAAAGTAATGTCTCTGCTTTTGAATATGCTATCTAGGTTGGTCATAACTTTCCTTCCAAGAAGTAAGCGTCTTTTAATTTCATGGTTGCAGTCACCATCCGCAGTGATTTTGGAGCCCAGAAAAATAAAGTCTGACACTGTTTCCACATAGAAAAACATAAATAAAGAAAACATCATTAGGCAACTGTATTTCAGACTTTTTGGAAGTTTGCTTTGTTTTTTATTGTATTCCTTTGAAATTTAATGTTTTGTATATGCCTTTTCAAAGTTAAAATATTATGCACCCTATTATACCAAGTGTGGTAGAACAACCTGAGAGCAGACACTAGGTAGAAGCAGCTTTTATATGTATATAAAGGAATTCCCTAGTGTCTCAGACAGTAAAGGGTCTGCCTACAATGTGAGAGACCTGAGTCTGATCCCTGGGTTGGGAAGATCCCCTGAGAAGGAAATGGCAACTCACTCCAATATTCTTGCCTGGAAAATCCCATGGATACAGGAGCCTAGTGGGCTACAGTCTGTAGGGTCTCAAATAGTCGGATGCAACTAAGCAACAACGTGTCTGACTCTTTGCAACCCCATGGACTACACAGTCCTTGGAATTCTCCAGGCCAGAATATTGCAGTAGGTAGCCTTTCCTTTCTCCAGGGGATATTCCCAACCCAGGGATGGAACCCAGGTTTCCCACATTGCAGGCGGATTCTTTACCAGCTGAGCCATAGGGGAAGCCCAAGAAGACTGTAGTGGGTTGCTTATCCATTCTCTAGCGGATCATTCCACCCCAGGAATCAAACCAGGGTCTCCTGCATTGCAGGCGGATTCTTTACCAGTTGAGATATGAGGGGGATATATATATATATATATCCATGAATCACAGCACGTCAGGCCTCCCTGTCCATCACCAACTCCTGGAGTTCACTGAGTACAAAAAAGATCTTCATGATGCAGATAATCAT
Organism: Bos grunniens; assembly: GCF_055505025.1. Lineage (NCBI taxonomy): Eukaryota > Metazoa > Chordata > Mammalia > Artiodactyla > Bovidae > Bos > Bos grunniens. Next base: position 47,245,831 of record NC_141168.1, on the reverse strand, counting down.
GATGCTGTGACACTCACCTAGACCTAGACATCCTGGAATGTGAAGTCAAGTCGGTCTTAGGAAGCACCACTAGGAACAAAGCTAGTGGAGGTAATGGAATTCCAGTTGAGCTATTTCAAATCCTAAAAGATGATGCTGTGAAAGTGTTGCACTGAATATGCCAGCAAATTTGGAAAATTCAGCAGTGGCCATAGGACTGGAAAAGGTCAGTGTTCATTCCAATCCCAAAGAAAGGCAATGCCAAAGAATGTTCAAACTACTGCACAATTACACTCATCTCACACGCTAGTAAAGTAATGCTCAAAATTCTCCAAGCCAGGCTTCAGCAGTACATGAAGTGTGAACTTCCTGATGTTCAGGCTGGTTTTAGAAAAGGCAGAGGAACCAGAGATCAAATTGCCAACATCTGTTGGAGCATCAAAAAAGCAAGAGTTTCAGAAAAACATCTATTTCTGCTTTATTGACTATGCCAAAGCCTTTGACTGTGTGGATCACAAGAAACTGTGGAAAATTCTGAAAGAGATGGGAATACCAGACCACCAAACATGCCTTTTAAGAAACCAGTATGCAGGTCAGGAAGCAACAGTTAGAAATGGACATGGAACAACAGACTGGTTCCAAATAGGAAAAGGAGTATGTCAAGGCTGTATATTGTCACCCTGCTTATTTAACTTATATGCAGAGTATATCATGAGAAACGCTGGGCTGGAAGAAGCACAAGCTGGAATCAAGATTGCAGGGAAAAGTATCAATAACCTCAGATATGCAGATGACACCACCCTTACGGTAGAAAGCAAAGAAGAACTAAAGAGCCTCTTGATGAAAGTGAAAGAGGAGAGTGAAAAAGTAGGCTTAAAGCTCAACATTCAAAAAACTAAGATCAGGGCCGCCGGTCCCATCATTTCATGGCAAATAGATGGGGAAACATTGGAAACAGTGAGATAATTTATTTTTCTGGGCTCCAAAATCACTGCTGATGGTGCCTGCAGCCATGAAATTAAAAGATGCATACTCCTTGAAAGGAAAGTTATGACCAACTTAGACAGCATATTAAAAAGCAGGGGCATTACTTTGTCAACAAAGTAATGTTAACAAGGCTAGTCAAAGGTATGGTTTTTCCAGTAGTCATGTATGGATCTGAGAGTTGGACTATAAAGAAAGCTGATCGCTGAAGAATTGATGCTTTTGAACTGTGGTGTTGGAGAAGACTCTTGAGAGTCCCTTGAACTGCAAGGAGATCCAACCAGTCCATCCTAAAGGAGATCAGTCCTGGATGTTCTTTGGAAAGACTGATGTTGAAGCTGAAACTCCAATACTCTGGCCACCTGATGTGAAGAGCTGACTCATTGGGAAGGACCCTGATGCTGGGAAAGATTGAGGGCAGGAGGAGAAGGGGGTGATAGAGGATGAGATGGTTGGATGGCATCACTGACTCAATGAACATGAGTTTGGGTAGACTCCAGGAGTTGGTGATGTTTAGGGAGGCCTGGCGTGCTGTGGTTCATGGGGTCACAAAGAGTCAGACATGACTGAGTGACTGAACTGAACTGAAGAAAGAGTGTCATAATTATAGTTTGGTTATATGTGATAAAGAATCTTGGATGGAAAGTTATCCATTTTTATTATGATGAATAGAAATTTTGCTTCTTTTGTGATCCTTACATGTACTGATACTTGTGTTCTACTATTTCCACCATTAATTTAATGGTCAGTGAGGATTATTTTAGTTGAAATTTCCTGTAACATCAAAACATTTAGTTAAAGAGATTAGTAGAAACAGATTAATAATATTTCATTAAAGACATGTATGACCATTATTTCACCATGGAACTAAGGGTATCTCATAAATATTTTCTCTCATCATAAAATGAGTATAAGGATCTTTCCATTTTTCAAATGGTACTTTAAGTATAAAAGAATATCTTTATAATCACTAATGTATCATAGAGATATTGTACATTATAACAACAGTCATGGAATGATTCATAATGAAGTCTAGGCTGTTTGTAGAAAAGAATAAATGGCATATAAAGAGAAATTAGAATAAGCTATTTTTCATACAATAGCCTTTTGTCATACAAATAATATTTTTTGAATAGTGAAAAACATATGTCTAAATGAAGATTTCATTCTGTAATTACAAATACATCATGAGAATTTATTGACTGTTTGGGCCTGTGGGAACTGTGGTTTCATATATTTTCTCTGCTAGATACCTGGCATAAGGCAGCTTCTCCATCAGTATTTGTTAGAATTTAGGTTTAGCCAATCTTCCAACTTTCACAAAGAAAGTCTAAAACATCTGAACATGTTTCAGAATATTTATTGGTTATTGAGAGAACATAGTAAAATGGTTTAGTTTATAAATACTTTCCTTTTTAACTCATCTTTTTGTTTGGAGAATGCAATTATAGGGCATTTCACAGCAGGACAAAAATATAAAAAAAATAAGAAATCAGTAGACTTGTGCATTTCCTTTTCTAAAATTATCATCATAGACTTGCTACTTCCCACTATATATTTATTCTGGTCATTTTTGAAGATATTGGTCTTGACAAGAGGTAATTGAAATTACATTACTGTGAGCATCTTGGGTTTCAGGGATCATGAGTGACTAGTAGCTGCCAAATGTATGTCGAATAGCCTAGTAAACAAAAAACTATGGAGTACTTCAACTTAGAATGATTTAAAAAAATAATCCCTGAAAGGAGAACATTAACATTTCTTTTTAAAAAAATTCTTCAATAGAAAAAAAAGAAATAGCTGATGCAGAAGTTAAATTTTTGTTTGTTTTAGTAAAAACCATAGCTCTTAATCCTTTCTCCCTTTAATATGGAGCAAGACTCTGTTGGAGGAAACAACAAAAGCTTCAGTGATTAGTATCAGCTCATGAACATTTCTTTCTTCACTTGGCATTTAAGATTGTCTATAATGTCTAGATGATCTTCAATTCAAAAATTAATACTGATACAATTCTTCATTAAAATATGTCCTCAAAATATTTTTAAATGACTGCTTCTTCTAGAAAATCGGGTGAAAAAATTTTTTTAAATTACTCTTGAATGAAAACATGGTAGAGAAAAAGGGAGAAAAAATAGGAATCATTCTCAAATTTCTCTATGTCTAAGAATATCATAAGAAAGTTGTTTAAAATGATTATTTCTAGGCCACAGTGCCAAGATTCTAATCAAGTCAGGGTGGTGTCTAGGAAACTCCAGAGATTGCATCTACCCCACTTTGAGAAACAATGAAAAGGAATCTTTTTCCACTGCCTCCGTGGAGTTAGATTTAGTCAGAGACTTCCTGTTTCCTTTTCGTGTGCATACAACTGGATTAGATTTCCAGGACACCCTTATGTAAGGTGTGGTCATTTAACTGAATTGTAGCCAATAGAATGTGAATGCAAGGCAGTTATCAGTTTTGGCTCATAAATCTTCAACACACTTGGTTAAAACTCTTTTCCCTTTCCAGGCTAGCTTACATGGAGGTGACCGCCATGGTGACCTTGACAGTCAACTGAAAAATACACAGAACTAAGCACTTTCTTCTAAATCAGTGGTTCTCCAATTCCAGTGAACTTATATATCATCTTGTATGCTTTTTACATCTGTAGATTCTCAAATCCCATCACTAAAGTTTTTGATTCAGTAGGCCCTGGGAGATATCCAGGAATCTGCATTTTAAACAATTACTGGGTGATTTTGATATGTATGATTCTGGGTCTCAGCTTTGAGAAATGTGAATGTGTGTATGTGTGTGTGTAAGGAATATTCCTTGTTCTTAATGTTTGTTGTCACTTCACCTATTGAACTATATCTGTATCTACATCAGTATATATTTACCTTAGAAGAAAGTAGCATTATATATTACTGAAAAAGGAAAATGGATTTCAATAAGTCATCTAGTTCAATTCATATCCTAATGAAGATAGATGTCTAATCTTCCCCTTTGTTAGCCACTTTATCTCAAACTAAATAATACCAGCTATTTCAATCATTCCCTTAAGGTACTATTTTATATCCAAAATCATTTCCTTTTCTTTTTCCTTCTGAGTGTTCTCCATACCCTTTACCTCTTTTGAAAAATAGAGCAAAATACAACATTCTGATGAATATTAACAATGCAGAATATTACAGAAATTATTGGTTTTTACTTAAATATGCTTTATTTATATCATATATTTTAAATATGAAACATTATTCAGTTTCCTAAATATATGGTACTTTCAAATGTGAAGTACGTGCACCTTATTTATTTACATACCTGACTGAGTTATTCTTGCACTTTAAAAAATAACCTTAAGTTTTTTTCCTCTTTAAATTAAAAAAAGACCTGCAATACTATATACATCTTTATGGCCTTTGGCCTTGATTTCCCTCTAGTGGTTTCCTATCTGCGTGTTGAGGAATTATTATACATTCAAAACAAAGAGCTTGGCATGTTATAGAAATTTAATATTTGAAATAGCCATTTATGTTTCATTCCATATGAAAGATGAAGAAATAGGGCTTAGATGTGATAACCTACTTGCTCAATATCATTCACCTAGAAAATTGCATTGCAAATTAACATTCTTTCTTATTCTTTTGTCTACAAAATATTAAAGCTTGTGAGAAAATCTTTTATAATTAACAATTTTCTATAGATACTTCTTATTTTGTGAAATGAATTTTCATCATAACGCTTCCGCTATCGAGTGGAAGTTGCCGAACCGGCAGTCTACAATTATGTATATTAGTTTTATCTATTGAATCACGGTGCACACATTTCCTCCCGAGAAGGGTACTAATAATAATTTTCTCTTAATGCTTTTCCACTTTGAGCTCCAAGTGGTCCTGAATACATTATCAAACTAAATCCTCCCATCAACCAATGGAAAAAAGAAAGCACTTTAATGCATATATAATTGTATATCTTCTTCAAATGCAATGTTTTATTTTTAGTCACCCATATTTGGTGATTCTAATTTTTGAGTGAAATCAAGAGTTTATGTATTCAGGATGCTACTATCAAAGTGAAAATAGTTGGAGATCACATTACATTACCTGACATCTTTCTCAGGGTGCGAATATTCTATTCTGGATAAAAATTGTCTTTTGTTTTTCTTCAGCAGGGTATTGAACTGTTCATAGTTTAGAATCCAAATCTCTAAATGAGATCACTAGCTTGTGTTCACTATGCTAATTCATCTTTTGTCTTAAAACAATACAGGTTTTTCTCTGTGGCTGTTGCTGTTTCAGTTAGGTATTGATCTGATTTTGGCTGAACAATACAACATTGCTAAAGTCTGGTTAAAAATACTGAGGAGCACATAAGATAATTTAGTACAACTTTATACCATTTCCTATTAGAGACTTTGATTTTCTCCTTTGAATAGTCTATCTTTCCTAAGTCAGACAATATTAAAAATGCAGAAGTGAGAGAAGCAACCATGGACAATTTTATCCCATACTAGATATAGGCAATCCATTGAAAAGAATAAGTCTATTAGGAATTATATCTCTTGTGTGCCTCTTTCAGAAATTAGATTTGAAATTTTCATAACCTTCCTTTAGATTACTTACCAGAATATCTAAATTATTTTTTCACAGTTAAATCTGTAAGACATAAAGGCCTGTTTACACCTGATGAAACATTGTAATGAAATTGGAAATGAATCCCCATATGTTGTATGCAATAAAATGATGCTTTATTCATTATATTAGCACTCAGGTCACTAAGAAAGTAAAATGTTCTTTATTGAATTTACAAGTTAACCTTTTGCTCTGAGAATTTATTACTGAAGAAAGTTGTTCAATGGGAGTCTAAATGCAATGGTCTTGTAGCTGTCTTTTTTTTTTTTTTTTTTTTAGGAAACTGAGGTATTTTGTTAATTGTCCATTAGCAACAAATACAGGCATATCTTAAATTTTATCATAAAGTATTTCAAAAATTTAGCAGATGAGTTAATCCAGAGCAATAGAAAATCTATTATAGGCTGTTAATACAAATAAAGTGATTATAACATGCATTTATTCCAAAATTATTGCTAAAATCTGGGAGTTTTTTTGGTGAAGGTAGAAGGGGTCAGGGATGCTATTTCTCTTGGTTTTCTCTGTTAAGAGGGAAAGGACATTTGTAAGTGTAAGTAGGTGAGGGTGTAGAGGCCTTGCTTGCTTACAGATACTTGGTTCTCTGGGCTACTTGGTAAATTAACCCAGGTATTTGCTATCATCTTCCTTATGAAAAGCCAGGTATTAATGATAATTGCCCTCTCCTTTGACTTCCCTGGTGGCTCAGATGGTAAAGCGTCTGCCTACCATGCGGGAGACCTGGGTTTGATCCCTGGGTTGGAAAGATCCCCTGAAGAAGGAAATGGCAACCCATTCTAGTATTCTTGCCTGGAAAATCCCATGGACAGAAGAGCCTGGTTGGCTACTGTCCATGGGGTCGCAAAGAGTTGGACACGACTGAGCAACTTCACTATTGATAGTTGAATGCATTTTGGTTTGAATTACACCCAATGGGGATCCCCCACTCCTTCTAATATCTCAGAGAGTTCTTAAGAATCATAAATTCCTCCCGGTGTTCTCTGACTAGAACTTAACTCCTTGTCTCTCCAAAACTCTTTGTTTCTGCTCCAAGTAAATTCAGAAAAGGAACATGACTCCTTTATATGAACTGCCCCTAACCTTCCCACACAAGGTGTGCATTTGCATGGGCCTTATTAAATAGTCTGGTTTTTACAGTTTGAGGCCACCATAGTCTTTCCATTGACATTGCTTTTAGTGTCAATTGCTCTTCTTTCCCCACTTTAATTTGTATTCTTCTTCCTCTTACCGTGCTATGCTTTCCTCGCCTATCAATGTTTAGCTTTCTCTTTATGTTTCCTAAATTCTGTCCTGCAAACCATAACTTTTAAACTCAGTGAAAGATAGTTTGCCCAACAAAAGTCAATTTTAGTAGCATAAGTCACTTAAATTAGTTGTGTTAACTGTCAGTAGTTGAGTATGGGTATGGCTTGGGTATGGCTCTGTGTTTTACTTTCATAAAATTTAAACTGATCTGTAAGATGGATATTATATCTGCTTACATATGTTTGCAGCCACAAGTCAAGGGAACATATATTCACTTGAAGCCTAGCACAGCTCCTACACAGAAGCATTGCTCAATAAGTGAGAGTTCTCTTCCCTTTCCCTTATGTAGGTAATTCCTCTCCACCTTCTGCTTCTCAGTCTTCTAACTTCCCACTCCATTTTGCTGCTAAATCACTCCCCACATGATCTCTGACCCATGCAGGCACAGATTGTAATATATGACTATAATATGTTGTAATATATGATTCTGTTTTACTTCTTTGCTTATAAATATCCATCGTTTACCTGTAAATATGGAGTCCAAATTTCTTAATATGGACTTGAAAATCTCACATGCATAGATTCCACTTTGTTTACGTCTTTATTTACCTTTTCTTTCCCCCTGCACACAACTTACTCTGTAGCCACAGTAAAGTGTCAGTTGATTCTAGAATGTATTATTTATTCACTGTTATATCTGTGGGCTGCTATTTCTGCCATTTCTGTCTGTTATTGGTGTCACTTATTACCTACAAGCAGCACCTCCCAACTTTAGTTTTCCTTAAGATCCAGAGCATATTAACTGCTACTTTATAGCACTTACTATATTGGATTTTATTTACTTAGTTGTCTCTTTCTACACAACCCTTCCTCTGCCATTTGTATTAAGCCTTGAAACATATATTTTAATCTTCCTTTTAGCTTGACATTGAACTTCATAGAATCATCTTCCACTATCGCTGTTATTATACTAACATTATAACTTGGGACAAACAGTAAGCCATGATTTAATAAAATTCCTGGCACCTGTTCCCACAAGGAACCTGTGATTCCTTCTATATTGCAGAACTGAGGTAAATTATAAACCTATATCTAGTGTCTCTACCGGAGAAGGCAATGGCACCCCACTCCAGTACTCTTGCCTGGAAATCCCATGGACAGAGGAGCCTGGTGGGCTGCAGTCCATGGGGTCACTAAGAGTTGGACACAACTGAGCGACTTCACTTTCACTTTTCCCTTTCATGCATTGGAGAAGGAAATGGCAACCCACTCCAGTGTTCTTGCCTGGAGAATCCCAGGGACGGGGGAGCCTGGTGGGCTGCCGTCTATGGGGTCGCACAGAGTTGGACACGACTGAAGCGACTTAGCAGCAGCAGCAGTGTCTCTACCTCCTTTTGTTACTGCTTTCCCAAGTCAGGTAGCATTGAGAGCTCCTGCTTTTCTGAGATCACTGGAGAATAAACTTCTTTAATTATGTGTCACAAAGTGGGAAGTATTCTCAAGTATAATGTAAGCCACATATCATATAATTAAGTGATCAAACTATTCATAGTACCCTATGGTTAATCAACCTTTAAACCTATGTCTTTATCTCAAAATCATTTGCTTGTTTTATAACTGATTATTCTCACAATATGTAAATATGATACCAGACAAAATATTTGAACTCACCTTACAATTGCCATTTCATTACCTACTTAGACACTGAAACTAAAAAAAAAAAAAAAAAAAAAAAATCAAAGGTCAGCACATGCACCAGATTTTAAATCTGTCTTATCCTAATATCTTCTTGTCCATAGATAAGCGTAGTCTGTACCACCTCCAGGTCCCACTTCTGAGGTTTCTTGGAATATTGTTCATTCCTTGGAATCCCCTATTGTTCTTGCCATTAGTAGATAGCACTATCATTATGCCACTCCTTAAGAAATTTGAGTGTTCCACAAATCTTAGCTGTGAATATTGATCATAATGTTATCACATCAAGTTTATGTTTAAAAAGTATTAAAGTAAGCTCTGTATGTGTTTTTGCAAAAAGAAAAGCATGGATCCATATTCACTTCACATGCACCCTCTTCCCATGTCATCTCACAATAGTCTTTCCAGTGAATCATACATTAATAATAATTTTATTCTTTGTTTTCTATATTCATATACACTGTATCTGTAATTTAGCTCTGAAAGATGGTCAGTGCTAGAAACTAGAAGCAATTATCAGCTGAAACATTTCATTTTAATTAGAAATATTATTTAAAAATTGATTGCCAGTCATATATGCCACATGGAAAATTGACATATTTTTCTGTTGCTGATGATATTTGTATGTTTTGTAATAAAAATGATTTTATTATATTGGCCACACTGCACTATTTCTCTTTTGAATTGTAGTATCATGGAGAGATTGGCTATTGATCCCTGACCATGTCTTTAATTGAAGAGCGGAGGGGAATGCTACTTAAAATACAATGAAAATTATTCATTGGAAATTATTACTATAAACTTAAAGAAAAAACTTTACAGAGACAATGCTGCTGCTAAGTTGCTGCTAAGTCACTTCAGTCGTGTCCAACTCTGTGTGACCCCATAGATGGTGGCCCACCAGACTCCTCCATCCCTGGGATTCTCCAGGCAAGAATACTGGAGTGGATTGCTGTTTCCTTCTCCAATGCATGAAAGTGAAAAGTGAAAGTGAAGTCACTCAGTCGTGTCCGACTCTTAGCAACCCCATGGATGGCAGCCTACCAGGCTCCTCCATCCATGGGATTTTCCAGGCAAGAGTACTGGAGTGGGGTGCCATTGCCTTCTCCAACAGAGACAATAGGTTATTTTAATTAGGAGTAATTTTAGAAAATTCACAATAACACTTTCCCATGGATGCAGAAGTACTGTTTACAAATAATTAATATAATCTCAATTTTTCAACATTATTTTCTTAATTTTAAATTAAAATGTTAAAATTATTGGTTTGTATGATAGTAAATAGTGTTTTCATTATCTTTATAACTGATTAAATTGCGTATTTTGCAAATAATACAATTTGCAGGTAAAATGTTAACCACATTACTGCCTTTTATTTTTTACATTATATTAACAATAAGTCTAATTAGTTGAGGAAATAAACTATTGTATTTTGCAGGGATTCTTAATCAAGTAGTAGACTTTAATTTATAATAATATGCAAATGTGTTATGTATTTCAATTATTTAGTACAAAATTGGTGAAGTGAAGTGAAAGTCGCTCAGTTGTGTCCAACTCTTCGCAACCCCATGGACTATACAGTCCAAGGAATTCTCCAGGCCAGAATACTGAAGTGTATAGCCTTCCCTTCTCCAGAGGATCTTCCCAACCCAGAGATCCAACCGAGGTCTCCCACATTGCAGGCAGATTCTTTACCAGCTGAGCCACAAGGGAAGCCGAAGAATACTGGAGTGGGTAGCCTATCCCTTCTCCAGCAGATCTTCCCAACCCAGGAATTGAACCTGGGTCTCCTGCATTACAGATGGATTCTTTACCAATTGAGCTGTCAGGAAAGCTCAACAAATTGGTAATTTACCATAGTTCTTTAGCTGAAATTTTCTTTGTGAGAACAACAAGTACAAAGACCCAGTGGAGGTTTTTAAAGAATCTCATAAGAACAAGTGTCTGATTTATTAAAACCTGTAAACTAGAAAATGAAAGTGAAAGTAGAAGGGACAAAAAAAAAAAAAAAAACCTCTTACACGTAAAGTTACAAAAAAGTGTTGTATGATGTTTTCCCCATGCTTTTCCAGCTAAAACTGTGACATTCATACTATCAGATTGCTAAAGGGTTTTACATATAAGTCATTTAGATCCATAATTGAGAAATAATATTCAATCTGAAATTGTTTTTTAACATCTCTAAAAGGTCCTTTTGTAGAATAGGTAGGTTGGTAGACAGATAGTAGTTAGATAGATGTAGATGCTACTTATTTCAGGGACATGCTAATAGTACATTTATCTGCTTTTCTATGCTGTTTTGCTATTTTAAAGCAAATCATCAGATTGTTCTATCCCTTGCCCACTTTAACTCCCTATAACAATGCCTGTAATGAATGCTGATTTTGAAAATTATGATGGACACTGAGAATAAAAATTAGAAATAGCCATGTAATTACTGTTCCTGCCATTTTATAAAGCTATTGGAAGCTATCATCTGTTAGGTTGTTGAAAGTATCTTATAAAGATCCATGTGACACATGGCTTTTCAGGCTAAAGGCCAAGAAGCAGATGTGTCTGAGTACTTTTTCTTGTCATGTTTCTTTAAGTCTATTATCCTTTGATGGCCACACTTTTAAGCTGGGTTCTGTCAAGTTGAACATTCTATTTTAACAGGTATTCTTTGTGTCAATTCCTAGTATGTTAATTTATATTCTACTGTATGGCTTTTGATATTTTGGAGATATTTTAATGATTGCATAGTTTATATACTGTTTTTTAAAAGCTAGAAATAGACACAATTTGTATTTAGCAAATATATACACCTCATTTCAAAATTATTTAAAATGTTATTATTTAACATTTATTATATTAGAGTTTAATATAATAATGGATTAATCATTTCAAAATTAATCCACTTCAGATAAGCATACCCCCAAATGATAGATGACATATTTTAAATACCCTTTAAAATTCTTGGCTTAGATGATGAGAAAGCAACTATATTCTGCAGAGGACGGAAACTATAATAAAAAAGTAATTCATATGGTAAGCAATCACTAGAATTGGCATTTACCCTGGAGGTATACTTGAGAACTTTTGACATAGATTCTGAATGTAATGACCAGAAGTTCTTGAGGCATATGAAGCAAAACTTGGAATGCAACAAATAGTCCAAATCTGAAACCACCATTAAAACCCCATAGAAACTCCACAAAGGGCAACCTCTTCTGCAGACAAACTAGTTAAAAATTACTCTGAAAAGGAAAATAATCAGAGAAGTATAAAATTTTTTTTCTAAAAATTTCTGATGAAAATTCTAAATCTAAGCAAGTTTAGGCCTAGAAGTGACAATACTTACATAATTAAAAAAAAAAAAAAACTATTCTCTTTGATGTACCCTCAGTTAGTGCTCCTACTAATGTGTGTTGCCAGGGACAAAGAGACAAAGAGACAGAAGATATGAAAGTTTAAGAGACTTACAGGAGAAAGAGATACTATTTTAGAGGGAGACTAAAGAAAAAAAGTGAATATTGACATAATTAATAACTCAGAATTTCCAGAATTAATGAATAATGATATTTTGCCTTTGTAAGAAGCCCAGTGGATCCCAAGGACAATATATTTTTTTTTAAGTCTACGATAAAATAAATGGCAGTGAGACTGTAGAACTTATAAAGGAGTCAGAGGTAAAAGATGTCTCATACAAAGGATTGACAATTAAAATGACTTTCCAACTAAAATAATAGGCAGAAGACAATTGAATGAGAAAGATTTGCTATTAAGCTACAGATATACTCCTAACAAAGCAAGTTTTTTCATCAATGAAAGTGATATTAAGATCTTTGTATAGACACAATCTGCTTACGAATACATCTTAAAAGCTATCACTTCCTAAAGTAGCACATAATGTCTATACTTTAGGGATAATGAAAATTATCTGAGAAGGAAGGCTTAAGACACTACCAAAGGAAAAAAAAAGCTAGAAATCAAGGAAACTAGAAACAATATGTAAATTGAAAGAAATACTAACTGTATCAAGCAATAATGAAATGAAAGCATTGAAGTTATTAGTAGGGTGGTTGGGTAGAACACATTATAAGGCCCTTTTGTTTTTAAGAAAGATGTAAAAATAAAATTAACTTTACACTTAGGGCTTCCCTGGTAGCTCAGATGGTAAAGGATCTGCCTGCAATGCAGGAGACTCAAGTTTGATCCCTGGGTTGGGACGATCCCCTGGAGAAGGGAATGGCTACCCACTCCAGTATTCTTGCCTGGATGATTTCATGGACAGAGGAGCCTGGCAGGCTTCTGAGCGGCTAATACAATACTATAATTTCATTAATTAAGGAGTATAACTAAATAATGAAAGAATATAACTTTATTAAAATGTGAGTAAAACAATCTCATTGAAATGGGGGATTAAGATTTGTTGAGCTTTGTTTTATTTTCTTTTAATTGGTGTAATTTAGGAAACTATTGGAGATTTAAGCCTAATGATGAACTATACATAGATACTATACTCTAGTTGATAAACTTGTTTCCAAAGAAGTTTAATTCTGAAACCATTATATATAAAGATTGAACATGTAAATGGATGGCAGGTGGTGGGAGTCAGGTTTCTTACAGAAGTGGAAACACAGATAAGAAAGAGGGAAGGCTAGAATGAACTTTGTGGTATGGATTAAGGTTGGAGGCATCCATATAACTTGATGTTTAGCTTAATAAAGGCACAGATGTATACACAGAGAAATATTTATAGATATGTGTTAATATATGTATGGGTTAGTGTACGGACCTAATTTCCTAGCTCTGTCCTCTGAGAGGACCTAGAAGCTAAAGAGCATATCCAGCACCAAGATCTTGGTTTCTAATATCATTATCCAATAACACCAGAGCTCCTTGAAGAAATGATTGATTCTAGGGCTGACGGGAAATAATCAAGATGAGCCTAGAGCATCTGGTAGTGCTAGAAAATAAGTAAGTGCTTCATAAATAAAAAGATGGAGTACATCAAAAGGATAAAGGAGCCAACTGCAAAAGCTCCCAGTGCTCAACGCTGAAACAATTTGAGCAACAAAATAAACTATATTGGATTATAATATGAAGTATAGAATGACTGTCTAGAATCTGTGGTGATAGAAAAAAATGACTGAATAACTAAATGGGGAGAATAGACAAATTGTGAAGAATGCCAAATAATATACATAGAAGTAATTCTATTAAAAGGTAGATCATAATTCCCCACTCCTTATATGTGGGCTGCACATTGCAATTTCATTCCAAAGAGTAGAATATTTAAAGGGTAGAGGGTAGAGAGAATTAAGTACAATGGAGAAACTGGACAAGTATTGCCTCAGGGGATGAAGCTTAACATCATTAATGCACATCATGTTGACAGAATGTACTCTTAACATAATGTGCTGAGATAATGCTTATCACTGTGGTCTTTCTCCTCCAACCCACTTCCCTAGTCTAACCATGAGAAAGACAGCTGAGAGAATCCAAATAAAGTATGGGGTTTTGTTTATATTAATTATAAGACTGATTCATTAGTTTTGTCAAATAGATGATGCTAATCTAAGATGCTAATAATATGGAAATTTTGGTATGGGATATATGGGAACTCTGTACTTTCATACACCTTTCCTGTACTTAAATTTTTCTAAAATAAAAAGCTTATTAAAACACCACAGAAAATCCAAGAAGATTGAAAGCAAAATTCAAGATAGTGTTTGTCTCAAGCAGGAAAAGTGAGAGGAATAAGACACATGGGGGACTAATATTTTATTAAATAGGTGATATTTATATTTTATTGTTCTTACTATTCATGTATACTTCACAAACTATTATGTATGTATATTTTACAACTTTAAAAAAGTAATGATTACCTGATGATTAATGGTACAAACTCTTGCCTGGAAAATCCATGGACGAAGGCGCCTGGTGGGCTGCAGTCCATGGGGTCGCGAAGAGTCGGACATGACTGAGTGACTTTACTTTCACTTTTCACTTTCATGCATTGGAGAAGGAAATGACAACCCACTCCAGTGTTCTTTCCTGGAGAATCCCAAGGGTGGGGAAGTCTGGTGGGCTACCTTCTATGGGGTCGCACAGAGTCAGACATGACTGAAGCGACTTAGCAGCAGCAGCAGCAGCAGTGGTACAGAGATGATGAAAGATATTCTAAGGGCTAGGCTACTCAGGTTTTTCTGGAAGGCAGTATGTACTCAACTAGCCAGTGAATTTAATTGGAGTGCTATAGCTATAATTGATTCGAATTTGAAGTTGGAGTATGAAACTGCAATTATGTGATGTGCCCAGTACTTTTATAAGAGGAAAGTTAGAAAGGTCATCTTTCCAACGTGAGAAATTTATTTGGCTGGGCATTTAAAGGGGTATGCTCTGAGAATTATGCATATTAATTCTCTTTAAAAAAGTGAATAATAATGTCCAAAGTGATAATAATAGCTGCACTTTATTTATGCCTATTATGAACTCAATCACAAGTTGACTGCTTTCCAACTTCTATTGAAGGCTGTGCATAGAGAATTGATAATCAAGAGAGATGTTCAATAAACTTATTTTATTGCTATTTTAGTATTAATTTTATGATTACCCATGTTCTGCTAGCCACTGTACATACATTGTGGTAGGCTGGATAATGAAAGATATCTAGGTGCTAATTCTCAGAATCTGTGAATAAATGGTCTTATATGGCATAAGGAATTTTGCAGATGAGATCAAATGTAAAATCTTAAAACAAGGATATCATCTTGGATTCTGTGGGTGGTCCACTGTAATCACATGAGTCCTCATAAGAAGGGTGAAAGATGAGTCAAGAAAAAGAGATGTGGCAATGGAATCAGAGGCTCAAGTGATGTGGTTCAAAGATTGAGAAAATGTCCATAATGCAGCTTCTACAAACTGGAAAAGACAAGATAATAGATTGTCTTCTCAAGCTTCCAGAAGGAGCACAGCCCTAGTGACACTGCTTTGGGACTTCTGATGTCAAAAAATTTAAGGAACTTTATTTTTGCTGTTTTATACCACTGAGTTTCTGGTAATTTGTTATAGTGACAATAGGGAACAAATACATTGTATTATGAAATCCCACCAGAATTCTCTAAATTGGGACTCAGATTTTCAATTTATAGATGAAGATTTAATTTTGGCAAATTAAGGAATGTGTTCAGCTTCTCTTCACAAAGTTGAGATTTGAACGTGGGTTCCTCTTCCTCTGAACTTTATACTCTTTCAGCCCTTCCATCACCAGCATAGTGCAGAGGCCCTGGTGCTCAGCTGCCTCAGTTGGAATTCCACTTTATTTTTTCCAGGGCAGAGTTATTCAACATCTCCAGAAAGAATCATAACTCCATTTTTCCTAGGATTCTTCATCAACAAAACAGTAGAATAACAGTACTTAATCTACAGTTTTGTCATAGGAAGTAAAGGAAATAGTCTAGTATTTAGTAATACATCTTCATATCTATCTATATAGTCTGGAGTCCTTTATAACCAAATACATCCACAATTTAATTTATTATCTAAACTCTCAAACCTGCCTCACCTCCTATATAGTCTCTGGATTCTTATAGCTTCATCATCTACCTTATATTTTTTGCACGTTATTTTCTCTTCCAACCTCCAGCTAGAAAACTTGTCACCTGTGACTTTCCCTTCTGTTGTACACACATTCTGAAAATCTAGTTGTTTACATGAAAAATGTATCACTTGGAACCCAGTTATGGGTATTGCATCTCATTTATATGGTCAATTGTCTTCCTTTCTTTCCTCCCACACAATCTAGAAGCTTATCCTCCTGTGATTACCAGTATTTTCTAAGATCTCCCTCTTTAGGCTTTACCTTCCCTTAGAAATTGTTAAAGAATTCCAGAAACTGATTCCATTCAAAGAAAGTCACTTTTTCTTCCAAGGGCTAGATGAAGCTTTACACTGATAAAGTACACTGATAAAGAGAGTTGCTGATATAGAGAAGCCTGGGGGCTTTGTTTACTCTGCAGTGATGTCTCCATTGGTTCAGGTCCCAGCACAGGGAGCAGGTGCCCATGGGTTTCTGCTTCATGGTTGTGACTCTCTTGGTTTATGTTGTCATGTTCAGGTACTGTTTCCTAGAAACGTACACCCAGGCCAGGTTGGTGAGTCCTGAATGCATGCATTCTTAACCATCATCTTTTCCAGAACCAATCAAACACAACTCTTTAGTTCCAGTTCTGACACCAAGTCAACAAATCAGACATATGTCCTCACTCAGCACAACTCACCAACTTACAGTAAGTTCCATTGTGGGGTCCTTTCTTCCCTTCAGACATCTTCCTGGTTCATAGTGGCATAGTTTCTATTATCTGATCAGTGTGAGAAGAAAAGATTAATATTTTGTTCTTAAAGCATTAATAGTTTTATTCCAAAAAAGTCTGTGTTCTCCATGTGCGGTATTTAAGTTTTTTCTTACACTCTCAGTACACTAAGAGATATTGAAAAAGAACAGCTAAAATAAGTCAAGGAAATAATCCTATCAAAACTTTCTGACAATGAATATCTAGTCACCTTATGTAACCACCAGGTCCCCTGGTGGCTCAGTGGGAGACCTGGGTTCGATTCCTGGGTCGGTAAGATTCCCTGGAGAAGGCAATGGCAACCCACTCCAGTACTCTTGCCTAGAAAATCCTATGGACTGAGGAGCCTGGTGCAGGCTACTGTCCATGGGGTCACAAAGAGTCGGACATGACTGAGTGATTTCACTTCACTATGTAACCTCTCATAATAAGAAAAATCGTCTCCAACTTACATATGTCTCAAACACAGACTTACAAAGACTCAAACACAACTTAGTGACTAAAATCGTCTCCAACTTACATATGTCTCAAACACAACTTACAAAGACTCAAACACAACTTAGTGACTAAACAATAATGTGGTGATATTTGGACAAGCTACAAAAGAATCGTTGAGTATAATTCCATAACAATTATATAAAATTTGCTACATATTTAGTGTACAAAATATAAAACTATCCAATTTTTTTTAATCTGAGACTTCCAGTAATAATACATTTTGTTCTTTTCCATTATGGTTTATCACACGATATTGAATATGGTTCCCTGTGCTACACAGTAGGACTTTGATGTTTATCCATCCGATATGTACTAGTTTGCATCTGCGAATCCTAAGCTACCAATCCTTCCCTTTCCCACCCTCATCTTGCTAACCACAAGTCTGAGAAAAGAATATATATATATATATATATATATATATAACTAAACTACTTTGATATACAGCAAAAATTAACATATTGCAAATCAACCGTACTTTAATAAAATTTTAAAAATACATTTTATATTTAAAATTATACATATACCTACCTACATACATATTATATATTATGTAATTAAAATTACTTCAGGTAGTGTTTAACCTGAATGTACAATAAAATAAAGTCAAATTAATATAAAAGCATTTATTATAGTTTAACTACAATTTGGAAAATATACCAGCTTAAATCATTAAAAATATTTCCTATGAGCCACTAAATGGATTTTGTGAACTGCTAGTAGGTGATGGACTGTATTTTAAAAAACACACAGAGTACATTATAATGCATTGTAGTAGAAATACTGTATATTGCTATTTATTTTTTAAAGAAACCAATTAGAAACCAGTTGATGCCTCCCTTTTAGAATGTGTGTGTGTGTGTGTGTGTGTGTGTGTGTGTGTGTTTAAGAAAATTGGAAACAATCAAATGATATGCTACCTGTTTACTATGTAAATTGGAGTTTTTTCTTTCATTTACAACCAGTGAATACCTATATATTCAGTTAAAAAAAATAGTATATGTGTTAATCATTCTCAATGACATTATGAAACCATTCATTTCTGTTCAAATTGACTGATTTTGCACATTTTAATAGTTGCTATAACTTTTATATTCCAAAACTGAGTTCAATTAGATTGAGAGAAAGAAATTTTTTGCCATCAAGAAATCTGGTTTCGGTTGAAGAAAGTAGGGAAAACCAGTAGACCATTCAGGTATGACCTAAATCAAATCCCTTACGATTATACAGTGGAAGTGACAAATAGATTCAAGGGATTAGATCTGATAGACAGAGTACCTGAAGAACTATGGACAGAGGTTCATGACATTGTATAGGAGGCAGGATCAAGACCAGTCCCAAGAAACAGAAATGCAAAAAGGCAAAATGGTTGTCTGATGAGGCCTTACAAATAGCTGAGAAAAAAGAGAAACTAAAGGCAAAGGAGAAAAGGAAAGATATAGCCATTTGAATGCAGAGTTCAAAAGAATAGCAGAGAGAGATAAGAAAGCCTTCCCCAGTGATCAATGCAAAGAAATAGAGGAAAACAATAGAATGGGAAAGACTAGAGATCTCTTCAAGAAAATTAGAGATACCAAGGGAACATTTCATGAAAAGATGGGCACAATAAAGGGCAGAAATATTATGGACCTAACAGAAGCAGAAGATACTAAGAAGAGGTGGCAAGAATACACAGAATTGTGCAAAAAAAATCTTCATGATCCAGATAACCACGATGGTGTGATCACTCAACTAGAGCCAGACATCCTGGAATGCAAAGTCAAGTAAGCCTTAGGAAACATCACTACGAACAAAGCTAGTGGAGGTGATGGAATTCCAATTGAGCTATTTCAAGTCCTAAAAGATGATGCTGTGAAAGTGCTGCACTCAATATGCCAGCAAATCTGGAAAACTCAGCATGGCCACAGGACTGGAAAAGGTCAGTTTTCATTCCAATCACAAAGAAAGGCAATGCCAAAGAATGCTCAAACTACTGCACAATTGAGCTAGCAAAGTAATGCTCAATAGTCTCCAAGCTAGGCTTCAACAATATATGAACTGTGAATTTCTAGATGTTCAAGCTAGATTTAGAAAAGGCAGAAGAACCAGAGATCAAATTGCCAACATCAACTAGATCATCGGAAAAGCAAGAGAGTTCCAGAAAAATATCTATTTCTGCTTTATTGACTATGCCAAATCCTTTAACTGTGTGGATCACAACAAACTGTGGAAAATTCTGAAAGAGATGGGAATACCAGACCACCTGAACTGCCTCCTGAGAAATCTGTGTGTGGGTCAAGAATCAACAGTTAGAACTGGACATGGAACAACAGACTAGTTCCAAATCTGGAAAGGAGTACATCAAGGCTGTGTATTGTCACCCTGCTTATTTAACTTCTATGCAGAGTACATCATGAGAAATGCTGGGCTGGATGAAGTACAAGCTAGAATCAAGATTGCCAGGAGAAATATCAATAACCTCAGATATGCAGATGACACCACCTTTGAGGCAGAAAGCAAAGAGGAACTAAAGAGCCTCTTGATGAAAGTGAATAAGGAGAGTGAAAACTTGGCTTAAAGCTCAACATTCAGAAAACGAAGATCATGGCATCTGGTCCCATTATTTCATGGCAAATAGATGGGGAAACAGTGCATACAGTGACAGACTTTATTTTTGAGGGCTCTAAAATCACTGCAGATGGTGACTGCAGCCATGAAATTAAAAGATGCTTGCTCCTGGAAAGAAAAGCTATGACCAATCTAGACAGCATATTATAAAGCAGAGACATTACCTTGCTGACAAAAGTCCATCTAGTCAAAGCTATGGTTTTTCCAGTAGAAATGTATAGATGTGAGAGTTGGACTATAAAGAAAACTGAGTGCTGAAGAATTGATGCTTTTGAACTGTGGTGTTGGAGAAGACTCTTGAGAGTCCCTTGGACAGCAAGGAGATCCAACCAGTCCACCCTAAAGGAAATCAGTCCTGAATATGCATTGAAAGGACTGATGCTAAAGCTGAAACTCCAATACTTTGGCCATTTGATGTGAAGAACCTACTCATTGGAAAAGACGCTGATGCTGGGAAAGATTGAAGGCGGGAGGAGAAGGGGAAGGCAGATGAGATGATTGAATGGCATCACTGACATGATGGACATGAGTTTGAGTAGACTTCCGGCATTGGTTATGGACAAGGAAGCCAGGAGTACTGTAGTCCATTGGGTTGCAAAGAGTCAGATACTACTGAGTGAATGAACTGACGGACAGATAGACTGATCAAGACATCTGATAACTTTTCTCTTCATTTGTAGGTGCTTGCTAGCAATGATTTTTTTTTTTTTTACTCCTGTTTAGGAATTAGTATATTGTAACTGCTATGCACATCTATCTGAAGAATAAAAGTTTTCTTTGTTTATCAGTAAAGAATTGAAAATGTTTTTAAAAACAGCAATCAAAGCAAGGCAATATACAGTCTGTGAGAATGCCAAGACATGCATAGACGTGTTCTAAGTCTCTTCAGTCTTGTCCAAATCTTTGAGACCCTATGGACTGTTGCCCACCATGCTCCTCTGTCCATGGGATTCTCCAGGCAAGAATACTGTACAGGGTTTCCATTTCCGCCTCCAAGGGATCATCCCAACCCAGGGATTGTACCCTGCATCTCTTGCGTCTCCTGCATCAGCAAGCAGGTTCTTTCCCACTAGCACCACTGGGGGAAATAACAGATCAAAGGAGTGGAAAGAAAAGAAATCAGAAGAGGTCATCTGGGTTTCATGTACCTCATAGAAATTCTTGCCTCCATTAGTAGAACCAGTTCATCTATTAAAAAGCATTTGGGTACTCTGCTTACTGAAACCTAGATTGTCATACTCAAGTTCTTCCTTATCTGCAGAAAGAATGAGAAAGATAAAAGAGAAATTTTGGATAAGGAAGCAAAAAGAGAGAATCATAGGAAGCTAGGAGCAGAATTCAGTTCAATTCAGTCATTCAGTCATGTCCGATTCTTTGCGACCCTATGGACTGCAGTATGCTAGGCTTCCCTATCCATCACCAACTCCTGGAGCTTACTCAAACTCATGTTCATTAAGTAGGTAATGCCATCCAACCATCTTATCCTCTGTCATCTCCTTTTTCTCCTGCCTTCAATTTTCCCAGCAACCGGGTCTTTTCCAATGAGTCAGTTCTTTGCATCAGGTGGCCAAAGTATTAGAGCTTCAGCTTCAGCATCAGTCCTTCCAATAAATATTCAGGACTGATTTCCTTTAGGATTTACTGGTTTGATCTCCTTGCAGTCCAAGGGACTCAAGAGTCTTTTCCAGCACCACAGTTCAAAAGCTTCAATTCTTTGGCACTCAGCTTCCTTTATGGTTCAATTCTCTCATCCATACATGACTACAGGAAAAACCATAGCTTTGACTAGATGAATCTTTGTTGGTAAGTAATGTCCTGCTTTTTAATATTCTAAGTTGGTCATAGCTTTTCTTCCACGGAGCAAGCACCTTTTAATATCATGGCTGAAGACACCATCTGCAGTGATTTTTGAGCCCAAGAAAGTAGTCTGTCACATTTTCCATCACTTTCCCAACCATTTTTCTATGAAGTGATGGGACCGGATGCCATGATCTTAGTTTTTCTAATGTTGAGTTTTAAGCCAGCTTTTTCACTCTCCTCTTTTACTTTCATCAAGAGGTTCTTTAGTTCCTCTTCGCTTTCTTCCATAGTTTAGTTCAGTTCAGTTGCGCAGTCATGTCTGACTCTTTGTGACCCCATGAACTGCAGCATGCCAGGCCTCCCTGTCCATCACCAACTCCCAGGGTTTACTCAATCTCAGGTCCCTCAGTCGGTGGTAAGGGTGGTGTCATCTGCATATCTGAGGTTATTGATATTTCTCCATGCAATTTGTATTCCAGTTTGTGCTTCATCCACTCCAGCATTTTGCCTGATGTACTCTGCATATAAGTTAAATAAGCAGGGTGACAATATACAGCCTTGTACTATTCCTTTCTCAATTTGGAACCAGGCTGTTTTTCCATTTCTGGTTCTAACTATCGCTTCTTGACCTCCATACAGATTTTTCAGGGGGCAGGTATGGTGATATGGTATTCCTATATCTTTACAAATTTTCCATGGTTTTTTGTGATCCACACAGTCAAATGTTTTAGCATAGTCAATGAAGCAGAAGTAGATGCTTTTCTGGAATTATCTTGCTTTTTCTATGAGCCAATGGATGTTGGCAATTTGATCTCTGGTTCCTCTGCCTTTTCTAAATCCAGTTGAACATCTGGAAGTTCTTGATTCATGTACTGTTGAAACCTAGGTTGTAGAATTTTGGAGGTTATAGATGAAAACAAAAAAGAGGCTGAAAGTTGAGACATAGAAGGACAGAAAACATAGGGCATTTGACTTAAAATTTAAAAGTAAAAAAAAAAGTTAAAAAAACTTAAAAGTAGTATCTATATAAAGCCTATTCACAATGTGCATAGAATTCTAGAAGCTCTTGTGCAAATTGACTCCCATTGAGGTGCAGAGGAAAGTATCCAGATGTTAGTGATAGACCTGGAACTAGTCTAGTTGTGTAGCCTTAAGTTAACCAGTTATGAACTACAGTGGTCTTTTATAAACAGATTAAAAATACTCAGCATGTACCTTTCATGCAGAGATTCTGTACAGACATAAATCACTTGGCATGTCATGGCCTCATAAATGTGAGCCCCCCTTTCTTTTGAGGGGATTTTGTTTAATCTTTGTTGGCATGTTAAAATGGACTCAAATTACTGCTTTTATAATCTAAAAATGGAACTCATTCAGATATGTGTGCGCATAGAGTGTTCTAGTTAAATGTTACTTAGATAACATGGCTGCCCAGCAGTTGTTTCAGTAATGTGCTCAACCTTGACTACTTATTTTAAGCCCAATCGAGTGTCTTTCTGAAAGTTGGTTAAAACGTCATTAAAATTTAAAACTAAATGAAAACAGACAGTAAATTTTCTCTTAATTATTAATGGTTATCATTTTAAAAACTGGGAGTTAGTGAAGGACAGGGCAGCCTGGTGTGCTGCAGTCCATGGGGTTGCAAAGAGTTGGACATAGCGACTGAATAAAAACAACTGTTTTAACTCCTCCCCTCCTGAGCTGTAAATATGTATTGCTTCTATATATGAAGTGACAATCTGGCAACAATACAATTTTATAAATTTTTGAAAAATGCAGAACTAGCTGCCTGCACAGGATTTGTCCTCCTGACTGTAGGGCCATGCAGAGCCAGGATACTTCAGTTCAGCTTAATACTATGTAACTCTGAGGATGTATATGGAGAAAGCAAAGATATCTCAGGTTGGCAGAAGGATGTAGAAAAAGTTCCTTCATAGAGTTGTGACCTCATGTTTCCTTCATTCCTACTTCTCAACCAAAGCATTCATCCCAGTCCGTCTGCTGCATCTGTCTTTTCTTGTGTCACAAATAGATTTTGTCCCTGGTTTAAGGAAATGGAAAAAAAAATCATTCTGGAAGGTGAAACATTAGATTGTACCAATCACTTACTCCTCAGAGTAAAGAAATCAAATTCCTTCATGAAAGCCAAGCTCAAAAGTGAAGTAAGTACCAGAACAGAAGAAGGTAGAACTCTCATGGAAGGAAGTAAAAGTAAGAAGAAAATGATGCAGAACAGGGAGATTTGGTGAGGGGGGGTATTGTATCATTGAGATAAATTTAAATCGGTACAATTAATCCATTAAAAAATTCTATTCCAATAATGAAATAACTATTTTATACATCGTGTCTGACTCTTTGTGACCCCGTGGACTGTAGCCCACCAGAATCCTCCATCCATGGGATTCTCCAGGCAAGAATACTGGAGTGAGTTGCCATTTCCTTCTCCAGGGGATCTTCCCAACCCAGGGATCAAACCTAGGTCTCCCGCATTGCAGGCAGATGCTTTAACCTCTGAGCCACCAGGGAAGCCCCAAATTCTAAAATAGGAGATATTAATATTATATAGCATCATATAGAGATCTGATACAAGAAAAACTGCTTGTGACAGCTAATTACAGGTAATGGTAACACAGAAAAATTCTTGAAATGTGATAACAACTCTGATTTGTGAGCTCTTTTCTCTGCTGTTTATTCTACCATACAGTCTATTCACAGGGAAGCAGATTATCATCTACACAGAAACGTCAAATCCTATTGCTCCTCCTTAGTGGTTTCCCATGTCATTGAGTGTTAAGATGCACATTCTTATAATGTTGCCAGGACTAATTCAATTGGGCCCTTGCCTCTGACCTAATTTTCTGTTTTCTCCCTTCTTTTTGCCACTCTGGCCTTCTTGGAGTTTCTGAAACACACTAGACCTACTCCTGCCTCTTTGCTGTGTCTTTTGTCTTTTGAAATTCATGCCCCTATATGTCCTCATGGCTAATGTTCTTATCTCCTTCCTGTCTTTGCTCCATGAGGCCACCCCTGAGCAAGTAATGTAAATAGAAAACTGCTTTGCTTCGTTTGTTTTCCATAGCATTTAACACCTTCTGACATGTTATATCAGAGAAGGCAATGGCACCTCACTCCAGTACTCTTGCCTGGAAAGTCCCATGGATGGAAGAGCCTGGTAGGCTGCAGTCCATGGGGTTGCTAGGAGTCGGACACGACTGAACGACTTCACTTTCACTTTTCACTTTCATGCATTGGAGAAGGAAATGGCGACCCACTCCAGTGTTCTTGCCTGGAGAATCCCAGGGATGGGGGAGCCTGGTGGGCTGCCGTCTCTGGGGTCACACAGAGTCAGACACAACTGAAGCGACTTAGCAGCAGCAGCAGTAGCAGACATGTTATATAGCTTACTGTCTGCTGTTTTGTCCAAGGCTGTATGGCTATCATCTAGAACAGGTCTGGCATACAGTAGGAGTTCCATAAATTATTAGTGGATAAATGGAATAAGTAAAAGAATGAGCATGGCATTCTACTTTTCTTTATTTTCATGCTTTCTTTGAACATACAGGGATCATCTGTATGTTACAAACGTTTATATCCACCGAATCACCATGAATGTGTCAACTTCCAATACTTAGAATGATACTTTAAAAGCTTGACTGTAAGTCAAGTACTTTTACTGATATTAAAATCCATGGGTTTGGAAATAACTGAATAGCATGTGCAAGGTGATCCATAATGTTTTTGAAACTTACACAGTAATATATATTCAGGTGTCTAGTCGACTTTCCTTACTTTTAGTTTACCTTAGTTTAGGGGTGTACATTCTTATTTAGATCATTTTGTTTGATTCTTGGGTTAAAAATCATTACACATGATGAACCATTCATATACTTTAATATATATATATATATGTAAATTGAAATGAATAAATATATGGGTATTGTGTTTCTATTAGATTATACTGCCTTTAAAAAAAGAATATAGAACAAAATCTATTTGAAAATTTATATAAGCCAGAATACTTTTAGTTTGAAATTAAAAGACTATTACAAATGGAGAATTTTTTTTATTTTCATCTATGAACTTTTTGATAATAAATTTCATTTAAATTTGATGATTTCAAGAGCATTTGTTAAGCACCAGGTGTGCACCAGGCATTGTGTTAAATGTTGGAGAGAAAAACAAGACAATTCTCCTCCTTATTGAGACTTGATAATATACTCCCTTTCCAGGTTGACACAGACATAAGAAATAGTAATTGCAATACTATATAAAAGTATTTATACCATGTCTTTTGTACTTTAGATGGCCATCAGATATTTCTTTTCTTCTTTTTAAGTTAATGGTTATAATTTTAAGAACAAATGATTAGCTGTATTATCAGATTGACCCGTGGGGATAACTTCATATAAATTTGTTCTACTTTTTGTTCATGTTCAAGGCAAGCAAAGGTAAAATATATGTTTAAAATAACTATTCTATAAGGTGGCTCAAAAAAGTAACTTTAATTATGTTCATAGAGGCTTGTTACCTCTTATGTCAATTTGTCAAATGTATCCTCTGTTATCTTTTTCTTTTTTCAAGTTGTTAGTGGCCTTTTCCACCTTTATCTTGGTACTCTAAAGTATAATCATACTGAATCAATGAGTTTTTTCTTCAACAAAAATAAAATGGAAGTTTATGAATGAGCTATCTTTTAACATAATTTATTCAAATAAGAGTTCAACATTTTTATCCCTTTTCAATATGTTTCACAGACTTCCCTGGTGGCTCAAATGGTAAGCATCAGCCTACAGTGTGGGAGACCTGGGTTCAATCCCTGGGTTGGGAAGATCTCATGAAAAAGGAAATGGCACCCCACTCCAGTATTCTTGCCTGGAAAATCCCATGGATGGAGGATCCTGGTAGGCTGCAGTCCATGGGGTCACAAAGAGTTGAATACTACTGAGCGACTTTAATTTCACTTTTCACTTTCAATATGTTTCAATGTTAACATTTCAATCTAAAATCAAAGAAATAATCATTAAGGACCAAGTGCATTAATCCTATTTACTTGCCTGAAGTAAAGTTGTATAAAACCAAAGCTTAAAAAGTTATTTTCCATTCAGCATATTAACAATTCATTTCTCATCTCAGATAATTACTGAAAGTTTTTAATGATCAGTTTCTATAGAATTCACCAAATCGTGGAATTAGTATTTGTTCTTCATTCATAAAATGTATAACATTACCAACATGAATCAAGCCTGGAAATTAGAAATAGAAAAAACAACTTTGATATTTGCATTCCCTTCTCATTGGCTTTAGGATTAAGCTAGCACTAGTACCCACTCCAGTGTTCTTGCCTGGAGAATCCCAGGGACAGGGAAGCCTGGTGGGCTGCCGTCTATGGGGTTGCAAAGAGTTGGACATGACTGAAGCGACTTAGCAGCAGTAGCAGCAGCAGTATAGCATTCTCTTCAGTTCAGTCGCTCAGTCGTGTCTGATTCTTTGCGATCCCATGAATCCCAGCACGCCAGGCCTCCCTGTCCCTCACCAACTCCCGGAGTTCACTCAGACTGATGTCTATCAAATCGGTGATGCCATCCATCCATCTCATCCTTTGTCGTCCCCTTTTCCTCCTGCCCCCAATCCCTCCCAGCATCAGAGTCTTTTCCAATGAGTCAACTCTTTGCATCAGGTGGCCAAAGTACTGGAGTTTCAGCTTTAGCATCATTCCTTCTAAAGAACATTCAGGACTGATCTCTTTTAGAATGGACTGGTTGGATCTCCTTGCAGTCCAAGGGACTCTCAAGAGTCTTCTCCAACACCACAGTTCAAAAGCATGAATACTTCAGCACTCAACTTTCTTCACAGTCCAACTCTCACATCCATACATGACCACTGGAAAAACCATAGCCTTGACTAGACGGACCTTTGTTGGCAAAGTAATGTCTCTGCTTTTGAATATGCCATCTAGGTTGGTCATAACTTTCCTTTCAAGGAGTAAGCATCTTTTCCAAAGATGGGCTCAATAAAGGACAGAAATGGTATGGACCTAACAGAAGCAGAAGATATTAAGAAAAGGTGGCAAGAAGACACAGAAGAATTGTACAAAAAAGATCTTCATGACCAAGATATTCATGATGGTGTGATCACTGACCTAGAGCCAGACATCCTGGAATGTGAAGTCAAATGGGCCATAGAAAGCATCAGTACGAACAAAGCTAGTGGAGGTGATGGAATTCCAGTTGAGCTCTTTCAAATCCTGAAAGATGATGCTGTGAAAGTGCTGCACTCAATATGCCAGCAAATTTGGAAAACTCAGCAGTGGCCACAGGACTGGAAAAGGTCAGTTTTCATTCCAATCCCAAAGAAAGGCAATAGCAAAGAATGCTCAAACTACTGCACAATTGCACTCATCTCACACTCTAGTAAAGTAATGCTCAAAATTCTCCAAGCCAGGCTTCAGCAATACGTGAACAGTTAAATTCTAGATGTTCAAGCTGGATTTAGAAAAGGCAGAGGAACCAGAGGTCAAATTGCCAACATCCACTGGATCATGGAAAAAGCAAGAGAGTTCCAGAAAAACATCTATTTCTGCTTTATTGACTATGCCAAAGCCTTTGACTGTGTGGATCACAATAAACTGTGGAAAATTTTTCAAGAGATGGGAATACCAGACCACCTGACCTGCCTCTTGAGAAACCTATATGCATGTCAGGAAGCAACAGTTAGAACTGGACATGGAACAACAGACTAGTTCCAAATAGGAAAAGGAGTATGTCAAGGCTGTATACTGTCACCCTGCTTATTTAACTTATATGCAGAGTACATCATGAGAAATGCTGGGCTGGATGAAGCACAAGCTGGAATTAAGATTGCTGGGAGAAATATCAATAACCTCAGATATGCAGATGACACCACCCGTATGGCAGAAAGTGAAGAGGAACTAAAAAGCCTCTTGATGAAAGTGCAAGAGGAGAGTTGAAAAAGTTGGCTTAAAGCTCAACATTAAGAAAATGAAGATCATGGCATCTGGTCCCATCACTTTATGGGAAATAGATGGGGAAACAGTGGAAAGTCAGACTTTATTTTTTTGGGCTCCAAAATCACTGCAGATGGTGATTGCAGCCATGAAAGTAAAAGACGCTTACTCCTTGGAGGTATAGCATTACTGTATACCAATAATTAATTTAATCCTTCAATGCTGCTGCTGCTGCTAAGTTGCTTCAGTCGTGTCCAACTTGGTGCGACCCCATAGACAGCAGCCCACCAGGCTCTGCCGTCCTGGAATTCTCCAGGCAAGAACACTGGAGTGGGTTGCCATTTCCTTCTCCAATGCATGAAAGTGAAGAGTGAAAGTGAAGTCGCTCAGTTGTGTCCGACTCTTAGCGACCCCATGGACTGCAGCCCACCAGGCTCCTCCGTCCATGAGATTTTACAGGCAAGAGTACTGGAGTGAGGTGCCAAAGCCTTCTCCGAGAATCCTTCAATGAGTTACTATTATTAACATCCATATTATACATGATGAAGTTGAGTCTCAAACAGATTAAGAGGTCTGCAATTATTGTGGTAATTATTTTTCTCTACTCTCATTCATCTAGATATTTGTTGGTGTTTAATGGTTATACAGATGTGTAGAGTGGAGACAGAGCTATTCTGGATTAGATTTTAGGGGATAAATTTGGAAGCTACATGCATTAAATATATTGACCACTCAGCACACATCTATTGAAATGAGTTAAGTTGCAAAAATTCAGACTTTGAATTCATAAAGTTTTTCTAGTATTGGTAATGTAATTATAATGAATACTTAGAGATATTTTTTATTCTGGTAAGCTTAACTTGCCTATATATCTAGAATAATCTTAGTTTAATATTTTACTAATGATGAAAATATTGTTTTTAAGCCTATGTTCTTACTGCAATTCTAGAGAAGCTTCATAAAATGTTATCAGAACACAAAATCTTTTAGTTAATGGGCCAACGGCACCCAAAGCAGGGGATATTAAACAAAGGCATATGCATAGCTTATATATTTTAACATTAATCATAATTGGATGAATATTTCTACATTCATCATTCTTTTTATTTAGATCTAAGATCTTTCTCTTGAGTTTGCAACATACAGACTTTCATGGCTAAGCCATATGCTCATACACTGTATAAAATATTCAATTTTGGTTTCTTTAAACTAGAGTGGGATAAAGTCTTTGAGAAGCAATCTTGAGATATAACTGTAAGTTTTCATAATTTTCAGATATCATAATTGCCTAACCCACATCTATTTTGACTAGTTTTGCTCAGCAATTTAACCTTTGTAGAGTCTTCCCAAAGTATTCAAATTAATACCACAGTGCTATAACTCCTTTTCTCAGTCTCCTATATGTTTTAATTTTTAAATTTAATTTAATAAATGCAATAAAAGAAGAAATGGTAGATAATTTGGGGAAAGGCTACTGATTTTGGTTGAAAATAATTTACATGGTTAGAGTAGAAATGAGTAGCCATTAATCAGTAAAAATACCATTTGTCTTCCTTCAGTAAATTTCATTAAATAGAGGAATTTTGATTTTGAGTAGAAGTTAATGTGGTCAGTCCATTAAGGGAAGGATGATTAATGTTTTTCAAGAGCTTACATAAAAATTCTACTAGAGAAAAAATGATTTCCTTTCTATTTTCTACTTTAAACATCATCAGTTCTGAAAGTAAATTTATTTAAATACTCTGTCTTGTGAATGAAAATATATTGTAGTGCATGAGAGTGTGGGTACATTCATTTTAAATACAGGTATGTATTTATTTTTGAGTTTCAGTCAAATCAACAAAAAAAAAGGCAGTAAATTCTAAAACGACATTTGCTGTCTTTTGACACAAATCAATGTGAATTTTCTGTTCCTACTGTGGAATAGTAGTTTGTGACTGTAAAACAATCATTTTTGCATATTAATAAACTAATGCTACTATAATAATAATAATAACAACAAAAGCTAGCACTAGTATCAGAGAAGGAAATGGCAACCCCCTCCAGTGTTCTTGCCTGGAGAATCCCAGGGACAGGGGAGCCTGGCGGGCTGCCGTCTATGAGGTCGCACAGAGTTGGATACGACTGAAGCGACTTAGCAGCAGCAGCAGCACTAGTATAGCATTACTATATACCAAGAATTAATTTAATCCTTCAATGAGTTACTATTATTAATGTCCATATTATACATGATGAAGTTGAGGCTCAAACAGATTAATTAATTAGCCCAAAGTTGTAAGGCCTTGTAAGTAGTGGAGACAGCATTTAAAACCAGGCACTTTGGCTCCAGAGTCCATGCCTTAAATCAGTACCAGTACTGTTTTCTTACAAAAACCCAAAGCCAGCTTCTATGTGCCTGAATTTTAGCTTTCAATTCTCCCCTGACAAAGACATGTATTAACTAAAAAGTTAAATTTTAATCACCTATCAAATAAATCCATGTTAACTGACTTCATTCAAGAAAAATCAATCTGTTCAATTAAATAGCTAGTTTTAAATTTATTTTGTTTTTAAACTGCATTACCTATATGACTAAATTGGCTGGGAGAATATGCAAAAACTGTCTGACTCTGAATTAAAGTGACAGACTTTATTTTATTGGGCTCCAAAATCACTGTAGATGGTGACTTCAGCCATGAAATTAGAAGAAGCTGACTCCTTGGTACAAAAGCTATGACCAACCTAGATAGTATATTAAAAAGCAGAGACATTACTTTGGCAACAAAGGTCCATCTAGTCAAAGCTATGGTTTTTCCAGTGGTCATGTATGGATGTGAGAGTTGGACCATAAAGAAGGCTGAGTGCCAAAGAATTGATGCTTTTAAACCGTGGTGTTGGAGAAGACTCTTGAGAGTCCCTTGGACTGCAAAGAGTTCAAACCAGTCTATCCTAAAGGAAATCAGTCCTGAATATTCATTGGAAGGACTGATGCTAATGCTGAAGCTCTAATATTTTGCCACCTGATGTAAAGAACTGACTCTTTGGAGAAGACCCTGATGCTGGGAAAGATTGAAGGCAGGAGGAGAAGGGGACGACAGAGGATGAGATGGTTGGATGGCATCACTGACTCAATGGACGTGAGTTTGAGTAAGCTCCAGAAGTTGGTGATGGACAGGGAAGCCTGGAGTGCTCTAGTCCATGGGATCACAAAGAGTCAGATACTCCTGAGCCACTGAACTGAACTGATATGCAAAAACTGTCTGACTCTGAATTAGAAGCTTAGGAACAAATAATCTTGGTAAGATTCGTTGGTTAATAATATTTACTGAATGCACTCCTTGAGAGGGTAACAAACATATAGTGTTTGGGGTCTGGCTTTTCTTATGAATTATACTTATTTTAAGAAAAATAATTAATGCCCTTATGTTATAATTTGAAAAGAAATCACAGATTTTCTGTCACAGATGGCTAAAAACAATCATATTAAACTTTGGGAAGCATATCTTTTATTATCTAAATAAACATTGCTGAAAATGTATTTGAAACGAATTAAAAACACTTCTACCAGTGTTCATGTAGTCATTTATCATTTTCAAAGAATATCTGTTCAAACTCAGGGCCTCCCAGGTGATGCTAGTGGTAAAGAACCCGCCTGCCAATGCAGGTTAGAGGTAACAGACACTGATTCAATGACTGGGTTGGGAAGATACCCTTGAGGAGGGCATGGCAACCCAGTCCAGTGTTCTCCAGTATGTCCTGGAGAATCCCATGGACAGAGGAGCCTGGAAGGCTGCAGTCCCTAGGGTCAGAGCAGTCAGACATGACTGAAGTAACTCAGCATGCATGTTAGAATTCAAAAGAATCTTTAAGGCATTTTTTTTTTTTTGAAAATCATTGGATTATAATGAATTTATAGTTTGTTAATTTCAGGTGTATAGCAAAGTAACTCAGTTTATATATATATATATATATATATATATATATATATATATGTATGTATATATATGTAACTTCTCAGATTTTCTTCTCATATAGTTTATTACAGAATATTGAGTAGAGTTCCCTGTGCTAAGACTGATAATATACACATTGAACAAATTTTTATTTTTCTGCTCACTTTTACTTTGCCAATCCTCCCCTCCCCAAGTTTACTTTATAGAAGATTTTTGAGAAGGGCAGCATTTCACTTACTATGACTGTCATGTGATTATTTACAAAGATGTGTTCACTGTCTCAAGGTAGCATGATGTGATGAGCATGGTTTGGGAATGGGGAATCTGTCTCATTCTCCATCTACCACTGTTGCAGTTTGATAAACAGCATTTCTGCTTATCTCTGAACATTTAATTTATTTATCTTAAAAATTATAAGATTGGACCAGATAAAGCATAACATTTTATCATTTTTGAAGTATTTATTGATATATATATATATATGTATACACATATATATATGTATATATACACCACTGCAGGAGAAATTCAAAGATTTAATATAAGTATCCTGACTGCAAAAAAATTACCTTTCAGTGAAAATAGATGAGAAAAAAGAGTTAATATTTATTGTTAAGAAGTTACAGATTTTTTGTTGTGCAAGCTTGGAGTTTGCTTGATTGCCTTGCTCTTATTCCCTAGCAATCAATTTAGTTTGATTGATATTTGTTATGCAGCTTAGTAAGTTCCCTTCACTTGAATTTCATTTACAGAGCTTTTTTCCTACTTTCTAGCAATCAGTTTGACTTGATTGCTGTTTACTTCCTGACCTGTTGATATTGCAAGATTGCTTAAGTGCCCTAATTGCTGGCATGCCCACATGTGAATTTGGTTTTCTCCACATATTTTATGTTTCTATGATTAAATAACTTCATGTAAACAATTGCCACTGTCAATGTGGACAATTTTGGAATTTATAATGTGTATTTCTAACTTGGAATGTAAAATAACATATTACATTGTCATGAGATACATTATACCGATTATTTTTTTAAAGTCTCCAGTGGATTAAAAAACATAACCAGGGGAAAGACTGAGTTGGTGGATACAGATAGACTGTGGAGACAGCCTTAGGCTATCTTAGAACACAGCAGGCATACCCTGCACATCAGGTCTATTTCTCACCATTGTGAATTTTTTAAAAATAAACTAGGTCACTAAAACTGGTCTCTGTTTCTGAAAGTAATTTCAGACAGCATTGATAAACTGAATAAATTCTTCATGTTTCAGAGAATTTGAAGTAAAGATCCCTCAATTTAAATTGCATCAAGGTAAAGTAGAAGCTTCTTTGGAATATCATATTTCTAATAGTTCACTGAGAAATTTGATTGCATTTTCTGTATATTAAAGCAATGCTTTGCTTGGTCCCATGAACTGCCATACTCACTTTAATAAAGATTTAAACACTCAACCCTATAATATCTTAAAAACCTTGAAACTTAATTATCCAAAGGACTTATTCAGTGGCTGGTAAATACTAGATTCACATTCAAGGTGGAGAAACTGCTCTTGGATCTGCTTTATAATCTAAGAGATTCAAGTTGTGAATCTTTATGTATGTGTGTGTATGTATGTGTGCTAGTCATTCAGTCATGTCTGACTGTTTGCGACTCTATGGACTGTAGCCCACCAGTCTCCTCTGTCCATCGAATTCTGCAGACAAGAAGGCTGGATTGGGTTGTCATTACCTTCTCCAAGTAATCTTCCCAACCCATGGATCAAACCCAGGTCTCCTGAATTATAGGCAAATTCTTTATCATCTGAGCCCACCGGGGAAGCCCTTTATACTTTCCTTCTTTTTATTCAGCTGAGTGTATATCTTACCTGCTCTCTACCTTAAGCAAACTGTTTTATAATCCTCATATTAGCTCAATATTTGTGAAGACTAGGTCCAAAGCAAGTGCAATTGAAGAATCAAAAGGAAAGAAGTTCTGCAAACTGAGATTAGGCTCTCTCTACCTCTGGTAATCCTACCAATTCTGAAAACACACAATATCCCCTCAGAAGTTTTTTCTACATTCTTGGGTCTTCCAGATGTGATAAGAGTTAAGAAGTTTCAAATCTAGAATAATAATAAGTACTGTATCATAGAAATATGAATGTATGGGGAATCAGAGCAGGAGAGTTTTCAAAGAAAACCAGGTAAAATGAGGTGTATATGTCATCCAGGATTAAGGAGAACGAGGTTGGACTTTGAGACTTCCAAAGAAAGGAAGGCAATTCACAGGAAGATAAAAAAGAACAAATGCTTAGTAAACATTTTTTGTAGGGAAATGATGGGACACAGAAAGGAATTTTAAGAAACAGATTTTACTACATTCTCCGTTGTCTAACACATCCAGTTCATATTATACTAGAGTTAACTGGTGATAGCAGCCCTTCCTGGCACAGGTCCTCTAAATTCTTTCAGGAGCTCAGGAAGGTAAAAGGTTCTTTCTGAGTCTTTGGAGTCTTGATTGATCTCAGCTTGAAATAATTTACATGCCAAAGAAACACATATTTGGGGTGGCAGATTTTGCTCCTATAAAACGCCTTTGACTTTTCTGACATGGTAAGCTTTTCAGTATCTATTTCTTACCTCTTTACCCCTTGGAAGAAGGCCTTTTGTCTATCATTCAAATTCTATTTTGTCTTTAGGGCACACCACAAATGTATCAGTGTATGTGTGTGTTTGTGTGTATATGTATGCTTAATAATATATATATATACACATGCTTAATAAATACACGTTTATAAGACTGCATCACCCAACAGTGTCTCTCTTCTGGTCCACTCACTCAACACTCTGTTATTGTTTTGAAGCCAAGTTTTGTTTTTGCTATTGTTTTTAATTGAGTAAAATTTATGTACAAAAGAAAACAAAAACTTTTGTTTCATAGATTGTTCTTCTGTATTACTAAGTAATATTCTATTGTATGAATATACAAAAATTTACTAACCCATTTTTCTATTACACATTGTGTTATTTCCAGTTAGAAAATGATTGGCCTATGTTAACTTTGTAAGAAACCACAAAAATAGTTCTCCAAGGTGTTAATACTAATTTGCCTGCCCATCAGAAATGTGTGAGACTTCCAGTTGCTCCACATACTTGTCAACATTTATTGCTACATGTCTTCTTGATTTTAGCCATATTAATAGATGTAAAAGAGCATTGTTTAATTGTACCTGCAATTTGTATCTCTTGCACTCATCTCACATGCTAGTAAAGTAATGCTCAAAATTCCCCAAGCCAGGCTTCAGCAATACGTAAACAGTTAACTTTCAGATGTTCAAGCTGGTTTTAGAAAAGGCAGAGGAACCAGAGATCAAATTGCCAACATCCACTGGATCATGGAAAAAGCAAGAGAGTTCCAGAAAAACATCTATTTCTGCTTTATTGACTATGCCAAAGCCTTTGACTGTGTGGATCACAATAAACTGTGGAAAATTCTGAAAGAGATGGGAATACCAGACCACCTGACCTGCCTCTTGAGAAACCTATATACAGGTCAGGAAGCAACAGTTAGAACTGGACATGGAACAACAGACTGGTTCCAAATAGGAAAAGGAGTACGTCAAGGCTGTATATTGTCACCCCGCTTATTTAACTTATATGCAGAGTACATCATGAGAAATGCTGGGCTGGAAGAAGCAAAAGCTGGAATCAAGATAGCTGGGAGAAATATCAATAACCTCAGATATGCAGATGACACCACCCTTATGGCATAAAGTGAAAGTGAAAGTGAAGTCCCTCAGTCCTGTCCAATTCTTTGCGATCCCATGGACTGTAGTCTACCAGGCTTCTCTGTCCATGGGATTTTCCAGGCAAGAGTACTGGAGTGGGTTGCATTTCCTTCTCCAGGGGATCTTCCTGACCCAGGGATCAAACCCAGGTCTCCTGCATTGCAGGCAGACGCTTTACCCTCTGAGCCACCAGGGGCAGAAAGTGAAGAGGAAGTAAAAAGCTTCTTGATGAAAGTGAAAAAGGAGAGTGAAAAAATTGGTTTAAAGCTCAACATCAGAAAACTAAGATCATGGCTTCTGGTCCCATCACTTCATAGGAAATAGATGGGGAAACAGTGGAAACAGTGTCAGACTTTATTTTTGGGGGCTCCAAAATCACTGCAGATGGTGACTGCAACCATGAAATTAAAAGACACTTACTCCTTGGAAGGAAGGTTATGACCAACCTAGATAGTATATTCAACAGCAGAGACATTACTTTGCCAACAAAGGTCCGTCTAGTCAAAGCTACGGTTTTTCCAGTAGTCATGTATGGATGTGACATTTGGACTGTGAAGAAAGCTGAGCGCTGAAGAATTGATGCTTTTGAACTGTGGTGTTGGAGAAGACTCTTGAGAGTCCCTTGGACTGCAAGGAGATCCAACCAGTCCATTCTGAAGGAGATCAGCCCTGGGAAATCTTTGGAAGGAATGATGCTAAAGCTGAAACTCCAGTACTTTGGCCACCTCATGCGAAGAGTTGACTCATTGGAAAAGACTCTGATGCTGGGAGGGATTGGGGGCAGGAGGAGAAGGGGACAATAGAGGATGAGATAGTTGGATGGATCACTGACTTGATGGACGTGAGTCTGAGTGAACTCTGGGAGTTGGTGATGGACAGGGAGGCCTGGCGTGCTGCGATTCTTGGGGTCGCAAAGAGTTGGACACGACTGAGTGACTGAACTGAACTGAACTGAATGACTAATTATGTTTAATACTTTTACATGTGCTTTCTATTGATTGGTATACCTTCATTGGGGAAGTGTGTGTTCAAGTCTTTAGTCTATTTTAATTGGGTTGCTTGTTTTTTCATTATTGGTTTTTCAGAACTCTTCATACATTCTGATGTAATCTTATGTCAGACATATATATGTAAGTGTGTGTATATATATACATATACGTATATTTTTATATATACCAAATATTTATTTCCCCAGCCTGTGGCATGCCTTTAAGTTTCTGAAGTTCTGAAGTTTCTTAATGCTGTTTCTTGGTGAGTGGATATTTTAAATTTTGATCAAGTGCAGTGTATCAGTGTTTCCCTTTTACGGTTGCTGCCTTGTGTGTACTGCTTCAGGGACCTTTGTTGACACAAAGGCCACACATATATTCTCTTGTGTATTCTTTTGGAAGCTTGATGGTTTTAAATTTCACATTTTGTCATATAACCATCCCAGGTTAATTTTTGTGTATGGAATGAGATAAAAAACCAAAGTTCATTTATCTCCATTTTAAGCCTTGTGGGTTTTAAAACAAATTTAACAATAAGTTCTTCATTCTTTGTATTAGTCAATTTCTTTTCACATGAAAGCCTAGTCTTCTTCATTTAGTTGTAAGTCTATTGAGAACCGATGGTTTTTTCAATACTTCTTTTTATCTTCATAGCATAGATTCAGGAGTTTTGCTTTTTTTAAGAATAAAAATTGTATTTGAAGTGATTCTAAATGTTGTGCATATTATTATTATAATTGTTAGTCTTAAATTGCTTAGTTTTTTTTAAAACCTAGATTAATATATTAAAATGAATCACAACTTGTGTAGGACTTGCAGATGGAACAGAAGAAGAAAACTATTAAAAAAAAAAAAAGGAAAGATTAGTATTTTCAAGACATTTTCTCTCAGAAGCTATTAGAATAAACTTTTGGAGTTAGATTGGTCTTGATATTTTCAAAACATTAGATAAGGTTGTTTGCCATATCAACAGCATAGGGAGTTTTTTGGTGAATGAAGGCAGCAATCCTCTTTTATTTAGACAAAATATGTGGCTTCACAGGCATGCAGCAGTATCTGATGGAGTTATCTCAGTGCTTTGATTGAATGTATTCTTTCTTTCTTTTTTTTTTCTGTTTTATCCATGTTAGTTTTGAGATGCTTGTTACACTTTATTTTTTTTTTTAATTTCTTTTTTTTAATATAAATTTATTTTAATTAGAGGCTAGTTACTTTACAATATTGTATTGGTTTTGCCATACATCAACATGAATCTGCCACGGGTATACACGTGCTCCCCATCCTGAACCCCCTCTCCCACTTCCCTCCCCGTACCATCCCTCTGGGTCGTCCCAGTGCACCAGCCCCAAGCATCCTGTATCCTGCATCGAACCTGCACTGGTGATTCGTTTCATATATGATATTATACATGATTCAATGCCATTCTCCCAAATCATCCTACCCTCTCCCTCTCCCACAGAGTCCAAAAGACTGTTCTATACATCTGTGTCTCTTTTGCTGTCTCGCATACAGGGTTATCATTACCATCTTTCTAAATTCCATATATATGTGTTATATACTGTATTGGTGTTTTTCTTTCTGGCTTCACTCTGTATAATAGGATTCTTTCTTATTTAATACCATTGTGCTATATAATTCCTTGAGAAGTGAGACTAGAATGTAAAGAGTTAATGAAATATTGAAATAATATTATACCTCTCTTTATGAAAAAGTTACAGATAAAACATATTTAGGTTTCACTGGTGGCTCAGACGGTAAAGAATCTGCCTGCAATGCAGGAGACCGAGGTTTGATCTTGGGTTAGGAAGATGTGCTGGAGAAGGGAATGGCTACCCACTCCACTATTCTTGCCTAGGAAATTCCATGGACAAAGGAGCTTAGCCGGCTCCATGGAGTCTCAAAGAGTCAGACATGACTTTTCATAATGTATTTAGGAAAATGTATTAAATTGATTACTTCTGTGAGTTTCTAGAAATGGCACGAGCAGTATTATTTCTAAAGAAGCTTAGAATCTGATGCATTTTTAAGTATCATCTACATTTTAAGCACTCTACTGTCTTTTTGTCTATATCCACACAGACTTGTTGATGAAATAATTTAGTTAGCTGTCAAAATGGTAATAATTTCTAGCAAAAATAGTAAAAGATAACCTGCTTTCCAAGAAGCCTGACTTTACTTTCTGAATGCCTGAGGATTGCTAAGAGGCTATGGCTGCTAAAGTGGCAGGCTGTAAATAGAGCAAACTGAGCCAAGTTGCCAAGGGAAATTTGCAGACTTTTCAAAAAGGGAAACTAAACCCCAAGCACTGATTGTAGTTGAGATGTGAATTCTGGGAAGAAGTCTTACTGATTCCCATTGAATATGCCTTAGGGGTTGCTAGATGCCAGGTGGGGTTGTGGGCAGATGTTCTGCTTGTTTCTCTACAACTTCACTTTTACCTCTTTAAATTTAGGACATCAACAACAAATTAAACCTAGATTTGAAGCTGAAAATAAAGCTTCTCTTCTGCAAACTTTGGCTTCACTTTTATTCCGATAAAGGAAAATCTAAAATCTTATAGAGGACTTCATAGGGCTTTTCATACTCGAAGGGTCATGTCTGGCATGCCCTCACAATTTTCCTTAGTTTTGTTTTCTCTTTCTCTTTTTAACTAATACCCCTGCTAACACTCTTCCTCTAATTACATATGAAATGAGGGTGGCCTCAAAAGATTTTCTTTCCTGGTGACAGATAACCAGTGCCAGACATGGAGTGTCCATCTTTTGACCCTAGTTAGGATCTGCCCTGTGTCTGAGATACATTAAAGAACTGACCGCTGAATCACCAATATAGTCTTTAGAATTTTTCACACAAATAATGACAACTAGTGACCTGAAAAAAAAAAAAAGCCAATTATTTTACTAGTAAAGTGATTTTATTCAGGAATAACAGAGAATTGCAATTCAAGACAAGTCAATTATGGTAAACCTCTAAGAATAGAGGAAAGGTGTCGGCGTTTATAGAGGAAAGGGGGAAACTGTGAATGATTGTGGGGGCTCTTTATTGACTGCAGGAGGTGGGCAGATTGTTTATGGATCAGAAGGAAATCTTCTCTCCTGCTGGGGTCTGCAAGCTGCAGTTGTGTAATACTTGCCTGAGAACTCTCTCTTAAGTGCTTCATGATTCTATTTTAAGTGAGGTTTCTTTTATTCCTTTTCACAGGAGAAAGTGTTCAATTTTCTTTTCTTTGCAAAATTCAGTAATACATATTTTAATGGTTATATTTCATTGTGAATTATATAGAAATATCTGAGAATCATTAATAGATAAATAAAAATGATAGTGCACTTTGCAAATTGAATACATGGATTTAATTTTTCAAAAGACATTGTTGACAAATGAATTATATTTTAACTTAAATATGATTTTTATTTTGGTATGTATGTTTATTAAACAAATTAAACTGGAGAAGAAAATATAAATCAAGAGATTTATTAGCATATGCAATAGTACATTCTTGTGATAAAAATGCTTTACTCCAAATTATAATTTTAAGTGTTTCCAATTGAGAACCTTATGAGTTGTATACAGATTTAAATTTAGCCCAATTCAATTTATAAAAATTGGACTAGCCTATAGCACATTATCCAAAATCACTGCAGATGGTGACTGCAGCCAGAAATTAAAAGATGCTTACTCCTTGGAAGAAAAGTTATGACCAACCTAGATAGCATATTCAAAAGCAGAGACATTACTTTGCCAACAAAGGTCCATCTAGTCAAGGCTATGGTTTTTCCAGTAGTCATGTATGGATGTGAGAGTTGGACTGTGAAGAAAGCTGAGCGCTGAAGAATTGATGCTTTTGAACTGTGGTATTGGAGAAGACTCTTGAAAGTCTCTTGGACTGCAAGGAGATCCAACCAGTCCATTCTGAAGGAGATCAGCCCTGGGATTTCTTTGGAAGGAATGATGCTAAATTTGAAACTCTAGTACTTTGGCCACCTCATGTGAAGAGTTGATTCATTGGGAAAGACTCTGATGCTGGGAGGGATTGGGGGCAGGAGGAAAAGGGGACGACAGAGGATGAGATGGCTGGATGGCATCACTGACTCGATGGACATGAGTCTGAGTGAACTCCGGGAGATGGTGATGGACAGGGAGGCCTGGCGTGCTGCAATTCATGGGGTCACAAAGAGTCGGACAGGACTGAACGACTGAACTGAACTGAACTGATAGTACATTATCACTCTACCTTCTTTTAGCAATCTGTTATTATTTATTGATCTCCTAAGACAAATTGGAGTACATATACTATATGTATACTTTCAGGTAGTTTAGCACCACTTTGATAATAATAATCAAGAATTACAGGAAAATAAGTTGTTTATCTTTAATGGAAATTTCCACTACCACTGATTTTTATTTTAATAGTGCAATTTCCTAACAATACAAACATTTTCCAGATACACATCCTTACACTAGACACTGCCAATAATTTTACCTGCTCTGACTAGCAGTGTTAGTTCATGAATCCTAAATTCCCAAAGTGCACACTGTCACAAACAGAATCAATGATATATTAAAACTCTCTGTGGTTATGCATGAAATGCTATTGGACAAATATTCCCAAAAGAGATTCTGTTATACCTTATCCATAAAATTAAAAATGAGCACACATGATGTACAAATATATAGCTGAATCTAGTGGTGAGATGGCCTATGCCTCATAAATAGGAGGAAGATTAGTGGAATAAAATTATATTAGGTAGCTTTATGAATTATTTAATCTTCAGAAAGAGATTTTTTGTTTCATATTTACCTTTTATGTTTTAGTCTTATAGAAATTGAACCATAAAGAAGAGGTTAATGGACACTGAATTATTTTCAGTAGCTAGAACTTAATATGATCCCCCAAAATCTAAAAAATACTTAAACACACTGTTATATTGGAAACAGGAAAGAATTGGCAGGATGTGAAAACAGTTATTAATGTTGGCAGTTGAGATTCATTCCTCGAATTAAATAGACACTTGCTGAAACTGTAGGTTCATCATAAAAGTAGGAGTAGGTAATAACATCTATGTTGTAATATATTTAAAAATATATATGAAAAATGTTATGAAAGAATCTGTACCCTGTAGTACAAGAGGTTCATTTAGTCAGTGGTATCAGAAATACTTCAAAAAACTCCAATGAAAAAATTTTGGAATGTATACATTTAAGATAAATAGCCATCTTGTTTTGTAAAGAAAGCAAAATGTCCCTTTGGATTTAAAAACCATATTAGTCATTTAAAATTAAAGCTTATTTGGGAGAAGTTCTTGAGCTACATTGACTTCCAAGATCCTTTTGACTTTGGTTGAAAGAATGTGTGTGCCTAAAGAGTTTATATATTTATTTATTTCCATTTATTTATTTATAATTTGTATAACTGGATCCCACATTCTTTATGTCACATAAAATTGTGTCACAACTGAGGTTAAGATATAGACAGCTCAGACTTGAACAGCTGAACTCATCTATTAAGTGTGAATGAATGACATCACCAATTCTCATAAAGACTTGAGAGTTTCTTAAGGAAAATAATGTTTATAAGGTATTTTATGAGTCTTGTATTTAATAACTGTCGTAATGATATTGGTAATGAGGCAATGCCAGTGGTTGCAGTTGACCATAATTGCTCCATCCACTGTGTTGTGTTGCTACTGAACTACTTTGGAGATTCTATGCATCTTGGGAGCCCTAGTTTGACAAAGAAAGATTAAAGATTGGTGGCAGTTCTATCTCTGACTCAGTGGAATAAAACATAAACATCATGTGCTGCTGACTTTTCCCCACTATTTAGAAATCTAAAGGAATACCTACCTAATATATACAAGTTAGATTGTCATATTTCTCTGTGGCTTTTATTACTGTTACATTATAAAACAGAATACTTTCAGACAGATATAGTGTTACAAATCACCAACATCTACTTGAAATTTAAGAAAATTATGTGCTGTGGTTTTAGGAGCATAATATCACTCATACTAAGGCTATGTGTGTACTTACGAATTTCAATAATACAGTTTTTAGTGATTTTAGTGAAAGATTATTTGTTCAAATATGCAGGGCTAGGCCTTTCAACTGACAGAACTAGCTGATATGTAAAGTGCTTTAAAAATGAATATTTACATAATCTGAATACATTGACTGAAGTAGTGACATTGCTGTTATTAGAATCTGCTAAAATGTTGATATTTGTAAATGGTTGTGATTGTATGTGCTGAAACTAAAAAAGAATATAAAGATTCTACAGGAAATACACCTAAACATTTCTGTTATCGATTTTCTACAGTTGTCTACAACATTTTGGTCTGGTATAGTATTTGATTCAATTGGTAATAAGAGAGACTCAACATCTTGCTCTTTTTAAGTGTATCTTGGAATCAGGAGACCAAGATGCTGTTCTTAGAATAGGGTGACACCCATGTCCACAAAGGTCCGTCTAGTCAAGGCTATGGTTTTTCCAGTAGTCATGCATGAAAGTGAGAGTTGAACTATAAAGAAAGCTGAGCACCGAAGAGTTGATGCTTTTGAACTGTGGTGTTGGAGAAGACTCTTAAGAGTCCCTTGGACTACAAGGAGATCCAACCAGTCCATCCTAAAGCAGATCAGTCCTGGGTGTTCATTGGAAGGACTAATGTTGAAGCTGAAACTCCAATACTTTGGCCACCTGATGCTAAGAGCAGACTTATTTGAAAAGACCCTGATGCTGGGAAAGATTGAGGGCAGGAGGAGAAGGGGATGACAGAGGATGAGATGGTTGGATGGCATCACCGACTCAATGGACATGGGTTTGGGTGGACTCCGGGAGTTGGTGATGGACAGGGAGGCCTGGTGTGCTGCGGTTCATGGGGTTGCAAAGAGTCAGACATGACTGAGTGACTGAACTGAACTGAGCTGAACATTATACAACCTTCATATACATACTCAAGCATTTATTTAGTAAAACAATGATTTTAAGGTATTTTCTGAGAATCTTA
This sequence comes from Bos grunniens, assembly GCF_055505025.1. NCBI lineage: Eukaryota > Metazoa > Chordata > Mammalia > Artiodactyla > Bovidae > Bos > Bos grunniens. The sequence goes on along the minus strand of NC_141168.1, from coordinate 47,201,408 downwards.
AGAATGGCACCAAAATTCCAGGCTAAATGTGATGGCTAAGTACTAAATTTTGATGATACAATACCAAAAGATGTGAGAGGGTATTTTCTTGCCACATGATTTTGGAAGATTGCTCTGAAAACCTGATGCCATTTCTTTCATTTTAATTTATTTTTAGTTAGGAGAAAGTTGTGAACAAATTGAAGGTAATGCAGAGAAGCTTTGAATTTTGAGTTGTTCAGAATACATAGATAAATCAGGAAATAAGAATTCAACATTAGTCAATAACTGAAAGAGACCAAAGTACCATTTAAAGAAAGAAATTATTATTTTGAGATTTATCTAGAAATAACAAAAATAGATTAAGGAATATGTGTACATTATTATCAGCAAAAACCACCTTAATAATGAGAGTAATAAAAGAGAATGATCTCTCATGGAAAGATAATAGAATTTCTTTTCACTTAGAGCATTTTGAAACTCAGCAAGATAAACCATCAGCAGCAGTGCTAATGTCATGCAAAAAAAAAAAATAAAGATAAGCAGCTAGTTTTAGTATCATAGATCAATAAATTCTTTTAAAGAAACATGAGAACTTATTGCCATGTGCTTTTAAGAATTTATAAAATATTCAAATTATTGGCAATATTTGAATTATATAGGCTATTGAATTTGCTGGTTTTGGGTTCAGTTCAGTTATGATTAGGAGATTTTAGATTTCTTAGCATAAGTTAAAATTCAGGAGCATCATTGGCTGGTTCATTCAAGGGATTTCTGTTGAATTAAATTTCATAATGGTTCTTTGCATGAGTTATTAGCTTTATCTGCTAAGCAGAGTTGAGATATGTATCTTATTTTATTAGAATCTTACATTAATTGTAAACATTTACATAAAATGTATATATTATAATAAAATCATACATTAAGATTTAAAATTTCACAATGGAAAATGAATTGTAGAGTATCATTCATGCCTCTTCATATAAAAAAAAATGAATGTAATTAATTGTACCACTCAAACATTATATAGTAGTTTCTCAAATGGGACTGGAATGGTTGTATATATTCATAAATCAAGATGAATTTTTATTTCAGTAAAATGCTCTATGGCTTCAATGCCTAAGGCCTTGTGACAAAATATAGATCCTTCTGTAGTAAAAGGAGTTTCGCAAGGAGCTTGTATGTATGCACATCTATTTTTGTAGTGAATTCTCTAACTATATTTCTTACACACAGGGTGAAAAGCATTTGAAACACATCAAAAGAATATATGAGATTCAACAAAAAGCAAACAGAAGGGATGAAAATTTTAGTTGACTTGGGCTAGGAAAATGTTAGTTAAAGTAATGCTTTATTTTGGAAGGGGATTTAGTTGCTCAGCTTTTAATCCTGAACGGTATTATTTATTATTTCTTTTTAAATTTTATTTATTTTAATTAGCAGCTAATTACTTTACAATACTGTATTTATTATTTCTGAGTACATTTTATTTCACTTTAGAGCTTCATGTTTAACTATAACTGTGGAAGTATCATCATACACTGCATATCTAGATCCTTCTATTTGTGCTTGGAGAGTCTTGGATAGAGCTTATTCTTATAAATTGTTGATGTTTTAAGGCAAATGAGCTCACCAGGAAGTGTAGTGAAATTTTTTTTTTTAATAATTGGGATTTAGTTATTGGGTAATATGAAACAGATTCATTCATTGGACTAGAGAGGAAAAGGAACTTTAATGATGCAAGAGAAAATGGAAATCAGGCTCAATTGTTAACCAGGAAAAGGTGCTGTACTCTGGACCAACAGTACTGATAGCCTATATGTTGAGAAGGATAGTATTCTTTTTTTTCAATTTTTTAGTTGAAGTATAGTTTATGTACAATGTTGCATTAATTTCTGCTATACAGCAAAATGATTCTGTTTTACATATATATGATTTTTAATATTCTTTTCCATTGTGGTTTATATAGGATCTTGAACATAGTTTTCTGTGCTGTATTGTAGGACCTTGTTGTTTATTCATTCTGTGTATCAGAGCTTACATTAGCTAACCCTAACCTCCCACTCCACCCTCCCCCCAAACCTTTCCCCTAGCAATTACTAGTTTGTTTTCTAAATGATTCTGTGTGTTTCATAGATAGGTTCACTTGTGTCGTATTTTAAATTCCACATATAAGTGACATCATGTGGTACTTGTCTATCTCTTTCTGACTTACTTCACTTAGTGTGATAATCTCTAGTTGCATCCATGTTGCTGCAAATGGCATTATTTCATCCTTATTGATGGCTGAGCAGTATTCATTTACACACACACACACACACACACACACACACACCCCTAGCCCATATCCTCTTTATGAGAAGGATAATATTCTTAAAGCAAGACATTATAAAATACATTGGGTCCTTTTCAAAAGAATCACTCTCTAATAAAACATTTAAGATTTTGCTAAGGAAAATGAGTTCCTTTTTTTTTTTTTTTTGTAAAAGCCTTGTTATAATTGGCTCATGAGTAGCTGTATTTTAGTAACTGTGATTCCAAAATTTTCAAATTGAATAAAAGTTTAGTCTATTTCCTGTAGTCACATAGATCTGATCCTTGAATGACTCAGAAGCTGTGATCCAGGTACACTTTATCATAGCTCTACTAAAACTGGAAAAATAATAGATATCCACAGTGAAGCAGAGACATTACTTTGCCGACAAAGGTCCATCTAGTCAAGGCTATGGTTTTTCCAATGGTCATGTATGGATGTGAGAGTTGGACTGTGAAGAAGGCTGAGCGCCGAAGAATTGATGTTTTTGAACTGTGGTGCTGGAGAAGACTCTCGAGAGTACCTTGGACTGCAAGGAGATCCAACCAGTCCATTCTGAAGGAGATCAGCCCTGGGATTTCTTTGGAAGGAATGATGCTAAAGCTGAAACTCCAGTACTTTGGCCACCTCATGCGAAGAGTTGACTCATTGGAAAAGAGTCTGATACTGGGAGGGATTGGGGGCAGGAGGAGAAGGGAACAACAGAGGATGAGATGGCTGGATGGCATCACTGACTTGATGGACATGAGTCTGAGTGAACTCTGGGAGTTGGTAATGGACAGGGAGGCCTGGCGTGCTGCGATTCATGGGATCGCAAAGAGTTGGACACGATTGAGTGACTGAACTGAACTGAACTGAACAGTGTAATAATTCTGATTAACAGCCTGATTTCTGAGATAAGCCTGATTCTGAATGTCAGACATGATTTCCTATATCCTAATCATTACACAGATCAGTAGAGAAGAAAAATAGTTGAATTTGTATTTATGTGTTAAGTGAAGAACCCATCAGAAGCGAAGGTCTATCTTTCAAAGGAGTTCAAAGAAGAAAATGGCCACAAACTCTGAGCCTGCATATTATGAGGTAGGATTGACAGATGTAGAAAGAAGAATTTTAGGTGAATACAATTCAAGTCTAGTTAAAGAAGGAATTACATCTTATCACCAAAATATAACCAGATTAAGTACTGAAGTTAGTACAGAAGGTTTAAAATCATTTTTTTAAAAAATTTGGAACTACTTTTAAAAATCAGCATAAGTCAGGACCCTCCTTAGTAACTGTCTTGTAATTTAGAAAATATTGTCTATAAAAGTGTATAATCATTTAAAAGGAAACTAACTCTTGTGTTTTTATTTTTAATTGTAGATAGTTGGAGTCATGGATGAGATTTTTTCTACTAATATAACATTGTTACTAACATTCATCTGGTAACTTTTAAGCTAAATGTACCAAATCACTATTACCAGCTTTTGGCCTGGTGAGGATGGGTAGTGTTTCATGGGGTTGGATGACAAATGAACAGGATTGCGGGTCATTGTGAAAACTGAACCAAAAGTTCATTTTCATATATAGTATCCAATAGACTCTAGCAATAAATGCATTTATGTATCTGGGATTTTATTTATCCTAGTGTGCTTGTGTCCAGAGAAGGCAATAGCAATCCACTCCAGTACTCTTGCTTGGCAAATCCCATGGATGGAGGAGCCTGGTAGGCTGCAGTCCATGGGGTTGCTAGGAGTCGGACACGACTGAGCGTCTTCACTTTTGCTTTTCACTTTCATGCATTGGAGAAGGAAATGGCAACCCACTCCTGTGTTCTTGCCTGGAGAATCCCAGGGATGGGGGAGCCTGGTGGGCTGCTGTCTCTAGTGTCACACAGAGTTGGGCATGACTGAAGCAACTTAGCAGCAACAGCAGCAGCATTGTGCTTGTGTGCTAAGTTGCTTAATCGTGTCTGATTCTTTGCAACCCTATGAACTAGAGCCCACCAGGTTCCTCTGTCTATTGGATTCTCTAGGCAAGAATATTGGAGACGGTTACCATACCCTTCTCTAGGGGATCTTTCCAACTCAGGGATCAAACCAGCATCTCTTTTGTCTCCTGCATTGGGAGGCAGATTCTTTACCTCTAGCACCAACTGGGAAGCCCTCATTTATCCTTACACTGTTCTAAGAAGTATTTAATGCAGTTTGCAAAACTATGCCCTCTAAATGAGAAAAGCAAATCCACGAAGAAATCTAGGGGAGATAGGAATGTGATTACAACATTTAAAATGAAGCACTAAGTTGAAGTTAACAAACCAAATGCATGTTGTGGAAGTGCTGTCTTGTTGGAGGTGTGCCTTAAATTTGACTCCTGGTCTCTAGGGAACAATGGGACTAAGAAACAGGATCAGTTGTCTACCTCTGCCCACACGATAAAGAAAGAACTGTTGTCTAGAAATACTAAAATATAGGAGATATTTCTCTTATGGGTCTAATAAAAAGGAAATTATAATTTTAACAATGTTTTAGTAACATTCTCTAGGAAATACGGTTTGTGTGTTCAGATGTGCAAAAATCAAGTCACTCCTGATTTTACATATAATAGGACACAGTAAAATAACGTAACTCCACATTTTTTAGGAAAAATTGTAATCCTTTACCTCAGTGTAACATAATGATTTATGTTGTTTCTTACCACAAATCTTAGAAAATTATATAAAGATGGTGTTTATAACATATTTCATACAGGATAGACTTATTCAAGAATTCAGTTGAAATCAACTTTGCTTATACCAATTTACCTGAAGATCTTCATTAGTAAAAAATATTTTATAAGCACATATTAGTAGAATAAACCTCAATATTAGTAAATTGTTTTCCCCATAAATAGATTATGTAGACCTCAAATCTAGACTTGGAAATAAGCTTATTGAATTATCTAATTCATTTGCTCCCTAACCTGGTTCATCATCAAATGATATCTGTATAATTCATATTTACAATATATATTTATAAAATAACATTTATGTACCAAAGATTCCAAATCTTACAAAATTTAGTACTTAGAACTAAATGCTAATTTCAGACACATTAATTTTTTTATTTGCCTCATGGAAAAGTATATTGTATAGTTGATAAAGGATATACTATGCGATCTTTACAATAATTGTTGTGACAGCATTTCATCTATTATGTAATTTTGATTTCCATAATAGTAATGGATTAGTTTAAAAGACTAAGTGCTGCATTAATCTTTGGTTTTCAATTATACTTTGCCTTGGAGGAAGAATAAATTCAATTCATGGCCTTCTAATAAGTTAGACAGCTACAAGTTATTCATCTTACATTTCTATAATTGGAAAGAAAAAAAATTGAATATCAAAAAAGGCCATATAAAGCTATATGACTTTATATTTAATTCTGCTAATATATTAAGAACTTATTGAGGACAAAATAACTCTCAGAGAAGCATTTTATATCCCATATCTTTCTGTTCTTAGATGTCTGTCATCATTTTCTGTTCTTAATTATAAGGCTCAGGAAATTAGGATCTCATACTGATATCCGAAAACAAAGATCGGATGGATGCAGGCTTTCTGTTTTGGTATCATGGATGACAGGAGTTGGCTTTGATAATAAAGATGTCTCAGAGTGTTCGTTACTGAGTTTATATGTACATAAGAGGCCATATAGAATTCCATAATGCTATTTTGTAAGTCTATGCCATAGTACTGCCTCATAATAATTTCCCATCAGTGAATAAAGATACCATCAAGTTCCTATCCATGTTACAATCTGCTTGTTGTTCAGTTTTATTTTAAAAATGAAGCTCAACTAGTCACTTCTGAGAAATTGGCTCCTATCTTTTTGCTGTTGGAATAAAAACAAAAAGTCTGTAATGCCTAGCTAGCTAGCTAAGTCACTTCAATCACGTCCGACTCTGTGCGACCCCACAAACTGCAGCCCACCAGGCTCCACCATCCCTAGGATTCTCCAGACAAGAGTACTGGAGTGGGGTGCCATTGCCTTCTCTGCTGTAATGCCTACCTACCTCTTTTTTAAATTTATAAGACTAAGGTTGTATTTATCAAAGGCAAAGTAACTGATTCAACCTGTTCCACATGGTCAATTCATTGAAATGTTCAACCTAGTTAGGTGGTGCTGCAGAGACAAAAATATGGCTGAAAGCTTGACATATGTATGCATGACAAATATGTATGACAGCCTTGACATACTCAAATATCTTGAAAGAATATGATTTAGTGAAAATGTCACTTGAATACATGTCTTTCTCTCACTTGAAAAATGATAGTAAAAATAATTAATTCTAACATCTTCCTCATTTTCCTTCTGAAGCAATGAATATTATTAGATCCATATATATCTTTTCACAACTTACTCTGTCCTCATATAAATGTACAGAAATAAAATGGAGATATTTTAAGTTTATTTTACAAAAATAGGGCTATAGCAGTTAAGTTTGCTTTCTATGTTTAGCTATTTCTCCAAGTTAATAGAAACAGTTTAAAAATCATTTAAAATAGTTGTACAATATTTCCTAAGTATAACATATTTTGATTCATGCAACCATTCTCCTAGCTACACATATTTATATTGTTTCTAGTTGTGTTTTTTCATGGCTACTATGAATAATATTTCAACATACCTTCCCAGATGGTACACTTTTCACTTTAGGGTAGATTTCTAACAGCTGAATTGCTGAGCCAGAAGATGTGTGTCCATTTAAAGGTTATTGCTGGATTGTCTCCAACAATACAAATTACATCCTAAACAGTTATTTCTGAGATTGTCCATTATGTGTATTCTTGGCATTCTAGACTGTCATTTCTAACCCTTTTTCTCATCCTCTTTTAAAAAAAATCTAATCAGGGAAAGATTCATTTATTGTTTGAACTTGAAATTATCTCTCTACACAATATCTTGAACATGCTTTCATGCTTTCTTTAACCTTATTAGATTTCCTTATCTGACTTTCATGTTCTTATGTCTGCATTTATAACTTTCTCATCAATTATAGGTACTCTTAATGTATATAGACATAAAACATTTATTCATTGCATGTTCGGCAAATATTTTTTCCTTGTAAGTTATTTCAAAATAAGACACTCTTCCACATCGTATCTTACATCTCTACCTCTAACTCACCTGCAGCCACCCTGATTTCCTGAGTTCTCTGCAAACAACTGAACATTTGTACCCTCTAAACCCTCCACCTGAAAAGCTCTTCCACAAGACATCCACATGGTCCTCTCATTTTATTCAGAAGTGAAATAACACTGCTGTAACTCTGATTCCATGCTGAGCTTTATTTTTATTTGTAGAAGTAACATTTCTCCTTACTATGTATTACATACCTTCCATTTTGTTCATGATCTCCTCTGAGATACAGCAGTCCCAACGAGGACAGGAATGACATTGTTTTCTTTACTCCTCTGCCCACAGCATCTAAAATGGCCCTTGTTGTTCAGTCTCTCAGTCATGTCCAGCTGTTTCCGACCCCATGGACTGTAGTAAGCCAGGCTTCCTAGTTGTTCACCATCTCCTGGAGCTTGCTCAAACTCATGCCCGTTGAGACGGTGATGCCATACAACAGTCTCATCCTCTGTCGTCCCCTTCTCCTCCTGCCTTCAGTCTTTCCCAGCGTCAGAGTCTTTCTAATGAGTCATTTCTTCACATCAGGTGGCCAAAGTATTGGAGCTTCAGCTTCAGCATCAGTCCTTCCAATGAATAGTCAGGATTGATCTCCTTTAGGATTGGCTGGTTTGATCTCCTTGCAGTCCAAGGGACTCTCAAGAGTCTTCTCCAACACCACAGTTGAAAAGCATCATTCCTTTGGTGCTCAGGCTTCTTTATGTTCCAACTCTCACATCCACACATGACTACTGGAAAAACCATAGCTTTGACTAGATGGACCTTTGTTGGCAAAGTAATGTCTCTGCTTTTTAATATGCTGTCTAGGTTGGTCATAGTTTTTATTCCAAGGAGCAAGCATCTTTTAGCTTCATGACTACAGTCACCATCTGCAGTGATTTTGGAGCCGAAGAAAATAAAGTCTGCCACCGTTTCCACTGTTTCTCCATCTATCTGCCACGAAGTGATGGAAGCAGATGCATGATCTTCATTTTTTAAAGTTGAGTTTTAAGCCAGCTTTTTCAATCTCTTCTTTCTCTTTAATCACAAAGCTCTTTAGTTCCTCTTCGATTTCTGCCATAAGAGTGTTGTCACCTGCATATCTGAAGTTACTGATATTTCTCTTGGTAATCTTGATTCCAGCTTGTACTTTATCCAGCCTGGCATTTTGCAAGCTGTACTCTGCATGTAAGTAAAATAAGCAGGGTGACAATATACAGCCTTGACATACTCCTTTCCTAATTTGGATCTAGTCCATTGTTCTATGTCCAGTTTAACTATTGCTTCTTGACCTGCATACTTTAGATTTTATAAGTACATTTATTCATTTTAATTTTAATCTCAGTCAGTGGTGCCTATAATAGTAAAAAATATTTAGAAATCATTGAAATCTTTCAAGTAAATTGTAATAAAAATTTTTGACCTAGGATTATGTTGTGGGTGTAAGTTTGGTTAAACAACTTCCTTTTCCAAAACTTGTGTATAGCAATATAGGCATCACTTAGTATTAGTTCCTAATGATCTGCCAAGGAATTATTCTTTATTTACTGTTCCAAAGTCTCACTTGAGTGAAGTTTTTGGCAATCATTATGTAGGTAAGCATATGTACCATTCTAGGACCTATGCCACCCCCAAGGAAATTGGTGCTTCCTACCTGTTATGGGCTGAGTCATGTACTTCCTAAATCCATATGTTGAAGTTCTAACTTCCAGCATCTGAGAATGTGACCCTATTTGAAGATAAGGTTTTTGAAGAGGTGATTAAGCTATAGTTGAGCTCTTATCCATCCTGACTTGTGTCCTTATAAGAAGAGGAAATTTGTGTACATGGAGGGACATCAGGAATGTATGTTTCCAGAAGAAATGCCATTTGAGGACATAGTGAGAAGATGACCATCTGAAAGGCAAAGAAAAAGACCTCAGGTAGGACCTTGAACTTCTAGCCTCCAGAACAATAAGAGCATGAATTTCTATTTTTAAATCACCTAGTCTCTGCCATTTTGTTACGGCTACTGTAACAGACTAATACACTGCCACATCCTGCTCTTCCACTGAACACAAACCATATGCCTGGAGGTGTACACAAGCCACGTTCTCAGTGGCCCTGAGTTTCTTATGGTATCTATGTCCAAAGAGGTTTAGTCCTTCCTAATTATGTACTGCTCGTGGCACCCCACTCCAGTACTCTTGCCTGGAAAATCCCATGGATGGAGGAGCCTGGTGGGCTGCAGTCCATGCTAAGGGTCAGACACGACTGAGCGACTTCACTTTCACTTTTCACTTTCATGCATTGGAGAAGGAAATGGCAACCCACTCCAGTGTTCTTGCCTGGAGAATCCCAGGGACGGGGGAGCCTGGTGGGCTGCCGTCTATGGGGTCGCACAGAGTTGGACACGACTGAAGCGACTTAGCAGCAGCAGCTGGGGGTAACGGTAGCATCTGAGGACAGCATAGCCTCCACGGGGTCATGAATAAAAAGAAAAATGAATGGTTTGTTTAGACTCTAGTGATGTGGTCAGGGATCTATACCTACAATCTAGTTTAATGTTTTGGTTAATACATGATAAATTGAAGATATCATATAATACCTAAAGTGTTATTTCTGAGGGGAAAATGACCATTCTGAAAATAACACATTTGAATAGTGGATTGCCTCTATTTTATTATAATTGGTGATGGCTTCTATATGAAGAATACAAGGAACTGAAAACAACAAGGATAATAGAAAAGAGAAAAAAGTCATCTCTGGATGTCCTTCTCAAAGAAGCTGAGGAAACCAATCTGGCTGTGGCAGCTGGCCCATCAAATACACAGAATAGAAAGGATGGGATTCGTTTATTAAGAGTCCGGTGTCAATGGAAAGAGTTCTGGTCCTCAGACAAGGCAGAGCGTAACAGAAGAGAGGCCTGGTAGTGAAAAAGACTGAAATCAGAGTGAGGAGACAGATTATGACTCTAGGTGAATTTTACAACTGTGGCATGTTTTCTGTGAGGCACAGCCAAATTGGAGGCAAGAGATGGAAAATATGAGCTGGATGCTAAGGGACCCACCTGTAGACTGGGGTTGGGTCCCGGAAAGAAATGGGTTTTCTAGGCCAAAATCTTAAAACAGAAACCTCATCCGTTAGACCAGGTTACCACTGCTGCTGCTGCTGCTAAGTCGCTTCAGTTGTGCCTGACTCTGTGCGACCCCATAGACTGCAGCACACCAGGCTCCCCCGTCCCTGGGATTCTCCAGGCAAGAACACTGGAGTGGGTTGCCATTTCCTTCTCCAGTGCATGAAAGTGAAAAGTAAAAGGGAAGTCGCTCAGTCATGTCCGACTCTTCGCGACCCCAGGGGCTGCAGCCTACCAGGCTCCTCCATCCATGGGATTTTCCAGGCAAGAGTACTGTAGTGGGGTGCTATTGCCTTCTCCGTAGGTTACCACAGCAGGCAGCAAATAGGAAATGCTGAGACTATGTCAATATGTGACAATTTAGAAGTCATTACTTCATTCCAGACAGCAAGCTGCAGACCCGCTAAACCTAATGCAAACATGGCTTGAGGAAAAAGTGGCGACCATCTGTGGTTTCAGTGAGGAGGGTCTGGGGAAGCTGTGACACATGTATTTAATTCTGCTGTCTTCTTTTATTTAACATGAAAGGAATTGTCCACATCATATGATTTCTTTACAAAGCCCCAAATGGAGGTACAAGAGAGGGGAGTAATATCACTCCCCACTGTTGTTATGTAATGTTTCCTAATCCATCTTTCCCCTCATCCACATTGAAACGTACATAACATCATCTACTGGGCATTTTTCTTAATTCCTGCTACAGAATTACCTGTAACACTAATCTAAAATAACACCAACTTGCATGCATATAGAATTTGTGTATTTGCTGAATGTTTTGTGTCTCTGATCTAATTTTTTTAGCATGCTGCTTTATTCTGATGTCTTAGGTTCTGCTAAATTACAGTTCAGAGCTAGATGTTTTCCAGGAAAGAAAAGAAGCAGCTGTCTGCAGTTTGTTACACAAGGGTAGGTCTTCTCAAAGAATTAAAATTTGAGTGGCCACTCATATATTCTGGGGATTTAGGGAAGAGGAACTAGGTCCTTCAAGATCTTGTTGGAAATGTTCCTATGTTCCCAGGTGTGCCATGATCATAAAAACAGTGCAAAAATTGGCGGATTTTTTTTTTTAAGAATTTTTAAAACTTACAATTCAGATATGGCAAGTCAGAGGCAACTCTCAAAACTGCCCCATTGAATAGTATCATTTGGAGCAGCCATGATTGAGTGAATATTCATTCTGTAGCATCAAAGGCAGTTAGCAACTTTGATTAAATTGGATATATTAGAAATAGAAATATAGAAGTAAAGATTTTTTTAAAAGCTTCAGAAAATCAGGGGATTTTCTGAGAAAAGCAGAGTCATTTTGGTAAAGAAACAAATGGTTAGTGTCTGTACTAGAAAACAATATTGTGATTTAAACTAAGGGGTTTTTATTTCATTGCTTTCAAGATGTGAGGAAGAGCATCATTTTGTGGAAGGCCAAAACATCATGCCCACTTGGAGTCATAATTTAAACATTCAGAGAGAGATTAGTGAATTCATGATTCTATTTCCCATCTTATAGGCAGCAGAAAATTGGCCTTATCCCTTCCTTTAAACAAGTCTTGTCTTAGGACACAAATTTGTTGATGGCAGAATTTCTCTGACACCTTCTCTCCAGTTTCCTCTCTCTTCTCCTGGATATCTCTCTGATGTAACCAATATAGTTTCCAGTAATTGGTTTCTAGCCTTTTCTCAGGTGATCACCACTTTACTTTCAAATATGTGTATGTCCTGGCAACTTTTGCCCCTTTGTCAGTTTCATAACTGTATCCTCATTACATCTTCATTTACAGTAATAGAAAGTGTACCTTGTCTGAAACGTGTCCTTGAATTAACATGCTTTAAACTTTTCTTCTACATGCTTAATTCTTCTCATGACTGAATTATTTTGTAAATCTGCCTTCCACAAGGCTATATTTTGCCTTTCTGAACCCTGGTTTATCCATGACTATATCCTTAATGTCACCTCGAAAACCTCATTAGTGTGATCATTGACCATCTTTACATTTCCAAGCTGTTAGGTTCAGTCCAGCTGTGATAGATAGCCCAGTCATTAGAATTCTTGTGGAAATTTAGCTGTAAGTCCCATCTGCCTCCTTAATTTTATGGAATGCTCTTAAATTTTGATACCTTCCTTTAGAGTTATACAATCGTCTATCCCACACTCATATACCATTGACTTCACTCCTATGTATAGGGAATTTGAGCTTCTTGAACTAATCTTTCCATTCTGAGCCATCCTGCTTCCACCTGAGCTCTAATCATGAAAGCATATTGCAAATAAATGATACTTGGAAAAACAATCTTTGACTTATAATAAAGTAGCATTATACAGTGTATTTTTAGCTACCAGCTGTGCAAGCAATAAGTAAGAGACTTTGAAGTTCTAAAAATATTTGGGATGTGTCAAGTGGGAGTTGGCAAATACCTTGGGGTGAGAAAAGCCCTAGATAAGATACATCTGGCATACATTTTTAGGATGTCCTATTTTTAGTCTGTTTTTTGATTTCTGCAGAGATCCAGGGGTGTTTCCCTAAAAAGGAAGCAAAATGACAGACTGTCTTTAGTGAACAAGATAATCTCTGAAGTTTTCTCTCTCCCTTCCTTTTGTCCTTCAAATTAAAATTAAATCATAAATAATAAGAAAACTTTGGATAAAAAATGATATTATGAGTGATAACACACAGATTGTAACATTAAAATGTTTTGTTTTTTGGTTACAGCTATGAGTGTTATCATTGCCATGATTGTTTTCCTAGTTATTTTTATTGACTTGCAAACCTTTCAGCAAATTCTTTTTTTTTTTTTGGTTTATATCTAGTTCATATATTTCATATGATTGTATGAAATTTATATTTCATATAAATATATGTATAAACAGTATATTTAATTGAATTCTTATCATAAGTAGTTCAGTGAAAGAGAATGAAATCTAAGGAAAAATAAAATTTTGTGATAACGTTTATTTTATGTTCTAGTCTAATATTACCAGTTCTCAGCATATATCCTGACTTCTATTCTCAGCTTGAATATAGCATTGCTGCTGCTGCTAAGTCGCTTCCGTCGTGTCCGACTCTGTGCCACCCCATAGACGGCAGCCCACTAGGCTCCTCGAGTCCATGGGGTCTCAAAGAGTTGGACACGACTGAATGACTGAACTGAACTGAACTAGGGTCCTGAAAAAAAGAAAAAAATATATGATTAATTTGTGGGTTAAGTGTCTCAAATTTACACACTTACCCATAAAGTCTGCTAATTAAAGATTTTAGCTAAAGGTGAGTGTTGATCATCAACAGATCTTTATCCAGTTTTCACATCTGTTTTCCTTTTATGCTATGGATTATGAAACCATTGCTTTCTTGTCATCTTCCTGTCAAATCTTCTACAGTTTGTAAAAAGAACATTTGATGAACAGGCTTTTCTTTAAAAATCTGCCACTTTCTCCATCTACATGAAAATTTCATTCTCTCTTTGTGATAGCTTTGGGTTGCTGTAAATATTTCCTGAGTCTATTTGTCAAGAGAGTGTATTATTTGACAAAATATAGCTCTGTTTTGGAAACAATATGTTAGAAGACTTTTACTGCAATTCCCTTAGAATGGTGATTTTTAAGTATTTCCAAGATACAATAATTTTTTGACTTGTCTTTTCTCAGTGATTTAAATTTACAAATTTCAATTCACAATTATCATAAATTTATATTTAATATATTTATGTCTCCAAAATCATTTCAACCTTCTGGTGATCAAGATTTTTTTTTTCCAACTGCAGAAATGTATTTAATTTAGATTTTTCTTTATAGAAAGTATGTTCAGGAAAATGTGTTTGGGATAATCATTGTAGCTGTGGGGTACCTGTGTAAAAATTTACAGAAATCTTAAATTTGTCATATCTGTTAATTCTCTACAGAACTTAAAATTGTCATAAAACCAAAAGGTTAGGTTTCAGTATTCACTAGAAGATAAATTGTACATATGTAATATTACTGATATTTTTTAAAGTTTCTATTTGGTCACAATGTCTCAAGTTTTACATCACATTTTAAAATGCAATGAGAAGAGAAATTTACTTCATTGTCTGCTGGGACACAGTTGTCAGCAGTACTGACATTTGGTAAGTTTCTATAACATCTTTGAGAAGAGATGGAAAGAGTTTCTGTGTCAGATTTCATCACAAATAGCCAACTAACCTTTTGACAATGTAAAAGGCAACCTGTTTGATCCTAAGACAGAGAGAGAGAGCTGGCAAGAAAATTGTATCTTTAAAAAGTCATATTTTCTACTTGAGCAAGTATCTGAATGTAAATCTAAACTTATGTTCCAAAACAAGTCTCAGATTGCATTTGAAAAGTGCTTCAATTCATGTCTCTTGAATTATCTTTATGATTCATGTACTGAACTTTTGTTACCATTAAAGGGAATTACTAGAGATATATGTGTCTGAGTGAATTAAGACACTGTGTTTTGTGATAGTTGATTAGAAACTGAGGGAGTGTTAATGGCTTGGCATGCTGACCTTTTATGGATTGTTGAAGAGAGTATTCATTAGGAAAGGGAAAACTTTTGATGCTTCTGATATTAATGATTCCTCAAATAAATTAAGGTTAAAATATTTTCTTCTTCCCACCACCCAAAATCAGAAAGATGGTCCTTTATCACTATACTTGTGAGATGATACTGCAAGTACTGCAAGTGCTAAAATAGAGTAGAGAGTTATCAAAGGCTTTTTTCCTATGAGAAAATGTCATTCCTGTCATCAGTAGATAATACAGTCCAGCCATCACTGGCCATTACATTGGCTTTCTTTCCTTGGTCAATAGCTTAGGAATTGAACCATAGCATTTATAATTCAGTGGTTTCTACATACCTGTCTTACTTTGTCACTGCCTCAGGGGGATTTGATGTATGAGTTTTGCCTCAGTGAGCCAGTTTTATTGATGCTCTTGTTGTAAAAGTTGCATAAATAGGACCAACTTTCCTGGGAAAGATGCTTCTTGCCATAGACTTTAAAATGTTCATAAAACTATAATTTTAGTCTAGAAGATCTAAATTTAGACATTAAGCCCATGAAATCAAATTCATGGTTATTTCATGCACGATAATTCAGAGAAGTAAATAATTGAAAATATTATAAGAACAACAAAAAAGTTTTTTATCCACAGAGGTGAATTTGACAGAATCAAATATTCCCCAAAGTCCAAAAATAAACAGAGAAATTAAATA
Source organism: Bos grunniens (assembly GCF_055505025.1). Lineage (NCBI taxonomy): Eukaryota > Metazoa > Chordata > Mammalia > Artiodactyla > Bovidae > Bos > Bos grunniens. The sequence goes on along the minus strand of NC_141168.1, from coordinate 47,185,661 downwards.
TAATTATATGCAAAAGCCCATTCTATAATGATTCACTAGAATTCTGTGATAGAAACCATAGAGACTATGGGCTAGAGGTCTAATGCCTATTTTTAGATAAATGCTTCATCTCAAACAATGGACTAGAACCTAGACCTTTGCATTTAAAAGAGTCTGAGATTGTTCTCTGCTCTTACTGAGTAAGAAAACTACTCACTGACCTAGCCTGGTAGGCTACAGTCCATGGGATCGCAAAGAGTCAGACACGACTGAGCTACTTCACTTCACTTTCAATCACTAGACAAAAACAAGTCTCAGACTTCCTCATAATGGCATTTTCATAGTCTAGGGCACACTTCTAAACATGAATAATCTAATATTTAGATTTGGATTACTATTTAGTTAGTAAGATGTCTAAAAGAAGAAAATAAAATGAATAAGAACCAAGTGTCAAAGAGAGAGTGGTCAATAATGTTTTCAGAAATGAAAAGTCAATATGTATCTCCATATTGAAGAATCACAGTATTGAAGAACCAGGATAATCTGCAACACCACCTAAATTTAACTCCAGAATGCTAAAATGAAACAATCCTAAATCTTTGAGGGAAAGAAAAAGAGAAAAAACACAACAAATCACACCTGGTTATCTAAAAAAGAATAATGGTTGGAGTAGAAGATGAAGTCTTGTCAGCAAAACAGTGAAAAAAATACAAAGTACTGAAAGAAAAGAAAAATCAACTTAGAGTTTATACTCAAGCACATTAAGAAGCAACTCAATTTTAAAATGGGCAAAACCCCTGGATACTTCAACAAAGAAAATATAGAGAGGGCAAGTAAGCATACGAAAAAGAGCTCAACATCATGTATCAGTAGAAAGGTGCAAATGAAACAGATGTCACTATACTTGGTTAGAATGGCCAAAAGGCAGCACACTGACGCGACCAAATGCTGGTGAGGAAGTGGAGCAGCGGGAACTCTGATTCATTGCTTTGGGAATGCAAAATGACTTAATGTATTCTTACCATACTACCCAGCAACCATTCTCCTTGGTATTTGTCAAAATGAATTGAAAATTTAGGTCCACGTAAAAACCTGCATGCAGGTTTTTTGCCCAGACTTGAAAGCCCCCAAATATCCTTGGATAGATGAATGGTAAATAAACTGGTACATCTGGACAATACAATATTATTTAAAAGGAAATGAACTATCAAACCATAGAAACATGGAGAAAATGTCAACCTGTGTCACTAAGAAAACCAATCTGAAAAGACCATACATGCTGTATGATTTTCAACTATATAATATTCTAGAAAAAGCAAAACTATGGAGACAGGTGAAAAAGTCAATGGTTGCCAAGAATTGGGCGAGAGGTGAAGGGTGAATAGCTATAGCATAGAGAATATTTCAGTCTGTAAAATTATTCTGGATGATACCATAATGGTAGATACATGTCATTATACATTTGTCAAAACCCATAGACTATATTACACCAAGAAAGAACCCTAATGTAGACATGAACTTTGCATGATAATGATATTTTAATGTAGATTCATCAGTTGTAACAAATGTACCCCTCTGGTACAGGATGTTGATAATGAGGGAGGCTGTGAATGTGTGAGTGTTCAATTCTGCTGTGAACCTGAAATAACTCTTAAAAAATCTATTAAAAGATAGGCATATCAACAGGCCAATAAAACAGAAAATCTGGGGGATAAGACATGAAAAAAGACTTAAAATTTAAGTATAAAATAGGTGTCATAATTATAGATTCAATAGTGGTTTTAAAACCGTAGAAAGTTCATTTGGATATGGCAAAAATTAGATGACATTTCTCGTGAAAAAATAAAGAACTTTCTAGTTCCATAAACATTAAGGAGAATAAATTGCTACATAGATATATAATACTTTTTATCACAAAAATATTATGAAAATAAAAAGCAGATTAATAGCATTATCAGAAAGAAGCAAAATACCATTTACGATAATAGATGTGGTTCAGTTCAGTCGCTCAGTTGTGTCCAACTCTTTGCGACTGCATGCAGAAATCCTAAGTAAATATTAACTACCTATAATCAACAATTTATGTAACTATCAGTACAACTATATTTAACAACAAAATATTATGACCAAGCAGTTTCTTTTCTTTTTCTTCCCAAAAATGCCCTTGTATGATGGCACTTTCAGATATTCTACTCCCTTCCTCCCTGAAATTCTCAAATTTGACTTTCCTCTTACTAAATAATGTCATTGATTTCCCTTTATTTCTCAAAGACTTATTCCTGGTCTCCTATCATTCTCTCTAAAGATACTTTTTTCTGAATTCTTAGATACATGGACATGGAGATGATGCTTCCAATATCCTGGCTGTTCAGATACCCTTAATCTGCTCTCCTAAAGTGATTTTAACTTCTCTCCTGTTTCATCCATTCAATTCTAAGGTCCCATCCAGAGTTTTCATTATCAGTAACTTACCTCCACCACAATTTTGTTTTAGGTAACTCTCTGATCTGTTTTTTGTTTTTTTTGTTTTTTTCCCCCTCTTCCCAACATGCTTTCTCTCTTATCAGCTATGGATAGGCTGGCAACAAAATTCAGTTTTCCTTCATCTGAGAATGTATTTATTTCCCTTTCACCTTGAAGAACATTTTTGTGGAGTAAAGAACTCTAAATCACATTAGCATGTGAAAACCCTCATGACATTTCCATGGTTTCAGCTGAGAAATCTATTGTCCTTTGAACATTTTTGTAGGTAATGGGCCATTTCTCTCTTGCTGATCCTAGGACTTTTCTGTGTTTTTAGTTTTCAAAGTTTGAATATGATGCATTTTGGTATTTGGCCTTTTTAGTTCATTCAGCTTATTGAGTCTTTGGCTGTATTGTGTCTTGGACAAAACTGAAAAGTTTTAATCCATTTTTTCCAACACTTTCTCATCCCCACCCTTGTTCTTATCTCCTTCTAGGTTCTGACATAAATTTAGGTCTTTTGTTACATTCTCTTGTTTCTCATTTTTTTACCCCCTTTCTTCTCTCTCTCTCTTTTTTTTAGTATGTTTTCCCTCTGTTGTTCAAACTTCGTGATTTCTACTGTTCTACTTTCCAGTTGAGTGGATCTTTTTTCTCTGTTCATTCTGCTGTTGAACCCCTATACTGTCTTTTAAAATTTTGGTTATTGTATTTTTTAGATCTAAAATTTTTATTTAATTCTTTTTTTATATCTTCAGTTCCATTGCTGAAACTTTTAATTTTTTGCTTTACACATGCTCATAATTGCTTTTTGAGTATGTTTTGGGCTTTTCTTTTTTTTTTTGATGGCTGCTTTAAATTTTTGAAAATAATTCTAATATCTTTGTCATTTTAATTATGTCGTCTATAGATTACCCATTCTTATTCAGTTTGAGATCTTCCTGGTTATAGTAAAACAACTGATTTTCAAATGAAACCTAGCCATTTGGAGTATTATGTTATGAGACTCTGGATTTTATTTAAACCTCATATTTTGGCAGGTTTTCCCTGCCAACATTCTGGCAGGAATGAAAGTGTCACTACCTTATTACTGCCAGGTGAGAATAGAACACAGATTCTTATATTGGCCTCCACTGAATCCTGGGACTGGGGTTCCTCATTACTGCTGGGCAGGGATGAGAGTTCTGACTCCACGTTTGGCTTCCATTGACATCACTCCAGAGGAAGCATGAGAAATGAGGCACCTCTTTCCTCTTTATTGCTTTGTGAGGGATGAAAGTCCAGACTTCCCTCTGCATTGACACAGGTGGGGGATGGGGTGGGGTGGAGCCTGGCTAAAAGTCCCAACTCTCTATATGACCATTTCGGGCAATACCTTAGTGGAAAAGTCGGGGTGCCCTGTTATAGGCTGAAGAGTGTGGGAGTTTAGACTTCACCCTGCTTTTACTAGTGTCGGTATTAGTATGACCAAAGGCCTTTCCTTAGATTTGGCTGAAATAGAGCAGTTACTGTGTAAAATTTCTGTCTTGGTAATCTGCCCCTGCCCCATTTTTCTTCTTTTGCTTGAACAAACAAGTTTGTGTTGTGGCTTTATATGTGTACCCATAGTCGTTTCTGAATCACCAGCTTCCTCAGCTCCAAGTCTAGAATATATAAGGCAAAATAAACAAACAAATAACCCAGGTTACTCTTCCATATTTCCTTCCTTGAATCCTGAAGTCACTTCTCAGTGTGTTTCTTATCTCTGCTTTCAGAGTCTCCTTATGTTTATTTTATATAGAGTGTCTTAGGTGTCTACTTATAATTAACTGGAGGATGCTCTTCTGTTTTCTCAGAAGTGGAAGTCTTCATTTCCACTTCAAAAAGAAAATTGAAATAATCCAAAGAGAACCTCTAAAAACTCCCACAAAATATTTATTCATCTATGATATTTTCACTTGCACACACTTATCCCATATCCCAATTATCTGTGCTTTTCTTTAAAAAATTCTCCCCAACTCTGCATCAGATCCCTTCTAATTTTGCCTATACCAAATTACTGCTTCAACAAATCCTTATTTTTCTTTCATCATCAACATTTCACTTTCCACTTGATCTTTGATTTCCACTTCCCATTTTCTACTAGACCATTACTTTCAACCTTTTCTTGCTTCAAGTTCTGTTGTCAGATAAACCTTTTGCAGCAAGTGGATAGCTGTGAGTAGTAATCATAAGAGATTGAAGGAGAGTAGGGTAGAGTGAAGAGAGATTTTATTTGGGGATAGATATTTGCATTTTATTTTGTGTTGTTGTTGTTACTGAATTTTGCTGGGTCTTTATCTTAGCCACTGGTATATCTTTTCAGTCTGGAAAAGAAGCCTAGCATAATCTAGGTACTCAGTTAAAATTTTGAATGAGTGTATGAATAAACAGAGAATTATAGGAGACAAAAGGCCAATGATATTGAGACTAAATGAAGTGCTAATATCCAGTGAAAGCATGAAGAGGTCTTTTCTAGTCTTGAGTTCTTATATGTAAGTGTATATTGGTTCTTCTTGACATTTTTCTTAAACATTTCATTTTCCTTTAAGTGTTTTTTTTCACCATCTTTTTATATTATATATGTATATCTTATTCAGTTCAGTTCAGTCACTCAGTCGTGTCCGACTCTTTGTGACCCCATGAATCACAGCACGCCAGGCCTCCCTGTCCATCACCAACTCCCGGAGTTCACCCAGACCCATGTCCATCGAGTCAGTGATGCCATCCAGCCATCTCATCCTCTGTCGTCCCCTTCTCCTCCTGACCCCAATCCCTCCCAGCATCAGAGTCTTTTCCAATGAGTCAACTCTATTGCACTGACTATAATAGACCTCATTTTTAGGGGCAATATTGAGGCTCACTGATTTGGAGTCACATAACAACATTTAGATGCAATAAGGTTCATTGATTGTATTTTTTCCCAAAGACCAGAATGATGATTGGATGCATGAGTGTGTGGATGTGACTTGTCATACATGCTGATGCATTTTACCATTATATTTTCCAGCTGAATTCCAGATAGAAATTTCCAGATAGAAAATTCTCAACAATTCTAATGGAGCAAATAATAAATAGGAAAAAGCTTCTCTGTCTATTTTCACTTAGTTTTACTAAATACTGAATATCAAAGGTAATTTATCAGGATTCATAGATTTTTTTCATAGATATTCAGAAGGGATATTTGTCTATTTTATGTAAGTGAAGTTGGAGACAATCTCTGCTAAAGCTCATTACCTGGCAGCCATCCCCTCCACTCCTCTCTGGGTTCAGAAAGTAAAGATGTATAAACTACAGGAGTGTAAATACCAGCGTAGGTATTGAGAGAGAGAGAGAGAAAATGACATTTTCTCCCTTCTGTGTTCTAGAGCAGTGGTCCCCAACCTTGGCACCAAGAATTGATTTCATAGAAAACAGTGTTTCCACTGACCAGAGGTTGGAAGGGTGGTTTCAGGATGATTCAAGCACATTTACATTTATCATGCACTTTATTTCTAATTTAAGGCCATGGTTAATCTGACAAGAGGTGCCAGTCCACAGCCTGGAGGTTGGGGACCCCTATTCTAGACCACGCAATCTTACACTGCAACTTCATTTTTCATGGTTTGGTTTGTTTCCATATTGATGGGACTTTTACTCATACCCAAATCAGTCAATGTTTGATGTGTTTCACTGTATGATAAGGAACAGAAAAGAAATAGGAATATTGTCCCTGCCACTAGGAATGCTGCAAGTCCTTGCTATAAAGAATTTATATTTCTGATGATTTTTTATTTGTAAGCTACTGTCTAAAATCTTCTTTTAAACAAACAAAAAAAAAGGCTTAAAGAGTCTTGGCATTAGAAGAGAACCTTAAAGGATGTTTAATTTAGCTATCATCTAGAACATGCTCTTTATGCTACATAATGTTCTTACAATTCCTTTTAGTAATTCCATGTCTCACACACTAAAGGCTCTAATATAAGACGGAAATATGTCTATTTGATATTGTTTAAACCAAGATTTCCCAATATTTTTGACCATATACTTTTTTATTTTCTACAGCTATTAAAATGTCGTTTAAGAAACATACCACAATGTCCTTTGTAGGTAATGTACTATATTTGGACTGTGAACAAGTACTTTCTTATGTTAAAATATTTGTCTTTGTAATTTCTGACTACGTAAAGAAGGCAATGGCACCCCACTCCAGTACTCTTGCCTGGAAAATCCTATGGATGGAGGAGCCTGGTGGGCTGCAGTCCATGGGGTCACTGAGGGTTGGACACGACTGAGCGACTTCACTTTGACTTTTCACTTTCATGCATTGGAGAAGGAAATAGCAACCCACTCCAGTGTCCTTGCCTGGAGAATCCCAGGGATGGAGGAGCCTGGTGGGCTGCTGTCTATGGGGTCGCACAGAGTCGGACACGACTGAAGTGACTTAGCAGCAAAGCCATAAAACAGTGAACTGAATAAACGGAAAAGTTTTGAGCTTTAATTTCTCTTTTACAGAAAACCAAAGCCCAGGTTTTCATTTGCTTTCTTGGTCTGGTTTATTGTCATGATAAAATCTACCCTTTCTGGGGTATGTCCATGGTTTTAGCAAATGTAAACAGTGTCACCGCTGCTACAATCAGGATACAGAATATCCCCATGACTCCAAAGAGTTTCCTTGGCTCATGTGTTGTCAGTTTCCCCCCTATACCCAGCCCTTGAGAAACAGGTCTAATTTCTGCCACTATGAATTTTTAGTGGCATTTTTTAGAATTTCATAGAGATTGAATCATATGATTATGTACCCCTCTGTATCTGACTTCTTTCACTTAAATGTTTTTGAGATTTATCACAATTATTCTTTGTAGCAGTGGCTTATGTCTTTTTATGACTGACTAGTAGTCTGATATGTGATGTATCAAATATTATCCATTCACCGTTTGTTGGACATGTTGATTGTTTCCAGTTTGGGGCCATTGTACATGAAGCAACTATCAATATTTACCAATAAAAATATGTTGAAAATGTTTCATTTTACCTGAGTAAAAATCTAGAAGAGATATTGCTGGATTTTGATAAATAAATATTTACCTTTATACAAAATACCCCAAGTGTTTCCAAAGTGGGCTGTATTATATCAGTCTCTTATAAAAGCAGACTGTATTATACTACAGTCTCACTAAGAGCATATGAGAGCTCAAGATTGCTCTACTTTCTTGCCTCACCAGAACTTGGAACTGTCATTGAAAAAAAAAAAAAGAAAGAAAACAATGTTAGCCATTCTAGTAGGTGTTTAGAGGTTTCAGAGTGCAATTTTTGTTTGAATTTTCCTAGTATATAATGATGATGACTATCTTTTTATATGCTTTTGGCATTTGTATCATTTTCATGAAGTGTTCAAATATTCTGCGTATTTTTATCACATTTTTTATCTTGCAACATTGAGTCACAGATTAAGTTATTTATTCTGGATGCAAGTCTTTATCATACAGATGTTTACAAATACTTTGTTCTTGTCTGTAGCTGTCTTTTAGCTTTGTATGTGTCTTCAAAGGGCCAAGTTTGTGTTTTGTTTTGGTTTTAATTTTGATGAAGTCCTATTTCCCAATTTTTATTTTACGTGGCATTTTTGAATCCTGTTTAACAAATCTTTAACTGAAGATCAGAGATGTTTTGTATTTTTTTCTCTAGAATTTCATAGATTTATATTTTACATTTTGATATATGATACATTACTTTAAAATTGATTTTGTATATTATATTATGTGAAACATAAATCAAGAAGGTTTAGTTCCTTTTTTAAAAAATTAATTTGTCATAAATATATGCTTTTACTATTAGAATTTAGTGGGCCTTAGAAAGCATCACTACGAACAAAGCTAGTGGAGGTGATGGAATTCCAGTTGAGCTATTCCAAATTCTGAAAGATGATGCTGTGAAAGTGCTGCACTCAATATGCCAGCAAGTTTGGAAAACTCAGCAGTGGCCACAGGACTGGAAAAGGTCAGTTTTCATTCCAATCCCAAAGAAAGGCAATACCAAAGAATGCTCAAACTACCGCACAGTTGCACTCATCTCACACGCTAGTAAAGTAATGCTCAAAATTCTCAAAGCCAGGCTTCAGCAATATGTGTACCGTGAACTTCCTGATGTTCAAGCTGGTTTTAGAAAAGGCAGAGGAACCAGAGATCAAATTGCCAACATCTGCTGGATCATGGAAAAAGCAAGAGAGTTCCAGAAAAGCATCTATTTCTGCTTTCTTGACTATGCCAAAGCCTTTGACTGTGTGGATCACAATAAACTGTGGAAAACTCTGAAAGAGATGGGAATACCAGACCACTTGATCTGCCTCTTGAGAAATTTGTATGCAGGTCAGGAAGCAACAGTTAGAACTGGACATGGAACAACAGACTGGTTCCAAATAGGAAAAGGAGTTCGTCAAGGCTATATATTGTCACCCTGTTTATTTAACTTCTATGCAGAGTACATCATGAGAAACACTGGACTGGAAGAAACACAAGCTGGAATCAAGATTGCCGGGAGAAATATCAATAACCTCAGATATACAGATGACACCACCCTTATGGCAGAAAGTGAAGAGGAACTCAAAAGCCTCTTGATGAAAGTGAAAGTGGAGAGTGAAAAAGTTGGCTTAAAGCTCAACATTCAGAAAATGAAGATAATGGGATCCGGTCCCATCACTTCATGGGAAATAGTTGGGAAAACAGTGGAAACAGTGTCAGACTTTATTTTTCTGGGCTCCAAAATCACTGCAGATGGTGACTGCAGCCATGAAATTAAAAGATGCTTACTCCTTGGAAGGAAAGTTATGACCAACCTAGTTAGCATATTCAATAGCAGAGACATGACTTTGCCAACAAAGGTTCGTCTAATCAAGGCTGTGGTTTTTCCTGTGGTCATGTATGGATGTGAGAGTTGGACTGTGAAGAAGGCTGAGCACCAAATAATTGATGCCTTTGAACTGTGGTGTTGGAGAAGACTCTTGAGAGTCCCTTGGACTGCAAGGAGATCCAACCAGTCCATTCTGAAGGAGATCAGCCCTGGGATTTCTTTGGAAGGAATGATACTAAAGCTGAAACTCCAGTACTTTGGCCACCTCGTGCGAAGAGCTGACTCATTGGAAAAGAATCTGATGCTGGGAGGGATTGGGGGCAAGAGGAGAAGGGGACAACAGAGGATGAGATGGCTGGATGGCATCACCTACTTGATGGACGTGAGTCTGAGTGAACTCTGGGAGTTGGTGATGGACAGGGAGGCCTGGCGTGCTGCCATTCATGGGGTTGCAAAGAGTCGGACACGACTGAGTGACTGATCTTATCCACAACATGTATACCAATATCACACCGGTATTAGGTACTGTGAGCCATCCAGAGTTGTTCTTTTTCAAATGTGTTTGGTTGTTCTAGTCCATGTTGTCTCAGCTGTGGAATTATTGGCATTTTGCACCAGATAATTCTTGGTTATCATAGGATGTTTAACAGCATTTCTGGCTCCTGTCTTACAGCGTACAGCTAAATATCACCTGTTCTTTTTCAGTCACTCAGTCATGTCCAACACTTTGTGACCCCATGTATTGCAGCATGCCAGACTTCCCTGTCCTTCACGTCTCCTGAAGTTTGCTCAAACTCACATCCATTGAGTTGGTGATGCCATACAACTATCCTATCCTCTGTTGCTTCCTTCTTCTCCTGCCCTCAATCTTTCCCAGCATCAGGGTCTTTTCCATGAGTTGGTTCTTTGCATCAGGTGGCCAAATATTGGAGCTTCAGCTTTAGCATCGGTCCTTCCAATGAATAATCAGGGTTGATTTCCTTTAGGATTGACTGGTTTGATTTCCTTGCAGTCCAATGGACTCTAAAGAGTTTTCTCCAGCACCACAGTTTGAAAGCACCAATTTTTAGACTCTCAGCCTTCTTTATGGTCCAACTCTCACATCCGTACATGACTCCTGGAGAAACTACAGCTTTGACTACATGGATTATGTCAGAAAAATTATGTCTCTGTTTTTTTAATATGCTGTCTTTGTTTGTCATAGCTTTTCTTCCTAATAGCATGTGTCTTTTAATTTCATGGCTGTAGTCACTGTCCACAGTGATTTTGTCTGCTTAATCCTTATCTATAATGTGTTTCCTCCATCAAATGATTTTTGAAGAGAAATTTTGAAAAATAAGCCATTCAATAAAATAAATAATCAGAGTTTCTTTTAAATAACAAAACTTAAATTTTTTTCTATCCAACAATTTATTATTTTACTTTGTATCGGGAGTCTAAATAGCAATCACATAACCTTGAGTCTATGGAAACACAGGTAGGATTCTTTATCTCTTCCCAATGGCTGACATGTAGACTAAAGCTTTACTCTATAGAACATTTAGCACTCAGTGCCCTCTCCTTCCAATTGTAAATCTCTGTGCTATTGTTAAGTTGTTGTACACCAACAGAAGTTTAGTCAAAGTAGCAAGAGAATTATGTTACATGTGCATTAAAAAAACACACATTTTTTTCTCTTTGTGTTTTTGCAGGTTTCAAGAAATTTCTAGTTATATTTGAAACCTTATATTTGTTATAATGGTCAAATTAGATTATGTGTATGAAATCATATTTTGAGCTATATGATGAGAGAGAAATCTTAGTAATATAGTTTATAGATTCAACACTTTTTGGATTGGCAGTACATTAGGGATGAAGAAAATTTCTGTAGAACCTTAAAAGCCTTGAGAAAAAAGGAAAGAAAGCTATGTTTTACTGCTTTGATTTTATTCTAGTTATTATTACATAAAATATGTATTTATTATTACATAAAATACTTTGGAAAAAAATAGCAAGCAATTAGGAAAATGTTGCTCTTATGAGATTCAGTGTAATCTTTTAAATGTCATCCAACCAATGTACATAGTGCCTAAGGAATGTTTATACTTTGTAGGAATTTTTGCAGGTTATTTTCAATAAGAAATATGTGAAGAACTCCAATATGACAAAAAGATTTCAGTGGGTCTGAAGTGCCTAACACCACCTATAGGAAGGATGATGTTTCTTTCCTGCATAAGGAAGTCTTTGCTTCCTTCCTCTGTCTTTTGCAAATATTTTTGAATAGAAAATTGCAGGAACAACTTAGTTATACACTCATCATATTTCATTATTTAGTATTACGATGGAGCCTATGGTCAACAATCATGATAATTTTGATTTGAACAAGAAAATGACTTTGAATCCTACCCATTACATACTGATTCAAAGGGCAATAGATTTTGTAAGCACACACACAGATACACCATCTATATGTGTATATTAATACTTATTATGTATAGTGTCTACTGTTATCTTTTGTCATCAATTCTGTCATGATATACTTAATGCCTTTTATGATAGTCTCTTTGAAAATTATTGAAAATTTTTAAATACACTTACTTCTGTGACAAATTGCTTTTGCATTCAAAGAATTCAGGATACCTTTTATATCACAAAAGGTTTCTTAGGAAATATAGAACTATATATACCTGGACACAAGAGATTGGCATTTGAAGATAGGCTAAATGACCATCAAGCACTCACCAACTGAACTGAATGCAAACATTTTTAAAAAATACCAATTAATGCAAATGTAGGCAAGTCCTTCACATTTTAACATATTTCTGAATATCTTCTAAAAGACAAGTTAAAAAGAAAAAAAAAATAAAAACAAACGAATCTTCAAGTTTGAACTATATAAACACTAAAAAAAAATGTGGATTCCTTAGCCAAGGGTAAATTTCTCTTTATTTATATCTGTACCCATCTGGCCGTGGGTGGTATCTCATTCCTGGAAATTCCTATCTTGAAAAGCAAATGCTTAGGGGAATATTCATTTAGCCATGAACAGTGGTGTCTCCAGCTCTGAAATGTCATTTTGAAAAGTCCCTGATGAAAGAGAGAGAAATGTGGCTGTGCTTTGGCAGACTCTGTAATGCTCAGTTCTCAGATTAATGGGTTTTGTCAGGTACTGATGGCTTTGTTGACCATGCTGTATACTGTGATGTGCCTGATGTGACTGGGCTTATGCCATATCCGTACTGATGGAATTACTGTCATTAGTATCATTAATATGCATACATTCTCCTTGATCTCTGGATCTGTTTGGAATTTTCAGAGGAGCTGACTGTTGGTAAGGCTTCAAACTGATGAACATGCTTGTTTTAATTTTTAAAGCAAGAGCAATGTATTATTAACAGGCTTGGGAGTGAGTTGGACATTAAAATGATGTGGTTTAGAACAAAATGCGTTTGTTTTTGTATGTGCACTTTTGGTTTGTGATATTATCTCATTTGTTACTATCTCTGCTTATGTTTTAGTATTTTGATGTCACTGATTATATTATAGTGGCATGTCCAGGCTTTTATGAGTCCATTAATAAACCAGGTTAAAGAAGGAAAAAGCCTTCCTCTACTGATTGATTTTTGAATATCTTTTATTCTTATTTACTAAAAGTAAAATATTGTCATATTAGGCAACTTGAAAAACAGTGGAGTAAGAAAGCCCAAACAAAATGATGTACAACCCTTATTCCCACAGATGTTTTTTGTATTCTGGATCTGCTTGTCTTCCCCAGCTTAGGGAACTCTGTGCAAACAAAGTTGGGTATCTAAGCATGAGGCCTTGAACTCTCTCCTAGGTTGGTGTTGAACCATGTCCTCACACACTGAGTCAGCAAAAGAGTGACAGACTGGAGATGATATCTCTGAGCACAGGCAATGAGAGGTATCCTGTTAAACTATGGAGTAAGTTGTGCTGGTACGTCGTGCCTGGATCTCAGTTCTTGGAGCTGTCCTCTTGCTTGTGCATGCTTCTGATACCCCTGGCAACAGATGTCTCCTGTCCCTTGGCCCCCTATTCCAAGCCTTCCCACTACTACATGTGAACTCTATTGGTGTCAGGATTGAGTCACATGTCCAATCTCCCAGGCTTAGAACTTCTTCCCTGGTTTTCCCTCATTCTTCTCTTGGACCTTAGATGGCCTATAAAGCACTACTTGGTTTGGCTTGGGGCTTCCACTCCAAACTGATCTGCTGTCATCTTCCCTTTTGTTCAATGAGAACTAGTTTTATATTCTTCTGTTTGTGTTTGTTTGTTTGTTTCCCCTTATAACACATCAAGATCATTTCCTACTCAGGGCTCTGTACTATGTTAACACATCTGGAATGTTCATATCCTTGATCTTTACTGGTTGCTAGCCTAGATGTAACCTCTCAGATAAGTCTTCCTTGACTGCCTTGTCCAAGTAACTCTTTAGTAAGAAAACCCTTCCTTTTCTTGATTCCATTTTTATTTTTTTAAATTGAAGAATAGTTGATTTACAATGTTGTGTTAGTTTCAGGTATTCTGTGAATCATATATATATATATATATATTCTTTTTCAGATTCTTTTCTTTTATAGGTAATTACAAGATACTGAATATAGTTGCCAGTGCTATATAGTAGGTCCTTACTGTTATTTATTTTCTGTATAGTAGTGTGTATCTGTTAATTTCAAACTCCTAATTTATTTCTCCCTACCCCTATCTCCTCTAGAATTAGAGTTACTATATGAACCAGCATATCCACTGCTAGGCATATATCCAGAAAATGTGAAAATCCTAATTCTAAAAGATATATGCATCCCAATGTCCGTGTGTGTGTGTTAGTCGCTTAGTTGTGTCTGACTCTTTGCAACCCCATGGACTGTAGCCTGCCAGGCTGCTCTATCCATGGGATTCTCCAGGCAAGAATACTGGAGCGAGTTGCCATTTCCTTCTCTATCAGTGTTCATAGAGCACTATTTTCAATAGCCAAGAAATAGAAGAAACCTAAATGTTCATCAACAGATGAGTGGATAAAGAACATATAGTACACATATACAGTGGAATATTAGTCATGGAAAAGAATGAAATAATTCCATTTGCAATAACATGGATGGACCTTAGAGATTATCATATTAAGTGAAGATAAAGACAAATATTATATGATATCACTTACATGTGGAATCTAAAAAAATGATACAAATAAACTTATTTACAAAAGAGAAATTTACTCACAGACATAGAAAGCAAACTTATGGATCCCATTTTTTAATAGCATACATTGCCTAAAATTGCTTGGTGTTACTGAATTCATTGTCTGTCTTGATTCTTGCCCACTGCCCTCTGCTCATTCTTACACTACCATTTAAGCTCCATGTGAATAGGAGTTTGTTTCACTCACCTCCATGTTTCCCTTGTTTATGTTAGTCTTGCAACTCATGGGGTCACAAAGAGCTGGACACGACTGAGAGACTGAACTGAACTGAACTGAACGGAGCACAGAGAACGTATCTGAATGATACTTTCAGAAAGTATCAGAAATGCTAAATGGATGCTGGTTATTAGAGCTTGGTTATCCCATAGGATGAATGTGATTATTGAATAAGTTCCAGATCATGGAATCTTGAGAGTCTTTTTACACTCTTTTGGGACAGTGGAGGGCTCATCTGCAAAAACAAAAAGGCTCTCCATTTTCCTCAGAGAAAATGAGAAATAATTTTCATTCCTTCCTAATGTAAATATGTGCATACTACAGTATAGCTTTAATGACTTATTATATTTTATCATATGGATATAACACATTTTAAATCACCAATCCCTTAGTTTTGGCCATCTGGTTTTATTCCTTCTATCTTTTCTGTATTGTCAGTGTCATCTCCATGGATATCTTTGTACATATGTCTTCTGTACACTTTTTATCATTTCCTTCAGCTACATTCCTTGAAATCAAATTGCCGTATTAAAATGGATTCCTCTCTTTGAATACTTCCCATACTATTATATGATAGCCTATCTCTTAACATACTAATATTTGAGACACTTATAAAAAAATAGATCTTTTCAGAAAAGTTTAGAATTCTTGAATCCACTTGTGAGCTTTCTAGTTTTAATTTCAATTTAACTGCATTATTAAAGTGAATAAAGATTGATTTTTTTTCCCCCAGAAGAGCCAGAGAAAAGTAATTTGTCTGTCTCACTCTATATCCAGTGCAACCAAAGTAGGAATGTGACTGGCTTCAATTTGTCACTCTTTTTTTGCTCTTATTTACTACATTACTCTTTAAATAAATGAAGTTCAGAAGAAACTAGGCTCAAGATATACCAAAAAAAGCAATAGTATCCATATTGCTCACAGTGTTAATAAATAGAATCCTTTAAGCCTACTTACAGAGATGTGACTCTTTTCTCAAAAGTTAAACTTTATGTTTTCTCTCAAAAGGATGGCAATTCCTTGATATAAGACTGTAAGAATGCTTTCCAATGCAAGAGGGTTTTTTCCCCCCAACTTGGCATGAGCAAAGAAATACAATGCACTCGCTGCCCTGTGAAAAACACCAATTATATTATGTTCCAAAAATGTCTCAATTAAAAAGAAAGGAAGGCATAATATTTGTCATTTGTGGTCATATTCTTAACATACAACTTCCCTGGTGGCTCAGATGGTAAAGCATCTGCCTACAATGCGGGAGACCTGGGTTTGATCCCTGTGTTGGAAAGATTCCCTGGAGAAGGAAATGGCAACCCATTCGAGTACTCTTCCCTGGAAAATCCCACGGACAGAGGATTCTGGTAGGCTACAGTTTGTGGAGTTGCAAAGAGTCAGACACGACTGAGCGACTTCACTTTCACTTTTTCACTTTTTCTTAACATACAGTCTAGCAATCACACTCAGGTATTTACACAATTGACTTGAAAACTTCTGTCCACACAGAAACCTACACAAATATTAATAGCAGTTTTATTTATAATTGTCAAAACATGGAAACAAAACAAGATATCCTTAAATAGATGAATGGATAAACAAATTGTGTTGTGTGCATAAAATGAAATACTAGTGATATAAAAAAACGTTCTATCAAGCCACCAAAAGGCATGGAGGAACTGAAAGTGCATATTACTATAGTAAAAGAAGCCTATGTGAAAAGGCTGTATATTGTATAATACAAACTATATGACATTCTGAGGCAAACATATAGAGACAGTAGGAACTGTCTTGTGGAACTGGGGTTCCACAACCACAGACAGTGGTTGCCAGGGACATAGAGGGAGAGAGATAAGGATGAATAGAGACTTTTAGTTCAGTGAAACTATATTATAGATACTCTAATAT
The DNA here is from genome assembly GCF_055505025.1 of Bos grunniens. Taxonomy (NCBI): domain Eukaryota; kingdom Metazoa; phylum Chordata; class Mammalia; order Artiodactyla; family Bovidae; genus Bos; species Bos grunniens. The sequence continues at coordinate 47,169,061 of NC_141168.1, read as the reverse complement.
TGATACTTGACATTATATATTTGGGAAAATGCACAGAACTGTACAACATAAAGATCAAGCCTTAATATGAACTGTGGACTTTAGTTATAATAAGTGATTGACACTGACTTGTTAATTGTTACAAATGTACCACTAAAGCAATATGTTCATAAAAGGGGAAACTGTATGCTGGGAAATAGTGATATATGGAAACATTTAGTGCTACCTTCTCTATTTTTCTATAAATCTAAACTGTTCTAAAAATGATGTCTATTAATTTTAAGAAAGAATGAAAAGTGGCTTTTTCCTCCTATGTTTATCTCCAGTATGGTTTAGTGACTGGTTATACCTAATCTTTTTTTTTTTTTTTTTTGGATAGAACCATTTAATCAATTTGATACCACAAACCCTCTGACATAGGCTTTTTTAACTAGGTGATTGTACCAGACAACCTGACCTGCCTCTTGAGAAACCTATATGCATGTCAGGAAGCAACAGTTAGAACTGGACATGGAACAACAGACTGGTTCCAAATAGGAAAAGGAGTACATCAAGGCTGTATATTGTCACCCTGCTTATTTAACTTATATGCAGAGTACATCATGAGAAACACTGGGCTGGAAGAAGCACAAGCTGGAATCAAGATTGCCAGGAGAAATATCAATAACCTCAGATATGCAGAAGATACCACCCTTATGGCAGAAAGTGAAGAAGAACTAAAGAGCCTCTTGATGAAAGTGAAAGAGAAGAGTGAAAAAGTTGGATTAAAGCTCAACACTCAGAAAACTAAGATCATGGCATCTGGTCCCATCACTTCATGGTAAATTGATGGGGAAACAGTGGGAACAGTGGCTGACTTTATATTTTGGGGCTCCAAAATCACTGCAGATGGTGATTGCAGCCATGAAATTAAAAGACACTTACTCCTTGGAAGGAAAGTTATGACCAACCTAGACAGCATATTAAAAAGCAGAGACATTACTTTGTCAACAAAGATCTGTCTAGTCAAAGCTATGGTTTTTCCAGTAGTCATGTATGGATGTGAGAGTTGGATCATAAAGAAAGCTGAGCGCTGAAGAATTGATGCTTTTGAACTATGGTGTTGGAGAAGACTCTTGAGAGTCCCTTGGACTGCAAGGAGATCCAACCAGTCCATCCTAAAGCAGATCAGTCCTGAATATTCATTGGAAGGACTGATGCTGAAGCTGAAGCTCTAATACTTTGGCCACCTGATACGAAGAGCTGACTTATTGGAAAAGACCTTGATGCTGGGAAAATTGAGGGCAGGAGGAGAAGGGGACGACAGAGGATGAGATGGTTAGATGGCATCACTGACTCAATGGACATGGGTTTAGGTAGACTCTTGGAGTTGTGATGGATAAGGAGGCCTGGTGTGCTGCAGCTCATGGGGTTGCAAAGAGTCAGACATGACTGAGCTGCTGAACTGAACTGAATCAACCAATCATTTTCCTCATTCTCAGGCTCTCTCCTGGTCTTCTAGAGCCCTGTTAAAGCTTCAGAGTGGTTTTCTGAATCATTATCTTTTTGTTGCTTGTTTGGACTTATATTTCTGTGCCACAGGTGTATTTGATATAGTTTCATCTGAAAAATGGCAGAGAGAATGTTGAGTATGTAAAACCTTTCATTTTAGGTTGCTAAGTAGTCAATGTTATATATCTGATGTTAAAGGGAAAAAATAATAGCAAGTAAGTCTTCTAGATCTCTTTCAAACCAGTTAAAAAATGTCACTGACCTTGATGTTATCCTGCCTAAGAAGTTGTTAGTAATATAACAATAAGTGAAACATGTATAATATCATATAAGAAACAAATCACCAATCCAGGTTTGATACAGGATGCTTGGGGCTGGTGCACTGGGATGACTCGGAGGGATGGTATGGGGAGGGAGGTGGGAGGGGGGTTCAGGATGGGGAACACACATACGCCTGTGGAAGATTCATGTTGATGTGTGGCAGAATGAATACAAAATTGTAAAGTAAAAAAAAATTAAAAATTAAAAAAAATAATTTTGTTGACACTGTATTTCCATATTATGAAAAAATTAGCCCCATATCTAAAAGCAAAGGAGGTGATAATATGTTGATTTTTAGAGAAGTGCTTGCCATCTAAACATTTAATTTTCTAAGCTAAATTAATTTGACAGCAGAATACCTGGCTGTCAACTGGGCTCCCTTTAACTTGGATATAGGTTTGTAATGTGATGGACAGAAGAAGAGAAGGAAAACCATTAAATATAGTGATTTCACTTTTGTACTTCATTAAACACATTCATATAAAATTGATGCTACCCTATAATTACCATCATAATAATTCCAGTATGTTATTCTATCGTGTTATTCCATACTATGGAAATCCTATTTGTAGGACTCCACGCTGTTCAGTGTTTCTTTTGTATTATCTTTGGCACCTGCTTTTCTCATATCATGAAAGTTCAGTTTAGATACAGCAAACCATGTACCCTGTCTTATTCATGCTGCATTAATTAGAGCAGTATTTTTCTTCCTTAGAGGATGAATAGTGCCTAAGGATGATAGTTCTGTTATTACATGTTGATAACTAAATCCTGTAGAACACCTTGAATGGCAAGTGCATGAAAGCTCAATAGTAGGACTTGGAACCTGTCACCTTGTCTTTTCTCAGCTCTGACTCAGCACCAGTGTTGTATAGTTATGGAAAGAAGTCCATTTGAAGTCGCAAGCTTTTGGTCCATTTGATGTTTTATGTTTCCTCTCCTTTCTGTTAGATTTGTATTTATCCAGAAGACCTATTTGTGTGATATAATAAGAGGACACATTCAAAGCATTTGCTCATTGAGTTATCCTAAACCTTGTTTCTTCCAATTTAATAATTAAGAAACATTTGACTAACAACCATAATTTGCCAATAGAACAATAGCTTTTGCATCAGTGTCTGCTTATTTATAGGCAGAATAAAGAGACTAAAGTGAATTTATGTAGATCTCCTCGAGCACAATTGTGTACTGATAGAGTGTTACTGTATGAAAAGTACCTGAAGAGTGGTATGTATGTGTGTTTCTTTAATGCATAAGTTATCAAACATATCAGTTAAGTAAGTAGTATTTTCTGATACTCTTATATAACATTTGGAAGACAATTTTGGCTACTTTTTGCAAGACTTTTTTTTTTTTTTTTTTAAAGTTCAGAGTCCTTATAATGGAGCCCGTACTTCCAACCAATCCGGCACTTCTGGGGAGTCCAGCGCAAAAACCGCTGCCTGGTACCCGCTCCTGTACAGGTTGTGCTCTTTCCTTGTGGCTGCGAGGTTCCCGGCGACCCAGTCTGGCGCCCCCTGCCCGCTGCCCGCTGCCCGCCAAGGGCCCGGCTTCGGTGAAGGCGGTAAACCTCTGCGGTCGGGGGTCCCGCAGCTGCCAAGCAGCGTAGCCCAGGTGCCACGGCCCTCTCTCACCAGGTCTCAGCGTCTGTGGCTGGTGCAAGACTTTTAAATCATTCTCACTATTGGAATTTGGCTTTTCTTTAGATGGGATTTTGAGGGAAAAAAAAAAAATATATTATTTTGAACTAAAGTTTTTTTCTAACAACATTGATAGAGAAATTCAACTCTAAGCTACAATTTCATTGAGTTATTTAATTGTTTTTTTCTTGTCCAGATCTCTAAATTTTTGAAATTCTTTTAAAGGAATTTCTCTAAGCAGAGAACTATAGTGGAAATGAAATTATAATTGATAATTTACTTTAAAAGTATTGAGATAGTTTCTTCATTCATAGAAATATATATGAGTATGTGCATATATGTACACATAAATGTATGTGTATGTATATAAATATATATATGTGTATATATATGTGTGTGTGTGTATATATATGTATATATGTAGAGAGAGAGAGAGAACTTACATTTTTTAGTTATAGATTTATTTAATTTATTCCATCTTCACTGGTGGCTCAGACAGTAAAAGCATCTGCCTACAATGCAGGAGACCCAGGTTCCATCCTTGGGTCGGGAAGATCCCCTGGAGAAGGAAATGGCAATCCACTCCAGTACTCTTGCCTGGAAAATCCCATGGATGGAGAAGTGTGGTAGGCTACAATCCGTGGGGTTGCAAAGAGTCAGACATGACTGAGTGACTTCACTTTCTTTTCTTGCTTTATTTAATTTGAAGTAGAACAACAGCTGACAATATTTCTTAAAGGCAGATTATGTTCCACAATAGTGAACAATGACATCAGATCATAGCATCCTAGATTTCTTAGCCACGAAAGGAAGACAATCAATTCAAAGGCAAGAACCATGAATATTTATCATGAACAACACTTGCTAAACATTTGAGACCCGCTGGATCCAGAATTTCCCTTAGAAATTCAATTGATGATGACAGTTGGTAATTTGCTTTTGTATGTTGTTATTTCTCTTGTATGATTATTTTATTTCGTAAATTTAATGGACCTAAGCACATAAAATATAACCAAAAGTTTTGTCACCCTTAAAATCATTCATAAAATGAATATTTCTTTATTTGTATGACAAAACATACATTTAAGTGATGATTCCAATACTCATATGTTTTATTCAAAGACCAAAACCTTTTCACATATCTTATTTATGTAACTGTTTTTTTTTTCTTTTTTGTTGCATGCAAAAGAAAATAATTCTGTATGAGATACACAGAGCCATCCACAGATGTCACCATGAAATATTACTAGCTTCATAGCATTTGCTCTATTCCATTCACTCTAGTCATTGTAAAGTATATGTAACTTAAAATGACTGGCCACCATGTGGCTTACCATATCTCTCACCATAATATTTTTGACTTTGAAGTTATAGACATACAGTATGGCTTTCAACTCACCTCTAAAGATTTTCAGATTTAATGCCAAGACCAACAGTCACCTTTTGTGTTTCAGATGCAGATTCTCATGAGGTAGGGTGCCTGTGTTATTCATGATCTGTCCCTTGTTCAAGACAAGTACAGATTAATGATGGTGTTGGGAAGAATTTGCACCCATTCTGTTCTGTATTAATCTAAAAAATGAAGAGGCATACATGTTTTCTCTTTCACATTGTCTTTCCACAGAGGAATTATGATTTTAAACCTAATCCCCAAAAGTAGACTCGGGATTCCTAGAGACACAGTATCCTCTCAGGGCTTACTTTATCTATGCCTACAAAATAAAGCGAAAAATTGTCATTCTCTTTGTACTGAGAATTACTCATCTGCTTGATGTGTTGAGCTTTGTTCACTGTTTCACATATCCCATTACTCTCCTCGAGGTTGGCTGCTTCCTGATTTCTCATTTTCATACCAGGATTGTTCTCTGCGAAGTGATTTTCTTCAATTCCAGTCAGATTCTTAGGTTTTTCTTGTCACCTAGTACACAATGTTTCACGTATCATCACTGTTTATGGCAAGTTTACCCTTTCAAGTATGATTTGAGATGAGAACAACTCAACTTTGTTACATTACCTTATTAATACATTTTATGCATCAGGTGAGCTCTTGTTTTAACAAATATGTGGGTTTAGATTGTTTGCAGCAATGCTTTGTTAATGATAAAGTAGGAGCTTTGTGAAAATACATTGAGTTGAAAAGCTACCTACACAAGGTATTGTGTATGCCTGAGTCAATGTCATCATCTTTTAGATAAAGTGTAGTTGATTTTTAACAATAAAAAGCTACTAAAACAAGAAAAAAAAAATCCAGCATTTAATAGGCTGTTAGTTTTCTATTTGGATAAAGCAAAGAAAATTTTTATTCTTCTTCTCCTTTTGAATTTACCAGTGATTTTGTCATTTAAAAGCAGACTTAGATGATTAAGATTTATTCAGTATAGTAACTCTGAATAGATAATACCTGTGGAGAGTGTTAGTTTATGAAATATATTTTAGACATTTAAGAACTGAGTGTGAGTCCACCCCCACGCCCATCCTATCATATGTGCGCTAAGGCACAAATAATGAGAAAAGGCTCAATTCTCTCCAAAGAACTTTGACTTGAAATTTCACTTGTCCTTTAGAGTGCAAAGGAAAGTTTCCTAAATGGAGAATAGTTATGTTTAAATATTTATATATGTATTAAAATGCTGTTAGAATGGTTAGTGTCTTATGATTTAAAATGGACAATGTATAACTTCTTTGGTTGTATGGAACCATCCTTTACTGATTTTTAAGGTGGTTGGTTGCTGATTTTCTACAATTATGTCTCGTAAGTAGAGTGGTTTGTGAAGGTTCACATGCTAGATGAAAGTTTACTTTTGTCCTGACTGCATCTTTGGTGCCGTCTCTTTTTCTACAGGACTATTCTGTTTTGAAGTTTTCAACAGCATGTAGCCCTGAATGCAGCATTGACCTCCTTATAGCTTTTAAAATGAAAAATAAAAAGGAAGAAAATATCAAGCACTGGCTTATAAAGTAGACCCTGAAATGAAATTCTTCAAGAGCTCTAGTGTTTAGTTTATTCCATATCTTCTCACAGAATTTGCCTTCATGAGCATGAAGTAAAAAACAATGTAAGATCTCAGTGGTTCATAATTAATGTCACGGAACTATGATTTGGCACAACACAAACTATGTCACCAAAAGAAAAAGGTAAAGAAAAATGATAATTGCTCAGCAATTTACACCAGAGGATGCAAGGCAAAGGCGTCTTAAATTAATGGTCCTAAAGCCTTGATGCTGCCCTGGCACATTTCATCAATCTTTTCTAAGTTGTATCTCCTATGAAAAGGGGACCTCACAGGCTCTTAGGGAATACCAAACAGTACATTTTTCAAAAGAAGGCAGCTTTTACATTTTACTTTCGAATTTTCTCTGTAGTCCGTAAGCTTTTAGTGTGGAATTTGATTAAAACACACTCTGCTGCCTGGAAAAGCTTTTCCTTGTAAAAACTGTCTAGTTTTATGGTCAAAATGGTATCCAACTGCAATATCTTTAATTGCATTGAAGAAACTTGTAGTTACAATTCATTTTCCTGAGGTTTTTATAGACCTGAAATGCATTGTCTCTGTATCTACTTTCATAAGGACCAGAAAGTTGCTTTTGTAGAATTTGTATAGAACATTTTTTGTACTGACAAATTGTGGTCTTTTCTTTAATAGCACCTGTAAGTGCTCTTCTGTCCACTCAGTATACTATCTAATGCGTCAATTTATGTAGCAAGCAGATGGCTAGAAGAGATTATGGAGCTGTATCAAAATAACTAGAAAATCACTAGTCAGGTACCTGGAAAGGAAGAGTAATACATGCTGTAATCTGATTTGAACTCTCTCCTCACTGAACTCAATGCTGCTCCTTTTTAGGTCACTTTTTTTAAAGACTCAGAAGGAATAGTGTGTAGGAGAATGGCCAGGTGTCTACACTTAAGAGGAAGCATAGTTCATGACTGCTCTATTTTACAAATTATGTCTAAGTCTTGAGCTATTTATGAAAAAAAATATATAATATTTTTAAAATTATTTCCTTTATGTGAAATTAGTCAAAATAGCTCTATGACATTATTTTCAGAGTGTTGTGAATTATATACACAACATGTGTATAATAACACATATATAATATATATAATTTCATATATATTTACACATATATTAATACACACTTCAGTTCAGTTCAGTTCAGTCGCTCAGTCGTGTCCAACTCTTTGCGACCCCATGAATCGCAGCACGCCAGGCCTCCCTGTCCATCACCACTCCCAGAGTTCACTCAAACTCATGTCCATTGAATCAGTGATGCCATACAACCATCTCATCCTCTGTCGTCCAGTTCTCCTCCTGCCCCCAATCCCTCCCAGCATCAGGGTCTTTTCCAATGAGTCAACTCTTCGCATGAGGTGGCCAAAGTATTGGAGTTTCAGCTTTAGCATCAGTCCTTCCAAAGAACACCCAGGACTGATCTCCTTTAGAATGGACTGGTTGGATCTCCTTGCAGTCCAAGGGACTCTCAAGAGTCTTCTCCAACCCTTCAGTTCAAAAGCATCAATTCTCTGGCCCTCATCTTTCTTCACAGTCCAACTCTCACATCCATACATGACCACTGGAAAAACCATAGTCTTAACTAGACAGACCTTTGTTGGCAAAGTAATGTCTCTGCTTTTGAATATGCTATCTAGGTTGGTCATAACTTTCCTTCCAAGGAATAAGTGTCTTTTAATTTCATGGCTGCAATCACCATCTACAGTGATTTTGGAGCCCCCCCAAAATAAAGTCTGACACTGTTTCCACTCTTTCCCCATCTATTTCCCATGAAGTGAAGGGACCAGATGTCATGATCTTAGTTTTCTGAATGTTGAGCTTTAAGCCAACTTTTTCACTCTCCTCTTTCACTTTCATCAAGAAGCTTTTAAGTTCTTCTTCACTTTCTGCCATAAGGGTAATGTTATAGGCATATCTGAGTTTATTGATATTTCTCCTGGATATGTGGATAATTCACACAAAGTTAGACCATGGTTTGCCTAAATATCCATTGCAGTTCAGAGAGAACTCTTGGGTGAGAGCTTTCTGTTTGAGATACAGATTTCATAGGATATGAAGATTTGTGACATGCAGGTGTCAATAGTTGAATAGAATCTTGCTTTACAACCCAGGAAGGAATGTAAACACTTGAACTCTTAAATGATAAAGGATAGAAACAATATAACAGAAAGAGGTATTTTTCTTGACAAGGCTACCTAGTCATTCTACCTTTATCTCATCATGGTATAAGCAGAAATTTCACCTTGACTCAGCATCTTATTTTCTTATAGGAAAAATTTTTTTTTTCTTATATCATGGGCTGAAATCATGTGTTCAGAAGACTTGGAGACATTGATCAAGGAGATTCCCTACTTCTTTTCTATGTGCTTTAGAAGCTAAATCAGTGGATTTGTCTAACACCATTAAGCAAAATCAGTTCTGTATAAATCTGTAAGTCCACACATAAAGTGGATGTATGAGTAGAAACTATTTTCTGCTCTTAGAATGTTGGATGTTCTTCTACAAAAGTTTAACCTTGTAAAGGAGAAATGAGAAATGGCAAACCACATATGAGGAAGGCCATTTCCCCCTTAATGTTTGGCTCTCACAAATATGTCTGAGCTATAAAAAGATGAGAAACTTGAAAACAGATGGCCCATCTATTTCTGTCTACATGAATTGTAGAGCATTGGAAAGAAATGTCAATCATATAAATTGAAATCTGACTACTCTATCATTTCATAAGTCTTTCCTTATAAGCCATTTGTTAATTGCTGCATTATGTTTCCCTTGTTCCACTGAATTGAGAGTATTTGCTGCTTATTGGGATAATTTTGGTATCTAATGACATGTCATTTATCTTTAAGTAATACAAAGCAGACAGGGATTGGTATGGCAATCAGTTAGAATCACTTGACTTTTTCAAATGTTTATTATAAATGTGTAATCCCAAATGAAGCACAATTATGAAGTTTGTGGGTAGAAGATCACAAACTTAGGAGGCAAAAATTCTGAGTTTAAATTATCTTGTTATTTTAATATATGCTATCTTCTGTTAAGCGGGAATCGAGGAATTCATGTATATTAAACTTCTTCAGGGAAGAAGTCTTTCACAAATTCTTGTGTATAGATTGAACCTTGAAGACAACCAAGCAACATTCTAAATCTCTCCACCAAATTCTTTAGATATTTCTTTTTAATATCATATATAACAGTAGCTAGTATGTGTATATGTGTTTGTGTATATTTTACATGTGCATACTTATACATAATATAGTGTTATGTATAATTTTATTGGATATACGTTTGTATAATTTTATTGGATATACTTTTTTATAATTTTATATATGTTGCATAGAACTTCCAGATTTTTTTTGGAGGGGGGAATGAGAACAGGCATAGGGGATAACTAAACTGATTCCAACATTCAACTGCAATAAACAATCAGAACTGTGCATCAAAACTACAAGAGGAACTAGCTGAAAGACCAAGTGACCTAGACCTCACTTTTTAAACTGTTTCAGTGGGTTTGGGATAAAGCTAAGCCTCATCTGTACTTTTTTAAAAAAAATACTGATTCTGGAAATTCTCACTTGCTTTGTCTTTATATTTATATATAGGAGTGAAACCTTAGCATTTCTGTATTAGCTAATTGCCCCCTAAAATATGTGTTATAACTGTAACCATGTTTATTTATATCGCTTCCTGTCCTCATGGCAAGTGGCTATATTTTCTCAACTGTGTGTGAATTTGGGGTAGTTGGACTTTTAGAGTCATTTTCAAATAATAAAAGTCATCTGGTTATACACAAACATGCACACAGAGTATTCTCACTGCAGTCATTAGTATTTCTTGACAGGTGTAATATTGTAAACATCTCTGTGAGCTTCTATCAAAGTTAAAACCTCCCCCTACTCCAGCACAGCTTTAGTGATTAAACTGGACTTTGTTGCATAACAGATAAGCCTGCCACCCATGGAATCCAGCATTCTACATTTTTCAGGTATAAGTCAGCCTTAGTCCATGGTGTCCTAAAAAGTCTAGGTAGAACACACCTACCAAGCTTCCAAATGGTCAACTTAAAATGTCTTTCATCAAATTTTCATTTAATTTACATATAATTTACAGAATAATGGCTTCCCAGGTAGCCCTATTGGTAAAGAACCCACCTGCCAATATGGGAGACATGAGATGCAGGTTCCATCCCTGGATCAGGAAGATCCCTGGAGGAGAGCATGGAAACCCATTCCAGTTTTCTGGCCTGGAGAATCCCATGAACAGAGGAGCCAGGCAGGCTACAGCCATAGGGGTCATAAAGAGTTGGATGTGACTGAAACAACTTAGCACGCACCTAGAGAATAACATGTGCATTTTTCAGCTTCAGTAGCATAAAAGGAAAGATATAGTTAATAGATTTGGAGGGGATTCAGGAGATGATGAATAAGGGAAAGTCATCTTTATGTAAAGATCTAAGGTTGATGATACAAGAGGCAGAGATTTATGAATACAATTTAAATTGAAAAAGTAACCAATAATATTACTAATAAAAGAATAGTAAACAATTTTGAAGAAGCAAGAAAAAGTTGATGAACAATATAAATGGACATGTTCTTTTGAGTGTGGAGTTCATAAATGACGACTAGAACTGGTAAATGGGATGACCCAGAGGGATGGTACGGGGAGGTAGGAGGGAGGAGGGTTCAGGATGGGGAACACGTGTATACCTGTGGCAGATTCATGTTGATATATGGCAAAACCAATACAATATTGTAAAGTTAAAAAATAAAATAAAATAAAAAAATAAAAACTATGTATAAAGAGGTTTATATATAGAAAAATTACCAACAGAAATTTAAAAATACTCTACAACCACCCTCACCCTAAAGTGTCTGTGAAACTGGAGAAGACTGTGATTCAACATTGTAGCCCTTCCCTAATGCTAACTTCCTTAGAGTTATTAAAAGCATTTAAAAATAATAGGAATTTACTATTCAGACATTTCTAAGATATGTTAATTGGGTTTGTCTTTTCTAGATATACTGGAAATTTAATAATAAAAATTGTCAGCCTTAACTTTTTACTGGTAGTAATTATCCAAAAGTGATCTTATATACTTATCATGTAATGATATTTAGTAAGACAATAATTAAGTTGCTAGGGTCCTTACATAATGTTGAAACTTACTAATATTATTACACTTTTTTTAAACAATGTTTTGTTAAAATAGAATTGGGGCTCTCTATGGTCAAAAATCAGTGCATAAATTATATCTTTAATGATGAAAAAAACAAACAAACAAAAAAAACCAAAAAACCCTGACTCCTTATTTCCTTGTCTAAGTGAATCTTCTTTGCTCTTGCCACTAATTTGTATCCTTTTTTTCTTTTCTGTAAATGTGAGTGCTCTCTAATATTCTCAGTATTGTGCTGTCCTATTATCTGGCTAGTTCTCTTCACTTTCACAGTTTTATACAGTTTGATGTGGTGTTGGTTCATATCTTCTCTTAACTACAAGACTATTTAGTTTCAACCAATTTGCTGAGTGTAGGGATCACACAGTGTCTGGAACATGGTGCCTACTGTGAATGAGGTGCCTAAAATGGGCTAGGTTATGAATGGATAAATTTGTAGGAAGAAAAGATTTCTAAATTGCTTTAAAAATATAAGCAGATTCTTCAAACAGGAAATGTTGCTCCATAACATTTAATTACTGAAGTAATTAATTCATAGCATTAAATTATTGATAAAAGCTCAGCTGTTTTCTAGTCCAGAGTGGTGACCAGAAGCACTGTGCTGCCTTAGATGGTTGACTATATCCTGTTTACATCCTCAATCTATATGGCATTATTAGGTTTGATTTCTGAATATACACAATTTTATTAGACATATATATTTATTATTTTCACATATATACTTATTATTAAATATACATTTTAGAATTTTATTGTTTTATATACACAATGTTTATATTAACCCTTTATCAGATTATTTCCTTTTTCATTGTTAAGTAGAAATTGGATTGTCATTAAAGTGCTGATCTTTCTCTAACTTCCTTCAGTTAGGTTAAAAAGTACCTATCTCTAGGTTTTATGGATCAAAGAACCTATAACCCTATCAAAATAAAGCCTATTTGCTACTAATTACATTTGGTGTACAGTGACATGAAATTCATTTTCCATGAGGACTCTCATACTGAAAATTCATTTAGTTACCAGTAATGAGGATTCTGACTGTCTTAGTCACCCTTTTACTATTATAGGAATGTGTAGCATTTAAAAGTGAATGGCTTGATGTTAAATTCAGTTTTATAAAACATCAAGGTGCATTTGCTTTGCCGTGTATAAGAAACTGATGAGTATGCAAGATGAGGTTAATGCAATGGGTAAAGGAAATCAATTCCATGTCTTAACTAATACCCTTAATAGTTTAGCAAGCCACATTAAAGTTTGCTTCTAAATGGACACTTAGGCTAATTTGACATCATGTTTGCCATTAGGCAACAATTACTGTCATTAGAGTGACTTTTTTCCCCTTTTATCTCTAGTCAAATCTAGGAAAAAAATAAGAGGGAGGAGGAAATGAGGACAAATTGTTTACTTCTAACATTAAATTCTGGTGCCTGCAAGTCAAACTCATTATGTAGCTGAAGAAACCAATAAATTTTTGCATACTTTGCGGTTATTAGTTAAAATTATATGCCATATACATGATTGCTTAGAGAGAAGGGAGTTTTTTTTTTTTTTTTTTTTTTAAGCTGTGTTTTGTATCATAGCATTCATCACTTTCTTCCAATTTTGGAAACAAGATAGAAACTTTCTGTATAAATTGCATAAATATCAGGGTTGTAAAATTTTTTAGCTTTAGTATTGCAGTAGAACATGGAACAGAGTTATTTCTGAAAATGTGAATCTTGCCAGGCAAATACGTTTTCGTATGGCTATAAAACCTGAAGCAATAACATACAACTGGTCTCTTCCTTCTCTTATTTTTTCTTCCTTCCCTTCCTCTCCTCCTCCCCCTTATTTTCCTTCCTCATTTCTGCCCTCTTCTCATCTTTCTTCCACAAAGCAATAATAGTCCAAAGCCTTTGCTGCTTTCAATGAAAATAGATCTTTAAGCAATATAATTCAGTAGTACATTGCATACTTTTCTTATAGACTCCTCTAGATCAAAGGAGATTAAAAACTTTATATCCCTGCTGCTGCTAAGTCGCTTCAGTCGTGTCTGACTCTGTGTGACCCCATAGACGGCAGCCCACCAGGCTCCCCCGTCCCTGGGATTCTCCAGGCAAGAACACTGGAGTGGGTTGCCATTTCCTTCTCCAATGCATGAAAGCGAAAAGTGAAAGGGAAGTCGCTCAGTCATGTCCAACTCTTCGCGACCCCATGGGCTGCAGCCCACCAGGCTCACCTTATAGTAAACCAACAAGTTCTGAAATTTCGTTTTGTAATTTTATAGATCTAATATTAATTTGTTTTTCTCTAATATCTAACTTTTAATGGTATAAAATTATTTAAAGTTTTATTTCTTATCCATATCTTTAACAAAAGTGTACAAAGTAAGTGGGGCTTGGGAATCCTTCTCACTGCCTGTTCTTATAAATGAAGTTTTATTGGAACTAGCCATGTCTATTTCTTTATCTGTTGCTCCTGGCTGTCACCCTCCCTCTGGTGGCTCAGACAGTAAGTAATCTGTCTGAAATACAGGAGACCAGGGTTTGACCCCTGGATCAGGAAGATCCCCTGGAGTAGGGAATGGCAACCCACTCCAACATTCTTGTCTGGAGTGGACAGAGGAGTCTGGTGGGCTACAGTCTATGGGGTCTCAAAGAGTCAGACATGACTGACTAACACTGGCTGTTTTCACACTACAATGAAGGAGTTGAAAGGTTGCAACAGTTACTCTCTGGCGCTAAAAACCTGAAATATTTACTGTCTATCCCTTTACAGCCAAAGTTTACCAACTACTGCACTAAAGCATACATTTCATTTGATATTTTGACCTTGTAGTCAAAGACTGAATAGTCACATATCATTAGTTTGGAAGGCTGCTGCTTCATAATATATAATTCACCATTTAGACATTTATTTATTTATTCAACCTTTCTTAAGCATTTCCTGTGGGCTAGGTATTTTTCCATGTGATGAGAAGACAAAACCTGATAAGATAGCCCTTGATGATATGGAGATATACAGTTACAAATTTTAGTATAATGTGCCAACCTCTAGTAGAGACCTTCATTCTGCCACTCTTACTCACTTTGTGGGCATACTGTGAAAGTTATATGTGTCCCTCCACCTTTCCAGTTCTTCTAATTAGTAATTCTCTGAAGAGGGAAGCAGTGCCTTTAAATTCTGAAATCACTCTTCTGCAAACCTTTTATGATATGCAGAGAATTTTCATAAATTATAGGCCACATAGCTATAAGAACAGTATTATTGGTTTTACTAGAATAATTATTCTATCTTTTGGATTTGCCTCCTTATCTATTCTTTTCATGCATATTTTTAGAATTAAACTCAAGATGCATGTCCTTCTTCCTTTTTTGAACATTACCTTTTTATTTTTCTTTAAACAGAAACTTTTGTGTTGCTCCAGAATTTTCTTCTAGCAGCATGTACTTTTCGAGGACATACTTGCTTGGCATTAATTAAAGGGATACTCTGGGGGCCCAGACTGGAAGACATGAAGCAGAACATTCTCTCTGTAACTCGTTGTAGCTCTTACCTCTTTCCTAGTTCATCAGAGCTATGGATGGAGAGCTGCAGGTGTGTGTGTGTTTTTTTTTTTTTTTTAAGAAGGTCAAACGTGCTGAACAGATACAAGTATAGGATGAGGCATCAATATTTCCTTATCCTGCATCTGCTGGAATCATTCAATCATCACATGTTTACTGAAAAGCTATTACATGTCCACTAAGGTACTAAGTGATGACACAAGCCTGAAACTTCAGTAAAAAATGGATTCTGAATTGTCATTTTCCTCCATCTTTCAATCATTCATATGCAACAAATATGTCCCAGTCTCTCCTCCCTTTTCCCCTTTTAAAATGTCTTCTCTTTTGAAATTGTTTCCAGTTTATCCAGACAAAGTTAATTGTTCCAATCTCTGTTAAAATAGCCCGTTATTCATCTCTTGTAGCAATACCTAATATTTTTTGTGAATTGTGTATTTACTTGTCAGACTCTATTCCTAATTGTAGCTTTCAGAGGTCAGGAGATGTGTTTCACTCATTTTTTCCTCTAGATTCCAACATAGTTCCTGCCTGGCATAGCATCAGTGCTTAATAGATACTAATAATAGAGTATGATTTTAAAAAATCCCCCCTTCATTATCAGTTTTTCATAAGCACACATTCAACCAGAAAACATAACATTCCTTTGAGAAATAGAAGACGGTTCTGATCTAAAAGATTACTTTTAGGTCAACATTTAATCATCTTTAGAATTTATTGTCACTTCAAATATTTTGTTAGAATTGATAATGTCAACAATATTTGGAGACTGCTGAGTCTGAAATAATTCAGAATTCTAATACTTCTATAATTCTTCTTCCTTGTAGTATGCTGCTGCTGCTAAGTTGCTTCAGTCGTGTCCAACTCTGTGCGACCCCATAGACGGCAGCCCACCAGGCTCCCCTGTCCCTGGGATTCTCCAGGCAAGAACACTGGAGTGGGTTGCCATTTCCTTTTCCAATGCATGAAAGTGAAAAGTCAAAGTCAAGTCGCTCAGTCGTGTTCCACTCTTTGCAACCCCACGGACTGCAGGCTACCAGGCTCCTCTGTCCATGGGATTTTCCAGGCAAGAGTACTGGAGTGGGTTGCCATTGCCTTCTCCTTCCTAGTAGTATACCTAACAAAAAGGGAAGCTGTGTTGGGAAAAGGTGACATATTTGAGTCAATATAGTGTTATGAGTGATAATTAGACTTGCAGATTGAATTTCAACAACTTCTAGGCTAACAAGGCCTTATTATGGGCTATGAAACTATGTTACTATACTTATTTCATATTTTTTAGGAGGCAAATTTTCATATCTTCCAAAGCCAAAGCCTGGCGTATAGATGTCCCCCAGAGATTAATGCAATTATTTATTGACTGTTGAACTAACTATTGGTATTTTAATGCTTTTCTCCTGAAGAAAATTCAGCCACCCTTTACACCCACAATAACTGTTTCTCACATACGCCACTTTTAAGCATTCATTGAAATCATGTGGAGGGTTTTTTTTCTGTACATTCTATAATCCATCATGTCTTCTAAGCAGTGTAAGGGGATCTTTAGGGAGGAAACCTGTATCTTTGTGAATAAAGTATCGTGCATGATACATAATGCCAAATTGGTTCAATTCAGAGCTTATAAGCTCTGAATTAACAGGAAATATTTTGTTTTGAAATAATAGAAATTAAAACTCACAAGAAAGCAGGTCAATTACGGTAAATTTCTTTGTATATCTTTTTCTTTTCAAACTTGGAAGTTAATATGTTTTGATCAAAAACCAACATACATCAGTAAAACCTACAAACCCATTTAATTGTGATTTTTAATTTCTTAGCAGTCAGTGTTCTCTTCTAGAGCACTTTGAAATGGATTTTTTTTTCTTTTGTAAGAAAAAATGTTATTGAGTCAAAGCTATAGCATGCAGATATGCTGTTAACAGGAAACTTCAAAGTAAATAATTTTAACAGACTTTCATTCTGTAGTGACATATTCTCTTGATCTTGGTAGAAAATGTTTATTTTATTGATTATTTATGATGCCCTGATAAAATTCAGTGTTAATTTTAGGATCCAGCTTTTCTTTGTAATTGATTTAATGATCAGTGGTTTCCCTTTTCATCTATCCTTTGCTTATTTGAAGGAAAAAAAACTACAGACAGTGCATATAGGACTTTATAAAACACCTAGTCTTTGTATTGAATAAACAGGACTCACAAGATGCCATTATGACATTGACATGACTATTCATTTTTGCTCTTCCCAAGTGGCGCTAGTGGTAAAGAACCCTCCTGCCAATGCAGATGACTTAAGAGACATGGGTTTGATCATTGAGAAGATCCCCTGGAAAAGGAAATGGCAACCTGTTCCACTATTCTTGCCTGGAGAATCCCAAGGACAGAGAGGCTGGTGGGGTACAGTCCATAGGGTCGCACAGAGTTGGACACAACTGAAGTGACAGCACAGCACAGCCCAACACATTCTTTTAATCTCCACAACCCTTCTCTCTTTTCTTTTTTTTTTTTTTTTAGTGAAGCAATAAAGTATTTATTAAGAGGAAAAAGCATGCAGTATATGTGGATAGACATATGGGATAGAAAGAAGTCCCTGAGTTGTACCCTTATGGCAGTTTGAGTTACTTTTATGGGGCATTTCTTTGAGGTTTCTTTTGGCCAATCATTTTAATTTGCCCGGTTCAGGTCCATATTTGCTATATCTCAGGAACCTCCGATGTGCATGCACACATTTCTTAGCCAAGATGGATTCTACCAAAAAGGTGTATGGGTAGAACATCCCTTGGCATCACTCCCCTTTTGACCTCCAAGGAGCTTTTCTGCATATGCATGGTTAGGCAGGTCTCCTGACTTCAAAGATGAGAACTATGTGTTCCGGGCAAGGCCCACCATCCTCTCTTAATTGTCCTGCTATTCTTGTCTTAGAATTTCAGTCCACAGGGGACGAATCTCCAATTGATTCATGCTGGGGGGCAGAGAGTAAGGTGGCATCTACCTTCAGCCTCAAATCCTCCCTGAGAAACATAAACCCCCAAAAAACTTTATTGGGAAGATGAAAGGCAGAGATCTATCTTCTGTAACTTCTTCAGCCTGACGAGGGGCTATCTAGTTGGGGTCATTGAGCTCTGGTCCTGTCTCATTAAAGGGGCCCCCGGGTGACTTCTGTTGTTATTGCAACAGGATCTGTTGTGGGGAGTGACTGGAGTCCCTGCATCACCTTTGCCCTGTGATGTTCTAGAGAAAACACTAATTAGATTAGAGAAGGAGCTAAAGATCAGTAAAAGACTATTATCCTTTTGTTGCTAAGGGGAGGGTGAGGCAAGAGGCATTACAATTTCCTTCAGTAGGAAAATGAATGCTAATGTTCTCTATATTAATGTTCTGAGCCTTGGGTCTCTGGTAGAAGACCCTTTTCCACCAGAAACTTGGCTAAAATTCCTTATGAGATGGACAAAGGTAATCATCAGAAGATCTTTAGAGATCCTTCCTGGTTTAGAATGCGGGGTTTCAGGGCTGTTTCTTAATTGACCTCTTCTGGGTATGTAAAAATAATAAGTATAAGCATATAATAATACTTATTTTGTACATATATAAGTATGTATCATATATAAATAAAATGTTATAATATTTAAAATACTCTTTCCCTCATGTGTGCTCTCATAGATACAAAACAGTCTCCCATGCAGAGCCCCTTTAGCTGTAATTCCCAGAATAGCACTGAGGCTCTCTCTCTCTCTCTTTTTTTTTTTCATGTGTTTGTTCTTGAGTATATTTCCATGTGCTATACAGAAGGTCATTGTTGGTTATCTATTTTATATAGGGTGTTGTTGTTGTTGTTCATTCGCCAAGTCTTGGACTCTTTGTAACCTCTTGGACTGTAGCATGCTAGGCCTCCCTGTACTTCACCATCTCCCAGAGTTTGCCCTAGTACATGTCCATTGAATCCGTGGTGTCTTCCAACCATCTCTTTATATAAAGTAGTGTGTACCTATTAATCCCAAACTCCTAGTTTATCCCTCCTCCACCTTTCCACTTTGGAAACTATAAGATTGTTTTCTATGTTTGTGAGTCTATCTCTGTTTTGTAAATACGTTTATTCATATATGTATGTATGTATATATATATATAAAGATTAAATATATAAGTGATATCATATGATATTTGTTTTTCTCTTTCTGGCTGGGGCTCTTGGATGACCAGCCATCTTCCACGTTTTCTCTGCTCCATTGAATCCAGGATCTGGCTTTGAAATCCTGTTGTAGCTTTCATGTAATCCTCTTCGTCAGGACTAAAGGTGTTTTGACATAAGTTTTCATTTCTTCAGCATTCGTATTTAGACCACAGAAAATCACAAACATCCATTTATCCACCTTAAAAGGGAATTTATTCCCAGGCACCAACTCACCTTGGCTCCCCTGCCAGAGTAAACTCACTGCCATCATTCCTACTACTACAGGTATCATGGGCACGAACTTGAAGATGGAACACCAAGTCCTCCCAACTACAGGAGAACTATCGCAAATTCTTCAAGAAGCCTCCTTAAAGTTACCCATACTAAGCTTTAGATGAAAGAAGTACAAATGACATTATAGCTTACCAAGGGAGGATGGGACTTGCCATTCTTTCTCCAATAATCTGCCTTATAAAACTCTCCCTAGCCTCTTTCAGATTATAGACCTGTGTTCTCAACCCTGGGGATTACACTGGGGTTGAGCACCACTGCTCAGTCCCTGATTAACTCAAGTATCATCTGGATCAACAGCATCCACATTACTGGAAGCTTCAGTTCAGTCACTCAGTCATCTCTGACTCTCTGTGACCCCATGGATTGCAGCACACAAGGCTTCCCTGCCCACCACCAACGCCCAGAGCCTCCTTAAACTCATGTCCATCACATCAGTGATGCCATCTAATCATCTCATCTTCTGTCATCCCCTTCTCCTCCTGCTTTTAATCTTTCCCAGCATCAAGGTCTTTTCCAATGAACCATTTCTTCATATCAGATGCCCAAAATATTGGAGTTTCAACTTTAGCATCAGTCTCTCCAATGAATGTACAGGACTGAATTCCTTTAGGATGAACTGGTTGGCTCTCCTTGCAGTCCAAGGGACTCTCAAGAGTCTTCTCCAACACCACAGTTCAAAAACATCAGTTCTTCTGTATTCAGCTTTCTTTCTAGTTCAACTCTCACATTCATACATGACTACTGGAAACATCATAGCTTGACTAGACAGACCTTTGTCAGCAAAGTAATGTCTCTTTTTTTTATTATGCTGTCTAAGTTGGTCATAGCTTTTCTTCCAAGGAGTAAGCGTCTTTTAATTTCATTGCTGCAGTCATCACCTGCAGTGATTTTGAAGCCCCCCAAAATGAATTCTTTCAGTTCCCATTGTTTCCCTATCTATTTGCCATGAAGTGATGGGACCAGGTGCCATGATCTTAATTTATTGAATGTTGAGTTTTAAGCCAGTTTTTTTTCACTCTCTTCGTTTACTTTCATCAAGAGGCTCTACAGTTCCTCTTAAATTTCTGCCAATGTGGTGGCATTTACATATCTGAGGTTATTGATATTTCTCTCAGCAGTCTTAACTCCAGCTTGATTCCACCTTAATTACAATCTTCATCCAGCCCAGCATTTCACCTGATGTATATAAGTTAAATAAGCATATAAGTTAAATAAGCAGGGTGACAGTATACAGCCTTGATGTACTCCTTTCCCGATTTGGAACCAGTCTGTTGTTCCATGTCTGGTTATAACTGTTGCTTCTTGACCTGCATACAGATTTCTCAGGAGGCAGGTCATGTGATCAGGTATTTATCTAAGAATTTTCCACAGTAT
The DNA here is from genome assembly GCF_055505025.1 of Bos grunniens. Classification (NCBI taxonomy): domain Eukaryota; kingdom Metazoa; phylum Chordata; class Mammalia; order Artiodactyla; family Bovidae; genus Bos; species Bos grunniens. The sequence goes on along the minus strand of NC_141168.1, from coordinate 47,148,072 downwards.
TATCTTGCTTTTCCTATGATCCAATGGATGTTGGAAATTTGATCTCTGGTTCTCTGCCTTTTCTAAATCCAGCTTGAACATCTGGAAGTGCATGGTTCATGTACTGTTGAAGCCTGGCTTAGAGAATTTTGAACATTACTTTGCTAACGTGTGAGATGAGTGCAATTGTGTGGTAGATTGAACATTCTTTGGCATTACCTTTCTTTGGGATTGGAATGAAAACTGACCTTTTCCAGTCCTGTGGCCATTGCTGAGATTTCCATATTTGCTGGCGTATTGAGTGTAGCACTTTAACAGCATCATCTTTTAGAATTTGAAATAGCTCAACTGGAATTCTACCACTTCCACTAGCTTTGTTCATAGTGATGCTTCCTAAGGCCCACTTGACTTCATATTCCAGGATGTGTGGCTCTAGGTGAGTGATCACACCATCATGGTCATCTGGGTCATGATCTTTTTTGTACCTGGTAGCTTTTTTGTAACTGGAAGCTTATTAAAAATGAAATAGCTCAGGCCCCACATGGGACCTATGAACCAAATTCCACACTTAGCAAGCTCCCTAAGTGATGTGCATCCATATCAGTATTTGAGAATCATGCTGTTTTAAACTAGTGGTGCTCAAACTTTAGTAGATATCCTAATTAACTGAAGAGCTTGTTAAAACACAGAATGCTAGCTCTCACCTCCAGAATTTCTTATTCAATATATCTGGAATTAGTCTGAGAATCTGTACTTCTAACCAAGTTCCCAGGTGATATAGTCCAGGAATTACACTTTGAGAACCACTGTGTTAGTCCTTACTCTATCTGATACTACAGTATGGTCATGTGGTATTATCACGCACATGAATTGTGCTCTGCATTGACATGTGCGTATGAATATAGAATACACACCTAATTTCAGATTTAGTATTGAAAATGCAATACATCACATAATTTTTATGTTTATTACATGTTGAAATGCTATTAAATCTATTGAGTCCAATAAAATATATTATTAAATTATTTTCACCTTTGTTGTTTTTATTATTTTTAATGTGACTACTGGAAACTTTCAAATTGCATGTATGGCTTTACCTTATATTCCTATTGACCAGCATTTTTTATTTTGATCTCTATCTGACTGAGGGATTCCTGAGGGATTTCTGAAACTGATTCTTGGTCACTTCCTTTACAGATTTATTATTTGGCAATGTATCTTTGGTATGTCATAACTAACAAATCTTGGCAACTTAGGGAAAGTTACAATTTTAACATTTTGGGTTATATGTCTAATAGCCTGTTGGTTCTTATTAAAACCTATGAGTGTTCTGTTGTGTCTGACTCTTTGAGACCCCATGGGCTGTAGCCTGCCAGATTCCTCTGTCCGTGAGATTCTCCAGGCCAGAATACTAGAGTGGGTTGCTATTTCCTCCTCCAGGGGATCTTTCTAACCTAGGAACTGATCCCACGTCACCTATGTCTCCTATATTGTCAAGTGGATTCTTTACCACTGCACCACCTGGGAAGCCCAAGAAACATAGGGTGATGGGGGTTTAGTCTCTAAGTCATGTCCAAGTCATTGTAATGACTATAACCCCAGGGACTGCTAGGTTCCTCTGTGATTTCCCAGGTAAGATTACTGGAGTATTTTGCCATTTCCTTCTCCAGGGTATCTTCCCGACCCAGAGATCAAACGCAGGTCTCCTGCATTGCATGTGGATTCTATACTGAATGGGCCACCTGAGAAGCCCAAAGGCTATTATTGTCTGCTTTTTTCAAAGGAGAATCCTAAGAAACAACATACTGAATTTCCTCTTCCAGCAAGTGAAATCCAAGGATAGGTTTTCTGACTTTCAAGTCTATTCTTTTCTACCTCACTGTACAGCCTCTACTCTGGAACAGCAATGTGAGAAAATTTGTTCTTTTGAGTTAGTTAGAGACGGTCTGCTCAGCTTGTACAAATTGAAATCTATAAGAATTTTACATAGGAGTAAATACTGTCTGTTGGCAGCTTATTTTTGAATAAGCCATCATTCCTTCTTAATGGAGCAGTGTAATTTTCATGCTGCACATCTTAGTACTTTTAAATGTATTGCCTCTCAAATTGCTTTTTGTTGATTGGCCAGTTCAGTGCTGTTCTTAGACTCAGATACCATTAGATATGTTGTATCATTTTTTAGTTATTATTTAATTATAGTACATTCTCTGAAACTGGACGCTATTTAGCTGTTTCTTCTATATATGTGACAGACTTCTGAGTAGTCCTTTTTCTCTTAGACTTCTTGAGTGGTTCAGACACAAGTAATGATGCAAAGCATTGGTTGGGTCAATGGAAAGTATCCTTGACTATTACATTCCAAGTCAGCCATGTGGAAATAAATGACTCAAGCTATTTGATGTACCTCTGTGTGGTGATAATCACGATGGTATGATCACTTACCTAGAGCCAGACATCCTGGAATGTGAAGTCAAGTGGGAAGCATCACCACAACAAAGCTAGTGGAGGTGATGGAATTCCAGTTGAGCTATTTCAAATCCTAAAAGATGATGCTGTGAAAGTGCTGCACTCAATATGCCAGCAAATTTGGAAAACTCAGCAGTGGCCATAGGACTGGAAAAGGCCAGTTTTCATTCCAATCCAAAAGAAAGGCAAAGCCAAAGAATGTTCAGACTAATGCCCAATTTCACTCACATCATACACTACCAAAGTAATGCTCAAAATTCCCCAAGCCAGGCTTCAACAGTACATGAACCATGCACTTCCAGATGTTCAAGCTGGATTTAGAAAAGGCAGAGGAACCAAAGATTAAATTGCCAACATCTGCTGGGATCATCAAAAAAGCAAGAGAGTTCAGGAAAAACATCCGCTTCTGCTTTCTTGATTATAACAAAGCCTCTGACTGTGTGGATCACAACAAACTGTGAAAAGTTCTTAAAGAGATGGGAATACCAGACCACCTGACCTGCCTCCTGAGAAAGCTGTATGCAGGTCAAGAAGCAACAGTTAGAACTGGACTTCCAAATGAGAAAGGAGTACATCAAGGCTGTATATTGTCACCTTGCTTATTTAATTTATATGAAGAGTACATCATAAGAAATGCTGGACTGGATGAAGCACAAGCTGTAATCAAGATTGCTGGGAAAATAACCTCAGATATTCAGATGACACCATAGTTATAGCAGAAAGCAAAAAAGAACTAAAGAGCCTCTTGATGAAAGTGAAAGAAGAGAGTGAAAACTAAGATCATGGCATCTGGTCCCATCATTTCATGGCAAATAGATGGGAAAACAGTGACAGATTTTATTTTGGGGGCTCCAAAATCACTCCAGATGGTGACTGCAGCCATGAAATTAATAGGTGCTTGCCCCTTGGAAGAAAAGTTATGACCAACCTAGACAGCATATTAAAAATCAGAGACATTACTTTGCCAACAAAGGCCCATAGCTTTAGTCAAAGCTATGGTTTTTCCAGTAGTCAGGTATGGATGTGAGAATTGAACTATAAAGAAAGCTGAGCACTGATGCTTTTCAACTGTGGTATTGTAGAAGACTCTTGAGAGTCCCTTGTGCTGCAAGGAGATCCAACCAGTCCATCTGAAAGGAAATCAGTCCAGAATATTCATTGGAAGGACTGTTGCTGAAGCTGGAACTCCAATACTTTGGCCACCTGATGCAAAGAACTGACTCATTAGAAAAGACCCTGATGCTGGGAAAGATCGCAGGTGGGAGGAGAAAGGGATGACAGAGGATAAAATGGTTGGATGCCATCACCGATGTGATTGACATGAGTTTGAGTAAACCCAGGGAAGCTTGGCAAGCTGCAGTCCATGGGGTCGCAATGAGTCAGACATGACTAAGTGACTGAACTGAACTGTATGTTGTTTTCTTTAATAAGTAGACAGTATCTTTCTCTTCTAAATTCCAATAACCTTTTTAATAATTATAAGTATAGCACTTACAGTTTTATTGAAGTTGTCTACTGCATGTTCATCCCTCTGATTAGAAGATGATTTTCTTAAGGACATGGGTGAAATATGTCTGTATGTGTGTGTGTGTGTGTGTGTATACACACACACATTATATATGTATATGTGTATGTGTTTGTATAAATACATATGCATTCAGTGAATGGTTTGCCTTGAAATTAACCCAATGTTGAAATGGTTTTTAAATCTATCAGAGAAATCCTTTCCCTTCATTCATAGTTTTCACTTGACTGTCTAAATGAGTACCAAGAGTTACAGTTTTATCACGTTAAACTTTCCATTTTGCAGACATCAGAATATCTCTATTTTACGCTATTCTCCCAAATCTCCGAAACGAGTCGCCAGTCCAGGTTCAATGCACGATACTGGATGCTTGGGGCTGGTGCACTGGGACGACCCAGAGGGAAGGTATGGGGAGGGAGGAGGGCGGAGGATTCAGGATGGGGAACACAGGTATACCTGTGGCGGATTCATTTCAATATTTGGCAAAACTAATACAATATTGTAAAGTTTAAAAAAAAAAAAAAAAAAAGAATTGGAGGGGGCACATGCAACTAAAAAGAACCATATGCTGTAACTAAAGATCCTGAGTGCTGCAACTGAATCCCGGCACAGCCAAGTTTAAAAAGAAAAGAAAGAAATAAGCAGCATAGAAAGAATTTGAATTCAAAGGATGGAATTTTGGGGGGTGTTGGGATCATTTTGTATCCTCTCAGTGTTGGTGGTTAAAAGAATCTATGTCTGTGTACAGGTTAATGTAACTGTGCACCCAAAATGGTGAATTTTGCTGTATATAAATTTTGAAAAGGAAAATAAATGAATAGAAACATGAATCATTATCAATCTACAATAAAAAAAAGAATATCTCTATTTTAAACATTCTATAGTCTGTAGTAGAGGTTTAAAGGTATATGGATGAATGACTAACATTTTTCCAAAAATATTGGGAATCAGATTTTTATTGTTGTTGTTCTTCAGTTGCCCAGTTGTGTCCGACTCTTTGCGACCCCATGGAAAGAGGGGTCACACTAGGCCTCCTTGTGATCCTCTTCTCCTGCCCTCTTCTTTTCCCATCATCAGGGACTTTTCCAATGAGTCATCTGTTTGCATCAGATGACCAAAATATTGGAATTTCAGCTTCAACATCAGTCTTTCCAGTGAATATTCAGGATTGATATCCCTTATGATTGACTGGTTTGATCTCCTTGCTTGCTGTCCAAGGAACTTTCAGGAGTCTTCTCCAGCACCAGAGTTTGAAGAAATCAATTCTTCAGTGCTCTGCCTTCTTTATGATCCAACTCTCATAACTGTACCTAACCACTGGGAAGACCATAGCCTTGACTTATGTGGACATTTGTTAGCAGAGTAATGTCTCTGCTTTTCAACAGACTGTCTAAGTTTATCATCGCTTTCCTGCCAAGAAGCAATTGTCTTCTGCTTTCATGTCTGCATCTGCAGTGATTTTGGAGCCCAAGAGAGGAAATCTGTCACTATTTCCAGCCTTCTCCCTTCTATTTGCCATGCAGTAATGGGGCCAGATGCTATGATATTAGTTTTTTAAATATTTAGTCCTAAACTGGCTCTTTTACTCTCCTCCTTCACCCTCATCAAGAGGCTCTTTAGTTCCTCTTTACTTTCTGCCATTTGAGTGGCATTATCTGCATAAAGAAAGCTGAGCACCAAAGAATTGATGCTTTTGAACTGTGTTGGAGAAGACTCTTGAGAGTCCCTAGAATTGCAAGGAGATAAACCAGTCAGTTCTAAAGGAAATCAGTCCTGAATATTCACTGGAAGGACTGATGCTGAAGCTGAAGCTCCAATACTTTGGCCACCTGATGCACAGAACTGACTCATTAGAAAAGACCTTGATGCTGGGAAAGATTGAAGGCAGGAGGAGAAGGGGATGACAGAGGTTGAGATGGTTGGATGGCATTAATGACTTGATGGACACAAGTTTGAGCAAGCTCTGGGTGTTGTTGATGGGCAGGGAAGCCTGGAATATTTCAATCCATGGGGTTGCAAAGAGTCAGACATGACTGAGCAACTGAACTGACTGATCCACATATTTGACGTTGTTGATGTTTCTCCTTCCTATCTTGATTCCAACTTGTAATTCATCCAGTCTAGCATTTCTCATGATGTGCTTAGCATATAAGTTAAACAAACAGGGTGACAGCAGACTCCTTTCTCCATTTTGAGCCAATCGGTGGCTCCATATAGAGTTCTAACTGTTGTTTCTTGACCTGCATATGGGTTTTCAGGAAACAGATAAGATTGTATGGTATTAACATCTCTCTAATAGCTTTCCACTCTAAAGGAGATCAGTCCTGGGTGTTCTTTGGAAGGAATGATGCTAAAGCTGAAACTCCAGTACTTTGGCCACCTCATGCGAACAGTTGACTCATTGGAAAAGACTCTGATGCTGGGAGGGATTGGAGGAAGGAGGAGAAGGGGACGACAGAGAATCAGATGGCTGGATGGCATCACTGACTCGAAGGACATGAGTCTGAGTGAACTCTGGGAGTTGGTGATGGACAGAGAGGCCTGGTGTGCTGCGATTCATGGGTCGCAAAGAGTCGGACACGATTGAGCGACTGAACTGAACTAAACTGAATAGCTTTCCACAGTTTGTCAGGATACACACAGTCAAAGGTTTTATAGCATAGTCGATGAAACAGAGATAAATGTTTTTGAAATTCCCTTGCTTTTCTATAATCCAGAGAACATTGGCAATTTGATTTCTCGTTCCTCTTCCTTTTTTAAACCCAGCTTGGACATCTGGAAGTTCTTGGTTCATATAATGCTGAAGCCTAGCATGCAAGATTTTAAGCATGACTTTACTAGCATGGGAGATAAGTGTAACTGTCTGATGGTTAGCACACTCTTTGGTACTACCTTTCTTGGGAATTGGGTATGAGGACTGATGTTTTCCAGTCCTTTGGCCATTGCTGGGTTTTCCAGATTTGCTGACATAATGAATGCAAAATCTTGATGGCATCATACTTTAGCAATTTGAATAGTTCTGCTGGAATTTCACCACATCTGCTAGCTTTATATTGGTATGCAAAACCATTAAACATTTGTGTTTCTATCAAGAAAAAAATCCACCATCTCACTCATTTTATAAAGAAGTTAATTTTTAAAGGATGTAATCCTTTAAAATAGATCAATGGAACAAAATAGAAAGCCCAAAGGTAAATCCATGCACATATGGACACCTTATCTTTGACAAAGGAGGCAAGAATATACAATGGATTAAAGACAATCTCTTTAACAAGTGGTGCTGGGAAAACTGGTCAACCACTTGCAAAAGAATGAAACTAGAACACTTTCTAATACCATACACAAAAATAAACTCAAAACGGACTAAAGATCTAAATGTAAGACCAGAAACTATAAAACTCCTAGAAGAGAACATAGGCAAAACACTCTCCGACAGACATCACAGCAGGATCCTCTATGACCCACATCCCAGAATATTAGAAATAAAAGCAAAAATAAACAAATGGGACCTAATTAAACTTACAAGCTTCTGCACAACAAAGGAAACTATAAGCAAGGTGAAAAGACAGCCTTCAGAATGGGAGAAAATAATAGCAAATGAAGCAACTGACAAACAACTAATCTCAAAAATATACAAGCAACTCCTACAGCTCAACTCCAGAAAACTAAATGACCCAATCAAAAAATGGGCCAAAGAACTAAATAGACATTTCTCCAAAGAAGACATACAGATGGCTAACAAACACATGAAAAGATGCTCAACATCACTCATTATCAGAGAAATGCAAATCAAAACCACTATTTCACGCCAGTCAGAATGGCTGCAATCCAAAAATCTATAAGAAATAAATGCTGGAGAGGGTGTGGAGAAAAGGGAACCCTCTTACACTGTTGGTGGGAATGCAAACTAGTACAGCCACTATGGAGAACAGTGTGGAGATTCCTTAAAAAACTGCTTTATGATCCAGCAATCCCACTGCTGGGCATACACAACGAGGAAACCAGAATTGAAAGAGACACGTGTACCCCAATGTTCATCGCAGCACTGTGTATAATAGCCAGGACATGGAAGCAACCTAGATGCCCATCAGCAGATGAATGGATAAGAAAGCTGTGGTACATATACACAAGGGAATATTACTCAGCCATTAAAAAGAATGCATTTGAGTCAGTTCTAATGAGGTGGATGAAACTGGAGCCTATTATACAGAGTGAAGTAAGCCAGAAAGAAAAACACCAATACAGTATACTAACGCATATATATGGAATTTAGAAAGATGGTAACAATAACCCTGTGTACGAGACAGCAAAAGAGACACTGATGTATAGATCAGTCTTTTGGACTCTGTGGGAGAGGGAGAGGGTGGGATGATTTGGGAGAATGGCATTGAAACATGTATAATATCATAAATGAAACAAGTTGCCACGATACTGGATGCCGGTGCACTGGGATGACCCAGAGGGATGGTATGGGGAGGGAGGAGGGAGGAGGGTTCAGGATGGGGAACACATGTATACTTGTGGCAGATTCATTTTGATATATGGCAAAACCAATACAATATTGTAAAGTTAAAAAATTAAATTAAATTAAAAAAAACTAAATTAAAAGCCATTTTTTGAAAATATAAATTTATTTTTATTTAAAAATTTAATTTACTGAAATCTTGCTCTTTCCTGCGTGTACTCTACTTGGCAGCGGTCCATGAACTAGGAGAGGGCAGCTTCTGTGAGATGCAGGCCATTGTGTGTAGATATATGAAGGGTAGTGAGGGAAATCTGGTGACTCTTCCTTATTTGCAGGGACTTCTGTACACAGCACACAGCAGAAACTCCTCTGTGACCAGTTCAAGTGTCTGAGTTCCTTAACCTTGCATCTTTGGCTTAGTAGGACTACCATTACAGAAAAAGGAAGAAGCACAAAAATTCATGCTCTAAAATAGTTGAAAAAGTGAAGTCACTCAGTTGTGTCTGACTCTTTACAACCCCATGAACTGTAATCTGCCAGGCTCCTCTGTCCATGGGATTTTCCAGGCAAGAGTACTAGAGTGGGTTGCCATTTCTTTCTCCAGGGGATCTTTCTGACCCAGAGATTGAACCTGGGTCTCTTGCATTGCAGGCAAGTTCTTTACCATCTGAACCACCAGGAAAGGTTGTATGTCCTGTTTTAATAGGAAGATGTGAATCAATATACCTTATATAAAGGGCAAGGATCAGAAATACTAGAAGACTGTAACAGGTACAGCGACTACAGACCCTTTAGCATTATAAAATAGTTCTATACCCACCATGGATGATTTATTGATTCTTTCTTGTTGACACACTGATTGCATACATGCCAAAATGAATAGATTGGAAGCAGAAGTAAATTTAGATGTAAATAAAAAACATTATGGATGATACATTTTTCTTCTAATAGGAGCCAATAAACCTAAGTATTCCTTCACTATAATGCACCCTGTGCCTCAAATATTCCCACGTAAATGGAAATATAATTTCCAGTATTTTTTTTCTTTGGATGGATCCGCAATTCATAAAAAGGTAACAGGGCATATCCAAGTTCTGGCAAACAAAGACTCTGATATTCATACAATACATTAATGTAATATTAAAGCAATATAGCCAGGTTAGAAGGCCTAATTGTTTAAATTCCTTCTCCCTTTTTCTAGTCCCTATTCCGATAATAAATATTTTTGAACATCCTCATTCAATTTATTTCCTTCTCATACCTCCAATTCTCTTGTGGCACTAATGACTACTAATGATTTGTGATTCACCATATTTTTATTAATTGTGGAATTTCCTTCCTGCCCCACAGCACAAATAATCTATTTTTAGAAAATAATACCAGTCTATTTTCTAGCTTTTTGTGTTTAGCTTCTTAAGGAGTGAAATCAAATTCCTTTCCAAAGTGCCTGATGCTTACTGCCTACACAAATGATGAGCATTTCAGTGGTTTAGTGGTAAAGAGTCTTCTTGCCAATGCAGGAGACCCGGGAGACATGGGTTCAGTCCCTGGGTTGGGAAGATCCGCTGGAGGAGGAAATGGCAACCCACTTCAGTATCCTTGTTGGGAAACCTCATGGACAGAGGAGCCTAGCAGGGTCCTAGAGTCCTAGGGTTGCAAAGAGTTGGACACAACTGAGAGTACACACACACACACACACACACACACTCACACACACACAGTATACTTAAGAACCATGTATCCAGTAAAATGAAACACCAAGTATATACCAAGTAAATGAAACACCAGTAAAATGAAACACACAATATACTAAAGAACCATGTATCCAGTAAAATGAAACACCAAGGATTCCAGTACATAAACAAATTCCAGCTCTTGTTTGCCTTGCTCTGCTCTGTAGCTTGCTTTATTCCCTGTTGCTAACATCTTACTATATTTTTCTTTGTTTGCTCTCTACACAGTGTATCACTTTTACTTGATGTATCTCTTCTGGCATTTACCTCTGACTCACCTTAAATACCAGGCTGCATTTGCCCTCATCACAGTGTACTTCTGGAGCTTGATGCTTATCTTTTCTTCTCCCCCTAAATCTAGTTCTAGATCTTAAGACCCTATGTTAAGGCTATTTCATTCTACAAAAGATAAGTGGGCTTAAAGTTGAATGAAGTTGAACAAAGCCAACCGTACTTACTAAATAAACTTAAGTGGTACCTCATTTCCAAGCAAATCATTTCTTAAATAATGGTGATACTTTCTTAACTTGAAATAATTTAAGTCATTTCCTCTCTTTGAGTCTATTATTCAAAGTCCTCCATCAAATAGCTCTGTGTAGTACAGCTTGGATTTTTTTCCTATGCTTTTCCCAGAAGATAGTTATTTACATAATCCTCAAATGCTTGATTCTTACATTTGTATGTCATTGTCTTCTGTACAATAAACATTTGTAACTATTTCAAAACATCCTTCAGCTTAAGCTCTTTCAATAAGCAATCGAGCATACCCTTATGACATCAGCCATGCGGCCTCACCTATTTCAGAGTGCACATACAGGAGTTTGATTTGTATAGAATTTATATTTTTACATTGTTATAAGGAAAAGTTTCAAGTGTAAGGCTTATCTCCCCTACTGGACTCTAAGCACTAGAAAGAAATCATATATCTTGTCTATATATCTTTGAGTTGCTTGAAAACCTAACATATTACTGATAGAAACATAATAAACATCAACAGTCTTGGCTTTGTAAGGAATTGTTATTGTTGTTGTTTAGTTGCTAAGTCGTGTCCGACTCTTTTGCAATCCTATGGACTGTAGTCTGCCAGTCTCCTCTGTCCCTGAGATCTCCCAAGCAAGAATACTGGAGTGGGTTGCCATTTCCTTCTCCAGGGGATCTTCCCGACCCAGGGATGGAAACTGCAACTCCTACACTGCAGGTGGATTCTTTACTGCTGAACCAATTGGCCTCCTTTTTCATACTTTAATTTTATTTTGAGAACACATTTCTTATTGGTGTATTAAACAAAACTTCTCTGTAGCTAAAGGAGTAAGAACACACTAAAAACTGTTTTACCACCATAAAAAGAAAAATAAAATCTCTCTACATTATGAGAGTATGAATTCAAATGACAAAGAAATGAGATGTGGAATGAAAATAAAATATCACCAGAGAGAGATCAAAGTTTTATTTGTTCTTTTGAAAACATGGAGATGTGGATATTCAAAGTTACTGTCTGAATTGTTGGTCAACATGAGAGAGATTTATTCTTCTCTTTCACATAGAGTGATACTTGACATAGGAGCATATATTTTAAACACCATTTTCAAATGGGCAAGAATCTATGTGTTCACTGATGTGTGTACAGCATAAATGCTTAATTATAACACTAGTTATTGGAAAGCTTTAATAAGAAAAGGAGCAGAGATCAAATCATAAGTTTCTTTTTTGTATCTGTGAGTCTTTCTGTTTTGTATATAAATTCATTTGTATTATTTTTTATATTCCACATATAAGTTATATCATATAATATTTGTCTTTGACTTACTTCACCAAATGTAGTATTCTCTAGGCTCATCCATTTTGCTGCTAACAATAATATCTCATTCTTTTTTATGTCTGAGTAATATTCTGTTGTATATGTATACCACATTTTAATCCAGTTACCTTTTGATAAAAATATGGAATGCTTTAAAAATTTGAATGTCATCTTTGCACAGGGGCCAGGCTAATCTTTTCTGTCTATATTTTTCCAATTTTAATATATGTCCTTTCAAAGCAAACACTAATTAGTCTTTGTTTTTAAATTTTCAGGCGGTTTGTGTCAATGCTGCTTTGATTATTTCCTAAAAAAGAGGAAAAATATAGGTTATTGCTAGATATAACTAGAGATACTACTTGCACTGTCAGAGATCAGATTAGATCAGATCAGTCGCTCAGTCGTGTCCGACTCTTAACGGTCCCATGAATCGCAGCACGCCAGGCCTCCCTGTCCATCACCAACTCCCGTAGTTCACCCAGACTCATGTCCAGTGAAGTCAGTGATGCCATCCAGCCATCTTATCCTCTGTCGTCCCATTCTCCTCCTGCCCCCAATTCCTCCCAGCATCAGAGTCTTTTCCAATGAGTCAACTCTTCACATGAGGTGGCCAAAGTACTGGAGTTTCAGCTTTAGCATCATTCCTTCCAAAGAAATCCCAGGGCTGATCTCCTTCAGAATGGACTGGTTGGATCTCTTTGCAGTCCAAGGAACTCTCAAGAGTTTTCTCCAACAGTGTAGTTCAAAAGCATCAACTCTTCAGCGCTCAGCCTTCTTCACAGTCCAACTCTTATATCCATACATGACCACAGGAAAAACCATACCTTTGACTAGACGAACCCTTGTTGGCAAAGTAATGTCTCTGCTTTTGAATATGCTATCTAGATTGGTCATAACTTTGCTTTCAAGGAGCAAGCGTCTTTTAATTTCATGGCTGCAGTCACCATCTGCAGTGATTTTGGAGCCCAGAAAAATAAAGCCTGACACTATTTCCACTGTTTCCCCATCTGATTCCCATGAAGTGATGGGACCGGATGCCATGATCTTCGTTTTCTGAATGTTGAGCTTTAAGCCAACTTTTTCACTCTCCACTTTCACTTTCATCAAGAGGCTTTTGAGTTCCTCTTCACTTTCTGCCATAAGGGTGGTGTCATCTGCATATTTGAGGTTATTGATATTTCTCCCGGCAATCTTGACTCCAGCTTGTGTTTCTTCCATTCCAGCGTTTCTCATGATGTACTCTGCATGTAAGTTAAATAAACAGGGTGACAATATACAGCCTTGACGTACTCCTTTTCCTATTTGGAACCAGTCTGTTGTTCCATGTCCAGTTCTAACTGTTGCTTCCTGACCTGCATACACATTTCTCAAGAGGCAGGTCAGGTGGTCTGGTATTCCAATCTCTTTCAGAATTTTCCACAGTTTATTATGATCCACACAGTCAAAGGCTTTGGCATAGTCAATAAAGCAGAAATAGATGTTTTTCTGGAACTCTCTTGCTTTTTCCATGATCCAGCGGATGTTGGCAATTTGATCTCTGGTTCCTCTGCCTTTTCTAAAACCAGCTTGAACATCAGGAAGTTCACAGTTCACGTATTGCCAAAGCCTGGCTTGCAGAATTTTAAGCAGTACTTTACTAGAGTGTGAGATGAGTGCAATTGTGCGGTAGTTTGAGTATTCTTTGGCATTGCCTTTCTTTGGGATTGGAATGAAAACTGACCTTTTCCAGTCCTGTGGCCACTTCTGAGTTTTCCACATTTGTTGGCATATTGAGTGCAGCACTTTCACAGCATCATCTTTCAGGATTTGGAAGAGCTCCTACTGGAATTCCATCACCTCCACTAGCTTTGTTCGTAGTGATGCTTTCTAAGGCCCACTGGACTTCACATTCCAGGTTGTCTGGCTCTAGGTCAGTGATCACACCATCGTTATTATCTGGGTCGTGAAGATCTTTTTTGTACAGTTTTCTGTGTATTCTTGCCATCTCTTCTTAATATCTTCTGCTTCTGTTAGGTCCATACCATTTCTGTCCTTTATCGAGCCCATCTTTGCATGAAATGTTCCTTTGGTATCTCTGATTTTCTTGAAGAGATCCCTAGTCTTTCCCATTCTGTTGTTTTCCTCTATTTCTTTGCATTGATCACTGAAGAAGGCTTTCTTATCTCTTCTTGCTGTTCTTTGGAACTCTGCATTCAGATGTTTATATCTTTCCTTTTCTCCTTTGCTTTTCGCTTCTCTTCTTTTCACAGCTATTTGTAAGGCCTCACCAGACAGCCATTTTGCTTTTTTTGCATTTCTTTTCCATGGGGATGGTCTTGATCCCTGTCCCCTGTACAGTGTCACAAACCTCATTCCATAGTTCATCAGGCACTCTATCTATCAGATCTAGTCCCTTAAATCTATTTCTCACTTCCACTGTATAATCATAAGGGATTTGATTTAGGTCATTCCTGAATGGTCTAGTGGTTTTCCCTACTTTCTTCAATTTAAGTCTGAATTTGGCAATAAGGAGTTCATGGTCTGAGCCACAGTCAGCTCCTGGTCTTGTTTTTGCTGACTGTATAGAGCTTCTCCATCTTTGGCTGCAAAGAATACAATCAATCTGATTTCGGTGTTGACCATCGGGTGATGTCCATGTATAGAGTCTTCTCTTGTGTTGTTGGAAGAGGGTGTTTGTTATGACCAGTGTATTTTCTTGGCAAAACTCTATTAGTCTTTGCCCTGCTTCATTCTGGACTCCAAGGCCAAATTTGCCTGTTACTCCAGGTGTTTCTTGACTTCCTACTTTTGCATTCCAGTCCCCTATAATGAAAAGGACATCTTTTTTGGGTGTTAGTTCTAAAAGGTCTTGTAGGTCTTCATAGAACCGTTCAACTTCAGCCTCTTCAGCATTACTGGTTGGGGCATAGACTTGGATTACTGTGATATTGAATGGTTTGCCTTGGAAACGAACAGAGATCTTTCTGTCGTTTTTGAGTAGATATGGCAGAATTGCAGTTCTCTTCCAACTTTCTTACACTGGCCTTTACATCTAACTCCACCCCAAAAGTGGCAACAAAGCAATGAGAAATAAGCATCTGCTCATTTCAATCAGGCACAAGCTCATTCACATGCTAGGACATCTGTGTAATATATAAATGAAAGTATAGGGTCTTGCTGCTGGGCTTTGAGAAAAGCAATGCCATTATTGGAGTAAGGCTTCATTTCATTCATTTTAAGAAAGTTTACTTGATTTTATCCTTATAAAACTAATAAGTCTTTGTTCTAAGCATTGGAGTAAAATGTAAAGTAAGAAGAGATTATCCAGGCTCTCTCCCAAAAGCTTTCACTATCAATATAGTGTTAGATATGTTTTTTCCAGACTTTCTTTCTAAGCAGATTTTTCTTAGTTTTGATCATATATGTGTAGTGATTTATTCAATTAATATTACAACTTGTTCATAAAATCAGTTTTATCTCCTTGATTCTTCATCTTACATAAATTTCATCATAAACAATATTATCTTACATAATTTTCACTGTGCTTGAGTTAATGTTGTTAAATCTGAGTGATTTAATTCTTTCATCATAGGCTAACTCTTCCCTATTAATTTCTTTTATCCAACTGACTTTTGTCTAATGCACTCAGTTGTAGAAAATTTCAAAATATAATATGATGCAGTATTTATATAAAATTCAGCAGCGTATTATTATAAGAAATTATGTGTCTTATTTCTATAGCATCTCTTTCATATTCATTAAATGTGCAGAGATGATGGCAATGCATTTATGTAATTTTGACCTATTACAACATGCCAGTGAAATTGTTTTTTAAGATATTTCATGACACTTATAATTAATTTTACTCAAATTTAGGATATTGATTTTGCTAAAGAACATTGTATTTTACTTTATTTGTGCTCCTGTCTGTCTCTTAAGTAAGATTGCTCATATGTTCTTCCTTGACTGATGTATATCTTAGTTCTCATAACAGATTAGAACTAACTAAAGTTTTAGTAAATTAATTAATTAATGCATTTGTGTAACTTTTATTATGTTGTTTGACTGTATCTACAAAGCCTCTAAAACATATGAAAAATATGTTTGGCTTAAAAAGTAGACAATATTTGTTGCCATGGCAGTTTTCAAATGATAAGCTAAATGTTGAAGTTTTTTCTTGGATACTTTTAAGTTTGCTAGTGTAGTTTTCAGCTACTTGTCAGCTAAAACCTTCAACTAAGATAATATTGTATTTATTTGGATTGTTTGACTTAAGTGTACACTTCAGAAATCTTCCATAGAAATGTTCCTATCTTTAATGTCATCCTTCAAGGAAAATGATTCTGTTTAGAGATCTTCCCCCACTTTATCGGTTCATCACATATTTATTTTTTGCAACACTTTCTTAAAAATACTTATATTGTTTTTTGCTTTGTTTTAGTCACATTCACTTATTTTTATCACATTCATAAGTATAATAAGGCTTACATAGGAGATGGTTATAAAAACTTATCATCTTCATCAGTTTCCTGTGGATCCATTTTCTGTAGAGAAGAAGCAAATTATAAAAATTAATTCCAGGCCATATGCCAGCTTTCAGATTGAAATCAATTAACACACACAAAAAACAGCTGATGGTCTGGACTAGATTGTTTGATTTTGTTGTTGATAATGTCATTCATTTTGTTTTGTTTTCTGGAAGAAAACTAAATGCTAAGTGATGACTAGTCCTTCAAGAACTTTCAAATTTCCAAAGATACCGGCATATTGCCTGCTTTTTTATTGCTACAGTTCTATTCTCCCTGTACCCGCAGGCATGTAAATAACATGAAAAATAATGAGAGGGAAGATTAGGTGTCAGAGGAGGAAGATCTTTGATTTGCACGTGGGAAAACAGATGGGCAAAGATGAAATTAAATTGAACCTGTGTTACAAAATATTATAAGGAGTTATAAATTTTAAGTCATGTGAAATACACTATAGGTATAGCACATATAATAGACATACTATCTACCTAGCAAGGATGATTTTAATTTTATCAAGTTATATCTCAAAGAGAATCTTAGGAAAACTTTAAGAGTGGAAATCACAACTAAAATAATCCATGGTGCTATTCCAATACTATAAAAACATGCATCTGACTAAACAAGCCATTACACATTTCCTCCTAAATTCTTTCCCTTAAACCCAAACAAGCCCCACCTCCAGTTGGACTGATGGTACCCATTCCAAACTGGAGCCTGGTTTGGTAACTCCTTGGCTCTTTGTCGAATTTTCCTTCTTCCCTCTCAAGAGATCTAATGTAAGCTGTTTTCATCTAATTTTTCCTGCTGGCATTTCTTATAGTCATGAAAGTACACCTTTGATAATCCTTTTCTGTAAGTACACATAAATTCTTTATAACACCTCTGTACCCTTTCTGTTCTCCCTTTTCTGGCAGGTTATCTTAGGAAATCACTCCCACTATAAATTATTATAAAATATCTGGATTATGATTGAAAGATAAGACTACTTTTCATGCAAATCATGTTACTAAATACTCATTACATTTTCTTCCAGACTTCTCTTCATACCACACCCTGTTTCTTGATTAATGGCACCAAGAGATGCCCAATTAATTTTTCCATCTCTCAAACCAGTGAAGGGGAAATCATAAAGGTTCATTCTTCCCCCACCCCAATGATAATAACTAGTAATTGAAACCAAATGTCTATCTCTTTATCACCTCTCATATCCGACCACTTTTCCCCTTCCTCGGAATACTGGATTATAACTTAAGTCAGGCTTTCATCTCTTCTTTCCACCATTTCAATATTTTTTAATTGATCCTGCCTCTTTTGTCACCCCTTTCTTATCTATCCTTAAGATTGTCATCAGGGTAAGATTTTAAGTTGCTAATCAGATCACACCATACTTTTACATACAATTCATCATTAACTTCCCATTCCCCTAAACTTAAACCCCATCTTCTTGGCATGGCACATGAAGGCTACAATAATTGGAAGGCTCGTGTGCCCAGGCTTATTAGAATCCACTCTACATCACACTCTGTGTGTTGTAGCCATCTCAGAATTCATCATGCTGGTTTGCCCCTTCACAGATGTTTTCTCTGCATTTAGTAGACTTCTTACTCTCAGGCCTTGCTTTCTTTGCCTAAGCAATTATATCTAAGATTAATATAACACTACTTCTTATTTGTTTTAATGTTTCCCTTTCTACTTACTAATGTTACATTCTATCATTTTTAATTGCAATTATATACCCTTACAATTATATTCTGGGTTAAATAGGCCGTTGTGAGCTAGCCTAGAAATCTTACCATTATTTGTAAAGTGTTTCAATTAAAACAAAAGCCACAAGTTCCAAATGACTGACTGGAAAGCAAATATTTGGAACATAATCTATTTGTAATTTCATTCCCACTGGTTATAACACCAAATGAAGAAACAAGATCAAATCTCAGAGGAAGACTTTGCTTGCTTGTTAAAACATATGTTTCTAGTGATGTAGGCATGAGAGAATAAAGAAAGGTATATTTCTATTTAATATTAAATTCAATGCCAGATGCTATTTATACACAATAAAAATTCTGGAAACAATAGGGTTTGGCTCTAAGTTTAAAAACTACTACTAGGGAATTAAGCTGGAGAAGGCAATGGCACCCCACTCCAGTACTCTTGACTGGAAAATCCCATGGATGGAGGAGCCTAGTAGGGTGCAGTCCATGGGGTTGCTGAGGGTCGGACATGACTGAGAGACTTCACTTTCACTTTTCACTTTCATGCACTGGAGAAGGAAATGGCAGCCCACTCCAGTGTTCCTGCCTGAGAATCCCAGGGACGGGGGAGCCTGGTGGGCTGCACCCTTGTGTTTCTAATACCCTTCTCCAAATAAAGAAACCAAGGACAATTAGAGAAATGCTTAGTGGACTGATTCTAGGGCTTGGCAGAAAATATACAAGATTATCTTGGAGCATCTTGATATGCTAGAAAGTAAGGAAGTACTCAAAAAACAAACCAACACATGTCATTGATGATTGTATGTCAAGGAGACATACGAGTCAACTGGAAAGTCCAAAACTGGAATAATTTGACCAACAAAATATATAAAGTATAGTGGATTATCACCCAAAGTATAAAACAAATGCCAGTTAGTCCATGATGATATAAATGATTGAGTAAAGAAACAAATGAAAGCATAGACAAATCTCTTGTGCAGTAGAATCCCAGATAATTAATGTAGATTTTTAGCCATCAAGGAAGGGAAGATAACTGCCACTCCTTCATTCCAGGCTGTGCATTGTGACTTTCTTCCACAGTATAATGTGGAAAGTAGGAAACAGAGTAAATCACGCAGTAGGTAAACCTGACAGAAATCTCTTTAGCCAGGTGAGAAGGTTTATACTAGTAATGATAAATTATGTTGATAAAATATACCTTTGTTATGGTGTAATAAGGATAGCTGTTTACCTCTGTGATTTTCCTCCCAAACCCTATAACATTAGCTTGATAATGGGGAAACTTCAGACAATTCCTAATGAAAGACATTCTGCAGATATCTGACCAATATTCAAAACTGTCAGAGTTATCTAAAACAAAGAAAGTCTGAGAAACTGTTACAGTATAGAGGATCTAAAAAAATATCATGACTAAATATAATGTGGTGTCAGGAATGAGATCCTGGAACAGAAATGGGCATTCAGTAAAAACTAAGAGAATATGAATTAGCTGTGAACTTTAGTAGATCATTTGTGTCGATATTGGTTCCTTAATTTTAACAAATATATAATGCCAACAGGGTGTTAATAATATAGGAAATAGTAAAAGTCTCTTGATTGCAAATTCTATGTATTTTCAAAGAAAATATTTTATACATCCCTCTTGTATTTTTGCATAAAAATAGTGACTTTATATTATGTTTTTGCAAAAAGGAGTTTGTATCATATAAGGTTAAACCTTTCATCCTTTGGGGAAAAAAATTGCATTGGTTTCAGCTGGCATATCCCATTGCCAGTGTTCACACACAGAATGCTCTTTTATGTGATTCTTTTTTACTGGCTCTTGACCATGATTCTCCTGCATATTTAATGTTCTTGGACTAGCCTTCTGATACATTTTAGTGAACAGACACCACTATCTATCTCCCTCAAGTGTTTTTTAATCACATATTAAGATTACCTTTACCATGCCTACCTGAAGCAATGCATCGTGCCTTTGGATGACAACTCTGAATGGGAGGTTGTGAAAAATTCAGTTGAAATACAACAATTTAAAATTTTCAGCATTTACAGTCTTTCCTATATGTAGAGTCTAGCCATCACAGGCTATTTACTTTAAAGCAATAGTATGACTTTTTTTTCTTGTTACATTATTTAAAATATTTGCAACATAGATTGACAAAGAACAAATCACTACTCTATTAAGTAGCAAGAGTGTGTGAATGGCCTCAAAGGGAATTTGAAAATCTTGACATAATGAGATATAAAGTAGAATTGATTGGTAGGGAGCCAAGACTGATGCCCTCACTACCATGACATTTAGGTTGGAAGATATCTGTAGTTTCCTTCCATCTGACTCAACAGATGGGCACACTAAAAGATTTGTGCACATAGTGGGTGAGTGTGTGTGTGTGTGTGTTTGTATAAACTAGACTGTCTAGCATATTGAATGCAATTCTTTATTAGAAACGTTGTGCATAACATTTTAAAAGCAGTATGTGTTTTACTGATATACATTTGGAATGTTTAAAATGTGATCTGGGGGCCACCATCCCAAACTAGATTTGGGAGATACCCTTAGAACCATGTAATCAACCTTTAAGTCAGCATCATTTTTTTTTTAAATCCGTCATCATTTCTTTATATTTAGTGAAAGTGTTAGTTGCTCAGTCCTGTCTGACTCTTTGTGACCCCCCTGGGCTATAGCCTGCCAGTCTCCTCTGATCATGGAATTCTCCAGGCAAGAATACTGGAGTGGGTTGCCATTCCCTTCTCCAGGGGATCTTCCCAACCCAGGGATTGAAACTGGGTCTCCTGCACTGCAGGCAGGAGACTGTGTTTATTTAGAGTGGTCACTTTTTGTGGTTATCATCATATCCAGTTAATAAGGGATGTGATTGAAATTCTGTACATGTCTTGGTACCAATACCCTTTTTAGTCTCTCACTCCTGGAGAGGACTATCTTCCCCTTTATCACTCTTAGTCTTACCAGGCAGAGGCACTATGCCTTCCAGGTAAGGTCACTAGCCAAAACCTTATGTTTCCACCCTGTTTTTTAAATTTTGCTCCTCCTACTCACATCCATACTCTGCCCCAGGTATGTCATCTCTAGTCCTCCTGTTCTGAGCATCTATTATTTCTAGTATCCTCCTGTCCATTTAATCCTAGCTAGTCCTCTGGTTGTGGTAGTGGTTTAGTTGAGAAGTCATGTCCAACTCTTGCATCCCATGGACTGTAGCCTGACAGACTCCTCTGTCCATGGGATTTCCCAGGCAAGAATATTGGAGTGGGTTGCCATTTCCTTCTCCAAGGGATCTTCCTGACCAGGGTTTGAACCCAGATCTCCTGCATTATAGTCAGATTCTTTACTGACTGAGCCACCAGGGAAGCCCTAGTCCTCAACTCATCTAGTAGAAGCAAGTCCTCTACTCATTTTCTGCTCATAAACCTCAGAGCTTTGGAGGAAGATACTCTAACCCCACAGGATACTGAAGAAGAAAGTAGAAAAGTGGGATTTGCCCTTCAAAATGAAAGCATGCGAGTGACAACTCCACGTATGCAAGAAATAGAAGACACACTGGATGCAGAACTGTAGAGAAAAGACTATTCCATGGCCTAGAATCACGATGCATGAGAGAGATCATGCCCAGGATATAAGAAGGGCAGAGAAGTAGATGTTATTTCCAAATTTACTTAATCTTAAAAGGTACCTTGCCCCTTTGTTAAAATGTAGATTCAGATACTCTACCCTAAGTTCAGCAAATCATAATCCTGTGAGGAAGGGGTCTAGAAATCTGATTTTTAAAGTTCCAGAGTGCTACTTAAGATTGGTTAATTTTGAAAAACCCTGGATAAATTGGTGGTAAGCTCACAGAGACATAAAATGTCAAGAGAACTAGTGAGCAGGGACAATGGTCTTCCTCATCCCACAATATGGGATAATTGGGCTAAAAGCAGGGGTAAGTGCAGAGTCCTAATGCACAGAGTGCTGTGGCTTCCTTAATGAGCCTGCATTAACTCTGCTGGCTGCAAATACTTCTCAGTAAAATAGAAGTAAAATGGCTTTTCCAATAAGACTACCAAGATTTTGTTAAATATGTTTAACCATTAAGGAAAACATGTGGGATGTTTACTTCATCTGAAGCAATCATTTGCTATTAGTATTTAGCCATAACTTTATTCTCTTTTTTGTTCAGAATTTCTCAACCTGTGGCAGGACACTTGGAAATATTGTTTGAATGGCATATACAGCAATCACAAGATTTCCATCAATTTTAGAACAAAGCCAATAATTTATGCTTTAGAGATTACCAATATATTTTCAGAGAATCATCCTAGACTCCTGTTCATTACTGATAAAATTAAAACAGTACAATTTACCTAAATTTTTTTATAAAAATAATACATATTTCATATTAGCACTAAAATGTCTCATACCAATGGTATGTAAAGCTGCTGTCCCTATTTTAACCTAAAGACTAGCACTAGAGGAAAATAATTTGCTTATTCATCATGTTTTATTGATTTTTTTTTCCAACTAGATTTATAATTTGAATCATTGAAAGAGAAAAGTGTGGACAAGGGCAATTCATAATTAAAGAACTTTTTATAACTTGTTTTGTAGTATCTACTGATTTGATTGCCGCTTCTCCAATAAAGATTCTGTTTCTCATTCAGTGTACACAAAGATTAATTGTAATCAAAGCATTTTTATCATCTTATTCTCTAAAATGTTGATACTTTTCTTAGTAAAAAAATGAATAGCTGTTTGAAATTTAAAAATAGCATTTTATGAAGAATAGGGGACAAATGAATCAGTATATCACAATGTTTTTCCTTTTTATGAAAAGATGACTTAATTTTTAACATTCAATTCAGAAAATTCACAAAGGGATAAGCAGAAGGGAGATTTGTGTATGTTCCACTGGTTACTAGAAAAAAATTTACTTCCACATATTTTCTTTAGGCACCTAATTAACATTCTATTTAGTCTAATCCCTTTGAAAATTTGTTAACAACTATATTCTTTGTTTCCTCCCTCAGTGATATTTAAAAATAAAATATCTTTCTTAACTCAATGCATAAAGGAGAAATCCCTTGATTATTCAGTATTTTCATTATTTCCTTGAGTAGGACTGAGAAATGTTATTTGCTAAGAAAGAATTCAAGGTTCTAGAAGACTCTTGGAATGGAACTGTCTTTTAACATAAACCTGCTGTCCCAAGAAGACTCAAAAAGACATCAACATCTGCAACAATTGTTATTAAATATTCCTTCACTGATTCTCTAATTCAAGATATTTTTTATTTTATATTAGAGTATAATTAACAATGTGTTAGTTTCAGGTATACAGCAAAATGATTCAGTTATACATACACATGTATTGATTTAGTTTTCAAATTCTTTTCCCATTTAGCTAATTACAGAATATTGAGCAGAGTTCCCTGTGCATAGGACCTTGTTGGTTTTCTATTTTAAATACGGCAATGCATACACGTTGGGCTTCCTTAGTGACTCAGACTGTAAAGGATCTGCCTGTGATGTAGGAGAGTGGGATTCAGTCCCTGGGTTAGGAAGATCCCCTGGAGAAGGGAATGGCAACCCACTCCAGTATTCTTGCCTGGAAAATTCCATGGCCAGAGAAGCCTGATCAGGTACAGTCCACGGGGCTGCAAAGAGTTGGACAGGACTGAGCAACTAACATACACACATACATGTCAGTCCCAAATTCCCAATCTCACCCTCTCCTTGACTTTTCCCTTATGGTAGCCATAAGTTCATTTCCTAAGTCTTCGAGTCTCTTTCTGTTTTGTAAATAAATTCACGTGTATCCTTTTTTTGTTGTTAGGTGCTGCATTTAAGTGATATATTTGTCTTTCTCACTTACTTCACTTACCTCTGACTTACTATACTGCTTCACTTGGTATGATAATCTCCAGGTCCATCCATATTGCTGCAGATGACACTATTTCAAAATGTTTGTAATGGCCAAGTAATATTCCATTGTGTATATGTACCACATCTTCTTTATCCATTCATCTGTCGATGGACATCTAGGTTTCTTCCATGTCTTGGCTACTGTGAACAGCATTATAGTGAATATTTTGGGTGCATGTATCCTTTAGAACCATGTTTTGTTTTGTTTTGTTTTTTTTCTGTATGTATGCCCAGGAGTGTGATTGCTGGATAATATGGTAGCTCTATTTTTAGATTTTTAAGGAAACCCCATACTGTTTTCCATAGTGGCTATACCAATTTACATTCCTACCAATAGTGTTGGAGGAAACGCTTTCCATCTCCAGCATTTAGTTTTTGTAGACTTTTTGGTGGTGGACATTCTAACTGGTATGAAGTGATATCTCATTGTAGTTTTGATTTGTATTTCTCTAATAATTAGTGATATTGAACATTTTTTTCATGTGCCTCTTGGCCATCAGTATGTCTTCTTTGAAGAAATATACATGACACAAACAAAATGATAGATACATTTTCCAGATGGTGGTGAAGGTTATCATAACTCAAAATACACTTGTCTTAAATTACAGTTTTATATGTAATTTCATAATTATACATACTATGATGCATTTAAATGTCTAAGTAGAGGAAGGATGCATTATTAACAATAAATTTTATGTTTAGGTGAGTTAATCATTTGTGATTTTGATTGACTTATATTTTATGTACAGCAACAATACATCATTACACAATGGACTGTAGAAGAATAATGTGAAGATAATTTGATTGTTTCAGTAGGTAAGTGCTTTGGTCATATGTCTGTAGGGTGATTCCAAGATAAATACCCAGTTTCTTGATGAAATTCTAAATAAACCTTTAAAGTCTGAAAAGAAAAATAGCATCAAAAGGTATCCAATCCAATAATTTTACTGGTTTCCCATTTATGTTGTGAACTGACTTTTGGGGAAAGAATTTCATACTTCTTGCCTTCTCTTGCTCAGGTCTTCTTCATACCTCAACCTACTAGTGTGCTAAAACAGGTTTGGTGGTAACAAAAGTTAGCTCCTAATTTGCAAAACCCAGTAGGTTCTCTGTGGTCTCATCTCCCTTGTCCTCTGTAGTATTGTTGCTGCTGACTCAGGTCTTCTTGAAATGTTCTCTTCTTTTGTGTACATAGTATTAATATTTCCCTCAATCTGATTTCATCTCCTCAGTACTCTCCAGGGTTTTAGTCAAGGTTCTTTTTTCTCCTTATTTTATAATCCTCTTTTAAAAAAAAATGTAGTATAGTTGATTTGCAATATTATATTAGTTTCAGGTGTACAGCAAACATATACTCTTATACAATCACACATATGGTCATGGTCTGTATGCTAGCTGCTGCTGCTGCTAAGTTGCTTCAGTCGTGTCCAACTCTGCGCGATCCCATAGACGGCAGCCCACCAGGCTCCCCCATCCCTGGGATTCTCCAGGCAAGAACACTGGAGTGGATTGCCATTTCCTTCTCTCCAATGCATGAAAGTGAAAAGTGAAAGTGAAGTCGCTCAGTCATGTCCGACTCTTCGAGACCCCATGGACTGCAGCCCACCAGGCTCCTCCATCCATGGGATTTTCCAGGCAAGAGTACTGGAGTGGGGTGCCATTGCCTTCTCCGTCTGTATGCTAGGGACCCCTATAACTCCACCACCAGGCTCCAAACTCTTCCCTTTCTTGGCATTTCATTTCTTTCCCATTCCTGCAAAGAACATTCAGGTATTTCAAGTACCAGATGATCCAAATAAATGTGTTACGTTACCCTCCATACTCTGCACAGCCACACTGTTTTGAGTCCTGAATAATTTGTGTCTCTTTAATGGCGTCAACATCCATCCATATCTTCAAGAATTCCCATAATGTTCTTTTAGATTTCCGCCTCCCTTACACTACATTAGATTTGTCATAAATTCCAGTTAATTCCCACTCCAGAATATCTCAAGGTATGAAGACTAAGAGTCAGGGTAAAATAAAAGACAGTTAGAATGTGTAATCGTGGTAGAAAAGGAAAAGGAGGAGACAGATTAGACACAATTCTCTTTCTATTCCACTGTCCCTCCTTGGTTAAAATTCAAGTATGTCTCCATATTTCTTACTGGATAATATTAAAAACTGCTAATGAGGCATGATCTTATCCAATTATTTTCTTAAATGCCCTACATATTTCCCTTGTTGAATGTCATTTTATTCACGAGTACATCTTCTATACTACGGTGCCTTTGTTTATTCCACTTTCTTTCTCTGCAATGTCTTTCTGTTTTATTTTCTTCTGTAAACTCCACCTGTGTCCACTAATTCTTTCCCTGGAACCTCCTGTGACAGCCCACAAGTACCATTACCTCTTCTGTGCTTCCAGGACTTTTGCTGGTCTCTTGCAGTCCCTTCTTCGCTAGACAAAGCTTCCTTCCCCATCTGTCTATCTGCAAGCTTTGACCTCTTCAAGGGTGGAGACTGTTAGACACTTAGTACATATTCATCCAGAAAACTGATACTAAATAATAAGTGAGTGATTTCCTTAAAGAATATTCACATTTTGTAATTATAGGGGATATTAATTGGTTCTTCAAATTATTTTATATCAATAATGGACAGACCAAATTTTCTCATGTTTAGTCCCAGTTATATATTTCTTACTTCTTGCTGAATAATCTGATTATGACATTTGGTGCTCATTAAATCACACAGGGGCTTCCCCAGTAGCTCAGCAGGTAACGAATTCACCTGCAATGCAGGAGACATAGGAGAGGCGGTTTCGATTCCTGGGCCTGGAAGATCCTCTGGAGAAGAAAATGGCAGCCTATTCCAGTATCCTTTGCTGAAAAATCCCATGGACATGGGAGCCTGGCAGGCTTCAGTTAAAGGGTCTCAAAGAGTCAGCCATGACTGAATGACTTAAGCACGCATAGTCACATAGATCATAACAAATAGAAAAGGCTCAATAAAACTTCACTGGGAATGTGGTCATCATAAGGGGGACTCCGCGCTTCTATTCAGTGCAGGCTATTAGAGCTGTAATGTTAACAGTATAAGAGTATTTGCTGGTTCAGTCAACACATGCTTACTGAGAACCTGAAACAGGTATAATATGCACAATATAAATTAAAATGATTTATCTTCTAAAAAATCTTTCCTAGTATTTAGTTAATAACTTCTAAACAGGGAACAATCTGGTATTGCTAACACAGGAATTGAGTGAGTGCAGAGCAGGTGAATGGAGAGCAGGACTCCATTGTTGCATGCTCCTGGAGCACTTTATAGGACTCTATGGGCAATTCTGGTTTCTTTTTGTCCTTTGAAGATCCTCTCTGTGAATCCAGTCATTTAAATCCAACCCTATAACACTCCTGGGACGGGAGGGCAAACAGGAGAGAAACACCCTTCAAACAGAGGCTCACACCCTCTAGAGACACTTGAGATAGAAAAGGAGATAATTGCCTACTTCTCTGTTCTACCTTGGAGAAGGCAATGGCAACCCACTTCAGTACTCTTGCCTGGAAAATCCCATGGATGGAGGAGCCTGGTGGGCTACAGTCCATGAGGTCACTGGGACTCGGACACGACTGGGCGACTTCACTTTCACTTTTCACTTTTATGCATTGGAGAAGGAAATGGCAACCCACTCCAGTGTTCTTGACTGGAGAATCCCAGGGACGAGGGAGCCTGGTGGGCTGCCATCTATGGGGTCGCACAGGGTCGGACACGACTGAAGCGACTTAGCAGCAGCAGCTGTTCTACCTAAGCCCATTTGAATGAAATGAGAAGAAAGAATCATTTTTATATGATTATACAAAGATGAATCATTTCCTACTTTCTTTTGTAACTGTGATGGAAGCAGCAAGGAGCTGAGTCTAATGAGAAAGATGGCTGGTCCACATCCCAGAAGATCTCAGTTCCAATACTGTGGCCTTAGGCAAGTCTAAGTCTCTTCTGAAGGTTCTCACAGTTTCTTTGTATAATGATGCAATGCATATGGTATCCCAGAAAGCACATCCCTACTCTTATGAGTTTCCTTTGCCAGCTAATTACAAGAAAGATTACCAAGGGTACCATGAAACATCATGGGACAATTTCTACACTGACTCAAAGAAGTGGTAGTTTGAAAGGAGGTCATTTCATTTGTAGACAAAGAGAAGATAGAGTTTTTTTTACTCAAAAATACTGCTACTACTATTGTGCTTTAGATAAAGGATTTGCTGTATCACCAGGAAACAATGTGAAACTTCTTTGGATAAAAAATTAGGATTTTTAAATGTAAAAATTTTATAATATATATAAATTTAAAGCACTTCTAAGCAACCATATATAAATGATTTTTGAGTGTAATGTATAGATAAGGCCATACTTTTTAAGTGCTTAAGTTATAAAGTAAATATAGGAAGATATAATAAGCTTCACAATGAACAACAGTTTACAAATTTATTTTAGCAATTCATCTTTAGCAATGATACAAAAGATGAAGTCCCTTGTTATAAATACTCGAGAAGGGACTGAAATCCACAGTTATTTCCCTTCAAGTGCTATGTTGTTAAAGTTTTATTGACCCTGCCTTTCATGGACTTAAAAGCTCTTGTGCCATATTCAGGGAAGCAAATTAGCTGCTGCCTGTTCATCTCATATTGGAGGATATCTTCAAGCTAGATCTATGAACAATAAACAATTGGATGAGAAAAAAAGGAAAGTGAACCAAATATTTTGTTGGGAACAATGTATTCATAAAAATGATAGAGGAAGATAAAGCCAACAATTGTTAAAAATCAGCTGATCACACTGCTTTCTATATGGGCACAGCTGGAGTCCATGCTAAGATAGAAGTCAATTCTTAAATGTGCATCAGTCTAATTCTGAAGAAGTCTTCAGTAGTGATTTGAGACATAGTTATTACACAAAATAACCAATTACAATTGCTTTCACACTGCTATCCTGTTCTTTTTTTCCCCCAAAATCCTTACCAATTTCCAGAGGCCAGGGTTGGGATAAGTGGATGTACAACCCCTGCATTTCAATTTCGTTTGCAGAGTAATAGCTAACTACTTCCTATCTGAGAAGTTTCATCTCGACTATAAAAGCACAGAAATGGTATATATAGTGTATTCCAAGGTTCATTTACTACTTTAGGATGAAGCAATGTAACAGAATGCTCCAAAAGAAAAAGACCCATAGTTGAATATGGGGATAAGTCACTGCAGAGTTAGCTGAGATGTTTGATTTTGAAAAGCTCATAATACCTTTAGTCGTTTTGCTGGATATTGTGCAGATATTTCAAAATAGTACACTTCACTTTGCCAGGTTCAAAATGTTCACTGGCATAATTTGTGATCTGGAGTTTGCTGAATGCATGTAAGAGCTGAGACAAATTGGCAGAAAGAAGATATCGGCAAAACTTTGTATGCAATTCCTAGAAACTAGAGAGCTGTGTGACTAGTATACAGAATGATTTTTGGTCATAATGTTTTAGTACCAGACTGAGTCATTTAGCATCTACTCCCTCAATTTATCCATAAAGAAATTAAGGCTCAAAGAAGTTAAGTGACTTGTCTGAAGTCAAATGGGTTCAGAATCAGAATGTAATCTAAATTTTCAGATTCAAAACCAAGTACTATTAATATATTGAGCATCTTACCTACTGCATGCCAAGTCACTTCAGTCATGTCTTACTCTTTGCAGTCCTGTGGACTGGAGCCTACCAGGCTCCTCTCTACATGGGATTCTCCAGGCAAGAATGCTGGAGTGAGTTACCATGACCTCCTCCAAGGGATCTTCCCAACCCAGGGATCAAACCCAAGTCTGTTATGTCCCTCCTTCATTGGCAGGTGGGTTCTTTACCACTAGGGCCACCTGGGAAGCCCTATCTTACCTCCCGCTGTCTCATATTAGTCTACCCCTGTTCCATAAGCTTATGGAGTTAGTCAATTTATAAATAGTGTTCTGTTCTCATAGCCAGGATATAATTAATGTGAAAGAAAACCCATTCATTACTCATGCCAAATCAATTATATCAGTTGTGTTTCAACATGTGGTAGAGTTCACTCTGAATACCATAGTCTCAGGAGGAATACATTTGTGTAGCTATTCTGAAACTGGAGTTTCAGGCATAAATTTGTATGTTCAGTTTATTGAGTAACAAGATAAGAAGGATTTTACAATATAATGTGAGGATCAGATATTGAATTTTTTTTTTAAAGACATTCCAACAATTCAAAATTTATTTCCATGTTAGGCAAGAATTAATGGATTTGTTGCCAGTAATATCTGTTTGGAGATCTTTAAACATATTAATAAAAAAAGTCAATGAAAGTGAAATTATTTTTAAATTGCATTTAACTGTTATTTTTTAAAACAGTTGATATAAAACTGACCTATTTAAGAAAGGGTGATTTTTGGTTTTCTTCTGAATTTGGTTATATATTTTCAAAATAATACTTTTTAAACTTTGGACTCCCATGAATAATTTAGTCATTTTACTATGAAGCTGTTTTGTCAATGGATATGAACTTGGGTAAACTCTAGGAAATAATGAGGGACAGGGAGACGTGGTGTGCTGCAGTCCGTGGGGTCCCAAAGACTCAGACACAACTTAGTGACCGAACAATAACAATATGAAGGTTTTTTAGGAAGCCTTTGACTGTGTGAATCATAACAAACTAGAAAAATTTTAAAGAGATGGGAATGCTGGATCACCTTACCTGTCTCCTGACAAACCTGTATGCAGGTAAAGAAGCAACAGTTAGAACTGGACATGGAATAACTGACTGGTCCCAAATTGGGAAAGCAGTATATCAAGGCTGTATATTCTCATCCTGCTTATTTAACTTATATACAGAGTACATTATGTGAAATGTCGGGCTGGATGAATCACAAGCTGAAATCAAGATTGTCTGAAAAATATCAACAACTTCAGATATGCAGATGATAACCATGCTAAAGGCAGAAAGTGAAGAGGAACTAAACAGCCTCTTGATGAAGATAAAAGAGGAGAGTGAAAAAGCTGCCTTGAAACTCAACATTCAAAAAACTAAGATCATAGCATCCAGTCCCATCCCTTCATGGCATATAAAAGGGAAATAAGAGGAAGCGGTGACAGATTTTATTTTCTTGGGTTCCAAAAATCAATGCAGATGGTGACTGCAGCCATGAAATTAAAAGATGCTTGCTCTTTGGAAGTAAAGCTATGACAGACCTAGACAGCATATTAAAAAGCAGAGACATTACTTTGCCTTCAAAGGTCTGTACCCTCAAAGCGATGGTTTTTCTAGTGGTCATGTATGAATGTGAGATTTGGACCAAATGCAGGTTGATTGCCAAAAAATTGATGCTTTTAAACTGTAGTGCTGGAGAAGACTCTTGAGAGTCCCTTGGATTGCAAGGAGATCAAACCAGTCAATCCTAAAGGAAATAAACCCTTAATATTCACTGGAAGGACTAATGCTGAAGCTGAAGCTCCAATCCTTTGCCCACATGACGCAAAGAGTTGACTCATTAATAAGAGTTGACTCACTGATACTGGGAAAGATTGAAGGCAAGAGGAGAAAGGGCTGGCAGAGAATGTGATGGATAGATAGCATCATGGACTCAATGAACATGAATTTGAGCAAACTCCAGTATAATGAAGGACAGGGAAGTCTGGCATGTTGCAGTCCATGGTGTCGCAAAGAGTCAGACATGACTTAATGATTTAACAAGAATAATATGAAGTGTGATTATAAAATTAAGGAAATACATATAGAACAGTTGAATTACTCACACAAGAAATGCAAATTTATATTTTGAAGCTGTGAGCCTAGTTGATTTAAACAGTTTCTGGTTTGGGTTTTTTTGTATCACTGTTGCAAGATTATTTTGTATTATGTTAGGCTATGATTGTGTTATTCATAGGAATGAATTGTATAATAATAGTGTGCTGATGCCACACAGGTAACCATGACTACTACTATTGTTCCATCAGTTTTTGCTCTATGCAGCAGTGGATATTTTTAGTGGTTCTATTATTTTCTGTTTTAAAATTTGGAACCTAAATTAGAAGTCACTTCTATTTTTTTTAAATCTTGCATAATTTTATGCAGTGTTTCCTCCTTTCAGATATTTAGGTATGGAATACCAGAAAGGAAGCTTGGGCAAGAGTCTTCTAATTTAAACAATAAATGTCTGTCAATAAGGCCACTGTCTTCCTTGTTTCCCAGGGTATAATATTTATATTTCTTAAAATTTCTTTCTAGCTTTTCTCTCACTATAATCATTAGTTACCTGCTATTCTTTATTATGGGCTTTTCTGGTGACACGGTGGTAAAGAAGCTGCCTGCCAATGTAGGAGCTGTGGGTTCAATCCCTGAGTCAGGAAGATCCATCCCCTGGAGAAGGAAATGACAACCTATGCCAGTATTTTTCGGAGAAGGCAATGGCACCACACTCCAGTACTCTTGCCTGGAGAATCCCATGGACAGAGGAGCCTGGTAGGCTGCAGTCCATGGGGTCGCTGAGGGTCGGACACGACTGAGCGACTTCACTTTCACTTTTCACTTTCATGCATTGGAGAAGGAAATGGCAACCCACTCCAGTGTTCTTGCCTGGAGAATCCCAGGGACGGGGGAGCCTGGTGGGCTGCCGTCTATGGGGTCGCACAGAGTCAGACACAACTGAAGTGA
Organism: Bos grunniens; assembly: GCF_055505025.1. NCBI lineage: Eukaryota > Metazoa > Chordata > Mammalia > Artiodactyla > Bovidae > Bos > Bos grunniens. The sequence goes on along the minus strand of NC_141168.1, from coordinate 47,115,283 downwards.
CTTAGCAGCAGCAGCCAGTATTTTTGCATAGGAAATCCCATGGACAGAGGAGCCTGGCAGGTTACAGTCCATGGGGTTGCAAGAGTCAGAGGGACTTAGCAACTAAACAACAGCAACAACACCATTCTTTATTATGAGAGTTCTAAAATCATCCCCTTCTAGCCCATTCACACAAATATCAAGCCTTCACCATATACTGATCATTGAAATACCCTTCTGACTGGGCTTTTCACCATTCTTCACGTTATTTGTGAATTCATCTCATCTCACTAACCCTTCTGACTCATTTCTTTCTACCTTATTCCGTTCCAATGCAGCATCTTTTCTATTACACAAAGTTTTCCCAAACTGGGCATTTCTAATGTCAGATTGTAGAACTTGATGTGAATGTAAAATGAATTATCCAAGTGGGGAGCACTGTAGGTTTTAAGGGGTCTTCCACTGGCTGGGTACAAAGCACTGAATGTCAGGGAATTTGGAAGCTTTGTAGTATACATCACAGTTTTTTGGTTGTTGTCATTCTTTTAATAGTTATGAATTTTATCATAAGCAAAATTACAAGGTCAAGGTCAAGGAGGATTTTATAGCTGAAATACTTATAAGTATGTAGATTGAAGTACAAATAAACTATTGCTGTTGATTTAGGTGAGTCAATTTATTTTTCTCAGGTAAAAACAAAATACTCAAGTTAATAAAACCCTTCATTAGTGAGATTTTCTACTGAGGAAAAGTTAGTTATTGCAGACATAAAATATGATACCGCTTATATGAAAGTTACTCATAAATTCTAGAGCCACTGATTCAATCTGAAAGCAGTGTTATGATCAAAGAAATGGAGTCCAGTAATCAAAAGTTATATCAAATAGTTCAAAGTCTTTACTTGGGTGTCTTAAAAAATGTGAAGTGTTTCAAAACATAACACTAATAAATTTCTCCTTTTTTCCCCTGAAACTGCCTTCATTGCAGACCTGTAACACTCCTCAGAAACTCACCCTCCAACGAGCTTTGAGTATTTTTTTTTTCTTTACTGCCCCAGATTTTTTATTATGTAAACGCACCTGGCAGTTCTCTACAAGGCATAATTATTCTTCTGTAATTTAGGGAACAAAGGGAAAATCCGACTAGGTATTCTCTTTGGCCCAGATAGTTTTCAGTCACAAAAGTAACTGTTTTTGTAACTAGATTTTTGATAGACAATTTTATAGCAAGGTATACATCATGCTTTGTAGAACAGACTGTACTGGAATTTGGCAACAAATCCTTTGGATTTAAAGGGGGTTCGGAGGTGGATGAAACTGGAGCCTATTATACAGAGTGAAGTAAGCCAGAAGGAAAAACACCAATACAGTATACTAACACATATATATGGAATTTAGAAAGATAGTAACGATAACCCTGTATACGAGACAGCAAAAGAGACACTGATGTATAGAACAGTCTTATGGACTCTGTGGGAGAGGGAGAGGGTGGGAAGATTTGGGAGAATGGCATTGAAACATGTAAAATATCATGTATGAAACGAGATGCCAGTCCAGGTTCAATGCACGATACTGGATGCTTGGGGCTGGGCACTGGGACGACCCAGAGGGATGGTATGGGGAGGGAGGAGGGAGGAGGGTTCAGGATGGGGAACACATGTATACCTGTGGTGGATTCATTTTGATATTTGGCAAAATTTAAAAAAAAAATAAAAAGAATAAAAATAGAAAAAAAAATAAAGGGGGTTCAAGAGAAGAGAATTCAGTGCTAGATAAATAATGTTTTTTATTGTTGCTACCATACAATGTTAATCTCCCAGATTACAATCCAAAGAGATCTTGTTTTTTTAATTGTTTTAATCTATTAAACTAACATTTCTTTTCTGTTTAATTCCCTGTATTCAGATGATTTTCATCATGGATACATTTCATTTTTAAGACACTTTATATTTTATATGGTCACACATAGGAAAATATCCAGCAGAATATACAACAAATTTATATAAATCAGGTGTAATCTACTCATTTTCATCATTGTGAAGGACCAGTATTTTGCTTATCTGATTTTCAATCTTATATGGAATAATACTTTGAAAAATATAACAAAAATCCATTAAAACAATTAGTGTTTATTTTATTTATAATAATTATATAACAAAAATTACATGTGATTGGATGTCATGGCCCTGTCAAAATTTCCTGTTACATTCGATGTCTGTACTTACCTCACATAAGATAAGAAGGAACAAAAAGTTCTGAAAACAGTTCTCTACCAGCAAGCTCTACCGATAGACTCCATAAGAGGCATCTTTTTCACGAGAGGCTTCTCAGCTGTTTGTCTCAGTTGACCTCCTCTGTAAACGTGGATATTTTAACTATTTTTTTGATCATGTATATTATTTTCTTATGCACTAACAATGTCACCATAGACCATTAAACACCTCTGTGAGTGACAAAAGGTATCCTTCTTAATAACCGGGACGGCCAGACTTGGCTCCCAGTGGAAACTGGTGTCTGCCTCCCTTGTTTTCTGGCTGAGCCCTCTGGGTCATACAGTTTTCACCCTTAGATGCAATAGCTCTCATTTAGTTAAACTCATTTTTATTTCATTCCAAGCTGCAAGTTGGTTTCTCAGCCTTCACAAGAGGGAAAGGGTAACTAGGCAGTCTTTGGAGGATAAAGTGGCTTACTGTGGGTAGAGCATGATTTTTTTACAGCAGGATTTTATACCTGAGTTGGAAGAAGCAAACCTTAATCTATCATTTATGCTAAATGAGCCTCCATTTCTCACTTACACTTTCCAAAATGTAAAAGGCATTTTACTAAAGGTCTTTTGTTGTTAACCTAATTTATGTTTATAGTTACTTAAGTCCACAAGGTTGGGGTGCTTATTTGGTTGGGTTTTCCAGGTTCAGGAAACTCTTAAGAGGAACTCAGTCTTTGAATGTGTTATATAAAGCTATCCATGGTGCAATTTATATATATATATATATATATATATAATATATTATAATGCTTTTACAAATTGAAGGGACATAGACAAACATTTAAAAGCATTAAAAATTTAGGAAAAAATAGTTGTATAGAAGCAAATAAAAAGAGGCCCAGATATTAAGACCAGTTAAAAAGAGAAATTTAAAGAATATAGGTGGTCAGGATGTTGAAGTTTGCTAATGCATATAAAACTAGTTAATTACATGTAGAGCAATAAAATGTCATGTTTTCTAGAGAAAGGAAATCAATTTTATCTCAAATGAAATTCATTTGCATTGCTATGGATAGTAATCATTTGCTTGACAGTTCTGTGCAAGGTAACTTCAACTTCTATTGTGGTCTAGTTAATAGAAAATTAATTAAAAGTACATACCTCTATTGAATGAGAATTTCTCATTAGCTTTCATCTCTCCTGCTCTCCAATCTCACCTGTACCAGATGACCTTAGCCTCTACTTAAGAAATATTGAGACCACCTGGCACACTTTCCCTCCTGCATTTCTGTCTCCTACTTAGTACATGCCTCGCAGGATTCCACTCAGCCAGAGATTTTCTTTCTCTTGCAAGTAAATCTTTCTACTCTTTTCATTCCCATTTCTTTGAGTCCCTCCCAGCTTTAACCTCTCATTCTTAAGTGTTTTCAACTCTCCTATTCCAATGACTATTTCCTTTTCACCTGTGTTCAAGTTTCTTTCACATTACATGTTTTCACCGCTCTCGGCTCCCTTTCTTTCTGTGAAGACTTTTTTTTCCTTCATATGCCAGCTGAACTCCTAGATAAGGAGTCCTCATCCTTGCTGCTTCCACAAGGTAATTGTTTATTTCATTACTAAACTTTGGGAGTTTGAGGTTCACCTTTGCTGCCATGTTACTAAAAAAATCCTTTCTCAAATGTTATCCTCTAGTGTCAAAATTTTTTCATAAATCCTGCCGTATCAGCGTCTTGATTTTCAGTTTTCTTTCTTACATCTGTGATTCAGCATTCTCTGGAGGCTTCTCCTTGCCACTCTCTTTGCCTGGTTATTATAGCATTTATTGTCAGGACTCTACCCTTGATTCTCAATCAATCTCTGAATATGAGCCATACTCATAATTTCATTGTTTTAGTACTTGATCCAAAAATATACCTCCAGGTTGAACCTCTCAAATTCTAGTCATATAATTCCAGTTGCTCCTAAAAGATAAATATTTCTCATGGACAACTTAATACATCTCAAAAACACTGTATCTCTTCACAGAATGGAGTTCCTATTAGGCCAAACTAGTTTCAAAAATATTAACACATTTTTCCAAATCTCATGGGAAGAAAGACTTTCATTTACTTCCATAAACACAATGTTATTATTAAATCTTATCAGTGTTATTGAATGTTATCTCCCAAATTTGTCCTCAGCTTTAAATCCATCACCAAATCCTTGTATTAGTGTTATATTTATTTTTTTTGTGTATGCACTTATTTTACTTCCCAGCTAAATTATAAGCCACCTGAACAAAAGGATTTTATCTTTTTCTTAAACAGTTCAAGTAACTAATTAGTAATTAAAATATTAATACATTGCATAACTTTATAATCTTCAAAGCATATTATTTTCTAATGTAATCTAGTGACTGAAGCTCAGAGAGGTCAAAGGATGTTGCTAAGTTTCATAGCCTGTAAAGGACAAACAAGAGAAAATTGTGTTGCCTGAACTTGCTTCGATGCTTATTCATAACTATTCATCAACTTCTCAGTCATCTAGAATGATATAACTTAGAAAAAAATTAAGCCCATATTTAACTGTTAATCTAAAGCTGTTGCTACTAATTCTTTCTTAGTAGAGATTATCTTTTTTTCCTTTTTTAGCATTTAGGTAGCAGGATTATTCCTGGAGTGGGTGGTAGGGTTTGTAGAGTGAAAAAAGATATGGAAAATTGAGAAGCTTCTCTACAAAATGGGCAACATTCACTTATTGAAAATACGGTCTCCACAGAAGCATTTAATAGGATTTTTCACCTTACTCTGGGAAAGCAAAACTTTTGTTAAGTGTTATTTGCTTCGTTTCCCACCCAAAGCTTCTGAGAGCAGATAGCCTTGCTGTAAAGGGTTATTTTTACATCTTATAAAACTCTCTCATTCAAGGGCTGCTTTTCTCACCCACCATTAGGGAGCTAAAGTTACTGTGTGTTTCAAACCAGAGTTTAAGGCTACTGAAAGGTCATATAAAATTTACAGTTTTTAATCCCACTTTGGAACACATTTCTTCTATAAAATATTAGATTTTCATTGCTAAGCTTCTTCACAGGAAAAGTCCAGGATTTCTGTTGTACAGAGATAATTTATTATTGTGTAAAAGGTTTTGTCAGAGTGAAAATATAGTTATTTCAGTATTTTATCCTGAGAGTAATAAGATTTTATCACAGAAAGGTAATTTTAAATTAGTCATGCTCCTCAGAGCAATTAAGACAGAAGAAACAGGTGGGAATTAGAAAAGCTAGTACTCACTATTAAAAAAGCTCTAGCTCATGAGCCATTTACTTAAAAGTGAAGCATTGAATCTACCTCATTTTTTCATGATGGTGGACAGCTGGCATCTGTGCACTTGTGAGGGCTCCATTAATGTGGAACTTACCTTCCTTTCTTCACTTAAACCTGAGAATCTTGTTAGACTGTATCTTAGGCTTTTCTTGTTGTTTTGTTTTAAATTACTTTGTTTTCTTAAAATTCCAAGTTTTGATGAAAATCTAATTTAAATTTCTTTGCTTGTTTGTGCTGTGAATGATTACTGAAGGGCATACAGGTGTGTGGGACAGGGTTTCTATAATTTCCTAAAGGGAAGATTTCTTGATCAGCAGTATCTCCTTTGAAAATAAGCTTGAGAGTTGCTTCCCTAATTCTGAGATAAGGGCATAGTATCACAGAGATACTTAACTATTTTTATTTATTTATTTTTTTAATGAATAAAATTGGTACTTTAATACATTCTTCGAGGATATGAAAAACAACATATGTTAGCTAAAAATGCTTCACAAAGAGTTGGTATATTTGAAATGAGTACAGAAATAGTTGTTTCACAAAAAAATTCATACTTTTGGGCATAGAAAATAAAATACAATAAAAAAAACACATTGAAGAATTATGTTCAGCTACAAGTAACAGGAAACACCCACAGCCTTCCTGATAGAAGGAAGGTGCTTCTTCTCACAGGGAAACAATGGATCAAGAATGGCACTGCACAACGCACTGAAGAAGCAAACTGACATGTAGGAGAGAAACAAAAATACAGTCCAGAGAAGGGTGGAATCAGAGACTATTCCCTACCATAAAACACTGAAATACTGTCATAGGAGATACAAGTTCCCTTACAGAAGAAATTCAACCTCTGCTGGATCTTTGATGTGGAAGGTCTGAAGACATGAGGGGAAACCACACTTCTATATAAATGGAAATCAAATATTGCTTGCTGGTGTTGAGGCTACTGTTGACTACATGGACACAGATTCTGGAAAATAAGCTGGAAGATGGTGTCCTTGAAGCTCTTATGTATTTGTCTCTCTCCCAGTGTGGGAGCTCCAATATCTGAAGAATGTCTTCAATGCATTTGGTTTTAAATCACACACACAAGCTATTGGTGATTGCAGATATGGAACTACAAATGGGATGGATTCTGGAAAGTTTGGTCCTAATATTACTCACAAGCAAAGCTGAGTGCCGAAGAGTTGATGCTTTTGAACTGTGGTGTTGGAGAAGACTCTTGAGAGTCCCTTGGACTGCAAGGAGATCCAACCAGTCCATTCTGAAGGAGATCAGCCCTGGGATATCTTTGGAAGGAATGATGCTAAAGCTGAAACTCCAGTACTTTGGCCACCTCATGAGAAGAGTTGACTCATTGGAAAAGACTCTGATGCTGGGAGGGATTGGGGGCAAGAGGAGAAGGGGACGACAGAGGATGAGATGGCTGGATGGCATCACTGACTTGATGGACGTGAGTCTGAGTGAACTCCGGGAGTTGGTGATGGACAGGGAGGCCTGGCGTGCTGCGATTCATGGGGTTGCAAGGAGTCGGACACGACTGAGCGACTGAACTGAACTGAACTGAACTGAAGATATCTTGAACTATAGATTTTTTGTATTATCACAAGTCCCATAATCTTTTCAACAAATACAGTCAGAAGGAAATACAAAAAGTAAATAGGAAAAATAATAATTTATGTAACAGTATACTCTTTGACACCCTAGCCATACATAAAATTTATTCCAAGTGATTAATAGAATGGAAAATGACATAAGGCTCCTACATGCACTACCACCAAAAGAGATTTTTTTTCCTCAATTAAAAGGGTACAATATATGTATTTATAAATATCCAGGAATTGCCACATAAACTACTAGGAAAATCCCTACAAATACCAAACTGCCATTTCTCAGTGCCCCATTAACAGAAAATTAATAGAACATTATAAAAATTTAAGCCTCACTGTATACCAGAAATACACTTAAATTCACCCATGACTCCAACAGGGTTCAAACATGAGAGAAAAAAGTCATTATCTGATTAAAGGAAAAACTACCTCCTTTAAACCTTATGTACTATTGGTGAAAGACAACTTACAGAATTAACTAACATTAACATCCACTTTTGAAATTAGTCAAAATCTACAATTCAAAGATATGATTGAAGAAAGATCTTTAGAATAACAATATATTACTAAAATTTTTTTGTCACTGAGCTGTGTCTTAGTTGTGGTGCTCACAATCTTCATTTTAGCATGCAGGACCTTTTTTTTTTTTTTTTTTAGTTTTGGCATGTAGTGTCTACTTCCATGACCAGGGATCAAGTTCAGGCCCTCTGCATTGTGGAGTTTTAACTACTGGACCACCAGGGAAGTTCTTGTAAACTTTTTTTTTTTTTAATTTATTTATTTGGCTGTGTCAAGCATTACTTGCAGCATGTAGGATCTTCCAAGTCGTACAGGGGATCTTTCATTACAGTGCATGGGCTTCTCTCTAGTTGTGGCCCACTGACTCTAGAGCACACCGGCTCAGTGCAGGGGCTTAGTTGCACCCGTGGGACCTTAGTTCACCAACCTGTATCCCCCATTTTGGAGGGCAGATTCTTAACCACTCGTCCACCAGGCAAGTCCTAGTCCCTGTAACCTTTTAAGACAACTCTTTCGGTACTTTTCTGGCAGATCAGTGGTTAAGACTCCAAGCTTCCACTGGAGGGTCACAGCATCAATCCATGATTGGGGAACTAAGATTTCACATGCCACATAGCACAGCCAAAATATATTTATAACAGCTCTTTTATATTGAAGGTTTTCTGGAACAGTACACACGGATTTCCATCAAGTTTCTCTTGTTACTTACATTTATACTTCCTTTCCATGGGGGTTTTTACATGTAATGATATCAACCAATTGAAGTATTTTTTTAATATTTATTTATATATTTTCACTGGGTCTTTCTTCTTGTGCAAGCTTCTCTCTAGTTGTGGCAAGTGGGGGCCACTCTATAGTTGTGGGTATACAGGCTTCTTATTGCAGTTTGTTCTCTTGTTGCAGAGCACTGGCTGTAGAGCACAACAGGCTCAATAGTTGTGGCTGACAGGCTTAGTTGCCCTGCGGCATGTGGGATCTTCCCTGATCAGTGATCAAACCAGTGTCTCCTGAATTGGCAGGCAGATTTTTGACCACTAAGCCACTAGGGAAGCCCTAAAATCAAGGTTTTAACTAGTAAATCCTTAATACTTTCATACACAACTAAGATCAGAAAAGCCTTTCCCACATTCTTCACATTTGTATGATTTCTGTCCAGTGTGTAGTCTAATTTGTCTTTGAATGTTGAGAGACAAATGAAGGATTTCCCACATTCCTGTCATTGACAGTGTTTCTGTCCAGTGTGAATTAATTTATGTGCTTGAACATAACTGGAAGTGAACGTTTTCACAAAATATTTTACATTTGTAGGGGTTTTCCTCTACTGTGAGTACTTTTCATGAACTCTGAAAACATTTTGTGTTCTAAAAGTTTTACCACATGACACTGATAGGGTCTCTCTCCAGTATGACTACTTTCATGTATTTTAAGAGAACTGGGATTAATGAATACTTTCTCACATTCTTTGCATGTATAAGGTCCATCTCCAGTGTGTATTATCATGTGTTTCTGAAGGGTTATATTCAATGTGAAGGCTTTCCCACATTCCTTACACTTATAACGTTTCTCTCCAGTGTGGATTCTTTCACGGTTTTTAAGCAAGCAGACACTACTCAACACTTGAGAACATTTTTTACGTGCATATGGTGCCTCTCCTATGTGAAATCTTTTGTGTGATTGGAAGGCACTGAAATAATTGAAGGCTTTACCACACAGGTTACATTCATAGTGTTTTCTCACCTCTGTGAATTCTTCCATGTATTCCAACAGGTTTAGGAGTTTTAAATGTTTTTCCATACTGTTTACATTGATAGGGTTTTCTTCATTGTGACTGTTTTCATGCATTCTAAGACAACTGGGAGAAATGAATGTTTTCTCACATTTCTGACATTTATAAAGTAAACCTCCAGTGCATATTGCCATGTGTTTTTGAAAAGTTGTTTTGCATAGGAAAGTTTTCCCACATTCTTTACATTCATAGGATTTCTCCCTTCAGTGAGTTCTTTTGTGTATTTGCAATGATTTTTTTATATGGAAAGGCTTTTCCACACTGCTCACATTCATAGGGTTTCTCTCCAGTGATTCCTTTCATGTGTTTGAAGAAAACTGGGATAAAGGAATGCTTTTTCACATTTCTGACATTTATAAGGTAAATCTCCACTGTGTGTTACCATGTGCTTTCGAAAAGTTACTTGCCACATGAAGGCTTTCCCACATTCCTTACACTCATAGGGCTTTTCTCCAGTGTGGATTCTTTCATGATCTCAAAGATTCTGGGCAGTAGTCAATTCTTTAGAACATGTTATACATACATGTGGTATCTTTCCTCTGTGAAGTCGTACGTGTGCCTATAAGGAACCAAAATGTTTGAAGGCTGTACCACATTGCTTACAATCATAGGGTTGCTCTCTGGTGTGAATTATTTCATGTATTTGGATTCTTTTAGGACTTTTAAAGGCTTTTCCACACTGTTTACATTGATAGGGTTTCCCTCCATTGTGACTGCTTTGATGCATTGTAAGAGAATGGGGATAAATGAATGTTTTCTCACATTTCTTATATTTACAAGGTAAATCTCCAGTGCGTGTTACCACATCTATTCAAAAAGTTGATCTCCATGTCAAGGCATTCCCACATTCTTTATATTCATAGGGTTTCACCCCTGTGTGAGTATTTTTGTGGCTCTAGAGTGATTTTTCATACTGAAAGACTTTTCCACATTGTTTACATTCATAGAGCTTCTCCAGTATGACTCCTTTTATGTGTTCTGAGAGCACTGGGAGAAATGAATGTCTCCCCACAATCTTTACATTTATATACCTTCTCATGGCACTTTTGATGCTCTCTTGGTTTGTATTCAATGTGACATAACATGTGTCTATTAAGGGATGAATGACTCAAGAAGAATTTTCCACATGCACTGCATTCCCTTGGTTTAAAACCAGCAGTTTTCTTCTTCACACTGAGAGTTGGAATAAGCTTCACATTTTCTCCCCAAGAATGAATATCTTTCCTTTCAGAGAGTCTATCATAGGACTTCCATAAGTAATGAGAAGCACATTATTAATGATTTACTTCTTAATTATATTTATGGTATTTATTATCATTTGTAGGAAGAGTGAGGTTTTAAATCTTTTGTGAGTTGTTAGAAGTTGAATATACTGAATGTTTGGCAATAGGACTACCCCTTTTGCTATTAAAAAGTGATACTGAAATATAGGGCTCATGAAAACTGACTGTACATGCACTATATTGCAAACACTGAACATTTATATCAAATTCAAGAAAATATTTTTCAGAGACATTTTCTAAGAATAACTAAATTTGAAGATGGGCATTCTGTTTTGATTGCTTCTTTTAGAATTTTCATTTCAGACCATGATTCCCACAGAAGACATGCTTTGCATTGGGAGTTTCGCTTGCACGCTCAGTTATGTCCAACTCTGTGATCCCATGGACTATAGCCTGCCAAGCGCCCCTGCCCATTGGACTCTCCAGGCAACAATACTGGAGTAGTTCACCATTTCCTTTTCCAGAGGATCTTCCACACCCAGGAACTGAACCCACTTCTGAATCTCCTGCACTGGCAGCATGATTCTTTACCACTACCACCGCCTGAGAAGCATGGCTCACCTTAATTTTCTCCTCTGGTTTTTGAACTGATCTTCAATGTCATGATCTTCCTATCTTGCTTCTACTGATTCCAAATTCCTGAAGTTTTCTAACATCACATCTCTGTAGAGTTTCCTCTGTGAAGAATCCAGTAAACCCCACTGCTCAGGGTGAAGTTCATAGCCACATCCTCAAAGACCAATGAGTCCATTTCCAGGTTTCCTGGGATTATCTGAGTCCTTCCCAAGGACTCTAACGACCAGATCAGATGACAGGACGACTGAAGATGAGTAAGAGTAACTAGGCCGGTAAACCAGCGATGAAAGAACAGGATGCTGGCGACTCCGCACTGTGCAAGCTACTTAACTATTTTTAACGTCCACTTTTTGCTCATCAGTGAAAGAGAACATGGGATACCCCATGTGAGTAGAGCAAGGCGAAATTAAATAGAAGAAAACAGTGGCTGGATAGAGAAAGAAAATAGAAGGGGAATCAAGTGCTTTAAATAATAACTCATTGTAGTCCACCTTCATCCATGAGGCAAGTTTCACACAGTCTAAGAAAAAATTAACCTGGTGGGTAAATAAACATACATACCACAAGCACTGACTTCCACAGATTTTTGTCATCAAGGACAATGAGAGAAGTTGGCCATATCCACACATCAGACTTCCAAATCCAGAAATATCAAATGTCGATCACAAAAAGAATCATGCTATTTGCTCCTTCGTTACTGGTATTCCTTTGCCAATTCTACCACTTTAATAGCTGAATAGGTAGGTGGTGACTGCCTTAGGTGTTTTTTCAAATGCAATTTCTAACAGTGAACCGCATAATATGAAGTTTCCCAGTGGGTCTGTCTCACTAGTGAACTTAATTGGCTCAGTTTGTTCAAACACCCAACTGAGGAATCCAAAGACTTGTGTTTAAGTCCCTAGTGGGAAAATGTGTTAAGATGATAGAGGTCTTTCCTCACTGAACACAGTGGTCAGTATGTCTTGACAGAAACAGATTATCATTCCTCTGCTTTAAGGAAAAACACCCCAAGAATTCTGTTTTATTGACACAGGAATGAAGTAAGATTATACATGAAGTTCAGCTAAACTAATACTTTAAAAGATGGAATTTTACATTGATTAATTCATCTCTACTAATCATTTCAAGGAGTTTCCTTGGTGGCTCAGATAGTAAAGAATCTGCCTGCCATGTAGCTGACCCAGGCTTGATCCCTAGGTTGGAAAGGTCCCCTGGAGAAGGAAATGGCTACCCACTCCAGTTTTCTGGCCTGGAGAATTCCATGGGCAGAGGGCTATAGTCCATGGGATCACAAAAAATTGGATGATTGAGCGACTAACACTTTCACTTTTCAATCATGTCAATGTTCTTGGACATTTCATCACATTTAATAATTTCCCATTAGGAATGTAGTCTTGTGCAAGCCTCAGTGTCTCATATCACTAAAGACAAATGCATTTGTTCACACCAGCCACATTCAGGATTCACAAACATTTACACGAGGAACACACAGAAAATCAAGCCATGGAGGGGTAATATTCTGTGTAATGCTTTTTTCATTAATTCTCTTGTATGACCATTCTTGACTCCCCACTTCAGCTGCTCCTTCCTTTCAGGCCTCAGCTCTTATACTTAGACTTTTCTTGACTGCAGCATGGGATTGCTCTTGTGTCATTGTTCACCCCACATTTTCCCATGGAATAAAGAAGTTTGAAATGGAGAATAAAGTATAATGAAACTAAGCTGGCATAGGATTCTTTGTCAAATTGGCAACCCACTCCAGTACTCTTGCTATGGATAGAGGAGCTTGGTAGGCTGCAGTCCATGGGGTCGCTAAGAGTCAGACATGACTGAGCGACTTCACTTTTCACTTTCATGCATTGGAGAAGGAAATGGCAACCTATTCCAGTGTTCTTGCCTGGAGAATCCCAGGGATGGTGGTGGTGGGCTGCCATCTATGGGGTCGCACAGAGTCAGACATGACTGAAGCGACTTAGCAGCAGCAGCAACAGACAAGACCCTGCCAAGTGGAAGATGTCTGGAGCTGCACTTTGACCCTTTCTATATGTCTTCTTACAGTCCATGACATGTCTTTAGATGCTTCATGTTTTAGATTAAAATAGTGAAGGCTTCTTTGCCAAGCAGCTGTGATTTTTGCAGAACTCTCATGTCTAATAATATCTCAACTGAGTAGATGAGATATAGCTTAGCCCTCATGAAACTAGACTATGAATAACCACTTATTTGTTGAGAGAAAGCAGGCATGATTTTTTCTCCTGATAGAACCTACCTCATAATTTCCTTTACAGTATTTGATAATCATTTATTTTCGGTGACAATATTGAGTGTGGGAGTTATGTTTCACTGCTTAGCTTTTGATAGTTTATTGTTACGGAGTTTTAGCTTCTCTCTCCCGAATTAACTAATAATTTAGCTCACTAACTTATGGTTACCTTTCCTTTTACCTATCATAACACCTATAGATGATAATATTTATTTTACATATGGGGTAAAAATGTGACTGTCACTAAGGCTCTGTGTACTCCAAAATCTGGACAATCACTGCCTTCACACATGGTTAGCTGTTCATTTATAAGCAGTGGCATAGTCAGTAGGAGGCTCTGTAACTGACTCTTCTGGGACTTGTTGAAAAAGCTATTGCTTTCTTTATAAACAGTTTCCAGAGTCCTCTCATAGAAGGGTTTCCTTTTTTTTTTCTGAAGAGTAACTAGGACAGTGTTTACTCCCTTGGGTGGTCCTGATTAATACCACTTCCCATGTACCTGCATTTATGGTACTTAATGTCTCTTGGGCTCAGAGACAAACATAGTGAGAGATACCTGAAGTTGTTGCTATTTCCTGCAATGTAAATTAAAAAAAAAAAAAAAACACACACGAGTAAATGTCTGAGAGAATCGAAATTTCCTTGAAAGCACTACTAACCAGAAGCATTGCCTTAGCTAGGATTTGGGGAAAAAAAAACCCTACATTTGCTTTAGCTTGAATCTCAAAATACCCACTAATCTCAGGTATCTTCAGCCTCTGCATTGCAGGATCCATTTAGAGTTGTCTTTAAAAGGAACCCTTAAAGGCTTGATGGCAAAAGAAGTTAGGGCATATTCTGAGCTTTGAGTTTGTCTCTTGGGGGAAAAACTGTTTCTTTCTAATCTCTGCACCACAGCCATGCATGGCTATATAGCACCAAAATGCACTGGTGATTAATGCTAACAGGCCTTAAAGTACATATCTATATGAACCCTATGAATATAGAAATGTATCTTAACAGAAGCATATGGTGCCCATTTCAGGCCTGTAGGGAATGGGAAGGGATGACATTTTTCATGTAGCTAATTACATCTTCTTACGGAGACAGTCACACAAGTCACTCTTACGGTACATGATTTGCCCACTTTTACTACTTCTCAACTCTTTTTACTTTTCTTCTTAGTGCTTACTACACAATTTAAAGTAGTGATTTAAGAATTAGTCTTAAACATTTTCTTGATTTTCAAGTACTTATAACTGAGTTTGAACTGATTGAACTCAGAGGTATTTTAAATCTGCAGAGGCAACTCAGTCATGGCAGTAGAGACACTTTAAAATGAAATTGAAGTGGGCGGATGTTGTACTTGATGAGTGATATAGGTCTTATTATTTGTAATTAGTTAACCTAGATATAAAATTAAGCATGCTACAGTTTGAGTCCTTGACTTGTCATTTGTTATGAAATCAGTGAATTACAAAGTAATTAAGATAACCTGTCTGTTAATTAAAGTCTGTATTACAAGGGAACGTGTTAGTATTTGGATAATCGAGATGCTGTGTCTGGACACCATTCCAGAATTAAATATGATTTTATTTAATGCATTATAGAAAATCAAGCTGCTTTGAGGTTATTCACATGTTTAATAAGACAAATTATTTCTTGAAGCAATTTCAAACCACTGCTATTTCCTCATAGTTTGTCAAGATGAAATTTAATTAAATTTTTTTTATTTTCAAAAGCAATTGCACATATGTGGTACATATATGTACCACATTTCTTTACCCATTCATATGTTGATGGACATTTAGGTTGTTTCCATATATTGGCTATTGTAGATAGTTCTGCTATGAACATGGAGGGGAAGATATCTCTCTGAGTTCATGATTTCAACACTTTTGGACATATAAGTATGATATATATAAATAGATATATCTACAAATAAGATTGCTCATATGATAACTCTATTTTTAATTTTTTGAAGAAACTGTTTCTCATAGAGGCTGTACAATTTAGTAATCTCACAAACAGTGCCATGAGAATTCTGGTTTCTTCATATCCTAACTGACACTTGTTATTTTCCTTTTTCCCTTAATAATGGCTATCCAAACATGTATAAAACAATATTTCATTGTGGTTTTGATTTGCATTTCCTGGGTAGTGATGTTGAGCATCTTCTCATATATGTCTTGGTCATTTGTTTATCTTCTTTTGGAGAAATGTTTGAGTCCTTTCCTGATTTTAAAATCAGATTATTTGTTTTTTGTTTTGTTAGTGAGTTGTAGGAGTTCCTTGATATTTTGGATATTAATAATTATCAGATACATGGTTTATAAGTATTTCTCATATTCTTTATACTGCCTTTTCATTTTGTTGATTGATTCCTTTGCTGTGAAGCTTTTTGTTTTGATGTATTCCCACTTGTCTGATTTTGCTTCTATAGATCGTTCTTTTGGTGTTGTAGCCAAGAAATCACCACCAAGCCCAGTGTTATGAAGATTTTCACCTCTATTTTATTCTAGGAGTTTTATAATTACAGGTTTTACATCTAAATATTCAGTACATTTTGAGTTTATTTTTGTGTATAGTTTAAGACATTTAACTTTGTAGTATCTTTCAAAATTAGGGAATTTTGTACTAATCTTTCACCTTCTTGATTAAGTTTATTCCTAATTATTTTAGTATTTTCAATGAGATTGTGTTCTTAATTTCCTTTTCAGGTAGTTCATCATTAGTATATATAAATGCAACTTATTTTTGTATGTTAATATGTATCCTGCAACTTTACTATATGCATGTAGTAGTTCTAATAATTTTGTGTGTGTGTAGTCCTTTGGATGTTCTACATCTAAGATTGTGTCACTTAAAATATCAATATTTGAAGTGTCAAGGAGGAAAGAGTTCACAAGTGAAATAAAACATGACTAGAAAAGCAGGAAGAAAATGATGATAATAAAGAAAATTCTTGAGATACAGAGTTTCAAAGAGTGATAGATCAAATAAAGTAAAGCATTGACTGAGAAGTCTCCACTGGTTTGTGTAAAAAGCAAATCATTGTTGGCTTATGCGATAGTGATAGAGCTTAATATGTTTAAATGCCAGAGAAAAGGAGACAAGAGAGAAATATTTGAAGATACAGGGAACAGAAAGAAGAATCTTTAAGGGCTAGCTCTCTGAGGATATTGGATGAGACAACGTTCTGCACAAAATTGATCTTAATATGGGAAAGGAATTTCAATGAAGTAAAATATAAGCAAAAACGTAGTTAGAATGGCAATTTTAGAGCCTATGGATGAGAAAAGAAACCACAGATTTCTCAGTACTTCTTGCTGCCATGCAGGAGGCTAATTAAAACTTTGTAATTTTGACATCCAGTCTCTAAAACTATGAGGGTGTAGTGGTCAAAACACAGAATACTATATGTATTGCTCTCTTTTTTCCTTTTATTTATTTTTTTTCTTTTTGGTTATATATAGGAAGAGAGGACCTCTTCTAGATGATTCTACATTGGTACATGCAAAATTTAAATGTAGAAACAGAAAATGTTGTGGAAGAATCTGTCCTTAGAGCATGTCTTTTTTTGCATGGCAAGACCCTAGGGGTTGGTTTAGGGCAGATGCAAATCTTAATCTCATCTCTGAGACAGACACATGACTCTCTGGCCTAATGACCCTACCTGTCTCACTTGACATCCTCAGTGTTCTGCTTCTTGTTACAGGAAAGATTCTGCAGTTGGTCAGCTCCTTATTTGGCTTGTCTGCAAATATGGAAGCTTATCAGACTGGCTAGTTAGATAATCCTTTGTTTTACCTCTGGATTTTGTTTATTATCATTTGTCTAAGAAGGATTTACTTTACATATTTACTGAACCCATGATTCCTAGGCTCATCATATTTATTTAGCCTGAGACCTCTGGAATATTTAGGTGACAAATAATTATATAATGATTTGTTACATGTTACTTATTTTTAAAAATACCAATATATAACATAAATAAGGTAGATGGGTATTTTCTCTGATAATCTTAGCCCAAACATTGTAGGAATTTGAGGTGATTACAAACATTAACTTGATTAGCTCCTATGAAATAGAAAGCAGAGCCATGTACCAGGGGTGAGCAGGAAGTAGGGTATTTGTAGGTTTCAGTATGATGAAGAAGCATGAAATGGCATTGGAGAGAACACTCTAGCAAGAAAAATAGGATTGCTGGGCAACTTCACAAGCCATTTGAGGTTGGAAACCATGGAGATATAGTGTCCTGATTGCATGCAACTGTCAAATGCGTGATGGTGATAGTGCATTTATGGAGCGGTCTTTGTGGCTTTGAATGCTCTTTTCTACTTCTATTAATTTATTAAGAGAAGCCTGATCCTTTAAGTATCAACTCACATGCTTCATTCTCTGTGAGGCGTTTTCAAGCAAGAGATGCTATACAATACATTTTTGTTAGATTAAAAATTATGCTTCCTTTATGCTTACTCTTCTATGGTCATTTTCTTAAGTTCTTAGTGCTTCAGTTTCTTTACCTGTCAAACATGGATATTAATAATGCCTATTTCTTAGGGCTATTTTGTAGGTTAAACAAGTTCACACATATGAGTTAACACATAAGAAGAATGTGAAGCAGTGTCTGACACAGTTTAAATGCTCAATTAAAATTGCTCATATATATTATTTATCAATGATATTCTTATTATCGAGCTTAGTGCAGGCTTAACAAGTGTAGCAGTTCTATGTCAAGTGCTTGTTGAACAAATGAATGACAGTGGGTAAGATAATAAATACCTTTTTTTTTGGGAAAAACTGATAGTAACAGTGGAAGGATATTCTGAGATGTAATATGAAGTAAAAGAAAGAAACATACAGACTTTGGAATCATACTGAGTTTGTAGCTGGTTGATCTTGATTGAGCAGATTGCTAAATTTCCCTGAGTTTAAAGTTGTTCATTTGAAAAATGAATATGATGGTATTAACTCATGGAGTTGTAGCGATGACTATACATAGTTTCACTCAAGAAGTGAATGGTGGTGTGGTGGTGGTGTTTTAGTCGCTAAGTTGTGTCTGACTCTTTGTGACCACATGGACTATAGATCACCAGACTCTTCTGTCTATGGGATTTCCCAGGCAAGAATACTGGAGTGGGCTGCCATTTCCTTCTCCAGGGGATCTTCCCAACCCAGGGATCGAACCTGTGTCTCCTGCATTGCAGGCAGATTCATTACTGACTGAGCCACCAGGGAAGCCAAAGAGGTGACCACCAGCTTCATCACTGAGGTCACTGTTGCCTTTCTCCTGTCACTTTTTACCTTTCAGTTGTTAGACTTAAAATATTATGACAAAGCATCTCAGGATAGTAATTTTTCTCCTTCCTAAAATGTAATTTTCATCTTAATTTTAATTAACTTCTCCATCTAGTAATGTAATTCTCCTGGGTGGTGAAAGTTGGAGTGATGGGTGCTGCTTACAAATTTCAGGTGGTACGATGTTAGTAATATTCTGATGTTTACCTAAATAGAGGAGCAGCAATGCTGCACAAAAGACAGGGCTCGATTTTGATACAAAATCTGATATACAAAGAGACTTATTTTGGGAACAAAACAACTGAAAATACTGGGGTTGTATTTAAGTTAACAGCTGTAGGCATTAGTCATGAGTGTCTTACAGATGAGTTAATTCAGTTCCTTGGGTGAAAGAGATGCAGAAGGAAGTCTAACACAGTCTTCTGATGAGATGAGTCACTGTGATTATAACAGAAAATAACATAACGGTTGAAGAAAGCTCTGATTCCTAATTGGTTGCTACATTGCAAGATCAGCCTCTCTAAACAGTCACAGACCAATAGTAAACTCAGAGAAAAATAGTTTAGTGCCCAGTAGGACCTCATTGATTCATAAACAATTTGAGTTTTCCCATTACATTTTTTTTTTTTAAACTGTATTTTCAAGGACCAAGGGAAAGTGAACCAGTTCTTTGATTCTTGACTTTGGTGGAGTGAGAGAGGGTTGAGTTTAGGCAGTCATTTCCCCATCTTGAATCCAAGTGTTAGAGAGTATATTTATTTCTTAATTAATGTGAACAGCTGTTTATGACAAAGAAAAGATGAAAGATAAGTAAATCCATTAATACTTCTTTCAACCTCATGGTTTACTACATTGTTTTCATTTTTCTCTTTCTCTCTCACTCACCAGTCTTATATTTTAAGGTTCTACCCTTAAATGCAGTGTGTCCATTCCTATTGGTCCAGCTTCATTTATCAATAAATTTTTTGAGAAAAATAGTTTTGATTTCCCTGTGTTTTCCCTGAGTTATTTTTCACAATAGATGAAAAGTATCATTCTCAAAACCAAATCATTCACATCACTTCTCTTCAGTTGCTCCCCTGAGTTTCCACATTCACTTAACATTAATGGCCCTTCGTAAAGACATGTAACCTTGACCTCCTCTCCAGTCTTACTGACTTGTGGTTTCTTCTTCTGACATTATACTGTTGTAGCTATTAAATGCATGTTTCTTTTGTATGTATTCTTGCTGATGTCTGTTTGTATATACCGTGAGCCTTTCCTGGGCTGTCCTTCTTTTGGCCTTCATCACTTGTCAAATGTTAGTTCTTCCTTCAAAACTCCACTCAGTTATTTCTTCTACTGTTAAACTTTCCCTGTGTCTCATGTAGAATCAGATACTCACTCTTGTCCCTGTGCCACCATGTACAGTATTCTTCTATGGCTGCCTATATCTCTCTTCGCATCATGGTTTCTATAACTACCTTTACCACTAGACACTGAGCTACTTATGGGCATAGCACATTCAGCTTCTTCTCTTTAATTTCCAGAAGACTTGATACAGGGTAGAGGATAAAAAAAAAATTTTGTTGAACTTAATTCACAAATTATAGATAATGGTAAATTTCATCAACAACATAGTATAAACAAAGCATAAACAATGAATTCTACTTGTTTTCCTTACTTTGCCATTAAAATTTATAGGATGCAGAAAAGATAGATATTCTCTGTAGACTTTGGCTTTCCACATAGTTACAGAGAGTTGAATAGTCAAGTCCCTTTTCAGCAAAAATATATTTTAAGCCTATATTGAGACCACTGGAATAAGCTAAACAAACTCTTTTTGTGTTTCTTATAATGGCTGCATGATCTTATTTTTCAAACAATTTATATCATATTGTTAGGCAGTTACAATAGGAAAAAGGAGTCCAAAATGGTGGTGGCTAAAAGACAAAGAAAGAGAAAAACCTGTGAAAATGGAACAAAAGAAGACATGTGGACCGGAGTGAGAACTTCAGGTGAAACAAACACACCCCTTTCTTGGCTAGCCCAATTTGCATAGGGCAGGCTCTGCAGGGAGAAGACAAATGTATAAAAGGAGGAAGCCAAGACAGATTGAGGCCTCTCCTTTGGGCCACCCTTGGCCCGCCCTCATGCCTCAAGGATGTACTATCCTTTGCTTGAGAATAAAACTCTGAGCTGTAACCTAGCTGTAACACTGGTCTGCTGTTTCAAATCTTTGCTGCAGCAAGACAGAACCAAGGAAATTACACACTCCTCCAGCAATATCATGCAAATACCATATTCTAGAGACTAGTAGGTTACTTCCTGGGAAGGACTATTAAAGGTGAATTTACATCTTTAGGTGAAAGGCAGCCTTTTCAATAATCAATGTGGTTCCAAAGCTGAGGTACATAAAGGGAGCAGGTTTGTTTGGCATAGCTAGAATTCATTTTGTATTGGCCAGTACTTTAATATTTCCACACTACTTTTTTTTCTCCTGATACAACCTATTCAATGACTTGGAGGCAAATACTCTGTGTTCTCCTTTGTTTTCAAGCTTTCAGTTTTGGAGTATGAGTAATATATTATCTAAGTTTCAGGCCAAGATCACACCAACTATTTTACTTTGAGTTGAAATAAACATCAAGCTACTCAATATGATAGGATTAGCTAATCTTGTAGCATTTTCAGGAGGCTGAATTTTTCCCTCAATTTTTATGTCAGTGATATTTCAAAGAAAGTATTTGAAAGTATACTTTCAAATACACAGTATTTCAAAGAAAGTCAGAAATGATTTCAAACTTTTGTTACTTCAGATATGGAAAATATATGCCCTGATAGATTTTTGTAATACATTCCAGGTACCTGGAGAATGTGTATGTGTTGGTGGGGTGATAGGGAGAAGGAAGGGAATAGAGAGAATGTATATGGGGGAAAGAGTGTTAGTCACTTGTTTCCAACTCTTTGCAACCTCGTGAACTGTAGCTCATCAGGCTCCTCTGTCCATGGTATTCTCCAGGCAAGAATTCTAGAGTTAATGGGCATTCCTTTCTCCAGGGGATCTTCCCAACCCAGGGATCAAATCCTGATTTCTCACATTACGGGCAGATTCTTTACCTTTTGAGCCACTAGGGAACTATTTAGGGAAAAAACTTAGAGTCAATAAATACCTAAATATTTCTGGAGATAATCTGGCTAGGTTTTAAAGTTTTAAAGTAAGTGTTAAATGTTAGGAACTAATACATGGGAAGCAAGAATAATGAGTTTTTCATTTTATATGAGACAGACAAAATAGATTTATATGCTTACCTTTCTTTATCTTGACTTCACAATACTTTTATTTTATTTTTTCCAGAATACTTTTAAAATCATGAGATCAGCCTTACTTTAATAAGGCTTTTTTACATGTAAAGAGATTTCCGATCCAGAGACATAATAATATATATAAAACTGGGTATAAGAAGCACTGCATGTAAATATATGATCAGGAAGAAGGCTTGGGACTTTACAAGCTTGAGAAGCCTTGAGCAGGGACTTGAGCAGCCTTGAATATGAATGTCAGTTTGAAAACAGAAGGGACATAAATGAGTAGAGAAGGGAAAGGCCACCCACTCCAGTATTCTGGCCTCGCGAGAATTCCATGGACTATATAATCCATGGGGTCGCAAATACACATGATTGAGCAACTTTCATTTCACTTTCAAATGAGCAGAAATTAGATGTGAAATTGTTACAATTTCTGAACAAGATCTACTTGAGAATGCAGAAACCTTTACCTTTGGAAGACAAATATGCTAAGTCACTTCAGTCGTGTCTGACTCTGTGAGACCCCATAGATGGCAGCCCACCAGGCTCCCCCGTTCCTGGGATTCTCCAGGCAAGAGTACTGGAGTGGGTTGCCATTGCCTTTAGAAGACAAATATATTTCCTTTTAAATTTAAGGTGAAATTTGAAACATGAATTTATAAAATTTCTATGTGAATGCTTTTATCCATAAAGAAAAAATGCCATCTTAGATAAATAACATAATTAAAGATACTGTGAAAGAAATATCAATTCAAAGACTGGGTATGATTAGCCATTATGATATAGCTAGGAAATAATGAGAAGTTTATTAATAGGCAGATGAGAAGTAATTTTTTTCTGAACTTTCAGATTTCCCAATCATAACATTCATGAAATTAACCACTAGCTAGTTAAGGAATTATGAACATCATTCACTATATCATTTTAAATTTTATTTATCACTAGTATCAACATTTACAAGTATATGTTTCATTATTCTATTTTAAACACAAAGCACATTGCTGGTAAGTAGCTTCAGTTGTATCCGACTCTGTGCAACCCCACAGATGGCAGCCCACCAGGCTCCCCGTCCCTGGGATACTCTAGGCCAGAACACTGGAGTGGGTTGCCATTTCCTTTTCCAATGTGTGAAAGTGAAAAGTGAAAATGAAGTCGCTCAGTTGTGTCTGACTCTTAGCGACCCCATGGACTGCAGCCTACCAGGCTCCTCCATCCACGGGATTTTCCAGACAAGAGTACTGGAGTGGGGTGCCATTGCCTTCTCCACAAAGCACATTAAAATATAATTTTTTGATATTTGCTTTATTAAGGTATAATTTACATGAAGTATAATTCAGCATTTAATTGTATAGGTTGATGAATCTTAACAAGTGGTTACATTTGTTCAGGAACTACAACAATAATGATGTAGAATATTTCCAGCACCTCCAAAATTCTCTAGTACCCTTTTGCGGTCAGTTTCCTCCTCTAAGTTGTTGAGTGCATTGGCCTAAGTTGTTTTTACTTTATTATCCTTTTAATGTCTGAAATTTCTCAAGTAATATGCCTTTCATCACTCCTAATATTGGAGATTTATATCTTCTCTTTTTTCTTTTTTAAAAAAAAATTATTTATTTTTTTAATTGAAGGATACTTGCTTTAAGAATTTTGTTGTTTTCTGTCAAACATAAACATGAATCAGGCATAGGTGTATATATGTCCCCTCCCTCTTGGACCCCTCTCTGATCTCCCTCCCCTTCCCACCCGTCTAAGTTGACACAGAGTCCCTGTTTGAGTTCCCTGAGACATACACAAAATTCACATTGGCTATCTATTTTACATACAGTAACATGTTTCCATGATACTCTCTCCATACATCTCAACTTCTCCTCCCTCTCCCTGTGTGCATAAGTCTGTTCTCTATGTCTGTTTTTCCATTGCTGTCTTGCAAATAAATTCATCTTTACCATTATCTTTCTCTTTTTTTGACTTACTTCACTCTGGACAATAGGCTCTAGTTTCAGCCACCTCATTAGAACTGACTCAAATGTGTTCCTTTTTATGGCTTAGTAATATTCCATTGCGTATCTATACCACAGCTTCTTTAGCCATTCATATGTTGATAGACATATAGGTTGCTTTCATGTCCTAGCTATTATAAATAGTGCTTCAATGAACATTGGGGTACATGTATCTCTTTCAATTTCGGTTTCCTCTATATATCCCTAGGAGTGGGATTGTTGGATCATATGTTGATTTATTCCTAGTTTTTTATACTGTCTTCCATAGTGACTATATCAATTTGCATTCCCACCAACAGTACAAGTTCAGTCCAGTTCAGTCACTCAGTCACGTCTGACTCTTTGCAACCCCATGGACTGCAGCACACCAGGCCTCCCTGTCCATCACCAACTCCCAGAGTTTACTCAAACTCATGTCCATTGAGTCAGTGACACCATCCAACCATCTCATCCTCTGTCATCCCCTCTCCTCCCACCTTCAATCTTTCCCAGCATCAGGGTCTTTTCTAATGACTCAGCTCTTCACATCAGGTGGCCAAAGTATTAGAGTTTCAGCTTCAGCATCAGTCCTTCCAGTGATCATTCAGGACTGATTTCCTTTAGGATGGACTGGTTTGGTCTCCTTGCAGTCCAAGGGTCTCTCAAGAGTCTTTTCCAACACCACAGTCCAAAAGCATAAATTCTTGGGTGCTCAGCTTTCTTTATAGTTCGACTCTTACATCCATACATGACTACTGGAAAAACCATAGCCTTGACTAGATGGACATTTGTTGGCAAAGTGATATCTCTGCTTTTTAATATGCTGTCTAGGTTGGTCATAACCTTTCTTCTAAAGATCAAGTGTCTCTTAATTTCCTGGCTGCAGTCATCATCTGCAGTGATTTTGTAGCCCCCAAAAATAAAGTCAGCTAGTTTCCACTGTTTCTCCATTTATTTTCCATAAAGTGATGGGAATGGATGCCATGATCTTTGTTTTCTGAATGTTGAGCTTTAAGCAAACTTTTTGACTCTCCTCTTTCACTTTCATCAAGAGACTGTTTAGTAATTCTTCACTTTCTGCCATAAGGGTGGTGTCATCTGCGTATCTGAGGTTATTGATATTTCTCCTGGCAATCTTAATTCGAGCTTGTGCTTCATCCAGCCCAGCATTTCTCATGATGTACTCTGCATAGAAGTTAAATAAGCAGGGTGACAATGTACAGCCTTGACATACTCCTTGTCCTATTTGGAACCAGTCTGTTGTTCCATGTCCAGTTCTAACTGTTGCTACCTGACCTGCATACAGATTTCTGAAGAGGTAGGTCAGGTGGTCTGGTATTTCCATCTCTTTCAGAATTTTCCACAGTTTATTGTGATCCACACAGTCAAAGGCTTTGGCATTGTCAATAAAGCAGAAATAGATATTTTTCTGGAACTCTCTTGATTTTTTGATGACCCAGCAGATGTTGGCAATGGGTCTCTAGTTCCTCTGCCTTTTCTAAAACCAGCTTAAGCCTCTTGAAGTTCACGGTTCACACATTGTTGAAGCCTGGCTTGGAGAATTTTGAGCATTAATTTACTAGCATGTGAGATGAGTGCAATTGTTCGGTAGTTTGAGCATTCTTTGGCATTGCCTTTAAATGAAAAGTGACCTTTTCCAGTCCTGTGGCCACTGCTGAGTTTTCCAAATTTGCTGGCATATTGAGTGCAACACTTTCACAGCATCCTCCACACCCTCTCCAGCATTTATTGTTTGTAGTCTTTGTGATGATGGCCATTCTGACTGGTGTGAGGTGATATCTCGTTGTAGTTTTGATTTGCATTTCTCTAAAAATGAGCAATTTTGAGCATCTTTTCATCTGTTTGTTAGTCATCTGTATGCCTTCTTTAGAGAAATTTCTGTTTAGGTCTTTCCCCCACTTTTTGATTTGGTTGTTTATTTTTCTGGCATTGAGTTGTATGAGCTGCTTGTGTATTTTGGAAATTAATTATTTGTTAGTTGTTTCATTTGGTACTATTTTCTCCCATTCCTTTTCACCTTGTTTATAGTTTCTTTTGCTATGCAAAAACTTTTAAGTTTAACTAGGCCCACTTTCTTTACTCTTGTTTTCATTTCCATTACTCCAAGAGGTGGGTCATGGAGGATCTTGTTTGATTTATGTTGCTGATTGTTCTGCCTATGCTTTCCTCCAAGAGTTTTATAGTTTCTGATCTCACATTTAGCTCTTTAATCCATTTTGAGTTTATTTTTGTGTGATCTTACATTTAGCTCTTTAATCCATTTTGAGTTTATCTTTGTGTGTGGTGTTAGAAGGTGTTCTAATTTCATTCTTTTACATTTAGCTGTCCAGTTTTCCCAGCACCATTTATTGAAGAGGATATCTTTGCCCTGTTGTACATTCTTGCCTCCTTTGTCAAAAATAAGATGCCCATAGGTGTGTGGGTTTATTTCTGGGCTTTCTGTCTTGTTCCATTGATCTATATTTCTGTTTTTGTGCTAGTACCATACTGTCTTGATGACTACAGCTTTGTAGTACAATCTGAATGAATTTTGAAGTATATTCAATCTCTTCCTATGTATTCATATTTATGGTATTATTTGGATTGAATACCAGTAAATAATTTCAAAGTCATTTTATGTCTAATCCACTCAGTAAGAATCTAGTGAGGATCACATGCATTAATTCTTCTGGAGGTTGGAGATAATAGATAAATAAAATGCAGTCTCTGCCCTATAATCAAATAGAATAGATTTTTGGAAAAATATTGTTAACTGTCAAATCACATCCACTAAACCC
The DNA here is from genome assembly GCF_055505025.1 of Bos grunniens. NCBI lineage: Eukaryota > Metazoa > Chordata > Mammalia > Artiodactyla > Bovidae > Bos > Bos grunniens. The sequence goes on along the minus strand of NC_141168.1, from coordinate 47,088,421 downwards.
AGAGTGCCCATGCTTGAATATAACTTTTCCTGTCTGATTCAATATACTTTATTAGAAAAATGAAGTTTAAAAGTTAGTGCATAATTTACTGATTACTTGCTACTCTCATCATGTATGAAATTTAGAGCTGATAGTTAATCTCTCAATTTTCTGTTGAGGGAACAATAGAGACTAAATTTCTATAGTTGTACACTGTGCATTCACATATCAGCACAGACAGTTGCATCCAGAAATGATACTAATAAGCATTCTGGAGAAATATAATGGTGAAAGCATTGATAGCTTACAGTGAAAGATTTCAGATTCCTAATCTCTGAAGAAGATTTAGCTTCAACACCAGGGACCAGGTTTGACCACTCAGGGCTCTTGTGTGATACAAGTTTTATTACAGTGAAGAGGGACAGAACAAGCTTCTGACATAGACATCAGAAGGGGGTGGAGAGTGTCCCCCTCACTAGTCTAAGCAAGGGAGTTATATATTTTTAGTTAGTCATTACAATAAATCAAAAGAAGGTTGTAAAATTTTACCAGACCCACTCCCACAATTTACATTTTAAGGTAACAGAATTAGACCTTAACAATAGAAAGATCTTACCAGACCCACTCCCATAATATACATTTTAACAGGATTAGTCAGAAGGTTTTCAAGAAGGACAAACTGACCTCAAACTGGATACTGCTGTTGTTATATAATCTTTAGTATAATCATTAAACTGAGTTGTTTGTTGTTTGTTGCAGTTCCAGGTTTAAAGATAAAAAACCATTTATGTGACTAAGACTAAGGAATGTAGAAGAAAAAAAAGACATTTGTCCTTTCCTCCTCCTTGAGAATTCCAGATCCCTATCTCCTCAAGAGCCCCAGACTCCTTTCTCCTCCTTGGGGATCCCGGACTTCTTATCAACCTGCCCAGCAATTAACTCTCTCAACAGTATTTTAAAAGAGAATTTTTTAAAGTGCTTTACACCAGGTATAACTTAAAAAATCTTATGTTTTAAAATACTGCTGAAAGAGTCGATGAAATTTAAAGATGCTTGCTCCTTGGAAGAAAAGCTAGTACCAACCTAGACAGTATATTAAAAAGCAGAGACGTTACTTTTCCAACAAAGGTCCATCTAGTCAAAGCTATGGTTTTTCCAGTAGTCATGTATGGATGTGAGAGTTGGACTATAAAGAAAGTTGAGCACCAAAGAATTGATACTTTTGAACTGTGGTGCTGGAGAACCAAAGAATTGATGCTTTTGAACTGTGGTGTTGGAGAAGACTCTTGAGAGTCCCTTGGACTGCAACGAGATCCAATTAGTCCATCCTAAAGGAAATCAGTCCTGAATATTCATTGGAATGACTGATGCTGAAACTCTAATACTTTGGCCACCTGATGCGAAGAACTGACTCATTAGAAAAGACCCTGATGGTGGGAAAGATTGAAGGTGGGAGGAGAAGGGGATGACAGGTTGAGATGGTTAGATGGCATCACTGACTCAATGGACGTAAGTTTGAGTAAACTCTGGGAGTTTGTGATGGACAGGGAAGCCTGGAGTGGAAGCCTGGTATGCTGCAGTCCATGGGATTGCAAAGAATTGGATATGACTAAGCAACTGAACTGAATTGAACACCAGGTATCATTTATTTTTTTTACACAGCCTATTTGGAAAAGACCTACCTGTTCAAAGAAAGAACAACATGATTACTGTTGTAATTTTTTATTCTGAGGGGATGCTGTGGGAGCAGGAATATCACAGGCAATTCATTTAAAAAAAGACCCAGAGGGATAGTATGGGGAGGGAGGTGGGAGGGGGGTTCAGGATGGGGAACATGGTGTATACCCGTGGCGGATTCATGTTGATGTATGGCAAAACCAATACAATATTGTAAAGTAATTAACCTCCAATTAAAATAAATAAATTTATATTAAAAAAAATTCTATCACTAGCAATGAATAGGGTTTAATTTCATTATGGTTCAAAAGTCTCCCAAGGGTGTTATTCTGATTTCTTGCTCTGGGAGCCAATTGTGTTATTAGAATAACAAGATGGTATATTTTCTTAATCACCTCCATTGGCTTTTTATTTTGAAGAGACTATGTTTCACTTGTGATGGAAGAGATGAGTTGAGTTAGACATAAATCTTTAGAATAAAGCCTGGGAATGAAGTGGATATTCTGGGCAAAGCTCTAAGTGACAAGCTTTTGATTAGTCTTTCTTAACCTTAGGCAATTTCTTGATTGGTTAACAATGAATTAGGCTTTCAGGCATTACTCAGGTAATATGATCCTATTTCAGAAATGTAAGGAACAAAGGAAAAAGTTGGCAGATTCCAAAATTTATGAAGATTCAAGCATACTGGACACATTCAAATGTGGTATTTCTGGTAGGACGTTGAAGGGAAAACAGTACACTGAGTACTTTGTGATCATTCATATATATGTGATTTATTTACGATTTGAAACTCTTTCCTCTACATTTATTTGATGTGGATTGTAAAACTAAACACAGGATTCTAGTTAAAAGGAATAGAGCAAAACAGAATATGAGGCATCTACAATTCTCACAATAGTTGAGCACTCAGTTTTAACTCTGAATTTCCTGTAAACCAAAGCAGAATGAAACCTATATTGGGATATATAGTTCTTAGATTTGCTGGGTTGCTGGTTTGACTCATCAACTTAATAGCTATAAGTAAATTATTTATTTTCTCTCTTCCTCTCTAATCCTCAGGGCTTCCCTGGTGGCTCAGACAGTAAGGAATCTGCCTGCAATTCAGGAGACCTGGGTTCAATCCTTGGATTGGGAACATCTGCTGGAGAAGGGCATGGCAACCCACTCCAGTATTATTGCCTAGAGAATCCCCATGGACAGAGGGCTCCAGTCCATGGGGTCACAAAGTTGGACATGACTGAGCAAAATTTAAGCACACTATAATCCTCAAGTACAAGAGGAGATAATAGTACCTACACCATGGGGCTGTTTTGGGAACCACTGCCTGGAAAATCCCATGGACGGAGGAGACTGATGGGCTGCAGTCCATGGAGTCGCTAAGAGTCGGGCACGACTGAGTGATTTCACTTTCACTTTTCACTTTCATGCATTGGAGAAGGAAGTGGCAACCCACTCCAGTATTCTTGCCTGGAGAATCCCAGGGACAGAGGAGCCTAGTGGGCTGCTGTCTATGGGGTTGCACAGAGTCGGACACGACTGAAGCGACTTAGCAGCAGCAGCAGTAGCTATTGCTACATGTAAGACACATAAAAGAGCGCTGTATACATAGCACATGCTCAGTATAGTTCAATAAGTATTAGCAATGAAGATTAATAGTGTTATAATTGTCCGCTAAATGATAATATGATCATTTATATAGATAGTTTCTTCCTCCCTTAGCCTCCCCCAGTAACTACATTCAAAAAAGCACATAGGGCCAGGATAACCTGAAGGGAAATTGCTTAGTAGAATACACTCCTTATTTAAGTGTGACATTCAAAAAGGAACAAGAATATATTCTACAAAAGTATGTTTCTTTTTATCAACTCTACCCAGAAACTGAGACCTGAACATTAATGCATAATGCAGAAAAGGCATTGTTGGAGCAAAGTGATGAATCAGTATAGTGTGGACACCCGAGTTCCTGTTAATCTACTACAGGAATAAAGGTCTGAGAACTTGGGGTATTGTACACATGAGGCCACCCCTTCAATTACTAAGAGTCTGAAGCAGCTTTTGTTTGGCTTGAGTCACTCCCAAGCTGAATTCTGCTAAGTGAAGAGGTACTCTTCTGTGTGGTGACTAATGTGAGGACTACATGCTTGAGTTATCAGACATTAAAGAGCCAGACTTGGAGTGCTGTTGTGAAGATGTGGAAACCAAAATTGTTTTCTTGCTACAAGGTTTAACTTACTTTCTCACATCAATTAGTCTCCAGAATGCCTGTAGGTAAAACGGATATTTTTCTGCAAAATGAGCTTTAAATCTATTGAATTACTTGCCACATTACATGGATGAGAAAATTTTAACCTAAAGAAAATTTAAGGAGAAATGTTATCAATATATCATTCTAATCCCCCCCAAAACACAAAAGAAACATTTGTGTGAGTCTTGTGAACAAGGTCCACATTTCAATAGGACTCTTTTCTAGTTGGTCTGCCAGAATCAACTGGCTCCTAAAAATACCAGTAGGAAGTCAAATTGACAAGTTCAGATTACTACTACAGACAGTCCTCTAAATAGTATAATTCTAGTGTTGACATTGTTCTATGATTCCAGATTGTTGCTTGGAGGTGTATTTTACCAGCATATGATAAATACCATTTCACTAGAAAAAAACATTGATTGTGCTATTTTTTGTAATTGAACCAAATCAGTTCAACACATATATCAAAATATTTAAATATAAAATTTTAAATTGTGTGTGCATCTAGGACATAGAAGTAATGAAAGATAGTAAAAGTGAAAGTTGCTAAGTCATGTCTGACTCTTTGTGGCCCCATGGACTACACAGTCCATGGAATTCTCTAAGCCAGAATGCTGAATGGGTTGCCTTTCCCTTCTCCAGGAGATCTTCCCAACCCAGGGATCAATCTCTGGTCTTCCACATTGCAGGCAGATTCTTTGTCAACTGAGCTATCAGGAAATAGTACAACTTGGAGAAGGCAATGGCACCCCACTCCGTACTCTTGCCTGGAAAATCCCATGGATGAAGGAGCCTGGTAGGCTGCAGTCCATGGGGTCGCTAAGAGTTGGACACAACTGAGCGACTTCACTTTGACTTTTCACTTTCATGCATTGGAGGAGGAAATGGCAACCCACTCCAGTGTTCTTGCCTGGAGAATCCCATGGACAGAGGAGCCTGGTGGGCTACTGTCTATGGGGTCAGACACGATGGAAGCAACTTAGCAGCAGCATCAAACTTAAGATTCAGAGTTAGTTTTTAATAAGCTATTCCTTCTAGTGGGGTAGAAATATGATAAAAGATCAAAGACTGAGAAATGAGTTACAATTTTTCTAGCTCAGCTCAACTACAGATAGTCACAAGGGTACTGGTAAAGAACACCAATTCTGGCTATGGATTTAGAGAAGGAGTTGAACTTTAGTCTCAGTTTTAATGTTTACTTGCTGTATTCTTACTGTATATGCTGCTGCTGCTGCTGCTAAGTCACTTCAGTCATGTCCGACTCTGTGCGACCCCACAGACGGCAGCCCACCAGGCTCCCCCATCCCTGGGATTCTCCAGGCAAGAACACTGGAGTGGGTTGCCATTTCCTTCTCCAATGCATGAAAGTGAACAGTGAAAGTGAAGTCACTCAGTCTTATCCGACTCTTAGTGACCCCATGGACTGCAGCCTACCAGGCTCCTTCATCCATGGGATTTTCCAGGCAAGAGTACTGGAGTGGGGTGCCATTGCCTTCTCCACTTACTGTATATAGATAGGAGAATATTTCTGAAAGTTCTGTTTGAAGTTCTCTGACTTTGGAAGATGAAAAAACCTATTTGAGGAATTTCATGAGGATTTTTTTAAATAGAAACTATAGTTAAAATTGTCTCACTTTGGATTAGATATAGGACATGCCTACTTGGTGTTGATTGAGATAGTGATAATTATTGCCTTGATTCCTGTCTCCTGTACAATGTCCTGAACCTCCAACCATAGTTCATCAGGCACTCTGTCTATCAGATCTAGTCCCTTAAATCTATTTCTCAATTCCACTGTATAGTAATAAGGGATTTGATTTAGGTCATACCTGAATGGTCTAGTGGTTTTCCCCACTTTCTTCAATTTCAGTCTGAATTTGGCAATAAGGAGTTCATGATCCAAGCCGCAGTCAGCTCCTGGTCTTGTTTTTGCTGACTGTATAGACTTCTCCATCTTTGGCTGCAAAGAATATAATCAATCTGATTTTGGTGTTGACCATCTGGTGATGTCCATGTGTAGAGTCTTCTCTTGTGTGGTTGGAAGAGGGTGTTTGCTATGACCAGTGCATTCTCTTGGAAGAACTCTATTAGCCTTTGCCATGCTTCATTCTGGACTCCAAGGCCAAATTGGCCTGTTACTCCAGGTGTTTCTTGACTTCCTACTTTTGCATTCCAGTCCCCTATAATGAAAAGGACATCTTTTTTGGGTATTAGTTCTAGAAGGTCTTGTAAGTCTTCATAGAACTGTTCAACTTCAGCTTCTTCGGTGTTACTGGTCAGGGCATAGACTTGAATTACCGTGATATTGAATGCTTTGCCTTGGAAATGAACAGAGATCATTCTGTCATTTTTGAGATTGCACCCAAGTAATCCATTTCGGACTCTCTTGTTGACTATGATGGCTACTGCATTTCTTCTATGGGATTCCTGCCCACAGTAGTAAATATAATGGTCATCTGAATTAAATTCACCGATTCCAGTCCATCTTAGTTCACTGATTCCTAGAATGTCCATGTTCACTCTTGTCATCTCCTGTTTGACCACTTCCAGTTTGCCTTGATTCATGGACCTGACATTCCAGGTTCCTATGCAATATTGCTCTTTACAGCATCGAATCTTGCTTCTACCACCAGTCCCATTGACAACTGGGTGTTGTTTTTGCTTTGGCTCCATCCCTTCATTCTTTCTGGAGTTATTTCTCCACTGATCTCCAGTAACATATTGGGCACCTACTGACATGGGGAGTTCATCTTTCAGTGTCCTATCTTTTTGCCTTTTCATTCTGTTCATGGGGTTCTCAAAGCAAGAATATTGAAGTGCTTTGCCATTCCCTTCTCCAGTGGGCTACATTCTGTCAGGAAGCAACAGTTGGAACTGGACATGGAATAACAGACTGGTTCCAAATAGGAAAAGGAGTACGTCAAGGCTGTATATGGTCACCCTGCTTATTTAACTTATATGCAGAGTACATCATGAGAAATGCTGGGCTGGAAGAAGCACAAGCTCGAATCAAGATTGCCGGGAGAAATATCAATAACCTCAGATATGCAGATGACACCACCCTTATGGCAGAAGGTGAAGAGGAACTAAAAAGCCTCTTGATGAAAGTGAAAGTGGAGAGTGAAAAAGTTGGCTTAAAGCTCAACATTCAGAAACCAAAAATCATGGCATCCGGTCCCATCACTTCATGGGAAATAGATGGAGAAACAGTGGAAACTGTCAGACTTTATTTTTGGGGGCTCCAAAATCACTGCAGATGGTGATTGCAGCCATGAAATTAAAAGATGTTTACTCCTTGGCAGGAAAGTTATGACCAACCTAGATAGCATATTAAAAAGCAGAGACATACCTTGCCAACAAAGGTCCATCTAGTCAAGGCTATGGTTTTTCCAGTGGTCATGTATGGATGTGCGAGTTGGACTATAAAGAAAGCTGAGCACCGAAGAGTTGATGCTTTTGAACTGTGGTGTTGGAGAAGACTCTTGAGAGTCCCTTGGATTGCAAGGAGATCCAACCAGTCCATCCTAAAGGAGATCAGTCCTGGGTGTTCATTGGAAGGACTGATGTTGAAGCTGAAACTCCAATGCTTTGGCCACCTGATGTGAAGAGCTGACTCATTTGAAAAGACCTTGATGCTGGGAAAGATTGAGGGCAAGAGGAGAAGGGGACAGCAGAGGATTAGATGGTTGGATGGCATCATCAACTCGATGGACATGGGTTGGGTGGAGTCCAGGAGTTGGTGATGGACAGGGAGGCCTGGCGTGCTGCGGTTCAGGGTGTCGCAAAGAGTCGGACACGACTGAGCTACTGGACTGAACTTAGTGATTGCCTTAAAATGTTTGCTAAATGAGAATTTTTCACTACTGACCTTCATATTAAAGGATTTGGATTCCTAATGATTTTTAAACTTTGCTTTCCTATATCATTAGCATAAAGTCCCTCTATGTTTTAGGAGAGAAAAGATCCCAATGTGAAATGAGCCCTAATTTCAGCTATAATATTTTTCTAACAGTGCAGAACTGGTGCTACTCTGAAAGATGGAAAGAAATGTGTTCTACTTAATGAGTTCTCCATCCCCTCTAAGATAACCAAGAGAATCAGTGATGACATTGAAATCTAGAGTCTATGAACAAGTTTTATCCTTTTAGGCTTCTGAGGCAAAATTAGCTGAAAACACTTTTTTTTCATAGAATAAAATGATACTAGAATAAAATGATACAGAATATATGATACTAGTATTGTAGAGATATGAGATGGAAGCAGATTTTTAAAATCTGGATGAGAGATAACAAAATACTGTGTATAGTGTACACAAGACATAATTAGCAATTCAATTTTTTCTAATAAAATATGAGAGTATATTCATTTCTATGCTTTCTTACATGTTTTATTGACTTCTTATACAGGGATTGTATGTGTAAAACTAATGTGGAAATCAAGGATAGCTATGAAGTAAATCAAAGTCAAAATGCTGAAAGAAGAAATTTGAGATGCTCCTTTTAAAAAAATAAAGTGATTCCTAAATCAACTCATGGATGTCTGACATTCCTCCAGATTAATACCAGAGTTCTCTGAGGCTTACTAATAGCATACAGAAGGAAAATTTTAAGTTTTTGATGAAAGATGAGGGCCATTTTAAAGATATGCATTCCCAAGATTTATTATTTAATCACAAATATTTGCAGCCTAAGGTAGAAATTGCTTTGATGTAAATATTTACAGTTAAACACAATGGTGTTTAAATCGTCTTATATCATCAACCTTCATTGTTTCAAATATGGCACAATAAAACTAATTCCTACTTTTAATTACAAACATCTAATTATTTTTTGTTTAATTAAATGGAATATTTTGAGTGGGTTATAGAGTACATTTAGCCATGGAAGTGTCTGAAACGATGTCATTGAGAAAACATAATATAGCACCAGCCATAAAATGTCATGGTTAATGAGAAACTCACTGAAAGCCATTCAAAGGATTTCTCTATTAACTTTTGCAAATGCACGCTTTGAATCTGTAAATCTTTATGGGAAAACATTTTACCAAATGTACTGTGGTTTACATTTAAAAGCACTATGTAGTTTATAGTTAAAAGCAATTATGATTCACTCTATCTGCTGATCTGGCTAAGGGCAAAGTGCTCACAGAACACAAAACCCCCTTTTAAGGACAGTAAGGATAATTGTTTAAATTCAGAGCATCAGCCACCTTCCAAAAGGGGTCAGTGACATCCTTGTAATAAGACCAGCTTCACTGAATATATGTTAAGAGATATTAGGGGCCAAAATAAGTTTATAGAGGGGGGAAAAATCAGGAAAAGATTGTGGTAGAACTGTCTGTTGCCTATATGTACCAGGATATTCTCCCAGGTGCCTCAGACTTAGGAAAAATTCATGACCTGACCCTCTCCTCCCTCCTCCGTAGGTTATTTCTTCTTTTCCTTATGCTGAGTTAGTGGTGTCATCTTGTATCCAAGGGTTCAGTTAGAAACTTCAGAGTCATCCTGAATTTACTTATTTTCTAGCTTCTTTCATATTAAAGCAAATCCAGATCTTAACGTTCTCTCTTTATGTGTTATCATTATTTCTTCTTTTGTTGTTGTTTTCCTGCCTCCATCTCTGTTAACTCTCTTCATTATATCCTCCACTCTGTGGTCAAAGAGAACTTAAGAACCACAACCTTGAATATAGCTGCTTGAACATTTCATTGTTTTGTTCTTTCACAGAATTAAGTCCAAGTGCTCTAGCATCGTGCTTTCAGTTCAATTCAGGCGCTCAGTCGTGACCAACTCTCTTTGGGCCCCCATGAACTGCAGCACACCAGGCCTCCCTGTCCATCACCAACTGCTGGAGTCTACCCAAACCCATGTCCATTGAGTCAGTGATGCCATCCAACCATCTCATCCTCTGTTGTCTCCCTGTTCCTGCTTGAAAAGCATTCTGAAATGTGTTTTCTAGCCCTATTTCTTGTCTCATTCAGCTCTTTTCTGACTTTCCTGCTATATTTCAGCTACTTGTTGCTTTCCTGGCTTCCAGGTCTTGGTATATCCTGAGTACTTCTTGCTGTGTGTTAATACATCCACTATTTAAATTACTGCAAATTATGCTTCTCATCTATTAGTTCTTGTTGTTCAGTTACTTCGTTGTGTATGAACCTTTGTGACCCCATGGACTGCAGCACAGCAGACTTTCCTGTCCTTCACCATCTCCCAGAGCTTGCTCAAATTCATGTCCATTGAGTTGACGATGCCATCCAACCATCTCATCCTCTGTCAACCCCTTCTCCTCCTGCCTTCAATCTTTCCCAGCACTCTTTTCCAATGAATTGGCTCTTTGCATCAGGTGGCTGAAGTATTGGGCTTCAGTTTCAGCATCAGTCCTAATGAATATTCAGGGTTGTTTTGCTTTAGGATTGCCTGGTTAGTTCCTTGCAGTCTAAGGGACTCTCAAGATCTTCTCCAGCACAACAGTTGAAAAGCATCAATTCTTCAGTGCTCAGCCTTCTTTATGGTCCAACTATCACATCCATACATGACTACTGGAAAAACCATAGCTTTGACTAGATGGACCTTTGTCGGAAAAGTAATGTCTCTGCTCTTTAATACTCTGTCTAGGTTTGTCATAGCTTTTCTTCCAAGAACAAAAGTCTTTTTAATGTTATGGTTGCAGTCACCATCCACAGTGATTTTATAGCCCAAGAAAATAAAGTCTTTCTATTTCAACACTATTTCTGTTGTTTCCCAATCTATTTGCCATGAAGTGATGGGACAGATGCCATAATCTTATTTTTTTGAATGTTGAATTTTAAGCCAGCTTTTTCACTCTCCTCTTTCACCTTCAAGAGGCTCTTTGGTTCCTCTTATTCTGCCATAAGGGTGGTGTCACCTGCGTATCTGAGGTTATTGGTATTTCTCCCAGCAATCTTGATTCCAGCTTGTGCTTCATCCAGCCCAGCATTTTGCATGATGTACTCTGCATATAAGTAAAATAAACAGGGTGACAATACACAGCCTTGATGCACTCCTTTCCCAATTTGGAACCAGGCTGTTGTTACATATTTGGTTCTAAGTGTTGCTTTTTCTGAAGCTTTTTAAAAACCTCACTTGATCTCTTCCTTGTGTATTTTGTGACTCCCTTTTCACAAGATTTTGGATTAATTGCTCCACTGAATTATGGCTTATTGATTTGCCTTTCTGACTCTCCTATACGCAAAATAAGTGTCTTATTTAACTTTGTATTTCATAGACTAACTTAGATGTTTCCCTGTTTAATACTTTGAGAAATTATCAGTTTCTCAATTTACTGATTGAGAAACTGATAATTAGAAGGCCTAGATTGTAATTCTGAGTTTATGCTAATTTACTACTGTGATATAGGCAGGGCACTAAATTTGGCTAAGCATTTATGGAATGAATAGTGGAACAAGGCAAGATATTCTGAAATGTTATTAGGTCTTTAACATATTCTAAATTCTAAATCGGTGCTCATAGAGAATATAAACCATATTGTATTGGCTCTCATTGAGTGAAGTGACAAACTTTTTCTGCAAAGTTTTCATGTCTCATTGTTTAATCTCATTTCATTTCATTTCAAGGGACTGGAAATGATTAAAATCAAGGACTGATTGGAATGCCAATATATAGCCCACAGCTAACACTGTGATGTGCATACTTAGTTGCTCAGTCATGTCCAGCTCTTTGTAACCCCATGGACCATAGCCCACCAGGCTCCTCTTTCCATGGGGTTTTTCAGGCAAGTGTACTGGAGTAGGTTGTCATTTCCTCCTCCAGGGGATCATCCCAACCCAGGGATTGAACCCATATCTCCTGTGTCTTCTGCATTGCAGGCAGATTCTTTACCACTGTGTCACCTGGGAAGCCCTCACATTATACCTCACATTACTCACCTCACTTCTTTGTGCACACAAATATCAGCAGCCACCGATAATTCCTTAACACCAATAACATGTAGGCTTTCATGCCTTGGAGTTTATTGGAAGTAATGTTGACTGCTGGGAACATTTTATGGGAACTGTTGGGAAATATTTATTGGAAGTAATATTGACAATCAAATACCATTAAGTAAAGACAATTCTCAGTAATGCAAATGCCAGTTCTCTTATTAAAAAATATGGAAAATATAGTATAGACTATCAAAATAGAGCTGAATTCAGATCTTGGCACTAATATTTACTGTTTTTGTTGTTTGTGTGATTTTAAATGTTAATTCTCCCAAACTCTTATTTCCTTCATTTACTCATAGAGAAAAAGAACAGTTTGACCTTTTCACCAAAAATATTAGATATAGCATATATTAAAAGATCAAGAATAGTGATTGGCAGTTTTTACATATTGCTGTGCTGTGGTGTGGTAGGTCGCTTCAGTTGTGTCTGATTCTTTGTGACCCTGTGGACGTAGCCTACTAGGCTCCTCTGTCCATGAGATTCTCCAGGCAAGAATACTGGAGTGGGTTGCCATGCCCTCCTCCAAGGGATCTTCCTGACCCAGAGACTGAACCTGCATCTCTTACTTGTCTCCTGCATTGGCAGGTGAGTTCTTTACCATAGTACCACCTGGGAAGCCCTTTTACGTATAAACTATGATGATAATCATTTAACTATTGATAATACATTATAATTAAAAGTAAGTGTCTTAATTCAATTATGTTAAGAAGGTAAGTTAATTAGAATATAAATCTGCTAACTCTGGTACTGCTATTTCTCTTTGTCAGGAAGATCCCCTCAAAGAGGAAAGGTCAACCCACTCCAGTATCCTTGCCTAGAGAATCCCATGGAAAGAGGAGACTGGTGGGCTATAGTCCATAGTGTCACAGAGAGTTGGACATAACTGAAGTAACTTAGCATGCATGCCAGGTTGAAAGATGGTCTTGAAATAAGAAATTATGTAATGCAAAAATGTTAAAGAGAGAAAATTCTAAGCTTTTATTACAAAAATTTCCTTTACAATATTTACTTAACTGGTTATAGTACATGTCTTACCATTCCTTTAGTACTGCTCTTAATTATTTCCTTTCTTCGGATTAGCTAATGATTTTGCTTAACCTCTTCTTATGCATTTTATTAGATAAGTCAAAGCTGAGTTCAATATAGACTAAGGATTTCTTTTAGGTAAAGCAAAGATCTTAGATATTAAATTTATATGACAAATTGTCTAGCCTTTTGCTTCAGTTTCATGATTATGTTTCAGTATAAAACATTTGCTGACAAATAAAAATATATTTTTATTTTCTCATTAAATAGCCAAACACATTTGTAGTCAGATTTCACAAGTCTCTCCTTTTTGGCTTGTTAAAACTAGTTATTGTTCATCATTATCATATCATTAATAATCAAGTATTGTGAACATTTAATAATGCTGGCATGTTCTGGGACTTTTTGAGGTACTTTGTATACAATAAGAATGGGAAATCACCTTGATTAGTACAAGGTCAATGAGCATGTTATGTGGGAGATAATAGGAAGAAGCAAATTTTCTCACCAAATCCAATATTCCACCAAATGGAGGCTGTCATTTTGCTCCATATCAGCTTGACCATCACTCTTGGAAGATCAGAATAACCTGTGGTTCACTTGGATGATGTGTTGGAGTTGACCTGTACTGATTTGTAAGAGCTGACTATTAAAATTTTAGGACATTTGCCACCTAGTTTTTAAATATTTAATAGCTTGAGATTGTCCATAGTGTAAATATTTATAGCACATACGTTGCAAAATGCTTCTGCCCTTCTAACCCATAAAGATCCTGTTGTTCAACATTTGTTAGCATATCTGGTTCACTTCCACAACTTCAGGATTCAAAGTGAATGTCACATAATCCTAAATTTAATCACTATGGGGCAGAGGTACAGATATCAGGAGTTGGTTGAGGAAAACTGATTTCTGTTTAACTTAGCTATTACCAAAAGCAACAGGATCCTGATGCATATATTCATTCTCTGTTATCAAGTGAAAAAGATTTAAAATATACATCTGAATCTATACTACTCTGGATATAACTCCTTTCAAAAATTTCCATCTAAGTCCAGAAATAAGTACACATAGAAATAAATGTAATTTTCCATTAATAAACAGAGTACCACAGTTTGGCTGTTCTAGGTTCAAAGTGCTGATGCTTTCAATTTAAAAACATATGTTAGAAGATAGATTAAAGTTTTATAACATATTTAAATGGAGATGACAAAAAAGATTATTACCAGGTGACTTACATATGGAATTTTATCCACCAATGCAACATCATAAATTTTCTGTAAGACTTCCTTTCTAGTCCCAGATGAAAGGGAGTTATAGTTTATTGCCAAATAAGGCATCATGGAAGAGAATCTTAAATTAATATTCAAGTGGTTTTAAATAATTGTTTCTCTAAAAGTCACACCATTTTCAATCTATATTATAATTTAAATGGAAAATTGGCAAAATTCCAATGCTTGCTCTATAGTTAACGGTTCTACAACTCATTTCTTATAAGTACATGAGCCTTGAAGTTATGTCCTGAGTGATCAGAGTCACTTTATTAATTCACTGTCCATCACGACTCATTTATAATAGACTTTTTCTTCTCAGAGATGGTTTAATGTTCAATAGAGAATACAGTGCTGATCTTTTAAAGGTGCATTAAATATCTTCATCTGCTAACGTGTTACTTATTAAAAGACCTTTCAGTAAAATAATTAGGAAATTGTCTTCTTTTCCAAAACAGGGTTCATTTTTTATTTAACAAAACTTGCTTGTTAAATAAGTGAAATAATAGAGACAAATAGAGAAAAAATTAATCATAACTCTAGTTCTTCCTAATTCTTACCTTCTATAGCAACAATTTTTGACAGTGTGTATGTCATTTCATATTGTTCTCAAAATATGTACAAATACATACACACATAAATATATTTCATTATTATTTTGTTTGACATTTTACTACGATGAAAGAATAGCATGAACTTTGTCCTCCAACTAGGTTTTTACTCAAAAGTTTCTTATAGGTATCATTTTTTCACTCATACACTCACTCACAAACCTTGTGTGCATCCCTGTGTGTGTTCATTACCTACTTTTACTGCAATAAAAAAAAAATATAAGAAAGTTTGCTTGTATTGCTCTCTGAATTTTAATTTTAATAAATATTGCCAAATTTGTCTTCTAATATATTACTTACACCTAACTGTGCTTAACAAAATCATTCATTTCTTCCATAGAATTAAAACATTTTAAACACTACCAAAAATTCTGCTGATATAAATGTAATAGCTTCATAATATTTTATAAAATTGAATAGAATCTGTTTCTTATGGGAGAATTTGCAAAATTCTGGTTGCGATTTTTATAATACTAGTTGTCAGAAGGATATTCTATCAAATGAATGAATAAGTTACAGTACTTTAGTCAAAACCATGCCCTTATTCCATTTACCTTCTCATTGTCTTTGTAGCAAAAAGCAATGCATTCTAATCTGACAGACACTTGGAATCTTGTTGCTGAACTCAGCGATGTTTCTTGTCACTCTTAGGTGCTTTCATTTCTGTGTTAACTCTAGTATCTAGAAAACAATAAACATATATTGGCAGCTTAAGCTGAATTGTAAAGTTGATTTGGATGAATTCTCTCTTCAGCTACTAATATTGAATATCTACTGTAGTAATATTAAAAATAAACTAATTTGTATTTGAACTTTCCTGTGGGGATCAAAGCAGAGTTTTGCATAAATGTTATTTTTGACAGAGACTTATGCATTTTTTTGTTGTTTTTTTGCCATAATAATTGCTTTTTGTTTTAGGATAACGGCCATTCTTTGTAACTTCCTTCTTCCCTTTCTGTCTTCCTCAGTGATTTTCTTTTCTTTTTTTTTTTATACATGTTGATTTTGTTTGAAAATATTTATTATATAACAAAACATAGATATTCTGGAAAACAATCAGATGAATGCACTTGAAAAGTTTTTTTGTTTTTTTTTTTAAGTCTCTCACTGTTTCCATTGTTTCCCCATCTATTTGCCACAAAGTGGTGGGACTGCATGCCATGATCTTAGTTTTTTGAATGTTGTTTTTTTTTTTTTTAATTATTTAATTAGTATACATGTGTTCCCCATCCTGAACCCTCCTCCCTCCTCCCTCCCCACACCATCCCTCTGGGTCGTCCCAGTGCACCAGCCCCAAGCATCCAGCATCGTGCGTTGAACCTGGACTGGCATCTCGTTTCATACATGACGTTTCACATGTTTCAATGCCATTCTCCCAAATCTTCCTCAGTGATTTTCTTCTCTCCTTCTCTCTCTTTTTCTTTCTGTCTTTTGTTGAATAAAACATATCAGATGTTCTTACTGATTTTGAAAAAATCCCCAAATCTGTATAGAGACCCTCTTGTATTGAAGGTAATATTAATAATATGAGAATAATAAAAGAATTGCAGGTAGAAATTGAAGTTCCAACATAATGCTCGTTACTGGTCTTCTATTGATATAGTAGTGTTACAGAACATAGAACATAGGTCATAGGTTCTATGTTGAAGAGTTATCACCACCATTTCCAGTGTAAGCTCTCTCATGTGACTTAAATCTCTTCTTACCCTGGAAAAATCACATATTCACAACTGTAGCCATCCTGCTGCTTAATATGTAGTGTTAATCCTTAAAACCCTTCTTTATATATATATATATATATATACACATATACACACACACACAAAATATTATATGTAATATATAATAGTATATATTTGTTAATACCAATATCCCAGTTTGTCCCTCTCCTACTCCTACTCCAAACTCCTAACCATAGTTTGTTTTCTACATCGGTGACTCTATTTCTATTTTGTAAATAAGTCCGTTTGTGCCCCTCTGTTTTAGATTCTGCATGTAAGTGATACCATATGATATTTGTCTTTCTCTGTCTGATTTATTTCACTCAGTACAACACATACACACTGCTATATATAAAATAGGCAGCTAATCAGGACCTGCTGTGTAGTGCAGGGAAATCTACTCAGTACACTATAGTAGCCTATATGGGAAAAGGATCTAAAAAGAGTGGATACAGGTACATGTATAACTGATTTACTTTGCTGTACACTTTAAACTAACACAACATTGTAAATCAACTATACTCTAATAAACATTAAAAACAACAACAAAAAGCTCTTCTTTACCCACCAAGTTTCATGCAGAGTTCAGAGCCCTAACTGTCTCCTAGGTATGTGACTTACCTGGCAGGCAGAGGCTTTCATAGGAGCAGTTGTCCTTAATTAGCCTGATCCTCTCCTTCAGTGTTCTCTTTTCTGGCATTCATGCTGTCTTTCAGAAAATTAATTCTTACCTTTTATATGGTCACTATGTAATAATAAAACCATTCAGACCTCCTGGGGTGGGAAAAACCAGACACCAGTGCAGTGCCTGGCACGTGATTTTCCCCTAAAGACTAGTGTTTTGAAGAAATTCCAGAGCATATTGCCACTTAGAAATGGTTGTGGCATAGAAATGAAGAAAACTAAGAAATGAGACTCAAGAAGGGACAATCAAGCACTGAGTAAATCTTTTCATTTTTATTTCTCAGTGGACACAAGGTACTAAGAAAAGGCACATCTTCTTCCCAAATGTCTCCATCTTCCAACAGGAAAATGCCTTGCCTATTGTAGTAGAAAAGTCTGAATCATTCTTTCTTTCATTTTTACAGTGTGGAATGAAGAAGCAGTCAGATATTTTCTGGGAAGCTGATCTCTACCCCTCTCTGATGATAGACCCTCCCTACTGGCATCTTTCTCCTCTCCCTACCTTTTATCTTTTTTCTTCCTTGTTTTCCTCCTTCTTTCAACAAGTATTCTTGAATGTCTACCATGCTGTCATTGCAATAGATCTGTAAACACATTGGGCAAGACCCTTGCTACTGTGAAGCCTTATATTTTAAAGCTGGGAGGCAAATAATTAAAACAAATACTTAGGTACAAAATTTTAAGATCATTGTGGTTGCTATAAAATGTAGTGTGATGAGCAATCAGGGTATTGTTGAGTGTTAGATTGGGTGGCCATGGAAGACCTACCTGAGAAGCTGTATGAACAAAAGAGAAAAACCATTCGTCTGGAGTTCTAGGACGGAGGGAGAAACACTTCTGAGGAAGGACTGAACTGGTGGAGGAGGCCTCGTGGCTGGATAGTGGATGAGATCCTGGAGGCCACTGTGAGTTCAATGGGAGGAAAATGAATTGTTATAAGTAGCAAAATGCTAAGATCTGATCTGGAGTTGGTTGCTGTGTTGAGAAAGTATTGTTGGGGATCAGCAGAGAGATCATTTCGGGGACAGGATAAATGGATTAGCATCATAATTAGGATGACGAGGTCCATCTCTAAGATTTGTGTGTTGTGTGCGTTAGTCATTTAGTCGTGCCCACCTCTTTGCAAGCCCATGGACTGTAGCTCACCAGGCTCTTCTGTCCGTGGAATTCTCCAGGCAAGAAACTAGTCCAGGAACAAATGAAGAATCCTGACCAAACAGCCTATCCACCCCACCCACTGCAGGAAGCTGGTGTGCTTCAGTCCATGGGGTTGCAAAGAGTCAGACACAACTGAGTGACTGAACTGAACTGAGGACACTCTTTCCCTCTGTGCAGAGCCTCACACATACAAGTGAACACTACAGTCACTTGAGCAGGAAATTCCATGAACCCTTGTATTTGGAAATAGATGTGGAAATGGGATGGTGGAGTGTTGAGAGGTATGAATGCCTTGACTCAGTGATTCCTTGCCCTTAGGGAAGGGTGAAGCTGAAGGTGGGCAAGAGTGGGCCTAGTAAAGCTGGGAGCCTAAGGACAGGCATGCTGGTTGTTTAGCTATAAGGGAAGTGCTGATGCTAATTTTAATAAGGAGTAGAGTAGATATAATGGCACAATTTGGAAGTAAAGTCAAATGAGTGATCATAGGGTCTTGAGGAAAATAGTGTGTGTCTTCTTTGTCACAGGGAAAGTAAGCATAAGATTAGGAAGAGACTATGACAAAACTGTGGTGTTGGAGAAGACTCTTGTGAGTCCCTTGGACTGCAAGGAGATCCAACCAGTCCATTCTAAAGGAGATCAGTCCTGGGTGTTCTTTGGAAGGAATGATACTAAAGCTGAAACTCCAGTACTTTGGCTACCTCATGAGAAGAGCTGACTCATTGGAAAAGACTCTGATGCTGGGATGGATTGGGGGCAGGAGGAGAAGGGACGACAGAGGATGAGATGGCTGGATGGCATCACCGACTTGATGGACGTGAGTTTGAGTGATCTCTGGGAGTTGGTGATGGACAGGGAGGCCTCGCATGCTGCGATTCATTGGGTCACAAAGAGTCGGACACGAATGAGCGACTGAACTGAACTGAATGACAAAACTAGAAGCCCACTAATAAAGAAAATAAAATACCTCCCATTTGTAAACCTGATGTGTCCTTTGTGTGGAGCAGTTTTGTTGTTATAACACTCAAACAGGATGGAACCATTGCAGGAAAAGCATAACAGCATTCAGGTTTCAGAGAAGCAGTCAATGAATTACTTTTCTTTAAATGGGATGAGGTAGAAGGTTAATTATCTGTCAGAATGGGCTTGAATTTGACCAGATACACCTAATTTCCTGAAACCAACTAGACATCTAAGCAGAGGACAGTAAAGGGAAAGATTAAAGAGAAAAGGAGGCCATGAAGCAGGTTGTACAGTCCTGGCTGGTGGCAGGGGTTCAGAGTGAGGACCACAGCTCCTTCAAGGACTTAGGATGCAAAACAGACTGTCTTCATTTAGCTTTTAAAAATTACTAATTAATGAAAAATATTTATTTCTGGATACAGAGAAGTAGAAATAATATTTACATTATCCTTGGCTTCATGAATGTCCAGGTTAATAGTAGGACACTGAAGGGGTGTGGAATATGGAGAGAGATGGGTCTTGTTAGAGGGGGGAGGAGTCAGATGATAAATAGCCATTGAGAGCAGCAGTGGTGGGAGTGTGTCTGTGGAGTGGACTTGAAGTAGGAGCAAGTGGGGATTTTTTTTTTTTTTCAAGTGAGTAAATGAAATACTGATTCTGTAGTTTACTCCTATGCTATTACATTACCAACCAAAAGCTTCTCAGTTTCCTCCCCAGATTGAAGAGTTTAGTGCCTGATTTCTGCTTAGAAATTAGGCTAAGGCATCCTCCTGTCCAACATAAAGAAATGCACAATTGAGTAGTAAAGTACATCAGTATGAAAATCCATCTAGATGGTGACCTAGCCTAAATGTAGAGGTGGAGGAGGAAACTGAGGCATACTCGGTCCCAGGAAAGGAGAGAAGTATTACAGACTTTCTGGGGAGAGGTCAATTTTCAGGCTTGGTAACATCAAAACAACATTAACATAACATCCCATTTCACTGACTTGATTACATTTTTCAAGATGCTTACTTGCCCTGATAACTGGTAGTAAGATAATTTCCTTATATTTATTATAAAAACAACTTTTATATTGAAGATCTGCAAATAAAATGTATTGAAATATGGGGACATTTTGAAACTGCTTAGGTATGATAGAGGCTAATGCTTTCAGTTATATCTTAATAATTATTGTCATCAGGTTTCTACCTTTATAGCTTTTTAATTGTTTAAAGATCATAAACCAGAAAATTTAGTACAAGCTTGAGAAAGATCCTTTATGGTATAACATAATTTTATACTGATATTATCACTATAAAATGATTCACCAGAAAAGTGTCTTAATGGATTTTACTTTCCACACTTCTGATTAGTATTTTTACTATAATATTCTATGTACTCTGCAGTGTGCTACAACATTGCTGCTAAATAAATATTTTTCTTGTATTTAAAGCAAGCATTTTAAAGTTTTACCTTTTATCAGACTTATCATGAGGATGCAAAATGAGGAATAGGTAAGTCTGACAAAAATCAAAGAACAAAAGGAAGACTGTAGTCCACTGAGAGAAGCCAAAATTACCCCTCAGAACTCACAGGTTCTTTTCAGGTCAAATAATCCTCTTTTGACCAAATTCATTTGCCCTATTCAAATATGCCGAGACTATACTTATGAACCTCCATGTGTGTGTATTGATATCAGGGGAAAGGACACATCAGAGAGTGTGAATTTCACCTTGTCTGTGTTCAAAGATTTAACTGCCACCTGTGTATTTAATTCTGAGATGTACATATCCAAAACTGCTCATGCTCTCTCCCTAGACCCACACTTGTTTCTGCAAGGCAGTACAACTGTGGATAATGCAGGGTGTTTTTTGTTTGTTTGTTTGTTTTCAATAAAGCAAGAGGAAAGGAAATCAGAAATGAATGGGGAGAGACCAAGATGTATTACATGTAGACTTTGTGCCAGGGTCTGTGTTTGGCTCCATATTAAATTGTTTGCCCCATTGTCCCAAGTGGCACAACATGGATCACAAATAATCCCTGCCAGTTAGTAGTTGTGTTAACTTTTTAGTTGAAGAAACGATTCCGCTCCTCCCAATATTGCCCAACTAGCAATAGTTTTCCTTAAAATCCATCTAAATATAACATGTCATACATAAAAGGTTCAATAATCTCCAAAAGTCTTTGAGTAAAATGTAAGCTTTGGAACAAGATGGTCTTAGTTTTCCCTTGTACCAGCTGTGTGAGCATCTGTGAGTTAATTGCTTCTACAACTCACTTCCTTCTTCTTAGATTGCATCATGATCAAAGGGGTTAATATGAAATGCTGAGAACAATGCCATGTAAATAATGATATTTATCATTAATATTTTTTCTTCTGCCTCTAGTTCATCTCTATGGGGATGTCTCGCAAACACCTGAGCTCAGTATGTGTCATCTCTCTCCCTTCTGCTTAATCTCCTCTTTCTGGCTATACCAAATGTTGACTATTACCCAGGTCAGGAATTTTGGTTTCCTCAGAATTCCACTGCATCTAGTTAGTTCCTCAATCCAGCAGTTCTGCCTCCTATACCTATCAAAAGTGCCGTCACCTTCATTCCAGCTTCCTTCACATGACTCAACTTACACCAAGTCCAGACTGGACCTCCATAATAGCCTTCTGATGAACTTATTTTCCAACCTGTGGGCTCTTCTAGTCCACCCTTAGCACTGTTGCCAGAGGAGTATTTCTGAACTACTGATCCAGAAAATACAATCCTGTCCACCTTCTGCTTGACAGTCCTTCTGTGTGTCTTCACTCTACACAGAAGAGCATTTGAACTTCTTGACAAGAAGTGATCGGCACTCATGGTTACTTTCTTAGCAGCTTCTTGCCTTTTGTCCCCTACCTCCTATTGGAACATGTCACCTCCCCATTTCTATCCCTCCAAAATACTCTTGCTATAAGCAATATTGAAATGAAGGCTCATATTGTTATACTGAATTATAACAGGCTTCCATGCCTTTGTCTATTTTGACTGCCTGCCAGAATGTACTCTCTAGGTACTACTTTGTCCACCTATTTCCTATTTGCCCCTCAGTTGAAGGGAGCCTTATTTGTGACAGCTTTCCTGACTTCAACTCACCGTCCAGCCCCTAAAAGTCGTTTCTCTCTGTGCTCCAGTCAGAGAGGAACAATCAGTCCATCAGATCTGGCATTTGTTATATTATCTTATGATTTCTTACTTACACATTAACTTTTGTCTTTACATGATCATAAGCTCTTGAGGGCAAGTTTATAGCTTGTAATTTTTGCTTCCTCGTACCTAAAGAAGATCCCAGAATATATTAGGCATTCAAATAAATATCTGTTGAATTGGTAAATAAAATAATTTGAGATAACTGTTCACCTATAATTTCCTATTGAGTGGACATATATCAACTCAATTTCTCAGGTTAACTGAGGTGAGTAGATTTAATAATAATTTAAATATATGCATGTAGTTTTATATATATATATATTTAAATTTTTATGGTCTTTTTCTACTTGCTGATATTCTAAGGATTCAGTTATGAAATAGTGCATTTATGGCATCTAAAGAAACTTGCTATAATTAGAACTTAAGACAGACTAATGACAGACTTCTTTTGAAAGTTTACTTTGCTCTTACTCATTTAAGAAATGAGTAATATACTTCAGGTAATATATACTTAGGTAATATACTTTAACTTCCTCAGATACATCCTCACATTTAATATAATAATAAAATTTTATTTCACATAGATTTTGTGAGGAGATAATCTATATACATAATACTTGGTACACTGTTGGACATGAAAGTAAATGCTTTGTAATTACTAGCAATAAATATCATTTATACTCAACACACTCCTCCCCACTGGAAACAAATATTCGGAAGTGCTAGTCAGACTAAGCAACTTTCTCTGCTCTTTATCATCATGCTGTTGTGGATGCTTAGTCATTTCTGACTCTTTGTAACACAGTGAATTGTAGCCTGTCAGGCTACTCTGTCCATGAAATTTTCCAGGCAAGAATACTGGAGTGGGTTGCCATTTCCTACTCCAGGGGATCTTCCCAACACAGGGATCAAACCTGCTTCTCTTGTGTCTCCTGCACTGGGAGGTGGATTCTTTACCACTGTACCACCTGGGAAGCCTTCTTTTATCATCAGAGTTGTAGTAGTAGTGTAAGTTGCTCAGTTGTGTCTGATTTGTGACCCCCTGGGATTCTCCCAGCAAGAATACTGGAGTCGGTTCCATTCCCTTCTCCAGGGAATCTTCCCAACCCAGCAATTGAACCTGGGTCTCCTTATTACAACAGATTTTTTTATCATCTGAACCACTAGGGAAGCCCCTTTACCATCATAAGAGAGGTCAAATTCGGGGCATTTTGGAGACTTTATATATATATCAGATGCTGTGCTAGTCTCAGAGAGCATAAAGCTGTGTAAGACTGAATCCTCAGTCTAGGATCTCATGGTCTATGTTTCATCCTCTTCAAAATGTTCATCCTGGAATGCAGGATGGAAGCAAAAGAAAAATAGAGACCTATCTTAAATGTAAATTAAACTGAAATGTCAGCAGCACAAATGATCAATCAACAAATACCTATTACATTTCATCCCAGTGGGACTCACAGAAGGAAGTTTCATACTATTCATATGATTATTGTAAAGGAATGTTAGCAGTGAATAAGGTGGGCCAGTGAATATGTAATAAGGAAAGTATATGTAAACCACCCTATACACTATGATTTATAGGAAGTGAAAAAAACAGAGAATTGTTCATTTGGAGAAGGAGGAAGACCATGAAAAAGTTTAAAATACTGTCTTTGCATTCAAATGATTTAACTAAGTTGCTGCTGCTGCTAAGTCGCTTCAGTCATGTCCGACTCTTCTCGACCCCATGGACTGCAGCCTAGGGGGTTCCTCCGTCCATGGAATTTTCCAGGCAAGAGAACTGGAGTAGGGTGCCATCCCCTTCTCCGCATTTAACTAAAGTTGTTTACATTTGTGGAGAAAGAGCTTACTATCTCACTCAATAATCCATTTGTTTATTTGTTCACTTAATGTGCTCCAAATATCAAGACATATAGCAGACAGTGAATCGCAATTTGTTGAGTAAATGCATGAGTAGCTAGGCACTGTTCTGGTGCTGACTATAGATAATGAATTAAAAAATTCCTGCCCTCAGGAAGATTCTGTTTTAGGACTACTGCTGCTGCTTATCCTCTGTCGTCCCCTTCTCCTCATGCCTTCAGTCTTTCCCAGCATCAGGATATTTTCCAATGAGTTGGTTCTTCACATCAGATGGCCAAAGTATTGGCGTTTCAGCTTCAGCATCAGTCTTTCCAATGAATATTCAGAACTGATTTCCTTTAGGATGGACTGGTTGGATCTCCTTGCAGGGATTCTCAAGAGTCTTGTCCAACACCACCATTCAAAAGCATCAATTCTTTGGCACTCAGCTTTCTTTATAGATACAAACCCTGAACTGCAGAACAAACTACATTTTTTATTCTCTTTATAGAAAATGTATTACCAAATTTTGTTATATGAAGAGACAATGAGTTAAAAATATTTAGAGAAAAAAAGTATTTTAAACCTGTACCAAACAGTTCATGATAAAAATATTAGCAAAGATACTAGAAAATAATTTTTTTCTGGGTTATGTGATCTTGTGATCCTTGTCAGATTTAAAAATTTTACTTTTTGTGAGTCTTTTCTTATCTTGCATACTTACTTTGATACCTAAATGTCTTATTTTTTTGTCTTAAAGAGGATCCCATAGTTCTACATACACCTCCATCTATGTAAGATGCAGGCCTCACAGAATCAGAATCTGTCACTGATAACACTTGTATCAGCCAGGGTTTAAACAGAAAAGCAGATTATCTATCTCTATGTGTTTACCTACCTGCCTACCTATCTTTCATCTATCTATCCACACACCTATCACATACCTATCTATAGGGAAATGTGTAGTGTAAGAAACTGGTTTATGGGATTATGTTTGAAGGCTGGTTAAGCAAGTCTGAGATCTATAAGGAAGGTAGTGAAAAAGGGAAAATCCAGGGAAGGGGTAGCAGTAGACCAAACCATTGCTGGGGTTCTCTTTTACCAGGAAGAGTTTAGCTCCTTTTAAGGGCTCACTTGGCTAGAGTGGGCCTGTTTAAAATAATCTCTCTTCTTTAAAGTCAGCTACTCATACATTCGCCCCTTGAACAAGATGATTTAAAGTGTGGGTCCACTTATACATGGAATTTTTTTTTTTTTACACTAAGTATCATAATACTATACAATTTTTGGTTGGGTCCACAGACAATGAGGGCTTATTATAAGTTACATATGGATTTTCAACTATTTGGAAGGTTGGTGCCCTAACCCCTGTGTTGTTCAATGGTTAATTATATCTGCAGAAATACCTTTATACCAGAACTGAGATTAGTGTTTGTTTGAATAACTGGAAAAAGATATGTGTCTGGAACAAAGTGACTGCTCCTCTCCCTTCCTTTCCCATAGCTAAGTCTAGTAAAACTAACACATCAAAACTCCATGACAATACTCTTAGTGTTGTTAGTGAAAATAACGATGAGAGTTAGAAGATTGTACTCCTCTTATTCTGTTTTGTGCTTATTATCTTATTGGATTCACAAGTATCCCAGCCAGTAAATTCTGAGGAACTGAAGCAGGCTAGTCCCAGGTGAATCAGTGGTAAAGAATCTGTCTGCCAATGCAGGAGACACAAGTTAGATCCCAGGGTCAAGAATATCCCCTCAAGGAGGAAATGGCAACCCACTCCAGTATTATTGCCTGGAAAATTCCATGGACAGAGGACACTGGCAGGCTACAGTCCACAGTGTCACAAAGACACTGTGTTGGTCACAACTGAGTGACTGAGTGTGTATGTAGGCAATAACAGTAATTAACCATAGGAGCTCTGATGTCACAGGATCTAAGTTTAAGTCCAGTATTCATCACATTCAACTTACATGACTTTAAATAGGTGAACCATGGTAACTTCTTAGAGAGCTAATGCTTAAAAAGTAGAAAGTTTAAATGAGATAATCCATGCAAAATGCTAAACACAGTGGGGTGACAAAACACTTGAATGTTGGTATTCAAGAGTATCTTAAATATCAACTATTTTCTACCAGACAACATAATTAATTCTTTTGTTTATACCTTTTCATTTAACCTTTGTAGTTATTGTTGGAAAGTTATAATGACAGGGCTGGGTGATTAGGAAGATACTATGAGCTTTATCTTTTTAAAGTCACAGCAACATACCCCATCCTGTGACTTTTTATGTATTGTATAAGTATGACATGTATTTAAGTAATCATGTATAGATGAGAGAGTTGAGCCATAAAGAAAGCTGAGCCCCACAGAATTGATGCTTTTGACCTGTGGTGTTGAAGAAGACTCTTGAGAGTCCCTTGGACTTCAAGGAGATCCAACCAGTCCATCCTAAAGGAAATCAGTTCTGAATATTCATTGGAAGGACTGATGCGGAAGCTGAAGCTCCAATAGTTTGGCCACCTGATGCAAAGAACCAACTCATTGGAAAAGATCTTGATGCTGGGAAAAACTGAAGGCAGGAAGAGAAGGGGACGATAGAGGATGAGATGGTTGGATGGCATCACTGACGCGATGGACAGGAGTTTGAGTAGGCTCCAGAAGTTGGTGATGGACAGGGATGCCTGGTGTGCTGTAGTCCATGGGGTGTTAAAGAGTCGGACACAACTGAGAGACTGAGCTAACTAACTATGACATTTGGAATAATGTATATATTACTGTAGCTTGATAATATTTGTATTATATTCTACCTAATTATGTATGCTGTTGTATGAATATTTTATGATGTAGAAACAATGTCCCTAAAACCCAAATGTTTTCCTGACGTCATTATCAATTTATAAATAACTTCTATTCATTTATCTCTTTGCAAGGAGAGTGGATGCAATCAGAAGTGTTAGTATATTACTAAAAAGAAACACTTCATTTGAAAGAAAGTTATCCTTACATTTTTCTAAACGAAATCTTATGCTAGGTTTAGTTGCCCTGAATTGAAAATAGAGAGCAAATTACTAGACAAGAAATAAAGCTACAGACTAGATATATTATAGTCCTGAAGAGGTCTATCTGGGATCTTTTAAAACTTGTGATTTGCCATTTAAAAATCCACATTGTGACTGAGAATCTCACCATTAACCATCATGTGAACAAGATTAATCAAAAAGTCTTCCAAGAATGTGTAATTGAGAAAAGAGCCAATTGTGCCTAACTAGTCTAGAAAAATTTCCATTGTAAGGAAAAAAAAAACTCTTACAGACACTTAGAAGGCTGCAGACAGTTGTAGAAGCAGAGCTGACTTTGTGCCCAGGAGAAAAGACCTCTGAGATAACTGAATCAAGTCCAGTGCTCCAAGCTGATGACTGGGTTTCACTGAGCATGATTGGACAGTCAGGCACTTTCCCACATCAACAAAACCAGCATTGACTTACAGTAGACAGAAGACAAAAGAAGGGGAATTTCCAGGGTTGGCCTATTTATTCATCATGTGTCTGCACTAATGAAAGAGGGAGACACATAAGTTCCACGCTTTCCTGCCATAATGACCCTGAACAAGGTAACAAGAAAAATTCCTTAAGCCTCTTTATCCAGAAGACTTCAACTGAGTAGACAGAGTGTGAAGGGGTACCGAGGGTTTAAAGGGCAATCCTTTCCCCCAGGAGGTCTCACATACAGTTAGAATCTAAATGTCTCTAATGAGACTGTGTATATGAAATGAAAAGTCTATGCCATTGCAGAAGTATATTTGAAGCTCATTTAGGATAGGTAGAACATTTTTTAAAGGAGAAAAAAAGATATTATGCATAGTCTAGTCATCCAAAGACAATCACTGATTCCTTCCCTTCAATATTTTTAATGCACAATTAATTTTTTCATTTATGTAATTGATCACATGATTTTATACTTTTTGAACTTAAACATTCAATAAGCATTTTGAGTGATTTTCTATGATATTTATATAATAATTTCCATGACTACACAATATTCTACTTTGTGATTGTGTTGTATTTGGATCTGTACGCTAAGATCTTCACACTATTGAAAATAATCACTATCATCTGTTTTACAGTATTTTTTTTCAGTATTTAACGTTCTGCTTGAAAGCATAGATGCTCAAACTGGATAAACTCAATTTTAACCACCTTTTGTTTGAATGACCTTGGAAAGTATTTCTCCTCACGAAGTTTCAATATCATCATCTGAAGGTTAAGATAATATGCCAGCTAGTGGCACAGAGTTAAATGAGATAATAGACACAAAACAAGAAGAAATATGCTACCACATACTTAGTGTTTGATAAATGTTAACTTCCATTGAGTTTGTTTTCCTAAAAACAAGCAAATTATTGTTTGTTTGATACCTCCTGCCTAAATATGTTTTCAAACACAGATAATTAAGAACTAAACACATCAGTCAACAAGATATTTTAGATTGTGTTTTGTGCTATGAAGGAAGCGAACTGTGAGGTGTCCTGGAGTTTAGCAACACTTGTGGTAATGGGTTGGAGGCAGTTAGAAGGTACTTTTGTTGTGGTCCAAGTGAAAAAAAATTTGAGGAAACAGTAATAACACAAAATCCTGGTTTGTGAAAGAGTTTAGCAAGCTTGAGAAACAGAAAGTTGATGAGTAGCTGAGGCACACTAAGAATGAGTGAGTACAGAGGGGAGGGCTCAGCCCGACCTCAAGGTCAGGATAGAGATCCCAATGTGGTGTAGCGTGTACTGTGACATCACTGGAGGGCTTAAACCCCATGGTGAGTTAAACATTAGCATTAGGCTACTAATTTCATCTTGGCTGAGATTAATTCCTTAGTTGGGTGAGCTGGGAGCAAGTTAACTAGCCTCTCCTAAACCATATATATTCTTCATATATAGATTGATGGCAATAACAGGATCTACCTCCTTGGTCTGTTTTGAGGACTAAACGAGTTATAGCATGTAACAATTCTTAACATGCTGCCTAGCACATAGTAAAAATTTAATAAAATTTAGCCTCTCTGGCTAATTGTAGGTACAACTTTGGTAAAGCCAAATAGCCTATTAATAGTACCCTTGCCTCGAACTAAAGGGTATGCTGTTCCTAAATGGGTATTCAAGATTCCACTTGTAGAGAAAGAGAAAAAATTCCTCTCATATTATAACATTATCCCAATTCCTAGTTATCAAGATTTCAAAATACTACAAAGACTGGCTTAATCGGGAAATCTCAGTGCATAAATAAATCTTTGATAGGAATGTTAAATTTTAAATTTTTTATTTTAAATTTAAATTTAATTTTAAATTGCCATCTCTGACTTAAGCATTTTTAAAGTTAATGTTTCTGTAGGATCATTTCATGTGATGAAGGGATCAAGGGACTCAGACAAAGGCATGATTATCTAAGAAATATAGAAATGAAACTATAGTATCAGAAGAGAGTCCTTCCCATAAAACCTTATTCCCAGAAATAATCAGTAAATGGCAAATTCAGGCACTAGCTTGTAGCCTGATTTCTGTCTCATTAGATCACAGTTTTCTTATTCTCAATTTCAGGTCCATTTTGCTCAATTTTCAATTTAAAATATACGATAGGACCACATTTTAACAAAGGAAATGTGCTTATCTAATAGTATAAATATTTGTAATTTATTTAAATAAAATGTTTCAAGTATGCAGAAGAGATGGTGTGTATGTACACACACACACACACACACACACACACAATACAGTCACACACATATAATTACCTTCCAAGTGCATCCTTCTAAGAAATGCTTCTTTTCCCCCCCTGATCATGAAATCCTTTTTGTCATTCCTGCAATTTGCTAACAAACTCCATTTGCTCTCTGTCTAATTTATCAGAGTTGGGACGTATCCCATGCTGGAAAGACCAATACACCCTGGCAGAAGGTGATTAGAATGGGGAAGAGAGGTTGAGCTAACCTAAGGGCAGAGATTTTCCAGAAAGTTAAACTTGGAAATAAAAGGGTTAAGTCTTAGCTTCTCTGCAGGTGGAAATATGAGGCTTTAGAGAAGTGCTTTTCATGACACAGCCCTAAAAAATTTTCGCCCACCCTTCTCTTCAGAGAGAAATATGAAGCTTTAGAGGAGTGCTTTCCATGACCCATCCAGCTTGGCTGGATCCATCCACCTTGGGCTGGATGAAGCACAAGCTGGAATCAAGATTTCCAGGAGAAATATCAATAACCTCAGATATGCAGATGACACCACCCTTATGGCAGAAAGTGAAAAAGAACTAAAGAGCCTCTTGATAAAAGTGAAAGAGGAGAGTGAAATAGTTGGCCTAAAGCTCAACATTCAGAAACCTAAGATCATGGCATCCAGTCCCACCACGTCATGGCAAATAGATGGGGAAACAGTGGAAACAGTGAGAGACTTTATTTTGGGAGGCTCTGAAATCACTGCAGATGGTGACTGCAGCCATGAAATTAAAAGACGCTTACTCCTTGGGAGAAAAGTTATGACCAACCTAGACAGCATATTCAAAAGCAGAGACATTACTTTGCCAACAAAGGTCCATCTAGTCAAGGCTATGGTTTTTCCAGTCGTTATGTATGGATGTAAGAGTTGGACAATAGAGAAAGCTGAGCACCGAAGAATTGATGCTTTTGAACTATGGTGTTGGAGAAGACTCTTGAGAATCCCTTGGACGGCAAGGAGATCCAACCAGTCCATCCTAAAGGAGATCAGTCCTGAATATTCACTGGAAGCTGAGCTGAAGTTTTCAGCTGAAGCTGAAACTCCAATATTTTGGCCACCTGATGTGAAGAACTGACTCATTTGAAAAGACCCTAATGCTGGGAAAGATTGAAGGCACGAGGAAGAAGGGGATGACAGAGGATGAGATGGTTGGATGGCATCAACGACTCAATAGACATGAGATTGAGTAAACTCCGGGAGTTGGTGATGGACAGGAAGGCCTGGCGTGCTACAGTCCATGGGGTCCCAAGGAGTCGAACCCAGCTGAGTCACTGAACTGAACTTCCATGACCCAGACTTTCTATTTAGTCTGAAATAGAAAGAAATGAGATCAGTCTGCAAAAGACAGAAAGCTGCATAAATGATAGAACACACTTGTCTCCCATGATCTTGAGTCCAGTTTTCTCTGAGGCTTTAGGTACATTTCTTTCCCCATGGTTAGAATGACTTGGGCAGCCACCTCTTGAAACTCTAGGGATCCAGGCTTATAGAAAGTACTTCTGTGCTTTCCTTTCCTTTTTTAGTTCCTACTGCCCAGAGATTATATAACTACACAGTCAATGCTTTTCAGTAAAAGAATGAACACTGGAACTGGACTATACTTGAAATATTCTTTTAATAATTCTTAAACATGTGGGTATCTGATAGAGCATGAACTGTCTTTAATCCATCTAAACTGACCTTCTCTTCAAAATTATTACCTGAAATCTGGGACACTGCAGCAGGGGGGGCCGAGTATTATATTCTCCCTTTAGGTATCTGGGTAAGTGACTTAATATATCTCTGTGAATAAAAATTCCATACAAAATGAATAAGAATACTCCCAATAAAAGTGATTTCAAAAGAGTGGCATGAGGATATATAAATATAATCAGAAAGGCAACATAGAATAACCTGTTGTTTAAAGAAGAACTCTAGGGACTCTTTTTGTTATATTTTTCTTGTTTCAACTGTATTCAGAAAATGAAAATACACAAAGAGGAAATAAGGCTCTTGCCTGGCAATCACAGACGAGCTCTTTTATTTTGATCTTCTACTATATATCATAAAGAGAAACTCAAGACTCAGAGATGCACTTGGGTAATGAACAATTAGATTTTTGAAATGCATTCAGGTCAGGGTCTTCAAATAGTTTGTTCAAGAAACTAGAAAATAGTTAAAAGTCTTCAACCAGAGCTTGTAGAAAACCAAAGCTTGAAATGATGACCCATTATAAAAACTGATAAAATAATAAATTCCACAAACATTTTTTAATTAATTTATTTTTTATCGAAGGGTAATTGCTTTTCAGAATTTTGCTGTTAAATTTCTGTCAAAACATGTTAAGTGAACTTTAAAAAGATTGGGGTTTAGTGACTAAAATAAGATAGTCGCCACTGTAGAACACACACACACACAAAGGAACACATGAACACTTTTAATTAAGTCCCTTATTGCTTTGTAGAAATTATGTACATATTTTACAAAATAGTAGTTTGTAAGTACAGCTTAGAAAGTATTCAGCTTGCACCTTGAGGAGGTATGAATTAATAAGATGAGGCATTCTCTACATTGGGGAAGGGTGTTCAAATGTATGAGTGAAGAAGGTGCTTACTAAAATAGATTTTTAGTAGAAAAAAGAATTTCTTATATTGCTATTATACTTTCAGTTTTATTATAAAACACTACTTATTTGTACTTAATTGGTTTTCTGAGCATACCAACAGAATGATATGATCATTTCCTTTATTTTGATAGATTTCTTATATCAGACCATTCTTGCATTTTTGTATTTGTAATGCTGCTAGATTCTTAATACTTTCTGGAGCTTGGCTGTATTCATAAGTGAAGTTAGTCTATTGTTTTGTTTTAATCCATTTTGTTGGATTCAGGATAAAATTTAGTATTTGAATAATATCAGACTTATTTATTTTTCAAAGTTATATGACAGTCACCTGTAAAATAACTGTTGCCTGCAGATCTTTAAATATTTTTGATCTATCAATTATTATTAACCACTGATCATTGAATTATTATTATAAAATTACTCTTTGCTTCTAAATTTTAATTTTCTTGACAGAGTTTAACAAAATATTCAAGATGGTGCCAATCTTAAATTCCCTCTGTCAGGTTACAGAGATCGAGTCTGAGATGATCTCATAATCCCAGTCAGGAATTTAGCATCCACAAAAGTCTTTTGCTGCCATGAATAGGATTATTCCCCGGTGATGCCAGGGGACACCACAAGGCAAATATCTGTAGGAATAGCATAACACAAAACAAAACACCAGGGGAAGTAAAGATGAGAAATGGAGAAAGGTAGAGTATTGATGATGATATTTAAGTTCTGGATACAACCATGCCAGAAACAAAAGCTATCTCCCTGAGTGTTCATTTCTGTGAGTCAATAAATTCCAATTATTTGATGCCAGTTGGAGCTGGGCATTTTGTAGAGTCAAAAGAGTTTGGTTAAAATGATCTATACTCCCTTTCTAGGAAAAAAATATGTAGATACATATATTCAGATCAAAAAATCAGTTATTAAGAATCTTTCTCTCCTTATAAGAAAAAACATTGCTGAGCAATACAATTACTTAAGTCCAAATAACTTTTTAATAATATGATTGTGATATTTAGTAATTATTACAGAAAGATTCTTAAAGAAAATTTTTGTATAAAATGAACTGTAGTAGCTAAGCAGCATGATGGTAATGAGAATTATTAAAAATGGTAGAGGCTTAAGCATGTTTGCAAACTTATAGGAAGGATGGAATTGTGAATGTTTGAGAAAAAGAGTTGATGCTAAGATGGTTTTCTGAGGACAGAAGGGGTTGGGAATGTCAACTAAAAAAACATACTCACAACATAAAAGGTGAGAGTTATGTTTTATTTGGCAGGACTTTTTAGGACTTTTTAGGACTTTAAACCCAGGAGGCAGCATCACAAGTAACTGAGAGAGTGAGGGTGGGGGAGGGGGTGGAGCTAATTGATATGTAGGAGCTTTGCACCAAAGGGCAGGTAATGTGAGCAAAAGATTACTTTTAATTAAAGAGAACTATTAATAGAAATCTCAAGCTAAGGAATTTAGTGCTTTTCTATTTATGGGATGATGCAAGAGTCTGGCCTCACAGAAATTACTCTTTTTAGCATGCGCCTCAGCTATCTGGGAACAGTATCCTGTGTTTGCACATCCTGAGTTTCCTCAGGTATCACTGGAGCAAGTGGCTGCAGTCTGATGGCCGCTAGAAGGCAGGTATTCTTTTTACTGCAGTCTAGTGGCTGCTAGAAGGCAGGTATTCTTTTTCTTCCTGAGTTCCCTCAGGGATCACTAGTTTACCATAGGCGGTGACCGCAATCACTGATGACTGTGGCATCCTTTGTTTACTGATATGGAAGGCAATATTCCATTTATTAGGAGTTAAAGTTGGAGAAGGCAATGGCACCCCACTCCAGTACTCTTGCCTGGGAAATCCCATGGATGGAGGAGCCTGGTGGGCTGCAGTCCATGGGGTCGCTAAGAGTCGGACACGACTGAGCAAATTCACTTTCACTTTTCACTTTTCACTTTCATGCATTGGAGAAGGAAATGGCAGCCCACTCCAGTGTTCTTGCCTGGAGAATCCCAGGGATGGCGGAGCCTGGTGGGGTCGCACAGAGTCAGACATGACTGAAGCAACTTAGCAGCAGCAGCAGGAATTAAAGTACTGCTGGAAGAAGGAGGTGAAAGCAATAAGAAGAGCCCTTCTGGGGTAGCCCAAAAGGGGCAGTGTGTAGTGTGTTAGGTCAGTGAGAATGGCTGATGGCTCCTGTCTAATGGCTTCAATTTCCTACAAAATATTAGGTGAGATAATCTGTAGTCTGAGCCACCAGGGAAGCCCAGTCTATAGTCAGAGGATATGTTCAGGGGCTATAGTTAGGAGAACAATGGAGGATATTTGACATAGTGACAGTAAAGAGCTATCTACACAGGCAGTTTAGAAGGCTCCTCTGATGTTGCTTTCTCTGTAAATTCAGACTCAATAATCAGTTCTATTGTGTCACTTTTTTCAAAAGACTTGACCGCTTCAGGGAAGCTACAGGGAGCTGGTTTCATGGGATCCTTAAGAACTGCAGAAGTTTAAATGGGGAGTGAGGGTAGGAGTAAAAGCAGAAAGGTAGCAGGCTGCAGACTTTTGACAGGAGAGTTATTGATTAAAATAATGGACCACAGAATCATAGCAAATCAGTGAAGAAGGAAGTTTGACAATGTTCTTTAGTTTTATTAATGTATAATTGACAAATATAATTGTAATATGTTTAAAGTGTACAATGTGGGATTTGATACATATATATATTATGAACAGGTACCCACAATTGAATTAACACATCCATCACCTTACATATTTACCTTTTTAAAATTGTGAATCCTTAAGATCGTAACAAATTTCAATGATGTAATACAGTACTGTCAACTATAGTCACCACATTATGAATTAGATACTAAGAACTTTTTCATCTTATAACTGAAAGTTTGTACCATTTTACCAACTTCTCAACATTTCTCCTATCCTCAAGCCATTCTACTGCTTGAGTTCAATTTTCTTTTTTTGAGGGGAGGAGAGGTTTCCACATATAAGTAATGCCAAACAGTATTTGTCTTTCTCTGACTTGTTTCACTTAATGCTCTCCTGCTTCATCCATGCTATAACAGATGACAGGATTTCCTTCTTTTTTAAGGCTGAATAATATGCCACATTTTCTGTATTCATTCATCTGTCAATGGAAACTCAGGTTGTTTTTAAGGATATTATGAATAATGTTGCAATGAACAAGGGAGTACAGCTATTTCTTTGAGATAATGATTTCATTTCCTTTAGATATGTACCCAGAAATGATTTTCTAAATCGTGATGGTTTTATCTTTAACTTCTTGAGGTGCCTCTGTAGTGTTTTCTATCGCGGTTATATCCGTTTACATTCCTACCAACAGGGTGCAAGGAAGAGTTCTCTTTCCTCCACATCCTTGCCGCAACTTATCACTTGTCTCTTTTGATAATAGCCATCCTAACTGGCATGAAATGTTATTTCACTGTGGTTTTGATGTGTGATTCCTGACAGTTTTTAATGTAGAAGTTTCTAACTTCTAGAAGGTATAAAATTGCTCACAAAAATTAAACATTTAAAAATTGGAATTGTTTTAGTTGGGTGTTGTTTTCAGGGAGGTAAGTTAATGAAGTTGATTATTCTTCAGTAAGATTTTGAAATAACAGAGAAAAGGAGAAAACCTAATGGCTCTTGGTGCTATAGCAACTTATGTCCTGCTCAAGTTCAAAAAATAACTTTTTAGGAGTCTTGAATTTGAAGATATGATTGATCTTTTGATTAGAAACACTGCTCCTTCCTAATCATTTATTTTTTTTTCTTTTAAGGAAAAACATTATATTAGATTCCCCCAAGGTTCTGCCTTTCTTAAGCTAATCAAGGGAATTCAACAAAAGCTAGGTGAATTAACAATGAAAAATATTTAACTATATCAGTATAAATAAAAGCACCTAAAGTATTATCCGACTTAAAAATATTTCCAGAAAGACCACCAGGGAAACTTTTTACATGACATCTGGTTGAACTATTATTTTCACATTTATTCAGGTTAATTAATTATGCATTCTATTAAAGCCTCTTTCATATTTAAATAGTTTTTGTAATAAATAAGACTAATAAGAACCATACTCAGAAGGTATTACTCTTTAATAGAAGCTTTCTATGACTATTGAAAGTCAGGAGGACAAGATTTTATTGACATTAAACGTTTACAAACTTACTAGTGGGATAATAAGTTAGAATGTTGCAAGTGTATAAATTGTTTTCCATTAGTATGGTAGATTGTACCATGAAGAGAAACTAACTTTTTCAGACTTCCACAGTATCTCAGAGTATATTACTGCTTCAGTGACTTGAGCACGGAGGGCAATAAAGTGTAATCAGTATATTCCGTGCTAGGAAAAAAATCCCCAAGTTTCATCTCCGTTTAGCATAGCGTGAAGTCATTGGAAATACTCAATTAAGAATTTTAGAAATCATTGGTCTTGCTTCTAATTTGTGATATCCTCTAAAGACCAGTATGCAACAGTCTTTGGAATTAATAGATTGTTGTGAAAATAGAATATTTTTCTTATTTTAGCTAGAAAATGTTTGTTTTCTTACTCTTCTCTACCAGTACATGAAAGTTCAGGGCATTTTATTCTCATCAATGAGGGATATTTACTATGATAGGAAAGCCTGCCATAGTAAGGGTTTTCTTCTTCCTAAAATATTATCTAACTATTTTGTAATCTGATGAATAAGATGTTATAGCAATATAAATATGGTTAAAACTATATGTTTTACATTATGTAATTTTTACCACACACACAAACCAACAATAACAACAAAAGTATTGTGGTTTAAAAGTTTGTTACCTATCAAACCTGTTAAATATTTTCTTTCTGCCTAAAACCTTTTCAGTTGTTTCCAAAGGATCTACAGTTTTGCCTGTTCCTCTTATAAGGAAGTAAAATGACTATTGAAGAAGAAGAAATTCGGGAGTCTAAGAAATAGAGTTTTTCAGTTCTTTAACTTCCTTTTCTTTCAATCATTACACATTTGAAAAAGTATTTAAGTTTTCAAAAATCTTTCATTGGATTTAAACCATAATTTTGTTAATATAAGATAGAACAAGTTTAACTTCTTCAGGAGACAGAAAGAGATGGGGTATGGGGCTATATAATATGACAATTAGGAAGTAGCATTTATGGCTCTTGTTCTTTTCCTCCATTTAATTTTTTAAAATTTCTCTTTTATCCATAACTCTTTTAGCTTTGAAAGGCTCAGTGTAGAACTGCCTCATCTCACATTCAAGTGTACAAAATCCCTCTTAAATTTCCAAAATATACATATCCATTTAACAAAGAATACATTTTGGCAAAGGCCAAGAACTAATGGACTTCCCTGGTGGCTCAGACGGTAAAGCATCTGCCTACGATGTGGGAGACCTGGGTTAGATCCCTGGGTCGGGAAGATCCCCTGGAGAAGGAAATGGCAACCTACTCTAGTACTCGTGCCTGGAAAATCCCATGGACAGGGGAGCCTGGTAAGCTACAGTCCATGAGGTCGTGAAGAGTTGGACATGACTGAGCAACTTCACTTCACAATCTCCTTCAAGAACTACAGAGATGTCATTTTGGAAGGAAAAATAAAGGTATGGGAGTGCAGCCTTGGCTGTGATTCTTGAATATAGATATAGATATTCTAGCTCAAGTTGAAAAATTAAATGTTATTTGATCATTTTTCTACCCAGAGTCAAGCTGTGGGGCACAGCCTTTATATCTGGACATTCTCTTTGCAGTTGTATGTTTAGAAGCAAATGCAGCTTAAGAAAGTTAGGCAGGTGTCACAAATTAGTAAAATACTATGAAATAAGAAAGACCCAATTTGACTACAGAGTCCTTTACTCTTAGCCATATGGCCTTCAATCAATTATTCAACATCTGAGAACTTCACTTATTTAGAGTCAAATAGCGATTAAACACTTTTCTCTCTTCAAGTACCCTTATGCAAATACTACAGTAAATAAAGCTGTCCTTACAAGACTTACATTCTAGCTGGGGCAGACAGATAACTTAAAAAGATGAAAAAGTAAAATATATATAATTTAGATATTAAGTGAAGGGGAGATACACACATAGAATGTGGACAATAACTGATCCATGAGGACTGATATTTTAGACATGGCCCAGAGAAGGCTCCTCTCAGAAGTGACTGCTGAGTAAACTAACCATGCAGATATCTAGTGTAAAAGCTTTCTAAAATGAGGACATACTTTGTCTACAGCTTTGAGATAAGATTCATACTGGCATGTTAAAGGAACAGCAAGAGGCCTGCATGGCTGTTAGGTAGTGCACAAGCTTGAGGATGGTGGTAGGAGAGGAGAAGATGAAAACGATGAGAACAGAGTCACCTGGGGCATGCGATTCTGAAGCACCCTACAGGTCCTTGGAAACCAGTGAAGGCTTTCACCATAGGCACGATGTGATTTGACATATACTTTTACAGGATCACTCTGGCCACTCTGTTGAGAATAGACTGAAGATAGGAAGTCCCTGACACAGGGAAGGCAATTAGGAGATATTGCAGTCATTTAGGAGAAATAAGGTGGCTTGGATCAGGGTGGTGATGGTGGTGGTAAGAAGTAATCAAAGTCTAGACACATTTTGAAGATATTTTAGTCAAATCCATAGAAATTAATTGAATTTGAAAAAAAAAAGACATTGTGAGAGAAAATGAGAAGAATATTGCATCTTTGGTCTATTCACATACAAAAAAAAAAAAGCATCTTATTTTCACTTTTGCTTACAGAATTATTGTGAAATACATGTTGTAAGAATTAAATAAGTGCCAGTTGCTATTTGGGGCATTTGCAGTATCTAAAATTAGACTTTTCCAGAGCCTGAATGTGCAGGATTACATCATTTTCAGGAGGTGCTATACTTTCTTTTTGAATATAGGAAACCATATAATA
Source organism: Bos grunniens (assembly GCF_055505025.1). Taxonomy (NCBI): domain Eukaryota; kingdom Metazoa; phylum Chordata; class Mammalia; order Artiodactyla; family Bovidae; genus Bos; species Bos grunniens. Next base: position 47,048,862 of record NC_141168.1, on the reverse strand, counting down.
AGCTCCTTATGTCCAGTTAAGTTCAGTTCAGTTGCTCAGTCATATCTGACTCTTTGCAGCCCCATGGACTGCAGCATGCCAGGCTTCCCTGTCCATCACCAATTCCTGGAGGTTACTCAAACTCATGTCCATCGAGTCGGTGATGCCATCCAACCATCTCATCCTCTGTCGTTCCCTTCTCCTCTTGCCTTCATTTTTTCCCAGCATTAGGGTCTTTTCAAATGAGTCAGTTCTTTGCATCAGGTGGCCAAAGTATTGGAGTTTCAGCTTCAGCATCAGTCCTTCCAATGAATATTCAGGACTGACCTCCTTTAGGATGGACTAGTTGGATTTCTTTGCAGTCCAAGGGACGCTCAAGAGTCTTCTCCAACATCACAGTTCAAAAGTATCAATCCTTAGGCACTCAGCTTTCTTTATAGTTCAACTCTCACATCCATACATGACCACTGGAAAAACCATAGCCTTGACTAGACAGACCTTTGTTGGCAAAATAATGTCTCTGCTTTTTAATATGCTGTCTCGGTTGGTCATAACTTTTCTTCCAAGCATCTTTTAATTTTATGGCTACAGTCATCATCTGCAGTAATTTTGGAGCCCCCCAAAATAGAGTCTCTCACTGTTTCCACTCTTTCCCCATCTATTTGCCATGAAGTGACGGGCCCAGATGCCATGATCTTAGTTTTCTGAATGTTGAGTTTGAAGCCAACTTTTTCCTCTCCTCTTTCACTTTCATCAAGAGGATCTTTAGTTCTTCTTTGCTTTATGCAATAAGGGTGGTGGTTATCTGCATATCTAAGGTTATTGATATTTCTCCTAGCAATCTTGATTCCAGCTTGTGCTTCACCCAGCCCAGCATTTCTTCAAGATGTACTCTGTATATAAGTTAAATAAGCAGGGTGACAGTATACAACTTTGAGGTACTCCTTTCCCGATTTGGAACCAGTCTGTTGTTCCATGTCCAGTTCTAACTATTGCTTCTTGACCTGCATACAGATTTCTCAGGAGGCAGGTCAGGTGGTCTGGTATTCCCATCTCTTTAAGCATTTTCCACTGTTTGTTGTAATCCACACAGTCAAAGGCTTTGGCATAGTCAATAAAGCAGAAATAGTCAATAAAGCAGAAAAACATCTTTTTTTTCTGGAACTCTCTTGTCTTTTCGATGATCCAATGGATGTTAGCAATTTGATCTCTTTAGGTCCAAAGAAACCTTATTGAATTTGCATTTGTCAGGATTTTGATTAATAAAGATACCGATCTGCAGAAATCAAAGCAACTCTTCGTAGTCCATCTCTGGCAGCCGTGTCATCTGGCCTCAGTCTGTGTCCTGAGGAATATTCCCTTTGATAAGTGGATCAGTTCAGTTCTGCTCCAGCATGCTCCATCTGGAAATCTCCAGAAATGTGAGAGGAGATCTGTGATAAAGAGTGGTCCTCCTGTAAATTTTAAGTGCATTCTGTAGCAAGTCTAAAGCATGATATAGTGTTTTCATTTTTTTTTTTTATAATAAAGAATCCACATAGGCACTTTAATCTTATTGGGAAAAAAAACACTAAATCTTAACTACATATTCAAATCCATCCACAGTTATCTATCAAAAAGCAATAACTAAATTTTCTTTACACTGAAATATGAAAAGTGTGATGTGTCCTGAGTGTTTTGGTTTGATACATAAAAGTTGATGTAGGGTTCTATAAATGCTGTAACAGAGTTGGACTTTCAGAGACAAGGAGCAGATAGCCAAAGGGATGTTGAAACAATAGAGATAAGCTGGCTTTTGTTATTTTGCATATAGTTGCTCTCATGGGAAAAAGAACTCACCCTTCATCAGAGACACTGGTCAATTTCAGGGCCAGAAATTTGAAATTTAGTGATAGGAAAAGAAAATGAGAAATAAAATTGAAGGTAGAATTGAATCAAATTATCAACTAGTCAGGGAAGGAACTGAGCTGGACCCCCTATTCTTTGAAAACACCCTCCTAACCTTTCCAACTTGATATGCTTGCCTCATTGGATGTTCTCATAACTTGTTGAATGCTCCCTTATCATAGTTATAAATTTACATTTTTATATTTGATCAGTATTGCTCACTGCAAATCCACTATATGCTTGTAAATTCCTCCAGGGCTGGTTTTGTTCACCACTGGGAACATTATGCATAAGCTTAGCATATGGTAAGTAAATGAACTCAGTCAGTTGTTGAAGGAAATGAGGGAGAGATGAAGGAAAATAGGTCATCAGAGGATCAAGATTTGAGCAAATTAATTTTAAATTACATGAAGATCATTCTAAGGTATAACTACAAATTTAAATGATCTCTAAAATGAACATTTTGGGAAAATGGATTTTCCTACATTCCTTCACTATTTAAAAAAATCTGTGTTCATTCTTCTCACTTTCCCATTTCTACTGAGCAAATTGTTCATATTTCTTTACTTTAGTCTTATGGATTATCCTGTTGATAACCTGTGAAAAAGCAAATTACTTTATACTCAATTTTCTATAGTTTTCTTCTTTGAAACATCCCTTATATTTGAAACAATTTAGTCCTTTTTTCAAATCTAAAGAGCCATCTTCTCTTCCTTTAAATTCTATAAATTTAATGAAATAATTTCTAAGCTTCAGGAAACTCTAACACTATCCAGTTCTAATAATTATTTCTTCATAGAATACGGAGGGAACATTTCAACCTTTCAGCTTGTGCATTTTGAAATATATATTGTATCAGTTGTTCAAGATCTATATGGTATTTATTTTTCCATGAGCAACCAAATAACCAAACTACATATGAAGGGATCTTGGTGAATGCACCTGCATATTATATGTAAATGCCACTAATAATAATAATATTGAGCTGGTGAAATATAATAAATGAAAGAGACAACTAGCGAGTCATCCTAAATAATTTTGAGACATATATGTGTCTATTCAACTGCAAAATAGATCATTGAAATAATAGAAAATAAGATCCAGATTATCTCTTTGTTTTGTCTACATATGTTTCCCAGTTAGGCTTTCTCAAACTCAAAATTGTATATTAAGACAACTGGATTTAAGTATTCCTTATCATTTCTTTTTCTCACAAATACCTACTAGACTAATACTCACTTTATATTTTTCCATTCAAATTCAAAACAAAATAAAAATCTTTAAATCTTCCTCACTTGAAGGAGTAGAAGACTGTACTATATAGTTTGTTGTATGACCCACATGAAGTTTAAAAAAAAAAAAAAGAAGAAAGAAAAAAATATTATCTCTGAGTGAAGGGCCATTGATAATCAAGTTAGTGCTTGGAGTGGGAGTGGGTTCAAGGTTCATAAACCTGAAATTGTACTCTTACTTTCCTTCTAACTAAGCTAACCTGTAAGGACTAACCGAAGTAGTTAAAAACAAAATAAATCACCAACTTGGATGAAACCCTTATTTGAAAAAAATGTGATGCTTTATGGATCTCATAGTATTCAATGGAAAATATTCTTAATGATTTAAATAAGTGTAAAAATCTTATGGCATGTAAAATAAATTAATTTGCTGAAGATAATTTCAATTCTTCAACTAAATTAGTGACAGTTGACAGTTCCCTAGATACTCAGTTTTTAGGTGACCACATTTATTGGGAACATGAGGGTTGATATCTACTATTAACATAAAAAGTATTTTAATAACCTGTTTTATTTGATGTTCCTTTTTAAAAAAATTATTGAAGTATAGTTGATTTACAATATTGTGCCAATCTCTGCTGTATAGCAAAGTGACTCACTTATACACATGTGTGCATTCTTTTTTTGTATTCTTTTCCATTTTGGTTAATCACAAAATATCCGATACACTTCCCTGTGCTATACAGTAGGACCTCATTGTTTATCTATTTTAAATGTAATAGTTTGTGATATGCTTTTATGTTCCATGCTATTTGGAGTTAAGAAGTTTCAAAAGGATTTTATTTTTTGTGAATTCTTGACAAAAAAAGATCCTCTTTGCAAAATATTTTAGTATACCATTTAATTGAAATTCTGCAAATTAGCCTAGCAAGGGTAAATATACTATGTTTACTAGAAATAAATATAGTATGAAGCATATTTCACAAACACACACACAGATTGTTGCTGTTCAGTTGCTCAGTCGTGTCCAACTCTTTGCGACCCCAGGGACTGCATGAAATATTGTGAAATAAAAAACAGTAGGTGCTTATAATCAAATTTGTTAGTAATTTCAGCTCATTGCCTCCTTTCCAAATCAACTCTCCTAATTTTGAATCTCTAATCGTCTGGGGGCAAATCAGAGCAAGGTTACAAAAATTAAATATAAAACCAAACCAAGAAGGAATGATCATGATTGTTACTATCTACTTCAGATACTCTTATTTCCCATTTCTTCCCAAATTGTTTATTATGATATCATATTAAGAAATCCATGTATTTAAGGATATGTGAATAACTTTTTATGGCTAGATAAGACATGTTCACACATTCCAGGCTTCAGTTCAGTTCGGTCGCTCAGTCATGTCCAACTCTTTACTACCCCATGGACTGCATCATGCCAGACTTCACTATCCATCACCAACTCCCAGAGCTTGCTCAAAGTCATCGCATATACTCTGAAAAGAATTGCAACCATTATAAATACTGTTTCCTATAACTTAGTCAAGCATCGTAAGATATTTTACCTCTGGAGGTATTTTTGTTTCCAAAAAGTAACAGCTGCAGCCTATGCGGCAGGTTCATACTGGAGAGAAACTTATTTCTCCTGTTTGTCTTTGAATTGAATCCTAGAGGATGGGAAGATATGGTGATTAAATGTCTCCAAGGGTATTTCAGATGTGTCGTAGGGGCCATTTGATCATGCCTGAGGCCCAGCTCTGGTACAGGACTATGATTTTAGCCATGTTTTTGTATCTCCTGTGGTTTGGTCATAAAGCCTCTTGAGAAGAGTTGGGGAAATAGAAGAAGCTGGGCATAGATGAAATAGGACAAAGATTACGAAACAGCTTGTAGGCCAAATGCTCTTGGGGAGTGGTCTAGGTGGTTCAGGTCCCTGATCAAAATGGCAAAGCAACTTGATCTACAGGTAGAGCCCAGAAGATGATGAAACTCAACTGTCACAATCCCATAAGTTATGTGAGGAATACTATTCCAGGGGAGTTTCACAGCCAGCGAGTACTCTTACCAGTCTCACAGAGTGAGGGAGAGTGGGTAGAAAAGGGTTGGAAAGTGGGAGAGAGAATGATAGAAACCTAGCAGGCTGATTGGATTTCAAGAGAAAGTTCGAATCTCAGGAGGACCAACTTATTGTAAAATTGAAATACTCAAAGAGAGGTTGGCTGATACAGAATAAACTATGCTGTGCTATTAGCAGAGTCTGTAGATCACAGACCCTTATCTCCGGCACAGTGGAGCCAGCCTTACTGGGCAATGGCTGCTAATATTTCCCACCATGGCAAGGGCTTAGCATTGCTATGCATGACAGGCCAGTCTTAGTGACACCAGAAATAGGCTTATTCATATTAGTATTGAAACTCTAACCATTTATTTTGGTACTGCTGGAACTGACATAGAATATTGTATCAAAAAGTTCAGGTAAGAGGCATACATTACTGAGACTGATTTTGGAATCTCTCTACATGTATGTGTGTGCACTCAGTCACTCAGTCATGTCTGACTCTTTGTGACTCCATGGACTGCAGTCTGCCAGACTCCTCTGTCCATGGAATTTTTCAGGCAGGAAACTAGACTGGGTTGCCATATCTGTAAATGCCTTGAAATGTTTAGATAATAGCAAGTAGTTTTATTTAACAAAATAGTTTCCCTGAATCACATGAATTCTCTAAAATAACTGCTAATTATTTGTCTGATTTATTTTTACATATTTTTCTTTTTCAAGCTAGATTTTTAGTGCTTATTTCCTAATATTTTTTACTAATGTTTTCTAATGAATAAAATTATCATAGTGAAATCTGAAATATAGTAATTTCTTTAAATAATCATTTAAGCTATCAGTTTATTGTATTACTAATAAAAAAGATGAATATAGTCTTTGAAAAACATGCACTGTAGCTTTTTTCATTTCAAGGGGATGAATTGATTCTGTATACAATTTCATTTTCCTTGATCCCTTCTTAGATTAATGTTTCCAAAAGTAGTAACCCTGTTCAGCATGCATTCTATAAGCTTAGAATATGCTTGTTCAAATCAAAGTTCTCTTCAAAAATCAATGCTGCCTTTGTTGGTGAGCATTTATAAATGGAGATGTTTTCTGTGTTTGGAAAGTTCTACTCTCATCCCTTTTTTCTGCATATTTTAAGGTTTACAACAGTTTGCCAGAAGAAATGATTGGATTTTTAGTGTTTATAGAACTCCAAGTAGGGAATCATCTATTGTTTTTATTGGTCACCTACAGTTTCTGAGGGCTTCCCTGCTGGCTAAGATGGTAAAGAATCTGCCTGCAAAGCGGCAGACCCAGGTTCGATCCCTGGGTTGGGAAGATCCCCTGGAGAAGGATATGGCACCCCATTCCAGTACTCATGCCTGGAGAATCCCAAGGACGGAGGAGCCTGGTATGCTGCAGTCCATGGGGTCATGAAGAGTCAGACACAACTGAGCGACTTCACTTTCACTTACAGTTTCTGAAGAGTTTTGAACAGGAACTCTTATTTGCTCACCTAAGGATAGCTTTTCTAGTTGCTGAGAAACATTCTTGTAGTTGATGAATTGAACTGCAATTTTCTGGCTTTTAATTACTTCCTAAATCTGCTGTGTTCATTTTGCAAGAGTGAGTGTTAACCCATTGAAGCATAGTTAATTGTGGGCTTGTAGATTCAATGATATTTGGATGTTTCACTTGGAAGCATGAATACTCTGTATACCACTCAAATGACCACATTCTGTTTGCCTTACAAGTGTGACTGTGACACTCTGTAGGATGTTTTGTTTCTGTGCAAAGGAGCTATAAATTGACAAAGTAAGTAGTCTTCTGATTCCAGTAGTTAAATGCTGTTCTCTAATGGATTTTACTTGTCACTTTTAATACTTTTTAGTGTTTGTCTGCATTTCATTAGAATGGCTTTATCATTCAGATTGCCCTCCTGTTGGTTAATTTTAAAGATTTAATGGTTTATCTTCAAACTATGGCAATCCCTCAAAAATATAATAGAAAGGTATTTAGATTCTTCAGGGACTTTTTAAACTTGATTGCTTTTCCAACCCATTTTTCCTCTTTACATTTTTGCAAATAAAGTATTTTACATTTTCTACATGTCCTGAGCAAGCTTCTATTTTAATCTTCCATGACTTAATCTACTGACTAAATATGAGATAGTTGGTAAGGCAGTGAGGGGAGAGTCTGTTATCATTTCCTGTTCTGCTTGCCTGATATGATTTGATTTTTTTTTTTTTTAACTTACAAGCAATAAGCTTTCACTGTGCAGATTCAGGTACTGACAAAAATATTTGTAAGCCTTTTCAGGGTCTAGCAATAACACTGAAGTGAATTTGTAAAAAATGACTTATTATGTGTTTCATGATGCAAAAATGTGATATTCAGCTGTTATTTATTCTATTAGAGAGCATTTTTTATCATGCATATGATCTCCTGTATATGAAAATGACAATTCACATCCAAATATGTATCTTGAGATCGTATCTCATTCTTCTGAAGCTAGTGCATTTACCACATAGCCATTTTATAAGGTATACTCTAATTAGTAATTTATGGTGTTTGGTTGGTGGGAACAATTAATTGATATAAGACTAATATGAAAGATAAGAAAATGCAAAAAGTTTTGGTATTAGACATAAGATAGACTCTCTAGACCCTTTCATACTTAATAAATTGGGGTAAAATTACCCTATCTTAGTTGCAAGTACAATGGAATTATTTAACAGTCCTATCTGGCAAAGGTTATATGATGTTGAACCATGCAGCAGATGGTAGAATTACAGAATGCAACATTTCATGGGTGCTTTTGGAAAGTTTGCTGAAGTGAGATCTAGTACATGACTTTTATTACAAGTTAGTTCTGCCTGGAAGCTTGTGTATAAGTAATTTGTCAATATAGTTATAATGGAAATCTGTCTTTGTATAAAATGGAATCCATGCCAAATTATACTCTTTAGTGTTCAGAGCATAGATACTTGAAAATGAAAGGAAGCATAATTTTCAAAGAACTCAGTGTATTTATTGATTTTTTAGAATGCATCAGTGAAGTGACAAGACAAAATTGATGTATGCTCAAAGGTTTAAATGGATTTCATTTTTTTGGTAATGTAACTGAGAGGTTTAATGCATAAGTGTGAAAATGGATAAGACAGTCATTATTTTCAATTTTTGATTTCCCCTCATTTAAGTTTGCAGTTGTGCCAAAATGATATTCATCTCAATTATTGTATGTTTTCTGATTAAAAAAAAAAAAAAGGTCCACATTTTAAGCAGTTGATATGACCATTAAGCTTGAAAATCCCGGAAGTCATTTCAAATCCTTTAAGTGACTAGGTAGATAAGAAATAAATAAAGATCAACATTAATTTTAAAAATATAGCATTAATGTAAAAAGAGTAAATATTAAAATTAATTGAATGTATAAGCACAGTTGCTCACTTAAATAGTTTAAGTATATACTTAAAGTTTTTATTCACATATTTCAACACATCATATATTTAATTCTAGCTTTTAGTATCTGTTGATTTTTAAATCTTAAAATATACTTAACTAAAAATTTTTGACTGTGGAACCCATTGGCCATGAGGATTTACCCTAAAGTGTTCCACTTATGTTTGTCTTATATGTAATACAAATAATTGGGTGATTGATTCCATTTCCCATTTTTTTCCTTTTCCCAAATCTTTTATTGTATTATTCTCATTACCTACTACAAGAATATATATTGTGTGCTGGGCAGAGTGCTCTCTTCTTGGCCACAACCAAAAAGAGATTGTAGAGGCGATGGCCATGTTCAGTTAGAAAATCTTTCACAGTAAAAATCTCTCAGCAATCATATGGCTGTGATCTATACAGCACTTATATTGTGGCAGGCCCTTTTCTAGGTGTTTTTATGTATTAACTTATTTAATTTCCACCACCACTCTACAAGATAGGCATGTTCGATACTATGGACAAGAGAGTAAGTTTTCCCTGGATCCATGCAGTTTCTAAGAATTAGAGACAGCATTACAATTCATCAGGATGACTTGAGAAGCTGCTTTTCTATCAGTGTTCTGTGGCTTATGTGTTTTATGTTTTGGTAATTATTCATATTAAAGCATGATATATAAGGTCAAACAGACAGGGGGAGATATCTGAAAACTAGATCAATCAGACACTAAAAGGGAAATATGAAAAGGGAAATAACTAAATACTAAAAGGGAAATAACAAGTAAAATACAAATTCTAAGAGGGAAATAACAAGTAAAACATTTTCCATTCATGAAGACATAAAAAATACAGAATGGCAATAGGAGTCCGTAATGGATCCTAAACTATTAAAAAGTTTAGGCTATATGGTAGTCCCTTACAATTCATTACAAGCTATTGTTTACCTATGACATGTTCTTGCTGGCTTTTAGTAGAGCAAAGAGATACAATCTGAGTTAGACCCATGGGTAAAGTTCTCAGGCAATGTGGATTCAACTGACACTTTCCCTTGGGTCCTGCACTTGCCTTTACTTTTTCTTCAGAATGGCCTAGATAATACTTGCACACTTCTGCATCCTGGAGACAGGTTAGCTCCTGCCTCAAATGTTGCTTTTGATGTTGGGAAGCAAAACCCTACTGTGGCCTATGCCTCCAGTTTCTGGGTTTCCTTGTTGCCTTGAACCAGCTCCACTCAATCTGAACATACTGGGATTTAGCACCATGTGGAGGTAAAGCTTAACAACCAAAGATGGTAGCTAGCAGTTATTTTCTCTCTCCTCCTAAGCTACTCTTCAAAGATGCAGCTATTATTACAATGCCTCTCTGAAGAGGTCTGGTGGGACTGAGCCATCAGCCTCCTCTAGAGCAATACCCATGTAATGCTTCATGCAGTGGCCTTGAAGAATTTTCCTTAACTGATGTTTATTGTTATTTTATATAGTAAAATGTATTTCTCAGCTCAGTGCTAACTTTTGAACAGGAATTCTACAATGTTAAAATTACTATTCTTTTGCTATAACAAGATACAATGTTTTATTGTGATTGTTAGTTGTGATTATTAGTTGCCTAAAAATGCACTGTGCTTAGATACATATCACTGTATCTTGGGAAACATTTTCTCACTTCTCTGGATAGGTGTCTATGGAATCACACACTTAAGTATGTAGAGTTTTTATTTGTATTCTGCTATGACAGCAAATAATGTCTGAAAGATTTCCTAAAAGGAAAAGTGAGTGGTACTTTAAATCAAGTATTTTTATTTTAAAATGCTTTATAAGAGGTAGAGGAAAAACTCTTTTTATTTATTGTACATATGCAAAATGCATGTACACACATATCAATGCACACACACACACACACACCCCCAATACACTTGCCTATTCCAAAGGCAGAAACACCTTCAAATAAAACATCTAAATATGTTGCAATATAAATATTCAAATAGAACTAAATTCAATTCATTCTCAGGTCACTGTAATTTTAATTTGATACTATGTACTTGCAAATGTGCAGGTGGCAAGTGCATATTCAAAATGCAGCTGTTTTATTTTCTGCTAATTTTACTTTCTAAAGACATTTCATGTACTGATTCTTTTTTTTTAATTTTATTTTATTTTTAAACTTTACAATATTGTATTAGTTTTGCCAAATATCGAAATGAATCCACCACAGGTATACCACCGTTCCCCATCCTGAACCCTCCTCCCTCCTCCCTCCCCTACCCTCCCTCTGGGTCATCCCAGTGCACCAGCCCCAAGCATCCAGTACCGTGCATTGAACCTGGACTGGCGACTCGTTTCATACATGATATTATACATGTTTCAATGCTATTCTCCCAAATCTCCCCACCCTCTCCCTCTCCCACAGAGTCCATAAGACTGATCTATACATGGGTGTCTCTTTTGCTGTCTCCTATACAGGGTTATTGTTACCATCTTTCTAAATTCCATATATATGCGTTAGTATACTGTATTGGTGTTTTTCTTTCTGGCTTTCTTCACTCTGTATAATAGGTTCCAGTTTCATCCATCTCATTAGAACTGATTCAAATGTATTGTTTTTAATGGCTGAGTAATACTCCATTGTGTATATGTACCACAGCTTTCTTATCCATTCATCTGCTGATGGGCATCTAGGTTGCTTCCATGTCCTGGCTATTATAAACAATGCTGTGATGAACATTGGGGTACATGTGTCTCTTTCCCTTCTGGTTTCCTTAGTGTGTATGCCCAGCAGTGGGATTGCTGGATCATAAGGCAGTTCTATTTCCAGTTTTTTAAGGAATCTCCACACTGTTCTCCATAGTGGCTGTACTAGTTTGCATTCCCACCAACAGTGTAAGAGAGTTCCCTTTTCCATGTACTGATTCTTAAGGAAAATTACACTGAATAATCCTCAGCGAGACAGTATTTACCTAGAATGGATTCTAGGCTGAACTATCTGGAATCTATGAAGAAGAACCTTCCAGAGATCTATATATTTGGATTGGTTAGAAAAAAATTACGAGGCCTGAGTTTTTTCTCAGATTTTTAAAGTAGTTGTTAAATTTAGAGAAAGTAAAACAAATACAGTTAGTCATTATAACTGTGAAACACAAAAAGAAACTGAAAGCATATTCTGAGCTTTAAATATCTAGTGGGCAACTGGGCTTTCTCTTCTTATCATTAATTAGTGGTGGATAATTGATTGCATTCATGCCTTATATATTAACTTTTTCTCATCAAAATTTCAGTATCCAAGCAGGAAGAGAATGAAATGTCCACATGTTAAAATTTCTGTTTTGTTCATTTCTATAGCTCTAGCTTATAGAAGGCTTCCTTGCATATAGTAAGTGTTCAATAAATATTTGTGGCCTGAATAAATATGAAAATAAAAATGTTAGAAAGATATAAGAAGAGATTAAATGTATCAGGGGATAGTGATTGATACTCAGGGTTTTCAAGATGTGATTATTTTCTTTCTCTTTATCTCCTAAATGAATAGTAAAAATGTTTAGCATATAGGAAAGAAGGGTTATCAAAAAAGGTTGACAAAGTAAATTTAAACCAAATCATTGTATATAAGTGTAGTTTTAGTTTCTTGACTACTTCTGTATAATCAGTTGCCTCATGATGATTATTAGAGTATAAAGGTAGGAAAATAGAACATTCAGCATTACTGACTACTTTATCAAGAAAACCTATCTGGTTATTTGGGAATGTTGGACTGCTCTGCTACTGCTAAGTCACTTTAGTTGTATCGACTCTGTGTGACCCCATAGACGTCAGCCCCCCCAGGCTCCCACTGGGATTCTCCAGGCAAGAACGCTAGAGTGGGTTGCCATTTCCTTCTCCAATGCATGAAAGTGAAAAGTGCAAGGGAAGTCGCTCAGTCGTGTCCAAATCTTAGCGACCCCATGGACCACAGCCTACCAGGCTCCTCCATCCATGGGATTTTCCAGGCAAGAGTACTGGAGTGGGGTGCCATTGCCTTCTCAGTTCCCCATAATACAAAGGACCTCCATAATATGACCTCTTATAATGTAAAGGCTTTTCTATACCTCCTTTACCCTTCATAAAATTCAAAGATACTATGCTGATCTTAAAGAGTTTTGTGATTTATTTTGGTAGACTGAATACAAACACATGCATACATGTGTAAGGCAGAGACATGCACACTTACCTGCGCACGATATTAAGGCACCAAAAACATTTAATAAACAATTAATAAGCACAGACTGATACAGACTGAGTCAAATGCAAAAATGCTGAGGGAACACATGTGTCATTCAGAATAAAAGACAGCAAGTAACACTTTTGAGGAAAGTTTGGACGTGCATTGAGCAGCAAAGAGCAGATTTACTTATTACTTTTATCTAATTTTCATTATATCCTTCATTTTATCTTTTTATGAATTCTACTTCATTTTTATCAAAACAGTTTGGAGCAAGGCTAAAATTGTATGGGTTTAGGGTTGTCAATCACCTTGGGTAATGTCAGTAAGGGAAAGTAAAGCAATTAAAGTCTTTCAAATTAGCTAACTTAGATGTAAATTAGATGCAAATCACATCATTTTAAAGAGAAACCAACAATTTTCTTTCAAACATGGTAGGGTAGTTAGTCACTCAGTTATGTCTGACTCTTTGCAACCCATGGACTATAGCCCACCAGGCTCCTCTGTCCATGGAATTCTCAAGGCAAAAATACTAGAGTGGGTGCCATGCTCTTCTCCAGGGGATCTTCCCAACCAGGGATCGAATCCAGGTTTCCTGCATTGCAGGCTGATTCTCTACCGACTGAGCCACAGGAAAGCCAAACATGGTAAGACCTGACTAAAACAGTAACAGTAGTAATAACAGGTTTCACCTTTACTGTAAGGCAAATGGTTTATTATTTTATAAAAATCTTCCACCAGATTTGCCTTAGTTTGGGGGGATGAATAATCTCACAGCTGTGAGTAAATACATCTGAGTAAAAACAGAGCACAGATAAGTAAGTAGCCTCAAACTAAAAGTATGTACAAAAAATAAAACATGACACAGTCTTATTAATTGAAAGAGAATAAACACTTGGTTCCTAGGACTTTGAATATATTTTGCCAGGAGCAATGGTACATAGTAGTAATGAGCTGGCTTGTGTCTTCACTTCCACTCCGTGGCCTCTTCTTCTTTTCACTGAAACCACCCACCAAGATTCTGTGCCTTCCTATGCCACACCGTCTGCTCAGGGCTTCCCACACAGGGTTTCAGTAAATGAGTGAAACTGTGAGTTCCAGGCATTTTGTGTTTATTTCCTTTTCCTTCATCAACAAGTGCCTGTTCAGAATCTTATGTTCTACCTGCTTGGGTGGTCAGTCTCTACATAGAGTATGTGCAATTGTTAGAGACAGAAAAATTCTCTGTTCTCCCTATTTATTCATGTTATATGGACTTTAAATATTTATTTTATACTTTGGGTTATGTTCCAATATTTATTTGGTTGCTCAGACTTTTCCAGTTTTGACCATTGGGAGCTCTTTCCATTGTTTTTTTGGCCCCTTTACATACTTCCATTCTTGTCATTATTTTCCCTGCTGTTTCAGTTGAAACAGCCTAGAAGCAATGGCACATCAGTAGCAATGAGTATACCTAACATTTACATCTTGGTTTTTAATATGTGCATACTAACCCATGCAAGGGCTTACCTGGTGGCTCAGGCAGTGAAAAATCTTCCTGCAATGCAGGAGACCCAGGTTTAATCCCTGGGTCAGGAACTTCCCCTGGAGAAGGGAATGGCTATCCACTCCACTGTTCTTACCTATAAAATTCTATGGGCAGAGAAGCCTCATGGGCTGCAGTCCATGGAGTCACAAAGAGTCTAGATCTATAAATTTTTATGTGTAACCACAGATATCTATACTAGACTAAAAAGGGGTTCATTCTGTTCTCTCCAACTTTGACCTATGACCACATGAATCCTAGCTTTCTCTTATTTGTCTATGATCTCCCACTCTGACTGTAAGAAAACTGACTCTAACCCATTTACTTACTTTTCCAGTATACATGAAAAGTAGTTTCAGAACTATTACCTCTATCACCGTGGGGAATAAGTTCTTCAACTAAAATACAGTGCTGTGTACAAGTCCCCTTGCCTCTAGTCTTGAGGACCCCTCTCATCTCTAAAGTTAGTCAGGGCAGCACACTCCCCCTCTATTCTTGAAGTGAGATTGTTTCATAATTTGAAATATAGTGAAATTATTTTATCACATTCCATTCTAGAAACCCCTCAAACTTCTAAATGATTTTTTAAGTCTTAAAATTTAAAGTTTGCTTGTTCTGCCTTAGTCTATGAGTATTGACAACTCCATAGCTTCATTATTGACCCCTACAGTGTCAGACAGAACAGTTGCAACCGCCCTAAAATTTCCCAATATTCTATTATATACTTGAAATTGCTAAGAGAGTAGATCTTTAATGTTCTCAGTAAACACACACACACACACACACACACACACACACAATGTGAAGTGTTGAATGTGTTAAGTAAACTTTTGTGGTAATGCAAATTCAATTTATACAACCAGGGAAGCCCAAGAATACTGGAGTGGTTAACCTATACTTTCTCCTGAGGATCTTCCTGACCCAGAAGTTGAACCAGGGTATCCTACATTGCAGGCAGATTGTTTACCAGCTGAGCTACCAGGTATACACACACACACACACACACACACACACACACACACACACACACACACACACACACACACACACATATATGTACCAGCTGTAGAAGCCCAACTTATACAACATTATGTGTTGATTATATCTCAGTAAAGCTGGGGGTGGGGAGGAAACCCAAAACACGTCTGACCTCATTTAAAATATGTTATACTTTAATATTTTTGTAATAACCTATAATGGAGAGGAATCTGAAAATGGATGGTGTGAGTATGTTCAGGTAATTTTTATAACAAGGAAAAACAAGGAATTTTGATGCATTTGCACCTGAGGTGCAGTTATTTAATAGACTCTGACAATGGGCACATTCCTCCATTCCTACAATGTAGTTCTTATTAATAGTAAAAGCTTGTTTATACATTTTGAGTCTGTGCCTGTTTTCCAAAACATAAATGATGATTGCACCTTTATATCAATTTCAGTATGAGTTGAATTCTTTATTTTGCTTATACAAGATTGGTGCTATTAAAATTCACGTTAAAAAGTCAGTGCCTATGACAACAGACCTAAAAAAATAATTTGACTTGTAGTCGGAGGATATGATTCAATTTAATCTGATTGAAAACATTTAAAGGAGAGCAGCAATACTCTTTGTTTCAGAGTTAAGTCTCTAGAAATATCTATCATGGACTACATTTTTCATAAATGGAAAAGCTAAAAGGTAAGCATTCCAAAAAATATAAACATGAAAATTCTCATAAACTTCTATTGTCACAATACAATATGTTCTATTATTTATGGTTGTACAAGAGACAGTTGTGCCAAAATGAGAGTATATTTTGAAAGGTATATGTGGGTCTTGCCTGATGTTAGACCAATGATTATACAGACATGCACAAGTATGAAACAAAATTCAGTGTAAATGATCATTTTTCATAATCAGTGATAAGCTTACAAAAGTTTAAGTATATGCTATGGGAAAGCAAGAAAACTGTTTCAAGATCTGTATAAAATTAAATTATACTACAGAAGTTAGCAAATGGGATCTCTAACATATTAAAATTTGATACACAATACATTTGTATTTTTTTTCTTTCAAGTTTTTTAACTCTTTAAAAATATATACAAAAATGTTTTTGGTTGAACTTCTGCAGGTCTCCTATAGCTTCCTGTAGGGCTTATTAAAAATCCATCCCTGCAGAGCCCAGTTTGAAAAATCAATATCCCAGCAAATAAGAAATGTATTAATCTAAGGCTTGACCAGATAAATAAGTATCAAAACTGAACACCAGGAAGAAGTATGACAGGTCTGGTGATACAGGCAAGGATGAGACAAGTCTGATAGGCAGAAAGGAACCATGGACATACAGTTGTCCAAGGAGCACTCAATGGGAACATTGATCATGTGGCAGGTGTTGACCAGTAGTTCTTATCAAATGCGCCTTTTCCTTGGAGTTGCCTAGAGCCTTCTTTGGTTGCTTTTTGTGGTCTTTTTTGACCCAAAGTGACCTATACATTGTAGTATGAGAAGTAATATGTTTGCTGCTATTGCTGCCAAATTGTTTTTTTGGTGAGTGTTGTTTTTTTTTTGTTTGTTTTTCAGTTCCTGATTTTAAAATAATTTAGTCTGAAAGATAAGTATGGAATTTCAGAAAGATGTCTTAATTTTTTCTGTACCCCTTAAAATTAGATTATCTATTTCATTTGTACTTTTGAATGCAGGTTTCCTATTGCACTCCTCTTCAAAGTAATTTTTATCATACATGTACGTTTTCTGAGTTTATTAGCTACTTTTAATCTAGATGGCTGACAAACTGATCCATTTATAGGGTACTACATGTATATAAAAGGAAATCAAGTTTAAATTATACCATGAAATTGGGTATTTTATTCAGCTGCAGACAGTCCCAGCAGACACTTCCTCAGATCCTCCTGTCATCCTCATGCATGCAGTGTTGAATTATTCCCACCTTACATTTCATCCTTGGCATCACTGATCCTTAATCTTTGCTTATCATGAAAGTCGTTTCAATTGCAAAGACCAACATCCTCAAAGCCTCACAGATTGCTTCCAGCTAAATCCTATATTCAAGTTCATGCTGAGTCCCCAACCGAAATTAATGGGAAACGTGCAGCTGCATCTCCAGGTGGACCTCATCTTCCCTTGCTCCCTTTAGTCCTCCTCACTTGCCTTTTAACCATTTGAAGGGTTGTTGTGACTGCTTCAGAGCAAAGCACACACTCTGTTGCAATGACTTTCTTGCTGGCTTATTTCACTTGAAGGCTGAATTTTCTTGTACTTGGGCCACAGATCAATTTCAGCAGTGTGGATGTTTGTAATACACATAAATGAGTTGGATGAAAGCAGTGAAACAAAATTTCTGAGTCTGCAAATGAAGCTGGGATTGGAAGCAGAGGAAATAATGAAGGGCAATGAAACCTGATTCAAGGAGAAGAAAGTTTGAGTGTGAGTACTAAGAGGCACTCAATCAACTTAAATGATGACAAGTATTAAATAATTTAGGCGAAAAGAACCAAGCTGGAGACTATCAGTTAAATAGAAGAATGTATCAGCATAAACCAATAAGTATATGGTTTGAAAGTTATTATAGAAAATCACAAAAGCTTTCAACTCAAAACCTAACAAGAAATCAATAGAAACATAATAACAGTTTATATTTTGGAAGCAATAGGATCCCTATCACTGTTGCAGAAACCAGTGATCAAGAAACCAAACACCACACTCAGAGAGTTGGTGAACTCAGGTTTATTACAGAGGCAGGCCCAGAGGAGTTAATACTCCAAGCTCTGAGCCTGGAACAAAGTGGTTACAAAGTTTTTATAGACAGACTATAACGGGCAACACTAGCTTCTAATAGGCTGGTTTAAACAAAGGGTTTTTGTGAAGGGAACAGCAGTCAAGATGGGGAAGGGTATGCCTGACCTTTACAGGGACAGGCATGATTAAGCAGGTTTGCAGGGGCTGAGCAATTGTGAAGAACAGGACAAGGGTGAGTGAGATAAGCTCCAGTTCCTATTATTGTAAGTCCCCACTTTCTGAGACTACAGTGACCTACATGATCCAGACTTTGCAAGGAGCAAGCTGAGTTACAGAGGCAGAACAAGCAGGAGGTTATGTAAAATTGTAACTTTTCCTTTTCATCATGACAATTAAAAAATTATAATTCAGAACCTTGATTATATCATTGTAGAAATATTCTCATTTACATAAATTTGTGAAGGACTTTATTGAGTTGGACATCTCACAAACTTGCAAACTCTGATTTATCTTATGATGAAGTTTCTTGAAGGAAATTTTGTTTTATTGCAAATGAACCACCCCCTTTTTGCATAAACTGTTTATAAAACTTTTCAGTAAAATTATCTGCTTTGATAAAGTTGTGATTGCCTCATCATATCATTGAGCTGTCATATACTTAGCATTTTAAAAAAATTCCAAAGTTCCATAATAATGTAATAATTATATTTAATGCTGATAGTGTACTAGCTTGGACAATGACTCAAAAACTTCACATTTTACATATATTATCAAGTATAATCTTTTACAAAAAATCCTTTGAAGTAGGATCAATGAACAATTTATATCTCAATTTTAAATCTGGGATGTGGGGGTCAAGGGAGGCTGAGATGTAAGTTGTCTAAGATCATACACAGTAAGAAAGGGAGCCTAGGTTCAAGCCCTGGATTACCTTCAAAATGCATGTTCTTAATCACCATGCTATCCTTACAAATTCTGTGCAAAGCAAAAAGCATTTAGTAAGTTTTGCTAATGAAGAAACTGAGGTACAGAGTAGTTATCTTAATGTGCCCATTAATGCGGCCATCTTAATGTGGCCATTCAGTGGCTCTGCACTCAAATCCCAGTTGTCTAACTTTGAATTTCATGCTCTTCCTATACCACATATGCTTTCTATACTCCCTAAACTCTTACCTTTCCACCTTTGGGTACAAAACAGAATGACAGAGAAAAGCCCATGATTCTAGACTGTAAACTGCCAGGATGTTATAATTTCAATAAATAATTGTTTACTTGCTCAGATACCTGTTCTAAGTCCATTGAAATTTCCATTTTTACCCATGGCCATAATGAGCATAGATAAACCAATCCTTCTGAAAGCTTTAATCATAAATACCTTAATCAACTTTTCCCTATAGTAAAATTTGAATTTAGCTGAAATATTTTCTTAAATGAAATGCCTGGATTCTATCAGTGCATTCAGGACATGTGGAAATATAGTAACTGAGACAGTTATTAATAAACACCTTGTGTTATATCAGTTTTTTTTTTTCTAAACTGAGTGTTTTGTTCAGAAATATGCTAAGAACAAAACAATAGACTAGCTAGATACTGTGATGAACTTTGTATTGGAAATCCTTGAGGACACCCCCAGAAAGTGAGATCATAGAGCTAAGACCTGTGAAGTACCTGCTCTTATGCTACATCATAACTTTATATCCTTTCTTTGAAGTGATGATCTAACGATTGCTGTGCAAGAAAAAAAGGTAAAAGGGAGAATAGAATGCAAATTATTTTCCCCAAAATGTTAAATTACATGTCCTAATGTCTTATATATATGGAGACGTGTTTTGAAATCTCCCTGTTCCCTGGGAAAGGAGCAGCCTCGAAGAAATAGACTCAGTCCTAGGGACTGGGACAAGACATAGTGAAAGAAAAATGGTATTCAGATGTGACAAACACAAGGAGCTGGAGGTTTAGGCAGAGATGGGCATCATGGGTATCAAACCTATAAAATGGAAGTGCTGTAGGTGGTGGATTGGAGTAGTGATCACGAGTTCAGGGCCAAATCATCTCCATGGTTTTCTTGTGGAGAGATCTCTGCCTGGGGGAAAATGCTCAGTAGGATTTGGACTGGGATTTTGAGGTAAGACATCAACTGCCAAGAATAAGGCACACCTCTAGTTTTAGAAGTGTTAGTGAAGTTATAAAGATGAAAGTCAGACTCAGAGATGCAAAGCTGAAGCAGGTTGGGTATAGTAACTCGGTGGTGTGATATCTGAACCAAACTATCTGCAGAGATGACCTCATGGCAGTCCCAAGACACTTGCACAAAAGTGTTGTTACTCTTTTTTTTTTTTTTCAATCTTGGAGAGGCTTCAACCTTTGGATGTTGACTCATATAGCACAGTTTAAAGAAGGTAAATTTTGAAACCTGTAATCCAGGTGGAGGGTAAAAGTATGCATTTAAATCACCTCAGATTAATTTAACTAGTGTATTTAACTAGTGTATGAAGCACATGTATTTTACCAACATATTTTTTCTCAGGAAAATGACAGCAATAAACCATATTGTCAAGGTAGTTTCAAGGTTATATACCATGTGTATGATATATGTATATCAGGCTTATATTGATATTAGATACATATTTTACCTCTGTTTCATCAAAAACTTTCAAATGTAATTTATATCAAGCTACTGCTGGAAATAAAGGAACCCATTCTTTTTATTTTAATCATTTTTCTTCAAACTAGAATTCATTAATGGAATACAAAAAGCAATACAATTTCAGAATGAAATCCTTTAATGTAGCAGTTTTAGTGCATACGAACACTCCAAAGCATCTCATTTCCTCACAGTCACTACAGCAAAACTCAATAATCTGTATTCATTATATACACTAGCTCCTCCAGCAGGCAAGCTTAGCTTTGAGCTATTTGCATGGTGTGCAGATTGCCAATTTGGCACGGTTGGCATTCACACAGACAGGTCAGAAGTGAGTATTTTGCATTATCAGATATATTTCATTCATGACAATATTGCTATCCTCAAACTCTTTACAGTAATCTGCATTCATTAAACTTAGTGTGATGTTAGAGGTGAACATAAATAGCTACCCCTCTTAAAATATACAATCATATCTATTTATAATGATCAAATATCTCAATTATTTTTCACTTTTAAAACTATAAAGCAAATTAGCTCACATTTATAAAAGGAGTAAAAATTTCAATTTCCTGTAAGAGGAAAGTTGACTATACAAAAAGTTGACTAATTTTGTATGTAGAATCAGAAGTAATTCATTTTAAATAACTAGTGTGTACACAATGCAAAAATTATATTGCTTTTTACATTTAATTTTTGGATAATGCTATCAGTTTATTTAAAAGAACTTCTAAATGAAATATAAGTTGCAAGAGGGCAGAGGTGGTGTCAGTCTTAGCGCCTACTTTATATGTAGTACCTAGCATGGAGTTCAGCATGTGAAGGCCCTCAGGACACACTTGCTGAAGCATGAATTCAAAGCAAATTTAATAGATTTATGACATATAATTTAACATTACATTTTTGTTTTCTTGGTGGACAGCTGTTAAAAACATACCCATTTATCATGAGGTTTCTGCGACACTTTATGTAATTATTTAAACTCTTGGGAACTAGTGTTTATACTATAGCAGCTCTAAGGATGTTTAGTATTATGTGCTACTTTTTCAGTGTTTTAAATCAAGTGACACAGCAAGATGCTCATAGTCTATGGCTCTATACCACTCAATTTAGCATTCAGAAGTTAGAGAAGTAAAATTCAGTATTTTAGAATACATAGGAATAGAACAAGAAAATACAAAACGCTTTTAAGGTAAGATATATGATATAAGCTAAAAGGAGGGATGGGCAAGTGACCATGAATGAATGCCTTTGGAGGCTAGCTGGAGGCAGAGAGTTCATGTAGGGAGAAACAGGAGAGTTAGATGAGAAAAGTGGAGACTCTTAACCGAGAGGTTTGACTATCAGACTTCTAAATGAATAATTGGTAATACAATTAAAGCTATTTTGAATCCCAGTGAAGAGAAATAAAATAAGACAAAAAAAGTATATTTTACAAAAGTCCATTACTTCTACCAAGATGTGCTGGAAAGTGGGGAGACCAGGTAGAATGTTATTGTGGCAATGCAGACATGAGGTTTAAAAAAGCCTGGACTGAGATGTGGTAGGAAAAATTTATGAGTGAAAAGGCAATTCAGTGCTATGTTTTATAAAATGGAAAGAGGACCAGTTAAATATGGAGGAAGGACTAGAATAGGGGGAACAAAAGATAGATCAGTTCTCTAAGCAGGAGATGGTAACATCATTGCAGGCAGGCGATGTCACTGAATATACTTTGGACACCAGAAGTTTTATTTTGGAGATGAATACTTTGGTTTGGAGCTAAAGGCATTTGATGACTGTGATTCCTACTGGAAGTGTTCAGCAGAAATTGTAAATATCATTATGGAACTCAGATAAAGAACATATTCTGAGATGGAGCTATAGTTGTTAAAAACTTGGTTATTAAAAGTAAAATGAAGAAAATGGGTAAATTTTCAAGAATGCAGTCCAAATGAAAAATTAGCCTGCTAGTTTTAAATATTAGCTAACATATAAACAATTTTTATTTATAATTAGTGTCATAAGCTGCAGTAATTTCTAATTCTTTTAATACTGAGGATCACTTTTTATCATCATGCCTGATGAGAGTTAAGTTATTTTCTTAATATGTGAAAATATACTGATGAACTATAAACTCAGTGATGTTTTACATGAAAATTTATATTAATCATTACCACTAAGTATATCTACCACTAAGTATATTTGGAATATTTTTGTATATTATGAGATATCTATGGTAGAGTGGCATGTGAAATATAAGTTGATAAGCTTTTCCCAGACTTTCTGTTACAGTCACTGAGACTCCCTTGTTAACAGGGGAAGATTCCTAGTGCCTTAGGAAGAATCCATAGCTGAAAACGTTTTAAATTTTTAAGATTCTGAGTTTTAAAGATAGAGATTTTCAATTGATTAAGGGATATGCATGAATAGATAAGGGCTTCCCTTGTGGCTCGGATGGTAAAGAATCTGCCTGCAGTGCAGGAGACCTGGATTTGATCCCTGGGTCAGGAAGATCCCTTGGAAAAGCGGATGGCAAGCAACTCCAGTATTCTTGACTGGAGATTTCCATGGACAGAGGAGCCTGGTGGGCTAGAGTCCATGGGGTTGCAATGAGTTACACATAACTGAGTGACCAACCTTTTGGGTTTGTCTGTGTGTGTATGTGTGCATAGATAAAGCCAGAATTTGTCTTGCTGTTAGACAAGATTTTTGACTCTGACAAATAGATGGGGAAACAATGGAAACAGTAACAGACTTTATTTTCTAGGTGGCTAAGACAGTAAAGAATCTGCCTGCAATGCAGGAGACCCGGGTTTAATCCCTGGATCAGGAAGATCTTCTGGAGTAGAGAATGGCAATCCACTCAAGTATTCTTTCCTGCAGTATCCCATGGACAGAGGAGCCTGGCTCTGTGGGGCTGCAGAGTCAGACATGACTGAGCGACTAACACTACCACTACAGTAAAATCACTGCAGATGGTGACTGCAGCCATGAAATTAAAAGATGCTTACTCCTTAGAAGAAAAGCTACGACCAACCTAAATAGCATATTAAAAAGCAGAAACATTACTTTATTGACAAAGGTCTGTCTAGTAAAAGCTATGGTTTCTCCCGTAGCCATGTACGCATGTGGGAGCTAGACCAGAAGGAAGGCTGAGTGCCTAAGAATTGATGCTTTTGAACTGTGATGTTGGAGAAGACTCTTGAGAGTCCCTTGGACTGCAAGGAGATCATCCAGTCAATCCTAAAGAAAATCAGTCCTGAATATTCATTGGAAAGACTGATTCTCAAGCTGAAACTCCAGTACTTTAGGCACCTGATGCGAAGAACTGACTCGTAGGAAAAGACCCTGATGCTGGGGCAGGAGGAGAAGGGGACGAGATGAGATGAGATGAAATAGTTGGATGGCATCACTGACTTGATGGACATGAGTTTGAGCAGGCTCTGGGAGTTGGTGATGGACAGGGAAGCCTGGCGTGCTGTAGTCCATGGAGTTGCAAAGAGTCAGAGATGACTGAGTGACTAAACTGAAGCTTCCAGTAATGTGTATGCTGTTGATCCAGATGATACTTGAGTTAACAAGGGACTGAGCAGTGGTGCTCAACCCCAGTGTAACCCTCAGGGTTGAGAACACAGGTCTATAATCCAAAGAGTTGGACATGCTTGCACAGCTGAACTGAACTGAGGCTAGAGAGAACTGGGGGTAGAATGGTTAATTTGGGGAAGAAGAAAGGTGCAATGTGTGCATATATTCACATGCACTCTGTGCCCTCTCCCATGAACCTGGGGTGAGGGATTCCCTTGCAAGTGTGAGAACATGGCAGAACTGTGTCCTACATCTCAGACTTAATCTAAACAAAACGGACAAGTGGAGTGGGCCATTGACAACTTTCAAAAGCTCTCAGCAATTACCAAGTGGCATAGGAGGTAACCTGTACTCAGGAGGTAACCAGAACTCATCTCCTGAATTGAAATGGGAGCAAGAGTGGATGCTCCCAGGAAGTCTCCTGATTTGGGTGAAGAACAAGACTTCAACAAGTTGTGGCATGGGTCACCTGTCTGGGGCTAGAGAAGGAAACATCTCAATCTTCTAGGACTGTCACAACCAGGAAGTCAGTTATCAGAAGGAAAAAAAAAAGCAAACATGAATCATCTGAACAATAATTAATAATATAATGAATATTTTTTCTTTTCAACAGTTTCTTAGGAAAACCATGTTTATTTCTCTATGATCAACTACCATCCTGTATCCATATGGGTGCACAAGTCTTTACATGGCTGTAGCAATGACACATCTATTTTATGCTTTCTGTTGCTGGCCATATTATAAGCAATTTCAATACAAAAACAAAACCTTTATCATTATGATTTGGTATGACTGCATGGAACAAATCACAAGTGTCCCAAATAACGAGAGGTGACAGCATAACCATAACAACTTGATGTTTCTTGTTTGCTTGTCTCAACAACTAACGCAATGTAGAATATAATTTTTCTATATGAAAAAGAGGAATGTAGGCATAAACAATTTGTGATTAAAATAGATTAATCATTTCCTCCCATTCACCTATTAGTGAGCATAAGTTATGATATAATAAAAGTAGTTAGTTGTTTTATTTTCTTCTTTTTCCATCCACAGAGAGCTGGGATGGGTGGCTTGTATCTCAGACAGAAAGTGCAGAGAGAAGAGCACTGACTTGACTATTGATCTTTCAAGGGATTCTCAGGGAGAGAAGAAATAAAAGTTGTCATGGGGTCAGTGGTTTCTAAAGAAAGATGAGGCATGAGATAAGAGAAAGATGGCTGATCATCACCACAAACAATAAGGAAGTAAAACATTTCAAGAAAGAAATATCTTCAATACCTTTTATGTTACAGAATACAGAACTTACCTCAAAAGTGACTCACATTTTAAAACTTTCCCCTATTCTAGAATGATTTCACTTCTTTTAAGTAATCTTACAGGTCCTCTCTGGAATGAGGGTCATGCTTACTTGGAAATGCAGGGACAGTGCAGCAGACAGCTCACAGAAGGTCAAGGAGGATGATTCTATCAGATGTGGAAAGATCTAGGTCAATAGTGACCTTTTAGAAAACCACGTCTGTAGAGAGCCTGGCAGAAGACAAATTACAGGGGTTAAGTAAGAAATTCTTGAAGGGAGGAGAGAAATGGCTGAAAATCAAGATATGTGCCCAGAATAAAGTGGTTGGTAAAAGGGCAAATGTTAGGATAACTTATGTAAAATGTATGCTGGAAAGGAAGACTCCAATAGAGAGATAGTGCTTTAAAATCCTAGAGGGAGAGAAGAAAAAGAGCTCCTGATTTGCTGTTACATTTAAACTGTAGATCTATTTAATAAATAAATGTTTTCCTGCAGAGTTGTGTCATTAGTGTAGGAGAAAAAAATGTCCAGCTAATAGTTATCATCTATTCATAAGCAAAAAGTAAATCGTGTTGGGGTATAATTAGTAAGAGAGCATCAATAAAGGAAAAAAATATTTTTAATCACTAATAGTCCTGGAATAAATCATGCATTAGGTATAATTACTGGAAGAATACTTAGATCTTTGCAACTAATTTGACAGCATGATTCTATTTAATTTACCGACCTATTTTAAATGAAAACATGATGCTTGTGATGTATTTTATTGTCTATTTATTGTAACAGCACATTGAAGTGAGAATAAAACTATTGTGAGATAGCAAAGGACTGCCTGTGCTCCTAAAGAGTTGTGATAGTAGTCAAAATGTTCTAACTTTATTAAAGTTTCTATCATTTTAATTTATTTGAAATTAAATCTCTCTTTCTTTAATGGGAAAGGCCATTTCTGCAAGTCATTTTATAGTCTGTCAGCTGTCCCAGTGCTGGTTGCTGATCTGGTAGAATCTGAGCCATGACACAGTCCCTTGGACTCAGCACCAGAAACCATTGAATTTTGTCATCCTTTTGCCTTCTGATTTTATCTTCATTGCCACTTCCCTTCCACAGACTCTTATTGTCACATCTTTGCATCACTGTTGGAGTCAGGGGTCAATCTCATGACGCATCTTTTTTTTAATTCTCTTTTAAAATCTAATACCTAGTTGGTCTTAAGCACATCTGTAATCACTTTTACTCTCTTTTTCAAAAAACCAATAGCACCCCTGAACTTCTCCTTTGTTATCAGTTATTCATTTTCTTCTCTTATCTAGCAGATGAAACATTATATTTTGCCACTCTGCCCCTAGAGAGAATTATATGTTCACCATTGCATAAGTCATTCTTCTCATGTGGTATGCTTAATTTACATGTGGAAATTAAATGTATGCTTATTTGAACAAAATTCTGTCCTGGATCCTAATAATTATAAAGATGGCTCTGCAACAGGGAAAAGACAAACATCTATCACATTTGCCTTTGAGGAGCACACCCATGTGGTGTAGCCAGCAGGTGACAAACCAATGGCTTCAACATTAGAATTCAGAAGAAGAGCACAGAAATGCAAAGAAAAGTTAACGTTTCAGAAGAATAAGCTAGTGCGTGAGTTGCTAGGTACAGGTGGGTAGTTGAGTCAGGGGTGTCCCAAGCAAATAAAATAGCACAACAGAAATGTCATACCATTTAGTGCGTTCACAAAGTTGTAATTAGTTCGCTATTGCCAGATGATAAAAGACAGTATGGGTTAAATAGTGAGCAAGTGGGCAGGACCTAAATGACTTGAAACAGTGAAATACCATAATACATTTTTCAGTGTTTAAGCAAACAGTTGGAAGCAGTGTGGAGGATGTACTCAAGTTGAATGAACTGAAGGCAAGTTGACTAGATGGAGGGCTATGACAGCAAGACAGCTGAGCTATAATGTGGCTCTGGACGGAGGGGGTACCAGCATGGATGGACAAGTTTAAGAAAAAACTCTGCTTTTCCTTTAAGTTGATTGACTTTATATTTTAGAGTAGTTTTAGGTTTGCAGAGGAATTTAACAGAAAGTGCTGAGATTTCCATATATTTGCTCCACTGACACTTCAATTTTCTCTATTATAAACATCTTGTATTACTGTGGTACTTTTGCCACCACTGATGAATGATGCATTGATGCATTATTAACTCCAGTCCATATTTTACATTAGTGTTCACTCTTTGTGTTATACAGTTTTATGGGATCAACTGTGAATCAATGGGGACCAACTGTGAATCAATGTGAATCAACAAGAATTCACAATACCATGTCTACCAATACACTATGATAACAGAATAATTTCTCTTCCTTAAATATATCCTGTGTTTACAGATTCATCCCCCACCTCACTAACTCCAAGGAAACCACTGATCTTTTTACTTTTTTATCTTTTGTCATTCAGTTGAATCATACAGTATGTAATCTTTTTAGACTGCCTTCTCTAAGTTAGCAATATGCTTTAAGGTTTCTCTATGTTTTTTGTGGCTTGATAGCTCATTTCTTTTTATTGTGTATAATCTATTATATGAGTTTGCCTTAGTTTGCTATCTATTCACATACAGAAAGACATCTTGGTTACTTCCAATTTTTGGCAATTATGGATAAAACTGTTGTAAATACCAAAGTATAGTGTTTTATGTGTGGACATAAGTTTTTAACTCATTTTAATAAATACCAAGAAGTGTGATTGCTGGATCATTTAGTCAGGGTATGCCTAGTTTTCAAGAAACTACAAACTGTCTTGCGAAGTAGCTGTACCATATTTGATTCCCATTAACAATGAGTCCCTTGGACTGCAAGGAGATCCAATCAGTCCATCACCCAGATCAGTCCTGGGTGTTCTTTGAAGGAATGATGCTACAGCTGAAACTCCAGTCCTTTGGCCACCTCATGTGAAGAGTTGACTCATTGGAAAAGACTCTGATGCTGGGAGGGATTGGGGGCAGGAGGAGAAGGGGATGACAGAGGATGAGATGGCTGGATGGCATCACCGACTTGATGGATGTGAATCTGAGTGAACACCGGGAGTTGGCAATGGACAGGGAGGACTGGCATGCTGCAATTCATGGGGTTGCAAAGAGACACGACTGAGCGACTGAACTGACTGAACTGAACTGGACAACAGTTCCTGTTGCTCCGTAACTTTGACAGCATTCCGTGTGTGTTTGGGGTTTCTACCATTCTAACAGGTGTATAGTAGTATCTCGTTTTAATTTGTAGTTCCCTAATGACATAATATTGAACATATCTTCATATGCTTATTTACCATCTATATATCTTTTTTTTAATTTAATTTTTTAACTTTACAATATTGTATTGGTTTTGCCATATATCAACATGAATCCACCACAGGTATACACGTGTTCCCCATCCTGAACCCTCCTCCCTCCCTGTACCATCCCTCTGGGTCATCCCAGTGCACCAGCCCCAAGCATCCAGTATCCTGCATCGAAACTGGACTGGCGATTCATTTCTTATATGATATTATACAGGTTTCAATGCCATTCTCCTAAATCATCCCACCCTCTCCCTCTCCCACAGAGTCCAAAAGACTGTTCTATACATCTGTGTCTCTTTTGCTGTCTCATATACAGGGTTATTGTTACCATCTTTCTAAATTCCATATATATGCGTTAGTATACTGTATTGGTGTTTTTCTTTCTGGCTTTCTTCACTCTGTATAATAGCCTCCAGTTTCATCCACCTCATTAGAACTGATTCAAATGTATTATTTTTAATGGCTGAGTAATACTCCATTGTGTATATGTACCACTGCTTTCTTATCCATTCATCTGCTGATGGACATCTAGGTTGCTTCCATGCCCTGGCTATTATAAACAGTGCTGCGATGAACATTGGGGTACACGTGTCTCTTTCCCTTCTGGTTTCCTCAGTGTGTATGCCCAGCAGTGGGATTGCTGGATCATAAGGCAGTTCTATTTCCAGTTTTTTAAGGAATCTCCACACTGTTCTCCATAGTGGCTGTACTAGTTTGCATTCCCACCAACAGTGTAAGAGGGTTCCCTTTTCTCCACACCCTCTCCAGCATTTATAGCTTGTAGACTTTTGGATCGCAGCCATTCTGACTGGCGTGAAATGGTACCTCATAGTGGTTTTGATTTGCATTTCTCTGATAATGAATGATTTCGAGCATCTTTTCATGTGTTAGCCATCTGTATGTCTTCTTTGGAGAAATGTCTATTTAGTTCTTTGGCCCATTTTTTGATTGGGTCATTTATTTTTCTGGAATTGAGCTGTAGGAGTTGCTTGTACATTTTTGAGATTAGTTGTTTGTCATTGCTTTATTTGCTATTATTTTCTCCCATTCTGAAGGCTGTCTTTTCACCTTGCTTATAGTTTCCTTTGTTGTGCAGAAGCTTTTAAGTTTAATTAGGTCCCATTTGTTTATTTTTGCTTTTATTTCCAATATTCTTAACAAGCTATCTGTTCAAATTTTTTCATCACTTTTTAATTGGGTTGTTTCTTCCATATTGTTGAGTTTTAATAGTTATTCATATATTTTGAATGGGTGTGTTTAGTAGATGTGTTTGAAAATATTTTCTCCTAGTTTATATCTGTGCATTCATTTCTTGACACTGTCTTTGCACAGCAGAGATTTTTAATTTTAATAAAATCCTACTTTTAAAGTTTTTCTTTCAAGGATCATCCTTTTAGTATTGTATCTAAAAACTATTTACCTGTACAACTATGTGAAACCACTGAATTGTACACTTAAAAGTCGTTAAAATATCAGGCTTTATGTCATGTACATTTTCACACACACACACAAGGGCACATATACACAAATTCATTTTCATACCCAAGATCACCAAGCTTTTCACCTATGTAATCTTCTACAAGTTTGAAAGTTTTACGTTTCACACTTAGGTCTATGATCTACTTGAGTTAATGGTTGTGAAAGGTATAAAGTCAATGTGCAGATTCACTTTGTTGTCTGTGGATGTCTTCTTTTTCCAGCACAATTTGTTGAGAAGACTATCCTTTCTCTACGAAATTGCCTTTGCCCTTTCATCAAATATTTGTTGGTTCTATTCCTGTAGGTCTATTTCAAGGCTCTCTATTCTGTTCCATTGACATATTTCTTTATCCTTTGTTCAATACCACACTTTCTCGATCACTCTATCCTTGTCCTTAGTCTTAAGGTTGAGCAATGTTAGTCCTCCTTTTTACAAAAAGTCCTTCTTTTTCTTTAATAATGCGATGCTTACTCCAGGTGTTCTGCTTTTTCATACAATCTTTAGAATCAGTTTATAAATAAACACAAAGTAACCACTAGAATTTTGATTGTAAACATGTTGAAAATATAGGTCAAATTGGAAATAACTGACATCTTAATAATATTAACAATTTTGTAAATTGCTATGAACATTGCAATGTTAAGTTGTTCAGTGCTTATTTTAAATGGAGAGTAAAAACACAGGAATTTAGGGGTCACTTTCAGATCTTTGATTGGGTCTTGTCAGTGAGTTGGGCATAAGGTTTTGATGTGATAATGATGAACTGGATATTGACTATTTAGAATTTGAATTTCTACATGAAAAATCAGAGACATACAACCAAGATGCAATCAAACAAAATGATCTGGAATACTGGGGCTGGTTGGGATATAAAGATTTGGAAATCTTCAGCATACCTATAATTGAACCCATGGGTATGCATGATATTGCCTAGGGAGAACAGATGATATGAAAAGAGATATAAAAACATGTTAGAATATATAAAAAGTTGAGGGTATATATAAGAAAGGAACCCAGAAAGGAACCACTGTGAAAATGCCAGAGGTGAAATGAAATAAAACAATAAACAGAAAAAATTGCTTTGGAAGCTACAAGAGAAAAGAATTTAAAGAAAGCAACATCCCAGTAGTGCCAAATGTAATAAAATAGCATGAAGAGTAAAAGTGAGAAAGTTATATAACTCACGAATATGAATTAATAGAGCCATGAATGTAGACGACTCATTAAAAAATGCTTATCCTGAGAGAGAGAGCACTGTAATTAAGGATGGAGGAGCCTAGGGAGAATTATAGTAATCATCGTTACTATTGTCACCATTAGCATCATTGTCGTCATCGTCGTCATCTAGCCGGTATAAATTGAAGTGCCTTTATATATTGAGGGCAAAGAACTAGTAGAAGCCTGGGGGGTGAGATAGAAGGATGTTTTCCCAAAGTGATGAATAGGAATGTGATTCCAATCACAAATGCAGAAATTAACCTGGACAAGGAATTTTCTCTCAAGCAATTAAGAAAGTGAATAGAGAAATGATCAAATGACAGAAAACTTGATGTTTGGGCCCTAGAAAAAAGGGAATATAAATTCCAAGTGTTTAATAATCATTTTCAAAAGTTAATACAGATTTTTTTCCTCTGGTCCTGAATAAATATTCAAGAAAATATTCAACTAACTTACCTCCAATGTCCTACTTTAAAACTTAGCATTGATTTGTTGGAAGCAGAAATTTTTGACTCCTTCTTCCTGAATTTGTGCAAAATATACAGATAAAATTGAGACACGAGTCAAGAAGGCAGCTCCTCACGCTCTCTCTCATTCCTGAGAGTAAGGACAAGGCAGCAATATCAGACATTGTTGCAAATTTGTATTTCCCAGCATACTTTATACAAACTTTGAACAGTACAGTTCTCAGATAGACGGATAGATAAGGCATAGATTCTGCTTATAAGTTTGTTCCTTGAATGAAATCTGGTGCCACTGATTTTTATATTTCTTATTGATGTTCTTTTTTCTTGGCCTTTCATAATCCAGTTATAGAGAATTTAATGCAGAGAATTGATTACATAGACATTGAAAGGCTTGGAAGTGCAGGACAGAGAAACATCTAGATTTTAACTCCAGAGTTAAATGATCATAGCTGGGGGAAGAGTAATAAGATATGAGGTTACCAGAGCTCATAATCCTGAAGTATTTCCTGGATCTAGTTCAGAGAGATGAAGGAAACCCAAGAAGGTGCTGGGAACTCTGAGAGGATTTGAGTACTGAGGCTTGGGCTAAGTATGGTGTTTTCCCCTATAGGCATCGGAACTGCATTTAGCTTTACCGTGTCTGCAGAGACTGGCAGCAAGAGAATCTTTTTCCTGTCTTGCAGTTTCTATAGCGGGAAAAAAAAAATGTGGCCAAGGAATCTGGAAAATGTAGTTTACAGGAAGGGCCTTGGCTTCCTTAAAATGCACAGCAGAACACGGAAAAGTAGGCAAGGGAACCAAGGGCAAAACAAAATTATGACTGGCAAAATGAACTTTCCATTAGAAGCATTTTTGACAAGATTGTAGGGTAGAAGAGGGTTTTCAGCAAAAATAGCCATCTTTTCTACTAACCACTCAACAATGTATCTGAATTCAGGACATTCCAAACATGGAGAAAAAGACTCAATATCTAATGCCAATCTTTACTGTTAATGGAGAAATAAGACATCTGCAACAAACTTATTATCTGAGGAGAATCACAGAGACTGATGGTTGAAGCTGATGCATCATTGTCTGGTGTCCTGGAGATTTTCCCACTCCAGGGAGCAACATGATATTAAAATAACACTAGGTGAGATTACACCCATAACTGTTCAGGGGCAGACAGGACAACATGGTAGAAATGAAGAGCAAGACGTCTTGACCCCAGACGCATCTTCAAGTAGATACATTTTTAAATCACTATGGAAGTTGAGGGTCTGAAAATGGATTCTTATAAAAATATCATAACTCTGTATTTCTTGGGAATTTTTGTGAATGTCTACATGTACTTCACTTTGAAGACTGCTGAAATAGGTAACTTTGAAAAAT
The DNA here is from genome assembly GCF_055505025.1 of Bos grunniens. NCBI lineage: Eukaryota > Metazoa > Chordata > Mammalia > Artiodactyla > Bovidae > Bos > Bos grunniens. The sequence continues at coordinate 47,015,451 of NC_141168.1, read as the reverse complement.
GTGGTAGGGAGTCAAAATTTATACTCAAAACATGTAAAAGAGAAAAGAAACATTCTTTTCTATAATGCTTTCACCTTGCTCTGAATTCTTCTGTTAATTACTATTAATGTGACTTGGGTAACATGGAACTTAAATGCTCTATTTAAAGGTCAGTTTAAAATTTGAAGTGATCACTTTGATTCAATTTAATGTTTAATTTATCCATCAAGAATGATTTTACTTTTGCAAAGGGTTTCCTATCATACTCCTCTTCCCAAGGGTGCTGTTTAGAGGTTGAGGTGGGTATGTGTATTCAATGGTTGTTTTCTGTTGCCTTCACTTAAAACAGCCATCTTCCCCTCTGAGGGGCTTCTGCAGATTGCTTGATGATCAGTCCAATCTTTTAGACAGGTTTCTAGCTGCTAAAGTTGGGAGTATTGTCTCTTTTTATCAGATTCCATATCTGAGGTCTCCTCCCGTCAACTTCTGGCCACTTTTGAAGTTTCACATTATCTCATTTTCTATGTTTCCATCTAGGTTCCTCTGGCAAATTGCTATATTATTGGCATAGGCCAAGAGCAAGTGGAAACACTATCCTCCTCAACCTTACACACTGCCTCAAGTATGTAATGGCCCCATCATGAGAGTGTACAGCTAAATATATCCCATTGATAAAAATAGAAGATGAATCCCCTACCCCATCCCTGTTTAAAACACACATCTGCACTCCAGCTTTAGATCCATAAATAAGAGGCAGTTTGGTCTCAATCCTAATCTCTATCTTTAATAATCTCATTTAATAATAAAGTACTACTAAGAACATAACTAGTTTGAGACTCAAAATAAGCATTGATCCTTTTGTTCCAGGGTTAATCTGCTCTATTCCTAAAATTTTTTAAATGGAAGAAAATTGCTTTGCATTGTTGTATTGGTTTCTGCCATACAATAATGAGAATCAGCTATAACTATATATATATATACATATATATCCCCTCCCTCTGAGCCTTTCTCTCCTCCCTCCCTCCCCATCCCACACCTCTAGGTCATCACAGAGTGCCAGCCTCGGCTCCCTGTGTAATATAGCAACTTCTCAGCAGCTATGTATTTTACACATGACTGTGTATATATGTCGATGCTATTTTCTTCATTTGTTCCACTCCTTCCCTTGCTGTGTCCACAAGTCTGTTCTCTACATCTCCATTCCTTTCCTGGATTCATCAATACCATTTTTAGATTCACCCATACCATTTTTCTAGAATCTATATATATGTATTAATATAAGCATATTTTTCTCTTTCTGACTTCATTCTGTATAACAGGCTCTAGGTTCATCCAGCTCACTAGAACTGACTCAAATCCATTCTCTGTTATGGCTGAGTAATATTCCATTGTGTATATGTACCACATCTTCATGTGTTCATCTGTAGATGTACATCTAGGTTGATTCCATGTCCAGCTATTGTAGATAGTACTGCAATCAACATTGGGGAAATTGTGATTTTTTTTAGAATTGTGGTTTTCTCAGGGTATATGCTACTACCTCATTATAGTTTTAATTTGCACTTCTCTAGCAATTAATGATGATGTTGAACATCTTTTTGTGTGTTTCTTGGCCATCTGTATGTCTTTGGAGAAATGTCTGGTTAGGTCTTCTCCCCATTTGTTTGTTTGTTTTGATTGAGCAATTTGTTTCTCTGATACTGAGCTGTATGACAGTTGTTTCATTTGCAATTATTTTCTCTCTTTCTGAAGCTGTCTTTTAATCTTGTTTATTGTTTCCTTTGCTGTGCAAAAGCTTTTAAGTTTAATTAGGTCCATTTGTTTTTATTTCCATTACTTTAGGAATGGACATTACTTTAGGAATGACTTCTTTAAGACAAATAAGATCTTGCTTTGATTTATGTCAAAGAGTGTACTGCCTATATTTTCCTCTAAGAGCTTTATAGTTTCTGGTCCAGGGGGCACTAGTGGTAAGGAACTGCCTGCCAATGCAGGAGATGTAAGAGATGTGGGTTCAATCCCTGGGTCGGGAAGATCCCCTGGAGGACGGTATGGAAACCCACTCCAGTATTCTTGCCTGAAGAATCTTGTGGACAAGAGTAGCCAAGTAGGCTACATTTCACAGGGTCACACAGAATCAGACACGACTGAGCGGACCTAGGATGCATGCGTGGCCTTACATTTGAGTCTTTAATCCAGTCTGAGTTTATTTTTGTGTATGATGTTAGGAAATGTTCTAGTTTCATTCTTTTACATGTAGCTGTCCAGTTTTCCCAGCACTATTTACTGATGAAGCTGTCTTTGTTTCATTGTACATTCTTGCCACTTTTGTCAAAGATAAGGTGCCCATAGGTGTGGGCATTTGTTGCTGTGCTTTCTATCATGTTCCATTGGTCTATATTTATATTTTTGTGCCAAACAATACACTTCTCAATAACCTAGAGGTCACTGAAGAAATCAAAGAGGAAATTAAAAAAAAACACCTAGAAATAATAACAATGAAAACATGACAACTCAAAATCTATGGGAGCAGTAAAAGCAATGCTAAGAGGGAAATTTATGGCAATACAAGACTGTCTCAATAAACAAGAGAAACATCAAATATGCAACCTAATCTTACACCTAAAACAACTAGAAAAAATAAAACAAAAAAGTCCCAACTTTAGAAGAAGGAAAGAAATCATAGAGAATAGAGCAGAAATCAATGAAAAAGAATGGAAAAGACAGTAGCAAAGGTCAATAAAACTAAAAGCTGTTTCTTTGAGAAGATAAACAAAATTGGCAAACCATTAGCTAGACTCGTCAAGAAAAAAAGGGAGCATACTCAAATCAATAAAATTAGAAATGAAAAAGAAGTTAAAACAGGCAATTCAGAAAAAAGATCTTAAAGATCCTTTAAGAGCTACACTGAACAACTATATTTTAATAAAATGGACAGCCTGGAAGAAAGGAATAAATTCTTAGAAAAGTATAACCTTCCAAAACTGAACCAGGAAGAAATAGAAAATATGAACAGACCAATCACAAGCATGGAAATTGAAACTGTAATAAAAAATCTTCCGACAACCAAAAGCCAAAGGCCAGATGGCTTCACAGGCAAATTCTACCAAAAGTTTAAAGAACTAATACATATCCTGCTCAAATTCTTCCAGAAAATGTACAGAAGGAAAACTCCCAAACTCATTCTACAAGTCCACTATCACCCTAATACCAAAACCAGACAAAGATCTGGTTTTGCACACACACACAAAAAGAAAATTACAGGCCAATATCGCTGATGAACAAAGATGCAAAAATCCTCAACAGAATTCTAGCTAACAGAAACAGACAACACATTAAAAGGACCATACCTCATGATCAAGTGGGCTTTATCCTAGAGATGCAATGACTTTGCAATATAAGCAAATCAATAAGATACACCATATTCTCAAACTGAAAGATAAAAACATTATGATCATCTCAATAGATGTAGAGAAAATATTTGATAAATTTCAACACCCATTTATGATAAAAAGTCTCCAGAAAGTAAGCATTGAAGTAAACTACCTCAACATAATAAAGCCATATAAGACAAATCCACAGCAAACGTTATTCTCAATGGTGAAAAACTGAAAGCATTTCCTCTAACATCAGGAACAAGACAAGGGTACCCACTCTCACCACTGTTATTCAACATAATTTTGGAAGTCCCAACAACAGCAATCAGAGGAGAAAAATAAATAAAAGGAATCCAGATTGGAAAAGAAGTAAAACTCTCACTGACTGCAGATAACATGATTCTCAACATAGAAAACCCTAGAGATGCCACCATAAAATTATTAGAACTAGCCAATGAATATAGTAAAGTCACAGGATATAAAATTAATACACAGAAGTCCCTTGAATTCCTATACACTGACAATGAAAAATCAGAAAGAGAGATTAAGGGAACAATCCCATTCACCATTGCAACAAAAAGAATAGAATACCTAGGAATAAACCTACCTATAGAAACAAAAATCTGTGTGCAGAAAGCTATATTCCTGAAAATTAATGCTTCACATTGAATGGATGAAACAGCCAACCAATCAGTGAACATGCTACCTCAAAAAAATGTTTCTGTCTTTATGTGTATTTTATGGCTGTGGGGTTTAGTTGCTAAATCATGTCTGACCCTTGCAACCTCATGGACTGTAGCCTGCTTCTCTGTCCATGAGATTTTCCAGGCAAGAATACTGGAGTGGGTTGCAATTTCCTTCTCAAGTATTTTATGGGTAGAACTAAAAAAATATTCATTTTTTACATAATCTGGCTTTCCAAATAGCTCATTCTGCTTTATATAAGGTCAAACATCCATAAAATATGTTGTTTGAGAAAATAAATTATATTGCAGGTATAATATTGTTTTAAACTCCAATTATAACTTTGTTAAGTACTTAACATATCCATATGTCCCTTGGATATAGTAACAAAATGAAGTTAAATGATCTGAAGGGACTATAAGTATGTTTTTGGCTAGAGGTTTTTACAATATGCTTATTTATTTATTACAGGCATACAGATATATTCATAAATCATAAGTCTATAGAACCCCTTATTAATGATATAGATACATTGTTTAAATTCTCAGGAAAAATAATTGAAACTGAATTGAAACCATATTTCTATTGAAACCAAAACCATTCCCATTTGACCTCTGCTCATGCTGTACAGAACTACAAGTGTGTGGCTAATGAAAGTTGATCAGTTGTGTCCAACTCTTTGCGACCCTGTGAACTACACAGTCCATGGAATTCTCCAGGCCAAAATACTGGAGTGGGTAGCCTTTCCCTTCTCCAGAGGATCTTCCCAACCCAGGGATCAAACCCAGGTCTCCTGCACTGCAGTCAGATTCTTTACCAGCTGAGCCACCACGGACAGAACTACAAGTGTATGGTTACGGTGTAGTTAAAAAAAGAAAAATCTCCATTTTTTTTAGTATGTCACCAATTTCCACTTTATTTAGGCTATTCAAGCTACCAACAGTGATGCATTCTCATTACAGCCACATTTTCTCTGTTTAAAGGTTTTTTCCAATATGCTCTTTGTCCTAAGAAACAATAGGTATAGAATTTCTGAAACATGTTTATTTTTCTAGGCTGCTAGTGTTCTGATTGTCTGAACTCTGATAGATTTGAGAATCTCAATAGAAGGTAGACTGCTACTGCTAAGTCACTTCAGTCCTGTCCGGCTCTGTGCAACCCCATAGATGGCAACCCATCAGGCTCCCCAGTCCCTGGGATTCTCCAGGCAAGAACACTGGAGTGGGTTGCCATTTCCTTCTTCAATGCATGAAAGTGAAAAGTGAAAGTGAAGTCGCTCAGTCGTGTCCGACTCCTGGCCACCCCACAGACTGCAGCCTACCAGGCTCCTCCGTCCATGGGATTTTCCAGGCAAGAGTACTGGAGTGGGGTGCCATTGCCTTCTCCAAGAAGGTAGACTACTTGAGTTCTATCTCCCTTGGCTTTTTCATAGTTCTCTGATTAGACATGTTTTTGATTATGTGTATTTTAGAAATTATGTGTATTTTAATAATGACAAAGTTCTAAGGATATTGTACCGTGGCCTTAAATGTGAAACAAAAATTCTTGCAAGGTTTTACCTATTGTGAACATGTCTAATTTCTTAACAGAAAGAAGATTGAGATTTGGCTAATTACAGTCATCATTATTAGTGAATATTAATTAGTTATTTTTTTAAAAAATCAATGAAAAAGATTTTTCTTTTAATTGAGGACAGAAAGAAAAGACCATCAGTCCTGAATAAGGTATTTGCATTGTCTGCTCATGCTCAATTGCTTGTCTTGTCTGACTCTTTGCAACCCTGTGGACTGTAGCGTCCAGGCTCCTCGGTCTATAAGAATTTCCCAGCAAGAATGCTGGAGTGGATTTCCACGCCCTCCTCCAGGGGATCTTACCAACCCAGGGGTAGAACCTCCACCTCCTGTGTCTCCGGTGTTGCGGGTGGATTCCTTACTGCTGAGCCACAGGGGAGGACTGGCTCAGTAGGTGTATAATTTATGACAGGCATGGTTGTTAAAAACTTTATGTTGCTATCTTAATTAAAAGACTTGGGAAACAAGGTAGCTTCATTATAACTGAGGATTCTGCATCTCCAAATCCATGTGAAAAGTCCTCAAAAGAGTGAGTCTCCATTTCTGTATTTGTCCCTTAAATCCCCAAATGGGAAATTTTGAGTCTTCATAATCTCTGTGATTAAAATAAAATTATAAAAACTTATGTCTTGTATAAAGAATATGAAATAAATTATTCCTAAATTTTATTTTAAAGATTCAAAGATTAAGCTTCAGTTCCAGAGGTAATAAAGTCTTCTTACCAATTATGCTAATTAATAGTGCATAGATTGCATTTTCATGAAAGTAACTTACAACCCTCACCTTCATTGTTTATTGATGCACCAGCATAGTTCCTTATATCTTCTTCTTCTAATGACAAAATTTGGAGGTAATAACTGGAAAAAAAATTTTTTTTTTCCATGAGTAGACTCTTCAGTGGGCTTCTCTGGTTGCTCAGCTGGTATAGAATCTGCCTGCAATGCAGGACACCTGGGTTCAATCCCTGGGTTGGAAAGATCCCTGGAGAAGGGAACAGCTACCTACTCCAGTATTCTGGCCTAGAGAATTCCATGGACTGTAGAGTCTATGGGGCCATGAAAAGACAGACATGACTGAGTCACTTTCACAGACTTTTCAATGGAATGGATTCCATTAGAGCACTGCTGTAGATTGAATAATGGTCCCCGAAATAGTGGATCCTGATGCCTAGCACCTGTAAATGCTACCTTATATGGCAAAGACTTTTCAGATGTGATTAAGAATACTGAGATAGACATATCCTCGATTGCCATAAGTGAGTGAAAGGTACTCAGTCATGTCTGACTCTTTGCAACCTCATGGACTATACAGTCCATGGAATTCCCCAGGCCAGAATACTATCATGGGTAGCCTTTCCATTCTCCAGGGGATCTTTCCAACCCAGGGATCGAACCCAGGTCTCCCACATTGCAGGTGGATTCTTTACCAGCTGAGCTACAAGGGAAGCCCATGATTACCATGGACCCTAAATGCAATCATGTATGTCTTTATTAAAAGGAGGCAGAGGGAGATGAACTATACAGAAAGGAGAAAGAAATGTGAAGATGGAGCTGAGAGAGGCTCGAAGATGCTGGCCTTTAAGATTGGAGTAATGTGCCATAAACCAACAACTTCTGTTAGTCATCAGAAGCTGGAATAAGCAAGAGGCAGATTCTCCTCTACAGCCTTCAGGGGAGTGTGCCCCAGCTGACTACCTGATTTTGGCCTAGTGTTATTGATTTCAGGCTTTCAGGCTTCCCTGATGGCTAAAACAGTAAAGAATCCACCTGCAATGTGGGAGACCTGGATTCAATCCCCGTGTTGGGAAGATCCCCTGGAGAAGAGCATGGCAACTCACTCCAGTATTCTTGCCTGGAGATTCTCCATGGACAGAGAAGCCTGGCAGTCTACAGTCCATGGGGTCGCAAAGAGTTGAACATGACTGAGGAACTAAGCACAGCACAGCTCGCTGAAGTAAGACAGCATAAGTTTCTTTTGCTTTAAGACAATTTGGTAGCTATATGTTATAGCAGCCATAGAAATTAAATTGGGCACCATGCATTATCTGCAGATAATCATATTTTATGACAACAGCTAGGTTATACTAGGTCAATATGACTTTCATATGTTTCTTTTAAATTGAATATTACTCAGATAAAAGAATTCTCAAAACATCATTTTTTTAAAAAAAAAACACTACATTTTATGTTATTATAGCTTATTCACTGTAATCAATTAACTCCCTGGTTACCTTTTAAAATAACTTAAATTGTACTTTGTGAAGACTTTCTCCAATCATGAATCAAAAGAGCCATTACCCAGTATAATATCTGGCTGGATAAGTTCAAGTAATTTGCTCAGTGGAGTGAAGTCTGAAAAGGTTCAGATTGTGATACTTGTCAGCCATAACGTTGATGCTGTCTAGACTGAACTGTAGGTATATTAAACATGATATTTTTGGCATTGAGAAAATTTATCATTCATATTCTCTTATTCATAAACCATATGACTGTTGAAAACAAGCTTTAAAAGCTTGTAATCATGATGCTTTCTTTTAGAGTTTGTACATAAATATAAAATCTTACATTGAAGTTTTAAAATATTCCAGTAAAGTTTTTAGAGTTTGAGTTCTGTGACATTTTCTCAAGGCTGATCATGAATACGTTTTATGCATTTCAAGCTACCTTTTTAAAAAGTGATGAAAAGCGTACCATTTGTCAGCAGACTTTTAATTGTGTTGTACACTTGATGTACAATAGGTAAAATTCTTTTGTGCCTAGAAGGTTTTTGTGTTTGAACAAAGAAAATTCAATCAAGGAGCAATTAATCTTAACCTAGATCAGAAGGAAAATGAATACACCTTATTTCACAAGTGAACTAAAAAAAAATTATTTTGAAAGTTGACATACACATTTGAATGCTACCACATGCTGTGCTCTTAATCTTATAATTATTTTATGAAATATTTATTTTTGTTCTCATTTTACAGCTAAAATAGCTAAGGCTTAGAACAATTAAATATCTTCTCTTTGGAGTACTGAGTCAGGCCTGGGAGCCAGGTCCAACTGGCTCTTTCCTGCCTTCATTTAGCATTATCTTAATATTGCAATCATTTAATTAATTATTGTAACAACCCCATGGTTCCTAGACCATTTAACTTTATTTGCATATAGAAAATGGGATTTTAATTGTCCATACACTTTATAAAATCCATCTTCTCTCAGAAATTACGGAAAAATGTCATTCAGCAGATAATGAAATAGGGCTTAGTTTGATTAAATAAAAACAAAATGTTACCTCTTGAGTTTTATAGTGCAGTGTAATGAATTTTTCAGAGGAAGGGCGGGAGGACACTGTAACATAAAGTGCCCCCGGACCTCATACTTTTAATGTCATGAAATTAAATTCTATCCCCAAATGCACTAACAACCTAGTTATTAGTTTTGGATTATTTCAGTTAACTAAAAGGTAAGCAGGCTCAAATTTGTTTCAGCAGGAAGTTATAAAAATCCAAGTCCTCATTAAAAATTGCAAGATTTGTCCTTATCATACTTCTGTCCAACATTCCCTTTTTATAACTCTAGAGTTCTCTCTAGGAAGGCATGCATATAATTTAGATGATATCAATGATAATGGTGGCTTCCCCTGTGGCTCAGTTGGTAAAGAATCCACCTGCAACGCAGGAGACCCGGGTTCAATTCCTGAATAGTTAAGAGCCAATGGAAAAGGGAAAGGCTACCCATTCCAGTATTCTGGCCTGAAGAATTCCACGGACTGTATAGTCCGTGGGGTTGCAAAGAGTTGGACAAGACTGAGTGACTTTCACTTTCACTTTATAAAACTATAACTTTCATGTAGAGTGTCACCCTGTTTATTTAACTATATGCAGAGTACATCATGAGAATCGCTGGGCTGGATGAAGCACAAGCTAGAAACAAGATTGCCAGGAGAAATATCAGTAACTTCAGAACACAGATAACACCACCCTTATGGCAGAAAGTGAGGAAGAACGAAAGAGCCACTTGATGAAAGTGAAAGAGGAGAGTGAAAAACTGGGCTTAAAGCTCAACATTCAGAAAACTAAGATCATGGCATCTGGTCCCATCACTTCATGGCAAATAGATGGGGAAAAAATGGAAACAGTGGCAGACTTTATTTTGGGGGGCTCCAAAATCACTGCAGATGGTGACTGCAGCCATGAAATTAAGAGAGACACTTACTCCTTTGAAGGAAAGTTATGACCAACCTAGACAGCATATTACAAAGCAGACATTACTTTGCCAACAAAGGTCCGTCGAGTCAAGGCTACGGTGTTTCCAGTAGTCATGTATGGGTGTGAGAGTTGGACTATAATTGATGCTTTTTAACTGTGGTGTTGGAGAAGGCTCTTGAGACTCTGTTGGACTACAAGGAGATCCAACCAGTCCATTCTAAAGGAGATCAGTCCTGAGTGTTCATTGGAAGGACTGTTGCTGAAGCTGAAACTCCAATACTTTGGCCACCTGATGCAAAGAACTGATTTATTGGGAAAGACCATGATGCTGGGAAAGATTGATGGTGGGAGGAGAAGGGGATGACAGAGGATGAGATGGTTGGATGGTACCTACTCAGTGGACATGAGTTTGAGTAGACTCCGGGAGTCGATGATGGACAGGGAAGCGTGGCATGCTGCAGTCCATGTTGTCCAAAGAGTAGGACACGAATGAGGAACTAAATAAACATTTCTCCAAAGAAGAGATACAGATGGCTAACAAACACATGAAAAGATGCTCAACATCACTCATTATCAGAGAAATGCAAATCAAAACCACTATGAGGTACCATTTCACACCAGTCAGAATGGCTGCGATCCAAAAGTCTACAAGCAATAAATGCTGGAGAGGGTGTGGAGAAAAGGGAACCCTCTTACACTGTTGGTGGGAATGCAAACTAGTACAGCCACTGTGGAGAACAGTGTGGAGATTCCTTAAAAAACTGGAAATAGAACTGCCTTATGATCCAGCAATCCCACTGCTGGGCATACACACTGAGGAAACCAGAAGGGAAAGAGACACGTGTACCCCAATGTTCATCGCAGCACTGTTTATAATAGCCAGGACATGGAAGCAACCTAGATGCCCATCAGCAGATGAATGGATAAGAAAGCAGTGGTACATATACACAATGGAGTATTACTCAGCCATTAAAAACAATACATTTGAATCAGTTCTAACGAGGTGGATGAAACTGGAGCCTATTATACAGAGTGAAGTAAGTCAGAAAGAAAAACACCAATACAGTATACTAATGCATATATATGGAATTTAGAAAGATGGTGACAATAACCCTGTGTACAAGACAGCAAAAGAGACACTGATGTATAGAACAGTCTTATGGACTCTGTGGGAGAGGGAGAGGGTGGGAAGATTTGGAAGAATGGCATTGAAACATGTATAATATCATGTATGAAACGAGTTGCCAGTCCAGGTTCGATGCACGATACTGGATGCTTGGGGCTGGTGCACTGGGATGACCCAGAGGGAGGGTATGGGGAGTGAGGAGGGAGGAGGGTTCAGGATGGGGAACACATGTATACCTGTGGCATATTCATTTTGATATTTGGCAAAACTAATGCAATTTGTAAAGTTAAAAAATAAAATTAAAAAAAAAATTGAACTGAACTGAACTGATGATAATGGTGATGATGATGATGATAGATGATGGCATATCTGACAAGAAAGAAAGTTCCACCATGAAGAATTCTGTGATACATTCCCAGTCATGACCAGGTCAACATTAGATTTTTTTCAACATATGAACCCTTTTTAAATTTTATAAGCCAATTGCATCTATTAATGCATCATCTTTAGACTCAGTTCAATGAAAGAGTAAAGGAATATGACATTTGAGTACTTACTGATAAGTAAGGACTTACTGATATTCCAGACACTAGACTGAACTCTTGTCATACGTTACCTCACATGGCCACTGTGGTCTTTAAATCACTAACAGTGATTTCCTATCCTGGCTGCATGTCAGCAATATCTAGAGACATTGAAAATTATTGAAGCCTGGCCTAAAAAGCATTCTAGAAAAATCACATCAGACACTGTCAAAAGGTCTGAGACAAGTATCAGTTTTTGTTTTTGTCTTTTTATTTTTCTAAGTCTTCCATCTGAATTAAAATATGAAACCTGGGTTATGGAAAGATCATAAGCTTTTAGGTAAAAATGTTATACCATTTACCTCTATTTGGTCAGCTTATAAAATTCGAGAGGCCTTTCTTCATTGAACAATCTTTCTGGCCAAAAACAACCTGTATTATGTATGAGATATTGAAATATTAATTCAATTTGCTGTCCCTCATTCTTCCTCATAATCAAAATAAATCAATAATAAAATAATTTTCCCAAAGGATTCTCACCTCTAGCTCTGATACAGTTCAGTTTATCTTCTTTATATTTAATTTACTCATTCCTTCTATAAGTCAAAAACATGTATCTTTTCTGGGGAATTCTAGGGAAGAGAATTAGGAAAGGGAGCATAAAACACTACACCTGGCTGTGTCCAGTTACTTCAGTATAGCAAACTAATCACTCAGGCAGAACCAACCTTGTTTGATAATTCTAACATGGGAGACTACTAAGGCATAAAAATCAAATAAAAGTACATAATTTTAAAAAATATGAGCTTTTATTGATTTTCTCTCTTCATTTTTGTTTGTTTACCCAACATGTTCTATATCTCTAGCAAAGTTTATTTTTCCAAGTGGGTTGGGTTCCTTTAACCTGTGTAGCATCTTTTTTCATCTCGTTGGTTGAAAAAGAGATGGAATAAGGTATAGAGTTATTAGTAAAATTCAACTAATAACCCTCATGAGTCACAGAAGAGTTAACACAAACAGAAAATTGTTTCTTAAAATAACACTATTTCAGGTACAGCTTTTCTGATCCTTCAAAAAACAAAGATTAGATGTACGGAAAGAGTAACATGGAAACTTACATTACCATATGTAAAATAGATAGCCAATGGGAATTTGCTGTACGGCTCAGGAAACTCAAACAGGGACTCTGTATCAATCTAGAGGGGTGGGATGGGGCAGGAGATGGGAGGGAGGTTCAAAAGGGAGGGGATATATGCATACCTATGGCTGATTCATGTTGAGGTTTGACAGAAAACAACAAAATTCTGTAAAGCAATTATCTTTCAATAAAAAAATAAAAAAGAAAAACACACCACTTTTCCCTAAAAAAACAAAGCCCCAAACTATTATTAATCATCAACAGCTAAAGTTTGATGCCTTGGCTTTTAATATAGGTATTTTTTATTTGTTTGTTTGTTTTTTACTTCCTTTTTTTTTTGATGTGGCAGAAGACAAAATTTTTTGTCAACTCTTCAAATATTTTGCAAGCGGAAAACAACAATAATTGTAGTGATTGTTTAAAAGTAGGACTGTGTTAATGCCTAATGTGTTGAGTTGAAATACTTAGGGAAACGAAATACTTAGGAAACTTTTTCTAATAAAAGTAGAGCTGTCATTGATATGGCGTGTACTTTACAAGACTTTCATTTCCTCATCTTGTAAGGGTAGCTGCTGAGAACCGGGGAGATTAACAAACTTGCCTAAGAGGTGGCAGAGCCAAAATGTGATTTCGCAGCCCTTGCTGAACTTCATACCACCAAGCCCTCTGCTTCTCAAGACTTTATGGCCTGTCTGTAGAGAGCTAACTGCTTTGTGGTTAGAGTAACAACTTGCTATTTGGCTTGGAATTCACAAAAACCTCTTGATTTCCTCTAGGAGTTGGACTGATATATAAGACCCACATGAGTACTACTTATAATTTTACCTGGGAACATAAATTCTACAAAGTCTCTATGTGAAGTGTTAAGGTATCTTCAGTTTGGAGGTATACCTAGCATACTTGACAGCCCATTTTTAATATATCCTCTCTAGTACAGAAGTAGTAATAATCATGGAATGGAATAAATGGCAAAAATCACTAGAGAAGTAATGCAATTTTAAAAAAGTTTATTGAAATTTTACATAAACATACTTAATTCGAGGGTGGGGAGATTTGGGAGAATAGCATTGAAACATGTATAATATCATGTATGAAACGAGTCGCCAGTCCAGGTTCGATGCATGGTACTGGATGCTTGGGGCTGGTGCACTGGGATGACCCAGAGGGAGGGGAGGGGAGGGAGGAGGGAGGAGGGTTCAGGATGGGGAACTCGGGTATACCTGTGGTGGATTCATTTCGATATTTGGCAAAACTAATACAATATTGTAAAGTTTAAAAATAAAATTAAAAAAAAAAAGAAAAGAAAACAAATAAATGCTATAGTACAAAAAAGTGACCTGTAGTACTTTTAAATTACATAAATTTGTTTCTAAAAAACACAAAATACCTACATATGGGTTGTTCATAGTAACTGATCATAAAATTACAAGTTATTTTTCTAGTCTTCTGTCAATTAAAAATTTTTAATACATAGATTCCTACAAGTTATACAGAAAGATAGCATGACTTCTTTTTCCATTTTTATAATCATTATGTTATTAACATCATTAATGGAGCCATGGGTAGTGCCACCAGCCAATGTAGGAAACACAAGAGATGTAGGTTCAATCCCTGGGTTGGGAAGATCCCCTGGAGGAGGAAGTGGCAACCCACCCCAGTACTATTTCCTGAAAAATCCCATGGAAGGAGGAGCCTGGACAGCTACAGTCCATGGGCTTGCAAAGTCAGGCAGGACGGAGTGGCTGAGCATGCAACAACGCAGGTAGTGCCATGGAGACATAACCTGCACAGAGACAAGCCCTAATGATTCCAAACTGCTTTGAACTTATTCTCAGCACAAATTGTGTGTGATTGGTTCCATGTGTGTAAAAGGGCAACTGCTTAACTAAAAAAAACCTGAATTAATATTCATATAAAATATAGGGTTTATTAAAAGGTAACCAAATGTGCTAATTTCTTTTCACATTCTGATTTCCTGAAATGATATTCCATGGTTGTCTCCCATTCATTCTTTGTTCCACTGTAATCTATATTCTGCAAAACCTTCTCGGGTCATAGTTATTCCAAGGTCCATAGGAAGTCATCCTTGGCCCACTTTTGTGCTTCAACAGCATCAGTGCATACTGTTTTCGTACTGCTTTTACAGTGCATTTGACAGGGGGATTTGCTTGTCTCAAGCTTGAGAAAATATGAAATCCTAGAATATATTAGAAATGACACATCCAATTCTGAGCCTTCAGGACTCAGTTCAGGGCTTGTTTGTGAGGGTCACTAAGTAAACATTTGTGGAAGAAGGAAAGAAGGGAGGGAGTTTTACCATTATTTTGAATAACTTACTTGTAAGTTCAGAGTAGGGGCAAGAGGACCAGAGTTAAAATGAAGTGCATGTATGTTAGCTATATTGTCAGGATTGTAGAGCATGTCGGAGAAGGCAATGGCACCCGACTCCAGTACTCTTGCCTGGAAAATCCCATGGATGGAGGAGCCTGGTAGGCTGCAGTCATGGGGTCTCCAGGAATCGGACACGACTGAGTGACTTCACTTTCACTTTTCACTTTCATGCATTGGAGAAGGAAATTGCAACCCACTCCAGTGTTCTTGCCTGGAGAATCCCAGGGATGGGGGAGCCTGGTGGGCTGCTGTCTCTGGGATCACACAGAGTTGGACACGACTGAAGCAATTTAGCAGCAGCAGGATAGAGCACATAAGATTTGTTAATATGGCAAGCAAATTATTTTTGCATATATCAAAATTCTCCATAATGTTCAAATTATTACAGGTGTAATCAATATTCTGAAATTCTTCATGGCTGTACTTAACTCAGTATAAAACATAATAAAGAGCTCACTTCATGTTAAGCACTCTGGTAGATACTGAGAATACTAACAGGACTAATATATTTTATCTGACCTTAATATGTAAGTTTACTTGTTAGGAATAAAACACAAAAAAATTAAAGTTAACTATGATGATGGTGATAGCTAATGTCCATGTACCACTCACCATTCTTCAGCCCTAAGGGCTTCTTTTGCATTTCCTCACTCATTTTTTCTAACAGCCTATGAAGTAGGTGGTAACATTATTACCATGTCACAGGTGAGGAACCAGACACAAAGAGAGAACAAGTAATTTGCCAAAGGGCATACGGAGAGTAATTGGTGGAGTTGGTATTGTATCCAGGAATAGTATGACAATTTTAGATATTTTTAAGACCTTGCAGTCTTAGCACAGAGCATAATTACCTATGACCTTCATTTTAACCCAAAAGATGTGATATGGTAAGAGAGAATACAGGCAATCATTCGGGTTCTAAGACACAGCTAGGTGCAAACTCCCCTCAGGTCCTTATTCACACACACGAGCTTTGCCCCCACATTGTGCCACCAAGAGCTTTGTAATAAATTTGGCTTTGGGAAAGTTTAATGTAGAAGTTGCTGGCACGGTATGTTATACCCTTTAGTTACTAGTCTTACTAGGACTTCCCTGGTGGCTCAGACGGTAAAGCGTCCTGGGGAATGGCAACCCACTCCAGTATTCTAGCCTGGAAAATCCCATGGATGGAGGAGCCTGATAGGCTATAGTCCATGGGGTCACAAAGAGTAGGACATGACTGAGCCACTTCATTTCACTTTAGTTACTAGTCAAACCTGGCTGTCAAACAGGTTATGAGCTGTGAAAAGCATCAGTAAGCAAACTGATTCTGGAGGTAGCTTGGGGAATCCTGACTTAAACAGCACATCATAAATCCTACTTTTTTAAATTGGTGGTGGTGGCAGTGGTGTAGCCGCTAAGTCATATCTGACTCTTGCGACCCCATGGACTGTAGCTTGCCAGGCTCCTGTCTATGGGGATTCTCCAGGCAAGAATACTGGAGTGGGTTGCCATTTTCCTTCTCCATTTTAAATTGGAGTATAGTTTTACACTGCTGTGTCAGTTTCTATCGTACAGCAAAGTGAATCAGCCATATATATCCCTTCTAGTAAAACTCTATCAGCCTGTTTCAAAAGTCAGTGATTATAATTTTACAATGTGGTCTGTAGGTGAAGGCCAGGAGAGATTTGTAGTTTTATTCAGGACCAGATACACAAAGGGATCTGGTTGGTAATTCCAATGTACAGCTTTCTTGTCCTAGATAACTTCAAGATCCTTGGAGAAAGTGTTAAAAGTAGTCTCAGCCCAGAAAAACTTGCTCTCATTTAAGCATCCTTTTTTGTTCCACCTTTGTAGGACAGTCTAGAATTGGTTGAGTAGGGTTATGTTCTTTATTGTTCTCAGGACCAATGCTTGGCATCACCACTGACCTTCCCTCTTCTCAAGAGGAAAACTCTAGAGGCAATGTTTCCTAATATTTTACAGATGTACTAATTTTGGTGTGTCAAAATAACAGATGTCAGGGAAACTTCTTGGCTTTTTTCTTAATCTCATAAGCTTGCATGGGTGTCTAACAGCAGGCCTGATTCTGGTGATGAGCACCAAGGAGAAGACCTAAATAGACTTTGAGAACTTAATGGTATACTAGTAAAATTACTGTAAACAGTAGTCTGTTTCCAAAGTGGTCTTATTCATACTCTATTATATTATATGTTACCATGGAAATATATGTATGATATATTTACATAAGCTAATTAACCACAGATAATATACATTGTATATATGATTCATGGGTGAAGAATACATATATAATGCATATAATATGTGTGATTAATTAGCTTGTCAGAAATATGAGTTATCAAAATAAGTTATTTTTGTACTGACTTCTAAAATCCTTGCTTTTGTTATTCTTAATTCTTTAAAAAGTTCAAGGAAACTAATTTCTATCAAGATAAATTTAAAAATCCTAATAATTTTAGTAAACAGTATAGGTTACTGTCAAGCATTCACAAGTATTCTGTTAAGGAGAAAAGGAATATGGGTATGGATTTTAGCTTAATTTTTTAAATAAAATTTTTTAAATTGAGAATACTATTTTTAGATTGGAGTATAATTGCTTTACAGTATGGTTTTAGCTTTTGCTACATGAAGTGAATCAGCTCTATGTATACATATATCTCCTTCCTCTTGAAGCGTCTCACCCCACCCTTATTTCACCCCTCTAGGTCATCACAGAGCACGCAGCTGAGCCCCTTGTGTTACACACCTATACTCACCTGTAGTGGTTTGGATGCACCTAGAGTCTGTCATACAGAATGAAGTGAGTCAGAAAGAGTACAACAAATGTATTAAAGCATATATGTGGGATCTAGAGAAGTGGTGCTGATGAACCTTTTGCAGGGCGGGAATGAGATGCAGACATAGAGAAGGGACAGTGGGGGAAGGGGCACAGGAGCCGTGCGGGGAGGGGAGGGTGAAATGAATTGGGATAGTAGCACTGACATACGTATACCTTGTATACTTATAAAAAGATAGCTCGTGAGGAACATACTCTTTTTAAATGCTCAAAGACAAAATTTTTATTAATTCCAGTGTAATGGATATACCTTATACATATTTTTCCTTTAATTCACACCTCTAGATCTTTATGTTTTTTTATAGAACAGAATGAGTACATTATAGCCATCATAGTTTGTGTACACATCCTTTGCTCTCAAGTGCCTTCAAACTGCTAATTTCAGAGCACTATGCTAAACTCCAATAACCTAAGATAGTTTAAAGTATAATGTAATGTTTATGATAAAATAACATATTTATATACCAGATATTCAATTATTTCAAAAGTGGTTTGAGTTTCTGAGCAAAAAAAAATGACTCCAGTGACCTATTGATATTTTGGTTTCTTGAAATGTTTATTTGTTGTTCAGTCACTCAGTTGTGTCCAACTCTGTGATCCCATGGACTGCAGCACACCAAATCTCCCTGTCTTTTGCCATCTCCCTGAGTTTGCTCAAACTCATGTCCATCGAGTCAGTGATGCCATCCAATCATCTCATCTTCTGTCATCCCCTTCTCCTCCTGCCTTCAATCTTTCCCACCTCAGTGTCTTTTCTAATGAGTCAGGTGTTTTCCAATGAGTCGGCTCTTTGCATTAGGTGGTCAAAGTATTGGAGCTTCAGGTTGATTTCCTTTAGGACTGAATGGTTTGATCTCCTTGCTTTCCAAGGGACTCTCAAGTGTCTTCACTACAGTTCAAAAGCATCAATTCTTTGGTGCTCAGCCTTCTTTATGGTCCAACTCTCACATCTGTATATAACTACTGGAAAAACCATAGATTTGGCTATATACACCTTTGTTGCCAAAGTGATATCTCTGCTTTTTAATATGTTGTCAAGGTTTGTCATAGCTTTTCTTCCAAGGAGCGAGCGTTTTTTAATATCATGGCTGCAGTCACCATCTGCAGTGATTTTGGAGCCCAAGAAAATAAATTCTGTCACTGTTTCCATTGTTTCTCCATCTATTTGCCGTGAAGTGATGGGACCAGATGCCATGAACTTAATTTTTTGAATGTTGAGTTTTAAGCCAGCTATAAAGTGGATTTTGATGGGAAGAAATTGAAAAATTCTGGGCAATCCATATTGCATAAAGTTCTTTTATATTAATCTGTACTATGCTAATTTTCTTACATAATATCTAAAAGTGTAGTGCCATATACTGGATTTTCCAAAAATACTTACCTCCGAATCTTTTTTAAAGAGGAACTTCTTGATGATTCCATGGTCATGGATTGTTCTTTGGGAAATACTGGATTAGAACATTTTAAAGCTTCTGGAAAATGGAACTGAAGCCAGTTTTGGATTAATACCAATTTTTAGTCAAAACATGAAATAATCCCCACATAGACTGCTGAGTTTACTTTATTCATGATGCCTACTTATCTTACAAATAATAAGTTTTAGAGCTTATTCATGTCAAAAATCAGAATACAAGGACAATATTGTTATTTAAAAAATGGAGTATCAGAATTTTATATCAAATTGCTAGAATTTAAAGACTCCTTCTGCTTTTGGCAAATTTTAAGATTTTTTTTGTTTGTTTTGTTTTGATGACCCAATGGTTTTTGAAATATATGAAAGATTCAAAGTTCATATTTTTCTACATATTCAGGGATTTTTTAGTTTGCAGGATCTTTTGAGATTAAGATCTTCCACTTCTTCTGTAAATTTTACATGATATGATCCCATATGAAGGCCAGTAACCTGTTAAAGCACCATTAGAATACTGAAATAGTGGCATGATAAATAGATCTTACACAAATAGCTTTACCTTTTATAATGTGGATTTTTCTAAGGAAATAGATACCTGTACTGCCTACTGAATAGGGTTGTCAGAAAATCAAAATGAAAATAATACACTATGTGTAAAAGTCTTTTATAAATTGCAAAGCAGTCTACAAAGACCAGAGAATTCAATAATGATAATGATCATGAGTCCTAATTGTACCTGATGATTTCTGAAAGATATAACAGCTCATAAGCTAACAAAAGCAAAACATTCGTTCAAACACAGATTTGTCAAGGCAAATGTTTACTTCAAAGCATAATTCATTTTGAAAAAATACTAGAAGAGATAAATAAATGTTGATATTGATTTTAAGCACTTTCTAAATATTTAGAGATCAGCTCTTTAAAAAGCTATGGAAGTGAAAATAATTAAGTCTGGTCATTTTTGTTTTGAAGTGGTTAGTTTTTGACTGTTTTTCTTCTTACAACATTGGAAGAGCACACATACCTATGAATATATTTTTTTAAAGTTACTGTGTTGTTCAAGGGAGAGTTATTTTAAGTGAAAGTCTCCGAGACAGTGAAAAAATATACTGAAAGTGCCTCAATGATCAGAATGTTTTCTTCTTGGGAAAGTTATACAGTAGTTTTTAAAGATACAGGTCAGAATGTGTCTTTGCTCTCAATTTTGATTTTTATATACTCCCAGATGCTTCAACAACATTTGGGTCTCTACGGAAATAGTTAAGGAAAGAAAATGTAAACCCAGAAAACATGTAGTTCTTTTTGGTCCCATAGGAAGGCCATACTGTTATTACGTTACTGAATAATATATTTTTAGGTTAACACAAATCACACAGAGATCTAGTTTAAACACAATTAATACATTTTTTAATTAAAAAAAAAGTAAAATGCAATTGTACTTTCTGGTGATAAATTCAAGCAAAAACAAAGGGAAAGGCAAAGAAAATTCATCTAATATCCGATTTTATTTTATCTAAAATATTTATAATTACCACTTTGATATAAAATCCTGAGCATGTTGCTCTACCATGTGAGAAGAGATTTTCTTTAGAAAAATGGGATCATGTCATGTATAAACTTTCATAAGCTTTTGGTACTTAATATTTTTTGTGGACATCATAATTGCAGATAATAATATTTCATACTTTCATGGTATTCCATTGAAATTAATATCATAATTTTTAGCCTGTTACAATTATATGACTTTTTTTTTAGTTTTTTTTTTCCTAGTGTAAAACCTATGATGACAAAATATTTTAAATTAACATTTAAATATTAACATTAGACAATTGTTTATTAAGATTCAATTAGATATGCAATTGTTATACTTAATCAAAACAGCACTCCTAAAATTTTATACATATGGCTAGATCTCCTTTGGAAAAATGGCCATTTTCTCAACAAAATTATATGAAAATGCCCTTTCCCCATATTCTTATTATGATCAAGGTGTTAACAAATGTGTTTTTCCCTTACCCAATCTGATGGGTAAAATGTGATGTCACATTATTTCAGTCTGTATTTACATATTAGTAATGAGGTCAAGGCTTCCCTAATAGCACAGTTGGTGAATAATCCACATGCAATGCAGGAGACCTTGGTTATCTTCCTGGGTTGGGAAGATCCACTGGAGAAGGGATAGGCTACCCACTCCACTATTCTTGGCCTTCCCTTGTGGCTCAGCTGGTAAAGAATCTGCCCGGAATGTGGGAGACCTGGGTTGGGTCCCTGGGTTGGGACCCTCTGTTGGGAAGATCCCCTGGAGAAGGGAACGGCTAACCAATCCAGTATTCTGGCCTGGAGAATGCCCCTGTAGAGTCCATGGGGTTGCAAAGAATCCGACATGACTGAGTGACTTTCGCAATGAGGTCAAACATTTTTCCATATCTATATTGGCCTTTGATTTTCCCTTTGTGCAATTTGCTGATTTTTCTTTCTCCCTTTTGCATATAATTTGCTCATAACTTTTAAATTAGTATTAACACTTTATTTTAAAGATACTTTCTCATTTATCTGTATTTTTCTATTCTTGTAGATAATTGTCTTTGTGTGTGATGCATCATTACAAGTAAATACCTGTTTTTTCCCAATGTATTTTATTGAAGTATATTGAAGTACTGATTTACAATATTGTGTTAATTTCTACTGTATAGCAAAGTGATTCAGTTATACATATATATACATTCTGTTTCATATTCTTTTCCATTATTATTTACCACAGAATATTGAATTTAGTTCCTTGTACTGTGCAGTATGACTTTGTTGTTTATACATTCTCTATCTAATGGTTTGCATCTGCTAATCCCAAACTCCCAATCCATCCATCCTCTAACCCCTACCTTTTTGGCAATCACCAGTCTGTTCTCTGTGAGTCAGTTTCTCTTTCATAGATGTTTATTTTGTCGTATTTTAGATTCTATGTATAAGTGATATCATATGACATTTGTCTTTCTCTCTTTGACTTATTTTACTTAGTATAATAATCTCTAGGACCAACCATGTTATTGAAAATGGCATTATTTCATTCTTTTTATGGCTGAGTAATATTCCAATGTATATATATACCACATCTTTACCTATTCATCTGTTGAGGGACACTTAGGTGTTTCCATGTCTTGGCTATTATAAATATCTCTTATACTCTGAAAATGAGAGCGGAGCTTATGGGCATGAGATCTAGGCCTTCCAATAACAGCCTGACCCACTGATGTGAGATCTTCATAAGCATGCCTTATCTGTGGCTCTTTAATGGTTGGTCTCAGATAAGAGCAGTCATGCCCATGTTTAGCTGAGGGTTTCCTCCTATCCTCCTTACATCAGAGTTCATTGTGATGCTTGCTCCACAGCCACTTTTTGCTCCCTCTGCAATCCTATTATTTCCGGGGCAGACCTAGAAACCTGCATTTAGTTGCTAGGTGTTTCTTACATATGGTCAATTTTGAGACCCCTGATTTCATTAATACTTGAACATTCAGTTCAGTTCAGTTCAGTTCAGTTACTCAGTCGTGTCCAACTCTTTGCAACCCCATGAATCACAACACGCCAGGCCTCCCTGTCTATCACCAACTCCCGGAGTTCACTCAAACTCATGTCCATCGAGTTGGTGATGCCATCCAGCCATCTCATCCTCTGTCGTCCCCTTCTCCTCCTGCCCCCAATCCGTCCCAGCATCAGAGTCTTTTCCAATGAGTCAACTCTTCGCATGAGGTGGCCAAAATACTGGAGTTTCAGCTTTAGCATCATTCCTTCCAAAGAACACCCAGGACTGATCTCCTTTAGAATGGACTGGTTGGATCTCCTTGCAGTCCCAGGGACTCGCAAGAGTCTTCTCCAACACCACAGTTCAAAAGCATCAATTCTTCGGTGCTCAGCTTTCTTCACAGTCCAACTCTCACATCCATACATGACCACTGGAAAAACCATAGCCTTGACTAGACGGACCTTTGTTGGCAAAGTAATGTCTCTGCTTTTGAATATGCTGTCTAGGTTGGTCATAACTTTTCTTTAATTCCTGTGTATATTCAGGACATCATTATAAAAAAAGATATTCGTGTTATTTTTTTATCTTTTATCTTACATTTTCAATACTTTAAGAAGCTTAGTAGCTCAGTAAGTGATATCATTTTGTTAGATGAGAACTGCATATAACCTTTTTTTCCTTTGGTCACTATGACTTCCACTTAGTCCAAAGTTAAAATTAATGCTCAGTTTAGAAATATTCCATTGATTTACATTTCTGGTATAATTATCTATACCAGAAATATATTACATGACATTATAGCCTTTAACCTTATCATAATTCTTCTATTGCATTTCTGTCATTTATTATAAACTACCACAAATCATTTGGAAACTAGGAAGGAAAAATAATAAATGTGTATTCAAGTAAGCTAATGTAACAACAGTAGAATGTGATCTTCTCTTGCTAGCTGCACTTAAGGCCTCCAAGGCTGAGAATAATATAGTAAATGCCAGATTATTATGTACATAATAACTAAAAATTTTGAGTCCTTATTACATTTGAGTAACTGTACTAACACCTTTATGTTTATTGATCCTCTACCCTATTGGGTTGTGTGTGTGTGTGTTAGTTGCTCAGTCATGCCTGACTCTTTGCGACCCCATAGACTATAGGCCCGCCAGGCTCCTCTGTCCATGGAATTCTCCAGGCAAGAATACTGGAGTGAGTTGCCATTTCCTTCTCTTGGGTTAGGTAAAATGCTACTACCTATTAGTATCTCCATTCACATATTAGGATATCAGGCATGAGGAGTTTAAGAACTTCATTAAGTTTATTTAGCAGGTTGATGGCAGAGCCAGGGTTTGTACCCAGATTGCCTGGCTCCAGAACAATGCTCTTAGCTACCAAACCAGACTAGCTCCCTTCTATCCTGAGGGATAATGAAATCAATGGCATCAGCCTGCAAAGAAAAAAGATGAATTTGGCAAGATGTAGAGGTTCCTACCACTAACAGTGAGAATGTATTTGAAGAAAAGTCATTATTCTCTTCATCCCCTCCTGGAAAAACTGTGTATTCTTCCCCTCTCCCCTTAAATAAGAAAGAGGTTTCAAGGGAACCTTTTGGAGACTTTATTATAGTGATTAGTGTTGATCCTTAACAAGAGAACTTACCAACTAAAATGGTTTGTCTGGCCATAGAGTAAAAGTAGGTGAGGGGGCCTTTATACCTGGGACAACATGAGGGACTTAACCTTGGGAAGATGTAGGTAGTCCATCTGCCACTGTGAAGGGACATATCCCAGGAGGTTGACCAAAGCAGAAAGACCTGGGAGAGCAGTGAGCAGCCAAAGTAGAACAAAGCAGATTTCTGGGGAAGGCATTGACCACATAAAGGAAATTTCAGTACAGACGACCATGAAAAATGTGTAGCCCACTGCTTGGCACAAAGTAGAATTCAAGAATGGTTGTATTTTCCCTTTAGAAATAGGGCGTTTTCTGACTGAAGAAACACATTTGAGAAAAGTTATGTCAAGTTTTCCAGTATTTTAGAAACTTTAGGACTAAGTTTTATGAAATCTTTTTATTAACCCAAACTATTAAAAAACTCATAGTTTTGAAGAACTGTTTCATCAACTACTCTTAAGCTGACTCATTTCTATTTTCCATTTTGTTTTTGTTGGCCAAAGGGCTTGTTTGGGTTTTTCTGTACCACATTAGGAAAAAACAAATTTCTTGGCCATCCCAATATATGCAAACACATCTCACAAGCTTCTCCTTCTTTAGATTGTGATGATGGCTTTGGATTCCTGTCTACTGTTCTTACAAAGGTTAGAGGTAAGTTCATATATTTGCAAAGAGCTTTGATTTCAGAGAACATAGAACTAAAATTTAATTTATGCAACACTTTTTAGAGAATTAGGTGAAAGAAACTTAATATCTAAATCTGCTTTGTTCTAATTTAAAAGATAATCACAGTATCTTCACTGTGGGAGGTCTCTCAGTAAACAGGGATTTAAATTTAGCATAATTTATTTGAAAAATAAAAAGGCTGCCAAAATGATCCACACATTAAGTTATTTCAGTTTTACAGGACACATATTAATTAGTGAGAGTAATAAAATATTGCCAGCCTCAATAGGCAGCCGTCATCACTACTGAGACCCAGACAAGATGAAAAGATCCATTATACATAACATGGACAAATGTTGATTAAAGGGTAGACTTCAGAACTGCCCTAGCTGTGTCTGAAGGTTGTAATCACAGAGGACTTGGGGAGAAAATGCTCAGAAAATAGCAAAAGCTGCAAGGAAGAGTCATCTGATGAAGGGGAAAGGATGGGAAAATTTAAAGGAAAATGTCAGAGGAAATTGCTTGGTAAGAGCTCTACTTACGTATGACTCTTAAGAAAATTGTCTTCTTAGGAAATTGTAAGTTCTCAAAATGTCTTAAATAAGAAATGGACGTAACTAAGCATCCTATACATCAAGCTTAGTATTTTCAGACTGTAGAGAAATTATTTCTACATAGCACCCCATTCTTCAGAGAAAGACTCAGGATTTGCCTGAGTTTGGGCTGTAAAGTAGTTTCAGAGAGACACTTAATTCCCATTCAATTGGGTAACACAAAAATTGAGATAAGACCTCATCAACATTTACTTGAGTGATATCATATATGAATAATTACACAATTTTGAATGAGATAATCTAGTACAGTACTATATAGGTAAGGTGATATTGTATATATGTATTGAGTATTTGTTAAAATGAACTCAATACTGTACCCTGGATGGGGAGGATAAAGGAACCCTAAAATGAAAGTTGCACAGTCATGTCTGACTCTGCGATCCCATGGACTATACAGTCCATGGAATTCTCCAGGCTAGAATTCTGGAGTGGGTAGCCTTTCCCTTCTCTAGGGGATCTTCCCAACCCAGGGATCGAACCCAGGTCTCCCACATTGCAGGCAGATGCTTTAGCAGCTGAGCCACCAGGGAAGCCCAAGAATACCGGAATGGGTAGCCTATCCCTTCTCCAGGGAATCTTCCTGACCCAGGAACTAAATTGGGCTCTCCTGCATTAAAGGCAGATTCTTTACCAGCTGAGCTACCAAGGAAGCCCTAAAGAACTCCTAGCTTTCTACTTACCCGAAGGCTCTTAGGGAGAAAAAAAGCAACATACATGAGAAAAATTAAAAATATATATATAATGTATTGTGCAATTAAGTACTGTGTTATAGAACATAGGATTATGACACTTCAGAAAAAAATTAATGCAAAGAGACTGAAAGGATGTTCTGGAAAAGGAAGAACTTGAACTGGAGCTTGGAAAATGTATGAGCGACAAAAATTCAGAGATTGAAAGGAAGGATATTTCAAGAAAGAAAGATAGCAGCCAAAAAGTTCAAGAAAAGGAGAGGCAAGGAGATTGAACTAGGGAACCAGTGTAGCATAGTAACTAAGAACAGCCTCTGGAGCCAGGTTTATCTGGATTTGAGTCCCAACAGGTGTAACCTTAGACATTATGTGGTCATTCTATGTCATATTTTGCTTGTCAGTAAAATAGCACTTCCATTTTAAGGGATTATTTTGAGCACTAATGGGTTTATATATGTAAAACACTTATATTAGGACTATCAAGAAAACAATCAACAAATGTTAGTTATTACTTTTGTTATTGTTGTTGTGCACTGTTATAATATGTGATTTTCATGGCTACAGCGAAACTGAAATATATAACAACAGGAAATACCCCTTGTTACAGTCTGGTGGACTCTGTGCTCAATAGTTTGCCTGCATTTTCTCTTGTATTCCCAGCCACCACCTCCTGGATAAGGAAGCACAATTCTTCTCACTTTACAGATAAAGGGTCTAATAATTAGAGAAGCATTTTTTTTTCCTCAAAAATTCTGTAGCTAATAGAGCACAGCCAAGAGTTTGAACTCAGATCTTTTGGTCTTCACCCTGATGTTTTCAATTAATGCATTGCTAAGTTGCTCCAGTCGTGTCCGACTCTATGCGACCCCATAGATTTCGGCCCACCAGGCTCCCCCGTGCCTGGGATTCTCCAGGCAAGAGCATTGGAGTGGGTTGCCATTTCCTTCTCCAGTGCATGAAAGTGAAAAGTGAAAGGGAAGTCGCTCAGTCATGTCGGACTCTTAGCGACCCCATGGACTGCAGCCTACCAGGCTCCTCCGCTCATGGGATTTTCCAGGCAAGAGTACTGGAGTGGGTTGCCACTGCCTTCTCCGAATTAATGCATTACCTTGCTTTAACTTAAATCTTAGAGAGCACTGAGATTTTGGCAAGGGATCAGACAGAAGTGTGCTAGATGAATTCAGTGCAGAAAAGAGTCCAAACTCAAGAACACCAGCCAGGTAGCCACTGGTGTCAGTGGCAGTACTCTAGGTAAGGTGAGGTGAATGAACCAAGATGGTGTCACTGAGGGAGACCTCCCTGGTGGCTCATATGGTAAAGCGTCTGTCTATAATGTGGGAGACCTGGGTTCGATCCCTGGGTCGGGAAGATCTCCTGGAGAAGGAAATGGCAACCCACTCCAGTACTCTTGCCTAGAAAATCCCATGGACGGAAGAGCCTGGTGTCACTGAGACTGAGAAAGCAGAACCAGGGCACTAGATTCCCTCAGCAGGAAAGAAAGTGGATAGGATGTTTTTCTGGGATTTGAACATAAGAGATAGTGACTCTTGGTTATGGAGTCCAAAAGACCAGGAGAATGGTGGCTTCTGAAGGGCTGGCATGGAGAGTAGTACCATACCTTCCACATAAGCCCAGAGCTATGGAGCCTGTCATTCATCTCCTTATTTTTTATGATGCTAGCTGGACCCATCCTCCTTGTCTTCATGAGATTTGAAATTAACTCTCCTGTTAACCTGTGTTGCATTTCACTAACCTCTCAGGGGCTCTTGTTGACATGACATTCTCTGAGCTGCTTGCTATACAAAAGTCACTTACAGAAGGACAAAGTATTGTCTGGAAGAGACAGACAATATTAACTCCTCCTCATGCAGTTGAGTTCTCTGTTTTGTAGCCTTAGACCCTTTATGAGCAAGGGGTAGAAATATACATCAGGGCTAATGCACTTCAGCAATATAAGAGGTTTCTACAAGAAAAATGCTGCTAACAGTAAATGTTTTGTATAAAGTAAAGATAAATCATAATAGAGTGGTAATTTGAGTTAATACTATACCTCTCCTTGGGGAACTCCAAGTGCTCAAAAGACACCATCTCATTACTATTTTGAGTACCTCTGAGAAATATGTAAAAAGCATCATTTTCTCCAATTTTTATATAAGGACCTAAGTCACAGGGAATTGTGACTTCTGTGTACTAACTAGTCGCAATAAAGTGACTTGTTAGTACATAGAAGTGGATTATTTATTTCATGGAAAGGATTGTTTCAATGAATTGGTTTAGTGTCTCATGAAATTAGTCGCTCAATTTAAGGGGGAAAAAACACAATTAATGTTCTCTGTAGAAATCAATAAGCCAGAAAAAAACCTTTACCTATTTCAATATGTATTTTGGCAACACTTTGTGGACTTGTTTGAATTTAATAAATAAAACTAAGTATAGAATAATTCTGTGTCTGTTAGAGTAACTAACCATGTAGTTATTTGAAAGTTCTTGGTGAGAAAGACGAAATTTTCAAGAGAAAATGTGTGAAATATGAGGCTTCTGGGCAAATGTGTGACAACAAGAATGGAGCTGCCATTTTCTGGGCTTCATTGTCTCAGGCCAGCTCTGCTCAGTGACAAATTGACATCCCCACCAGAGCATGATCTTTGCACCCAGAAGTGACAATAAAGAATGACAATAAAGAATTCCTTGGAGTTTCTAAGGAAATTGCAGTGACATACGCTAACTCATTTAGGTGTGCTGCTCAATGGAATACCTACTACTCAGTGCTCAGGAGGAGCATCTGCCCTACTGCTCTCTGCACATGGTTCCCACAACTGCCCCCATCACTCCCGCTCACCTCAAGTTTATAGATTCAAGAATCACTCGAGTCAGTTCTGAAAGATTCTAATGCTTGTCATCTTTGGTGGTCTTTTGGGGTAACTTCTGTGTAAAGCAGTTACCGTCATTATGCTTGATCTTTATTCCTAGAGATAATATTTCCTATTTCCTTTGCTATTAATTGTATGTATTGCTAAATATCCTGTTCTCCTGTTAACCCACTTTAACTGCTAATTATAGCCTTCTTTGTGGATGCAGATCTCTGGCTAATTAAAAGGAGGAATGCATTCTCCAGTATACTAGAAAGAACTTGAAGTGACTGGAGCAGAGAGAAAGAGTGTGTGTGTGGTAGGAAATAAAATTAAAAAAATAAATAAATAAATAAAATAAAATTTGTTATTTTTAAACAATTCTATCTCCTTGGCCTTTTTCCTTTAGATACGTAGGTTTAGTTGCTCAGTCGTATTCAACTCTTTGTGACCCCATGGACTGTAGCTGGCCACGCTCCTCTCTCCATGGGATTCTCAGCCAAGAATACTGGAGTGGGTTGCCATTCCCTTCTCCAGGGGATCTACCCAACCCAGGGACTGAACCTGGATCTTCTGCTTTGCAGGCAGACTCTTTACCAACTGAGCCGCCAGGGATGCTATAAGAAGATTAAAAAGAAAGTGTTTATTTCTTGATGGTGATAAAACCATTCAGATTTACTATTTCTTCTGGAGTCAATTTGAATGGATTCTTATAAGAATTTGTTCATTGCTTTTAAGTTTCCATATGTATAAAGTTTTTTCCTTTATGTATATATATCTCAATAGTAGGGAAGCAGTATTTGTATTATAAAACCTACATTGATGATCTGTTAAATCACTCAATATGAACCCTTGTTCTCACCTACAAAATTATTAGAAAACACTAATTGTATTTGGTTATTAATCACTGATTGCTGCTGCTGCTAAGTTGCTTCAGTCGTGTCCGACTCTGTGCGACCCCATAGATGGCGGCCCATCAGGTTCCCCCATCCTGGGATTTTCCAGGCAAGAACACTGTAGTGGGTTGCCATTTCCTTCTCCAATGCATGAAAGTGAAAAGTGAAAGTGAAGTTGCTCAGTCATGTCCGATTCTTTGCAACCCCATGGATGGTAGCCCACCAGGCTCCGAGATCCATGGGATTTTCCAGGCAAGAGTACTGGAGTGAGCTGCCATTGCCTTCTCCGTAATTACTGATTAGAAAACAATAATTTTATTTGGCAATTATAAAGTTAATGAGGACTTAATTGAAATGCTTATCACCTTTCTTTTTCATGTCTGACCTCCAGTTGAAATCTACAAGTGTTAAACCCTAAGTTATTTTTTCTGATTCAAAAAACCTGAGAAAGTTGGACATTCTCTGGTACATATTTACATGAGATATGAAGCCATATGTAAGCCAAGAAAGTAGCTTACATATTCATTGCTCTTGGATATTTTCCAAATGTTGCAAAAACTTTCTGTGCAACTGTCTTTTCTCTAAGCCAGTGGTGCCTCTGTTCCTCCTTTAGTCCACCTAAGCAGCTCTTTAGAGTCACATTTTCTTCTGCTTGTATCAGAGTTTAATTTGATTTGCCACATTTTGACTTTGAAAAGGTATAGCTGAATAACATTTGCTTTATCTCATGTAGCTATTTCCCATCAGGACTCCTATCATAAAGGTCTTTGTTAGCTGTAAATTCTTTAACTGTACAAGCCATTAGATATGTTGATATTCTCATATCTTCCTTGTACTTTCACAGACCCCATGTGATGCACAGGGAGAGTATTCAGATGAAGGCTTTTTCTGAGCTCATTGTTATCTTACTCCTACTATCAGACTTGATTTTAATATTTTTAACATATTTTTGTTCTGAAAAATAGTATTACAAATCTATATACTTTTGACATCTTTCTACATATTCTTGTCTGACAGGTAACACGAACGTGCCTCTTACCACCTTACATGTGTTTACCCCTAGAGAGAAGACAAGATTGGTGACTTAGATGTTCTAAAATACATTTGAAACTGGCATAAATTAACAGAATGTGAAGCTATCATTTAGCTTAATATTCTGTAGTGATAGATTATATAATAGTAAAGAGAAAACTGAGAAATATCAACTGCATTTTTGTATTGGAATTATTTTTTAACTTCGGAAAGTGGTTTTAAATTTATGAGCTTGGCACTTACTTATGGTGTGCTGATGTCATGTCCTAAAATGATAACAATATAAGCAGCAGATTTTATGTAGAACAAGATGATTTTTTAACATAACTGCTAGGATTCCAAATAATCTTCATTTGTTTTTCCACTTAAGAAGAAATAAACTCAGGCGTTTTGATATTTCCTTTAAGTAAGGGTACTTTGACCTTTTTTGTATTTTGTGTGGCCTGGTTAATATTTTGCTAAAAGAGTACTTAACCACATTTGTTTCACCAGGTAGGAATGGTATTTTCTTCTGTTTGTCTTTATACTATTTTTCATTATGATAAAAAACCACACAGAATAATTTTAACTTTTTAATACCTTTAAATTTTTTGTATAAATTTTAGTCTCTCTGTACCCAAGAGAGATTATGCACTCTAAACTATTATACATTCTTAACCCATTCTTTTTTACTTTATTGTGACTATAACATGATAACTAGCCTCTTAATTTTTAAGTGTACATTAGTGTTGTTGATTATCGGCACAATGGTTATACAGCAGATCTCTAGAATTTACTCATCATACATAACTGAAATTTTATGCCCACTGATTAGTAACTCCCTATTTCCACTTTCCCCTAGCCTCTTTTAATTTGTGTGTGTGTGTGTGTATAAATATATATATATATATATATATATATATTTATTTATTTATTTGTCGGCTCTGGGACTTAGTTGCAGCACACAGGATCTTTGATCTTCTTTGCAGCAACTAAAGCTACTCTAGCCTCTTGAAATCACAATTTCATTCTGATTCTATGAATTTGACTATTTTAGATACCCCATATAATGGGAGGACTTATCTGGTGGCTCAGATGGTAAAGAATCTGTCTGCAGTGCAGGATACCTGGGTTCAGTTCCTGGGTTGGGAAGATCCCCTGGAGAAGGGAATGGCAACCTCAGTACTCTTGCCTGGAGAATTCCCATGGACAGAGGAGCCTGGTGGACTAAAGTCCATGGGGTCACAAAGAGTTGGACATAACTAAGTAATTAACAGTTTCACTTTTATTTCTTCATATGAGGGGAATCAAAGATTTAAATAAAAGTGTTTTTCTTTCTGTGGGCTTATTTCACTTAACATAATATCCTTAAAATTCATTCATGTTGTTGCATATTGCAGAATTCTCTTTTTTTTCTAAGACCCAAGAAGAATATCCAACTGTATATATATATACCATATTTTCTTTATCCATGTATCTGTTGATAGACATTTATGTTGTTTCTGTATCTTAGCTAAAATGAATAATGCTATAATGAGCATGTCAATGCATATATTTATTCAAGATCCTGATTTCAATTATTCTTGATAAATACCCAGAAGTATAATTGCTGGATCATATAATAACTTTTTGAAGAACTTTCATGCTGCTTTCCAGAATGAATGTGCATTTTGCATTCCCACCAACATTGTTCGTGTTTCCATTTCTCCACATCCTCACCAGCACTAGCTGTCTTTTTTTTTTGATACTTGCATGTAATATTTTTGAGGGTACAATTAAGTAACGCTAAGTTCATTCACATTGTTGTACAGTCATTACAACTCATTTCCAAAACTTTATCATCATCATCCCAAACTGAAATGAAAAGTGAAAGTGTTAGTCACTCAGTTGTGTACGACGCTTTGAAACCCATGGACTGTAGCCTGCCAGGCTTCTCTGTCCATGGGAATTCTCCAGGCAAGAATACTGGAGTGGGCTGCCATTCTCTTCTCCAGGGCATCTTCCTAATCCAGGGATCAAACCTAGGTCTCTTGCATTGCAGGCAGATTTTTACTGTCTGAGCGACCAGGGAATCTCGAATCTCAAACTGAAATGATACACCAACAAATAATAATTTCTCATCCACCCTAACTCCAGATTCTGGTAATTACTATTCTATCTTATGTCTGTATCAATTTGACTATGTAGATAGCTCATTTCAGTGAAATCATGCAATATTTGTCATTTTGTCTGACTTCTTTCACTTGTCATGCTTTCAAGGATCATGTGTGTTGTAGCATGTATCAGAATTTAATTCCTTGTTAAGCCTGAATAATATTACTTGTATGTATATATTAATTTTGTTCATTTATTCATAAGTAAACATTTGGGTTGCATCCACCTTTTGGGCTATTGTGAAAAATGAAGCAATGAATATGGTTATACAAATATCTGTTCAAATGTCAGCCTTTAAAACCATCAGATTTTGATTTAAAGAGTGGTTTATACCTTATAAAACAATTAGAACCCTAAAGAAAATAACAAATTCTGATCACTTTGGTATATTAATCAATTCATTCCATAAAAATATACTTATTTCCCACTGTGGGCCAGATCCGCTGTTCCATGTTAGTGAGCAAGTGTGACAAATGCAATGTACTTCCTTGCCTAGGTTACTTGGAATCATTTATTACAATGGATTCTGGTTCAGTGTACTAACCCAGAGGATAAATCCTCTCTCTCTCTCTTTTTTTTTTTTTTTTTTTAATTTTTAGTTAGTTCTGTAAAGCTTAGTTTAGGAAATTAAAAAAAAAAAATCTGTTCCTTAATCTTCTAAATTTAAAGTCACAAAAATTAGACATATTTTCTATTTACTTCCTGAATTCTGTGCTGCATTAGCCATTCTCAAAAAGTTTTTGACATGATACCAAAATGAATTGGGATCTTCAGCATGCTCTGAATCAGTGTCCAAATAAAGAGAACATTGAGGTTCCAAATGACATATAAACTCATTATCTTCCAACAGGGAAGCATTAAACTATCACCCCTTAGACACATTTTTACCATAAGTTCAGTTCAGTTCAGTTGCTCAGTCTTGTCTGACATTTTGCAACCCTATGAATTGCAGCACACCAGGCTTCCTTGTCCATCACCAACTCCTGGAGTTCACTCAAACTCACGTCCATCGAGTCGGTGATGCCATCCAGCCATCTCATCCTCTGTCGTCCCCTTTTCCTCCTGCCCCCAATCCCTCCCAGCATCAGAGACTTTTCCAATGAGTCAACTCTTCACATAGGGGGCCAAAGTACTGGAGTTTAAGCTTTAATATCATTCCTTCCAAAGAACACCCCGGGCTGATCTCCTTTAGAATGGACTGGTTGGATCTCTTTGCAGTCCAAGGGAATCTCCAGAGTCTTCTCCAACACCACAGTGCAAAAGCATCGATTCTTCGGTGCTCAGCTTTCTTCACAGTCCAACTCTCACATCCATACACGACCACTGGAAAAACCATAGCCTTGACTAAACAGACCTTTGCTGGCAAAGTAATGTCTCTGCTTTTCAATATGCTATCTAGGTTGGTCATGACTTTCCTTCCAAGGAGTAAGCATCTTTTAATTTCATGGCTGCAGTCACCATCTGCAGTGATTTTGGAGCCCAGAAAAATAAAGTCTGACACTGTTTCCACTGTTTCCCCATCTATTTCCCATGAAGTGATGGGACCAGATGCCATGATCTTCGTTTTCTTAATGTTGAGCTTTAAGCCAACTTTTTCACTCTCCACTTTCACTTTAATCAAGAGGCTTTTGAGTTCCTCTTCACTTTCTGCCATAAGGGTTGGTGTCATCTGCATATCTGAGGTTATTGATATTTCTCCCAGTAATCTTGATTCCAGCTTGTGCTTCTTCCAGCCCAGCGTTTCTCATGATGTACTCTGTGTGTAAGTTAAATAAGCAGGGTGACAATATACAGCCTTGACGTACTCCTTTTCCTATTTGGAACCAGTCTGTTGTCCCATGTCCAGTTCTAACTGTTGCTTCCTGACCTGCATATAGGTTTCTCAAGAGGCAGGGCAGGTGGTCTGGTATTCCCATCTCTTTCAGAATTTTCCACAGTTTATTGTGATCCACACAGTTAAAGGCTTTGGCATAGTCAATAAAGCAGAAATAGATGTTTTTCTGTAACTCTCTCGCTTTTTCTATGATCCAGCGGATGTTGGCAATTTGATCTGTGGTTCCTCTGCCTTTTCTAAAACCAGCTTGAACATCTGGAAGTTCACGGTTTACATATTGCTGAAGCCTGGCTTGAAGAATTTTGAGCATTACTTTACTAGCGTGTGAGATGAGATAAATATAGATGTTCTATTTTTGCCATTCTATTTTCTATGGTAAAAATAGAACATCTGTAAACATCAGTACATGGTCAAAGATATTGATGGGATCCACTTTTTTGTAAATTTAAACATGACTCAAAAGAAGATAGAAAAAAATCAATGAACATTTATCAATAATGAGACAAAAAAATGACCTTATAACATTAGCCCATTTTGTAGGATGCAATAATGTACCCATGAAACTACAGAATTACTTGTAAATATATTAGGATATGACATTTATCTAAATTAGGGGATAATGAACATGGCAATAGAAACTGCCAATCAAGAATTTCTAGGAGCGCTTGTATTGAAATTATGGGCCTATAAATTGTGTTAAATTTAAAATCCAACAGTGAGCTTAATTGACAATCTGGAGGTAGTTTTCCCATAGATGTCTTGTAGACATATGGAAATAAAGTCATTCAGACATTAACAGACAATAATTTTTTCTTCCTATCATCTTCCATATAAGTATACAGTTCTCAAATTGGTACACCTTAAAATATTTCAGAAGTAATTCCTGCACATGTTTTAAGCTAAGGAAATCAGAATAGCAAAGATAACTAATTGGGACAAACAGGTATTTTGTGGCTCAGATGAACCAGGATAAAATGAACTGTGTGTCAATTAAAAGTGTTAAAGATAAGTCACATCCTGAAAGTGTTGATACATGAACATGTAAAATGTAAAGAAATCCATGACTAAAATGTGATTCTACAAGTAGTCCTAAAAGAAATTTTATCATGTTTTAGGCAGACCATGTATATGCTTCCATCCTCTGACCAATCACCAGCTGAATCTCTAACCCAGACATTGGGGAGCAAAGACCATTTTCATTGGTTTAATTATCAATTATAGAATGATAATGGTTCCATTTCTCATCTTGCACCTGTGTTTGTTTTCCCATTAGCAAATACTAGCAGGTGATATAAAAAATGATCTAATATTCATGAGGGAAAAGGTCAAAATAATTGTCATGTTGAATTAAACAGCATTTTTTTTGGTTCTTGAATGTAGTAACTAACACTTAACATGATTTGCATACATATAATGAGAGGAAATATACCACAGAGTGGAGGTGTTCAGGAGTGTGGCTGACATGAGTTCATATTGCAGCTCTGCTACTTTCAATACCTATCAGCTCAGTTGCTCAGTCGTGTGCGACTCCTTGCCACCCCATGAACTGCAGCACGCCAGGCCTCCCTGTCCATCACCAACTCCTGGAGATCACTCAAACTCATGTCCGTCGAGTCATGATGCCATCCAGCCATCTCATCCTTTGTCGTCCCCTTCTCCTCCTGCCCCCAATCCCTCCCAGCATCAGAGTCTTTTCCAGTGAGTCAACTCTTTGCATGAGGTGGCCAAAGTATTAGAGTTTCAGCTTTAGCATTGGTCCTTCCAAAGAAGGACTGATCTCCTTTAGGATGGACTGGTTGGATCTCCTTGCAGTCCAAGGGACTCTCAAGACTCTTCTCCAACACCACAGTGCAAAAGCATCAATTCTTCGGTGCTCGGCTTTCTTCACAGTCCAACTCTCACATCCATACATGACCACTGGAAAAACCATAGCCTTAGCTAGATGGACTTTTGTTGGCAACGTAATGTCTCTGCTTTTCAATATGCTATCTAGGTTGGTCATAACTTTCCTTCCAAGGACTAAGTGTCTTTTAATTTCATGGCTGTAGTCACCATCTGCAGTGATTTTGGAGCCCAGAAAAGTAAAGTCTGACACTGTTTCCCCATCTATTTCCCATGAAGTGATTTAACCAGATGCCATGATCTTAGTTTTCTGAATGTTGAGCTTTCAGCCAACTTTTTCACTCTCCTCTTTCACTTTCATCAAGAGGCTTTTTAGTTCCTCTTCACTTTCTGCCATAAGGGTGGTGTCATCTGCATATCTGACACTACTGATATTTCTCCTGGCAATCTTGATTCCAGCTTGTGCTTCTTCCAGCCCAGCGTTCCTCATGATGTACTCTGCATATAAGTTAAATAGGCAGAGTGACAATATACAGCCTTCACGTATACCTTTTCATATTCAATACCTATAACCTTGAACAAATCACTTAACCTCTGTAAATTTGCATTTTCCAAGCTTTCAAGTAGGATGTAATGTCTATATCAGAGGATTTTATAAATGGTTAGTTAAACTACTATGTAAAATACATAGCAGGGCACCTCACAGATAGTCCTTTTTCAACAGATTGTTAGTTATTTTACTGATTGATTATAATTCAGTTGTATTAGTTGCTCGTAAAAGTTTTCCCAGCATTCATAGTATAAGTAAACGGTTTCCAGATACTTCTAGCAGACAAACCACAAATATGAGTATAGGAGCAAGAAAGAGAAAAGAAATAGGCAAGATGCTCATTTTCTTGTAAGATTCAATCTTACTTTTACTTTTAACTCTGTCTACTATAAACAAAGAAAAACAAGGATTATATTACTGAAGCAATTCCAAAATAATTTTATCTATTTTATAATATTAGTATCAGTATCTTGCTGAGTAAAATAAAAACTAATTTGGAAATTAAATCAGTATTTTCTCTAAAGAAATCAAAAGAAGTTGATTTACCTACTCACCCCCCTTCCCAACATCTGCTACTGAAATGCAGAAACTCAAGAGGTTTGTGAATAGAACTTTTGATAATCACATAACACAGGCCATTTTGTCAGATAGAAAATACTTAGCAGAATCTAATAAATTATGTGGCATTGACTGCATCTGCTCAGTAGTCCCTTATGTGAACTCACTTCAGTTTTTTTCTATTCTCTGAAGAATATATATATATATATATTTTAAGTTTCACTCCCTTTGTCTCTATTGCTGCCTTTAAAAAAAAGGAACAAGCCAGCCATAAACAATCAAGTCGATGGATACCTATGAGAATTATGTTGCTCTTTCTAAGTCACTCCCAGGGCTTCTTTAGAAACTGAGTTTCTGCCCTGGAGACTTAGGCTGATTTTCTGCTTCTGACTCCTTATCCTGTCACTTAATAGAAGAAGGCACGAGAAGATTACCACTGAGCTGAAATTGAAGTCAGAGCCACTGACCCTACTGCATGAACCTTTCATTTTGTTCCCCGGGATGGGTCATATCTTATTTGTCCATTGTAAAATTTTAGTGTCTTTTCACTGAATTCCCATTCAGTATTTTAAATCAATTTCCCAAGGGCTTCCTAGGAAAACATGTACAAAAGAACAGAATTTGAACTGCCAGTCATGAACTTACCTGTCTTATCTTTGCTAGTGTGATCCATTCTAAAGTTACAAAAGCTTGATCAAGAATTTCAATCATATATATATATAATTATACAAATTGTATACAATTATACAATATATACAAAGTTGTCATTCCATTCAAGGTAATTATAGTTACCTGGTGTTAGCTAGTACTGTTAATAACTTAACAAGGGAATTATTATTTTGTTTCTTTGTAAATAATATGTAGTGAGTGAATATACAGAGGTGGTAATTTTTGTCTTCTCAGCTATTGTAAAAATGGTAAGGCACTTTTCAAATCTTAATGTCAAAATAGTCATTATCTAAAACCTGAGATAAGAGTTTTATCACTTAACATGTAGTGAGAAAAATCCTGAATTCTATCCTGAATTCTATTTTCATTGTAAGTGCTTAATCTTAGAGATTCCATCCTTCTGAAAACTCATGCAATCCCAGCCCAAGGAAGCAAACAGTAGACCCCTTTTTGAAACACATCCTGGCAGGAGCCAAGGGTTTATTCAGGAGTTTTCAACATCATATGAAGTCAGCACTGATGTTTATCTACTAAACACCACTTCAAAACATCCATTGTTGACAACTGGACCAGATTTGGCTCCATTCTGAATGGTCCATATCTGTGCCAGAATGATTATTAAATATTTTGAATATGGTAGGTCACTGTCTCTCTGGAAAACCTGATTCAGTGATTATGCGGTAGGGCCCAGGGAGCTACAAATGTATATGCAAATGCATTCTTATTGAGAAAATCTAGGGAACACAGGAAAACTAGAGAAGCACACAGCTAGGAATCTGTTGGCCTGACCTGTAATCCCACTTTTTGCAAAAGTTAAATCTCTGCTGTTAGGTACATAACTTAATGTCTCTGTATCTCACTTTATCTGGAAAGTGTGAGGATTTTAAGATTGTTTAAAAGATATAAGAGCTATAGAGATCATAGATCCTTCTAATAGCTCTTTCATTTCTAAAGTGATATTTCTATGTTGAGTCACTGCTAAGTAACTGTCAAGAGATGGAGTTGAGAAGTTAAGTGCTTATCCCCACGGACAAAATGGGAAAGCTCAGAGTCAAGAAAAAGTGTAAGCAATATTCTGGAAAAGGCAGGAGGAAGGAGAACTAGCTCAGGCTTTCTGAGGGGCTAATCTTTCCTGGAGTACATAGTAGGCTTTTTGGATGTTGTCTCAATATTGTGATGTCCTTAAATATTATTCTGTGAGTTTCTATTCTACTTATGAAGCTGGTACACACTTTAAGCAGGTGAGAAATTGGGACTTTAAGGAGTGTTAGACTAAAAAGAGAAGGATAGGTTATTAAAGATTAAACTAAAATTAGTATATTAGAACTAGAATAACTGTTGCAGAGTATACTAGAGTGGACATTTCAGAAAGAAAAGAAAAAGATAAAAGAGATATGGACATAAAATTATCAGATTGTGAAAAAAATAATGTTTAGTTTGATCCATTTTTCAAAATGATTAAATTAAACACAGAAGACTCAATTGAATGTCTCCCTTCCCAGCCACCACCACATCTGAAATTTGGAATACTACATTTGGTGTTTATGTGAGAAGTGGAGGAAAGCAAAAGATGGTATTTTTTTGACCCTTGAAACTTCTCCATTCCTAGTAAAGACTACATTGAGATTTTGCTGTATTATTTTTTGATCCAATGTATTATTTTATTAATAATAGGTATTCCCTGGTAGATCAGTAGGTAAAGAATCTGCCTGTAATGCAGGAGACCCAGGTTCTATTCTTGGGTCGGGAAGATCCCCTGAAGGAGGAAATGGCAACCCACTCCAGTATTCTTGCCTGAAGAATCCCATGGACAGAGGATCCTGGCAGGCTACAATCCTTGGAGGCTCAAAGAGTTGGACATGACTTAATGACTAAACCACCACCAGTCTTATCACTGACATCTTGATCTATCCATTCCTATATGATAGTAAGACACATACTTTGATTTAGAAATTGTTTTAATTATTAAAAACACCTGTGGTCTCTTCTCAAGAAACAAATTAATGCCAAAGTGGAACTGAACTCACAGAAAATAACTTATTTCATTGAGTAGGGAGACCACAGGTGTTTTTCATGATTACTGTCATTAAGCTTCATCATTCAGAATGTGGTTTTGGCTGCAAGATGGTAAATGAATTTGCTACAAAATGTGAAACTCTTTTAAGTATTCTAGAATATAGACCAAGTTGTAATAGAGAATGGGCATCTAAACAAACCTATTACCTCCTGAGAAAAGCAATTTCCCTCAAAATAAGTGGCACAGTCCCAAGAGGCCTGTCTCAAGACTCTCCGATTAGAGCTATAAATCCAGAGCACTGTTAGGCAGGGTAGATGGAGGTACAGGAGAATCCACATTCATGGGCCATATTTGCTGTTGAAGACCTACCACCAGGGAGGAACACTGTGTAAGGGTTATACCACAGGATGCAGATATGGTTTTGTTTGTTGGTTTGTTTGCCTGTTTTTCATGTACAGGTGTTAGATATTATTGAAAAATTGGGGGCATTAATTTTGATAATCCTTTTAATTTTCTCTTTTTTAGATGTTAACATATGAATTACACTAATAGAAATATCAATGTTAAATCATCCTGGTGTCCCTGGAATTAACCCAATTGGACAATATGCGTATGTTTGTATCTGTGTGCATGCTAAGTCACTTCAGTCATATCCAACTCTACGACGCGATGGACCATAGCCCACGAGGCTCCATTGCCCATGAGCTTCTCCAGGCAAGAATACTGGAGTGAGTTGCCATGCCCTCCTTCAGGGGATCTTCCTGACCCATGGATCAAACCATGTCTCTTAATTCTCCTGAGTTGGCATGTGAGTTCTTTACCACTAACCCCACCTGGGAAGCTGCTGGACAAGGTACACTATTATTTATATTGATTTATAAATAGTTTACATTATTTTTATTGATTTATTATATATATTTATATGGATTTGGATATTTTCTTTAGAGTTTTCCAAGATTTATTTCAGATAAGTGAACTAATTACTTTGTCTTTCATAGCAAGGAGTCAAATAATACTGTTTCAAATTACAGTACATTTTGAAATTTGGTTTTCCAATTGCCCTTACTTTAGGGAAATATTTTAGGAATTCATAGGTCTTATTAAGAGAACATTTGTGTACAGTTCAGCAGTTTCTTAAGTTTCAATGAACTTCCTTTCCTTCTGCTAAATTTAAACAAAATTAAGACATTTTTATTTAAAAATTAATTTTTTGTTTTTTTTAGTCTGTTGAACATTCCAGACACATGGAAAAAGAGGTGTCAAAAATAATGGTCATACATTATTAAATGATCATTGTTATTGTCACCCTGCTTATTTAACTTATGTGCAGAGTATATCATGTGAAATGCCGGGCTGGAAGAAGCACAAGCTGGAATAAAGGTTACCAGGAGAAATATTAATAATCTGAGATACACAGATGACACCACCCTTATGGTAGAAAGCAAAGAAGAACTAAAGAGCCTCTTGATGAAAGTGAAAGAGGAGAGTAAAAAAGTTGGTTTACAACTCAACATTCATAAAACTAAGAACATGACATCTGGTCTTATCACTTCATGGCAAAAAGATGGGGAAACAATGGAAAGTGTGAGAGACTTTATTTTCTTGGGCTCCAAAATCACTGCAGATGGTGAACTGCAGCCATGAAATTAAAAGATACTTGCTCCTTGGAAGAAAAGCTATGACCAACCTAGATAGCACATTAAAAAGCAGAGACATTACTTTGCCGACAAAGGTCCATCTAGTCAAAGCTATGGTTTTTCCAGTAGTCATGTATGGATGTGAGAGTTGGACTAGAAAGAAAGCTGAGCACCGAGGAATTGTTGCTTTTGCACTGTGGTGTTGGAGAAGACTCTTGAGGGTCCCTTGGACTGCAAGGAGATCCAACCAGTCCATCCTAAAGGAAATCAGTCCTGAATATTCATTGAAAGGACTGATGCTGAAGCTGCAACTCCAATACTTTGGACACCTGATGCAAAGAATTGATTTATTGGAAAAGACCCTGATGCTGGGAAAGATTGGAGGCAGGAGGAGAGGAGGATGACAGAGGATGAGATGGTTAGATGGTATCACTGACTTGGATATGAGTTTGAGCAAGCTCCAGGACTTGGAGATGGACAGGGAAGCCTGGTGTGCTACAGTCCACGGGGCTGCAAAGAGTCAGACAGGACTGAGCGACTGAACTGAACTGATTTCTCAGTTTTATTTCATTTAAATTTTTATTCACTGTCTTTTCTGTTGTTTGATTTTTTTCATAAACATGCCTTAATCTTTCAAGAAAAAAAAAACAGAATTATCTATTTAAAAATACAAGATATATTTACTTATTTTCTTGCTGTTAATATCAACTAAACTAAATTCACCTTGATATTTTCTTGTTCCAAAATTTAGTCTAAATTACTAAAGTGTTGCTGATAGACATATTTGTATATATACTGAGCTTATGCCAACTGATGTTCAGATGACAAGAACCTGTAGGGAGTGAAGACTGGGGCATGTTGTAGATCATTGACCATCTGTTCTGACTGGCCTTTCCCATGTCCCTTTGTCCTTAAGCATTTTTAGTATCATCCATGGGTATATACTTTTCACTTTTCACTTTCATGCATTGGAGAAGGAAATGGCAACCTACTCCAGTATTCTTGCCTGGAGAATCCCAGGGACAGAGGAGCCTAGTGGGCTGCCGTCTATGGGGTCGGCACA
Organism: Bos grunniens; assembly: GCF_055505025.1. Classification (NCBI taxonomy): domain Eukaryota; kingdom Metazoa; phylum Chordata; class Mammalia; order Artiodactyla; family Bovidae; genus Bos; species Bos grunniens. The sequence continues at coordinate 46,971,988 of NC_141168.1, read as the reverse complement.
GAGTTGGACACAACTGAAGCGACTTAGCAGTAGCAGTAGCAGCACAGGTATATACAAAGATATTAACAACAAAAACTAAAATGTCATATTGAGATAGGAGCAAGATCAAAGCCCTCAATTAAAGTAATAACTGTTTGCTTTCCCTTCCGTTATCTTGTTTTAAACAGCTGCTGCTTATCAATCACTGCTTTCCTTTCTCTAATCTTGCTTGCTGGTTACATCCGTGGGAAGTAGGGCTACCTGGTGAGGGGAGGGATCCGAGATGTTTGAGTGGGAAGGTATCATTTATAAAAGATATCCAGAACAAAGTCAGGGTGCTCAGCCTTTGGAGGTGACTCCACTGGGCCCTCACCAGTGCTGAATAAACCCTGTTCTGCATCTTTGAGTGCCACCTATCTCTTTCTGATGTCATGGTTTCCATAACAAGATCTTTTAAAATGAATATTACAAACTATTTTAATATCTTTAGATATCTACCAGGCTTCCCTCATAGCTGTTAGTAAAGAATCTGCCTGCACTTCAGGAGACCCCAATATCTACCAGCTTACTCTTTTATGATGAGTCTGACTATATCTCTATGTAACATATAAATCTTATCTATCTCACATATAAATGTGATCACACAATATTTTTCTTTCTGTAACCGGCCTATTTAATTTAGTATAATGCCCTTTAGGCTTAGTGGTGGTTACCAGTGCCTGTGGCATGGGGGGAAGGGAGGGAAGATGGAAGTGAAGGAAGAAAGATAAAGGGAAGAAGGGAAGGAAGAGGGAAGGAGGGAGGAAGAAAGAAAAAGAAAAACAGGGAGAGAAAAGAGAGCAAAAAGAAAAAGTAAAGGATGGGAGGGAGAGAGGATGGGGGAAGGGAGGAAGAAAAATGAAGAGTGGTTGCCAGGGCTGGGAGAGCCCAGGGCGTCATGAGCACTGTTTAGTCGATAGGCTTAGTTTTGCAAAATGAAACGAGTTCCAGAGATGGATGGATGTAACAGTTGCACAAAAATATGAGTATACTTAATACTACTGATTATTGTTGTTGTTTAGTCATTTTGTCATGTCCGACTCTTTTGTGACCCCATGGACTGTAACCCACCAGGCTCTTCTGTCCATGGGATTTCTCAAGCAAGAATACTAGAGTCGGTTGCCATTTCCTTCTCCAGGGGATCTTTCCAACCCAAGGATCGAAACTGTGTCTCCTGCTTTGGTGGGCAGATTCTTTCCCACTGAGTCACCTGGGAAGCCCTAATACCACTGAACTGTACACTTATAAATGATTGATAGTAAGTTTCATGTTATGAATATTTTACCACAATAAAAAAGTCATGAAGGCAAAAAAAAAACAAAAACGATGCTACAACTTAAAAAGTGTACTAAAAAGTATACTATTTTGTAAGTATTTTCTTATTTTTTTTTATCACCAGCATGAAACTTACATGTGCTCTGTAAATCCTTTTATCGTATTATTGTTTGAATCTTGGGAAGGACTCCAATCAGATGCCCAGACAACAGCCTGAGTAGAATGAGGGTTGGAGGAGAAGTGAGGAAAGAACAGGCAGGACAGGAGACTGAACATCCAGAAGTATTTAAACCAACAGGGATCCCCAAAAGGAAAGAGGGTGGAACTGTTTGGCTTTTATTTTGATGTCTCTAACTGGCTGCTCTGCAGTATTTCATGTAGGATGAATCTGACACATCCATGTGATCACCCAACCATAAAGACAAAAGTCAGCCCAGAGTTCTCCCTTCGCCAAATGCCCCATGTTTCTGTCCTCTGTTTCTATCTCACCATCTCTCACTCGGATCATTGCAGACTCTTTCCTACTTGGCCTTCCATCCTCCAGCCTCACATCCTCTGATCTGCCTTCCAATTTTCTGTCACCAAGGTTTCTAAAATACACACCTATTTTGTTCTCTGCCACTTCTCTCCTCCATTTTCTATAAAATCTCTGTGTCATGGCATCATGTCTTGGCATAGGGGGGGTTTCTTTACGTGGCTCTTTTTGGTCTCACCAGCCTTCCTCTCCTGTGCTCCCTCCACCTTGCAGTCTCATTATTGCTACTTCAACCATCCTGAATGCCCTGCACATGTCTAAACATAACAGTCTCTCTTGTGTCTTTATATAATTTTTCATTCTATAGATTTTCCTAGAATGCCTTTTTTGATTATGAACACTTGCTTTCTTTTCTTCCGCCCCCCACAACCCCAGCATTTTCTATAAACATTGCAGTATCTAAGAAGTTTCCTGACCTCTTCTTTCACAAGAAGAATTTATTTCCCTGGCATGTGTTCCTTTGCTGAGCTTTAGTGTTACTTCATTTATAGCACTGACAGTGATAACACTTTTGTCTTATCCCCTCTTCTGGATTATATCTCCTTTCAGGTAGGAATTATGTCTTCATTTTTGTAAATTTCTATTTGCCTGTAAATTGGAGGTAATTAATATAAAATTTGCAATGAATGAATACAAATTAAAAATGACATTTATTTGAAAAGATGCAGTATGCCATCTATAGGAGAATCAGTTTTTAATATCTTGGCAGACCTTTTCTGGGTGAGTAAATTTGTCATATTACAGTCCTTTCTGATTATCCACTTCACAGCTATAAAATGGGAATAATAACTTACCCTTCTGAACACGGCTGTGAGAGTAAAATGAGATAAGGTAGTTTAAAAATGCCAGGAATGCATAGTGAGTATTCAGCATTGACTCTTTTTTCTTTATCTCTATGTTGTTGTAGAAACTTGCCTCCTCTGTAGTTTTGTTGTTATTATATTGTTAATATATTATATTATATATTTCATATATATTATATTATTATTATTATAAGTCAATTAAATGATTGCTTTTGTACCACTTCCATTAGACAATGTTAAAATACATTTCCTTTGGACATTATCTCTGAGTTTGAAAAATATGAGAGGTGTAAGTGATGGTATCTACATACATCAAGACTGAAGGTCTCCACCTGTCAAGGATAAAATAGGCTCAAGTAATTTAGCCTTGCCTTCTTTTTCCCCCAAAGGTGGCAGTTACTGGGTATTTTATTGTTGTGTGATGTGTGTGCGTTGTCACTTCAGTCAAGTCCAACTCTTTGAGACCCTATGGACTATAAGCCAGCCAGGCTCCTCTGTCCATGGGATTCTCCAGGCAAGGATACTGGAGTGGGTTGCCATGCCCTCTTCCAAGAGATCTTTCCAACCCAGGGATGGGACCTGTGCCTCTTCTGTCTCTTTGCATTGACAGGAGGGTTCTTTACCTCTCGTGCCACCTGGGAAAACCTTATTGTTGTAATAAGAGTAATTCAGAGCCTGATAAACACTGAGGAAAAGAGGAAAAGACAGTTGTGGAGTTTACCCTTCTTCCTGTTTCCTTTTCCTCTCACAAACCAGGCATTTTAATCACCCTCATGTACTTGAGAACGGCACAGATGTAGGAGGGGAGGCATAACAAAACCGATGTGTGACAGGCCGTCTGCTAGGGTTGCTCTTTATATTTAAGCCAAGGACACACAAACAGGAACAATATGACTTGGAGGCCCTGGAGGAGCTACCTCTATACATGGGATACAATTAGGTTGAGCATAGTTAACTGCAAAATTCCTCTTATTCTTTCAAATCATTTAAAACACAAATAGTGTTATCTGAAACACAAATTAATTAACACATCCTATGTAATAAAAAGGAAATGTCAAGATCTCCTAAACTAATTAGTGGTCTATCTTTCTCAACTATCACTTTTCCTCCACGATTAGCGAGAAAGCTCTTGATTGTTGTAGCTGTCATTTTCTCTTTTTATAAGCTGTGAAACATGTACTCAAACATTTCTTTGATGAACATATTGTCACCTAGTAAAATGTAATGGGACATTATTTTTTTTTCAACAAAATGACAAAGAATAAAGTCTTTGATAATAGTATTCTTTGATGTTATAAAAGTTATCAGACTTCCAATCTGGTGCCTGCAATTTTGAAGGGGATTCATTAATCACAGTGGAGTAATTATCTTTGGCAGTCATCTTTCTCTGAGTCATGAAAAGCCCTGAAGGTGAATGTTATTATACAGTGGAGAGGAATAGAATATTCATGGTGTTTGGTGAACAAAGATTCCCAAGTACAACAAGCTATATTTGAAAGAGAGTATGTAGTGTAAAAAGCATAGCTCTATAATCATGTAATGACCTCCAGGGCTTACTCCTGAGTTTACTACAGAATTGACATTGACCTTTCAACAGGAACAAGTGACAGGGTATCACACAGCAGATTGTGTGGACGTGAACATCAACATTTCCTAGACTTAACCATACTGTGCGTCCCTCAACTCCCCAGGTGTGTCTCATTTTACAAATAAGCTCATAAGCTAAATCGATGGGAGGCACATAAGGCCAAATTTTTCTCTAGTGTCTGGTTCAAACATTTTCTGTCTTCTCCTTTGTTTGTGCACAGGTATATAGAGAATCTAAAACACAGGTCAGGTGTGAATTTGACTCTGAGCCAGGAAAGTAGATATAATTTGAAAAATTGCTTTCATAAGATGCTGAGAATAACTAATTGAAACAAAAGTAGAAAATACACTGAAATTTGATACTGTAAATTAGATGAACTTGCCAAATATACTTAGCTTATGACTAACAGCACAAAGTACAATTGGTGGAAATTAACCTATTATTTTAATATTTTGGAATACATGTACTAATTTCTGAAAATGTCATAAGGATGTTTTTATGACAACTGCTGCTGCTGCTAAGTTGCTTCAGTCATGTCCGACTCTGTGCAACCCCATAGACGGCAGCCCACCAGGCTCCCCCGTCCCTGGGATTCTCCAGGCAAGAATCTTATTAAATCCTAACCCCAACTTAAGCTTTCAAAAAGGAATACATCTCAACAAACTTACATGATGAATATAGTTTAAATTATTTTCTTTGATTTAGCCTCAAACTCCTTTATAAGATCCAGACTCTGGTCCAAACATGTGCTAAATTATCCAGAGTTGTTCAATTTAAAAATGTTTGTCACTAGATTTCTTATCTCCTTAAAGTAAATCATCATATTGTTGTTCCATTTCTAAGTCACATTCAACTCTTTGTGACCACATGGACTGCAACATGCCAAGCTCCCCTGTCCTTTATTATCTCCTGGAGTTTGCTCAAATTCATGTCCATTGAGTCAGTGATACTATCTAACCATCTCATCCTATGCTGTCCCCTTCTTTTGCCTTTAGTCTTTCCCAGCAATGGGGTCTTTACCAATGAGTTGACTCTTTTCATCAAGTGACCAAAACATTGGACAGCTTTAGCATCAGTCCTTCCAATGAATATTCCAGGTTGATTTCACTTAGGATTGACTAGTTTGATCACCTTGAGTCCAAGGGACTCTCAAGAGTCTTCTCCAGCACCACAATTTGAAAGCGTCAATTCTTCATATAGTATTATGTTTAAGTTAAAGGTACTGCCTTCCATAAAATATCCTAAGCTGAAAATCTCCTGTTGTTAAGTCACCCAGCCGTGTCCAACTCTTTGTGACTCCATGGACTGTAGCCTGCCAGGCTCCTCTGTCCATGGGATTCTCCAGGCGAGAATACTGGCATGGGTTGCCATTTCCTTCCCCAGGGGATCTTCTGGACCCAGGGAACGAATCCAGGCAGTCTCCTGCATTGCACATGGATTCTTTACCAACTGAGCCACCAGGGAAGCCCCAGTCACCTTTTACTATCCTCTCTTCAACCCTCCATCCTTTTCTGCTGCCAAGTTCTGTCAGCTTCATTTCTGAAACACCTCTAGGATTATTTTCTCTTTCTTTTGCTCAGGACCAATGTATCAGTTCCTGCTCTCATCTTTCCTAAATTTAATTATTACTCTGACTTTCTAACTGCTGTCTTGGTCCTATTCTCATGCACTCTATTTCTTCTTCTAACTGCCACCAAAATAATAGTATAAATATAAATCTTCTCCCCTTGCTTAAAATGCCTGTTTGTAAATGAATTAGTGTTTATATTTATGTTATCTTCCAACATGACCCTAAACAATTCTCTTAAATTATTCTCTTATACTTTTTTCTTTTCTTCTTCAATCCACCTTTTCATCCTCCATATCTTTGAAGAAGATTTTCCTCTACTAAAAGTTCCTGTTCACAACCTTACATATGTCTTTCTCCAGCTGGCAAATAAATAGTGATTCTTTAAGTGTCTGTTCAAATGTCCCTTCTCTGTGACACATTTACCTAAGACCCCAACAAAGGTCAACCTCCTCTTGCTATGAACTTCATAGTACTTTTAGAAAATCCTTATTTATAATATAATGCAGAGCTTGTTCCTTACACTTGCTGATTACCCGAATCTCTTGAGGAACTTTTAAACAAGAGAACTACACAATCTATGGAACTCTACTGTACATTTCTTTAGAGTTATTTCTGGGAATGGAGTCCCAGAAGCTTCCAGGACTTGAAAACAATGGATTTGCTTAGTTATCTCTTTATTCCCAACTGTGAGGGTGTTGCCTTGTACAGGAAAAGACATTAGTGAGTGCTGGCCAGAGAAAAGGTGAAGTCCATTAGTCAGTCTGTCCTCCACTCAGATCTGCAAGTTTATTCCCCCCTCATCTTTGACATTAATCTGGTGATAGCTTGGGCTAGTATCTACTAAAGCTCAGAGTAGATAAGCAACTGGAAATGTATAGAACTTTATAGATCAAAGAGCTCATGTAACAGAACAAATAGAGCAATGGCTTTGAAGGTGGACAGATTCTGGCTTTACCACTTTCTAGTTCTGTAATCTTGGATATGTTACCTAATTAATCTGAGCCCCAGATTCTTCATATGTAAAACTGGTATAAGATTACATTGCTGTAGAGAGTTGGGAGAATGAACAGAGCTGGTGAAGGGAAAGCACAGAACAGAATAGGCATATATTCAACGGCGGCCCCTGTTATTACAAACCTTTAGTGATCTTCACTAACTTCATGAGTCAACATCTGATAATATTTCATAAATGAGTACTTTCTTCTAACATTTATCTCTGAAATCTTTAACTATCAGTATAGAATTGTGCTCACTGACATGAAATAAAATATTTACATAGTTTCTGCTCAGTAATCCTTTAACAGGAAAATATTCAGGGTAAAATAAGAAGCCTTTATCCATGGTTTAAAATCCTGCATCAGGTTAGGGAAGGTTTAAGAACCAACTCTAAGTTGGTTAAGAATATAAATTATGTGCAATGTTCCTCAAACAGTCGTCCTTTCTAAAGAATCATGGGAACACTCACGAGCACTCAAAGTCAAGTCTAAATCAAGCTAATATCTCTTATAAAGATAGCTGCCCAGCTGAGTGGTGACGTAAGAGTATTTGGGCGGCCAAATGATGCTGTGATATTCATATCTACTAATTTTCTCTTCATCTTGATGCTTTTAAATAATGGTAATTCCAGGGCAGATACTACCCTTTAGAACATCCCATTGTTCAACATATTTCCGAAGGAATTTTTACTTCATAATGAATTATTCTGGTTTAATTTGGCTTAGACGATCTATAATTTTGGCAGCTGCACTTTGAGACAGCACTTCCTGTGAAATCTTTGTTTACGCTTTGTATGTGTGCACGTGTGCAATAAATCAGCCTCAGTAGTGTCTCCCCTGTCATATTCCATCATATAACACTAATAAAATTTGACATGCTCTGGGACCTTGTGATGAATAACCATATGTGGTGACAACTTGGAGAATGCTTAAAAAATATGCTCTGCAGTGGTTTCAAAACCTTACATGTACTTCCAAGTTGTTGAAGTAACCTTTATAAAATAAAATTCTCCAGCCACAAAGATCAATTTAGGACTTTAGTACAAAACTCATGGAGAGATATTCACATTAAGCTTATCAATAGCCATTATATAACACAGGGTTATAAACTGTAACATACCTAATATTTCAAAAAAATTCCATATTTTATATGAATACAAGAGCTATAAGACAATGACATGAAAGAATAAAGACATCACAGATTAAAAACTTAATCTGTATTTTTTTTTTCTTTTGGTTGACTTTTGGATGAGTCTGTCTCCTGCAATCGTCATTATTTATATACTGTTGAGCTAGATTCTGAACTGAATGCTTTGCCCATGGTAAGCACTTTACAGCACTTAGTTTTGCTGCTTTCCCGTATCAATATTGCCATTTGCTAGTTGAAGAGACTGAGACTAAGCCAGTGAAATTAACAAAAGTCACATAGCTAATAAGTAATGGAGAGATGACTAGAATCCAAATATTTTGTTCTGTTTACAGAAACTGCAGTCTCCAGGTTCTGCTGCTCACTTGTCCTCTTAGACAAAACTGAATGTCCTGCCCAGACACCATATCCTTGTGGCATTCAAATCACCTTTCCTGTAGAGCTTGCCTCGTGGCTAGACTTGTATTCACCAGGAAGGGAAGAGGTGATTTCTGCCTGAGAGCTGAGGACTGACTCCCACAGCTGTGCAGAGAGACCTTTGTCGCCTGTGAAAGCATATTGTGCAATTCTGCTCTGATTAGCAGCACAGCATGACTTCTGAAATCAAGCAATTTCTAAAACCCAGCAGGATTCATCTAGAGAAAGCCCTGTCAACACTCTTCTTAAACCTATACGTACTAAATTTGGTGCTAAGCTTTGACACTGAAGCCCACAGAATATTTCCTGGGTGTCGTGAGACCAACATTCTATGATTTTATATTAAAAACAATTCTCCTATTGGAACAAACTGATGTACATGAAACAATGACTAAGGTAATATTAGAATTTTCATAATTTTATTAGTATTAAACTGAAGATAGTAAAATTGGAATTAAAATGATTAAAAAACAAAAGTTTTTCTCTTGCTTTAATTTAAACACTTTTCTTTTTTCTGAATAGGAAATTCTTCTTTTTTAATTTATTTTTTTTATTGAAGGATAATTGGTTTACAGAATTTTGGTGTTTTCTGTCAAACCTCAACGTGAATTGGCCATAGGTAAACATATATCCTCTCCCTTTTGAACCTCTCTCCCATCTCCTTCCCCATCCTACTCCTCTAGGTTGATACAGAGCCCCTGTTTGAGTTTCCTGAGCCAGATAGCAAATTCCTATTGGCTATCAATTTTATATATGGTAATGTAAGTTTCCATGTTATTCTTTCCATACATCTCACCCTCTCCTCTCCTCTCCCCATGTCCATAAGTCTATTCTCCATGTCTGTTTCTCCATTGTTGCCCTGTAAATAGTTCTTCAGTTCAGTTCAGTTCAGTCACCCAGTCGTGTCTAACTCTTTGTGACCCTAGGAACTGCAGCGCACCAGGTCTCCCTGTCCGTCACCAACTCTTGGAGTCCACCCAAACCCATGTCCATTGAGTCAGTGATTCCATCCAACTATCTCATCCTCTGTTGTCCCCTTCTCCTCCTGCCCTCAATCTTTCCCAGCATCAGGCTCTTTTCCAATGAGTCAGCTCTTTGCATCAGGTGCCCAAAGTATTGGAGTTTCAGCTTTAGCATCAGTCCTTCCAATGAACACCCAGCACTGATCTCCTTTAGGATGGACTGGTTGGATCTCCTTGCAGTCCAAGGGACTCGCAAGAGTCTTCTCCAACACCACAGTTCAAAAGCATCAATTCTTCGATGCTCAGCTTTCTGTCTAGTCCAACTCTCACATCCATACAAACCATAGCCTTGACTAGATGGACCTTTGTTGGCAAAGCAATGTCTCTGCTTTTTAATATGCTATCTAAATTGGTCATAACTTTCCTTCCAAGGAGTAAGCATCTTTTAATTTCATTGCTGCAGTCAACATCTGCAGTGATTTTGGAGCCCAGAAAAAAAAAGTCAGCCACTGTTTCCCCATCTATTTGCCATGAAGTGATGGGACCGGATCCCATGATCTTAGTTTTCTGAATGTTGAGCTTTAAGCCAACTTTTTCACTCTCCTCTTTCACTTTCATCAAAAGGCTCTTTAGTTCCTCTTTACTTTCTGCCATAAGGGTGGTGTCATCTGCATATCTGAGGTCATTGATATTTCTCCTGGAAATCTTGATTCCAGCTTGTGCTTCTTCCAGGCCAGCGTTTCTCATGATGTACTCTGCATATAAGTTAAATAAGTAGGGTAACAGTATACAGCCTTGATGTACTCCTTTTCCTATTTGGAACCAGTCTGTTGTTCTATGTTCAGTTCTAACTGTTGCTTCCTTACGTGCATACAGATTTCTCAAGAGGCAAGTCAGGTGGTCTGGTATTTCCATCTATTCCAGAATTTTCCACAGTTTATTGTGATACACACAGTCAAAGGCTTTGGCATAGTCAATAAAGCAGAAATAGATGTTTTTCTGCAACTCTTTTGCTTTTTGACGTATCATTCTTCTAGATTCTGTATATATGTGTTAGAATATGATATTTATCTTTCTCTTTCTGACTCACTTCATTCTGTATAATAGGTTCTAGGTTTATCTACCTCATTAGAACTGACTCAAATATGTTCCTTTTTATGGCTGAGTAATATTCCATTGTGTATATGTCCCACGGCTCCTTTATCCATTCATCTGTCGATGGACTCTAGGTTGCTTCCATGTTCTAGCTATTATAAATAGTGTTGCAATGAAAAGTGAGAAACAGCTGTCTTTTTCAGTTTGGGTTTCCTCAAAATTCTTAATAAAGAATGTTTTGCCTATTTATGGAGAATTGGCATAATGTCCCTCAGATCAGATCAGATCAGACCCTAAACTTGGGTAAAAGTGAATGAACATTATTAATTCCACTTTGAAGACTTATAACCCTGTATACGAGACAGCAAAAGAGACACTGATGTATAGAACAGTCTTTTGGGCTCTGTGGGAGAGGGAGAGGGTGGGATGATTTGGGAGAATGGCATTGAAACATGTATAATATCATATATGAAATGAGTCGCCAGTCCAGGTTTGATGCACGATACTGGATGCTTGGGGCTAGTGCACTGGGACAACCCAGAGGGATGGTATGGGGAGGGAGGAGGGAGGAGGGTTTAGGATGGGGAACACATGTATACCTGTGGTGGATTCATGTTGATATATGGCAAAACCAATACAATATTGTAAAGTTAAAAAATAAAATAAAATTAAAAAAGAAAATTATGAAATCATTCCCTCATTTTCTGACCTAGGAAACATACTATCATAGTGATTTATAAATTATTAACTTCTATATCAATACAGGACAGTGAATTTTATCCCAACATTTATTATATATATTTCTCATAAGTAACATATTGTAATGGCTTACACAGATAATGATAATGGATAATGTGATGACAAATAAGAACTTATTTAGCATTAAACATATGATTTATTATTTTGACATTCTAATAATATCAATTCTTCTGGAATCAGCTTAATATCCATGTACTTTAGTCTGTAGCATGTGGACAACATCACTCCTGGGGGAAAAGAGAAAAGTATTATTAAATTTGAATATACTTCCTACAACTGATAACTATTTTGAAAAAGAAATACATGTGTATATGTATGTATGTGTGTATATATATATATATATATAATCTATCTTTCTAGTCTTCTTCCTTCTCTTTTGTTTTTTTTCTTAAACATTCAGTTTGAAGCTTTATTAGAAATTCATCTTATGATCATATGCAGGACTTTTAAGTTGGGATTGGAGGTGACTGTTGAGATACCATCTAACCCTATTGTTTTTCAACTGCACTTTAGGTATAGTAAAGTGAATGTCACTCAGTCATGTCCTATTCTTTGTGACTCCATGGACTGAGTCCATGGAATTCTCCAGGCCAGAATATTGGAGTGGGTAGCCTTTCCTTTCTCCAGGGGATATTCCCAACCCAGGATTGAACCAAGGTCTCCAGCATTGCAGGCAGATTCTATACCATCTGAGCCACCAGGGAAGCCTTAGGTATAGAATGAAAATCAAATCCCTCAGTGACTTTTGAGCCAAAAATAAAATCCAAGAAAATACAGTGTAATTGTTGATTCAGTATACTATAATATAGATATCAAATAAATTTTCCTTCCAGTTTGGGAAAAAAAAAACACTCCTTACTTCTTTTAATTTACAAACACCTTTTATTTTCTCCAACAGTGAAGCCACAGCTGCCCACAGAGGCCATTAGCAGCTTTAGTGATTTTAACACTTGAAGCCTAAGTTAGGAGTTCAGTATTAACTTAAAAACTTTATTTAGATTGTGTCACCTTTTAAATTGAGACACTCTTTTTCTTCTTTTTTTGGAAGGAGGAGGCAGCAGAGAATAGGGCTTTAGCATTATCAATTCATTGTCTCTATGGCCAAGAAAATGTTACAAAATCAGCCCAATGCAATGATATTATACATTTTTGTAGAAGAACGGAAAAGTGAGTTAAGTCTAATGCTCTCCTGTCATTTGGTGTTGTCCTTCTTACCTTTGCTCATTTGTCTTATTTCCATCATTCCTGGGTAATCAGTAGAAACTAGTCAACAAAAGGCAGTTGTAACTGAAATTTTATCTAGTAGTGGTAGTGTAGTTACTAAGTCGTATCTGACTCACAACCCCATGGACTACGGCTGGCCAGGCCCCTCTGTCTATGGAAATTCCCAGGCAAGAATACTGGAGTGAATTGCTATTTTCTTTACCAAAAGTGCTATCTGCTTCTAAGTTTAAAGATATCTTTATGAATCATTTATGTATTTTCAAAGTATTATCTAGAGTTTGATTAGATAGAAGTGGCTTGAATCTATTATTCTTCATAAATCTTTTCCACACAGAGCTTCAAATTAAAAAAAAAAAAGATTATTCTAAATGTAGATATTGTCTTTTTAATCAATTAGAACTATTTTCTTCTTTTACTTTTTCCTTTATTCTTTCATTGTCCTTTTCTTCCTTCTTCCCATCTCACATTCCTTTTCTCCCTTCCTTATTCTATTTCTTCCTTCCATTACTCTTTTCTTCCTTCATTTCTTCCCCCTAGATATCTTGACAAATATCACGTCATATTTTAACACAAGTGAATAACCATTTTGTATTTTCTTAGTTTGAAAGGATTTCTTTTAACAACAAAACCAGTATCTCTCAAACAATGCTTCCCCAAGGATTCTTTAAGAGCATTAAAATGTTATTCAGCATTAACAATGTTGTATCAAATATTTAAAAGTTTCTAAGAGAGTAAATCAAGTTCTCATCCAAACAAAAAAAAAGAATTTGTAACTATATGAGGTGCTATATATTAATTAAACTTACTGTAATCATTTCACTATACATATATATCAAATCATTATGTAATACACTTAAAACTAATATAATGTTGTATGTAAATTATACCTAAATATCCTGAAAAAATTAATAGAATGTGCTATCCAAAATACTCATTTGTAATCAAATGAGTTTTTATAATTTTGCCACTCCATGAACTGTAGCCTGCCCGGCTCCCCTATCCTTCACTATCTCCTGGAGTTTGCTCAAACTCATGTCCATTGAGTCAGTGATGCCATCCAACCTTCTCATCCTCTATCACCCTCTTCTCCTACCCTCAGTCTTTCCCAGCATCAGGGTCTTTCCCAGTGAGTTGGCTCTTTGCATCAAGTTCATTGGAGCTTCAGTTTCAGCATCAGTCCTTCAAATGAATATTCATGGTTGATTTCCTTTAGGACTAACTGGTTTGATCTCCATGCTGTCTAAAACAGTCTTATTGACATTAGTATATAAAGGGATAAGTGAAAATAACTGCAAAAATTTCTGTGTCTCACCGATTAATATTATGTGGCACTCTTTTCCCAGGGACAGCAATTTAAGAAACACTGAAGTGAGCTAATTATAGTTGTATAAAACCATTCATGTGATCTCATAAGTGTCCCAGTTCTTTACACCTCTGAGGAGAGTATCATTGGGAAAAATTATGAGTAAATTAACTTTAATAGATTGGATATTTTGTAAAGCAAGCATTATGATAAACAATCTTGCTTCTGTTGTCATAGTCTAAGGAAAGCTCCCAGGGAGAAGGTTTCGGGCACTTACGTGACTCCCTTGTTGTGGGTTTTGTTCTTGACATCGATGTTCCCAGTAACTCTCTCCATCACCCCTTAAACAACACAGAAAAAATGTCCTCCTTTTGTGTTTATTTCAATACCAGACTTATCTTTATCTTTACTATTTTGATGGCAAACTTTCTAAAATTTATTACAGGCTTCCAGATTTTCTTAAAGACTCATATAAGTTTGATGGTTTAGATGTATTGCAAACCCTATTTTACTGTTGTTGGTGTTCGGTTGCAAAATCATGTCTGGCTCTTTGAGACCCCATGGCTTGTAGCATACCAGGATCCTCTGTCCTCCACTATATGCCGGAGTTTGCTCAGATTAATGTCCATTGAGTCAGTGATGCTACTGAACATTAACACTAATGTCTATTAATTATATTCAAGACTGTTTGTTTTTATGATAAATAATGAGAATAATAATTTAATAGTGACAATTTACGAAGTGTTTTCCATGTGACTGTGTACCACATATTTCCCATGTTATGTCGCTTAATCCTGATGGTAGCTATAAATGACATATATTTCTACCTTATTTTCAAATATGTGTAAATAGTGTTTTAAGATTAAATAGTTTACCCAATATTATAGAGCTAACAGGTAGAATATTCAGGATTCAAACCCACATCTGCCAGATTCAGAGCTTGTATTCTAAACTGATTATTCCACCTCACACTACAACTAGAAAGCTACAAATGGAATTAGTTTATTTTTATAGTATTCTCTGTCTTTCCACCAGTGTGGAAATATATGTATAACTGAGGAAGTCCATCCACCACTAAGCTCTCTCTGAATTTTAGATATTCTGCTAATGAGGTATGGACTCTGCAGATAGTGAAGTGTCTGGGGTCTCTACAAGGTATAGAGGATACAGAGAGGAATTTCAGAAGATGATAAATACAAGAGAGTTAGATTGGATTGATGAATATAATGAAAATATTTTATTTCACAAAAACATAAAAAATGGCAAAGTAGAATGAGGGAGGAGAAGGCAATGGCACCCCACTCCAGTCCTCTTGCCTGGAAAATCCCATGGACGGAGGAGCCTGGTGGGCTACAGTCCATGGGGTTGCTAGGAGTCGGACACGACTGAGCAACTTCCCTTTCACTTTTCACTTTCATGCATTGGAGAAGGAAATAGCAACCCACTCCAGTGTTCTTGCCTGGAGAATCCCAGGGACGGGGGAGCCTGATGGGCTGCTGTCTCTGGGGTCGCACAGAGTCGGACACGACTGAAGTGACTTAGCAGCAGAATGAGGGAAACAATGAAAAGAAATGAGAAATTCTGGGGCAAGCACATTTGTCCAATGATTCAGATTTTAAAATTTTTTGAAAGTCAGAAACATCCCTAACTTATAGCTCGGGAGTAATCCAAGACAGGGGTTTTAGCATGGAGACTGCAGGAAGATTTTTTTTTTTTTAGATTTCTTAAAGAACCCAAAGAAAGGTAATCAAACAAGAACTAGATAAAAGCACCAGAATGCAACGTCTGAAATCACCTGTAGAGACATGTTTAAATGCCTGTATTATGGGTTGGCCTATATCTAGCTGAAATTAACACAAATTTTTTGGGTAATAATTTTTCTGTTTATACAGTCTGTAAAGAAAATTTACACTGCACTTCAAGCAGCAGATTCTGTTTAGAACATGTGATTATGAGGTGCTGTGCCAGGCTTAGATTATAGAAACCCAGACTTAAAAAAAAAATACATCAATTTGACTCACCTTCTCTGAGGAACTATGAAATTAAACAACCCAAGTATACAATAATGTTATTAGATGATTTTGGAGGAGAAATAAGAGAGTTCTTAAATAGAATCATTGCGTATCAGTGTGAACATCCTGCATGGTTTCCCATGCATTTGTTATCAGAATGTGTTTTAGGTAGTTTTATAAAGCATTTCACTTTATGCCTTGAAAATTACATTGTGTTTCCTTATAAAATGACTTTTATGTTACTAGTGACCCTTTTTGGCATACAAGTGATTTCAGAATGTCACCATAATTTGCATAATTTTAAAAAGAGTCTCTAGACTGAGATTCCACCCTCCGGTCCCCAAACATGCAGTGCTTGCAGGTTATACTGCTCAGTAGGCCGTTATTTTCTTTAACATGCATTCGTGTACGTTGGGATTCCAACATGAAACAAATTTCTATGCATCAGAAAAGCATGGGACTTAATTACCATGTTGGATTTTAAACAAAGCAACTCATTCCCGACAAAGGAAGTTAGAACATATGTAGAGTGTACTGGATTCTACAATGCTTTTAAAAGATTGTGAACAGTTGGTATGAGAGTTGCCAAAATTAAAGAATAACTTTTATGAGGAGAATAAAAGAGAAGTCCTGCTATAAAAATTCTTTAGAGTTCATTGAATGCTGCATATTCCAGCTCAGGTAGAACTGCAAATTTATGACATTTATTATGAAACTGGACTTGAATCTCCAACAGAAAAATGAGGGGCCCAAGTGGTGACCATTAAATTATACAACTTGTTATAAACTATCTTATTATTCTACTATTCTATGTAGCCTCACCTTTTATTACATCTTAAATGCAAACTAAAGAAACCACCAAGAAAAGACCTTTTCTAGCAAGAATAGTAAATTAGTAAATAGTAAATAGTAAAATAGTAAATAGAAGTAAAATAGTCTTTAAAGCACAGACACAAAGATTTAATAATAACATACAGTACCTAGTCAAACAAAATCAGTACATTGTTCTTAACTTTGAGTACCAATAATCTAAGTTTAAACATGGCATTCAATAAAATGATTAGGGAAATTAACTATGAACAGAGATAGACTTATCAACTAAAAAAATATAACTATCCCATTCAGTTCAGTTCAGGCGCTCAGTCGTGTCCGACTCTTTGCTACCCCATGAACTGCAGCATGCCAGACTTCCCTGTCCATCACCAACTCCCGGAGTTTACCCAAACTCATGTCTATCCCATTACTCTCTCTTAAAAATGGGGATTTTTTTCTTTTATTTCTTCCTTCTGTAGTTTTCGTAGTATATACCGATTATCATAAGCTTTTTCAGTAGTAAATCGTGTTAGGAAAACACAAACCTATGGTGTGAAAATAAGTGTTTACAAACCTTCCGAAGCTAAATGAAATCCCTATAGTGTTTTTTTAGATACATGGGCAAGCTGTTCCACTACATTATTTTAACACATCTCAAAGCTAAATTGAGGGAGAGAAAAAGATAGTAAAAGATTGAGCTGCAGTTGTGCTGCTGCTGCTGCTGCTGCTGCTAAGTTGCTTCAGTCGTGTCTGACTCTGTGAGACCCCATAGACTGCAGCCCACCAGGCTCCCTATCCCTGGGATTCTCCAGGCAAGAACACTGGAGCGGGTTGCCATTTCCTTCTCCAGTGCATGAAAGTGAAAAGTGAAAGGGAAGTTGCTCAGTCGTGTCCAACTCTTAGCGACCCCATGGACTGTAGCCCACCAGGCTCCTCCGTCCATGGGATTTTCCAGGCAAGAGTACTGGAGTGGGGTGCCATTGCCTTCTCCAGCAGTTGTGCTAATACCTCTTAATTTTTTTATGCATTTAAAAGGGAATTTGATATTCTTCACTTTGGGCTTCAAAAGTCCTAATGCGCAGTTGAAACCTTAGTTACTATTACTGGACTTGTGGTTAGTGGTTTGTTCATAAAAAGTGAATCATCAAACCCAGAGATTATAAGACATAGTACATAGAGAGCTTACAGATTTTTATTTAGAATATTTCTTAATATTTTTTAGTTCAATTAAATACTTTTCTTTGAGCATGAAAATACTTATTGAAGTGGGGCTGCATTTTATGTCTTTTTACATAAAACATAGTGTAATTCATCATCCACAATTTCTTTGGATTACTCAAAGTAGAATGAGATCTTAACTGATAATTGTGAAGCAATATGAATGCCAAAGCTTTCTAGATGTGTGCTATTTCTCCTATTTTAATGTCATTTTTCTCACATGTAATTCAATAACATCAATTCTTGAGTCTTTCCAAACCACTGAACCTGTTTTTCATAGAAACAGCTTTTACATTTTAAATATTTATTTTAACAATATATAAAATACTCAATTAAATATAACTCCATGCAAGAATGTAGTGCCATGAATAGATTGGGGAAGAAATATGAATAATTTATGAAAGCATACGACTTGAATGTTGGGAAGTCAAGTGCTCAAATTCAGAAGCATGGTATACAGGACAAGCTTTCACCACATCCTAGGATTCAGAGAGTATGGTTAAGAAAGAACAAGAAGTTACAGGTAAGCCTTCAAGTCAGTTATTTAGAGATCAATTCAGAGTGCTTTTACTGAAAACTTTCAAAGATCTCTGGATAAAATGAAAAACCAACTTATAGTGCACTTCAAGTCTACTTCAACTTTCTGTTTGTACACTTAGAATCCAGACAGAAAAGAACAATGAAATAGTTATTTGGAAGGTTTTGTAGCTACTGACTTTAAATGAAGTCACTAAACATGTTTTTGTGAAGTTTTGTGTGAAAATAGAGTTGAGTTTGATATGACCAGAATTATAAAATTTTACTCTTTATATCAAAATTGGGGCTTCCCTGGCTGAGACTAGAAAGAATCCACCTGCAATGCAGGAGACCTGGGTTCAGTTCCTAGGTTGGGAAGATCCCCTGGAGGAGGGCATGGCAACCCATTCTAGTATTCTTGCCTGGAGAATCCCCAAGGACAGAGGAGCCTGTTGGGCTACAGTCCATGGGATTGCAAACAGACACAACTGATATCAAAAGAGGGGAAAAATAGATACTTTTTTCTTTTTCATAATGCAGTAAGTCGCTTACTCCTTGGAAAGAAAGTTATGACCAGCCTAGACAGCATATTAAAAAGCAGAGACATTCCTTTGTCAAACCACAGTCAAGGCTATGGTTTTTCCAGTAGTCATGTATGGATGTGAGAGTTGGACTATAAAGAAAGCTGAGCACCAAAGAATTGATGCTTTTGAACTGTGGTGTTGGAGAAGACTCTTGAGAGTCCCTTGGACTGCAAGGAGATCCAACCAGTCCATCCTAAAGGAAATCAGCCCTGGGTATTCATTGGAAGGACTGATGTTGAAGCTGAAACTCTGATACTTTGGCCACCTCATTCGAAGAGCTGACTCATTGGAAAAGACCCTGATGTTGGGAAAGATTGAAGGCAAGAAGACAAGGGGACGACAGAGGATGAGATGGTTGGATGGCATCACCGACTTAATGGACATGAGTTTGGGTAAACTCCAGGAGTTGGTGATGGACCAGGAGGCCTGGCGTGCTGCGGTTCATGGGGTCGCAAAGAGTCAGACACGACTGAGCGATTGAACTGAATTGAACTGAATACCTGAAGTTTGACGTCATAACCTTGAATCTTTTGGCAAATTACTAAATGTGTCCATCTTTTTTTTTTTATTTAGTAATTAACATATGCATGTAGAAACTATAGTTACACTAATGACTTTGCCCTTGTTCTTTACAGCAGTGAAATGAGAGATTATTTCACTGCTAGGCCTCTCTAAGCACGAGATGATCACTTTGCTGTACAGCAGACAATAACACAACATTATAAAGCAACTATACTCCAACGTGGAGTATAGTATAGAGTCAGTATCGTCTGTCTTTCCAAATATTTAAATAGATACCCCAGTAAAACTCTTCAGTTAAGCAAAAATCATGTCTAGAGAGCTTATGCCAAGGGCTGTCAACTATCTATAAATAGAAGGTCACCTAGCAACAAGGGTTGCTTTTATTCCCTCCAATGTAGTTTTTTTCCCCCCACTGACTGTAGAGTTACTTTTTCCCCCACCTAATAGAATAAACTTGAGATATCTTACCAGATAGGTTTTATAGCCACGTAACAAATTTAGTGTGCTTAATTTACATATATAGAACTTGGCATTTGAAATATAGGTTTTTATAAATAACCAGAATTTATTGTGGTTAAGCAAAAGAAAGAGAATTGAATCTCATTCATAGTTTAAAATTTAAAGCAGGCTTATCCTCTCCCACTCCTCCACTCTTGTTTGAAGTAATAAAACATGATCTTTGGTTCAGAATTGCCCTTTTAATGGAATAAAAGTTTAAGCAAGTATTTTGATGCACCAATAGCATATATTTTATCTTCATTTTCCCTCAAAATGAGTAAGCTTTGAAAAATAGAGCTAATTCCATCACAATATTTGCTTAGAATGCTTAAAACAGAAGGTAATGAGTGACTCTAGTGGTGCCATAGAGACTCATGGCTTCTAGAAACAATTCAAGGCACTGATTGCAATTTGAAAGCTGCTGCATGAGCCCACCTGGGGCATCAATTAATCCCTTGAACTCTTGCTGTTACACATTATTTAACAAAGGTCCTAATATTAATGGCACAACTTCTTTGACTCCAAAAGTTAATCCTTGACTGTATGAAACATGTGTCTGGCTTTCCTTGTAAATTGTGATTCAAAGTTATAGAATTTTACATTAAATCCCACTGTTACCCACTCAACAGTAATCTCCTCTCTTCCCTGTATTTTTTATTATTATAGTGGTACCCAAATTCTCCTTATCTAGTCAAATTTTAACATTTGAGTAATTTGACGTAAAGGTTTTATAGATCACTGAATATCATGTAAGTATGAAAATGGTTACATTAAGTCTTTATATAAAATATTGAACAAAGCTGAACATTTGTGTATGTTATGACCCAGCAAATTTACTTTAGAAGATATGTTAAAATATTTATAGCAGTTCAATTCAACAGAGTCCCAAACTAAAATATTTAGATGTTCTTCAAGAATGGAATGGATAAGTGAATGACAATATATTCCTACAAGGGGATACCACATAGTAATGAAAATGAACACAATATCATAAGTAGTTACATAAATCTGATAACTATACTTTAAAGCAAAAAAAAAAAAAAAAGCAAGACACAAAAGCACATATGCTAATGAGTCTAATTATCTTCCTACCTACCTACCTTTCTGTTATGAACTGAACATTTACATCCCAGCCTAATTCATATCTTAAGATCTTAATCCACAGTGTGATATTATTTGAAGGCAGAGTCAGTGGGAAGTGATTAGGTTATAAGGGTACAGGCCTCATGAATAGGATTAGTGCCCTTACTAAAGAGACCTCAAAGAGCTCCTTGCTTGTCTTCCCATGTTAAGACAAAGCAAGAACTATTCATAGAATTGTTATAAATAGCACATTTTGTGAAATGGAATTGCCCTTTTTGAACTGGAAGTGAGCCCTCATCAGACATTGAATCTGCTGGTTCTTGATACCGGACTTTCTAGCCTTGAGAACTGTGAGAAATGAATGTTTAAGCCACCCGGTTTATGGTATTTTTGTTATAGCATTATGAGTGGACTAAGACAGTCTATCACAGGCAAAACTGATCAGTACAGAGTTAAAAGTTGGGATAATAATTATCTCTCAGAGGGGGAGTCAAAGTATGAGAAAGGTTGATGATATTATATAGCACTGATGATTTGCTGTTTCTTGATCTGGTTGCTGGTGAAAAGAAAATGTTCACTTTATAAACATTCATTGAGCTTATGGTTCATTCCCTTACTGTATGTAAGTTATGTTTAACAAAAGTTGTACTTTAAAAAGCATATTTGCTGAGAGAAGCTTCCTAAGAAGCATATTATGTGCCAGTTTATTCCTTATTAGCAAACAAACCAATAGGATGCAGTCTTAATATTTCAACCTATAAGCTTTCTGAATTAATTGAAATGGAAACTACAACAAATTAACTTTGAGTAGATGACATTTAATTCAAGTAAGATCAAATAGGAAATTGCCCTTTCCTAAAGATGCTATTACGGTTGTGTACTACCTAATTGCAGATACTAAATCACTTGCTTTTGTTCACTCTATTTTTAGAAGCATGATATGGTTGGTAACATTCATGAATCAAAAATTTAAGTAACATGTGAGAAGACACCTAGGGGTATTGTTAAAGAACATTCTCCAAAGTCAGATGAAGCTAATTTGAGCTTAACCTTATCAGCAATCCAAATTCAGCAAATGCAACATCCTGAGATGTTCATAAAAATTATATATGACGCTAGAAGACTTTAGATGTCAAGATGTGGTAAGACAGAACTAGTATAGTTGTAGTTACTGTCCATAATAAGCATGTACTAGGTAAAAACCCTAGGAATAATATCTTACTATTGTTGACCAACAAATTTGAAGAAATGTACCTTATCATTAGTTATCAGAAACATAGTTTTGAAGTGACATGAAAGAGGGAATGTTAAATTAAGCTTTTCTTGACTACTTTGTAAAAGACAAGCTTGCCTCTCCTTCCAGAAAACTAAGAGAGACAATGTGAATGCTTCTCTGCTTCTGTTTCCATAATGATGGGTAGTACAGAGAATATGCCATGATTATGGAAAGTTATTGTTTAGTGGAAATTATCAAAATTGAACTGAATATTTTCATTGCTTACCTGTAGTCTCTGATTTGATCTAACAATTATCTAATTCTACTCATGATTGCATTTTGGCTACAACTAGAGCTTCCCTGATTGGAGAAGGAAATGGCAACCCACTCCAGTCTTCTTGCCTAGAGAATCCCAGGGACGGGGGAGCCTGGTGGGCTGCTGTCTATGGGGTTGCACAGAGTCAGACACGACTGAAGTGACTTAGCAGCAGCAGCAGAGCTTCTCTCCCCACATGTGAGGGCATGTCCATTTATTTGTTCAAAAACATATACTTTGAATGTCTATTCCTTACCAGGAAGTGTGTTAAATTCTAGAAAAATACAGAAATGAGTGAATGATCTTTTTCATGAAATAAACACTAAAAACAATATAAGTAGGAAGGACAAAATTGTTACAGATCATATAAAAAGAGTAGAAGGCAATGGGAGCTTATGGCAAAATATTACCTTTGGCTATCATGATAGAGATGACTTCTTGATATCAACTTTAAAAAAATGTACAGCCTGAGAGCTATGAGTTAAGTTTTATTTGGAGCAAAATGAGGACTACAACCTGGGATATAGCACCGTAGCTGGTCTGAAAATCTGCTCCAAAGAGGCAAAGGGGAAGGACAGTATATATATGATTTTGGTAAAGGGAGAATACATGCAGTCAAGTGTGTATGTATATGTGTGTGTGTGTGTGTGTATGTATATATATATATATATTTGTGTGTGTGTGTGTGTGTGTGTGTGTAAAAAGTTTCTTCTGGTCTCATGAAGCTCCTGCTAGTCATGAGAAAGAGTCATCACCCTGAAGGATTTTAGTACTTTTCTAGATTTGAGGAGATAAATGAATTGGGCTCATAAAATCAGCTCCTAAGAGTATCTGTCTGAAGACCTTTGCTGCCAGTTTTCCCAGAGCAGAGTGCCTCATTTCTGCTCTTCACCACAAACTCCTTCAGGGGGTGTTGGAGGGAGGTCAGCAGCAGCAGCAGCATATGATTTAATTCTTGTAGAGGTAGATTGCTAGGACCCACGGCAAGTGCCAATTTATATCTAAAAGTGGCATAGGCATAGCAAATGCATTGAGCTGGCTGAAGCATAAATGTGAAGTGACATGAGAATGGCACTCCAGGAAGAAGAAGGGTTTGAGCAAAGGTACAGAGGAGGAAAAATAATGGTCACTCATAGTAATAGTGAATCATTTACTGTGACAGGAACATGAGACATGTACAGGAACACCATGTGAAATTAGACTGAAATATGTATTGGAGCCAGATCACGGAGGAATTAGAATTGGTATTTTGTTCATTAGGCAAGTGACCCAAATGACATTATTTATTGGGGAACTGCGTGTGTGTGTGTGTGTGTCCTAAGTTGCTTCAGTTGTGTCCAACTCTTTGCAACCCTATGGACCACAGCCCACCAGGCTTCTCTGTCAAAAGAATTCTCCAAGGATGAATACTGGAGTGGGTTGCCATGCCCTCCTCCAGAGGATCTTCCATACCCATGAATCAAACCCACATCTCTTTAAGCCCGCTACACTGGCAGGCAGGTTCTTTACCTCTAGGGCCATCCGGGAAGCCCATTGGGCAACAGTATGTAAGATGTATTGCTGCATATTGTAGGATGCATCGCTGCATACAAAGAACCCCTGAAGGAACACTGTAACTTGGTCTACTCATCTATGCAACAGAAAAGTTAGGATAAGCAATAGCAAAAAAAAAAAAAAGACAAAACTCGTATTATTTTTTTCTTTTATTCTTTAAGGAAGGAATATTCTTTAAGGTAGAAAGCTTTCCTCCTGCTAATTTTTTTGTTGTTGTTTTTTGTTCCTTTACCCCTGAATCCACAGTCTTAAGTACATTTGCAAACTCAGGTAGAACAAATCTCAGTTGCGAATATAATACAGAGGAGGAAATGGCGACCCACTCCAGTATTTTTGCTTAGAGAATCCCATGGACAGAAAAGCTTGGCGGGCTACAGTCCATGGGGTCACAAAAAGTCCGACATGACTGAGTGACTAATACTTCCTTACTGGCAAAATGGCTGTGACAAGATTGACCAGGATCATAACACCCATTTTATGAAGAAAAATAAGAAGTCAGTGACAGTCATTTATTTATACAGCCATCTGCACATTCATATCTAAATCCTTCTGGGATTTAAATATGCAGTTTCCAAATACAGGATCTTGTGGGGAGGCCTGAGTCACTCAGAAGCCAGCAGGAATGACAGGCACCAATGAATCTTTTTTGTGGGCCCTTAATTACAATCTTTGATACAGTTAGCCTTTTTATGAGTGGTTGTCACTGTGGAATCAAGCAAATGCCAGTACATAGGTACAGAGTTTCTTGGCTCTCTGTCATGCAAAGGCTAGTCTGGTTGAAAAGGAGATGTATGGAAGGTGGTTCAGAATAAGATCAGACTGGGATGATGGAATCATCTGAGCTGAGCTTTACCGTGTGCAGAGATGCTGTAAAGAACTCTGGACAAGCCCTTTAGTTTCAAGGACTGCAACCTACATACACAAATACATGAGCACACAGACACTCACACACGCACATGCACACACACTTCCATCAAAGCAGCACCTCTTTGTCTGCTTTAAATAGAGTACTGAATTTTTCTCTGATAAAATAGCAGTGGAAACTGCATGCCTAGTACAGCAGCTCATGGGATCCAGTTTAAGGATTCATTTCATAGATGCTATAAACAGTTTCGAAAAGGATAAATGATTTGTCTTTTGCTTCTTCTTCTTCCCCTAGCCTTCTGTTAGAGAACGAATGGTTAATAATATAGTCTTTATAAGGTATTTAACATAGATTATGTTAACTTTAAATGCAATTTATTTCTCTCTTATATTCTTTTAGTGTTCTTTGTTAATGATGTTTCATGATTTCAATATTTAGAAACAGTGCTATTTTGGTGCTTATTTCCCCTAGTATTTAAAGAATACTCCTAACTCTCTTCCTTTCCTACAGGCAAATTTCATCATTGAGTTCTATAATTTCTATGACTTTGTGTCATCCTACTTATATAAGCTACTATCCCACCTTTAGAGGCTAAAACCCAAGTTGTTCTAGAGATTCTAGAGAACCATATATAAGACAGCCCACAACTTCTAACCTAGATGCCTATTTGAGATCAATATTATAATCAACCTATTTTCCAAACCTAAAATTGGTTGTCCTAGTGACAACCAGGATATTCGGTGTTAGGACTCTCGCAGAAAGCCTGGGAACATTTTTGAGTTTTGAGTTTTCTTTAAAACACTTACTGCATTAAAAATATGGAAGGCATGTGAAAGGATTCTATCATTGTATTAAAATGTATTGTGCCTACACACAAATATTGATATGTTAAACTGACTATTTGAGCCTTGTAGTTTTACAGTCAAAGGTTAGCTATTAAAAGGAAACTATGAAAATTAAGCATTCAATAAAAATACACAGATGTTGACATGGTATTAACAAAATAATTTTATAAATAAAAGGTATAAAACACCTTTTCCACATATATAATGAAAGTGAAAGTACTTATGAAATAAATTACCACTGCCACAAGTGAGAATATCTTAAAAATATTATTATACATAGTATAATGCTAATTTCTGTTTTAAAAAAAAAATGATGAACTTTATAAAAGCAAGTTTATTTTGTGCCAGCTAAAAGTTAGTCTTTGAGTAAGAAGATATCTCACTATAAATAACAACATTTTTATTCTTATATAGAAAAATCTTCAATCATTGGATATAGTAATATTTCTATATTATTTTATAAGAGCTACCCCAAAAAATAGGGGCAAAAACGTGAAAATTAAGAGAAAGAAAGCTATTCCTGTCATGAAGTCAAATGCATAAAAACAAACATCTAAATATAAATACTTTTCCCCAACATGTATATTACTTTTAAAGATTACATCTCTTGCCCCAACTCTTCGTTTGTGCAGAATAAGGCAAAGGACTTTGTTCCTATCTGAAGGATTATTCCTGATATGCCTTATACCAACCATCTGATTTTAAAAAAAGTAATTCTCTCTCCCTGCCAGAGTAATCTTTTCTTGATTAAAAATGACATTTAGAAAAAGGAAACAATATATTTGTTCACCTACATGAGCCAGGAGTGATATGGCTTAGTAGTTGTGTTGCATTTATAAATACATCTTTTGACAACTGAGAAAATCACTTTTCTTATGCTCACTTAGAAAATGATTTAAGAGCCCTTTGCAATATAATCTCCAAGGAAACAATCATTCTGAGGACCTAGATAGACAAGCCTCTGCCTTTCTAATCTAAATCTTTCTACCAAGATATCTGATAGATTCTGTCAACCATGATAACTCTCTTAGGATGCAATTCCAAAGTTACTCTCAGCATTTTGTTCGCAAAAGCACAGATATCAGAGTCCTTTGATTTTTTTGGAAATTCACTTAATCCTTAGCTCTGCACTTGGAATGTTGCCTTGTGGTGCTCCACATTTGAAATGCAAGGGTGTATCTCCTCTAATCATTGCATTCACCACCATGGGCAGAGAAATAAACTTGGTTCTTAGTGGTTGGGCTTGATCCTCTCAATTTTCCATCTTTTTCTTTTGTTTCCTGACATGGAAACTCATTTAACTGAAAAAGAATATTTTCTACCTGAAAATTTCAATCGATTGTATTCTTTCTTGTTAGTGAATTGTAAATATGGCAGTTCAGCAATAAAAAATTATGTTAATTTCTTTGAGTCATTTATCTTGGGTAAGTAGAAGCTAAGGGAGCACCAAAACAAGCAACTGAAAACAAATAAAAACAAAATGAAAATCAGGCTAAATAAGTGGTGTCACACATCTAGATTATAATTGTATAATCAGATGTCTTTTTTAAAAAAAATTCAATTTTATATCAAAGCATAATTGATTAACAGTGTTGTGTTCAGAATAATTGTTTCCTTGGAGATTATATTGCGAAGGGCTCTTATCATTTTCTAAGGAGCATCAGCAAAGTGATTCAGTTGTAAGTATACATGTATCTATTCTTTTTCAAATTATTTTTCCATCTAAGTTTTACAGAATTTTGAGAGAAATTCCTGTGCCGTGCAGTAGGTCCTTATTGGTTATCTGTTTTGAATGTGGTAGTGTATACATGGCAGTCCCAAACACCTACTCTATCCCTCCACTCCCATCCTTCTCCCTAGTAAGTTCAGTCTCTAAGTCTGTGAGCCTCTGTTTTGTAAATAAGTTCATTTGCTTCACTTTTTTAGATCCTGCATATAGACAATAGCATATGATATTTGTTTTTCTCTGTCTGACTTACTCACATAGTATGTACATCTCCAAGTCCCTTCATGTTGTTGCAAATAGCAATATTTCATTCTTTTTTGATGGCTGAGTAGTATTCCATTTATGTATGTGTACTGTATCTTCTTATCTAGGTATTTATTGGTGGACATTAAGGTCGCTTCCGTGTCTTGGCTATTATAAGCAGCACT
The DNA here is from genome assembly GCF_055505025.1 of Bos grunniens. NCBI lineage: Eukaryota > Metazoa > Chordata > Mammalia > Artiodactyla > Bovidae > Bos > Bos grunniens. Next base: position 46,944,101 of record NC_141168.1, on the reverse strand, counting down.
GCAATGAACATTCTGGTGCACGTATCCTTTTGAACCATGTGTTTCTCTGGATATATGCCCAGAAGCAGGATTTCTGGCTCATATGGTAGCTCTATTTTTAGTATTTTAAGAAACCTCCATACTGTTGTCCATAGCGGCTGTACCAGTTTACATTCCCACCAACAGTGTAGAAGGGTTCCCTTTCTCTACACCCTCTCTGGCATTTTTTGCTTGTAGATTTTTTAAATGATGGCCATTCTAACTGGTGTGAGGTGATACTCCTTGTAGTTTTGACTTGCATTTCTCTAATAATTAATCATGTTGAGCATCTTTACATGTCTTGGCCATCTGTATGCCTTCTTTGGAGAAATGTTCATTTAGGTCATCTGTCCATTTTTTGATTGGGTTGTTTGTTTTGATAATTGAGCCACTCAAACTGTTTGTAAATTTTTGAGACTAATCTCTTGTTGGTTGCATCTTTTACAGATATTTCCTGCCTTTTTGTGAGTAGTCTTTCTGTTTGGTGTGGTTTCCTTTGCTGTGCATAAGTGTTTGAATTTAATTAGGTTCCATTTGTTTATCTGTGTCTTTATTTCTATTAGTCTTTCATTTTGGCATAAATAAGTTGAATCAAGATATTTGGAAGATTTTGATATGCTGTTAAATCAAAAGAAGGTTTAACAAATGCCATTTAGTATAGTGTCTTTATGTGTCCTGGGCTTTGTCTACAGTAGAAAAGGTTTGGAGAAGTAAATGAGTATCCATCCATTCTAAATGAATGAATCCCTGTGGAAACTAGGGAGGCTGAAAAATTCAGCTTCCTATTCCCAAATTCTTTCCTCACTTTCATATTTTATTGTCAGAAAGATTGTATTAACTAACTCTTTTCTCCTCAAAAACACACATTCATATTTAAGAAGACTGTCCTTAAAAGACAAAAATTAATGGCATAGTCTTGGAGTTCAAAAGAAACTTGTTAATTAACCAAACCCCTATTTTAGAAATACGAAAGCTAGAGACAAGACACTAGAGATAGGTAGTCATGCAAATCAATCTGGAAGTAAGGCTAGATATTAACTTAGCTAATTTCCCTGTCTCCTACCTCAAAAGAAGAGTCTCACATCATTTATTGCATTTTCTTTATATGAATGACTTTTAAAAACTGTCCAGTTTAGGTAAGATAAATGCTTGCTAAACACAGAATTAAAAAAAAAAAAAAACAACATAAATAGAACCAAAATTTTAAGAATAACATAAATTAAAATTTGCATAATTTTAAAATATTCTTTTAAATATAAAATTTTCCTGTGTATTCCGCAAAAGTAAGTTTTAGCTATTTCCATATACATTTGTATCAATGTTTTAATTTTCAATATTTATTATGAATTTACAAAATGTTCAAGTGAGCCATTAATTGCAATATATAATTTAATATTGATTAGCCATGATGTTCAGCAACCACTGTCAAGTAGTCATAAGGTACACAAAATTACCTTTTATGACATAAAATTGTCACCTAAATGTTGTTAATGCCTCATAAACACTGATGGAATGCAAAGAATAGCTCACCAAATTATTGAATTTGCTTTCAACTAGATGCTGAATAACTTATCAGCTGTTATTTTGATGCCTACAGAGTATGAGTTAGCTATCTTATCAACTGAATTACTTGTTATCACTTCAGGAATATTTTGATCTCTCTCTAATGAAATCTATATTAAAAAATTTGAATGATATTCATTGTATTCTCATTTTACACTCAAGCATTCTCTACTCCTTCATAAGATAAAGGTAAAATATATCACCAGACCAAACACATGAAAAAGAGAAAAATACTTGCCTGAGGATATTACATAGGGAGCAGAATGAAAAACAATGTAAAGCAATTTTATTCCAATAAAAGAAAAATAGGTATATACTGAAAAAATATTACTCATGCTGTTCTGCTTGGGATAGTATCTGCCCAGATCTTTTCTCAACAGTGCAAGAATAAAGAATTCCTATCAAGAGTACAGGAAATAAATTAGGAAAACAAATCATTAACTTTTTCATGTACATATTTAAAGTGTGCAGTTTAATGAGTTATGACATACATTACACAAAGTCACAACTATAATCAAGATGGTTTCACATGTCACCACCAAACATTTCCTACTACCCACTTATGCTTCCTTCCTTCCACCCCTCCCTCTTGTCTCCCAGTTGAAAATACCACTAAAAAGTAACCAAGTGCCTCTTAACAAGGGGATACATAGTTGTGACAAATCCATATCATAGAATGCCATCCCACAATTAAAATGATCAAGTAATATACACAACATGGATTAATGTCAAAACAACTATGCTGATTGAAAAGTCAGACAAAAAAGAATACATTTTTATAAAATTTTATGAAATACAAACCTATTGGATTCTATATTCTGTAGACAAAAAATAAAACAATATTTAATTAGTTATTTTTGATAAGGCGTGTATGTTATTTAATTAAGAATTCAGTTTCATATCCTTCAGTTCCTATGGCCCAAACAAAACAGTACAAACAAAAAGTCCTCAGTGCCTGACTGTAGCAAGTTTAAGAATTCCTTTAATACTAATACAGGTTTCCACAAAAGTGTGACAGGAAATGGATAAAAAGCAGATGCAAAATATGTAAAAAGTTGTCACAAAACCAACTCTCTGTTTGTTGTTGGCTTGTTTTTGCAAATTTGTTTTTACTAAACAGCATATCTATATGATGCTTCTTCCATTTTTTCCTTTTATTCCCTTGCATCGGCTGTATGACTATAATTGTTTTTATATATGTTATGTTTTCATATGTTATTTCTATCTTGTGACTTCTGCATTAATATAAGAAGGGGAGAAATATTTTTGAAATTTTACTTATGAGGAAATGGGAATTTAGCTATTAATTTATTAATAATATCTTTGTCATTCACTGGAACCCATATTAAGTTCATAAGAACCACTTAGGGTCATGATTTTCCCCCTTAGTATAATAGATGGTTTACACATAGGTTGGTGAAATTTAGCTAAATGGAAACACAAGAAAGTGGATATTTTTCTGCATTTAAAATTTTTAATATTGAGGAAACATGACTTCATTTTTATTTGAATAAATTATTCTTCAGTTGATTAGCAAATTGAATGTTTAGATGTTACTAAATATCTTTTAAAGTAATGACTTTTTATGAGTTTATTTTGACATACAGATATGGACATTAAGGATTGATGAATGGAACATTGACGTTAGGCCATCCAATTTTTCATGAAAATGTTAAATGGAAAAACAAAAGAAGGACTGGCAAACATCAGCAGATAATTGTTGTTTGGTCTCTTAGTCGTGTCTGACTCTTTGCAACCCCCCTCCCTGTCCTTCACTGTCTCCGGGAGTTTGCTCAAATTCATATCCATTGAGTCAATAATGCCATCCAACTGTCTCATCCTCTGTCATCCTCTTCTCCTCCTGCCCTCAATCTTTCCCAGCATTAGTTCTTTTCCAATGAATTAGCTCTTTGCATCAGGTGGCCAAATTATTGGATCTTCAGCTTTAGCTTCAGTTCTTCCAATGAATATTCAGGGTTGATTTCCTTTAGGATTGACTACCTTGATCCTGCTGTTTAAGGGACTCTCAAGAGTATCCTCCAGCACCACAGTTCAAAAGCATAAATTCTTTGGCACTCTGCCTTCTTTATGGTCCAACTCTCACATCCATTCATAACTAATGGGAAAAACAAAACAAAGCATAGTTTTGACTATATGGGCTTTTGTCGGCAAAGTGATGTTTCTGCTTTTGAATATGCTTTCTAGGTTTGTCAGAGTTTTTCTTCCAAGGAGCAAGTGTCTTTAAATTTCTTGACTGCAGTCACCGTCCACAGTGATTTTGGAGGCCAAGAAAATAAAGTCTGTCACTGTTTCCATTTGTTCCCCAGGTATTTGCCATGAAGTGATGTGACTGGATGCCATGATCTTAGTTTTTGAATGTTGAACTCTAAGCCAGCTTTTACTCTCCTGTTTAACTTTCATCAGAAGGCTTTTCAGATCCTGTTCACTTTCTGCCCTTAGAATGGTGTCATCTCCATATATGAGGTTATTGATATTTCTCCCAGCAATCTTGATTCTAGCTTGTAATTCAACCAGTCTGGGATTTCACATAATGTACTCTGTATATAAGTTAAATAAGCAGAGTGACAATATACAGCCTTGACATACTCCTTTCCCAATTTTGAACCAGTCCGTTGTTCCATGTCCAGTTGCAATGTTCCTTCTTGACCTGTATACAGTTTTCTCAGGAAGCAGGTAAGGTGGTCTGGTATTCCCATCACTTTAAGAATTTCCCACAGCTTGTTGTGATCCACACAATCAAAGGGTTTAGCGTAGTCAATGAAGCAGTAGATGTTTTCTAAAATCCCTTGCTTTTTGTATGATCCAACAGATGTAGGCCGTTTGATCTCTGGTTCGTCTACCTTTTCTAAATCCACCTTGTACATCTGGAAGTTCTCGGTTCACATACTGTTGAAGCCTAACTTGAAGGATTTGAGAATTACTTTGCTAACATGTGGAATGAGTGCAATTGTGTGGTAATTTGAACATTCTTTGGCATTGCCTTTTTTTGCAAATAGAATGAAAACTGACCTTTTCCAGCCCTGTGGCCACTGCTGAGTTTTCCAAATTTGTTGGCATATTGAGTGCAGCACTTAAGCATCATTTTCAAGGATTTGAAAAGCTCAGCTGGAATTCCATCCCCTCCACTAGCTTTTTAGGTGAGTGACCATACCATCTTGGTTATCCAGATCATTAAGAACTTATTTGTACAGTTCTTCTGTTTTCTATTGTCATTCTTCTTAATCTCTTCTGTTTCTGTTAAGTCCTTACCATTTCTGTCCTTATGATTAAAACTTTACAAACTCATGTTTGATTATGATACTATCTGGATAAACTTACGAGTTGATTTAAGGCACATAAAGTTAAATGGGAAATTTTTTTTGGAAATACTACCACACGAAAGCATATACACACACAAGTTATTTTTAAAGTTTTTACTTGCTAAACATAATAATTGGTGTGGGTCTAGACAGGCTTTTTAGTGAAAGTCCATAAAATTTTATCTTTCTCATTTTGTTATTAATAATAAAATGCTTAACATTTAAATCACCTTCTAAATTTGTGCTCACCCTGGGTGAGTGTTTATTTCTGTACAATAACAGTAGTGTTTGTAAGAATACATTTTTTTCTTCTTTTAATGAAAACATTATAGAATCACTTAGATCATAAGGCTGTTAGTGAAAAACACTAAGTTGGTACATGTTTTATACTAAATAAAAAATTAACCTTGAGACCCTTGAAATTATTTGTCATGTCACATCAGGAATATGGTCACATAAATGCAATGAAAGTTAATACACATCCTTATAGAATAAGTATATGTTATTTACTGCTAATATCTGAGGTACATTTCTGTATGTTATAAACTGATAAACTTTCAAATCATGATTTTTGTATAGCGTAGTAAAAATTTAATAGAAAATATCCAAAACTTTTAAAAAATCAAAAGCAAAGTCCTTAAAACATTAGTCCCTCAGTATTTCTGCCAAAGGCAGAAATCTAAAAGATACAGTAGCAAAAGGACAGGTCAGGAAGCCAGCTCAGTTCACTGTCTATAGTAGAAAGCAGAGCCTGTTTATAGAAAGACAAAAATGTATGTTTACTGCAAGGAACATTGTTTCTAACAAGTAACTTATCCAGTATATGGCACCGTGGGGAGTTTAAAAATAAAAGAGTCAGCAATAAAGGGCACTGTGTCCTCATAGGAACAGAATTAAGTGTCTGGCTGAGGTTTTTGCTTGCTTTTGCATTGGATTTCCCCACCTTTAGTTTGCAACACAAAGACAGATCTCCATGGGAAGAAAAACTTGTCATCCACATAGTACATCACTCAGCTGGGAAGATAACTTCATCTCTTCCCTGTGGGGGGAAAAATACTTTTTATTGAACTTTGTGGGTCCATTCTTTATACATTGTTTAGGTTTCAGTTATGGGAAGTTAGGCTCCCCTTCCCCAACAGAGCCAGCATTTTTTAGTTCAGTCCTCATGGACCACCTTCCACCCAAGTCCCGTCAAATCTCCACTCCCAATCCAGACACTTCTTGTTCTCACGAGCCAGATGTCTGTCTTCAGCTGTCACTGTGTACTGCATTCAAATCTAATGCCATGTTTTTGTCTTTCCTGTTAAACTCTATAAAAACAAAATGGAACAAAACAAAATTGAGAAAGTATAAACAAATAGCAATATACAGCCGGTACTATGCAAAGCATTTCATTTGATTTGTTTTCACAATAAGTGTCACAGTCCTATGAGTTGTTACTGTTATCAAGCACTCTTGATTTGAGTGAAGACACGGATAAAGATGAAATTTCTGGGTGCCCCTCATGAAGAATAGACCTTTGATTTAAACTCAGTCCATCTGATTCAGAACTATATTCCTAACCACAAGGACGTATCACCTCATCTATTTTTAATGGACTTCCCTGGTGGTTCAGATGGTAAAGAATCCGCCTTTGGAGTGGGAGACCTGGGTTCAATCCCTGGGTTAGGAAGATCCCCTGGAGAAGGGAACAGCTACCCACTCAAGTATTCTGGCCTGGAGAATTCCATGGATAGGGAGCATGATTCTTACTAATTAATTTCAAAACTTAGAACTCCTAGACACCCTTCCTCCTGGCATATTTTCATTTTGCCCACTGCTTCAGCATTTAACACTATAGTTGGAGACCTGGGTTCGATCCCTGGGTGAGGAAGATCCCCTGGAGAAGGAAATGGCAACCCACTCCAGTACTCTTCCCTGGAAAATCCCATGGACAGACAAGCCTGGTAGACTGCAGTCCATGGGATCGCAAAGAGTCGGACACGACTGAGTGACTTCACTTTCTTTTCACTTGTCAGCATTTAACGCTATAGTTGTTGTTGTTTTTTTAAATCTATAGCTATAGATGATAAGTATGTAGGTAGGTTGGTAGGTAGGTCAGTAAACAGATAGATAATGTGACTGCTGAGTATACCTAGAAGGGTATTGAATGTGACCGTGTTAGTGACTCCATTGTGTCTGGCTCTGCCACCTCATGAACTGTAGCCAGCCATGCTCTTCCGTCATGGAATTTTTCAGGCAAGAATACTGGAGTGGGTTGCCGTTCCCTTCTCCAGGGCATCTTCTTGACCCTGGGATGGAACTCAAGTCTTTGCATTACAGACAAATTCTTTAATGTCTGCTCCACCAAGAATGATTTTAGGTCATTTTTATGTTTGAACTTATTTAATCATTATACTCATTATGGGAAGGTGACATTATTATCCTTGCTGTACAGAGTTTCCCTGATAGCTCAGTTGGTAAAGAATCCAACTTCAGTGCAGGACCTCAGTTTGATTCCTGGGTCTGGAAGATCCGCTGGAGAAAGGATAGGCTATCCACTCCAGTATTCTTGGGTTTCCCTTGTGGCTCATCTGGTAAAGAATCCACCTGCAATACAGGAGACCTGGGTTCAGTCCTTGTTTCGGGAACATTGCCTGGAATGGATAAAGGCTATACCACTCCGGTATTCTTGCTTGGAGAATTCCATGGACTAGTCTGCTGGGTCACAAAGAGTCAGGCACGACTGAATGACTTTCACTTTTTCACTGTTGAAAACCATGGAGTTTGCAAGCAGTTGATCAAGGATTCAGAGTCTTACCCTGATCCTGTTCCTCCCTAGATGGGCATCAAAGTGCCCGCTTATGGTATTTGGGCACACAATAGACCAAGAGGACTGCTCCTTTGTGAGTGTTTGCTGCTACCCCTATGGAGTGCCCTAAGGGTATTTAGAAGTTTAAGGGCATTGTCATTTCTTATCAGTGAAATTTGTATTTTTTAATACTATAATGACTTTTTTTCCTACTAAAGGGTTTATATGCATCCCTGCCATCACTGCAGCTGGCACAGAAGAGAGATTTGCTGAGGAATGGCCACTAGTGAGAACATAGATTCCAGCCCAGAGTTGTAATAGAATATTCAGACAGCAGTCAGTCAAGATTTTCCAGGGCATAATGAGTGGAGGGGGAAATTATATATATATATATATATATATATATGAATCAATTAAAAAAATAATTATGCTTTAGTGTTCAAAGTGAATTCAGACTTTGTGTAAACACTCTGAAACACGAGCAGACAGTCCAAGAGAGATGTCCAGGGAAAATAATCACAAGGAGAACACTGAGGAACAATATGGGCAGAATCATAATTCCTGTGTTAACTATTGCTCAGAAATGACACCAGCTGTAATAGGAGTCAGAGAATAGAAATTCATCCTCTCTCTAAAGTGTGTATGACTTCCTGTTTATCAATACATAGAGTAAAATCTATATTACTCTCATTGCAAAATGTGAGTTTATTCATTCTCGGCAATATTTTATGTCACCTTCTTAAACTCCAGAATTAGATCATCAACTGCCATTTATGTTTTGTATGTAAGAGTGGAATGCAAGACAACTAATTTAGTCTTTTTGTAAAATTCTCTTAATAGGTTTATTCTGCTCTGGTATGTAGGCACCTTATAAAGAATCAAGTTATTTCCCTTCTTTGAAAATACATAGCACTTAAAATCCCCACCATGTGACTGTATATTCCTTTCTACTGTCACTTGCAATTTGTGAATTAATTCTATCCCTTTGGGTGGTCTGAGAGCCTCTTGAAAATAGGAGTAATGTGTTATTATTATCTTGCACAGTAGAATAACACAGCAAATAATCCAAACGTTTATAATATAACTAAATCTCCTCCATATGCTAAATTGCTTCAAGGGCAACACAGGAGTTAAAAAAATCATTTTAGAAATAAATTCTTTTTTCTTCTGCTTTTCCTTCCTTTTTATCTAAGATATCCCTCCAATATCAGAAAAGAAGGTAGCTTCTCCCTTTCTAAAGCCAGTTTTAGTACTGGCTCAGTTCAGTGTTCAATCCACTGAAACTATCTATAACTAACAATCTATAGACTAGCAAAGCTCTTAATATTTTTTTAAACCTTAGGAAAATAAGAGGAGGAAGAACTCCTCTACTGAGAGTGATTCTATCTCCTTCTGTAAGAAGTAACAAAGTATTTTATTTCTGGCATTGCAGGAGTAAGAACATACTTTCTAAATAAGTTCTTAGATTTTGATTGTGTTAAGAAGAGAAAGAGTATATATTAGTATCTAATATATCAGCTTAAATACTATATACTCATTTATATATGTTAAGTTTCAGAGATGCAAAAGCTCATCCTTTAGATCAATCTCCTCTTCCAAGAAAGAAAATAGACTTCATAGAATTTGTGGCTCTGCTGTTTTTCTCAGAAGTTGAAGTCAAGGAGTTGAATTAGTCCAGATCTACTACTTATCATTCTACATCAATCTGGGCAAAACCAAAGAACTTCTGGATTAAATATCTTTTAATTAGAAAAGAATTTCTGAAGTCCCGTGCGTGCCTACAAGATGATTCTAACTTTCTTTTCCACTTCTTTTACAATAGACCCACAATTTCTGTTCTGTGTAGCTGACTTTCTTTTTAGTCTAGCTCTACACAGTAAGAACACACACAATAGATTATGACACAGCTATATGGCTTATTGAATTGGTGCTCATGTTAACAATAAGTACAGATGCTCCAACTGCTCAAGCAACTGTGAAAATCTGTTTCAACTCTTCACCAAAGTCTAGATAGGCTGTACTATGGGTTCTGCTATTGTGACACATATTAACTTTTACTCTAGTTTTCAGCTCATCAGACTTTGACTTCAATTGACAATTGTATTTGTTTTCAATAAAGCAAAAGTGTATCTATAAAACTGGTATGCACAATTTCTTTTAAGGATTTGTAAAGTCAGTGACCCAAGTTTTACAAAGTTCTATGAGAATAATAATAGATAAAATATGTGACAAATATTTCTTCCAAAATATCTGAAAGCAGACCCAAGCTTTTGTACATCAGTTCATGATCTTAAAATGAATATAATGTAGTTTAGAGCATTTCCTTTAGTCCATATGAATGACTTCCTCCCAAAGAAAACTAGCATTCTAATAGACTTTCCTCACTTTTGAGACATTTTTCCCAGCTTGAAGTTAATATTTCAAGATTTGAGACACCGAGCTTTTGTATAGCATACTTCTTTCACAATTGCTAGTTTTCTCTAAGTTTGAAAGTAAATTACCTATTAGAATTTCAATAGATAGAAACTTGCAGCAGCCAGTTTGAAACAATGAAGTGCCTTTGTGAGCACAATCACTTTTTAAACATTTCTGGTTATAGAACAAGTAAACCAAATGTAGCTGACTTTTTATCAAACAAGATAGCAAACATTCAGAAAAACAGAGGGAAAGTCCTTGGAGTTTTGGCATTTATCTGGCTCATATGTCCTTTTTTAAAAACAAAGACTTTGGCTTTATATTATTTTAGCCCATCATTTTAGGAGTTGCTAAGCCTATTTTAGTGAAAGGGGATGGGAAACAGGGCTTTTTAGAAATGTACAGATTGATTCCAGAACCACCTGAGAAGGCCTTAGAATAGGAATTTATTTGACAATAACCTGGATCTTTTTGAAGGGAACTTGTTTGCAGTTAATTCTCAAGCAAAAGTGAAACAATGTCTATGTCAACATCATTTAATTACCATTTCTCCCCTAGACAGCTGTTGCAGATGTTGAATTTTTAAAAAATGATTTGTAATTGAGCCGGTGTCACTAGCAACTTTCCAGAAAACTTAGTTACCTGACAGTTTTCATTGATTTCTCCTATATTAGAAAATGAAATGTCAGACACTATTAATTGCATTTTTACAATAAGTAGTTACAGCAGGAGTAATGGCTAAATGAAAGTATTTCCTGTCTAATGCACAATAGTTTATTAATTTCAATGTATTCAATTTAGATGAATGTAATATGTCTATATTCATTACAGTTATACATATCTGTGGGCTGAATTGATGTGGTAGTAATTACTACATTTATAAATTGGGCACTATTGTCATTCTGGGGGAAGAAAATACATTTTATTACCATATTTTACACACCTGCATAATAGACACATTCCAAAATCTTTCTTTTGAATGTATAAATTTCACCCTTTGAATTTCCAGTGTATCTAATGATTGTAAATACGATCTGTCAGTAGTTCTGCTTTGCTCGAGGGTTGCTGAGGGTCTCTCTCTCTCATGAAAAATAACAGAACAGAACTGGGGATTTCAAGATATCTCCATAAAGAGGAGCTCTCTTTGTCATCTGGTCCACCTGGAACTCAGCCATGTACATTACATAACAAGAATTATTTTTATACCATCCATTGTTCTTCCTAAGTTCAGTGAAGGTAGGACTATCAAAATGTGATTTCATTGTACATTTTTATTTTTTTAAGTAATAGGCAATTTATTATAATTTTCTTTATTTTTGGCTTTGCTGGGTCTTCATTGTTGCACAGACTTTTCTCTAGTTGTGATGAACATGGGCTACTCTGTAGTTGCCATGCATAGGCTTCTCATTGTGATGACTTCTCTCATTGAGTAGCATGGGCTCTAGGGCATGCAGGCTTCAGTACTCTAGGGCATGTGGGCTCGGTAGTTGCGGCTCCCAGGCTCTAGAGCACTGGAATAGGCTGAGTAGCTGTGGCACACAGGCTTGGTTGCTCCGCAGCATGTGGGATCTTGCCAGATCAGGGATCCCACCCATGTCTCCTGCACTGGCAGGTGGATTCTTTACCATGAACCACCAAGGCTTTAGGCTCATAGAAATATAGATCGGAAAGTACAGAGACTACCCATATACTCTGTTCTAATTTTTTACATAGTTTCCCTTAGTATTAACATTTTACATTAGTGTGTTAGATGAACGTGTTACAGTTGATGAACTGATATCAATGTGTTATTATTAGCTAAAGTCTATGGAGAAGGACCTAGATGGCATATTCAAAAGCAGAGACGTTACTTTGCCAACAAAGGTCCATCTAGTCAAGGCTATGGTTTTTCCTGTGGTCATGTATGGATGTGAGAGTTGGAGTGTCAAGAAAGCTGAGCGCCGAAGAATTGATGCTTTTGAACTGTGGTGTTGGAGAAGACTCTTGAGAGTCCCTTGGACTGCAAGGAGATCCAACCAGTCCATTCTGAAGGAGATCAGCCCTGGGATTTATTTGGAAGGACTGATGCTAAAGCTGAAACTCCAGCACTTTGGCCACCTCATGCGAAGAGCTGACTCATTGGAAAAGACTCATGCTGGGAGGGATTGGGGGCAGGAGGAGAAGGGGACACCAGAGGATGAGATGGCTGGATGGCATCACTGACTCGATGGACTTGAGTCTGAGTGAACTCCAGGAGTTGGTGATGGACAGGGAGGCCTGGCGTGCTGCAATTCACGGGGCTGCAAAGAGTCGGACACGACTGAGCGACTGAACTGAACTGATGGAGAAGGAAATGGCAACCCACTCCAGTACTCTTGCCTTGAAAATCCCATGGACGGAGGAGCTTGGTGCAGACTACTATCCATGGGGTTGCAGAGTCGGGCATGACTGAGCGACTTCACTTCACTTCATAGGTCACATTAGGGTTCACTCTTTAAAGCATACAATTATATGGGTTTTGACATCACCATACTCATTTCAGACTTTCTGGTTCTCTCCCTTTTGACATAATAAATAAATAGACAAAAAGTTAGAAGGACATTAAATGTATTTATTCCTTCACTCACTACATATATTCATTCATGAATTCATTAATGGGTTTTGATAGGCATGAACTCCAGGCCAAGGACTGCTATTTAATAGATTCAACCTTGTTTCTGACCTTGGGCAAATTTACACATATTTTCATGCACCCTCTTTTTCCACCCCACCTTAGAATATTGCCTATGTTTACTGGTGAAGGCTGATGTTCTCTGTAGGAGACTGGTAGTCCTTGCATCTTCATGGGCTCATACTACATGGTGTCCAGTTAAATCTCATTGGTTTACATGTGTTTTACTATTTCACATATTGCTAGAAATACTCTGGAAACCAGTTCATAACCCTTATGAACTTGTGCAATGCAGTATCTGTAAGCAATATGGAAATTATACCTGCCCCCTTTTTTTCCTTTATGTCAGACATTCACAAGTAATAGAGCAATAGCTACTCTTATGATTATTTTAGGGTGCAACTGGAACTGCATTATATGCTTATGTGTTTTTCTAATAGAAGAATTGTATATTAATTTATACTGAGAAAGATGAAGTTGGTGGTATAGAATACTGATGAACAAAATATGTGCTTTTCAAAAATAATCTCTGTTCAGATGCAGCCATTAGGAATCTTCTCCAAAATAAGCAGTTATATAGGCAAGTTTTAAATATTTAATTGTTGTTTCATGAATATAAAGGCAATCATCACTCGAAATGTGTCATTCTTTCCAAATTAGAAATGATACTAAGATGTACCAAAAGCACGCTACCCAGTGACAAGTTCATATATTTAATATGGTTGTTTCTGAGCAGCTTGAATGAATCACTAATAACAGGGGAAAGCTCTTTTTTTTAAAATCCAGGATGTGGCTGATGTTATATTTACCTGGCCATTGATGGAAAGGTCTAAATTTAGTTATGTCCAGTTTCAGTCTGGGAAACCAATACTTGATTCTTAACAAATTATAAGGAGAACTATTGGTTATGGTAAAATGAGAAGAGCACTGGAAATCTGTAATCTATAGATCTGATTGTGAATCTGTATGCAGTTGCCACCCACTATTACTTTAGGATAATTCTTCAGTAGGCTCCTTAGGATCTATAGTTTTTAAAAGGATTGTTCCAAAAGTTCCATATGTTTAGAATCATACTCATCTATTTATTCTGCCATAGTTTCAACAGTTTAATTCCCTATGATATGATTTAACATTGCCAAGGTAAGCCAAGCTATCTGTTACATAGTAGGAAGTTATACTTCTTATCATTAATTTAATTTATTCAACAAATACTGAGTTTTTTCTAAGTAACAGGTAACAAATTAGATACAATACAAGATCATTTTTTAATAAAATAAGCCAGTCACATATTTAGGGAAATCAATATTAGTAATATTAATGTTAGGGCATCCAATGCTCATTTGCCTATTTGTGGAATTTCTAAACAGTCCAAATGTTAAAAAGAAATTGTGAGATAAAAACACCCTGAAAATTCTATTCAAATAAACCGGGTTTGAATTTACTATCAGGGATTGTGCTTTCATATGAGATGGTGGGTTGAAGAGGATAAGGACTCCTGTCACTTGCTCATATTTTCATCAGAAAAGGAAAGTTACTTTGTAGACTTGTAGGAGAATGGTATGATATTTTAAAAATATTAATGTCACATGAATACAGTGATACACACAAAAGACAGACAGACACACACACACACACAAAATGTCCAAAACCATCAAGTACCACTTTTAGCATATACTCTAGTAAGTACTTCATGAAATTGATCTCATTTTATACTCTCAACAATCCTGCAAGCTACTCATTATTCCCCTTAATTTCTAATACTGATAAAACTAAAAACTTAAGAATTTAAACTTTTAAGAAAGAGGCTGAGATCCAAGTTAGTCAGTCTTCAAGGATTATTTTTCCCTGTCACAAACATAAAATAAACACATAAAGAAAACTGTCTAAAGCAAGTGTTTCATTACCCAAACTGTTACAGAGATCCAGGAAGACAGTGGGGACCTAGAGAGGGTTTTGAATCAGCGTTAGTCACTTGGTCAGAGGAAGAGGAAAATTCACTGTCTTTGAAACAGGATTTTGTTCATGGCCAGTGTAACAGAACAAATTAGAGAATATTAAAATTCTTAAAGCAGTCTCTTACATATAACAGTGAAAGGTCAAATATGAAACTTTCATGGAAAGAATATGAATTCAATCCTCAAAGCTCCAATACCATCAAGGAGATACTAAGAAGAGCAGTTGATTCCTTCTTTTCCTTTTCAATAATCAGGACACATATGCACATCCAGTAGAAACAGGACTGCCACTTTGTTCTTTCCTAGTGCCTGTCTCAGCTTCAAGAGCTTTATAGATTTTAAAAATTACAATCAGTCCTCTGATTCTTTCTGGGACCTAGGGGTTCTGTATCATTTCAAATCTACTAAAACAGGTAGCAGAGGTACCTCAGAATTAGGCAGCATCTAGATACAGGCTAAGTAATTAGGGCAGCCATGAGCCTGGTGATTAGTAGCTCTGAAGTCAGATGGATCTGAGTCTGAATCCTGTCCCTGCTCATCAACATTGAGTGAATTTCTAGATGTGTTTTTGGCTTGCCTTCTTTATATGGGATAAGAAGAGATGATATTTTATAAAGTTGCTGTGAAGACTAAAAGAGTCAACAAGTGTGAAGTGCTTGACAGTTTTCTGTTTATCAAAAAGAGGTTTTAGAGTGTAAGCATCATCATTACAATAATAAGAATAATTTGGTAGAAAGCACTCATGTTTCTAACTAAATGCTTTATGCTAGTCAGAACACTTGCCACCTTACAGGCATACCTGTTATATGTATGAATATGAAATTCTTGGTGTGAAAAAGTGTATTTTCTCTCATTGCACCCAAAATATGAGTTATGAAAAGTAATTAATTACTACAAAATTCTTACTGAATTGTAACATAAATGCCTACTGGCAATGCATACTGTTTTAAAATGACTTATTCAGATAACTCATATTAAATTTATGATACTTTTTCAACATTTAATGAATCATTGAGAATGTTTAACAAGTTTTCTTTTATTTAATAAATGTTATTTTTTTATTGAATAAGCTTCCAGTCTCCTCTTCTAGGCAGTCTTTGAGAAGGGAGCTTTTTATGACTAGCAAATCAATGATGGAACTTTACATCATATGTTATATATCTACTGTATTACTATGAATTTTATTCATTTTTATTTTTAAAAATACTGATACTGAGAATAGGTGGGTATTTTTGCTCCTTTCATATTTAATCCATACCTGCAAATTGCACTCATCTCACACGCTAGTAAAGTAATGCTCAAAATTCTCCAAGCCAGGCTTCAGCAATACGTGAACCGTGAACTTGCAGATGTTCAAGCTGGTTTTAGAAAAGGCAGAGGAACCAGAGATCAAATTGCCAACATCCGCTGGATCATGGAAAAGGCAAGAGAGTTCCAGAAAAACATCTATTTCTGCTTTATTGACTATGCCAAAGCCTTTGACTATGTGGATCACAATACACTGTGGAAAGTTCTAAAAGAGATGGGAATACCAGACCACCTGACCTGCCTCTCGAGAAACCTATATGCAGGTCAGGAAGCAACAGTTAGAACTAGACATGGAACAACAGACTGGTTCCAAATAGGAAAAGAAGTATGTCAAGGCTGTATATTGTCACTCTGCTTATTTAACTTATATGCAGAGTACATCATGAGAAACGCTGGGCTGGAAGAAGCACAAGCTGGAATCAAGATTGCTGGGAGAAATATCAATAACCTCAGATATGCAGATGACACCACCCTTATGGCAGAAAGTGAAGAGGAACTAAAGACCCTCTTGATGAAAGTGAAAGAGGAGAATGAAAAAGTTGGCCTAAAGCTCAACATTCAGAAAACAAAGATCATGGCATGTGGTCCCATCACTTCACAGGAAATAGATGGGGAAACAGTGACAGACTTTATTTTTTGGGGCTCCAAAATCACTGCAGATGGTGACTGCAGCCATGAAATTAAAAGACGCTTATTCCTTGGAAGGAAAGTTATGACCAACTTAGATAGCATATTCAAAAACAGAGACATAACTTTGCCAACAAAGGTCTGTCTAGTTAAGGCTATGGTTTTTCCAGTAGTCATGTATGGATGTGAGAGTTGGACTGTGAAGAAAGCTGAGTACCAAAGAATTGATCCTTTTGAACTGTGGTATTGGAGAAGACTCTTGAGAGTTCCTTGGACTGCAAGGAGATCCAACCAGTCCATTCTAAGGGAGATCAGTCTTGGGTGTTCTTTGGAAGGAATGATGCTAAAGCTGAAACTCCAATACTTTGGCCACCTCATGCAAAGAGTTGACTCATTGGAAAAGACCCTGATGCTGGGAGGAACTGGGGGCAGGAGGAGAAGGGGACGACAGAGAAAGAAATGGCTGGATGGCATCACCAACTCGACGGACATGAGTTTGAGTGAACTCCAGGATTTGGTTATGGACAGGGAGGCCTGGTGTGCTGAGATTCATGGGATCGCAAAGAGTCGGACACGACTGAGTGACTGAACTGAACTTAACTGTGAATATGTTTAAAGACTGTGTAATTATTTCAGATAGTAAATCTCACCTTAATTTGCCTTCAGGGGTATTTGACCAGCAAAAATATCTTGTCATTCAACAAAGAAGGCAAGGAATGCCAAGAATTTGCAGCATATCTAACGCTATGTGTGAAAAAGAGAGGAAAAAGACTCTGACATTTTCTTCAATTATTCTTAACTAGTGTGAACTAGGTACATTCTACAACAGCTTATGATTATTACTGTATTGCAATTTACAGTGTTCATCTCTTCACATGTAATTCTTCCACTTTGCTGCTGTTTTTGTTTAGGTGCTGAGTTATGTCTGAATCTTTTGTGACCCTGTGAACTGTAGCCCACCAGGCTTCTCTGTCCATGGGATTTCCCAGGCAAGAATACTGGAGTTGGTTGCCACTTCCTTCTCCAGGGGATCTTTCCAAACCAGGGATCGAATGAACATGTCCTGCATTGCAGGTGGATCTTTTACCACTGAGATATCGGTTGTTGTTCAGTCGCTCAGTTGTGTCCGACTCTTTGAGATCCCACGGTCTTTAGCATACCAAGCTTCCCTGTCCTTCACGATCACCTGGGGTTTGCTTAAACTCATGTCCATTGAGTCGATGATGGCACTAGGGAAGCCTGTAATTCTCCCATGCTACACTGTTAAAGTCTGAAGAAAGGCTTATTAAGAAATTAACTGTTAAAGTTGCCTAATAAGAGATTCTTGCCTGTACAAGTGCTTGATAATAGCAGGATGAAAGTATGGTTAGACAAGTGGAAAAATGAGTGGATGACAGCATGATACAATGGAAAATGCACCCCTGCTTTAATGTTACCTGATTTTATTAAAATCATTAAATTACTAAGTATTTGTTGCCTGTTCTGCTATTAATAAATTGCAAGATTAAATTACATGATGGCTTCTCTACTAGTCTGAGACCTTACACTCCAGCCTGCTGGCACATATACGACTGGACCAACTCAGCTTCATCTCCATAGTCTACTTTCACACATCAGAACTGGTCTACTTTATTCCAAGCAATGCCATGAACGACTAGATTGTGGTTCTTTTACTGAAAGTCAGCTCTTGCTATATTCTCAGTTTCAAGTTTTGCCAAAAATCCTTAAGAAATCTTTTTTCTTTTTTTTCCTTTTCTTTTTCCGCTATGCCTACCCAACTCTTGGATTGTAGTCTCCTCTGCCTGAGACTCTCAGGTTTTTTCCCATTTCTATTCCTAGTCTCTGCTCTTGGGCTTATGCGTTTACTTCTGGCTTTGAAGGACAAACTGTATTGTGAACCCTGTATAGTTTGCTAATTTATCCACTTATGTATCCTTCCTCTTTTAATCAGGGGACTAGGATATGCCATGGGGAATATCAATAGTCTCTTAGAGGAAAGAGATATATCAGCCCCATATCCTGACAAGAAAAATTAAGCAAGAAACAGGGTATTTAATTTAGTCAGATGGCTTTGTAAAATGTGAATATTTATAGGGAATGATATAGACTAAAATATTGGTAGAACTCTCATAACTTTTTTTATTGAGAGCCATGTAATATCATAATTAAAGGGTGTTTTAGAAATAAAAGATGTTTAGATATAGATGTTGAGACTAACTGGAAAAGCTCTACTCTGGCCATGGAGCTATTGTCATAAAATCCTCTGTGTAATACATAATCTGGAATAATATGAAAATACATTTTTAATGACAAATTCACCCTGAATTCTCAGTTGCTACCCCTACTGCAACTCCAGTTAATGAAGCTGAGGCAGAGTTGCTTAATGTCCAAGCACATGGTCAATTTTCTGAGGCTGTGTCATTGTAGAGTAAGAACTATGGGTAAACCAACGTAGACCCTCTTTCCAATCCAATTGCTAAAATTATACTGAGAAAGACTGTAATTTTTAGTGAGAGAGACTGGATGAAAAAATAATTATTTCCCCTGATTCTAAGTCTACTACTAAATAGTAGCCTACTACTACTGCTCCCACAGTTATTAAGTAACTGTATGATCTCAATTCCTTCAACAACTGGTTTTTTGGTCTTAAAATTGGTGTCCACATTCTTGTTTCTGAATATATCCTATCAAGTAGCTTTGATATGCCCCATTAACCTAGAATGTAACCAGATTTTTACTTCAACTCTCTTAGCTAGGCACTCTAGATATTTAGTCTAATTTGCTCTTTATGAATGTACTAATGCCCTTCCTGCTTCTTGCCATATTGGGACTTGAATCACTATGTTCCCATATCTAGATTAATTGCCTCATCAGTTCATCCAACCCTGTGAGAATCTGCCCAGATTGCTTTTTTGTCTGGGCAATGATACCCCTATGATTTAGACTTATGGCCCAGTTTCTTTTCATAGAAGGTTAGTCATTTTGGAGAAACAAAGCTAAAATCCATTCTTTATTTTGTTCACCCATTCTTTATGCATATTTATTTGGCATTCTTTATGTGCCAGCCATTCTTTCATCTAGGCACTGGGATAATAGAGCAGAACTTGCAGGATGGTAAGAGGCATGAATATGTAAGCCATCATTATCCATTAATTTATGTCATGCATATTAAGTAAGGACCTATTCTGGGCTAGATAATATGTTTGGTACTGTTGACACAAAAATGAATAAAACAGTTCTTGCCTTTAAAAGATTTATGGGAACCATAGACATGAAAACAATTTTTTTAATATCATATGGCATGTCTGATGATAAAATTAAAGAGGGTAATATGGGAACATATGCATTTGTCACTACTATTCTGTAAGGCAATGAGCCAATTCAAGAGGATTTTAAGTGGGGGAATTATGTGGCCAGAATTCTGTTTGAGATAGAGCATAGTTAAAATTGTAAACAGTTAACTAATGGGAATTTACTATATAACTCAGGGAGCTCTCTATTCAATGCTCTCTGTTGACCTAAATAGGAAGGAAATCCAAAAAAGAGGGGATATATGTATACATATAGCTGATTCACTTTGTTGTACAATAGAAACTAACAACATTTTAAAGCAATTATACCCCGATGAAAATTAATTAAAAATAACTTTGAAAATTGTAACACACTCATTAGCAATGCCTAGCAGGAGCTAATGTTTGTGGAAGAAGCTTAGGCCGAAGTTAGAGGTTTTGGATAAATAAGGCTCTAACTGTGGTATAACATGAGTTTGAGTGAACTCTGGGCGTTGGTGATGGACAGGGAGGCCTGGCGTGCTGTGATTCGTGGGGTCACAAAGAGTTGGATACGACTGAGTGACTGAACTAAACTGAACTATGGTATGAAAGGGATCACCCTGGGAGAGTGTGTGGATTGGATAAATCTGTTGACTGAAGATGGAATTGTGTGGAATACAAAAATATAAGGGGTAATATCAAAGAAAGAAATGTCTGTGAAAAAAACAAAGTAGGCATGATCATAGATGTGTTTGGTAATAAGAAACATAATGGAGGCTTTCTCCTCCCTGAAATACCATGGAAAAGGATTCCAAGAGGGTCCAAGAACTGGGTGTTGAGAAAAGGCTCTCACCAGTTATCAATGTGGGGAATGCATAATGTAAAGAGAGAATAGTAATCCCAACACTTAAGATCTCAGGTAGGCTAAAGTACATGAAGCAGTAGGTGAATAATACAAAAGAATGCAATCAATGCCCGATAAAATACGATAGTAGAGAGGTCACAGTTTCAGGATGGGTCACTGGATAGGTAGAGGACATAGTGGTGATATTATAGTTAGATGGGTCAGCAGTACCACACCCGGAAACAGGTGGCAAGAAGACAAAGAGTAATGACCATACTGAAGCTGAGGGCTCAGCTCCTTTAGGATAAGTCACTATATGTTCATTGATAATTTAGTATTAGGCCAGGCTGAAAGTTGCTTCCATTGTGCCATAGAGTTCTTAAATGTAACGAGGCTAACCATTTCCTTTGAATCACAGTAAAATTAAATTACCAACTTGATTAATATGAGATCTGGTTATGCTATTAGAAATATAACCAACATTTTTACCTTTTTTTTTTTTTTCCAAAGGATTTTCCAGAAAAGGAGAAGTCCACAGCAAAGGCCCTGGAAGATGTAAAGGCGAACTTTTACTGTGAGTTATGTGACAAGCAGTACCACAAACACCAGGAGTTTGACAATCATATTAATTCTTATGACCATGCTCATAAGCAGGTAAGTTGAAGTGGGAAATAACCTTCGTATTCCTGGATTTCTACTTTTAGAATACAATGTATGTAACTGGCCTTATTTATCCTCATCTAAGTTCCTGAGATGTTATACCATTTTTTTTTCCTCGAAAGCTGTGTTTTTTTGTTTAAATATTAAGTGAAATACTTTTTCCTAGAAAGAATATAGGATCCAATAGTAGATTGACATTTATTTTAGGATTATATGTGTGAGGAAACCAGGACTCAGTAAAAATAAGGCGAGATTCAAAACCACCTAGCTACTTAGTGGCAGATCTAGAATATTGGACAAGTATTAGGATAAGATGTAGCATAGAATATTTTTGAGTTCCAAGGTATAGGGAATACTAAGTTTTGGGAGAAAATTTTTTCAAGAGAATGTTATATTTTTCGCAAGAATATCCTTTTAGGAAAATCAAAGTGATTACTTAATAAATGAACCATTGCAGACAAGCTAACGAAGACAATCTCAGACAAAGGCAAAGTTGGGGGGTAATGGAAGATATATAAATATATAAATAAAATCAGTGTTGACATTCTACACAAAATTCTAAGATTATCTTTTTCCATTTGTCTGTTAAAGAGCAGGTTATTGTTCTTATCTGTTAAATTTTATCATTGCTGCATGATGTATGAGGATATTAGCACTTTAGGAATTATAGGTATCAAACACCACTAAGAAAGAAATCCCATATGGCCATAGGATTATTGCTAAAAGCTGCACAATCCTAATATCATGGAATATATGGATAAATCATGTATAATCTAGACCTATAATATTTATTCAGAGTGAAAAGCAATAAATATTTTGAATAACATCACTAATATGTATTGAGTACATATAAAATATATGGCTTTTACAGTTTCTATTAATATCCTTAAAGCTAGAGCATGAGTATATAATTGACTGGATGTCTCTGACAAGAACAAGAACAACAGGAATCATTGTTCAGGATTGAGATTTCCAAATCTTAATGTGCGTAATCATCACTTCAGAATCTGTTAATAATGCAGATATCTAGATTCTCCTTTAGCTATTCTAACTCAGTAGTTCTAAGATAGGGCTCAGGAACTTGCATTTTAAAGTGATACAAAATATAATTTTTCAAATGTATATATAAAAATGAAGTATGTGACTACCATCCAACTCCAACAACGATCTGTCTTGTTTCATTCATAGTACCACAATTTACTCCTCACACCTGCCACCACCTTGGATTATTTTGAAGCACGCTCCAGATATCATATCATTTCATGTGAAAATATTTCTTAGACAACATAGCCATCATCATACCTAAAGTTAACAGTGTCTTGGTATAGGTCATTTGTCTCATAAATGATTTGTAAGTTTGGATTTGTTGAAATCCAAATGTGTCACAATTTTAGCTGATACATAAGTTTCTTTTAATATTTATTTAAACTATGGGTTTTCCACTCCCCCTTTAAATTGTGCCCCTTGCAGTTTGTTTGTTGAAAAATTGGATTGTTTCACACATTTGAGATTTTGCTGAATATGAATCAGTGTTGTCTTTTCACATTTTTTCTGTCTTCTGTATTTCCTTTAAACTGATTGTTACAGATAAAACCTGTCAAATGCTGGTTCCTTAGCAAAAACAGAGTAGAGAGTGTGTTGTATCTTTCCATAAGGAAGTATATGAGATCAAGTTTTCTTTCTTTCTATGACTTGCCGTTTATGAGTGGGTTTAGGTACAATTGCCTTGATCGTTAATTACCCCACCTACAGTTTGCTTAAATCTATTACTTCATTTGGAGCTGTAAAATGATTATATTATCTCTGTGTCTTTTATTAGATAAAATATGTCTATAAAGACAAATTTCCCGAAAGTATCACCCGAAGTGAATTTTATGTAGGAGTGCTTCAGGCTGCATTTTAAGAAAAAATTTATTCTGGAGGTTTGGAGAAATCTCCAAAAGTGACCATGGAAGGTCTCATGGGACAGTGATATTTGATCTGTGTTTTAGATATATACAAGTAAATATGGAAAAAGAGATTCAAGATGGGATAGCATTCTTGATAGTGGAAACACAAGGAGCTAAGGTGAGGAAATGGAGGAGTACAAGGCCTCTTTTGTAGAAAGTATTGGACTCCAGGAGGGTGAATTGTCCACACTTGATCTGCCTTCTACAGCCTGCCTTTCACTCTGGAATTCTGCCTCATCAGTTCCCTTTTTTATCACTTTCCTTAATTTTATTTTTATTGTCTTTCTCACATTTTGATAAAACAACCCTTCCTCAATCCTTATATTCCATCTATTTCCCCATTTCTGCTTTTGTTTTTTTTTGTTTTTTTTTAGGCTTCCTAGCTTTCTAACATTCCTAGGCATGCTCCTTGTTCAAGCAGTGATTGAGTTTCCATTATTTATTTTTGTGCTAATTATAGAGAGTGGAAAAAATGATCCCTAATTTCAGGAGGCCTATTATCTTGCCTGGAAAATTCCATGGACAGAGTAGTTTAGTAGGTTACAGTCCATGCAGTGGCAAAGATTCAATATTAGAGAAATTATTATCTAGGATACTAAGAGAACATATAAAAATTATTTAGCAATGACAAGTTGACAAATGAAATAGAAATCCTAAAAATGAATTAGAAGTTAGCCATGTTAACCAACTAAGAATGGAAAGTTACCTTTATGGTAGAAAGGCATGGGGGCAGTTATAAAGCATGACCCACACATAAAGAAGCTGCAAAAGGATACATTGTGATCACTAAAGTCATCATCAGTGTCTTGGGGACTTTAAAAATCTTTGAAGCTCTCCTTCATCCCTCCCATTCTTCTCTTGCAATAGACCTCATTCTCCATCTTCCCTTTGCATTCTCTTTTCACCATCTATGTTAATCTCACTCCTGATTCTTTGCTAGCGCCTTCTAACTGGACTCCCTGCTTCTAGTATTTTCCATGTTCTACACTGACCTATCCATTTCCAGCCAGATTGATCTTCCCAAACTCTCACATTTATTCAATCACTCCCCTTGGAAATCTTCAATGACTGCTGGCTGACATTTTGTAAAAGTCTGAATTACTTAGTTTGTCATTCAAGATACCCACGGTTTGGTTCTGGCATCTATTTCCAGATTTATCTCCTTCAAACCCAGAATTTTCCTAGTTTCTTAAAAAATTCATTATGCTTTTCCACCTGCTCATATTGGCTCATAATCTTCCCTCTGTCTGGGATCCCCTCCTGTCTTATGGCTGTATTTCAACATATGCTTCAGTAGATTTAATACACAGATTGATGACTTACATCTTGATATGAAAAAAGCTGAGATCTCATGGTAAGCGGACTTATCAACATTTTCTAAATTCCTTTTGATCAAAGGATCATTAATATTGTGCAGAATTTTGTACTTGCTGCCCACTTTGGGTAACACTGAAATAATTAAATTTACCACAGACCTTGTAAGATTACTTTCCTGGATCAATATTGAAATACTTCCATC
Organism: Bos grunniens; assembly: GCF_055505025.1. Classification (NCBI taxonomy): domain Eukaryota; kingdom Metazoa; phylum Chordata; class Mammalia; order Artiodactyla; family Bovidae; genus Bos; species Bos grunniens. The sequence continues at coordinate 46,919,210 of NC_141168.1, read as the reverse complement.
TAAAGATTTATTTTGGCCCAAAATATTTTGAAAATTACCTGAACTCTAAATGAAGCTGAGTTTACAATTTGCCTTTTAAATGAAACAATTTTAGATACAGAAAATAGGAAGTATGCACTAAAGTAAAATATACAAAAACTTTTTTTGTTGTTTTCAAATTCCGAAGCTAAATATGTCTATTTGGTTCTTGCTTCACTAACAGCTCTTCTTGATTGTGATGCTGATTATAATAACGGTAGTAGGGTTTTGGATGGGAGTATTTTCTAGCCTAACAGGAACAGTTGCCTTAATTTTATTTTCCATGGGGATTCAGAGTAAATATCTGGCCTCTTCTGTTGACAGGCTAACCCTCTCTACTTTCCTCTTCTTATTTATAATTACTCAGGATCCTGCAGTTTAATAAGTGATTTCTAAAGCATTTATGTTACCTTGTATCTAAATAGCAGTCCTATGTGTTTAATTCACTTTATTGCAAAGATCATATTATTCACAGATTTATTGTAATTATAGAGAAGTAAGTTAACACTTATGATTATACAGTGGAAGGGACAAATAGATTTAAAGGACTAGATCTGATAGACAGAGTGCTTGATGAACTATGGACAGACGTTCATGACATTGTACAGGAGACAGGGATCAAGACTAACCCCAGGAAAAAGAAATGCAAAAAAGCAAAATGGCTGTCTGAGGAGGCCTTAAAAAATAGCTGAGAAAAGAAGAGAAGCAAAGGAGAAAAGGATAGATATATCCATTTGAATGCAGAGTTCCAAAGAATAGCAAGGAGACATAAGAAAGGCTTCCTCAGTGATCAATGCCAAGAAATAGAGGAAAACAATAGAATGGAAAAGACTAGAGATCTCTTCAAGAAAATTAGAGATACCAAGGGAAAACATTTCATGCAAAGATGGGCTCTAAAGGACAGAAATGGTATGCACCTGACAGACACAGAAGATATTAAGAAGAGGTGGCAAGAATACACAGATCAGATCAGATCAGATCATTCGCTCAGTTATGTCCGACTCTTTGCGATCCCATGAATCGCAGCACTCCAGGCTTCCCTGTCCATCACCAACTCCCGGAGTCCACCCAGACTCACGTCCATCGAGTCAGTGATGCCATCCAGCCCTCTCATCCTCTGTCGTCCCCTTCTCCTCCTGCCCCCAATCCCTCCCAGCATCAGAGTCTTTTCCAATGAGTCAACTCTTCACATGAGGTGGCCAAAGTACTGGAGTTTCAGCTTTAGCATCATTCCTTCCAAAGAAATCCCAGGGCTGATCTCCTTCAGAATGGACTGGTTGGATCTCCTTGCAGAGTCCAAGGGACTCTCAAGAGTGTTCTCCAACACCACAGTTCAAACGCATCAATTATTCAGCATTCATCTTTTTTATAATCCAACTCTCACATCCATACATGATCACAGGAAAAACCATAGCCTTGACTAGACGAACCTTTGTTGGCAAAGTAATGTCTCTGCTTTTGAATATGCTATCTAGGTTGGTCATAACTTTCCTTCCAAGGAGTAAGTGTCTTTTAATTTCATGGCTGCAGTCACCATCTGTAGTGATTTGGGAGCCCAGAAAAATAAAGTCTGACACTGTTTCCACTGTATCCCCATCTATTTCCCATGAAGTGGTGGGACCAGATGCTATGATCTTCGTTTTCTGAATGTTGAGCTTTAAGCCGACTTTTTCACTCTCCACTTTCACTTTCATCAAGAGGCTTTTTAGTTCCTCTTCACTTTCTGCCATCTTTACAAAAAAGATCTTCAGACACCAGTTAATGACAATGGTGTGATCACTCACCTAGAGCCACATTCTGGAATGTGAAGTGGGTCTTAGGAAGCACCACTACAAACAAAGCGAGTGGAGGTGATGGAATCCCAGTTGAGCTATTTCATATCCTGAAAGATGATGCTGTGAAAGTGCTGCACTCAATATGCCAGCAAATCTGGAAAACTCAGCAGTGGCCACAGGACTGGAAAAGGTCAATTTTCATTCCAATCCCAAAGAAAGGCAATGCCAAAGAATGCTCAAACTACCGCATAATTGCCCTCATCTCACACGCTAGTAAAGAAATGCTCAAAATTATCCAAGTCAGGCTTCAGCAATATGTGAACCATGAACTTGCAGATGTTCAAGCTGGTTTTAGAAAAGGCAGAGGAACCAGAGATCAAATTGCCAACATCTGCTGGATCATGGAAAAAGCAAGAAAGTTCCAGAAAAACATCTATTTCTGCTTTACTGACTATGCCAAAGCTTTGATTATGTGGGTCACAATAAACTGTGGAAAATTCTGAAAGAGATGGGATTACCAGACCACCTGACCTGCCTCTTGAGAAACCTGTGTGCAGGTCAGGAAGCAACAGTGAGAACTGGACATGGAACAACACACTGGTTCAAAATTGGGAAAGGAGTATGTCAAGGCTGTATATTGTCACCCTGCTTATTTAACTTATATACAGAGTACATCATGAGAAATGGTGGGCTGGGTGAAGCACAAGCTGGAATAAAGATTGTCACGAGAAATATCAATAACCTCAGATATGCAGATGACACCACCCTTATGGCAGAAAGTGAAGAACTATGGAGCCTCTTGATAAAAGTGAAAGAGGAGAGTGAAAAAGTTGGCTTAAACATTAACATTCAGAAAACTAAGATCATGGCATTTGGTCCCATCACTTCATGGCAAATAGATGGGGAAACAGTGGAAACAATGAGATAATTTATTTGGGGGGGGGGCTCCAAAATCACTGCAGATGGTGATTGCAGCCCTGAAATTAAAAGATGCTTACTCCTTGAAAGGAAAGTTATGACCAACCTTGCCAGCATATTAAAAAAGCAGAGACATTACTTTGCCAACAAAGGTCCGTCTAGTCAAGGCTATGGTTTTTCCAGTAGTCATGTATGGATGTGAGAGTTGGACTATAAAAAAGATGAATGCTGAATAATTGATGCGTTTGAACTGTGGTGTTGGAGAACACTCTTGAGAGTCCCTTGGACTGCAAGGAGATCCAACCATTCAGTCCTCAAGGAGATCAGTCCTGGGTATTCATTGGAAGGACTGATGTTGAAGCTGAAACTCCAATACTTTGGCCATCTGATTCGAAGAGCTGACTCATTGGAAAAGAGCCTGATGCTGGCAAAGATTGAGGGCAGGAGGAAAAGTGGACAATGGGGAATGAGATGGTTGGATGGCATCATGGATTCAATGGACATGAATTTGGGTAGGCTCCAGGCGTTGGTGATGGACAGGGAGGCCTGGCGTACTGCAGGTCATGGGGTGGCAAAGAGCCGGGCACAAGTGAGTGACTGAACTGAACTGAACTGAACTGAATTGAAGTTAACACATAACTTTTAAGAATGAAGTAAAATAATCTGGGACTCATAGCTTTGAACTAATTCCACTGGACATTTAATAATGTTTTCTGCTGCCGCTGCTGTTGCTACTAAGTCTCTTCAATCGTGTCCGACTCTGTGTGACCCCATAGATGGCAGCCCACCAGGCTCCTCCATCCCTGGGATTCTCCAGGCAAGAACACTGGAGTGGGTTGCTATTTCCTTCCCCAATGAATGAAAGTGAAGAGTGAAAGTGAAGTCACTCAGTCACGTCTGACTCTTAGCGCCCCCATGGACTGCAGAGTAGGAGGCTCCTCTGTCCAGGGGATTTTCCAGGCAAGAGTACTGGAATGGGTTGCCTTTGCCTTCTCCAAATAATGTTTTCTATAATTTAATAAAAATTGAGATATGCTTCTTTTAGAAAAAGCTTATCAATAATTACAAAGCTATTTTTTTTTCAATTTCAACAATAAAAAATGAATTTCTAGATTTGACAATCATGTTCTATATGTAACTCAAGTTTTTAGAAATAATGATTTTTTTAGCTATTGCCTTGAACTTCTTAAAATTTTGTGTGAAATACTGGGCATTAATACTAAAGCAATTTGAATGTGTATACAAATTACTATTGCTTGGATAAAGAAAATATTGTAACTATTAATATAACTACCATGTCAATAACACTTAATTCCTTCTGAGACTATCAAGTTATAATCTTTTTTTTCGGGACTGTTAGCTGCAAATGCATAATACTGAAACAAATAATACACATTCTCAGAAGGAATACAAGTTTCTTCTGCCCCAGAGACATTCTGACTCATCTCAGTTTAGAAAACACAAATGAGCCGAATCTCCGTACAATTAACCCATAAATATATCTTCAGTAATAAAAAACAAATCCACTTTTAGATCCTCCACATGTGACATTTAATCCTACTAATCTTCATTTGCTTCTCAATAGGATTTATTTTCACTCAGGAGTAGCTGTTCACTTCTCAAGCTTGGATTTGAACTCCAACTGATTCATTCTTAAATTACTGTCTCAGATTTTCCTCCATCTTTACTTGCTGCAGATAAAATAAGCAAAACAAAATTATCTCTTTTTATCTTGACTCCAAGTGGAAAAGATTCTCAAAGATGCTAAATGAATTCGATTTAATTACCCTTGCATTGTTCCTATCATTTGATTTATGTTTTATCCAAATACTGCTCAATGATGCATTTCATTATATCATATTTAAACTACTACTCATCTTATATGGCAACAGCATTTCAAAGTATATTTTATTTGTATGGTTTGTAAGATTAAAGAAGAAATACAAATTATAGTGTCTAGAATGAACACTCTCAGAACCATAAATGTTGGTAAAACAAAATCATACTTATTTCCTGCTGTATTTTGCATTCTATAACCTGAGGTTTCTTGTAGATTTTAAATTCCTATATCTGATCCACACCCCTCTCACCCAAGAATTACCCACCAGTAATTGGAAACTCTATTAGCAAAGAAGTATAAAAGAACCAAGACTGATCTTATAATAGCTTCTGGATCATAATACTGGTTTCACCCTAGTTAGAGGCTTTTTAATCTTAAGATTACCTCCTAACTGAAAAATCAATTTAAAAATCTATGTTCTGGCTTTGTTTTTCAGATGTGCTAAGTGATTTCTTGCCTTAGTGCATTTGTCATATCTCTTTCTTCCATAAATTTTCTTTCAGATGATTTTCAAATTTCTGATTCCTCTCTTCATTTGAACCTTAGCTCAGTGTCATCTATTATGCATGGTCTTTCTTTTACATTCTAACTTGGGTAGTCAGTTGCCAGTTTTCCAAATTCCAGTACCTTATTGGTATTGTCTATGGGTTGGAATCAACTTATTCTGGCTCTCCAGAGCCAACTGTCTAATATTTAAGAATTTTGTGAACTGGTTCTTAAACCATTGGTAGCTTGAAATTATCCATGTTAGGAGATCCACAAACATACAAATAGGGCTTTATATGTTTCATTTGATTTTTCCTTAGACTTGATATACCAGCACACCATTGTTTAATACTCTTTTAAAAAGAAAAAAAATTTTGCCTTTTGAAATTTTTGCCCCTTACCCTGTTCCCTGCCATTAACTTCACAAAGAGAAGAACGAGACATCATTGTCTCTATTGGCTATGTATCCCCGTACTTCTGGAATTACAGCAGGTCTAGCACATAGGAACCCACTCCAGTGTTCTTGCCTGGAAAATCCCAGGGACGGGGGAGCCTGGTGGGCTGCCGTCTATGGGGTCGCACAGAGTCGGACACGACTGAAGCGACTTAGCAGCAGCAGCAGCAGCACATAGGAAAGACTTAATAAAAATTTTTTAATGAATGAGTAGTTGAATAAGTGAGTTTCTAGAATTTATCATGCTACTCTGTCCTATATCAATATATTCACACATCATTGATTAATCACAGCTTCTTTTTTCTGCTGTTTATTGAAATATAATTGTTGTACATCAATGTGTAAGTTTTAGGTTACAGCATGATTTGATTTACATATACTATGAAATGATAACCACAATAGATGGTATTGAGCTTTTTACTAAGTTATATGAGTTCTTCATATATGTTAGATATTAATCCCTTATCAGAAAGATAACTTGAAAATGTTTTTCCCATTTCATCGGTTATCTTTTCACTTTGTTATTGATTAGGATTTCTACTTGGGCACTGTAGGTATGAACTCAGTCTGCCAAGTCCAAGTGCTGGCTGTTTTAAGACCCTCCACCTCACTTCTCTGTCATAATAAGATTCCCAGTGGTCGAGCCCTACAGATTCCCTTGCAATTTGGGGCAAGATCAAGGAACGGGCTCCCACAAAGTGACACACAGTGTTGGGGGTAGGGGTTGGCTGTCCACCCTGGATTGTCCTTGCTCACCGGAGAACCTGAAGACTGAGGGGATACCCTTCCACGTGGTAAATGCTGGCCTCCTAGGGAAGGGACAGTAATATCCATGAGTAACTGCTTCTCTCACCTTGCAATTCAGCATCATGGTCTCCATGGTGCAAGGGGTGCTTTAGCCTCACCTCTTTATTCTAGGATTTTCTCAGTGATGTCTTGTTCTTGGATGGTTATTAGCTGTTCTCACCAGAGGGAACAAAGTCAGGAATGACCTATGTCACTATCTTTGTGATGTTACCCTTAATCACTCCTTAGGTAAGTAACGTGAATGTAGTGAGCAACATCACAAGTTCTTTATAATTGTTAAGAAAAGGCTGTCATGAAAATCCATTTTACAATTTTAGAAAATGCTTGGACCTATATTAATGTTGGGCACGACTGTGTGACTTCACTTTCACTTTTCACTTTCATGCATTGGAGAAGGAAATGGCAACCCACTCCAGTGTTCTTGCCTGGAGAATCCCAGGGACGGGGGAGCCTGGTGGGCTGCCGTCTATGGGGTCACACAGAGTCGGACATGACTGAAGTGACTTAGCAGCAGCAGCAGTGTTCTGCTCTAAGACTTTTAGACTTTACTCTGTGGGAAATTACTAGTCTCCATGGGCTTTTAAGTAAGCAAATGATAGTATCAGATTAGTGATTTAGAAGAAAAAACCTAAAAGCAGTTTAAGGATCAGAAGGTAAGAGAGCTCAGTTCTGCAGTCAGAAGGGAGCCTAAGAGAGATGACTCAAGTATTTACAGCAGTGACAAGGAGAGGAAGGGAGAAGGGTACATCTAGAACATTGTCCATGGCTTGCAGTATGTGAACACATGATCTTATATCACTTGTGATCAGATAAATAAAAATTTGGAGAGTTTTCAAAATGTCAAATATGAAAATAGAATTTTACTACCCACTGTTGACATGATGTAAGACACTAGAAACTGTAAAACATTACTGGGGGGATATAAATTGTTTCAGTCTTTGATGTTCAGCTTTGGATTATTTATCAAAAAACTTAAAATGTGAATTTTTCCTATTAACATTTCCATCTGGCATATATTCTAGAAGAATAATTGCATTAATGCCAAAGACTTATACACAAGGATATATAAAATAGAAAAATACCAAAAGTAATCTAAACATAGAGTGAAAAGAGAATAACTAAATTATGATACACATAAACCAAAGTTCTGTGTACAATTTAAAATCATTTTGGATCTACATTTTATATAAAATTAATTCTTAAAAGGAATGCTTGGATATTTGTTCATATTAAAAAATTAAGGAATACATAAATACGGAACACTGAGTAATAGTACTTAATTGCAATTTGGTCCATAAGTTTCTAAATGCTTATTATCAAATCATAAACTTTGTATAAAAGATAGACATAAAATATGATTATATTACACATATTAATCTGCCTCATATGTTTTTGTTTATATCTTATCAATCCATAGGACTTATATTTTATTGTGTTAATTCAGTGCTCAGAATTTATGTCATTGTGACTTATAAATATTTTTAATTTGATCTGCATAAAGTACTATGCTTACTTTATGATCATATTTTCTTTCTTTTACACTTATTTTATTGCTGGAGTTAGAAACTACCTTATTCTTATATGTGCTTCATTATTTAAAGTTGCTGCCTATTTCTAATTCATCTCTGACCTATCTACCATAAATAAGAAAAAAGTATCATTACAAAATATCAGATAAATGAAATACTAGGTCAATCAGTCCTAGTCCAGCCCCTCCCCTTTCGGACGAAGTCCTCTGTCTTTCTGCTCCAGTGTTACCATGTTGCTCTCCAGATCTGCACAGATCTTCTTTCAGGATTTATCTTTGTCACCATCCTATGAATGCTTTTATTTCTCTCCTAGATTGCTTTTATTCTCTCCTAGATTATATTCCTTGTTTCCTTGATCTCATGACTTTCTATATCATATTTCCTCCTTTTGGTGGAATCTATTCTGCAGAAGCTTCCTAAGTGCGTACTTACAAGGTAAAATTTTACGGCCCTTGTCTATCAGTAAATATAAATGTGTTTATTCTACACTTATGTTTTATTTATTTTTCAACTGGCTTTTAGCCTTTAGTGTTGCTCCTGAAAAGTTATATGTCCTTTGGGATCCTAATTCTTCCTTTCAGAAACTTATAGACTCTACTCTTCCTCATTTCATTTTACAGAGAAGGCAATGGCACCCCACTGTAGTACTCTTGCCTGGAAATTCCCATGGATGGAGGAGCCTGGTAGGCTGCAGTCCATGGGGTTGCCAGGAGTTGGACATGACTGAGCAACTTCACTTTCACTTTTCACTTTCATGCATTGGAGAAGGAAATGGCAACCCACTCCAGTGTTCTTGCCTGGAGAATCCCAGGGACGAGGGAGCCTGGTGGGCTGCCGTCTATGGGCTCGCACAGAGTTGGACACGACTGAAGCGACTTAGCAGCAACAGCAGCAGCATTTCATTTTATATCAAACATTTTCATAGTGCCTGCTAGGAGGTACCAGTTCAGTTCAGTTCAGGCACTCAGTCCTGTCCGACTCTGTGACCCCATGGACTACAGCATGCTAGGACTCCCTGTCCATCACCAACTCCCGGAGTTTACTCAAACTCATGTCCATTCAGTTGGTGATGCTATCCAACCATTTCATCCTTTGTCGTCCCCTCCTCCTCCTGCCTTCAAACTTTCCCAGCATCAAGGTCTCTAAAATGAGTCTGTTCTTCACATCAGGTGGCCAAAGTATTGGAGTTTCAGCTTCAGCATCAGTCTTTCCAATGAATATTCAAGACTGATTTCCTTTAGGATGGATGGTTTGATCTCCTTGCAGTCCAAGGGACTCTCAAGAGTCTTCTCCAAGACCACAGTTCAAAAGCATCAATTCTTTGGTGCTCAGCTCTCTTTATAGTCCAGCTCTCACACCCATAAATGCTACTGGAAAAACTATAGCTTTGACTAGACAGACCTTCGTTGGCAAAGTAATGTCTCTGCTTTTTAAAATGCTGTCTATGTTGGTCATAACTTTTCTTCCAAGTAGCAAGCACCTTTTAATTTCATGGCTACAGTCACCATCTGCAGTGATTTTGGAGCCCAAGAAAATAAAGTCTGACACTGTTCCCACTGTTTCCCCATCTACTTGCCATGAAGAGATGGGACCAGATGCCATGATCTTCGTTTTCGGAATGTTGAGCTTTAAGCCAACTTTTTCACTCTCCTCTTTCACTTTCATCAAAAGGCTCTTTAGTTCTTTTTCGCTTTCTGCCATAAGGGTGGTATCATCTGCATATCTGAGGTTATTGATATTTCTCCCAGCAATCTTGATTCCAGCCTGTGTTTCATCCAGCCCAGCATTTCTCATGAGGTACACTGCATATAAGTTAAATAAGCAGGGTGACAATGAGGTACTCTGCATATAAGTTAAATAAGCAGGGTGACAATGTACAGCCTTGACATACTCCTTTCCCAATTTTGAACCAGTCTGTTGTTCCATGTCAAGTTCTAACTGTTGCTTCCTGACCTGCATACAGGTTTCTCAACAGGCAGGTCAGGTGGTCTGGTATTCCCAACTCTTTCAGAATTTTCCACATTTTATTGTGATCCACACAGTCAAAGGTTTTGGCATAGTCAATACAGCAGAAATAGATGTTTTTCTGGAACTTTCTTGCCTTTTTGATGATCCAGCAGATGTTGGCAATTTGATCTCTGGTTCCTCTGCATTTTCTAAAACCAGCTTGAACATCTGGAAGTTCATGGTTCATGTATTGTTGAAGCCTGGCTTAAAGAATTTTGAGCATTACTTTATCAGTTTGTTAAATGAGTAAAATTGTGCAGTAGTTTGAGCATTCTTTGGCATTGCATTTCTTTGGGATTGTATTGAATACTGACCTTTTCCAGTCCTGTGGCCACTGCTGAGTTTTCCAAATTTGCTGGCATGTTGAGTGCAGCACTTTCACAGCATCATCTTTTAGGATTTGAAATAGCTCAACTGGAATTTCATCCCTCCACTAGCTTTGTTCGTAATGAAGCTTTCTAAGGCCCACTTGACTTCACATTCCAGGATGTCTGGCTCCAAGTGAATGATCACACCATCATCGTGAAGATCTTTCTTATATAGTTCTTCTGTGTTTTCTTGACACCTCTTCTTAATATCTTCTGTGTCTATTAGATCCATACAATTTCTGTCCTTTATTTTGCCCATCTTTGCATGAAATGTTCCCTTGGTATCTCTAATTTTCTTGAAGAGATCTGTAGTCCTTCCCATTCTATTGTTTTTGTCTATTTCTTTGCACTGATTGCTAAGGAATGCTTTCTTATCTCTCCTTTCCATTCTTTGGAACTTTGCATTCAAATGGGTATATCTTTCCTTGTCTCCATTGCCTTTCAGTTCTCTTCTTTTCACAGCTATTTGTAAGGCCTCCTCAGACAACATTTTGCATTTCTTTTTCATTAAGATGGTCTTGATCACTGCCTCCTATACAATGTCATGAACCTCCATCCATAGTTCTTCAGGCACTCTATCAGATCTAATCCCTTGAATCTATTTGTCACTTCCACTCTATATTCATAGTTTAGGTCATACCTAAATGGTCTAGTGGTTTTCCCTACTTTCTTCAATTTCACTATGCATTTGGCAATAAGGAGTTCATGATCTGAGCCACAGTCAGCTCCCGGTCTTGTTTTTGCTGACTGTATAGAGCTTCTCCATCTTTGGCTGCAAAGAATATAATCAATCTGATTGTGGTATTGACCATCTGGTAATATCCATGTGTAAAGTCTTCTCTTGTGTTGTTGGAAGAGGGTGTTTGCTATGACCAGTGCATTGTCTTGTAAAACTCAATAGCCTTTGCCCTGATTCATTCTTACTCCAAGGCCAAATTTGCCTGTTACTCCAGGTGTTTCTTGATTTCCAACTTTTGCATTCCAGTGCCCTATAATGAAAAGTACATCTTTTTTGGGTGTTAGTTCTAGATGGTCATGTAGGTCTTCATCAGTTCAGTTCAGTTCACTCACTAAGTCATGTCCAACTCTTTGCGACCCCATGAATCGCAGCACGCCAGGCCTCCCTGTCCATCACCAACTCCCGGAGTTCACTCAGACTCGTGTCCATCAAGTCAGTATGCCATCCAGCCATCTCATCCTCTGTCGTCCCCTTTTCCTCCTGCCCCTAATCCCTCCCAGCATCAGAGTCTTTTCCAATGAGTCGACTCTTTGCATGAGGTGGCCAAAGTATTGGAGTTTCAGCCTTAGCATCAGTCCTTCCAATGAACAGCCAGGACTGATTTCCTTTAAGAAGGACTGGTTGGATCTCCTTGCAGTCCAAAGGACTCTCAGGAGTCTTCTCCAACACCACAGTTCAAAAGGATCAATTCTTCAGTGCTCAGCTTTCTTCACAGTCCAACTCTCACATCCATACATGACTACTGGAAAAACCATAGCCTTGACTAGACAGACCTTTGTTGGCAAAGTAATGTCTCTGCTTTTGAATATACTATCTAGGTTGGTCATAACTTTCCTTCCAAGGAGTAAGCATCTTTTAATTTCATGGCTGCAATCACTATCTGCAGTGATTTGGTAGCCCAGAAAAATAAAGTCTGCCACTGTTTCCAATGTTTCCCCATCTATTTCCCATGAAGTGATGGGACCAGATGCCATGATCTTCGTTTTCTGAATGTTGAGCTTTAAGACAACTTTTTCACTCTCCTCTTTCACTTTCAAGAGGCTCTTTAGTTCCTTTTCACTTTCTGCCATAAGGGTGGTGTCATCTGCATATCTGAGGTTATTGATATTTCTCCCAGCAGTCTTGATTCCAGCTTGTGCTTCTTCCAGCCTAGCATTTCTCATGATATGCTCTGCATATAAGTTAAATAAGCAAGGTGACAATACACAGCCTTGACATACTCCTTTTTCTATTTGGAACCAGTCTGTTGTTCCATGTCCAGTTCTAACTGTTGCTTCCTGACCTGCATACAGGTTTCTCAAGAGGCAGGTCAGGTGGTCTTGTATTCCCATCTCTTTCAGAATTTTCCACAGTTGATTGTGATCCACACAGTCAAAGGCTTTGGCATAGTCAATAAAGCAGAAATAGATGTTTTTCTGGAACTCTCTGCTTTTTCTATGATCCATCAGATGTTGGCAATTTGATCTCTGGTTCCTCTGCCTTTTCTAAAACCAGCTTGAACATCTGCAAGTTCATAGTTCACGTATTGCTAAAGTCTGGATTGGAGAATTTTGAGCATTTCTTTACTAGCATGTGATGTGAGTGCAATTGTGCAGTAGTTTGAGCATTCTTTGGCATTGCCTTTCTTTGAGATTGGAATGAAAACCGACCTTTTCCAGTCCTGTGGCCACTGCTGAGTTTTCCAAATTTGCTGGCATACTGAGTGCAGCACTTTCACAGCATCATCTTTCAGGATTTGAAATTGGTCTTCATAGAACCATTCATTTTCAGCTTCTTCAGCATTATTGTTTGGGGCATAGACTTGGATTACTGTGATATTGAATGGTTTGCCTTGGAAACGAACAGAGATCATTCCGTCACTTTTGAGATTGTATCCAAGCACTGCATTTCAAACTCTTGTTGACTATGGTGGCTACTCCATTTCTTCTAAGGGATTCTTGCCCCCAGTATTAGATATAATGGTCATCTGAATTAAATTCACCCATTCCAGTCCATTTTAGTTCACTGATTCCTAGAATGTCCATGTTCACTCTTGCTGTTTCCTGTCTGACCACTTCCAATTTTCCTTGATTCATGTACCTAACATTCCAGGTTCCTATGTAGTATTACTCTTTACAGTATTAGACTTTATTTCCATCACCAGTCACAGAATCAGATATTCCTAAACCTAGATTTCTAGCTGGTTCACTCTCTCAAGAGAGTAGGCCTGCTCAGAACAGGATATCTGTCAGAACAGGATAGGAGCCTGGTGGCTCATTTATTCTTATGTACTTTAGCCAGTTGTCTTGTTTTTAGTCCCAGTCTCTGCTTTTCCACTTCTACTTTCATAGCAGGGGTTTGTTAGATTAATGTCAACTTATCCTCATCTCAGCAGTCTGGTCTGCCTTGATGCACATCTTCTTTCCCCTCCCTGCCTGCCTCTGTCCCTTCCACCCTCTTCTTCTCTTCTTCCCTCCTACTCTCCTTCCCTCCCTCCCTCCCTCTCTCTCATTCTCTTTCTTTCCATGTACCCCACTATCTCCTTTATTTCTTAGTAAAACTGAACCAATGCTATGTTCCTCAGAGAGGTACTGTGACAATTAAATTTAAAAATGCACAACAACACCTAACCCATGTCTAGCATAAGTACACAGTAGAGCTGATGGAGGCATATTTTATTAGGTATGCTTTCCCAGGGAAATTCATACTGTCTTCATGTCTGGCTCTTTTTGACCCCATGGACTGTAGCCCACCAGGCTCCTCTGTCCATTGGATTTTCCAGGCAAGAATACTGGAGTGGGTTGCCCTTTTCTTCACCAGGGATCTTCTCAGCCCAGTGATTGAACTCATATCTCCTGCATCTACTGCATTGGTAGGAAGATTCTTTACCACTGAGCCACCTGGGAAGCCCCCATCAAAGGGAGGCTAGAGGGTGATTTTTTAAGAATAATGTATGAGAAATTTTTTCATCAAATGGAAAGTAAACTGAAAAAAAACCTCGAATGTATCTTTTATCTCTGAAGTTATTATTGTATAACTTTGTGGTTAAATACAACTTTCTCTCATTTAATTTAATCTTGAGCCTGGACTAGGCAGTGAGAAAAAAATAGTAATTTGCTACTGCTCTTCAGTCCCTAGAGCCATAACATCTACTGGCCTTTTACTTCATGAACATAATTTAGCAACTTCACTTTGGTGTAGGTCAGATTTCAGACAGCATGAAAAACTGTATGGCAGAGTCTTAGTTCTAAAACATGCATATGCTTTTTGTGTTGGCAGATCCATAGGTTCCATTTTCCCAGCTTAATTTTTAGTTTTTTCAGCTTCCATTATAGCTTCCTGACACAATATTCCAGCATATTATGACAGCTCCATACTAAGTGAGTATTGCATGAAATTAATTCTGCAGTGTTTAATGATAGCATCTATTATCTCATTGTTCAAAATTTACAAGTGACAATATTATTCTTTTTACCTATTGAGTGGTACTATATTTTGAATATCTGGTTCTAGATGAGATTCTCCATACAACAATATAAATTAACTGCTGGTAATTTAGGTAATAAAATAATACCCAGTATAATAAAATAGCTAAAATATTCCAGAGGTGTAGGTCAGGCCTGAGCTCACTGCAAACATATGTTAATGATAAAGCCAGAGGATAGAAAGAGGAGCAATACTTTATATGTAAATCATTTTTAATTCATTGTTTTTATCCTATAGTCATGTAATTCTACCAGGCATACATGGCAATCATTCAGTAATTCACTATTTTAGGCATTTGTTCAAAAATCATTTGTGCTGTGTATATAGAACTGTGTGTTCTATAAATATAAAAATAAATAAGCACCTCTAATTTCTAGTTCATTATATATGGAACTTGAAACTTGTCACTCCTATCCACATAACCAGGAAAAAAATTGAACAACCTGAAAATCAGCAACATTTCTTTGATCCATCAGAGAACTAAGATTCTGGGGAAAATTGCTCCACTCAAAACTGGAGATATAGATGAGTGGATACAGGAATCACAACTTGCTGAAGTATAGGAATTCAGAAGGAATACCGAAATGAGTAGCCATTCCCTTCTCGAGGGGGGTCTTTCTGATCCAGGGATTAAACCCGAGTCTCCTGCATTGCAGGGGGATTTATTTTACTGTCTGAGCCACCAGGGAAACCCAAGGAATCCATAGCAGGGTAGGAAAAAATAAACTATAGTTGAGGAAATGCCAGAAGCTCAAAGTAGATGAGTTTTAATTAAAACTCTAGTGGGGAGGGTGCAACCTTAGGTAGACCATCATGAGTTTATGCATTTTACCTTTGGAAGCTCTATTTTATAGTGAAGATGGGGCGGGGGGATTCCCTTGTGCTTTTGGCAGAGGTAGAGGAAAGGTAGCCATTTAAAAATATGTCAGAGAATTCTGGTGTTCTTAACAGGATTTGTCCTCAAGAAAAGCTGTTTTACCAGAGCCTAACCAACATTGGAGGAGAAGGCAATGGCACCCCACTCCAGTACTCTTGCCTGGGAAATCCCATGGACGGAGGAGCCTGGTGGACTGCAGTCCATGGGGTCGCGAAGAGTCGGACACGACTGAGCGACTTCACTTTCACTTTTCACTTTCATGCACTGGAGAAGGAAATGGCAACCCACTCCAGTGTTCTTGCCTGGAGAATCCCAGGGACGGGAGCCTGGTGGGCTGCTGTCTATGGGGTTGCACAGAGTCGGACATGACTGACGTGACTTAGCAGCAGCAACCAACATTGGAAATAGAAATACCCGTCTCTGTCTCTAACCTTCCTCTCTCAACCAGTGGTGGTGTGGACGGGGATAGCCAGCCCCATATGAAGGTTATAGCCCAGGGGATCACTAGAGACTGAGACATAATTAGAGGACTACAAAACTCCTTGTCTTTTCCCACCAAGCTTTTACCATCACATCAGTAGGGCTCCTACAAAATAATAGAAAAATACATCAGAAAGAATATATTTCTAACCTTACTTAAGAAGTCTCTAAGAAAACCTGAAGTGTGACAGAGGAAATAAAAACATGTATACCAGATGAAATTTAGCTCCTTACAGCTGCAGTTGTACCAAACAGTAAAGACAACCAAACTACTTGCCAAATAACTGCAAAACCTTACTCTAAAGATCTGTTTGTTTCTGTTCCATTTACCCAGTACAGTATGTCTGGCTTTCAAGAAAATAATTGCAAGACATACTAAAAAACAAAAAGCACAATTTGAAGAAACAGATCCAAATTCAGCACAAGACTCAAATATGCAAAGTTGTTGGAGTTCTAAGATTAGGGATTTAAATTAGGAATTTAAAGCAACTATGATTATTTTGCTAATGATTCTAATGGTAACAGTGGATACATAAAGACAGGTGAGTAATGAAAGCAGATACGGCTAAGGAAATAATCAGTGAGCTTGGGACAAAATGCTAATAGAAGCTCCCAAAACTGAATGGGAAAAAGAAAAAAATGAAAAGGAGAAGACAGAGTATCCAAGACTCAATGGACAATTACAGAAGGAATAATTACAGAAGAAAAAAAAAAAAACAAGATGTTTGAAGTAATCATGACTGAGAATTTCCCAAAATTAATTACAGACAATAAACTAAAGATTCAGGTAGCTCAGATATACCAAAATGCTCAACAGATACATATATATTTATGTCTCAGCAGTGAAGATTCCACCCAGTGCAGGAAGTAGGGTTCAATCCCTGGGTTGGGAAGATTCTCTGGGCAAGGAAATGACAACCTACTCCAGTATTCTTGCCTGGGAAATCCCATGGACAGAAGAGCCTTGTAGTATGTAGTCCATGGGGTCACAAAAGAGTTGGACATGACTTAGGACTAAACAACAACAACACATATCCAGGCATATCATATTCAAACTGCATAAATTTAAGAACAAAGAGAGAACCTTGAAAGAAGCCATTGGTCAGTGGAAAACACCTTAGATATAGAGAAGCAAGGATAAGAATTACACTACATCTCTCCTTAGAAACCATGCAATCAGGAAGAACAGAGTGAAATATTAAAGCTGAAAGAAAAAAAAATGCCAGTTTAGAATCCTGTGTTCAGTAAAACTGTCCTTTAAAAGTGGTGGCTAAGTAAACACTTTCTCAGGCAAAGAAAAATTGAGGGAATCTGTTGCCAGTATATTTAGCTTGTAAGAAGTGTTAAATGTGTCAGAAAGAAGGAAAATATATGTCAGAAATTCCATTTATATAATGAAAGGAAGAGCATTCAAGAAGAGATAATGAAAAATCAAAGAGATAATGAAGGTAAAATAAATCATATTTTCTTATTCTTGTTTTAACAAATAACTATTTATTCAAAATAATAGTATCAACCATGTATTCAATAATTAAGGCTTATGGATAAGAGCCATGAATGACAGCAGGAAAGAACTGGAAATAAGTGACAGGAGGGAGGAATTGGAAATATTGTGCTATAAGATAATTGCACTACCCAGGAAGTAGCTAGAGTGTTATCTGAAAGACTTGGATTTCTTATAAATTTTTTTTTTATAGACTCAAGGGAAACTGCTAAAAGAAGTTAAAGAAGTATAATTGATATGCTAAGAAAGGAAAAAAAAATAGAATCCCAATTAAAACTAGAAAAGGCAGAAAAAGAGTTAAAACCAAAAAAATAAGAACAATAAGAGCAGTTAATAGAAAAGAGTCACAAGTATGATAGATATTAATCCAACTATATCAATAATCACTTTAAATGTTAATGTTCTGAATTTATCAATTAAATCAGTGTTCATTAAAAAAGAAAAAAAAAGAGACCCAAATATATTTTGTTTGAAAGAAACCCACTTTAAATAGAAAGACAGATTAAAAGTGATGGAGAAATATATGCCTTGATAACACTAATCAAAAGAAAGTTGGAGTAACTATATTAATTTTAGACAAAGCTGCCATTAAAGAAAGGAAAATTATCAGATATAGAGACAGGCATTACATAACAATAAAGAGGTCAAAACATAAGTGAAAGTGAAAGTCATTCAGTCGTGTCTGACTCTCTGTGACCTCATGGACTATACAGTCCATTAAATTCTCCAGGCCAGAATACTGGAGTGGGTAGTCTTTCCCTTCTCCAGGGGATCTTCCCAACTCAGGGATTGAACCCAGGTGTCCCACATTGCAGGCAGATTCTTTAATTCTCTACCAGCTGAGACACCAGGGAAGCCCAAGAATACTGGAGAAAATAACCTATTCCTTCTCCAGTGGATCTTTCTGACTCAGGAATCGAACCAGGGTCGCCTGCATTGCAGGCAGATTCTTTACCAGCTGGGCCACAAGGGAAGCCCCAAAACATCAAAGACATAATAATACTTGATGTGTGTGCGCCTAACAACAAAGCATCAAAATACATGAGCCAGAATCTGACAGAACTACAAAGAGAAACTGATAACCCACTACTAACACTTTTAGTGTTTCTATTAGTAATTGATATATCAAACAGGGAGAAAATCCATAAACACATGGCTGAACTGAATCCTGACAGGTCCAAGTGTCATCTATACACTACTTCGTCCAACAGCATGAAAATGCATACTCCTCACAAGCTCACATGGAACATTCACCAAGATATTCTAGTCATAAAACACAACTTATATTAAAAAAATAGAAATCACACAAAATATGCTCTCAGATAAAAATGAAATTAAGCTAGAAATCAATAATGGAAAGATACTGGAACCTCCCCCTAAAATAATTGGAGGCTAAAGCTATTTCTAAATAAATTGAATCAAAGAAGAAAGTCTCAATGAAAAAATTTTAAATATTTTGACATGTTCAAATAAAAGGTAATTTATCAAGATTTGTGGGCTGCAATCAAAACAGAGCCTAGAAAAAATTATAGAATTGAATGTTATTTTAGAAGATCTAAAATCAACAATTTAAGCTTTTACCTTAGGAAACTACAGAAAAGAGCAAATTAATTTCACAGTAAATGAAAATTAGAGCAAACCAATGAAATTAAAAACAGGAAAGCAATAAATTTAATAAAACCTAAAGTCAAGGCTATGGTTTTTCCTGTGGTCATGTATGGATGTGAGAGTTGGACTGTGAAGAAGGCTGAGTGCTGAAGAACTGATGCTTTTGAACTGTGGTGTTGGAGAAGACTCTTGAGAGTCCCTTGGACTGAAAGGAGATCCAACCAGTCCATTCTGAAGGAGATCAGCCCTGGGATTTCTTTGGAAGGAATGATGCTAAAGCTGAAACTACAGTACTTTGGCCACCTCATGCGAAGAGTTGACTCATTGGAGAAGACTCTGATGCTGGGAGGGATTGGGGGCAGGAGGAGAAGGGGACGGCAGAGGATGAGATGGCTGGATGGCATCACCGACTCGATGGACATGAGGCTGGGTGAACTCCAGGAGTTGTTGATGGACAGGGAGGCCTGGCGTGCTGTGATTCATGGGGTCGCAAAGAGTTGGACACGACTGAGTGACTGAACTGAACTGAACTGAAAGCTGGTTCTTGAAAAAAAGATCAATCAAATTGGTGCACCTCCAGCCAGGCTAACTGAAAAAAAGAGAGAGCCTAGACACAAATTACTAATATTAAAAATGAAATATCAAAATAATACTAAAAATGAAACAGGAAACATCTCTACTGATCTCATGGACTTTGAAAGGATAATAAAGGAGTATTATGAACAACTATATGCCTATAAAATTGATAACTTTTTTCTTTCTTAAAATATTTTTCACCAATTCTGATTCTTTGAGCAATAGTAGCAATGGCTTTCATAAAGTTAATTCAGTGGGAGAACCAAAGAAATTATGCCAGGGTATAAATATATGTGGACTTCCCTGGTCGTTCACCTGGTAAAGAATCAGCCTGCAACGGAGGAGACCTCAGTTTGATTCCTGGGTTGGGAAGATCCCCTGGAGGAGAGCATGGCAACCCACTCCAGTATTGTCCAGAGAATCCCCAGGGACAGAGTACCTGGAGGGCGACAATCCGCGGGGTGGCAAAAAGTTGGACATGACTTAGTCGGAGTGACTAAGCACAGCACACATAAATATATGTGATTGTATGAGTTGCTCAGAAATTAATTCTGAGCAGAACAGTAAGTGCATAGTGAAGTTTTCTTTCAATAGCCACAAATTTGAGGTGTTTTTGTTAAGTATGAATATAGTCATTTCATTTGCAGACTAAAGACATACCCCTATGCTTTGGTTCTGTGAGAGAAACAAACTCAAGTTCATCTCAGTGTGGAAATGGGCTTCTGTTTGAGGACTAGTTTGGAGGAACACTGAAAAACATAGCCAAGATTTTTCTTAAGAGGTAGTTTTATATCTATTCTGGTGTAGAGAGTAAAATTCTCAATATTTTATAAGTGAGTTTGACTCAATTTTAGACAGAAAACTTTTAGAAATGAAGTCTGAACAACTTGTAAAAAAGTGAACTATATTTTCAATGTAGTAATAAAGTCATCTCAGTCAATAGCCATTAAAATTTTTAGCTCAGTGATATAGCTTTCTGACTTATACCCCAAGATGAACTATGAAATGCATACCTAGTTAATATAATGAGCTTGTTATCAAAGTGGAGTTATTAAATACAAGCCAATTAATGGTTAAAGTATATAAACTTGCATTTACTCCTTTTGATTGAAATTATGATTCTGTAGTAGATTTTCCCCCTTTTCTTTCTTTTTTAAAAATTTTTTAATTGTGGTAAAAAATCTTTTGTTTTGTAATAATCAACTAAATGGGAAGAATTATATTGAATTGACTTTGAGTAAAATAGCTTTTCATACTTTCCATGGGGTTTTCAAGGCAAGAACACTGAAGTGGTTTGCCATTCCCTTCTTCAGTGGACCCTGCTTTGTCAGAACTCTCCATCTTGGGTGGCCCTACATGGTATGGCTCATAGTTTCATTGAGTTAGACGAGGCTGCATCCCTGTGATCAGTTCAGTTAGTTTTCAGTGATTGTGGTTTTCATTCTGTTTGCCCTCTGATGAAAGAAGAGAGTGAAAAAGTTGGCTTTAATTTCAATATTGAAAAACCTAAGATCATAGCATCCAGTCCCAACACTTCATGGCAGATAGATGGGGAAACAATGGAAACAGTGACAGACTTTATTTTCTTGGGCTTCAAAATCACTGCAGATAGTGACTTCAGCCGTGAAATTTAAAAAATGCTTGCTCCTTGGAAGAAAAGCTCTGACCACCTAGACAGCATATTAAAAAGCAGAGACATTACTTTGCTGACAAAGGCCCATCTAGTCAAAGCTATGGTTTTTCCAGTAGTCATGCATGGATGTGAGTGAGAGTTGGATCATAAAGAAAGCTGAGCACTGAAGAATTAATGCTTTTGCACTGTGGTGTTAGAGAACATTCTTGAGAGTCCCTTGGACTGCAAGGAGATCAAACCAGTCAATCCTACAGGAGATCAGTCCTGAATATTCATTGGAAGGATGATGCCGCAACTCCAATACTTTGGCCACCTGATGTGAAGAACTGACTCATTAGAGAAGACCATGATGCTGGGAAAGATTGAAGGCAGGAGAAGAAGGGGACGACAGCAGATGAGATGGTTGGATGGCATAACTGACTTGATGGACATGAGTTTGAGCAAGTTCCAGGAGTTGGTGATGGACAGGGAGACCTGGCATGCTGCATTCATGGGGTTGGAAAGAGTCGGACACGACTGAGTGACTGACATGAACTGAACCAAACTGAAAAGAACTCTTGCAATCAGACTAGGTTCTAACCCAAGATATAATAATCTACTCAGCCTCTTTGAGCTGTAATGATACCTACTTCATAGAATTAAAAAAATAATAATAATAAAATTGCTGAATGCAGTTCTTGATACAAATAAATGCTATTTGTATAAAGATACTCTTAAAATTATGTGTATAGTAAAATTTTTATCTTGCTCTTTTCTATTGAGAGTTTCAGTTTTCAATCTCGTAGAATATCATCAAATGACAAACCTAAAAATTAAAATATAATCAAATTTTTATTCCAGAGGAATATCAAAGAATTTGAATCTTAAAGACTTTTGAGGTATAAAAGCTTCATGAGCATTAGCAGATAGTAGTTTATTGAGCATTCATTTCTTATACCATATCCAAATCCTCTTCATAAATTCAAAAGCTAAAGGGAAATAAACAAAATGAGATTTTTTTTCCCCACAAAGTAATGGTGATAAATATGGCCTTGATCTATAATAAAGTCTGAATGATCTTCAGACTTTATGGAAGTCCATATGTTCAATGCATCATTAAAGAAACTGAAATCAATTTGAGATTCAATTTTGAATAAGCTGATGTGTATAAAATTTGAAGTGTAAAAGTTGCCCTTTGCAAGAAAGTATTCTGAATCCAGACATATGACTTAAAAAAATAATTTAATTGATCATAATACTAAGAGTCATGGTCACCTATTCTTCAAAACAGTTTTTTTTTTTTTATGATTATGGATGACAAAGTTATTCTTCTTATACAGGAAAAACTTGATGACCACCTTAATTTGGGCCAACATTATTATTTTGAAGAACTGAACAATTGGCAAAACTGAAATAAATTTGCTTTCTTTTTAAATTTTTTCTAAGCTAATTACAAAATATTAACTTTATTGGCTATATAAAATGGTCTTCTTATCACTTTCCATAATGTGTACTCAGAACAAATGTTTAGTAATAGGTACTAAATGAATATTTGTTTAAAACCTAAAATTTTAAAATATTTTTAATCAAAGCTACCTTCAAAAGTCACTTTCATTCTGAGTAATTATTTGAGAACCACATATGTATTCTTAAAGTTCATTGCCAAGTTTATGTAGCTCCTTAAATACAAATAAAATTGTAATGTATGTAAGGCTAACTGCCTTTGCTAATGACTGTAATGAACCTTCAAATTCAATTCAAAAAACATTTGTTTAGCCCCTGCTATTTGCCAATACCTGCCCAAATTGATTCATGAGGAAAATCTGAGGAAGACATGTTGCCAGTCCTCAGGAAGTAGATATATGCGTAGTAAACAACTATCCAGATTTTATTTTTGAAACTGGTGAACAGAAACTGTGAGGTGCCTAGAA
This sequence comes from Bos grunniens, assembly GCF_055505025.1. Classification (NCBI taxonomy): domain Eukaryota; kingdom Metazoa; phylum Chordata; class Mammalia; order Artiodactyla; family Bovidae; genus Bos; species Bos grunniens. The sequence goes on along the minus strand of NC_141168.1, from coordinate 46,896,216 downwards.
AAGTAAGATGAGGAGAGTAAGACAGATATCCACATATTCTAATATGCTAAGTCGAGTATTATGACAGATACAAAATTTTCCGTGGAGACTGAAAGAAGGGAGGAGAAGTCAATATGCAGTTCAACATGTGTGTGTGCTCAGTCACGTCTGACTCTGTGACCCCATGGACTATAACCCATCAGACTCCTCTGTCCATGGAATTTTCCAGACAAGAATACTGGAGTGGGTATCTTCCCAACCCAGGAATCAAACCTGGGTCTCCTGTGTCTGCAGATGATTTTCTTACCACTGTGCCCCCTGGCAAGCCCAATAATGTATAGCAAAGGTCCATTCACACAGGGAAAATTGGTTCCCTCTCAAGATTAACAGTGGAACATTCCAGTTTATCTGCAGTACATGCGGCATTCAACTGTTCACTTAGTATTATTAGAAATGTTTATTTTATTGTATTCATTTTTTTGCAAGCTATAAGGCTTTTAGGATCCTAGACTGTCATGAGATTTTAATTTATACTTATTTTATATATTTATTATATATAATGAATTCATTAATTATAAGTGAATTATATATATGTGTGTGTGTATATATATATAAGCACGTATAATTTTAAATTTCAGAGTTGGTGCTATTATACAAGGAAATAAGCATGGCTTATGTTAGTAAATCATATCTCACGATATAATTTTTGGATTTCCATTGAAGTGTTCTGATGAGTAAGTTTAGAATCCTGCAATCTTATTTTTAGGGTTAGGATATTGTTTTCCAATTAATTAAAATTGGATTCAAATTTTAAAATTCAAATCTGTTTTTCAGACTTTATATGCCAAATATCAGGAAGGATTTTAACATTGTGAAGGATATAAAGGTAATGTGGAAAGTGGGCAAACGGCCTGGCCAGAGGCTAAAATTATGCCTCGGCCACTAATGAGCGATGAGAATTTGGGAAAGTCACATAGCTTCTCTTAGTTACAGTTCTTCGTCTGAAAACTATGATAATAATATCTGTCTCCCCTATCCCACAGGGAAAGAGTAATTGTGAAAAAGCTTAGGAGGGTTCTAAAAATATAAGGTATTATATAAACCTGAATAACAATAAAATTTATAACTCAATATTTGTGTAGAGCTAGTAATTTTCAAAATATATTCTTAAAATCCTAGCTGGCTAGTAGAAAACGTGCTTACAGCTGACTCAGGAGTATGGAAGAGGCTGACACGGTGAAAAGGCCTTGCTTTCACAGTCAGAAGACAGGGCGGTTCCCTGGCTCATTCACTTTTTGACTTCATTATTTCAGCCAAGTCTTTTAAGCTTCTGTTTCCTCAGATGTGAAGCTGAGCTTGCAGACTGGCCCCATCCATCTGAGAAAGTTGATGTGATGATGATGATGAATTAAGATGATGTGTGTTAAAGTACTCCATCAACTCTGAAACAAAAACAGACTTTATTTTTCTCATCTTAACTTTCAAAACAAGTCTAGCTGCATAGTATCTTAACTTGAGGCAGGAACTACAGAGATGAGAGCAGTCCAGAAAAGCTGGGATGAGGTAGTTAGTAGATCCTGGGCCCAACTCAGATCTGCCGAATTTTAGGTTCAAAGCCGGGGATGCTCCAGAGAAGCTGGACCACAGGCACTGCCTGTCATGAAGTTGTCAACTATTTCAGTTATTCAATGCATGCTGACTGCTGCCAGCACTAAGCTATGAGATTCAGAAAAAAAGTATGTACTAATGATAGGCAGTTTCTACTCTCAAAGCACTTACAAGTCCTGGCAGATAAATAATAAATAAACATAAAACTATGATAAAAAATAAATTCTTTAAATCACTTGTCAGGAGTCACAAAGAATATAAATTAATTGGCAAATGATATTAATAAGGCTGACTCAAAACAAGGCTTTTTTCCCCCCAAATTATGAGCAAACTGACCTGAGTATATTTATCTATAAAGTGGGAGATCCAAGTTGGGGAAGGTGAAGTTTAAGAGGATGAGGGTAGTGGTAATAATCAAACAAAAAGTTTTCAGTAGTCAAAATGGGATTGGATCAAAGCATGAACAAAGCAGATTGGAAAGGAGGAGAGGAGCAGAACACTGAGAACCAAAGCATTAGTAGAAGACTGTTTATAACAATGCATATTTGACATGTAGAAGAGAAGGATGAAGAAACTTAAATCTTAGCATCTTGACTTTCACTGCATTTTACCGAGCATACATGCCTAAATCATAAAACTAGAAGTTTTCCACACATAAAGTTATGATCAATTCCTGGGTCATAACTCATTTTCAGATCATAAAATCATTTCAGTGGGCTGCAAATGAAATGTTCAAAATAAAATTGTATATTCAAAAATAGAATTAAAACAAAAAAATATCAGAATACATTTTGTAAGGGTAACTCAAGCAATTTTATTGCTGTTCAATGCAGCAATTTAATTGAACAGTTTAATTGCTGTTAAACATATATGTATGGGTATCTGGGATCATGATATAAAATAGATTGTTTTTCTGTGGAGTATAATAAAAAAAAATTCAAAGGCCACTGAACTGCAGGATCTCTATGAATGGAATAAAAATGTTGCCAAAAGGCAAATAGAGCTGGGATATAGTTTGCTGATATAGATCACTGGGCTAGAGACTGTGATGCCCTGCCTTTCTGTAGTGATTGCCAGGAAGCCAGAGCACAAATACAGAAAGAAACTAATGATGTTGATCTAAGGTTAGAAATTAGGCCCAGTGGAAGCAAAATCGTTAGTGACGATATCCTGCTGGTTGTTGTGTCCTGGTCTAAGGTGGCAGAACTGAGCTTCTAGACTAGTATAGGGTAATCATCTATTTTAAACAACTTTAGCTGTTAGAAAATAGCTTTTCCTTTGAACCTCAAGTCTACCTTCTTTTAAAGTCTACCTGTACTATCTATAGTTCTCTCTTCTGGTGCCACACTATAAATCTAATCACTTCTGTACAATAAGGATTTTTATGTATTTGAAAACAGAGCCTGTCATTCGGATCAATTTGTGTCTAAATGTAGGGGCTCAATCTGAAAGCCTCAGAGGCTCTGATATTCAGAATGGCAGGTACAAGTTGGCTGAAGTTCTAAGCATGGTAAGGGGCTGGTCTATATAGGACAGAGTCTGGTGGATTTGAAGATTCCCACAGTGAATGGAATATGTACATGGATCAGTAGAGGCCAGAATGTAAAATTAAATGCATATCATGAAATGAAACTGAAGCTACAGCATCATTATCTGAACCCTTCCCTCTCTTTGAAGAGGTCCTGGGTGGAGAGATGACATAGTGCTCCAGAGGTCAGAAGTGTGACCCTTTTATATCCTAAGTCCTCCTAGTTCTTCAGCTTTTTCTCAAATCATAGTTTTTCAGCCCTTCTCACATTCTCAGAACAACATAGCACTTTAACTTTTATAAATCCTATTCTCAACCTTATTCTTTCTACAGCACGTCAAGTGTCTGTTACTGGCTGATTTATTATGTGTGTGAACATGTAAGGTATTTATCAGTTGAATTTCAAATTAAGCTCTTGAAAAGTATTGAGCTATGTAAGCTCTTATTTTTTTAATGACTTATTCTGTGTTTGGCATTATTGGTAGCCCATCTAGCCATAGGGGCTCCTTAACACAGATCAGTTTATTTATACCTAGAGACACAATGACATGAATAGATGTTTTGCTAATACTTTTACTAAGCTTTTAACAATATGGAATTTCTTGATACACGTGGAATTTAACTGATTGACTTTATTCCAATGGTTTCAGAACTATTATTGAAAATATTCAAAGTTTTATGGATATCACTTTCAATATATATGATTTCTTTTTATTCATGAGTATTCAATATTGGGCAAGCACATTCTCACGTTGGTAAATCAGATCTAAATTCTAAATTAAAATAAATACTTCTCCATCCTTACAACTGTAAATTACTCATTAAACAGGGATGAAATAACAGTTCATTAAGTATTATAAATATGTTGAATAAGCTATTCTGGTTTCAAATTACTAATATGTTTAAAAAGGTTCCCTTTTATCTTATATATCATCATAATCAAACTATCATTTTACAAGTAGAAAACAGTTCTTTAGAAACTGGGTTCTTTTAATAATTTTCTAAAGTCATTTTGCTTGTGAGTATTGACAGAACCTGACATTTATTTCTAGTTTGAAAATAATTTTTATCTTCCTCCAGTTTTTATGAGGTATTTTTGAAGTACTTTTAGAAAGAATATGTCTATAGATCCCCTCATGATTATGTGAGCTTTGCCTGTACTTGTTTATACAAAGCCTATGATGGGGTGAAAGGCCTTTCCCCTCTCTTCTTTTTCTATAAAAAGTGTGTTTTGTGCCACTGGCATTGTCTTGCGGTTACTTTTTTAACTGAAAACTCAGTATGTAGTGGACCATGTATCTCGTCCCTCCCTAAATAACCTCTGCTATTTATAAGTTAGAAATGAATTTTCTCTTTGCTGACCTCTTGCTTGATTTATAATTGACATGGTTCTTATATTTTCTGCTTATACCCGTATTTCATATTAGGTACATCTCTATTTTATTTTGATACATCTCAGCTTTATTTTATTTTGGTACATCTCAGGTTTATTTTTTACTTTACCTTAGATTTTTTTCTCATTCATATTCATCTTCAATGCTCTCCTCCAAATATTATTATTAAAACATAGTCTCAAACCTTGGGGGCAGAGCATAATTTCTTACTCAGCACTTAAAATTTTCCTATTAAATTTTAATCTAAAATTACTTTATCCACTGGTTAGTAAGATGATAAGACTTCAGTATTTCAGAACGGGCTTAGTACATTGCTTTAAAGACATGATAGACTCAACTTATTTTAGCCCATTTGTAGTTGTGATTTAGTCTTTATTTAGATTTAATTACTCTTCCAAACTGTACAGTTTCTGTCACAGATGCCCACAGTGCCCCATCCTCATCATTCAGAATTTCCAATGTTCCCTGAATTTCTCTCAACTGTCAATACCTATCTCTCAACCTGAATTGTTTATTTCCATTTCTCTACCTGAAACAACAGAAACCCAATCTTACGTATAAAAGAGACTGTGCTAACACTGACCCATCCCCAGGAATCCCAAATAAATGACTCTCCTGAGTATAAATATCCCAGTCCCTTTCTCTACTTACAGGAGAATTCCCAGGCATGGGTTTCATCTCTTTCCCAGTACAGGTGTCCCCTGCCTTTTGAAAGTTTACATTGCATCACTTTGCTTTTCTGAATCACTTATATTTATATCTGTTTTCTGCTGACTGAAATAAATCAAAAGAGGTTTTTTTGCTTTTGTTAAAAAATATATATATAAAGGAAAAATAGTGTTTAGCATTGTTTCACTGTGAGCACTTATAAAGGCCCTGTGCACCCCAAGCATCAGAATGGCGCCACCAGGCTTCTTCCTTGGGAACTGCACTCAGCATTTAAGCCTGCACACCTTTGAACTCTGCCTGTGGGCATCTATGCTTTATCTTAGCCTTATATCCATTGGGCTTCTCTGATGGCTCAGTTGGTAAAGAATCTGCCTATAAACTACCCTGGGTCAGGAAGATTCCCTGGAGAAGGGAATGGATACCCACTCCAGCATTCTATCCTGAAGAATTCCATGGACAGAGATGCCTGGCGAGCTACATACAGGCAATGGCATCTCAAAGAGTCAGACTCGACTGAATGACTAACACTTTCACTTTTTACTTGCATCCATTAGCAAGGTGTGTCCTAAGATCACGCTTTAAACCATTTTAACGTACAAGAGTTTTCATAGGAACAGACTAGTTTCAGATACGGGGGAAACCTGTACTTTCTCTGAAATGAAGCTTCAGCTGCTCACTAGATCAACGGTTAAATAGCGTCAGTCAGTCAGTCAGTTCAGTTGCTCAGTGTTCGACTCTTTGTGACCCCATGAACTGCAGCACGCCAGGCCTCCCTGTCCATTACCAACTCCCAGAATTTACCCAAACTCAGGTCCATTAAGTCAGTGATGCCATCCAACCATCTCATCCTCTGTCCTTCCCTTCTCCTCCTGCCCTCAATCTTTCCCAGCATCAGGGTCTTTTCATATGAGTCAGTTCTTCACATAAGGTGGCCAAAGTAGTAGAGTTTCAGCTTCAACATCAGTCCGTCCAATGAACACCCAGGACTGATCTCCTTTAGGATGGACTGATTGGATCTCCTTGCAGTCCATGGGACTCTCAAGAGTCTTCTCCAACACCACAGTTCAAAAGCATCAATTCTTCGGCACTCAGCTTTCTTTACAGTTCAACTCTTACATTCATACATGACCACTGGAAAAACCATAGCCTTGACTAGATGGACATACCCTTTATTTATTGGCTTTCTTCTCTCTCTACCACTGTACTTATTCCCTGCCAGTTTTCCTGGCTCTCCTAAATACAGTGCTTGCCGTCTAATCCTTGTCTCGGCATCTCCTTCAGCATTTTCTTGCAGTCACAGTTCCCTCATCTGTAAAGGAGTAAATTTGGGGAGAAGTATTGTACAGAGCCTAACGTACTAGTACATGCTCTAAAGTCATTGCATCTAGTTAAAATAAGTTTTATAATCTCTTGCTTCTAAGTATTCTCTCCTAGATATAACTCTGGTTCTTCTGTGTCTCAATAGGATGAGTTATTTCACATTGGGTGGATAGGACCATCCCAGTGGTCACCAGTGTGACAAAACTCATGGTTGCCTATGAGAAGCTTGCACACTGTCATCGATGTCTGTGATTCCATCAACAGTAATACAATGTCATGTGGTGAGAATAGTCTTTCTCTTGCAGTTCTGTCTGAATCACTACAAACACTACAGAAAAAGAAGTTCCAATGAAAGGCTATGGAAGAGCCTATCTTTTTAATTTTCTTTTTTATCCCCATAGAAGAACAATATACTATGATCCTTTACACTTTTCACCAACTTCTCTTCCCATACTATTTCCCACACATAATGTAAAACTCAGTTTACAGGTCTTCTACAAACCTTGTCCTACTCTTTCAAATCTTTTGAGTTACCTTTGTTTATAAACTGCCATAGCCTCCAATATTTATTCCTTTCGTGGCATATTATCTACTGAATTACAAACTTCCTGTTTATCCCATTAGCAATGTCCTAAATTGGTTGGACTGGATTTGTTATTATTGTGAATCCAGCACCTAGACCAGTATTTAGCATGTCCAGACACTAAACAGATAATAAATTATACTTATCAATAGTGTTAAAAAGAAATAAGTTATTGTTAGATTTTGAAATGGTTTTAATGAAATCTGTACAGTTATGGAATATTTTCTATCCTACTGCCTCAAATGAGCACAGTTAATACTGGCCTTCTCATTTATTGACTTTACTTTTATGGTATCATGCAATTAACCGTATCCCTTCATTTCCAATTTGTAACCAACATTAAACTTGCTGGCAGATGATCTCTGAATATTTTTGGTTTTATATACAAAGAAGGCATTAAATCATCTCTTGCACTATTAAAAAAGGTAAAAACAACTTAAAACATTAGAATTTTATTTAATTTCTGCATAAGTGAAAGCAGAGAAAACTAGATGTCAAAATATGTACTATTTCCAAAGCCTATATGACATGAAAATAACATTTAATTATTTCATTTCTTATATTTATATTATTGACTCAATGGACATGAATTTGAGCAAACTCTGGGAAATAATTAAAGACAGGGAAGGCTGGCATGCTGCAGCCCATGGGGTTGCAAAAAGACATGATGTAGCAAACTGAAAAACAATTATTTATCACTTAAATTTTTATCTACTGATCTTCTAAATGCTGGAACATAGAATTTATTAGTTTGATAAAGGGTTAAATGATGTGCTTTATTTGCTTATTAAATAACTATGTATCAGAGCAGTGCTGTAGGAGAAAAACTTAAATAATCAAATGCCACTGAACACAGGGCAGTGATTGCTTTTGCCTTAAGGGAATAAATTTCAGTTTTAAATGTCAGCTTGCACAATTTGTTTTTAATTTTAAATATATGCATTTGTGAAGACAGCTGGGTTTTATTAAGAAATGCTATACCTACCACACTGGGAACATTTTCTTTTATGGCGAAGAAAACAAATAAATTGGCAGTTTTAATATTTGGAATATTATGTTTGGAATAAGAAGTTTATTTTGATCATTACTATCTAAGAAATATCTAGCAAACAGAACAGTGATCCCTTTATATTTAATGGCTAGATAAGCTAAGTTTGTCATTAAATGTTGGATACAGAGGAATTAAATTTGCCACATTTTTTAAGTGAATACTAATCAACATGCAAATAAGCAATTTAACCCTCTTTAAATTGGAAAAAAAAACCCTTGGGACAGTTAATTTCATAGTTGTTAGCGACAGCCAAATCACTGTCAGATGATTCTTCATATTTCATTATTTAAAAAATTACAGAAGCACATTATCAGACTTCTGTATTTAGAACAGAATGAATGACAAGTCCTGCCTGGCAGAAAATGTTTTATTATTTTGTTTGTGTACTGATGTTTAATTCTTCCGGAAGAGTGGAAACAAAAACACCCAGATGGAAACTGTGGATGTGTTAAGTGGGGATGGTACAAGAGAAAGAGTTGTTGCAATAATGTTCTGCATCATTTGGTGAACTGCTTAAGATCTGAGTAAGTTCAGGTAACAACATTACCTAAAGCACTGAAATTTTACCCAAATGCTGTTCTATCCCAGATCTGAAAAGCAAGCCTATTCTGTGCCTTTCTGCTTCTTAGTTCGGTCTTGGGGTTCCTGCAGAGAGGATCAACAGAGCCCAAAGAGAAATATTTGAATAAACAATATAACTCCCTGATGGCTAATAAAAAAGGCACCCCAAACACACTAATTTGAAACACAAAATAGTTACATCTGGAGATGCTATTGGTATTATATAGCTAATAAAACAATATTATGAAAACTTTATACATATGGAAACTTAGAAGCAATGAACAAATTCTTATAAGAATCCATTCAAACTGACTCCAGAAGAAATAGTAAATCTGAGTGGTTTTATTACCATCAAGAAATAAGCAATTTCTTTCCAACATTCTCATCGTGATAATGCTAGGTCTGCTGCTGCTGCTAAGTCGCTTCAGTCGTGTCTGACTCTGTGCGACCCCATAGACGGCAGCCCACCAGGCTCCCAGACAAGAATACTGGAGTGGGTCTAGGTAGTTACAAAAGCAAGCTTTTTTATTCAGATAATTTCAATTGACACCATTTCTTCTAGACCATATTAAAAAAGAAAGATTGACAACGAAGAGTAAAGAATATAAAAAGTTTAAAAAGAAATTGCAGGCCAAAATAACTCATAAGCAGAAACAAAAATGTTAAATATATTATTTGCACCTAAATCCACTTATGAAATAAAAATATATGATCTGGACTAAATTTTTCCCAAGAATGCAAAATCCATTTACTACTAGAAAATGAATCAAATAATTCATCTCATTATTCCTATAGTAGATGTAGGGGGAAATTTTAACATTCAATATTGCTTCAGGATAAAAATTCTTAGCCCACTAAAAATAGAAGGAAACATTGTTAGAATGGTAAATGATTCTTATTAAATATATATGTATAATATGTACTGTCATGTTAATGGTACATGTTGAAAGCTCCCAGTTCAAATAGGAATAAGAAACAAATATCCTAGTATCACAGTTTCTATTAAAAATTGTATTAACCCAAGTTAATGCAGACAGATAAAATACAGAGAGATGAATTAGAAAGGAAGATACAATGCTGTCATTATATCTAACACATAATTGAACAAACTGAAAATAGAATTTAGTCAGGTTATTGTTTAAACATAAATATTCAGGAGGAAACTACATGGTATACAACAGTAAACATCAATTGTTGTCCATTTGCTCAGTCGTGTCTGACTCTTTGTAACCCCCATGGACTGCAGCACGCCAGGCTTCCCTGTCATTTACCATTTCTTGGAGCTTGCTCAAATTCATGTCCATTGAGTTGGTGATGCCGTCCAGCTATCTCATCCTCTGTCATCCCCTTCTTCTCCTGCCTTCAATCTTTCCCAGCATCAGGGTCTTTTTCAATGATTTGGGTCTTCACATCAAGTGGCCAAAGTATTGGAGCTTCAGCTTCAGTATCAGTCCTTCTGATGAATATTCAGAGTTGATTTCCTTTAGGATTATCTGGCTTGATTTCCTTGCAGTCCAAGGGATTCTCAAGAGTCTTCTCCAATACTAAAGTTTGAAAGCATCAATTCTTCTGCATTCAGACTTCTTTGTGATCCAACCCTCACATCCACACATGACTACTGGAAAAACCATAGTTTTGGCTACATGGACCTTTGTTGACAAAGTACTGTCTCTGCTTTTTTATACCCTGTCTTGGTTTGTCATAACTTGTCTTCATGGATGTAGTCACCATCTGCAGTGATTTTGGAGCCCAAGAAAATAGTCTCTCACTGTTTCCATTGTTTCCCCATCTATTTGCCATGAAGTGATGGGACCAGATGCCATGATCTTCATTTTTTGAATGTTGAGTTTTATGCCAGCTTTTCACTTTCCTCTTTCATCAAGAGGCTCTTTAGTTCTTCCTCACTTTCTGCCATAAGGGTGGTGTCATCTGCATATCTAAGGTTATTGATATTTCTCCCAGCAAACTTGATTCCAGCTTGTGCTTCATCCAGTCTGGCATTTCACATGATGTATTCTGCATAAAAGTTAAATAAGCAGGGTGACAATATACAGCCTTGATGTACTCCTTTCCTAATTTGGAACCAGTACATTGTTCCATGTCCAGTTCTAACTGATGCTTCTTGAGCTGCATACAGATTTCTCAGGAGGCACATAAGGTGGTCTGGTATTCCCATCTCTTTAAGAGTTTTCCACAGTTTGTTGTGATCCACACAGTCAAAGGCTTTGGTATCATCAATAAAGCAGAAGTAGATGTTTTCCTCAGGAGACAGGTAAAGTAGTCTGGTATTCCCATCAACTGGAGAATATAATTATATTAAAAGATACACATGCATGCATGCTCAGTTGTGTCCTACTCTTTTGGAGCTTGCCAGGCTCCTCTGTCCAAGGGATTTTCCAGTCAAGAATACTGGAGTGAGTTGCCACATCCTCCTCCAGGGGATCTTCCTGACCCAAGGATTGAACTCATGTGTCCTGCATCTCCTACATTGGTAGGTAGATTCTTTACTATCAAGCCACCTGGGAGAAATCCATATAAAAATATAGTAATTGCAATTATATCAAAAATATAAAATACCTAAAGTGGAAATTATGATAGATTTTATTTTCTTAAGCTCCAATATCACTGCAGATGGTGACTACAGCCATGAAATTAAAGGACACTTGCCCCTTGAAAGAAAAATCTAGACAGCATATTAAAAAGTAGAGACATCACATTGCTGACAAAGGTCCATATAGTCAAAGCTATGGTTTTTCCATTAGTCATGTATGGATACGAGAGTTGGGCGATAAAGAAGGTTGAGTGCCAAAGAACTGATGCTTTCAAACTGTAGTGCTAGAGTAGGCTCTTGAAATCAACCTTGAATATTCATTGGAAGAATTCATACTGAAGTTCTAATATCTGGCCATTTGATGGGAAAAACTGACTCACTGGAAAAGACTCGGAAGCTGCAAAAAATTGAAGGTGAGAGGAGAAGCAGGCCACAGAGGATAAGATGGTTGGATGGCATCATGGACTCAATGGACATGAATATGAGCAAACTCTGGGAGATAGTGAAAGACAGGGAAGCCTGGCATGCTGCAGTTCACGGGGTCACAAAGAGTCAGACACAACTAAGCTACTGAACAACAATATTAACTAAACTACCAAGAAATAAGCAAGCTCTTTGGGAAGAAAAATACATATGATTTTATTGAAAGATATTAGAAAAACACCCGAATAAAGGAAACAACATGACCTTAGATATAAAATTTTGGTATTGCATATGTCAATACTCTGTCAACTTATGATACTCAAAAAATAACAATAACAACAACAACAACTCAACAGTATTTTCTGTGGAATGTGGTAAAGTGATTCTATATAAAAGAGTGAATGATTGAAAACACCCAGGGAACCATTTAAGATGAAAAGTAAGGTGAGGGAATTTCCTTTTAGGCAGCAGGTTTTATTGAATACTGCAGTTACTAAGACAGAAAAATGTTGATGAAGAGAGAGGCAAGTAAACAAATGGAATAAAACAACAAGCCCAGAAACCATCTTTTTCATGAATGCAAATTTGTTTTATATCAGAGTGGGCATTGCAAATCTATGGGCAAAAAAAGAGACTATTAAATAAATAATATTGGGAAATTTGGTCATCTATTTTAATAATAAAATGAAATTAGATTTCTGTCTCATATTCTATACAAATAAATGTATTAAAGATTTATATGTATGCACAATTATATGAAAATATTTTATAATTATAATGGAGGGAATTTTGAAATCAAATTATGGGAAGTATAAAGTCCAAAGGAAGAAATTGATAATTTTAGCATTTATCAAAAGACACTTTATAGATAAGCAAAATACAAGTAATAATTTAAAAGATATTTCTGGTATTTACAACTGGCAGAAAATCAATATTAAGAATACAAGCAGTAATAATAGGTTGTTAATAAAAAATAGATGAAAAACTTGGATAGGCATTTTGTACAAGAAGAAATATAAATGGTCCATAAACTTATTTTACAAATACTTAAACTTTAGTAGTCATCAGAAAACTTGACATTAAAACCCCACCCATTTCCAAAACATAGACAACAGATTGCAAAAGTTAATAATTTTTCAATATTTATGTTGAGATGAGTATAGATGATAGAAACCACTTTGGTGATTTTAACTAAAAATAGTTAAGCATGAATATACTTTGTGCACAAGCAAATCTTTTCCCATGCATATAGACTAATTCACATTTGTTTCAAGAGATATTTTTCTACTATGAAGGGTATATTCTTTTTTTTTTAATTTTATTTTATTTTTAAACTTTACAAATTGTATTAGTTTTGCCAAATATCAAAATGAATCCATCACAGGTATACATGTGTTCCCCATCCTGAACCCTCCTCCCCACTCCCACCCCATACCATCCCTCTGGGTCGTCCCAGTGCACTAGCCCCAAGCATCCAGTATCGTGCGGAAGGGTATATTCTTAACAAGATTACTTGTAATGGCAAGAAATTGGAAACAACTCAAATAAACTATCAAAAATGACTGACAGAAAGTACTGAGGAAGAGCTATGCATTGAAATGCTGTAAAATATAGTAAATAAACATTCTATCACTATTATATCCAGATGGATAAACTTCAAATACATACTGATCAAACCAAGTCAATTCATAGGAGAAGGCACACAATATACTTTGATTCACATAAATCTGCAAACCATGTGAAGCAACAGCATATTGTCTAGGCTTACATGCTTTGGTGGTAAAATTATAATGCAAGTTAGGTGAATGATTTATACTCTTCAGAAGAATGGTTACCTCTGGGACGGGGGGTGGGGGGCAGGTTAGAGGTGCAGTGTTGGTACAACGGAGACATTTATAGTGCTGGCAGCTGATGATACCTTTTTAAGTTTGGTAGTGATTGCACAGGTCCTTTTAAACTTATTCTCTAAGCTGCATGTCTTAAGTTTACTTTTGAAAGTGAAAGTTGCTCAGTAGCGTCCAACTCTTTGCAACCCCATATACAGTCCATGGAATTCTCCAGATCAGAATACTAGAGTAGGTAGCCTCTCCCTGCTCCAGGGAATCTTCCCAACCTAAGGATCAAACCCATGACTCCCACATGGCAGGTGGATTCTTCACCACTGAGCCATCTACTTTTAATTTATGACAAATATTAGAATTACTATTTTTTAGTATAGTAAATGCTTATGAAATATAAAATGCCATTGTGGGCCAGACGTTTGAGTTAGACAAGTTGCTACTTTTCCTAGTGTGTTAGTACTCTGCAAAATGGCTTATTAAAGAACAAATTTTAGAATATTTTCTTCTCATCAGTTGTTCTGAGTTTAATTAAAATTGCACATAATTACCTGAACTAAGAGGCTGGATTCTCTCTTGTAGCAGAAGAAATTTCCCTCAATTACACAACAGCATTATATCCTGAAATTAATTCCTAAAAGAAATTATCAAACATCCTTCTATGAATCTTTTTAAAATTTGCTTTGAAATCAGCATATGATATATATAAAGTTCTATATGGTTGGCCTTAAACAAAATGCCATATATCATGGTGTGGCGGAAAGAATACTGAAAGAAGAATTTCAGTTCATGTTGGGTTTGTGTATTATAAATCTAATTTCTGAACCCTAATTTCATCATATAATATCCATACTTTTGTTATGTAAATAGTCACACAGAATTAAGCTAACAATAATGTCCTTTACATATGAAGCAGATTACGACTCTTTAGCTGTAATCACTATTTCTTTTTTTTTTCAATGAGAAACTCTACCTGTCTTTCAGGTACAATATACATTGGTATATCATAATCACCCCATCCAAATGTGCCAACCTTGAATGATCCCTCATCAAAAGACATTTTTATTCCCCTTAGCTGCTCAGTGTCCTGTTCTCCCAAGCTAATAAGTATTTAACATTTAGCCATGTCAGAGAGGTATGAGTAATAATGTCATGGTATGCTTATTGATTTTGATTGTATAGTTGTATTGTAACAAAATAATTTAGAAAAAATCATATAGGATGAATCTTTGCGACCCTATGAACTATAGATTGCCAGGCTCCTCTGTCCCTGGGATTCTCCATGCAAGAATACTGGAGTGGGTTGCCACACCCTCCTCTAGGGGAACTTCTCCACCTAGGGCCCAGGTATCGAACGTGCATCTCTTACATCTCCTATATTGGCAGTTGGGTTCTTTACCACTAGTGCCGCCTTGGAAGCCCAAATAAATAGGCAAGACAACACTTTTGTAACTGGAGAATAAAATACAGGTGTAAATAGTAAGAAAATTTATAGTATACTTATAATCAGCTAGGGCTTCTCTGGTGGCTCAGACAGTAAAGAATCCACCAGCAATGCAGGAGACCTTGGTTCAATCCCTGGATCAGGAAGATCCCCTGGAGGAGGGCATGGCAACCCATTCTAGTATTCTTGCCTGGAGAATTCCCATGGACAGAGGAGCGTGGCAGGCTACAGTCCGTGGGTTGCAAAGAGTCAGACAGGACTAAGCAACTAAGCACATCACATAATGAGAGAGTATCCCATAGCCTAGTCATTTGAATCTTCTTTCCATGTGAATCACTCTCTCCGGGTGTGTTTATGTTTTAATGTTGATTATCTAGAAATAATATTTTGGAAAATGCAACTCCAGGATTTAAGAATCTTTCCCTAATTAATCTTAATTTGAAAGAAGAAAGAGGTTTTTAGTAAATCTTTTAAGGGAATAAAAACACCTTGTGAATTATAGAAACACACATTCTTCCATTATCAACTTTGTTGATTCTCCTGGACCCTACAAAAGAAGATAAAAATAGAGTAGAGATAGGGCATTTGTCATTTTGGGTTTTTAAACTTTTTAATCAGTTTTGCTCTCAGAGAAGTTCTATGTCTTTCTTCAGTTAAGAGAGTTTCTCTACTATCATTTATTCAATTAGGCCTCCTGTCCAAGCTTGTTATTTTCATGCTCTAACAGTTAAGCATGATGACTAGACTACTATGAGGATGATATCATCCTCTAGCTCTCTGTTACTATTAATATATATTTTAAAAACTCTATTTGAATTACTCTTAACTCTCTGGACACAGGTAAGTTATCCGTTGATTAGATTTCCTGTCTTTCTTTCAGGATTGTTTAGTATTTGTGACTCATTTGTGCACTTATCTCTGTAGCTGAAGAGTCCTATAATGGCTGTCTCCTCTTTTTTGTTTAGAGAGATGCATGCAGGCTGGTTTGCGGCTGTCCTCTTTTTAAGTGACTGAGAGAGTGGCATCCCTTGGCAGTTGGCTTTCTGAGGCTGGTTACTCAAAAATATTGTTAGCCATTTGTGATTCGTCTGTGCCTCCCTTTCTCTAATCTCCTTCACTTACCATTTCTACCTGGAAAACTTTTCTTCGCTGTTGCCAAGGATAATCTAGCTGGCTGCTTCTATGATACCATAGCTAATAACTCAGCGGGTTCTTTCTCAGGCCCCTCCTGCTCATGAGCTTCATATCCTCCCTGTAGACTCTCATGATGTTGTTTGTATATTTCACCACTATGGTTTGCTCTGTGGCATTTTCTCTTTTTGCTTTCTATTCCTCAGGGATTCTCTAGTTTCTGGTTTATGCAGAGTGACTTTTTTGAGTGGAGCTATGTATTTCTTTATTTTGGTATATGATAAAAATCATATCCTGTCCTCCTATATCTTACCACTGTATCTGATTTAAGCAATTACTTTTTTATGGTGTAGGGGATGTTCAAATTGGATCTAGAATGATATATCATTTTTATCTCAAGCACTATATCCTATTGGCTTGTAGAGGCTGCCTAAAGTGAGGGTTGAGAAGGAGAGAGAGGTCACCTCCAGAGTCAGAAGAAAGACTGCTACGATTGATGACAGACGGACAAAATGGCAAGGCAGCATCTGGCCCTGAATTTATTTTCCAGGATTATAGATTATAAAAGTCATAGGACAAGTGTGTATTTGTATGTTTGTGATTTATGATAAATTATTACTGCAAATAAATGGATGAGCCCCAAAAGGAAGTGTTAGGCAGTGGGAACAAAACCAGAAAGGATTGGAGGCGGGGAAAGGAGACACTAAGGAGAAATTCAGAACTTAATTTGTGTGGAGCCAAAGCTCCTGTTCAAATATAAGTGATGGGAGAAAGTCAGGTTGGGCCCTAACTGGTTAAGGCCATCCATGCTAAGTTAAAGAGTTGATATTTAAAATAATATGAAAAGATAGACCCCTGTCCTTTCTTGCATTGCTGAAATTTACTGTTTTATTTCACTTGAACTTTGCATTTTTTAAAACCATTTTTATAGGATAATTTGAAAGAATGAAATGATACATTAATAATATTAGAAGAAAATAGAAGTATTTTGTGAAAATGCAGATGATTTTTCCACATTAATTAAGAACCAAGAGCAACAGGAATAAGGCATTTTCTGTCTGCAGTGTGACCTGCCATCTGTTTGTCCCTTGATCCTTGGCAGTAGTTCCAGGCAGAGATAAAAACCAGCCCCTGGAGTGGATACAGCCACATTAATTTGCGTTAAGGGCTCAGAGTAAGTTCCCACATTGCAGTCCTTTCAGGGCATGACTTCTGGTCACTCCACTTTGCGACAGACATCTTGGCTAGTGGAAGAAGTAAGAATTTTAAGGATTCTTTGTAGCAATGAGCACAAGTAATTGATGCAAGTGTTCTACTGGTACCTGTGCTTATATTTTTTTCCTCCCACTACTTGTCAGAGGGTTTGAGGTTTACAAATCTGTTCCTGAAGATGCCATTCCGGGCTTTCACTGACCTCAGAAATGGTCATTTCTATTCCTCTTCTGAACCACTTGTCTATTTGTCTTAAACAAACCACCAGAATAGCTGCCCTCACTGCCCTGCTGTTGCTATTTCTGATGTTACCAGTCTAGCACCAAGGTTGACATCTTTCCTCTTCACATAATCATTTAGGACAAAAGAAGTGTTCTTCACAACAAAGGCCATATTTACATTTCGGAATTTTGAGTGACCGCATTGCCACATGTTAATGCATATAGTAGATAAGATGGACTCTCACATTTCTGAGTAGCAATGACCATAAATAATTACACCACAGCGAGAATTATAGGAGGGCTACATACCACTGATTCTATCTAGTTACAAAAATGTAGATTTAACCTAGAACATTCTTTTATTTAATATGTAATACAATTCAACATATGCAGCCAAAATGAGAAGTGCAGTCCAAATAATCCCAAAGTTCTTCTTGGACGAATCACCTTCCTACAGATGTTATCCTAATATTGATCTCTCTTTTAACTTCAAGGTGAGCTAAATTGTCACTCTGAGGAATCAGACTTTGTACTTCTTTTGCCACTTTAGCCACACAACCTTTTTCATTATCTTTCCTTATTTGATTCCAGAAGTATTGTAATTGTGATAAGAATAGTTTTCATCAGGTGTTATAAAAAGATTTATTTCTCCTTTTCCAGAAATAAAAAAGTTGAAAAATGGTTCTAAAAACTTATGAGCAATGCAGAAAATTTTACTAAAGCTGCATATAATGAGTTGTATCAGTATCTTGTAAATCAACTGGAATAAATTTGTGCTACCTAGATATATTGGGGAAATTACTTACTTGAAAGTTTTTTTTTTTTTTTTTTCATAATTAAGAAGTTCATTGGTTGGAGTGATCTGCATTTGTGCTTGCTCAGTCACTCAGTCATATCCAACTCTTTTTGAGCCCATGGACTGTAGTCCACCAAGCTTCTCTGTCCATGGAATTTCCCAGGGAAGAATGCTGGAGTGTCTTACCATTTCCTCCTCCAGGGGATCCTTTCAACCTAGGGATCAAATCCACGTCTCCTGCATTTCAGGCATTGGCAGGCAGATTCTTTACCACTGCACCACCTGGGAAGCTGGCCAACTGGTTATTTTATCCTTCTTCAGACCTTGATTTAAGCCCTATTTTATATCCTTGCATTCCCTGACTTGATTTTTTTGATATAGATACTTTGTTTCCTCTTATTGGTACCTCTAGACTATGGAATACCCCTACTTCTTTTCAAAGATACATTTCTCACTGCTGGAAATTAGATCTCCATTATCCTCTGTGAACTTCATTCTATCCATTAGTAATATTTCTCTTCTGTATATTTGACATTGGCTGATATTGTCAGGATTCTGGTGGTTGCAAATGTCAAATCAAAATAGTGTGATTATCTATGAAATTTACTGGTTTAAAAATTTGAGAAGCCAAAGAAAAACCTAGTTTTAGACATGACTGCATTCAGGTACTCAAATGATTATATCTTTCTTTCATCTACTCATTCTACTTCTCTATTTTGGTTAAACTTGCTTCCACCAAATATGGTCTAGTTCCACATGGGTCACTTGTAGGTACCTAGATACTTTGTTTCTCCAAGCCAGTAGCTTAAGAAAAGAGAGAATTTCCAGATGTCTGATATATTCTTTAGGTTGGGGCTTCCCTTCCCTAGTGGCTCAGATGGTAAAGCATCTGCCCGCAATGTAGGAGATCCAGTTTCGATCCCTGGGGCAGGACGATCCCTTGGACAAAGGAATGGCAACCCATTTCTAGTATTCTTGCCTGGAGAATTCCATGGACAGAGCAGCCTGGAGAGTGACCGTCCATGGGGTCGCAAAGAGTCAGACATGATTGAGTGATTGACACACATTCTTAGGTTAGAACTACTGCGAGAATAAAAAAAAAATGAATAGTGGGGAAGAAGTTGTTTTCTAATAGAAGGATTTTTCTTATTGAGAGAAGAGAGGGAGGAATATGCAAGCAACAGAAATCCTTTAAATATGTTTGTTTCTCATCCCTCCTTCATTATGATTTCATTCTTACTTTTTCTGCAAGTGATTCTCTCTCTTGTCATATAAATGGTGGCACATTTCACCTTACTCTTTCTATTCATCTTGCTGAGATGGATACTTTCACCCAAAATCTACTGAAAGGTTTTTTTTTTCCTATATTTTATTAAGGACATCATCCTTCCTACAATTATTGCCTGTTTTTTCTTTTTTTACATAGTACCTGATCACATCATCTTTGTTCGAGGCTAAGTCTTAGCCTTTATAATACATCTCTATACTACAGGATACTTTCTAACTTGTACCTCCTTTTGAATTTCTTTCTTTTCCTCCTCTATCCATTAAATAAATCTTCCCCTGAGTTCTGTTTTTATTCCAGCATGCAATGTCCTTTCATATTTGATATAATTTTCATAGCTTTTATTAAAAAACAGAGACAATACTTTGCCAACAATGGTCTGTCTAGTCAAGGCTATGGTTTTTCCAGTGGTCATGTATGGATGTGAGAGTTGGACTGTGAATAAAGCTGAGCACCGAAGAGTTGATGCTTTTGAACTGTGGTGTTGGAGAAGACTCTTGAGAGTCCCTTGGACTGCAAGGAGATCCAACCAGTCCATCCTAAAGGAAATCAGTCCTGGGTGTTCATTGGAAGGACTGATGCTAAAGCTGAAACTCCAATACTTTGGCCACCTCATGCAAAGAGTTGACTCATTGGAAAAGACCCTGATGCTGGGAGGGATTGGGGGCAGGAGGAGAAGGGGACAACAGAGGATGAGATGGCTGGATGGCATCACTGACGCTATGGACATGAGTTTCGGTAGACTCCACGAGTTGGTGATGGACAGGGAGGCCTGGCGTGCTGCGATTCATGGAGTTGCAAAGAGTCGGACATGACTGAATGACTGAAATGAACTGAACTGAACTGAACTGATTATCCCTAAATGACAATACACACAAATTCATTATCTGTTTCCCAGGACATTATCCAAAAGTACAAGCGAGTTTTTCCAACTGCACATCAGTGGGTACAAACAAAAAACAACCTATATAAAAAAAAATCAGACTTTTTGTAATAACCTCTCTCTTTCCCTCTTCTTTTTCCACATGATTGAATGACCACTGAATTCCTAATTAAAGCACCTAAGAATATAAGAATCAATATTGGCTTCTTACTTTTTCATCTGCACATGAAAAATGTCAGCAAATCTTATCTGGAGACTATTTCCTATTTCCCATAAACATTGAAGCCATCTCATCAATAGAACTTCCTTAAACTATTTCAATAGCTTTCTATTGTGTCAACAGTTTCCAATCTTCCCTCATTCTAGGTAGCAGGCATAATGCACCTAAACCAGATGGCTGTCTTTTAGGAAACTGAGGATTATTAAAACATTTCAATGTGTCTCTTTGGCTTACAGGGTAAGGTTCAAACTGCTTAACATTAAATTTTTCTTTTAGTGTCTCATTTTCTCAGTCCCACAATTGCCCATTCCATATTTCATCCACCTTAAAATATTTGCCATTTTCCCAACATGTTATTTTTCTGGACAGCTTCATTTCTTTGCTCATACTGTTCCTTCTGCCAGGAAACCCTTCCCCACTGAACTCATACTCAAATGATGTAGAAAGGTCCTTAGCACATAGTAGATGCTCAAAAAATATATATTGATTTATGAATAAATGAATTAGATAGTACGTAACTTATCTTCATTTTCATAGTTTCTAAGTTCGGATAAAAAAGTATAAGGTTTTTTTTTCAAAATTGGTTACAATTTATTAACTGAAATACATATTTTAATCAGGTGGTGATGTGATACCTAATGTGGTAAACTTGTCCCTTAAACAAGTAAAACAGGAGCGAAAAAAAAAAAAAACTGTGCACATATTTACAGCTTAATTAATTGGAGAAATGTTCTTAATAATTTTAAATAAAGTTAATGAAAGTCAAAAACAGGGTTCAAAATAAAGATTCCTTCTCAGAGTATTATCCTTTAATATATTCCATAAAATGACTATTGAGATTTTGTTACTGAACTCGGGTTTAGTTGCTTACTGTTCAGAAGCCAATAATTGAGAGGCAAGAGTCCATAGAAAGGAAAAATGATTTAATCAGAAAAACCAATAATCTTAGCAGTAAATGCACTCATGTCCCAAGGAGACTAACTCCAAAGATTCTGCTCAGCTATGATAGTTTTTAAAAAGAATAGAGTGTGTAAGAATCGGTGCAAATCACTGAGGCAGGAGTTTGGATTCTGGATCATTCTCCATTACATGCAGAATGCCTGACTCTCTCTTCAGATGTTATCTTGCTGCATGATCTACGGCATGCAGAATCGCTAAGGGGGCTGTCGGCGCCAGAGAACTCAGGTCAGTCGCTCAGTCATGTCCGACTCTTTGCAACCCTATGGATTGCAGCGTGCCAGGCCTCCCTGTCCATCACCAACTCCCGGAGCTTATTCAAACTCATGTCTATCGAGTCAGTGATGCTATCCACCCACTTCATCCTCTGTCATCCTCTTCTTCTCCTGCCTTCAATCTTTTCCAGAATCAGGGTCTTTTCTAGAGAGTCACTTCACATCTGGTGGCCAAAATATTGGAGTTCCAGCTTTAGCATCAGTCCTTCCAATGAATATTCAGGACTGATTTCCTTTAGGATGGACTAGTTGGATCTCCTTGCAGTCCAAGAGACTCTCAAGAGTCTTCTCCAACATCACAGTTCAAAAGCATCAGTTCCTCAGGACTCAGCTTTCTTTATAGTCCAACTCTCACATCCATAAATGACTACTGGCAGAGACATTACTTTGCCAACAAAGGTACTTGTTGGCAAAGTAATGTCTCTGCTTTTCAATATGCTGTCTAGGTTGGTCATAGGTTTTCTTCCAAGGATCAAATGTCTTAATTTCATGGCTGCAGTCACCATCTGCAGTGATTTTGGAGCCCAAGAAAATAAAGTCTGTCACTGTTTCCATTGTTTCCCCATCTATTTGCCATGAAGTGTTTGGACGGGATGCCATGATCTTAGTTGTCTAAATGTTGAGTTTTAAGCCAACTTTTTCACTCTCCTCTTTCACTTTCATCAGGAGGCTCTTTAGTTCCTCTTCACTTTCTGCCATAAGGGTGGTGTCATCTGCATATCTGAGGTTATTGATATTTCTCCCAGCAATCTTGATTCCAGCTTGTGCTTCATCCAGCCTAGCACTTGGCATGATGTACCCTGCATATAATTTAAACAACCTGGGTGACAATATGCAGTTTTGATGTACTCCTTTTCCAATTTGGAAATAGTCTGTCATTCCACATCCAGTTCTAACTGTTGCTTCTTGACCTGCACATAGATTTCTCAGGTGGTCTGGTATTCCCATCTCTTTAAGAATTTTCCACAGTTTGTTGTGATCCACACAAAGGCTTTGGCGTAGTCAATAAAGCAGAAGTAGATGTTTCTCTGGAACTCTCTTGCTTTTTCGATGATCCAATGGATGTTGGCAATTTGATCCTTGGTTTCTCTGCATTTTCTAAATCCAGCTTCATTCTTTACTTAATTCTTTATTCTTTTAACCCAGGAAAAGAATCAATAGGTTAGGTAAGTCATGATGTGCATTCAGGAGAGCATAAGCCAGGAGTCAGGTTAAATTCCCTACTGATCTCATTCATAAAATTAGGTGTTTTAAGGTTAGAGGGGAGCAGAAATGGGCAAACAGGAAAGGAGCAAAAGAAGTTGCTTTCATTTTGTGGCTATCCCTTTATTTTCCTGTCACTTCTTAAAATGATCATTTGAACTTTATTTGTAGCACATCAACACTCTGAGAGTTATAGAAGAAAAATATTATTTCATCCTCTCTGTTTCTCTCTCTCAGATTTATAGGTGAAATTTTTTTTTTTTTTAAGAAACAATATATATACCACCCACCATCAGATCAAGAAAACTAAACAAGCATTTAATTAACTCTCTCAGACAGAACATTGGAAAGGCCAACTCCAATTCTGTTTACCTACTCCTTGGCTTTTGGACAAACACTGCATTTATACTGCCTTCATGTCTTCTGACAGCGTTTGTGAAGCAGAGAAAAACAAATACTATTAAATTGATTTTCAAATGCTTGTGTAGCTTCAGGTTTAAAAACTAAAACAGCTCTTTCTTTTGATTCTAGAAAATGTTTTAACTGATTAAAAGACTGTTTCTCAATTTTTATAACAACCCTAAGCACTGTGTCCCTATATATGGAAATTCCAGCCTTTTAGTCACTCAAGCTGAAAACTTTGACTTCTCTTTTTCTCTCTTATTGAATATAAAGTCAGGAAAACATGCTGTAACTATAAAAAGATAGCAACTACTTACCACCTTCTTGATTATTACCTTGGCCTAACTGTAATAGCATTTCAACCAGTCCTCCTGCTTCTGCTCTTGCCCATTCCCCACTTACTGTACTCTCAAAAAAATAGTCAAATCATTCTTATCATTGTATCAAAACCTTCACCTCTTGCATCTGCCTCAAAGTAGAAGCCAAAGCTGAGAAGGATTCACCCCCTCTTACTCATTTATTCTATTTCATTGCTCTCTAAGCCCTAGCTGCTCTGTCCTCAGTACTCCAGCACTTAGTTTTATCTGGCTGGAATGTTTGTTCCCCACATGGCAAATTCATCAGTTTATTTCAGATCTTTGATTTAATTCCATCTTTTGCAAAAGGGCCTTTTCTGATTGTCTATTTGGAGAAGGCAATGGTAACCCACTCCAGTACTCTTGCCTGGAAAATCCCATGGACGGAGGGGCCTGGTGGGCTGTAGTCCTTGGGGTCCCTAGGAGTCGGACACGACTGAGTGACTTCACTTTCACTTTTCACTTTCATGCATTGGAGAAGGAAATGGCAGTCCACTCCAGTGTTCTTGCTTGGAGAATCCCAGGGATGGGGGAGCCTGGTGGGCTGCCGTCTATGGGGTCGCACAGAGTTGGACACGACTGAAGCGACTTAGCAGCAGCAGCAGCAGCAGCCCATCCATTTGTTATTTCACATCGCTCATTTCCTACTTTGTTATATTTTAGAGTTTTCATCATCTGTTATTCTGTATATTTTTCTTATGAATTTATTTTTTTGTTTTCCTCCTACAAGAAAGTAAGTGCCACAAGGACGAAGATTATTTCCTGTTGTGATACTGTTTTCCCAACACCTGGACAGTTTACCTATACCTATTAGGCTTTATAAAAGTGACCTAGTCAAGGCTATGGTTTTTCCAGTGGTCATGTATGGATGTGAGAGTTGGACTGTGAAGAAGGCTGAGCACGGAAGAATTGATGCTTTTGAACTGTGGTGTTGGAGAAGACTCTTGAGAGTCCCTTGGACTGCAAGGAGATCCAGCCAGTCCATTCTGAAGGAAATCAACCCTGGGATTTCTTTGGAAGGAATGATGCTAAAGCTGAAACTCCAGTACTTTGGCCACCTCATGCGAAGAGTTGACTCAGTGGAAAAGACTCTGATGCTGGGAGGGATTGGGGGCAGGAGGCGAAGGGGACGACAGAGGATGAGATGGCTGGATGGCATCACTGACTTGATGGACGTGAGTCTGGGTGAACTCCGGGAGTTGGTGATGGACAGGGAGACCTGGTGTGCTGCAATTCATGGGGTCACAAAGAGTCGGACACAACTGAGCACCTGAACTGAACTGAACTGAACTGAAAAGTGACCTACTGGCTTTGTATAAATTGCCCAAAGCTAGTTACATGGGTAACCAGGCTCAAAAAGTGCTTTTAGATATATGCATCACTAATCAGCTGCATGTTATTCCCAAAAGCTCTGTTGTGTTTTAATGGGGAAGATTTAGTAAAAATAAATACTTAATTTTAAATTTACCAAAAACGTATGTTTTTTTTTTTAAGAGTACAGTAGATTGAAAATTCTGAGATAAACTGAAGATATATTTAAAAAGCTATTTTATGCATGTTTAAAGGTGAAATTTTAAATATATTGTGACAGTCAAACTAAAATCATAAAAATTTAATTCAGTGCTTAGGAGTGTGAGGCTCTCTGAAATGATTTTTATTATAATCATAAGACCTAACTGGACACTTGACCATATTTAGATAAATTTTGAACTTAGCTTGTATTAACATATTTGGAGAATTGACCATTTTAAAACTTTCTTTTGTGTTTGTACTTAATATGAATCTATAGGTGTTGCAATACGCCTCAGAGTCTTTTTAGCACATCAATCTGTTTAACAACAGAGATAGAATTCTCTAAATCATAGAAGCTGTATTAATAAGTTTTTTCACTTTTCCTAAAAATTATTGTGTGTGTTTTAGTGTATATATTTTTGTTTGAGGGTTGTGTGTATATCCTGAATTTGCTTGCATGGGCAATAGAAATGTACACTCAAATAATTTAATATAATTTGGTTGACTGTCAAATTTAGTTGAATTTTTCAGTTTAGTACTAGTAGTTTGTGTGCTATAATTCATATTTTATGCTAAAGATCCACCACCAACAACATGTAAAAGAATTTTTTAAGATGCTTATATTTTAATATCTGTGATATAATAGCTAATCTGAATTCAATTATTAGGCTTTATATGAAACTTCAAAAGTATCGTGACCATCTGCACCTTTAACTTCATAACTGATGCTGAGATTTTAGCAGCATAATTGTGTCTGGTGGATCTACTCATATATCCTGGTGCTCATGGGTTTGTATTTTAGAATATTTTTTCTTTAAAGGACACTTCTTTAAGGTGTGCATACTATTATAATAGCTATAGGTGATAGGCTGGGATGGTATTAAATTTATTTTCTAAGTTGGACTGCAAACATTAATTAGTAATCTTTATTTTGCTCTCAGGGGAGAAAAAAACAACAGCTCTACATTAATTACCTTATGTAGGAGTCTTAGAAACTTCTGGAGGACTGGATTTCCATCAGTATTCTCTCAAATATTAAGACAACATTTTAAGTGCCCATCAGATCAGATCAGTCGCTCAGTCGTGTCCGACTGTTTGCGACCCCATGAGTCGCAGCACGCCAGGCCTCCCTGTCTATCACCAACTCCCGGGGTTCACTCAGACTCACGTCCATCAAGTCAGTGATGCCATCCAGCCATCTCATCGTCTGTCGTCCCCTTCACCTCCTGCCCCCAATCCCTCCCAGCATCAGAGTCTTTTCCACTGAGTCAACTCTTCGCATGAGGTGGCCAAAGTACTGGAGTTTCAGCTTTAGCATCATTCCTTCCAAAGAAATCCCAGGGCTGATCTCCTTCAGACAGAGGCAGAGACTGGAGTGATGCAGCCACAACCCAGGAAGCTTGGGGCTACCAGAAGCTGGAAGTAAAAAGGAACACATTCTCCCCAAGGCCCAGTGGAGAATGCTTGGGCCTCTCAGCACATAGATTTCAGCCCAGTGAAACTGATTACAAACTTCTGGCTGCCAGAAAGGGAGATAGTACATTTCTCTTGTTTTCAAGCCACAGAGTTTGTGGAAGTTTATTACAGCAGCCATAGGAAACTAATATAATAACCAATACAGCTAACAAAATGAATCAAAGTATGAAATGAAAGGGAACTTATTTCACTGAAATTTTCTAATCCCTTTTCTCCTGGTTGTTGGGAATAATGACATTGTCAAATTTCTACATTTTAAGCAGAACCCAGTCTATTTTAGATTTTAATTTCAATATCTTTGAAAATATTTGTATTTTGCCCTCAAATATGAATGCTGATTTAATAAAGTACAAAATTCAAGATTCAAAATCATTTTCCCTCAGACCATTAATGATATAGCTCCATTGTCACCTAGTAATGAATATTGATAATGATAATTGCAGTTTTTCAAGTTCAGTGCAAAGATTTTCATGACACTAGTTCTCAATTATGATGATTCTTGGCAGGGAGTAATTTTTGTGTTTGCATGTTCCTGCTGCCTGGTCTTTGGATGGTAGTTCAACAGATCTTATTCTATCTCTGATAGTAATGTAGAAGATCAGCCTGTGTCATTATGTGAGATTTCTGATAGGTTTTATTTTGAAGGTGAGGGCTTCTTGCTTCTCCTAAAAGCCAGCAACTCTCTGGGCTCATTTTTACAGCTCTCTGCTCTCAATGTCTGTATCCCACCCTAAAGTAGGAGTAAATATCACTGTTGTCCACTGTTCAACACAAGATGCTGGGTAGCATAGTTACTCAAAATGCAATTCTGCAGTGATTCACTTTTTGGATTTCTGTGAAGCTCTCTTATTGACTCTGACTTTGCATATTACCTGGAAACTTTCTCACCTCGAAGACTATTTTTCTGCAAATGTTTTGTGTTTCAGTTTCCTACTGAATGATTTCCCTTAATTTATTGTCTTTCTGAAATGGTCAAAATAATCAGTCTCATTTTTGTTTGATTGTTTCCACTGTTAAATTTTGTATCATAAAGTTGTGTTGTCTCATTTCATTGGATTTGGGTCAGGATGGAAAATACAGATTATGTTAAATATGCAAATTTGAATCATCTCAAGTTCAAATATATTATTTGATTATAATGATGTCTATTCATTTCCAAGGCAAACCATTCAATATCACAGTAAACTAAGTCTATGCCCTGACCAGTAATGCTGAAGAAGCTGAAGTTGACTGGTTCTATGAAGACCTACAAGAACTTCTAGAACTAACACCAAAAAAAGATGTACTTTTCATTATAGGGGATGGGAATGCAAAAGTAGGGAGTCAAGAAATACCTGGAGTAACAGGCAAATTTGGCCTTGGACTACAGAATGAAGCAGGGCAAAGGCTAACAGAGTTTTGCCAAGAAAATGCACTGGCCATATCAAACACACTCTACCAACAACACAAGAGAAGACTCTACATATGGACATCACCGAAATCAGATTGATTATATTCTTTGTAGCCAAAGATGGAGAAGCTCTATCCAGTCAGCAAAAAAAAGACCAGGAGGTGACTGTGGCTCAGATCATGAACTCCTTATTGCCAAAATCGGACTGAAATTGAAGAAAGTAGAGAAAACCACTAGACCATTCAGGTATAACCTAAATCAAACCCCTTATGATTATTTAGTGAAAGTGACAAATAGATTCAAGGGATTAGATCTGATAGAGTGCCTGAAGAACTATGCACAGAGGTTCATGACATTGTACAGGAGACAGGGATCAAGACCATCCCCAAGAAAAGGAAATGCAAAAATGCAAAATGGTTGTCTGAGGAGGCCTTACAAATAGCTGTGAATAAAAGAGAAGTGAAAGGCAAAGGAGAAAAGAAAAGATATACCCATTTGAATGCAGAGTTCTAAAGAATAGCAAGGCAAGATAAGAAAACCTTCCTCAGTGATCATTGCAAAAAAATAGGAGAAAACAATAGAATGGGAAAGTCTAGAGATCTCTTCAAGAAAATTAGAGATACCAAGGGAACATTTCATGCAAAGATGGGCACAATAAAGGACAGAAATGGTATGGACCTAAAAGAAACAGAAGACATTAAGAAGAGGTGGCAAGAATGCACAGAAGAACTGTACAAAAAAGATCTTCATGACCCAAACAATCAAGATGGTGTAATCACCATCCTAGAGCCAGATATTCTGGAATGCAAAGTCAAGTGGGCCTTAGGAAGCATCACTACGAGCAAAGCTAATGGAGGTGATGGAATTCCAGTTGAGCTATTTCAAATCCTAAAAGATGATGCTGTGAAAGTATCATCTATTGCACTCAATGTGCCAGCAGATTTGGAAAACTCGGCAGTAGCCATAGGACTGGAAAAAGTCAGCTTTCATTCCAATCCCAAAGAAAGGCAATGCCAAAGAATGCTCAAACTACCACACAATTGCACTCATCTCACATGCTAGTAAAGTAATGTTCAAAATTCTCCAAGCCAGGCTTCAATAGTACATGAAATATGAAATTCCATGGTTGAAGCTGAATTAACAAAAGGCAGAGGAATCAGAGATCAAATTGCCAACATCTGTTGCATCACTGAAAAAAGCAAGAGATTTCCAGAAAAACATCTACTTCTGCTTTATTGACTATGCCAAAGTCTTGATTGTGTGGACCACAACAAACTCTGGAAAATTCTGGAAGAGATGGGAATACCAGACCACCTGACCTGACTCTTGAGAAATCTGTATGCAGGACAGGAAGCAACCAGACATGGTTAGACCTGGACATGGAACAACAGACTGGTTCCAAATAGGAAAAGGAATACATCAGGCTGTATATTATCACTCTGCTTATTTAACTTATATGCAGTGTACATTATGAGAAATGCTGGGCTGTATGAAGCACAAGCTGGAATCAAGATTGCCAGGAGAAATATCAATAACCTCAGATATGCAGATGATACCACCCTTATGGCAGAAAGTGAAGAAGAACTAAAGAGCCTCTTGATGAAAGTGAAAAAGGAGAGTGAAAAAGTTGACTTAAAGCTCAACGTTCAGGAAACTAAGATCATGGCATCTGGTCCCGTCACTTCATGGCAAATAGATGGGAAAACAATGATAGACTTTATTTTGGGGGGGGGGAGGGCTCCAAAACCACTGCAGATGGTGACTGTAGCCATGAAATTAAAAGATGCTTGTACCTTGGAAGAAAAGTTATGACCAACCTAGACAGCATTTTAAAAAGTAGAGACGTTATTTTGCCAACAGAGGTCCATCTAGTCAAGGCTATGATTTTTCCAGTAGTCATGTATGGATATGAGAGTTGGTCTATAAAGAAAGCTGAGCACTCCAGAATTGATGCTTGTGAACTGTGGTGTTGGAGAATACTCTTGAGAGTCCCTTGGACTGCAAGGAGGTTCAACCAGTCCATCGTAAAGGAGATCAGTCCTGAATATTCATTGGAAGGACTGATGCTGAAGCTGACACTCTAAGACTTTGGCCACCTGATATGAAGAACTGACTCATTTGAAAAGACCCTGGTGCTGGGAAACATGCAAGGTGGGAGGAGAGGGGAAGGACAGAGGATCAGATGGTTGGATGGCATCACCAACTCAATGGACATGAGTTTGAGCAAACTCCAGGAGCTGACACTGGATAGGGAGGCCTGGTGTGCTGCAGTCTATGGGGTTGCAAAGAGTTGGACACGACTGAGCAACTGATCTGAACTGATAATAAAAAATTGGCTTTTTTAGAGTATGGCAGACTCCCTTCATGAAATTATTGAATGTTTAAAATTGGACTATTCAAGATAAGGTAAAACTCTGGATCTATTAATATCATCCTCATTTATCTAGATTTTCATTATTTTTCCTGACCTTTTTATTTTCATCTAATTTTTAGTATTATGAAGTTTTATGATGGGTGATAATCAAGGGCTAAGAAAGAAGGTATATTTTAAGATAGACTCATTTATGGTGTCTTTAGCTAGGGAATATTTAAGTGCACAAAACTTTTTTAAACTTTTTAGAGCCATACAACTTTTTCCCTAATGAGCTGCTGGCCCATCTCTCCTATCTCCTGCCTTAAATGTGGGAGCCTGAGTTTCCAAAGAAAGTATTTTAATATTAATTTGTTATGTACTCACTTTGTTGGAAAATCATTTGAGTCAAGTATGACTACTTGTAGTTTTTGCTGCTCTATATTAGCTAAATAATTGTGAGCATGTAATTGGACTGATTCAAGTGGTATACAGTTAACATAGTTCTTCAGGTGTTAACATTCTCATGAAATCTAAATCTTTCAATACCATCTTAACTGGTATAGGTAAAAAATGTTGTGGCTGACATAGTCACTATTTCAAATAATGTATGCTAGGACTATGTTTTAATTCCCTTTCACTATATTTCCTTTTAAATGACCTTATACTAAGTCAATTAATTGCACACATGCTAACCTGGAGTAATAAAACTAGAAATATATGCATTTCTTTGTATTGATGAAATGCTTTCTCTTTAGGGATGGCTGGTCATCCCTGGAGACAACTGGTCTTGTTATCTAAATAGAAAAGAATCACTTACTCTTAAACTACTAAGTTATAATCATCACCTTTGAAAGCTATTTTCCAAAAATAAATTGTCTATTTCAGTGTATCCCACTTCCAGAAATATAACCATAAGTTTAATCACAGTTCAGAGAAGCTTGTCTGAGATTCTGTTCTGTCTGTGATACATAAATTGTGAAATAGTTTCTGAAAGGAGTTGTGCCCAAATTAACTCTGATGTATATAATATATCCCTTAGAACTTTGAAATTTCAATTTTATATTTGTCACTTTTCTTTGGTGTTGTATGTGGACACTTTTTATTTTAATATAATTTTAAATTTATACTTGAAAGATATATATATATATGTTTTTATATATGTATATATAAGAATTATATATATATTTATAAGAATAGTGCAAAGAATTATGATATATCCAATTCACGAATTGTTTGTATTTCTATTATTTTGTTTGTTTGTTTTCTTTCTCTAGAAATGCAACTATATTTTTTCCTCTAACCATTTAAGAATAAGTTGGAGACCTCATGTCCCTATAAATCGAGTGTGAATTATTGAAGAGTAGGAACATTGTCTTTATTTCAGTTCAGTTCAGTCCCTCAGTCGTGTCTGACTCTTTGCGACCCAATGGACTTCAGCACACCAGGCCTCCCTGTCCATCACGAACTCCCAGAGTTTACCCAAAATTATGTCCATTGAATCGGTAATGCCATCCAACCATCTCATCCTCTGTCCTCCTCTTCTCCTCCTGCCTTCAATCTTTCCCAGCATCAGGGTCTTTTCATATGAGTCAGTTCTTCATATCAGGTGGCCAAAGCATTGGAGTTTCAGCTTCAACATCAGTCCTTCCAATGAACATTCAGGACTGATCTCCTTTAGGATAGACTGGTTGTATCTCCTTGCAGTCCAAGGGACTCTCAAGAGTTTTCTCCAACACCACAGTTCAAAAGCATCAATTCTTTGGTGCTCAGCTTTCTTTATAGTCCAACTCTTACATCCATACATGACTACTGGAAAAACCATAACCTCAACTAGACAGACCTTTGTTGGCAAAGTAATGTCTCTGCTTTTTAATATGCAGTCTAAGCTGGTCATAACTTTTCTTCCAAGGAGGAAGTGTCTTTTAATTTCATGGCTGCAGTCACTATCTACAGTGATTTTGGAGCCCCCCAAAATAAAGCCTGTCACTGTTTCCACCGTTTCCCCATCTATTTGCCGTGAAGTGATGGGACCAGATGCCATGATCTTAGTTTTCTGAATGTTGAGCTTTAAGCCAACTTTTTCACTCTCCACTTTCACCTTCATCAAGAGGCTCTTTAGTTCTCTTCACTTTCTGCCATAAGGGTGGTGTCATCTGCATATCTGAGGTTATTGATATTTCTCCCAGCAATCTTGATTCCAGCTTGTGTTCCATCCAGCCCAGTGTTTCTCATGATGTACTCTGCATATATGTTAAATAAGCAGGGTGACAATATACAGCCTTGACGTACTCCTTTTCCTACTTGGAACCAGTGTGTTCCATGTCTAGTTCTAACTGTTGCTTCCTGACCTGCATACAGATTTCTCACAAGGCAGGTCAGGTGGTCTGGTATTCCCATCTCTTTCAGGATTTTCCAGAGTTTGCTGTGGTCCACACAGTCAAAGGCTTTGACATAGTCAATAGAGCAGAAATAGATGTTTTTCTGGAACTCTCTTGCTTTTTTGATGATCCAGCAGATGTTGGCAATTTGATCTCTGGTTCCTCTGCTTTGTCTAAAACCAGCTTGAACATCTGGAAGTTCACAGTTCATGTATTGTTGAAGCCTGGCTTGGAGAATTTTGAGCATCTGACATAAACATAAACGAGTTACCAATACAGAAAATTAAAGATTGAGATAGCACTGTTTTCTAATGCCCATATTCAAATTTCATCAATTGTATTAATAATATCCTTTAGAACTGTTTTTTTCCTGGGACTAGGATCCAAACAGGGATCAGAGATCACATTTCCCTGCATCTTTTCTGGTCCCTTCTAATTTGAAATACTGCTAATCCATGATCCTTTTGTGTATAGTTCTTTTCTTGGATGGGGAGGTAAAATTTTTGTGTAGTAGACTGCATATATTTAATTTTGATGAATGCCTTTGATCAGCACTACCTCAATACATAAGATATCCCCATCATCTCAGTCCTCCTTATAGGTGCAAACATAGTTTTTATATATTGTGTTCGGCTTCTTGAGCTCAGCATAATGACTTTGTAATGTGCTCATGTCTTTGCAGAGAGCAGTTGTTCACACTGTGTGTTACTGTTATATTATTTGTATATATTTTATGTTTATTTAGCAGTTTGAATTGGTGGGAAATTGTTACTTTTTTGGATGTTGTGATTAACTGACTTTAAATATTTTGTGCAAGTTCTTTTTAATTTAATTTTGTGTATGTCCATTTAAAATTATTTTGAGTAAATACTTAAGAATAAATTGCTATATCATAGGATAAATACTGTTTTACTTTTACAAAAACTTGCCTAAACTGTTTCTGAAGTGGTTGTTTCATTTTGTATTCCTACCAAATACGTATGAGAGTTGCCAGTACTAGAATAGGTAAAATTAATCGATGATTTTAAAAAAAAAATTTTTTTTTTAGAGTTGGAATAATTCCACAACAATAGCCAATGCCCATTTTCACAGATAACACCCCTGTACCTTGATAAGATTACTAGTCAGATTTCTAGAACTCCCTAATAAATATTCAGCCCTTCTTTCCACCTCTGTTTTCTGAAGCTTATGATCTGTCAATTATACAGTTATGCAGATTGCCAAGCTCTTCTCCAAGATCTTAAGAGTTGTCTGCTTTTCAACTTTTTCACAAGTTTAACTGAGGGACTTAATATTCAGGTTGAATAGTCCATTCAACCAACTATTCATGCATTATTGTAGGAATTCTATGTTATGTTTGATTATCAAGTTAGACAGCCCTTAATACAGTTATCTGGAATATGTTATTTTGCCACTCACAAATTTCCTTTGCAATTTAAAATAATATTTTTCTTAATGTTGTTATTTTGCAGGTGAAACTTCATTGATTTGTTTTCAGCTTTATTGACATATAACTGGCATATAACATGATATAATCAAGGTGAACAATGTGAATTCAATACCCATTTATGTCTTGATAATACCTATTCTAACAGGTTAGAAGTGATATCTCACTGCATTTTTTATTTGCTTTTGATGATTATTAGTAATTCTAAGTATATTTTCATACTTGTTGGATATTTGTCTGCTTTCTTTGGGAAAATTTCTATTCAAGTCCACTACCAATTTTAAAAATCAGGTTGTTCATTTTTTATTAATGATGTTTATGGATTTCTTATGTATTTTGCATATTAACCCTTTGTCATATGTGTGTGTGCTAAGTCACTTCAGTCGTGTCTGACTCTTATCAACCCTATGGACTGTAGCCCACCTGTCCATTGAATTCTCCAGGTATGAATACTTGAGTGGGTTGCCATGCCCTTCTCCAGAGAATCTTCCCAACCCAGGGATTGAACCTGCATCTCTTGCATTTCCTGCAGTGGTAGGTGCGTTCTTTACCATTAGTGCCTCCTGGGAAGCCCATCATATATAGTTTGTCAATAGTTTCTTTCATTTCATACATTGCCTTTTAATGTTGTTGACTGTTTCTTTTGTTGTGGAGAAGATTTTTAGTTTAATGGTTTAATGTACTACCATTTGTTGATTTTTGCATTGTGGCTTATGTTTTAGATGGCATAGCCATAAAGTCATTGCCAAGACTCTTATCAAGATTATTCTCTCTGCTTTCTTTTGGGAGTTGTGGTTTCAGGTCTTACATTAAATCTTCAACCCATTTTGAGTTAATTTTTATATGTACTATAGAATAGGAATCCAACTCCACTATTTTGCCTGTGAATATCTACTTTCTCTAACACCATTTATCAGAGAATCTTATTTCCCAGTAGAGAATTATTGGCTTCCTTATCAAATATTGGTTGACCATATGTGTGTGAATTTATTTCTGAGGTCTTGAATATGTTCCATGGGTCGTTATGTCTATTTTTATACCAGTGTCCATTGGTCTATGTGTCTGTTTTAATGCCACGTTTTGATTACTATAATTTTGTAATATAGTTTGAAATCAGGAAGTTTGATACCTCCAACTTCATTCTAGCTCATGAATACTTTGTCTATTTTGAGTCTGTTATAGTTATATATATGTATTTCATTGCTTTTCTGTTACTGTGAAAAATGTCATTGGAATTTTTATAGGAATTGCAATTGAATCTATAGATGACTTTGGATAGTATAGACATTTTAATGATGTTAATTCTTCTGAATGTGAACATAAGGTATCCTTCCAGTTATTTGTGTATTCATTTCTTTCTTCAACATTCTGTATTTTTTGTACATAAATCTTCTGTTTCCTTGTTTAAATTTATTCATAAGAACTTTATTGTTTCTGATGATATAAGCTAGATTGCCTTCTTTATTTCTCTTTTAAATAGCTCATTATTAGTGTATAGCAGTGCAATTGATTTTTGTACATTAATTTAGTATCTTGAAACTTTACTGAATTCGTTTTTTATGTCTGACAGGTTTTTGGTAGTCTTTAGGATTTCCTATGTACAGGAATATGTCATCAGCAAAGACAGAACTTATACTTCAACATCTATACACTCTTCGTAGCTAGGGAGTTCAGTTTCATGCCAAGCAGTGCCAACTTAGGGAATAGGGTGTTGCAGGCAAAACAAGCCAACTTCTTCCCTTGTTTGTGCTGTTATTCTCAAGTCTTTAGTTCTGTCATGTTGCTGAAATTTCTTATGTGGACTGTAGAGCTCTCCCAGAGCTGTTTTCATTCATGGATAGCTGTCTAGTTGTTACTTTGTAAGGGAGAAAGGGAAATAGAGACTGAAGTCTCCCATGTCTCCATCTTGGTGATGTCACTCTTGAAATTGAACTTTATAAATGGGAGAAGTTGTTTCTTTCTTCTTTCTGGGATTATGATATCTGATTCTGCCTTAAGTTTTATCATGTATGACAACTAAATGCATTTTTAAAGAAGTGAGATATCATGTATTTAAACCTTCAAAAACAAATGCAAACAAAAATTCCAAGAATAGTAACAACAAAACTCATCTGCTTCATTCTGAACGTCTTCAGCAACATTGTCATTTGGGGAGTGTCTAGTTTTCATTGTGGACTAAACACCTTTGACCTGACTTACTGCTTTAAAATCTCCAGTGCCTGATAACAGGCTTAGTTTTATTTTCCCTAAGGGTCTGAGGTTTAACTGCATTTTAGCTCTTAAAAATAAAATACATGTGTCTATTTACAATATCTCTTTGTCATTATCAGAGAAAAGTTTCTTGTTTAACTAGACCACTAATGGCCTTAACCAAAGGAAAATATCTTACTGAAACAAATTATTTGTTTTGAAAATAGTAGTGTCAAGTGTACAGATCAAATCAGTCGCTCAGTCATGTCTGACTCTTTGCGACCCCATGAATCGCAGCACGCCAGGCCTCCCTGTCCAGCACCAACTCCCGGAGTTCACTCAGACTCACGTCCATCGAGTCATTGATGCCATCCAGCCATCTCATCCTCTGTCGTCCCCTTCTCCTCCTGCCCCCAATCCCTCCCAGCATCAGAGTCTTTTCCAATGAGTCAACTCTTCGTATGAGGTGGCCAAAGTACTGGAGTTTCAGCTTTAGCATCATTCCTTCCAAAGAAATCCCAGGGCTGATCTCCTTCAGAATGGACTGGTTGGATATCCTTGCAGTCCAAGGGACTCTCAAGAGTCTTCTCCAACACCACAGTTCAAAACCATCAATTCTTCGGCACTCAGCCTTCTTCACAGTCCAACTCTCACATCCATACATGACCACAGGAAAATCCATAGCCTTGACTAGTCAGACCTTTGTTGGCAAAGTAATGTCTCTGCTTTTGAATATGCTATCTAGGTTGGTCATAACTTTCCTTCCAAGGAGTAAGCGTCTTTTAATTTCATGGCTGCAGTCACCATCTGCAGTGATTTTGGAGCCCAGAAAAATAAAGTCTGACACTGTTTCCACTGTTTCCCCATCTATTTCCCATGAAGTGATGGGACCAGATGCCATGATCTTCGTTTTCTGAATGCTGAGCTTTAAGCCAACTTTTTCACTCTCCACTTTCACCTTCATCAAGAGGCTTTTGAGTTCCTCTTCACTTTCTGCCATCAGGGTGGTGTCATCTGCATATCTGAGGTTATTGATGTTTCTCTTGGCAATCTTCATTTCAGCTTGTGTTTCTTCCAGTCCAGCATTTCTCAGATGTACTCTGCATATAAGTTAAATAAACAGGGTGACAATATACAGCCTTGATGAACTCCTTTTCCTATTTGGAACCAGTCTGTTGTTCCATGTCCAGTTCTAACTGTTGCTTCCTGACCTGCATACAAATTTCTCAAGAGGCAGATCAGGTGATCTGGTATTCCCATCTCTTTCAGAATATTCCACAGTTTATTGTGATCTGCACAGTCAAAGGCTTTGGCATAGTCAATAAAGCAGAAATATATGTTTTTCTGGAACTCTCTTGCTTTTTCCATGATCCAGCGGATGTTGGCAATTTGATCTCTGGTTCCTCTGCCTTTTCTAAAACCAGCTTGAACATCAGGAAGTTCACGGTTCACATATTACTCAAGCCTGGCTTGGACAATTTTGAGCATTACTTTACTAGCGTGTGAGATGAATGCAATTGTGTGGTAGTTTGAGCATTCTTTGGCATTGCCTTTCTTTGGGATTAGAATGAAAACTGACCTTTTCCAGTCCTGTGGCCACTGCTGAGTTTTCCAAATTTGCTGGCATATTGAGTGCAGCACTTTCACAGCATCATCTTTCAGGATTTGGAATAGCTCAACTGGAATTCCATCACCTCCACTAGCTTTGTTCGTAGTGATGCTTTCTAGGGCCCACTTGACTTCACATTCCAGGATGTCTGGCTCTAGGTCAGTGATCACACCATCGTGATTATCTGGTTCATGAAGCTCTTTTTTGTACAGTTCTTCTGTGTATTCTTGCCATCTCTTCTTAATATCTTCTGCTTCTGTTAGGTCCATACCATTTCTGTCCTTTATCAAGCTCATCTTTGCATGAAATGTTCCTTTGGTATCTCTGATTTTCTTGAAGAGATCCCTAGTCTTTCCCATTCTGTTGTTTTCCTCTATTTCTTTGCATTGATCGCTGAAGAAGGCTTTCTTATCTCTTCCCGCCATTCTTTGGAACTCTGCATTCAGATGTTTATATCTTTCCTTTTCTCCTTTGCTTTTCGCTTCTCTTCTTTTCACAGCTATTTGTAAGGCCTCCCCAGACAGCCATTTTGCTTTTTTGCATTTCTTTTCCATGGGAATGGTCTTGATCCCTGTCTCCTGTACGATGTCACGAACCTCATTCCATAGTTCATCAGGCACTCTATCTATCAGATCTAGGCCCTTAAATCTATTTCTCACTTCCACTGTATAATCATAAGGGATTTGATTTAGGTCATACCTGAATGGTCTAGTGGTTTTCCCTACTTTCTTCAATTTAAGTCTGAATTTGGCAATAAAGAGTTCATGATCTGAGCCACAGTCAGCTCCTGGTCTTGTTTTTGCTGACTGTATAGAGCTTCTCCATCTCTGGCTACAAAGAATATAATCAATCTGATTTCAGTGTTGACCATCTGGTGATATCCATGTATAGAGTCTTCTCTTGTGCTGTTGGAAGAGGGTGTTTGTTATGACCAGTGCATTTTCTTGGCAAAACTCTATCAGTCTTTGCCCTGCTTCATTCCATATTCCAAGGCCAAATTTGCCTGTTAATCCAGGTGTTTCTTGACTTCCTACTTTTGCATTCCAGTCCCCTATAATGCAAAGGACATCTGGAGAAGGAAATGGCAAACCACTTCAGTATTCTTGCCTTGAGAACCCCATGAACAGCATGAAAAGGCAAAATGATAGGATACTGAAAGAGAACCTCCCCAGATCAGTAGGTGCCTAATATGCTACTGGAGATCAGTGGAGAAATAACTCCAGAAAGAATGAAGGGATGGAGCCAAAGCAAAAAGAATACCCAGCTGTGGATGTGACTGGTGATAGAAGCAAGGTCCGATGCTGTAAAGAGCAATATTGCATAGGAACCTGGAATGTCAGGTCCATGAATCAAGGCAAATTGGAAGTGGTCAAACAAGAGATGGCAAGAGTGAATGTCGACATTCTAGGAATCAGCGAACTGAAATGGACTGGAATGGGTGAATTTAACTCAGATGACCATTATATCTACTACTGTGGGCAGGAATCCCTCAGAAGAAATGGAGTGGCCATCATGGTCAACAAAAGAGTCCGAAATGCAGTACTTGGATGCAATCTCAAAAACGACAGAATGATCTCTGTTCGTTTCCAAGGCAAACCATTCAATATCACAGTAATCCAAGTCTATGCCCCAACCAGTAACGCTGAAGAAGCTGAAGTTGAATAATTCTATGAAGACCTACAAGACCTTTTTAGAACTAACACCCAAAAAAAGATGTCAAGAGTACAAATAGATCTTTAATTGATGAGCAATATCCCAACAATTAGTTCTGCGCCTAAGTATTCCCCTTCTGCTAACCACTCATCACACTGCTTCTCATCTTAGGTCAGGACCCATCATCTCCTGCTTGGTTAGTTTTTTTGGCTCCCATCTTGTGCCCCATTCCCCAACTCCCCCCCCCACCAGCAGCCAAACTCATCTTTCTAAAATGCTGTTATATCTATATCCCTCTTCTCTGCTTAGAACATTTCATTACCTTCCTTCCCAAGTACCTCTCTATAATTCAAAATAATGTTTAACCTTCTTGAAAAGTGAAATAGCTCAGTCGTGTCTGACTCTTTGCTACCCCGTGGACTGTAGCCTACCAGGGTTCTCTGTTCATGGGATTTTCCAGGTAAGAGTACCGGAGTGGGTTGCCATTTCCTTCTCCAGGGGGTCTTCCTGACCCAGGGATTGAATCCAGGTCTCCTGCATTGTAGGCAGACGCTTTACCCTCTGAGCCAAAACTCTGCAGATCCCATCTTACCTCTCCTATCTCCTCTCTTACCTTTGCTACTTTTCACCCCTAATCTGCTTGCAACTGTACTCTATAGCCTTATAGGTGCACTTATGTGTATGGAACTGTGTGCATGTTCTTTCTTTGATCCGGAAAACTCCACAGTGTTTTTGCCCTTTACCAGTTAATTATTCTTCCTTGATGTACTTACTAGTGACTAGGGGAAGGAGCTGATGATTATTTTTAATTGGCCATGTATACATCTCTGACTCTGGGATCTTGTATTCCAAAGATGAGAATACATTAGCATCTAGGGAAAAAATGAAGATATTCCAGAAAGGGCATGATTCTTGAGTTCAAAAAGATTATGGAGCACTAAAGCAATAGAAAGAAGCCAGCCGAGCTGAAGAGCTATAGAATGGAATAACCAGGGTAGGAAAAATGGTAAAATATAAAGCTGGAGAGGGATAGAGTGTTTAAATCATGTATAGAGTTACAGACTATTCAAAGGATTTGGATTTAGTCGATGATCATTTCTAAATCACTGATAAGTTTTAATCAGACAAGAGGCTTAGTCTAAAGATATTTTAAATGATATATCTGTTTGCTTTATTAATAGTGGGTAAATGTGAGGGAGAATGAAATTGGCAGGTGAGAGCCCAGCTAGAAAGTTTCTATGATGTTTGGAAAGGATATGATGATAGCTTGGGTTAGAGTGGAAGTATTGGATCAAAAAAGCTATTAATATAAGCTATAATTTAGAAGTAGAGTCAAATAGATGTGCTAATGGATAGAGAGTTGAAGAAAATTGTCTTACATTTAGGTAGAGAATTTAAAGACTAGTATTTTTCAAGTTTTTCCCTTTTCCCCCCTGAAATAACAGCTGATAGACAAGAAACTGTAATAGATGCCTGAAGCTTACACGCTCACTTATTTTAACAACTTTCCACCTTGCTAGACTTTAGCTGATCTCTTGGCTATCCAGGTGCATTCATGTATGACTACAAGATGCTCGTTATTTATATTATCTAATAAAGTGGACTGCAATAGATGATCTTGTCAGGACAATGCATTGCTCTCCTTGCCGAATTGATATGACATGTTATTCTACCTTCCAACCCAAACTGTAAACCTATCTCACTACCATCACATTAATTTTCCTCAGTAACAAATTCTATTAATGTTCTCTCCTGCTAAACATGGTTTTCATGACCCACAATGTTCAGGACAAAATTTATCTTTCAGGCTTGGTATCACTTATACATCCCATGTTTCAGCAAAAAATAACTACTCTGTGTTCCTTAAGCACTCCAGAATCTTGCTATCCTCTCGCTTTGTTCTGTAGTCTTCAGTAAGACATATTAGAATCCTATCTGTCTAATAAAATTCTACCATCATCAGGGATTGGAATGATGATAATGCATAGTGAGTAAGAGAATTAATGAAGAAACATGGGTTAGAATCTGCCCCTCTAACTTATTGGATATGTGGCCTTCAACTAATACTTGTGCTCAGTTGTGTCTGACTCTCTACAACCACCATGGACTAGCCCACCAGGCTCTTATATCTGTGGGGTTTTTCAGGGAAGAACACTGGTGTGGGTTGCCATTTATTCCTCCAAGAAATCTTCCTAACTCAGGGACTGAACCCACATCTCCTGCATCTCCTGTGTTGCAGGCAGGTCGAACCTGCTGAGCCACATTCTTACCTTCCCCTAAGGGCCAATTTCCCTTTTTCTAAGATGGGGAAAAAAGCAGTATCTATCTTATAATCTTGCTTTAAAAATTAAGTGGCATATTGTAATAACAGATTTCACAAGAGTGACATAAAAATAAGCATGTAATGATTGATATTGATAGCTTTATTAAGACTCACTTTAAATGCTATGGAAGTGTTAGTCACTCAGTTGTGTCCAACTCTTGGGAATACCATGGAATGTAACCCACCAGGCTCCTCTGTCCATGGGATTCTCCAGGCAAAAATACTGGAGTGGGTTGCCATGTCCTTCTCCAGAGGATCTTTGTGACCCAGGGATCGAACCAGCATTTCCTATATCTCCTGCATTGCAGGCGGATTCTTTACCACTGAGCCACCAGAGAAGCCTTAAATGTTATAACTGTATTATAAAAATCTCATGATATTGGTTTGAACTATCAACTTAAATGGAATGTTATATATTACAATTCTTTATACACATCCACATAAGCACACACACACACACACTCATATATATGTGACCAAAAATAACCTCTTACATTTTCACTATCATAACAATTTTATCATCTGTGACATACTTATCTTATTCTGATGAACATTAAGTGTGTGTATATACCACTGAATAATTTCAGGTGCTGAACATTTTTTCCTCTGCTCTACACCAAGTTTTTAGAAGACTTGTTTCCTTTTTCCAAATTGCTTGTACTCGCAGCTTCTACTAAATGAGAGTAAGCCACAGCTCTCACTGCTCTGTTACAGGTAACTGGGACTTGGCTAGAACCCTGGCCCTTGTTTTGTGTGGTATATTCTTTCCCTTCTTGACATAGAAATTAAAGTTCACACCAGTCAGAATGGCTGCGATCCAAAAGTCTACAAATAATAAATGCTGGAGAGGGTGTGGAGAAAAGGGAACCCTCTTACACTGTTGGTGGGAATGCAAACTAGTACAGCCACTATGGAGAACAGTGTGGAGATTCCTTAAAAAACTGGAGATAGAACTGCCTTATGATCCAGCAATCTCACTGCTAGGCATACACACTGAGGAAACCAGAAGGGAAAGAGACACGTGTACCCCAATGTTCATCGCAGCACTGTTTATAATAGCCAGGACATGGAAGCAACCTAGATGCCCATCAGCAGATGAATGGATAAGAAAGCTGTGGTACATATACACAATGGAGTATTACTCAGCCATTAAAAAGAATACATTTGAATCAGTTCTAATGAGGTGGATGAAACTGGAGCCTATTATACAGAGTGAAGTAAGCCAGAAGGAAAAACACCAATACAGTATACTAACGCATATATATGGAATTTAGAAAGATGGTAACAATAACCCTGTGAATGAGACAGCAAAAGAGACAGTGATGTATAGAACAGTCTTATGGACTCTGTGGGAGAGGGAGAGGGTGGGAAGATTTGGGAGAATGGCATTGAAACATGTAAAATATCATGTATGAAATGAGATGCCAGTACAGGTTCGATGCACGATACTGGACGCTTGGGGCTAGTGCACTGGGATGACCCAGAGGGATGGTATGGGGAGGGAGGAGGGAGGAGGGTTCAGGATGGGGAACACATGTATACATGTGGTGGATTCATTTTGATATTTGGCAAAACTAATACAATTATGTAAAGTTTAAAAATTAAATAAAATTTAAAAAAAAAAAAAAAAAAGAAATTAAAGTTAGAGAATCTGTCACTTTGAGCCCAGTAAAGCCAGAGCCTGGAGTGGCCATGTTGAAGTCTAATATGTTCCAAAACAGACAAAGGCATGATGGAAAGACATACTAGAATGGCATTTGAGTGCCCAAAGAAGGAGAGATGGAAATCATCTAATCTATTGACAGATAAAATCATCTAAATTCAAAACTTTCTTTTTTCTAGTGTCAGTACTTTCTGAAGCCTAACCACACTTCCTGCCAGGTCTTGAAATTGAGGTATCCTATGCCCTTGCATGAAATCATCTCTGCTTTGAGCAAGTTTCTGTTACTAACAAGAAAGTCATCCTTGTTGGAGACTACATCCATATCTTCTTTCCTTTTATGTGCTAGTAGCCATATGAGCATCTTTTTCAACTTCTTTTATGCACAACCCCTAGCTCAGTGCCTCACACAGAACGGTATTAACAATCTGGATAACCCTTAATTGTTTTGAAAGTGAAATTGCTAGTTGCTCAGTCATGTCGGATTTTGCAATCCCATAGACTGTAGCCCACCAGACTCCTCTGTCCGTGGAATTCTCCAGGCAAGAATACTAGAGTGGGTAGCCATTCCCTTCCTCAAGGGACTTTCCCGACCAAGGCATTAAACCTGGGTCTCCTGCATTGCAGGCAGATTCTTAACTGTCTGAGCCACCAGGGAAGTCGATTGTTTTTACCATTTATAATCTTGAATTTAATACCGTGCTGCTCAGAGTACTGAATCAGACATATTTAACAAGAGAATTAAATTGA
Source organism: Bos grunniens (assembly GCF_055505025.1). Taxonomy (NCBI): domain Eukaryota; kingdom Metazoa; phylum Chordata; class Mammalia; order Artiodactyla; family Bovidae; genus Bos; species Bos grunniens. Next base: position 46,851,585 of record NC_141168.1, on the reverse strand, counting down.
TTTTCTTTGAGAACTTTGGTAGCATTTTATAAAAATCCTTGAGATTTTCTCTAAGCCCCTGGATTTGGATAAACCTGTGCTGGGAATTACTAAATTTGACTCAAGTATAATAAGGAGCATAATTGGCTTTTCATATTAGTAATTTACATGCATTTGGAAAAAGCAAAGCTATTTCCTGAATAGGAACCTTAGTAAATAATAATTTTTATGCAGTAGAATTGTATTCCAAAGGTTTTACTTGTTAACCAAGGAGAAGGCAGATGTTCTTAGGTTGTTGGCCCAGAGACATTCTAAGTTTCGGATGTTAAATCCCAAGTGAACATTTCAAAGCTTTCACAGATGCATGTTTTTAAAACTACAATTTAAGTGAAATGAAAAATATAACATGAAATGTAATGTAAAAATCTTGGCCCTGTGAGGATGGCAATGGCATGATGCTAAGGGAAAGTGATGCTGGGTAACAAAGTACGTAAAGAATCTATAAGGGAAAATAGAGTGTAGAGGTTACCAGCCAGATGGAGTCAAGCAGCATGGACTTCAGGTAAATTCTGTAAAACTGGTTTTTAGTTGTATACTCCTGGGCAAGTTACTCAGCATCTCTCAGCCTCAATTTTCTCCTCAGAAAAAAGTAAGTTGTGGGTACAAATAGTAGCTACAGGGCTTCATGGGAAATTAAATCATATTATTTAAGTAAAGGGCTTAGTGTAATGCCTAACATGTGAAAATCTCATAATTTATGTGGGCGGGTGCTGTTCTTGCTTTGTTGTAGCCATTATAGGCAGATTTTCATCTGATTTTACTTGTTTTATGACTCTTATAAATTGGTTGGAAAGGACTATAAAACTTCATCATTTATTTATAAATAAATGGTACTTGAAACTTGAAAGGGCAAACATCAAAATGTTAACAAGGATCTTTGCTAATAAATTAGCTGAATGAATATTTTTAATTCTTTCTATTTTGTGCAATCAAAATGGCCATAAAGCTCCCCTCAGTTTTTACTGAACTTTAGACAAGTTTCTTCCTTGCTATAGACCCCTGACCTTCCTTTCCTTAGAGCATTTATTTTGGAAAACATGCAATTGTAAGTGTTTTCTCTGTCAGTTTAAGATGTAAATGTTCTATATTCCAGAAATGTCTTTCTTAAGACCTGAGAGTCAGTCCTTTGAAGTACAATCATGGGATGAGAAAGAGTCCCTGTCACCTAGTCTTTGGGGGAGGATGGAAGCCTAATTTCAAGATGGGACAGTTAATAAACACAGATGGCCTGCTTCCATTGATGGGCCTCCCTGGAGTATCCTTTAGTACTATTTCATTAGCACATCCTAGCCTTTGAAACGGAGAAGGCAATGGCACCCCACTCCAGTACTCTTGCCTGGAAAATCCCACGGATGGAGGAGCCTGGTAGGCTGCAGTCCATGGGGTCGCTGAGAGTCAGACATGACTGAGGGACTTCACTTTCACTTTTCACTTTCCTGCACTGGAGAAGGAAATGGCAACCCACTCCAGTGTTCTTGCCTGGAGAATCCCAGGGATGGGGGAGCCTGGTGGGCTGCCGTCTATGGGGTCACACAGAGTCGGACACAACTGAAGTGACTTAGCAGCAGCAGCAGCAGCCTTTGAAAATCCTCCTGCTTTTTGTTTCACTGGATTTACCTTCAGTGTCTCTCCCCTGTTGCAACAGTCCACCTCCTTTATTGAATACAATCTTCCTTGATTATTCAGCTTGTCTGGTGCAGTCTTTTTTATATCACAAGCATATTTATGGTAAAAATGAAAACACAAGGGGGACATGTTTGTCTCTGTGTACATAAGAGAATGTTTGCTAACTAAAATATCTAAAGAAGACCTGAAGTTCGGTCTCTTAAAGCATTTGCCTTCAGACAGACTTGTTTCTTAGCAGATTATAGTAGTTGTATTTCTGCACAACCTGCTGGCTTCCAACACTTGGCTCTAGGGATGAGGGGAGTGTCAGCCCCAAAGACCTAGTAACTGATTTTCAATATTTCATCATAATAAGTATGATAAACATAAATATTATATATCCCCAAGGAAAAAAAGGGCTTTGCTAATAAGGTTTCAAGCTCCACCAGATTATTTTATATATTCATATTTTCCTTTTTCTGGTATTATTTTTTAAAAAGAGTTTTTTTCCAGCTCACTTATATTTGAACTTCATATGAAATTGATTCACTTATGGTTTCATACCTGTTATACTTGAATATTGATGTATGCTATTTTATGATCATATTTATTCTAATAAATTTGTAAAGCAGCTAATGGTTACAAAGAGTCAGGCATGACTGAGCACACATGCACACACACACACACAATGGTTGGATGATTTTGTTTAGGAAAAATGACATATGTGGCCTTCTGAACTTATCATTTCTAATATATTTAATAATTTTTGCCCAAGTTTTGAATTACCATAGTTAATAAGGTTTAGGAAATTTGATTAAAAATAGACTAAATGAAATAATGGGTAAATAGAGAACACCATTAAATAGCTGTTGATAGCTGAATTATCTAAACAGATTTCATTTTGTGAGGCATAATTTATCTCCAAATTTCAGTTCATTGCATAATCAAATTATAGTTGTGTCTTCATGATATTTTTTGATTTGAATGTGAAAGCAGGTCAAATACTAATAAGGAAGGAAATAGAAGAAAAAGATAACCTTTGCCAAGGTCAAGAATCTCACTTTGCCTATCTCTCTTCTTATTCTGTCAAGTCCTGAAATCTTTCCACTGTACTTTGACTCACAACTGTAAACTGTATTTATTTATTTTGCTTGAAATATCCTCATATCAACTGGTGTTCTTTTTTTTATAGGCATATTAAACGCTATAATATTATGTGACTCTTACATTGAGAAGATAAAATTTTGAGGCACTGAATTCATTAGTTTCAAATGTTTCTTAAGACAACAAAAACAGCAGAAATAATGTGGTAGACTTTCTCTTTTTTAAGTCAGCTAATTTCAGAACTGATGGTAAAGATACTATTATATGAAGGAATTAAAGCAAGACATCTTATGACATGACTATAACTTGCATATCATTCCCAGAAAGAAGCTATCATAGGCAATTTGAGTAGTTGTTAAGAACAAAGATTCAAGAATTAGACTTTTTTCCCAAAACTTATTACTAATCCTGGCAATATTATTACAAGGAACAGATTTTGTTCATTTGTACAGTTTTATCTAGGGATGAATTTCTAGATAAGGAATGCACAGCCAATGGGATAGTATATATAGAAATATAATTGCTGTTGCCAAATTCCCTTCTGAAGGGATTGCACCCCTTTTGACTCACACCAAAAGTGAATGGATGTGCCGTTTCCTCATACATCCAGTACTACTGCGGAAATCCCATGGACAGAGGAGCCTGATGGGTTACAGTTCATGCGGTTGCAAAAAGAGTCAGACACGACTTAGTAGCTAACCAGCAACAGTAATTATAAAACACAATGACAGGTCTGTTCCCTATGTCTGTGTCTCCATTGCTGCCCTGCGAATAGGTTCATCAGTACCGTCTTTCTAGATTCCACGTCAGGGGAAGGAGAGGGTGGGACAAATTGAGAGGATAGCATGGAAACACTTATATTACCATATGTAAAATAGATAGCAAGTGGGAATTTGCTATGTGACACAGGAGCTCAACCCAGTGCTCTGTGACAATCTAGAGGGGTGGGATGGGGTGAGAGATGGGAGCAGGGTTCAGGAGGGAGGGGACATATGTATACCTGTGGCTGATTCTTGTTGATATATGGTAGAGGCCAATGCAATGTTGTAAAGCATTTATCCTCTGATTAAAAAAAAAAAAAGTTAAAAAACAAAATGACTGTTAGTTTGAAAAGTGAGAAAAATGGAGTCTCTTTGATGGATATATTTCTTTATGAATATGATTATTTTATTTTTAACAGTAAAAATGAATCTAGGTCACCTTTCTTAGTACTTCTGCATTTCAACCTAGAAGTTTGAGTAATAAACACATTTGGAGATATTAATACAAAACACACAATGAATAATGCAGTTTTAGAAAAAAGTATGAATATAACCCTTTGTTTTAATATTTTTAAAACAGTAAATAGCATTCCTCAAAATTTTAAGTCATTTAAACCCTGGACAAATTTTATATAAATGTTATACATTTAAAGGCACACTAATGATTATATTCTACTTACATATCAAAATTTACTGAAAAACCTGAGAAGACTAATTTTGAAAAAACTTCTTTCAATGTTTTAAAAGTTTAAAATTTGTAAAGTATCTTGCTATTTCAAAGTAAAGTATAAGTTTGATCTCGGTGGTAATTCATCCACTTGGAATACTTTTCCAAGAAGATTTTGCAATCACTAAGAGAAAAAGAAAGAACATATGAAGTGCTATTTTTGATTAGCAATGGCTATGGATGTCAATAAAATTTTATTCAAGTAATTTCAATTTTGCAAGGACTACATTGCCAATCAAATTATTTGCTTGTCAAAAAAGTGCCAATTATTGAGAAAATAGCTAATGTGAACCTAACTTTCTATTATCTAGGAAGTAAAATTTTTGAAAATAAACTCTTCTCTAAAAATAAATAAAATCCAGTTTATTTTAGGAGATAAATCGAGTTAATATTGAAAGAGAAGACGTTTGCCCAACCTTGCCCAAAATCCACTTTCAATCAAGTATATATTCAGTTACAACTGTGGTTTCCCAGACTCTTAAAATTAGCAACAAGGCATGTGATATGGTTTCTCACAATGCATCTAATAAATGGAGCTATATTTTTGAAAAACAAAACCAAAAGTATTTTAAAAGACCACTTATCATTTTCACTTGCAAAAAACAAAGACCTCTGACTTTTTTTTTTTTAGTGTTATTCAAAATCAATGCTTCTTTTTATTTTTGGCTGAATTGGAGTGGGGCCGGATGTCCAAACACTTAACTATATTTCTCTTATTTCTTTTCTCTGCAGTACCTCCAGGCAAAGATAGGCAAGGTATAAAAAAAGACCATGAATCTCATATCTGCTTAATGTTGTTTTGTGTGAACAATGCTGGAGAAACACTTGAAATAAGAGATGATTCTATCTGTTGAGTTCTGAAATTAGTTGTGCATTAAGTTGCTCTGGGGGATTCTATCCAGCAAGAATATTCAGGGCTTGATCTCTTAACAAAGCCAGGCTTTTTTCAGTTAGACTTGCTGTAGGAAAGTTGGGAATGTTAAAGGTAAGTTAACATGTTAATAGAAATACAAACATATCTCATTTTATTATTCTTTACAGATTTTATACTTTTTAGAAATTGAAGGTTTGTAGGACCCCCTGAGCTATCAGATAATGTTTAACCTGTTTTGCAACAAAGTTTTTTTAACTAAGGTATGTGTATTTTTAAAGACATAACGTTGTTGCACACTTAATAGAGTTCAGTAGAGTATAAACAGAACTTTTATGTGGAATAGGAAACCAAAAAAATTATTGTGAATTGCTTTATTTTGATATTCACCTTATTGTAGTCATCTGAAATTGAAGCTGTGGTATCTCTGAGGTATGCCTATTCTAGAAGTTATCCCAGAAGCACTGGAGGTTCTTGAGTTTCATATTTATTACTATCAGTTAAATGAAACTGGATATTCCTCCAAATACCATATGTCTTTCTCCCACCACTACTATCTGCTTCTTTACTGCTTTCCTTGACTGTGTTATGTATTTCTCACTGGGAAAATATCTCATGTGGCGTGTAAATATGGAATTAATATTGCCCTTAACCTGAACTTACAAGAACAGGGTGGTTTCTCTCCCTGCAGTTGGCAAACTTTCTAGAAAAGGTCACATAGTACCTATTTTGAACTTGTATGTACATGGTGTGTCTCAGGGACTTTACCTCCGCCATTATAGCTTGACAGTAACCAGGGAGGAGACGTAATCAAGTGGTTGTGGCTATATTCCAGTAATACTTCATTGACAAAGATGGGCTGAAGGCCAAATTTGACTCAGGGACCTAACACTGTATACCTAAGTAGAAAATCAATTCCAAACCTTCTTGAAATAATTAGTAATTTTAAATTAAGGCCTTTATAATGTTGTGGAGTAAAAGGATCTGGAAATTTCTCTCTATCCTGCATTGCTGTCCAATGCCTTAGATCGTTTAGAGGAGAATTTTATATTTGAAGGAAGCCGTGCTCTTAATTGAACACTAACTGCACTCATCTCTTTTGACAACATTTGGCAACTTCATTTGGGCAGACGCTACTAGTCAGCTACTCACTGACTATTCCACTCTTTTTCCTTATGAAAAAATCCAGATTTGTATAAGGCATGGCCACACACCTCACTAAAATCTTGAATTTCTCATACCGCTTGCTTAAATGTTAATAGCATGTGACAACCTCTAGCAAATGATACTGCAATGAAGTCTACTTGGTCCAGTTTCCAAAACACTGCTGTCTTTAAGAAAAAATAGTAGAGTCAGCTTTTATTCTTGGCTCTTCCAAAGCCTTTGACTGTGTGGATCACAATAAATTGTGGAAAATTCTGAAAGAGATGGGAATACCAGACCACCTGACCTACCTCTTGAGAAATCTATATGCAGGGCGGGAACCAACAGTTAGAACTGGACATAGAACAACAGACTGGTTCCAAATAGGAAAAGGAGTATGTCAAGGCTGTATGTTGTCACCCTGCTTATTTAACTTATATGTAGAGTTCATCATGAGAAACGCTGGGCTGGATGAAGCACAAGCTGGAATCAAGATTGCTGGAAGAAATATCAATAACCTCAGATATGCAGATGACACCACCCTTATGGCAGAAAGTTAAGAGGAACTAAAAAGCCTCTTGATGAAAGTGAAAGAGGAGAGTGAAAAAGTTGGCTTAAAGCTCAAGATTCAGAAAACAAAGATCAGGGCATCCGGTCGAATCACTTCATGGGAAATAGATGGGGAAACAGTGGAAACAGTGTTAGACTTTATTTTTGGGGGCTCCAAAAATCACCACAGATGGTGATTGCAGCCATAAAATTAAAAGACGCTTACTCCTTGGAAGGAAAGTTATGACCAACCTAGATAGCATATTCAAAAGCAGAGACATGACTTTGCCAACAAAGGTTCATCTAGTCAAGGCTATGGTTTTTCCAGTGGTCATATATGGATGTGGGAGTTGGACTGTGAAGAAAGCTGAGTGCCGAAGAATTGATGCTTTTGAACTGTGGTGTTGGAGAAGACTCTTGAGAGTCCCTTGGACTGCAAGGAGATCCAACCAGTTTATTCTGAAGGAGATCAGCCCTGGAATTTCTTTGGAAGGAATGATGCTAAAGCTGAAACTCCAGTACTTTGGCCACCTCATGTGAAGAGTTGACTCATTGGAAAAGACTGATGCTGGGAGGGATTGGGGGCAGGCGGAGAAGGGGACAACAGAGGATGAGATGGCTGGTTGGCATCACCGACTCGATGGATGTGAGTCTGAGTGAACTCCGGGAGTTGGTGATGGACAGGGAGGCATGACGTGCTGCAGTTCATGGGGTTGCAAAGAGTCGGACACAACTGAGCAACTGAACTGAACTGAACTTCTTTCTTTCTTCTTACTTGGAGAGCAATTCTGATAACTGATATTTCTCAAGTATATTGCAACCAGAAGGATAAAATTGCTAAAAACTGATTGCTGAAAGAAGATTGGGCTGTGGACTTCCTTAAGAAGGCATAAGTACCATGGTTTGCTTGAATATAGATTCTTGGTTAAGAGTGAAATAAACTTCATTTGATTATGTCACTATAGCCAAGTTTCTGATACATATAGCTCTACTCATTATTAACTGGTATCTGGTATCATGAGCTTTAAAACATCAACTCTATTTGTATGAGTCACATGATACAAAATTCAATTTTATACCAGAGTCTAATTTCATTGATTTCTCATGTCTGTTCTATCTTTATTTTAATAGTTTCTTCTTAAAGACAGTTCTATTTCAGAAAAGCATTTAGACAGGGAATTGAAAAAAAAAAATCTCAGAAACACTTTCTCCGTGCTAAGACATGAAAAAATTCTCAGAAACACTTTCTCTGTGCTAAGACAATCTTAGTTTGCAGGGTTGTTCAGGTTAAGTACTTTCACCTGCAATATTCTCAGCAGGCATTGCTAGTCCTAAACTAGGGTATGAAAGAGTGGGAGGATGAAGTGGAAGCGGAAAGAGCTTTTAAAAATCAATATAATGCTAGGTTGTATAAGATGCTGAAATACAAGAAATTGCTCTTAAAGAAACAGCTGGAGAGCTGGGTCAGAGTGCATTAGGTCAAGTTTTCTCTATGAACTGAACTAGGAGGAGCTGACCGTGGAGGCGTTACACAGCTGGGAAAGAAAGCTACAGAGCAGATAATAACCTGCTAAATAAAGATTGTGTCACGACGGAAACCGAGCAGCCTTCCAGGAGGGCAGAGGTTGTCCATGGGGTTTCTTAAGATTTTCTTTTGAGACTCCTAGAACCTAGTGTAGAAACATTTATTTCCTAAAATGTCCCCAAAAGGAATGTGGTTAATTCTCTTTATATTTAAAAATAAATAGTTTCTTTTAATGCCTTGGTCTTTTACACATGTAACTGAGAGTGATAGAAATAAAAATAAGCCTCACAGAAAAATCTCCATAATGATTTTTCTCACAATACTCATTCTAACTCTCCTGATAACCAAAATCTCCTGATACCCATTCTAACTCTGTATTTTGATATTTGGAAGTATTTATAAAAGAAAGAGGTTTATAAAATATTTGAGCACTTTTTGGCACGAATAACATTTTTAAGAGAAATTATATGTAATTTCCAAAATAGACTGTAATGTATGAAACATTCTGACACTTTCCAGTATTTTTCTATGGAAATAATTTTGAAATTTTGTAGCATGAAGAAAAGTGTGTGGATTTTCCTGGTCTAGAATTGTTCTTTTGTTTCCCATATTGAGTTTATTCTCCATGGCCTAGGCTGTTATAGAATGCAAAATGGTTTTTTCTGAGGTCTTATTAACTATTAGTCTAATCCATGTTTACTCAAGACTTAATCTTTAATTAATGAATTTTCATTTGCTCATTTCAGAAATTGTAGATTTCTCCAAATCTGAACATACTATCTGTAGATAGTTCATGGGAATTAATAGTATTCTAACGTGGCAGGTGTGTTCTTATCACACTATGAACATCAAGAAGAGTAGAGATTGAAAGCCCTTTAACTTCTCCTACAAAACCAGTATAAAAAGCAATTTTAGCGCCCAATCACCAAAGTACTTCCTTTGTATTGCTGTTAATTATTTCACAACAGCAATCACTAGGGATATTTGTATAGTATTGGCTATATTCCTACCTGATTTAATGTGGCTTACAAAGGTATTACAAACCTTAGAGTTAGTTATGCCATGGTGCAGAAAATAAACCTTGCAGTTAAACCAAATGAAAGTCTGTGCCTGTATCACTGCTGACTTGGATCCTGACCATAATATCTAGAGAATGGAAGGATCTGGCTAACTTCTCAGAAATAATGGGAACACTGCAGCCGTCCATTTTCTATTTGAAGACAGGGAATCATGGGCCTTGGAATGGGATGGTTGGTTGCCTTGCTTGGGGCATATACTTTAATTACCTAGTTATATGCTCCTCTGTAAGCTGTGGAAGTGTCACAAGCTACTTTGAGTTAGAAACAATATTATTTTCTGCATGAACCACATTTTCAGGTTGTCCTAGAATCTAGAAACATCCCCATCCTAGAATTTAGACAGTGGTGTCTTCAGGCTTGGCTCTGTCTGTTCGGAAATCAGATTCAGCCCATCAAAGAATCCATATATGAGCCCAATATGGCATCTCCAGATCCTAACTGTCGAAGTACAGTTGACTGACTACCAGCAATTAAATCTAGAGACCAGAAATTCATGTTCCAACATGTGTAAGAAGAAACTTCCAGATCCTGTTTTAAGTATTTAACTTAGTGCTTGAATGTGAAGAAGTTTGAGACAGAGTATCTATCCCAGGTTCATTTCTTCTCAGCTATTTTTAGCTTGCTTGTGGCATGACTGGTCCTTGGAGCAGGGAATCACATTGAGAGATTATACTTAAATGATCACATTGAGAGATTATACTTAAAGGACCAGGGACCTCCTTCTGGTCAGTAGACTGAACTGTAGCTTCAAAAATGGGGGATGGGGAACACATGTATACCTGTGGTGGATTCATTTTGATATTTGGCAAAACTAATACAATTATGTAAAGTTTAAAAATTAAATAAAATTTAAAAAATAAATAAATAAATAAAAATAATAATAAAATGTAAAGAAAAAAAAAAAAAAAGGGAGGATAGTGAATTACCCAGGGCTTCCTAGGTGGCCTAATGGTGAAGAATCTGCCTGCCAATGCAGGAGATGCAGGAGGTACAGATTCCATCCCTTGGTCTGGAAGATGCCCTGGAGGAGGAAATGGCAACCCACTTCGTATTCTTGCCTGGGAAATCCCATGGACAGAGGAGCCTGGTGGGCTACAGTCCCTGGGGCCTCAAAGAGTTGGACACGAATGAGCAACTGAGCACAGTGAATTCCCAAGTGCTCCAGTGCTTAGGACTCCACACTTCCACTGTAGAGGGCACAGGTTCAATCCCTGCTTGGGGAACTGAGATTTTGCATGCTGCATGGGGTGGCCAAAAAAACACTTTTTTTTAATAAGGGCTTTTTAAAACAACAAATGTGAAGTGAAAGTGAAGTTGCTCAGGCGTGTCTGACTCTTTGAGAACCCATGGACTGTAGCCTACCAGGCTCCTCTGTCCATGGGATTTTCCAGGCAATAGTACTGGAGTGGATTGCCATTTCCTTCTCCAGGGGATCTTCCCAACCCAGGGATTGAACCCGGGTCTCCCTCATTGTAGACAGACGCTTTACCATCTGAGCCACCAGGGAAGTCCCTTTAAAACAACAAAGGGATCTATATATATATATCCCTATATATAGCACAGGGATCTATGTTCACTATCCTGTGATAAACCATAATGGAAAAGAACATGAAAAGGAATTGTACATATATGTACAACTGAATCACTTTGCTGTACAACAGAAATTAACATAACATTGCAAATCAACTACATGTCAATAAAAATGTATTTAAAATAAAATGGGAGACTTAAAAATAATATTTTATTTTATTTTACTATCTGTATTTCTACAGCTTCTAGACTGCAGTAAAAATGATGGCATGCAAAAAAACAGGAAATAAGGAAAGTGCCATTTCAACATGGAGAATTTTTTGACACATACTACTTTTTATATAATTTAATTCTTATATCATGACCATATTGCTGTTCAAATTATATCCACTCTTGTTCTCAATTATTGTTTAACGATCTATAAATGTCTTCCAAATCATTTTGGTACAAAACATTTCAAGGCAATTAATTAAACATTTCAAGACTTTTAATTTCACAAAGTGGAACTGTTTTCAGTGTCTAGACTTTAAACTCTTCTCATTTTTCTTTACTCTAATGAAGATTAGATCTCCTGTTTTCAAGTCACAGTTCTTTCCTTGGCCTATTCTTTGATGTGGATCAAGTCATTTAACCTTCTATGTCTTTGGTTCTTCATATCTAATATGAGGTTAATCATTTTAACCTTTTGCATTGGGGTTTTGCTCCACTGTGAAGAAAAACATTAATGTCTGCAAAGTGCCCTGGGATCTATGGATGAGAGTCTAGAGATGGAAGGAATTATTCTATATCAGAGAGGAAAACATAAATATGCTTGAGTAAATTCATCTCACATGTGTGTTCTGCTTCACTGAAGGTGAACGGAGAGTGTTCACTGGAGTGGGATGCTGTTTGCAGGCATGTTCTGACTCAGAAACAATAATATTGGGAGTATTGCTATTCAAAACACATGGAAACTCACTGCCCTGATCAATTTGCCTCTTTATTTATTCATAGCTGAATTCCACTTTCGCAATGCATGTGCCAAGAACTCTTGTTGGCAGGTAGGGAAGTAAAGATTGCTTAATTTGTGCTGTTAAAATGAACCTGAGAAAGAAATTAAATCGCACATATTTCATAAAGGTATTTAAACAAGTTTGCCTCCCTAAGCCTTATTTTGTTTATTGCTGAGAGAGAATAAAATGCACTGTGAAAGTTGGAGAAGATATCTAAGAGCTGTCGATACTTTTCTTTACCTTGACCTCTGCATTAGTCTTTTACTGCACTGCTTTTATCTGGCCAAAGACCAAGTTAGGTAGCTGCCATTCAGGACCATGAAGAATATCTCTCTACCATTTCTCTTAAATTCCTTTTACAAATACAAGGATATGAACTGGGTGTCCCTGTTTTCCTCTAGAAAATATTAGACATCTGGTCTTTTACCCTCTTCCCTGATTGAGTTCTATTTTGGATAATATTAATAACCCTATGCTGAGGTTTTTATGTAGGAGCTAAAAACTTAGACAAGATGCTTATGTTTACAGTGCTTTATTTAAAATGTGTCTGGGACAGAGAAGCTCATCAAGAGTAGGAGACCACCTGAGATGAGATTAAGGGAGTGCAAAGCTGCGCACACACCGTAGTCTTGTCAGAGATCCCTGCCTTGAACCACTGTTACAAAGTCCCTCATCAATTCTTTAAGCTTGAGGCACTTAGTTTTTCAGGCAGGAACCAGCTATGTCCCCCTTTACCTGGCAAAACAATAAAGCTATCCTTTTCTACTTAAAAATATGGGAGGAGCATTCAAATTTTAGCTAATTGGGCAGTGATAAAGGGTGAAGCATATTTGGGGGTGTTTTTTTAAGAAAAATTGTTGTTGTTTAGTTTCCAAGTCATGTCCGACTCTTTGTGACCCCATGGTCTGCAGCACGCCAGGCTTCCCTGCCTTTCACTGTCCCCTGAAGTTTGCTCAACGTCCTGTCCATTGAGTCAGTGATGCTATCCAGGCATCTTTTTCCCAATCATAAGACATGTCTATTCAGTGACAGCTTCTGAAAGGAAAATTTCAGTAGTGATGTTAAACCTAAGCAGTCTGTTTGGCAGAGATGTGATTTTGTGTTTACCCATAGACAAAACCATTTTATCTCTTACTTTGGCAGGTGTGGCCATGTCTCTTTAAACTCTTGGGCAATAGGTGGAAATTAAAGGCCAAGTTTAAATGTAATATGTACCAACTGTATCCACAAGAAAATTCATCTTCCTACCAGCCTTTAATTCAGTTCAGTCTCTCAGTCATGTTCGACTCTTTGCTACCCCATGCACTGTAGCACGCCAGGCCTCCCTGTCAATCAACTCCCAGAGTTTATTCAAACTCACGTTCATTGAGTTGGTGATGCCATCCAATCATCTCACCCTCTGTCGTCCCCTTCTCCTCCCACCTTCAATCTTTCCCAACATCAGGGCTTTTTCAAATGAGTCAGCTTTTTGCATGGTGGCCAAAGTATTGGAGTTTGGGCTTCAACATCAGTCCTTCCAATGAACATTCAGGACTGATTTCCTTTAGGATGGACTGGTTGGATCTCCTTGCAGTCCAAGGGACTCTCAAGAGTCTTCTCCAACACCACAGTTCAAAAGCATCAATTCTTCGATGCTCAGCTTTCTTTATAGTCCAACTCTCACATCCATACATGACTACTGGTAAAACCATAGCTTTTTTTTTTTTTTCTTTAATAGAAAATTATTTAATTAGTATACATGTGTTCCCCATCCTGAACCCTCCTCCCTCCTCCCTCCCCATACCATCCCTCTGTGTCGTCCCAGTGCACCAGCCCCAAGCATCCAGCATCGTGCATTGAACCTGGACTGGCATCTCGTTTCATACATGACGTTTCACATGTTTCAATGCTATTCTCCCAAATCTTCCCACCCTCTCCCTCTCCCACAGAGTCCATAAGATTGTTCTATACATCAGTGTCTCTTTTGCTGTCTCGTATACAGGGTTATCGTTACCATCTTTCTAAATTCCATATATATGCGTTAGTATACTGTATTGGTGTTTTTCCTTCTGGCTTACTTCACTCTACTGGAGCCTATTATACAAAACCATAGCTTTGACTCAATGGACCTTTGTTGACAAAGTAGTGTTTCTGCTTTTTAATATGCCTACCAGCTTTAGAAAGATCTCAATTGTTTTTTGTTTTGTTTTTTCTTCTCTAGGTTTATCCAGCTGTGAACCAAAGAACAGGCAGGACTTATCACCTAGCTATAATAGAGGAAGTTCTGTATTCTTTACGCAAAGGGATCTAACTTAATCCCTAGTAGCTGCTATCAGCATAAGGACATTTTCCATAATGCTTTACTTATCTCTAAAAACATGCACATAAATGATCTCTTTGATGTTTGCAATAGCCTAGTGAACTTGTTCCAAGAAGGCAATGGCAACCCACTCCAGTACTCTTTCTTGGAAAATCCCATGGATGGAGAAGCCTGGTAGGCTCCAGTCCATGGGGTCACCATGAGTTGGAAACGACTAAAGCAATTTAGCAGCAGCAGCAGCAGTAGCAGTGAACTTGTTAGGGACCTGCATCATCTCCACTGGGCAAATAAGGAAATTGTAATACAAAGAAACATATCCAATATCATTACTGTTCTATGACACACACATATGCATAAGATACATTCCGTTTTACAGAGAAATATTGAGGAACACAAATTTTTACTTTTCATCACAGACAGACAGCTATCTAAAGGTTTAAAAGGGAAATGTTTTGTTTTGGTAGTGCAAATATGATATCCTATATATTGGAAGGCGTAGGATATCATAGGGCCTTCTTGGTGGCTCAGATGGTAAGGTGTCTGCCTTCAATGCAGGAGACCTGGGTTCAATCCCTGGGTTGAGAAGATCTCCTGGAGAAGGAAATGGCAACCCCCTCCAGTACACTTGCCTGGAAAATCCCATGGACAGAGGAGCCTAGTAGGTTACAGTCCATGGGGTTGCAAAGAGTCAGACACAACTGAGCGATAGGTTTGATAGGTTCTAATAACCAAGGGCAAAAGTGAAAGAAATGAAAGTTGCTCAGTCATGTCCAACTCTTTGTGACCCCATGGACTGTAGCCTTCCCAGATCCTTTGTCCATGGAATTCTTCAGGCAAAAATGCTGGAGTGGGTAGCCATTCCCTTCTCCAGGGGATCTTCCCAACCCAGGGATCAAACTCAGGTCTCATTGCAGACAGGTTCTTTACCATCTGAGCCACCAGGGAAGCCCAAGAATACGGGGGTGGGTAACCTATCCCTTCTCCAGGGGAACTTCCTGACCCAGGGATAGAACCAGGGTCTCCTTCATTGCAGGTGGATTCTTTACCAGCTGAGCTACCAGAGAAGCCCAAGGACAAGCTTCAAATAAAATTTATCAAGGAAAAATTTGACAACAAATCAATGCTGTAATCCTAAATTTATTATTTTCTTCAGTAGTTACATATGATCTTGGATTCACAGAAAATACAAATATTTCCATGAAACATTATAAATTATTCAACACAAGGTGAGGAATATACTCAACATACTCAACATGCTTCCCTTTTCTGTCCTCTCCTTTAGAAAAGTCTCCACCCACTGACCTTGTAAAACTGTCCCGATGTCTTAGTCATCATTATGGCTACTCTTTCTAGTGTCATTGTTTTCTGTAGATATATATATATATATATATCCATCTACCTGTTAATGTTTTACTTTTGTCCAATGATATTATGTTCACTGGGTCTGGAATTTGATTTTTAAAAGTTTTGTATTTTCTTTCAGAAATTTGAAAATGTTGCTCCACTATATCCTCAATTGCTTGTTTCTAGTGAGAATTCTGCCATCCTCATATTCATTCTTCTGTACAGAAATATGTCTTTTCTCTCTGGATACTTTTTTAAAATTTTCACTTTTTTCCTGGCTTTGAAAAATTTGATTATGCTGAGCCTTGGTGTAGTTGTCTTCACATCACTTGTGTTTGAAGTTTTTTTTAGGGGAGAGGGGAGAGAATCTGTGTATTTATAATTTTGACAAAATTTGAAATATTATCACCCACTGTATTTTCAAATATTCCCTCCTCTTTCTTCAGAGACTCCAGCCACACATTTGTCCAGTCTCTTTTCTACTTTTTTGAATATGTGGTATGCAGTTATAACTGTCTTAATATACTTTTCTGCCAATTCTAGCATCTGTGTTGGTTCTGTATTGGTTTTGATTGGTTGACTTCCTCATTTTTTGATGTGTTTTCTCACTTCTTTGCATGCCTAAAAATCTTTGATTAGATGTCATTTAGTTTTCCTTGTTTGTGAAAGTTTATATTTTTATTAATATTCTTGAGATTGGTTCTGAAATGCAGTTTAGTTGCTTGGAATCAGATTTATACTTTTAGCTTTGATAAAATGATAAAAATCATTTCTTAGGCAAATGTAATGTAGTGCTCAATATGTGGCTAATTATCCTCTGCTGAAGCAAGACTCCCTGAATTCTCTACTCATTGTCCCAAGAGCTTTTCCAATTTTGTTGGCAACAACAGGCACTATTTCTGGTTCTATATGAATGCTAGGCATTGTTTCCTTTAGTTATTTCAGTTGGTTATTTTCTTGACCTGGAATAGTTTTCTCATACACATGTAGTGCTAATGAGTGCTGAACTTTGAAGGGCCCCCTCTGCAGATCTCCGAAGGGATTTACTTGTATAGTCTTGAGCACTCTGCTTTGGCCAAGACAAGACTGTGCCTTCAGGTCATTTTCTAGTTTTCTGTGTTCCTTAAAAATATTTTAGCTTTGCTGATTTCCTCAACACAGCAGTTCTCCATCCCCACCTCCCAGTCTATCTTAACTTTTCCTGTATACTTCTAAAGCAACTTGTCCACTCTTAAGAAACTCAATACCATATTATAAAAATATCTGTTCACTTGTTTGTCTCCCTTGAGGGAAAGATAGTTGATTTGTGCATTTCTATATCTGCAGTACATAGTAGAAATTAACAGTATTTGTTGTAGGATGAATGAGACAAAATTCTCAATCATCTCTGTAACTCGGAAATAGGAGTACAATATTGGAATCTGAAAGGCTATTGAAAGAACCAGGTATACCTGGAAATTTCAAACAAGATTTGAATAATGAGATTCATCAGATATTGTGAGTAAATGAGAACAGGTTTCCTCTTGTAGGCTATTCAGGTTTTATATCCTAGTAATATGACCAACCTAGACAGTATATTGAAAAGCAGAGACATTACTTTGCCAACAAAGGTCCATCTAGTCAAGGCTATGGTTTTCCAGTGATCATGTATGGATGTGAGATTTGGATTTTGAAGAAAGCCGAGCACCGAAGAACTTTTGAACTGTGGTGTTGAAGACGACTCTTGAGAGTCCCTTGGACTGCAAGGAGATCCAACCAGTCCATTCTAAAGGAGATCAGCCCTGGGTGTTCCTTGGAAGGAATGATGCTAAAGCTGAAACTCCAGTACTTTGGCCACCTCAGACAAGGAGTTGACTCATTGGAAAAGACTCTGAAGCTGGGAGGGATTGGAGGCAGGAGGAAAAGGGGACAACAGAGGATGATATGGCTGGATGGCATCACCGACTCAATGGACATGAGTTTGAACTCCAGGAGATGGTGATGGACAGGGAGGCCTGGCATGCTGCGATTCATGGGGTTGAAAGAGTCGGACACAACTGAGTGACTGAACTGAACTGAACTGAACTGAATCTCAAATATTAAATAAATATATCATAGAGTATTTTATGTTCAGTAGTAATTAAGAGTAAAAAATAAAATAAATCCCTCTCCTCTTTATCAAAGTAGCCATGGTCTGTCTTTCACTCAGTTGCACTGCATTCTCTGTGGTCTCTTATATTGGACAATTTCCAAAATGTCTTTGCTCATAAGATAATTTAACCCAGTAACTAGATAATTATGAATATGGGGGCTGAGGAGGTGAAAGTAGGAGGGTAAGTAGAAATGGGTTTTTTTATAAGCCTCTCAGTCTTCTGACAGAGAAGGCAATGGCACCCCACTCTAGTACTCTTGCCTGGAAAATCCCATGGATGGAGGAGCCTGGTGGGCTACAGTCCATGGGGTCGCACAGAGTTGGACACTGCTGAGTGACTTCACTTTCACTTTTCACGTTCATGCACTGGAGAAGGAAATGGCAACCCACTCCAGTGTTCTTGCCTGGAGAATCCCAGGGACAGGGGAGCCTGGTGGGCTGCTGTCTATGGGGTCGCACAGAGTCGGACACGACTGAAGCGACTTAGCAGCAGTCTTCTGACCAAGGCTAGCCTTTAAGGTTTAGGTCGTGCAGCTCTAGAGAGTTATCAGCTCTAGAGAATTGTTGATCCTTTTTTTTTTTTTTTTTTCTGATAATACATGGGCCATACTTTTATTTTTTGAAGTCTCTTGCTTTTTAAAAGGCCTTGAAGCATTTGTCAAAAACCAAATTTAGGTTAACTCTACTTTTCTCTCTGTGGTTGTTTCTAGTTTTGTGAAACTCTTGCTCTTTCTGCTCAGAATATTTTCTTTGGAAGAGTATTCTGTTTCCCTCCTTAAATACTTAGCCTGGGAACAGTGATTTGACTACAATCTCCTCTGAGCATGTTCCCTTTCAAAAAGGAAACTAATGATCATTAAAGGTCTTGGCCCTTATTCTATAGGTGAGAAATAGTCTACCACAATGTAATTGCCTATTTTGCCTTTCCTGGAAAATGTCTTCTTATACTTGATTTGGCAAATAAAAGCAGATTAAATGACACAGATTTCAGGTGGTTTAAAATCATTTTATATGGGTTAAGAGGACTACTCTTCAAATATACTCTTAAATCAGGATTAAGCCCCAAACTTCAAGATGCTCATTTGATTGTGTCTGTATCTCAATTTGTTCATTATCATTAGGCTTTCCTGGTGGCTCATGTGGTAAAAGAATCTGCCTGCAGTGTGGGAGATCTGGGTTCAATCCCTGGGTTGGGAAGATCCCCTGGAGGAGGGCATGTCAACCCACTGCAGTATTCTTGCCTGGAGAATCCCCATGGACAGAGGAGCCTAGCAGGATATAGTCCATGGGGTTGCAAAGAGTTGGACACAACTGAGCGGCTAAGCACAATGGCATATTCTGAAGTAGTGATCCAAACAGGTAATGAGTAGCATCCAGTCTTCACATAAGCCAATTGTTTTAGAGACAAGATTAATTAAAAGAAGTTGTAGGCCAAACCTCTATCCTGAATTTACATCCCTGACCCATTCTTGTCCTCCTGGTTACAATACAGAAATGTAAATCAAAACCACAATGAGGTACCATTTCATGCCAGTCAGAATGGCTGCTATCCAAAAGTCTACAAGCAATAAATACTGAGAGCGTGTGGAGAAAACGGAACCCTCTTACACTGTTGGTGGGAATGCAAACTAGCACAGCCACTATGGAGAACAGTGTGGAGATTCCTTAAAAAACTGGACATAGAACTGCCTTATGACCCAGCAGTCCCACTGCTGGGCATACACACCGAGGAAACCAGAATTGAAAGAGACACGTGTACCCCAATGTTTGTCGCAGTGCTGTTTGTAATAGCCAGGACATGGAAGCAACTTAGATGTCCATCAGCAGATGAATGGATAAGAAAGCTGTGGTACATATACACAATGGAGTATTACTCAGCCATTAAAAAGAATACATTTGAATCAGTTCTAATGAGGTGGATGAAACTGGAGCCTATTATACAGAGTGAAGTAAGCCAGAAAGAAAAACACCAGTACAGTACACTAACGCATATATATGGAATTT
Organism: Bos grunniens; assembly: GCF_055505025.1. Lineage (NCBI taxonomy): Eukaryota > Metazoa > Chordata > Mammalia > Artiodactyla > Bovidae > Bos > Bos grunniens. Next base: position 46,831,882 of record NC_141168.1, on the reverse strand, counting down.
AGTAAAACGGTAACGATAACCCTGTATGCGATATAGCATAAGAGACACAGATGTATAGAACAGTCTTTTGGACTCTGTGGGAGAGGGAGAGGGTGGGATGATTTGGGAGAATGGCATTGAAACATGTATAATATCATATAAGAAATGAATCGCCAGTCCAGGTTCTATGCAGGATGCAGGATACAGGATGCTCAGGGCTGGTGCACTGGGATGACCCAGAGGGATGGTACAGGGAGGGAGATGGGAGGGGTGTTCAGGATGGGGAACACGTGTACACCCATGGTGGATTCATGTTGATGTATGGCAAAACCAATACAATATTGTAAAGTAATTATCCTCCAATTAAAATAAATAAATTTAAATTAAAAAAAAAGAACATAGTGAGAAATAAAATGATATATTTATGACAAAAAAAAAAAAAAGAAATCAGAGTTGGATAAATATCTCCATGAGAGAAAAAAATGAATTAAGAATTGCATTTAGAGCTTTGAACTAAATCTTACACAATAACATATTTCTTTACTGAAATAAACTCATTTTACCCAGTGTATTTCATTATGTCAATTTTCAGGAATAAGAGTATTTATGTTTTATAAGCCAGAGAGCTGGTGACATTGCATGGAGGAAAGTGCATTGCATAACTTTCTCTCCCTTTATACCCATTCATATACTGCACAGTATCCTCCATTTATGTTTTCACAGGCACAGAGATGATTGCAATTACATACCCAGGGTGGTCCTGGTAAAGACTGGGGTCCAGCTTTGCAGTACAATTCTGTAGTGATTGTGACAAGCTTTGATAAATATCCCAGTTGACAACTTAATTGATTTTGGAGCAGAGAAGAGAATTGATGGAAAAGGTGCTTCCCTATCCAGAAAGTCACCTCTGTATCCTGGACCGAGTTTAATAATGAAGCTTTTGGATGGAAAAAAGATATATTACTTATTCATAGCGTCCTTTCTGTTTTGCTTCTTTGTCCACAGAGACTGAAAGAATTAAAGCAACGTGAATTTGCTCGAAATGTAGCTTCCAAGTCATGGAAAGATGAAAAGAAACAAGAAAAAGCACTTAAGCGACTTCATCAGCTGGCTGAGTTAAGGCAACAGTCTGAATGGTAAGAATTCAAGGTGCCTCAGGTTGTTCTTGCCTGGAGAATCCCAGGGACGGAGGAGCCTGGTGGGCTGCCATCTATGGGGTTGCACAGAGTCGGACACGACTGAAGTGACTTAGCAGCAGCAGCAGGTTGTTCAAAACCCTCTTCAGCTTCTCAGAAAATTTCAATGATATATTTTTTTGGTTCTCTAAACATTGTAAACAAATATAATTAATCAAAGATACATCTGAAGGTACATATTCCTAATAGCTAAAGCGTTATAAATTAATGAGTTTGACATCTGAGTTTTTTCTTGTCTAATATTGTTAATGTGTTCTTTAACGAAACGACCCAAGAATGATTCTAATATACAGGCATTTATTGTATCCAGGTGATTTATATGTATCTTATGTATCTCTATGGTGCTTCACAGTTATTTTGTCTTATAATGTTAATTTTTAAAAAATCATAAGTAACAATGCATCTTCTGGGAGAGGAAATAAATCTGTACATTCCTCTGTACACACCTGAAACTAGAATAAATGGCACTATCCTCTGTATGACAAACAAGATGTAATTAATGCAGTTAAATTTACCACATGGTGCCATTTAAATTGATAATTGTAACAAGTATTACACTGATACATTCTTGTAGCTGAAAAATAGCAGTTTTACATGAGCTCGGAACTCCTGAATGTTTTGTAGTAAGGAGATTGTTACCTGGAGCTCAATTACATTTGCAGATTGTGATTTGTGTTCATATGAATCATAATGTAGAACACTAATGTAGCTAATTAATGTAGCTGACAGCAAGCTGGTGAATTGTGACATTTGTAGTTCTGTGCCAAAATTTAAACTCCTATTGTTTAAATGAGAAACAATATACAGTAAGCTTGGGAGTGAATGACTCAATTATAGTAGCATAAAATATTAGATTTCATATTTACTTTAAGAAAATATTTTTTAAGATCAACTTTGAATTGTTTCAGTTAGCATTCACCTTGCAAGTTCTCAAGTATTTTTGTCACTAGAATATTTTAATTTGCTTATAAAGATATAAAAAGGTAATATGAAAAAATAAGTGAGAAATTTAGTATAAAGAAAAAAAATAATAAAGGTTAGAAGACCATGTGTCTAGAGGTGAGGTTAATACAAAAATGCATGATTTTAGGGCACATGCGATCACAGAAACAGGACACATAACTGGTACTGAACTTATTACTTGTCAACACAATAGAGATCAAACACATTGCCAGTAAGATATCAGACAGTATATCTTGTCAAAGCAGGGCTTAGAAGGAAAGGTCTAATGGTCATTAGGATCGTATTCAGGAGATAATTGAGGGAATGTGTTAATTCCTGAGTGATTAATTATGAAATACAAAAAGTCAAATTATAAAAGCAGGGCGAGTCTCACTGTAGACAGACCCTTTAGGTAGGTTCTTTAAAGTCACACAACAAAAAAGAAATCCTAGTAGTCTTAATATACAGAATTTTGATTCCTTTGTTATTATGAAAGTTGTCACATTTCTACATTTCTCCTCACTCATTCCTTATTTTCTTTTGGAAGAGGTAGACAAAGGATCAGAGGAGCCTTGATGGTGAGGACAATGATGGTGATGATGCTTTTATTTAAAAGTTCTAAGTATACAGAGTTATCTAGGAAGTGTCTTGAAAATTAAAATAAGTGATAAACTCTATTGGGGTTGATCTGCCTTTGGAAATCTTAATAACTAAATGAAAACAAAACTAGGCATTTTCTTCCATAGAGTAGTTAGGCTCTCTGGGTCCCAACCTGATCATATTGTTAGGAAATGATAGGTATTCAACTTCCCAGATACTTGTTCCTAATTTCCAGAACTTGGAACTAGGAAAATTACTTCTTTTTTTTTTTTCTATTACCCACCATCTGCCCTCCAGACAACTGTTCTCTCAGATTAGTAGCCGCTTGCTCTAAGGGAGGTCTGTTCATAGCATTATTAAATATTTTCATTTTGGCAACGGAATTGACAAGGGAAAAACGTCATCTGTGTTACTTCTCCTCGGATAACCCTTCTTTGTCCTTTGTTCTCATAATGAGGGCTTCTGAGTAAGATGACATAGATAATAGAATTCTTCCATGACCCTATGGAGATGAGAGGTGAATTTACAGGTAGTAAGAATATTTGAATAAGATTAATTAAAAGAAATGATGGCAGAAAATTGTTAATGAATCTTATAAAGGGCAGTCAACCTTAGCGACCTCTTCGGTAGATCAACACAACATGATTCTTCAGTAAAACTAATTCTCTTATTGGGAGAGGAAGGAGATTCACTCTGTTCATAAATTTCTACTATGTATAAGTCTAATGCATCTTGATATGGATTTTTTTTTTCAAGTTTTAAAAGTTGTGACCATGCTTCTGAGAGTATGACATTCTTTATATAAGAGCCGGATAATGTGGAACATTAGGAAATTACATCACTTAAAGAAATCATGTTATTTTGATATGCTTTGCTTCCTATTTGAAAAGTGTACTTTTTGCCCAGGAGAGAATTAAATTATGCATGTGTTGAGTTACCAAGTGAAATGGACAATCCATTAATAAGAACTAAAGGGTAACTAATGTCATTTCAAAGTTATAAATAAAAATAATTAGGTAAAAATACAGAAATAAACTAAAAATTATTCTAGAGGAGAGAGTGAAATTGTAAATGGGAGGATGACAGCAAAGATTAAGCTTTTAATTATGTCACAAGGCATAAACTTGAATTAAAATAATAAAGTTTAAAATATCACAGAGATAGAAAACTAGAGTCTTCAAAAATAATAAAAATAAATTAGATTTAAGGTATAGGAAATTAAATTTTATAAAACAATGAGATAAAAAGTTTAAAGCATAAATATAAGATATAGATATGAATAATAAGGATGACATGTTAACATTGTGAAAATATAATCATAAATGTATATTGAATTGTAAAGTGAGAACAGAATAAGGACAAGAAGAGCAGAATGTAACATATAAGAGCAAAGAAGTTTAAACATATTTGGAATACTACAAAAGGAAGAAGCTTTTACCCATATTAGAAAGATAAATGGTGAACTGAAACAGCAATATAGAAAAGAATATTTAGACTAACATAAAGTAAAGAAAGAAAATGCACAAAACAGTGCCAGAATAATAAGCAAAACCATTATTAAGGAAAAAGAGAATATAAAAAATAGTTCAGTATCTAGATCATAATGGAATAATTCAAGAAAGGAGATCAATGTGATGAATAAGAGAAAAGTTTTCGTTATGAAATAGTTACACTTTAAAGGAGTAAGGAGCAGACACTTTAAAATTTTTCCAAATTTAGTTTTCTACAATATTCAAGAATACAACTCTAAAGTTTCAGGCATTATTAATTCATGGAAAAAGAGCCATCTGAAATTATTAACTGGTGACTAAATTTATTGTTTGTAAAACAAAATCCATATGGATATAATAAACAACAGATTGGACATTGAAAAATATTGAATCCATAAAATAGAAATTAAAAACAAATTCTTTTTCTGAACAAGAGACTAAAACAACTAGAGTATTAATATAAGTAAAGAGACCCAAGCATATCATGAGAGCAAATAAATTTAATGTATAAATTCTAGAATAAGATACTAGGACAGGGAAGGGCAATAATCAGATAAATCAGAGAAGAAAATGTATCTAAGCTGAAGAAGTTGAATTGAAAGTTCCCAGAAATGCTGGCAAAAATTAACCAAAAGAAATCAGTTTGTAACTATAGCTTGGTAAAGTGAGATATACACATAATTATTTGTATGTATTAAGTATACCAAAATACATATACATAAAACAAAAGAATGGGAAAGAATAGAGATCTCTTCAGAAAAATTACAGATACCAAGGGAACATTTCATGCAAAGATGGACTCGATAAAGGACACAAATGGTATAGATCTAACAGAAGCAGAAGATATTAAAAAGAGGTGGAAAGAATACACAGACGAACTGTACAAAAACCAGCTTCATGACCCAGATAATCACGATGGTGTGATCACTGACCTAGAGCCAGACATCCTGGAATGTGAAGTCAAGTTGGCCTTAGAATGCATCACTACAAACAAAGCTAGTGGAGGTGGGAATTCCAGTAGAGCTATTTCAAATCCTGAAAGATGATGCTGTGAAAGTGCTGCACTCAACATGCCAGCAAATTTGGAAAACTCAGCAGTGGCCACAGGACTGGAAAAGGTCAGTTTTCATTCCAATCCCAAAGAAAGGCAATGCCAAAGAATGCTCAAACTACCGAATAATTGCACTCATCTCACACTCTAGTAAAGTAATGCTCAAAATTCTCCAAGCCAGGCTTCAGCAATACATGAACCATGAACTTCCAGTGTTCAAGCTGGTTTTAGAAAAGGCAGAGGAACCAGAGATCAAATTGCCAACATCCGCTGGATCATGGAAAAAAGCAAGAGAGTTCCAGAAAAACATCTATTTCTGCTTTATTGACTATGCCAAAGCCTTTGACTGTGTGCATTACAATAAACTGCGGAAAATTCTATAAGAGATGGGAATACCAACCACCTGACCTTCCTCTTGAGAAATCTGTATGCAGGTCAGAAGCAACAGTTAGAACTGGACATGGAACAACAGACTGGTTTCAAATAGGAAAAGGTGTACATCAAGGCTGTATATTGTCACCCTGCTTATTTAACTTATATGCAGAGTACATCATGAGAAACGCTGGGCTGGAAGAACACAAGCTGGAATCAAGATTGCCAGGATAAATATCAATAACCTCAGATATGCAGATGACACCACCCTTATGGCAGAAAATGAAGAGGAACTAAAGACCCTCTTGATGAAAGTGAAAGTGGAGAGTGAAAAAGTTGGCTTAAAGCTCAACATTCAGAAAACGAAGATCATGGCATCTGGTCCCATCACTTCATGGCAAATAGATGGGGAAACAGTGGAAACAGTGTCAGACTTTATTTTTCTGGGCTCCAAAATCACTGCAGATGGTGATTGCAGCCATGAAATTAAAAGACGCTTACTCCTTGGAAGGAAAGTTATGACCAACCTAGATAGCATATTCAAAAGCAGAGACATTACTTTGCCAACAAAGGTCCGTCTAGTCAAGACTATGGTTTTTCCAATGGTCATGTATGGATGTGAGAGTTGGACTGTGAAGAAATCTGAGTGCTGAAGAATTGATACTTTTGAAGTGTGGTGTTGCAAGGAGATCCAACCAGTCCATCCTAAAGGAGATCAGTCCTGGGTGTTCATTGGAAGGACTGATGCTAAAGCTGAAACTCCAATACTTTGGCCACCTCATGTGAAGAGTTGACTCATTGGAAAAGACTCGGATGCTGGGAGGGATTGGGGGCAGGAGGAGAAGGGGACGACGGAGGATGAGATGGCTGGATGACATCACCAACTCGATGGACATGAGTTTGGGTGAACTCCAGGAGTTGGTGATGGACAGGGAGGCCTGGCGTGCTGGGATTCCTGGAGTCTCAAAGAGTCAGACACGACTGAGCGACTGAACTGAACTGATATGTATGTGTGAGTGTGAAAGTGAAAGTTGCTCAGTCGTGTCCAACTCTTTGTGACCCCATGGACTGTAGCCCATGGAATTCTCCAGACAGAATGCTGGAGTGGCTAACCTTTCCCTTCTCCAGGGGATCTTCCCAACCCAGGGATCAAACCCAAGTCTCCTGCATTGCAGGCAGATTCTTTACCAGCTGAGCCACCAGGGAAGCCCAAGAATACTGGAGTGGGTAGCCTAGCCCTTCTCCAGCGAATCTTCCCAACCTAGGAATCAAACTGGGGTATCCTGCATTGCAGGTGGATTCTTTACCAACTGAGCTATCAGGGAAGCCACATATATGTATATGTATGCTGCTGCTGCTAAGTCGCTTCAGTCGTGTCCGACTCTGTGTGACCCCAGAGATAGCAGCCCATCAGGCTCCCCCGTCCCTGGGATTCTCCAGGCAAGAACACTGGAGTGGGTTGCCATTTCCTTCTCCAATGTATGAAAGTGAAAAGTGAAAGTGAAGTCACTCAGTCGTGTCCGACTCCTAGCGGCCCCATGGACTGCAGCCTACCAGGCTCTTCCATCCATGGGATTTTCCAGGCAAGAGTACTGGAGTAGGGTGCCATTGCCTTCTCCGATGTATATATAATAAAATATATATATGTAAATTATGTATAATACATAGTTCATTGTTTGAAATCAGTATAAAAATATATTATGTATACAGAAAAAGGAAAGTTTATAAAATCATGCAAATACATAAGTGGATTTGTTTCAATATGAATAAAAGTAGGCTAATTAAATATGTTTCTGTAATATTAAACATATAAAGACAGTGAAGGAAAGCAATGAAATTTGGTGAACACAAAGAATATCAGGACACCAGAGTTCTATGGCAGTTGATCAAATAGTTAAGTAAAAACAAAAAGAAAGAATTTGTCAGAACAAAGGCTAGGAAAGGACTCCTCCCCATTAGAAGTTATGCTACATGTGAAAAAGATATCTGTTATTTTAGTACTATTTGTGCATGCAATAAATGACTGTATAAAAATGAAGTAAAAATCTAAAATAGGAAAAAGCCAACAAAGCATGTCCAAAAATGTGGAGGGAAATAAAAAAGGAAAAGAAAGCCAGCTCAAAACCAACAAGCAAAGCAGCTGAAAGCAAGTCAGCTCAAAGCAAGAAAAAGGAAAACAAAGCCAGCTCACAATTATGCAATTTGTATTGTTTCCCTTGCAATAAGATTTGTTTTGTAGTAGATGTTTCACAGAACATTAGAGAAAATTTTTTTTTTTTTAATTTTATTTTTTAAAAAAAAATCACATGCTCCCCATCCTGAACCCTCCTCCCTCCCAACCTCCCCATACCATCCCCCTGGGCCTTCCAATCTAAAGAGTTTCATCTATTTTATGTATCACCCTTTCCAGTTTCTGACTGAATTGCTAGTCAAGCTCAAAAAAATAATCTTTAAAAATCTGTCAAAAGATAAAACATATATATGCAAAAAAGTTACAAGGAAAATATTATGATGAGTAAGAAGCTAAAAAAAGGGTTTTAGACTAATTGAAGACATTGAGGTGGCATGTAAAAATGTGTGTTACTTTCTTATAATTGATCAAATTAGTGACAAGTCATAAAGACAGAACTAATCACCCTGTTTTGTAAGAAAACAAACATGAAGGGATTTTAAGACTGAGGAAACAAAAATTATATAGTGCTTGAACTTGGCATCACCAACTCAATGAACATGAGTTTGAGAAGCTCTGGGAGTTGGTGATGAACAGGGAAGCCTGGCCTGTTGCAATCCATGGGGTCGCAGAGTCAAACATGACTGAGCAAATGAACTGAACTGAACTGAACTTTAAACTAAAAAAGTGAATAAAAGAGATATGTTTATGCTTTGTGAGTGACTTTCAGTTCCATTTTTTTTCCTGTTTAGGTGAAGGCACTGACTGGAAAACTCTTTGCAAAATAAGGTTAAATCTATATTCCAAAGAATTAGTAGTCTCTGGGGGACATATTGTGATGTAAATACAATGCTTTATTCTCTTTAGCAGCACTAGCATAAGATATTCACTTGCTATTGCTTTTTGCTAATTTCAAAAAAACTGACTTAAGCAAAGCATTTTAGAAATAGCTACTATAAGACATAGAGATACTAAGTTACATAAATGCAGTGAAATTGTTATACTGCAATAGATGTAGTTCAAAAATAGTATCAGAACCCATCATCATACACTATGAATGTTCATATATAGATAAGATTTCAAATCTGATGTCTTAATCATTTAAATATTTGTTTTATTTGCAGTGTTTCTGAAAATGGACCAGCATACAAAGCCTCCAAAGTACCTATAGAAAAACAACTTCAGCAAGGAATTTTCCCAGTTAAGAATGGCAGAAAGGTATCATGCATGAAGAATGCTCTTCTCCTTAAAGGAAAAAATCTCTCCAGAAGCGTTGCCGATAAGCAGCGGTCCACCACAGCAAATCGACACCAGTTGCAAACAGACCGACGTCGTTTGTTTGGAAATAGGGTACCACAAACATCCTCAGATCTCAGCAATGCAAATCAAAGGACGGGAGTGTCATTTTCTTTTTCCAAAAAAGTGCATCTAAAATTAGAATCTTCAGCATCAGTTTTCAGTGAGAACACAGAAGAAACCCACGATTGTAACAAGTCACCCATCTATAAGACAAAATCTGCAGAGAAATGCATGTGTTGCAGGTTTGCAAATGAAGATACACATCTCACTAAGGAAAAAGATATAAACATCTCATCAAACCATCTGGAAAGTATTTTACACAATACCCTCCCCATAAACTCTCAAATTTTGCAAGACAAGAATGACTTTGTTGATGAAATGCTGGAAAATTCGATTGGCATTCATGCTTCATTCAGTAAATCTAACATTCATCTTTCAGATGTGGATTTTACTCCTTCAAGCAGAGCAAAGGAAACCAGAAATACATTGAAGAACACTTCAGAAAACCACATTAGTCACTCATGCCAAGCCAATGTTTCCTCTAGCCCAACAAACATTTACAAGCATAGTGATGCCAGGGTGTTTGGATGTCTGGGTGAGATTTCATCAATAGAGCCAAGCGAACAAAACAGTTCAGTTCATCTGAATCCCAACTCCAGAAAACAGAAGAGAGAAAAATCATTAGATAAAACAGAAAGAGTTAGCAGAAATGCACAAAGTTTTATAAGAGAAGCATATCCCCATGATGTGAAGTCCAAAGCATTGCCTTTTCTCCACGTAAAAAGCAAGGATGGCCATACCACTCTCCAATGGCCAACAGAACTTCTTCTCTTTACAAAAACAGAGCCCTGTATCTCTTATGGCTGCAACCCATTATATTTTGATTTTAAGCTTTCTCGAAACACAAAGGATGGCCGTGATCCAGAGGATTTAAAAACAGAATTGCAGAAAGAGGCCTCAGAAATGAAGACTACAATGGAGAATCAAGTCTCAGGTTTAATTAAAGACCAACAAAAATTGATCCAAGAAGATAATCGGTCTCTGAAACCAAAGATGAAGATAGCTAATCCAGATTGGGAAAATTTCCAGAGGAAATATAATTTGGGCGGCAACAATTCTGAGTCCAGTATGAGTGAACGCAATTTTAGTGCAAGCGATTTGGAAATGAAAAATCCTGAAGTGCCTGCTTACCTTGATATCTCTCTAAAGAATTGTGTAGGAAACAATAAAAATGGTGGTAATGAACTTCAAGAACCTTCAAGGGCCCATTGGCAAAGCTGTCAAAGGGTAATTTTAAATGATGCAAATAAGGGCCTATCTTTTTCTCCTTGCACCTCTAGGACGAAAAAACATAAACTGATTTCTTGTGATCCTCATCTGGATGTTGAAGAAGTGAATCAGTTCACCTGGAAGTCTAGTCCTTACACAATAAGGGATCACAGTGACCATGGGAAGGATTTCAGTGTAATTTTGAATAGTAACTACATCAGTACGACCAGCGGGGTTTCTGGATGTGGAAGAGCAAGTTACAAGATAAGTTCTCCGAAGGTGTCTCTGAATAGATGTTCTAGCCCTTCAGACACATCCCATGTCAGTACATCCAGCTTGAGAAGTTCTCATTCCAATTATGGGTCCAGTGGACATGATAGAGGTAATTTGCTCTACTTTTGCAAGCGAGAGCATAACTCAGTTGAAAGACACAAACGGAAACGCCGAAAGCACAGCTGTTTCTGCTTGTCTGAGGAGCTAGCAAAGAGTGACTGCCCACAGTCTGAAACCGAGAGAGGCAGGAGCTGCAAATTGTGGGAATCAATTAAAAACGAAAAGTATTCAAAACATGCTTATGGTTATTGCAGAGAAAAACATAAACTGGGCAAAAATCAACAATTTTCAGGGCAAAAATCCAAAAGAATCACCCAGTGTGATTTTAGCTCACAGGTTTTTTGTGCTGGAAACAGTGAAAATCCACCTAATTGCCAGGGACCTCAGCACAGCAGATTGGGCTCTCACTCAAGAGAGAAAATGTATTACTTAAATAAAAGTAAAATGAATCAACAGTCTTTGGACAGCCCTCATATTTGTGATCTGGGAAAAGTAAAACCCATGCAATGTAACTCTGGGAATATCAGCTACCTTCTAAGGAACTGTTCAAGAAGTCCTTCAGATACCACAGAGTTGAACCCTATAGAAGGAGAGAGGACCTCCCTGACAGCCAAAAGCCTTTTAGAAAGAGTACAAGCCAAGAAATGTCAGGAACAATCAATTCAGTTTGAGATCTCATCAAACAGCTGTAAAAATGAATCAGAGACTCTTTCACAAATCCAATGTGTAATTCCATTTACGCCACCAGGCTGTAACAGACCTTCATTGCCTTTGCCTGAAAAAACACCAAACAAAGGCAGAAGAAGAAAGGATAAAGGCAGTGCGATGCAAAGAACTATTGATAAAAACAAAGTCAAAATTTCCCCAACAAATGATTTTACTGTTTTAGTGGGCACTGATTGTGATAATCATTTTTCTAAAGGTATAATTCATGTAGTAGCAGAATCTCACTCACCAAACATGAAAAAGAACCCAACAACAAAAGAACAACCAAAATCATTAATTAATGAAGTCCAACCTTCTATTCAAAGCTATGACCCAGTACCAAATGGTTTCCCTGGTGCTTTTCCATCTAACAGATATAGTGGTATTACTGATTCAATGGAGACCAAAGAGAACGATATGAATCTAGACTTACAGGATGGAAGCATGCAAATGAATCAGATAGAGGGGAATATAAACTCTTACTATGACAGAACTATGCAGAAGCATGACAAAGTAGCAGATGACTTAGAAGTGTGTCATAAATCTCTCTCTCCTCCATTAATTCAACAGCCTATAACATATTCTCCTGATGAAATAGATAAATATAAGCTCCTACAGCTACAAGCCCAGCAGCATATGCAGAAACAGCTCCTATCAAAGCATCTTCGAGTTTTGCCTGCTGCAGGGCCCACCGCTTTTTCTTCGGCCTCCACTGTACAGACAGTTCCAGGTCACCAGCAGGCTTCTATAACCACCATCCACCACACATTCCTGCAGCATATTGTTTCTGCTTCCATAAATGCCCATAGCAGTCATCTTCCTATAGCTCATCTACATCCTCTTTCCCAGCCACGTTTTAATCCATTCACATTTTCACCTTTGACCCCAACCATCATCCCTGCACACCCCACTTTCTTAGCAGGTCATCCCCTGCATTTAGTCACCACTGCTCCCTTCCACCCATCTCACATAACATTTCAGCCCTTGCCCCCTGCAGCATTTATCCCCACCTTGTTTGGCCCTCACTTCAACCCAGCTACAACTTCTATCATCCACTTGAATCCTCTAATTCAACCAGTGTTTCAAGGTCAAGATCTTTGCCATCATTCTTGCTCCAGTCAGATGCAACCATTAAATGGAGTGAAAGAGGCCTTAAATGTGTCAGCTCGCTTGAACTAAAAGCCCTTCTTCTGGATAAATAAAACAAATTGTCAGTACCTACAAAGTGATGTATTTAAAGTGGTCTGATTATTATTATATTTAAAAGAGTGGTACCCCAATGCAAAATGTGACCAATATAGAAATGTAAACTGAATTGCCAATATTGTAATAGAAGCATTTTAAGAATCTCTTAATTTGCTGAAATTAATTAGACAAATTTAAAGTCATTTGACGGAGAAGGCAATGGTACTCTTGCCTGGAGAATCCCAGGGACAGAGGAGCCTGGTGGGCTGCCATCTATGGAGTCGCACAGAGTCAGACACGACTGAAGCGACTTAGGAGCAGCAGCAGCAGCAGCAAAGTAATTTGATAGAAAGGCAGAGGAGTATTTTTGGATGAGTTCTCATGTAATGTAAAAAAACAAAAAATTTAGGCATATTAATATGAAAAAAATTAAATGGAACATAATACTCTATCTTCTAGGTGTTCATTGAACGAGTGAGTGAATGAATGAATGAATGCACATTTGTTTTTATTCATCAGGTAATAATAGAAGGTCAGTGAAACAAACTAATTATGTGGTAAAAATAGTTCCTATGGTTCACTATTTACTAAGCTTTCAATCAGTGTAATCTGTTTCAACCAATATAAACTATATTTTCATAAGAAATGAGAGATGGCAAGAAATTTTCTAACTAATTCAAATTAAAAATTACTCTTCAATGCAAAACAATCTTATCCACATTGTATGGCTGAGTTTATGTGGAAAATTGAGTTATCTTCATTTTACACACTTCTATGTTAAGAGAATTTTGTAATTGTAAGAATCACCAATATCTGAAGTTAAGAATATTTAATTTTTGTATAAGAAAACACATATTTGCAATCTTTAGTATTTGATCATGCAAAATAAAACTAAAATATACTATGAATAATATTTTAATACATTGGTCAAACTTTCAAATATTATTGGGATTAAAATATTAAGTTTTCTTTATTCTCAGAAATCTGTGTTCAGCCAACATATGTATATCAATTACATACAGAGGTAAAGGTTTGACAATGTCAAAAGTTTTACCTGATATTTATTGAGAAAACTTTAAAGTATTTGGTGTGTTTTGTTCAATTTTATTAGAAACTAATAAAATACAGTGAATTATGAATAAAATCACCATTCCTGTAATTTTGCAAACAGTTTTAAACATTCATTCAAAATACTTTCTGACCCACAGAATTTGCATTTCTTGCATCTATATTTCTGACTGGCCCTTCAGTTCATTGTTTTATATTCTTAAAAGCATAGAAAACTTGTGTGACTACACAGCTCCCACAAGCACAGGTTTCAGAGCGATTCAAATTAAACAAAACTGAAGGTAATCAGCCATCACCACAGTGTGTATGATGATGCAAACTCCTCTATCACTAAAACATGAGAATGATGGCTTACTCAGCCTTGGCTTCACAGGTAAGAGAGCTGTCCTTACAGAAACTCTCCTGTGTATCAAGAGAGTCAGGCTGAGCACTAGAGCCTCATTATCTCATTTAATCTTCATAAATGTATTTTGAGATCAATATTATCATTCCTCTGTACAGATGAGGAAAAATGAAGTTGAAGGATTAAGTCCTTAACACTTGCTAACAATTGATGCTGGTAAGGGAGAGATAGAGAATAAATTGAATAAAAAATTTTAGCATAAAGAAGTGACATAGTTTCCTAGATACCACCAGAAACTTGTGGGATGGAAGTTTTGACTGGAGTATGGCAGTGAAAAATCCTATTTTATCTAAAAGAAATAGAAAAAAATGGAAAAAAAATCATCAAATAGCAAAAAATTCTATACTTGTGTGGAACTCCATAAAAGTTATTATGAAAGACCTTTGATAAACATAAATGATTTTTTAAAAAATAGATGACAAATGACCCAACACATAAAAGGAAAACTAAAGTGAATGACTGTTTCCTAAAACATTATGAAGTTGACATAGAGCCAAGACAGAATTACAGGAACTCACCAGGAGACTTATCATGAAAAAAACAGCACCTGATTAATATTTATAATTGTCTTGGTGACAGTTTAATATCTCAGAAGGTTAAAACAGGGAACTTCTACTTGGGCACTTAATTTTGACTACCAAGGGTAGACTGATAAGAATTGATGGCATGGAAATGACTATCTTATACTATCAATGATGAAAATGTTCATTGGATATACTTACTCTCTTGGACGGTGAGAAGACAGACCTTGCAATCTAAATAAAAGATAACTTGTACTCTGGGTAGGAAATTATAAAAGTTGTAGCATAACATGAGCAAATCTACCATTACAAAAGATTTCAATGAAAAGAAAAATGTAGTCCTTTAAACATCCCAGTATAAACAGAATAAGAAAAACATTCAGAGTAACAGAAAAATTCTTGTACATTCATAAACAGTAAGACAATAGCCATAAATCAAAAATGAACAGAGAGACCAAGTTAAAACCACTTAGGTAACCCAAATATTGGGAAAATCAAAACAAATTGCTTTTTTAATTTTGATGAATGAAGAGATGATCTAATAATAATAATGTCACTTCAATCTGATTTTGTTTTGCTTTCCTTATTAAGGAGACACGTTATTTAAAGTGGAAATTGTAGAACCAACATGGAGAGGAAGTTTGGGACATACAGAGAAAATTATTTCTGGGTTGTGAAGATCTTTTTTGTACAGTTCCTCTGTGTATTCTTGCCACCTCTTCTTAATATCTTCTGCTTCTGTTGGGTCCATACCATTTCTGTCCTTTATCGAGCCCATCTTTGCATGAAATATTCCCTTGGTATCTCTAATTTTCATGAAGAGTTCTCTAGTCTTTCCCATTCTGTTGTTTTCCCCTATTTCTTTGCATTGATCGCTGAGGAAGGCTTTCTTATCTCTCCTTGTTATTCTTTGGAACTCTGCATTCAGAGGCTTATATCGTCCCTTTTCTCCTTTTCTTTTCACTTCTCTTCTTTTCACAGCTATTTGTAAGGCCTCCCCAGACAGCCATTTTGCTTTTTTGCATTTCTTTTCCATGGGGATTGTCTTGATCCCTGTCTCCTGTACAATGTCACGAACCTCATTCCATAGTTCATCAGGCACTCTATCAGATCTAGGCCCTTTAATCTATTTCTCACTTCCACTGTATAATCATAAGGGATTTGATTTAGGTCATACCTGTATGGTCTAGTGGTTTTCCCTACTTTTTTCAATTTAAGTCTGAATTTAGTAATAAGGAGTTCATGATCTGAGCCACAGTCAGCTCCTGGTCTTGTTTTTGCTGACTGTATAGAGCTTCTCCATCTTTGGCTGCAAAGAATGTAATCCGTCTGATTTCAGTGTTGACCATCTGGTGATGTCCATGTATAGAGTCTTCTCGTGTTGTTGGAAGAGGGTGTTCGTTATGATCCGTGCAATTTCTTGGCAAAACTCTATTAGTCTTTGCCCTGCTTTATTCCGTACTCCAAGGCCAAATTTGCCTGTTACTCCAGGTGTTTCTTGACTTCCTATTTTTGCATTCCAGTCCCCTATAATGAAAAGGACATCTTTTTTGGGTGTTAGTTCTAAAAGATTTTGTAGGTTTTCATAGAACCACTCAACTTCAGCTTCTTCAGCATTACTGGTTGGGGCATAGACTTAGATTACTGTGATATTGTATGGTTTGCCTTGGAAATAAACAGAGATCATTCTGTTGTTTTTGAGATTGCATCCAAGTACTACATTTCAGACTCTTTTGTTGACCATGATGGCCACTCCATTTCTTCTGAGGGATTATTGCCCATAGTAGTAGATATAATGGTCATCTGAGTTAAATTCACCCATTCCAGTCCATTTTAGTTCACTGATTCCTAGAATGTCGACATTCACTCTTGCCATCTCTTGTTTGACCACTTCCAATTTGCCTTGATTCATGGACCTGACATTCCAGGTTCCTATGCAATATTGCTCTTTACAGCATTGGACCTTGCTTCTATCACCAGTCACATCCACAACTGGGTATTGTTTTTGCTTTGGCTCCATTCCTTCATTCTTTCTGGAGTTATTTCTCCACTGATCTCCAGTAGCATATTGGGCACCTACTGACCTGGGGAGTTCCTCTTTCAGTATCCTATCATTTTGCCATTTTGTACTGTTCATGGGGTTCTCAAGGCAAGATAACTGAAGTGGTTTGCCATTCCCTTCTCCAGTGGACCACATTCTGTCAGATCTCTCCACCATGACCCGCCCATCTTGGGTTGCCCCACGGGCACGGCTTAGTTTCATTGAGTTAGACAAGACTGTGGTCCTAGTGTGATTAGATTGACTAGTTTTCTGTGAGTATGGTTTCAGTGTGTCTGCCCTCTGATGCCCTCTTGCAACACCTTCCATCTTACTTGGATTTCTCTTATCTTGGGTGTGGGGAATCTCTTCACAGCTGCTCCAGCAAAGCACAGCCGCTGCTCCTTACCTTTGACGAGGGCTATCTCCTCACCGCCTCCCTTCCTGACCTTCAACCTGGTATAGCAGTGATTTTATATCCCCCCAAAATAAAGTCTGTCACTATTTCCACTGTTTCCCCATCTATTTGCCATGAAGTGATGGGATCAGATGCCATGATCTTAGGTTTCTGAATGTTGAGTTTTAAGCCAACTTTTTTACTCTTCTATTTCACTTTCATCAAGAGGATCTTTAGTTCCTCTTCACTTTCTGCCATAAGGGTGGTGTCATCTGCATATCTGAGGTTATTGATATTTCTTCTAGGAATCTTGATACCAGCTTGTGCTGCATTCAGCCCAGCATTTCTCATGATGTTCTCTTTGTAAAAGATAAATAAGCAAGGTGACAATATATAGCCTTGATATACTCCTTTCCCTATTTGGAACCAGTCTCTTGTTTTGTGTCCAGTTCTAACTGTTGCTTCTGACCTGCATACAGATTTCTCAGGAGGCAAGTCAGGTGGTCTGGTATTTCCATCTCTTTCAGAATTTTCCACAGTTTTTTGTGATCCACACAGTCAAAGGCTTTGGCATAGTCAATAAAGCAGAAGTAGATGTTCTTCTGGAACTCTCTTGCTTTTTCAATGATCCAATAGATGTTGGCAATTTGATCTCTGGTTCCTCTGCCTTTTCTAAATCCAGTTTGAATCTCTGGAGTTTCATGGTTCATGTACTGTTGAAGCCTGGCTTGGAGAATTTTGAGTATTACTCTACTAGCACGTGAGATGAGTGCAATTGTGTGGTGGTTTGAGCATTCTTTGGCATTGCCTTTCTTTGGGATTGGAATGAAAACTGACCTTTTCCAGTCCTGTCGCCACTGCTGAGTTATCCAACTTTGCTGGCATAGTGAGTGCAGCACTTTCATAGCATCATCTTTTAGGATTTGAAATAGCTCAACTGGGATTCCATCACCTCCACTAGCTTTGTTCATAGTGATGCTTCCTAAGACCCACTTGACTTCACATTCCAGTATGTCTGGCTCTAAGTGAGCGATCACACCATCATGATTATCTTGGTCATGAAGATCTTTTTTGTACAGTTCTTCTGTGTATTCTTGCCACCTCTTCTTAATATCTTCTGCTTCTGTTAGGTCCATACCATTTCTGTCTTTTATTGTGCCCATCTTTGCATGAAATATTCCCTTGGTATCTCTAATTTTCTTGAAGAGATCTCTAGTCTTTCCATTCTACTGTTTTCCTCTATTTCTTTGCACTGATCACTGAAGAAGGCTTTCTTATCTCTCCTTGCTGTTCTTTGGAACTCTGCATTCAAATGGTTTGTCTTTCCTTTTGTTCTTTGCCTTTTGCTTCTCTTCTTTTCTCAGCTATTTGTAAGGCCTTCTCAGACAAGCATTTTTCTTTTTGCATTTCTTTTTTGGGGATGGTCTTGATCCCTATCTCCTGTAAAATGTTATGAACCTCCGTCCATAGTTCTTCAGGCAGTATGTCTACCAAATCTAGTCCCTTGAATCTATTTGTCACTTCCACTGTATAATTGTAAGAGATTTGATTTTGGTCATACCTGAATGGTCTAGTGGTTTTCCCTACTTTCTCCAATTTAGTCTGAATTTGGAAATAAGGAGTTCATGATCTGAGCCACAGTCAGCTCCCAGTCTTGTTTCTGCTGATTGTATAGATCTTCTCCATCTTTGGCTGCAAAGAATATAATCAATCTGATTTTGGTGTTGACCATCTGGTGATGTCCATGTGTAAAGTCTTCTCCTGTGTTGTTGGAAGAGGGTGTTTGCTATGACCAGTGCATTCTCTTGGCAAAACTCTTAGCCTTTGCTCTGCTTCATTCTGTACTACAATACCAAATTTGCTTAAGCAGAATATTTAATGATGGTCTTTAATTAAAAGACAGTCACTAGTAACTCTAACAGTTAGAGTTAGAATTAATAACTAGTTAGAGTGGTCTAACACTAAGACCAAATAATATGAAAGCAAAATTATTTTTTTCTCATGTATTCATTTTATTTTATTTCTTATTTAACAAATATGTACTAAGAACCATGTGCTGGGCAGTAATCTGACTAGTGTGGATATAATAATAATCAAAACTAAAAATAATACCATAATGTAATTTAATTCTAATTGAGTTATAGAAATAAAAACCAGAATAGACAACTAAAATGATATAATACTATGCTAGATGGTGATAAATGCTACTGAGGAAAATAAATAGGGAAAGTAAATAAAGATGCTTGGTCAGGAGTAGTAGCTAAAATACAATTTTAGGTAGGTTAGTTAGAGGAAGCTGTACTGTGCAGTGATATTTCACAATAACCTGAAGGAAGTGAGCATTCTAGGCTAAGATCAGGTTTCAACAAGTCTTTGCATGTGTTCATCAAACATCAACTATGAGAACACTGTGACTAGAAAAGAGGGTTTCAGAGAATTATGGGAGATAAGGTTAGAGAAGTAATTTTGGAGCAAAATCATGTGGGAATCACACCAACCATTATAATGACTGGCTTTTACTGTGAGATGAGAATCTATTGAATAATTTTAGCAGATGAGCAACATGATTCTCATTAGATTTTACCGGGCTCATTCAGCTATTGCATTGTGAATAGTTGCTGGGGAAGTGAATTTGGAGAACAGAGACCAATATGTAGATTGCAGGTCAGGAAGATCCCCTGGAGAAGGAAATGTCAACCCACTCCAGTATTCTTGCCTGGAAAATACCATGGACGGAGGAGCCTGGAGGTCCACAGTCCATGGAGTCACAAAGAGTTAAACATGACTGAGTGCCTAATACTTTCATTTTTTGACTGTTTCTGGCAAGAGAATGCAAAGACTTGCTCAGTGTTAGTCTAGTGGAAATATTGAGAAAAGGTAAAATGTAGGGCTGAGAAAATGTGCTTCCTATTGGGTGTAAAGTATAAGACAAAGAAAGAAATCAGAGGTAACATCATACTTTTTGTACAAGCGATTAGAAGGATGGATTTACTGTTAACTGAAATGCAGAACACTGCAGGAGGATAATTAGTTTAACTATTCTGAGATCCCTTTAAATATTGAAGTAGAAACATTGCATTGGTAGTTGGTAATAAGAATCTAAAGTTTGAGTAGCAGTGTGAAAGGACAAATAATTTCTGAAATTATTAATTTATTGAAAGAGTCTGCAGCCATTACCCTGAATAATACCAAAAGGGATAGGTAGGATGGATAAGAGGTTCAGAGACTGAACCCTAGGTCACTCTGACTTTAAGAGTGGAAGTAGGAGGAACCATATATCCAGTTCTTTTTCAGAATTTTTTTTTTTCCATAAAAACAAGACCGTGATGAACTTCCAGGTTTCATAGGAAAAAATCAGAAAAATGTGTGTGCCTATCAGGCAAGTAAAGAAAGTGACTCAAAGAAGTGAGAATAATCATTTCTGTCACATGTTGCTAAGTCAGGTAAGAAGACAGAAAATTAAGTATCTCATTAGTCACGTAGTTTTTCTTTGTTACTTTCACCAGAGATGTGGTGAAGTGACTGGGAGCGAAATACATTAAAATGTATGGGTATTTTATAGAGAGACATTTTATAAATATTCTTATGAACTGTAGTCAGCCCTGTATGACAAATGTGCTCATTAAACAAGGTATATTGAGACCTGGGCTAATTTCAAATTTGAGAGAGGGTTATAGAGACTGCTTATAAGTCTTTGTGCAGTACTCTGTTACAGTCAACCTTTTATAAACAAGGACAAAATCATGGAAGACATGTCTATCAAATAGGGAAACACAAACCCAAGACTAGGAATGTAGTGAATGCACAATGCAATGTGAAATAAATTCAAAAGGATAAAAATGGGACAAAATTTGAAAGGAGAAATTTGGCAAAAATAAATGTCAAATTCTACATTTATCTTTAATTAACAGAGCTTTGTACATGTAGATTATTGGGGAGACAGAGCCTAACTCTAGTTCATCAATAAAATGAAAGATTTAGTAGGCTCAAGGTGCATATGATTCAATGATGTTTAAGAAGTTGCAAAAAGTTATGAAATATTAAGTTATAGCATAGGAATTATACAAAATTAGTAAAAAGGGGTTCATGTTTTTAAGACTTTATTAATATATAACTTACATAACATTAACTTAAGGTATAAACCATAATCATTTGCTATTTGCTATATTACAAAATGGTCATCATAATAAGTCCAGTTACCATTCATCATCATACATCATTACAAATTTTTTCTGATGAGTACTTTCAAGATCCACTCTCCTAGCTACTTTCACATATGCAATGCAGTATTATTAACTATAGTCATCATTCTGTACATTATACACCCTTGATTTATTCACTTTATAACTGGAAATTTTTACTTTTAAACCCTTTCTTTTTGACAACCTCTGAGCCCTACTTCCCTGCCTCCGGCAACCATCAATCTGTTCTCTATATCCACGAGTTTAAGGTTTTTATGTGTTGATTGTTGCTTTGTTTTGATTTTTAGATTTCACTTGTAAGTGCGATCACATGGTATTTACTTTCTCTGAATTATTTTGCTTTGTATAATGCCCTCTAGTTTCACCCCTGTTGTTGCAGATGTCAAGATTTCATTCTTTTTTATTGATAAATAATATTCCATTGTATACATATACATATATATATGTATACATATATATATATACACACACACACACACACATTTATATATATATATCACGTTTCCTTATCCATTCATCTGTCAATGGACATTTAGGGTGTTTCCATGTCTTGGCTATTGTAAATAATACTGCTATGAACATGGAAGTGCATGCATCTTTTCAAATTAGTGTTTTTTATGTTGCTTTTTCAAATACCTAGAGGTAGAACTACTAGATCATATGGTAGTTCTATTTTTAATTTTTTGAAGAGCTTCTATACTCTTTTCCATAATGGCTACACCAATTTATATTCCCACTATAGGTGTATGAGGGTTCCCTTTTCTACATCTCTTTGATCTCTTGTCTTTTTAAATGTCAGCCATTCTAACAAATGTGAGGTGATATCTCATTGTGGTTTTTATTTTTATTTCTGATGATTAGTGACGTTGCAAGTCTTTCCATACACATGTGGGCTATCTGTATACCTTCTGAAAATTGTTTGTTCAGATCCTCTGCCCATTTTTTAATAACTTTATTTTGCTATTGAGTTGTATGAATTCTTTATATATTTTGAATGTTAACACCTTATCAGATATATGACTTACAAATATTTTCTCCAATTCAATAGGTTAGACTTTTCATTTTGTCAATGGTTTCCTTTACTGTGCAGAAAAATTTTAGTTTGATGAACTGTTTATTTTTGCTTTTATTTGCCTTAGGTTTTGGTGTCATATCCAAAAAAATCATTGTAAAGACCTATGTCAAGAAATTTACATACTATGTTTTCTTCAAGGTGTTGCATGTTTTCCAATCTTACATTAAAGTCTCTAATCCTCTTTGAGTTAATATTTTTGTGTAGTATAAGATAGCACTTTTTATTCTTTAAGGATTTTTTATTTTTTTGGAACTTGGATAGAATAGACCATTTGTGGAAAACTCTGTGCTGTTCCAGGACACAATTTAAGAGAGTTGTTGGCAAACTGAATTGGATGCCTAAGTGGCAGATGTGACCAATTAAGAGATCAGATTAATTTTATGCTTTTACACTTATGAATAACATCAGCTCTGTGAATTAACAAAAATTATTAACTAAATACAAGTTAAATTTTTAAATATTCTAGAGAAATATTGGGCTAAATAGTTTTACTTTACTTTGGTGTATCTCAGAATAATTGACAAGCAGCATGCACTAGACATTTCCAGAAGGATAGAATATGTTGAATTTCCAAAAGTAATGAAAACAGATTTTTTTTTTTTTGCCTGTGCACTCTCTTATGGAATTAATGCTTTGTAGAACAGACTCTGGTAATTGCCATATGAAAAATAAAGAAATCAATATGTGCACTGCAAAGAAAAGAACACTTGCTGTAAAAGAAATATATGAGAATAACTTTCTAACTTTAAATATCTAAAAGTTAGCACAGAAATGTATACAGTGGAAGATCATATTTATTATCTTTAGGGCAGAAACAGTAAATACTACAAAAATGTAAATGTTGACTCAACATGAAGAATAACTCAACAATTTAAGTTATTTGTATAAAGTTGTAAAAATCTCCATCCTGAAATATTCAAGAACTTTTGCATATTTGGATGAGCAAAAAAAAAAAAAAAAAAATAGAGCTTTTCAGAATACTTTTTCTAGAATTTTGCTTATGATCAATGACATATCCAGTTATTCTCTAGTATAATTTCCAAATGTTGATTCATAGGGCTTCTTTTTAAATTAACATTTTTTTCATCTGATTATAATCAAAATATTCCTGCTCTAGAGAACATTCTGAGCCATTCTCTTACTTCCCCCAAATTAGTTTGTGGGCTCAATTTTCTCTTTTTCACTTGAAGCATACTTTGGAAGAAAATTAAATAAAAATTCTAATTATATATTGAATTATAAAATAGATTATTTTTAAATAATTTCCACTGTGACAGATTTTATTTTCAACTTTGTTTCTTTCACTTGCATAATTATTTAACAGTTGACTTTCCTTTTGTGCCTATTACTTGTTTTTTATGGAATTATTCTCTTTATGGGATTACTCTTTCACACTTGGATCATAGAGACAAATTTTTGTGTGTCTTAAGCTATAAATGCTTAATTAAAAATGAAAATGTTTTAAGAAAGACTATAAAATCTTTACACACACAAATACATGCACACAGCTATCAATATATTTTTCTTGGAGATTGAGAAGGAATCCAGACTCACTGGATTCAAGGGATCATTAAATAAAATAAGTGCTTTGTATAAAGAACTGTAAATTTGGAAAACTTCATCTACATTTTCATTCCCTGTCATATTCAGCAAGAATAACTAGAGTGGGTTATAAAAAACTATATTTCAATATTTCCTTTGAGTTCACTTTTATGTATGTTGTAAAATAAAGGAAGTAATTAGAACACGGGGAGTAGTTTGGAAAATTCCAAGCTCCCAGGAATTTTTCACTCAGGCAGACATTTCATAGAATGATCCCCTGGAATTTCTATTTCACTTATAGAAAATGGATTTTGACAGTGACTCCTTTTCTTCAGTTTCTGCCAGGACTTAATGGAATCTCCCTGTTATTTCTGAATAGAAATATATTCAAAGAAATTAATCCTATACAGCCTTCCCATTAGACAGAATATGTAATGAGCAAAAATTACTCAGAATCATATTTCCAGCTCTGGCTATCTCCCTCATGCATGAAATTTTTGGTTACTTATAAAGTTCCCAATAACGGCAGCAACACAGCTTCTGAATTTTACCATAGTACTTTCAAGCTGATCTAAAGACTTGTATTTCAAGCATTTGGATCAATAACTGGAGATAGTGAAGATGGCTCTCCCTCGTGGAGAGCCTACCATTCCCAATGTTCTAGATGTCCATAAATGAAACGTCTAGTGCCCTCCCCAGGCTGTATGGAGAATTCACTGCTATTTAAATAGTGAAATGATCGTCTACAATATTGTGTTTTTTTTTAATCTTATTTATGTTTGTTGAAGTCTAGTTGATTTCAGATGTTGTTAATTCCTGTTATACAACAGAGTGATTCAGTTATTCATATACATATATTCTTTATTTTATTTTTTTTAATGCTTCTCTCATATCATTTTATTTTTTTTTAATTTTATTTTATTTTTAAACTTTACATAATTGTATTAGTTTTGCCAAATATCAAAATGAATCCGCCACAGGTATACATGTGTTCCCCATCCTGAACCCTCCTCCCTCCTCCCTCCCCATACCATCCCTCTGGGTCGTCCCAGTGCACTAGCCCCAAGCATCCAGTATTGTGCATCGAACCTGGACTGGCATCTCATTTCATACATGATATTTTACATGTTTCAATGCCATTCTCCCAAGTCTTCCCACCCTCTCCCTCTCCGTTGTAAAGTAATTAAACTCCAATTAAAATAAATTTATATAAAAAATAAATAGTGAAATGACATTGCCAAACATTTTGAATCAGTAGCATATTTTTCTATCTTCCCTAAAAACTTTTCCATGACTTTTCAGAAAGATGGTTTTCTGAAACATTCTGAAGACATATATGTGAGTATCAGATCCAAAGAATACAAATCTCACACATCTGTGTATGTAGCTAATGTACTTAGGAGCAAAACTGACCTAGGGCTTATCTCTGGCCCAGCAGGGGTCAGGAAGAATTTTAATTTTGATTCCTTAAATGAATGAATGCCTGAAAAGAAATGTCCTCTCATTAGAAACTAAAGTATTAAAAAGCAAGTATGTGACCACACGCACACAAGTAGCTAGGAAAACAGTTGACTGCCCTTGTGTCTCAGACTGAAACTAAATTTCCTCCTAAAGTATATTTTCCTGGGTCTAGAGGATTTTCAAAGGTTATCATTTCATACCAGCGAAAACATTATCCACTTCTATTATGTAGACATTTGAAGGTGATTGCTGTGTTGCTTTGGATTAAGCTGTATTAAAATGGAAACAGTGGCTGAATCAGTTAGGTTTAGAATAAGCCAATATTAGAAAGATAAGCCAAAGGGTCTTTTTTTCATTTTATGCAGTCTTGAATCAGAGGGAGACCTCCCAATCCTTCTCTTAAATCCTTTCCCAAAGTCAATGCCTCCTTTTGCACCCCACCCCCTTTTCTTAAATAGCGAGACTAGGAAAGAAAGATAAATCAGGCAAATTGGAATCTGTAAAATTGTGTGTGTGTGTGTGTGTGTGTACATATGAGTGTGTGTTCTTAGAAATATACTCTTTAGTCTTTAAAGATCTTGACGTTTGTTCAGAATAATGTTTTTCAAAACACAGCCACATTTTAAAACAGTCAACGTCTAGATATATTTATTTTCTTCCAACCGAAATTGTCACTTCCTTCTATTTGTGAGAAATTATAAAATAGCTAATAATGTAAACTGGTTATGTAGCTTTTTAAAACAAATTCTCAGTTTAATTCTATTTAAAGTATTTACTTTGTAACTAAACTGGACAATAATCCAGCAATATCATACACAATCCAATAATTTTATTTTGTATCCTCTGTACAAAACATTTTTTATTATACTGTGGTGAAGTAACTTGCACTATTGTACATACAAAGCAGCTTTTTTAGTTATTCAGTAAATTACCTGGACTGTAGTTCAATGCAATAATATTTTTTTTCAATAAAAAGCATAATGGTATAAGAGTGTTAGTCATGCATTTCTAACAAAAAACATACCAAAATAAAAGAACAAAAATCAGAAGCAAATGATATGGAAATATGCTGTATTTTACATTGCTGAATTTAAAATGCATTTAACATTTTATTTATTATTGTATATATTTATATTATATATTTAAAGACTGAAATTTCTTAGAATATTTCTTAAAATTTTAGTGTTACAAAATAAAGCTGTTTCCTCAAGCTGAAAATAAATATGACTTTAAAAGTTACCTAGATGTATTCTTCGTTGAAACCTAATATACTATGTGAAGCCCTGTTTCTGTCTGCTTATATAAAAAAACAAACAAACTGTGATCTAATAGTTTTTAAAGGTCCGACAAAGCTTTATAAACACTCTCTGGAATATATTCTAGACACACTGGAATTCTGCCTGTTACAATAATTTTAATGTAAACTTAGAAAAATAATTAATGACCCCAATCAACTGTTACCCTCAGAAGGACTCAACTCACTAGGAAATCTCTTTAATCAAGCACGACCAATGATGTGGGATTACAACTTTAGACTTCACTTAACTGTCACTCCTCACTTTATTTTCTTTGCCTTTGCTTTTCCCAAGACAACAATCAGTTCCGTTTAGTCACCCAGTCAAGTACGACTCTATGCGACCCCATGAATTGCAGCATGCCAGGCCTCCCTGTCCATCACCAACTCCCGGAGTTCACTTAAACTCACGTCCATCGAGTCGGTGATGCCATCCAGCCATCTCATCCTCTGTCATCCCCTTCTCCTCCTGCTCCCAATCCCTCCAAGCATCAGGGTCTTTTCCAATGAGTCAACTCTTCACGTAAGATGGCCAAAGTATTGGAGTTTCAGCTTTAGCATCAGTCATTCCAATGAACACCCAGGACTGATCTTTAAGATGGACTGGTTGGACCTCCTTTCAGTCTAAGGGACTCTCAAGAGTCTTCTCCAACACTAGAGTTCAAAAGCATCAACTTCAGCGTTCAGCTTTCTTCACAGTCCAACTCTCACATCCATACATGACCACTGGAAAAACCATAGCCTTGACTAGACGGACCTTTGTTGGCAAAGTAATGTCTCTGCTTTTGAATATGTTATCTAGGTTGGTCATAACTTTCCTTCCAAGGAGTAAGCATGGCAACCCACTCCAGTTCTCTCGCCTGGAAAATCCCATGAGCGGAGGAACCTGGTAGGTTGCAGTCCATGGGGTCGCTAAGAGTTGGACACAACTGAGCGACTTCAGTTTCACTTTTCACTTTCATGCATTGGAGAAGGAAATGGCAACCCACTCCAGTGTTCTTGCCTGGAGAATCCCAGGTACGGGGAGCCTGGTGGGCTGCCGTCTATGGGGTTGCACAGAGTTGGACACGACTGAAGTGATTTAGCAGCAAGGAGTAAGCGTCTTTTAATTTCATGGCTGCAATCACCATCTGCAGTGATTTTGGAGCCCCCCAAAATAAAGTCAGCCACTGTTTCCACTGTTTTCCCATCTATTTCCCATGAAGTGATGGGACCAGATGCCATGATCTTAGTTTTCTGAATGTTGAGCTTTAAGCCAACTTTTTCATTCTCCTCTTTCACTTTCATCAAGAGACTTTTTAGTTCCTCTTCACTTTCTGCCATAAGGGTGGTGTCATCTGCATATCTGAGGTTATTGATATTTCTCCCGGCAATCTTGATTCCAGCTTGTGCTTCTTCCAGCCCAGCGTTTCTCATGATGTACTCTGCATAGAAGTTAAATAAGCAGGGTGACAATACACAGCCTTGATGTACTCCTTTTCCTATTTGGAACCAGTCTGTTGTTCCATGTTCAGTTCTAACTGTTGCTTTCTGCATATAGGTTTCTCAAGAGGCAGGTCAGGTCGTCTGGTATTCCCATCTCTTTCACAATTTTCCACAGTTTATTGTGATCCAACACAGTCAAAGGCTTTGGCATAGTCAATAAAGCAGAAATAGATGTTTTTTCTGGAACTCTCTTGCTCTTTCCATGATCCAGCAGATGTTGGGAATTTGATCTCTGGTTCCTCTGCCTTTTCTAAAACCAGCTTGAACATCTGGAAGTTCACAGTTCACGTATTGCTGAAGCCTGGCTTGGAGAATTTTGAGCATTACTTTACTAGCATGTGAGATGAGTGCAATTGTGCAGTAGTTTGAGCATTCTTTGGCATTGCCTTTCTTTGGGATTGGAATGAAAACTGACCTCTTCCAGTCCTGTGGCCACTGCTGAGTTTTCCAAATTTGCTGGCATATTGAGTGTAGCACTTTCACAGCATCATCTTTCAGGATTTGAAAGAGCTCCACTGGAATTCCATCACATCCACTAGCTTTGTTTGTAGTGATGCTTTCTAAGGCCCACTTGACTTCACATTCCAGGATGTCTGGCTCTAGGTCAGTGATCACACCATCGTGATTATCTGCATCATGAGGATCTTTTTTGTACAGTCCTCCTGTGTATTCTTGCCACATCTTTTAGCCCTTATCTGCTAGATTTTAGTATAATTTATTCTGTGCAAAAACTCAGACTAGGTGTTCCTAGAAATGAACACTAGTTGCTCTCTTGTTCTTAAATCATGTTGATCCTTATTCTTTCTCCTACCCTCTACCAAGCTTTATCCAAGTCCAAAAGCTTCTTGCTTCTGCACTTTAATTGGATGCCGTGTTGCTGCCTGTGTATTAATGGAAAAGAACTCTGCTTTGCGAGCACAAACCTGGTGTTAAACCCAAGCTTTCAATGGAGAAATTCTTCAGTTGCCAATTATCTGTCTCCCCAGACTTCATCCTACTTTCTCTATTTCTATTCGAATGCTTTTTCAGAAATCTCCTAAGGATTAAGAAGTACCTTTCACACAACACACACACACACACACACACGCACACACACACACACACACTCACACATACATACATTGGTGATTGACAAGAGTCATGATAGGAACTCTCATTTCTTAGTCAATTTGTCACCATTTATTGATCACCTGTGAGGATCATGTCTTGTTCAGCTATCCTCCACACTAACTAATATCCTGAATTTCCCTTGAGTACGAAAGCCAATTTTGCTTGAAAATAAAAAATGATATTACTAATTGCACAGAGATGTAGAAGCAAATGGTGATGCTTGACCTGTATACTCGGTGTCTTCTCCTCCCTCATATGTGAAGCTTTCACTGTCTTTGTTCACCATCTGTGTAATTTTCTGTTCATCATGGAAATATTTGGCTCTGACATAAGATGGGTATTACATACTCTTGAGGTTGTGTTCTCTTATTACATCTAGTAGAATTGAGTCAATTCCCAAATGGCAATTTTTAATGGTTTGAATCATAGAGATAAAATTATGTGAACTTGTGAATTTGCTCCAAAGAAGGAAATGGCACCCCACTCCAGTACTCTTGCCTGGAAACTCCCATGGATGGAGGAGCCTGGTAGGCTGTAGTCCATGGGGTCACTAAGAGTCGGACACGACTGAGCAACTTCCCTTTCACTTTTCACTTCCATGCATTGGAGAAGGAAATGGCAACCCACTCCAGTGTTCTTGCCTGGAGAATCCCAAGGACGGGGGAGCCTGGTGAGCTTCCGTCTATGGGGTTGCACAGAGTCGGACACGACTGAGGCGACTTAGCAGCAGTAGCAGCAGTGAATTTGCTCAGCCATAAATAAATGAGAGGTACTTCACAGCCCTGGCACACTCATGAGAGTGCTATGTTACTTTAAAAAGTCTTAGGGGAAACAATTTATAAATTAAATATTTTCCTCACTTCCATTTTATCAGAGAGATAGTTCAAATACATCATATTTCAATTATTTGGCATGGGTATAGCATATAACATCTTCAGAGAAGTCTCTTCATGAGACTGTTCATGAGTCTCTTCATGAGACTGTTTCATTCTTTAAGAAAATATTTTAATAGGCTCTCATCCTTTGTCATTAGTTATTCATAGTTTCTGGGCAAAAAGATTACTTACATATTTCTAAGACTTTGAGAAACTAAAGATAATTTGTTATAGAAATAGTTCATTAGGAAACAACTAACATAGTCTTCGAATTACTCATTCCTTATATAGTTGTTAGGTATATTCAACATTGACTGAAACAAAGGCAAAATTAATGTTGAGTGGAAAAAATTATGTGATGAGTCTAGTCATTGTGGATTATTTTTTTATCTGGATGTGCATCCTTATCTGTATACACTGATGTTGACTATCAAGCTCTCAATTTAGTTTAATGACATTACATTATCCTGTTAGAACTAACATTTACCTTCAACTTGACTTAATTTTAATCTTAAAACAAGTATTTAATCTTAATATTTATCATAAGTAATAAAATACTTAATTTTAATCTTAATGCAAGAAATTTCAATAGGCTTCATGGAGTTTGTAGAATTCTAAAAATTATGTGTATACAATACATGAAGTATGTAATATTGGAAACAGTGCTATAATTGAATTTCAGAAATGAATTCAAATACATTGTATTTAAAGTACTCAGGACATGAGATGAACTCAAATAACACATCTTATTCAGCCAGAACATTCCCAAGAAAGGTCCTGTTCAAACCTCATAATAATCTGTTCTCAACAGCATTTATTGATCTTCTTATTTGGAACAATTTCTTCATTTTTGACTCGAACAGGATGTATTTATATTTTGTCCTTAAGCCTGCTTGGTTTCTTATTTGTAGCTTTTTTCTCTTCCAGAGCCTCTTTATATCCCCAGTCTTTAAATGTTGGCGTAACCCAGGGCTTAGTCTTCAGATATCATCTTGTCTCTATTACACAAACTATGTTATCTTATTCAGTATCTGGGCTTAAAGAATCCTTTATACACTGCTGGTACTTAACTTTGTTTCTTTGGGTATGACTTTCCTTGTGTATTCAACAGCCAACTCAAAACCACCATTTAATGCCTCCTAGTAATCAGGAACTTAAGGTCCAAAATGAACTCTCGGTTTGCCTTCACAAATTCATTCCTTCCCCAGTGCTCCACATCTCAGAAAAGAGCTCGATCAGCCCCTCAAGTTCTCATTTTAAACTGTTGAGCATCCTCTTGGATCTGCCTCTTATGAATCACACATCCTTATCACCAACTTAT
Source organism: Bos grunniens (assembly GCF_055505025.1). NCBI lineage: Eukaryota > Metazoa > Chordata > Mammalia > Artiodactyla > Bovidae > Bos > Bos grunniens. Next base: position 46,800,499 of record NC_141168.1, on the reverse strand, counting down.
CATCATGTCCCTCTAATCCTACCTTCACAATATATCCCAAGCTGATCTATCTCTTTTCCTCATCTCTATTACTACCACCATAGTATAGTTCATCATCTTTTCCCACTTGCTATTGTTAAGATAGAAATAACCTCCTACCTTGTCGCCCTGCATCTCACGGTCCTAGAGCTTAAATTACAGTGAGAAGACAGATTACTATCATAAAAGTAGAAATCTTTTAAATTGCTTCACACTGTTTTGGAATAAAATCCAGTGTTCTCACAACACCCTTTAAGATTCTGTTTCATCTGCAATCTCTACAACTTCCTCTTCTTCAACTGTCTTTTGGTCACAGGGACCTTGCAGTTTCTCAAACAGACCACGCATTTCCCATGCAGGTACTGTTTTCTCTGACTAGAAGGTTCTTTTCTGAAGTACTCTCATTATTCCTTTCTCTTTTCAATCAAGTATTTTTACAAATATCTCCTCCCCTGAGAGGATTTTTTTAACCACCAGTCTAACAGAATATTTACTTTATTATTCATAATAAATTGAATTATTTATTCCAGCAATTTGTAATCTACTATTTTACTATATGGGTTCCCTCATAGTTCAGTTGGTAAAGAATCCTCCTATAATGCAGAAGACCCTGGTTCAATTTCTGGGTCAGGAAGATCCCTTGGAGAAAGGATTGGTTACCCAGTCCAGTATTCTTGGGCTTCCCTTGTGGCTCAGCTGGTAATACATTTACTTTTGTATTTGTGTTTATATATTTTTTTAATTGTCTCATCCTAGAAATACATTTTTGAGAGGAGACATTTTATAAGAGCAGGAATTTTTCCTCTCTTGTTCAATGTTATTTTTTAATTTCTTAGACTCGTATGAGGAACACAGGAGACCTTATAAATATTTGTTGAGTAATAGAATGAGATGAAAAACTTTCTTAGCTTGTCAGTTGATTTGGGGTAATACAAATTTACAGAGCACCAGTCTGCAAAGTTTCATGCAATTTATTAAATACATTATATAATTTATATATTAAAGCCTAGATTTTCAACCAAAGAGTAGATGTGAAAAAAAACTTTCTTGATTAATTGATAAAATATTTAATGGATGTGAGGTGTTGTTTAGTTATTTTAATTTTCAGATTATCCACAGGTATGATGTATTTTCTTGAAGATATAAAATTCACAGGCCTACATAAAGCTTTAACACATACTTGAGAGTTTACATTGATTTGTAGAGATATTTATCATATAATCTCTATAAATTCCAGGATTTTGTTTGATCCTGTTGGTCAGAGACAGTATCACTATTATCATCTGGGTGCATATTTCTACTCCTCCATACATAATGCTTCTACTGCTCTCTGCAAGTGGTGAGACAAGCTGGAATTTCTCCTGGATATTGATTTCCTCAATTATTCAATAAAAATAAAGTTTTTAGCTACTATATGCAAGACAGATATAGTGATATACCTTGTTCTTATGGAGCTTACATTTTACTGGAGGAGGAAGAAAACTAAATAAGCAAACTATGTGTTAAGAAAATGATAGCAAATGCTGAAAAGTTATTGGCAGTCTGTGCACAATGGAAGAGGCTGTATTTGTACCTACGTATCTGTTTGGTTCCCAAATCCATGTTTCTTCTATTACCTGACATGGTGTAAGATAGACATCCATGTCTGGTTAATAAATAATGCTTCTTTGTTTGGTTGCTTCCTTCAAAGAAGAATGATGAGTAGAAGAAAATCCATTTCTTTTGAATGGCCTTCAGAGAATCTTTAGAGAATTTACCCGAATGTTATCTACATATTGACTTTGAGACTGTAATTATACTAGTTCAAAATCTGTTGGTACTGAATAATTAAAAATGCGATGGCTATGTATGGGAGAGGTAATAATGAAATATGGACTCATGACATATTTACATAGATAGGGGAATGTGCTATGGTAGATTCTTCTGCTGTCATTGGCAACTACTGCACGTCCAGGAAGGGGAAATCCAATATTAGAAAAGGACTGGTGAAGTTGTCTTTTGAGATGTCTATTTTAGGGAAGTAGTTTTGTATGAGGCAAACTTAAAGCTTTTGGAACTTTCCGGAGAAATCTCATTTTATTAAGAGGCTAGGCACTCTAGGATTTGTTGCTACTCAATTCAAATAGTTGCTGTACTTATTCAAGTGTGACCGTTTCTTATGTCTCTGATATGCAGCTATTGTCTTACATATTTTATAACCAGCAGCCCTCTACTAAGTGTTTTTTATTGTCTATTATCCCAATCATTTTATTTTTTCTCACCAACTTGAATAATAGCCAGATTCCTTTTTATTCTAACTTGAGCAGAAGGAAAACAGAAAAAAAAAAAAAAAAGCCATATGAAAATCTGAACTCTTTAGGAAAAGTCTCTTCCAGATTTCCTAACTTCTGATTAGTTGTCTTTGCCAATGAGAAAGAAATGTGCTGTCGATAAAGTCTGACTGATAAATGAGGCTCTTTTGGCAATACTGTTTTAAAGGGAATGGTGTTGTTTGGTTCATATCCAGTAAGTCTCCTTGGAAGATCATACTTTGAATTGCAGCACCAGCCTTGACTCCCTTGTTTCCAATTGAGCTATTTCACCTGGTTTGGCAGCATGAAATTTGTTCTTTTGCTGCTTATAGAGATGTTTCAATGCTTCTGGCTGATTTCTGGCACAAGCTTGAAGCATTACACTGCCCATCCTGGAGGCCTCTTCCGTTTCTTAGATATTCTGCTGCCCTCATCAATTTTCTTCACATGCCAGTCCTGTCAGAGTTGTGTTTTCACAATCACGTTGTCAATTTGAAGAAGCAAATGCATCCTGAACCATGACCGGTGGGGATTTTATTCTGCCTGCTGAGATTGTGGGGGTGGTATTTGCCTTAGAATTCAGAAACTGGCTGTGACATGTAGAAAAATTCTCATAAATTGTTTGGGGCCACATAGTCACTTTGTCTCCTTGGTTCTTGATATAGGACACAGTGCCAGGGATAGTGTTCCTTAAGAGACAATGGGTTCAGATGCCAATTTGAGGGGACTATCACTAACAAAGACTTCAGAGATAAGGGTATTTAAATATTTTAATAGAAGAGTTAGTTAATCCAGAAGTTGTCAGTGTTCTATCTCCTCAGTCAAGATCTGCAGCTCTACAGTAGGAAAGAGCATAGCAACCCAAGTTGATGGTTAAAACATAGTTGGCACAGTCTCCTTGTCTCATCTTGACTCAGAGGAATGATAGAAACATTACTGCACTATGCCACAATTCTCAAGATCTAGAGCAGTGGTGTACTGGTGACTATTTTTTTACTTACTATTATAACTTTCATAATACATTATTTCTTAGCTAGCATTCTTAGCTAGCATTTTAAATTACACAGAAAATTTCATGGAGTGAGAATACCACAACTTACACAGTCATTTCTCATTTTATTGTTCTTTAGACTCTCCCTCCAGCTTTTTGCATCAGTGTCATGTAGTTTTCAGTAAAGAAATCTTTCACTTCTTTGGTTAAATTTAATTTTCAGCATTATATTATTTTTATTCTATTGTAAATAGGGTTATTTTATTTATTACCTTTTCAGAAAATTTATTGTTAGTAACACTACTGATTTTTGCATGTTAACTTCTACCTGCAACTTTATTGAATTTCTTTACTAGATCTAGCAATTTTCTGGTGAAGTCAGGACTGTAAGGCCTGGTCCAAACAAACTTCAGGTGTTCCTACTTAGGCTTTTTGGCTGCTAAGGACCTGGAGCTACACTCAGCAGTGGGAGGGGCTATGGATTAGCTCTTCTGCTTGGTGAAGTAAGGGAAGCCTCCAAGCTTGGCAAGGCTTTTAATCTTTAGTCTTGACTCAAGCTGACCTGCTCTCAAAGTTCTCTGGTCGAGTACTGTCACTGACTTTGCTCTGTAGACTGCAAGTTCTGCTTGTTATATCCTTGGCTCAAGCATTGTTGGGCTATGCAGTGTCCAGGTGTTGCTGATCAGGCTTTCAATTTGGGAAGAAGCCAGGGAGCTTACTTTAGCAGGGAGCCAGGCTATGACTCAGCAACTTTGCCTGATGACCCCTGCATCCCACCGCGTTTTCTCCCGAGACTTCCACCATCTTGGCTCTGCAAACAGCAGAGCTACTGGCTGAGACAACAACTTGGATGCTGCAGGTAGGAATCCCCATTTATCAAGATTCTAGTTCTGGTTGTTGCAAACCCCTTCCCCCATCTCTCCCCACTGATTCCCCTTCAATCCTTGTAAGGATAAGACCAGAATGGACACACCCCCAAAGTGACGCTAGTCTCTCTTTTCCCACTGGAGGAAAGGTAGACTTGGGTAGACCTCTGACCATACTGCTGTGCAGGCCTGGGGGAGAGATAGTGCTATCAACCTAAAACTGCTTTTCTTACCCTTCTAAAGTAGTCTGTCTTGGTCTTTGTGTTACAACCCCTGTGTTCTAGGATTTTCTCCATGGCACCTGGTCCATAAATAGTTCTTGTAAAAGGATGTTAAGTCAGGAAGGACCTGTGTGGCCCTCTCCATGTGTTCACTCCTGTTCCTATAAATGTAAAAAATTTTCCTAGCTGTGGGTCCTACTTAGTGTATAGATGTATGTATATGTATATGAGTTATAGTTATATATTTTGGGTAGCTCAGACAGTAAAGCGTCTGCCTGCAATGTAGGAGACCTGGGTTCGATCCCTGGGTCGGGAAGATCCCCTGGAGAAGGAAATGGCAACCTACTCCAGTACTCTTGCCTGGAAAATTCCATGGATAGAGGAGTCTGGTAGGCTACAGTCCTTGAGATCACAGAGAGCTGGAAATGACTGTGAGCAACTTCACCAGTTCACTGGTTTGGAATTTACATAAAATGAGAATGCTTGTGAGAGCATGTGGTTTCTGTTTTTTAATGGACTACAAATAATGCTGTGCCTTAATCATCATGCTGTGTGTTTTTATTCCTTGACTTGCATGCAGGTACTTTATACACCATCCAAATATGTAATTGCCTGACTAGGAATCAAATATTCTCCTCTAGGGTCTTGTTTCTTGGCATGGTATTTTTTGTATTTCTTTTAAGAAGAGAAAATTGCACCAAAAATAAGTTTAGACTAGCCGTTTCAGAGCTACTTGTAATGGAAAACTGCTGTACCGGTATAGTGGAGTATCATGTGTTCTTACGGTTAAGAGACTTCAGAGCTCATTTAGACCCAGAACAGTGGCTACTACCTTGTAGACACTATGTAAAATTTTCTTGACTTAATGGATAAAATACTAGGTTTAACTTTATACACACTGTTTTTAAAAGTTTGTCCCAGAAGTACAAATGACTTTGCCCAGATGAACTGGTATTCTATAAAAAAAATAAACTAGTTCATTACAATACTCTGCCATCTATTTATTAATAGATTTGAATGAATGGTTTTATTTGAGTATTAGTAATAAAAGCTCAAAGTTTGGACTTCAGTATCAAATTGTGCGATTTCAAAACGGCTCTTTTGCTTCCCAGCTGTGTGACCTGAGGTAAGTCCCTTAACCACTTTGAGCCTCAATTTCTTCATTTAAAAGCGTAGATAATGATAGCACATATCTGTGTAATAGGAAATTTGGCTCGGAGATAGACTCCTAACCCTTAGGAAAAAGAATTTGGTTGGTGTTTGACCTGGGTTCCTAGGAAATCCCACAAATACTACTTCCTACGTAATAGAAATGTCTTTGCTATTCATTGTAACCCCTGATAATTTATCCTAATAACGTCACTCAGATCTGTTCCTAGAAAGTTTAAGCTCTTGACTCAGGATAGAAGTTAGCTGTGCCAAGAAGACCAATCATGTTATTAGAAGGTTGGGGCTTTGAGCCACATGATATGGGGTCAACCTCTAGGGAGAAGTAGATTGGAGACTGAGTTACATGGCTAAGATTTTAATCAATCATGCTTATATGAAGAAGCCTCATTGTAACTGTGGACAAATAAGCTATGTTCCCTGTTTGGTAACAATCTATGTCCTGACTCCACAGAAGGCACAAAAGGATAGTGGAAGCTTCACATTGGGAACCCTTCTTGACCTTGCTCTATATGCCTCTGTTTTTGGATGGTTCTGATGTGCTTGTTTTTTGACTGTAATAAAGCTATGCTCACATATATATAGTATTTTCTTAAGTTCTGTAAGTCATTAAACCTGAGGAGGTAGTGAAAATATCTGAATTTGTAGCCAGTTGGTCAGGAGTAAGGATGGCCTGTGGACCCTTGAACTTGAAGCTGGTGTCTGAAGTGAGGGGCAGTATCATGGAGGACTGTGCACTTCATCTATGGTGTCTGTTGTTAACTGTGGGTAGGTGATGTCAAAAGTTACCGCGATATCTCAGAGTTATTGTGAGACTTAAATGGTTCAGACTATGTGAAATACTAAGAATAGGAACTGGATGCAATGATTGTTACAAGTGTTCTCTATTATAATTAAAGGTTCAGGTTCTTCATGATCAATAAATATTATGACAACAAGGGCTAGTCATTTTTTAATATGTTTTATTTAACCTTTGGGAACACTCTAAGATGTTACTATAAAGCCACTTTTCAAATGGTTTAAGCAACTATTTTTAGTAAGTAATAAGTTGGCATTTAAAAAGTCTGTGGTTTTTATTACAATGTAATATAGCATTTCCCACTTACTTTCACCTAAGGCTGAAATCTCCTTTTCCAGAAGAAAATACTGTGGGTATAATCACTTAAAATTTTGGCCTTATTTTTCTGTTGGTAAAAAGAGGAATGGAAAATTTACCTCTATATTTCCTTATAATTGAACCACTCATTATTGTACTGTATAGAATGCTTGATTATCTATCATAACAAATAGACTGCAAAAATTAGTATAATGCAAGCTCAAGAAAATAACTCTATTAAAGTTATTTTTAGTAAGTACTGGGTATATACATCTGTGGGGCTGCTGTTTTGTGGTATACAAAAAACTCAGAGAACCTTGTGTCTTCACCTTCTGGTACCCAAATCTTCCTTGGATGTCATCTCTAATTCATCTGAACAGAAGTCATGGGAAAAAAAAAATGAGAAAATAGGAAATGTCTATATAGTTTAAGCCTAGAAATAATTTTAACTTACATTCTGTTGACTACATCTTGGTCATATAGACACATCTAATTGCAAGGGAGTCTGGGAAATAGAGCATATCTGTAGAAGAAGAGGAGAAAATGCAATACTAGCAATTTAGTATATCACTGTTAATTTTTTATATACTTTCTGTGCATCCCCATTAAGTCCTGGAAGAAAGTAGTCAATAACAATTAAGTGGCCATTGATTATTTCATTAAAGTCCTCCCCTTCAATGAAATACTCTCTTGCCTAGCACAACTGAAAAAAATGTTATTTTTCACTGGTTGGTCCCTTTTGCCTAAAATTTCCCCATTTACATTTCAAGCTTTTGGTATTCACTGTAGAAACTTACTAGAGGCATTTCTGGTGTAATTTCCAATTAAAATACAAATTACATCATCAGGGATAAATGTTATCAGCCATTTATACCTTGGAAAGGATGAGTTTATCACATGCTTTCCTACTGGCTCTAATTCATTGTAAGTCTTTTCATTGATGGGGGAGTGGGGAGAAACACAGGCAGGTAGCTCACAAAGTGAAATTGGCAAATGCAAAATTTCCATCACATCTATTCTCACAACTCTGTCTAGAGACAGCTCGATTCTTTTATACATGCGCCATCCTGTGTGATGGGTGTCTTTACTTCTTCAAGGAGAGTGAAAAAATAGGTCTGATTCTGGCAGTCTTAAATATCCATTTCTTCTCTTGAGTGAAAGAAAAGCAAAATGTTTAAGATTCTTCCTTTTGTTCTTACCGTTTCTACTTTTTATCATAAAGCTGAATGTTGCTTCTCTTCCTCCTTCTCTTGTCTCAAATCCTGTGGCAAGAATAAAAGAGTGGAGAGATGGTGTTTGCTAGTCTCATGGATATGGAAATACACAGTTGCAGAACCCTGGGGTTTAGGAATGGAAATTGTGCTGTTCTGATAGTCTGATATGGTCCAGGTCAGTTATGCAACCTCTGACTCATACCACCCTTTTCTCCTGACATTTGCTGTCTTTTAGTTCCAAAATATTAGACTTTTTAAAAACTGAAAAGAACTAGTATTTCTCCATTGCAAGTATAGTTTCTTAAACATTGCATCTGTTACTAAATTTCCATACCCCACCTTCCAGTTCATTAAGTAACAGAAAATTTCACTGCATAATTCTTAATCTTGCAGATCTACTGCAAAAGTCTATACAATAGACAACTGAGGTTTTATATAAGTTCTTGCCTGTTTGGAAAACTCAGCAGTGGCCACAGCACTGGAAAAGGTCACTTTGCATTCCAATCCCAAAGAAAGGCAATGCCAAAGAATGCTCAAACTACCACACAATTGCACTCATCTCACACACTAGCGAAGTAATGCTCAAAATTCTCCAAGCCAGGCTCCAACAGTACTTGAACTGTGAACTTCCAGATGTTCAAGCTGGATTTCGAAAAGGCCAGAGGTCAAATTGCCAGCATCTGTTGGATCATCAAAAAAGTAAGAGAGTTCCATAAAACCATCTATTTCTGCTTTAATGACTATGCCAAAGCCTTTGACTGTGTGGATCACAATAAACTGTGAAAAATTCTTAAAGAGATGAGAATACCAGACCACTTGATCTGCTTCCTGAGAAATCTTTATGCAGGTCAAGAAGCAATAGTTAGAACTGGACGTGGAACAAAAGACTGGTTCCAAGTCGGGAAAGTAGTACATCAGGGCTGTATATTGTCACCCTGCTTATTTAACTTATATGCAGAGTACATCATGAGAAATGCTGGACTGGAGGAAGCACAAGCTGGAATCAAGATTGCTGGGAGAGATATCAATAACCTCAGGTATGCGGATGACACCACCCTTATGGCAGAAAGCAAAGAAGAACTAAAGAGCCTCTTGATGAAAGTGAAAGAGGAGAGTAAAAAGTTGGCTTAAAGCTCAACGTTCAGAAAACTAAGATCATGGCATCTGGTCCCATCGCTTCATGGCAAATAAATGGGGAAACAGTGGAAACAGTGACAGTCTTTATTTTGGGGGGCTCCAAAATCACTGCAGATGATGATGTCAGCCATGAAATTAAAAGATGCTTGCTCCTTGGAAGAAAAGCTATGACAAACCTAGACAGCATATTAAAAAGCAGAGATATTACTTTGCCAACAAAGGTCTGTCTAGTCCAAGCTATGGTTTTTCCAGTGGTTATGTATAGATGTGAGAGTTGGACTGTAAAGAAAGCTGAGTGCTGAGGAATTGATGCTTTTGAACTGTGGTGTTGGAGAAGACTCTTGAGAGTCCCTTGGACAGGACTCTAGGAGATCCAACCAGTCCATCCTAAAGGAAATCAGTCCTGAATATTCATTGGAAGGACCGATGCTGAAGCTGAAAACTTCTATCCTTTGGCCACCTGATGTGAAGAGCTAACTCATTTGAAAAGACCCTGATACTGGGAAAGAGTGAAGGTGGGAGGAGAAGGGGATGACAGAGGGTGAGATGGTTGGATGGCATCACTGACTCAACGGACATGAGTTTGAGTAAATTCCAGGAGTTGGTGATAGACAAGGAGGCCTGGCGTGCTTCAGTCCATGGGGTCGCAAAGAGTCAGACATGACTGTGTAACTCAACTGAACTTGCCTATTAGTGCTTGGTGATATCCCACTGATCAATGGAATTATATATTTATTACTAATAAACATTGCTTATGTTTATAATACTTATTCTTATTTGGCCAAGTCCCTGGCAAGTGTATAGATACAGTCAGGCTAAATTCCCTTTCAACAATAACTTCATCTCTGTTGGATTGAGGTATGACAACATTACCAAAATGAGCACTGAGGATGTCACAGCTACACTAATCCCTCATGATATATGACCTAACCTGGGGATAAGCATATCCTCGGTAGATGTTACTCTGAGTCATCATTTCAGATCTCTCATACCTGGAACCAATATTTCAGATGTAAAGGGAGGACCAAGAAGGGAGAGAGGGAGAAGGAGGGAGAATTACTTCTCATCTCTGGTTTCCAGGAAGGTGGTGTATACTTAGATGATGAAATTAGACATCGCTACCATTTTGTCAGGATAAACTTTAACTGATGGCTTAAAATTATCAAACCAATTAATAGAAGGCAGATAAAAAATTAGATGATAGGAATTTAGGTCTGACATTTCATATTGTTTTTTTTTCTCAGAGAAAAAGTATACATTTGAAAAATTTGAAATATTTCAGATACTCCCTCAATATTGCTTCCATTCTTTATACATTTATTTTGCTTGTTTAGGATTCTGTTTCTTCATAGATATTTATAAATACAGATATACTACAAAGTGTATTTTCTTTCATACAAGTTTGTTTTCAATCAGAAATAAAGATGGAAGGAAAGTTAAGAACCAGTGGGAGAAAAACAGACATTTTCAAAAAATATTTTGAACTGAACAAATTCATGTCTGTTCAAAGAATATTTTGATGGTATGTCTGGTTTTCAACCCAGCACTTTTAAATAACCCAGCTTTATTTCCTCTTTATCCTGGTTCATTTTTGAGTATTAGTAAAAAGCAAAAAAAAAAAAAAATCCCTACATACCAGGAAAAAAACTATTCAAAACCATGCATATTAACATAATATGCTAATAGCATTTGAGCAACTTAAAATAAATATATTCAGGTTAAGACACGGCTGATTTCAAGGCTGAATGGCCTGTACTGGGTAGATACTTGTCAGTACCTACACTCCCAGGAGAGTGTCTCTGCAATATTTCTAGGGACCAGTGTTACTGCAGGTACTACAGGAAGCTCCAGATAACAACAAATTGTTCTGTATATTTTATATACAATATGACTAGAATAAACTGGTATGTGATAGTTAAACTTGAATTTTTTGCCCAATAATCTGTATCTTAAAAAGTATAGCCTCTGAAAGGCATGCTACAGAGGATTGAGAACAAGACCTGTGGGCTCCTACTGCCTAAGTTCAGATTCCAGCTCCATCTTTTGATAGCTATGGAAATGGGAAACTCCTTACCCTTCTGAACCTCAAGTTTCTCCTCTATCAGAATAATAGTGATAAATTTCTACCTTATGAGTTTGTAGTTTAAAGTGTTTAGAGTCTGGCACAAATAAAGGTTTAGTTACTATCAACTACTGGTAGGATTGTTTACCTTCCATTTAAAAGCAAAGTATTTTACCACAGTAAGGAGAATGGGGCAGGGAGGGGGGGACTCAGTTTGAATTCAGCATAAATTAAAAAGACCATAAGCCTCACAACACCTTAGATGGACCCAGTCACTCATACTCATTTATTTCCAGTTTCTTTGCTTATCTGTGGACTTCAGGGTAGAGAGGAATGGAACCCCTGCTTTCCTCAGTTGCCTCAATTGACTGAGCCCTAAACACACCTCCTGATCTTTGAACCATATATCACACTGGTTGCTGCTGCTAAGTTGCTTCAGTCGTGTCCGACTCTGTGCGACCCCACAGACGGCAGCCCACCAGGCTCTCCCGTCCCTGGGATTCTCCAGGCAAGAACACTGGAGTGGGTTGCCATTTCCTTCTCCAATGCATGAAAGTAAAAAGTGAAAGTGAAGTCGCTCAGTCGTGTCCGACTCTTTGCGACCCCATGGACTGCAGCCTACCAGGCTCCTCCGTCCATGGGATTTTCCAGGCAAGAGCACTGGAATGGGGTGCCATTGCCTTCTCCATATCACACTGGTATTAATATATAAAATAGGATCCTGACATACCCTGAAGATTCAACTTTTATTATCTTAGAGAAAATTCCTAAATTGGCAAACTTACTATCTAAATTATTGATATCAGCAGAAACTCATAACATGATTATGAACAATTTTATTGATCTCCAGCTTTTCACCTGAGTAAGTTAGGGTCTTCTGAGAAGTGGATGCCAAAGTGGGATTATCTGTGTAAGAAAATTATTGGAGAAAATGCGTTTGAGGAAAACTCAGGAAGTTGTCAGCCAAGACTGGCAGAACTCTCAGACCAAGATGCAGGTCTAATTCTTCTGAAGAAGAGAAGGAAGCAAGAAAGGTTGAGTAGGACAAATTTTTGTAATGCAGTTGAAAGGAAGTTTTAGCAAAGCTAATGAGGGTAACTCAAGCTACCAGTCATAGGAGTCTCATATCTCCTAGGAGATGGCCGGGCTTTATCCCTTTGTTTTATTCAGTCACTGGCTGTGAGCAACCTGGTGGGAAGTGTAACCCCTGAGCAGACACATCGGTGAGTTTCAGTATATATCACTTGGTTCCATCCATCAGTTATTCTCCTTGCCATGAGATAAATGAGAGGATACTTCATGGTCACCAAATCACCTGATTCTTGAACCTCTTCCTCAACAATATCTCCACTCTGCAATGATGAGATTGCCCCACCTCTTCTACTCAGACATTGGCTTGGGTCCCCACCCCCTCCCCTCAGCTTCCACTGATTTCCAGAACACCCCTTATGCCTTTGATTGTGAATATCACAGTAAACTCCAAAGACAACTGTGATGTTCAAATTTTTTGTTTAGGTTTAACTATTACCCAACTCTAGAGATATAAATAATTCCCTGAGCAAGCATGATCTCTAGTTGTTATTAATATATACTAAGATAAATTATGATAGAGAACTAATTACATGAAACTTACAGACTCAGGCAGATCAGTATGTTAAAACAGAATATAAGCAACAATCTGCATTAATATTGTGCTTTGTTAATTGATGCTCCTTATGATTGGAGAAGGAAATGGCAGCCCACTCCAGTAATCTTACCTGGAAAATCCCATGGATGGAGGACCCTTGTAGATTACAGTCCATGGGGTCTCAAAGAGTCAGACATGACTGAGCAACTTCATTTTCACTTTTCATGATTGTACAAACAAATGAATATTCAAATATCCTGATATGTTTCCAAATCTATAAATAGTAACCTTTCCCTTCAGTTTTGTTTTCCTTTTATCACTGTTTACTAGTTTAAACAATACAGAAAATGATAACCAAAAATAATAACATAACCAATTACAAACCTGACTTTACAGAAAAGAGCATTAAACTTCAAACCAGTGACAATAACCAATTTACCAAACTTCCAAATATACATGGGTCAGACTTCTCATTAACATTTCAAAACATTCAGATGTGGTGGAATTTTGTAGCAAATTATAAATGATTTATGAAAAGAAAAATTTGTAGTCTATCTTGGACTACAGAAACAGAGAAAGAAAGAAACTCAGAGCTAATTTTACTGCACTTTGCAGATAGAATTCCATATGACCAAAAAAGGTAGAAGAAAAAAAAAATCACTATTTTTTTCTGCTAGTATCTTAGTTCAGGTTTTCACAACAAAATATCACAAATAAGGTGATTTAAACAACAGGAGTTTATTTATCATAGTTCTAGAAGCTGGGAGGTCTACCACTAAAAGGCCAGCAAGGTAGATTTCATGTTGAGGCCTTTTCTCTTGAGCTTGTAGGTGGCTGCCATCTTGCTGGGTGCTCACATAACCTCTTTTGTATGCACGTGGGGAGACAGAGCAAGCTTGTTGGTATCTCTTCTTAAAAGGATACTTATTGCATCATGAGGACCACCCGCCACTCAATTAAATTCAACCCTAATTACGTCCCCAAAGCCCCATCTCCAAATAGTATTGCATTGGGGGTTAGGGCTACACTATGTGAATTTAGGTAATGGGGGCACGAACATTCAGTCTATAATATAAAGTCATTGCTCTAGCTTCAGATCTCACATCTGTAACACAGCATGGATTCACAGCATGGATTCACAGCATGGCCAGATGACAGTACCTCCCAGGTTAGCTGGAGGTCCATTCTTTTCCATCTGTAGTCTCTCTGCAAATTCTCTCATGGATCCCCAGGGTTCTTTACTCAGATCTTTGTGTCATTCCTCCTTTGTATGAAAGTTATCTACTGTGAAACTGAAGGTTCAGGGGTGTTCCTCCGAGCCCACTACCACAATGGTGCCCTCCTGGTCTGCTGTTCTTGGTTCCTTCCACTAACCACATTGAGCTCTTAGAGTTACTGATTAAACCATTACTACATGAAGAAATGCCTCACATGTAGCACCCATCACTGCTGTCGCAGTGCCATCTCACTGCTTCTGTGGTGCTGAGGTAAGTATCTGCTGTTTCTCCCAGGACTATGTATATGGCTCAAGTATCCCATAGTAAAACCCACTTGAGCACCAAGTATTGGAACTCATTGTCACCCAGATTGTCATGCACATGCAGTGTGCATGTTCACACACAAACACAGAGTTGTTTCCCTAACAAGGTGCTTAGAGTGATATCAGTGGGTACTCAGGATGCAGAGACCAAACTACTTCTGTTCCAATACTCAGATAATATAGAATATTAAACACAAATTCAGACTCTTATCCGCTTATGGTTAGGTTTATCTCCGAGGTCTCATTGGCCTTTTACTTCATATTGCTGTCATTCATCTTCTGTTTCATTCTGTAGGTTTCAGTACACATAAAATTTCAGAGAAAGATAAGAATCTTTTGACAAAGCTGATCTGTTGTCATGTTTAGCCAGAAGTTTCTGCTTTTAACTTCTTCAAGATGAGTTGGGTATATGCTTTATATAGGGGCTTCCCAAATGGTGCTAATGGTAAAGAACCCACCTGTCAATGCAGAAGACATGAGAGATGTGAGTTCAATCCCTGGGTTTCAAAGATACGCCAGAGAAAGTCATGGCAGCCCACTCCCGGATTCTTGCCTGAAGAATTTCATGGACAGAGAAGCCTGCTGGGCTACAGTCCATAGGGTAAAAAAGAATCAGACATGCCTGAAGCGATTTAGCACACACATACTTATATCATGATAAATAGACAATGGGTTTTTACTCTGAAAATTTCACCTGATAATAAAAACATTGTAACCTATTCTATAGCACTAGGAACTATAATCAATATCCTGTAATAACCTATGATAGAAAAGAACATGAAAAAGAATATATGTGTGTAACAATATGTTTATAAATATATATGTTCTTATACAATACTAATATATATGTATAACTGAATCACTTTGCTGTACATCTGAAACATTATAAATCAACTATACTTCAAGGGGAAAAAAGCATTGTATCTTCTGAGGCAAAACAAAAATGTCAGGGCCCCACTGTGAACCTCAGTGCCCTAGGGAAATCACTGTGACACTCTGGACTGCTTTTCCTCTGACTCCAACTTTCATGCTCTTTTATGAGCTTGAAGAATAATAAAATAAAAATCATGTCTGTTCTAATATGTGCTTCCTCAGTTTGCTTTGAATACCTCATTCTTGGGGTGAAATGCTACAACTCTCTAAGTGGTCTTAATCAGTAGGTCTGACTTTTACAGGAAGCTCTACAGGTGAAAGATACCTGTGCAGGTATCTGTGCCCCAGAGAAATGTAGTCATCGGGTTCAATCTTGCCTTGTGGTGTTCTCCCAGGGTCTGAGGTTGTGCCACATACCTGCTCAGTGTTGACTCTGAAGTTCTTTCATGACCCAGAGCCCAACAAGGAGCTGGGAGATGGGAGCTGAAAAGAAGTCAAGGTCTGGTGATGAGAGGGAGGCGGCAGTGCACGCTGGAGGCCACTAAACCTTTGGCTCCTGGCCTGGGAAGCAGGGTGGTCACAAAGATGGGTCTAGTTGGAGAACCACTCTTCAGTACTAATCACTTAAAATGTGGCTGGTTTCCCCAAGCTCTTGTTATAAAGCCAAGCATTGCAATTTCCATGTTCAGCTCTATTTCTACCTCCCAAACTATTGGCATTTCTTTAACATCAATCATGAGGTTGCTGTGAACCTTCCCTGTTTGAACTCAGTTGATGCTGAATTTGTTTTTTTGGTATCTAATTTTATCATAAAGTCTCAGCTCTGAAATTAAACCTGGGTTATATCAAGCCTCTTTGGATTCTGAAGTTTATGTCATACCTCCCCTTCAAGTCTTAGGAAAGAGAATACACAGACTTTGGGAATTGAACAGCATCTAATCACAGCAGCAATATCCACAGTAATAGATCTGTAGTCACAACAGTGTGGTAGTTTAACTGCTTGTTGCTCTCATAAATCTTCAGTCACTTGTACTGTCCCTGTATCTCTGTTATGTCATGCTAGGGACTGATGGACTGATTTCTTTTTTTTTTTTTTAATTGGAGGATAATTGTTTTACAATGTTGTATTGATTTCTGCCATATAAAAATGTGAATCAGTTAAGAAAATATTATTAGAATAAAGTATATTATTATTCCTATCTTATCTGTAATAAATTAATTCATGACAAGGCACTGGAATCTTCTATCAGATACTCTAGCAAAGTCTGGTCACAGTGTAAATTATGCAAGAATTGGACAATTTTGTATTAAGTTCTGAAATGAATGCGCTTTGCATTGGGTTATGTACTGAGATATAGCTACAGGAGGTAGTCCCAACAAATGAAGCAGCAGGTGAGATCAGTCTCCAAACTATTTCATTCCAATTAAGAATATCAATGACTTAAATGAAAAATCCTACCATCTAAACCGGAATAACTTACACAGGATGACATGGCTTATAAGGTCATAAAAATGATAGTTATATTTTGCCTTTACATGTACTGAGAACAAGAGTTGCAGTAGGGACAGTTCTGGGAATCATACCCCTTGGAAGGATTAGAAGCCCCAAATAATCACGAATGCCCTAAGACCTAAAGAAGGGGTTGTGTCCTGTTATGAAAGATGCAGCAGCCCCTGTGACAGCCCCAGATGGGCTGATGCTTAGGGCAATCCTCCACTCATCCAGGGCCAGGCTTGGAGCAACTGCTGCTGCTCTTTTTACTACAGTGGAAGCTTCTGGAGGCTCTCTCCTACATCCCTTTACTGCAAGCCTTCAGTAACAGTGTTCAACCTGCTCCCTGTTCACCTGCATTTTTTTTTTTCATGAAGAAAAACCTATACTTTGAGATGCGGGGAGGTGGGTTACTCTGCAGCAAAGCCTTCTCTGCATTTTTAAGTTGGAGTTAGTAGAAATCAGTATTAACATATTGGAGAAGGCAGTGGCACCCCACTCCAGTACTTTTGCCTGGAAAATCCCATGGACAGAGGAGCCTGGTAGGCTGCAGTCCATGGGGTCGCTAGAGTCGGACACAATTGAGCGACTTCACTTTCACTTTTCACTTTCATGCATTGGAGAAGGAAATGGCAACCCATTCCAGTGTTCTTGCCTGGAGAATCCCAGGGATGGGGGATCCTGGTGGGCTGCCCTTTGTGGGTCACACAGAGTCGGACCCGACTGAGGTGACTTAGCAGCAGCAGTATTAACATATACATGCCAGGCAGAATATCTCAGTTGTGTTGACAAAGAAGGATGCCATGAATTCTTTAGACTTTTGTGTTAGTCATTCAGTCATGTCCAACTCTGTGACCCCATGGACTAGAGCCCATCAGGCTTCTCTGTCCATAGGATTCTCCAGGCAAGAATACTAGAGTAGGTTGCCATTTCCTTCTCCAGGGGATCTTCCTGACTCAGGGATTGAATCCAGGTCTCCTGCATTGCAGGCAGACTCTTTACAGACTGAGCCATCAGGGAAGACTAATGAATCTTAGCTTTTTAATTTAAGAGCTGTATAATTTTTTTGGGGGGGTGGTATTTTTGTACTTAAATTATGGTAGAATTATGTTAAGTCCTCAGGACTAGAAACCTAAAAGGTTCCATAAATTTGCTGGAAGGCATCTTTTGTAAATTAAACAAATTGCCCAAATGCCTCTTTCTCGGATTGTTAAATCATTCTTCATAAATAAATTCCCACTAAGAGTCAAAATGTACATCCAGCAAGAGTTTCAATAAAGCATCTAGGAATCTAGGCTTTTGATGTGGGGTTAGTTTTCCATCCTAATGTGTCCTCCCTATGGGTCGAGTTTAGAGATTTTCCCTTGCGCCTGTCCCCGAGTCTCATCACATTTGTCAAGGGACAGCCCAGCCTTTCCCTCAACAAGTTTCAGAGCTGCAGCTTTCCCTGGACATTTTATCGCTTTGATTTTGGGTCCAAGCAAATGTTCATTCCTGTTCCATTTTTTTTTTCAATTCAAGTATTCTCAAAGTATTAGAATCTTGCTGAGAAAATGTGTGAACCACATTCACATATAGAAGATAACAATGACGTATACAATTGTATTCTTAAGACCTTTGTCATTCAGAAATAAAGACTGGAGGCAACTGTTGGTTTTATTCACATGTTATTTCCAGAAAATATATATTTTTGGCACATAGTGAACCCCCAGTGTTTATCAAATGAATAAATTAATTAATAAATAAATGAATCCTGATGCTAGAAAAGGTCATGTGAATTATCTTAGAAAAATAAAACATTTTGCCTTTTGGGATCTTTGACTATCCTATCATGGGACCAGAGATGACACTTTGGATAAACTGTCTTTAATTAATAACCCCAAACACAGCTGGGAAAATTTACAGCCCTACAACTGTAACTCTTTTATTTGGTTTTCTTTCTGTGTAAATTGATCACTGCAAGTCTAGTTAACATCTGTCACTGTACAGATACAACTTTTTTCTTGTGATGAGAACTTTTAAGATCTACTCTCTTAGAAACTTGAAAATATGCAATACAGTACTATTAACTATGGGCTTCCCTGGTGGATCAGATGGTAAAGAATCCGCGAGCAGTGCAAGAGACCTGGGTTCGATCCCTGGGTTGGGATGATCCCCTGGAGGAGGGCATGGCAACCCACTCCAGTATTCTTGCCTAGAGAATGCCCATGGACAGAGGAACCTGGCGGGCTACCATCCATGGGGTCAAAAAGAATCAAACAGGACTGAGCGACTAAGCACAGCACATTATATATTCACCAGGCTTTACTTTACATCCCATGACTTGTTTATTTCGTAACTGGAATAAACTTTTGGACCCCCTTTATCCATTTCATCCATCCCCTACCTCCCTGTCTCCGGTAACCACCAGACTGTTCTCTGTATCTATGAGTTCACAGTTTTTGTT
Source organism: Bos grunniens (assembly GCF_055505025.1). Taxonomy (NCBI): domain Eukaryota; kingdom Metazoa; phylum Chordata; class Mammalia; order Artiodactyla; family Bovidae; genus Bos; species Bos grunniens. Next base: position 46,781,458 of record NC_141168.1, on the reverse strand, counting down.
TTTTTTTTACTCCACATATTAGTGAGATCATATGCTCATAAGTCTCACCTGTCTGACTTATTTCACTTAGTGTAATGCCCCCAAGGTCCCTTACCTTACTGGACTCTCTAGTGGACAGGGCACAGCTTTAGTGTTGGAAAAACCTGGAAGAGTTCACCTGCCTGATTTCTCCACTGCTACCTTTTTTTTGGGGGGGAAGAGGGTCTTTTAGCTAAGCTCTGTATTTGATATCCAGACACCAGATTAAGTCCAAATGTTCCCTAAAGGCATGTGGAATAACTCTTACTGATGCCAGGTCCCAGTGGATTCTGAAGACAGGGCTTTCTCATGCAGAGATAGGATACGTTGTACCTTATGGAAAGATGCTCACAAGTAAATTCCCAAGGGGAACAAATACACAGCACACAGAAAGAAGAGAAACATATTTCAGTTCGATGTTTAGATTTTCAGTGAGAGAAAAGCTGAGGTCTGGAAGGATAGGTTTGGGCAAAGCAGTCTTCTTTCTGTCCCTTATCTATGGTGAGGTTGTCCCACGTCAGGATTTTTGTTTCTTCCTTTGGGAAGGTCATTTACCTATATCATTTCATGAATTTTTAATTCACCACATTCAGACACAAGTCAAATTTCCTCTCTGCAGAGATCCTTCCTTGACTACCTAACTAAAGCACTTCCCTGTTGGTCTGTAACATTAGCCTATTTTATACTCTTCATAGCACTGAACAATATTTTACATTTTTTTTCATGTTTCCTAGGTATATGACAGTTTTAAACTCTTTCCAGTCATTCCTTTCCATTGCTATGTCCAGGTGCCTGGCCAAGGGTGTTAAGTAACTTGGTGGAGACTTACTGGGGGTGGTAAAGGGCTTTGAATTCTAGATTTTTTTGAGTGTACAAAAGGGAAATTCATTGGAATTCCTTTAGCTGTGAGAGGGCACATGTCCAGAATTGTGCCTCAGAGATGCAAGGAGATCCAACCAGTCCATTCTGAAGGAGATCAGCCCTGGGATTTCTTTGGAAGGAATGATGCTAAAGCTGAAACTCCAGTACTTTGGCAACCTCAAGCGAAGAGTTGACTCATTGGAAAAGATTCTGATGTTGGGAGGGATTGGGGGCAGGAGGAAAAGGGGACAACAGAGGATGAGATGGCTGGATGGCATCACTGACTCGATGGACGTGAGGCTGGGTGGACTCTGGGAGTTGGTGATGGACAGGGAGGCCTGGCATGCTGCGATTCATGGGGTCGCTGCAATTCATGGGGTCACAAAGAGTCAGACACGACTGAGTGACTGAACTGAACTGAAATTATATTGGTGGCAATATGCAGTCTGGATTAAAGAAGAGAGACCCTGGCACAGGGAGTCCAGGAAAATAAGGGTGTCAGATTGCTCTTTCCCTAGTTGATGTGGAAAATAATGCTCCAAGTTATATTTCTTTGTACAGTATAGTAGCTATTTAGACTAGAAACAGGTTTTAAACTAAAGGAAATCTATTATTTAAATCTGTTAAATATCATACATTATACATATTTCCCAAAGCAGCTGTTAGTTGCGTGTCTGTGTGTTTAACAAAGTCTCATTTGGTTGTTTAAAGTTATCAACATGTCTCTATAAAGATGAAGACAACTATTAACCAAAGACCCTAAGCATTTTAACCCAGATGATGCCAAGAGTCTTGGAATTCAGAATTTGCTGTAATTATTGCAGTTTAAAAATAGTGAAAGCTTGAGATGGTATGTCCTTGTATTCCAGGCACTTAATGAGGGATAATAATAATCATTATGGTAATGATAATCTCATCAAAATCATGCAAGTATGTTTAAAAAGCCTAAAATGAGTTTCCTGCTGAGATGATAAAAAGGATTTTTTTCAGGCCAAGGAGAGAATTTAATTTCTACATAGTCCAATTAACTTCACACAGAGGAAACAAACAAACAAACAAACAAAAAAACCCACACATACACAGCTATTACATGACTCCGTGATTTTTACTGTCAACCATGTGTTCAGTTCAGCTCAGTCGTGTCCGACTCTTTGTGACCCCATGCACTGCAGCACGCCAGGCCTCCCTGTCCATCACCAACTCCCAGAGTTTACTCAAACTTAGGTCCATTGAGTTGGTGATGCCATCCAACCATCTCATCCTCTGTCATCCCCTTCTGCTCCTGCCTTCAATCTTTCCCAGCATCAGGGTCTTTTCAAATGAGTCAATCCTTTGCATCAGGTGGCCAAAGTCTTAGAGTTTCAGCTTCAGCATCATCCTTCCAATGAATATTCAGGACTGATTTCCTTTAAGATGGATTGGTTGGATTTCCTTGTAGTCCAAGGGACTCTCAAGAGTCTTCTCCATAAAAGAGTCTTCTTTTGAACCACAGTTCAAAAGAATCAATTCTTCAGCACTCAGCTTTCTTTATAGTCCAACTCTCACATCCATACATGACCACTGGAAAAACCATAGCCTTGACTAGACGGACCTTTGTTGGCAACTGTGTGTAGCAACAACAACAAATCAACAGTAAAGTTATTGAGTACTAATGATTGCAAACTATTTACAAATATATGTCACTGGCCAAATAGGAAACTGAATGAAGTATGGATGAGTCGGTGCAAACCTCACAATTATTGGCCAATGTTAGGAAAATAAGTCATTCAAAGGAAAATCATCTTTTGAGGCATTCAAGAGCTGGCTATTGTGTATATCTATTGATCCCCTATGATTTTTCCATTTTAGCTTATTGCAATTTTTCAGGAAAAAAATTATTCCCATATTCTGTTTTTATCACATTGCTTTCAAGCCTCCACTTCAATCCTGCTGCTCCTGCTGCTAAGTCGCTTCAGTTGTGTCCGACTCTGTGTGACCCCATAGACGGCAGCCCACCAGGCTCCTCTGTCCCTGGGATTCTCCAGGCAAAAATACTGGAGTGGGTTGCCATTTCCTTCTCCAATGCATGCATGTGTGCTAAGTTGCTGCAGTCGTGTCCAACTCTGTGAGACCCTATGGACAGCAGCCCACCAGGCTCCTCTGTCCACAGGATTCTCTAGGCAAGAACACTGGAGTGGGTTGCCATTTCCCTCTCCTAGGTGTCTGTTTAAAAGATATAATGTATATGAGTCAAACCATTATGCTGTACACCTTAAACTTATACAGAGAGGTAGGAAAAATATAAATAGGTAAAATTTTTAAGTTAATTAACCAATTCACTAATGACAGATCTAATCATGACTCATCTCTGTTTATAACCTGTGAATAGATACCCAGAATCAATAAGAAAAAAAAAAAAAACAGCCCTCTAGACACGGAACATAAAAATGTTCCTCCTTTGTTGGTGCCTTGCCTGATTCTTCAGCCATGTTTCCTAAACCCCTCCACTTTACAGTTAGTGGATTAATACCAAGCTGATTTTTGCATCTATGCAGTTTCATAACTGCTTGATTTTATTTGTGTTGCCTGGAAAGCCCACCTTTCCCACCCCACCTTCTTTCTTCCTCTTCTAAGTCTTAATTGATCCTTCAATACCAAATTTAAACATCATTTCCTCAATGATGTTCTCCCTAAATCTTCACTTATGGCTTAGTTAGACTTAGGCTTTAACCTAGACTTCCATTGCATTCTGGATATTTCTATCATATACTTATCATTAAACTTATTGGTAACCATTTACATCACTTTACCTAATTTTTCAATAACATCTGTACTCATTTAACTCCAAGAATTCATCATCCTCACTACTACTTTCAAATAGCTTATGAAAGGATCACCAAGGCCATTCTTTATATGAAATATAAATCACCATTTAATTTTTACTGTGTTGCTTAACTAGTTGCAATGTTTTATATAGTTGGACATTCTAAATTTTAATATTTAATGAAGTATAGTATATATAAATCCCATAAATTATACAGATATAAGTAATAGTTCTTTTTTACAAATTGAACATACCCATGTACTTACCACATGTCAAGATATCAAGCTATAGAATATCTCCAGCACCACAGAAGCCCCATCTAGGACCTCCTTGTCATTATCACTAATTTCTATTAAAAGTTAATTACAAAAGATTAATTTTGCCTGATCTTGAACTTCAGCTGAGCCACCAGGGAAGCCCTTATATTAAATACAATGACATCATTTGTACTCTTTTATGTTTCAGACATTTCCCTCAAGACTGGGTTTGTGAAATTGACCATGACCTCTCATGCAGAAATAATTCTTTATAAAGCCAGGCAGATGGGTGGGTTCCCTCGTATGAATATACCCTGAGTTGCTTACATATTCTTTTTTTGATGCTTATTTGTTTTTTCAAGTTTGTAGCCATTGAGAATAATTCTGCTCTGAACATTGTGTACTTATCTTTTGGTGCAAATATGTATGTGTTTTGATTGATTATATACCAAGTATTAGAAAATCTGGCTTTCCCAGGTGGCTCAGCAGTAAAGAATCTACCTGTAATGCAGGAGACATGGGTTCAATCCCTGGGTCGGGAACATCCAAGGAACATCCCCTGGAGAAGCAAATGACAACCCATTCCAGTGCTGGGACATCCTATGGACAGAGGAGCCTGTTGGGGCTACAGTCTGTGGGGTTACAAAAGAGTCAACATGATTTAGCAACTAAACAACAACAACAAGAAAGTCAAGTCACATGATATGTATGTGTTAATCTTTAGTGAATACAGATAGTTTTTCAGACTGGTTATATCAAATTCCCATAAATAGTATATGATATTTCTTCTTGTTCTGTATCATCTCCAGTGGTTCTAACTTCAGCTATTTATTTATGTGCTTGTGCTCCATCATGTCCAAATCTGTGACCCTATGGACTGTAGCCCACAAGGCTCCTCGGTCCATGGGATTTTCCAGGCAAGAATACTGGAGTGGCTTGCCATTTCTGTCTCCAATGGATCTTCCCAACCCAGGGATCAAACCTGCATCTCCTGAATTTTCTGCATTGGCAGGTGGATTCTTTACCACTACACCACCTGGGAACACCTATTTATTATATATGCAATTACATTACTTGTGGTTTTAATTTGCAATTCACTATTAACAACAATGAGTTTTGTTTCTCCTTACCTGTACCCACTCCAGTATTTTTGCTTGGAAAATTCCATGGACAGAAGATCCTGGCAGGCTATAGTCCAGGGGAATACAAAGAGTTGGACACAATTGAGCACACACACACATTAATTTATAATTGGTATATAATGGGTTGTATCAGTTTAAGATGGAGACGGAAATGGCAACCCACTCCAGTGTTCTTGCCTGGAGAATCCCAGGGACGGGAAGCCTGATGGGCTGCCGCCTATAGGGTCACACTGAGTCGGACATGACTGAAGCGACGCAGCAGCAGCAGCAGCATCAGTTTAAGATGTACAATGTGATGATTTGATACATGTAGATAATCCAAAATGATTAACAAGCTAAAGTTAGCTAAACATATCCATCTCCTCACATGTTCACAATTTTATTTTTTTATGGTGAGAACATTTAAGATTTACTCTTAACAACTTTCAACAATATAATACATTTTTGTTAAATGTATTTGACAATCTAATATTTGGCATAAGTCACCATGCCAAATATTAGATACCCAGAATGTATTCATTTTATAACTGGAAGTGTATACCCTCTTTTCCTTCACATTCCAGGCCCTGGCAACCACCATTCTACTGTTTCTATGGGCTAAGTTTCTTTTTAGATATCACATTTAAGTGAGATTATACAGTACTTGTCTTTCTCTGATTTATTTAGCTTAGCATGATGCCCTCAAGGACTTCCCTGGTGGCTCAGTGGTAAAGAATTACCTGCCAGTACAAAAGATGTAAGTTCCATCCCTGGGTTGGAAGGCTCCTGTGAAGAAGCAAATAGCAACCCACTCCAGTATTCTTTTTTTTTTAAATTAATTGGAGGATAATTACAGTATTGTGATGGTTTCTGCCATACATCAGCGTGAATCAGCCACAGGTATACATGTGTCCCCCTCATCCTGAAACCCCTTCCCATCTCCCTCCTCACCTTATCCATCTAGGAAACCGCCAAGGACAGAGAAGCCTAGTGGGCTACAGTCCATGGGATTGCAAAAGAGATGGACACAACTTAGTGACTAAACAACAACTGTGTCCTCAAGGTCCATCCATGTTATTCCAAATATCAAGATTTCCTTTTTTCCCATGACTGAATAATATTAAATTGTATATATACAACCACACCATCTTAGTTTATTCTTTCATCCACTAACAGATTGTTCCCATATCTTGGTGACTGTAAGTAATGCTGCAACAAACATGAGAGTACAATATCTTTTCAGTATCCTGTTTTCATTTCCTTTGATTGTATACTGAGAAGTGAAATTACTGGATCTTATGATAATTCTGTTTTTAATTCCCCCCAAACTTTAAACTTTTTATTTTTTATTGGAGTATAACCAACTAACAATGTTGTGGTAGTTTCAAGTGAACAGTGAGGAGGTTCAGCCATATGTATACATATATCCATTCACCCTCAAACTCCCCTCCCATCCAGGCTGCCACATTAACACTGAGCAAAGTTCCATACAGTAGGTCCTTGTTTTTTGACGATAGCCATTCTAAAAAGTATGAGGTGATGTCTCATTGAGATTTTGATGTACATTTCTCTGATGATTAGTGATGCCTGTTGACCATTTGTATGGTTTCTTTGGAAAAAAGTCTACTTCAGTCCCCTGCCCAATTTTCAATCAGTCTGAATTTTTCTGCTATGAGATACATGAATTCCTTATAGGTTTTAAATAGTAACTCCATGTCCGATACATGGTTTGCAAATATTTTCTTCCATTGTGTAGTTTGCCTCTTTCTGTTGACTGTAGCTTTTGCTGTGTAAAAGCTTTTTAGTCTGATACAGTCCTACTTGGTCATTTTTTGCTAGTGCTTGAAAGTTATACCCAAAAACCCATTGCCAAAACCAATGCCAAGATTTATTTTCCCTGTGTTTTCTGTGTGTTTTTAATTCATTTTGAGTTAAATTTATGAGTGGTATATGTCCAATTTCATTCCTTTGTATGTGACTATCATGCATATTCTGGTGTGTTGGATGGAATGTTTTGTATATGTTTGTAAGGTCCATTGGTCTACAGTATTATTCAGGTTCACTCTTTCCTTATTAATTTTTCGTCTGAATGAGCTATCCAATATTGAAATGGGATATTGCAGTTGCATACTATTATTTTGTTGCTCTCTATTTTCCCTTAAGTACTATTAATGTTTACTTTATATATTTACTTGCTCCAATTTTGGATGAATGGATGGTTTGTGTGTGTGTGTGTGTGTATGAATGTTAACAGTCTCTGTGTAATGACCTGCATAGCTTAGTGACTGATTTTTTCTGAAAGTCTTTTTTTTTCTCTCTCTCCTTATATAAGCTCTCTCTCTCTCTCTTTTTAACAATTTTCATAGAATATATTTTTCTATCTCTTCATTTAGGAACACTACACATGTCTTTAAAGCTAAAGTGAATCTCTTGTAGGCAGCATATTGTTGGATCTTATTTTTTATCCATTCAGTCACTTTGTATCTTTTGCTTGGAGAATTTGTTAAGTGTGCTTTAATTCCTTTCTCTTTCTGTTTGTGTAATTAGTGTAGATTTTTTCTTTGTGATTACCACCAGTCTTCCTTGAAACATCTTACAGACCTCCCAGTCCATTTTAAGCTCTAACAACTTATCTTCAATTGCACACAAAAATTCTGTACTTTTACCTCTTTCCCCACATTTTAGGCTACTGAGGCCATACTGTGTATCTTTTTAAGTTTGTTACATCCATTAACAAATTTGGAGTGTCTAGAGCTGAGTTTTGTTGTTCTTGTAATTACTAAGTTGTGCCCGACTCTTTGTGACCCCATGGACTGCAGCACACCAGGCTTCCCTACCCTTCACTATCTCCCAGAGTTTACTCAAACTCTTGTCCATTGAGTCGGTGATGCCATCCAACCATCTCATCCTCTGTTGCTCCCTTCTCCTCCTACCTTCAATCTTTTCAGCATCAGGGTCTTTTCCAATGAGTTAACACTTTGTATCAGAACCGAGGTTAGGGATCTTTTAAGAAATTTCTCAGGTACAGACATGACTGTCTTGCATCTTATCTCTGTCACCAGAACTGCTCATGAACTGTGGCTGGAAGAGATTGGAATTAAATGTAGGATGCTTTCAGGTTCTCCTGGAATGCAAACATTAAGTACCTCCCACTGCTTCCTTGGCTAGCATTATTGCTCAAAATTAGTAGTGATAATCAAATTTTGGAAATAGACTCTGATGAAGTAGGCTCTGACAAAAAAAAAATATATATATATATATATATATATATATATATATATAAGTGGAGAGTGAAAAAGTTGGCTTAAAGCTCAACATTTAGAAAATGAAGATCATGGCATCCAGTCCCACCACTTCATGGGAAATAGATGGGGAAACAGTGGAAACAGTGTCAGACTTTATTTTTCTGGGCTCCAAAATCACTGCAGATGGTGACTGCAGCCATGAAATTAAAAGACGCTTACTCCTTGGAAGGAAGGTTATGACCAACCTAGATAGCATATTCAAAAGCAGAGACATTACTTTGCCAATAAAGGTTTGTCTAGTCAAGGCTATGGTTTTTCCTGTGGTCATGTATGGATGTGAGAGTTGGACTGTGAAGAAGGCTGAGCGCCGAAGAATTGGTGCTTTTGAACTGTGGTATTGGAGAAGACTCTTGAGAGTCCCTTGGACTGCAAGGAGATCCAACCAGTCCATTCTGAAGGAGATCAGCCCTGGGATTTCTTTGGAAGGAATGATGCTAAAGCTGAAACTCCAGTACTTTGGCCACCTCATGTGAAGAGTTGACTCATTGGAAAAGACTCTGATGCTGGGATGGATTGGGGGCAGGAGGAAAAGGGGATGACAGAGGATGAGATGGCTGGATGGCATCACCGACTCGATGGACATGAGTCTGGGTGAACTCCGGGAGTTGGTGATGGACAGGGAGGCCTGGCGTGCTGCGATTCATGGGGTCGCGAAGAGTCGGACATGACTGAGCAACTGATCTGATCTGATCTGATGTATATATATATATAAATGCAAACAGTGTGATAATTACCAGAAATATTCTGAAGTTACAAATGAAGGAAAATGAGTGAAATATCAGTTTCAGGACAGTGATTGCCTAATGGTAACAAATGGAAATGCGGCAGACTTTGAGCTGCAAAGCTGATCTGGTTCATAGGGCCTAGAGCAGAGCCAAGTTAGGTGACAGACTCCACCAAAGAGTTTGCCACAACTCTCCGCAGCACAGTTTGCTCCATATACCATCTGTAGAGCCCTTATTTCTCCTTCACTCTAAAAACACAAGTCCCAAATATTATAATCTATACCTTCACACAGGAAGAACAAGGTTTTTGGCTTTCTGCCCACACTTCAGTTAAATACCAAGAGTTGTCAGAACACTCTTTAGTACAATGGTTTCTACCTCTGTATTCAGAGTCCCTGAAATGGAAACAAGCTTTTTTCTTGAAAAAGAAAATAAGATAAAATTTGAGTTTAAAGTGGACTTAAAATTGAGACATCTTTAGAGATGATTTTGTTATTTCAACTCTGTGAAATACAAACGCTGAAGAAACATCAATAAAATTTAAAGGAACTATGAAATTGATTTGACTTGATACAATCCTAAGTGGCAGCTTTAAGTAAGCCTTCTTCTTTCTTGTAAATTACCTTGAACACTGATCTTTTTGAAATAACTTACCATTTACCAAAATCCTGTCTTGGTATTTTACTGTTAGTGAATATTTTCCACTAAGATTGGGCCAATTACAGAGCAGAAATGTTACTTAAAATGCTTTTCATCTTGCTGCCACAAAGGTCAAATGTCTGAGAAAGCTTTGGTTGAGTGGACTGAGTTTTCTCTTTGTGATGATCCTAATTCTTGGAGAAGGCTTATGAAGCTCCTGATAGTCATTCTTACATTACTATTCAGGCTACAGCTAAGCAAATGATGAATTATCTGCAAAGATTTTTTCCATAATGTGGTAATTTTTCTACCTAGTCGCACAGTGAGTAGTAACAAAGGGATTTCCCAGCACAAATTGTTGGTTTGCTTCAATTTGAAAATTAATTTAGGAGAAACAGGAACTAGTTAAGGTCAATTTCTTAAAGTACTACAAAGCCAACAACTTAATTGTTATTAGTAGATTTTCATGCAGTTTTACACTAAATTTCATAAGATTCTGTTGCTTTTGACATCTCTTTGGCTGACCAGAATATTTTATAGTACTCTGATCATATATTTAAATTCACTCAAGTGAATCCAGATTTCCTATCTGTTAATAACTTCAACATTTTAAAATGATCAGTCTGTTATAAATCCTATCTGAGAGGAGACAAAGGAAATGGTGAATAAAGAAGCAATATATTTTTTTATCCTTCATTAGAGATTAATATTTCTCTTGGAATATGATCCCAAATAGATTAACATTTCCATCTCCAGAAATATGAACCAGAATAGGCACCATAGGGGCCCAAACTCCTGAAGCTAGTGATTTCCCATGATTGGTATTTTTTTAAATTTATTTTTAATTGAAGAATAATTATAATACTGTGTTGGGTTTTGCCATACATCAAAATGGATCATTCTGTTTTCTTATTCGTTTGTACATGCTCTGTTTCTCTCAGCAATGGATAGTTAGATTCTTAGTTATATACTTTAACACTTGAGTATAAATGAATGTGCCTGTCAATTTCTAAAGATAACTTAGTGAAAGTTCTTGAGAAATATGATTTTAAATGTTACCTATGGTGAAAATGTGATTTCAGGACTCTCTCCCACACTGTTGCTAATGGAATACAGTGATAACAGAGATTGGCCAGAAGACCAGGGACAATCCTATGTCATATAGATTCAACTTGAGATTATTGAATTTTTAAAGCACATTTACCTATCTGGTTTAGTTTAGTTGAGGTGAACTGTCAAATGTGTTGGTTTCTCCTTGGAGAGTGAAACCCGAACATTGTTGAATGCCAGAATAAATGAGAATAAATGCCAGAATGAATGTCGTTGTTGTATATGTCGATCACCATACACAGCAATGAGGACTGTATTTATTCTTAAATGAGACTAATTATATAGTATGGTTATTACAGATATATTATTGTTGCTGTTTTGCAGTCGCTAAGTCATATCCAACTCTGCAACACCTTGGACTCCCACATAGCAAGCTTCCCTGTCCTTTACTATCTCCTTGAGTTTGCTCAAACTCATATCCATTGAGTCAGTGATGCCATCCAACTGTCTCATCCTCTGTCATCCACTTCTCCTCTTGCCCTTAATCTTTCCCAGCATCAGGGTACTTTCAAATGAGTCAACTCTTTGCATCAGGTAGCCAAAGTACTGGAGTTTCAGCTTCAGCATCAGTTTTTCCAATGAATATTCAGGGTTGATTGACTAGTTTGATCTCCTTGCTGTCCAAGGGAGTCTCAAGAGTCTTATCTAACACCACAGTTCAAAAGCATCAGTTCTTTGGTGCTCAGCCTTTTTACAATCCAACTGTCACATCCATACATGACTACTGGAAAAGCCATAGCTTTGCTATACAGACCTTTGTCAGCAAAGAGATGTCTCTGATTTTTAATACATTGTCTAGGTTTTTCAAAGCTATTCTTTCAAGGAGTAAGTGTCCTTTGATTTCATGGATGCAGTTACTGACTGCATTTATTTTGGAGCCAAGAAGATGAAATCTGACACTATTTTCACATATTCCCCATCTATTTGCCATGAAGTGATAGGACCTGATGCCATGATATTTGTTTTTTGAATGTTGAGTTTTAAGCCAGTTTTTTTCACTCTTCTCTTTCACTTTTATCAAGAGGCTCTTCAGTTCCTCTTCACTTTCTGCCATTAAAGTGGTATCATCTGCATATCTGAGTTTGTTGATATTTCTCCCAGCAATCTTGATTCCAGCTTATGATTCATCCAGCCTGGCATTTCATATGATGTATTCAGCATGTAAGTTAAATAAATGGGGTGACAATATACAGCCTTGGGGTACTTATTTCCCAATTTGGAACCAGTCCATTGTTCCCTGTCCAGTTCTAACTGTTGCTTCTTGCCCGGTACACATGTTTCTCAGGAGGCAGGTAATGTGGTCTCGTAGTCCCATCTCATTAAGAATATTCCACAGTTTGTTATAATCCATACATTCAAAGGACTTAGCATAGTCAATGAAGCAGAATCAGATTTTTTTTTTGGGGGGGTGGAATTTCCTTGTTTTCTCAATGATCAAACATATGTTGGCTATTTGATTCCTCTGCTGATTCCTCTCTGGTTCCTCTGCCTTTTCTAAATTCAGCTTGTGCATCTGGAAGTTCTTGATTCACATACTGCTGAAACCTAGCTTGAAAGATTTTGAGCATAATCTTGCTGGCATGTGAAATGGATGTAATTATATGGTAATTTGAACATTCTTTGGCATTAGAATGAAAACTGACCTTTTCCAGTCCTGTGGCCAATGCGGAGTTTTCCAATTTTGCTGGCCTAATGAGTGCCAGTCTTTAACCACATCATCTTTTAGGACTTGAAATAGCTCAGCTGGAATTCCATCACCTCCACTAGCTTTGTTTGTTGTAACACTTCCAAAGGCCCACTTGACTTCACACTCCAGAATATTCGGCTCTAAGTAAGTGACCACACCATCGTGGTTATCCAGGTCATTAAGAGCTTTTTTGTACAGTTCTTATGTGTATTCTTGCCACCTTTTCTTAATCTCTTCTGCTTCTTTAAGATTCTTGCCATTTTTTTTCCTTTCTTGTGCATGATATATTCACTTGGTAGCTCCAGTTTTCTTAAAGAGATCTCTAGTCTTTCCCATTGTATTGCTTTCATCTATTTCTTTGCACTCTTCACCTAAGAAGGCTTTCTTATCTCTCCTGTCTTTTGGAACTCTGTGTTCAACTGGATATATCTTTCCCTTTCTCCTTTGCCTTTTGTTTCTCTTCTTTTCTCAACTATTTGTGAGGCCTCCTCAGACAACCATTTGCCTTGTTGCATTTCTTTTTCTTGGGATGATTTTGGTCATCACCCCCTGTACAATATTATGAACCTCAGTCCTCAGTTCTTCAGGCACTCTGTCTACCAGATTTAGTCCCTTGAATCTATTCATTAGCTCTACTGTATAATCATAAGGGGTTTGATTTAGGTCATACCTGAATGACCTAGTGATTTTCCATACTTTCTTCAATTTGAGCCTGAATTTTGCAATAAGAGTGGATGATCTGAGCCACAATTGGCTCCAGGTCTTGTTTTCCATGACTGTATACAATTTCTCCATCTTTAGCTGCAAAGAATATAATCAGTTTGGCTTTGGTTACTGACCATCTGAATTTGGCAATAAGGAGTTCATGATCTGAGCCACAGTCAGCTCCCAGTCTTGTTTCTGCTGATTGTATAGAGCTTCTCCATCTTTGGCTGCAAAGAATATAATCAATCTGGTTTTGGTGTTGACCATCTGGTGATGTCCATGTGTAGAGTCTTCTCTTGTGTTGTTGGAAGAGGGTGTTTGCTATGACCAGTGCATTCTCTTGGCAAAACTCTATTAGCCTTTGCCCTGCTTCATTCTGTACTCCAAGGCCAAATTTGCCTGTTATTTCAGGTGTTTCTTGACTTCCTACTTTTGCATTCCAGTCCCCTATAATGAAAAGGACATCTTTTTTGGGTGTTAGTTCTAAAAGGTCTTGTAGGTCTTCATAGAATCATTCAACTTCAGCTTCTTTAGCATTACTGGTTGGGGCATAGACTTGGATTACTGTGATATTGAATGGTTTGCCTTGGAAATGAACAGAGATCATTCTGTCATTTTTAAGATTGCATCTAAGTACTGCATTTCAGACTCTTCTGTTGACTATGATGGCTACTCCATTTCTTCTAAGGGATCCCTGCCCACAGTAGTAGATATAATGGTTATCTGAGTTAAATTCACCCATTCCAGTCCATTTTAGTTCACTGATTCCTAGAATGTCGACATTCACTCTTGCCATCTCCTGTTTGACCACTTCCAATTTGCCTTGATTCACGGACCTGACATTTCAGGTTCCTTTGCAATATTGCTCTTTACATAATCGGATCTTACTTCTATCACAAGTCACATCCACAACTGGGTATTGTTTTTGCTTTGGCTCCATCCCTTCATTCTTTCTGGAGTTATTTCTCCACTGATCTCCAGTAGCATACTGGGCACCTATTGACCTGGGGAGTTCCTCTTTCAATATCCTATCATTTTGCCTTTTCATCCTGTTCATGGGGTTCTCAAGGCAAGAATACTGAAGTGGTTTGCCATTCCCTTCTCCAGTGGACCACATTCTGTTAGACCTCTCCACCATGACCCACCCATCTTGGGTGGGCCCACAGGGCCTGGCTTAGTTTTATTGAGTTAGACAAGGCTGTGGTGTGATTAGATTGACTAGTTTTCTGTGAATATGGTTTCAGTGTGTCTGCCCTCTGATGCCTTCTCGCAACACCTACCGTCTTAACTTGGGTTTCTCTTACCTTTGACATGGAGTATCTTATCACGGCTGCTCCAGCAAAGCACAGCCGCTGCTCCTTACCTTGGATGAGGGGTATCTCCTCACTGCCGCCCCTCCTGACCTTGAATGTGGAGTAGCTCCTCTCGGCCCTCCTGTGCCCATGCAGCCACCATTCCTGGACGTGGGGTTACTCTTCTCGGCCGCTGCCCCTGACCTTGGGTGTGGGGTAGCTCCTCCCAGCCTCCGCCCTGCAATAAACTGTGGAAAATTCTGAAAGAGGTGGGAATACCAGACCACCTGACCTGCCTCTTGAGAAACCTATATGCAGGTCAGGAAGCAACAGTTAGAACTGGACATGGAACAACAGGCTGGTTCCAAATAGGAAAAGGAGTATGTCAAGGCTGTATATTGTCACCCTGTTTATTTAACTTATATGCAGAGTACATCATGAGAAATGCTGGGCTGGAAGAAGCACAAGCTGGAATCAAGATTGCCGGGAGAAATATCAATAACCTCAGATATGCAGATGACACCACCCTTATGGCAGAAAGTGAAGAGGAACTCAAAAACCTCTTAATGAAAGTGAAAGAGGAGGGTGGAAAAGCTGGCTTAAAGCTCAACATTCAGAAAACGAAGATCATGGCATCTGGTCCCATCACTTCATGGCAAAGAGATGGGGCAACAGTGGAAACAGTGTCAGACTTTTTGTGGGGGGGCTCCAAAATCACTGCAGATGGTGACTGCAGCCATGAAATTAAAAGACGCTTACTCCTTGGAAGGAAAGTTATGACCAACCTAGATAGCATATTCAAAAGCAGAGACATTACTTTGCCAACAAAGGTCCATCTAGTCAAGGCTATGGTTTTTCCTGTGGTCATGTATGGATGTGAGAGTTGGACGGTGAAGAAAGCTGAGTGCCAAGGAATTGATGCTTTTGAACTGTGGTGTTGGAGAAGACTCTTGCGAGTCCCTTGGACTGCAAGGAGATCTAACCAGTCCATCCTAAAGGAGATCAGTCCTAGGTGTTCTTTGGAAGGAATGATGCTAAAGCTGAAACTCCAATACTTTGGCCACCTCATGCGGAGAGTTGACTCATTGGAAAAGACCCTGATGCTGGGAGGGATTGGGGGCAGGAGGAGAAGGGGACGACAGAGGATGAGATGTTTGGATGGCATCACTGACTTGATGGACGTGAGTCTGGGTGAACTCTGGGAGTTGGTGATGGACAGAGAGGCCTGGCGTGCTGTGATTCATGGGGTTGCAAAGAGTTGGACATGACTGAGCAACTGAACTGAACTGACCATCTGGTGATCTCCATGTGTAGAGTCATGTCTTATGTTGTTGGAAGAGAGTGTTTTCTATGACTAATGTGTTCTCTTGGCAAACTCTGTTAGCCTCTGCCGTGCTTCATTTTGTACTCCAATGACAAATTTGCCTGTTATTCCAGGTATCTCTTGACTTTCTACTTTTGTATTCTAGACTCCTATGATGTTAGTTCTAGAAGACCTTTTAGGCCTTCATAGAATCATTCAACTTCAGCTTCTTTGGCATTAGTGGTTGGGCACAGACTTGAATTACTCTGATATTGAATGGTTTGACTCTGAAATGAACTGAGATCATTCTGTCATTTTTAGATTTCAACCAAGTACTCTATTTCGGACTCTCTTATTGATTATAAGGGATATTATGTTCCTTCTAAGGAATTCTTGCCCACAGTAATAGATATAATGGTCTTCTGAATCAAATTCATTCATCCCCATCCATTTTAGTTCACGGATTCCTAAAATGTTGATGTTCATTCAGATATATTAGATGGTAATAATTTTGTAGCCTCATTGTTCTTAAGATATTTGATAGCACTTTCAAAATGATTTCAATATTCAATACATTGGTGAGGCCTTAAGCTTGTCATTAAAAAAGAAAGAATTTGAAAGAAAATTTACCATAGATTAGTGACCATAGAAACATCACCTTTTTGTGTGTAATGGTGTCACTTTTTTTCCTCAAAAGTGTTATTCTCGGAATGATGCTAGTAATGATCACCAAATTACATAGCTTTTGATGTTTCATGCATTTTGAGAGTTTGTAATCTTGATGTATAACTTTCTTTGAATCTTTTGTTCAGTTCAGTTCAATTCAGTTGCTCAGTCGTGTCCGACTCTTTGCGACCCCATGAATCGCAGCATGCCAGGCCTCTCTATCCATCACCAACTCCCGGAGTTCACTCAGACTCAGGTCCATCAAATCAGTGATGCCAACCAGCCATCTCATCCTCTGTCGTCCCCTTCTCCTCCTGCCCCCAATCCCTCCCAGCATCAGAGTCTTTTCCAATGAGTCAACTCTTCGCATGAGGTGGCCAAAGTACTAGAGTTTCAGCTTCAGCATCATTCCTTCCAAAGAACACCTAGGACTGATCTCCTTCAGAATGGACTGGTTGAATCTCCTTGCAGTCCAAGGGACTCGCAAGAGTCTTCTCCAACACCACAGTTCAAAAGCATCAATTCCTTGGCACTCAGCTTTCTTCACCGTCCAACTCTCACATCCATACATGACCACAGGAAAAATCATAGCCTTGACTAGATGGACCTTTGTTGGCAAAGTAATGTCTCTGCTTTTGAATATGCTATCTAGGTTGGTCATAACTTTCCTTCCAAGGAGTAAGCGTCTTTTAATTTCATGGCTGCAGTCACCATCTGCAGTGATTTTGGAGGTGTAAACATTATTTTTAAATAAGGAAATATAATTAATTTACATGTGGTCCACCAATTTATGAGCCTATAATCTTCAGTTCTGTGACGAGAATTCATGGTGATTTTTCTCAAGGGCCACATTAATACTTAGAAGCCAAACAATGAAAAAAGTCAAGGTGTTAAATATATACTATTTTAGACACAGCTGGTAGGATGATAAATACAACTTTCTGCAAAGGAAACATTAACACTCTCCTTCTTAAAATTTGTATGTCCTTTGTTTCCCAAGTTCCACTCTTGTATTTCTCTCACTAATTTTCTAGTGTTAGGTGGAAAGTTTATGGACAGAATAACTCACTTAAAATTAAAATAAAAAAATTATTTAATGTAAAGTTGCATCCTTGAGTGGAATATTGTATTGTCACCAAAAAGTTAAATAAAATCATGGGTAGAGACAAAAGAGTGCTGAAATATATTTTTACAGGAGTGAAATAAGGCAAATTTTCATAGTATATAATAGATATATATGCTTAAACTACCGCACAATTGCACTCATCTCACACGATAGTAAAGTAATGCTCAAAATTCTCCAAGCCAGGCTTCAGTAATATGTAAACTGTGAACTTCCTGATGTTCAAGCTGGTTTTAGAAAAGGCAGAGGAACCAGAGATCAAATTGCCAACATCCGCTGGATCATGGAAAAAGCAAGAGAGTTCCAGAGGAACATCTATTTCTGCTTTAATGACTATGCCAAAGCCTTTGACTGTGTGGATCACAATAAACTGTGGAAAATTCTGAAAGAGATGGGAATACCAAACCACCTGACCTGCCTCTTGAGAAATTTGTATGCAGGTCAGGAAGCAACAGTTCGAACTGGACATGGAACAAGTTAGAATTGGACATGGAACAGCAGACTGGTTCCAAATAGGAAAAGGAGTACGTCAAGGCTGTATATTGTCACCCTGTTTATTTAACTTCTATGCAGAGTACATCATGAGAAACGCTAGACTGGAAGAAACACAAGCTGGAATCAAGATTGCCGGGAGAAATATCAATAACCTCAGATATGCAGATGACACCACCCTTATGGCAGAAAGTGAAGAGGAACTCAAAAGCCTCTTAATGAAAGTGAAAGAGGAGAGTGAAACAGCTGGCTTAAAGCTCAACATTCAGAAAACGAAGATCATGGCATCCGGTCCCATCACTTCATGGCAAATAGATGGGGAAACAGTGGAAACAGTGTCAGACTTTATTTTGGGGGGCTCCAAAATCACTGCAGATGGTGACTGCAGCCATGAAATTAAAAGACACTTACTCCTTGGAAGGAAAGTTATGACCAACCTAGATAGCATATTCAAAAGCAGAGACATTACTTTGCCAACAAAGGTTCGTCTAGTCAAGGCCATGGTTTTTCCTGTGGTCATGTATGGGTGTGAGAGTTGGACTGTGAAGAAGGCTGAGCGCCGAAGAATTGATGCTTTTGAACTGTGGTGTTGGAGAAGACTCTTGAGAGTCCCTTGGCCTGCAAGAAGATCCAACCACGCCATTCTGAAGGAGATCAGCCCCGGGATTTCTTTGGAAGGAATGATGCTAAAGCTAAAACTCCAGTACTTTGGCCACCTCATGCGAAGAGTTGACTCATTGGAAAAGACTCTGATGCTGGGAGGGATTGGGGGCAGGAGGAGAAGGGGACGATAGAGGATGAGATGGCTGGATAGCATCACTGACTTGATCGACCTGAGTCTGAGTAAACTCTGGGAGTTGGTGATGGACAGGGAGGCCTGGCATGCTGTGATTCATGGGGTCACAAAGAGTCAGACACGACTGAGCGACTGATCTGATCTGACACATATAAATTGCAAATTGCTCACTTGTGATTGTTTGTGAATTATGCATACACTATGTACTCCATATTAATAGTAGTAATAATTTCAGCAGGGTTTCCATCATTCTACTCCTGCTGTAACACTATTGTTTAATTATTTTAGCTTCATATCTTGTTTTTCATATTCAGTGATTTTTGTGTGAACTCAACCTTGTGCTTTAAAAAAAATTTGTCCTTTTTTAAAAAAACACAGTTATCCTTTTAATAACTTTTTAACTCAACTGTAAGAGTTAGTAAAACTTTGGTAGGATTTTGAAAGGTATTAATTTGGATTATAAAGTGTTATTAAAGGAATCTGTATCTACATAAAACTGCTGTTTTCACCCTCAAAATAGCATGACTCTGGAATTTTAGACTTTTGTCTTTCTATAATTTGTCTTTCTTTGAATTGTGTCCATAAAATTCTTGCACCGCTTTTTATAAATTACAAAATTTTCAATTTACATTTTGTAAATGTAAGATAACATTAGTATTGTTGCAGCAATGCATCATTTTTCTATTATAGGTTTTAATTGGTTGTTGCTTGTGTAGAGAACACAAAATAATAAGAAAGAATTGAACTCTTATGTTGATCCTGTATAAAGCAAGCTTGTTGAGTTGTATCACTTCTATGCATTTTAAATTTGTTGATTCACTTTGTTTATAGGAAAAAAACCTATGTTTTCTTCTATCCTTAGGTAATGCCTTGTTAGATCAATTGGTTTATAACTCATCTGGTTCTTTGCTCTAAAACAATTGTTATAAAATGATAATTACTTTTTTCCTTGAGTAGTATATGAGCTTGGGTAATTTTGTATATGTCAGTGTATGTTTTAATTATATCTTAAATTTGTTTTTAATAATATTTGTATCACTAGAAACTCATTTTATCTAGCTTTTTCAATCTTACTGGTATAAATTTGCCAACATTACTCACTCTATTTTAGTTCTTTTTTCTACTGGCACTTAATTACTATTTGTTTTTCTTCATTAATTCCTCCCATTGTCTATTCTCTCCCTCATTGATTAGGTTGTGTGGTTTTTTTCCCAGTATTTGTTCTTTTTTTTGTTTTTTTTAGTGATTGTTCTTTAGTAAGCAACAATCTTTCATTTTCCCTATAATTTTCTGCTCTTTCTGTTTTTATTTTATGTTTAGATTATTTCTGTGTTTTGGAGTGGTACAGTTGGGTTTTGTTGTTGTTTGTTTTGCTTGATTCTGAAAGGATTTCTAAATTTGATCTTTCAGTTCACTGTGTTGTTGTTCAGTTGTTGAGCCACGTCTGACTCTTTGTGACCACATGAACGTCAGCAAACCAGAGTTTGCTCAGACTCATGTCCACTGAGTCAGTGATGCCATACAACCATCTCATCCTCTGTCATTCCCTTTTTCTCCTGCCCTCAGTCTTTCTCAGCACCAGAGTTTTTTCCAGTGAGTCAACTCTTCGCATCAGGTGGCCAAAGTACTGGAGCTTCAGCTTCAGCATCAATCCTTCTAATATATATTTAGGGTTGATTTCTTTTAGGATTGATGGGTTTGATCTTGCTGTCCAAGGCACTCTAAGGAGTCTTCTGAAAAGTTCATTGTACAGTTACCAACTATGTATAATGTGCTCTTTATCCATATATTTTGTCTCATACCAATAACTAAATTTATTAAATATCTAACTTGTTTTCTTGTCCTCTCTTTTGTTTTATACTATCCTGCTTTAATTTTACAATGATTCCTTTCATTGTCTCATAGACTCATTTTTAAAGCTCTTTTCTGATTTTTTAGTAACTAATTTCTTTTAATATGAGATCTCTATTGTATCTCTTTCAAAATATTAGCCTTTTTTGGATTCTTCCCCTTACTCTCTGAATCCTCACCAGCCCTGGTAGCTGCAGCTGTTTGCTCTATGGATCCAGTGAAGTGAACACCTACTAAAATGATAGACTAAGTGTTTTTAGTTGGAACTGTGCCATCTGTTGGGATGCCCTTGCCTATGGCAAGCACTAGCTTATACTCTGAGACATCACTTGTCAGGCATGCTGTTAAAGCTCCTGTCTACTGTAAGTTACTTTTCCTCTTTAGGAGTTTGCATTTGTAATATTATACTAAGTTTAATTTTCATATATTTTCTGTCATTTTTCAGGTTATGTATAGATGAGGGGAATTTAAACATGATTTCATTATCTAGATGTATAAAATACTAAGTTATTCTTATAAAGGAAACTTTAAAGTGTCTACAGAGTCCTTAGAATGTATTACTATCCTTGCTTATGTTGAATTTTATACTTTCATGTAATTAAAATGTAATAAGCATAAATCTTGATATTTATCTTTTTCAAAATCAAACAATCCTTTATTGCTATTCATTTTCAGATAATACACACACTTATAATAATACAAAGTCATTTATTTACTAAATCACAGAATATGCCACAGTACAACTCCTCAGTACAGAATCCAGATCTATTACATGGCGCCTCTTTATATGGAAATTCTAACTAATCGTCCTTCATTATCACTTCCTTAAGTCATCTATCCTTTACACTGAAAAATGCATAATTTTATAGGATGTCTTCATTAACTTACTAAAAAAAATCATAATTAGATAATGTAAATTAAAAACTGTCATTCACTTGACACAGGGGGCAGGATTTTCTTTTCTAATATTTATGGTATAACCTGAAATGTTACAGATGCTTATGCTCAGAAACTCACTCTAACTTGGCAACTTTTTCTGATAATTTTACTTTATTTGCTTCTTACTCCCTAAATTCTATAATAGATTTTGTACAAAAGTAATAGAATTTGACCTAAGGTAAACAAAAGTTTGCTTTAGAGATGAACTCTGAAGTTAACCTCATTTAAAAATAATCATTTCTTAAAATATCTGAGTAATTTAGTATTATTATATAAGTATTAGGCTTTTTCAGGAAAAGGCAGATATTAATATATCTATCAAGCACAGAAAGGTCTTTCCTCTAATTTTGAACCACACAGAGAGATCATGTGATGAGAAAAGGTTAATGTAGAATGAGAACCTTGAAATAATGCTTTACAAACCTGGTTAATTCTTCCAGTGTTTCAGCTAGTTGCATTCTTAAATTTTAGGCCTCCTTCCCTGGTGGCTCAAATGGTAGAGCATCTGCCTCCAATGCGGGAGACCCGGGCTTGATCCCTGAGTCAGGAAGATCTCCTGGAGAAGGAAATGGCAACCCACTCCAGTATTCTAGCCTGGAAAATCCCATGGATGGAGGAACATGGTAGGCTACAGTCCATGGGGTCGCAAAGAGTAGGACATGACTGAGCAGCTTCACTCTTCCTCTAAATACTGTGTATTTTCTAAAATGCTGGCAGGAGGCTCATGGCCATCATGCCCATAGAATGATTTTAGGTAATATGATAGCTTCTGAAAAGTATGTCTTAGTTCAATATGACATACAACAGCTTGGAGAAAGTGAGTAATATTGCAGTTAAGTGTCAAATAGTGTGTCATTTTATTTCCATTTTATACTACATAAACCACATCACAGTGATATTGGTGCAATTTTAGATTTACATCTCTTTTCCTTTCCTCCACTTGTATGATTTCTATGGGGAATGTATTGATTATAGAAGACTTTACTACTGAGAAGATTTATTTATTTAGTTTTTGGTTGGTTTTATTTCAAAATAACTAAGAGCATTTTATTGGAATGAAAATTGATGAGCCTTGTATTACCATACTGATAAAGTCTCTACTGTTCATTATGGGGGAGTGGGTATTTGCTCCTTTTAATCCCCACAGTCAGTGAGAGAGGTGATTTGGGAGCCAGGAGAGATTCTTTTGCAGTGAGAATGGTCTTTTATTGAAAGCATGCTCAGTTCTTAGTTTTGGTCAGCTTTGTGAAAAAATATTCACAAGGGATCATCTTGTGCTAGTTTGTGGTCTAGTTATACAACATTTAACACTTTTGAGATCCATCTGAGGAAAGTAGAGCCTTTTTCCTGCCCTAATGTCATGTTCAAGGTCAGTTTAGCTTTCATGTGATGAGTATCCAATAGGGAGGAAACCATCCACATGACTTTCCCCAAAGGCAAGATCTGAAGGCCAGGATCCAAAAGAGTGGGATTGCCAGGGTGATGGAGTTGAACTCATACTTTCACCTTTCACTAGGATGCAGTTTATTGCAATTGATCAGATATTTAAATGTAGAAAATTGAACCATAAAATTATTGAAGAAAGCATTAATATTTTAAAAAATCAAAGTCTGAGTGTTAAAAATTGATTTCTGTTAAAATGCTAAATTTTTGTATAAATGTTAAAAAGTCACATTAGGAATGTGAAATGTTTAGATGATGCACAGAAAATCAAAAAGTAATTGACAAACAGGAAAAAATAGTTGTAACATAAACAGTGTCTTATATATATTTCTAATAGAAAGAGGAACAAAGACTATCAGACTACCCATGGAAAGTGCATTTAAAGATACAAATGGTCTTTTAAAAAAAATAAAATGTGGGATGACCCAGAGGGATGGTATGAGGAGGGAGGTGGGAGCGGGGTTCAGGAAGGGGAACACGTGTACACCTGTGGTAGATTCATGTTGATGTATGGCAAAACCAATACAATATTGTAAAGTAAAAAAATAATAATAATAATAAAGAAATTATAAATGATTAAAAAGTAAAAAAATAATAAAACAGAATTAAAAAAGAAAAAAGTGAATTCACCTTCATTTAACTAGAAATTCATTCTGAAACTTCTAAAACAAATAAAAAGACAATGTGATACAATCAACTGTCAGGGGAGTTTGTAATTTCCTTGGTTCTGTCTTGTTGCAACAAAAATTTGAAGCAATGGACAGACTAGTGTTACAGCTCCATGTTACAACTCAATTTTTTTAGAATGCAAAGGAAAATACATCCTTGAGATGTGAGAGTGGGACGACCCAAAAGATGAGAAGAGAAGCCCCCAGCTCAATTTTGGCTCCTCTTTATATATGTTTTTTTCTCTTCCACTTAAGCCTGCCCTATGTAAATTGGGCTAGCCAGGAGGGCTGTTTGTTTTATGTGAGGTCCTCACTTCCATCCTCGGACCCTCCTTTGTTCTATTTTTGAAGGCTTTTCCCTTCTTTGTCTTTTAGCCACTGCCATTTTGGACTCCTTTTTCCTATTCAAACTATCTAACACAACTAATAGAATTCTATATATAACATGAAAAAGTGAATTACTAATATTTGAAGGAACATCATGTTGCATAAAAAAGTCAAAAACAAAAATATCCGTAAAAGGACAGGGAAGCCTAGTGTGAGGCTTAACTAAAACAACATAATTTAATTTATATTCATGAATAAGCATGCCTTTTATTGTGATAAAATTCTGAGTGGTGTTTGTCTCTTGGTAGGTTGGATATTGACTTGAAAAAGATCAAGAGATTTTGAAATACTGGTTATAATCCTTGATTTTTGAGTAGAGGTTGCACAGGCATATACATATACAAAATTTCACTGAGTTGAACACTTTTATTATACATAAAATGTTGATAAAATATTCAATGAGATATAATGTTTTATCTCTTAGATTAGCAAATATAAAACAATCTAATATTGATCTATATATCTAATAGTTATATAATTGAATAATATGCCTAGTAATATATATAATGATTGGTTGATTGATACACAGCTGCATCGATACAAAGATAAAGTGGATAGTAAATTGGTGTAGCCTCTGTAGAGTACAACTTAGTAATATCTATTAATATTACAAGTAGACATAGGTATAAAATGAATATATGCAGCACTATTTGTAATTCTTGAAGAAGAAGACTGTCAGTCAGTAAGTTGTGCAAGTAATCCACAGATGGGAAGACCTAAAACCTGCCATAAAAATGAATGGGAAAGCCTTTTAGGTACCATTATGGAATAACTTCTGATATATATTAATTAGAAAAACCAAAGTACAGGGCAAAATACAGCACTATTTCATGATAACAGTGAATTGAACTGAGTCATTACTTGCATATGCATAAAATACCTCCAAAAGGGCACACAAAAAAATGGTAAGATTTACTTCTCCAAGAAGAGGAACTTATGTGACTGAGGCTGAAGGTGGGAGCAAATTTTTGTGCTTTTTTTCGGTAACTTTACATTATTGAACAATATGAGTACAATATATACTCAAAATATTAAAAGTATAAACCATTATAAAAGACAAAGACATTGTTAACTTGTAGATAAACAAGAGTGTGACAGTACTAATTGCCTCGGGTGCCATTGCCTTCTCCGAATAGGGGTGGGAAGGAGATTCTATTTATATTGCAGTTCTTCCTTGGCATCCACAGTGGATTAGCTTGAAGACCCCACACTTATTCCCCACCTACCCACAGGATACCAAAATCTACAGATGCTCAAGTGCCTTATATAAAATTAAGTAGTATTTGCATGCAGCCTAAGCACATTCTTTTGTATATTTTAGCAGCAGCAGCTAGATTATACTAATAATACCTAATGAATGTTCAGTTCAATTCAGTCACTCAGTCATGTCGGACTCTTTGCAACCTCATGAATCGCAGTACGCCAGGCCTCCCTGTCCATCACCAGCTCCCGGAGTTCACTCAAACTCCTGTCCATCAAGTCGGTGATGCCATCCAGCCATCTCATCCTCTGTCGTCCCCTTTTCCTCCTGCCCCCAATTCCTCCCAGCATCAGAGTCTTTTCCAGTGAGTCAACTCTTTGCATGAGGTGGCCAAAGTACTGGAGTTTCAGCTTTAGCATCATTCCTTACAAAGAAATCCCGGGGCTGATCTCCTTCAGAATGGACTGGTTGGATCTCCTTGCAGTCTAAGGGACTCTCAGGAGTCTTCTCCAACACCACAGTCCAAAAGCATCAATTCTTTGTCACTCAGCTTTCTTCACAGTCCAACTCTCACATTCATACATGACCACTGAAAAAACCATAGCCTTGACTAGACGGACCTTTGTTGGCAAAGTAATGTCTCAGCTTTTCAATATGCTGTCTAGGTTGGTCATAACTTTTCTTCCAAGGAGTAAGCGTCTTTTAATTTCATGGCTGCAGTCACCATCTGCAGTGATTTTGGAGCCCCCCCAAATAAAGTCTAACACTGTTTCCACTGTTTCCCCATCTATTTGCAATGAAGTGATGGGACCAGATGTCATGATCTTCGTTTTCTGAATGTTGAGCTTTAAGCCAGCTGTTTCACTCTCCTCTTTCACTTTCATCAAGAGGCTTTTGAGTTCCTCTTCACTTTCTGCCATAAGGGTGGTGTCATCTGCGTATCTGAGGTTATTGATATTTCTCCCGGCAATCTTGATTCCAGCTTGTGTTTCTTCCAGTCTAGCGTTTCTCATGATGTACTCTGCATATAAGTTAAATAAGCAGGGTGACAGTATACAGCCTTGACGTATTCCTTTTCCTATTTGGAACCAGTGTGTTGTTCCATGTCCAGTTCTAACTGTTGCTTCCTGACTTGATTATAGGTTTCTCAAGAGGCAGGTCAGGTGGTCTGGTATTCCCATCTCTTTCAGAGTGTTCTGCAGTTTATTGTGATCCACACAGTCAAAGGCTTTGTCCTAGTCAATAAAGCAGAAATAGATGTTTTTCTGGAACTTTCTTGCTTTTTGATGATCCAGAGGATGTTGGCAATTTGATCTCTGGTTCCTCTGCCTTTTTTAAAACCAGCTTGAACATTTGTTATGTAAATAGTTGTAAATACATGTGAGTACTCTTTAAATAGTTGCCCAGTGTGTGGCAACTTCAAGCTTTGCTTTTCTGAACTTCCTAAACTCTTTTTCCCAATATTTTCAATCTGTGGTTGGTTGAATTCACTGTTGCAGAACTCACAAATATAGAGGGTCATTGTATGCATGTTGATATACTTTGATATTTGTCTATATATCATACTGTTATATTTCCTGGTAATAATCAATAACAGACATTTTGCAGAACACTGGAGGAAGTAAATCATTTTGAAAAGACAAATAATTTGGATGATGGCTACATGTGTTTAAAGCCAGTTCCTATGGAGACATAGGTAAAGACTCTGATACAAGAATGTTAACTTCTCAAGAGAGACAAGGATGAGATAAGTCACGTATGGAAGACAGAAAGTGAAGTTGCTCAGTCGTGTTGACTCTTTGTGATCCCATGGACTGTTGTCTACAAGACTTCTCTGTCCATGGGATTTTCCAGGCAAGAGTACTGGAGTGGGTTGCCATTTCCTTCTCCAGGGGATCTTCCTGATCCAGGGATCGAACCTAGGTCTCCTGCATTGCAGGCAGACTCTTTACCCTCTGATCCACCAGGGAAGCCCAATGTATAAGTCACCTAAAAGAAAGTTAAGGCAACTTGAGCAAGAAGATGAGGAACTGAGACTTTTTCTGATGCAAATTAATTAAAATTGTTTCACAGTAAACAGATGCTGGGAAATACCTGCTAATGCTCCCAATAGAAATTTAGTTTGTCTTTTTTTAAAGAAGTTTTTAAAAAGGGGACAAAACTTGACTTCTAGGTCAATAACTAATAACTAATCATTGGTCAAGTAAATAAAAGGAACAAAATGTTTAATGTAGGGAGACAAATTAGGCTTTATAAAATGATGGTTGGGATTGACACTGTGTTCCTCTCTTACTGGATCTGAAAGAATTCCTTTCTCAGCTTCTCTGATTTCCCTCTCCTCTTTTCTGTCCAGGTCTGCCTGTTCCCATGTAAAGTACACTATGCCTCCTCATGCTCAGTACAATACCACTGCCAGGCTTTGAGTCTACATGACCCTAGTTTCTTAGCTTAACTGCCCATTGAAAACTGACTGAATCTATCTGTGTTCTAGTTTACGGACCTTTGAGGGGAAGGAATCTTACTACTTCAATCCACTTGGTGTTTACCCTCAGATTCAGGGATCTATTCAAGTCCTTGTAACCATGACCAACACATGTAAGATGTGAAGATTACTTTGTTCATACATCAGAAAGGGCAAAGGAATATTACTTTGTAATGACAATGTCTTGTATTCTAACAGATCTGTATATTTTGTGATGAGGCTGACTGTATGTTACATGGAAATAATTCTTATTCCAATAGGTGATTTATTTATTTTGTAACTTATTTTTTCTCCATAAAAATATGAATTTTGAAAACAACACCAGTAGAGCAAACCCTTCTATATCCTGTTATAGAAATATTTAGTCAAGATATCTGTCCTTCAAATAAGTTATAAAATATCTCTCATACCACAAAAATGTTTTCATTTGGTCCTGTCCTAGGGGAATGTGACATCCAGTCAGTGTACACATGTAGTTTTGAGAACAAAGAATACAGATTTGTAAGAACTCTTCCTAATACTGTGCCACTTAAAATATACTAGACTGAAAACTATACAAAAGGAATCTATCAGTTCTTTTAGCAGTTTATATCAGTTTATATTAACTAATCTTAAATAATAATATGAGTGAGATTTATCAGCTCGTTTATATTCAGATGGTCCAGTTATAAATGTCTTTCTACATGACTATGAGTACTAGGTGAGGGTTAACACAGTGAGTGAAAGTTCAAAGATCAATGAAGATTTTACTTTTCTTAGGTCTTTTGTGTTACAGGGGCTTCCCTGGTGGCTCAGACAGTAAAGAATTCACCTGCAACGTAGGAGACCTGGGTTCAATCCCTGGGTTGGGAAGATCCCCTGCAAAAGATAATGGCTACCCACTCCAGTATTCTGGCCTGGAGAATTCCATGAACAGAGGAGCCTAGCAGGCTACAGTCGATGAGTGATTTTCACATTTGTGTTACTGAGGCTCATGTTGATGATAAGCTCAGTTTATGAAAGGCTCAGATTATAATAACCACACATATGTGTGGCAATGCAGTGAATATTTAGTCAATATCTAGTATAGGACATAAAAAGTGGGTGTGATGACTAAGTATTGCAGTAATGCCCCTAAACTTTTCTTGCTTAAGAAATGTTATCAAAAAGTGTCTTTTCCTGGGCAGTGGACCATCTGCAAATACTTAGAATATATACCAAAAATGGCTCTTCTGCTAAAGGCACAGTATAGATTTAACTCAACAGCAGAAAGAAAGTAGTCAATAGTGAAAACACTAATAGCAGCAGACAACAAAAATGAAAAGAATAAAACATAATAAAGCAATTTCAGGTTAGCAGAAAACCAGATAACAAATATTTGATGTATATTACTGGAAGTAGCATATTTTTATCTAAATTGATGAAAAATAAAAGACTATAGACTTTTATAAAAGTTTACAAAAGAACCTTACAAAAAGTACCCTTGATCATAATCTTTCTGTAGGTCAGTAATACTACAAAGGACACACAGGAGATCATCAGATCTTTGCCTATGCCAGGTGTTTAACTAGGCTATGCATTTGGAAACACAGACCAGCATTGTTTGGGATTTTTATAATGCTTGTATTACTTAGTTTTTGTTGCTGTTCACTTGCTAAGTTATGTCTTACTCTTTGTGACCCCATGGACTGCAGCATGCCAGGCCTCCTTGTCCATCATCAACTCCTGGAGTTTGCTCAAACTCATGTCCATTCAGTCGGTGATGCCATCCAACCATCTCATCCTCTGTCATTCCCTTTTCCTCCTGCCCTCAATCTTTCCTGGTATCAGGGTCTTTTTCAAGGAGTCAGGCTCATTACATGAGATGGCCAAAGTATTGAAGTTTCAGCTTCAGCATCACTCTTTTCAATGATTATTCAGGACTGATTTTCTTTAGGATGGACTAGCTGGATCTCCTAGCTGACCAAGAGACTCTCAAGAGTCTTCTCCAACACCACCGTTCAAAAGCATCAATTCTTTGGCACTCAGCTTTCTTTATAGTCCAACTCTCACATCCATACATGACTACTGGAAAAACCATAGCTTTGACTAGACATACCTTTGTCGGCAAAGTAATGTCTCTGCTTTTTATTATGCTGTCTAGGTTGATCATAACTTTTCTTCCAAGGAGCAAGCATCTTTTAATTTCATGGCTGCAGTTACCATCTGCAGTTATTTTGGAACCCAAGAAAATGAAGTCTGTCACTGTTTACACATTCTATCCATCTGTTTTGCCATGAAGTGATGGGGCTGGATGCCATGATCTTAGTTTTTTGAATTCTTAGTTTTAAGCCAGCTTTTTCAGTCTCTTCTTTCATCCTCATCAAGGTTCTCTTTAGTTCCTCTTTATTTTCTGCCATTAGAGTGGTATAATTTGCATAGCTGAGGTTATTTAAGTTTATTAATATCATTGGTAATACACACCCAGTTTTCCATGGAACATGACAATGAAACTGGCTATTCATATTATTTTTTCTAAAGAATGAAAATGACTATTTTTCTATAACTTGTTAGATTTTATTCTTGCATTATTACAAGATGCTTATGTAACTATCAGTCATCACTAAGTAATATATTCAATATTTTGCTTTGATCTTGAGAACAGATTTTATTTTATTTTTTTTTCTTTTTTAAAATATTTTTAAATGTCAAATCACTTCCTGATGATTGTCTTTATTTCAGTTTCTTCGAAAACTATCATTGACTTCCTATTTTCACTTCACAGTGAAATGATGAGGACTTTATCCCCCAAACTTTAATACTCTCAAGGAAGAATTACCTTCATTTTCACTAAATACATGCTAAGGCAATAGGAAATTGTGTATGATGAATTATTTTTCAAAAATTACATGAACATACTATGTTATAGGTCCCTGGGAGGATTAAATTAATTCCCTATGCTCTTACTGTTTTTTTTTTTTTTTGTCTTTTTTTTTTTCTTTAATAGAAAATTATTTAATTAGTATACATGTGTTCCCCATCCTGAACCCTCCTCCCTCCTCCCTCCCCACACCATCCCTCTGGGTCGTCCCAGTGCACCAGCCCCAAGCATCCAGCATCGTGCATTGAACCTGGACTGGCATCTCATTTCATACATGACGTTTCACATGTTTCAATGCCATTCTCCCAAATCTTCCCACCCTCTCCCTCTCCCACAGAGTCCATAAGACTCTGCTATACATCAGTGTCTCTTTTGCTGTCTCATATACAGGGTTATCGTTACCATCTTTCTAAATTCCATATATATGCGTTAGTATACTGTATTGGTGTTTTTCCTTCTGGCTTACTTCACTCTGTATAATAGGCTCCAGTTTCATCCACCTCATTAGAACTGATTCAAATGTATTCTTTTTAATGGCTGAGTAATACTCCATTGTGTATATGTACCACTGCTTTCTTATCCATTCATCTGCTGATGGACATCTAGGTTGCTTCCATGTCCTGGCTATTATAAACAGTGCTGCGATGAACATTGGGGTACACGTGTCTCTTTCCCTTCTGGTTTCCTCAGTGTGTATGCCCAGCAGTGGGATTGCTAGATCATAAGGCAGTTCTATTTCCAGTTTTTTAAGGAATCTCCACACTGTTCTCCCTAGTGGCTGTACTAGTTTGCATTCCCACCAACAGTGGAAGAGGGTTCCCTTTTCTCCACACCCTCTCCAGCATTTATTATTTGTAGACTTTTGGATCGCAGCCATTCTGACTGGTGTGAGATGGTACCTCATAGTGGTTTTGATTTGCATTTTTCTGATAATGAGTGATGTTGAGCATCTTTTCATGTGTTAGCCATCTGTATGTCTTCTTTGGAGAAATGTCTATTTAGATCTTTGGCCCATTTTTTGATTGGGTCATTTATTTTTCTGGAGTTGAGCTGTAGGAGTTGCTTGTATATTTTTGAGATTAGTTGTTTGTCGGTTGCTTCATTTGCTATTATTTTCTCCCATTCTGAAGGCTGTCTTTTCACCTTGCTAATAGTTTCCTTTGATGTGCAGAAGCCTTTAAGTTTAATTAGGTCCCATTTGTTTATTTTTACTTTTATTTCCAATATTCTGGGAGGTGGATCATAGAGGATCCTGCTGTGATGTATGTCAGAGAGTGTTTTGCCTATGTTCTCCTCTAGGAGTTTTATAGTTTCTGGTCTTACGTTGAGATCTTTAATCCATTTTGAGTTTATTTTTGTATATGGTGTTAGAAAGTGTTCTAGTTTCATTCTTTTACAAGTGGTTGACCAGATTTCCCAGCACCACTTGTTAAAGAGATTGTCTTTAATCCATTGTATATTCTTGCCTCCTTTGTCAAAGATAAGGTGTCCATATGTGCGTGGATTTATCTCTGGGCTTTCTATTTGGTTCCATTGATCAATATTTCTGTCTTTGTGCCAGTACCATACTGTCTTGATAACTGTGGCTTTGTAGTAGAGCCTGAAGGTTGATTCCTCCAGTTCCATTTTTCTTTCTCAAGATCGCTTTGGCTATTCGAGGTTTTTTGTATTTCCATACAAATTGTGAAATTATTTGTTCTAGCTCTGTGAAGAATACTGTTGGTAGCTTGATAGGGATTGCATTGAATCTATAAATTGCTTTGGGTAGTATACTCATTTTCACTATATTGATTCTTCCAATCCATGAACATGGTATATTTCTCCATCTATTAGTGTCCTCTTTGATTTCTTTCACCAGTGTTTTATAGTTTTCTATATATAGGTCTTTAGTTTCTTTAGGTAGATATATTCTTAAGTATTTTATTCTTTTCGTTGCAATGGTGAATGGAATTGTTTCCTTAATTTCTCTTTCTGTTTTCTCATTATTAGTGTATAGGAATGCAAGGGATTTCTGTGTGTTGATTTTATATCCTGCAACTTTACTATAGTCATTGATTAGTTCTAGTAATTTTCTGGTGGAGTCTTTAGGGTTTTCTATGTAGAGGATCATGTCATCTGCAAATAGTGAGAGTTTTACTTCTTCTTTTCCAATTTGGATTCCTTTTATTTCTTTTTCTGCTCTGATTGCTGTGGCCAAAACTTCCAAAACTATGTTGAATAGTAATGGTGAAAGTGGGCACCCTTGTCTTGTTCCTGACTTTAGAGGAAATGCTTTCAATTTTTCACCATTGAGGATAATGTTTGCTGTGGGTTTGTCATATATAGCTTTTATTATGTTGAGGTATGTTCCTTCTATTCCTGCTTTCTGGAGAGTTTTTATCATAAATGGGTGTTGAATTTTGTCAAAGGCTTTCTCTGCATCTATTGAGATAATCATATGGTTTTTGTTTTTCAATTTGTTAATGTGGTGTATTACATTGATTGATTTGTGGATATTGAAGAATCCTTGCATCCCTGGGTTAAAGCCCACTTGGTCATGGTGTATGATCTTTTTAATGTGTTGTTGGATTCTGATTGCTAGAATTTTGTTTAGGATTTTTGCATCTATGTTCATCAGTGATATTGGCCTGTAGTTTTCTTTTTTTGTGGGATCTTTGTCAGGTTTTGGTATTAGGGTGATGGTGGCCTCATAGAATGAGTTTGGAAGTTTACCTTCCTCTGCAATTTTCTGGAAGAGTTTGAGCAGGATAGGTGTTAGCTCTTCTCTAAATTTTTGGTAGAATTCAGCTGTGAAGCCGTCTGGACCTGGGCTTTTGTTTGCTGGAATATTTTTGATTACAGTTTCAATTTCCGTGCTTGTGATGGGTCTGTTAAGGTTTTCTATTTCTTCCTGGTCGAGTTTTGGAAAGTTGTACTTTTCTAAGAATTTGTCCATTTCTTCCTCGTTGTCCATTTTATTGGCATATAATTGTTGATAGTAGTCTCTTATGATCCTTTGTATTTCTGTGTTGTCTGTTGTGATCTCTCCATTTTCGTTTCTAATTTTATTGATTTGATTTTTCTCCCTTTGTTTCTTGATGAGTCTGGCTAATGGTTTGTCAATTTTATTTATCCTTTCAAAGAACCAGCTTTTGGCTTTGTTGATTTTTGCTATGGTCTCTTTTGTTTCTTTTGCATTTATTTCTGCTCTAATTTTTAAGATTTCTTTCCTTGTACTAACCCTGGGGTTCTTCATTTCTTCCTTTTCTAGTTGCTTTAGGTGTAGAGTTAGGTTATTTATTTGACTTTTTTCTTGTTTCTTGAGGTGTGCCTGTATTGCTATGAACTTTCCCCTTAGGACTGCTTTTACCGTGTCCCACAGGTTTTGGGTTGTTGTGTTTTCATTTTCATTCATTTCTATGCAAATTTTGATTTCTTCTGTGATTTGTTGGTTATTCAGCAGCGTGTTGTTCAGCCTCCATATGTTGGAATTTTTAATAGTTTTTCTCCTGTAATTGAGATCTAATCTTACTGCATTGTAGTCAGAAAAGATGCTTGGAATGATTTCTATTTTTTTTTGAATTTACCAAGGCTAGCTTTATGGCCCAGGATGTGATCTATCCTGGAGAAGGTTCCATGTGCGCTTGAGAAAAAGGTGAAATTCATTGTTTTGGGATGAAATGTCCTATAGATATCAATTAGGTCTAACTGGTCTATTGTATCGTTTAAAGTTTGTGTTTCCTTGTTAATTTTCTGTTTAGTTGATCTATCCATAGGTGTGAGTGGGGTATTAAAGTCTCCCACTATTATTGTGTTATTGTTAATTTCTCCTTTCATACTTGTTAGCATTTGTCTTACATACTGCGGTGCTCCCGTGTTGGGTGCATATATATTTATAATTGTTATATCTTCTTCTTGGATTGATCCTTTGATCATTATGTAGTGACCTTCTTTGTCTCTTTTCACAGCCTTTGTTTTAAAGTCTATTTTATCTGATATGAGTATTGCTACTCCTGCTTTCTTTTGGTCCCTATTTGCATGGAAAATCTTTTTCCAGCCCTTCACTTTCAGTCTGTATGTGTCCCCTGTTTTGAGGTGGGTCTCCTGTAGACAACATATGTAGGGGTCTTGTTTTTGTATCCATTCAGCCAGTCTTTGTCTTTTGGTTGGGGCATTCAACCCATTTACGTTTAAGGTAATTACTGATAAGTATGATCCCGTTGCCATTTACTTTATTGTTTGGGGTTCGAATTTATACACCATTTTTGTGTTTCCTGTCTAGAGAATATCCTTTAGTATTTGTTGGAGAGCTGGTTTGGTGATGCAGAATTCTCTCAGCTTTTGCTTGTCTGAGAAGCTTTTGATTTCTCCTTCATACTTGAATGAAATCCTTGCTGGGTACAATAATCTGGGCTGTAGGTTATTTTCTTTCATCATTTTAAGTATGTCTTGCCATTCCCTCCTGGCTTGAAGAGTTTCTATTGAAAGATCAGCTGTTATCCTTATGGGAATTCCCTTGTGTGTTATTTGTTGTTTTTCCCTTGCTGCTTTTAATATTTGTTCTTTGTGTTTGATCTTTGTTAATTTGATTAATATGTGTCTTGGGGTGTTTCGCCTTGGGTTTATCCTGTTTGGGATTCTCTGGGTTTCTTGGAGTTGGGTGATTATTTCCTTCCCCAGTTTAGGGAAGTTTTCAACTATTATCTCCTCAAGTATTTTCTCATGGTCTTTCTTTTTGTCTTCTTCTTCTGGAACCCCTATGATTCGAATGTTGTAGCGTTTAATATTGTCCTGGAGGTCTCTGAGATTGTCCTCATTTCTTTTAATTTGTTTTTCTTTTATTTTCTCTGATTCATTTATTTCTACCATTCTATCTTCTAATTCACTAATCCTATCTTCTGCCTCTGTTATTCTACTATTTGTTGCCTCCAGAGTGTTTTTAATTTCATTTATTGCATTATTCATTATATACTGACTCTTTTTTATTTCTTCTAGGTCCTTGTTAAACCTTTCTTGCATCTTCTCAATCCTTGTCTCCAAGCTATTTATCTGTGATTCCATTTTAATTTCAAGATTTTGGATCAATTTCACTATCATTATTCGGAATTCTTTATCAGGTAGATTCCCTATCTCTTCCTCTTTTGTTTGGTTTGGTGGGCATTTATCCTGTTCCTTTATCTGCTGGCTATTCCTCTGTCTCTTCATCTTGTTTAAATTGCTGAGTTTGGGGTGTCCTTTCTGTATTCTGGCAGTTTGTGGAGTTCTCTTTATTGTGGCTTTTCCTCGCTGTGTGTGGGTTTGTACAGGTGGCTTGTCAAGGTTTCCTGGTTAGGGAAGCTTGTGTCGGTATTCTGATGGGTGGAGCTGTATTTCTTCTCTTTGTTCAGTCGCGCTCCTTTCGAAGAGTTGGATTGCTTTTCTGGGTGCCTGATGTCCTCTGCCGGCATTCAGAAGTTGTTTTGTGGAATTTACTTGACGTTTAAATGCTCTTTTGATGAATTTGTGAGGGAGAAAGTGTTCTCCCTGTCCTACTCCTCCGCCATCTTGGCTCCTCCTCCACTCTTACTGTTTTTGTAAAAGTCCTCGAGAACAGATTTTATTGAGCAAGGATCACAAGTGAGGCATCTAATAAGCTGTTGAACTGAAAGGACTGTGTTGATTAGCCAATGAAATTTTTCATTTCTAGCATATTACATTAACTCCTCTGTAAGCTATTAATAATAATAGAAATACCTCACACTTAGTACACAATTGTCAGGGTCTATCATAAATGTTTATATCATTTACTAACCCTCAGGACAATCCTATAAAGCAAATACTATGTTCTCATAATTTTACAGATCAGAAACCTGTGGCTTAGAGAGGGTATAGGAAACAATACTGTTGAAATAAGCTAAAGAGGCTATTTACAAAAGTGTAGAAAGGATTGGGGAAACCAACAACATATAGGACATTGAAAAAAAGAACAATAAAAACCCATTATACCTCTAAATTTCAGTGGCAAGAAGAACAAGAGATGAAACAGCAGTACTGAAAATGTGTAAGAGCTGAAGTAGAAGAAAAAGGGCCAGTATAGAGCATCCTTAAAAAGCTAAAAGTAGAGTTACTATACAATCCAGCAATCCCTATTCTAGGCATATATCCAGAAGAGGTACAAACTGTAATTTGAAAAGATGCACCCCAGCGTTCATAGCAGCACTATTTACAACAGTCAAGACTCAGAAGCATCCTAAATGTCCATCCACAGATGAATGAATAAAGAATAAACGAATGTGTGTATGTGTGTGTTGGCTATTGGTAAAAAATCTCCCTGACAGTGCAGGAGACTCGAGAAACACAAGTTCGATCCCTGGGTTGGGAAGACACCCAGAGGAAGAAATGGAGCCCTACTCTAATATTCTTGCCTGGAAAATTCCATGGACAGAGGAGCCTGGCAGGCTACAGTCCATGGGGCCACAAAGAGTCAGACATGACTGACTGAGCATTATGTGTGTACACACACACATATATATAAAATGGAATATTGTTCAGCCTAAAAGAGAATGTGATCCATGCCATTTGCAGTAACATGGATGGACCTAGAGATTATTATATTAAGTAAAGTAGGTCAGACAAGAGAAAGACAAATATCATATGATACCACTTATATGTAGACTCTAAAAAGATGATACAAATGACGTTATCTACAAAACAGAAAGAGACTTGCAGACAAAAGGCCAACTTGGGGCTACCAAAGGTGAAAAAAGGAAGGATGGAATAAATTAGGAGTTTGGGACTAACAGATGCAAACTACTATATGTAAAATAGATAAACAACATGGACTTTCTGTATAGCTCAGGGAACTACATTCAGTATCTTGTAATAACCTACAATGGAAATGAATCTAAATATATGTATCAAAGGGCTTCTGTAGTGGATCGGATAGTAAAGAATCTGCCTGCAGTGCAGGAGACCTGGGTTTGATCCCTGGGTTGGCAAGATCCCCTGGAGGAGGGCATGGCAACCCACTCCGGTATTCTTGCCTGAACAATCCCCATGGACAGAAGAGCCTGGTGGGCTACAGTCCATGGGATGGCAAAGAGTTGGACACGACTGAGTGACTAAGCAAGCAGAGCACTTATATATCAAAAGAAGGACCAGATTCTGTCAAACAGAATTCTGGGTCCTTGATTCCCAGTCTTGTTATCTTTCCTGATAGCATGCAGTTGAGCAGATGATGATCTTCAGATGTCCCCAGTGTCATAGCTTCAACCAAGAGGTAAAATACAATACCCAGTTTAGTTATAGTTAGTTTTCTCTCGGTTCAAGATCTCATTCCTACTGTTGAAAAGCAGGGTCTGGAGTACTAAAGGCAGTTACTGCTAATGTACAAATATTATGTGGGCATGAATATCATTTCCTCAAGGCAATTAGGTAAATCATCCCAAAATCAACCCCTACTTTCATCAGTAGGGGTTGAAGGATAGGCAGTTCAGTTCAGTTCAGTCCAGTCGCTCAGTCGTGTCCGACTCTTTACGACCCCATGAATCGCAGCACACCAGGCCTCCCTGTCCATCACCTACTCCCGGAGTTCACCCAGACTCACGTCCATCGAGTCAGTGATGCTATCCAGCCATCTCATCCTCTGTCGTCCCTTTCTCCTCCTGCGCCCAATCCCTGCCAGCATCAGAGTCTTTTCCAATGAGTCAACTCTTCGCATGAGGTGGCCAAAGTACTAGAGTTTCAGCTTTAGCGTCATTCCTTCCAAAGAAATCCCAGGGCTGATCTCCTTCAGAATGGACTGGTTGGATCTCCTTGCAGTCCAAGAGACTCTCAAGAGTCTTCTCCAACACCACAGTTCAAAAGCATCAATTCTTCGGCGCTCAGCCTTCTTCACAGTCCAACTCTCACATCCATACATGACCACTGGAAAAACCATAGCCTTGACTAGACGGACCTTTATTGGCAAAGTAATGTCTCTGCTTTTGAATATGCTCTCTGGGTTGGTCATAACTTTCCTTCCAAGGAGCAAGTGTCTTTTAATTTCATGGCTGCAGTCACCATCTGCAGTGATTTTGGAGCCCAGAAAAATAAAGTCTGACACTGTTTCCACTGTTTCCTCATCTATTTCCCATGAAGTGATGGGACCAGATGCCATGTTCTTCGTTTTCTGAATGTTGAGCTTTAAGCCAACTTTTTCACTCTCCACTTTCACCTTCATCAAGAGGCTTTTTAGTTCCTCTTCACTTTCTGCCATAAGGGTGGTGTCATCTGCATATCTGAGGTGATTGATATTTCTCCCGGCAATCTTGATTCCAGCTTGTGCTTCTTCCAGTCCAGCGTTTCTCATGATGTACTCTGCATAGAAGTTAAATAAGCAGGGTGACAATATACAGCCTTGAAGTACTCCTTTTCCTATTTGGAACCAGCCTGTTGTTCCATGTCCAGTTCTAACTGTTGCTTCCTGACCTGCATAAAAATTTCTCAAGAGGCAGGTCAGGTGGTCTGGTATTCCCATCCCTTTCAGAATTTTCCACAGTTTATTGTGATCCACACACAGGCAGTGGAATGCAAATCAAAGAAAAGTATAAGACAGTTTGAAATCAGGAATAGGAGACAGAGCCTAGTAAGTGTTCTAAGATAATTTCTAATAATTGTTTAATGAATGCTTTTAAACTTGTTTATCTGAAAACACATTATGTGAAAATGAAAGTCGCTCAGTTGTGTCCAACTCTTTGTGACCCCATGACTATATTGTCCATGGAATTCTCCAGGCCAAAATACTGGAGTGAGTAGCCTTTCCCTTCTCCAGGGGAACTTCCCAACCCAGGAATTGAACTGGGGTCTCTGACACTGCAGGTAGATTCTTTACCAACTGAGCTATCAGAGAAGCCCTTCATATCATACCAGGAAAACCCATCATACTTGGCATATAATGTGGATCATTTTGGAGTATTTCCTAGAGCCCA
Source organism: Bos grunniens (assembly GCF_055505025.1). Lineage (NCBI taxonomy): Eukaryota > Metazoa > Chordata > Mammalia > Artiodactyla > Bovidae > Bos > Bos grunniens. The sequence goes on along the minus strand of NC_141168.1, from coordinate 46,741,818 downwards.
TATTTTTAGTTGTCCAACATGCGTGTGTAGAAGAAAGCCAGGTAGAAAATGTGAGATTCTGGAAAACCTATGTTCCAGTGATGAAAGAAATGGGGATATTTATCCTGGAAAAGGAAAAATATCTTAGTGGAGTCTGGTGTTAGACTAAAAGTTAGCCTGTCTAGTTACAATAAGCAGAACTAGGACCAGTAAGAAAAAAGGAATGATCAAAAAACTTGATTTTGATGTTTAAAAAAAAACAAGGTACTATTTATAGTTCTAACTGCTAAATTATATCTAAAGTGGGTTGCCTTGAAAGGTGGTAAATTCCTTGTCACAAGATGATATCAAAGATACTTTTGAAGTCTAAGATTCTATGAAATGCCATTAAACTAAAATATCAAATTTAGCAACATTTCTGGCCTCTCTATGGTTTCTTGTCTTACAGAGAGAGATTTGACCAGACAGTTCAACTGGTTGAAAGTGAGTTCCCAAAAGTTTCCAGAAAAACAATTTTAAAAAAGGCTTTCTTCTAAATTGCTTTTTTATGAATTCAAAATAAAATTTAAAACTCAACAGGATGTTGCCAAAATTTATAGAGCTTTTATTGCTGTATTTTCATTTGATTAGATCTTTGCAGTATACATCACCTCTTTACCAGAAATCAAAAGAGAATGAAAATTTTAATGTATAACTCCCATTGGTATTCTACCATTAGTGAGCTAAAGCAAACTAAATGTCAGTTGGTACAATGTTATCTTCCTAAGACAAGGTAATCTTTTGCATTAAAGAAATTCTTCAAGGTACAGGATATCATATCACTAACTCATCACCATCTTGTGATTAGACTCTTTATATTAGAGTGTAATGAGAGAATCAACAATTATGTGAGCTTGGAGCAGACAACATAGGAGACTTTATGTGAATCCAAGGAATCGTACAATGGATGGCAAGATTCTAAAAATCAGCAGATCTTATGTGTTTTTAATAGGAATTGCATTGAATCTGTAGACTGCATTTGATAGTATAGTCATTTTCACAATATTGATTCTTCCTACGCAGGAGCAAGAAATATCTCTCTGTTTATGTCATCTTCGATTTCTTTTATCAGTGTCTTGTAATTTTCCATGTATGTTTCTTTTGTCTCCTTAGGTAAATTTATTCCTAGATACTTAATTTTTTGTTGCAATGGCAAATGGGATTGATTCCTTAATTTCTCTTTCTGATTTTTCATTGTTAGTATATAGAAATGCAAGTGATTTCTGTGTATTGATTCTGTATGCTGCAACTTTGCTAAATTCACTGATTAGCTCTAGTAATTTTCTGATACTGTCTTTAGGTTTTTCTATGTACAAGGTCATGTCATCTGCAAACAGTGAGAGCTTTATTTCTTCTTTTCCAATCTGGATTCCTTTTATTTCTTTTTCTTCTCTGATTGCTCTAGCTAGGACTTCCAGAGCTATGTTAAATAATAGTGGTGAAAGTGAACACACTTAACTTGTTTCTGATCTTAGGGGGAATGCTTTCAGTTTTTTACCATTGAGAATAATGTTTGCTGTTGGCTTACTATATATGACCTTTACGATGTTGAGGTCCCTTCAATGCCCATTTTTTGAAGAAAAATTTTGTCAAAGGCTTTTTTTGCATCTATAGAGATCATCACATGGTTTTTATCTTTCAATTTGTTAATATGGTGTATCACATTGATTTGCATATATTGAAGAATCCTTGCATTCTTGAAATAAACCCAATTTGATCATGGTGTATGAGCTTTTTGATGTGTTGCTGAATTCTGTTTGCTAAAATTTTGTTGAGGATTTTTGCATCTAAGTTAATCAGTGATATTGGCCTGTAGTTTTCTTTTTTTGTATGTTGTCTTTGTCTGGTTTTGATATCAAGGTGATGGTGGCCTCGTAGAATGAGTTTGGCAATGTTCCTTCCTCTGCAATTTTTTGAAAGAGTTTTAGAAGGACAGGCATTAGCTCTTCTCTAAATGTTTGATAGAATTCTCCTGTGAAGCCATCTGGTCCTGGGCTTTTGTTTTTGGGGAGATTTTTTTTATCACAGCTTCAATTTCAGTGCAGTAATTGGGTTGTTCATAATTTCTATTTCCTCCTGGTTCAGTCTTGGAAGATTGAACTTATCTAAGAATCTGTCCATTTCTTCCAGGCTATCCATTTTATTGTCATATAGTTGTTCTTAATAGTCTCTTACAATCCTTTGTATTTCTGTGTTGTCTCCTCTTTCATTTCTAATTTTGTTGATTTGATTCTTATCTCTTTTGTTCTTGATGAGTCTGGCTAAAGGTTTGTCAATTTTGTTTATCTTCTCAAAGAACCATATTTTGGTTTTATAATCTTTACTATTGTTTCTTTCATTTCTTTTTCATTTATTTCTGCTCTGATCTTTATGATTTCTTTTCTTCTAATTTGGGGGGGGGGGGTTCTTCTTTTTCCAGTTATTTTAGGTTTAAAGTTAGGTTGTCTATTTGATGTTCTTCTTGTTTCTTGAGATAGGATTGTATTGCTATAAACTTCCCTCTTAGAACTGCTTTTGCTGCATCCCTTAGGTTTTGAGTTGTCATGTTTTCATTGTCATTTGTTTCTAGTAATGTTTTGATTTCCCTTTTGATTTCTTCAGTAACTTGTTTGTTATTTAGAACCATGTTGTTTAATCTCCATGTGTTTGTGTTTCTTACAGTTTTTTTTCTTGTAATTGATATCTAGTCTCATAGCATTGTGGTCAGAGAAGATGCTTGATATGATTTCAATTTTCTTAAATTTACTGAGGTTTGATTTGTGATCCAAGATGTGGTCTATCCTGGAGAATATTCCATGTGTACTTGAGAAGGGGTATTCTACTGCATTTAGTTGGAACGTCCTAAAGACATCAACGAGATCCATCTCATCTAATGTATCATTTAAGACCTGTGTTTCCTTATTAGTTTTCTATTTTGATAATTCACCCATTGGTGTGAGTGGAGTGTTAGTCTCCTACTATTATTGTGTTACAGACAATTTCTCCTTTTATGTCTGTTAGTGTTTGTCTTATGTATTGAGATTCTTCTATGCTGGGTGCATAGATATTTACAATTGTTATGTTTTCATCTCGTATTGATCCCTTGATCATTATGCGGTGTCCTTCCTTATCTCCTATAATCTTCTTTATTTTAAGGTCAATTTTGTCTGATATGAGGATTGCTATTCCAGCTTTCTTTTGCTTCCCATTCACATGGAATATATTTTTCCATCCTCTCACTTTAAGCCTTTATGTGTCTTGAGGTCTGAAGTGGGTTTCTTGTAGGCAGTATATATATGGGTCTTGTTTTTGTATCCATTCAGCCAGTGTGTCTTTTGGTTGGAGCACTTAATCCATTTACATTAATAGTAATTATTGATATATATGTTCCTATTGCCATTTTTTAATTGTCTGGGGTTGATTTTGTAGATCTTTTTTCTTCTCATATTTCTTGACTATATAAGTCCCTTTAACATTTGTTGTAAAGCTGATTTGGTGGTACTGAATTCTCTTAACTTTTGCTTGTCTGAAAAGGTTTTTATTTCTCCATCAATTTTGAATGAGATCCTTGCCAGGTTCAGTAATCTTAACTGTTGATTTTTCCCTTTCAGTATTTTAAATATATCCTGCCATTCCCTTCTGGCCTATAGAGTTTCTGCTGAAAGGTCAGCTGTTAAGCGTATGGAGTTTGCCTTGTATGTTACTTGTTGCTTCTCCCTTGCTGCTTTTAATATTCTTTCTTTGTGTTTTTTCTTTGTTAGATTAGTATGTGTCTTGCCGTGTTTCTCCTTAGGTTTATCCTGTATGGGACTCTTTCCTGCCTCTTGGACTTGATTGACTATTTCCTTTCCCACGTTGGGGAAATTTTCAACTATTATCTGTTCAAAAATTTTCTCATATGCTTTTTCTCTTCTTCTTCTGGGATCCCTATAATTTGAATGTTGGTGTGTTTGATATTGTTCCAGAGGTCTCTGAAATTATCCTCAGTTCTTTTCTTTCTTTCTACTGTATTCTGCTCTTCAGAAGTTATTTCCACCATTTTATCTTCCATCACAATGATTTGTTCTTCGGCTTCAGATATTCTGCTATTGATTCCTTCTGGAGTATTTTTAATTTCAGTAACTGTCTTCCTTGTCTCTGTATGTTTATTCTTTAATTCTTCTAGGTCTTTGTTAATTGATTCTTGCATTTTCTCTATTTTGTTTTCAAGGTTTTTGATCATTTTTACTATCATTCTGAATTCTTTTTCAAGGTTTTTTATTATCTTTACTATCATTATTCTGAATAATTTTTCAAGTAGTTTGCCTATTTCCTCTTCATTTATTTGGACTTCTGTGTTTCTAGTTTGTTTCTTCATTTATGTAGTATGTCTCTGCCTTTTTATTATTCTTTTCTAACTTATTGTGATTGAGGTCTCCTGTTCCTAGGCTTCAAGGTTGAATTCTTTCTTCTTTTGGTTTCTGCCTTCCTAAAGTTGGTCAGGACTTCCCTGGTGGCTCAGATGGTAAAGTGTCTGCCTACAATGCAAGAGACCCAGGTTCAATCCCTAGGTCAGGGAAGATCTCCTGGAGAAGGAAATGGCAGCCCACTCCTTCTTGCCTGGAAACTCCCATGGACGGAGGAGCTGGTAGGCTACAATCCATGGGCTCCCAAAGAGTTGGACATGATTGAGTGACTTCACTTTCACTTAAGGTTTGTTTGTTTGTTTGTTTTTCCTCTGATGGGCAAGGCTGCGTGAGGTGGTAATCCTGTCTGCTGATGACTGGGTTTGTACTTTTGTTTTGTTTCTTGTTTAGATGAGGTGCCCTGCACAGGGTGCTACTGGTGGTTGGATGATGCTGGGTCTTGTATTCAAGCAGTTTCCTTTGTGTGAGTTCTCACTGTTTGATACTCCCTAGGGTTAGTTCTCTGGTAGTCTAGGGTCTTAGATTCAGTGCTACCACTCTAAAGGCTCAGGGCCTGATCTCGAGTTTTGCATGTCTATATATTCTTTTCTGCTGGTCAGGTACTCCTGTCTGCTGTCAGCTGGTGTTCTGCCTGCACTTCTGTGTCTGAAGGTGTTTTCCTCATGTATCCATGAAGACAGATGTACTCCAGGTCTGCCTACTCCTCCATCATCTTGTTCTCTAGGATTAGCTTTTGAAGAGAGAAACTTTGAGATGACTTGTTACACATAGGACACCTAAAATAGAATGGCGTGCTCTCTCTCTCACACACACATAGACACAAGCACACACTCACATGTACATATTATCAATATGATAACAATGAATAGATCCTTAATCTACAGTAGAAAATGGATGGGGCAGTGCTGAGGAAAGTAAGGAAGTTCAGGCAGCAGTCAAGGAATTTCAGGGAAGTAAAGCCATCAGCAATTTGTAAAAATTAGGCTCCACCGGGTACAGAAGGCTTGACAAGTTAAAATTCTTTTAATAAGCCACTCAACAGCACTAATCAGCCACAATGACTTGGTAAAACGTCACTGGCAAAATACCAACTTGTTGTATTCTCAGTATGGTTCTGTGCCTAAATATTGATCTCACATTTATTCAAAAGCTTTTATTTTTAAAAAGAAAATGTTACAGCATTTGACTTAGATGTGGTTGGCTCATCATACATGGATCAGAGGAAAATGGTGCTTATAGTAAAAACAGTAAAATACTTAGCCTCTAACAGTTCATTTACATTGTCTCTTTTCTCCTTGATTCTAATCCTTTCCTCCCCTGAAGCATTCACATTGGAGATAAAATAGACTGTCCTAAATGCAAATTGCCCTCTTCACTTTGGGTTCATGCCCTACATTGATCTTAATGTTTTGGCATAAACATGATAGCATGATACCCATTGGGGATGAGGAATTTTCTAGAGTACATTCAATTTCTCTTCTAATTATAATAGCTGCCATGCTGAGTCTTGTCTGTAGCCTCCAGATCTTTTTGAAAAGAACGAAGTCACTCTTGCCTGTCAGCTAAAGCCAGCAATTCCCAAAGATTGGTCTTACTGTTAAAATAAGAGAACTCTCTTTTAAAGGGAGATCTCAAAGGAAAGCCAACAAGACATTTTTTTCTTCTTACTTCCTAACTCTGCTTGTTATACCCTCAAAATTAAAAAAAAGTTCATCAGCAAATTTAGCAGTGGGCATCTATAATTTCACATATTCTCATATATCTAGAGAAAATTTTAAATCTAATTATCGGTGTTATTAAAGTGAATGTTAAAATGACCTTCTGATATCTGATTCGTGAGTAAACAGAGAATGATGGGTTTCACCAACCTAGGGAACAGTATGGGAGAAAATGCTAAAGGAAAATATGTGGCTAGTGTTATGTAGCCAGTTTTCACTTTATTATCTGCCATGTGTCTAAGCTAAAAATCTTGGAGTCACTCTTAATTCCTTTTTCCTTTACATACCAGATCTATTTTTCAGAATTGTGTCACTTGTCCATAGCTTTCATTGGCTGCATTAGTGTCAGCATCTCCTGACTGATGGCATTACTTCTGCCCTGACTTTATCCTAGAGTTCATGCTCAGAAGAGCAACCAGCCAGCTTGTTCTTAGAAAGCATATGTCAGACTATACCATGCCTCTGCTTATATTTTTAAGTGGGTAAAGCCCAAGTTTTCTCAATGCCCAGTAGCACCCTATTATAGCTTATCTTCTATGGTCCCAGTTCATTCTGATCATTTCACTCTTCCTAGGAAGAATAGACCCACCACAGCTTCAATGACTTTGCCTTGCCTATTTGTTTGATCTTCCCCAAAACTTCTTTCATGTCTTGACTCAAATGCCACATACCTGGAGAGACCTTACTGAGACACTCTGTCTACTGAACTCTCAAACTCTGTGTTATGGAGATTTCTTTCCAACTTAATTTTGCCAGCTCATAGTTTGTCTTATAGTTAAAATGGAGGCAACTGATAGCACTGAGTTGTTGTTGCCAAAGAAAAAAAGCTAATATGTAAACACATATGGCTTATTGTACAGACCAGTGAGTGATTATGTTTTATTATGAAAAATATATATCTAAGAGAGTGTATGTATCATGTAGGTCTCTGAAGAGATTATACCAGTAGTCAGTTCCACAATTAGTAGATTGAGTTCTCAGTATTCCATATCCTGAACACAACTTTGTATAGATAGTTTTATGTTTTCCAATTTAGTAATATAAAAGGATAGTTCATTATAAAATTAATTTCCCTGATTACTAATGAGTTTGTACATCTTTTAATGTTTTGATTAATCATTCATAGTTCCTCTCATCAAATACCTCTTTGTGGTTTGTATTTTGTTTCCTCCTTTGTCTTCACTGAATGGTCTCAGTGAGTTCAGTTCAGTTGCTCAGTTGTGTCTGATTCTTTGTGACCCCATGGGCTGCAGCACGCCAGGCCTCCCTGTCCATTACCAAGTCCCAGAGTTTACTGAAGCCCATGTCCATTGAGTCAGTGATGCCATCCAACCATCTTATCTTCTGTCATCCCCTTCTCCTCCTGCCTTCAATCTTTCCCAGCGTCAGGGTCTTTTCAGTGTTTCAGTTCTTTGCATCAGGTGGTCAAAGTATTGAAGTTTGAGCTTCAGCATCAGTCCTTCCATTTCCTCTGGGATGGACTGGTTGGATCTCCTTGCAGTTCAAGGGACTCTCAAGAGTCTTCTCCAATACCACAGTTCAAAAGCATCAATTCTCCAGCACTCAGCTTTCTTTATAGTCCAATTGTCACATTCATACATGACTATTGGAAAAACCATAGCTTTGACTAGACAGACCTTTGTTGGCAAAGTAATGTCTCTGCTTTTGAATACGCTGTCTAGGTTGGTCATAGCTGTTCTTCCAAGGAGCAAGCACCTTTTCATTTCATGGCTGCAGTCACCATCTGCAGTGATTTTGGAGCCCAGAAAAATAAAGTCTGTCATTGTTTCCGCTGTTTGGGGAAACATCTATTTGCCATGAAGTGATGGGACCAGATGCCATGATCTTTGTTTTCTGAATGTTGAGCTTTAAGCCAGCTTTTTCACTCTCCTTTCATTTTTATCAAAAGGCTCTTTAATTCTTCTTCACTTTCTGCTGTAAGTGCAGTGTCATCTGCATATCTGAGGTTATTGATATTTCTCCCGGCAATCTTGATTCTACCTTGTGCTTCATCCAGCCCAGGGTTTCTCATGATATACTCAGCATAAAAGTTAAATAAGCAGGGTGACAATATACAGCCTTGACGTACTCCTTTCCCAATTTGGAACCAGTCTGTTTTCCATGTCCAGGACTAACTGTTGCATCCTGACCTGCATACAGATTTCTCAAGAGGCAGGTCAGGTGGTCTGGTATTCCCATCTCTTTCAGAATTTTCCACAGTTTATTGTGATCCACACAGTCAAAGGCTTTGGCATAGTCAATAAAGCAGAAGTAGATGTTTGTCTAGAACTCTCTTGCTTTTGCAATGATCCAGCGTATGTTCGCAGTTTTATCTCTTGTGTATTCTAATTATATTCTAACTGAATATTTTCTATTTAATGCCGGTTTCTTACTAATTTGTAAAACTTTTAACACATTTTGGATATGAATTCTATAAGTGGTTTAAAGTATCTTCTCCAAGTTTGCAGCTTATAATATCTTTTGAGTCATTTTAATGTAGTCAAATATGTATTTTCCATTATGATTTGATCTTCTTGGGATCTTATTTTTAAAACCCTCCCTATTCCAATGTCCAAAAACATATTTTAACATTTTCTAAATACTTTTGAGATTTGGTCACTCATGCTTGTCTACTTTTTTTTTTTGAAAATCAAAGTTCTGTTTATTTTATTTTTATTTTTTTACTTTACAATATTGTATTGGTTTTTCCATACATCAACATGATTAAGTATAGTGACTTGCAATGTTCTGTTTGTTCCTGGTGTACAACATAATAGTTCAGTATTTTATGGTTTATACTCCATATAAAGTTATTATAAAATAATGACTATGTACACTATATCTTGATAACTCTTATGCCTAGTAGTTTGTACCTTTTAATCCCCTTCACCTATTTTTCCCTCTCCCCTCTCATCTCCCCTCTGGCAACCACTAGGTTGTTCTTTGTATCTGTGATTCTCTTTTTATTTTGTTATATTTTGTATTTATTTTAGGTTTTACATATAAGTGAAAACACAGTATTTGTCTTTCTCTGTCTGATTTGTTTCACTAAGCCTAAGTCCATGTCCATTCATGTGGCAAATGACAAAATTTCATTGTAATAATCCATCGTGTGTGTGTGTATGTGTGTGTGTCTGTCTGTCTGTCTTCTCTGGTGGCTCTTCCCTGGGGGCTTCCCAGGTGGCTCAGATGGTAAAGAATCCACCTGCATTGTGGGAGACCTAGGTCAATCCCTGGGTTGGGAAAATCCCCTGGAGAAGGAAATGGCAATTCATTCCAGTATTCCTGCCTGAAGAATCCCCATAGACAGAGGAGCCTTGTGGAGTATAGTCCATGGGGTCGCAAAGAGTTGGACATCACTGAGCAACTAAGCACATGTGTGTGTCTACCATATATTTAACTGAATTTTCAAAAATACTACTATTTTAGGATTATAGACATTTTACTTTTCATTTGTATTGTTAACTAACTGTCTCAATCATTCACTAAATAATAATTTCTCTATTGATGTCCATTGTAATACATCCAAGTTTTTTGTGTCATTTATCATTTTTTATTTATTTTTGACCCCTGTGTAACCTTCCCAATGAGGATTTCTTGGATTTCTTTATTTAAATTGAATCTCATCTGTTCCTTCACAACCACACACATTTTACACACTTTGTACTTTCTATTGTCTTCCTTGTTTAATATTTCTTCATAGCATCTATCACTATCTGAGATATTATATTTTACTTATTCATCTCATGTTTTGCTTTCCTCTCAATTATAGAAACCCCACAGAATTTTAGTTTTATTTGCTCTATCATTACTATATCACCAAAACTTAAAAAATCAGTATATATAACAGGTGTTGAAAAAATAGTTAAATTATATTGAGTTGATAGTCTACATGTTTATTGCCATTCTGATGTAAACTGTACTTTATAAGAAACTGATATTTTGCATCTTGATCCTTTCACCTGGTCCTCATTAAGGATATCTTAGACCTGAGTCTTTGATCTTCCAGGAACATTTGAGAATTAGCTTTCAAAACTATAAACAGAAAATTCTTTTGGGAAGGTTGGTATTAAATCTGCATGTTAACTTGGAAGGAACTGATTTTTTTTTTACATAGAGCTTTCCTCTCCACAAATATTATTTTTCTCTATGTAAAATTTACATCTTATGTAATTGCCTTCAAAAACATTTTATAATTTTGTACATAGAGTTCTTACATACATTTTGCTAGTTTAATTTCATTACATATTTGTTTCTACAATGAAAAATAATTTTGAAAATTAGAAGTTGCCATAATGGGAAATTAAAGGGAAACATGTACTCACTTTGTTTTATTATTATTTTTAAAATACATATATATATTATATTGAAGTATAGTTGAGTTACAATGTTACAGGTGCATAGCAAGGTGTTTCAGTTATAAAAATACACATATATTATTTTTAAAATTGTTTTCCATCACAGGTTAATATATGACATTGACTATAGTTCTCTATGTTCTATAGTAAACCTTTGTTGCATATCTGTTTTGTTTTTCACTAGAAACCTATCATTCTATTCATACTAAGTCAAACAAGTGAGATCAAAATGTTATAACTTTTTTAGTTAGGCAAAATTCATAATTTTCTAAAAAATATATATTACCCATATTTATATATAGGTCTACAAAAGTTTTTCTATGAAAATAAAAGCAAAAATAAACAAATGGGATCTAATTAAAGTTAAAACCTTCTGCACAACAAAAGAAAATATAAGCAAGGTGAAAGACAGCCTTCAGAATAGGAGAAAATAATAGCAAATGAAGCAACTGACAAACAACTAATCTCAAAAATATACAAGCAACTCCTGTAGCTCAATTCCAGAAAAATAAACGACCCAATAAAAAAATGGGCCAAAGAACTAAACAGACATTTCTCCAAAGAAGACATACAAATGGCTAACAAACACATGAAAAGATGCTCAACATCACTCATTATCAGAGAAATGCAAATCAAAACCAAAATGAGGTATCATTTCATGCCAGTCAGAATGGCTGCGATCCAAAAATCTACAAACAATAAATGCTGGAGAGGGTGTGGAGAAAAGGGAAACCTCTTACACTGTTGGTGGGAATGCAAACTAGTACAGCCACTATGAAGAACAGTGTGGAGATTCCTTAAAAAACTAGAAAAAGAACTGCCATACGACCCAGCAATCCCACTGCTGGGCATACACACAGAGGAAACCAGAATTGAAAGAGACACGTGTACCCCACTGTTCATCACATCACTGTTTATAATAGCCAGGACATGGAAGCAACCTAGATGTCCATAGCAGATGAATGGATAAGAAAACTATGATACATATACACAACGGAATATTACTCAGCCATTAAAAAGAATACATTTGAATCAGTTCTAATGAAGTGGATGAAACTGGAGCCTATTATACAGAGTGAAGTAAGCCAGAAAGAAAAACACCAATACAGTATACTAACACATATATATGGAATTTAGAAAGATGGTAGTGATAACCCTGTATGCTATGCTAAGTCACTTCAGTTGTGTCCGACTCTGTGCAACCCCATAGATGGCAGCCCACCAGGCTCCCCCGTCCCTGGGATTCTCCAGGCAAAAACACTGGAGTGGGTTGCCATTTCCTCCTCCAATGCATGAAAGTGAAAACTGAAAGTGAACTCGCTCAGTTGTGTCGGACTCTTAGCGACCCCATGGACTGCAGCCTACAAGGCTCCTCTGTCCATGTGATTTTCCAGGCAAGGGCACTGGAGTGGGGTGCCATTGCCTGCTCTATGGGAGACAGCAAAAGAGACACAGATGTATAGAACAGTCTTTTGGACTCTGTGGGAGAGGGAGGGGGGGCGATGATTTGGGAGAATGGCATTGAAACATATATAATATCATATAAGAAATGAATTGCCAGTCCAGGTTCGATGCAGGATACAGGAAGCTTGGGGCTGGTACACTGGGATGACCCAGAGGGATGGTATGGGGAGGGAGGTGAGAGGGGGGATCAGGATTGGGAACATGTGTACACCAGTGGCGGATTCATGTTGATGTATGGCAAAACCAATATTGTAAAGTAAAAAAAAAATGTAGATAATTAAAGTAATAAAAATTGAGGAAATCTGAAAGCCTTTACAATTGGTAAAGCCTTGAGAAAGAACAACAGCAAAAAAATGGAGATGGAGAAATGTGAGAACATAAACTAAATGAAATGAAAACACTGAATATGAAATCAGATCAGATCAGTCGCTCAGTCGTGTCCGACTCTTTACGACCCCATGAATCGCAGCACACCAGGCCTCCCTGTCCATCACCAACTCACGGAGTTCACTGAGACTCACGTCCATCGAGTCGGTGATGCCATCCAGCCATCTCATCCTCTGTCGTCCCCTTTTCCTCTTGCCCCCAATCCCTCCCAGCATCAGAGTCTTCTCCAATGAGTCAACTCTTCGCATGAGGTGGCCAAAGTACTGGAGTTTCAGCTTTAGCATCATTCCTTCCAAAGAAACCCCAGGGCTGATCTCCTTCAGAATGGACTGGTTGGATCTCCTTGCAGTCCAAGGGACTCTCAAGAGTCTTCTCCAACACCACAGTTCAAAAGCATCAATTCTTCGGCGCTCAGCTTTCTTGACAGTCCAACTCTCACATCCATACATGACCACAGGAAAAACCATAGCCTTGACTAGACGAACCTTTGTTGGCAAAGTAATGTCTCTGCTTTTGAATATGCTATCTAGGTTGGTCATAACTTTCCTTCCAAGGAGTAAGTGTCTTTTAATTTCATGGCTGCAGTCACCATCTGCAGTGATTTTGGAGCCCAGAAAAGTAAAGTCTAAATATGAAATAGAAAATGTGAAACAAACTAGATAAAAGTAAAAAATTATCATAGTCCAGCTGTTTTTAAACGTGACTGCTTATCAGAAATATATCTGGAGCTCTGAGGAAAAAAAGGAATGCCTGAGAATTTGTATTTTTCAAAAAATTTCAAGATAGTTCTGATAAGCATCTGGATTTTAAAAAGTGATTACAGGTTTTTCTATTAGATCCTAGTTTTGGTGATACGGAGTTCTGTTATATTTACGTTGACCAATAATGATACAATGGTATTGAATAATAGTTGCATAATCACAATTGTTTTCACTATCAATAGCCAGACAATAAAAGACAATTGCAATTACAAGCCATAATGGGAACATGATCAACTTAACAATATAAAATAATTACAATTTGTGGAGGTGACGGAGCTAGTGAAAGTGATGGAATTCCAGTTGAGCTATTTCAAATCCTAAAAGATGATGCTGTTAAAATGCTGCACTCAGTATGCCAGCAAATTTGGAAAACTCAGCAGTGGCCACAGGATGGGAAAAGGTCAGTTTTCAGTCCAATCCCAAAGAAAGGCAATGCCAAAGAATGTTCACACTACCGCACAATTGCACTTATCTCACATGCTAGCAAATTAATGCTCAAAATACTCCAAACTAGTCTTCAGCAATATGTGAACTGAATTCCAGAATTTCAAGCTGGTTTTTGAAAAGGCAGAGGAACCAGAGATCAAATTGCCAACATCTGTTGGATCACAGAAAAAGCAAGAGAGTTCCAGAAAAACATCTATTTCTGCTTTATTGACTACACCAAACCTTTGTGTGGATCACAACAAACTATGGAAAATTCTTCAAAAGATGGGAATATCAGCTTACCTGACTCTGGAGAAATCTGTATGCAGGTCAACAAGCATCATTTAGAACTGGACGTGGAACAAGAGACTGGTTCCAAATTGAGAAAGGAGTACGTCAAGACTGTATATTGTTCACCATGCTTGTTTAATTTATACACAGAGTACATCATGTGAAATGCCAGACTGGATGAATCATAAGCTAGAATCAAGATTCCAGGGAGAAATTGAGAATAAGAAATGTTCTCAATTTTGGGAGAAATATCAATAACCTCAGATATGCAGATGACACCACCCTATCGCAGAAAGTGAAGAGGAACTGAAGAGCCTCTTGATGAAAGTGAAAGAGGAGAGTGAAAAAGCTGGCTTAAAGCTCACCATTCAGAAAACTAAGGTCATGGCATCCAGTCCCATCACTTCATGGAAAATAGTTAGAGGAACAATGGAAACAGTGAGAAACTTTTTTTCCTGGGCTCCAGAATCACTGCAGATGGTGACCTCAGTCGTGAAATTAAGATGCTTACTCTTTGAAAGAAAAGCTATGACCAACCTAGACAGCATATTAAAAAGCAGAGCCATTACTTTTCTAACAAAGGTCCATCTAGTCAAAGCTATGGTTTTTCAGTAGTCATGTATTGATGTGAGAGTTGGATTATAAAGAAAGCCGAGTGCCAAAGAATTGATGCTTTTGAACTGTGGTGATGAAGAAGACTCTTGAGAGTTCCTTGGATTGCAAGGAGATCCAACCAGTCAATCCTAAAGGAAATCAGTCCTGAATATTCATTGGAAGGACTGATGCTGAGGCTGAAGCTCCAATACTTTTGTCACCTGATGCAAAGAACTGACTCATTTGGGAAAGACCCTGATGCTGGGAAAGATCAAAGACAGAAAGAGAAGAGGACAGTGGATGAGATGGTTGTATGGCATCATCAATTTGATTGAGATGAGTTTGAGCAAGCTCTGGGAGTCAGTAATAGGGAAGCCTGGTGTGCTTCAGATCATTTATCCATTCTTCTGAGTCATTTATTCTGCTATTGATTCCTTCTAGTGGGTTATTCATCTCTTTTGTTTGTTCTTTAGTTCTTCTAGGTCTTTGGTAAACATTTCTTGCATCTTTTCAATCTTTGCCTTCATTCTTTTCCTGAGATCCTGTATCATCTTCACTATCATTATTCTGAATTATTTTTCTGGAAGGTTGCCTATCTCCACTTCATTTAGTTGTTTTTCTGGGATATTATCTTTTCTCTTCATCTGAGATATAACTATCTGCTTTTTCTGTAATATGGTTTTTGTTTTAGCTGCTATGAGATTGTGCTGCTTCTTGATTCTTCTCTCTGCCCTCCAATAGATGAGGCTAAGAAGCTTGTGTAAGCTTCTTGATGGGAAGGATTGGCAATGGGAAAAACTGGGTCTTGCTCTGGTCAGCAGGGCCTTGCTCAGTAAAGCTTTAATCCAATTATCTTCTGATGGATGGGGTTGCACTCCTTCCCTAGTAGTAGTTTGGCCTGAGGGTTAATGGAAGTCTCTAAGAGGGTTTATGCCAAGGGCCCCTATCCCTGTGGTGAGATAGCATGATTAGATAATAATATACTGAGTGTCCAAGCTTTAATTTTTATATCTTCTTTGACTTAGACTCTCCATATCCCATGGCTAAATTAAAAGATCAAATATTGTATTTCAATGTTAATGTCCCATAACAGGTTCTTAAATGTATATAAAGTAACAAAACATTTTAGTTTTCAAAGTTTAGAAGTGGAAAAAGTATTTTGAGATCAAAGGATGTATAGTCAGGATCACTAGATAGTATACAAGCAAATAAAACAAAATGTAACAAACATCTCAGTATTGATCAATGGAAACTTTTTTTTCATGGATTTAATAATACAAAAAATATCAAAATTCTTAGAAAATTTATTAAAATAATCCACATGAAACAAAATTTATATTATTCTAAAGACAGCAATATGGGAATATTCTCTGAATAATAGAGTCTGTTGCATTTAAGCTACAGAACAAAGACATGAAGAGCCCTGAGCAGGAAAAGGAAGAAAAAATAGGGAGACTGATATTGAGCATAATATTCTAACAGAATATACTTGTGTAAGAATTCCTCTTAGAAAAGCAATTCTTTTTATTTAGGAAAATTGGTGGAAGATATTTTTTGAGGGTTAAATGTGTTATGGGTCCTTCTCCATAATCAGAATGGGGATAAATAATTAATTAGTATGATTAAAGTTGAGAATTTTTTCAGTTTCCTAACAAAACCTGAGTGAATCAGGGAGGGAAAACACTTAGCAACATAACTGAACGCCGGAAGTCTGGGGGAGGAGGCTGACAAAGTTTGCTTTGCCTGAAAGAGAAATCATGGCTACAGAGAGTGGAGAAAGGAAACCATACTAGGAAGGAATCTACACTTTGGAGTCCTTATCTACTTCATTTCATTCTAAATTTTAAGAAGAATGTGACTTTATGTGACCAGAGAACTTGAGACTTTCTAGGCACAGAACACCTGGGTTGTGCACACATGCCAAGCTCTACTAGGTATCCTGGAAATAAAGTTCACTGATATCAAACATCTAAATCTAGGACTCTCAAATCAAGGCACTTCAGAGTTGGCTTTTGTGTGGGAAAGGAGAGATTACGATGTAGGATGGTCATCCTAGAGTTTGGTCCTTAAATTAGGATATACATACTGGGGCTTACATAAAAACTTACAAGGGGGCAGCATAGGCATAAATATTAAGATAGTTAATATTCAAATTTTAAGTTTCCATATTTACTCCTTAAAAATACAACTGCAGTTTAGGTCTCTTGCTGGGTCTATATTCCCATTTTTCCTTTCAAAATGTCTCCTCTCAGTCTACAAAAGAAAAGCACTTTTCCTAAGCTTGGCAGAATCTCTCCATGCTATGTTTTGATGGAGTAAACATACTAAGGTAAAAACTGGCAATTGTAATTATTAGTGTTGAGAGGCTTCCTTTAATCAAGATGTCTCTCCATATTTTTTTCATATTAGTGTCTATGACATTGGATATTAGAAATAGGGTATGTTGTACAGTGTTGAGATATTCTGAATTTAAGGATATCATAGACCATGGTGGTGGGATTGATGACAATTTTCCCTTAACTACTTTTCTTTTCCCTTCCCATGACCATTGTCAAAGAATTTATTATTCTTGAGGAAGAATTCTTTAAGATGTTTGGCAAAAGTTTACATATATGAAAGATTTGAATTCATTTGTCTTCTAAAAATATAATGTAGAAGATTTCTGGAACCTATTAACAAACTATTAATTCTTAATTAGAAAAGGTGAATATTAGTGAAATGTAAATAAAACTAAAAGTATCTTGCAGTTAGCATTACTGTGAAAGCCTTCTCCACAATAACATTGCTCCATGTGAAAGCTAGAAATTATTCATGATTGCAAAATACATTGTAATATCTGTGGCACTTATTCATAGTTTAAAAATATTAGATACCAAACCTATTGTTGCAATTAAATTGGTTTCTCCTATTCAAATAACACTATACTTCGTAAAGATCAGATAGGAACATCTGAAATAAGATAGAAACAACAGGGAACATTGTTCAATATTTTGACAGAAATTGTTGTAAATAAAACTTATATTCCTTGGGTACTGAAGATCTAGGGATAGCTCTAGTTATTGTCAGAAAATAATGTATGTTCATATGTATAGAGAAGAAAATCAGCATTGGTAATTATGGTGTGGTATGCAATTCTTGCCAAATAATCACTTAGTAGAGAGGTTTTCTGAACATTCAATTCAGTTCAGTTCAGTCGCTCACTCGTATCCGACTCTTTGTGACCCCATGAATCGCAGCACGCCAGGCCTCCCTGTCCATCACCAACTTCCGGAGTTCACTCAGACTCACGTCCATCGAGTCATTGATGCCATCCAGCCATCTCATCCTCTGTCATCCCCTTTCTCCTCTTGCCCCCAATCCCTCCCAGCATCAGAGACTTTTCCAATGCGTCAACTCTTCGCATGAGGTGGCCAAAGTACTGGAGTTTCAGCTTTAGCATCGTTCCTTCCAAAGAAATCTCAGGGCTGATCTCCTTCAGAATGAACTGGTTGGATCTCCTTGCAGTCCAAGGGACTCTCAAGAGTCTTCTCCAACACCACAGTTCAAAGCATCAATTCTTCGGTGCTCAGCCTTCTTCACAGTCTAACTCTCACATCCATACATGACCACAGGAAAAACCATAGCCTTGACTAGATGAACTTTTGTTGGCAAAGTAATGTCTCTGCTTTTGAATATGCTATCTAGGTTGGTCATAACTTTCCTGCCAAGGAGTAAGTATCTTTTAATTTCATGGCTGCAGTCACCATCTGCAGTGATTTTGGAGCCCCCAAAAACAAAGTCTGAACTGTTTCCCCATCTATTTCCCATGAAGCGATGGGACTGGATGCCATGATCTTCATTTTCTGAATGTTGAGCTTTCAGCCAACTTTTTCACTCTCCACTTTCACTTTCATCAAGAGGCTTTTTAGTTCCTCTTCATTTTCTGCCATAAGGGTGGTATCATCTGCATATCTGAGGTTATTCATATTTCTCCCGGCAATCTTTATTCCAGCTTGTGTTTCTTCCAGTCCAGCGTTTCTCATGATGTACTCTGCATATAAGTTAAATAAACAGGGTGACAATATACAGCCTTGATGAACTCCTTTTCCTATTTGGAACCAGTCTGTTGTTCCATTACAGTTCTATAATCTCTTATCATGAATTGCAAAATCTAGTTATATAGCTAGTTATAATGTAATTATATAGCTTATTTGGGAACAAAAAACTCACGTGAGGCTATTTTTAGTCTTTATGTTAGTTTACCTTACTAAGTATGTGTTATATGTATCAGTACAGAAATAGTAATAGACTTGATTATAGGGTGCTGTCCTCACATCAACTGAGAATGTTATGTAGTATATGATGTATATAGTTAAAAACATTACACCAAAACACTGAAAAAGAGCTGTTGATGCATGTTAATGCTAATTTGTACAAATAGAGCTTTCAAAATATTCTAACCCCTCATTGTTTGTTCAGTTGCCCAGTTGTCCTTGCTCTTTGAGACCCCATGGACTGCAGCACTCCAGGCCTCCCTGTCCCTCACCATCTCCCAAAGTTTGCCCAGTTCATGTCCATTGCATATGTGATGCCATTCAGCCATCTCATCCTCTTCTTCTTCCCTCAATCTTTCCCAGCATCAGGGACTTCTCCAATGAGTCAGCTGTTCGCATCTGATGACCAAAATACTGGAGTTTCAGCATCAGTCTTTCCAACGAGTATTCAGGGTTCATTTCCCTTAAGGTTGATTGGCTTGATCACCTGCTCATGAACATAATATGTCACTCATCTACTTAGCAATTTTTACAGAATGCTCCAAGTGTGACTGACACTGTTCTAGGTGTTGGGAATATGTGGTCATGCACATTTGCTTTTTTTTTTCTTTGGCTGTGTAGCACATTTTGAGCAGCTTTCTTCTATATAGGGGATTTTCTATGTTAGGATCCACACTTCTCAAATGAGAAAGCTGAAACTAACTTTTATTGCCACTGTCCTTGATCAAGAGCTCAGCTTTGTGACCTAGAATTTGCTAATCACATGCACGTACTCCAGACTTTGGTCCTGAAAGGAAGAACTATAGGAAGCAGGTACCAAAGAGGGTACTTTTCTAAATGCTTTTCTTGATAGTTTAGAGCCCCCATAGTTGAAAAAAATTGGACTTCCAAGATAGGATATTGTCAGCATCTGGACAGTGGTATCTGGCTCTGGTGGCAATTGTGATGGAGTGCATTGAACCATCCCCACTGTGAGCCTTCCACACTTTTTCTGGTGTCTTAACCTCCAAGTCTGGGTAATCTTGCATCCTGGAAAGTCCATGAGCAACTACTAGCTTTTAATAAATTTATTGCTGTTTATGATAACTATGGGTTAGGTATTTTTGCAACTAACAACCAGGATTCATATAGACAATGAAAAAAGTCCCTGACCACATAGGGCCAGAAGGGGAAACAGATAAGTTAATATGCTGATCAGCACAAAATATAATATAAGGCTGTTTTTTTTTTTTAAGCACATGAACAGAGGAAGAGGATTATTTTAGAGGCATGGCAAGGGCAGAACTCTCAGAGAATAAGGCACTGAAGTAAAATCTAACCAAAGAGAGGAAGTGAGCCATGTAAATATCAGGTGGAGAAACCATGAATGTATGCTGCTATGGAAGCTTGATTTAAATATTTGACAAACAGCAAGAAGGTTTGTGACTGAACTGAATCGAGAGAAATGTAGAGGAAATAAGGTCTGAGGATAGCCAGGGGCAAACATGTTTAGTCTTTGTAGACTACCATTAGTGTGTTTAAGACTGGGAGGAATGTCTATCTGTCTATCTGAAATGGAGAAATACTGAGTCTTCAATTTACAAAATCCTTAGAATAAATCTTATTATATAATGTCCACTAGTCAATGTGACAAGTTAGAAAAGTTAGTTTTTGTGTTTTTTTAATGAATTAATAGAATTTAAAATATTTTTTATGTTAAAATTACATGGTAAGATGCAAATTTTGCATGAGTTTTAAAGTTGCAACAAGAGGGCCCTAAAATAGTTTAAATCTGTGAACAATTTATGGTAAATTTCTCAACCTCTTTTTGGTGTGTGTTTCATATTAATATCTTGTACAACAAGGTATTCTTGGTAGCAGAAGTTTGAGAAGAACTACATTGATAAGCAGTGTACAATGAGAAGAGTTAAATATGAATTAAATGGATAGTAACAAAATTTTTCTCATTTATATAAGATAATGTGATTTAGTGAAAGAGCATGGAATTTCAAGTCACTCAATATTGGATTCAAAGTTTGTTCTGTTCAGCCATTTACCACCCAGATGACCATGGGAAAGATACTTTAATGCTCAGGACTTGAATTTCCTTATCTGTAAAATTAAGGAACATAAAACATATCATACAAATTGTTATAAATATTAAATAAGGCAGCATCTCTAAGGAACAAACTAAGATGCTTCCCATAAATGACAAGATTATCTATTTTTTTTTTTTAAGTTTTATACTTTAGTTTGTTTCACAGCACAGCTAAAGAGCTGAAAGGGAAGCAGAAGGAAAAAAGGATGCTTGGAATAATATTTTATCCTCACAACAGCAGTAAAAACAAAAGAGTTGCTTAATGAGAAACCTTTTTGTGAGTTTTCACAATAGAGCTTGCGAGTGTCATGCCTATTGATAAAATCCATAGGTTTTAAGTGTGTTGAACTTACCATCATCATCTTTATTGCTCCCTATCTCTCCAAAGCACCTGGAGATACAAAGGCTGATAAGATTAAATCAGTACACTTCCCACACCTGAAAGTAAAATGGGAATAAACTCAAGATACTGACTTTAAAACATTTGTTAGGGAAGTTTAGCAAACATTGTAGATCTTACCAGTGAGGGAAAAGCTCAAAAGCTAACACTGAAGA
Source organism: Bos grunniens (assembly GCF_055505025.1). Lineage (NCBI taxonomy): Eukaryota > Metazoa > Chordata > Mammalia > Artiodactyla > Bovidae > Bos > Bos grunniens. The sequence continues at coordinate 46,720,531 of NC_141168.1, read as the reverse complement.
CATGTCCTAGAACATACTAGGACATATATATATGTATATATATATATATATGGATATTTGTTGACCATCCAGAACTAGAGCCAATTCAAAACCAGTACAAAGATACAACCATTAATAGTCTAAGACATTCTGAAAGATGTGTACTGAGAAGAGGTTACAATCAGAAATGTAAAAAATTAAAATTTAATAATATAGTAAAGCAATTAATGGATATGTAAAATAGCCCAACACCATTTATGAAACTGTGAGGGACTATGAATAAAAGGGTGTGTGGTAAAACAGTGTGATAAGTAGATTTTTCAGTTAAACGTGCATCAAATGGAGAATGTTACTAGCACAAGAAAGACTAAGGGAATGACATGGAATTTGTTAAGGGACCAAAAGGGCTCAAATTGCAAATAGCAATTTCTTAGTACACGACAACACTAGGGAGTTACTGCTGGTGGGCTTGAGGGCATGCATATATGAGCATCCAGCTGGCACGGAAAACTTGTGCTGCATTCAGTTGTTGTCCTTCAGTCGCTAAGTTGTGTCCTACTCTTCGTGACCTCATGGACTGCAGCACCCCTGTCCTTCACTATCTCCTGGAGTTTGCTCAAACTCATGTCCATTGAGTCTGTGATATGATCCAACCATCTCATCTTCTGTCATTAATAAAGTTCAGTTAATAAATTTCAAATAATGACCTTGTATTACAGTGCAGGATTTATAGTTTATTGGCATCATTCCATGTATGGCTTCAAATCTTCCTCTTTCATGTAACTGTGAGTGTAGCCCGGGGTAAAGACTCCCATCTGTAAAGCAGAAATACTGTCTTCTATCTCAATAGCATATATGAAACAACTGATACATATTTTGGTACCTAGCAGGTTCAGTTCAGTTCAGTCACTCAGTCATGTCTGACTCTTTGCAACCCCATTGACTGCAGCACGCCAGGCCTCTGTGTCCATCACCAACTCCTGGAGTTCACCCAAAGTCATATCCATTCAGTCAGCGATGCCATCCAACCATCTCGTTCTCTGTCATCCCCCTCTCCTCCCACTTTCAATCTTTTCCAGCCTCAGGGTCTTTTCAAATGAGTCAGTTCTTCGAGTCAGGTGGCCAAAGTACTGGAGTTTCAGCTTCCAGTGAATATTCAGGACTGATTTCTCTTAAGATGGCCTGGTTGGATCTCCTTGCAGTCCAAGGGGCTCTCAAGAGTCTTCTCCAACACCACAGTTCAAAATCATCAATTCTTCTACACTCAGCTTTCTTTATAGACCAACTCTCACATCCATACATGACTACTAGAAAAACCATAGCTTTGACTAGATGGACCTTTGTTGGCAAAGTAATGTCTCAGGTTTTTAATATGCTGTATAGGTTGGTCATAACTTTCCTTCCAAGGAGCATGCATCTTTTAATTTCATGGCTGCAGTCACCATCTGAAGTGATTTTGGAGTACCCAAAAATAAAGTCTGTCACTGTTTCCACTGTTTTCCCACCTATTTGCCATGAAGTGATGGGACCGGATGCCATGATCTTAGTTTTCTGAAGATCACATACCTAACAGGTTCTTGAAGTAATACTGTTAGTATTAATAATTTGTTATTGATATTATTATTAAAAGTTGTTATGAATGTCCCTTTTCATAATTCTTTTTACAGTCAATTGCAGCTATCTCTGCATCTATTTCTAAAACTTAAAAATAATATATACTATAGATAATACTATATTTTTATACTCACTTTCAAGAATAAGCAAGATGGTCAAGGTCAAGATGTCAAATTAACACATTATTAGCTCTTGTTATTTCTAACTGAAACATAAGCATCAAGAACATCAAACTAAAAGGCCTAAGGGAAGAATGTAATCTTTTTAGTCAAAGGAAAAAAAACACTGCTACCAGACCACGTGATCTGCCTCTTGAGAAATTTGTATGCAGGTCAGGAAGCAACAGTTAGAACTGGACATGGAACACCAGACTGGTTCCAAATAGGAAAAGGAGTTCGTCAAGGCTGTAGATTGTCACCCTGTTTATTTAACTTATATGCAGAGTACACCATGAGAAATGCTGGACTGGAACAAACACAAGCTGGAATCAAGATTGCCAGGAGAAATATCAATAACCTCAGATATGCAGATGACACCACCCTTATGGCAGAAAGTGAAGAGGAACTAAAAAGCCTCTTGATGAAAGTGAAAGTGGAGAGTGAAAAAGTTGGCTTAAAGCTCAACATTCAGAAAATGAAGATCATGGCATCCAGTCCCACCACTTCATGGGAAATATATGGGGAAACAGTAGAAACAGTGTCAGACTTTATTTTTCTGGGCTCCAAAATCACTACAGATGGTGACTGCAGCCATGAAATTAAAAGACACTTACTCCTTGGAAGGAAAGTTATGACCAACCTAGATAGCATATTCAAAAGCAGAGACATTACTTTGCCAACAAAAGTTCGTCTAGTCAAGGCTATGGTTTTTCCAGTGGTCATGTATGGATGTGAGAGTTGGACTGTCAAGAAAGCTGAGCACCGAAGAATTGATGCTTTTGAACTGTGGTGTTGGAGAAGACTCTTGAGAGTCCCTTGGACTGCAAGGAGATCCAACCAGTCCATTCTGAAGGAGATCAGCCCTAGGATTTCTTTGGAAGGAATGATGCTAAAGCTGAAACTCCAGTACTTTGGCCACCTCATGCGAAGAGTTGACTCATTGGAAAAGTCTCTGATACTGGGAGGGATTGGGAGCAGGAGGAGAAGGGGACGACAGAGAATGAGATGGCTGGATGGCATCGCTGACTCAATGGATGTGAGTCTGAGTGAACTCCGGGAGTTGGTGATGGACAGGGAGGCCTGGCGTGCTGCGATTCATGGGGTCGCAAAGAGTCGGACACGACTGAGCAACTGATCTGATCTGATCTGAATGCTTCTGCATGAAATGCCCGAGACCTTACTATATTGTTTCAAATTATTTCCATTTAAGTTTGAAGATAAATGTTTGTTTTTGGGTTTTGTTTTGTTTTTTCCATAAGGAGATATAAGCTATCTGGTGCCCTAATTCCCTATCAGTACCCAGAGATTCCAGGAGGTATTCTGGACTCAAGATTCTATGAGAGGTTTAACTGTTCTCAGTTAAAAGAATTATTTCAAAAATACCAAGTTCAGGGGAAAATTTCCCTCTGGAGAAATTAAAAGATGGTGGTGCTAAATATGTAGCATCTAGAAGTTTTCAGCCCTACACATTTTCATCATCTTTCTCTGAGCCCGGTAGGATTTTATCATTTCATATCTCTTGCTCAACCTGTCTCTGTAATAAGTATTGTGGGCCGTATTTTTGATCAATCAACCTCTTTATCAGTTTTTGCCCATATACTGAGGATAGTTACTAGATTGACAAATCTTGGGATTTAAGTTTGGTGAATAATTACTCTGAAGTAGAACACAGGAGCTAGAACCAGCTCCTGTTTCCAACTCTTTATTAAAATGCTAGGAAATACTTTTTAGCTTCTCAATTTATATGATGAATTAAATATTTCCCCACTAACTTGGCTGATAATCTGGGGAAATGCATGTTTGGGGTTTGATTTTTGACTGACCTCTGAGCCCAGATGTAAAATCGGAGCCATCCTCCACATCAGTTTATTGAATATGCTACAGGTTTGGTGGTCCATGTGGAAGCTGATGAACAGACAGTGCAGTTGGTCAGCTTAATACCTCTGCTCATGACTATGTAAATCAGTGAAAGAACTGAAGTTAATTTTGCCAAGATTGTAATGACAATAAGAACTGGCTTAGGTTCTCCTCTGTGGAATTAAAGACAGTAGTTTTGCTTTTGAAAACTTACTGGCATTTATATATTTATTGAAAACCATTTCACTTTTTCATCAACTGAAATTTTTTGGTAGAACTACAAATGGCCCAACATTAGACAAAGTCTTTTGTCCTAAAGAGTTTTTACCCCAAGGTGGAAAAATTACTCTCATTTCAAGGACTGGTGCCAGAGGAGTAGTTTTCTTGCTGGGGAAGAAATTGAATACAGCTTCAGGTGAAGAAAAACACTCAAGGCAGAATTATTTGGCTTTGTTGACACAGTCAGCACAAAGCAATTGTTTTAAAGGTGTTGTCTAAACATATTCAGATAATCATCTCAATTTGTCCATTTTGCAGAATGGATAGATTTCATAACAAATTGTTGTTTGGATAGCATGGCTCATGGGAAGGAAAGCCAGTTGTCAAAATTATTTCTTCACCTGCCTTTCTCAAGGTGTGTGTTACCATGTCCTCTGCATTCTGAAAGCTGCATGTTGGGCAAAAGTCCCAGTGCATACTGCATGGATTTTAAATTAGGATAAAATGTTAGAAGCTCCCTCAGCTTCATGGCCAGGGGAGTATGAACTTGCCCATGGCAGACTGAGATGACATCTTTTGAATTTAAAAATGTGGGCAAAGTATCCAAAATTCACAAATCACTGAACTCAAGGGAATTTCATAGCAGTGCTCATGAAAAGAATCTAATATGAAACACTTTGCAGAGCTTTTCACCATGCTTTGACATTATCATTCACATTCTAATCTACTTCAGAAAACAAATGGGGAAAAATGAGAGAGGGTACTTGATAAAACAGCCCTAAACATAGGGCTGTTTTAGTCAATAACTGTCTAAAGAGCCTACACACTTTGAAAAATCTAAGGATTCTTGGTTTTAGAGTCGGGCAATGCTCTTATCTGATGAACAGACAAATATTGATATGCCTAATGGCTGAAAACTGTTACTCAATTATCAAACAATCGTTGCTGCTGCTGCTGCTAAGTTGCTTCAGTCGTGTCCAATTCTGTATGACCCCATAGACGGCAGCCCACCAGGCTCCCCATCCCTGGGATTCTCCAGGCAAGGACATTGGAGTAGGTTGCCATTTCCTTCTCCAGTGCATGAAAGCAAAAAGTGAAAGTGAAGACGCTCAGTCGTGTCTGACTCTTCTCGACCCCATAGACTGCAGCCCACCAGGCTCCTCCATCCATGGGATTTTCCAGGCAAGAGTACTGGAGTGGGGTGCCTTAGTGCACAGTAAATGCAAGGACTATTTTGTCCTTGCATTTACTGCCAGAAACAGCCAGAAGCACTGTTTACTTCTCCACGTGTTTCTAAGAATCCCCTATTAAGTTGCCTCTTTGAATTAGTATTTATTCAGAATATTTAAATAAAAGGCAACCACATAAGAAAAGCTGTTCATTTTAGTTTTACCCTAAAGATGACTGTTCTACCAAAAGCCAGATCAGAGCAATTTCTCAGTCTCAGACATCTATGAAAAAGCCTCTTGATTCTTCCCACCTCATTTTAAAATAAAGAATAGAAATGAGAATGTATGAGTGTAAGCTGGACTAGCAATAAGTGGAAAAATGAACTAACTAGTAGCACTGAACTCTACTTCTGACTCCTCTTCATATTTCTGAGTCTCATTATTCTTTTACATAAAATAATCTGGATTAAAGTGGCATCTGCTATAAATGTCATTTGTAAATTTTCTTGGCTATAAAGTGTCATGAATCTTTTCCTGTATGCCCATGACGTGTATATGCATAAGAAACAATAGTGCCTTGCATTTTGTAAGGTCTAGCATTTCCCCTAAAGTCAGGAACAAGACAAGGGTGCCCACTTTCACCACAAGTATTCAACATAGTTCTGGAAGTTTTGGCCACAGCAATCAGAGCAGAAAAAGAAATAAAAGGAATCCAAATTGGAAAAGAAGAAGTAAAACTCTCATGTTTGCGGATGACATGATCCTCTACATAGAAAACCCTATAATTTTCAAAATTTTAATAATCATTGTCCAATCCATCTTTATCTTTCAAAATCATTTTTTGACATCCTGGAATGTGAAGTCAAGTGGGCCCTAGAAAGCATCATTATGAACAAAGCTAGTGGAGGTGATGGAATTCCAGTGGAGCTATTCCAAATCCTGAAAGATAATGCTGTGAAAGTGCTGCACTCAATATGCCAGCAAATTTGGAAAACTCAGCAGTGGCCACAGGACTGGAAAAGGTCAGTTTTCATTCCAATTCCAAAGAGAGGCAATGCCAAAGAATGCTCAAACTACCGCACAATTGCACTCATCTCACACACTAGTAAAGTAATGCTCAAAATTCTTCAAGCCAGGCTTCAGCAATATGTGAACCGTGAACTTCCTTATGTTCAAGCTGGTTTTAGAAAAGGCAGAGGAACCAGAGATCAAATTGCCAACATCTGCTGGATCATGGAAAAAGCAAGAGAGTTCCAGAAAAACATCTATTTCTGCTTTATTGACTATGCCAAAGCCTTTGACTCTGTGGATCACAATAAACTGTGGGAAATTCTGAAAGAGATGGGAATACCAGACCACCTGATCTGCCTCTTGAGAAATTTGCATGCAGGTCAGGAAGCAACAGTTAGAACTGGACATGGAACAACAGACTAGTTCCAAATAGGAAAAGGAGTTCGTCAAGGCTGTATATTGTCACCCTGCTTATTAAACTTATATGCAGAGTACATCATGAGAAACGCTGGACTGGAAGAAACACAAGCTGGAACTCCAGTACTTTGGCCATCTCATGCAAAGAGTTGACTCATTGGAAAAGACTCTGATGCTGGGAGGGATTGGGGGCAGGAGGAGAAGGGGACGACCGAGGATGAGATCACTGACTCCATGGATGTGAGTCTGAGTGAACTCCGGGAGTTGGTGATGGACAGGGAGGCCTGGCATGCTGCGATTCATAGGGTCGCAAAGAGTCGCACACGACTGAGCGACTGATCTGATCTGATCCAATCTGATTTAATTTTTATAGAAATTTTAAATGTTCCCTTTCATTTACAGTTATTACAAAATATTGGTTATATTCCCTGTGTTGTACAATACATTACTGAACCTGTCTTACATACTCTACTTTGTACCTCCCACCTCCCCTACCCCTATATTGGTTATGCCCCACTACACCCCTACAGGCAACCATTAGTTTCTTCTCTATTTAGGTGAGCCTGCTTCTTTTCTCTAATATTCACTAGTTTGTTATATTTATTAGATTCCTTGTATAAGTGATTTTATTTAGTATTTGTCTCTAACTCATTTCACAAAGCACGGTACCCTCCAAGTCCATCCATGTTTCTGCAAATGGCAAAATTTTATTATTTTTTATGGCTGAGTAATATTCCATTGTGTGTGTGTGCACGCACACACACACTCACACACACACCATATTCATCTATTGATGAACGTGTTGCTGCCATATCTTGACCATTGTCAAGAATCATGCTGTGAACACTGGAGTGCTTGCATCTTTTCAAATTAATATTTTTGGCCTTTTCAAATATAAATCCAAGAGTAGAATTTCTGGGTCATATGATAGTTCTATTTTTAGTTTTTTGAGAAACGTCCATACATTGTTTAACAGTGGCTGCACCTGTTAACATTCCCATGAACAGTGTACAAAGGTTCCGTTTTTTCCAAATGCTCTCCAACATTTGCCATACCTGTTCTTTTAGAAGATAGCCATTCTGACAGTTATAAGGAAATATCTCATTTGGTTTTGATTTGTATTTCTTTGATGATTAGTGATGTTGAACATCTTTTTATGTGCGTAAAAAGCAGCCAGTGTAATTGAGGAGTTTCTCATTTGTGGCTCTTCTGCATTTAGACTCCAGAAGGTTCCAAAAATTACCACTGAAGTGTTCCTACAAGTTTATGTTTTGGGGGATTTTTATCTCAGGTAAACATTTCTCTCCTGTGAGTCTAAATTTGGCTGTCTTTCCATATTTTGTGGTGACAGTTGGCCCTATAGGTTCAATTCTCTGAGTCCAAGAAAAGTTTACCATTTTAAGACTTTTAACCGTTTCTTGTAGTAAAAACAAGAGTGACAGATTTCAACTCTTTACCTTTTAGTTTAAATTTACAAATAGAGTTCATATTCTGTTTATATTCCATTCACTGTTGAAAATACAATTTTCCCTTGATGCTTATACAAAATAGAAGCAATAGTCAGTAATGTGTCACTCATATTTTGATGCTTGGGTCAAACTGAGAAAAGTAGTATCAAAGCTTCCATTTGCTTTTTCCATTTTTACTCTACTTGGTGGACCAAGATTAGCCATGACAGGCCAGGGTGTGTCTGGAGTTAGGACTTCAGCTGACTCACAACTTGGCTTCTACATACTCCCAGCATAGATTATTCTCCTCTATAAGTAGTATTAATTTCTACAAATAAAGCAAACTCGAATATGGTCCCAGAGTCAGCACCTTTTCAGTTATTCTCAGACCTAAAATATGGAAAAATACCCTACTATTAAATAAGATAATTATAGCTTTTGCTTTTCCTTTTTCTTATCATTATTGTTGCTCTCTTCATTTCCCCACCCATTTTTATTTACAGAAAGCATTTTTTTATATAACCTAGGATAATTAGAAAGTTAGTAGTACTTATCAAGAGTATAGTTCCTTTAAAGTATAAAGCTTGTAAAACAAAATGTATAATATTAAACTCAGTTAAATTGGTTATTTTAATATAGACAGATGAAAAAAGGAATCATTTTTCATCACTTTAGTAAGTTTGACCCACAAACTGTTACAACCAGGAAAGGAGAGTCTCTGGAGGGAAACATTTTCTCATTCCTTCAAAAGCCCAGAGTTCTTCATTTGTAATGCTTTGGTGTCCTCATTTTCCCTCTGTCTGGGTTACACAGTATCAATATACATTGATATTTAAGCATAATAAAAGAAAACAGTAAAATTTGAACACAGATATTAAAGCACAAGGATTCCTGTGAATGGCTTGAGAGTTTCTGGAGATTCACTTCTTAGTGCTAAGCCCAACATATTGACAGAATGAAAATAACAACACCTACCTTATTGGTATAATAAGAACTTTCAGTAGACAAGAATAACCTTGTTATTCTTGGAGGAAAAGTAGCTAAAATTCTAAAGCATAAAAAGTGTAGTTTTTAGACCGAAAAAACCTGAATTTTAATCCTGCTCTAGCTAAGTATCATCAATGAGTCTCACAATCTTTTTAATCTGTTCCTTTACTCTTAAAATGGATGTTCGAATACTTAATTGGCAGGGTTTTTGAAATATTTAATATTAATTATTAATTAAATAATATGTATTTAATTTTGTTTCACCAATATAAAATGTAGAATGGTAGATAGTCAATAAGTTATAATTACGATTTTTTTAGTGTTTTAAAATACTAAAAGTCTCACAGGCATATATTTCTTTAAAAATACTCATCACAACTTGCAATTTGAAATGGAGAGAGATCTGTTACTCTGTTTATAATTTTATGAATCTGGATAACATGATTTTTTTGCCTGTAAGAAAAGTAAGCAAAGGAAAAAAATCAGGAAGAGGAGACAGAAGAAAGAATAAGGCGAAGATGGCTCTACTCCAGAATATTTTTATGTGATGTGGTGTATAGGCACTTCATCCAAGCCCTTTTAAAGAGAGTTGGAAGCCTCTACTTTTTTATTCATGCCAAGGGAAGTCTGTCTTGACCAAATTTGATTGTAATTAAAGTTTGTTTTCAAGTTCCCCAGCACTCTATTTTAGTGCTGTCTCCAACTCCAGATTAGACCCTGCCACTACTAGAGAGACCCCATTACTATTAGACCCAACCCTACTCTCAGAAGTTTTAGGTCTTCTTCACTCAGTTCTGTTCTCTCAGAAGGACTGATAACCTTAATATACATTACTTTTCATATATACGTTGATATTTGAGGTCTTATTTTTAATTAGGGAATTATAGTTAGGGATATTGTAAGGAATAGGATAAGGATATTGCCACAGGGATAGCATAAAGCATTTCTAGGTAAGGGGTCTCAGGCATCAGTCAGAAGGAAAGAATAATATGCTTGTGTGTGTATGTGTCCCAACTTATGACCTGGACTTTTGTATAGAACATGGAGGATAGCAATGCCTAGCAGCCTGAGAATGTAGATATTGTTACACTTGGCCTTGCAAAAGTGTCTTTTTTTTTTTGAATACTTGTTTTCAGAAATCTTTACAAAATTAAAGAAACTTCAATAGAGAAAGAAATATCACTTTTTCAGTTTGTTTACTTCATAAATTTGAAACAACTTGTGAATGTTTGGAAGGAATATTAAAATGTGTTACTTATTCCAAAGAAAATCATAAAACATTGAGAACATGAAAAAATGTTCTATGTGTAATATATCTTCATAAAAACAAACCACAAATATTGAATAAGCAAATTCATTTCAGTAAACCTGAGATTTCGGTTGTTGTTTGTGATGGTGCTGGTGGTGATAAAGTGTGTGTTTGTGTGTACGTGTGTGTGTGTTATAAATAACTCTGAAACCTGTGCATTTTTAATACTGAAACCACAGTTTTCATGTGGAGTTTCACCAACCTATGTGTGAAAGACTACTGAGAGGGTAAAATACTTCACATGTTCCTAAGAAAAAGAAATCATGAAGGAAATCAGCTATTTAGATCTGAGTGTTATTGCGGCCTCATTAAAATAACAAGGAAATTATAACTTTTTCAAATAATAAAAAATTTAAAGTGGTTTAAAATAGTCTTAAGCAAACACATGGCAACCAAAAATAGAGGTGAAGAATAGAAATTCAGCTCCTACCTAAAGTCTGAGGAAACTTAAGTCATTTAGAACTTAAGTATTAATACTTTGTTTCTATAGTGATGCCATGGAATTTAATGCTACTTCCAAAGTACCTGCAGTTCTCACTTACAATGAAGTCTCCATCTAAAAGAAACAGTCATCCTCCTTTCTTAGCAAAATTGTAAGACCACTTATAAACATAAGCAATCATTTGAGGAGAAAAAGATGGTTTTCACTTTGTAATGGATGAATTGAGGTAGAAGTTGCTGGAACTCCAAGTCCATTAAGCTAATGTCTATAGAATAAATGGCAGGCTGAAAACCAAACAAATGAAACCCTACCCATAGACAAACAAAAATTTTTTAAATTGAATTAAAAAGTGCCAATTGAGAGAAATTTTCAAGGGAAATGGTATCTTTTTCTTGGTACTGCAGGAGAAGCAGAGAAGGAAACCAACATTTGAAAAGAATATTCCATATCAGAGACCAGGGGAAACTGTAGAACATCCAGCTAATGGTACAATTTGGTGTAAAGGAAAAGGCAAAAAAGATAGTTTCCAGTCTCCTATCCACAAACCCATATCTACATTGTTCGTCCCTCTCTCCTTTTCTCTGTCTTTAATGTTATTGCTTTGGAATTCACCAAGTGATATTTAAAGGCATAATTACCTTCCCCATTGTATTTGTTAATAATGTAAGCTTCAGAATATTACTCCCTAACTGTATCCTGGATCTGGGAGCCTACTGTGCAATAAAGGGCATCTATCCTAAGAGATTGTTTTAAATGGTAATTCTTTCTTAATTTTGTTCCAATCTGATACAACTTCAGATTTGTTTCTATTATAAAGACCGTTTTACATATCAATATATTCTAAAAGTCTACATGAAAATATTTTTATAAAGCCAAATTTAATTTCTGGTTAATCCACATTATAGTTTTTGAGGTGCTATAACTTCATGCTTTAAATCTTTCTTTGAATCAGCTTTATTGTGGTACAGTTTATATGTAATTAAATGCACCCATTTTAAGTAAAAGTTTCAATAAATCTTGACAAATTTATATACATATGTAGCCACTACCATAATCAAGATAGAGAACTCTTCCATGATCACAGAAAGTTCTCTGATGTTTCATTCTAGTAACTCCTGCTCCACTGAAGTCCCAGAGAATATATGATCTACTAACATAATACATTAGCTTTGCCTATATATAGGTGGAATCATAAAGTATGTACGCTCTTGTGTCTGGCTAATTTGATTCAGCACAATGATTTTGGGATTCATCCATGTTGTTAAATGTATTAAGACTTGATTTCTCCTCATTGCTAAGTAATATTTCCATTGCACTGCTTATATATTTGCCAGTTAATGGACATTGTTTATTCTCAAATTTTGCTACATAAATAAAGCTGCTAGGAATCTATGAACATATAAGTACACATCTTTGAGAAGACATTATATTTTCACTTATTTCAGGTAAATAATTTCCCTGATGACTTACATTGTAACCTTGACAAATATTTTAAGATTTCCCAGGTATTGTTTCTGATTTATAGTTGAATTCATTTGTATTAATAACACATACAATTGCAATTTTTAACACATTTGAGGCTTATTTTATAGCAGTATATATTTTGAAAGCTCTATGTGTACTTGAAAAGAGCATATATTCTGCTTTTGAAAATAGATTTCTATAAATCTCAACTTGAATAATTTGTTTTATATTGTTTTAAGTCTTCATACTCTTAGAAAATTTGTGTTTACCTTTCCTGTTCTATCAATTATAGAAAAAGGATGTTGAATTCTTCATATATAACTATAAATGTATCAAATTCTTTTTCTATAAGATTTTAATATTCTTTGAATCTCTATTAGTTTCATACATCTTCGATATTTTAAAATTTCTTTTTATTGTGGTAGCATTGTTTATTAACATTAAGTTTCATATGTAGAACAGTATATTTCTATTTCTATATACACTGCAATTGTTATCACCACCATAAATTTAGTATTTGATATTTTATATATTCTTCAAATAGACTTCTTATTATAAAATCTCTCTTTATCCCTTACAATATTCTATTTTGAAGTATGCTTTTTCTGATACTGATATAGTCCTCTAGCTCTCTTTATTTATGCAAGATACATCATTATTATTTTATTTTTAACCTTTCTAAACCATTAATACCTTTAGAAACCTTTCTAAAGCAAGCATTTCTTATATACAGTATATTTTTAGTCTTATTTAAATTCAGTGTAACCATCTCAACCATGTAATGAAATACTTAGACCATATAAAATTAATGTAAAATGATAATGTGTATGGTAGGAAAAACAGTGGTCCCCTAAAGATGTCCATATCCTAACCCAGAAGACCTGTGATGTTAGGTTATATGGTAAAGGAGATTAAGGTTGCAGATGAAATTGAGGTTACTAATCAACTGATCTTAAGGAGAATAATGTTATTTATGTGAGTCAGTTCTATATTATCCTAATGCTTAAAAGGAAACACTGGAAGAAGGAGACAGAAGAAAGAGATGGTGGTATGAGCACTTGCCCCAATGTTGAAGGAAATGGACCATAAGCCAGGAAATGTGGGTAGCCTCTGCAGGCTAAGAAAGTGAAAGTGAAAGTCCCTCAGTCATATGTGACTTTTTGTGACCCTATGGAGTATACAGTTCATGGAATTCTCCAGGTCAGAATACTGGAATGAGTAAGCCTTTCCCTTCTCCAGGGAATCTTTCCAACCCAGGGATCAAACCCAGGTCTCCCCCATTGCAGGTAGATTCTTTACCAGCTGAGCCACCAGGGAAGACCAAGAATACTGGAGTGTAGCCTATCCTTTCTCCAGAGGATCTTCCTGACCCAGGAATCTAACCAGTATCTCCTGCATTGCAGGCAGATTCTTTACTAGCTGAGCTATAAATTCTCTTCCTGGATATCTAGAAGGAATATAGCCCTATTGACCCCATTATTTTAGCTCACTGGAACTAATTTCAGAGTTTCATTGTCTGGAATTTTTAAATAAATTTATATTGTTTAAAGCACTAAGTTTATGATGATGTATTACAGAGGTCATAAAAAAATAATGCAAATGTCATAATAATAATAATAATGCTAGTTGTTCAGTCATATCTGACTCTTTGTGACCTCATGGATTGTAGGTTCTCATGGACTCCTCTGTCCATGGAATTCTCCAAGCAAGAACACTGGAGTTGGTAGCCGTTCCCCTCTCTAGGGCATCTTCCCGTTTGATGGTGTCACAGAGGTTACCAAATAAAACTTGTCATAACCAGAGGTATTTGGGAGAACGTAATGTAAGCCACTTCCAAGTCTAGCCATCTAAAACATCTCATGACATCTAGTCTTTCTCTTTCTCTGTGACCTTTAGGGCCCTGTATTCCAGGTAAAATAACCGGATAGATAATTCCCATAGATGGAAAAGGCTTGACTTCATGAACCACTTGTAGAACTATTTACATTATGAGAGCTTCTGGATCCACATTAAATGAAATAAGAGCTACAAATAAGCCTTTATTTAGTAAGTTTTTGACATTTTAGAGTTTCATTGTTGCTGCATATCTCACCCTGTTTATAGATATTGAAATAGATTTTTAATAGTACCTTATTGAAATTCTGATAATGTGTTGTATATTAATAAATTATCCTTAGATTGCCAACCAGAGAAATTAAACTCTTCACTGTTGACACATTGTGATCCCTTACAAATAAATCCCTACTTCCTCTACTTAAGATCTGATGGAACAAATAAGATGTCTTTATTTGATATAATTGGTAGGCTGCAGTCCATGAGGTTGCTAAGAGTTGGACACGACTGAACGACTTCACTTTTACTTTTCACTTTCCACTTTCACGCATTGGAGAAGGAAATGGCAACCCGCTCCAGTGTTCTTGCCTAGAGAATCCCAGGGACGGTGGAGCCTGATGGGCTGCCGTCTATGGGGTCGCACAGAGTTGGACACGACTGAAGCGACTTAGCAGCAGCAGCAGAAGAAATGCTACCTATGACAAGGTATAAATATCAGTTTGTTATAGTCTTAAAGAAGAAATGTCACTCAGGGTATCATGATTTTCATTGGCCTTAGTCTTTCATCAAATAATCAAATCTAACGTTAACTCATTAGACCTTTATGTTATTAAATCCCTGGTGGCTCACACAGTAAAGAGTGTGCCAGCAGCGTGGGAGACCCAGGTTTTATCCCTGGGTCAGGAAGATCCCTGGAGAAGGGAATGGCTACCCACACCAGTATTCTTGCCTAGAAAATACCATGGACAGAGGAGCCTGCTGGGCTACAGTCTGTGAGGTCTCACAGAGTTGGACACAACTGAGCAACTAACACTTTACGCAGTTATTATCTGAACTAAACATGAACATTTATGATTGATAAATGATCTAATTCTGGGAAATAATATAGAAAAATGAAAATTGGATGAAAATTTTCATTGTATTAGCTGCAATACACATATTTCCCTTATACACACACAATTCAATAGTATTTTAGTGCCTTTATTATGTAATTTGCTAGTTTCAGAAATATCCGTCCCTAAATAGGTTATATCTAGTGGACATGGCATGTAATAATTGAAGAGGTTATAATGCAAAGTGTTCTGTGATATTTAACAAAAGTCAAGCACAAATTAAATAAAAATGCTAAGGGATAAAATTGCTAATCTATTATAACAAATGAAGGCTGCAAAAGTCTTTACGGAAACCTTTCCACTAATATACAATTTAGAGATGAATATAAGCAGGAAGACTACTGTATTTGATCTTTGAAAACCTTTACAACCAGGACTTTTGTTGACTTGAACTTAAGATTTTTAAAATTAACATGAGAACTTAGAAAGTGCTTGATTGCTCACTTCATGGACTTGTAACAATAGATTTTTATTTATGCAAAAGCATGAAATTATTCTTTAATGTCTATCCATTTGTGATGTCTCACTTAGAAATTATGCCCCAGCTTAAGGGAAAATATTAGAATATTCACAGACATGTATATATTTTTAAAGACTATACTCATTATCACAACATAATTCTACTTGATAAAGCAATTAAGCATTGCCTATTTAATGTATTCTATAGACAGAGCCTAGCGACTAAACGACAACACAGAGCTTGTCATTTTTCATTTTCCCTAACGCATTAATGTAATGTAATCAAATAAAATAATTTGTTTGAGAAACACTGTTACTTATAGGTATAATATAAAGAATTAAGTCGGTAGTTTAGCAATACTTGGCACCAAACTTCTTAGAGATATGTCTACCTAACTTATAGAATTTTTGGTCCTTATAGATGAATGGCAAAAAGACCTTCATAAAGGATGATTCCATTAGCTCTCTGGGTTATGACAATGTTAATGGGGCAGAGGATATAATACTGGTTTCATAAGCTCTTCCTTCATGGATTTTTGCCATTGCCTCACAAACTGCCACCTATTGAATTAAAAGTCTTTATTACTTCAGAAGTGCATATTTGCCCCAGGGAGAGTAAGATATAAAATAATCAAATAAAAATAAGAAAGTTAGCTGAGAATCTAAATGGATTTCTTAGAACTCATAGCAAGATACAATGCTTAAAATCTTTTTTGATTTTTTCAATCATATATGATTTTTAGGGGGAAAAAAGAATTTTCTGAGTTCAAAGAGCTTGGCTTATAATATTAAAAGATGTGAGCCAGTAGGTAATGCTTAGATGACAAAATAAAAATGTTTAATGACAGAAAATCTGGCTTTCCTTCCCCAAAAGCAATAAAGTAGACTGGTTGGCAGAATAAGGGACAGTTAAGAGCTAAAGCTGAAACTCCAGTACTTTGGCCACCTCATGCGAAGAGTTGACTCATTGGAAAAGACTCTGATGCTGGGAGGGACTGGGGGCAGGAGGAGAAGGGGACGACAGAGGATGAGATGGTTGGATGGCATCACTGACTCGATGGATGTGAGTCTGAGTGAACTCCGGGAGTTGGTGATGGATAGGGAAGCCTGGTGTGCTGTGATTTATGGGGTCGCAAAGAGTCAGACACGACTGAGCGACTGATCTGATCTGAAGAGCCAAAGGAAATGACGACCCACTCCAGTGTTCTTGCCTGGAGAATCCCAGGGACAGTGGAGCCTGGTGGGCTGCCATCTATGGGGTTGCACAGAGTCGGACACAACTGAAGCGACTTAGCAGCAGCAGCAGCAAGGGCCAAAGAGTAAGAGGCAAAGATTATATTTTAGAGTGTGAGATATGGCCTCATCACTACTTCCTCCCACCACTTGAATCTGTGGCCAACTGTTTAGAACATCTTGTTCCAGGAACATGTAGGAAAGAGTTACCTGTATTGTATACTATGAAAGATAATAAATTCTGAAAAATTCATATCTAATAACACATAGAAATAAGATTTTTAAATGTAGCTATGTTTAGACTTTTATGTCGATAGACCTCCCCAAAATTTATTAATCAAGTTATTAGCAAAATTTAAGAATAAGAAAATGACTTACAGCTGATGATTTCATTAGCAGAAGGACTCCTAAGTTTGGGAAAAAACAGAAAATCACTTCTCAACTATTTCTGTAACTTATATCAACAGTAAACCACAAAATTATCAACCCCCAACCTTCCAAAGGGGAGACTAAACAAAGAGATACATGGTGCGCATTTGAAACTGATAAGGAAACTAACAAAAAGCAGTTACAGGGTAAAGTGGATATTTCTTCCTTCCTATTGAAATTTATTGCTGGATGTTGTTGCCAAATGTGGGGTTTTGGCTGTAAAAAGACGACAAACAGTTTCAGAACAAATATATAGCTGTGAAATCACTACCAACAATGATACAGAACTTCAAGTCAGGGTGGAAAATAAAGCAGTAATTATTGTCCCTGATTTCCCCACAATCTCTGAATAACACATGCAGTTTTGTGTTTCAGGAGTAAGAAATGGGGAATAAGTTAACTGTGTAAAAAGGAGAACTAAAAGGGAAAATGGGAAAAGAAATGTGTACAAAAATCAGGAAATGTGAGTGTGAGGCCACATTTTATGGCTACCTCTGCTTCTCTGGTTGCACACACCCATCTCTTTTCTAGTCTTAAGAGTTCTAAAGATGCTGTGAACAAGCAGCAATCAGTGGTGCCAGAAGATAATTTCTGTAATGTATTAGGTCTATAACAATTCTCATTATCATCATATTACCTTTTACATTCCCTGTTCCCAACTCAGAGTGCAAAATGCAGATGGCAAGTTCCTTAGAGAAGGCACATTGTTTTGCTGCTTAATGTTTCCAAATGAAGATGTATAATGAATTGTGCATAGCACATAATTACAGCTTATTTACTGTATTTAGCATTGAACAGTTCAGAACCAGTTGCAAGTGTCTGAAGAAAACCAGAAGAGTCTCTTACTAGGCACAGGACACAACATGTGTAGACGTAAATTTATAAATCACAAACATAGTGCTTCTGAACAGATATTTGACTACAGTGACAAATCATAGCTCTAGTGATGATTTTCAAAAGTCCCATCAGGTTGAAGGCTGAAGTTAGGACACAGAATTTTGCAGCCTCTTCTGTTTTGTTTGTTTAATTCTGTGATTATTTATTTGCCATTAGGAAAAGAAGGTGAAACTGTAGTATCTAGCCTCAGGGAACACATTTCTGGAAGCTGTTCATAAAGGACATATCAGCAAGAGCACTAACATTCTAGTTACATTGTAAAACATCAGGGATTTATATTTTATTCAACTATTGAGTATAAAACACTGTTCATAGTCAAAAGAAAAGTCATCCTTAAGCCTTTTATCAGAATTTCTCATAATGTTATTTAGACACACCGCCAGCATGCCTTTTTAAGATTTCCTTACAAAGCAGATGTAAAATTCTAGGCTGTCTTTGAAATAGGATTAAAAGTGATTTAGGTTTTATTCCAGTAATATATACCTCATGGAAATGGACTCATGAGTTTTGCCTATATGTTTGAAAATAAGTGAACATGAGAATAATCCCATCACTTTAATCCCTGTCATATTCATAAGAAAAAGAACAAGTATTTCTAATTATCTGGTGTTTGGTCAGAGTTCAGAGTGGACTCTCTTGTTTTGTGGATATGAAATTTGAGTCATTTCATAGATAAAAACATTTGAGCAAGTTTGCTCTATGTAAAGAAATTCTTTAAATGAGATTCACAGTGTTTGCATTGCCATACATCTACTTTTTATTAAGATATTAATGCTTAATCTTATTTTTATTTAAGTATAATTGACAAAGGTAGTGGAGTTGATAGAATTCTAGCTGAGCTATTTCAAATCCTAAAAGATGATGCTGTTAAAGTGCTGCACTCAATATGTCAGCAAATTACAAAACCTCTGCATTGGCATGGGGCTGGAAAAGCTCAGTTTTCATTCTAATCCCAAAGAAGGCAATACCAAAGAATATTCAAAACCATACAATTGAACTCATTTTGCATACTAGCAAGGTTATACTCAAAAACCATCAAGCTAGGCTTCAGCAGTATGTGAACCGAGAACTTCAGATGTACAAGCTGGGTTTAGGAAAGTCAAAGGAACAGAGATCAAATGGCCAACATGTGTTGGATCATGGCAAAAGCAATGAATTTCTAGGAAAAACAAAACAAAACATCTACTTCTACTTCATTGACTATGCTTTGATATAGCATACTCCTAGGTGAATGACAATGGTGCAAAATCCTTAATGAGATGGAAATACCAGACCACCTTACCTGTTTCTTAAGAAATTTGTATGTGGGTCAAGAAGCAACGGTTAGAACCTTACATAGAACTGACTGGTTCAAAATTGGTAAAGGAGAATGACAAGGCTGTATATTGGCACCCTGTTATTTAACTTCTATGCCGCGTTCAGTTCAGTTGCTCAGTCGTGTCTGACTCTGAGACCCCATGGAATGCATAACACCAGGCTTCCCTGCCCATCATGAACACCCAGAGCTTGCTCAAATTCATGTCCATTGAGTCAGTGATGCCATCCAACCATCTCGTCCTCTGTCATCCCCTTCTCCTCCTGCCTTTAGTCTTTCCCAGCATCAGGGTCTGGAGAAGGCAATGGCACCCCACTCCAGTACTCTTGCCTGGAAAATCCCATGGACGGAGGAGCCTGGTAGGCTGCAGACCATGGGGTCTCGAAGAGTTGGACACAACTGAGCGACTTCACTTTCACTTTTCCCTTTCATGCATTGGAGAAGGAAATGGCAACCCACTCCAGTGTTCTTGCCTGGAGAATCCCAGGGACGGGGGACCCTGGTGGGCTGCTGTCTATGGGGTCACACAGAGTCGGACACAACTGAAGCGAATTAGCAGCAGCAGCAGAAGCATCAGGGTCTTTTCAAATGAGTCAGTTCTTCACATCAGGTAGCCAAAGTATTGGAGCTTCAGCATCAATATCAGTCCTTCAATGAATGATTATTCAGGACTGATTTCCTTTAGGATTGACTGGTGAGATCTCCTTGAAGTCCAAGGGGATCTCAAGAGTCTTCTCCAATACCACAGTTCAAAAGCATCAAATATTTGGTGCTCAGCTTTCTTTATGGTCCAGTTCTCACATGTATACTTGATTACTGGAAAAGCCATAGCTTTGACTAGACAGACATTTGTTGCCAAAGTAATGTCTCTGCTTTTTAATATGCTGTAAGGTTTGCCATAGATGGATGCAGACATAGGTCTCTGCATACATCTATGCAGAGTACATCATACAAAATTCTGAGCTAAACGAATCACAAGCTAGACTCAAGATTGGCAGCAGAAATATCAACAACCTCAGATGTGCAGATAATACCACTCTAATGGCAGAAATTGTGGATCATAATAAACTTTGGAAAATTCTAAAAGAGATGGGGATACCAGACCACCTGACCTGCCTCCTGAGAAACCTGTATGCAGGTCAGGAAGCTTCAGTTAGAACTGGACATGGAACAACAGACTGGTTCCAAATAGGAAAAGGAGTATGTCAAGGCTGTATATTGTCACCCTGCTTATTTAACTTATATGCAGAATACATCATGAGAAACGCTAGGCTGCAAGAAGCACAAGCTGGAATCAAGACTGCCAGGAAAAATATCAATAACCTCAGATATGCAGATGACACCACCCTTATGGCAGAAAGGGAAGAAGAACTAAAGAGCCTCTTGAAAGTGAAAGAGGAGAGTGAAAAAAGTTGGCTTAAAGCTCAACATTCAGAAAACTAAGATCATGGCATCTGGTCCCATCACTTTATGGCAAATAGATGGGGAAACAGTGGCTGACTTTATTTTTTTGGACTCCAAAATCACTGCAGATGGTGACTTCAGCCATAAAATTAAAAGACATTTACTCCTTGGAAGGAAAGTTATGACCAACCTAGACAGCATATTAAAAAGCAGAGACATTACTTTGTCAACAAAGGTCCATCTAGTCAAGGCTATGGTTTTTCCAGTAGTCATGTATGGATGTGAGTTGGACTATAAAGGAAGCCGAGTGCTGAAGAATCGATGCTTTTGAACTGTGGTGTTGGAGAAGACTCTTGAGAGTCCCCTGGACTGCAAGGAGATCCAACCAGTCCATCCTAAAGGAGATCAGTGCTGGGTGTTCATTGGAAGGACTGATGTTGAAGCTGAAACTCCAATACTTTGGCCACCTGATGCGAAGAACTGACTCATTTGAAAAGACCCTGATGCTGGGAAGGATTGAGGGTGGAAAGAGAAGGGGATGACAGTGGATGAGATGGTTGGGTGGCATCACCGACTCAATGGACGTGAGTTTGGGTAAACTCTTGGAGTTGGTAATGGACAGGGAGGTCTGGAGTGCTGTGGTTCATGGGGTCACAAAAAGTCGGACAGGACTGACCGACTGAACTGAACTGAATGGCAGTAAGTGAAGAGGAACTAAAGAACCTCTTAATGAGGTGGAAAAGTAGAGTAAAAAAGCTGGCTTAAAACTCAACATTAAAAAAGCTAATGTCTGGCTTATATTTCTCAAGATCTATAGACCCCTTCCTATGTAGTCGGTACTAACTACAGGGTTTTAATCTATTGCACCTGTCACTTCCAATGGTGGGGATGATTTGGGAGAATGGCATTAAAACATGTATAATATCATATGAAATGAATCGCCACTCAGGTTTGATGCATGATACAGGAAGCTTGGGGCTGGCGCACTGGGATGACCCAGAGGGATGGTATGGGGAGGGAGGTGGGAGGGGGGTTCAGGATGGGGAACACGTGTACACCCGTGGTGGATGCATGTTGATGTATGGCAAAACCAATACAATATTGTAAAGTAAATAATAATAATAAAAAATTTTTAAAAAAGCTTGTGTCCTATCACTTTATGACAAATTGAAGGGGAAAAAGTGGATGCAGTGACAAATATTCTTTTATTGGGCTCCAAAATCACTGCAAACAGTGACTGCAGCCATGAAATTAAAGACACTTGCTCCTTGGAAGGAAAGCTATAACAAACCCAGAAAGTTTATTAAAAAGCAGAGACATGGCTTTGCCAACAAAGGTCTGTCTAGTTAAAGCTATGGTTTTTCCAGTAGTCATGTAGAGATGTGAGAGTTGGACCATAGAGAGAAGGCTCAGTGCAGAAGAATTGATGCTTTTGAATTGAGGTACTGGACAAGACTCTTGAGAGTTCCTTGGACTGCAAGGACATTGAACCAGTCTATCCTAAATGAAATCAATCCTGAATATTCTTTGGAAAGACTGATGCTGAAGCTGAAGCTCCAATCCTTTGGCCACAGGATGTGAAGAGCTGACTCATCGGAAAAGACCCTGATGCTTAAAAGATTGAAGGCAAAAGGAGTGGAGGGTGGCAGAGGATGATATGGTTAGATAGGCATTCTAGATAGAAAATTCAATGGACATGAATTTTCAGCAAATTTTGGGAGATAGTAAAGGACAGGGAAGCCTTGTGTGCTGTGATATGCTGCTGCTGCTAAGTCGCTTCAGTTGTGTCCTACTCTATGTGATCCCATAGACGTCAGCCCACCAGGCTCCCCCATCCCTGGGATTCTCCAGGCAAGAAGTACTGTGATCTAGAGGGTCACAAAGAGTTGGACATGAATTATCAACTGAACACCAACAAAAAATAATTGACTTGCAATATTATTTTAATGATTCTATATTTCTATATATTATGAAATGATCACCTTGCTATGTCTAGATACCCTTTGTCACCACACAGAGTAATTTCAGTATTATTGACTATATTCCCTATGCTGTATGTTACAACTCTGTGACTTTTTTTTTTAATAATTGCAAATTAGTACTTCTTAAAGGCCTTTCCAAATTTCTCCACCTCCTCCCTGTCTTCCCCTCGGCCAGTCACTACTTTGTTCTCTGTATCTATGAGTTTGTTTCTGTTTTGTACTACTGGTTCATTAGTTTTGATTTTTAGATGTGACGTATAATTGAAAACATACAGTATTTGTCATTCTCTTATTGATTTCACTTAGATTCCTCTAGTTCCACCTTGTTGTTGCAAGTGATAAGATTTCATTGTGTTTTTTAGTGGCTGGGTAATATTCTGTTGTATATGTATATATGTGTGTCTCTGTGTGTATGTTCAGTTCAGTCACTCAGTTGTGTCCGACTCTTCACAACCCCATTGACCGCAGCACGCCAGGCCTCCCTGTCCATCACCAACTCCCAGAGCTTACTCAAAATCATGTCCATCGAGTCAGTGATGTCATCCAACCATCTCATCTTCCATCATCCCCTTCTCCTCCTGCTTTCAGTCTTTCACAGCCTCGGAGTCTTTTCCAGTGAGTCAGTTCTTCACTTCAGGTGACCAAAGTATTGGAGTGTCAGCTTCAGCATCAGTCCTTCCAATGAATATTCAGGACTGATTTCCTTTAGGATTGACTGGTTGGATCTCCTTGTAGTCCAAGGGGCTCTCAAGAGTCTTCTCCAACACCACAGTTCAAAAGCATCAATTCTTCGACGCTCAGCTTTCTTTATAGTCCAAATCTCACATCCATATGTGACTACTGGAAAAACCATAATTTTGACTGGATGGACCTTTGTTGGCAAAGTAATGTCTCTGCTTTTTAATATGCTGTCTAGGTTGGTCATAACTTTTCTTCCAAGGAGCAAGCGTCTTTTAATTTCATGGCTAGAGTCACCATCTGCAGTGATTTTGGAGCAACGCCCCCCCCACCCTGCGCCCACAAAATAAAGTCTCTCACTATTTCTGTTGTTTCCCTATCTATTTGCAGTGAAGTGATGGGACTGGATGCCGTGATCTTAGTTTTCTGAATGTTGAGTTTTAAGCGAAATTTTTCACTCTCCTCTTTCACTCTCATCAAGAGGATCTTTAGTTCTTCTTTACTTTCTGCCATAGGGTGGTGTCTTCTGCATATCTGAGGTTATTGATATTTCTCCCTGCAATCTTGCTTCTTATATATTTGCATCTTCTTTATACACATATGTGTATGTGTATGTATTTATATAAAGAATGTGTAAATATATGATATGTATATATGTGTATAAATATATATAACTTTTTCTTTATAAAATCATTTATCAGTGAACCCTTAGATAAATTTTATATCTTAGGTACTGTAAATAATGCTGCAGTGAACAGGGAGATATATGTATCTTTTCTATCATTAAATAGAATATATATCATTATATTTTCTAATGCTAAATGCTCAGAAGTTTAATTGCTGGATTGTATGGTAGTAGTAGTTTTATTTTTTAAGGGATCTACATAATGTTTTTTATATCAGTGTACCAATTTACATTCCCACCAATGATGGGTTCTCTTTCCTCTGCATCTTTGCCAATTTTTGTGTTTTCTTTATAGCCATTCTTACTGATGTGAGGTGATATTTCATTGTGATTTTGATTTATATTCCCTTGATGGTTAGAGATGTTGATTTATTCATTTATTTATTTGATTGTGCTAAGTCTTAGTTTTGGCACATGGAATCTGCAATCTTCATTGCAGTGTGAAGTATCTTTAGTTGTGGCATCTGGGATCTGAGCATCTTTTCAAGTGCCTATTGGCCATCTGTATGTCTTCTTTTGAAAAATGTTTATGTCCTATACTAATCTTATAATCATATTGGTTTGCTATTGAATTTTATTCTTTATATGTTTTAGATATCAACCCCTTATCAGATATATCATTTGCAAATATTTTCTCCTATTTAATAGGTTATCATTTTGTTTCATAGATGGCTTCCTTTTAGTTTGATGTTGTCACATTTGTTTATTTTTACTTTTGTTGCCCTTGCTTGTGGAGACAGATTTAAAAAAATAGTGCTTAGACCAGTGTTAAAGAGCATACCACCTACATTGTTTTCTAGAAGTTTTATTCTTTTAGGTATTACATTTAAGTCTGTAGTCCATTTTGAGGTTATTTTTGTATATTGTGTAAAAAATGGGTAAGTTTTCCTCTTTCACATATATCTGTTTAGTTTTTCCAACACTATTAATTGATGAGATTTTCTTTTCCCCATTTTATATTACTACCTCCTTTGACATAGACTCATTGACCATATAAATGTGAGTATAGTTCTAAACAGTTTATTATGTTTCATTGATCAATGTGTCTGTTTTTTGTGCCAGCACCATACTGTTTTGATAACTGTAGTTTTGTAGTATAGTTTGAAATCAAGACACATGATACCTCCAGCTTTGTTCTTTTTTCTCAATATTCCTTTGGCTATTTGGGGTTTGTGATTCTATACAAATTTTAGAATTATTTGTCCTAGTTCTGTGAAAAATATCATGGATATTTGCAGTATTTAAACTTAAAAAACATTTTTTTTTATCCTCATTAAAAGCTTTGTTTCCATTCCCATACTGGTGTATTAATAGGTATATCAAACTTTAACATGAAAGTGAAATTTGCTCAGTTGTGTCCAACTTTTTGTGACCCCATGGACTGTAGCCTGCCAGGCTCCTCTGTCCATGGAGTTCTCCAGGCAAGAATACTGGAGAGGATAGCTTTCCCTTCTCCAGGGGATCTTCCCAACCCAGGAGTCAAACGCAAGTTTCCCATATTGCAGGTGGATTCTTTACCATCTGAGCCACCAGAAAAGCCCAAGAATATGGGAGGAGGTAGCCTATCCCTTTTCAGGGAATCTTCCTGTCCCAGGAGTTGAACAAGGGTTTGCTGCATGACATGCAGATTCTTTACCAGCTGATTTATTCTAACATACCGAGACAGAAATCCTGATGTCTACGTTCTTCCTCCCCAGGTTTTCTTTTTTTGAATTCCCTCCTCTTTTTCAGTTCATGGTTCCTCTTTCTTTATCTCTTTGTTTCTTTCATGACTTTCTTTCATGATTTTCTTCCTTCCTCCCTCTATCCTTCTCTCTGTCTCTTGCTCTCTCTCTTATTTATTTTTTTGTGTGTAATTACAACCAGAGACACAATATAAAATTTTATATGTCTATATCTACCAATACATATTAGAGTTTCTTTAGGGTTTAAATCAGGACTCTCCAGTAAAAGCTTCCTGTAATAATAGAATTATTCCATAATCTGTACTGTCAAATAATGTATTCACTAGCAGTTGAAATATACTAGTGAGACTGAGGAATTAAACTTTCAATTTTATTGATGTGATATAAGTTTAAATAATTTAAATAGTTACATGTGGCTAGTATTGGAGAGTTCCAGTCTATCCCAAGGAATGGAGTTGCTTGGGAATCATTTATGCACATTTAAACGTAAGCTAAAGTCAACTTGCTCTCTAGAACAGATCTTAGTTTCTGTATCCAACTACATATGCAATTTCTTATGCATGCAACTATTCCTTTACCTCCTTGATTATATTTAGTATTAATAGGTTTTTACACTTTTTGTGTACTGCAGTGGGTGACATTAGTATCTCATTAATCATTTAACCTGTATTTGCCTTCATCGTCTTATATTGCCCATACCTTTATTTGCCAGTCGTGTTTTTTTCTTTCCACTACCTTCTTATTTTTCTGTTGAAGTATTTATTTACCAGCTTCTGATTAAAAGGTACGCTCATATTATGTTCTTCCAAAGAGGAAGTAGGTCTCTGTTAGTTTAAGTCCAGTCTTTAATGATGTTTGAACTTGGGCAATACAAAACTGATGTACTTGACTTGTCTAATTTAATGAATTTGAAAGTTAATTCTAAATGAATCTGAAAATATTTTTTCCATGTCCATGAAAAACTGAAGGATGATCTTAGTTTCAGAAAAATATAAATAATTTGACACAGAGCCATCTTATCTAGAAAAATGACATATGTCTCAGATGATTGATTTTTCATGTTTGTAAATAGCTTTTTGTACATTTCTCCAGGTTTATTTCCCAGTTAATAGATATATTTGCTAATGTAGATCATACCTTTGTCACTTACTTATATTTTTAATTAATTATTATTGGTGGATAGAATGATGTTCACTTTTAATATATAGATCTTCAGATCAGTAAACACAGTGAGTTGCAAAATTACGAGCTAATACAGGATTATTGTTGTAAGCCACTGAGTTAAGGACAATTTGTTATGTGGTAATAAAAAACTAATATGATTGAGATGTCTTTAATTTTAATGTAAATATTTCTAAAGCTCTTCAGGTATATAAACTTTTCTTTATGATCTTATCAAATGTATTTCATCAAATTAAACAATTTCTTTTCTTCTTATTTATAATTGTTTAAATTAAAAATGAATGTAGAAATATATTTAATAATTTTTCTGTGACTAATATAATCATTTTTACTACTATAGTAAAATTACTCTAACTTTGGATGTTAGTATTGTCACATTTTCTAATACTGAGTCTCCCTTGCATTTCTGAATTATGACTACTTATTTTATCATTATTTTATACTAAGACAATTTGTACTTGTAACTAATCTGTGAAATCTATGGTGTCTGTTTTCTCTCATTTTCATATTCTACTGGATATGCTTTGAATCATTTTAAGGTGATGGGCAGAGGTGCTTAAACGAGTATGCTTATGTTGATTTCCTATCTGGAAGCTGTAACTAAATGATTTTGAAAGTACATCATTGACCAAGGATCTTGAGATAAATTAAAAGTGGGGAGGTATAGTCATGAGCAGGTCTCCCCAGGATGCAGATTTGGAGAGAGTTGAGCATGTAGCTAAGGATTCACTAACATCCCTGGAAGGAAATGGAAGAAGGCAGGAGTGGGCTGTGGGCAATGTGAAGCTACTGTCCAAAGTCAGTCTGGGGAGTTCTGGATTTGGAATGTTTCTTTGGAGCTGTCCTGTGTTGGCCTGAGATGACCCACTTTTATGTATCCATGTTGTATAGTCCTAGCTCATGGGTTACCCAGGACAGAGTATGAGATTGAATAAGGCAGCTCTCTGCAGCTAAGACTGTCCCTGAAGGAGCTGACTGTAGAAAACTGTCTACTGTCAGCACTCCGAGAAGCTGGAGTAGTGTGCTCATTCTTAAAGTGAGAGTTTGTTACACCCCTCAGTATCTGCCATGGATATGTTTAGATAATGAGAAAACTGTTAGCCCTGAATGACCTGTTTAGATAGGGTCTGCACTGATTTTAGCTGACTTATATGGGATAGTTAGGTACTCCAGAATAATCCCAGGTACACTAAAAGGGACCTTGTGTATATTGTAGATGTAAAAATAGTATGTGTTGCTTTGTAGTTCATGCCTCTAAATTAATTAGTGGAGGTACTTGAAGAATGACTGTTCAACATTTTCAATGTTTGTAGTTTCTCACTTCTCTAAAGCCTATGAGTCACAGTGATGGTCAAAATAACCTTCTAGCTAGTGAGAATTGGAAAATTGGCAGATATCCTGAGCCACAGTTGCTCAAACTGCAAATTTGTGAAAACAAAATAAGCATTTGGTGTCCGAGGCTTTAGCTGCAACAGTGCCTGCCCTCCTCCAACTTTGTGCCACATGCGTGATGTAGACAGGACAATGTCAAGTTTAGTTCCCTTACTTCTTTTCCAAACTTCACTTTCTCTTTGTTCCAGCCTCCTTCAAATGCCTAGTTGATAAAGAGATTGTTTTATTCTGCTCAGCCTAAGAATTTAATTTGAAAAGAAGATCAGAAACCAGGGAATATTTGATTTATGCTAGTGCTACATCCAAGGACTCTATAGAACAATAATATGCTTTTTTATGAGACAGTAGTGATATCAGTTGGGGTACAAAATGGGGATGGTTTATGGTTTGGCTATAGGCTTGTAGTCCAGAGACCAAAGCCTTAAGTCTCTGCTCATTTGTTAGCAGACTTCACACCAACTTATTTCACTTGGATTGGATTTATTTTCCCAGTCTCTCCAGATGGAAATGATAAACTATATTATGGAGATTTATATCACAGTTTCACACTCTTTCTTCCATTTATTTAATTCAAAGAACTTCCCATGCACTATTTCACTCATTTGTATCTCTGTAAAAGCAGCACGTCTTGCATTAAAACCCTTCCACAGGGTAGGAGGTAGATGAATGACCTAGGGTCAGTATTTTAATGGATGATACAGTGTATATTGAAAACCCAGTATTTTAAAGTAAGATACAAAAATGCATGCCATACTGCAAACATTTATGTTATGTTGTGGCTGGCAATGATATCCTTAATAGGTGGTCCAATTCTAAGATAAAATCTGGCTTATTTCATCTCTTTTGTTTTCATAGTTTTATTATCAGTATCAAATATTTTTGATTTGGTAACAGATAATTTATACATTCAAGGAAGCTTTAATCCTTGTTTAGTTCTCAGATTTCAATTAAGCACACTGAGTTCGAATTTTACCTAAAGTTTATCTTGTTGAAAAGACATCTCTTTACTCATATACAATCACTCCTGTAAACATCCAAAACTATCAAGAGCCCCATAAATGTTATCTCTCAAATAGACTTTATGTGAATTAGATTTACTAAATGTGTAAATAATCAGTAAGTTAAAACAGGCTAAGTTGTTACTGATGTGCATAGCTTCATATAAATATGACAACAAATGATTTATATTTCCGTTTTGAAGAGAAATAAGATATACAGGAGACGCAATATTTTTAGCAATCAGAACAGCCTTGGGTAAGATTTTTTAAAAGATAAAAATAAGATTCTAAGAAGACCACTGATCTGAGAATCTGAAGACTCTGAGAATAAGCAGGACTTTAAGTCCTTATATTTGCCTTTAGTTAAGTACACTGATGTACTGTGTATTGAAAGGATGTTGTGGATTAGAGTTAAAATACTCTCAGTCCCAGGTATTTGGAATAGATTAGATTCTTAGTTTCTACTTAACTAAATCGTAAGAAATCATATCACTCTCTCTGGATTTTATTTGGCTTTAACTTTAAGGTATATACACCTCTTTCTAGTGTCACTTTTTAAACAGTGGTCTCAACCTTTAGACTCAAATGAGAGAATGTATATGAAAAACATTCTGTGTATAAATCCACCAATTATTTTTATTGTCTTCACATATAATGCAACCCTGATAACTCTCTTTAGAGGGGAACATGCATTAATAAAACATAATTCTAGAGAGAAAGATATAAGTTTTATTCCTGCCTTAAAGAATTTCTTTGATGGTCAGCTGCTCACCTAGTTTTGCCTTCCTAGAAGTTAAAATTCTGAATTTTAGAGAGAAAAACAGTGCTGTTATTTCTTAATGAGTACTCACTGGGCATTAAATTAAGGGCAATAATTACAACAGCAGCAAAAGTCTAAGAAAATATGACAATCCCTGCTTGAATTCTAAGACAGTATGTCATCTTCTCTTTATTTTGATTGTTACCTCTATGTCAGTTAACTGTTTGCCCCTTGGCACTTGATATTTTCCCTTACTTCGTTGTAGGATATATTTTTATTTGTGGAATTTTCTAAATGATATGGAGGAAGTCTTTCTGCAGCTTTGTCAGAATCCTTCCCTAACCTATTAAAATGGATTAAAATTTGAAATATCTGCTGGTGGGAACTGGCTATCCATTTTTATTAGGGTGACCTAATATTAATGAAATTAATTACTAAGATGGAGTACCCACAAGCATACATGAAAAGCCTCCAGCCTACCATTCCAAGCATAAACTATTTCAGCTTGGTTTTCCAATCTGTAGTATCAAGATATGACCCAAGTCCTATGCCCATTTCTTTTTCCAGTAATAACTGATTTCTAGTAACAGTTGCCATTTTGGTTAGTTTATTTGATTTTTGTTTTTCTATGTTTATTCTTCATACCTCTCACCTCTGATTCCATTTTTTTACAATTTAACAATTCAGTTTTAAATATTTAATGCTAAAATATTTCATATTTAAATATTTAAAAGAAATTAAACCACACTTTTTATTCCAAATATATAAACATACACTTAAGCTGAAAACATGGCCTGGCTCCCAGTTCAAACCATCTGACTTTGGGGACATAATTACAGGCAGAAAATGTGACTTAGGTCCAATTATGTACTGGGCCCAAGTTGGGTGCCTCCTGTTTTTCAAAGATGAGTAGCCAAAATTAGGATTTAGATTGTAAGTTCAAAGAAATTCAGGGTATGTTTGGTTTCTGCTAGTTAAAGTGTCATATGGGAATCCAGAGGGGAAGACTCCTATGTCATTCACATCCTTCCCTGACTTGACCCAAGCCTAGGTTTCTCAGAAACTGATAATTAAACACAGTTCTTCTCAATTACTTATCTTTGTTCTTTATGAAAACACTTTATTGCTATAATGTATTTGTGTTCAGTTTAAATGAACGTAACTCTATTCTCCCACCCTGCATATATGGATGGGAGTGGAGGGGGAAGGGAAATGGAGGGGAAATGAAAACCCCTTGAAATCATATAGTAATTAGTTTCTCTATTTGAAAGCTCTAAGTTTAATTAAACAGCAGTGATAGCCAGCAGTAAACTGCTACCCCTGGGAGAGGGGAAAATGTCAAATTTCATTCTGAAAAGACTTTTACAAAAACACAGACACAACGTTGATTCAGTTTTATTTTGAAGATTTATTTCATACCAGTTCAAGCTACTCAAGACTAATTCAAACCTGTCTCCCAGATGCAATAAGTGTGAAGAACTACAACTTGCTGTCAGATGATTTTTGTAACATCTCACCATCTCTAAATATTGTATACTGATGTAAGAAATAATGCTACCCCAAATCTTTGTTAAGAAATTTTTAGCTCAAGAAAATACATATGACATCGTATGGGTATATTATGTGTGTGTGTGACAGGGAGAGGTTTTTCTTTAGAATGGTCCATTTGTGTATATAGGCTTCCCTGGTGGCTCAGTGGTCAATGTAGCCTGCCAATGTAGGAGACATGGGTCAAGAAGATCCCTTGGAGGAGTAAATGGCAACCCACTCCATTATTTTTGCCTGAAATCCTATGAACGGAGGAGCCTGGAGGGCTACATGGCCATGGGGTCACAAAGAGCTGGACACAACTTAGTGACTGAATGCAAACAATGACTCCTTACTGCTCAGTGCATATTTGTGAATACATAAATCTCCTTTTCTTATCACATAAATGTAACACAATGGGGAAAGGTATTTTAGCTTTCTTAAAGGAAAGTCTTACTGCTAAATGCTATGTTAAATGTTTTCACTCACTACAAGAGGAGAAGCAACATGTTTGAAAAACAATACAGCAGTTCCTCTGAAACTATACTAAGGAGTCCCAGAATTAATTCAGGGGATAAATAACTGGTTATAAGGCCAAACCACAACCTACATGTTGTAACTAAAAAGTAAACAATCACTTCATTCACTACCTAACTTTTCTTTGTGAACTGACAAAGATCCATCATAGAATGTAGTATAAGGGAACCTATTACATACATACCTAAAAATATTTATAGAACCTTTGATTCCTTTCAAGGTGGATTTGAATTAAAATTTTTTAAACTAAAGACAGTATATCTCAAAGAAAATATACAGATGACAAATAAATATATAAAAGATGGCCCACTTAGGGAATTGCATATGTCATTAGGGAATTGCATATTAAAACAACTGTGAGGTATCACTATATATCTGTTTGGTCAAAATTCAGAAGACTGACACCACTAGATACTCATAGGAATGTGGAGCAACAGGAACTCTGATTCAGTGCTGCTGGGAATGCAAAATGGTCCAGTCATTTTGGAAGATAGTTTAGTATTTTCTTACAAAGCTAAACATGATCCAGCAAACACTCTCCTTGGTATTTGCTCAAAGAAATTGAAAACTATCATCCACACACAAACCTGTACATAGATTTTTATACAAGATTTATTCATGGCTTCCAAAGCTTGCAACCAGGATGTCCTTCAATAGCTGAATGGGTAATTGAACTGTGATACAGTCTAGACCATAGAATATTGTTCAGCAGTAAATATGAATATGCTACCAAGGCATGAAAAGACATGGAGAAACATTAAATGCATATTACTAGGTGAAAAAGGCCAATCAGAGAGAATTACATATTGGAGGATTCCATTTATATGACATTCAGGAAAAGGCAAAATTATGAAGACTGTTAAAGTCTGTGGCTGCTAGAGTTTTTATGTAGGGAGAGAGGTTGGAGGGGAGAGGGTAGTAAGGGATGATTAGGCAGAGCATAGTGTTCTTGCCTGGAGAATCCCAGGGACGGGGGAGCCTGGTGGGCTGCCGTCTATGGGGTTGCAGAGAGTCAGACACGACTGAAGTGACTTAGCAGTAGCAGTGGATTTTTAGGGCATGAAAATGCTCCATGTTATACTATAATGATGGGTATAGATAAAGAATGGGTGACACCAAGAGTGAATCGTAATGTAAACTGTGAACTTTGGGTGATTATCATGTTTCTGTGTAGGTTCATCCTTACTAATCTGCTAAGTGATTTTGGCAATGGAAAAAGTTATATATGTGTAAAGGCCTAGAGTATATGGGACATTTCTGTACTTCCCCCTCAATTTTGCTATGAATCTAAAACTGCTCTAAAAAACTAAAGTGTTTTAGCAAAAATTCAGTATTTTGCCTTTAGTAAGGCAGGTACCTCTAACCGTGCTACCTAAAGTTGATATAATATAAAATAGGAGCAAACACCAAAATCATGAAATGATATGATTCACATATTATAATAAACAATAATGTTAATGACATCAAAAGCATATGCTTGCTAATCATATGAATTGATTTCCTTCTTTTGCTTGCCACTAGCACAATAGCAGCAACAAAAATCAAATTTACCAAAATCAAAAAACCAAAATCAAAATAACAGCAACCAAATTTTTCTAGTGTTATGCTTATACTAAAGGAGTATCTGGTGAACACACAGATGTTCTTTCAAGTGAGTGTGAATTACCCTTGTTTGAGGCCCCAAAATATCCAGTCTGATAAGTTGGCAACATTTGACCTTTAAGAATGTATATTAAGATGCTAATTTCTTTTTACCCATT
Source organism: Bos grunniens (assembly GCF_055505025.1). Taxonomy (NCBI): domain Eukaryota; kingdom Metazoa; phylum Chordata; class Mammalia; order Artiodactyla; family Bovidae; genus Bos; species Bos grunniens. The sequence goes on along the minus strand of NC_141168.1, from coordinate 46,686,589 downwards.
ATATGGCAGCCACTTCTTTCTACCTTCCTCTGCCAAAGTTGCAACATATTACATGTCCTGTCTCTCCTTGGGAAGTCTTGTGCATCTTTGGAATCAGTAAACACAAGTTTCCTAGCCTCAGTTCTCTCATGAGTTCAATGAAGTCATGATTCAACAGATTATCTGGATTTTTCTTGGTACAAGTAAAGAAGACAGTCTTTTCAGTTTCCTACAAATTATGCAGCAGAAGAAGTGACTTCAAATACATTTGTTCATGTATTTAATAGGTGTGTACTATTCATTTCAAATATTTTATCACAATTTACTAACAATACTGTTGAATATTTTGTCTTTTTCCAAAAAGTTTTTTTTTTTACCATTAAGAAATAATAGTATAATAATCACACTTATGTACACAGCTTATTTTTTTATTTAGAATTGTTTCCTGAACAAAATTACTTGGTTAAAAGAGAATAGGGTCAAACTGCAGGCTGCTGGATTTGAATTATGTTCTGCCATTGATTGCATTCTTTTCAGGTAGTTATTAAGCTCACAAAGCATTTTTTGCAAAATGTTTTCATATTTTTTGGAAAACAGGGATAATAATATCTGTGTTATAAAATTTTGTGATATGCAAATGAGATAATCCACATGTAGTGCCTGAGAGTAGATCATCATAAGCTAAACATGCAATTATGGTTAGTTATTATAAACCAATGATGAATCTTTTTGCGGACTCTGCAAATGACTTTCCAAAATGATTGTGGCAATTTACATTGTACTAACAATGCATAACAATAAAGTCCTGCACATTTAAGCAGTTGATTTTTTATTTTATCTAGGAAACACAGTTTTCATATGTGTATTGTATGGTATAACATGAGCAAATCACCAGAGTTTGTATGAAGATAAATATGAAATACTTGGGTTCAGATCCTGATCCTATATTTGTTACCAATGTGGACTTGGAAATTTTTCTTAATTTCACCACTTTTCACATTTCTCAGTCTTAAAAAAGAGAAAAATAATAATTACTTTTAGTTGTAGCAGGCATTAGAAATTATATAGGCAAATTACTTTGCGGATTGCATACTCAAAATGAGATTCTCACCTTTAAGCATACATTAGAATTACTGGGAGATCTGAGGATGTTCGGTTGCATCCCAAACTAGTCTTATCAGGATTTCTGGAGATGGGTTGCAAATATAGGTATTTTTCCACAGCTCCCTACTGGGTGTTACGTCCTTACCCATGTTATAACAACTAATATGTGTAAATGATTTCACAATTTATAAATGATTTCATTACCATAATTTGATTTGACTACTATAAAAGCTTTGTTTATATTGAGAATTCCTACATATTTAAAAAAGTAAGTAGATTCTGAGCTATGATAGCTAGCAAATTTGACACAAAGTCCTTTGCCTTGCTCTTAGACTTAGTGTATTGCATATATTGGCTTATATGATGGTCCTGAATCTGTATATATCTCTTGCTACATTTATATTGTGTATGGCAGAATCTGTAGCACAAATTCTCCATACCAGAGCCCGTCAAATTCTTTTACAAAATCTTTGAAGGTAATGCTCGGGATTTTATATTCTTCCTAGTTGGTGCCATGATCTTATATACACAGAATATCATCACATTGCTCATAACCCTGCTTTGTCTGTAAAAGCATCTCATTCTTTGTTTATGAACACCAGGAACCTAAGTCCATAGACACTGAAGTCCTAAGTCCGTAGGGTCGCAAAAACTTGGACACGACTGAAGTAACTTGGCATGCATACAAGAGGAAAATCATTGGATGGGGTTTTGGAACGGGAGACCTTTACACAGAATCCAAGAGAATAGGCTTGATGATGAGTAAAGAGGTGGTTTTCTGGATTCTGCCTTAATGCATGGATCAGACTAACGGGCACTTGTACATAATTCCAAAACCAAAGAAATTTTTTTTTTTTTTTGCATAGGTAAATAAACTAGATCTCTCTTTTTCTCTAAGCTACTGTGTGCTAGTCTGTGCACCATTTAAGGTAGCCTAAAGGAAGGATTTTTGTAAAGCTATGTCATATGCCACTTGCCAACACTACCTAAAAAGTTATAGTATGCTTTCCCTGGCCCCTCTATATATTCTTGATTGTAACTTGCTCGTGTGGTCCAATAAGTTTTTGCAGCTCAGTTCTGATACTGATTTTGTATCATAACCTCTCTTAAATTAAGAAAAAGGTCTTTTTCTGGACTGCTGAAAAATTATGTTTGGGGCTCTTTCGAAGATATATGGGGTTCCAATATACTGGTTAAAATAAAAATATTGGTGATATAATGATATAGCTTGAAAGGAAAATAATATCCACTTAAAAGAAATAGTATATATTTGATAGAAAATAATACATCAACACCACTAACCAAGATTTAGCGTATGTAATGTAAAAGCTCTAACTGAATTTATGACCAACCTAGACAGCATATTAAAAAGCAGGGACATTACTTTGCCAACAAAGGTCCATCTAGTTAAGGCTACGTTTTTTTCCAGTGGTCATGTATGGATGTGAGAGTTGGAATATAAAGAAAGCTGAGCAGTGAAAAATTGATGCTTTTGAACTGTGGTGTTGGAGAAGACTCTTGAGAGTCCCTTGGACTGCAAGGAGCTCCAACCAGTCCATCCTAAAGGAAATCAGTCCTGAAAATTCACTGGAAGGACTGATGTTGAAGCTGAAACTCCAATACTTTGGCCACCTGATGCAAAGAACTGACTCATTTGAAAAGACCCTGATGCTGGGAAAGATTGAGGGCAGGAGGAGAAGGGGACAACAGAGGATGAGATGGTTGGATGGCATGAGTTTGAGTAAACTCCGGGAGCTGGTGATGGACAGGGAGCCCTGGCGTGCTCCATGGGGACATGGGGACACAAAGAGTCAGACACAACTGAGTAACTGAACTGACTTGAGTACTATTTTGATAGTCAGCTACCATAGGTGTCCTTATATCCTTTTTGGAGATGTGATAATATTATGAAACACCAAAGACACAGGCAAAAAAAAATTCTGCTGTTGATTAAGTTTCTTTTACATTTGAACTTAATAGTGGTACATTGAAAATGAAGACTCCGTATGCTATAGTATATATTTTAATTACACTTTTATAAACCTGAGTGAAATATAATTAAAATGCACTTATTATAGAACTATAATATGAAAAGTCTATTATATTCAGGCACACATTATAGAAAATGTAATTGATTTCTTAACCAAATGAGGAACTCTTCTACAAAATCAAGAAAATAATTTGTTTGCTGGGTAGATTTATTAACAGTTATTCTTATCCTAGGTTAAACAGTTGAAAAAAGTAAAAGTTTTATAAGATAGCAGTATTAATAAACATACAGTGATTCTGCTTCCTACCCCCAGAATTGTTTTCACCCACAGTTCACTTCAGGAAAAGCAAGTTGACTGTACTGTTTATTTTAATAGTTCACACTCAATATATATCTTTTTTAATATAAATTTATTTATTTTAATTGGAGGCTAATTACTTTACAATATTGCATTGGTTTTGCCATACATTGACATCAATATATATCTTAAATGTACCATGTGGGTATTGGCTCTGATATTTCATGCTGGTACACTGTAGTACGATTATCACTTTAGACCAAACAAACAAACACGAGACAGAATTCAAGATGGTGCTCCATAACATGTCACTTCCAAAAACATAAAGTTTCCTTTAGCAGGAACATAATCTACTTGTTATTGTGGCTAAATTCCCTTTGAATAAGACAAGAACAGTCTGCATCCAACACCATCTACAATTAGTTATTTAAGCTGTACCTAGACAAGACAATTATTTAATACTAATACAAACAGAAAGATCTCTTTTTCTTCTCTTTCACTCTACCATTAAAAATCCAGAGAAAGATTAATAATCCTTCAGCAAAAGTTTTCTTAATGAGTCAGACCCTCTTGGTTAAAAATGTTTTGATGAAATATTTAAGTATAATTTAATAATAATAATAAAAGCTAGTGTGTGTGTGTGTGTGTGTGTGTGTGTGTAGAGAGAATGTATATATGCTTCCCAGGTGATGCTAGTGGTAAAGAATCAACCTGCCAAAGCAGGAGACGCAAGAGATGGGTTTTAATCGCTGGGTTGGGAAGATCCCCTGGAGTAGGTAATGGCACCCTAATCCAGTATTTTGCCTGGAAAATTCCAAGGACAGAAGAGCCTGGTGGGTATAGTCCGTGGGGCCCCAAAGAGTTGAGTATGACTGAGCAACCGAGCACACCTTGTTAAGTATATAGAGTATATATGCAGTTTTCTTTAAAAAAAATAGAGCAATCATTTGATATAAAAATCAGATTAACTACTTTCATTTGATAATAAAGTAAGATGAAACTAATTCCATGCTCAAAATAGGTTAAATGATGAGGTTAGGTTTCTCAGGAGAGATTTATTTATCAGTATTATAACTTCTAAATCTACAATCTTTGCATAAATATGTTAATCAAATAGGTAGACTGCCTGTATTTTTCAGCATAGATGTGATATTTTACACTTGAAAATTTCCAGTAAGTATCAAGCAAAATATTGCTGGTCTGAAGTCTCTAGGAATAATTTGAGTTCAAGTTTTTACTTTCCTTTCTAATACCTGACAATTTATGATATGGACTTTACCCTGAAAATTTCCTCATTACCTCTATGTCTGCCTCAGGGAGCATGGAGTGGCTAACTCAGTCTACTGTCAGTAAATTTCCAGGATTTGGTTGTTTTCAGAACAATGTTTTGTGTGTGATTTAGTCAGTGATGATAAGCATGCTAATTCAACCTCCCCAACCTTTTTGGCGCCAGGGACCAATTTTGTGGAAGACAATTTTTTCATAGAGCGAGGGTCTAAGAGAGAGTTTCAGGATGATATACACATAACATTTACAGCACACTTTATTTCTAATCTAATGCTGTCACTGACCTGACAGGACAGACACATCAGTCTATGGCACGGAGGTCAGGGACCCCCACACTAATTGGTCACTTTGAGGTCAGAATACTAAAAATGTAGTCAGGTTCCAAAATTGATATTACAGTCTCGAGAAAACTTGCTATATTCATAGAATCTGATCATCTCTGAAGAGATAATGGCATCTTTGAAGCCAGTGAGGGGATGGCTAAGATCTCAGAAGTGAGTTGATAATTCCCAGGGATTCCACAGGACATTTTCTCTTCCCTCTAGAGACTCATAGGCAGAGGAAGAATATTATCTGTAAAAACTATCAGTTTGTCCTCAGCCAAGGTCATGAGCATTTCAGCAATAAAGCACCAAACAAATGTACTGTATTCTGCACATTTTCATGTGCTAGAGACACAGACATAATTTACTTGGCAATAATAGCAAATATCATAGTCAGGGCAGAAGTGCTTTCAAGGAGATTGAATCCATGCTCTGCACAATTAAGCAGTGCTACCCACCCAGTGAGGATGCTTTATAGTGTCTTATATTTTCATAACAGCCAGACTGTTGGTAAATTTAAATAAAAAGTTTAGTGCCTAGAACAGTGACTGACCCAGCTAATGAGATGTTAAATCAAAAGAAAAAAAAAATGATGGAAGGAGAGAAGGAGGAGAGAAAGGAAGGGGAAGGGAAAGGAAAAGAAGAAAGAAAAAAGATAAACACAAATCTCAGTTATAGTAAGACATAGAGCTAGATACATAGTGAAGACTAATCCAAAGCTCTGCTTTGATTTACAAAAAAGAGAACAAAATCTATAAGATAAGCAGCAATAAATGTGTCCTGTGGCTCTTAGGATATAATTTTACAGTAGCTTTGCTATAGGGCTTTCCAGGTGGCTCAGTGGTAAAGAATCCACCCGTCAATTCAGGAAATGTGAGTTCAATTCCTGGGTCAGGAAGATCCCCTGGAGAGGGAAATGGCAACCCAATCCAGTATTCTTGCCTGGAGAATTCCATGGACCGAGGAGCCTGGAGGGGCTACAGCCCATGTGGTTGCAAAGAGTTGTACACAACTTAGCAGTCAAACAGCAGCAGCAACAGCTTTGCTACTGTTTCAGACAAAATGCACAATATTTTTTACTATATTGTTCCCATAGAACTTTAGCCAAAAACAAGTTGAAACTATTCAGTAGCAATGGCTAGAATTGCCATGATGAACCCAAGTTTGAAAACCATGGTATAAGGTTAAAAACCTAGCATTTTAATATTATTATTAAAGGCTTTTGCCAAAAAAGAAAAATGGCACTTTTGCTTGTAGATGTATTTTTCAGGTTAGAGGATAGAAGGAAGGGAGTGAAGGCAATAATATTTTTTGGGTGCCTAGTATGTGTCTTGGTGCATTCTGTTTTTAGGTACACTAAACATCACCTAGACAGCATATTAAAAAAACAGAGACATTACTTTGTCAACAAAGGTCTGTCTAGTCAAGTCTATGGTTTTTCCAGTAGTCACGTATGGATGTGAGAGTTGGTTATAAAGAAAGCTGAGCACAGAAGAATTGATGCTTTTGAACTGTGGTGTTGGAGAAGACTCTTAAGAGTCCCTTGGACAGTAAGGAGATCCAACCAGTCCCTCCCAAAGGAAATCAGTCCTGAATATTCATTGGAAGGACTGATGCTGAAGCTGAAACTCCTGTACTTTGGCCACATGATGTGAAGAACTGATTCATTTGAAAAGATCCTGATGCTGGGAAAGATTGAAGGCGGGAGGAGAAGGGGACAACAGAGATGAGATGGTTGGATGGATCACCTCTTCAATGGACATGAGTTTGAGTGAACTCCAGGAGTTGGTGATGGACAGGCAGGCCTGGCGTGCTGTAGTCCATGGGGTTACAAAGAGGTAGACACGACTGAGCAACTGAACTGAACTTACTGAACATCACAGTGATTTTGCTAGACAGGCCAGTTGATAAAAACTGAGATTCAGAGAAATTGTCTAACTTTTTGCTACTAGATGAGAAAAGTGGGATTTACCTTTAATTTAATTTTTCCCAGATATGTTGAATTATTATTAATGGAACTGCCATCTGGTCACCAAACCAAGATTAACCAAAAATATTTTAATTCATGCAAAGTGTTTAGTGCAATAGCTAACACAAAGGAAGTTCTCTATAATGTTTAATGATGATAATGATCATATCAGAATTTTCCTTTGTACCCAAGTAGTCCTACACATTTCTCCTTATTATCTGCCTAATATTCTCTATTAGTTCCTTTCTTCAGCTCTGTATTCTAAAGCCTTGATTCAAGCTCATGTCATCTCTTCATTTGATCATAAATATTTTCAAATGATTTCTTATTTACAGTTTTGCCACCTCTTCCCAAAGCTACATCCATTCTTCATATTGTTACCATGTTTTTTCTAAAATGAAATTTATATTATTGCCTATTGCTTAAGATCCCTCAGTCATTCTCAGTAGAAGGTATGAATCCTTCTTTTCAGGGCATATAAATTGTCCTATCATATATCTAAAATATAAAAGCTACTATTTACTTACTTAACACATTATGTATTATCTCTCAACATTTCTATTTCCCAATAGCCAAGTTAAAATTCTTAAATGGTATAAATAATTCTGTGCTATCTGACAACCTGCCCTATTTTTAATTATTAAACATTAGCTCTCATCACTCCTATTTAGCTCATATTCTAGGACCCTAAAATTCAACTATCAGTTTCTTAGGTCTCCCAGAATATATCATGGCTTTGTGCTTTACACTGGTAGCTTTGACAATTAACTTATTGAAGGAAATGTATACTTACATATAAAGATTATTGTTGTTCTGTTGCTAAGTCACGTCTGACTCTTGGACTGAACCCTATGTCTGAACCCCATGGACTGTAGAACGCTGGATCCTCTGTCCTCCACTATCTCTTGGAGAGTGCTCAGATTCATGTCCATTGAGTCAGTAACATTATCTAACCATCTCATTCTCTGCTGGCCCCTTCTCCTTTTACCTTTAATCATTGCCAGCATCAGGTTCTTTTACAAAGTCAGCTCTTTGCCTCAGGTGGTCAAGGTATTGGAGCTTCAGCATAAGTCTATCCAATGAATATTCAGGGTTAATTTCCTCTAGGACTGACTGGGTTGATCTCCTTGCAGTCCAAGGGACTCTCAAGGCTCTTCTCCAACACCACAGTTCAAAAGCATCAATTCTTCGGCACTCAGCCTTCTTTATGGTCCAGCTTTCAAATCTGTACATGACTACTAGAAAAGCTATAATTTTGACTATATGGACTTTGGTCAGCAAAATGATGTCTCTGCTTTTTAATACGCTGTCTAGGTTTGTCACAGCTTTTCTTCCAGGGAGCAAGCATCTTTTTTCATGGCTGCAGTCAGCAACCACAGTGATTTTAGAGCCCAAGAAAATAAAATCTGTCACTGCTTCCAGTTTTTTCCTATTTGCCATGAAGTGATGGGACCAGATGCCATGATCTTAGTTTTTTGAATGTTGAGTCTTAAGCCAGCTTTTTCACTCTCCTTTTTACCCTCATCAAGAAGCTCTTTAGTTCCTCTTTAGTTCCAGCCCAGCATTTCACATGATGTACTCTGCATAGAAGTTAAATAAACAAGGTGACAATATACAGCCTTGTCATACTCCTTTCCCAATATTGAACTAGTCAGTTATTCCATGTGAAGTCCTAACTGTTGCTTCTTGACCCACTTAAAGATTTCTCAGGAGACAGGTAAGGTGGTCTGGTACTCCCAGCTCTTTAAGAATTTTGCACAGTTTGTTGTGATCCACACAGTAAAAGGCTCCACGTAGTCAAAAAGTAGAAGTAGATATTTTTTTCTGGAACTCCCTTGCTTTCTCCATGATTCAATGTATGTTGGCCATTTGATCTCTGGTTCCTCTGTCTTTTCTAAACCCAGCTTGTACATCTGGAAGTTCTTGTTTCATGTATTGCTGAAGCCTAGCTTGAAGAATTTTGAGCATAATTTTGCTAGCATGTGAAATGAGCTCAATTGTATCATAGTATGAGCTCTTCCAAAGAGTTATAAAGAGGTAGAAGGGAACAAAGACCACGAGGGTGAAGTTCATGATACTTTAGTATCTGAGTTGTTGTGTCACATTCTTTGATGATAGAAACAGGTTCTATGCCAAATTTCAGGCTTTACCCTATGCAGGCTGCTAATGTTACCTAGTGTCTGGAGAGGAAATAAATGCAATAGCATTCAGGATTCTCCAATAAACAAAAAGCCAATTTCTGAAGAGGCAGACAAACTGATTCTGGTATGGTCCATCTCTTGTGGCTTTCAGATCATCTTGCAGATTCTAATGATATCTGGCTCTCATATGAGAATAGGATATCTTTGTACCTTTTCTAACAGGGACTGCACAGGTTCTATCTCTAAAGATAATAAACTTTAGCAAGATGAAACTATAGTCTACAAAGCTGCATGGAGCCCTAGAACCAAGACTGATTTTTATCATCTCCCTCTTCTGCCACCCATTCAAGATTTCTCTCTTCCTTTGGCATTACTTTCTCTCATCTGGTTTGCTTGTTTGCTTAAATGACCTAGATATTAAATTCAAACTGAGTGTCTAGTTTCTCAGTTGGGCAAATATCATAGTGGTCATGGAAATATCAAATGATGTCCTATTGAATCACCTGGGTTCCTGATCTGCTTTTCCTTTCTCCAGTGCATATTTTTAACTATAGGTCTCTCTGGTAATCAAAGTCAGTTTCCATTTCTAGTAAAGTAACTCCATTTTTGTCTACTAGTATCTCTGCATGAGAAGCCAGAAGTAATCAAGTGATAGTTTCAGCTATCAGCAGAGTAAAACCTTCATTGTATTATCTGGTGGAAGTACTTCCCCTGTGCCTTACAGAGAATCAAGGCCTTTATCCAAGGTGAAATTGAAGATTTGGAAATAGAAAGATTAAAATCCATGAATAAGGTTGTTAACTATGATGGAGAGGTCGGTCATTCCTCTTGTACCCATAGGTTTTAGATTCATCTAGTCCAGCTGTCCAAGACGCAGATTCATATATAGGTCATTGATTTAGATCATATACCACATCCTAGAAGATAATATTCAGATCTTATTTTCAAGCTAAGCTGATACAACAGTTGTATCTTCAAAAAACAGCTCAAAGCATCTATCCATCTGGTTGCTTCTCCAGTAGATCTTTTGGTCATGTATCTGTTAATATCACATCTTTCTTATTTAATGTTCCTTGAACTAAAGCAGTATTATAGAATATTATGACTTAAAAAATCTGATATTTTGTATAATCTTAGGTTTAGGTGTGGGTGCTAGCACTGAAAATAGAAAAGACAAAGGTTTATATGGAGAGTATGTAACTGGTGTAGTAAAGAAATGGTGTTCTCTCCACCATGGTGGAAACGGTCCAGTGTAATCAGCCTGCCACCCATTAGTATGGCTTTATGGAGGATGTACCAAATCAAGGGTTCAACATCAATCTCTGCTGCTAGAGGTCTGGGTGTTCATCAATGGCAGTGGCTACATCACAGTAGGTAGGGAGCTCATGCTGCTAGATTCATACGTAGTTTCCAAGTATGCCACTATGATCAGTCTGTTCACAGATCCATTCACACTAAAATGCCAGGGAGTAGCTTCCAGAGTTTCTGTTCATCTGATTGTTGAGAGTTTACTCTATGGTGGCTGCTTTCTGGTAGTCATTTACTCATGATACAAAGATCTGAAGTCTTTCTGCATATTTATATAGGTTTATCCACATACTTTCCCTTCTTTAATACTTCAGTAATTTTTTCTCATACTTCTGACCAACTAAACAAGGTATTAATTTTTATCCAGAAGTTAATGCATTATCTATATCTGTTATGTATCTTCAGTATGAAGTGGATGTTCAAGCATCTGGCTCACAGATCTAGCCACTGGAAAAATATTTCTTTACCTGTGGTTTACAAAATTACACTTTAATGGGATTATAATCTAGCAACAGATTAATTCCAGCTAGTATCATCATCATATTATGTGAAATTACTCAGTGTCCCATTGTCATAGTCTTTACTAGAGCACAGGATCTGCAGCTTAATACATTTCATTTAATGAGCATGTTTATTTAAACAAAACACTACTAAATAATCTCCAATTAAAAGATAACATCCCAGACAAAATATTAAAGATACATCATATACAGGAAAATATAACATATCAAAATTTATGGGCTGCATCACAATCAGTGACAAGGAAACTTACAGTCCAAAATACAAAAATTGTAAATTAGAAAATAATCTAAACTTCTACATCATGGACATAGAGAAGAAGAGCAAAATAAAAGTAAACCTAGCAGAAAGATAAAAATGATAAAGGACAAAAGTCAATTAATTTAAAAACAAAAAACAATAGAGAAAACCAATACAACAAAGATCTGGGTTTTTTAATCAATAAAAGGGACAAATGTCTAGAAAGACTGAACAAAAAAGAGAAGGAGAAACACAGTGTACCAGTATTATGACTGAAACAGAGGATATCACTGCTACTGCTAAGTCACTTCAGTTGTGTTCAACACTGTGTGACCCCATAGACGGCAGCCCACAAGGCTCCGCCGTCCCTGGGATTCTCAAGGCAAGAACACTGGAGTGGGTTACCATTTCATCAAAAAGATGAAGACTTCCCTGGTGGTTCAGTGTTTAGGTATCCACCTGCCAATTCAAGGAATATGGGTTCCATCCTTGATCTGAGAAAAGTCCACTTGCTCCAGAGCAGCTAAGCCCATGTGCTCTAGAACCTGTGAGCCACAGCTATTGAGCCCGAGTGCTGCAACTACTGGAGCCTGTGCACTTAGAACCTAAGCTCCTCAACAAAGAAACCAACACAATGAGAACTCATGCACCACAGTGAAGAGTAGCTCCTGCTTATCACTTCTAGAGAAAGCCTGCATGCAACACTGAAGACCTCACGCAGCCGAATATAAATAATTTTTTAAAGATATGAAAAGTTCTATATATGTAAAATTGACAACTTAGATTGAATAAGCCTTTCATTAAACTACACAAATTACTATAACTCACTTAATATGATTGAGTAAATTTAATTCATATAGCTATCATTCATTCCCCCAGAAAAAAATCTCTAGACCCTAGATAGTTTCACTGGAGAATTCCTCAAACTTTGATGAGATTTTTTAACAGTTCAGTCGCTCAGTCATGTCCAACTCTTTGCGACCCCATGAATCACAGCACACCAGGCCTCCCTGTCCATCACCAACTCCCAGAGTTCATTCAAACTCACATCCATCGAGTCGGTGATGCCATCCAGCCATCTCATCCTCTGTCGTCCCCTTCTCCTCCTGTCCCTAGTCCCTCCCAGCATCAGGGTCTTTTCCAATGAGTCAACTCTTCACTTGAGGTGGCCAAAGTACTGGAGTTTCAGCTTTAGCATCAGTCCTTCCAATGAACACCCAGGACTGATTTCCTTTAGAATGGACTGGGTGGATCTCCTTGCAGTCCAAGGGACTCTCCAGAGTCTTCTCCAATACCACAGTTCAAAAGCATCAATTCTTCAGCACTCGGCTTTTTTCACAGTCCAACTCTCACATCCATACATGACCACTGGAAAAACCATACCCTGAACTTTCTTGCTTTTCCCATGATCCAGTGGATGTTGGCAATTTGATCTCTGCTTCCTCTGCCTTTTCTAAAACCAGCTTGAACATCTGGAAGTTCACAGTTCATGTATTGCTGAAGCCTGGCTTGGAGAATTTTGAGCATTACTTTACTAGTGTGTGAGATGAGTGCAGTTGTGTGGTAGTTTGAGCATTCTTTGGCATTGCCTTTCTTTTGGATTGGAATGAAACCTGACCTTTTCCAGTCCTGTGGCCACTGCTGAGTTTTCCAAATTTTCTGGCATATTGAGTGCAGCACTTTCATAGCATCATTTTCAGGATTTGAAATAGCTCAACTGGAATTCCATCACCTCCACTAGCTTTGTTCATAGTGATGCTTTCTAAGGCCCACTTAACTTCACATTCCAGATGTCTGGCTCTAGTGCTACACATAGAAATGTTCTAAACCCCAGAGATTCTCTACAATTTAAAAAGATCCCAAATGGGAAAAAAAAAAAAATCCCAGTATGAAATAGACACAGATTATGATCAAATTCAGGTCTAGGTATACAATCATAAGGTTATCAAATCTTCATGGATATTAAATTAGCAGCCTCTAAAGGTTTTTGATGTTAATGCTAGCATCATGATAGAAAAATTGATTAGATTGGGAAAACACAAGTGGGTAAACCTGAGACTCTTCAAATTCTTCTTACCCATCCTGCCTAGTACAGACAGTCCCTTGCCAATTACCATAGCTTCCCCTTTGCATGGAGATCGTGAGAAGACCTCACCTAAGCACGTGTCCAGTAAAATACTGTTCTCCTGAAATCCATCACCACCTATTGCCTCCAGCCCAATAACCAGAATCATGTTTCAGCACATTCTAAATGGACTGTAAAGCAATCCTATAAATGTAAACCAGGACACCTCAAAATATGAATCACCAGCTACTGAGCCCATATGTGTGGTCATGGATCATAAAGAGCAGCAGATGAAAAGATAAAGCTAAGCAGAAGAGAATTTATTCAGGAGGGTATTTAGCCATGACTGAGGATATGAAATATTGGCAAAAATAGCTGTAAATTTACCTAATAATTTTATGGAATGGCTTCTTGAAGCCTGAGCATGACAACAGTCGACAGTAAATGAGATTGAGACATTGTACCTTTATTTGACAGATTAATGAAGAAGGACTCAGAAACCTTAGGAGTTGGAAAGTTAGAATGAATTGATTCTGTAATGCCTAGGAAAAAACAATCTTTCTATTTCTATGAAATGAGCCCAGAAGACATTTTAAAATTATTATTGATATGGTAGTTTGAGCACGCTTTGGCATTGCCTTTCTTTGGGATTGGAATGAAAACTGACCTTTTCCAGTCCTGTGGCCACTGCTGAGTTTTCCACGTTTGCTGGCATATTGAGTGCAGCACTTTCACAGCATCACCTTTCAGGATTTGGAAGAGCTCCACTGGAATTCCATCACCTCCCCTAGCTTTGTTCGTAGTGATGCTTTCTAAGGCCAACTTGACTTCACATTCCAGGATGTCTGGCTCTAGGTCAGTGATCACACGATCGTGATTATCTGGGTCATGAAAATCTTTTTTGTAGTTCTTCTGTGTATTCTTGCCATCTCTTCATAATATCTTCTGCTTCTGTTAGGTCCATACCATTTCTGACCTTTATCAAGCCCATCTTTGCATGAAATGTTCCTTTGGTATGTCTGATTTTCTTGAAGAGATCCCTAGTCTTTCCCATTCTGTTGTTTTCCTCTATTTCTTTGCATTTATCGCTGAAGAAGGCTTTGTTATCTCTCCTTGCTATTCTTTGGAACTCTGCATTCAGATGTTTATATCTTTCCTTTTCTCCTTTGCTTTTCACTTCTCTTCTTTGCACAGCTATTTGTAAGGCCTCCCCAGATGGCCATTTTGCTTTTTTGCATTTCTTTTCCATGGGAATGGTCTTGATCCCTGTCTCTTGTGCAATGTCACGAACCTCATTCCATAGTTCATCAGGCACTCTATCTATCAGATCTAGGCCCTTAAATCTATTTCTCACTTCCACTGTATAATCATAAGGGATTTGATTTAGGTCATACCTGAATGGTCTAGTGGTTTTCCCTACTTTCTTCAATTTAAGTCTGAATTTGGCAATAAGAAGGAAAGTTATGACCAACCTAGATAGCATATTCAAAAGCAGAGACATTACTTTGCCAACCAAGGTTCGTCTAGTCAAGGCTATGGTTTTTCCTGTGGTCATGTATGGATGTGGGAGTTGGACTATGAAGAAGGCTGAGCGCCGAAGAATTGATGCTTTTGAACTGTGGTGTTGGAGAAGACTCTTGAGCGTCCCTTGGACTGCAAGGAGATCCAACCAGTCCATTCTAAAGGAAATCAGTCCTGGGTGTTATTTGGAAGGAATGATGCTAAAGCTGAAACTCCAGTACTTTGGCTACCTCATGCGAAGAGTTGACTCATTGGAAAAGACTCTGATGCTGGGAGGGATTGGGGGCAAGAGGAGAAGGGGACGACAGAGGATGAGATCGCTGGATGGCATCAATGACTCGATGGACGTGAGTTTGAGTGAACTCTGGGAGTTGGTGATGGACAGGGAGGCCTGGCGTGCTGCGGTTCATGGGGTCGCAAAGAGTCGGACATGACTGAGCGACTGATCTCATCTGATCTGATTGATATGGTAAAGAATGCCTTAATAAGTGAAACATCTGAACTTTGAAGAAAGAAGTGATGGCTAGTGGCTGCAGTCCAAAGGCAGTAAGAAGTGTTGCTATGTAATTAGGTGCCGACTCTCAGTGGGAAGGATGGGAATCCAGAATGGCATAGCTTAGGGAGCAGAACTTATCTGTGAGAAATAAGGGAGGCATAATTACTGTACTAGGCAACTGTTTCTTCCTATTGAAGACTAAGATAATAGCTAATAAATCATGACTTTCTTACACATTTGACTGATGTGTACCTGATGAGGCTATTCCTCCATTTATATAACAAAACAATTAAATGCTGGCAAACAGAGTGGAAATTATAATAATCTCAGAGTACGTGAAATTTTAAAATGCACTATGCATTTTGATAATCATTAGTAGAATCCTCCTTGGATGACTCTTAGGGGAAAAGTGTGTCATTTCATACAGAAAGATGATTTTTATGGTCATTAATGAATAATAAAAATTTCTCAAATTTTTTTTAATGGTCAAGTTTAAGGTCTCACCAATCTATTGAGTCAACTGAAATCATTTTGAAAGTGTTCAGTATATTAAGAACAATGGGATTAATAAGAAATTATTATTGTTTAATATATTTAGGACAGCCCTACTGTACAGTTAGCTCTCATTTGAGAACAAATACAGCCCATCAGTGCTGTGGACAGTGATCCACAGAAATAGCAATAAAAGGTTCATTTATCCTGGCATCCGACAAAGTTCAGGTTTCAGTCTCCAAGGGGAAACCAACACATTTGACTGTTCACCTCAACTAAACTGAACCAGAAAAATAAATCTGCTTTGAAAATACAGTGTTCTCAAGTTGAGTCTATGTGACATAGATTATTCTTGCTCTTCTGGACAATCTCTGCTGTCACTGTACTCTATTAACAAGGGGAAGGGAGAATGGCCTGAAATCACATCTTATTCATAGACAGACTTTTAAATCATATTTGTCAAGGGCTTCACTATGTTACCTTTAGAAGTTGTCAGGCATATTAATTTATACTCACATATGAGGCTGAATTGAATAACAATCTAACTAGCCATTGCTGACAGGAACACTGTTTGTACACAAATGAGACCAATGTACACAAAATAGACCAACTGTGGGAAATCCCTAGGTGCGGGAGTTTGTGTCCCTACTCTCACTGTTCTAGTTCACATTTATGGAAATGGAATGTTAATCGACTTGGGATTATGTCTCAGTAGAAATGTTCATCTCTAATCAAGAGTATAAATTGTATTGATACTTTGCTTCATTATTTTCTTTGTCTCCTCTCCGATAGGATTTATAACTGGTTGATCATTCTAAAATGTTGAAGTTAGTATCCAGAGAGGAAATAGAAATACGATATACACTAGAACACATGAAATCAGCATGTGAAAATATGATCAGAATACTATAAAATATTCTGGTCAAAAAGACTCTAGCCAAAGAGATGTCAAAAGCAACAGAATCCTGTGCAATTAAATGTAAACTGCATGAAAATCTATTAATAAAAATTAAATTGTTAGCTCTGTAGTAAGTTGAGAGATTGACTTTAGTTACTGTTTCTCTTAATTTTGCAAATTGAAGCAAAATGAACAATTTGTGCTGGGAAATTCCTCTGTTACTATGCACTGTGCCACTAGATAGAGAAATGCTATACCATGCGAAAAATCCCTGAAGTTCATTTATTACTTGCTCAGCTGTAGCCTGAAGAGGGATGTAAGGATAAGCATCAGGGGCTTCGAAAGTCTTCTCCAAGAATTCGAAGCAGTGTAAGACAAAAACTCACTCAACCCAAACAAAGTTCTGTCAGACATTTGAACTTTGTGGCAGCAAAAAGCAAAACATTTTAAACAACATCTGTGCTCTGTAATTGACTCAACCTTAATGGAAGATACTAACAGAGTAAAATACCAAGGCAGGATTTCAGCAAATGGCAAGTTATTTCATAAAGAGCTCTGCTCAAGATAATTTATAAGAAAGAGGAAGGCTTACTTAAAGCTGCCACTTAGGATTGAATGAAGTCAAATCAATTTCATAGTTCCTTTAAATTTTATTGATGTTTCTTCAACTTTTGTATTTCACAGAGTTGAAATAACAAAAACATCTCTAAAGTGCCTCAATTTTAAATCCACTTTAAACTCAATTTTTATCTTCTTAATTTCTTTTTTAAGAGAAAAGATTTGTTTCCATTTCAGGGACTCTGAATACAGCAGTAGAAACCATCGTACTAAAGAGTGTTCTGACAACTTTTGGTAGTTAACTGAAGTGTGGGCAGAAAGCCAAAGAACCTGTTCTTCCTCTGTGAAGGTATAGGTTATAATACTTGGCACTTGTGTTTAGGGGTGAAGAAGAAAGGAGGGCTCTACATAAAATGTATAAAGCAAGATGTGCTGGAGAGTATTGCAGCAAGTTGTATGGTAGAGTCTGTCACCTGATTTGGCTCTGCTCTAGGCCCTGCGGACCAGATCAGCTTTGTAGCCCAAAGTTTTCCACATTTCCATTTGTCACCATTAGGCAATCATTGTCCTGCAACTGATAAATGCTACTCATTTTCCTTTACTTGTAGCTTCAGAATATTTTCAAGGAATAATTGTATGTATGCATCTGTAAAATAGCATTTTGCTTTTTTAAAAACTTTTAATTCTAGGATAGTTGCTTTACAGTATTGTGTTGGTTTCTGCTGTGCAAGAATGTGAATCAGATGTAGTATCCCCTCCCCCTTGGAGTCTCCCTCCCACCGATCCCCCAACACCCTACACTTCTATATAAGCACAGAGCACTGGGCTGAGCTCCCTGTGTTTTACAGCAACTTCCCACTATCTAGCTGTTTTACACATGGTCGTGCATATATTTCAGTGTTTTGTCAGAATCTCCCTCACCAAAAAACAGCTTTGAGAGCCTTGTTGCTCTCCTGGTAGAATTAAAACTCAGAGATGCAATGTAACAAAGTCTATTTCCAAAATTTGATCTTCACTACTCAGAAGCAACTCCATATTATTACATTTTAATATTGATATTTTAATGTGTGTCTACATTTTAATCCCCCCCGCCTTGAGTTCAGTTCAGTTTAGTCACTTAATTGTGTCCAGCTCTTTGTGACCCCATGGACTGCAGCACACCAGGCCTCCTTGTCCATCACCAAATCCCAGAGTTTATTCAAACTCATATCCATTGAATCAGTGATCCATCCAATCATCTCATCTCTGTCTCGTCCCCTTCTCCTCCTGCCCTAAATCTTTCCCAGCATCAGGGTTTTTTCAAATGAGTCAGTTCTTCACAACAGGTGGCCAGAGTACTGGAGTTTCAGCTTCAGCATCAGTCCTTCCAATGAATATTCAGGACTGATTTCCTTTAGGATGGACCGTTTGGATCTCCTTGCTGTCCAAGGGACTCTCAGGAGTCTTCTCCAACACCACAGTTCAAAAGCATCAATTCTTCTGTGCTCAGCTTTCTTTATAGTCCAACTCTCACATCCATACATGACTACTGGAAAAATCATAGCTTTGACTAGAGGAACCTCTCTTGGCAAACTATTGTCTCTGCTTTTTAATATGCTATCTAGGTTGGTCAAAACGTTTCTTCCAAGGAGCAAGCGTCTTTTAATTTCATGGCTGAAGTCACCATCTGCAGTGATTTTGGAGCCCCCCAAAATAAAGTCTCTCCCTATTTCCCCAGCTATTTACCATGAAGTGATGGGACTAGATGCCATGATCTAGTTCTCTGAATGTTGAGTTTTAAGCCAGCTTTTTCACTCTCCTCTTTCACCTTTATCAGGAGAATCTTTAGTTCTTTGCTTTCTGCCATAATGGTGGTGTTATCTGCATATCTGAGGTTATTGATATTTCTAGCAGCAATATTGATTCCAGCTTGTGCTTCATCCAGTCCAGCATTTCTCGTGATAAACAGTGCATGTAAGTTAAATAAGCAGGGTGACAATATACAGCCTTGACGTACTCCTTTCCTAATTTGGAATGAGTCTGTTCTTCCATGTCCAGTTCTAACTGTTGCCTCTTGACCTGCATGCAGATTTCTCAGGAGGCAGGTCAGGTGGTCTGGTAGTCCCATCCCTTAAAGAATTTTTCACAGTTTGTTGTGATCCACACAGTCAAAGGCCTTGGCATAGTCAATAAAGCATAACTAGATGTTTCTCTGCAATTCTCTTGCTTTTTTGATGATCCCAAAGATGTTGGCAATTTGATCTCTGGTTCCTCTTCCTTTTCGAAATCCAGCTCAAGCATCTGGAAGTTCAGGGCTTAGGTACTATTGAAGCCTGGCTTTAAGAATTTTGAGCATTATTTTGCTAGCGTGTGAGATGAGTGCAATTGTGTGGTAGTTTGAGCATTCTTTGGCATTGCCTTTCTTTAGGATTGCAGTGAAACCTGACCTTTTCCAGTCCTGTGGCCAGTGCTGAGTTTTCCAAATTTGCTGGTATATTGAGTGCAGCACTTTCACAGCATCATCTTTCAGGATTAGAAATAGCTCAATGGGAATTCCATCACCTCCACTATCTTTGTTCGTAGTTATGCTTCCTAAAGCCTACTTGACTTCACATTTCAGGATATCTAGCTCTAGGTGAGTGATCACACCATTGTGATTATCTGAGTCATGAAGATCTTGTATTTGTAAGGCCTCCTCAGACAACTATTTTGTCTTTTTGCATTTATTTTTCTTGGGTATGGTCTTGATCCCTGTCTCCTGTACAATGTCATGAACCTCCATGCATAGATTTTCAGGCACTCTGTCTATCAGATCTAATCCCTTGAATCTATTTGTCATTTCCACTGTGTAATTGTAAGGGATTTGATTTAGGTCATACCTGAATGGTCTGGTGGTTTTCCCTACTTTCCTCAATTTAAGTCTGAATTTGGCAATATGGATTTCATGATCTGAGCCACAGTTAGCTCTAGGTCTTGTTTTTGCTGACTGTATAGAGCTTCTCCACCTTTGGCTGCAAAGAATATAATCAGTCTAATTTTGGTATTGACCATCTGGTGATGTACACATGTAGAGTCTTCTCTTGTGTTGGTGGAAGAGGGTGTTTGCTTTGAGCAGTGTGTTCTCTTGGCAAAATCTATTAGCCTTTGCCCTGCTTCATTCTCTACTCCAAGGCAAATTTGCCTGTTACTCCAGGTATCTCTTGACTTCCTACTTTTGCCTTCCAGTCCCCTATAATGAAAAGGGCATCTTTTTTTTTTTTTGGCGGTCACTCAGTCGTGTCCAACTCTTTGCGACCCTGTGGACTGTAGCCCACCAGGCTCCTCCATCCATGGGATTCTCCAGGCAAGAATACTGGAGTGGGTTGCCATTTCCTTCCCCAGGGGATCTTCCCGACCCAGGGATTGAACCCAGGTCTCCTGCAATGCAGGCAGACGCTTTAACCTCTGAGCCACCAGGGAAGCCCAAAAGAAAAATTAAAATAAAGCCTACAGCAGCTGGTATTCCCAGGCAGTCTCCCATCCAAGTATTAACCAAGCCCGACCCTGCTTAGCTTCCGAGATCAGAGGAGATCGGGCGTGTTAAGGGTGATATGGCCAGAGACTAGGTCTTCATAGAACCGTTCAACTTCAGCTTCTTCAGCATAATTGGTTGGGTCATAGACTTGGATTACTGTGATATTGAATGGTTTCCCTGAAGTGTTCAAATTATTTCTGTGTATTGTTTCATGATTAAACGACAGTTGTTTCATTTTTTTCTGCATGGATTTAGTTTCATATAATTACAATAATATATTTTTTTTAGTTTAATAAGATTATATGTTAAGTATTTTCCAAAGTTTTTACATCATTTTAATAAAACATAGTGCTAGTGGGATTTTTCCCTTTGAATTTTTTTTTTTTCTTGTTGTAGCCTTTTCTTTTTCACTTAAGGAGAGTTTTTAACACTTCTTATAAGATTAGCTTAGAATTAATATTGATGAATTCTTTCACTTTTTGTCTATCTTAGGAGCTCTTTATTTCTCTAAATCTGGATAATAACAAATCTGAATAATAACCTTGCTGGGTAGAATATTTAAATTGTAGGTTTTTCCCTGTCAGGATTTTAAACATATCATGTCACTCTGCCAGCCTGCAAAGTTTCTGCAGAAAAATCAGCTGTCAGTCATTTAGTGGTTCCCTTGTGCTTGTCTCTGTTTTTCTCTTGTTGCCTTTAGAATCCTCTGTGCTTTGATGTTTGCCATTTATTTATGATACGTCTTGGTTTTGTCTCTGGGTTAATCTTGTTTTGGACTCATTGTGCTTCATTTTTCTGGCAATCTGTTTCCTTCTTCAGGTTGGGGTAAGCTTTCAGCCATGATTCCATCAGATATATTCTCTAACCCTTTTAATGTTTCTTCTCTTTCTGGGACACTTATAATGCGAATGTTAGTACCCTTGATGTTGTCTCAAAGGTACCTTAAACTATTTTTATTTTTAAAAACGTGCTTCTTTTTGATATTCTGATTGAGTGATTTGATTTCAGGGATTCTATCTTCCAGATTACTCATGCATTCTTCTATATCACCTAATCTGCTATTCATTTCACTAGATAGAGAAGAAAAAGGAGTTCAAAGTGGCACTTAGAGGAAGTGGCAACTAGAAAAAGCCCACAAAGGGAACAAAGAAAGAAAGCCTGTGAAAAACCGCAGCTCTGAATGAGAGCCTCTGATGTGAAAACACACCCAAACACACCCCCTTCCCTGATTGGCCTTGAACATACACCCTATTTGCATCCCCTCCCCTGATTGGTGATGGGTAACAGCCCCAATTTGCATGGGGAATAGCCAATCAAGACCCAGGAATGGCCAAAAGGAAGAGACAAAAATATAAAAGAGGGAAGTCAAATGGGTTGAGACCACTCTTAAGGGTTTAGTCTGCTTTCACATCTTGAGAGTGTATTGCATGCTGTCTGCTTAATAAATCCTGCCTGCTGGAGCTGTAACTAGTCTGTTGTGCCAGTTCTTTGCTATGGTGAGACAAGAAAAACTGACCTGACAATTCCCTCTAGTGTATTTTTATTACAATTACTGTATTCTTTTTCATATATTCTAGTTTTTGTTAAAATTATCAGTAGGTTTGTCTATTCTTTCCTGTGTTTAGTTAGCATTCTTATTACTATTACTTTGAACTTTCTATCAGTTGAATTATTTATCTCTATTTCATTAGGGCTTTTCCCCAAGTTTTTCCCTTATTCTTTTATATGAAATACATTCCTCTGACTTCTCAGTTTAATTTTTTCTGTCTCTGTGGAATTATGTGAAACAATTATCTGTCCTGGTCTTGGAGGCATGTACTTGTGTGGAAGTGTCCCTATGCAATCTGAGTAAGCCCAGTGGCTTTGGTGGGAAAGCTGGATCTGAAGTAAGTGCAGGCTGTGTCTTCCCTGGAGGTGTGCTGGCAGCTGCAGCCTTGGTGGGAGGTAGGGCTGAAGTTGGAGAGGATAGATCTAGAAGCAGGTGTCTAGAACCATAGGCTTCCTTTATGCTCAATGGCCTTATCAAGGACAGAGGTGAGTCCAAGGGCATGAAGTAAAAATCGTGAGAAAATTGGTTTTCTCCCAGTTGTGATGAAAGTCTCTGCCTTGATTTGGAGCATGGCTGCATTGTGAGGGTTTGGGGCTGCATTTCTGTGCTGGTTTCACTTTTTCCCATAGTGTACATGTCTCGGTTAGAGGCTGTGGTGTGGCAAGAAGAATTGGTATCACACTACTGAATTGGTTTTGCATCCATCCAAGTGTGCAGGGACTGATGCTCCTGCTGTGGTGTTTATTCTTTTCTCATATAAGCATTTAAGATCAAAGGGTTTGATGAAACTACAGCTTTACCTATATTTAGCAAGTATGGACATATTGTATTTTCATTATTAATTTAGTTCTTAATATATTTCAATCTCTATTATAGCTTATTTGGGATCATGAGTTATTTGCAAGATTCTGCATGATTGTTTTTTAGCCAGATATTTTTGGATGTGGATATTTGTTTCCTACTGTTCTTTTCCAGCTTTTAAATTTAGCTGACTTTTGCTCAGTTCTGTGTAATTCAGTTCTTGTAATTCTCAGTTCTGTGTAATTCCTTATGATATGTTGTATAATCTATTAATTGATAACTTTTTATAATGTTTCTTTTATACGCAGTAGTCAGTAGTGCTATTTAACAAAATACTTCCAATTCTTTCTAGTTGTTATGAAGCATGTATTGTATTGCTAAGTGTCTAATAATCACCGTAACTCAATGCTTAATTGCACTGCTATGTGGCACCAGCATGAAATGCATTTTTGTTGTGTTAACCCACTGAGATTTGATTCTTTTTGTTACTGCGGGATTATAAACCAATCCTGATTTGTGGATAGATGATGTTAGAAGCCTGGCAGTGAAAAAAGGTGGTAATCCATGTTATACATTAACAAAATACTTAATAAAACTACCACCTGTTATAACTTGGATGTCCAATCATGCATCTAATGATTGTGTAGCACTAGGAGAAGTAGTTGAAAATCCAAACAATATTGGCATGTATCAGTTGGCAGTAGCTGTTTTTATGAAGCTATTATGAAAGAGGCTTAAAGAATGTGTGCTTATAAAACATATAAATCTCATCATTTGGCACAGGGTTTCTTTAAAGTCTATCAGATCAACTTGTTAATTGTTGTTGCAATCTACTATATTAAATTCTGTCTAGCTATTACTTTCTGAGATTATTTTAAAATCTTTTACCATGTGAAAGTTAAAAATTTCTTGAACAGAGCCTAAAAAATATTAGGTAAAACATTCTTGTCAAATTAGTTGTTAATAGAATTACAAACTTCTGTTGCTCAAAAGACACCAGTAAAATTAATGAAAAGGCAAACCGGGAAATAGAAAAAGGTATTTTGAGTAAAAACAGCAAATAGCTTAAGTCTATCCCGGAGGAGCAACCCATGCCCTGAGGTCAGGGGCAGTGGCCGGGAGGACCAACTCCACGTCCAAGAAGCCGTGGCTGTGTGGGCGCAGGAGGTCCTAGAGGAGCTATCCCACATTGAAGGTCAGGAAGGGTGGCCATAAGGAGAGACCCCTTGTCCAAGGTAAGGAGCAATGGCTGCGCTTTGCTGGAGCAGCCGTGAAGAGATACCCCACGTCCAAGGTAAGACAAACACAAATAAGACAGTAGGTGTTGCAAGAGGGCATCAGAGGGCAAACACACTGAAACCATACTCACAGAAAACTAGTCAATCTAATCACACTAGGACCACAGCCTTGTCTAACTCAATGAAACTAAGCCATGCCCGTGCGGGCGGGTCATGGTGGAGAGATTTGACAGAATGTGGTCCACTGGAGAAGGGAACGGCAAACCACTTCAGTATTCTTGCCTTGAGAACCCCATGAACAGGATGAAAAGGCAAAATGATAGGATACTGAAAGAGAAACTCCCCAGGTCAGTAGGTGCCCAATATGCTACTGGAGATCGGTGGAGAAATAACTCCAGAAAGAATGAAGGGATGGAGCCAAAGCAAAAACAATACCTAGCTATGGATGTGACTGGTGATAGAAGCAAGGTCCAATGCTGTAAAGAGCAATATTGCATAGGAACCTGGAATGAAGGGTCCATGAATCAAGGCAAATTGGAAGTGGTCAAACGAGATGGCAAGAGTGAATGTCAACATTCTAGGAATCAGCAAACTGAAATGGACTGGAATGGGTGAATTTAACTCAGATGACCATTATATCTACTACTGTGGGCAAGAATCCCTCAGAAGAAATGGAGTGGCCATCATGGTCAACAAAAGAGTCCAAAATGCAGTACTTGGATGCAATCTCGAAAATGACAGAATGATCTCTGTTCGTTTCCAAGGCAAATCATTCAATATCACAGTAATCCAAGTCTATGCCCCAACCAGTAATGCTGAAGAAGCTGAAGTTGAATGGTTCTATGAAGACCTACAAGACCTTTTAGAACTAACACCCAAAAAAGATGTCCTTCTCATTATAGGGGACTGGAATGCAAAAGTAGGAAGTCAAGAAACACCTGGAGTAACAGGCAAATTTGGCCTTGGAATACGGAATGAAGCAGGGCAAAGACTAATAGAGTTTTGCCAAGAAAATGCACTGGTCATAACAAACACCCTCTTCCAACAACGCAAGAGAAGACTCTGTACATGGACATCACCAGATGGTCAACACCGAAATCAGACTGATTATATTCTTTGCAGCCAAAGATGGAGAAGCTCTATACAGTCAGCAAAAACAAGACCAGGAGCTGACTGTGGCTCAGACCATGAACTCCTTATTGTCAAATTCAGACTTAAATTGAAGAAAGTAGGGAAAACCACTAGACCATTCAGGTATGACCTAAATCAAATCCCTTATGATTATACAGTGGAAGTGAGAAATAGATTAAAGGGCCTAGATCTGATAGATAGAGTGCCTGATGAACTATGGAATGAGGTTCGTGACATCGTACAGGAGACAGGGATCAAGACCATCCTCATGGAAAAGAAATGCAAAAAAGCAAAATGGCTGTCTGGGGAGGCCTTACAAATAGCTGTGAAAAGAAGAGAAGTGAAAAGCAAAGGAGAAAAGGAAAGATATAAACATCTGAATGCAGAGTTCCAAAGAATCGCAAGAAGAGATAAGAAAGCCTTCTTCAGCGATCAATGCAAAGAAATAGAGGAAAACAACAGAATGGGAAAGACTAGGGATCTCTTCAAGAAAATCAGAGATACCAAAGGAACATTTCACACAAAGATGAGCTCGATAAAGGACAGAAATGGTATGGACCTAACAGAAGCAGAAGATATTAAGAAGAGATGGCAAGAATACACAGAAGAACTGTACAAAAAAGATCTTCATGACCCAGATAATCACGATGGTGTGATCACTGACCTAGAGCCAGACATCCTGGAATGTGAAGTCAAATGGGCCCTAAAAAGCATCACTACAAACAAAGCTAGTGGAGGTGATGGAATTCCAGTTGAGCTATTTCAAATCCTGAAAGATGATGCTGTGAAAGTGCTGCACTCAATATGCCAGCAAATTTGGAAAACTCATCAGTGGTCACAGGACTGGAAAAGGTCAGTTTTCATTCCAATCCCAAAGAAAGGCAATGCCAAAGAATGCGCAAACTACCGCACAATTGCACTCATCTCACATGCTAGTAAAGTAATGCTCAAAATTCTCCAAGCCAGGCTTCAGCAACATGTGAACCGTGAACTTCCTGATGTTCAAGCTGGTTTTAGAAAAGGCAGAGGAACCAGAGATCAAATTGCCAGCATCTGCTGGATCATAGAAAAAGCAAGAGAGTTCCAGAAAAACATCTATTGACTATGCCAAAGCCTTTGACTGTGTGGATCACAATAAACTATGGAATATTCTGAAAGAGATGGGAATACCAGATCACCTGATCTGCCTCTTGAGAAATTTGTATGCAGGTCAGGAAGCAACAGTTAGAACTGGACATGGAAAAACAGACTGGTTCCAAATAGGAAAAGCAGTTCGTCAAAGCTGTATATTGTCACCCTGTTTATTTAACTTATATGCAGTGTACATCATGAGAAACACTGGACTGGAAGAAACACAAGCTGGAATCAAGATTGCCAGGAGAAATATCAATAACCTCAGATATGCAGATGACACCACCCTGATGGCAGAAAGTGAAGAGGAACTCAAAAGCCTTTTGATGAAAGTGAAAGAGGAGAGTGAAAAAGTTGGCTTAAAGCTCAACATTCAGAAAACGAAGATCATGGTATCCGGTCCCACCACTTCATGGGAAATAGATGGGGAAACAGTGGAAACAGTGTCAGACTTTATTTTTCTGGGCTCCAAAATCACCGCAAATGGTGACTGCAGCCATGAAATTAAAAGACGCTTGCTCCTTGGAAGCAAAGTTATGACCAACCTAGATAGCATATTCAAAAGCAGAGACATTACTTTGCCAACAAAGGTTCGTCTAGTCAAGGCTATGGTTTTTCCTGTGGTCATGTATGGATGTGAGAGTTGGACTGTGAAGAAGGCTGAGCACTGAAGAATTGATGCTTTTGAACTGTGGTGTTGGAGAAGACTCTTGAGAGTCCCTTGGCCTGCAAGGAGATCCAACCAGTCCATTCTGAAGGAGATCAGCCCTCGGATTTCTTTGGAAGGAATGATGCTAAAGCTGAAACTCCAGTACTTTGGCCACCTCATGCGAAGAGTTGACTCACTGGAAAAGACTCTGATGCTGGGAGGGATTGGGGGCAAGAGGAGAAGGGGACGACAGAGGATGAGATGGCTGGATGGCATCACTGACTCGATGGACATGAGTCTGAGTGAATTTCGGGAGTTGGTGATGGACAGGGAGGCCTGGCGTGCTGCAATTCATGGGGTCGCAAAGAGTCGGACACAACTGAGCGACTGATCTGATCTGATAGTACTCAGAACTTCCTGCAAATCAGTTAGAATAACAAAAAGTTCAAACCAAAAGAAAAAATATATATATGTATACACAAAAGATGTATGGAGACTTCATCAAAAAGCTAATAAACCTTTGAAAAGATTCTTAAGGAAATGCAAATAAAAATCTCAATAAGAAACTGATATTTACCAAAAACTGTTCAAGTGAAAAAATAAAAAATACTCTCATATACTGCTGCTGGGAGTGTACATTTGTATAACCCCTTTGTAAAAGTGTTTTGCAGTATCAATTAAAGCTCAAATTGATAGCTATGTCCTAGCTTTCCCAGTCACACAGTAAAGATCTTTGAGGATCCCAGCTTTATGTTAAGAAAACCCACTGAACTCAGTAAGCCAGGCTAGTCATAGGACTAATCTCATTTTTTTGCCTTCTCTCTGAAAGAACTGTTCTGTGCTGCCTATTGCCTAATATCTTAAAATGATCGTTTCAACTATTTAACTGGTTTTTAGTATTTCAAGGCAGGAAGGTAAACTGTTTCATACTGCTCGTCCATCTTGGTTGAAAGCTGATGTTGTGTGACTTTTTGTTGACTTTCTGCTCTGGCCATTTCATCCCTCTGCTGGCACAGGACATGCAGCTACAGCTGCCCTAGTGGCATACCTGTGCTGTGATGCTGGGCTCAATTCCAAAAATTTTTGCCAATAACCTGAAACACTTTAAACTCATGCATAGTTTGTGATTTTTTTTTTTTTTTACTTTTCTACCCTTTTTTCCAGCAATTTAACAGGAAATTAAAATTTTTTCTTTCCACATACTTTGATTTTTTTTAAAAAATCTCTTTATTACAAACATATGTTCACATTTTCCCAAAAAGGAAAATGTAAATCCTAGCTGATAATTCAGAGAAAGCAATGGCACCCCACTCCAGTACTCTTGCCTGGAAAATCCCATGGACGGAGGAGCCTGGTAGGCTGCAGTCCATAGGGTCGCTAGGAGTCGGACATAACTTCGTAATTTTCAAGTAGACAACCTGAGCGACTTCTCTTTCACTTTTCACTTTCATACATTGGAGAAGGAAATGGCAACCCACTCCACTGTTCTTGCCTGGAGAATCCCAGGGACAGGGGAGCTTGGTGGGCTGCTGTCTATGGGGTCACACAGAGTCGGACAAGACTGAAGTGACTTAGCAGCAGCAGCAGCACCAGCAGCAGCTGATAATTGTATTTCAGTTTGGGGATTTGCAATGAGACCACCTATCTGAACTTGCTTTTCTGTGTTTTCATATGTTGATGACAGCAGAAAATGCTATTCTTATGTATTATTAAATTTTATGATAAAACTCTCTAAAATGCTTGGAATTGCTTATTAAGATGCTATAAAACTGAAACTATTCTTGAACTTAAAATTTCTATGAATATGGATAAGCTACTAAAATGTGTGATGGCCTAAGTGTAAAACAACGGTAGTTAAATTTCTCTTTAAGTTCATTTTTTTGTCTTATTTTATTCAACAGAGAACGAAAAGTTGTATTCTTTTTGATATTTTGTTGTTGTTTCTCTTGATGTGGAAGAAGAATGCGTGTAATTAGGGTACCATTAAATAACCATAGTAATTAACAGTGACTCAGAAACTTACTAAAGAACCTGTATTTAATTTTTAAAGTTTTTATGTAATTTTAAAGTATACTTTCCATTTACAGTTATTGCAAAATATTGGCTATATTCCCTGTTTTGTATAATATACATTTGAGCCTATCTTACAGCCAGTAGTCCATACCTCCTACTCCCCCACTTTTTAACTTTGCTCCTTTGTTTAGCAAGGCACTGATTGGCAAAATGATTAAATAGCTAAAGTTAATTTTTTGTGTGTGAAAAGTGAAAGTCGCTTAGTCATGTCCGACTCTTTGTGACCCCATGGACTATGTAGTCTTTGAAATTTTCCAGGCCAGAACACAGGAGCAGATAGCCTTTCCTTTCTCCAGGGGATTTTCCCAACCCAAGGATGGAACCCAGGTCTCCGGCATTGCAGATTGATTCTTTATCAGCAGAGCCACAAAGGAAATCCAAGCATACTGGATTGGGTAGCCTATCCTTTCTCCCAACCCAGGGATCTAACGGGGTGTCCTGCATTGCAAGCGAATTCTTTACCAACTGAGTTATCAGGGAATTCCCCTCCTCCCCAGTTTTTGTTTTTGTTTTTTTTTTTTTTGGTTACTCCCATTGAATTCACCTCTACTTCCTTGTTTTACTCTGGGGTAGCCTATAACTTGGCTGTAAGTCATATGCCTTTCCAGGATGTTAGTACCTACGGCCATGGATGTCGATATTGTCCTACTAGGTTCTCTTTTGCTTGCTTCTCTGCAAAATAGTATATATTGAATCTCATAAGCATAGTTGAAATTATTTGTTACTAATGGTTTAATACAGAATCAGCAACTTTCTCTCAGTAAGGGGCCAGATAGATAGTAAATATTTTTCAATTTTAGGCCCTTCAGACTCTGTTGCACCTACTCAGCTCTGTCACTGTGACACAAAAACAGCTCTAGGCACAATGTAAATGAATAGGTGAGGCTGTCTACCATTAAAACTGTAGGTACAAAAAGGCAATGGGCCAGATTTGGCCTGTGGCCATAATTTGCTGAATTCTAATTGAATATCTTCCCAAAGCAGTATGTTAGAATTTTGACAGAAACCTCTGGGAAACCCTGTAACTGAAGTTTTAAAACTGGGTTTTCATATGGCAATAGAGCTGTAAGTTATACATTTCTAAGCCATTCAGCATCCAGAGCAAATCGAGTTACTAAACAGATACATATGCATATGAAGAGTGCCTCATGAAAAAGTTTTTTCACAGTTTTTCATATTTACAATACTTTATAGGCAGTATATGAGAGTTTAATGTCCACTGCAATTAAAGCAATACCAAAAAAAGCAAGGCTGATTTTTATTAACTTTCAAAAGCATTGTCAACTGATGATTATAGTACTTGAATAACATTTTTAAGTAACAGAAATTATGCAGTGGTCAGATACGGAGTTTGGTAAATTACTTAGTATCCCATTTAAAAGAAGCCTCATTTTTTTTTCAAAATTATTTTCTAATATGGATATATACTCATTGTTTTTCAAAATTATTTTCTAATGTGGATATATACTCATTTTCTAATATGGATATTTTAAGAGTGGAGGTCTACCCTTAAAATATCCAAATGAAGATCCATGCTGCTACTGCTACTAAGTCGCTTCAGTCGTGTCCAATTCTGTGTGACCCCAGAGACGGCAGCCCACCAGGCTACCCATCCCTGGGATTCTCCAGGCAAGAACACTGGAGTGGGTTGCCATTTCCTTCTCCAATGCATGACAGTGAAAAGTGAAAGTGAAGTCGTTCAGTCATGTCCGACTCCTAGCGACCCCATGGACTGCAGCCTACCAGGCTCCTCTGTCCATGGGATTTTCCAGGCAAGAGTACTGGAGTGGGGTGCCATTGCCTTCTCTGATGAAGACCCATACATAAGCTATAAGTCTCAGTGGGAAGCATGATTTTCTGTTAACTAACTTTGAATAATATCATCAATGTAATTTCTCCCTAACGAAGGAGCAGTTCTCTACTGGTTAATGTTTCTCTACTGCTATATGTAGGCCTTCCCTGGTGGCTCAGAGGTTAAAGCGTCTGCCTGCAATGCAGGAGACCTGGGTTCGATCCTTGGGTCGGGAAGATTCCCCTGGAGAAGGAAATGGCAACCCATTCCAGTATTCTTGCCTGGAGAATCCTCATGGATAGAGGAGCCTGGTGGGCTACAGTACACGGGGTCAGAAAGAATCATCAGACATGACTGAGTGACTTCACTTTCACTGCTATATGTAGACTGTGGAGAAGGCAATGGTACCCCACTCCAGTACTCTTGCCTGGAGAATCCCATGGACGGAGGAGCCTGGTAGGCTGCAGTCATGGGGTCGCCAAGAGTCGGACGCGTCTGAGCAACTTCACTTTCACTTTTCACCTTCATGCATCGGAGAAGGAAACGGCAACCCACTCCAGTGTTCTTGCCTGGAGAATCCCAGGGACTGGGGATCCTGGTGAGCTGCTGTCTATGGGGTCACACAGAGTCAGACACAACTGAAGTGACTTAGCAGCAGCAGCATATCTAGACTGTAGAGTTGCATTTCTTTCCTTTAACAAAAAATCTAGTTTGAATAAATTTTTCTTTGGAACTTGTCAGAAATACCATGGGTTTTCAAATAAGACTTATATGGTTTTACTAAAAAGTTGTGGATGGCTTTGAAGACTACGTCCATGGTTTCAGGTGATTTGGGGGAAAAAATTAGTCAACCAGTGTTTTCTGCCATACTGTCACTTCTAGCTCTTTAGGTGTCTTTTGTGTTGGTAGCTTTGCTGTAAAATATTCCAGCTGAGATATATTTGGCAATTGTAATGACATTCTTTTCTTGGCTAAATCCAGGTGACTTAATAAGTTTCTTGAAACTACATACAAGAATAGAAAGCATTATTAAACCATTTAGAACATTTTTAAAAAGCATATTCAAAGATTACAGTGGTCACTAGGCAGGAACATTCCATTTCTTATGGCAGTAAGAATTCGATGAGCTTTTATAATAACAGGTAGGTCAGGATCTCAAGTAATTTTTCAAGTCATTTCACAATAATTCCAAAGTTATACATTTATTCTTGAAATTAATAGTGTGCCATAAATCTTGACTTTCATTTTTACTTAAAAACCCATACCTTCATTTATTCAATCTTGAACCTACTACGTGCTAAGATTTGGGAAGTGAAAGATGAACAAATTAGGTGTAATTTCTGCCCTGATAAAATTAACAGTCAAGCTGGCCAAATCAGACACTAAACAAGTAGAAATCTATGTATAATAATTTCATTGTATACTAAACTGATACATATGCATATGTATCATATGCATACGATACATATGCTATATAAGTGCTTCATGAAAGAAACTGTCTTTTCACATAATTACCATGAATACTTTATGGGGATTTAATGAAGGAAACAATCCTGTGACATTGAAGAGTGACAGGTTATTGTACCTTGTACCAACCAACAAATGAGGATCCCAGCAATTCCTCTGCCAAGGAATAGTGCAAAAGAAGCAGTATGTCACTGTTACTCTCTTTTCTAAGGAGTTTTCCTAAGGAACAGAAATGTCCTAATAAATGAGGGCTACTTTATGATAGTAGTAATCTGTAGAATGGAAAAAATATTTCAAGTTTGTTAGTGCACATTAAAATTATTTATGATTTCCTTTAACTTTAGTTTCTTAAACTTCTCAGCTCTCTAGTCCCATGGACATACCCACAATAACCCTTTATTCTTACCATTTCAACTTTGAGAAACCCTTAGGTCCCTCACTCCAGTGCTGTTCTGAGTGGAAGGCTGCAAGTCAGGGGAGAGAAGCCACATGACACCTTCTGCTAACACCCTGGTTTGGTTCTGATTGACAGGTGGTAAATTCTTGGTCAATCTGACATCACAAGATGGAGCCTAAGCTCCCACAGAATTGTTTCTTTTGAAATGCCAGGCTTCTGTGCAACCAGGGCACTCTTCTGAAATGGAATCAAGATTCAGGACCTTCATCTCACTTCTGATTTAACTATTCTCCACATTAGTCTGTATTTGGAAAGCTGTGGTCACACTAGAGAGCTTATTCTTACTGTTCTCCTGAATATCTAAACATCTGCATGGCACTCTCAAATCTAACTTAATGCCTTAAGAACTAAAAGAGAAAAGCACTGTGAAAAAGTCACACCTGTGCAAGAATCTGAAACACAGAATGGCAAATACAGTAAATAGGATTACATTTTTCTACAAGTAACAGACAAGCTGAAAAGCAATGACTTAAATTACTAATCATCTATCTTCTTCTTGTAAATAAGAAGTAAGCAATCCACTGTTGATCTCATGGAGTCATCAAAATCCAGTTTCCTTCAAGCTTTCATCTCAGCCTGTCTTAGCATGTGGTTTTCATCCTCAAGTTTTCTTTCGTTATTCTCAAAATTTCAGGATTTTACAGACATTGAAGAAATGTAACCAATATTTGCTTCCTCATGACAGTAAAATGGCATTGGATGCTATATAGTCACAAACCTTTACAAAATTCGGGTAACTACAGGGAGCAAAGAGAAAGGACTGCTTTGTTTATACTTGCTATCAGTGTTGTCTGAAACCTGACAAAGCATAGCACCAGCTTCTGAGGAACCAAAGGGCAAAGCCTTGAAAGCTTGCAGGACTAGAGATGAAGGCGAGGGAGGCAATGTGAGACGAATGCTGCCCTTAAAAGCGTGTGATGACAAAGCGGGAAGGGCAAATGGCCATACCTTTTCAGGATCCTGTATGACTGACACACTGTATGGTGGGGGAGCCTCATCTTATGGAAGGAAGGAAAATCTTCGTCTCTACTTAGTTTTCCCTAACACCAAGTCAGGGGCTTGAGAGGCACATTTTGCCACTCCATGTAGGTGGAGATCTAGGCTCACTACTTAGTCTTTGCTGGGGTGAGCAGAGGTGGGAGTCCACAGGTTTCTTCTGCAGTGTTTGGTCAGAGTAAAGTGGCTATTGCCTTAAAGTTTTCTTTGGCTTGACTGCCCTAGACTGTTCCTTTGGTTACATGGAGCAGACTTCTCTGGTGCTTTTGTAGTGTGCACTGTTAACATTTCCAGACTGTGGCTTCTTCAGCTCCCAGTCTGGGATTGTTGTTGTTATTCCATCGCTAGACATGTTCGACTCTTTGCAACCCCATGGACTATAGCATCCCAGGTTTCTCTATCTTTCACCATCTCTCAGAGCTTGCTCAAACTCATGTCCATTGAGACAGTGATGCTATCCAACAATCTTGTCCTCTGTTGTCCCCTTCTCCTCCCACCTTCACTCTTTCCCAGCATCAGTGTCATTTCTAATGAGTCAGTTCTTCGCATCAGGTGGCCAAAGTTTTGGAGTTTCAGCTTCGGCATATGTCCTTCAAATGAATATTCAGGACTGATATCCTTTAGGATGGACTGGTTTGATTTTCTTGCATGACTACTGGAAAGGACCTTTGTTGGCAAAGTGATGTCTCTGCTTTTTAATATGCTGTCTAGGTTGGGCATAGCTTTTCTTCCAAGGAGCAGGCATCTTTTAAGTTCATGGCTGCAGTCACCATTTGCAGTGTGGGGTATGAGGTAAAAGGAAAGTCCAGGGATCACATCACTACATTGTTCCTCAGGTTGGAATCATCCTAGCTAATCTGGCTTGTTTCCACTACTTGTTAGCACCTTCTCATGACTGTTGTATATATAATGTCCAGGATTGCCAGATATATTTACTGGGGGAAATATATATTTACCACATCTTCTTGGAAACAGAAGTTGACTAGAGCCAAGCGCAATTTTTTATTTCTAGAAAGTAGATTTACTAAATGTTGAAAAAAAATTTAAGTGAAATCCTTTTTATTTAACCCAATATTTTCAAGAAGGCCTCAGCAATTCAAAATGTTAATTTTGATACACTGTGCCAGTGTAACTTGCATTCTATGTAAGCTGAAAAACTTATCTCTAAACATATTCCAGCTTCAAAAGAGTTTCCTCCACTCCCAAAGCTAAAGGCAAATCCTGGAGATAAATAGATTAGTTGAAACATTATTTATATTTAAATAAAGTAGCCATTTAGCATTTAGCATTTCTTACAGAATATCTTTTGTTTTGCCTTCAAGTTGACTCCCTGAGAGAGAAATTCTTTATCATTAGGCAGAGGATTGAAGAGTTGAGGCTAAGTTCAATGAAGGAAGATCTTCTCTTGTGGCTCAGACAGTAAAAAATCCGCCTGCGTTGCAGGAGACCCAGGTTTAACCTCTGGGTCAGGAAGATCCCCTGAAGAAGGGATGGCTACCCACTCCAGTATTCTTGCCTGGAGAATTCTATGGACAGAGGAGCCTTGCAGGCTACAGACCATGGGGTCAGCAAGAGTCAGACATGACTGAGTGACTAACACTTTCACTTCACTAAAGGAAATTTGCCATCATTCCTTTGCACACTCGCTGATTTCAGAATGTCTCATCAAAGGTTAAAATGTCCTCATTCTAATGCCATGCTTGACCTTTTAAAGGAATGATGTGCTTTATTTGTTCTGGGTGCATTTTTCCTCCACATATTTCTATCTCTTGAAATCCAGAGGCTCTTGAGAGTGTGATGGGATGATTGTCCTTGCTGCCTGCATGCAATGCAAGATCAAAAGGTGCGGACTGGGTGCCAGTGGCTTAGAGGAGAATCTCAAAGACAGTACTGTAGTCTTTTACTTCCTAGGAAGCAAATGGCTGTGAGATGGTGGGAGGTGGTCAAGCAAAGGGCTTGTGCTTTATTCCTAAACCCAGAAAGCAAGTAAATTGACTGTATTCAGTTACAAGTCTCCTCAGGAATTATCTCTAATGACTTTTAGAGCTTGTTAGATTGTTTTAAGAAATCCTGTGCCACCAACACTTTGATGGAACAAAGGTTACTATTTTGCAGAAAAATATGGATATTCATGACTCAAATAGAAAAGTGCTTCCAAATTCCAAACTCTAAACATGAAAAACGTTTTAGGAAAATGTTAGCCATTTATGGGTCGCACAGAGTCGGATATGACTGATGCGACTTAGCAGCAGCAGCAGCAGCCATTTATTCACTTATATTTTTATACATGCACAGAAGTAATATGTGATAAATTTCCATGGAAACATATCTTTATATAATTTTGTGTGTGTGTTAAGAAAACGTGTCATGGTTTACTTGGCAGAGGGTTTCTTTCATAGTTCTTAATAATGGACATGTTTCTTTAAAACCTTTTTTAAAAAATTTTTATTACAGTATAGTTGCTTTACAATGTTGTGAGCAGTACAGCAAAGTTATTCAGTTAAATGTGTGTGTGTGTGTGTGTGTGTATACATCTTTTTTGGATTTCCTGCCCTTTTAGGTCACCCAGAGCATTGAGTAGAGGTCTGTGTGCTATACTACAGGTTCTCATTAGTGATCTATTCTACTAATAGTGTATATATGTCAGTCTCAGTCTCCCAATTCATCCCACCTGCCACTTTCCCCCTTGTTATCCATATAGTTGTTCTCTGCATTTGTTTGTTCTCCTCTTCTGCTTTGTAAATAAAATTGTCTATACCAATTTTTTCAGATTCCACATGTATGCATTAATACACAGTATTTGTTTTTCTCTTTCCAACTTACTTCACTCTGTATGGCAGTCTCTGGGTCCACCCCCATCTTACACATGACCCAATTTCATGCCTTTTTATGGCTGAGTAATATTCCCTTGTGCATATGTGCCACATCTCTTTATCCATTCCTCTGTTGATGGGCATTTAGTTTGCTTCTATATCCTGGTGATTGTAAATAGTGCTACAATGAACATTGAGGTGCATGTATCTTTTTTTTTAATTTAATTTAATTTTTTAAATTTACAATATTGTATTGGTTTTGCCATAAATCAACATGAATCTGCCACAGGTATACACGTGTTCCCCATCCTGAACCCTCCTCTCACCTCCCTCCCTGTACCATCCCTCTGGGTCGTCCCACTGCACCAGCCCCAAGCATCCAGAATCGTGTATCAAAAATTAGGTTTTCTCTGGATATATGCTCAGCAGTGGGATTGCTGGGTTATATGGTAATTCTATTTAAAGTTTTTTCAGGAAAGTCCATACTATTTTCCATAGTGTTTGTATCAATTTACATTCCTGTCAGCAGTGTAAGAAGATTCCCTTTTCTCCACACCCTCTTCAGCATTTATTTTTTGTACATTTTTTGTTGATGGCCATTCTTACCATGTGAAATATAGTTTTGATTTTCATTTGTCTAATTAGTGATGTTGAGAATCATTTCATGTGCTTCTTGGCCTTCTTATGTCTTCTATGGAGAAATGTCTATTTAGGTCTTAAGCTCTTTTTTTTTTTTTTTTTTTTACTGGGTTGTTTTTTTTTTTTTTTTTTTCCTTAATATATTGAGATGTATGAGCTGCTTGTATATTTTGGAGATTATTTGTCAGTTGCTTCTCCCAATCTGAGACCTGTCTTTTCATCTTGTTTATGGTTTCCTTTGCTGTGTAGAAGCCTTGAAGTTTGATTAGGTCCCATTTGTTTATTTATTTTTTTTTATATTCATTATTTTAGGAGGTTCGTCAGAAGAAGATCATGCTATGATTTATATCACAGTGTGTCCTGCCTGTGTTTTCCTCTAAGAGTTTTTATAGTGTCTTGCCATACATTTAGATCTTTAATCCATTTGCAGTTTATTTATGTGTATGGTGTTAGATAGTGTTATAATTTCATTCTTTGACATATAGCTATCCAGTTTTCCCAGCACCACTTATTGAAGAGGCTGTCTTTGCTGCCTTCTGTACATTCTGGCCTCTTTCGTCATAAGTGCATGAGTTTATCTCTGGTCTTTCTATCTTGTTCCATTGGTCTATACTTCTGTTTTTGTGCCAGCACCATCCTGTCTTGATCACTGTAGCCCAATAGAATAGTCTGAAGTCAGGGAAATATATATATTATGTGTATATATTTATATATATATAAACACTAAAATATATATTATATAGAGTAATATATGTGTAATTTATTATATGGGCTTCCGTTGTGGCTTTGCTGGGAAAGAATCCACCTGCAATGTGAGAGACCTGGGTTTGATCCCTGGGTCAAGAAGATCCCCTGGAGAAGGGAAAGGCTACCCACTCCAGCATTCTGGCCTACAATTCTGGAGAATTGTAGTCTCTATATATAGAGAATTATATAGTCCATAGGGTCGCAAAGAGTCATAATATTATATAGTGCAAGCATATGCACTTTAGATACCAGTAGTTACAAATATTAAACATTAATCTGAAACCATTCTCAAAGGCTTTACTATATCAAGACATGTTGACTTTTTAAAATAATGTTATAGTATTCAGATTTTTCACTCATTTAGTCATAGGATATTTTTTTTCTCATATATCCTCTTACTCAGACACCTGGGAATATATCTATCTAGCTTCTTTTATGTCACGATTCTCCAGTGTATATTCTAATTTTCTACATAATGTACTATTTTACATAGTAAGGTCATATTAACAGCTGCTACAAATGTACTGTTACTTTTATGTTAGAAATGTTTTTTAAACATATTAACTTATAAGACCTTAGTGTGCCTCCTGCTGCTGCTGCTGCTAAGTCGCTTCAGTCGTGTCCGACTCTGTGCGACCCCATAGACGGCAGCCCATAGGCTCCCCCGTCCCTGGGATTCTCCAGGCAAGTACACTGGAGTGAGTTGCCATTTCCTTCTCCAATGCATGAAAGTGAAAAGTGAAAGTGAAGTCGCTCAGTCGTGTCAGACTCTCAGCAGCCCCATGGACTGCAGCCTCCCAGGCTCCTCCGTCCATGATAAGTAGTAATTGTCCAGTAAATGCCCATGAAATAGAATCACACACAATAGTTTCATTTCCACAGTTCTTAATAGAGGAACCTATAAAGGGAAGGTTTGTGGGGGAAGGGTCATTGCTGGGACTGTGACACATATCATATTATATATATATATATATATATATATATATCACCCTTCTATATTTATCACTTCATTAAGTCTGTGAAAAATCAATCCTGTATCCACAATAATTAGTAAAATAAGAAATCAAATCTAGGCCCTTTGAGTGCATATCTGAATCAACTGTCTACTCTTTCATCTTCATGCACAGGCAAAAATCCATTTTCTTTCCAAATTATATTGATTATCATTATTTTAATCTAGCACTTTTTTCCATGTTGCTAAAGTATTCTGAATCATGTATATTTATTTCCTTCTGGCATTTCTTAGTCATTCTGTAGGTGAGTGTTTCTTTTAGTCACATGTCCATTTCCTTTGGACCCAAATTCCCAGACAGTGGAATCTGTGGTTTGTTATTGCAGCACATACCAAATACTCACTGCATGCATACTCAACATACAACGTCCATGTTGAATGGCAAAATGCAAATCTGACATATTTGTCAAAGAATCATGAGAAGAGCAATTAAAAAGAAAAACTTTGTTTGCATAAGATAGATGTCAGATGCTCTCCAGCCTCATGATTAAATTTTTCATGTTCAAAGAAGTTTGAAAGGGACTAGACAAGAAATACTTTGTACAAGGAAGTAGTCACCTCTTTGAAGCATTTTTAAATGAAAATTCTTTTCAAAACATCTTTTAAAATATTTCGTAGAAAATACAAAATTGTAAGTGATTGACTTTTTGTTGTTATCCTCATCATGCTGAGATGCTCAGTTGTATATGACTCTTTGCTACCCCATGGACTGTAGCCCGCCAGCCTCCTCTGTCCATGGGTTTCTCCAGGTGAGAATACTGGAGTGGGTAGCCATTTCCTTCTCCAGGGGATCTTCCTGACCTAGGATTATACCTATGTCTCTTATGTCTCCTGAATTGGCAGGTGGATTCTTTACAATTAGTACCACCTGGGGAGCCCTTTTGTTGTTATAAAGGGTACATTTTGGTCAACAGTAAAAGTATTGAGATTCTTTCCCCTCAAATGATAAATTCATCATATAAAGTATTTGGTTTATTCACAGTGGCTCATTATGGGACTCAAGTTATCCAGCTATTTTTCCAGGAAAAGTGACCAATTATTTATTTAAAACATGGGGTTGAGTAGATTAAGCATGAAAAAGAAGGAAATTATAGGCAGCAAAGCCCTCAACTTTTAAAGCACCGGATTTTTTCTTTCGTTTCCCTCACATTCTCTGTCTCCTTGTCCCCTCCCCCTTGGTATTTCTGCTCTCTACCATTCATTCTGAGGAGTGCTCATTATTCTTTTTTAAATGACAAGGGCCATTCCAATCTTATTAAGTGGAAACTTGACCGATAGCAGTGAAAAGGTCACTTATGATTCAGGCTACAAGTGATAAAAATTTAGGAGTTAAGATCAACAGAGACTGGGAGGAAAATTGAAAAAAAAAAGAAATAAAGATTTATAGACATGAGGCTATTCAAAGAAGACCAAGCCCTGCCAGTTGCTGAGAAATCAAATTGATGACCAGAAAATAATATCAGATTAAGAAATATGAGGTTGGTAGGGCCTCCTGAAGCACAGACAGGGGACACTGAAATATATTTCTAGCCGATTATGAAGGATCCGGGAATGGATAACTTTGAAATTCTTTTACACTACATCACAATATGTCACATATTCCTTGAGAAACTCAATTACCAAGCATCGCAGACAACATGAGTGGCTCTTGTTGAAGTGAGAAAAACTTTGAAAGTGACATGAAATGCTAAATTGGCTTTCAGGGTTCAAGAAAGTATTTTATAAGTAGCCTAAACCCTGATTTTATTCAGCACAAGAATCTCATATCTATAGGCAACTACTCATGACCTGTGAAAGGTAGCTAAGTAGATTTTTAGAAAATTTAAGATTGTTCTGAGTCCTTAAAATAAGCACAGACATACTTTTTTATTTATAATTATTTAAGGTCTCCTCCTTTTTAGTTTATCCTTCCTCAGCTTCAGTTCACCCAGGAGAAGTACTTAGGAATTACTCAAAAGTAAACAAATACAGGAAGTTTATATATATGCTTATGAAGGAAAGTGGGGAAGAGGTGGATTTTTTGTTGTTGTTTTTTAGTTTTGTTTTTGTTTTCAGGGATGGAACAAAACAGAATTTTTGAAATAAATACTACAGAAAAGAAATTAACTCACTCTAAGTGCAATAATGTACTTAGATAAATTAACACATTAACAAATGCTTCTCCCCCAAACCAAATTAATTAACAGGGTAATAATGGTAGGTAGTATTTAAATTCAATTCTTGGTATGGGATAGTAACTAGTCTAACTTTTGATGTAGGGTCTTTCATTAGTATAACCACTTTACATATGAGATAACAGGACTGAGAGAGAATAACCCCTAGATCTGAGTTGACCCAGGCTTTGAGTTCAGGCTATGTGGGTCCTGGGCCCTGAACAACTATGTACTGCCTTTTAAGCAAATAGTTGCTTCTCTTAATAAAAATAGACTGGAAACTACTAACTGTAGTAAAAATAGCTGCTGAAATGTGCCCTTGCCATTTTCTAAGCTTTACCTTTGTCACAGTAACTCTCCAAATGACTTTAAAGGTACTTACAGTCATTATTTCTGTTTGACAGAGGATGGACCTGAGTTTCTATGTAAAGTTAAATAATTTAACCTAGGACAGTGGTTTTCAATGTTAAATGTATGTAATCATCACCTTCAAAGTTTATTAAAACACAGTTTCCTGGAACCCAGCTCTGGAGCTTCTGATTCATTAGGCCCAGGGTATGGCCAAGATTTAGTGATACTCCTGGTCAGAGGACCACATGTTGAGAACTACCTACCACTCTACATAATAATGTTAGCAAGTGAACTCAAACAGTTTATGTTCCAAACCCTTACTTTATCAACATATGAGTCTATAGAAGCTGTGTGATGTTTATCAAGCACAGAGTGGCTAATACATGCCTTTTGGATGAGAGCATCTGCCAGTTGACCCCTAGATTATACTCCAGATACTACTCGGGCTTCCCTGATAGCTCAGTTGGTAGAGA
Source organism: Bos grunniens (assembly GCF_055505025.1). NCBI lineage: Eukaryota > Metazoa > Chordata > Mammalia > Artiodactyla > Bovidae > Bos > Bos grunniens. Next base: position 46,644,436 of record NC_141168.1, on the reverse strand, counting down.
AACTGCCTGCAGTGCAGGAGACCCCAGTTTGATTCCTGGGTTGGGAAGATCTGCTGGAGAAGGGACAGTCAACTCACTCCATTATTCTTGAATTTCCCTTGTGGCTTAGCTGGTAAATAATCAGAGAGTAATGAAAGAGACCCGGGTTCAATCCCTGCATTGGGAAGATCCCCTGGAGAAGGGAAAGGCTACCCACTCCAATATTCTGGCCTAGAGAATTCTGTGGGCTGTATAGTCCATGGTGTTCCAAAGAGTCAGACACAATGGAGTGACTTTCACTACTACTACTACCATTGGGGCTAGGCTTCAATAGTATGTTCAAACTATGCTTCAATAGAAAGTGAACCAAAAACTTCCAGATGTACAAGCTGGATTTAGAACAGGCAGAGGAACCAGAGATCAATTTGCCAATATCTGTTGGATCATAGAAAAAGCAAGAGAATTCCAGGAAAAAAAAAACAAACTATCATTGACTACACTAAAGCCTTTGACTGTCTGGATCACAACAAACTGGAAAATTCTTAAAGAGATGGGAGTAACAGACCACCTTACCTGTCTCCTGAGAAACCCATATGAAAGTCAAGAAGCAATAGTTAGAACTGGACACAAAACAACAGACTGGTTCAAAACTGGGAAAGGAATACGTCAAGGCTGTATATCGTCATCCTGCTTTTATAATTTATATGCAGAATATGTCATGAGAAATGTTGGGCTGGATGCAGCACATGCTGGAATCACAATTTCCAGGAGAAATAGCAATAACCTCAAATATGCAGATGACACCACCCTAATGGCAGAAAGTGAAGAGGAACTAAAGAGCTTCTTGATGAAAGTGAAAGAGCAGAGTGAAAAAACTGGCTTAAAACTCAACATTAAAAAAAAAAAAACTAACATCATGGCATCTGGTCCCATCACTTCATGGCAAATAGATGTGGAAAAAAATGGAAGCAGTGACAGACTATTTTCCTGGGCTCCAAAATCATGTTGACTGCAGTCATGAAATAAAAGACACTTGCTTCTAGGAAGAAAATCTTTGACAAACCTAGACAGCATATTGCAGAGGCATTACTTTGCTGACAAAGGTCCATATAGTCAAAGCTATGGTTTTTCCAGTAGCCATGCATGGATGTGAGAGTTGGACCATAAAGAAGGTTGAGCACTGAAGAATTGATGCTTTCAAACTGTGGTGCTGGAGAAGACTCTTGAGGGTTCCTTAGACTGCAAGGAGATCTAACCAGTCATTCCTAAAGGAAATCAGTCCTGAATATGCATTGGAAGGACTGATGTTGAACCTGAAACTTCAATACTTTAGCCACCTGATTCCAAGAGCCAACTCATTGGGAAAGACCCTAATGCTGGGAAAGATTGAAGGCAGGAGGAGAAGGAGTGATAGAGGATGAGATGGCTGGATGGCATCACCGACTCAGTGGACATGAGTTTGAGCAAGCACCGGGAGATGGTGAAGGACATGGAAGCCTGGTGTGCTGCAGTCCATGGGGTCACAAAGAGTCAGACACGACTGAGTAACTGAACAAAAGCAACCACTGGGGCTCTAGATCCTTCCTGGTTTCATAACATACCTTCCTTTCTAGTCCATTTGGCTCTGGAAATGGCAAATCTTACCATCTCAGGTTAATTGCACATGTTGATACAGTTTCTTTGTTATTGCTTTGCATTAATATATCTTAGTTTGAGCCATCAATCATGGTCAACAAGAGAGTCTGGCATTCAGTACTTGGGTGCGATCTCAAAAATGACAGAATGATCTCTGTTCGTTTCCAAGGCAAATCATTCAATATCACAGTAATCCAAGTCTATGCCCCAACCAGTAATGCTGAAGAAGCTGAAGTTGAATGGTTCTATGAAGACCTACAAGACCTTTTAGAACTAACACCCAAAAAAGATGTCCTTCTCATTATAGGGGACTGGAATGCAAAAGTAGGAAGTCAAGAAACACCTGGAGTAACAGGCAAATTTGGCCTTGGAATACAGAATGAAGCAGGGCAAAGACTAATAGAGTTTTGCCAAGAAAATGCACTGGTCATAGCAAACACCCTCTTCCAACAATACAAGAGAAGACTCTACACATGGATATCACCAGATGGTCAACACCAAAATCAGATTGATTACATTCTTTGCAGCCAAAAATGGAGAAGCTCTATACAGTCAGCAAAGACAAGATCAGGAGCTGACTGTGGCTCAGATCATGAAATCCTTATTGCCAAATTCATACTGAAATTGAAGAAAGTGGGGAAAACCACTAGACCATTCAGGTATGACCTAAATCAAATCCCTTATGATTATACAGTAGAAGTGAGAAATAGATTTAAGGGCCTAGATCTGATAGATGGAGTGCCTGATGAACTTTGGAATGAGGTCCGTGACATTGTGCAGGAGACAGGGATCAAGACCATCCTCATGGAAAAGAAATGCAAAAAAGCAAAATGGCTGTCTAAGGAGGCCTTACAAATAGCTGTGAAAAGAAGAGAAGTGAAAAGAAAAGGAGTAAAGGAACGATATAAGCCTCTGAATGCAGAGTTCCAAAGAATAGCAAGGAGAGACAACCCAGAGGGATGGTGTGGGGAGGGAGGAGGGAGGAGGGTTCAGGATGGGGAACACATGTATGCCTGTGGTGGATTCATTTTGATATTTGGCAAAACTAATACAATTATGTAAAGTTTAAAAATAAAATAAAATTAAAAAAAAATAAATAAAGTTTAAAAGACATCAAAAAAAAAAAAAAAAGAAAGCCTTACTCAGCGATCAATGCAAAGAAATAGAGGAAAACAACAGAATGGGAAAGACTAGAGATGTCTTCATGAAAATTAGAGATACCAAGGCAATATTTCATGCAAAGATGGGCTTGATAAAGGAATGGTATGGACCTAATAGAAGCAGAAGATATTAAGAAGAGGTGGCAAGAATACACAGAAGAACTATACAAAAAAGATCTTCACGACCCAGATAATCATGATGGTGTGATCACTCACCTAGAGCCAGACATCCTGGAATGTGAAGTCAAGGGGGCCTTAGAAAGCATTACTATGAACAAAACTAGTGGAAGTGATGGAATTCCAGTTGAGCTATTCCAAATCCTGAAAGATGATGCTGTGAAAGTGCTGCACTCAATATGCCAGCAAATTTGGAAAACTCAGCAGTGGCCACAGGACTGGAAAAGGTCAGTTTTCATTCCAATCCCAAAGAGAGGCAATGCCAAAGAATGCTCAAACTACCACACAATTGCACTCATCTCACATGCTAGTAAAGTAATGCTCAAAATTCTCCAAGCCAGGCTTCAGCAATACGTGAACCATGAACTTCCAGATGTTCAAGCTGGTTTTAGAAAAGGCAGAGGAACCAGATATCAAATTGCCAACATCAACTGGATCATAGAAAAAGCAAGAGAGTTCCAGAAAAACATCTATTTCTGCTTTATTGACTATGCCAAAGCCTTTGACTGTGTGGATCACAATAAACTGTGGAATATTCTGAAAGAGATGGGAATACCAGACCACTTGACCTGCCTCTTAGAAACCTTTATGCAGATCAGGAAGCAACAGTTAGAACTGGACATGGAATAACAGCCTGGTTCCAAATAGGAAAAGAGTACATTAAGGCTGTATATTGTCACCCTGCTTATTTAACTTATATGCAGAGTACATCATGAGAAATGCTGGGCTGGAAGAAGCACAAGCTGGAATCAAGATTGCTGGGAGAAATATCAATAACCTCAGATATGCAGATGACACCACCCTTATGGCAGAAAGTGAAGAGGAACTAAAAAGCCTCTCAATAAAAGTGAAAGTGGAGAGTGAAAAAATTGGCTTAAAGCCCAAGATTCAGAAAACTAAGATCATGGCATCTGGTCCCATCACTTCATGGGAAATAGATGCGTTAACAGTGGAAACAGTGTCAGACTATTTTTGGGGGCTCCAAAATCACTGCAGATGGTGACTGCATCCATAAAATTAAAAGACACTTACTCCTTGGAAGGAAAGTTATGACCAACCTAGATAGCATATTCAAAAGCAGAGACATTACTTTGCCAACAAAGGTCCATCTAGTCAAGGCTATGGTTTTTCCTGTGGTCATGTATGGATGTGAGAGTTGGACTGTGAAGAAAGCTGATTGCTGAAGAATTGATGCTCTGAACTGTGGTGTTGGAGAAGACTCTTGCGAGTCCCTTGGACTGCAAGGAGATCCAACCAGTCCATTCTAAAGGAGATTCATCCTGGGTGTTATTTGGAAGGAATGATGCTAAAGCTGAAACTCCAGTACTTTGGCCACCTCATGCAAAGAGTTGACTCATTGGAAAAGACTCTGATGCTGGGAGGGATTGGGGGCAGGAGGAGCAGGGGACGGCAGAGGATGAGATGGCTGGATGGCATCACTGACTCGATGGACATGAGTTTGAGTAAACTCCGGGAGTTGGTGATGGACAGGGAGGACTGGAGTGCTGCGATTCATGGGGTCACAAAGAGTTGGACACAACTGAGCGACTGAACTCAACTGTACTGATGATGAATCTGGCCTTTGTACCTTGAGATCTAATTAAATCTCAGAGACAGAGTTTTGGATGAAGCAGAAAAGAGAAGTTTTATATCTTTGCTTGGTAGAGGATACCAGAGTAGGCTAGTGCCCTAAAAACTCTGTGTCCTGACCTGGAGGGTGTGTTGAGGCGTTTTATAGTAATGGGTCAAAGAGAAGGGCATGATCATCTCATGAACATTCTTCTCATTGGTTTAGGTAAGGAGATTGGGAGTCAGCATCGTCAACTTTCTGATTCCTCCTGGTCTGGGGTCTAAGTGCTTGCAAGCAGTGTGCAATTAACTTCTCCCACCTGGTAGGGTTTTCAGTATCAACAAAACTGTTCAAAGATATTGTTATTTATATCCCTGGAAGGACAATCAGGACCCTGCCCAAAGGCTGCACTATTGTTTCTTAACTTCTCCTCCCTTGTCTTCACTTAGCCTCCCTTCCCTGATTAGCAGCTCTTTGAACCTGCCCTGTGAAACTCACAGAAGGTTATGGAGGCTGAGTGAAGTCAATTTCCTGTAATCAAGAAATGAGGGACAGAAACAGTTTTGTGCCCAGGAGTCCCACAGAGTCCTGCTCGGTTTCAATCCTTTGCCTGAAGAGACCTTAATAGACAAAAATAATCCCTGCTTCATAAGTTTTTTTATAAAGTTTAACTGAGTTGATAAATATAAAATGTGTAGTATATAGTGCCTAGTTTATAGTAAACTTTCAATAAATCATAGTAATTTTTCCATCCAAAACATATAAATAGTAAGGCATTATTCATAAGGATCTTCTGTGGACTAAAGAAGCAATAAGTGAGTGAGTGAAGTCGCTCAGTCGTGTCTGACTCTTTGCAACCCCATGGACTGTAGGAGCTTACCATGTTCCTCTATCCATGGGATTTTCCAGGCAAGAGTACTGGAGTGGGTTGCCATTTCCTTCTCCAGAGGATCTTCCCAACCCAGGGATCAAACCTGGGTCTCCCGCATTGAAGCCAGATGCTTTACTGTCTGAGCCACCAGGGAAGTCTCTAAAGAAGCAGTAGTTGTAAAATATTTTGCAGAGTTGCTGGCATACAGATGATACCCTATGCTTTAACTTCTAACTTTTACCAAAGGATTAAATTGAATACATGTGCAGGGGGTTTGGAGAAGGAAATGCCAACCCACTCCAGTATTCTTGCCTGGAGAATTCCTTGGACAGAGATGCACCACAGTCCATAGGGTCACAAAGAGTCAGACATGACTGAAGCAATGCATGCATGCATTGCTTCATGCATTAGAACGCAGGCACATGGGGTTACTTTATGTGAGCTTTTTAGCAAGATAAATTCAAAGCACAACAGTGAAGCATACGTTTCACCAAGCAAATAGATGTTGTTTCCTGAAACTGGCATGTGAGTGAACTTGGTTTGGCTCCCCGTGGATGCCTGAGAACTTTCTGCTGTAGCAGTAAAAGGACTAACCCTGCTCACAAAATGGCAGACTTGTTCACATAGGGGCAGGAATGAGGGATGCTGCCCAAGGAAGAGCACAAAGCCACCCTGACCAAAGTGCAGAGAACAGAGAAACTGTCAAATCAGCCCTCCTTACCAGAGGTAACTGGAAGAGAGGGGAATGAGAGTTTGAAATAGTAGCTCCTTGGCAGGTAGGATTGATTTCCTAGCATGTTCATTTTAATGTGATACAAAGGCAGTTACTGGGCTCCAAAGCAGAGTGACTGCCTCAGGAAGACTCGCTGCCTGAGGTTCAATGAAGAATGAGATTCAAAGCTAATGAAGGTTAACATGCTGCCTGGAACTGATGAAGTCAGGAGAACCCAATCTCAGCAGCAAGAGGCAAAGAAGTGAGAGGACCCAATCTGGCGATGAGACACAGGGAAGGCAAAAAAAGGCCAAGGAGGGAATTCTTGTAATAACAGGATCAGTCATTCTCAAATATGAGTCAGAATTGGCAACTCAGAATTTTGTCTTACATCTGGGTTTTGAAAGGCTCTAAATTTCCCTTCTTTGACAATTAGAAGTGTTAAAGTGCACAGATTGGTTGAACCTTAAATCAGAATATGCTATGGGTCAAATCATGTCCTTCTGTGAAATCCTAAGCTCCACGATCTCAGAATGTGACAAGAATGTGATCGGGTCTTTTATAGAGGAAATCAAGTTAATGAGAAGTTATTAGAATGATCTTACCAATCCCAAACTATTTCATTCAGTAATTTCTTTCTGAATAGAAGAACATGTAATTAAACATTTCCTACTTTTTAAAAGTATAATTGATTTACATTGTTGTGTTAGTTTCAGGTGTACAGAAAAATGATTTCTCAATGGAAAAATCATTTAATATATTTTGTATTCATTTTACTCATCTGTTAGAAAAGCCTTATGATCTGATCTTAATGAATTATTATTTCTGTGATTTATATAGTAAAGGACCCCATGGATCTAACATGGTCATAATTTTTGGTCATGTGTAGGTTAGCTTTCTTTTTCAATAACTTACTTATTTAAATTTTAAGTTAAAAATTATTCATTTGAAAATATATTGATCATAAAAGTCTTGTATACTCATTGTTATGCATTTTTATGCAGAAATTATGGAGAGGAAAGGTAAAATTTTTGACATAACTATGATTCATAGATAACTATTGTCAATATTTCTATGTGTTTTATTCAATCTATTTTTTAGAACATATGCAATTTAATAAGAAGATACAATATTGGTTTATTGTTTAATATCTCCCTTATTGTGTCTTTTAAGTTGCAATATATTTGTAAGAAAGCAGAGATTTAATAATTAATGCATAAGGAGAATTCGTTTGGAAAATGTCTTTTGCAATTACTTTATCAGATTCAATTAAATGTACAAGTTACCTTCCTTTAAATTAGAGAGTTGCTTATCAATGTATTCCCATAAGAAAGTCATTCATGCAAATTAAATTCTTTCTTTCTAAAAGTCTTATGGGTTAAAAAAAAAAAAGTAATATATCTTATCAGTCATGCAACGATGTTGGGAAACCAAGAAAAGTTGTATTCTTCAAACAAAAGAGACCCCCAGAGAAGCACAACTGGGCATAAGTGTTTTGTACAAAGACAAGTAGATAGTTTGATAAACATTCCAGACACCTGGTAAAATAAATGGCTGATGACATGACATAGTAGCTTCTCCCTGTAGACACTGCTTGCTCTCTTAGTTGAACAACACTCTAGCTCTTTGAACATGACACATGTATCTATTTATGAAAAAATATAATTCTAATACAAATTGCATTTATATTGAAAATATCATTGTTTTCTTGAAAACTGAAAGTGAAGGTCTCTCATTATTGTCCAACTCTTTGTGACCCCACGGACTGTATAGCCTGAATTCTCCAGGACAGAATACTGGAGGGGGTAACCTATCCCTTCTCCAGCAGATCTTCCCAACCCAGGGGTCAAACCTAGGTCTCCCACATTGCAGGTGGATTCTTTACCAACTGAGCTTTGATTCTTTGCCATCTGTATATGAAAGCAGTGGCTAAATGATACTTCTTTCAAAGAGCATGCACAGACACATACATCCACAAACACACTCTTCCAGAATGCTGAAACACATGAAGCAACTGAAATTTAATATAAGTTAACTGGTAAAATTCTGTAGCACAATCATAGACTCCCATGGAAGATCATTTATATGCAAGAATATTCATACATGTGGATAATCCTTAATAGCTAAACCCTATTCTGACTACTTTTCAATGTATAAGAGTTTGTATATGCTATTCAGCCTACCACTGGAACCTGTATTGAACTTGTATAGTAGACATCCAAAGGAAAAGTGCTCTGTGGCCACTCACCAGTCCTGTAATGAAATTAAGTTCTGATGACAAAGCAAGATATTACTGGAACTTTTCTAGGCAAACATAATCTATCTAAAATTCACCAGCTCATAATTAAAAAGCAGTTGGCCTGGCCATAGGAATGTGAATTGAAACACATTAGAATAAGAATAGAAAATTATGGGAAAATAGCAGCTTCCTGGATACTACTTACAGGAAATGGATTAAAAGCTTCAGTGAAAGCAATACAAGCAAGCTTGAGTCTTTAGAGAAGACAAACTATAAAAAGAGAAATTGGCCATCAGGCTTGAGTAAAAGCAGCTTGACCTTTGTATAAAAGAACTAGGGTATTTCAATATTTTAAAATAAGGAAAAGCATTTCACTGTTCACTAAACAACTTTACCCACATCACTTTTAGCATCCATCTGGGATATGTTTCATAGAGAAGGAGAGCACTCAGCAATTTCCCCAGTAGCCAAGAAGGTACTCTACTTTCATTTAGCCACTACGCCAAATCCAATTCAAAAAGATTGAGAAGATGGGCACAAAAATAAGATAACAGTAGTCCTTGTTTGTTTCAACTTAATCTTTTAGGTAAAAAATGAATTTTTCTAATCTAAAACATGAATCAATAACAGCTTCAGACACTTGAACTTCGCTCCCAATTCCCATCGCTCTCAGTCTATCATAATGATAGCAGAAGACCTACCACCTAAAGATTAAAATTTCAAAAGAAATACTATATCCAAGAGTGTTTATGAAATAAAATGGTGATATTGGCTTTAGAGGCTTGTTCTTGAGTGAGAAGTTGTAAGCGATAGAGATGGAAAACTTGTCTATAAATTATGTTTAACAGTTATTAAAGCATTTTCAATGAATTACTTCATAACATCCTGAAAACTGTGCTGAGCTAGTAAAATAGGTGTTATCAGCATTTCAAAGGCAAGGGAACTAAGACAGAGAGGTTAATGAAATAATCAAGGGCAAAGTTTTTTTTGTTGTTTTTTTTTGTTTTTTTCTTAATACTGTGACATCGACTAAGATTCAGTACTCGAGTATTTCTATTGTTTATTTTATATATAACTATACAAAATAGCCATGAATCCTTTTCTACCTCTTTTGTCAAATGAAATCATCAAGGCTACATTGTATTGGTATATAATCCTTTTCTATTAAAACTCAGAAGATAGTACTCCTTTATTTTCGAACTTGTCACAGTGCCCACTGATCACTTATTATGTTTACTGGAGTCATACTTCTCTGGGAACATTTTGCAGTCTTCTGTTTTTTCTTACCTTTGTGCTCTGAAAGTTCAGAAGCTTTTATCAATAGGTAGGACTGACTCTTCTACAGATAGTTGGAGAACCATCTAGAGTTTTGTGTTCCTTTTTTAAGATTTGTTTATTTTTAGTTTTTGGCTGTGGTGGGTCTTTGTTGCTGCACACAGGCCTTCTCTAGTTGCTGCAAGCAGGGACGACTCTAGTTGTGGTGTTCGGGCTTTTTACTGCTGTGGCTTCTCTTGTTGCGGAACACGGGTTCTAGGCACGCTGGTTTCAGTGGCTGTAGCTTGCGGACTCAGTAGTTATGGCTCATGGGCTCTATAGGTTGTGGGCTCAGCAGCTGCGGTGCATGGGCTTAGTTGCTCTGCAGCATGTGGGGTCTTCCCACACCAGGGATTGAACCTGTGTCTCCTGCATTGCAAGACAGATTCTTAACCCCTGGACCATCAGGGAAGCCCCTAGTGTTTCTTAAACTATGGGAAATTGATCCAATTATTTCTTATAAAATATTCCCCCTCAATTTTTTTCTGATATTTTATCTTCTATAACAATTATTTTTCCCCTTTTTATTCAGTCTTTGCTTTCTGTCAAGTCTCTCTGTTTCTCCCTTCCCCTCCTTCCTCCTTCCCTTTTCTCCCTCTTTGCCTTTCTACTTCTCTCTGTGTGTGGTTTAATTTCAAAGGACTCTTCCCTGGTTTCTGAATATTACCTTTCCAGAGCATTTGCTTCTGATTTTACACATTTGTCTGTGTATAATATGCAGAATTCTAAAAATATTTTACTTCCTGAATTACCTCTATAATCTTTGGTCTTTGGGTCAGTAGTTCTGTTATTCATTCTTTATGATGTTGAAATCAACATTTCATTTGTCTAATTAGCATTGACCATTTATGTATATCTAAAGAATTAGAAATTGGTTTAATCTAAACAGCAGGCATGCATTTCCTCCATTGTGTGTTTTGGTCTCTTTCCCTCATCAGCTACACACAAAAATGGAAAGATTGGCCTGACATGCTATAAAAAAGTAGTTTGTAGTAGGTGTAAGTTGTAAGTTACTAGGTTCTGCTTCAGGTCTAAGTGGTGAGAATATTAGTTGGAAAGCCACAGATGCCAGAATATGAAGGATTTTAATTAAGGATGGTTACAGCCACAGGCCTATTTCTCCTTTAAATAAGCATCAGTTAACACTCCAATCAACTGTAAAGAGAGAAATAAATACCTACAGCTATAATATTTAGACTTCCCATGGCTATAATTCTATATCTTCAAATATTGGCTGGTAAATATCGTAGAAATCAGTAATCCTTTTGAAATCCATTCAGTTACTCTGTTTTTGTGTATAATAATTTGTGCTTGTGAGTATTAGGATGGGAGGGGTACAGGAAATGCAATAAGGTTTTATGAAAAAATATATCTATTAGCCACATGATACTATTTGCTTTGTGATGGTGAGTCAAAGAAATTTCCAAATAAAACAAATGTGAGGATCCATCATTGATGGAAGAATTTTCTCAAAACAATATTCTAAAAACAGGGGATGTGTGGTTCACTACTTATGAGACTTACAAGCCACAAGTGGGCAAAAAGCTGGATTTTTAGTTTTACCCCCATAGTGTGAAAAAGTTGTTCGTCAATTCATAGCACAGAGCAAATGCATGCTGAAGTCAACGTGGAACAGTAAATAAATAAAAAAGGACAGCTTGAAAGAATCTCATTCAGAAGTGAAATCGCAGGATAAGCTTTCATCCTGAATCAACACAACAGTCTTCACAGTCCAAATTGCCAGGTAATAGCCTGAGCAGATGATCACCAGAAATTAAGCATGAAGTCCCAGCCACCATTCCTGAATGACAATCACAGGACCCAGATGCCAACCTTTGAAAGACCTCTCACTAGCAGCAGGATTTGACATGTTGGCAGGCTTTTCAAATAGTTTCCCTGGCAGCTTTGAAGTTGCCTCTAAGTCAGTTATGTGATTAGATTCTTCAGGAAGCCTGGATTTGCTTATCTTCCTCTGTGCTGTATCTTTGGACAATGCAGCTTCTCATAAAGACAGGTAACTGTACAGTTACCATCAGTTTGGGCTGCTGGTTTTCCAAAAGTGAATATTTTGTTAAACTAAGTAAATAGTCAAGCCAATTTTCCAGAATATACTTACCTAAGCAAAAATTCCTGAGTGGCCAAAGGGAAAATATGTTTATGATGTTTTCAATATGGGTGCTGGTCTTTCTTTCTTCCTGGTCCCCATTCCTATTTGAGTTTCCAAAGATTCTTCTTCATCTTCTCTTACTATAATAACCAACCACTTCCTCTTGGATCACTCTAAAATTTTATTTTAGGGCAGAATTAGAGAAAAAACAAAGGAAGATTGAGAATGGTCATTGGAAATGTCTTCCTGGTTTATATAATTATTATGTGTTTTGCCAATGTATGCAACCTGAAGACAGATAAATTTATTTAATTAAATCACATAAAATTAAGGAAATAACATAAGCTTTCTCAATAAGCATGTCAACCAGTGAAATGATGTCCCTAGGGCACTCGTGCCTGTACACATTAGAAATAAAGGCATCTTCTTCAAAAAGTGAAGCGCATCACATGAGAATTTGATCTCCTTTGTATTTTGTTAGGACTGAAAATGACAATGTTTGAGTTATGCTCTAGTAACTTTCAAGGTGGAATCAAGACTGCCAGGATAATTACCAACAGCCTCATACATGCAGATGATACCACTCTAATGGCAGGAAATGAAGAGAAACTGAAGAGCCTCTTGATGAATGTGAATGAGAAGAGTGAAAAAGCTGCTTTGAAACTCAACATTCAAAAAACTATGATCATGGTGCCCAGTCCCATCCCTCCATGGCAAATAGATGGGAAAAAAGTATAAACAGTGACAGATTTTATTTTCTTGGGCTCCAAAAACCACTGCGGTTCTAACGAAATTAAAAGACACCTGCTCCTTGGAAGGAAAGTCAAGACAAACCTAGACAGCGCATTGAAAAGCAGAGATATCACTTTGCTGGCAAAGATCCATATAGTCAAAGCTATGGTTTTTCCAGCAGTCATGTATGGATGTGAGAGTTGGACCATAAAGAAAGCTGAGTACCGAAGAATTGATGCTTTTGAACTGTGGTGTTGGAGAAGATTCTTGAAAGTCCCTTGGACACAAGGAGATCAAATCAGTCAATCCTAAAGGAAATCAACCCTGAATATTCACTAGGACTGATGCTGAAAAAGATTGAAGGCAGGAGGAAAAGGAGGAGACAGAGGAAGAGATGGTTGGGTGGCATTGCTGACTTAATGGACGGTTTGAGCAAGCTTCAGGAGTTGGTGAAGGACCGGGAAGCCTGGTGTGCTGCAGTCCATGGGGTCACAAAGAGTCAGATACAACTGAGTGACTGAACAACAGGGCCCTGAGATGACCAAACTTATACATGTATTATTCTAATGATGTTCAGTGGAACTGTGATACACCTTATTTTAAAAGCAATGCTAAATAATATATTTAGGATAAAAGTAGTATTCCTTATGTTTTTCCATTGTGCCAGATTCTAAAGAATATACTAAGGCTGCATATGATAAAATACCTCCTTAAAGTTTCACTTTGATAACCTAATTAATTTATCATTTCTTTTACTAGTAAAAGTGATCTTCCCTGCTTCCAAAGAATCTACATTTTAATGACTGTGCATATTTGATTTATTAAAGTATGGGTCACTGTGAAGTTAGAAATGAAATAATAATAGCATGTCATCTCTCTTCAGCTGTCTCTACCACAGCACTCAGTGACTTTCATTTTCTATATATTTTGCTCTCTATTCCCATCTGTCAAAGAAGGTCTGACTAGTTAGAGCAGAGGTTATTCTCACTGGGTCTGAGGGTGGAGGCAGTTGTGTTCAGAATCTTCTTCCTTAGCCACGGGTATCAAGAAAATTACAAATGAGACAGGCTTGATCTTCAGCCAGGGGAGACGGTGCTCATCAATCTTAACCATCAGTCCATCCCCTGCTTGAGTTTTCAGGCAGCTTGAGAGAAGGTTAAACAGAGTTTTTCCCATTTTCTTCTTTTCCCTCCTTTAATTATTTTTTCTGGTATTATAAGATGAAGGAGGGAGATTTAAATAGATCTTTTATTCAACAAATCTATTTTATGACTCCCAAAGTAAAGCTTTCAGCACTGTAATTGGCTAGGGAAATTAACAGAGTAATACTTAATGTGTGAACTACAAGTTTAACTTGTTTCTAGAAAACCTTGGTTTATCCTCTGGCTGAAGAGGATATTTGGAAACTATCATCTTCGAAGAGTACAGAATACAGATACTGACCCAACATTTCAAATAGTATATTCTGGATTGACATTCAAAGACCTAAATATTTAAAGATAATGCAGTAAAATAAAAGCAGCAATATTATATTATGGAAATGTGGAGAAGTAATTTTATTTCATTTTTAAAAGCAAAATTCCATCTCATTTTGGTGGTGGTAATGTTAATGGCAAATGTATGAATAAAATGATGTTCATTTTCTTCCATTTCCATTCTGTTCAATCTGCTTTTACCACTTTCCATTATAGAACTTCTTTATTTTTTATTAAAGTTAGGGCTGCAAGTTGCTTGGTTGCATCCAAACTTTAATATTAAAAACTCAAATTACTTTGGTATTAATATCAAAAATTTATGTAGTGCTTTACATTTTCACATATTACATACACCATGTGTCATTTAAACCTCATGTAGTGTACCTAGGGGAAACATTGTTATCTAAGTCTTACAGATGTGGCAACACTGATTCAGAGAGGTTAGGTGACATTACCAAACTAGTAGGTGATACAGTCAGAATGTGGTTTTTTAGGATCTAAACCCAGAGATCTCTAAGCTGTGCATTCCACTATTTTGATCTCCTTAGGCTTTCCTCACCCAAGCAGAGTTTTGAGTTCAGTTCAGTCCAGTCGCTCAGTCGTGTACAACTCTTTGTGACCCCATGAATCACAGCATGCCAGGCCTCCCTTTCCATCACCAACTCCCGGAGTTCACTCAAACTCATGTCCATCGAGTCAGTGATGCCATCCAGCAATCTCATCCTCTGTCGTTCCCTTCTCCTCCTGTCCCCAATCCCTCCCAGCATCAGGGTCTTTTCCAATGAGTCAACTCTTCACATGAGGTGGCTAAAGTATTGGAGTTTCAGCTTCAGTATCAGTCCTTCCAAAGAACACCCAGGCTGATCTCCTTTAGAATGGCCTGGTTGGATCTCCTTGCAGCCCAAGGGACTCTCAAGAGTCTTTCCAACACCACAGTTCAAAAGCATCAATTCTTCGGTGCTCAGCTTTCTTCACAGTCCAACTCTCACATCCATACATGACTACTGGAAAAACCATAGCCTTGACTAGACGGACCTTTGTTAGCAAAGTAATGTCTCTGCATTTTAATATGCCATCTAGGTTGGTCATAACTTTCCTTCCAAGGAGTAAGTGTCTTTTAATTTCATGGCCGCAGTCACCATCTGCAGTGATTTTGGAGCCCAAAAAATAAAGTCTGACACTGTTTCCACTGTTAACGCATCTATTTGCCATGAAGTGATGGGACCAGATGCCGTGATCTTAGTTTTCTGAATGTTGAGCTTGAAGCCAACTTTTTCACTCTCCTCTTTGACTTTCATCAAGAGGCTTTTGAGTTCCTCTTCACTTTCTGCCATCCAGCAATGACTTCCCTGGTGGCTCAGATGGTAAAGCATCTGCCTGCAATGCAAGAAACCCAGGTTGGATCCCTGGGTTTGGAAGATCCTCTGGAGAAGGAAATGGCAACCCACTCTAGTACTCTTGCCTGGAAAATTCCATGGATGGAGGAACATTGTAGGCTACAGTCCTCGGAGTCACAAAGAGTCAGACACAACTGAACGACTTCACTTTCACTTTCTGCCATAAGGGTGGTGTCATCTGCATATCTGAGGTTATTGATATTTCTCCCAGCAATCTCGATTCCAGCTTGTCCTTCTTCCAACCCAGTGTTTCTCATGATGTACTCTGCATATAAGTTTAATAAGCAGGATGAGAATATACAGCCTTGATGTACTCCTTTTCCTATTTGGCACCAGTCTGTTGTTCCATGTCCAGTTCTAACTGTTGCTTCCTGACCTGCATATAGGTTTCTCAAAAGGCAGGTCAGGTGGTCTGGTATTCCCATTTCTTCCAGAATTTTCCACAGTTTATTGTGATCAACACAGTCAAAGGCTTTAGCATAGTCAATAAAGCAGAAATAGATGTTTTTCTTGAACTCTCTTGCTTTTTCTATGATCCAGCAGATGTTGGCAATTTGATCTCTGGTTCCTCTGCCTTTTCTAAAACCAGCATGAGTATCTGGAAGTTCACGGTTCACGTACTGCTGAAGCCTGGCTTGGAGGATTTTGAGCATTACTTTACTAGCGTGTGAGGTGAGTGGAATTGTGCGGTAGTTTGAGCATTCTTTGGCATTGCCTTTCTTTGGGATTGGAATGAAAACTGACCTTTTCCAGTCCTGTGGCCACTGCTGAGTTTTCCAATTTGCTGGCATATTGAGTGCAACACTTTCACAGCATCATCTTTCAGGATTTGGAAGAGCTCAACTGGAATTTCATCACCTCCACTGGCTTTGTTCGTAGTGATGCTTTCTAAGGCCCACTTAACTTCACATTCCAGGATGTCTGGCTCTAGGTCAGTGATCACACCATCATGATTATCTGGATCATGAAGGTCTTTTTTGTACAGTTCTTCTGTGTATTTTTGCCACCTCTTCTTAATATCTTCTGCTTCTGTTAGGTCCATACCATTTCTGTCCTTTATTGTGCCCATCTTTGCATGAAATGTTCCCATAGCATCTCTAATTTTCATGAAGACATCTCTAGTCTTTCCCATTCTGTTGTTTTCCTCTATTTCTTTGCATTGATTGCTGAGGAAGGCTTTCTTATCTCTCCTTGCTATTCTTTGGAACTCTGCATTCAGATGCTTATATCTTTCCTTTTCTCCTTTTCTTTCACTTCTCTTCTTTTCCCAGCTATTTGTAAGGCCTCCCCAGACAGCCATTTTGCTTTTTTGCATTTCTTTTCCATGAGGATGGTCTTGATCCCTGTCTCCTGTATAATGTCATGAACCTCCATCCATAGTTCATCAGGCACAATATTCCCTTAAAGAATAATGGATTTACACTGCTGTATTAGTTTTTGGTATAAAGCAAAGTGATTCAGTTATGTTGCTGCTACTGCTAAGTTGCTTCAGTCATGTCCGACTCTGTGCGGCCCCATAGGCAGCAGCCCACCAGGCTCCCCTGCCCCTGGGATTCTCCAGGAAAGAACACTGGAGTGGGTTGCCATTTCCTTCTCCAATGAAAGTGAAAAGTGAAAATGAAGTCACTCAGTCGTGTCCGACTCTTCGACCCCATGGACTTCAGCCTACCAGGCTCCTCCATCCATGGGATTTTCCAGGCAAAGTACTAGATTGGGGTGCCATCACCTTTTTCAGAGTCAGTTTTATATGTGTGTGTATATATATATATATATATATTCTTTTTTAGATCCTTTTCCTTTTTAGATGATTGCATAATGTTGTCTAGAGTTCCCTGTGCTATACAGTAGGTCCTTGTTGGTTATCTATTTTCTGTATAGTAGTGTTTACATGTTCATCTCAAACTCCTGATATATCTCCCCCCTTCTTATCATGTGGGTTCTTGTAAATTTCTTTCTTCACACTACATACCAATACCTGACCAGCAAATATGTTACTGTTTTTCAAAAAGAGAACAAAAGAATATATGTATGTAAACATTAGGGGGATGGAGAGAATGAGGTGGGGGGGGGAGATAGATAGTTAAGGTACACTGGCATACCTCATTTTATTGTGCTTTATTGCATTCTGCAGATATTGTGAGTTGTTTATATTTTATTTTACAAATTGAAGGCTTCTGGTAACCCTACATCAAATAAGTCTATTGGTACCATTTTTCCAGCAGCATTTTCTTACTTTAAATCTCTTCATCACATTTTGTTAATTATTACAGAATTTTGAACTTTTTCATTATTAATATATTTGTATGGTGATCTGTAATCAATGATCTTCAGTATTACCAGAACACAAAAGATTATGACTCTCTGAAAGCTCAGATTGAGGTTAACATTTTTTGCAAGAAAGTATTTTTTAATTAATATTCATATATTATTTTGTAGATATAATGTTATATCACACTTTATACCTTACCATATAGTGTAAACCTACATTTTTTATACACTGGAAAGCCAAAATTTTGTGTTGACTCACTTTATTGTAATATTTGTTTTATTTTAGTGGCCTGTAACTGAACCCACTGTATCTCCGAAGTATGCCTATAAATATAAACTGTATTTGTTGCTCTAAATCTGATTGATTCCTCATTTTCTTCTCAAGGTGAAGTCCCACTTATCTCTGGAAGCCATAACAGCAATGGAAACTCATCCCCATTCAGTGAAAGTAACCAAAAAGTACTTTAGAATGTTGATTTGCTATTCACAATTTACCAGGTGCTTTTATGTGTGTTTTCTGTTTTGATTTCTCAAAACAGGTATGGGAATCAGCTAGTATTATCCTTGAGTTTCAAGTCTAAGTGTTTGTGAGATGTAATTTCTCCTCCAATTGCTTTAATCTGGTGTTTCAGTCTAGCACTTCCTAGGAGTTCTGAGTAGTGAGCCTGACTCACGGTGTCGTATCTGTCAAACTGATGCTTCCGCTAATGTTTATCACTCGGTACCCCTTGTAATAACCCATGAAATTCTTGAAGTATTGCTTGTTTCTTCTTTCTTTGCCTGAAGTGCCCTGGGTCTGAACAAGTTGACCAGTTCTCCCTAGCAAGGTCATTAATTCCAGCCATTTCCTCATGCCTTCAGGATCGTTATACCCATCTAAGATAAATGGTTTAAAGTGAACTACAAATTGCAACGTAAAGGTAGCTTAATATTACTGAACCATTAAGAGACATAATTTCCACCAAGGGAAGAAGATGGCCATTTCATCACAGAAAGTCTTCATAATTGGCATCTTCTACTTACAGCACATTTGCTAGTGGTTGCTCTTAATATTAGAGGATAATCAACTCCCAGCAGTGGAGGAGGAGCACACAGCATCAAGTGGGAACTATGAATCCAGAAAATCACATGACCAATATGGATTTAGAATCCCAGACGTCTTTATCTACTGCCAGAACATTCTCACTCTCAGCAAAAATAGTACCATCATTTGCTCCACAGCCCCAAAGTCACACTCAGTCTCCATCCTCACATAAATATTTCATATTATAAAACCCCTTCAGAGCCCCGTAACTCACACAAGCTTCTTTCAGAATGACAAATGATCCTCTGCCCTAGAGAGACAGATTTCACTGACTTCCTCAACGTATGTTTCGGACAGAGTGTTCTATGATGAATTTCAGTAACAACAGTTATTCTGCTGCTCACAGGCCTAATAGCCAGACAGCAGTGAGGAACCTTGACACCAAATTCCTAGTCTTAGGTTCAACAGTCCGGACAGCAATCTACTTGGCTGTCTGGTAGACAGAGTCTCCCCCTTGGTGTTTGATATGTGGCAAATCATTAACTTCAAAATGCTCAGACTGACAGACTAGGGAAACTGTTATCTGAAGAGAGCCTGAGATTTGGAGTAACTTGTTTTTTAATATTAGCTAAGGACTCATAAGAATATATATTCTAATTGACCATTATATAAAGATGCTAGTAACACTAACCTAAAAACAACAGTCTCAACAAAGTTCTTTAACTAAAATGCCTCTATCATTGGACAAAAGCCAAATGATTTTCATCTTCATCAGCCTGTAAGCTTCTTCAGTGTTCTCAGACTCAGTGTCAGACACACTTTCACTCTGAATTCCACCAGACCAAACATGATAAGAAATTAGTGACAATCAAGGATTCAGTGTTGACAAAGCATTTTCCTGTTTTATGCATCATTTCCATTCATTCATTTATTCATTCAGTTATCTACTATGTTAACACAGCATCTACTATATTCTGGTCAGTGTTCCAGACACGGTTTATAGAGTGGCAAGTAAGATAAAAAATCAAGTTCCTGTAGCAGTCATGAACTATGAATCCTATACTCTGGTGGAGTCATAGGGTATACGTGGGTGTATGTGTGTGTGCACACATCAAAAAGTGCTAGGAAGTAATACTAATAGGAACCCATGGGCCAGGTAATATAGGACTTTGTAGGCCACAGAAGAGAAAGTTTTGTACCTTTCTAAGTTTAATTAGAAGCAAATAAAGGGATTTGAGCACGAGAAGGACATGATAAGGTTTACTTTGTAAGAATATCCTTTTGGCTACATGGTGGAGAATTTGAGAAACTATAGAAGTAGAAAGATCAGTTAAGAATCTAAGACATCAGTGCTTGATAAAGCTGAGGGTGTTTGGGTGAAAATAGCAAGGAGGAGAAAATGTTGACCGATTGTGAACCAGTTTTAAAGTTTGACCTAATAGGAGTGAATAGAAGGGTCTGAGAAAACACCCATGAGAGGCTCTTAATTGTTCCTATAAGCTGCTGGATTTTAATCATAGGAGACTGGAATGCAAAAGTAGGAAGTCAAGAGATACCTGGAGTAATGGGCAAGTTTGGTCTAGGAGTACAAAATGAAGGAGGGCAAAAGCTAAGAGTTTTGCCAAGAGAACACACTGGTCACAGCAAACACCCTTTTCCAGCAATGCAAGAGACAACTCTACACATGGACATCACCAGATGGTCAATACCAAAATCAGATTGATTATATTATTCACAGCTGAAGATGGAGAAGCTCTATACAGTCAGCAAAAACAAGACTGTATTTACTTGTTATAGGAAGCAAGGATCTCACTGTGGCTCAGATCATGAACTCCTTATTGCCAAATTCAGGTTTAAATTGAAGAAAGTAGGGAAAACATTAGACCATTCAGATATGACCTAAATCAAATCCCTTACAATAATACAGTGGAAGTGACAAATAGATTCATGGGATTAGATCTGATAGAGTGCCTGAAGAAATGTGGACAGAGGTTTGTAGCATTGTACAGGAGGTGGTGATCAAAACCATCCCCAAGAAGAAGAAATGCAAAAAGGCAAGATGGTTGTCTAAGGAGGTCTTACAAATAGCTGAGAAAAAAAGAGAAGCTAAAGGCAAAGGAGAAAAGGAAAGATATAGCCATCTGAATGCAGAGTTCCAAAGAATAACAAGAAGCGATAAGAAAGCTTCCTCAGTGATCAATGCAAAGAAATAGAGGAAAACAATAGAATTGGAAAGACTAGAGACCTCCTCAAGAAAAGTAGAGATAACTGAGGGAACATTTCATGGAAAATGGGCACAATAAGGGACAGAAATGGAATAGTCTTAATAGAAGCAGAAGATATTAAGAAGAGATGGCAAGAATACACAGAAGATCTATACAAAAAAAGATCTTACTGACCTAGATAACCACAATAGTGTGATTACTCACCTAGAGCCAGACATCCTGGAGTGAGAAGTCAAGTGGGTCTTAGAAAGCATCAGTATGAACAAAGCTAGTGGAGGTGATGGAATTCCAGTTGAGCTTTTTCAAATCCTGAAAGATGATGCTGTGAAAGTGCTGCACTCAATATGCCAGCAAATTTGGAAAACTCAGCAGTGGACAGAGGACTGGAAAAGGTCAGGTTTCATTCCAATCCTAAAAAAAGGCAATGCCAATGAATGTTTAAACTACTGTACAATTGCACTCATCTCACATGCTAGCAAAGTAATGCTCACAGTTCTCCAAGCTAGACTTCAACAGTACATGAACTGAGAACTTCCAGATGTTCAAGCTAGTTTTAGAAAAGGCAGAGGAACCAGAGATCAAATTGCCAACATACATTGGATCATCGAAAAAGCAAGAGCATTCCAGAAAAACTTCAACTTCTGCTTTATTGACTACACCAAAGCCTTTGACTGTGTAGATCACAGCAAACCATGGGAAATTCTTAAAGAGAGGGGACTACCAGACCATCTGACCTGCCTCCTGAGAAACCTGTATGCATGTCAAGAAACAATAATTAGAACCAGACATGGAACAACAGACTGGTTCCAAATTGGGAAAGGAGTATGTCAAGGCTGTATATTGTCACCCTGCTTATTTAACTTATATGCAGAGTACATCATTTGAAATGCCAGGCTGGATGAAGCACAAGCTGGTATCAAGATTGCCAGGAGAAATTTCAATAACCTCAGATACGAAGATGAAACCAGCCCTATGGCAGAAAGTGAAGAGGAACTAAATAGCCCCTTCATGAAAGTGAAAGAAGTGAGTGAAAAAAATGGCTTAAAATTCAACATTTAAAAAATGAATATCATGGCATCTGATCCCATCACTTCATGGCAAACAGATGGCAAAACTAGTTAACAGGGACAGACTTTATTTTCTCGTGCTCCAAAATCACTGCAGAGGTGACTGCAGCCATGAAACTAAAAGATGCTTGCTCCTTGGAAGAAAAGCTATAACCAACCTAGACAGCATATTAAAAAGCAGAGATACTGCTTTACCAACAAAGTCCATAAAATCAAAGCTATGGGTTTTCCAGTAGTCATGCATGGATGTGAGAGTTGGACCATAAAGAAAGGGTAGCGCTGAAGAATTGATGCTTTTGAACTGTGGTGTTGGAAAAGATGCTTGAGAGTCCCTTGAACTTCAAGGAAATCAAAGCAGTACATCCTAAAGGAAATCAGTCCTGAATATTCATTGAAAGGACTGATGCTGAAGCTCCAATACTTTGGCCACCTGATGCGAAGAACTGATTCAATGGAAAATACTCTGATGCTGGGAAAGATTGAAGGCAGGAGGAGAAGGGGAGGACAGAGGATGAGATGGTTAGATGGCTTCACCAACTTGATAGATATGAGTTTGTGCAAGCTCTGGGAGTTGGTGATGGAAAGGGAAGCATGGCGTGCTGCACTGTATGGGGTGGCAAAGAGTTGGATACAACTGAGATACCTAACTGACCTGAAACTGCTGGATATCCAGTGCCATTTACTGAGGATAGCAAGACTTCTGTAGTAGATTTAGAATTCGAATTGTATTTCTCTGATAATGAGTGATGTTGAGCATCTTTTCCTGTGTTTGTTAGCCATCTGTATGTCGTCTTTGGAGAAATGTCTATTTAGTTCTTTGGCCCATTTTTTGATTGGGTTGTTTATTTTTCTGAAATTGAGCTGCAGGAGTTGCTTGTATATTTTTGAGTTTAGTTCTTTGTCACCATTTCACGCCAGTCAGAATGGCGGCTATCCAAAAGTCTACAAGCAATAAATTCTGGAGAGGGTGTGGAGAAAAGGGAACCCTCTTACACTGTTGGTGGGAATGCAAACTAGTACAGCCACTACAGAGAACAGTGGGGAGAGTCCTTAAAAAACTGGAAATAGAACTGTCTTATGACCCAGCAACCCCACTACTGGGCATACACACTGAGGAAACCAGAATTGAAAGAGACACATGTACCCCAATATTCATCGCAGCACTGTTTATAATAGCCAGGACATGGAAGCAACCTAGATGTCCATAAGCAGATGAATGGATAAGAAAGCTGTGGTACATATACACAATGGAGTATTACTCAGCCATTAAAAAGAATATATTTGAATCAGTTCTAATGCGGTGGATGAAACTGGAGCCTACTATACAGAGTGAAGTAAGCCAGAAAGAAAAACACCAATACAGTATCAGCTCAGTTCAGTCACTCAGTCGTGTCCGACTCTTTGAAACACCATGAATGGCAGCACGCCAGGCCTCCCTGTCCATCACCAACTCCTGGAGTTCACTCAGACTCACATCCATCGAGTCAGTGATCCCATCCAGCCATCTCATCCTCTGTCGTCCCCTTCTCCTCCTGCCCCCAATCCCTCCCAGCATCAGAGTCTTTTCCAGTGAGTCAGCTCTTCGCATGAGGTGGCCAAAGTACTGGAGTTTCAGCTTCAGCATCATTGCCTCCAAAGAAATCCCAGGGCTGATCTCCTTCAGAATGGACTGGTTGGATCTCCTTGCAGTCCAAGGGACTCTCAAGAGTCTTCTCCAACACCACAGTTCAAAAGTATCAATTATTCAGCGCTCAGCCTTCTTCACAGTCCAGCTCTCACATCCATACATGACCACTGGAAAAACCATAGCCTTGACTAGACGGACCTTTGTTGGCAAAGTAATGTCTCTGCTTTTGAATATGCTATCTAGGTTGGTCATAACTTTCCTTCTAAGGAGTAAGCATCTTTTAATTTCATGGCTGCAGTCACCATCTGCAGTGATTTTGGAGCCCAAAAAAATAAAGTCTGACACTGTTTCCACTGTTTCCCCATACAGTATACTAATGCATATATATGGAATTTAGAAAGATAGTAATGATAACCCTGTATGCGAGACAGCAAAAGAGACACAGATGTATATAACAGTCTTTTGGACTCTGTAGGAGAGGGAGAGGGTGGAATGATTTGGGAGAATGGCATTGAAACATGTATAATATCATATATGAAATGAATTGCCACTCAGGTTTGATGCATGATACAGGATGCTTGGGGCTGGTGCACTGGGATGACCCAGAGGGATGGTATGGGGAGGGAGGAGGGAGGAGGGTTCAGGATGGGGAACACATGTATACCTGTGGTGGATTCATTTTGATGTATGGCAAAACCAATACAATATTGTAAAGTAATTAGCCTATAATTAAAATAAATAAATTTTATTAAAAAAAAGAATTCAAGATGTCTTTTAGATAACTGCTGGAATTACTACATTGGCAGTTGGAACACAGGTCAGGGAGAGGTTGGCAATGAAGTTAAAATTGAAGATTAATCCATTCACCACATAGGTGATATTTAAGGAGAAAGGATTAGAGAAGAGTGGTCTGAGGACTGAACTTTGGCAGACTTTATCATTCAGAAGTAATGGAGGGAATGATCACCATAGGAGACTGAGCCATGAATGAAGAAAGAGGAAAGGAAAGTCAAGGTAGCGTGTTACTTGTTTGTATTATTACTGGCCACAGGAATCATTGTGGGAAGAACATGATTTTGTTACTAGGAAGAAGTTATCATAGTTTATCCAGTGTTTCTTTTTCACATTGTACAACCCTGAAATAAGAGTGCATCTCGTAACTGATGGTATCTTAGGACTGTGTAACAGTTAAAATGGCAGACTTTCTTTAATATTGGCACATAAAATAATACTGTAACTTAAAATATTAATGTTGTTTTAATAATGAAATTTAGTGTCATGACTATATAACATAGCACATACACAGGCAAGTTAGTTGACATTCGTATTCTCTCTCTGTCTCTCTCTCTTACATCCTTAAATATTTGAACATTCTTTTTGAGGAGGTTTGTGAAAGTGCTGCACTCAATAGCCAGCAAATTTGGAAAACTCAGCAGTGGCCACAGGCCTGGAAAAGGTCAGTTTTCATTCCAATCCCAAAGAAAGGCAATGCCAAAGAATGCTCAAACTATATCACAGTTGTACTCATCTCACACGCTAGTAAAGTAATGCTCAAAATTCTCCAAGCCAGGCTTCAGCAATACATAAACCGTGAACTTCCTGATGTTCAAGCTGGTTTTAGAAAAGGCAGAGGAACCAGGGATCAAATTGCCAACATCCGCTGGATCATCGAAAAAGCAAGAGAGTTCCAGGAAAACATCTATTTCTGCTTTATTGACTATGCCAAAGCCTTTGACTGTGTGGATCACAATAAACTGTGGAAAATTCTTCAAGAGATGTGAATACCAGACCACCTGACCTGCCTCTTGAGAAACCTGTATGCAGGTCAGGAAGCAACAGTTAGAACTGGACATGGAACAACAGACTGGTCCAAATAGGAAAAGGAGTGCGTCAAGGCTGTATATTGTCACCCTGCTTATTTAACTTCTATGCAGAGTACATCATGAGAAACGCTGGACTGGAAGAAGCACAAGCTGGAATCAAGATTGCCGGGAGAAATATCAGTCATCTCAGATATGCAGATGACACCACCCTTATGGCAGGAAGTAAAGAGGAACTAAAAAGCCTCTTGATGAAAGTGAAAGTGGAGAGTGAAAAAGTTGGCTGAAAGCTCAACATTCAGAAAACAAAGATCATGGCATCTGGTCCCATCACTTCATGGCAAATAGATGGGGAAACAGTGGAAACAGTGTCAGACTTTATTTTTGGGGGCTCCAAAATCACTGCAGATGGTGACTGCGGCCATGAAATTAAAAGACGCTTACTCCTTAGAAGGAAAGTTATGACCAACCTAGACAGCATATTGAAAAGCAGAGACATTACTTTGCCAACAAAGGTCCGTCTAGTCAAGGCTATGGTTTTTCCTGTGGTCATGTATGGATGTGAGAGTTGGACTGTGAAGAAAGCTGAGCACTGAAGAATTGATGCTTTTGAACTGTGGTGTTGGAGAAGACTCTTGAGAGTCCCTTGGACTGCAAGGAGATCCAACCAGTCCATTCTGAAGGAGATCAGCCCTGGAATTTCTTTGGAAGGAATGATGCTAAAGCTGAAACTCCAGTACTTTGGCCACCTCATGCGAAGAGCTGACTCATTGGAAAAGACTCTGATGCTGGGAGGGGTTGGGGGCAGGAGGAGAAGGGGACGACAGAGGATGAGATGGCTGGATGGGATCACTGACTCGATGGACCTGAGTCTGAGTGAACTCCAGGAGTTGGTGATGGACAGGGAGGCCTGGCATGCTGCCATTCATGGTGTTACAAAGAGTCAGATATGACTGAGCGACTGAACTGAACTGAGGATGACATAAGGGAAATTTCATTTTCTCCTTATAAAATAGCAGAAAACAAATTAATAAGTTCCTATGTATGATATTCAAGAAGGGTATTCTAAAGTCACATGCTATATTATTTATGTTTCTTGTATATATAAGCTTTTTTATTTTGTGGTGACTATATTACTCTCATACTGTAAATCATTCCAATTACAATTCACTCCTCTATCAAGCAAATAATTTTACAACTAAGATATAACTTGATAGAAGTTATTGAATTACTCTAAATTTTCTAGAAATGAAGGAAAATCACGGCCATAAAAGAACACTAACAAGTTTTTCTTCATGCTAATTTTGCAACTGAATTTCACCTTCAAACATATAAAAATTGACACTGAAAGTGATTTTCAACTATACAGCTATCAAAGGCCTTATGTAACTTGAAGTAGCAAACAACTTCACTGTTTTACCAAAGAGTAGTGCTTCCCTGGTGGCTCAGACAGTAAAGAATCTGCCTGCAATGCAGGAGACCTGGGTTTGATCCCTGGATTTGGAAGATCCCCTGGAGAAGGGAATGGTTACCCATTCCAGTATTCTTGCCTGGAGAATTCCATGGATGGAGTGGACTGAGGAGCCAGGTGGGCTATAATCCATGGGATGGGAAAGAGTTGGACATGACTGAATGAGTAACACAGACACACACAGTGAGTTAAACAGTATATATAGTCACTGTATGTTGGTCATGTTCAGGAATTGGTTCTGCATCATAGCAAACTGATATTAAATATTGAAAATAATATTGAAATTAAATAGTAAAAATATCAGCAAATATGCTATATGTATGGATATACGACATTACCAATTTATGCAGCTTATTACGGCTATCAGTGATTTTTAAATAATAATTGAGTAGGATACTGCTTGATTGAGGCTGTTTTAAAATTTCCGTGGTTATTCTGTTTCAAAACTGGAAATATGCAATTATCTTGGCTTACCATTTTGTAATCAACTATTCATGTCCGTCTATGTCCCTAAGTTGTTCAGCTGCGGTAATGGTCAATTAACCACAAGCACCATAATGGATCAAGTCACAGTTTGTTTTTTTTTTTTCCAATTCATTTGAATTTAGAAAGAGACAGCCTGGTTTAATCTGTCTTCTGAAACGCAAGGTTAGCAGACTGGAGGATACTGGCTGTCACTCTTTTTGACACTTCCAATCAGTCAGCCTTGATTGGTCATGCAGTTGGACTTTTGGAGTTAAGAAAATGATGTTTCTTGCCTCCTCTACTAATGCTTGATATGAAAGTAAAATGCATCTTGATTTCAAATTTTAAACAAGTGGTGAATTTTAGTTTTCCTGTATTCAAGTCTGGTCTATAAGACATAAAAACTTACAAAGCTAAAGTATATTTCAATGAAGAACCAGGTTACTGTATTTTCGTTTGAAAACAGAAATAAATTGAAAAATAACCATAATCTAAAATAATCATAAAGCAAAAATCACTTCCAAATATATATCTTATAGAATCCTTTATTTTTTACTCACACATCATATTTCTATCTAAAAGGAAGAGGAATTCTTCCTAATGAGATGAAATAGAAAAAGAACTTGTAGTTTCCATTTTCCTAAGGATCATGAAAATGATTTGCATTTCAGAGACTGGAACGAACATGTTTATTAGAAGAACTATAGGTTCAAATGGGACCCGTATAATCTGTCTACAAAGCTAAGTAGAACAGTGGAAGCGGTATGATCCAGAAGATTTAGGGCCGTGCTCATATAATATCCAAAGTTAGAAATCAGTTACTTTATTTGTTGGGGGGATTAAGGATTCTTTATTTTATTTATTTATTTGTTTTTTGTTTCTTCTTGGTGATGCTTTCCTTGTATGACTTAATTTATTCTATGAAATGGTTGTATAAACATCTCTCTCCCCACCCCTGTTGTTCTTTCCATGAGCATGGCCATGATCTTGGCCTTGACATAGATCTTTGCACAGATTGACTGTTTGTGACCCCATGAACTTAGCCTTCCAGGATCCTCTGGCCATCTAATTCTCCAGGCAAGAATACTGGAGTGGGTAGCCTTTCCCTTCTCCAGAGAACCTGTCCAACCCAGGGACTGAACCCAGGTCTCTCACACTGCAGGTGGATTCTTTATATCTGAGACACCAAGGAAGCCCAAGAATGCTAGAGTGGGTAGCCTATCTGTTCTCCAGGGGGTCTTCCCAATACAGGAATTGAACCAGGGTCTCCAGCATTGAAGGTAGATTCTTTACCAGCTGAGCTACCAGGGAAGTGCCATGTTATCATCACCCAGCAACATATTTGAGCAGATGAATTTGCTTTTGCTTGAAACATCTGGTTGAAGGAACTGTTTACTTATCCTTGTGAAAATCTGTTTTTAGCATATTCTCCAGTAGTGTGATACATTGTCTTTTGCAGTCCATGTGTGAGAGTCACAGTGGAAATATACCACTGAAGTGGAATATAGAACTAAATAGACAATGGAGAGGAATACAGAGAAACGGAATGTATATCATAAGTTTAAGAGCTTATGATATAGTGTTGGAGACAGTTGTTATGGTTGTGCTATTTAGTTATGCTATTTCACGTGATAATTTTAACTGGGACATATGGAAAAGGCACCTACTGTCAGTAGAATGAAACATTGCACTTAATTACATTGAAGAAATAGTCTTTGCAATAATAATGGCGAAGTGGGCTAATGATATGAGCAACATATCCTTGGACATTCATAGGATGAATAAAAGTTTCTTCATTAGAGAATCAGGGAAGCTAGCTTGTAACTGATAGTCCTAAAAGTATGAGGTGTAAAGAGATACAAGGGCTAAATAATGGAGAATTTGTTTACAGATCATAGTAGTTGGTCTGGAGCACTGAAGATGTGTTGATAAAATGAAGGAGATATGAATAAAATTAAAAGTAAGAGAAATTAATTTTGTGAACCTGTGATATTTGGGCCATGGTGTATTGAAATTTATGTACAGTATTCATTACGTCCACAACGACATAATCAAAGTGAGTGCTATCGTCAATTTAGTGATAAAGATGTCTGTGTGTGTGTGTTAGTTGCTTAGTCATGTCCAACTTTTTGCGACCTGTTGGACTATAACCCGCCAGCCTCTTCTGTCCATGGAATTCTCCAGGCAAGAATACTGGAGTGGGTTGCCTTTCCCTTCTCCAGGGGATCCCTGACCTAGGGATCAAACCTGGGTCTCCTGCATTGCAGGTGAATTCTTTACCATCTGAGCCACGTGGGAAACCCAAAGACATCTAGACCCAGATAATTGTAACTTAAGTTAGATCAAATAAAAAAAAAAAAAAAAGGAAAACCAGAATTTGAATCAATTATATTGGATTCTTTCCATTATACATGTTCATTTAAAAAAAAAAAAAAAGTTCAGATGAGATCAAAACTGTCTCTTAAACCAAAGCCTGGGATCCTCCTGGGTTGGTACATGAACTGCTTGAATTCACTGCATGAATTGTCCTTAACAGTAACTTAAGCATTTTCTCAAATTTTTTCACACTATTCCATCTCATTCATCTTATGGCTTTTGATAAGAAAGTACCCAAAACACTGTCCTTTTTTCTTCCAGTGTGAGAATTAAATGTAATAAATTATGTTCAAACATTTGGAATAGGATGAAAAAGAGGTAGCCCCATATTCTGCAGTGTTTTGCCAAAATCAGTTGTAGGCATGACATTCAGTCTTCTTCAATCATATACTAATTCAATAAAATCACTTAATGTTATATTACTGACAAAATAGCAATACTACATGGGTTTGTGCTCTTTACTAAGAATAGTTACTCTTTTAAAAACACAAAGAATATATTTTTTCTAAAAACTTACTTGGAGTCCTTAATCATAAGGATTAAATAGATTGAATGAATAATATTTCGGAAAGTGGCTAGCCAGGTATCTGACATATTTAGATTATTAAGTGCATATTAATTCACTTATTCATTCATGGATAGAATTTAATTATATTTCATTAATTGAAGCTTCTCCAGTGGCTCAGCAGTAAAGAATCTGCCTGCAATGCAGGAAACCCTGGTTCGATCCCTGGGTCAGGAAGATCCCCTGGAAAAGGAAATGGCAACCCATTACAGTTTTCTTGCCTGGGAAACTCCATGGACAGTAGACTGGTGAGCTATAGTCCACAGGGTCACAAAAAGAGACAGACATGATTTAGCAACTAAAGAAAGCAATGCCAATGCATTAATTGAAGTAAATCAGCTGTGGGGAGTTAGTTTAGATATCAAAATGTTGGTCATGATAGTCATTGCATGAATTCATCTCTTCCGAAAAATGTAAATTTGTATTTAGATCGTACCTTGTAGTGTAAAGTATCAGAAGGCAGTATCATGTCTTTATTTTGCCTTGTAAGAGCAATGTAAGCAGGAGGTAAACTGAATGCTCTTAACAAGGATAACTAACTAACCTCCTATCTGTCTTCTATTCTCCAAATAATTACCATTATTTTTCCCCTATTTATGCTTCCTACCCTTCTGAGCATTTTGACTACTACTTACCACTCTCAAATTCATTGCTATGTTTGAGAATCAACAGGAATATTAAGGGTAAATAAAACTTTAAAATGTCAAAAAGAATTCTTGGATGTAGATTTGGTAATAAAAAGATACTTTTGGCCAAAATATATTATTTTCTTAGGTTGAGTTTCCTAACAACAAAAACTGAGTGGTGTGGATTATGCAAGTGGTTTCCTAGGCAGAAATCTGTAGGAAGTGAGGGAGGCAGCACTGGGTAGGGGAAGGACCTTGGTGAAAAGAGAATGTCAGCCAAAGCCTCAGCATGGCCTCCTCTCCTGTGGATCTCAGGAGAATGGGTGGTACCACACAACTGTCATGATTTTCAGCAAGATGGCTGGACTTTCACACCCCGCTTTCAGTCAGTCAGTGACTCTGGAGGGTAAAACCTCCCAGGAATCCCTGGGGCAGGTGATGCTTGTCAGTCTAGACAGTTGTTCTCAGTGTATGGTCCCCAGATCAGCATCACCTGGGGAACTTGTTAGCAGTGATAGATTCTTGGACCTTAGCCCAGACCTGCTGAATCAGAACTTCTGGGGTTGGGGCCCAGCAGTCTCTGGTTTAACAGCTCTCCAGGTGATTCTGATGCACTGAAGTTTGAGAACTATTGGTTGAGGGTAGTTCTCCAGAGGAGAAAGCTATGAGCCCTTAGCTGCTGATCCTCAATGCATTGTTGGTTTAATTGCCCTACAGGACCCACATACATGCTAAATGCTTCAGTTGTATTATAATAAGTCATCCTTGTATTAATTACCACTGTAGTCTTTGTAAGCATCACAGTTTAATGTCTGCCTTACACGAATATGCTAGTTATACCCCAATCTGAAGAACATGACAGTCTTCCTAAATCACTTTTTCTTGGCATCCTGCTGTCCTCATCACTCCACTGTCCTACTCTGGAAGAGCTTACTCTTTGGGACTATTTATCAAATATAACCTCCCCAATCCAGAGCCCACTTACCCAATCCATTGGAATATGTCCTCCTGGCCACGATATGCCTGCCCTGACGACACCCCCAGAGCCAAGTATAAGATAGCCCCTTTGCCCCAGAGCCCACTGAAATTATTCAAACTAGCCAGTCCTGAGCCTGTATATTTGTCTTGCCTGTTTCTTCCAGAATCAAGACCCTCGCTGCTGCCTCCAGACCAACCTGGTGCTTGGTGCTTTCCTGTGTGTCCTCCTGTGGGGTGCCATGCCTCCTCTTCCCGGGAAGAGTAACATCTTATTATTATTTTATATGGCCAGCACTTTCCTGACCTGCTGGCCTTACTATAAGTCACATTTCCATTAATGTACTCAACTTGAAATCACGTCTCCATCACAATCTACTCATAAAAGGTGCAGAGGAGATTCAAAGGTGGATTGAGGAGTCATACCACAGTTTGTGTGAAACCAACTGGTAAGTCACTCCCATGGATTTGAATTAAAATTTCAAGTTTGGTGGTTAAAGGGAAAAAATA
The DNA here is from genome assembly GCF_055505025.1 of Bos grunniens. NCBI lineage: Eukaryota > Metazoa > Chordata > Mammalia > Artiodactyla > Bovidae > Bos > Bos grunniens. The sequence continues at coordinate 46,612,049 of NC_141168.1, read as the reverse complement.
TTCCAAACAGATGCCATATAAAATTCTGTCTCACATAATTCTCACAATGTGAAAGCAAACAGACTCAAAGTTCACTACAGAGCTCGGGCAAATATTTGAGTCTCCCACATAGACTTTGCCTGGAAAAGAAATTCAACTTGCCCCCTGTGCAAGGATGTAAATAATCTTTTCCTTGGAACATCACACTTTGATTGCAAGCATCCCTTTCATGCTCACATGCAAAACACAGTAAAGATTTTTATTATAAAAACTCTGGTATGTATATTTTTGGTCAAAACAAAATAACAAAAAATTCACTGTTTGCTTTCACAGTATATATATATATGCCAAGGCTGAAACTCAAGGTGATGAATAAACATTAAAAATACTGAATGTAAAACAAATGTAATTATATTACAAAGCAATTTTCCTGCAATAAGTAATGTGACATGTATTTTCTGTCATTGATTTGCATTGATTATTTTTATGAATTGTTCAGTCAGAAGCAGTGATTTATGATGTGTTGATTCTTGTTCATGAATGTATGTTCCGCTTTGAGTGAAGGTATTTTATTCATCAAGGACTGAAATTCTAAAGTATGAACACAGTCCTAGTGCTGGTGACCTTGTCTTTCAGGTATTCTCTGGTGTGCCAAACTGTGAAAATTGCAGGGGATACATTTATCTTCATCATGTGTGTTTGATAGCAGTTATTGAATTTTTAAAATTAAATAGTTTTGAGGCTATTTTAGAGTCCAAAATTTGCTGCAAAATTTTCTGTCTTATGAGTGATTTATTTGTGGGTCCAAAGCACCAGAGGCTATAAAGCTATGGGCCAAAATATTCTTGCCCTGTATATAGGTTAAAAGGTTTATCTCACTGGAGGTACAGCTAACTCTTTGCACAGATGCCAAAACACAATGATGTTTGACATGGACAAGTTGTATCACCTCCAATGGTCAGAGCTGGGCTGGACATTGGTATCTTTCTCCCTTGTGAAATACTCCATGGCTAACAGAGTTTTCAGTTACTTGAAGTTTATGAATCATTGCCAGCATAATTCAAGACTTAATTCTGCTTCTGACGTTAGCAGAACAATGGAAGGAATAATGTCAGATTGTTTAAAGGATGGTTATCTTAACATTTAAAATGGCGAAATGTTATACAGCTTATCATTCTCAGGCAAGCTAAAACACACTGTGAGTAGACAACAGAAGGCTGTATTCCAAGACAGAGAGATTTGTTTATACGATTTAGTTTATACTTGGGGGAAAAAAAGATTAAGAATCACTATTTGAAATGCACAGCATTTGAAATGCAGTATTTTCTCCAGCTGGTAAACTTTTTAAGCACAGAAAATTGCTTTACTGTATTACCACCTCCTGGTTGACTGTTTCAGCACTGCTAACAAATTCAATTAAGCATGATGATTGTGGAAAAATAAAGATAATGGTAATGACAATATTAGTAATACTGGCTATACTTTCAGAAATGTTTGTAGTTGTCTAGGTGCTTTGGATGTCTATTTACTTACTTAATCATCAGAACAACCCCATTAGGTCCATTTCCCAGGTGAGCAGGAGTTGCGCTCATAACCTATGTATGGGTAACTGGAATTGGGCAGACTGGGTTCAAATCCAGGCTCTTCCACTGGCAAGGTGGGTGACCATGGGCAAATTACTTGACCTCTGACAGGCATTATTTGACCTTGAATTTGTTGACTATTTAAAGGATCCTTAATGAGAATACTGTTTTTAATGTGAATAATACCTCTGATATGGATTGATAGCTTTCCTTCTATACTGTCACATGATTGAATTCCCTCCTGTCCACACCCACAGTGACGTTATTAGTCCAAATCCTCATTTATTTCATCTAGGCAAATCCCATTCTTTGCCCTTACCTCCAGTGATATTCTGGAGCAAACTGTACTGACTCATGAAAACACACAGTTACCTTTCCAGGACTTCTGAAATCCTATTATTAAACCATTGGCAGCTTGAAATCAGCCACAGTCGGGAGTGTTAACACCAGGAAAATCTGTAAGCTCTATAAATCAGGGCTTTCTCCATTGACATCCTGCCAGAGATTCAGTTTTCCAGCACATCAGCCTTTTTACTGTCAGCAGAGGAATATCCAAAAGCATGCACTGAATCACTTTTTGATGTGCTTCTATTCACTTTCCAATTCCTAGAGTCCAGACTACTTAGACATTGCTTATAATTATTTTTATACTTGAATGCAATCCAGTCTTTCCAGCCACTCCAGCTCTCACCTTTTCATACATGTTTATACTATATTAGAGAAACTCTTGATCTCTTATTCCTTAAACATATTATGAACTCCCTGCCTCTATATTGTCATTCATGCTTGTTTTTTTTTTTTTTTGTCTACATAGAATCCTCTTCATGTTATATATACTTAGCAAACTTATTTTTTGAACTTTGCTTCTTTAATTTTGTCTTCTAATTTGTCTAACTTCTTAAAACCCCTCAGACTCCTGGGGATAAGAAGGAGGACACAATCTCCCTTACCTGTTCTTTATAGCATATGTGTAAATATGAACATTGTGCTTATCACATTCATTTATATTTGTTTAGTTATCTAGCTTGGAGAAGGCAATGGCCACCCACTCCAGTACTCTTGCCTGGGAAAATCCCATGGACAGAAGAGCCTGGTGGGCTGCAGTCAATGGGGTCGCAAACAGTCAGACACGACTTTTCCCTTTCATGCATTGATTGGAGAAGGAAATGGCAACCCACTCCAGCATTGTTGCCCGTAGAATCCCAGGGATGGCGGAGCCTGATGGGCTGCCGTCTGTGGGGTCGCACAGAGTCGGACACAACTGAAGTGACTTAGCAGCAGTTATCTAGCTGAGTATATCCAAGATTCAAGCTGATAGTTTATTACCTAGAGTACAGTAGGCATTAGTCAAAGAAAAATTGTACCAAGGGGAGAAGGCAGTGGCACCCCACTCCAGTACTCTTGCCTGGCAAATCCCATGGATGGAGGAGCCTGGTAGGCTGCAGTCCATGGGGTCGCTAGGAGTCAGACACGACTGAGCGACTTCCCTTTCACTTTTCACTTTCATGCATTGGAGAAGGAAATGGCAACCCACTCCAGTGTTCTTGCCTGGAGAATCCCAGGGACGGCGGAGCCTGGTGGGCTGCCATCTGCGGGGTCGCACAGAGTCGGACACGACTGAAGCGACTTAGCAGCAGCAGCAGCAGGCAAGGAAGATTTTGGTCAATACTACTGTAATAGGGGAGAGGTATTGAACTCAACTAAAACAAAAGCTACAAGAGTTCTTAAGCGCTGGGGTGAGTGAGTGGCAACGTAGTAAATAATGTTGGAGAAACAAGTTGGTCAATGTGATTACTGCCTTCTGTGTAATTAGAATGATCACAATTGGGCTTCTACACTCTCCAGAGACTGGGATACAAGAGCTCTGCTTTTGTGATGTTTACATTTCAAAGAGAGAGTTTTCAGGTCTTTTTCTCTTAGTTTCCACCCCCCCTAGTTTTATTGAGATTATTGACACAAAATATTGTTTAATGTATATAAATAGTCTTGATAAATGCATATATTAAAAGTAATTACCATATAAGTTTAGTTAATATACATTAGCTCATATAATGTTACAGTTTTTTTGTAGTGACACCTTTTAAGATAACTTTCAAGTATACAATACAGTAGTATTCACTCTAGTCACCATGATGCAAATTATATCCCCAAACTTACTTACCCTAAAACTGTAAGTAAATTTCAACAATCTTCACCCATTTCACCCACTCCCCCGTCCCTACTGTATCCCCCATCTCTGGGCACCATCGATCTATTCTCTGTATCTATAAACTATGAGGTTTTCTTTGTTTTTTGCTTTTAAGGTTCCATATATAGGAAGTGGTATTGCACAGTATTTGTCTTGCACTTTGTACTTTCTGACTTAATTTTACTTAGCATAATGCCTTCAAGGTTCATTCATGTTGTTGCAAGTGTCAGGATTTTCTTTTTATTGCTGAATAGTATTCCTGTGTGTGTGTCTGTAGTGTGTACATATTCACATTTTCCATGTCCATTCATCTGTTGGTGGAAACCTAGGTTGTTTTCTTGTCTTGACTTTTATAAATAATTCTACAATAAACATAGGAATGCAATTATCTTTGAAAGATAGTGATTTTGGGGGTTTTTTTGGATGTATACCCAGAAGTAGAATTGCTGAATCGTATCTCCACCCTAATTTCCACAGTGGTTATATGAATTTAAATTTCTACCAACCGTGTATGTACATGGGTTCCCTTTTCTCCACATCCTCATCAGCATTTGCTATCTTTTATATTTTTGAGGATAGCCATTCTCATAGGCATGAGAAACTTCATATTATGATTTTGGTTTGCATTTCCCTGATGGTTAGTACTTTTCATGTACCTGGTGCCTGTTTAAATATCTTGGGGAAACTTTCTACTCAATCCTTTGCCAATTTTTAATTGGACTTGTTTTTGTTATTCAGTTGTATGACTTTCTTATAAAATTTGGGTACTAACCTATTACCAGATGTGTAGTTCACAAATATTTTCTTCCATTCTGTAGGTTACTTTTTCATTTTGTTGATCCTTTCTTTCACTGTGCAAAAGATTTTTAGTATGATGTAACCCTGCTTGCTTAGTTTTGCTTTTGTTGATTGTGCTTTAGGTATCATATCCAAAAAAGTCATTTGTAAGACATGTCAAGAAGCTTTTTCCCTATGTTTTCTTCTATAAGGCATATGAATTCAGATCTTATATTTAAAGTTTTCATCCATTTTGAGTAAATTTTTCCGCATGTTCTAAGATAGAAGGTCTATGTTCATTCTCGTGCCTGTGAATATCCAATTTTCCCAGCACTACTTATTAAAGAGAGTCTTTTCCTGATGAGGTTTCTTGGTTCCCTTGTCAAATATGAGTTGACCTTATATGCATGGCATGAGTTTATGGGTTTTGTTCTGCAGTCAAGAATACACTTGTCTAAAGTCTAGTGAAGCTGAAGGAAACATCAAGTCATCTTTTTTTGAATTTTTACTTTTTTTTTTTTTTTTGATCTTTCACATATCTCTTTTTATTTATTTATTTATTTTTTATTCTTCCAATTTTATTTTATTTTTAAACTTTACATAATTGTATTAGTTTTGCCAAATATCAAAATGAATCCGCCACAGGTATACATGTGTTCCCCATCCCGAACCCTCCTCCCTCCTCCCTCCCCATACCATCCCTCTGGGCCGTCCCAGTGCACCAGCCCCAAGCATCCAGCATCATGCATCGAACCTGGACTGGCAACTCGTTTCCTACATGATATTTTACATGTTTCATTGCCATTCTCCCAAATCTTCCCACCCTCTCCCTCTCCCACAGAGTCCATAAGACTGTTCTATACATCAGTGTCTCTTTTGCTGTCTCGTACACTGGGTTATTGTTACCATCTTTCTAAATTCCATATATGTGCGTTAGTATACTGTATTTATGTTTTTCCTTCTGGCTTACTTCACTCTGTATAATAGGCTCCAGTTTCATCCACCTCATTAGAACTGATTCAAATGTATTCTTTTTAATGGCTGAGTAATACTCCATTGTGTATATGTACCACAGCTTTCTTATCCATTCATCTGCTGATGGACATCTAGGTTGCTTCCATGTCTTGGCTATTATAAACAGTGCTGCGATGAACATTGGGGTACACGTGTCTCTTTCCCTTCTGGTTTCCTCAGTGTGTATGCCCAGCAGTGGGGTTGCTGGATCATAAGGCAGTTCTATTTCCAGTTTTTTAAGGAATCTCCACACTGTTCTCCATAGTGGCTGTACTAGTTTGCATTCCCACCATACAGATGGCTAACAAACACATGAAAAGAATTTTTACTTTTAAAATTGGAATATATTTAACATATAGCACTGTAAATTTAAGGTATACAAGTAATGTATACCTTAAAGTACTGTTAATTTGTTACATTACTATTGTAATATGGTTTCTGTGTGTGTGTGTGTGTGTGTGTGTGTGTGTGTGTGTGTGTGTGTGTGTAGTTTCCCCTGGGTTTCCCAGGTGGCTCAGCGGGTAAAGAATCCACCTTCAATGTAGGAGACAGAGGAGTGGGTTTGATCCCTGGGTTGGGAAGATCCCCTGGAGAAGGTCAGGGCAACCAAGTATTCTTGTCTGGAGAATCCCATGGACAGAGGAGCCTGTAGGGCTATAGACCATAGTGTCGCAGAGTCAGACACAACTGAAGTGACTGAGCAAACACTGTGTGTGCACACACACACACATATATATGTGTTTATATGTCATATGATTACTATCACCATTGTACCTCCATGTCACATGGTTATAATTTCTTCTTAGTGGTTGGAATAATTAAGATCTCATCTCTTAGCAAGTTTGATGTTTATAATGCAATGTTGTCTGTTTTCACTATACTGTGCATTTGATTTCTGGGACTTATTTACTACTTCTTGCAAGCGGTATGCCCATGAACATCTCTTCCCTCTACCCACAACCTAGCATCTGGGAACCACTGCTTGATACCCTGTTTTTATGAGTTTCGGTTTTTTACATTCCACATATAAGTGATGTACACTATATCTTGTCTTTCTCTACTTAATTTATCCCACTTAGCATAATGTCTTCAAGGTCCAACCATGTTGGGTTTTTTCCCTTACCTTTTATTATAATTTTTTAAATAAAAAAATAGAATATAATGAACCCCCAAATATTTACCACCCAGCTTCAAAAATTAATTCATGACCAATCTTATTTTATCTCTATTCCTACCTACCTACTTTGTCTCCAGTTTCTTTCTTTTTTTTTCTTCAGAAATTTATGTTTTTGAATTTTTATTTTGTATTGGAATAGATTTGATTAGGGGCTTCTCTGGTGGCTCAGTGGGAGAGATTCTGCCTGCCAGTGCAGGAGATGCAGGAGACATATTTGATCCCTGGGTCAGAAAGATTCCCCTGGAGAAGGAAATGGCAACCCATTCTAGTATTCTTGCCTTGGAAATCTCATGGACAGAGGAGCCCGGTGGGCTACAGTCCATGGAGTCACAGAAGAGTCGGACACCACTTAGCAACTAAACAACAAAAGATTTGATTAACAATGTATGAGGTGTTAGTTTCAGGTATATAACAAAGTGATTCACTTATACATGTATCTATTCTTTTTAAATTCTTTTCCCATTTGGCTTATTACAGAATATTGAGCAGCATTCCCTGTGCTATACAGTAGTTCCTTTTTGGTTATCTATTTTAAACATAGCAGTGTATACATATCCATCCCAAACTCCCAATCTGTCCCTTCCCCCTCCCACAACCTTCCCCCCATGACCATATGCTGTTTTCTAAGTCTGTTGGTCTGTCTCTGTTTTGTAAATAAGTTTGTTTGTATTTTTTTTAAGTTCTACATTTAAGAGATCTCATATGATATTAGTCTTTCTCTGTCTGACCTACTTACTCAATATGGTATCTCTAGGTCCATCCATGTTGTGCAAATGGCATCTTTTCTTGTGCCTCTTGGCCATTTGTATATCCTCTTCAGAGAAATGTCTTTTTAGGTCTTCTGCCCATTTTTTGATTAGTTTATTTGTTTTTATGATGTAGAGCTGCATGAGCTGGTTGTAAATTTTGGAGATTAATCCTTTATCAGTGGCATTGTTTGCAGATATTTTCTCCCAGTCTGTGGGTTGTCTTCTTGGTTATGGTTCCCTTAGCTGTGCAGAAGTTTCTGAATTTGATTTGGTCCCATTTTTTATTTTTCTTTTTATTTCCTTTATGAGATGGATTGAAAATGATATTGCCGCAGTTTAGGTCAAAGAGTGTTCTGCTTATATTTTCCTGTAGAAGTATTATAGTATTTCGCCTTACATTTAGGTCTTTAATCCATTTTGAATTTACTTTTATTGATCATGCATAATAATGTCTTAAGACTTGTTTTAACTGATAATGTGCATCCCATTAGTCAATGCATTCTAACCACATTTATGACTAAGAGCAAATAATATGTTAACTTTTTTATATAGACTTTTAGTAATTTTCTAAATGGTGACTACCAATTGATGTTATTTGGGGTTATTTTCCTATCAGTCTACTTAAATAAATGTTCCTAAAGAGCTGTGCAAAACTTTTTTTTAACAAATACCATCATATTTTGAATGTAGTACAATAGTTGATTATTCAAAGGACCCTTCAAGGAAAGGTTATTTATATTGGTGATAATTACCACAGAATTAAATGTTTTATAAAAATATATCTCTTATACTGATCACCCTTGTCTCCAGTTTCTGGAGAGGTACTTTTGGTGTTCTGTTTCTTGATTGCAATGCAGATTATACAGGTGTTCATGAAAATCCCTTAAACTTTACCTTTGTATGTGCTTTTCTGAAGATAATATTTTATATCCACATTTTTCTGATTATTATGCTTCAGTATAAAAGATATAGAAATATGACAGGAAATTTGAAATTCAGGCATTGGCTTAAAATACCTGAGACGAGTGTCTTAACTTATGTATGTGTCAGTTTCTACATGTGTAATATAATATCACTTACCTGATATATTCATTGTTTAGATCAAAAGGAATCATGTATATAAAGTACAGTGTATTAACTATAAGTTATGTGAAAATAGGAGTTATTATGAATATATTAACACTCCTAATATTCCATCTTATTTAGAGTCTTGTAACCCTGTAGTGGAAAATGATTGACATGCTCTGCAATTCATTTATGCTAAATTTATTTATAAATTTTTCCTTTATTTTTTAATTGGAGTCTATTTGATTTACAATGATGTGTTAGTTTCAGGTGTATAGTACAGTGATTCAGTTATACATACATATCTATTTTTTTCATATTCTTTTCCCTTATACTGCTACTGCTGCTATTGCTGTTGCTGCTACTGCTAAGTCACTTCAGTCGTGTCCGACTCTGTGCGACCCCGTAGACGGCAGCCCACCAGGCTTCCCCGTCCCTGGGATTCTCCTGGCAAGAACACTGGAGTGGGTTGCCATTTCCTTCTCCAATGCATGAAAGTGAAAAGTGAAAGAGAAGTCGCTCAGTCGTGTCCGACTCCTAGCAACCCCATGGACTGAAGCCTACCAGGCTCCTCCGTCCATGGGATTTGCCAGGCAAGAGTACTGGAGTGGGATGCCATTGCCTTCTCTGTTTCCCTTATAGGATATTATAAAATATTGAGCATAGTTCCCTGGTCTATATAGTAGGTCTTTCTGAGTATCTGTTTATATGTGTCTGTGTATATGTCAATGCCAAACTCCTAATTTATTCTTCCCCACTGGTAACCATAGCTTTGCTTTTTACATCTGTGACTCTGTTACTGTTTTGAAGATAAGGTTATTTGTACATTTTTTAAAGATTCCACATATAAGTGATATATGTCTTTCTTTGACTTCATTTAGTATGATAAACTCTAGATCCATCCATATTACTGCAAATGACATTATTTCATTTTTAATAGCTGATTAATAATCCATTGATTAAATATATTACATCTTCTTTAACCATTCATCTGTTGATGAACATTTAGGTTGTTTCCATATCCTGGCAATTGTAAATAGTGCTACTGTAGACATTGGGGTGCATGTATCTTTTCAAATTATGGTTTTCTCTGACTATATACCCAGGAGTGGGGTTGCATAATCATCTGGGAGGCCTATATGTAGTTTTTTTAGGTACCTCCATACTGTACTTCTTCTGCCTTATTGACTATGCCAAAGCCTTTGTGTGGATTGCAATAAACTGTGGAAAATTCTGAAAGATATGGGAATACCAGACCACCTGACATGCCTCCTAAGAAATCGATATGCAGCTCAAGAAGCAACAGTTAGAACTGGACATGGAACAACAGACTGTTCCAAATCGGGAAAGGAGTACATCAAGGCTGTATATTGTCACCCTGCTTATTTAACTTATATGCAGAGTACATCATGAGAAATGCTGAGCTGGATGAACCACAAGCTGGAATCAAGATTGCCGGGAGAAATATCAATAACCACAGATGTCCAGATGACACCACACTATAGCAGAAAGTGAAGAAGAACTAAAGAGCCTCTTGATGAAAGTGAAAGAAGAGAGTGAAAAAGTTGGCTTAAAACTCAACATTGAGAAAACTTAAGATCATGACATCTGGTCCCATCACTTCATAGCAAATAGATGGGGAAACAGTGGAAACAGTGACAGACTTTGTTTTAGGGGGCTCCCAAATCACTGCAGATGGTGACTGCAACCATGAAATTAAAAAATGCTTGCTCCTTAGAAGAAAAGCTATGACCAACCTAGACAGCATATTAAAAATTAGAGACATTATTTTGCCACGGAAGGTCCATCTAGTCAAAGCTATGGTTTTTCCAGTAGTCGTGTATGGATGTGAGAGTTGGACTATAAAGAAAGCTGAGTGCAGAAGAATTGATGATTTTGAACTGTGGTGTTGGAGAAGACTCTTGAGAGTCCCTTGGACTGCAAGGAGATCCAACCAGTCCATCCTAAAGGAAATCAGTCCTGAATATTCATTGGAAGAACTGATGCTGAAGCTGAAGCTCTGACTTTGGCCACTTGATGCAAAGAACTGACTCATTTGAAAAGACCCCGATGCTTGAAAAGATTGAAGACAGGAGGAGAAGGGCATGACAGAGGATGAGATTATTGGATGGCATCACCGACTTGATGGACATGAGGTTGAACAGACTCCAGGTGTTGGTGAAGGACAGGGAAGCCTGGCATGCTGCAGTCCATGGGGTCACAAAGAGTTGGACACAACTGAGCAACTGAACTGATACTGTTCTCCATAGTGGCTGTACCAATTTACCTTCCAAATGACCAAGTAGAAGGGTTCCTTTATCTCTACACCTTCTCCATAATTTATTATTTGTAGACATTTTAATGATGATCGTTCTGACAGGTGTGAGGTGATATATCATTTTAGTTTTGATTTGCATACCTTTATTTTTGCTTTTAATAGCAACTTTTTATCTCTTGATCTTATAAGGATTTAATTTGGGTAGGGATATCTTCTACTTTTTTAACATTTTATAGAAAAACTTCATAACAGAGCATAGTTTTTAAAAAGTATGGTAAAACTTGTACACCTACCACCTAGGTTTTCCTAATTCATCTTTTTTATATATAATTTTTTACTTCAAGTAAAATTAACCTATATTTTGTTGTTTTCTGTCGCTAAGTTGTGTCCCACTGTTTGTGACCCCATGGACTGTATAGCACGCCAGTCTCCTCTCTCCTTCACCATCTCCCAGAATTTGCTCAGATTCATGTCCATTTAGTCAGTGATGCTGTCTAACCAACTTATCCTCTGCTTCCACCTTCTCCTTTTGCCCTCAGTCTTTCCCAGCATCACAGTCTTTTCAAATGAGTTGGCTCTTCACATTAGGCAGCCAAAGTATTGCAGCTTCAGCAACAGTTTTTTTCAGTAAATATTCAAGGTTGATTTCCTTTGGGATTGACTGGTTTGATCTCTGAGGGACTCTAAAGAATTTTCTCCAGCGCCACAGTTTGAAATCATCAATTCTTCAGTGCTCAGCCTTCTTTATGGTCCAACGCTGAGGTCTGTTCATGACTACTGGAAAAACCATAGCTTTGATTATATGGACATTTGTGGGCAAAGTTTTGTCTGTTTTTTAATATGCTATCTATCTTTGTCATAGCTTTTCTTCCCAGGAGCAAGTATCTTTCAATTTCATGGTTGAAGTCACCATCTGCAGTGATTTTGGAGCCCAAGAAAATAAAATCGGTCACTGCTTCCACTTTTTCCCCTTCTGTTTGCCATAAAGTGATGGGGCCAGATATAATGATCTTAGTTTCCCTAATAACATATTAGACACCTTCTGACTTGGCCACCTCATGCGAAGAGTTGACTCATTGGAAAAGACTCTGATGCTGGGAGGGATTGGGGGCAAGAGGAGAAGGGGACGACAGAGGATGAGATGGCTGGATGGCATCACCGACTCGATGGACGTGAGTTTGAGTGAACTCCGGGAGATGGTGATGGACAGGAAGGCCTGGCGTGCTGCGATTCATGGGGTCGCAAAGAGTCGGACACGACTGAGCGACTAAACTGAACTGACCTGGGGAGCTCATCTTCTGGTTTCATACCTTAGCCTTTTCATGGAGTCCATAGTGTTATCTTGGCAAAATTACGCTGTCTGTTGCCATTTCCTCCTTCAGTGGACTATGTTTTGTCAGAACTCTTCACTATAACCTGTCCATCTTGGGTGGCCCTGCCTGGCAGGGCTCATGACTTCATTAAGTTACACAAGCCACTTTGCCACAACAAGGTTGTGATCCAGGAAGGGGTAACCTATATAAATGTACAGTGTTGTGAGTTTTGACAAATTCATGTAACCACCACCATATGCGGATATATAATATTTCCATCATCCCAAAGGTTCCCGAGTGTCAGTCTATGGTTATTCTCTGTACTCTCTTCCTCTCCGCCCACCGCCCCCCCCACTAATATCTAGAAATGACAGATACAATTTCTGTCCTTAATCGTTTCACATTTTACAGAATGTTATATAAATGGATTCTCACCGTATGTAGGCTTTTGAACTGGATTTTGTTTTCATTTAAAATAATGCCTTCGAGCTTCATCAATGTTACTACTTTTCTTAGTAGTTATTTATTTTTACTTGCTGAAATTTATACCATTATTTATCTGTACCATAATTTATCTAATCACTAGGTGGTTAACAATTTAATTACCTCCCACTTTTGTCAATTATGAATAAAGTTGCTGAAAAGATTTAACAGTATTTTTTTGGATGGAAGAAACATTATAGTCCTAAGGAGTGAAATTTCTGAATCATATGATAATCTGTGTATAAATTCAAATGTCATTGCAAAAGTATTTTCCGAGGTGGCTGTATCATTTTTTCATTGTCATGACAGTGTATATGAGGACCCTGATTAACACCTCATCTTTGCCAAAACCTGGAATTTTCAGGGGTTTGGCAGTTTTCATTATTTTTTTTTGTGATAGATGTATATATCTCACTATGATTTTAGTTTTCATTTCCATAATCATTAATCATATTGGGTAACTTCATGCTCACATGTTTATTTGTTATCCATGTCTTGCCAAGCATGTCTGTGCAAAGTCCCTCTTTTAAGAAAAAGAAAGAAAAACTGAATGTTTCTGTTCTACTGGGAAAATTGTGAGTTCTTTATATTTTCTGTTTGTGTTTTTTTAATCAGTATTCCTTACAAATATTTCTGTGTTTTCATATTTGCATTCATATTCATTTTCAGTTCCAATTTATTTTTCTTTCTTTCTTCCTTTGGGTTTAGGTTTTCTTCTCTAAGATGCAGGATTAGATTCACTTTGAGATTTTTATTTTATTTTCCAATGTAAATCTATGATGTATAAACTCTTATTTAGGCACTTACAGCTGCATCTCACACATTTTTGTATGTATTTTTTATTCAATTCAGAATATTTCATTCCCTTTGTGACTTTTTACTTGACACAATGTTATTATCAAGTAAGTTTCTAATATTCAAGTGTTTGTGGGGATTTTCCAGGTATGTTTTTGATATTTAGTCTATTTAGTTTGTTTTCAACTCTTTAACTTTGTTGAAGTTTATTTTAATGTCCAAAATATGGTCATGTGGTGAATCTTTAATGAGAGCTTGAAAGTATGTATTCTGTTGTTTTTTTGTTGCAGGGTTCAATTAAACCAAGTTGACTGATGGTATTCTTAAAGTCTTATATATCCTTAGTGTTCTCTTGTCTCTGGGAAAGAAGTGAAGTCTCTATCTGTAATTGAAATCTTGTCTATTTTCCTTTCAGTTCTATTGGTTTCTTCATAAATTTAAAGAAAATATGTGTGTCCCTATATAACTGTTATATCTTAATGAATTGGTGTTATCATCTTTATGAACTTTTCTTTATAAAGATAATATTTTTTATTCAAAAAGCTATACCATCTGATTTTGGTGTACCCAATCCATTTCTCTTCTAATTACTGTTAAATATTAAACATCTTTCTGTTTTAATTTTAGCATATCAATTTTCATATATTTAAAGTAGATTTCTCTCAGGTTTTTCAAAACCCTAGAAATTATATGCTGTCTACCAATCTGTTTTTTAATTGGGTGTTTAGCACAGTTGTTATAAGCCAATTGATGATGGAATTTAAATCTGCCATCCTGATAGTTTGTTTTGTTTGTCCCATCTCTTCTTTCCTCCTTTTTATTCCTTGTTCTGAAAAACCAAACAGTGATTTTTTTTAAACGACTCCATATTGTTTCCACTATTGTATTCTTAGTTGTTGTTGTTTTTTTTGAATTTTAGTGGTTTCATTAACACTTAAACTAAAAATTAATATATCAGAGTCTACTTTTAAACAATATTATATCACTTTACATTGTATTTAAATCTTGCAGCAATATATTCTCATTCTTCTATGCCATCCTTTATGCTATGTTTGTCTTCCATTTGAATTCTGCATAAAATATCAAAAGACTATCTGTTTCAGGGGGTCTTATCTTTTCAAGTGAGTAAAATTCAAAAAAATATAAAGATAACCTATATTTTCTGTCATTTTACTGTTATTAAGCACTCTTCTTTTTGTGTGGATTCAAGGTTTTATCTGGGATCCTACTCTTTCTGTGAAGAACCACTTTTAACATTTCTTGTAGAACAGTCATTCTGACAATAAACCATCTTAGCTGTTGTCTGTCTTGTAGCAAAGTCTTCATTTTGTCCTTATTTTTAAATATTTTTTTCCGGGATAGAAGTTTAGGTCGAAAATTTTTTTTTCTTTAAGTGCATTCTGTGTGGCTTATGTAACTTCTGATAAGTCTGGTGTTAAATTTTGTTTCCCTGTCTTCTCCTTTTACCATCTGACCCACCAGCTCAGTCTCTGGGTCAGAAAGATCCTCTGGAGAAGAGCATGGCAACCCATTCCAGTATTTTGCCTGGAAAATTTCATGAACACAGGAGGCTGGCGGGTTGCAGTCCATTGGGTCACAGAGAGTTGACCACAACTGAACAACTAAAAACACTTCTCCTTCTGGGTGCCTGATTTGTACATGTCAGATTTAAGTGGCCTGACAGTATCTCATGACCCTTGGATACTCTCGTATTTTATTTTCACTCGTTTTCTCTTAGTTTCATTTTGGATAATTTTTATTGATGTGCATTCAAGTTCACTGATTCTTAACATTTTTTAGTCTTCTGTTAATCCTATTTAAGAAGAAGGAATTCCTACTGACAAAGAAGGAATTGTTTGTCAATGATAGTTTTCTTTTATTTCTAGCATTTTAATTTAACATTTTTTATGGTTTTAATCTCTGTGCAGAAATTGCCTATATTTGTGTATGATGGCCATCTTTTCCCTTGAGTCCTTTAACATATAAATCATAGTTATTAAAAAATCATTGAGGTACTTTTATTAAGAAATTAAATTTCAATATAAACTTTTTAATTATAAGGCATCCTGGCATAATAAGTCACAAAAGAGAAAAGTCAGGGGGTCTCAGACTTATCAACATCAGCATACAATGTCCTAAAACAATTTGGTACTGTTCAATACAATTTTATATAGTCAAACGTACTTAAACATCAACACAAATAGGCATTCACAAGCATGAAGGAATTCAAGGAATTTACTAGCATTTATTAACTAAATTTTGAGGAAAATCAGTCTTAATTATTCACTGAGCATTTAATTGATTAAAATATAAAATTATACTGTCCTATAAGGAAAACTGCAATCTATGGTCTAATTTTTCTTTAAATAAATGCACAGAAAAATGTGTGCAGTCACCTAATGCCAAGTATAACTGTTATGATATAAATGGGATAAACTCAGTAATAAATATGTAATTTTGAGTAGTTCTATAAAGTAAAAAATGATCAGGTGTTAACTTTACAAATTGCTTTTCTTTCAAAGGAATTTTATCAAATTAACTATGCAATTCCAGTTTAAAAACATTCTGCCTGTAGAGTTCTCTTCAGCTAATTTTGTGGCTGATGATTTCTTTGAGGTTTTTTTTTTTTTTTAATCATTCTTGATAGGAAATGTTTCTTGATTTATATCTGGCAGGAATTTTGCTAGGTCTTAAAGGATCTGTTTTAAAAACAAGTAACTATACTTTTCCTAGAAAAAAGTATATTATGTATATTTTTCTCTTTGGATTATCTTAAACTGAGTCACTTTATTTTCAGTATTCGGAGTCTGTGTTTTTCATTTAAATGAGAAGGTTTATATAGAAACCATACCAATTCTGATTTTATTCTTCTGTCTTGCTTTACTCACTTTCATACATTTCTATCTACCTACGTTCCTATCAATTTTGTATATACTTTACTCTGAGAACTAGATACTAGTCAGTTGCTAGTACTATTTGGGAAACTTTGTAGTGGCTTAAATTATCCTGGATAAGTTGCTCTTTTTATGCCTACTGCTTTGATCTTTCTTACCCCATGGCAGTTTTTTTTTCAAAGTATAGTCATTAGGTTTGTTGCTGTTGCTTAGTTCCTATCATGTCCAACACTTTTCTGACCCCAAGGACTATAGCCCACTAGGTTCCTCTGTCCATGAGATTTCCTAGGCAAAAATATTGTCGTGGGTTGCCATTTCCTTCTCCAAGGGATCTTCCCAACCCAGAGATTGAACCCACATTTCCTGCATTGACAGGAGGATTCTTTACCACTGAGCCACCTGGGAAGCCTGCCCTCATTAGTCTATCTTTCCGAAAAAAGAAAAGTTCTTGATTTAGCAACACAGCTGCTGCTGCTGCTAAGTCGCTTCAGTCATGTCTGACTCTCTGCGACCCCATAGACAGAAGCCCACCAGGCTCCCCCATCCCTGGGATTCTCCAGGCAAGAACACTGGAGTGGGTCGCCATTGCCTTCTCCAGTACATGAAAGTGAAAAGTGAAAGTGAAGTCGCTCAGTCGTGTCTGACTCTTATCGACCCCATGGACTGCAGCCTACCAGGCTCCTCCACCCATGGGATTTTCCAGGCAAGAGTACTGGAGTGGGTTGCCATTGCCTTCTCCGAGCAACACAGAAGTATGTTGAAATACATGAGTATACATTTGTGGAATTAGTTTTTAAAACATTCACTATTTTAAATAACTATTTTTATAACTTCCACCATCTATTTTCAGGTAAGCACTCTTACAAGATGAAATTGACCCTATAATAATATAAAAATAGTAACTATTTTCAGGCACTATGATGATTGCAGCCATGAAATTAAAAGACGCTTACTCCTTGGAAGAAAAGTTATGACCAACCTAGATAGCAAATTGAAAAACAGAGATATTACTTTGCCAACAAAGGTCCATCTAGTCAAGGCTATGTTTTTTCCAGTGGTCATGTATGGATGTGAGAGTTGGATTGTGAAGAAAGCTGAGTGCTGAAGAATTGATGCTTTTGAACTGTGGTGTTGGAGAAGACTCTTGAGAGTCCCTTGGACTGCAAGGAGCTCCAACCAGTCCATTCTGAAGGAGATCAGCCCTGGGATTTCTTTGGAAGGGATGATGCTAAAGCTGAAACTCCAGTACTTTGGCCACCTCATGCGAAGGGTTGACTCATTGGGAAAGACTCTGATGCTGGGAGGGATTGGGGGCAGGAGGAGAAGGGGACGACAGAGGATGAGATGGCTGGATGGCATCACTGACTCAATGGATGTGAGTCTGAGTGAACTCCGGGAGTTGGTGATGGACAGGGAGGCCTGACGTGCTGCGATTCATGAGGTTGCAAAGAGTTGGACATGACTGAGCGACTGAACTGAACTGATGGTAATGTTTTATATATATTAACTCATTTAAAATAATCCTGTGAATCAGGTAGTATTACCTCCACTTTGAATATAACGAAACTGAAGCAGAGAAAGCTTAGAACACTTAAGTAGCTAGCCTGAAGTCCTAGAGTATGATGTGGTACCACTAGGAAGACAGATTTTGGTTAAAATTTTACCCTATAGTCATATTATCTTAACTTCATGAATAGTTTTTATTTATCTTTGGTTTTATAAATAATATATGGAAAATTTGCATATAATATATTGAGGGATATGGCAACCCATGCTAGTATCATTGACTGAAAAATTCCATGGGTAGAGCAGCCTGATGGGCCCAAATCCAAGGGGTCACAAAGAGTTGGACATGACTGAGCAACTAGCATACATGTTGAAAAATATAAAATGTTTACTGCTTAATTACTAAATTTTTTAAACTGTCTTGCTATCAAATAAGACAAAATTTATTTTTTAAAAAATTTGGATTTTAGAATAACATGTTGTTGTTTAGTCACTCAGTGGTGTCTGACTATTTGCAACTCATGGACTGCAGCATGCCAGGCTTCCCTGTCTTTCAACCATCTCCAGGAGCTTGCTCAAACTCATTTCCATTGAGTCAGTGATGTCATCCAACCATCTCATCCTCTGTCATCCTCTTCTCCTCCTGCCTTTGATCTTTCCAAGCATCAGGGTCTTTTCTAATGAGTTGACTCTGCATCAGGTGGCCAAAGTACTGGAGCTTCAGCTTCAGCATCAGTCTTTCTAATGAATATTCAGGATTATTTTCCTTTAAGATTGACTGGTTTGATCTCCTTGCAGTCCAAGGGACTCCCAATAGTCTTCTCCAACACCAGAGTTCAAAAGCCTCAATTCTTTGGTGTTCAGCATTCTTTAAGGTCCAACTCTCACATCCATACATGACTACTGGAAAAACCATAGCTTTGACTAGACAGACTTTGTAGGCTTTTTAATATGCTGTCTAGGTTTGTCATAGCTTTTCTTCCAAGGAGCAGGCGTCTTTTAATTTCATGGCTGTACTCACCATCTGCACTGATTTTGGAGCCTTAGAAAATAAAGTCTGTCACTGTTTCCATTATTTCCCCATCTATTTGCCATGAGCAGATCACAAAACCAGATTAGTTTTTTGAATGTTGAATTTGGAGCCAGCTTTCTCACTCACCTTTTTCACTTTCATCAAGACACTCTTTAGTTCCTCTTCACTTTCTGCCATAAAGCTGGTGTTATCTGCATATCTGAGGTTAGTGATATTTCGCCCGGAAGTCTTGAGTCCAGCTTGTGCTTCCTCCAGCCTGGCATTTGGCATGATGTACTCTGCATATATGGAGAAAGCAATGGCAGCCCACTCCAGTACTCTTGCCTGGAAAACCCCATTGATGGAGGAGCCTGGTAGGCTGCAGTCCATGGGGTCGCTAAGTCGGACACGACTGAGCAACTTCACTTTCACTTTTCACTTCCATGCATTGGAGAAGGAAAAGGCAACCCACTCCAGTGTTCTTGCCTGGAGAATCCCAGGGACAGGGGAGCCTGTGGGCTGCCATCTATGGGGTCACACAGAGTCAGACACAACTGAAGTGACTTAGCAGCAGCAGCAGCAACTCTGCATATAAGTTAAATAAGCAGCATGACAATATACAGCCTTGAAGTACTTCTTTACCAATTTTGAACCAGTCTATTGTTCCCTGTATGGTTGTAACTGTTCCTTCTTGACCTGCATACAGGTTTCTCAGGAGGCTGGTAAGGTGGTCTGGTATTCCTATTTCTCTAAGAAATTTCCACAGTTTGTTGTGATCCACATAGTCAAAGATATTAGCATAGTCAAAGAAGCAGAAGTAGATGTTTTTCTGGAATTCTCTTGCTTTATCTATGATCCAATGGATGTTGGCAATTTGATCTCTGATTCCTCTGCCTTTTCAAAATCCAGCTTGAACATCTGGAATTTTTTGGTTCACATACTGTTGAAGCCTGGCTTGGAGAATTTAGAACATTACTTGTTAGCATGTGAAATGAGTGAGAATAACATGAAGATTGTTTAAAAAGAATCTATGTTCCCCACTTTTGAAAAATCAGTGAAAGCTACTGGTAAATGCTTCTTTGAGAGCTCAGTTAGTAAAGAATCTGCCTACAATGCAGGAGAAAAGTGAAAGTGAAGTCACTCAGTTGTGTCTGACTCTTTGCAATCCCATGGACTGTAGTCTACCAGGCTTCTCTGTCCACGGGATTTTCCAGGCAAGAGTACTGGAGTGGGTTGCCATTTCCTTCTCCAGGGGATCTTCCTGACCCAGGGATCAAACCCAGGTCTCCTGCATTCCAGGCAGACGCTTTACGCTCTGAGCCAATGCAGGAGACCCCAGTTCAATGAAATTAAAAGACGCTTACTCCTTGGAAGGAAAGTTATGACCAACCTAGATAGCATATTCAAAAGCAAAGCCATTACGTTGCCAACTAAGGTCCATCTAGTCAAAGCTATGGTTTTTCCAGTGGTCATGTACGGATGTGAGAGTTGGACTGTGAAGAAGACTGAGCGCTGAAGAATTGATGCTTTTGAACTGTGGTATTGGAGAAGACTCTTGAGAGTCCCTTGGACTGCAAGGAGCTCCAACCAGTCCATTCTGAAGGAGATCAGCCCTGGGATTTCTTTGGAAGGGATGATGCTAAAGCTGAAACTCTAGTACTCCGGCCAGCTCATGCGAAGAGTTGACTCATTGGAAAGACTCTGATGCTGGGAGGGATTGGGGGCAGGAGGAGAAGGGGACGACAGAGGATGAGATGGCTGGATGGCATCACTGACTCGATGGACGTGAGTCTGAGTGAACTCCGGGAGTTGGTGATGGACAGGGAGGCCTGGTGTGCTGCGATTCATGGGGTCGCAAAGAGTCAGACACGACTGAGCGACTGAACTGAACTAAACTGAATTGAACTTGATTCTTTCTACATACTCTCCAGTAGTTTTGAAGCAATCAGAAGCAACCCTGAACACATTGCTTCAGACCTAGTTCTCACATGGGTGAAAAAATAGAAGGTAGATGGAATCAAGCAGCAAATTGCCAACCAATCTGGTGATCCCTTTGGCTACTGGAACTGTGTCCTAGACCACTGACCTCAGACCACTTTATCTGCAGTCACTTAATCTTGCTCTAGTTTTTCAATTATTATATAATATTATGTAATTGCCACCCATCAGTAGAACAGCAGACATCTCAACATGTTTTGAGCTCTAGTTTTTGTAGTTCAGTTCCTTAGTTTTCCTGCATGTTCTTGTTACACAGTCTTTGCATTAAGTGATCTCCAATCCTTTCAAATATGCCTGCACTGGAGCAGACAGGACTCATTTTCAGGGATGGTTGGCTATAGGTATGAGCAGATTCTGGGACTCTCCCCTGAATACTTCAGGCAGACTAGAACATACTGTATATGTATATTCCCATTGTAGCAATATTGATATCATTGTGCAGTGTTTAGTCTATTTGTGAATCTCTCCACTAGATTTTAAAGTATTTTGGCTAGAACAAATTTTTTAACTTGGGTATTTATCCCCTGTGCCTGTGTCAGTGCCTAATTTATAATGAATAATATCGAAAAAAATTAGTTAATAGATCAAGGAATTGGATGACAAAGGTATGAACTAACACTTGACAGAAGAAGAGCTGAATCCATTGCTAGACAAATATTGATAGGGAAGCTGTCCAAGCATCTTTTATAAAATGAGGCCTTTTCTTAAAATAACTTTCCAAGACTTATTTATTTTTATACTTATTCACGTCTCCCCTAGGTATATGCAAGAGTATGTGTATCTTTATTGTTCTGAGGGCTAGAAATCAAAGAAGTTATGGAGAATATATTTTCACTTTATAACAGAGCCTCATCTTATATACCTATTTTAAATAAACTTAGAATTAAAGGATTCATACCTCAAATGTGTGCTAACTCATTTGTAGAGGAAAGTTCTCAGATTGAAATTATGATTATATCATCCTGGTGCTTTATAGTCCCTGTTAGAAACAGAGCATTTAAATTGCTGGAAGGGATGATAAGACATTTAGAAACTTAAGTGGAATACATCCATGAATTAACATAATGTGAGCTATAGAGGAATCAAAGTAGGGACATTTAAAAAATAGCTTGAAGATAACACACCGTCTATCTTCAGTCTTTAAGTGACATAATTTAATAATGTCAAAATTTGCCATTAGAGGATTTTCTGAAATCCTTGTATAGTTGTATTTCATGATTGGCAGCTCTTTTTACTCCTTTCCCTAAGCTTGACTTTCTTTCAACAAGGATATCAGTAAATTTCTAGATCAACTAGGCAAAATTTCTCTTTTTTCCCCTAGATTGTTCCTCCAATTAGCTTGAGCTACAATAGAAATAGAACATATTAATAGTATATTTGCACCAATTGGAAAAGTCTATTTTTAAGGCTTTTTACTTTTTCACTGGTGGTAGCAGAGGAGATTAGTTCCAATATTATAAAAAAGAAAGGGAAAATACCTGTAATTTATTAAATTCAGAATTTGGGGGGATTTCTATAAATAATAGTTATAAAAATATAAATTCATGTACCTATATGTATGAAATTTCTCAGAGATAATGTATTCCTTTTTTTATTTTATTTTTAAACTTTACAATATTGTATTAGTTTTGCCAAATATCAAAATTAATCCACCACAGGTATACATGTGTTCCCCATCCTGAACCCTCCTCCTTCCTCCCTCCCAATACCATCCCTCTGGGTCATCCCAGTGCACTAGCCCCAAGCATCCAGTATCGTGCATCGAACCTGGACTGGCATCTCATTTCATACATGATATTTTACATGTTTCAATGCCATTCTCCCAAATTTTCCCACCCTCTCCCTCTCCCATAGGGTCCATAAGACTGTTCTATACATCAGTGTCTCTTTTGCTGTCTCGTACACAGGGTTATTGTTACCATCTTTCTAAATTCCATATATATGCATTATTATACTGTATTGGTGTTTTTCCTTCTGGCTTACTTCACTCTGTATAATAGGCTCCAGTTTCATCCACCTCATTAGAACTGATTCAAATGTTTTCTTTTTAATGGCTGAGTAATACTCCATTGTGTATATGTACCACTGCTTTCTTATCCATTCATCTGCTGATGGACATCTAGGTTGCTTCCATGTCCTGGCTATTATAAACAGTGCTGTGATGAACATTGGGGTACACGTGTCTCTTTCCCTTCTGGTTTCCTCAGTGTGTATGCCCAGCAGTGGGATTGCTGGATCATAAGGCAGTTCTATTTCCAGTTTTTTAAGGAATCTCCACAGAGTTCTCCATAGTG
Organism: Bos grunniens; assembly: GCF_055505025.1. Classification (NCBI taxonomy): domain Eukaryota; kingdom Metazoa; phylum Chordata; class Mammalia; order Artiodactyla; family Bovidae; genus Bos; species Bos grunniens. Next base: position 46,588,944 of record NC_141168.1, on the reverse strand, counting down.
GCTGTACTAGTTTGCATTCCCACCAACAGTGTAAGAGGGTTCCCTTTTCTCCACACCCTCTCCAGCATTTATTATTTGTAGACTTTTGGATCGCAGCCATTCTGACTGGTGTGAAATGGTACCTCATAGTGGTTTTGATTTGCATTTCTCTGATAATGAGTGATGTTGAGCATCTTTTCATGTGTTTGTTAGCCCTCTGTATGTCTTCTTTGGAGAAATGTCTATTTAGTTCTTTGGCCCATTTTTTGATTGGGTCATTTATTTTTCTGGATTTGAGCTGTAGGAGTTGCTTGTATATTTTTGAGATTAGTTGTTTGTCAGTTGCTTCATTTGCTATTATTTTCTCCCATTCTGAAGGCGGCCTTTTCACCTTGCTAATAGTTTCCTTTGATGTGCAGAAGCTTTTACGGTTAATTAGGTCCCATTTGTTTATTTTTGCTTTTATTTCCGATATTCTGGGAGGTGGGTCATAGAGGATCCTGCTGTGATGTATGTCAGAGAGTGTTTTGCCTATGTTCTCCTCTAGGAGTTTTATAGTTTCTGGTCTTACATTTAGATCTTTAATCCATTTTGAGTTTATTTTTGTGTATGGTGCTAGAAAGTGTTCTAGTTTCATTCTTTTACAAGTGGTTGACCAGATTTCCCAGCACCATTTGTTAAAGAGATTGTCTTTAATCGATTGTATATTCTTGCCTCCTTTGTCAAAGATAAGGTGTCCATATGTGCATGGATTTATCTCTGGGCTTTCTATTTCATTCCATTGATCTATATTTCTGTCTTTGTGCCAGTACCATACTGTCTTGATAACTGTGGCTTTGTAGTAGAGCCTGAAGTCAGGTAGGTTGATTCCTCCAGTTCCATTCTTCTTTCTCAAGATAGCTTTGACTATTCGAGGTTTTTTTGTATTTCCATACAAATTGTGAAATTATTTGTTCTAGCTCTGTGAAGAATACTGTTGGTAGCTTGATAGGGATTGCATTGAATCTATAAATTGCTTTGGGTAGTATACTCGTTTTCACTATATTGATTCTTCCAATCCATGAACATGGTATATTTCTCCATCTATTAGTGTCCTCTTTGATTTCTTTCACCAGTGTTTTATAGTTTTCTATATATAGGTCTTTAGTTTCTTTAGGTAGATATATTCCTAAGTATTTTATTCTTTCCGTTGCAATGGTGAATGGAATTGTTTCCTTAATTTCTCTCTCTGTTTTCTCATTATTAGTGTATAGGAATGCAAGGGATTTCTGTGTGTTGATTTTATATCCTGCAACTTTACTATAGTCATTGATTATTTCTAGTAATTTTCTGGTGGAATCTTTAGGGTTTTCTATGTAGAGGATCATGTCATCTGCAAATAGTGAGAGTTTTACTTCTTCTTTTCCAATTTGGATTCCTTTTATTTCTTTTTCTGCTCTGATTGCTATGGCCAAAACTTCCAAAACTATGTTGAATAGTAATGGTGAAAGTGGGCACCCCTTGTCTTGTTCCTGACTTTAGAGGAAATGCTTTCAATTTTTCACCATTGAGGATAATGTTTGCTGTGGGTTTGTCATATATAGCTTTTATTATGTTGAGGTATGTTCCTTCTATTCCTGCTTTCTGGAGAGTTTTTATCATAAATGGGTGTTGAATTTTGTCAAAGGCTTTCTCTGCATCTATTGAGATAATAATATGGTTTTTATTTTTCAATTTGTTAATGTGGTGTATTACATTGATTTTGTGGATATTGAAGAATCCTTGCATCCCTGGGATAAAGCCCACTTGATCATGGTGTATGATCTTTTTAATGTGTTGTTGGATTCTGATTGCTAGAATTTTGTTAAGGATTTTTGCATCTATGTTCATCAGTGATATTGGCCTGTAGTTTTCTTTTTTTGTGGGATCTTTGTCAGGTTTTGGTATTAGGGTGATGGTGGCCTCATAGAATGAGTTTGGAAGTTTACCTTCCTTTGCAATTTTCTGGAAGAGTTTGAGCAGGATAGGTGTTAGCTCTTCTCTTAAGTACCATAACTCCTAGTAATAATGACAGTATTAGGAGTAAGTGTAACATGAAAATTACAGAATTTACCACTTAAAATTTCTACCTTTGACAACACAAAACTAGAATTTGCAAAAGTTTCAAAATTATTACTTTGTTATTGAAATAAAGATCATGATAAGAATATCTTCTTTCACTAATTGTGCATATTTCATACTCATTCCTACCATTCATTCAACTAAGTTTTATCAAGGTATGTAGTAGCTTCTGATATTGTCAGTACTCAAGGTAGGATTAAGAAACAGACAAGGTCCTTGTTCATCTGACATTCATATACTGGGGTAGGAGGGGAAGAGTAGAAAAACATCGAATGAACAAATACATAAAAAGATCATTTTAGGTTTTGCAAAGTGACATAAACAAAATCTGGGCAATAAAACAGGACATGAGGAGGCAACAGAGTTATGTTTGTCAGTTAGGCTGTGACATGAATGATAAGGAGGAGTAGGCCAAGGCAAAGCCTTGGGGGAGGAATATTGCAGGCAGCTGTTGCTGTTTAGTCCCTAAGTTATGTCTGACTCTCTGCGACCTCCTGGACTGCAGCATGCCAGTCTCTTCTGTCCTTCACTATCTCCCAGAGTTTGCTCAAAGTCATACCCATTGAGTCAGTGATGACATCCAACCATCTCATCCTCTGTTATGCCCTTCTCCGGCCCTCAATCTTTCCCAGCATTAGGCTCTTTTCCAATGAGTGGGCTTTTCATATCAAGTAGCCCAGCAAAATACAAGGGTGAGTATGAATCCGGGACAAAGGGGCTGGTTTGGAGGGAACAATAAGACACTAAGTGGTTAACAATCAAGACGCAGAGTTTGACAGGGATCAAGTCATAAAACAAGTGATGTGTAGAACGTAATAAGGATCTGAATTTTCAAAGTGCTCTGAAAAACTATAGAAAGATTTTCAGCAAGGCTGAAAACATCTAATTTTCATCTACATTGTAAAAGATGCATTGGCTGCCATCAATGAATGAATTTTACCTGACCAAATTTACTTACATGGAAAACTCGGTGTAGATGTCAATGTCATAGCCTAATGAGTGATGATAGTGTCTTAGACTAGGGGAACAGCAATGAAGAAGTAAGCATGATCAAATCTGGTGTGTATATTAGAGGCAAACCTGACATGATTTAATACTGAAGTATACGTTTTGTGTGTGTGTGTGTGTGTGTCAAGACAAGTGGTGGTGAAGGAAAAAAAGGCATTAAGACTGACCTCAAGGTTTTTTGTTTTGAGCAACTGAGTGAATGATCGTGTTCTTTATTGAGATAGGAAAGATTGATGGAAAATCTTGTTGTAGGGAGGGAGACACAAATCAAAAAGTTCTATTTTAGACATGTTTAATTTGAGATGTCTATTAGTCATTCCAGTGACAGCTGGGTTTATGAATTTGGAGCTCAGAGGAAAAATTAGATGCAAGGACATATGTTTGGAACTTATTGCCCAGTTCACATTATTTCAAGCAGCACAACTAGGTGAGATTACATTGGAAGGCTTTTTAGAGAAAGAATGAAGCTTAAAATCAAATTCTGGGGTCCTTCAATATCCAAAGTTTGGATAGATACTAAATTAGATTGTTGTCAATTGTGTTAAATTCTGCTGGGAAGCATGAGATTGTTAATAGAAATTAATGAGAGCAGTTTTAGCAAAGTGGAGGATAAAAGCCTGATGAAAGAAACCTTGAAAGGAGATGGGAGAATGGGAGATGATGACAAGGAGAAAACCAGTATAACTTAAACTTAAGTATTCTGTGAAAGGGTCAGTCAGTTCAGTCACTCAGTTGTGTCCGACTCTTTGTGACCCCATGGACTGCAGCATGTCAGGCCTCCCTGTCCTGCACCAACTCCCAGAGTTTATACAAACTCATGTCCATTGAGTCGATGATACATTCCAATCATCTCATCCTCTGTTGACCCCTTCTCCTCACACTTTGAATCTTTCCCAGAAACAGGGTCTTCTCCAATGAGTCAATACTTCACATCAGGTGGCCAAAGTATTAGAGTTTCAGCTTCATCATCACTTCTTCCAATGAATATTCAGGACTGATTTCCTTTAGGATGGATTGGTTGGATCTCCTTGCTGTCCAAGGGGCTTTCATAAGCCTTCACAGTTCAAAAGCCTCAATTCTTCGGCACTCAGCTTTCTTTATAGTTCAGCTCTCACATCCATACATGACTACTGGAAAAACCATAGCTTTGACTAGACGCACCTTTGTTAGTAAAGTAATGTCTCTGCTTTTTAATAAGCTTTCTAAGTTGATCATAGTTGGCTTTTCTTCCAAGGAGTAAGTGTCTTTTAACTTCCTGGCTGCAGCCAACATCTGCAGTGATTTTGGAGTGCCCCCCAAAATAAAGTCTGCCACGGTTTCCTCTGTTTCCCCATCTATTTCCCATGAAGTGATGGGACCAGGTGCCACAATCAGTTTTCTGAATATTGAGCTTTAAGTCAACTTTTTTATTCTCCTCTTTCACTTTCATCAAGAGGCTCTTTAGTTATTTTTGGCTTTTTGCTATAAGGGTGGTGTCATCTGCATATCTGAGGTTATTGATATTTCTCCCAGCAATCTTGATTCCAGCTTGTGCTTCATCCAGCCCAGCATTTTGCATGATGTCCTCTGAGTAGAAGTTAAATAAGCAGGGTGACAATAAGTTAAATAAGCAGGGTGACTACAGCCTAGACGTACTCCTTTCCCAATTTGGAACCAGTCCGTTGTTCCATGTCCAGTTCTAAATGTTGCTTCTTGACCTGCATACATATTTCTCAGGAGGCACATAAGGTGGTCTGGTATTCCCATGTCTTTAAGAATTTTCCACGGTTTGTTGTGATCCACACAGTCAAAGGCTTTTGCATAGTCAATAAAGCAGACATAGATGTTTTTATGGAACTCTCTTGCTTTTTCGATGACCCAACAGATGTTGGCAATTTGGTCTCTGATTCCTCTGCCTTTTCTAAATCCAGCTTGAACATCTGGAAGTTCATGGTTCAGGTACTGTTGAAGCCTGGCTTGGAGAATCTTGAGCATTACTTTGTTAGCATGTGAGATGAGTGCAATTGTGCTGTAGTTTGAGCATTCTTTGGCATTGCCTTTCTTTGGGATTGGAATGAAAACTGACCTTTTCCAGTCCTGTGGCCACTGCTGAGTGTTCCAGATTTACTGTCATATTGAGTGCAGCACTTTCACAGCATCATCTTTCAAGATTTGAAATAGCTCAACTGGAATTCCATCACCTCCACTAGCTTTGTTCCTAGTGATGCTTCCTAAAGCCCACTTGACTTCACATTCCAGGATGTCTGTCTCTAGGTGAGTGATCACACCGTGGTGATTATCTGGGTCATCAAGATCTTTTTTGTGCAGTTCTTCTGTGTATTCTTGCCATATCTTCTTAATATCTTCTGCTTCTATTATGTCCATACCATTTCTTTCCTTTATTGAGCCCATCTTTGCATGAAATGTTCCCCTGGTATCTCTAATTTTCTTGAAGAGATCTATAGTATTTCCTATTCTATTGTTTTCCTCTATTTCTTTGCCTTAATCACTGAGGAAGGCTTTCTTATCTCTCCTTGCTATTCTTTGGAACTCTGCATTCAAATGGATATCTTTCCTTTTCTCCTTTGCCTTTAACTTCTCTGCTTTTCTCATCTATTTGTAAGGCCTCCTCAGACAACCATTTTGCCTTTTTGCATTTCTTATTTGTGGGGATCGTCTCAATCACTGCCTCCTGTACAGTGTAACAAACCTCGGTTCATAGTTCTTCAGGCACTCTGTTTATTGGATCTAATCCCTTGAATCTATTTATTACTTCCATTGTACAATCATGAGGGATTTGATTTAGGTCGTACCTGAATGGTCTAGTGGTTTTCCCTACATTCTTCAATTTGAGTCTGAATTTGGCAATAAGGAATTCATGATCTGGGCCACAGTCAGCTCCCAGTCTTGTTTTTGCTGATTGGATAAAGCTTTTCCCTCTTTGCCTGCAAAGAATATAATCAATCTGATTTCGGTATTGACCATCTGGTGATGTCCATGTGTAGAGTCTTCTCTTGTGATGTTGGAAGAGGGTATTTGATATGACCAGTTTGTTCTCTTGGCAAAACTGTTAGCCTTTGCCCTGCTTCATTCTGTACTCCAAGGCCAAATTTGCCTGTCACTCCAGGTATTTCTTGACTTCCTACTTTGCACTCCAGTCCCCTATAATAAAAAGGACATCATCTTTTTTGGCTGTTAGTTCTAGAAGGTCTTGTAGGTCTTCATAGAACCATTCAACTTCAGCTTCTTCAGCAGTATTGGTAGGGGCATAGACTTGGGTTACTGTGATACTGAATGGTTTGCTTTGGAAATGAACAGAGATCATTCTGTCATTTTGAGATTGTGTCCAAGTATGGCATTTCTGACTCCTTTGCTGACCATGATGGCTATTCCATTTCTTCTAAGGGATTTCTGCCCACAGTAGTAGATATAATGGTCATCTGAGTTAAATTCACCCATTCCAGTCATTTGAGTTCTCTGATTCCTAGAATGTTGATGTTCACTCTTGTCATCTCCTGTTTGACCACTTTCAATTTGCCTTGATTCATGGACCTAACATTCCAGGTTCCTATGCAATATTGCTCTTACAGCATTGGACTTTTTTTCCATTATCAGTTACAGTGAAAGGTATGAAAAAGAATCATGCTGTTATGTAATGTAAGTGCAGAATGTAATTTAAAACGTGAGACTTTTAAGTAATATTTTTTTGTAAGATTAGAAATAACAGAGCACATTAGTGTAAATTATTCAATAGAACAGAAAAAAAAGTGTTGGTATTAGATAACGAGAGGGTAACAAAAGAGTGAAACGTTTAGGAGGGAACGAAGGGGTACAGTACAAGCCAGAAGCACAGAACTGGCCCTTAGTGAGACTACAGGCACATCTTCATAGTGTCAGGAGGAAACAGATTAGAGAAAGCTAGAGATCAGAAGGGTATAGTTTGTTTACAGGAAGATTAAATCATCCCTTTCTGTTTTTGCAAAAAGCATTATCACATTCTACCTATAATTTTGTTTTATGACTTGATCCCTGCCAAACTCTACCACTTGACTGTTAATCATTTAGTGTCTTATTGTTCCTCTAAGCCAACACCTTTGTCCCAGACTCATACCCTTGCATTTGCTGGGCCACCTGGTAAGAAAAGCCCACTCATTGGAAAAGAGCCTAATGCTGGGAATCATTGAGGGCAGGAGGAGAAGGGCATAACAGAGGAGGAGATGGTTGGATGGCATCACCAACTCAATGGTTATGACTTTGAGCAAACTCCAGGAGATAGTGAAGGACAGAGAAGACTGGTGTGCTGCAGTCCATGATGTCGCAAAGAGTCAGACATAACTTAGTGACTGAACAACAACAGCTGCCTGCAATACTCCTCCCCCATGACTTTACCCTGGCCTACTTCTTGTTATTCATGTCACAGGTATCCCACATTGCAGGTGGATTCTTCACTGAGCCACCAGGGAAGCCCAAAGCAATATAAGGTGAGGTCATAATCTGAAATCGGAATGTTGGAGGTATCCTGTTACTGATTATGTCAACACAAAGGGTACAAGCACAGTAGGAGATGGTTGTAAAATACAGTGCATTTGCATTAGTGATGAGGAGGTCAAATAGCTCAGAGTAAAATCTTTGTATTGGAGTGAATCTGAATATCTCTGTAGTTTCACATCTTCTTTTCCACATTCATAACTCTGATAAGGAAACCAGCAGGGAACCTATGTATTGAATTAGCCAGAAAGTTCACTAGGCTTTTTCCATAAAATCTCAATGGAAAACACAAACATTTTGGCCAAACCATTGTTTTACTTACTATGTTTTGTGTTCTTTTTGTCAAGTCAGAATTGCACGAAAGGAACTCAATGTATTTCCTCAGAATAAATACACTTTTCAGTAAATTAAGGTAATCCATTTTGCTTAAATGTTGAAAGAGTCCTTCAGGCTGTGGTTATTTAAATTACATATCTTTTTTTTTAATGGTAATACAATAAAAGATACCTTTGACTTATACTGTACAGATAGATTGCAGATTCTTTTGTAAGACAGTGGTATTTAAAGGTGGGTTATTTTTTAGATTTTTAAAATACAATCACCAATTGCACTGAAAACCTAAAATTCAGAACTTTGAATAAGTCATTAGAAGGGTGGTAACTAACAAATAAAAGATTTTGCATTCTCTGCCTCCCTTGTTCAACAAAGTGAAATTTTTAGCCCTTTCCTCCTAGGCTCTCATTTGACCAGTCTCTCTGCATGTGGCCTAAGTACCACTAAGGGGATTCTGTTAAGGCAAATAACTATGTGTTGGGACCAAGAGTCTATTTATTCATGTAATTACTGGAATGGGAAGCACCAGATCCATTAGGTGCTGCCATTTTTGTTTTGTCAAGGCTGTGGTTTTTCCTGTGGTCGTGTATGGATGTGAGAGTTGGACTGTGAAGAAGGCTGAATGCCGAAGAATTGATGTTTTTGAACTGTGGTGTTGGAGAAGACTCTTGAGAGTCCCTTGGACTGCAAGGAGATCCAACCAGTCCATTCTGAAGGAGATCAGCCCTGGGATTTCTTTGGAAGGAATAATGCTGAAACTGAAACTCCAGTACTTTGACTTTGGCCACCTCATGTGAAGAGATGACTCACTGGAAAAGACTCTGATGCTGGGAGGGATTGGGGACAGGAGAAGAAGGGGACGACAGAGGATGAGATGGCTGGATGGCATCACTGACTCGATGGACATGAGTCTGGGTGAACTCCAGGAGTTGGTGATGGACAGGGAGGCCTGGCGTGCTGTGATTCATGGGGTCGCAAAGAGTCAAACATGACTGAGTGACTGAACTGAACTGAACTGAATATATATTGGAATACATTTTAGGATTAACTTAATGGATGTCCTACAAACAGATTGTAACTTCTTTCATTTTCCCCTGTGCTATATATTAATTTCTTATTAGTTATCTATCCCATTCATAGTAATATATATATATGTCAATCCTAACCTCCCAATCCATCTCCCATCCCCTTTCTCTCCCTTTCTCTCTCTTGGTATCCATATCTTTTTTCTCTACCTCTGTGTCTCTATTTATGTTTGCATATAGGTTTATCTGTACTATTTTTCTATATTCCACATATATGGATAAATATATATATATTTTTTCTTCTAACTTTGATGACAGTCTCTTAAGTTCATCCATATCTATGCAGATGTCACAATTTTGTTCCTTTTTATGGCTGCGGTATTCCACTGTATATATGTAAGCATATCTTCTTTATCAATTCCTCTGTTGATGAATATTTAGGTTGCTTCCATATCCTGGCTCTTGTAAACAGTGCCGCTGTGAACATTGTGGTGCATGTATCTTTTTGAATTATGGTTTTCCCTGTGTATATGCCCAGTAGTGGGATTGCTGGGTTATATGATTGCTGGGTTACAGTTCTATTTTCAGCTTACGGAACTTTCATACTGTTCTCCATAGTGGCTGTATCAATTTATATTCCCACCTGCAGTGTAAGAGGGCTCCCTTTTCTCCACACCCTCTGCAGCATTTATTGTTTATAGATTTTTTTTATGATGGCCGTTCTCACTGGTGTAAAGGTGGTACCTCATTGTACTTTTGATTTGCATTTGTTTAAAAATGAGTGATGTTGAGCATCATTTCATGTGCCTCTTGGTCATCTGTATGTCTTTGGAAAATGTCTATTTAGGTCTTCCATCCATTTTTTGATTGGGTTGTTTGGTTTTTTAAGTATTGAGCTGCATGAGTTGTTTCTAAATTTTGGAGATTAATCTTTCATCAGTGGTTTCATTTGCAAATATTTTCTCCCATTCTGAGGGTTGTCTTTTTGTCTTGTTTATGGTTTCCTTTGCTGTGCAAAAGCTGTTAACTAGGTCCCATTTGTTAAATTTTGCTTTTATGTTCATTAGGAGGTGGGTCAGAAAAAATCCTGCCGGGATTAATGTCAAAGAATGTTCTGCCTATGTTTTTCTCTAAGAATTTTATAGTGCCTGGCCTTACATTCAGTTCTTTAATCCATTTCGAGTTTATTTTTGTGTATAGTGTTAGAGGCTTGTGGTGGTTGTGGTGGTTTAGTAGGTAAGTTGTGTCTACTCTTGTGACCTCATGGACTGTATCCCTCGGGCTTCTCTGTCCATGGGGTTTTCCAGGCAAGAATACTGGAGTGGGTTGCCATATCCTTCCCCAGGGGATCTTCCTGACACAGGCATCAAACATGGGTTCCTGCATTGCAGGTAGATTCTTTACCAACCGAGCCACCAGGGAAGCCCCAGAGGCTGTTGTAGTTTCATTTAGTTTCATTCTTTTACATGTAACTGTCCAGTTTTCTCAGCCCTACTTACTGAAGAGGCTTTTCGCCATTGTACGTACTGTCTTCCTTTGTCTTAGTTTAAGTAACCGTAAGAGTCTCGTTTTATCTCTGGGCTTCCATCCTGTTCCACAGGTCTGTATTTCTGTTTTTGTGCCAGGACCATGCTGTCTTGTTTACTGTAGATTCATAGTTTAGTCTGAAGTTAGGGAGCCTGATTGTTCTGCTCTGTTTTTCTTTCTCAAGATTGCTTTGGCTCTTCGGGGTCTTTTGTGTTTCCATACAAATTGTAAAAATTTTTGGTCTAATTCCATGAAAAATGCCATTGGTTATTTGATAGGGATTGCACTGAATCTGTAGATTGCTTTTGGTAGTATAATTATTTCCATGATATTGATTCTTCCAGCCCAAGAACATAGCACATCTTTTCATGTGTTTATGTCATCTTTCATTTCTTTCTTTAGTATCTTATGCTTTTCTGAGTACAGGTCTTTTGCCTCCTTAGGTCAGTTTATTCCTAGGTATTTTATTCTTTTTGTTGCAATGGTAAATGGGATTGTTTCCTTAATTTCTTTCTAATTTTTTGTTGCTATCTGTATAGAAATGCAAGAGATTTCTGTGTATTTATTTGTATCCTTCAAGTTTACCAAATCCATTGATTAACACCAGTAGTTTTCTGGTGGCATCTTTAGGATTTTCTATGTATAATGTTATGTCATCTGCAAACAGTGATAATTTTACTATTTCTTTTCCAATTTGTATTTCTTTCATTTCTTTTTCTTTAATTGCTGCAGCTAGGACTTTCAAAATGATGTTGAATACTAGTGGTGAGAGTGGACCTCCTTGTCTTGTCTCTGATCTTAGAGGAAATGCTTTCAGCTTTTCGTAATTGAGAATAATGTTTACTGTGGGTTTTTCATATATGATCGTTATTATGTTAAGGTATGTTCCCTCTATGCCCACTTTCTGGAGCATTTTTATCCAAGCTTCTAGACTTTTAAAACAATTTGGGATAACTAATATCTTTTTATCAGTTTAAATATCAAGATGTCTACTATGTGCTGGACATTGTGTTAGATGCTCAAGATGCATCCACCGAAAAAGACTGGCACAACCCCTGCCTTCGTGGGTCTTGTTCTTTATTAAAAATGATACTTTTTTTTTTTTTTTAATCTGCAGATGGCACAATAATCCTTGATGATTATTTGGGTTGGGGCATGAACAAAAGGGGCTTTGAATAAGTTAGTGAATTCAGGAGACATGAAAATAGGAACAGAGTTAAGGTTGTGTTGATGATGAGTTCAGTTTGGGGCATGTTTCATTTAAAGCTTCCCTGGTGGATCAGATGGTAAAGAATCCACCTGCAATGCAGGAGACCCAGATTCGATCACTGGATTAGGAAAATCCCCTGAAGAAGGAAAGGCAACTCACTCCAGTATTCTTGTCTGGGAAATCCCATGGACAGAGCAGCCTGGCAAGCTCCAGTACATGGGGTCTCGAAGAGTCAGATGTGACTGAGTGACTAAATGCTTAAGATGTCTAACAAGCAAGAGGCTTAATGAGTCTAGACCTGTAAGAGATCTAAGATAGAGTTAGGGGTCACCGAGTACTAGATAATCACAGAAGTCTTTGGAGATAGATGAGTTCACACAAGAAAGATGTGTAGATGAGAGAAAAAAGGAGGCCTAAGATAGCTCTGTGCAAAATATAACACACAGAGAATAAATGTGGGAGGTTGTCTACAAAGGAGAAGGGGAAAAAAAGATCATGCAATTTAGGGTCAAAGCTCCAGCTAACCCTAGGAAACCAGTAACCCTAGGAAAGCCAGTATTCCAAGGTGATGACTGAGTGGTAAAGATACATGAAACCTCTTTACCTCCCCCATTATCAACAACAAGACAAATGAAAAATAAGAAAGCACTAGTGGAAATAGTCTGAAAGGATTCTTTTAATCTCTTTGACTGAACTCTTACTTGAGGATGATTGGAAGCTCTTGTTTTTCCCCAAGCATACCAATCTTCACTATTTTATTAAAAATGCAATGTTGTCTATTTTATTCAGCAAGATTTTAAGGGTATGGAAAATATTTCAGTCATACAACTTGAGAGAGACTACAGTTGACGTCTCTCTCCCCATTTATTTTTTCCTTTTTATATTTTTTCCTATAAATAACTAAAACTTTATTTAGATAAATTAAGCATAAAAATAATTTATTGGAAAGGTATCAGCTAGCTCACAGAATTTTTAAAAAGGCAGTGGGTGGGGAAATTGATATAGAACCAGGCTCAGAAAACAGTAGGAACCAGGCTCAAAAAACAACAGGAAGCTTCAGGGTTCTAGTTATAGAAACTCATTTGCAGTTTTGTTTTATTTTGTTTTAAGTCTTTACAGCCAAGATTAATAAACTCCAACTGCTTTAGTCCCCTTAAATCTCTTCACTTAAAAATCAATGCCTAGGGAGATACAAAGTCCACTAATTCCATTTTGGTTATATGTCTCCTCCTTAATGAAGAGGGTCAGGGAAATTTATTGAGGGTCTCTTTGGGACTGTACACAATGAGGAAGAGTCAATTACCCACACAGGAATAAGTATGCCATTATCAAAACAGGAAAGGATGACCGCTGGGTGGCTACAAAACTGTACTTTACTCTTAAACAAACATTCTTATACTAAATTCTTAAAGTAAGCAAACTACAAGCATTTTAAACTTCAAATTACATAAACTCCAATTTTCCAGATTTATTCTCCTGTATCCTCTGATTTTTAAAAAGCAGCTTTATTGAAACATATGGCACTATTCAGCTGGTAAAGAATCTGCCTGCCAATGCAGACAACACAGGAGACGTGAGTTCGATCCCTCAGTTGGGAAGAGTCCCTGGAGAAGGAAATGGCAACTCACTCCAGTATTCTTGCTTGGAGAATTCCATGGCGGGAGGACCCTGGCTGGCTACAATCCATGTTGCAAAGAGTCAGACAGGACTGAGCACACATGCCTCATTGCACTGTAACAAACTGAACATATACATTTCTCAGGTTAAGATTTGCATTTGTATATAACCTGAAATCATCTGCATTATCAAGAAAACGAGCACATACCCAACCTTCAAAATGTCTTCATGCCCATTTGCAGTCCCTACCACCTGCACCTCTCTGCTCCGTCTCCTGACAGTCCAAGGCAACTGCTGATCTGTTGTCTGCTAATACTCATTTCCATTCCCTAGAATTTTATGTAAGAGGAATCATGTAGTATATACTCCATTTTGCTGGTATTTCACTCAGCGTAATTATTTTGACCTTCACCCATATGATTACTAGCAAAACAGTTCATTTTCTTCCCACTGTTTAGTTAGTATTTTATTGTATGGCTTTAGCATAGTTTCTTTATCAATTAGCTATTAAGATTCAGTTTTTGTCTGTTGCAAATAACGTTGCTATGAACATTCATGTACAATTCTTTGTATGGACATGTGCTTTTAATTTCTCTTAATACCTATAACTAGCATGACAAAGTACTAAAATAGGTGTACATTTCACTTTAAGCATGGCAAAACTATTTTCCAAAGGATTGTTTCATTTTACATTCTTACCAGCAGTGCATATGGCTTTCAGTACACTAAATCCTGGCAAATAGTTCTGGGATAGTCCTTTTTAAAAATATTAGAGAACCTACTTGATATATAGTAAATCTCATAGTGGTTTAGATTTTCTCTAATGACTGTTGTTAGACATTATTTTCTTTTTATATTTACATTTATGTAGATTCTTTAGGTATTCAAAACATTGCCCTTTTTTTCTTGAATTGTTACCTTATTGAATTTTGAGACACTGCAGTCTAGATGCAAGTCTTTATCAGATATGTGATTTGCAAACTTTTTCTCTCAGTCAATGGCTTGGAGTTTTATTCCCAATGATAAAGTGTTATTTATCATCTTTCAAAAAGCAAAAATTTTTGGATAAGTCAAATTTATTGTTATTGCTTTTAAGTTTACCATACTTTTAGTGTTGTAGTTAAGAAATATTTGCTTAAACCAAAGTCAAAGATTTTATACCATCAAGTTTTCTTTTTAGAAATTTTACAGCTTGAGGTTTTATATTTGGAATTCACTGGTGTTTTCCTTTTAAAGTTCCTCTTTTCACTTTTTAAAGTTTTACAGGCTTCCCTGATAGCTCATTTGGTAAAGAATTCACCTTCAGTGCAGGAGACCCGGTTCAGTTCCTGGGTCGGGAAGATCCCCTGCACAAGGGATAGACTACCCACCCCAGTATGCTTGGGCTTCCCTTGTGGCTCAGCTGGTAAAGAATCTGCCTTCAACGCAGGAGATGTAGGTTCAATCCCTGGGTTGGGAAGATCCCCGGGAGAAGGGAAAGGTGACCCACTCCAGTAATCTGGCCTGGAGAATTCCATGGATCGTATAGTCCATGGGGTCACAGGGTCGGACACAAGGAGACTTTCACTTATTCACTCATTTTGGAGAATGTTGAACATATTTGAAAATGAACAAGATAGTATAACGAACACCTATTACTTAGTCCTAAGAAGAACACCTATTACTTAGTCCTAAGAATTATTAACTCACTGCCAATTAGGCTTTATTCATACCCTGCTGCTGCTGCTAAGTCGCTTCAGTCGTGTTCGACTCTGTGCGACCCCATAGACGGCAACCCACCAGGCCCCGCTGTCCCTGGGATTCTCCAGGCAAGAACACTGGAGTGGGTTGCCATTTCCTTCTCCAATGCATAAAAGTGAAAAGTGAAAGTGAAGTCGCTCAGTCGTGTCCGACTCTTAGCGACCCCATGGACTGCAGCCTACCAGGCTCCTCCGTCCATGGGATTTTCCAGGCAAGAGTACTGGAGTGGGGTGCCATTGCCTTCTCCCATTCATACCCTAATCACTTCCATTTCTTAGTATTACTTTAAAGGAAAATTGACATCATATAATTCTATCTATAAAAATTTCAGTATGTATCTCTAAAAAGGTTCTTAATTAAATCACAATACCACTATCATACCATAAATATTTAAATATAATTTCTTCATGGTATCAAATATCGTTAGTATTCAAATTTCCACATCTCAAAAATGTCCTTTCAATCAATGCAGTGTGTGGACCTATACTCCATTTTATTACTATTATTATTGTTTTTTACTATTTTAATTTTATGTATTTATTAACTTGAAGTATAGTTGACATATAATATTATGTTGTAGGTACATAATATAGTGATTCACAATTTTTAAAAGCTATATTCCATTTATACTTATTATAAAATAATAACTATATTTCCTGTGTTGTATCATATATTCTCATAGCTTATTTCATGCCTATAATTCCCTACCAATATTGCTCCTCCCCACCTTCCCTCTCCCCACTGGTCACCACTAGTTTGTTTCTTTTTTGTTATACTCACTGGAAAATCCCATGGACAGAGGAGTCCATGAGGTCGCTAAATTAAGTCGGACACGACTAAGCGACTTCACTTTCACTCTTCACTTTCATGCATTGGAGAAGGAAATAGCGACCCACTCCAGTGTTCTTGCCTGGAGAATCCCAGGGACAGGGGAGCCTGGTGGGCTGCCGTCTATGGGGTCGCACAGAGTCAGACACGACTGAAGCAACTTAGCAGCAGCGGCAGTTGGTTGTATTTTTTAGATTCCACATGTATGTGGTATCATATAGCATTTGTTTTTCTGTGTCTGACATACTTCACTCTACAACAGTTTTGTTTTCTCCAACTTTCCGCCTGTAAATTCTCTAACCTGAAAGATAGTGAGCTTCCTATTAGTTTTAGACATTGCAACTCTATAACAACTGGAGCTGCTCTCACAGCAAAATTACACAAACAAAACATTACTTTGTTTCTTCTAAAAATCTCTGTTCATATGCTATGAGAAGAACCCCCACCATGTAGTTAATTGATATCTTCACATCCATCATCTCAATTTTGCTTTTGTTTTGTTGAGAACATTTACTTCTACTTGTAGCAAATTTCAAATCCAGTGGACCATTGAACAGTGCCAGAGTTAAGAATGCCGACCCTCTGCACAGTCAAAAATCCCAGTATAATTTATAATCTGCCCTCCAGATCCTCAGTTGCTCTGGATCCTAAAATTCAGCCAACCACAGATCATGAAGTACTGCAGTGTTTACTACTGAAAAAAATCTATATGTAAGGGGACCCAGACATTTCAAACCTATGTTGTTCAAGGGTCAGTTTTGAATAATATGGTACCATCAAGTATAGTCACCATATTTCAGATCCTCAGGCTGCTAATATTTTTGCATATTTAAAAGTTATTTTTCTATACCTGAAAGTTTATATCCTTTTACCAACCTCCCCTTTCTTCCCCCACCTCCAGCTGCCAACAACCACTTTTATATTCCATGATTTTTTTTAACTTTCCTCATATAAGTGATTATGCACAGTATTTGTCTTTCCCTGATTGGTTTATTTTCCTTAAAATGGATGCCCTCAAGGTCTATCCATGTTGTCCCAAATAATAGGATTTTCTCTTTAATGACTGAGTAATGAGTGTGGCTTCCCTGGTAGCTCAGACAGTAAAGCCTCTGTCTGCAATGTATGAGTGTATCCTATTTTCTTTATCCATTTATTCATTGATGAATACTTAGGGATTTTTCATGTCTTATCTCTTGTAAATAATGCTGTGATGAATATAGGGGAGCAAATATTTTTTCTTTCCCTTCAGATAAATACCCAGAATTAGAATTGCTGAATTACATGGTAGTTCCTTTCATTTTTTGAGGAAACTCCATACAGTTTTCTACAGCAACTGTACCAATTTACATTCCCTCTGATAATACACAGGGGTTTCTTTTTCTCTAAGTCCTCATGAGCATTTGTTATCTCTTGTCTTCTTGATGAATCCATTCTAACTGATAAAAGATGATATCTCATTGTGGCTTTGATGTTCATTTCTTTGATTAGAGACATTGAACATATGTGCATACATACATGTTGGCCATTTGTATGCCATCTTTGGAAAAAATGTCTATTCAGTTCCTTTGCCTAATTATAAAAACATAAAACATTCCATTGCTTCCTCTAAACTGATTGTTATAGTAGAATCACTTGGATTTTTTTTTTTTTTGTCTTTTTGCTTGTTTTTGAATTACATCTTTGTACCAGAAGCTGGATTGTTAGAAGTATAAATACTGTTGTCCCCAGGTATCCAATGGGGATTGGTTTCAGGACTCCCACAGATAATAAAATCCATGGATTCTCAAGTATCTTTTTAAAGATGGCATAGTATTTGCATATAACCTGCTGCATATAATCCAATGTACTATAAATTTATCTCTATATTATTATAATACCTAATAGAATGTAAATGCTATGTAAATAGTTGCCAGGTATATGGCAAATTCAAGTTTTGTTCTTTGGAACTTTATGGAATTTTTTCCCAATGTTTTCCATCTGAGGTTAGTTGAATCTGCATATGTGCAACCTGCTGATGATAGGCCAAATGTATATATATATATATCTGTTATGGTTTTAGCTATTTTTATCAAAAACAGGTAAATTCCAGAGTCAAGACTATGGTTTTTCTAGTGGTCATGTATGGATGTGAGTTGGACTATAAAGAAAGCTGAGCACCGAAGAATTGATGCTTTTGAACTGTGGTGTTGGAGAAGACTCTTGAGAGTCCCTTGGACTGCAAGGAGATCCAACCAGTCCATACTAAGGGAGATCAGTCCTGGGTGTTCATTGGAACAACTGATGTTGAAGTTGAAACTCCAATATTTTGGCCACCTGATGCAAAGAGCTGAGTCATTTGAAAAGACCCTGACGATGGGAAAGATTGAGGGCAGGACGAGAAGGGGGTGACAAAGAATGAGATGGTTGGATGGTATCACCGACTCAATGGACATGGGTTTGGGTGGACTCTGGGAGTTGGTAATGGACAGGGAGGCCTGGTGTGCTGTGGTTCATGGGGTCTCAAAGAGTCAGACACAACTGAGCGACTGAACTGAACTGAATATAATCTATTGGGCATCTCCCATTAGGTTCATCAATTTTCCTGTAAAGTTAAGTGTGGATATTACTGGCTTTACACAGGTGCAGTCTGCTATCCCCTTGCTTTGAACCCATGCAATGAACCCTTCATGTTCCACTCTGAGACTTCAGTTATGTTGTGAAATGCCTATGAAAATGGATCAATACTCATCTATGACTAATATAGTTTTAAAATGTAATGCCTCAGTTCAGTTCAGTCACTCAGCCGTGTCCAACTCTTTCTGACCCCATGGACTGCAGCACGCCAGGCCTCCTTGCCTATCACCATCTCCCAGAGTTTACTCAAACTCATGTCCTTTGAGTTGGTGATGCCATCCAATCATTTCATTCTCTGTCATCCCCTTCTCCTCTCACCTTCAATCTTTGCCAGCATCAGGGTCTTTTCAAAAGAGTTAGCTCTTTGCATCAGATGGCCAAAATATTGGAGTTTCAGCTTCAACATCAGTCCTTCCAATGAACATTCAGGACTGATTTCCTTTAGGATGGACTGGTTGGATCTCCTTGCAGTCCAAGGGACTCTCAAGAGTCTTCTCCAACACCACAGTTCAAAAGCATCCATTCTTCGCCACTCAGCTTTCTTTATAGTCCAACTCTCACATCCATACATGAATACTGGAAAAACCATAGCTTTGACTAGATGGACCTTTGTTGGAAAAGTAATGTCTCTGTTTTTTAATATACTGTCTGGGTTGGTCATAACTTTTCTTCCAAGGAATAAGTGTCTTTTAATTTCATGGCTGCAGTCAACATCTGCAGTGATTTTGGAGCCCCCAGAAATAAAGTCTGCCACTGTTTCCACTGTTTCTCCATCTATTCACCATGAAGTGATGGGACCTGATGCCATGATCTTAGTTTTCTGAATACTGAACTTTAAGCCAACTTTTTCACTCTCTTTCACTTTCATCAAGAGGCTCTTTAGCCAAAGAATGCTCAAACTACCACACAATTGCACTCATCTCACACGCTAGTAAACTAATGCTCAAATGCCCCAAGCACAGTTCAGAAATATCCTCAGAAAGTCACATGGGACTGTGTATCCATGTGCCATTTTCTTGTAGCAGTGGTCAGCTCAATAATGCCTGTTTTGTATTAATTCTTACCCACTTTTGTGCTTCACACATTTGCCATTCCTGCTCCTTGGGGTCATATTTCTAAGATAATGATCTACATGTAAGTCTTTGTCTCCAGCTCTGCTTTCAGAGAACCCAAGCTTAGACTAATCTGATTTATCCCTCAAGCAACCCTAGTAAGCAGACCTTTAGAATGGGATTATAAAGCTGGATAAACCACAGGTCAGACAGCAATGTGGACATACTTCTTGATGGTAAGTGGGATGGTGAAATCCACTGATACTGGATAGCATCACAATTACCATGATTCTCATCCATGGGTTGTGAAGTGATGCAAAATAGTGGTGTAGTGACTGTGGCCCTTGAACAATATGGGCAAGGTGTTACTATATGTATATTGAGTTGGCTGGTGTTTATTAACTCATAAGAAAACATTGAATAAAGGAGTTATCAGGATCAAGTCAGTCATCTACCGATTCAATAAACTCAGATTCAGGTAGCATCTAGGTCACCTTTTAAAGAGACCCTCATTTACTATATCTGCATATAAGATTATACAGTCGATTCTTAAACAACCTGGGAGTTAGGAGAGTTGGCACTCCTCTCAGTGGAAAACCTGTCTATAAGTTTACAGGTGGCCTTTTGCATTCAGGCTTCTGCATTCACTGATCCAAACAACCACAGATTGTATAGTATTATAGTACATATTTATTGAAAAAAATCCATGTGTAACTAGACCCCCACAATTCAAATTTGTGGTGTTCAGAGTCAACTTTATTTAATATCAGTTAAACCAATTAAAAGCATTTAATGTGCTGTGCTTAGTCACTCAGTTGTGTCCAACTCTTTGCAACTATAGTCCACCAGGCTTCTCTGTCCATGGGCATTCTCCAGGCAAGAATACTGGAGTGGGTTGCCATGCCCTCCTGCAGGGGATCTTCCTGACCCAGGGATCAAACCTCTGTCTCCCGCATTGCAGGTAGATTCTTTACCATCTGAGCCATGAGGGAAACCTGAAAAGGACTTAATAGAATTGCTCTAATATGGCACCTTCCACACTGAGAAAAGTTGCACATTACAACAGCTACTTTTCATAATAAGCCACATCACTTGATGTTTTGTTTTGTTTTCCAATTTTAAACATATATAATACACCTATGAAAATGTCCGTCTCTCCCATTTATTATTCTAGAAGTTAACATACTTTTGCTCTGAAAATAAGATTAGTAAATATTTAGTCTTTGCAAACCAAATGCTTTCTGTTGCCACTACTCAACTCTGCTATTGATAGCACAAAAGCAGCAATAGATGGTACATAAACAAATGGGTGTGCTGCTGTTCCAGTAGCAAGTTTTTTTCAGTAGCAGACTGCATTTGGCCCACAAGCCAGGTTTGGCAGATTAATGGGTGACTTGCGAACTCTACTAATCTGAAGTGGGGTCCAGAGAAAGAAGCTGCTTTGTAATTCCAGGTCCAAGTTACAGGTCCAGACTATGGAGAAGATTCTCAATTATGCAGGCCATATGACCCCGCAGATCCAACGGTACTAACCTTATTTATTATGTAACAGATGCTAACTGGAGCCTCTGGCAAACTGCTAGAAGGCTTGTATTACACAGACCAAATGCAGATCCTCACCTCAAAACACACGGAATACTTCTTGATTTCTGCTATGGTACTTCTTTGACACCACTGTATATGAAACCCTGCCACATCCTGATCAGGATTCATGCATGTGTACCCAGAAGTCCAGGGTGATTAGTAGTTCCTGAGCCCACCTTAATAAGTGGTACAGGAACTGATGGTCAAAGACTCTTGCCTTTCATTACCTGGGTAGGTAGTTCCAAGATGTATTTTATGAGACTTCCCAGAGGCAACTGTGGGAGAGTACTGGTTATCCCTAGTGATGGTCAACTCACTTATGCAGCCTTCTGTTTGCTTTCCCTTTTGTTTACTTTTCTCATCTATCAGTTTTGCTTCCTGGGATTACTTTCCCCAAAACAACACCTGTATCCAAATATTTGTCTCAGACTCATTTTAGCAAAACCCAATGTTAGATATTCTGTTAAAACTCATTTTAAATGCACAAGATAAAACTTCATTATTTTAATGTTCCCAGATAAGAACAAGAGGGTTTTTATGCATTCATTTATTTATGAGGAAACAAAATATCCCCCCAAAACTACTTTAAAACACAACAGCAACAAAATAAAGGCGTCTGAATCGTCTTTTCTTCCTCATAGGAAGGAATGATATATTTGAACATAGATTTAGAAATCAGACGTAACTAAACAATCAGTAAACTGAGCTGATCAGCAGTGTTTGATATAATTTCAGGGTTCATACATGATGCTTCTGTAGTTCTGTGTAAGGAAGTTAAACTCAGAGGAACTTTGTCTTTTTACAGATGGAAATATAAATCAGTTATCCCTTTGAGAATTTTTCTACTTCCTCTAATCTTTTGTATGACTTCTTTTGCTTAGCTTTTGGCAGGGAAAGTTAGGCAACACTGAGGTAGAATATTCAGGAAAGAGACAACAGGAATAAACATAGGAGCTTCTAACGCAGTTCATTTATTTTGAATCATAAGTGGTGTCATAGCATGTAGGTTTACTTTTAACTTAGATGTAGAGGGGAAAAAATCAAGATAAATGGTAGTTCTCCCTCCTCTGTTCACATATTTTTTTGTTCTTTAATTCCCTAAACTAGAGATGCGCTGAGTATAACACAATGTGTCACTCTTAAATGGGTTGCTATTTCTAGCTGTCACTTTTGATCAGAAGGCACACAGGTCTGGGGCATGAAACTTGCAAATAAAAATCAGGGAAATAAAAACAATTTCCATTTCCACTTAAAAATTCACAAACTGCAGTGCTCTGAACAGCATGGGGTAGTTAAAAACATGTCTTTCATTTGTCTTGCTTCTACAGAAAATACAATTTGGAGAAGGAACAAATGTCGAAAATATATTTTTCACTTTCTTGAATATTTGGGAATGCTGTGAAGAAATCACTTAATTTAAAAAGGACTATGAAATCTTGTTTCTCTCCTGTCTTGGATCTAATGTGGCCAAAAAGACAATTATGTGAAATTTTCACACACTGGTTGATAGAAACATTTTGCATTATCTCCCCAAATAGGCAGAATTTTCAAAACGAAACACAGCTTTCAAGTTCCCCATTGGTTCTTGACTCTATAAATCAAGTGCTTTCTTATAACAGCTGTGACAGAAGCTGAAACAATACTTAGAATAAAGAAATAATCAACATCTAATTTCATGACTAGTTAAATCTCAGTTTGCTTTGTCTGTCTTCAGAATCTTGTTTGCCACAATGACTTCTCTTAGAAATCATCAAATTATTAATGTTGAGTTTTTCTCTCTGGATCATGGCCTTTCACCCATCTTTTGCTCCGGGAAACAAATTTTTTCATATATGATGACTAAAAAGCCGCATGAGATAAAAATCTATTTTATTATGTATGAATAATCATGGGCCTACTGATTCTACTTGTTTTAGAAAAAATATATATATTTTTTAAATGTAATTCTCTTAATGCTTTAATATCATTTTGATCAGTTTCGGGTGACTTTTGTGTCAAATCTGGTCAACTGAACTCAACTAAAAGTTTAAAATGATTTCCTAAAACGTGGTTGTGTAACTGTCGTAATGGTTAAAACCTAGAACACTGGCTCTGGTGACAACATGAAATGCTGGTGATAATGTGGAGTGACACAGACTCCCACCCACTGCTGGTAGAACTGCAAAATGGTACAGTCACTTTGGAAGACTCTGGTGATTTCTTACAAAATTAAATGTTCTCCTGTCTTATCTGACTGTAGTGCTCCTTGATATTTACTCAAAGGAATTGAAAACTTACGTCTATCCTAAAACCTTCACACAGATGTTTACAGACACTTTATTCATAATTGACAAAACCTAGAAGCAACCAACGCACCCCTTAGTAGGCGAATGGATAATAAACTGTGAAATATCCAGACAGTGAACTATTAATCAGTGCTGAAAAAGAATAAACTATCAAGTTATAAAAAGAGAAAGAGAAACTTAAATGCATATTACTAAGAAGCCAATCTGAGAAGGCTATATACTGTATGAGTCCAGCTATATGATGTTCTGGAAAAGACCAACTATGAAGATGATGAGATCAAACCTATTGAATGTATATCATGTATGCATGCTCAATCACTTCAAGTCATGTCCGACTCTTTGCAACCCCCCTGGACTGTAGCCCACCAGGCTCCTCTGTCCATGGGATTACCAAAGGAAGAAGACTGGAGGGGATTGCAATTTCCTCCTCCAGGAGATCTTCCTGACCCAGGGATCTAACCTGTGTTTCCTTGGCTTCTGCACTGGCAGGCAGATTCTTTACCACTGAGCCATCTTGGAAGCCTAAATGTACAGCACTGAGTGAATTCTAAGGTAAACCATGAACTATGGGTGATTGTAATGTGTCAATGAAGGTTCATCTTTGTTTTTAAAAAAGTGAACCATTCCAGTAGGGGTTTATTCAGAATGGAGGAGGCTATGCTTATATGGTGGCAGAAAGTATATAGGAATTGCTGTATTTTCCTCTTAATTTTGTTGTAAACCTAAAAAACTGCTCTAAAAAAATAGTCTTTAAAAAAAATTTGACTGGGCAAAAAGTAAATGTTGGGGAGGCGGTATGTACAGATGATTATAAGAGAAGTAAGAATTTGTAATTGGAAGATACTGCATTACCAGTTAGCAGCTTGGTGATCGTGGCAGATCTCTTAAACTTTCTGGATTCCACTTCTACATCTGTCATATGAAAATAATACTTGTCTCACTAGGTTTCTCAAGGAGAATGTGAGACAATATATATATGAATACATAGTTTATCTATTATTACTCAGATTATATAATCTTTATTATAAAGTATATCTAATTATAGGATGGTTGGTGGTTTTAGTCGCCGTCATGTCCGACTCTTGCGACGCCATAGACTGCAACCTGTCAGGCTCCTCTGTCCATGGGATTCTTTTGGCAAGAATACTGGAGTAGTTTGCCATTTCCTTCTCCAGGGGATCTTCCTGACCTAGGGATTGAACCCGGGTCTCCTGTGTTACAGGCAGATTCTTTACCAACTGAGCTACAGGGAAGCCCCAATTATAGGATAGCTTATAAGATAATAGTGATGTATTACAGATTGATTATGCATTGGAATCAACTGAGATTTTTCTTCTGTTTTTAGAAAGCTGTTCAGTGACTACTTGTTTACTTGTAATTCAGACTGTGCTACTTTTTAGAACTGAAAATTTTTATTCAGTATCATCTACTCATTTTGCTGTAAGTGAGAAGAAAGGAAAATCTACTTTCCAACCTGGGCCTGAGGTCATGTTTAAGCACATAAATAGGAAGCCAGTTTCTTTTGTTTGGATCAATGGAGAGCACAGAGATTCAATATATCTGTTTTCCATCCTCTCATGTTTAGGGATCCTTACTTTAGTTTTCTTTTAGCCCAACAGTTTCCCCTGAGATCCAGAGATCTGTAATAGCAATGACTTTAGGTCAAGAGTTCTCAGAAACAAAATGTCTTAGTAATATTAAAGGAGAAGAAAAATAAAACTTTTTCAAAAGGGGATTCTGAGAAGGACTTTGGAATGAATGTAAAATGCACTGTATTCAATCTTCTTTAGTCTTGTCCTTGAAAGACTATACTTGGATTATGATTTCAGTTTCAACTTCCACCCAGAATTTGTTTCCACAAGTTTTTCAGGGGCAGAAAAAAAGTCTATGTCTTTTGCCTAAAACAAACAAGTGTATCTGGTGTCACTTCTCCATGGAAAGGAGCATGGCTGTAACAGAGAATAAAGAAGAGGAACCCAGAATATCTTGGGCTATAAAGTAAAGAAAAAGTGATGAAGACATGTCAAAAGGATAGAAGAGCCAGCTTGAAGTATCTACCACAGGCCAAATGTAGGACAATTTAAAATCAAGCTAAATATCATTAATGGGTTATAAGTCATGGAATAAAACAAAAATAAACAATAAAACCAGAATCCATGTGTCTATGTTCTCATAAATAAGGGGAAAATTGGAAGTTTAATGAAATAGGGGTATTTGCATAGTTTCAAAGTACCTCCTCACAGAATACATATTAGTCCCAAGTAAATAATGAATAACTTTATAGTGATGGTGGACACAATCTTAATCAGGTGATCAACGTGACCATCATCAATAACTAGATAAGTTAAAATATTTTGCCATGCTGTAGCCTGTAATCAAGAAAACAGTATCCTATGTTTTACATGAGCCTATTCTAAGTAGAAGGATACGCTACAAAATAACTAGTCAGTAACATTCCAAGGTGTCAAGATCATAAAAACCAAGACCAAGGAATTGTTAAAGATTGAATGAAACTAAAGAGGCATGTCATTTAAATGTATTGTGGTTCTCTGTGTGATCCTTCTGCTATAAAGACATTATTGGAGTGACAAAACCCAAATGACTACTCAGATATCAGTAATGTACTAATGGTCATATTTTGGTTTGGATGGTGATATTCTGGTTACTTAGGAGAATGTGTTGTTTGTAGGGAAGACACACTAAAATATTCAAGGGTTGTAGAGCCATAGAATCTCAAATATCATCAGGGAAAAATGTCTTTGCACTGTCCTTGTGACTTGTATGTAAATTTGAGATTGTCATTTACCTATGACTCTATCAAAAACCAGTCTTTAAAGTCAGTAGTAATTATACCACAGAAAGGACTTTGCTAATTTTAATGACTTTTTTGAGCTACATAAATGAAAATAATGAAGAATTATAGAGGGAAAAGTAAAGTTTTTCTCACATCTTTCCTCCCTCCTAATCTACTCTCCAGGAATGAACACTATTGGTGCCCTGGAACATATCCTTCCTTATCTTTTCCTTTACATTTACTGGTAAAAGAATGGGCAATATATTAATAGTTAAGACCATACCAGCATGCAGACCAGACCAGACCAGACCATGCAGCGAACCAGACTGAGTTCAAATTCCTTTGCTTATTAGCATTTCCGTAAATATGAGTACATTTTTTTAACTTCTCCTTGCAGAAATGTATTTCTGCAGCAGGCTGATAACTATTTCTCTCTAACTCACTGGATATAAAGATTAAGTCATATAATACATGTGAAGACTCTAGAACTATGCTTGGCTATAACAATCTTGCTTGGTTTTTACCTTAGGCAAATGTGTCTAGTTTTTTATATATTCACACACAAAAATAAACGATGTCTAGATACTGTGATTTTATTTTTTTCATAGTCAACTTTCACCTTGTTTTTTTATTTCAATACAAATTATGATAATTTCCTAATTAAAAGTATAATTATATCTTTTCATTATGATTCCAGAGGAGAGCTGATTAGATTATCACACTCAGTTCAAAATTCTGTAACTTTAGTGGTTATCCATTTTTTTCACCAGGGACTCAAGGTTTTTCAAACTCAATAGCAGCTTCATTCATATTCATCTTTGGGGTAGTCCAGACAGCATCAAGATGTTCAACAATTTGATGGCACAATTACTCTGTTGGTGCCAGGCCATGGGCAACAGCTTATGTGCTCAGAAGTCAGGAGGTGTAACAGGGAAGCTGGCATTAGGAAAAGGAACCAAAAAGATGGGGAAAGGCTCCCCTTGAGTATGGAAGTTGGTGATAGTGGTTGAGTTGAGGATCAAGTACCCAAAGAATCAGAATTGGAATATGAGTATATGCTTATGATATCAGAAGTCACTGATGCTCAAAGCAGCCTACAAAGCTAACGGGAACCAGAGAACCTTACAGGCTTAAGAAGGAAGGCAGCAGGCCTCAGAATCTTAGCCCAAGAAGGAGCAGAATCCAGACTGGAAAAGTAGACAGTGAACACAAGTAGACACAAGCAGCAGCTAGAAAATGTATCCTTTGAAGACTGCACCAAAACTCTCCTTTACTTCAGGACATTTTCTTTGAAGGTGAGAACCAAATCCCAGCTTGTGTGAATCACCTGGAGAGAGAAAATGGCCACATTTAGTTGGACTTGAGGTACAAGGAACAAGCAGGTTCTGAGAACAGAAAGTCTAGAACCTATCATTAAAAAAAGCCAGCTATAACCACAATGAAACTCAATGATTTCCAAATATGCTTGATTTTTTTTAAACAATTTTTAGCTTGCAAGACAGAAATAACTTTATTGAAACATTATTCGGTCAGGGATTTTTATTTATTATTATTATTATTACTCTCTTGACCACAAAATCTTTGGTGATCAAAATCTTTGGAGCACCAAAATCTTTGCCATAATAATAACAAAGTACTGCCTCTTCTAGGAAATAAATGTTGACAATACAATAGGGAGTATTTAATACAGAGTGAAGCAAGCCAGAAAGAAAAACACCAATACAGTTTACTAACACATATATATGGAATTTAGAAAAATGGTAATGACAACCCTGTATGTGAGACAGCAAAAGAGACACAGATGTATAGAACAGTCTTTTGGACTCTGTGGGGGGGGGGGGATGATTTGGTAGAATGGCATAAAACATGTATAATATCATATAAGAAACGAATCGCCAGTCCAGGTTCAATGCAGGGTACAGGAAGCTTGGGGCTGGTGCACTGGGATGACCCAGAGGGATGGTATGGGGAGGGAGGTGGGAGGGGGGTTCAGGATGGGGAACACGTGTACACCCATGGCGGATGCATGTTGATGTATGGCAAAACCAATACAATATTGTAAAGTAAAAAAAATAATAATAATTAAAAAATAAATAAATAAAATTAAAAAAAAAAGAAATTTAGTTAAAAAAAAGGAAAGAAAAATAACTTTGGTATATTGACAGTAAGCACATAGAGAAAAGAGGGAACTTCATTTAAAATTTTTATTGCAGTATAGTTGATTTACCATGTTGTGTTAGTTTCAGGTGTACATCAAAGTGCATCATTTATACATATACAAATATCTAGTCTTTTTTTAGACTGTTTTCCCATATAGGTCATTACAGAGTATTGAGTAGAGTTCCTTGTTACATACACTAGGTCCTTATTAGTTATATATTTTATATATAGTAGTGTGTATATGTCAATTCCAGTTTCCCAATTTATTCTTTCCACTCTGAGTAACCATTTTGTTTTGTTTTGGAGACAGTGAAGCAAGTAGGAAGGAAATATAACTGGGAGGCATGATTATTAAGGATAGCTTTAACTAAGGTTTTTTCCTCCCTTGCTTCAGCTTCTTGGCAAACACAGTCAGTAGTTGGCCACCATATTCTCTGCTCAAGAGATTACTGGGGTTACCACCATCACCCCCCATAGAAGCCGTCTATTCCTCTCCCTTCCCCACAGAGCAGGCACTTCCCTTTTGAGAAATTTCCAGTCCCTTCACATTAGTAAATTTAGTCATCTCCAAGCTTCAAACGTACTTTTGCACTAGCAGAGGGATGATCATTGCAACAGAAATAAAAATGCACATGATTCCGGTTACATCTGAACAGGTACTGCCCTGTAAGATTGCTGTCTATAAATGCTATTTTGCAGTTTCATGACCTGTGTCTATAATCAGCAGCTCTGATAAGCTTTGCCTTCCTTATTGCTCTCCATTTCAATGTTCACATCTTTGTCATTCTTCTTAGGTATGACTTTTAACAGAGCACATTTTACACCTCATTTCACCCACATTTGCCCAAGTACAGGCAACTATTTCATTGTCTTGAACAGCAACACTCTGAACCTAGTCAGGTGCTACCTTAATATTAGCGAAATCATGTCCATCCTTTGCCTGTGTCATGTGTCAGTATTTTACTTAAGACACAATTTTCAACATGTACTGCTTGATCTTGAACCTTCTTGATGAAGGAGATTACATGCTGAAGTTCAGTCTTAGAGGTTAACAAAGTTCTCTATCAAAATAAGCTATAAGTGACTATTTATTAAACCTATGCTAACACTCAACTTGTTTTCTTAGCAAACTTGGATAACCTTAGAACAGAGAGGTGAGTTATATTAACTGTAATGCATCAATTGATGTTTCATGCCAGTTGCCTCACCCCCCAACAAAGGAACCAAGGAAGCAGGGATAGTCAACACTTTTCATACAGCATATTTCCTCCAGAATTTTTGTTCTGAGTTGGAGGTAAAACTTAACAGTCAAGTCTCAGAAAACTGGCCAGTTTGGGACAAATTTGTCTGTGAACAGAATCCTTTTTTAAAGAAAGATTCTGAGAATAGTTTATTTATAAAAGAAAGCCAGCAAAAAACTGGAATTTTAATTGGAATTGGAATTCCACCCAAATTATAGGTCAGTGAAATTAAAATGTACATCTGTGTATATATATATATTTACAGATGCATATGTTTGTTCTATATATACATAAAGCCATAAATGTAGATATATAAAACTCTATAAGCCTCTCTGTAAAACTATATAAATAAATAGAACTTCTTTGATTCTTTCCCTCTAAAAATATCACATATCACTCCATTTGGCTGTTTTAAAATATATTTTAATAATTCTTTTGAATTAAAATAATAGTGCCCAGAATCAGATATAGGTAGAAGTATGAGAAGACCCAAGAGCTGGCAGACATTTCAAGCAAAGTTCCCATGGGATTTTGTGGGGAATCTAATGCTTGTGCCTATCCATATATCTTACTGGACCGCTGCAGAAACATCATTTTGTTGCTCACATACTCAATGAAGCATGAGTCATAGGCTCATAGTTTCAGGTTATAGTAACTGAGGACATCTTTTTTTGGGTGTTAGTTCTAAAAGGTCTTGTAGGTCTTCATAGAACTGTTCAACTTCAGCTTCTTCAGAGTTACTGGTTGGGGCATAGACGTGGATTACTGTGATATTGAATGGTTTGCCTTGGAAACAAACAGAGATCATTCTGTCGTTTTTGAGATTGCATCCAAGTACTGCATTTCAGACTCTTTTGTTGACCATGATGGCTACTCCATTTCTTCTAAGGGATTCCTGCCCACAGTAGTAGATATAATGGTCATCTGAGTTAAATTCACCCATTCGAGTCCATTTTAGTTCACTGGTTCCTAGAATGTCAATGTTCACTCTTGCCATCTCCTGTTTGACCACTTCCAATTTGCCTTGATTTGTGGAACTAACATTCCAGGTTCCTATGCAATATTGCTCTTTACAGCATTGGATCTTGCTTCTATCACCAGTCACATCCAAAACTGGGTATTGTTTTTGCTTTGGCTCCATCCATTCATTCTTTCTGGAGTTATTTCTCCATTGATCTCTAGTAGCATATTGGCCACCTACCAATCTGGGGAGTTCCTCTTTCAGTATCCTATCATTTTGCCTTTTCATACTGTTCATGGGGTTCTCAAGGCAAGAATACTGAAGTGGTTTGCCATTCCCATATTCTGTCAGACCTCTCCACCATGACCCACCCATCTTGGGTGGCCCCACACGGCATGGCTTAGTTTCACTGAGTAAGACCAGGCTGTGGTCCATGTGATTAGACTGACTAGTTTTCTGTGATTATGGTTTCAGTGTGCCTGCCCTCTGTTGCCCTCTTGCAACACTTACCATCTTACTAGTGTTTCTATTACCTTTGACGTGGGGTATCTCTTCCCAGCTGCTCCAGCAAAGCACAGCCACTGCTCCTTACCTTGGACAAGGGATATCTCCTCACTGCTGCACCTCTGACTTTGAATGTGGAGTGGCTCCTCTCGGCCCTCCTGCGCCCTCAGGAGGACATCACCAGATGGTCAACACCGAAATCAGATTGATTATATTCTTTGAAGAGAAAGATGGAGAAGCTCTATACAGTCAGCAAAAACAAGACCCAGAGCTGACTGTGGCTCAGACATGAACTCCTTATTGCCAAATTCAGACTTGAATTGAAGAAAGTAGGGAAAACCACTAGACCATTCAGGTATGACATAAATCAAATCCCTTATGATTATACAGTGGAAGTGAGAAATAGATTTAAGGGACTAGATCTGATAGATAGAGTGCCTGATGAACTATGGACAGAGGTTTGTGACATTGTACAGGAGACAAGGATCAAGACCATCCCCATGGAAAAGAAATGCAAAAAAGCAAAATGGCTGTCTGGGGAGGCCTTACAAATAGCTGTTAAAAGAGAAGCCAAAATCAAATGAGAAAAGGAAAGATATAAATATCTGAATGCAGAGTTCCAAAGAATAGCAAGAAGAGATAAGAAAGCCTTCCTCAGCGATCAATGCAAAGAAATAGAGGAAAACAACAGAATGGGAAAGACTAGAAATCTCTTGAAGAAAATTAGAGATACCAAGGGAACATTTCATGCAAAGATGGGCTTGATAAAGGACAGAAATGGTATGGACCTAACAGAAGCAGAAGATATTAAGAAGAGGTGGCAAGAATACACAGAAGAATTATACAAAAAAGGTCTTCATGACCCAGATAATCACGATGGTGTCATCACTCACCTAGAGCCAGACATCCTGGAATGTGAAGTTAAGTGGGCCTTAGAAAGCATCACTATGAACAAAGCTAGTGGAGGTGATGAAATTCCAGTTAAGCTATTTCAAATCCTGAAAGATGATGCTGTGAAAGTGCTACACTCAATATGCCAGCAAATGTGGAAAACTCAGCAGTGGCCACAAGACTGGAAAAGGTCAGTTTTCATTCCAATCCCAAAGAAAGGCAATGCCAAAGAATGCTCAAACTACCACACAATTGCACTCATCTCACATGCTCGTAAAGTAATGCTCAAAATTGTCCAAGCCAGGCTTCAGCAATACGTGAACCGTGAACTTCCATATGTTCAACCTGGTTGTAGAAAAGGCAGAGGAACCAGAGATCAAATTGCCAACATCTGCTGGATCATGGAAAAAGCAAGAGAGTTCCAGAAAAACATCTATTTCTGCTTTACTGAGTATGCCAAAGCCTTTGACTGTGTGAATCACAATAAACTGTGGGAAATTCTGAAAGAGAAGGGAATACCAGACCACCTGACCTGCCTGTTGAGAAACCTATATGCAGGTCAGGAAGCAACAGTTAGAACTGGACGTGGAACAACAGACTGGTTCCAAAAAGGAAACGGGGTACGTCAAGGCTGTATATTGTCACCCTGTTTATTTAACTTATATGCAGGGTACACCATGAGAAATGCTGGGCTGGAAGAAGCAAATGCTGGGCTGGAAGAAGCACAGGCTGGAAACAAGATTTCTGGGAGAAAAATCAATAACCTCAGATATGCAATGGCACCACCCTTATGGCAGAAAGTGAAGAGGAACTATAAAGCCTCTCGATGAAAGTGAAAGAGGAGAGTGAAAAAGTTGGCTTAAAGCTCAACACTCAGAAAACGAAGATCATGGCATCCAGTCCCATCACTTCATGGGAAATAGATGGGGGAACAGTGTCAGACTTTGTTTTTGGGCTCCAAAATCACTGCACATGGTGACTGCAGCCATGAAATTAAAAGACGCTTACTCCTTAGAAGGAAAGTTATGACCAATCTAGATAGCATATTCAAAAGCAGAGACATTACTTTGCCAACAAAGGTCCATCTAGTCAAGGCTATGTTTTTTCCAGTAGTCATGTATGGATCTGAGAGTTGGACTGTGAAGAAGGCTGAGCGCTGAAGAATTGATGCTTTTGAACTGTGGTGTTGGAGAAGACTCTTGAGAGTCCCTTGGACTGCAAGGAGATCCAACCAGTCCATTCTAAAAGAGATCAGTCCTGGGTGTTCTTTGGAAGGAATGATGCGAAAGCTGAAACTCCAGTACTTTGGCCACCTCATGGGAAGAGTTGACTCATTGGAAAAGACTCTGATGCTGGGAGGGATTGGGGGCAGGAGGAGAAGGGACGACAGAGGATGAGATGGCTGGATGGCATCACCGACTCAATGGATGTGAGTTTGAGTGAACTCCAGGAGTTGGTGATGGACAGGTAGGCCTGGCATGCTGCAATTCATAGGGTCGCAATGAGTTGGGCATGACTGAGCAACTGAACTGAACTGAGGACAGCCCTGAAAAGTTAAGACCTTTAATTAGAGACAAAGTTAGAGAGCAGAACTCCTGTGATTTTAATAAGCAACTCCAACAACCAAGTCACTTATACTTAATAAACACACATATATATATTAGTGATTGATTGGATTCAGTGGCAACCCACTCCAGTGTTCTTTCCTGGAGAATCCCTGGGATGGGGGAGTCTGGTGGGCTGCTGTCTATAAGGTTGCACAGTCAGACATGACTGAAGCGACTTAGCAGCGGCAGCAGTAGCAGTACCTCAAAAATCACGAATAGGCAATTAATGTCAAAGGAAGCAGAAGAAAGGGGATAAAAAATGTTAAGTGAATAGATATCAGTTAAGCAAAGGAGAAAAAAAGAGGAAAATAAATGTACCTAAAATCTTATTTTTTGAAAGATAAAAACGTATAAACCCCTAGACAGCTCAGAAAAAAGATCCTATGTTAAATCATCATAGGAAACTACTATACCTTATTGCCAACAAATTCAACATATATGGAATAGACAATTTTCAAACTAGCAAAACACTAAAAAAAAAAAAAGAAAATACATACCATGAATCATTTACATCTATTATGTTAGTTGGATTTGTAGTTTAAAACTTTCCACAAAGAAAATTCCAGATTTATGTGGCTCCAGTGGCTAATTTCATCGAAGAAGAAATATCAATTTTATGCATACTTTTATAAAAACTAGAAGAGGAAATACGTGAAGTGATGGATATGTTAACTAACTCACCGGGGGAAGTTCTTTCACAATGCAGACACAGCAAATTATCATGTTGTACACTTTAAATAGCTTACAACTTTATGTAAATTATACCTCAGTAAAGCTAGAAAAAAATCAAAAGCACAAACCAATATCCTTTATGAACATAGAAATAATATTTGCTAGCTAACTGGGTCCAGCAATATTACAGGAGTAACTTATGACTAAGTATAGAGTTCAAAGATTTTTGACCAATTTCCAGGAATTCAAGGTTAACTTAACAATTATTATAATTTACAATATTAATAAAAAGTAAAACCATTAAATTGTAACAACAGAGTCAGAAAATACTTTGTCAAAATGTAACTCCCACTGATGATAAACAACAAGCACAACACAATAACTTGTGGCAAACTAGCTAACGTTGTACTTAATGTTGAAAGACTAAATGTATTCACCCAGGATAGAGAAAAAGTCAAGTGCATTCCACTCTCAGCATTTGTATTCAACATTGTATTGAGGCCCTAACCAGTGCAATGATATAAGAAGAAAAAAAAAAGGGTGTAGGTAGAAAAGAAGCAGAAAATATATCTTTATTCATAAACAATATAATTCTAAGGAATCCTTAAAAAGAAACAAAATAATTTATATATGACTTGAACAGAGACTTCACTAAATATGGTATATTAATTGCTTAAAAAATTAATTACAGATCTCATGGACTGTAGCCTGCCAGTGTCCTCTGTTCATTGACTCCTGCAGGCCAGAATACTGGAGTGGGTAGCTGTTCCCTTCTCCAGGGGATCTTCCCAACCCAGGGATCAAACCCAGGTGTCCTGCATGGCAGGCAGATTCTTTACCATCTGAGCCACCAGAGAAGCCCAAATATGACATATTAATTGCTTAAAAAAACACATGAAAAGATTCTCAGCATTATTAGGCTCAAATGGTAAAGAGTCTGCCTGCTATGAAGGAGAGGAAACTTGGGTTTGATTACTGGGTTGGGAAGATCCCCTGGAGGAGGGCATGGCAATCCACTCCAGTATTCTTGCTAGAGAATCCCATGGACAAAGAGAAGCCTGGTGGGCTATAGTCCATGGGGTTGAATAGAGTTTGACACAACTGAGCACCTAACACATAGACGATGCACATAAAATCTATGCCATACACACATACCACATAAGCATCCTTTAGAATGGTTAAAATAAGAAAGAATGACTGTGCCAAGTATTGGTGAATATGTATAGTAATTGAGAAATTTAAACATTTCTGATAGAAGTTTAGGTGATAAAACCAGCTGGGGAAATATTTTTGCAAATTCTTAATAACTTAAATACTGTTACTCATCAATCCTGGGACTTCCCCGATAGTTCAGCTGGTAAGAATCCACCTGCAATGCAGGAGACCCCAGTTTGATCCCTGGATTGGAAAGATCCTCTGGAGAAGGGATAGGCTACCCACTCCAGTATCTTGGGCTTCCCTTGTGGCTCAGCTGGTAAAGAATCTGCCTGCAATGCAGGAGAACTGGGTTCAATCCCTGGGTTGGGAAGATCAATCTCATCAATCCTAATCCTAGGCATTTATCAAAGATAAACAGGCATATAGGCACACAGAAACTTACACATGTATATTCATAAGTTTGACTCAGAATATTAAAAAACTGGAAATAACCAAATGTTCAACAGTAGATGGAGAAACAAATTTTGGTAATGTTTGTACAATAGTTTATTACTTGGCAATAATCACATAGATGAATCTTAAAAAAAAAAAAAAGTATGCTGAGTGATAGAAATCAGTAAAAAGGGTAAGTACTATATCAATCCATGTATATGGAGTTCTAGAAAAGCAAAACTGTAGTGTTAGAAGACAGATAAGTCTTTGCCTCATTTTAGGGTGTATGTGTGGAGAAGGAAATGGCAGCCCACTCCAGTGTTCTTGCCTGGAGAATCCCAGGGATGGGGGAGCCTGGTGGGCTGCTGTCTATGGGGTCCCACAGAGTCGGACACGACTGAAGCGACTTAGCAGCAGCAGCAGCAGCAGGGTGCATATGAAGGGGTATAGAAGTTACAGCAAATTTGCTAGTAAAGATTCATGAATAAAACCATGTGGATACATTCTGTATTTTGAATGCAGTGATAATGTGTCAGAATTCACTGAAACATTTAAAATGTGTGCATCTACTTGCTTGTAAGGACTTCCCAGGTGGCACTAATGATAAAGAACCTGCCTGCCAATGCAGGAGACATGAGACACAGGCTCCATCCCCATGTCAGAAGATCCCCAGAGGAGGTCACAGCAACCCACTCCAGTATTTTTTCTGGAGAATCCCATGGACAGAGAAGCCTGGCCAGCTACATACAGTCCATAGGGTTGCAAAGAGTCAGACATGATTGAAGCAACTTAGTATGCACATACACTTGCTTGTAAATCACACTTCAATGCTATAAATTTAAATAGTGAAAATGAACTGGTTACTAGGGAGAGGGAATAGATTCGAATAAGGTAAATGAGAAAGGCACCTAGAGAGGAAAGCATATGGCATGTGTGGGGAGCAGTAATGAGTTCCATTTGAGTAGAACAAAAGAGAAATGTATAGGAATTTTTGCAACACAAACTGGAAAGTTAGAACATACAAGATCATAGACACCAGAATAAACATTTCAAACATTATTTGTGAAACAATGAATGATGGGGCATCAATTTGTTTGCCTTTCGCTTCCCTTCCCTTTCTTAACGTTTGGAGTGACATGGCTCAGACATGTGGATAGACAAGGCTTGAGCAAGCTCTGGGAGGAAGAATGCCATGTTTCCTCCTTAAATGGTAGGATCTCTGGGTTGTCTGATTTGCATAAGCTCCCTGTCCATCAGTGGCAAGGTTCATTTGTTTCTATCATGTCAGCCTTTCTCACAGTTACCATCAGCAGAGCTCTTAAACACTTATGTTCACACAGCCAAAACTGAACCACAATGGTGGGCTCTCAGCCTTTCTTGAAATTCTCTAAAAAGTACTGGGTAAAAATCAAGTATTTTCAAATATATATATTTTAGGCACTATTATTTTAGTCTTTCTTTCCAAAATAAGTGCCTTGAGATGTGGATGGAAATATGAAGGCTATGTCCACTATTTATTCCCAACTCTCAAGCTTAATTTCCATGTGAAGAATCATAAGGATTGATCACATATACTGGAATACTGCAAAGGCTAAAAGATTCTTTATAAATCTATAAATCTGTTAAGCTCAATATTAAGTAAAACAATATTTTTCAATCCAGATGGCTAATTTGCATGGCTTCATTTAACACCTGACTTTTCCACACACATTTGCTTATTATAAAGACTTATAAAAAATGTTACTTAAAATTTTGACAGAAAAAAAAATAACCTGCAAAAAAACTGCCTGCCAGATTTGAGTCATGCTATTCATGTTTCTAAAATGAAGGAGAAAAGAGGTTTAAAGGATTTGGGGCTTTGAAAAGGCAGTAGCCTGTTCTGCACCCTCCAATGAATTAGTCTTCTCTTGGATTAACAAGCTATTAAAGTTTCAAATAGGAACATTTTAATATAAAGTCTTACCAGAAAAGTATAGAGTCAAAATTCAAGTAGCATTCTCAGTACTACTGTTATTTAATAGTTAAAACTATAATATAACATTTTTCAAAGGTTTTACAAGAAATAATAAAACATCTATAATAAATAAAATAATGTTTATATTGCTATGATATAGATTTTTGACATCACTCATTTCTTTTAATGTATCATCAAGTGGACATTCATAATCCTTGCCTTCAAGACTAAACCCTACCAATGTTATTTCCTATTTATATGTGGCACTCCTGAAATTTATTTATTAATGATTATTTTAGCACATTTTTATAATCCCATATATTGCATCCAGCATTGAGTACTGGACTTTAACAGTAAAGTACCTTAGAAGCACTTTCTGAAGTAGTTCAGTTCAGTTGCTCAGTTATGTCTGACTCTTTGTGACCCCATGGACTGCAGCACTCTAGGCTTCCCTGTCCATCACCAATTCCTGGAGCTTGCTCAAACTCATGTCCATCTAGTCAGTGATCCCATCCAACCATCTCATCCTCTGTCATCCCATTCTCCTCCTGCCTTCAATCTTTCCCAGCATCTGGGTCTTTTCTAATGAGTCAGTTCTTCGCATTAGGTGGCCAAAGTATTGGAGTTTCAGCTTCAGTCCTTCTGAAGTTGAGGTGATAAGATTTTAGGACTGGTCATTTCCATTCTTTCTATCTGAAATTTTCATTCTTCACTGCAGTGAATTTGTACAGTCATTTCATAGTTATCACAATTGCTTTCTCCCGGGCAACTCAAGGTAGAAAAAAGCCAGGCATTATCAAACAAAGGACATTTGAAATTATAGAGATTTGCAAAGGACATTTGGGAAGAAATAGATCCTCAACTTTGATTTTGTCATTATTCAGAATGAAGCCAGAGAGATAAAGGCTGAGATTTGAATTCTACTTCTTCAACTAGGTGTTGCTTAGGAGAACTGCAAAGTCTCTTGACCTCAGTCTTGTCACCTATACATAATAGGGTCTTGAACAATAAATAAAGTTGTAACATTTTCAAGCAAATTTAAACATCATATGTATTCAGTTCAGTTAAATCGCTCAGTTGTGTCCGACTCTTTGAGACCCCATGGACTGCAGCACACCAGGGTTCCTTGTCCATCACCAACTTCCAGAGTTACTCAAACTCATGTCTGTTGAGTTGGTGATGCCATCCAACCATCTCATCCTCTGTCATCCCCTTCTCCTCCTGCCTAAATCTTTCCCAGCATCAGGGTCTTTGCAAATAGGTAAACTCTTTGCATCAGGTGGCCAAAGTATTGGAATATCAGCTTCAACAATCAGTCCTTCCAATGAACATTCGGACTGATTTCCTTTAGGATGGACTGGTTGGATCTCCTTGCAGTCCAAGGGACTCTCAAGAGTCTTCTCCAACACCACAGTTCAAAAGCATCAATTCTTCAGTGCTCAGCTTTCTTCACAGTCCAACTCTCATATCCATGCATGACTACTGGAAAACCATAGACTTTCTAGATGGACCTTAGTTGGCAAAGTAGTGTCTCTGCTTTTTAATATGCTGTCTAGGTTGGGCATAACTTTTCTTCCAAGGAGTAAGTGTCTTTTAATTTCATGGCTGCAGTCACCATCTGCAGTGATTTTGGAGCCAAAAATATAAAGTCTGACACTGTTTCTCCATCTATTTGTCATGAAGTGACAGATAAGTATATGGTATCAGCATCAACAAAAAGTTGAAATAGTGAAGATAAATTCAGCCTTGGCTCCAGAATTGTTAATTATATGAGCTTGATGAATTTTCTAAATTTCTCTGAGGCTTATTATTTTTGATAATAATAATTTCTTTTTTCATAGAATTTGTGCTGTGTGCTGTCGCTTCCATTGTGTCTAGCTCCTTGAGATGCTATGGACTGTAGCCTGCCAGGTTCCTTTGTTCATGGGGTTTTCCAGGCAAGAATACTGGAGTGGGTTACCATTTACATCTCCAGGTAGACTTCCTGACTCAGGGATCAAACCTGTTTCTCTTAACATCTCCTGTATTGGCACTGGAGAATAGCTGAGGGATTTAAGTGTTACTCTGCTTATAGAAACATATAAAATGGCTAGTTTTCTCTACAATAGCAATTTTAATTTTTGAACAACAGCCCAACAAATCAAGTGGTTCTCTCATCTCTTGGTTCAAAAGAAAAGCAAACTCTTTAAACATACCTAAGGGAGAAAATATAGTCAAAGTTCTTTATACTACTGTAATAATTACTACTTCTAGGTTTGTTTTTTTCTCTCTCTCTTTAGGATAAGAATGAATGCTTTATCAGTGGTCAGGCTGGTGTTTTTCTTTATAATAACCCATGATAAATACTATCCAAGTATGCTGAAGTATCACTACACAAATTTAATCCTATATTCTGTCTTTCCCTAACTACTTTTTAAAAACTAATTTCCATAATATATCTATGTCCCTTAATTGATCATTTATTTTCCCCATTTTCTCTGTTTCTTCTGTTTTGTATACTTAGCAACCTAAACTGTTTTTTTTTCAATAGGTTAAAAATTATCATTTTCTACACAAATTAAGAAAACAACTAAAAGATTAGCAGAACACAGTTTTTAAAATTCTATTTCAATTAACCAATTTTTCAATAGTCAGTTCTAGAAGATGTTGTGCTAAGCTTCCAAGTATCAGTTCAGTTCAGTTCAGTTGCTCAGTTGTGTCCGACTCTTTGCAATCCCATGAATTGCAGCATGCCAGGCCTCCCTGTCCATCACCAACTCCCGGAGTTCACCCAAACCCACATCCATCGAGTTGGTGGTGCCATCCAGCCATCTCATCCTCTGTCATCCCCTTCTCCTCCTGCTCCCAATCCCGCCCAGCATCAGAGTCTTTTCCAATGAGTCAACTCTTCACATGAGGTGGCCAAAGTACTGGAGTTTCAGCTTTAGCATCATCCCTTCCAAAGAAATCCCAAGGCTGATCTCCTTCAGAATGGACTGGTTGGATCTCCTTGCAGTTCAAGGGACTCTCAAGAGTCTTCTCCAACACCACAGTTCAAAAGCATCAATTCTTTGGTGCTCAGCTTTCTTCACAGTCCAACTCTCACATCCATACATGAACATAGGAAAAACCATAACCTTGACTAGACAGACCTTTGTTGGCCAAGAAATGTTTCTGCTTTTGAATATGCTATCTAGGTTGGTCATAACTTTCCTTCCAAGGAGTAAGCGTCTTTTAATTTCATGGCTGCAATCACCATCTGCAGTGATTTTGGAGCCCAGGAAAATAAAGTCAGCCACTGTTTCCCCATCTGTTTACCATGAAATGATGGAACCAGACACCATGATCTTAGTTTTCTGAATGTTGAGCTTTAAGCCAACTTTGTCACTCTCCTCTTTCACTAGAGCTCAATATATCTAATTGTAGATTTGAAAAAAAAAAAAACAGATGTACCTATATCCTGGGAATTGTTAGATACACTATATTTTGCTTATTTAATTATCACAATAATCCTCTAAAGTGTGCATTATTATCATACAGATGGGGAAACCAATGTTTAGAGAGATTCCACAGCTTGCCCAAGGTCACATGACTAGGAAGTATATAATGCCATTTGAATAGAACCCAATTTGGCTTCATATCCTTTATTGTTTTAATTGTGCCTCCTAACATATGGCTTGGTTATGTTTGTTTGTTTGTTTTGAAAACATCCTATTGCTGCATTTTATTTGCTAAATATTTTTCAGAGACATTTCATAAACGATATCGGTCTTTAGCTTTCTGATGGTTTTGGTCTGCTTTTGGTATGAAATTTAATGCTGGCCTCATAAAATGAGTTGGAACATGTTTTGCTTATTTTATTATCTTGAAAACCTGTGTATAATATCTATTTATTCATTTGTTTGGTAGAATTTATAAATAAAGCTACCTGTACCTGGAGTTTTCTTTGTGGGAAGTTTTTTAACCGTGATTTAAACTTCTGAACAGATAAAGGGAAATTTTGGTCATATATGATTTTTACCTTGAATGAATTTTGGTATTTTGTGCCTTTCAGGACATCGGTCCACCACAAGTTGTCACATTTATTGAAAAAAAAGTAATTCCCAATATTTTCTTATTTCACTTCCTATGTCTATAGAATCCAATATGCCCTTCTTTCTGATACAGGCAATTATTTTTTCTCCTCTTTTTCACTGTCAGTCATTTATTTTGGTTACTATATACTAATATTTTCTGGGGCCTTCCCAGGTGCCTTGGTGGTAAAGAATCTGCCTGCTGATGCAGAGCATGCAGGTTTGATCCCTGGGTCGGGAAGATCCCCTGGAGGATGAAATGGCAACACCCCCACCCCCTGACCCCAGTATTCTTGCCTGGAAAATCCCATGGACAGAGGAGCCTGGTGGACTTCAGTCCATAGCATCGCACAGAGTCAACTGAAGTGACTAAGCAGCAGCAGAAGCAGGACTGTAGCCCACCAGGCCCCTCTTGTCCATGG
Source organism: Bos grunniens (assembly GCF_055505025.1). Classification (NCBI taxonomy): domain Eukaryota; kingdom Metazoa; phylum Chordata; class Mammalia; order Artiodactyla; family Bovidae; genus Bos; species Bos grunniens. The sequence continues at coordinate 46,546,728 of NC_141168.1, read as the reverse complement.
GGATTCTCCAGGCAAGAATACTGGAGTTTCCTTCTCCAGCGGATCTTCCCAACCCAGGGATCGAACCCAGGTCCCACACATTGCAGGCGGATTCTTTACCATCTGAGCCACCAGGGAAGCCCAAGAATTCTGGAGTGGGTAGCCTATCCCTTCTCCAGCAGATCTTCCCAACCCAGGAATGAAACTGGTGTCTTCTGCATTGCAGGAGGATTATTTACTAGCTAAGCTACTAGGGAAGGAAATGGCAACCCACTCCAGTACTCTTGCCTGGAAAATCCCATGGGTGGAGAAGCCTGGTAGGCTACAGTCCATGGGATCGCAAAGAGTCGAACATGACTGAGAAACTTCACTCTCTGTACACTACTGGGGAAGCCCCTATCAACTGGTTATGAGATTTTAAAAGTTGTTCAGGTCATCAGTATCCTGATAGATTTCTACCTACTTGTTACATCAATTATTGAAAGCAAAGTGTTATATTCTTCAATTACAACTGTAGTTGTATGTATTTCTAGTTTTAATTATACTAATTTTTGCCTCATAGGTTGAGATCCTTTTGTTAGGTGCAGATAAATCTAGGACATTTCTTTTCTTCATTAATTGTTTTCTTTTGTCATTGTGTAATGTCCCTCTCATCCCCGATTATCATATTTCTTGTTCTGTGGCTTAACATTATCTGATGTTAACATAGCCACTTCAGCTTGCTTTTGATTAGTGTTTGCACAGTACACATATTTTTCCATCAGTTTACATTAAAATATTTTTTTCTATTTAATTTCTTATAGACAGCATCTTTTTTTAGGTATTATATTTTATGGAGTATAGTAATTCTGCTTTGAATTAGAGTTTTTAGCTGGTTTACATTTAATAAAAAAATTGTATAGTTAAAATTTATCTTGCTATTTGTCCCATATTCTCTTTTTATTCATTCTCTATCCTGATTTTTGTACTAATTTGTCTCCTCACCAACTTTTATTTTTGTTTTATTTGTACTGGTTGCTGTGAAAGTGAAAGTCACTCAGTTGTGTCCAACTCTGTGACCCCATGGACTGTAGCCTACCAGGCTCCTCTGTCCATTGAATTCTTCAGGACAGAATCTGGAGTTGGTAACTGTTTCCTTCTCCAGGGGATCTTCCCAACCCAGGGATTGAACCCAGGTCTCCTGCATTGCAGGTGGATTCTTTACCATCTGAGCCACCAGGGAAGCCATCAGGGAAGCTGGTTGCTATAGATTTTCTAAAATTCACTTTTAGTTTATCACAGTGCAATTTCAAATACGGTTATTACAACTCACATGCAGTATAAGAACCTGACAGCTCCATGTTTTTTACATCTTCCACTTAATCTTGGTATTATTATCATGCATCTTAGTTCTCTATATGTTACAAATCTTATAATAATTTTATATTAAATAATGCATTTAAGACTTCCCTGTAGTTCAAATGGTAAAGAATCTACCTGCAAGGTAGGAGACCAGGGTTTGATCCTTGTGTTCAGAAGTTCCTCTGGAGAAGGGAATGGCAATCCACTCCAGTATTCTTGCCTGGAGAATTCCATGGACAGAGATGCCTGGCAGGCTACAGTCTCTGGGGTCAAAAAGAGTCAGACATAACTGAGCAATTAACACAAAGTGCATTTTAAATATACTTATTTTCCATCTCTCTCTTATATTTTGTGTGGATTCACATTTCTTTCTGATATGGCTTCCACTTGATGAACTTTAACATTTCTGGTTTTTTCTTATCTTTAATTTCTACTGAAGTAAAATTGATTTATAATGTTGTGTTAGTTTTTCAGATATATAGCAAACTGATTCACATCTGTGGGCTTCCCAGGTCTACCTGCCAATTCAGGAGATGCAAGAGATGTAGGTTAAATCCTGGGTTAGGAAGAGTCCCTGGAGTAGGAAATGGCAATCTACTCTGGTAGTCTTGTCTGAAAAATTCCATGGACAGAGATGCCTGGCAGGCTACAGTCTCTGGGGTCAAAAAGAGTCAGACATAACTGAGCAATTAACACAAAGTACATTTTAAATATACTCATTTTCCATCTCTCTCTTATATTTTGTGTGGATTCACATTTCTTTCTGATATGGCTTCCACTTGATGAACTTTAACATTTCTGGTTTTTTCTTATCTTTAATTTCTACTGAAGTAAAATTGATTTATAATGTTGTGTTAGTTTTTCAGATATATAGCAAACTGATTCACATCCGTGGGCTTCCCAGGTCCACCTGCCAATTCAGGAGATGCAAGAGATGTAGGTTAAATCCTGGGTTAGGAAGAGTCCCTGGAGTAGGAAATGGCAATCTACTCTGGTAGTCTTGTCTGAAAAATTCCATGGACAGAGGAGCCTGGTGGGCTACAGTCCACAGGGTCACAGAGTCGGACACAACTGAGTACAAAAGAATACATACATATTTTTTAATGTTATTTTCCATCGTAGGTTATTATAAGATATTGAATAAAGTATCTGATGCCATATGGTAGGACTCTGTTGTTTATCTATTTTACTTACAGTACTGTGTATCTGTTAATCCCAAACTTCTAAATTATCTCTATCTCCTCCATTCCTCTTTGGTAACTGTAAGTTTCTTTTCTATGTCTGTGAGTCTATCTTGTAAATAAGTTAATTTATATCATTTTTTTTTACTCATAGACATATCATATGATATCCCTTATTTCTCTGATTTACTTCATTTGTATGATAATCTCTGGGTCTACACATGTTGCTGCAGATGGTATTATTTCACTCTTTTTTCACAACTAATATTCCATTTCATTATATATATGTATATATACATATACACACACACACACACACACACACCACATCTTCATTATCCATTCATCTGTTGATGGGCATTTAGGTTGGCTCCATGTCTTGGCTATTGTAAATAGTGCAGCTATGAACACTGGGGTGCATATATTTTTTCAAATTATGGTTTTCTTTAGATATATGTCCAGGAGTGGGATTATGGGATCATATGGTAACTATATTTTAGTTTTTTGTGTGTTTGTTTTCTCTTTTAAGGAACCTTCATATTGTTCTGCATAGTGGCTGCACAAATTTGCACGCCCACATCTCCACACCCTTTTTGGTGTTTATCCGTGGTAGACTTTTTCATGATAGCCATTCTGACCAGTATGAGGTAATACTTCATTGTAGTTTGGTTTTCCCTTCTCTAATAATTAGTGATGTTGAGCATCTTTTCACATGCTCATTGGCCATCTGTGTGTCTTCTTTGGAGAAATGTCTATTTAGGTGTCTTAACATAGTTAGATTTTTATGTGTGTGAGGTATTGAGCTATGTGAGCTGTTTATATATTTTGAAAATTAATACTTTGTTGGTCACATTGTTTGCAAATATTTTCTCCCATTCCATAAGGGAGAAATGTTTTTTCATTTTGTTTATGGTTTCCTTTGCTGTACAAAAGCATTTAACTTTATTTGGCTCCCATTCATTTATATTCATGTTTATTTCCAGTACTCTGGAAGACAGATCTCAATAACTACTACTGCAATTTATGTCATAGAGTGTTTTGCCTGTGTATTCCTCTCATTTTATACTATTCAGACTTAGATTTAGGTCTTTAATTCATTTTGAGTTTACTTTTATATATGGTGTGAATGTTTAAATTTGTTTTATAAAACAATTTATAAAAATTGTCCAATTTTCCCAGTTCCATTTACTGAAGAGAATACCTTTTCTCCATTGTATGTTCTTACCTCCTTTGTCAAAGAATAATTGACTGTAGGTATGTGAGTTTATTTCTGGACTCTCTTTTCTGTTCCATTGACCCATGTGTATATTTTTATGCCAGTACTAAGCTGTTTTGATTATGGTAGCTTTGTAGTATTTTCTGAAGTTGGGAGGGTTATGCCTTCTGCTTTGTTCTTTTTCCTCAGGATTGCTTTGGCAATTGTGGGTCTTTTGTGGTTCCAAAAAAAAATTTAGGATTTGTTCCAGTTCTGTGAAAAATATCATGGGTAATTTGATAAAGATTTCATTAAAACTGTCAATTGCTTTATGTAGTTTGGCCATTTTAACTATATTAATTCTTTCCATTTAAGAGCACAGGGTATCTTTCCATTTCTTTGAATCATCTTCAATTTCATTTGTCAATGTTTTATATTTCCCAGCATATAAGTCTTTAACTTCCTTAATCAGGTTTATTCCTAGATTTTTTTTTGACACAAATTTGAAAGGGATTGATTTTTTTTTTAACTTTCTGATATTTCATTTTAGAGTAAAAAAAAAAATGCAGCCAATTTCTATATGTTGATCTGGTATCCTGCTACCTTGCTGAATGTTTTCATCAGCTCTAATAGTGTTTGTGAGGAGTCTTTAGGGTTTCTATATATGTATCATGTAATCTGCATAAAATAACAATTTTACCCTCTTATCATTTTCATACTTTTATTTCTTTTTATTGTCTGATTGCTGTGGCTAAGACTTACACTAGTATGTTGAATAGAAGTGGTGAAAGTGGATATCCTTTTCTAGCTTAAGATTTTAGGAGGGGTCGGGATGGGGAACACATGTATACCTGTGGCGGATTCATTTTGATATTTGGCAAAACTAATACAAATATGTAAAGTTTAAAAATAAAATAAAATTAGAAAAAAAAAAAGAAAAAAAAATTAAAAAAAAAAAGATTTTAGTGGAAAGGTTTCAGTTTTTAACCTTTGAGTATTATGTAGGTTTGTCATAAATAGTTTTTATTGTGTTAAGATATGTCCCCTCTATACTCACACTGGTGAGAGTTTTTATCATGAATAGATGTTGAATTTTATCAAGTGCTTCTTGTGCATCTATTCAAATGATTCTTATAATTCAGGTCTCTGCAGTCATTCATCTGAAAATACGTTTATTTCTCCTTCACTTTTGAAAGCTATTTTCCTGTTGTATATAATCTTGGATCGACAGGGTTCTGTTTTGTTTTAATGTGTGTGTGCACATGCTACACAACTTGTGGGATCTTAGTTCCTCAACCAGGCATCAGACTTGGTCCCTGGAAGTAAAAACATGGAGTGCTAACCACTGGAATACCAAGGAATTCCTCTTTTTTCCCCCCATTTTTAAGGATGCCATACCTTTGTCTTTAATAATGGGGGAAAAAAAGAGGAATTCCTTGATAGGCCAGTGGTTAGCACTCCATGTTTTTACTTCTTTTGCCTTCTGGTTCAAATTTTCTCATGGTGCTTCTGTTGAAATTGTTACATTTGTTTTTTATTCACAGTATACCCTCAAGATTTCTCTTTATCATTCTGTTTTCCACAATTTGACTATGATATGCCTAAGCAGAATTTTTCTTTATATTTGGGAAAGGGTATTTAACTTTGGTTTGTTGAAATTCATTAATTTGAAAAATTCTGGACTATTATCTCTTAACACATTATTGCCCGGGGGATTTTTGAAGACACTAATGAATATGGCTATAATGTTTCTAGTCAATAATGTATTAAAATAGTTCCATCTTGTTCTCTCGTTACTAAGATACCAATTCTACATGTGGTAGATGGTTTGACAGTATCCCAATGTTTTGGATGTTCTATTAAATTATGTTTTTCATTGTGTCTTTCAGTTTGGATAATTTATATTAAACTATCTTAAAGATCACTGATTCTTCCTGGAACATGTTCATTTTATTGCTAAAAGCCTACTAGTAGGACACCTCTTCTCTGATAACCTTTTGATTTCTTGAGTTTCCTGTAGTTTTAAATAGTTTTAATTTCTCTGATAAAATTCCTCATCTCTTCATACATGTTCTCTATATTTTCATTTTACTATAATTTTTTATATATGAATCATGTGGTGATGGTAATTTAGTCACTTAGTCCTGTCTGACTCTTGTACCCTTTGGACTGTAGCCTGCCAGGCTCCTTTGTCCATGGGATTTTCCAGGCTAGAATACTGGAGTGGGTTGCCATTTGCTTCTCTATGGATCTTCCTGACCCAAGGATCAAACCTGGCTCTCCTGCGTTGCAGGCAGATTCTTTACCACTGAGCCAAGGTACATTATTTTAGTGTCTGATATTTCAAGTTTCAGGATAGTCTCTGGGCCTGGTTTTGTGGATTGAGTGTCTCTTGACAATGGATCTTTCTTTTTCCCCATGCATTTTTATGTCTCAAATTTTGGAATAAATCCTGGACACTGTGTTTAAAAGTGGAAACTGAGTTATGTAATATTTACACATAGAAATAGATTCAGCCCTTCTTTTATAGACCATCACTATAGTTGTTATTCAGTGGCTAAGTCATGTCAGACTCTTTGGGACCCCATGGACTGCAGCATGCCAGGCTTCCCTGTCCTTCACTATCTCCCTAAGTTTACTCAAACTCATGTCCATCAAGTCATTGATGCCATCTAACCATCTTATCCTCTGTCGCCATCTTCTCCTGCCCTCAATCTTTCACAGCATCAGGGTCTTTACCATTGAGTCAGCTCTTACATCAGGTGGCCAAAGTATTGGAGTTTCAGCTTCAACATCAGTCCTTCCAATGAATTTTCAGGGTTGATTTCCTTTAGGATTGACTGATTTGATCTCCTTGAAGTCCAAGGGACTCTCAACACTATAGTTCAAAAGCATCAACTCTTCAGCACTCAGCCTTCTTTATGGTCCAACTCTCACATCCACACAAGACTGCTAGTACAACCGTAATTTTGAATACATGGACGTTTGTCCAATGTACTGTTTCTGAGTACTGTTTTTTAATAAACTGTTTAGATTTGTCATAGCTTTCCTTCCAAGTAGTAAGTAACTTTTAATTTCATGGCTGCAGACACCATCCACAGTGAATTTGGAGTTCAAGGAAATAAATAAGAGTCATCACTGTTTCTACTTTTTCCCCATCTATTTGCCATGAAGGGATGGGAGTGGATGCCATGATTTTAGTTCTGTGAATGTGGAATTTTAAGCCATCTTTTTCACTTTCTCCTTTCACCTTCATCAAGAGGCTCTTTATTTCCTCTTGGCTTTCTGTCATTAGAGTGGTATCATCCACACATCTGAGGGTGTTGGTTTTTCTTCCAGAAATCTTGATTCCAGCTTGTGATTCATTCAGCCCAACATTTTGTATGATGTACTCTACATATAAGTTAAACAAGGATAACAACGTACAGCCTTGTCATACTCCTTTCCCAGTTTTGATCCAGTCCCTGTTCCATGTCTGGTTCTAACCGTCACTCCTTGACCTGCATACAGGTTTCTCAGGAGGCAGTTTAGATGGTTTGGTATTTCTATCTCCTTAAGAAATTTCCACAGTTTTTTGTGATCCACACAGTCAAAGGCTTTGGCATAGTCAATAAAGCAGTAGATATTTTTCTGTAATTCTCCTGCTTTTCTTATAACTCAGTGGATACTGGCAATTTGATCTCTGGTTCCTCTTTCTTTTATAAATCCAGCTTGTATATCTGGAATTTCTTGGTTCATGTACTGCTGTAGCCCAGCTTGAAGGATTTTGAGAATTATGTTGCTAGCTTATGAAATGAGTGCATTTGTATGGTAGTTTGAACATTTTTTTGGCATTGCCCTTCTTTGGAATTGGAATGAAAACTGACCTTTTCCAGGACTGTGGCAATTGCTGAGTTTTCCAAATTTGCTGGCATATTGAGTACAGAATTTTAACAGAATCATTATTTTTAGGATTTTAAATAGCTCAGCTGGAATTCTATCACCTCCACTACCTTTGTTCTTAACAATGCTTCTGAAGGCCCACCTGACTTCACACTCCAGGAAGTCTGGCTCTAGGAGGGTCACCACACCATCATGGTTATCTGGACCATTAAGATTTTTTTGTACAGTTCTGTGTTTTCTTGACATCTCTTCTTTATCTCTTCTTTATCTCTTCTGCATCTGTTAGGTCCTTACCATTTCTGTCCTTTATTGTGCCCATCCTTGCATGAAATATTCCCTTGATATCTCCAATTTTCTTGAAGAGATATCTAAGTCTTTCCCATTCTATTGTTTTCCTTTATTTTTTCATTGTTCATTGAAGAAAGCCTTCTTATCTCGTCTTCCTATTCTGCGTAACTCTGCACTCGGTTAACTATATCTGCCCCTTTCTCCTTTGCCTTGCTCTTTTCTTTCCCTCAGCTATTTGTAAAGCCTCATCAGATAATCACTTTGCCTTTTTGCATTACTTTTTCTTTGAGATTATTTTGGTCATTGCCTCCTGTACAGTGTTATGAAATTCTGTCCATTGATCTTCAGGGAACCCTGTTCTACCACGTCTAATCCCTTGAATCTATTCATCACCTCCACTGTATAATCTTAGGGATTTGATTTAGGTCATATCTGAATGCCCTAGTGTTCTTCCCTGCTTTCTTCACTTTAAGTCTGAATTTTGCAATAAGGAGTGCAGCCACAGTCAGCTCCAGGTCTTGATTTTGCTCATTGTATAGAGCTTGTCCATCTTCGTTGCAAATAATATAATCAATCTGATTTCAGTATTGACCATCAGGTGATGTCCATGTCTAGAGTTGTCTCTTGTGTTGTTGGAAAGGGGTGTCTGCTATGACCAGTGTCTTCTCTTGACCAAACTCTGTTAGCCTTTGCCTTGCTTCATTTCATACTTCAAGGCCTAACTTACCTTCTACTTTTGCATTCCAGTCTCCTATGATGAAAAGGACATCTCTTTTTTGGTGTTAGTACTAGGTGTTGTAGGTCTTCATAGAACCAGTCAACTTCAGCTTCTTTGGCATCTGTGCTTGGATTACTGTGATGTTGAATGATTTGTTTTGGAAACAAATTGGTGTTATTCTGTCATTTTTTAAGTTGCCCCCAAGTACTGCATTTTGGAGCTTTTGTTTACCATAAGGGCTACTCCTATACATGTCCTTAAAGCTGACATGAGTTTACTCGGCAGCATATATTTGGGTATTATTTGATTGTTTTATTTCCAGACAGTTTATACCTTTTGACTGTAGAATTCAGTTCAATTTACATTTAGAGTATAAATGTTATGTAAGGACTTACAAATGACACCTTATTCTGTTTTCTGGCTATTTGTACTTCATTTTTTTCTTTTTTTCTTGCTGCCTGTCTTTGTAAAGTACTAATTTTCATCAGTCATGTGCTTTGATCCACTTCTATTTACCTTTTGCTTATCTATTGTAGATTTTGCTTTGTGGTTTTCATGAGACTTAGATAAAAACTATACACATATACACATACATACACAAAAAGGTGTATTTTACACTCATAAAATTTTAATTTTAATCACATATGAGTATTCTTTTACTCCACATTTTTTTGCTGTCACCATTTATATCTTTATTTTATTTTGTATTCATTTGCATATTGTTTATACTAAAGCTACTTTTAATACTTTTGTCCTTTATTCTTTATTGTAGAATTAAGTTAGCATCTCAGTTTGTGTTAATATACAATAAAGTTCAGCTAGTATTGTATGTTTTCACCAATTAACCAGAGATCTGTTGCTTCAGCTTGAAAACTCCTTTCAACTTTTTTTTTTTTTTTTTTGGTAAGTCATATTTAGTAGTGATGAGTTTCCTCAGCTTTTTTTAAATTAGGGGAAGTCTTTATTCCTCTTTTATTTCTGAAGGACAGCTTTCATGGTTTAAGTATTTTGGGTTGGTAATTTCTTTTTTCTATCACTTTGAATATGTCACCCCATTCTCTCCAGGCCTGTAGTGTCTGAGGAACCTGCTGACAGCGTTATTGCAGTGCCCTTGTATGAGAAAAATCATTTGTTTCTCTTGAAGATTTAAAAATTCTCTCTTTGTCTTTAGACAGTTGTATTATATGTCTTGGAGAAGAACCTTTTGGATTGAAATTTTAAGGTGACCTCTCAGTTCATAAACTTAGATGTCCAAATCTCTCCCCAGGTTTGAGAAGTTCTCAGCCATTATTTCTTTAAAAAGCTTTCTTCATTTTTCCCCCTTCTCCTTTCCTTTGAGATTCCAGTAGTTCATACACTATCAATTTGATGTCCTGTCCTTAACTCTCATAGGTTTCTTCATTCTTTTCTCTCCTCAGGTTGGGTCATTTCAGACTCTTCTTGTTTGCTGATTTCTCTCTTCTGCCTGTTCAAGAGTGCTATTGAAGCTTTCTATTGATTTCTTCAGATCAGTCATTGTATTCTTCATCTCCAAAGTTTCTATTGGGTTCTTTTATGTTTTCTCTATGAACTGCTGTTTTAGTCCTGTATTGTATTCTGATGTTAAGTTGTTTATCTGTGTTCTCTTGCAGCTCTTCAAGCATATGAACAGTTGATTTCTTTGATCTCCATTTCTTTGTGGTCAGTTACTAGAGTTTTGCTATATTTCTTCTGTAGATATATTTTTCTGATGCTTTGTGATCCCTGTAGCCTTGTGTAGATGTCTGCACATTTGAAGCAGGAGCCACCTCTTCGAGACTTAACGGATTGATTTCAAAAAGGGAAAACTTTTACCTGTGAATAGGAGCTCACTACATCATGCTGTGACCTTGGGTCTGTTAGTATAGGGTATCAAGCTCAGGAGCACATGGAAACATCCAGTCTGGGCAGAGTATTATGTCTCTGAGGTCACTAGTGTCCACAGTGTCAACAACTGTGTTGTCCTTGGTGAGCACTGTGGTGGGTCCACAGGGTCTTTAAGTGGCTCTTCTCATTTCAGTAGCTAAGAACCAGGAAGCAGTGATGGCTAAAGACAGTGGTTTTCACACACTTGGCTCTGTGGGTCAACTGCAGTTGCCTATATAGCATCAGAAGCAGGGGCAGACACTCTGGTAGTGATTGGGGTTGAGGCAGGTAGCAAGGCCAGAACCAACTATAGGCTTCCTTGCAGCTGTCAAGGCCTTGGCTGTCAGGGTGCTCTCCTGTGGCTGCACATTCTATGTCTATGTGTGCACAATGCAGTGGAGACCGGTGACAGGGACCAGGTGGGGGGACATGCAGGTACACATGTGGAAGGGCTAGTTACAAGTTGGAACAGTGGTGTCAGCTGTGACAGAAGGCTGGGCCTGCAAGCAATTGTATGGCCCCTGGGATCAGTGCAGTCACATGTAGCCCCACACTCTCCCGCTGAGCCTGTACACTGCACTTGAGGCCAGTGATAGGGGTTTAGCTGGGAACACACAGGTGCACTGTTGTAGAGGCTGTCGCACTGTAGACATGGTGGTGGCCAGCAAGCACTGAGTGTGATCTGCACCCATGAGAAGGGGCCCTGATGTTGGTGTGTTCTTCTGTGGTGTGCACACTGCTATGGAGGCTGGTTATAGTGTACAGCTGGCAGGGCAGAGAGGGAGTGAGGTGGTTGGCATTAGTGAATGCAGACATTTCTGTGGTGATACCCTGCAGGGGGTTTGCAGTGGTTGTGCTATCATAGAGAAGCTGCTGGGTTTGGCTAGAACGTCTCTCTGAACCACAATCATGCCCCATGTGTGACTGCTAATAGTAGTCTCTGCTTGTTTTCCTCATTCCTGCCAACTCTATATTCCTCCGCTTTGACAGTCTGGGTAGAGTAAAACTCTGGTAGGACCTTTGCACAGTGCTTGGAGAGGCTGGTTTCTCACACTATGCTTCTTTTCCTGGTGAGAGAAACTTTCTAGCTGGGAAATTCCTTCTTGCCACAGAATAATGCGGACTTGCCAGATGTGATGATACAGGTGAAATGAAGCTTCTTCTCTTGTGTGATTATTCTGACTTTTTGTTCCATGGTATTGCTAAAATTTCCTAAGTGATCTACCAGAGTCTTTTCTGTGAATAGCTGTCCAGTCATTGATCTTTGTGGGAAGATGGGGAAGCTGGGTTCTTGTATATTGCTATTTGTGTGTGTGTGTGTGCAACCAATTTCTTTGGTGTCTTGATGAAACTATTATATACTACCCTGTAATAAAAAGAACCATGACTTGAACACTTACACATTCATTCATGTTTCATGGAAATTTTGCATATTTGTTACAATGTCCACCCTACAAATTATCTTCCTATTTTTACAGTGAAAATAATTCTTGTAGATTAAAAAGTAGAATCATCTGATCTCATACAAGCTTTATACATCTTTTCTAGTATGATATAGAAGTTTCCTTGTACAATTAATACATGATGTAGGTTTAATTCAGTCATGAAGAATCAAACACCTGTGTTTCCATATGTTCTCACTTATTTCACTAAGATGAAAGTTCATGGATAAATTTCTGTATAATTAGATGAACATGATAACTTCCCAGAAAGACAGGATTGCCTGGATACACTATTATCCAAGTGCATGTGAATCTGGAGAGGAGTAAGGGTGGATGTCTACAGAGTCACGTGTGTACACCAACCAGTCAGTAAACTTGAAGCAACCAATCATTTCAGAGATATCAAGAAAATAATGAATGTGAAAAAATGTGATCTGCTAATATGTTTTGTAAAAATACTTTTTGTATAACAATAGGTCAGAATAAATAGATGAGGTTATGCAGTACAGACTGAATAAATCTGTGTCTCTCTGGATTGGGTCAGTATTTAGGTTCTTTAGAGAAATGATATGCCACGGTGACTAGACTTAACATGATGACCGTTTTGAAATGCATAGAAATATTGAAGTACCATGTAGTGTAGTAGTAACTGACATAGTGCTGTAGGTCAACTATACTTTAAGAATAAAGTCATAGAAAAAGAGATTAGATTTATGACTACCAGAAGCAGGGGTTTGGGAATTGGGTGAAGGTAGTCAAAAGGTAATAACTCTCAGTTATAAGTAAGTACTAGGGATGTAATGTACAATATGATAAATATAATTAACACTGGTATGAGTTATATATGAAAGTTATTGAGAGTAAATCATGAGTTCTCACAAGTGAAAATATTTTTTTCTATTTCTTGAATTTTGAATCTATATGAGATGATGGATATTTGCTGAAAATATTGAGGTAAATATTTCATGATATAGTAAGTCAAATAATTATGCTGTATATCTTAAACTTATACAGTACTGTATGTCAATTATATTTCAATAAAACTGGAAGAAAAAAGAAAAGTATATGCAGCTCCTCAGAAACAATACAAGTTTTAAGAAAATCATTCTTAGTCTTTTAAAAAATTGAAAAGACATAGACATGCATATAGTTTGATTTTTTTTAACAAAAAGTCAGACTAAAATTTTTATATTTATGATGAACTCACAGAAAACTCAGTTGGTGAACTTGATATTAAAAATAATCATATTTATGGCAAATCTGAACAGACAATTATAACTGCCAATGTTATTTTCATCTAATTAGATTTCACTCTTAATTAGTTATTTTCAGAATAATTAGAAGTATACAGACTTGTGAAATAAAAATGAACTCACATTCTGAAGCATGAGATATGAAAAGTTTATAAATTATGATTGAAAAGTCAAAAGAACATATTCCTTTGAAAAATCAAAGAAGCCTAAAGAAAAATGATTTAATGGAAAAATAAATGAATTAGAGAAATGCCATAAACCAAATATGTATTATAGATCTAACATTTTCAAGTCTGTTGATACAATCTAAATATCAACACAATGCTTTTGTGAGAAATCAAATGGAATTTTCAATGACAAGTGTAGGGGTTCTGTGCTACAATGTCAAGAGAGAATTGAAGTACTTTGTTAACTCCCAATTTTGACAAATTTAAGAAAATCCTTCTGTTAGAATCTGTTTTATAAACTATTGATGCACTAAAGAAATAAAGTCTTTGGAGATATAAAACTCTTTCACTACATTAATATGATTGTTACTGTCAGTCACCTCAGTCATGTCCAACTGTTTGCGAGTCCATGGACTGTAGCCCATCAGGCTCCTCTGTCCATAAAATTCTCCAGACAAGAAAACTGATGTGGATAGCCATTCTCTTGTTCAGGGGATCTTCTCAACCCAGGGAACAAACCCAGGTCTCCTGCATTTCAGGCAGATTCTTTACCAGGGAAGATTCTGAGCCACCGGGGAAGCCCATTAATATAATTAAGAATTATTTTTATTAACTCATTATTAAGAATGTAATACAACAATTATGTATTAACAGATCATTCTAAGAATATAACTCAAATATAACTTAAATTCCTATGGATTAGCAGAATATAGATACCAAATTATGTAAGTGAAGAGCTTATTAAGTAGTTCTAAAATTCACAATAGAAAGTAGTAGAAGAGGAAACAAGACAGAAATAGGTTTAAGGCTGGCTGGTGGAAACATAAATAATTCAGGTTTTATAGACAGGACAGATTTTGTAATTATTAATAGTGAAGCTCATGGATAAAGTTAATTTTTAAAAATCTTGTGAAAACAAACAGCATACACATATCAATGAAATGTATACCAATGCCTGGGGTAAAAAAAAAATTAGTGGCTATTCAGAATATCATTTTTCCCTAGATCATTAATCATTGATTAATAATTATTAATAACTGCATGATAATACAAAATTCTTGGGTCTTTGGATATCAAAAATGTTAGCATGTGTGACAAAAATGAAAGCAAAATATAAATTAACCTGTCTCTTATCATATGTATTGATCCTATTCTAAAACTGCAAAAGTTACTCATGTTATGTTTTCTCCTTCAGAAACCATGCTGTTTTCATACAAATTTTGCATTAAGAGACTCTGTGTATTTTTATATATGTCAGGTACCTAAATTGTGGAAATGAGAGAAATTAACTATTTATTGCTCTCTACTTCTCTTTACTAAATACCTAAAATCTAAAATGAAAATATTATCCTTAGTTTCATTAGCCAAAATTCACTAGTGAATTAACTTTTTAAGTTGAAGTATAGTTGATTTACATTTTATGTGTTTCAGATGTACAACATAGTGATTCAATACTTTTATAGCTTATACTCAATTCAAAATTATAGGTGTTTCCCTGTGACATATGTTTTTATAGTTTATTTTATACATAGTATTTTGCATCTCTTCATCCTCTGTCCCCCATCTTGACCTTCCCCTTTGCCCCCTCCCCACTGGTAACCCCTAGTTTGTTCTCTATAACTGTGAGTCCATTTTGCTTTATTCCTTTGTTTTATTGTTTAAATTCCACATATAAGTGATAATATACACTTTTTAGGACTTCCCTGGTGGCTCAGACAGTAAAGAATCCACCTGCAATGTGGTAGACCTGTGTTTGATCCCTGGGTTGGGAAGATCCCCTGGAGGAGGGCATGGCAATCCACTCCAGTATTCTTGCCTGGAGAATCCCCAGGGACAGAAGTGCATAGCAGTTTACAGTCCATGGGGGTATAGAGTCGGACACGACTGAACACCTAAGTACATACACTTTTTATGACTGCCTGACGTATTTCATTAAGCATAATAATCTCCAGGTCCATCCATGTTGTTGCAAATGGCAGGATTTGATTGCTTTTTTATGGCTAAAATTTCATTATATATGCACATAACATCTTTTTATCCAATCAAGTATTGATGAACACTTAGATTGCTTCCATATCTTGGCTATTGTAAATAGTGCTGCTGTGAGTATTGGGGTGTACTTCTTGGCCACCATTGCAGGTCTTGCAGATTAAGAACATTTCTGTCCACATAGAACTTTATGTTAAGCAGGCTGGTCTAGAATACACAGTGCTTGTATCATTTATTACTTTAATGTTTTTTTTTAATTGAGACAAAACTGAAGTACTACAGCCTGTAAGTTTAAGGTATACAGTGTGTTTATTGATACATTTATATATTGCAAGATGATTAACACCTCTATCAGATCACATAATTATCTTTTTGTGTGTATGTTGGGAATAATTAAGATCTAGTCTCTTAGCAACTGGAAGACAGTATTATTTCTATAATCACTATGTTGTGCATTAGACATCCAGGACTTTATTGGTGGCAAATTTTTTACCTTAAACAGTATCTCCCCAATTCTCCCACCCACAGCACCTAGCAGTCACATTTCTACTCTGTTTTTATGAGTTTGGCTTTTTCAGATTCCACACAGAATTGAGATCACAAAGTGTTTGATTTTCTTTTTTTTTTTTTTTTTTTTAAAAGAAAATCCATCCTGAACCCTCCTCCCTCCTCCCTCCCCATACCATCCCTCTGGGTCATCCCAGTGTACCAGTCCCAAGCATCCAGCATCGTGCATTGAACCTGGACTGGCATCTCATTTCATACATGACATTTCACATGTTTCAATGCCATTCTCCCAAATCTTGCCACCCTCTCCCTCTCCCACAGAGTCCATAAGCCTGTTCTATACATCAGTGTCTCTTTTGCTGTCTCGTATACAGGGTTATCGTTACCATCTTTCTAAATTCCATATATATGCGTTATTATACTGTATTGGTGTTTGTCCTTCTGGCTTACTTCACTCTGTATAATAGGCTCCAGTTTCATCCACCTCATTAGAACTGATTCAAATGTATTCTTTTTAATGGCTGAGTAATACTCCATTGTGTATATGTACCACTGCTTTCTTATCCATTCATCTGCTGATGGACATCTAGGTTGCTTCCATGTCCTGGCTATTATAAACAGTGCTGTGATGAACATTGGGGTACACGTGTCTCTTTCCCTTCTGGTTTCCTCAGTGTGTATGCCCAGCAGTGGGATTGCTGGATCATAAGGCAGTTCTATTTCCAGTTTTTTAAGGAATCTCCACACTGTTCTCCATAGTGGCTGTACTAGTTTGCATTCCCACCAACAGTGTAAGAGGGTTCCCTTTTCTCCACACCCTCTCCAGCATTTATTATTTGTAGACTTTTGGATCGCAGCCATTCTGACTGGTGTGAAATGGTATCTCATAGTGGTTTTGATTTGCATTTCTCTGATAATGAGTGATGTTGAGCATCTTTTCATGTGTTTGTTAGCCATCTGTATGTCTTCTTTGGAGAAATGTCTATTTAGATCTTTAGCCCATTTTTTGATTGGGTCATTTATTTTTCTGGAGTTGAGCTGTAGGAGTTGCTTGTATATTTTTGAGATTAGTTGTTTGTCGGTTGCTTCATTGGCTATTATTTTCTCCCATTCTGAAGGCTGTCTTTTCACCTTGCTAATAGTTTCCTTTGATGTGCAGAAGGCTTTTAAGTTTAATTAGGTCCCATTTGTTTATTTTTGCTTTTATTTCCAATATTCTGGGAGGTGGGTCATAGAGGATCCTGCTGTGATGTATGTCAGAGAGTGTTTTGCCTATATTCTCCTCTAGGAGTTTTATAGTTTCTGGTCTTATGTTGAGATCTTTAATCCATTTTGAGTTTATTTTTGTATATGGTGTTAGAAAGTGTTCTAGTTTCATTCTTTTACAAGTGGTTGACCAGATTTCCGAGCACCACTTGTTAAAGAGATTGTCTTTAATCCATTGTATATTCTTGCCTCCTTTGTCAAAGATAAGGTGTCCATATGTGCGTGGATTTATCTCTGGGCTTTCTATTTGGTTCCATTGATCTATATTTCTGTCTTTGTGCCAGTACCATACTGTCTTGATAACTGTGGCTTTGTAGTAGAGCCTGAAGTCAGGTAGGTTGATTCCTCCAGTTCCATTTTTCTTTCTCAAGATCGCTTTGGCTATTCGAGGTTTTTTGTATTTCCATACAAATTGTGAAATTATTTGTTCTAGCTCTGTGAAGAATACTGTTGGTAGCTTGATAGGGATTGCATTGAATCTATAAATTGCTTTGGGTAGTATACTCATTTTCACTATATTGATTCTTCCAATCCATGAACATGGTATATTTCTCCATCTATTAGTGTCCTCTTTGATTTCTTTCACCAGTGTTTTATAGTTTTCTATATATAGGTCTTTAGTTTCTTTAGGTAGATATATTCCTAAGTATTTTATTCTTTTCGTTGCAATGGTGAATGGAATTGTTTCCTTAATTTCTCTTTCTGTTTTCTCATTATTAGTGTATAGGAATGCAAGGGATTTCTGTGTGTTGATTTTATATCCTGCAACTTTACTATAATCATTGATTAGTTCTAGTAATTTTCTGGTGGATTCTTTAGGGTTTTCTATGTAGAGGATCATGTCATCTGCAAATAGTGAGAGTTTTACTTCTTCTTTTCCAATTTGGATTCCTTTTATTTCTTTTTCTGCTCTGATTGCTGTGGCCAAAACTTCCAAAACTATGTTGAATAGTAATGGTGAAAGTGGGCACCCTTGTCTTGTTCCTGACTTTAGAGGAAATGCTTTCAATTTTTCACCATTGAGGATAATGTTTGCTGTGGGTTTGTCATATATAGCTTTTATTATGTTGAGGTATGTTCCTTCTATTCCTGCTTTCTGGAGAGTTTTTATCATAAATGGGTGTTGAATTTTGTCAAAGGCTTTCTCTGCATCTATTGAGATAATCATATGGTTTTTATTTTTCAATTTGTTAATGTGGTGTATTACATTGATTGATTTGCGGATATTGAAGAATCCTTGCATCCCTGGGATAAAGCCCACTTGGTCATGGTGTATGATCTTTTTAATATGTTGTTGGATTCTGATTGCTAGAATTTTGTTTAGGATTTTTGCATCTATATTCATCAGTGATATTGGCCTGTAGTTTTCTTTTTTTGTGGGATCTTTGTCAGGTTTTGGTATTAGGGTGATGGTGGCCTCATAGAATGAGTTTGGAAGTTTACCTTCCTCTGCAATTTTCTGGAAGAGTTTGAGCAGGATAGGTGGTAGCTCTTCTCTAAATTTTTGGTAGAATTCAGCTGTGAAGCCGTCTGGACCGGGGCTTTTGTTTGCTGGAAGATTTTTGATTACAGTTTCAATTTCCGTGCTTGTGATGGGTCTGTTAAGGTTTTCTATTTCTTCCTGGTCAAGTTTTGGAAAGTTGTACTTTTCTAAGAATTTGTCCATTTCTTCCTCGTTGTCCATTTTATTGGCATATAATTGTTGATAATAGTCTCTTATGATCCTTTGTATTTCTGTGTTGTCTGTTGTGATCTCTCCATTTTCGTTTCTAATTTTATTGATTTGATTTTTCTCCCTTTGTTTCTTGATGAGTCTGGCTAATGGTTTGTCAATTTTATTTATCCTTTCAAAGAACCAGCTTTTGGCTTTGTTGATTTTTGCTATGGTCTCTTTTGTTTCTTTTGCATTTATTTCTGCTCTAATTTTAAAGATTTCTTTCCTTCTACTAACCCTGGGGTTCTTCATTTCTTCCTTTTCTAGTTGCTTTAGGTGTAGAGTTAGGTTATTTATTTGACTTTTTTCTTGTTTCTTGAGGTGTGCCTGTATTGCTATGAACTTTCCCCTTAGGACTGCTTTTACTGTGTCCCACAGGTTTTGGGTTGTTGTGTTTTCATTTTCATTCGTTTCTATGCAAATTTTGATTTCTTTTTTGACTTCTTCTGTGATTTGTTGGTTATTCAGCAGGGTGTTGTTCAGCCTCCATATGTTGGAATTTTTAATAGTTTTTCTCCTGTAATTGAAATCTAATCTTACTGCGTTGTGGTCAGAAAAGATGCTTGGAATGATTTCTATTTTTTTTGAATTTACCAAGGCTAGCTTTATGGCCCAGGATGTGATCTATCCTGGAGAAGGTTCCATGTGTGCTTGAGAAAAAGGTGAAATTCATTGTTTTGGGATGAAATGTCCTATAGATATCAATTAGGTCTAACTGGTCTATTGTATCGTTTAAAGTTTGTGTTTCCTTGTTAATTTTCTGTTTAGTTGATCTATCCATAGGTGTGAGTGGGGTATTAAAGTCTCCCACTATTATTGTGTTATTGTTAATTTCTCCTTTCATACTTGTTAGCATTTGTCTTACATACTGCGGTGCTCCCGTGTTGGGTGCATATATATTTATAATTGTTATATCTTCTTCTTGGATTGATCCTTTGATCATTATGTAGTGACCTTCTTTGTCTCTTTTCACGGCCTTTGTTTGAAAGTCTATTTTATCTGATATGAGTATTGCTATTCCTGCTTTCTTTTGGTCCCTATTTGCATGGAAAATCTTTTTCCAGCCCTTCTCTTTCAGTCTGTATGTGTCCCCTGTTTTGAGGTGGGTCTCCTGTAGACAACATATGTAGGGGTCTTGTTTTTGTATCCATTCAGCCAGTCTTTGTCTTTTGGTTGGGGCATTCAACGCATTTACGTTTAAGGTAATTACTGATAAGTATGATCCCGTTGCCATTTACTTTATTGTTTGGGGTTCGAATTTATACACCATTTTTGTGTTTCCTGTCTAGAGAATATCCTTTAGTATTTGTTGGAGAGCTGGTTTGGTGGTGCAGAATTCTCTCAGCTTTTGCTTGTCTGAGAAGCTTTTGATTTCTCCTTCATACTTGAATGAAATCCTTGCTGGGTACAATAATCTGGGCTGTAGGTTATTTTCTTTCATCATTTTAAGTATGTCTTGCCATTCCCTCCTGGCTTGAAGAGTTTCTATTGAAAGATCAACTGTTATCCTTATGGGAATTCCCTTGTGTGTTATTTGTTGTTTTTCCCTTGCTGCTTTTAATATTTGTTCTTTGTGTTTGATCTTTGTTAATTTGATTAATGTGTGTCTTGGGGTGTTTCGCCTTGGGTTTATCCTGTTTGGGATTCTCTGGGTTTCTTGGACTTGGGTGATTATTTCCTTCCCCAGTTTAGGGAAGTTTTCAACTATTATCTCCTCAAGTATTTTCTCATGGTCTTTCTTTTTGTCTTCTTCTTCTGGAACCCCTATGATTCGAATGTTGTAGCGTTTAATATGGTCCTGGAGGTCTCTGAGATTGTCCTCATTTCTTTTAATTCGTTTTTCTTTTATTCTCTCTGATTCATTTATTTCTACCATTCTATCTTCTAATTCACTAATCCTATCTTCTGCCTCTGTTATTCCATTATTTATTGCCTCCAGAGTGTTTTTAATTTCATTTATTGCATTATTCATTATATATTGACTCTTTTTTATTTCTTCTAGGTCCTTGTTAAACCTTTCTTGCATCTTCTCAATCCTTGTCTCCAAGCTATTTATCTGTGATTCCATTTTAATTTCAAGATTTTGGATCAATTTCACTATCATTATTTGGAATTCTTTATCAGGTAGATTCCCTATCTCTTCCTCTTTTGTTTGGTTTGGTGGGCATTTATCCTGTTCCTTTATCTGCTGGCTATTCCTCTGTCTCTTCATCTTGTTTAAATTGCTGAGTTTGGGGTGTCCTTTCTGTATTCTGGCAGTTTGTGGAGTTCTCTTTATTGTGGCGTTTCCTCGCTGTGTGTGGGTTTGTACAGGTGGCTTGTCAAGGTTTCCTGGTTAGGGAAGCTTGTGTCGGTGTTCTGATGGGTGGAGCTGTATTTCTTCTCTTTGTTCAGTCGCGCTGTGGGGAGGGAGGGAGGGATGCTGCAAACAAATAACACTGGCATGCGCTCGCAGTGCCTCAGCCACACTGGGTCTGCCCCCGCTCACGGCACGTGTAGCCTCCCTGCCCACACTGCTCGGGCTCTAGGTTGTTCCGCCGGGAACAATCCACGGCTGGCCCTGGGTTGCATGCACCTCCCAGGTCCAAGCCGCTCAGGTTCAGGCACTCGGGTAGTCCTCAGAGGCGCAGACTCAGTTGGGCCTGCGTTTTGTGCTCTTCCCAGGTCCGAGCAGCTCAAGTGATGAGGTGTTTGGCGAGCGCCAATGCTGCGACTTATCGCCTCCCCGCCACTCGGTTATCTGGGTGTAAAACCGGTGCACCTTCTCAGGCAGATGTTAACCGTCCAGACCCCCAAAAAGTTTTAGTTAGCAAAGAAGCCTGCTTACAGTTTTATAGATAATGTCTCTCTGGGGCTGCGATTGCCCCCTTCCGGCTCTGGCTGCCTGTCACTGGAGGGGGAAGGTCTGCAGCCGGCTATCTCTGATCAATTCTTTGTTCCGTGCGCAGGCCTGGCGGTGTCTTAGGTTGGGGCTGGCTTTTCGCGTGGTAGATATCCCACAGTCTGGTTTGCTAGCCCAAATTATTTCGCTCAGATAGTGCTCAGGGTATTCAGGCCAGATTCTTACTCTAAGCGATGCAGCCCGCGCTGCGCCTCCCTGCCCAGCCCCTGCTTGCTAATGGCGCGTGCAGGCGTCTGCGCTGCTTCTCCGCTGGGGGAGTTACCGTAGGACTCGCAATCTTAGAGTTTTAATTGTTTATTTATTTTTTCTTCCTGTTACGTTGCCCTCTGTGCTTCCAAAGCTCGGCACAGATTCGGCAGTGAGAAGGTTTCCTGGTGTTTGGAAACTTCTCTCTTTTTAAGACTCCCTTCCCAGGACGGAACTCCGTCCCTCCCTCTTTCGTCTCTTTTTTTGTCTTTTATATTTTTTCCTACCTCCTTTCGAAGAGTTGGATTGCTTTTCTGGGTGTCTGATGTCCTCTGCCGGCATTCAGAAGTTGTTTTGTGGAATTTACTCGACGTTTAAATGCTCTTTTAATGAATTTGTGGGGGAGAAAGTGTTCTCCCCGTCCTACTCCTCCGCCATCTTGGCTCCAGTGTGTTTGATTTTCTGTGTCTCACTTATCTCACTTAGCATAATGTGCTCAAGGTCCATTCCTGTTGCAAATGGCAGGATGTTCTTTCTCGTGGCTGAATAATAGCTGTATGTTTGTATTCCACATTTTATTTATCCTTTCATGTATTGATGAGCACTCATGTTGTTTCCGTATCTTAGCTATTGAGAATAATGCTGCAATAAACATGGGAGTGCATATATCTCTTCAATATCTATTTTCACTTCCTTTCAGTATATACTCTGAAATACAATTGCTGGATCATATAGTAATTCTATTTTCAATTTTTTGAGGAACCTCCACATTTTCCATAGTGTTTGAACCAATTTACATTCCCACCAAGAGTGTAGAAGGGTTCCTTTTTCTCCACATCCTCGCCAATATTAGTTATCTCTTGTCTCCGTGATAGCCATTCTAAGAGGTGTTTGGTTACAGCTCACTGTGGGTTTGATTTCTATTTCCCCAATTATTTATAATGTTGAGTATCTCTTCATGTAGCTGTTAATCACTTGGATGTTGTTGCTGAAAAAAATATCTAATTCCCCTGCCCTTTTTATTGTATTGGTGTTTTTTCCCCCTATCCAACTGTATAGGGTCATTGTATATTTTAGATATTAGCCCCCATCCTATATATGTGTGTGTATGTGTGTATATATATATGAATAGCAAATATTTTCTTCCATCACATAGTTTGCCTTTTTTGTTTGCTGAATTAATTGACTAGTTTCAGCAGTTATTTGATTGTGTCTTTAAGAGTTCAAATCATATTATCTGCAAATGACAATGTTACTTCTTTCATTTCAGTTTGAATGCCTTTTATTATCTTTTCTAGCTTAATCGCTATAGCTAGGACTATCAGTATTGTGATAAATAAGAGTGTGAGAGTGGGCACCCTGTCTTATTTCTCATCTTAAATAAAAAGGTTTCAGTTTTTCACCATTGAATATTATTTTAAGCTGTGGGTTTGCCATATATGTCCTTTTATATTATATTTTCCTTATTGTATATTGTCAAACATTTTTTTCTGCATCAGTTGAGATGATCATTTTTATCTTGAGTTCTATTATTGTGGTGTGTCACATTTATTGATTTTTATTTTTAAACTTTACATAATTGTATGTTTTGCCAAATATCAAAATGAATCCACCACAGGTATACATGTGTTCCCCATCCTGAACCCTCCTCCCCATTTGTTTTTGATGAATCATCCTTGAGATGGTTTTGGGATCAATCCCACTTGTTCCTAGTGAAGGACCCTTTTTACTGTGCTGTTGAATTTGCTTTGCTAATAGTTTGTTGAGAATTTTACATCTGTGTTCATCAGGGATAATTTCTAGTTTTCCTTTTTTTTGTAGTGTCCCTTCCTGGATTTGGTAAAAGAGTAATGCTAGCCTTAAGTTTGCAAGTATAGAGGACTTTGAGAAGGATAAGAAAAAATTCTTCTTTAAAAGTTTGATAGAATTTGCCAGTGAAACCTCTGATCTAGGGCTCCTCTGTGTGGGTAGCTTTTTGATTGATTATTGATTCAATCCCTTTACTCATTACATGTGTACTCACAGTTTCTGTTTCTTCCCAATGCAGATGAGTGGGTTGTGTGTTTCTAGGATTCTATTTCTTTTAAGTTATTCAATTTATTGACATTATGCTGTTTACAGTAGTCTCATTATATTTTGTATTTCTGTGGTGTCAGTCATAATGTCTCTTCGTTCCTTTGTGATATTTGGGCCTTCTCTTTTTTCTTAGTTTATCTGAATATATTCTGTCTACTGGAGCTTAGTCTCATTACTACACCAGGAGCTGACTGCAAAGTGGTAGGAGGTGTGCAGAGTGCTCAGGGTACCCAGGATGACTACTGACCCCAGTAGGAAGTACTCCTCCTGTGTGACAGGTGTGGTACTCCCCATGCTCATGAGTGGATTTATTGCTGAGCACAGGCATCAGGGTCTGTTTCCCTTTAATGTTATTTAAACTTTTCTCTTTCCTGATCTCCTCTGTCCTCCAGTCATGGACTGGATTCCCCAGGACTCTGAGTGCTGCTAGAGAGAAACAGGGTAGTTGGGCAATCATTCACTGCTCTCTTTTTCTCCTATGAGACAGGGCACCACCCCCTGATAGATCATTATTGTATAGTCTTTCTTTGGGAGGGACAGCACTGTTGAAGTTGTTCTTACCATCTCCATAGCACCAGTTGCATGCTGGAATCTCCCTTCAGGAAGGCTGGACTTCATAAATCTCTCATCTGTGAGAATTTGCCCAGGTCAGCAGTTCAGGTTTTTTTCCCAACTGTAGCAAAAGAGGTTGTAAGTTTTCTTCTCTTTTGGTTCCACAGTCCACACCTAAGGTCTACTTATTGCTAGATGCTCAGATGGGCAAGACTCCTCATAGGTCCCTTGGCATATGGTGCTGGATCCCACAACTTCCACACAAGTATTTTTGTTCATGAATAAATGTCTGATTTTTTGTTGAAAAGGATGAACTAAAAAGAGGAACCATGTAAATATCACCATTCTGTAATTATTACCTTTAATTTGCCAACTTGACAACATATTATACTACTGAAACTTTCTTCTATACATGTTTTTTTCGTTATGTTTCTAATGTCTTTCTAACATAAATAATACAATTTTTTTCCTTTTCAAAGTATCATTACATCAAAATATCCTCCTGGATTTTATGTGCACAGGTAGTGTTAGTTTGTATTCCATAAACAATAATTTCCCTTTGTTTTCTTACTCTAATGAGCTCTTATTTGGTCTCATTTACTTAATAAACATTTAAAATGTTTACCATAATCATAGCTAATATCCACTAAGCCTTTAATATGCTTTTGTAACAAGTCCTTTACATTGAGTCCAATTCTAAATTCTCAGAATAAAATATATAATTATTCCACTTTACAGATAAGGGAAATGACTGCAGTGAAAGGGTAAATGATTTGCCTAAGGAAACACAGCTAGTTTTTTCAAAATTCAATGATAAAATATCATAATCTGACATACTGTGATATTTCCTTTGTGCCAGCTGCCTTAATACCCTTACCCTGACTGTGTGGAGAAGGGAGGAGGAGAAAAGAAAGTAGCTACAAGTTTAATAGGCATTAAATATGTCAGAGTAACAGACAAGCTCACATCTGCTACAGAAACAGGAATGAAAGCTTCTAAATATGTCTACATATGCTGTGTAGAGACTTGCAACATGCAGTGTGATTATGCACAAAAACACATGTGATTATTGCTTAGGTCATATGGCTTGGGTCACTTGCATAAGAGGAATCAAGGGACAAATTATGTTCATTTGCAGATAAAAGAGTGGCTGCTGCAAACAAAAATTGGAACGTTTTGAAGTAACCATTTATGTAGGCCAAAACTGGATCAAAAAACTTCAAGATCTTTTCCACTTGGGCAGAAACAGGCAGATAAGAGCAAGCTGGGAAAATGGACCCAATTTGTAGGATTAGCTCTTTGGAAAATAAGATGGGAAGGGAGAGTCCTGCTATTCTATGCTTAGTGACTTAAGAGACAAAGCCTTCCCTAATTTGATCAAGTCAGAAGTTGAAGTCCAAGCCAAAACCTATATCATAGGCACAGAGCCCAGAAAGTAGGTAATAGGAGAAAATAGGTCTGAGGTTGAAAGCTTATCTCTGTAAGCTTTTAGTTAGTACTGAAGATGCAGAAAAGGATTCATCACTCAGAGAACAGGGCTTCATACAGTGTTAAAGTATCCGATCTGCAAACAATAGAGCTGAAGTTCTAGGTAAGACTTCAGCTACAGCAGACAACTCGTACCAGGCAGAGTCACAGAGGAAGAACCCCAGGCCAAGGCAGTGGGTGGTACAAGTTTGATTCTCAGGGGACAAGTGGCTATTCACAGCTCACACTGTTATATAACAGACAATATATAATACATCTTTGGCAGGAAGATGTATTTTATACTCACCATCTGGTAGACCTGGAGCTCTTTGTAAAATACTCTTTGATTAAAGCAGAGATTAGTCTATATAGGAGATGAAAGGGTCTGGAAAAAGGCAAAAGTTGGCCTTCTCCATTGAAAAAAGGTGGTTCTGACCTCTAATTCTAGAGTCAAAAAAACAGTCTTCTGACTTGCAAAGTACTTGTCAGTCACTGATAAACTACCTTAGCTGTCTTTCTTGCATAAGCCCGTCAAAGGCAAATTTGTATTCATCCATATATTTTCTAGTAAGTTCTTTCGCCCTCCTTCATAACCATAGAAAATATATTCTTGGTATATAGATCACTCACATCCTGAAGTATATCTACATAGAATTTTAAAATACTCATTGCATATTCTTAGTGGAGCCCATGTGGCTTAGGTTATATGGTTTTATAGCAGTATATAAGCAATATCCATTCACAACACTTAATTAATGCTATTCTAAAAGATTCATTTAGGTTGTTAACATTAACACATATTTTCTTTTCCCTTTTCACACGTGGATTTTTATATTTGTTTGCAAAATGTTCTCAAACTTCCCAAGAACTATTTCTAAGGTCTCTCTGTAAGAATCAAAGAAAAACACATAGGAGATTTTTGGGTTTTTACTTTTTCTTAAAACATTAATAAAACAAGTACCCAGATTGTTAGAATTCAATACCACAACTGTTTTGTGTACATACACTGGAGACAAAAAGGTGGATAAGATGTTCTAACTACTATCAAGAATTTCAGTCTATCTGAAGGGAAAGAGATACATTCACAAGTAACTACAATGCAAGTCTGCAGTGATAAATGCTATAAAACAAATATAAACATTTCCTGTGGGAGCAAAAAGGAAATGGTGATTGATTGAGATTATGGGTATTAAGAAAGGGAAGCCTTGCAAAATGTATAACATTTGAGTTATACCTTTAAGAACACCTATATCAAGAAGGCAGAGAAGGGGTAAGGTAAAAGGCTAATTTTTGGCAGAGGAAGGAAAGAATGACACTGAAAATTGCCTGTTTTATTCAAGGGCAGGGAACAGTATCCTGTGTCTGAAGTACAGAGGAGAAGGGTAAAGAGAAGAGGGAAGGCTGTTGGAGATAGCAATCATGATTATGAAAGGCATTGAACACTATATTGGGATTTCATTTTCAACCCCTAGGAAATGGGAGCCTCTAAAAAAAGACTCATATTGGAGACTCAATTAAGAGAATAGCATATTTATAAATTTTGAAAACTTATTGCTTAGATTTTAGAAAGTGTTTTAATAAAGAAGCATAATGTGGTGGTGGTAAGTGTGACTTTCAAAATCAATTATGTAAAAGATACTGTTATCTAGATGAGGGCAATGATTTAAAAACAATGCAGTTGAGTGGAGAAAGGTCCATTTGCATATTGCTGAGCTAGTACCCTCAAAGAGCTGAATGATCTTCCTTTAACTCCATAATCAAATGAGTAAAATGAAGATTCTACATGTTACAGATTCAGAGAATGAATGAAATGAAATATAATGACACCCATTAGGACTACAGTGAAATATAATTAAGCACATTTTGGATTATTCATTGTCATCAAGAAACAATGAATTTGTTTGAACTTTATATTAGAGGCTTTTATATGCCTGGGTATGGCATAAGCCTCTTGGAGGAGATCACCATTAACCCTACTGTAGAGTCACCAGAACTTACACAGGACTGGGGAAACAGACTCTTGGAGGGCACAAACAAAACTTTGTGTGCACCAGGACCCAGGAGAAAGGAGCAGTGACCCCACAAGAGACTGACCCAGACTTGCTCATGAGTGTCCAGGAGTCTCTAGCAGAGGTATGGGTCAGCGGTGGCCTGCTGCAGGGTCGGGAGCACTGAGTGAGGCCTCCAGGTTAAACAACAGGGAGGAAACACAGCCCTGCCCATCAACAGAAGATTGGATTAAAGATTTCCTGAGCATGGTCACCCGTCAGAACAGGACTCAGTTTCCCTCTCAGTCAGTGTCTCCCATCAGGAAGTTTCCATAAGCCTCTTATCCTTCTCAATCAGAGGGCAGACGGAATGAAAACCGCAATCACAGAAAACTAACCAATCTGATCACATAGACCACAGCCTTATCTAATTCAATGAAACTATAAGCCATGCCATGTAGGGCTACCCAAGATGGATGGGTCATGGTGGAAAGCTCTGACAAAATGTGGTCCACTGGAGAAGGGAAGGGCAAACCATTTCAGTATTCTTGCCATGAGAATCCCATGAACAGTATGAAAAGGCAAAAAAGATAGGACATGAAAGATGAACTCCCCAGGTCAGTAAGTGCCCAAAATGCTACTGGAGAAGAGTGGAGAAATAACTTCAGAAAGAAGGAAGAGATGGAGCCAAAGCAAATGTCCAGTTGTAGATGTGACTGGTGATGGAAGCAGTGTGCAATGCTACAAAGAACAATATTGCACAGGAACCTGGAATGTTAGGTCCATGAATCAAGGTAGATTGCACGTGATCAAACAGAAGATGGCAAGAGTGAACATCAACATTTTAGGAACCAGTGAAATAAAATGGACTAGAATGGGTGAATTTAACTCACATGACCATTATATCTACTACTGTGGGCAAGAATCCCTAAGAAGAAACGGACTAGCCCTCATAGTAAACAAAAGAGCCCAAAACTCAATACTTGGTTGCAGTCTCAAAAATGACAGAATGATCTGTTTCTTTCCAAGGCAAACCATTCAGTAAACAGTAATCCAAGTCTATGCTCCAACAAATAATACTGAAGAAGCTAAAGTTGAATGGTCCTATGATGACCTACAAGACCTTCTGGAACTAACACCCAAAAAAGAGGTCCTTTTCATTATAGGGGACTGGAGTGAAAAGTAGGAAGTCAAGAGATACCTGGAGTAACAGGTAATTTTGGCCTTGGAGTACAAAATGAAGCAGGGCAAAGGCTAACAGAATTTTGCCAAGAGAGCACACTGGTCATAAAAACACCCTCATCCAACAACACAGGAGAAGACTCTACACATGGATATCACCAGACAGTCAATACTGAAATCACATTGACTATATTCTCTGAAGCCAAAGATGGAGAAGCTCTATACAGTCAGAAAAAAACAAGACCAGGAGCTGACTGTGGCTCACATCATGAACTCCTTATTGGCAAATTCAGACTGAAGTTGAAGAAAGTAGGGAAAACCACTAGATCATTCAGGTATGACCTAAATCAAATCCCTTATGACTAGATTATACAATGGAAGTGACAAACAGATTCAAGGGATTAGATCTGATAGAGTGCCTGAAGAACTATGAATGCAGGTTCGTGACATTGTACAGGAGGCAATGATCAAGACCATCCCCAAGAAAAATAAATGACAAAAGGCAAAATGGTTGTCTGAGGAGGCCTTACAAATAGCTGAGAAAAGAAGAGAAGCTAAAGGCAAAGGAGAAAAGGAAAGATATACTCATTTGAATGCAGAGTTCCAAAGAATAGCAAGGAGAAATAAGAAAGCCATCCTCCATAATCAATGCAAAGAAATAGAGGAAAACAGTAGAATGGGAAAAACTAGAGATCTATTCAAGAAAATTAGAAATACCAAGGGAACATTTCAAACAAAGATGGAAACAATAAAGGACAGAAATGGTATGGACCTAACAGAAGCAGAAAATATGAAGAAGAGATGGCAAGAATACACAGAAGAACTATACAAACAAGATTTTCATGAACCAGATATCCACGATGGTGTGATCACTCATCTAGAGCCAGATATCCTAGAATGCGAAATCAAGTGGGCCTTAGGAAGCATCACTACAAACAAAGCTAATGGAGGTGATGCCAGCCAATTTGGAAAACTCAGCAGTAGCCACAAGACTTGAAATGGTCAGTTTTCACTCCAATCCCAAAGAAAGGCAATGCCAAAGAATGCTCAAACTACCGCACAATTGCTCTCATCTCACATGTTAGCAAAGTAATGCTCAAAATTCTCCAAGCCAGGCTTCAACAGTACGTGAATTGTGAACTTCCAGATGCACAAGCTGGTTTTAGAAAAGGCAGAAGAACCAGAGATCAAATTGCCAATGTCCCTGGGATCATCAAAAAAGCAAGAGAGTTCCAGAAAAACATCTGCTTTCTGTTTTACTGACTATGCCAAAGCTTTTGTGTGGATCACAACAAACTGTGGAAAATTCTTAAAGAGATGGGAATATCAGACCACCCGACCTACCTCCTGAGAAAGCTGTATGCAGGTCAAGAAGTAACAGTTAGAACTGTACATGGAACAACAGCCTGGTTCCAAATTGGGAAAGGAGTCTGTCAAGGCTGTATATTGTCACACTGTTTATTTAACTTATATGCAGAATACATCAAGCTGGAATCAAGATTTCCAGGACAAATATCAATAACCTCAGATATGCAGATGACACCACCTTATGGCAGAAAACAAAGAACTAAAGAGCCTTTTGATGAAAGTGAAAGAGGAGAATGAAAAAGCTGGCTTAAAACTCATCCTTCACGAAACTAAGATCATGGCAAATAGATTGGGAAGCGATGGAAACAGTGAGAGAATTTATTTTGGGGGACTCCAAATCACTGCAGATAGTAACTGCAGCCATGGAATTAAAAGACGCTTGTTCCTTGGAAGAAAAGCTGTGACCAACCTAGACAGCATATTCAAAAGCAGAGACATTACTTTGCCAACAAAGGTCCATCTAGTCAAGGCTATGGTTTTTTCCATTAGTCATGTATGAATGTGAAATTTGGACTATAAAGAAAGCTGAACTCAGAAGAATTGATGCTTTTGAACTTTGGTGTTGGAGAAAACTCTTGAGAGTCCCTTGGACTGCATTAAGATTCAACCAGTCCATCCTAAAGGAAATCAGTCCTGAATATTCATTGTAAGGACTGATGCTAAAGCTGAAACTCCAATACTTTGGTCACCTGATGTAAAGAACTGACTCAATGGAAAAGACCCTGATTTGGGGAAAGATTGTAGGTAGGAGGAGATGGGAACTACAGAGGATGAGATGGTTGGATGGCATCATTGACTCAATGGACATGAGTTTGAGCAAGCTCTGGGAGTTGG
Organism: Bos grunniens; assembly: GCF_055505025.1. Classification (NCBI taxonomy): domain Eukaryota; kingdom Metazoa; phylum Chordata; class Mammalia; order Artiodactyla; family Bovidae; genus Bos; species Bos grunniens. The sequence goes on along the minus strand of NC_141168.1, from coordinate 46,515,367 downwards.
TGATGTACAGGAAAGCCTAGCATTGTGCAGTCCATGGGTTTGCAAAGAGTTGGACATGACTGAGTGACGAGCTGAACTGAACACTTTGCTGTAACCCAAAGACATTTACAAAGTAGTCTCAAATAGAAGCATTCTTCTCTCAAGACATGTGGACACTGGGGGAAAGCAAGGATAGGACAAGCTGAGAAAGTAATGTGTGTATATAGTCTATCATGTGTAAAATAACTAGTGGGAAGCTGCTATAATATAATACAGGGAGCCCAGCCTAGTGTTTTGTGACATCCTGGAGGGGTGGGATGGGACTCAAGAATAAGGGAATTATATATATAATGACTCATATATAATGACTCATTTATTGTGTGGCTGAAACCAGCACAACATTGTAAAGAAATTATTCTGCAATTAAAAAAAAAAAAAAGCATTCTTCTCTATTCTTGACAGATCTTGAAGCCTGGAGTGCTGCAGTCCATGGGGTCACAGAGAGTCGGAACGACTGAGTAACTGAACTGAACATAAACCACGTGGCTAGCCACATAGCCAGTCTATATTTCCCAGATACACCGTAGTTAAATGAACCACTTAACTGAGTTCTGCACGAGGGAATATAGCCAGAGTGATGTGTAGCACTTCCACACCTAGACAAGAAATTCCTCTGTACATATTTCTTGTTTTATTGCCTCCTGCCACTGAATGCAAGTGACTGTCCTGTCCTAGAAAAAGTAGATGATGCCTCAGTTCATGGGTGAGATACCTAAGAACTAGACACACTTTCCTTGAACTGTTAACTTGAGTGATCAGTAAACTGCTGTTGTTTTTGAGACATTGTATTGGTTTTGAGACACTGGGGTCTGTTTTATTTGGAAGCTTAGCTGAACTGAATACAAATGTATTGCATTTGAAATTTCTGTAACACAACATTTACATTACAATGATCCATGAGAGAGAAATAAGCAGCATCCCTAGATTACACAGAGGAGAAGCACCTGATTCAGAATGAGAAGGCTGAGAAAGCTTTGCAGAAATTTATCTTGAGACCAGGAGTTTGATGAGATCGAAAATTATTGGGAAAGGCATACTGAGAGTAAGAAAGAGTCATATATGAATAGAAGATTAAAGTCCAGACTTTGTAAATTTTGTTTGTTGACATTTGGATTCTTGGAAGCAGAGATATCAATTAGTTGGTCTTACTGAGATGTATTGATATTAGTTCTATTAAAGGTTATTTTGTTAAAGGTATAACTCTAAGAAGGTTCTTTTGTCTACTGGATCAAAGGAGGTCTTTATTTAATTCATACAGGCTTTAATGATGTGAGAAAACATTAAGCAAGCTTTAATTCAGCTACCCATGCCTTCTACACTACATTTTGAAGCAATTAAAAGTCCCTAGGCCAAGAAAAGAAAGATTTCCTAGCATTACAGTAAGGGGACTGCAGAGACTGTCAACAGAGAAGGGGAGGTAAAGGTATTTTGACAAATTGTGATGACAAAGAAAATTGGATTTTCCCTCATTTTGTCAGAGGAGGAAAAGCACTTCCTTGGGAGTGTGAGAAATACAGCACAGACCAAATTCATCTTCTGTTACCTAAATGATTCTCCTTTGCATTTCATATAAATTTTAAAACCAACTAGTTAATTTCCAAAAAGGCAAAATAGGTAGACATTTTATTGGGATGACTGTAAAGCTACATATCAATTTATATAGGACTGACATCTTTATAGTACCAAACACTGTAATCAGTAAACATCATAAATCCCTATATTTAGGCCTACTTTAATTTTTCTTCTTGATGGTATGCCACTTCTTTTTATATACAGTGGTAGCACTTGCAGTTCTGTAATGCTGCTGTTGAAAAATTATGATGTGGAGATATCGTATACATTTTATTAGATTTATTCCTAGAAATTTCCTGGCTTTTATCTATTATAAAGTGGTAATGTTTTCCCCACTTAGTTGATAACTTTTAGAAATGTCATTTCTAGTTGTGCATTGCTGATATAGGTGGGCAGTTGATTTTATATACTGATCTTATAGTCAGTGACCATGCTAAATTTAATTATTTGTTCATTCTTTGGATTTTCTCTAATCACAGTCCTGTCGTCTTAATAATGGCAGATCTGTCTCTCATTCCTTTTCACGACTTACAACACTGTTAAGATCTTTAATACAATGTTTAATAGAAATGTCATAAGCTCACATCATCCTCTTATTCCTAATTTCAAGCAGAAAGTTTTCAGTATTTCATTAATAATAATGTCTACCAAATATTTTCTTAGATACCATCTATTAGGTAAAGGAAATTACCTATATTCCTAGTTGAGTTTCTTCTACTACAGAGTGCTGAACCTTATCAAATATTATTTACACATGTGGCAATGTTATCATATGATTTTCCCCCTTTAGTACCTTAATTTCCTTAGTGAATGCATATATACTTTCCTTACATAGTTTTTTTCAAACAATCGGATGTTACAGATATTTTAATTAGGTACAAAACCCACTGAAACGGAAACTCTCTGTATGGAAGAGTTTAATCTTTGCTGGAAAATTCTATTTCTATGAATCTATAACTTTATAGAAGGTAAAATTTTTTTATAATACATAGTTATATATGCTTCAGAATCACATAGAACTATTTTAAACAATTTACACAATGCTTTCTCCAAGGTATGAGTTTTTTTCACAAACATTAATATTTTTGCTCATTTTCAAAATGTTTGCTTTCCAGATTCACCATCTTAAACATACTACCAGAACTTTCCTGTCAAGTGTTAATAAATAAGCATCTCATAAACACCTAGTAAACAAAAAGTGGTAATTCCACTTTTGAGAATTTAAACTTCAGGTCCCTTGACACATTTTTGGAATGATGTATGTTAAGTCATTGTAGTTTTATTTGTTAGAGCAAAAAGCTGGAGAAAGCTTATATATCAGAGTAGGCTACATTAGGCTGAAGTAACAGACAACATGAAGATTTTAATCATTTAAAGCAGTAAAGTTTTACGTGGATTCTGCTTAAATAATTCATCCATCTACTTATGGAACAGGAACTGTCTGGAAATGGTGAGGGCTGCAGTGATGGAAAAGAAAATGACAAAATATACCCCATGCTATAAAAATTCTGACCACATAAGTTCTAGGTTTTTTTTTTTTTTTTTGGTGGGGGGTGGGAAGCAAGGCACTTGGCCAATTTTGGCCAATGAGAGAAGGAATCTGATTACGATTCTCTTCCATGGTAGGAAATTAAATATTGATGAACTATAATTAGACTAACCAGTCTTCTTTTCAGATCACAAACCTTTGGTTTCCTTTCTCAGATACTCACTGCTCTCCCTCCAATGGCAACTACTAGAACACATCATCAATTTACTTCTTTGCTATTGAAGCCCTAGGTCTCAGTCATTCCAATTTACCACGTGCAGATGGACACTCTCTACCAGAAACACACTAGTGAAATAAGGACAACAACTCTGCTATGAACACCTCCATTTAGATGGAGAAATAGCGAGAAACATACAACAATTACTCATATTTAGCAAGGCCAATTCACGCTAGTCATATAGAGAAAAGAGCATTTGTCCTGAAACTGGGGAGTAAGCCTTTGATCTGTCTTCCTTAGAGCGGTCCCCATGCCACAGTTATCCATGATCCTTAAGTACCCGCTCTGGGAGGCAATTCTTTTTCCATTATCTTCCTAGGCTACAACTGAAGAAGATATGTGACAACTTTTTAAGTGGTGAAAAGCTTTCTCAGCCCATTTTCTGCCCACAGAGTGTTAGAAACACAATAGTCTACTTCAGTTCCAGTTAACATTTGTCTTAATAGGATTACTCTCTGAAATAATTTGTTGACCTCTTATTTGATTTTATTTCAACCAGTACTATGTAAATACAAATAGCCAAACTCACAACTCTTCCTAAGACATCCCCCTCTATGTGTACGTAACTGTGCCTACCTTGAGCTATCAGTCGTAAAGAAAAGTACACTTAGTCTTTTTCTTTTCTATCTTTTCTTTCTTTTTTTAAAATAAACTGTCTTTCTAACACACTGAATCTACTGCTAGCCACTTAATCTGTTCCCAGCTCTTGTTTTATGGTCCATAGGTTTTATATGATCTTTGCTACAAGGCTGATTTCACAGGCTTTTTCTCTTAATTTTGCCTTTTATTGTTAGAAATCAAGACACAATTTCCACTTACAAACCACAAGTCCTAACTTTCAGGACTATCTTCCTTTCCACTTTCCCTTTCAAACTGGCAATTTCTGCTCTGGGCTTTTTTCTTCTTCTTCTAGTTAACAGACAACCCACACTACTCATATTCTGTTTCCCAATCTTTTCACCAAACTATGAAGGACGTTAGTGACTTGTCAAGTTATTGCAGACTACCATTTTATCACTGTTTCTCCAAAACTTAATGTAGACCTCTATCCTTCCAACTTAAAACAATTCTTGCCATTTATTTCCTAACCAGGATGATGACAACACACAGGTCTATGTTATGGTAGTGCACAAATTCTGGTATCGTTTTTCATATCAATTATGATCATCTAGTAATGCTATGGCAACAAATGAAAAAATATATGCTTTGTGCATTTTAGCAATTGTGTTTCTCATTCACACATAGCTTTTAGCACAGGTCCTAATTATTATACTCATATGGAAGGAGTACCTTTTTCCAGGTTGAAAAGGAATTGTACTGGTTCTCTTGTCTGGTTGAGAGAGAAGGGGAAGGAGACAGAATACGACAAAAAATATTCACTGTCCCTTAAAGTTTTTACCGTAAGTGATACGTCATTGTCACTCATATTTCACTGGTCAAAACAAGACATGTGGCTGGAAAGGACTAGACAAATGTGATCTCAGAAGTCAGGAAATGGATATTGGTGTGAACAATGACACAGCCTACTACAAATATTCACCAGTTGGGGGGTTGTAAATTAACTGTGTGAAATCCATATAAAGAATCACAAGCTGTGGTTTTAAAAATAAGAATGATGACTTATTATATGTATAGATATGGAAAGACCTCCAAGATCAGTGTCTTTTAAAAGAAATTTAAGTTTTGAATAGCTTGTATAATATGCTAAATTCTGTGTGAAAAGAGAAAGGCATAAAGTCTGTAAGAATATCTAAGAGACTGGCCAGAGAGAGTAGACTATTCACTATATAGTACTTTTTATTCTCACATTTTGAACTACATAAATGTATTTCCTCTTCAGAAGTTATGTTAGATACATTTTTAAGGGACAAATTGTTTTGTTTTTAAGTTTAGAACAATCTGGTAGATAGCACATGACTGACAACTATATCACAGAAAGTGTCAAATAATATAAAACTGCTGGCTTGGAGAAAATAAAATGTTCAATTTATGTCTAACTCTGTTATTTATTTTTGTTCTTTACCCTAATATCCAGGTAACCTTTTTAATATAGAAATATAAAAGCCATACCTATGTCATTACTTAATATTCAGGGATTTTGCTAGTAAAGGTCCTGTTTTTACAAACATAACCATACTGATGATACCCCATAGTATTTTGTTCACTTTGGGTTTCCACGTCTTTGTTTCTAAACTGTTTCTCTGAATGATGTAAGGAATGCATTACAGGTATGTAGGTATAGCTGGAAACCTACATTAAATTATTTTTAAAATCTCAGATAAACTAGTTCTAACACTGATAATGACATTTTCAATTTTTTACCTTAAAATATTTTGTTATGAAAGAAAACCTGTATTTTAAATAACTTACTGTTTTTTCATAGAATGCTAATGTACCAGAAATTATAAGTTTCATTACTAGAAAGTCTGTGTCAAGCAATGAGACTGGTTTTCGAAATCTATTTTATACCTACCATATAGCAAAACTTCTAAACTCAATACAGTGTTCTCAAATACATTAAATACACTTTGTTTTTTAAATTTACGAATTGTTTTCCAACATGAAATCCTGACCAAGGTATGTGACTAGTAAATATTAAGCTGTTCTTTCTACAATGGTAGAATGTTTTAACTTTTACTATTAAGTAGAAACTTCAAAATCACCTGCTGGACATTTATCAAGTTTAGTGAAAACGTTCTAAAACATACATTTTTGTACTGAATTTCAGATATTCCAACTGAAATAAATAATAGTTTTTACTTATATTTTTGGTGCTAAGATTTTGAAAATTTCCCTAATCACGAGGGCTTCATGTTGTCATTAGCTCAATACTGTACATGCGTAGACAAGTTTCATCATTAATTTTGTTTGTTTTTAGTCACTAAGTCATGTCTGACTCTTTGTGACCCCATGGACTGTAGCCTGCCAGTCTCCTCTGTCCATGAGATTTCCCAGATGGGAATATTGGGGTAAGTTGCCACTTCCTTTCCCAGAAGATCTTCCCGACCCAGGCATTGAACCCACATGTCCTGCTTGGCACCAGATTCTTTACCACTGAGCCACCTGGGAGTAGACTGCTAAAGAATCTTCTTGTTAATTTAAAATTTAAACAGATTTCTTGTTACATGTACTATTTTAACCTCATCATATACCCAAGAAAGAGACTATTCTACACGTAGAATAGTCTATTCTGTAAACATGTAAACTATTACAGTTTACATGGAAACTGTCGCCTGCAAACCATATCTGAGATTTCACTTGGAGTAAACTTCCTATACGCAGAAATTAGGTCCTTGTCACAGAGTATGTTTCAACTGTAGTTGACCCTTGAACAACACAGGTGTTAGGGATGACCACCCTCTTTAACTGTGGCTCTGTATTTACCAATTATGTAGTACTGTACTACTACAGTTTACATGTAAACCGAAATGTCAGTTCATTTCTACATGCAAACTCTTAGTTTACATGTAGAAATGAACTGACATTTCAGTCAAGGTTTGGTACATCGCTGATGTTTACATTATTCATATCACATGTGATATGAGGGTGAATTTGGTTGTTAATGAAATCATGGATGAGATGATAGAAACTACCAAGCACTGTAGTGAAAGTTGCTCTTCTATATAATGAGAAACCCAGTTTTTCCTTACAACAGATCAGGAGCTACATTAGGCATAGGAAAATCTCGTCTGTGGAATAAAGGCAGATACCCTTGTTAATCTACACAAAAGATTTTAATTTTTAAGTTTATTTTTAAAATAAATACAAATAATGTTCATCTCTCTTTCTAATAACTCTCAGTGTCTACTAATTGCACTGGTCCATGCACCCCTATGGGCTTCCCAGGTGGCACACATGTGGTTCGACCCCCAGGTTGGGAAGATCCCATCAGGAAGGAAATGGCAACCAACTCCAGTATTCTTGCCTGGGAAATCCCATGGACAGAGGAGCCTGGTGAACTACAGTCTATGGGGTTGCAAAGAGTCAAATATGAGTCAGCAACCAAACATGAACTCAGGCACACATTATCAACTAATAGTAGAACAGAGAAGCTCTCATCACTAAAGATGGTGGAGTAAAACAATGTTTTCATATAAAAATAAAAACTCACCTGCAAACCATATCTGAGATTTCACTTGGAGTAAACTTCCTATACACAGAAATTAGGTCTCTTCTCACAGAGTATGTTTCAACTATAGTTGACTCTTGAACAACACAGATGTTAGGGATGACCACCCTCTGTAACTGTGGCTCTGTATTTGCTAATTGTGTAGTACTGTACTACTTACTATTGAAAAAAGCTGCATGTAAGTGAACCCATATGGTTCAAAGCCACGTCACATCGTTCAAGGGAGAAGTCACTGTATCTTGCCACAACAGTAACCTCATCATATTATTTAGTTCAGCTTGCAGTGAACTTTATAAAAATGAAATCAGATTGCAATTAATCTTCTATAAGCTTATTTTTCTGTTCAATATTATTTAAGATACATATATTTTTTACATATGGCTCCTATTTATTTTCAGTGCTTTAAAGTATACAATTGAGTAATTGTACTATAATTAATAATCAGCCTTATTTTTGATGACTATTTTTTTCCTCCACTTTTTTTTCTTTTCAGTTACAGCAGTGCTGCTAAGAACACTCTTTTCCATACGCATTAATACATGAATGATCTTTCTCTATGGGTGGTTGTAATTCTGCACATACACATTCCAGTTTACTAGCTTGTTTTTGTTTTTCAGGACTCCCATTAGCATGTTATGAGTTTGCATTACACTATATTGCCTAAGCACTTAGTATTTTCAGACTTTAAGTTTTGCTAACCTGGAGGATTTGAAATAAGATCTCATTGAATGATGATATCTATCTAATCAAGCTTCTTATATGCTAAAAAAATTTAAAAGGCATTATCTAATACTGGAAAAAATAGTTGGCACTGTCAGAGAATACTGTATTTAAAAGTTAATTTACCAAAATAAATAAACTTTTTTTTGTTTACAACAAAGTTTTTACTATTATGCACTTGCCTATTAGCTCAGATGGTAAAGACTTTGCCTGCGATGCAGGAGACCTAGGTTTAATTCCTGGGTCAGGAAGATCGTCTAAAGGTAATGGCAATCCACTCCAGTATTCATGCCTGGAGAATTCCAACAGAGAAGCTTGGTGGGCCCCAGTCCATGGGGTCACAGAGTTGGACACGACTGAGCAACTAACACCTTCACTTTCCTTTTCAGTTCAGTTCAGTTCAGTCGCTTAGTTGTGTCTGACTCTTTGCGACCCCATGAACTGCAGCATGCCAGGCCTCCCTGTCCATCACCATCTCCCAGAGTTCACTCAAACTCATGTCCATCGAGTGGGTGATGCCATCCAGCCATCTCATCCTCTGTCATCCCCTTCTCCTCCTGTCTCCAATCCCTCCCAGCATCAGAGTCTTTTCCAATGAGTCAACTCTTGGCATGAGGTGGCCAAAGTATTACCACGACACAATTCAGTGATGTTCTCAGGGGTGCCTGGGGCTATTACTGGGCTCACCAGAAAGTTCGTTGTTTTTCCATAGGATGTGATAGGAAAACCCCATAGAACTTTTGGGTCCATCCATAGATTGTTTATCCTTATACTACCCAGTCTCCAGCTACCTGAAACACTTTTTACTCCTCTCTTGATAGCATCTATTCAGCTTTTTCCCTCTCTTTGTATCATATCACTTGCCCCTAGTGGTGCCAGCGCCCTCTTAGTGGTGGTTTCTAATAGGCAAGCAACTGAAGAACAAAATAACCAATCTCACTTTAAAATATGGATAGATGGATGTAGATATTTGCCTTGCAGTTATGATGCCTCCCCCTTCTAATTATTAAGTTCCTGGATTTCTGTTTATGGGTGAGTGTCAGTTCTCTTACACTCTAAGATAACTATTTTAGTTGCCTAGAGATGTTTATCTCATCTTATTTCAGACTTTAAAATATCTCCTATAGGTCTTAGTTATTAGTGACTCAACTTAGGGAGAATTGCTTAAAAAATTAATGCATTAAAAAAAAAACTTTTTTCATGACTAATTTAAAAATACTATTTTGATTATATCTTAAGTGCTCCTTTTTCTACAAAAAGCCAAAAACTATTTAATATTACATTTTTGCTAAGGTATCAGTGAGCTTTCTTTTAGCATTTGTAATATGCCTGTTTTCATTTTTTGAAAAGGGCAAGTACTTAAACAGAAAATCAGTTTGTTTCATCTATCCTAAACACGAAAGAGAAATCATTTCAGAGCGAGTTATTAAAGTGTTAGCAGTAAAATAGCAGAGAACTGGGCAGAGTTCTAAATACAGATTTTCATCTTTATGCTACAGTTTTGCAAGCCTATCAAATACTGTAGAATGTACCAACGAAGGAAGTGACTATCTACTTAGAAATTGCTCTCATAGCCAAATACATTAGTACCTGATTTCCCCTGCATAAATTCATCATTGTGTATATGTAAACATTATCCAGAATCCTCAAAGAATTCCATTTAGGAAGTAGATTATGCATGAAATTAGTTGATGCATTAATCAACGCATCAATTCCCAAACATGCAAAAGTAGAGTTATCCTCCATGTTGCTTAATTCACTGTGAGTTTTTCACAACAATTTTTGAGTTCTACAGAGATTGATCTAACTTCAATTGCTAGGCCCAGCTCTCATGCTAAATATTAGAAGCAACAAATTTTAATTTTACAGTAAGAAACATTTTAATTTTAATTTAATTTTAATTTTACAGTAAGAAACAGTAAGAAACTAAAAGTAAGCTATTCTATGTAAACCAATATTTGGCATCATATCCTTATTTGAGTTATAATAATCCTCAATCATGCTGATAAAAATATAAATTCTTTAATTTCCCCTAAGAATATGAATGAAAACTTCTTAGGGGATTATGAAACACAAGAGCTAAACGAAGCTTTCCTGAAGCATAATGAATAATAAAAATGAGTACTATATAATACATTTGAAATGAAGGAAATTTAAGTGCACATTAATACAATATCTTTTAAAAATCTTTCTTGTGGAAATGAAAATTTATCTATTACCAAAGGTGGTAAATTGAGAGGATTGTCAATCTGGATAAAAGATTATAAACAGTTTCAATTTTTATACAAAAGAGTTTCTTTATACAAGCATTTCTTTCTTCACATCCACAAGACTGTAAAATTTCCTGAAATATAGAATTTAAAATTGGAAAATAAACTCCTATAAGCCAAGTGATTTCTTTAGTTATATTTTTGGTTTAAAAGATAAAAGCTCTGTTTTAGCCCCCCAAAGATTGTCTTTTCTCATATTCTTCTTGGGCATATTATTGTAATTTGAAAAGAGATTCTGAAAATAGAGGCAATAAAACTGTTTCTGCTTGCATGCTGTGAAATTCTCCCCACAAGGTTTTAAATTGAACTTGCTCAACAGGCAGGGAGAACCACCTTCTTTCTTCAAAGACATAAGAGGATTTGCTCGGTAAAAGGAAAAGGTCTAACAGCATTCTCTGAAAGGAACAGGTTGAGTGAGTCTGTGATCGCCACTCCTATCAACTTTCCTCCTATCATCAGAACACGCCAAGGAAGCCAAACTGTGCATGCGACGTGTGGGAGTCAGGTAAACCACAAGCTAACCTAACTATCTACAAAAAGACATCTCAAAAAGATAAGATGATTTGATTTATACATTGTGTGGTTTGAAAGTCCAAAAGAACCATGGCTTAGCATATGAATAAATTTCACAGTCAGCTACAGGTAAAACTGGAAATAAATTCCTTTCTCCTTAATACAAGGAAGCATAAGATTTACTTTGACCCTAGGTTGAGGGGAGGGAGGAAGGTAATAGAAGGATAAGGAAATATCTTATTATTCTTTTTCAAATTTTCTATAATAATAATGCACTCTTTCTAGTCAGTCCTTCAATAAAGGCAGAAGTGATTTTAACTGGAAATATATATTTTGAAATTCTACTGAGTTTCAAATCATAAGCCTTTTATATATTTGGTAAGCACTATGTAAAAATGCAGTATACCATTTCCATTTTTAGACTTTCCGATGTGGGGGTAACTGAAAAGATCAATTAGGTCAAATTGAGTGTTTGTTACAGACTGAATGCTTGTGTCTCCCTAAAATTCATATGTTGAAACCTAGTTCTCATTATGATGTTATTTTTAGGTGATCAGGTGATCTTACAAGAAGAGGCCACACATATAGCTCGATCACTTTCTGCCACATGAACACAAGACCTCAACAGTCTGCAACAATGAAGAGGGCCCTTACCATAACCCAGCCATACTGACAACCTGATCTGAATTCCAGTCCCTGAACTTTAAGAAGTAATTTCTGTATATAAGACACCCCCTCACACATAAGTCTATGGTATTTTGTTAAAGCAGCCAGAACTGATTAAGATACTATTTGACCCTATCCAGAAACTCTTTGCTTGGACTCTGCAAAGTGAGAAGGTGTTAATGAACACATGAGGAGAGAAAGTTCCTTTGAAGAATTTAGATAAATGATTAGACAGGAAAATCTGAATGTGAGGCACCTCTAGAAAGGAGTGAGAAACAGTATCACAATGCTTTGTACTAATCCAGAATATAAAACTAACCCTCAGGAAAGTGTTTTAAATAGATAAATAAAAATGGAATACACTCTTCCAATAAAAAATGGAAGACACTCTTAGACCCCACATAGAGAGGAAGGTTGGTTCAGTCTTCAATGGATAAAAGCATGTAGAACTCTGAGTTCTTCATCACAAATGATGGGGGACCATTTTGCAGCTCAGTTGGCTTCTCCCCATCCATTCCTCTCAAGCCAAGCAAAACACAGCCTTTCCTCAATATTAATTGTGCACACTGCCAGCTTGCCACTCTGGAGCTTTCCTATTGTCTCTGATGATGAGATGTGCAGAACCCTTTTCATACCTGACCTACAAGCAGACAGAGCTGCTCGTTCATACCTGTTTGCTAGCCCGCCATGGTTGTTGGGAATCATAGGGAACCTGACTTCTGCAATGACTGTTTGGGAGAGCCAGATGACATCACGTGAAAATGTTAATGCCCTGTAGAATGAATTTTTACCAACAATGGATAGGAAATGGAAAGAAGCCAGATAAACTCTTCTTCTCCCCTAGAAGATTCCTCACCCTTGTAACCAGCTGTACTTTCCAGTAAAACTGTCAACTCTGCAGTGCACTCTGCCCTGTTTGTCTTTTATCCTCACATTTGTTTCTGTAAAATGGCACCCCACACACTCATTGAATAAAATTAGTACATATGTCTTACTTTGTGCTCTTCTTTTTGGAAACCTGAATAATTGAAAAGTAGATTGTTGGGGAAAATAGGAAATAACCCTTTTCTTACAGCTATTTCTCTCAACTATGTACAGATGAAAGAGATGAAATTACAAAACAGAGAAAGTAAGCAATTATGCAAACAGGAAGAGAAAGAAAGCAAAAATTGAAAACACTTCACCTAGTCATAAAACGCAACAATTGAGGCAAGAATAAATATATCAGCTAATCTGCTTTACTTTGGGCCAGAGCTTCATAGCATAAGTTGGCAAACTTTAAAGTGAACTCACAAATATTTTTTATAAAGGTAGTCCATGTTTCTAGGATTTTTGTGCCTTATATATATTTTGAGAGTAACTGTCAAGTAAATAAGATCTGGTGATGACTTTCAATTATATTGATAATCCTGGGAAAACTAATAAGAAAAGATATAAGCTTTAAAAGAAATAATTGAAAGAATAGTCTAAATTCTCTCAGACGACATAGCCCAATGATATAACAATATTGGTGGGGATTATATGGGTATGGTGATTTTAAAAGCTATTTCTAACTTCTTTAAATTTAAAGCAGGCACTGTATACCCATGATATGTTTAAAATTTTAAAAATAAATAAAACAAAAAGAAGGAAGTTATAAAAGAAAGATGATAAATAATTTTCCAGAATTAAAAAAAAAAAAAAAAGTGAACCAGGATGTCTAGACTGCTTACTATCTCTACCAAATGGATTTCAGCTTCATTTTCTTCCCTTATCACTTTTTTTTAAACAAGGTCCCTGATAGGTGGCTCAAAAGCAGGCTCATATACTTTCTATGCCAAAATACAATATAATTTTTGCCTGGAAAATACCAAAATTGAAAATAATAGTTGGGTGAAGTCACACACATTAAGAGGCAGCTGATTTCCATCAGGCAAGGATAAGAAAATACAAACTGCCTTATGCAAATACAAGGCCAACCTTCATGATCACCTTGCAAGTTGAAATATATCTCTGAGACTTCATTCCAGCTTGGTTGCATGCCAGTGACTAAGACATCCACCACAGAACTGAAGAAAAAAAGCGATGTAATTGTTGTTTAGTTGGAAAACATCTGACACAGAGCTGTAACTGAGCACACCAGAAACTCCAAGGGAAGAAAAAGCCACACAATAGCTAGAAATCATCTGCTCCTCTCACTATGGAGCAGTGGCAGAAGTACAACAAAAACTGAAAAATGTGCAGCATGGAAGTCACTATTATTATCAGAAGTAGTGGGTGATGGCAGACCTCATTCTGTTACCAAAACAAATTCTGGAAGAGACTTGTAGCAAAACAGAATAATATATAAATTTTTCAAAAAGAAATAGCCATGCTTTTTTTTTAAACCTAGGTTGAGTTGAATCTATTCATAATATATATTAAAAGTAAGAGTAAACAAAATCTTAACTTCTTTGTACTACTATAAAAAAGTAAAAATTCAGAATGTTTGAAAATCCTTTGAGAAAACCATGTAAGAGCACCAGGAGAGTGTTACATCTCCTATTCCTAGAAGAATAGTGGTCCATGAGATTATTTATGAGGATGAGAAAAGTTAGCCTCACCCAAATATGATGTGCTATTTAAGATTTATTACCCTTGAGTAAGCAAACTTTTCTCTAAAATGCAAGTTCCCCAACAGGATTAAATGCATGATAGTTATTAAAAATTCATGTGAATTCACTGAATTAAATGCTTTCTATAAGGCCAGAGTTTCCATCAAAAATGCAAGGAACTTAGACTTAGCTAACGAGGAGGAAGTATGTGCCAGGCTGGATAACCACACTGGGGAAACAGCTGGGATTCTGGAAGCCTCCTGGGGATGCAAATAGAAAAAGAACATTGGGTCCTTCAAAATGTTGTACATGTCTGATTTTTCCTACTTTTATTTTTTCCTACAAATAGCAACTTCAAGCTCCCTCTAAAAGATCATAACTAAAAAGACTGCAAGTGAATCAGAAATTTTATGCCATTTAAGAACTAACCAAGATACAGCAGAATAGATATAGAGCAATGACCTCAAATGAACTCTATTATTTTTGTCTCACCCCATTATTCTCCTTTCTTCTGTTTTCTATTTTCTATCTCACTTTTCCCATTTTACTCAAACTTTTTTTTCCAAAACCCAGCAGCTCTGACCTCACCTTGGGAGCTTGTTAGAAATTCAAAATCTTTAGTCTCTCCTCAGATACTAAATTCTGCAGTTCTACAAAATTCCCCAGATAAATCATAAAATTCCTTCTCAAATTTTATTTACAAATTTAAACCTTTTCTCCATTATTTTATTTTTCTCCCTTCTCACCTCTATTTCTCTTGAATATCTTCATCACATTCTTTATGTGCTTTTGCTTTCCTTCCATTACATCTCGAGATGATATTTCTTCATTAAGTCTCTATTACCGCTTTCCCAACTTTGCTCATGAAACTCAAGAATGGCCTTCTGCTTTATGTGTTGGTATTAGAGCTAGATAAAAAAGTTATCATCTCAATGATCCTTTCTCAATGAAGTCATTGATAAGTCACTTTTGCAACTCTCATATCAGAGTTACCACAAATCTCGCATTGCTACATTTTTTATTAGATTTTAAATTATTCTAGGGATTTAAATGAAGTTCCTAAAGGTCAACATGCTCTTAGTAAATCCTACCCAAGTCTTAACTGAAACACACTCTTTAACAAGTTTCAAAGGAAGCTGGTGAGCTGTCCTGGCTTACTCCAAATGAGACATCACCTGCTGAAGTTTTTAAAGAAAGCCTGTTCACTTCCACAGTCTATGCAAAGTGGCCCTTCCCTAGCCGTGACATAAAATATCTGACTAACTGCCTAAGTGAAATCTCCAGAGGATATTGTTTTTCTGTCTCCTGAAAGACCAACCAAACTAACCTCATTATATTACATTGCTGCACATATCAGTCACTGCCAAAAACTCAAGCCTCCCATAAAGGTGATCACAATCTAGATATAAAACAGAGCATATGTCTGTTCATCTGTCATCAGCACCATTTTCCACCTGGCTGTGATTCCCTAACCACCATTTCGTTTATAATTCACGTTCTGATACGAGTACAATTTAGTCATCTATCTCTTCTCTGAAAGCTACTCATATTATTTGCTCTAATCCAAACCTTGCTGTAACCCGAAGACCTTGCTAAAACAAGATGGCAGAGTAAAAGGACGCACGCTCATCTTCTCCTGCAAGAACTCCAAAATTACAACTTGCTGCTGAACAACCATGGACAGAAGAATGTTGGATCATACCAAAAAAAAAGATACCCCACATCCACGGGCAAAGGAGAAGCCCCAGCAAGATGGTAGGAGGGGCAAAATTGCATTTAGAATCAAACCCTATACCTGCCAGAGATGCTGAGAGGGCTCAAACAAAACCTTCTGCACACCAGGAGACCCCACAGAGACTGAGTCAGACTTGCCTTTGAGTGTTTGAGTGTCTCCTGCAGAGGTATGGGTCAGCAGTGGCCTGCCACAGGGGCGAGGGCTCTGAGTGCAGCAGACCTAAGTGTGGCATAAGCCTTCTTGGAAGAGGTCACCAGTAACCCCACTGTAGAGCTGCCAGAACTTACACAGGACTGAGGAAACAGACTCGGAGGGCACAAACAAAACCTTGTGCACACCAGGACCCAGGAGAAAGGAGCAGTGACCACACAAGAGACTACCCCAGACTTGCCCATGAGTGTCCAGGAGTCTCTGGCAGAGGTGTGGGTCAGCGGTAGGCTATTGCAGGGCTGGGGGCATTGAGTG
This sequence comes from Bos grunniens, assembly GCF_055505025.1. Taxonomy (NCBI): domain Eukaryota; kingdom Metazoa; phylum Chordata; class Mammalia; order Artiodactyla; family Bovidae; genus Bos; species Bos grunniens. Next base: position 46,498,919 of record NC_141168.1, on the reverse strand, counting down.
AGGCCTCCAGCCCTGCCTATCAACAGAAAATTGGATTAAGGATTTACTGAGCATGGCCCTGCCCATCAGAACAAGACCCAGTTTCCCCACAGTCAGTCTCTCCCATCAGGAAGTTTCCATAAGCCTCTTATCCATCAGAGGGCAGACAGAATGAAAACCACAATCACAGAAAACTGATCACATGGACCACAGCCTTGTCTAACTCAATGAAACTATGAGCCATGCCATGTAGGTCCACCCAAGACAGAAGGGTCATTGTGGAGAGCTCTAACAAAGCGTGGTCCACTGGAGAAGGGAAGGGCAAACCACTTCAGTATTTTTGCCTTGAGAATCCCATGAACAGTATGAAAAGGCAAAAAGAAGGACAGTGAAAGATGAACTTCCCAGGTCAGTAAGTGCCCAAAATGCTACTGGAGACGAGTGAATAAATAACTTCAGAAAGAATGAAGAGATGGAGCCAAAGCAAAAACAACACCCAGTTGTGGATGTGACTGGTGATGGAAGTAGTTACCGATGCTGTAAAGAACAATATTGTGTAGCAACCCAGAATGTTAGGCCCATGAATCGAGGTAAATTGGAAGTGGTCAAACAGAACATGACAAGAGTGAACGTCAATATTGTAGGAATCAGTGAACTAAAATGAAATGGGCAAATTTAACCCACATGACCATTATTCTACCACTGTGGCCAAGAATCCCTTAGAAGAAATGGAGTAGCCCTCATAGTCAACAAAACGGTCCAAAATGCAGTACTTGGGTGCAATCTCAAAAACGACAGAATGATCTCTGTTCATATCCAAGGCAAACCATTCAGTATCACAGTAATCCAAGTCTATGCCCCGACCAGTAATGCTGAAGAAGCTGAAGTTGAATGGTTGCATGATGACCTACAAGACCTTCCAGAACCAACACCCAAAAAAGAGGTCCTTTTCATTACAAGGGACTGGAATGCAAAAGTGGAAATCAAGAGATACCTGGAGTAACAGGCAAATTTGGCCTTGGAGTACAAAATGAAGCAGGGCAAAGGCTAACCAAGTTTTGCCAAGAGAAAGCTCTGCTCATAGAAAATACCCTCTTCCAACAACACAGGAGAATACTCTACACATGGACATCACCAGACGATCAATACTGAAATCAGATTGATTATATTCTTTGCAGCCAAAGATGGAGAAGCTCTATACAGTTAGCAAAAACAAAACTGGGAGCTGATTGTGGCTCAGATTGTGAACTCCTTATTGCCAAATTCAGACTGAAATTGAATAAAGTAGGGGAAACCACTAGACCATTCAGGTATGACATAAATCCCTTATGATTATACAGTGGAAGTGACAAATAGTTTCAAGGACCTAGATCTGATAGACAAAGTGCCTGAAGAACTATGGATGGAGGTTCATGAAATTGTGCAGGAAGCAATGATCAAGACCATCCCCAAGAAAAAGAAATGCAAAAAGGCAAAATGGTTGTCTGAGGAAGCCTTACAAAGAGCTGATAAAAGAAGAGAAGCTAAAGGCAAAGGAGAAAAGGAAAGATATACTCATTTGAATGCAGAGCTTCAAAGAACAGAAAGGAGAGATAAGAAGCCTTCCTCAGTGATCAATGCAAAGAAATAGAGAAAAACAATGGAATGTGAAAGATTAGAGATCTCTTCAAGAAAATTAGAGATACCAAGGGAACATTTCATGCAAAGATGGGACAATAAAGGAACAGAAATAGTATGCACCTAACAGAAGCAGAAGATATTAAGACACAGCAAGAATACACAGAAGAACTATACAAAAAAAGATTTTCAAGATCCAGATAATCACAATGGTGTAATCTTGTGCCAGACATCCTAGAATGTGAAATCAAGTGGGCCTTACGAAGCATCACTCCAAGCAAAGCTAGTGGAGGTGATGGAATTCCAGTTCAGCTATTTCAAATCCTAAAAGATGATGCTGTGAAAGTGCTTCACTCAACATGCCAACAAATTTGGAAAACTCAGCAGTGGCCACAGGACTGGAAAAGGTCAGGTTTCATTCCAATCCCAAAGAAAGAAAATGCCAAAGAATATTCAAACTACTACACAATTGCACTCTTCTCACACGCTAGCTAATTAATGCTCAAAATTCTCCAAGCTAGGCTTCAATAGTCCGTGAACCATGAACTTCCAGATGCTCAAGCTGGGTTTAGAAAAGGTGGAGGAGCCAGAGATCAACTTGCCAACATTTGTTGGATCACTGAAAAAGCACAAGAGTTCCAGAAAAACATCTACTTCTACATCTACATCTGCTTTACTGACTATGCCAAAGCCTTTGACTGTGTGGATCACAAACAAACTTATGTGCCTCCTGAGTACTCTGTATGTAGGTCAAGAAGCAACAGTTAGAACTGGACATGGAACAACAGACTGGTTCCAAATCGGGAAAGGAGTACGTCAAGGCTGTATATTGTCACCTTGCTTATTTAACTTATATGAAGAGTACATCATGCAATTGAGGACTGGATGAAGCACAAGCTGGAATCAAGAGTTCCAGGAGAAATATCAATAATCTCAGATATGCAGATGACACCACCCTTATGACAGAAAACAAAGAAGAACTGAAGAGCCTCTTGATGAAAATGAGAGAGGAGAGTGAAAAAGGTGGTTTAAAACTCAACATTCAGAAAAACTAAGATCATGGCATCTGGTCCCATCACTTCATGGAAAATAGGTGAGGAAACAATGGAAATAGTGAAAGAATTTATTTTTTTGGCTCCAAAGTCACTGCAGATGGTGACTGCAACCATGAAATTAAAAGACACTTGCTCCTTTGAAGAAAAGCTATGACGAACCTAGACAGCATATTAAAAAGCAGAGACATTACTTTGCCAACAAAAGTCTGTCTAGTCAATGCTATGGCTTTTCCAGTAGTCATGTATGGATATGAGAATTGGACAATAAAGAAAACTGAGCAATGAATAATTTATAGTTTTGAACTGTGGTGTTGGAGAAGACTCTTGAGAGTCCCTTGGTCTGTAAGGAGATTAAACCAGTCCATTGTAAAGGAAATCAATCCTGAATATTCATTGGAAGGACTGATGCTGAAGCTGGAACTCCAATACTTTGGTCACTTTATGCAAAGAACTGACTCATTGGAAAAGACCTGATTTGGGGAAAGATTGAAGGCAGGAGGAGAAGGTGATGACAGAGGATGAGATAGTTGGATGGTGTCACCAACTCAATGGACATGAGTTTGAGCAAGCTCCAGGAGTCGGTGACGGACAGGGAAGCCTGGTATGCTGCAGTCAATGGGGTCGCAAAGAGTCGGACACGACTGAGTGACTGAACTGAACTGAAAACCTTGCTGTAACCCAAAGACATTGCTAAAACAGTTTATACAGAAGCATTCTTCCTAAGGATGTGTGGACACAGTGGGGGAAGGAAAGGAGAGGACAATCTGTGAAAGCAGTGTTGACATATATAGTCTATCATGTGTAAAATAGATAACTAGTGGGAAGCTGCTTTAATATAATACAGGGAGCCCAGCCTGGTGTTTTGTGACATCCTGGAGGGGTGGGATGGGATGGGGGAGGGAGCCTTAACAAGGAGGGGATTTATATATATATATATATATATATATATATATAATTATGATTCATTTGCTTTGCTGTATGGCAGAAACCAGCACAATATTGTAAAGAAATTATTCTCTGATTTAAAGAAAAAAAAGCATTCTTCATTCTTCTCTATTCTTGACAGATCTTAGAGTGAGTGGATAGTTGCCCTTTTGATACTCACAGTTAATGTTTCTTGTATATTTCCTCAAAAATACTATTCTAGTTTAAATTGCTGAGTTTGGGAGTCCTTTCTGTATTCTGGCAGTTTGTGGAGTTCTCTTTATTGTGGCGTTTCCTCGCTGTGTGTGGGTTTGTACAGGTGGCTTGTCAAGGTTTCCTGGTTAGGGAAGCTTGTGTCGGTGTTCTGGTGGGTGGAGCTGTATTTCTTCTCTTTGTTCAGTCGCGCTGTGGGGAGGGAGACAGGGATGCTGCAAACAAATGACACTGGCGTGCGCTTGCAGTGCCTCAGCCACACTGGGTCTGCCCCCGCTCACGGCGCGTGTAGCCTCCCTGCCCACACTGCTCAGGCTCTAGGTTGTTCCGCCGGGAACAATCCGCGGCTGGCCCTGGGTTGCATGCACCTCCCAGGTCCAAGCCGCTCAGGTTCAGGCACTCAGGTAGTCCTCAGAGGCGCAGACTCAGTTGGGCCTGCGTTTTGTGCTCTTCCCAGGTCCGAGCAGCTCAGGTGATGAGGTGTTTGGCGAGCGCCAATGCTGCGACTTATCGCCTCCCTGCCACTCGCTTATCTGGATGTAAAACCGGCGCACCTTCTCAGGCAGATGTTGACCGTCCAGACCCCCAATAAGTTTTAGTTAGCAAAGAAGCCAGTTTTATAGATAATGTCTCTCTGGGGCTGCGATTGCCCCCTTCCAGCTCTGGCTGCCTGTCACCGGAGGGGGAAGGTCTGCAGCCGGCTATCTCTGTTTAGTCCTTTGTTCCCTGCGCGGGCTGGTGGTGTCTTAGGTTAGGGCTGGCTTTTCGCATGGTAGATATCCCACAGTCTGGTTTGCTAGCCCAAATTATTTCGCTCAGATAGTGCTCAGGGTATTCAGGCCAGATTCTCTTACTCTCAGCGATGCAGCCCGCGCCGCGCCTCCCTGCCCAGCCCCCGCTTGCTAATGGCGGATGCAGGAATACCCAGCAGATAAAGGAACAGGATAAATGCCCACCAAACCAAACAAAAGAGGAAGAGATAGGGAATCTACCTGATAAAGAATTCCAAATAATGATAGTGAAATTGATCCAAAATCTTGAAATTAAAATGGAATCACAGATAAATAGCCTGGAGACAAGGATTGAGAAGATGCAAGAAAGGTTTAACAAGGACCTAGAAGAAATAAAAAAGAGTCAATATATAATGAAAAATGCAATAAATGAAATTAAAAACACTCTGGAGGCAACAAATAGTAGAATAACAGAGGCAGAAGATAGGATTAGTGAATTAGAAGATAGAATGGTAGAAATAAATGAATCAGAGAGGATAAAAGAAAAACAAATTAAAAGAAATGAGGACAATCTCAGAGACCTCCAGGACAATATTAAAGGCTACAACATTCGAATCATAGGGGTTCCAGAAGAAGAAGACAAAAAGAAAGACCATGAGAAAATACTTGAGGAGATAATAGTTGAAAACTTCTCTAAAATGGGGAAGGAAATAATCATCCAAGTCCAAGAAACCCAGAGAGTCCCAAACAGAATAAACCCAAGGAGAAACACCCCAAGACACATATTAATCAAATTAACAAAGATCAAACACAAAGAACAAATATTAAAAGCAGCAAGAGAAAAACAACAAATAACACACAAGGGAATTCCCATAAGGATAACAGCTGATCTTTCAATAGAAACTCTTCAAGCCAGGAGGGAATGGCAAGACATACTTAAAATGATGAAAGAAAATAACCTACAGCCCAGATTATTGTACCCAGCAAGGATCTCATTTAAGTATGAAGGAGAAATCAAAAGCTTTTCAGACAAGCAAAAGCTGAGAGAATTCTGCACCACCAAACCAGCTCTCCAACAAATACTAAAGGATATTCTCTAGACAGGAAACACAAAAATGGTGTATAAACTCGAACCCAAAACAATAAAGTAAATGGCAATGGGATCATACTTATCAGTAATTACCTTAAACGTAAATGGGTTGAATGCCCCAACCAAAAGACAAAGACTGGCTGAATGGATACAAAAACAAGACCCCTACATATGTTGTCTACAAGAGACCCACCTCAAAACAGGGGACACATACAGACTGAAAGTGAAGGGCTGGAAAAAGATTTTCCATGCAAATAGGGACCAAAAGAAAGCAGGAGTCACAATACTCGTATCAGATAAATTAGACTTTAAAACAAAGGCTGTGAAAAGAGACAAAGAAGGTCACTACATAATGATCAAAGGATCAATCCAAGAAGAAGATATAACAATTATAAATATATATGCACCCAACATGGGAGCACTGCAGTATGTAAGACAAATGCTAACAAGTATGAAAGGAGAAATTAACAATAACACAATAAAAGTGGGAGACTTTAATACCCCACTCACACCTATGGATAGATCAACTAAACAGAAAATTAACAAGGAAACACAAACTTTAAACGATACAATAGACCAGTTAGACCTAATTGATAGCTATAGGACATTTCATCCCAAAACAATGAATTTCACCTTTTTCTCAAGCGCACATGGAAAAAAAAAAAAAAACAAACAAAAAACAAAAAAAAAACCAGCTTACTTGAAAAAAAAAGCATTTCAATGAAATAGCAGTAAATAGAAATTATGATTCCTCTTTCTATGAAATGTCAAACATTAGGAGAAATAATATTAAAATTCCCAAATACCTCCATGATAGCAATATTCAGGAAATAGTTTATGGTAAACATTTTTAATAAACAGCAGCATAAAAAAAAAAAAAGAACATTAAGGTTCTGACATTGCCTTCTCAAAGCATGTTATCAATCCAACACGTGGCAGTAAAAGAAAGCTGAGACAGAGCTCTTGTCTAGGCTGGGAGCCAGTCAGGGTCTCGGGGGATGACAGTGTCTTTGGTCATCTCATTTAGAGTCTAGTCCTCAACTTTATGACTAAAGGGTCTGTTCTATTGGTATGCCTAGAGACTGTTAGGCTTTAGGGTTCCAGTTAACATTAATAAAATTCACAAAAGAATAATATATAAACTGGAACATCTATTATTTTTCATTGAGAAATGTAACCATCAAGAACACTGGAATTCCCATTCCCACTGGTCTCTGTGTGGTACCTAGAGAGTCAGATTTAAGTGGGAAGATTACTGTTATCCAGGAACCAAAGACAAAGGAATAAGAGAGATGATTTTGGTGGCTGTTATTATCAAACTCAACAACTTCCCTTCAAATATTTTCTGAGTTCTTTGCAATGTATTTCCTTGTGTAAACCATCTTCCTTTACACAGTGCAAATACCAACGAACTAGCCTGTATCGTCAAACAGACTAATATGGGTTTATAGTTTAAACTAATCTGATGAGTTTATAGTTTGATTGCCTTAATTTAGCATAGTATGTCCCCAAATTTTCAGGTTCACAGTTACAAATCATTACTCAGGATTTATCAGCTCTAAAGATGGCGGATGTGAGGGTGACTTTTCCTAATCTAGTCTTACGTACAGTTTTGGGGACACTTACACCAAACACCAGAAACAGCCTAGTGTTTCCAGTTGTAGAAGAAGCAGGAAGACAGTGTAGAACAAAGACTTGATAACTGTTTAATAAAAAAAGAAAAAAAAAATACTATTCTACTGAAGCTCTTTTAGATTGTGCCATCATCTGTATTTATTTGTTGAATATTTTAGCCTTCATGAATGCACCAAAATTTCATGGAAATATCAACACCTACATATGTTATTTTATAGTACCTCTGCCTTCACTTCTTTAAACTTAGATATTTAGCTAAGGAGATTTCCAAGCAAAGTGTTGAAATATAGTATGGCCTAATTTCTTCTTGCACTTTTAGTAAACTGCAATTTTAAAGAGATAAATTAAGGGACAATTTTTTTTTTTTTTATGATTTTATTTTTTATTTATTTTTTTTAATTAAAAAAAAATTTCAGGTATACACATGCTCCCCAGATGGGGACAATTTTTTTTAATCATAACATGTATTTTTTATTTGTAAAGTTGAAATTCAAAGTAGGTATAAACACTTTCAGAATTTAGATAGCTAAGAGAAAAAAGAAAGAAAGAAAATTACTCTTCTCTAGTTTCAAAGTTGGATAGAAAAGATGTGGTTAAAGAATTTGAAAGTAATATTCACTCAGTCATGTCTGACTATTTGCATCCCCATGGACTGTAGCCTGCCAGGCTCCTCTGTCCGTGGGATTTTCCAGGCAGGAATACTAGAGTGGGTAGCCATTACCTTCTCCAAGGGGACAAATTTTTAAACATAAAGAAACTGGAGCATGACGTCCTTACAGCCTACATCAACATCTCAGTCATTTTTGGTCATAAGGAAATATTTGAGCTCATCAAAATTATTGAGCTATCTCTCTCTGATCACCTCTTCCTATGCCTCCAGTTAATAGACACTAGGAACAAACTTTGATCAGGGCCAAGTAGAAAACCAGACCTTTCCTTTTTTCATCCAATAATAAGGTGTCCCTGTTTGTGGTGTCAGTGATAACGATGTAAATAGCTGGAACTCCCACTCCTACTCAGCAGTAATGAGAATGTTCCCTTGTTTCCCTTGGCTCAGTAAGAGCCAAATGGAGAAAGCATATTCTATATTCACATGTCAGTGATGAGATAACATCCCTCATCCCTGGCAGGAACAGCACCAGAGAAAAACAACTACATAGGATTAAATAAGATTCAGAGTCTCATAAAAATGTATGCCAAATGTCCAAGTTCCAATTTAAAAAAATCTATCGCTCATCATAACAAGAACCACAAAGATCTCAAAGAACCACAAACATCTCAGGAGAAGATAACAAAGGTGACAGGCATGTTAGAATTATCTGACAAAGACATTAAGCTGACATCATTTGAATAAATGTTCAACAAGTACCTGTTAACATGCTTAAATCAAACAGCAACATATAATGACTCAGCAAAAATACAGAAAATATGCTGCTGCTGCTGCTAAGTTGCTTCAGTTGTGTCCAACTCTGTGCGACCCCATGGACTGCAGCCCACCAGGCTCCTCCGTCCATGGGATTTTCCAGGCAAGAGTACTGGAGTGGGGTGCCATTGCCTTCTCCAACAGAAAATATAACCCCCCCCCAAAAAAATGTAAAGAAGAAGCAAAAAATTTTAGGATTGAAAAAAAGTAGATATTTAAGCAGATTTCTAAACAGTGTTGAAGCATAATATTGGCCTTATTTCTTCTTGAGCTTTTAGTAAAATGCAACAAGAAATAGATAAATTAAGAGACAGATTTTTAAAGATAAAGGAACCAAGGCATGATTTTGGAAACCCTTATCTTTCACAAATGGCAAAAGATGCTAAAATTAAGAGATTTACTGTCAAAATATCCTATAGAGAAAAATCTGAGATTTGGGCTTTTTAGGTTTTTTTCTAATACTTTTAAAGGATCAAAAGTTCACAGTATGCCATTAGAGAAGTCTTTTTAAAGAAATTAGGGATTAAATAAGGATTTACTAAATAGCTCATAGAACTATATTCAGTATCTTATACTAATCTATAATGGGAAAGAATTGGAAAAAATATGTATGTATAACTATCACTTCACTTTTTACAAGAAACTAATACAATATTGTAAAATCAACTATATTTCAATTAAAAAAAATTAAAGGTTGACTTAATTCCCTCTACTATGTCAGTAAAAATAAAAAATAGAGAAGATTGTTTCAAGAAAAACCTGTGCACAAATCTCATGATAATATAGTAAATCGCTTGGGCATATGTGCAAGATCTACAAGGTGCCTCAGAATGTTTTAAGAGTAGAAACTCTACCGGTTTGGCTTGAAAGAGAAGGAAGGAAAATGATAGTTGGCTATTGAACCTGCAATATTTTATAAGCAGGATAATAGGTTGATAACACTATTCAGCTATAGACATATTCTACTATCCATGAAAAGGGACAAATGACTCAGAAGATGAAGTCAAAACCCCATGACAGAGTTGTGATTTCAAAGAGTGAATCTGTGAACCTCATAAGATTATTCCCAGGCGACTCTTGAGAGTCCCTTGGACTGCAAGGAGATCCAACCAGTCCATTCTGAAGGCGATCAGCCCTGGGATTTCTTTGGAAGGAATGATGCTAAAGCTGAAACTCTAGTACTTTGGCCACCTCATGCAAAGAGTTGACTCATTGGAAAAGACTCTGATGCTGGGAGGGATTGGGGGCAGGAGGAGAAGGGGACGACAGAGGATGAGATGGCTGGATGGCATCACTGACTCGATGGATGTGAGTCTGAGTGAACTCTGGGAGTTGGTGATGGACAGGAAGGCCTGGTGTGCTGCAATTCATGGGGTCACCAAGAATCAGACACGACTGAGCAACTGAACTGAACTGATGACAAAAAGTGTTTGCCCAACTACATCTGAAAATGGCTTGGGGCCAGTAACTGTGTTTTCCCTTTATTTTTCCTCTTTTTGAATGTGAATATCTATAACTACTATCCTATGCCTCTCTCACTGTATTCTTGAACAGAGAATTTGATTTTTGAGTTTCAAAGATTCACAAATGAAGATGAATTGTGCTTCCCTGGTGGTTCAGATGGTAAAGAATCTGCCTGCAAAGAGGGAGACCTGGGTTCAATCCCTGGGTTGGGAAGATCCCCTGGAGAAGGGAATGGCTACCCACTCTAGTATTTTGGCCTGGAGAATTCCATGAACTGTATAGTACATGGGGTTGCAAAGAGTCAAACACGACTGAGCAACTTTAATTTGCAGGATAGATTATACTCAGAGACTCACTATATCCTTATATTTATTATTTAGATAATGAGATTTGGGACTCTTCAGATTCTATGATTTAGATGATAAAGATTTTGAAATTGAGTTGATGCTGTAATAAGTTGAGATTTAGGAGAATATTTGAATGGGATGAAGGCATTTTGTGTGTGATAGGGTGGTAAATCTTTGGGGGCATTAATGTAATAGAATAATGCCCCTTGCCAAAGATGTCTACATCCAGAACTTGTTGATATGTTTGGTTAAATGAAAAAAAAAAAAAAACATATATATATATATATATATATATATATATATATATATAACAGATAGAATTGCTAATTACCTGGCTTTAAGCTAGATGGGCTCAATGTAATCACAGGTTTCTTTAAATATATAAGATAAATGCATGAGCATCATTGACAGAGAGATACAACTGAAGATTTGACCAGACATTATTGGCTTTGAAAATGGAAAGGAGCTACAATTCAAGAATGCAGGAAATGTCTATAAGCTTGAAAAGATAAGGGAAAAAAGTTTCCCCTAGAGCCTTTAGAAAGGAATACAGCCTTGCCAATACAGTGACATTCAACTAGAGAGACCAATAAAAATATAAGATAACAAAGTTATATTGCTTTAGGCCACTACAGTTGTGGTAATTTGCTATAACAGCCATAAGGAAAATAAAGATTTCAATATGAACACAACAATTTGTTAGAATTATGTCACAAAGGTTTTAAAGCAGCTGTCATAAAGAAGCTCCAAAATCAATTACTCACATGCTTGAGAATGATGAAAGAATTAAAAGCCTCAGCAAAGAAACAGAAAGCTTTAGGAAAGAAAAAGAAGTAGACAAATGGAAATTTTAGAAGATTAAAAGTGTAATACTACATAAGACACTCAGTGGATAGACTCTGAAGCAGAGTGGAAGAGATAGAGGAAAAAATTTGAAATTGAAAGACTGAAAAATAGAAGTTCTTTAATTTAAACAGAGAATTAGACTAAAAAAAAAAAACACACAAGTACAGTGACATGGAGATTTATAATAAAAGTCCTCACATATGTCATTGAAGAAGATGACAGAGGGGAGGAATGAAAAAGTACTGAAGAAATGACTAAAAACTTTTCAAATATGGCAGGAAATATAAAATTACAGCTTAAAGGAGCTAACAAGGCATACATGAGATAAATCAATGCAAAGACACAAAAAATTAAAATTCTGCCAGCTAAGTATAAAATGTTACAAGGCACCAGAGAGAAAAGAAACCATATCTACAGGGAAAAGAAAATTCAAATAGCAGTGGATTTTACATCAAAAACTATGGAAATAAAAAGGAAATGGCACTGTGTTTTGCAGATAATCCAAGAAAATATCGATTAACCAAAAATCTTAGCTCCAATAAAAATACCCTATAGAAGAGAAATTAAGGCATTCTAGAATTAAAGATCACTAAGAGATTTTTCGCCAGCAGACTTACCCTAAAAAAACAGCTAAAGGACATTTCATAAACAGAAAATGATAAAAGAAGGAACTTTAGAACATCACAGAGAAACAAGGTAGCAAGTAAAAATATGGTAAATACAATAGACTCTCCTCTATTTTCTAAATTGTTTTACAATTGAAGCAAAATTATAACACACTCTGAAGTGGCTCTAAATGTACCACTTCTAAGAAGCTACGACAATTGATTATAAATGTAGGAGGATAAAAAAAGTTAATGTGAAGAACTTTTTCTACACTTTCACTAGCAAAATGAATACAAAACTGAGGCAAGTTATGGATAGAAAATGTTTTTAACTCAGTAAAAATAAAAATTATTTTCAGAATTTGTGAGCTGTAACTTAAGCAATGCTTAGAGAAGTTTAATAGCTCTAAATACACATACTGAAAGAACTAATAACACAAGTTTTTACGATATAAGACTAGAAAAACTAATAACAGTTCTAAAAGTAATAACACAAGCTTTTGCCATATAAAACTAGAAAACAAAATAAATGTGAAGCATACATAAGAAAAATTAAGACAAAAATTAGAATAGAAACCAATGAAAACAATAGAGAATAATAACTAAACAAAAAGATGGTTCCTGGAGAAGCGAAGGGGAGAATACATTCATAAACATCTAACCAGAAGCAGAAGAGATTAAGAAGGAGTGGTAAGAATATACAGAAGAACTATACAAAAAAGCTCTTAATGACCTGGATAACCACAGTGGTATGGTCACTCACTTAGAGCCAGACATCCTAAAATGGGAAGCCACATGGGCCTTAGGAAGCAGTAGTATGAACAAAGCTAGTAGAAGTGATGGAATTCCACTGAGCTATTTCAGATCCTAAAAGACGATGCTGTTAAAGTACTTCACTCAATGTGCCAGCATATTTGGAAAACTCGGCAGTGGCCACAGGACTGGAAAAGGTCAGGTTTCATTCCAATCCCAAAGAAAGGCAATGCCAAAGAATGTTCAGACTACCATACAATCACACTCATTTCACATGCAAGCAAGATAATGCTGAAAATCTTTCAAACTAGGTTTCAACAGTACATGAACCAAGAATTTCCAAACATACAGGCTGGATTTAGAAGAGGCAGAGTAACCAGAGATCAAATTACCAATATCTGTTGGATCATAGGAAAAGCAAGGGAATTAAAAAAAAAAAAAATCTACTTCTGCTTCATTGACTATGATAAAACCTTTGACTGTGTGGATCACAACAAACTGTGGAAAATTCCTTAAAGAGATAGGAATACCAGACCAGCTTACCTATCTTCTGAGAAACCTGTATGCAAGACAAGAAGCAACAGTTAGAAATGGACATGGAACAAGAGAGCGATTCAAAATTGGGAAAGGAGTGCTTCAAGGCTGTATGTTGTGTCACCCGGCTTATTAATGTCTACGCAGAGTACATATGCACATGATACCACTCTAATGGCACAAAGCCGAGAGGAACAAAAGAACCTCTTGATGAGGGTGAAAGAGGAGAGTGATAAATCTTGCTTACAACAACATTCAAAAAACTAAGATAATGCCATCTGGTCCCTTCACCTCATGGCAAATAGTGGCAGATTTTATTTTCTTGTGCTCCAAAATCATGGCAGACAGAGACTGCAGGCAGGATTCCTTGGTAGATCAGATGGTAAAGAATCTGCTTGCAATACAAGAGACCTGGGTTCAATCCCTGGGTTGGGAAGATCCCCTAGAGAAGGAATGGCAACCCACTCCAGTATTCTTGCCTGGAGAATTCCATGGACAGACCATGGGGTTGCAGAGTCAGACACAACTGTTTCTTGAAAGAAAAGCTATGACAAACCTAGACAGCATATGGAAAAAGCAGACACATCCCTTTGCCAACAAAGATCTGCATAGTCAAAGCTATGGTTTTCCCAGTAGTCATGTACAGATGTGATAGTTGGACCATAAAGAAGGCTGAATGCCAAAGAATCAATGCTTTTGAATTGTGATGCTGGAAATGGCTCTTCAGAGTCTCTTGGGGAGCAAGGAGATCAAACCAGTAAATCCTAAAGGAAATCAAGAAAAAAATAAGACTCGAATAAATCAGGAATGAAAGAGAAGTTACAACGGATACCACAGAAACACAAAGAATCATGAGACAATTATACACCAACAAATTGAACAACCTAGAAGGAATGGATAAATTCCTAGAAATATACAACCTACCAAGACTGAATCATGAAGAAATAAAAAATCCAAATATAGTGATTCCCAGTAAGGAATTGAATCAGTAATTTTAAAAAACTCCAACAAAAGCCCAAGACACAATGTCTTCAGACATGTGAAAAAGAATTAACACCACTCCTTCTCAAAATCTTCCAAAATACAGAAGAGGGGGGAATGTTTCTGAACTTATTATATACAAATATAAAATGCAAAAGTATCGAAATTTTAGAAGAAAACAGGAGAAATCTATGTGACCTTAGTAAAAGTGTTTTTAGATACAGGACCAAAAACACAATCCCAAATAAAAATATTGATAGTTTGGACTTTTTAAAATTTAAAATCTCTGTGAAAATCATTGATAAGAGAATGTAAAGATAAGCCACAGACTGGGAGAAAATTTTGCACAATACATGTGTGATAATGAATTTGTATCTAAAATACCCTAAGAACACTTAAAGCAGCCCATTTTATAAAATAGGCAAAGATAAGAACACAGGTGCTACTGCTGCTGCTAAGTCACTTCAGTCGTGTCCGACTCTGCAACCCCATAGACGGCAGCCCACCAGGCTCCCCCGTCCCTGGGATTCTCCAGGCAAGAACACTGGAGTGGGTTGCCATTTCCTTCTCCAGTGCATGAAAGTGAAAAGTCAAAGTGAAATCGTTCAGTCGAGTCCAACTCTTAGCGACCCCAGGGACTGCAGCCCACCAGGCTCCTCCGTCCATGGGATTTTCCAGGCAAGAGTACTGGAGTGGGGTGCCATTGCCTTCTCCAAAGAACACAGACATGTCACCAAAGAATATATAGAAATAATAAACATATGAAAATATACATAGTATCATTTGTCAAACTTAAGCGCCAACGTATTGATGCTTTTGAACTGTGATATTGGAGAAGACTCTTGAGAGTCCCTTGGACTGTAAAGAGATCAAAGCAGTCAACTCTAAAGAAAATCAGTCCTGAATATTCATTGGAAGGACTGATGCTAAAGCTGAAACTCCAATACTTTGGCCACCTGATGCGAAGAACTGACTCATTGGAAACGACCCCAATGCTGGGAAAGATTGAAGGGGAGGAGAAGGGGACGACAGAGGATGAGATAATTGAATGGTATCACCGACTCAATGGACATGACTTTGAGCGAGCTCTGAGAGTTGGTGATGGACAGGGAAGCCTGGCGTGCTGCAGTCACTAAGAGTTGGACATGACTGAGTGACTGAACTAATCATTTGTCATTAAGAAAAGGCTGCATAAAAATACCATGAAATACCACAACATACCTATTAGAATATCCAAAATCCCCAAACCTAACAATAACAATAGATGTTAACTTTCAGTGCTAGGTGAGAATGCAAAATGTTCTGTCACTTAGGAAGACAGTTTGGCAGTTCTTACAAAAGTAAATGTAGTCTTTCCATATGATCTAGCATACACATTCCAAGGTATATACCCATATGACGTGAAAACTTAAGTTCAGTCAAAAACCTGCACATGAACACTTACAGCACCTTTACTCATAATCACCAAAAACAGGAAACAATGAAGTAAATAGATATATGAAATGTTGCATATTTATAAAATGTAATACTATTCAGCAAGAAGAAGGCATGCGCTCTCAAGCCATATAAAGACAGATGAATCTTCGTTCCTTACTGAAAAGTGAAGTAAGGCTACATACTACATGATTTCATTTATATGGTATTTGCAAAAAGTAATTATAGGGACAGTAAATAGATTGTAGCCAGGCTTCTCTGTCCATGAGGATTCTCCAGGTAAGAATACTGGAGTGGGTTTCCATGCCCTCTTCCAGGGTTTCTTCCCAGCCCAGGGACAGAACCCAGGTATCCTGCATTGCAGGCGGATTCTTTATTGACTGAGCCACCAGGGAAACCCAGTAAATAGATCTGCGTTTGACAAAGGTTTAGGGGTAGGAGAGATCTAGAGGATGAGACAGACAAGATACAAGGGATTTTTTAGGGTGGTTATTTTTATGTGATACTTAAATGGTAGATATATAAACTATGTTTTTGTCAAAACAATTAAAGCTTTACACCCTCATTTAAGAATGAGCCTTAAAGATGAAAATATTTAGGAAGCTGAGGACCCCAGGATGAAATACAGGCTGTGACACAAAAACCTAACTACAGTGCAAATACATGAAACAATCTAAAGAGGCAAGGAGGCTAAGCTAAATAACTTCAGAAATGTGTGGTTTCTGTAAGACTAAAGGAAAAAGGAACTACACATGAAAATTTGCTATAACTGATAAAGTTGTTTACCAAAGGGGTATGAGTAAACAATTCTGAAATCACTACACATTTATACTATAATTAAATAATTAAGCAAATGAATAATGCATGATGGGAGCTGAGTTTCACACTGTTGACATTCACAATTACAGCAAAGCTGGAGAAGAAGGCCAGAATGATCCTTGTGGTAAAGGAAACACCAATACAGCATCAAGTTTAGCTTAATAGCTGTAGGTATGTGTGTACCTTAATATTTAATAAATACCTTAATATTTAAAAGTATGTGTATATATACCAATTAATATATGCAAATATATTTATTTGATCTGTCAGCTGAGAGGGCCTAGAAATAATGGCACCCCAGTGGTAACAATCAAAACTTGAATTGCCACTCAACTATTTACATAGCACTTACATTATATTTGGGCTTCCCTGGTGACTCAGACAGTAAAGAATCTGCCTGCATTGCAGGAGACACAGGTTTGATCCCTGAGTCGGGAAGGTCACCTAGAGAAGGAAATGGTAAGCCACTCCAGTATTCTTGCCTGGAGAATTCCATGGACAGAGGAGCCTGGTGGGCTACAGTCCATGAGGTTGCAAACAGTCAGACATGACTGAGCAGCTAACACTACTAGTAACAATCATACCTAGCACTCATCTTTATTTCTAATATTATCCTCTGATAAAGGAACTAAGGCTTCTTGGAAAAATGGCTTATTTTTCTGCTGGGGCAGGAAACATGCAAGATGAGCATGGTATACCTTATAATGCCAGAAAGTACTCTGGAAAAAACCCACAGTGATTGGGGGTATGACAAGAGACACAGGACCACTTTAAAAAGCTTACTACTCTCAAAGCTGGAACAATGTGATAATCAAAAAAGTGGCATTGGATTATAACTCAACTTGAAGTATAAAATAATTAGAGTCTATCCTGATACAGATAGGAGATTGACTACATAAACAGAGAGCAAACAAATCTGCCTTGCAGAAGAATACTACATAATTAAGGTAGATAATCATTTTCAAGGAGGTAGAGCATAACTCTCCAGTGTGTAAGTTTGTGCTGCACAATAGTGAAACCCTTCCAAAGAGTACAAGGAGCAAAAAAAGTGTAACTTTACAGTAGTGAAACCTGACAAGCACTACTTCAGCCTTGGTGATAAAGGACCAACATCAACAGTCATAAATCATGTTGGTAGTATTTATCTTTGATGTGATGTGACAAGAATGGTATTTAACCTCTGTGGTTCCTACTCCCAAAAACCCATAACCCAAGTCTAACCATGAGAAACACATCAGACAAATCCCAATTAAGAGACATTCTACAAAATATCTGACCAGTATTCACCAAAACTATCAAGGGCATCGAAACTGAGGAATGTTGGAGAAACTGTCAAAGTCAAGTGGGGCCTAAGGAGACACAATTAAATGTAATCCAATATCCTGGATGGGATTATATTGGGACCGAACTAGGTAATAGCTAAGGAAATCTGAATAAGATATGGACTTTAGGATAATGTAAAGCTACTGTTTCATTAATTGGGAAACTGTGTCATAACATTTTAATGAGAAGAGAAACTGGCCATGTGTTTATCTGGACTCTATGTGTCATAACATTTTAATGAGAAGAGAAACTGGCCATGTGTTTATCTGGACTCTATTACCTTCACAACTTTTTTATACATCCATACCTATTCTGAAATATGTTTGTTGCATGGATCGAAAAGCACATGTTTATCAAACTTTTATGATGGTTCTGTTGCAGGTGGATTTAAGGTTCTTTCTTTTCTGTGGAACAATTCAGAGACGAAGTAATAGGTAAGAAGAAGATTTATGTAAAGACAAACTCCACAGACAGAGTGTGAGGCATCTCAGAAGGTGAGAGAGAGTCTCAAAATACAGCACGGTTAGTTTTTAATGGGCTGAGTAATTTCATAGGCTAATGAATGGGAGGATTATTCCAATTATTTGGGGGGAAGGGGCATGGTTTCCAGGAACTGAGCTACCACCCACTTTTTGACCTTTTATGGTTAGCCTCAGAACTGTCATAGTACTGATGAGTGTTTCATTTAGCATGCTAATATATTACAATGAGCATATGATGAAGCTCAAGGTCTATTGGATGTCACATCTGCCATCTTGGACCTCATTGGCTGTAACTAGTTTTTGTCATGTCCTATGGCCATGTCTTTCTTTTAAAGGTTGTGACCACCTGCCCACTTCCCTCCTATTTCAGTTTTACATTTAACTAAAAATGTATGTTCTTACTTCTAAAGACAGACAATCAAATGTTATACCACAGTTATAATACATAAGGATCACTGACTCGATGGACTTGAGATTGAGCAAGCTCTGGGAGTTGGTGATGGACAGGGAAGCCTTGCATGCTGCAGTCCAAGGGGTAGCAAAGAGTTGGACATGACTAGGGGTACTGAACTGAATGAAAGGATTTTAGAGCCAACTTCTTTGTGTGTGTGTGGCAAACTTTGGATGAATCAGAGCTTCCTAGTCTGGGTGAGGACACTATCTAAAAAGTGTTTTAAAAACACAATTTCTGGAATCAAATCACTCATTGTAGTCAACAGATAATTCCTTGACTCCTGTGGGATAAGGTTAGAAGATTACTTTACAGGTATTGTTACAGGGCATGAACAATAATAAACCTTTTTATGTTAATTTCTCGTCAATACCACTCCCTTCAGAGTTGAGTAGAACTTAGGGTGGTTGCATTTGGTCCACCAGAGGGGCCTTATTGAATCAGGAATTTTTAATCTATAGCTTACTCTGATATTGTTACTGTTAGCAACAGGCTTTGTTGTTCTTGCCAACTCACCATCCTACCTGTCTCCCCAATCAAGAACTCATCTTAATGAGTTGGTTTCTAAGGTCTTGGTTTCTAAGGAAGTTTAAAGCATAGTAGCCTAGGATGTGTAGTTAGGTTCTCTCCCTTAACCCTAAACCTAGATCTCTTCAGAGACTCTTAGTTACCTCTGCAGTTCTCAAATTGTGACAAGGACTATGCCACAAAGGAAGACTGAGAGGTATCTGGTAGACAGAACAGTAAATTGAGTGGTTGCTTGTAAATTACTGAATCAGTTACTTGTAAATTATTGAATCAATTATTGCACTCAGAGGAAGTAAGGTCCTAAAGGACCAGGCCTGCATCAAGGCACCGTCATCAAAGCAGGATTCAGACAGCCACATTTTAAATACACATGCAAGACTGAAAAAATATGGATGCTCTTACCAGAAGATGTTAGAATGAACACTAAGCAGGCAAAAGCAGGAGGTACCCGCTACAGGCCCTTGCCTTATTATCTAAAGTTTTATTCAATAAAATATGAAATCCAAGCCTCAGTGTCTCCATGGCTATTCTTTTGGGAAGCAAGTACTGAGATGCCACCTGCTTCTGTTTACTCTGCTCAAGTGTATACTACTATCATATATATGAAAATAATCATTTGTTCACACTATTCCACTGACTCCCAGGAACAAGATGAAAACTCACTAGGTTACAGCTGTGAATCGCATCGAGTATTTATGAAGGCAGTGTCATTTGGGTGTAATCTACAGTGTTATTCTTATTAAATAATTGGTATGACCTGTGATTCTGAAAATTTCCACTTCTTCCTCTTTATAGGTAATGATAAAACATTATTCAAATGGCAATTGAAAAAAAGATTTAAAGCAGATGTTAAAGTAAATAAGCTGTAACACTGACTTTCTGAAGTAACTGAAAGAAAAAAGGAACAATGAAAATAATTCTAGCACAGAACAAAAAAGCATTGATATAAATTTGTAAGAGAAATAATTTTTCAATAAAAATTGTAAAGTAGAAATATGTGTATTTTCACACATAGCTCAGAGATCACATAAATGCCAAAAGAAGTGAAGGTTGCTGAAATAAATGTGTTTTTTATGAAAAGCAAAGTAGTAAAACAAGCAAAATAGATGCATAAAATGGGTAAATTTTCAGTGTATTAGTTATCGCTGCCTCAAGGCAGCTGTAAATTACAAACTTGTTTTTAACTTTTTTTTTTTGATGTTCATGAATGTATTTCAGATCTGTACTTTCTTTCATAGCCCTTGTGATTTGACCCTTTCCTGATTTATAATCTTTTTTTAAAGTTTATAAATCAAAGGGTACCAGATAGTTGGAGGAAAGATTAATGTGAAAAAAAACTAAAATGTATGCTAGGTAAGATACTAACTTTAGAAGTATCATTGTTAAAGTAAGTTTTAAAACTTAAAACAAGTGCAACATTTTATTTCATCTCCCTTTATTAAAAACACGTTATTTTTAATGAATGTAAAACCTGTTATTTTGCTTTATTCTTTCAAAAAACAAGCAGTGCTACAGACAGTGACTATGGAATGTTTAAATGACAAATTCTTATTCTTATGATCATACCTTCCTTATAAGTCAAGGTGATTATCTCTGTGGTGAAAACATTTGTGATGAGAGAGAACAATTATATATTAAAAATGCTTTTATGGCATGGCAATGAATCCTTCAGACAGGAGTCATTTTATTTTCTTATATTGATGCCTAAACAATTCACCCTAGCACCTAAAGCCAGAGAGAAAAGAACAGAAAATATGCACCTCTGATTAGCATGGTCTTCAAATAACTACACACCCTGAAGTGCATACCTGGCATCTATCTATACAGTCATAATTAAGAGTTGCAACAAAAATGCAAAAGCTATTAAAAATGTTTGGTTCTCCATCTTGTAAGGAGACTATCAGGGCTAGGACAGAATTTTCAGTTCAGTTCAGTCACTCAGTCATGTCAGACTCTGTGACCCCATGGATTGCAGCACACCAGGCTTCCTAGTCCATCACCAACTCCTGGAGCCTACTCAAACTCATGTCCATTGAGTCAGTGATGCCATCCAACCATCTCATTCTCTGTCACCCCCTTCTCCTGCCTTCAATCTTTTCCAGCCTCAGGGTCTTTTCAAATGAGTCAGTTCTTCAAATCAGGTGGCCAAAGTATTGGAGCTTCAGCTTCAGCATCAGTCCCACCAATGACTATTCAGGATTGATTTCCTTTAGGAAGGACTGGTTGGATCTCCTTGCTGTACAAGGGACTCTCAAGAATCTTCTCCAACACCACAGTTCAAAAGCATCAATTCTTTGGTGCTCAGCTTTCTTTATAGTCCAACTCTCACATCCATACATGATACTGGAAAAACCATATCTTTGACTAGATGGTCCTTTGTCAGCAAAGTAATGTCTCTGCATTTTAATATGCTGTCTAGGTTGGTCATAGCTTTTCTTCCAAGGAGCAAGAGTCTTTTAATTTCATGACTGCAGTTACCATCTGCTGTGATTTTGGACCCCAGAAAAATAAATTGTCTCACTGTTTCCACTTTTTCCCCACCTATTTGCCATGAAGTGATGGGATCAGATGCCATGATCTTAGTTTTCTGAATGTTGAATATTAAGCCACCTTTTTCACTCTCCTCTTTCACTTTCATCAAGAGGCTCTTTAGTTCTTCTCCACTTTCTGCCATACGGGTGGTGTCATCTGCATATCTGAGGCTATTGATATTTCTCACAGCAATCTTGATTCCAGCCTGTGCTTCTTCCAGCCCAGAATTTCACATGATGAATTCTGCATAGAAGTTAAATAAGCAGGGTGACAAAATACAGCCTTGACGAACTCCTTTTCCTATTTGGAACCAGTCTGTTGTTCCATGTCCAGTTCTAACTGTTGCTTCTTGACCTGCATACAGATTTCTCAGAAGGCAAGTCAGGTGGTCTGGTATTCCCATCGCTTTAAGAATTTTCCAGAATTTATTGTGATCCACACAGTCAAAGGTTTTAGTATAGTCAGTGAAGCAGAAGTAGGATGTTTTTCTGGAATTCTCTTGCTTTTTCTATGACCCAGCAGTTGGCTATTTAATCTCTGGTTCCTCTGCCTTTTCTAAATCCAGCTTGTATACCTGGAAGTTCTTGGTTCACATACTGTTGAAGACTCCTAGCTTGAAGGATTTTGAGAATTCCTTTGCCAGCGTGTGAGATGAGTGCAATTGTGTGGTAGTCTGAACATTCTTTGGCATTGCCTTTTTTGGGATTGGAATGAAAACTGATCTTTTCCAATTCTGTGGCCACTGCTGAGTTTTCCAAATTTGCTGGCATATTGAGTGCCACACTTTAAGAGTATCATCTTTTAGGATTTGAAATAGTTCATTGGAATTCTGTCACCTCCACTAGCTTTGTTCATAGTGATGCTTCCTAAGGCTCACTTGACTTCACCCTCCAGGATGTCTGGCTCTAGGTGAGTGATCATACTATCATGGTTATCTGTGTTAATAAAATATTTTTTGTATAATTTTTCTGTGTATTCTTGCCACCTCTTCTTACCTTTATTGTGCCCATCTTTGCAAGAAATATTCCTTTGATATCACTAATTTTCTTGAAGAGATCTCTAGTGTTTCCCATTCTATTGTTTTCCTCTGTTTCTTTGCATTGTTCAGTTAAAAAGACTTTCTTATCTCTCCTTGCTATTCTCTGGAACTCTGCATTCAGATGTGAATATTTTTCCTTTTCTCCTTTCTGCCTTTGGCTTCTCTTTTTTCTCAACTATTTGTAAGGCCTCCTAAGACAACCATTTGCCTTTTTGTATTTCTTTTTCTTGAGATGGTTTTGATCACCCCCAAAGATTTCTTCTGATCTTTTGTATTTCTGTACTATCAGTTGTAACAATTTTTTCTTCATCTGGTCCTAATGTAGCAAGTCCCATTGAGATTTTCTATAAACGTGTAGGCTCTTAAAGATATTTCATACCTATTTTCCATGCCAGATGAACATAATAACACTTGACTGAAATTTCTGATTCATTATCTTTTACAAAGCACTTCTGATCTCTAAGCATGAATTCAAACACCTTTTAACATTCCATGATAAAAGCTTTTGTTTCTCTTTGGACATCACATGTCAGAGCTTATATTAGAAAGTTATTCGTTATTATGTTTAAATGCTGATTTAAACTAGATTTTTTGTTTGTTTGTTTTCTTAGTTAGAATGCTGATCCAAGCCACAATCATCAAACTTCTTATATTGGTCCTCTCCTAATGGTTTCCTCTACCATTAATCCTTCTGTTCCAACCTGTTTATGAGTGACTGAGTGCTTAGTCACTCAGTCATGTCCAAAACTCTTTGTGACCCCATGAACTGTAGCCTGCCATGAGCCTCTGTCCATGGGATTTTCCAGGCAAGAATAATGGATTGGGTAGCCATTCCCTTCTCCAGGGGCTCTTTCAGACCCGGGATCAAACCCGGGTCTCCTACATTTCAGGCAGATTTTTACCATGTGAGCCACCTGTTTATAGAGGCAGAATAATCATTGTAAAACAATCAGATCATCCTTCCCCTGGCTTCTGTTTTGTTGCTAAAGCCTACGGATACTAAAGGATTTTGTTCTGCTGTTTCCTTCCCTCTTTCACCCCTGTGGCTCCCTCATTCACTGCTGTCACAGTGACCTTCTAGCTGTCCCTCAAACAGGCCAACTCTGATACTACCTCAGGAACTTTGCATTTGCTCCTTCTGTTACATAACTCTTTTCACTGAAATTTTATAGTGACATTTTCTTTATTATTACTTATGTCTCAACTTTGAGTTGGCTCTTCAAAGTAGCCTTCTTTACCCAGATTACTAAAGCAGTGCCCCTAAATCTATTCTCTCATTTTATCTATTTAAAAGCACTGTACAGGTCTAGAAAATTTCCTGGTCAGTTTAGTTAGCTGGTTGGTTCAGGTGAGTCAAGAATAGAGGTGGATCTGAACGTTTACTTTACTTGCAACTTAATACATGAGTCTGTCATATATTTATGGTTGTTTGCAAAAGACAAGAGACTCCTGGGTCAAAGGCAACTTCTGTTAGTACTCACAGCAGTAGCATTTGTCTACTCAAAGTCCAGTTCCTTTAGAGTGACTCAAAGAGTCAGCAATGTGAACACAGAATGAGTTGTGTTATAGGTGAGAAATTCTAACCCTAAGAAACTCAAAATTCTTATACTGGATTTAAGAAAACCTCTGCTTAAAAGGAATATACTATATATATTATATATTTGCAGGATTGTTCACTTTACAGAATGCTATCTTATGTTTCACCATCATGTATATGCTATTTATTAATTTATCACCTCTTACCTTGGAGAAGGCAATGGCATCCCTCTCCATTACTCTTGCCTGGAAAATCCCATGGACAGAGGAGCCTGGTAGGCTCCAGTCCATGGGGTCGCTAAGAGTCGGACACGACTGAGCGACTTCACTTTCACTTTACCTTGGAATTCACCATTTGATATATGTTCTGTGATAATAGAACAGGACTATTAAGCAGGACTTTAAGCTCTCTTAGTACAGAGCGCTGGGGTGAAATAGTCAGGTAGAAGGGGCCCTTCGCTATCTTCGAGCTGTAGCACAAGGTAGAAATGTCAGCATTATGGCTGTGAAGACAATGGGTAGAGCTCTGCTGTAGCCACTGCCCCAGAATGCAAGAGTCTTTGGCAGCCTTACAGCCCTGGCCTAGAAATAAACTTTCTGTGGCTTACCTGGCCCAGACAACTGTTGCCGTAAAGGTGTCTCACCCACATCAGCACCCCGATGTCCTCTACAGTTCTCTGAGCAGCATTCCTGCAACCTGAGGATCCTGTGTCCTTGCTGTCCTCTCTGCAGTTCCCTATGCAGCCCGCCCACACCCCAGGGGATTCTCACTGAGCCTCTGCTAACTCTTACAGCTCTCCTTCAGCCCAAAGGATTCTCACCTCTCTGTACACTTCGACTACCACTTGCTGAATTCTTGCCTTCGACTACCCTTGCCTGCATTCTGGAGGGTTGCTTCCTACTTGCCCAGTGATGGCCCAGCTTGTTTCTACTACCCAGTAAGCTCAATCATCCCTTTTTCAAATGTATTTGTTATGTTAGTCAGGTGTGTAGGGGTGTGTGTGTGTATTAGTTACTTTCTTTATCAGAGTTTAATGATACTATTGCAAACCTCCCCTGTATGTTTCTATCTCCTGATGGGATCCAGATGGTTACAATACAATTGACCAGTTCAAACTGAACCTCTTTACTTTTCATAATTTCACTATCATAAATAAAACAACCCGAAGTGAAGTGAAGTCACTCAGTTATGTCTGACTCTTTGCAACCCCATGGACTGTAACCTACAAGGCTCCTCTGTCCATGGAATTTTCCAGGCAAAAGTACTGGAGTGGGTTGCCATTTCCTTCTCCAGGGGATCTTCCTGACCCAGGGATCAAACCTGGGTCTCCCACATTGCAGACAGACACTTTACTGTTTGAGCCACCAGGGAAGCCCAACATCTTTAATCATAAATCTTTGCATGTGTCTATAATTATTTCCTTAAAATTCCTAGGAGAAGAATTCCTATTGCAAAAGTTATATACATTTTTGAGACCTTGATATGCTGTCCAAAATACCTTCCAGAAAGAATGTAATAGAAGTATACTTCTAGGAAAGTGTAGAATGCCCAAGTCCCATTACCTTATAATGTGCATGGTTTATGGAAAAAGAAATGCACTGAGAGTGCCCAAGAGCATCCCCATAGCCTACAAAACTTCTACCAAAGGGGAGTAAACCCGCTTATCACAACTTGTGTTGGACTCCCAGAGGTTATACTTAAAGAAATAAAAGTAGTATTGAATGGAAAATTATTTCTAGGCCCCTCTTGACTTGTAAACCCTCCACATCCCAGGCCCCCTCCACTGTCACTTCCACCAGAAACCAAAACCTCTTACCTCATCTGTACACTCATTAAAAACCTCAAAGAAACTCAGAAGGCTTATAGATAAGCCAAGTGTGAGTTTAAAAAGGTAATCAGTCACTTTAACCATCATTTACTGTTTCCTTGGAAAAAAGCATTCTGATTTCCAAACATATTACAGTGTAAAAATAAAAACAGAAAAAAAAATTTTTTTAACTAATGAACTATTAAACTTTATTTCCTCAGTGAGGAGCATGATTAAATTCTGAGAACTGAAGGACATTTGCCATGGACACTCAAAATCTGAAATTTCTAAACACTGATCTGGTTTAAATCAATAGACATCACTTTAAATTGATAATAATAGCCCACTAAATTATAAACACAATGGATCAAATTTTAACAAGCTGGTAGTAAAATTTTAAATTAAGCTAACTAGGAAAAGGCAGTGAGTCAAGATGACTATAGACTTGGAAATCAGTTGACTTACCTCCCAGTAAACCCTGAGAAATTCACTTCAGTTTCTGGCCCTTGCTCAATCATTAACTAGTAAATCCAGAACCAACTTATATATATATATATATATATATGTATATATATTCAGAACCACCTGTATTTAACAAGTATATTTATAAAGAGGTAAATGTCTATGCTCCAGAGCACGTCACTGTTTCTGAATATTTGCTGCTTATTCACTTACCTAGATTCCGGACCTTAACTCTTTAAAATCTCAGCAAGTTTGGCAGTCTTCATTTATTTCAAATACATCAAATGCTTTGCTCAGGTACCTGGGCTCCCACAGGTCATGCCATAATGACTTGATAACTAGGCTGAACCTCCTCAATGACTCCCTATGTTGCAAATATTTTCCAGACATGATACTATATGATCACTCATATGAACATGAAAAAGGGACTAAATCCTCAGGCTGCTTGATTTGGTTACTTGTACAGATGTAGCCTTCATTTTTTGAAATGGGCCATAGTTTTTTTTTTACATTCTTGCTAATTAGAGTGTGAAGATCAGTAACTTCATGTCTTTAAAAACTTTTTGGTGTCCTCAAGAGTAAGATCTCACTAATAGGCAAGGGGTCATTAATGTCTCCATTGTGTTGTTTCATAACTGCACAAAGAGATGAAAAATCTAGTAACCTAATTCCATTTTCATTAGTCCCATGAACCTACTATAAACTCCTGGTCAGAACCTTGGCACTGTCCTATTAATAGACATATGAGAAAGCAAGAAAAGAGAGCATGTTTTTTTGAACTTGAACTCCTTGTTGATAGGAAATGAAAAGAACACTGTTTTCTTTGAGTAGTCCCTGCACTCAGCAATCCCAAAGCTGTGGCAGCTTCAAAGAGGCTTCCCACAGAGTGACAGACTCCCTTCTGAGGAAGAAAGATGGGAATGAAAGCTCTACTGGATCTCAGCATCACAGGGTTCTGCACATGGCAGAATTTCAAAGTCTCCCTTATTCGCTTTAGTGGGACAATGTCACTTTAGTAAAACGCGACCAGGTAAAAAGGTAAAGCGAAATCACGCAGCTTTTTGTCGCCTACTCAGCACCTCTAAAGTTCTGTCATCCCCTGCTTTGCTGTGAAGATAAAAATGTTCAGTCAAGTTTTGGGGACTCAAAGAGTTCAGAACTCACAATTTGGCAATGACATTTGCAGAACTCTAGTCAGCTAAATAATGCCCCCAAAGATATCCACATTCTGATTTCTGGAACCTGTAGATATACTGCCTTACTTGGGAAAGGTGACTTCGTAGATGTACTTAAGTTAAGCACCTTGAGATAGAAAGGTTACCCTGGAATATTTGAGAGGGCCAAAGTAATTAAAAAGTGATCAAAGTCAGAAAAAGGAGATGTGACCACAGAACCAACTGCTGGAGTGCTGAGTTCTGAAGTCAGAGGAAGGGGCCACAAGTGAATGCATGCAGGTGGCCCCTAGAAACTGATAAAGGCAAGGAAAGTGATTCTCCCCTGAAGCTTCCAGAAAGAACACATCCCTGCCAACTCCTTGATTTTAGACTTCCGAACTTTGGAACTGTCAGAATATGATTTTCTAATGTCACTAAGTTTGTGGTAACTTGTCACAGCAGCATAAGGAACTAATATAAGAACCGATTAGCATATATCAAATGTTCATAATGAATGTAGGTTTCTAACTGCTTAGAGATATCATAAGGATGATAGTCATGATAAAAAATGAGCACTACTAAAATTTCCAAAGACACAAGAGAACAGTATAGAGACTGATAGGAGCTAAATGGTGTTCTAGGATAGAGGTTAGAGCAATTATTCTGAAAACCTAAAAATGTCATCTGAAATCCACCTCCTTATTGAGTCACATTCCCACTTGAAATGACTTTGGTCTAATAGATTACTTGTTAAAACATTGAGTATGGTATTAAAACATGTTAGTAATTTTTTTCCAGTTTATCTCTTGGGCCTTATCTCCTCTTTGCCTAGCACATGACAGATGCATCCCTGGAACAAACTCCCTGGTCCTGGACCCTCTGATTAGAATGCCTGACTTACTCAGTATATGTCTACTAGTTCTTCAGAGTATCCAGGTATACAACTTCTTTTCTAAAAAGCCTTTCCTAATTCTCTGGATTCCATCACCGAAGGCCTAAATCCTTTGTTTGCTGCTGCTGCTAAGTCACTTCAGTCTTGTCCGACTCTGTGCGACACCATAGACAGCAGCCCACCAGGCTCCCCCATCCCTGGGATTCTCCAGGCAAGAACACTGGAGTGGGTTGCCATTTCCTTCTCCAATGAAGGAAAGTGAAAAGTGAAAGGGAAGTCGCTCAGTCATGTCTGACTCTTCGCGACCCCATGAACTGCAGCCTACCAGGCTCCTCCGTCCATGGGATTTGCCAGGAAAGAGTACTGGAGAAGGCGATGGCACCCCACTCCAGTACTCTTGCCTGGCAAATCCTTTGTTTAACAAGATGTTATTGTACTTTCAGTTTTATTACTAATACAATTTATAGTATGATATACTGTGTCTTTCTAGAAACCTGCCTATCCCCATTTGTTTATGAAATCAGGATGAGGAGACATTTATCTTATGAATTCTTTGACTCTTGATATTTCAGATTGGCACTTAGAAAATGAATGAATCAAATAATGAATTAAAGACTATAAGTTTCTAAAGTATGATATAAAGCATACAAATTATGTAATGAGTTCAATTTTTGTGGGGACTTATAGATTTCAATAAGCAAAATGGCTGTCTGGGGAGGCCTTACAAATAGCTGTGAAAAGAAGAGAAGTGAAAAGTAAAGGAGAAAAGGAAAGATATAAACATCTGAATGCAGAGTTCCAAAGAATAGCAAGAAGAGATAAGAAAGCCTTTTTCAGCGATCAATGGAAAGAAACAGAGGAAAACAACAGAATAGGAAAACTGACGGAGAAGGCGACGGCACCCCACTCCAGTACTCTTGCCTGGAAAATCCCATGGACAGAGGAGCCTGGTAGGCTGCAGTCCATGGGGTCGCTAAGAGTCGGACTCAATAAAGGACAGAAATGGTATGGACCTAACAGAAGCAGAAGATATTAAGAAGAGATGGCAAGAATACACAGAAGAACTGTACAAAAAAGATCTTCATGACCCAGATAATCACGATGGTGTGATCACTCACCTAGAGCCAGACATCCTGGAATGTGAAGTCAAGTGGGCCTTAGAAAGCATCACTAGGAACAAAGCTAGGGGAGGTGATGGAATTCCAGTGGAGCTATTCCAAATCCTGAAAGATGATGCTGTCAAAGTGCTACACTCAATATGCCAGCAAATGTGGAAAACTCAGCAGTGGCCACAGAAATGGAAAAGGTCAGTTTTCATTCCAATCCCAAAGAAAGGCAATGCCAAAGAATGCACTAACTACCGCACAATTGCATTCATCTCACACACTAGTAAAGTAATTAAAATTCTCCAAGCCAGGCTTCAGCAATATGTGAACCGTGAACTTCCTGATGTTCAACCTGGTTTTAGAAAAGGCAGAGGAACCAGAAATCAAATTGCCAACATCCGCTGGATCATGGAAAAAGCAAGAAAGTTCCAGAAAAACATCTATTTCTGCTTTATTGACTATGCCAAACCTTTGACTGTGTGGATCACAATAAACTGTGGAAAATTCTGAAAGAGATGGGAATACCAGACCACCTGACCTGCCTCTTGAGAAATTTGTATGCAGGTCAGGAAGCAACAGTTAGAACTGGACATGGAACAACAGACTGGTTCCAAATAGGAAAAGGCATTCGTCAAGGCTGTATATTGTCACCCTGTTTATTTAACTTCTATGCAGAGTACATCATGAGAAACACTGGACTGGAAGAAGCACAAGCTGGAATCAAGATTGCCGGGAGAAATATCAATAACCTCAGATATGCAGATGACACCACCCTTATGGCAGAAAGTGAACAGGAACTCAAAAGCCTCTTGATGAAAGTGAAAGAGGAGAATGAAAAAGTTGGCTTAAAGCTCAACATTCAGAAAATGAAGATCATGGCATCCAGTCCCATCACTTCATGGGAAATAGATGGGGAAACAGTGGAAACAGTGTCAGATTTTATTTTTCTGGGCTCCAAAGTCACTGCAGATGGTGACTGCAGCCATGAAATTAAAAGACGCTTACTCCTTGGAAGGAAAGTTATGACCAACCTAGATAGTGTATTCAAAAGCAGAGACATTACTTTGCCAACAAAGTTCCGTCTAGTCAAGGCTATGGTTTTTCCTGTGGTCACGTATGGGTGTGAGAGTTGGACTGTGAAGAAGGCTGAGCGCTGAAGAATTGATGCTTTGGAACTGTGGTGCTGGAGAAGACTCTTGAGAGTCCCTTGGACTGCAAGGAGATCCAATCAGTCCATTCTGAAGGAGATCAGTCCCGGGTGTTCTTTGGAAGGAATGATGCTAAAGCTGAAACTCCAGTACTTTGGCTACCTCATGCGAAGGGTTGACTCATTGGAAAAGACTCTGATGCTGGGAGGGATTGGGGGCAAGAGGAGAAGGGGACGACAGAAGACGAAATGGCTGGATGGAATCACTGACTCGATGGACGTTAGTCTGAGTGAACTCCGGGAGTTGGTGATGGACAGGGAGGCCTGGCGTGCTACGATTCATGGGGTCACAGAGTTGGACACGACTGAGCAACTGATCTGATCTGATGGATTTCAATATGTACTGTGGCAGCAAAATCTCAATACCCGATCATGGCTAACAGGACCCCGTATCACTTGGATCCAGACACATCTCTCTTGCCCCTGCTTCCTTGCGCTCATTCCCAGCCATACTAACCATTTTCTTGTCTTAGGAATTGTTCAAATGCCTCTGCCCATTATACAACCTATATTGGCCAAATCCATTTTCACCTTCCATTCCACAGTGGAAGCTTCTTTCTATCTCACATTAAGTACCAGTTTTCATAAAGGCCTTCTGTGACCACCCAATTAAGAGCAGATCCCCTATTATTATGCTCTCTCATGGCTCATATTCTTTTCCTATATAGAACAACTTGTAATGATATGCCTATTTATCATCTAAATTTAGATTCCTCCTTCTGGAATTAAATTCTAGAAAGAGGCCATATCAGTTTTCTTACCCCCTCTTGTTCCCCTGTACCTTACAAGAGCTATACACAATGTCAGTGCTCAAAAAAATTTTTATATGGTTGAGAGTACATCATGTGAAGTGCCAGACTGGATGAAGCACAAGCTGGAATCAAAATTGCTGGAATAAATATCAATAACCTCAGATATGCAGATGACACCACCCTGAAGAGGAACTGAAGAGCTTCTTAATGAGGGTGAAAGGGGAGAGTGAAAAAGCTGATTTAAAACTAAACATTCAACAAACTCATCATGGCATCCAGTCCCATCACTTCATGACTAACAGATGGGGAAAAAAAGGAAACAGTGGCAGATTTTATTTTCTTGTGCTCCAAAATCACTGTAGACAGTGACTGCCACCATGGAATTAAACAATGCTTGCTCCTTTGAAGAAAAGCTATGACAGACTTAGGTAGCATATTAAAAAGATAGACATCATTTTGCTGACAAAGTCCATCTAGTTAAAGCTATGGTTTTTCCAGTAGTCATGTACGGATGTGAGTTGGATTAAAAAGAAAGCTGAGCACCAAAGAATTGATGCTTTTGAACTGTAGTGTTGGAGAAGACTCTTGAGAGTCCCTTGGACTTCAAGGAGATCAAACCAGTCAATCCTAAAGGAAATCAGTCCTGGGTGTTCATTGGAAAGACTGATGTTGAAGTTGAAACTTCAACAAAGTATTGAAACGCCAATACTTTGGCCACCTCGTGCAAACAGCTGACTCATTTGAAAAGACCCAGATGCTGGGAAAGATTGAAGGTAGGAGAAGAAGAGGGCAACAGAAATGAGATGGTTGAATGGCATCACTGACTCAATGGACATGAGTTTGAGCAAACTCCAGGATAGAGTGAAGGACAGAGGAGCCTGGTATGCTGTAGTCCGTGGGATCACAAAGAGTTGGATAAAATTTAGTGATGGAATAAAAACAAACCTAAAGATAATGCATGAAAAAACACATATGTGACTTCATACCCAGTTTCCTCACCAGAGATGGGATACTTTGTCATACATATTGTCATAGAGATTCAGTTAAGTAAACACAAGTTGATGAATATCAATCTATCACTTTGTAACAAGTGTTCAGATCTGTCTATTTTAATTCTAGGTTGCAGAAACACTTGCTAGATTTCATGACAAATAGGTGCTGGCTTAAATAGGAATTAACACTGTGGAAATGCAGAATTCTATACAAGCAAAATTCATAAATTCTATACAAACATCAAAGTTTTTGTTCAAGAAAATCAAATACATTTGACACTAGGTTGCCCTCACACCCCAACAGTAAATATTACCTCTGACCTTCGGAAGTCCCTTTCACCCAGAGATTCAGAGTATTACTCTTGGTTCCTACTTTGCACTTAAATGTGTTTTCAGGGAATAACAGAATTTGTACAAATTTCTCCATTAACAGTTTGCTTTCTGTTTCATTTATGTGTTGTTTGTTTCATATTACAGAGAAACAATTTGGTATCAAGATGTTAAAAGTGCCACTTTCTAGAAGGTATGAATTTTTCAGTCTAGAGTGATGGCTCTAATGCAGTCACCAGTCAAAGCCCCACAATTTTATCAGGCACAAGTAATCACTTTAGAGCAATCTTACAATGTAATTATGATCACTCTTACTCTTACTAAAATCATCTCCAAGTTCTTAAAATAATTAATCTCTTGTTTTTAAGATCTATTGAATTTCTGCTGTTTTCTGTGGCTAAGAGACTAAGAAGCATATACAGGGTAATGATAATAATTATAACACTTTATTTGTCTTTCTGCAATTTTGTTCTTAAAGTACATATGCATTTATTCTTAGACAAGGACCAGAAATGTATTAAGGGTTTTCTTTCTCCTCCATGTCCCCTTACCATTGTAAATATCTTTATCACATTAAGTAATAATAAATAATAAAACTGTGTCAACCAGATAGATATTTGTTTCCATATCAACAAACATTCCAGTTTATTCTTTCTCGTTTCACAGCCCTCTACAATACCAATCACACAAAGGACCACGAGGAACATTTACTGAATTGAACAGACTGGAGTAGTGATTGTACATATTAAATATCTCTTAGAAATTAGAATTTTACGTTCGAGTGTGTAATCTACTTACAAGGTTTGGAATTGAGAAGTAATAAAATTAGGATGGAAGTTACCTGATACCCCAAGTAGAGCTCTTTCCATGAAACAGCATCTCTGAGTATTTTTGACATAATATATTTACATATCCGTAGGAATCAGAAGTAACTAGCAGAACTAATACAACAAATGGTTTTAATTGAAAATAATAAAATGTATAGGTATATAACAGAGAAGGCAATGGCACCCCACTCCAGTACTCTTGCCTGGAAAATCCCATGGACAGAGGAGCCTGGTGGGCTGCAGTCCATGGGGTCGCTAAGAGTCAGACACGACTAAAGCGACTTAGCAGCAGCAGCAGCATAGGTATATAAAGGGCTTACCAGGTGGCGCTAGTGGTAAAAAAAAAAAAAAAAAGAACCTGCCTGCCAATGCAGGAGACCTAAGAGACTTGGGTTTGATCCCTGAGTAGAGAAGGTCCCCTGGAGGAGGGCATGGAAATCCATTCCAGTATTCTTGCCTGGTGAATTCCATGGACAGAGGAGCCTGACAGGCTAAAGTCCATAGAGTCACACAGAGTCAGACATGATTGAAATAACTCAGCAGACAGAAGCACACACAGGTGTATAAAATACTATTTCTTTGAATTTTGGTAGGTTTGGAGTTAGTACAGTTGTTTAATTGTAGGCTAGAAAGATATTTACCAGTGATAGTGGAGGGAGGGCTTGAGCATAAAAAGGAGGGTTGGATTTTTGAAGTCCTTTTCAGTGGGAAAAATTATGTCTCTTGTTCAGAGAATTATACTTGTAATGAAAAACATAAGTATCCTGTCATATTTTATCTATAAATCCTTCATGATAACTAAAAATTAATATGGGAAAAAACCCTAATAGATCCTAATCCAAAAATAGCATTCTAAATCTAGCCGATTGCCCTGGGAAAAGTAAAGGTAGCACAGTGAAACGATTCTGAGTGGGAGATCTGGAGTTACTTTGCTGAATGAAAGTCCTGACTTGACTTTGTGTCCTAGGTACATAACTTAACCTCTTTGAGACTCAACTGCCTCACCTATAAAGTGGAGATGATTCCACCATGAAGTTTCTATCCAGAGTAAAGGGAATAAAAGCCATAATATGCTTAGCAGAGTGTCTGATCTGGAACATAGTACATATTCAATAAACGGCATTCATCTTTCCCACCCTGTTTGCTCAGATGTAAAAATAAATAAATAAATAAATTGTGTTATGTCTGAAATATCAAACGGGATGTAAGGGTACTACTAATCTCACACACATAGCACCTATTTCCAAGCAACTGCCACACAGAATCCTGAGGAACCAGCTTTGAGAATCCTGAACATAACCAATAGCCACCAGTAGTGATCAAAACTGGCAGAAGCATTAGAACCTACTTGTGTTACCTAGACTTGAAGGCTTTAAGATTACTTGTGATTCTCTAAAACAAAATAGCAACTAGAGTAAAATGATACAGGGTCACAGGACTGTAGGTGTGAGGTTGTCATT
Source organism: Bos grunniens (assembly GCF_055505025.1). NCBI lineage: Eukaryota > Metazoa > Chordata > Mammalia > Artiodactyla > Bovidae > Bos > Bos grunniens. The sequence goes on along the minus strand of NC_141168.1, from coordinate 46,463,588 downwards.
TGTCTTACAAAACTTTATTGGAAAATATAGTAAATGTGTGCATGCACACACACACAATCACAGTATGTTTTACTTAACTGAATCTTTATTCACTGTCCATGTTAGAAAAAGCAGCACATTTTTCTATTCACTATTTCCATCTACAAAAAATTATATGAGAGCATTTCAAGAGAATGGGCCAATGTCAGAATGAGGAAGAAAATTCTAAGTTTATAGCATTAATTGTATCACATACACATGTTTATACCATAATGTAGTATTAGATGTATAGTGTCAATATATATTTTAAACGGTTTTCCTTAGAAATGAACAGAGATCATTCTGTCATTTTTGAGATTGCATCCAAGTACTGCATTTCGGACTCTCTTGTTGACTATGATGGCTATTCCATTTCTTCTAAGGGATTCCTGCCCACAGTAGTCGATATAATGGTCATCTGAGTTAAATTCGGAGAAGGCGATGGCACTCCACTCCAGTACTCTTGCCTGGCAAATCCCATGGACGGAGGAGCCTGGTGGGCTATAGTCCATGGGGTCGAAAAGAGCTGGACACGACTGAGAGATTCCCTTTCACTTTTCACTTTCATGCATTGGAGAAAGAAATGGCAACCCACTCCAGTGTTCTTGCCTGGAGAATCCCAGGGATGGGGAAGCCTGGTGGGCTGCTGTCTATGGGGTCACACAGAGTCAGACACAACTGAAGTGACTTAGCAGCAGCAGCAGAGTTAAATTCACCCATTGCAGTCCATCTTAGTTCACTGATTCCTAGAATGTTGATGTTCACTCTTGTCATCTCCTGTTTGACCACTTCCAATTTGCCTTGATTCATAGACCTAATATTCCAGGTTCCTAAGCAATATTGCTCTTGCCGGCATTGAACCTTGCTTCTATCATGAGTCCCATTCACAACTGGGTGTTGTTTTTGCTTTGGCTCCATCGCTTCATTCTTTCTGGAGTTATTTCTCCACTGATCTCCAGTAGCATATTGGGCACCTACAGACCTGGGGAGTTCCTCTTTCAGTATCCTATCATTTTGCCTTTTCATGCTGTTCACGGGGTTCTCAAGGCAAGAATACTGAAGTGGCTTGCCAGTCCCTTCTCCAGTGGACCACATTCTGTCAGACCCGTCCGTCTTGGGTGGCCATATGGCATAGCTTAGTTTCACTGAGTTAGACAAGGCTGTGGTCCACGTGATCAGATTGGCTAGTTGTTTGTGACTGTTGTTTCAGTCTGTCTGCCCTCTGATCCCCTCTCTCAGTACCTACCATCTTACTTGGGTTTCACTTACCTTGGACGTGGGGTCTCTCTTCATGGCTGCTCCAGCAAAGTGCAGCCACTGCTCCTTACCTCAGATGCGGAGTAGCTCCTGTGTGATCCAAGTCTATGCTCCAACCAGTAACACTGAAGAAGTTGAAGTTGAACAGTTCTATGAATACCTAAAGGACCTTTTAGAACTAACACCCAAAAAACATGTCCTTTTCATTATAGGGGACTGGAATGCAAAAGTAAGAAGTCAAGAAACACGTGGAGTAACAGGCAAATTTGGCCTTGGAATACAGAATGAAGCAGGGTAAAGGCTAATAGCGTTTTGCAAAGAGAACGCACTGGTCATAGCAAATACCCTGTTCCAACAAAACAAGAGAAGACTCTACACATAGACATCACCATATGGTCGACACCAAAATCAGATTGATTATATTCTTTTCAGCCAAAGGTGGCGAAGCTCTATACAGTCAGCAAAAAAAGACTTGAGGCTGACTGTGGCTCAGATCATGACCTCCTTATTGCCAAATTCAGACTGAAACTGAAGAAAGTGGAGAAAACTACTAGACCATTCAGGTATGACCTAAGTCAAATCCCTTATGACTATACAGTGGAAGTGAGAAATACATTTAAGGGACTAGATCTGATAGACAGAGTGCCTGATGAACTATGAATGGAGGTTCGTGACATTGTAAAGGAAAAAGAAATCAAGACCATCCCCAAGAAAAAGAAATGGAGAAAAGTGAAATGGCTGGCTGAGGAGGTCTTACAAATAGCTGTGAAAAGAAGTGAAGTGAAAAGCAAAGGAGAAAAGGAAAGATATACCCATTTGAATGCAGAGTTCCAAAGAATAACAAGGAGAGATAAGAAAGCCTTCCTCAGCAATCAGTGCAAAGAAATAGAGGAAAACAACAGAATGGGAAAGACTAGAGATCTCTTCAAGAAAATTAGAGATACCAAGGGAATATTTAATGCAAAGATGGGCTCAATATAGGATAGAATTGGTAGGGAACTAACAGAAACAGAAGATATTAAGAAGAGGTGGCAAGAATACACAGAAGAACTGTACAAAAAAGAGCTTCATGACCAAGATAATCATGATGGTGTGATCACTTACCTAGAGCCAGACATCCTGGAATGTGAAGTCAAGTGGGCCTTAGAAAGCATCACTACGAACAAAGCTAGTGGAGGTGATGGAATTCCAGTGGAGCTATTCCAAATCCTGAAAGATGATGCTGTGAAAGTGCTGCACTCAATATGCAACAAATTGGGAAAACTCAGCAGTGGCCACAGGACTGGAAAGGGTCAGTTTTCATTCCAATCCCAAAGAAAGACAATGTTAAAGAATGCTCAAACACTGCACAACTACACTCATCTCATATGCTAGTAAAGTAATGGTTAAAATTCTCCAAGGCAACTTCGGTAATACGTGAACCGTGAACTTCCAGATGTTCAAGCTGGTTTTAGAAAAGGCAGAGGAACCAGAGATCAAATTGCCAACATCTGCTGGATCATGAAAAAGCAAGAAAGTTCCAGAAAAACACTATTTCTGCTTTATTGACTATGCCAAAGCCTTGGCAGTGTGGATCACAATAAACTGTGGAAATTCTGAAAGAGATGGGAATACCAGACCACCTGACCTGCCTCTTGAGAAATGTGTATGCAGGTCAGGAAGCAACAGTTAGAACTGGACATGGAACAACAGACTTGTTCCAAATAGGAAAAGGAGTATGTCAAGGCTGTATATTGTCACCCTGCTTATTTAACTTATTTGCAGAGTACATCATGAGAAATGCTGGGCTGGAAGAAGCACAAGCTAGAATCAAGGTTTCCGGGAGAAATAAAAATAACCTCAGATATGCAGATGGCACCACCCTTATGGCAGAAAGTGAAGAGGAACTCAAAAGCCTCTTGATGAAAGTGAAAGAGGAGAGTGAAAAAGTTGGCTTAAAGCACAACATTCAGAAAACTAAGATCATGGCATCTGGTCCCATCTTTTTATGGGAAATAGATGGGGAAACAGTGGAAACAGTGGCTAACTTTATTTTTCTGGGCTCCAAAATCACTGCAGATGATGATTGCAGCCAAGAAATTATAAGACTCTTACTCCTTGGAAGGAAAGTTATGACCAACCTAGACAGCATATTCAAAAGCAGAGATATTACTTTGCCAACAAAGGTCTGTCTAGTCAAAGCTATAGTTTTTCCAGTGGTCATGTGAGAGTTGGATTGTGAAGAAACCTGAGCACCAAAGAATTGATGCTTTTGATCTGTGGTGTTGGAGAAGACTCTTGAGAGTCCCTTGGACTGCAAGGAGATCCAACCAGTCCATCCTAAAGGAGATCAGTCCTGAATGTTCATTGGAAGGACTGAGGTTGAAGCTGAAACTCTAATACTTTGGCCACCTGATGCAAAGAACTGACTCTTTTGAAAAGACCCTGATGCTGGGAAAGATTGAGGGCAAGAGGAGAAGGGGACAACAGAGGATGAGATGGTTGGATGGCATCACCAACTCGATGGACATGTGTTTGGGTGGACTCCGGGAGTTGGTGATGGACAGGGAGGCCTGTCGTGCTGCGGACATGGGGTTGCAAAGAGTCAGACACATTTTAGTGACTGAACTGAACTGAATATATATTTTGGGTTACAATTTAAAAAAAAAAAAAAAAAACTGAGTACATCTTTTCAGTGAGGTCTGACTTGATTGTGTTGGTATAGCTGATTTAGATAATATGTTTAAAAACTAAATTAATTTTCATTTCATGTACCCTCTTGCTTATTTTATTCATTTAGTGTACTCTCTTGCTTATTTTTATCACTTTGTCTTTTATACTAAGGAAATATGTTGTTAAACAATGATAACAAAAATATAAAATGCTTTTACTAAGGTACACTTTCTATCAATTCATACACATTTAACATTTCAAATGAGAGAGAAGACGGTGCTAAAATTAATAGAAACCACCCAGAAAAATCTGTTCCTTTTGTTCCTATTTCTGCTTTATTGACTATGCCAAATCTTTGACTGTGTGGATCACAATAAACTGTGGGAAATTCTGAAAGAGATGGGAATACCAGACCACCTGACCTGCCTCTTGAGAAACCTATATGCAGGTCAGGAAGCAACAGTTAGAACTGGACATGGAACAACAGACTGGTTCCAAATAGGAAAGGGAGTACTTCAAGGCTGTATATTGTCACCCTGCTTATTTAACTTATATGCAGAGTACACCATGAGAAACGCTGGACTGGAAGAAACATAAGCTGGAATCAAGATTGCCGGGAGAAATATCAATAACCTCAGATATGCAGATGACACCACCCTTATGGCAGAAAGTGAAGAGGAACTAAAAAGCCTCTTGATGAAAGTGAAAGTGGAAAGTGAAAAAGTTGGCTTAAAGCTCAACATTCAGAAAACGAATTCTTGGCATCCGGTCCCATCACTTCATGGGAAATAGATGGGGAAACAGTGGAAACAGTGTCAGACTTTATTTTTGGGGGGCTCCAAAATCACTGCAGATGGTGACTGCAGCCATGAAATTAAAAGACGCTTACTTCTTGGAAGGAAAGTTATGACCAACCTAGATAGCATATTCAAAAGCAGAGACATTACTTTGCCAACAAAGGTCCATCTAGTCAAGGCTATGGTTTTTCCTATGGTCATGTGTGGATGTGAGAGTTGGACTGTGAAGAAGGCTGAGCGCTGAAGAATTGATGCTTTTGAACTGTGGTGTTGGAGAAGACTCTTGAGAGTCCCTTGGACTGTAAGGAGATCCAACCAGTCCATTCTGAAGGAGATCAGTCCTGGGTGTTCGTTGGAAGGAATGATGCTAAAGCTGAAACTCCAGTACTTTGGCCACCTCATGCGAAGAGTTGACTCATTGGAAAAGACTCTGATGCTGGGAGGGATTGGGGGCAGGAGGAGAAGGGGACAACAGAGGATGAGATGGCTGGATGGCATCACTGACTCGATGGAGGTGAGTATGATGCTAAAGCTGAAACTCCAGTACTTTGGCTACCTCATGCGAAGAGTTGACTCATTGGAAAAGACTCTGATGCTGGGAGGGATTGGGGGCAGGAGGAGAAGGGGACAACAGAGGATGAGATGGCTGGATGGCATCACTGACTCGATGGAGGTGAGTATGATGCTAAAGCTGAAACTCCAGTACTTTGGCTACCTCATGCGAAGAGTTGACTCATTGGAAAAGACTCTGATGCTGGGAGGGATTGGGGGCAGGAGGAGAAGGGGACAACAGAGGATGAGATGGCTGGATGGCATCACTGACTCGATGGAGGTGAGTATGATGCTAAAGCTGAAACTCCAGTACTTTGGCTACCTCATGCGAAGAGTTGACTCATTGGAAAAGACTCTGATGCTGGGAGGGATTGGGGGCAGGAGGAGAAGGGGACAACAGAGGATGAGATGGCTGGATGGCATCACTGACTCGATGGACGTGAGTCTGAGTGAACTCCGGGAGTTTGTGATGGACAGGGAGGCCTGGCGTGTTGCGATTCATGGGGTCCCAAAGAGTCGGACACGACTGAGCGACTGAACTGAACTGAAAGGTCAGTTGTACCTATTGTCTCCCTTATGGTTGGCTCGCAATCATTTATTTGAGTAGTGTACCAATGGCTGCCAGTCACATGATAAACTGAATGTAGGAGACTAGAAAATCCGAAGTTTCAAATAGAGCAGTCAGATAGATTATCAAAATACATTTTGTTGTCTTTTGTGATTTTACATTTGAAGACCACTATCTACTATTTGGTTAGGGAAAATTAAGAAAAATTAAATCATCTACCTTTCAATTCTGGCTTTTGCTGACATTACAAAAATGTTTTAGTGACTGTGATGCTTGTTTATGATTGTCTCTAAATGTAGTTTCAAAAGCATTTGATTCATCTGTCCCAACTTTATAGCCAATATCTAAAGCACCATTTTAACAGACATTTAATAAACAACTGGTTTCCATTTGATTTTGTTTGAATCACATCTCAGATAAATCCTGATGTCTCTCAGGTATGTATTAGCAAGATTTAAGAAGTCATAAAGAATATTCTGTAAAATGATAATTCATTTGGATTTATCTTAGCACAGCATTACCAATCTGCCTGCCTATACAAACTGACTCTGTGCGACCCCATAGACGGCAGCCCACCTGGCTCTGCCGTCCCTGGGATTCTCCAAGCAAGAACACTGGAGTGGGCTGCCATTGCCCTCTCCATTGTGTGAAAGTGAAAAGTGAAAGTGAAGTCGCTCAGTCTCGTCTGACTCGTAGCGACCCCATGGACTGCAGCCCACCAGGCTCCTCCGTCCATGGGATTTTCCAGGCAAGAGTACTGGAGTGGCTTGCCATTGCCTTCTCCGAATGGTGTAAGGGAAGGTATATAATAGAATCCTAAAATAAACCAGTAAATTAAGTAAGTTCTAATGATCTGATTTTGAAGTAATTACTGAATATATCAAGTAATAGACAATGTTATAACGAAAAGAGTGAGAATAGAAAAATAGTTTCCAGATACAAAATTTCCTTGCCTTTCTCCAAATTTTAAAGCTACCCTGGAGAATTTTTCTAAAATCAAATATTTCATAACTAGATGGTATCAAAATGTTCGCAGGTAGTTGGGTAATGTATGAAATTACATAAATACAAATATTAGTCAACATAAAACATATTGTGATTTTTAAGACTGTATGTATTTAAGGATAACAGTTGTCTCTAGAATGGCTGAATGCAGCACAAAACAATTGTACAGACAGATGGTCCATATGATATTGACATTTTTTAAATTTATTTTTCAGAAATGTGAATTTCATATGATCCCATCTTTTTTAAAACAAAAAATCCTTCTAAATGCAAACCATAAAATTAAATTATACCAACAAGTGGCAGACTGGACTTAAACTCTCTGAAGAAATACTCTTTTTTCATAGGAATGATTACATCAGAATGAATGTTTAAAGAGAAAGTTTTTTTTTAGTTTTTCTGAAAGTAGTTCAACAGGAGGAGTAAATTGGTCTGGAAATCTGATTTGTCTAGAGTCTAGACTACAATATTATTGTGAAATATACTAAGTACAAGCAAAGCATTTTCCAAAAAAAATTTAATAAAAAAGTAGATAGTATATTTGTAAAATAAACCTTTCCTATTCAACTCACAATGTCACCATCCTCCAATTATTGAATCATTCATTTTTAGCTATATCTATGTTGTATTTATAAAAGAAATAATAGAAATAATTTTCAAAGTTTAAAATATAATAAGACAATGTTACACTTGCCTTTTAACAGACAGCTTAATTTTTTCACTTAAAATGTATTCTCCATGAAAGTGATTTTAAATAAAAGAGAGAAAAAAATGTTTTTACTGTGCTTCAGAGATTTAGGGCAGTAACAAGTTGAGACTTTTCCTATTGCAACCCGTACCACCCTTTCTACAGGACTCCTTTTGCAATGCAAAGAGAAGGGAAAAAAAAAAAAAAAAAAACCTTTAATTTTCAGAAAGTGGAAAAGAAGCATGCAAAATGAGAGCAGGAGTAGGAATTTCCGATCTGAAGTTCAGACCAGGCTGTCATTCTGTGAAAATTGATGTGGTCACACCCCTAGAGGTCATACAAAAACCTTTCACCTGGGGAACTCCTTGAGCTGAAGAGCAAATGAAATCTGAGAGTGTTTAATAGCAGTGTTGATAAGAAGTAATGACACCCTGAAGTCCCAGACTCAGGGAGATGGTTGACAAGAGTAATTTACCTAACACTTTGGAACCTCTGGAGTCTCTGTCTCCTAATTATCTCCCTGTCTTGCCGTCTCTTCATTTATTCACCCCTTCTCCATGCATTGTCTTAAATTTTAAGAATATGCTTCCACAGTTTTGTTCCCTGACTTCTTAATTTGTCTGAGTCAATCTCTACAATTTGAGCACCTCCTCCACACATATACACGTATTAATGCCACATTTATATTTTCTTTCCTTTTCTCTCTTCCTTACTATGCTTATAACCTCCTTAAGGAACTGCATTGTGAAACTCTATTAAATTAGAATATTAATATTGATTGTACTTTTTAGAATAGCACATTTTCTTTTTATTGTAAAACTCAGGTGAATAAAATATCACCTCTTGTTTCTTTTTTAAAATTTCTATCTAATTTGTCTTTCACTTTTATTCAACTACCATTATATAACTCAGTGAACTGTAATGAAAAAACTTACACGAGTATGATGTATCCTTACCAAAATATATTTTGGCATAACTAAATCTTATGACAAAATCAAAGGGGGTAGAATGAATTGAGAGGCTGGAATTGACATAGACTTACCTTTGATACTATGTATAAAATACAATGAGAACCTACTGTATAGCTCAGGGAACTCTACTAAGTGTTCTGTGGTGACCCAAATAGGAAGGAAATCCATAAAAGAGGGAAAGTATATATACAAATAACTGATTCACTTTGCTGTACAGTAGAAACTAACACAACTTTGCAAAGCAACTATATTCCAATAAAAATTAATTTAAAAAAAAGAGGACCTAGAAACTCTCCCTGCTTTAAATACATTTCTGTATAATTTATCTATGGAATTTTGATTTAATCTTTGGAGTCACAGCAATAATTTAGGTAGAAAAAAATAGCTATAACTGATATTATTTTACCCCTCTCAGATTTATTTTCCTTTTTCCACTAATATGACTTTCCCTTTGTGCTTATTACAAACACATGACTTCAAACAGCATGCACTAAAAAGTCATTCAAGCATTTTGCACATTTATACTTTCAGCAAATCATTTAAGAAAATCCAACACCTAAAATTAGGGACAGTATTCTGAAAAGTCATAATTCATCAGTGCATTTCCTCCTTTGGCAACAATCAAAAGCTCTTTTCAGAGATAAATTACAATGCTTTGCTCACACAACAGACATCAGTTTGACTGGACTACCATGTCAGGCCACAAAATGACCTTATTAATTGAAAGTCACTGCAAGCAGCAGCAGGGATTTAACAAGATTGGATTCTCAAAGGATCGAAAGGCTTACTGAATCCAGGAAAAACAACTCTGAATATGGTACAATAGTGATGTGTGCTGGCTAATGATACAGTATTCATTTATGTCTTATTCTGATAGTCATGTATCCTGAAGGGTGAACAGGATCAATTATTAAATGTTAAAAGTTAATTAAGGTTGCAAGTATAATTCTTCTAGAAAATGGGATTTTCCCCCAATCACAAAACACTCTGAAAAAGTCAGTTTGTCACCATGATCTGAGCAAAGAATGCCAAAATAAAAGCAGTATTCAGCCTTGTTATCTAAAATTGCCCCCTAGCATCTACAGGTATGTGTGCATGTGTGAGAGCGGTGTGTGTGTGTGTGAGAGAGCAGTGTGTGTGTGTGTGTGTGAGAGAGAGCGGTGTGTGTGTGTGTGTGTGTGTGTGTGTGTGTGAGAGAGAGAGAGAGAGAGAGCGGTGTGTGCGTGTGTGAGAGAGGTGTGTGTGTGTGTGTGAGAGAGCAGTGTGTGTGTGTGTGTGAGAGAGAGCGGTGTGTGTGTGTGTGTGTGTGTGTGAGAGAGAGAGAGAGAGAGAGAGAGCGGTGTGTGCGTGTGTGAGAGAGGTGTGTGTGTGTGTGTGTGTGTGTGAGAGAGCAGTGTGTGTGTGTGTGGTCTTGCACCTTGTTTTTGTCCCTTAACCATTTATTCAGGATCTGGGAGCTTCTTCCCACTATTCATGAAGAGCTGTTTCATCCTGTGTAATGGCTCTGGAGCAATCCACAGAATTGATTTTACGTAATTTATTTCCCCTGCTATGTATCGTAGACATTGTTATTCTCATTATTATGAAATTACAAACAACACTGCAATGAATATCCCTGTATGTAAATCAACTTGAATATATGTGAATTTATTAGTAACAACATAGACACAGAATTTCTAACTCAAAGGTCACCCTCTTTTAACAGAATTCATCAAAATGTCATCCAGCAAAAAATACATGAAAAGACATTTCCCTAAAATTCACCAGCAGTATAATCACATTTTAATATTATTTAGATTAAAATGTTGTCTCCTTATTACTTTAATTTACAGTTTCCTGAAGAGTGTATTGAAAATGTCTTTGTATGTTACCTTTGTTTTTGTGTCTATTCTATGTCTCTTTTTATAGGTTATTAACATTTTTAGTTATATTATTAATTTTCATATAAATACTTAAGAATTAGATTTGAAACACACAAAACAAATTTTCCATGTTGTTATTTGCCTTTGACTCTTTATTTCAGCTGCATTGAAGCATAATTTACATGCAATAAAATTCACCCATTTTAAGTATACAGTTGTATTGTACCATGTGATATAGAATGTTTACATAACATAAATACCTAAATAGTATTCTCACTCCCCCTTTCATCCTTTCTCTCCTCTTCTCTTTCCAAGTTACCATGATCTGGTTTTTATAACTATATATTAGTTTTCTTATTCTAAAACCCTGTATATAAATGCATAGTATATACTCTTACTACCTGGCTTCTTCTGCTTAGCATCATGTTTTACAATTTGTCCATATTATGTCTGTAGCATAGTCGTCTTCATTCCTGAGCAGTATTATATTGTTTGAATATACAAAATTTGTTCATCATTTCATCAACTGATGGACACTTGATTTGGGTTGTTTCCAGTTTGGGGCTAATACAAATCAATTTATTTACAAGCCTTCATGTGACTATTGTTTTTGTATTTTCATTTTTTATATGACAATGTTTAACCTTTAAAAAAATTCAAACTGATTTCCAAAGTGTTTGGAAAACTTCACTCTCCATCCAGCAATATATGAGAAGTCTGGTTGCCTGATGTTATGTCAGTCTTTCACGTTAAGCTATTCAAGTTAATGTATAATGGTATCTCACTGTAGTTTTACTTTGAAATGCACAATAAATAAATATGTTGGATATCTTTAAATATATTTACTTTCCAGTAATATATTTTATGGGGATGTTGCTCAAAATTTTCTGTTGGGTTGTCTATTATGTTAATACCTTCTATATTTTAAAATTCTCCATTAACAAGTCTTATATATCTTTGTTGCATTTATCTCAAGTGTTTCTTGTATTTGTATACTATTACAACTGATATTAAAAAATTTTTCTTTTCTAGTTGTATGCTGATAGCGTATAGAAAGAGTTGCAAAAGTTACCTTAGTTTTCATAGTGCGCTGTGCATTCCTACAAGTTCCATAAATACTTGTACATATAGTTTCCAAATAAATAGTTTTACTTATTTCTAATATATGTGACTTTTATTCCTTTGAATGACACATATTATTGAGTAGCAATAGTAGGAGGTAATACTTATACATTTTTCTTGATTTTGGAGGTCAAGTATCCACTCTTTCAACATTAAATGTAATTTAACTCTAGATTTTTGATAATTTATTTTATTAACTTAAATAAAACTATATTCCTCTGCTAAAATATGAAATCTAGATTTGAGTATGTATTTATTTACATGTACACATGTAAATAAATGTATGTACACATATTTTTGTACTTGACATTGGTTTCTACTTTCTATTTGTGTACAATTACCTCATGTTGGTTACTTTGGCTTTATTTTACATTTTAAAGACTGTTACAACTAACTAATTACTTCCCCTGCCTGATCCCAATATTCTGGTATTATTACTTCTCTTTTTAATATATGAATTTTATAATCAGATTTTCTAGCTCTTCAGAAATTCTATTGTTTTTATTGGGATGTTGCAGTTTCAATAATTTATATGTTAATTTAGATAATATTTATTGTGATGATTAATGAGTCTATCCTATCCAAAGCATTTTTTCAAGTCATCATAGTGTTCTTCAATAGCATTTCAGAATCCTTCAGAGAGAGCTTGTCAGTTTATTGTTAGCTTTATTCTTACTTCTTTTATCTTTAAAACAATTTTTTTTGGTAAATAAGAATCTCCTATTGCAACTTCCTGAAGGGTCTGATTCCTTAATGACACAGCCTTTACTAGGTTGCTGAAGTCTACCCTCAACATTCAACATGTAAACAACATGTAAACCACCAAATTTCTTGAGGTCAAAATATAGTCCATATGGCATTTTCAGCCTCCAAATCCAATGAAGCCATTGATGCGTCCTCTCATAATAACCATCCTTTTGGAAATCATGATTGGGAAAGTAGCAAAGAGCAGAATTATGAGTACTGCTGCTGCTGCTGCTGCTAAGTCACTTCAGTCGTGTCCGACTCTGTGCGACCCCATAGACAGCAGCCCACCAGGCTCCCCCATCCCTGGGATTCTCCAGGCAAGAACACTGGAGTGGGTTGCCATTTCCTTCTCCAATGCATGAAGGTGAAAAGTGAAAGGAAGTCGGTCAGTTGTGTCCGACTCCTAATGACCCCATGGACTGCAGCCTACCAGGTTCCTCCATCCATGGGATTTTCCAGGCAAGAGTAATGGAGTGGGGTGCCATTGCCTTCTCCAATTATGAGAAGACAAAAATTCTGTAACTGAGTAGTTAAGTGACATAAGAGAAGACCACCTCCATTTCTATTGTTAAGTTCCCGGACATGTGTATTTTGGTCAACAGGTTAAAGTTCATATTTTCTCTATAGGATAGCACCCAACTCTTCAGGAAGTTGTCTCCCAACCTGAACTGTAATGTAAGTTTCAGTGAGCAATTCCACATTTCTGTAAGGCAGATGCTTTTAGATGTGAGGTCTGTGATAAGATCAGTGACTTACATGGGCAGAAGCATGTGAGAGACTGATCACCTCTAAGACATTCTGTAACCCAGTAGTGGTGATGATGGCACAAGCACTGCAGACTTGCAACATCAATACAAATCGGTGTATATAGAATAGGTATGTATTCTGATGAGAATACTTCATCTCAATGAAGAAAGAGTTTGAAAGTATCCCATCTTCTACAAGGCAGAAGATGGTAGAAAGTAGAAGAGATGCCCCTCATCTCTCGCAACAATGTTTTGGATTCTGTTATTGGCAAGCTGGGAAGTTGGCAATAGTAGAAGCTAGAGAATACATTGTCAAAGGCAGAGCCCTAGAAAACATATTTTTCAGGGGTTAGTTGCTATGATACAAAGAAGAACAGGATAGAAGAAGATATGAAAGCATCACATGACTGGCCCAGGAGTTTTCTCATGATTACCCTCATACATATTTCCACTCTTCTCTCACAAGACTTTCTTCCCTTCTACCACTGGATTTTATCTACTTTTCTTATTTTTCTTTAGACTTCTTAGTGCCCCCCCTTATACATTTAAATATACTTATACCCTATTGCTGATTGTTTTCAAGTGACCTCGTTGTACATTCTAAGTCACTTCAGTCATGTCTGACTCTTTGTGACCCCATAGACACAGAGAGCGCACCAGGCTCTTCTGTCCATGGGGATTCTCCAAGTAAGAATCCTGGAGTGGTTTGCCATGCCCTCCTCCAGGGGATCTCCCTGACCCAGGGATCAAACTCACATCTCGTATGTCCCTTGCATTGGCAGGAGGATTCTTTGCTACTACTGCCACCTGAGAAGCCAACTTGGAAGACCCAGTTATACATATCTATTCTTTTTCAAATTCTTTTCCCATTTAGGTTAATATAGAGTGAAACAGGCATGAAATTAATGTAATTCAATAAATTTTAAAATATGTATGCATATAAAGATCCTATGGGGGTACAAAGAAGAGAAGCCTTAAACCAAAGCTTTTGAAGTGAAGTGAAAGTCACTCAGTCATGTCCGACTCTTTGCGACCCCATGGTCTATACAGTCCATGGAACTCTCCAGGCCAGAATACTGGAGTGAGTAGCCTTTCTGTTCTCCAGGGGATCTTCCCCACCCAGGGATCAAACCCAGGTCTCCCACATTGTAGGTGAATTCCTTACCAGCTGAGCCAAAAGGCAAGCCTAAGAATACTGGAGTGGGTAGACGTTCCCTTCTCCAGGGGAGCTTCCTGACCCAGGAATCAAACTGTGGTCTCCTGCATTTCAGGTGGATTTATTCTGTGTCAAATTGTAGATAATTTATCAAAATACAGCATTAAAAATCAGGACAAGTTGTTAACTATTTCATTAATAAAAAATTATTTGCTGATGGTCTGATGTCCTTTGGTAAACAGCAAAAAATGTTAGAAGATGAACTGAATCTACCCTAAGGGTATTTAATCTACAAACATCTATCACTCTGTAAGAATCTGAAGAATGGGCAAATGTAGGTAACATTTTGGGTCAAATACAGGATCAGAGGAATAGAGGGGGAAAGACCTATTTAGATGCTTCTGAGGACTGATGTAGCAGGGCAAAGGCTAATAGAGTTTTGCCAAGAGAATACACTGGTCATAGCAATCACCCTCTTCCAACAACACAAGAGACGACTCTACACATGGATATCACCAGATGGTCAACACCAAAATAAGATTGATGATATTCTTTGCAGCCAAACATGGAGAAGCTCTATACAGTCAGCGAAAACAAGACTGAGAGCTGACTGTGGCTCAGATCATGAACTCCTTATTGCCAAATTCAGACTGAAATTGAAGAAAATGGGGAAAACCACTAGACCATTCAGGTATGACCTAAATCAAATCCCTTATGATTATACAGTGGCAGTGAGAAATAGATTTATGGGACTAGATCTGATAGACGGAGTGTCTGATGAACTATGGACGGAGGTTTGTGATATTGTACAGGAGACAGGGATCAAGACCATCCCCATGGAAAAGAAATGCAAAAAAGCAAAATGGCTGTCTGAGAAGGGCTTACAAATAGCTGTGAAAAGAAGAGAAGCAAAAAGCAAAGGAGAAAAGGAAAGATATAAACATCTGAATGCAGAGTTCCAAAGAATAGCAAGGAGAGATAAGAAAGCCTTCCTCAGCAATCAATGCAAAGAAATAGAGGAAAACAACAGAATGGGAAAGACTAGAGATCTCATCATGAAAATTAGAGATACCAAGGGAACATTTAAAGCAAAGATGGGCTCAATAAAGGACAGAAATGGTATGGACTTAACAAAAGTAGAAGATATTAAGACGAGGTGGCAAGAATACACAGAAGAACTGTACAAAAAAGATCTTCATGACCCAGATAATCACGATGGTTTGATCACTCACCTAGAGCCAGACATCCTGGAATGTGAAGTCAAGTGGGCTTTAGAAAGCATCACTATGAACAAAGCTAGTGGAGGTGATGGAATTCCAGTTGAGCTATTTCAAATCCTGAAAGATGATGCTGTGAAAGTGCTGCACTCAATATGCCAGAAAATTTGGAAAACTCAGCAGTGGCCACAGGACTGGAAAAGGTCAGTTTTCATTTCTATCCCAAAGAAAGGCAGTGCCAAAGAATGCTCTAACTACCACATAATTGCACTCATCTCACATGCTAGTAAAGTAATGCTCAAAATATTCTAAGCCAGGCTTCAGCAATATGTGAACCATGAATTTCCAGATGTTCAAGCTGGTTTTAGAAAAGGCAGGGGAACCAGAGACCAAATTGCCAACATCCACTGGATCATCAAAAAAGCAAATGAGTTCCAGAAAAAAATCTATTTCTGCTTTATTGACTATGCCAAACCTTTGACTGTGTGGATCACAATAAACTGTGGAAAATTCTGAAAGAGATGGGAATACCAGACCACCTGACCTGCCTCTTGAGAAATTTGTATGCAGGTCAGGAAGCAACAGTTAGAACTGGACATGGAACAACAGACTGGTTCCAAATAGGAAAAGGAGTACGTCAAGGCTGTATATTGTCACCCTGCTTATTTAACTTCTATGCAGAGTGCATCATGAGAAACACTGGGCTGGAAGAAGCACAAGCTGGAATCAAGATTGCCAGGAGAAATATCAATAACCTCAGATATGCAGATGACACCACCCTTATGGTAGAAAGTGAAGAGGAACTCAAAAGCCTCTTGATGAAAGTGAAAGAGGAGAGTGAAAAAGTTGGCTTAAAGCTCAACATTCAGAAAATGAAGATCATGGCATCTGGTCCCAGCACTTCATGGGAAATAGATGGGGAAACAGTGGAAACAGTGTCAGACTTTATTTTTGGGGGCTCCAAAATCACTGCAGATGGTGATTGCAGCCATGAAATTAAAAGATGCTTACTCCTTGGAAGGAAATTTATGACCAACCTAGATAGCATATTCAAAAGCAGAGATATTACTTTGCCAACAAAGGCCCGTCTAGTCAAGGCTATGGTTTTTCCAGTGGTCATGTATGGGTGTGAGAGTTGGACTGTGAAGAAAGCTAAGCACCGAAGAATTGATGCTTTTGAATTGTGGTGTTGGAGAAGACTCTTGAGAGTCCCTTGGACTGCAAGGAGATCCAACCAGTCCTTCCTAAAGGAGATCAGTCCTGGGTGTTCATTGTAAGGACTGATGCTAAAGCTGAAACTCCAATACTTTGGCTACCTCATGCAAAGAGTTGATTCATTGGAAAAGACCCTGATGCTGGGAGGGACTGGGGGCAGGAGGAGAAGGGGATGACAGAGGATGAGATGGCTCGATGGCATCACCCACTCCATGGACATGTGTTTGATTGAACTCCGGGAGTTGGTGATGGACAGAGAGGCCTGGCGTGCTGTGATTCATGGGGTCGCAAAGAGTCAGACATGACTGAGCAACTGAACTGAACTGAACTGAGGATTGATATGGAGAAGGAAATGGCAACCCACTCCAGTATTCTTGCCTGGAGAATCCCAGGGACATAGGAGCCTGGTGCGCTGCCGTCTATCGCGTCGCAGAGTTGGACACGACTGAAGCGACTTAGCCGCAGCAGAAGAGTGATGAATGGCAGTCTAAGAGATACGAAAACTGAGTAATTCCTGTAAATACCATTACCGAGTAGTCTTTCTAGCTAAGCAATGATTTCAAGTGCCTTGACTTTTAAATATGCATATGCATAATTTTTCTCAGTGCATCCTTTTTGACCTTATATGAAATTCAAGAACTTTTTTCTCTGTCCTTTCCACACATTTCTCTGCTTATGTTTATAAATTTCCACCAAAGAGAGCAGCAATCTTCATTGATACTTCTACATTTTAAACTGCAAATATCAGATGTGAAATAATAAACTTACAGCAATGGAAATCCACAAAATTGATCCATTAAATCAAATTTTCATTCTTTGGAATAAATCTGGAAAATGAGTACTTGGAGTAAATCATGATTTTTTAGGCCTCATATAGTTTAAGAATTTCTCAGGTGAATTGATGGGCACACACAGCTTTTGCAACCATCACTCTAGACACAGAGGTCTTTCATCTGGCAATTTTCTTGAATTTCAGTGTTATGTTTTATTCTTACTTTTACATCTATATTTTCACAATGTCTGGCATAGAGGAATAAAATTTTTATTGACTGAATTTTATAATAATCACAATAAATCAATTGGTTCATATAAAGCTAACATTTTAAGTAGATTTCAAAGTGTAGGTTTTCTTGATTTATCATTTACAAATAATAGATCATTTTCAACTGTTCTAACTTTCAACTGAGAGGTTTTAGAGGAATATCATATTCTCAATCATAGGCAGTTTACCAATTTCAGACTGCATAACAGAGGTTTTTGAAGGGGTAGTTTTCTAGTGACATCTACTTCCTCACTTCCCTTCCATTTCTCAATTTATTGGGCTTCGCTGGTATCTCAGATGGTAAAGAATCTGCCGGCAATGTAGGAGACCTGGGTTCAATCCCTGGGTTTGGAAGATCCCTGGAGAAGGGAATGGCTACCCACTACAGTATACTTCCCTGGAGAATTTCATGGACAGAGAAGCCGGGTGGGCTACAGTTCATTGTGGTCACAAACAGTCAGACACGACAGTGACTAAAGCTTTCACTTTCTCAATTTATTAGTCTCTTCCTCCATTATTCAGAAACAAGTCTAATTAATGACCTTGAAACTGCTACACAATGGACACTTTCAATCCTGACTTGAAGTTTGCATTGAGTAAGACAATGTTTTTCCCTCCTTCTACTTATTGAAGCTTCCCTTATTTGATTGTATGGACCCTCGATAATCCTTCCATCATTTTCATTCTTGGGGTTATTCTTTAAATATCAGTGTTTTTTGAGGGTGCTGTCATCATCCTCTTTTTACCTACTCTTAGTGATGTCATCCAACTCTAATAATCCATATACTCCCTGTGGGAGACAGCATTTTTCTTTAGAATGTTTCCTATGATTTCCATCATTCCCTCTATGGAGGGCAGATTATACTTCTTGGTCCTTCTAATGGTGGACCTAGCCATGTGATTTGTTTTGGTCACTGGACAATGAGCATAAGTCAACTTATTTGATGTACCCCAAGGTCTCAAGAGACATCATGAGCTTTTGCTAGCTCTTTTAGCATTTTGCCATTATCCACTATAAAAATTTAAAAAAAAAAAATCCCTTAAGAAATTTCTAACCGCAGGATAAGGAGACCCATGAAGCAGTGATGAGATGAATTGCAGCCTGAAGAAAATGCAATCTATTGGGTTGGCCAAGAAGTTCATTCTGTTTTTTCTATAACATCTTATGTAAATCTTTGAGCGAACTTTTTGGCCAACCCTGTAGTTCAGCAGGGCCACAGCTAATCCACAGACCCAAAATAAAAAAAAAAAAAAAAGTACTTGTCAGTAAACCACTGAGTCTTGGGACAGTTTCTATTTGGAATTTTTGATACAAGTATTTGCTACTATGCCACTTGCCACTTCTTTGTTAATGTCTCTCAAATCATTCTCCTGAAGCTTAAACAAAAATTTCAAACTCTCATTTTAATGTCCTCACCAGGATGCTTTGTGAAAGTGAAAGTGTTAGTCGCTCAGTTGTGTTCGATTCTGTGACCCCATGGACTGTAGCCAGCCAGGCTCCTTTGTCCATGGGATGTTCCAGGCAAGAATGCTGGAGTGAGTAGCAATTCCCTTCTCTAGGGGATCTTTCCAACCCTGGGATCGAACCCAGGTCTCCTCCACTGCAGGTAGGTAGATTCTTTACCATCTGAGCCCCCAGGGAAGCCCTGGATGATTCATAGGTATCTCAAATTTAATATACACAAAAATGAATTTACCTTCTCTCAAGGCAAGCTAATTTCTCCATGTTATTTCCTATTTCAGTAAAGAAGAATTGCATATGTCTACTCTCCAAGCATAAAAGCCAAAGCACTATCCTCTCTCCTTCTTCCTAGACTAGTTGTTGATTGATCAATCATGAATCCCCTTGAGAGTAAGATAATCCTATAAGCTACGATGTTTTTCTGTAGCATTTTATATATCCCTAAAAGCTACCTTAATTTTTTCATGAAACAAGGAAAAATAGAAACAAACAAAAAAAAATGTTGTTGATTATTTTTTTCTCCTCATCCTCAATGCTACTACATTGGTTTGAACGTTCATAATTTCTTACAAGGAACAATAGAAGTATATGTCTAACTTTCTCCACATTATTCTCCCATGTGTTTCTCCACTCTTCTTTCAGTGTTCCTTTTAGTGTCTCTTTGATCTACTTATAATCCTCATTTGCTAGCGATTTTCAGGGTAAATAAAATCAAAGAACATACAAGCCCAACTTGCTATCGAAATATGGTAACACACCTAAACATATATACCTGAGAACTTGGAGTACAGAATTCAGAAGAAGAAAATATGGTTAATTTTGTTCTTTCTACAGTTACAGGGTGTTTAAAATCAATAGGATTTCATGTTTAACAATGGCTTCAAGAAACTGAGTTGAATTGTCCCCAAATAAGCCAACAAACGGAAAGCAATGTGTAATTGCACCTAAGACTTATATCAGTCTCAACTCAATACAGAACCTAATATTAACATGTAAGAAAATCTCCTTTTATAAAATTATTACTAACCCAAGTGAGTTCTATTTTATGAGTTTAGCAGGTCTTTTCCTAAGCTCTTCAGTGTATTTGTTTTTAATATGCATCTATATTTTTTATGCCTGTGTTCAAGTTCCTCCTATAAAAACTATCACGTTTGGTGGATGGTCTGATTTTAAGAATTGTGTTTTTCTCTTTTCATATTGTATATCACCCTAATGTTAAGTCATTTTAATGATAACTTAAAATATGTAAGTGCTACTGGGTGACATTCTCATTATATGCTTTCTATTACAAATTCAGAATACTTTATTATTATATTTGAAGAGCTCTAAAAAATCAGTAAACACATCATAAAAGACTCTCTAAATTCTTCATGGATTTATCACCAAAATTGTATTTTAAAATACATAAATATTATGACAAACGCTTAATTAAAAACTCTGCTTTGAGGATATAGGTGTACAAATTAATAATCTTCTATAACCTAATAAAATACTGTGATATCTAGTACCTATATAATGTCATATATTTCACTTTCTTCTACAATTAAACTGGCTAAGGAATAATTCAGAATTAAAATAGTGACTTTACTTCTACTACTGTGAGGCACAGAGAATTCTTTGATTAGCAGCTGTGGCTATTGACAAAATTAGGCTATCTATTCTAGAGTATTGCTTTGTATTTTGGGAGTCCAAAATCATTTGGCGGAAGATTCAAATTCTAGGTATGTTTTTATAGATGTCATATTCTTACTCCATGTTTTCCTTTGGAATTATAGCCTAAAAGCCTTTAAGGCCTTAGAAAACATGAACTCTGAGGTCATTTGAAAAACCTTGAAATCAGTGATCCTGAGACAGTCCTTCCTCTACATTGCCTCCCACAGCATCACAGTGAAGCCTGCTATAAGGACTGAATTGTCCTTTATACTCTTATCTCCTAGTTCAAGTGGCATATGTGTGGTATCGACCATGCAGGATAAAACTTTATACTTAACCCACCAACTCTCCAATTGCACATACGTATAGTGCACTTAACTTCAATGAACTTCATTCTGCCTGGTCCTGGTTATCTTTTCAATTTATAAAGATTACTTTATAACTGTGCTGTGCTGTGCTTAGTCACTCAGTTGTATCCAACTCTTTGTGACCCCATGGACTGTACCCTGCCAGGCTCCTCTGTCCATGGGATTCTCCAGACAAGAATACTGGAGTGAGTTGCCCTGCCCTCCTCCAGGGGATCTTCCCAACCCAGGGATCAAACTCAGGTCTCCCACATTGCAGGCAGATTCTTCACCATCTGAACCACCAGGGAAGCCCAAGAATATGGTGTGGGTAGCCTATCCCTTTTCCAGGAAATCTTCCCAACCCAGGGTCTCCTGCATTGCAGACAGATTCTTCACTAGCTGAGTCACCAGGGAAGTCCATTAGGTCTTACTATTTACCTTATCTGAAATAATCTGTAAACTTAATGATCAAAGCCTTCATTTCAGGTTTAGTCACTGTTGGAAGACTGCTATATTCCAAACTTGACTGCTGTACGTTCTTAGAATTGACATTGATTCATTGTTAAATATACTCATCTTGAAGGGAAGTATTAAAACTCTGTAATATATCAAGATAGACTATGAATATTTTTAAACTTTTCATTTTTTAAAAAATTTATGAAAGTTATTGAAAGAACTTTATTCTTTATGTTCTATATGAAGTTGATATCAAATTCCTGATTTCACAAAGGGATTCTGAATATCGTACTGAAAGAGGTAGACTACAAATGTGTTTGTAGTCTATAAACATAACTTTATTTAAAATATTTCTGGTTTCTTGGCTTTTTAAAAAAATTATTCAATTTTTCTGTTGACTTAAAATGTTACTAATAAGAAACTTGCTAATTAATTGATCTAGCAGTCATTAGTCTTCAAATTGTAGATGGTGATTACTTTCAATAAATTTCTATTGACGTTAAAATTATGCCAAAAATTAAAAAAAAAATTATGCCAATAATGCCAAACTCTGGGCAAGCATGATATGTGCTTCCATATTTACTGGTCAGTCTAGAACTAATTAGAAAGTTATTGGGATACACTTTTGAATGAAACTGCCAATATCATTGAAAATAATAAAAAATCTCATATGCCCAAGGCATTTGATTTCTGCTTCCAAATTACATAGTTTTCAAATTCTGTAACAATCGTACAAAGTTAGTTCTCAAACTCTAACAATCATAAAGCATGTTTTGGATCACCTCACTATCAAAGAATGTTACAGCTAGAACAGACATTATAGATTAACTAATTCAAATTGATTAACATGCAAGGAAATCAGAGTCCCAATTGACAGAATATACTACCTTGAAAATGAAAAAGTTTGGATGGGACAGAGCAGAAATCAGAAACCAAATCTAATTATCAAACCAATGTTTCTTCTGGTTATTTGAGGAAAGGAGTGAGGATGCAGTTCAGCACTACGGAAAAAGCCTAGAGGGAAATTTTGGCAAGGTCCAATTATAGGATCAGACTCTTATTATCTCCCAGCACTGGGGGAAAGGAAAGGAAGGGAAGGGGAGGAGATGACATATCCAATGAAAATTAGATTCTTGCTTTTGTTTTATGTATGTACTTTTTCTCTTTAGATGCTAGTATGATTCTCTTATTCACTGAAATTAATTTACTGAAATATGCCTAATTGTAGATCTTTCTTTTATCTTTCCTTTCAGAGCCTCTTCAATTTGGAATACCTTGCCATTTCCTAAATAAAGATGTTTTCTTCTGCAGTTATTTTTCTTGTTTCTCCTCACTCTCTTGCTTTGAATATTGCTGTTTTTAACACTTAAGGAACTAACAGTCCTCATTTTCAGCAAATCTATGATCTTTTCTACAATAAGATTTAACTCTATTTCACAGAGATTTTATAATACAAAAGAAAGCAATAGGAATTGTAATATGGAATACCTTGCTAGATACATACTGCTTCCATAGTTACTAATATATGGAAAAAATTAGTTCTTAAAGATCAATAAATAAAGAAAATCCTATGTTTTTTAGAAAACAGTTTAGTCCTCCCTTATAATTTCAAAGTCTTTATTGTTCTAAATTCTGTTAGCATACCTCAAGCTCATCTTCTAACCAAGTTTAATACAATAATACCTGTCACTGCATACTATATTTTACACAGAATAAACCTTTTTAATTTTAATAATTGTTTTAATTTCTAAGAACTTCAGTTCTCTTATTTGGAACATTTTAGTGTTGTGTTACACTCTCTAAATGTCACTCTCATTATTAAATAGAAGATTTTAAAACCTGAGTATTTAAAATTATTTGATCTGACTGCTCAGAGGCCCACACTGTTGAACTTCAGGGTGGATTTAATTCATTCTAACTTATTTAATGTTGGTAATTATTAGCTCTTGTCAGAAATGGTAGTCACATCTCAGTTTTATCAATGCCAAGTAAAACAGATGAAAATAAAATATGAAAAACAAAAATAAAAAATATAAAATTTAGAAAACTTACTTTATTATTTTTGAAGCTTCAAGATCCAGTGTGACTGCCATGGGAGGAGGGATAGAGTTTTAAGCAAAGAAAACCATAATTTCACAAAAATTTATTCCTGTGAATTAGATGCCAGATGCTACAATGCTTTTTAGCTGTCTTCAGTAGGTGGTCCAGGCTCCTCGATGCCTATGTTCAAAGTTCATGTGACTTCTGTGAGATATTTTACTTTGAAGCTGCAGGCACTTAGCTAAAAGCCTGGGATTCATCTCTCCATCCCCTTGCCATGACTCCAAAGTCCATCTTTTGGTTCACAGTTTCATTTTTGTTTAATATTTATTTATTCATTTATGTGGCTGCACTGGGTCTTAATTGCAGCATGTGGGATCTTGTTCCTGGAGCAGGGATCAAACCTGGGCCCTATGCATTGGGAGTTTGGAGTCTTAGCCATTGGACCATCAAGGAAGTCCGCAAAGTTTACTTTGAATTAAAAGATGTTATTGGGATTCTAGAAAAGTTGGAATAAGGAAGGTTAAGGAATCTCTTTACCCTCCACTGAAGACTCTATTCCATCTAATGAGCTTTCTCAATGTAGTGTGTACTGGCATAGGCTTTAAATATCACATACATGATTGAAACATTTCTATTTTCTATCTATTATAGAATGCCTTAACCCTTAATACATTCAATGATACATTCTGGGAAATAAAGAGAAATATAATATAAAATATCCATAGCTTCAGTATACCATCTCAATATGTGTATTCAAATCCTAGGCTATACTTTCTAAACTGGAAATTTACTAAGATAATTTTTTGTGTGTAAACTTAGCCCATGCCACCTACATAAAAGGGCAAACTCATTAGAATTGCAAGTTCCTTGATAGCATGGTCGCAATCTTTTCAAAGACATTTCCCAGAATACTACAAATGCTCACTAAACTTTATTTTTTAATAGTCACAGTTCCCTGAATCTATTATGTTCTTTCAGGCCCTCTTATGTTGCTTAATAAGCCTGAAACATGATCCTACACGTCTGCCTAAGAAATATATTCCTGCTCATCTTTCTAGACTCAGTTCAAATATCTATTTTATGAAGACTGTTCTAGCCCCTTCTACCCTGTTTGGACTTCCACAATGCCTTTATTATTGGACTTATTTGATAGTCTGATTTATTTATGTGGATTTGTTCTATGTGACTCAATTTTCCACCACATGTGGAAAGTATAAGGCCTACTTTATAGGGATTAAAAATATCAATACTTTTCCCATCCCAATGGCCTGTTTTACAGACTGCATGGAGCCCTAGTGTTGGGCAATGTGTTCTGCTTATAACACTCCTCAGAGCTGTATTTTTGTCATTTAGTAATTAACTAATATAAACATTGAATACAAAAAATAGCTTGCATACATTTTAAATAATACTAATTGGACAAAAAATGTGAAGGCAGGGCTAACCCAAAATAACATTTTCCATTTGAGGGTTTTATCAAAACATTTCTTTGGCAATCTCAGCTCAGACCTTTCAGAGAGTCTCCTCCTATTTCCAGGTGGTACATCCTTTTCCCAAATTCCAGACCAATTACCCAGAGCTCTGAGCTCATTAGTTTGGTTTTTCATTGTTATTATTCCTAACTCAATGTGTCTAACACTTTCTGAGAACTTTAGATACATTAACTCATTTAATTGAATCCTGAAAACAACCCCTAGGATGTGGGCGCTATTATTATTCACATTTAATAAGTAAGGAAGCAGAGAAAAAAAGAAGAAATATCTATGACTCTGTAAATCTTCCCTGGTTCCCTTAAATTATATCATTATAGTATCAAAGTACTATTTTTATTGGTCACAATAAAATGGTTGTTGTTGTTTTTTAGTCGCTAAGCCAGTCCAACTCTTTTGCGACCCCACAGACTATAACCCACCAAGCTCCTCTGTCCATGAGATTTCCCACATAAGAATACTGGAGTGTGCTGCCATTTCCTTCTCCAGGGCATCTTCCCAACCCAGGAATCAAACTTCCATCTCCTGCATTGGCAGGCATATTCTTTACCAATGAGCCACCAGGGAAGCCCCCAATATTTTATTAGAGTAAATGTCTGATATTAAAATATTAACATTGCCTTATAGTTGCATAGTGCTTTATCACTTAGAAAACACTTTTATAAACATGATCTCATTTAGTTTTTGCAGTGACACGGTAATGTGAAGGATGAATCAAACTGAGGCCTAGCGAGATTAAAACAGAGCAGATTTATATCAAAGTGCTTATTTTATGCCAAGATACCATTTTATGTTTAAACAGGTCATTGTTGTAAGTTAAATAATGGTTCATTGATGACAAATTCTAATCTCTGAAAGAATATTATTAAGTTAGGAATTTGAGATGGGGAGATGATCTTGAATTACACAGTGGGCCCTTAATGCCATATCCTTACAAGAGAGATTGTGAGAGACTGCATAGAGAGGAGAAGCGATGGAAGAAGGAGCAGACAGAGATTTGAAGGCACTGGCCTTGAAATCTAGAATTATATGCAGCCACAAGCCAAGGAATGCTGGCAATCTACAGAAGCTGGAGGAGGAAGAAGCAGATGTTCCCCTAGAGCCTTAATAAAGTGTATGGCTCAGCCAACGTCTTGATTTTGGCCCAGAAAAACAGATTTTGGACTTTTGGCTTCTAGCACTGTAAGAAAATAAGTTTCTGCTATTTTAAGCTGCAGTGATTGTGATAATTTGTTCAGCAGCCACAGTAAAATAATACAAGCATGAACTGAAACGTATTTTAGTTCTGAACTGATTAGTGATTAAATAAGCATAGGTGCCCCTTAGTTGCTCAGTATGTAAGGTCCAAATTGCCTTTTCCTTCACCAGGGGATCTTCCCAACCCAGGGATCGAACCTGGGTTTCCTGCATTGCAGGTGGATTCTTTACTGACTGAGCCACCAGGGAAACCCCCAGAGGAATCTAGTAAATCACAATTCCTTTGCATTCAATAGAGAACAGTCTCTTAATTTCCCCAATTTCACAAGAAAGAATATCAACAATAGGCAACTGGTTGCTATTGCTTCAACCCTATTTTCCTGCTGCATCAATATTCATCTTATGACATACATCAAATGCATAAATAATTGCCACCTTTCAGCAATTATTGTCCTTGAAACTCTTTTGTCTCTAGATTAGTGTCTTCTTGACTCTCGTTTGCCTTCTCCTTTCCCATGACTCGTGTGTCACCCAACCATTTACCTCTCTCACTGAGTTTCTGTCCTCAAAGTTTTCTAGGACATTCCCCTCTTCTTCTTCTATACTCTCATACTATGTGATTCCCATCTTCCCTTAATTTTCTGTTTGATTTTTAACCACTTCTTTATTCACTTCCCTCTTCTGGTTTCCTGGTATTTCTACGAAATTTTTAAATTTACTTGCTTTGCTAATGTTTACTCCTCAGTTTTGTTTTGTTTTTTTTTAAGTTATTGCTATGAACTCTTTAGAATAGCTCAGTGACAACAACAAACTCCTATATCGCATTTGCAACAGAGTTGTACAGCATCCTTTTTTTCTAATACAGTTTTACATTTCTGAAAATGTGAAAGGGCTGTGATGCTTTGATTTGTAACAATGATCACTTTGCTGAGCTGTACCACATTCTGAGTCTGTGCCAGCATACTTTTAT
This sequence comes from Bos grunniens, assembly GCF_055505025.1. Taxonomy (NCBI): domain Eukaryota; kingdom Metazoa; phylum Chordata; class Mammalia; order Artiodactyla; family Bovidae; genus Bos; species Bos grunniens. The sequence goes on along the minus strand of NC_141168.1, from coordinate 46,436,355 downwards.
CTAAATTGAGCTGACACAGATTTTGAAGTAATTGTTGAAGGACCTTAATTTCTTATAATGCCCCTTTCACATCCTTAAATCTAGTTACTCTCTCAATTAAAGAAAGGGGACACCAGAGTGGAATCTTTATCAGTAGGTCCGAACCCTGATCTTTATAATGCAACGCCTGGGCCTTGTCACTGGGATCTACTGACAAAAGCGAAACAGCCATGTTAATGATTTAGTGTTCAGCTCCCAAACTAGTGTTCACCTAGTTTGGGAGGACTGACGGCTAAGCTTTGGAACTCTGCCTACCTGCAAATTTATAAGCGGTTCCTGGAAACAACCTACCTGAATTTTATTCATATATTTGCTTATTTATACCCTAATTCCAAAAAAGAATTTAAGGTATCTTATTGAGATAAGATATATTAAAAGAAGGTAAGACCAAAAAAGGGGAAGCACACTGATCATAATGTCATATACATGTGAAGGTGGGCCACAAATTCGGCACCAAGCTTTCTGAGCAGGCAAAATTATAACTCAGTTCAGTGAACTCAGCTCTTCTTCATCTGAAAAGTAGAAAGAAATTCCTCCCAAAGGTCCTTAAGAAAAAGATACTGCTCAGGAAATGAGCACTTTCCTTACATGTGTACTGCAAACTTCCACAGGGCCATTTACAATATTCATAAATAGAAGTCCCTGGTATCAAAATAAAGTATTTGTCAATAAAACACTAGTCTAAGGGAAGGTGAAAATTTCATTCGTTCAGTTCAGCTGTGCTATCAGGAAACCCACAGTCCAAATAATATTTCTGACACTTTCCAAATCTCTACCTCTGTTTTCAACTGTCATTTCTGATTATCACTGATAATTTCTGATCATATCTCTAACTTTCCAAAATCTACAGATCTGTCAAAGGCTAGTTCACATATTATGTTCAGGCATGTAATAGAGAGGATAAGAGCAAAGGATTTGGAGTCAGAAAGAACTAGGTTAGAATCCTGGCTCATGTATGTAAAAGCTGTGTGAACTTAGGCAAGTCACTTAAATTCTCCAAGCATCTGCTTCCATAGCTTTGAAATGGAACTAAAATTCTATCTCACTAAGATTACTAATAGCTTTAAATCTAATCATGGAACATAAGAACGCCATCAATAATAACTGTAGCTGGTTAGAAGAGCCTTTTTAAATGTCATTTCCCTCTTCGTGTTCACACGGAAGCATGACATAAAGATGCATAAGATATGCAGCCACGTTTCGCTTGTTTCCTATCACCTATGTGACATTACTGACCTTAGGTTAGTCAAATGCCCCAGAGATTCCTGCCCACTGGTGTACATACACCTTCTAGCCTGTGTCTGGGTTCCTGACCCACAAGAAATAAGATGATGAATTCTGTCAGTTTAAACAGCTAAATATGTGTTAATTTATTACATTGCAATAGAAAACTAATGCAGGTATGTTATCAATAGTTAAGCTTTATTATTTTAAGCTGCCTCAAGGATGAAAGGAGACAATAGCATTCATTTGTCAGCAATGTTGTGAGGGTCAGTTATGATTATAAGTGTTTATAAATACATGTTTATAAATACCAAACACTCTGAAATCTAGGATGGCATTATTAATCTCACGAACATACAACGCTTAAGGATTACTTTTGTATTCTGGTAATTTCTTCATGGCTCTTATCTCCCCTCATTATATTGTGAACTACTGAAAGACAGAGTTACTATCTTATGTATCTCTGGATCTGAATAAAAAATTCTTGCAAAATTAGTGATGATAGAAATCAGAATAGTGGTTTCCTCAACAGGGCAAAGGAGAAGATCAGACTGGGAAGGGACACTTGTATCTTAACCTGGGGAGTATATGTGCAAAATTCTTCAAGGTGGGCCCTTAATATTTGTGCACGTCATAGATTTTTTTGTACGTAAATTATCCACATTTTTAAAAAAGATTTTTTTGATGCGGACCATTTTTTAAAGTCTTTATTTAATTTATTACAATATTGTTTCTGTTTTATGTTTTGTTTTGTTTTTTTTTTGGCTGTGAGGCATGTGGGGTCCTAGCTCCCCAACCAGGGATCAAACTCATACCCTCTGCATTGGAAAGCAAAGTCATAACAACTGGACTGCCAAGGAAATCCTCCTAAATTATCCAATTTTTGATGATGATGTTGAACTCATTAATCCATGATGAACATAGTATTATTTTTAGTGGAATATATAATTTTTATTACTTAAGCAAATTTGACAGAAAATAAAATGGACACGCACTAGGTTTTCCAGGGTGAAAGCCATAGCAGCTGCTATACTACACTGTCAAAAATGGCAAGATGGATATTATAATATCCTGTCCCTGAGAGAGGGTCTCAGGCTTGTCAGGGAAAACTTTAGTGATAAGTGGCTTCAAAATAGACCTTTCTGTTTTCTATAAATGAATAAAGAAATAAGTAAATCAAGATCATAGAAGTAGCTCATTCAGTCCTATCTTGTGCCTAGGTATTTCTATATCTCAACACCCCAGAGCTCGATAAATTATTACAGAGTCACCAGCATGTTTAAAATTAAAATTATGTATTTAAATGGTCTTCATAAATTATTTAGCTTTCATTAGGAAAATAAAAGACATAATATTCACAGAACACTGAGGCCAACAGTAAAAGTAGCAATGGGCCATGTGCTTCTAGGGCTCTTTCTTGAAACAACATTGAACTCTCATTGGCAGTGTCAGCAGGTTAATGAAGAAATCTCTTCAGCATGGCACGTGTTCAATCCAAATTGACATTACTTGAGACATGGTTTTAACAAATGCTTGTTCATCAATACTCACCCTGCTGATTAACCTGAGTTAAAATTAGAAAAATGTCACTGGCTGCAAAGACTGAATGCCTGCAAAATTACTGCATGGAAGAGTGAAAGGCAACCATTTGAGGAAAATCAGAAGATGCACAGCATTCAGAGTCAGACCACTGCAGTGGTTTACTCCCTTCAGTGAATCTAAAGCATATTTTAGAAAGTAGTACAGTGGCCACGCCTTATAACTTCAATCTCAAGAAACCAGAAAAATCCTTTTATAATCACCCTTAGCTTTCAGACTTAGTGTCAGAACTTGAAGGGACAGAGATCACCAAATCCAAACTCCTCCATTTGCAGGGCAAATATATATATAGCCCAGAGCTTATGCTTCTGGAAGAAAAGAGGACTAAGAAAGGACTTATATTAAAATGAGAATAATGATTATATTAAGACAAATGTATCAGTGCAGTAATTAATTTTAAGAATTATAAACCATCTGCTGCTGCTGCTAAGTCGCTTCAGTCTTGTCCGACTCTGTGCAACCCCATAGACAGCAGGCCACCAGGCCCCGCCATCCCTGGGATTCTCCAGGCAAGAACACTGGAGTGGGTTGCCATCTCCTTCTCCAATGCATGAAAGTGAAAAGTCAAAGTGAAGTCGCTCAGCCGTGTCTGACTCTTAGCGACCCCACCATGGACTGCAGCCTACCAGGCTCCTCCATCCATGGGATTTTCCAGGCAAGAGTACTGGAGTGGGTTGCCATTGCCTTCTCTGATAAACCATCTACTTTATAGAAAATCTTGTAAAGGATTTTCTGAACTGAAAAACTGTTTTCAGTTCTCTGGTGAGATAACAAAAACTCAAAACTCTCTTCTGGTCACTGAGAAATCTCTGGTCTAGAAATACAGAGGACAAGAATAAATGTATTGTCACAAAACAATTTGTGGTCAGTGGAGTGGGAAAAGCAGAAAACAAAGATGGAATCTGACCAGGTTTAAGCATAAATTTAACTGTTTTTGTGCTCCATCACTCTGGTTTCCCTGATAATAGACATGCCTCCTTGAGTCAATAAGAAGTGACTATAAAAATGAAGTTAATGATAATCAGGAGGCTGAGAATTTGCAATTAGCAAGCCCTAATGGTAAAGGCCTGGAGAGAAACTTAATAACTGTTGGTGCTGCAGATAAAGGACGAGACTATGGGAGGAAAAAATTATCAAGTGTTTTATGAGGCTTTAAACTCATCTACATAATCAATCACTCCTTACTGCTGTACATATCTATTATTTCTTTCTCTAGTTTGGACATCATCAATATCAACATTTTGAATGTTCACAAATCCATCTGGTCTACCTAGAACTACTTGTTGGCATGGTTACCAGAAAGTTTTGATCTGGAGTGCTGCCAGTTTCAATGAATTGGTAAGCTAGGTAGACTGGCTGGAAATTACAGCAAGTTAGCCACTTGCTCTGTAGATCGCTCTCCCTGCTGCTGTCTAAGACTGTCAAATCTACTCAGAAGGTTGTTGGCATAGAAGCAGGGGTCAACGTAATAAATTGTGAAACACTATGGCACTAGTCCCTTGGACTGCAAGGATATCCAACCAGTCCATTCTAAAGGAGATCAGTCCTGCGTGTTCATTGGAAGGACTGATGCTAAAGCTGAAACTCCAATACTTTGGCCACCTCATGCGACGAGTTGACTCATTGAAAAAGACTCTGATGCTGGGAAGGATTAGGGACAGGAGGAGAAGGGGATGACAGAGCATGAGATGGCTGGATGGCATCATTGACTTGATGGACATGAGTTTGAGTGAACTCAGGGAGTCAGTAATGGACAGGAAGGCATGGTTTGCTGTGATTCATGGGGTCGCAAAGAGTCAGACACGACTGAGTGACTGAACTGAACTGAACTGAACTGATGGCACTAGTTACAGAAGCTAGCACCTAAACAAGTCTTCATGATTCCCTACCCAGTGTTCTTTCTATCCCATCAGATGTTTGCCCATGAATGTATCTTCCAAATTCACTTCTACCCTGTACAAATTCTGAATATATGTGTTTAACAATATAAACAGAAGCTAGAGACAGATCAAGTACAACAGTTACATGAACAGAGTGAGTCTGTGTGAAAAACCTTCTCATTCCACTTCCTGACTACCTTAAGTAGTATTCTTCATTTTCCATCACACTATTACCAGTTACAATCACATGTACATGAGGATAGCAATTTCCCTATTGGAACATTACCCCAGGTATCCGAGTCTTCAAGTTAAGTTTCCAATTGCTACTGTTCAATGTGATACAAACAACTCCATCCTCTACCCCACATTTTATTTTCTTCGCCTTCTCAACAAGTTGCCTGCCCTGTGCCACCTCCTCACCCACAAGGTATGCTCTTTGATCAATAGCAGCTAATAAACAATTTGCAAGCCATTATGTTTTCATGCTATAGAGTCAGAAAGATCAAGGTAATCTAGTTGAAGCTCTTCATTACATAAATGGGGAAATTTTAGCCCACAGAATTTTACTCTTTATCTAATATCTTTAAAGTAGTAGAACTACAACATGGAATTTTGGACATAGAACAGGGTGATTATTTTTCTACCTTAGTATAATATCTCAAGCCATACCAATTATGCTATCTCTATAAAAAACTGATTAACATGCAAAAATTATTATATGTTAACCAGAATGATTTTTTAATGTTCAAAAATAAAATAAAGTTAATCCACAGAGATACATTTATGTATAAAGTATACACTACTGTGAAATTTGTAAGAAAATAAAGGACTGGAACAATTCTTGACACTCTTAGCACTCTGTACAGTTTACCCTTGAATAACTTAGGGTTACGCATGCTGACCTTCTGCATAGTCAAAAATCCTCATATAATTTATAGTTGGCACTCCACATACATGGTTCCTCTGAATCCATGGTTCAGCATCTGTGGATTCAACCAAGCCAGGATCATATAGAACTGTAGTATTTACTACTTTTAAAAATTCATGTATAAGTGATCCACGTAGTTCAAACCCATGTTGTTCAAGGGTCGACTGTATTCTATTTCACATGAAACTAAAAATCATTTCAATTTTTCCACAAACTAAAACTATAATGTTCAGATACTTGAAGTCAGAATTTTCACAGGATACATTACAACCTGGTTTCTTTTTTTGCAACTCTTTCATCTAGAAAAAGTTTTTTTCTAGCCAAAAAGAAGAAATTGTCTGGACATATTCCACCTGATCCATTGATAAATAAAACTGCTTACATCTTTGAAAAACATTCACAGTAATTATTGGGAAGATATTCATTTTCTTCATGAAAACCAGTAATCTAAAAAATTATCAGACAGGAAAGGACAATAACAGGATAAAACTATGTTATAAGAGTAATGAAGAAAATTTATGGATGAATATAAAAGCTCTTGGATTGATAAATTGCATGGCAAACCCATGATCTTTTTTTTTTTCATGTAATGTGATAAACTACTGCTGTTTCTTTCTCACTGCCAACAGCATTAACCTTGTCCCAGTCATTCCCTCAAAATCCAGTCTTATTTAAAGTTTCCTATCTCTCTGACACCTATCATTCAGAGTAAGCAGTTCCCATTGGGTCTATATTCTCCAGGTTTTATAAACACACATTCTTCTTTTCCTTCCTACTATTTCAGTCTCAGTACCAATAAACCTAGTGTTTGCTTTCCCACTGTCTCATCAGTGGGAAGCATCAAGCACTTGACTGTAAGGGTGATGTTCCATAAACAAAGTCCAGGCTTATCATGTCTTTAAAAAAATTAAAATCATTCTTCTCTGAGATTATAGTTCAAATTCCTTACTTATGCATTTAAGAATCTGTGTGATTTGAGTGAAATCTACTTTCTTTCATTTCTCAATTTTCCCTTGAGGTCTCCATGCTCCAGAGCAATGCTGTTCCATACAGCTTGCTGCAATGATGGGAATGTTACACATCTGTCCTGTGCAATATGGTGGCTGCTGACTGTCTCTGCCTACTGACCACTTGAAATGTAACTCATGCAACTAAAAGTCAAATCCTGATTTTAATTAATTTAGATTTAGATTGTGCAGCAATGTGTTTCTAGTGGCTACTATATGCGACAGCTCATCTCTAGCGGTTCTCAAATTTCATCATGCCTCAGAGGCACCTGGAGGGCTTACGAAAACAGATTATTGGACTCTATTCCACAGTTTTTGAGTTTGTAGTCTGCGATGGAGCTCAAGAATTTGCATTTCTGAAAAGGTCTCAAAATATGTTAGTCTACAGTGCACATTTGAGAACCACTGACCTGACAAATTTAAGTCCTTATTTCTCTTGAACAGATCTAGTATGTACATGTATTTATATCTGCATAGATTTCTGTTCCATTCTATCTTGGTTCTAGTCTCTTAGAGGTCCATTGTCTCTTTCATAAATCATAAGTTACCTGAAAACAAGGACTTTGCTTTCTCATATTTGCAAGACCTAAAGACCTAATATGTCTTGATCAGTCATATAAACATAATAAACATAGAGGTTGTTGGATTAAATTAGAAGTCATTTTTTAAATGAACATTTTATTTTACATTGATTTTATTAATTCTAAATTTAAATTTTGGTTAGATTGAAGAGTTAGTGATAAAACTAGATAATCTTAATTTTAGAATTTAGATTACATAATTTTGAGATCCTCATGGTTCTCCATAAATCCATTCATGCAATTATACTCCACTTGCACTGGTAATCATATTTATGAAGTAAAAGTGACTAATATCACAGAAATAGTCGAGAGAAGCTAAAGTCACAGTATTATTAACTTTAAAAAATAAAACAAGCTGACTTCTCTGAGCAGAATTTTTAAAAGATGAAAAGCTTTTTTTAGCTGCTTTAAACTTTTTACACTAATTCTGATTTTCAAAAAGTGAAAATAGCTCACATTTTCTGTTGAAATAAGGCTCAATACAAAAAGAGTATGGTATCATTATATTGAAGCTCAAGGTGATACAAACACCAGGAGAAGAAATATTTTCAAGATCTCTTACAGCAGTGAGCCTAGTTAAAACCAGGCAATTAGTTCCTTACTGTGATCAGCCACCTTTAAACCTGCCATTTGAAAGAAACCACCTATAGAGAAATCACTTTCACTTCTTTTTAAATTATAGTAAGTCACCACCAAATTATTTTTTCTGCAAAGTGTGTATATATATATATATATATATATATACACACACACACACACAAAGAAGTTTACTCAGCATATTTTTAAAGCAAGCTTGCACTATATTAGAGATTCAAATAACATGTGGCTATTTCATTAACCAAATCACTCTTTCCCATTTTTCACACTAATATGGACCTTTGCATGAACATTAAAGAAATATGGTTAATGAATAAACACTCAGAATCATAGCAGAAGGATGAGCCTAGATGGCATCATCTGGCCTTAGTTCAACATTATCTGTTGCTAGGTAACCAGAGATAATAAAAGGAGATCTGAAGCAAGCCAGCAAATGAAATCCAGCCCCAGCCCATCTTTAATATTAGCTCTACTACCACCATTGAGTATGCAGGAGGTCCAAAATAAAAATGAAGCACCAAAATTGGAGGAGGTAAAGTTGACTTAACCCTGTGATTTAATGCCAACCTTTCTACAATAAAAGGCTTAGCTGGCATGAACTTCTCTAAGGAAAAAAAATATTCCATTTTGGGTATAGTCAATGTCACTTTGAACTCGAGAGTCATTTCTAACATTCTAAGACAGCCATTCAAATACTCACTCAGTAAATATGTGTCAGCTTGAAATGCATTCTGGAAGGGTCTTGGGGTGGGGACAGTTTGTTTTGGTTGATAGCATTTTTATTTTGTTGTCTGTTGTTTCTTGTTAAGGTAATTTATGATATAAGAATGCTAACTTTCTTTAGAAAAGAATACCTACATAAGCAAATCAACAAACAGCAATAGTGGGCCACGACTCCAGTTAAGGACCAAAGAGCACAAACAAAATTTAGATCTAGATTCAGAAACTTCTATGTTCTGTATTCATGGAACAAGACCTCATGGAACATGTGGGATTTTGCCCGGGTTTCATCTAAGGGAAAATAAGTTACATAGATAGTGACAGCAACTATCCACAAGGCAATGGGGATCCAAAGAGCCTGTGTGTTCAAGACAAAGTGATGCTTGCCTCAAAAAGAAAGTTCATTTTTATTTTTTAGTAGTACTTCATTGAAGTCTATTCCAAGAAAAAAAAAAAAGAGAGAGAGAGAAAAGAAAAAGGCACCTTTTGTACCTGATCTAATTAATCATGATGGCAAGCCTCTGAAGTGGGTACTATTATGTCAATTTTATAGATAAGGATAGATGGATAGACAGAAATATAGAAAGAAATAACTAATACTAAGACATTTAAAATTTGCCTAAATTCACACAACCAAAATCTAGGTATGCCTGATTTGCAAGTTCAAGTTCTTAATTACACTTCTACATTCCTACTATGAATACTAGAAGACAGGAGAACAATACAGGGTATGTAAAATTAAGATAAATTATCAGAATTCAAATTTGATTTGGTGATCCCATTCAATATGAATACTGAAAAAGATAGCTGTTTTAAGTAAAAGAGTGAAAGAAATTAATATTAAAACCATCAGAAGAAAATTTCTCAGTCTAACCAGATTGCCAATTTTTTTAAACAAGATATTATATTTTGTTGTACTTTATTATACAGACATCTCAAAAATGTATTTAACCAGTATGATATTATTGAAAATTTGATCATTTCCAAGTTCTTATCCACTATAAGGGGCTTCCCTGGTGGCTCAGAGGTTACAGTGTCTGCCTCTAATCCTCCACACACATCTTGACAAGTCTTTGTGATTATGTCTGTGAGCATATTTTAGGCAGGAACACGTATCTGTTATATCTACAGGAACAGGGTTAGGATTTTGCTACCACTGTAAGGACAGGGGACTCTGGTCTGCAGGGATGATCCTATAATGAGGCTGAAACACTATAGGCACTAACATAGAGTTAAGTTATTTTTATTCAAGATAAACTAATTTTAAGTACTAGAATTAAAAAAAACTGGATCTGAAGAGATACTTCTCAAGGGAATAAAGTGGATAATCACTGATTAGTGTTTCCTGTCAACCTTAATCTGAGATGAGTAAAGAGTCATGGTTTAGGTAGGACCAGATGAACCCTCAAAGTGACCAGTGAGTTGCATCAGCCCATTTGAGCTTCTACACCAAATGCACTCAGGTATGGCACACAGGTCTGGGCCTCAAGGATCAGGGGAGAAGATTTAATGTTATATCAAGTTTATTTTTTGGCACAAGGCATTTTTAATGGATTAGATTATGAATGTACAACAAAAAGTGATATTAAGATTTTCTACTGCTTACAAGCGACTAAAAGTCAGAGATCTTGCCTGACTTCTGATCGAGGGAGAAGAATAACTGTTCCAGCTGAAAAAAACTTTTAAGGAAATGGGAGAAACAAATGTGTTATATATATATATAATGGAATGTTATTCAGCTATGCAAAGGAATTGAATTCTGACATGAATTGAATTCTGAATGAGCCTTGAAAATATTATGCTCAATGACAAGCATTATGCTAAGCCAAACACCAAAGGACAAATATTCTATGATTCCACTTATATGAAATATCTAGACTAGGCAAGTTCATAGGGATAGAAAGTAAATTACAGGTGACCAGGGGCTAGACATTACTTTGCCACCAAAGGTCTGTCTAGTCAAAGCAATGGTTTTTCCAGTAGACATGTATGGATGTGAGAGTTGGACCATAAAGAAGGCTCAGCGCTGAAGAATTGATGTTTTTGAATTGTGGTATTGGAGAAGATTCTTGAGAGTCACTTGGGCATCAGAGGGCAAACTGACTGAAACCACAATCACAGAAAACTAACCAATCTAATCACATGGACCACAGCCTTGTCTAACTCAATGAAACTAAGCCATGCCATGTAGGGCCACCCAAGACAGACAGATCATGGTGGAGAGTTCTGACAAAATGTGGTCCACTGGAGAAAGGAAGGGCAAACCACTTCTCTTGCCTTGAGAACCCCATGAACAGTATGAAAAGGCAAAAAGGTAGAATACTGAAATATGAACTCCCCAGGTCAATAGGTGCCCAATACGCTACTGGAGATCAGTGGAGAAATAACTCCAGAAAGAATGAAGAGACGGAGCCAAAGCAAAAACAGCACACAGTTGAGGATGTGACTGGTGATAGAAGCAAGGTCTGATGCTGTAAAGAGCAATATTGCATAGGAACCTGGAATGTCAGGTCCATGAATCAAGGCAAATTGGAAGTGGTCAAACAGGAGATGGCAAGAATAACATCAACATTTTAGGAATCAGTGAACTAAAATGGACTAAAACGGGTGGATTTAACTCAGATTACTACTGTGGGCAAAAATCCTTTAGAAGAAATGGAATAGCCATCATGGTCAACAAAAGAGTCTGAAATGCAGAACTTGGATGCGATCCCAAAAACGACAGAAAGATCTCTGTTCGTTTCCAAGGCAAACCATTCAATATCACAGTAATCCAAGTCTATGCCCCAACCAGTAATGCTGAAGAAGCTGAAGCTGAACAGTTCTATGAAGACCTACAAGACCTTTTAGAACTAATACCCAAAAATGATGTCCTTTTCATTTTAGGGGACTGGAATGCAAAAGTAGGAAGGCAAGAAACACCTGGAGTAACAGGCAAATTTGGCCTTTGAATACAGAATGAAGCAGGGCAAAGGCTAACAGAGTTTTGCCAAGAGAACAAACTGGTCATAGCAAACACCCTCTTCCAACAAAACAAGAGAAGACTTTATACATGGATATCACCAGTCAATACTGAAATCAGATTGATTATATTCTTTTCAGCCAGTGATGGAGAAGCTCTATACAGTCAGCAAAAACAAGACCTGGAGCTGACTGGCTCCTGATTGCCGAATTCAGACTTAAATTGAAGAAAGTCGGGAAAACCACTGGATCATTCTGATCCAACCAGTCCATCCTAAAGGAAATCAGTCCTGAACAATCATTGGAAGGACTGATGTTGAATCTGAAACTCCAATATTTTGGCCACCTGATGCGAAGAACTGACTCATTTGAAAAGACCCTGTTGCTGGGAAAGATTGAAGGTGGGAGGAGAAGGGGATGACAGAGGATGAGATGGTTGGATGGTATCACCGACTCAATGGACATGAAGTTAAGCATGCTCCGAGAGATGATGAAGGACAGGAAAGCTTGGCAATCTGTAGTCCATGGGGTCTCAAAGAGTCAGAAATGACTGCGTGACTGAACAACAACAACAAGGGGCTGGGAGAAATGGGGAGTTAATAATTGTCTAATGGGAATAGACTTTCTGTTTGGGGTGATGAAAAATTTTGGAAATAGATATTAATGATGACTATTTAATGTTATGAATACACTTGATGCCACTGAATTGTACACTTAAAATCGTCACAAATGGCAAACTTCATGTCAAATATATTCTACCACAATTAAAGATAATATTAAAAGAGGAAATATGAGAGAAGAGAGAAAACTTCTTTGATAATAATACCTCATAATCCATCATGGGATTATGCAATACATATATATATGTGTGTGTGTATATATATATATATATATATAGCCATTTTCTAAAGGTAGCATGAAGGGAAATCAAGAAAACTCAGTGCACAGGGAGGAATGATGGGGCCTGCAACTTGGATAAACATATAGGAGGAACTACCTAACTCCAGAGGCTAGCGTGGAGGAGGGACTCTAATGAGAAGAGACAGCCAGAGGCAAGATCAAAAGAGTAGAATATAATGTGTCTCTGTGAGACTTCTAAAATTGTGTATAGAAAGTATGAGAAATAGTGGGGGAGGGTGGTTTACAAATAATTAGTATGAGATGGAGCATAATTCCCCATCCTCTAGAGCCCTCAATGGCCTCTAGGTAAGGGACAGGAAAGAGAGGACTGCCATTAAGGATTCTAGATAGGAAACTCGAACCAGCCCCCTTGTGAGGGTGACCCTACCAGGGCAGTTACAGCTCGGTTTGGCCCAGGCATACATGAATGCGACCCCTCTCATCAGGGTGCTGCAGCAATCCCTGACCATGTGGAAAACCAGAATAACAACAAACATAATGGGAAAGAATATGAATATATATAAATATATATATGGGCTTCTCTGATAGCTCAGTTGATAAAGAAACTGCCTGCAATGCAGGAGACTCCAGTTTGATTTCTGAGTTGGGAAGATCCCCTGGAGAAGGGAAAGGCTACCCACTCCATTATTCTGTCCTGGAGAATTCCACGGACTATAGCCCAGGGTGTCGCAAAGAGTCAGACACAACTGAGCGACTTTCATATGTGGGGGTGTGTGTGTGTGTGTGTGATTCTTTTTGTCATGATCATGCTGTCCTATGCAATTAATGTTTTATGAAACAGAATACATTGATACCCACTATGTGAATATATTTACCATAATATCCATTTTATTTACCATAACTTTATTCTCTTACTAACTTTAATGTTAAAATCTCTGACTTCTCATGCATGTGTACCATTTAATCCAGTTATCCATTCCTTCCATAAAATGTATCCAAAGACTTTAAGAATGGATTATTGAATGTAAAATTATAAAACCATGGAGTATTTAAGTCATAATGCAACAGTGAATTTAACCTATGATATTATGAATAAATATCTTTAAGCAAAGCTAGCTTAATGACATTATTTTCCTATGGACAAGGTAATTAGAAAGTTAGAGAAGTCTAAATGGATTATCCAAATAGCTTCTCAGATCAGATCAAATCAGTCCTGTCTGACTCTTTGTGACCCCATGAATCACAGCACGCCAGGCCTCCCTATCCATCACAAACTCCCGGAGTACACTCGGACTCAATTCCATCAAGTCAGTGATGCCATCCAGCCATCTCATCCTCTGCCGTCCCCTTCTCCTACTGCCCTCAATCCCTCCCAGCATCAGAGTCTTTTTCAATGAGTCAACTCTTCACATGAGGTGGCTAAAGTACTGGAGTTTCAGCTTTAGCATCATTCCTTCCAGAGAAATCCCAGGGCTGATCTCCTTCAGAATGGACTGGCTGGATCTCCTTGCAGTCCAAGGGACTCTCAAGAGTCTTCTCCAACACCACAGTTCAAAAGCATCAATTCTTCGGTGCTCAGCTTTCTTCACAGTCCAATTCTCACATCCATACATGACCACAGGAAAAACCATAGCCTTGACTAGATGGACCTTTGTTGGCAAAGTAATGTCTCTGCTTTTGAATATGCTATTTAGGTTGGTCATAACTTTCCTTCCAAGGAGTAAGTGTCTTTTAATTTCATGGCTGCAGTCAACATCTGTAGTGATTTTGGAGCCCAGAAAAATAAAGTCTGATACTGTTTCCACTGTTTCCCCATCTATTTCCCATGAAGTGATGGGACCGGATGCCATGATCGTTTTCTGAATGTTGAGCTTTAAGCCAACTTTTGCACTCTCCACTTTCACTTTCATCAAGAGGCTTTTGAGTTCCTCTTCACTTTCTGCCATAAGGGTGGTGTCATCTGCATATCTGAGGTGATTGATATTTCTCCCGGCAATCTTGATTCCAGCTTGTGTTTCTTCCAGCCCAGTGTTTCTCATGATGTACTCTGCATATAAGTTAAATAAACAGGGTGACAATATACAGCCTTGACAAATTCCTTTTCCTATTTGGAACCAGTCTGTTGTTCCATGTCCAGTTCTAACTGTTGCTTCCTGACCTGCATACAAATTTCTCAAGAGGCAGATCAGGTGGTCTGGTATTCTCATCTCTTTCAGAATTTTCCACAGTTTATTGTGGTCCACACAGTCAAAGGCTTTGGCATAGTCAATAAAGCAGAAATAGGTGTTTTTCTGGAACTCTCTTGCTTTTTCCATGATCCAGAGGATGTTGGCAATTTGATCTCTGGTTCCTCTGCCTTTTCTAAAACCAGCTTGAACATTAGGAAGTTTGCAGTTCACATATTGCTGAAGCCTGGCTTGGAGAATTTTGAGCATTACTTTACTAGAGTGTGAGATGAATGCAATTGTGCGGTAGTTTGAGCATTCTTTGGCATTGCCTTTCTTTGGGATTGGAATGAAAACTGACCTTTTCCACTGCTGAGTTTTCCACATTTGCTGGCATATTGAGTGCAGCACTTTCACAGCATCATCTTTCAGGATTTGGAATAGCTCAACTGGAATTCCATCACCTCCACTAGCTTTGTTCGTAGTGATGCTTTCTAAGGCCCACTTGACTTCACATTCCAGGATGTCTGACTCTAGGTCAGTGATCACACCATCGTGATTATCTGGGTCGTGAAGATCGTTTTTGTAGAGTTCCTCTGTGTATTCTTGCCACGTCTTCTTAATATCTTCTGCTTCTATTAGGTCCATACCATTTCTGTCCTTTATCGAGCCCATCTTTGCATGAAATGTTCCTTTGGTATCTCTGATTTTCTTGAAGAGATCCCTAGTCTTTCCCATTCTGTTGTTTTCCTCTATTTCTTTGCATTGATCACTGAAGAAGGCTTTCTTATCTGTTCTTGCTATTCTTTGGAACTCTGCATTCAGATGTTTATATCTTTCCTTTTCTCCTTTGCTTTCCGCTTCTCTTCTTTTCACAGCTATTTGTAAGGCCTCCTGAGACAGCCATTTTGCTTTTTTGCATTTCTTTTCCATGGGGATGGTGTTGATCCCTGTCTCCTGTACAATGTCACGAACCTCTGTCCATAGTTCATCAGGCACTCTATCTATCAGATCTAGGCCCTTAAATCTATGTCTCACTTCCACTGTATAATCATAAGGGTTTCTAAGACCACTTAATTAACAGGAACTTGGAAATCAGTTTTTTGGTTTGCTTATTTATTTCTTTGACAGCCAGAGGATCAGCTCAATCCAATTGTTGAACTTTACTTAACTGCAGATAAAAAGAACACTGGTACAATTTTCTGAAACATGTAGAAGTGAGAAATGCAGTTCCTATGTTTTAGTTATTTTAATCAATTGTTATATTGTATATATTGTATCTTATATTCAAATCAAGATTTATATTGCAATTCAATTGGTAGAAAAATTTAAGCAGCTTGTTTGATTGTCTTGGATAAATTTCTAGGCATCTATGGCTCCTCTGGGTGAAAAGCAGGAGTCTTGCTAATCTTAGCTTTCACTCCCTTTCCATCTATATTCTACTACCTCTAGTCTTCTCAGTATTCACCTCCTGCATAATGGCTAATGAAAAGACCTACATATAATTCCCCCTGCCAGTTCAATCTGCTCAGGCAGAGTCTTTTCATTACTAAGGTTTCATTACTTCAGGTTTTATACTAGAAAACTGGGTCTTTATTGGTGGGAGGCAATTTGGCATCTCTGAAAGAAGGATGTGAATATTTTTCATGTTCATCAAAGGGGCAATAGGTTAAAAACCAATTGAGAAAGAGTTCTATCAACATTGAACATTTATCTGTCCATCCTGACTGATTTGGCAATTGCTATCCTTCTGCTTATAATTTCCTTCTCTGTCTTCTCATGGTCAATGTCTATACATCCTTTAAAATCAAGTTTAGGAGGCATTTCCTCTGAAAGCCTTCCCATGAACATTAGACTGGATTTATGCAGCTGTCTCCCACCTAGATTTTAAAGTCCTTCAATACAGAGATTGTGCATTATTTCTGTTTGGATCATATATACCTATCACAATTCTTGTCACATAAGAGACACTCAAATAATGTGAGATGAACTGAAATGAACTGGACTTTCAATCTAAGTAAGTGATCCTATCACTGCTCTTACTCAGAAGCATGAGAAAAAGTATTTTCTTCCAATGTACTGTGCCTCTTTTACATCACACCTGCTCTTGCATATAGCCTTTTCTTCAGCCTACACTTATCACCACCCTCTTTCTCTCTGAGAGGAACAAGAGAATTCTACTTTCCAAGAATAATACCTATGTTCCCTGTGCACACATCCCACCATTACACCCTTTGTCTTGCAAAGCCTCACTCTTCTCCTGATTCATTTATTTTGCTTAGAAACATGTTCAGTTTACTTAGTCTGAAACTTTCTTAAGGGGCCTTATTAGCCTCTTAAACTATAATTCACTCCCCACTCACAGATTTTCCCAAACAAATCTTCAGGTATTAAAAAAAAAAAAAAGATCAAAATTATTTGTACATAAATGAGGAAGAGAAAGAGGGGAAGATATTGAGAAGCTGATTTGCAACTATTAGAGAAGTAGTGGGCTAGAGGGAAGCAACAAAATATACTGCTTATATAGAGACTAACATAGTACTTAATAAATTCTACTTGCTCACCAAATCCTATACATTAATAGAGTTGTTGCAACTCAGTCACTTACCATATATGAGCATTCACCTCAAACTTTTAAACTCTGAAATTTGTTTGGTATATACTTTAATTTCATGTTAGATATCTTAATTTTTAAGTATGGGTATGCAAAATGAGTGTTACATGTAAACTTCCTCTAAAAAAATACTTTATCTGCTTTTTGCAAATGTTTGAGAGTTTTAAGTCTTTATTGGATTTGTTTGTTGTATAGAGTCCATTTTATGTCAAAAGAAACATATTGGTCATGATTTAATTTTTTGAGGGGTTAATGAAGGAGGATGGTGGGATGGAGGGAGAGAAGAAGATTCAAGTTCCCTACACAGAAACAATATGGAGACACATGTGTCACTAGGAAATTATCTTCTATAGGGGAAGTTATCAAGCAAATAAATTATTGTGGCACTGAGAGAGTCAATTACTAGGTAAGCTGATAAGAAGTCTAGGGCCCCCGAGGAGGAGATAGGGGTCTGGAGCCCTTGAGAAGGAGAAACAGGTCTGGGGCTCTCAAGGAGAAAAGGAGAAACACTTTTTTTTTCTATATTGCTTTGTCTTAGTCAATATAATAATTTATCTTGCTTGAGGACATGTTTCTTCTTCATAAAAACTTCTGACTAATCTTGTTGTCTTAAGAAGTATGTTGTGGGAGTGGGTCTGGTAAATGTATATAAGGCCTTAGCAAGACTAGCGAGTGGGGGCACTCTCTGTCCCCCTTCTGATGTCTGTGTCAGAAGCATTCTCTGTCCCTTTTCATACCTTAATAAAACTCTGCCACACAAAAACTCTTGAGTGATCAAACCTGGTCCCTGGTCTTGAAGCTAAAACTTCTCCTTCGGAGATCATGAATCCGACATCATTCACTGTAAGCTGTCATCTTGGGGGCTCATCTGGGATCTTCAGACAAGGTAAAAACACTCAGAGATCTAGCCTCTCTGCTTTCTCAGTATGCGTGTTTTCTGCTTTATTTTACTAACCCTTCGGTGTGCTTGTGTGAATGAAAGACACAAACTGTGTGAAGCAAGTGATGAGCCCTGTTCTAGGGTTTTGAAGTCCCTCATAATGACTGAAGGCAGCCCCAAAAGGAGGGCCTTGTCAGGATTTATACCTACCTGCCAATGCCAAAATGCCAGTGTCCCTGCGAGGGGAGCAGCCAGAGATGGACAAAGTGTGTGGACCCAACTTTCCTTTCTCGGTCACCTTTTCCTGGTTTCTTTGACCATTTCATAATTGCGTGGGGAATTAGAACTACTAAATTAATCTGTCAGATCATAGACTTTCAGTGGACTTGTGATTCATGCTGTTACTATGTACTTTTACTTAGACTCCATGTATGGAAGCACCTAGCCTTGTTAGGAGCCAAGAGTTACAAGAGCATGTTTGGGAGCAAGGCGGAGCTCTAGCTCCAGGAACGTCTCTCAAGCTAGAGGTCCCTCTCTTGACTGCCTGCCTCAGGGGCCAGCGACCTGAAAGTGAGTCTTCGTCATGGCTATGCCTCCTAGCTATGTAAATAGAAGTACTGTTTGTGACCTTGAGGTTTTTGAGGGCACAGATGGGGAACTGCAGGATCTGGTCAGATTGGAAATGCAGTAAGTTTCTTCCTTTGGTAGCGTTAGCTATTAGTGGACCAGAGGAGGCTCTCTGGTGGCTTTTGTCTCAACTCCTTAGATATTTCTTTCTGTGGAAACTGTGGAAATGAACTAGAAGGATGGGCCCTAATAGCTTGAGAACAAAAATCACTTTTTCCTCCGTGGCCGATCCTCTACCACCTCTTTTGCTATCACAGATACTGGCGTGGTGACACTCAAAAGGGACATCTTGGGTTTTTGTTAGTCCCTTTATAACTCACTGCTTTTACTGCAGTCAGTGTGCACAGGCACACGTAAGAGAGATGCTTCCCCTAGTAGTCCTGGCTTGGGAAACATTCCAGGAGACTACTCTGCTCCACCCCAGATAGCATCAGAGGAAAAGGACTAGTCAAATGAAGGTCGTGGTGGTTTGGAACTAGAAATCAATTTGGGATCCCATCAGGTCTAACCCAGTGCATCTCCACCCTGCCTTGGTGGTAGAACCAGGAGGGATGAGTAAGGTGTCTGTGTCAGTAAGGGACAGACTAAGTCTGACCAGGGAAGGAAAGCTTCGGTGGAGAGTCTGTCTGCACCCCCATCTAGGGCAGGGAGGGACGCCTCCAGTGGGAAGAAGCCACAGCTGTGGATGCTGCTTTTTTCTCTCTTACAGATGGAAGCTGATAGTTCCAGAACCACTATTTTAAAATGTATTTTAAAAACTGGGACAAGTTTGATCCCCAGAGTTTAAAAAGACATGCCTGACCTTCTTCTGTGATATTGAATGGCCACAATGTATTTTGGAAGATGGGGAAAACTGACCAGTTAAAGGGCCTCAACTATAATACTGTTTTATAATTAGACTGGTTCTGTGGAAAATGAGAGAAATGAGTAGAAGTGTCATATACGTTGCTCTTTATCTCTCTGTAAGACTTGCCAGACTTAAATCCCAAGAATACAGATTTGGCTGTGAAACCTTCAGCTCCCTCCATCCTCTACTTTGCCCCTGTATCCGGGGCTCCCAACTGAACAGGCTGAGAACTGGGGCACCCTTCAAGGTGGGGTTGCTTCTGTCTGTAGAAATTCGAACAGTCCCAATTGTGGTTGAGACTGTCGAGAGGATCCAAAAAGGTACATAGAAGCCTTTATGGGACTAATTGTACTTTACGACCTTACTTGGAGAGATGTAATATATGTCTTGGGACAGATGCTGACTCCTGACTTGAAAACTTGAATTTTGTGGGAAGCTACTACTTTTGGAGATGAATGGGTTGAAAGTGAGATAAGGGGAAGGAGGGAACATGAGGTGGCAAGAATACACAGAAGAACTATACAAAAATGATCTTTATGACCCAGATAACCATGATGGTGCAATCACTCACCTAGAGTAAGACATCCTGGAATGTGAAGTCAAGTTGGCTTTAGGAAACATCACCATGAACAAAGCGATGGAATACCAGTTGTGGAGGCAATGGAATACCAGTAGTGGAGGCAATGGAATACCAGTTGAGCTATTTTAAAGTGCTGCACTCAATACGCCAGAAAATTTGGAAAACTCAGCAGTAGCCACAGGACTGGAAAAGGTCAGTTTTCATTCCAGTCCCAAAGAAGGGCAATGCCAAAGAATGTTCAAACTACTGCATAAGCACACTCATCTCACATGCTAGCAGAGGAATGCTCAAAAATTCTCCAAGCCAGGGTTCAACAGTACATGAACCACGAACTTCCAGATGTTCAAGCTGGATTTAGAAAAGGAAGAAGAACCAGAGACCAAATTGCCAACATCTGTTTGATCATTGAAAAAGCAAAAGCATTCCAGAAAAACATCTACATCTGCTTTATTGACTACACCAAAGCCTTTGACTGTGTGGATCACAATAAACTGTAGAAAATTCTGAAAGAGAAAGGAGTACCAGACCACCTGACATGCCTCCTGAGAGATCTGTATGGAGGTCAAGAAGCAACAGTTAGAAATGGACATGGAACAACAGACTGGTTCCAAGTCGGGAAAGGAATACGTCAAGGCTGTATATTGTCACCCTGCTTGCTTAACTTCTATGCAGAGTACACCATGCAAAATTCTGGACTGGATGAAGCACAAGCTGGAATCAAGAATTACAGGAGAAATATCAATAACCTCATTTATGCAGATGACACCACACTTATGGCAGAAAGTGAAGAAATAAAGAGCCTCTTGATGAAAGTGAAAGAGGAGAGTGGAAAAGTTGGCTTAAAGCTCAACATTCAGAAAACTAAGATCATGGCATCTGGTCCACTCACTCCATGGCAAATAGATGGGGAAACAGTGACAGACTTTATTTTGGGGGGCTCCAAATTCACTGCAGATGGTAACTGCAGCCATGAAATTAAAAGATGCTTGCTCCTTGGAAGGAAAGCTATGACCAACCTAGACAGTATATTCAAAAGCAGAGCTATTACTTTGCCAACAAAGGTCCATCTAGTCAAAGCTATGGTTTTTCCAGTAGCCACATATGGATGTGAGAGTTGGACTATAAAGAAAGCTAAGCACTGAAGAATTGATGCTTTTGAACTGTGGTGTTGGAGAAGATTCTTGAGAGTCCCTTGGACTGCAAGGAGATCCAACCAGTCCATCCTAAAGGAAATCAGTTCTGAATATTCATTGGAAGGACTGATGCTAAAGCTGAAACTCCAATACTTTGGTCACCTGATGTGAAGAACTGACTCCTAGGAAAACATCCTGATACTGGGAAAGATTGAAGGCGGGAGGAGAAGGGGACAACAGAGGATGAGATGGTTGGATGGCATCACTGACTCAATGGACATGAGTTTGAGCAAGCTCTGGAAGTTGGTTTGGACAGGGAAGCCTGGCGTGCTGCAGTACATGGGGTCACAAAGAGTTGGACACGACTGAGCAATTGAACTGAACTGAACTACTGGGAGCCAAGGGTTTCCAATAACAGAGCCAATTTGCTGGATGTATTCTTGAAGGACTCAAGGGAGCACATGCTGGGACTTTAGACTATGCTAAGTGAGCTGACATAGAAGAGGGAGAGAAGGAAACTCCTGGTAAATTTCTAGATAGACTATAGGAAGCTCTCCACAAGTTTACTGACATTGATCCCAAAAATTCAGAAGGAGAAGTAATCTTAAAAGACAGATTTGTCACTCAGTTGGCTCCAGATATCTGCCGTAAGTTATGAAAACAGGCTTTTGGAACAAATTAGTGTTTAAAAAGCTGTTACAGCTGGTTCAGATGGTATATTATGATAGAGAATACGAGGAGGAAAATAGGAGGCAAAAATAAAATAAAATAAGAACCAGGCAAAAGACTGAAGCCCCAACAATGTCTGTTAGACCTGCTCAGAAACAGCTTGAGAAAAAGACCCAGAAGAACCCAGGTGAAAAGGGATGGGCTTGTTATTATCATGGGAAGGAGAGGCATCTCAGGCAGGATTGCCCTTAGGATCTAAGCCACCCCCGGCTCCAAGTCCAGTCTGCAAAGGACCACACTGGAAGAGACTGCCCTCTGAGGCATAGAGCCCAGGGGTCAGATTCTCAAGACAATTGGGACTGAAGGTGCCCAGGGGCCCCCACACAAGCTCCCATCCTAATTACACCTAAGGAACCCCAGATATAAATAACTGTAGGGGACCAATCAGTCAATTTTCTTTTGCACACTCAGGCAACTTTCTCTGTGCTCATTGAAGCCCCTGGTCTGCTTTCCTCCCAATCCACTACTGTAATGGGACTGTCTGGACAAGCCAAACATTATTATTTCAGTCATCCTCTAAGCTGCAACTGAGACTCTGTGCTATTTTCACAAGAGATTCTGATCATGCCAGAGTCTCCCTCACCCTTTCTGGGGAGGGATATACTGAGAAAGGTCCATGCCTGTTTTCATAAATATGGAACCTGTTCTTTTAATTGAAGAATATGCAAATCCTATAGTATGGGCTGACAGAAAAACTGGGTTGAACATAAAATGCTGTTCCAATTTTTATCAAGCTCAATGACCCTCACTTATTTCCATTTCAAAAGCAGTATCCATTAAAGCCTGAGGTGAAGGAAGAGTTAAGACCCACCATTGAAAATTTAAAGGAACAAGGGCTATTAATTCCCTATAAAAGTCCATGCAACAGTCCTATTTTGGGTGTAAAAAAGTCAAATGATAAATAGAGACTTGTTCAAGATATAAAAATAGCGTCTAATTCTTACACTTTATTGTTTGAAATTTGTAAACAAGCCAAATATTGTTCAGTCACTGATTTGAAGGATACTTTATAGAGTTAAACGTATACTAAATCATACTCTACCTATGACTTTAAGACAATAGAGAGGATTCTTAAGTATTACAGCTTTGCCACATTTGGATTCTGGGTTATAGGGAACTTGCCCGGCCTTTATATAAACTTATTACTGAGACTCAGCAGGCCCAGACCAAAAAGCTGGGCCAGAGACTCAAAAGGCTTTTAAAGCTTTTCAAACTGCTCTCTTGCAGGCTCCCGCTTTGAGTTTGCCCACAGGATCAGAGTTCAGTTTGTTACTGAAAAAAAGCTATGGCTGCATTGCTTAAGGGTAATTGCTACTATTGTTTTGCTAACGCTTAAAGCTCCTAAGTTTACTAATGGGCAAAATCTTACTATACTTCTCATGATAAGTGGGATCTTAAGCTTTAAAGTTCAGAGCAACAGTGCTCCATCTTTAAGCTGCTGTAACTCAAGGGGTGTCAAAAGCTCTAATAGAATAGAATATCACTTACACTGTTCTTGGAGAACCTAATATTCAGAAAAAGTTGAAAAGGCTAATGACGTTATTAAGAGGCATCTGCATAAACCAGCTCAGGAAACACAAGACAGCTGGTTTCAAGTTTCACCCATAGCTTTAATGAGGGCTCAAACTGTTCCTAAGAAGAAGGGACTGTCTCTATGACAGACTGTTTTTGTGCACAGATATTGTAATAGATCCTGATGCCTTAGAATTAACTATGTGACTCAGCTTTCAGCTTTTCAACCTTCTCATCAACTGAAGGCTTCAAATGATGTGTTTCTCCACTTCAAGGAAAGGACTTTCTTCAGCTCTGCGAATACCTTCACCAACAACAATCATGTGACACCTCTTGATCTGATGACATCTAACAATCCTAAGATGGACTGATGTAACTATGGACATAATGTAACTTTTAATTTTGATTTTGTTTTAACTTGGTTTAATGATTATTTTGCCTTACATCTGTAACTGTAAAATGGGGTTTCTAACTGTCTGAAAACTTTTAAGTTACAAATGGTTGTTTAAGCTCCTACAAGTGACACAACCTCTTCCAATTATTACTTGGGGCCCCTAAAAAATATGTTGCCTCAACAATTTAGGGATGATGCCCCTCATCAGGAAATAGTTATGGAATGAAAATGGTGCTCCTTTCCCTTGGCAACATAATTCTCCTAAAAGAAAAGGGTGGCGGGTTCTCCTAAAAGAAAGAGAAAAGGTTCTCCTAAAAGAAAAGAGTCATTTACTAGATAGGTTGATAAGAAGTCCAGGGCCCCCAAGGAGGAGAAAGGGGTCTGGAGCCCTTGAGAAGGAGAAAGCGGTCTGGGGCTCTCAAGGGGAAAAGAAAAAATGCTTTTTTTTCTTACATTGCTTTGCTTAGTTAATAAAGCAATGTATCCTTCTCAAGGACATGTTTCTCCTTAACATGAACCTTCTGACTAATCTTGTTATCTTAAGAAGTATGTGTTGGAGTGGGTCAGGTAAGACCTTTCTATTGTTAGTTCTAATCTTGTTAATTTAAGATTTATGTTGTGGGAGTGGGTCTGGTAAAAAAAAAAGTACGTGAAGGCCTCGATAAGACTAGCAACTGGGGGCACTCTCTGTCCCCCTTCTGATGTCTGTGTCAGAAGCATTCTCTGTCCCTTTTCATACCTTAATAAAACTCTGCTACACAAAAGCTCTTGAGTAATCAAGCCTTGGGCTACCCTGATAGTTCAGTTGGTAAAGAATCAGTATGTGATCAGTAAGAATCAGTATAACTGTGTGGATCACAATAAACTGTGGAAAATTCTGAAAGAGATGGGAATACCAGAGCACCTCACCTGCCTCTTGAGAAACCTGTATGCAGGTCAGGAAGCAACAGTTAGAACTGGACATGGAACAACAGACTGGTTCCAAATAGGAAAAGGAGTACTTCAAGGCTGTATATTGTCACCCTGCTTATTTAACTTCTATGAAGAGTACATCATGAGAAACGCTGGGCTGGAAGAAGCACAGCTGGAATCAAGATTGCAGGGAGATATATGAATAACCTCAGATATTCAGATGACACCACCCTTATGGCAGAAAGTGAAGAGGAACTCAAAAGCCTCTTGATGAAAGTGAAAGAGGAGAGTGAAAAAGTTGGCTTAAAACTCAACATTCAGAAAACGAAGATCATGTCATCCGGTCCCATCAATTCATGGGGAAGAGAAGGGGAAACAGTGGAAACAGTGTCAGACTTTATTTTTGGGGGCTCCAAAATCACTGCAGATGGTGACCGCAGCCATGAAATTAAAAGACGCTTACTCCTTGGAAGGAAAGCTAGATACCAACCTAGATAGCATATTCAAAAGCAGAGACATTACTATGCCAACTAAGGTCCGTCTAGTCAAGGCTATGGTTTTTCCTGTGGTCATGTATGGATGTGAGAGTTGGACTGTGAAGAAGGCTGAGCGCCGAAGAATTGATGCTTTTCAACTGTGGTGATGGAGAAGACTCTTGAGAGTACCCTGGACTGCAGGGAGATCCAACCAGTCCATTCTGAAGGAGATCAGCCCTGGGATTTCTTTGGAGGGAATGATGCTAAAGCTGAAACTCCAGTACTTTGGCCACCTCATGTGAAGAGTTGACTCATTGGAAAAGACTCTGATGCTGGGAGGGATTGGGGGCAGGAGGAGAAGGGGACGACAGAGGATGAGATGGCTGGATGGCATCACTAACTCGATGGACGTGAGTCTGGGTGAGCTCTGGGAGTTAGTGATGGACAGGGAGGCCTGGAGTGCTGCGATTCATGGGGTCACAAAGAGTCAGACACGGCTGAGCGACTGAACTGAACTGAACTGAACTGAATCAAGCCTGGTCCATGGTCCTGAAGCTAAATCTTCTTTAGATATCATGAATCTGACATCATTCACCATACGCTATCAGCACCAATGAATACAATTCTAGATGAATAGGCAATGTTTCCATTTTGTGTTTTGACTATTTTATTATGAAATAAGAGAATGCCTAATGTGAATAACCCTGTAAGTTTTTACTGTGGTAGGTTATTTTGGCACAGTACCAAGCCAATACATGGCATCCTGTGTCCTCATCTTTGACTGATGCTGTACTGTACCACACTGACTGATGGGCCTTGTTGTGTGTGTATGTGTCTGTGTGTGGGTGTTTTAGTCTCTCAGTCGTGTCTGACTCTTTGTGATCCCATGGACTCCTCTGTTCATGGAATTCTCCAGGCAAGAATATTGGAGTGGGTAGCCATTCGCTTCTCCAGGGCACCTTCCTGACACACAGATCAAACCCAGATCTCTCACATCGCAGGCAGATTCTTTACTATCTAAGCCAACAGGGAAGCTCCAAGAATACTGGAGTGGGTAGCCATTCCCTTCTCCAGGGATCTTCCAGACACAGGGATTAAACCCAGGTCTCCTACATTGCAGGCACATTCTTTACTATCTGAGCCAATGGGATATAACATAATACAAGCAGAGATTCAAAAAATGCTGGTACTTTGGTGGTTATGTTCTTGCTTCTTTTGAAATAGGTCTCCATGTGAACAAGCCTAGGCTGGTCAGCCAGAGTGAGTCACTGTGTTGAGACTGTAAGTCCAGCTCAAATTGCTAACCAATAATTGAATAATTTAGTCTGGTATTTTTATCCCATGATAATTGTATTAGATAAATTAGTTGTACTAATGAGCTTGTAGTGAATATAAATTTTAGCAGTAATAGATAACTATGAATACTTAAGTAAAGCAATGAAGGGCTAAATTCAATAAGGTACAAGTACTTGTAACATGCTCCTTTTATCCTAGAAGTTCTTCAATAATGTTGAAGTTCTAAATAAACTCGTAAAAATAAACTATCTGCGTTATGATGCTCTTAAGAAAATACTTCTTACTTAAAAATACAGATATGTGTTTTATTTACTATAGTCTCTTACAGGAATATTTAACATATAGTAATATAGCACTGATTATTTAATTCACCTACTTTTTCCTTCTGATTTTAAATGCACACTACATTTTAAAGACTTAATATTCTTGAATATTTGAGGCTATATGTCATGTTTGTGGTAAGGATAAAGAAACTAATGACAGAAATTACAGTTTCTCAATCCAGATAATCTTAGGATATGCAAGAAATCAATGAAAACCTAGAATGATTTATGGGCTTATCTAATCAGTTTAAACTGTACTTCGTAAATCCCTTCTTCCTTAAAGAAAACCTAGTTAATATTTAGTTTCTTTAATTTGATACTTTCCTGAATGTTACACATTTTTAAAAATATAATATTTGTCTAAGGCAGAATTCAAGTCAACAAAATCATAACTCTATATTATAATGATTACATAGCTATATAAACTAGGGCATTTACTTATATTAAAATCAAGGTTCACATACTGGCAAATTTTACCTGGCTAAGCTATCACTGCTCTTCTGCCACAGAAAAATAGTGAGATAAAAGTGTAAATATAAAGATATTGCAGCATACTCTATTACTATCCTCTCCTGATGAGTAAAACCATTTTAACAACAACAAAAAACTTTAATGAAGCTGGCATAAGGCTTGTTAAAATATTATTTATACCCACAGAAGGCAAATTTCATCAGATATTTGTGATTAAAAATATCTTTCTATGAAAAAGTCAGATCTTCTTTGTTTTCTTATGCTTGTACTAATATTTCTTTATGCTTTCTCTGTTCTTGAGAGGATTATATGAGGTGAAGTTGTGAGAAAAGGATAGCTATGAAGCTGAGTGTCCAAAGGAAAAGAAAAAAAAAAAAAATAGAGCCAAGACAAGAGTGTAGATGAATCTGAGAAGCTAGAATATGGTCAACTATCAAAAGCATGTATGTTAGAATTAGAATTAGTGTTTATAATAAGCAGTAATATCATAGGGAATAAAAAGACAAAGCCAGACAAACATTCAAAAATCAGCTATGAAGGAAGAAAAAAACAACCATTTGCTGAGAGTCTACTAAGTACTGGATATTATGTTCATGTTTAGCCTAGATTACTTTGTTTATTCCTCACAACAACCTTCAGATGGAGGTATTATTGTTTCCATTTTATCAATATGGAATTGGGGCACAGATAAATTACATGACTTGCCTGTGTTTACTCATTTAAGTGACTTAAATAGAGTAGAAACCCAAGCATGCTGGGTTACAAATACAAAGCCTCTGCTCTAAATCTGGCATCAACAGCAAGAAAAGAGAAGAATGATTGCAGACTTAAGTTTCTGCCTCAGCCTCAGGACTCTTTTACTAGCATTTCCAGTCTCATACACTCAGTTTACTAACAATCCATTCTTAAAAATGGTTACTACCACTCCATATTCTCACCATGGTTTGTAAGTTGTCCGTGGAGTGGTGGTTTCTCTATCATATGTAACTATAGTAGGCTTGGATGATTTTATTCAACTCATCTATACGTCAGACTAAAATTTGTTGTTGTTCAGTCACTAAGTCACGTCTGACTCTGCGACATGGACTGCAGCACACCAGGCTTCCCTGTCCCCTCCACTATCTCCCAGAGTTTGCTCAAACTCATGTCCATTGAGTCGATGAGGCCATCCAACCATCTCATTATCTCTCCCCCGCTTCTCCTCCTGCCCTCAATCTTTCCCGGCATCAGGGTCTTTTCCAATGAGTTGGCTCTTTGCATCAGGTGGCCAATGTACTGAAACTTCAGTTTCAGCACCAATCCTTCCAATGAATATTTATGGTTGATTTCCTTTGAGAATAACTGGTTTGATCTTGCAATCCAAGGGACTCTCAAGAGTCTTCTCCAACACCACAATTAGAAAGCATCAATTCCTCAGCACTCAGCCATCTTTATGATCCAACTCTTACATCCGTAATGAATACTGGGAAATTAGCTTGTTATAAAATGAGCTATCCTTATATAAGAGGTTTTTATTCTTGTAACAAAATGTAACAATATGATACAACCACTGCCTCATACAAGGTTAAAGCCATATACAAATAGCTTGTATATGCATGGCTTTCCAAGGGAAAATCAAAATATCCCCAATTCCCTAGCCTGGCACATAGAAACCAAAAGAAATTTCATATTAGAAATAGCAAGACTAGTTAATCACCAGGTATACCATGTTACAGGCAGAGTTAAGCCTGTAGAAGAAACTAGCACACTTAGCACAACCTTCAACATAGCAGTAGCTCAATAAACATTCACAGTTTTAATGTTACAATGAGTAGCAAAATAGTAAAAATTGTATAGGAATAAATATTTCCCATTCTCTTTCACTTCTTTGTGGAAGGAAAACATGCATGCCTTGTGCTTTGGCTTAAAGCTCAACATTCAGAAAACGAAGATCATGGCATCTGGTGCCATCACTTCATGGAAAATAGATGGGGAAAGAGTGGAAACAGTATCAGACTTTATTTTGGGGGACTCCAAAATACCTGCATATGTTGACTGCAGCCATGAAATTAAAAGACGCTTACTCCTTGGAAGAAAAGTTATGACCAACCTAGACAGCATATTGAAAAGCAGAGACATTACTTTGCCAACAGAGGTCCATCTAGCCAAGGCTATGGTTTTTCCTGTGGTCATGTATGGATGTGAGAGTTGGACTGTGAAGAAGGCTGAGCGCCGAAGAATTGAACTACCACACAATTGCACTCATCTCACACGCTAGCAAAGTAATGCTCAAAATTCTCCAAGCCAGGCTTCAGCAATATGTGAACCGTGAACTTCCTGATGTTCAAGCTGGTTTTAGAAAAGGCAGAGGAACCAGAGATCAAATTGCCAACATCCGCTGGATCATTGAAAAAGAATGATAAATATAGTGCAGTGAAGGAAATAAGGTATAAAGAAGTTCCTATGAGAGTCAAGATGAGAGGAGGTTATTTCAGGACATATAATATGAATTCATTTTATCTTTGTTACACCTATGGCTGTCAAATTCACTGTTTGTTCCTGAGTATATATCAGGACTGGCTTGTCCTGTTAGAACACACCAAAAGTAAGTTATATAATGTGGAGAAAAATATTTAGATAGCCAAAAGCATCTCACTGAACAAAAATGAAGACCGAGGAAGAAAGTGTATGTAGATTTCTCAATGCCATTTCAGAATAAGTGATATTTAAAAAATAAAGTAGCCAAAACTCTATACCTAAGGGAGTCAAAACATGTAACATAAAGAAGGTCAACCCATTTAATTAGTATAGTCTTGAATTTACATGGACAGCTGCGCTATTGGTTTCAGAGCCCACTGAGCGCTCTGTCCAGTGTTAACTTGGGACAACATTACCAAAGCAGATTATTTATCTGATTTTGAGAGTAAGAACTTTCAAGAATCAGTCTTACACCAAATGTCTCCCAAGTTTTCACTCAGAATTATTTGAATAGCTCTACTGTGGTGAAATTTCCCATCTTAGAATACACGCATTTTTAGTACTTTGATAGTTAAGCTTCTTAATGATTGAGTCAAAATCTTATATTCATTTCTATTAACATATTTTTGTTCTAGTTCTATCCATATATAATGAGCAATTGGTCCTTTTCCTCCGCTGACTATTCAAATTTCAAAATCTTTGCTAAAACCTATTGCTAACTCTCCAGTTTATCATTCATCGTGTGATGACATTTCCAGATTTGTAATTATCCTAACTCCCTTTCTCTGAAAGTTCCACTTAAATTTCACACGTGAGTGTGTATAAGTACCACAGACGTGTATCCACTGGCACACATGACCTCCCAGGTCAGCGATTCTCTTACTGTCTATAGTGAAGTACCACTGAGCTTTTATTCCTCTCTCTCAAGGACCAAAGTTTTGTTTTAAAAAACAAAGTAAAATAGTGAAAAGACAAACTTTAAGCCCTGTTTGTTATTATTAGATTCATCTAACATGAAATTACTCAGTTGATTGTTTCCTCTCAATTTATTTCCTTATCTCATCATAAACTAGTAACAGTTATGGTTGGCAAGCAATTAGGGCCATGTTTGGATAGCGCTGTCCCAGGTAATAGATGCTGTGCTTAAATATGTGTATCTCATGCCTGTATGAGTATTGAAAGTAAATGCCTTCATTAAGACTCTATCAACCAAATTCACATGAACATCTATTAATCTAGACTATTTCATTCAGACCTACTATGTAGCAGAGAAAACTCTACTCAATATTTTATAGTAACCTATAAGAGAAAACATTCTGAAAAATATATCTATATATACATAATATATATATATACACACACATAACTAAATCATTTTTGTGTACACTTGAAACTAACACAATATTGTATATCAACTCTACAATAAAAAAATATTTTTGTTTATTTTTGAATGTGGTAAAATAAATAAATCCATCCAGGTCTGTATTATTGAATTTCTTTTCAAAATATAAATTCAGTAATCTTAACATATTATTATGACTGTAAGATATCAGTTTACTATGTCAACAATTCCTATCTTTATTTTTATCATAATTAAATAATACCTTTTCAATGTGAAAAGATGCAAAAATATGTAGTATATAGAGAATAAAGTAAAGCCATAATCCCATCCTTTAAAACTAGCAAATTAGGCCATTGCCTTTGCAATCAGAAAAAAAAAAAAGAATTTAAATCTAAATCCAAAAATTAATATATATGGACTTTAAGCAAATAATTTTTCTAAGGTCTCTCATTTTAAGAAGAAGTGATAAAATCCTCTCTATAGGTTAGTTGTAAGCATTAAATGTAAAAAAGTTATACATTTCTTAAAGGGCAAATATAATAAATGTTCCAGAAAGTTAAATATTATTAAACAGGTATAATAGTATGGTGTTCATTATCTGGTGTTTGTCGATGTTTTATACAAAATTGAGATTTTACTGTATTTAAACATATCCTATTTTTTTCACATAATATATTATGCAGGTATCCTATCACCTTAAATTGTTTTCTAAGAGGTCATTAGAATAGCTTCATTATTCTCTTCTCCAAAATATTAGACATCTTTACTGCTTCTGTTCCTTATGCCATTTTGAAATAAAGGTTTTTCTAACTTCATCCAAATTATTAATAAAAAGTATTGAAAAAGAAGTAGCAATCTTCTAGGTAATTGTTTCTTGAATTTGATTGTTTTTCTTTTAAAAGGAAAAGTGGTTTTCTTCTCATCATATGAAACCATAATATAAGCACTTTCAGAAGTATGTGAATCACAGTCTTTTTTTTTTTTTTTTTTTTTAAGAATGGCATGTCATTTCAGGGCTAAAATTTCCTACTTTTTGTGCCAAGAAGTCCATCTTACATTATCCCAAACAGGACTGAACAAACCACATCCTGCACCCCAAACCTAAGACACATCCTATGTTTTGTAAGTGTCATTGGGAGAAGCCACACACTAGTTCATGTATTGTCTATGGTGGTTCTTGCACTAAAATAACAAAAGGGAGTAGTATGACAGAGACTGGACAGCTTACAAAGCTGAAAATACTTGCTTTCGGGCACTTTATTGTGCTGTGTTTAGTCGCTCAGTCATGTCCAACTCTTTGTGACCCCACGGACTGGAGCCCACCAAGCTCCTCTGTCCATGGGGATTCTCCAGGCAAGAATACTAGAGTGGGTTGCCATGCCTTCCTTCAGGGGATTTTCTTGACCCAGGGATTGGACCCAGGTCTCCTGCATTGCAGGTGGATTCTTTACCATCTGAGCCCCCAAGGAAGCCCAGTCGTTGCCCTAGGCAAATGAGAATGAGAAATAGACTCAATGGACAAGTAGTACTTTTATTGCAAGTGATGACCCAAGATACCGTCATGAACTGAGGCTTAAACCAAAGACACTAATAGGAAAACTGGGTCACTGAGATACTTGATAGCAGAAGCAAACTCAGACGATCTTATGCCACAGCAGCCAGTAAAGCATTTCCAATACAGGGAATGAGTTAATGTCTAGAAAATGATACAATGTTATATTAACAGTTTTTCTACCTGGGGTTAATTTAGTATCTTTTACCTATAATTTAACATCGCTTAATTAAATTTGGGAACTTGGTAACATTATTTCTTTGCATATATATTTCTGTTTCTCCTCTTTCTGGAACTCTCATTAACATAGGATGAATCTTGACACTGCCCCATGTGTCATCTGAACATCTAAGGTTCTGATCATTTTTCTTTTGTCTTCTTTCTCTCTGTTCTTCCATTTAGAAAATGTCTATTGATTTATCTTCAAGGTGACTGATTTTTCCTTTTGCCAATTCACATGTACTGTTGAGTCCACCTAGTGAAATCACAGAGGATGAGATGGTTGGATGGCATCACCAACTCAATGGACACGAGTTTGAGTGAACTCTGGGAGTTGCTGATGGACAGGGAGGCCTGATGTACTGCAGTCACATGGGGTCAAAAGAGTTGGACACGACTGAGTGACTGAACTGAACATAATTTTTAACTCTAGGCTTTTCATTTGGACATTGAGGCAAGGAATAGATTCTCTTCTAGAGTCTTCTGAGCAACCACTGTCCTTACAGATCTCTTGATTTGGAACCCTTGGCCTCTGAAACTTCCAAAGAATAACTGTTGTTTTAAATGACCACATTTGTAATAACCGATTACGGCAGCCTTTAGAAACTAGGCCCTCTCCAAATTCGTGATACGGACTCTGTGAGCACAGTAAAATGATTGTTATTTTATGCTAGTAAGTTTGAGATGATTTGTTATGCAGTGATAGATACTGAAGCTGAAACTCCAATACTTTGGCTACCTGATGCAAAGAGCCAACTCTCTGAAAAAGACTCTGATGCTAGGAAAGATTGAGGGCAAGAGGAGAAGTGGATGACAGATAATGATATGGTTAGATGGCATCACTGATCCAATGGACATAAGTTTGAGCAAATTCCGGGAGATAGTAAAGGACAGGGAAGCCTGACATGCTGCCGTCCATGAGGTCGCAAAGAGTCACATATAACTTAGCCACTGAACAACAACAACAACAGATAAATAGATCTGTTCATGTGTATATATTTGGAAATCCTGATATGTTCAAAAGAACACCATTAACTATGCATTATTACTGTTGTGAGTTGTTCATCATCAACATTTTCATTAGCTGTTGTTCTCCCTTTCTCACTTTAAATCAGTGTGAATTGTGTTTTATTATTACTAGATTACTGGGTGAGATTGTTTGGTATCCCTAGAATGTGCAGTAGAATCTTTTGCAGATTTTATCCTATGATTTTCCAAATAGACTATAAGACATATACATATGTATCATAGCTTATTTGTGAATCTACGATTTTTTATTGTTAAAGATGGTATATAAATGTGTGTAAATATATACACATAAATATTAATACATATATATGTATATAATTTTGATAGAATTTCCACAATGGCAATTTATTTGTGGTGTGCCGCTTGCAAATTTTGTCATTTAAGTAAACAGCAACATAATAATAAAACAACTTACTGTGTAATTACTAATTTTATTAGACAATATTGTAATATGAAAATAAGGTTATTCAGTCATGTTCTTCTCTTACAAGCTAAATAAAAACTATTTTTCCACTGAATGAGAAATAATTATGGGATAATTTTTTTTTATAACTCAGGACCCTTAAGTTAAAAAAAAAAAAGTTTTACCAGTTTTACACTAGCTGCCTCTATATCCACTTGTACACTATAAACTGACCAGAATTTCACTTATGAGTGGTATTATAGAGCAAACAATTCTTTCTTGCATAAGCAATCTTTGTGACATGCCTGACTTACATTGCTGCTGCTACTGCTAAGTCACTTCAGTAGTGTCCGACTCTGTGCGACCCCAGAGATGGCAGCCCACCAGGCTCCCCGTCCCTGGGATTCTCCAGGCAAGAACACTGGAGTGGGTTGCCATTTCCTTCTCCAATGCATGAAAGTGAAAAGTGAAAGTGAAGTCGCTCAGTCGTGTCTGACTCTTAGAGACCCCATGGACTGCAGCCTACCAGGCTCTTCCATCCATGGGATTTTCCAGGCAAGAGTACTGGAGTGGGGTGCCATTGCGTTCTCCGTGACTTACATTAGGATCTATAAAAACTGCCAATTTCCTCAACTGTCAGCCTAATTGCCCTTTGAAAAGGAATAGCAGGTTAATTTGGCAAGAGTTGAAGTTACTAAAGATATTAGCTAATTGCATTTTCTTTTCTAAGTACACTCAAACTATTTGCTTAATAATTCATTTTAAAATTAATATAACTCAAGACTAAGCTCTTTAGTTCTCAACTTCTGAAATCTAATTTACTCTCAACTGGAAAATCTTTTGAGGGGGCCTATCTCCATGTTTATGGTAACCTTTTTAGATATTTCCAATAATAAATACAATGTCTATTTAATCAAAAATCAAAAAATAACAAACATCATTCTGGATATTTTTTGTTGATCAAAGTGAAAGTGAAAGTTGCTCAGTCGTGTCCGACTCTTTGCGACCCCATGGACTATATATGGTCTATGGAATTCTCCAGGCCAGAATATTGGAGTGGGTTGCCTTTCCCTTCTCTAGGAGATTTTCCCAACCTAGGGATCAAACCCAGGTCTTCCGTATTGCAGGTGGATTCTTTACCCCCTGAGCCACAAGGGAAGCCCACAGTCTAATCCTTGGTTAAACTGACTACAAATGTTGCTTTCCTCTAGGAAACTGGAGGAAATAGCACAGAAAATGTGTTTGTCTTCTGTTCATTGTGTCCTCATTCTTATGTGTTATATAGAGTTCAGTAAATTTCTTTTTAATTTTAGAAGTAAAATTTAAAAAGTAAATTCCTAAATTCCTCTGGCTGTCTGTAAGCTTTCATTCTAAATGAAAGAAGTTCACACACACACACTCATGAAAAAGAGAGTTTTAGAAAAACCAAGTCTTTTTTTTTTTAAATATTCAATCCTAAACTGTTAAATACCTGTTTTCTTTCCGATACATTGACACTTCTGCTTTCCTTTGCTGTTTATGGAGAGAAGTATAATTAAGGTGACTCTAGCTGCTATAACACAAAAAACGCCTCAAACCAAAGTCCAAAATAGTTGTTCTTATTAAGCAGATGCTCAAGTTCCAAGTGGAAAATCAGCACCTATTCTCTTTCTGTGTTTTGGTTCCACCATAGTCACATATGTTTTCCAAGGTTACCGTGAACATCTGTGTCAAGCCAACATGCCAGGAGAGAGCATGGAAGGCCTCCCCTGAAGAATTATATTCACTATGGCTCAAACTGGTGCACATCACATTTGCTAACATTCCAATCACCCACTTACTCACAGGACCACAAATACTCACAAGGGAGGAAAAGCAATGTAGTCCAGGTTTATGCCAAAGAACAGTGAAACTGACCTGAAAAACAGTCAGTCCTTTTCTGATATTAAAAGACAAAGACCAAAGGGTTAAAAAAAATAATGGATAGAATAGATACAAGTCATCTTATACAATTGTCCTTTTAGTGAATTATTCAGATTTGCTACTGATATCTATCTCAAATGATGTAAAACATTAGATGATTTTCAGGTTACACATTTGTTATTAGGTCAAATTTTTACATTAATCAAGGTAATTATCCAAGAAAACTCCAACTCCGTATCTTCAGCATATATCAGTATTCATAATTATAACAATATATCTATATAAAAAGCATATTTAAAAATATAAAATATTTATAGAAATTTTCTATAAAATATTTATAGAAAAATATTAAATGCAGTCTCTGGGGGAACCACACTTGTCTCTCAGTCACTGATATACCTCAACTGCCTAGAAATGTATCTAGCATAGAGTTGAAACAATAAACAATGTTTGGATGGTTTAAATAAATGCATTTTGTAAGCGCTTTCTCATATACAAACATACACAGAGCTCTAGCTCCTTGAGTTGGTTTATAGTACTATATGAATATGATAATTGAGCAGACAGTTGGAATTTTTTCAATTGACTTTTTAATCTGTTTGAAAAATGTATTTTTATACAATGTTATAACTTTGCACCCATTCTCTTTTTTTAAACAGAAGAAAATGCTTTAGCTGTCAAAAAACCTTGATATTCATTCTTTCACTTCAATACATGACTATCCATAAATTTATAAAATGGCACTGAACACCTGTTTTACCTAACCAAACCAGTAAGAGTGGTATTTTTTTTAATGTTTGTGTTCATCTTTTTTTCTCTACAACAGATTTCAGTTAAGTTACTCTGCAACACAGGCTTACAAAAAACTATAGAAGAAAAATTTCCCCTATTATAATAATAATAATAACTACACACCAGTTATGACCAAAGTTTAGGAACTTTTTTTAAAGTAAGCCAGAATTAAACCAAAAGACATTTACGTTAAGTTGATTAAGCATATTGCACAACTATATGTATAAAGTATGCCACTCGTGTTTATCAAAAAGTTAAACATAGAATTACCATATTATCTAGCAATGCCTAGTTATATGCCCCCCAAAATTAACAGGTACTAAACAAAGACATTCACACATTTATTAACAGCACTATTCACAACAGCCCCCCAAAAGTAGAAGCAGCTCAAATGTTCATCAACTGATGAATGAATTAACTAACTGTAGTAAACACACACAATGAAATATTATTTAGCCTTGAAAAGAAATGAAACACTGATATATGTTATCTTGAGGATGAACCCTGAAGACATTATGATAAGTGAAAGAAACCAGACATACATTAAGTATTGTATGATCCCACTGACTTGACATCATTTTGATATTTGGCAAAACTAATACCATTATGTAAAGTTTAAAAATAAAATAAAATTAAAAAAAAAAAAACCATAGAGATAGAAGGCATATTAGTGGCTGCCAGGGACTGGCAAGAGATAGGACTGGAGATAATGTGCTTAGTGCACATACGGTTTTATTTTGGAGGGACAGAGACTTCAGAGTTTTAGAGCTAGATGGGACTGGGTTTTGTATAACATTGTGAATGTACTAAATAAATGCTCACCTTAAATGATAAATTTTACGTGAAGTTCACCTCAACAAATTAAAAGGTCACTCTTCTTTAAAAATAATATAAATATAGCTATCTGTAAATCTATATGTTAATATGTACATAGGAAGAAAATTCAGAGAAATACATGTAAAAATTTTTAAATGGTTTCCCTAGATTTGGAATTATGGGGTTTTTTTTCTCTTTTTGAATTATTATTTCTATAATTTTACAAAGGGGAAATATTGTCACCTCAGAAATCTTATATATAATAATGATACATGCATTGTAACGAGAGATATAGTTTGTAGACCAACTGTTAATATTCCTTAAGTGTGCATTTTATTTGAGGCTGTTGAAAGTAATATATGTGGTCTTAGACTGACTCTATAAGAAGAGTGAACTAGGAAGGAGAGCTGGAAATGAGTACAAAAGTTATCTCTAAAACACTTCTATATCAGATAGAATTTGTAGGCACTTTCCTTCTAATTATACCAAAAGAATTATACATACAGTAAATTTTATAAGCAAATGTATATATAGTTGGTCATGTGTAACCTTGAAAATAATAATAGTATACTCTTGAGTTTTAGAGCCAAAGACCCAAATTTAGAAACAGGACTATATCAACTCTTTCTTTATGGGGGGAAGGCCCCCCCATAAAGAAACAGATATTTTATAATTTCAGGACAACTTCATACTTAATTCAAGAACAGCATTTTAGATTCAGATGCTGGTCTGCGGAGTAGGATTATTATAGTAGGCAGATGATTTCCCAATAATGTCCTGTTTACATCTATGAAGACTGAAGATGATGAGATATTACTTCCACGATTATGTTATATTCTACAGCACAGTTGATCTTAAGTATGGAGATTACCTGCAGGGTCTTATCTAATCTTATGCTGCTGCTGCTAAGTCACTTCAGTCATGTCCGACTCTGTGTGACCCCATAGACAGCAGCCCCCCAGGCCCCCCCATTCCTGGGATTCTCTGGGCGAGAACACTGGAATGGGTTGCCATTTCCTTCTCCAATGCATGAAAGTGAAAAGTGAGAGTGAAGTCACTCAGTCATGTCCGATTCTTAGTGACCCCATGGACTGCAGCCCACCAGGCTCCTCTGTCCATGGGATTTTCCAGGCAAGAGTACTGGAGTGGGGTGCCATTGCCTTCTCCGATCTAATCTTATGAGGCCTTTTATTTATTTATTTATTTTCTTATGAGGCCTTTTAAAAGCAAAGATTTTCTCCAGGGAGCAACAGAAGCAGATGTCAGAGTTCAAAGCACAAGAAGGATGTGGCATGCCATTGTTAACTTTAAAGATGGAGAGGGCCCCAAACAAGGAATGAATAATGAATCAAGAGCCTGAGAAACAACCTCAGTTCAACCACTTACAAAGGAAATGGGAACCTAATTACAAAACACAAGGAACTAAATTCTTCCACTAACAGTTGCTGCTGCTAAGTCGCTTCAGTCGTGTCCAACTGTGTGCAACCCCATAGACGGCAGCCCACCAGGCTTCCCCATCCCTGGGATTCTCCAGGCAAGAACACTGGAGTGGGTTGCCATTTCCTTCTCCAGTGCTTGAAAGTGAAAAGTGAAAGTGAAGTCGCTCAGTCATGTCCGACTCTAGAGACCCCACTGATGGCAGCCCACCAGGCTTCTCCGTCCATGAGATTTTCCAGGCAAAAGTACTGGAGTAGGGTGCCATTGCCTTCTCCATCCACTAACAGTAATGACCTTGAAAAGAACTAAAAACTCTAGACAGTAACATAACTGGCTAACTTAATTTCAGACTTGTGAGGTCCTGAGTCAAAAATATAGCCATACTACCCAAGACTTCTGATTCATAAAACTGGAGATAATAAACGAATGTTGTTTCAAGCTGATTGTTCAACACAGTCAATTAAATTTGTGTTAATTTATTACACAGTAATAGAAAGTCAGTATAATTACTAACTACCTAAATGATCCCCACAAACACACTGAAAAAAACTGTCAAGTGCCACATAAAATGTACCCACCACTACCTTGTACTAACTTGCCCTCTCTACCAATTATATCATTAAATAGTTTTCAAGGCAAAGAGCATCTAGACACAGGATCCCTGTCTGATAGGGCAACAGCAAGATTGGATCAAAGGTCATGGAAACTATCCTCAGATGATAGGAAAATCCAGAAATTAATGAATGAGACTTAAGAAAAAATCCCTGGGTTAGTGCTCTCTGACCCAGTGTCAGTGAGTGAATTAGACCTATCTAAAAGTTACTCAAGTAACTTTGCCATAGAATATGATAAGAAAGTATGGGATATAAGAATATAGACTTTGACAATGCATATATACCAAGCACAAACCAAGTGGATTTGGAGGAATAAAACTGGGCCTCCAATCCCTGGAGAATTTCCCTTAAACTGAAGATCAGGGAGGTCTCACCATGGTATAGAGAACATATCCTTCAAAATGCTGCATGCCCTTTTCCTCTCATTTTTGCACATCTGTAACTTTCCAGTTTGATATGTGTAGGGGGGGGCATATAGTGAAAGGGCCAAGGATTCTCACCACTAGGAGAAAGTATCCCCAATTTTACATTAATATTCTGAACTCGATTAATATGAATCAGTCACACAAGTTCAACCAATTTTGGGTGCCTTAGATAATTTCTCAACCTATGAACTGTACCCTGGCCTGAAACGATCTTTGATTATTATCACACTACAAGATGCTACTGGTCAGCCGGGCAGGCTATCATATGAATTCTTAATCACATTGCCTGTGTTATAAATGTTTTTAATGTGAAAGTAATACAAATAGTATGGACCACAAGTAGTTCAAATAGTGTGACGAAATCTTATGAACATATTTTCCAGTATTGTTGACTATTAACTCATTTTTATATGTATACATGTTTATATATATACATATGGCCTTGTTTTATATATACTCCACCCACTTCATTATCTCCCATTATCTTCATTAATACACACACACACACACACACATTGGGAGGCTTGTGTTGAACCAAATCTTAGACATTCTATAGTTTTACTACAATTTTTTCAATATAGATTTATTCAGTTCAGTTGCTCAGTCATGTCCGATTCTTTGCAACCCCATGAATAGATTTATTAGAAGTCATTAAATTTTTAGTATACACCTCTAAAAGATAAGGGCATTTTAAAAACATGACCATGATATCACTATCATGCCTAAAAGAATGTAATTTCTTAAAATGATGAAATATTCATTTGACGCTCATATTTCTCAGTCTTTTTCAAGTTGTTTGTTTGAATCTGGATTCCGCAAGATACAAACTACACTTATAGAACTTCTAAGCATCTCAGGTAAGAACACCATGAGGTCTACGTATCCCCTAAAGGAAGACAGTCATTTTACAGCATATCTCCAATAATCTATTCATCCTACTTTGAAACAGATATATACAGAAAATTTGCACTACAAAATGAGCAGAAGTTACTTGCAACTTGCTTTCAGTGCTTTCATGAAAAAAGTTAACTTGCACATCCAAAATGGATGTGGTAGTATCATTCTTCATTGTGTTAATATAAAATATAGTACTCTTTTTCAGCTAGG
The DNA here is from genome assembly GCF_055505025.1 of Bos grunniens. Classification (NCBI taxonomy): domain Eukaryota; kingdom Metazoa; phylum Chordata; class Mammalia; order Artiodactyla; family Bovidae; genus Bos; species Bos grunniens. The sequence continues at coordinate 46,394,904 of NC_141168.1, read as the reverse complement.
TAAGCCCTGTTTCAGTAAAATGAAGAATGCCATTTTGATCTAAGCTTTCTGAAAGAGTTTAAGGAACTGATTATCAAATTGTTTTTTTTTTTTTATTTCTGAAGCCAGTGTCTTTCTAAGATTTTCTAGAATTAGACCACAACTTTCCATCTCCAAGGCTGACATCTTGGTCCAACTTACCATCACCTGTTTCCATGATACTGCATCAGATCAGATCAGATCAGATCAGTCGCTCAGTCATGTCTGACTCTTTGCGACCCCATGAATCGCAGCACACCAGGCCTCCCTGTCCCTCACCAATTCCCGGAGTTCACTCAGACTCACGTCCATCGAGTCAGTGATGCCATCCAGCCATCTCATCCTCTGTGGTCCCCTTCTCCTCTTGCCTCCAATCCCTCCCAGCATCAGAGTCTCTTCCAACGAGTCAACTCTTCGCATGAGGTGGCCAAAGTACTGGAGTTTCAGCTTTAGCATCATTCCTTCCAAAGAAATCCCAGAGCTGATCTCCTTCAGAATGGACTGGTTGGATCTCCTTGTAGTCCAAGGGACTCTCAAGAGTCTCCTCCAATACCACAGTTCAAAAGCATCAATTCTTTGGCACATAGCTTTCTTCACAGTCCAACTCTCACATCCATACATGACCACAGGAATACTCCTAGTGAAATTTGTAGTTGCTATTGTGACTTATAAAACTCTGAAACAATTTGACTCCTTCTTACCACATGCCTGAGGTCAGGGGAGGTGGCTGAGAGGAGCAACCCCACGTCCAGGGAGCGGTGACTGCATGGGCACAAGAGGGCCAAAAGGAGCTACTCCACATCAAAGGTCAGGAGGGGTGGCCTTGAGGAGATACCCCTTGTATAAGGTAAAGAGCAGCGGCTGTGCTTTGCTGGAGCAGCCGTAAAGAGATACCCCACGTCAAAGGTAAGAGAAACCCAAGTAAGACAGTAGGTGTTGTGAGAGGGCATCAGAGGGCAGACACACTGAACCCATAATCACAGAAAACTAGCCAATCTGATCACATGGACCACAGCCTTGTCTAACTCAATGAAACTAAGCCATGCCATGTGGGGCCACCCAAGAAGGGAGGGTCATGGTGGAGAGGTCTGACAGAATGTGGTCCACTGGAGAACGGAATGTCAAACCACTTCAGTACTCTTGCCTTGAGAACCCCATGAACAGTATTAAAGACAAAATGATACAATACTGAAAGGGGAACTCCCTGGGTTGGTAGGTGCCCAATATGCTACTGGAGGTCAGTGGAGAAATAACTCCAGAAAGAATGAAGCAATGGAATCAAAGCAAAAACAATATCCAGTTCTGGATGTGACTGGTGATAGAAACAAGATCTGATGCTGTAAAGAGCAATATTGCATAGGAACCTGGAATGTCAGGTCCATGAATCAAGGCAAATTGGAAGTGGTCAAACAGGAGATGGCAAGAGTGAACATGAACATTCTAGGAATCAGCGAACTAAAATGGACTGGAATGGGTGAATTTAAATCAGATAACCATTATATCTACTACTGTGGGCAGGAATCCCTTAGAAGAAATGGAGTAGTCATCATGGTCAACAAAAGAGTCCAAATGCAGTACTTGGATGCAATCTCAAAAATGACAGAATGATCTCTGTTCATTTCCAAGGCAAACCATTCAATATCACAGTAACCCAAGCCTATGCCCCAACCAGTAATGCTGAAGAAGCTGAATGGTTCTATGAAGACCTACAAGACCTTTTAGAACTAACACCCAAAAAAGATGTCCTTTTCATTATAGGGAACTGGAATGCAAAAGTCGGAAGTCAAGAAACACTTGGGGTAACAGGCAAATTTGGCCTTGGAGTATGGAATGAAGCAGGGCAAAGGCTAATAGAGTTTTGCCAAGAAAATGCACTGGTCATAACAAACACTCTCTTCCAACAACACAAGAGAAGACTCTACACATGGACATCACCAGATGGTCAACACTGAATTCATATTGATTATATTCTTTGCAGCCAAAGATGGAGAAGCTCTATACAGTCAGCAAAAAAAACATGAGGAGCCGACTGTGGCTCAGATCATGAACTCTTTATTGCCAAATTCAGACTTAAATTGAACAAAGTGGGGAAAACCACTAGACCATTCAGGTATGACCTAAATCAAATCCCTTATGATTACACAGTAGAAGTGAGAAATAGATTTAAGGGACTAGATCTGATAGATAGAGTGCCTGATGAACTATGGACAGAGGTTCGTGACATATACAGGAGACAGGGATCAAGACCATTCCCATGGAAAAGAAATGCAAAAAAGCAAAATGGCTGTCTGAGGAGGCCTTATGAATAACTGTGAAAAGAAGAGAAGCGAAAAGCAAAGGAGAAAAGGAAAGATATAAGCATCTGAATGCAGAGTACCAAAAAATAGCAAGGAGAGATAAGAAAGCCTTCTTCAGCGATCAATGCAAAGAAATAGAGGAAAACAACAGAATGGGAAAGACTAGAGACCTCTTCAAGAAAATTAGGGATACCAAAGGAATATTTCAGGCAAAGATGGGCTCGATAAAGGACAGAATGGTATGGACTTAAAAGAAGCAAAAGATCTTAAGAAGAGGTGGCAAGAATACACAGAAGAACTATACAAATAAGAGCTTCACGACCCAGATAATCACGATGGTGTGATCACTCACCTAGAGCCAGACATCCTGGAATGTGAAGTCAAGCGGGCCTTAGAAAGCATCACTACAAACAAAGCTAGTGGAGGTGATGGAATTCCAGTTTAGCTATTTCAAATCCTGAAAGATGATGCTGTGAGAGTGCTACACTCAATATGTCATCAAATTTGGAAGACTCATCAGTGGTCACAGGACTGGAAAAGGTCAGTTTTCATTCCAATCCCAAAGAAAGGCAATGCCAAAGAATGCTCAAACTACCACACAATTGCACTCATCTCACAACGCTAGGAAAATAATGCTCAAAATTCTCCAAGCCAGGCTTCAGCAATACGTGAACTGTGAACTTCCAGCTGTTTAAGCTGGTTTTAGAAAAGTCAGAGGAATAAGAGATAAAATTTCCAACATCTGCTGGATCATCAGAAAAGCAAAGAGTTCCAGAAAAACATCTATTTCTGCTTTATTGACTATGCCAAAGCCTTTGACTGTGTGGATCACAATAAACTGTGGAAAATTCTGAAAGAGATGGGAATACCAGACCACCTGATCTGCTTCTTGAGAAACCTATATGCAGGTCAGGAAGCAACAGTTAGAACTGGACATGGAACAACAGACTGGTTCCAAATAGGAAAAGGAGTTCGTCAAGGCTGTATATTGTCACCCTGCTTATTTAACTTCTATACAGAGTACATCATGAGAAATGATGGGCTGGAAGAAGCACAAGCTGGAGTCAAGATTGCTGGGAGAAATATGAATAACCTCAGGTATGCAGATGACACCACCCTTATGGCATAAAGTGAAGAGGAACTAAAAAGCCTCTTGATGAAAGTGAAAGAGGAGAGTGAAAAAGTTGGCCTAAAGCTCAACAGTCAGAAAACGAAGATCATGGCATCTGGTCCCATCGCTTCATGGCAAATAGATGGGTAAACAGTGGAAACAGTGTCAGTCTTTATTTTGGGGGGCTCCTAAATCACTGCAGATGGTGACTGCAGCCATGAAATTAAAAGACACTTACTCCTTGGAAGGAAAGTTATGACCAACCTAGATAGTATATTAAAAAGCAGAGACATTACTTTGCCAACAAAGGTCTGTCTTTGTTGGCTATGGTTTTTCCAGTGGTCATGTATGGATGTGAGAGTTGGACTGTGAAGAAAGCTGAGCGCCGACGAATTGATGCTTTTGAACTGTGGTGTTGGAGAAGACTCTTGAGAGTCCCTTGGACTGCAAGGAGATCCAACCAATCCATTCTGAAGGAGATCAGTCCTGGGTGTTCATTGGAAGGACTGATGCTGAAGCTGAAACTCCAATACTTTGGCCACCTCATGCTAAGAGTTGACTCATTGGAAAAGACCCTGATGCTGGGAGGGATTGGGGGCAGGAGGAGAAGGGGACAACAGAGGATGAGATGGCTGGACAGCATCACGGACTCGATGGATGTGAGTTTGAGTGAACTCCGGGAGTTGGTGATGGACAGTGAGGCCTGGTGCTGTGATTCATGGGGTCGCAAAGAGTTGAACACAACTGATTGACTGAACTGAACTGAACTACCTCTCTGCCCTCAAATTCTACTACTCATTTACACTTCATTTCCTATAGCCACAATAGCCTTAGGGCATTATGGAACATTTAAGGACTTGGCATTATTTTCTTAAACTTCAGCCCACAGCAGGCGTCTTGCTTCCCAAACCAGAGTTGTCACCTCCTCATGCCGAGTGTGATTCACCATTCTCTGTCTTTGTCTGTCATTAAGGATTGACAGTTATACCAAAGGAGCCTCTTGGGCAGGTTTCTCCATATTCCCTACAACTCATTTATCACGGGTATTCTATTTTTTACTGAAGTATAGTTTATTTACAACGTTGTATTAGTTTCAGGTGTACAGCAAAGTGATTCAGTCATATATATGTGTGTGTCTGTGTGTGTATACATATACATATATTCTTTATCAGATTATTTTTCATTATAGGTCATTACAAGATATTGAATAGAGTTCCCTGTGTTATACAGTAGGACCTTCTTGTTTACTTGTTTTATATATAATAGTGTGTATCTGTTAGTCCCAAACTCCTAATTTATCACTCCCTCCCACTACATTCCCCTTTGGTAACAATGTTTGTTTTCTATGTCTGTGAGTCTGTTTCTGTTTCATAAGTTCATTTGTATCATTTTATTCAGATTTCACATAAGTGATATCATATTTTTCTCTGACATACTTAGATATTATGATCTAGTATCATACTTTCTAGATGCATTATGTTGCTGCAAATGGCATTATTTCATTCTTTTCAATGGCTGAGTAATATTCCATTTTACATACATACCACATCTTATTTATCCATGCATCTATTAACGGATATTTGGGTTGTCTCTATGTCTTGACTATTGTTAACAGTGCTGCTATGAACACTGGGGTGCATGTATCTTAATTTAAACTTCAAGATACATCTGAAAGCTTTCCGATTCTCTTCATCTCCCCAACATTGATTATCTCTAAACTGAAATGCTGGGTTTTTTGTCTCACTGTTCCCTCTGGCCTCCCTCAAACCATTCTTCACTAAAACTATTCTTAAATTATATATCAAATCATGTGACTTCTCTGTTCAGACAGTTGAATGATTTCCCTTATGAGAAGAGAATTCATTCGCTTGCTGGATCCTACTGCACCAGAGCACTACCCATCTCCCAGAGTTCTTGCACTACCCTTGGCTTCCCTCAATACAGTAGTCAAACTGGCCTTCCTTCCGTTCTTCAACTACAAACTTCACTTTCAAATAAATGCTATGTCTCAAATGCTTTACTTCCACCTCTTCACCAGCTTGGCTCCTCATTCTTCACACATCACTCTCATCTTTCACAGCATTTATCACAATGTGCTATTGTATGTGTGCTATAATGTACATTATCCATGTCTTTCTCATGCTGCCCTAAAATCCATGATATTGGGAATCATAATATTATTCATAATGTAGATAACTTAGCAAAAAACTACTCAATAAATTGTTGCTAAAGGAATAAATCTATGCATCCAGGCATTCATGCAAGAATGAAAGACTAAATGGATTACTTAATCAACTTAATCAGGCATTTTGCATAATCCTAGCCATCAGGTCTCAGCTAGAAAGAGGAGATGATAAGCATGTCTCAGGGCATGTTTACTTTTATGATTAGAAGAAAAGAAGTCAGCTTTGAGAAGAGATCTGACTCTAAAGGAAGACAAGGGAGGTGAATCCAAAACCCCATGGCCCTGCTCCAAAGTTGTTTCTGAGGTCTGAGTGACAAGTGCTGAGGGAATCTACATTCTGTCAATGGCTTGCTGTGCTTAGTCACTCAATCATGTCCAACTCTGCAACCCTATGGACTGCACCCTGCCAGGCACCTCGGTCCATGGGGATTCTCCAGGCAAGAATACTGGAGTAAGTTGCCATGCCCTCCTCCAGGGGATCTTCCCAACCCAGGGATTGAACCCAGGTCTCCCACACTGCAGGCAGATTCTTTACCATCTGAGCCACCAGGGAAGCCATGCAGAGTTACACTTATACATTTCTCTCGGATGGCAAAGTGGTTTATAGAAACCCTCTGACACAAAAGGGGCATCATTTCCATGGTTCCCCTAAGCAATTAATACATGTTCCCACCAGAAACAGCACTCTAGTAACCCATGTATGCCAAGGATGCCTGGAAAAATATCTTCAACCCTATGCGCTCTTCTATAATATGATCTTACCAGTTCCCCATTGGAAGATGGAATCTAATTTCCTTGACTCTCAACTATCTCTATTGATTGACTATCTCTATTGATTCTCCAATAGAACGGGATGGAAGCAACTCATGTGAATTCTGAGGTTAGATCCAAAGAAGCCTGTGCCCTACAAAGCCTAACATGATTTAGTTTCCTGTGTAGCATCTTGGTCTGCTTGGACACATGGAACACCATGCGCCAGTGGTTTCCTTGCAGGATGTTCCCTTTCAGAGCTGAGATGCCACATCAGAAGATGTCCAAGCCATGTGGATAGCCTGTGTGAGAGCACTCCAGCAGTTAGTTCTTCGCTGAGCCCAGCATTTGAATTATCACAGGCCCGCCACCAGAGATATGAGTGGCAAAACTTCTAGAGAGAAGCATCAGTTAAGTAACCCCCAGCTAGTCTTCCCAGCAGAGGCTCCCAATAGAATTCTATCTCCACAGGGTCTTTTCCAAATTCCTGACCACCAAATCCGTAAGGATCATAAATTTGTTGCAGCTTTGTATCACTAAAGGTAGAGTGATTTGTCATACACTATAGTGGGTCAGGACACCAGAGATACTAAAGCAATGTGTAGAAGCGCATCCTGTTACTATATAAAAATGAATATATCACACGTATTTTAGGCAGGCATGTATCTTCACTCTGGCATCCTCTGTAACAGCAAATTAGATTTAATCTTAAGGTTAAATCAGCCAGAAACCATTTACTTGTATATCAATAAAATGGACAATTCACTATGCAGCCACTGAAAACTGCATGAAATTCAGATAGCAATCAGGAAAATGTGTATGCTCTAAGGTTAAGCTAAAAACAAAAAGGAAAAGAGCAAATGGTATAAAAATATGTATTTGTTAAAAAAATACGTGTGCATGTAGATAGTACTGTCAAGCAGCAGGCAAGAGGGGAAAACTTTTGACATCAGGTATCCAAAATATAAGTGATGATAACATCAGATTTTTTTAAGAATTGCTGTACAGTTATTTTTTCTATAAAAGTATATATAATATACAGGTCGGCCCATATCCTGGGGGTAGTTGCAGAACTAATTCTTTCAAATTAGGTGGGACAGCAGGAGTAGAAATGAAGAGAAGTTCTCCTTTTTATACTCTCAAGATATTCCTGCTTCTGCTGAGCATGAAAGAAAGAATTATTTCTGTTTAGCTCTGCAGCACACACATGTAAATTCAACCAATGATTGGATCTGAGTTACAAACAGACTCTGCTGAGTAAAGTTCAGAAATGGACCTTAAAGTCAGTTTTGGGTTAGAAGGCCTTAGAAGGCAAGAACAGTTTTTAAATTTGTTGCTGTTAGTGTTTCTCTACTCCCAGAAGTGAAGGCGGGGAAAAAAAAAAAAGCTACCTAGGAAGTCAGCAATATAGGAAAGATCTGCTGGGTGTGCTACCAAAGATAATTTAGAAACACAGAAAATCTAAAGTTTATGGTAAAGCTCTATGGAATGTGTTATTTTTCTGGTCTGGATCTAGGGGGAAATGTTGGAATCTCATCAATACTAGAACACGATTTTCTACTTTACACTCAGAATAGAAAACAAGAAAGATGTAAAGCAATAACCTGCATGTGCTAGAGATGTGCAGGGATAGCCAGGCTAGAATTAAAACATGACCCCTGATGAATGAAAAATAACGGATCCTACTTTCCACAGACAGAAGTTGCTCCTTGCACAAAAATATATTCAAAGCATTGAGTTCAAAATATGTAATTTTAAAACACTTTAGGATTATATACCTGTACTTAGTGTGGCGGAGAAGGCAATGGCATCCCACTCCAGTACTCTTGCCTGGAAAATCCCATGGACGGAGAAGCCTGGTAGGCTGCAGTCCATGGGGTCGCTAAGAGTCAGACATGACTGAGCGACTTCACTTTCACTTTTCACTTTCATTCATTGGAGAAGGAAATGGCAGCCCACTCCAGTGTTCTTGCCTGGAGAATCCCAGGGACGGGGGAGCCTGGTGGGCTGCCGTCCATGGGGTCACCCAGAGTCGGACGCGACTGAAGTGACTTAGCAGCAGCAGCAAAAGTGTGGAAGTGGACTTTTGGATAGCAGAGAGACTTAGAATATCACAATGATATACCTATTTGTATTATTCTACTCACTTCCTTTACAAGAGTCATATCATGCAAACATAATAACATGCATGGAATCTTTCATCTTTAACTCCTCCTGTCTCAGTGCATTCCCAATATTCATCAGGGCATCCCCTCTTGAAGGAAAGAGGTGTTCTACTGAAAAATCTATGAGTTATGTGGTTTAACAGGCTTGTCTTTTCTAGTAGTGTTTACAAAACCAAAATCACTGTTTTGTTGTCCTGCTGGGTAACTGCTTTTTATTTTTCAGTATTTGTGTACAAGTTCTATTTGTACCTGTCAGTTTAAATATGGCTAATATCACTTGCTGAGTTTATATTGTATTAAATTTAAATATCAGAGTTTATGAGGCTGAGACCACATTATCCCTTTCCCACAGACTAGAAGCTTCTGGCATCAAGAGAGTTTTGCAAGTAAATGCCAAGAGTCTGATTCAACTTCAAATTCACCAAGAAAACATCTCTGATAGCAAATCCTTTGTTAGGACTTTGAACACCATAATTCTGGCAAGACTTGGAACTGAACCTTTGAGACAGAAGAGGTGGTATAAGCTGCTTCCTAAGGTAGGTCCAGGCTATTTCTCATCTTCAACTGTACCCTGAAGTCTAATCTGAAAATGCCAGAGAAAGAAGGTTGCCAGTCTTGGGATAGGGGAGCAAGTTAAAACATATGCATTGGAAAGGGTACCATGAGAGTGACCAGGGAAAACTGCACATGCATGGTGGGCTCTTACAACTTTTCCTATGGTGCCCTAAGAGAATTAATGAGCTAAAAATGGCACTTAGAACTGAAGTACTGGTTAATAAATTCTGTTTATGATTTTACAGTATAATATGTCATTTTTAACTTTATTTTAGTAATTAAGATTTTATACTTCCACTGCAAAGGGATGTGGGTTCAATCCTAGGGTCAGGAAGATCCCCTGGAGGAGGAAATGGCAACCCACTCCATTATTTCTGTCTGGAAAATCCTATGGACATAGGAGCCTGCCAGGCTACAGTCCATGGGGTCACAGAGTTGGACACAACTCAGCATAAACACCTTTCATCTGATTATAGCCCCAAGGGCAGGAAGGTCATCAAAAAGAAACTGGACTAAAAGAAAAAAAAAAGTAAAAATAACTTTGAAATATATATAGAAATTATCATTATAAACCAAGAAAAAACTGTTATTCTATATCAATGGCTGCTGCTGCTGCTGCTAAGTCACTTCAATCGTGTCCGACTCTGTGCAATCCCAGAGATGGCAGCCCACCAGGCTCCCCCGTCCCTGGGATTCTCCAGGCAAGAACACTGGAGTGGGTTGCCATTTCCTTCTCCAATGCTTGAAAGTGAAAGTGAAGTCACTCAGTCATGTCCGATTCCTAGCGACCCCGTGGACTGCAGCCCACCAGGGTCCTCCGTGCAAATCAAATAACAACTCCCTGCTGCTGCTGCTAAGTCACTTCAGTCATGTCTGACTCTGTGCGACCCAATGGACGGCAGCCTACCAGGCTACCCCATCCTTCGGATTCTCCAGGCAAGAACACTGGAGTGGGTTGCCATTTCCTTCTCCAATGCATGAAAGTGAAACGTGAAAGTGAAGTCGCTCAGTCGTATCTGACTCTTCGTGACCCCATGGACTTCAGCCTCCAGGCTCCTCTGTCCATGGGATTTTCCAGGCAAGAGTACTGGAGTGGGGTGCCATTGCCTTCTCCAAACAACTCCCTAGAATGACATCAGATGTTCTTTTCTGCTATTAAATTTCATGTGCAGAGTTCACTGAATTAGCTTGGGAAAGGAATACAACAAGGATATATATTACCACCCTGTTGATTTAACTTATACACAGAGTACATCAGGTGAAATGCCATGATGGATGAATCACAAGCTGGAAACAAGACTGCCAGGCAAAATACCAACAACATCAGATATGGAAACGATATCATGACTAAAGAGCATCTTGAGGGTGAAAAAGGAAAATGAAAAGATGGCTTAAAACTCAACATTCAAAAAACTAAGATCATAGCATCTAGTCATGTTATTTTTTAGCAAATAGATGGGGAAAGAATGGAAACAGTGATAGAGTTTATTATCTTGGGCTCCAAAATCTCTGCAGATGGTGACTGCAGCCATGAAATTAAAAGACACTTGCTCCTTTGAAGAAAAACTATGACAAACCTAGACAGTGTGTTGAAAAGCAGAGATATTATTCTGTCAACAAGGTCCATATAGTCAAGGCTATGGTTTTTCCAGTAGTCATGTATGGACATGAGGGTTGGACCACAAAGAAGGCTGAGCACTGAATAATTGATGCTTTCAAACTGATGCTGGAAAAGACTCTTGACAGTCCCTTGGAGAGCAAGATCAAACCAATCAATCCCAAAGGGATTCAACCCTGAATATTCATTGGAAGAACTGATGCTGAAGCTCCATTACTTTGGCCACCTGATGTGAAGAGCCAACTCATTGAAAAAGATCCTGATACTGGGAAAGATTGAAGGCAAAAAGAAAAGAGGGCAACAGAGGATGAGATGGTTAGATAGCATTACCAACACAATGGACATGAATCTGAGCAAAGTCCAGGAGAGTGAAGAACAGGGAAGCCTGTTGTCCTGAAATCCAAGGGGTGACAAAGAGTTGGACATGACTTACTGGCTGAACAACAACAATATCGAAAATACTTAATGCATAAATATCGTACTGAAATGCCATATATATATGTGTGTGTGTGTATAAAATATCAATATATTTAGTGCTTAAACTTTACAATTCAACTTATATATATTAACTTCTACATTACTAACACTTTGTTTCATTTCCAGAATTTCTGCATGAAATTCAGAATCATGAACGATAGGAAGGAAAGTACAATGACTTTCTTTCTCATAACTCACCATCATTTATGAGAAATAATGATTCCTTATCATTATCCTATCTATAATCAGAAAACTTGAAAATTAAGATTATATCTATAAATAACTCCAATAACTCAAAAAGGTCATTAGTTAATAAAAACAATAGTAAGGTAAAGGAATTGTTGCATCTAAAAGGTTTATACATCTACAAGGTATTTTTTTTTAATGAGTGCCCAAAAGACATTCAGTATACAATGCTTAATAGTTCTCCTTTCCATCTGAGATAGAAATCTACAAGTAAAGCTTTAGAACATTCCTGCACAAGCCAGGTCCTGCTGTATCTCAAAAAAAAAATAAAAACATTTACCAGTTTCTCAAGAAATTTTAATTTCCTATGTTGGCTTTGGAAATGCCAAGAGCCTTTGACCATTTTTTACTTGTATTCAATTTACAAAGCTATTTTGTATGCACTATGGTCTTTTCCCCTTAAATTCCTTGAGTTACGTGTTTCCCAGGGCTCCTTACTTTCCACATTTTCTACATGGACAAACAGAAGCTCAGAAGAGTTACTGTCTCATAGTCACATGGTTTGTAGTCAGGAGAGCCGATGAACAGATTTGACATTATGCAACTATTCTACATGTAAAACAACATGGCCACCACATTGACCTTTGCCTCAGTCATTGAAACAGAGATCCCTCAAAATAAGGTTTTCCAATTCTGCTCACACTGTGGTAATAATTCTCTTCTTGCCCTGCTCAGTTCAGTTCAGTTCAGTCGCTCAGCCACGTCCGACTCTTCTCGACCCCATGAATCGCAGCACGCCAGGCCTCCCTGTCCATCAGCATCTCCTAGAGTTCACTCAAACTCATGTCCATCGAGTCAGAGATGCCATCCAGCCATCTCATCCTCTGTCATCCCCTTCTCCTCCTGCCCCCAATCCCTCCCAGCATCAGTCTTTTCCAATGAGTCAACTCTTCGCATGAGGTGGCCAAAGTACTGGAGTTTCAGCTTTAGCATCGTTCCTTCCAAAGAACACCCAGAGCTGATCTTCTTTAGAATAGACTGGTTGGATCTCCTTGCAGTCCAAGGGACTCTCAAGAGTCTTCTCCAACACCACAGTTCAAAAGCATCAATTCTTTAGCACTCAGCTTTCTTCACAGTCCAACTCTCACATTCATATATGACCACAGGAAAAACCATAGCCTTGACTAGACGGACCTTTGTTGGCAAAGTAATGTCTCTGCTTTTGAATATGCTATCTAGGTTCGTCATAATTTTCTTCCAAGGAGTAAGCGTCTTTTAATTTCATGGCTGCAGTCACCATCTGCTGTGATTTTGGAGCTAAAAAAAAAATGAAGTCTGACACTGTTTCCACTGTTTCCCCATCTATTTTCCATTAAGTGATGGGACCAGATGCCATGATCTTCATTTTCTGAATGTTGAGCTTTAAGCCAACTTTTTCACTCTCCTCTTTCACCTTCATCAAGAGGCTTTTGAGTTCCTCTTCACTTTCTGCCATAAGGGTGGTGTCATCTGCATATCTGAGGTTATTGATATTTCTCCCAGCAATCTTGATTCCAGCTTGTGCTTCTTCCAGCCCAGTGTTTCTCATGACGTACTCTGCATAGAAGTTAAATAAGTAGGGTGAAAATATACAGTCTTGACGTACTCCTTTTCCTATTTGGAACCAGTCTGTTGTTCCATGTCCAGTTCTAACTGTTGCTTCCTGACCTGCATATAGGTTTCTCAAGAGTCAGGTCAGGTGCTCTGGTATTCCCATCTCTTTCAGAATTTTCCACAGTTTATTACCCTGCTCACACTGTGGTAATTCTTGTCTTGCCCTAACAGCTGGCACCTAAGTTAAAAAAGTAAAGAAGCATTTTAAAAGGCTTCAAGTTAGTAACTGGCAAGAAATGCAACAGCATTGCAAAATAAATTCCATCAAAAAAAAAAAAAGCTAAAGCTCATACTTACGAGTTAATAGCTTTATTTCTACAGATAGAGGAAAATCCATAAGAAATTATGATAAAATGCTGACTCTGGCATACTTGAAAAATCAATAGAAAACATTTAATTTTCAGGAACACAGGATATTTTGATGATATCAGCTTCATTACTTCCACAGATTTAAATGTGCAAGACTTTTGGGAAGAAATGACATTTCATTACAACAAAGTTTCCCTTTGCTCCAACAATATGCTGAATGCCATGATATATAGACACTGAGTGCTTACGGAGGATTACAAACAAACAGCGCCTTTAAAGGGAAATCTCATTTCTAGAGAAAGGAGACATTTTTTGTTTAAATATCGATTTTCCACATGAGGACTGTTAGTCCTGTTTTAATCTACACTATTCTGATTAAAATATCCAATTTGCTCTTTTTGTGTGTGATTATAATCATTTCTATGCTGTCATTAGCCATGGTAATAGCAATTAGGGACAGGGCTTGAAAACTCATAGCAATTCCAATTTTAACCATGGAGCCTTAATGGTTCTAAACATAACAAGGAAGGTATGCAATATCAAATGTGAAAATGAATAAAAACAATAATCAGCATAATAGGATAGAGACATTTGACTGTTCACACATATGGATATACAAACACAAATACATGAAACATTGGGAATTACTGAAATAGGTTAACTTGGAATGTTTTAGTCACTAAATCCCAAATGCTCTAATGCATATTGCCAATAGCATGTTCCTCAAGATCCTGATTTAAATACTAATTAGTTGTTTGCAATTAGTCCATTAATAAGCTTAAAAATTGAAGTATTTTCCTTACTTTCATTTAGTATTGATGTCATAATACTATCAGATCAGATCAGATAAGTCACTCAGTCATGTCCGACTCTTTGCGACCCCATGAATCGCAGCATGCCAGGCCTCCCTGTCCATCACCAACTCCCGGAGTTCACCCAGACTCATGTCCATCGAGTCAGTGATGCCATCCAGCCATCTCATCCTCTGTCATCAGAGTCTTTCCCAATGAGTCAACTCTTTGCCTGAGGTGGTCAAAGTACTGGAGTTTCAGCTTTAGCGTCATTCCTTCCAAAGAAATCCCAGGGCTGATCTCCTTCAGAATGGACTGGTTGGATCTCCTTGCAGTTCAAGGGACTCTCAAGAGTGTTCTCTAACACCACAGTTCAAAAGCATCAATTCTTCGGCGCTCAGCCCTCTTCACAGTCCAACTCTCACATCCATACATGACCACAGGAAAAACCATAGCCTTGACTAGACGAACCTTTGTTGGCAAAGTAATGTCTCTGCTTTCGAACATGCTATCTAGGTTGGTCATAACTTTCCTTCCAAGGAGTAGGCGTCTTTTAATTTCATGGTTGCAGTCACCATCTGTAGTGATTTTGGAGCCCAGAAAAATAAAGTCTGACACTGTTTCCCCATCTATTTCCCATGAAATACTATAAACATGCAAAAAAGAGTAAAAGAAAGTATCACCTTTATAATCAATTCAAATAAAAAGCAGTAGCTCATCTTGAGAAGTTAAGAATTGTTCTGGATCAGTAGAAAGAGACAGGTACAAATTACATGGAAAATATTCATTTAGCATCTCTTCCTCAATATTTTCTTTGTTAGTCATGGAAAATGATCTACCAGACTGTTGGCCTGGCTCTGATTTACCCAAGTAGGTACTATTTACCAAAGCCCTAATCTTTGTGTTTCTCCCTCACTCTGATGACAACTAGAAGTTATGGCTAAACAATTCTTCCTTAGTTTCATAAACTACAGTTTGTTCAACAAATTATCCTGTCTTGGACTTGAATTTAGCTTGCTCCAGGCACGTGATATGAAAATCAACCTCTGAAAGTATTGGATCACAGAATCAATAAGAGAGTCTGGTTCAATCACTCGATCAGACGCCTTGGCTTAAGAAAGTCTTCACGGGAAGCTTCTGTGACAACAGTAGGAGCAAAAGAACTCCTTGAAGTTGCATATAGTTTGGTTTATCTCTGGCCCCAGCTGGTTTCTATGCCAGAGTCAGAGATAAATATTCCATATTTAGGTCCAGGGCTTTCCACACACCCCACCTCTTAGTGGTGCCCTGATATGCTGGGAGGAAATTAAACAACTGCATTTGTTATTCAAAGATGGGCCTTGGATAGTGTAAGTTACATTAGTACCACTGCTTTACATGAGCTCTGCAGCTCTTATTGAGGAACCTAGCTGAGCTCTCTTTAAGGAGTATGACACACATAGAAGATGCCAGAGACATGCTCAAATGGCTTAGATGAACCTCAAGTTCAATTTTGATATTAACTGCCAAGGGAATAGAAATTCTGAATAGTTCTGCACGTCCTATATAACATAATTAAGTGTTGTATGAAGAATGAGCATATCTTATCTTAGTGATAGTGACTGCTTATTTCCTCAACTGAAACCTGTATAAAGTTCTATCTGTTAAAGGTCATGTCATGGGTTCATTCAATAGCTATTAATTATTATTATGTCTCTGTAGACTACAACTGGCAAAAAGCCATTAAATTATACTAAAAGAAAGAATTTTAGGTGTATAAAAATGTCTTATGGAGACTAAAGATACAGATTCAATCAAGCCTCAGAATAAACCTGTAACCAGGGATGCAAATACCAACAGAACATGGCTCATCTCTCATTTCTACCTCTCTGCCAGAGTGCACTATAATTCTAACTCATAAAATACCACCTTTCCTTTTTGAAAAGTTCACGTGGTAGGACATGGGTAACCATATCTCTGAGGTTTATAGATCTTCTATTGAAAAGACCAGCTAGGCTTAAATCCTGATTTTGCATCCCTATCAAGAAATCCCAGTTGGGCCCACTTGGTTTAGTTGCCCACTTCTAAGCATGCAGTAGAGTCAAGTTATATAAATATACACCCCTGCCTTGGGGGAAATTGTTCCTAATATGATAGTAGAGGAACTGTGCAGACAAATAATAATGATAGGGACTTCCCTGGTAGCCCAGTGGTTAAGAATTCACCTGCTAATGCAGGAGACACTGCAGGGTTTGATCCCTGGTCCCCGAAGATCCCATGTGCCTTGGGGCAAGCAAGCCCATGTGCCACAACTACAGAGCCTAAGCATCCTAGAGCCCGAAGCCACCACAATGGGAAGCTGGCACACTGCAACTAGAGAGCAGGCCCTGCTCACCGCAATGAGAGAAAGTCCACATACAGCAACAAAGACCAAGAGCAGCCAAAAGAATAAAATAAATAAAAATTTAAAAGTTAAGAACATAATAATAGCACTAAAAGTTACATGACACTGTTCTTGCTGGGCCTTCAAAAGAAAAGGGCTGTGATTCACACTCCAAAAACAAACCTGTCAATTTAGTCCTGTGGCAGAGCTTCAGACACTGAATTAGTTGAAGTTTTATGGCTCTATTTTCTTTAGAAATGGTGTTGAGTTTACCTTATTCCTCAAAATCAGAGTTAAAAAAATTGTATGAAAATCATAAGGAGATGACGCTTTGTTGTTCATTTGTTTATTCAAAGAACATTGATACTTGCTGGGAACCCCAAAAGAACTAACTATTAATATTATTACAAAGAATAAGAGGAGGTACTTCCCTGGTAGTCCAGTGGCTAAGACTCTGAGCTCCCAATGCAGGGGCCCAGATGTGATCCCTGGTCGGGGAACTAGATCCCACAGGCCGCCACTAAACTTCCTGTATGCCACAACTGAATGATCCCATGTGCTGCAACTAGGACCCAGCGCAGCCAAATAAGGGAAAAAAATTTAAGTAATAAGAAAACTGGATTTCAGCTGGAGCTGGGCGTGTGTGTGTTAGTTGCTAAGTCGTGTCCAACTCTTTGTGACCCCATGGACTGTCGCCCACCAGGCTCCTCAGTCCATGGAATTTTCCAGGCAAGAATACTGGAATGGGTTGCCATTTCCTTCTCCAGGTGATCTTCCTGACCCAGGGCTCGAACCTATGTTTCCCACATTGCCGGCAGATTCTTTACTGTCTGAGTCACCAGGAGTTGGACGTGTAGTAGTTTTAAAAACACCTTTTTTAGAAAGCGACATTCAAGCTAAGACCTGAGAATGGTGAGGAACTTAACTGGGTGAAGAGTGGGAAGAAAGAGATGCAAGCAGAGGGTGTTTTAAATGTAAAATTCAACAAACGTGAACCAACAATAGTGGGAGCTGTAAACATTAAATCCGAGTTAAAACAATCAGCTAGAGAGCATATTGAGGCACATAAGTGATGTAGGAAATATGATATATTATCCTCTACCAAATGGTTGTTTAATTTTTAATTACATTCAATTACCACAAATATTTAATTAGACACAGGTGGTAAAACAGCATCCCATTTTGGTTCCCAGTTCCAAAATATTATGCATTTTTGTCTGCAGTCTACATGTATATATACATATTCATAGAATGCTAGTCAGTATAGATTTAACAGCCTGAAAGAAAGCTTTCCAAGAATAAAAACATTCTGATATTGATAAACAACTGCCTGATTCACAGTTCCCAGTCTTGTGTACAGACCAGCTGTGCTGTTAGTTATCACTTCTGGCATGTGTATAGTAACTCTTAGCTTTATTCCATTTCCAGAGATTCTCTACTTGTCCAACCAAGTTTGAAAACACATGTTTTGAGTTCTGGGAAGATGGCGATGGTGACAGAGTTTTTGAATCTCCTTGCATTCTACATTAAAGAAAAAAAAAGCAACTAAAATAGAGAAATCAAACCCCACAGAAAATATCAACAAGAAAAATAGGTGGAATATATATGTAGAAGATCATGGCATGGTCCCATCACTTCATGGCAAATAGATGGGGAAACAATGGAAACAGTGATAGAGTTTATTTTCTTGGGCTCCAAAATCTCTGCAGATGGTGACTGCAGCCATGAAATTAGAAAACATTTGCTCCTTGGAAGAAAAGCTATGACAAATCTAGACAGCATATTAAAAAGCAGAGGCATTACCTTGCCAACAAAGGTCCATATAGTCAAAGCTATGATTTTTCCAGTAGTCATATATGGATGTAAGAGCTGGATAATAAAAAAGGTTGAGCACTTTGATGCCTTTGAACTGTGGTGTTGGAGAAGACTGTTGAGAGTTCTTGGACAGCAAGGAGATCAAACCAGTCAATCCTAGAGGAAATCAACCCTAAATATTCTTTGGAAGGACTGATGTTGAAGCTCCAATACTTTGACCACCTGATGTGAAGAGCCAGCTCATTGGAAAAGACCCTGATACTGGGAAACACTGAAGGCAGGATAAGAAGAGGACAACAGAGGAGGAGATGGTTGGATGGCACCACCGACTCAATGGATATGAGTTTGAGCAAACTCCAGATAATAGTGAAGGACAAGGAAGCCTGGTGTGCTGCAGTCTACTGGGTCACAAAGAGTTGGACATAACTGAACAACTGAAGAACAACTACTCATTTGTAGCCCCACATGTGAGAAAGTATGGACAAGTCATGACAACTAAAAGACCTGTGTATCATCAGCAACAATGTGGGAAGAAGCAAGGAGGTGCAAGGGGACCTCAAACAGTCAGTAGTACTCAGAGGAAAGGATGAGTTGGTTGAGCACTCCAGCTGAAACTCCAGTCATGGAATAATTGCAGGGGTCCACTGAGATGTCTAAAGTAGCTGAAGCCATAATGATGCCATGAGCTCTCCAGACTGACAAACTGAAAATCCCTTCTTGGCTAAATCCTCACGTTAAAAAGAGTCAGCCTGAAATAAATTCAAATGGAGCATGACCTCAATAGTATGAGTGAAGAAAAGAGAAGGTCCAAAGGAAGTAGGGGAGGAAAACAGAGTCTGGAGATCTCAGAAAATAAGAGGCCACATATCTGAACATTATACCAAAATAACACATCAGGGACCATATTGTTCCTGCTCATCCCTGTGGCTCCATCCCCTAGCATAATTCCTGGTAGATATAGAAACTGGTATAAAAAGTAAAATGGTTTCTAAGAATGGGAGTTATGATACTCTTTTATCATCTTTAATGTAGTCTGGCTCCCTTAACTTCTGCCCATAAAAGAAATTTTTCTATCCCAGTATCTGAGTAACATCTTTAAACTTATATTTTTTTCATTAGGTAGAAGATATCACATTGGGTTTAACTGCGTATAGCATAGAAAAAGTAGAGCTTTTATTATTTCCTTTGTATTCAGAACTGAACCTGTGTTTGTGGGGAGTTTTAATAATCAATCAGTGGAACCTAATAAAGAGAAATTTCACTCAAGGACTGATACAAAGATACAAAAAGGATGCATCAAATACCTTATGCTTTTGCAATAGTTGTTAAAGATTTTCCGAACCAAATATTCCACAAAATATCTCATACCAAAGTTCTTATTAGAAAGGACTCATTCAACTCCTTCTGGAAGTATCCTGATATGGAGAGGCCCAGTATCTTTCAGATCCTCAGTCAAGTTTCAATAATCCTTTATACATGGGTTCAATCTAATAAGCCTGAAGTTTCAGATGCCCTTCTGATAAGCAACTATTTTATCCTGCAATTATTACTTAAACAAGTAGTGGCTGAATTGGAATCAGAGAATTTAATTTCTTGAGTTGCTGTGGTTTTATTGGGCTAAAGGTAGGGGTGATTGCACTAAATAGATTTTTTAAAAAGCTCTTTTCTGAGTACCCTTCTCATAGTAGCCATGCTATTAACTTCATACAATTTTAGTGCAGCGCTTGGATTGTAATAGCCTTTGGACACCTGTGTGTTGTAGTGCAAGATGTATTACATTATTATTTGTGACACCCCTCAAATGCCAATTTACTCTACTGCAGATTGCTCTGTGGGCATAATAAATCTTTACAAACCCATCTAAAGTGGCTGTGCTACACACTTCAGCCCATCCCCCCATTCATTTTGCACAGCAGAGTCTATGAAGTGGTTATTATATTATGGTTTCTATTAACCTAAAATTATTGTTAATATTTTATGACACTTGAAGAAACATTATATAGTGAACAACCATTCATCCAGTCATCACAGTAATCATTCTGTCATTTTGTTTTTGTCACTTTATATTTTGGTAGCACTTCACAAATTTCACATACACAGATGTGCACCTTTTATTTGTTCAATCCTCTCAAAATCTGGGATAGAGAGAGCAAATGACATATATATTTCATTGAAAAGGAGTAAGGGCTAAAGTTTTTCATGATTCACCTATAGTCATACTAACAGTATATGGTTTAAAGATGATATTAGCCATATTGATCATTAGAGGACCTCTTCAATGCGGATATTTTAGTCATAGTTTACCTATATAGAAGGGTTATGAAGGAAGGCAAGTTAAGAAGTTATTGCAATAATTCAGGAAAGAAAAAGATGATATTTGATTGACACTGATAGTGATGGAGGACTTTCTAAAAATATTTGCAAACTAGAGTCAACAGGATTTGCTGTTACAAGGCATGAACACAGGACAACATCACAATGTTGGCTTTAAGCAGCTAGAAGAATGTTGTTGCCATTTTTTTTAGATGGAAAGGGGATGGGGGAGGAATATTTTGGGGTGTCAAGATCCAAGAGCTTAGGTTTGAGCTTTTTAAGTTTGAGATACCTATTAGACATTCAACTAAGAATATTGAACACATGGATGGATAGGTAAGTTTGGAGTTTTAATGAAATGTCTCAGCTGGAGATATGCTTTGAGATTCATCATGTAAATACGTCATTTAAAGCCTTGAGACTGAATGGTGGTTGTGAAGATAAAGTGATTTCCTAAAATCCAGATGAAAAAAAGTGTTTCAAAAAGTAGGAGTGATCAACTGTGTTAAAGATTGCATTGTGCTAAGTCAATTAAAAGCTTCGAGTTGAACATTGTCTTTCCCAGCAGAGAAGTCCTTCATGTGGTGGACAAGAGCTATTTTGATGGAGGGGTATGTACCGAACACTACAGTGATGTCCAGAGCATGAGAAGTGGAATGAGGGATTATAGAAATTCCCTTAAAGGTGTTTGGCTAGAAAAAAAATGTGACAGAAACTGGAGGAAAGTAAGGGGTCAAGAGAGACTTTTTCCTCTTTTTTTCAAACCAAGAAAAATAACAGCATAATTGTATACCATTAGAAAATGCATGGGAGCAGGAGAAGTTGATTACGCAAGAGACAGAAGAAATAATTATTAAAGCAAAAGTCTAACAAGCAAAAGGAGATATAGTCCACTGTGAAATAAACAGGTTGGTAACAGACAAGAACATAAAACATTTCTCAATAATGTACTGGAAGAGGCAAAGAATCTGGATACACGTGCAGACACGTTGACATATGTAGTGGTAAGAGTATGTGGAAATCCTCTTCTAATTGCTTCTATTTTTCTCAGTGAAATAGGATGCAAGAATATTACCTAAAAGTGAGGGTGCCAGAACCACACTATTTCAATTACAATTGCTTCACAGTCTATTTCCCCAATGTTTTTATCTTTTCCACAAATTTCTTGTTCTGTTTTCTAACTACAGTTTTTGGCCATATTCATATATTATTAAGAGGACCTGTACTGTACTATATTAAGTTTCTAACAACAAAATAGTGTTGATTGAAATTAAATATATGAATTTGTACATAATTGACATCTTAACAATATTGTATCTTTCCAGGAAACTGGCAGGCCTCTCCATTTATTCTAGCTTCATTTTACATCCTCTGATAAACCCTATTAGTCTTATTCCTTTGTTGGTGAGTTAAATCTTAGGTATTTTATGGTTTTGCTTTTTTTAAAATGTGAATTCTCCTCCTCTTATCTCATCCTATAGCATTTAAACTAAAATGTTTATTACTTGTATAAAGGAGAGCTAACTTAATTTCCACAAACTAGCATTTTTTGTGTGACTTTGGGCAATCTCTGTCTCTGCAGTTGGAAAAAGAATAAATAAACTAAATGACCTCTGTAATTTTAAGAAATCTAAACAGAAAGACACTAATATTATTCGTATTTAACTTACTACCTATCTGAGTCTCAGTTCAGTTCAGTTCAGCCGCTCAGATGTGACTGACTCTTTGCAACCCCATGGACTGCAGCACCAGGCTTCCCTGTCTATCACCAACTCCCAGAGCTTGCTCAAACTCATATCCATTGAGTCAGTGATGCCATCTAACCATCTCATCCTCTGTTGTCCCCTTCTTGTCCTACCTTCAATCTTTCCCAGAATCAAGGTCTTTTCCAGTGAGTCAGTTATTTGCATCAGATGGCCAAAGTATTGGAGCTTCAGCTTCAGTTATCAGTCCTTCCAATGAATATTTAGGACGGATTTCCTTTAGGATGGACTGGTTGGATCTCCTTGCTGCCCAAAGAACTCTAAAGAGTCTTCTCCAACTCCACAGTTCAAAAGCGTCAATTCTTAGGTGCTCAGCTTTATTCATGGTCCAACTCTCATACCCATACATGACTACTGGAAAAAAAAAAAAAAAAAAAACACACATAGCTTTAACTAGACAGACTTTTGTTGGTAAAGTGGTGTCTCTGCATTTTAATATGCTGTCTAGGTTTGTCATAGCTTTTCTTCCAAGGAGATCTTTTAATTTCAAGGCTGCAGCCGCCATCTGCAGTGATTTTGGAGCCCAAGAAAATAGTCTGCCACTGTTTCCATTGTTTCCCCATCTATTTGCTATGAAGTGATGGGACAAGATGCCATGATCTTTGTTTTTTAATGTTGAGTTTTAACCCAGCTTTTTCACTCTCTTTCACTTTCATCAAGAGGCTCTTTAGTTCCTCTTTACTTTCTTCCATAAGGGTGGTGTCATCTGCATATCTGTGTCTCATAATTGAGTCTCAGAGTGTATAATTTACTCAACATCATCCCGTGGATAATGACAAAAACTTATCTAGTTTTTGGTAACTTGAAAACACTTTCCAACAGACAATACTTGGTTATCTAGAGCTAAGAAGCAAACCACTCCAAACTATAGTGGCTTAAAACAAAAACAACCCATCTGCTTACAATTATTTGGTTTAGCAACTTAGCAGACCTTCACTGGGGGAAACTGTCTTTGCTCTGTGTACAGCTGACTGGACTCATTTATGCAGACATAGTTAATTACCATGTTATCTGGAAGCTGATTGACCCCAGTAGCCACCATCTAACAGCTAGGAGTTAGCTAGTTCTGTTGGTCACAGTGCCTTGGTTTTCCTCTGCCTCCCGTATAAAGCAGGCTATTTTGGGCATCCTGTGGTTGAAGAGTGAAGCCACAATGTGTAAGAACAAGCTTGTGGTCATATTTGCTGATGACCCATTGGTCAAATCAAGTCACATGACCAAGTCCATAATGACTGTGGAAATGGACTAGACAGGGACAGATAAGAGGAGGTGTTTCTCGTTTATAATTATTACTATAATAATTTACTACAGCCCTCAATATGGTTCAGCAGAGCATCACTTTCTAGAATCAGTACACAAAATTTCAATTGGTTCAAGTTTTAGGAAGCATGCATAGTAAGTCCAATGAGGTTATTTGACCTAAAATCTCCCAAAGCTCTCACATTCCTAATTTCCCCCTATCAATCTGCTACAGACATCTGCCATTTCAGCACAAGATAGTGAAAAACTTAAGTTCTGTTATGAATTTGTTCCTTATAAGATATATATCACTATGAAATAGCCTCCACATAGATTTATCAGAAAATTTCCAATGGGACCACTACCTTAGTAGTGACATTTGAAATAAATAAGGATTTTTGCCTATTTAATGGAAAGAATGGGGAATAATCATTTTCTGTATAAGATTGCTGCTCTGAGAAGGTAGATTTGGGTTCAACATCACTTTAGAAGTCCTTGGAAAATCAATAAGGTACCAGGGAAGGGTACAAATTTTGAAGACTTATTTATATTTCAGTGAATCCTAGAGCTGACATTTGAATGTAGGAAGTCTTTCAGCAACTTTACTTTTTATTCACTCATTTACTATAAACTTGACTCCTTTACATTTGCCATCATATATACCTTAGTAATTTTTCTCTACCAAGCATGCTACTAATACTTTTTGCCATATTTGGACTTTCAAATCATAATGACATTAAATATGAGAAATATATTCTAAAGAAGAGCAATTTCTAAAATTGGTATCCAGGCTTCGTGAGTTCACAGAATATTCGTATTTTAATTTCTTCATTTCTAGAAAAAAGAGAATAAAATTAGTTCTATCCATTCTCACGTAAAAGGTGTGAGGATAAAGCTTATCCTAAACTATCTCAAGCTTCTGAAGAAAAATGATATTGTATAACCAAGTTATTCTACCTTTATTTCTCAATTTTAATATAAAATCATGACCCAACAAAAGAAACCAAATAGCTAATTAATAAACTAGAGTCAAGCTACCCTCTGAACACGGATGATTACCATTTACTTTAACTAAAATTCTATTGTTAATTTAAACTCCTACTCTCTGTATATGTTTTGCTTCCATGATTATATTTTATTTTCTCAGTGTTAACATGTAACAACTATGATCAATACTTCCAAAGACAGTTCATATCTAAAAATCAATACATTAAATCTTATAATTATCATCAATAAAAATCAATTAGAAAACTAAATTAAGAATCATTCATTTAACTATTTCTATTCTCTTTGGTAGGCATTAGTAAATGGCCTTTCATGATATTCTGTAGAGAAGAGACAGGAAGCAATATTTGAGAAGCAGCTGATTTTTTATAAGGTGTCAAACAAGTGATGTCTCTCCCTCCCTCCCTTCCTCACTCCCTTTTGTCCATCTTTCCTTCCATCTGTCTTCCTTAATCCTTTCAGAAAATTCTGCCATGTTTACCAAGTTGAATGAAGGAAGGTAATAGGAAATTCTTTTGTAAGAAAGAAATTCTTATTTTAGAGAAGAAGCATTTTGGTACCCAGAAAGCAATTAGTGGAAGTAACCACAGAATTAGGAAAGCGGGCTGGCTTGGTGTGACTAATGAGAAAGGGCAATATATGAAGGCAAAGGACAATTACCAGAGCAGACAGGAAAGAAATGATTACAAATAGGTAGGCCAGAGAAAGTATCAAGGAAAGTTGATTTGACTGAGCTTTGCTCACTGTGAGAATTTTCTAGGTAACTGTCAAATGGGAGACAGAGGGGTAGATGGGGAAGTGAGAGGAGCTAGTGAGATTTTGACCATGACTAGCTGGATTTAGTTATTTAAAGTATGTGCCTATGGATGACCCTTTGAATCTATTTGTCACTTCCACTGTATATCTTAAGATATTTGATTTAGGTCATACCTGAATGGTCTAGTGGTTTTCCCTACTTTCTTCAATTTAAGTCTGACTTTTGCATTAAAGACTTCATGATCTGAGCTACAGTCAACTCCCAGTCTTGTTTTTACTAACTGTATAAAGCTTCTCCATCTGTAGCTGAAAAGAATATAATCAATCTGATTTCAGTATTGATCATCTGGTGATATCCATATGTAGAGTCATTTCTTCTGTTGGAAGAAGTCATTGCTATGACCAGTGTGTTCTCTTGGCAAAACTGTTGGCCTTTGCCCTGCTTCATTTTCATGTATACAATTCAAGAAGCAACAGTTAGAATGGGACATGGAACAACAGACTGGTTCCAAATAGGGAAAGGAGTACGTCAAGGCTGTATATTGTGACCTTGCTTATTTAACTTATATACAGAGTACACCATGTGAAATGCCAGGCTGAGTGAAGCACAAGCTGAAATCAAGATTACTCAAGAAATATCAATAATCTCAGATATGCAGATGATAACACCCTTATGGCAGAAAGTGAAGAACTAAGGAGCCTCTTGATGAAACTGAAAGAGGAGACTGAAAAAGCTGGCTTAAGACTCAACATTCAAAAAATGAAGATCATGGCATTCAGTCCCATCACTTCATGGCAAATAGATGGGGAAACAATGGAAAGAGAGACAAACTTTCTTTTCTTGGGCTCCAAAATCACTTCAGATGGCAGCTGCAGCCATGAAATTAAAAGACAATTGCTCCTTGGGAGAAAAGCTCTGACCAACCTAGAAGCACCTTAAAAAGCAGAGACATTACTTTGCCAATGAAGGTCCGTCTAGTCAAGGCTGTGGTTTTTCCAGTGGTCAAGTATGGATGTGAGAGTTGGACTACAAAGAAAGCTGAGTGCTGAAGAATTTATGCTTTTGAACTGTGGTGTTGGAGAAGACTCTTAAGAGTCCCTTGGACTGCAAGGAGATCCAACCAGTCCATCCTAAAGGAAATCAGTCCTGAATATTCATTGGAAGGACTGATGCTGAAGCTCTAATACTTTGGCCACCTGATGCAAAGAACTGACTCCTTGGAAAAGACCCTGATTCTGGGAAAGTTTGAAGGTAGGACAAAAAGGGGATGGCAGAGGATGAGATGGTTGGATGGCATCACCAACATGAGAAACATGAGTCTGAGCAAGCTCCAGGAGTTGGTGTTGGACAGGGAAGCCTGGCGTCCTGCAGTCCATGAGGTCGCAAAGAGTCGGACATGGCTGAGTGACTGAACTGAACTTATGGATGACCCCAGGTCTCCAGATGTTCATCTCAGCCAGAAGGAAGCTAAAGGGCTATAAGAGGACATCACCATGGCCAATGGTGATAGGATCACCTGAGACAAGTTTGGAGAGAAAAGAGAATAGAAATAAAATATATTACTTTTAAAACTACAGCAACAACTTGAAAGTTATTTTTGTAAATGTCAAGAGAAAAATAGCTTAACAGCTGTTCCTGCCTGTAGGAGCTGACACAAACCAACTCTCAGGAGTAATTTCTCAGGGAGAAGAACTTGCCCTACACAATAGGAGTTTACCAAATGATCAACTTTACTTTTTGAAACATTTTTGAGTCCTACAAATGAACTTGAAAGATGCTAAAGGGAAACCTCACCTAAATGGAGTTCAGTTCAGTTCAGTCGCTCAGTTGTGTCCGACTCTGCAACTGCAGCATGCCAGGCCTTCCTGTCCAACACCAACTCCCAGAGTTCACACAAACTCACATTCATCGAGTTGGTGATGCCATCCAGCCATCTCATCCTCTGTCGTCCCCTTCTCCTCCTGCCCCCAATTCCTCCCAGCATTAAGGTCTTTTCCAATGAGTCAACTCTTCACATGAGGTGGCCAAAGTATTGGAGTTTCAGCTTTAGCATCAGTCCTTCCAATGAACACCCAGGACTGATCTCCTTTAGGATGGACTGGTTGTTAGGAGCCCAGAAAGGGAATCTCTCATCATCTACCATCCTAATATAGACGCCAACTGAAAGAGACACACATACCTAGCATTTGTGGCAGGAAGTGATACTACTTTACTACCACAAGCAGGGAAAGAAAGATCCCCTTGCCTGGTAACAACTCAGCCAATGAGAAGCTGTCACAACTCAGTCAATGAACAGGTACCGTGCTTCAAACTCCCAGTTTCCACCTATGGACTTCTTGATTATAACAGTCCCTCCCAATTTCCCCTTTTCCTACATAAAAGCATTTCTCTCTTTTTTTCTTAATAGTCTTGTATGAGGTTCACCATAACTACATGTCTCATATTGCAGTTTTTGCTGCTTCTGAACAAACCCATTTTGCTGGTAAAATAACTGGCTCATTGTTTTCAATTAATGGGACAAAACAGAAACCCTCAATTGATCTTTACAATATTGTTCTATTAATAACTTGATTATTTTAAGAAATAACAGTTCTCAGATGCAACAAATGAGATTAGCACAAAAATTAAAATTAACAGACACATGAGTTCACATGACTTTATACTCAGTCTTAAAAATCTCAAATCATTATAAAAATCACATTTATAGTACATACCTGCATCACTATTTCTAATAAAGCTTATTGTAGTACTACACTAGATTTCTGATGGGATGATCCTGATGGTGATTTTATTCAATAGGGGCTTATAAATGTAATATCCTTATAGTCCCCATAGATCTAGAGCCAGCATTCAGGATTTCAAGTCCAAAGACCAGAAGTTCTTAGTAACTTAAAGAGATTAGTCTTTCTGTGTACATCCTGCTAACTAACTATTCACAAGACTGATCAATGTACTTCCAAGCATTATACCTCAATGACTTTCATTATTATAAAACAGTAGTCACATTATTCCAGTGATTAAGTATCTACCCTGCTTCCAAGACTTCCCTTAGTCCAGATTCAACAAGGCCATGTTTCACAATGATTAAGATCTCAGACTTTGAGTTGTGACTGGCCCACTGTGAATCCCAGCTCTGCCACTTACTAACAATTAGGTCTTGAGCAAGTTTCTTAGTCTCTGTGGAATTGGGTCCTTTTGTTTGTACAATGAGGTTAATAATGACTTCCACTTCAGAGTGCTGTTAAAAGAATTCAATGAACAGATACATATAAAGCACCCAGAACACTGTCTGGCACAGAGAAATGATCAACCACTTCGAGTTGTTATTAGCAAGATTATTGGGAGCACATATTTTTTCAGCAGAAGCTTGTTTGGTAAGTATGAAATAAAAGATCCAGGGCAATGAGGTGTTGATAGTAATAGTATTATAATTAATTTCTAGTAAAGTTAAATCAGCAAGTTTGTTTTTATCTCCCAAATTTAGAGTCTTTCTTGGTACAGCAGTATTCAGTCAAACATCAAGTAGATCTTCAGTTTCTGAATCTCAATTCTACACTTCATTGGAATCATTCCTTTTTTAGATGTGGTGATATCACTGATTAAATGCCATTCAAGCGTGATCCCCTTGGGGTTTAGAGACATTATATATTGATGGAATTAATTCAATTATCAGAGTTTCAGAAGCACTGTTACAGCTACATCATATCCTGTCAGATGCTGAGTTCGAGGGTATAGGAAACCCTATCCATGCCTGGCTGCATTGCCACCTTAGCCCAGAGGACTTCACGTGGGATAAGCAATTTCAGCACTTTTCTCATATGCCACTTAACATGCTGCCCTGCTCTTCTTCCTTTACCTGAAGGCTTTAAATAATTACATTTTAAAGTCATTGGCAGAACTATGTTATTAGGTAATAGAGTAAGTGGTTGCCTAGGTATGTCCCTGTGTCCAATCCAACTAATCATAGTAAAAACCGTACTTGTCTCCTGAACCTTCCAAATCTTTTTGGCCATGCCCTTCTCACTTTTCTAAGTATCTGGTCTAATCCCAGAGACCAACTCATTTTACAGGGCTTAATCCTTAGGACAGAAAATGTTTTATATATTAATGATTTAAAGCAGTTGTCTTCAAGTATTAGCATGATGCATCCAGTCATTAAAAACAAAAAACTGAGCATATCTCCCCAATATATGTGTTTTTATACATTAATGCTATGCAGGTACTATTGGATATCTGCATGTGTGAATGCTCAGTCATGTTTGCGACTCTATGGACTACAGCCTGCCAGACTATTGCGTATACTGTTATTTAATTAAAATATAAACAGGTATTTGAAAGGATGAGATAACCAAATATTAATACAAAGTATAACATTTTACTTCTACATCCCACTAAATCATTTTGTATATATCTCAGGGAGAATATACCCTGATTTAAAGAACACTGCTGGAGATTTATAGCACATACTAGGGCTTCCCACGTGACTTAGTGGTAAAGAATCCCCCTGCCAATGCAGGAAATGTAGGAAACCCAGTTTTAGTCCTTGGGTCAGGAAGATCCCTGGTATAGGAAATGGCAACCCACTCCGGTATTCTTGCCTGGAAAATTCCATGGATAGAGGAGCCTCATGGAGTACAGTGCATAGGGTCACAAAGAGTTGGACACGCCTGAGTGACTGAGCATGCAGGCACTGTAGTGCAGTTCCTAAATTTAAAAGTCAAAAAGAGTTGAAGATGCAGCTCAGAAATCATGCTAGGATAAATGGGGCACCTCTTCATTACTACCTAGTGGAATAGAAGTCCAGGTTCCCTGTTCGGCCTCTGTTGATATTCAGGGTGGTGGGGGGGTGGATTTTTCATTACTATTGGGCAGGCGTGGCTGTTCTGACTCCCCACAAGGTATCCGCCGACATCCCTGGCAGGGATAGTTTGAGGTGCCTTGTTATTGCTCCCCACATAGCCTTCCTTGACACTGTAGAGATAAGACGACAGCCTTGTTATGGCTGTGTGGTGGTCAGAATCCTGATTTTTCACTTGGCCTCCCCTCATAACACCCTAGTAGTGAGAGAGAAAGGTGCCTCATTCTTCCCAGATGGGGATGCAAGTCTGTTTCACTGAGCATTCTCTAAGAACACACTGATGGGGAGATGGAAACACCCCATTACAGCAGGGCAAGGGTTGACACCTAGACTTCTCACTTGGCCTTTGCTTGCAAGGGTGGGGATGGGACAACTATGTATGTGTGTGTTTCCTGTGGTGTTTGGATGTTTGGCTATTGGCTTACATTTTTCTGCCTTGCAGGCTACCCCTTTCTTGGTCCTCAGATCTGAAAGCATAGGCTTTTATTCGACCATTTTTGTCTGTGCCTGTTGGCACTTAGCAGTTGCCTATGTGTTCACTGAAATTCTGAGATGTATGAGCCAACAAGAAACCCAGGAACCTAACCAGCATGGTTGTTCCTGGCTCTGCTACCTTCTTTCCACTTGACAGTCTTCTTACAATGTTTCATGCATAATATCCAGGCTTTTCAGTTGTTCTTAGCAGGATGAAGCATTTGTTTTACATGAAACATTTAACCTTCCTCTGTCTCAATTTCTTCATGGACATACTATAGTAATTATGTTGGACTTAGAGAGTAGTTGAAAAATTATAGATAATATATTTTTTTAAGTTAGCTTGGTATGTTATATATTCTCCAAGGACAACTGTGTAAAAGACACATCTAAAAAGAGTGCTAGTTGTAGAAATCAACCAGAGTAGTGTTATTTCTGGGAAATACTATGTTCACCTCTCTGGGCTGCATTATACACTCTCTACAGAGAAATATTCATAGAAAATATTTCTAAGAGTGCTAGTTACACACATAAATACTATAGTATTAAAAAAAAAGTTTGCCTTGGGCATACCTAAGTACCAAAAAATTTTTAAGAGAAAAAACAACTATTATTATTATTACACCAGTGATAGTTTCCATGTTTTCCGTTCTGACATCAATAATTAATAATGTTACAACTAACTAAAGCACTTACTGGATGTACCTGTGAAAAAAGAAACTGGTGAAAGAGAATAATAGCAACAATACTTTCGTGGGTGCTGTGAAGACTAGATAGAGTCATGTTAAAATATGAGCTAAACAAAATTCTAGACAAAAAAGGAAGCTGCAGTGATTATATTGATTATTAGCATTTATAGTAATAGTATAAAAAATTATAAACTATATTAGTTTGGCCTTCCTTTTATAACTTTAAAGTCAATTACATCCCAAGAAACAGTCTGGTCCCTAGAAATAATTAAAAATCAGTTAAATCACTTAAAACTTTTCTCGAGATTACTCTCAAGAAAGTGCTAAAAATAAGGTCACATTCACAATGGAAAAAAAGGAAAAAAAAAATCCTCCTTCCCCTTTCCTTTGTCTCAGGTACCTCAGCTGCCTCTAGAGTCTCCTGTTGACTGACCCCCACTCCCAATGCTTGTTACATATGTATCATTATTTTCTTCCAAATGGAAAACTCTAGCTTAAATACTTTCTTTTCCAGTTTCCTTTAGGACAGACTCTACAAAGTAAAGGGGAGGCAGTAAATTCTCATCTGTCAAGATTTCCCTTTGCATCATCCTCCTCATGCAAATCCCAGGACTTTTAATGCTTTAGTTATAAGCAAGACACAAATGTAAATTTCTTCCTGCTGCTGCTAAGTCATTTCAGTCGTGTCCGACTCTGTGCGATCCCATAGACAGCAGCCCACCAGGCTCCCCAGTCCCTGGGATTCTCCAGGCAAGAACACTGGAGTGGGTTGCCATTTCCTTCTCCAATGCAAGAAAGTGAAAATTGAAAGTGAAGTCGTTCAGTCATGTCCAGTTCCTAGCAACCCCATGAACTATAGCCTACCAGGCTCCTCTGTCCATGGGATTTTCTAGGCAAGAGTACTGGAGTGGGGTGCCATTGCCTTCTCCAAAATTTCTTCCTACAATGAGGCAAAACTTCCATTGCTTTTGAGCAGGGTTTTGTTGTGTATGAGTGTTTTAAACTTTGGAATAAGTCGAATTTAATTTTTGACTTTACTACTTTTTAGCTTGGTACCTTGGGACTCTTTGTCTCAGCAAAATCTTATATAAAAATAGAGAAACTAGTGATATAGAGTTTCTAAAAGATTAGATGAGTTAGTATCTATAAATAACTTACTGTCACAGAGGAAGTGCTAATAAACATGTCTATTATAATACTTGATTCCTTTAAATCACACTAGTCTAATTGGGCACTTTTTTTTTTTTTTTTCTATTTGCACCAACTAAGGAAATCAAACAGATTGGAAATCAATAATTGTATCCAAAAAACTTGCATGGCAAGAATTTATTTTTAATTTATCCAAATATAAGAACTTGGTGAAATAAAGTATTTATGACCAAAGAACTGCCCCTTCAATAGATGAACAGATAAAACAATCCTAGACTAGTGGCTACATTGGTGACTTCCGTGAGACAAAGCCACCCTCACTACAACAGTAGACTACATAACATAGAGAATCCCTTCCAATCTCAAGAGTACATAGACCTGTTACTCATTCTATGTACACACATATTTGATGCAAAAAAAAAAAAAAAATGCAGATGATGAGGTTCCACAGTTATTTGGAAGTTAGTCAGCTGAGAGCAGCTGACCAGTATTCCAATCATCATGGGAATGGTAAGGTATCAGTCACACTATTTATGAACAATCAAACTGAGCTGATAACCTTTATTAATTAAAAAAAAAAAAGATTTGACTTATTTAAGGTGATTGAACTAGGTAAATCTGTTACTGTGATATCATACAGGTAGGGCTTTAAAACTACTAAAAGATCATCAGTGAAAATGATGAGGACTTTGATGCTGACGATCAGAATAATGACAATAACAATCAGAGATATCCTGAGTATACTTCAGGTGTAACTGCTTAGATAATCAAATTAACCTCATAACTCATTGTTTTATGAGTTATTCACTGGTTATATTGAATGTATTACCTTGTACAATAGAATAGCCACTGCTACACAATCACAGGATAAATGATCAAGGACAAAGCAGGCCATGAGTAAGGGAAGGTAAGAGCTAGCCCTGATGCCTCCTCTGCTTCCTCCCTTTTGGAAAACAGTAAACATTATAATACTTAGTACTAAGGAATCAAGGTTACCAGATATGACTTAAGGGCATTTCTATACAGCAAAAAAATAAATAAAATTGTATTTTCTTATCAAGGTGATTGTGTGAGATAATGATAATTTAATTTCAGTCCATTTATTTATTGTCTATAGACTCAGAAATAACCTCCTTCTCAAAATTCACTCTCAACAAAGTCAGCAGGCAGATTTCTCACAGTTGCTCTCAGCGGTTTTCAGATCACTCAAGTGAATTACTGAAAACAATGGATACCGAGAATAAAAGAAAAATGATTGCAGAGAATAGAAGTTGATAGTATTGAAATAAAAACCTTCCAGTGGGGCAGACCTGTGTGGAACTGCCTGTCTTCACATATTTCCCCACGGAGAAGAGTGAAGAATGGTTTGGGCTGTGGGATGCATTTTAAAACTGTGAAATAAAAGGATCATGTATCAAACCAAATTGTGTTGGCTTAGAGACATATTACATCTTTGCACAGTTTTGCATTCCTTAGAATATTTTTCATATTTATTCATTTACTTTAACTTCTCCTCCCATAACATTTCTCCTCCTCAGACAGATAAGATAGATAATTTGTTGGTACTGACTAACACATATATCTAAACTCCTAATCACTTAAAATTCTTAATGAATTCTGAAAAATAACTGTAAATTATTTCCCGACATCATCATAATTACTGAAATATTTTGTAATTCATTGTGTGCTGCATTATTCTTGGACAATTCATTCAGGACATCTATTACTCAACCACCCAGAATTTCCATAAGTCATTTGTTATTGTCAGGACACAAACAAAAGCCTTATACTGCAGATATACAGGGAATCCATGCCAAGAGAAAGCTGGTGCCGCTATTTCCAGCACACAGCCACTAGACAGAACTTTTAAGACTAAACACTGAAAAGGCTTGGATACAAATAACATTACACAAGGAGCTCTGCTTATATGAATAACATTGTTAGAAAGATGAACAGGGGTTAAAGGTAGAGAACTTGCAAATAAGGAAACAGTAATTTTTGAAATGAATTTAAATAAACTGTTGAAATAATGCCATTTGTAGCAACATGGGTAGACCTAGAGATTATCAGACTAAATGGAGTAAGCCAGTCAGAGAAAGACAAATATCATATGATATCACTTATTATGGAACCTTAAAAAAAATACAGATAAACATTTCCAGAAATAGACTCAAAGACATAGAAAACAAATTTATCCTTACAAAAGGGGAAATGGGGAGTGGGCAGAGGTTGGGATTAACATATACACACTAAGGAAGTAAGCTTTAGTTGCTCAGTCATGTTTGACTCTTTGCAACCCCATGGGTTACAACCCACCAGAATCCTCTGTCCATGGAATTTTCCAGGCAAGAATACTGGAGTGGGTTGCCATTTTCTTTTCCAGGGGATCTTCCCCTGGATGATTTGTATTTAGGAAGATTCAAAGTTTCCCTCATCCTGATTTATTTTGTGTGATTAATAAAAGTAAACACATAATCAAGAGTTGTGATGGATGTATACATGAATTCACTTAATCCTATACTATTCTCATATTCTTCCCCGCTTAATTCTTAAACTGTTATTATTCTCATTGTTCAGATGAGGAAACTGGGCCACTGAGGACTAAATATGATACCAAAAGTCACTCAGTCAGGGAGAGATGAAGGCAATATTTGAATTTAGGCAGTCTGTGTTCAGACTCCTTCACAACACTCTGATGCTTGGAGACTAGAAATCCAGGACCCCCACAGTTAACACTGAATATCAGACAAACAACAAGGCTCTTTTAGTATAAGTATGTCCTTAAAATCATATAGATATACTTTTTAAAAAGACCTGTGTTTTAATCTGATATTCAAATGTAACTGAATATTCTGTTATTTTCATTTGCTGAATCCAGCAACTGTCTTGGGGACTGTCACTGTCTGACTTTTCTGAATAATCCTTCTCAAGCATGGTCTCTGTGACCCTCAGCAGTGGCTTGTCAATTACCAAGACTTTCTCCATCACCCTAGGTTACCATTTACCTGCCTGCTAAATGCCAACGGTTTTCAGAAAGTTATTATACTTTCTGTAATATATATAAATTATATAATATATATATTATATAATTCAATATTATACTTGAGGAGTTGGGAAACTCTTCCTGAAAAGGGCTAGAAAATAAATGTTTTATTGTGGGTCATATAGTCTCTTTCTCAACATTTCAACTCTGCCACGGTGGCAGGAAAACCACAGATAATACAAAAAACAGATGAGTGTAGCTATGTTCCAATAAAACTTTATTTACAAAAACAGGCAGCAGGCCAGGAACACTCATTTACTGATCCCTGCCACAGGCTCTTCTGGCAGACTTGGTGAGGTGTATGCGCCATAGTCCCTTGGACTGCAAGGAGATCCAACCAGTCCATTCTAAAGGATATCGGTCCTAGGTGTTCATTGGAAGGACTGATGCTGAGGCTGAAACTCCCATACTTTGGCCACCTCATGCGAAGAGTTGACTCATTGTAAAAACTCTGATGCTGGGAGGGATTGGGGGCAGGAGGAGAAGGGGACAACAGAGGATGAGATGGCTGGATGGCATCACAGACTCATTGGATATGAGTTTGAGTAGACTCCAGGAGTTGGTGATGGACAGGGAGGCCTGGCATGCTGAGATTTAAGGGGTCACAAAGAGTCGGACATGACTGAGCAACTGGACTGACTGACTCATGCGCCATCTGAAAACAATCAACCCAACCAAAGGTACCACAAGAACATAAGCTCTCTGCAAGTTATCTGCTGTTCAGCAAAATATATATATATATATATATATATATATATATATATATATATATATATATATATATCTTTTCAGTGAGAAATCTCTCCTATCTCCCAAAATAAAGCTAGATTTTATCTCACTTCTGATCATGTCATCAGAGGAGAGGGGTCTGATAGATGACAATCTAAATGAAAGGTAGGACCTGGGTCTTGCAGCAGAAATTGCAGGTCTTGCCTCTGAGATGAAGATACCATCTATAATTACCTCCTTTCTGGTTTCCACTTCCTCCACATGACTCAAGGAAGCCAGTGTCTTTGTATCTCCCATTTCGTCTCTTTGATCCACATACTTGTGTGTGTACAGTTGTAGCTTTTTTCTCACTGTCCCTGCCCCCATACATTGAATTTAAATAAAATTCAAATCCATGATCTTTTGTATCCCCCAAATCTCGTTGTTCACCAAGTCCTTACTGACTGCCAAAACCAGGGACTTCCTCTGTTTCGTATCCTATTTGATTACTCTGCCAAGTTTAAAACTCTGAAATAAATGCTTCTCAAATTACTCTCCTTCCTTGGAATCTGAAAGTGAACTCTCACTTTCTCTTCTCACCTCAGTGACCACATTCTTAGTCTGCAATCATGGCCACCAATAATTCTCTCTGTTCTTATGTGTAGAATCTATTTCCCCTTCCTGAGAATTTGTGCTGACCAATGGAACAAAGCAGAAAAGGCACCGTGCCAGCGCCAGGCCTAGACTTTCAGAGGCCTGGCAGTTTCCACTTTCATCTCTGAAAGCCTAGAGCTACCATGACTGCTTTCCAGGAGATATTTACATGTTAAGTTGTCCTTAAAATTTAGCAAACCAATATATCCTGTTATGGGATAAAATGTGTCTCTCTGTCTCACCAAATTCCTATGTTGAGGCCCAGTACTTCAGAGTGTAATTATATTTGAAAATAGGACCTTAAATGGGTGATTAGGTTAAGTGAGGCTGTTGGGGTAGACTCTGTCCAGTACGACTAGCATCCTTTTATTTATTTTTTCTCATAATAATACTCTTAAAAATTTTATTACTTGTGCAGTACATGCTTATTAACTTCCCTGGTGGCTCAGATGGTAAGGCATCTACCTACAATGCGAGAGACCTGGGTTCAATTCCTGGGTCAGGAAGAGCTCCTGGAGAAGGAAATGGCAACCCACTCCAGTATTCTTGCCTGGAAAATCCAATGGACAGAGGAGCCTGGTAGGCTACAGTCCATGGGGTCACAAAGAGTCAGACACGACTGAGCGATTTCACTTCACTTCACATGCTTATTAAGGAAAATATGGTTAACACAAAAAAAATAGAAGGAAAATTGTAAATTATGCTTCTAGTAACCAAGAACATCTCCATAGATATACTTAGATATGTTTTCTTTACTTGAAGCACTTATAATAGACATCTACTATTTTCTGGTGGGTTTTAGTCCATGGGGTCACAAAGAGTCAGACAGGACTAAGTGACTAACACACACACACACATTATGTTTATTGAACACCTATATGTGTTTGGGGAACTTCCACCTTATGAAGCAGATCCTGACTCCTATTTTTTTCCTCTTATATATATATACATTTTAATTATGAAAGTATGATAACACATTTACAAGAGACTTGGAAAATATACTGTTCTTTTAAGAGGAGGACGTTTGGACACACACAGAGACACAAAGGATGTGTACAGATAGAGAAAGGACCGTGTGAGGACACAGGGAAAAGATAGTTTCAAGCCAAGAGAGGCCTCAAAACAGTCCAAGCCTGCTGACACCTGATCTTGGGCTTCCAGGATGCAGTACTGTGAGAAATACAATTCTGTGACTTAAGGCACCCAGTCTGCTCTGGTCACAGCAGCCCTTGAACTAATATATCCCAAACCTTGCCAACCAGTCCTAAACAGCACAACTTATTTGCAATCTCCTTCTCCTCCAATACTGTACACTCCTGGCACACAGGACACCTGCCCCCTTAACCACTATCCATTCTCCACTTAAACTCTAGCCACTGTAATGCACTTATAACATACACAAATAAAATTCCAGACAGATTAACAATCCAAATGGAAACACTAGAATTTTAAGCATTTAAAAGAAATACAGGAGACATGTTTTACCATTTCAATATAGGGAAGAATTTTTAAAATCACAGAAATCATAATGAAAATCATGAATAAAATTGACTACACCAGAATAAAATATTTCAGTAAGAAAAATCTTACCATAAACAAAGGGGAAAAGTATCAGTAGTACATATAACTGATACATGAACAATACTTGAAAGTCACTCGGTCGTGTCCGACTCTCGCAACACCAGGGACTGCAGCCCGCAAGGTTCCTCTGTCCATGGAATTCTCCAGGCAAGAATACTGGAGTGGTTTGCCATTTCCTTCTCCAGGGGATCTTCCCAATCCAGGAATCGAACCCATGTCTTCTGAATTGCAGGCAGATTCTTTACCGACTGAGCTAGGAGGGAAGTCCTGGATAATATTAAAAACTCATAAAAATAAGTAATAAAATTTAAAATCCAACCAAAAAATGAGAAAAACAAATAAATAGGAAAGTCCACAGTAATGGCAATTTAAGTATATAATAAAATAAAACAAAAACAAAACTCATCTCACAAGTAATCTAGGAAATAAAAAATGTAGACCCACATGGTTCATGCTAAGTCATTTCAGTCATGTCCGACTCTTGGTGACCCTATGGACTGCAGCCTGCTATTCTCCACTCTCTGTGGGATTCTCCTGGCAAGAATACTGGAGTGAGTTGCCATGTCCTCCTCCAGAGGATCTTCCTGACCCAGGGATCAAACCTGCATCTCCTGCATTGCAGGAAGCTTCTTTAGCCCTGAGCTACAGGGGAAGCCCAGACCACATGGTATATCATTTCAATTAATTTGATTCATAGTTTAAAAAACAAAAATAAAGAGACATATTCAAATATTGATGAAGATTTAAGTGAGACACACATACACTCTTAAAGAGAAAACAAGTTGTCAATAAATTTAACAAATTTGAAAATATGCATATCCTGTGAAACAGCAACTACACTCTTGGTTTGGAGACAGATTCTCAATTACTGCTACAGGCTCAAGAATAGAGACACTGCAATCTCCATACATTGTTGAGGCCACTGCCCCAGGTGAAATTTCACACAGATATGACTCTGGGGGAAAAAATAGCTAATATTTCATACATTTGTAAAATTTTATATGAGCAAGAATCTTTAACAGTATTTCTTTGCTGTATTTCTCTAATATTTTAGGACATTTTAGATGAAATGAGAAAAGAATTAACTAAGCTAAAAGAAGAGCTCATAATATAATTGCAATATACGAGAACTGATTTTGTTATCTGTGTTGGGAAAATCCCCTGGAGGAGGGAATGACTACCCACTCCAGTATTCTTGCCTGGAGAATCCTATGAACAGAAGAGCTTCATGGGCTACAGTCAATGGGGTCACAAAGAGTTGGACACAACTGAGAGACTTTCACTTTCATTTCATTATACAAGAAGATGATCTTCCAGGTGGCACTGGTGGTAAAGAACTCACCTGCCAAAGCAGGAGACAAAAGAGACACAGGTTCAATCTCTGGGTCAAGAAGATCTGAAGGAGGGCATGGCATCCCATTCCAGTATTCTTGCCTGGAAAATTCCATGGACAGAGGAGCCTGGCTGGCTGAAGTCCATGGGGTTGCAAAGAGTGGGACATGACTAAAAGACTGAGCATGCATACAAGAAGATACCTATAAGAATATTCATTGCAGTATCACCTGTCATAGCTAAAAGCTGTAAACAAGCCAAATATTCTTCACCCAGAAAATGCATTAATAACTTGTGGCACAGTCACACAATGGAATGTTAACAGTTAAAATAAATAAGCTGGAGTTGCAAAGTTCAATATGATTAAATCCCCAAACACAGTTTTAAATTAAAATGCATTCTTCAGAATTGTATCTGTAATAATGCTAGAAAAATTTTAAATGTGATGTCAGTATTTTATATTTTTATCACTATCTAACACAGCAAATTTTCAAATACTTTTTGGGAATGATCAATGCCAAGGTCATATAGTAAAAGAGTGATTCATCCTAATGAAAGTCAAGGGGAGAAGACTAGAGAGGCATAAAGAGAGGTTTTTCGGTCTACTGTATCTTTAACATATTATTTTCACTTAAAAAACAATAGAATGAAAATGTGGCAAAATATTGAGAGTTGGTGAAATTGGGTAGTCATGTTTTATTTCATATCTGAAACATTTCCAAAGACAGAAAGAAAGGGGAAGGGAGGGAAGATAGAGGGAGACAATGAAGGAAGCTAATCTTAGGAAGTTAAACCAAAGATAAAGGGTATTTATATCAGAAAATTTAGACATAAAGTCAGTTTAACTTTAGTTATCTGTATTCTTTTAAAAGTTCACATTTGATTTTGAGCTTATCCTGAGAAATATAGTAAAGCTTTGAACCAAAAATCCTGAGAGCTGATCTTTTGTAGATCTTCATATCCCATATCACCAAGTTCTCTAAAACCAGTGACTATAGTAACTATGAACTATTTATGTGTGTTAAATTCAGAGAAAAGGAGAAGGAGGGTGACGGGGAGAGTGAGTGTGTGTGTGTGTGTGTGTGTGTGTGTGTGTGTGCGCCTTCTGCAATTAACATATCTATTAACATTAAAATTGTTTGCTCATTGGTATTTTGACCTAGGGTTTCCCTGGTGGTTCAGTGGTAAAGAACGGCAACCCACTCCAGGACTCTTGCCTGGAAAATCCCGTGGACAGAGGAGCCTGGTAGGCTACAGTCCATGGGGTCACAAAGAGTCAGACATGACTAAACAACTTCTCTTTCATTCTTTCAGTAGTAAAGAATCTGCCTGTCAATTCAGGAGTCGCCAGTTCGATCCCTGGGTCAGGAAGATCCCCTGGAGAAAGAAATGGCAAC
The DNA here is from genome assembly GCF_055505025.1 of Bos grunniens. Taxonomy (NCBI): domain Eukaryota; kingdom Metazoa; phylum Chordata; class Mammalia; order Artiodactyla; family Bovidae; genus Bos; species Bos grunniens. The sequence continues at coordinate 46,353,650 of NC_141168.1, read as the reverse complement.
CCACTCCAGTATTCTTGCCTGGGAAATTCCATGGACAGAGGAGCCTGGTAAGCTACAGTCCATGGGGTCGCAAAACAGCCAGACATGACTTGGCCACTAAACAACAATTTTGACCTAAGCCTTCTGCATTTAGGTCACATTTTGGTAGAAAAACTGTGTATTTTTCTGTGGCATCATCATGAATTGCTCCTTGAACTGCAAGGAGATCCAACCAGTCCATCCTAAAGGAAGTCAGTCCTGAATATTCATTGAAAGGACTGATGCTGAAGCTCCAATACTTTGGCCACCTGATGCGAAGAACTGACTCATTTGAAAAGACCCTGATGCTGGGAAAGATTGAAGGCAGGAGAAGAAGGGGATGACAGAGGATGAGATGGTTGGATGGCATCGCCGATTCATGGACATAAGTTTGAGTAAACTCCGGGAGTTGGTGACGGACAGGGAGGCCTGGCATGCTGTAGTCCATGGGGTCGCAAAGCATCAGACACGACTGAGCGACTGAACTGAACTGAATTGCTCCATTGATATCCTTTGGTTATTCTTGTTCTTTTGCACATAATAGTTCTCATGTTTCATCTACCTTCTTACCAGTACCGTTGACTCATCAATGTAAACTACCTGCTTCCCCAAGGTGGGATGGGTACCTCTTCCTTTGTGATATTCAAGGTTGGTAACATATTTGTTACTGAACATTCAACACTGTAGCATAACCATTGTTTCCATCACTGCTTCCCAGATTTATCTGTAAATTCCCTGAGAGTGCACACCAAGATTCATTCTTGTGCAGGGCCCCTGAGTCTACTTCTGACAGACACCTGGACAGCCTGAGTTTTCAGAAAAGTCTCGTGAATGCCCTCTCAAGTTAGTTTCCACATTAGTTTATTCATTCGTTTAGGATAGCTTATCTAGTTGGCCAGTACTCTCTATCTCAATGTGTTTTTGTGACCTTTCTTATCTCTTATTCCATAATTTTAATTCTGATTCCTACAATAAGCTCTCCTTCATCTGAATTTCTATAGCACCTGTTCGTAACTTTGGATTTGATATTCAGTATGATAGTTACACATTTACATACACAATTTTGATGTTTTGGGAGGGCAAAAGCTACTCTTCCTTTCCTCTTCATACCCACAATGACCCAAGATTTCTCCAAGTGCCACCCTAACCATGTGCACTGAACTAACTCAGGGGTAGTCTTCACAAAGTATAAATTTAGTCTTCATTCCACAATCTCTAGGTCCAGGATCTCAAATGTTTATGTTAACAAGTAAACTAGGAGAGTCTTACAAAAAATTGGCATACAAGATAAAAATAAATGAAGACTATATTATAAATCAATTGTTTATACCAAGGGCTTTATACATGTTTAACAAACTCTATCTAATAATAAGTATCTTAAAAAGTATACAATCCATATTTTAAATATGGGAAATTGAGATCTAGAAAGTGTATAGTATACTCTTTGGAGTCATATCACCAGGGTTCAAATCTCAATTCCATCACTTAATACCTATGTGATTTAAGGGCAAGGTTTTAACATTTCTGTGTCAATTTCTTATTTTAAAGTGAGTCAAGTCACTCAGTCATGTCCGACTCTTTGCAACCCCATGGACTGTAGCCTACCATGCTCCTCCGTCCATGGGATTTTCCAAGCAAGAGTACTGGAGTGGGTTGCCATTTCCTTCTCCAGAGGATCTTTCTAACCCAGGGATTGAACCTGGGTCTCCCGCATTGTAGGCAGACAGCAGCTATCTTATGGAAGTGCTGTGAGGATTAAATGAGATGAATAGAGCTCAGAGAAAAATGCCCAGCACACAAAAGTCCTCAATAAATCTTGACTGTGAAGTCACGGAAGCCTGCATTTTAGACCAGAACTCAGAAATATTTTTCTACAGAGGGTCAGAGAGTAAATATGTAAGAGCTTACAGATTACATGGTCTGCTTCAATTACTCAATTCTGCTCTTATAGTAGGAATGCAGCCATTAACCAAATGTTTTTTTTTAAAAAAGTGTAGATGCATTTCAATAAAACTTCATATTTGAATTTCATATAATTTTCATATGTCATTAAATACTCCTGATTTTATTTTAACCATTAAAAAATGCAAAAGCCTTTCTTAGCCCCCAGGTAGCACGAAAACAGGTAGTGGCCTAATTTGGCTGGGGGACTCTAGTTTGTGGACTGCTGCCTGTAGCCATCACCTGTCAAAGCTTCAGATACACTACAGCTGTCTAACTGAACTTTGAGTGCAAAAGCTACTTAGTAAGTATTTAATCGGTTAATGCAACATAATTTCTAAGGTTTTTGCTTCAATATCTTAATGCTTGTTTAAGAAGAAATTAAGTAAAATGGGAATCCCTTATCACTCCTTGGTTTTGTATCCTTTGAAGCCACTTATTCTATCTGAACCTTTAATTTGTTAATCCCCTCTTCTCAAATTCATCCTATTCTCTTCCCACCTCCAGACTCTTTCCCTGCTACACTAAAACCCAGATCCAAAGTTGAAATTACTGTGTATCATAATAACTATGTCACCTTGTCACTCATTTCCTCTACCTTATTTAGCTCTCCCCTCAATTAAATCAAAAAGTCACTTTAAAAAAATGCTTTAGAGACTAAATCTGCATAGCCCACTCAAACTTCAGATATGCTTGAATTCAGGCTTATTGATTATACAATTGGCTCACACCTTTCAGAGCTCCTTTCATTAAATTCTAAGCAGAATCTGCTGGCAATCCTTAGTGGTCACACAAGTATAACTGAATAAAAATTTGACAAATGAATTCAATTCTACTATATGATCCACACTGAAATCTGGAAAGAGCAATAAAACATTAACTGGACAGATGGTTTCTAGAGCAGCATTCAGCTATTTTTAATCTATTTAAACAAATATGTTGATAGTTATAATATTGAAGTAACTAAGTTAATATGTTGAATGTAGGTTATTAATATTAATATTGTGGCAGAAAAAACACGGCAGCAAAATCTTACATCAGATATGACACCCATATAAAAAATAAACTTCTGAACTAGACAGAATTTTTAAACTGAATCTCAGCATTTCATATTATTTTAGAACAAAGACAAAATCTTCACTCTCCCATGAATGATCTGAAAGAATCCCTTGCCTTCTTGGGAGCTGTGCTGTTCACCAGGGCCATTACAATCCATGACTTAAGTCTTTTAATTACTGCACCATCCCTTCAAATCCCCAGTGCCACCATCCTAACACCAGAAGCCAAGATGATTTTACACCTTCGGAGTAGCTGGATTTTGTTAGCACTTAATATTTAGCATGGCCTCTTCCTTTCTCATTAGACACAGCTTTAATTGCATAGTTTTTAAACGGTTATCATACTGAATACTAAAGCCTCAGTGCAGAATGATCATAGATAACCAAGTGCCGTCTTCTTCACATTTCTATCCAATAGGAATTGAAGACTACCAAGAAGAGCACTGAAAAAAAGACATTTAAACATTTTCCCATAGTTTTTCATGCTGTGGTCTAACTATCAGTGAGCTGCACACATAAGGCCTAAATTCAAATCACTGTTCCTTCTCATGTTGGGGTTTCATTTACTTATATTCATATATTCATTAACAAGAGTGATGGACTTTTAGAGTTATCACTGACATTCTAAGGTAGTATGTGATTTCTCCATTATGCATCCCATCTTAGCATATGGAGCAGTGGCTCTTTATTCCCTCTCCCTGGCCACGTTACTTATCTGCGAAATATTTTGCCTATTCACATGCTTTTCGGTCCTTCTGTCTATCAAAGATGAAAGAAAGGAAAAGTCTCTAGATGATACTAGGCAACAAAGAAGCTGGTCAATTTGGGCTAGTGGTAAATGTAAAAAAAGATTAGAAACAAAGCCTGTTAATCTCAGTCCTTACTGAATGCCATCTAGTTGAGATCAAAGAATGGAAGCAATAACTGAGCCAAGAAACTTTCCTAATCCCAAAGCCCTCTGCCAAGTTTTTTTTTTCCCTTTTTTCCTGAATTAACATTATTTTCACCAGAAGTGTCTCATCCTATAGACACTTCTCCACTGCTCCTCAACTCACCCCGTTGAATTAACCAAGCATCTGCCTACAGCAGGTTCCGTTAAGATGGCATTTAACTCAATGCCTTGGACTACAGTTGAATCACTGAAAGCCTTAAAGGTAAGAATGTCTCTTTCATCTGTGTGTTCATAGCACATTGCCTGACATATAATTGATGTTCCAAAAATACTTGCTGGCTGAATAAATAAACATATCAGCTAATCTATTCAGACAAATAAGAACTAGTTAACTAATTCATGACTTGACTGAACTGCATAACTGACCTGATTGATTTTTTCGCTAATCAAGCCAGACACACTGTTTAGATCTGGTGTGCATGTTCAGATAAAGATTCATGACATTCCAGTTAGTTTCCTGCCTATCTAGATCCTGCCCAACACTTGTGTCTGTCTCCCTTAAATTCATAGTCCTTAGCATCCTTACAAAGTTAATAAAGAGAATATTAAAAAAATTAGATCATTAAAATGTCTTACAGGCATAATAAAGGTGCTTATTTTCATGCCTGTAAAAGAATATCTAATTTCTATTTCATTTTTCTTCCAAGTTCCTCAAATATACCGTAGGCTTTACTTTATTGGTTTTGGGTTTCCCTGCTACAGAACAAAATACTCTGTATCATAGGATGGAATGAAATTTGCCCAAGGACAAACAGATGGCATGAGACCTGGAGTTCCCTGACTTTTAGTTCACTGCATCTACCTACTTTTAAAAAAACAATCGGAGAAGTCTTTTTTTCTGATTTTTCTAGAACCAGAAATGTCCAGGATAAAAGTTGTTTTTGTGCAATTGCATTTATACAAACTGGGAAACTGTTACACATGGAGTCTTTCAACTCGTAAAATTAATTTGGGTATCTCAATATTTTAAAAATTGAGATTATTCTCCTTTTGTTTTTGATATGTAAAAATCACAGGGTATAACATTCAATTTACACCAACTATTATCTACAGTAAGAAGATTCTCTCTTTTAATCAAAAGGTTATATGACCCTGCCTAGGAAAAAAAAATAAAAAACTCCTAACAGTTAACTAATACTAATATTTTAATTCTGCATAGAGCTTTAGTTTTTATAAATAAAATTACTAAATGTAAGGTTATAGTCACCATGGCAAAGAGAATTACGCACGTATAATTAAATTCCTGTCAGCAGAACACACGTGACAAAGGAGATAAACCAAAACACTATCTTGGGCCATGTCTTTTTCTGACATAATCCAGATTTGACAAATACCCAAGTTTATTCACAGAACTTACTCACTCTTGTTTTAGGAAAGCAAAATGACATGTTAAAAATGGTATATTGACATGTTTTCAGAAACTGCATACTAAAAATGCAATTTATGCATTAACAGTTCTTTGTCTTATAAATGCTCTATTCACCAAAAGACAGTTTACAAACATTATGGGGGTCTGTTAACCCTCACCCAGTAGCTTACTACTTGCAATATACCTATTTCTAGGAATATATTCTGTTTCTGCTATGCAGACTTGGAGATAACCTCTTTGTATTCTCCCTTACTTTATCTTTCTTTTCAGTTAAAGATTCTAAAGGAATTCTAACCATAAATATGCATTTCAAACTCATTAATATTCATAATTTATAAATATGGGCTACCAAGCACTAATGACCTCAGAAGCTGATGCCCGGAAACACTGGAGCCCAACCATGAACCAATCACCTGAATATCAGTTCAGTTCAGTTGTTCAGTCGTGTCCAACTCTTTGCAACCCCATGAATTGCAGCACGCCAGGCTTCCCTGTCCATCATCAGTTCCCGGAGTTCACTCAAACGCATGTCCATCGAGTCGGTGATGCCATCCAGCCGTCTCATCCTCTGTCGTTCCCTTCTCCTCCTGCCCCCAATCCCTCCCAGCATCAGAGTCTTTTCCAATAAGTTAACTCTTCACATGAGGTGGCCAAAGTTTTGGAGTTTCAGCTTCAGCATCAGTCCATCAAATGAACACCCAGGACTTATCTCCTTTAGAATGGACTGGTTGGATCTCCTTGCAGTCCAAGGCACTCTCAAGAGTCTTCTCCAACACCACAGTTCAAAAGCATCAATTCTTCAGCACTCAGCTTTCTTCACAATCTAACTCTCACATCCAAACATGATCACTGGAAAAACCATAGCCTTGACTAGATGGACCTTTGTTGGCAAAGTAATGTCTCTGCTTTTGAATATGCTATCTAGGTTGGTCATAACTTTCCTTCAAAGGAGCAAGCATCTTTTAATTTCATGGCTGCAATCACCATCTGCAGTGATTTTGGAGCCCAAAAAATTAAAGTCAGCCACAGTTTCCACTGTTTCCCCATCTATTTCCCATTAAGTGATGGGACCAGATGCCATGATCTTAGTTTTCTAATTGTTGAGCTTTGAGCCAAATTTTTCACTCTCCTCTTTCACCTTCATCAAGAGGCTTTTGAGTTCCTCTTCACTTTCTACCATAAGGGTGGTGTCATCTGCATATTTCTCCAAGCAATCTTGATTCCAGCTTGTGCTTCTTCCAGCCCAGCATTTCTCATGATGTACTCTGCATATAAGTTAAATAAGCAGGGTGACAATATACAGCCTTGACGTACTCCTTTTCCTATTTGGAACCAGTCTGTTGTTCCATGTCCAGTTCTAACTGTTGCTTCCTGACCTGCCTATAGGTTTCTCAAGAGGCAGGTCAGGTCGTCTGGTATTCCCATCTCTTTCAGAATTTTCCACAGTTGATTGTGATCCACACAGTCAAAGGCTTTGGCATAGTCAATAAAGCAGAAATAGATGTTTTTCTGGAACTCTCTTGCTTTTTCCATGATCCAACAGATGTTGGCAATTTGATCTCTGGTTCCTCTGCCTTTTCTAAAACCAGCTTGAACATCAGGAAGTTCACGGTTCACGTATTGCTGAAGCCTGGCTTGGAGAATTTTGAGCATTACTTTACTAGCATGTGAGATGAGTGCAATTGTGTGGTAGTTTGAGCATTCTTTGGCATTGCCTTTCTTTGGGATTGGAATGAAACCTGACCTTTTTCCAGTCCTGTGGCCACTGCTGAGTTTTCCAAGTTTGCTGGCATATAGAGTGCAGCACTTTCACAGCATCATCTTTCAGGATTTGGAATAGCTCAACTGGAATTCCATCACCTCCACTAGCTTTGTTCGTAGTGATGCTTTCTAATGCCCACTTGACTTCACATTCCAGGATGTCTGGCTCTAGGTCAGTGATCACACCATCGTGATTATCTGGGTCATGAAGCTCTTTTTTGTACAGTTCTGTGTATTCTTGCCACCTCTTAATATCTTGTGCTCCTGTTAGGTCCATACCATTTCTGTCCTTTATCACCTGAATATAGGCAGATCCAATTTACAGAGACACTGATTCTTACTGCTTTCTAGGCACTAACTGTTTTCTATCCCCTCTATATTTAGTTGTGCTTCTCATTGTTCAGTCGCTAAGTAATATCCCACTCTTTCCAACCCCATGGACTGCAGCATGCCAGGCTTCCCTGTCCTTTACTATCTCCCAGAGTTTGCTCAAACTCATGTCCATTGATTTGGTGATGCCATCTAACAATTTTATTCTCTGTCACCCGCTTCTCCTCCAGCACTCAATCTTTCCCAGCATCAGGATCTTTTCCAGTGAGTTGGCTCATCTAATCAGGTGGACAAAGTATTAGAGCTTCAGCTTCAACATACATCCTTCCAATGAATATACAGCATTGATTTCCTTTATGATTGACTGGTTTTATCTCCTGGCACAATCTCCCTTCTTGAGGGACTCTCAAGAGTCTTCTCCCACCCCGCAATTCAAAAGCATCAATTATTTGGCACTCAGACTTATCTGTGGTCCAGTTCTCACCTCCTTACATGAATACTGGAAAAACCACAGCTTTCACTATACAGACATTTGTCAGCAAAGTGATGTCCCTGCTTTTTAATATGCTGAGGAGCAAGCATCTTTTAATTTCTTGGCTATAGTTACTGTTCACAGTGATTTTGGATCCCAAGAAAATAAAATCTATTACTGCTTCCACTTTTTCTCCATATATTTGCCATGAAGTGATGGGACCAGATGCCATGATCTTAGGTTTTTTAAATGTTGTTTTAAGCCAGCCTTTTCATTATCCTTTTTCACCCTCATCAACATGCTCTTTAGTTCCTCTTTACTTTCTGCCATTAGAGTGGTATCATCTGCATGTCTGAGGTTGTCAGTATTTCTCCCGGAAATTTTGAATCCAGCTTGTCATTTATCCACCCCAGCATTTCTCGTGATGTACTCTGGATATAAGTTAAATAAGCAGGGTGACATTGTACAGCCTTGATGCACTCCTTTCCCAATTTTGAACTAGTATGTTCTTCCAAATCCAGTTCTAATTGTTGCTTTTTGACCTGCATACAGATTTCTCAGGAGGCAGAAAAGGTGGTCTGGTATTCCCACCTCTTAAGAATTTTCCACAGTTTGTTGTGATCCACACAGTCAAAGGTTTTAGTGTAGTCAATGAGGCAGATGTTTTCTGGAATTCTTTTTCCCTTTTTTTTTTTTTTTTTATGATCCAATGAATTCTGGTAATTAGATCACTGGTTCATCTGCCTTCTCTAAAGCCAGCTTTTATCTCAGGAAGTTCTCATTTCATGTAATACTAAACTAAGGGTTTTGAGAATTATCTTGCTAGCATGTGAAATGAGCACAATTGTGCACTCGTTTGAACATTCTTTGGCATTGCATTTCTTTGGGATTGTAATGAAAATTAACCTTTTCAGCCACTGCTGAATCTTCCAAATTTGTTAGCATGTTCAGTGCAGCACTTTAAGAGTACTCAAGATTTCAAATAGCTCTGCTGGAATTCCATCACCTCCACTAGCTTTGTTCATAGTAATGTTTCCTAAGTTCCACTTGACTTCACACTCCAGAATGTCTACTCTAGGTGACTGACCACACTATCATGGTTACCTGAGTCATTAAAACCTTTTTTGTACAGTTCTTCTGTGTATTCTTGCTACCTCTTCTTAATCTCTTCTGTTTCTGTTAGGTTTTTACCAATTCTGTCCTTTATTGTGCCCATCTTTGCATGAAATATTCCCTTGGTATCTCTAATTTTTTTTTGAAGATATCTCTAGTCTTTCCCATTCTATTGTTTTCCTCTATGTCTTTGCACTGATCACTGAGAAAGGCTTTCTTATCTCTCCTTGCTATTCTTTGGAACTCTGCATTCAGTTAGGTATATCTTTCCCCTTCTCTCTTGCTTTTCACTTCTCTTCTTTTCTCAGCTATTTATAAGGCCTCCTCAGACAACCATTTTGCCTTTTTGCATTTCTTTTTCTTGGGGATAGTTTTGGTCACCACCTCTTGTACAATCTTGTGAACCTCCAACCATAGTTCTTCAGGCACACTGTCTACCAGATCTAATCCTTTCAATCTGTTCATCCCCCTCCACTGTATAATCATACGGGATTTGTTTTAAGTCATCCTGAATGGCCTAGTGATTTTCCTTACTTTCTTCAATTTAAGTCTGAATTTTGCAATAAGAAACTGATGATTTGAGCCATAGTCAGCTTCGGGTCTTTTTTTTTCTTTTTTTTTTTTTTTGCTCACTGTATAGAATGTCTCCATCTTCAGCCCCAGTAGTAGATATAATGGTCATCTGAATTAAATATACCCATTCCTATCCATTTTATTTCACTGATTCCTATAATTGCCATATCCTGCTTGACCACATTGGATTTACCTTGATTCATAGACCTAACATCCCAGGTTCCTATGCAATATTGTTCTTTACAGCATCAGACTTCACTTTCACCACTAGGCACATCCACAACAGGATGTTGTTACTGCTTTGGCCCAGCCTCTACATTCTTTCTCGAGCTATTTCTCCACTCTTCCCCAGTAGCATATTGGACACCTACTGATCTGGAGGGCCTCAACTTTCAGTGTCATATCTTTTTGCCTTCATACCTGCCAGATGGGCAACCCACAAACTATATGGAGTTAGTAAGTGCTAATTAGTGAATTCTGGATGCAAACCAGATTGAGAACTTTTTTTTTCTTTTTTTTTTTTTGCCTCAAGTAGAAGCAAGTTCAGTGGGAAGCCAGTAAGTATTCTAATACAGCAATATATTATTACTTATCAAACCTTAGTAAACCCAGGGCATACAGCTCTGGTTGGAATTCACTGTGTGGACCTGGATTGGTTATTACGGATCTGAATCTCAGATTCTGCATATTTTTCTATGGATAATAATACCCCCCTATCTTACTATAGCACAGTGATATTGATGCAGTGAGTTAATGCAGGTAAAACTATTGGGAAGGGTCAGAGGTGTTAGGTTATACTATGTGAGACAATTGTTCTTTACAGAATACAATGGTCTAGTTTCCACATATACCTCTCCAAAGGAAGTGATGATGTCATAACTGTGATAACTTTAATATCACTTAGTTTAACATACTTCTTTCATAGATAAAGACACAGACTCAAAGATTAAATCCTTTATCCAAGATTCAATGGTGTAATTGGTATTAAAAGTCACATCATCTGATATCCAGCTCAATACTTGGTTAAGATGACTCATCTTAGCCTCTCATTCCTGCACATTTTGTTTCTTTACAGAATACTAACACTTTTTTTTTATATAAAAATAAATGACTTTTTCCACTTCAACACATAATGTTTGACAGGGGTAAAGTCAACTACATAGGCAAATTAAAAGAAACTATAGAGTTTAGGCACAAATAAAAAGAAGTGAAAAGGGCAGTGTAGAAGTTCGTCAAAATACAGTCCATATTGCATTGTTTTTCAGAAACAGAGTCAAAAAAATAAAAGGTTCAGTTCAAAGAAAGGCTTCTAAGTTATGGCAAACAGATGGTTTGCCAGCCTTCCTTTCTTCATACCTTTTCTGGTCATGATAAAAATGTATCAATGCAAGTTTATTAAAAAAATAGACACACCTAAAGGATGTGAGGAAGGCCATCATCTTAATTCTGTAAGTCTCTGTCCAGATACTCACAACCCTCCACACATACAAAGGGAGGAGCAAAGAACATAGTGAGAGATTCCCAGGTCAGCTCTTCTGAGAGATTCTCCTCTCTCACCCACAGTAAATAATACACAAAATGCTTCTCTTTCTCTTTAGCAACAGAAAGATACTCAGAGCAACTTACAGAAAGAGTGTCTTATTGGAAACATATTTTCTTTCACAGTATGAGATCAATAATTTTTTTAAAAGGTTGCCCCCCCTCCCAACTTTCTCTGTTCTCTACATCAGAACTTCTGTGCAAGTATATGATTTTATATCTTAAAAGTAGGGATTATGTCATATGAGTCTTTGATTAGTATGTTTGTCATAATAATACCCAAGCCAGCAAAGTTCAAACAACCCCATGCTGCCAATGTAAGCATAGGAAACCATATATTCTCTAAATGGATTCATCCAGGAACAGAACATGAGGAAATAAAGCCCACTGGGAGTTCTGAAGGTGAGACCTTAACTGTTAATATGTCCTAGAAACAACAGTTTTCACATCATCTTTTAAAATTCTATGTAACCTTTGGTGAAAATAAATACTATACAATCAAACCAGAAAATACATTCTAAGATCTTTAAACCATTCAATATTTTAGATAATAAGCAAGACTAAATTATTTTAGTAAGACATTACTACTAATTTAACACATATTAAACAAATGAAGAGGTTAATGTATTTGTTCATTTATAGAACACGTGACTTACTTCAAATTTTTTTCTTTTTAATGCACATTTTAATGTCAACAGTCAGTGTTCCCAGGTTGTCTCATTTCTGGTATGTTTTTCTGGAACCTTTGTGTTACTCTGCCTTGCTAGTCAGATACCTACGAGTCTACCTCAAAGGTAATTTTCTGGAATAGCAGAAAGTGTGCAGATTTTGCAGAAAAAAAAAAAAAAGATTAGAGTTTAAATCATGGCTCCAGCACTCAATGTGGAGTATTTTAATCTCAGTTCAGTCATGTACTGAGTCCTGTACTCCCATCAACTGAGACTTAATTTCACATCTTTATATAGGGATAAAATAACAGGATTAAAGCTAACAAGATTTGTGAGAATTAATTGATATAAAAGCACTGACCACAGAGTCTGATGTAATCTAAGTAACAATTATAGCCCCCACTACTGAGCACCTATTATCTTCTTCACCTCCCCGTGGGAGGGATATTAACAGAAGCTTCCTCATTCCTTATTGTACCAGTTAAACTCATAGTATGTGACCTCTCTAAATAATAGTCTAATTGACTACAACTAAGCTTGTCAGCTCAAAGGGTTAAAGTACAAAAGAGCTCACACTGACTGAGAGAAATGATAAAAGAAAAATGACTACAATGAAATTTACAAAAGAGAAAATCCTACTTACCAATAATACTAAAAGTATTAAAAATAAAGGTACAAACTTGCTAAAAATCAAGAAAAGAAAATAAGCAACTTTGGGCATATTGTTTTTGACCATTAATCTCTAATAGCAAATTTTCTAAAATTATAATATACAGAAGACATAAAACTGACCAAAAGTAAACACAAACATAAGATTTTTGTCACTTGGTCATGCTTTCTAAAAAATAAGTTGAATATATGTATATATTACATTTTATTATATTATATATGTCCTATATTATATATAATACACACATCACAATATAAACAACTTCAGACTCCTAGACCTATTATCTAACACTTGGAATTATTTTCTATGCTTTTTCTAACATTTTATTTATAAAATTTGAAAATCACTACATTCATGGAAGATATCCCTAAATGTATAAATAGTAATGATGCAGAATTTGAAATAAATTATATCCAACAACAGAAGAATGGTGCAGTAAATTTTTCATTATTAACATATTTATTTATAGATATCAGGCCTTGTTTAAGACAGACAAGTTCCTGCTGCACAGAACTTATGTTTTAAGAGAGCAGAGACAAAAGGTAAATGAACAAACGATTAAACAAAATTATTTACTACAGAACTACTATGAATATAATAATTCTCTGAAGGGTGGTATGACAGAAAGATGGGCAGAAAGTAGGCTATTATGGTAGGAATGACCTAGGGAAATGATATTCAGTTTGAGACTTGAATGATAAGAGTGAAATCAACAGCTATGTGAATATCTAGAAAATCAGAGAAAAGATACACAAAATATAAAACACAGAACTAAAAGTTGCATATACTAACTACAACTATAAAAATTCATATATATATGAAATGCAATAATATAGCAACTATTCTGCTTCCAGTAAAAGGAGGTATGGGTGTTTTTTCCTCTAATTGTATGTCTTTAAATTATATTTTTAGAATGATATGTTTATATTTTATATAGTTACACAATTCTATTTTTAGACTTAAAATGGAAAAATGTAAATAGAATTAAACATTCCAAAGTAAGGTCATGTATCTCATCAGTAATTTTCATATCAAAATACCTAGCATAGTATTTTAGGCAAATATATGTTTAATACATGTTTTAATTACATTCATTTTAAATATACAAAGAAATAGAATACTAAATGGAATCACCAAATATCCTATTAGTCACTATTAATCTTTTCAGCATATTGCTAGCTGGTTCCTCATCCCTTGCTACTCCAATCAATTTTCTGTCCCACAATCCTTCTCTGAGACACTAACAAATCCATAATAATATTCATGCTGCATGCTTTAATTTTTTATCAACATCATCTTCTGGAAAGTAGGCATCTTGCAAGAGAGCAATAAGTGTGCTTTCAAAATGATCTCTCCCACTCATATGTCATTTCACATTGACTCCTCATTCCTCTCCTGCCCCTACAACCAAAAATTTTGGAAATAAAAATGTAAGATTCCTAGGAACATGCGTAAGTATACATGGCATATGTGTCAGAATATTCTCATTTATAGGTTACAGCCTGTCTACCGTCTGTTCAAAAAATGCAATTAGTTTCTAGAGGTCCAAAGTCAAATACATTGTCTTAGAAAGTAGTTTTAGAGCAAGCCACAAAGCTCTCTACTTGGTAATTTAAATGACTGACCGCTCAATTTATGAGCATTCCCAGCAATAAAATTCAGCCTGAACTTAATAATAGCACATTTTATGTGACAACGATGACAATTACAATCTATAGTTACTGCAGTCGCCCTTTGGTCTAGGGAAAAATGACAGTATTAATTATACACACTTGCCATTTATCAGACTTAACTTGGCAGGCGATTGAGCTCAGGACCATCTCCAACTTGACTTCTACATTTACCATTTTCTAATCCACTGAAACGAAGATAATTAGAATAGAGAAAAATGAGTGGCTCCTTCTTCTGCTGCCTTTATCTCTGATTTCATGTACAGTAGAGTTCTTGAGTCATATTAAATTTATACCACTTGGTTTAAAAGCCTGTCATTGTTTACTTTCGAAACTCAAGTAAAAGGAACACTATTTCCTAGGTGTGCTATAGCATGAGATTTCAACTGCATGCAACCTTCTCATTTTTATATCTTATTTTTATGTTTGGACTATTTTGGGGATCTTGAAGCCTTGCTATTTTCCCTGCTAGTTTGAATTACTAATACACTGGGAACTAAAGTTATTTTAAAACATGGAAAACTATCTAAAAGGCTGACAGCCCGTGAAAGGATAGAAAAAAAAAAGTGCTAAATGGTCTTATTTTCATTCACACATCTGTTATTCTTATTCAGTCATTTAATTGTGTCTGTTATTCAATCTTTTCTCTTTTTGCCTCTATGTACTTTGCGTATCAACAGTATGCCATTTAAGACAATCATAAAATTATGTTTATCTGCTCCTGTGTTCAGAGCTCTACAATCTCTTCTTAGAAGGCTTGGAGAATTCCAATTTGTTAAACTCCTTTTTGTCTTGACATGCATTCCCTTGTAAATATTTACCAAACCCTAAAAAAATTGTATCCCTGTATTTTGAGAAATAGAAAGCTTAAGCAACATTGGCACCTGAAATGAGAAATTCTAGGATAAGCCTCCAAAAGGAGATGTGAGTAGAGGTATCTGAGATATAAATAAGCAGAGAGCTTTTCCACTACTGCTAGGCCTTCCAGATTCTGTCACTGTTAGTCCAAGTCACCTCTAAGGAAGATCCTTTGCTTAACATCCCCAGTCCAGAGAAAATCAAATAGGCAGAAGGACCTCTGAATATACAGAATTCACAGGAGGTTTTCCATTCACATAGGTAGAATATTATACTGAAAAACAGATGAGAAAGAGTCAACTATGACTAAAACTAAGTCTGTAGTTACTACCCACAAGGTCTTTGGAAAATTACTTAATTTCCATGTGTCTCAATTTTCTTCATCTGTAAAAATGATGGAATTGAATTACACATCTGATGAAGTCCCTGCATCTCTAGAGGTCTCTATGTGACTATGTAATCCTGGAGGGAATGTCTACATAAATGCAATATATCTCAGAAAACATTAATCGTACTTGTAATAAACCTACCATTATGTTAAGAGTTGCAGGTGGCAATGTTTTCTTCATGCAAGAGATAAAGACTTGATCTTAAAATTTACTAGTAGGCAAACTGCTGTGGGATGTAGAAAAATATTCCTAAACAATCCCCACATTCTAAAGGTAAAATTAAATCACGTTTGGAAACTGGCCTTGAGAAGGACTGATCATTTGGACATTTCTGGTCATGCATATGTAAAGAAGTCCTTACCCAATTTTTAAAGGAAATTTAAACCCTTGAAGTAACCAATTGAAGATGCTTCAGAGTGAGATTTTAGATCTGTGCTGTCTAGTAATGCAAGCTGTGTACATGCAGATATCCTGCTTTTGATGAGTAAGCATTTATATGGAATGGGGCCTAAGAAATCTAGAAAAATTCTTAAGTGAATCATGTATTATTATTCCTCTTTATTAATTTTATCATGAATATACCACAAAGTATTCCTGATTACACAGATTTTTTTTTCCTAAATACTTCTCAGTAAATAATAAGTATACCTTCCCCATTCTCACCTAGTCCTCACTCCCAGGGCAACATGAGAACCAGATTAATTTTCCTACATGGATAGGCAGACACTCCTTAGGTGAAGGATGAGGAAAAAGTGACTTTTCTCTGCATACAAAGGCAAAAGAGGTTTGTTGCCCTTCCACTCCAACATGGACCCTCTTGCAAACAAAATCTGCCTAAGGAATAGACCTAACTGTGTAGTCACTACTCATGGGATCTTTGGAAAGTTACTTAACTTACTTGTGTCTCAATTTCATGCAAATAAATAATGCAAAGAAAATATCTCCAAGAGTCAGACATTCTCATGTTTCTCAGCTTTTGTGACCTCCAGATGTCTCCAAGGTCCAGGGCTACATTCCTTCTGAATTGTAAATATCTAGGAAAAGAGCCTTCCCATCTCCTCAGCACCCTAGGGTTTACCGTAGGGATCTGGTTTAGGCTGTCACCATTGTAGCCTTGGGGAGGATATGAGAAGTTTTATTTCCTTTTAGATCAGAGCGTTTTAACAAATGGCTACAGATCGAATTCTCATGGTAGGTGAAGAGTGAAATATTTCTAGGGAAAGTGAAAACAAATACTCCCTACCGTTACATAACATAAATTTCCATGTCTAAGAAGGATGTTTTTCAGCAGTGCTGAGAAATCCAGGCAGGGTTCATTTCCCCATCATTTTCTACTCCTAGTGGGTATTAGAATTCAACCCGCAGTGTTGCTAACACTCAGATTACTAGTTTCCCCCTTAAAGTTTCTGATTCAGTTATTCAAAGGTTTAACCTGGAATCTGCATTTTCCAGTAAGTTTCTAGCTCATGCAGATACTGCTGGTCAAGGGCCACACTTTGAAAACCACTATGCTACAATGACCAGAGAAGTGATTTCAGATTTTATAGCAACTGAAGGTTAAAAAAAAAAACCTTAAGAGCCCTGCTGCTGCTGCTGCTAAATCGCTTCAGTTGTGTCCGACTCTGTGTGACCCCATAGACGGCAGCCCACCAGGCTCCCCCATCCCTAGTTTCTATAAATGAATGATTGATGTAGGGACTGGAATGGGTCTGGATGTCATCGTGTACATGTGCACAGTCATGTCCGACTCTTTGCATCATAACTTCACACTACATCTTATGATGGTGCCCACTCTGATAGAGAATTGATAGTTCTGTACTTCACATCAGTTGTATAGTTATACCTGAGGTTCAGTTTGGCATCATAAGTATTAAATAATAACATGGATAAAATAACCACTTACCAAGTTAGAGAATTAAAAAAAATGATTAATGAAAATCACCTTGCTCTTTAGTGAACTAATGACAGATAGCTCTTTACCTTTGGTCAATGGAATTTACCTGACTCTGCAGTGTCTAAAAATATTTATACACTATTGACTGGAAAATTGTTACACGGCCACAGAAGAAGTAACAGCTAGTGGCTCAATTGAGGGCACTTGAACTTTATTCATAGTATCACCTTGCCCAATATAATGACCCTGTATGAAACTGTATTTCTTTTCAATATAACTAGGCTCAAATCCTATTTTAGAATAACAGCATTAATCACAGAGCTTTTGAACTTGCAATTTAAGAGTATGAGTCTCTAACATTTCTCCATTTTCTGAAATTGAGAGATGAATAAAAGTTTATAACATGTTGCCCCCAAACCATCTTTCTTACATAAGAAGCAAAAAAAAAAAAAAGAAAAGAAATGGTGTCTTAAGTCACTAAGCTTTTCATTCTAGAGGTCAGTTAAAACTAAAAAATACTTGAACACATACTTGCTTTTACATCATTTTTAAAAGCATATTTAACATGTCCTATCTTCTAATAAATCCCAACCACTCCACAGAAGCCCTCAAAATGTCTCTTTTCCTGTAAAAAATTATCACCCGAGGAAGTTGTTTTTCTTGTGTCCAGGCCTCAGAAAAAATGTCTTGCACACAACAAGGTAACCTCATCTCTTCACAGACACAGCCTGCCAAGCCCATTGATTTCACTGAGGGCTCCTGGGTTTGGAGAATAAAAAGCAGCCCAGATGGTTTTCAAAAGTAGAACTGGGATCTGACTTTCACGTGTCTAAATTAGATGAGCCAGACACATCCTACCCTCTCCAATGAACAAAGAGGAAGTCAACACACCATTTCATGAAAACTTCAAAAGCCTGCCTCTGTCACTCAAGGTACAGGCTTTCCCCACTATAGAATGGAAACCGCGTGTAACTGGTTATGGCAGAGTTCTAGAATGAGAAATAGAAGGGACAGAAAAATCAATTTATTGAATACTCTGACCCAACTTTGAAATGCAGTGCAGCACAACTATCTTAGCACAAGCCTTTAACAAAAGTCTCTGATCAGCCTACAAACTGTCTTTGGCTATAATATAGAGCAAAAAGGCAACAGAGCAGGAATTAGTGATTATTCAACTAGTTTGATCTACACAGATGTCTCAGGTTTTAACTCATATCAGAGATAAATCAGGCTTAGAGGGAGGTTGTTCGTTTTACCTACAAAATTCTCTCTTGAGAACTAAACTAGTACACCTCAGTGGTCATTTTCAACACTGCCTGCTAAGATTACATGGTTTACAAAGTCCTTTCAAACTAGCAATTAAACTGACCCTGTAAACACAAGAAACTCTGAGCTTCCCCACCAGACTCACGTAGTCTTGGAGGTTGGGACTGTATTTTATTCATCTATCTAAAGGACCAAGAACTACCTGGCGCAGAAATGGTCATTAGTAGCTATTTAAAACATGATGAAATTGTTTCCTTAATTTCTCTTTCTGTTTTCTCATTATTAGTGTATAGGAATGCAAGGGATTTCTGTGTGTTGATTTTATATCCTGCAACTTTACTATAGTCATTGATTATTTCTAGTAATTTTCTGGTGGAGTCTTTAGGGTTTTCTATGTAGAGGATCATGTCATCTGCAAATAGTGAGAGTTTTACTTCTTCTTTTCCAATTTGGATTCCTTTTATTTCTTTTTCTGCTCTGATTGCTGTGGCCAAAACTTCCAAAACTATGTTGAATAGTAATGGTGAAAGTGGGCACCCTTGTCTTGTTCCTGACTTTAGAGGAAATGCTTTCAATTTTTCACCATTGAGGATAATGTTTGCTGTGGGTTTGTCATATATAGCTTTTATTATGTTGAGGTATGTTCCTTCTATTCCTGCTTTCTGGAGAGTTCTTATCATAAATGGATGTTGAATTTTGTCAAAGGCTTTCTCTGCATCTATTGAGATAATCATATGGTTTTTGTTTTTCAATTTGTTAATGTGGTGTATAACATTGATTGATTTGCGGATATTGAAGAATACTTGCATCCCTGGGATAAAGCCCACTTGGTCATGGTGTATGATCTTTTTAATGTATTGTTGGATTCTGATTGCTAGAATTTTGTTAAGGATTTTTGCATCTATGTTCATCAGTGATATTGGCCTGTAGTTTTCTTTTTTTGTGGGATCTTTGTCAGGTTTTGGTATTAGGGTGATGGTGGCCTCATAGAATGAGTTTGGAAGTTTACCTTCCTCTGCAGTTTTCTGGAAGAGTTTGAGCAGGATAGGTGTTAGCTCTTCTCTAAATTTTTGGTAGAATTCAGCTGTGAAGCCGTCTGGACCTGGGCTTTTGTTTGCTGGAAGATTTTTGATTACAGTTTCAATTTCTGTGCTTGTGATGGGTCTGTTAAGATTTTCTATTTCTTCCTGGTCCAGTTTTGGAAAGTTGTACTTTTCTAAGAATTTGCAGATGACATGATCCTTTACATAGAAAACCCTAAAGACTCCACCAGAAAATTACTAGAACTAATCAATGATTATAGTAAAGTTGCAGGATATAAAATCAACACACAGAAATCCCTTGCATTCCTATACACTAATAATGAGAAAACTGAAAGAGAAATTAAGGAAACAATTCCATTCACCATTGCAACGGTAAGAATAAAATACTTAGGAATATATCTACCTAAAGAAACTAAAGACCTATATATAGAAAACTATAAAACACTGGTGAAAGAAATCAAAGAGGACACTAATAGATGGAGAAATATACCATGTTCATGGATTGGAAGAATCAATATAGTGAAAATGAGTATACTACCCAAAGCAATTTATAGATTCAACGCAATCCCTATCAAGCTACCAACAGTATTCTTCACAGAGCTAGAACAAATAATTTCACCATTTGTATGGAAATACAAAAAACTTTGAATAGCCAAAGTGATCTTGAGAAAGAAGAATGGAACTGGAGGAATCAACCTACCTGACTTCAGGCTCTACTACAAAGCCACAGTTATCAAGACAGTATGGTACTGGCACAAAGACAGAAATATTGATCAATGGAATAAAATAGAAAGCCCAGAGATAAATCCACGCACATATGGACACCTTATGTTTGACAAAGGAGGCAAGAATATACAATGGATTAAAGACAATCTCTTTAACAAGTGGTGCTGGGAAATCTGGTCAACCACTTGTAAAAGAATGAAACTAGACCACTTTCTAACACCATACACAAAAATAAACTCAAAATGGATTAAAGATCTAAACGTAAGACCAGAAACTATAAAACTCCTAGAGGAGAACATAGGCAAAACACTCTCCGACATACATCACAGCAAGATCCTCTATGACCCACCTCCCAGAATATTGGAAATAAAAGCAAAAATAAACAAATGGGACATAATTAACCTTAAAAGCTTCTGCACATCAAAGGAAACTATTAGCAAGGTGAAAAGACAGCCTTCAGAACGGGAGAAAATAATAGCAAATGAAGCAACCGACAAACAACTAATCTCAAAAATATACAAACAACTCCTACAGCTCAACACCAGAAAAATAAATGACCCAATCAAAAAACGGGCCAAAGAACTAAATAGACATTTCTCCAAAGAAGACATACAGATGGCTAACAAACACATGAAAAGATGCTCAACATCACTCATTATCAGAGAAATGCAAATCAAAACCACTATGAGGTACCATTTCACACCAGTCAGAATGGCTGCGATCCAAAAGTCTACAAATAATAAATGCTGGAGAGGATGTGGAGAAAAGGGAACCCTCTTACACTGTTGGTGGGAATGCAAACTAGTACAGCCACTATGGAGAACACTATGGAGAACACTGTGGAGATTCCTTAAAAAACTGGAAATAGAACTGCCTTATGATCCAGCAATCCCACTGCTGGGCATACACACTGAGGAAACCAGAAGGGAAAGAGACACGTGTACCCCAATGTTCATTGCAGCACTGTTTATAATAGCCAGGACATGGAAGCAACCTAGATGTCCATCAGCAGATGAATGGATAAGAAAGCTGTGGTACATATACACAATGGAGTATTACTCAGCCATTAAAAAGAATACATTTGAATCAGTTCTAATGAGGTGGATGAAACTGGAGCCTATTATACAGAGTGAAGTAAGCCAGAAGGAAAAACATAAATACAGTATACTAATGCATATATATGGAATTTAGAAAGATGGTAACAATAACCCGGTGTACAAGACAGCAAAAGAGACACTGATGTATAGAACAGTCTTATGGACTCTGTGGGAGAGGGAGAGGGTGGGAAGATTTGGGAGAATGGCATTGAAACATATAAAATATCATGTAAGAAACGAGTTGCCAGTCCAGGTTCGATGCACGATACTGGATGCTTGGGGCTAGTGCACTGGGACGACCCAGAGGGATGGTATGGGGAGGGAGGAGGGAGGAGGGTTCAGGATGGGGAACACATGTATACCTGTGGCGGATTCATTTTGATATTTGGCAAAACTAATACAATTATGTAAAGTTTAAAAATAAAATAAAATTAGAAAAAAAAAAACATGATGGAATAGACACATAAAATACTGAATAAACTGGAATAAGAAAAGTAACCTGTGTATATAAAATAAAATGGACAAATTCTAGAAATAGAATGGTTTAAAATATAAGTTCTAGAATACTGGGAGATAGGATAAATTCTCTAGTTTCTGATTTTTACTCTTTCAACAATCAATCTGAGACCCCATTAACTGTCATCATATACCAGAGAGAAGAAAAAGGTAAGTAAGAATTTATTTGTAATTGTAAGGTAACAAGAATTTTTGTTTGAATTCCTTCGAAGTATTCTCCAATACCAGACATTTCTGTGGAATTGTCTTAAAATGAATTTTTTACCCCAGTATCTTTAACCCAAAAATACCTTTTAAGTATCCAGGTTGGGTTTGCCAAATTCACTTCCCTTTAAAAATCAGATGTCTATGTGTGCGCGCACACACACCACACCACACACACATTTGAGGGAAAAAGATGAACATCATAGGGTAAATGAATAGAGAGAAACCAAAAATTGGGATTGAAAGCCAAAAAAAAAAAAAAAAAAATTATGGCTTATCAGAAGGAAAGTTACCATTACTATAAGTTTTATTATAATAATGATAATAACTAAAAGGTATTTTAGCTATAGGGTTTATAGAATAATTCAAAACCAAAACAGGCCTAAATAGTTGAATTACCTATAATAAAAAGCATTATCAGTGTTCACTGTAGCTTGTTATTAAAAACAATTCTAGACTTATGTTTTTATGACTATGAAGAAGTAGCAAAAACAGTAAGTAGTATTCTGTTGGGTTGGCCCCAACTAATTTTCTCAATTGGTATATCTAAGAACTATTTATTTATTCAGCTACTTACTGCTATGAATATTTGAATAAAATAGCTCCAAATATTTATAGAGATTAGCAGTCTAGATTTGTTTTGTATCTTTGTATGCATATACTCAGTCGCTCAGTGGTGTCCAATTCTGTGGCCCCATGGACTGTAGTTGGCCAGTCTCCTCCGTCCCTGGAATTTTCCATGGAATAATACTGGAGTGAGTTGCTATTTTCTACTCCAGGGGATCTTTCTGACACAGAGACTGAACCCGCATCTCACATCTCCTGCTTTTTTTCATATCTTATTCTCTAGCAAATATAGTAAAATATTAATGAAATATTAGAATATTAGTTGGCATAAAGAAATGTAATTGGTATTAACTAAGGACCTGATATTCTTTTTTAGGATACTTAAAGGCTTTTAAAAATTATATTAGTTTAGGGTCTACAGCATTATAATTCAACATCCAGATACACTACAAAGTGATCATCACACAAGTCCAGAAGCTATCCATCACCATGCAACTGACCCCACACCTCACCCATTGTACCCGGACTGGATATTTTGATTGTTACCTAGCTTAAATATTCAGTCTCTTTTTTGGTGGTTTGGTGTATGTTTGCTCAGTAACAAATTGGTATTCTGGCATGCAGGCAAGTGCTATCCAATAAGTGTGTCCATCTTCTACAGTTGAAACAAAAAGGGCCTGGGCTTCCTTCCTTATCCAAAAGAAAATTTAAGTAACGTGTGTTCCTTTGCATGCTTTTTGATATAGTTATAACGTATTTTCAGGATTAATGAAATTAATGTAATGCTTATTTTTAAAGGATTGTTTTTCATTTTTTACACTTTTCTTAAGTTCTGCTATGAAGTATAATATTTTTGGAAAGAGAATCAGAACTAAAAGTTTAAGGTGCAATCATGACCAAACTATTTTCTAGTGTGAAAAGAACACTGGACACAAGAGAAAAATATTCAGGTGAGAAAGTCTTGATTTTGTTTTATCAACACATGTAACTTTCTAGGGAGAGTGAAAGTGAAGTGAAAGTGAAGCTGCTCAGTCGTGTCTGACTCTCTGCGACCCCATGGACTGTAGCCTACCAGGCTCCTCTGTCCATGGGATTTTCCAGGCAATAGTACTGGAGTAGGCCTTAGTAAAGCACAAGGAAAATCCAAGAGGCAAAGATACTGAAGCCCACGGTCCTGGGACACCCCCATCGCATGCATGTAGGCCACCTCATCTCCTCTTCCTTCCTCCAGACCTTATATATAATGGGATGCTGCAAAAAGAGATTTTGAAAAGCAAGCTGTTGAAGAGGAATTCCAAGCCATTTCCTGTGTGGTATGTGGGATAAGTCCTATCCTTTACCAAATCTTCATCAGGAAATTCCACATGGCTTACTCAATATCATATTGGCTTCTCTTGTGGTATCACAGAGTGGGATGTGGTAGTCACTGATGTTCAGGTTTTATGTGCAAAGGGAAATCTTGATTTTTATTAAAATAAAATGGTTATAAATGACCAATGAATATAAAACAGATGCAAATATGTCTGAGGATTGCCTTGCATTTAATTGAGTATTATGGACATTTACTAAGGTATTCAAATGTACACAGACCAAATGTTTTTAAAAGACTAAAGCAATGTGACAAGTTTTAATAATTCATATCACGTTTGTAAGAAGCTCAATTATATGCACAGAAATGGCAGAAAATTCATTTCAATGTCTGGGCAATGTCAAGATAATCCACCAGAACTGGCTATATACTTAACATTTGATTTATCAATTTTAAGTCTTCCTATTTTTAAACCAATTTTTGAGACAAATGAATTGCATTTGAAAATGAAACTCCACAGAGTTTCCCAGACTTCCAGAATTTGAAAAAAACTTTTCTAGGTGATAGGGACAGTGTGAAATAGTAGGGGGTATACTGCCTCCCTTTCTCTTTGATCTGCAGAAATCAAAGACTCTAGTGGTTAAAAGCATGGTTTCTGAAGATAAATCCTTTGGTGTAAGTCTCACTTTTGTCTTTTAATAAATATGATCTTTGGCAGCTGTCTCAACTTCTCAGTGCTTTAGTTTCCCCATCTATAAAATGGGGGCGGGGGAAACGGTACTTACAGGGGTGTTGTAAGGCTTCAGTGAATTAACACACATCAAGTACTTAGATGAAAGTGAAAGAGGAGAGTGAAAAAGTTGGCTTAAAGCTCAACATTCAGAAAATTAAGATCATGGCATCTGGTCCCATCACTTCAGGGCAAATAGATGGGAAACAATGGAAACAGTGACAGACTTTATTTTCTTGGGCTCCAAAATCACTGCAGATGGAGACTGCAGCCATGAAATTAAGACACTTGCTCCTTTGGAAGAAAAGTTATGACCAACGTAGACAGCATATTAAAAAGCAGACATTACTTTGCCAACAAAGGTCCATCTAGTCAAAGTTATGGTTTTTCCAGTAGTCATGTATGGATGTGAGAGTTGGATTATAAAGAAAGCTGAGTACTGAAGAATTGATGCTTTTGAACTGTGGTATTGGAGAAGACTCTTGAGAGTCCCTTGGACTGCAAGGAGATCCAACCAGTCCAACCTAAAGTAAATCAGTCCTAACATTTATTGGAAGGACTGATGCTGAAGCTGAAACTCCAATACTTTAGCCACCTGATTTGAAGAACTGACTTATTTGAAAAGATCCTGATGCTGGGAAAGATTGAAGGCAGGAGGAGAAGGGGATGACAGAGGATGAGAGGGTTGGATGGCATCACTGACTCAATGGACATGTATTTGAGTAGACTCCGGGAGTTGGTGATGGACAGAGAGACCTGGTGTGCTGCAGTCCATGGGGTCGCAAACAGTTGGACACAACTGAGTGACTGAACTGAAGCACTTAGAATAGAGCATGGCACATTTTAAGTATTCTATATACATTATTACTTGATTAAACATCCATACTCACTAGCTTCAAGATCTACATGGACACTTCTACCCCTTGTCCCTGATCTAAGACTCCACCTTATAGGGTGAACACTTGGTGTCACTCAATATAAAGAAAGCGGCTATAGGGACTGATATCACAAAAGGTAGAAGTTTACCCTGTGTATTTTCAGAGAACTCATCAGTCTAAATCTTACGTAATTTACATTTAAACCATCCTTTAGAGATCAAATATCCAATTTTAAAAAGCAAGCAAAGGAAATTTCAATGTATTTCACAAAGCTACTGCAGAATCAACTCACTCTACTAAGGAATTAGTGTCATAAGTATAGAATGTGATTATTGGAGTATCACTTTGATTTAACCTACATGATATGTTCACAAATCACATATTCCTTGTTCTATTAGACATAAGCTGTAGTTCAAGTAAAATGTCTTCTTTGGGGTGAGCATGTGATCCAATACTGACTAAAGAAATAAATCCAAAATTGGGTATTTGATACAACACTTTTTAAACAGGGCTCTCTTTGGGACGTTGCAGCCAGAGCTATCCAAAGAAGGCAATGGCATCCCACTCCAGTACTTTTGCCTGGAAAATCCCATGGATGGAGGAGCCTGGTAGGCTGTAGTCCATGGGGTCGCTAAGAGTCAGACACAACTGAGCGACTTCCCTTTCACTTTTCACTTTCATGCATTGGAGAAGGAAATGGCAACCCACTCCAGTGTTCTTGCCTGGAGAATCCCAGGGACAGGGGAGCCTGGTGGGCTTCCGTCTATGGGGTCACACAGAGTCGGACACGACTGAAGCGACTTAGCAGCAGCAGCAGCAGCCAGAGCTATCAAGGAATTTCCTCAACCATCCCCTACTTACCTACCTATGTTCTAACTGTAGGCTTGATCACATCCAATTTATCTTGATTCATGGACCTAACATCCAAGGTTTCTATGCAATATTTTTCTTATAGCATTGGATTTTACTTTTACCACCAGACACATCCATAACAGAGTAACATTTCCAGTTTGGCCCAGCCACTTCATTCTTTCTGGAGCTGTTAGTAATTGCCCTCTGCTCTTCCCCAGTAACATATTGGACCCCTTCCGACCTGGGGGGCTCACCTTCCAGTGTCATATCTTTTTGCCTTTTCTTATCATTCATGGGGTTCTTACGGCAAGAATACTGTAGTGGTTTGCCATTCCCTCCCCCAGCAGACCTTGTTTTGTCAAAACTCTCCACTATGACCCATCTATCTTGGGTGGCCCTGTATGGCATGGCTCATAGCTTCACTAAATTATGCAAGCTCCTCTGCCACAACAAGGTTGTGATCCATAAAGGGGCTCAAAAATGTAGCAAGTGATAAAGATCCTCGGAAGATTGCACCTTCATCTTTCCCTGCTTCTTATATGCTCCCACATCACCGTAATGACAGACCTTAACTGCTCACAGCCCCACTGAGAACTGGAACCCTGCCACATCATTGTAGCTATTTCTTCTATGCCCAGAATAAGGCTCATGCACAGTAAACTCCTCCCCTGGATGGGGACCGGGCTCTGGGTATACATAGCCCACAAAGATATGGCTACCAGCTGCTGACTGGCAGGGTCAGGCTGCAAATCATCTGGCTGCTGAATGCTTGGGGGTCCCAGAACTCATGCTGACTCACCAATGGGCAGAGCCTGATTCTAGGATTATTAGCTGTGGGGCTGGAGTTCCCCAATCTAGTATTGGCTTGCTGGCAGATAGAACAAATTCCTGACACATTTGGTTGCCAGTTGCATGGTGTTTCAAAGCTAGTTTCAACCCACTGGTGAGTGGGGCTAGATCCTGGGGTGGCTGCCTGAGGAGTCCATGCTCTCTCAGAGTTGGTATTAGCTTGCTGGTAGATAGAGCCAGGGATCAGTGAGTCCAGGGGGGCTTGTGCTTACTTACTGGTAGGTGGAGCCAGGTCTCAAGGTCTCTGGCTGCTGGGTTCTAGGTCTCTTGAAGCTGGTGTTGGCCCACTAGTTGGTGGGGCTGGATCCTGCAGCTGCTTAACTGAGGCACCCAAAGTGTTGCACAGCTGGTGCTTGCCTGATGGTGGGCAGAGTTGGGGCTGGTAATACCTGTCTGGAGTATTTTCTGGGTCCTGTCAAAGCAGTCTGTGGCACTATGGTGGTCCTGGGGTTGGTGTCTGCCCACTGGTGAGCGGAGTCATGTCCCACTAATGCATGAAGCCAGGACTTGGGAATCATGCATGATCCCAAGGTTTCTGAATGTAGGCCCTGTTGGCGGAGGGGTGGGGGTCCCAAAACTGAGAGATACAATCTTTATACAAATGCCCTCACTACATATAGAAGAGCATAGAAAAATGAAAATCAGATTTTGGAGAGTGAATAGATAATGGAAGGCTTCTTAATGGCTATAAACTTAACAACTGGAGGTAGGGAAGAGCTCTCTAGGTAGTAGCATATACAAATAAGTGAAAAGCTAAGACTACACGGACCATTCAGAAAATGGCAGGAACACAGATGTATGTGGCTCAAGTATTAGCTGCTTATGAGAAAGTTATCAGAAACTTAATGGAAAGGTAGTCTCGTCTGGAAATATAAACGTATGTTAAGAAATAGCTTAAAATGGTGATGAATAATATGAGGATCTTAAAATTAATATGTAGCTGGCAATAGTAATAGCAGAAGAGTGCTATTACAAATCTGGTGTTTTAAGTCAGGTCTAGGAGTAAGATGCATAATGGGGCTGGAGTGTGTATGTTTAGTGGGCGTGGGCTTGAGATAGAGATGTACAGTCCTGTAGTAGTACACACATGAAGCAGGCAAAGATCTGAATTTGAGTGACAGCTGTGACTGCAGAAAGGAAAAGGAGAATCCAGGAGACATTTCAAAATATTTTCTTCAAATGGTAGGTCTTGACTATTGATCAAATAGACACAATGAAGGAGGAAAAGATGTCAAAAATAGCTTCAAGATTTTTAGCCCTAGAAACTGATGTAATGTCCAAAAAATACAGAAGAGTCTGATCACCAAAAGAAGGAAAAGCAATTTAGTGAAGAAGATGATGGACTCAATTTTGGACATGCTGAGTAGGAGGTGATGGCAGCACTGATACATGTAAGTGGTGTTCATATGATAAGAATCAGTCACACCTTGACCTAAGAGAGTGATCTCTGCAGAAAAAACTTGAAAAACTTAACTGATAATATGTGATATTTTTTTAAAAGTCTATGAAGGAGGAATGGCAACAAATTTTAGTAACATTTTCTCCATTCAAACTGCAGCTTTAAAACTATTAATGCAATATTCAATCCAAAGCACTAGTGTGGATTTTTAATAGCAATTCCCATGTGCAGAGTTTTGATGAATAAACAATCCATTTAATACACATTATACTGTGATGCACTGATTTTATGTTGCATTGATGCTAAAGAAACTATACCCAGAGACAGAAAATAGATCTCTGAAGTATACTGGGAGTCTTATGGCAAAATATACACTGAAATCTCGTCCTACCACCTGAAATTCAGAGATTACCTATGCAGAAAGTAAAGCACTGTATATATTTTTACCAAATTCAGAGAAAGGAAAATATGTGATAAAGTCATCACAATAATTGGCCTAGACCTTATAAAATAATAACATCAAGGTCGCTAAATGCTAGAAAAGAATCTATATCCTTTTATTAAATGCAATACAGATTTCTCTATTACACAACTATGTTTTTAAAAGATATTCATTTGATACATATACATTATGTATATGTATGATGCATTAATTTAATGCATATATGTATATTAAATTACCATGAATCTAAACTGTACAAATTAATATTTCAGACTTCATCTGCACCATTAACTCTGCCTCATATATATGTGTAAATTAGAGAATATTCTGTCATCCTTTATTTTAAAAAAAGCTCCCAAGGATTATTTTAGATTATTACAAATTCAACTCAGTTGTCTACAGTCTTATGACAACTGACATATATTCTCATAATCCACATCTCCTCTAAGATCATGACAGATGTAATCAGTCAGGCTATTGTCAGTGCTTCTTAGTCTGGCAGTTGATACTCTGTGCAGTCCATAGCATACTCTACCGTTAAACCAGAGTTACAACTCAAATCAAGAGACATATGCAGTAATTGTTAACAGAATCATCAACATCCGAGGATTTGGGTGTTTCAGGACATTAGTTTCCATGGGCAATATGCCTTATTTTACAGTATGATCATGATTATGGTTAAGCAGACCTTTTCTTACTGAGATTGTCTAATGTTTCATTTTTCAAAAACAAGCAAGTGGTAATATGAAAAAACTA
The DNA here is from genome assembly GCF_055505025.1 of Bos grunniens. Classification (NCBI taxonomy): domain Eukaryota; kingdom Metazoa; phylum Chordata; class Mammalia; order Artiodactyla; family Bovidae; genus Bos; species Bos grunniens. The sequence continues at coordinate 46,323,741 of NC_141168.1, read as the reverse complement.
ACCTGGGAATTAATCACTTGGTTAAAAGTTATGTTTTCTCTACTTACAAGTTTTTTGACTTTAGAGAATTTAAAAGTCTCAGAGCCTATAATTGCTTTACTGTAAAATGAGACAATAATGTTTAATCCAGACAAACACACAAAGTTGCTGAGGAAATCAAGTTGAGAAAGTTTATATATGAAAATACTTAGAACACTATGTAATTTATATGTGTGAGGCACTGACACATTACCTTGTTCATAGATATAAACAGTAGTGACTGTTTCTTTTATTATGCAGATGGAAGAGAGAAGAAGCCGTCACTAGAGGAGGACAGTCCCAAAGCTGTTAGGTTTTATGTATCCCACTCCACAAGCCATGGTCTGTTGTCTCTCAGGAAATCCACTCATCAAGGTCTCCCATATCATCACTGATAATCATCTTTGGGAATAGGTGAGAATATACTAGATTAAATTTTGAATGTGTGTGTATATTTGCTGTTTTCTGTATATTTCATTTTTATTTGGATTGGGGTATTATCACTTTTTAAGTGCCTTTTATTCTTCTTTTGAAGTAATAAAATGAATAATTTAGAGCTATATGTTTAATAGTTTTATAAAGGAAAACATAGATAAAAATAAATGGCATATTATCAATAGTTGAGAATTATTTTATCACACTGTATTAAATATCATTACAGTAAATGCTTCTATAATAGAAATAAAATGCTTTCCTAGAACAATGTTTTGACCATCTACTTTTTTTAAGCCCTAACATACATTGTATAATAAATTAAAGCTCAATCTTTGAGCTACCAGAAATTCCTCCAAACTCAAAGAACCTGAAGAGTGATCAGAAAATAACTGAAATAAATATTCTCAACCTCAGTTATGTTGTTTTGGTTTAAGTTCTCATCTTCTAATGACTGGGAGCTAACTGAGGGCAACATTATCTATCTTATGTATCACTGTATTGCTCAGGGTTCTAGCATAATGCCTTCTGTGTGTAATGTGTTACAAGTAGAAGAGGGCTCAATATTTATTGATTAAATAGTGTGAAATTTTGTTTTGTTTTTGTGAGTTTTTTTTTTTTTTTTTGATGTATGCAACTGAAGACACAGCTCATTATTGATCAGGTAAACAAGGAAGTTATCTGTTTCTCTACAAAATCACATCAAGGCCACAGTGAGGTGATGTGTGGTGTGGGACAGGAAAGAACACTGGTTGAGGTCTAAAAACCTGGGTCTTCATGCCCTTTTCCAACTTCTACAGATCCTCAGTTAAGTCACTTAGCTTCCCGTAGACCTCATTTCATATTCTGTAAAGTGAAGTTAATACCTGCCTTGTCTGTCCCCTGGGGCTGTTGTGTGAAAGATGTAAGAGACATCATATATAGTACAGGACCTTGTAACCTAAAAGTACAGTGACAACTAGATAAGAGTATAAATTTTCATCTGGTCCCAGAATGAGAACAAATGTGACTTGTCACAATCAGAGATCTATTATTAGGCAGACTACTTTATGACTGACTGGGAACACCTTTTCCTCTCCCTCTCTCTTTTTTTTAGTCAGTAGAGATTATACAAGTTCTCTCACTGTACCCTAAGACACTGTAGCATCCAGAAGCTTGATTTATAATTCTATGTAGGAATGGTCTACATATAACTTAGTATGGCAATTGGAGTCCAGGATACATACATTTCTGGTATTCACCCTATTTGTATTCATATCCTTTGAAGTATAGGAAGAAGAGTGCAAACAAGTTAAAATAAATTGTAACTCTGGACAAAATATTTGTCTACAGTGTACTGCTAGAATGTCAGGGGAAAAGAGGAGTCAGAGAGCTGTTTTTGTTAACTTCATTATATAGCACCCATCATTCTATGTTCTCTATACATTCTGGTCTCTACTCAAGTGACGCCATGGACTGTAGCCTGCCAAGCTCCTCTGTCCATGGAATACTGGAGTGGGCAGCCTATCCCTTCTCCAGCAGATTTTCCCAGCCCAGGAATTGAATGGGGGTCTCCTGTATTGCAGGCAGATTCTTTGCCTACTGAGCTACCAGGGAAGCCCACTCAAGCGTCTAGGAAGCAGCAAATTACAATGCTTTCTACAGTAAATATGATTCTGTAGAGCTATAGTGAACTATCTCCTTGTTCATGTGACAGCTCTCAGAATTTCTTATGGAAGTGTATGTTTTTCACATGTGTTCACTGTCTATCAGATACAAACACTGTACTAAACTTGAGAAGAAAGATATAACATGGCACACACCTTAAACAGCATAACCAGCCAGGCTATGATACTGAGAAATAATGTGGTTTAGTCACTCAGTCATGTCCAACTCTTTGTCACCCCATGGGCTATAGCCTGCCAGGTTCCTCTATCCATGGGATTCTCCAGGCAAGAATACTGGAGTAGGTTGCCATTTCCTTCTCAAGGGGATCTTCCCAACCCAGGGATGGAACCTGCATCTCATCTCCTGCATTACAGGCAGATTCTTTACTGCTTGAGCCATCAGGGAAGCACCTGTGAAATAATAATCAGGGCTAATATGCATTGAGCATCTGTCAAGCTAAGTACTGTTATAAGCTCTTGATATGCATGAACTTTTTCAATATTTGTAATAATCTCATAAAGTAGATACTATTATTATTCTCACTTATTATCCTCACTACAGATGAGAAAAACAAAGGGCAGATGCATACCTCACCAAGTATCACATCATAGAATGGGCTAAAAGGATTTAAACCCACTCTGGGAATAGAGCACACACTCAACTTCAGAGCGCCAGTTACCCCTCTCAGTGTACAACTGCATCCTCAAGCGAATCCAGCCACCATCTACAATTCATCATCATGACTCTCATGGAGTATAAGAAACATATCAATCAAGAGAAAGGGAAGTAACTTTTGAGTGCCTATTGAGAGCATAGATAGAACAATCCTTAATATTTGATCTCATTTTTCCTATTTTACAAATCAAGGAGCAGAGATTCAGAGAAACCTAGGTCAATCTAACAATGAGGCCCTTTGTACTACAACATGGTATCTCTCAAAACCCTTGAGTAGCGATAAAAATTATGTAAAGAGAACTCTAATGACAAAATTTCAGTCACCCACACCAAAAGGACCGGTCATATTGTTCAAATTGCACTTCTACACCAAAGGTAAAAGCATGTTTTAGAAATGAGTCAAGTAGGCATGCGGAGAAGGCAATGGCAGCCCACTCCAGTACTCTTGCCTGGAGAATCCCATGGATGGAGGAGCCTGGTGGGCTGCAGTCCATGGGGTCGCTAAGAGTTGGACACGACTGAGAGACTTCACTTTCACTTTTCACTTTCATGCATTGGAGAAGGAAATGGCAACCCACTCCAGTGTTCTTGCCTGGAGAATCCCAGGGATGGGGGAGCCTGGTGTGCTGCCATCTATGGGGTTGCACAGAGTCGGATACAACTGAAGCGACAGCAGCAGCAGCAGCAGCAGACATGCACTTGCTCCTTAAGACTTGAGTAGCAAAATATGTTACAAATCAAGGTCAAGTGATAAATTCAATATTGGTCATTTTATGGTTTTTCTACTCTTGGTGATTATAAAGGGAGCCATAATTCTGGACATGCTGACATTAAGTCCACCAGCCTCTTCCACTGCTCCTTGCTCATGGACTGGGCAGTAGTTTCAGGAGGGTGCTACGCTTCTAAAAAGCAGTCAAAAGACTGTTCTATACATCAGTGTCTCTTTTGCTGTCTCGTATACAGGGTTATCGTTACCATCTTTCTAAATTCCATATATATGCGTTAGTATACTGTATTGGTGTTTTTCTTAAACATGTATAATATCATATATGAAACGAGTCACCAGTCCAGGTTCAATGCACGATACTGGATGCTTGGGGCTGGTGCACTGGGACGACCCAGAGGGATGGTATGGGGAGGGAGGAGGGAGAAGGGTTCAGGATGGGGAACACATGTATACCTGTGGCAGATTCATTTTGATATATGGCAAAACCAATACAATATTGTAAAGTTAAAAAATAAAATAAAATATATTAAATAAATAAATAAAGGAGGAAAAAAAAAAAAAAAGCAGTCAAGCTTCTAAAGAAGATGCCTCATATCCAAGCTGCTAGGGCCTTACCTCTTCAGGAGAGGCAGAACCCCAGATAAATGACAATTAAAAATAGTTTTATGAAAGGAATTTTATTTATAGAGGTATGGCCAAATTAAAGGAATCCTCAAAAGAGGTTGAAACTCTCAGAGACTAACAGAAGAAAGCTAATATCTCCACTAGCCCTAAAAGTGCAAGAGGAGGAAATAGTTTTATAGGAGCCATAGGAGCGCAGTGAGAGCTCCTACGGCTATACAGCCAGTGGTGGAAATACACAGCCACAGTCCCAGACACAGCACCCCAAAAGGAAGGAGGCAGGAAAGAATATTTTGATTTCTCTCCCCTCCAGTCCTCTGACTGCCTCCCATGAGCTGAACTAGAAGCCAGCTGCAGTGGGACCAGGGAAAGTACCAAATGTATTATTAGCACAGCAGCTGACAAAGGGTAACCAGCCTGGCTCCCTTTTCAGGTCCTGCCATTCTCAGAATGCTACCAAAACGAATTGCTTATTAGAATCCCTTCAACCTGAATTCTGTCCTTCTCATCTGAGAGAAATTATCCTCATCCTATGTAGTCTTCAACACCAAGCTACAGATTCCATCCTTCTCCCTCACAGGGCAAACCTAGTCTCTCCCTTCAGGTTCTGTATCTCCCTGAGGGCTATCTCCTTGATGGCTCCTAAAACCAATAAGCTGTTAGCTCCCCACGGTACAAGGAATGGCAGAACAGAAATACTTTGTCTTGCGTCTTAGTGAGTATATAAATGTGAGTGTGTTTGGATGGGATTGAGAGATAAATTTAACTTTTTTCTCCACAGGAGTAAGAATAAGACAAACTGACACCTCTTGGTATGCTAAAATTGCTCTGCCAGAGAGGATTTGCAGAGTCCCTATTTACACAGAGGTAGACAGCTGAGCCTACACGAACCGAGCAACTCATATAGCATAATGTAAAGAAACACGCAAGGAAGTGACTGCATGGCACACATTCTCCACAAGCTTCCTGAAGTTAGAATGTAATAACCCACTTCATAACACTCTCAAATACATCAATAGATTTGCTGGTTGACTCACCTGAAGTCCTCACATTTCCAGAGTTCATAACAATTGACCGTTTTATGTTTTACCTTCCAGTTAATTCGTTTTGGCCATTATTTTGAAAATTATCAAACTCCCATCCAAGGAATTTTAAAGGTTTCTCCTTTTCCTTCTCTTTTCTCCATAGAAGTAAATACAGAGGTGAGAGATATGATGTCTTAAGTGGAATTTGGCATTTGTAATTGAAATGCTAAATTCCACATCAGGAACTAGTAGGAGAAAAAAAGATAAATTTTCCAAGGGCTGTCACCAATACCAAGACTCAACTCGCCAGAATTTTAAGAATTATTGACCTTGAACAATTATAAGAACTCATGTCCAAATACACAATTACAAACAAAATTGTAGAACATGTGTCCACTTATGCATGATTTTTGTGGCCTCTTCTCTCCAACTCTAATACTCCAATACATCGTATAGTCAATACTAGCATATTAAATACTGGTATACTCTGGATATTATGTACTGTTTTATATATACATACACACACACACACACACACACACATATTTGGCCACCTGGTGCGAAGAGCTGATTCACTGAAAAAGACCTTGATGCTGGGAAAGACTGAGGGCAGGAGAAGAAAAGGACACAGAGAATGAGATGGTTGGATGGCATCACCAACTCAATGGACATGAGTTTGAGCAAACTCCAGGAGATACTGAAGGACAGGGAAGTCTGGCGTGCTGCAGTCCATTGGGTCGCAAAGAATCGGACATGACCTAGTGATTGAACAACCACAATGTATACATGTGTGTGTATGTTTGTGTCAGATATTATAGTCAAACAGTATTCCCACTATATTACTCCAATGGTCTCTAACCCCATCAGTAAAAGGCTTTTAAATCATTTATAATTTAAAAAAATCCTTGATTGTTAAGAAATGCTACTCATCCTCTGAGCCTTCAGCAAGTCATAGAAGCAATATCAAAGATCATTTATACATAATCGTAGGAAAAAATTTTAAATATTGTGAGAATTACCAAACTGTGACACAGAGACATGGAATGAACAAATGCTATTGAAAAATGGCACTGATAGACTTGTTCAATGCAGGATTGCCACAAACCTTCAAATTGTAAAAACAACGAGTATCCGCAAAGCACAATAAAAAAATCATTTATAACTTATGAAAATAACATACACAATCATTTGCAAATATCAAAGACAAAAATATCAATTTAGGGTGAGAGCCATCAAATATATGGGAGTGTTTTTAAATAAATGTATGTATATGTGTGGGCTTCCCTGGTGGCTCAAAGGTTAAAGCGACTGCCTGCAATGCAGGAGACCTGGGTTCAATCCCTGGGTCGGGAAGATCCCCTGGAGAAGGAAATGGCAACCCACTCCAGTATTCTTGCCTGGAGAATCCCATGGACGGAGGAGCCTGGTGGGCTACAGTCCACGGGGTTGCAAAGAGTCGGACACGACTGAGCGACTTCACTAATACTAATACCACTAATAATGTATATGTGTACATACATTTATTAATATATGTATAAAATAATATTTCTTACTAGTTTTATGTTACAGCAAGTGTGTCAAATCTTACAAGATTGTTATTAATTTACCTCTTAATAGGAGTTGACCAAAACTAATACTATAGCTGAGTTCATGAGTTTTGTTTTTTTTTTCACTTTCATTTCTTGTATTTACATTCCATCCTTCACTTCTACGTGGGAATATCTGTCAAGCTATTTGCCCACATCTGTGATTGTTCATGTCACTAAAGTGATATAATGTGATGTTATCAGTCCATTTAATCAAACACACATGTGCTTCAGTTTGTCACCAAATGCTGGCTAGCTGACATGGGCATCCCTGCCAACCACTGACTGCTGACCATACAGACCAAGGGAAAAGAGGCAGTTTCAGTACATATTTGAAAATTAACATTAACATTCTTTTGTATGTAAACAGCTGATTATAAGTATTCACGTAGTTATGTCCTATAAAGTCACCTTGAACACTGAGTTAACAAGTACTAAGTCACTCGTCACTCATCCCAGCAGAAACACTGGACTGGTTTCTGCAAGACTCTGATCACAATCTTCTCATCAACCAGTCATGACACAAACTTACCTTTCTCTGTTTCTGTTTAATGACTCTTACACATATTAATTCACTGACATTGACCTCATGGCCACCAGCACAATAATTCAGGCCTGAATGAAGCTTATATAACATATTTATTTTCTCCATAACAGACATCATAACTTCCTTATGCTTAGGAACAGTACATGGTACTTTATCACTATGCTTGGAGGCCCTTCTTAACAATAACCCGGTGTACGAGACAGCAAAAGAGACACTGATGTATAGAACAGTCTTATGGACTCTGTGGGAGAGGGAGAGGGTGGGAAGATTTGGGAGAATGACATTGAAACATGTAAAATATCATGTAAGAAATGAGTTTCCAGTCCAGGTTCGATGCACGATACTGGATGCTTGGGGCTAGTGCACTGGGACGACCCAGAGGGATGGTATGGGGAGGGAGGAGGGAGGAGGGTTCAGGATGGGGAGCACATGTATACCTGTGGTGGATTCATTTTGATATTTGGCAAAGCTAATACAATTATGTAAAGTTTAAAAATAAAATAAAATAATAAAAAAAGTAAACAGTGAAATTGCCAATGAAAAATGTGGAAAACATGGTACTAAATGAGACCACACAAAAAACCACTTTCTTACAGTATGAGAACTGAAACAAAAGCAGACATCACCTTGTTTGGCCTCATCTGGGCACTGAGCACCTTGGGAAACTCAAATTTCTCCTCTGTGCATGCCTGACAGTGACCAGGGAAACACCATGAATGTATTGATTTTAGAGTTATAAACAAATTTTTACCAGTAAACCAATTCTTAAATATAGAATCATAAACAATGAGGATCAACTGTATATATAATGAATGTTTTTTAATTCAAATTTATTTTTTAATTGGAGGCTAATTACTTTACAATATTGTATTGGTTTTGCCATACATCAACAGGAATCCACCACAGGTGTACACGTGTTCCCCATCCTGAACCCCCCTCCCACCTCCCTCCCCGTACCATACTGAATTTTTTATGCCTGATACAGTTGGACTGCATTTTTAAAACTTCTGCACTACAGTTAGTGAAACAGTCATGTTTCAACATCCTGTGTGATTGAAAGAAGACTAGATACTGTTTCTGAAAACCACACCTCCCTCCCGCCTTCACATAGCGTGTGGTTACCAACACTGATAGCTGCATAACGGTGTTTGTGACATCCCTTGGAAAAGAAGGAAATTCAGTTGGATGAAAGATCAGGAGAGAGTAGGCAGGGGTTCAACAGATTTTTCCACAGGGAATATGTTTGACTTTGGCTTTGTACATATACAAGAGCGAGATTTCTGGGAAGGATGGCAATAGCATTTTCTGGGAAAGACTGTGCAAGATGACATAGTGGGCCGAGTCATGGCCAGAAGCAGAAAGAAGTTTCCCAGAGAGATTTTGTGAGGCTTTGGGTATAGAGCCAGAAGACACAGGGGTAGCATTGGAACAGAGGTTGTTTTGCCCTGTTCTGCTTACCCCTACTAAAATGACCAGTACTTCTGCTGAGGACCAGATGTTTGGGAGCATCTGGAACTGGCCCTTGGAATGAACATTAGTATTCTCAAGGTAGACAGGGAGAATGCTTGACAAATGAGAAACAGAACAAGAGGGAAAGGCCAGGTGAGGGGCAAAGCAATCAACTCTGGCTTTCTGAATCCATCCCTAGCCAGACAAACCTTTGTGGATAAATAACAGAATATTCTGAAGTTGGTTTTCTGACAACCAGGCTAGTGGGAGTTTGTACTACCATAATCTGGCCTTTCAAGTAAATACAGCATCTGGTGCATCTGGAATACGCAGAGGAGGATGTCCCTGGTATGTGATGAAGTTACATCAGGTCTGAGAACAGGCCTTTAAACTGATCCTCGCTTGTTAAATATTGGGAAAATTCTATCCAGGGACTGTTAGATCAGGCTGTAAAAAGTTGGACTGCTGAGAAAATGGAGCTAACAAATGATATTATTTCAAGAAGTTTAGCAAAGACCCCAAAGAAGAAATCTATTGGCTTATGGGAATTCACACTCAGAGGAGAATTTTTACAAATTTAAATTAGGAAGACTTACTTATGTCTAGCGGGGCTTCCCAAGAGGTGCAGGGGTTAAAGAATCTGCCTGCCAATGCAGGAGATGCGGATTTGATCCCTGGGTCTGGAAGAGTCCCTCAAGTAGGAAATGGCAACCCAGTCCAGTATTCCTGCCTATAAAATTCCATGGACAGAGGAGCCTGGCAGATTACAATCCACTGGGTCCCAAAGAGTTGGATGGGACAAAGCACAGGCATGTGCACACATGCACACGCAAACACTACCCTCTGTCTGTGGGTAACAAGCTGCAAGTTGTTGATAAGGAGGGCGAGATTAAAAAATATCAGGAAAAGAAAATAAAGGAAATAAATAATTATTGAATTACCTCTTACCTTTACGTGTATGTTCTATAAACTTAGAACTGCACAAGGATAGATTACTTCACTTATATATTCTCTCATTCAAACAATGTTCACAGGCCACTAATCTGTGTAAGATACTAGGATAGACACGGCGATACCAGAATGAAGAGACAGAACCCCCAGCCCTGTGGCGTTAACAAGTCACGGGCAATAAAGAGGCAGGTGCAATGCAGTGTGAAAAGTAGAGGATGCTGGAAATACCAAGCTTGAAGCGAATAGGAAAGATTCCTGTTTCACCCGTGGGACCAAGGAGAGCACTTTATAAGATAGGAAGGGACAGGTCACCGGTGACCTGGACAAAGGTCGGCGTGATCCAGGCAAGGAGGTGGGAAAAGAGGATTCTGTGCAGAAAATCTGCAGTGGCTTAGCCAGGGGAGGCCAAGGTGTCCTAGAAAAGAAAGGCAGCCAGTGTGACTGGGAGGAAGAGCTGCAAGGTTGATGAAGAGAGGTGAGCTGGAAAAGCAAGCAGGGCCATGTGAGGCCTTGTAAGCTAAGTTAAGGAGTGTGGATGTCATTCAAAGAGTAATCGGAAGCTCTCTACGAGTTTTAAATAGAGAAGTAATATAATCAGAATTGGGGTTTAGAAAGGTTACTGTCAGCAGCTTCATCACTGTGGTTTTCTAATTAGAAACCTTGGTTGAAAGTGATCCTTTATTTGAAAGTTCTGCATGTCAGAAGTATGTCTTGGTTTAGTGTGTATTTTGTTAGTAATTCCCCATCATCCATCCTTGAAGAGCGTTGTTGAAAAGCAAAGGAACAAAGCCAAGGAGACACTAGTGATTAACAAGAGTCACAATTAAAGCCCAAGGTCCCTGCACACTACTGAAGGGTAAAATGTGAATAAATTTTCCTGGGAGACTGCTACTGTACTTTTTTCCACACTCTCACAGCAGCATGATGCCAAGGTTTGCAAATTTCCATTATATGAACCTGATCTTAAAGTCAGGTCCTTGAGAATAAAACAATATATAAAAGCCAGAATGTTTAAATGTATCCACCTTCAATGGATCGTAAAACAAGTAAGCCAGAAGGAAAAACACCAATACAGTATACTAACGCATATATATGGAATTTAGAAAGATGGTAACGATAACCCTGTATACGAGACAGCAAAAGAGACACTGATGTATAGAACAGGCTTATGGACTCTGTGGGAGAGGGAGAGGGTGGGAAGATTTGGGAGAATGGCATTGAAACATGTGAAATGTCATGTATGAAACGAGATGCCAGTCCAGGTTCAATGCACGATGCTGGATGCTTGGGGCTGGTGCACTGGGACGACCCAGAGGGATGGTATGGGGAGGGAGGAGGGAGGAGGGTTCAGGATGGGGAACACATGAGAAATAAAGGAATAAAAAATTAAAAAAAAAAAAATAACAATACCCTTTCTGAGTTTAGGTCTTCAGAAATTTTCTCATTTTGGGACACTGGTAGAGATCCTTGGATGTAGTTTGCTGCTATCTGTGCAATCCTCCATGTTCTATTTTTTTTTTTTCATATTAACCATTCCAAGTATGGATATCAGTCAAGTATGGAAATCAGTAAAGACGGCTCACAGGCTTTCACAAAACACAACTACTTGCTGGAATTTTTCTTCATTATGCTGTTATTCAGTTGCTCAGTCGTGTGTGTCTCTGTGATATCCTGAACTACAGCATGCCAGGCTTCCCAGTCCTTCACTATCTCCCAGAGTTTGCTCAAACTCATATGTCCATCAAGTCGATGATGCCATCCAACCATCTCATCCTCTGTCACCCCCTTCTCTTTCTGCCCTCAATCTTTCTCAGGGTCTTTTCCAATGAGTTGGCTCTTTACAGAAGGTGGCCAAAGTATTGGAGCTTCAGCTTCAGCTCTTCCAATGAATAATGCAAACTTGTTAATTAGGTCTACAATCCTCCTGCAGACAGGTGCCAGGAAGATCTAATGACTTAGGGAACATGCACATGTTTGATCTGTACGGACATGTGGAATTAACGAGACTTGCTACCTATATTTATGTTGTGATTCTATCTTTGTACACTATTCTGCCCCTCCCCTTCCTTACTGATGCACTCACATACATTCACAGTCACATCAAACCATTTCTACACAGAAATCACCGGAGCTTGAAATCAAATCTATCATATTGCACTTCAAATTAGTGGAGCAAAGGAATGGAACTACCCTTAAATCTTTGAATCATAAATGTTTCTTCTACATCTATACTGAAGATTGAGAGCCACAGATGCACCTGTAGCCAATAAAATTTGGACATGGAAAATTACAGCTTGGCAAGCTCTTCAGGCTCTATTTGTGCGTGTGTGTATAACCTACTTCCTCTCGTGTCCCAAACATCCATAGAATGCTTTATGTATTTGTATCTTAATCTTTGGACCTGATGGGGTATTTGTCAGATTATGAATATTCATTATGAGTGAATATGTCTGTAGTTTTTGTGCTCTGCCCAGAAACATTTAGTTACATGTATTATCTAAAGAGAGATTAACCCAATTGCACTTCAACTTCAACAAACATTACATTTCCCCAAGTAGATATAAGCAACACTTCAAAAGGGTCCCCTTTGTCTTAAAGAAGTAGAAGAAGAGCTGGTAGCTGTGTAATAAAAGTTAAATAATCTCTGTGGAGGCATTATTCTGTTACATCCCAGTTTATGTTTTAATTGAATAAAATAGCTGACAAACTAAATTCTTACCAAATACATTAATTGGGTTATTGCTCTTTAGTGAAATTTCATTCAGGTGTTTTTTTGTTTGTTTTGTTTTTACCCACAATGTACAGTTTTCACCTTTTACATTTGTACGACATGAATGATACCCCATAAAAGTCAGATTGGAATAATAGTAGCAGCAGTAGTAATCCTGTTTAGATTTCCTACACAGAAACCTCTTTTCCCATCTCCATGCCTGGATCATTCCTACCTTTGTCCAGGTCACAGGTAACCTGTCCCTTCCTATCTTGATCCCACAGGTGAAATAGAAATCTTTCCTATTTGCTTACAATAATCACCACCACCACCATTACAGGTTTGATGTTAACCATATGCCAATCCATTCTTCTCCTACTTTACATATGAATCCAAATTCCTTTTCATAACCAGTAAGGTCACACTTGGGCTTCCTAGGAGGCGCAGTGGTTAAAAAAAAAAAAAAAAAAAAAAATCCTCCCACCAATGCAGGAGACGCGGGTTTGACCCTTGGGTCGGGGAAGATCCTCTTAAGTAGGAAATGGCAACCCATTCCAGTGTTCTTGCCTGGAAAGTTCCATGGACAGAGGAGCCTGGCGGGCTACATTCCCCGGTTTTGCAAAGAATCAGATATGACTGACTGAGCAATGAGCAAGCAAGCAAAGCAAGGCCACACCTCATCTGACCTGACATCCTCACGTCATAACACACCTGGTCAAGGTCTCTTTTTCCCTAAAAGGCTGAGGAACAGAGCTTAAGAGTGAAAAGCTGTGAGGTTTTAATTGAAAGGTTGATCAGACTGATGATGCCATCTAAGGCACCATAGTCATTGCCTATATCCATGCCCTATGTTACTGTTTTTTCTTCCTAGCTATTTAAACAATTCAAAATTACACGACTTGCTTTTTCATTTGTTGGTTTCCAACCAGGCTGTAAGCTGCGCTGCCATATCCCAGTGCCTAGCTTTATGCATTGCACGTACAGGTGCTCAGCCACATCTGCTGAATGAGTAATAAAGGGCACCATCCTGGGCACCTTTCACCCAGCAGCCTGTCTGCAAATGAGAAAACTGAGGCACAGAGCTACACAGGATGTGTGCCTAGCCTGGTATTTAATGGGCAGCAGAGCTGATATGGAGGGGGCTACAGGTCTCTTTGCCTCCAAACCCTCATTCCTCTGACTCTACCAGAGTACCTCCAAGCAAGAAGGGCTTAAAGTGACAACCCAGGAAAAGATGGTTTGGCAGGAAATTCCGGCAGTCAGATTCTGAACTGTCCTGACTTGCCAATCACTATGTTGAGTTAAGAATTCCCATTGTTCTTTCAGTGTGGACCCTGATCTGTATTCGGCCATGAAAACAGAAGGGCTCTTAACCATCACTTCACCCAGAGCTTTGAGCTGGGAAAGTTCTTAACCCTTACTGACCTCTCTCAGCTTTTCTGTTCTCCCTTAAGGCCAAGACAGCTCTGGAGTGAGCCAGGCCTTTGATGTGAGTCAAGCCCAGCGGACAGAAGCAGGTGGACAGAGAACACATCCCAACTATTCTGCATTGACATCTGCTGATTTATGCAATACCAATTGGCTTATTTACCCATTTCCAAATGGCGTTTATTATAATAAGAAGATGACCTTCTTTCTCATTTTCATGTCCCTTCCTTCTCTTACACCTAACACATGGTCATGATCATCATCAAAGGCAAATACAGCTCTGTAAGTGCAACGTGACAACAGCAGGAGTGGGACTGGTTTACTAATAATACTTAATTCCATGGATTAAGGACATAATGAACAGTGTTTGCCAAATATGTACTGAGTTATTCCCAGCCTTAGCTATATCAAAGAAAATCACAGTAGTTGGACAGTAGTGAAAGTTGTAAAGAAATAAATAAAAGTTTTATTCAGGAACTGGTGCAGTAAGGGGGAAAAGACTTCTGAATAGAACTGGGCTTTATTCCAAATACAGCATAGACAAGTGGGGATTTACAGACAAGGAGCAGGGCAAGGGTCAGTGGGTATAAATTTCCTAAGAGAAAACCTCTGAGGTGAGGAGGAATTCCATCCAGCTAAACCACCTTAACAGGATTCTTGCTGCAGGCAGGGCAGAGTGATCAGATAACAGGGTTAGGAGATGAGGAATTAGGTATCAGTTTTCAAGGGTGGGGGTGTCATGCTAAAGTGACTTAGCAGAACTCTTGCTAAAACTGGGCAATGCAAAGATGAAAACATAAGCCCAAAAGGCACAATCTAGTTGGGAAGAGTTCAGAGACGCCTGACTGAAGTTTGGTCAAGGAATCTTTGCTACCTGAATTCTGCTCACCTGATCTAAGACAACTGTCTGTAACAAGAGCAGAGCTTTCCTTTTCATAGTTTCCTTAAATTCTGTAATTTATCTTTATTAATTTATATAAATGAAATAAGAATTGAAAAAAAAAAAACACTTTTCAACAAGCAAGTCATGATGAGTCAAAATAATACCATCCAAAGGAAGACAGGCATAGGGAACTTTCTTCACACTCTTTTTAAGTCAGGTCAAATTTCATTTAACCAAGCTTTTTCCCTACACAGAGAATCAGTGAACAGAACATTTATTGTAAGAACAACGACAGACTCATATCTGGATAATCTATGGCAAACCAACTCAAACATACGAACACCTTTAAAAAATTTAATACATTACCTATGCTTGAGCACTCTGTTCATTATTTTCAACATGGCAAACCTAGCTCAGTGTTTATTTAGAATTAATTTAAAATTTTAATTGCTGTAATTTAAATATTTTAAAGATAAATTGTAAATCTTATGCACAAGCAGTGACTGAAATCAGACCTCCCAATGAACTCTTAGGCTGATTCCAAGCTGCACGCATACATATTCTTTCCTCAGAGAGATTTTATTTCTGGGAACTCATTGCACCTCTAATTCTCGGGCCTATCTGAGGCCCTGGATTTGCCCTGACTCATCTTCCTGGCCACAAGTCCTGGGAAAACAAAGTTGGAATACTTGTCCCTTCCCACTCAGAAGATCCCAAAGCTGTCTTATTTGAGATCCCTCGTCCCAGAGTTCAGCATACGTAAGAGATAAAACTCTTACCAAACCACACAAAGGAGAATGTTCAATTCTTCCTTCCCCTCATGACCAAGGATGGTGACTCAGCTGCAAATGTTCACAACCAATAAAATCACACTGAGGGCCTTTCAAAGGACGAAGACCCCATGCTCTAAGGTGGAAGTGGCAATACTCCTTTAAACTAGTTTATATTTTATAAAAACAAATCTTATATTGAGTGTAGAAGCAAGGCTCAAAGGAGCCCTGTGATCATTCCTTTATAGGAAAGCTCATCTTAAACGGAACAACCATTTACCAAGTTGCAAACTCAATAAAGTGCTCTTTTTAAAATAAAGTAATACATACCAGTAGCAATCTAAAAGCAAAGAACTAAATGCAAAATCTTATCAAATAAATAAAATTACCTTCTATTATAGAGGCATATATTTGTCACCCTGCTTATTTAACTTCTATGCAGAGTACATCATGAGAAATGCTGAGCTGGAGGAAGCACAAACTGGAATCAAGATTGCTGGGAGAAGTATCAATAACCTCAGATATGCAGATGATACCACCCTTATGGCAGAAAGTGAAGAAGAACTAAAGAGCCTCTTTATGAAAGTGAAAGAGAGGAGAGAAAGAGGTGGCTTAAAGCTCAACATTCAGAAAACAAAGATCATGGCATCTGGTCCCATCACTTCATGGGAAATAGATGGGGAAACAGTGGCTGACTTTATTTTTCGGGGCTCCAAAATCACTGCAGATGGTGACTGTAGCCATGAAATTAAAAGACGCTTACTCCTTGGAAGGAAAGTTATGACCAACCTAGATAGCATATTCAAAAGCAGAGACATTACTTTGCCAACTAAGGTCCGTCTAGTCTTGGCTATGGTTTTTCCAGTAGTCATGTATGGATGTGAGAGTTGGACTCTGAAGAAAGGTGAGCACTGAAGAATTAATGCTTTTGAACTGTGGTGTTGGAGAAGACTCTTGAGAGTCCCTTGGACTGCAAGGAGGTCCAATCAGTCCATCCTAAAGGAGATCAGTCCTGGGTGTTCATTGGAAAGACTGATGCTAAAGCTGAAACTCCAATACTTTGGCCACCTCATGCGAAGGGTTGACTCATTGGAAAAGACCCTGATGCTGGGAGGGATTGGGGGCAGGAGGAGAAGGGGACAACAGAGGATGGGATGGCTGGATGGCATCACCGACTCGATGGACATGAGTTTGAGTAGATGCCAGGAGCTGGTGATGGACAGAGAGGCCTGGCGTACTGCAATTCATGGGGTCTCAAAGAGTCGGACATGACTGAGCGATTGAACTGAACTGAATAGAGGCATAGTAATCAGTCTGTTTTCTAGATCAATACACAAGCCTCCAAAGTCAGATATACCACCAACTGGAATATGATGAATATTCCATATTAAATTTTGAATCCCTATCTATTCTAATGCTCAACAACTTCAAACAGGTTTATAGCACATCATGTCTAAAAAAAATTAATAATAAATAACAAACTTCTGATTGTTACCTTTAATAAACTGATAAAAATGAAAAGTGAATTTTATTTGAGTGTAAACTAAAGATACATTTTAAATGAAGTTTTTCCTGTGGCTAACACCCCTAATATCCTTTTTTTGTTTGGAGTTTTATTTTTTGGCCTTAATATTCTGAAGAAAATTTGATTAAATTGATAGCTTCTAGATTTAAGTATTTAATTTTCTATACCTTCAAAAGATAAGCTAAAAGTAGACAAATATTTACCTAAAACCTTTAATATTCCTTATATAAGGAAGAGAAGAAAGTTTTCAAAATAGAAAATACTATATTTGAATTTTCCAGATTATTACCTAAGAGTTATCCTACCTGAAAAAGAATTTGTTTCATTTACACACTATTGGAAAAGGAGAAAAATTACCTAGTGTTTCTGAGAGTTTAATAGTTAGAAATTAGACCTCAGAATATCAAATAAAGTGTCATTCCCTGGCACTGGTTTGTGGGTAGTTGATAACTTCACACTACAAAATCCATGCTGAATCCTACTAAACTCATATCTCTTTCAAGCATTTTCAGATCCTCTCTCTCAAAGCTGTATTTTGAAAGGGAAATGGGAAGTAGCTTCTAAAATATTTTAAAAAATAAAAGAATGCAGAGGATCCATGCACAACAGGACTAAAGAGGCAGGTTTATAGCAAAGCCACTACAGGTCCATCTCAATGGTAATACAGTTGACAATGTGGATTTGTCGAAGTCCCAATAACCAGTGGGCTCCCAGACTATGGCTCAGCCCATATCCCTACCCAAGAAACAAAACTGATCACTACAGTATTTAGCTAATATTTACGGATAATATTTTCAAAGCACACACTATATGACAAGCACATATATTTATTCATATGATCCTCATAACAACTCTATGAAGTAAGGTTACTGTTAAACCCATTCTGTATTTGAGTGGACTAAAGCACTACCTGGGCTTCCCAGGTGGCGCTAGTGGTAAAGAACTCGCCTGTGAAATGCAGGAGACTTATAAGAGACACGGGTTTGATCCTTGGGTCAGGAAGACGCCCTGAAGAAGGGCATGGCAATCCACTTCAGTATTTTTTCCTGGAGAAGCCCATGGATGGAAGAGCCTGGCAGGCTACAGTCCATAGGGTTGCAAAGAATCAGACGCAGCTGAAGCGACTTAGCACACACACACATGCACAAAGCACTAAGAGATTAAGCAACTTACTCAAATTCACACAGCTAGTAGGTAGCAGCGGAGAAGGCAATGACACCCCACTCCAGTACTCTTGCCTGGAAAATCCCATGGATGGAGGAGCCTGGTAGGCTGCAGTCCATGGGGTCGCTAAGAGTCGGACACGACTGAGCGACTTCACTTTCATTTTTATGCATTGGAGAAGGAAATGGCAGCCCACTCCAGTGTTCTTGCCTGGAGAATCCCAGGGACGGGGGAGCCTGGTGGGCTGCCGTCTATGGGGTTGCACAGAGTCAGACACGACTGAAGTGACTTAGCAGCAACAGCAGCAGGTAGCAGAGGAAGGATTTTAACCTAGGCAACAGCTTCAAGGCCCACGCTCTTATCAGTGTAGGGTCTGCTTCCTGATCTGGCCTCTCTAACCCTTATTCCCTACCACTTAACCCACAGGCATCTTCTGGCACCAAATCTTCTGTTCCTGGCTTACCCTTTTCATTTTGTCTAATTTACACTTTAAAACC
This sequence comes from Bos grunniens, assembly GCF_055505025.1. Classification (NCBI taxonomy): domain Eukaryota; kingdom Metazoa; phylum Chordata; class Mammalia; order Artiodactyla; family Bovidae; genus Bos; species Bos grunniens. The sequence continues at coordinate 46,305,086 of NC_141168.1, read as the reverse complement.
CATCTGTTGACAATCTGTTATGACAAGATGATCACACCTCCTTTTTTGTTCAGGATATTCAAATTTTATGCTGTTTCACTGCATAGTAATTAATAGCACATGTTTCATCCCTGCCCCACCACTAGGTCACAAAAGTGTCCCAGGGTGATGATAAATTATATGATCATTCTAGTCATGATTGACTTAACAACTCTATTAAGACATCTTATCTGGAAACCACCATCAGGCAGCATGCTGTATAACTGAAGCTGCAACTACCTACCCACTACCAGGGCCCTACAATACTGCCAGCAGTGCCCTTGAGAAAGGGCATGCCATAGAGAGTTGTTCTCTTGTCTGTGGAAATGAGATTGTAAGTCAGAAGAGGACAATATGGAGTATAAGAAGTTTTTCAACCTAACCCTTGCATGTAAAAAGCTAAAACTGAATCAAGTAGATTGAGTTTACACACATACACACACACACACACACACACAGAGATGCAGGAATAAGAAAAAGGTGGTACTATTATAACATTCAAAGCCTTAGACTCCCACAAAAACTTCTTAGAATAAATAAGTTTAGCAAGGTTGAAGGACACAAGCTCAACACATGAAAATCACTCTTATTTTGATATACTAGTAACGAACAATCTAAAGTCAAGAAACAACTCCTTTTACAAAAGACTAAAATATTTCAGAATAAATTTAACTAAGGAAGTACAAAACTTCTACAATAAAAATTTCAAAGTATCATTGGAAAAAATCAAAGTAATGTAAAGACATCTATTTAGTATTGATGGATTGGAAGACTTAATCTTGTTAAGATGGCAATGCTCCCCATGTTGAACTACAGATTCAATTTAATTCCTCTATGAAAATTTTAGCTACCTTTTTTACAGAAATCAAAAGCATATCCTAAGATTCCTATGGCGTTTGAGGACACCCAGCATAAGAAAAATAAGGTTTTTGTTTTTTTTTTTAAAGAACAAGTTTGGAGGACTCACATCTCCCAGTTTCAAAATTTACTATAAAGTTATAAGTTATAGTAATTAATGTGTGAAAATAAAAATGAAAGTTCGTCACTCAGTCCTGTCCAACTTGTTGCAACCCCATGGACCATAGCCAGCCAGTCTCCTCTGTCCAAGAAATTCTCTAAGCAAGAATACTGGAATAGGTTGCCATTCCCTTCTCCAGGGGATCTTCCCTGCCCAAGGCTCTAATCCGCATCTCTTGCATCTCCTACATTGGCAGGCAGATTCTTTTGCCCATCAATTGATGAATGCAAAATGCAACATATCTATAGAATGGAATATCATTTGGCCATAACAAGCAATGAGGTACTGGTACACACTAAAAAAGTAGGGGAACCTTGAAAACATTATGCAAAGTAAAAAGAGCCAGACACAGAGTCCATAGTATATTATTTCATTTAATGAAATCCCAGAATAGGAAAAAGAACAAGAAAATTAGTGGTTACTAGAGACTGCAGCAAGGGAGGAATGGGGAGCAACTGTTAATGGGTATGGGGTTCCTTTTTGGGGTGATGAAAATATTCTAGAATTAGATTGTGACAATGGTTACATGAATATACTAAAAGTCCTTGAACTTCACACATCAAAATATAAACTAATAAAATTAAATAATTAAAAATAAGCTTTAACCTCCACAACATACTGTCACTTAGGACCTAGGAAGGCTAAATTAGAGTAACATTAGATGTAACTTCCCCAGTGGCTCAATGATTAACAATCTGCCTGGGGTGCAGGAGAAGATCCCACGTAGGAGGAAATGGCAACCCACTCCAGTATTCTTGCTGGGAAAACCCCCTGGGCAGAGGAGCCTGGAGGACTATAGTCCATGGGGCTGCAAGAGTCAGACACGACTGAACATGCATGTACGCAGATGTAACTTACTAGAGTTGCATGTTAGTTCAGTCGCTCAGTCATGTCCAACTCTTTGCAACCCCATGGACTGCAGCACACCAGGCCTCTCTGTCCATCACCAACTCCTGGAGCTTGCTCAAACTCATGTCTGTCAAGTTGGTGATGCCATCCAACCATCTAATCCTCTGTCATCCCCTTCTCCTCCTGCCTTCAATCTTTCCCAGCATTAGGATTTCTTCCAAGGAGTCAGTTCTTCACATCAGATAACCAAAATATTGGAGCTTCAGCTTCAGCATCAGTCCTTCCAATGAATATTCAGGACTGATTTCCTTTAGGATTGACTGGTTTGATTTCCTTACAGTCCAAGGGACTCTCAAGAGTTTTCTCCAACACCACAGTTCAAAAGCATCAATTCTTCGGCACTCAACTTTCTTTATAGTCCAGCTCTCTTACATCCATATAGATGTAAGTAATTAGAGAAACTAATTAGATGACTATGTTTTAAGTTTGTTGAGCACTTTTGTGGGCCTCATGAAAACTTCAGAGGAAATCATATTTCCTAAGAAGGCTGGTAAGGAGAATATATAGTCCATGCAGAGCAATGATGGATCCCAGAGGCCTCAGGAACCACTAGCATGAGAAGAGGGGATTAACTCTCACCAAAATGTTCAAGAAGGACATTTTTTCTTTTTGATTCAGAATTCTGTTCAGTCATGAAACTATTCTTTATCTGCCTTAAAGAGAATCATTTTTCTTAAAATCTAAAATCTTATTGGATATTGATTTCAGTAGTAGTGCAAATATTAAAAAGAAGTAAATGGACTTCTAGAAGCACAAAATTGTGATCAATTCTTTAATTATATTTTTGGCCATGAAAACATCTTACTTCTATCTTTTTAACAGAACTACCTAGCTTAATATACTGTCGGTGGATGAGTCACCACAGCCAAATTATTTACCCATTCCTTACTAGTACACAGACACCACACACACACACACACACAAATTTAAAGAACTTTCTCATAGAAAGCTCAAAACGAGTAGTGGGGGGAAAAAAAAAAAACCTCTCCCATTTTTATTTTTCCATCACTCAGTTGCCCACACAGAAGGCAAAAAAATGTTAGGCAATTTTCTTGAGAGCAAAATTATTTTCCAATTCCCAGCTAACATTTGAAATTTAAATATACAAAATATCTGTGAAAGAAGTTTCTTAAAGACATGACTGATAGAAAAAAAGTTTTTGTTTTTTTTTTTTTTTCATTTACCTTTAATGTGTATGGTTTGCCCAGCTAGCAGAGCCATTAAAAAGCTGTTAATCTTTCTCTAGATAGCCAAATAGATCACGGTGCTGGCAAAACAACTCAGATCCTATAATTTTGTAAATAATGTTGCTTTTAGCCGTGAAGCTAAATGCTTTGAGATATTCTGCTTCATCTTCAGGAATGTTTACTTCAAAAAGCTTTATTAAACTTCAAAACATTTCTCTTGCTAGTTTTATAAATTTATAAAAGTTCTTTCATTTCCAAATTGGCTAACTAGGAAGATGGAGGACACTCCTAAATCATGTTCACATACCAATCTAGATTCTATTGAGATTGACAAAAAGACTTAAATATTTATTTATAAACACCCCCTAGAAATCAGTGCCAGTCAGGCAACAAAGTCGGGGGTAATATCAGGTCTTCAGCCTACTGCAAAATTGGAATATGTAAAACATAGCTAAAATTCAAATAATCTTCTAAATCTGAGAAAAATTATTTAAAACATTCTAATGTTATAGTTTAGAAACAACTATTTCACTCAGATTTTTTAAATTATCAACTTTCCCAATTTCTACATTGAGAAATTTTCATATGAGTAGATAAAATATACAAGTTTCATCCTATTTTTTTTCCTGCATAATATGGTTATAGGTTTTATTTTTTTTTAATTTTATTTTATTTTTAAACTTTACAATATTGTATTAGTTTTGCCAAATATCGAAATGAATCTGCCACAGGTAGACCTGTGTTCCCCATCCTGAACCCTCCTCCCTCCTCCCTCCCCATACCCTCCCTCTGGATCTTCAAAGAATGCCATTTCCACCTATACAATGGCATGTGAAAATTAATTTAGCAAAAATTAAATTTCTCAATAGTTACTGTGTGGAACCTCTCTAATAAGACTGTAATCATTATATTTCTCCAAAGATTAAGAAGTTGTACATTTAATTCTATAATGTCCTTCATGCCGGGATGGCATCAATGAATCCAGAAAATCGAACATACCTTAAGAAACAAAAACTAATCATTCCTAGAGAACCCACAATATTATTTAAATTATTAGTATTTGTGTTAGACAAAGACATCAAATTTAAAGCCAGTCGTCTAGAGCACAAACCAAATAGATCCTGAAGACACAGAGTTCAAGGTGCTAGATTTTAAATTAAACTGAAGTCAACAAAGCAACTCTATAAGCTCCAAGTTTTTCGTGATGTGCTATATATATATGTGTGTGTGTGTGTGTGTGTGTGTGTGTATATACACACACACACTAACAGCAGTGATTATTTTGATCCTAACTTGTCAAAAAATGTGGCTTTTTAATTCATAATGAAAACACACACACTTTAAAAATACAATTCAGGGTGGGATGAATTGGAAGATTGGTATTGACATATATATACTACCATGTATAAAATAGATAGCTAGTGGGAACCTGCTATAAAGCATAGGAAGCTCATCAGTTCAGTTCTCTATGATCACCTAGAGGGATGGGATGCGGGGGATGGGGTGAGAAGGAGGCTCAAGAGGCTATACGTATAGCCTCACTGTGCAGCAGAAACTAAAACAATGTATTTATACTCAATAAAAAATAATAAAGTATATGAGAGGAAATACAAATAAAATAAATACACACTTCAGTATAGTAAAAGCCCATTTAATATCACAGAAGAATTCTTCTATTCCCCTTTGGAATAGTGCCTGGGACACTGGATACCATAAAATTTCACTGACTGATGAAATTCAGCCTTTTAAGAAATTAAATCTTTGTGATTCTGATTATATCCTATTTTCACTGGCTAGAATAGAATGCCATGCAACATAATTATTTTTATTAGTTTAATGTACGAAGATGATCACAACATAACAACTCTATTTTTAGCCTTTTTCTAAAACCACAATTTGATATGAACGCAGTGGTAAAGGACAGGATGATCTGAAACCCGATATGAATGTGCCTCAAGGGACCAGCAATGTGCAAGGAAAACATTTTGCTACTGTGCTCGGTAGCAAACGAATTATGGATTTTGCACTCACAAAGTACATAATGGCCCAAAGTCACACCATCTTCACACTTCCAAGTATGCTACAGTGGAAAAGAGAGTTCTGGCTTTTAATTTAGTACACTTTCTCTATCCTTTCCTGTATCTGGTTGTGATGTATAGTGGATCCATCAAGTGCATGACATTTCTTTAATTAGCAGGATAGTTTGTTACTGAAATTTCACTAGTTTTGTTAAACATGCAATGGACATGTAGGAAGATTTGATCATAAAAAGCTTACTCAGCAGTAGGTTGTACACCTCTTCTACTAAAGTCTAACTTTGCATGGTGTCTTCCAAACTTCAAGAGAAAGAGACTGAGTGATTAACTTAAAGCATTTTTGCTGAAGTCTGTCTTATTACAACTGCATGATCTCAAGTGTATTTTTTGATAAGGCGGCTAATGTTTCACAGGCATACCAAATCATGGAATATCTGTCATGAAAAAACAGTGACAAATTCCAGACATTTCTATCATGAGTTATTAGAATCATCACAGAACTCTCAGAGAACAAGTTCATCTGTCTTGTCCTTAGGAGCCAGCTCCTTAGAGGCTTCTCTAAAAGGCCAAGTATGTTCCCATACTTGGGGCTGGAGGCAAGTCCTCGAAGAAATGAAACAGGCATTGTGACCACTGAATCAATGGTTACCATCTTCCAGATTGTTTTCAAAAGCTACATTTCTGCCTCTCAGAGAGCAGAGTATGGCATTAAGAAGTATTAAGGATATAAATCAGGAAAAATGCCAACAAAAGTAAATCATTTCACAGATCTCAAGAAGCAAAATATTGAGGATTTTATTCTTTTCTATTTAAGTGACTCTAAAGTCTCAGGACTAACTGAGATCAACTATCATTACATTATCTGTTATGAATTCTTTAAAAAACACACTGACCTCATCTAGTAGTTTGTATACATGTGCTTTTATATAATACCAAAAATCTTGCCTATTTTTATCGTTTTAAGAAATTAAATTTCCTTAAATTTACCTAAATGTAACTTTATACAATTGAGGAAATAAGAAAAAGTGTTATCCATAGTAAATTCTCCATTTTAAAATTTAATACTACTTTGGGGTATTGAGAATATTCTGATTTCACAGGAACATGACATTACAAATTAAAATATCCCAGGCTCTGACTTGAGAGTATTTGAAAAACTACTCAGTGTATATTAGGAGATAAAATGAAGACATAGCAGACATGTCAACTCTAGACTCTGATGCTACCCTATCAGAGTACGACTCTGATACTACCCTATCAGAGTACGACTCTGATACTACTCTGATCTAACTCTAATCCTAACCCTAACTACCATAAGTAATTATATGAATTCTCCAGTGTTCCCAGGTAACATCCAGATTGGAAGAAATGCAGAGAATGACAAACCATACTTTACTGATCTGTTATCACTTTACAGAGTATGTTAAATATTGCAGTGAGGGACTATTTCAGTGGGTTCCCATATGGCAATTACCTTATTTCCTTTCAAGGATAAAATGAAAAATTCACTACAAGCTAATATTATAAGAGCTATTAACAGGGCAAAGGTTTCCATGAGCATAAGATTCGAAATGATCAAAGGCAAGGGTTATGGTCTTTCAGTGCAAACTTCGATAAAATAGAAAATAAGATATGGAGGTTGGTTAGAGAATCTCTTTTTTGTTATTTAAATTTGCTACTTTATTTTGAAAGATTTCAAACTTACAAGTTCAAAGACAGCATGATGAATTCCTATATATTCTACTTTTGACCAACTGTTAACATCACACCACAATTCCTGTCTCACTCCACTCTCCTATCTACACACACACACACGCACACACACCTACACATGGATGTACACACCCACATGCACATATAAACCTATGGACACAGATGCACATGAACAGAGAGAGAGAAAGTAACATTCCTCCATTTTTCCAAACTATTTTAAAGTAGGTTTTAGGCATCATGACATTGTTCTTTCAAAATACTTTAGCATAAATTCAAGAATAATAACATTCTCCTGTGTAATCATAATATTATTATCACACCTAAGAAAATCAATGAAATATAATAACATCTAAGAAAAAACTATATGAAAATTTTCCCATTGTTTCAAAATATACTTTATCTTTTCCAATCTGGGACCCAATCAACATTTACACTTTGGATTGGGTTATTGACTCACCTTTGACTTCTTGAATCTAGAGCAATTACCCTTCCTCTCTTTATTCTCGATACTACTGAATACTTTTAAGAATTCAGGCCAATTATCCTGCAGAGGAGTTCACATTATTGATTCATCTTGTATTAAGATTCAGGTTAAAAGTTTTCCAGGCAGAACACCTTATGGTGACCACTTAACAGATCAGAAGACCCCTATTAAGCTTCCCACCACAGGCAATGGAGAACTTGATTACTTATGGTTTCTATCATAAAGACAAATTTACCATTTGTGATCAAGGAGTAATTTATGGGGACAGTGAATTGATTACCTACATTTGAAACAAATTGGGAGTTACAAACAATAGTGACCTAATTTTGTCATCCCTATTTTTATATTAGCTGACATTCTCCTATGAGAAAAGTTTTCCAACTTCTCTCTTCTCTCAGATTATATATCCTGTTTTTTGTCTTCAGTAACTCTATGGACCCATATTTCTTTTTTATGTACTCAATATGTTATAACCCATAATCATTATTATTCTTCTTGAAGCTGCTCAATATTGCCAAATTTGGGCTTCCATTGTGGCTCAGCTGGTAAAGAATCTGCTTGTAACATGGGAGACCTGGGTTCTGTTCCTGGGTTGGCAAGATCCCCTGGAGAAGGGAAAGGCTACCCACTCCAGTGTTCTGGCCTGGAGAATTCCATGGACAGTCCATGGGGTCACAAAGAGTCAGACACAACTGAGAGAATTTCACTTCACTTCACAAGCTGTTTTAAGTTGGATTCTATGTCATTACAACTTGTAGTTTCTTTTGCCCAGATAGTAAATCCTTTATTTTTCCAAGGAGTCCAAATTTCTTTTAGTAGTGAATAGTATTTTAAAAAATCAAGATGTATCATTAGACTGTCTAGTTGCTCAGTTTTTAGGAACAGTATTATACTTGTCTCAAATATAACATGAAAGTTTTCTTTTTTCTATTTACTGAAATAATGTAACAGAATTGCATGTATTTTTTTATGGTTTCTTTAATTCTCCCATGAAAACATTTTAGTATAAAACTTTTTGTGGGATAGATTTGTTGTTCAGTTGCTCAGCCGTGTTTTAACACTCTTTGGACTGCAGCACGCCAGGCTTCCCTGTCCTTCACTATCTCCCAGAGTTTGCTCAAACTCATGTCCATTGAGTCAATGATGCCATCCAACCATCTCACCTTCAGTCAGTCCTTTCTCCTCCTGCCCTGGTCTTTCTCAGAATCAGGTTATTTTCGAATGAGTTGGCTTTTTGTAGCAGGAAGCCAAAATATTGGAGCTTCACCATCAGTCCTTCCAATGAATATTCAGGGTTGATTTCCTCTAAGATTGGCTAGTTTGATCTCCTTGTAGTCCAAGGGACTCTCAAGAGTCTTATCCAGAACCACAGTTCTAAACCATCAATTCTTTGGTGCTCAGCCTTCATTATGGTTCAACTCTCATATCTGTACATGACTACTGGAAAAACCATAGCTTTCACTACACAGACCTCTGTTGGCAAAGTGTTGTTTCTGCTTTTTAATATGCTGTCTAGGTTTGTCATAGCTTTTCTTCTCAGGAGTAAACATCTTTTAATTTGATGGCTGCAGTCACTGTCTGCAGTGATTTTGGAGCCCAAGAAAAGTCTGTCACTGTTTCCATTTTTTCTCCATCTATTTGTCATGAAGTGATGGCACCAGATGCCACAATCTTAGTTTTTTGAATGTTGAGTTTTAAGCCAGCTTTTTCACTCTCCTCTTTCACCTTCAAGAGGCTCTTTAGTTCCTCTTCATTTTCTGCCATTTAGGGTGGTGTCATTTGCATATCTGAGGTTATTGACATTTCTCCCAACAATCTTGATTTCAGCTTTAGCTTCATCCAACTTGACATTTCACATGATGTACTCTACATATAAGTGAAATAAGCAGGATGTTAATATACAGCCTTGATATACTCCTTTCCCAATTTTGAACCAGTCCAGTTTCATGTCCAGTTCTAAATATGATAGTTTATTATTTTCTTTATTCCATAGAAATTTGGTTTGTTTAAACTTGCAGTCTCAATTGAAGTCAATTTTGGAGATTATGTTTTCCTAATAAATGGTACTATTTATATAAAATCTCAAATATATTTTGAAAGAGGTGTTTGAAATTTCCTCTTTTTCAGAGATGTTTCCTCTCATACTTTGTTTTTGCATATTTGGATTACCTCCTTACCCTCCCCCAATTTTTATTAGACCAGTTCGGGTTTTGTCTATATTATGGACTTTATTTTGAAAAGTCAATATTTTATTGTTCTAATGTTTCTGTTTTATATCTCATTGTATTTTTATATTTATTCTGTTCTTTACTTTTTTCGTTTTCAAGCTGTTTTAGTTGGCAATATACCTTACGTAAGGGGCTTTCCTGATAGCTCAGTTGGTAAAGAATCCACCTGCAATGTGGGAGACCTGGGTTTGATCCCAGGGTTGGGAAGATCCCCTGGAAAATGGAAAGGCTGCCCAGGCTAGTATTCTGAACCGGTCCATTGAATTGCAAAGAGTCTGACATGACTGAGCGACTTACTTTCACACCTTACATATGCCATTCTTTCATTTTGTTGTTTTGTTCAATTGCTAAGTTGTGTCCAACTTTGGGACCCCATAGACTGCAGCATGCCCTGTCCTTTACTATCTTCCGAAGTTTGCTCAAACTCATGTCCATTGAGTCAGTGATGCCACCCAACCATCTCATCTTCTGTCACCCACTTCTCTTCCTGCCTCAGTCTTTCCCAGCATCAACGTCTTTTCCAATGAATCAGCTCTTCGAATCAGGTGGCCAAAGTATTGGAGCTTCAGCATCCGTCATCTAGAAATTCTGAAAATTCAGCTTTCATTTCCTTTTATTTTCACTTAGAGAAAATTTCTTTCTTTTTATCTACACTTTCATCTCCTTCTATTTACACTAGGGAAGCCACTTAGGTTGTCTTAGGCTTAGGTTGGCTTAGCCACTTAGGCTTCCCTAGTGGCTCAGATGGTAATGAATCTGCCTGCAATGCAAGAGGCCTGAGTTCAATCCCTGGGTTGGGAAGATCCCCTGGAGAAGGGAATGGCAACCCACTACAGCATTCTTGTCTGCAGAATTCCATGGACAGAGGAGCTGGTTGGCTACAAGCCATGAGGTTTCAAAGAGTTGGACATGACTGAGAGACTAACAGAAAATTTTTAAATTTTCAAGTTAAAGCACTTTTGTCTTTGGTTTTGTTATTAATTTCTAGTTATTGTAGTATGATATGAAAATGCTATTTATATTCTTTCTGTAATACAGTTTACTATGGTTGATTTTTTTTAAACTTCTATGTACTCATAAGATATTTGATGCAAATATGTCTACCATTTACCTTGTTTTAATCTTCTATATATTTACCCATTTTTATCTATTTGAACTGTGTTTAAACAAAAACATTAAAATCTACTTACTATTGTTTTATACTAGTCTAGTTTTCCCTGTATTATAAACTTTTTGCTGTCTATTGGGTGTAAAGAGATCCATACACTTTGATCATCAGTGTGATTTTTAGCCTTCACTTTATACAGTGTCCTTCTATTTCCCATTTGCAACCCTTAGCCTGCTTTCCATTCTATTGATATCAATATCACAATCCCTGCTTCCTTATTGTTTACTATTGTTTTATACTAGTCTAGTTTTCCCTGTATTATAAAGTTCTTGCTCTCTATTTGGTGCAAAGAGATCCATACACTTTGATCATCAGTGTGATTTTTAGCCCTCACTTTATAAAGTGTCCTCCTATTTCCCATTTGCAACTCTTGGCCTGCTTTCCACTCTATTGATATCAATATCACAATCCCTGCTTCCTTATTGTTTCTTATTTCCCAAGCCTGGCCCATTACTTTTTAGTCACCCTGTATCACTTTTAGTTTAATTGTGATTTGTAAGTCAATATAAAAATTCTTCTCTTTTAGGGAACCATCCTAAAATGTTGGTGGGAATGTAAACAGTACAGTAACTATGGAGAACAGTATGGAGGTTCCTTAAAAAACTAAAAATAGAGCTACCATATGATCCAGTAATCCCACTCCTGGACACACAGAGAAAACCATACACTGAAAAGACACATGCACCCCAATGTTCATAGCCACAGTATCTACAATGGCCAAGACACGGAGGCAACTTAATGTCCATCAGCAGAGGAATGGATTAAGAAGATGTGGTACCTATATTTAGTGGAATATTACTCAGCCATAATAAAGAATGAAGTAATGCCATTTGCAGCAACAAGGATGGACTTAGAGCTTATCATACAAAGTGAGGTCAGTCAGACAAAGAAAAATATCATAAGATATCACACATGTAGAGCCTAAAAAATGATACAAATGAATTTATTTACAAAACAGAAACAGTAAAGTTTGTGCTACTGCTCTAATATCACCCTCTCTATACTTGTACACTTTATAATGCCTGAGGTCCTCATTTTTTCTAATTAGGCATTTAATGCTGGAGTTCACTTTAAGTAATACCCTTTTACTACTATTTACTGTCAAGCTTGCTCAGAAATATCAACAACCTCTGATATGTAGAGGCCACCACTTTAATAGCTGAAGTGAAGAGGCACCAAAGAGTCTCTTGATGAAGGTTAAAGGGCTTGAAACTCAACATTCAAAAAACCAAGATCATGGCATCTGGTCCCACCACTTCATGACAAATAGAAGGGGAAAAAGTGGAAGCAATGACTGAAATTTTCTTGGACTCCCAAATCACTGCAGATGGTGACACTAGCCATGAAATGTAAAGACACTTGCTTCTTGGAAGGAAAACTATGACAAACCTAAATAGTATATTCAAAAGCAGAAATATCACTTTGCCCACAAACATGTGTATATTTAAAGCTGTGGCTTTTCCAGTAGTTGTGTACGGATATGAGAGCTGGACCATAAAGAAGGCTGAGTGCCGAAGAAACAAAAATGCTTTCAAATTATGCTGCTGGAGAAGACTCTGGAGAGTCCCTTGGACAACAAGGAAATCAAACCAGTCAATCCTAAAGGAAATCAGCCCTGAATATTCATTGGAAGGACTATTGCTGAAGCTGAAGTTCCAATATTTTGGCCACTTGATGTGAAGAGCCAACTCACTGGAAAACTTTCCCTGATGCTGGGAAAGATTGAAAGCAAAAGGAGAAGGTGACAGCAGAGGATGAGATGGTTAGATAGCATCACCAACTCAGTGGACATGAATTTGAGCAAACTCCAGGATATATCAAAGGACAGAAGACCCTAGCATGCTGCTTTCCATGGGGTTGCAGAGAGTCAGATATGACTCAGCGACTGAAAAATATCAACTATTAACTATGTAATAATCAATAAGCCCTTTCTGGATGTCCCTTTTTCTTTTATTTACCTCAAAAATTTAACTTCTGTGTTTCAACGGATTACAACTATAGCATTGAGGTACTGGTCTTTAACACTTACCCTTATCTTACTTAGAGAAGGCAATGGCACCCCACTCCAGTACCCTTGCCTGGAAAATCCCATGGATGGAGGAGCCTGGTAGGCTGCAGTCCATGGGGTCGCTAAGAGTCGGACACGATTGAGAGACTTCACTTTCACTTTTCACTTTCATGCATTGGAGAAGGAAATGGCAACCCACTCCAGTGTTCTTGCCTGGAGAATCCCAGGGATGGCGGAGCCTGGTGGGCTGCCGTCCATGGGGTCACACAGAGTTGGACACGACTGAAGTGACTTAGGGGCAGCAGCAGCTTATCTTACTTTTATTCTTAGAACTCCACAATGATTCCCATCAAGTTCCCCAGTTGTATCTTAGTTAAATGAAGCTCTTTGCCTCTAGATGACTCAAAAAGGGCTCAGGATGTAGAGTATTCCCTGGTTTTACATTGTTAACATTTTAAAAAGCCTTGCTGTGTTAAGGACAAAATGACTGGATAATTCCTGACTCAAATAAGTTAGTAAAAAATATTGCACCAGTGTTATCTATCAAGAACTGTGAAGGGTCTGGGATTTTACCCACTAGGAAATTAATAAGCTAGATAGCTACCTTTCACGGATGTTTGAAGAAGACATGAAACTCCTTGGCCAGAGACAAAGGACTTTATTACTCATGGCACAGCAAGAAACATGAGCATCAGCATATCTGTATCACTTCCTTCTGTTCCAAGTCCTACAAAGGATGATGCAGATAGGCCCCAAAGAAATGAGTGAGCACAAAGTGGCTTGTGTATTATATCTTATTGTATTATACTGTATATTGTATTATATTGTTTACTGTATTATAGAAAAGAAATCTTGAGCTTGGGGAACCTATATCTTCTACAGTGAATGGTAAGCATGACTGCCCTTTGCTCCAGAGGGAGATATTCTAACTTCCAAGGCTGTTCATTATAAAAAGTCCTGGAAAATATAGTCTAGGGGAAAAAAGACAGTGCCTCTCCTTAAAAGCAGACAGTGAAAGATCCATAGAGAATTATGTCCCAATATTACATTAATTTGTATACTGCCAATCAATCTTTTTTTGGTACACAGACTCCTCAGAGATTTTACTGATGTCATGCTTCCTGTTTAGTCATGGATATAAGGCAATGATTCTGTAGCACAGCTTATATAAGCTATTTGGAAAAAAGCTCATGAGTAACATATCTCCTTCCCATTTTAACAGTTAACTTTTTTCTTGGATTCCCTTCTCTATTGACAACTTAGAACTGTGTGTGTCATGACAAATGGTAGGAGCATATCAGGAAACTGAAGGGGTCATCTAGAATCTGCAACTTAGCTTCCTTTTCTAAACACTCACTGAATGGCAAGAACATACCTCAGAATAATTTAGAAACTCTGGGTCTAGGATCCAGATGGCAGGACATTTTAAAGCTCCCGAAGGGATTCCAAATTATAACCAAGTAAAGACCGAGCTTTGTTTTTAACCTACAGATAAAAACTTAACTACCCATGAATAAAACCTAAGAGTTAATATTTATTTTAGGAAAGTTTTTTATGCCTTTTTTTCCTCCTCTGTAAAGTACAGGTATTGAATACTTCTCTCCAAATGTATAACATGAACTTGAGAACAGAATAATTATTTTCTTATTTAATATACTCTTAGAAATTACAGGCAATTTTTTTTAGCAGTTTAGCTAATAACAGAGATAAGACTATTTAACTGTTCAACCCAAAGTTTTCACGTGGGTGCGAAGAGAGAGATTTTAAACTTCAACATCAATACAATTTTCCCTGGAAGTCACAGCGATTGCAAAGCACACAAAATTATCTTAGATAACTAGTCTCTCCAATCTCTGAGATGATGAAACATTCCTCATCCTATAATTTGGAAAAAAAAGTGGGTACTTCAAGATACAGAATTCAGACTTTAGCTTTAGGTGAACAGTTACATTGTTCCCTTTTTAAAAGTTCATCTTACAAGGTGCTGGCTAAGTCACTTTGGCAGAGATACATGCAGCTAAAATTACTTTCCTTTTGCTAATACCATATATTCAGCATTTTCCTGATAGGCATACTTTTGGAATAAACCTCAGACATACACTGAATTACTCTGTGAATAAAATATTTAGCCTCCTCAGAGCTCTCAAACACAGCCTGACTTACCAGCAAAACTGCTGACTCTCTACAGTTCATGCCAGTGGGCTTCCCATATAAGCTTATCGTTTAATGGTAAGTAAAGCACTTAGCTACCTCTATAAGCCTATAATAAGCTGCCATGCAATGTAAAAAATGTCTGTTAGGAACGTAAGTGAAAATGCTGTGAAACACAAGGAGGAAGTACATCCAGACAAGCAAATTCAGTCGTAAGGGTATCAGCAAAGATTTAGAATGCTTACAAAATAAAATGCATGAGTCCCATGTGAGCACTGGACGTATTTAAGAACTGTACCAAGGCTATCCAATTTATATGATGGTGCAAATGGTAGTACAGAGAAAAAATTATCTTTGTGTCACTGATCTAAAATATTTATCTTATAATAACCAAGGATATTTATTATGTTTATGCCTTTTCTATTTTTTCATTGATCAGTATGTTGATAATGGTAGAAGTTGTAGAATCACATATGAATTTTAAAAATTAAGGTAGGAAAACACCGTCAAGATTTGTATAGATCAGTCTTATGGACTCTGTGGGAGAGGGAGAGGGTGGGGAGATTTGGGAGAATAGCATTGAAACACGTATAACATCATGTATGAAACGAGTCACCAGTCCAGGTTAGATGCACAGTACTGGATGCTTGGGGCTGGTGCACTGGGACGACCCAGAGGGAGGGTATGGGGAGGGAGGAGGGAAGAGGGTTCAGGATGGGGAACACAGGTATACCTGTGGCGGATTCATTTCGATATTTGGCAAAACTAATACAATATTGTAAAGTTTAAAAATAAAATAAAATTAAAAAAAAAAGATTTTGTTTAGAATTTCATGAACTATATAAGTATATATAAAAAGTAATTGTACTTCCCCAGTGGTACAGTGGATAAGAAGTCACCTGCTAAGACAGAAGATACAGCTTTGATCCTTGGTCTGGGAAGATTCCAGATGCAACTAAGCCTGAGTGCCGAAACTACTGAGCCTGTGCTCTAGAGCCCTCGAGCTGCAAACTCTGAGCCCTCATGCTGCAAGTACTGAAGCCAGCATGCCTAGAGCCTATGCTCTGAAATCAGAGGAGCCACTGCATAGCAACTGGAGAGTGGCCTCTGCTTGCTGCAGCTAGAGAAAGTTCACACACAGCAACAAAGACCCCAGCACAACTAAAAATAAATAATAAAAATTGACATACATACAACACTGAGTCAGCTCATGTAAGATCAAATATTTTCTTGTTTATTATCTTACCATTACACAACATTATCATTAGAATGTAAGCCCCTGGAGGGCAAGAAACAAATGCCTAGAATAATGCTTTCACATTATAAACACAATAAATATTTTCAGAATGGAAGAATTATCAAATTTTTCTTTTAGAAATATCATACGTGCAATACTCGAAACAGGAGGAAACACTAGTCAATGACACTAGTTGGCTGTTGAATTATCATAATAAGAGTAGATAATTTAAGATATTTTAAGGTAATAGCAGTATAATTCAAAGAAGTCAATGATTTTAGCAGTCAATAGAATGTGTGAGTTGAGGCATTCTTTTAAGGCAGGCAGAAATCAGAAGCCAAAATTTCCTTATCTCTCTTCTATCCCCAGACATAAACTAAGGGCAACAAGTTTTTAATTCCAAGTCTGAAAACATAGGGCTCATCTTTTAAGAAACTGAACTGTCTAGATAACTAGGCTAGCCTGCAAATGAAAGTCGTTCAGTTGTGTCCAACTCTTTGTGACCCCATGGACTATACAGTCTATGGAATTCTCTAGACCAGGATACTGGAGTGGGTAGCCTTTCCCTTCTCCAGGGGATCTTCCCAACACAGGTATTGAACCAGGGTCTCCTGCATTGCAGATGGATTTTTTTTTTTACTGCTTTTATTTTTTTTTTTAATTTTATTTTATTTTTAAACTTTACAATATTGTATTAGTTTTGCCAAACATCGAAATGAATCTGCCACAGGTATACTCGTGCTCCCCATCCTGAACCCTCCTCCCTCCTCCCTCCCCATTCCCTCCCTCTGGGTTGTCCCAGGCACCAGCCCTAAGCATCCAGTACCGTGCATCGAACCTGGACTGGCGACTCGTTTCATACATGATATTATACATGTTTCAATGCCATTCTCCCAAATCTCCCCACCCTCTCCCTCTCCCACAGAGTCCATAACTGATCTATACATCAGTGTCTCTATTTCTGTATCGTGCACAGGGTTATTGTTACCATCTTTCTAAATTCCATATATATGCATTAGTATACTGTATTGGTGTTTTTCTTTCTGGCTTACTTCACTCTGTATAATAGGTTCCAGTTTCATCCACCTCATTAGAACTGATTCAAATATATTGTTTTTAATGGCTGAGTAATACTCCATTGTGTATATGTACCACAGCTTTCTTATCCATTCATCTGCTGATGGGCATCTAGGTTGCTTCCATGTCCTGGCTATTATAAACAGTGCTGCGATGAACATTGGGGTACACGTGTCTCTTTCCCTTCTGGTTTCCTCAGTGTGTATGCCCAGCAGTGGGATTGCTGGATCATAAGGCAGTTCTATTTCCAGTTTTTTAAGGAATCTCCACACTGTTCTCCATAGTGGCTGTACTAGTTTGCATTCCCACCAACTGTGTAAGAGGGTTCCCTTTTCTCCACATCCTCTCCAGCATTTATTGCCTGTAGACTTTTGGATCGCAGCCATTCTGACTGGTGTGAAATGGTACCTACCAACTGAGCTATTAGGGAAGCCCCAGGTTAGCCTGCTGCTGCTAAGTCACTTCAGTCGTGTCCGACTCTGTGCGACCCCATAGACAGCAGCCTACCAGGCTCCCCCGTCCCTAGGATTCTACAGGCAAGAACACTGGAGTGGGTTGCTATTTCCTTCTCCAAAGCATAAAAGTGAAAAGTGAAAGGGAAGTCGCTCAGTCTTATCCGACTCTTAGTGACCCCATGGACTGCAGCCTACCAGGCTCCTCCGTCCATAGGATTTTCCAGGCAAGAGTACTGTAGTGGGTGCCATTGCCTTCTCCGCAGGTTAGCCTGGCCCACAGCATACAGAAGCAAAGGTCTTTTGGGTCACTTAGGGGTTTCCCAGATTAATAACTATCTTTATACTCACCCACAAAAACCTGGTAGTTGACATCATAACCTATTTCCTACATGAAAGAATAAATCCCTTTATTCTAAAATACAAATTATGTATAATCACAGAATAAATGAAGAAAAACAGCATAATGGGGGAGGTTGCTGCTGTTGTTCAGTCACTAAGTTGTGTCTGACTCTTTGCAAACAGGGTCACACAGAGTCGGACACGACTGAAGCAACTTAGCAGCAGCAGCAGCAGACCAGGATAAATAGAAAATTTTTAAATTCACACTAGAGGAAACTGGAATCAATCCAGCCACAGAAAATCACTTTAAAATAAATGCCTAAAAGTATATAAGGCTATAGAGAAAAATAGTTTTGACCTGGATAACAAAATTTCAGAAATTTATCAGAACACTGACCAGAGATAATAAAAATCAGGTACATTTTATGAGAGATCAATCCAGGAGATCTATAGGAGTGCTATAACAATGGAGGTATAAGAATCAAGGGGAAACCAATGTTCATCTCAGCACTGTTTACAATAGCTAGGACGTGGAAGCAACCTAGATGTCCATTGGCAGACGAATGGATAAGAAAATTGTGGTAAATATACTCAATGGAATATTACTCAGCTATTATAAAGAAACACATTTGAATCAGTTCTAATGAGGTGGATGAAACTGGAGCCTATTATACAGAGTGAAGTAAGTCAGAAAGAAAAACACCAATACAATATATTAACACATATATATGGAATTTAGAAAGATGGTAATGATGACCCTATATATGAGACAGCAAAAGAGACACAGATATAAAGAACAGACTTTTGGACTCTGTGGGAGAAGGCAAGGGTGGGATGATTTGAGAGAATAGCATTGAAACATGTATGTGTAATAGATCACCAGTCCAAGTTCGATGCATGAAACAGGGCACTCCAAGCAAGTGCACCGGGACGACCCAGAGGGAGGGGATAGGAAGGGAGGTGGGGGTGGGGTTCGGGATGGGGGACACATGTACCCCCGTGGCTGATTCAGGTTAATGTATGGCAAAAGCCACAACAATATTATAAAGTAATTATCCTCCAATTAAAATAAATTTATTACTTTTTTAAAAAGAAACAAGGGAAAAAACACAAGAAAAGTGGTGACATGTAACAAGAAGTTTTTGATTAAAAACTACTACTAAGGCTGACTGGATTAAAAAAAAAACAGACACTTATATAGGCTTCCTACAAGAGACTCAGGGCTTCTCAGGTGGCTCAGTAGTAAAGAACCCACTTGCCAATGCAGGAGATGCAAGTTCAACCTCTGGGTCAGGAAGATCCCCTGGAGGAGGAAATAGCCACCCATTCCAGTATTCTTGCCTGGGAAATCCCATGGACAGAGGAGCCTGCTGGGCCACAGTCCATGGGGTTGCAAAGAGTCAGACACAACTGAGAAACAACACACAAGCACAAGACACTCAGTTTATAGATGAAGACACACACAGACTGAAAGGGAGGGAATAGAAAAGGCCATTTCATGGAAATGAAAACACGAAGATGAAGGCAACACTATTCATATCAGACTTTAAGCCAAAGGCTACAAGAAGAGACTAGGAAGGGCATTATATAATAATAAGGGCATCAATACAAGAGGAGGTTTTTTACACTCATTAATATATATGCACCCAAAAATGGAGCACCTAAATAAATAAAGCAAATGCTAATAGACATAAAAAAGAGAAATTTATAATACCATAATAATAGGGGATTTTAACAAACCATTTACATCAATGGATAGATAATTCAGGCAGAAAATCATAAGAAAATAGTGTTCTCTCCATCACCACTACCACCCACCCACCCACCCATTCACACACACACACAGCCACCCATTCACCCACACACCCACCCATTCACCCACACACAGTGGAATACTGCTTCGCCATAAAAAAGAATGAAATTCTGCCATTTGCATCAAAGTGGATGAATCTAGAGAATATTATGCTTGGTGAAATAAGTCAAAGACAAATACTGTATGATACCACCTATCTGTGGAATCTGAAAAATAATACAGATAGAAAAATGAATACACATAGAAAAATAGAAATGAACTCACAGATATAGGAAACAAATTAGTGTTTGCCAGCAGGGAGGAGGAGAAAGAGGGGCTCTTTAGGGGTAGGGGATTAAGAGATACAAAGCATTATGATACAGCAGATAAACAACAAGGATATATTGTGTAACACAGGAAATTACAGCCATTACCTTGTAAGAACTTTTAATGGAAGATAAACTACAAAAATCCTGAATCACTATGCTTTACATCAGAAACTCTTATTATAAATCAGCTATACTTCAATGAATAAAAGAATTCCAAATAAATACATAATAAAGCAATAAAAACTATTACACTGAGTACTGAGTATAATAAATGAAGAATGAATCCAAATAAGAGTTCAACATAAAATGTAAGGATAGTCAGGATAAGAAGATAATAAAACTTCTACAGAAAGGGAAGGGAACAGAGATGATTTGTAAAAAAAAATGATGAGAATAGCACAACCTTCTTTTCAACTTTGTTGAACACTACAAAAGGCTGAGTTAGTACCAGAATTTTGAGGAAAAATTATTTTGGACATATACTGATAATTAAACATTCTATATTTAGTCAAACTATGAATCTAGTATAAAGAGAAAATGAAGATATCTTCAGACATCAAAAAAAAAATTATATTATTCAAGAAAGTACCCCAACAAAACAAGAGAAAAATGAGGGGGAAATGAGCTGGGATACCAGAAAAATAAAAACAGTGAAAATTTAGTAGTACATTAAAAAAATATATCAGATTACAGTTGTGCAGCCAATCTAAAAAGCAATTAAAATGGCAGAGGTCATTTCAAGAAGAATGTCATCAAGAAACATGGAATAAACAGAATTATTCCAAATAAAAATTTTACTTAACCATTTATTTCATAAAATATATTAGGATGCCACAAGTGGTAAGAGAGCTAAGGTATGATGGGGGCTAACACAGGATTGGAGCTGGAAAGGAGAGCTAAGGTATGATGGGGGCTAACACAGGATTGGAGCTGGAAAGGAGAGCTAAGGTATGATGGGGGCTAACACAGGATTGGAGCTGGAAAGGAGAGCTAAGGTATGATGGGGGCTAACACAGGATTGGAGCTGGAAAGGATTGGCAGAACGTAAAACAAAGATGGAGATCAATCCTGCAACCACCATCATTGTTTTGCATTACTTCTCCCTGGACTGTGACACAGTTCAAAATTAAACTAGGAATCAGAGAAGATACGGCACAATTCCTAAATGGCATGCTTGCGGCCAACACACAGTTCTGCCAGAGTATAACCAAAGCAATTACGCAACCAGCATGGGGTAGTGGGAGCCATTTTGCAGATCCATTTGCACTCGCCTTCCTCTCCTCAGGGATGCACACAGGGCAGAAATGATTTCTTCTGCTCTTATTTTCAAGATTGTCTGTATGATGATGAGTAAAGTCTCAGCCTTCCCAAGCTTAGTTATCATCCTGTTATGCAATTGGAAAAATGTGGACAGCAGGAATATCAAAAAGCCTATCTGCATTTAAAATCTAATTTCCTATGAGCAATCATCCAGATTTGGCTGAAAAGTCAAACACAATGAGCATTACATCTGGTGGATGCAGTACATCAACTTACCAACTCTCTCAGCGTGAAAGCTTTACTGCCCAACGCCAGAGCCTCCTGCAGCAAGAGCAATGGAAAGAGCTATGGTCTACTGTTTTATAAACTCACTGCTCAGAAAACATGACAATTAGGCTGGCTCTGTTATCATCTCTGATGGCACTGGGCAGGTGATTCAAAGATAATGGCACCTTTGAAATGGACTTTTATAAATCCATTTATGGTGATGCAAAGATTATAATTTTTAATAGAAAATTACATTATACTACTAGATCAATTTTTCCACTTGGATAACAGCATTTTTCATCCCTTCCACTCTAATTTGGAAGCCAATGCAGTGTAAATAACGGTACAGCATTTATTTACTACTATCATCGAGCCCACAGAAGCAAAGATGATTAGAAGTCAATTTTGTCATTTTTGAGTTAATGAGGTACGAGGGTACTTTAGTCTTTCTAAGTGTCAAACAAATGAAAAAAGTGCCAAATACAAAATTATCTGTTTGAATTTGCTACTTTCTGTGTACTGTACAAAATTTTAAGACATATCCAATCTAGTTTACTATACAAACTATAGGGAGGCAATCTGGCTAAATATAATAGGGAGATAATTTGAAGTAGTCAGTGTCACTGGTCTGTATTATAAAGTTGCATCTCTCCCTTTACATTATAATATTTGTCTCAGTAGTTAAATTTGTTTTATTGTCCTAGTATATTAATAGAAACTAGAAATATTCAAATGTTATAGGCAATATGTTCAAAGACTACTTAAAGAGGCCTTGCCACAGGAAGATATTATATCTTCAAACTTAAAAAATACAGTTGACTGTCGAACACAGGAATAGTATTATATGCCCCTAAAGACAGTACAAAGAGAATGAAAGAACATCGTTTCTAGGAAGCTTTGTACTGATCTCGCAAGGACAGTTCAAAATGTACTAAATGTCATCATGGGATAGAAAATCTGTTGCTAAAACTGTTTGGGGCAATTATATATTACTTTTCAAAGCTGTTATGAAATTCTTTCTCTACTAGCCCAAAGACAATTATATTTAACCATAGGGGTAATATGACATAAATGTTGACTGAATTTCTTAACAGAAGTAGTGCTGTTTTATCGTATTGTATTAATTTCTGGGCTATTAGGAGTCATCTGCTGCACTATCACTTCTATCTGCTGATTATCTGATATTAAGCTAGTCTATATTTTAATATGAGAATACTTTCTACTTGTGTGTAAAGGAAACCAAATAGAGTATTTTATAATTATGGTGTTCTTCTTAAAAAGGAAAGAGTAATTATTTTATGTGGAATAGTTTTCTTTTGATAAAAGACATCATAAAGTTCCAAAACATTCTGTGTTCCAACCACCGTAAAGATTTTATTCACCACCAATACTGAAAAACTAAAATCTGTCAGCATGTCTAGTAATTTAGGCTTTAAGAAAGCCAATCTGATTTTAAGATGAATTTGGGGCCTATGGTATGACACTGCATGACTTTTAAATGGAGAAGATAAAATGCATAGGTAACAGAGCTACTGAAAAGTCAGAAATCTATCCTGCATCTTCCAGTAAATACTTTTCCCAAGCTCTGGAAAATGAGTGTTCCAAAAGGTGCCCACTGGAGATAGGTATCTAAAATCATAAGCTTGAGAATGAAATTATTTTGAGTTTTATTAACTGGCACAATAAAAGGGGATTGATAACTCAGTAGAAACAATCCTTTCACCTGTGGAGATCTGTATTTATATTCTGCTCACGTGAGAATAAATTTAATGATTGGCTTCTCTTTCCTGTAACAATCTCCTTACTGACTCTACCTCTGCTTAGAACAGGCCAGGGTCTGAGATAGCATTATGCAACAATCCAACACATAAAACATTTACAGAAGCAGAGTGAGAATCATTATATTAATAACATTAACAATAGTGATAAATAATAATAAAGTCAAGGGAAGGACTAGGAGGGAGAGTGCTTTGAGATATTCAGAGTGGTAGATAGAGAACAAATCATTGCTCAATAAGCACTGCCCAAAGTCAGAAACCCAACTCCAGCTTCATTCCATCCCTTAGCTGTTTCACTACAAGTGGGCATTGGATTCAAGGTGTCAAATATAGCTGTACTAGACCAATGTTGGAGAAGGCAGTGGCACCCCACTCCAGTACTCTTGCCTGGAAAATCCCATGGATGGAGAAGATGGCTGCAGTCCATGGGGTCGCTAAGAGTCGGACACGACTGAGCGACTTCACTTTCACTTTTCACTTTCATGCATTGGAGAAGGAAATGGTAACCCACTCCAGTGTTCTTGCCTGGAGAATCCCAGGGACCGTGGAGCCTGGTGGGCTGCCATCTATGGGGTTGCACAGAATCAGACACAACTGAAGTGACTTAGCAGCAGCAGCAGACCAATGTAGCCGAGCTGGTGCTATGGTCAGGGCTTCATCTATGGCCCTGGACTCCTCAATTTATTAGGTAGTAAATTTGATAAAGGCAAAGAATGTATATCCAAATTTTCAGGTGATACGAAATGGAAGGATACCAAAGACCCTGACTGTTCACTTTCAGAATTCAAGAAGATCAGTATAGCTTGGAATATGGACCCAGGTAGAATAAGATAATAGACTAAATAGAAAGCCCTGCATCTATAGATAAAGCATTACCACATAAGATCACAGAGGTGTTGATTAGCGACACCTCAATGACAGAAAGTAAATTTTAAACAAACAATTTGGCAACCCTAAGTCAAGAATTAGATGTAGGCCAACTCAAAAACCTAATGTAATGACAGAACATTCTTGCAAGTTTGACTCTACTAAGTAACAGCATAACTGGCTACCTGCATCTTTGGCATGGACATCAGTGGACACTGGAAGCAAGAATGATGTCTCCAGCTAACATTTATGGTATCGTTGACATAATCAAGACAGACTCAAGCAATACTGAAACTAAGAAATGGAACAGAACACAGGAAGGCACCAAATATGTGTGGAAACCAATAGGACTCTGAGGAAGTTGAGGCCCTTCTCTTCTCTGAAGACCCCCAGATTTGTTTGGGCAAATGCCTGGAGAATCCCAGGGACAGAGGAGCCTAGTGGGCTGCCGTCTACGGGGTCGCACAGAGTCGGACACGACTGAAGCGACTTAGCAGCAGCAGCAGCAGCAATGCAACTGCCACCAGTCTTGAAAGCCACAGTCTCTTAAGGTACTGTGCTGAAAGCCTACTCACTGAACACTAGAAAAAGACAGTATCTCAGCTCACGTTCAGGTCAAAGAATCACACTTTATTTGAAGTTTGTATAAATTTCTGGAGATGTGAGTTAAATCCCTGGGTCAGGAAGATTCCCTGGAGAAGGAAATGGCAACCTACTCTGGTATCCTTGCCTGGAAAATCCCATGGGTAAAGGAGCCTAGTGGGCTACAGTCCATGGGGTGAAAAGAGTCCCATCATCATACACATTTTTTGTTTCATATTACAATATCTTTTCAATCTCCTTTGCAGTTCATCTTCCTCTCATCATCTTAACAATACATACCCTGTAATAAACCGTATGGTTATCATGGGGACAGAGGAGGAGAAAGCATGAGCCTGACAACAGAGTATTCCATTATCCAGCATCGAGGTATGAGTTCTGTGTATCCTGTGGCCATTTCAAGGATCCTGATCCATACCAGCCAATCAAACATGCAAAACTTTCATCCAAGTGAAGGTCAACCTGATCTCTGGACACCAGAGCTACATTTCAAAGCCATGAAATCTTTCCAAATATCCTCCATGGGAAGAAAAGGTCTAGAGCATAAATCCAATTTAAAAAAACAAACCCATGGCATAAAGAAATATAAAGAGGTAGAGAGTGTTCAAGACATGGAAAATCAGTTGGACAAAACTAGTTTAATTTCCTAAAAATGCTGTGCTCCTTCTTGCCTGCAGGCCACTATGTATGTTGCTTTCTCTTTTCACCTAATTCCTATTTATACATTAAGACTCAACTCAGCCATCATTTTCCAAGGAAGGATTTCTGTGACCTCCTAACCAGACACCTGCAACACTGCCGTTCAATGATGAACACCTCTATCACACCGCTCCCCAGGGATCCTTGTGCTCTTTCTGGCCTAGCATTTATCTCCCTGTTATCAGTTGTCTGATAGTATGTCTCTATCTTCTACCAATCTTCAGCTTATCTGAGCATATAAGGGCACAGGGACTGTGGCTGTCCTGTTTACGATTCCTTCCTAGCATCTGACTCATACATGGGGCTAAGACAGTATTTCACAAATGAATCAGGCAATTGATTTCTTTCTTTTCACACTTGAGGTCACAAAGACACAGCCTCTGTAGAGGAAAGAAACTCCAAAATGGCATATTTTTCTAACTTGGAGCACTTCAGAAACAAATTCAGCATGATCTCTAACTTTCTTAGTCTCTATTCATTTACATTATTTACTAAGTTCTCCACAATTTATTATTTTTGAGGAGTTAGCTGTTGTCTTTGAACAGAAATATTGACTTCATCTGTTTGAGTTTAACCCCCACTTCCTATCTGCTTGAAAAGAATTTTTTTTGGCGAGAAATTGAAGCAAGTGATTCCTTATCCTTTTTCAGTTACCCATCACAATTAGCAGATTAATGATCATACAAGTCATCAATAAAATACTTTACTCAATATTTGCATTAAATTGCTAGTGTATTTGTCTTCTAGCTCTGTAATATAACCCTTTTAAAATTGGCTTGCCCTTCTCAGATATAGTGCTTTACCAGAAAATTCAGGGAATAAAAAGATGACATTTAACATTCAAGTTACGAGGGAAAAATTCCTTACTTTATCACTTTTCCACTTAAAAGCAGTCCTAAGTAATACATTCACTACAAACCAGAAGCACTAGGCTTCTTTTAGTCACTTTATAACACTGACAGAATTACTAGTTAAAATTAGACTTCTCATTTTCATATCAGAGGAGACATCAACATTAGTTTCTGTATTAAACACAAAAGTTATTCATACAATCTGGAACTGCAGAAAGCTTTTTAAATGGATGTAAGGTGATGGATGCAGGATTGTCTGAATATGTGTTTAATAGAAATTATGATTATCAACCAAATGATATTTTGGAAAGGCAGTCATTTCTTCACTACAGTGTAGTAATACATTTTCCAGTCTACACAAAAAATAAATACTACATATGAAAAGGTATCTTACAGTACTTTCAGTTCTACAGAGTACTACATTACTGCTTGTCAACTTGCAATTGTTCCATAATTCAACCTGCTGCAACTATAAAGCTGAATCCTGACTTGATTAAACAAAAGACACCACAAGTTTATGGGTTGTGCATATCTATGTGTAGACAGCAACATCAAGGATGAATATAACAATTTTAAATCCTTAACACCGAAATAAAATAGTGTCTTCAATGAGAAGAAAGAAGAACATCTAATGGGGAATAAAAATCAATTCTGCCTTTAATTTTCTATTCTACTTGGTGTAGGTTTCCTGAAGGATGTTTGTCTATAGACAAGTGAAGTAAATTTGCTGCAGAGAGGTGAATATATTTTCATCATCCAATATGGCAAAAGGCAGATGGAGAGAGGAAAACTATCCTAAAATTGCTCTCCTATCTTACATCATAGCACATAATACGTCTGCACTAGTTCTCAGGGGCCACAAGAGACTGGCCATCTGGGTATGGCTGCCCCTGGTCCTACCAGGCCCGCCATCCAGGGCTGAGAAGTCACTACCTCAACGCATGTGTTACCCATTCATGGTACATGAATTGGGGTGCTCTGACTTAGGAAACATTGGGATTCATAAATGGAAACAAAGTGTTTTAAAAATTACAGATTAAGGGATATTTCCCTAGCTCAAAATTACAGAAAAATTTCAGGTGACTGGTACAATTATAGAAACAAAGTTTGAATGGCCAGGGGGCAGGGACGGTTAGTAGTTACAAGAAAACCCTTGATTTATAACAAAAGTCCATCACTTATCGCCATATAAATATGAGGAAGTCATCCGACTCCTACATGCTTTGGTTTCCTATTCTGTACAGAGGTGATTATAGTACTTTCCCCACAGTGTTACAAAGACTGAATAACTTACTATGTGGTAACCCCTTAGAGGAATATTTGATAAATATTAGCTTTAATTATAAAACATATGGATACAATGGGATTAAAAATACATTTTCACACTTTGAAACAATAAAATTATAGAAAAGTTGCAAGATCAAATTATGAATTTTCCTGAACCATATGAGACTAAGTTGTCATCCTGATTTCCGATACTAAATATTTTAGTATATTATTTTCTGTATTTGTCATTTTTAAAGCTTTAAATAGCTGTAATGTTTTCTTGGGGACATTCTCCACAATAACCAGAAAATAACTATCAAGATCAAAAAATAATAGTGATATGCTACCATCTAATGCACAGACCTCAGTTAAGGGTCAGCATTCATCTCAATAATGTTCTTTACAGCAAAGTAGTGAGTTTAGAATCACATGTGTGTTAGTTTTTATTATTTTTTAATCAGAAGAGAAGCTCCATCTTTTTCTGACTTTCATGACCTGGACACTTTTGAACATAAAGTTCAATTGTTTTGGAAAAAGTTCCTCAACTTAGCTTGGTCTGACATTTTCCCACAGTCAGATTCAGGTTACAAATCTTTATATGAGGAATATCACAGAAGTGACCCTGTGTTTTCCGTTTTGATTAGCCTTAAAGGTATGGGTAACTTTGATCATTTTATTAAGTGATGTCTACTAGGCTCCTCCACTAAAAAGTTACATTTTCCCCCTTTGCAGTTAATAAATATTGAAGGAAAGGGCAATACTGTGAAACTATGTAAATATCTCATTCCTAATCAAGCTTTCAATACAGTTATGTATGTATGTCAGTTAAAAAAAAAAATGGGGGGTTGGGGGAAATGTGCAGAAGGCAAACTATGCAATGCCAGCACTGTCTGGGCTTCCCTGCCTCTCTGAATCTCAGTAAGTAGAGGTTGGAGAAAGACTCCTTCAATTCATCTCACATCTTCTCCAAAGCGTGAACCTCAAATAAGAAGATACACATATAAACGTGTGCATGAGTGCTAATTTGCTTCAGTCCTTTCAAACTCTTTGCAACCCCAACGACTATAGCCCACCAGGCTTCTCCGTCGATGCAATTCACCAGGCAGGAATACTGGAGTGGGTTGCCATGCCTTTCTCCAGGGGATCTTCTCAACCCAGCAATAGAACCCATGTCTCTTATGTCTCCTGCACCGGCAGGCGGGCACTTTACCACTAGTGCCACATGGGAAGGCCAAACATATAAGCAAATATCACCAAATAAAAATTTAAGAAAAAATAAGGAAATGCCTCTCAGTAGATACAGAATATCTACCAGAACCTTACATATAAAGTGTAATGCTGAAAACATTCCCAATATAGTTAAAGGCAGACTAGAATTATGAAACTTTATATAGATTCTAATCTACTGTTAAAAGATGTTAAAATTTAGCAAGAAAGAGATGCAAAGGACATGACTGACTGAGAACTGTCAAAGGTACAGGGAAAGCTGTACTCCTGTGCACTGTGAGCAAGGAAGGGGAGGGAGAAGCTAAAATCAGGGCAGTTCAGCAATATCTATGCAATCTGCCAAGATTTTATTTTACATCACAGAAAAAGTTTTAAACCAAAACTATAACTTTTAATGGGCTTCCATGGTGTCTCAGTTGGTAAAGAAATCTGCCTGTAATGCCAAAGACCTGGGTTCGATCCCTGGGTTGGGAAGATCCCCTGGAGAAAGGCATGACAACCCACTCCAGTATTCTTGCCTGAAGAATCTTTTGATACAATATGTTTCATAAAACATGTAACTTTTAATAAAATATGTCCTTGATAAAGAGACCATCATAATCTCAAAATTGAAAAGCATGTGCAGAGCTACGTTTTTTTTAAATATATATATAAATGTTTCCCTGGTGGCTCAGATGGTAAAGAATCTGCCTGCAATGCAGGAGACCTGGGTTTGATCCCTGGATCAGGAAGACAACCTGGAGAAGGGAATGGCAACCTACTTCAGTATTCTTGCCTGAAGAATCCCATGGACAGAGGACCCTGGTGAGATACAGTCCATGGGGTCATAAAGAGTCAGACACAATTAAGCGACTAATACACACACATTTTTATATTACTGAAAGTCAGCATGGTTATCAACAAGTACTAGTGTAGTTATTACTGCCATTGTCTAAATGGCATTTTAATGGACCAGCAATATTTGAATAAAACAAAGGCATGTAAATTCATAAATATGATATATTTATTCCATAAAATTGATCTTTTTTCAACAAAATCATCAGACTATGTCATAATCCAGATTTTTCACAAAACATGTATTTTATTGACATTAACTTCAAAGTAGGCTTCTGAAGCTAGTGCATACATAGTTTTTACTCATTGTAAATTGGAGCCATTACTCACTGCTGAGAGTAGATACAATCTGGAATTATTAATAGAGTTGATACATTATATGTAGATTATAGCTAGTACATTATATGGTATCCAAACACTGTAATGAACTATGTATGATAAATTATCATTGTTATAGAATATATTATAAAAACTTTTAATTTAGTTGTGTAAATGATTACTACAGCATTACTTTTAACCTCACTTACATCAATTATTTAGGCCCATAAAATGTTAAGTTTTTTCTTCAAGGTTTTTAACATTAGGACATTATTTTTAAAATGAAAAAACAGCAGCATGTTGCTCAATTTGTTCAAGTACCTTTTAGAGACTATACCTTGATCTAGAACAGTAGAAATGGTCTTGGTAGAAATTAGCTTCAGCTTTATATGCTCTTAAACCTCCTCCTTTATAGGTATATATATATATTTTTTATTATATTTAATTCAAATGCTGCTTTTGTATATATTCAGTTCAGTTGCTCAGTTGTGTCCGACTCTTTGCGATCCCATGAATCACAGCACGCCAGGCCTCCCTGTCCATCAACAACTCCCGGAGTTCACTCAGACTCATGTCCATGGAGTCAGTGATGCTATCCAGCCAACTCATCCTCTGTCGTCCCCTTTTCCTCCTGCCCCCAATCCCTCCCAGCATCAGAGTCTTTTCCAATGAGTCAACCCTTCGCATGAGGTGGCCAAAGTATTGGAGTTTCAGCTTTAGCATCATTCCTTCCAAAGAACACCCAGGGCTGATCTCCTTCAGAATGGACTGGTTGGATCTCCTTGCAGTCCAAGGGACTCTCAAGAGTCTTCTCCAATACCACAGTTCAAAAAGCATCAATTCTTCAGCGCTCAGCCTTCACAGTCCAACTCTCACATCCATACATGACCACTGGAAAAACCATAGCCTTGACTAGATGGACCTTTGTTGGCAAAGTAATGTCTCTGCTTTTGAATACGCTATCTAGGTTGGTCATAACTTTCCTGCCACGGAGCAAGCATCTTTTAATTTCATGCCTGCATTAGTTTGATTCTATTAAAAGTGTTTTTTTCCTAAAATGAACAAAAAGTTCTAATCTTTAAAAGGTTGAAATATCCACACTTAGATGTCTGTATACATTTGCAAACATTTTAAATAATATGTAATAGTTCATAGTCAAATGACTATAGGTAGTACAAATTAAAAAAAAAAGTTTCTCACCCAAAATTTCTTGGCATTTATTTGAAGATATGCTGTTGTTTCATATAACTATTCTACTGCATTTCATTCCCATTTTATCTACATTAATATAATTGCTTACTCAGCTTTCACTATGATGATGATATTCTCACCATGCATCTAAGATTTAATGTCATATCTCTCATGTGATTCATGAAAACATTCAATTTTGGGACACAGAGATCAGGTATGATTTTTGACTTGTTCCTGGGACAGTAGAGCCCACATCTTATGGGCATAAATTTACACTATGTTGCCAGTTATGTGGTAGAATTATTCGCAAATATTTTGACGAGGATTCTAGCTCATACACCTTTTACTTACCAATCTTGTTAGCATCATATAGTTACCCTTCATAATGTCTTGCTATGCTAAGTCACTTCAGTCGTGTCCGACTCTGTGTGAACCCATAGACGGCAGCCCACCAGGCTCCGCCGTCCCTGGGATTCTCCAGGCAAGAACACTGGAGTGGATTACCATTTCCTTCTCCAATGCATGAAAGTGAAAAGAGAAAGTGAAGTCGCTCAGTCGTGTCCGACACTCAGCGACCCCATGGACTGCAGCCTTCCAGGTTCCTCCGTCCATGGGATTTTCCAGGCAAAAGTACTGGAGTGGGTCATCATGTCTTAAGTTAATAGTTAATATTCAAAATCACTTTTGCAATTTTCCTCTCAGCACTTTCTACAAAAGATGTACAGTCAAGGAAGAGTCATTAATTTTGACTCCCTTGTCTTCCTGTTTTGGGAGTTAAAGCCCATGCATGATAAAAGCTTATTATCGGGCATACTTTTGTTAATGGTACACTCACTGATTGTATATTTGCTATACAAATATTGTATCTTTAATCTATTGTCTCACTTGATTTCCCACTAAATTAACCATCTCACTTTGATATTTCCATTCTAAATAGTCACCATTTGATTTAGTTTTTTCTTAGATCCATCCTTTATGTTCAGCTATTCCAGCAAGTTTTGAAATCATTTCTACTACACCCAGACATTTTCCAATCTGTTAGTGCTACAAAAAGGATCATTGTTCTTAGCTAAATATCAGATATACATTACCCTTTTGGGACTATTACTCCAATGTTCTTTATCAGTGTTCAGTGGTTGAATACTATCAATGATTTGCTCTTTATTTAGCTTTCTAAGCTCTAAATGTATATGTGCTTTTTAATGTGCAAATGATATTTTATGTTCTTTTAATTGAGAAAGTAATTGTTTTCAATCACCTCTGCATCATTGAACAAAGCTGATCCTTAAGATTAATTTGAAACAAGTAACACCAGAAAAACACACTATTTTTGTGCTGAAACAGAAAAGCCAGTTTCTAATTTATTTTTCCATTTACAAAATATGTATAAAACTAAATATTTCCTGCTATGTTCGACCAATAGAAAATTGTAAATACTAACTTTTTTCAGACTATATTTTGCAATAAATATTTTCATGCTGTCAGAAAAATGTCATACCCCTTTTCCAGGATTAGCTTCCAGTAAGCAGAGTAGAATGGCCCAATCTTTCTTCTCTAATTTGCTAATTTTATGACAGTTGTTTTCTTCTAAAAGAAGAAACTCTGCTGGGGAGAGTTGCATTTTTTAAATTTTAATTTGTGAATTAAATATGAATAATTTTCTCTTATTTTTACACTCATGATTCTGATCAACAATTTAAATCTTCACTTAGTAACACAGATATAAGCTGCATGTATTTTATCTGACCTGTTCTAGTTGTAGGTTTGAATTTGATGCGATTAATTTTCTTAATCACAGTCATTATTTTATCAGTAATTACCTTCAATAGGCTTCCCAGGTGGTGCTAGCGGTAAAGAACCACCTGCGAATGCAGGAGAGGCAAGAGACTGGAGTTTGATCTCTGGATCAGGAAGATCCACTGGAAGATGAAATGGCAACCAACTCCAGTATTCTTGCCTAGGAAATCCCATGGACAGAGAAGCCTGGTGGGCTACAGTCCATGGGATCTCAAAGAGTTGGGCACAACTGAGCACACACGCATGCACGCACACGCACACACACACACAAGATTACCTTCAATAAATCACAAATATGTATTGTCCTATTAGCAAATTTTTTTTGTAGTTTGGGCTTAATAGCATTAAATGCTTACTTCAGTGTTTCCAAGTTTTATTAATCAAATGGCCTCTTTGAAGATTTTTCTTTTCAGCTTCATTTCTTTTCTAAACTCCAACTCATTTTTTCCACTATTATCTTGACCTTATTCTTTTTTTCAATTTTTTTTAAATTGGAGTATTAATTGCTTTACAATGTTGTGTTAGTTTCTGCTGTACAAAATGAATCAGCTATATGCATACATATATCTGTTAGGTAGTTAGAATAGGAAAAAAGAGTCCAGAATGGTGGAGGCTAAAAGACAAAGAAGAGAAAAGTCCATGAAAATAGAACAAAGGAGGTCCAAGGGCTGGAGTGAGAACCTCAGGTAAAACAAACAGCCCTCCTGGCTAGCCCAGTTTACATAAGGCAGGCTCAGGGGGAGGAGAGAAAACATAAAAAGAGGAGCCAATATTGAGCCCGGGGCTTCTCTTTTCTTCTCATCTTTGGGTCAGCCTGCCCTCATGCCTCAAGGATGTATTTTCCTTTGCTTGTCAATAAAACTGAGCTATAACACTGGTCTATCCATTGCTTCAAATTTTTGCTGCAACAAGACATAACGGAGGAAATTACACATTCCCCCAACATATACCCCTCCCCTTGAGCCTGCTTCCCACCTCCCATCTCACTCCTCTAGTTGACCTTATTTATTCTTTTGAAAGAGTTAAAAATGAAATATAATTGTCAGATCAGATCAGATCAGTCGCTCAGTCGTGTCCGATTCTTTGCGACCCCATGAATCGCAGCACACCAGGCCTCCCTGTCCATCACCAACTCCCGGAGTTCACTCAGACTCACGTCCATTGAGTCAGTGATGCCATCCAGCCATCTCATCCTCTATCATCCCCTTCTCCTCCTGCCCCCAATCCCTCCCAGCATCAGAGTCTTTTCCAATGAGTCAACTCTTCGCATGAGGTGGCCAAAGTACTGGAGTTTCAGCTTTAGCATCATTCCTTCCAAAGAAATCCCAGGGCTGATCTCCTTCAGAATGGACTGGTTGGATCTCCTTGTACTTAGTAAAAAAATTAGTACATTTTCCTCCCAAATATTTATAGTCAGAAATACAACAAATTCATTCAAAAATCATAAATTGAATTTCTATTCTCAAAGTTATTTTACTTTTCAAATTAAATACTAATTCAAAGATAAATTGTAACTTAACTAATTTTTAAATCAAAATTAAATAAAACCAACAATAAATTTGGTGTTCTGAAAATATAATTCTTAATAAATACTATTAGAAAAAATAAAATGATTTTCAATAACATAATTTAGCTTCCATATATTTGTCAATGTAAAAACTTAGTATCTTACTTCACTCATGCTACATTTGGATTTTTATTTTGAATTTGAATTGCTTAATCCTATAAAATATTACTGAGGAAACATGTAGCAGCTTTGTGAAAGCTAGGCTAATTTATAGTACTTTGAACTGGAACAGGATGAATAGTAACAGAGTGAAATATGCACTCTCAACTCTTTGAAACAGTATTTGCAAAAATCTATTTCATATGCTAAGAAGAAGAATTGGACATGTTAATTTGTCTTTTCTCTTACCTATGGGGATTTTATTGGCAAAATCCACCCCTCTCTGGAACAGTATTCATCTCTAACATTATTAAGGAATCACCCACCCTGGTGTTATATCCTTCAGACATATTACCTTTTGTTTGTGGACATAGGTAAAGAGCTGTGGGAAGGTACTTTGCTGGGGCCTGAATTGGGTTAGTCACGAAATCCATTCGTAGGGCTACCATTGTTATTTCTAGCCCTGAGCACCACGGCTAGAGTACCAGATCCAAAATGTCAAGTGTCCTTTAGTTCTGAAATAAGTGTATCTTTTGAGTATGTAATATGTGAGGCCAAGGTCAGGAGCCTCTTGTTTCCCTGGGTTACTAGAGAACAGGTAATTCAGCAGTATACCCATGGTAAATAACAGTTTAAAAGCTGTATCTATAGGTAGTGACTGATGGAAAAACTCATCAAGGCATTTTGTTGGGTAAAAAATTAAAGTTCCAAAATATATGCACAATACCACTTAGACATTTTAAATCAAAGTAACATGCTTCCATTTGTTCTACATATAAACAATAGAAGGAGGGATGCATATGAAATAAAAGTTATTAAAACTCTAGGGAGGGAAGTGAAAATTGATTTTGAATAAAGAATTTTAAACCCACCTGCAATATTTAGCTTATCATAAAGAGAATGATTTAATTATTTACTGAAATAATTAAAATTTGAAAATTTCCCTTCAAAATGAAATGTGTTGGGAAAACTTGATTTACAAGTTTGACTGTATGAATGTTAAATCATGCAAATATGATGTGATTTAATTTTTAAATTGAGATAATTAACATAGATTATAATAGTTTTAGGTATTCACCATAATTTTTCAATATGTGTATACATTGTGAAATTATCATCACAATAAATCTCACTACAATCTGTTACCAAATATAGTCAAAAACATGTTTTTTTTTCTTTTTGTGATGAGGACATCTGATTTACTCTTAGCAATTTTGAAATATGCAATACAGTAGTATAAGCTACAGTCACTATGCTGTACATTATATACCCATGACATTTTAGAAGTTTGTACCCTTTGATCTCTGTCAATCATTTCACCCTCATTCTACTTCCCTCCCTTCTGGCAACAAGAATCTTTTCTCTATAATTACTACCTTGCTTTTGTTTTATTTCTTTATTTTTCAGATTCCATATGTGAGATCACATGGTATCTGTCTTTCTTTGATATATTTCATGTAGAATAATGCCCTCAAGGTCCATCTGAGTTATTACAAATGACAAGATTTTGTTCTTTTTTATGGTTGAATAGTATTGCATAAGATATGCATAAACATGTCCAGCCACACATCCATAGATGAACACTTAGGTTATTTCTTGCCTACTGTTACTAATCCTGCAATGAATATAGGCATGCATATTATCTTTTGGAGCTGGTGTTTTCATTTTCTTAGGATAAATAAATAAATTCCAGAAGTAGAATTGCTGGATCACATACTAGTTCTATTTTTAATATTTTCAGGAAACTCTACACTATTTTTCATAGTTGTTGCATCAATTTACATTCCCACCAACAGTGCAAATGGGTCCTGATTTTTCAAATCCTCACCAACACTTGTTATTTCCTTATCTTTCTGATAAGAGCCATTCATTTAACAGGTATGAGGTGATATCCCATTATGATTTTAATTTTCATTTCCCTGATGTTTAGTGATGTTGAAGACATTTTCATGTAGCTTTTGACCATCCCTGTGTCTTCTCTGAAAAATTTCTATTCAGATCCATTTTTAAAATCCATTTGCCCATTTATTAATCATATTTTTTTTACGGACTTATATGAGTTCTATATAAATTTTGGATATTAAGTTCTTATCAGATAGATGATTTGCAAACTGCCCCCATTCAGTAGGTTGCTTTTTCACTTTGTTGATGGTTTTCTTTGCTGCATAAAAGCTTTTTGGTTTTATTTTACTTCTGCCTCAGCAATACATGAACTGACAATTTACAGGTGTATAACCTGGGTTTCGAAGAAGAAGAGGAACCAGAGATTAAATTGTCAACATTTGTTGGATCACACAAAAAGCACTACAAACCCTTTCACTCTGTAGACCAGAACAAACTGTGGAAAATTCTTAAAGAGACAGGAGTACCAGCCCACCTTACCTGTCTCCTGAGAAACCTGTATGCAGGTCAAGAAGTAACAGTTCAAAATAAATGTTGAACTACTGACTGGTTCAAAATTGGGAAAGGAGTAGGCCAAGGCTGCATATTGTCACCCTGTTTGTTTAACGTATATGCAGAGTACATCATGCAAAATGACAGGCTGGGTGAATCACAGACTGGAATCAAGATTGCCAGGAGAAATATCAACAACCTCAGATATGCAGATGATACCACGCTAATGGGCGAAAGTGAAGAGGAACTAAAGAGCCTCTTGCTGAAAGTGAAAGAGGAGAGTGAAAAAACTTAAAACTCAACATTCAAAAAACTAAGTTCATGGCATCCAGTCCCATCACTTCATGGCAAATAGAAGGGGAAAAAGTGGAGACAGTGACCAATTTTATTTTGGGGGCTCCAAAATCACTGCAACTATGACTGTATCCATGAAATTAAAAGATTCTTGGTCCTTGGAAGAAAGCTATGAGAAACCTAGGTAATGTATTAAAAAGCAGAAATATCTCTTTGCCAAAAAAAGTCTGTATAGTCGAAGCTATGGTTTTCCCAGTAGTCATGTGGACCATAAAAAAAGCTGAGTGCCAACAAATGAACACTTTCAAATTATGCTGCTGTAGAAGATTCTTAAGAGTCCCTTGAATAGAAACAACATCCAGCTAGTCAATCATAAAGGAAATCAACCCTGAATATTAATTAAAAAAAAAATTATGCTGAAGCCCCAATTCTTTGGCTATCTGATGCGAAGAGCCAACTTATTGAACTTTTCCACCCTGATGATGGGAGAGATTGAAAGCAAAGGGAAAAGTTGGCGACAGAGGATAAGATGGTTAGATAGCATCACTGACTCAGTGGACATGAATTTGAGCAAACTTGGAGAAGGCAATGGCACCCCACTCCAGTACTCTTGCCTGGAAAATCCCATGGGCGGAGGAGTCTGGTAGGCTGCAGTCCATGGGGTTGCTAGGAGTCGGACATGACTGACCGATTTCACTTTGACTTTTCACTTTCATGCATTGGAGGAGGAAATGGAAACCCACTCCAGTGTTCTTGCCTGGAGAATCCCAGGGATGGGGGAGCCTGGTGGGCTGCCGTCTATGGGGTGGCACAGAGTCGGACACGACTGAAGCAACTTAGCAGCAGCAGCAAAGGGCAGAGGAGCCTGGCATGCTATAGTTCGTGAGGTTGCAGAGTGGAACTCTACTTAGTGACTGAGCAGCAACTTAATTATTACATTTGTTACCTTTACTTTTGGATTCAGATCCAAATAATCGTCATCAAAATTAATGTCAAGGCATTTACTGCCTATGTTTTCTTCTAGGAATTTTGTGGTTTCAGTTCTTTCAAGTCTTTAATCTGTTTTAATTAATTTTTATTAATATATATGGTATAAAACGGAGAAGGAAATGGCACCCCACTCCAGTACTCTTGTCTGGAAAACCCCATGGATGGAGGAGCCTTGGTAGGCTGCAGTCCATGGGGTCACTAAGAGTTGGACACAACTGAGTGACTTCACTTTCACTTTTCACTTTCCTGCATTGGAGAAGGAAATGGCAACCCACTCCAGTGTTCTTGCCTGGAGAATCCCAGGGACGGGGGAGCCTGGTGGGCTGCCGTCCATGGGGTCGCACAGAGTCGGACACGACTGAAGTGACTTAGCAGCAGCATGGTATAAGACAGTAGTCTATTTTCATTCTTTTGTATTTTGCTGTCCAATTTTCCCAACACCATCTATTGAGTCTGTCCTCTCCCCATTGTATATTCTTGCCTCTTAAGTTGTAAATTCAGTTCAGTTGCTCAGTCATGTCTGACTCTTTGCGACCCCATGAATTGCAGCAAGTTGTAAATTAATGAACTGTATATGAGTAGATTTATTTCTGGGCTCTCTACTCTTGTGCATTGATCTACTTATCTGCCAGTCAGTACAATACTGTTTTGATTACTATAGCTTGTAACATGGTTTGAAATCATGGAGTGTGTTGCTTCCAAGTTTGTTCTTCTTTCTCAAGACTGCCTTGACTAGTTCAAGTCTTTTGTGGCTCTATACAAATTTTAGGATTGTTTTTCCTATTTCTGTGAAAAATACCAGTGGAATTTTGATAGCAGTTGCATTGAATCTGTAGATTGCTTTGATAGTATGGACATAAACAGTATTAAAATTTCTAATTCATGAACATGGAATATGCTTGTGACCTCCTCAAATTTCTTTTATCAATACCTTACAGTTTTCAGTGTATAGGTCTTTCACCTCCTTGGTTAAATTTATTCCTTGGTATTTTATTCTTTTTGATGCAATTTCAAATGGAATTGTAGTTTTAACTCCTCTTATTGTGTACAGAAATGCAACTGAATATATAACAAAATGTATATTATGCATATTCATTTTGTATCCTGCAACTTTACTGAACTTATTATTACTCCTAACAGTTTTTTGGTAGAATCTTTAGGATTTTATAACATTTTTTACTCACAAATAGTGACAGTTTATCTCTTCCTTTCCAATTTGGATGCCTTTTCTTTTTCTAGCGTAAGTGCTCTTGTCAGAACTTCTAATACCATGTTGAATAAAAGTGGACATTTATATCTTCATGATGTTGGAAGAAAACCTTCAAGTTTTTCACCACTGAGTGTGATGTTAGATGTTAAATCTTTAGTATATTACCCTTCAAGTTGTTACATGCTTTTTTCTTTCTACTTGACATTCCATATATCTCTATTTCTTAAAGTTTGGATACATTTACAAATTTGATTTTTCCATTTTAATTTTACTCCATCAGTTATGGGCTTTAGTGTTTACCTGAATGTTCCCTTAATTATTTTCACATAAAATATCCACATTTTATTTAAATAAAAAAATTCCTGGGCTTCCGTGGTGACTCAGTGGTAAAAAATCCCTCTGCCAATGCAAGAGACACAGGTTCTATCCCTGGTCTGAGAAGATCCCACATGCCGTATAAAAACTAAGCTTGTGCTCTAGAGTCCAGAAACCTCAGCTACTGAGCCCTTGCACAGCAACTACTGAAGCCTGTGCGCCCTAGAGCCCATGCTCAGCAACAAGAGAAGCTATCACAATGAGATGCCCATGCACCGCAACTAGAGAATAGACTATGCAGCAACGAAGACCCAGTAGAGTCAAAAAATAATATAAAATTATACAAGTCCTTTACAAAAAGTTCCCAAATACTCATGCTTTGAGTCAACCGTTATGATAAGCACATTAATTTCATTTAATCCTTATAACAACCTCTAAGAAAGTGTTTTATTGTTGTTGTTTTACCAATAAGAGAACTGAGAGTCACAAAGGCTTACTGTACAAAATTTAGTCAACAAAAGTACTCAGTTTGAGAAAATCTAAAAACCACAGAGCTAGAAAAATCAAGACCAAATTCAAGTTAACATGCTCTAGGTATGCAAAAGGAAATAAAGTAAATGAGCAGCAAAAATGGGACAGAGTCATTTTGTCTTGATAGTTTTAGGAGAGAATCATAAAAAAAGGAAAACATTTATCCACAATGTCTAGGTTTAGTTGAGCTAGATTCACCCTTGAGGAAAAGCTGAACAAATGTATATTTTAGGCTTTACTCTAAATAAGGTAGCTATAGTGCTTTCCAAGTTTGACAGCAAATTTTCCAAGATATGGGTGTTAGCTAAGAAGTAGAAGAAGGAAGTAAGAAAAAATTCAGTGCTGGAAGGAAAAAGAGAAATGTTGAATGGATCAGATTTCACACCTTCTGGATGGCCAAATAAGACAGTTTCTTGTCACAAAAACAGCAATCCTGGAAATACTGATCTCCCAACCCTCTACTGGCTAAAGTAGCTTGATGCCCTCTATTGCCAGGATGCTAGCAGCTTATAGTTGTGATGCCAAGACTCAGCTTTGTTTTGCAAGTCCCAGAAAACTTACTATGACATTTTAATATGCATCACAAAATATAAATGCAGTAGCTAAGAAAGGTTAAAGTTTATAGAACACCTTCAGTGCCTTCAAAATATTTGTATTTATCTAATTCTTTCTCAAAAAAGGATTCTTGCTTACCTTCCTAGAGAAATAAGTTTGCATTGATTTTAGTTAATAATTAACATATAGTTTTTATATTATAAATTAACATATACCAATACATGAATTTATCAGAGGACTAGGGGCCATAAAAATGATTGCAACTTCCCTATCAGTTATATAGAGAAAAGATTCAATGTCTATACAGATAATCATGCCACTT
The DNA here is from genome assembly GCF_055505025.1 of Bos grunniens. NCBI lineage: Eukaryota > Metazoa > Chordata > Mammalia > Artiodactyla > Bovidae > Bos > Bos grunniens. The sequence goes on along the minus strand of NC_141168.1, from coordinate 46,263,705 downwards.
TAGAACATGATTTTACTTATCTTTGTGATACTGAATAAAGTTTAATGTTAATGTGTATTTAACAAACCTATTGTGACATCTTTCCATACTCCACCTTTATCCCTCACTCTCCAGAAAAACCCAGAAATTTAGTCTAAAATAACTAACTCGACATAAGCATATAGCCCTATAACATAACAAAAGGACAATGTGTGCTATCTATGGGTTTCTTAACTCATTTTGAAGCTTTGGCTTATAAGCACAATCATCTGAACACTGTATTAAACACAGTCATTAATATTATCTGTGTAAAACCAAGCATCATTTAGGCCATCAATCAAATTCACGGAAAAACTTCAAAGAGCATCATCCCTAGGATGAAAATGCATTTAAGTACCTAATCATGCATGAAACTCCCAGTACTGAGAAAATTAATTGCATGGCTCTGGGCCCCTGACCTCTAGTAGTTTTATAATCTGAAGCAGACAATGGAACAGAGCCATATGTATATAGGTCATATGGCCACCAGAAAAGTAATAAACAGTAATCATGAAGGAATTTAGACATCCTCATGTGTTTTAAAGGGGGGAAATTTGAGTAAGCATCCACAAGTCCATTGAAATATGGCCTTTCTTTATTGTTCAAGAGGGAAATAGCCCAAACCCAAGTCATGACAAATTGTCACTTTACAACATAACCATGTGACAGATACTAAAGAGGAAGGCACCTAACCATGTCTAATATGGAGATCTCTCTCTGGTAAATGGAGTATCATGAGCAGTGATATCCAATCTTTCACAGACATACCACCACAAGCTTCCACCCCCGACTCCAGCATCTCCTTCCCAGAACTGATCATTACTGCAAGTAATGCATGGAGTACATGCTTATTGTGTGTTTCGTGTCTGTTCCCCTTGCTTGACCACAGACTCCATGAGCCCCACTACCTACTTGCAAAGTCCAGCACATCATAGTTGTTCTGTACATGTTTCTGAAAACAAGGAAGTGAGAAAGGGTTGAAAGGGAGTAAAGATACTTCTGGCCATAAAACACTAAGTATAATTAGCATAGGAGACTAACAAACATGCAGTAGCTAGATTAATACAGAAGCTTTTTGGAACTCTCAGCAACCATTCAGCTCAAACCATAACAACTGATACTTAAGTACTTCCTGAGAAAGAGCATAAGACTTAGGAATCTTCAGCCTGCCTTAACTCTTGAAAGGACTCAGAAGTTCCTTTTCAACTCTGTAATATCAAATCTTCATCCCTTTATTGGTAAGACTTTGCTCCCTGGTTATTTGGCTGTGACCGTACCATTTCTTACTATACCCCATCTCTCCAATGTCCCAGTAGGAGCAGTTATTAAGAGGATTCATTCTGGATTGGGATTGCCAGGATCTGCTTTTCAGCGCTACCATTTGGTAGCTGTGTGACCTCAGGTAACGTATTTATCCTCTCTGGGCCTCAATGTCTTCATTCATATAAGTTGTGTGACCTCAGGTAACTTATTTAACCTCTCTGTGCTTAAGTTTCTTCATCAAAAAAGATAATAGTAATCTCACCTCATACAGATGTTGAAAGAGTTCAATGAGTTAATACATATACAAGAGCTTAGAAAGATATGTGGTATGTAAATAAGGGCTATATTTATTATTACTTAAGGCAGATTGAACTCATAAAGCCTCTTAATCTATCCAAGGAATGATTATTTTGCCTACTATCATTTCTCTGGAAAATAAGCCTATGCTGAATGTCTCATGCAAGCTAAATTCTGATTTCCATGCTAAAGACAATACTTTCAAATACTTTTTGAAAGTATTTTGTTAGTGTAAAGTGTGTTACAGAATATTAACAGAAAAATCACACCATTCTATCTCCTCTCACTTGTGAATATCTTTCTTATCAAATGAGTAGCACACACTTCATATCTGTCATGAAATGCTGATATACGCAGACAAGACTGGCTTTCCTAAATAACCTCTCATGAGAGCAAATATATAAATTAAATTGGCAGGTGGCTTCCAGAAAGGAAGAGTAAAAGAAACCTCTTCCAGGTTGATTTATATTCTTGATATAATACACATATGGGTAAGATCCCATTCTAATGAACTCCACCGGACCCATAATCTGCTTTGGCTTTAATGAAATTTGTTATTGTGAATATATTGCTAGAAATCCTACCCCTAGTCTGAAGAGCTCTAGCTGTATCCCTGCTGATGGGTGGCCATTCTTGCTTGATTTAATAAGTGAAAAGATATGTTTCGAACCCAACTGGGAAAGGAGAGAAGTATAATGAGCTCACTATCCTGTAAACTTATCTTTTCCAATTACTGCTTGAATCTGGGTTTAGCCTCAGATGGTGTTTCAGGTCCTGAGTGGACGAGTGTATAGACGTGCTTGATTTGGAGTTTTTCAGTTTGGAGATTTGGTGGGGGGTGGTGAGTAATTAAGAGACATACAGTGGTAAGAAAGAGGAAGAAAATGAATATCAACTGTTAACTTAATCTTGTCAATATAAAAGAATTTTTAGAAACCTTTCAAGTCTTTTGTTTCACCTTCCTTACTTTAAATAAAGCAAAATATTTTGGACATGGCTAGTGAACAAGCACAAAATTAGCCAACAGAATCACTTCTTGTAGAGAAGAATTCATAGTAACAAGAAGACATTGGTGATTTGGGCCACAACCCACTTAATGGAAATCTCTTTGCTCTTTGGAATGCTTATTTATGGTGAAATACTTATTCATGAAAGATTGACTGATTCTATAACATCCAACTCAGTATCTTGCACCTTAATTTAGGCTTTATTATTTCATATATTCAAGATGCAATATTAAGCTATATAGTTGATATTGGATATTTGCATATACACACATATAACACAGAGGTATATATGTATACATAAACACACACATATATATATTTAAGGCAATTTGATTTGTAACAGTGGAATTTTTTTAGTTTTAAATTTTGTTGATATTATGCTGCTAAAATAAAACAGGTGGAACTTTTTACTTATATCTATTCCATTTAATCTAGACAATTAACTTCAAGGAATATGTGCTAAGAAAATGACTCATAACAGGTTAAATAATATGTACATGAGTATTCACCCTGTCAACATGAGTGAAAATCAATACAAAATGAGCAATAAAGCAATATGACTTACAATAAAGATATGACTTACTACTACTACTAAGTTGCTTCAGTCGTGTCCGACTCTGTACGAACCCATAGACGGCAGCCCACCAGGCTCCCCCGTCCCTGGGATTCTCCAGGCAAGAACACTGGAGTGGGTTGCCATTTCCTTCTCCAATGCATGAAAGTGAAAAGTGAAAGGGAAGTCGCTCAGTCATATCTGACTTTTCGCGACCCCATGGACTGCAGCCCACCAGGCTCCTCCGCCCATGGGATTCTCCAGGCAAGAGTACTGGAGTGGGGTGACTTAGTGGTGGATAAAGTGTTAGTCTCTCAGTCATGTCCAACTGTTTTCGACTCCATAGACTGTAGCCCACCAGGCTCTTCCTTCCATGGAATTCTCCAGGCAAGAATACTGCAGTGGGTTGCCATTCCCTTCTCCAGGGGATCTTCCCCACCAAGGACTGAACCTGGGTCTCCTGCATTGCAGGCAGATGCTTTAATACATAATGAAATATTTGCAAAAAATTAAAAATTATGCTTAAGAATACCAGAAATCAATAGGCAAGGCAAATTATTCATAAACACAAAGGAAAACTAGGATCCAAATCCAAATTATTCATACATCAAGACTAAAAAAAAAGATGTGTATGAAGAGAAAGATTCATAATAGTAGGAGAATGAACTTTTTTGTATTTTCAACTTTTTTTGGCTTTTATGATCTAAAGAAGTAGCTTTTATTTCAGTCTGTCCAAAAGATCAAGGTACTGTTTGTTTAACCTACAATCTTACTAAATACCTTTTGAAATGACTGATTAATGCAGCTTAAATATTTTAATAGATATTTTAACTATACCAAATGAAATTTTATTAGAGGATTTGGCTTAAAGGATTTTAAAATGACAAGTATACCTGTACCAGTTTTTGCAACGGTATTATGATTAGTGATGTCACACAGAATAGCCTATAAATCATAAGATATATTATAAAGTATATTAAATACGTTGCATGGACTTTTCATACTTAACAAGCAACATTGTCATTAATTGAATGTCATAGAAAAGACAGCTGTTGGATAAGATTATCATTAGATTATTACAAGGTAGTTTAGATATACATTAGATCTACTAGATATTTATAATAAGTTTTAAAATATTCCAGCCGAAATAGTATGGGCTTTCTCGGTGGCTGGTGGTAAAGAATCCACCTGCTAATGCAGGAGATGTGGGTTCAATCCTTGCGTCAGGAAGATTCCCTGGAGGAGGAAATGGCAACCCACTCATAATCTTGCCTGGGAAATCCCATGGGCAGAGGAGTCTGGTAGAACCCCTACAGTTCATGGGGTCACAGTAGTCGAACATGAATTAGCAACTAAACAGCATCAACAAACAGTATGTATTTTGAATTTCTGACAGAATGTCTTCCATTAAAATTACTATATTTCTTAGGATATAAATCCTTCCAGTGAAATTATCTTTTTACAAGCAATTGTAAAGAGGTTTTTGTTGAGGATTTGATTTTCTTGTATGATTAAACTCATCAATTTTCATCTCAAAGATATTAACAAATACAAGAACGCTAACAGGACTACATAGCCTTTGTGTTTGCTCCTCCCTTATGACTAGCTTTCATTTTAATGCAAGTATCGCAAGTAGAATTAACAAAATTGGGTGTTATTCTTGTAACTTAATTCTTGAAATACAAGTTTGTTTCATATAAGAGAGTGTCATGATAGGACAGAGCCCTTTGTAAATGCAAATCAACACATTTTTTTCCTCCTCAAGTCATTGGCAAACTCTATGAAAGGAACAGGAGTGGGGCCAACCTTTCACAGTAATGAATAAAGATTTGAATGAATAATTTCATTAATTAGAATATTTGGTATTTTTCACCAATTGTTTCAATCTATTACTATGAGTGCCATAAAAACATGATTTTCATTATAGCTTTATTTTGTAAAAGTAGTAATTGACAATAGTTTAAATGGCCCTCAAAATGAAATAGTAGTATTACTAGGCTCATGCAAAAATAATTGTGGCTCTGCCATTTTATATTAGAATATATTCTTAAATAAATGTGGTATGTTATATATCACTTAATGCACATTCCTCCCTTTATGTTTATTTTTTTTTTTTTTTTTGCTAATGACTTATTATTTACTGTTTATTTCAAATACATTCAGACTAGGGAAATGATGTTAGACAAAAAGCAAATTCAAGTGATTTTCTTATTCAAGTATAAAATGGGTCATAAAGCAGTGGAGACAACTCACAATATCAACAACACATTTGGTCCAGGAACTGCCAATGAATGTACAATGCAATGGTGCTTCAAGAAGTTTTGCAAAGAAGACAAGAGCCTTGAAGATGAGGAGCATGGAACTTGACAATGACCAATTGAGAGGATCATCCAAGTTGATCCTCTTAAAACTGCATGAGAAGTTTCCCAAGAACACAATATCAATCATTCTATGGTCATTCAGCATTTGAAGCAAACTGGAAAGGTGGAAAAGCTCGATAAGTGAGTTCCTCACAAGCTGAATGAAAATTTTAAAAAAATATTGTTTTAAAGTATTGTCTTCTCTTATTCTATGCAACAATAATGGACCATTTCTTGATGTCACTGTGACATACGATGAAAAGTGAATTTTATATGAAAACTGGTGACAACAAGCTCAGTGGCTGGACTGAGAAGAAGCTCCAAAGCAAAACGTGCACCAAAAAAAAGGTCATGGTCACTGTTTGGTGGTCTGCTGTTCGTCTGATCTATTATTACAGCTTTCCGAATCCCAGCAAAACCATTACATCTAAGAAGTCTGCTCAGCAAGTTGATGAGATTTACCAAAAACTGCAATGCCTACAGTTGGCACTGGTCAACAGAAAGGGCCCAGTTCTTCTCCACAATGTCTGACTACACATCACACAACCAACGTTTCAAAAGTTTTATGAATTGAGCTACAAAGTTTTGCCTTTTCCACCACATTTAGCTGACCTCTCTACCAACCGAGTACCACTTCTTCAAGCATCTCCACAACTTTTTGCAGGGAAAACGCTACCACAACCAGTAGGAAGCAGAAAATGCTTTCTAAGAGTTCATCGAATCCTGAAGCATGGATGTTTATACTACGGGAATAGACAAATTTCTGTCTTGTTAGCAAATACGTGTTGATTGTAATGGTTCCTATTTTTATTTACAAAGACGTGTTTGAGCCTAGTTATAATGATATTGCTGCTGCTGCTCCTGAGTCGCTTCAGTTGTGTCTGACTCCATGCGACCCCATAGATGTCAGCCCACCAGGCTCCTCCATCCCTTGGATACTCCAGGCAAGAATATTGGAGTGGGTTACCATTTCCTTCTCCAATGCATGCATGCATGCTAAGTCACCTCAGTCTTGTCCGACTCTGTGCGACCCTATGGACAGCAGCCCACCAGGCTGCTCCATCCACAGGATTCTCCAGGCAAGAATACTGGAGTGGGCTGCCATTTCTTTCTCCATATAATGATATTATCACCCTGCTTATTTAACTTCTTTGCAGAGTATATCATATGAAATGCTGGGCCAGATGGAGCACAAGCTGGAATCAAGATCGCTGGGAGAAATATCAATAACCTCAGATATGCAGATCACACCACCCTTATGGCAGAAAGCAAAGAGGAACTAAAGAGCCTCTTGATGAAGTTGAGAGGATGAGATGGTTGGATGGCATCGCCGATTCAATGGACGTCAGTTTGAACAAGTCTGGAAGTTAGTGATGAACAGGAAAACCTGGCATGCTGCAGTCCATGGGGCCACGAAGAGTCAGATACAACTGAGCAACTGAACTGTACTGATAATGATAAAATTCACAGTCCAAAACCAAAATTACATTTGTACCAAGCTAATATAAATTATGATCCAAACTTACTATGGAATATTAAGTATGCAATATTAAAAAAAGAGCAAATATAATCTATTGACCGAGAAAGATACCCATAATACATTATTTTTTAATAAAATCAACCTCCAACCCATTACATTTGGTAAGATTCCATTTTAATTAAAACAATTTATTGTATGATATTGTGTTATTAATGGTAAGGACTTCTGAAGAGTGAAGTTTGAGAGGTAGAGATCTTTCAATTCTTAATTTTTGGAATTCTCTAAGTAAATTTGTGCCAAATCATCAACCCAATGAAAGAGACTGATCAGGGATCAAAATCCTGGGATATTTTAAATATTTTAAAAATTGGTTAGTCACAAATTGGCTATTGGTCACAGAAAAATGAGATAATACTTCTCATTGTATTCTTGCCAAAAGTAAATATCATATTTAAAACACAATGCACCTGGCAGGGACACAGTAAATGTAGAGTTACTTACTCTTTCATCCATCAGCACTTGGAATATGGTAAGCATTCAGTCAAAGTGAACAGCTAAATGAACACAGGTATGAATGGATACGGAGAAGGCAATGGACCCCCACTCCAGCACTCTTGCCTGGAAAATCCCATGGATTGAGGAGCCTGGTAAGCTGCAGTCCATGGGTCGCTAAGAGTTGGACACAACTGAGCGACTTCACTTTCACTTTTCACTTTCATGCATTGAAGAAGGAAATGGCAACCCACTCCAGTGTTCTTGCCTGGAGAATCCCAGGGACGGGGGAGACGGGTGGGCTGCCTTCTATGAGGTTGCACACAGTCGGACACAATTGAAGTGATTTAGCAGCATGAATGTATAGCTCTTCCTCTAATTCAAAATCAAACAAAATACTCAAGATGTTCTGCTTCTCAATTTCCTACTACAGTGACCTGAAAAGTCTGTGCTCAATCTCTTACATCAGATCAGATCAGATCAGTCGCTCAGTCCTGTCCGACTCTTTGCGACCCCATGAATTGCAGCACGCCAGGCCTCCCTGTCCATCACCAACTCCCGGAGTTCACTCAGACTCACGTCCATTGAGTCAGTGATACCATCCAGCCATCTCATCCTCTGTCATCCCCTTTTCCTCTTGTCTCCAATCCCTCCCAGCATCAGAGTCTTTTCCAATGAATTAACTCTTCACATGAGGTGGCCAAAGTACTGGAGTTTCAGCTTTAGCATCATTTCTTCCAAAGAAATCCCAGGGCTGATCTCCTTCGGAATGGACTGGTTCGATCTCCTTGCAGTCCAAGGGACTCTCAAGAGTCTTCTCCAACACCACAGTTCAAAAGCATCAATTCTTCGGTGCTCAGCCTTCTTCACAGTCCAACTCTCACATCCATACATGACCACAGGAAAAACCATAGCCTTGACTAGACGAACCTTTGTTGGCAAAATAATGTCTCTGCTTTTGAATATACTATCTAGGTTGGTCATAACTTTCCTTCCAAGGAGTAAGCGTCTTTTAATTTTCATGGCTGCAGTCACCATCTGCAGTGATTTTGGAGCCCAGAAAAATAAAGTCTGACACTGTTTCCCCATCTATTTCCCATGAAGTGATGGGACCGGATGCCATGATCTTCATTTTCTGAATGCTGAGCTTTAAGCCAACTTTTTCACTCTCCACTTTCACTTTCATCAAGAGGCTTTTTAGTTCCTCTGCACTTTCTGCCATAAAGGCGGTGTCATCTGCATATCTGAGGTTATTGGTATTTCTCCCGGCAATCTTGATTCCAGCTTGTGTTTCTTCCAGTCCAGCATTTCTCATGATGTACTCTGCATATAAATTAAATAAACAGGGTGACGATATACAGCCTTGACGTACTCCTTTTCCTATTTGGAACCGGTCTGTTGTTCATGACCAGTTCTAACTGTTGCTTCCTGACCTGCCTATAGGTTTCTCAAGAGGCAGATCAGGTGGTTTGGTATTCCCATCTCTTTCAGAATTTTCCACAGTTTATTGTGACCCACACAGTCAAAGGCTTTGGCATAGTCAATAAAGCAGAAATACATGCTTTTCTGGAACTCTCTTGCTTTTTCCATGATCCAGCAGATGTTGGCAATTTGACCTCTGGTTCCTCTGCCTTTTCTAAAACCAGCTTGAACATCAGGAAGTTTGCAGTTCATATATTGCTGAAGCCTGGCTTGGAGAATTTTGAGTATTACTTTACTAGCCTGTGAGATGAGTGCAATTGTGCCGTAGTTTGAGCATTCTTTGGCATTGCCTTTCTTTGGGATTGGAATGAAAACTGACCTTTTCCAGTTCTGTGGCCACTGCTGAGTTTTCCAAATTTGCTGGCATATTGAGTGCAGCACTTTCACAGCATCATCTTTCAGGATTTGGAATAGCTCAACTGGAATTGCATCATCTCCACTAGCTTTGTTCGTAGTGATGCTTTCTAAGGCCCACTTGACTTCACATTCCAGGATGTCTGGCTCTAGGTCAGTGACCACACCATCATGATTATCCGGGTCGTGAAGATCTTTTTTGTACAGTTCTTCTGTGTATTCTTGCCATCTCTTCTTAATATCTTCTGTTTCTGTTGGGTCCATACCATTTCTGTCCTTTATCAAGCCCATCTTTGCATGAAATTTTCCTTTGGTATCTCTGATTTTCTTGACGAGATCTCTAGTCTTTCCCATTCTGTTGTTTTCCTCTATTTCTTTGCATTGATCGCTGAAGAAGGCTTTCTTATCTCTTCTTGCTATTCTTTGGAACTCTGCATTCAGATGTTTATATCTTTCCTTTTCTCCATTCTTTTCGCTTCTCTTCTTTTCACAGCTATTTGTAAGGCCTCCCCAGACAGCCATTTTGCTTTTTTGCATTTCTTTTCTATGGGGATGGTCTTGATCCCTGTCTCCTGGACAATGTCACGAACCTCATTCTATAGTTCATCAGGCACTCTATCTATCAGATCTAGGCCCTTTAATCTATTTTTCACTTCCAGTGTATAATCATAAAGGATTTGATTTAGGTCATACCTGAATGGTCTAGTGGTTTTCCCTACTTTCTTCAATTTAAGTCTGAATTTGGCAATAAGGAGTTCATGATCTGAGCCACAGTCAGCTCCTGGTCTTGTTTTTGCTGACTGTATAGAGCTTCTCCATCTTTGGCTGCAAAGAATAGAATCAATCTGATTTCGGTGTTGACCATCTGGTGATGTCCATGTGTAGAATCTTCTCTTGTGTTGTTGGAAGAGGGTGTTTGTTATGACCAGTGCATTTTCTTGGCAAAACTCTATTAGTCTTTGCCCTGCTTCATTCCGTATTCCAAGGCCAAATTTGCCTGTTACTCCAGGTGTTTCTTGACTTCCTACTTTTGCATTCCAGTCCCCTATAATGAAAAGGACATCTTTTTTGGGTGTTAGTTCTAAAAGGTCTTGTAGGTCTTCATAGAACCATTCAACTTCAGCTTCCTCAGCATTACTAGTTGGGGCATAGACTTGGATTACTGTGATATTGAATGGTTTGCCTTGGAAATGAACAGAGATCATTCTGTCATTTTTGAGATTGCATCCAAATACTGCATTTCGGCCTCTTTTGTTGACCATGATGGCTACTCCATTTCTTCTGAGGGATTCCTACCCACAGTAGTAGATATAACGGTTATCTGAGTTAAATTCACCCAATCCAGTCCATTTCAGTTCGCTGATTCCTAGAATGTCAACATTCACTCTTGCCATCTCTTGTTTGACAACTTCCAGTTTGCCTTGATTCATGGACCTGACATTCCAGGTTCCTATGCAATATTGCTCTTTACAGTATCGAATCTTGCTTCTATCACCAGTCACATCCACAGCTGGGTATTCTTTTTGCTTTGGCTCCATCCCTTCATTCTTTCTGGAGTTATTTCTCCACTTATCTCCGGTAGCATATTGGGCACCTACTGAACTGGGGAGTTTCTCTTTCAGTATCCTTTCATTTTGCCTTTTCATACTGTTCATGGGGTTCTCAAGGCAAGAATACTGAAGTGGTTTGCCATTCCCTTCTCCAGTGGACCACATTCTGTGAGATCTCTCCACCATGACCCACTCATCTTGGGATGCCCCACGGGCGTGACTTAGTTTCATTGAGTTAGACAAGGCTGTGGTCCTATTGTGATTAGATTGACTAGTTTTCTGTGAGTATGATTTCAGTGTGTCTTCCCTCTGATGCCCTGTTGCAACACCTACTGTCTTACTTGGGTTTCTCTTACCTTGGGCTTGGGGTATCTCTTCACGGCTGTCTTACTTGGATTTCTCTTACCTTGGGCTTGGGGTATCTCTTCCAGCAAAGTGCAGCCATTGCTCCTTACCTTGGATAAGGGGTATATCATATGGCACAACAAAATATTCCCTCCAAAAGAGGCTGCTGCTGCTAAGTCACTTCAGTCGTGTCTGATTCTGTGTGACCCCATAGATGGCAGCCTACCAGGCTCCCCCATCCCTGGGATTCTCCAGACATGAACACTGGAGTGGGTGGCCATTTCCTTCTCCAATGCATTAAAGTGAAAAGTGAAAAGGAAGTCACTCAGTCGTATCCGACTTTTCATGACCCCATGGGCTGCAGCCAACCAGGCTCATCCATCCATGGGATTTTCCAGGCGAGAGTACTGGAGTGGGGTCCCTTCGCCTTCTCCGCCAAAAGAGGCTAGGAAGGATTAAAAAAAAAGGGACATGAGTGTCTGGAAAGAGAAGACCTTCTTCAGAAATGCCACCATATTTAACTAGTCTTCTTTTTGGATTAGTAAGGGACTTTGGTTTGGTGCTTTTTGCAGTGAATTCTGGTATTTCCCTAGTAAGTGGCATTTCAAAGCTGACAGCTCCAGCTGTCCAACCTTCATCCTTCCACTTACTCATACCCAACAGATGGTGCAAATAGCCTGGCATAGATTCACTGGATCCATGTTGGGAGGAAAGCCTTGCCAGACGGCTGACAGTTTCTTTGAAGTTGCTCATTCTGGCAACAATGAATGACTAATAGCACATCCTTAGCTGAACAAAAAATAAGATGCTAAAGTTTGAGAGAAATTTTGGAATATTTGGCTTCATATCTTTCATAATGCCTGCAATAACTTTCTATTAGTCATAAGATTTTATTAACATCATATGTTAGAGCTATGTCATTCTCTCACTTGAGATTCTTAGTGCCTGAAGTTAAAATAAACCCATTACTACTGCTCAGATGATAGTAGAAAAAACAATGGTCTATGAGTGACAGAACTGAACTGAAAGGTCAGTGCACCCAGATTCCACCCTCTGTTCTCCCTTTAAACTTCCTAGATAAACTTAGCCAAGATGTTGATGTGTTTTGATCTTTAGATTCTGCATCTTTTAAAAGAAGGGTGAAAATACCTTCCTTACTTTGCAAGGTGATTGAGAAACACATAAACTAATGAATATATAGCTGTTATGTAAAGTGTGATAAAAATGCTCTTAAGTTATATGTTATAGAGAATATCAAACCCCCCACAAGCAGGTTTGTGTTTGCTGCTGTTGTTGTTTAATTACTCTGTTGTGTCCGACTCTTTGAGACCCCATGGACTATATCTTGGCAGGCTCCTCTGTTCATGGGATTTCCCAGGCAAGAATACTGGAGTGGGTTGCCATTTCCTTCTCCAGGGGATCTTCCTGATCCAGGAATAGAACCCATGTCAACTGTGTCTCCTGCATTACAGGCAGATCCTTTACAAAGCCACCTGGGAAACCCCTACAAGCAAGTATGAACCCTCAAATGAGCATAGGTTTACATGGATCATATTCTTACCCCTCTGATGACCATTGTGAGACTTGAGTCAAGATTGGAGGAGAGTAGCATCATGGATGGCGAGACCATGACCACCTCATATTTACCAGCTTAGCAGCACATTTTGGAATTGTTAATTCCATAATCCTATAAAAATTTGCTTAAATCTTGGATTGATCTAAAAATTACTTGCTGTGCACCTGAAACTATCACAACATTATTAATCGGCTATATTCCAATATAAAATAAAAAGGTTTTTTAAAAATAAAATTTAAAATATTTAATTACCACGTAACGGCAACAATTTTAGGAAATGTTTAGGAAAGATAGTATTGAAAAAGTTTTCTAACTTTGTGCTACCCTCACAAATCATTACCATTCCCAAGTAATAGTTCCAAAAATACTCATATATATGTATATTAGCACAGACATTAAAGCTTTTCTCCCCAGAAGATTGTAGTTTCCAGAATCAAAGATTTTGACCAAGTCATGGCTCTACCCTTAACTCTAATAGGAAGTCAGCCTGAAATGGCACAGATATCAGATATGGATATCCAATTCAAAAGTATAATACATATGAATTTTCCAACATTAACCAATTTCAAATTGTATATGCTAGTCTGAGAAACATAAATATTGAAATCACTTTGTAAATCTTGTAAACTGTGTCTATATTTCCCAGAAAACATTCTAGCATGTTTTATACAAATAAGTATTTACAAGCTACAGGATCCCAAAATGCATTGAACTATCTCCCAATCCATAAAAGAAAATAGTAGTCTGAATCATCTCTTTTCTATTTACCAAAATAAGATCCTCAAATTAATTATTAACTCTTTTCCCTTTCTCCTTTTCACTAAGAATCAGTTTGTGGGAAGGCAGAGGATACTGAAGTCAAATGCTTTATTGACCTAAAAGTGATTACTTGCAACAATTTATTCAGAATTTCACTTTAGTTTTATCATAAACAATTTATTAACTTCCTTTTTGAACAGATTATCATCAAAACATATTACAACCTGTTCAAAATGGTAGGTAACAAGTTGTCAGTTTTCCTTTTCTTTCAAATGAATTTGTGTACACATGAGGCTTAGGTTTAGTTTGTTGGCTCATAAAAATGGATAACAATTTTCCATGGTAGCTGTTAAACTGAAAGAAGTTGGTACTAGGTATCTAGTCAAGTTTGATGAGGAGGAAAAAAGCTACTTTAGACATCGTGAGCTCTCTCAGGAAATCCAGAGTTTCAAGGTTGGGAGGAAATAATCTCATCTGCCTGCATCATCAAATGAGAGATTTAGAGAAAGATGCCCCAAATTGCAGGCAAAACCCATCTCAGCCATCTGAGTATATGCCACATTCCCGACCTGATATACCTGGAGACCAATTTCTCCCCTAGCCTATTTTGATTATTCACAAAACCCTCTAATTGCCAGGATGTAACCAGAACCTGCAGGCAATGGAGTCTTGGAACTACAATCTCCAGGCTGCACAGGGTGCCTATAAGCCAGGAAACCTCTCCAACATCATCTCATCCCTTTTCTCCAGCTAGAGACAATGGAGGCAAATGAAAGAACACAAAGCAGTAAAGCCTGATGTGTACTGTCTTCTCAATCACTGAAAAACCTTATGAGAGCTCTGCTCATGCCAGGAAAGGAATCCTTTCATGTGGCTGAAAGGAATGCAGCCACAGCAACAGATACTTATTCCAACACTAAAAAAAAAAAGCAGTACAAGTCTGTTCTCTATATCTTCATCTCTACTCAGTTCAGTTCAGTTGTCCAATCGTGTCCGACTCTTTGCAACCCCATGAATCGCAGCACACGAGGCCTCCCTGTCCATCACCAATTCCCAGAGTTCACCCAGACTCACGTCCATCGAGTCAGTGATGCCATCCAGCCATCTCATCCTCTGTCATCCTCTTCTCCTCCTGCCCCCAATCCCTCCCAGCATCAGGGTCTTTTCCAATGAGTCAACTCTTTGCACAAGGTGGCCAAAGTACTGGAGTTTCAGCTTTAGCATCATTCCTTCCAAAGAAATCCCAGGGCTGATCTCCTTATAGTCCAAGGGACTCTCAAGAGTCTTCTCCAACACCACAGTTCAAAAGCATCAATTCTTCAGCGCTCAGCCTTCTTCACAGTCCAACTCTCACATCCATACATTACGACTGTAAAAACCATAGCCTTAACTAGATGAACCTTTGTTGGCAAAGTAATGTCTCTGCTTTTGAATATGCTGTCTAGGTTGGTCATAACTTTCCTTCCAAGGAGTAAGTGTCTTTTAATTTCATGGCTGCAATCACCATCTGCAGTGATTTTGGAGCCCAGAAAAATAAAGTCTGACACTGTTTCCACTGTTTCCCCATCTATTTCCCATGAAGTGATGGGACCGGATGCCATGATCTTCGTTTTCTGAATGTTGAGTTTTAAGCCAACTTTTTCACTCTCCACTTTCACTTTCATCAAGAGGCTTTTTAGCTCCTCTTCACTTTCTGCCATAAGGGTGGTGTCATCTGCATATCTGAAGTTATTGATATTTCTCCTGGCAATCTTGATCCAGCTTCTGCTTCTTCCAGTCCAGTGTTTCTCATGATGTACTCTGTATATAAGTTAAATAAGCAGGGTGCATCTCTACTCCTGCCCTGCAAATAGATTCATCAGTACCATTTTTCTAGATTCCATGTATGTGCATTGAAAGTGAAAGTGTTACTCACTCAGTAGTGTCAGACTCTTTGAGACCCTATGGAATGTAGCCCGCCAGGCTCCTCTGTCCATGGAATTCTCCAGGCAAGAATACTGGAGTGGGTTGCCGTCTTCTTCTCCAGGGGATCTTTCCAACCCAGGGATTGAACCTGAGTCTCCTGCACTGAAGGCAGATTCTTTACCATCTGAGCCACCAGGAATTAATATACAATATTTGTTTTTGTCATGTAGCTGATTCACATTGTTGTATAGCAGAAACTACCACAATATTGTAGAGCAATTACATTCCAATTAAAATAAATAAGGGCTTCCCTGAGAGCTCAGTTGGTAAAGAATCCACCTGCAATACAGGAGACCCCAGTTTGATTCCTGGGTCGGGAAGATCCCCTGGAGAAGGGAAAGGCTACCCACTCCAGTTTTCTGGCCTGGAGAATATGTAGTTCATGGGGTCACAAAGAGTTGGAGACAACTAAGCAACTTTCACTTTCATTTTAAAATAAATAATTTTTTAAAAGAAAAGCAACACAGTTCCTTTTCCCAAGCACACAATGCTTTAGTGGCAAATACTATTATTTGTTTAATGTGTTAAGCACCTATTTCATGCCAGGAACTTTGGTAGCGTGGTGGTTTAGTCACTAAGTCATGTCCGATTCTTGCAACCTCATGGACTGTAGCCTGCCAGGCTCCTCTGCCCATGGGATTCTCCAGGCAAGAATACTGGAGTAGGTTGCCATTTCCTTCTCCAGGAAATCTTCCCAACCCAGGAATCAAGCCAGGGTCTCCTGCATTGCAGACAGCTTCTTTACTGACTGAGCTATGAGGGAAGTTCTTGGTAGAGACATCATTAATTTATTCAGTCCTTGTAACTTTTCTGTGATGTACTTGTAGTTCTATTTTACAGCTAAGAAAAGTGAGATTCACATTAGTTAAGAGAAAACAGTCCAAATCTGGTAGCTCATGAGTGCTAGACATACCACAGGTATGTCTGATTCCAAAGCTTTGCTCTTTCTGCTACATAATGAGTGTGGTAAGGCAGTATTTTCTGAGGGTCAAATAATCACTATAACAAAATAAATGCTAAGAGAATTCAGAGGGATGAACAAAAGAAAGTTCCTATTGCATGATCATAATTATCAATTTTAGGGTATGGGGGCAGGAAACATCTTTTAATAATTTGGTATTTTTAACAATCACAATTGCACACTCATCTTACAAAATATCCATTTTAGAGCTAAAATTTCAAGAAAAATGAATTCTGCCTACAAATCTGCAGAACAAATGCATATTTAGATTTAGTTGAACTCTTGCTTTTACCCTCAAAGACAGTTTAGACTGTATCTCATTAAAATTATAAACATTTTTTGCTAGTTACCAGGGACCTAATGACTTGGGGCATAAGGAGTTAAATGAGTTAAAATGCTTCTCAGGGACTTCAATTAACTAGTATCAATTTGTTGTTCCTAGACCTAAACTTGGGTAGAGGGAGATACTTAACAGTTTAGCAAGGACTGTTCATTCTTTTCCTGATGCCATCTGGTAACATACTGGTTCAATCCCTTTGCCCTCAGATTAATGGAGCAAGTTCACATATTATAAACAGCACTATAATACCCTCTGATATTTTCATTGTGCATTTCTTTGTGGTAGAACTCATTTCCAATAATATATATGTAATTTGGCAACCAGGACCAGAAAGTCTAGCATCCTAATAATATTCTTTTAGAAGGAGAAATATCAAATATGCAAAAAAATTAAAAGTAAGGCAATCCTATTGCTCAACTTCTTCAATTCTTTGACAATAAAACTGAAAACTTCAATTTGTTGCCAGCATGTTAACATAGGTAACAAAAAAATGAAGAAGAAATTTAATGAGATGAGGAATACTAATAAGGTTGTCTTATGCTCCCTAAGGGCTTTCCAGGTGGCTCAGCTGGGAAAGAATCCGCCTACAATGCAGGAGACTTGGGTTCGATCCCTGGGTTGGGAAGATCCCCTGGAGAAGAGAGTGGCTACCCACTCCAGTATTCTGGCCTGGAGAACTCCATGGACTGTATAGCCCATGGGTTTGCAAAGAGTTGGACACCACTGAGCAACTTTCATACACACACACACACACACACAAGTACTATAAAATTTAAAACATATTGTACAATATCCTCCCCAAGACTTTAAATGCTCCTTGTTTTAATAAGTGTAAAAACTTTCTAATGCCCTAACAAAAATATGTCTCTTTTTATTTGGATTGTTTCATACATAAATATCATACATTAGTTCTTAGATTAACTTGGTATTAGAGAAAAGCAGTAAGACTGAACCAATAGGAAAGGAATGTCTTCTTTGAATGAAAGCTGTGTAATTAAAAACAACATAGTCTAAAGCCTAAATCACTTTATTTTAAGCAGTAAGTCATGGGATTTATATACTGGAATTAATTTCTCTGTATCTGATCTGGATGAAGAATGCCAAAATAAGTGTACTTTAGATTTTGGATTTTATATTCAATTAGTTCATATTTTAGAAATTTTAAGTGGATTTTTAAAAAATACAATGGTGTTAAGTTGAATGTAATTCAGTCATATTTTCATCTGAATTTCCAACAGAATGGCCTTATTTTCAACATTTCAAAGAAACATATGCTCCAGGGATTTCTATAGGTCACCTTTGGGCTCTTAAGGGGTCAATATATAATACCCTTTCTTTCCGTATTAAATTCAGAACCAATTAAAAATAAAGCACAGAAGATAGACAGATGGGGATTTAAATGACAGCTTTGTCACTGAAAAAGCAGATTAGAAAATGTGGCTTTAAACCTGCACCCAAAGGATTTCCCAGTACTCCCTCCCTGAAGCAGACAGGCTCACATACCAAGTGACAGGCTGGACTGCAGGCTTTTCTATCCCTGGGAGTTAACCTGAGTGCAGGAGAGAAACTAACACAAGCATAGGAAGCTATTCCTAAAGAAAGAAAGAAAAGGGCTGGGCAGGTTTTTCTATTCTTTCTCTCCAACCTGCAGTCAGTGAGGCAGGGTGAGTGATGTGTCCCCAGAGGAGACAGCAGTCCTAAGCTAGTAGAGACTCTCTGTCTCGACTAGAAAATAATACTCCCTGCTCCCCAGAGTCACATAAAATAAGTAATCAATGAGGGTGGAATTGTGGAATTCCAATGTGGCTGGAATTCCCTGGCTATCCAGTGGTTAGGACTCTGAACTTCCACTGCAGGGGGTCACGGTTGGAATCCCTGGTTAGAGAACTAAGATCCTACCAACTGTCCAGTATGGCCAAAAAAAAAAAAAAAGAGTGTATGTGGCTTACAGGTTAATAGTCTGTATTCATTCTCCTTCACTTATTAACTACATTTGTGTCTTTTCCTGCAAATAGTGCATATAAATAATTTGCATTCCACTTGTACAAGATATCAACCTCTTTTTCTCATTTTAGTGTTCTGTAGCCCATGGATAATAAAGGCATATAGGTGTGTTTTCTCTATGATGTATTTTAACTTCAATTCTAAGGATGGATAGATAAGATAGACAGATGGATACAAATATAGAAAAACACAGCTTGAGAAAATACTGCTTTTGATCTAATCATCTTTTGAATTATAAAACAGCAAAACAGGGTGATATTTCAAATAATATATACTAACAAAATTAGTTATGAAGTAATTGTTCATCTAAATGATACTGGTTATTTGCCCTTTTTTAGGTTGTTTTGTGTATCGCAACATGTAGCCTTGGATACAGAACACAATTTTCTATACACTCTGGGAACGACTAGTTCCAAGCCCATTTTATCTGGTCATGCATTTTGATTGTGCCATCATTGTGAATAACAGGACTCACAGGAGGCTAACAACACAGGGATTTGGGATTTTTGCCTTTGTAAAGATCTAAAATAGGAACAATTCAATATTTGGAAGAACTAAAACTAAGTGTAAATAACCATTATTGTGATGAGGTGAGGGGTCCTTTAGTACCTTCTTTTGGGAATGCAAAGAAGTTATCTCTTTAATCATGTAAGGAATATTATAAAATATTCAGAATTTAATTTTAAATGATTATTCAGGAACATTAGTTATTCATTATATAATCACTATTTAATCATTGTTCATAGTTGCTAATCCATTGCAATTCAAATCAAAGTTAAAAGAAAGGCCTACACTTGCAGTTCAGCCTAATACATTCTTCAGGGACGACAGATCATATTGCAGTCCAAAAAATTGTCAGAAGGAATAAAATCAAAACTGTAATTTTCCTGTTTCCCTATTTTTAAAAAAGGCAATTACATAAAGGATTGTTATCCAAAATATACAAAGAGTTCTTGAAATAAGAAAACAACCCAATTAAAAAATGAACCAAAGACCTTGACAGACATTACACCAAAGAAGATTTACAGATGGCAAATATCTATATGAGAAGACGCTCCACATCATATGCTATGAGGGAAGTGCAAACTAAAACCACTACACATACATTAGAGAGGCCAAAAGCTAGAATACTGGCAACACCAAATGCTGATGAACATGTGAAAAATAGGAATTCTCATTCATTGCTGGTATCAATGCAATGGTAGACACACTAAGGAAAACAGTTTGGCAGTTTTCCACTACACAGCAATCCTACTGCTTGATATTTACCCAAAGGAGTTGAAAACTTCAGTTCAGTTCAGTTGCTCAGTCATGTCCGACTCTTTGCAACCCCATGAATCGCAGCACGCCAGGCCTCCCTGTCCACCACCAACTCCCAGAGTTCACTCAGACTCACGTCCATCGAGTCGGTGATACCATCCAGCCATCTCATCCTCTGTCGTCCCCTTCTCCTCCTGCCCCCAATCCCTCCCAGCATCAGGGTCTTTTCCAATGAGTCAACTCTTTGCATGAGGTGGCCAAAGTACTGGAGTTTCAGCTTTAGCATCATTCCTTCCAAAGAAATCCCAGGGCTGATCTCCTTCAGAATGGACTGGTTGGATCTCCTTGCAGTCCAAGGGACTCTCAAGAGTCTTCTCCAACACCACAGTTCAAAAGCATCAATTCTTCAGTTCCCAGCCTTCTTCACAGTCCAACTCTCACATCCATACATGACCACAGGAAAAACCATAGCCTTGACTAGACGAAACTTTGTTGGCAAAGTAATGTCTCTGCTTTTGAATATGCTATCTAGGTTGTTCATAACTTTCCTTCCAAGGAGTAAGTGTCTTTTAATTTCATGGCTGCAGTCACCATCTGCAGTGATTTTGGAGCCCAGAAAAATAAAGTCTGACACTGTTTCCCCATCTATTTCCCATGAAGTGATGGGACCGGATGCCATGACCTTCGTTTTCTGAATGTTGAGCTTTAAGCCAACTTTTTCACTCTCCACTTTCACTTTCATCAAGAGGCTTTTGAGTTCCTCTTCACTTTCTGCCATAAGGGTGGTGTCATCTGCATATCTGAGGTTATTGGTATTTCTCCCAGCAATCTTGATTCCAGCTTGTGTTTCTTCCAGTCCAGCATTTCTCATGATGTACTCTGCATATAAGTTAAATAATCAGGGTGACAATATACAGCCTTGATGTACTCCTTTTCCTATTTGGAACCGGTCTGTTGTTCCATATTCAGTTCTAACTGTTGCTTCCTGACCTGCATATAGGTTTCTCAAGAGGCAGGTCAGGTGGTCTGGTATTCCCATCTCTTTCAGAATTTTCCACAATTTATTGTGATCCACACAGTCCATTCTGAACAAGATCAGCCCTGGGATTTCTTTGGAAGGAATGATGCTAAAGCTGAAACTCCAGTACTTTGGCCACCTCATGCGAAGAGTTGACTCATTGGAAAAGACTCTGATGCTGGGAGGGATTGGGGGCAAGAGGAGAAGGGGACGACAGAAGATGAGATGGCTAGATGGTATCACTGACTCGATGGACGTGAGTCTGAGTGAACTCCAGGAGTTGGTGGTGGACAGGGAGGCCTGGCGTGCTGTGATTCATGGGGTTGCAAAGAGTTGTACACGACTGAGCAACTAATCTGATCTGATCTGACACAGTCAAAGGCTTTGGCATAGTCAGTAAAGCAGAAATAGATGTTTTTCTGGAACTCTCTTGCTTTTTCCAGGATCCAGCGGTTGTTGGCAATTTGATCTCTGGTTCCTCTGCCTTTTCTAAAACCAGTTTGAACATCTGGAAGTTCACGGTTCACATATTGCTGAAGCCTGGCTTTGAGAATTTTGAGCATTACCTACACTCATGTGAGATGAGTGCAACTGTGAAAACCTATGTCCACACAAAAACCTGCACATGGATGTTTATAGTGGCTTTATTCATAATTGCCAGAACTTGGAAGTAACCAAGATATTCTCCAATAGGTGAATAGATACATAAATTGTGATACATTCAGACAACGGAATATTATTCAGAGCTAAAAATAAATGAGCTATCTTGCCATGAAAAGACAGGGAGGAACTGTAGATGCATGTTACTAAGGGTAAAAAGCCAATCTGGAAAGGCTACACTACTGTATGATCCCAACTATATGATGCCGGGGTCCAGCCCCGGCTGATCCAGGGTATTCGAAGGAGAGACGGCATAGGCAACCTATTTATTTAAATATTTATCAAAGATATAAAGAGTAATAGAATAAGGATAGCTCAGTGAGGAAATTCAGTGGAGAAAAGAGGCTGAATAATTCAGCCAGAAGGTAAGAGAAAGAACGACATGGTGAGACCAAGTTTCGGTGAACAAGGCCCGCACTTTATTTTCCAAAGTAGTTTTTATACCTTAAGTTATGCATAGAGGATAATGGGGGAAGGGGTAGAGTCATGCAGCAAGCCAGGCTTTCTTCCTGCAAACTTATCATATGCAAAAGCTTAGGTGATTTGCATCATCTTCTGGCCCGGAGGCCTGTTAACATTTTAAGACCCTTTCTTCAGAAAACTTATTTTTCTCTAAAGGTGATTGGTCAGGAGCCACGCTCCAAAAGCATTAGATAAAGTTGCATTCCTACAGAGCAAAGGTGTGGTGGGCTATAACAAGAAAAAGAATTAACTCAAGGGTCCCAGGTTACAAACATCAAAGCTACTACTTACACCAATTCTATTAATCAATACACTGCCAGGGACACAGCAGGTAAGGGATATGGAAACTTAGCAGCAAACATTGGCCCAACAAGTGAAAATCCCTTCACCAATACAATTTCTAATCAATCTTTTAACTACTCAAAAGAATCTGTGTTTAGACAGTTTAGAACATCTGCCTCTCACAGTTGGGAGGCTCTGAACAATCACATGTGGCCAGAAAAACCTATTCAGGCAGGCTAGAGGATTTCCAAAGGAGTTTGTAGGTTGAAACACTGTCACACCCAGGAATTATTAACTGGAGCTGTAAACTAACTTTTTTTCAGAGACGTAGTGGGGGACAGCCCCCTGTAAAGTCAGAGGTGTAGGTGAAAGCACAAAGCAGAAAGTAGGCAGACTCTGGTTTTGGGGGTAGATGCTCGAGAATTTCCAGGGAGACTCCTGAGGCTTGATCCTGCCTTTGCGTATGCCAAGCCTCCTTCCTCAAGACCTTTGCCAGGGGTGGAGCTTGCTCCCCGCAATATGACATGCTAGAAAAGATAAAACTGTGGAAACAGTATAAGGGTCAGTGGTTATCAAGAGTTGGGATGGGGCTGGGGTAATGAGTAGGCAGAGCACAAAGGACTTTTAGGGCAGTGAAAATACTCTGTATATTATGAGGAACATGTCATTACATTTGTCCAAACCCATAGAACATACAACACCAAGAGTGAACCCTAAGGAAATCTATGAACTTTAGGTGATTATGACATGTAGGTTCATTCTTGGTTAAAAAAAAAAAAGTACCATTATGGAGAGTGATATTAATACTGGAAGAGGCTATGCATGTGTAGGAACAGGAGGTGATATGGGAAATCTCTGTGCCTACTTCTCAATTCTGTTGTAACCTAAGACTTCTCTAAAAAATGTAGTCTTAAAAAAGAGTAATGACAGCCTTCCTCCATCCTCCTTGATGCTTATTCTCCATTCAGGTAGAATTCCTTTGGGTGGTGCACTGGTAAGTTCAGGCTGCCATAACAGAAAATAGACCAACTGGCTTACAGCAATTTATTTCCCACAGTTGTAGAGACTGGAAAGACTGTAGTCAGGGTGCCAGTGTGGTCAAGTTCTGATGAGAGCCCTCTTCCTGGTTTGCAGATGGTGGTCTTCTCAGTAAGTCCTCAGATAGCAGAGAGAGAAGCCAGCTCTCACGTGTCTCTTCTTATACAGTCACAGATCTCACAGCAAGGGCTCCACCTTCATGCCTGTTACCTCCCAATAGGTCCCATCTCCAAATACTATAACATAGGAAATTGGGTTTTCAACATATGAACTTTGGGAGAACACAAACAATGCAGTCCATACAACTGGCATTGGGATTCAGCAAGAAGATTCTCTTGATGACAAGTAACACCAGACCAAACACATTGAACAAGAAGAAAGTAGGTTATATTCTACCCATAGACCCATTTTCATCAACGGCTTCTCACTCAGGTACACAGGTTTGAAAGTTGTGCATTGCATGTCTATTTCACAAACTGCCACAAGTACTTTACAAGATTTGTTAAGAAAGCCACATCTGACTTAGATCAAGCTTAGGAACTTGCCAAAGAAGTCAAGAAGAGATAGTGAGAGTATTAAAGCCCTTCTTAAGAGAATGGAAAAAATGAATGGGGAATAGGAGCTAGAAGAAAAAGAACAAAGTTATTATTAAAGTCTCATTAAAATGTATTCTCCAAAAAAGGGAACCCTCATACATTGTGGGTGGGAATGTAAATTGGTACAGCCACTATGGAGAATAGTATGGTGGGTCCTTAAGAAACTAATAGAACCACCATATGATCCAGCAATCCCACTCCTAGGCATATATCTGCAGAAAAAGATGGTCAGAAAGGATACATGCACCTCAATGATCATTGCAGCACTGTTTAGCCAAGAGATAAAAGCAATCTCAATGTTCATTGATAGACGAATGGATAAAAAAGAGTGGTGGTACATGTATATAATGGAATATTACTCAGTCATTAAAAAGAAATAATGACATTTGCAGCAACATGGACGGACACAGAGATTATCATACTAAGTAAAGTCAGACAGAGAAAGACAAATAACATATTATATCACTTACATGTAGAATCTTCAAAAAATGATACAAATAAACTTACTTATAAAACAAAAACAGACTTTGAGACTTATGGTTACCAAAGGTGAAAGGGGGAGAATAAATTAGGAGGTTGGGTTGATATGCACACACTGCTATACTTAAAATAGATAAGGAACAAGAACCTATCATATAGCACAGGAAATGCTGCTTAATATTCTATAATAATCTAAATGGGAAAAGAATTTGAAAAATAATACATATATGCAGAACTGAAACACTGTTTTACACATGAAATTTACATAACATTGTTAGTAAACTACACTCCAATATATTAAAGTAAAATTCTTTTTTAAAAAAGCATTCTCCAAAGATGAGTGAGTTAGTAGGAAATCATGTATTTATAATGGAAAACTGTGGAAGATTTCAAATCAGACAGACCTGGATATGAATATCAGCTCCTATACCAATAAAGTATATTGGGCAATTTTTTTCAGTTTCAAAATTTCTCAACTGAAAAAATGTAAAAATAATCATTTTATGATTATAGTAAAGAGAAATGCAATTATTTGTGTATAATGCCTAAGATGTCAAAATTGTTCAATCAACACTCCCTGTTGTTTCTGTCACATTGTGGCTTTACCATTATATAGAAAGGCATTGGCTCCCATGTCTTTAGATTTAGCAATAAAATTATGAATATTCAATACTGCTTCCACGACCAAGACCAATGTAAATGAGATGCAGAGAAGGAAATGGCACAGCAAAATGAGGGGCAGCCAGCAAGAGTGGCCCTTCCCTGTGTTAAGGGGTATTTTATCAGTAATATCATTTAGAATTACCTCGGCATGGTAATTTTAAAAAAATGAATTTTAGTTTAAATTCTCTACAGTTGATACACCCCCTTAGAGCCTCATTGAACTTTCTGATCACCACTGCTCTTTAAACAGATAAAAATATTGAAGAATCAGACAATACAAGCAACTAGCCAAAGTCACACATCGCCATTTTGATGCCTTTAAAAAAAATTCTACATTTTGCCACTTCTTTCTAGAACATTTTCTCCCCGCTAACTTCTTTTGACTCTTGAGTCTAATTCAGTCTTTAGTTTGGTTTTCCTCCAAAATCTAAACTAGATTTATTCTAGATCCAACTAAACACACAAGATCATTCACCTTAAGAAGTTTGATGGAAAAAAATTAGTAATAAATTTAATACATTCACTCTGCAGGATTTTTACTATTTATCTCTCCCTCTTAGTTATTCCTGCTCTCTGTTTGTATAGTCTAGAGGCTCTGTTGACAATTCTTGTGATGTAGTAAAATGTTTGCCCAGAATAATATGATAAGACAAAGCAGAGCCATATTTATGTTATGTCATATTTTTAAAGCACTTTGTTTCCCATTTCTTTCTCAAAGGAAAAAATATCAGTGATAACTTTCTTTCTATCAGCAGTAGAGAGGGGTTGGGATTTCTTCCAGACAGTATTTCCCCTTCAATATAACAGTTGTAAGATATTTTCTTTTCCTTATTGTATTAAGAATCCATTTTTCCTAGATAAAACCAGATAGTGTGTCTCACCAACTCAAGGAAGTAAAATGAGAAAATGTAGCAAATGGCACACACTTCACCCCCACCACATATAAAGAACCTGTCAACTCTCTAACAGAAGGTAGAATCTTTGGTAGTACAAATGAATTAATATCCTGATAACATAATTATATACATGAAAAACATGGTTAGCTGTGAAAGTCACAAAGAAATGGGAGATGAGGATTTACACATATACACTACCATATGTAAAACAGATGACTAGTGAAATCTGCTGTGTAGCACAGGGAGCTCACTCTGTGCTCTGTGATGACCTAGATGGGTGGGACAGAGGAGGCAGGCTTGGAAGGAGGTCCAAGAGGGAGGAGATATATATGTACATACAGCTGATTCTCTTCACCATACAGCAGAAACAACACTGTAAAGCAATTATTCTCCAACAAATGAAGAAAAAAGATATCATGTTACATAGTTACTGTTCATAGTTCTTATTTTCAAATAGCAATGTTGTCTTTTGTGCCTCAATTTACCTAATATAATAAATACTATTCTCTTTTTGAGTTCAGGGAAAAGAGAACAATCTGTCAAGGGAAGTATTCCTCTTTGATTAAAAAGATTTTACTAAATCCAAAAATCTATACTTACTTCCTCCTTCCTCTCCAATACTAAGAGAAAATTCATGGCAACGCCAATAAAGGGGCCCATAAAGAAATCCTACATTGGCTTTTCTCTCTTTCCAGAACTTAATTTTCCTCTATAATTATAAAACAGACCCCACACCATAGGTACAACACATAAAGCATGCATAAATATTTAGACCGAGGGTTTAAAAAGGCTAAAACATGTCTGCCTCAGATCTCTATTTTCTCCAATCCTTTTCCTATAAATAATTACATTCATCTCTTCTCAGAAAAAAAAACATGTAAGAGCACCACTAGTTTCTCCTTACAACAGTGTGACAATGCCAATGGTTATTTATTTCAAGGCAAAAGTATACATGTTTAATAAAATGAGTTGGATAAATGTCTTCATTTATCCTTCAAAACAAACCTTGGAGGGAGCCTTTAAAATCCACATTTTACTCTCAATTCCAGACATTACTAATGATTTGACTAAATGCTAAATGCTGCGAAATTGCTACATTGAATGTCAGCAAATTTGGAAAACTCAGCAGTGGCCACAGGACTAGAAAAGGTCGGTTTTCATTCCAATCCCAAAGAAAGGCAATGCCAAAGAATACTAAAACCACTGCACAATTGCACTCATCTCACACTCTAGTAAAGTAATGATCAAAGTTCTCCAAGCCAGGCCTCAGCAATATGTGAACCGTGAATTTCCAGATGTTCAAGTTGGTTTTAGAAAAGGCAGAGGAACCAGAGATCAAACTGTCAACATCCACTAGATGATCGAAAAAGCAAAAGATTCCAGAAAAACATATATTTCAATAAAAGATCTGCTTTATTGACTATGCCAAACCCTTTGTGTTCAGTTCACTCACTCAGTCATGTTTGACTCTTTGTGACCCCATGAATTGCAGCATACCAGGCCTCCCTATCCATCACCAACTCCCAGAGTTCACTCAAACTCATGTCCATCGAGTCAGCGATGCCATCCAGCCATCTCATGCTCTGTCGTCCCCTTCTCCTCCTGCCCCCAATCCCTCCCAGCATCAGAGTCTTTTTCAATGAGTCAACACTTCGCATGAGTGCCCAAAGTACTGGAGTTTCAGCTTTAGCTTCAGTCCTTCCAAAGAACACCCAGGACTGATCTCCTTTAGAATGGACTGGTTGGATCTCCTTGCAGTCCAAGGGACTCTCAAAAGTCTTCTCCAACACTACAGTTCAAAGCATCAAGTCTTTGGCGCTCAGCTTTCTTCACATTCCAACTTTCACACCCATACATAACCACTGGAAAAAACCATAGCCTTGACTAGACGGATCTTTGTTGGCAAAGTAATGTCTCTGCTTTTGAATATGCTATCTAGGTTGGTCATAACTTTCCTTCCAAGAAGTAAGCGTCTTTTAATTTCATGACTGCAATTACCATCTGCAGTGATTTTGGAGCCCAAAAAAATGAAGTCTGACACTGTTTCCCCATCTATTTGCCATGAAGTGATAGGACCAGATGCCATTATCTTTGTTTTCTGAATGTTGAGCTTTAAGCCAACTTTTTCACTCTCCTCTTTCACTTTCATCAAGAGGCTTTTGAGTTCCTCTTCACTTTCTGCCATAAGGGTGGTGTCATCTGCATATCTGAGGTTATTAATCTTTCTCCCAGCATCTTGATTCCAGCTTGTTCTTCATACAGTCCAGCGTTTCTCATGATGTACTCTGCATAGAAGTTAAATAAGCAGGGTGACAATATACAGCCTTGACGTACTCCTTTTCCTATTTGGAACCAGTCTGTTGTTCCATGTCCAGTTCTAACTGTTGCTTCCTGACCTGTGCATATAGGTTTCTCAGGAGGCAGGTCAGGTGGTCTGGTATTCCCATCTCTTTCAGAATTTTCCACAGTTAATTAGATCCACACAGTCAAAGGCTATGGCATAGTCAATAAAGCAGAAATAGATGTTTTTCTGGAACTCTCTTGCTTTTTCCATGATCCACCAGATGTTGGCAATTTGATCTCTGGTTCCTTTGCCTTTTCTAAAACCAGCTTGAACATCAGGAAGTTCACGGTTCATGTATTGCTGAAGCCTGGCTTGGAGAATTTTGAGTATTACTTTACTAGCGTGTGAAATGAGTGCAATTGTGCGGTAGTTTGAGCATTCTTTGGCATTGCCTTTCTTTGGGATTGGAATGAAACCTGACCTTTTCCAGTCCTGTGGCCACTGCTGAGTTTTCCAAATTTGCTGGCATATTGAGTACAGCACTTTCACAGCATCATCTTTCAGAATTTGAAATAACTCAACTGGAATTCCATCACCTCCACTAGCTTTGTTCAGAGTGATGCTTTCTAAGGCCTACTTGACTTCACATTCCAGGATGTCTGGCTCTAGGTGAGTGATCACACATTCGTGATTATCTGGGTCATGAAGATCTTTTTTGTACAGTTCTTCTGTGTATTCTTGCCACCTCTTCTTAATGTCTTCTGCTTCTGTTAGGTCCATACCATTTCTGTCCTTTATCGAGCTCATCTTTGCATGAAATTTTCCCTTGGCATCTCTAATTTTCTTGAAGAGATCTCTAGTCTTTCCCAGTCTGTTATTTTCCTCTATTTCTTTGCATTGATTGCTGAAGAAGGCTTTCTTTATCTCCTTGCTATTCTTTGGAACTCTGCATTCAGATGCTTATATCTTTCCTTTTCTCCTTTGCTTTTCGCTTCTCTTCTCTTCACAGCTATTTGTAAGGCCTCCCCAGACAGCCGTTTTGCTTTCTTGCATTTCTTTTCCATGGGGATGGTCTTGATCCCTGTGTCCTGTACAATGTCATGAACCTCCATCCATAGTTCATCAGGCACTCTATCTATCAGATCTAGGCCCTTAAATCTATTTCTCACTTCTACTGTATAATCGTAAGGAATTTGACTTAGGTCATACCTGAATGGTCTAGTGGTTTTCCCTACTTTCTTCAATTTAAGTCTGAATTTGGCAATAAGGAGTTCATGATCTGAGCCACAGTCAGCTCCCAGTCTTGTTTTTGCTTACTGTATAGAGCTTCTCCATCTTTGGCTGCAAAGAATATAATCAATCTGATTTCGGTGTTGACCATCTGGTGATGTCCATGTGTAGAGTCGTCTCTTGTGTTGTTGGAAGAGGGTGTTTGCTATGACCAGTGCATTTTCTTGGCAAAACTCTATTAGTCTTTGCCCTGCTTCATTCCGTATTCCAAGGCCACATTTGCCTGTTACTCCAGGTGTTTCTTGACTTTCTACTTTTGCTTTCCAGTGCTCTATAATTAAAAGGACCTCTTTTTTGGGTGTTAGTTCTAAAAGGTCTTGTAGGTCTTCATAGAACCATTCAACTTCAGCTTCTTCAGCATTACTGGTTGAGGTATAGACTTCGATTACTGTGATACTGAATGGTTTGCCTTGGAAATGAACAGAGATCAGTCATTTTTGAGATTGCATCCAAGTACTGCATTTCAGACTCTTTTGTTGACCATGATGGCTACTCCATTTCTTCTAAGGGATTTCAGCCCACAGTAGTAGATATAATGGTCATCTGAGTTAAATTCACCTATTGCAGTCCATTTTAGTTCTGATTCCTAGAATGTCAACATTCATTCTTGCCATCTCCTGTTTGACTACTTCCAATTTGCCTTGATTCATGGACCTAATCCAGGTTCCTATGCAATATTGCTCTTTACAGCATTGGACCTTGCTTCTATCACCAGTCATATACATAACTGGGTACTGTTTTTGCTTTGGCTCCATCACTTCATTCTTTCTGGAGTTATTTCTCCACTGATCTCCAGTAGCATATTGGGCACCTACCGACCTGGGGAGTTCCTCTTTCAGTATCCTATCATTTTGCCTTTTGATACTGTTCATGGGATTCTCAAGGCAAGAATACTGAAGTGGTTTGCCATTCCCTTCTTCAGTGGACCACATTCTGTCAGACCTCTCCATCATGACCCGCCCATCTTGGGTGGCACCACACGGCATGGTTTAGTTTCACTGAGTTAGACAAAGCTGTGGTCCTTGTGATTAGATTGACTAGTTTCCTGTGATTATGGTTTGTGTGTCTGCCCTCTGATGCCCTCTTGCAACACCTACCTTCTTACTTGGGTTTCTCTTACCTTTGATTGTGTGGATCACAATAAACTGTGGAAAATTCTGAAATAGATGGGAATACGAGACCACCTGACCTGCCTCCTAAGAAACCTATATGCAGGTCTGGAAGCAACAGTTAGAACTGGACATGGAACAACAGACTGGTTCCAAATAGGAAAAGGAGTACATCAAGGCTGTATATTGTCACCCTGCTTATTTAACTTCTATGCAGAGTACATCATGAAAAATGCTGGGTTGGAGGAAGCACAAGCTAGAATCAAGATTGCTGGGAGAAATATCAGTAACCTCAGATACGCAGATGACACCACCCTTATGGCAGAAAGTGAAGAACTAAAGAGCCTCTTAATGAAAGTGAAAGAGGTGGCTTAAAGCTCAACATTCAGAAAACAAAGATTAAGGCATCTGGTCCCATCACTTCCTGGCAAATAGATGGGGAAACAGTGGCTGACTTTATTTTTCTGGGCTCCAAAATCACTGCAGATGGTGAATGCAGCCATGAAATTAAAAGACGCTTACTCCTTGGAAGAAAAGTTATGACCAACCTAGATAGCATATTAAAAAGCAGAGACATTACCTTGTCACCAAAGGTCCATCTAGTCAAGGCTATGATTTTTCCAGTAGTCATGTATGGATGTGTGAGTTGAACTATAAAGAAAGCTGAGCACCAAAGAATTGGTGCTTTGAATTATGGTGTTGGAGAAGACTCTTGAGAGTCCCTTGGACTGTGAGGAGATCCAACCAGTTCATCCTAAAGGAGATCAGTCCTGGGTGTTCACTGGAAGGACTGATGTTGAAGCTGAAATTCCAATACTTTCATCACCTGATGCGAAGAGCTGACTCATTGGAAAAGACCCTGATGCTGGGAATGACTGGGGGCAGGAGGAGAAGGGGACGACAGAGCATGAGATGGCTGCATGGTATCACCAACTAATGGACATGGGTTTGGGTAGATTCTGAGAGTTGGTGATGGCCAGGGAGGCCTGGTGTTGTGCAGTTCATGAGGTCGCAAACAGTTGGACATGACTGAGCGACTGAACGGAACTGAACTGAACTGCTAAATGGCTCTACAGTTTTTTAAAAAACTATACTAACACCTTCTAAATGAGCAAGTACTGAAGTCAATTGAAGCTTCACACATGAAAATATCTCTTTATTACTGTTAAAAGCTAAACCTTGAAATGATGGTAGTGAAACATTTTAGAAGCATTAATGTAAGGCAGCCTAAGAGCAAGCATAACTATTTATTTAGGAGATTCCAAGAGATAGACACTTCAGCCAGCAAAGGCACGATGGCATGGAAAACACATGAATGAGAGGAAATGGAGCAATGGGAAGGCAACACATAATGCCCAGCAATGTTCTTCCAAGGTGGCCATTTGGATTCAAACCAGGCCGAAACAGCAATGGAAAATCATTATCCCTGGATGGCTGATTCTTTAGCTGTGTCTGATTATGGGTGTGAGAAAGTTATTTGAAGCCTGAGTATGTTAACTAGTGTTTTCACTCCAAGTATCAGATGCTAATTGGTTAATCCAGAACTGACAAGACCACAGTATTTCTCCCCACCTCAATTACCTAGATTGATGCTAGAAAATAAACCAGAATCCAACCACCTGTTTCTTTCAAGACAAAAAGTTAGTGTCTAAAGGAAAAGAAAAAAACACCATGATATTCTTAGTATATCAGGATTTCTTTAAGCAAGAGGAAAAGCTGTAATTGAAACTTTTAATAAGCTGTTCATTGATTCTCTATGTAAGAAGGAGTTCACCAAGAAAGAGTAACTAGTCACTCACATCCTCTGTGTTCTCTGAAATTATGAACCACCAACTTTCCCAACTTTATTTAGGATAATCAGTTAAGAAACTTACTTTGTTTAGGACATTATTCTCAGTTAAATACTTAATAACAAATACTTAAAAAATGAGAAATATCTCACATCAGCCAGGAAGTTTCCTCCCAAGAGTTAATATCATTTCATGTTCTATAAAGATAGTAATCCAAAATAAAAGAAATTTACTTAAAGAATTAGAGAATGAAATCATTGTACAGTGTACCTAAAACAACTGTTCTAGAACAGGAAGCTTCCCTTAAAGAAATATTATGGAAATATAAACTAAACTTATTTCCTATTCAGATTTAAAGTATTTCATTTCTGAGCTAAAATATATACATTATACTATACAAAATTTAACTGAAGATGGATCATAAACCTAAGTATAGAGTAAAAACCTATAAAGCTTCTATACAAAAACACAATAGTAAATAGTTGTATATTTTAATTAGGCAAAAATTTCTTAGATATGTTGCTAGAAGTATCATGCATAAAAGAATTGATAAGTTGGAATT
Source organism: Bos grunniens (assembly GCF_055505025.1). NCBI lineage: Eukaryota > Metazoa > Chordata > Mammalia > Artiodactyla > Bovidae > Bos > Bos grunniens. The sequence goes on along the minus strand of NC_141168.1, from coordinate 46,230,509 downwards.
TATAAACTTTAAAACTTACTAATAGAATGAAAAGACAAACCAAAGAGGAGGATAAAATATTTTAAAATTATATATGTGATAAAGATTTATCTTTAGAGTATGTTTTTAAAAACTCTCAAAATACAATGATAAGAAATTGATCCTTTTTTCTCCCTGGTATTTGTGAGGTAGTCTTCCAAGATTATCATTTACTTTCTATTTTCCTTTTTTGCCCACCCCTCTTTATTTGGCTTCATTTCAGTCTTAGATGAAAACAAAATGATCAGCACCCCTCCTTGCATCTTTTGTTGCCTTAATGGTTTTCTTGAACAGTGTTTTGTGCTTTTTACATTATATTTATCAATTAAAATTCATTTTCAGTCAACTCCGCGGCGGCCCGGGATCCAGGCCGGGCCGCGGCTCTCGCCGCCCAGCCTAACCCAGCCCGGCCCGGCCCGGCCCGAGCGCCGAGCCTAGGCCGTCCGTTTCCCACAGCCTGGAGGAGCCGGCGGTGCGGCGCCCGGCCCGGTCCGCAGCCCGGCAGGCCGGCCCGCACCTCCGCCCGGCCCCGGGCTCGCAGCCCCTCCCCGCCCCGGGGCCGGGGCCCCTGCAGCCTCCCGGTCCCGGCGCTCCGGCCCCGGCCCCCCGGGCCATGCGGCAAAAAAAAAAAAAAAAAAAAAAATTCATTTTCATAATGAAAAAGAAAGGTATCTTATTTCAGAATCTCTCCCCCAACACACATACTGTGTGACCTCTACAATAATTTTAGAGGGAAATACCAACTTTTTTTTAGTTGTGTTGTGTAATTTAAATATATATATATATAATCAGCAAAGAAAAATTCATTTTGACGGTAAGTAACTATTCAGGAGCACATATATTCTAACTGTAAAGGCTGTAGGTTTAATCTATTAGCTTTTCCAGGATACTTGGTTTGAAATATTTCCCTATCTAAGAGAAATGTGCAACACTTCCATTTTGCCACAGAGTTCTGGAGATACTGCAGAAGTAGTAGAGTTGATATATCATAGATGACAGCTATTGGCTTTAAAGTCATACAGGGTCAGACTTACCTCTCCACCATATAAGGCTATGTGACCTTGAATCTCAATACTATCACTGATAATTGGGATGAAAATAGCATCTAATATGTCTGCTGCAAAAATTACATTACATAACGCCTAGTGTCTGCACATAGTAAATAGTCCACAAACGTTAGCCATTATAATTGTAATTAATATTAAACAGGGCAGTGATATCAGCAGTGTGATGGAATAGGAGGTCCCAGCACTCTTCCCTCCAATAGAAACACAAATTTAACAATCATCCATGGATGAAAAAACCTTTACAAGAGCTCCAGAATCTAAATAAGAGGTTACAATATCCCAGTTGAGCATAGACATGAGAAAAAAAAAAAAAAAATGTACTACCAAGGTTAAGAAGCAAAGTTTCACTTTATATCACCCCTTCCCCAACCCTGCCATGTACAGTTCTGAGAGAGATCCCCTTGGAACATGAGAGCTGTCCTCAGAGCATGAGTTCTTCCATGGGGTAAAAACAGAGCAACTCATCGACAAACACCACGTGATTATAGTTTATAAATGGAGAAGGAAATGGCAACACACTCCAGTAATGTTGCCTGAAAAATCCCATGGACAGAGGAGCCTGGTGGACTACAGTCCATGGCGTCATAAAGAATCAGACACAACTTAACAACTGAGCACATAGTTAATAATATAGTATCATATACTTGAAAGTTGCTAATACAGTAGATCTTAAAGGTGCTTATCACACAAAATAAGAAATAATAATTGTGTAATATGATGAAGGTATAAGCTGCTGCTCATGTAATAATCTTTTTGTGATATATAATTATATCAAATCAACACATTGTATACCCTGTTTTTGTTTTTTTTTTTTCAGTCACTAAGTCATGTCCAACTCTTTGTGACCCCATGGACTGTAGCCCACCAGGGTCCTCTGTCCTTGGGATTTCCCAGGCAGGAATACTGGAGTGGGTTGCCATTTCCTTCTCCAGGGGATCCTTTCAGATCAGAGATCAAACCCAGGTCTCCTGCATCGGTAGGCAGATTCTTTACCACTGAGCCACCAGGGGAGCCACTGTACACGTTAAAGTTACATGTTACATGTCAATAGTATTTCAATAAAGCCAAGGAAAAAGCACAATTACACTTCAAAGAAATACATTACAAGATTTAAAGATTAGACCTGAAATCAGAAATAGAAAAAAGTTTCCTGATAGTCTTAGCTATGATTTATTTTTGGATATGAAATCAAAAGCACAGACCAAAAAAACAAATAAACAAGTGTAACTACATCAAACTAAACAGTTTCAGCCATGCAAAGGAAACAAAACGAAAAGGCAGAGGTTTCACTGGTGGTTCAGAGGTGAAGAATCTGCCTTCCAGTGCAGGAGACATGAGTTCAGCCTCTGATCTGGTAAGACTCCATCTACCTTGGAGCAACTAAACATGTGCACCACAACTATTGAGCCCGTGCTCCAGAGCCCACAAGCTGCAACTCACGAGTCCACAACAACTGGCCCAGGTGCCCTAGAGCCTGCGTTCTCCCACAAGAGAAGCCACCACAGTGAGTAGCCCCCGCTCACAACTAGAGAAAAACTGTGCAGCAACAATGACCTGGGACAGCCAAAAGTAAAATAAGTGTTTTAAAAGGCAACCTATGGGAAAAAATATTTGCAAACAATACAACTAAGAGCCACTATCCAGATTATTCAGTCATCCTTCAATCTGCAGATCCAACCAGGGACTGGGGATCTGCAGGGGTCCTGGAACCAATCACCCACAGTTTCTTACAACTGTGTAAGAAACCAGAAGCAGGTACAGGAAAATGAAAGATGTTGGTCAAAGGGTACAAAGTTTTCAGTTATGCAAGATGAATAAATTCAGGAGTTCTAATGTACCAGTAGGATGACTGTCAACCATAAACAGTACTCTATTTTATACTTAAGAGTAAATTTTAAACACAAAAAAGGGAAAAAGAAAAATATCAAATATGTGAGATTGATATGTTAATTAGATTGATTCCATAATCATTTTTATATATGTATCTGAAAATATCAAGTTGTATATACTATTTTGTCAGTTATAATTCTCTAAAACTGAAAAATTCATATGAAACCACAAAAGACCTTGAATTACCAAAGAAATTCTGAGCAAGAATAAAAAAAGCTGGAAACATCTCATTTCCTGAACTCAAAATATATTACAAAATTACAGTTTTCAAAACCGTTGTTCAGTTGCAAAGTCCTGTCCAACTCTTTGCAACTCCATGGACTGCAGCCTGTCAGGCTCCTCTGTCCGTGGGATTTCCCAGGCAAGAACACTGGAGGGGGTCACCATTTCCTTCCCCATCAAAACAGTAGAGTACTGGCATAAAAAAGACATACAGGTCAATGAAACAAAATAGACACCACAGAAATAAACTCATGCATATTAAGTCAACAGATCTTCCCCAAAAGTCCCATGTATTATACAATACGGAAAGTGTAATCTCTTCAATAAATGCTGCTAGGAAAACTGTATATCCGCATGCAAAATAACAAACTTTGACCCTTCTCTTACATTCTGCACAAACATTAAAGATTTAGATGTAAGACCTAAAAATCATAAAAGAAAGCTTAGAGAAATTCTTCTAAACACTGACTATGGCAATGATTTCTTTGTTATGACACAGACAACAAAAGCAAAAGTAGGCATGTGGGACTGCATCAAACTAAAAAGTTCTACAAAGCAATCAAAACATGAAAAAGCAATCTACAGAATGGGAGAAAAATATCGACAAACTATACACTTGCTAAAGGGTTAATATCCAAACCATACAGGGGCCTCAATAGCAAAACCAAATAACCTATTTTAAAACTTGGTAAAGGAACTGAATGAGCTTCTCTGGTGGCTCAGTGCTAAAGAATCCACCTGCCAATACAGGACATGCAGGTTTGATCTCTGGGTCAGGAAGATCTCCCTGGAGAAGAAAATGGCATCCCACTCCAGTATTCTTGTCTGGGAAATCCCATGGACAAGGAGCCTGGTAGGCTACAGTCCATGGGGTTGCAGAGTTGGAGGTGATTAGCAACTAAACAACAACAGAGGAACCAAACAGACCTTTCTTCAAAGATACAAATAGCCAACAAATTTATGAAAAGGTATTCAAATCACTAGTCATTTGGGAAATGCAAATCAAAACCACAATGAGATATCACCTCATATCAACTGGGATGACTATTTACCAAAAACAAAAGATAATTCGTTTTGGTGAGGATTTGAAGAAAAAAGAACCATTGTCTACTACTACTACTACTGATAGGAATGTAAATTGGTATAGTCATATGGAAAAGAACACAGAAGTTCCTTGAAACTTGAAAAAGAAAACTACCACGTGTATGCACACATGCTCAGTCATGTCCATCTGACTCTTTGTGAACCCATGGACTGTAGCCCGCCAGGCTCCTCTGTCCATGGGATTTCCCAAGGCAAAAATATTGGAGTGGATTGCCGTTTCTACTCCAGGCAATCTTCCCGACCCAGAGACTGAACCCATGTCTCTAGTGTCTCCTGCACTGGCAGGCGGATTCTTTACCACTGTGCCACCTGGGAAGCTCAATACATACACTACAAAGGCATATCATAAAAAAAAAAAAGAAAGAAAGAAAAACCCTATGAATCAATAAGGACAAACAAATATTTAGAAAAATATTAAAAATTTTTTCAGAGTTAAAAAAAAACAGAAAATTCCTACACATACATATGAAAAATATTCAGCCTCATTAAAAAAGAAAATGAAAATAACAACCAAATATCCCAAGAGTTGCAAAATTTGAGAAGCCAGACAATACCAAGTTTGGCTAGGATGTGCACTGACAAAAATTCTCATCCACCACTGGTAGAAGGGTAATTTAGAACAACCTCTTGGGAAAGTGTGGCATTACCTTGAAAAACAGCACATGTGCAAACTCCATGATCAAGCAGTTTCATGGCTGTGTGTCATGCATCAGTTCAGTTCAGTCGCTCAGTTCTGTCCAACTCTTTGGGACCCCATGGACTGCAACACACCAGGCCTCTCATCACCAACTCCCAGAGTTTACTCTGAGAGTAAGTGGGAGTTGAGTCAGTGATGCCATCCAACCATCTTAACCTTGGTCATCCCCGTCTCCTCCCACCTTCAATCTTTCCCAGCATTAGGGTCCTTTCCAATGAAACATTTCTTCACATCAGATGGCCAAAATATTGGAGTTTCAGCTTCAGTATCAGTCCTTCCAAAGAATATTCAGGACTGATTTCCTTGATGGACTGGTTGGATCTCCTTGCTATCCAAGGTACTCTCAAGAGTCTTCTCCAACACCACTGTTCAAAAGCATCAGTTCTTCAGTGCTCAGCTTTCTTTATGGTCCAACTCTCTCATCCATACATGACTACTGGAAAAACCATAGCTTTGGCTAGACAGACCTTTGTTGGCAAAGTAATGTCTCTGCTTTTTAATATGCTGTCTAGGTTGGTCATAACTTTTCTTCCAAGGAGCAAGCATCTTTTAATTTCATGGCTGCAGTCACCATCTGCAGTGATTTTGGAGACCCAAAAAGTCTGTCACTGTTTCCACTGTTTCCCATCTATTTGTTGAGCTTTAAGCCAACTTTTTCACTTTCCTCTTTCACTTTCATCAAGAGGCTCTTTAGTTCTTCATCACTTTCTGTCATAAGGGTAGTGTCATTTGCATACCTTAGGTTATTGATATTTCTCCCTGAAATCTTGATTCCAGCTTGTGCTTCTTCCAGTCCAGCATTTCTCATCATGTAGTCTGCATATAAGTTAAATAAGCAGAGTGACAATATACAGCCTTGATGTACTCCTTTTCTTATTTGGAACCAGTCTGTTGTTCCATGTCCAGTTCTAACTGTTGCTTCCTGTCCTGCATACATATTTCTCAGGAGGCAGGTCAGATGGTCTAGTATTCCCATCTCTTGAAGAATTTTCCACAGTTTGTTGTGATCCACACAGTCAAAAGGCTTTGGTATAGTCAATAAAGCAGAAGTAGATGTTTTTCTGGAACTCTCTTGCTTTTTCGATGATTCAATGGATGTTGGCAATTTGATCTCTGGTTCCTCTGCCTTTTCTAAATCCAGTTTGAACTCCTGGAATTTCACAGCTCACATGCTGTTAAGGCCTGGTGACATGTTTGTACATAGTTTCAGAAGCATTGTAAGAATCAAGCTACAAAGCAGGGTAGTTACGATCATGGACTATGTAGCCAGGCTCTAGACGCTGAAATCTCATCTCTGCTACCTATTGTATCTTAGTTAATGTATTAGCATTTTAATGTTTCAACCTCCTCATTTATAAGATGATAATAGAGCCTAGCCTACAGGCTGCTGCTGATATGTAAATGAGTTGATATATATTAATAATAAATAAAGGGGGAAAATACCTGGCACATAAGAAGCATTATAGCTTAAAGCTGTTATTATTCACAGCAGGATTATTAATCATAACCAAAAAAATTGGGAACAAAGCAAATTTGTATACTAATGGAATAAATAAATAAATCATGGCAAATATATGTATGAATATATACATATACAAACATGTATATTCCCAGTTATACTCTATATAAAACATAATACACCACTTTATGATAGTAAAATTAAATGGACTGTCTCATTAACAGTCTCATTAACAGAAAAAAAACAAAGTAACTCACAAAATACATACAATATGATTCCATACATGCAAGTTTCTTAAGGTTAAGATGGTACATTGTTGAAGGAGACATGTCTTTTTTATAAAATTAGAAAGAAATGTGAGATTATCACAAATTCAGAATCTCAGGATGGTGATACCTTCCTGGAAGCTAAGAGGAACAGGGAAGCAAGGAAAGTCATCCAGGTTATTTCTATGATGCTAATAATGTTCTATTTCTTAACCTGGGTCATGAGAAAATAGAGATCCATTTAGGCTTCAAGCTGTATGTATATCTCTTACTATTTTATATCTTCTACATTTACAAAAGTTTTTTTTCTATATGAAATACATCACAAACTTGGGGTATAAATATGTCTTCTTTGCTTTTATATTAGTTGCTTTACTTACCACTTGCTTTACTGAAAAGAAAATTACTTCCTCTCTCATTCCTTTCTTTAGAAATACTGTCCCAAACACAGAATTTTTTTCACATCCAGAAACTAATATATTAGAGTGCTGCATAGTTTCTGATTCCAGTTTCCACTGTTTTTCCCAATTTTAAAGCAACATTAAAACTGATTCTAAAAAAAAAATAAAAATAAAAAATAAAACTGATTCTAAGCCATCTTACTGTTGATGGGGATGTAATCTGACACAGATAATTCACATTACGCACATAGTTTCCTATCAACAGCAATTTCTGAAATGAGGCTGGAGCAGCAAGAGAAACAGAGAAAGGAAGGAGATGGAAATGAAGAATCGAATTAGCAACAATAGAAAAAGATTCACCCCTGAAGGGTCAATTTGAGAACAAAACCAAACCAGCCTCAAACAGATCTTACCCATCCTCAATAAGAACCATCACTAAAACTGTACTTCTTGCAACAGAAAACAAGACTCTGGTAACATTAAGGCTGGAGTACTGGTTCTGAATTTCCTATTTTTTCCATGTAGAGTCATGTGTCACATTTGAAGATGAGCCACCCACACAAGGCTGCTTAGGTTCTGTTCATGATACACAGAGTAAGTTCCTGAATTGAAAGTTTCTGACAGAGAGAGTTGATAGGGTCTACATGAGTGCTCACTGTTAAGATGGTTCATTATGTTGACCTCACAAACAAAGAATAAAATCACAGTGATCCTTGAGACTGACCAAATTGCTCGAATGACATTATATTTTCTCACTGGCACCTACCTTCTCAAAGCTACAAGACCACCAGATTCCAGACCTTCAGCTACATGACCACAGAACTCAACTACAGGCTAAAATTAACTATCCCTTCAGAGAATTTTTCATTGGTGGGGTATAAGAAAGACCTTGTCAGAAAGGGAGAACCCCGGTTCTCCTTAAGGGCCAGTCACTCTCTTGTTTCCCTCTACTAAGTTTCCCTTTGGCCTGATTCCCTCTCTTTTTCTCTGCACCCACAAGAGTCAAAATGAAAATGAGAAAAAAAATTGGAGAATGGGATTTTTAAAATGCTTATTAGGTATGATATTTTTAAAAATGTATTCTAGAGTCTGTATTACAAAGATTTTGCTCATAATTCTAGAGTAGAAAATGTTAAGCATGACTGCACAGATATGATAAGGTACTGATTTATGTGTAGACTAGGGGAGAAAACAATTTTTTTGATTAGACTGTTCTGTATCACAAATATAAAACGGCTTTTCCTTTTTATTGGTTAGTTCAATAAATCTTGTCTACTAATCTGTAAATTGCTGGCTCAAGCTACAGGCCAAGATTTTCTCATTAAAATATAGTCTATGGAAGAGGCCCCTGGCATGAAGCGAAATCCTCTATCTAGTGTACAATTTTTCTATCCCCTGCAGATCCACAAGAAGATTTTACTGTTTACTTATTGAAATACACTGGGAAAATGCCTGTTAATATTTAAGGCAGCAATGATTTCCATGAGGACTCAAAGTCTTTTAAAACCTTTCAGATACTGTACACATCCCAAATTAGCCAGTCTTCCCATCAGGACCAACACAAGAAGAAATAATGAATGTAAAAAAGTGTTAAAGAGTCTAGATAAGATAATAACGATTATACTGTCTCATTTATGAAGTTAAAAAGAAAATTATGAGCACTGGCTAACACCAGTATGTAAATAATGAGACAAAGATGCAAGTGCTCTAATGTCCTAAAATGCTAAAGCAAAGGCTTTAGAGGGCTGGGAACTAGAGCAGTTAGGCCCCCAGAGGATCATGCGGGACAAGCGGAGTCAATACTTGAGAGCCAGAGAGCAAGAGCGAGCTGGCCTAGATGCCCTGAGGACAAGCCTTCCAGCAACACAGTTTTGGGATGCTGGAAGAGAAGCTGAGTCTGCGCTCATCTCCTCTGAATCCAAAACTCTTAAGAAGCACAAAAATCCTATTGAGTAGGCTTGCAAAGTTTCCAGCGATAAAACACCCCTAACTATACAATGATTGCACACATGTCAGAAAGCAAGCCACTAAAAGTCAAATCCAGCAAAAACAAGAAGCCACAGATTAATAAAGATTTCATACTTGTAATCCTTGAAGATTTTAAAATTGTTGTTCCCAGCATTCAAAAGAACCATGCATGAAATGTTTAAATGAACATCTGGGCAATGGCAAAGATAAGCATGAATCAAGAAATTCTCAGAGATAAATACATAAAATTTAAAAAATAGAATTTGAAGCAGTGAATTTGAAATAAATAATGCCGTAAATGTCTAAAACTGCAGGAAAGATATAGTACAAAACAGAATTTGTCAACTAAAAGACATACACAAATAATCTATTCAGAATGAAACAAGAGAAAGAGATGAAAAATGTGAAAGAAATGGAGGACAGAATGAGGAATCAAATGTTCCAGAATGCTGGAATCGCAAAATGTAAATGGAGAAGAGATGGTATTTAAGAGTTAAATAAAGCCTGAGTCTATTCTAGAATGGAAGAAAAATATAAATCAAGACATCAAAGGAGCACAGAGTATCCTAAGCATAAAACTGAAACAGAAGTCTTTGATAGCTCTCTTTGTTCTGTACTCAAGTCTCTCATTTTCCCCAACTGTCTACATTCCTAAAAAGATAGAGAATGGTGTTTAGAAAGAGTAATCTGAGTACTGTGTGTGTTTATTGCTACAGAGCTCATTACATCTAGGCCTTTCAGTAGAAAAAGAACAAGGAAATGAGCATTTCTTAAAGGAGAAAATGCAGCATGAAGAGCAAGTTCATGTTATTTCTTTTCGAATTTAAATTATCTTTATCTCTTTTCCCTCATTCAGAAAAACTTTGGTTCTTGGTAGTATTAACATATTCCTTAGTTCTTTCAGTCTACCAGTAAGAGAATAACAATCTGAGTACTATAACAAATAGCACAACTACTTAAAAAAATACAGTTTTTAAGTACAGTTGACCTTTGAACAACATGAGTTTGAACTGTACTGGGGTCCCCCTACCTGCAGAATTTTTTTAATAGTAAATACATACTACAGGATCCAAAGTTGGTTGAATCTGAGGATACAGAACTGTGGACGTGGAGGAGCAACTAAAGTTAAACTGAAATTTCCACAGCTTAAGCGATGGTGCCCCAACCCGACGTGTTTAAAGGTTTAGAATATAATCCACTACAGATCCACAGTACATTTGCCAGAATTGAAAACCACTGATAATATGACTTATATAATCATAACGCAACAGGTTCATCCATTCTTTTTTTTTTTTTTTAACTTTGAAAGTGAAAGTCACTCAGTCGTGTCCGACTCTTTGCGACCCCACGGACTGAATAATCCCTAGAATTCTCCAGGACAGAATACTGGAGTGAGTAGCCTTTCCCTTCTCCAGAGGATCTTCCCAACCCAAGGATCGAACCCAGGTCTCCCGCATTGCAGGCAGATTCTTTACCAGCTGAGCCACAAGGGAAGCCCAAAAATACTGGCATGGGTAGCCTATCCCTTCTCCAGGGAATCTTCCCGACCCAGGAATCCAACAGGGATCTCCTGCACTGCAGGCAGATTCTTTACCAACTGAGCTATTACATGTCAGCTAAAAAATACAGTCACAATCTGAAAGTAGGAAGTTATTTTATTTGGTGGGAATGGTTAGAACTCTGAGCCTGGGAGACAGTACCTCAGTAGCTCTGAGAAAACTGCTCCAAGGAGGCAGGAGGGGAAGTCAAGCTATAAACAAGTTTGCAACAAAGGGAGCAGGCAGTCTGAACATCAAAGATCAGCTATCAAGTTAACGAATTTAGCATTCTCTGGATGGGAAGATGCAAACCTCTGGGCTTATCGAATTCATTTCTTCATGTGAACCTCAGCTATCTGGAGCCAACCCTGTTTGCTTGTTCACCTAAAGGAGTGGCAGATGCCTGCTTCTTACGTTCCCCCATCTCTTCAGCAATCACCATGAGGGGTGCTGGCATCTGCTGGATCACAGTTTTGGGAGACCTTATTCACATTCGGAGGCCAGAAATCACTGATGGCTGTGACATTTCTTGTTTATTGTTATGGCAGGAGATATTTTCACGTAATTCTTTGTATAAATTTTCTAACTTACATAAAAATAAACACATTTACCTGGTTTCAAAGTCAAATCCATATAATGTGGTATATTTAAGGCAGTTATGTTACTATTTATTGTTATGGCTGGAGATATTTTCATGTAATTCTTTGTATAAATTTTCTAACTTACATAAAAATAAACACATTTACCTGGTTTCAAAGTCAAATCCATATAATGTGGTATATTTAAAGCAGTTTAACTCGATTTATGTGCCCTCCATATATCGTTCACCTTTTAAAAATATTCTTATTTAACAACTGTTTTAATGTGTGTATTAGTCACTCGTGTCCAACTTTTGTGACCCCATGGACTATAGCCTGCCAGGCTCCTCCATCAATGGAATTCTCCAGGCAAGAACACTGGAGTGGGTTGCCATTCTCTTCTCCAGGTGTTCTTCCAGACCCAGGGATCAAACCCAGGTCTCCTGCATTGCAGGCAGATTCTTTATAGCCAAATTTATATTACATATATATTTATAATATACATATAAATATATGTATTTATATATATTTATACATATTTATATATGTTACATATATATTACATATATGTTACATACATATATGTTGTGTATTTATAACACATATATATATACAAACATATTTATACCTATTTTATATAATATACAACTTTATACAATATATAAAAATTACATATTTATAGATACATTGTATATGTGTATAAATATACATGTGTGCATGTCAATATATGTATGCATATTTATATATCTAAATTTATAGATATAAGCAGTAATATGTATAACACATTTTTCTACATTCTTTTACTCCATAGCAGTATATGGAGATATTTTTCATTCTTTTACAACTGAATAAAACTTTATTGTGTGGCTTTTTCGCATAGTATCAAACCCAAATATATTTCAAAGGGGATTGGAAATTTTAAGACTCCTTCAGTGAAGGGTCTTACACAAGTTATCTTTTTGCATTTTTGCTTGAGTATCTTTGCAATAGATTTCAATCAGAGGAATTGCTGAGTCAAAAATTAAGGACACACACCTTTATTAAATCTTGCAAAGATTTTCTTCATAATAGCTGCATCATTTTGTGTTCCCACTAACAGCATGTGAGAACACCTATTTCCCCACAAGCTTGTTGATCAAAAAACATGCTGTCAAATTGGAACTTTTGTCAGTCTAATAAAATGGAATCTCCTAGTTTCAATTTGCCTTTTACTTGTTGGGAACAAAGTTGAGAAACTTTTCCTATGTTTAAGGATCATTTCACCTCTCTTCTTTATGAACTGCTATCTTTTCTCTATAGTTGTAAGTAATTTCTCTATTTTTAAAACTTCTGCATCATAACTATAGTATTTTTTAAATAAATTGTAAGTACTTCTCTCATTTCTCATTTATCTTTGTTTTGTTTGCAGTTTTTTGTTAAAGTATTCAAGTCACTCAATTTTTTTAAGTGGTCAAATATACCAGTCTTTGGTACCTCTTTCTTTTAATCAAGTTAAAAAATGTCTCTACTCTTAGGCTACAGAGGAACATACTCAGGTTTCCTTCTAGTACTTGCATAATTTGTTTTTAAATTTTCATTTCTCATCCATTTGAAATTTTCCTATAAGTATGGTGTAAAAATGAATGGAATATTTACTTTTTATAAGTCTAGTCAGTTATCTCAACATCACTTATGCAAAGATATATATCTTTTCACCAATGATTGATATGCTGACTTTATAATAAATTTTCGTAAGGATTAGGGTCTATTTGTAGATTTTCTTATTTCCTTCTCTTTGTCTAAAAGTCATAATACACTATTTTGATCTTTATGTGTTTTAATATCAGATAGAGACACTTCACTCCACATATCATGATTCTTTATCAGGACATTCATGGCTGTACTTGCTTATTTGTTTTTCCAAATGAAATGGCTAATGAACATATTTATCCCCAGAGAGAAACAGTAAATGATAATTCTACTGAGACTGCATTAATGCATTAATTCATAAAATATTAGTATTTATATGATGTTAAAACTTTCTATGAAGCAATATAGTATATAAACACAACCCAAAACCAATTAGAGGATATAATGAAAGAGAGGACCACAATAGGATTATATTCATTTTCAAGCTTAAAAATGTTTCAAACCTACTTTAAGAAAAGCCAATAAAATTCTCCTGAAAGGCACAGGAGCAGCTAGAACAAAAGGGACAACATACTGTATTTCTACAAATACAATTCAATATCACATGAGTGTTAATCACTGCCTTCATAACTATGACTTCAGTTTTCCCCAGTGGCCTTAGAAAGCATCACTACGAACAAAGCTAGTGGAGGTGATGGAATTCCAGTTGAGCTATTCCAAATCCTGAAAGATGATGCTGTGAAAGTGCCACACTCAATATGCCAGAGAATCTAGAAAACTCAGCAGTGGCCACAGGACTGGAAAAGGTCAGTTTTCATTCCAATCCCAAAGAAAGGCAATGCCAAAGAATGCTCAAACTACCGCACAATTGCACTCATCTCCCACGCTAGTAAAGTAATGCTCAAAATTCTCCAAGCCAGGCTTCAGCAACATGTGAACTGTGAACTTCCTGATGTTCAAGCTGGTTTTAGAAAAGGCAGAGGAACCAGAGACCAAATTGCCAACATCTGCTGGATCATGGAAAAAGCAAGAGAGTTCCAGAAAAACATCTATTTCTGCTTTATTGACTATGCCAAAGCCTTTGACTGTGTGGATCACAAGAAACTGTGGAAAATTCTGAAAGAGATGGGAATACCAGACCACCTGACCTGCCTCTTGAGAAACCTGTATACAGGTCAGGAAGCAACAGTTAGAACTGGACAAGGAACAACAGACTGGTTCCAAATAGGAAAAGGAGTCCATCAAGGCTATATATTTTCACCCTGTTTATTTAACTTATATGCTCTTGCCTGGAAAATCCCATGGACAGAGGAGCCGGGTAGGCTGCAGTCCACAGGGTCGCTGAGGGTTGGACATAACTGAGCGAATTCACTTTCACTTTTCAATTTCATGCATTGGAGAAGGCAATGGCACCCCACTCCAGTGTTCTTGCCTGGAGAATCCCAGGGACAGGGGAGCCTGGTGGGCTGCCGTCTATGGGGTTGCACAGAGTCGGACACGGCTGAAGTGACTCAGCAGCAGCAGAGTACATCATGAGAAACGCTGGACTGGAAGAAACACAAGCTGGAATCAAGATTGCTGGGAGAAATATCAATCACCTCAGATATGCAGATGACACCACCCTTATGGCAGAAAGTGAAGAGGAACTCAAAAGCCTCTTGATGAAAGTGAAAGTGGAGAGTGAAAAAGTTGGCTTAAAGCTCAGCATTCAGAAAACGAAGATCATGGCATCCGGCCCCACCACTTCATGGGAAATAGATGGGGAAACAGTGGAAACAGTGTCAGACTTTATTTTTCTGGGCTCCAAAATCACTTCAGATGGTGACTGCAGCCATGAAATTAAAAGACGCTTACTCCTTGGAAGGAAAGTTATGACCAACCTAGATAGCATATTCAAAAGCAGAGACATTACTTGTCCAACAAAGGTCCGTCTAGTCAAGGCTATGGTTTTTTCCTGTGGTCATGTATGGATGTGAGAGTTGGACTGTGAAGAAGGTTGAGCGCCGAAGAATTGATGCTTTTGAACTGTGGTGTTGGAGAGGACTCTTGAGAGTCCCTTGGACTGCAAGGAGATCCAACCAGTCCATTCTGAAGGAGATCAGCCCTGGGATTTCTTTGGAAGGAATGATGCTAAAGCTGAAACTCTAGTACTTTGGCCACCTCATGTGAAGAGTTGACTCATTGGAAAAGACTCTGATGCTGGGAGGGATTGGGGGCAGGAGGAGAAGGGGACGACAGAGGATGAGATGGCTGGATGGCATCACTGACTCAATGGATGTGAGTCTGAGTGAACTCCGGGAGTTGGTGATGGACAAGGAGGCCTGGCGTGCTGCGATTCATGGGGTCGCAGAGTCGGACACGACTGAGTGACTGATCTGAACTGTCCATTTGTAAACAATCTTGGAACTATTTGAGGAAGGAATATACATCCTGCCTATCATCTGAACTTTTCATGTTATTTATAGAAAGTATCAACAAAGGAGTTCAGTATCAAAATATACTAGATGAATATCATTAGTTTGGAAAAGAATTGCAAGGTATATGGTAGAACGGGCTTCCCTGACAGCTCAGTGGTAAGGAACACACCTGCCAATCCAGGAGACACAAGTTCAGTCCCTGGTCCAGGAAGATCCCCTAGAGAATGAAATTGCAACCCACTCCAGTATTTTTGCCAGTAAAACCCCGTGGGCAGAGGAGCCTGGCAGACTATAGTTGATGAAGTCGAAGAGAGTCAGACAGGACCTTGTGACTGAACGACAACAACAAACACAGTAGAACATCCTGTCAAGAAATGCTACACTATTAATGCCACTGATGATACAGAGCATAATTTTACATGGAAAAGGGCATCAAAAACCTTAACTCTAAAAAAGCCAGATTCTAAATGCAAAGAACTTTGAGAACACCTCAACTTAGAAATCCTCAGGGGGGGCCCTGAGACCTTCAGGGTTCTGCAAAGTTAAAACATTATTTAAATGTACTATATGACTTATTTCACTATGTTGACATGCACCAAGCAATCATGAGTAAAACTGCTGGCACCATCACATGAATCGAGTGGTATCAAGCAGTCTAGTCTACTCTAGGTAGCTAAGTCGTGTCAGACTCTTGCAACCCCATAGACTGTAGCCCACAGGCTCCTCTGACCATGGGATTTTCCAGGCAAGAATACTGGAGTGGGTTGTCATTTCCTTCTCCAGGGGATCTTCCTGACCTGGGCATTGAACCCTGGTCTCCTGCATTGCAGGCTGATTCTTTACCAACTATAAGGGAAGACCAGTTATTAAGCTGTACCCGTAGTGATATTTTTCACCCCCATACACTCAGTAACAAAAATATTTGATAATAATCAGAGAGAAAAGGCAATTTCAGTTAAAAATAACCTTGAAGAAGCAATAGAAATTATTATTAGTATTAAATCTCAACTCTTTGGTATGCATCTTTTAAATACTCTGTTTGAAAGGGGGAAATATACATAAACCAGTGATACTTTGCTGGATCCAAGTAAGATGTTTTTGGGAAAAGCACACATGCAATTGTGAGTTGTGGGATGAACTAGCTAGTTTTTCATGAAGTAATATTTTTGCTTGAAAGAATGACAGACAAATAAATGATAGTTATTCAGACTGGGGATATTAGGTAGAAAATTTTTTAAATGAGCAAAGTAAGCCTGTCACCTCAAGAAAAAGAACTGACCAAATTTGTTGCCAGTGATAAAATTGGCACCTCCAAGAGAAAATTAGAATTGAAAAACTTGTATCTGCCACTACGCATGTTCCCAGTCTTCAAAGACTTTTCTGACAAGTTCCATGTTGATATTAATAAGCATAAGTTTTGGATACTGCATAATAAAATGTGCCCATATTTGGAAGATCCTCACAAATGATCCTTTCCAAATGACTAATGCTGGATGTTAAAGTAATATGCATGATAAAAGACAATTCAGATTGAAAGGTAAACCAATGAATTTTAATGCAATAGAGCAGGACAAGGTCACTGATATATGTAGCAGGTTGAATGGTGGTTCCCAAAAAAATATGTTCATGTCTTAATCGCAAGAACATGGACTTAATGATAAAAGAATGAATTACTTGTCAAAAGATACAATTACATTATGATTTTTTGAGACAAGAAGCTTATTCTGGATTATCTGGGTGGCCCCACATCCAGTGAAACTATCTTAATAAGAAAATAGAGAAGATTTTATAGGCAGTAGCTATAGATGTGAAAATTGGACCATAAAGAAGACTGAACACTGAAAAATTGATGCTTTCAAAGTGTGGTGCTGAATAAGACTCTTGAGAGTCCCTTGGATTGCAGGGAGATCAAACCAGTCAATCCTAAAGGAAATCAACCCTGAATATTCATTGGAAGGACTGATGCTAAAGCTGAAACTCCAATACTTTGGCCACCTGATACCAAGAGCCTATTCATTGGAAAAGATCCTGATGCTAGGAAAGACAGAAGGCAAGAGGAGAAAGGGGTGGCAGAGGAGGAGATGGTTAGGTAATATCACTGACTTAACAGACAGGAATCTGTGCAAACTCCAGGAGATAATAAAAGATAAGGAAGCCTGTTGTGCTGCAGTCCATGGGGTCACCAGGAGTCAGACATGACTTAGTGACTGAACAACAACAAAGAGGATAGAGCAATGTGACTACACAGGTAGAGACTGCAGTGATGAGATCACAAATCAGGCAACACCAACAGTCATCAGGGGATCAAAGAGGCAAGAACAGAATCTCTCCAAGAGCTATAGAAAGAGGGCCACCCAACAGGCACCTTGATTCCAGACTTTGGGCCTCTGCAACTGTGAGAGAGTACATTCTGTTGCCAACTATTTGGTTTGTGGCAATTTGTAGAGGGAGCAATAGAAAACAAATACAGTATTGTTGCAGTTTCCACGCTTCACCTAAACTTTAAGCAACTATCACTTATTAAACTTCAGCATAGTATTGAAAAATATTCACAATTATCTGAAAAATCTATTAAGATACTCCTCCCTTTTCCAGCTATATAAGTGTGAAAACAGATTTTCTGTGTATTTTTATTAAAATAATACATGGAAGCAGAATGATACATAATCAGATATGACAATACAGCTGTCTTCTATCAAGCCAGGTATCAAAGCAGTTTACACAAACATAAAACAATGCTAGTCTAATAACTATTTTCTACTTTGGAAAAGTGTAGTTAACTCTCATAACATTGTTTATGTTAATAAATAGTTGTATTATTTTTAAATGAATTAGTATGGCAACATTTTTAAGTTTTCTCAGTTGTGATTTTAATATAATAAGTACTAATAGATACAGCTCATTTAAACAAAATTTCTGAGAGTTCCTCAATAATTTTTAGGAATATGCCATGGCCCTAAAACCAAGAAGAATTATATTAAATTATATTAATCCATTTACTACACTTATAATTTCCTGCTTTATACATAAGAACAACATCTGAGGAAGAAACCTACATCTCTATGAATTCAAAAGACTTCCTTATTCTTGAATAAAATATGAGAAAAGGAATTGAGAGGTCAAGCATCTTTAGCAAGAAGCTAAATTTCATATACAATGTGTTCTTAAAAATTCCAAGTACTAAAAATCCTTTGACCTCTCAATTCACAAAGATATAGACAGAAAGAGAAATACAGAACTTGGGGGAAAAAAACTATTAAAAGAGTCACAGTCAGAATCTTTTGGGGCAATTCTTGTACCCTGTGAAAGGATTATACAGACAATAATACTTCAAATTCCTGTAAATCTTCCAGATAATTCATTCACACACAGAATGTCTATTCCTTCTCTTCAAACTTCTCCAAAACTCTTTCCTAGCCTTAACATGCTCTTTGACCTATGACCCTTCTCCTTTCCTCTAGTGTCTGCATTACAAAGGCCCCAGACCTGATGTGCTACCTGGAACATGCCTAGTAAGTAGAGAAGGAAAAGTTACTCAAGATTCAAAGCCAGACCAAACTTGAAGGTGAAGATGAGAGTGAAATAGAGACTCAGAACACTCATAGATTTGGTTCTGTATATATAGGCTTATATTAATATCTTCTTCTTCATGGAAGAAAGATCACTTTTTATTACTATATTATAAATCCTGTTGATTAGTTCTCAAATTTTTGAAGTAATTATACATCAAAAACAACACAAAATAATAAGAAACAATTAAATTCACACATATTGACAATGCAAAATTGATCCCTGGGTTAGGAAGATCCCTGGAGAAGGGAAAGCCCGCCCACTCCAGTATTCTGGCCTGGAGAATTCCATGGACTGTATAGTCCATGGGGTCATAAAGAGGTGGACACTACTGAGTAACTTTCACTCACTTTCACTATTGACAACGTGGAAGTGATGGTAGAGCTGACAGAAGTTGATGTCAAAAAGGAACCCAAAGTAAAGAGAAGTGTAGGATGATGTCTTCATCCTACAGTGAGTGACTCAATAAATAGTATCTAAAGCAGTGTTAGAAAACCACTTCTCAGGCCTCACCCCACACCTGTTGTTGAAGGTTTAGCTGGACTACTCTGTGGCATTGCTGCTCAGCACTCCTTTTGTGAGGCCAAGCAGCCTTGAACTGACAGGAGCCCCTCCACTGCTCTTATGATAGGTTTCCTCCTCATCCTCCTAGGGTATTCCTCTTATGCACTCCTTACATAAGAACCCTTTCAAGCTTTCCAAAACTCTGCTCTTTTGGTTTGAATCGACCACTCTGGCCTTAACCCAAGAATCTCCAAGCATTCTACCCACCAAATCTAAAGAAGGCATGTTCCCAGGTCCTGCCAGACTCTCTGCCTGCACCCTGCCTTGACCTCCCGCTGTGGTCCTGTGAGGCAGCCCTTGTACTTCCTTCAGGACTTGTGAGTAATAAACTTCTCTATTTCAATTCCCTTCTAGTCTCTTATTGAATCTTGGCTCACCATCCAATAGAGCAACATTTCAGCCCTGGGTTCTACTTAACAAACGTTAATTTAACAAAGTCACAACACTTGTTACATCACATCCTAGGGGTAGGGTCCAGCGACCTGAGTTCTAGTAAGCCCTCCAGGTGATTTTGATGCATGCTAAAGTTTGAGAACCAATCACTGTTATTTGTCAGATCAAGAAATAGGTCTAAAAATTATTGCATATGAAAAAAAGTAACCACTAGAATAACTATATAAGAGTTTCTCTAAAAAGATACATATAAGAAAACCAAGAGTGAAACACGTGAAGGAGAAGAAGGTATTGAAATACATTAATTTCACGTTTTATAGAACACCATAAAATACCAAGAGTTGATAAAGGAAAGAACATTGATAGAAATGTATTATTTACATTACAATAACAAAGTTAAAACAGTTGAAAGTGCTATACCTGAGAAGTGGACTAGAGAAGAGGCATAGGGGACACATTCATTCTTCACTGTATACCTTTTTATGAAGTTTGCTTTTTTTCTTTTTTCCCCCCAACCAAATTATTACATTATTAATGTGAAATAATGTCCAATATTCAATTTCCAGATTCCCTGGAAATCCTTACACCAATCTACATCTCAGTATTTAATTGAGCATCTATTTGTGTCTCTCATCACATCAAAGAAGGTAGATAGAGATTTCTTCTAAATGTCATTTGTACTAAGATTAGTATGCAAGGCCAGAGGACATGAAGATTTCCAGTGCCAAAGCAAAGCCTGTACCAAAGCTAAGCAGGGAAAGACTATTTATGCTATTGCAATAGGAGAGAAAGGCTCCATTATGCTGAGACAAAAGGCAGGAGGGTTTTTAAGTAATGGGGTGAACTAGTGGGAAAGTGCTGGAGGATATTCGGGGTAAATTGACCACAGAAATGTGTGGAGCAAGATTTTCAGTTGCTGTGATTAGGCCCTCTGGGTTTATTCATTGGTATCCATCAAAGTTAGGCTCCTACCTCTCCTACTGCGAGACAGAGGTGATCTTTTGTTGCCTATATCTCAAAGAGACAGTACCCTGGTCTTTAAGACATTTCCTAGGTTATATATATGGCAAAAGGCTAGAAAGAGATTTATATACATTTCAAAGGAGGCAGAGAAAGACTATACAATTTCAATTCTTCTAAATTAAATGCTTGAAGAAAAGGTAGATTAGGACCAGTAATAAGGAAGCAATATGTCTAAAGTTTAATCAAGCTGAGGGGACTGTTGAGGCCATCGGATCATCAATAACATTATTTCACATGATAAAGTGCTGCCTATGAACACACATTGGAATGATGACACACTCCCACATTTCTTCACCCATCCTAAAGAGCACTCCTGTTTAAGGACCACATATGTAGTCATCACATGAGACATTCAGGGCACATGTGCACTCTTTATCTTTTCTCTGACACCCATACCATCCCTTCCAATAGCAACCGTATTTGACTATAAACTACTTGGGGAAAGATTCTGTTGTGATTGATTTTTTTCATCTTTGAAGTGTTCATACAGTACTCTACAAATAGATTATGTTCAAACAATATTGACAAATGAATTTTCCCATCCTAAAGATACATATTAAAGAACATAGAGCAGAATCTGACAATTTGTTCAGGGCCAAAATCAATTCACAAACCACATGTATGTAATCTCATCTGTACTTGCTGTTCAACCCCTTCTATTTAGAAGTAAACCTTTTAGAGCACAGTAAACCTTTTAGAGCAAGTAAACCTTTTAGAGCACAGATCCAAGTTCAAAAGTCCTTTTGACCTTTAGATGGCAGAGAACCTACAGAGTTCAAAGCACGTAGTTCCCTGATGCCAAGTTAATGGGTTAAAAAAACTATAAGCAACCTCTATAGAAAAAATACGGAGATAACCAAAAGTAAAATTACTTGTTTGATTATAAAGTGTTACATATACACTTAGTAGATCACTTGGCAAATTGCTAACCTTTATGAGGAATGATTAACATTTTCACCATTTACCTTAAAAGCACACCATCAAAGAAAATGTCTTATTATGGGTAAGTAGATCATCTACTAGCCTATTTAGGTAAAAACATAAATGCACAGCGTTATATACACATAGACAACTTAATAAATTGAACTAATCTTCTGTGAATTATTTCAGGCACTCTTGTTCTCAGCTCAGGATGGAATGGAATTTACATCTATTTTAAACTTCCCATTACTTTCAGATAATAGACCATTTTGCTTTTTTGAAAATCATCTCCCCATCTTTTAGTCCCCCTGAATTTTTTAGCCACTCAGAACTTGTCCTTCCAGTTCTCTTCCTGATATTCTCATCGTGAATCATTCCAATATGCTTAAGGACCTTAAAACATTTTCGAGTTTCCACCAACCAAAAACAAAACAAAACAAAAAAAAACAACAAAACAAGATAAGCACACAAAAGAAAGTACCCAAAGAAATCTATATTTGTTGTCTGATACCACAAATAATTCCAAAATGTAGTGCCTTTGAACAATAAACATATGTCATCTCATAGTTTCTAAGGGACAAGAACTCAGCTGTGGCTTACCTGGGTGGTTTTGACTTCAGATCTCTTACGAGGTTGCAGTCAAGATGTCAGCCATGTCTGCAGACATCTGAAGGCTTGATTGGACCTGGAATATCTGTTTCTAAGAAAGCCCTCTAACTTTGTGCCGGTTGTTGGGAGGAGTCCTCAGGTTCCTCACCACAAGCTGTATCAGCATCATCAGCACATGGTTGCTGGATTCCCCTCGCATGAGTAATCTATGAGAGAATATAGCAGAACCACATCTTTTATGATCCAACCTCAGAAGTCACACGCCATTATTTCTGCAATATACTATTGGCTCTTCAAATAGGCATCATTTCATGTAAGAGGGAACTACACAAGGGTATGAATATCGGGAAGTGAAGATCACTGGGTATCACCTTGGGTGCCAGCTATCATAACACCCTTCTGTTATTCCTGCCTATATATATTTACTTGGTAACCAATGCCCCACTCTGGTTCTGCTGCCAGGCTACTCAAATATTTGACCTTTCCTCTCCTATTTTTAATATTTTTTAATTAAAGAATTTTTTTTGACTGCTCCTTGAGACTTGCAGGATCTTACTTCCCAATCAGTGATCAAACCCGTGCCTTCTGCAGTGGAAGTGCAGTCTTAACCACTGGATGCCAGGGAAGTCCTCCTCTTTCATTTTTAATGATTCTAATTCTTTCTTGCTCCCTTTACAATCTACTTCAGTGCACACCACTCCACAGAAACTACTTACTTAGAGATTATCAATGATATCTTTGTGCTTAACTGATGCCCTTAGACTTTTCCTGAGACATATTCTTCAATATCTTGTAATGTTTGATGTTACAAACCACCCACTCCTGAAATTCTCTCATCCTTTGGCATCTTTAGTACATTACCTAAAGGCTTCTCCCATCTCTCTGATGCCACTTCTCTCCCTCTCTCTATGAGATTCCTAAGTGCAGAGTATTAAGTTTATCCCTCTGATTTTCTTACTATAGTAAGACTGAGCTGATTACCCCTTTACTACTTTAGCTATTATATTAATATTAATTATTAATTATTATAATTATTAATTATATTAATTAATAGCCATCTATTATCAGGCCTACATTTCCTTCCCTAGTCAATCAGAGGTCCTTTACACCTGCCTTCAGGCAACTCCATTCTCTATCTGTGAAAGTGAAAGTGAAGTCGCTCAGTCCTGTCCAACTCTTTGTGACCCCATGGACACCAGGCTCCTCCGTCCATGGGATTTTCTAGGCAAGAGTACTGGAGTCGGTTGACTTTTCCTTCTCCAGAGAACTTCCTGACCCAGGGATTGAACCCAGGTCTCCCTCATTGTAGACAGACGCTTTATCGTCTGAGCCACCAGGGAAGTCTCATCTGTACACAGGCTCATTTTTTCTTCCTTCAGTGCTTCCTGGAACAATTTGGTTTATCCCATCATCTCACTATCACCAGATCAGATCAGTCGCTTAGTCATGTCCGACTCTTTGCGACCCCATGAATCGCAGCACGCCAGGCCTCCCTGTCCATCACCAACTCCCGGAGTTCACTCAGACTCACGTCCATCGAGTCAGTGATGCCATCCAGCCATCTCATCCTCTGTCATCCCCTTCTCCTCCTGCCCCCAATCCCTCCCAGCATCAGAGTCTTTTCCAATGAGTCAACTCTTTGCATGAGGTGGCCAAAGTACTGGAGTTTCAGCTTTAGCATCATTCCTTCCCAAGAAATCCCAGGGCTGATCTCCTTCAGAATGGACTGGTTGGATCTCCTTACAGTCCAAGGGACTCTCAAGAGTCTTCTCCAACACCACAGTTCAAAAGCATCAATTCTTCAGCGCTCAGCCTTCTTCACAGTCCAACTCTCACATGCATACATACCACAGGAAAAACTATAGCAGATTAGCAGAGCAGCAGTATTTTAGCTGCTAAACTTGTCTAACACAGACTCTGTACTTGGGTGCTCAGTCACTCAGTTGTATCCAACTCTTTGCAGCCTCATGAACTGTATCCACCAGGGTCCTCTGTCCATGGGATTTCCCAGGCAAGAATACTGGAGTGGGTTGCCATTTCCTTCTCCAGGGGACCTTCTCAACCCAGGGACTGCACCCACGTCTCCTGTATTGCAAGTGGCTTCTGAGCCGCCAGGGAAGCCCTAACACTGACCTTGTGTGCTTTGTCGCTCAGCCATGTGAGACTCTTTACAACCCCATGGACTATAGCCTGCCAGGCTCCTCTGTCCATGGGGATTCTCCAGGCAAGAATACTGGAGTGGAGTGGAGTGGCAGGAATACTGAAGATCCTCCAGGGGATCTTCCCAACATAGGGATTGAACCCAGGTCTCCTGCATTGCAGGCAGATTCCTTACTGTCATAACCACCAGGGAAGCCCATAACATTGACCTTGCTTCTACTATAATCCATTTGTCATATGTTTTGATGCTAAATCTCCTTTATAAATTCCTTTTATTTTTTTCATTTTCCAATGTAATAAGATTATCATCTACTGCTTTCAAATCTTAATTCCTTAGTCTAGCTGTTAATGCATATATTAATATTATCTTCCCATTTGGCTACCATACCTAATTTCTTATTCCTCTTATTTTCCTTATTTCACTTTGGTGATGATTAACCATCCATTCACTATGTTCCAAATATATAAATCTCCACATTTACCTTTTTATTCTATTTTTTTCCACAAAAGTAAATTAAAAAAAAAAACATTCATTTCCTACCAATTCATCCTATTCATTTTTGAATGTCTAGCTCAAATTCCACAATCCCATGAAATATTCTCTATTTTAGCTTATACTGGGCAGCTTGATTTTTGACTTCCTAATGCTCAATTAGGCATCCATATCTCTGATTCTTTGTTAGCCTTATTTTAATAGCTAACTTGTGCAAGTGTATAAAGACTGCAACCATATTTTACAATTATTTCCTTTAAAACATCTAAAATAGTCTACAAGTAACATGCTGAGCACATAATAGGCCATGAATAAATATTTATTGGTTAACTAAATGAGGACAATAACTAGAAAATTCCTACATCATTTGGCAGGATGACTACAGGCAAAAGACTCCTTCTCAAAATAGAATATGTTAAAGTATATTTTCCCCACGTGTCAACAAGAAAAACAAAACACTGTCTCCTAGGAGAGCCAAGCTTTAGCTCTTTAAAAGCATGTATAAAATCCACAAGACACAATTGTTAAAGGTACAACTGTTTAAATAAAAAGGCATATACACAAGATAATTGCTTCATTTAGCAATTATAGAGAAAATCAGATCACATTCCAAAAGGAATATGATGATGTCAGCAGTTGGAGAACAGTCAAGGAAAAAATCAAGCAGTAAGTTTGCTATCTTAGATTTATTAAGGGAAAGGAAATTCTTATAAAGCCAAAAAGATAAGAGAAAGCCTACATGATCTGTTACAGAAAAAAATAGTGATGCTAACTATATCACAAAAAAAATATACTTTCCTATTTCAAACATTAAAAATTTATGTTATTAAAAAATAACTATGACATATCTTTGGAAAGAGAACATATCTGTATTTCCCCCAAAGTCTCATGGCTGGTTGTGCCCTCTTTTGGAAGCAGTGTTATGTCTTGGAAACAGTATGAGTTACCACAGCCAGAGAGACCTGGGTTACTAGTTGAAGGATCTTAGGTAACCAACCTCAGTGGGCTGTGTGAGAATTAAATGAGATTACATATCTGAAAGAACCTGGCATGGTGTCTGACACACGCTGGTCAATGTGTCTTCATTTCCTTCCATTCTGCTTTGCAGAGATAAAAAGAATAGGAGGTGGACTAGCCCTAGAGTAGGAGGGAGGAGCCAGGAATTATTATCCCAGCTCAGTTGCTCATTAGGTTGTGGCAGGAATAGTCTTCCAGGTTTCATTTTCCTCTTCTTCCTTTTGGTAGTAGATGCCCCACCCCCCTGATGTTTAATTGGCACACAGGAGCCAGACAGTACTATTTCTTAATCCTTCACGGGGTTTTTAATCATTTGACTTGCAGAGCCTTTGGGGAGACTAGACACTTATCACTCACTACACACTTCTGCCCTAAGCCAGTCCAATACCCATGACTCCTTCCTGACAGCTATGGATTCTTCTGTGCATAGCCACCAGACCAGAAGATCCCTAAGGAATCTTCCAATATTCTGTAGGTTTGAGGAAACACATGGAATAATGTTCACTTCTCTGGTAATCATAATGAATTGGTGGTGTTTTTGTTTTTGTTTTTGTTTTCTAATTTTATTTTTAAACTTTACATAATTGTATTAGTTTTGCCAAATATCAAAATGAATCCGCCACAGGTATACATGTGTTCCCCATCCCGAACCCTCCTCCCTCCTCCTTCTTGTTTTGTTTTGTTTTGTTAAGAGAAAACTTGAAATAATCTAAGTTTTAAAATCATCACATCTCTTTTGCATGTTTTTAGTTGGGAGATGTATGGTATATTGGTGTCCTGTGGCTGTTGTAATGAATTACTAGCTAAAATAACAGAAATTTATTATTTTACAGCTTTGAAGGCCAAAAGTCAAGGTGTCTTCAGGGCTACACTCCCTGTGAAGGCTCTTGTTGTTCAGTCACTAACTTGTGTCTGACTTTGTGACCCCATGAACTGCAGCATGCCAGGTTTGCCTGTCCTCACTATCTCCCTGAGTTTGCTCAAACTCATGTGCATTGAGTCAGTGATGCCATCCAACCATATCATCCTCACTTATAAAATACAGGTAGTATAGATACTTCACATTCTGAAAAGGAAATAGTCAAATACCAACTTTCTCAACTATTTACAAAACATAGCATTTCAATGAAAACTTTAAGATGTTTTAAAATACCTTTTGGAGTTACAAGTTTAAATAAGAATCTTTTCAATCAATATCTTCTACTTTGTCATGTAATATTCATTATTGTTAACCATGTTCTATTTTGGGAATTCACTACTTTAATAGAAACCTTGCAAATGATTCATTTTTTTCCTGTTTAAACAACTAATACATATACACATTCTTAAAATTCAAAACAGAAAAGAAAGAATTATTCTCCTTGGGTACACCTTGCCTGATTTCTGTCTTCCCCAACAAATAACAGTTTAAAACTCCTTTCAGAATATTTTGTACACACATAAAGGGTAGTTACACAATTTTTTTATCATAAATGGAATCATGCTATACACAGCACTCAGTGAATTACATTTTCCTTTTATCAATATTTGGAAGATATTTCTTTCCAACTTAGAAATCTATACCATTATTTTTCTAACCACACAATATATGACAGAAGGAATGTGGCATAATTTATTAGTGAACATATAAGTTGCTTTCAAATGTCTGGTGTCAAAAAAAATCTTGTATTGATAATGTCTTTAAGAATGTACAGAAATCTCTACAAGATGGATTTTTAGAGGTAATGTTACTTGGTCAAAGATTATGCACATTTCCAATTTTATTGAGCCTGCTAATTTCCTCTCCAAAAAGTGTTCTACGAACTGGTCAACTGAGGCTGAAAGATAATTCTTATCTGATCAATTAACTATCTATATATACATATGTGTATGTATACACATACATATAAATTAGATGTGTAACAAGTATATTGAAATACATATATTACACACACATCATTTTTATACTATCAGGTATATGGAAGGCCACTCAGTTTTAGTTAGATAAATTAGGGAAGAATTTTCTTATGCTCATATCCTTCCTAACTCATCTATCACTGAGCATCAGGGACTCAAACAAGAAAAGAGACCCCCTTTGGGGTGCAATGAACAAAAAGTAACAGAGGAAAAAAAAATCTGTTGTTTACTGATATGATGCCAAGGCAGAATACTCTCCCAGACAAGAAATTCTCCCTCAGAATATACATGAGTCCACAATACCTAATGGATACATCCTAAGTCACTGTAGGAACTCAATCCAACAGTGCATCAGAACTCATTATGCCTTTTTCTCTAAAGTTCTAGTGTGAGAACACTTGCTAAGATCTATATGTAACTTGAATTTCAAGGTGATCTGATTTAAATGAACACAGAACCACAAATTATATATTTAGGTGCTTTTTAGCTAAACTAGGAAAGAGAATATTTTTTCATCAGGCTCAAGGTTGAATTGGAGTGACAGTTACATAAAAATTCTTATCGAAGTGCCTCCATAGCTGTGAGTCCTGACTTCAGCACTCCACATAATTATAAGATAGTAACAAAAATTATTCCAAAGCACTTGAACAATTATATGCTCTTAAAACAGGTTGAAAATGAAGGATGACATGTTTTGAGAGTAGTAGATCTGAGAGTACTTTAAAACTGTAGTGAGAAACTGTGTTTCTCAGTTAGAGAAGTATATAAAATTATTTATCAATCCATTATGGAACATCTATAGACTCAGAATTTACCATGTTCCATTAAGTAGAGAAATTCCTTCCATTAGTCTTTTCCTTATTCAGGGATGAAAACATCCTTCATCCAACCTCACTGAAGTCCAATATGCTCTCAGTTTCTACCACCTAACTCCCGCCCCACAACACATATATACACACATACACACGTCATTACCACATATTTAGCAAAATAAGGTTGCCAAATAATAAAAACATGACAGGTTGCATTGCAAGGACTTGCTTTCTGACAAAAAGCTAAGATGCATAAAACATTAAGTTGCTGCAACATTTGTTTTATTTACAAAAAAGAGAGTAGAAATGTTAATAATTCAGATATATGAAGAGTCTGCACTGAAGGTTATAATACACTGAGGATTAGAGACAACTCCAGAAGATTGCATTTAGGTAGTGAGATATTTCAGAACAAAAGGATTTGTACTAAGGGTTGACTCTATTCCAACAAACAAAACAAAGGATTATTTTTGTGATCTTTATATATTATTCTTGGAAAACTTTTCATCATTCACAGAAGAAAATCGTTTGACTGTCTTGTGATTTTTTTTTTTTAAACCAATGATCTGATACTTTTCTTGGCAGGTTTTCACTTTACTGAGATGTAATTAATGGTCAATAAAATGCATAAACTTTAAAAGTTCAGTTTGATGAGCCATGACAATTATATACAGCCAAGCGACCACCATTCAAAATACATACAGTAGAACAAATGTTCCCCTATACTCCTTTCCAGTCACTTCTCTCCCTCCTCCTACATCTTAATATGGGATTTCTACCACCATAGATTACTTTGGTCTCTGTCTGGTTTTCATATATATGAAAGCCTATAGTATGTGCTCTTCTGTGCATAGCTCCTTTTGTTAGGTATAATGTTGATGTGTATGCACATTGTTCAGTGTATCAGTAGTTTTTCATTACTAAGCAACGTTCAATTCTATGGATATACTACAATTTGTCTATCAATTTTTATATTGTTAGACATTTGGGATGATCCTAGTATAAGGTCATTATAAACATGGCTGCTATAAACATTTTTCTACAAGTCAAGGTGAATACCTCTGAGTACTACTTATTCCTAGGTCACAGGGGAGATGTATGTTTAACTTTTTAAGAAACTGCAAGTTTTCCTAAGCAGTTTTACCACTTACACTGCTATCACCATTGTATGAGAGGGTCTACCATCAGTCTATTTTAGCCATTCCAAGGCATGTTTAGTAGTATCTCATTTTTATTTTAGTTTTTATAGCCTGATGTGTGTGCTTTGTCACTCAGTCATATCCAATCCTGAGACCTTTTGGACTGTAACCTGCCGGATTCCTCTGTGGGATTTTTCAGGCAAGAATACTGGAGTGGTTTGCCATTTCACTGAGGGGATTTTCCTGACCCAGGGATAGAACCTGTGTCTCCTGTGTCTCCTCTGTAGGTAGGTTCTTTACCTGCCGAGTCATCAGGGAAGCCCTCTAACTAAAGACATCGAACACTTTTAAAACATACTACTTCTGTGAAGTATCTACTCAACTCTATCACACACATTTCTATTTGGTTATTTGTGCTTTTATAGTTAATTCGTAGGAATTCTTTATGCATTCTGTATACAAATTCTTTGTAAGATACTCTTAATCTTTTCAGTTTACATTGTATGTATTCATTTTTAGTGGAGTTCTTTTGATGGGCAGAATTTTTAAATTTTTCCTAAGTCTAATAATCAACTTAGGTTTTATGATTTCTGTGTCCTGTACAGGAAATCTCTATCTAAATTGTGGTCATGTAAGTATTTTTTCTCTTTTTTTTTCTAGAACTTTTTGAATCTGGTTTTATGCTTAGATCTATGACCAATCCAAAATTAACTTTGTGTATGGCATGAGACGAGAGTCAAAATACATTTTATTCCATGAAGATACCAAGTTGTTCTGCAATGTCTGTGAAAAGCCTTTCCCCCAAAATAGCTTTGGCAAAAAAAATCAGTAAATGAAATATATATGGGTCTATTTCTAGACTTTAGTCTGTTCCATTATTCTATTTGTCTATGCCTAGACCAATACCACTGCCTTGGTTGCTGTGTATTTATAATAAATTTTGAAACCAGGTAAAGTTTTCCAACTTTTGTTCTTTTTCAAGGCAGTTTTATCTATCCTATTTTCTTTGCATTTCTGTATATATTTAGAACCATCTCATCTACTTCTTCAGAATAGCTTGTTGACTTCTTGATAAAGACTGCATTGAATGTATGTATCTATTTAGAAAGTAAAGATATCTGACAGCAAGGTTTTACTTTCCAATCTAGAAACATGGACTATCTCTACATTTTCTTAGGTCTTATTTAACTTCTCAGTAATATTTTAGTATAGAGATCTTAAATGTTTTTCATTAGACTGATTTTTCTTATTTTCATATGCTATAGTACATTTTGGGGGGGTTTTTGTTTTTGTTGTTTTTTAATACAAATTTATTTATTTTAATTGGAGGCTAATTACTTTACAATATTGTATTGGTTTTGCCATACATTTTTAAAGTGTTATTTCCCAATTGGTGGTGAGTGGAGACATGCTCTACAGTGGGGATCCCTTGTAGTTCTAATCTATTACAAGAGGCCATCCATGCCTATTAAACATGTTAGCAGTTCAGCTGAGTTTTCCCCTCTCCTTTATTTAGTAGACATTTTTCCCAGTGATAAGAGCAGTGGTAATACTCTCTTATCCTGTAAAGGGATCCTTACACTCTGATGTTTTATTTGTTTGGATTTCTTTATGTGCTCAGCTTTATGACAGGATATTTTTTAACTATGATGTTTATAGTTTAACTGGTTTGTAATTTGGTTGTTAATTTGAGACCGAAGTTCTGTCACAACTTTTTATGTTCAAACTAAAAACCTTTTGGTGAATTTTTTAATACTTATAGAACAACCTTCCTTATTACTATGCCTGAAAGAGCAAAAAAAGAAAAGTATCAAATAGCACCCAAGAGTCCATGCAATCATGATGAAGACTAATCACGAATTTGACCTTTTTTTAATCTAAAGCCCATAATGCAACCTTTCATGAATAAATTATCCAAGTCTTCTCCTAAAGTTGCCTTTGAAACCACGTTGCAAACTATTACTTCTTCTAATTGGCTATTTATTGACATACTACTCCTCTGTACAATATCACTACTTCATTTTTTTCTTTCTGATATTCTAAAAGCACTTGTTTGAAGTTAAGAGCTCTGTTAATGTCTACAGGGGTCTCTTTCAGAGGCTGTTATAAAAATTGAAATCTAGATAAAAGAACATCCTGAGGAAATAATCAATGAGAAAAGAGTGAAAGTCGTCAACCAAGCAGTCTTTCAGATGCAGGCGGTAGTGTGAGGCCTGGAGTTGGACTCTGATTCCAGCTCCTGGAGTTAAGAGAAATAATACAGCATCTCTCTGCTGAGGCTCAAAAAGGTCAAAGTTGCTCAATGATGCTACGTCACCACTATTACCATTTCTCTCCAAACTACTCTCCAACTGACTTAACCCCCTCCAAAATACCTTCTGCATCTACCGCAACTTAGATTCAACAGAGAAAAACTCAAGGTTGACTCTTAGATTCATCCCACCACAACCACCCCAAAACTTTGCCCAATTCCGGTCCTGTAAATCAAAACTCTTGATGCATAGTTTCCATAGTTATTTCTTAAATCATTTTAATGGAAGATGAAAAATTCCTTAATAAGAACTTGCACTCAGAGTGACTGTCATTTGATCTGCTAATGCTCAAATTATGGTAGGCCCTATGAAAAGACTCATAATCCGTGATTTCTGGCCTATTGCTGAAAAGTAATGGCACCTAACCAGATTCCCAAAGACCAAACATTTATCTTCATTCTCAATACAAAAACTCTTTAGAGAAAAAATTGTGCTACTCCCTTCATGCTGAATCTCATTTCAGACCCATGTTCCTTACTATAGCCCATGTGTAATTATTTAAATGTCATGAAATCCTGCACATGTGTTTGATAGAGTAATTGAAATTACTTCATGTAATTTATTTTACTTTCCGTGATGGAAATGTGTGCACATAAATGTCACTGCACTGTCAACGCACTTAATGGCAGCTGCGTATATCCTTTGAGGGTTTCTCGTCAGTGGGGATTTTACCTTCCAAATATAATAAAATTTCTCTCTTCCTACACACATGTGGACTGAAGCACCGATTAGTGTATATTATTAGTAAGAAATTCCCCCATGTGATTCTTTGACCACAGAGATGAGGCCAGGACTTCACTGGGGCCAAATTATTGCTTTAACAGGATTTCTGGAATATTTTCACAAATGATACAAGTGGTTCTTTTAAAATCAAGACTGCAGTAGCACATGGTGCCCTTTTTGGAAGCAATTTTTGCATACCAAGAGCAGATGCTTCTATGACTTGAAGTTGGTAGGCACTGAAAGACAGCAAAACTGACACAGGAATAATGAGCCAGCATCTCACCAAAATAATTTTTGTCAAGGGTTCTGTGCCTTAGGATCTCACTTCTTACATTTGCCTATGTATCTTGCACGGGTGAAACCACAACCTGCCTTTGCTTGAGGAACTTGCCTTTCTACCTTCTTACTAAGCACAGCTATATGAAGAGTCTTTGACTGATCTGATAGAAAGTTGACATTTTTTCTCTATCATTTGTAAAGCATAAAGCAAGAAGCTTCTTTGTAATTTAACAAGAAAAGACTCTTGAGAGTCCCTTGGACTGCAAGGATATCCAACCAGTCCATTCTGAAGGAGATCAGCCCTGGGATTTCTTTGGAAGGAATGATGCTGAAGCTGAAACTCCAGTACTTTGGCCACCTCATGCGAAGAGTTGACTCATTGGAAAAGACTGATGCTGGGAGGGATTGGGGGCAGGAGGAGAAGGGGACAACAGAGGATGAGATGCCTGGCTGGCATCACTGACTCGATGGACGTGAGTCTGAGTGAACTCCGGGAGTTGGTGATGGACAGGGAGGGCTGGCGTGCTGCGATTCATTGAGTCGCAAAGAGTCGGACACAACTGAGCGACTGATCTGATCTGATCTGCTGCTTTCATGTAAGCATATTAAACATTGTTTCATAAAATAATCAAGGATTTAGTCTTCCTTCACTCTGAGTATCTACCTGAAATAAAATTTTCAGTTTGAGAAGGAATACGATAATCTTTATAGTTGATCTGGGCAAATATTTCTCTTAGACTAACTGGGGAACAATGATGATAGACTATTCTAGCAAAGTTAAAAAAGGATGCGGTTTCTTCCCATGGTGTAATCTGAGAAGGGGTATTGTTATTCTTTCTACTGCAAAATGATTTCTATTAAAAATTGGTTTATTATTTTTAGTTAATTACATGTTTAGGTTTGAAGACAAGTGAATCAAGTACCTTATTAAATGTAGTTACTGAATTATTTTGGTTACTTATTCACATCAATGGAATTGACTTTTGTATTACATATCAAAAGGAACTTTCTCAGCAGATTAGTATGTAAACCTCTAGAAAAAATTTTCTAAGTGAAAAAAATATATATGCTTATGTATACAAACTTGCACATTGTGAGGATTACAAATGTTAAATGACTTACAGGGAACAGAAAATCACTCTGAACTTTGCTATTTCAATTTTAAACCCACACTGCACAAAAAACATAGACGTATTTATTGTCATGATGAAAGTTCCCTTAAATATCATGATTTATTATATGTATTAGCACCACTCATTTTCTTCGGTAACCCACATTTACTAGTTATAAAATATCTTTATGTGAGTAAAGGAACAAAGCTCTCTTTTCTGTTTGGATTGCAGGAATTCAGCCTTCATAATAATGCAGCCATCAAATAAATGAAGACTAAGTTTCTAGGTTGGACTCTCAGAAGTACCACTTAGACAAGATAGCCTGAGCCACTGCATTTGCAATTTGCCCTAATACCCCTTCATCCCTCCACACAGATAAGGGCCCTACTGGGCAAGACTCCGGGGCCAGTAGCTGGAAACAGCTACTGAAACAATCTTAGCATGTTTCCAGGACTTGAACAGGTCTCTTACCTGCTACATCCTCCAGAAGGTAAGCAAAGCCATCATTGCAAAGCCAGAAAGTGGCCAGAAGATGTGCAAGAAAGCAGCTATAGATGAAGCTTGCCTTCAGGGTCTGGACAAGGCACCCGGCACCTTGTGATGCAAGGGAGAGAACTTGGTGGATGAGTAAGCACCATGGGCCACATGTCTAGCTCTCCCTGAGAAGCTCCAAGTATTGTAAGAATTTCAAGTTCTAACTGATCTTACAATTTATTGTGAAGGCATATTCAAAGTAGGAAGATAGCACATTTTTTTTATAATTCTGTTTGCTTCATCTGTAACTTTCAAATCTTTAGATATATGGTATATCAATCTTTATTTTTAATTGTACCTCTAGCCCAGCAGAAGTTAAGACTAGGAACAGACTTGTCTTTTAATAAAGACTCCAATATCCCTGAGCATGATTACCAGTTTTTCATTTCACTGTAGCATCATCTCTATCATAAGCTCTAAAAGAATAAATAGAACTAACTACGTATACATAATACATCATAAAAGCCACAATATGCATGCAAAGGGCAAACATGCTGCATACATATATTATCTGATAAAGAACAGTAAAGAGCACAAATGTATTATTCATGACATGAAATGCAATGATTAATAACCTGCAAAGCTACATTGCTTCCTACCTGTGGACATAAAATGATTAATTTTTTTTAAAGTATAGAATGTGACTCCACAAGCTATATTAACTAAAATTTAATAACTTCAACAGAAGCCATGAAAAAAGAACAGCAGACTAAAAAATGAACTGAACTGTGTTCTCTCAGTTTCAAAATATATATATTTACAGTCACATTTTTCTTATTTATTAAAATTGCTAAATCAAAGGATATGTAGATACAAAGAACACACAGGTGTAACTTGAGAAAGTTCAAACACTGAAAGAGGGATTTTGCCATTCAAAGTGTCTTTGCCACAATATGCTTCTCTTCAAAATGTTTGCATGAATTCTTTACAGAACAGTGGATCAAATGGACCACAGTGGACCAATAAGAGAGGCAGAGACTATTTGTACTAACATGTGGTATGTGTCGAGGACCTGACTTTTAATTTTTAAGCGTATCTCTGCCTGATTCTAGAGCTATAAGAAATTTGCTTGAATTGAAAGGATTGAGAAAACTAATGTTCATGAAGTGAAACAGTCTTTTTAGCTGGTGCCCAAAGTCTTACACCCAAATGGTCCACTAAAGTAATATACAAATGATACTTTAAAAATGAAATATTTAATGATTCAAAAGAATCACTGAGCTGAGCCTAAATTTAAAAAACTAAGATCATAGTATCTGGTCCCATCACTTCATGGCAAATAAAAGGGGGGAAATTGGAAGCAGTGACAGATTTTATTTTCTTGGGCTCCAAAATCACTGCGGATGGTGCCTGCAGCCATAAAATTAAAAGACACTTGCTCCTTGGAAGGAAAGCTATGACAAAACTAAACAGTGTATTCAAAAGCAGAGACATCACTCTGCCAACATAGGTCCATCTAATCAAAGCTATGGTTTTTTCCAGTAGCTGTGTATGGATGTGAGAGTTGGACCATAAAGAAGGCTGAGTGCCAAAGAATTGATGCTTTCGAATTGTGGTGCTGGAGAAGACTCTTGAAAGTCCCTTGGACAGCAAGGAGATCAAACCAGTCAATCCTAAAAGAAATCAACCCAGAATATTCATTGGAAAGACTGATACTGAAGCTCCAACACTTTGGCCATCTGATTTGAAGAGCCAACTCATTGGAAAAGATCCCGATGCTAGGAAAGATTGAGAGCAGGAGGTGAAGGGGGTGACAGAGAACTATATGGTTGAATGGCATTACCAACTCAACTGACATGAGTTTGAGCAAACTCCGGGAGATAGTGAAGGACAGGGAAGCCTGGTGTGCTGCAGTCCATGGGGTTGCAAAGAGTCAGACATGACTTAGCAACTAAACAACAACAAAGCCTAAACTTATCATGGTAAAGAGTAATCTGGCTACCAACAACAACAGAAAAAAAAAAAAAGCAGCATTCTGTGCATATTCTCTGCCCTTTTCAAAGGGATCACAAAATCAAAGCGTTTAATGTCAACTCGTTTTCTATAATATGAAGAATTTACTTACTCAATTACTGTTCATATTTATTTAACAATTATTATACAGTACACCAGAGAAGGCAATGGCACCCCACTCCAGTACTCTTGCCTGGAAAATCCCATGGATGGAGGAGCCTGGTGGGCCGCAGTCCATGGGGTCGCTGAGGGTTGGACACGACTGAGCGACTTCACTTTCACTTTTCACTTTCATGCATTGGAGAAGGAAATGGCAACCCACTCCAGTGTTCTTGCCTGGAGAATCCCAGGGATGGGGAAGCCTGGTGGGCTGCCGTCTATGGGGTCGAACAGAGTCAGACACGACTGAAGTGACTTAGCAGCATACAGTACATATGTGCCAGAAGTTCTTGTAAGCACTTTATAAATAGAAACTATCAAAATCATAAGAATCCTCTGAGGTTGATACTATGACTAGGTCTATTTTATAGGTAAGGAAACAAAGGAAGAGAGGTTAAGTGACTTGGTCAAGGTCACACAGCTCTGAGTTGTTGTTTAGTCACTAAGTTGTGTCCAACTCTTTGCACCACACGGAATACAGCATGCCAGACTTAGAGTGCAGAGCTAGAATTCATACTAAGACCAACTGCTCCAGAGTCTGAACTCTTTAACTGCTATGCAATGCTGACCATTTTTTGCATTTCTCAGGACTTTATTAACAGAAGTGAAAGAAACAAACAACTAATTCAAGAAATTTAAAATAGTAGTAGAAAAGATCTTGTTATATATAACCATTAAGTCCATGGATTTTTGGTGGACTTGATCCAAGTTTCACACAAAGCCACTGGAACAACCACACTCTTTTCCAATGGGTGGTTTAAGAATGGCCCCCAAATTCCATAATCACTGTTTTTTTTTATACTAGCAATCTCAGGCAAGAAGTGTCTTCCTTCATCTATAATTCCAAAAAGTCCTCAGAAGAGCTCATGCTTGGACCACGTTACAATCTCTAATTGAATTGCCATAGCTGGTAAGGAGGACAGAGTACAATGCTCTGGTTACCCAGACCTAAGGCATATATACCAGCTGTGGTTACTGAGAGTCAATGACCTCAACCTGAATCTTAAGGAATTTTCTCCCACCATAGGTGCTATTTACAAGAATAGAAAAAGATGCTGAGCAGGAAGAAACTGCATGACATGAGTAAAAGATTTCATTCATTAAAAGGATTTCAACCGATATTCAAACATACAAGCTATTTTAAGTTATCCTGTTGTTACAATAATACTTTTAAAAATACAACAGAATATACAAATACAAATATTTTCTAAACACATTGATTCCACTTTCAAATGTATTTTACACAAAGCCCAAAGACTTCAATTCTTAAATTTCACTATGATCATTTAACTACAATGAATAAAAAATTAGATTTGCTTCTATTACCACCAGACCCTGTTAGTACAAAATCTTTTGCTTGAAATTTCCAAAATCAGAAGCAATAGTACCCATTATTGAAAACTTCAGCTGTTTTGCTTCAAATATTTGAATTCTGTATTCCTTGTGTTTTTTGAAAATACAGAATATTAATATGTAGAATTTACTGGCATGTCTATACAGATGCTTTTTTTGGAAAAAAGTTAAAGGCACACCTCAAAATAAATGAAAATCATGATCAATAGGCAGTAATGACTTTATGAAGTACATATGCCAACAAAAATTTTTCTGCAGTTAATTTGAACTCTTCTCTGTGATTTATGTGGTTATCTATATTAAATTGCATAAGAAAGAATATCCTAAAATAAGAGAGAGTAGAGGAAGGAAGAAAAAATAATTTGCAGTTGTAACCAGAAGAGAAGAATAGAAGTCCTAGGGCAAGGCACTCTGTGAGGTATTCTTCTCACATTCCTTTAAATGCACCCGTTGATTGGGAAGACAGCAACTACTTGAGTCAAATGACTTTCCAATTTCACGGAAGTACAATAGTGTAGGAAAAAGTTTCAAATTGCAGTAAGAGTTTAGCTTAGATCACAAAGAAATCATTGTAAAAATAATCCTTCAACTGATAAAGAATAACTTTTGAAAGGAAGAATAATACTTCAGAGCACATACATTTCTCACCAGCAAAACAAGATCCCTTTTCTGATTATTTAATTTGTTTTAAGTTGAGATGTAGGAATTCTTTCAACAGTTTCAACATTAACAAGGGCACGGAGATTGTGTTAAGATATTTGCTAATATAGACATCATTACTTAATCTTTTAAAAGATAATGCAACAATTCCCTTTAATTCCAGATTAATTTTCTTTTCTAAAGCAATTTTGAAATATGAAATATGTTAACTGCCTTCTGCATAATATTTTTAAGACTCAGTACACTTTTTAAAGAAATGTATTTTTCTTTCCACACAATTCAAAAATGGCAGAAAATATTTTACTCAGACTCAAACAAAGCTCAGATGGAACCCCAACATGTCAGGCAAATATTACTTTTCATATTCCATGGGATTTTCTTCTCAAAAACATAGTTTCACTGATTCTCAGGTATTCTCAACTGCTCCCTCCCAAGACATGATGAAGAGTGGA
This sequence comes from Bos grunniens, assembly GCF_055505025.1. NCBI lineage: Eukaryota > Metazoa > Chordata > Mammalia > Artiodactyla > Bovidae > Bos > Bos grunniens. The sequence goes on along the minus strand of NC_141168.1, from coordinate 46,191,121 downwards.
AGAAAGACAAATGCCATAGAGGATTAAATAGTGATACAGAATAATAATCAAAAAGGCAAAGATCAGTCTTACTTACTAATGAATTCTATCCCTGAGTATCTATTGCATTCTTACAACTGGTCTGGCTATATCATCTAGAAATGTACAAAGCAAACAAGTAAAGGATGAAGAAGCAGAAATGATTGACTACATAGTTTGTTAGTGGTTTTGTACCAAGAGAGCTATGTTTAGGGAGAATTATTCAGCAAATTATTTTCAGGATGTAGAGAACCAGGGAGAAACTAGATAATGAAAGGACCTGGGAAGGGAAGGGACTGGAACTCACATTTATTGAGAAAGTCCCATGTGAAAGCACTGTGCTTCGTGCTTTCATTGTAAAACAATTTCCCTCAGTAGTGGTTATTCAGTGGATTTGGCAATCATGATTATGTTCAAAACTAGGTAAGAATGTCACCAGCTTCATGTGACTCTCTGCAAGAAATCTAGAGGAGTTGGGTGTTAATGAGAAAATTGAATTTAGACTAATTAGTTTCTGAAATGGGTGAAGGAGGATGGTGAATAAAAATGATGTATAGAGAGCAACAAAATTCCTACTGAGGGTTTCTTCTGGGAAAGATAATGCATTAGAAACCCATGAGTCTATTCCAGTTCCCCAAACCAGAAACCAGCTGTGGTTGTACCAAAGCTGTATCTTGTACCAAAGAGATACAAGAACACTAATAACAAGGGATGGTAACCAACCCTAACATAGGAATACCTATAAGATATAATCCAAACTGAATAAAAGAAAGTATAGGCTGATGCACAATTCTTTTAAAACAAACCAACACAGAGTAATGCTGCAAGAAGTAAGCAATTTTGTCAAGCTGCTTTAATTTGAAGCAGTAAAGGCTGGAGGAATTGCACTGCCATGGCAAAGACATGAGACATACCAATGGTTCCCTTCCTCACAGAACTCTAAGGACATGAAGGAGAATTTACAGTGACTGACACATCCCTAAAGGGATGAGGGATGTACCAGCCCTCATCTGAGCAAGTTGAAAAACCATGTAGAAGGATTATTAAGAGCTAAACCCCAGAGCCAAATTCTGCAATTTTGGACAGATTAAAGAGAAAACAAGTAAGGAACACTGGCCTTTAGTTGAAGTCATTTCAACAGATACCGAGATTAAAACTTACAGAAACAAAGTTACCACAAATGCTGATATTCCCACCCTTCCTCAGCTAGTTAATAACTAAACGTGTGGCATTTACCTATAAAATCTGGCATTTCAGTTAATTATGTCTGTTATGTTAGCTACTTTGAATTTTTTATTGGAATATAGTTGATTTACAATGTTGTGTTAGTTTCAGGTGTACAGCAAAGTGAATCTGTTATACGTATACATAGCCACTCTCTTTTAAGATTCTTTTCCCCTATAGATCATTACAGAGTAATGAGCTCCCTATGCTAAACAGTAGTTATTAACTGTGTATTTTATATATAGTAATGTCTATGTGTCAGTCTCAATCTCCCAATTTATCCCTCCCCACCTCTACCCATGCAACCGTAAGTTTATTTTCTACATCTTTAACTATTTGTTTTGTATATAAGTTCCTCTGTACATTTTTTTTTAGATTCCACAGGTCAGGAATATCATGATATTTGTCCTTCTCTATCTGAATTACTTCACACAGTATGACAATCTCCAGGTCCATCCATGTTGCTGCAAATGGCATTAATTCATTCTTGTTATGATCGGCTAACAGTCCACTGTATATAGATACCATATTTTCATTACCCATTCCTCTGTTGATGGACATTTAGGTCGCTTCCATGTACTGGCTATTGTAAATAGTGCTGCAATGAATATTTGGGTTTTCTCTGGATATATGCCCAGGAGAGTGGTACCTGGGTCATATGAGAGCTTTATTATTAGTTTTTAAGGAACTCTCATGTTGTTCTCCATAACATCTACACCAGTTTACATTCCCACTACCTCAACATAATAAAATCCATATATCACAAACACACAACAAACCTCATTCTCAATAGTGAAAAGCTGAAAGCACTTGCTTTAAGATCAGGAACAAGACAAGGATGTCCACCCTCACCACTATTATTCAATATATTTTTCAAAGTCTTAGTCATGACAATCAGAAGAAAAATAAAAGAAATCTGAATTGGAAAAGTAAAATTGCCATTACTTGCATATGACATGATACTGAGAGAATCCATTCTTAGGCAGGTTGATAAGAAGTCCAGGGGTCCCCAAGGAGAGTGGGGTCTGGAATTCTCAAGGAGGAAAAAAGAACAAATGTTTATTTTCTCTCTACATTCCTTAGAATTATATAACAATAATGTATCCTGCTGGAGGACAGTCTCTGGAAAAAAAAAAAAAAACCTTCTGGCTAATCCTGTTATCTTAAAATGTAAATTATGGGAATGGGTCTAGTGAGCTCTTTACAACCTCCACACATTCTTTTGATTCACTGTAATAAGTAATTTAAAAGTATATAATTCCATTGCTAACACTAGTGATGGGGTACTCTTTCTGCCCTCTTCTGTTGTCTATGTCAGAAGCTTTCTCTATCCCTTTTATACTTTAATAAAACTCTATTACACAAAAGTTCTGAGTGATTAAGCCTTGTCTCTGGCCCCAGATTGAATTCTCCCCCAGAGGCTAAGAATCCCGGCGTTTTTCATGGTTCAGCAACAACCTTTCAATACCATATATAGAAGACACAAAAGATGCTACCAGAAAACTATTAGAGCTCAATGAATTTTGTAAAGTTGCAAGATGCAAAATTAATACACAGAAATCTCTTGCATTCCTATACACTAAGAAAGAAATCAAGGAAACAGTCACAAGATCGATCAAGGAAATAATCACATTTACTATGGCATCAAAATACTGGAGTAGGTTGCCATTTCCTTCTCTAGAGGACAACTTCCTGACCCAGGGATCAAACCCAGGTCTTCTGAAATGCAGGCAGATTCTTTACCATCTGAGCCACCTGGGAAGCTCCTTTCAAAAAGAATAAAATACCTAGGAATAAAACTACCTAAGGAGGCAAAAGACCTGTACTCTGAAAACTATTAGATGATGATGAAAGAAATCAAAGATGACACAGATGAAAAAATATACCATGTTCTTGGATTGGAAGAATCAATATTGTGAAAATGACTATACTATTCAAAGCAGTTTACAGATTCATTGCCATCCCTATCAAATTACCAAAGGCATGTTTCACAGAATTAGAATTAAAGAAATTGACAATTTGTATGGAAAAACAAAAGACCACAAATAGCCAAAGCAATCTTGAGAAAGAAAAACAGAGCTGGAGGAATAAGGCTCCCTGACTTCAGACTATACTACAAAGTTACAGTGATTATGTTAAATTTTTAAGACCTTGGTAAAAAAAAAAAAAAAAAAAAGGAGAATCCACCTCACTTCTACTATTCTGAAGCAAATAGCACATCTAATTAAAAATTTACCCAGGAGAATGTCAGTCAGACAAAAACTTATGAAGAAAAACTACAACATAAAAAGTGAAAGCAAGCATAACAAGCAAAGTAAGATGTAAAGGTATGCCTTTGAAGCTACATTACAGGAAGCAAAAGAAAGCTTTTAAGCATATATATAATGGATAAGCAAAAAGATCCTACTGCATAGCACAGGGCACTATATTCAATACCCTAAAATAAACTATAATGGAAAAGAATATGAAAAAGTATCTATATGTATAACTGAGTCAGTTTTCTCTATAACTGAGTCACTTTAGTGTATAGCAAAAACTAATACAACATTGTAAACCAACTATACTTCAATAACATAAAATTTAAAAAAAGAAAAAAAAGAAAACTAAGTAAAAACTGCTTTGCTCTCCCAAGAAAATTAAATAGACTCAATGAGAGATAAACTCACATAAAATGGAATATGACAGGGTTAAGTCAAAAAAAGAATATGAGAGTTAAGCCAAAAAAAAAATTTTTTAATCTCCAAGGAGTTTTAAGTGGTATTAGAAGCTATATAAGCTTAGAAGCTATTGAAAAGAAAAGTAGAATCAACATGTCAAAAATCCAATCACTGCTTTGGATGAGAGGCTTTAAAATTCACCCAGAATATGGGGTAAGGGAAAAATATGAGAGACATTGAGAACAGACAGAAGAAATCCAACATTTAGGAATATGATTTCCTGCAGAAGAAAACAGAACAGATGGGATGGAAATAATAACCACAAGAGTATTAAAAGAACCTATATCTGACCAAATCTACAGCCAAAAAGTATTTACCCTGCTCTAGGTGAAATTATTAAATGAGAACTGTCACCTCATTTCAACCTGGTGAAAATATTCAATTTTAAGAGCAAAGAAAAAGGCCTGCAAGCATCTAAAGGGAAAAAATTTTTCATCTATAAAAAAAAAGGAAAGCAATTTGATCACATAGTTTTTTCTCACTGACCACATTAAATGTTATATAACTTCTATCAACATTTGTAAGTATCAAAGTAGAAGGGTTCTGACTCACGAGATCTATAGTCTGATAAATTGTCATTCTGGAAAACAAGCAAAGGAAAAAACTTTCAGATAAAAACATGATGTGAAAAGTACATCATTTATGTGCCATTGCAGTGGGTGAGTGTGGAAGGCAGCTATTTGAAGATATACACCAATAAACTAAAAATGAATAAAAACAAACAGCCCATAAATGAGGAATTTGCTGATGGGCATTAAATATACAAACCCACACATGCGTGTATGTGTGCAAAATCATGATGATTATGGAAAACATACAGCAAGTTAAATAAGAGATTGAAGAAACTGAAAGTTTGCCAACACTTCATCTTAAGAAGTTGAACAGTTACTGAAGTTGATATCTTGAGTAATACAGAATCCAAAAAGTTTTTTCAAGTCTTAATATCGATCTCTATCAATTTGGAGGCTTTCCACATTACAGAAGAGAAAAATATCAAAGGAACTCCCGCCATAAAAGAAAACAAAGCAAAGAGGTAAGAAGCATCAAAGAAATAAAAAAAAGGTTGCAATAGCACTAAGAGACAAGTTCAAGCTAAAAGCTTCAAAGGAACAAAGAATGTTACTTTTATGAACAAAAGAACAATGCTCAAAGGCTATAACTGTCATCAGTTTTATGCATCAGATAAAGACTAAAACATAAAGCAAAAAAGAGTTGGAAAGAGAAATTGACATAGTAATACAGTAAGAGCTCTCTTAACCGTCTCTATAAATTAACTGACAATTTATATTCTTCTGCAAAATATGCTGACATACCCTTAGCAGTCTAAATACTGACCACCAATGCATTGCCCTCTCTGCATGCTCATACCTTTCTACCCCCATAAATTGAGTTGGATGCTTACCAAGGGTCGATCATATTTGTTTCCAAACATGCTTATGTCTGTTGTACTTGATATTGACATTGGATCTGATATTGTATATTAAACAGCATATATTAAATGTGAAAATAGGGTTTATACTTCATTACAACTTAAAGAGTTTGTAAAGCTTCTATCAATGTGACTCTAAAAATTCCTCTCAAATTATATGTGGGGACACAAAGGTAAGTTATTGGGAGATCAGACATTAACTGTAAAAACCTAGATATTATTCTATATGCAAATCACTTATAAAAAGTGTCTTTAAAATCTCTTTCCACTTTAAAAAATCTGCATTTAAAAATGACAGACCTTTCAAGTGGATGTGGTTTAAGCCAGACAAATAGAACTCCAATACAGAGCCCGTACCCTAGGAAAGACTTTGACTCTTCATCAAAAGATTTGCAACTAAATATCTATCTGTGTTTTAAACCAAAATAATACGTCTTCTATGTTTTTCTTGTTTATCCCCTGTCATAACAGGCATTTTGGATTAACTGATTTGCTCCAGTCCTCATGTTAGATAAACATTTACTGTTCCACAATATTTTAATACTCCTTTCTCAGTATTTGATAGATCTGTCAAAAGTAAAATGACTCTATGGAGATAATGACTGGTAACAAATATAACTAATAAATTTGGTTTTAGAGATTTATGCACATACCTGCAAAGAAATAATATTAATATTCATTTTTAAATGTCCCTTGACCATATATAAAATCTGGTCGCATATTAGACTAAACATAAAAACATAAATCTTTAAAGTTAACAATATTAGGATCTACATTCTTTGACTATGGTGTAAAGATCCTGAAGCTAGAGAATATCTTGTGTGTTTGAAAACAGTAAACCTGGGGGCCATTAGAAGAACTTCAGCTCACATTTGAGACAGAAGTAAAAAATCTGTACTATTTTTGCTGATTTTTTTAAATTTGCATAGTGTGAAACATATGTTGTAAGGATTTTAATGAACACATAAGAGTCATATATTCACCACTCCAGCACCATTCAGAAGAGTGATCTATGTGGTTTATAAGCTTAATCTGGTAGCTTCACCACAAATAGGATTGCTGAGTCAAGGATATGAACAGGGAAACCAGTTAGGAGCTTGCTGGAAAAAACCATGGGTGATACGTGGCTTGGACCACAATGGTGACAGTGGAAGTGGTTTAAGTTTTCTGAATTCCATAGGTAATTCCATAGGTAATTTTAAGGATAAGCTTGCTTGATGTATTGCCAGAGTGGACACACATTACAAGGGAAAGAGAGGAGTCAAAGAGGAGTCTAAGTTACTTTAAAGAAATAAAAGGAGGATGCTGATTTGAGATGGGAATGACAGGAGGAGTAGTTCAGGATAAGATATAAATGTTAATTTCAAATTGTCTATAACATATCCAAATAATGAGCCAGCATTTGAATGTATGATTACGAAGAAAAGAAGAAGGTTTTGACCTAAGATATATAAATTTGAAAGCTGTCAGCATATAGATGACATTTAAAGCCACTATGTAGGATATTATCACCACGGGACTCTACAGAGATGGAAAAAAAGGTCAAATGACTCAGCCTAGGAGGTTGGAGAAGCTTGAGAGACACAGCAAAAGAGACACAAATGGAACAGCCATTGAGATAAGAGGCAAATAAAAGGTATAACATGTAGGGAAGAAAAGCAAGGAAATACTGCAAGGACGAAGGAGTACTAAACTGTTTCAAATCCTGTAGAAAGGTGAGGACTGAAAACTGTCATTGGATTTAGCAACTTGGAGATCATTGGTGACCTGCACAAACACTCTTAAAATAGTTTTGTGTATAAAGTAAAATCTGACTGGAATAGGTTCAGTCTAACAGAGAAAAAAAAATGAATTGCAGTCAATGCATAGAGCTAGATATTTTTAGAAGCTTTTATATAAATGAAAGGAAACAGGGATAGTAGCTGGAAGAAGTAGTGGTCAGTGTGTTTCATTAAAATATACCACTATATGTTCGTGAAAAAGTTCAATGAAGAGAGAAATCTGATGATGTAAGGATAGATAGGTGAACTGTTACAGTGAAGTTCTGAACAGGATAAAGGAATGGGACCTTGTGTATGAATAGATGGCTTTCCTTTGCTAGGAATTTACACAGTCCATTCATACAAAGGAGTTAAGATGCTAATTAGACTTTGGCCACCAGATGCAAAGAACTGACTCATTGGAAAAGACCTTGATTCTGGGAAAGATTGAAGGCATGAAGAGAAGGGGACAACAGAGGATGAGATGGTTGGATGGCATCACCGACTCGATGGACATGAGTCTGAGTAAGCTCTGGGAGTTGGTGATGGACAGGGGAGCCTGGCATGCTGCTGAGACATCATGGTAATCAGTTTGATATGCACAGAAATACATACTGAATCACTATGTTGTACACTGGAACCAACAGTGCTGTAGGTCAATTACACTTCAAAAACAGACTTATTGAAGAGATATTAGATTTGTGGTTACCAAAAGTGGGGTGGATGAAGGTGGGGTGGGGGCGTGGGGGAGCACTGGACGAAGGCAGGGGGCAAAGGCAGGGGGAGAATTGGACGGAAGGCAGGGGAAGACGTCTGGTGGCTCAGACGGTAAAGAATCCACCTGCAGTACGGGAGATCAGGGTTCAATACTTGGATTGGGAAGATCCCCTGGAAGAGGGCATGGCAACCCACTCCAGGATTCTTGCCTGGATCCTCATGGACAGAGGAGCCTGGCGGGTACAGTCATGGGGTTGCAAAGAGTTGGACAGGAGTAAGTGCCTAAGTACACAGGGGGAGAATTGAATGAAGGCAGTCAATAATGTATCAACTTCCAGTTATAAGATGAATAAGACCTAGAGATCAAAGGACCAGCATGACAGAGATAATTAACAACGGTGAATATTATATATGAAAGTTGTTATGAGAATAAATCCAAAGCACTCTCATATCAAGAAATAAAAAAACCTTTTCCCCTATTTCTTTCATTTGTATCTATAGAGATGAAGAATGTTCACTAAACGTATTGTGATCATCATTTCATGACATACTTAAGGTAATCATTATGCTGCACACCTTAAACTTACATAATGTTGACCCACTTGAGATTATGGGTCATAGATTTAGAATGAGACCAATGAGCATGATGGTAAGTTTTTTTCCAGTCACATTTGACTTTTTAGGTATGAATATACATTAGGCAGACAGTTGGATCTGACTGTAGTTGTGATTTTGCCAGAAAGTGAAAGTGAAGTCGCTCAGTCATGTCCAACTCTTTGCGACCCCATGGACTGTAGCTTACCAGGCTCCTCCATCCATGGAATTTTCCACGCAAGAGTACTGGAGTGGGTTGCCATTTCCTTCTTCAGGGGATCTTCCTGACCCAAGGATCGAAACCGGGTCTCCCGCATTGCAGGCAGACGCTTTACCATCTGAGCCACCAGGGAAATAAGGGGGTGAGGGCATTTGCTGAGTTAAGGATATGGAAAGCTTACAGGTTAATTAGAGGTCCCTGAGTTTAAAAGGATTGTTGAGTTGGACTAGTAAAAGGAGTCAGCTGGAAAAGCAGGAAGTGGTCGTCAGAGAATAGGAAGCTAGAAATTGAACTGCTAGACTGGAGGTGGTTAACAACAAAATCCAGGCTATAAAAAAGAGTGGTAGAATCGAGCCAGTATCAGTGGAGGATATAAGGCCAAGACAAGAGAGGTTAGAATATTGGATGAATAACATCACCATGAATATGACAGTACTTGTACAGGAGGAATAAACTGATACAGGAGCTCAATTTTTCAGGAAATGACGGGAAGTGAAATACACAGAGTAGATGACTTCAAAAAGAAGAAATAATGAGTGATAGAGTGGGCTAACAGATTCAAAACTCGAGGTTCCTTTCCTTCTTTCTTTAGGAGGGAAATAAAATAGTCCATATCCATGGCTTTTCTGGTGGCTCAGAGGGTAAAGCGTCTGTCTACAATGCGGGAGACCCGGGTTCGATCACTGGGTCGGGAAGATCCCCTGGAGAAGGAAATGGCAACCCACTCCAGTACTCTTGCCTGGAAAATCCGATGGGCTGAGAAGCCTGGTAGGCTACAGTCCATGGGGTTGCAAAGAGTCAGACACAACTGAGCGACTTCACTTTCACTTTCATTGAGAGAAAAGAAAAATCCCACTCCTCCATCTTCAGTAGCTTAAGAGGGCTTCTCCCCTTGGCTTTGCCACTTTGGGGAAGAGACTAGCTGACCTAGGGAAGCTCTTTCAGAGTGAAGTCAGTGGCTTAGTACTGTTAAGAAGAGAAACGGCCTGAGTTTAGTTCTGTAGCTTGGCTCTAGTGGCATGGAAAGAATCCAGAAATTCTCATATGACCTAAGGAGGGCTGTGGAAGGTAACTGAAGGAATGTCTAGTAATTAATTGATGGGATGATAAATGGAGCCATCACCTGTATCTGAGAGCTGCAGATCACACTGGCTGGAGAGGAAAGGGAATCATAGCCAGACCTTATTGGCAGCCACTGTATTTTCAAGTGTTAAGGTAGGTCCCATCCAAGCCATCAGAGAAGAGACTCGTCCATCCTCAAACTTCAGCAGAGGATGCCAACAAACTGAGGTATGATAGACAAGCTGATAAGAGCCATCATTGCTGCAGAATTCAATAAAGATCCAGAGAGCACCACAAGGACACACAGAGGTATGGCCCTTTCTCTGAAGCCAATGGAGACAGTGAACTCCTTTGTATACTCACACTCCATCTTAGGGTGAAATATGAGAAGAAAGCATAATTCTGAAAAACTGAATATATACTTGAAAGGGACTGTTTTAACCTAGTCAGTAGCATGTGACAAAGATCAGATCATTGATAAGAAATGAACAAGCTGTTTCTTTATATATCTGAATGTAGAGACCTTTTGTAACACATACATTGAGTGCTTAAACAAAAGTAAAATAAAATAAAGAACTATCTTTCCAGTTATCTACAGATTCTTTTCTAGCTAGAGGAGTTCAAATTAGCTTCAACCCAGCTATAAAATCAGTCTTTCAACCTTGAATTAAAAACTGACTTCTGACACTATGGTCTGTTTGGAAGAAGATTTAGGTCAGGGGTATGAAACAGATGAAACCACACTGCAGTAATGAGTGTCAGATGTGAAGTGATCACGACGTGGTTGAGAAAAATCAGAAGATCAAATGGTAGAACATTACAATGCTGCAATTCTAGGTCAGTGGCAGGAGGCCACCTCTTCCTTCTGGGAATTGAATCCTACCTGGGTCAAGGGTCCAGGCTCTTGCAGGTTCAGTGGCCAAAAATGTGCTGGGGCCAGGGGTGGAGATAGAACAAATACAGTGTCCTCTGGTGCATCCAACAAGCCCAGTTTCCCTGATGGTGGGGTTTAATGCAGCACAGGTTGACAGAAGAACAAACAGTATCTTTTCTCACCTACTGGTCTTTCTACTCTGGAATTTAAGCCCATAATGTGGCAAAGAAAACCATATTCACACATGATAAGGACAGAAATAAAGCCCAGGGTTGTGGGGCTGGAGGTGGGGGGAGGAAGAGGGTGGAGGGGGGATTTAAATATTTGTGAGACTTTTCTAGAGTAAAATGAAAAATTGATAAGAACAATCCCAATTAAACCTCACTGAAATGAATAAGTGTTCTTATCCTATTTCCCACTGTCTTTGTTAATAGGACAATGACCCTGTTAGTAACCACAGCTAACATCTGTGAGTGCTGAGTGTTTTTCAGGCACTGGGCTACAGTATTTACATATTCTATCTCCTTCAATTCATACAACAATCCTGTGAGGAAGTTACTGGTTTTTATCATCTTACAGATAAAACTAAAGTTTAGAGAGATGAAGTCATCTGTATGATACTCACTGAATAAGTTATGGAACAGGAATCTAGGACAAAGACTCTTCATTTTAGGGCTCTAATGCTTCACTAGTAAAGAAACCTTCCATGTGGTTAGCCTTTATGTAAGACTTTAATTATATTAATAGAAGGTTTATATTAATAGAAGGTGTCTTATACCTCCCCTGTATGACTTAACCCTATGAATCAAGGACGAGTATTATTCTCATTTTTAAAGAAAACTGAAGAGAGACACTGAGCCCAAGATCATCTCCAACAAGAGAGAAACAGAGAATAAGTTTAGGAGGGAGAATTTGAGCTGATTGTTCACAGTGGACACTCACTCATGTTTTATTGGAGATCTTTTTATGCGTAATTTTAAAGAACACTAAATAACTTATATGTTAATCCAATAAGAAAAATGCATCTTCCAAACTTAGCTAAATAATTTATCTAATGACTGCATTGCTGGCCCTTTAGCTACAAATGACTATGCATATATATGGATATATGCTATATTCACATTACATATTGATGGAGGTATAACTTTCCTTAAATCCGTTTTCTTCCCCAGCTGCCACCGCTGAACTTGACACGTCTCTATGTTGAAAGAATATATCCAGAGAGAAAAACTCCCGATTTTTCAGTTAGCAAGCAACTCAGAGGCAGCTTAAAAGAAAGGAAAATCTAGACACATTAAGCAGGAACCACATGTCCTGATGGCTCAGGAGAGGCCCAGTGTATACCTGCTACTCCTGTGGTAGGTCCTGTTCAGAGTTTCTCTAAGATAAAAGCATCACACTTGACAAGATGTATTGTATGATCACCCCAATCATAAGTGAGGGAAACACATCTTTCCCCTGATGGGCCCCCATTTAGGAGAGTTGTCAGTCAGAGCCTCATCTGAACCTGTGACCCAGGTGGCCAGGCTGCAGTGGTCCAGACCAGGATGAGGGCGAGTGTGCAGAGGAGAGAGGCAGGGCAGGAACAGCAGCACTAGAGGACCAAGCTCTGCTTACCAAGGCACTGCCGCAGAACTCATGCTCTCTAAATCTACTTCTCTGTTCTCTAGATTTTTAAGTGTATAGGTTTTCAAACTGGTTCAAAAGACAAAACTGTATGGGTGAAGCTTCATCATACTGGAAAAATTTTAGAACTCACTGGTTTAAATGTGAGAAATACATATATTCAGGATTCCCAGGGGGCTGTGGTACTGCCTGCCAATGCAGGAGATGCAGGTATGATCCCTGGGTCGGGAAGATCCCCTGGAGGAGGAAATGGCAACCCGCTCCAGTATTCTTACCTGGAAAATCCCATTGACGGTGGGCCTGATGGGCTACAGTCCCTGGGGTCGCAAAGAGTTGGACACGACTGAGCATGCATATATGCAATATCTTTATTCATAATTTAATACAGGAAGATTGACACTATAACTGCTGAGAAATATATAAAATCTGTGGTAATGTTCTCAAAACATTTCATTTTCCTCTTATGTTTAATATTTAAGTTATAATAAATAATACATGCAGAATGGATTTTACTTTTTAAAACTATTTATAATTTCATTTTTTCCCTATAACATGTGATAGGTAATAGAGAAGATTAAAACTCATATTCAGTTCAGTTCAGTCACTCAGTCATGTACGACTCTTTGCGACCCCATGAATCACAGCACGCCAGGCCTCCCTGTCCCTCACCAACTCCCAGAGTTCACTCAGACTCAAGTCCATTGAGTCAGTAATGCCATCCAGCTATCTCATCCTCTGTCGTCCCCTTCTCCTCCTGCCCCCAATCCCTCACAGCATCAGAGTTTTTCCAATGAGTCAGCTCTTCACATGAGGTGGCCAAAGTACTGGAGTTTCAGCTTCATTCCCTCCAAAGAAATTCCAGGGCTGATCACCTTCAGCATGGACTGGTTGGATCTCCTTGCGGTCCATGGGACTCTCAAAAGTCTTCTCCAACACCACAGCTCTAAAGCATCAATTCTTCAGCGCTCAGCCTTCTTCACAGTCCAACTCTCACATCCATACATGACCACAGGAAAAACCATAGCCTTGACTAGACGAACCTTTGTTGGCAAAGTAATGTCTCTGCTTTTGAATATGCTATCTAGGTTGGTCATAACTTCCCTTCCTAGGAGTAAGCATATTTTAATTTCATGGCTGCAATCACCATCCGCAGTGATTTTGGAGCTCCAAAAAATAAAGTCTGACACTGTTTCCACTGTTTCCCCATCTATTTCCCATGAAGTGGTGGGACCGGATGCCATGATCTTCGTTTTCTGAATGCTGAGCTTTAAGCCAACTTTTTCACTCTCCTCTTTCACTTTCATCAAGAGGCTTTTTAGTTCCTCTTCACTTTCTGCCATAAGGGTGGTGTCATCTGCATATCTGAGGTTATTGATATTTCTCCTAGCAATCTTGATTCCAGCTTGTGTTTCTTCCAGTCCAGCGTTTCTCGTGATGTACTCTGCATATAAGTTAAATAAGCAGGGTGACAATATACAGCCTTGACGTACTCCTTTTCCTATTTGGAACCAGTCTGTTGTTCCATGTCCAGTTCTAGCTGTTGCTTCCTGACCTGCATACAGATTTCTCAAGAGGCAGGTCAGGTGGTCTGGTATTCCCATCTCTTTCAGAATTTTCCACAGTTATTGTGATCCACAGTCAAAGGCTTTGGCATAGTCAATAAAGCAGAAATAGATGTTTTTCTGGAACTCTCTTGCTTTTTCCATGATTCAGCAGATGTTGGCAATTTGGTCTCTGGTTCCTCTGCCTTTTCTAAAACCAGCTTGAACATCTGGAAGTTGGCGGTTCACATATTGCTGAAGCCTGGCTTGAAGAATTTTGAGCATTACTTTACTAGCATATGAGATGAGTGCAATTATGCGGTACTTTTAGCATTCTGTGGCATTACCTTTCTTTGGGATTGGAATGAAAACTGACCTTTTCCAGTCCTGTGGACACTGCTGAGTTTTCCAAATTTGCTGGCATATTGAGTACAGCACTTTCACAGCATCATCATTCAGGATTTGAAATAGCTCAACTGGAATTCCATCACCTCCATTAGCTTTGTTTGTAGTGATGCTTTCTAAGGCCCACTTGACTTCGCATTCCAGGATGTCTGTCTCTAGGTCAGTGATCACACCATCGTGATTATCTGGGTCGTGAAGATCTTTTTTGTACAGTTCTTCTGTGTATTCTTGCCACCTCTTCTTAATATCTTCTGCTTCTGTTAGGTCCATACCATTTCTGTCCTTTATCGAGCCCGTCTTTGCATGAAATGTTCCCTTGGTATCTAATTTTCTTAAAGAGATCTCTAGTCTTTCTCATTCTGTTGTTTTCCTCTATTTCTTTGCATTGATAACTCAGGAAGGCTTTCTTATCTCTCCTTGCTATTCTTTGGAACTCTGCATTCAGATGCTTATATTTTTCCTTCTCTCCTTTGCTTTTTGCTTCTCTTCTTTTCACAGCTACTTGTAAGGCCTCCCCAGACAGCCATTTTGCTTTTTTGCATTTCTTAATGGTATCTTTGCCTTAGTTTCAATAATACATATCTCAGAAACCAATAATATTCCCTTTTCAAAAAATCTTTATACAAGTTTGAGGAAAATGATGGAGAGACTTGATGCTATATTTTTTCATTTTCTTTCAATTTCAATACATTTTTACAAAAATGTAAAAAATGTTACATTTTTTTATCTTGTTTAAAAAGCAGTAGAAATGGGGCACTACTGCTAAATGGTTCAGGATTTCTTTGGGGGGTGACAAATACTCTGAAATTGATTTCACAAAAATCATACAACTCTGTTCATATACTAAAAGTCATTTAATTGTACACTTCAAGTGGATGAATTGTATGTAATATGAACTGTACCTCAATAAAGCTCTTATCAAAAAAACTAATAGAGTAACTTGCATATCATGATAAGTTGAAAGAGGCCACAGTTCTTAGTTCTGCCATCAAGAGGCTGGGTCTGTTTCCCTTGCCCTTGAGTCTGGGTTTACCTGTGAGGTTTTAATTAATATAGTAGGTGAAAGTGATACCATGTCACTTCCAGGCCTAGCCTTTAAGAGAACAGGATGCTTCATCTTGGTCTCTTGGAGACATTAGCTGCTTTGTAAGAACTTTAAATACCCTCGGGCTACTCTAGTCTGAAAAAGCCTATGTTAGCAATACAGGGAGAGAGAAAAAAAGATGCTTGGCAAGCCCCCAAATATTCCAACTCTGAACCATTTAAGTTATCTCACCTGAGGTTAAACACTGTGAAACAGAGACAAGACACCCATACTGTGTCGCGCTTGAATCCATAACCCCAAAATATGAAATATAATAATAAATTGTTGTTCTAAGGCAAAAGGCTCTGGGAAGATTTGTTATGTAGCAATAAACAGAATAGACTGCAAAACAAGGTGATAAATTATTCTGTAAATCCTAGTATAAAAGCAAGTATATTTAAAACGCAGACAGCTGCAAGATCCTAGAAGAGTAGCAGCTATGCAGGAATAAGCAAAGGGAATTCCAGTGGGTTCGGAAAGCCAAGAAACTTGGGAATTCATTTCAAAAAGAGGTCTCCATTCAAAGCTGGGGACTCAAATGGCCAAACTCAGGACAATTGTGATGACTGGGAGACTTACTGCGGGTATCGGCCTTCTGGGATCTCAAAAATAGTCAAAACCATACAAAGAAGAGAAACTGGTCTGAACGAAATATCACATTTGGGGTAACAATCTTGGGTGTAAAAGAGAAGATATAGAGATTCTAGAGGGGATTAAAAAAAAACAAAATAGTTGAGTCTCAAAATATTAGTGATATAGATATGCAGATAAATCTTTAACATATCACAGTGAAACAAAAGAGGAATCTTAGTTAAGAAGCTGGAAAAACCAATCTCAATCTTCACCTCTGCTACACAAGCACTTCCTCCTAAAAACATGAAAGTCCTTCTCACTTAAAATGAACAATTAAAAGAATTGCAATGAAACTCATTTTAAGATATAAGATAAACAAGGATAAATAACATCTAAATTATATACTTATGAAAATGAACTCACAATAGAAAGATATGGGTATAGAACAAAAGGCAGAACCTAATATTATCCCAAAAAATCCAAGGAAAATTATAGAAGCTACCAAATAAAACATAAATCTGAATTTTAAAACATCATAAACATTGAGTCATTTAAGGACAGTTAGAAACAAATGTAGAAAGAGAAAAAAAGATTTAACTAGAATGAATTACAAGAAAGACACCACAGAATGAACTATTGTGGAAATAAAGAGGAAAAAAAATTTTTTTTATATATATGATGGTCTATGTAGAAAATCTCAAAAGATCTGCACAGAAAAGCCTTTTAGAACTAATAAGAGTTCAACATGGTCAAAGAATACAAGATAAACATACGAAAATCAATTGTATTTCTATAAACAATAACATGTAAACACTGAAATAAAAGACAGCATTTATAACTGCTCCCCCTAAGAATGATTTAAATATAAAACATATCTGGAACTTACATGCTGAAAACTACAACACACTAATGAAAGAAATCTAAGAAGAGCTAAATAAATGGAGTCTATGTGTTTATGGATTAGAAGACAAATAGCATTGACATGAATTCTCCTTCAGATTTATATACAGGTCTAATGCAATTTGCATCAAAATCTCTACAAGATTTTTGTAAATACAGACAAGATTACCTTAAATGTTATATAGAAAGATAAAAGAACTAGAATAGCTAAAACAATTTTGATAGGAAATAAAGTGATGAGTCAGTCTACCCAGGTTTAAGACTTATAAGAACTGAAGTGATGTGGTATTAACCAAAGCATAAACACACAGACCAGTAGAACAGAATAAAGAACCCAGAAACGGGTACATAAAAATATGTACAACTGATTGACAGAAATGCAAAAGTAATTCAGTAGAATAAAGACAGTCTTTTCCAAAACATAGTTAGCAAAAAAAAAAAAAAAAAAAGCATCAAAGACAAAAATGTTTTGCTTAAGTCTCACAACTTATAAAAAAAAAAATTAACCCCAAATGAGCCATAGACTTAAATCTAATATGTAAAACTATAGATATACGTAGAAAGACACAGGAGAAAAGTTGGGTGTTAAGGGCTAGGCAATGTGTTCATGAATGTGTTATCAAATGTATAATTCATAAGAAAAAACTGATAAATTTGACTTCATCAAAATTAACTTTTACTCTGCAAAATACTCTTTAAGAGGATGAAAAGACAAGCTACAAAGTGGGATAAAATATTGACATCTACAAAACACATCTCATAAAGGACTAGTATCTATAATACACAGAATACTTATAACTCAACTATAAAAAGCAAATAGATTTACCTAAGAGTAATATGGGAGCTTGCTTATGGAAAGTAGAGCTTTTTAGAAAAATGAATCATTTCAGGTCTGGGGCAAGAAATGAACAGATGTTATCTTGCTGTACCTGAAAACAAGTATGCTAAGAAAGACTTCTGAAGACATGTCAAAGGACTCAGGAATACCCTGAACAGCTCCCATAGGCCAAAGGTGGAACAACTTTAGCATCATTAATAAAACCAACCACAACTGAACAAACTATATCTAATATATAAAATTCCTTGAAATCAAACCATGGTCTAAAAATTATACTGATCACCTTTAGACACCGTCACTGGTATCATCAGAGCACCATCCCATCACTGTGAAAATTTACAAAAGGAAAGTTTATGCATTTACTCTTCCTTGCCTTTATGAAATGTATTTTAAAGGAATGGAATAACAACAAATAAAGGAAAGGTTATAGAAGTGTCACAGCTAGTAAGTGCAAAAGACATGGGGTGGTGGTGGTTTAGTTGATAAGCCGGGTACAATTTTTGCGAAGCCTTGGACTATAACCCGCCAGGTTCCTCTGTCCACATTTCCCAGGCAAGAATACCTGAGTGGGTAGCCATTTCCTTCTCCAGAGGATCTTCCCAATCCAGGGATCAAACCCTGGTCCCCTGCATTGCAGGCAAATTCTTTATCGATTAAGTGACCAGAGAAGCCCAGAAGACATAATAGAATTAGACAATCAACATTTTGCCACTCCTAAGAAAATAGTTATGTTTAAACTAATTACTTATCTATTCATGATACCTACTGACATATTTATGAGTATAAAATATATTTGGGATTTGCTTTATAATACTCTACAAAAATAGCAGGTTTAGGATATATGATGGCTCATTGTACGAGCATCTCTACTTTTGAATGTGTTTGAAATTTTCCAAGTTAAAATTTTTTTAAAAAGAATCATGTAACTATTTCTTCATTTGACAAACTGAACACATACACTTTGCAGACCAAAATAAGTATAACAATCTTTCTCCCAAGAAGCTCACAATCTAGTATTGAGAGAAACAGGGGGGGAAATTGCAATGAAGTATGATATTTGCACAAGTAAGCACATTGCAGTCACAGTGAGGGCACAGCGCAAGGGGAAGAACATACCCCAGGAGGCATGAGTGAAGAGTTCACAGAGGAAGTGATAACAGATCTGTCTTTAAGAATTTATAGCAGTTCACTCAGGTGACATGAGGGAAAATCATTCAGAGTGACAGTAATAAGTTCTATTTGTATACATATCACTTCCTGTTTCAAGCACTGTTTTAGGCAGTTCAGACTTTCAAATCATTACATCCTCAAACCTATGAGATGTCTATTGTTCTTAGCACAAATCCTCACTTTGTAGATAAAGCAATTATAGCAGTTAAGTAATCTGACCATGACTGCCTAAGTGTAAATGACAGCACTGTGCATCCAACCCAAATAGTTTGCTCTCAAACACTATGGATTCACTTCAGTAGACGAAGTAATGTGTAACAGAAGCAAAGAGGCATCACCTACAACAGGACATAAGGAAGCCCTGCTACTGCTAAGTTGCTTCAGTCGTGTCTGACTCTGTGCGACCCCATAGATGGCAGCCCACCAGGCTCCCCCCGTCCCTGGGGTTCTCCAGGCAAGAACACTGGAGTGGGTTGCTATTTCCTTTTCCAATGCATGAAAGTGAAAAGTCAAAGTGAAGTCGCTCAGTCGTGTCCGACTCTTAGCGACCCCATAGACTGCAGCCTACCAGGCTCCTCCGTCCATGGGAGTTTCCAGGCAAGAGTACTGGAGTGGGTCGCCATTGCCTTCTCAGTAAGGAAGCCCTATGTTATTATAATACATGGTCTGAGGTGGAAAGTCAGAAAGACGTGTCAGGAAATGAGGGAAGATGGATGGGTAGTCAAAAGGCAAACCATGAAGGCTTCACATACCAGGAAATGGAGTTCATACCACTTTCAGGAAAGAAGATACAAACCAACAAAGGGTTTTAAACAATGGAGTGATACGTATTGCTTTATACAGTACAAAAATAACTTAGGAAGCGGTAAGCAGAGTAGACGGGAGGGGAATCAATAAAAGGAGGCAGAGAATTCAGTTAAGAAGCAAGTGTTTTGGTCCAAGAAACAGATTGTAGGGGCCAGAGCTATGGCACTGCTGATAGATACAAATGAAAGAGAATGGATTCAAAAGAGATTCAAGAGGAAGAAGCCATAGAATTTAGAAAATGATTCCATGTGGGCAGCATGGGAATGGTAGAGAGGGAGTTAAGAAGTTTCCCAGGTTGCTGACTTGTGGGGGACGGAGGAGGGATGCCAACAGTGACTGGGAAAGCCAGGGGAGGCTGAATTTTAGAATTAAGAAAATGTCTTCACATTTTATCAGGTGAGCCTATGAGCACGGTCCTATAATAATGACCCTGAATCTCAGAAGACAAACGTGTATTTGAGAGACTTCAATACAATGGCAGCATTTAAAGCCACAGAGACAAATGAGATTCACTCAAGAATGCCCGGGCTGCCCAGGTGGTGCAAGTGGGAAAGAACCCGCCTGCCAATGCAGGAGACATAAGAAACACAGGTTCAACCCTTTGGTCGGGAAGATCTCCTGGAGGAGGGCATGGCAACCCACTTGCCTGGAGAATCCCACGGACAGAGGAGCCTGCCAACCTACAATAGGGTCACAAACAGTTTTCAGACACAACTGAAGCAACTTAGCACATGCATAGACCTCATTTTTTAGTTTTTGGTTCATAGCAAATTTGAGAGGAATGTACAGAGATTTTTCACATGCCTCCTGTTCCCCGGCAGGCATGACCTCAGCCACAATCAACATCCCCCACACCACAGTGGTGAGCTTGTTACAACTGATGAACCTATATTGACACATCATTACAATTTAATTTTATGGTCTTGTTCCATTTATTATGCTGAATAATATAGTTTTCTTTTTAGAGTAGTAATATAAAGTTTTGTCTCAAAATAAGTGAAAAAACATGCCAGTTCAAAAAGAACTATTAAATAATCAATAATACAGGTGGTATACTAACATGCCGGAAGTCCTTGAAATAACTGAAGTTTTTGTTTTGTTTTGTTTTTGTTTCTCTGTGCAGGATTCTTGCATGCTAAGTCATTCAGTCGTGTCTGACTGTATGCGAATCCATGGACTGTAGCCCACCACACTCCTCTCTCCATGGGGTTCTCCAGGCAAGAATACTGGAATGGGTTGCCAGGCCCTCCTTCAGGGAATCTTCCCAACCCAGGGATCAAACCTGTATTTCTTATGTCTCCTGCCTTCCCACTAGCACCAGCTGGGAAATTTGCTAATTAAATACAATTTTAAATGGTTATATTTAATCCAATTAAATGTTTCACTATTAACCCATGAAGCTTCAGCACGTGCTTCAGCTCCTGAGAGCTGTTCTTTGCGGAAATACTTTTTCAACAAGACTGTAAAGAAAAGTCTACTCCATGGACTGCAGCCTGCCAGATTCTTCTGTCTGTGGAATTCTCCAGGCAAAATACTGAAGTGGGTATCCATTCCCTTCTCCGAAGGATTTTCCCCATCCACAGATCGAACCTGGGTCTCCTACACTGCAGGCATATTCTTTACCTTTCTGAGCCACCAGGGAAGCCCTAAAGGAATTGACTGAAGCTAAGTTGCTTAGAGTTGCTACTGCCTATCAAGTGATTGGGCTTCCCAGGTAGCTCGAACAGTAAAGAATCTGCCCTTAATGCAGGAGACCTGGGTTCAATCCCATCCCCTGGAGAAGGCCATGGCAACCCACTCCAGTATTCCTGCCTGAAGAATTCCATGGACAGAGGAGCCTAGCGGACTACATCCCACTGAGTCACAAAGAGTCAGGCACAACTGAGCAACTAACACACACACATCGAGTGATTGATTAATTTGAGCCTGGAACTAGCATTCTCTCTCCTCCAACATTTTGTCCTCTCTTCCCTGTCCCCAACCCCAAGCCTACAATCCTCCTGCTGTGCCTAATGCTCTATACTAAAGGAATACATCACAAGTGTGGCATCAGATCCCTTACCTGTGAGGGCTGTTCACAATTGACCATACTATCCCGATCAGCAGAATGTCTTCTGCCATAAAGGGCTACATGCTCTCACCAGCTCCTACTCGTCACAACCCAGAAGCAAGGCAGGGGGCATAAAATGTGACAGCATGATGAAAAATCATGGGGGAGATAATAAAAAATACAGAAGCCTTAACTTACTGTGAATCCACACTGCTCTGCTTACTTTGAAATAAAAACTGAGTGTCTTAGATCATTATGCAGAGTCTGCTATGAGTATGCACTTGCATGAAAAATGTTCTCTTCCTTTGCTATTTCAAAAGGTGATTGATCATCTTCTACCTCATCAGTTCTGCACACCTGACATCTTCCAATATGGAGTCAAAAATGAGTCTTACTTAAAATGTATGGTCAACAAGTTATACTGTCCCTCCAAAAAAAAAAAAAAAACCTAAAAGGACATCATTTGCATTGTTTCTCACTAATCTTTGACAAACTTATACTTTCTACTCTTCTTTACTGCCAAATTCATTAGACTGTATGTATTACCTACATTAAAGATCCTAAATACACACAATTTGCTTTCAAATGTGTTCATGTAACTAGTTTAGAAGAGAATTGCAGTAGAATCTGAGGGGAGTTATAACTTCCTAGACTCAGTTTTCATTCTAAATAGCCTTTAGTATTTTTAAGTCTCACTCCCACTGAAAACATTCTGAAGTTAATGATATAAAATAGATGATAAACATATGTGAGTAGAGCAAGGAGAATTCTGCAGAACATTATATCTTCAAAACGTCCAAACTTCAATTTAAAACTTAAACACAAATTTAGACAACTATTTTCATAAAGACATCAGCATTGTGCATAATCAACAAGGAATAAGAATTTTTGTTCGAGCAAACTGTAATAAAGGACCAGAGTAGAGGGAACATTTGCATTGAAATGAAATGCTATGCTCATTCCAGTACAGAGCAGAATCTCTTAAAAAAAAAAAAAAAGCTGTAGAACACATAATGGCATTTTTGTAATCTAGAGTAAGTGAAGGCTAGCCAGCACAAAGTTAGTTAATTTCTAAGTAATGAAACAATTATTATAAGAATATGGGAATATCCTTAACAACTCAAAGCACACTGGAGATGGGGTGGGGTGTGACAGAGAGAGGAGAGGGATGGGGAGAGGGATGGGGAGAGGGATGGGGAGAGGGATGGGGAGAGGGATGGGGAGAGGGATGGGGAGAGGGATGGGGAGAGGGATGGGGAGAGGGACAGCTACAGGCTGTGATTATGTGATTTGGCCCTGGGTGTATTCCTCCACTGTCCTCCCCTCACCACTGCCTTTTCCACAGTTGATTGTAGGCTTAGGGGGAAAGGTTTTTACTGTCTTCTCCCTAGACTGTGAGCTCCTGAGGAATAGAGACCCTATCATCTTTATGTCCAGCCTAATACCTAGCATGAATAAGATGCTGAATTCATGTTTGCAGCATGATCATCATAACCTTTTACTTAATGGAGGAAAATACTTACCTCTAACATTAAAACAAAAATACTGTCAATGTTCTGATAAATCATTTCTGGGCTGCAACAGAGAAACGTCCCTGAAATGAACAGAGGAGGCAGCATTTACTGCTGTTTTTTCCTAAGCAGCTCCCTTAGCTTGGGCTCTAGAAGCAGATTCTGAGACGGAGATATGTGTGCAGATAGTTGAGGAGAGTCCTAAGGGTAAAACTGCACTGGAGTAAGGACAGCAGGGGGAAGGGCTGAACTGCAGGACAGTTGTCACAAAAATCTCAGGTGACCTCTGACAGAACTCTGGAGTAAGAGTGGTCCTTTAGGGAGGTCCAGGATTTGAGACAAAGGACCTACTTGTGTGTGCACCCTGCCTAGCCCAGTCCTTAAAGATGGGTGTCTCAGGGAGATGATGGGGATAACGTGATCTTGGTAAAAGCAGTCCCCTTTGCTGAGGGTGACCCCTACTGGAAAGGGCCCAGTTGTGAGCCATGGGCAGCCAACAGTTCTGCCAACAAGCAGAATGACTCTGAAGAGGGGTCCAGGTGATGCCCCACAGCACCCACAACTGTGAAGTTCACTCACACAGAAGCTCAGAGTGTATGGGAATCATACACAGACCTGAGAGCCTAGCAATGATCCTTCTGATAGGGGCTAGATGTATATGAAGGCACCAAGAGGGTCTTACACTATGTCTTCAGGTAGGTCCCTTGACAGTGGCTGTCAACCTGTCACAATCTGTCACTTCAGCCACAATTACTGCAGACAGGGAAAACTGCGCTCCCACTGAACTATGGTAAATCACAACTGGTAGCAGTCTTTTAGTCCAAATCATGAGATTTCTTATTATTCGCACAGCTTAGAGAGGATTGGTCCACTTAGAATGAGGAAGCCCAGCAGGAATGATTAAAAAGCATCCATTCAGAAAGCATTCCCGGACTCATCACCATCTGGTCAGATCTGATTATCATACAGTCAAGGAAACTCCTGCTGGAGACACCACAGGGAATGTTCTTCTGAGGCTGCCATTTAGAATTAGTAACAGCAGTGGGGAATGAGTGTGATGGACAGCGGGGACCTTGTGCCAGGTACCTTTGCATCTGATCCACTCTAGTCACTCTCCTTCCATCAAGTCCAGAGAGGCAAAAAAACACATGATGATATTTTAAAGTCCCTCAATGATATAAGGAGCAGAAGATACACACTCAAAAAGGAAGAGGATGAAAAAAAAAAATGCTTGAAGGCAAAGCAGCATGCCCTCTTCATCCCACACTGGTCAACAACCTCCTCTCTCCAACCAGGAACACCAAGGCCATTTTTCAAACCTCCCAGATGCTTCACTGCATGCAAGACTTCCTCACCAATTTTTCAAATTAAGTACAGCCCTGAAATTTGGCTGCTCGCTCAATCTGCTTTGAAAGAGTGTCAGCAGTTTTGATATCTGCCACATTTTATTCGCTGTGGGTTCAGCATCCCCACAGAACAAAGCTACAAATAAAAGCTAAAAGAGAATTAGGAAGGAGAAAGCATGCTTTGCTGGGGTGCTAGCTCCACTGAACTCACAATGGGGGGACATAAAACCTGCTGTGATGAGACTTTTAAGTGAGAGAAAAGAAATATCAACAAATCTCACCAAGAAATCCCAACTGCAGCTCAGAAAAGCTTTCGAAAACTCAGCATTTGATTCTGGTAAGAAGTGGATGTCAATTACATTTCCGTTAATGAGACTGAGCATTAAGAGTGCTGAGTAAATCAAAGAGCCTTCCTGGCCTCTTCCAACCTTTGGAGATTTTATCCAAGACATTTAGCAAACTGCAAACAAGATGACACATGAAATAGGCTAATTTGACAGTTGGCAGGCATTGTTTAGCTAAAGTCTAGGAGATGAGAACAGATTGGCCATTTCTTGTCATCTCCTTCTTGCAAAACTTGCTTGTGATCAAAAGACTTCAGGTATAACCACCGCACCCTGGCTGCCCTATAGCTGTCCTCAGCAAAGCTCTGTGTTCAGAGCTTATAAATCAAATCCTCTTTAACTGATATGTAATTTAACCCGTTTCCTTCATTATGTTAGCATGTTTGATTTTTATACAAAACAAAAACAAGGTATTTAATCAGGTACACAAAACTATTCTAAATGCACTTTTACTTTTTCATAAATACTGATTTATAACAATCCTAAAGTGAAAGTGAAGTCGCTCAGCGATTTCCGACTCTGCGACCCCAGGTACTGTAGCCTACCAGGCTCCTCCATCCATGGGCTTCTCCAGGGAAGAGTACTGGAGTGGGCTGCCATTTCCTTCACCATGGGATCTTGCCAACCCAGGGATCAAACCTGGGTCTCCCGCATTGTGGGCAGACGCTTTACCATCTGAGCCACCAGGGAAGCTCATAAGTGAAAGTCACTCAGTTGTGTCCTACTCTTTGCGACCCCATGGACTATACAGTCCTTGGGATTCTCTAGGCCATAATACTAGAGTGGGTAGCCTTTCCCTTCTCCAGGGGATCTTCCCAACCCAGGGATCGAACCCAGGTCTCCCATATTGCTGGCAAATCCTTTACCAGCTGAACCACAGGGAAAGCCCATAGCAATCCTAAGCATTTTTTAAATCTTAAAGAATCCAAAAAAAACTTCAGGTGAACTGTATTTCAGGATCAGCTTGTCTTTTTTACCACCTTTGCATCCAGGCAGAGAAGGCAATGGCACCCCACTCCAGTACTCTTGCCTGGAAAATCCCATGGATGGAGGAGCCTGGTAGGCTGCAGTCCACGGGGTCGCTAAGAGTCGGACACGACTGAGTGTCTTCACTTTCACTTTTCACTTTCATGCATTGGAGAAGGAAATGGCAACCCACTCCAGTGTTCTTGCCTGGAGAATCCCAGGGACAGGGGATCCTGGTGGGCTGCTGTCTATAAGGTTGCACAGAGTTGGACACGACTGAAGCGACTTAGCAGCAGCATCCAGGAGTCCATTATCAGAACATAGCATAGGACTCTGTCCCTTAAGTACATCCACACCATTGGCCCTGATGATTGCAGGGCCAACACAGAGACCAAGTACATCTGGAGTGTGACAGTTATGATTTAAACCCAAGGTTCTCAACCAGGGATAACTTTCATCCCATGGAACACTTGACAACATCTGGAGATAAGTGTTGTCACATCTGGGGGAGGGGGTGTGTTAATGGCCCTACTGGGCAGAGAAGCTGCCAAACATTTTACCACACAGTAGATGGTTCCCCCAACACTCAAAGAATCAATCAGGCCAAGGCTGAAAAATGATGTAGACCTTGCTCTGATCAAGAACATATAAAAAGAAGTACCATGGAAGAAAATACGACAAAACAGCTCAGTTCAGTCGCTCAGTCGTGTCCAACTCTTCGCGACCCCATGAATCGCAGCACACCAGGCCTCCCTGTTGTGCAAAATATACATACACAGGGAAACAGAGCTTTGCTTCACTTGAAATCCGCTGAGCAGATCTGTGTTAGGATTTTGCACTGGACATCAGAGTCTGCATAATTCTACAGTGCAGAAATACAGGGAATTAAAGATGCCTCTGATCACTGCCCAGGGATCCTTTCAAGAACCATTAAATTGCTTTATAGGAACCCTGAATCCTCATCTCCAGTTTAGTAACTGGTTTGTGTTTGCTGCCTTGCCTTGTTTTATAGATAAGCTATAAACAGAAGGGCAAAGATGACTTTTCACCTTTCAACCATGTGCCTACATGACTAGGGAAGGGGGATACTAACTAGTCTCTAATCCAAGACTGGTAAGATGAATAAACCTCAATCTTTCTTTCTTTTGGGAGCTCCTTCTTTATTATTTCAAACATCTTTAATCTAAACCCATGTTACTCATCTATTCTTAGCTATTTCCTCCAGATATCTTTCACCTCCACAAATTCAAAACATCCCATACTCAATCTGTTTGCTGAGAACTCCTCTGTGTGCTGTCTTACTCAACAATATCTTTTCCTCCAAACCTGTGTGTCAATCAGATTAGTCATTTACACCTTTTCCTCCACTTAGTTATCAGGTTCTGCATATTTTCATTTTAAATAACCTATCCCACTCCATTCAGAATTTTCATATTCTATCTCAAGGACTTCCAGAGTCTTTTTTGCTGGTGTTCCCACTGACTCAAGGCATTCTCTTTCCTTCCTACATCATCTTAACTGCATCTTTTATATGACTCATTTTCATTAAAACTCACTGATTTTCATTTATTTGTGCTCGTACTTAAGGTTTAAGGAGGTATGTCAATATAACAGATTGACTAAGTTTCCCCATAAATTCATGTCCATCTCAAAACTCAGAATGTGACCTGTTAGGAAATAGGGTTTTTGTAGATCCCTAGTTAAGATGAGATCATAATGGACCAGGGTGGGCCCTAAATCCAATGACTTTTGTCCTTATAAGAATACCAGATGACACACACTCGAAAAACAGGGAAAGCAGTGTGAAGATAGTACCAAGCATTAGAATCACATATCTACAAGCCAAAGAATTCAAAGGATTGCCAGCAACTACCAGAAGCTAGGAGGGAGGCATGAGATGGTTTCTCCCTCAGAGCCTCAAGAAGGAACCAACTTCTGCTGACATCTTGATCTTGGCCCTCTTGCCTGTGAGAGAATAATTCCTGTTGTTCTAAGTCTGTTTGTGGTAATTTGTTAACAGCAGTGCTAGGAAACTCATACAGGCAGCCATGAGAATGTAGCTCACAGCTCTCCAACTATAGGTGGTGAGACCAATGACCCGGGGTCATTGTCCAAAGACCTCAGCTGCAACGTTCTATTAACCACAGCAGTATACACCCTGAACATGTTTCCATAGACTGCTTCAAAACCACGAAAGTGCAGCAGATCAATTTGGGGAGACATAGACACTTGACATGCAATTTTGACTTAAAGACACTTCCATAACCTTGACATATTAAACTGACTACAGCCCTTAGACTCTGACACCAAACCTTTTTCCCCTCTTTCCTTCTCTTGGGATAAGCCTGTATCATAGTCTGATGACCCATTAACCTTCCCCAGCTCCATTCCCAATTTTTCTCTTAAGAGTTTTCCTAATAAAATCAGCACACATTTAATTGTATATTGGTGCCTACTCATTGGAGAACCCAGAATAACCCAAAAGCAGGTTACAAAATTTGACTCCAAGATAGATTTCTTTGCCTGGGTTTCTGGAGATGGATTCCAATTGGACAAGAATAGAGGTTGTTGTTGTTTAGTCACCAAGTCATGTCCAACTCTTTTGCGACCCCATGGACAGTAGCCCACCAGACTCCTCTGTCCATGGGATTTTCCAGATAAGAATACTGGAGTGGGTTGCCATTTCCTTCTCCATGGGATCTTCCTAACCTGGGGATCTCCTGCATTGGCAGGCAGATTCTTTATCACTGAGCAAGATTAGAGGTGAAAAAGATCAACAGGAAGCTAATGAAGCAGCTAAAGGGGACACACTTCTAGTTTTAAGTACCCTAATGGCGGCAGTGGATAAAATGGTCGGATTCCAGACACATTTTGGCAGCAAAATCTATGGAATTTGGTGATGCACTCATAGGAAGAGCACGGGGGAAATTGGCGTCAAGGTTGGATCCTTCATTTCCAACAAGAGAAAATGCAAAGATTAGCAGAATTTGCTGAGATACAGAAAACTGGAAGAAGAATAAATCCAAAACTACAAAATCAAAAATTCAGTTTCAGTTAAGAGGAAAGTTATTTGTTGGTGATGGACAGGGAGGCCTGGCGTGCTGCGATTCATGGGGTCACAAAGAGCTGGACACGACTGAGCGACTGAACTGAACTGAAACAGAGATGTCCGGAGAGGGTAATGGCACCCCACTCCAGTACTCTTGCCTGGAAAATCCCATGGACGGAGGAGCCTGGTAGGCTGCAGTCCATGGGGTCGTAAAGAGTCAGTACAACTGAGTGACTTTCATGCATTGGAGAAGGAAATGGCAACCCACTCCAGTGTTCTTGCCTGGAGAATCCCAGGGACGGGGGGGCCTGGTGGGCTGCCCCGTCTATAGGGTCGCACAGAGTTGGATACGACTGAAGTGACTTAGCAGTAGCAGCAAAAAGAAATGTCACAGGTTAGATATAAAAATGTGAAGCTCACAAGACTTCTATATGAATTTGGGAGGTATGAAAATATAGTGTTGAAACCTGAGCAAGTAGTCAGAATCACCTGGCGGTGGGGGGGGACTGCAAAGTGAGCAGCAAAACGGTAGTCATGAAACCTTCCAAAATATAAAGGTTCAAGAATAGAAGGAGAAAGTGTGATCATGGTGTTCAAAGCTAAGAGAAGAGAGCATCTTGAGGATGAGTGGAAGTTCAACTGGTTAAAAGCAGCCAGGAATACAAGGAACATGACTTAAAATTGTCTCCTGGCTTTAAAAACAGGAGCATTGGTCATCTATTATTTTGGTGAAGGAATAGGAAGGGACATAAAATAGGGGTGGTCTGAGGACAGAATGAGAAGTCAGGTTGATGACTGAGTTGGGAAATGATTTTGCCCCAAACACACAACACTAACAGGAAAGAAAGTATTTTATAAGAAATAGATATTTGGCAAAACTAATACAATTATGTAAAGTTTAAAAATAAAATAAAATTAGATACAAAAAAATAAATAAATAAAAGGTGAAAGTATTAAAAAAAAAAAAAAAGAAATAGAGTCAAGAGATTTCCATCTAGTTTGGCATTTTTGAATTTATACTTTAAGCACTTACTCAACCCTGCCTTGATAGTTTCAAATAATTATAACCATGACAAAAATGGATAGAATATTGCATAAACTAGGGGGCCAACAAAAATAATAATGAAAACTAAAACAATGCATTTATTGGCTCAAGAATCAAAAGGACAGAAGTAGAGCAGATACATTTGCAGCCTCTATTACGTTATACCCCAAGTTCTGAGCTCTCAGCACTGAGACTTCCTACAAGAAGGCAGTGCAACTATATAGTTGGCATTCATTGGAGTAACTATATCCATTTCTGAAATACGCCCATAATACTAAGTAAACAGCCTCTATCTCAAGCCCCAAAAAGGGCTTGTGGTAAGCATCAAATTATATACAAAAATGGCTTCCCCAGTGGCTCAGCAGTAAAGAATCCACCTGCAATGAAGAAGATGCAGTTTCGATCCTTGGATCAATTGGGAAGATCCCCTGGAGAATGAAATGGCAACTCATTCTAGTATTCTTGCCTGGGAAATCCCATGGACAGAGAAGCCTGGCGAGCTACAGTCCATGAGCTCACAAAAGAACAGGACACAACTTAGCAACTAACAACAAATGGAAAAATAATGTTAAAAATGAAAATTCTTAAGTCATCATATCATCTCTTTGAACTTCTTTCTCACTTTACCACATTCTTTCATTCTTCCTAGTAAAACCCAACTCTCCATTTTCCTTCCAAAAGCACGGGTGTAGCCTCTCCTACTTTATTTATTTACATTATTTATGGTGTTTAGTATAGTGGGGATGCTTGCCCATTCTCTCAAACTTAACTACCACTTTATTTGGAAACTCACAGCCCCCTTTTAAGAGAAAAGAGATCATTAGACATGTTTAGACATCAAAAATAAAGACTATCACTCTATTTTAGCCTGAAGTAGTAATATTCAGGTTAAAACTCAATGAAAGCTCTAAAAACTTAGTATGATATTCAAATTGCTAACACTCAATAGTTAATTACCCCTTAGAGATAATGGACTAGAAGTATCAACTATATCTGAGATATTCCTATGCATATTTTATTAATAAAAAATTCTCTTAAAAATTATTGTATATTTTTACCTGAAACTAAAACATTAGCAATCAACTATACTCCAATAAAAATTTAAAACTGCACCCTACTCCATCAGGTGTCACTGAAGATAGAGGCAATGGAAATGAAGTGGAATGAATGGCCTCTAGCATTTCCTACTTCCTATGTTAAGTGCTAGATATACACAGGATTATTATGAAATATAAATTTTCTCTCGTTAAAAAATACTGTGCATTTTAAATCTGTGTAAAATCTATAAGCATATGCCTCAAAGTCATAATTAATAAGGAAGTTCATGTGGTCAGAGACTAGAATGAAAGTACGTGTTAAGTAATTCTGAGAATTTTCCCCAAATGAAACCTGAGCAAAGATGTGTCAAACTAACATCACTGTGAACTCTACTTCAACTCCCTAATTAACCAACTATCCTTAGAAGGTTTGGAGAGCCATACAGAGCCACTGGTAACCTTGACCCACAAAAACAAAAAGGGCACTGAATATTTTTGTTTCCAAAACTGAAGTATTTATAGACACACTGCATATTGCAGAATACTCCAGCTACTTGAAGAAAGAGCATGCATACCAAAGGGGGGGGGGGATATAAAACAGAATGCATTTCAATGTAAATAACTCTGCCTTAATATCAATACCAAGGACCATGCAGCTTTCTCGCCAGGGTTTAAGATATCAATGGGGGCCATCTATATCTAGCAGAATAATAAATCTTCCAAATATTCAAAAGGTACTTGTCCTGTTTTAAGCATACATAATGGAGGGAAAGGATTTTCCTCCTGGACCTCCAGGTGCAGCTGGGCCACCAGCAGGTGACAGTAATGAGCGTGTGACCCCACCACGCGCCCACCACACTCTGCTCTCTGCACACCAGCCAGGCATTTGTCAGGGTGTCAGTTATTTACAGTGGTCTCCAAAGGCTTTGGAAAACTAGTGCATTCCCTTAAAAATAAAAGGAAATCTTGGAACAAGTATTACATGAAATAGGGCCGAAGTGAAGGTATATTCAAAGTATTAAAGTTGCCTTAATTGGCAAGCATGCACACGCACACATTCTTGCTAACAGCAAGTGAAATACTAGATTCTAATTATTCATTTCTCTATTTCTTTCTTGTCACTTTAGACTCTAAGGACACGAATAGCAATGTTTAAATGTAACCATGGAAAATAAATAATGGCTTATGGGCTCATCATTTGAACACATCTTCACTGAATGATAAGACTGTCCAGAAATGCTTAATTAGATAATTACTTTGTACTGACTCCATCTTCTAAAGATGGTGGAGAATTTTAAAAATTTCAAAAGATGTAGCAACTTTAACTTTTTACTGAAACTCAATTGTAAGCTATACGGTGAGGTTCCCATTCTATTCAAGCAAACAGAAGGACAGAAGGAAACCAAATATCTATATGAAGCAATGATCCCATGGTCAGAATGCTTTCCACCATAAGTAACAAAATACTTGATCATCTGAAGCTTAAATGATAAAGTCATGTAACAAGAAGCTTGAAGTCACAATTCTAGGACTGTTTCAATAGCACAAAGACACCAAGCCCCTGGGTCCAAGAGACTGATTTGCTTACCCTTCTCCTTACAGCCTCAAGGTGCTGGCCTCCATCTTCAAGCAGGATATCCCACTGAGAGATGAGGTATGAGTACACAGTCTTCCCAGGGCAGCAGAGGGGCAGGGAATGCATTTCAGGCACCAGTGTCCAAAGGAAGAGGAAAGAAGGGGGGAAGCACCACGCCCTCGTGCAGCCACCTCTCTCATCAAGGAGAAAAGCATTTTCCTTAAATACTACCCCAGCAGATGACCCTGTTATTTCTCATTGGTTAGAAGTAAATCATATGCTCACCCTGCGACCAATCACTGGCAAAGAACGTGAGATTATCACGTTGGGTCGGACAAACCAGCTTCACCTGACACTGGTTCACTGAGGCCTGAACAGAATCAGGGCATTGTTAACAAAGGAAAAAGGAGAATGCTTTCAGACAAGGAAAAGTGTCTGCCACGACTATACTTTTATACCGGAGGTCAAAACGTTTGGCTCAATTGGATGTTTCAAGGAAAGTAATTGCTCTTTTTTTCCCAAAGTAATGCAGAATTTCAACTTTACAATTGTAAGCAGCAGCCTCCTCGATGACCTCCCTGCTGGCACAATAAAGCACTTGGAAATAGATGTTTGTGTGCTTTCCAAGGTGGCTAGACCCCCAGTCAAGCGAAACTCCACAGATTCAAGTCAGTACTCTGAGCTTCCCCAGAGGGCATATGCAATCACTGCAGAGTCTAGAACACAGAGTTACAGGGGAAATACAGCTCAACAGAACAAATGCATATTAGCAGCTTCTACTTCCAAGCAGTTTGCCAGCTTAGGTGCAACCCGTCACTATATTCTGATCAAGAGGTATCAGACGTGAAGCTGACTGCAGCAAAATTGGCAACTTAAATGCCACTTTTTCCCCAAAATGGAATTGGCCAGTTTAGATTATATCGAAGGACTAATAAACATCATCTCCTAGAGCTCTAAACTGAACTGAAAATAACTCAGCTTGAGATTGAAACCACTTTACTCTACCCTTTGTTACTCTGATTCTTTCTTATTTCAACTTGACCTGAATGTTCTGCCAGAAGCCCTATTATGAGAACACAGTGGTATGACAGCCAGTAGGTCCTGCAGTTGTTAATTTTGAATTCTTTTTTTCTCTTTTTCTGATTTTATTTTTTATTTTTATTACACACTACAAAATACAATGCATGCTACACAATATGCTGCATAATCTAATTTTGAATTCTATGTTCAGCTCTGATCTTTCTGGACTGTGAACTAATTCACTCACAGATGTTGAATGAGAGCCAACCACTTCAGGTGCCTACAATATGAGATAAGTGAAAGAGTTCTTTACAGCCTATCAGGGACACAGATGTAAACA
The DNA here is from genome assembly GCF_055505025.1 of Bos grunniens. Taxonomy (NCBI): domain Eukaryota; kingdom Metazoa; phylum Chordata; class Mammalia; order Artiodactyla; family Bovidae; genus Bos; species Bos grunniens. The sequence continues at coordinate 46,157,278 of NC_141168.1, read as the reverse complement.
GTTACAAGGTGATGTGTAAAGAGATTCTGGAAAGATGGAGCATAACACACAGTGCTGTGTACTCAGGATGGACTTTCGCAGCAGACCGAAGGGGGTTGCAGCATTACCCAAACTGGAATCCTATATACCTCCCCCCATACTCTACTAAGGAGTTGAAAGTATTTTTCCTCACTTTCATTTTTATAGTAAAGCAAAACCCCTATCGGCTTCCCAGGTGGCGCTAGTGGTAAAGAACCCACCTGTGATGCAGGAAACATACTGTTTTTATCTCTGGGTCAGGAAGATCCCCTGGAGAAGGAAATGACAAGCTGCTCCAGTATTCTTGCCTGGAGAATTCCATAGACAGAGGAGCCTGGCAGGCTACAGTCCATATTGTCACAAAGAGTCAGACACGACTGAAGCAACTTAGCATGCAAAACCCCTCTGAATATCTCTCCTCTGTTAGCTGGCACAATGTTAGGCTCTGTCAACCAAGAGGGTTAGAGAGACATTGGAAGAAACAGCACAGAAACGGGCTTCTTTTTCCAGTTCTAGGGTGACCTTTTCCCTTTCTCTGATATGGCAGCAGGCCCGAAGGGAGCTCACTCTCCAGCCAGTTTCTCTGACACCTCAGAGAGCAGCTTTCTGAAGATTGCTTCATCCTTCATCGCCAGAGAGAACGTCTCCACTATCTAGTGATCTACAGCCACACCTTTCCCGTGATGTCTGCATATCTTGTGTGGGAAGCAATGGCTTCCGTCCCTTGTTCCTTCTTTGACTTTGCTCCCTGGGCTCTACAGTTGTAGCAAGTCCTGTATTCCCTTTTCTACTCATTTTAGCTATTAAACACTATTATAAGTCAAATTTTATATCAAATATACCTGTTAATGGAATGACATCTTTAAAGTGCTGAAGGAGAAAAGAAACTCAGCACTGAATCATATCTGTGTGAATATATTGGGTTGGCTGAAAAGTTCGTTCAGGTTTTTCCACAGGATGTTACGGCTGCTGCTGCTGCTATTGAGTTGCTAAGTCATGTCTGACTCTGTGACCCCATGGACTGTAGCCGGCCAGGCTCCTCTGTCCATGGGATTTTCCAGGCAGGAATACTGGAGTGGGTTGCCATTTCCTACTCCGGGGGATCTTCCCGACCCAGGGATTGAACCCATATCTCTCAAGTCTCTTGAATTGACAAGTAGATCCTTCACCACTGAGCCACCTGGGAAGCCAGACGTTACAAAAAAGGAACCTTTTGACCAATCCAATATCTTACAAAATGAAGGAGAAACACTTCTCAAATAAATGTAAGCAAAGTCTGTTACTAGCAGACCTACACTATAAGAAAGATTAATTTCTTCAGGTAAAAGTAACAATGCCAGAAAGAAACTTTGATCTACACAATAAATAAAAAGCACTAAAACTGGCATGTGTGTGCATATCAGTCGCTCAGTCATGTCCATTTGCGACCCCATGGACTGTAGATCGACAGGCTCCTCTGCCTATGGAATTCTCCAACCAAGAATGCTGGAGGGGGTTGCCATTCTGTTCTCCAGGAGATCTTCCCAAACCATGGTTTGAACCCCAGTCTCCCACATTGCTGCTGCTGCTGCTGCTGCTAAGTCGCTTCAGTCGTGTCCGACTCTGTGCGACCCCATAGACGGCAGCCCACCAGGCCCCGCCGTCCCTGGGATGTTCCAGGCAAGAACACTGGAGTGGGTTGCCATTTCCTCCTCCAATGCATGAAAGTGAAAAGTGAAAGTAAAATCGCTCAGTCGTGTCCGAATCTTAGCGACCCCGTGGACTGCAGCCTACCAGGCTCCTCCATCCATGGGATTTTCCAGGCAAGAGTACTGGAGTGGGGTGCCATTGCCTTCTCCGCTCCCACATTGCAGGCAGATCTTTATCATCTGAGCTGCCAGGGAGGTCCATAAAATCGGTATAAACAAAGTTTATCTAAAAATGAAGTTTCACATGTTTCCAAAGTCTAATGATTGTCTAAAGCAAAATGATAGACATGTCTTGTGGAATCCCAGCATAGACAATAAAAGTATGCGTGTGTGCTCAGTCGCTAAGTTGTGTCTGACTCTTTGCAACCCCATGGACTGTAGCTCGCCAGGCTCTTCTACCCATGGGATTTCCCAGGCAAAAATACTGGAGCAGTATGCCATTTCCTTTTCCAGGGGATCTTCCCAAATCAGGGATAGAAGCTATGTCTCCTGCACTGCAGGGGATTCTTTCCCACTGAGCCACTTGGGAAGCTGAAGCATGAAAGATGGAAGGGAGGATTAGTGATACATTACTGGAGGATCTTTGCATTACATGTAAAGTTGTGTGATATTATTAAAATCACAAGTATTATCTATGACAGACTGTAGATCAAGAGAAATGAAAACCTGTGTTCACACTGAAGCTTGCACAAATACTTTATGTGGCTTTATTCATAATCATCAAAACACAGAAGCAACCCAAACATTCCTCAACTGTAGAATGAGTAAACAAACTGACAAATCCATACCACAGGATACTATTCAACAATAAAAAGGAACAAATTCCTTATTGCTGCTGCTGCTACTGCTAAGTCACTTCAGTCGTGTCTGATTCCGTGCGACCCCATAGACGGCAGCCCACAGGCTTCCCCGTCCCTGGGATTCTCCAGGCAAGAACACTGGAGTGTTCCTTCTCCAATGCATGAAAGTGAAAAGTGAAAGTGAAGTCACTCAGTCATGTCCAACTCTAGGGACCCTATGGACTGGAGCCTACCAGGCTCCTCCGTCCATGGGATTTTCCAGGCGAGAGTACTGGAGTGGGGTGCTATTGCCTTCTCCGAAATTCCTTACTACTCAGCCATAAAAAAAGAACGAAATAATGCCATTTGCAGCAATGTGGATGATCTAGAGATTATCATACTAAATGAAGTAAGTCAGACAAAGACAAATATTATATGATATGGCTTAAATGTGGAATCAAAAGTATCATACCAGTGAACTTATTTACAAAACAGAAAAAGACACACAGACATAGAAAACAAACTTCTGCTTGTCAAAAGGGAAATGGGGATGGGGGAGGGGTAAATTAAGAATTTGAGATTAGCAGAGACACACTACTATATATAAAAGGGATAAACAAGACCCTACCTATGAAGCAACCCATGTATTAAAGTGGATGAAGTAAACACTAGGACTATCTTTCAGCACATGTATACTTGATTTATCTGCAAGAAGATAATACACATGATTTTCCAGTGCTTCCTTTTGAGAAAAAAGAAAGAAAGAGCAGGATGTATGTGTGCAAAACAGAGAGAATTCAGGTATAAAATGGTTGTTATAAAAGTAAGTTGATCTATCATAACAGAAACGGATTCATATACTGTTAGTATTGAAATGGGAAGAAAATGGAATAAGATTTTAATTTTCCTCTCATCTCAGAGCTTGAAAAGATGAACAGGAAGCAAGAATCTGCCCAGAAAAGCAATCATGTTTTCACAATCTGTGTAAGCCCAGAGAGGATAAAGTCCAACATCTGCAATTTGGGAAATTAAGTTTATCATTTTAGTAAAATATATTTTAGCACATGAGGAGACACCTTTTTTTAATGCTTTCTGCAATGCATGGCCTTATCCTCTAAAGCCTTCATTTTCCCCAGAATGACCTCACAGCCAGCTGAAAGGACAAGATGGGCTGCCTGACTGATTATACCCTGGGAATATTTCTGGAACTTCTTGATGGCAGCTACTGAAAAGAGGATACAGGAGATAAAGTAATGGAGGCTGGCCTGACTTAAACCTCATGTAATCCCTAGCATCTCCTAAATCACAAGGTAAGATTAGTCACTGACAAAAATTCTTGAACAGTAGGCAGCTGTCTGAAAGCCTGCATTTTTCTTTTGAGTGGACTGTCAAATTTAGAGAATTTATGACCTGACCTATCAAAGATATTACTTTCAAGTCCTTGACCAATTTAATAAACATTACAGACAACTATTATTATGGGGTTTTTTTATACTTTTATTGTTTTTTATATGAATTCCATCCAGCCAGGTTCTCACAGTAAATGGTTGAATGCTACATCAAATGAGCATTGCATCTAATCAGGCCAAAGCTCAAGAAATGCTTTTTCTGACATTTGAAGGACTTCCATTCTGAATGTGCAAAGCAGACATTTTTCTTTCCTATATGCATGGCAAAAATAATACATTCCCTGACCTCTTAAAAACTGTCTCAAACTTTACCTTTTAGAAAAATAATAAATCTTTTATCTTTTCTTTGTAGTCCAAGGTAAAATGTTACATAAAGCTCCATGCAATAGAATGTAATTTTTTTAATTTCTCATATGATTAAGTATGATTCACAATGATATACAGAGGCTATTGAAGTTTTGTGCAAATAAACTATATAAAGTTTTGTGCAAATAAATCATAATAAGCTTATCTGATATAACTCTGATCACCATTAGGATCCCTACATTATAACATTTATTTAACAACTTCCACATAGCCCAATTGTTTTATTACAATATAATGTGAATATAGCAGTTTTGAGTCAAAAGTAGATTCTGCTGTGATGAAGCTACCTGAGATTCTCTCTCCAGTACCCAAATAAGCCTATTTTTTTTATATTTCTTCCTAGTTGAAAGATACAGAGGAGGGAAGTATTACAATCTATTACATTTTAAAGCATGTAATGTAACATGTTAAATCTATAGTGGATGAAAGCATAAAGAAATTCTCTTCATCTCTTTTTATAATGTGTGGTCCATGGCCTAGCAAAAATACTACGCTCCAGGCACAATGAAATGCATGTACTTAGGAGAACTACTAACATTTAAATATGCTCTAACAATTTAGGTACAAAAAGCCCCCACAGCAAAGCTGACACTTTCTCCCGATGATCCTGTAATACTGGACTCAATGTCAACCTTAAAAAATACATACAGATTCACCCAAAAGTCAACAACATAACTAAAAGAGAAAATCACAATCCAGTGTTGGTTCCAGGGAATGAGAATTAAAGAAAAAAATCCTGTTTCTATTTTGAATTGTGTTCAATTGTGTTTGATTTAGTAGGTGAGGGATGAAGAATTAATAAAACCCAATGTGAGACTCACAATTATAAATGCAGAGCATTTTCTTAAAGCTAACAATATTTTAATTAAACCCAAATCTGAATACAGTACTCAAAACATCAATTTTTTTATAGTTTAAATTTCAGCACTAGAAAGAGTAAAACTGCAGCAACACTGATAACATGATAAATGTTAATATTAACGATCAGAATGACTGCTCTGTTAGGGTTCCAGCAATCTGAGTGTTATTAATTAGGAGGTTGTAGATATGGGACTTTCGGAGAAGGTAATGGCACCCCACTCCAGTATTCTTGCTTGGAAAATCCCATGGACGGAGGACCCTGGTAGGCTGCAGTCCATGGGGTCGCTAAAAGTCGGACACGACTGAACGACTTCACTTTCACTTTTCACTTTCATGCATTGGAGAAGGAAATGGCAACCCACTCCAGTGTTCTTTCCTGGAGAATCCCAGGGATGGCGGGGCCTGGTGGGCTGCCATCTATGGGGTCCCACAGAGTCGGACATGACTTAAGTGACTTAGCATAGCATAGCATAGCATAGATATGGGACTTTACCCAACTTTGGGAGAAGACAGGGGCATATAAGTCCAGAAGGAAAAGGCTGGGACGAGCTCCACAAACAGTTGTTGTTGGTCAGTCATTAAGTTGTGTCCAACTCTTTGCAACCCCGTGGACTGCAGCACACCAGGCTTCCCTGCCCTTCACTACCTTCCAGAGTTTGCTCAAACTCGTGTCCATTGAGTCAGTGATACCATCCAACCATCTCATCCTCTGTCAACCCCTTCTCCTCCTGCCTCAATCTTTCCCAACATCAGAGTCTTTTCCAATGAGTCGGCTCTTCACATCAGATGGCCAAAGGATTGGAGTTTCAGCTTCAGTGTCAGTCCTTCCAATGAATATTCAGGGATGAAATCCTTAAAGATTGACTAGTTTGATCTCCTTGCTGTTCAAGGGACTCAAGAGTCTTCATCACAACAGTTTGAAACCATCAATTCATCACTCAACTTTCTTTATGGTCCAATCCTCACATCCATACATGACTACTGGAAAAACCATAATTTTAACTATATGGTCCTCTGTCAGCAAACTGATCTCTCTGCTTTTTAATATGCTATCTAGGTTTGTCATAGTTTTTCTTCCAAGGAGAAAGCATCTTTTAATTTCATCGTTACAATCACCATCCAAGTGATTTTGGAGCCCAAGGAAATAAGGGGACCTAATGAAGAGAGTTGGACTGTGAAGAAGGCTGAGCGCCGAAGAATTGATGCTTTTGAACTGTGGTGTTGGAGAAGACTCTTGAGAGTCCCTTGGACTGCAAGGAGATCCAACCAGTCCATTCTGAAGGAGATCAGCCCTGAGATTTCTTTGGAAGGAATGATGGTAAAGCTGAAACTCCAGTACTTTGGCCACCTCATGCGAAGAGTTGACTCATTGGAAAAGACTCTGATGCTGGGAGGGATTGGGGGCAAGAGGAGAAGGGGACGACAGAGGATGAGATGGCTGGATGGCATCACGGACTCGATGGATGTGAGTCTGAGTGAACTCCGGGAGTTGGTAATGGACAGGGAGGCCTGGCGTGCTGCGATTCATGGGGTCAAAAAGAGTCGGACACGACTGAGTGACTGATCTGATCTGATCTGATCTGAATGAAGAAATCTACTGATGACTGTTGATGCTGCATTTGTTGGTGAGCCCAAAGTCACTATAGGTCAGCAAGGCCCACAGTGCGGAAGAAACACTAGATCCAAAATTAAGAAAAAGAGAGACTAAAATATGCAAAAACAATTTTAGATCAATGAAGCCATTGTAATGCATGTCTGTCTCTCAATGTTTCTAACCTCAATTGCACTGGTGACCTACATATGAAGCTGGCACCCTTCACCAAAGAGCTACACACAGGTCTGGCCTAGGACTCAGAAACAGTGAAAGAGGAGATCTGGAGAATCTGCAAGCACAGTTCCAACAAGATGAGCCAAGAGGTCAGCATCATACTCCCTATTTGATGCTCAGGAGTAAGGGTTAACCTCTTGTGAATGTGTCTTATGTTAGATAGTAAAGGAATGGAAAAGGAAGCTGTGGGAAAAAATGGATTAATATGCAGATTAAAATTGATAAGAAAATATGCAAGTAAATTCATACCAAGATAAGCAGGAATTATCATAACTATTGCAGTTCTCATTTCTTATTGCTCATATTGTTTAGTTGCTAAGTCCTGTCCAACTATTTTGCGACCCCAAGGACTATAGCCCCCAAGTGGTGCTTGGTAAAGAACCTGCCCGCTAATGCAGGAGACATAAGAGACCCGAGTTTGATCCCTGGGTTGGGAAGATCCCCTGGAGGAGGAAATGGCAACCCACCCCAGTATTTTTGCCTGGAGAATCCCATGGACAGAGGAACTTGGTGGGCTACAGTCCATAGGTTCCACAGAGTTGAACACAACTGAGGTAATTTGGCATGCACGGACTGTAGCCCACCAGGCTCCTCTGTCCATGAGATTTTCCAGGCAAAAATACTGGAGTCGGCTGTCATTTCCTTCTCCAGGGTATATTCCTGACCCAGAAATCAAACCTGCGTCTCCTGCATTGACAGGTAGGTTCTTTACCACTGAGCCACCTGAGAAGCACTCATGTAGTTGTAGCTGGTATTATATCTTCCTTCTTTCACTACACATTACATATTCCCTTTGCCTCTGGAGCAATCTGATTGCTCAAGTTTCCTCACATGGAGAGATGACCCAAATCTTAATTTCTGAAGTATCTGGGCCACTTGCATTAGATTATTAATAATTCTTCCATTAAGTCTATCATATGTGATAGAGGTACTAAGTAGCAACCCCAAGCATGTCTGTATTCCAGACCTACTCTTCCCAACCCCCCACAGCATAAAAGCAATATCTTTGTTCTCTTGATAATTGCAATAAACAGCCCCAACCAGGACAGCAGCCCCCTATTTGCCCATTGATTCACTAGCATACAAAACTTCAAATGGCCAGTATCAACTCCCAGATTAAGAGAACAAGTACATGTACCCTGGTGAAAATATTCCACCCTTGGGAGTGCCTTCAGAGCTCTAAACAACCAGAGCCTAAAGTCAGTGGGACAGGGAACCAAGACTTTGCTAATAGATCACCAGGAGAACTGTGAGAGGACCAGTCTCATTTTCACTCTTTGATCCCAAGACCCACAATCCTGGCTTTGGGAGGAGCAGGACCATGTATTGGATGTGATACCACATCCTGGAGGATACTGTCTCAGCCATGTCATGTGTTATTATCTAGCTTAGGGATCCCCAAACTCTGGATTCTAATGCCTGATGATCTGAAGTGGAGCTGATGTCACAATAATAGAAATGAAATGCACAATAAATGTAATGTACTTGAATCATCCTGAAACCATCTCCCCTACCCTGGTCCATGGAAAAATTGTCTTCCATAAAACCAATCCCTAGTGCCAAAAAGGTTGGGCACTGCTGATCTAGCTGGTGCTGTAATAAATTCTTCAAAAGGCCAGTTTGCCACTCTACCTGGCCTCTACTAGCTGTTATAGAGGGTTAAAAAAAAAAGCATTTTCAGATAAAAGCTACTTACCAAGTTATGAAGGCATGTCAGACTGTTCCAAAAACAAACCACATGTGGGACAGCAGCTAGAATTGGAGTTAACACCCATTTAAGTGGCTGCTTTTCCACTACCATTCTCTAAGATCCATTTGTCTGCTGTGCCAGTATGCAAGTTGTGGGGAAGTGAGTCACCATTTTTCAAGCACATTATGGTGGCCATATTCTCTACGATCACTTCTAATGTGTACTACTGTCTTGGTTTATGACTCTGGTAGACAGAATAAGTTCTAGGGGCTACCACCTGACTTTTCTTATCAAAATAGCTACCTTACCAGATTGGTCAGGAGCCAGTGTGGGGATTCTGCCAATGTTGAGTATGCCTATTTTGACTATGCATTCCCAAACTGGGGAAATAATTACAGGATGAATTCAAGGACCCATTATCCCACTAATATCCAAATCAAAACTTCACTGATTACCTTGCATCCATAAGCCCCTTCCCTGACTAGTGGACCACAATGGCATTTTGGATTTGTAGGAATAAGGGTCTGTCATAAAACCACTATCCAGTAATTCCCCAAAACACTGGTTATTTCTCCCTCTTCAACTAATTGTCCTAATAAGTAGCAATAGGTCCTTCTGAGGAACACTGAGATTTCCAGTATACAATGTTAGCAATGTCAAAGGATCCTTTATCAAGGAGACCTGCCCTTCCCTCATTCAAGGTACTCTGTGTCTGGAAACCAGCTCATGTTTGGGAGTTGATCGAGAGGAATGACTCTCTTGCTGCTATTCAAGACAGACCTTTGTTTCTAGGTATGAGTTTTCCACTTAAACAATTCAAGTAAGAGTACAGGAGACTGTAAAAATATTCCACAGCTTTTCAGTTTCACAGAAACCATGATCACCAAAGATCTTTCTCTCTTTTTACGGGTCAAATTCCAATTACTGCTTTCGTTCTGCTGTCCAATATGGTAACTATACCCACCTTATTTCTGGCAATTAAGTGTCACCTTTTGGTCCCTGCCCCCAAGAAGTTCAATATTCTCTTTGAATTCAGGGAGTCCAGTTTGATGACAGCATCACACTGTCAGTCCTAACCTATAAAGAATTGCCACTACAGAGCTCTCCAGAGACACTGAACACCTTTACAAACCTTTACAAATATATTTCTTAGAGCTTAGACGAAGGGAGTGTCCCCTGGACCCTCCTGTGAACATAATTCAAGGTTAGGTTTATAGGTCTTACATAACAGATCCACTCTTGCATTATAATCTTTCTAAGCCTTTGACTATCTTTCTCTACAGTACATCAAGGAATTACTGAAATGCGAACTCCAATTTAGTGAAGGTCATCTTTGGGACCATATTTCAGTAAACAAACCAAGCAGGACTTCCCTGGTGTTGCAGTGGATAAGAATCTGCCTGCTAATTCAGGGGACACAGGGTCCAATCCCTTGTCTGGGAAGATTCCACATGCCGCAGAGCAACTAAGCCCATGCCCCACAACTACTGAGTCCACATGCCACAACTACTGGAGCCCATGTGTGTACTCCAGAGCCAGCAAGTCACAACTACTGAATCTCATGCACCTAGAGCCTGTGCCTCACAACAAGAGAAGCCAGCTCAGTGAGAAGCCCATGTGCCACAACTATAGGGTAGCCCCCATGCTTTGCAACAAGAGAAAGTCCGTGCACAGCAACAGAGACTCAGCACAGCCAAAGATAAATACATAAACAAATCAGGCAAACTCTTAGAACCATCCTAGCTATTTACGCTCGGAGAAGGCAATGGCACCCCACTCCAGTACTCTTGCCTGGCAAATTCCATGGACAGAGGAGCCTGATAGCTGAAGACCATGGGGTCACTAGGAGTCGGACACAACTGAGCGACTTCCCTTTCACTTTTCACTTTCATGCATTGGAGAAGGAAATGGCAACCCACTCCAGTGTTCTTGCCTGGAGAATCCCAGGGAGGGGGAGCCTGGTGGGCTGCTGTCTATGGGGTCACAGAGTCAGACACGGCTGAAGTGACTTAGCAGCAGCAGCAGCAGCTATTTAGGCTAAAATATTAAGCCCAGAATCTTGCTTAGATCCTCCATATCAAAAAAATTAGCCAAAACAAGATTATATTTCTCCCATGCTATTCCAACTACCTTAGAATTAATTCCCATATGTGTGCTCCAGGATTCTGTCAATATAATAATAAAATTGCAACTATCTTGGTGTGTATGGCAATATTTCATGTGTCATATCTTGCACCTAACCCTCTCAGCTGGCACCAGGAATTTTAGCCTGATTACAGATTGTTGGGAAGCCCAGTACGAAATAGCCAGTTGGAGGAAGTCCTTGGGAAAATGGCGAAGGGCCAGAAGTACCCCCGGCTTGGCGCTGCGGGCAGAAAAACATCTCCTGCCTTTGGTTATGCCCAGCGCCAAGATTTAATAATAAATATTAAGGATGTTGCTTGAGAAAACGGGTTATGGGTTAAGCATATGGGTCACTTAGAGCGCGCTGTCCTTGAAATATTTTTACTGATTATGTGTTAACCCCGTACGCGCTCTGCTGGCTGTATACTCTAAGCTCTTTGTTCCTGCTTCTATAAAAAGGCTTGACTGAAGAAATAAACTTGTCAGTCCTAGCAAGAGACTGTCCGAGTGTCATTCTTTCAGGTTCGTCACTTCCAAATCCCGGGGAGAAAAATCCCCAACAAGTGGCGCCCGAACAGGGACTTGAAAGGAAGTTTGAACAAAGTGACGAGCCCCTGCAGAAAGAGGTAAGCAGGATGGGACAACATAGCAGTAAAATTCCTTTCATGTCTATAATGCATCATTTTTTGAAACAAAACGGTGTTAATGTTTCAAGAGATCAGTTGAACGACTGCTATCATATTTTACTGGAACAATTCATGGTTCCCAGAGGAGGGGACACTCAATCTAGACATATAGAAAAGGGCTAAAAATAATGTTTTGCAAGCATATCGGCAAGGGTTACATGGTCACTCATATGGGCTATTATAGAACAAATTGAAGGGCATAACGTTGATTTGGAAGTAAAAAACTATTCAATCTTTACATGAATATGAGCATAAGGAACAAGATATGCAAGGTGCTTTGAAATATAAGAATGTTATGCTCAATCAGACACAATCCTTAGAAAAACAACTTAGAGACATATATACAGGATGTGTCAAAACTTAAGCCACTTAGAACGGAGATCATTTCATTCAACGGACAGCCCAAATCTGAGGTTTTTCCTTCTGTTCCGCCTGTAACAGCAATTGCTAACTTTGCTCGTACTAATCATTTCACTCCTCCTCGGGAGATGCCTGCTTGCACTTTCGCTTTCCCAGTGGAATTTAATCAACCTGCCCAAGGCCAAAATACTTGGGCTAATCTAGATTTTGGCATGTTGTCTAGCTTTAAGAAAGCATGCACTCTGTATGGACCTACTTCTCCTTACTGTATAGAATTTCTCGGAGGATGGGCTGACCACTGGATGCCATATGATTTTTTTTGAATAGCAAAGATAATTCAAAATCCTCAACAATTACTTCAATGGTAAATATGGGTTAATGATGAGGCCCAACAAATGCTGATTGACCAGCAATCTCATGGTAACCCTGCCAATTTAACCTATGATATACTCACTGGAACAAGAGCCATAGCCTATATGATTGTGCAATTAGCTAATATTACCCCTCAGATGTTACATTTCATTAAAGAAACTGCCTGCAGGGCGTGGGCAAAGGTTGATAGTGCTAACTCTGATGGTTCATTTGTTAAGATTATTCAAGGACATGAGGAAGAATATTCTCAATTTATAGGAAAATTAAAGGATGCAATTGAGAAATCTATTAAGGATGTGACTTTACAAAATATTATTTTAAAACAACTTGCTTTTAAAAATGCTAATGAGCTTTTAAGGTTAATTAGGTCCCATTTGTTTATTTTTGCTTTTATTTCCAATATTCTGGGAGGTGGGTCATAGAGGATCCTGCTGTGATGTATGTCAGAGAGTGTTTTGCCTATGTTCTCCTCTAGGAGTTTTATAGTTTCTGGTCTTATGTTTAGATCTTTAATCCATTTTGAGTTTATTTTTGTGTATGGTGTTAGAAAGTGGTCTAGTTTCATTCTTTTACAAGTGGTTGACCAGATTTCCCAGCACCACTTGTTAAAGAGATTGTCTTTAATCCATTGTATATTCTTGCCTCCTTTGTCAAAGATAAGGTGTCCATATGTGCGTGGATTTATCTCTGGGCTTTCTATTTTATTCCATTGATCTATATTTCTGTCTTTGTGCCAGTACCATACTGTCTTGATAACTGTGGCTTTGTAGTAGAGCCTGAAGTCAGGCAGGTTGATTCCTCCAGTTCCATTCTTCTTTCTCAAGATCACTTTGGCTATTCGAGGTTTTTGTATTTCCATACAAATTGTGAAATTATTTGTTCTAGCTCTGTGAAGAATACTGTTGGTAGCTTGATAGGGATTGCATTGAATCTATAAATTGCTTTGGGTAGTATACTCATTTTCACTATATTGATTCTTCCAATCCATGAACATGGTATATTTCCCCATCTATTAGTGTCCTCTTTGATTTCTTTCACCAGTGTTTTATAGTTTTCTATATATAGGTCTTTAGTTTCTTTAGGTAGATATATTCCTAAGTATTTTATTCTTTCCATTGCAATGGTGAATGGAATTGTTTCCTTAATTTCTCTTTCTGTTTTCTCATTATTAGTGTATAGGAATGCAAGGGATTTCTGTGTGTTGATTTTATATCCTGCAACTTTACTATAGTCATTGATTATTTCTAGTAATTTTCTGGTGGAATCTTTAGGGTTTTCTATGTAGAGGATCATGTCATCTGCAAGTAGTGAGAGTTTTACTTCTTCTTTTCCAATTTGGATTCCTTTTATTTCTTTTTCTGCTCTGATTGCTGTGGCCAAAACTTCCAAAACTATGTTGAATAGTAATGGTGAAAGTGGGCACCCTTGTCTTGTTCCTGACTTTAGAGGAAATGCTTTCAATTTTTCACCATTGAGGATAATGTTTGCTGTGGGTTTGTCATATATAGCTTTTATTATGTTGAGGTATGTTCCTTCTATTCCTGCTTTCTGGAGAGTTTTTATCATAAATGGATGTTGAATTTTGTCAAAGGCTTTCTCTGCATCTATTGAGATAATCATATGGTTTTTATTTTTCAATTTGTTAATGTGGTGTATTACATTGATTGATTTGCGGATATTGAAGAATCCTTGCATCCCTGGGATAAAGCCCACTTGATCATGGTGTATGATCTTTTTAATGTGTTGTTGGATTCTGATTGCTAGAATTTTGTTAAGGATTTTTGCATCTATGTTCATCAGTGATATTGGCCTGTAGTTTTCTTTTTTTGTGGGATCTTTGTCAGGTTTTGGTATTAGGGTGATGGTGGCCTCATAGAATGAGTTTGGAAGTTTACCTTCCTCTGCAATTTTTTGGAAGAGTTTGAGCAGGATAGGTGTTAGCTCTTCTCTAAATTTTTGGTAGAATTCAGCTGTGAAGCCGTCTGGACTGGGGCTTTTGTTTGCTGGAAGATTTTTGATTACAGTTTCAATTTCCGTGCTTGTGATGGGTCTGTTAAGATTTTCTATTTCTTCCTGGTCGAGTTTTGGAAAGTTGTACTTTTCTAAGAATTTGTCCATTTCTTCCACGTTGTCCATTTTATTGGCATATAATTGTTGATAGTAGTCTCTTATGATTCTTTGTATTTCTGTGTTGTGTGTTGTGATCTCTCCATTTTCGTTTCTAATTTTGTTGATTTGATTTTTCTCCCTTTGTTTCTTGATGAGTCTGGCTAATGGTTTGTCAATTTTATTTATCCTTTCAAAGAACCAGCTTTTGGTTTTGTTGATTTTTGCTATGGTCTCTTTTGTTTCTTTTGCATTTATTTCTGCTCTAATTTTTAAGATTTCTTTCCTTCTACTAACCCTGGGGTTCTGCACATCAAAGGAAACTATTAGCAAGGTGAAAAGACAGCCTTCAGAATGGGAGAAAATAATAGCAAATGAAGCAACGGACAAACAACTAATCTCAAAAATATACAAGCAACTCCTACAGCTCAACTCCAGAAAAATAAATGACCCAATCAAAAAATGGGCCAAAGAACTAAATAGACATTTCTCCAAAGAAGACATACAGATGGCTAACAAACACATGAAAAGATGCTCAATATCACTCATTATCAGAGAAATGCAAATCAAAACCACTATGAGGTACCATTTCACACCAGTCAGAATGGCTGCGATCCAAAAGTCTACAAATAATAAATGCTGGAGAGGGTGTGGAGAAAAGGGAACCCTCTTACACTGTTGGTGGGAATGCAAACTAGTACAGCCACTATGGAGAACACTGTGGAGATTCCTTAAAAAACTTGAAATAGAACTGCCTTATGATCCAGCAATCCCACTGCTGGGCATACACACTGAGGAAACCAGAAGAGAAAGAGACACGTGTACCCCAATGTTCATCGCAGCACTGTTTATAATAGCCAGGACATGGAAGCAACCTAGATGTCCATCAGCAGATGAATGGATAAGAAAGCAGTGGTACATATACACAATGGAGTATTACTCAGCCATTAAAAAGAATACATTTGAATCAGTTCTAATGAGGTGGATGAAACTGGAGCCTATTATACAGAGTGAAGTAAGCCAGGAGGAAAAACATAAATACAGTATACTAAGGCATATATATGGAATTTAGAAAGATGGTAACAATAACCCTGTGTATGAGACAGCAAAAGAGACACTGATGTATAGAACAGTCTTATGGACTCTGTGGGAGAGGGAGAGGGTAGAAAGATTTGGGAGAATGACATTGAAACATGTAAAATATCATGTAAGAAACGAGATGCCAGTCCAGGTTCGATGCACGATACTGGATGCTTGGGGCTAGTGCACTGGGACGACCCAGAGGGATGGTATGGGGAGGGAGGAGGGAGGAGGGTTCAGGATGGGGAACACATGTATACCTGTGGCGGATTCATTTTGATATTTGGCAAAACTAATACAATTATGTAAAGTTTAAAAATAAAATAAAATTTAAAAAAAATAAAAATAAAAAATAAAAATGCTAATGAGGAATGTCGATCCATGCTCAGACCAATTCGAGAGACTGGCTCTCTTATGGAATATTTGAAAGCATGTAGGGATATTGGATCTATGTCCCATAGGGCAAAATTGGCAACATTGGAAACCTTTAATGTACAGAAAGCTGCTAATGCCAAATGTTTTAACTGTGGGAAGCCCAGCCGTATGAAAAAACAATGTCGCATGCCAACAGAGGCTGGAAAAAATACTACTACTTCTAATAAGAAGAGACCCCCAGGAGTATGTCCAAGATGTAAAAAGGGGTTCCATTGGCTGAATGAATGTCATTCTAAATTTGATAAGGATGGAAACACTTTGAACCCCAGTGCACAACAAAAACAACAGGGAAACTAATAAAGGGGGCGTCCTCTAGCCCCTTTACAAAAGGAGGACCTAGCGTTATGATGCTACGAAGCAGCTACATCTAAGAGTGCTTGCATTGATATACCTAGTCCATATGATATGGAACTAATAGAATTATACAACCCCCACAAAATTCCCACTGGATATTATGGCTTGATTCCACCCGAGACAGTGGGACTGTTTTGGGGACGTAGTAGCTGCACAATGAGAGGTTTAGTGGTATTGACTGGTGTTGTGGATGAAGATTATGAAGGGGAAATACATGTTATGGTAAATGTTGTGAAAATGGGAAATGTATACTTACAAAAAGGGGAACATTTTGCACAATTATTACTTTTGCCATATGTCAAACCAATGAAGGCATCTGATACAGTTCGGCAGGGAGGCTTTGGCAGTACCAACCTTACTGCTGCACTATCCACCTTATTAAAGGAACATGAGAAACCCATGCTTACTTTATGCGTACGGGGAAAAAATCTCACAGGCATGTTAGATACCAGAGCTGACACTTCAATCATTAGAGCTGCAGAATGGCCCCTTGATTGGGGTAAGGTTATGGCTCCTTCTAGACTATTAGGAGTGGGTGAAACTGATGCCACACAAACTTTTGTCAGTGCATCCTATTTACAAGTGTATGGCCCTGATCAAATTGTAGTTTATCTTAAACCATATATTACTAATATCCCTATCAATTTATGGGGACGGGATTTTCTTGAACAAACGAAAGCCACAAATTCTTTAAATGAACCTTTTTAATGGGGCCATTGAGTTAACACCACTGCCTCTCGATTGGGAATCTGATACCCCAGTATGGACACCTCAATGGCCCCTAACTAAAGAAAAATTGGCAGCTCTTACGCAATTAGTAAATGAACAATTACAAAAAGCTCATATAGAACCTTCATTTTCCCCATGGAATTCCTCTATTTTTGTAATAAAAAAGAAATCAGGAAAATGACGAATGTTGATAGATTTAAGAAATGTTAATAATACCATGTTACCTATGGGGCCCTTACAACCCAGATTGCCCTCCCCTTCTATGGTACCAAAAGGATGGTCTGTAGTTATTATTGACGTACAAGACTGCTTTTTTACTATACCTCTACACCCTAAAGATAGAAAACGTTTTGCCTTTTCAGTTCCTTCTATAAATCACATGGCTCCTGTTAAAAGATTTCAATGGAAGGTGTTACCTCAGGGAATGATGAACTCTCCTACCATTTGCCAATATCTCATATCTGTTTTATTACAACCTATTAGAGATAAATGTCCTACTGCATTTATAATTCATTACATGGATGATATACTTCTTTCTATGGAATCTGAACTCTGTTTGCAACAGTTATACAATGAAGTTACTACTACTCTTCAAAATCATGGCCTGCTTGTTGCGCCAGATAAAATTCAGTGGAAAGCACCCTTTAATTATTTAGGACATGTTATGGAAGAATCTAAAATCAAACCTCAAAACCCTCAAATTTCTATGCAGTCTCTATGCACGCTGAATGATTTTCAAAAATTGCTAGGAGATATCAATTGGCTGCGGCCATCTATTGGCATCCCCACCTATGCCTTACAAAATCTATTTAAAATTTTAGAGGGATCCCCTGACCCTAATAGCCCTAGGAAACTAACAAAAGAGGCCAAAGAAGAACTGGCCTTAGTGAAGAAATGCATTCAACAATCTTTTTCAACTCGGCTAGATTATGATCAACCAGTTTCTTTATATATATTCCCCACTGAACATTCGCCCACTGCAATTATAGCTCAACACAGCCCAATAGAATGGGTGTATTTACACAGTAAACAATCTAAAAAAATTGTATCATATATTGAGAAAATAGGGCACTTAATTGTGTCAGGAAGAAGCCATATACAAACTTTGACTGGATTTGATCCATATGCAATACACATTCCCTTGACAAAAAAGGAATTGCAAATTGCCTTACAATACAACTTGACCATGCAAATGGCATTAAATGATTTTCAAAATGTTATCTCATTTCATTTGCCGAAAGGAAAATTATGGGACTTTCTACAGTGTACTAAATTCATTGTAACTAATATCATTGCATCCCAGCCTATTTCCAATGCACCCACCTATTTCATTGATGGCAACAAGAAAGGCATATCAGGGATTGTTGGCCCTGATATCAAAGAGAAATTACCCACTACCTATTCTTCAGTACAAAGAGTGGAGTTATATGCTTTATATGCTCTTTTGTCACTTCAACCATTATCCTTCAACATATATACTGATTCCAAATACCTTGCTTCCCTTTTTCCTGATTTTGTTACCACCTTTTTATACAACCTAGATGAAGAATTATATACTCTCTTTTCACAGACTCAAGCTTTAATTCGCTCACATATGGAACCTTTCTTTATTGCACATATACATGCTCATTCAAGTTTACCTGGCCCTCTGGTTACAGGAAATGATGCTGTTGACAGGCTCATAGCTCCCATTTTTACGTCTGCCAATGACGAACATGCTAATCTTCATACCAACGCTAACAGATTGCACTCTAAATACCATATTCCTCTCACTGAAGCACGGCATATTATTAAAACCTGTGATGTCTGCACCCCTCTGCATTTACAGACTATGATTTCAAGAATTAATCCCTGGGGGCAACAACCTAATTTCCTTTAGCAATCTGACTTCACTCACTGCTCCTTAGGAAAGTTTTCTTTGCTTTTTGTGTCAGTTGATACATTTTCCAACTTTATCTGGACAATACCTATCTCTTCAGAATCCAGCAAAAATGCCATTTCCGCACTCTTACTCACCTTCCCCATTATGGGGATTCCTTCAGTCCTGAAAACAGACAATGGACCTGCATTTACCTCGAACTCATTTCGTTCATTTTTATCAGAATGGAAAATAACACACATTACAGGAATACCCTATAATCCTCAGGGTCAAGCCATTATTGAAAGAGCCCACCACACCCTAAAAACTCATTTATTAAAACAGAAAGGCAGAATGAATATGGAAGAGGAGATACACTTCTTATCCTATGAACCCTCAATTATTATTATCTTTAACTCTTTATTCCCTAAATTTGTTAAACTTAACAAAAAATAATTCTGACACTCGTGCAGATAGATATTTTGCAGAAGACAAAAACAGCAACTTAGAAATCAATACACCAATATGGTATAAGCAATTTAATCAGTGGCTGCCAGGAATCTTACGACTCGTAGGCAAGGGTTATGGTCTTGTCATTGCAGATGGAGAGGAAATCTGGGTTCCCCTTCGCCATGTCCATTACCGAGAGGGACCCCAAGACCGGACTCCCTCAGGAAGTGATGGAGTTGACACGAAGGGTCTCATCAATGACCCTGGAGGAGCCAATGAGGAAACGCCATCGTCTGAATCCTTACACGACATGGGCTCAAGTGAAACATGACTCATCAGGCTGAGCAGACACTGAAGAGTACTGGAATCCTATGACTCCAGATAAGCTGTTTCTGGCAATGTTAGCTGTTCTTTCCTGTTCCTCTGGGGTAAGTGCAGAATATGTTTATTGGGCATACATACCCAACCCACCACTTCTCTCCATAGTGGATTGGGTAGATAAAGCCCCTATGATCTTTACTAATGATAGCATGCATTTTCCAAGTCCCTGGTCCATAAAGCGACCAATTCATGAAGAAGATGAGGGAAAGCCGTTCAACATTTCCGTGGAATTCAAAACCTTGCCTGTCTGTTTCGGATCTCACCCCCTTTGCATGACTATCTTCCCACAGTGGTGGGCATACTCTGCCAACAATGGGACTGCTTTGCATCTAGGAATGTTTGCTAGGCATCTTTCTTACTTAATGGCTCCGAGAGACATTATCCAGGCCAGATAGCCAACTATTCGAACTCGCTTTTTCAACCAGAGGAACCTTCATGTCATACTGTATCTTGGAGAAGAAAACAGGAGATACAACTGTTACATTGGTCTGATTGTTGAGGCCAATTTGGGAAAGTTTCTATAATTCAGCAAAATCATACTAATCATACATTTAAATTTGTTGACTGGGGATCTCACGGGTTGTTTGTAAACTGTTCTGAAGAGCAGGAGGAACATCATAACTGCTCCTGGTTTAATAGATCAAGCATTGGAGGTTTTCATAAATCTAAGACAAGTTTCTGGACTAATAAGGACATATTGCTGAATTGGTATAACGGGGGCTTATCACCCCCATGACCCAGGATTGTCATCCCCATTGTGGGGCCAGAGCCTCCCATAAACTGTAGGTATGTTTCGTTGTTCTAATTATCCTTCCTATACAATAGTACTGGCTATATTCAATCATGTGTTCAGCTTCCGTATTTGTTTATTGTAGGGCATTTTGATATTGACTTATCAACCAAGATTGTCAATTGTACTGCATGTGCATTGTATACCTGCCTTAATCACACCATTTCATATCACAATGCTAGCATTGCGCTAGTTAAACAAAGATCTGAGTTATGGCTTCCCGTAAACTTAACTGAGCCTTGGACTGATTCTGTATTTCTTTCTGTATTGTTGAAAGCTGGACTTAGGTGATCTAAATGCATCATTGGGTGGATTGTTGCAGGCATCTTAAGCCTTATCTCTATTGTAACTGTAGGAACTTTGTCCAGTATGGCTTTACATAAATCCATACAAAATCATGATTTTATCACTGCTTGGCACAAAGACTCTCATGATCTTTGGACTCAACAAGCTCAAATAGATCAACAATTACAAACACGAATTAATGAGTTACAAACTGTGGTTATCCACTTAGGAGATCAAGTGCAGCAACTGACTTTCCAAACACGTATACATTGTCACTGGAATTTTACTTCTTTTTGTCTGACTAACATGCCCTATAATAGCACTGAATATCCTTGGGATAAAGTTAAAGCGCATTTGCAGGATCTCACACATAACTCAAGTTTAGACATCAATTTGTTGAAACAACAAGTTGCTAATTTTCAAGTTAAGGTACCTAAGAAATTGTACAGCACTCAATTTTATGATACTTTAACCAAAACCCTGTCTCTAGACCCTAGAACTTGGTTTTCAGGAAGCAACATTTTTATATATGTATTAATCACCCTGCTTTCTCTGTCATTGCTTACAGGATATAGATGTCCCTACTCAAGACTCCATGCCTCCCACAACGGAGTCTAACTAGCAGCTGCTGTGCTTAAATTAAAAACAAAAGGAGGCTATGTTGGGAAGCCCAGTACAAAATAGCCGGTTGGAGGAAGTCCTTGGGAAAATGGCGAAGGGCCAGAAGTACCCCCGGCTTGGTGCTGCGGGCAGAAAAACATCTGCCTTTGGTTATGCCCGGCGCCAAGATTTAATAATAAATATTAAGGATGTTGCTTGAGAAAACGGGTTATGGGTTAAGCACATGGGTCACTTAGAGTGCGCTGTCCTTGAAATATTTTAACTGATTATGTGTTAACCCCGTACGCGCTCTGCTGGCTGTATATTCTAAGCTCTTTGTTCCTGCTTCTATAAAAAGGCTTGACTGCAGAGCTAAACTTGTCAGTCCTTGCAAGAGACTGTCCAAGTGTCATTCTTTCAGGTTCGTTGCTTCCAAGTCCCGGGGAGAAAATCCCCAACACAGATCTAGAAGGTATTGGATGGAGGTAGGTCCTAAGAAGAATCAGCAGAGCTTTGTAAAGCTTTTACCTCCAAGGAGACTTCAGCTTCTTCAGACAAATAGAGACTATCCTCTACAGACAATGGAAAAAGATTTTCTTTTAGCAAAGGAGGCCCAGCAGAATTTTGAGCCCAATGTCTTCCACTTTATTAGGATCTGTCCATGTGTCTTCATTTCAATTTTTTTTGGTTTTCACTTCTTCCAATTCAATATAATCAACATAAAAAAAAATTATACAAGATGAATGAACCTAGACATTGTTGTTCTAAATGAAGAAGATCAGACAAAGACAACTATCATATGATATCGCTTATATGCAGAATCTAAAAATAAATGGTATAAATGAACTTATTCACAAAACAGAAATAGAGTCACAGACATAGAAAACCAAAACAAACAAACAAACTTATGGTTACCAGGGGTGAAGGGTGAAGGGATAAACTGGGAGACTGGGACTGACAGACACACACTACTATATATAAAATGAAAAACTAACAAGGACCTACTATATAGCGCAGGGAACTCTATCCAGTACTCTATAATGACTTATATGGGAAAGCAATAAAAAAAGAATGGATATGTGTATAACTGATTCATTTTGCTATACAGCAGAAACTAACACAATATTGTGAATCAACTATAATTATTGATTACACTAAAAGCCTTTGAATGTGTGGATCACAAAAAAAAAAAATGTGGAAAATTCTGAAAGAGAATGGAATACCAAACCACCTTGCCTGCCTCCTGAGAAATCTGTATGCATGTCAAAAAACAACAGAATCAGACATGGAATAACAGACTGGTCCCAAATTTGGAAAGGAGTACATCAAGGCTGTATATTGTCACCCTGCTTATTTAATTTATATGCAGAGTATATCATGCACAATGCTGGGTTGGATGAAGTTCAAGTTGGAATTAAGATTGCCAGGAGAAATATAAACAACCTCAGATATGCAGATAATACCACTTTAATTGCAGAAAGCGAAGAGGAACTGAAGAGCCTCTTAATGAGTGTAAAAGAGGAGAGTGAGAAAGCTAGCTTAAAACTCAACATTCAAGAAACTAAGATCATGCCATTTGGCCCCATCACTTCATGGCAAATAGATGGGGAAAAATGGAAAGAGTGATAGCCTTTAATTTGGGGGGGGGGCTCCAAAATCACTATGGATGGTGACTGCAGCCATGATATTAAAAGACATTTGCTCCTTGGAAGAAAAGCTATGACAAACCTAGACACCATATTAAAAAGCAGATACATCACTTTGCCAACAAAGATCCATATAGTCAAAGCTGTGGTTTTTCCAGTAGTCACATACAGATGTGAGAGTTGGACCATAAAAAAGGCTGAGCACTGAAGACTTGATGCTTTGGAACTGTGGTGCTAAGAAGACTCTTGAGAGTCCCTTGGACAGCAAGGAGATCAAATTAGTGCATCCTAAAGGAAATCAACCCTGAATATTCATTGGAAGGACTGAGGCTAAAACTGAAGCTCCAATAATTTGGCCACCTGATGCAAATAGCTGACTCACTTTAAAAGATCCTGATGCTGGGAAAGACTGAGGGCAAGAGGAGAAGGGAGGAACAGAGGAAGAGAAGGCTGGATGGCATCATGGACTCAATGAACATGAGTTTGAACAAACTCTGGGAGATAATGAAGAACAGGCAGGCCTGGTGTGCTGCAGTTTATGGGATCACAAAGAGTCAGACATTACTAAGTGACTGAATAACAACAATACTCCAATAAATTTAAAAAAAAAAAAAAACAGAAATTCTGCAAGTTTGTGAATTTAGTTTGCATTGAAATTCAGGCAACTTTAAGACTAGACTTCACGTTTGATTTTCAGAACTCTCACCCCTATCCTTGCAGAAAATAAAAGTTTATTTTAGGGCAGTCATAGACACATTTTAGTCTGTTCTCTGAATCTTGAGAGCACCATTTTCTTTCTTCAAGTTCTCTCCTACACATAGAAATAGCCTAGAGTCTAGCAGAACGCAGTTACCAGTCCCCGGGAGGACTCCAAACACTCTGCTCATTACATCTTGGTATCAAAGTGACTAGGGAGAAAACAACAGGGTCAGGCACTGGACAGAACAATGTTTTATTCATACAGAGAAAAGACAGAACAAGATAAGCTTCAACAGTGGACATCAGTCACGTGTGGCCAAAAGGTTTCTCCTGTCCGCTGACGCAGGCACTGGACTCACAGGCACCCTCCCATGCCTCCGCGAATGGGTTCTATCCCAATACTCTCAGAGAGCAGACACAGCACTGGGGTCAGCCAGGTTTTATATGACGCTTGCACTCAAGCAGAACGAAAGTGTGTATACTGATTGGGCTAAAAGCAGAGAAAGATATTCCCATACAAAATGATAAGCTGGGAACAGGCTATGTGAGCTCCTTCTGGCATGAAAGTGTCCCTGGCCCAGGCCCATCTTGCAGAGGTTGCTGCTGCTGCTGCTAAATCGCTTCAGTCGTGTCCGACTCTGTGTGACCCCATAGACAGCAGCTCACCAGGCTCCCCCATCCCTGGGATTCTCCAGGCAAGAACACTGGAGTGGGTTGCCATTTCCTTCTCTACTGCATGAAAGTGAAAAGTGAAAGTGAAGTCATTCAGTTGTGTCTGACTATTAGCAACCCCATGGACTGCGGCCCACCAGGCTCCTTCATCCATGGGATTTTCTAGGCAAGAGTATTGGAGTGGGGTGCCATTGCCTTCTCCATGCAGAGGTTGAGTGGGAGTCAAAAGACTTAGGCACCAAACTCTCTTTCCCAACACCGAGCATGAACATCTTGCCATAGCATGTCATGGACCATGAGTATCCCCTTTGTCACTGGCAACGCTGCCATTAATGCTGTTGAATTTTATCAGATCAGAAAAATACTTTCAGATAATCCAGAACCAGTACAGATACTGTATCTTCAAGTTTCTGTTACTACAGAAGATCCAAAAACACAGACCACATTTGGTATCCTTGAGTGAGAACTGAAGGGAAAAAATGCTGCTTCTATTTTGAATTTTGTTCAGAAAGATCTAAAGTTTACTCCGTAGGTAGAGGGTTAAAAACAGATAGGAAATTAATTTAAATTTCAAAGTTATTTACAAAATCCCACTCAATTAAGTAATTAAGCAAAATATAAACCATGTTCAAAACCTCAAATGTTTTCTTTATTATATGTTTCAAGTCTACAAAGGTCTAGAAAATGACAATGTTTTCAATATATTAAATGTTAGTATTACCGATTAGCTTGAGTGCCTAGACGAAATCCTAAAAAGGAAATAAATGAAAGATGGCTACAGCAGGTTTACCAGGGAAAGCAATTTTCACAAGGCACTGCATTTGATTAAGCAGAGCACATGGTCTGGATGGCAATTAATACAAGCCCTGTGGTGTAATATCTGCCTGTATGTGTGTGGCACAACATCTTTTTTTCACATCATCCTATTATAATAAAATGCATTTGCAGCAGAAGTTTAGTGCACTGTCAGCCCAGCAAAGGCCAATGATTGGTACCTTTGTATCTCTTTCAATATAGAAAAGATCTCCTTTCTGCTTCCTCTGAAGGTTTTAAAGGCAAGGTTAAAAAAACAGCAGAAAAATCCTCTTTGAGATTGCTCTTAAGGTGATTAGCTGACATGTAATGATTATCAATATTACAGTGGAAGATAATTACACACATGTAGGCATTCCTTTCAAATCCTATGGATGGAGGAGCCTGGTAGGCTGCAGTCCATGAGGTCGCTAAGAGTCGGACACGACTGAGCGACTTTACTTTCACGTTTCACTTTCGTGTGTTGGAGAAGGAAATGGCAACCCACTCCAGTGTTCTTGCCTGGAGAATCCCAGGGACCGGGGAGCCTGGTGGGAGGCCATCTATGGGGTCGCACAGAGTCAGACACGACTGAAGCGACTTAGCAGCAGCAGCAGCAGCAGGCATTCCTTTCAGGCCCTAAAGAACTCTACCTTCAAAATCAAGCATTAAGGTACTTGAATAGAGAACACCACAGAATTGAGTGCCATTATCCAAATGATGCTCTCCTTAATATCAAACAAAGCACTAACATCCAACTTGCCCCTTCAAGGGCCCAACTCACAGTGCCAAGCAAATGCTGGCAGGTCCCTCCAAGCTTACTCTTTCTATATAATAAAGTCATGAAATTGTGCCAAGGTATTTGCTGTGACTTGGCTCCTTGCAAGCAACCTCTTTTAATTCATTGTAGTCACCAACAAATGAATGTCCCATGAATTATGTCTTGCATGTCAATTTCTTTCTACAAAAGAAGAATTTCAGTCTATTCATTTTTGCTTATAAATGCAAACTCTGCATAAAGCTATTTTTTTTAATGCACATTAGTACATTCCAGAAGGTGTATCAGTTGCACTAGTTAAGTCTTTGGGGTCCACTGCTTATTTCTAAACATTAACTTTTGCTGAACTCCCTCAAGATACAGAGTCACTTTTTAAGACTGCAATATTAGGAAAACTCAAGGTCACTCTAGGTATAGCAAAGTCAGCAGTCAAGACAGCAACATTCTCAAATGAACTGACTTCTCTGCTCTTCTGGTGACCTTTGACATGCCCCTTTTTCCCTCCCAACAAGACTCATCTCACTTCGACAAGGATCTCAATCCCACCAGGCCCAACACTAACACAGAGAGAGATACCTTCACTTCAGTAACCATATTACAAAAGAGCAGACATCTTACACATTTATTATTATGGCAAAAGTTTTTGTGGAAAACTGGCACACAGAAAGGTGTCACTGTTCAGTGGGGTATAAAACAAGGCTGTCCAAATGTTCATAACTGAACAAGAGAAGCATCAACAGTACATTTTTTTACATTTTCATTGGAGTATGGTCGATTTACAGTGTGTTAGTTTCAGGTGTAAAAGCAAAGTGAATCAGTTATTTGTTGTTGCTCAGTCACTAAGTCATGTCCAACCCTTTGCAACCCCATGAACTGCAGCACATCAGGCCTTCCCGACCTTCACTGTCTCCCAGAGTTTCTCATCTCTATTGATTCAGTGATGCCATCCAACCATCTCATCCTCTGTCATTCCCTTCTCCTCCTACCCTCAGTCTTTCCCAGCATCGAGGCCTTTTCCAGTAAGTCCACTCTTCATATCAGGTGGCCAAAGTATTGGAGCTTCAGCTTCAGCATCAGTCCTTCCAAAGAATATTCAAGGTTAATTTCCTTTATGGATATACTGGTTTGATCTCCTTGCTGTTCAAAGGTTCTCAAGAGTCTTCTCCAGCACTGCAGTTCAAAAGCATCAATTCTTTGGTGCTCAGCCTTCTTTATAGTCCAACCCTCACATCCATACCTGACTACTAGAAAAACCATAGTTTTGACTATACAGACCTTTGTCAGCAAAGTGATGTCTCCGCTTTTTAATATGCTGTATAGGTTCGCATAGTGTATCTTCCAAGGAGCAAGCATCTTTTAATTTTGAGGTTGCAGTCACCATTCATAGTGATTTTGGAGCCCAAGAAAATAATACCTGTCACTGTTTCCATTGTTCCCCATCTATTTGCCATGAACTGATGGGACTGGCATCACTGACTTGATGGACGTGAGTCTGGGTAAACTCCTGGAGTTAGTGATAGACAGGGAGGCCTGGCCTGCTGCGATTCATGGGGTCGCAAAGAGTCGGACACGATTGAGCGACTGAAACTGAACTGAACTGATGGGACTGGATGCTATGATCTTACTTTTTTGAATGTTGAGTTTAAGCCAGATTTTTCACTCTCCTCTTTCACACTCATTAAGAGGCTCTTTAGTTCCTCTTGCTGCTGCTGCTGCTGCTGCTAAGTCACTTCAGTCATGTCCGACTCTGTGGGACCTCATAGACAACAGCCCACCAGGCTCCCCCATCCCTGGGATTCATTCTCCAGGCAAGAACACTGGAGTGGGTTGCCATTTCCTTCTCCAATGCATGAAAGTTCCTCTCAGCTTTCTGCAATTAAAGTGGTATCATCTACATATCTGTTGTTGTTGATATTTCTCCCAGCAATCTTGATTCCAGCTTGTCCTTTATCCAGCCTGGCATTTCACATGATGTACATTGCATGGAAGTTAAATAAGCAGGGTGACAATATACAGCCTGGGTGTACTCCTTTCCCAATTTTGAACCAGTCTGTTGTTCCATGTCTGGTTCTAACTGTTGCTTCCTGTCCTGCATACAGGCTTCTTGGGAGATGAGTAAGGTTGTATGCTATTCCCACCTCTTGAAGAATTCTCCACAATTTGTTGTGATCCACACAGTCAAAGACTTTAGCACAGTCAATGAAGCAGAGGTATATTTTTTCAAAATTCCTTTGCTTTTTCTATATCCTAGCAGATGTTGGCAATTTGATACTGGTTCCTCTGCCTTTTTCTAAATCCAGCTTGTACATCTGGACGTTCTTGATTCATATACTACTGAAGCCTAGCTTGAAGGATTCTAAGCATAATCTTGCTACTGTGTGAAATGAGCACAACTGTAAGGTAGTCTGAACATTCTTTGGCATTGCCCTTCTTTGGGATTGGAATGAAAATTGACCATTTCTAGCCCTGTGGCCACTGCTGAGTTTTCCAAATTTGTTGACATATCAAGTGCAGCAGTTTAACAGCATCCTAATCTTTCAGGATTAGAAATAGCTAGGCTGGAATCGGAGAAGGCAATGGCACCCCACTCCAGTACTCTTGCCTGGAGAATCCTGTGGACAGAGAAGCCTGGTGGGCTGCAGTCCATAGGGTCCCTAAGAGTTGGACACAACTGAGCGACTTCACTTTCACTTTTCACTTTCATGCATTGGAGAAGGAAATGGCAACCCACTCCAGTGTTCTTGCCTGGAGAATCCCAGGGACGGGGGAGTCTCGTGGGCGGCCATCTATGGGGTCGCACAGAGTCGGACACGACTAAAGTGACTTAGCAGCAGCAGCAGCAGGCTGGAATTCATAGTGATGTTTCCTAAGGCACACTTGACTTCACACTCCAGGTTGTCTGGCTCTAGGTTAGCAATCACACCATAGTGATTATCTGGGTCATGAAGATCTTTGTTGTACAGTTCTTCTGTGTATTCCTGCCACCCCTTCTTAATATCTTCTGCTTCTGTTAGGTCCATACCATTTCTGTCCTTTATTATATCCATCTTTGCAAGAAATGTCTCCTTGGTATCTCCAATTTTCAGGAAGAGATCTTTAGTCTTTCTCATTCTACTGTTTCCCTCTATTTCTTTGCACTATTCACTAAAGAAGGCTTTCTTATCTCTCCTTACTATTCTCTGGAACTCTGCATTCAGTTGGGTATATCTTTCCCTTTGGGAAGGTTGGAAGGATGATGGTGACAGTGGGATAACATGACAGGAGCTGAGGAGGTGGCAATGCATGGGAAGTTGATTCACAGAGATGATGGTGGTGGCAGGGGCAGGGTAATGACTAGCGCCCCAAGTACCTACTGTGGCAGGGCAGGAGCCTAGGAAGCACTGTGTGCCATCCCCCTCAGCAGGGGGCAGTCTCCCCAGGCCTGGACAATATCCCGGAGGAGTCAGAGGCAGGAAAGGCGGGAGTCAGAGCTCCCCTAGCACTGGGCCACGTGGGCGGCAGAAATGCCCCAGGACAGACAGTGGAGGCAGTAAGGCTGGAGAGCCCTCTGCTCACAGGCATCCTCCAACCTTGGCCTCCCCAGACTCCCGTCCTGGTGAATCAGTTATATATATACATATATATCTCCACTCTTTTTTAGATTCTTTTCCCATATAAGTCATTACAGAGTATTGAATAGAGTTCTCTGTGCTATAAAGAAGCTTCCTATTCATTTCAGTTTCAGTGTGACTCTTTGTGACCCCATGGACTGCAGCATACCATGCTTCCCTGTCCATCACCAATTCCCAGAGCTTGCCCAAACTCCTGTCTATCAAATCGGTGATGTCATCCAACCATTTCGTGCTCTGTCGTCCCCTTTTCCTCCTGCCTTCAATCTTTCCCTGCATCAGGGTCTTTTCCAAAGAGTCAGTTCTTTGCATCAGGTGGCCAAAGTACTGGAGTCTCAGCTTCATGATCAGTCCTTCCAATGAATATTCAGGACTGATTTCCTTTACTCTTGATTGTTTGATCTCCTTGCAGTGCAAGTGACTCTCAAGAGTCTTCTCCAACACCACAGTTCAAAAGCATCAATTCTTCGGCACTCAGCTTTCTTCATAGTCCAACTCTCACATCCATACATGACTACTGGAAACACCATAGCTTTGACTAGATGAACCTTTGTCAGCAAAGTGATGCCTCTGCTTTTTAATATGCTATCTAGGTCGGTCATAGCTTTTCTTTCAAGGAGCAAACATCTTTTAATTTCATGGCTGTAGTCACCATCTGCAGTGATTTTGGAGCCCCCCAAAATAAAGTGTCTCACTGTTTCCATTGTTTCCCCATCTATTTGCCATAAAGTGATGGGGCCAGATGCCAAGATCTTAGTTTTCTGAATGTTGAGTTTTAAGCCAACTTTTTCACTCTCCTCTTTCACTTTCATCAAGAGGCTCTTTAGTTCTTCTTTGCTTTCTGCCATAAGGGTGGTGTCACCTGCATACGTGAGGTTATTGATATTTCTTCTGGCAATCTTAATTCCAGCTTGTGCTTCATCTAGCCCAGCATTTCACATGATATACTCTGCATATAAGCTAAATAAGCGGGGTGAAATATAAGCCTTGATGTAATCCTTTCCCAATTTGGAACCAGTCCATTCTTCCACGTCCAGTTCTAAAAAACTGTTGCTTCTTGACCTGCATGCAGATTTCTCAGAAGGCGCGTAAGGTGGTCTGGTATTCCCATCTCTTTAAGGATTTTCCACAGTTTGCTGTGATCCACACAGTCAAATGCTTTGGCATAGTCAATAAAGCAGAAGTAGATGCTTTTTCTGGAACTCTCTTGCTTTTTCAATGATCCAACAGATGTTGGCAATTTGATCTCTGATTCCTCTGTCTTTTCTAAATCCAGCTTAAACAGCTGGAAGTTCACAGTTCACATACTATTGAAGCCTGGTTTGGAGAATTTTGAACATTACTTTGCTAGCATGTGAGATGAGTGCAATTATGTGGTAGTTTGAACATTTTTTGGCATTGCCCTTCTTTGAGACTGGTAAGAAAACTGACCTTTTCCAGTCCTGTGGCCACTGCTGAGTTTTACAAATTTGTGGCATATTGAGTGCAGCACTTTAACAACATCATCTATTAGGATTTGAAGTAGCTCAACTGGAATTCCATCACCTCCACTAGCTTTGTTCATAGTGATGCTTCCTAAGGCCCACTTGATTTCACATTCCAGGATGTCTGGCTCTAGGTGACTGATCACACCTTCGTGGTTATCTGGGTCATTAAGATCTTTTTTGTACAGTTCTTCTGTGTATTCTTGCCACCTCTTCTTAATATCTTCTGCTTCTGTTAGGTCCATTCCATTTCTGTCCTTTATTGTGCCCATCTTTGCTTGAAATGTTGCCTTGGTATCTCTAATTTTCTTCAAGAGATCTCTAGTCTTTCCCATTCTATTGTTTTCCTCTATTTCTTTGCATTGATCACTAAGGAAGGCTTTCTTATGTCTCCTTGCTATTCTTTGGAACTCTGCGTTCAAATGGATATATCTTTCCTTTTCTCCTTTGCCTTAGCTTCTCTTCTTTTATCAGCTATTTGTAAGGCTTCCTCAAACAACCATTTTCCCTTTTTGCATTTCTTTTTCTTGGGGATGGTCTTGATCACTGCCTCCTGCACAATGTCACAAACCTCTGTCCATAGTTGTTCAGATACTCTGTCTATCAGATCTAATCCCTGAATCTATTTCTCATTTCCACTGTGTCATCATAAGGGACTTGATTTAAGGCATACCTGAATGATCTAGAGGTTTTCCCTACTTTGTATTTTATATATAGTAGTGTGTATATATATCAATCCCAGTCTCCCAATTTGTCCTACCCTTATCCCCTGTAACCTTAAATTTGTTTTCTATATCTGTGACTCTATTTCTGTTTTGTAAATAAGTTCATTTGTACCATTTTTTAAATTACACATATAACTGATATTGTGTGACATTTGTCTTTCTCTGCCTGACCTCCTTCACTCAGAATGACAGTCTCTAGGTCCATCCATGTTGCTGCAAACCGGTGTATTTTTAAACATCTTTAGTCTCTTTTATCTGGAGAAGGCAATGGCAACCCACTCCAGTGCTCCTGCCTGGAAAATCCCATGGATGGAGGAGCTTGGTAGGCTGCAGTCCATTGGGTTGCAGAGTCAGACACGACTGAGCGACTTCATTTTCACTTTTCACTTTCATGCATTGGAGAAGGATATGGCAACCCACTCCAGTGTTCTTGCCTGGAGAATCCCAGGGACAGCGGAGCCTGGTGGGCTGCTGTCTATGGGGTTGCACAGAGTCGGACACAACTGAAGCAACTTAGCAGCAGCAGCAGCAGTCTCTTTTATCTAAGATAGGATCTTCTACTTTGTGAAATGTAAAATTATAAAATACATACAGAAAGGTGCTGAAATTATAAATGTATGATTTGATGGATTCTCACAAGCTAATACACCTGTGATCATTATCCAGATCAGGAATCAGAATGTGGTCAGAACCTTTGATGGCAGTTTCTCCCTATGTTAAACCATCATATCTATGATACAAATGGCATGATGGGATGTCAATTTTAAAATGTATGTATTAGCTGCGGGTTTCTAGCAACTAGTTTCTAGTTTCTAGCAGCTACTATGAACATTTTTAAATGGACATCCCTTCATGCCATTCAGATCATGTCATTTCACCCCTAATAGTGATGTTTCTTGGTCTTGTTTGCACATTGAGTAACTTCAAACTCAGTTAAATGCCTGGGTTCATGCCCCCACATATCTAATTTAATTGGTCCAGGATGTGCCCTGAGTTCCCCGATCAGATCTTAAGTCCCAGTGTGAGGTCCACATTCCCTCTGATTTCATCTCTTGGCTGTGCTTCCTGACTTACACCATTCCAGACACACTAGCCGTATCTCTCTGTTCCTTGAAGCCAAAGAGCAAACTCCCATACTGGCCAGTACATTGGCTCTTCCATCTTCCTGGGTTGCTTTCTCCAAGAAAGTTAGTTTTTTGTTTTTTTTTTACTTCTCTAGGTCTTTACATAAAAGTCTACTCCTCAGTGACCCTATACCGGCCACCCCTGACATTTTATAGCTCCATTCCCTGATTTAGACTCTCGGCAACAGTTGATATCCAAAAGAGAGTATACTTTCTTTTTTTCTTTCTTAGGCTCCACATGGACAGGGCTTTCTGCCTGTTCATTAAGTGCAGGGCCCCCATTCATGAAACAGTGAGTGCCTGTCACAGAGCCAGAGCTCAAGAAATGTTTACTAAATAAACAAATGATGTTTTCAAGTAATAAAAACCCTGCTAAAGAGCTTTGAGTCAGCATTGAAGAACCAATAATGAGACTTCAGTCATGATCATCATCATTAAGTACATTCTAAACCAAAACTGGTTAAATGAAAACAACCCAGATAAGGTGTGATTCACAACAAAATAGTGATATGCTCTCTGCACCTCACACTTTAGACAAAAGAAACCCCTGGAGAAAAGCTCATATTTTCTTTCATGGGGCATTCAGGGCTTTCAGGACTGCCAGACATCTAGAAACCTCCAGAAAGTGTGTGTGTGTGTGTGTGTGTGTGTAAAATTCCCCAGAAATTGGAAATAAACTGACTTTAACCTCTCTCTTGCATAAATACTTTTTTAATATTTTCTTTGCAAATTCCTCATCTTGGGTATTAGAAGCTGACATATGATTATGGAAGTGCTCTCATTTGCAACAATTGCTTTAAAGCACTCAGAATGGCATCCAGCCCACTCCCAACTGTCTGCTGTCTCAAGAGAACTTTCCTACAATAATTCCATTATTCTCCCCAGGAAATAAATCCTGAAATAAGAGCTCCTGAACTTTCCACCTTGACTAAAATATTGGGCTAAAATATTTTCTGAAGTACCAAGCAGATAAGAAAGGTTAGGGCATGGGAAGGCTGGAGAGTGAGAGAAACTCATCAGTAGAGCAGAAAAGGAACAGATCAGCAAATACAGGGCTATTTCCAATTGTACCCGTAACCACTGCTGATAAGAATGAAGTCACAATTCCTCTGGGCCCAAGCTTTCCTCTTCCTCAAAGGGGCTAACCTGTTGTTCATCCCGACCTGCCTCAGAAACAATGAAATTCCTGACACTTATATTTGAGAAAATTGTTACAGTCTCTTGATACTTTGGTGTTTATATTATCATTGTTAATAATGAAAAATAAACTGTGATCCTTTGTAGTCTGGATACTCACCCTCTACCCAATCTATCTGAACACACTGTAAAATCCCTTGTAGTCTCAACAAATATTTGATAAAATAATAAAGCTCTCACAGTTCTGAATTCTCTATTTCCTGCTCATTCAATTTCACATAGGCATTTCTTAGTATAGAAATAACATACAGTCTTCTAAATTGTGGGGTTCTATTTAAATTCTGTTCTAGTGAAAAAATTCCATTCTATTAAGCTATAAACCAGACAACTTGTTTGCTTCATTTTTCTATTCTCATACTCCATGAAAATCCTATTTTCCGCTCTATCAGTTAGAATTCTAAATAAATATTTTAAAGAATAAAAAAATCACCCAAAATTCACCATTTAAAGTTCATCATTAGAGATAACAAATGCTGTTGAAGATATAGAGAAAACCCCTACACTGTTGGTAGGAATGTAAGCTGGTACAGCCACTGGGGAAAGCAATATAGAGGTTCCTCAAAAATTACAAATAAAACTATCATGGGATCCAGCAATTCCACTTCTGAGTATATATCCCAAGGAAATGAAATCATTATCATAAAGAGATATCTGTACTCCCATATTCATATTCACAGCAGCATTATTCACAATAGCCAAGGTATGGAAATAACCTAAGAGTCCATCAATGGGCGAATGGCTACAGAAAGTTGCACACAATGGAATATTATTCATCTTTCTCAAAAAAAAAAAGAAAGAAAGAAATTCTGTTATTTGCAACAACATGGATGAACCTGGAGGGCGTTATGCTAAGTGATGTGAGCCAGACAGAGAAAGGCAATACCACATGGCATCACTAATATGAGGAATCTAAAAATAAAAGTTGAAATCATAGAAACAGAGTAAAAAAGTTGTTTCCAGGCAGCATGTGGTGGGGGAAATGAGAAGAGATCAGTAAAGGAGTACAAACTTTCTGTTATACAATGAATAACTCTGTTATAAGATGAATAAACTCTAACATATAACATGGTAACTATAGTTTTAACACTCTATTGTATAATTGAAATTTGCTAAGACTAGAACGTAAATGTCCTGACCACAAATAAAAAGGGAAATAAATGTAGGAGGTATATGGCATGTGTTAATCAACTTGATGGGGAAGGGGGAATTATCTCATGATATATACATATATCGATTCATGTCATGTACTTTTAAAAAAACTTACAATTCTGTCAATTATTCTGCAGTCAAGCTGGAGAAAAAGTTCATCATTCAATTTATTAAATAGTTTATTCAAACTGGTAGAATAAACAACTAGTTTATTTAACACATATTTAGCAAACACTACTTACTGCACTCATATTTTTGGCAATAATATCCCTAATATCCCTATTGTGATTTTGGCAATCACAATCCCTAAACTCCTGCACTTTATTATCTAAAGGGGGAGACAAACATTTATCATTTTAAAAAATAAATATATTTATCCTCATTCAATATTTCTTAAACTCATGTTTTGACTAGGAGCTGGGTGAAAATGGTGAGCAAAATATTTATGACCAATACTGGCATAGAGTCTAATGAGCAAGACAAACATTAAACAAAGGCACCAACTATAATAAATTATATAAAGGAAACTAACAGCGTTCTATAAAATAGAATAATGAATTTTGAGGGGAAATGAAATTTCAATAGAGAAATGAAAAATGAATGGTTATTAGACATATGATGTGTTTAGTAAAGAACAGTCTGAGAAGATTGGAAAGGTTTATGCAAAGGCCCTGAGCAGAAATTATTTGCTGGTTTACAGTAATAATACCCAGAGAGATTATTTTGATTTGAGGTGATCAGAGACCATATCATAACTGATACTTAAGAATATGGAATTCCTTCAGAATTACTAAAGAACATATTTATCAGAGTTTTACAATTAATTCATTAATGTACTGCTTCACAAAGCATCTCATACCAATCACTGTTTCCATGTTAAAAGATGTCATAGCCCAATGTGTGCAAAATTCCAGCTTATATAAACTAAGGTGTTTTCTTTTCTGCGGAACTTCTCACACAGCTTGGTATAAATATTCATACAAAGGGTTGGTTTCTGTATATTAAGAAAATCATAAGGAAGAGAAAATACACTTACAGTCCATACTATAATTATTGACACCATAAGTTAATGTTGCCTATCTACAAGATTACTTGTCAGTACCTATGGCAATTTGTCTTATATGATACAAAATGCTATAGATGCTATTCCCATTACTAACACTAGACATCAAAAATGAAAATTTAATATGAAAAACATTTGTGTCTATTTACAGGTATAATGATTAATGCATTTATTATAACCCTTTGATATATATAGCTTTTATTTCTCAAAGAAGTAGCCATATGATCGCTTTATGGTTACCTAGTATAACTGATACACCTGCTTCATAGTAGCCTAGAATGTACACTAGTGAATACATTGTCATAGAATTTTTATGACATACAATACACAGCCCTAGTCATAATACAGTACTGAAAACTTGTTACATTAATAAAAATCTTCCCTGTGATGATAGGCTGATAGACAGTTTCTTAAACCATAGAGAGAGTGCGAAAGAGGCATATTGTTTGGTAATGTAATTCTTTGAAAGCAAAATTACAAAACAGTAATAAAAACTAACACATTATTAGTTTTATACTCAATATCACTTGCCTTAAACCTATGTAAGGTTAGACTACTATATACATGCATTTTATACATTCTCAACATACATTTTCTTAATATTTTTAATTTCTAAGCTATACGTTTCACCTGCAAGTTTTTTTCAAATTGCCACAAATCTTCAAAATATTTCCAAATATATTTGTAGAAAAAAATATGCATATAAGTGGACCTGTGGTCTTCAATCCCATGTTGTTCTAGTGTCAACTCTATACCATATAATAACAGGAAAATCAAAGAATATTATAGCTTAAAAATTCTATCATATTTTAGCATACCTCATCTTTCATATCTTGTACAAATCTATATAATTAGATAATTCCTGGAGAGTGGGGACTATAGTTAACAATACAGTATTGGACACTTGAAATTTGCTAAGAGGGTAGCTTTTACGTGTTGTCACCACCAACAAAAAAATGTAAAAGAAAGGAATGAAGCAAGAAGGAAACAAAATACTGTGTGAGTTGATGGATATGTGAATAGCTCAATTGTGGTGGTAATTTCCCAATGCATACATATATCAAACATCAGTTGTACATTGTTAATTGGCTATACCCCAATACAAAATAAAAAGTTTCTTTAAAAAATCAAGTTGTAATCTTTTAATATGTACAGTTTCTATTTGTCAATTATATCTCAGTAAAAAAAACTGGGGGGAAAAAACTGATATGTGACATTTAGAAGACATATTATCACCAGAAGAGTTATTTTCTTAGTTTCATTTTATTTCATCAAAACTAGGTCTAATACTAAATTTTATGCATGCCCAAAAGTCAGAAAATATGGAAATTTTACTAGTTAAGTCTTTATCTTATTTTATTTCAACACTAGAGTTAACTTTCAGAGCTAAAAAATTTTTAAAGCAGTTCCTGCTATAAAATGACCGAGTTGCCACTGAATAAAAGTTTTTTTGGCCTGATGTGAAGGTTGGCTGAAGGGGAGCTGAATAGATTCAGGAGGAGATTCAACATTGTCATCAGAAGATACGAGCACCGCACCACAACTGCACTCAAGGAATTCTGGTAAAAACAAAATAAATGCTCACCACCAAGACCAACTGTCACAGCGAG
This sequence comes from Bos grunniens, assembly GCF_055505025.1. Classification (NCBI taxonomy): domain Eukaryota; kingdom Metazoa; phylum Chordata; class Mammalia; order Artiodactyla; family Bovidae; genus Bos; species Bos grunniens. The sequence goes on along the minus strand of NC_141168.1, from coordinate 46,119,482 downwards.
TCATGGGCGCACTTACGAAATAAAAGACAAAGAACTGAGCCCATTCAGGTCAACAAGGCTTCATCAAAGGCCAGATGAGAGAAGAGACAGAGCCAGCCAAGTGGAAATGCCTGTCTAGATAACAGTAAATGAAAGAACCCACTAAAATTAACTATGAACAAAAGGTGGTTCTCACAGGCCAACCCTCCAAGTGAGTAAAATGCAAATGCTTCCTATGAATGCAGTTTTTTCCAAAACAAATCCAAAATGAAACTTTTTTCATAATATCACCATTTTTAGAGATGAAAGTGACCCTGAAACTCATTTCAGCTTACGGAGAAATTTCTTAAAACCCCACTAGTTCCCTAGATTTAGTGGAAACATTTGAAAAGAAGAAGTCACAAGGATAGTTACTGCTCTTTTTCTAATAATAAAATATGAACAAATACAAGCAATAATAATAATAACAACAAAGAAACCCTTCCTGGGATGAAGAACCACATTACAACTATACAATTATCCAGAGCCAGACTCCTCACTGAAGTTCAGTTCAGTTCAGTTCAGTCGCTCAGTCGTGTCCAACTCTTAGCGACCCCATGAATCACAGCACACCAGGCCTCCCTGTCCCTCACCAACTCCTGGATTTCACTCAGACTCACATCCATCGAGTCAGTGATGCCATCCAGCCATCTCATCTTCTGTCATCCCCTTCTCCTCCTACCCCCAATCCCTCCCAGCATCAGAGTCTTTTCCAATGAGTCAACTCTTCGCATGAGGTGGCCAAAGTACTGGAGTTTCAGCTTTACCATCATTCCTTCCAAAGAACACCCAGGACTGGTCTCCTTTAGAATGGACTGGTTGGATCTCCTTGCAGTCCAAGGGACCCTCAAGAGTCTTCTCCAACACCACAGTTCAAAAGCATCAATTCTTCGGCACTCAGCTTTCTTCACAGTCCAACTCTCACATCCATACATGACTACTTGAAAAACCATAGCCTTGACAGAACTGACCTTTGTTGGCAAAGTAATGTCTCTGCTTTTCAACATGCTATCTAGGTTGGTCATAACTTTTCTTCCAAGGGGTAAGCATCTTTTAATTTCATGGCTGCACTCACCATCTGAAGTGATTTTGGAGCCCAAAAAAATAAAGTCTGACACTGTTTCCACTGTTTCCCCATCTATTTCCCATTAAGTGATGGGACCAGATGCCATGATCTTCATTTTCTGAATGTTGAGCTTTAAGCCAACTTTTTCACTCTCCTCTTAACTTTCATCATGAGACTTTTGAGTTCCTCTTCACTTTCTCTCATAAGAGTGGTGTCATCTGCATATCTGAGGTTATTGATATTTCTCCCCGCAATCTTGATTCCAGCTTGTGCTTCTTCCAGCCCAGCGTTTCTCATGATGTTCTCTGCATATAAGTTAAATAAGCAGGGTGACAATATACAGCCTTGACGTACTCCTTTTCCTATTTGGAACCAGCCTGTGTGGATAATGAAACAATTTGGGTTTCTGTGGTGACTCGGTGGTAAAGCATCAACCCGTCAATGCAGAAGACAAGGGTTTGACCCCTGGCTTGGGAAGATCCCCTGAAGAAGGAAATGGCAATCCACTTCAGTGTTCTTACCTGGGAAATCCCATGGACAGAGGAGCCTGGTGGGCTACAGTCCATGGGGTCACAAAGAGTCAGACACGACTTAGCAACAACAAGGGAACAACTCAAAGACCAGTCAATTTTGAAGGAAAGATTTTATGCCCACTTTGAAATTAAAATAAACAAAACCATGGAGTAAAACCAATTTTTGTAAAGTTCTTCATTTTATAGCTGTTGGTATAAAGAGATTTATTCTTATTTTGCTGGACCTTTATCAAGAAAAGACTAGAAAGTATATCACTTTCCTGCATTGGAGAAGGAAATGGTAACCCACTCTAGTGTTCTTGCCTGGAGAATCCCAGGGACGGGGGAGACTAGTGGGCTGCCATCTGTGGGGTCGGATAGAGTCGGACACGACTGAAGTGACTTAGCAGCAGCAACAGCAGTAGCTATAATGGGAGAAGGCAATGGCAACCCCTTCCAGTACTCTTGACTGGAAAATCCCATGGACGGAGGAGCCTGGTAGGCTGCAGCCCATGGGGTCGCTAAGAGTCGGACATGACTGAAGTGACTTAGCAGCAGCCGCAGTAGCTATAATATCCAATTTCCTTTGAAGCAAAAGGTTAAGAATAATAATAAATTTAAAAAATGAACTGGCTAGAAAACAATTCAAAAATCATGGCAGATATCAAGAAAAATTTCTTCTGACTACCTGAAGGCACATTTAAGTCTGCTTTGCTGTTCCCTAGAACACACTATAGCATCTAAATTTTTTGGCCATGTGCATTTACAAACGTTTTCAAAATGTCTATGGGATTTATCCTGGCAGCTGGGATTTGAGACCACTTTGAATTTTGTTTTTGTTATTTTCCTGATAAAACTTAATTTTTTACTGCATCAATAACTGTCAAGTATGAAAGAGAAAGATCAGGTTTAGCCATGACAGAGTTTCTTCACTCAAAATGAAGCATAAGCAAAACTCATACCTAACTCACAATATATCCACAGTACTGTGATCACGGGATCACATTCTGTCCCCACCTCCAGAGTAAGAATGCTCGATGAAGCACTAGTGTTTAATTAAGCACAATTTTTAAAAGCTGGATCAGGCTGTACTAGACTTATAAATGCAATATACTTAACACCATAAAGTTTGCTCATAATACATATCCATGAGGTAACAGCCCTTTTATAGTAGAGTATTAGGTTAGCTAGAATCCAATTTATGAAAAAACCTCCTGTATATTCTCAGTATTGTACATACTGATATGCAATAATGCATTTCAATTCCATCCTGACACAAAATCTCTTGGGTTCCTTTTTGTTCTCTTAAATAAGTATCATAAAACATTAATAGGAGTGCCCTTCTAGGTCTCTATTCAAATGTTCCTTGATTTGTAGATTTCATTAACAAAATCAAGAAAAAAATTTTAGCTAGTGTTACCAAATAGGACAAAGCTGTTAACTTCTGCTTTGCGAAAATCTGCATAATGGCATTTAAAAACAACTTTATCTAGAAGCCTTGTCAAAAGCAGAAATGATCTCTTTTCAGGACTAGGCCTATTGTCTTTTTAATAAGCAATAAGATGGATATTTCAGCGCACTTGGAGACAGAAACCAGTCAAAGGAATATTCTACTCTTCCCTTTACTCCTTCCCCTAAGGCAGTGCTTTTAAAAAATTCAATTACAATATATCTCGCATTGCATTTCAGTCCTCTTGTTGAAGAGGAAAAATTCTGAGTAATATACGATGCTTTTTCCAGCCCCAAATCTGAGTAGGCATGGCTTTTCGGTCTTACAAAGCAGATACAGAAAGAACTGCCTACAAGCTACAACTACATTTGAGGATCAAATATGGACTTCTTAAAAGGCAGGACTATTCTGATCATTTTATTACATACTCTGAAGAAGAATTAGGAACAGTGATAATAACCAATCATAATCCACTTCCTCACTGAGGCAGTTTCAGGGAAAAAGTCCACATTCTTTTCAATAGTAATGTTTAACAGCAACTATGCCTAATGTTCCAAGGAACTTTCCCATAGGAATTTAACAAGCATTACATATTCTATTTGCTATAATATATGTTGTTTTCTATGAAAAGTACACACAGATAAAAGCTTGACAGTACATCTTGCCTATGGAAAATAAATATTTGGTCCCATGATGCGGCTCTGTCCTACTTTGGTGAATCTAGGAAGGTCTAGGGACAATTGAGGACAGGCCCCTAAGAATGATGGTAAAATGAACCACTGAAGGGAAACTAACTGTACCAGAAAAAAAAGCAAGTTTTCACCCAGGCATTGATACTTAATTCACCCTCACCAGATAGGAATAATAGCACATTAAAGAAAATTTTGAACTATAGGAATACATGTTGAATGGAAAGCAATTTATTTTGAAGTCCCAGGAAACTGTGACGACTGAGAGAAACTGTTAAACATATTAGTGAACCCTGTATTACAGTAATATGGGATAATATTTCTAATTAAAATGCATAACACTTACAGCATTGTCTACCCACAAAGTATGTATAGACATAAGGTGCCTACCCAACTCTATCCAACACACAAAGTATTTCTTTTAAGTACTTTAAAATAGTTTTGTGGCTTTATCTTTTACACTGTAAAAACTCTAAACAGTTTATGCTGTTCATTCACAAATTTTATATCTCATAAAATTACATCAGAATGAAGTATATACTATTGTGTCCATAGTATGCCATTGTGTACATAGTAGATATAGAGCCTAAGAAAGAATTTCTTAAGATCACATGTAGGTTCAAAACTTGAAATGGATATTTCTGTGTCCAAATCTTATGCCCTTCTATTATTACCTTATTTACATGCAATTAAATGAGACATGATACTAGAAATATTATGATTTATATGAGATATATGCTTTATATACATTTGAGCTACAGGATACAATTCCTATTTTCAAGTATCATACATCTTGTTCCCAGGTGACTCAGGTGGTAAAGAATTTGCCTGCAGTGCAGGAGACACAGGAGATATGGGTTTGATGACTGGATCAAGAAGTTCCACTGGAAGAGGAAATGGCAACCCACTCCAATATTCTTGCCTGTAATATCCCATGGACAAAGAAGCCTGGCGGGTACAGTCCATAGGGCTGGATATGACTGAGCACGCATGCACATACAGTAGTCAAACAGTTAAAAAATACTGAGTACATACTGCATGCCAGGCAATATTTTAGGCCATAATAATGAACATTTAGAATCCCTTTTCTTAGGTATTATGCTATCTGATTTTAAATTATACCACAAAGCTTCAATAACCAAAACAGACAAATTTTATAATACTGGCATAAAAACAGACGCATAGATCAATGGAACAGAATAGAAAGCCAGAGATAAACCCATATGCATATATAATCAGTCTATGACAAAGGAGACAAGAACATACAATACGGAAAAGATAGCTTCTTTAATATATAGTGTTGGGAAAACTGGACAGCTACATGCACAAGAATCAAACTGGACTACTTTCTCACACCATATACAAAAATAAATTCAAATAAAGACTTAAATATAAGACCTAAAATCATAAAATTCCTACAGGAAAATACACCCAGTATCATCTCTAGCATTGGTCTTGCTGCTGCTATGGTTGCTGCTAAGTCACTTCAGTCGTGTCCGACTCTGTGTGACCCCATAGACAGCAGCCCACCAGGCTCCCCCGTCCCTGGGATTCTCCAGGCAAGAATACTGGAGTGGGTTACCATTTCCTTCTCCAATGCATGAAAGTGAAACGTGAAAGGGAACTCGCTCAGCTGTGTCTGACTCTTCGCGACCCCATGGACTACAGCCTACCAGGCTCCTCCATCCATGGGATTTTCCAGGCAAGAGTACTGGAGTGGGGTGCCATTGCCTTCTCTTAGCATTGGTCTTAAAGATATTTAATTTGTCTCCTAAGACAAAGGAAAAAAAAGCAAAAAATGTTTAAGTGGACTACAACAAACCAAAAAGCTTTTGCACAGTGAAAGAAACCATCAACTAAACAAAAAAGCAGCCTACTAAATATAGGAGAAGTTATTTGCAAACAATATACCCAATAAGGGATTATGACCCAAAATATACAAAGAACTCATAAACCTTAACATCAAAAACAATTCAATTTTATAACAGGCAAAAAGCCTAAATAGACATTTTTTTAAAAAGACATACAGGTGACCAACAGAGACATGAAAATATGCTCAATCAAAACCACAATGAGATATCACCTCACACCTGTCAAAATGGCTATAATCAAAAAAACAACAAACAACTACTGTGGACAAATACGTGGCTAAAAGGGAACGCTTTTATGCATTTGCTGGCATTACAAGTTGGTGCGGTCACTACGGAAAACAGTATGGAGGTTTCTCAAAAAATAAAAAATAGAATTATGATTTGATCTACCAATTCCACTTCCTGATACCTACCCAAAGAAAACAAAAAACACTAATTTGAAAAGACATGAACATGAATGTTCATAGCAGCATTATTTATAACCGCCAAGACATGGAAGCAACCTAAGCATTGCTTACTGAATGGATAGGGACAATGTGTGTGTGTGTGTGTGTGTGTGTGTGTGTGTTTAGGCACAGATTGGAAGAGAAGAAACTACATGCACCTCAATGTTCACAGCAGCACTATTATAATAGGTAAGACACGGAAACAACCTAAATGTCCGAGATGACTCGATAAAGACAAAATGGTTCATATATACAAGGAAATACAGTAGAAGTGAAAGTCGCTCATCATGTCTGACTTTTTGCAACCCCATGGACTATACAATCCATGGAATTCTCTAGGCCAGAATACTGGAGTAGATAGCCTTTCCATTCTCCAGGGGATCTTCCCAACCCAGGGATGGAACCCAGGTCTCCCACACCGTGGGCAGATTCTTTACCAGCTGAGCACAAGAGAAGCCCAAAAATCATGGAGTGGGTAGCCTATCCCTTCTCCAGCCCATCTTTCCAATCCAGGAGTCAAACCAGGGTCTCCTGTATTGCAGGCTGATTCTTTACCAACTGAGCTATGTAACTCAACCATAAAAAAGAATGAAATAAGGGCATTCATAGCAGTATGATTAGACCTAGAGATTATCATACAAGGTAAAGTAAGCCAGAGAGAGAAGACAAATATCATGTAATATCGCTTACATGTGAAATCTTCAAAACAAAAAAAGGATACAGATGAACTTATGTACAAAACAGAAATAAATCCAAACAGATATAGAAAATGAACTAATGGTTACCAAAGGGGAAATGTGGCGGTGGGGGCCGGGGGGGGGTGGTGGTGGTGGTGGTTGCCTTGATAAATGAGGAGTGTGGGTTAACATATTCACAATACCTATATATAAAATAGATAACAGTACAGGGAACTATCTATACTCAATATTTTGTAACAATCTATAAGGGAAAAGAATCTGAAAAAGAATACATATATTATAAAAAGAATATGTATATTGTAAAGATATGGAAGCAACCTAAGTGTTGCATTTTGAATGGATAAGAAAAATGTGTATGTGTATATGTACATACACACACAATGGAAAAGAAACTATATTCACTCAATGTTCACAGAAGGACTATTTACTATAGCCAAGACATGGGAAAAAAATATGTATAGCACCAAATCACTTTGCTATACACCTGAAACAAACGCAAGATTGTAAATCAACTACACTTCAAATTTTAAAAAGAACTGTGAGAAATTTCTGTTCATTATTTTTGAAAAAGAAACTAGGAGATTGGTGAGTGCTAGGATTCTTTGGCACTGGCTTTTTTCACAGACAATGTGAAGTCTTTGGAAGGTTTTCAGCAGAATGGTTACAGGAGGCTATTGCAGAAGTCAGTGCAAAATTTATGGCTTTTCAGACTGGCTGTGGCAAGGTTAAAAAAGAGAAGAGGTCAGATTTTGAATATACTTATTTTAGAGAATGGGGGGAATAGCTTATTAACACCATACTGGATGCAAATATAAAAGAACAAAAAGAGCCAAGAATGATTTCTTCATTTTCTTTCTTTTTTCTTTTGATTGGGCAATTTGTATAATATGATATAAAATGCTTGTAAGGAATTAGATTTGGGATTGAGGTGAGAGATGAGAGTGTCTCTACTTTTATTTAGATACATTAAGTTTGAAATACCTATTAGATCTCCAAATGAGGGTGTCAGATAAGATGCTGGATGTGTAGCTGTGGACTCAGGAGAGTAACTCAGTGTAGAGATACAGATTTGAGATTATCAGTGAAAAGATGGAATCCAAAATTCAGAAATACCATTGTCTGACACTTGCAAGGAACTAGAGAGACAATGTTTGAACACAAATATATCTTACAGTGACTATGTATAAAAGATGAAAAATTTTACATAATCTTCTTTTACTTTTACAGAAAACTGTATTTTGGAAAGCAACAATAGAATCATGTGTGTGTGCATACATGCATGCTAAGTCGCTTCAGTCATGTCCAACTCTTTGCAACCCTATGCACTGTAGTTCACTAGGCTCCTCTGTCTATGGGGATTCTCCAGGCAAGAATACTGGAGTAGGTTGCATGCCCTCCTCCAGAGGATCTTCTGAACCCAGGGATCAAACCCACATTTTTTATCTCCTAAACTGGCAGGCAGGTTCTTTACCACTAGCACCACCTGGGAAGCCCAATAGAATCATAAATGTATTAACATCAGGTTATGGATATAACTTTTTGTTCTCAAATAATGCAAACATGGTGCTTCTGGCTATAATAGTAAGATACAATAGTTTTTCTGTCAGTTCAGTTCAGTTCAGTCGCTCAGTCGTGTCCAACTCTTTGCGACCCCATGAATTGCAGCACGCCAGGCCTCCCTGTCCATCACCAACTCCGGGAGTTCACTCAAACTCATGTCCATCGAGTCGGTGGTGCCATCCAGCCATCTCATCCTCTGTCATCCCCTTCTCCTCCTGCCCCCAATCCCTCCCAGCATCAGAGTCTTTTCCAATGAGTCAACTCTTCACATGAGTGGCCAAGTACTGGAGTTTCAGCTTTACCATCATTCCTGCCAAAGAACATCCAGGACTGATGTCCTTTAGAATGGACTGGTTGGATCTCCTTGCAGTCCATGGGACTCTCAAGAGTCTTCTCCAACACCACAGTTCAAAAGCATCAATTCTTTGGCACTCAGCCTTCTTCACAGTCCAACTCTCACATCCATACATGATCACTGGAAAAATCATAGCCTTGACTAGACAGACCTTTGTTGTCAAAGTAATGTCTCTGCTTTTGAATATGCTATCTTGGTTGGTCATAACTTCCCTTCCAAGGAGTAAGCATCTTTTAATTTCATGGCTGCAGTCACCATCGGCAGTGATTTTGGAGCCCAAAAAAATAAAGTCTGACACTGTTTCCACTGTTTCCCCATCTATTTCCCATGAAGTGATGGGACCAGATGCCATGATCTTCGTTTTCTGAATGTTGAGCTTTAAGCCAACTTTTTCACTCTCCACTTTCACTTTCATCAAGAGGCTTTTGAGTTCCTCTTCACTTTCTGCCATAAGGGTGGTGTCATCTGCATATCTGAGGTTATTGATATTTCTCCAGGCAATCTTGATTCCAGCTTGTCCTTCTTCCAGCCCAGCCTTTCTCATGATGTACTCTGCATATAAGTTAAATAAGCAGGGTGACAATATACAGCCTTGACGTACTCCTTTTCCTATTTGGAACCAGTCTGTTCCCTGTCCAATTCTAACTGTTGCTTCCTGACCTGAATATAGGTTTCTCAAGAGGCAGGTCAGGTGGTCTGGTATTCCCATCTCTTTCAGAATTTTCCACAGTTTATTGTGATCCACAGGTCAAAGGCTTTGGCATGGTCAATAAAACAGAAATAGATGTTTTTCTGGAACTCGATCTCTGGTTCCTCTGCCTTTCTAAAACCAGCTTGAACATCAGGAAGTTCACGGTTCACATATTGCTGAAGCCTGGCTTGGAGAATTTTGAGCATTACTTTACTAGCGTGTGAAATGAGTGCAATTGTGCGGTAGTTTGAGCATTCTTTGGCATTGCCTTTCTTTGGGATTGGAATGAAAACTGACCTTTTCCAGTCCTGTGGACACTGCTGAGTTTTCCACATTTGCTGGCATATTGAGTACAGCACTTTCACAGCATCATCTTTCAGGATTTGGAATAGCTCAACTGGAATTCCATGACCTCTACTAGCTTTGTTCGTAGTGATGCTTTCTAAGGCCCACTTGACTTCACATTCCAGGATGTCTGGCTCTAGGTCAGTGATCACACCATCGTGATTATCTGGGTCGTGAAGCTCTTTTTTGTACAGTTCTTCTGTGTATTCTTTCCACCTCTTCTTAATATCTTCTGTTTCTGTTAGGTCCATACCATTTCTGTCCTTTATTGAGCCCATCTTTACATGAAATGTTCCTTTGGTATCTCTAATTTTCTTGAAGAAATCTCTAGTCTTTCCCATTCTGTTGTTTTCCTCTATTTCTTTGCATTGATTGCTGAGGGAGGCTTTCTTATCTCTTCTTGCTATTCTTTGGAACTCCGCATTCAGATGTTTATATCTTTCCTTTTCTCCTTTGCTTTTCGCTTCTCTTCTTTTCACAGCTATTTGTAAGGCCTCCCCAGACAGCTGTTTTGCTTTTTTGCATTTCTTTTCCATGGGGATGGTCTTGATCCCTGTCTCCTGTACAATGTCACGAACCTCATTCCATAGTTCATCAGGCACTCTATCTATCAGATCTAGGCCCTTAAATCTGTTTCTCACTTCCACTGTATAATCATAAGGGATTTGATTTAGGTCATACCTGAATGGTCTAGTGGCTTTCCCTACTTTCTTCAATTTCAGTCTGAATTTTGCAATAAGGCGATCTGAGCCACAGTCAGCTCCCGGTCTTGTTTTTGCTGACTGTATAGAGCTTCTCCATCTTTGCCTGCAAAGATTATAATCAATCTGATTTCGGTGTTGACCATCTGGTGATGTCCATGTGTAGAGTCCTCTCTTGTGTTGTTGGAAGAGGATGTTTGCTATGACCAGTGTGTTCTCTTGGCAGAACTCTATTAGCCTTTGCCCTGCTTCATTCTGTATTCCAAGGCCAAATTTGCCTGTTACTCCAGGTGTTTCTTGACTTCCTACTTTTGCATTCCAGTCCCCTATAATGAAAAGGACCTCTTTTAGGGGTGTTAGTTCTAAAAGGAAGCGCGCCAGCTGTGACAGACCGTGTGGCAGAAGCGCGCCAGCTGTGACGGACCTGGCAGCACCGTGGCCAAGAGGAGCTACACCACATCCCAGGTCAGGGGTGGTGGCCAGAAGGAACTATCCCATGTCCAAGGAGCCATGGCTGCACGGGCACAGGAGGGCCGAGAGGAGCTACTCCACGTTCAAGGTCAGGAGAGGCGGCAGTGAGGAGATACCCCTCGTCCAAGGTGAGGAGCAGTGGCTGCGCTTTGCTGGAGCAGCCGTGAAGAGATACCCCATGTCCAAGGTAAGAGAAACCCAAGTAAGACAATAGGTGTTGCAAGAGGGCATCAGAGGGCAGACACACTGAAACCATACTCACAGAAAACAAGTCAGTCTAATCACACTAGGACCACAGCCTTGTCTAACTCACTGAAACTAAGCCATGCCCTGTGGGGCCACCCAAGATGGGCGGTCATGGTGGAGAGATCTGACAGAATGTGGTCCACTGGAGAAGGGAATGGCAAACCACTTCAGTATTCTTGCCTTGAGAATCCCATGAACAGTATCAAAGGGCAAAATGATAGGATACTGAAAGAGGAACTCCCCAGGTCAGTAGGTGCCCAATATGCTACTGGAGATCAGTGGAGAAATAACTCCAGAAAGAATGAAGGGATGGAGCCAAAGCAAAAACAATACCCAGCTGTGGACGTGACTGGTGATAGATGCAAGGTCCGATGCTGTAAAGAGCAATATTGCATAGGAACCTGGCATGTCAGGTCCATGAATCAAGGTAAATTGGAAGTGCTCAAACAGGACATGGCAAGAGTGAACGTCAACATTCAGCGAACAAAATGGACTGGATTGGGTGAATTTAACTCAGATGACCATTATATCTACTACTTCGGGCAGGAATCCCTTAGAAGAAATGGAGTAGCCATCATGGTCAACAAAGAGTCTGAAATGCAGTACTTGGATGCAATCTCAAAAATGACAGAATGATCTCTGTTCATTTCCAAGGCAAACCATTCAATATCACAGTAATCCAAGACTATGCCCCAACCAGTGACGCTGAAGAAGCTGAAGTTGAATGGTTCTATGAAGACCTTCAAGACCTTTTAGAACTAATACCCAAAAAGTTTTTCTGTAAATCTTCTTAAACAGGGATAGATGGCACTCTTTGGGCACATAATGTATTTTCTGATTTTAGCTCTGAGAAAAACTAAAACCCATGGCTCAAAATTTTAAGTGATTCATAGAGGAAATCAAGTTTATTTTATATTATCCACTAAAGCCTAAAAATATTACGTACCAACAGAACTAAATCTAATCATAGTCAAAGGATTATTTGAGCTTCAAAATGTTTATTCTAATTTGGAAACTTGATTATAAAAGTGCTCCATCAAATAAAATGTGTCAGATTTTATTCTTAGTTCAAAACAACCCACAGTCCACATATATATTTCTAATTTTTTCATTGAATGCATGAATAAAAGTTAATCTTTAGTACCTGATATTTTTCTTAAAAAAACAAAAGCATCAAAATATTTTCAGAGTATCTCTCTAGCTTAAATTTAATACAGCACAAAAATGTTCCCCAACTTTTGGGCTATTTTGGCAATTTCAGTTGGTTTTTTCCCAGTGTTCTGGACTTATACTTCATCTTATTTCCAGGTTTCACTTGAATTATTTGAGAAATAGTATGTCTTTGCCTTTTTTTCTGTCCTAGGAATTGTTTAATCCTTAAAGTCTCATGGGAAGATAAGGCAAAGCAAAAATCTTTGCACATTTAGTGCACCCACTAAAATGGAGAGGAAGACAGACAGATTACTATATTTCAGGTGTTGTAGACTTTTTTGTACAAGGACTAAAGAGTTTCTTTTACCTGAGTGAACAGATCAACCAAGAAGATAGTCAAGTAACTGATCTTAATGATTTGTCTTAAAGAGACAAAATTTTAAAGTAAGAAGTTGGTCAATACAATCATTGTTTAGGAAAACAAGAGCATTACCAAAGTTTTAGGTAAAATGAAAGTGAAAATGATGTAAATATTACCCATATTGAAAACAAGATATTGAAAAATATGAACTTCTTCCTATGGAGTTTAAATTGTGTTATTAATAATTTCTAATAACCTTCTTCTTGGTGCATAAATATATTATCTTTAATTAAAATCCCAGTTGGGGGTCTTACAGCACTACTGATCTCTTTTCTAGTGACTGTTAAAGAATCATATCTGGAGTGGAAACAAGAATATTGGATTACATAAACAACTTCCAAACTCCCCATGCACCAGCATATAAAAAAATGCTGCCTGGAATATCACAGTCAAGAGAAAATTGATTAGTGTCCACCTCTCAGTCAAAAAGCTTACATGTGGCTCTCACCATTTCTCCAACCAAGGAAAAAAATGAATTCATTATAACATGATACTTAAAGCCATCTCTCACCATTAAATCAAATACACTATAAACAGGAAACAGTTTTAAGAACATTATCCTCAGTATAGTCATCACAACTCCCCTAGAAATACACCATAAATCTCCACTAATCCCTCACAGATCCCCTACGTGTATTTTGTATCAAACTGTACAAGTCTTTGTTTCCACAGTCTATGCCTTTGTCTGCCATCAAATTCCATTCAGCATCTATCTTCCAAATATTACACATACCAAGGCCTATTTCTTAGGATACTTCTTCCTTAGAGATATCAATGACTTTCTTATATGTTTTACTTTGAGCAAGGACTCAGACACACAATGATACACCACACCTTTGAATTTCCACTACACTGTCTCACTTCTGCAGAGCACTAACCACATCCCAATTAGATAGATATTCTGTGTTTATTCTATCAATTCTGAGGAAGCAAGAAGCTTCTTGAAACCTAGCTCAATGCCTTACTCAGAAGGTGAAGTAATAGTTGAGGATACACTGGAACAGAGGTCAGAAGACATGCGTTTGAAACTCATGTGCCAGCAGCATAACCTCTTTCTCTAAATTTCCCTTTATTTGTTTGTAAAATGAAATTATCATAAATTACAATGCCATATGACTATGAGGTTTAAATTGGTGATTATGAGAAATCTTCTACAGCATAGATCAGATCAGATCAGATCAGTCGCTCAGTCATGTCCGACTCTTTGCGGCCCCATGAATCGCAGCATGCCAGGCCTCCCTGTCCATCACCAACTCCCGGAGTTCACTGACACTCACATCCATCGAGTCAGTGATGCCATCCAGCCATCTCATCCTCTGTCGTCCCCTTCTCCTCCTGCCCCCAATCCCTCCCAGCATCAGAGTCTTTTCCAATGAGTCAACTCTTCACACGAGTGGCCAAAGTACTGGAGTTTCAGCTTTAGCATCATTCCTTCCAAAGAAATCCCAGGGCTGATCTCCTTCAGAATGGACTGGTTGGATCTCCTTGCAGTCCAAGGGACTCTCAAGAGTCTTCTCCAACACCACAGTTCAAAAGCATCAATTATTCGGCGCTCAGCCTTCTTCACAGTCCAACTCTCACATCCATACATGACCACAGAAAAAACCATAGCCTTGACTAGACGAACTTTTGTTGGCAAAGTAATGTCTCTGCTTTTGAATATGCTATCTAGGTTGGTCATAACCTTCCTTCCAAGGAGTAAGTGTCTTTTAATTTCATGGCTGCAGTCACCATCTGTAGTGATTTTGGAGCCCAGAAAAATAAAGTCTGATACTGTTTCCACTGTTTCCCCATCTATTTCCCATGAAGTGATGGGACCAGATGCCATGATCTTCATTTTCTGAATGTTGAGCTTTAAGCCAACTTTTTCACTCTCCACTTTCACTTTCATCAAGAGGCTTTTTAGTTCCTCTTCACTTTCTGCCATAAGGGTGGTGTCATCTGCATATCTGAGGTTATTGACATTTCTCCCAGCAATCTGGATTCCAGCTTGTGCTTCTTCCAGTCCAGAGTTTCTCATGATGTTCTCTGCATATAAGTTAAATAAGCAGGGTGACAATATACAGCCTTGACGAACTCCTTTTCCTATTTGGAACCAGTCTGTTGTTCCATGTCCAGTTCTAACTGTTGCTTCCTGACCTGCATACAAATTTCTCAAGAGGCAGGTCAGGTGGTCTGGTATTCCCATCTCTTGAAGAATTTTCCACAGTTTATTGTGATCCACACAGTCAAAGGCTTTGGCATAGTCAATAAAGCAGAAATAGATGTTTTTCTGGAACTCTCTTGCTTTTTCTATGATCCAGCGGATGTTGGCAACTTGGTCTCTGGTTCCTCTGCCTTTTCTAAAACCAGCTTGAACATCAGGAGGTTCACGTTCACATATTGCTGGAGCCTGGCTTGGAGAATTTTGAGCATTACTTTACTAGTGTGTGAGATGAGTGCAATTGTGTGGTAGTTTGAGCGTTCTTTGGCATTGCCTTTCTTTGGGATTGGAATGAAAACTGACCTTTTCCAGTCCTGTGGACACTGCTGAGTTTTCCACATTTGCTGGCATGTTGAATGCAGCACTTTCACAGCATCATCTTTCAGGATTTGGAATAGCTCAACTGGAATTCCATCACCTCCACTAGCTTTGTTCGTAGTGATGCTTTCTAAGGCCCACTTGACTTCACATTCCAGGATGTCTGGCTCTAGGTCAGTCATCACACCATCGTGATTATCTTGGTCATGAACATCTTTTTTGTACAGTTCTTCTGTGTATTCTTGCCATCTCTTCTTAATATCTTCTGCTTCTGTTAGGTCCATACCATTTCTGTCCTTTATTGAGCTCATCTTTGCATGAAATGTTCCTTTGGTATCTCTGATTTTCTTGAAGAGATCCCTAGTCTTTCCCATTCTGTTGTTTTCCTCTATTTCTTTGCATTGATCGCTGAAGAAGTCTTTCTTATCTCTTCTTGCTATTCTTTGGAACTCTGCATTCAGATGTTTATATCTTTCCTTTTCTCCTTTGCTTTTCGCTTCTCTTCTTTTCACAGCTATATAAATATAATTATATTTTTCATCATCTAGAATATACTTAGTTTATGGTAAATGTCCAAAAGCCATTTTATAATCTTATCAAACTGAGGAAAGTAAGACCTGAAATATTATAAAACAACAATAAATGTCTAGCAAGTCCGCATCCAATTGAAGATCAGGCAAGTAGAACAAAGTCCTCCAAGACACATAAGTTGACTGATGTCAATCAACGAAATGTTCCTATATCCATTTGCCCGTTCTATTTGGTTGTCAGAATGGCATAAAAGGACATGCCAGGGTTGGAAAGGTTAGAAATCATTCTCCTAACAGGGTGGAGTTCAGCTAAATTAGCTCCAGCCCCTAGAAATTGAGACAGTGGGCTGCCTTCATTGCTCTGCAGTTTACTTGTCATCAACAAGGAAGGTCCAGTCTACCCGAAATGAGTAGAATAGATAGATGGAAAATGCAATGTAATTATAAAGTTGGAAATATGAGTTACAGAGGAGATGATGCTTGAAAGTCTATTACCAAGAAAAGAAACTGAATAAAACATGAACTCAGAAGAATGTTTACACAGAACAAATGCCTTGATATTTATTATTTGTTGTTGTTGTTTAGTCACTAAGTCGTATCTGACTTTTTTGAGACCACTACGCACTGTAGTTCATCAGGCTCCTCTGACCATGGGATTTCCCAGGCAAGAATACTGGAGTGGGTTGCCATTTCCTTCACCAGGGGATATTCGTGACCCAGGGATTAAACCTGCAGCTCCTACTGCATCTCCTGCATTGCAGGAGGATTCTTTACCACTGAGCCACCAGGGAAGTCCCATTTACTGCCTTGTCTACAAAATCTTATGGACAGAGGAGCCTTGCAGGCTCCAGTAAATGGGGTCACAAGAGTTGGACACGACAGACCAACTAACACTAAATAGTATAATATAATAATTAATGTTTATGCTCACAATGATATGATCACTCACCTAGAGCCAGACATCATGGAAAGCAAAGTCAAGTGGGCCTTAGGAGCATCACTACAAATATAGCTAGTGGAGGTGATGGAATGACAGTTGAGCTATTTCAGATCCTAAAAGATGTTGCTGATGAAGTGCTGCACTCAATATGCCAGCAAATTTGCAAAACTTAGCAGTGGCCACCAGACTGAAAATGGTCAGTTTTCTTTCCAATCCCAAAGAAGAACAATGCCAAAGAATATTCAAACTACTGCACAACTGCACTCATCTCACACGCTAGCAAAGTAATGCTCAAAATTCTCCAAGCTAGGCTTCAATAGTACATTAACCGTGAACTTCAAGATGTTCAAGCTGGATTTAGAAAAGGCAAAGAAACCAGAGATCAAATTGCTAACATCCATTGGATCATCAAAAAAGCAAGAGAGTTCCAGAAAAACATCTACTTCTACTTTATTGATTACACCAAAGGCTTTGACTGTGTAGATCACAATTAAACTGTGGAAAATTCTTCAAGAGATGGGAATACCAAACCACCTGATCTGCCTCTTAAGAAATATATATGCAAGGCAAGAAGCAACAGTTAGAACCAGACATGGAACAACAGACTGGCTGCAAACTAGGAAAGGAGTAGGTCAAGGCTGTACATTGTCACCCTGATCAGTATACATCATGTGAAATACCTGGCTGGATGAAGCACATGCTGGGATCAAGACTGCTGGGAGAAATATCAGTAACCTCAGATACACAGATGATACTATCCTTATGGCAGAAAGTGAAGAGGAACTAAACAGCCTCTTGATGAAGGTGAAACAGGAGAGTGAAAAAGCTGGCTTAAACTCAACATTCAAAAAACTAAGATCATGGCATCCGGTGCATTCACTTCATGGCAAATAGATGTGGAAACAATAGAACAAGTGACAGGCTTTATTTTCCTGGGCTCCAAAATCACTGCAGATGGTGACTGCAGCCATGAAATTAAAAGACACTTGCTCCTTGGAAGAAAAAGTATGACAAACCTAGACAGCATATTAAAAAGCAGAGACATTACTTTGCCAACAAAGGTCCATCTAGTCAAAGCTATGGTTTTTCCAGTAGTCATGTGTGGATGTGAGAGTTGGACTATTAAGAAAGCTGAGCACCAAAGAATTGCTGCTTTTGAACTGTGGTGTTGGAAAAGGCTCTTGAGAGTCTCTTGGACTGCAAGGAGATCAAACAGTCAATCGTAAAGGAGATAAGTCCTGAATATTCATTGGGAGGACTGATGTTGAAGCTGGAACTCCAATAATTTGGCCTCCTAATGCAAGGAGCCAACTAATTGGAAAAGACCCTGATGCTGGGAAAGATTGAAGGCAAGAGAAGAAGGGAACGACAGAGGATGAGATGGTTGGATGGCATCGCTGAGTCAATGGACATGAGTTTGAGCAAGCTCTGGGAGTTGGTGATGGACAGGGAAGCCTGGAGTGCTGCTGTCCATGGGGTTGCAGAGTCAGACACAACTGACTGAACTGAACCTAATGTTCATAGTAATGATCCTGAACCATCAATAGTTTTAAGTATGGTTTGTATCCTTTATTTATGCAGAGATGCTTGTAATACTTGACAGAAACATTTCATACAAAGCAATACAAAAATGAAGAGATTTCTGTGTTTTCATATTCTAGAAAACTCACACTTGTGAAAGCAATCATTTGCAACAGTAACAGATAAATGAAATGTTGTACTAATTATATAAAGCATTTCATGTAACACAATGTAAATGTACTGCAGAAATGGTTCAAAAACTGTTGAGGTTGTCAGGGAAGATTTCAAAAAGCCGGTAATGCCTACATTTTTCCTGTACTAGTTTGGAATAAGCAGATGAGATGAAATTCCAGGACAAAGAAATACCATTCTTAAAGATGTATAAGAATGAACATTTATGCCATGTTCATGAAATCATAAAGAGACTAGGCTAGAGAAACTGAATTTGAGAGCTAACAATGTAGCCAGAATGTAAAAAGAAACTTAGAAGCCCATGCAGAGAAATTTGGTTCTAACAGAACATGAAATAGGGCCATTGAAAGTTTCTGAGCTAGAAAAAATCTGACAAAAGCATTATTTAAGCAAGCTTGTTTTTCTTTGCTTATTGATTGCTTTTTTGTTTCATTACTCATTTTTAAGGAAATAGTGAATTTGTAAGATAGTTCAGTTGAGTCACTCAGTCATGTCCAACTCTCTGTGACCCCATGGACTGCAGCAGGCCAGGTTCCCTGTCCATCACCAACTCCCAGAGTCTACTCAAACTCATGCCCATTGAATCGGTGATACCATCCAACCATCTCATCCTCTGCTTTCAATCTTTTCCAGCAACAGGGAGTTTTCCAATGAGTCAGTTCTTTGCATCAGGTGGCCAAAGTACTGGAGTTCCAGCTTCAACATCAGTCCTCCCAATGAATATTCAGGACGGATTTCCTTTAGGATGGTCTGGTTGGATCTCCTTGCAATCCAAGGGACTTTCAAGTCTTCTTCAACAGCCCAGTTCAAATCAATTCTTCGGTGCTCAGCTTTCTTTATAGTCCAACTCTCATATCCATACATGACTACTGGAAAAATGATAGCTTGACTGGATGACCTGTGTTGGCAAAGTAATGTTTCTGTTTTTTTATATGCTGTCTAGGTTGGTCACAACTTTCCTTCTAAGGAAGAAGTGTCTTTTAATTTCATGGCTACAGTCACCATCTGCAGTGATTTGGGAGCCCCCAAAAATATAGTCTGTCACTCTTTCCATTGTTTCCCCAGCTATTTGCCATGAAGTGATGGGATCAGATGCCATGATTTTAGTTTTCTGAATGTTGAGTTTTAAGCCAACTTTTTCACTCTCCTCTTTCACTTTCATCAAGAAGCTCTTTAGTTCTTCTTCACTTTCTGCCATAAGGGTGGTGTCATCGCATATCTGAGGTTATTGATATTTCTCCTGGCGATCTTGATTCCAGTTTGTGTTTCATCCAGCTCAGCATTTCTCATGATGTACTCTGCATATAAGTTAAATAAGCAGGGTGACAATGTACAGCCTTGACATACTCCTTTCCTGATTTGGAAACAGTCTGTTGTTCCATATTCAGTTCTAATTATTTCTTCCTGATCTGCATACATATTTCTCAAGAGGCAGATTAGGTGGTTTGGTATGCCCATTTAAGAATTTTCCAGAGTTTGTTGTGGTCTACACAGTCAAAGGCTTTGGCATAGTCAATAAAGCAGAAGTAGATGTTTTTCTGGAACTCTCTTGCTCTTTCAGTGATCCAACGGATGTTGGCAATTTGATCTCTGGTTCCTCTGCCTTTTTCTAAATCCAGTTTGAACATCTGAAAGTTTTGATTCACATACTGTTGAAGCCTAGCTTGGAGAATTTTGAGCATTATTTTCCTAGCATGTGAGATGAGTGCAATTGTGTGGTAGTTTGAGCATTCTTTGGCATTGCCTTTTTGGGGGATTGGAATGAAGACTGACTTTTTCCAGTCCTGTGGCCACTGCCAAGTTCTCCAAATTTGCTGGCATATTGAGTGCAGCACTTTCACAGCATCATCTTTTAGGATTTGAAATAGCTCAACTGGAATTCCATCACCTCCACTAGCTTTGTTCGTAGTGATGCTTCTTTAGGTCCACTTGACTCGCATTCCAGGATGTTGGCACTAGGTGAGTGATCACACCATCGTGATTATCTGGGTCATGAAGCTCTTTTTTGTATAGTTCTTCTGTGTAAGATAGGCCACAGGGAAACTATATAAGTTCTTGAAACTATATAAGTTCAACCTTCAAGTTCTAAGACATAACTGGAAAATGATTTTTCCTTCCTTCCTTTTGATGTCAGCCAATCCCTGAAACAACCTTATGTAAAGAGTTGTATCACCTAGACAGCATTAAATTAACAAAAGTTTATTATTAAGAAAAAATTTTGAGTTATTATTAGCATGAGCAAAATTATTGCTTCTCAATATTTGAGAAATGCAAGGAGAAATTTGAGTTTCTATGAAATTATTTATTGGTTATATATAGTTTTTCATCATAACACTGCTCTGAGACTAAATTTTAATACTTTTTGAGTATTACATAATAGTACTTAAATACCAAGGAGAAGGCGATAGCACCCCACTCCAGTACTCTTGCCTGGAAAATCCCATGGATGGAGGAGCCTGATGGGCTGCAGTCCATGGGGTCGAGAAGAGTCAGACACGACTGGGAAACTTCACTTTCCCTTTTCACTTTCATGCATTGGAGAAGGAAATGGCAACCCACTCCAGTGTTCTTGCCTAGAGAATCCCAGGGATGGGGGAGCCTGGTGGGCTGCCATCTATGGGGTCGCACAGAGTCGGACATGACTGAAGCGACTTAGCAGAAGCAGCAGCACTTAAATACCAACTTCCAGAATAAAGACTAGCATATCACATTAAACATTGATAAGCCTCCTAGAAATAATCCTCACAAACAATCATTCTATAAAGAAAGGAAAATATCTTTATCTAAGATACAATGACAAAGATATGTTTTCTCTGTAGGTCAAGAAAGCAAAATTTAATAAACAGTATTGATCAACTATCATTCATCAATATTAATGGTATGATAAGGCAAAAAGATATGACACTAAAAGAAGAGCTCCCCAGGCTGGAAGATGCCAATATGCTACTGGAGAAGAGAAATAGCTCCAGAAGGAATGAAGAGGCTGAGCCAAAGCAGAAAAATTGCCCAGTTGTGGATGTGACTGGTGGTGAAAGTAAAGTCCAATGCTGTAATGAACAGTATTGTATAGATACCTGGAATGTTAGGTCCACGAATCAAGGTAAACTGTAAGTGGTCAAACAAGAGATGGCAAGAGTGAACACTGACATTTTAGGAATCAGTGAACTAAAATTGACCATAATGGGCAAATTTAACTCACATGAACAATTTTATCTACTATTGTGAGCAAGAATCCCTTAGAGGAAATGGAGTAGCCCTCATTGTCAACAAAAGAGAAATGCAGCACTTGGGTGCAATCTCAAAAACGACAGAACAATCTCTGTTTGTTTCCGAGGCAAATCATTCACTATCACAGAAATCCAAGTCTATGCCCCAACCACTAATTTGAAGAACCTGAAATTGAATGGTTCTATGGAGACCTACAAGATCTTCTAGAACTAACACACAAAAAAAGATGTCCTTTCACAGGGGACTGGGATGCAAAAGTAGGAAGTCAAGAGATACCTGGAGTAACAGGCAAGTTTGGCCTTGGAATACAAAGTGAAGTGGGGCAAAGGCTAACAGAGTGTTTTTAAGAGAACACACTGGTCATAGCAAACAGCCTCCTCCAACAACACAAGACACAACTTTACACTAGGACATTACCAGATGGTCAATACCAACCTCAGATTGATTATATTCTCTGCAGCTGAAGATGGAGAAGCTCTGTACAGTCAGGGGAAAAAAAGATCCATAGCTGACTATGATTCAGATCATCAGTTCCTTATTGCAAAATTCAGACCTAAATTGAAAAAAGTAGGGAAAACCACTAGGCCATACAGGTATAACCTAACTCAAATCCCTTATAATTATACAGTGGAGGTGACAAATAGATTCAAGGGATTAGATCTGATAGACAGAGTGCCTGATGAACTATGGACAGAGGTAACATTGTACAGAAGACAGTGATCAAAACCATCCCCAAGAAGAGAAATCCAAAAAGGGAAAGTGGTTATCTAAGGAACAGCTGAGAAAAAAAGAAGAGAAGTGAAAGGCAACGTAGAAAATGAAAGATATACCCATTTGAATGCAGAGTTCCAAAGAATAGCAAGGAGAGATAAGAAAGCCTCGCTACCTGATCAATGCAAAGATACAGAGAAAAACAATGTAATGGGAAGGCTAGAGATCTCTTCAAGAAACTTAGAGATACCAAGGGAACATTTCAAGCAAAGATGGGCACGATAAAGGACAGAAATGGTATGGACCTAACAGAAGCAGAAGATATTAAGAAGAGGTGGCAACAATACACAGAAAAATGATACAAAAAAAGATTTTAATGACCCAGATAACCATGAAGGTCTGATCACTCACCTAAAGCCAGACATCTGGGAGAATGAAGACAAGTGGACCTTAGGAAGCATCACTACAAACAAAGCTAGTGAAGGTGATGGAATTCTAGCTGAGCTATTTCAAATCCTAAAATATGATGCCATGAAAGTGCTACATTCAATATGCCAGCAAATTTGGAAAACTTAGTAGTGGCCACAGAACTGGAAAAGGTCAGTTTTCATTCCAATCCCAAAGAAGGGCAATGGCAAAGATTGCTCAACTACCACACTATTGCACTAATTTCACATGCTAGCAAAGTAATGTTCAAAATTCTCCAAGCTAGGCTTCAACAGTACATGAATCAAAACTTTCAGATGTTCAAGCTGGATTTAGAAAAATGCAGAGGAACCAGAGATCAAATTGCCAACATCCGATGGATCATAGAAAAAGCATAGAAAAAGTTTTTCTGGAGAATTCCAGAAAAACACCTACTTCTGCTTCAATGACTATGCTAAAGCCTTTGACTGTGTGGACCACAACAAACTCTGGAAAATTCTTAAAGAGATGGGAATACCAGACCAACTTACGTGCCTCCTGAGAAATCCGTATGCAGGTCAAGAAGCAATAGTTAGAACTGGACATGAAAAATGAACTGGCTCCCAATTGAGAAAGGAGTACATCAAGGCTCTATATTTTCACCCTGCTTATTTAACTTACATACAGAGTACATCAGGAGAAATGCTGGGCTGGATGAAGCACAAACTGAAATCAAGATTGCCAGGAAAAATATCAATAACCTTAGATATGCAGAAGACACCACCCTTATGGCAGAAAGTGAAGAGGAATTAAAGAGCTTCTTGATGAAGGTGAAATACAAGAGTGAAAAAGTTGTCTTAAAACTCAACATTCAAAAAACTAAGATCATGGCATCTGATCCCATCACTTCATGGCAAATTGATGGAAAAACAATGGGAACAGTGACTGATACTATTTTCCTGGACTCCAAAATTACTGCAGATGGTGACAGAAGCTCTGAAATTAAAAGATGCTTGCTCTTTGGAAGAAAAGCTATGACAATCCTAGACAGCATATTTAAAAGCAGAGACACTGCTTTGCCAACAAAGATCTGTATAGTCAAGGGTATGGTTTTTCCAGTAGTCATGTGTGGATGTGAGAGTTGGACTATAAAGAAGGCTGAGCACAGAAGAAGTGGTGCTTTTGAACTGTGGTGTTGGAGAAGACTCTTGAGAGTCCCTTGGACTTTCAAGGAGTTCAAACCAGTCAGTCCTAAAGGAAATTAACCATCAATATTCATTGGAAAGACTGATGCTGAAGCTGAAACTCCAATACTTTGACCACCTGATGCAAGAAGTCAACTCATCAGCAAAGACTCTGATACTGGGAAAGATTGAGGGCAGGAAGAGAAGGGGACAACAGAGGATGACATGGTTGGATGGCATCACCAACTCAATGGACATAAGTTTGAGCAAGCTCCAGGAGATAATGAAGGACAGGGAAGCCTGGCATGTGGCAGTCCATGGGGTCACAAAGAGTCAGACATGACTTAGTGACTGAACAAATTCTTATTGTACCCACATACAGAACATAAACATACTGACAACTTCCTTTGTCTGTGGCCAGTAAAACAGCTAGAGGGAAGATGATCCAATAAAAGCAGAGCCCACATCAAAGTCCCTGTTAATGAAATGTACAATTATTGATATACAACTATTTCACAAAGATACTCTGAAGTTCTTAGGAAAACAAAGAAGGCTTGTACTTCAAGTGCATAAGGCTACATATAATAAGCTATTTTCCTAGCAAAGACAGTTTCAGATAAAAGGATTAAAGACAATCCTCTTCACAGAACTGTTTTCTTTTTTTCCCTCACTCAGCTATTTATTACATGTAGATAAAATACCACAAGATCCTGACCTTGGCCTAATTGTAGGGAAAAAGTGACTAAAGCATGAAAGTACTAAATATTGACTGTTTTTTGAGAGTTTTATGTGGCAACCCTAACCTGCAAAGGTCCAACCTCTGAACTTCCCACAGCCCTTGCTCCTCTGAGTAACAAATCAGGCTCTTTGCCCATCAGCGGATGGAGAAAGGTAGGAGGTGCCATTAAAAGGAAGTGCCCTCAAAACATTCAAGCATCTAAATACTCCTTAAAATCCTCATTTGTAAACTATAACTCCCTCAGCAGAAATCACTGGCCATCTGTTGGGTTTAATGAACTACCAGTAAAAACTATTTTGATCTTAATTGGACTTTGAAGTGAATGTTTCTTAGGAACAAACAAATTACAAGTTTCTCTACATGCCAATTTTCCCCATTGTTGCCTTCTCGGTGACTTTTCATTAAACCTCAGGTCCTGATTCCTTGGGTCAGTAATACATAATAGGTTTCCTAATTTTCCTGATACTCTGATTCTTCCTTTTTCCCATATTTTTGACTGCCTGAAAATTCAGGAATTTTCTGAAATCTGCTCGATAGATAGAATAAAATTCCTTTAAGATAGTCCCCACCCACATCAAAAAGAAAAATAAATCTTTGTCTTTTTCCTCACAATAAAGAAAATATAAAGAAAGAAAGGTTTCACTTCTTTAATCTAAGGGTATGATATTAGAAAATAAACTGGAGTGTAATTTGCTTATTTATGTTAATAAGGTTATCATTACAACCTCCCCTGTTTTGAAGAAAGCCAAAAGGCTTATCTGTCCACTCAATTTAACTTGTCAAATATTCATGAAGTGTCTTTAGAGAAAATACATTCTGCCAAACACTGTGGGAGATTTAGAAAATAGTGACAAACATTTCTGTCCTAATTGTAGAAATAAGACATGTTTACAAAAAATTATTTCAAGGCTGAATATGTCAAGAGAGGCAGCAAAAAATAAAGTCACATGGAGGATTCAAAAGGCAAAAGAAATCACCTCCACTTGAAGAAAACCAAAAACATAAAATAAAATAACATATCCTGTCACCGTAGTTCTGTGTGAAGACATGTGACTCCAAATCCATTTCTTTAATCAGGGAACACTAACAATAATAATACTGATGATAATAAGTGCATATTAATTATAATGTTCAATTTATTAACTGAGAGCAAAATCTAGAGAACCTGGATCAAGGAATGGAAAAGTTTTGATGTGGCTCTAGAAAGGAAAGGCTTGGATCTGAAAAAACCTAGGAAGCCCATTTAAAGGGTCATAGTGGTCAATCTTGGGCATTGAGGGCTGTAGCTTGAATGATCTAAAGGAGTGAATGGTCAACTCAGATTCAAAGGATCAGAGATGTTATCTAGAATTAAGCCATATAAATAATTGCAAGGAGATAGGACATCATGAGAAAAGAAAACTATGAAAAAGTCTGGAATAGTCAACGCCTTTCCCCAGGTTCTTTAATGTTGTGTTAGTGCCTTCTCTGATCTAGATTTAATACACAACTTTTAAGTGTAGCATGCAAAAGCACTGGGAAGCCCAGGTGGCTCAGTGGTAAAGAATCCACCTGTCAATGCAGGAGATGCAGCAGACATGGGTTCAATCTCTGGGTTGAGAAGATCCCCTGGAGGAAGAAATGGCAACCCACACCAGTATTCTTCCCTAGAGAATCCCATGGATAGAGGGCTTTCCATGGTGGGCTACAGTTCACGGGGTTGCAGAGTTGGACATGACTGAACATGAGAAGTTTCAAGTTTGCAAAAGCATTACTTTAATAAAAGAGAAGTATTTCCGTCATGAAACAACTCCATTTTATACACAGATGGTTAAATAGCTTATGTGAATTTTCCAGGTAGCCATGACCCATAAATCCACACAGGTTTAATATAAGCAGTCCTAGACAGATTATATACATGTACTCAAAATATTCCATGTATTAGAATCCTCTTGCTAGAAAATACCACTGCTGTGCTTGCCATTTCTATATTTTAAGTTTTCACAAGGGATTTTAGTATATTTTTCTCTCCAGAAGCATCCCATAGCAAAGGGAGAAGACAACTGCAGATCTATGACTAGCATTTTCCTTTCCAATCCATGTTCTGATGTTAGTCAAAACTTTCTCAACACATTTCTTGAGTTTCTGTTCATCAATTTTCTTACAATATTTTATACAAAAAGTCCACCAACACCCTCACAACAACCATAAATTGAACCCACTCAATGGACTCAATTGTGGCCACAGCCCTTCATGGACTTTTTGATATTTCCTTACAGGCTTATTTTTTGTTTTCTTTCTTACTGAGAAAACAAATATTTCCTGCCATATCAGTAAACAAGGATGTTACAGTCATCAGAGATTACATCCCTCAATGTGATCTGGTGGGCCCTGAGGGTGCTCAGGAAGAAGAGTACCTGCTATCTATTAATATAGGCCATCAGACTGCAACCACTCCATATGGTGAGCCCTGAGGAACTCAGGATGTGAAAACAGAATACTGACTCCAGATAGGTGATGTGCATATCAAAGGAATGATTTCAGTGAGCCCAGACTCTTGCATCTTCCCATACATAGAAGAGCTCTAAATTCCATAACATGGGATATCTGGTTTTCAATTTATAAAAACTTTTGATGTTCAGTCAATAAGAAAGAAGTAGATGTTTTTCTGGAACTCTCTCATTTTTTTGATGATCCAGCAGATGTTGGCAATTTGATCTCTGGTTCCTCTGCCTTTTCTAAATCCAGCATGAACAGCTGGAAGTTCATGGTTCAAGTACTGCTGAAGCCTGGCTTGGAGAATTTTGAGCATTACTTTCCTAGCGTGTAAGATGAGTGCAATTGTGTGGTAGTTTGAGCATTCTTTGGCATTACCTTTCTTTAGGATTGGAATGAAAACTGACCTTTTCCAGTCCTGTGGCCATTGCTGAGTTTTCCAAATTTGCTGGCATACTGAGTGCAGCACTTTCACAGCGTCATCATTTACAGGTTAGGTTTCCTCTAATATCATTCCTCTAACTCCCATAGGTACACTCCTCTAACTCCCATGGTGTGTTCATTATCTGTCCCATTCAAACCAATTACAAAGGGAAGACAAATTCATTTTCTATCCATGACACTTGGGTCATTAGAAGACAATGATAAAAGCTTCACTATTCAGTGACATAATTTAGGTTTATCATATTGTTCCCATGTTATCCACACTACCTAGCCTGGCAACAGTCTTGGCCATTGGTCTCTTTAACAACTTCATATTTGAAAGTGACTAGAATATCTAATAGTTCTTTCTTAGTGAGGATACAAACCCTCTCCTAATGTTGTTGATGATTAGTGTGCTCCAGTTGAGTAATTACTCAATTCCTTCATTTACATACAGCTTTACTATCTTGTCTAGAATGATTTTTGAAAGAGAGCTTCCTCTAGTGTCCCTGTATGGGTTAACAGTCAGAGAGTAAGTTCAGTTGCTCAGTTGTGTCCAACTCTTTGCAACCCCATGGACTACAGCACGCCAGGCATCCCTGTCCATCACCAACTCCTGGAGTTTACTCAAATTCATGTCCGTTGAGTCGGTGATACCATCCAACCATCTCATCCTGTTGTCTCCTTCTCCTCCTGCCTTCAATCTTTCTCAGCATCAGGGTCTTTTCAAATGAGTCAGCTCTTCCCATGAGGTGGCCAAAGTATTGGAGTTTCAGCTTCAAAATCAGTCCTTCCAACTAATATTCAGGACTGCTTTCCTTTAGTATGGACTGTTGGATCTCCTTGTAGTCCAAGGGACTCTCAGGAGTCTTCTCCAAAACCACAGTTCAAAAGCATCAATTCGTCGGCACTCAACTTTCTTTATAGTCCAGCTCTCACTTTCATACATGACTACTGGAAAATCCATAGCTTTGACTAGAAGGACATTTCTTTACAAAGTAATGTCTCTGCTTTTTAATATGCTATCTAGGTTGGTCATAACTTTTCTAAGGAGCAAGCATCTTTTAATTTCATGGCTTCAGTCGCCATCTGCAGTGATTTTCGAGCCAAAAAAAAAATTAAGTCTGTCACTATTTCCATTGTTTCCCCATCTATTTGCCATGAAGTGATGGGATCAGATGCCGTGATCTTAGTTTTCTGAATGTTGAGTTTTAAGCCAACTTTTTCACTCTCCTCTTTCACTTTTGGAGAAGGAAATGGCAACCCACTCCAGTATTCTTGCCTGGAGAATCCCATGGATGGAGGAGCCTGGTAGGCTACACTCCATGGGGTCGCTAAGAGTCGGATACGACTGAGTGACTTCACTTCCACTTTTCACTTTCATGCACAGGAGAAGGAAATGGCAACCCACTCCAGTAGTCTTGCCTGGAGAATCCCAGGGACAGAGGAGATTGGTGGGCTGTCGTATATGGGGTCGCACAGAGTCGGACACGACTGAAGCGACTTAGCAGCAGCAGCAGCATCTTTTACTTTCATCAGGAGGCTCTTTAGTTCTTCTCTTTCTGCCATAAGTGTGGTGTCATCTGCATATCTGAGGTTATTTATATTTCTCCCAGTGATCTTGATTCCAGCTTGTGCTTCTCTGCCATAAGTGTGGTGTCATCTGCATATCTGAGGTTATTTATATTTCTCCCAGTGATCTTAATTCCAGCTTGTGCTTCATCCAGCCCAGCATTTCTCATGATGTACTCTACATATAAGTTAAATAAGCAGGGTGACAATATACAGCCTCCTTTCCTGATTTGGAACCACTCTGTTGTTCCATGTCCAGTTCTAAGTGTTGCTTCTTGATCTCCATATAGATTTCTCAGAAGGCAGGTCAGGTGGTCTGGTATTCCCATCTCTTTCAGAATTTTCCACAGTTTATTGTGATCCACACAGTCAAAGGCTTTGGCATAGTCGATAAAGCAGAAGTGTATGTTTTTCTGGAACTCTCTTTCTTTTTTCAATGATCCAACGGATGTTGGCAATTTGATCTCTGGTTCCTCTGCCTTTTCTAAATCCAGCATTAACAGCTGGAAGTTCATGGTTCACATACTTTTGAAGCCTGGCTTGGAGAATTTTGAGCATTACTTTGCTAGCGTGTGACATGAGTAGAATTGTGCAGTAGTTTGAGTATTCTTTGGCATTGCCTTTCTTTGCGATTGGGATGAAAATTTGAGTTAACAAGTCTTGCTCAATATCATGATGATCATCCAGAAACATTTCAAACAGACTCAATACCCAAAGCCATCTCCCAAAACCTCCACAGAACATCTAGAGTGACAATGTCATTGCTTGTCAAGCTACCACATACGTTATTGCCATTTAACATGTATGGGATCTGTGCAAATGGAAATACAGTCTACAATTAAAAAAATACTATGTGCCACATAAGGCTGTCAATTGGATATATTCTACTCTCAAATATAGCTCCATTGAGCTCCACTTAGTGCACCATAATGCTTCCCATAACCATCCTTTGTGTACCTCCAAAAGAGACTTGCTGGTAATATTGGATCATGGGTTCCATTCCAGCTTTCTTTACATGTGTTCCATGCACATTTACATTTGAAATATTTAAAGGGACAAATAAAGTTCTAACATACTTGGCAGAAGGCAGCAATCTGCTTTCCATCATATCCAGGCAGCTGCTGCAGCAATACATCCTCATGATTTATGCCCACACAGAATACTGATGTTCTGCTGTTTGGCATATCTACTCAATAAGACTCTGTGGTAGAATTTCTCTCAGGTCAACCCAGAAATAACCAGAATGGTAAACACAGCCTATAAACAATGAACTGAGTGAGAACCATAGTTAGCTGCAATAGGTTGATTCACAGGGGCATCCCTGATGTCTCAGCTGGTTAAAAAAAAAAAAAAATCTGCCTGCAATCCAGGAAACCAGGGTTCAATCCCTGGGTTGGGAATATCCCCTGTAAATCCAGTACTCTTGTCTGGAAAATCCTGGGACAGAGGGGCTGGAGCAGGTTGAGAGGAGGGCGCTACAGTCCATGGGATCGCAAAGAGTTGGACACAAGGATGCTGCATCAATTCTCCTCTCAAATTATTCACATAGAGTCCCGTTCTCCTTCTTTAGAAAAAAAAGATGAAGACGTTTCTCACAGCATCCACCATTAGTCAGCCTTAGAACTGAGAGAGAGAGCTTTAGAGTATAATTCTCTTGTTCCTACTGCATTCTTCCCTAGGATATGTTCCACCTGTTTGCTATGACGTTTCTCCGTTTCCATTTATTACCTATTCACACACCCCTATCCTTTTCCCTGTAGTTAGGTTTTCCAGCTCAGAGATACTATTCAACCATGGTACATCTGGCAATAAAAGAATGCTTCCTAATGATTCTTGGTTCACTCCCTGAAATAATTTGTAAATAAAATCTGCTCCCTTCAACTGTTTCTAAAATTTAGTGATATGCCTCCAATGATTAATTTTAGGAATTCATGACCATAATGAGAGACCCTGTTAAAAACATGAAGGAAACAGGATGGGATTAAGGGGAAAACAGGCAGATGAGAATATTCCAACAAGAAAAGAAAGGCGTGACAAATGTTAGCCTAATTCAACTTTGTCCTGGATCAATCTTTATTAAAATAATGGCTCAATTTTCATTATAATTTCATTCCAAGTTTATGAAATTTATTTTCTCAAATAAATTGTATTGATTATGAAATAAATATGTAAGTAGGTTAGGATAAAACCTTAAACCCTAAGTAATTATCTCCTTGACATTTTATAGCAGACATACACATTCTATGAGGTTTCTGGAGGAATTTCCCTCTATGCAGAAGCTCCACATTAGACCATAAGGAATAGGAGTAAAATTATGATTCTGAGAGTTGGGACAGTGTGGTCTTTGCCCAGTCTTTGCACTGTAGTGCTGGGAACCTCGAACCTCTGGGCAAATCACTTGCTGTCTCCATGCTTGTTTCTCCAACTGGAAATAAACTTGGGCCAGGATTTTTCCTGTATTATTAGTAATACTTTAGGAAGTCATTCTTGATGACTTTCTGCTGCCTACAGAACCAAGTCTCAAGTCCTTAGAAGGTGCACAAAGTACTTCACAACGTGCTCCCAAATAATGCTCCATTTTGACTCCAGCAAACTTCTTCTGTAAAGTGCAAGATATTATTTTCATTTTTGCATGTCATATAGTCTCTGTAACAACTTAAGTCTGCCATTTTAAGGTAAAAACAGCCACAGACAATTCATAAATGAATGTATGGGGTTACATTCTGATCAAACTTTACCTAAGTTCCACATACCACAAAATATTCTTCTTCTTTTAATTTTTTCTCAACCACTTGTACAGCTCATGGGCCACACTTCAAAAAAAAAAGTGTGCTGGATTTGGCCCATGAGTTATAGTTTATTACTCCTAATGTATACTGCTTATACCACACTGAGAACCTCGTCACTTACCAATAATTAAAATCTTTCCAAGGTTCAGTGCCATTGAACATAATGATCTCTTTGTCTAGAGAAGCTCTACTTCCACAACTTGTTCCATCCTAGAATATTTCTACAGGTCCATCAAGGCTTCCTGACAAGCTTTGTATCCTTTCCCAAATCTTCTCCCACAGTCTTCCCACCTTGATAAATGGCAGCTTCAACCATTTACTGACTGAAGCCACTGAACTCATGCTTGACTCCTTCTCTCACATTTCACATCCAATCCATGAGAGAATCTTTCCAGTACTGTATTCAAAAATATGTCCCTAAACCTACACTTCTCTTTGTGATAGTCTGTGACATCATCACCTCTTATCTGCTCTATCTTAACCCCTTTCCCAGAGAAGGGAGAAGAGAATCCATGGTAGTATTCAACACAGAAGTCAGAATGATACTATAAAAATACAAATCAGGTTATATTATTCTTCTGCAGGATGTGAGAGTTGGACCATAAAGAAAGCTGAGCACTGAAGAAATGATGCTTTTGAACTATGGTACTGGACTCTTAACCGTCCCTTGAACATCAAAGAGAATAAATCAGTCAATCCTAAAGGAAATCAGCCCTAAATATTCACTGGAAGAACTGATGCTGAAGCTGAAGCTGAAGTACTTTGGTCACCTCATGCTAAAAGTCAATTCAATGGAAAGGACCCTGACTCTGGGAAAGATTGAAGGCAGGAGGAGGAGAAAGGAACAACAGAGGATGAGAGGGTTGGATGGCATCTCCAACTCAATGGACACAAGTTTGAGCAAGCTCCAGAATATGGTGAAGAACAGGGAAGCCTGGCATGCTGCAGTTCATGGGGTTGCAGAGTTGAACACAACCTAGTGACTGAACAACAAAACCCTGCAATGATCTCCTATTCCCCTCAAAGCAAAAGCAATGCTCCCACAAAGCCTAAAATCCCTCAGTCAGGTCAGTCACTCAGTCATGTTCGACTCTTTGCGACCCCATGAACCGCAGCACGCCAGGCCTCCCTGTCCATCACCAACTCCCGGAGTTTGCCCAAACCCATGTCCATTGAGTCGGTGATGCCATCCAACCATCTCATCCTCTGTCATCCCCTTCTCCTGCCCTCAATCTTTCCCAGCATCAGGGACTTTTTTCAAATGAGTCAGTTCTTCGCATCAGGTGGCCAAAGTATTGGAGCTTCAGCTTCAACATCAGTCCTACCAATGATCACCCAGAACTGATCTCCTTTAGGATGGACCGTTTGGTCTCCTTGCAGTCCAAGGGACTCTCAAGAGTGTTCTCCAACACCACAGTTCAAAAGCATCAATTCTTCGGTGCTCAGCTTTCTTTATAGTCCAACTCTTATATCCATACATGATCACTGGAAAAACCATAGCCTTGACTAGACAGACCTTTGTTAACAAAATAATGTCTCTGCTTTTTTAATATGCTATCTAGGTTGGTCATAACTTTCCTTCCAAGTAGAGTCTTTTAATTTCAGGGCTGCAATCACCATCTGCAGTGTAAAATCCCTACATGATGTAAAAAAAAAAAAAAAATCCCTTCTTTTTTTATTTTATTTTATTTTTTAACTTTACAATATTGTATTGGTTTTGCCATATATCAAAATGAATCTGCCACAGGTATACACGTGTTCCCCATCCTGAACCCTCCTCCCTCCTCCCTCCCCATACCTTCCCTCTGGGTCGTCCCAGTGCACCAGCCCCAAGCATCCAGTATCGTTTGGGAGAATGGCATTGAAACATGTATAATATCATATATGAAACGAGTCACCAGTCCAGATTCGATGCATGAAAAATCCCCTCTTAATATAAAAATCTCCACTCACCACGCTCTTGCCACAGAGTTGCCTGGCTATTCCTGGGACATGTTGATCAGTTTCCACCTCAGGACATTCTCATTTGCTGTTCCTCGTGCTCAAAATGCTCTTCCTACAGATATTTGCAAAGATCACTCCTCTGCTTCAGGTCTTTGCTGAAATGGCAAATTTTCAGAGGCCATTTAATACAATTTTGTAAAGTTTAAAAATAAAATAAAATTTAAAAAATAAAATAAAATAAAATTTCAAACTCTACCGCCTCAAAACATTCACATCCTCTTTCATGTTTCATTTTTATTCATCACACTTCTATTATTTGACATACAATATGTTGTGCTTTGGAGTTCATCATCTATCTCTCCCCCAGAATCCAAGCTGCAAGAGGTCAGGAAATTGTGCCTTATTTGTTCATTGCAGAACCTACAGTACCTCGAACAGTGCCTAGAACCTGATAAATTTGTTGATTATGTGCTTTGTGCCATATTCTACAACTGAATCTCCAATGGCAAATCCTTATTTAACATCTCTAAGGCTGGATCCCCCTCAAAATTTATCATTATAAGACACCCATTAAAAGCGAGGGACAATATACTCAAATTTGGCATGACCCTATCAAAAACGTATATTGGACTGTACTCCAGTACAGAATTTGCCATGAACACCAGTATTAAATTCTTAAGGCCTTCTAAAAAGGTGTTTAGATATCAGAGGCATTAACAATACTTGCTTTTATGTATTTAAACAAATTTTAAGCCCAAATTAAAGTATAAGATGCATTTTAATGACTTTAAGGGGATTCAAGTATTCATTTAGGTTACAAACTATTACTTTCTTTGGCATACTTTCTCTGCTATAATCTAAAATCTCAACTCAGGTTTCCGCTGTATATAAATCAGTCTTAAAAAAAACAATTACCTATGTAAGTCCTTATTTAAACTGCTCCCCCACTCTACTATCTCTTGAGGATACTTTTTAAAAGCTCAGTTAGCAAGAAAGCCACTTTACTACCAGCATGGCATATATAGCCACTGATTCTGAATAAAGCGCTCTTTGCAAACTGGACTAAACCTGCAGTATGCAAGCGACTTAGCGCTTTTATGCGGCAAAGCTTTTGTCATGCACGTAAAATTCATTTGGTTAAACTGTGTGGTTTCATTAGATGTACACTTCTTGAAATGGTAGACCTCAGTTATTGAATAACAGTTCAATCACATTAAGTTTAACTTATATCCAACATTTCCTATCTAATCCATTTGATTCCCAAATCTAAAAAAGTAAAGATAAAACATCACCATAACAAAGCAATTCAGAGGCACAAATTCACCAAATGTCAGTATTTCATTATTAAGTTTATACTTAATCAAATATTTTATATATAACAGAAATTAAATGTTTAGTAAAGATGAGAAGATATAAAATTAATGAGAAATCTTAAACCAAAACTGCTATGTAAGATTTAATCTATATGGATATCTATTCCAGACTTGTTGCTAGTATAGAACAATTTGAATTGCTCTAAATAGTATAAACCCTCTCTTTCTAGGATAGTGCCAAGACCAGAACTGAAAAAAATATGATTACCAAAGTCATCAAGATATCTCATCTTTACTGCTTATTGGTGCAAATTTCCATCATATGATAATTCTGTATATGCACAACTAAATCAAAATTTAAGTACCTTATCCATCACTCATAGCATGGGACAAATTAGTATATTTAATAGGATCAGAACAGTATCTAGAACTTATTAAGCATTAAATAATTGTTGGTTATTGCTGTTTGGGGCACTGAGAGTTGTAGCATTACAAATCGGAAAATATACACCACACAGAGAATGACATATCAGGGTGGGTTTTTGAGACAAACCCATATCTGTTTAACAGAAAGCTATTTTACCTGGAAGCAAAGAAAGCAAATAAAGACTTTTTTGTTAAGATATAAACATGGACATACTATACAGCTGAATATAGCATTCCAATGAATTCTTTAAACAGTAAGCTAGATTTTTAGAAGTTTTCTCATTCGTGAAGGAGAGCTTTCGGCTACAATCACAGATCCAGCTTGGTCGCTTTCTCTTAAGAGCATTTTGGTGGGAAAAAAAAAAACTTTGACAAGCACTGCTTTATGAAGCAATGTCTTTATGCCTATAGATAAACAAATGACACATGTCTACCTCACTTTCCATGTAGATGAAGAGTGAACTCTTAACACTTTGCTCTATCTACATTTTCATGGGCCAACATTTTTCCTTGCTGTCCTCCTCAGGAAGACTTTATACCCTGGATTTGTAGGCACAAACCTGAGCTAATCCTCATGTCTACAATTGTTCCCCCTTTTATTTTGAGCACTGTAGAACCAGGGCTGACTAATATCTACCCACCAATTCCTAAAATGCAGTTGCTTTTTAATACTTGATTAATAAATTATAATTAAGAAATACCAAATACCATATATTTGCATCTTGATGAGATACTGGAAAGGAGGAAGTCAAAATAATGATTTACCCTATTCTTAAGAAGTTCTATAGAATTTAATGTTTACATCTCGATTACAAAGCCTTCTCACAATTCATAAGATGTCCCTCAACTCTGCCTCCCATTTAAATCTGATTAATCCAGATGATTAATTGTGTGGATCACAAAAAACTGTGGAAAATTCTGAAAGAGATGTAAATACCAGACCACCTGACCTGCCTCTTGAGAAACCTATATGCAGGTCAGGAAGCAACAGTTAGAACTGGACATGGAACAGACTGATTCCAAATAGGAAAAGAGTACATCAAGGCTGTATATTGTCACTCTGCTTATTTAACTTCTATGCAGAGTACATCATGAGAAATACTGGGCTGGAAGAAACACAAGCTGGAATCAAGATTGCCAGGAGAAATAGCAATAACCTCAGATATGCAAATGACACCACCCTTATGGCAGAAAGTGAAGAACTAAAAATCCTCTTGGTGAAAGTGAAAGAAGAGAGTGAAAAAGTTGGCTTAAAACTCAACATTCAGAAAACAAGGATCATGGCATCTGGTCCCATCACTTCATGGCAAATAGATGTGGAAACAGTGTCAGACTTTATTTTTGGGGGCTCCAAAATCACTGCAGATGGTGATTGCAGCCATGAAATTAAAAGACACTTGCTCCCTGGAAGGAAAGTTATGACCAACCTAGATAGCATATTCAAAAGCAGAGACATCACTTTGTCAACAAAGGTCTGTCTAGTCAAGGCTATGGTTTTTCCAGTGGTCATGTATGGATGTGAGAGTTGGACTGTGAAGAAAGCTGAGCGCCGAAGAATTGATGCTTTAGAGCTGTGGTGTTGGAGAAGACTCTTGAGAGTTCCTTGGACTGCAAGGAGATCCAACCAGTCCATTCTAAAGGAGATCAGCCCTGGGTGTTCTTTGGAAGGAATGATGCTAAAGCTGAAACTCCAATACTTTGGCCACCTCATGCGAAGAGTTGACTTATTGGAAAAGACTCTGATGCTGGGAGGGATTGGGGGCAGGAGGAGAAGGGGACGACAGAGGATGAGATGGCTGGATGGCATCACTGACTCGATGGACGTGAGTTTGAGTGAACTCCGGGAGTTGGTGATGGCTGGCGTTATGCGATTCATGGGGTCACAGAGTCGGACACGACTGAGCGACTGAACTGAACTGAATCCAGATGACCTGTTCAACTCCGGGTGGTTTACTGTGATTTATTTTTGGAAATTACTAATGAAAAAGAAAATTTTGACCTCAAAATACTTATAACCTAGGAAAGTAAAACATAACTTTTATGGAGGCTAAATATCTGAGAATGATACTCAAAGCTGGTCTATTTACATCATTCTACACTGAGTTGAAAATTTTTTTAATATCTATCTCTTATAGGAAGACTTTAGCTCTACGTGCACCAAATTAATACCAAACCTGAATATATATTCTAGGAAAAAAATAATTTTTCAAATTAACTTATTAGTACTATATGAAAGTTGCATTGAAAGTGAAATTGAAAGTTGCTCAGTCATGTCTGACTTCGATTCTCCAGGCCAGAATACTGGAATGGGTAGCCTTTCCCTTCTCCAGGGGATCTTCCCAACCCAGGTATCAAACCCAGGCCTCCCACTTTGCAGGCGGATTCTTTACCAGCTGAGCCACAAGGGAAGCCTAAGAATACTGGAGTAGGTAGCCTATCCCTCCTCCAGCAGATCTTCCTGACCCAGGAATCAAACAAGGGTCTCCTGCATTGCAGGCATATTCTTTAGCAACTGAGCTAAGTAGGGAAGCCCATTAGTACTATATATGTTTATCTAATTGTATTCTATATACATGTATTATATATATAGAGAGAGAGACAAAGAAAGCCATAAAATTTAATGAAAAAAACTATAGATTAATGTAATATATCCCCAAAAGATGAAAGTAATAAATAAGCTAAAGCAAGATAGTAAATGTCTCATATTTTCTATCTTTTTAATATGATAAAAATGCATTTATTGGCATTGAGAAACAAAATGAGTATGAAGAAGTGGTGATTTTGATGTCCTAACTTTTGGAATTGCTAAAGTATTTTGTAATTGATTCATATGTTGTCCCTGTAGAATAGGTGTTACATATATTATAATTAGTTGTGGAAGCAGAAATACCAAAAAAACTGTGTAGCTCATTGAAGAAAAATATCTCCCTATCCATGGA
This sequence comes from Bos grunniens, assembly GCF_055505025.1. Classification (NCBI taxonomy): domain Eukaryota; kingdom Metazoa; phylum Chordata; class Mammalia; order Artiodactyla; family Bovidae; genus Bos; species Bos grunniens. The sequence goes on along the minus strand of NC_141168.1, from coordinate 46,080,938 downwards.
AAGCACGTTAGCCCAAAATTAAGCTAAAATTTTTTGTGATCCCATGGACTTTAGTCTTGCCAGGTTCCTCTGCCTAGGGAAGTTTCCAGGCAAGAATACTGCTAGTGGGTAGCCATTTCCTCCTCCAGGGTATCTTCCCGACTCAGGGATCAAACCCAGGTCTCTTGCATTACAGGCAGGCTCTTTACCACTAAGCCACAAAGGAAGCCCTAAAATTATACAGAATCCTTAAAAAAAAAGTCATGAATACAGAAAGAAAATAAAACAGATGTGAACAGTCTTCCAGAACCCTCACCATTCATTTGTGATTTTACAGATTGTAAGGATGTTTGAAGTCCAGTGGAGAAGTAAGGCCTAAGTTTTTTCTATAAACATATCACTGAAGGTATAAATGTTGAGATCTATTCACATTGTAAAGAGAAAACTCTCCCAACTCATAATCCAGAAGAATGCCAACCCAGATGGATTTCCCTGTATTCCCTATCCACAGAGACGAGTCCAGTGCTTGATCTGCCAGCAGCCATCCCTGGAGGAAGTTCACGTAAGAGCATCACTGGGGAAAGACTCCTTCCACCCACTTAGAGCCAGTCATCTGTGTTTCACTTCTACCTGCCAGTAGTGCTTGCCAGCCTCAAACCCTTCAGCACTCAAGATGGGTAGGTGAAAAGTAAGCACTGTAAGGAACGTTTGATTTTCTGCAAGTGACATTTTGTCTTCAGATATAAGATCAGACTGGACAGTTTCAAGATCTAGTGTCAAATCTATTTTAAATGTGCTTATTACTTTATGCAGAAAATGTTTCCTGGAGAGAGACAGCAGCTCTCTTTCTTCAGTTCCTATGAAAACAATGCTGGGATTTGGGGGGTTTATACCTGTTGTAGATACTTTAAGCACCTGTCAGTAACTGCAGTTTAGACTGAACACACTTTTATGTTATTTCACTTTACGGATTTTTGAGTGTGGAAATATGGTAAGAAAGCATGGCTTTAGTTTCATTTTATTTTCTTTAACATTCTTCTCTTCCTTCAGTAAATCTAAAAAACAAAAAAAGCATCCTGCTTTCCCAATTAAACTGCTGACACTGTTCAAATTCAGAAGACAATTTCCCCTTCTAATTCTTCACCTGCATCCTCACCTATATTTTGAAAGTTTAAGATGTATATAAATTGTTAATTTACACATGTATACTGCAAAATAAGTACCAGTATAGCATTAGCTAACACCTCCATTACCTCAACTAGCTGTTCGTAGTGATGCTACCTGAGGCACACTTGACTTCGCATTCCAGGATGTCTGGCTCTAGGTGAGTGATCACACCACTGTGATTATCTGGGTCGTGAAGATCTTTTTTGTATAGTTCTTCTGTGTATTCTTGCCACCTCTTCTTAATATCTTCTGCTTCTGTTAGGTCCATACCATTTCTGTCCTTTATTGTGCCCATCTTTGCATGAAAAGTTCCCTTTGTATCTCTAATTTTCTTGACGAGATCTCTACTGCATTCTATTAAAAGATGCTTGCTCCTTGGAAGAAAAGTTATGACCAACCTAGACAGCATATTCAAAAGCAGAGACATTACTTTGCCAACAAAGGTCCATTTAGTCAAAGCTATAGTTTTTCCAGTGGTCATGTATGGATGTGATAGTTGGACTATAAAGAAAGCTGAGCGCCGAAGAATTGATGCTTTTGAACTGTGGTGTTGGAGAAGACTCTTGAGAGTTCCTTGGACTGAAAGGAGATCCAAATAGTCCATCCTAAAGGAGATCAGTCCTGGGTGTTCATTGGTAGGACTGATGTTGAAGCTGAAACTCCAATACTTTGGCCACCTGACATGAAGAACCTACTCATTTGAAGACCCTGATGCTGGGAAAGATTGCAGGTGGGAGGATAAGGGGACAACAGAGGATGAGATGGTTGGATGGCATCACCCACCCGGACATGAGCTGGAGTGAACTCCGGGAGTTGGTGATGAACAGGGAGGTCTGGCCTGCTGCAGTCCATGGGGTCGCAAAGAGTCTGTAATGACTGAGTGACTGAACTGAACTGAACACCTCCATCACATCACATAATTACGATTTCTTTCTTATGTTGTTGTAAATGTTTAAAGTCTATTCTCTTAGCAACTTTCAAGCATACAGTACAGTATTATTAACTGTAATCACCACTTTTACATTAGATCTCCCTGATGTAAACGCATCATAGGTTTGAATTGTTTGACCAGCATGTCCCCATTGGCCCCGCTCCCCCAAGCCCCTGGTAACCATCACTCTATTCTATTTCTATGAGTCTAACTTTTTTTGGTTCTACATATAAGTGATATTATACAGCATTTGTCCTTCTTTTTGTTATTAATTTTTAGTCTGACATCATTCTGGTCAGAAAAAAATGTTAGATATTTCAGTCTTCTTAAATTTGCTAATAAGACTTCCAAAAGAATCTCTTTTCAACTGAGACAGGTTGACGTCTCCAAAATTTGTTTCCAACTAGAATGGAAGAATAAATGTTTCTTTCTTTTTAATTACCAATGTATATATTTAAAAAGTTAGTATAATGATCATCTCTGCTGATAAAAATAAGACATTTTGTTTTATGTATCATTATGGACTATATGCATGTGTTTAAAATCAATTATAGCAACTTTTCTTTCAATGATAAAACCACCCTACCTTCAGCCAAGCAGCCCTTGGTTTCTATGCTGTTTTGACAAGACTCCATCAGTTCTTGAAAGCCTCTCTGCTTTCAAGATATCCTTGGTTCACCTTTTACATTACCTGTTTCACACTTGAAAACTGCCATAGCCTTTAAGCAAACTTGTTATTTGTGGTGAATTATTAATATATTGAGCGACCCATATCAGAACACTAAACTGGTTCACTGCTAGGAGTAGTTTCTCTTTCATTTCCTGAACAGAGCTAGAAAATATAATTTGTTATTAGGAAAAAAATCATGAATTCAAATGGTTATTTCCAATATACACTGAACATCACATTTTTATTCAGATTGTTTTATTTTATACTGATTTCTTTTTGCCTACATATAAAATTAAGTAACACTGCTATTAAAATCAAAGCATCTAAGTAAAACGAATACACTGAGTGGAAAAAAAAAAACCATAGTTTTTTAACCCTTAGAATTTGTCACTCCAAGGTATAGTTATACAACCAAATGGTATTTGTCCAGAATTATTAAATGTAGATCAATGAAAGAAAATTTAGGATTTCAGAAAGATAAAAATGATATTTCAAATCATGAGTATTTTAGTCCATTTAGGGTGCTATAATAGAACACCATTGATTATGTACCTTTTAAGTGATAGAAATTTATTTCTCGTAATTCTGGAGTTTAGAAGATCAAGATCTAGGTGTGGATAATTCAGTGTCTGGTTAGGATTTGCTTCCTGGGTCATAAATGGTCACCCTCTCACTAACAGAGCTCTCTGGGGCCTCTGAGAGGACTCTGCCTTCATGATCTAACCATTTACCATAATCTTGGTGGTTAAAATGGCAACATAGGAATTTTTCCAGGGGACACAAGCAATCAGTTTACAGCAAATGCTGAATGTGAGAACACCAATAAATGGCATGCATACAGTCAGTCACACATTCAGAAAAAGTGTTATTCTGTCAAATATACACAAGAACAAATTTCACCTGGATTCAAAAGCTAAATGCAAAAAAAGCTAAAGTATAATAATTGTTGCTGTTGTTTAGTCACTAAATCATGTCGGACTCTATAACCCATTGAATTATAGCCCTGTCAGGCTCCTCTGTTCATGGGATTTCCCAGGTAAGAAACTGAAAGTGAAAGTGAAGTGAAGTCGCTCAGTCATGTCTGACTCTTCGTGACCCCATGGACTGCAGCCTACCAGGCTCCTCCATCCATGGGATTTTCCAGGCAAAAGTCCTGGAGTGGGGTGCCATTGCCTTGGGTTGCCATTTCCTTCTCCAGGGGCTCTTTCCAACCCAAGGATCAAATTCATGTCTCCTGCATTGACAGGTGGGTTCCTTATTACTGAGCCACCAGGGAAAGTCCAAACTATAATAATACAATATATTTAAAAACACTCAATCTGAAAGAAAGGAATACCTTTCTGAACAAGATGTAAAACCCAGATTCAAAAAAGGAAAAGATTAAATATGTGACACAAAACTATAGAATAGAAGACACTGTTAGGAAATATTTTCAAATATATTATGCAATTATATAATAAGAAAGAATTCCTACAAATTAATTTATTAAACACAGAACTTGAATTTAAAATGGAAATAGATATGTGAATATGTGTAATTTTCTAAACAAAATAAATATACATAAATATCTGAAAAGATGCTCTGCCTCACTGATACTGAAGGAAAAACACATTAAAATAAAAGCAACAGATCATATTTGGCAAACATATTGACAAAAATTAAAATGATTCAAAGTTAGCAAGGATGCAGGAAATAAAAATTCTGAAAGAGTTAGGAGGAAGTGTAAATTGGTACAGCTTTTTTGAAGGGCAGTATGTTAATCAATCAAAATGTTGAATCTTAATGTCCCAGCAGTTTCATTTCTAGCTATCTAGTCAATGAGAAATACGTAGCAGCAACATGACATTTACAGTAACAGACATTCAAGCATTCCTTATTGCAATGGAAACTTTTAAACAGCTTCATTATCTACTGATATGTAAATGGTTTAAACTGTGTTATACATTTATAATAAAAAGATATAGGTATACTGATTTAATGAGCTATTTTCAGCATACAATATGTATTTTTATTGTTGTTGTTGTCCAGTTGCTAAGTCGTGTCCAACTCTGTGCAACCCCAAGGACTGCAGCATGTCAAGCTCCTCTGTCCTCCACTATATCCCAGAATTTGCTCAAATTCATGTCCAATGGGTCAGTGCTATCTAAACATCTCATTCTCTGCCTCCCCGTCCTCTTTTTTTCCTTCAATCTTTCCCAGCATCAGGATCTTTTCCAATGAGTCAGCTCTTTGCATCAGGAGGCAAAAATATTAGATCTTCCTTCAGCATCAGTCTTTATAATGAATATTCAGGGTTGATTTCCTTTAGAATTGATCTCCTTGCAGTCCAAGGGACTCTCAAGAGTTTTCTTCAGGACTACAATTCAAAAGCATCAATTCTTTGGTGCTTAGCTTTCTGAGTTGTGGTACAACTCTCACATCTTGACATGACTACTGGAAAAACCACAGCTTTGACTATATGGACTTTTGTCACCAAAGTGATATCTACTTTTTAATATGCTATCTAGGTTTGTCATAGCCTTCCTTCCAAGGAGCAAGTGTATTGATTTCATGGCTGCAGTCACTGTCCACAATGTTTTTGAGACCAGGAATAAAAAAATCTGTCACTGTTTCCACTTTTTCCCCTTCTATTTGCCATAAAGTGATGGGACTAAATGCCATGATCTTCATTTTTTGAATGCTGAATTTTAAGCCAGCTTTTTTACTCTCCTCTTTCACTTTCATCAAGAGGCTCTTTAGTTCCTCTTTGCTTTCTGCCATTTAAGTGATATCATCTGCACATCTGAGATTGTTGGTTTTCCTCTCAGCAATCCTTATTCCAGCTTGTGCTTCATCCAGCTCATCATTTTGCATGTTTTTCTCTGTCTGGAAGTTAAATATGCAGGGTGACAATAGACAGCCTTGACATACTCCTTTCCCAATTTGGAACCAGTCAGTTGTTCCATGTCCGGTTCTAACTGCAGCTTCTTGACCCACATACAGGTTTCTCCGGAAACAGGTAAGGTGGTCTGGTACTCCTCTTTAAGAATTTTCCAGTTTGTTGTGATCCACCATGGACTTAACATTCCAGGTTCCTATGCAATATTGTTCTTTACAGCATTTAACTTTACTTTCACCATTAGACACATCCACAACTGAATGTCATTTCTGCTTTGGCCCAACTGCTTCGTTCTTTCTAGAGCTACTAGCAAATGTCCTCTGCTCTTCCCAAGTAGTAGACTGGACACCTTCTGACTTAGGGGCTTATCTTCCACTGTCATACCTTTTTCATGCTGTTCAGGGGGCTTTCACAGCAAGAGTATGGAGTGGGCTGTCATTTCCTGGTCCGGTAGATCACATTTTGTCAGAACTCTTCCCTACGACCCATCCTTCTTGGATGCCCTGCACAGCATGACTAATAGCTTCACTGAGTTGCACAAGCCCCTTTGTCGCAACAAGGCTGTGATCCATGACAAGGAGATACAATATGTATGGTATGAGACAATTTACTTTTTAAAACATATATGCAAAAATCTGCAAATACTATACTACATTATTATATAACATATATATGTATAGAGTGTATATATACATACACAGTATATGTATGCATATATATAGTGTATTTTCATATTTTTGCAATATGTAGTATATGTATATATTGTTGTTTAGTTGCTAAGTCTTGTCTGACTCTTTGTGATCCCATGGATTGTAGCCTACCAGGCTCCTCTGTCCATGGGATTTTCCAGGCAAGAATACTGGAGTGGGAAGTCATTCCCTTCTCCAGGGGAGCTCTGCCAGGGATCAAACCCATACCTCCTGCATTAGAGATGGACTCTTTACCACTGAGCTACCAGGGAAACCCATATATATATAGGGTTTTGATATTAATAGATAGCATCTCTGTGTAGTATATCTGACAAGAAGAGAAATAACTAATACCTGGCAAAAGGATTTATTTTACAAAGAAAGAAATTATTTTCAAAAAAAAAAAAAAACAAACCTGATAAGCACTTGCAATAAATAGCAAAACCCACAGGATGGGTGTTGGTTTATAGCAAGGTTTTAGAGAATGAGGTAGTATCACTGAGCATGACCCAGGAGAATAAATTTATAGGGGAGGCAGGAAGTGGCAGAATGGATGAGAAAGAATGTAGAATGAGAAGAACCCAAGGAAGATGAGAGGGATAGGAAGGTGACCAAACTTAAGTGATGAAGTGATTACAAAGATTACTTTACATGTACACCCATGACTGATTCATGTGCTATGCTATGCTAAGTCACTTCAGTCGTGTCCGACTCTGTGCAACCCCATAGATGGCAGCCCACCAGGCTCCGCTGTCCCTGGGATTCTCCAGGCAAGAACACTGGAGTGGGTTGCCATTTCCTTCTCCAGTGCATGAAAGTGAAAAGTGAAAGCGAAGTCACTCAGTCGTGTCCAACTCTTAGCAACCCCATGGACTGCAGCCTACCAGGCTCCTCCATCCATGGGATTTTCCAGGCAAGAGTACCGGAGTGGGGTGCCATTGCCTTCTCCGGATTCATGTGAATGTATGGCAAAAACCACCATAATATTATAAAGTAATTAACCTCCAATTAAAATAAATTTTTAAAAATTTAGAAAAAAAGAAATACTTTAAAGAAGAGAGAATCTTTAAAATGAGATTTTGAGATACATGCAGCATTGCTCAAAGGAATTCTTACTGATGACATACATCATTCCAAAAAAATCTGATATAGCACAAATATTCTATATGGGCAAAGTTATTGTAAAAGCAGACAAACAAAAACAGTGAATGGGTCTTATGTAACCTCTGAGGAATACAACATAAAACAGTCGTGTTAAAGAACACCCTTGACAAGAAAGGATAAGAACAGTCAGACAGTAAGAAGCCCTCAGGCATCTAGAGAAATCTCATTGAAAGCTGTGGAAAGATTGCATAGTATGAAGGTTTAAATCATTTGCCCAGCTCTCAATGATCCAGGGAGCCCAGTCGACATCTGTGTTGTATGGTCTTTCAGATGGGTTAATTTTCTTAGCTATGAAAATGTATCACTACTGTAGGAAGAGAAGGGAAGGAGGAAGGGAAGGAGTGGGGAGGAAAAGAATACATGGATAGAGTTAGAACTATCATGAACTAGAACTAGGAGCAAAACTAGCTACATAATGTCCAATAATCATTCATCTTCCCTCTACCAGTTCCGCTTTCAACGTCCCCATTTCAGTTTATAATACTGCTTCATAACCAAGCACTTCACCGTAAACTTCACCATTATTTTTCTTTCTTCAAGCCTACATTCTCTTTCACTTCAATTACTTGCAATGTCCTGACGTATCAACCCTGATTGAAAATAAAAACCCTCTTTCTTCTAAAAAAAAAAAAAAAAAAAAGCATCCTCTTCACCCTGGAGCCTCAGAAGGAAAGTATATGTGCTACAGAAAAACAGATAAGATATTCACCTAACCAGTTAGATGAGGCATAATGAACCTTGGCAACAAAATAGTAACAGATAATGCAGGCTGTTCAACTTCATATCCAAATCCAACATCATATCTCCAATGTGCAACCCCTCCTCTTCTGACTGCCACTGTTCTCATTCATCTGCTCTGATGTGGATGGTGTACCTTCTTACCTGGACAGTGGTAGATGCCTATTAACTACTCCAACATCTCACCTGTACCCACAGCACTTTATTCTGGGTGAAGATTCTAGATGAATATTTGTTTCAGTCATGACTATAGACTGTAAGCCACCAAAACGGGCTTGGGCTAAATGAAGCAGGAATAAAATTGTACACAGAATGTAAGAAAGTCCTCAAAAATCAGTTGGAAGGCTAAAGAAACAAGCTTTAGGAAACTGGGCAGAAACAAAGAAGGCCAGAAAGAGGGGAATACAGTCAAGGTCATGTTTCAAGAAGAGTCAGGGAAGGGCACAGCCATTGATATTATGCCACTGGACACTCCTCATTGCCCCAGTTGGATACATTGTTAGTATGATAGTTTGCTGTAGGTTACTACATCACTCTGCTAATCCCTCAAGTTAAAAAATTTCATGGGAGTTTATAATTGGCATATGGCTGAGTCAAGGCCATGTGTCTCTGGCTTCAAGTACGGAGAAGAAATGTCTGCCTCCTCTTTGGTTTTCATAGTGGAAGACAGACCTCAGCCTCCAACTAGTATCTCATAATAGGGACTTCTCCCAAAACAGGAATGGTGACTGGATTCTGGATGGCCAAAAGCATATGAGTAATGTTAACCATCACCTTTAAATGAAATCCTCCCCTTTGAATCCACATTCCTACCATCTTATTTAAAGGAAACTTTTACCTTTGAATTCACATTCCTCACCAGAGGGACTGGTAGAAGGAAGATGAATGATTACTGGCCAATATTTAGCTCATTTGCTCCTGGTGTTAGTTCATTCTGCATGCTACCTATCCATGTATTCTTTTCCCTCCCCCACCTCCTATCCTCCTCTTCATACAGTAATAATATATTTTCATAGTTTAAAAAATCAAAGCAATAATCACTTCATCCCCCAAATCCTTTCCAGCCTTTTAACTGATTCTTCACTGACCATTGTTCAGTCCCATTACACCTTCCAGATACTTCTTCCTGCTAGTAGTGACCCTTCCTTACTCTACCTGTACAAAAGGTACACCACCTTCAGGACCCCTGCAATCAAATTCAACCTCTCTCAAAAATCTTCCTTGTTCCCAGATAATCTGTCTCTGATTTCAACCTAAAATACTTACATTCTTCTTAATTTATATTTTAATTATTTGCATGCACTCTATCTCTCTCTCTTTAGATTGCAATCCAAGAACAGAATATGATTTATTTTCCATGTCTTTACAAATATCTTTAACATAGGTGCCAAATAAATGCAGAACTGACATTGCAAATGTAGCATTCAAAAGCAGACCTAATACATAATACTTCACAAAAGGAAGCTGATTACCGAACTGCTATGGAACAAAAAGACGAGGATGATATAATAATAGAAATGTTCTCTACTTTAAGAAAGCTTGATGTAATAGAAAAATCTGAATTTAAGAAACTCTCTCTCTTTAAACATTTACCTAACAAAAGTGTACAGTTTAAAAAAGATTTACTTCTAACCTTTAAAACGTAAACTTGCTTGGAGTATCAAAATATAATTTGACTTGCAAAAATATGTTATTTTAAATAACTATTGTATAAAGAAAGGTGCACATACACATAAATACAAAGGATAAAATCCTTTTATCAAACTCCTACTCTTCCAAAAATACCCTCTCTGGCTCTGAGATCTACAAGTAGGCAGCAAGAAACAAAACAAAACAAAAAAATAGAGCTGGTTTACCAGAAAGCTATAAATGATGATTGAAGGTTTGGAAAATGATCTATTAAAGGAGGTCAAGAAAATGGATATTATCCAGTTTGAAGATTAAAGATTGATTTGGGACAATTTAACAACAATCTATAAATACATGAAGGGCTCTCACACAGGGAATAATCACCAGCTACTCTTCAATTCCAATTTGGGCCAGAACAAGAGAAAAATTATGTTATCTAAAAGGAAGAATTCTCAATAGTAAAATCATTTAATAGGAAAGTGGAGTGCTAAGGAGAGTTGTGAACTCTTGCTCCCTGTGAGATGGCTTTAAAGTGTGGCTCAAAACACACATCCTGCCTAGAGGTAAAAGAATGCATGAGATAACCTTTCATAGTCTTTTCCAATGTCTAGAGTCAGAAGTTTTAAATTTATTTCCCTTTTATAACATTTTACTGTTTTTTAAGATTCCCTGTTTTGCCTACGAAACACTGTATTGAAAGAATAATTTTAGGACTTGGTTATATTCCAATTTTCTCCCACATTCATCTTAAAGTTCTGCCATTTTAACGATTACTTTCTGGCATCTATTTGAGTGTTAAACATTGGGAGAAGGTGAGCAAGAACAAATGCAATATAAATTTTGAAATATACTGTAGTTAGCTTCTATATTATAGTTCTGGATAAAACAACTATATACTGAACTTGATAAAAGAACAACATATATTCTTGATAAAAGAGCTAATTATAATATATGACAATTTATATTATATACGTTCTTGCTCACCCACTTCATACCCAAGAAGGTTCTAGCAAACCTGCCTCCTCTACATCCATAACTCTACCTTCTCCAATACCCCAAAGCCGGTTTATATTTGAATCACAGAATCTCTTCTGCCTCTGCTGTTTCTTCCCACTGGGTTGGTTGTAACACTCATAAAGACCAAAAAAATAAAAGAGATGAAAAATAGTGTTGTGATAGCCATGACACATAGAGCCTCAAGGATAACCATGTTATTTATTACACTAACATTTCTAACTTTTTTAAACTACCTCCATATTTGCTGGAGAATTCCATGGATAGAGGATCCTGGGGGCCTACAGTTCATGGGGTTGCAAAGAGTCAGACATGACTGAACAACTAACACTTTAACATTCACCTCCATTTTAGCAGAGGCAAATAATCAAATATGATGAAAGTCTCAAAATTTAAAGAAAACTCAATTTTTTCCTAAAATACTTAAGGAATCAGCTCACAAGATTGTCAGTTCAGTTCAGTCGCTCAGTCATGTCTGACACTTTGTGACCCCACGCACTGCTGCACCCCAGGCCTCCCTGTCCATCACCAATTCCGTGAGTTTACTCAAACTCATGTCTATTGAGTAGGTGATGCCATCCAACTGTCTCATCTTCTGTCATCCCCTTCTCCTCCCACCTTCAATGTTTCCCAGCATCAGGGCCTTTTCAAATGAGTCAGTGCTTTGTATCAGGTGGCCAAAGTACTGGAGTTTCAGCTTGAGCATCAGTCCTTTCAATTAATATTCAGCACTGAGTACCAGAAAAACATCTATTTCTGCTTTATTGACTATGCCAAACCCTTTGACTTTGTGGATCACAACAAACTCTGGAAAATTCTGAAGAAGATGGGAATACCAGGCCGCCTGACCTGCCTCTTGAGAAACCCATATGCAGGTGAGGAAGAAACAGTTAGAACTGGACATGGAACAACAGACTGGTTCCAAATAGGAAAAGGAGTACATCAAGGCTGTATATTGTCACGCTGTTTATTTAACTTATATGCAGAGTACCTCATGAGAAACACTGGGCTGGATGAAACACAAGCTGGAATCAAGATTGTCAGGAGAAATATCAATAACCTCACATATGCAGGTGACATCACCCTTATGGCAGAAAGTGAAGAAGGACTAAAGAGCCTCTTGATGAAAGTGAAAGAGGAGAGTGAAAAAGTTGGCTTAAAGGTCAACATTCAGAAAACGAAGATCGTGGCATCCGGTCCCATCACTTCGTGGCAAATAGATGGGGAAAGAGTGCAAACAGTGACAGACTTTACTTTTGGGGGGCTCCAAAATCACTGCAGATGGTGATTGCAGCCATGAAATTAAAAGACACTTACTCCTTGGAAGGAAAGTTATGACCAACCTAGACAGCATATTAAAAAGCAGAGACATTACTTTGTTAACAAAGATCTGGCTATGGTCTTTCCAGTAGTCATGTATGGATGTGAGAGTTGGATTATAAGGAAAGCTGAGCACCGAAGAATTGATGCTTTTGAACTGTGGTGTTGGAGAAGACTCTTGAGAGTCCCTTGGACTGCAAGGAGATCCAACCAGTCCATCCTAAAGGAGATCATTCCTGGGTGATCATTGGAAGTACTGATGTTGAAGCTGAAACTCCAATACTTTAGCCACCTGATGCAAAGAGCTAACTCATATGAAAAGACCCTGATGCTGGGAAAGTTTGAGGGCAGGAGAAGGGGACAACAGAGGATGAGATGGTTGGATGGCATCACTGACTCAGTGGACATGGATTTGGGTAGACTCTGGCAGTTGGTGATGGACAGGGAGTCCTAGCATGCTGCAGTTCATGGGGTTGCAAAGAGTCAGACGCAACTGAGCAACTGAACTGAACTGAACTGATTTCCTTTAGGATGGACTGCTTAGATTTCCTTGCTGTCCAAGGGACTCTCAAGAGTCTTCTCCAACACCACAGTTCAAAAGCAACAATTCTTTGGCACTAACCTTTCTTTATGGCCCAACGCTCACATCCATACATGACTACTGGAAAAATCAGTTTTATTAGAAGGACCTTTGTTGACAAAGTTATGTCTCTGCTTTTTAATATGCTGTCTAGGTGGGTCATAACTTTCCTTCCAAGGAGCAAGCATCGTATAATTTCATGCCTGCAGTCACCATCTGCAGTGATTTTAGAGCCCACCCCCCCTCCAAAAGAAGTCTGTCACTGTTTCCCCATCTATTTGTCATGAAGTGATTGGACCAGATGCCATGATCTTAGCTTTCTGAATGTTGAGTTTTAAGCCAACTTTTTCACTCTCCTCTTTCACTTTCATCAAGAGGCTCTTTAGTTCTTCTTCACTTTCTGCCATAAGGGTGGTGTCATCTGCATATGTGAGGTTATTGATATTTCTCCTGACAATCTTGATTCCAGCTTGTGTTTCATCCAGCCCAGTGTTTCTCATGATGTACTCTGCATATAAGGTAAATAAGCAGGGTGACAATATACAGCCTTGACGTACTCCTTTCCTGATTTGGATCCAGTCTGTTGCTCCATGTCCAGTTCTAACTGTTGTTTCCTGACCTGCATACAGATTTCTCAGGAGGTAGGTCAGCTGCTCTGGTATTTCCATCTGTTTCAGAATTTTCCACAGTTTGTTGTGATCTATACAGTCAAAGGCTTTGGCATAGTCAATAAAGCAGAAGTAGATGTTTTTCTGGACTCTCTTGCTTTTTTGATGACCCAACAGATGTTGGCAATTTAATCTCTGCTTCCTCTGCCTTTTCTCAATGCAGCTTGAACATGTGGAAGTTCATGGTACATGTACTGTTGAAGACTGACTTGGAGAATTTTGAGCATTACTTTACTAGTGTGTGACTTGAGTTCAATTGTGCAGTAGCTTGAGCATCCTTTGGCATTGCCTTTCTTTGTGCTTGGAATGAAAACTGACCTTTGGGCCACTGCTGAGTTTTCCAAATTTGCTGGCATATTGAGTGTAGCACTTTCACAGCATCATCTTTTAGGATGTGAAATAGCTCAACTGGAATTCCATCACCTCTACTAGCTTTGTTCATAGTGATGCTTCCTTAGGTCCACTTGACTCGCATTCCAGGATGTTGGCTCTAGGTGAGTGATCATACCATGACTATCTGTGTCATCATGGTCTTTTTTGTGTAGTTCTTCCATGTATTCTTGCCACCTCTTCTTAATATCTTCTGCTTCTGTTAGGTCCATACCATTTATGTCCTTTATTTTGCCCATCTTTGCATGAAATGTTCCCTTGATATCTCTGATTTTCTTGAAAAGATCTCTAGTTTTCCCCATTTTATTGTTTTTCTCTATTTCTTTGTATTGATTATTGAGGAAGGCTTTCTTATCTTTCCTTGCTATTCTTTGGAACTCTGTATTCAAATGGGTATATCTTTCCTTTTCTCCTTTGCTTTTCACTTCTCTTCTTTTCACAGCTATTTGTAAAGCCTCCTCAGACAGCCATTTTGCTTTTTTGCATTTATTTTTCTTGGGGGTGGTCTTGATTCCTGTCTCCTGTACAATATCTCAAACCTCCATCCTTAGTTCTTTAGGCACTCTGTATATCAGATCTAATCTGTTGAATCTATTTGTCACTTTCACTGTATAATCATAAGGGACTTGATTTAGGTCATACATGAATCACAAGGTCACAAGATTGTATTGGCTGGCAAATGGCAGAGCAGGTCAACTTGGCTGGTGACTCAGACAGGAGTTGATGGGTGCAGTCTTGAGTCACAAATTTGTAGGGCAGGCTCACTGGCAGGAAATTCAAGCAACATATCTGTGTTACAGTCTTGAGGCACAGTTTTTTCTTCAGGAAATCTTAGTTTTCATTCCCAAGGACTTTAACTGAACAGATGAGTCCCACTCATGTTATTAAAAGTTGTCTCCTTCATTTAAATTTAACAGATTTTGGGTGCTAACTACATCTACAAAATACCTTCACTGAAAAATCTAGACTAGCACTTGACTAAACAGCTGGGTACATAATCTAGCTAAGTGGGTGCATTAAAACTGAACCATCCCAAGTGGGTTCTTTGTTTTTAGACAAGTAAGAGTCTTCACTGGATTTCTTTGTTCTAAAGTCTCTTAATCTCTGCAATGCACTCATCCTTGATAATAAGTGTAGGTGATTTGCATGTTATTTGTGTAGCTGATTCATTTACTCAGCAAATGTTTATTGAGCGTTCCTATGTCCTGGCACTGTTCTAGGCACTAGGGATATAGAAATGCAGAAGCGAGACACAATCCTTTGCATCATGAGCTTTATATTTATGTTGTTTAGAGTACTTATTACCACTCAATGTTATACTTTATATCTACTTACGTATTAGTTTAACCCCACAAAAATACTATCAATATGCTGGGAACACTATCTTGACTTTTTTATTGTTTTATGCCCTGCACATCCAGATACAGGTAGAAAATAGGCAATCAAGACACGTGCTAAATGAATTAAAGAAGAGTGCAGTACGTTTTACAGATGATAAATCAAAGGCCCAGAGACATTGAGTTATTTAAAGTCACACAATTTTAATTATTCAACACAGATAGCCAAGCTCAAATATCTTCCAAGAAACCACACATATAAAAGGTACATTCAATAAACATTTATAAAAACCATGTTGATTTATGAAAATAATGATCCCAACAAAGAGCAATTTCACTGATGAATTAGTCCAAGACCATCATTCATTTTTCATCATCTTCCTTCCTTCACAAATTTAATGTCCATCTGACTACTTTCTTCAATCTTGAATTTAAAAAGATAGCCTTGGTATTTTAGAACAAAAGTATAATTAGAACTCCACTGACAACTGCAAATTAGCATGAGGAGTCTGAGTCCTAATATAAATAAATTATTCTATCAACCCACACTGCCTAACTTTGATACACATAGTTTAGAACTTAAACTAAACTGTAATAGCCTGACAGTCTATCTTAAGTTTTCTCCAACAATAAGCCTGCTTTCCTACTGGAAATTCATTACATGAGGCTGAAGTGGAAACAGTCCCTAAACTTCTATCTTTTTTGCATTTCTGGGTACAGGGAAGGGGCCACATCCAGAACAAATCATCCAAAATACTACATTTCCCAGAAATGGTTTCAAAGAAACTACAGGGCCTGAGGAGGGCCAATCAGAGGCCACGCATGAGGCACCTCTAAGGCCACTACATATAAGAACTCGGAAGCTTTATGCTGCTGGCATGATCTTTTCAATCATGTGGAGCTAGACTATGAATGAAGTCAGTGTAATAGCAAGAAAAACTGAAAAATGGGGAATGAGAAATCTAATCATATACCTTGAGGGTCCACAGCCAGTTGTGCCTGAATTTCAGATTTTCAATTACATGGGTCAATAAATATATCTTTTTTTATTTAAGAACATTTTACAAGAAAAGCTCCAATAGATATAGTACTAGAAGTCTATAAATGCTGATATTTTGCTTCACTGCTACATCACCAGCATCGACAATGATACCTTAATATCAAGAAAGGCATTCAAAAAACCTGGAAAATAATGGATCCAGTGTCCATGGGGTCTATGTCACCATGGTTAAAAAGGGTAAAGAATGTCAAGCCAAGATCTCTGTCACTGATATAAGTCACAAAGCCCAAAAGAGCTATCATGTACTGATATTTCTTATCTTACACATCTTAACAACACAAGAGATAGTTATTATTATCCTCATGTCCCAAATGAGGAAATTGAACTCAGAGAGGTTAATTAATTTACCAAGGTCATACAATAAATGATGGAACTGAATTGAATTGAATCCAGGTGTTCTGTCTGACTATGTCTCTATGTGTCCCTTTAATTATAACACTATACTATTTTATTTTAAGAATATTTTTATCAATGTCATTAGTCATTTGACACAACAGAGCAACTTTAGCCAACATTTTATTTTTATTTTTATTTTTTTTAACATTTTATTTTTAAATAAAAATTTCATAGAATTAAAAGTCAAACAACTTGTACCAAATCAAGCAGCAAGAATAAACGGGCTGTAAATAGACTACAAGAATCACCATTTGCTATTTAACACTCTTAATCAATTTCAGCTGCTATAACAGAATACTACAGAGTGAAGAGATTAAATAGCAAATATGTATTTCTCACAGTTCTGGAGGCTGGTAAGTCCATGATTAAGGTGTTGGCAGATCGGGTCTGAATCTTTGCAACCTGTGGACTGTAGCCCACCAGGTTCCTCTGTCCATGGGATTCTCCAGGGAAGAATACTGGAGTAGATTGCCATGCCCTTCTCCAGGGGATCTTCCCAACCCAGGGATCGAACTCATGTCTCTTACATCTCTTGCAGTGGCAGGCAGGTTCTTTATCACCAGTGCCACCTGGGAAGCCCTACCCATTTTACTGGTAGCCATTTTTTGTCGTTGTTGTATCCTCACACAGAAGAGGGGAGAGATAGTATGAGAAAGAAAGCAAGCTCTGGTGTCTCTTCATACAGGGGCACTAGTCCCATTCACAAGGGCTCCCAAAGTTTCCCAAACCTAACACCATCATATTGAATGTTACGATTTCAACATATAAATTTTAAGGAGATATAAACATTCAGTTCATAACAAGTCTTCTGGATCATACATATGTTAAGCTATTTTCTAAGTACTAAAATGAAAGAATACACTGAAAGGTAAATTACATACAAGGAATGTTCTTGATCACGACTGGAAGATTAAATTTAGGACATCACTTAAAAGTTTTTAAAAGTCTGCTAATCATTAGTCGGTACTTCTTTCACAGGACTACACTGAAATGTATGAATGTTTAGAGGGGATTTGGTGATTTTGAATGTGATTCTGTACAATCTGTCATCACTCACAGTGTCTTACTATGAAGTTGAGGTCAAGTGCTTTGGTCGCAAAAGTTGTATGATAGGTTTTTAGAATCAGATCTTGTCAGTTCTCCTCTTAAAAATCACATGAAGCAAAGGAAATCATGACACTGAAAAAATTACTTTTTAGCAAAAGTAGGGCACACAGTTATTTGAAGGGGCTTGTATAGGAGACAGTGATCGAGACCATCCCCAAGGAAAAGAAATGCTAAAAAGCAAAATGGCTGTCTGAGAAGGACTTACAAATAGCTGTGAAAACAAGAGAGATGAAGAGCAAATCAGAAAAGGAAAGATATACCCATTTGAATGCAGAGTTTCAAAGAATAGCAAGGAGAGATAAGAAAGGCTTCCTCAGTGATCAGTGCAAAGAAATAGAGGAAAACAATAGAATGGGAAAGATGAGAGATCTCTTGAGGAAAATTAGAGATACCAAGGGAACATTTATGCAAATGTGGGCTCAATAAAGGACAGGAAAAGTATGGATCTAACAGAAGCAGAAGGTATTAAGAAGAGGTGGCAAGAATACACAGAACTATACAAAAAAGATCTTCACGACCCAGATAATCACAATGGTGTGATCACCTAGAGCCGGACATCCTGGAATGTGAAGTCAAGTGGACCTAAGGAAGCATCACTATGAATAAAACTAGTGGAGGTGATGGAATTCCAGTTGAGCTATTTCAAATCCTAAAAGATGATGCTGTGAAAGTGCTGCACTCAATATGCCAGCAAATTTGGAAAACTCAGCAGAGGCCACAGAACTGGAAAAGGTCAGTTTTCATTCCAATCACAAAGAAAGGCAATGCCAAAGGATGCTCAAGCTACCGCACAATTGAACTCATCTCACACGCTAGTAAAGTAATGCTCAAAATTCTCCAAGTCAAGCTTCAACAGTACATGAACCATGAACTTCCAGATGTTCAAGCTGGATTGAGAAAAGGCAGAGGAAGCAGAGATCAAATTGCCAACATCCGTTGGATCATCAAAAAAGCAAGAGAGTCCAGAAAAATATCTATTTCTGCTTTGTTGACTATGCCAAAGCCTTTGACTGTGTGGATCACAACAAACTGTGGAAAATTTTGAAACAGATGGGAATACCAGAGCAGCTGACCTACCTCCTGAGAAATCTGTATGCAGGTCAGGAAACAACAGTTAGAACTGGACATGGAACAACAGACTGGATCCAAATCAGGAAAGGAGTATGTCAAGGCTGTATATTGTCACCTGCTTATTTATCTTATATGTAGAGTACATCATGAAAAACACTGGGCTGGATGAAGCACAAGCTGGAATCAAGATTGTCAGGAGAAATATCAATAACCTCATATATGCAGGTGACACCACCCTTATGGCAGAAAGTGAAGAAGAACTAAAGAGCCTCTTGATGAAAGTGAAAGAAGAGAGTGAAAAAGTTGGCTTAAAACTCAACATTCAGAAAGCTAAGATCATGACATCTGGTCCCATCATTTCATGGCAAATAGATGGGGAAACAGTGGAAACAGTGACAGATTTTTTTTGAGGGGGGGGCTCCAAAATCACTGCAGATGGTGACTGCAGCCATGAAATTAAACGATGCTTACTCCTTGGAAGGAAAGTTATGACCAACCTGGACAGTATATTAAAAAAGCAGAGACATTACTTTGCCAGCAAAGGTCTGTCTAGTCAAGGCTATGGTCTTTCCAGTAGTCATGTTTGGATGTGAGAGTTGGACTATAAAGAAAACTGAGAGCCAAAGAATTGATGCTTTTGAACTGTGGTGTTGGAGAAGACTCTTGAGAGTCCCTTGGACTGCAAGGAGATACAACTAGTCCATCCTAAAGGAAATCAGTCCTGAATATTCATTGGAAGGACTTATGCTGAAGCTGAAACTCCAATACTTTGGCCACCTGATACAAAAAACTGACTCATTTGAAAAGACCCTGATGCTGGGAAAGATTGAAGGCTGGAGGAGAAGGGGATGACAGAGCATGATATGGTTGGATGGCATCACCGACTCAATGGACATGAGTTTGAGTAAACTGCAGAAAGTGGTGATGGACAGGGAGGGCTGGTGTGCTGCGGTCCATGCGGTTGCAAAGAGTCATACATGACTGAGTGACTGAACTGAATGGACAGAGAAAATTCAAAATTTACTAGACATCTATAAGCATGATCCAAAACTCCTCAAAATAGCAAAATTGACCAGGGAACCCTAGATAGAGTAATCAGAATACATAAGAGTAGAAAAAGAAGTATCGAGTTAACATATGTAGAGGGATTAATGAAAAGTTAGTGTTATAAAAGGTGATTAAGGATTAAAAATATCATCAGCAAATATTAACCCTAGATAGATAGAACCCCACATGAATAGGAAATTCTGTAAGATGGTCAAAAGCTAACTAGGAAACATAGAAAACCAATAAACTCCAGATTCTGGGTAAATACTACTGAAGATACAACTAAGCAGAATATAACCAGAGGAAGAGGCAAAAGGGCTTCAGTATAAAACAGATTTCAGAAATTTTCCAGAAATAACTGTTTCCAGAAGGAGAGGGCCTTACACTGAAAGGAAACTTCTAGAATAGCCCCTGAATAAACAAGCAGAATTCCTGAGGCAGTGAGAGCAGTGAAGAGAGAAAATCTTGATGGGTGCCACCAAGCATCTGGTAAAGTAAATCCCTCATCGTGTAAGTCAAGGGCTCTGAGGAGATGTGGGAAACATAGAATTGGAGGCAGGTGCCTTGTTAAATCATATTGGGTTCTAAGGGTCAGAGATGTGACACCCAGAAAGACGGGCTATATTTTTAATACCTGACTCAGGCTACAGAGAAGGAAAGACTTGAATTATGAAACTTGAGTCCTTTTCCGATTCAAAATGAAAGTGAAGTTGCTCAGTCATGTCCGAGTCTTTGCGACCCCATGGACTGGAGCCTACCAGGCTCCTCCCTCCATGGGATTCTCCAGGCAAGAATACTGGAGTGGGTTGCCATTACCTTCTCCAGGGGATCTTCCCGACCTAGGGATCGAACCCGGGTCTCCTGCATTCCAGCCAGATGCTTTAACCTCTGAGCCACCAAGAAAGCCCCAACCAACCTAAAATAATCTCCTATCACTAGTTCAGGAAAATCCATATGCTTCAAAATGCATAACATAAAATAATTTGGTCTGGTTCCATACAAGCAGAGGATGAAAGCGAGTAACTAAAATTTTCAACAACTGATAAAAAGTCATCAAAAAAATTTTTTTTGAAGCTGATGAAAATTTTAACATAACACTGCCAAATGAACATTTTGAAAAACACTCCTTAGGAAGCAATAGCAGTTACTAAAGAACATAAAACAGAAATGCGGGAATTCATAGGAGAAAGAACCAGAAAATAGAAGGATGTGCAGAATGTCAGAAAGAAACTGAAAGAAGGGCAATTTAAAAAATAAGACAAAGTTTTAAGAGCTACAGTAGAAAGTAGATATACAGAAGTATCAGTAACAGATGGAAAGAGAAAGTTGAGGAATGTGACGTCTTGGAATGTCAAAGACTTGGAATATTGTAAAAAAAAAGAAAAAAAGAAAAAAAAGCAGAAAAACAATGAGCCATTGAAAAAGGATGCAGGGAATGTCCCGGAAATCAGTAGAAAAGGAAACCTAAAGGATAATGTAAATAAAAGGCTTAAAAAAAAAAAAAAAAGTTAAAGGTGAATAAAATAAAAGTGATATTGGAAAAAAAAGAGAAAAATTTGGAGAGAAACAGATAGACATAGAAGAGAATAATGTAATACTGTAAGAATGGTGAGTCAATCATTTTTAACACCAGTACAAAAGTTAAAAGACCAAAATATTAAGAATAACTATGACCACAAAAATTGGTTAATAGATCCACGATATAAAAAAGTAAATTCTAACAATAAAAACATAAAGTATAGAGAGCAGTAAATGTGTAGACTTAAAAACTAACAAAAAGCTCACCTTTATTCTACATATCAGATGACATTAGTGCATATATCTTTCACAAACTTCTCTTTATACTTCTTAACCTTCAATTCTGTTGCCTTACAAGAGGAAGATGTGGGATTTAATTTTTAAAATTTTATTATATAAGTTACTAGCTGAATAAAAAAAGGCTAATCATTGACTAAAAACTGATTTTGCTATTAGAGAATGTGTAGAAATTTTGTATAAAATTGAAATTAAGTTATCAGTTTAGACTATTATAATGATAAAAAGTTTTATGAAAGCCTCATGGTAGCCACATTGAAAAACCTATCGAAGACAAAAAAAGGTAAGGGAAAAAAATCAAATCATCAAGTCACAAGAAAGGATATCAGTAAAGGAATGAGAAACAAAAGAACTACAAACCACGCGGAAAACAAAAAGTTTCCTTCTATCAATCTTTCATTGTTTTCAGCAAATAGATTTTTCACCTCCTTGGCTAAGTTTTTTCCTAGGTATTTTATTTTTTTAGGATTGACTTCCATCAAACTGGTCAATCCTAAAGGAAATCAGTCCTGAATATTCACTGGAAGGAATAATGCTGAAGCTGAAGCTCCAATACTTTGGCCACCTGATGCAAAGAACTGACTAATTGGAAAAGACCCTGATGCTGGGAAAGATTGAAGGCAGGAGAAGAAAGGGATGACAGAGGATGAGATGGTTGGATAGCATTACCAACCTAACGGACATGAGTTTAAGCAAGCTCTGGGAGTTGGTGACAGACAGGGAAGCATGGTGTGCTGCAGTCCATGGGGTTGCAGATAGTAGGACATGACTGAGTGACTGAACTGAACTGAACTGATTTTATTTTTTGATGCCATTTTAAAAGGGAGTTTTTTAAGCTTCCTCTTCTTCATGTTTCAATATTAGTGTGTATTACTCTTGTATCCCACAATCTTGCTGAATTCATTTTATAGTTCTAATAGTTTTGGGGTAGAGATTTTAGAGTTCTCTATATAGTGTATTGTATACTATCATAAATAGCTGGCTTAAAACTCAACATTCAAAAAACTAAGATCATGGCATCCAGTCCCATTACTTCATGGCATAAAGATGGGAAAACAATGGAAACAGTGACAGATTTTATTTTCTTGGGTTCCAAAATCACTGCAGGCAGTGATTGCAGCCATGAAATTAAAAGATGCTTGCTCCATGGAAGAAAAGCTATGACAAACCTAGACAGCATTTTAAAAAGCAGAGACGTCACTTTGCTTACAAAAATCCATATAGTCTAAGCTATAGTTTTTCCAGTAGTCATGTATGGATGTGAGAGCTGGACCATAAAGAAGAGACTGAGTGCTGAAGAATTGATGCTTTTGAACTGTGGTACTGGAGAAGACTTTTGAGAGTCTCTTAGACTGGAAGGAAATCAAACCAGTCAATCCTAAAGAAAATCAACCCTGAATACTCACTGGAAGGACTAATGCTGAAGCTGAACCTCTAATACTTTGGCCACCTGAAGTGAAGAACCGACTCACTGGAAAAGACCCTGACTTGGGGAAAGACTGAAGGCAGGAGGAGAAGGGGCAACAGAGGACAGAGGCGATGGATGGCATACCGAGTCAATGGACATGAGTTTCAGCAAACTCAGGGAGATGGTGAAGGCCAGGGAAGCATGCTGCAGTCCATAGGTCACAAAGATTCTGGCACTACTGAGCAACTGAACAACCTATGTTATCTACAAATAGCACAGTTTTACCTCTTCTCTTCCAATTTGGATACTTTGTATTCTTTTTATTGTCTGATTGCTGTGGTGAGTTCTTCCAATATTATGTTGAATACAATTGGTAAGACTGGGCATCCTTATCTTGTTCCTGAATTTAGCAAAAAGGCTTTCAACTTTTCACTATTGACTATTACATTGTGGGTTTGTTGTAAATCACTTTCATTATGTTGAGATATGTTTCCTTTACACCCACTTGGGTGAGAGTTTTTATTATGAATGAAGGTTGAATTTTACCAAATGCTTTTTCTGCAACTACTGAGATAATCAGGTTTTTTGTCCTTTATTCTGTTACTATGGTGTATCACAGTGGTTGATTTGCACATGTTGAACCACCCTTGTAACCCTGGGATGAATCCAACTTGGTCATGCTGTATGATCCTATTGTGTATTGTTGGATTCAACTTGTTAATATTTTGTCGAGGATTTTTGCACCTATATTCATCAAGGATAATGGCCTGTAATTTTCTTTTCTTGTAGTGTCTTTGCCAAATCTTAGTAATATGGAGATGGGGCTTCACAGAAAAAATTGGGGAATGTTTCTTTCTTTTTAATCTTTTGAAATAGTTTGAGCAGAATAGGTATAAGTTCTTCAAGTAAGATTCACTAGCACATTAAAAACATAACATGACCCTCAAATATCCACAGTGGAATATATTCCTGGGATGCAAGAATGGCTCAAAATACACAAAATAATAAATGTGATACATTAACATAATGAAAAAATAAAAACCAAATAATCACCTCTATAGATGCAGAAGGCCTTCCCTGGTGGCTCAGACAGTAAAGCGTTTGCCTACAATGCGGGAGACCTGGGTTCGATCCCTGGGTCAGGAAGATACCCTGGCGAAGGAAATGGCAGCCCACTCCAGTATTCTTGCCTGGAAAATCCCATGGACGAAGGAGCTTGGTTGGCTACTGTCCATGGGGTCGCAAAGAGCTGGACATGACTGAGTGACTTCACTATCACTATAGATGCAGAAAGGTATTTGACAGAATTCAACTTCCTTTCATGATAAAACTCTCAAATTAGGTAGAGAAGGAAGTTACCTCACATGGTAAATGTTATTGTATTTTTACCTTACTTGAAATAATAAACGATAGCATACCAAAAATGTTGCTTTTCTCTTCCATTGTCAATATTAAAATGGCTACACAGAAATTCACCAATTTTTATTTTTTTTAAATTCACACTGATATGACAGCTGTCACAGTACAGTCTAAAAAAATTGTTTCAAGTGAAGTTAAAGACAGCTAAGCACTACTAGAGCCATCTTATGAACAAAAATAAAACAAACTTTTGGCCAACACAATAAGGAAAAAAAAAAAGCCAAACTTCTACCAACTTTTAATGGCTAAGTATGGGCAGGTATAACAAGTTAGGATCCCTAGGAACACCATACACAGAGTAAGTCTGTCCCTCTTCCCCTAGACCTTTACCCGGGACACAGGATAAAACGTTAAATTCTATGGGAAAGGCAGAGCTGAGAAAGATCTAGTTTGAGATGCACAAGAGCTTTTCCTATAAGGCAGCAGGCTGTTAATAAGGGTAGGAGAGCTAAGTAAAATCCTTGGAAGGCATTCCAAAGGATGAAAGAGAGATAGAAAAGAGAGAAATCCCCAGGAACAAAAACTGTAGGGTGAAAATTAAGAGAAAAGACAATATCCATTGTTCAGAAAGTTGATAGGTAGGTAGGTATGTTATTAAGTAGGCAGGTAGATGAAAATATGAATAAGAGATAGTAGATGGTAATGATATGTACTCTGCATATAAGTTAAATAAGCAGGGTAACAATATATAGCCTTGACATACTCCTTTTCCTATTTGGAACCAGTCTGTTGTTCCATGTCCACTTCTAACTGTTGCTTCCTGATCTGCATATAGGTTTCTCAAGAGGCAGGTCAGGTGGTCTGGTATTCCCATCTCTTTCAGAATTTTCCACAGTTTATTGTGATCCACACAGTCAAAGTTTTTGCATAGTCAATAAAGCAGAAGTAGATGTTTTTCTGAAACCCTCTTGCTTTTTTGAATGTTGGCAATTTGATCTCTGGTTCCTCTGCCTTTTCTAAAACCAGTTTGAACATCTGGAAGTTCACGGTTCATGTATTGCTGAATGCTGGCTTGGAGAATTTTGAGCATTACTTTGCTAGCGTGTGAGATGAGTGCAATTGTGTGGTAGTTTGAGCATCCTTTGGCATTGCCTTTCTTTGGGATTGGAATGAAAACTGACCTTTTCCAGTCCTGTGGCCACTGCTGAGTTTTCCAAATTTGCAGGCATATTGAGTGCAGCACTTTCACAGCATCATCTTTTAGGATTTGAAATAGCTCAACTGGAATTCCATCACCTCCACTAGCTTTGTTTGTAGTGATGCTTTCTAAGGCCCACTTGAATTTACATTCCAGGATGTCTGGCTCTAGGTGAGTGATCACACAATCATGATTATCTGGGTCGTGAAGCTCTTTTTTGTACAGTTCTTCTGTGTATTCTTGCCACCTCTTCTTACATCATGAGAATGTACAGCATGAGAATGAGAGAGTACATCATGAGAAACGCTGGGCTGGAAGAAGCACAAGCTGGAATCAAGATTGCCAGGAGAAATATCAATAACCTCAGATATGCAGATGACACCACCCTTATGGCAGAAAGTGAAGAGGAACTCAAAAGCCTCTTGATGAAAGTTAAAGAGGAGAGTCAAAAAGTTGGCTTAAAGCTCAACATTCAGAAAATGAAGATCATGGCATCTTGTCCCATCACTTCATGGGAAATAGATGGGGAAACAGTGTCAGACTTTATTTTCTTGGGCTCCTAAATCACTTCAGATGGTGACTGCAGCCATGAAATGAAAAGACACTTACTCCTTGGAAGGAAAGTTATGACCAACCTAGACAGCATATTAAAAAGCAGAGACATTACTTTGCCAACAAAGGTCCATCTAGTCAAGGCTATGGTTTTTCCAGTGGTCCTATATGGATGTGAGACTTGGACTGTGAAGAAAGCTGAGCGCCGAAGAATTGATGCTTTTGAACTGTGGTGTTGGAGAAGACTCTTGAGAGTCCCTTGGACTGCCAGGAGATCCAACCAGTCCATCCTAAAGGAGATCAGTCCTGGGTGTTCATTGGAAGGACTGACTGATGCTAAAGCTGAAACTCCAATACTTTGGCCACCTCATGAGAAGAGTTGATTCATTGGAAAAGACTCTGATGCTGGAAGGGATTGGAGGCAGGAGGAGAAGGGGACAACAGAGGATGGGATGGCTGGATTGCATCACCGACTCGATGGACATGAGTTTGAGTGAACTCTGGGAGTTGGTGGTGGACAGGGAGGCCTGGAGTGCTGTGATTCATGGGGTAACAAAGAGTCGGACACGACTGAGTGACTGAACTGAACTGAACTGAATGATATGTAAATAGAAGAAAGATGATGGATGGATGGATTTTCTTTGTCCTTTTCAAATTGAGTCATACTACTTTCTGCTTTAAAAAAAAATTCACTATGAATGGTTTCCTTTGTGAAGACCTCTTAGAATTTTTCAGAGGTCAAGACATCTACATTATCATTGCTATGAGATCCCATTGAAATCAAGAACAAAGGTCTCCTTCTAAATGTGTGTGAATTGCCTTCATTTACAACTTCCAGAAAAAAACCTGCCATGGCATTACTAAGAGTAAAATCCATTCTTTTGTTCACTAAAATTAAACCATTGCATTAGTGCAGACCAAGACAAACACAAAATATCACAATAATGCTGTGGGGGATATACGCTTCATTAAAGATAATCCACTACAATATGACAAAACATAAGGTAGCTATTCTTTCTGCAGCAACACAGATGAAGACTTTATTTTAAACCCATAGCAGATTGAATTTTTGCATGATGTTTTCTTTAAACTGCCTTGCTTAATCTAGAAATACATTAAAACACTCATTCACCAGCTGTGCCAGTTTCAGCTGTGGCAAATTGATGATGAGCTTTCTCCTGACAATATTTTCTCCCCACAGATTTTTAAAATGGACTGAAATGACATTGAAAGTCAGGAATGGAAAATACACCTTCATTATTAACTATTTTAAAGCTGTTTTATCATTAAATCATTTGAATAACATTAGCTAAAACTATGAATATTGAAAAACATTAAATAGGTGTGAACTTTTTGTGTTTTATTCTTTAAGATAAAATTAAAACGTATCATCCCAAAGCCAAGTAAATAGGCAAAATTAATCAGCATCACCTACACGAAACTCTATCACAAAATTGGGGGTTTCTGTAATAGTCATAGCACTTGGTAGTAATTTAAGGCAACCTTGGTTATTAATGATGCAGATTTTTTAAATCTTCTCTGCTATTTGATTTACCAGTGTATTTTAGTCCAATTTCATTAATTTTCATATTTAACATTAATTAAATTTGACTAAAAGAAAATGCACGTGAATGAAAAAGGGTCTAAGCAAGAGTTAGCAAACCAGAACACATGGACAATGGTCTATTTTTGTAAATAAATTTTATCAGAACACAGCCATTCCCTTTTGTTTACATATTGTACTCAACAGACTTCTCATAGTGGTGAGGTTGAGTAGTGGTTATAGAAACCTAAGAGCCTTCAAAGCTAAAATATTTACTATCTGGCCTTTTTAAGAAAAAGTCCAGCTCCTGGTTTAAATGAAAAGTTTCAACCATCTCTTATCTTCATTCCATAAAATTTTTGGTATGTTCTTCCAGGAGGAGAGGGGCTTCCCTGGTGGCTCAGATGGTACAGAATCTGCCTGCATTGCAGGAGACCCGGCATCAATCCCTGGGTTGGAAAGATCCCCTGGAAAAGATAATGGCTACCCACTCCAATATTCTTGCCTGAAGAATTCCATGGACAGAGGAGCCTGGTGGGCTACAGTCCATGGGATTGCAAAGAGTTGGACATGACTGAGGGACTAACTCTTTCTTTCTTTCCTCCAGGAAAAGAGAAAAAATTTTAAAACAGCTAAAACATATGATGTCCAGATTAAATCAACTGCATTAAAATTAAGGAAAAATAAAAAATAAATCACCTCTACGTTCGGCATTTCACTGTCCCTTTACCTGACCCAGATACTACATGAGTTCTCGTCTTAGCACTGTAGTGCACTGTACTGCTCATGCCTGATTCACATTTTGATTAAAATATACACCCTTTTCACTGACAGTATCTCATACCTATCCTTATTTTCATTCAAATTATTTTGTACTTCCTAAAATTTGCAGTCATCAGTACCAAATAAATGAAAAGTTAATTAATTTGACCCCTTCAAAGGCTGGGGGGTAGGTCAAATTACTCAACATCTAACACTTTTGGATTTAAAACTTTGTAAAATCATTTATGGTCAAAATCTATTACTTTATAGAATTCTACAAGCCCCTATGTGTAGGAATCATAACTGGTCTTGGTAAACTGAATATATCCTAACTGGTAAAGCCTTCTTGATTATGAAATCCTATATGTGCTAAGCACTATTTGACTCCATGTATGACAATGAAAATCTTTGGATTATCTTCCAAATTTCAATTGAAAGGATATTCTAAACTAGAACCCAATGCTATTGTGAGACTTATTAGGTAGCTAAAAAAGACAAGCTAAAGTCACACACTGTAAATAAAGCCTACCTTCTATTTGATGACAAACTTAGAGAAGAAATGAAACACAAAGAAGTAAGTCCAAATTCACAAAAGTCTGTAAAAGTCATTATTTAAGGAAGTATATAGTTCCATGGGTTTCCAACCTTCCTGAACATCAGCAACTGGGAAACATATTACAAAATAAAACTAATATTGTGTGCCCTCCCTGTAAGATTCTGATTCAGTAGGTTTGTTGTGGTATCTGAGATTATATACTTTTAATAAACACCTCATGTTTTTTTCTGCAGTGGATACATTAACAGATGTTTAGGAATTGATACCATTGGTATAATGCAATGTAAGAAAGGAATGACAATCTAGATCTACTTTTTGTTGTTATTCTTTCACAAATAGCTTTTTTGCAATCAGTGTGGAAAGCAGGTAAATCATCACTTTGCCAACAATGGTGCATATAGTCAAAGCTATGGTTTTTCCAGTAATCATGTCTGGATGTAAGAGTTGGACCACAAAGAAGGCTGAGAGCCAAAGAATTGATGCTTTTGAACTGTGTGTTGGAAAAGACTCTTGAGACTCCCTTGAACTGCAAGGAAATCAGTCAATCCTAAAGGAAATCAATTCTGATTGGAAGGACTAATGCTGAAGCTGAAACTCCAATACTCTGGCCACCTTATTTGAGGAACTGACTCATTGGAAAAGACCCTGATGCTGGGAAAGATTGAGGGCAAGAGGAGAAGGGGATGACAGAGGAGATGGCTGGACAGCATCACTGACACAATCAATGGACATGAGTTTGCGCAAACTCTGGGAGATGGTGAAGAACAGGGAAGCCTGACATGCTGCAGTCCATGGGGTCACCAAGAGTTGGACACAACTTAGTAACTGAATGACAAATCTTACCAAAAGTTTGAAAGTTCAGAACTCCTCATTCTTCTTCAGTTTTGTTACTGTCAAACTCTGCAATACTGGGCAATTCTGCTTATCCTGTATATTTCTGTTTCCCCGTCTGTTAAGTGATGAGCATGACTGCTGCTTATCTCACAGTTTGGGTGTGTAGCCAAATGCCTCAAAGAAAGTAAAGGAGAACAACAGGGTAAATACAGCAAACTGGATGTACAGATTTAACTCCACTTTTTCCTATATGACAATAATGACCTTTATATTTAAAGGAATTACATCATAAAAACAAAGGGAATGGGAAAGAAGACAATACTCACAACATTTATGCAGAAGGATAAGTGCAAGTGACTTTTCAACACAAGGGAAAGCTGAATCTTCAGCGAGCATTACAGAAAGTTGATATGCAACCAAATTTGTATGGCAGAAGCTTCAAATCGTTCAACCTTGAGGGGAGGGGGAGCAGAGGTGAAATGGACAATATTTTTTTTTAAATGAAGGAGTAGTTGAAAGTTTGTTTAGGATGTAATTAGATCCTCAGATGCCCTTAACTGGAAGACCACCACTCTCCTCCTCCAGCAGAAGTGCTGCATGCTCAGTCTCTTCAGCTGAGTCTGACTCTTTGCAACACCCCCATGGACTGTAGCCTACCAGGCTCCTCTGCCCATGGGATTCTCCAAGCAAGAATACTGGAGTGGGTTGCCATGTCCTTCTCCAGGGGAATCTTCCCGACCCAGGGATTGAACTTGTGTCTCCTGCGCTGGCAGGTGGGTTCTTTACCACTAGCAACACCTGGGAAGCCTCCGGTAGAAGAATGGAGTTCTATTCTCTGCAGAGAGCCAAAAAGAGCACCTCAGATTTGAGACATGCCAGATATTGTCAAGGGCAAGGTTACCATATAAAATCAGAAGGATTCAGGAAACATTTCATAAAAATATTGGGAGTTCCTGCTCTAACCTCTGATTCAGCTACGTAAACACTAGCAGCCAAGCTTATATACTCTGAGAAGGCAAATGGGAGGTTCTTCCTACTGAATTGACCAGATCAACAGACAAGACCTCTGGACCTTGAGGCTCCTCAATTAACTAGCCCACAAAAAATTGGGTTCACCCACAACCACCGAATCTTTCCCAAGTATACAGAGCTTGCACTCAGTACAAACAACTGCAGAAAGCCTCTACTGCAAAAGGCAGAGACCCAAAGCATAAATACAACTAGGAAGAACCAGGATTTAGACAGGAAAATGGAAAGCTTTAAAAACTGTAATTAGGTCCAACTATGTGTAAAATGTAATTTGTTTACCTAATTATATTCTGACCAACTTGCATCGTAATTCAGAGACAAAAATTCTAATTCTGAACTGCAAAAATATTCAAAAATACAATAAAAATAACATTAACAATTCACTATAATATATCCCTTGATAAACCCAGTAGTATCTATGTACTATCCCACAGAAGATCAAGACTATTGTGATTAATGAATACAAGCCATAAAATGTTATGAATGAAATGTTTTGTTATAATCAAGGCTAATTTAAATTGAACATGTATTTATTTCATATATGTATACCTTCCTCAAAGAGATCTATCTGCTTCTATGCTTGTCCACTCCCAGTCTTCTTTTCAACAAGCAACCAAAGTGATCCTGCTACAATAAAATCTTGAAGCATGTCACTGTACTGCTTAAAACTTTCCCATCTCATTCAGGTAAAAGATAAAAACTGGACAATAGCCTACAAAGCCCCACCTTCTCTCTTCCCACTCCCTCTCTGATGTTCCTCGTCCTCACTCTCTCTCAGCAGCCACACTAGCCTCCTGGAAAAGTGAAAGTGCTCATCACTCAATCATGTCCAACTCTTTGTAACACTATGGACTGTAGCTGGTCAGGTTCCTCTGTCCATGGAATTCTCCAAGCAAGAATATTGGAGTGGGTAGCCATTCCCTTCTCCAGGGGATCTTCCCGACCCAGAGATCGAGTCTCTTATGTCTCCTGCATTAGCAGGTTAGTTATTTACCACTAGTGCCACCTGGGAAGCCCCTTCAAAGGCATAGATAATGTCAAAATCTGAAGAACATCAAGAGAAAAAAAAAGCTACAAGCACAGTTTGAAAAATATAAATATTACTTAAGAAAGCCAGAGTTCAAAGATCTCTGTGCCAGGAAAAGTCACTCTTAACCATGCCTCCTTTTAAAAGTATATGAAAACTAAATTCATATAACAATCAACAGATAAGTATTAATATTGAAGTTCATACAAAGTTGATATAAGATGAAAGAAAATTAAAAACCAGAGTAAAATCTCAGCCAAAAATGAAAAGGTACTGGGAAGAGATCCCCAAAGAACAGATAAACACTATAATCTTCTATTTCAGAGTAAATTATAGTATTAATATTACATGATACAGAAAAGCAACAAAAACTAGAAGGGCAATAATTCAGGAGTGAAGTGACAGAACCTAGAGAAAACAATAAAGAACAAATGTAAATTTAAGAAATGAATACCAAACTAGAAGAAACAATAGCATAAAATACAACAGATAATGCCTAAGAAAAACAGGAGGGAAAAGTTTTATAAATCAAAAATCAACAGGGAAAAGATAATTCAATAAAAAGTTGAAAGCAGGCAAGAAAAATCCTACATATAGATAATGAGGAGCAAAACAAATACTAAAACTGTAACTTGGAAAGCTTACTTGAAAAAAAATTTAAATTATATATGACATAGCATATAGCATATGTGAAAATACTGCCCTACAAATGAAGAAGTAGTCTGGTAACATCACCGGATTTGAAAGAAACAGAAAGAAATATTTTAGGCGCTTGCCTTATACGGGAAATAAAATTATATTAGACTTTAAGGCAATCATACTTAAGAGAAACTGGAATAATATTTAAGATACTCAAAGAAAGAAAAAGTGAGCCAAAGATTTTACATCCTGAAAAATTGACTTGAGTATAAACAGACAACCACTTATCAGGATGCAAGAACCGTATTAGTCTCATGAACTCTTCCTGAGGAATCTACTAGAGAAAAAGCTTCAGACACCAAAGTATCTAGAGAAGCATCAATGTAATACCAGAGAGTGAGCATTAAAATGTAATTAACTGTATAACTAAGACTAAATGAGTGCCAAACAGAAGAGAGTACACTGTGAAATGGCTACATGCTCACAGAAGGTAGACATGGTATAACCATTAAAAAAATATGAGGGGGAAAATGGGAAAACATATTTAAAATGATTAATAATTTTTTGGATGTGTTATCATTGTTCTTTTGAGACAGTGGTGTGTTTGTTACGGATTAAAGTAAATGATGATATATGTTACCACCCTCCTTGGTCCTTGCAATTCAAGATTCCCAGTGTAAACGAAAGTAGATACAAATACAATACAAAACAGGGTCAATAAATAATCCTGTAGTTTTGATTTTGACTTGGAAATATCAGTAGGAACTCATAAATATTTCATCCTTAGAAATAGGAAGGTTTTAATATTTTTCTCTTCTCTATAACAGATTAAATGGCACAGAAATTACTTGCTCCTTTAAAAATTAAAAGCAAAATCACCTAAAATTAGAGCATATTTAGACATCAATTATTTTACTTAATATTAATCTATTTAGATTATATATTTTTTCTTGAATGAGTCATTAGTTTCAGGTATATTTTTAATATGTTAGCATAAAGTTGTTTTTGTTTAATTATCATTTGAAATTATTGTATCTTTAACACATTTTTTGTAATGTAAAAATACAGTGTATTTTACCTCTGAATATTCTCTTGCCATAATAATATTAGCCATAAGTTTTTAAGAGTTGATGATTTATTCATAAAGAATTACTCAAATTTCCTAAAAAAGATATTATATATTAATAGATTCCTAATTCTGTCCATTAAAGAGCTTCAGAAACAACGGCCAGCCTAAAAGCAGAGACATCACTTAAATCCAGAGTGTGTGCTTGAAATACCATTTCCATTTAAAAGAAACCAGAAAATGTAAGAGATGAATGTGTAAGAATTTTTGCATACCAAAGACCAAAAATAGCCACCAGAAACATAGAAGGTCATGTTGATGCAGTCAGAACTTCAATTTAGGCAGTTTCTACTGGCCAAAAATGGGACAATTTCAACTTTTAAAAGACTGATATTTGCAATGGATTAAAATCTATTAATTATGTCCAAGTCTAGGAATTCATTGTGATTTTTAAAAAGTAAAACTAATTGATTCTCTTCGGATAATGATAGGAAAGCAATTCAATATTTTGAAAACTAGTAAGTAAAGGGAAAGAATCAAACATATTCTCCCTTTGCTGAAAGTGAAAATCACTCAGTCTTGTCAGACTCTCTGTGACTCCATTAACTATACAGTGCAGGAACTCTCCAGGCCAGAATACTGGAGTGGGCAGCCTTTCCCTTCTCCAGGGGGATCTTCCCAACCCAGAGGTCAAACCTAGGTCTCCCTCAATGCCACAAGGGGAAGCCCAAGAATACTGAAGTGGGTAGCCTAATCCCTTCTCCAGCAGATCTTCCTGACCCAGGAATCGAACTGGGGTCTCCTGCATTGTAGGCTGATTCTTTACCAACTAAGCTATCAGAGAAGATTGGATAACCAAATAGTAGATGAAGATAAATGTCATAAAACTATTTCAACTATAAGTAGAAAAGAAATAATAGACACAGAATATCATCATTTTGTATTCCCTAACAAATAAATGTGTCTAGGCTCTGAGCACCTATAGCTATTTATATCTTAAAAAGAGACACAACCAGTCATTATGTGCTTCCTGACGAAATAACACTACAGTAACTTGTAGTTCTGCCGAAAGAATAAAACATAGTCTGATCCAGCCTCTGGATCAAGCTGAACATTTTGAAAAGTTCAGAGGACACAGAAACGCGTTGAGCCCTTACATAAGCATGCAACTTTAAAAACCCAATCCATGAGAAATGCTATATGTCCAACACCAAGATTCCTTGAATAGAGTTGACCTTTGAACAGCATGGGTTTGAATTGCACAGGTCCACTTACACACAGATATCTTCCACTAACTACTACTACAGTACTACATAACCTGTGGTTGGTTTAATCCAAAGTGCAAATACAAGATAACCAATGGTAGATAAAATTATAGTGGGTTTTCAACTATGCAGAGGGTTGGCACTCTTAATCCCATGTTGTTCAAAGGTCTACTATAAATTGTAAGGATAAAAAGGATGAAGGGAAATCTGTAACTTAATGGGAAACTTAAAGAAATCTTAAATTTTTATAAAAACAGGTAAGACTAAACTAATCTGTCTAGGATCCACAATTGGTAATAAAACCAAAAAGAAACCTCCCCCCAATATGAAAGTCAGGACAGTTGTTATTCTGAGGGGGAGGAAGAAGACTGTAATTAGGCAAGGACACAAAAAGGCTTATAGGGAAGTCTGGAAATTTCTATTTCTTGACCCTATTGCAGTTATAAGGCCTTTCAATAACTCATTAAGCTATAATTTGTTGGTGTGTGGTTTTCTGAATCTTTATTTCTATAATAAAAATGCCTCAGATGCTCAGATTTTAAAAAGTATATAGAGTAGCTAAGAAAATTTCCTAGAATAATAAAGAAAATGGATATAACCTACCAGCTACTAACAATCATTATAAAATACGGTGATTTTAACACTATAAGGCAATAACACTGAACAGAACAGAAAGCCAAGAGATATACAACCACATGGGCACACATATATACAGAGAAACTTAGTATCAGAAGAATTAGCATTCAGAATCACAAAAGAAAAGCTGAACTACTTAAGAAAAGGTGCTGGGACAACTGGCTATCCATATGGAAAGCTAAACTCCAAGTAGATACTCAAAAGTTCTAAGAACAATAAACAAAATGTATTTCAACCATATATAAATATCTAAATGTAATTTTGTAAGTTTATCAGGCTTTGAAAAAATGATGGGAGTACTAAGGAAATTTCTATATTATATGGAGATAGTAAAATTTTGTTTAAAAAGCTACTCAAAGAGTATAGATAATAAAAATTGACCATATCAAAGTCAAATATTTTCCAGCAAAATACATCATAAATAAAATTCACTAATAATCTAAAGACAGAGAAAATTTGCAATATGTAAAAGCTTAGTACTCAAGATATAAAGTCAATAACTATAAGGCAATATTTAAAAAAAGAAAAGAGGCCAAAGCTACAAAGAGGCAATTTACAGGATAATTCACAATGGCAAATAAGGATATGTAAAGATGCTTACTAGCATTACTAATTGGAGAAGGCAATGGCACCCCACTCCAGTACTCTTGCCTGGAAAACCCCATGGACAGAGGAACCTGGTAGGCTGCAGTCCATGGGGTCGCGAAGAGTCGGACACGACTGAGCAACTTCACTTTCATTTTTCACTTTCATGCATTGGAGAAGGAAATGGCAACCCACTCCAGTGTTTTGCCTCGAGAATCCCAGGGACAAGGGAGCCTGGTGGGCTGACGTCTATGGGGTCACACAGAGTCAGACACAACTGAAGTGACTTAGCAGCAGCAGCAGCAGCATTACTTATCTGTGAGAGTATATCCCTATAACATTTCCATATTTGTCTGATTGGGAAAAACAAAAATTTTGACAAGGTATGTCTTGGTAGGGATGTGCTAACACAAGAACTTCTATACAGAAAGTAAATTAGGACCATCACTTTGTAGATTAATCAGACAATTTTCCAGCAATAGCTAGCAAATGTTGAAAATATTCATGCCCTCTAACTCAGTTATTTCTCTTTGAAATGTTTTCCCCAAAGATACCTAATACAGGAGCATGAGGAGGGAATTAAAAATTATTCACTTATATATTTTTATAAGCATAAAAAAACAGAAGTCTATGAATAGGGATTAAATCAATAAAACAATTGTGTTTGATTCAAACAATATAATGTTATATACCAGAAAAATGAAGAAACTAGATCTACACGTATTTTTGGCAGTCTTAAATACATGTGATTGTCAAAGTGATTGTATTATATGTAAACTCTTATATATAATACAGTAGCATTTATATATATTTTAAGACACAAATATTAGGAACACAAAGCAGTAAATGTACTTAATTATGGTAGAAAGAGAACATGGAGTTGGCCTGTAATAAAAGGAAGTTCACCAGTATCTATACTTTCTTGGGAAAACAAAATGCTCTGAAGTAAACATCATACAACTGTAAAGTAAAATGTTTGTGAACCATTTGTCACTTTCCTTATTTTTATAAAATGTCCATTCCACTTAATAAAAAACAAAAACACTCAATCAAGTATGAATTCACATTCAATACAATAACCTTCATAAATGTATAGGCTTTGATTAATGTTTCATATAGAAGAAAATTAAGAAAATAAAAATGACAAGATGAAAGACAAAGAGCACTTAATGAAGAAGGCTACCATAAGTGCACTAGAAGTTCCAGAAAAGACAGAAGAGGGTGAAATATTTGAAGAGGTACTAGCTAAGGATTTTCTGTAACGGATACTTTAAAAAAATCAAGTCACAGAGTCAAAAGCACTATAAATCACAGTAGGTTAAGAAAATAAATCCACATCTAGGTACACAAAAGGCAACTGAGGAAATCAAAAACAGAGACAAATGTTAAAAAGCAACCTGAGAACAAAGAATAAATTACCCCCAAAAACCAAATATCAATAATGGAGGACTTTGACACAGCAACAACTACAGGAAGGAGACAATGAAATTACATCCTGTTTAATAGTATTTAATATTATAGATTTATTACTTTTAAGAGTGCTAGTATTTCTCTATTTTTTAACTTAGAATTTTGTACCCACAGATGATATTATTCAAACAAAAGAGAAAAAAGAGACATTTTTGAGGGAAAAACTGAAATTCTTCATTAGAAGACTTGCACAAAAGAAAATAACAAATGAAGTTCTTCAAAAAATAATTCCAGATGAAACTCAGAGATGCAGGAGGAAATAAAAAGTATATACTGTATGTATACCTACATATGATATGTATCTTCATTTTGTATATTTGTATTTTATATGTATCCACTGTATACATATTGGTTCATCTCAGATTCATAGTCTGTCTATATAAATATGAAGATATAGTATAGTAACTATAAAATTAATATATAGTTGAACAGAAATAAAATATGTGACAGAGCTTCCCTGGTAGCTCAAGGGTAAAGAGAACCCACTTTCCAATGAAGGAGCTGCAAGTTCAATCCCTGGTCTGGGAAGATCCCCTGGAGAAGGAAATGACAACCTACTTCAGTATTTTTGCCCATAAAATCCCATGGACAGAGGAGACTAGCAGGCTACAGTCCATGGGATCATAAAAGAGTTAGACATGATTTACAACTAAACAACAACAACAAAATATATAAAAACATAATTTGGAAATATGCAAGTAGATTTAAAGTGTTTTACAGCCCTTGCGTTTTCTCAGAAGAGGAAAAAATGCCAATTAATACCAGACATTGGTAAGTGGATGGTGCCTGTGCAGTTTCTCACGAAAATAAAAGAATAGCAAATGAGGGTTTAATTTCCAAACAGCAGAAGGAAATAATTAAGGAATAAAAGCATTTAATCAATTTAAAAGAGGAAAGAATAGAGCAAAGAATGTTAAACAGCATGTCCCATAAAACATCTAGTAAGTCAATAGATTTCAACAAAATTGTCAGCAATTACATTAAATGTCAATGGGATGACTGTTCCTATTAAAAAACATAGACTTTCAGGGCAGATTCGATAAAAACAAAACTCAAAGTTAAACATTTATCAGCTGAACACTGGTTATTTATTTAGGACTGGATTGTCTTGGTTATA
Source organism: Bos grunniens (assembly GCF_055505025.1). NCBI lineage: Eukaryota > Metazoa > Chordata > Mammalia > Artiodactyla > Bovidae > Bos > Bos grunniens. The sequence goes on along the minus strand of NC_141168.1, from coordinate 46,042,242 downwards.
GGTTATATCTTTCACTTTTTACATTCGATGACAAGCTGTTTTCAAAGAAGTTTATCAGTTTATATTGTCATCAAGAACATGTGAGAATGCATATTTTTTAATATCCTTGCAATCTTTTAATTTTGTCTATTCTGATGAGTGGATAGTTGCATATCATTGTGCTTTAATTTGGATCTCCCTAGTGGAAAATCCCATGGGCGGAGGAGCCTAGTAGGCTACAGTCCATGGGGTCGCCAAGAGTCGGACTTGACTTTCACTTTTCACTTTCATGCACTGCAGAAGGAAATGGCAACCCACTCCAGTGTTCTTGCCTGGAGAATCCCAGGGACGAGGGAGCCAGGTGGGCTGCTGTCTATGGGGTCACACAGAGTCGGACACGACAGAAGCAACTTAGCAGCAGCAGCAGCAGCAGTGACTAGTAAGTTTTTGGCCAATTCTTGTGATGTGCTTGTTCAAATCTCTTTACCTTTTTCATTTGGCTGACAGTCTTGAAAAACTGACTTTTAAGAGTTCTTTATATATTCTGGATATGGGGTCCTCTATTGGATCTACATGTTGCAAATATTTTTTGCTTTAAGCTTGCTTTTTTACTACAATAATGGTATCTTTTGATGGATAGAATTTTAAATTTCAGTGTACTTCAATTTATCAGCCTTTTCCTCCATTGTTAATGCTTTCTGTGTCTTTTTAAAGAAGCCCTTCCCTACTGCCAGGTCATGATACATTCTCTTATGTTATTATGTAGGAGTTACAGTGTTACTTTTCACAGTAGACATACAATTTACTTAAAGTTTCTTTTTTCATTTGTTTGCCTTATGTTTAACACAGGGGTGTAATACTAATTTTTCTATTTGTATATAAATTGTATAGACATCATTAATCTAAAAGATTGTTCTTTACTCACCTTTACAACAAAGATATAACCTTTGTTATAACACATGTATTTACATATGTGTGGGTCTGTTTTTGGACTGTCTATTCAATTGATTTATTTCATTTATCTTTGTCTTTCCTGAGGCATTGCCACATTGTCTTAATTACTGTTGCTTAATAAAGTCTTACAGTCCAGTAAACAGATCTTCTCATCTTGTCTGATTGCTGCAGACAGGATTTCCAATACTATGTGAGTGGGCACCCTTGTTTTGTTCCTGACCACTTAATAAATTTCCAAATTACGAATTGCCTATTTGTCTTATGCATTTTGTTTTAATACAGATGGATGAACATAAAGCTGATATATTCTGTATACATTTTTCATACCATTTTAAAAGTTCTCTTGATTTTAGATAAATCTTATTTAAACTTTTTCAAAATTTTTCTGCTAACTTAAAGTCTGGGTTAATGATTATGGAAAGAGAATTGTTTAAACTTTTTTTTCTCTCTCTCTTTTCTTTTTTTTTTTCTTATTTTTCTTTTTTTTTAAATTTTATTTTTAAACTTTACAATATTGTATTAGTTTTGCCAAATATCGAAATGAATCCACCACAGGTATACCTGTGTTCCCCATCCTGAACCCTCCTCCCTCCTCCCTCCCCATACCCTCCCTCTGGGTCGTCCCAGTGCACCAGCCCCAAGCATCCAGTATCGTGCATCGAACCTGGACTGGCGACTCGTTTCATACATGATATTATACATGTTTCAATGCCATTCTCCCAAATCTCCCCACCCTCTCCCTCTCCCACAGAGTCCATAAGACTGATCTATACATCAGTGTCTCTTTTGCTGTCTTGTACATGGTTATTGTTACCATCTTTCTAAATTCCATATATATGTGTTAATATACTGTATTGGTGTTTTTCTTTCTGGCTTACTTCACTCTGTATAATAGGTTCCAGTTTCATCCATCTCATTAGAACTGATTCAAATGTATTCTTTTTAATGGCTGAGTAATACTCCATTGTGTATATGTACCACAGCTTTCTTATCCATTCATCTGCTGATGGGCATCTAGGTTGCTTCCATGTCCTGGCTATTATAAACAGTGCTGCGATGAACACTGGGGTACATGTGTCTCTTTCCCTTCTGGTTTCCTCAGTGTGTATGCCCAGCAGTGGGATTGCTGGATCATGAGGCAGTTCTATTTCCAGTTTTTTAAGGAATCTCCACACTGTTCTCCATAGTGGCTGTACTAGTTTGCATTCCCACCAACAGTGTACCAAAGAGGTTCTCCTGACCCAAAGGAAAAGCATGATTTTAGTGAACCGTGTTGGCATTTGCTAGTTGCCTAAGTATGCATTGTTTCCATTTCCTCTCTGTGTTCTTTCTTCCATCCCCTATCTGTGTTATCTTCCTTGAAGAATTTGGACTGACAGGAGCTGAAGGAGAGAACAGAAATTCACACTCACTTGTGTTTCACCAACCATCTCCTGAGCAGAGTGAGAAATAACTGTGATGGTTGGTGTTCAACTGGAAGTTCAGTGCAGTTTTAGTGAACAAGGACTCAAAGGAACAAGATCATCATTGCCTCCAACAGTCTTTGATGTTCCTCACTATACTATATTGATGAATGCCACAAGACTCCCAAATTTGCCCTAATACCCTCACTGCCCTTTCCATTTCTAATGGTATTGTGGATCTCTTTGGGGGATCTTGACTCCATGCTTCTGTCAGACTGACCCTTTTCATAAAACCACATTCATGCATATGACAGTACAATAGGCACTATTAAATAGCTCAGATGACATATCAGAGAGAGATTTTAAAAGAACTGTTAAAGGTAAGAGATATTATTATACACATAAGAGAGAATTCCATTGATCCACAGGACAGAAGTCCTAAAGGAAGCCAGCCGAACCATGAATGCATTCTAACATTTAAAATCAAAAGCTAATCCCATGCAAAATTTTATAAATGAGAAAATGTCATGGGAAAATTGAATGAGCCTGCTTTCATAGACAATAGTACATGCGTGAGCCAGATGACACAATATAAACGGTGAACGCACACACACACACATACACACACACACACACACACACACACCTGCATGTTCCTCTACTTTCCACAAATTAGATACTGAAAAGCAATTCACCAAAATATCCCTTGTGTGTTAGGTCAAAGTAACAACACCATGTGAGAGACTTGTGAAAATATTAGAAGGAAGATTTGATATTTTATTGTGTATCAGAATAGTGAAAAGAGCCTAGCCATTTGAGCTTCTATTACACCACCACATCATGTAGTAACGCAGGCTAGAATGTATCTGCTTATGCCTTTTGGATGATGATTTTCAGATTCCTTATCTACCACTTGTCCATCATGCCGCCACTCAAATCCTGCACCTACTCTCAGTTCCCACTGCCCACAGACAAATACCCCTGGCTCTTGACAAAACAAAACAACCACTTAAAGATATGTAGCCTCATGAGGAGTCATGAAATGCAGCCAACCACACAAGCACATATGCAGTCCATTAGACACTGAACAAATGGGCAACTGCTCAGGGCCTCACCTAAGCAAAGCCATGAGGAATAGCTGAAGGGAAATACAATTTCAGAGAATGGACTTCAGGAGAATAGGTACTTTTAGAGAAAAATTTCTGTGAGAATTCTAAAGGAAAATGGGGGAAAACACATGAAATACCATGAATAATATATAGCAGATTAAAAGGGCCCTAAATATTACTGCCATCTGGGTTTTCATGTGTTCTACAGACATTGCTAATTAAAACCATTTTTTCATTATAAGCACCTGGGAAATTACCATACACAATATTTAACTTTTCCTTGTTGTAAATTTTGAAACTCTCAGAAAAGAGTATATTTTTTAACATAAAATTGTAAAAATTTCTAAATTTACACCAAGTATATTTGCTTTAGTTTGCTGTTTCTTTCATTAATAGTTTCTCTTAAAACTAAAAATAATATACATACTCACATGATTTTTTTAAGTATCAAATGTTCTCAGTGATATAATTTTAATTTGTAAGAACTTTTAAATAATATACAAATAATATGTTCTGCGAGGATAAAAAGAAGCCACCAATAATACTGCTCTAATAGTGACCATTAGGCTGGATTTACTTAATCAAGAAGACACAGAGGACCCAAAATGACTTAAAAATCTATGTTTTTTTTTTTTACAGGAAAAGGATACAATAGAGGCGCCACATCATATGTCATCAAGGAAATGCAACTTTCAATAAGATACCAGTACACATCTTCTGGGCTTCCTTAGTGGTTCAGTAGTGAAGAATCCACCTGCCAGTGCCTGCCAATGCAGGAGACATAGGTTTAATCCCCATGTGGGAAAGATCCCCTGAAGAAGGAAATGGTAACTCGAGTAGTCTTGCCTGGGAAATCCCATGGACAGAGGAGTTTGGTGGGCTACAGTCCATAGGGTCGCAAAGTGTTGGACACAACTTAGTGACTAAACAACAACAATAACACATATACTATAATGACCAAAATCCAGAACACTAACAATACCAAAGGCAGGTGAGGATGTGGTGAAGCAGAAACTCTCATTTATTGCTGGCGGGAATGCCAAATGGTACAGCCACTTGGGAAGACAGTTTGGTGGTTTCTTACAAGACCAAACATACTCTTACCATACTATTATGCTCCTCAGCATTTACCTAATGGAATAAAAAATCTTCCGTCGGCACAGAAACCTGCACATGCATATTTATACCAGCTGTGTTTATAACTGCCAAAATTTGGAAGCAACCAAGGTGCCTCTGGAGAAGGAAATGGCAACCCATTCCAGTGTTCTTGCCTGGAGAATCTTAGGGACAGGGGAGCCTGGTGGGCTGCCGTCTATGGGGTCGCACAGAGTCGGACACGACTGAAGCGATTTAGCAGCAGCAAGGTGCCTTTAGGGGAATGGATAAACTGCAGTACATTTAAACAATGAGATATTATCCAGCATTAAAAAGAAATGAAAAGACATGGAGGAAACTTAAATATGTATTACTAAGTGAAAAAAGCCACTCTCAAAAGGTTACATACTATATGACTCCAGTGACATGACACTCTAGGAAAAGCAAAACTATGGAGACAGTAAAAAGATCAGACGTTGCCAGGGATTGGAAGGGAAGGAAGGAATAGCATAGCACAGAGGATTTTTAGGGCAGTGAAAATACTCGGCATGACACGATAATGGTGGTTGCATGTCATTATACATTTGTCAAACCACTAGAGTGTTCAACACCAGGAAGGAGCTCTAGAGTAAACCACAGACCTTGGGTGATCACAATGTGTCAATGCAGGTTCATCAACTATAACAGATATACCACTCTGGTGGGTGATGTTGATAATGGTGAGGCTATGTATGTGTGGCTGGAGTATATGGCACATAATTGCTCCTTCAATTTTTCAGTGGTGCTAAAACTACTCTTAAAAATGTCATTTGTTAACAATTGGGAGTCAAAAGTTTTTTTAAAATCTCAAGTAGAGCCCATCTGAGTGTCCTACAAGATTCTGATATTCTTTGAATAAACGTACAACGCCAGAAATTTTTTTAAGCACAATATAGAAAAAGAAATTAAATAGGGATATGCCTCTCAGCAAGGAACCTAGGGAGTTAGGTATGGGCTCCTTTAGCCTCCTTCTCTGAGGGTGCACCTTCTCTCTTGGATCAGGAACCACCAATATCTGCATGGGACACTTCGGAACCAAAAAGCCTAAAAGCTTAAAACAGAGTCTCAGCTGGGTGTTTAGGGTATTTTTGGGTTTTTGTTGTTTGTTTGTTTTGCTTGTTTGTTCAATTTTGCTGGTCATGTGGCTATAATCCTAATATGCAATCAGCCTCAACTGTAGAGCTGGGTCCTGGGTCTCACTGAAGCCAGGTGCAAATCATCAGTCTTGCTGTTATTAATAAATAATACTCACAAGCTTATATAAACCACTCCAAAACTCACTGGCCCATCACTGTGTTTCATGCCTTGACCAGGAGTCAGTGTAGTACAGAAACATTTCATATTTCAGTAGGCTACCTCAGGCTAACTCCAGACTTACAGATTTAGCCTTCACAATACAAGCAGTTTCTTTGTTGAAGAATAAATCAAGTGAGTTGACCAATGGAGTGATTTTGCTTTGCTTTTTACACTTTGTTATCGCTTAGGCTTCCACACTCTAAAGGAGTATCTTCCTTTATAGACACTGTTGGCATGTGCATTAGCAGATACCATCCACTCTGAATGACACTGAAAATAAATTGTTGTAAATGGAATTTATGCACAATTGTTATGAAAAAATCTTGCCAATAGGCCAGACTCCTCTGTACTTAGTGATCTCAAGAATAATTAAAAACAAGAAGGGAGAACCAAACTCTATTTTATCAACATTTAACTTCAGTCTTCCCTTTAAGAAAAATCATTCTTAGCACATCAGTGAAGCACAGAAGCACTTTAAGGCAGATCTTTTAACCCAGAATGCAACAAGAATTCTCTAAAAAGCTTATTATGTGCTTCAAATACTAGCTACTGAACATAAGAACAATTAAGGCCCACTCAAAACTCTGACCCTGCTATCTCTCAATTTTTCCTTCCTCCATAAACTGAAGCTCAAACTTAAAGTTGCAAATCCTAAACATATACACACTGTGCTATGCTCAATCACTCAGTTGCGTCTGACTCTTTGTGGCCTGCCAGGCTCCTCTGTTCATGGGGATTCTACAGCAAGAATACTGGAGTAGGTTGCCATGCACTCCTCCAGAGGAACTTCCCAACACAGGCATTGAACCCAGGTCTCCTACATTGAGGTGGATTCTTTACTCTCTGAGCCACCAAGGAAGCCTGTTATCACACTCTGTTTAGTTTAGTTCAGTCGCTCAGTCATGTCCAACTCTTTGCAACCTCATGAACTGCAGCACGCCAGGCCTCCCTGTCCATCACCAGCTCCCGGAGTTTACCCAAACCCATGTCCATTGAGTCGGTGATGCCATCCAACCATCTCATCCTCTGTCGTCCCCTTCTCCTCCTGCCCTCAATCTTTCCCAGCATCAGGGTCTTTTCAAATGAGTCAGTTCTTCGCATCAGGTAGCCAAAGTATTGGAATTCCAGCTTCAACATCAGTCCTTCCAATGAACACTCGGGACTGATCTCCTTTAGGATAGACCGGTTGGATCTCCTTGCAGTCCAAGGGACTCTCAAGAGTCCTCTCCAACACTACAGTTCAAAAGCATCAATTCTTCTGCGTTCAGCTTTGTTTATAGTCCAACTCTTACATCCATACATGACCAATGGAAAAATCATAGCCTTGACTACACAGACCTTTGTTGATAAAGTAATGATAAAGTAATAAAGCTTTTCAATATGCTGTCTAGGTAGGTCATAACTTTCCTTCCAGGGAGTAAGCATCTGTTAATTTCATGGCTGCAATCACCATCTGCAGTGATTTTGGAGCCCAAAAAATAAAGTCTGACACTGTTTCCACTGTTTCCCCTTCTATTTGCCACGAAGTGATGGGACATGTGCCATGATCTTCATTTTCTGAACGTGGAGCTTTAAGCCAACTTTTTCACTCTGCTCTTTCACTTTCATCAAGAAGCTCTTTAGTTCTTCTTCACTTTCTGCCATAAGGGTGGTGTCATCTGCATATCTGAAGTTATTGATATTTCTCCTGGCAATCTTGATTCCAGCTTGTGCTTTCTCCAGCCTAGCGTTTCTCATGATGTACTCTGCATATAAGTTAAATAAGCAGGGTGACAATATACAGCCTTGACATACTCCTTTTCCTATTTGGAACCAGTGTGTTGCTCCATGTTCTAGCTGCTGCTTCCTGACCTGCATGCAGGTTTCTCAAGAGGCCGGTCAGGTGGTCTGGTATTCCCATCTCTTTCAGAATTTTCCACAGTTTGTTGTCATCAACACAGTTAAAGCCTTTGGCATAGTCAATAAAGCATAAATAGATGTTTTTCTGGAACTCTCTTGCTTTTCCAATGATCCAGCAGATACTGGCAATTTGATCTCTGGTTCCTCTACCTTTTCTAAAACCAGCATGAACCTCTGGAAGTTCACAGTTCAAGTATTGCTGAAGCATGATTTGGAGAATTTTGAGCATTACTTTACTAGCATGTGAGATGAGAGCAATTGTGCGGTAGTTTGAGCATTCTTTGGCATTGCCTTTCTTTGGGATTGGAATGAAAACTGACCTTTCCCAGTCCTGTGGCCATTGCTGAGTTTTAAAAATTTGCTGACATATTGACTGCAGCACTTACACAGCATCATCTTTTAGGATTTGAAATAGCTCAACTGGAATTCCATCACCTCCACTAGCTTTGTTTGTAGTGATGCTTCCTAAGGCCCACTTGACTTCACATTCCAGGATGTCCGGCTCTAGGTGAGTGATCACACCATCGTGATTATCTGGGTCTTGAAGATCTTTTGTGTACAGTTCTTCTGTGTATTCTTGCCACCTCTTCTTAATACCTCTGCTTCTGCTAGGTCCATACCATTTCTGTCCTTTATTGAGCCTATCCTTGCATGAAATGTTCCCTTGGTATCTCTAATTTTCTTGAAGAGATCTCTAGTCTTTCTCATTCTGTTGTTTTCCTCTATTTCTTTGCACTGATCACTGAGGAAGGCTTTCTTATCTCTTCTTGCTATTCTTTGGAACTCTGCATTCAAATGGGTATATCTTTCCTTCTCTCATTTGCCTTTCACTTCTCTTTTCACAGCTATTTGTAAGGCCTCCTCAGACAGCCATTTTGCCTTTTTGCATTTCTTTTTCTTGGGGATGGTCTTGATTCCTGTCTCCTGTACAATGTCACGAACCTCATTCCATAATTCTTCAGGCACTCTGCCTATCAGATCTAATCCCTTCAATCTATTTGTCATTTCCACTGTATAGTCATAAGGGATTTGATTTAGGTCATACTTGAATGGTCTAGTGGTTTTCTCCACTTTATTCAATTTCAGTCTGAATTTGGCAATAAGGAGTTCATGATCTGACCACAGTCAGCTCCTGGTCTTGTTTTTGCTGACTGTATAGAGCTTCTCCATCTTTGGCTGCAAAGAATATAATCAATCTGAATTCAATATTGACCATCTGGTGATGTTCATGTGTAGAGTCCTCTCTTGTGTTGTTGGAAGAGGGTGTTTGCTATGACCAGTGCATTCTCTTGGCAAAACTCTATTAGCCTTTGCCTTGCTTCATTCTGTACTCCAAGGGGAAATGTGCCTATTACTTCAGGTGTTTCTTGACTTCCTACTTTTACATTCCAGTCCCCTATAATGAAAAGGACATCTTTTGCAGGGGGGAGTGTCAGTTCTAACTCAATGAAACTAAACATTGCCTAACTCAATGAAACTAAGCCATGCCGTGTGGGGCACGGGTCATGGTAGAGAGGTCTGACAGAATGTGGTCCACTGGAGAAGGGAATGGCAAACCACTTCAGTGTTCTTGCCTTGAGAACCCCATGAACAGTATGAAAAGGCAAAAAGATAGGACACTGAAAGATGAACCTACCGACCTGGGGAGAGTATATACACTGCTAAATATAAAATAACCAACAAGGATCTACTGTATAGTCCAGGGAACTATATGTAATATTCTATAATAACCTACAAGAGACAAGAATCTGAAAAAGGATATGTATATATATTATATATACATAACATATGTATATTATATATACATAACATATTATATATACATAACATATTATATATACATAACATATTATATATACATAACATATTATATATACATAACATATTATATATACATAACATATATAACTGAATCCCTTTGCTGTATACCTGAAACTAACATGACACCTTTAACTATACTTCAACTTTTTTAAAAAGCTGTAAATCTTAATAATAATGCTGCATTAGTAAGGAGAATTATATGTCCCACTCTCTACCCCAGGGATAAGTGGGGAGTTGAGAAGAAAGAGGTTAAAGCTGAGAAAAAATAATAATTAAAGGGATACATAAATGCCCCCCCAATGTTTACCTGATTGAATGCCACATACTATTTATAGTTGAGGGGTGGTCATGAATTTGGCCAACCATAGCAGTCTGGATTCTTTTTTTGAGTCAGTTGGCCATTTTTTGAGCATGTAATAAAGGCTGTCACATCTTTGACCCTCAAGGAGTTTACAAACAAGCTGTGTCATCCAGGACCTTCACCTGTTTTGTGCTTATCTTATATTTCAAATATCATGATTTTGTGTCAATGTTAAAACACTGTTTGAACTTGAGTGTTAGATCTTGGTTTAGTGCATAGAATATTTTGATTTCTACCATAATTGTTTTAGAAAACTGAAAGCCAGTTTCTGGTTAATTTTCATTTCTTGGTTTGTTTACTTTTTAATTACTATGATTTGTAGCTGAGTAAAAAAATAATGATAATTTAATGAGTTTAAGTTTCAGCTATTATTTTCTAGTTTAGGGTTCACAGTTTGGCTCTTAGTCCTTAATCACATTGTTTTAAATTATCAAGGTACAAAATTCACACACACCAAAAAAAAAAAAAACCTTTTTGCAATACACTATGCTTAGTGACATCACTTGTTTAAAGCAAATTAGTCTTCTTGGAATGTCTACAAATACTTTAGAAGAAAATAAAATTCTGAAACTACTTGCCTTGTGAAAAGAAGGCACTTACTATGTCAAATGAGAAGTTGGGGAAAGTATCAAAATGGCTTGGCAAAGTAATTATGAATACTTTTCTTCAGTCATAAGAATTACTCCCACACAGGACACACACTCTATTCTTTACTGTGATCGCTTTCACTTCATCTCTTTATTTCATACTAAAGGAAGTATATCAGAACCCTAGTGAGTGCTATAATTATTAACATTTAACTAAATCCATTACAAATTTTAACACAACAACAAACAGTAGCAATTATGTGCAACACCACTTTCATCTTGCCAAAACACACTGCATCAAGACACCATGGATGAGAAGTGCAGAAGACAGAGAATTACCCAGGACTGAACATGCCTTAGACTTAAGCAGAATATAAGAATGCCTCTGGGAGGCATTTGGCAGGAGTATTTCCTGTTACTTTTAAGGTAGGGTGATGATGGGTATGAACCAGTAGAGTAAAAAGAACTGATGACAAAAGAGAAAGGAGGAAAACCAGAGAAGTGAAGTTTATAGAAGATGAAAAGAAATGAGATCCTCCAGGGCAAAAGGTGTGGAAGAAGTGAGGATGCTTTGCTGCTGCTGCTAAGTCGCTTCAGTCGTGTCCGACTCTGTGCGACCCCAGAGACGGCAGCCCACCAGGCTCCCCCATCCCTGGGATTCTCCAGGCAAGAACACTGGAGTGGGTTGCCATTTCCTTCTGCAGTGCATGAAAGTGAAAAGTGAAAAGTGAAAGTGAAGTCGCTCAGTCTTGTCAGACTCCCAGCGATCCCATGGACTGCAGCCTACCAGGCTCCTCCATCCAGGGGATTTTCCAGGCAAGAGTACTGGAGTGGGGTGCCATTGCCTTAGGCAACAGCAAAGCTAAAAACAATATGCCAGTAATGCATAAGAGTGGATAGAGGTGGTAATGGGATTATAAGATTTACTCCATCTCTCTTACTGAAGCACCAGAGGCAACTGCATCAGCACAGAATGAAAAAGGAAGAGGTTGAGGGCAAATATACAGGGGGGATGTGGAAGGATTAGGCAGCACTGAGTAACCATTTGAGACTTGAGTCTTCCGCTCTGTTCAGAGGGGCTTGTCCATAGACATATGTCATTGGATGGTCCTCAATTTAGGAAGGCTTGGCAGTGTATGAAGGCTTTCATTATGAAGGCTTTGTAATCCCTTCCCTGCTGATTAGAATGGAGACCTTTGTTGCCTCCTGTTCCTCCATTTCCTCTTTTCCCTCTGATCTCTTCTGTCTCCCCTCTCCTACCTCCAGCCTTGCATTTTAAACTCTTTGAAAGAAGAAAACAAACCAAAACAAACCACCTTTAGTGAACACATAAAAATTTTTCTGATTCAATTTTTCTACTTCTTCCTATTCTTCCTTTCCTTTCCCTTCCATTGCTACTACTTTCCTGTCCTAAAAATTCAACAACAAAATAATCAGGTAGCACAGAGCAAGGAAGTTAATTAAACAGTAGACATTGAGAGGAGAGGTAGTCATGGTGGCCGAGAAAAGAGTGGCAAAGCCTAAGCAGGCAGAGGAGGGCATTCATGTGTGTGGTCATAGGTACACATTTTTGGGGTCATTTACATTTTGAATACATTTAAAATTTTCAGATACAGTGGGGTGAATGTGAAAGGATAGAGAAGGATAAAATCACAGTGGAAAACAGATTTTAAGAGATCCTAAATGTCATGACGACAGAAAGAACCTTTGGGAAAAAATGATTCTAAGACTTGCTCACCTATAGCCATTAATCCATACCTTCTAGGACACCTCAGCAGGTATTGCAAAGCCAAGCTCCCCAAGCACCTTGAAAGATCCCAAATGAGCCAAAGGTTGTACCCTGGGTGGTTTTCCACCCACTTGGAGAGAGGCCAGGCAATTTCAGTGGTACTGCAGCCTGCAACTTCCCAACTAAATAAATGTACTTGGAGCAAGAGGCCAATGGTCCAGGTCAAGATATTCCATTAACCCAAAAAGAGAGCTTCTGAGACTAAATGGTGAAAAGTTATAGCATGCAGGACCTCTTGTGCAAAGGAAAGGCAGTGTGGGAGGGCAAGAAAGCATCTGTCCTCAGACATGTCAACAGAAAACCTTTTTTTACTAAAAGAAGACTCCATTCAAGATGAAACATAACTGAAAAATAGCAAACTGCCCTCTGATTCTAGTATAATAGCTTGCCAGGAGCATAATTTTCTCAAATTGCATCCATTTTCATGACTAAGTAGGGCACTTGGCAGCAGTTCTAAGTGATTCCCAGGACTAAGCAGAGTGGCTGCTCCTTCTGTGCAAAAGCATCTTCCTTTAATGCAGCCAGCACTATATTCTTATAACTTTATTGTATCCCTCCATCCAACCTCATCCCCTACCAATAGGTCCCGGAGGCCCCAGGAAAGCTGCTATCTCGTTCTGGAAATGTTACTTCTTTACCTCAGTGGTCCAGCAGCTGGGTCACATGAGCAGTTAGAATGACTGTCTGCTCTACTCTCAATAAACAAGCAGCATCCATTCCTAAGCAGCCTGGCTTTCACTCACTGCAAATGAATTAAATGATGCTGCAGAACTCAGAAAATAAAACTCAGTGCTTTACACTCACAATAACTTGTATCACCTCGTCATTGTTGTTCAGTCGATAAGTCATGCCCAACTCTTCGAGACTCCATGAACTGCAGCATGCCAGGTTTCCCTGTCCTTCACTATCTCCCAGAGTTGGCTCAAATTCATGTCCCAATGGATTTGGGAGTCGGTAATGCCATCCAACCATCTCATGCTCTGCTGCCCTCTTCTCCTCCTGCCTTCAATGTTTCCCAGCATCAGAATCTTTTCCAATGAGTCAGCTCTTTGCATCAGGTGGTCAAAGGATTGGAGCTTTAGCTTCAACATCATTCCCTCCAATGAACACCTAGGACTGATCTCCTTTAGGATGGACTGGTTGGATCTCCTTGCAGTCCAAGGCCATAAGCCAGCTTAATAACTAGTTACTATTCTCCTCAGCAAACCGTATCAGATATAACATGTGAGCTAATTTTTTTGTCCTGTAATTTGTCTAAACACCAAAAAAGGAAAGAAAGCAAAATTTGATATTTAGTGGATTTTCAATAGTAGGTGACAGTGCAATTTTTCAACAAACTAACAAATACTCTGTCCCTCTTATTGACAGTGACAGAAAACACACAACTGATACCAGGACCTACATTTCAATTGCTTTTTTCTTTGTTGTTGGCTGTTAATGATGAATGTTTTGGAGTTAAACTCTAATGCTAAAAATTTTATTAGTCAAAATTATTTATTTCCCATAAAAGAAAAGTAATTCAATGTTGAGCAGGAAAACAGAGCTATGAAAACTTCAAATGTTCCTGTATTCATCTCCTGCAGCTGCTGTAACAAATTACAACAAACTTAGGTGTTTAACACATTATAAGTGTGTTCTCTCACACATCCAGATGCTAGAGGTAAAAAAAGGTGTGAGTGGGGATGTGTAACCTCTGAGGGCTCTATGGGAGAATCTGCTCTTGGCCTCTCCCAGCTTCTGCGGGCTACCTTCATCCCTGGCTTTGCTTGCCTTGGGCCCTGATCACGTCGGTTTCTTCCTCTGAGGTCATGTTGTTTCCATATCTTTGTGTCCGTTCTGTGTGTCTGTCTCAAAATTCCTCTGCCTGTCTCTTATAAGGATATTCAGGATTACATTTCACATCCACCAAAATAATCCAGATGATGCCTTCTCTCAAGTTCCTGAATTTAATAAGTTCTTTTACCAAATAAGGTAGTATTGAAAGAAACTGGGAATTAGAACATGGACATATCTTTTGAGGGGCTACCATGTAGCCCACTCTAGTCAACCCTCAAATTACACCTTAATTCCTTTTATAGTCTTACTTTTTAAACAGAAATATCTATAGTTATTTTGTCACCCCATCACTGTATTTTGGAAACAGCTTAACTGTGGAAAATTCTTGAACAGAATTTATCTGCCTCCTGAGAAACCTGTATGTGAGTCAAGAAGCAACAGTTGGAACTGTACATGGAACAATGGACTGGTTCAAAATTGGAAAAGAAGTACATCAAGACTGTATATTGGACCCTGCTTATGGTAGCTCAGCTGGTAAAGAATATGCCTGCAATGCAGGAGACTCCAGTTTAATTTCTGGGTGGGGAAGATCCACTAGAGAAGGGATAGGCTACTGACTCCACTATTCTTGGGCTTCCTTAGTAGCCCAGTTGGTAAAGAATCCACCTGCAATGCAGGAGACCTGGGTTTGATCCCTGGTTTGGGAAGATTCCCTGGGGAAGGGAATAGCTACCCACTCCAGTATCCTGGCCCAGAGAATTCTATGGACTGTTTAGTCTATGGGGTCACAAAAAGTCAGACATGACTGAGCAACTTTCACTTTTATTTAACTAATATGCAGAGTACATCATGTGAGATGTTGGGCTGGATGAATCACAAACTGGAATCAAGATTGATGGGAGAAATATCAATAACCTCAGATATGCAGATGATACCACTCTAATGGCAGAAAGAGAAGAGGAACTAAAGAGCTTCTTGATGAAAGTTAAAGAGGACAGTGAAAAAGATGGCTGAAAACTCAACATTCAAAAAACTAAGATCATGGTGTCCCATCACTTCATGGCAAATAGAAGGTGAAAAAATGGAAACAGTGACAGATTTTATTTTCTTGGGCTCCAAAATCACTGTGGATGGTGACTGAAGCCATGAAATTAAAAGATACTTGCTCCTTGGAAGAAAAATTATGACAAATCTAGACAGCAAATTTAAAGCAGAGGCACTGCTTTGCCAACAAAGTCTGTATACTTAAGGCTATGATTTTTCCAGTAGTCATGTACAGATGTGAGAGTTGGACCATAAAGAAGGCTGAGTGCTGAAGAATTGATGCTTTCAAATTTTGGTGCTGGAGAAGACTCCTGAAAAACCCCTTGGACACCAGAGAGATCAAGCCAGTCAATCCTAAAGGAAATCAATCTTGAATATTCATTGGAAGGACTAATGCTGAAGCTGAATCCACAGTGCTTTGGTCACCTAATGTGAAGAGCCAACTCATTGGAAAAGACCCTGATGTTGGGAAAGATTGAGGGCAGGAGAAGGGCACAACAGACAATGAGATGGTTGGATGGAATCACCAACTCAATGGACATGAATTTGAGCAAACTCTGGAAAACAGTGTGGGACAGGGAAGCCTGGCGTGCTGCAGTCCATGTGGTCATGAAGAGTCAGATAGGACTTAGCAACTGAACAATAACAAAAACTTGTTTTCTAGTTTCACAGGTCCTCTTATGGAAAGAAATATTGCTCCAGGATGGACCATACCCAGAGTCTCACCTGTACGTTATTTAGATTATGTAGATTATTAGATTTGAAGCTTTTTTTAGCAACAATGTTTAGGTAAGATTTTTGGACTTGGAATTGATGCTAAAATGAGTTGAGACTTTTGGGGATGTTGGGATGTGGTGAATGCATTTTGCCTACAGGACGAACATGATTTGGGGGCAAATAAGGGGACAGAATACAATCAGCTAAATTGATCCCCAAAGATTTGTCTAACCCTAAGAACCTATGAATAGTGCCTTAAGTGGCAGAAGATGTGATTAATGATCTTGAGAGGAGTTTATTCCAGATTATTATCCAAGTAGACCCTACATGCAATCATATACACTCTTAAGAAAAAGGCAGAGGTTTTGACTCAGACACATAGAGGAGAAGCCACATGAAGAGAGGAGCAATATGATCATGGAGGCAGAGAATGGACTGATGCAGCTACAAGCAAGGACTATCAGGCAAGAGTCACAAAAAGCTGGAAGAAGCAAGAAATGATTCTCCCCTAGAGTGTTCAGAGAAGAACAGCCCTACCAACAACTTGTTTTCAGACTTCCAGTCTCCAAAACTGTGACAGAATACATTTCTGTTGTTTCTGGACATTAAGTTTGTGGTAATTAGTTAGAGCAGCTCTGGGAAATACTACAGTTCCCAAAATATAACAAAGTAACAGTGCATGAAGTGCTCTGGTAACCCTGTTAAAATAAATCCAGATTTGGAGGGAATAAAATTAATAGCCAAAGGATTTGTATTTCTGCCTCCAAGAAGGAGAGGGGGGAACGTAGGTACAGACTCATTTGTCCTAGTTCAAACAGGTTTTTAAGTACAAAAAATTATTGCTATTTAGTTGGAGTTTGTTTCTAATTGTCGAAGTTATATGAGAGTTTCAAGAATCAAAAAATGCTTTAAAAATTACTACATCATTAAATTTCCATAGCTAATCAATTTCTCCTAATAATGACTCAGTTTTTTACCCAAAAGACAACCTGTGGCTACATTGATATTCACTTGAGTGCTGTGTTTCTAACATTATAGAATGCCAGACTCCAGCAATTCAAATCATCCCAATGGTATTTTCTGTTCACTGCTATAGATTTTCAACATAAAATCTTTCCAATAAGATAGTGCTATCACAAAATAAGTGAGAGAAACTGTAATGTGGCTGTCTCCTTAATAAAAGAGAGGACGGAAAATTCTAGTATTTGTCTTAATGTGTTCAACAATTTAAAATCCTCTAAACCCATTTCACTTTTATTCATCAAGCTCACAAAAAAGGAAATTTTCTTAAAAGTCAAGAAAAATTGTGAAAGAAATAACAATTCACGTTACAGCCTCTTTCAACTTATAACTGTGTTTCAAAACTTTTAAATAGACCTAAATTTTATTACACTAGGTTTGATCTAGAGATCATCTAACAATCATTTTCTGCCTTTCATAGGTTTCAGGGAATGTGCTTGCTAACCTCAACTTTAAAGCATTATAACATTTCAGATATATCTTGGTTTCCATAACTCATTAGACCTGTCCACTGGAGAAGCAAATAGCCTAATTTTGCGTTTCATTTTTCTTAAATGCTGAGTGCTTCAAATATGGTATTGGATATTAAAGAGTTAATTTAATATTGAGAAAAATATTTTCATGAAATGACAAATTATACTCTAAGAGTACCAGAGCTCATTGACTTGCAAGGTCAAGGCTAACTAGAAGCTCTGAGAGACCTTTCTGTTTTGCTACCACCCACCTCAGGCATATGGCACTCTGGTCCTACAGGAAGTAAAAAAGCTTTCAAGGTGCCCTCCCCTACCAACACATAAACAAACAGACTACCAGACTTGAGGTTCAGATAATGGAAATGGGGATAGTTAAGAGCCTAGAGCTCTAAGCAAAACTGCTGAGGGCCAAGAATAGAAATACCTGGGAACAGCTGGCAGAAGTGAGGAGTTAGTACCTGAGCTTCTGCATGTGTCAGTAAATAGGGACCAAGCAGCGCATGTTCTCTTGGCAAAACCGTGTTAGCCTTTGTCCTGCTTCATTTTGTACTCCAAGGCCAAACTTGAGTGCAACTGTGTGGTAGTTGTTCAAATTACTGCACAAACATGCTATTAAGGAATGCTCAAAATTCTTCAAGCTAGGCTTCAACAATGCGTGAACCAAGAACTTCCAGATATACAAGCTGGATTTAGAAAAGGCAGAGGAACCAGAGATCAAATTGCCAACATACATTGGATTATAGAAAAAGCTAGAGAATTCCAGAAAAATATCTACTTCTGCTTCATTGACTACACTAAAGCCTTTAACTGTATGGATCACAAAAAACTGTGGAAAATTCTTAAACAGATGGGACTACAAAACCACCTTACCTGCCTCCTGCAAAACCTGTATGCAGATCAAGAAGCAACAGTTAGAACCAGACATGGACCAACGGATTGGTTCCAAATTGGGAAAGGAATATGTCAAGGCTGTATATTGTCACCCTGCTTATTTAACTTATATGCAGAGCACATCATGAGAAATACCGGGCTGGATGAAGCACAAGCTGGAATCAAGTTGGCTGGGAGAAATATCAATATCCTCAGATACACAGATGACATCACCTTTCTGGCAGAAAGCAAAGAGAAATTAACAAGCCTCTTGATGAAGGTGAAAGAGGAGAGTGAAAAAGCTGGTTTAAAACTCAGCATTCAAAAGAACAAAGACCATGGCATCCAGTCTAATCACTTTATGGCAAATAGAAATCACTTTATGGGGAAACAATGGAAGCAGTGACAAACTTTATTATCTTGGGCTTCAAAATCACTGTGGACCATGAATACAACCATGAAATTAAAAGACACTTGCTCCTTGGAAGAAAAGCAATGACAAATCTAGACAGCATATTAAAAAGCAGATATTACTTTGCCTACAAAGGTCCATATAGTTAAAGCTATGGTTTTTCCAGTAGTCATTGTATGGATGTGAGAGTCAGATCACAAAGAAGGCTGAGAGCCAAAGAATTAATGCTGTGGTGCTAGAGAAGACTCTTGACTTGGACTGCAAGAAGAGCAAACCAGTCAATCCTAAAGGAAATCAACCCTCAATACTCATTGGAAGAACTAATGCTGAAGCTGAAGCTGAAGCTCCAATACTTTGGCCACCTGATACAAAGAGCCAACTCATTAGAAGAGACCCTGATGCTGGGAAAGACTGAAGGCAGGAAGAGAAGGGAGACGAAGAAGATGAGATGGTTGGATGGCATCTTCAACTCAATGGACATGAGTCTGAGCAAATTCAGGGAGATGGTGAAGGACAGTGAAGCCTGGCATGCTGCAGTCCATGGGGTCACAAAAAGTCAGACACAACTGAGTAACTGAATAACAACAACATGGCACACAGTCAGATCAGACTAGCAGACCAGGAAAGGGTAAAGTCACCCAGGGTAACCACAAGCCCCATAGTACAGGTGCACACTAATCCCTGAACAGAGTAAGATGAACCTGAGACTTATTCCAATATCAAACACTTAATGAGGAATAGGATATTTGCATGGTCTTAATGTCTCCTCACAGACTGTTTACTGGTTGCAGGGGTTGGATAGAATGTAATTATACTATGAATAAATCAAGTGATCAAAATTATCATCAGCTGTAACTAACAGGGGATATGTGTAACTTACTGTATGTGATATCCTGAGAAAGATGTATCACCGATCCAAGATCATAGCAAAGAATTAGAAAACGTGTCTAAGGCAGTATTTAAAATAGCACCACAAAGCTATAAAATATATTACAAATGATAAGTAATAAACCTTCATTGAAAACATTGAAGTAGACCTAAATAAATGGAAATCGATCTCACACTTGTAGATGTAGCAAATGTCAGTTTTTATATCATAAAAGTGTCTGGTTTTACATCATAAAAGTGTCAGTTTTCCTCAAATTGATTTATAAACTTAATGTATCTCCAATCAGAATTCCAATAAGGCTTTTCATAGAATTAAAAATGTTGGTTGCAAAATTTCTAAGGAAGATTGAAGAGCCAAGAATAACACTTCAGAAGAAAGGGAAGGAGATTTGCCCCCACTATATGTATAGACTCATTATAATGCTATACCAAAAAGGCAGTGTAGCATTATCATCAGGAAAGAAAGAAAAACTAACCAATAGAAAAGAACAGAAACCAAAAATAAGTCCACACCATATAAGAAATTTTGATGGGCAGTAGAGGTCATATGGCCAATCAGTGGAGAAAGAAAAACTATGTAACAAAAGAAGCTAAAACATGATTAATCATATACAAAATTTAAAAGATTTATATTTCATCCTTTATATTTCATGCCATTTATATAATCATAAAAGGCATAAAACATTGATGTGGAAAGCAAAACTTTAAAACTAGAAGATAATACAAGTTAATATCTTTCTGCCCTTGAGGTATGAAAGGACAGCTTCAGAAAGACAGAAAATTTCCAAATGGTAAAAAAAAATACTGATGTATTTGATTATATTAATATTAGAACTTCCATTAATAAAAGAAAAAGCCAAACTAAAACTTGGATATAAAATTGACAAAGGATTAATATTAAAAATATATAAAGAATCTCTAGAAACCAATAAGAAAAAACATAAAACATACAAATAAACAAGATACAAACATGTTTTATAGAAGAAACACCCATTGAAGGATAAACACAGGCATAATGAATCATTATTTTAAATCCATTTGATTGGAAAAAAAAAACAAGAAATCTGACAATTTGAAATACTGGAAACAATGGAGATTAGTGTGATGAAGACACTTAGAAAACAATTTGCATTATCTTATAAAATCACACATGGCTTCCCAGGCGGTGCGAGTGGTAAAGACCCCGCCTGCCAATGCAGGAGGCATATAAGAGATGTGGGTTTGATCTCTGGGTTGGGAGGATCTCCTGGAGAAGGGCATGGCAACTTACTCCAGTAGAGTTGCCTGGAGAATCCCATGGACAGAGGAACCTGACAGGCTACAATCCATAGGGTCACACAACTTAGGACACAGCACATAAAGTGTGCTGCACATATAATGATATTCTGTGACCCAGTAATTTGCACAAGAGAAACTTGGGCTAATATGTATAGACATAGTGTTCAAAATGTTAAAATACTGGAAAAACAAGTTAAATACCCATCTATGAACAAATAGATAAATAAACTGTGGTACATATAACAATATAATGTCATACAAAATAAGAATGAAAAAAACACACCTACAGGCACTTTGCCGACAAAGGTCCATATAGTCAAAGCTCTGGTTTTTCCAGTAGTCATGTACAGATGTGAGGGTTGGACTATAAAGAATACTAAGCACCAAAGAGCTGACAATTTTGAACTGTGGTGCTGGAGAAGATTCTTCAGAGTCCCTTGGATAGCAAGGAAACCAAACCAGTCAATCCTAAAGGAAATCAACCCTGAATATTTACTGGAAGGACTGATGTTGAAGCTGAAGCTCCAATACTTTGGCCACCTGATGCAAAGAGGGAGCTCAGTGGAAAAGACCCTGATGCTGGTAAAGATTGAAGGCAGGAGGAGAAGGGGTGGCAGAGGATGAGATGGTTAGATGGTATCCGAATCAATGGACATGGAATTTGAGGAAACTCTGGGAGATACTGAAGGACAGAGGAGCCTGGCATGCTACAGTCCACAGAATCTCAAAGAGCCACACAGTACTTAACAAGTGAACAACAGGTAACAACAGGAATGAATGACAGAATACAGGGACAAAATGGCATTTCCCAGAAAGCAATATAGAGTGGTAAAGTTATTACAGTTTTTATTATTACTCTTTTATTAAGTTAAAAGTAAAGTACATGAACATTGGCTTTTTTTTTTTTTTTTGGTTTTGGTTTTGTTTTCCGCTTTACTTCTTATTAATTTTTATTGGAGTATAGTTGATTTACAATGTTGTTTAGTTTCTGCTGTACAGCAAAGGTAATCAGTTATACATATATATTGTTCATATATAAGAACAATATGTTTTTTAGGCATATAAATATATGGGATAAATACATTTCATGAAAAGCAAAGGATAACAAAATTTAGGATAGCATATATGTCTGTGGAAAGACAAGTGAAGAGGCACACAGAAATAAATGTAAGTTATTGATTTCTAGTTCTTCGTTAGCAGTGATTTTCAGGAAAGGGGGCAAGACACTGTCATACATAGATTAATGATGATAATGTGTCACCACCAAGGATTGCTATAATTAATAAAATTTTTTTCACCAGAGATTTGTTTTTTTAAGTCCTATAAAGGTCTCATATTTGGAAAACTCAGCAGTGGCCACAGGACTGGGAACAGTCAGTTTTCATTCCAATCCCAAAGAAGGGCAATGCCAAAGAATGCTGAAACTACCGCACAATTGCACTCATATCACATGCTAGTAAAGCAATGCTCAAAATTCTACAAGCTAGGCTTCACCAATACGTGAACCGTGAACTTCCAGATGTTCAAGCTGGTTTTAGAAAAGGCAGAGGAACCAGAGATCAAACTGCCAACATCCGTTGGATCATCAAAAAAGCAAGAGAGTTCCAGAAAAACATCTATTTTTGCTTTATTGACTCTGCCAAAGCCTTTGACTGTGTGGATCACAAGAAACTGTGGAAAATTCTGAAAGAGATGGGAATACCAGACCACCTGACCTGCCTCTTGAGAAAACCAAATGCAGGTCAAGAAGCAACAGTTAGAACTGGACATAGAATAACAGGCTGGTTCCAAATAGGAAAGGAGTATGTCAAGGCTGTATATTGTCACCCTGCTTATTTAACTTCTATGCAGGGTACATCATGAGAAATGCTGGGCTGGAAGAAGCACAGCCTGGATTCAAGATTGCTGGGAGAAATATTAATAACCTCAGATATGCAGATGACACCACCCTTATGGCAGAAAGTGAAGAGGAACTAAAAAGCCTCTTGATGAAAGTGAAAGAGGAGAGTGAAAAAGTTGGCTTAATATTCAACATTCAGAAAACTAAGATCATGGCATCTGGTCCCATCACTTCATGGGAAATAGATGGGGAAACAGTGGAAACAGTGTCAGACTTTATTTTGGGGGGCTCCAAAATCACTGCAGATGGTGACTGCAGCCATGAAATGAAAAGACACTTACTCCTTGGAAGGAAAGTTATGACCAACCTAGATGGCATATTCAAAAGCAGAGACATTACTTTGCCAACAAAGGTCCATCTAGTCAAGGCTATGGTTTTTCCAGTGTGTATGGATGTGAGAGTTGGACTGTGAAGAAAGCTGAATGCCGAAGAATTGATGCTTTTGAACTGTGGTGTTGAAGAAGACTCTTGAGAGTCCCTTGGACTGCAAGGAGATCCAACCAGTCCATCCTAAAGGAGATCAGTCCTGCATGTTCATTGGAAGGACTGATGCTAAAGCAGAAACTCCAATACTTTAGCCACCTCATGCGAAGATTGACTCATTGGAAAAGACCCTGATGCTGGGAGGGATTGGGGGCAGGAGAAAAAGGGGACGACAGAGGATGAGATAGCTGGATGGCATCACCGACTCTATAGACATGAGTTTGAGTGAACTCGGAGAGTTGGTGATGGACAGGGAGGCCTGGTCGTGCTGTGATTCATGGGGTCTCAAAGAGTCGGACACAACTGAGCAACTGAACTAAACTGAACTGAACTGAAAGGTCTCACAACATCCAGGGTGCTCTGTTCATCCCTATTCAAGATGAATTTCTTTGAGAGAGTCTTTTGCTTTTTTCCTATTTATTTTAGATTGCATGTTGTTATTTTGGTGAGGGGAAGAAGAAAGAGAACAGAAAGTGAATGGGCAAATAAAAATACATCTCTAAGTCTTCCCTGTTGCTTCTGTTGCTGAGAGAAATAAAGCAGTCCCTGGAACCTAGGGATTTTAATATACTGCACTCATAACCACATCTATTTGAGAACAAGCTAGAGAAGGTTCACAAGTTGTCATAATTTTGCATAATTTTGCTCAGATGTAAATGTAAGTAATATGTATATGTATAGTACTTCTCAAATTACAGTGTGCATAAGAATATCTCGAAGTGTTTGGAGAAAATGCAGATTCTGATTCAGTAGATCTGATGTGGGGTCAAGGAAACTATATTTTTCACCAGCCTTCAGGTGATTGTGTACATTTTTTAAAAAAGTAATAAAAAGCCAGTGAGCCCAGAGGTAAATGCCTCTCAACATAGGTATATAATCTTTTTCTCATCAAAAAAATTCCATGACTATATTATTAGTGGGAATTTGAACTTTTCAAATGTTCAAACACAATATCCTGGTGAATGTCAAGAGCTAACTAAATCTAAATCTTTGCACCTCACTCCTGCCTAAGGTATAACTATACCTTATCCAACCGTGAGTATCTTAGGTTTCAGTTTAAACTGATTAGAAAGCATAAAGAGCAATGTAGAAAAGTGGCAAATCTCACTGAATACAGAGTGAGGAACACTTACTGCTTCTGCAATTTCATTTCCCTCCCCCTTCCACCAGTGGGGCCGCCTGGCACCATCCTGGTAACTACTGAGATTTCCCACAGTTCACAGCAGCAGGGCTGCTCAGGCTTTGTACTCTTATTCCTACCATACACAGACTTAAATGTCTTGGCCAAACACAATATATGCTGTAAGACTCCATTAACCTCCACGTGGCACCAATGCCATCCAAGTAGTCCCAGCACTGACCTAGGCCATGGCTCCCAGCTTTGTGTTTCAAGGTCAGGTTAAGTACCCATCTCCACACCCCCAAAACTCCTAAGAAGCAAGCTTTTCTAACCATCTCTTGCAAAAACACACCAAGGTACTATTTTCAGGGAATAAACAAGGTCTGGTATTAATACATTGCACTTTTGATAAACAGAAAAGTAAGTACTCCATGCTTTCTATATCTTTATGCTTCTAGTATCTTACATTTCTCATTGACTACAATTGGTTCTTTTCTTCTTTAATCAAGCATATTCTAAAAACTTAAATTGTCTTGCAGCATCTGGTTCAGAGTATCTGTCCACTTACTGGTAAAATTTTTCATAAATAAAATATACTGGAATACTTATGGTTGGGATATCATGAATGATTGTCCTATATTATGGATTCCAAGCTCATCTATTAGACCTCCTCAATATACATGTAAAGGTCTTTCACTCAGGACATTCCCTATGGGTATTTTTTCTTATGTTTACATGGGCCCTAAGACTAACAGGAAATATTTACATGAGATAAATTATAAATTTCATGGAAACTGAGCAAGTCTTAGACAATGACAGAACTTGCTCCTGTTGAGGGGGCACCAAATAAAGTACTGGCTTCCAGAAAAGTGAAAGCTTCACCATCTGCTATTTAAAAGAATTGTCATTCATGCATGTAGGTGAAGGTGGGCTGCCTCTGAAGTAAGCTGGGAAGCCAGTGACTCAGTTCCCACATAGATCCTGAATGTGCAGACATGCCCCTCCCGCATGTTATAGGCTGAATTCTGTTGTTGAAGTTCATATGTTGAAATTATGAGGTACCCCTAACATCTCAGAATGTGACTGTACTTAGAGAAAGGGTCTTTAAAGAAGTAAGGTGAAATGAGGTAATATGGGTGGGCCCTAATACAAACTGACTGGGGTCCTTATAAAAAGAGCAGCTTTGGACATAGACACATATATGTACAAGGATCATGTGAAAGCAGTAGTAAGAAGGCGGCTACCTGCAAGCCAAGAGAGACCTCAGAAGAAACTAAACCTGTCAACACCTTGATTTTGGACTTTGAGCCTCCAGAACTGAGAATTTCTGTCAATTTCTGTTATTCAAGCCACCCAGATTATGCTATTTCATTGGCCAAGTCCTTGCCAGGAAAGAGGAATATTTTCTTCCTGTGGGACTCTGCTACCATCACAGGGTAACAGAGCTCCCTCCCTCTGCTGGTCTCCCAATTCTATTTAATTGAAGTTTCTGTTAATTTTTAAGCTGGCAATCCTTGGCACTTTTTGTCTTGCAGCTGCATCACTCCAGTCTTTGCTTCTGTTGTCACATGGAGCTCTCCCATCATTCTCTGTCTCCTCACAATGCTGTCTTCTTATTAGGACACCAATTATATTGGATTTAGGACCCACTCCCAATAATCTCATTTTAACTTGATTATATTTGCAAAGACCCTGTTTCCAAATAAGATCACAGTCACATATACACCAAAGTTGAGGATTTCAATGTACCTTTTGGGAGTACACAATTCAACCAATAACACTACTCAATCTGGGAAAGGTTTAGATTTTCAGTCTCAAAAACACCATGTCCCTTCATGTCTCTTATCAAAATGCTTTATGCCATGAATTTCCTTCTTTCTGCCTCCTCTGCAGTAGCCCCCTACATTTTTCCAGTGCTTTCAGGGCTTCTTAAAAATAGTAGCCCCGTCAAGTCTACCAGAGCTGGGTTTGTCTGTTTTCATCTCTTCCGTTCAGTGCTATATTGCAGCACCCAGATCAGTTCTTGGCACTTAGAAGGATTCATAAACAATTGCTGAATAAATAAATGGCTACAAAGACTTGTGAAACACTTCACTTTCTGAACTGCCTTATACCTGCTCTTGGGTAAAAAGCCCAGTACCAGCTAATTCGTTAAATATGAGGATGGGAAAGTAGAAAATATTAGAAGAAAATCTTAATAACTAGAAATATTGTCCAGTTACATGCTACAATAGTCAAAGGATATATTTCCAAGGTAAATCAAATCATGTACCAATAGGCAACTCAAATGATTTATCAACACATTAAACAAATTGTAGTCTTTTTGCTTAGAAGGGAGGTAGGAATTTTAAATATGTACTGTCTCATTTAACATTAAGTCTTAGAGGCTTTTCAGAAAGTCATTAGAGAAACCATTACCTAAATACCTCTAAATAACAAAAGTCGGCCTCGTGAAACATGTCAGCCTACAATAAAGACATACTTGACAATGGAATAATCTGACTTAGTGGTTGAATTTTACACAACATGTATTACAGCTTAGAACTGAAAGAAAGACAATAATATTATCAAAAATCACTTTAGCAGGCATAATGTCAAATTAAAGATGCTGGGGTAAGTTTTTTTTTTAAATGAAGAGAAATATTCCGCTACAAGGAATAAGCACAACCATCCAAGCTCTTCCTTCAATAGCTGAGCATGCTGGTAAGTCAGCACCTCCCACAATGGGCTTGGTCCTCCTTCCAAAGGTTTTCTGCCTCACCCAGGTTTCTCACTGCTACCACGTCCATTGGTATCAGTACTAAAAATGATCCTCTTCTTTGCATTACTTTATGTATTCTCTATGTATTCATCTGTCTCATCTAGAGATAAGAAACTGTCTTTTTCACTGCTGAATGTCTAATGCTTTAAATCATAACTAACATATAGCAGTCACTCAATAAATCCTTGTCAATCGATGACTAAAATATTCACTAGCATATTTCTTAACACAGAAATCATGGACTCAAAGAGATTGATAGAAGAGTTAGAATCCCATCCAAAGAAAGAAAGAAAATCAACTTTTCACAGATAGTGGGCTGCAAGCTATATGATAAATAAAGTAAGACACAGTTCAAAGAGAAATTTGAACACAGTTATCATTTGAAAGTTGAAGTTCTTAGTAGAATAGAAAAAGTGGAATGGGGGAAGGGTGCTGGGGAGTTTATAAGTTTTATACAGAAAGAATCTGCAAGTCACTTATGCTTTAAATACTGAAAGGTCCATGCTGATGTTCAGTCACTAAGTCGTGTCTGACTCTTTGAGACCCCATGGACTGCACCACAGCTGGCTTCCCTGTCCTTCACTCCCTCTTGAAGTTCGCTCAAACTCATGTCCATTGAGTCAATGATGCCATCCAATCACCTTATCCTCTGATCCACCCCACCCCACCCTCCACCCCTGCTTCTCCTGCTGCCTTCGATCATTCCCAGCATCAGGGTTTTTTCCATTGAGTCAGTTCTTTGCATCAGGTGGCCAAAAGTATTGGAGTTTCAGCTTGAGCGTCAGTCCTTCCAAGGAATATTCAGAACTGATTACCTTTAGGATTGATGGTTTGATCTCCTTGCAGTCCAAGGGACTCTCAAGAGTCTTCTACAACACCACAGTTCAAAAGCATTAATTCTTTGGTGCTCAGATTTCTTTATAGTCCAACTCCCACATCCATACATGACTACTGGAAAAACCATAGCTTTGACTAGATGGACCTTTGTTGGTAAAGTCATGTCTCTGCTTTTTAATATGCTATCTAGGTTGTTCATAGCTTTTCTTCCAAGGAGCAAGTGTCTTTTAATTTCATGGGTGCAGTCACCATCTGCAGTGATTTTGGAGCCCCCAAAAATAAAGTCTGTCACTGTTTCCATTGTTTCCACATCTATTTGTCTATCTATTAGAAAGTATCAGGCTGAGAGACATTATTTAATATAAATGCATAATTTAAGTTTTTAACAGTTCAGTGAAGCTATAGGCGATTGTAGTAAACTGATTTGTAACCTGAAAGGAAGTATAAATGTTAGCATTTTTATTAGTGTAGTATGGTGGAAAAAGGTATGTTTACATGAGGCTTTTTTTCCTATCTTTGAAAAAAAAAAAAAAAACACAATTACAAGTTCAATGCACACCGACAGTACTTTTTTCCCCTTATAGGAAAAACAAAGTAATCAATTATCCAAGGTACCTATCTAAAGTTTAATTACCATTATCAAGTAAAATCTAGAAAAACAGCATTAGAAACTATTAAGCATACCTTAAAATCCACCAGTACCCAGTGAAACCTGGACTTCATCCAACTGCATCCTGTTGTCTAGTTACCAACTTCTAAATTGTGAGTAATCAGCTGAATTTCAAAATTGAATTATGCAAGTTTGATTTCCTCTGCTTGCCTCTCATGAAAGGATATAAAAATGAAAATGGCTTGGTAGAGCTGGCAGGAGCAGTCAGGGGAATACAACATAATGCTGTCAATCTCATTGTGTCAGGAGGCAATGGGTATGGTGGGCACAATCAGGCCTAACAGAGAAGAAAAATCATTTCAGCCATGGCCACCAGGAAACAGGCAACACCAGGAATGAGCAGAAACTATGCACAAGTGAATGTACAATTGATAATGTACACTGATATGCACATTTGATACTGTACACTGAATGTACATTGATAAAAATCTCCAGACAAAAATTAGAAATTATAAGCAAAGAGATGAAGAGATGAGACACTAAAAGAAACCCTTGACTTTTCTCTAACCACCATGAAATTTCACCAGCACAAACTTTTCAAGCCATGAGGAATGCCAGATAAAACAGCCATTTCAATAAGAGGATTGCTGATGATCTAAAGATTTTTAAAGATAAGAAAATGAAAACAATTGTTCCTATGGCAAGAACTATTTGTTGAACTTTGAAGTCTTCCTCACTGATGCATTTTGACCAATAGCAATTAAAACCAAATGTAGCTTAATAGCACAAGAGACATATGTCCTGAAAAGTTAGAAGATACAGCTCTCTGAATTTGTCTCAGAGAGCTAAAATGTAGGATCCTTCCTCTTAAGAGAGTCTTAGCATTATTAATACAAGGTAAGACATATATAAACAAATAATCAAAATGCAAAAACAACCAAGAAAAGAAGCTCAGTAACTATTTAATTTCATTTACTTTGTCAGTATTCAAAAGCCAGTCTCTTTCAGTTCAGTTCAATCACTTGGTCGTGTCTAACTCTTTGCAGCCCCATGGACTGCAGCACATCAGGCTTTCCTGTCCTTCACCAACTCCTGCAGCTTGCTCAGACTCATGTACATCAAGTCAGTGATGCCACCCAACCATCTCATCCTCTGTCGATCACTTCTCCTCTCGCCTTCAATCTTTCCCAGCATCAGGGTCTTTTCCAATGAGTCAGTTTTTCACATCAGGTGACCAAAGTATTGGAGCTTCAGCTTCCAGTGAATATTTACGACTGATTTTCTTTAGGATTGACTGGTTTGATATTCTTGCAGTCCAAGGGACTCTCAAGAGTCTTCTCCAACACCACAGTTCAAAAGCATCAATTCATCAGCGCTCAGCTTTCTTCACAGTCCAACTCTCACATCCATACATGACTACTGGAAAAACCATAGCTGTGACTAGACAGACCTTTGTTGACAAAGTAGTGTCTCTGCTTTTTAATATGCTGTCTAGGTTGGTCATATCTTTTCTTCCAAGGAGAAAGTGTTTTGTTTTTATTTTATTTTATGGCTGCAGTCACCATCTGCAGTGATTTTGGAGCCCAAGAAAATAAAGTCTGTCACTCTTTCCACTGTTTATCTATTTGCCATGAAGTGATGGGAATGGATGGTATGATCTTAGTTTTTTGCATGTTGAGTTTTAAGCCAGCTGTTTCCCTCTCCTCTTTCACCGTCATCAGGAGGCTTGTTAATTTATCTTCCCTTTCTCCCATAAGGGTGGTATCATCTGCATATATGAGATTCTTGATCTTTCTCCCAGCCATCTTGATTCCAGCTTGTGCTTCATCCAGCCTGGCATTTCGCATGACATACTCTGCATGTAAGTCAAGTAAGCAGGGTGACAATATAGAGCCTTGACATATTCCTTTCCCATTTTGGAACCAGTCCATTGTTCCATGTCCAGTTTTAACTGTTGCTTCTTGACCTGCATACAGATTTCTCAGGAGGCAGGTGAGGTGGTCTGGTATTCCCATCTCTTTAAGAATTTTTCATAGTTTGTTGTTATCCATGCAGTCACTTTAGTTCTATATCATACATTCTATATATAGATATAGATATATAGATGTACATTATATATCATACATTTAGTTCTATATCATACATTCCATTCTTGATTTGGAAGATTCTTTAAGGCTTTTCCTTCAATGTCACGTATACTGTGCTCTAGCCAGACAGCCTATCTGCATTCATATTCTCTCTTAGGATAAAATTATTCTTGATAAGCTGCACCTATTCCTACCCTCTTCCCATGGTAGTATGAGCAATGGGATGTATGCCAGGATCTGTAAAGATTTCCAACCATCAAGGAGAGATGATCTTTTAAAGACAGCACCATTCCCAGATCTTTATCTTGCTTCATCAGAACTGAAATATTTTGTTTCCTTTCATTTTGAGGTCTTGCCTCATTTCTAGTTACAATGGGTTATGACAGATGAGATGAATTCATTTTTTATCTATTAATAATTCTAACTTCAACAGTACGTGAACCATGAACTTCCAGATGTTCACGCTGGATTTAGAAAAGGCAGAGGAACCAGAGATCAAATTGCCAACCAGTGTTGGATTACAGAAAAAGCAAGAGAATTCCAGAAAAACATCTACTTATGCTTTATTGATTACACCAAAGACTTTGTGTAGATTACAACAAACTGTGGAAAATTCGTAAAAAGATGGGAATACCAGACCACTTGACCTGCCTCCTGAGAAATCTGTTTGCAGGTCAAGAAGCAACAGTTAGAACCAGACATGGAACAACAGACTGGTTCCAAATTGGGAAAGGAGTACATCAAGGCTGTATATTGTCACCCTGCTTATTTAACTTCTATGCAGAGTACATCATGAGAAACACTGAGCTGGAAGAAGCACAAGCTGGAATCAAGATTGCCGGGAGAAATATCAATAACCTCAGATAGGCAGATGACACCACTTTTATGGCAGAAAGTGAAGAGGAACTGAAGAGCCTCTTGATGAAGGTGAAAGAGGAGAGGGGAAAAAGCTGGATTCATTTTGATATTTGGCAAAACTAATACAATTATGTAAAGTTTAAAAATAAAATAAAATTAGAGGAAAAAAAAAATCCAATCCATAAAAAATAAAAAAGAAAACATAAAAGAATATTTATCTCAGTTCTGGGGAAAGTAAATTTATGAATATTAAAAATGGAGGTTATCAATAAAAAAAAAAAAAACTCAACATTCAAAAACTAAGATCATGCCCATCACTTCATGGCAAATAGATGCGGAAACAATGGAAAGAGTGACAGACTTTATTTTCTTGGGCTCCAAAATCACTGCAGATGGTGACTGCAGTCATGAAATTCAAAAACACTTGCTCCTTGGAATAAAAGTTATGACCAACCTAGACAGCATACTACAAAGCAGAGATATTACCTTGCTGACAAAGATCTGGATAGTCAAAGCTATGGTTTTCCAGTAGTCATGTATGAATGTGAGAGATGGACTATAAAGAAAGCTGAGCACCAAAGAATTGATGCTTTTGAACTGTGGTGTTGGAAAAGATTCTTGAGAGTCCCTTGGACTGCAAGGAGATCCAACCAGTCAATCCTAAAAGAAATCAGTCCTGAATATTCATTGGAAGGACTGATGCTGAAGCTGAAACTCCAATATTTTGGCCACCTGTTGCAAAGAACTGACTCATTGGAAAAGACCGTGATGCTGGGAAAGATTGAAGGCTGGAGGAGAAGGGGACTATAGAGGATGAAATGGTTGGATGGCATCACCAACGCAACGGACATGAGTTTGAGTAGGCTCCAGGAGTTGGTGATGGACAGGGAAGCCTGGTGTGCTGCAGTCCATGTAATTGCAAAGAGTCGGACATGACTGAATGAAGTGAACTGAATTCTAACTAATATATTATCCATCCTAGAGAAACTAATTGTCTAACAAATTAAAAGACAAATATTTTCATCACTATGAAATGCAGGTAGAAGGAATTTTTTTTATCAGTGGCCCTTTCTATTCTCCAAATTTTAAAACATGTATGGTTACCCATCTGACCTATACACAGTGCCAGTCCTATGCTGGAGAAACAACTTAATTAAAAGCCTCAGCAAAGAAAACAGCTATTTAAACAGCCAGGTAAAGGATTTCTAGGGTCAGACTCTGGAACTCAAATATCTACACAGTTACAAAAGCAAATAACTGTACAGTTATGGTATAGCTGCTTTTATCACAAAGGTTGTTATACATAAATAGATTTCAATACATATTTTGTCCCCATCAAATTGCCATCGCATTGCTAAAGAGCAATAACATTCAGACCACAAAATTGAGTTATTTTTTTATAAGTAAAGTTAAGTAGACAGCAGCTGCAGGATTAATACATTCCCTTGATTTATTTTTTATTTACAGATGCACATTTTCATTAGCGGGGATTTGAACAGAATGGATTTTTACAACAAAAGCAATAGCAGCCCAATTCTGGCTTTTATACACAGATGGGCTTCTCTCTATCTCCTTGGACAGTTTTGAGTGTATCTTCTTCCAACACAACCCAGATGCGTCTATTTGTAATGTTCGGTTTGCAGCCTCGAGGCAGAGTACATAATTTCCCTCCCTAATCTGCAGAGCAAATCTCAAATGCAAACCGTTTTCTGTGTAGATGCAAGGAAGTCGTGGAGAGTTAGGCTGGAAATGCAAACAGAATTATTTTCCCCTTCCTCCTATGAAAATTAAGGCATTTCATGCCTCTGTGATGATTTCTTTAGTTATCTATCTACATTTGCTACAATGATTTCCTAAATGGCCTTAGGCTGTATTACTTCCCTTGGCCTTAGAAAACAATCAAATTTGTGTTGCAAGTGTCCCAGCCTGACTGTTCTGTTTGATCACAGTTATTAGACTATCCTCTAATGCACTGAAATGGTTATTGTTTTAGACTTTGAACCACAATAGTTATAAATAACCACAGATTCTCAAAATTTCTCACGTGTGGTATACATTCTCACTGACCAGTCTTATTTGTGTTGGTGCCTAAGAAATGTTTGCTTATTGAATAAAGCCACCATCTCTCATCACACAGCCCTGTCTTAGTTTTAGGGATGGTGCTGCTAAGACACCTTCAGGGCTATGGTTTAAAAGGGTGCTCTAACTGTGTTAGAATAGCAATACAGTATCCCATACTGTAAAGAAACACACAGAATGTGGTGCTACTGAACTAGCCAAGGCAGTAAACAGGCATCAACACAATCGATGGTGGATATCTGGAATGCTGGGTGGAGGCAGCAGTAACCAAAGTCTGCAGGACTTCAGGATTACAGAGTGCAGAGGGCATCTGAGCCCTAACCCCAAGATGTAGGCTCTACCTTTTTCCTTATGCTTATTCTTTACCAGGCTCTCAGAAAGACCAAAGGAAGTTAAAAGAACTGGAATGTCAAGCTAAGACTTGCCTACTCCATACTTTTATCCATATCTCCATGCCTAAAAAATTTAGGATCTTGATTGCAAAGAAAGACAAGAACAAAAACAACTGCAAAGTGACGAGGCATTTACCCTTGGCAAGCTTGCTAGCCCATTCTCTCAGGCACAACTTGTCACTTTCCCTGCCACATGCCTGTCCACATTTATGGACGAGTGGATTATCCCAGGCAAAGACAAATGCTCTTTAAATCTGAAACTATAAAATGTCTGTCTGTTGGACTACATTTCCCTGTTGTTTTATTAGGAGGGGGAGGGGGCATGGCAAGCAGAGTGACTGAAAAGTACAACAGTATCAGCCCATTCTATGCCAAAGATAGAAAAACAGCTAAAATCATGCTCAGAAGCACCAATGGTGGTTCTGACTCCAGAAAACCTGAATGAGCAATACACCTTTTAAACTACAGTAGTGAGAAAGAAAACTCAGTCCCCCATCCAAAGTCTATTGCACAGATAGAAGTCCTATCATCTCAAGTTTTAAGTAAGCTTCTAGGTAAAGATCTGTGCACCCAATTTCCACCCAGAGTGTACCTGCTAACAGTTCATCTGATTTCTTGATATCTGAAGTATCATAATATCACTCTGTTTCAAGAACCTGAGTGGTTAATTCACAAGGAAAGGTCCCTTCTTACCAAATCCTGCGGAAATGATCTTCTCTGAACTTTATCTTGATTTTAGATGCAGTATTTGTTGTGCAAAATTTATAGTCAGTGTTTGGTGCTTAGGTTTTATTTGTCCAATTTTTTAACTTAGCATGAGTTCTTCTGAGATTCACCTCTGTTTGGCTAAGGTAATCATAGAATAAAAACAAATATATAAATAAAAAGGACTTTTTTTCATAGAAATACTGACAAACCTTTAACTGGAATGGAGGGAGTTGTGCAGCCATAATAATAAAAGTAGCAAACGTTAGCAATCTGCTTCATAGCATGAAATAAAATGCATTTCAGTAAAAACATGAACACTGCTCCAACTGTAATTTTTCACACGGCTGTGATAAAAGAACGATAAAAGTGATAAGGCGTAACAATTCC
The DNA here is from genome assembly GCF_055505025.1 of Bos grunniens. Classification (NCBI taxonomy): domain Eukaryota; kingdom Metazoa; phylum Chordata; class Mammalia; order Artiodactyla; family Bovidae; genus Bos; species Bos grunniens. Next base: position 46,007,210 of record NC_141168.1, on the reverse strand, counting down.
TGAGTAAACACACATATAAAATGAAGTGAAAGCTCAGATCTAAAGTGGTTTGTTTTATTTGCAGATGCTAAACATACCATGGGTGATGCCTTAATTTTTTTTAACAGCTATCAATTTTACTCACTTGTACAATGTAATGGATGCTAGAGGCTCCCAAGAAACATGTTGCATTAAGAGAGATTCTCCCTCAGCCTGGACATTTGACATCTTGTCACTTTGTAACATTACATACTTTTGCATAGATATCCTATCTATACTGCTGCTTGATAAGAAAAAAATAATAGCAAAAGCAGTACCAATGAATCTTTCTCATAGAAAAAAAAATTTCATTTCCTTAAAAAATTATGTTATCCTGTCCCTGCCTCTTAAAAATCTGAGTCTTTCCCAAGGTAATAGAACACTTCTTTAGTCATTTGAATAAATGGATGTTTGTCCAACGAGAACAGTTATTTTCTAAAATAGAAACATTCCTTCTAGAATGTTCTTGGGGCAAATAAATGATGTTGAAAGTACATAAATGACAAAATGTACTCAGTGGAAAAAAAAGATGACTCAATATTTTCATAACTATTCATCACAATCTCTATAAAATACTCTATGGCCTTTGGATCAAGGCACAGTTAGAGAACAGAGATAAATCCCAAACTGATTATTTTTCCCTTAGAATAAACAGCTACTCTCCCACTGACATTAAGTCTGTGAACTATTACTCTCAGTAGCCACAAAATTGGAGAAGGCAATGGCACCCCACTCCAGTACTTTTGCCTGGAAAATCCCATGGATGGAGGAGCCTGGTAGGCTGCAGTCCATAGGGTTGCTGGGAGTCAGATATGACTGAGCGACTTCACTTTCAGTTTTCACTTTCAAGCATTGGAGAAGGAAATGGCAACCCACTCCAGTGTTCTTGCTTGGAGAATCCCAGGGACGGGGGAGCCTGGTGGGCTGCCGTCTATGGGGTCACACAGAGTCAGACACGACTGAAGCGACTTAGTAGTAGCAGTAGTAGTAGTAGTAGCCACAAAATACATGCTAACCTGTGGCTCTCACCTAATCGCCTTTACCCTTGAACTGGTACACAATATTTATTCATCCATTTTTTCATCCATTTTTTTTTCTCCAGCATATATCAAAGCACATCCAATGGGTGAAGGAGCTGTAGAGACCTATGACTTCCTGCACTGTTGTGGCAGAGCTACCTGTTCAACAAAATCTGGGTTCCTATCCCATAGGGTCTAGGGAAGCATCTTCTGTGTATGCATGAAAGTTGGCTCAGTCATGTCCAACTTTTTGTAACCCCCTGGACTGTAGCCTACCAGGCTCCTCTGTTTATGAGATTCTGCAGGCAGGAATACTGGAGTGGATAGCCATTCCCTTCTCCAGGGAATCTTCCTGACCCAGGGATTGAACCCAGGTCTCCTGCATTGCAGGCAGATTCTTCTCCCTCTGAACCACCAGGGAAGCCTGTTATATTATATTTCCTGGGCTTTCTTTGCATCTGGCCATGGACAGATGACTACAGAGTGCATAAACTCTTCGGGGCCCCTGGTTAAGAAGCAAATGCTTTCTTTCTACTCTCTCTTGGCCTTACTTGGTGTCCTTGGAAATTATATACTGAAGAGGGAAATTTGCCTAGAGATGGAAAGAGGCTGGTTGCTACATCACCATACAGAAGACTGCCTGCCAGAGACCACACTTAAGTATTGTAAGAGTGAAAGTAAACTTCAGTTGTGTTAAACTATAGGGTTAGCCAAAAAGTTCATTCAGCTTTAAGTAAAACTAAAAGGTGTATTTTTCAGATTCACCAAGAACTTTATTGAATAATGTATTTACTAACTGAATGAACTTCTTGCCAACCCAATATTTTTATTTAAGGACTTATGTGTTATGATAATTAACACTAGCATATATAGGAATCTTTTTCTCAGGATCTTACCTTTAATAAAAGAGATGATTTATTGTTGTTGCTGTTCAATAACTCAGTCGTTATTCAATAACTCGAACTCTTTGTGACCCCATGGACTGCAGCACACCAGACTTCCCTGTCCTTCACCATCCCCTGGAGTTTGCTCAGACTCATGTCCTTTGAGTCAGTGATGCCATCCAATCACCTCATCCTCTGTCACCCCCTTCTCCTCCTGCCCTAAATCTTTCCCAGCATCAGGGCCTTTTCCAATGAGTCAGCTCTTCACATCAGGTGGCCACAGTACTGGAGTTTCAGCTTTAGCACTAGTCCTTCCATTGAATATTCAGGGTTGATTTTCCTTGGGATTGACTGGTTTGATCTTCTTGCTATCCAAAGGACTCTCAAGAGTCTTCTCCAGCATCACAGTTTGAAAGCATAAGTTCTTTGGCACTCAACCCTCTTTATGGTCTGGCTGTCATATCCGTACGTGACTACTGGAAAAACCACAGCTTTGACTATACAGTCCTTTTCCAGCAAAGTGATGTCTCTGCTTTTTAATATGCTGTCTAGGTCTCTCATAGCTTTTCTTCCAAGGAGCAAATGTCCTTCAATTTCATGGCTGTAGTCACTGTCCACAGTGATTTTGGAACCCAAGAAAATAAAGTCTGTCACTGTTTCCATTGTTTACCCATCTATTTGCTATGAAGTGATGGGACCAGATGCCACGATCTTAGTTTTCTGAATGTTGAGTTACTTCAAATCATTTTTGAGAAAAAAATGAGACATATTTATACAAGGTAATAAGGCAAGTCGGATATGACTGAAGCGACTTAGCATGCATGAATGCATTGGAGAAGGAAATGGCAACCCACTCCAATATTCTTGCCTGGAGAATCCCAGGGACAGAGGAGCCTGGTGGGCTGCCATCTGTGGGGTCGCACAGAGTTGGACACGACTGAAGCGACTTAGCAGCAGCAGCAATAAGGAAAGTAACCCCAAATTATACTTTAGAATATCATCAACATAGCGAGAAAAAGATCTGGGTTTCAAAGAAGAGCAGGATCAGTTAAATCTAGAGCTATTGGAAAAGGCCCCATGGAGAAAATGCCTTTTAACTTGATTTCAAAGGATGGATAACAGTATGACAAGTAAGAAATGAAGCTGAAGGCATTTCAGGCTGAGGGAACTGTGTGATCAAGAGGGAGGAAATAAAGTGTAATGATGTAGAAAAAGCCAGTATCTGCATAAAGAATTATAGCCTGCCCAAAAGCAACTGTGAAATGGTTAATCTGAACCTCCCAGGTTGCTATAGTTCAGCACTTACTGATAACCTAACATGTACATTATAAAGCCACGGCTTTGGCATTGTGGAGGGGACGACATGTACTGGGGAAGGTTACCTCAACTTAAAAGTTTTTCTCTTCTTTCCAAAAATCCAGGTACTAGAATGTCTCTATTACCATTGTAGATAATGAGAGAGTGATACAAGAATTTCAAAGATCTGAAAGGTCACAGACAGAGAGAGACACAAAGCACATACCCACTGAGTGCCAGTGTCAAAATGGAAATGCTTCCTCTAGAAATTAACATTTCTCAAGAAGCATGATGAAAGAGACAGAAATCCTCCAATCCCCAAAATGCATGCATCTGTAGACTTGTCAGCAATAATTGGGCAAATACTGCTATACCTATGACACAGCTTGCTTCAGCTTTATGAATAAAATTTAAAACTCTGATCTTAAAATTCAAAGATCTGATAAATAAGCATTCTTTCAGAGACTGATAGATCACAAAAAGTGACTAGAAAACCAAGATGAGTTAGAAAAGGGAATACTTATGGCTAAGGAATCCCCCAACCTTATTTTGAAGGGATTGAAAGTTAAGATCAGAATCCTACTATAAAACACTTATTCTTCAATGTTGTTCTATGCTTGAGATGATATAGAAAACTATGAATAATTTTCATTCCATGGTATAAACACACTCATTCTTTTAGGAATTTTTTAATTGACAAATGAAGGACTATTCAACAAATGACACTTATCTAGAAAACACTACATTTTAGTTTACGGGCAGAACTGCCCATTACAGACAAATGTCCATTGGCAAATTACTCCAGTTCTCTACAAAAGCCTAGATAGGTCTTGTCCACAAAAAGAGAATTTTCTCCTTTCTTCATGGTCCATTTTTGCAAGGGTGCAGAAGAGACCCACTATTATGGACTGAATGTCTCCCCAAAATTCATATGTGGAAACCCTACATCTCATGTGACAGTGTTAGTAAGTAAGGCCTTTGGGAGGTAATTTGAAACAGAGGAACTCTTGAGGGAGAAGTCCCCATAAATGGGATTAGTGCCCTTTTAAGAGTCAGGAAAGAGCTTGCCTACAACCTCTGTTCTCTTCAATGTGTGGACACTCTGAGAAGTTAGCAGTCTGCAACCTGGAAGAGGGTTCTCACCAGAACTCAACCATGCCACGCCATGATCATGGACTTGCAGCCTCCAGAACTGTGAAAAACAAATGTCTGCTGTTTATAAGCCATTCAGTCTTTGGTATTTTGTTATAGCAGCCCAAACTAAGATACCTATACGAATTTAAACCAGTTCCTACTGTCTCCTGTTTGGAAGTTTGAATTACAGAGCCTGACTCTAAGAAAAGAAATATATTTCCTTGCTTCTGCTTGCCTGTTTAAAGACATGAATAGTTTTCAAAATTTTTCAGGTGTCTTAGTGTCTTGCGTTGTCTGTTTAGCTTCTCTTGGGCTAGAGTATAGAAGTCTCATTTCCAAGACAGCACTGTGTGAAAAAAAAAAGAGAGAGAGAGAGAGAAAACTGTGAAGAAAAGGTGTGGGGCAAGCAAATGAATCAAACTTAACAGCTTCCTTCAACAGCTTAGTAGCAGCTCTGTGTGCCCAGGACTAACCATGCCAATACCGATTTTCATTGCCAAGTGACTCCTTCCTCCTCACTGTCTCCCCTTCTTTTCTCATTATCCTCTTCTTCCCATCCTGTGCTGCAATAATTCACAAGAGAAGTTTTGGATAAATGTATTTATGCTTTAAAAAGAAATTTTCATTTAAACTGATGCAAACGTCAAAGGATGACAAAAACATCCCCTTTCTACACAGATGAGTATCTCTTTTTCCACTTTAAAACATTTTTTCAGAAAATCTAAAATACATGAGGCTGGAGATTCTTTTGGAGATAGCAAAGAAAGGAGATGTACTCTGTGCTTATAAGAGAAAATTTGTCTTAAACCTACCTTCTTTCTACACTGGAAAACAGCTGAAAAACAAATTAGCACAGGGCATATTCTTAAGAGCATTTTCCTTGAAAAGATAACAACTTAATTCAAAAACCTAAGCCTGAATCAGACTTTTTTCTTGATGCTCTCTTACTTCATATGCTTCCCTGAGCCTTCTCTCCTATCCAAACCACCTTCCCCAGTTCATCCTCCATGGAGTCACAAGAACAGGCCACATGAAAATACAGCTTTTAAAGCATCACTCCCTGGTTAAATTAAATCAACAGTACCTAATGCCAGTTTTAGGAAAGCACACAACTCACTATATTATCTCTTACTATGCCAACCTCATTTCTTCTCTCTCACCTTACACTCCAGCAATAATGACTTACTTTGATTCATATTAATGTACCATAGCATTTCATGCTCACCATTTATTCATTCACTCTGTTTGCAATGAGTGGAATGAACACTTGGTGCACTCCTGTTCATCTTCCAAACCCTTTGTATCAGTCAGAGTTGAAATGAAACAGAAACTACTCTGCATATCAGACAGGAAGGCATCTAATGCAAGGAATGAAGTGCCAACGAAACTGTTGAAAGGATTAAAGGAACACAAGTCAGGGGCCACCAATAAGCTTTCAGGTCACAACACTGCAGGTTTGATCCAGAGTTTGGGAGCTGCTGCTAACAGTTACAGGTCGGAAAGCTACAAGAACTACCATCTATATCATACCTACCCACACAGTCAAGGGTGATGACCGGGTGGTGAAACAAGGAGTGTGAATACTATAAAAAATAATGTTTGCTGGATCCTTGTATGTCAGATGCCATCAGAGCAAAAGGAAAAATGACTCTATTCTCTCCTTCTCTGCAAATTTTTCACTAGAGCATTTCATTACACTTTTTAGCCTTCCAACCCCTATAGAGTATAGGGACATGGATGAGGAGGAAACAGGTGCAAGGATCAGTAGATAATACGGGCTTCCCAGGTGGCGTAGTGGTAAAGAATCCACTGGGCAATGCAGGCGATGCAGGAGACATGGGTTTGATCCCTGGATGGGGAAGATCCCCTGGAGAAGGAAAGGCAACCCACTCCTGTATTCTTGCCTGAAACATTCCACAGACAGAGGAGCTTGGCAGGCTACAGCCCATGGGGTCTCAAAGAGCCAAACATAACTGAGCAACTGAGCGCACAGCAGTAAATAATATTAGGAATCGTATCCTCTGTCAAGCCCTTCTTTGGACCTTCCACCCCTAAAAGTCTTGGGTGATCATTTCCTCCACCATATTCCCTCTGTTCTTTACTAAGCATACTATTCTATTATCTTAGTAGTCTTACCATATTTCAAAATATGTGGATACACATATAGTTCATATATTATAAATGCCCAATCATTATTTTATTCATCTTTCTTAAATCCTTAGTGCCTAGCATAGTCTCTGACACATAATATATCTCCATATTTTATTTCAAATATTATTAAGTAGCACTTTAATTTACAAAAATATTAACTTAGGAAAGTGAGATTTTCAGTTTCAAGATTTTCAGTTTCAATCTCCTCTTCAATAGATTCAAAGAATACAGAGTTGGAAAGCAGTGACATTGAACTCTCTTGAGATTTCCGCAAATTCTTTTTTCCACAGAAGAATAATATCTTAGGATGTTATTCAATTAAAATGCAAATTTGAGGATTCTTTGGTTCTAGTAGATATTCTACTCATTGTACTCTCCAGTGATCAATTTTCTCTTCCCAACAGAGGATAGAAAATCAGGCATTTTATTGCACTTATTTAAATTATATTTCATTTATGCATTGGGTTAAACAACCTCTGGGCATGCTTATAAGCCTCACTAGTAAAAACACAGCAAGCAATTTGAATTTATGTTCTAATATAGATTAAGTATCAAAAGAATATTCAAATAAGATTCAGAATATATCTTTATATTCCACTCACAATAATTTCTTTATTAGAGTGTGGAGAGTAAGGAAGAATGTCTGTGTCTAGCTTCTTATATCTCTGGAGTAGGACAGATCAACTTCTACAACATGCTTAAGTACAGTCCAGTGATTCTTAACCACCAAATCATAGGTTAAACAAACAAAAAAAAAATCCTAGAGACATATGATACTCCTTTGGATTCCATACAAATACCCAGTTGTCCACTGGAGGTGTGATTAAGGGGGAAACTAAGATGTAATAAAACTAGCAACACCTTTTTAAATACCAAGCTAGAAATGTTTTGTGTAAAATTATGTCACAGAGAATATTAAATGGCCAAAGATGAATTTACCTTTTAGTTTCACTTAAATTCAGTAATAAGAATCAAAAGTAAAATGAGACTACTCTAGAGAAAAATTAAGAGCAGACATTGCAGTTATCAGTAGAGAAATTAACTGCAGAGGCTATAACTTTCATCATTGGCTCTCAAGTAATTTTAAGTGCTTCCCCTGACCTTTACAAATGAAGAAAATGAGGTACTGAGAGCTTGTGCAGAGAATATCAAAGAAGCAGAATTCATCAGTGTTATGATCTAAATGTTTGTGTCCTCCCAAAATTCATATATTGAAACCTTAACCCCCACTGTAGCTGAATTTGGAGATAGGACCTGTATGGAAGCAGTTGAGGTTAAAGGAGGTCATGGGGGCACTGGTTTAGGAGAAGGTGGAAGTTGATTTGATTGGATTAGTGTCCTTATACGAAGAGACGCCAGAGAGCTCCATCTCTCTCTTCCTGCATCACAGAACAGCCATATGAGGACATAGTGAGAAGGCAGCCATCTGCAAGCTAGAAAGACAGCCCTCTTCAAAACCAACAAAGCAGGCACCATGATCTCAGATGTCCAGCCTCCAGAACTGTGACAGAATATATTTCTGTTGTTTAAAATGGCCAGTCTGCGATATTTTGTTACGGCGGCTTAGCAGACTAATACAATCGGCAAGCCAACCAAGATCCTTCTTCGTTCCTGCTCTCATCTATACACAGATACCATACAGTGACCAAAAAGCTGAAGGCCTAGGACACAGCACAGAAAAAGCAGGTGCAAAGTACTAAAATTCTTAGGCACTGCTGTTAAGGAAAATGCCAAACATGTACTTTGTTCCTCTGACATGTCTCACTTAAGGCTACTCATGATATAGACATTTAGATAAAATAATACAGATAAAATTAATGTTACACTGATTACACATGCATAAGAATGTTGCAGCAAGGCCACCACAGTGTGATTTAGCCACCCAAGAAAACCCAGGCCAGATGTCTTTGTTCAGAGCACTGGATGACAGATATAGAAATGGGATTCTAGGTTCATGAGAACACAAACCCCACTACATATTACTGTGGTATTTTCTGTATATAATGTGTTTAAAATTGTTCTAAATCTTGGCATTGGAGTTAATAATAATAAGTAATATCTTCCAAGTCATTTTTATAAACTAAATCTAGGAAGTGGAAACATCCTCACCATTAATCAAATTAATACTTGAAGGTAATGGATCCATCATTTTCTGGAAAAAAATAATTTTGTGTAACTAGTAAAGGCTATATTCCACTTAAATTGGTTTCCTTGCCCTGTCTACCTTCTGTCAAGCTTTTGACCACTTATAAGGACTGCTCTCAGATCTAAGCTATGATCTAAAGTTAAAAACTCTAAATTCAGGACAATGGCATTGAAACATGTATAATATCATGTATGAAACGAGTCGCCAGTCCAGGTTCAATGCACGATACTGGATGCTTGGGGCTGGTGCACTGGGATGACCCAGAGGGAGGGTATGGGGAGGGAGGAGGGAAGAGGGTTCAGGATGGGGAACACAGGTATACCTGTGGCGGATTCATTTCGATATTTGGCAAAACTAATACAATATTGTAAAGTTTAAAAATAAAATAAAATTAAAAAAAAATAAAGATAGCTCAAAAATAAATACCTTAAAATACCTTTAAATGATTGTTCGTATTGTGCTAATATAAAGCTCTTATCTCTCACCTCCAGATCTAACGTAACACAAGCTTATGCTTTGACCCACATAGTGCAAGAGAACACTGGGGTTATCTTTACGGAACACAGGTCACACAACCAAAAGTGATTTCAAACTAAAAGATTTTAAATCTTTTATTTGTGTTTGTCAAACATGGTGGAAAAGAAAAAGATATAGCGACATCGTTTTCATCACCATTTTCCTTTTCTATTGCTGCTCTCACGTAATGATTGTGCTCCAACCTAGTCCTACCCCACAACAGCAAAAACTTCTAAAAGTTTCTCACCAGTTTCACTTTTCTAATTCTCCCGCGCAAAACCTCAAATATTGATGGTCCAACATAGTCCACTTTGGAAATCCTATAAGGGGAAGAAATGGAGCAAATCAAGTCAGAATATATTTGAAGTGAACAGCAAGGAGAAATTCAAGGAAATTACACCAGATGACTTACAGCCTTCTGTTCTTGTTAACCCTGTGGAGGGTGCATGGTGCTAAAGTTCTTTGCCTCTGTAGATTGAGGGCTCCAAATGCAGCTATCTCTTATAACAGTGATAGCCTCTCTGCAAGACGCAACATTTTTCTAGCACTAATAAGACAGAATGGGGATTCTGAACTTATTTTTGCAAAGAAAGTTACATCCATTTAGAGTGGTAGCTTTCATTTGTGTGTCTCTACGACACCTCCAAGTACCACTGTAACATCTTCTGCCATCTTCTCCAGCAGTAAATCACAGAAGATATTGCTGTTTACTCACTTCTCACTCAGCATGGTGTCAGTCATATTCACTCAAATTCACAGACTTAAGAATCAGGAGACAGAGTTATAGTTCATTTTTTGTCAACAAATTCATGATAATTTGTGGGAAGCAGTGTTTGTGCTCAGCTTCACAAAGACTAAAAAAAGGAAAAAATTGCCTCTTCCACCTTTCACTAAATCACATATATGAAGTACCTAAAATATATATAAAATGAGAAACAGAGTGCACATACATTAAGTAGTCATTGGTTTTTTGCTTGAAATATAAGGCAAAACTATATGGAACATAAAGAATGATAGAAAGAATAAAATTCATAGCAGTTGAGGCAAAATAAGCAATATCATTCCCAAGAGAAATGAACATGTCAAATAACCAAGGAAGATGGGAGAGAAATTATTACAGCAAGAAAAGAAAAAGAGCTGAAACTAAAATGTTGAATGCCAAGACACCTAAGAATAATGAAGAGGAAAAGGGTCTAGTGTTAATAAATCCCAGCTAGCATTTCCAGAGTAGAAGGTTTAACAGTTTTTTGTCATTTTAGTTTTAACCTTTTATTGAATTACCCATAGAAGGTTCTTATCCCAAAACAGATAATTTTTACACAAATCAAACCCATGACAGTTTATGCCACCATCCCCAAATTCTGAAAATCTCTCCATTTAAGAAAGAAAAACAAAATGCATCACAACTGCTTCTGATGATCTCAAACAATGGATCATTTTTATTTTACTTCACTTTGTTTTGTTTTCACATCAAGGTGTCGAACCAAAAATTAATCATAGGACCTTGCCAGGTATATTTTAATTCTCTCTGAAAGGATAAAACAGCCAACCCATAATAAGGCTTGGTCAAGGCGAAGTATAGCTACAGTTGCTATGGCATAGTTGGGAAAGCCACCTCAATCCTTATCATTGCTCACAGACAGCAATAAAGTTCAAAAACACCGCTATCTGAGTAATAGCTAGTCAGCACATCACTCTTTACTGCAGAATGTTGTCCTTCATCAGTGTTAATCCCAAATCAGTTGGTTAGGACACAGCCCCAGTTATAACCCGTGTGCTTTCTGCTCCAATGTGTTAAAAACACTTTTCAATGTGTTACACACTGTTTTCTTATCTCCTCCTCCACCTCGATTTACAGGATAGAATGGCAAAAATCAGTTAGAAACCTCAACTTATACACAACTACTTGGAAATCATTTCTTTGATGCTAATGTAGTTATCAGTGAAAATGACGGTTTAAGAAAAAAAACCTATGCTCACTTTGGTGGGGAAAAAAGAAATACTCTCATGAGCTATGTTCAAGTACAATAGAAAGGTGGAAAAGAAAGAATTGAAATTCTTTTGTAGATAACCTGAGAATTAGACAAACCTAGACAGCATATTAAAAAGCAGAACATTACTTTGCCAACAAAGGTCCATATAATCAAAGCAATGGCTTTTCCAGTAGTCAGTGTATGGATGTGAGTGCTGAACCATAAAGAAATCTGAGAGCCTCAGAATTGATGCTTTTGAACTGTAGTGTTGGAGAAGACTCTTGAGAGTCACTTGGACTGCAAGGAGATCAAACCAGTGAATCCTTAAGGAAATCAACACTGAATATTCCTTGGAAGGACTAATGCTGAAGCTGAAGCTCCAATACTTTGGCCACCTGATGCAAAGAACTGACTCATTAGAAAAGACAGTTCTTTCCTGATGCTGGGAAAGATTGAAGACAGGAGGAGAAGTTGACGACAGAAGATGAGATGGTTGGATGGTATCGCCAACTCGATGGACATGAGTTTGAGCAAACTCCGGGAGATGGTGAAGAACAGGGAAGCCTGGCATGCTGCAGTCCATGGGGTTGCCAAGAGTCAGATATGACTGAGTGACTGAATTGAACTGAACTGAACTGAAAGAAGAATATTTATAAATGGGGCCTTAGAAAAGTGCTAATAACCCCATCACTCTCTCACAGTACATGAGTATCAAACTCTAACTTTTCAAAGGAAAAATAAAAGTACTGAGAGGTTATTAACACCAATGAAATGCAACATTCATACTTAAGAATTTAAGTAACCAAAGGCAAATCCAAGACTTGAAATCCATTCCAGGCAATAATCATCAATGAGTTAAGAAGTCATCACTAAGTTCCAGTGATGCACCATGTCAGAGGTGCACCACAAAGGGATATCCATTGTCCAACTGCCACTCCCTCTAAATCCCTCCCTCACCTTCTACTGCAGCCTAGGCCACAATATGAGGGTCCTTGTAGGCTAGCGTCACCATTACATTCTTAGGATTAATTATGAGTCAACAAAATTTAAGTAGGGAATTCCTGCAGATTGATATCATTGAAGAACATTATTCCACTTGGGTTAAAAGTAGAAAACAAACCAAAAAAAGTAGAAAACATGCTTTTATTTATTCTGTGTGACATCAAACAAAAAACAGAGCAGTACTGAGTCCAAGAAACTCTGCAGCTAGGATGGGGAAACATTACAATTGAGCAAAATACCATGGCTGGCAAATTCTGAACACAGAAGCAGGAAAAGGGGCAATAGAAAATCAAGAACATCAGGTTGGCCCACAGACAATCAGGATGATAGGGAGGGATAGCAAACAAGAAAAGTGGGGACTGGTTTTTGTGGAGCCAGAAAATCACGACTCAGAAAAATACAGTATTTTTTCATAATATCCAAGAACAAGCACTGCAAGTCAAGTTGGATATTCAGATTGGACAAACAATTTGCTCAAGGACAAGAAACAGAGGATTAATTATATTGTAGGTAAAGTAGTAGCAGCAATTTATTTATCTCATCTGATCTATGAATCAGTGTGGTTTGTGCGTACAAATAGTTCTGCTGGTTAAGGTATCCCTGTCAAGCCCGTGATAACTACTTTGGTTTTGCAAATAAACACATTGCTTTGACTACCAGTATTAAACGAGGTTGGTTTCTTTATTTTCTGTATAAGTTCAGTACACATATTTCTCACTCAGTTAAAAAAAATTATGGCAGGACCTCAGATGGAAAGGCAAGTTGGTACAGGTCGTGGGGTAAAGCACCATAACTGAGAACATCGTACACCAAGGCAAGCACGGAAGCAAGAAAGAAGTGGGGGAAGGCAGGGAGGATCAGGCAGATGGAGACAGCAGTATCTCTGTAGTCACAATTTTCCTTCACAAAGCCTTCAAATAAATGCCCATTATGTCCAGTCTGCAAACATAATCTCTCAGTAAATCCAAATCAGACAGTTTTCTTCCAACACTGGAACAGATCATGGTTTCTTCCACTGAGCCCCAGATTAAGGTCCTGGACTGCAATAAGGGATGATGTTATACAAAAACATCTATGCAACGCACACTCAGCTCATCTAGACGCTCACACTTTGGAAGCTAAACCTGAATGATGGAGGTTTCATTCTCACTTCATTCTCACCATCAGTGTCATCTTCTTCCCACAGAGGTGAGGACGAGGATTTTTCTTAAATTTTCTCTGACAACAGAGTTGAATTTTACTAAACTATATGAAAAGACTCCAACTAGATTAGAAGATAAATGCAACAAGCAAGAACCTCTATAGGGAGAAAATGTCCCCAATAACCTATGTCATTGTGTGGTTATTACGGGGTATGTAAAATCATGGGTCATATTTTTGTACAGAAAATAGAATAGAGGGTTGAGAATTTGGACGTGATTACATCTCAGAGACAGAATATGTTAAGAAGAGAATGAGCTTTAGAGCTAAATTGACTTAAGGTTAAATAGTAGATCTCAGACTCCCTGTGTTCCATGAGAGATTTTAGGCAAGTTACATAATTTCCTTGTTCTTCACTTATCTTATCTGTGCCAGTGAAATATTGGGGGCAGGGGGTGGGCAGGGGGATACAGATAAGTAACACATTAGAAAATACACAAAATATATACCATAGCTTAATCCCTGAAATGTATCAACTATTGTTTTCCACATTAGTCTCCCCTCAGCTCCTATTCCAGTGCTATTCTTTCTTTACTGAAATTTCAGAGACTGTCATTTTAATTTTCTAATACTTGCTACAATGTTTGCAATGGCTTAGGCACCATGTACAATTTATGAAATCTTGTTATACTTTCAAACCTTTTTATATCAAAAATTTTAATTCATTTTCTTCAAAAACTTCTCAAAACCTCTTAGCTATTAACTATAAAGCAAATAAAAGTGGGAGAGAACAAAGCAATTCAATAAAAATTGGATTTACTTTTTAAAAAGAAAGGTTTTAATCTTCTTAATTGGCCCTTTGATGTAGATAATTTCCAAGAGTGGGACATTTTATAGACTAAAAAGACCATGTTAAAATCTTTCCTTAGACTAATCAAGATTTAGTGATCCTTTAGAACAGAAATCATTAAAAACAGCAAAGAGAAAAGAGGTATTAGATGTGCAAGATCAAGGTCTCCAACATATTAAAATTAGCAATGAAGGACTACAAATTCTAGGAAATGGAAGATAACATTTTCACTGCACATTTCTTTAGATGATAAAGAGCACTGAATCAATATATCATTGAAGAGATTGTTATTTTGTACAAACTGAAGGTTGGTGCAGGTCATTCTCACAAAAGCAAACAGAACTTGTTAATTTAATCCAACAGACTTGGCAGTGAAACCAAACAGGAATTTAATCAGCTGGAGAAGGTGGTGAGCGTCTCTGAAAATTGAATGATCGCTGTGCAAACAGTAAATATCACTATGGAAGGGCAAGGAAAGAAAAAGAGTGCTTTTCTCATGGTTTTCATTGAGTTCATCAAACATAATAAATGACTCCAAACAAACCATTTCCAGGACTGCAACAATGACTTAATGTTACTTGTACTAGAAAGTTAAAATTTATAGTTTTCCAATCTCTCACCTTTCTTAAATACTTTTTTCAAGCTGCAAGGTTATAAAATGAAGGATTAAGTGTCTTATATTCCAAGACAGCAGCTGACTTCTCAGTTTCTCAACTCAACATAATCTGACAGCACTCTGACACAAAAGTGAAGGCTTTTTATTATAGAGACTAACACAGAGATAAGGCTAAGATGTACCATTAGTTGAACAATCATTGCTTTAAACATCTTCAAAACTAAGAGCATTTTTAAAGGCGATATATTGTTGCCAAAGCAAAAATAAAACTTACTTACTGCCTCCCTTGCACTTAAATGAAATTAGCATCATTCTATTCAGAATCTTTCCCACTTCCTGTTATCACAGAGTTTTCACTGTGCCTTGTCCTTTTCTTTCTCATTTCAGCCTCTACCCTATTTGCAGGTTTTCCTCATTTCTAATCTCTTTGAAACCGTTTTGAAAGCATAACCTTTTAGAAGTCTCATGCTGAGGGCATGTAAGTGTACACTATATCCAAAATAAAAAGACAACAGCTATGAAAACATAGTGTTCTCATCAAATAAGTAAATTTATTACCAAAAGGAACCTCAATAAACAAATGTCAATTGGTATTTCCCAAAAGTAACTAACAAAAATACATCATGTGATAAAGTGCCAAAAAAGACATTTCAAAGTCTCATGGAAGATAATTTTAATGTTCAGTTATTAAAAGTAAGTGAAAAACTTATTTGGAAACTCTAGAAAACGGTTTTGTAGCTTCATGGAAAACTAGACCAAGAGATAATGAGCTAATGAAGAACTGTATTATGTTAAGCTACTGAGAAGAATTAGAATGATTGGGAAAATCAGAAACTACTATTTCAAAAGCATGTAGACAGAGACTAGATGGAAAATCTTAGCTTTAATAAAAATGGAGTGATACTTTTTCATAACTTTGTCTAAAAACAGATACACATTTATTTATTTCTAGTCCAGTTTTAATACTATCTTGAATCATTTCTCTCTCTCCATATTTCATCTCCCAAAGGAACAGAATATTCTTTTATGTGTATATACTTGCACCATCTTCTCTTATTATTTATACAGTCTATGTCATTTATACAGTGGCAGACTGTATAAATCATAATAAATGTATAATATGATAAATCATAGCAGTAATACCATACCACTGCATGACAAAAAAATACAATAACTTGAATGTTAGAAACTGTGCCTAGTGAACTAATTGATCCGGAAGAAGAGATGGCTAGTCATTATGTTGGAAGTCAGAACACTGAGTGTTTCTAACAGCACATGACAAAGTCAAAGGCGAAAAAATAATATAAAAGGGAACTTACCATTTGGAAGCAGAATTTAAAGAAAGTTACTGGATTAGAAAACAAACCTATCCAGTGAGCAAGATTCCAAAATTAAGAAAAAGGCCTCAAGCAAATCAAAGCTGTGGGTATTTGACCTCAGGAAGGTGGAACCTGATAAGATTCTCTCAGACAGATAAAGAACTTCTAATAACATTAAGGGCACTACCCTACAACATACCATTCAGTTCAGCTCAGTCACTCTGTCGTGTCCGACTCTTTGTGACCCCATGGACTGCAGCACTCCAGGCTTCCCTGTCCATCACCAACTCCGGGAGCTTACTTAGACTCATGCCCATCGAGTTGGTGATGCCTTCCAACCATCTCATCCTCTGTCACCCCCTTCTCCTCCTGCATTCAATCTTTCCCAGCATCAGGGTCTTTTCCAAGGAGTGGGTTCTTTGTATCAAGTGGCCAAACTATTGGAGTTTCAGCATTAGCATCAGTCCTTACAATGAATATTCAGGACTGATTTCCTTTAGAATGGACTGGCTGGATCTCCCTTCAGTCCAAGGGACTCTCAAGAGTCATCTCCAACACCACAGTTCAAAAGCATCAATTATTTGGTGCTCAGCTTTCTTTATAGTCAAACTCTCACATCTATACATGACTACTGGAAAAACCATAGCTTTGACTAGACAGACTTTTTCTGGCAAAGTAATGTCTCTGCTTTTTAATATACTGTCTCAGTTCAGTCGCTCAGTTGTGTCCAACTCTTTGTGACCCCATGAACCACAGCATGCCAGGCCTCCCTGTCCATCACCAACTGCCAGAGTTTATCCAAACTCATGTCCATTGAATTGGTGATGCCATCCAACCATCTCATCCTCTGTCATCCCCTTCTCCTCCTGCCCTCAATCTCTCCCAGCATCAGGGTCTTTTCAAATGAGTCAGCTCTTCGCATCAGGTGGCCAAAGTATTGGAGTCTCAGCTTCAACATCAGTCCTTCCTATGAATATGCTAAGTTGGTCATAACTTTTCTTCCAAGGAGCAAGCATCTTTTAATTTCATGGCTGCAACATACTGATGCACAGAAATGGTGGTAGTGGTGGTAGTTTAGTTGCTAAGTCATGTCCGACTCTTATGATCCCATGAACTGTAGCAGGCTCCTCTATGCATGAGATTCTTCAGACAAGAATACTGAAGTGAGTTACCATTTCCTCCTCTATGCACAGAAACACAGGTCTGAAAAAAAATTACAGTTTGACTTTGGGGGTGTGTGGTAAACCCCGATAAGATTTGAAGAAAATACACAGTCATTAAGATAGCTGTCGGAGAAGGCAATGGCACCCCACTCCAGTACTCTTGCCTGGAAACTCCCATGGACGGAGGGGCCTGGCAGGCTGCAGTCCATGGGGTCACGAAGACTTGGACACAACTGAAGTGACTTAGCAGCAGCAGCAGCAAAACAGCTGTACCAGTAAAAGTACAGTAAAAGCCCCCTGTTTGTACTAAAAAGGACTAAGTAATTCAAATGAAAAAAAAAAGATTAATGGGCTGCGAGTTTTACATTGGCAAAAAGCAGACTGGGAAAATAACTCAGCTACAAAGACAGACTATTTTTGTAAAAAAAAAAGGGAAGATCTCATAGGATTGAACCAAGAGTTGAGAACAATGGACAGAGAATCAATTCACTGGGGTTAAGAGTCTCTCATCAGGAAACATTCTTGGCTCTTAGAAAAGGAAACCTGGCAACATGTACCTAGATTTCAGAATTTCATGGGCAGATGACTGCTGTGTATGTCTATCCCTTTTTGAATGTCAAAGTCTACTACTTTGTCCAATTTCACCACTACATGTTGTGTTAAAAATACTTAGCCTCTTCTTTCACAGGTTTCTGGATCAAGAAGAGTCATAACCAAGGAGTTGCACTGAACAAACCTCATCCATGTCTGGACTTGTTTTAGATGATGAAATCCTCGACTTCAAGGATGAAATAAATGTAAAGTTACATATGAATTATTATTCCCAGAGGGTACCTTATGGCTGTTGTTCAGCTTCTGGTCAGTTTAGTCGCTCAGTCATGTCCAACTCTTTGTGACCCCATGGGCTGTAGTATGCAAGGCTTCCCTGTCCATCACCAACTCCTGGAGCTTGCTCAAACTCATGTCCATTGAGTTGGCGATGCCATCCAACCATCTCATCCTCTGTCATCTCCCTCTCTTCCTGCTTTCAATCTTCCCCAGCATCAGGGTCTTTTCTAGAAAATTGCTTCTTTGCATCAGGTAGCCAAAGTATTGGAGCTTCAGCTTCAGTCCTTCAATGAATATTCAGGACTGATTTCCTGTAGGATTGACTGGTTGGATCTCCTTGCAGTCCAAGGGACTCTCAAGAGTCTTCTCCAACACCATAGTTCAAAAGCATCAATTCTTTGTCACTCACCTTTCTTTATGGCCCAACACTCATATCCATACATGACTACTAGAAAAACCATAGCTTTGACTATACGAATCTTTGTCAGTAAAGTCAAGTCTCTGCTTTTTAATATGCTGTCAAAGTTTGCCATAGCTTTTCTTCCAAGGAGCAAGTGTCTTTTAAATTCATGGCTGCAGTCACCATCTGCAGTGATTTTGGAGCCCCCCAAAAAATAATGTCTGTCACTGTTCTCGTTGTTTTCCCATCTACTTGCCATGAAGTGATGGGACCAGATACCATGATTTTAGTTTTTCACTGTTGAGTTTTAAGCAAGCTTTTTCACTCTTCTCTTTCACTTTCATCAAGAGACTGTTTAGTTCCTCTAAACTTTCTCCCATAAGGCTGGTGTCATCTGCATACCTAAGGTTATTGATATTTCTCCCAGCAATCTTGATTCCAGCTTGTGCTTCATTCAGCCTGGCATTTCACATGATATACTCTGAATATAAGTTAAATAAGAAGATGACAATATACAGCCTTAACATGCTCCTTTCCCAATTTGGAACCAGTCCGTTGGTTCAAACTGTTGCTTCTTGACCTGCATACAGATTTCTCAGGAGGCAGGTATGGTGGTCTGGTATTCCCATCTCTTTCAGAATTTTCCACAGTTTGTTATGATCCACACAGTTAAAGACTTGGGCATAATCAATAAAGAATAAGTAGATGGTTTTCTGGAACTCTCTTGCTTTTCCTATGATCCAATGGATGTTGGCAATTTGATCTCTGGTTCCTCCTCCTTTTCTAAATCCAGCTTGAACATCTGGAAGTTCAGAGTTCACATACCACTGAAGCCTAGCTTGGAGAATTTTGAGCATTACTTTACTAGCGTGTGACATGAGTGTACAACTGTGGAGTAGTTTGTACAATCTTTGGCACTGCCTTTCTTTGGGATTAGAATGAAAACTGACCTTTTCCAGTCCTCTGGCTACTGCTGAATTTTCCTCATTTGCTGACATATTAGAAAAGCTATGACAAACCTAAACAGCATATTAAAAGCAGAGACATTACTTTACTGACAAAGTTTCAGGTAGTCAAAGCTATGGTTTTTCCAGTAGTCACACACGGATGTGTGTGCTGGACCATAAAGAAAGGTGAGTGCCAAAGAATTGATGCTTTTGAACTATGGGGTTTAAGAAGACTCTTGAGAGTCCCTTGGACTGCAAGGAGATGAAACCAGTCCATCCTAAAGGAAATCAGTCCTGAATATTCACTGGAAGGGCTGAAGCTGAAACTCCAATAATTTGGCCACCTGATGCAAAGAAGTGACTCATTGTAAAAGACCCTGACGCTGGGGAAGATTGAAGGCAGGAGGAGAGGGAGACAATAGAGGATGAGATGGTTCGATGGCATCACCGAGTCGACGGACATGAGTTTGAGCAAGCTCCAGGAGTTGGCGATGGACAGGGAAGCCTGGAGTGCTGCAGTACATGGGGTCACAAAGAGTCAGACTCAACTGAGTGACTGAACTGAACTGAGCACAGCACTTTAACAGCATCATCTTTTAGGATTTGAAATAGCTCAGCTAGAATTCCATGACTTCCACTAGCTTTGTTCATAGTGATGCTTCCTAAGGTTCACTTGACTTCGCACTCCAGGATGTCTGGCTCTAGGTGAGTAATCACACCATCATGGTTATCTGGATCATTAAGATCTTTTTTGTGTAATTCTTCTGTGTATTCTTGCCACCTCTTCTTAATATCCTTTGTTTCTGTTAGGTTCATGCCATTTCTGTCCTTTATTGAGCCCATCTGCATGAAATGTTCCCTTGGTATCTCTCTTTTTAAGAGATCTCTAGTCTTTCCCATTCTATTATTTTCCACTATTTCTTTGCATTGATCACTTAGGAAGGTTTTGTTATCTCTCCTCACTATTCTTTGGAACTTTTCATGAATATCTTTCCTTTTCTCCTTTGCCTTTCGCTTCTCTTCTTTGCTCAGCCATTTGTAAGGCCTCCTCAGACAACCATTTTGCCTTTTGCATTTCTTCTTCTTGGGGATGGTTTTGATCACTACCTCTTGTACAGTGTTATGAACCTCTGTCCATATTTCTTCAGGCACTCTATATATCAGATCTAATCCCTTGAATCTATTTATCACTTCCACTGTATAATCATAAGGGATTTGAATGGTCTAGTGGTTTTCCCAACTTTCTTCAATTTAAGTCTGAATTCTGCAATACAGAGTTCATGATCTGAGCCACTGTCAGTTCATGGTCTTGTTTTTGCTGACTGTATAGAGCTTCTCCATCTTCAGCTGTAAAGAATATAATCAATCTGATTTTGGTATTAACCATCTAGTGATGTACATGTGTAGAGTTGTCTCCTGTT
This sequence comes from Bos grunniens, assembly GCF_055505025.1. Lineage (NCBI taxonomy): Eukaryota > Metazoa > Chordata > Mammalia > Artiodactyla > Bovidae > Bos > Bos grunniens. Next base: position 45,986,387 of record NC_141168.1, on the reverse strand, counting down.
GTGTTGGAAGAGGGTGTTTCCTATGACTGGTGCTCTCTCTTAGCAAAACTCTGTTAGTCTTTGCCAGATTATGGTAGGTTGTAACAAAGACGGTTACAGAAAAAATTTGTCAAGCCTCTGTATTCATGTACCTTTGTAATGTGACTTTGTGATCCTCCCAGATAAAGATGGAATTTATTTTCCCACCCCATGATGCTGGGCAAGCCTAGTGGAAGCTCCAGATCCTAAGCATCAAAAGACATTTCAGCTTCTTTTCCTCCCTCTGGAATGCTGCCCTGAGATTGCCACAGAGAAACCCAGTCTAGTCAATTAGAGGATAAAAGACCACAAGGAGTAGAAATGAATCATCTCAGTTAAGACATCTAGCCAACCAGCCAGTAGCCAGTGGTAAATGCCCAAACATATCAATGAAGTCATCTTGTACTATCCAGTCCCTCTAGAAATATATAATGTAGCCATATGAGTGAACCAAAGGAGAGATCAGCAGAAGAACCCACCAGCAGAGCCCAGCCCAAATTTGTTTACCCACAAGGGAAAAATGCCTATTGTTTCAGGTGGTTTCTTATACAGTAATAAATGATGCAGTGAACACCACATTTCCTAATTTTCTAATACAATCCATGTTGTAAATATTATGTGCTGTCATTACATGATATGTCAAGTAGATGTCTTTTGTTGTTATTGTTGGAAATATGGTCCTATAAGAAAGCAAGTACTAAAATATATATTACAGTGATGGTTGACCAGAATGAACATTACTCACCTTTTAGAAAGGGCAACTGTCACTGTAGTCTAGTATTAAAATAAAGTCTTTTTAATCCTGAATACGGCTTGGAGAAGGCAATGGCAACCCACTCCAGTACTCTTGCCTGGAAAATCCCATGGACGGAGGACCCTGGTAGGCTGCAGTCCATGGAGTCGCAGAGTCCAACACGACTGAGCGACTTCACTTTCACTTTTCACTTTCATGCACTGGAGAAGGAAATGGCAACCCACTCCAGTGTTCTCGCCTGGAGAATCCCAGGGACAAAGGAGCCTGTTGGGCTGCCATCTATGGGGTCTCACAGAATCAGACACAACTGAAGCAACTTAGCAGCAGCAATCCTGAATAAGGCTAGCTTTGCTTCCAGGGATGCAAATCAAAAGGAGAGGGAGAATATTCAAGTTTAAATGTCTTTTATCTGAGGGGTGTTGTAGGTACTATTCAGTGACATTTAAGTCCAACAAATTTCTTGAGCATTGTTTCATGGCCACTCATCCTGCCACACGCATCCATAGAAAAGCACAGACACATAAAAGATAAAGTGACAAGTGTGAAAACTCTAGACTAAGGGACAAAGATGAATAAGTGTTATAATGACACGTGAACAATCACATTTCTATAATATATTTTTGTTTGAATTGCTTCCCAGCTAGACCTCTCCTTTGAGAGATGCTGTGTAATTTCTCTGGTTATGTGATAGGAGCAAGATGAAAGATAACTCACAAGCTCCTGTGGCTTAAAATACAATGGTTTGAAATTGGTGGATTGTTTTTAAAGGTTTTTTTTTTCCCTTCTGTTTGAGATAGAAAGGCAGAATTTTACTCACCAGCCCCACCCTCATCCTTCTCCAAAATAAAAGGTCAAATTGCTTCTTCTCTATTTTTAAAGACATTGCTTAAAAAAATCCTGATGTAAATGCATAAAGACTGTTAATATAATGGCCTAAATGGCATCCTCCTCCACTCCTTCTCTACAATGAAAACCAAAAGATCTAAAACTTCTTAAAATAAAGTATATTCAGATGCTAAAGAAATGAACTTTAAAAAATCTATAATTGAATATATATATATCTATAATTGAATATATATAATTGCAAAAATTGTCACTGTAATATCATATACCTCATGGAATAGTCATTTGGATTATGTGATCATTTATTTTAACTCCCACTCTTCTTGGAATAGATATAATTCAAGAATTTATATATCCAGAAATCTCTCTGGATCACTAATTCTACCAAAGTTAGAACTTATTTAAATATTGATTATAAATTAAAATTAAATTATTTTAAACCTTCTAGGCTAAATTAGCCCTGGTAGCACCTCTGTTCAAATATATAACGTTATTTAAGGGATTTTTTTCCTTAGTATACATACTAGCCATATGCAAAGTTTTTTTAATGAAAAACTAAAAGCATAGACTCAGTTCTAAAAAGGGACCATAGTTAAACTTCTTAATGCTATATATGAGAAAAGTAAAGGTCAGACAGCTGAAATAATATGACTGAAAACAGCAGATTTTATTAGTGGTGATGCTAGGAAAGAATCAGGTTTTCTGGACCCTCAGGCCAGTGAGCTCCCCACTTTACCATGTGGACTCACACAGGACTTTGGGTCCAATGTGGATGGGAGGACCTGGCTTCTCCCAGTCCTGAATCCAGGAGCTACCACATCTAAGCACAGAACTTCAATTATCTTTCAGCCTCATCCCTATCCCTAACCTTTTTTCTACCTGTGCAGCTCTGCTTGCAGAATCTTAGTTCCCCAACCAGGGCCCTCAGCAGTGAAAGCATGGAGTTCTAATCCACGGGACCACCAAAGAATTCCCTTCAGAGTCTCTGGGAATGAGCAGTGCAGTAGCAAGCAATGTTTAAAAGTTTCCCAAGAGGTTCTGATATGCAGCCAGGCTGAGAACTACTGAAGTGGTTTCTCACTCTTGTTTCCTTAAATGGCTTAGGTTACCAGGCTGGCAGTCCCAGCCTCATTTCCCAGTGTTTCTGACTCTCTTTGGTCCTTTAATACCCTAGACATCAAGAACCTAGTTCTGAGAGCCCAGATTCTTGAAAAGGGAGAAATAAAACAGGGAAGATAGAGAATATGAAAGTACATGGTCTTGGCAACATGTATTGTCAGTGAAACACCTTATGGATACATAAGAACTAGAAAACCATAAAAAAAGAATTAACTTAGCTATATCAAGGTAGAATTTCCTATAGGCACTAGTATAAACAACTAAGGGTTTCTCTGGTGGCTCAGAGGTAAAGAATCTATCTGTAATGCAGGAGCCAGAGGAGACTTGGGTTTGATCCCTAGGTTGGGAAGATCCCCTGGAGGAGGAAATGGCAACCTGCTCCAGTATTATTGCCAGGAAAATCCCATGGATAGAGGACCCTGAAGAGTTCAAGAGTTGGGCGTGACTGAGCGTGCATAAATAGCTAATCAAATTTGCAAGAATATGTATCAGATTGTTGATTGGTTTCTTTCATCATATCACTCAATCACTCTTATACAAAGTATGGTCATCTGTTCACCAGCTCATGAAATTAGAAGCAGCATAGTTTAAGTAGATTCTTAGACATTATGGCAAGGGAGAGAAACAGAGTCAGAAATTTTCATACTAAAGAAAGTTCTAAATCAGTCAGAAGCCAGTTTAACCATCCCACAACAACTTTAGCAACCGAAAGGTGAACTTAATCAGTTCAGTTCAGTCGCTCAGTCATGTCTGACTCTTTGCGACCCCATGAATCGCAGCACGCCAGGCCTCCCTGTCCATCACCAACTCCCGGAGTTCACTCAGACTCACGTCCATCAAGTCAGTGATGCCATCCAGCCATCTCATCCTCTGTCGTTCCCTTCTCCTCCTGCCCCCAATCCCTCCCAGCATCAGAGTCTTTTCCAATGAGTCAACTCTTCGCATGGGGTGGCCAAAATACTGGAGTTTCAAATTTAGCATCATTCCTTCCAAAGAAATCCCAGGGCTGATCTCCTTCAGAATGGACTGGTTGGGTCTCCTTGCAGTCCAAGGGACTCTCAAGAGTCTTCTCCAACACCACACTTCAAAAGCATCAATTCTTTGGCGCTCAGCCTTCTTCACAGTCCAACTCTCACATCCATACATGACCACAGGAAAAACCATAGCATTGACTAGACGAACCTTTGTTGGCAAAGTAACGTCTCTGCTTTTGAATATGCTATCTAGGTTGGACATAACTTTCCTCAATTTCAAGCCAATCCTCAAGGAACAAAGCTGAATCTGGGTTGTTTTGAACCTCAGAGGTGAGAAAGATAAAATTTACTTGTTGGGATGAGATTATCAACAAGGATAGCTTCCTCATCTCCCACAATTCTTCCTCAACTCTTGCAGCCATGGTGGAAAAGTTGATAATTCTGTGGATTGAGCCTGCAGGACATTTACACTTCCAGGGGAAGCATGAACAAAGCTCAGCCAGCAGTAGTGCCACATGCTTGTCTGCCTCCTTGCACAATCAGAACTGACTTGAGTCAAATATTAACTAAAATTATGAAAAGTGAAAGTGTTAGTCACTCAGTGGTGTCCAACTCTTTGCAGCCCTATGGACTGTAGCCCACAAGGCTCCTCTCTCCATGGTATTTTCCGGGCAAGAATACTGGTTTGGATTGCCATTCCCTTCTCTAGCAGATCTTCCAAACCCAGGAATATAACCCAGATCTCTTGCAGTGCAGGCAGATTCTTCACTATCTGAGCCATCAGGGTAACCCAACTAAAATCATATTTAATACCAAATATCAAGTATTCTAAATCTGAAAGACCATGTACAAATGATCAAGAAAGGCCATGTGTATGAAGCTGCTTGACTCAAAAGAGCCCAATACTCCAGAAACAAGCATGTTCTTTAAGCCTTAATCAGTTAAAGCCTGAAAAAGTTAAAGTCATCTGGTTTTATCTCAATGTTCTAGCTGGAGGCATATTTTATGCAACTGATTGTGTTGGTTTTCTGCCTCTGTCACCAATTCTTCCCTACTATATTAAATCCTACACATGGTAACACAAATGAATTAAGCATTATATTACAGAGTATTAATATAAATGTTTCATGCACCTAAACCTCTATTACATAATTACTATTGCCCTGATGAAGAAATGAATTTACATTTTTAACAGAAATACTTAGAAACAAACATATTTAAATGGTTAACCATCAGTTCTAAAAGAACAGATTCAAGGAATCAACAGTTAAAACAAAACATTAAGATGTAGATGGTCCAGTGAGGTGATGTGAAAAGAGAATACCATATATACCTCTTGCCATTTCAGTCAGACTGAAAGAGCTTTTCAAATAACCTCATTTACTTTCACTCCAAGAACCAAATATGAGTGCTGTCAATATCACTCTTTGCCTTCTTCCAGGCTAATCATGAGTATCATCTAGAAAGCATTTCTTCCAGCTCATCAAGCTCCCTCTCTTCGATAGATGAAGACAACTTCACAAGCATCAACAAGCAGAGCCAATGTAAAATAATATCAGGGTTGAAATCACAGGGCTGCAAGTGACTTTCAGCTATTTATTATACGGTACATCCTCCTCCTCTGATATAATCATTTAAACCAGTGGTTCTCAACTTTGGCTGCACATGGAAATCATCTGAGAGGCTTTTTAAAATTCTGCTGCCCAGGCTTAAACCCTAGAAATTCTAATTTAATTGGTCTAGAGTACAGCGTTAATGTCGAGTGGCCTAAAATCTCTCCAGGTGATTGTAATGTGCAGCTGAGTGTCAAAGCCCATCAAAGACCACCAAGAAAACACCTGTAGTCAATCAAGAAAAGTCAGATTTACTTAGCTTGCTGCAGCACAGGGAGACCCTTATGAGAATCTCAGGAAGTTTGGAAGAACTTCAAACTGGGTGATTTTTTAAGAAAGCCAAGGCAAGCATGAGACCATTCTGGATTGGATGACATCAAGAAAAGGAGGAAATTCAGTGATTGGGTATCTCAGTTATCCTCATACAAGAAGCAGAAAGGTTAGAGCAGTGCTGCTGCTGCTGCTGCTGCTGCTGCTGCTGCTAAGTCGCTTCAGTCATGCCCGATTCTTCGCGACCCCATAGACGGCAGCCCGTCATGCTCCACCGTCCCTGGGATTCTCCAGGCAAGAACACTGGACTGGGTTGCCATTTCCTTCTCCAATGCATGAAAGTAAAAAGTGAAAGTGAAGTCGCTTAGTCGTGTCCGACTCTTCGCAACCCCATGGACTGCAGCCTACCAGGCTCCTCCATCCATGGGATTTTCCAGGCAAGAGGACTGGAGTGGGGTGTCATTACCTTCTCCAGAGCAGTGCTATCACTGTTAAAGAATGGAGATCACTCAGAAGGCAAGTTGTTAGCAATGTGCCAAGAAGCAATCATTTTCATAGTTAAGATGTGGCCTCATCATTGCCCTGTTCTAAATGTGGTGTATTTATGGTTTTTGGCAAAGACTGCAGTCTGGTTTTTCAGTAATGCCAATTTCCCTTTCTCTATTTGTTTACCAGAACCTGTTTTTACATTCTTATAAGGTTGAAAGCCACTGATCAAAACAAACTTAAAAGCACAGCTGCATATAAGTGCTATCTGGTTGTAATATCTGTCACTCTTTTGAGTTCCAGGGTTAAAATTAGCTGATCTAGTTTATTAAACATGCAAGTGAAACCTTCCCAAAGTTGGACCTTCCAGATAAAAACTCTGTTCCCATTTCCTTGATAAAATATTGTTATGACTACAAGTTTAAACTGCAAAAGAATGCATGCTACATTTTAAATAAACATCTTACATATAATAGCCCCTTTTGATAGCATCACCAGTAAAACATTAGTTCTCCTGTATTATAATCATATTCTATTTATTCTGTTCTCAATGGAAATGAGAGTGAAAAGTGAAATGTTAGTCACTTAGTCGTGTCCAACTCTTTGCAGCCTCATAGACTGTAGCCTGCCAGGCTCCTACGTCCATGAGATTTTCCAGGCAAGAATACTGGAGTGGGTTGCCATTCCCTTCTCCAGGGGATCTTCCCAACCCAGGGATCGAATCAGGGTCTCCTGCATTACAGGCAGATTCTTCACCATATGAGTCACCAGGGAAGCCCAAGCTACTGTTAACTTTTCACAATTACTAACTCAGAGCTACCTTGATAAGGCACCATACATGAAGGATAGGGATTCTTTACAGAAGTGTTTTTGACACTATTTTGATGATTCACCTAATGCTCTGTTCTATAAGAAATCAGGATAGTGTCAACCTCTTACACTTTATGAATGAATACATGTATTGAATAGAAATTGGAGTTATTTAAATTCAGTATTCTCTCCTGGAAAATTCCATGGACAGAAAAGTCTTGTGGGCTACAGTCCATGGAATCACAGAGAGTCTGACACAACTGAGTGACTGAGCACAACTCTTCTTTGGTAATATGGAGTATATGTTTGCTCTCCTAGAATATCCATGTAATCATAACCCTACTTCATGTCTCCCTAAAAATAAGGCTCTTTCACTGTTTCACTAGTGTCAGTAGAGAAAGTCACATTATTTGTTTATTTGTTTGTTTATAAGAGTCAGAAATATATTAACATCTGATGATCTAGAGTGCCAATTACTCACAGGAAACTCCACTCAGGGCCAAATATCATCCATATTATCTACTCTTCAAAGCTCCACAGAGAAGAGACAAAAGTTTTCGTCACCTAGACTGAGTTATTTCCACAGTTCAATCCTAAGGGAGTCTGGAAATGGTACCCCTGTTTCCCTACTTGAACTCTGAACCAGTTCAGAAACCCAAAAATTTAGGCAAAAAGATATTTTTTAAAACTTTGGAACCAAAAGATGCCACATCACAGGTTGGATTCTCCAAGAGCAGATACTGAGACAGAGTTTGAGTTCAAGATGTAAGAAGAGACTAAAGGAAGGGCAAGGAAGCAGGATTGAGCAGAGGAAAGAGTCACACTGTGGTGCAGACCCAAGGAAAATCTGTCCAACCTGGCAAGAAGCTGTGGAGTAAAGAAACACTGCCCGTGAGAGTCATCCCAGAAAGGATTGAAAGATCTGAGCCTTCAAACCCCCTCCTAGCTCATTCACTACATGTGGGCTGCCCCCAGAAGAGCACAGCTGTGAGCAGGCATCTGGCTCCACACGGCTGAGGCAGACCCTAAAAGAACAGAAAGCTGGAGGCTCCCTGCCCATCACCCCCTTCCCAGCTGGACAGCAAGTCCTTCCTCTCAGAGGCTCTGGGAGCACATCTTCATGTCTACCCCAGTCCAAGCTGGAGAGCATGGTAAGATGCTTGGCAACAATAGACTTCCCGATAGGACACTAAGTAATCACAGACCTCACACCTCGTTTACAGAATGAAAACTGAAAATTCATAGTATAGAGATGGTTTTCACTAGCAGCTGGACTCTAAAAAAGAAATAAAGGAAGAGATTGAGATATGAATGCCAATTTCTGCTCCCACATTCACCAAAAAAGAGACAATTGAGAACAGAGATATACACACAGACCAGGGGTGATGTGTTAGTAAGGGTGACCCTCCACATGAACAGAGGTGAGTGGTGCTCCCTGTCCTCCACCAACGTAGTCAGAGAACTTGACAGTCAGTTAAAGGCAGTATCAGTCAGTTCAGTTCAGTCGCTCAGTCGTGTCCAACTCTTTGAGACCCCATGAATCGCAGCACACCAGGCCTCCCTGTCCATCACCAACTCCTGGAGTTCACCCAAACTCATGTGCATCTAGTCGGTGATGCCATAGCTAGCTTATTATCATTTTTAGGTCTCCAGATTATAATCATAAATCAAAACTCTCAGGTATACATATTCCATTTGAAAGGTTGGGGACCAGGGAGTTGGTTTGTTTGGTGGTTGGAAGAGGAACTGGAGTTTGAATTTTTATTCTTGTTGCAATTGCATGTAAAGAAATAGATTTATTTACCAAATCCTAAATAACAAATTTGTTTTTTTTAGATTTTCTGAATTCTTTTCTGTCTTAATGCAAAAGTCACAGAGGGGATTTTAATCACTCAGTTGCAAAGAAATATACATTGCAAGTGGCAATTCAGCAACCAGACTGATTCCCCTCATTCCCCTTTCAGGTGCGTACCTCTTGACACTATAATAATAATAGCATTCTACCACAGAAGGGAGGCTGCTTTGTCAGCCACTTAGGACAGAAAGCACCTAGGAACTCAGACCAAGGAGTTACAGTAAGACCCAGAGAGCATAAGAAGCAAATGTAACCATGGAGACTCCAATTCTTCCGTGAAATGTTTTGGGTGACTCCAGCAGTGACCACAATATGCAAATCACAGATTTTTATGGAAGGAGCATTGACTTTTCAAGGAGTGTCAGTCTTTTCCCAGCCAGTCAGTTTCATTTAAGTAATTGACTAATCCTTCCTTTATGGAAACATGATAATGTTGCTAAGGAATTTTATTTATAAAACAATGGTCACCTGTTTAATGAGGTAAATTTGATATCATGGAGATTTACTCATAACAAGATCATATGACAGCTTGTTCATTTCTGCTTATGCAACTGAGACAAAGCAGTCTTTTAGAACTTATCTAGACTGATGATGTAAAGACTACCCTAAGACCATTTCCTAAAATGACCATTTCCTGGGGTATCTGCCTGAAATAAAACCTAAGCAAGCTAAGAAAAACACAGATCTCTGTTCATCTGAGTCTTCCTGAACCTATACCTTTAACAGGGTTTTATAAAGTCGGACTTCCCTGGTGGCTCAGACGGTAAAATCATCTGACTATAATGCAGGGGGCCCGGGTCCAATCCCTGGGTCAGGAAGATCCCCTGGAGAAGGCAATGGCACCCCACTCCCAGTACTCTTGCCTGGAAAATCCCATGGATGGAGGAGCTTCAGTCCACAGGGTCACAAAGAGTCAGACAGGACTGAGCGACTTCACTTTCTTTTCTTTACGAAGTCTGGTCCTGTGACCGTGTAAACACTCCAAGCACTTGCTAAAAATGTGCATGGCTAGACACCATTTAGTGAATGAGACTAAGAGTCCACATGGTCAGGAAGTTCACCAGGTGATTCTAATGCATACAAGAATTTGAGAACTCCTGTTACACCATTATATTGGAACAAGGTCAGAGTCATAATCTGGAGATCAAGCTCAAAAGAAAAATTTGACAAAATTCATTTGACCTTTATTTGGAAACAGTATTTTTCACAAGAGAAAACTACAACTTATTCATTCAATAAATATCTTATCATGTTCCTTCCACATCCAGACCCTGTGTTAAATACAGTAGATTCAAAATATAATGCATAGAAGATTAAAAGAATGGGTCTAGTAGTGCCATACATTATAATTTTAGATTTTCTGAATTCTTTTCAGATCTTGCAATATGCATATCACTAGGAATTAAAATGAGAATTCAGAAAAAATTACACTTCTGCTGAAGTGGAACTATCCTAATAAAGACAAACATTACAAAGTGTGTATAGGATATGATTACATGAATCTAGTTCTCTTCAGGGAAAAGAACAGTGTGGAGAGTGGAGAGACAAGTACATGACCATTTTAAAAATAAAAAGATCTCTTAAAATAAGAGATCAGAGCTTAGACATGATTCCCATCCCAACTGGAGTCAGTTCTTTATACTAGAATCAGAGAGCTGATGAACTTTTGATCTGTCCTTTCTTTCTTTCGAAGCAGAGATCTAAAAGCTGTTTTCAAACAAGATTATGAAGAAAGGATAAAAGGATGATGTATAAATCATGATTGATTTTTCCATGAAGTATCCATGAACTCAGCTGAAACAGACTCCAGACATTAAAACTGCTGCACACATACCACCTGCTATGGTCTGAGCATTTATGTCCCCCAGATCCATACGGTGAGACTGTAATGACAATTGTGATGGTATAAACAGGGCCTGTGAGATGTGATTAGGTCAAGAGGGTAGAGCCCTCACAAATGAAATTAATACCCATATAAAAGAAATACCAGACAGTGCCCTTGCCTCCTGCTACGATCAAGCCAAGAAGAGGTCGATCTTGGACTTTCCAAACCCCAGAACTGTGAGAAATAAATTCCTGTTGTTTATAAGTACCCAGTCTGTGGTATTTTGTTACAGCAGCCCAAAGAACTAAGACATTACCAGAACTAACTCCTTGCTTGCTATAAGTTAAACTTGCTCAAGACTGAGCATGTGAGTTTCTATAAAGCTATATGCAAAATGGCTATGATATGAGAAACAATTTAAAAGTATTTAAGCTCCATTTGACCTTCACAACTTTTGTCTATAAAAACTGGAGCCTATTATACAGAGTGAAGTAAGCCAGAAGGAAAAACACCAATACAGTATACTAACACATATATATGGAATTTAGAAAGATGATAACAATAACCCTGTGTACGAGACAGCAAAAGAGACACTGATGTATGGAACAGTCTTATGGACTCTATGGGAGAGGGAGAGGGTGGGAAGATTTGGGAGAATGGCATTGAAACATGTAAAATATCATGTATGAAACGAGATGCCAGTCCAGGTTCAATGCACGATACTGGATGCTTGGGGCTAGTGCACTGGGACGACCCAGAGGGATGGTATGGGGAGGGAGGAGGGAGGAGGGTTCAGGATTGGGAGCACATATATACCTGTGATGGATTCATTTTGATATTTGGCAAAACTAATACAATTATGTAAAGTTTAAAAATAAAATAAAATTTAAAAAAAATAATAAAAAACAAACAAACAAAAAAAAAGATTTTACAAAGTATTTGTATTTATAAGCTTTGTCCTATGATCAAACTAAACCTAATTAGATGATTTCATCAAGATTTGCCAAAGTCAGAATAAAGAAAAGCATGCACTGAAGAAAAATGGAAAAAGTACATTGTTTTAAAATTAAATGGTGGAACTATGGTTGATTTTCCTACATTTCGTGGATATTTAAAACTGAGAGTATATTACTTTATAAAGAAAACATTTAAAATTAATTTCTTAGGGAGTTTATGACAATAGAATTTTTAAAGTAAAAATAAATCTCCAAATTACCATCGTCAAACAGAAGTTAATGTGAGGCACAGGAGGATGAACCAACCGAAATGTTGGAGTTTGCACCAAAGAAAGATTTATTAGTTGAGGAGGTACCAACCCCAAAGATGGGAGACCTAGACTCATTTGAAATCCATCTTGCTGGCTGACCGGGTGCAAGGGTTTTAAAAACAAAAATGGTAAAGGAAGGCAGTGTGTTTTTGTGGTTTCAGCTTCCTGATAAGGCATCAGTTTCAAATCTCCATCTTGTGCTTCGATGCATCACTGGGGATTGTGACTGATCTATGTGTTCCTGCAAAGCAAGCTAGTAAATCATGGTCTTGTGATCCCTCCCTTCTTTCTAAGAGAGCAAAAGCAAGGGTTGAGGCATTTTGTTATTTACTTAGAGCCTTTGTGATGGTTCAGGGGTTTCCGTTTTTAAATGATCCTCCTAGTATCATAAATTTTAAGTCTGCTTGGGGCCAGCTGGTTGAAGCCATAGAACCTTATCTCAACAGTTTGGGGTCATAAACCAGGGCATCAGTTTGCTCTATTTAATAATCATGAAAAAAGACTGTGTTGGACTTGCTTTTCCTTTGTTTCTGCCTCAGCTCACTCTCCTAGTTGGAGACCAAAGCCTTTCTACAAACAAGAGGCAGGTGGAGGACACGGCTCTGGGAGGGGGACCCCCATAGGTTCCTGCTTGATTATATTAAGAGTCTCCAGTGGTCATTGTTTCTTTTTAACCTTATTTCCTTTCTTCTTTTCTAAAAATGTGTTTTAACCTGCAGGCCAGATTGCCTCTATTCTTTATTTTCTAACATTTATAAACCTCAATATTTTTTCCGAAAGAAAAAGTTCTGACTTTCCTTTTTCTCTTCTTTTTTATTACAAGCCCATAAATTCTAACCACAACTGTCCAGTCCACCTCCTATTATTCTCAATAATCTTGACTAACTGACTTTGAAAGCATATTGCTTTAGCACATTAACTTTTGCTGGGCCACCCTTTTTCCACACCTGACTCTCCTACCCTGCAATTTTACATCCATTCTAACTTAACAGTTTTCTAGGTAATAAATTATACATGACATCTGTCTTGTCCTAGTTTTTAAAATCCCTGTAGCCTCTTAAAAGTCTTTTTTAATGTCCTTATTCTCCAATCCAGACCATCTCTGCTAGTCCCTTTATGTGATCATTTTCTGATTATCTTTTCTTTAATCTTTGCCTTTATACCCTACTCCAGTACTTTCCTCAGTATTTCTTTCCAGTAGTTTTTTTTGTTAATGCCTTTTTTGTTTCTTAAATTCTTCTTCTTTGTAGCTCACTCTACCAGCCTTGGGCTACTAAAATGTGAATGCTTCTAATTTACCAAAATTGTGACCCTCTACCTACTAAAAATGTAAAGATAAATATACTAGGCTATGACAGAACCTGCCATGCATCAAACCCAGTTCTTATAAGGAATAAAAGTCCAATCCTACCAATTCCCTCCAGATGTTGTCTTGATTGGAACACACCATATTGTCATTTCTTGGTTTTTTCCATATACTTTTCCCTGTAAACTTTGAAATCCAAATGGAGAATGGGTTCTGTTAATGCTTATAACATCGGTATTTATCACAGAAACCAGCACAGGACAGCTGTTGAATAATTATGTTAGATGCAAAGAGCTGACTCATTAGAAAAGACTCTGATGCTGGGAAAGATTTAGGGCAGGAGAGAAGGAGGCAACAAAGGATGAGATGGTTGGATAGCATCACTGACTCGATAGACATGAATTTGAGCAAACTCTGGATGATACTGAAGGACAGGGAAGACTAGCATGCTGCAATCCATGGGGTTGCAAAGAGTTGCACACAACTTAGAGACTGAACAACAATAAAGGTAGATATAGGATCCACTTTCCACAATGCATGAATTCAGAAGCAGGTATGGGAATCCGGATGTCTTCAACTAAGCCAAACATAAAGAAATTTGATAAAAGGCAAAATAATGCCACCCTTCTCACTAACTTTTGTTTAAGAAAATATAATCACTAAATATTATATTTTAGATTATAGTTATAATCATTAAAATTATTTTATGTAGGTCAATGTTGTGGATTATCTTTATATTATATAAATTTACCCATAATTTTGTCTCAGTTTTATTTCTGATATGGTGAAAATCAGTAAATAATAACCCACATAAATAAAAGCTCTTTGGTGTCCTTAATAACTTTGAAGACTCTGAAAGCATCTTAAGACTGGAAAGTTTGAGAACTCCTGTTCTAAATCATCTGGATATACCATGAGTCCCAACACCCCTCAGTGTCTCTCTAAATCTTTCCAGTCTCACTTCTCTGGGGGTCTGGGTCATTTGTTCCAACCACCTCTGCAGTGACCAGTTCTGGGTGGGGTCTCACTCATGTCACCAGTGAAACCTGGTACTACTCTGCCTTTTGCCTGCCTGGTGTGCCTCTCACCTCCCACACAAGCCTTCTCTGTTTAAACTAAGGCAATCATTTTCAAGCTATGTTTAGTGAAGGGTCATTTTTTAATGCAATCCATTGCCAACTGACATGTTATAAAATACAAGAAAAGAGAATTGCTGTAAAAATTAACTGAAAAAAATAAAAAACAAAAGCATACAAAAAAAAAAAAAGCCCAACTTTTTACTATTAAATTCAACAGACATAAAATTAATCAAAATGCTATAAAAGTTTCTAACCACTTACTTTCAATTTCTGTACTTATCCTATCATGGGTAATAACAGTTTGCTATCCAGAGATCCGGAGAAGGCAATGGCACCCCACTCCAGTACTCTTGTCTGGAAAATCCCATGGCTCATTTTACAATGCATCTTCCTTCTTTGCTCACCCTGAACCTGCTACCTCTACTGCCTAGCACTCAAACTTTAGCTTTGGCCTGAAGATTTGCTTTCTGGGAAGCCCAGAAAATGAAAACAAAAGTCAAGATAGTCTTTGCAACTCACTGAAGTCAGGGGAAACACAGGGGTACAGAAGGTGCAAAATTCATTGTCCTCCCTCTAATGCTGCACACAGCTTGTGCTTCTATTGGCTTCCTCTTTTCCTACCTTTTGGTTGGCATGTTGCAGCTGCTGCAAACTTAATCACTCAACCTATGATGGATCCCTCTATTCAACCTCAAGTCCAGGCACTATGCTTATCTTCATCCTAAAATAAACCATTCAGTCACAGGCAAGGTTCATTTGATCCTTACAATTGACCCTTAAAATTGGTTATTGTGATGAATAGGACATTTATCATAATCTCTGTGGACGGAGAAACTGAGAAACAGAAAGGGGAAGTGATTTGTCCATGGACAGTCAATAATTTTGTGACAGGGTGATAAACAAAGCTCAATTACACTGTTTTCTTGTGTTTTCACTTTATATTCTGACAAGAGCAGACAGATTTCCCTGGCCAATACGGACAACTAGCATAGTGCTATGACTCCTATGGCTAATACTTTAACAGAAAAACTGAATATGAAGGTAAAAATATCAGTTACTTGCAGAGAGGTCATGGATTCCCTCTTACAGAATGCATTACTTTGAACGCCCCATAAATGTATGATAAATGAAAGAATAAATAAATGGATTATCAATTTAAGCTTGGCATTTTTACAGTCTTCAAGGCTTTAAAATTATTCTGCTAGAAAAAATATCACACACAAATTTCAAGCATATAGGTACCCAGAATCCCCTGGATCAAAGGAAATTGTTTTAATTTGAAGAAAGTGCAGAGTTTAAAACACACACACACACAAATTCCCTCAGTCAACAATCAACATGACAGGTAGATTGGACTCATTTCAGAATAATGATATAAACCATACAAAGTAAATTTCACACTAAATCTCCATCAGTACATGTGCATTCATTATAAGCAAATGTATCAAGAAGCCTGAAGGCTTGAGAAATACCATCTAAAAAGAGTTATCTAACAAACACTGGCCTTTTAAAGTCTTCTGGCAAATTCTGAGAATGCAATTGACACCAGAATACATAAGCAAACAATGCAAGCATGTATGCATCCAAATTGGGAGCATAACCAGTCATCTAGCCAGTAGATGAAAATGTCATTCCGTAGTATGAGTACAGTTTCATGGGCAACTGATAGTGTATGCCGGCTCTATGAATACATTTTCAGTTGGTGACTTGAAGGACCCTGAAACTATAAAGGCAAAGAACAAAACGTTGCTTGAACCAGAGTGTGCTCATTCTGACTTGAAATAACTTGAAAGGAAAAGTGATACTATAAACCAAATAAGTTAAAAAAGCAGAGTACTATAGAAGTTGAAGTCTTACTAGGAAAACAATAGGTGAAACTGTACAGAATTGTGCAAACTGTCCAAATCTTCAGTGTCCAATACTGTAGTCACCAGTTGCATTGTGGGTATTGAAATATGGTTGTGCAACTGAGAACCGAATGTTTGAGACTTCCCTGGCAGTCCAGTGGTCAAGTGTCCACCCTATTACTGCAGGGGGCATGGGTTCAATCCCTGGTAGGGGAACTAAGATCCCACATGCTGTGTGACACAACCAAAAAAGTTAATCTTTTAAATTTTTCAATAAAGATAGCACTTCTTATTATTTAAAAAAGGAACTGAATGTTTAATTTTATTTAATTTTAATTAATGTTTAATTAGATCTAATTTTGAATTTTAAAAAAAACAGTCCTCAATACAGTTATTAGAAAACTTTTATATATATTTGGAACAACTTAGTTGTGTGAATTTACTTTTTAAACTCTAAACTCTAAACAAATCTAAATAAATATCCAGTGTTTTTCTGGTGAAAATTTAGTGCTCGAATGAAAGTGTGCTAATTCACCCAGTTGTTAGTTACTTGCAAAAACTTCAAAGACAAGTAAATAAATAACAGTTTTCTCAGGCATGGTACATCCTACTAAGTACTACCTTAGATTCAGACATAACTAAAACCACAATAATTAAATACCAACTGAACAAAAATTTCCCCTAAAAAAATAACAAAACTGCAGATAAACAAGAAAATGTCTTAAAAGAAACTAGCTGTTATATTATCTTGGATTAGTTATCAGAATAAAAATCAAAATATCAAGAAATTAACAGGGTTTTTAATATTATTAAGTCATATTATTAGGTCACATAATTATATTGGACATGAGTTCAAGATGCAGCGAGCCATGTCATAATAGTAGTCAAACACACTATTACCCCAAATCTTAAAACACATTACCAGGACTTGAGTTAAGGATATTGTTTGAGAATGAGTGGGAAAATATCCACTTGATGTTATACATCAAAGGATACATATTCAAAACAAATATTTTTTTAAGATCCCACTTTAAATATTCCTCAAAACTAATCAGTAGTCATATACAGATGTGAGAGATGGACCATGAAGAAGGCTGAGTACTGAAGAATTGGTGCTTTCAAATTGTGGTGCTCGAGAAGACTCTTGAGAGTCCCTCAGACAGCAAGGAGATCAAACCAGTCAATCCTAAATGAAATCAGTCTTAAATATTCACTGGAAGGACTGATGCTGAAGCCCCAGCAGTTTGGCCACCTGATGTGAAGAGCCTACTCACTGGAAAAGACCTTGATGCTGGGAAAGATTGAGGGCAGGAGAAGGGGGAGACAGAGAATGAGTTTGTTGGATGGCATCATCCACACGATGGACATGAGTTTGAGCAAACTCTGGGAGATAGAGAAGGACAGGGGAATCTGGGGTGCTGCAGTCTATGGGGTCGCACAGTCAGACACGACTTAGCGACTGAACAAACAAACATCATTTTTAGGATAATACTAAGTTCTAGACTAAATGGAAAACTACATGGCAGTAGATGGCAACTACCACAAGGTTTGAAAGGAAAGTTAGCATAAAAACTTAAAAATGTTGTCCAGAATGTATAATCTAGTTTCATGCTGTCCTGTGCTTAGTCACGCATTCATGTCCAACTCTTTGACACCCCATGGACTATAGCCTGCCAGGCTCCTCTGTCCATGGGGATTCTCCAGGCAAGAATACTGGATTGGGTGGCCATGCCCTCGTCCAGGGGATCTTCCACCCAGAGATCGAACCCAGGTCTCCTACATTGCAGGCGGATTCTTTACCATCTGAACCACCAGAGAAGCCCATGAATACTGGAGTGTATAGCCTATCCCTTCTCCAGGGGATCTTCCAGACCCAGGAATCGAACCGGGTTCTCCTTCAATTCAGACAGATTTTTCACCAGCAGAGTTACCAGGGAAGCCCCAACTTAGTTTCATAAATACCATGATAAATAAATATGATTTGGAATGTTCTTTGAATACAAGGAGTAGGACCCTAAGATGCTTAAATTCACATATGTTGAGCATCATTACAAAAGTTTAGAAGCAAAACCTTTATATAGAAGAGCAGCACACCCAAAGCTGAAATAATTCATTCAGTTCTGTTTGTTTTTCACATGTTGAGACAATATAAGAGACCAAAAAGAGACGAGAAGTTCAACCAATATAGTCAAAACTAATGAGAAACATCAAAGAGATTAGACGCCATCAGGTAAAAAGAGATGGCTAAAATGTCTCAAAGTCTAGTTCTCAAATACTGATAAACAACATAAACATTAAAGACCATTTTGTTTAAAAAAAATATTTTAGGCCAAATGTTTATTTATTCAATAAACATTTACTGAGGACCCACTTCATCTTAGATACTGTAAAAGGTAGCCTCCAGAATAGAGATGAGAAAAGCAAATGTAACTGCCTCAGAAGGGCCACGGTGTGGAAAAACAATATAACAAGTACAATAGAATGCAGTAAATATTTTAACATAAAGCATGGCCATCCATTCTCGAAATAGATATTATTTTACATGTACTTGAATATATTATTGATAAATGTTTATGTATATTGCCTGTGTTTCCAGACTTTAATGTCACCCATATATATACATATATATATATATATATATATATACACATATACATATACACTCAATATACCAGCACTCAATATATACGCACTCAATATGAGTTTTCCAAATTTGCACTCAATATGCCAGCAAATTTGGAAAACTCAGCAGTGGCCACAGGACTGGAAAAGGTCAGTTTTCATTCTAATCCCAAAGAAAGGCAATGCCAAAGAATGATCAAACTACCACACAATTGCACTCATCTCACAGGCTAGTAAAGTAACGCTCAAAATTCTCCAAGCCAGGCTTCAGCAATATAAGAACCGTGAACTTTCAGATGTTCAAGCTGGTTTTAGAAAAGGCAGAGCAACCAGAGATCAAATTGCCAACATCCACTGGATCATCAAAAAAGCAAAAGAGTTCCAGGAAAACATCTATTTCTGCTTTCTCGACTATGCCAAAGCCTTTGACTGTGTGGATCACAATAAACTGTGGAAAATTCTGAAAGAGATGGGAATACCAGACCACCTGACCTACCTCTTCAGAAATCTGTATGCAGGTCAGGAAGCAACAGTTAGAACTGGACATGGAACAACAGACTGGTTCCAAATAGGAAAAGGAGTACGTCAAAGCTGTATATTGTCACCCTGTTTATTTAACTTATATGCAGAGTACATCATGAGAAACGCAGGGCTGGAAGAAGCACAAGCTGGAATCAAGATTGCTGGGAGAAATATCAATAACCTCAGATATGCAGATGACACCACCATTATGGCAGAAAGTGAAGAGGAACTAAAAAGCCTCTTGATGAAAGTGAAAGAGGAGAGTGAAAAAGTTGGCTTAAAGCTCAACATTCAGAAAACGAAGATCATGGCATCTGGTCCCATCACTTCATGGCAAATAGATGAGGAAACAGTGGAAACAGTGTCAGACTTTATTTTGGGGGCTCCAAAATCACTGCAGATGGTGATTGCAGCCATGAAATTAAAAGAGGATTACTCCTTGGAAGGAAAGTTATGACCAACCTAGATAGCATATTCAAAAGCAGAGACATTACTTTGCCAACAAAGGTCCGTCTAGTCAAGGCTATGGTTTTTCCAGTAGTCATGTATGGATGTGAGAGTTGGACTGTGA
Source organism: Bos grunniens (assembly GCF_055505025.1). Lineage (NCBI taxonomy): Eukaryota > Metazoa > Chordata > Mammalia > Artiodactyla > Bovidae > Bos > Bos grunniens. Next base: position 45,966,606 of record NC_141168.1, on the reverse strand, counting down.
AGAAAGCTGAGCGCCGAAGAATTGATGCTTTTGAACTGTGGTGTTGGAGAAGACTCTTGAGAGTCCCTTGGACTGCAAGGAGATCCAACCAGTCCATTCTGAAGGAGATCAGTCCCGGGTGTTCTTTGGAAGGAATGATGCTAAAGCTGAAACTCCAGTACTTTGGCCATCTCATGCGAAGAGCTGACTCATTGAAAAAGACTCTGATGCTGAAAGAGATTGGGGGCAGAGGAGAAGGGGACGACAGAGGATGAGATGGCTGGATGACATCACTGACTCAATGGATGTGAGTTTGAGTGAACTCCGGGAGCTGGTGAGGGACAGGGAGGCCTGGCATGCTGCGATTCCTGGGGTCACAAAGAGTCAGACACAACTGAGGGACTGAACTGAACTGATATATATATATATATATATGTACTAGGTGCTTGGGACCACTAGGATGATCGCAAGTCTTGAGGAAGAAAATGTCAGGGAATATGTTACAAAGGAAATAATAATTGAATGTAGAAGTATGATAGAGGGATTTGGGAAATAGACAATGGAGGGAACATTTCCTTGTTGGAAGGACAACAAAACAATACAGATAAAAGAATGTACCAAGCATCTGGGAACTGCCTAGAATTTATTCTTTATATATAGCCTGAGCACACTCCGAGTACACTGGTATTTCCTGCCTGCCATTTTTAGTAGGGGAGTAGTTTCTTTTTCTGTACAATTTTGTTCCAATTAAACTTAAAGTGCAGAAAACTGAGAAAATAATAAAATAAAGAAAAACATATTTTAATTGCCTGTATTTCTACCACCCAGAAATAATCACTATTGGTTACTTTTGTATGAATATAAATATTTTTTATGGATTGATGGAGATATATATCAATCATAGTGACATCCCACTTTTCTTATTTCACTTAACATAATTATCTTCCTTTGTATTCAAAATTATTTACAGAAATAATTTTATTTTCTCCAACTTTATTAATATATAATTGACAAATAAAAATTACGTATATTAAAGGTACACATGTGATGTTTTGATATATATAAACATTGTAAAATGATTACTACAATCAAACTAATTACCATATCCAACACCTTACATAGTTACGATTTTTATGTGTAGGTAGTGAGAACATTCGGAGAAGGCAATGGCACCCCACTCCAGTAACTCTTGCCTGGAAAATTCTATGGACAGAGGAGCCTAGTAGGCTCCAGTCCATGGGGTCGCTAAGAATTGGACACGACTGAGTGACTTCACTTTCACTTTTCACTTTCATGCATTGGAGAGGGAAATGGCAACCCACTCCAGGGTTCTTGCCTGGAGAATCCCAGTGACAGGGGAGCCTGGTGAGCTGCCGTCTATGGGTCGTAAAGAGTTGGACACAACTGAAGCAACTTAGCAACAGCAGCAGCAACAGTGAGAATGTTTAGAATCTACTTGAAATATTTTCAAGTGTATGTGCATGAGTGCAAGCATCATGCTAAGTCGCTTTATTTATATCCAATTCTTTGGGACCCTATGGACTGGAACCCACCAGGTGTCTCTGTCCATGGGATTCTCCAGGCAAGAATACTGGAGTGGGCTGCCATGCCTCCTCCAGGGGATTTTCCCAACCCAAGGATTGAACCCGAGTCTTCTACAGCTCCTGCACTGCAGGCAGATTCTTTACCACTGAACCACCAGGGAAACCTTCTCAAATGTATAACATAGTTTTATTAACTATAGACACCAGAACATTGGATCTTCAGAATTTACTCAGCTTATAAAACTGAAACTTTGCATCCTTGGACCAACATCTCATTTCTCCCACTCTCAGAGGCATTTTTACATGACTATGTAGTGATCAGAGTAGATGTAAACATTTCACTATTGCTGTTCATTTAGACTCTTTACAATGCTTCTTTATTGACTATGCCAAAGCCTTTGACTGTGTGGATCACAATAAACTGTGGAAAATTCTTCAAGAGATGGGAATACTAGACCACCTCACCTGCCTCTTCAGAAATCTGTATGCAGGTCAGGAAGCAACAGTTAGAACTGGACATGGAACAGACTGGTTCCAAATAGGAAAAGGAGTATGTCAAGGCTGTATATTGTCACCCTGCTTATTTAACTTCTATGCAGAGTACATCAGGAGAAACGCTGGACTAGAAGAAACACAAGCTGAAATCAAGATCGCTGGGAGAAATATCAATAACCTCAGACATGCAGATGACACCACCCTTATGGCAGAAAATGAAGAGGAACTGAAAAGCCTCTTGATGAAAGTGAAAGTAGAGAGTGAAAAAGTGGGCTTAAAGCTCAACATTCAGAAAACAAAGATCATGGCATCTGGTCCCATCACTTCATGGGAAATAGATGGGGAAACAGTGGAAACAGTGTCAGACTTTATTTTGGGGGGCTCCAAAATCACTGCAGATGGTGACTGCAGCCATGAAATTAAAAGACACTTACTCCTTGGAAGGAAAGTTATGACCAACCTAGATGGCATATTCAAAAGCAGAGACATTACTTTGCCAACAAAGGTCCGTCTAGTCAAGGCTATGGTTTTTCCTGTGGTCATGTATGGATGTGAGAGTTGGACTGTGAAGAAGGCTGGGCACCGAAGAATTGATGTTTTTGAACTGTGGTGTTGGAGAAGACTCTTGAGAGTCCCTTGGACTGCAAGGAGATCCAACCAGTCCATTCTGAAGGAGATCAGCCCTGGGATTTCTTTGGAAGGAATGATGCTAAAGCTGAAACTCCAGTACTTTGGCCACCTCATGCCAAGAGTTGACTCATTGGAAAAGACTCTGATGCTGAGAGGGATTGGGTGCAGGAGGAGAAGGGGATGACAGAGGATGAGATGGCTGGATGGCATCACTGACTCAATGGACATGAGTCTGAGTGAACTCTGGGAGTTGGTGATGGACAGGGAGGCCTGGTGTGCTGCAATTCATGGGGTTGCAAAGACTCGGACACGACTGAGCAAGTGAACTGAACTGAACTGAACAATGCTTCTTTATGATAAATAATGCTGTGATACATATCTTTATGTGTCATGCTTTATCAGAATTAGAGATTATTTCCTTGGAGACTAAGTGAAATTACTGAGCAAGGAACACTTTTAAATTTTCTAATATATATTACTGCCACAATTGTTACTGGAAGAGTTGTACCAATTTACCCTGCAAAGAAACTGAATGTAGATATGTGCCTATCTTCCCATACCCTCATCTACATAAAAATATTTTTATTTTTACTAATTTGCTAGGCAAAAAATATGCAAGCTCAAATTATATTTTAATTTTCACTATCTCTATGATGAAATCTTTTCATACATTTATCAGCCAACTTTTTTTCACTTTTCTGAATGTTCATATACCTCAGCATTTATGTATTGGGGTATTGATTTAAGTATTTTAGGCTATCACACCTTATCTTTATGACAAACAGGACTGACATTTGCTCCTGAATTTTGATCATATTGGTTCAGTTGTTTTTTAAGTTTTAATTTTTATATAGTCAGATGCATTATCATATAAAAAATAATACACCTGATTAAATAAAAATTGAATTGCAGAAGTAACTTCTTAAATTTTTTTATTTTATATTGGACTACAGTTGTTTTACAATGTTGTTTTAGTTTCAGATGTAAAGTGATTCAGTTATACAGATATATATACATATATCTACTCTTTTTCAAATTCTTTTCCCATTTAGGTTATTACAGAATACTGAGCAGAGTTCCCCATGCTATACAGTAGGCCCTTGTTGGTTATTTATTTTAAATATCAGATCAGATCAGATCAGTCACTCAGTCGTGTCTGACTCTTTGCAACCCCATGAATTGGAGCATGCCAGGCCTCCCTGTCCATCACCAACTCCCGGAGTTCACTCAGACTCACGTCCATCAAGTCAGTGATGCCATCCAGCCATCTCATCCTCTGTCATCCCCTTCTCCTCTTGCCCCCAATCCCTCCCAGCATCAGAGTCTTTTCCAATGAGTCAACTCTTGGCATGAGGTGGCCAAAGTACTGGAGTTTCAGCTTTAGCATCATTCCTTCCAAAGAACACCCAGGAATGATCTCCTTCAGAATGCACTGGTTGGATCTCCTTGCAGTCCAAGGGACTCTCAAGAGTCTTCTCCAACACCACAGTTCAAAAGCATCAATTCTTCGGTGCCCAGCCTTCTTCACAGTCCAACTCTCACATCCATACATGACCACAGGAAAAACCATAGCCTTGACTAGATGAACCTTTGTTGGCAAAGTAATGTCTCTGCTTTTGAATATGCCATCTAGGTTGGTCATAACTTTCCTTCCAAGGAGTAAGCATCTTTTAATTTCATGGCGGCAGTCACCATCTGTAGTGATTTTAAATATAGCAGTGAGTATATGTCAACCTAAACTCCCAGTGTCTTCCTACCACATTTCTTCTTTGGTAATCATAAGTCTGTTTCCAAAAGAAGTAATTTCATACCTTGCCTAAATTCGCCTAATGTTTTCTTCCTTTTTATGGTATTTTCTTTATTTTCAACTCTCCCAGGTTTTCTTTTGATACACTATTAAAGACGAGTCTCTTTAGTTGTTTTTTGTTTTTTTTTTTTAAGAACTGGCCTGTGTTCCCAACAGCACGGACTGAGTTATGCAACACTACCTTCAATCAGTCAATCAGTTCAGTCTCTCAGTCATGTCCGACTCTTTGCAACCCCATGGACTGCAGTACGCCAGGCTTCCCTGTCCATCACCAACTCCTGGAGCCTATTCAAACTCATGTCCATTGAGTCAGTGATGCCTTCCAACCATCTCATCCTCTGTCATCCCCTTCTCCTCCTGCCCTCAATCTTTGACCAGCCTCAGGGTCTTTTCAAATGAGTCAGTTCTTCACATCAGGTGGCCAAAGTACTGGAGTTTCAGCTTCAATATCAGTCCTTCCAATGAATATTCAGGATTGATTTCCTTTAGAATGGACTGATTGGATCTCCTTGGAGTCAAAGGGACTCTCAAGAGTCTTCTCCAACACCACAGTTCAAAAGCATCAATTGTTTGGTGCTCAGCTTTCTTTATAGTCCAACTCTCACATCCATACATGACTACTGGAAAAACCATAGCCTTGACTAGATGGACCTTTGTTAGCAAAGTAACATCTCTGCTTTTTAGTATTCTGTCTAGGTTGGTCATAACTTTTCTCCCAAGGAGTAAGCGTCTTTTAATTTCATGGCTGCAGTCACCATCTGCAATGATTTTGGAGCCCCCCCAAAATAAAGTCTGACATTGTTTCCACTGCTTCCCCATCTATTTGTCATGAAGTGATGGGACTGGATACCATGATCTTAGTTTTCTGAATGTTGTGCTTTAAGCCAACTTTTTCACTCTCCTCTTTCACTTTCATCAAGAGGCTCTTTCATTCTTCTTCACTTTCTAACATAAGGGTGGTGTCATCTGCATATGTGAGCTTATTGATATTTCTTCCAGCAATCCTGATTCCAGCTTGTGCTTCATCCAGCCCAGTATTTCTCCTGATGTACTCTGCATAGAAGTTAAATAATCAGGGTGACAATAGACAATATACAGCCTTGATGTACTCCTTTCCCTCTTTGGAACCTGTCTGTTGTTCCATGTCCAGTTTTAACTGTTGCTTCCTGACCTACATACAGATTTCTCAAGAGGCAGCTCACATGGTCTGGTATTCCCATCTCTTTCAGAATTTTCCAGAGTTTGTTGTGGTCTACACGGTCAAAGGCTTTGACACAGTCAATAAATCAGAAGTAGATGTTTTTCTGGAACTCTCTTGCTTTTTCGATGATCCAACAGATGTTGGCAATTTGGTCTCTGGTTCCTCTGCCTTTTCTAAAACTGTGATTCTTCCTTTCTTATATATTAAATTATGTAAAGACTGGAGCAAAGATGACTGCTTAAGAGTGAGTTTATAATGCCCCTCTGACCCCTCCCAAAGTCCAGTAAAATTAATGGCTAACATTTATGTTGTTCTTACCTGTGCCAGGCACTATTCCAAGCTCTTTACATGTATTTATTCAGTCAACCTTAGGAAAGAGGTTTCATTACTAATTTTATAAAGGAGAATGTGCTTAGTCACTCAGTCTTGTCCAACTCTTTGCAGTCCTATAAACTGCAGCCTGCCAGATTCCTTTGTCCATGGGTATTCTCCAGGCAATAAGACTGGAGTGGGCTGCCATGCCCTCCTCCAGGGGATCTTCCCAACCCAGGGATTGAACCCAGGTCTCCCACAATGCAGGCAGATTCTTTACCATTTGAGCCACCAGGGAAGCCCCATAAAGGGGAGAATAACAGTGAATTTAGTTAACTTTCCCATAATCACACAGCTAGTATTTGGCAGAGATCCTGTTGAAAGCCTCCCAAATTCAGAACTCTTCTTTTATCTCTTGCTTTCTCCAGATCCATGTGCTTCAAGCACATTTACTTCTTTTTATTTCTGAATTATCCCCAGTATATTACCACTCCAGAATTGAAGAACATGCTGTGTCCTCAGTCCAGAACATTTTTTTAAACAGATCATAGAAATTGAGATCCTGAGTTTTAATATCATAAAGACTTAGATTTATATCTCAGTCTGGTATCTACTACCTATTTGATGGTGATGATCAGTTTTATGTGTCAACTGAGCCAGATTATTCAATCAAATTAGGGGTTGCTGTGAAAGTATATTTTGATGTGATTAAAGTCTATAATCAGCTTACTTTAATAAAGAAGATTATCCTAGATAATCTCAGTGAGCCAGCTTCAATTAATTGAAAAACCTTAAGATCAGAACTGAGGTTTCCCCAAGGAACAAGAAATTCTTCTTGTTGACTACAGTTTCAGCCCATGCCCGAAAGTTCTGGCCTGCCCTTCCTGAAGGTCTCCCTACAGAGATTTAGGGCTTGCCTTGCCAACCCCCACAATCACGTAAATCAAATCTTAAGGTAAATCTATCAGTCTAATCCATACATGAATATACATATATAAATACAAATAAAGCCTATTGGATCTGTTTCTCTGGTGCAGTTCTGCTCTGAAACAAATTGTCTCAGTTCAGTTCAGTTTAGTCACTCAGTCGTGTCTGACTCTTTGAGACCCCATGGACACCAGGCTTCCCTGTCCATCACCAACTCTGGGAGCCTACTCAAACTCATGTCCATTGAGTTGGTGATGCCTTCCAACCATCTCATCCTCTGTCATCCCCTTCTCCTCCCACCCTCAATCTTTCCCAGCATCAGGGTCTTTTCAAATGAATCAACTCTTCACATAAGGTGGCCAAAGTATTGGAGTTTCAGCTTCAACATCAGTCCTTCCAATGAATATTCAGGACTGATTTCCTTTAGAATGGACTGGTTGGATCTCCTTGTAGTCCAAGGGACTCTCAAGAGTCTTCTCCAACACCATGGTTCAAAAGCATCAATTCTTCAATGCTCAGCTTTCTTTATAATCCAACTCTCACATCCATACATGACTACTGGAAAAACCATAGCCTTGACTAGATGGACCTTTGTTGGCAAAGTAATGTCTCTGCTTTCTAATATGCTATCTAGGTTGGTCATTACTTTTCTTCCAAGAAGCAAGTGCCTTTTAATTTCATGGCTGCAGTCACCATCTGCAATGATTTTGGAGCCCCAAAAATAAAGTCTGTCACTGTTTCCATTGTTTCCCCATCTATTTGCCATGAAGTGATGAGGCCAGATACCATGATCTTTGTTTTTTGAATGTTGAGTTTTAAACCAGCTTTTTCACTCTCCTCTTTTACCAAGAGGCTCTTTAGTTCTTCTTCACTTTCTGCCACTGATATTTCAATATTTCAAGAGGCTATTGGTATTTAATCAACAGAAAATGGGATTAAATTATGCCTCTAGGTTTCAGTTTCCTCCTGAGGGAAATGGGGACAGAGTTAGTACACAGCTCATATAGTGCCTATAAGAACTGAACGAAATACCATGCTTAAACACTTAGCACAGTTCTTGTCATGTGATAAATTAATTTTTCATGAATGTTGCCATCTCAAATGTGTACCAATATTTACAAATTTGTACTAATATTTGTAAATAGGGTCCATATCAAATAGTAAGCTTCAATTTTCATTTGAACTGGATCAACTCCCTTAAATATTAACAAGACTAAATATTATCATAAAGACCACCATCCAATAGAGTGTGATTCAACTCTATTCTCATGGGAAGAAAAGAAAAATGTCCGGAGAGGAGGAGCCAAGATGGCGGAGGAGTAGGACGGGGAGAACACTTTCTCCCCCACAAATTCATCAAAAGAGCATTTAAACGTCGAGTAAATTCCACAAAACAACTTCTGAATGCCGGCAGAGGACATCAGGCACCCAGAAAAGCAATCCAACTCTTCGAAAGGAGGTAGGAAAAAATATAAAAGACAAAAAAAGAGACAAAAGAGGGAGGGACGGAGTTCCGTCCCGGGAAGGGAGTCTTAAAAAGAGAGAAGTTTCCAAACACCAGGAAACCTTCTCACTGCCGAATCTGTGCCGAGCTTTGGAAGCACAGAGGGCAACATAACAGGAAGAAAAAATAAATAAACAATTAAAACTCGAAGATTGCGAGTCCTACGGTAACTCCCCCAGCGGAGAAGCAGCGCAGACGCCTGCACGCGCCATTAGCAAGCGGGGCTGGGCAGGGAGGCGCAGCGCGGGCTGCATCGCTTAGAGTAAGAATCTGGCCTGAATACCCTGAGCACTATCTGAGCGAAATAATTTGGGCTAGCAAACCAGACTGTGGGATATCTACCACGCGAAAAGCCAGCCCTAACCTAAGACCTCCAGGCCCGCGTACGGAACAAAGAATTGAACAGAGATAGCCGGCTGCAGACCTTCCCCCTCCGGTGACAGGCAGCCAGAGCCGGAAGGGGGCAATCGCAGCCCCAGAGAGACATTATCTATAAAACTGTAAGCAGGCTTCCTTGCTAACTAAAACTTTTTGGGGGTCTGGATGGTTAACATCTGCCTGAGAAGGTGCACCGGTTTTACACCCAGATAACCGAGTGGCGGGGAGGCGATAAGTCGCAGCATTGGCGCTCGCCAAACACCTCATCACTTGAGCTGCTCGGACCTGGGAAGAGCACAAAACTCAGGCCCAACTGAGTCTGCGCCTCTGAGGACTACCCGAGTGCCTGAACCTGAGCGGCTTGGACCTGGGAGGTACACGCAACCCAGGGCCAGCCTCGGATTGTTCCCGGCGGAACAACCTAGAGCCCGAGCAGTGTGGGCAGGGAGGCTACACGCACCGTGAGCGGGGGCAGACCCAGTGTGGCTGAGGCACTGCGAGCGCACGCCAGTGTTATTTGTTTGCAGCATCCCTCCTTCCCTCCCCACAGCGCGACTGAACAAAGAGAAGAAATACAGCTCCACCCATCAGAACACCGACACAAGCTTCCCTAACCAGGAAACCTTGACAAGCCACCTGTACAAACCCACACACAGCGAGGAAAAGCCACAATAAAGAGAACTCCACAAACTGCCAGAATACAGAAAGGACTCCCAAACTCAGCAATTTAAACAAGATGAAGAGACAGAGGAATAGCCAGCAGATAAAGGAACAGGATAAATGCCCACCAAACCAAACAAAAGAGGAAGAGATAGGGAATCTACCTGATAAAGAATTCCGAATAATGATAGTGAAATTGATCCAAAATCTTGAAATTAAAATGGAATCACAGATGAATAGCTTGGAGACGGGGATTGAGAGGATGCAAGAAAGGTTTAACAAGGACCTAGAAGAAATAAAAAAGAGTCAATATATAATGAATAATGCAATAAATGAAATTAAAAACACTCTGGAGGCAACAAATAGTAGAATAACAGAGGCAGAAGATAGGATTAGTGAATTAGAAGATAGAATGGTAGAAATAAATGAATCAGAGAGAATAAAAGAAAAACGAATTAAAAGAAATGAGGACAATCTCAGAGACCTCCAGGACAATATTAAACGCTACAACATTCGAATCATAGGGGTTCCAGAAGAAGAAGACAAAAAGAAAGACCATGAGAAAATACTTGAGGAGATAATCGTTGAAAACTTCCCTAAAATGGGGAAGGAAATAATCACCCAAGTCCAAGAAACCCAGAGAATCCCAAACAGGATAAACCCAAGGCGAAACACCCCAAGACACATATTAATCAAATTAACAAAGATCAAACACAAAGAACAAATATTAAAAGCAGCAAGGGAAAAACAACAAATAACACACAAGGGAATTCCCATAAGGATAACAGCTGATCTTTCAATAGAAACTCTTCAAGCCAGGAGGGAATGGCAAGACATACTTAAAATGATGAAAGAAAATAACCTACAGCCCAGATTATTGTACCCAGCAAGGATTTCATTCAAGTATGAAGGAGAAATCAAAAGCTTCTCAGACAAGCAAAAGCTGAGAGAATTCTGCACCACCAAACCAGCTCTCCAACAAATACTAAAGGATATTCTCTAGACAGGAAACACAAAAATGGTGTATAAATTCGAACCCCAAACAATAAAGTAAATGGCAACGGGATCATACTTATCAGTAATTACCTTAAACGTAAATGGGTTGAATGCCCCAACCAAAAGACAAAGACTGGCTGAATGGATACAAAAACAAGACCCCTACATATGTTGTCTACAGGAGACCCACCTCAAAACAGGGGACACATACAGACTGAAAGTGAAGGGCTGGAAAAAGATTTTCCATGCAAATAGGGACCAAAAGAAAGCAGGAGTAGCAATACTCGTATCAGATAAAATAGACTTTCAAACAAAGGCTGTGAAAAGAGACAAAGAAGGTCACTACATAATGATCAAAGGATCAATCCAAGAAGAAGATATAACAATTATAAATATATATGCACCCAACACGGGAGCACCGCAGTATGTAAGACAAATGCTAACAAGTATGAAAGGAGAAATTAACAATAACACAATAATAGTGGGAGACTTTAATACCCCACTCACACCTATGGATAGATCAACTAAACAGAAAATTAACAAGGAAACACAAACTTTAAACGATACAATAGACCAGTTAGACCTAATTGATATCTATAGGACATTTCATCCCAAAACAATGAATTTCACCTTTTTCTCAAGCGCACATGGAACGTTCTCCAGGATAGATCACATCCTGGGCCATAAAGCTAGCCTTGGTAAATTCAAAAAAATAGAAATCATTCCAAGCATCTTTTCTGACCACAATGCAGTAAGATTAGATCTCAATTACAGGAGAAAAACTATTAAAAATTCCAACATATGGAGGCTGAACAACACCCTGCTGAATAACCAACAAATCACAGAAGAAATCAAAAAAGAAATCAAAATTTGCATAGAAACGAATGAAAATGAAAACACAACAACCCAAAACCTGTGGGACACAGTAAAAGCAGTCCTAAGGGGAAAGTTCATAGCAATACAGGCACACCTCAAGAAACAAGAAAAAAGTCAAATAAATAACCTAACTCTACACCTAAAGCAACTAGAAAAGGAAGAAATGAAGAACCCCAGGGTTAGTAGAAGGAAAGAAATCTTAAAAATTAGAGCAGAAATAAATGCAAAAGAAACAAAAGAGACCATAGCAAAAATCAACAAAGCCAAAAGCTGGTTCTTTGAAAGGATAAATAAAATTGATAAACCATTAGCCAGACTCATCAAGAAACAAAGGGAGAAAAATCAAATCAATAAAATTAGAAACGAAAATGGAGAGATCACAACAGACAACACAGAAATACAAAGGATCATAAGAGACTATTATCAACAATTATATGCCAATAAAATGGACAACGAGGAAGAAATGGACAAATTCTTAGAAAAGTACAACTTTCCAAAACTCGACCAGGAAGAAATAGAAAACCTTAACAGACCCATCACAAGCACGGAAATTGAAACTGTAATCAAAAATCTTCCAGCAAACAAAAGCCCAGGTCCAGACGGCTTCACAGCTGAATTCTACCAAAAATTTAGAGAAGAGCTAACACCTATCCTGCTCAAACTCTTCCAGAAAATTGCAGAGGAAGGTAAACTTCCAAACTCATTCTATGAGGCCACCATCACCCTAATACCAAAACCTGACAAAGATCCCACAAAAAAAGAAAACTACAGGCCAATATCACTGATGAATATAGATGCAAAAATCCTAAACAAAATTCTAGCAATCAGAATCCAACAACACATTAAAAAGATCATACACCATGACCAAGTGGGCTTTATCCCAGGGATGCAAGGATTCTTCAATATCCGCAAATCAATCAATGTAATACACCACATTAACAAATTGAAAAACAAAAACCATATGATTATCTCAATAGATGCAGAGAAAGCCTTTGACAAAATTCAACACCCATTTATGATAAAAACTCTCCAGAAAGCAGGAATAGAAGGAACATACCTCAACATAATAAAAGCTATATATGACAAACCCACAGCAAACATTATCCTCAATGGTGAAAAATTGAAAGCATTTCCTCTAAAGTCAGGAACAAGACAAGGGTGCCCACTTTCACCATTACTATTCAACATAGTTTTGGAAGTTTTGGCCACAGCAATCAGAGCAGAAAAAGAAATAAAAGGAATCCAAATTGGAAAAGAAGAAGTAAAACTCTCACTATTTGCAGATGACATGATCCTCTACATAGAAAACCCTAAAGACTCCACCAGAAAATTACTAGAACTAATCAATGATTATAGTAAAGTTGCAGGATATAAAATCAACACACAGAAATCCCTTGCATTCCTATACACTAATAATGAGAAAACAGAAAGAGAAATTAAGGAAACAATTCCATTCACCATTGCAACGAAAAGAATAAAATACTTAGGAATATATCTACCTAAAGAAACTAAAGACCTATGTATAGAAAACTATAAAACACTGGTGAAAGAAATCAAAGAGGACACTAATAGATGGAGAAATATACCATGTTCATGGATTGGAAGAATCAATATAGTGAAAATGAGTATACTACCCAAAGCAATTTATAGATTCAATGCAATCCCTATCAAGCTACCGACAGTATTCTTCACAGAGCTAGAACAAATAATTTCACAATTTGTATGGAAATACAAAAAACCTCGAATAGCCAAAGCGATCTTGAGAAAGAAAAATGGAACTGGAGGAATCAACCTACCTGACTTCAGGCTCTACTACAAAGCCACAGTTATCAAGACAGTATGGTACTGGCACAAAGACAGAAATATAGATCAATGGAACAAAATAGAAAGCCCAGAGATAAATCCACGCACATATGGACACCTTATCTTTGACAAAGGAGGCAAGAATATACAATGGATTAAAGACAATCTCTTTAACAAGTGGTGCTGGGAAATCTGGTCAACCACTTGTAAAAGAATGAAACTAGAACACTTTCTAACACCATATACAAAAATAAACTCAAAATGGATTAAAGATCTCAACGTAAGACCAGAAACTATAAAACTCCTAGAGGAGAACATAGGCAAAACACTCTCTGACATACATCACAGCAGGATCCTCTATGACCCACCTCCCAGAATATCGGAAATAAAAGCAAAAATAAACAAATGGGACCTAATTAAACTTAAAAGCTTCTGCACATCAAAGGAAACTATTAGCAAGGTGAAAAGGCAGCCTTAAGAATGGGAGAAAATAATAGCAAATGAAGCAACCGACAAACAACTAATCTCAAAAATATACAAGCAACTCCTACAGCTCAACTCCAGAAAAATAAATGACCCAATCAAAAAATGGGCCAAAGATCTAAATAGACATTTCTCCAAAGAAGACATACAGATGGCTAACAAACACTTGAAAAGATGTTCAACATCACTCATTATCAGAGAAATGCAAATCAAAACCACTATGAGATACCATTTCACACCAGTCAGAATGGCTGCGATCCAAAAGTCTACAAATAATAAATGCTGGAGAGGGTGTGGAGAAAAGGGAACCCTCTTACACTGTTGGTGGGAATGCAAACTAGTACAGCCACTATGGAGAACAGTGTGGAGATTCCTTAAAAAACTGGAAATAGAACTGCCTTATGATCCAGCAATCCCACTGCTGGGCATACACACTGAGGAAACCAGAAGGGAAAGAGACACGTGTACCCCAATGTTCATCGCAGCACTGTTTATAATAGCCAGGACATGGAAGCAACCTAGATGTCCATCAGCAGATGAATGGATAAGAAAGCTGTGGTACATATACACAATGGAGTATTACTCAGCCATTAAAAAGAATACATTTGAATCAGTTCTAATGAGGTGGATGAAACTGGAGCCTATTATACAGAGTGAAGTAAGCCAGAAGGAAAAACACCAATACAGTATACTAACGCATATCTATGGAATTTAGAAAGATGGTAACGATAACCCTGTATACGAGACAGCAAAAGAGACACTGATGTATAGAACAGTCTTATGGACTCTGTGGGAGACGGAGAGGGTGGGAAGATTTGGGAGAATGCCATTGAAACATGTGAAATGTCATGTATGAAACGAGATGCCAGTCCAGGTTCAATGCACGATGCTGGATGCTTGGGGCTGGTGCACTGGGACGACCCAGAGGGATGGTATGGGGAGGGAGGAGGGAGGAGGGTTCAGGATGGGTTCTTAAATTTGTAAGGAATATATTAAATTAAAAAAATAAATAAATAAAAAGTCTACTTAAAATCAAAAAAAGAAAAAAGAAAAATGTCCGTTAGAGTGGAATGAAAAAATTATGAAACTACTCCCTTGGTACAGTTGGAAAATGGAATACAATACAGCAATGAGAACAAACCACTTCCGACAAGTTGGATGAACGGCATATACTGAGGGAATACAAAGTACAAAGTGTATACTGTACGATTTTATTCATGTAAAGTATAAAATCAGACAAAGCTAGTCTATGATGGATAGCGGTTAATTGGGGAGGTCAGGAGAGGAGTCACGGGAGAGAGGAGCCACCTCCACCACCCCACCACCCCACTTCAGCTCGAGCCTCTCCACTCACTCTTAGCAGATCCTCCATAGCAACCTTTTTTCTATATAAATTAAATCATGTCACCTCTGCTTAAGCCACATAAATGGCTTTCCAGTAGCATTCAAAGTAAAATCTAATCTCCTTACATTGTCTACAAGGTCCTGCCAACCTCTCCACTCACATTCTGCTCACTCTCTCATTGCCTACTGAGTCTGGTCAGTACCCAGGACACTCTGAGTTCTTTCTCCATTCCGGGCCTTTTCTCTTTCTGTGTCACCTATAGAATATTATTCCTCAAACTCCAGTCCATCTTCTTAAACATAACTTTCCCAGAGATGCCTTCCTGACCCCTTCACTTGAAAACACTCCACCATTCTCTGCTTATTTCCTTCATATTACTGGCCACAATCTGTATCCATTTTGTTGTACTGTAGTTTTATTTACATTCTGACCTACAGTAGTTGCTCAAAATATATATAGTGAATAAAAGAATGCAACCAATCAACACATAAACACCACTGAGGCAGAGCAGTGGGCATGTGCTTTAATAATCTGATGACTTCTTTCCTGTCTCAATGCTTTTCTGGGTATTAATTTTTCCCCAGAATTTATCTGGGGGCTGTGGTGATGAATGCTAGACTCACAGGGTATTGTTCTTAATCACAGACATTTCTGGGAATAGCCAGGATTGAAGGTCAGGTCTTCTGTCCTTACTATGCTCTGACCTTTAGAAATGATGGTGGGGTATAAATCACACCTTGTGTGGGTAACTTGGATGTGGCAAGTTTCCAGTGTCTATCCTTTATTATGCAGATACAGTCTGTATGATAAATATTAATAGGTGATAAACAGATAATTTTGTGGTATAGTAAGGAGACTGACAGCCATATTTCCTGGGTTTGAATCCTCCTCCTCTACTGCTTATCAGCAGTTCCCTTGAAAAACCTAACTTTCTCTGATTCTCGGTTTTGTCAGTGATAAAATGGAGTTAATATAGCAACATGCATTTCTCAGGGTTGTTATAGAAAGCAGATGAACAAATCTATGTGAAAAGCACACTGTAAAGTTTCTACACATTGTATACTGTAAGTTGTCATAATTATTTCAATGTAAGCTTTTCCTCTTGCCTAAGCATAATTTTTATCCCTCATTTCTGCCTAGAAGGCAAACATTATGGCAAGCTAGATAAATGGAAAGGTTTGATCATTACATAATGGGGCACATTAATGTGATAAGGATGGTTACACTGGCACAATTACTGTACCTTATGTCAGTTTGGTCCCGCTGCCAATCAGGCCTTTCATATACATGCCTTTGTGTGCGTGTTTCATAATTTCTATTTTATACCATTAAATACTATTTGCCAAAATGAAACAGACTCTATAATAAATTTATCTATGGGATATCTAATTATTCATATTTTGCCTATAAACTACCTATTTTTCAATCTCTAAATATTTTTATATATTTGATAAATGACAAAGATCAAGTCATCATCTATACAGTCTATTCCTTTCTCAGCAGAAAATAGTACTTGAATTAAGTCTTGCATTCCATCTCTAACAGCTATGGTTTTGACTAGCAGTAATTTTGTCAGGGAGATTCTCTGCTTGTCTTTTTCTTTTGATTACAATATAGTTGGAATTAGGATTGGAGACAATGCTTGATTAGTCTGGAAATGTTTAAGCTGTAAAGACATCCATATTTATGGAATTTCTTATATAATTAAATGTTAATTATAAGCCATAGTCAAATTCTAGAACATAAAGTAATTTATACAAAGTAATTTACACACCTGTAGAATTTAGTCAATTTCTAACTTGAGGGAATCTTGAATCAATATATGTTCTTGCCTTTACAATCAGAAAGAAAGAAGGGAAGGAAGGAAGAGAGGGAGGGAGGGTCAAGCTCCAGAAAAGCTGAACATTGTACAATAAAGCCATAAATGGTACCCCACTCCAGTACTCTTGCCTGGAAAATCCCATGGACGGAGGAGCCTGGTAGGCTACAGTCCATGGGGTCGCTAAGAGTCGGACACGACTGAGCGACTTCACTTTCACTTTTCACTTTCATGCATGGGAGAAGGAAATGGCAACCCACTCCAGTGTTCTTGCCTGGAGAATCCCAGGGACAGGGGAGCCTGGTGAGCTGCCATCTATGGGGTCACACAGAGTCGGACACGACTGAATCGACTTAGCAGCAGCAGTAGCAGCATTTTAAAACAGGATATCAGTGTCTTCAAGATAAAGAAAATAATTGATTCTAAAAAGTATAGAGAATAAGAAAGAAGCTAGAAGATATTTGCACTGTGGTAAAGAAGACACATGCTTCTTCATCCATCAGGGGAAAAAAAAAACAAAATCAGTTTCTCCAGGAATAATGCAAAAATGATACAAGCAACCTAATTTATATGAAACAAATTCAAATGTGACATGATTTTGATCAACCAGTAGAACATATGACAGGAGAATGTAAATGTTATCAATCTTGACTATGAAAAACTAAAAGTAAAACTTTCAGAAACTAGGAAATGGAGGCAGAAGGAAGGCTGCTGCTGCTGCTGCTGCTAAGTCACTTCAGTCGTGTCCAACTCTGTGTGACCCCATAGACGGCAGCCCACCAGACTCCTCAGTCCATGGGATTTTCCAGGCAAGAGTAAGGCTAGACATAGACAACTTATAACTTGGGAGGCAAGATGAACTGTTTATACTGCATAAAAGCAGATGACTTAAGGAACTTATTTCAATTCATAAGTGTACTAAAAAGATTTTTTTAAGATATAACTATTGCGAGGAGGTGAAAAAAAAGATGGAAATCATTCCATCTAGTGAACTAAATGGACTAAAGGGTCATGGAGGATAGCAACAGATAATTAGAAGTTGACAAATTAAGAAAGAGCAATATAGCACCAGTGGCTCAGCTGGTAAAGAATCCATCTGCCAATGCAGGAGACGTAAGAGACTTGGGTTCAATCCCTAGGTCTGGAAGATCCCCTGGAGAAGGCAATGGCAACCCACTCCAGTGTTCTTGCCTGGAAAATCCCATGGACAGAGGAGCCTGATGGGCTACAGTCCATGGGGCCGCAGAGTTGGACACAACCGAGCACATACACAGGCAATACAGCATCATATTTAAAGATACAGACAATGGGAGTTACCACTAAAGGAGTTATATATAATTTAAAATGTTCATCTCTAAGGAGATGGACTGAGGGTAGAATAGCTCAACAACTATCACCTTTTCCTATAGGCCCTTCTACACTATTTAGCTTTAAAATTGTGTGTATAAATTATACTTATCAGCTACCCAGAAGATATGGTTATGTGCATGTCCCATAGCTTTGCTCACACTTAAAAATCTCCATGTTGAATTCATCATCATCATTTCCATCAAGCATGTGCTTCTGCCTATGTTCTTTTTATCATTCATTAACGCATTAATTTATTCATTCATTCAAAAATTGAGTGCCTACTTTGAAGCACGGTGCTAAATGCTGGAAGTACCATGATGGCAAGTTGACATGGAGAGAGACAGAAACACACAAACACATTGACTGACAATTGAAATTATTTCAAGTTATCATAAGTGCTTTGTAAAAAGGATCTGAGAGACAGAATAACAAGGATGATCCCTCTTCAACTAGGATGTGGAAAGAGATCTCTCATTGGTGACATGTAAACTGAGATCAAAGAAAAAGAAGTTGCTAGCCACATTTAATGGAAATTTGCCATATCTAGGGCTACTTAGTACCTTTTGAATCATCTTCCTATGTTTGAGGAATTTCCCATTTCATGAGTAAAGAAACAAACACTCAGTACTACTGAAGAACAATACCATTGTGCAAGAATCAGTTAAATGAAAAGAGCCAATAACAAAACGCCACATACTATATGATCCATTTATATGAAGTGCCCATGATAAGTAAATCTATAAAGAAATGAAGTTCACTAATGGTTGCCTAGTATACTAGGAAAAGGGTGGGGCTGGGGAAAGAGACCAGGGAATGACTGCTCATGGGTGCAAGAATGCTCTGTGATGATAAAAGTGTTCTAAACTTAAATTGAGGTGATGGCTGCACAACTCTTTGAATATACTAAATCTGTGACATGACTGGACACATACCCCATCAGCCTTCATACACCGTTTTACATGGTCATCACTGGCTTAATGAATATCAGATAAGATTTGTGGAAAAGTATTTCCCTAGAAAAAGAACAGTGCTAATCTTATGATTAAACACTTAGTATTAAGGATTAAGCTGTGCCTGTTTTAAGTACCAGAGCCAATTAATAAATTATGCACATTAATCAACTGATTGTGATATGCAGAGCCCTCCAAAGGGCAGACAAAGAGCCCCAGTTGCCTAACTAAGGTGCTGACAGTGGACATGAAGAGAAGTGGAAAGACTGTAGAAACTTTCTGGATTATTTAGACTTGACAGGACTCAATGACAGGTCAGACAGAAAGATGAGGCAAAAGCTGTAAATGCCTATTCAGCGATGAATCTCCCCCACATCCTGGAAGAAGAAAAAGAGGAGGAAGAGAAAGATAAGAAGAGAGAAAAGAAAGGAAAAAGAGGAGAAGGGATGTAGAACAGAAATTAAATTAGAGTTATTTTGTTGACTGTTTGAGCAGCCATGTGCTTCATGATCTCCTCTCCAACCCCAGTGGCTGAATAGTGACTTGCCTAAATAAATCAGTTCTCAAATTCACGTTGATGTATGGCAAAAACCACCACAATATATTAGCTCCCATTAAAATAAATAAACTCATTTTTTTAATTCCCCTAAATAAGAACTGATTTAGATATTGGCATACAATACAAAATTTTCATTGACAAAAAATTCATAAGGGGATATTTTCTGGGAGATCTTCTGCTATAATTTTCCTTATTTATATAGAAAACAGAAAACAAGTATTTTGCTGAGAAAGTTATTCTCAACTTATCTAGATAAGATTGATTATTTTTCCCTTGTGTCCTTAGGTTCTATTTTTTATATCTACTACAGCTCATTTAGCACTTACATATTTACATGTTTGACTCTTTGTATTAAACTGGAGGGCCTGAAACCTCTCAAATGCATAAGTGATGTATTATTTGTCTTAATTATACTCAGCTTCTACAACACATATGAGCTTCTGGCACATACAGAACTTATTAAATATTTATTGCACAGCGTGGTATATGGTTTAAAATTAAGATCCAATATTATGTTCTGTCTTGATATCTGGTGAAGTCTGGAGGGACTCAAATGCCTACCCACAAGTTCCCCTTCCCACTCTGCTCCTGTGCATAAGGTCCTTGAGCTAAAGCAGTTCAGTCACTCAGTCATGTCCGACTCTTTGCGACCCCATGAATTACAGCATGCCAGGCCTCCCTGTCCATCACCAACTCCCAGAGTTCACTCAAACTCATGTCCATCGAGTTGATGATGCCATCCAGCCATCTCATCCTCTGTCGTCCCCTTCTCCTCCTGCCCCAAATCCCTCCCAGCATCAGAGTCTTTTCAAATGAGTCAACTCTTCCCATGAGGTAGCCAAAGTATTAGAGTTTCAGCTTTAGCATCATTCCTTCCAAAGAACACCCAGGAATGATCTCCTTTAGAATGGACTGATTGGATCTCCTTGCAGTCCAAGGGACTCTCAAGAGTCTTCTCCAACACCACAGTTCAAAAGCATCAATTCTTTGGCGCTCAGCCTTCTTCACAGTCCAACTCTCACATCCATACATGACCACTGGAAAAAACATAGCCTTGACTAGACAGACCTTTGTTGGCAAAGTAATGTCTCTGCTTTTGAATATGCTACCTAGGTTGGTCATAGCTTTCCTTCCAAGGAGTAAGCGTCTTTTAATTTCATGGCTGCAGTCACCATTGGCAGTGATTTTGGAGCCAAAAAAAATAAAGTCTGACACTGTTTCCACTCTTTACCGATCTATTTCCCATGAAGTGATGGGACCAGATGCCATGATCTTTGTTTTCTGAATGTTGTGCTTTAAGCCAACTTTTTCACTCTCCTCTTTCACTTTCATCAAGAGGCTTTTTAGTTCCTCTTCACTTTCTGCCATAAGGGTGGTGTCATCTGCATATCTGAGGTTATTGATCTTTCTCCCAGCAATCTGGATTCCAGCTTGTGATTCTTCTAGCCCAGCCTTTCTCATAATGTACTCTGCATATAAGTTAAATAAACAGGGTGACAATATACAGCCTTGACGTACTCCTTTCCTGATTCAGAGCCAGTCTGTTGTTCCATGTCCAGTTCTAACTGTTGCTTCCTGACCTGCATATGGGTTTCTCAAGAGGCAGGTGAGGTGGTCTGGTATTCCCATCTCTTTCAGAATTTTCCACAGTTTCTTGTGATCCACAGGTCAAAGGCTTTGGCATAGTCAATAAAGCAAAAATAGATGTTTTTCTGGAACTCTCTTGCTTTTTCCATGATCCAGCGGATGTTGGCAATTTGATCTCTGGTTCCTCTGCCTTTTCTAAAACCAGCTTGAACATCTGGAAGTTCATGGTTACTCATCAAATGCACAAGGTACAGTTTCCTGCTAATCTCTGAGCAGCAAGTTTCAGCTCTCTGCCAGTCTGTGGAATTCTTCAAACAAGCCAATGACACTGTCCCACTGCAACCATGAGGTATCTTATCCTCTTTGTACTACACAGCCTGCCTCCCACAGCCCCCGCTTGTTTACTCCAGTCTTGAGCACAACCCCTATGAGGCCCTGTGTGACAAGGCCCTGTCCTTTTCTATCAGGTTGTGAATGCGTGTATATCTTCCTATCTGGCAGTTGGTTTTGGCTTTGCTACGGGCCTCACCCTCCCTGTGTTCCTCCATCCTCAAGTATGCTAGTCCAGGCTTCCTCAAAACACATCACTAATTCCAAGAGTTGTCAGTGTCATCTGTCCAGTGCTTGGTGTTCAGTCATCTCCCTAGGATAGGAATTCCTCCCTCACAGCGTGAAGAGGAGGTTATTCTGTTCTCTATCTCCAATTTTAGTCAGATTATGTCGTGGAAGAACTCTGATAAAGAATGCATGCATTTTGCCAATTGACAATCTTCAGTGAAGTTCACTACAGAAATAAAACCCTTTTCAAATGGCACTTGGTTAATAAGACAATTAACCACTGTAATCCCTTTGATCTTAATTCAACTTCATTTTGGAAGGTATCGTTTACAACTATTTCTATCAAGTCAGTTTAACTCTAACTTGATTTCTCATCAGAAATGAAAACATTACACAGAAGGTTTTCTTCTATGCTGAATATCAGAGGTATCCAATTACTCTTTTTGGCTGGGAGCAGATGTTGAAGCTGAAACTCCAATATTTTGGCCACCTGAGCGAAGAACTGACTCATTTGAAAAGACCCTGATACTGGGAAAGGTTGAGGGCAGGAGGAGAAGGGGATGACAGAGGAAGAGATGGTTGGATGGCATCACTGACTCAATGGGTATGGGTTTGGGTGGACTCCGGGAGTTGGTGATGGACAGGGAAGCCTGGCGTGCTGCGGTGATGGACAGGAAGGCCTGGCGTGCTGCGGTTCATGGGGTCACAAAGAGTCAGACATGACTGAGCGACTGAACTGAACTGAACTGAGAGCCTGCCCACAATACCTTGGCTATCTCGAGTCTGGAGATCAGCATCAGCTCTCACAAAGACCACTTGCTGAAAAACAAAACCACCTGCTGTCTGTACTTCTAACTAGAAGGGTTTCCCTTTGTTGTAGAAAGCAGCTTCTTTATGAACTTGAACATGTTTTCTTCTCTTCACCTCTGGGTTTAACAGTACCTCCCATAGAATAAGGAGTCTTAACTTATTATAACTCAATAATAAAGGCAGAAAATTGAAGCTCGCTGTATCCTGTCAGTATGATTCTCTCACCAGAAAGAAAAGGTTAAGCGCGAAGGTTGACCTTGCCAAAGTTAAACATAGTCATGGCTTTTATTGAAACAATCTTGTTTTATAAAATGGGGAAATCTTTACAAAAGTATCTATTCAGCTGTAGATTATCATAATTTCCCGCCTCATGATTCTGGTTTTATTGAATTTTCTTATTTTGTAGTTTTCAATATTATTGGCTTCTGCCTTTCTCTATGATTACCCTCTGAACTTGCTTTTGTGTGTTTAGTGTAGATGAATACACATCATTAGCCAATAAGGCAGGTGAATAAGCTAGTGCAGGTGTTGTGAGGTATGCCTTTCAGGAAAGGTGACCACAGTATACTACAGAGTTTAACTTCCATAGCACTGGGGCTGCATCTTCTCTCCTGTCCTACTTTATTAATAAACTCAGATAAAAAGCACAACTGACATCACTGAACATGAACTATTTGCCAGGCACTGTGATAAGCACTTTTTTATGTGTAGGTTCATTTGATAACACTCAGCAGCCCCAGGAGCAGTCCGTTATTCAGTCACAGAGTTTTGGGAAAAGGGAACTTTTCCCGTGTTTATGTTATTTCTAAATTTTTATACCTGCATGATTGACAATGAAT
This sequence comes from Bos grunniens, assembly GCF_055505025.1. Taxonomy (NCBI): domain Eukaryota; kingdom Metazoa; phylum Chordata; class Mammalia; order Artiodactyla; family Bovidae; genus Bos; species Bos grunniens. The sequence goes on along the minus strand of NC_141168.1, from coordinate 45,943,194 downwards.
GCAGTAGCCACATTTGATAGTTCTGAATTCTCCCACAAGAAAGTAACTTATTTATGAAAATATGAGCACAAGAAAAAATCAGATAAATTACAAAGTTTTTGCTTTATAAAAAAATTGAAAATCAGAATTTTTATAAAGCTACATATATTCACCTGATGAATAGGAATTCTATTCCTAAATACTTATCCCCACCCCCTCACTCCTAACTCACAGTATAGGATTTCCCATCCTCTTGTGTAATCCACAGACTGGGGAACAGTATTGGTCGGGCAAGACTTATCTGCTTCTAGCCTAAAGGTGTTCAGCCCTGGTTAGGAAGTATCTTTCTCACTGTAATCAAGGTTAATAACTCCCACAATCATTACGCTCTGTTTAAGCAATCCAAAGCCTATTCTTAACTATCTAAGCAATTCTGGAGAAAAATGTATTTTAAACTTTGAAGGAAACTAAACCGAATCCATTAGCATTGGAATGAACTGGGCCCACACCCATGACAGCTACATGTAACCCTGATGCCCCCACTGTGTCAGTCACTGTTAGAGAATCAGTCTCTTAGTGTTCCATGTACTGCCCTCTTCCTAGAGGCAACCTCTGAGTCTGTTTGATTCCTATGATCACTTCAGCCAGGAATACAGTCCCACTTTTTTAAGGATGACAGGCGAATACCTAGTTGATCTTTTATCATTCCATTTACCATTTAAATGCCACCTATTTTCAGAATGTAATAAGGTGGATGGGAAACCCAGACAACTTTCATGTATTTTTTCCCAGTGCTGGATGTCTCTGGCCATGATGAGTCCCCATAGTCTCTGGTTATGACTCTGGAGTACACGTTTGTAATTGGTTAGAGACGATTAAATGTAATTGCTTGCATCAGTGGTTCAGTGGTAAAATTCTCGCCTGCCACACCGGAGGCCTGGGATCGGTTCCCGGCCAATGCACCGCACTGTGTGTTTTGGGCTTCTCTGGTGGCTCAGATGGTAAAGAATCCACTTGCAGTGCAGGAGAATTGGGTTTGATCCCTGGGTTGGGAAGATCCCCTGGAGAAGGGAATGGCAACCCACTCCAGTATTCTTGCCTGGAGAATCCATGGACCGAGGAGCCTGGCGGGCTACAGTCCATAGGGTCGCAAAGAGTCAGATACGACTGAGTGACTTTCACTAAAGGAGAGCCATAATAGTGGTGTCTGCTGCCACTTCAAATCATAAGTTGGTGTCCATTCTGCTCAAGACAAATTATTTACTCAGGCTTATAGAGAAGGATCCAATATAGGCCATTTGTCAGTTATGTATTGTAGGTCTCCACATTGGTGTCCTAAAGGATGGCAGCCTTGTAGGCGTTTAGGGCTGTAGTCATCATAATTTCAATTTTTAATCAAGCCTATTTTTAAATTAACAATTTAACTTCAGCAGCTAAATTGGTAAAGTAAAATAGTAAAATTTGTATTATTTATTTTACAACTTAACTTAAGGGTGGCAAAGCAAACTTGGTCACTGGACCTTTTTAATTTTCAGAAAAGATTCACTTTTTCTGAATGTGGCAGTAAGAGGAAACTAAATGATAAGGATAGTTTTACTTGAAAGTCTGATATATATATTAAATTCAGTTTTGTACTTAGGACTTCATGTTTTGTATGTAAATGAAGCTTCAGTTTTGAAAGCTTCATTGCTTCCTTAACTGCTGCCATCACTACAAAATAACATGCCATGATTTCAGCACTTCTCCCCACTTGTCAGTGGTTTCAAGCTCACATCAACATAAACTTCCAGCATCACTTCAGATTATGACATAATACCCCCTAGATGTTAGATTAAATTTTTTCTCTCTTTATTTTTCTATTCTGTCAGGTAACCACAATAAGCATGCTAATATAGCATTGATGGATGTTGTTGAACTCTTTCAAAAAACACAACTTTTTTATTCAAAATGGAGTAATTGAAAGGGCACTCTAGTATGGCAGACTTCATAAACCTGAAGTCTTTAATATTCATAAATTCCAAAAAGACTACTCCTTCATTTCTGGGCAATGATTTTAAGGAAAACTCACTCATATTTAAACATATTTAGCTGCTTAACTATTCAGCAGAGTCTAAAACAAAGAGAAATACAGTCCCTACTGCCTTGCATAGAGTGTACCTGAGTAAGAGACAAGGCATACCCGTCCAGGTGTCACTCTTTGCTTTTTGGTATCAGCTTCACTCTAGCTGATTTCCAGCCCCAGAACAACTGACATGTGGGAGTCCTGCCAATGACCGGAAATAGAAGAAATTCCACCCCCTACTCCAGCCAGAACATTTTTCCTTTCCTCATCACCAGCTGACTGCCAAATGCTTTGGCTTATAGGTGGCATCTGAGGGTATTTTCAAGTTCTGGATATGTGTAGAGCAGAGTATCACATCATGAAAAGTGATTTAAAGGACAGAAACAGGTATTGAATAATTCAATCTGTCTCTCTGTCCTTCAGTGAACCCTTGCCAACATCCTCCACCATGACCTTTTCCATCATTTCCCAAAGGGAAAAGAATGTCTCATTCATCTGGATATCTTTGTGACTTTTGCAACATTTACTTCACCTTTCTTTAAGCACTATTTACATAAACTTAGCTTTCCAATGAACTGTTGACACAGTACTCACAATGCAATCAATCTGATTTTTAGCAGACAGTACAGGTGTCTTCATGACTAAGATTAAAAAGGCTAAAGAAAATGAAGGATATTTTAAGACTAAAATAATGTAGTGTTGCAAAGAGAGGAACAGTTAAATATTTTCAAAACTGTTATAAACATTCTTTATATAGAAAGGAAGTTTAAATTAACTAGGTCATGTGGAATTGATGACTCCTCAAAACTTCTAGAGTTCATATCTTGGAAATATTTACAAATAACTTTTGAAACTAAGCGGAACCAAAATAAATAAAAAATAGTACAACGCAACTGTTTTGTTATTGAAAATTGATTCTGCAAATGTTCACTAAGGACTTCAGAAGATATCCAGTTTATACAGCTTACAATTTAGAGTCTGGTTACCCAAGAATGCCACAAATAAGTTGCTTGTGAGGTGTTTCTGCATACCACTGCACTGAAAGTGAAAGTCGCTCAGTTGTGTCCGACTCTTTGCGACCCCATGGACTGTGTAGTCCATGGAATTCTCTAGGCCAGAATACTGGAGTGGGTAGCCTTTCCCTTCTCCAGGGGATCTTCCCAACCCAGATATCAAACCCAGGTCTCCCACATTGTAGGCAGATTCTTTATAAGCTGAGCCACAAGGGAAACACCACTGCACTAAGAAATGCTATTTATTTTGACAATCATTTCCTCCGTTATGTCTAAAATCATTATTCATTTGAAATCCCTTTTTTTTTTAATGTATCTTACTGCCACCTTGTGGTTAAAATGTTTTTCTTTCTTTTTTCTTTACAAATGTGTATGTCTATGTGTGTATGTATGCGGATGTCATTTCAATGAAAATGTAAATTTCTGCTCCAGAGTAATTTTTAGTAATACTACCCATATTCCCAATAGCAGCCACTTTAGATCAAACAAACCCTTTACTTTTTCATTGTTAAATTAAACTATGCATCTTTAAGTGAACTATATTTCCAAATATACTTGCATATCTATATATTTAAAAGGTTTTCTTCTAAATTCTGACATTATTCCACAAAATGATCATAGAATGAGATAGAACATGACTCTGGATCTACATATACAAAGAGGAAAAAAAAAATAATGAGGCCATCAGTCACATAGCTTAGAGGAGAAAATGACAACTTTAAGACCAGTAAGAGTCTTCAGCCTTATTAAATGCTGCAGGTATGGAGTCCCACTATTAGCATATAAGATCTTTGACAAAATACCAAGAAGGCCAGAGGCAAAGCAGATAATCCAACAAGAGTCAGACAGTCAGATTCTCCAGGACCTAGCTTCTTCCTATTCCATGTGAACCCCAAACCAGAAGCTTTAGCAACATCTGAGAGCTTGTTAGAAATTCAAGGTCTCAGTGCCCAGACAGATGTATGAGGCATAACATCTGCATTTCAAAAAGCTCCCCAGGTGATACATATGAACGGTATAATTTGGAAATAGTGCTCTATCCCTTGTGTTCATGACAAGATGTTGCTTACACTGATTGAAACTGTTACCTCTAAAGATCTTGCAGATATGGTTAATAAACTTCATGTGCCTATAGGCTTCAGAATGTGGTCAGTTTTTTCAAATTTCCTACCCACCTGTGCCAAGAACTGGCCATATATAAGTATAAATATTCCTATAAAAGACTTGTCAGAGGCTATTATCTCTGTTTTGATAAGTAAATTAATACCTAACACAAGAGAAAGGCATGTGATGATGCTGGCTTTCAATTTTTCTCTAGTTATTTTCTTAATATTTTAATGGGAGAAGAGAGCTTTTTGATTTAGTAACAGTAATGCTAGTGGATGTGAGAGTTGGACTGTGAAGAAAGCTGAGCACTGAAAAATTGATGCTTTTGAACTGTGGTGTAGGAGAAGACTCTTGAGAGTCCCTTGGCCTGCAAGGAGATCCAACCAGTCCATTCTGAAGGAGATCAGTCCTGGGTATTCTTTGGAAGGAATGATGCTAAAGCTGAAACTCCAATATTTTGGCCACCTCATGCGAAGAGTTGACTCATTGGAAAAGACTCTGATGCTGGGAGGGATTGGGGGCAGGAGGAGAAGGGGGTGACAGAGGATGAGATGGCTGGATGGCATCACTGACTCGATGGACGTGAGTTGGAGTGAACTCCGGGAGCTGGTGAGGGACAGGGAAGCCTGGCATGCTGCGATTCATGGGGTCGCAAAGAGTCGGACACGACTGAGCGACTGAACTGAACTGAACTGAATGCTAGTGGTAAAGAACCTGCCTGTCAATGCAGGAAATGTAATAGATGCAGGTTCAATCCCTTGGTCAGGAGGATCTCCTGGAGAAGGACATGCAAACCTTCTATTCTTGCCCAGAGAATCCCCATGGACAGAGGAGACTAGCAGGCTGCAGTCTGTAGGGTCACACAGAGGTGGACATGACTGAAGTGACTTAGTAATGGAACAATGAAGAGGTGCAACTACTATTAGGCTCTACTCAGTACAAGTAAAGTCAAAATGTTTTCTTAAGCTACCAGGTATTCATTCATCATTTCAAAAACATTTATTGCCCACCTCTTTTCCATTAGTTGCCATGACAGACATTCAAAGATCAGATCAGATCAGTCACTCAGTCCTGTCCAACTCTTTGCGACCCCATGAATCACAGCACGCCAGGCCTCCCTGTCCATCACTAACTCCCAGAGTTCACTCAGACTCATGTCCATCGAGTCAGTGATGCCATCCAGCCGTCTCGTCCTCTATCGCCCCCTTCTCCTCTTGCCCCAAATCCCTCCCAGCATCAGAGTCTTTTCCAATGAGTCAACGCTTCACATAAGGTGGCCAAAGTACTGGAGTTTCAGCTTTAGCATCATTCCTTCCAAACAAATCCCAGGGCTGATCCCCTTCATAATGGACTGGTTGGATCTCCTTTCAGTCCAAGGGACTCTCAAGAGTCTTCTCCAACACCACAGTTCAAAAGCATCAATTCTTCAGCACTCAGCCTTCTTCACAGTCCAGCTCTCACATCCATACATGACCACTGGAAAAACCATAGCCTTGACTAGACGGACCTTTGTTGGCAAAGTAATGGCTCTGCTTTTGAATATGCTATCTAGGTTGGTCATAACTTTCCTTCCAAGGAGTAAGTGTCTTTTAATTTCATGGCTGCAATCACCATCTGCAGTGATTTTGGAGGCAAAAAAAAAATAAAGTCTGACACTGTTTCCACTTTTTCCCCATCTATTTCTCTTGAAGTGATGGGACCAGATGCCATGATCTTTGTTTTCTGAATGTTGAGCTTTAAGCCAACTTTTTCACTCTCCTCTTTCACTTTCATCAAGAGGCTTTTTAGTTCCTCTTCACTTTCTGCCATAAGGGTGGTGTCATCTGCATATCTGAGGTTATTGATATTTCTCCCAGCAATCTTGATTCCAGCTTGTGCTTCTTCCAGCCCAGCGTTTCTCATGACGTACTCTGCATATAAGTTAAACAAACAGGGTGACAATATACAGCCTTGACGTACTCCTTTCCCGATTTGGAGCCAGTCTGTTGTCCCATGTCCAGTTCTAACTGTTGCTTCCTGACCTACATATAAGTTTCTCAAGAGGCAGGTGAGGTGGTCTGGTATTCCCATCGCTTTCAGAATTTTCCACAGTTTCTTGTGATCCACACAGTCAAAGGCTTTGGCATAGTCAATAAAGCAGAAATAGATGTTTTTCTGGAACTCTCTTGCTTTTTCCATGATCCAGCAGATGTTGGCAATTTGATATCTGGTTCCTCTGCCTTTTCTAAAGCCATCTTGAACATCTGGAAGTTCACAGTTCACGTACTGCTGAAGCCTGGCTTGGAGAATTTTGAGCATTACTTTACTAGCGTGTGACATGAGTGCAATTGTGCAGTAGTTTGACCATTCTTTGGCATTGCCTTTCTTTGGGATTGGAATGAAAACTGACCTTTTCCAGTCCTGTGGCCACTGCTGCATTTTCCAAATTTGCTAGCATATTGAGTGCAGCACTTTCACAGCATCATCTTTCAGGATTTAAAATAGCTCAACTTGAATTCCATCACCTCCACTAGCTTTGTTCGTAGTGATGCTTCCTAAGGCCCACCTTACTTCACACTCCAGGACGTCTGGCTCTAGGTGAGTGATCACACCATCATGATTATCCGGGTCATGAAGATATTTTTGTACAGTTTTTCTGTGTATTCTTGCCACCTCTTCTTAATATCTTCTGTTTCTGTTAGGTCCATACCATTTCTGTCCTTTATTGAGCCCATCTTTGCATAGGCTCATGCAAATGTTCCCTTGGTATCTCTAATTTTCTTGACGAGATCTCTAGTCTTTCCCATTCTGTTGTTTTCCTCTATTTCTTTACATTGATCACTGAGGAAGGCTTTCTTATCTCTCCTTGCTACTCTTTGGAACTCTCCATTCAGATGCTTATATCTTTCCTTTTCTTCTTTGCTTTTCCCTTCTCTTCTTTTCACAGCTATTTGTAAGGCCTCTCCAGACATCCATTTTGCTTTTTGCATTTCTTTTCCATGGGGATGGTCTTGATCCCTGTCTCCTGTACAATGTCACAAACCTCTGTCTATAGTTCATCAGGCACTCTGTCTATCAGATCTAGTCCCTTAAATCTATTTCGCACTTCCACTGTATAGTCATAAGGGATTTGATTTAGATCACACCTGAATGGTCTAGTGGTTTTCCCCACTTTCTTCAATTTCAGTCTGAATTTGGCAATAAGGAGTTCATGATCTGAGCCACAGTCAGCTCCTGGTCTTGTTTTTGCTGACGTTATAGAGCTTCTCCATCTTTGGCTGCAAAGAATATAATCAATCTGATTTTGGTGTTGACCATCTGGTGATGTCCATGTGTAGAATCTTCTCTTGTGTTGTTGGAAGAGGGTGTTTGCTATGACCAGTGCGTTCTTTTGGCAAAACTCTATTAGCCTTTGCCCTGCTTCATTCCGTATTCTAAGGCCAAATTTGCCTGTTACTCCAGGTGTTTCTTGACTTCCTACTTTTGCATTCCAGTCCCCTATAATGAAAAGGACATCTTTTGGGGGTGTTAGTTCTAAAAGGTCTTGTAGGCCTTCATAGAACCATTCCACTTCGGCTTCTTCAGCATTACTGGTTGGGGCATAGGCTTGGGTTACTGTGATATTGAATGGTTTGCCTTGGAAATGAACAGAGATCATTCTGTCGTTTTTGAGATTGCATCCAAGTACTGCATTTCGGACTCTTTCGTTGACCATGATGGCTACTCCATTTCTTCTAAGGGATTCCTGCCCACAGTAGTAGATATAAGGGTCATCTGAGTTAAATTCACCCATTCCAGTCCATTTTAGTTCGCTGATTCCTAGAATGTCAACGTTCACTCTTGCCATCTCTGTTTGACCACTTCCAATTTGCCTTGATTCATGGACCTAACATTCCAGGTTCCTATGCAATATTGATCTTTACAGCATCAGACCTTGCTTCTATCCCCAGTCACATCCACAGCTGGGTATTTTTTTTGCTTTGGCTCCATGAATAGCATGAAAAGGCAAAATGATAGGATACTAAAAGAGGAACTTCCCAGGTCAGTAGGTGCCCAATATGCTACTGGAGATCAGTGGAGAAATAATTATGGAAAGATAATGGCTACCTCCTTCAAAAGCTCCCATGCATGGACTGCTACACTCAGTGCCCCCAGCCCTGCAGCAGGCCATCACAGACCCATGCCTCTACCAGAGTCTCCTGGACTCTTATGGGCAAGTCTGGGTCAGTCAAGACCATACACAAGAAAAAAATGCAAAAAGGTAAAATGGTTGTCTGAGAAAGCCTTACAAATAGCTGTGAATAGAAGAGAAGCCAAAAGCAAAGGAGAAAAGGAAAGATACACCCATTTGAATGCAGAGTTCCAAAGAATAGCAAGGAAAGATAAGAAAGCCTTCCTCAATGAAAGACTGGAGATCTCTTCAAGAAAATCAGAGATACCAAGGGAATATTTCATGCAAAGATGGGCACATTAAAGGACAGAAATGGTAGGGAACTAACAAAAGCAGAAGATATTAAGAAGAGGTGGCAAGAATACACAGAAAACAATCTTCATGACCCAGATAATCACGATGGTGTGATCGCTCACCTAGAGCCAGACATTCTGGAATGCAAAGTCAAGTGGACCTTAGGAAACATCACTACAAACAAAGCTAGTGGAGGAGATGGAATTCCAGTTGAGCTATTTCAAATCCTGAAAGATGATGTGTGAAAGTGCTGCACTCAATATGCCAGCAAATTTGTAAAACTCAGCAGTGGCCACAGGACTGGAAAAGGTCAGGTTTCATTCCAATCCCAAAGAAAAGCAATGCCAAAGAATGGTCAAACTACTGCACAATTGCACTCATGTCACATGCTAGTACAGTAATGCTCAAAATTCTCCAAGCCAAGCTTCAGCAGTTCATGAACCATGAACTTCCAGATGTTCAAGCTGGATTTAAAAAATGCAGAGGAACCAGAGATCAAATTGCCAACATCCGATGAATTATTGAAAAAGCAAGAGAGTTACAGAAAAACATCTATTTCTGCTTTATTGACTATGTCAATGCTTTTGACTGTGTGGATCACAACAAACTGTGGAAAATTCTGAAAGAGATGGGAATACCAGACCACCTGACTTGCCTCTTGAGAAATCTGTATGCAGGTCAGGAAGCAACAGTTAGAACTGGACATGGAACAACAGACTGGCTCCAAAACGGGAAAGGAGTATGTCAAGGCTGATTATTGTCACCCTGCTTATTTAACTTATATGCAGTGTACATCATGCAATTACAGACTGGATGAAGCACAAGCTGGAATCAAGATTGCCAGGAGAAATATCAATAACCTCACATATGCAGATGACACCACCCATATAGTAGAAAGCGAAGAAGAAGTAAAGAGCCTCTTGATGAAAGTGAAAGAGGACAGTGAAAAAGTTGGCTTAAAACTCAACATTCAGAAAACTAAGATCACAGCCTCTGGTCCCATCACTTCATAGCCAATAGATAGGGAAACAGTGGAAACAGTGACAGATTTTGGGGGGCTTCAAAATCACTGCAGATGGTGACTGCAGCCATGAAATTAAAAGATGCTTGCTCCTTGGAAGAAAAGTTATAACCAACTTAGAATACTAAAAAGCAGAGGCACTACTTTGCCAACAAAGGTCCATCTAGTCAAGGCTATGGTCTTTCCAGTAGTCATGTATGGATGTGAGAGTTGGACTATAAAAAACACTGAGTGCCAAAGACTTGATGCTTTTGAACTGTGGGGTTGGAGAAGACTCTTGAGAGTCCCTTGGACTGCAAGGAGATCCAACCAGTCCATCCTAAAGGAAATCAGTCCTGAATATTCATTGGAAGGACTGATGCTCAAGCTGAAACTCCAATACTTTGGCCACCTGATGCAAAGAACTGACTCATTGGAAAAGACCCTGATGCTTGGAAAGACTGAAGATGGGAGAAAAAGGGTATGATAGAGGATGAGATGGTTGGATGACATCACTGACTCAATGGACATGAGTTTGAGTAAATGCTGGGAGTTGGTGATGGACAGGCCTGGCGTGCTGCAGTCCATGGGTTTGCAAAGAGTCAGAAACAACTGAGTGACTGAACTGAATTGAACTGAAATTTCTAAGCATCCCATAATCCTGTCAAGTTGACACATAAAGTCAACAATCACACTAGCTTGTTCTAAACAACTCACTTGATGTCTCTCTGGAACTACTAGGCTTTGTACCATCAGAGTGTGGGAGATAAATGCTATTTGATGGAAAAGAATTCTCCTACCAATGCAGGAGATACAAGAGATGTGGGTTCAATCCCTGGGTCTGGAAGATCCTCTGGAGAAGGAAATGGCAACCCACTCTAGTTTTCCTGCCTAGAAAATTCCATGAACAGAGAAGACTGGCAGGCTACAGACTATGGGGTCACAAAGAGTCGGACACAACTGAGCACACATCATAGACATAAAAAACAATTTTAAAGCTATCTGTTTTTAATGGTCATTAGCTCTGTTCTTGCCCAACATTAAAATCAAATCAACAGAGTGCATATCTCTATGCATGTATGCTACGTCGGTTTAGTCATGTCCAACTCTTTGGGACCCTATAAACTGTAGTCCACTAGGCTCCTCTGTCCTTGGGATTCTCCAGGCAAAAATACTGGAGTCAGTTGCCATGCTCTCCTCCAGGGGGGTCTTCAATCTCAGGGATTGAACCCACGTGTCTTATGTCTCTCGCATTGGCAGGCAGATTCTTTACCACTAGCATCACCTGCGAAGCGCTCTATACTTGAGAATAAAGCTCAAAAATTAAGCAATATAGGCAACATAAAAAGCAAATATAGAGAATGGAAATATGAAGCTTCACCCACTAAAACATGTGTCTGCTCAGTAGTCTCCACACTTTAATTAGAGAGCAGGACCTAAACATGGAGAAACCAAAGAGAGTTCTCCATTTACTTACTGGCACTTCATATGTATAGATCAAAAACAACTTACTTGTAGTAGAGTATCAGTATCATATAGTATCAGCATATAGTATCAGATATCACAAATTTTGATCCACAACAGTTCTGTGTATCCAAAGTGCAATAAAAAAGCAAGACTTTTTTTCTGTCAGCGTCAACATAAAAGTTTTCCTATTTCAAGAACAACACTTTAGGCTCCCACAGTCCCTAAACTCGGACAATATCCCATCCTTTTCTAAAAGTCAGGAGTTCTGAAAACTGAGTGGCATTTCATTGGGTTTAAAATCATCAGATTCCTAGTCAAGCTACTTACTCTGAGGAAGGAGTAATTGCATTATAGGTTTAGCTAGCGGAGGAACCATGAAATAATTCTAACTAGAAAGTCGTATCTGAACACCTCAACTAAATCAATAAAATTGGGAAATTTTTACATTAAAAATTTAATCATTTTGCCATTTTTGGGGGGTTTCTCTGTTGGCTCAGACAGTAAAGAAGATGCCTGCAATGAGGGAGACCTGGGTTTGATCCCTGAGTTGGGAAGATCCCCTGAAGAAGGGAATGGTTCCCCACTCCAGTATTCTTGCCTAGTGAATTCCATGAACAGAGGCAGCTGGCAGGCTACAGTCCATGGGGTCGCAAAGAGTCAGACACAATTGAGTACATACGCATGCAGGCTATATTTATACATACAAGCAAGTTCACTTGAATTCATATTTTAAAGCTGAGTTCAGCAAACAGAAAGAACTTTTCATGTCTCCATATTATCAATAATTTGTTCAACTGAATTTTCACCCTTTTTAACCAGTCATTTTGTTTCTATATAGACACAGCCAAGCAGAACTTCAATTTTCACTTCATGTTTTGCTTGTTATATTTGGTTATAGTGTTATATAAGGTTGGACTTGCCATCTAACAACATTCCTATTCCTTTGTTGTAAGATCATTTTTTGTCTATCATAAGACACCAGAAGTGGCCTCTATCAAAAGTCTTCAAAGATATTTTGCAAGGAAAATTTCCTTTCCAATTCCATGGTTTAATATTTTATGAACTGGAGTATGATCTTATGACCTAAAACATAAAGCTCTTAAATCATCTGCTTTACTATATAAATGTTATTGGTCATAAAAATTCTCCCAATCTCATTTTGAATCCAGCTGTTATAACTGACTTGATGACCTCCTGTGGTAATAAACTCCACAGACTGTATAAAGGCAATCTGGGAAGCAACTCTGTCTACTGTATTACTTATACCTACTGAAGCTGGTGTGAACAAGGGAGAGGTGAGCAGGGGCTCAAGTTTTTTAGAAGTGGAAATTGGACTAATTACTTTCCAGTGACTATAGCTAACAACTGTAGAATACCATACAAAGTGTGGATCTTCTCTGTGTTTTTGCTAATTGAGAAAACTTATTATTTAAGAAAGGAAGGTTATCTGTGTGTATCGTATGTTAATTACTTCCTTTCAAAACCACCTACTACAATATATTAAGTGCACTTCTAGTATGCATCTTTAACTTGGAATATAATTTAGTTTGGGCACTGGTTTAAGATGTACATATCTTTCAACTCATCCATCTACTTTGGCTTTTACCTTGGCAACAAAGGCAAGTGTGTAGCTCACAAAATTTTCTATTTTGTTCTTTCTTATAAAAAGTACTTTTTCCCATATTGTTTGTCCAAATATAATTTTAAGATATGATACTTAAAAAGGGATCAAAGATTTTCTCTTGATTCTTCCACCAAAAAAAAGTAAAACTTGGGAGAATGAAAGCAAATGTAAGAATAATTTAGATCCAAAACACTTTACTGAAAAATGAAATAATACAGGACAGTCTGAGGTAATTTAATTTGTCTATATTGATCAAATTTATTTATATAGCAAAAGTGTTGATTTCTGTTCTAATTGGCCCATGTAGACACAATTAAAAGCAGCTTTCTTGTAAATCTCTATCTCCTTACTCCTTTTATCTCCAGTGGGAAAAATTTAAATATCCTATAATTCTGCTGAATTTCTCTCCCATGTTAAGTTGAGACATTCCACAGTATCACCTCATTAATCTTGACCATACTACTTCAGGTAAATAATGAGAAAATATCACTATGTGCATTCATGAACATGTGATAAAACACAGAAAAAGGTAATTAACTTGCCAGAAGTCGTACAACCAGTCAGCCTGGACCACATCCATTGCCTTCTGTCTCCTAAGGCCTCACGTTCCACATTCTCCGCTTGGCCTCACTGCTCCCTGCCTTCACACGGGCAAGTGAGCTTCTGCTACACTTCTGAAACCTGAGCAATTTTATGATTCAACTTTGGTTTTCATTTTATCCCACTGTGCTTTTTCTTTTAGGATATATACAGCTATGTATTTGGGTTGAAGTTTTTTGTTTTGTTTTGTTTAAACTTTCAGCTATGAGTTTTTTCACCCTTAAAAAAATTTTGCAACAGAGCTCTCTCAATCCATCAGTGATTCAAAAAGTGTTTTGTTTTCTTCTACATTTATATCACTGCAAAACACTGAAATCCAGCCATCAATTTGGAATGCTGCTCATAATTCTGAGATTCTATTATTATGTGGCTATTTCTTAAACAGACTACTTACCTATTGCAGAATTAGAATTACAGAAACAGAATTAGAACAGGCACTGAATTTGGGGCTATAATGAAGGAAGAACATATTTGAGAATCTTACTGTATTAGACAAGGGAATCAGAAAAAGCTAGCTGGGGAGTACCAGAACAGAGGTTTGAATAAATGGGGCAGGGGGTGTCAAGTAAGATTATGAATGACCTGACCTTAGTAATGAGTCAAAAGAGTTCCAATTTGATTGGTAACTTTGGACAAAAGTTAACAAAATCCTTTCTTTTCTGCACAAGACTGCTGCTGCTGCTGCTGCTGCTGCTGCTAAGTCACTTCAGTCGTGTCCGATTCTGTGCGACCCCAAAGACAGCAGCCCACCAGGCTCCCCCGTCCCTGGGATTCTCCAAGCAAGAACACTGGAGTGGGTTGCCATTTCCTTTTCCAATGCATGAAAGTGAAAAGTGAAAGTGAAGTCACTCAGTCGTGTTCGACTCCTAGCGACCCCATGGACTGCAGCCCACCAGACTCCTCCGTCCATGGGATTTGCCAGGCAAGAGTACTGGAGTGGGTTGCCTTTGCCTTCTCTGCACAAGACACTAACCCTCAATTAACATGCCATCACATTCCTCTGAAACCCTAATAAAAGTAAAATGTTCGCTATATTACTACATAACACTGCTTACAGTAAAAATGAGCCTGAAGGAGAGAATATAAATGAACTCTAAAGAACTGGTACAGATGCCATACTTTGGATTTCCCTGAATGCGGTCACTCTTTTAACTGACATGTCCTTTCAAGGACCCTGGAAGCTATGACTGTGGGGTTACTGCAAGAGCAATTGGCACCTGTGGTGCACAATATTTCTAAACCAGACAGTTCCCTTGCCCCTGAGCTATTAGATTGCTACAACTACCTCTGAAGAAGAAGACCTACCACTGCCCTATGCAATTTGTGCCTTGCTCCCTTTGAGTAGGCTCGCATTAATGTAGCCTTTGATAGTCAAAGTGAGTCTGAATGTTTAGTTGGGCCTAAGAAGACCCTGCTTATTTAACTTATATGCAGAGTACATCATGAGAAACGCTGGACTGGAAGAAACACAAGCTGGAATCAAGATTGCCAGAAGAAATATCAATAACCTCAGATATGCAGATGACACCATCCTTATGGCAGAAAGTGAAGAGGAACTCAAAAGCCTCTTGATGAAAGTGAAAGAGGAGAGTGAAAAAGTTGGCTGAAAGCTCAACATTCAGAAAATGAAGATCATGGCATCCGGTCCCATCACTTCATGGGAAATAGATGGGGAAACAGTGGAAACAGTGACAGACTTTATTTTGGGGGGCTCCAAAATCACTGCAGATGGTGACTGCAACCATGAAATTAAAAGACACTTACTCCTTGGAAGGAAAGTTATGACCAACCTAGATAGCATATTCAAAAGCAGAGACATTACTTTGGCAACAAAGGTCCGTCTAGTCAAGGCTATGGTTTTTCCTGTGGTCATGTATGGATGTGAGAGTTGGACTGTGAAGAAGGCTGAGCGTTGAAGAATTGATGCTTTTGAACTGTGGTGTTGGAGAAGACTCTTGAGAGTCCCTTGGACTACAAGGAGATCCAACCAATCCATTCTGAAGGAGATCAGCCCTGGGATTTGTTTGGAAGGAATGATGCTAAAGCTGAAACTCCAGTACTTTGGCCACCTCATGGGAAGAGTTGACTCATTTGAAAAGACTCTGATGCTGGGAGGGATTGGGGGCAGGAGGAGAAGGGGATGACAGAGGATGAGATGGCTGGATGGCATCACTGACTCGATGGACGTGAGTCTGAGTGAACTTTGGGAGTTGGTGATGGACAGGGAGGCCTGGTGTGCTGCGATTCATGGGGTCGCAAAGAGTCAGATACGACTGAGCGACTGAACTGAACTGACTGAACTGAAGAAGACCACACAAGTATGGTATGATAACCAATACAGACTGACCATAGTTTCTTGTGTGGCAAGATAACATAAAAGTAATGGATGACTTGAGTGTTAGATGCAAAAGTGGTGTAGGGTTCACTGTAAATTAGGGAAAAGAGTATGGGATGCATGGTTGATTAAAGCAAAGAAATATTAGAGGCACAGTTGATTAAAGTAGTGAAATATAAAGTGGCCCTTAAGATATTGAGGGCTTAGATCAGCATGGTGATCATAGAGAAAAAAAATATATAACAAAAAGGACAAATCTAAGAGATAACCTGAATAAAAATAACTTGAAAACAAATAAGAATATAAAAATAGAAATTATGAAATGAAAAATGAGCATAACAGAGAAGTCACTAACAGAGGAAGACAAATAAGGAGGGAGCATTACTGATGAAAACTCAATGAACATCAGTTGTCTTCTAGACACTGGCAGAGACTCAACTGTAGCTATTGAATGGACAAGGCTATAGCAGGTCTTGGCTACAGACATACCCATCTTTGTAGTTGACGGAGAAACCATGAACGTGGATGAGGACTTCAAGATACTAAATGCTTAGACAGAAGAACTGGGGATTAAGTATTTAATATTGGAGGAATTCCCAGAATTAAGGTGTAGGAATAAAAACTAGGGAAAAAAGTCACACACACAGAAGTAGGAAGTGATCAGTAACTACATGGAAAATGAAGGAGGGAGAGCTTTGTCAAAGTTATCCGAGAGGTCAAAAGAGAAAGAGATCAATAGGGACCTTTGAAAAAGAAATATGTCAAGAAGTTAAGAGGTCATGAGAGGAAGAAAATTAAAACCACATTTGAAGATCACTTACTATTTGGCAGAAAAAAGAGAAATAGGATGGTAGCTAAGAGAAACATAGGGCACCATGCAGCTGTATACGATAGAATCATATTTGAAAGCTGATTTATGGAAATAAACGATTGAGGCGTTGGCCAATAATCAATCGAGAAATCAGAAAAAAAAACATTTATTGAGGACTACTGTGAATCAAGCAATGCACTAGATGCTGGAGGTACACAAATATGACATCATTATTTCCCCAAGTAGCTCATAATATAGGAAGATAAGTGATACATATAAATTAGACATAATGTGACAAGTGCTACTTAAGGAAGAGGGAACCTAGACTGGACAGCTGGGGCAAGGCTTTGCTTTGGAGATGATCTTAAAAGTGAGTTCACAGGGACAGGTAGGAGTTGAATGGACACGTGAAAGTGGATCATGTTGCCAGGGAACATAGCATGTGCAACAGAACAAGGGTGTGGAAAAGCTGGCAATTTGGGAAAACAGCAATACTTTTGTAGGCATGGCACACAGGATGGAAATTAGGGAGTCAAAATAGATGCGACCCTTAATTAACGGTTAAAAACAAATAACAAAAAGCCTTTTAGTCAAACTAGAACCCTTGATGTTCTTCTGAAAGCAATGGAGGTCGACTGAAGGATGTACAGCCTTTAAAAGAAGCTTTCGCCGAAAGCTGTAGTAGTTTCCTATTGCTGCTATAACAGTTTACTTCAAATTCAGTAGTTTAAAGGAACACAAATTCATTACCTTCCAGTTCTGTAGTTCAGGAATCTGGAAAAGCAGATGCTGGGATCGCAGGTGCCTCTACCGTGGTTTGCTTGGGACTCTCCTTGCCTCTGTTTTCCGCTGTGGTGGTGCTGTTGCTGATGGTGCGGCTGGACCACAGTCTACCTGACCAAGTTGGTGAGGAAGGTGACGGCCTCGGATCTAAGATGCAAGTCCGTGGTGCCAGGGACCGGGGCGCAAAGCCCGGACGTCTTCTCTTCCAGTGTGTTGTGCCTTCTGAACTGGAGGCTGGGCGGACGGCGTCCACGTGTGTCCACGTGCAGTGGAGTAAACGAACCGCACCTGAGAGAGGGAGGGGTGTGACTGCCTTCGGTCCCGCCCTGGAGGCACCCGGAAGTGAACTCAGGAGGGCCGGCGGCCCTGCCTTGCCCAGTGACTTTGCACCTGGGAGAAAAATCAAATGTCCACTTGGAAAAGGCATTGTTTGCCCTCATTGTCTTTAAGGCCACACCCTTCCAGAGACTCTGGTATTGGGATGAATCTAAAGCAAGTTGTGATGTAGATCAGTGGTCTCAAGCTTTAAAGTGCATACCATCATCTGCGATTTCTGTTAAAATGCACATTCTGATTCAGCAGATGCTAGTGGGAGGGCGGGGTCTGCATTTCAGGCCAGCTTCCTGGAGCTGCTGCTAAGTCGCTTCAGTCGTGTCCGACTCTGCGACCCCACAGATGGCAGCCCACCAGGTTCCCCCGTCCCTGGGATTCTCCAGGCAAGAACACTGGAGTGGGTTGCCATTTCCTTCTCCAATACATGAAAGTGAAAAGTGAAAGTGAAGTCACTCAGTCGTGTCCGATTCTTATCGACCTCATGGACTGCAGCCTTCCAGGCTCCTCCATCCATGGGATTTTCCAGGCGAGTACTGGAGTGGGGTGCCATTGCCTTCTCCGAGAGACTCAAAAGTAGCATACTCAAGTAGCAAGGACTTCGGTAACTAGCTTCTGACTACTAGACTTCTAATTGTACCTTAGACCCTGATTCTTCACACTAATACCCCTTAAACCACCACATACACAAACACACACACACTGCCACCTGGACACACACATCCTGGGTGTGCGGCCCATTCTTAAGTTATTTGGGAAGGGTAGTACAATTGTCTGACCACACGCTTCAAGCAGCCTTTTTAAACTGCGTATTGGGGGTGGGGTATTATATGAGAGGAATAAAATCATATAAATTCTCAAATGTTTGATAAAAATTCCAATTAGGACTAGTATTTGTTTTAAATAGAATACTGTAGTTTAGCTTTGTGTGTTTTAGGTTCAACAGTAAAACGAAATGATAACTTAACACTGCTTGGTTGCATTTAAACTTGCAAAGTGAGATTATACAGAGGAATCCTTAGAGCGAGGGCTGGGTTCTGCCACTTCCTAGCTGCTGTAACCTTGGGCAAATTACTCTCTGTATTTCCATTTCTTCATCTTTAAAATAGAAACGATAGTTGTACAGATCTCCTGAGATTATAGAGAGCATTAGATCAATTCATCTACGTAGAGCCTTACTACTCAACCTGAGATTCAAGGACCAGCAGCACTTGTATCCTCTGGGAGCTTGTCAGAAATATAGAATCTCAGGCCTCGTTCCTGATGTACAGAATCAGAACCTGCATCCTCATGCGATCTCCAGGTGCTTCCTCTGCACACACGTGGCATAGTGCTTAGTGTGTCATAAGCAGTATAGGCCACTGCTTATTTAAATAGAAGTTTTGATGTTTGGAAAAAATTTAAGCCACATGATTTCCTTATGCTGCATATGTGACAAAAATCCAAAATACAAAGAACTTTTCAAGACTAAAAAATAAAAAACGAAAGGGAAATCCAGAGTACGTCTCACTACGCTGAAGTCAAAGTGATGGTAGGAAAGCGTTCCTTTCTACAGGCCTCAGGGGAGCATCTGTTGTGCTTTCCTTTGCCTGTTTCTCGGAATCTCCCACACTCCTTGGCTTGTGGTTCATTTCCATCTTCAAAGCCATCAATGTCCTATTGAGTCTTTCTCATATCTCAGTACTCTGATACTTAACAATTCTACATCCCACTTCCATATTTAAGGACCCTTGTGACTACACTGGATCTACCGCAGATAATCCAAAATAATCTCTCCATCTCAAAATCCTCAATTTAATCACATCCGCAAAGTCCTTTTTGCATCATAAAGTAACATATTCACAGGTCCCAAAAGTTAGGATGTGGACATTTTTGAGAGATTATTTTTTGGTCCATCACAAGTGGCATTATGTTATTTTTTTTTTAATTCTCTTTAGTATCTGACTTAACCAAAGGCAACTTGATCTTCTGCATTCATCCACTGCAATATTATACAGCAAATAACCTTTGGAAAACTCTGCTGTGCACTTTTGAAAGAATGGAAATGAAAAAGGAAAATAATGTTTGAATATTATAATAAAATAATTTTGATCTTGTTAACTGCCTGAAAGGGTCTCAAAAATTCAGGGATCCTGAGCCACACTTTGAAATCTAGCTGTATTAGCACTTTATAGGCCACAAGAATCTGAACATTACATAACTGAGCTGAGTAATTTACAGAATTGCTGCAGTGAGATAGAAGACATTATTATTAGAACTCTTTACACTTTGAATATAAAGTTAAAATTATAAATATTTAATTGCCCATCATCACTGTCTATTTATATTGAAAATATATACATATATATTCTCACCAAATCTATTGCATTGTACCAATCAGGAAATATCTCTCTCCTAAATCCTATATGTATTTTCTCAATTCCTTTCAAAGCATCTTTGAGAAAATCTACAGTTTGAAAACTAGGTAAAATGAGTGTGCCATTATATAAGAAAACAACTGAAATCACAGGTATTTTTAGTGGTTTCCTTGAAATACTCAACCCTAAAAATAACAGTGAAACTCAGAAGGCAAATTTCTGGATAAGAGAGAATGTACAAGAAAGCAGAGCATCTCAGTGGAATATGTATTTGCCAGTGATAATAGGAAAAACAAAGGCCATTATCATTTTTCCCAAATTTAATGCAAAGGACTAGCAAAAGAGAAAACATCAATTCAGAATCTCTCACAGTCCCAAAGACCCTTCTGCCTTAATGTATGAAATAAGTGCAAGCTTCCCAAAAGATTATATATTAGTCAAAGGATTACATTTAAAAAATAAAGCATTATTTGCAAAAATAACTACTGGAGGTACTAATTAAAAATGGCACTTGGGTTTCATTCCCTGATATAATCTATTCCCCTTTCTATCTATTAGAAATACCGAAAAAAAAAGAAAACCAACAAAGATTGACCGATAGTCAACCTATTGCCAGAAACCCAGAAGAACTCTTCCATAATTATGCCTCATCAATGTCACTGATTGAACACCGAGAAACACAATTTATGACATGAATATTTTGCCAACTAGAAACAGTAAGCTGCTCATCCTAAAAAGATGTAGGGAAGATACACTATCATTTACTCACTCAGGAATGCAAGAGACTTACAAGCTAAGAAAAACTGAGCAGTCACCCCAAATTGAGTGGACACTGTATTTTGAAGCAGCCAGAGTTGTGCACCTTAACTCTGCCTTCAGTTTATCTTTCCATAGACAGAGACCAGATCTCAATTCCAACTGCAATAAACAGTTGGAATAATAAACAACAGCTCAAAAACAGAGACGGAAGCCCTATGTTGTCACATGCCTCTGCAGTAATATAAACCCCAGTAGTAAAGTACTTCTGTTAGAAATAAATTAAAAGTTCAGATATTGTACAGGTCCTGCATTGCTTCCTAGTGTTAAAATTTTTTAAGCAGAAATGGTAAAAGAATAACCCACACTTCATTCAGCCAGCAAAGATAGATAACTGCTGGACACTGGGAATTAGAACTATGTGGCCACCCTGTTTCTGGAAGGGATTTATGTGGAGTTCAACTAGCATCACATTGGTAGATTGTAATACAAACACTTTGGCTGTTTATATACATCCTATATAGTAAGAAGTCTCTTCACTCCAGAGATGGTGGAGAAAGCATGGTCTTTCAATTCACATGGAATGAGTTTTAATCCTAGCTTCTGCACTGCAAGCCTCAGCTTCTTGCTCTATTACATGGAAAAAATAATCATTGATATATAAAAATATCCAGCCGAGTGTCTAAGCTGGAGTGGACACTCAATAAATGACAGCTATTATTATAAGAAACAATAAAGAGAGGAAAATTAAAGAGTTCAGTTCAGTCGCTCAGTCGTATCCAACTCTTTGCGACCCCATGAACTGCAGCACGCCAGGCCTCCCTGTCCATCATCAACTCCGAGAGTTTACCCAAACTCATGTCCATTGAGTCAGTGATGCCTCTAACATCTCATCCTCTGTCACCTCCTTCTCCTCCTGCCTTCAATCTTTCCCAACATCAGGGTCTTTTCAAATGAGTCAGCTCTTCACATCAGGTGGCCAAAATATTGGAGTTTCAGCTTCAATATCAGTCCTTCCAATGAACACCCAGGACTGGTCTCCTTTAGGATGGACTGGTTGGATCTCCTTGCAGTCCAAGGGACTCTCAAGAGTCTTCTCCAACACCACAGTTCAAAAGCATCAATTCTTCGGTG
This sequence comes from Bos grunniens, assembly GCF_055505025.1. Lineage (NCBI taxonomy): Eukaryota > Metazoa > Chordata > Mammalia > Artiodactyla > Bovidae > Bos > Bos grunniens. Next base: position 45,921,392 of record NC_141168.1, on the reverse strand, counting down.
CTCAGCTTTCTTTATAGTCCAACACTCACATCCATACACGACCACTGGAAAAACCATAGCCTTGACTGGACGGACCTTTGTTGACAAAGTAATGTCTCTGCTTTTTAATATGCTGTCTAGGTTGGTCAAAACTTTCCTTCCAAGGAGTAAGCATCTTTTAATTTCATGGCTGCAGTCACCATCTGCAGTGATTTTGGAGCCCCAAAAAATAAAGTCAGCCACTGTTGCCACTGTTTCCCCATCTATTTGCCATGAAGTGATGGGACCAGATGCCATGCTCTTAGTTTTCTAAATGTTGAGCTTTAAGCCAACTCAATTAGGGAATTCTAAACAGAGAAGGAACTTTAGGGTGCTTTCTTGCTTAGTTGCACAGTCATGTCCAACTCTTTGCAATCCTTTGGACCGTAGCCCACCAGGCTCCTCTGACCGTGGGATTTTTTTCAGGCAAGCATACTGGAGTGGGTTACCCTTTCCTACTCCAAGGAATCTTCCCAACCCAGGGATTGAACCCGTGTCTCCTACATTGCAGGTAGATTCTTTACCTATTGAGTCATCAGGGAAGCCATCAAAGGCTTTGGGAAACCACAATAAGGTTAATGATCACTCAAGAGAGTATTGGGAAAATTCTCAAACATTGTGGGCTTGTTTGTTATGTTCTACTCAAAAAGCAGAACAAGTCACTTAGCATCACAGCCAGATTGGCTTGCTATTTCCTTAGCAACAAAATCATGCAAAAGAAGCACAAAACATGCCCCAAAACAACAAAAACAAAAAAATGGTGATGTAAGATCCACATACTGCCCATTGAACTCAGTAAGTTCATGATCCCTAGGACATGCCCTCTGCACACATTAAAAACAATAATGTGTGGACCTAGCTTGACCATGTAGGGACAAAAAAACTCCCCCTACTCAACCTGGAGGAGGAGCTGACAATGGAAACATGATGTCTACTCATGAAAGACAAAGAAAGGACTTTGCTGATGGTCCAGTGGCTAAGACTGCAGGCTTCCAATGCAGGGGGCTCAAGTTCAATCTCTGGTCAGGGAACTAGATCCTACATGCCAAAACTAAGACCCAGCAGAGCCAAATAAATAAATAAAAATTTTTTAAAGAGAAACACAAAGAAGTTCTTTTTCGCCCTTCCCATTTTTCCTTTGATTATAAGACTGCAGCCCACTAAGTTCCCAGGGCATAGCACCCCTAGCCTGCCTGCTTGTAAGCCTCACAAGTATCCTATTCTAATAAATCACTACTTATCTATCACTTTGCCTCTTGCTGAATTCTTTTCTGCACTGAGATTAAAGGACTATAGTACTGGAACTCTTCAGAGGCCCCAAAATGAAAGCCAAATGGCTTCAATTCCACTTTCTCAAAAAATTAAAAAGACACAACCTCTAAGGAAAAGAAATAGAACTCCAAAGGGACAACAAAATGAAGTTAAAAATAAAGAGAACCAAAAGGATCTGCAGGATAAAATTTAAATTTTAGTATTAAAGGACTTTACCGTCTGAGCCACCAGGGAAGTCCTTAAGACAAAAATAAAACATGATAAAAATTGCAGAATTGAAACTGAAAAATATAGAATAAGTAATAAGTGCAAACTTGAAATGATCTCACAGAAAGCAAAGGGGGAAAATTCAGAAACAAATGAAAAGGATGAGAGTGAAAGGAAGGAAAATGGAGACTAAAACTAAAAATTCTTGATTTTTCTGAAAAATGCAATAATTATTAGATCAGATGCAATTTATCAAAGGTAAGCCTTGAAGAAAACTTCCCAGAGCTCTGCCAACCAACATATAAAGAAAACATACCATTGGGATATTGTTTTTGAGGAAAGTATTCCAACCATATGGAAAATAAGATCAGAAAGAGGCTTTCAAGAGAGAAAAGATGAAATTTGGTAATTAATGAAGACCTTACTGGAAGCTGAAGCTATTAGAAATTATACATTAGCAGAAAAAGTACCTCCAGACTAAAGAGTGAACAAAAGTAGACAGATTCTGGTCGGGAGCACATGGCAAAATGAAGGAGAAAAAGGAGCTGTAGGAAGCAAATTCTCTGATTTTGTGATGTTTACACTCAAACTAAGTGCAGTTGGCATACACATTGGAATCAGCAAGCAACGACAGGAGAGGGAAATTGCAGTCCTGCTTATGTAAACATACATGTTCAGAAAATCAAAACATTTTCTGGCTAGGTCTCATGGATCAGGAATAAGTTAACTCTGATCCAGAACACATTCCAAAGTAAAATATATTAGTGTAACATTTAATACATAGGCAATATGATTTTAACTCTCTCAAAGGGAATGTAATTACAATAATAATTTGTAGGATATTCCCACCCAGAAAAGATATTGATTTTCTTTCTTTACCTGGAGATAAAATAAGTGGAAATTTAAGAAATTTATCATTTTTAGTTATTATTCTTAACCAGGAAAAGCATAATTACTTAGTTTATAGTCAAAAATATTACAACTAAATGTCCAGTGACCATCCACGCTCAGGGTTCGGAGACTGTGGTTACAAAATAATCACCAAGAAAATGTCAAACAACCTCTTTGTCTCCACAGAAGTTTTCCCCAAGATTGTATTTATCATAATGCTCCAATATTATGGGTATTTTTAAGTTACATTTCCTTATAGCTCAAGCAAATAAAGCAAATATTTAACATGCGAGGCAAAATAAATTTCATAAAGATGCTCTATCAAAGGTAAGGTAAGTATGTAAAAGTAGAACTGCTTTTTTTAAAGCATTATAGTAAAATCACAATATATATGTTTTATAAGCTACATTTAAAGAAGTAAACCATTTTATAATGTGACAGATGTAATAAAAAACAGTCCTTAAGACTTTATATAAAAACCATTTATTTTCCATTTATAATGTCCCATTTCCTTGCATCATCAGATATAAGCATTTATCACTAAAAGCAGTTTTAAGTCATTTTATGAACAATTTATCTGAAGTATAAAGTTATATAATTATCTTTTAGATGCATTTTGCAATGAAGTGAATCCTTTTTATGGTCTCCTGGAGATAAAAAGAAAACATTCACATTAACACATTTTACCTGATTTATTATAATGGAAGACTATATAAACCAAAAAGCTAATTTGATAAATCAAATCCAATTATGAAATTCTATAGAAATATGACACTAAAGAGGAAAATCATTCATGCTATTGCATCTGTTTTGAAGGACTACATATCATTACTTTGGGGTAAAACAACTTTTGAGGTGTTAGCTATTTTCCCAAGAAATTCAGTTGTTCATTTGTTCCTATCTATATAACCTGGATTTCTCTCTTTGGCAGCTGAAATGATGTCACAGCAAAGAGGACAGCTATGGCAGAGAATTATAAGGAAAATTTCAACAGCATTGTGGTCCACCGATGGCACAGACCTTCCAACACATTTATACACAAAGATTTATAGGCAGATTTGAAGAATCATCCTGTCCCCAGCCAGCATGCATCCCCATAGTTAGTACAGATGCAGTAGTGGAGAATCACTCTAAAAAGCAATTACAGGGGGGAAAAATGTCCTAAAATCTGTTAATAATTTACAACATTGTTTAATATATACTGCAGCACAATAGAGCTGAGATTCTCTTTAAAAAAACAGATTCCTAAACCCTACCCCAAACATACCAAATGAAGATTTCTGATGTGGTTCCCATATATTTATATTTTTTAATTTTTTTTTTTACTTATTCTGGTGGGCAGCCAGATCTGAGAACCCTCCAATACATAAATCACTCCAACACAAATCCAGCTCTCATGAAACCCATCAAACTGTCAAATGACATTTACTTATAATTTTTATTTTTTGTCTTTTCACAGCTGCTGTGTGTTTTAACTTGTGTGAGAACATTCTTAGCCTCTTGACAGAGACTGAAACATTAAAATCACAATGTTTAGCTTCTTTCTAATTCCTTAGGTAAGCATTAAGGCAGAGTCAAAATCCAAAACAACAAAATTGAATTCAAAATGGAATATTTTTATGTCTTCTTTGTATATTTCGAACTTGAAATATGGGTTTAAAATAACACAAAGGGTTGTACACTTTGAATATTGGTGGCATAGTGTCAGAACTTTCCTCCTGGAAATCCCAAAAAGTAACAAGGAAAACAAGCATAGAAATGGAAATTCTTCCTTTAGCTACATGTAAAATACAACTAAAAAGAACCTACATAAGCATAAATAATTTCCTTTAAAGCAGACCAGAAAAAATGAAACATTGCCATTATTAAAATATATGATGCAAGAAAAAAAAATACAACAGTTCTAAATCCATACATCCACTGGGGAAAAACAAAGTCAGTCTCAACTTTTTTTGAGATGAGCTCAAACACCTCAGGAGTAACATTTAACACTTAACAAGGTTAGTGGAGGAATTATAAAAATGGTAACCCAAGATATAAACATAGTCAAATGTTTCAGCTCAGTTTAGTTCAGTTCAGTCTCTCAGTCGTGTCCGACTCTTTGCAACCCTGTGGACTGCAGCACGCCTGGCTTCCCCCTCCATCACCAACTTCCAGAGCCTACTCAAACTCATGTCCATTGAGTCGGTGATGCCATCCAACCATCTCATCCTCTGTCGTCCCCTTCTCCTCCCGCCTTCAATCTTTTCCCAAATCAGGTTCTTTTCAAATGAGTCAGTTTTTCACATCATGTTGCCAAAGTATTGGAGTTTCGGCTTCAGCATCAATCCTTCCAATGAATATTCAGGACTGATTTCTTTTAGGATGGACTGGTTTGATCTCCTTGCAGTCCAAGGGACTCTCAAGAGTCTTCTCCAACACAACAGTTCAAAAGCATCAATTCTTCAGTGCTCAGCTTTCTTTATAGTCCAACTCTCACATCCATACATGACTACTGGAAAAACCATAGCTTTGACTAGACGGACCTTTGTTGGCAAAGTAATGTCTCTGCTTTTTAATATGCTGTCTAGGCTGGTCATAACTTTCCTTCCAAGGAGCAAGCGTCTTTTAATTTCATGGCTGCAGTCACCATCTGCAGTGATTTTGGAGCCCCCAAAAATAAAGTCTGACACTGTTTCCACTACTTCCCCATCTATTTGCCATGAAGTGATGTGACCAGATGCCATGACCTTAGTTGAGTTTTAAGCCAACTTTTTCACTCTCTTCTTTCACTTTCATCAAGAGGTTCTCAAATCTTTGTCTGAATACAAAGGTACCAGTCAACCAGTTTTAACATGGAAAGAAATCTAATTTCCCATTTGCAGCCTCTTTCTATGTGGAGGGAGCACTACTAGTATAGCATTGCTCTTCAATGCCTCCGCCTCTCCATTCTCTCCTAAGAACTAACTACCTTAGCTTATTAATGCAGTGGAATTAAGATCTTGACATTTGGCCCCAGGCTTCCCTGGTGGCTCAGGCAGTAAAGCACATGTCTGCAATTCAGGAGACCCAGGTTCAATCCCTGGGTTGGGAAGATCCTCTGGAGAAGGAAATGGCAGCCCACTCCAGTAGTCTTGCCTGGAAAATCCCGTGGACGGAGAAGCCTGGTAGGTTACTGTCCACGGGGTCGCAGACTCGGACACAACTGAGCGAGTTCACTCACTCATTCACTCCTTCCTCTCTACTGTTGCTCTCAATAGTTGCCTGAGAACAGAGAATATAACACCTCAGCCACTATCAACCCAGTACCTGCTGCTGCTGCTAAGTCGCTTCAGTCATGTCCGACTCTGTGCAACCCCATAGACAGCAGCCCACCAGGCTCCCCAGTCCCTGGGATTCTCCAGGCAAGAACACTGGAGTGGCTTGCCATTTCCTTCTCCAATGCATGAAAGTGAAAAGTGAAAGTGAAGTCGCTCAGTCGTGTCCGACTCTTTGCGACCCCATGAATCGCAGCACGCCAGGCCTCTCTGTCCATCACCAACTCCCGGAGTTCACTCAGACTCACGTCCATCGAGTCAGTGATGCCATCCAGGCATCTCATCCTCTGTTGTCCCCTTCTTCTCCTGCCCTCAATCCCTCCCAGCATCAGAGTCTTTTCCAATGAGTCAACTCTTGGCATGAGGTGGCCAAAGTACTGGAGTTTCAGCTTTAGCATCAGTCCTTGCAAAGAAATCCGAGGGCTGATCTCCTTCAGAATGGACTGGTTGGATCTCCTTGCAGTCCAAGGGACTCTCAAGAGTCTTCTCCGGACAGGTCCCAAGCAAGTACAAAATGCAACAGGGCAAATCCTATTAGAACTCAAGACTCCAGAGTAATCAATCCTCTTTGGTTCAATAATCTGTCTCCCAGGTCCACTGGGGTGGAGAGCTTGCCTTCTGAATACATTGGAGAAGAAAATCTCACTCTCTAGATTGATTGGGGCCTGATCCTACATCTTTGGATGACCCTGCCCCCATGGTATTTCTCTGCCTGGGCTCCTCCATCCAGATTTCCAAGGCTGGGGTCCCAAATCGATAACTGCTAGGAGGCCCTGTCCTTTGAAATCTAGGTAGAGATAGCCATACCCCTATGGCTCTGCTGGGCACAGACCAAGCCACTCCAGGGCCCACCCAGACTGGCAACTGAGGAACCATAGCACCAAAGCATGGAAGTAAAGCCCGGAGACATAAGGTGGTGCGAGGCCACATGCACCAAAATCCCAAAGGTGCCAGAACCCCTTCCTTTGAAACCAATCTGCCTCCCAGGACCTTGAAGGCCCTTCTCCACAAGATAGCCCACAACCTGTGATAGGGATGAGAGCTCTGATGTTTTCAGAATTGCCTCCCAATTCACCCTTCTGTTTGCAGAAGAAAACAGATAAGCAGCTCCTAGGTTCTGTTGAGATGGCTGATCCTTACCAATCTTACTAAATAGTCATTTGGCCACATGCTTAGTATTCTCTTCTGAGCATACTTTCTCATTTTCTGCAGTATAAATGGGTTGAGATTTCCAAATTTTTAAGCTCTGCTTCTCTTTTGATTAACAACTCTGTCTTCAAACCATTTCTCTCTTTTCACATTTTACTTTAAGCAGTCAAGAATTATCTTTTGAATCACTTTTAACACCTCACTGGTACCCTCTGTGAAAGGAAAACCAAAATAGTGTGGGTATTGCTAAGAGAGTCCTCTAAAATGGAATGAGAAGTCATTGAGGAGATGGAACTTATGTACATTTCTGCCAGAATGGAATGTGAACTTTTGACCACATATTGTCTTAATGCAGGCATCCAGAACATCTGCACAGTGGTCCAGAAACTTAAGATACTTATCGGACCCCTGCCCTAAATCACTTACGACAGCCTGTCTCTTAAGGAAAACTATTTCCTTTTTCCATCAGAGCTAGTCATAATTCTTACAAGACAACATTAACAGCCTTGTAGCTTTTGCCTTTATAAGCCTCTTACTCTTTCCGAATCTGCCCGAATCTGTGTGTCCCAAATTGCAATTCCTAAGACCCCAAATAAAACTTTGTTCTTTGTAGCCTCTAGACTGATTATTATTTGATGCCTCATTAAAGAGCTACTTTAAATTTTTGGCAGATGTTCATTTTATCTTTCTATGAGCATCATAATTTTAGCTTTTTGAAAATTATACCTTATCACCATGGATCTAGAAATTATGTAAATTAAAAGACAGTAAGAAAGAACAACATTTTCACAAAATTGAATCACTGCTAACAATCAAAATAATAGCTACTATTTATTAAAAGCCTAATGTGTACCAAACATGATACTGATGTCAGCGCTTTGGTTTTCTTTCCAATGACCCTGTGTTATTACTATCATTATTACTATTTCACCACACTTTAGGTGAAAAAAAAAAAATTTTTTTTTTTTTTTTCAAAATCATCAAGTGAGTCGACTGAGATCACAGAACTGATCATTACAATCCAGGTTTCAATCTGAGGTCTGGCTGATTTCTGTTTTCACTAGCAGTGCTACCAGCCAATCTCTTAATCTCTCTGGATATGATTCTGTCACCTATTATCAAATGGCAGCCTTTCAAGGTCCCACATGTTTTTAATTACAGTACATTTCCCAGCTACAAGCCTTAATTCATTCAAGTGATTTCCTTCTCTGCGTACATATTCAATATATCAAAAGGTGAACTTTTAATTTGAGGAGTTAAGAGATAAAAATAATACAGCACAGCACTAATTAAAGTAATTGAAAAAAATCAGCAAAAGTAACTAATAAAGCATCCAGCTAAAGCACTTACTTAGGTGCCCCATTGAGAATGGGGCATGTTTCAGACAGGAAATAATGAGAGGGGAGCCACAATAAGAGAAATTAATGAGCCCTTTAAACATTATAAGTGATAAGTTGAAGCTCAAGTAAACTGGAAATGCTAATTAAATGTAAAGAGTGTTATGAGTTAGAAATTATGTGTTCCAAAAATGAGGGAGGCAAAAATCAAAGGGTGGATGATTCTAAACCCAACGACCAGCAGCAGTGGCGATGAGAGATGGCTTCTAGACAAGGGCCCCTAAGACTGAGTCTCCACGAAGTGATGCAGAGGACAGAGGAAAACTACCCAAAAAACCTGGGTCCTCAAACCCACTCTCCTGTGACTGCCCACATCACCACTTCACTGTGCGTACAGAACACAGCCAGAAGCCATGGCACGCTGAGGCATCAACTGCAGCTGCAGATCAGAGAGGAAACACATACACAGCAAGCACAAAGAAACCCGGCAACCACACGTTTACAACTTCTACCTACACAACGCCCTGCAAACCTAACGTGTATAAACTGGGGAAGCCAATAAGCTAATGACTTCTTTGGTTGACCTTTCATTTGGGAACTTAGATATAACCTCAAACTGGCTTAACTTTTTCTGAAGCTGATCCAATTTCTGATGATGTAAAGAAAGGCCCCTTTCTTTGCTTCATCCCCAAGACCACATGATACAGCTCTGGAACTTCAAGTCAGAGACACTGGCTTTCCCTCTGGCTTCATTTACCTGCTCCGTGACCTTGGGCAAATTACTTATGTACTCAAAACCTCGGTTAGGTGAAGTGAAAAGAGTGAAATAACAAGTATCTCATTAGACTGTGGAGAGAACTAAACAGAATAGCATATTAAGTGCCTGGCCTGTGCCTGCCACAAAGAACTCACTCAACAACTATTCTGATTTATTCCTCTTCTTCCTTACAAAGTGCCTGGGGAATGATCCCAGGATTCCTTACTTCACTTTAAATAAAGACAAGTTATGCTAAATTTTCCCAATAGAATTAAATCACTGGAAACAGAGCTCTGTAGAATTAAATACACTCCCAAATTTTTCATGTCACAGCGTATTTAGAAAGTAATAGTATTTCTTTGGCACAATGAGATACACAGACAAGGCAATCTTAGCCAGCGGCAATAGGTCTATGGCTCTGGCCCTTCTACAAGTCGCCTGCCACCCCAAAGCTCACTTGAAACCCACTAAAGGCACATAAGTGAATCACAGTGTAGGCATTTATGGTAGGGGTCCCTGAAGGAGGAGAAACAGACATGGCTTTCTTGACATAAGAGAAGCTATTTTAGGCCTAAACCTGGCCACAATGCTTGCCCTTGCAGAAGAACAGGACCCTTCATAAATATGCAGGCACCCTTGCCCATTGGTGAATAATTATCCACTCTTATAGCTTAAAATTTCCCTAGTTTTGTTATTCAAAGAAACAATGGTTTGGGAAATATTCCTGGGCTTCTCTTTACTTACTGCAAGTAACAAACCCTTCCTTCTCCTGGTCTTTGACTTGGTTGTGTCTTCTGGCTAAATACCCACCAAGAGGCAGATCCAGTTTGTGGGTAACAACAGGTCACTTACTAGATCTTTCAAGGCATGGTACCCAGACCAGCAGTAGGAGCCACCTGGGAACCTGTTAGAAATGGATTCTCTTCCCCATTCCATCCACCAAATCAGAACCTTGACCTGTGATTCTGATGCATGCTTTGAGAGTCTGAGGACTACTGCTTTGTATGGATCTCTGAAGTTCATTAATTAAGAACCTTTTCTGTTCTATTGAACATACTAGTTTTTTTTTTAATGTTACCATTTTAGTGATACATGTGACCCTTAGGTAGGATCTACTCTCTGATGACATTGAAGGACAGAAGAATTTGTCACAAAATATGCATAAGGATCATTTTAGGCTGATTGTGTTTAAAAAACAACAGACAGGAGAGAAACTGAAAACCAAGTCAAAGTTACCCTTTGGTAAGAGAAATTAACATTTATAAGGGGAATCTCTATTTATAAGGGCGTCTCCCTCTCAGTACCAGGAAGAGGGGTGTGTGTGTGTGTGTGTGTGACGTCCAACTCTTTGTGACCACCAGGCTCCTCTGTCCATGGGATTTTCCAGGCAAGACTACTGTAGTGGGTTGCCATTTCCTACTCCAGGGGATCCTCCCGACTCAGGGAGTGAACTCACATCTCCTGCAGCTCCTGCACTGGCAAGCAAATTCTTTACCACTGTACCACCCCAGAAACCCAACCAGGTAAAGGAGGATGACTACATCTACAGAAATTCCTATCACTGGAGAAGACAAGGACTTAATTCTGCATAGTAACCATACTCTTGTTTACTGTGCTTCGTCTCAAAACCTGGCTCTCGCCCATGCAATATCTTTTGCTTTTAGCTAGAAATGTTATTTTAAGGTGATGGCTTGAGCCAGCTTGGTTTTCCTGGGTATATCCTTTGTATGAGGGCTTCCCTTGTGACTCAGCTGGCAAAGAATCCGCTTGCAATGTGGGAGACCTGGGTTCGAGTCCTGGGTTTCAAAGATCTCCTGGAGAAGAGAAAGGTTACCCACCCCAGTATTCTGACCTGGAGAATTCCATGGACTGTATAGTCCATGGGGTCCCAAAGAGTTGGAAACGACTGAGTGACTTTCACTTTACTTTTCCTTTGTGTAAAGGAGGATGTCTGTGCTTTTTCTCCTGTTAATCTCTCTTATTACAGGGGTCAGGGGAAGGTCTCAGCCAAGTATCTAGAAGGGTAGAGGGAAAGTTCTTTTTTCTCCCCTACTACCTCTCCCCATATATGTACAGTATGCTTCAAGACCAAAAGGTAAGATTCTATAACCCTACAGCCCAGCAGCAAATTGTCACCTTAGGGACTGGAGGGTCGGTATTTTCCAGGGAGAGGGATAAGGGAAATAAATGAGTCAGAGTGAAAAATATTTAATTCTTGGAAATCCTTTCCAAAGGGCCTTAGGTCCTACACTGTCTCCTAGAACCTGTTTCCTTGAGCAACTATGCAACCTGATGTTTTGTGAAAGACAGTCTTGCTTAGAAGATGAATGAGATTTTTCACTTGGGTCTTCGGAGGGGAGGCCTTGACCTTTCTTACTCCATTTCATTATGAAAATTAAAGTTAAATAGCCTAATGGAGAAGAGGGAGATTTATTTCATATTCAATTAAAGTATTCCAGATGATCAATTGAAATTGTGTAGTATATTAGGTAGCAAAAGTGAAAAAGAATCGTTCTTCAGATTAAAGTGCCAATTTTATTACAAAGTAAGCATTTTGAAAAAGGACTTTTACAATTCAAATAGCATCTCACCTATCCTCTCATGGCCACAAAAATGAGAGACTTGTCCTTTTGTTGTGAATAATTTCCAAATGAAAGAGTCACAGTGGGGGTGAGAATAGCAGAGCTACAAAAGAGATTGATTCATCTTTTGACATTTTGGTTTCTTGTGTATTTATTAAAAATTATACCATTTTAGTGGAATAGCTTTTAACAAATGTCAACCTCAAGCATTTTCACATTTTTTAAAAACCAATTTCACATGTCAGCTGATTCTCTATGCTTCCAGTCTTGGTACAATTTGAGGAGTGTGCATTCAGGAGTCTCACTGGTCTCCACTGAATTTTCATCAAAGAGGATTAACAGTGCTCCAGTTAAAGATTTTTCTTCTGTGTTACACTACTTTATATCTTGTGTGTTCTTTTCCTTTCACAAATGCATGTTACTCATTTCTAATTTTGTTATTTTATACTTAATTAGAACTCTACAATATTCATTTCTGAAAACATCTTCTGAATTTCATAATGTCCTCTATATTAAATAATGTCTTTAAATTAGTCACAGTAAATAATTTACCCCCCTAAATTTTTTGCAGGATATATTAATCTGAAAAGGATTTTGGGGTGGGGGTATCTAAATGTGAAATTGAAAGTGTATGCAGCATGCTAAGTCACTTCAGTTGTGTCCAATTCTGCCAGCCTATGGACTGCAGCCCACCAGGCTCCTCTGTCCATGGGATTCTCCAGGCAAGAATACTGGAGTGGGTTGCCATGCCCTCCTCCAGGGGATCTTCCCCACCCAAGAACTTTTATGTCTCCTGCATTGCCTGCGGGATTTATTATCACTAGTGCCACCTGGTGTTGGGAAGAAATTTTCCTCCACCCTTTCTAGGTTATTCTGGCTGGTCTAAGAATTAAATTGACATGAGACAGAGTAATGGAGAAAAATCAAAAAGTTTAATAACATAAACATGTGGGATAGACTCAGGAAAAAATCAACTCATCAAAATAGCTGAAAACTTCACCTTGCTGCTGCTGCTAAGTCGCTTCAGTCGTGTCCGACTCTGTGCGACCCCATAGACGGCAGCCCACCAGGCTCCCCTGTCCCTGGGATTCTCCAGGCAAGAACACTGGAGTGGGTTGCCATTCCCTTCTCCAATTCAGGAAAGTGAAAAGTGAAAGCGAAGTATCTCAGTCGTGTCTGACTCTTAGCGACTCCATAGACTGCAGCCCACCAGGCTCCTACATCCGTGGGATTTTCCAGGCAAGAGTACTGGAGTGGGGTGCCATTGTCTTCTCCAAAAACTTCACCTTAAATACCGTCTTTAGCTAAAGACAAAAGAGGGTGTTGAGGGTGGTGGTCTAGGACTTCAAAGGGGAGGAAGGCAACTGACATAGAGAGGGAAAAGCAAATATTCAGTAAACACATGTTTGCTGGGCCACAGTGAGACAATGGGACACAGGAGTTTCAACAGACAGACTTACCTAAATTCCTCCCTGTCTCCACGCCTAGTTCATACTTCAGCCATTCATCTGTGGTCACGGCTCCCTTCCTGGAATAGGGCTTCTGTCTTCATTCTTTACACAGTTAGGGGAAAGGCTGAAATTTCTTCCTGAGTCTTTTGAGCCTTGACTGTTTTCACCTTGAAATAATCTATATGCCAAAGAGACATTTTGAGGGGGCAAATTTACAAAAGTTTATGATGTTCATATCTCTGCCATTTATATACAAAATGATGTCATTATTATTGATCTCAAAAGTATGATTGATTTATTTACAGTATTTTTCACTACTTTGTTTTCTTTCAATGTTTTGTACTTGCTTGTTTATTGTATGTTAATTGCCACCACTACCCAAAAAAATGACTTTAAAATGCTGAATGGGAGTCTGCCACTCCCAGTTCCCAAGAACTGTAGTTCTTGGATTGTGCAGTTTATCAGAAGAAACGTAAAGAGGGATAGCCTTCCTTTGGTGATTTTACTGAGAAGTTCTGATTTGCATAGCAGCAGGCAACAAAACGTGGTTGTTTTGAAATGAGAAATTCCTGGGTTCTAATCCTAGCTCTTCCTATTACATGAGTTGAATGACAGTGAGAAAAATATTTAATTTTCAGTACAAGGCACATAGCAAGGCTGACAGCAACTAAAAAAGTATTTTTAAAGTGTTTGTGCAATATCACCCATTGACCTGCAGAGGGAGGGATTCAGCTGATGTGGCTGGTAGACAATTATCCCCTTTTTTTCCTCCGAAACTGCATCCAAGGTTAAAACTTTTATATGTATAAATACATAAAGCTATCCTTCACCAATTAGAAAGAACTGTTCTTAAATCAAGAATATAAAGGAAGCCATGTTCCACTGTCAGAAGGATGGTGTTTTTAAAACAGGGAGAATACTTATTTTCATCAGTATTTTTAGAATAAATTTCTTTAAAGGGGGCACAAAAGACTTTGTTTTTAAATTAACATACCACTGTGGTCACAGATTTTTTTAAAATTATAATTTAATACACATTTCTTGAAAGAGAAAAATTAAATAAAAAGGGAATAAGGAAGTGGGGAGGGAAAAAGAAAGAAGGAAGGAAGAAACAAAGCATTTGATGTCATTGATTGAAAGGAATTTAGATTATGGTCAGAATTTAAAGCAAACTAAACTAATATTTCCAAAACACCTAAACCACCCAGCCAAGAACTCACATTGTAAGATTAACTCTGTTTACCAGCATAGTAAAAGCTCTGAAAAGTCCTGCAATAAAGAATATTGTCTATATTGTCTTGAATTGTCTAGGATTTCCAAAACTTCTTTAATCATGAAACCTTATTTTCCTTGAAGTATCTCTAAACACTTTGCTGAACTAGCTTTCTAAAGAGTATAATTTGGAGACTGTGACTCTTAGCTAATCACTGGGTACATCTGAAAACCTAGGGCCAAGTCTTCAAATATCTGAGGTCCCAGAGACCTGTCATACTTTGGGCCCCACTGTCCATCTTCATATGCTGAAGCCCAAACAGACTCTATGCCATTGACTAATTATGTTAGATACTTGCACAGTTTTGTTTATGTGGTCCCTGTTCTATTAATCAAAATCCCAGTTATCCTCAAGACTCAGCTAAACTATCTTTCTTAATCCTCCTGAATAAAATTAATTTCATTGTGGCTGCTGCTGCTGCTGCTGCTAAGTCGCTTCAGTCGTGTCCGACTCTGTGCGACCCCACAGACTGCATTATGGAGGATCCTACAGTACTGTGGAGTCTTGACTCTAATACAGATTTTATTTGACTCCTGAAATTTTCTTTGCATAATTAAATCATACACATACATATTAAACAAAATACAGCTCTTATACTGCCTTGTATAATGACGTATAATTTGCCTCTAAAACTGGGCTTAAAATCCTCTTGAATCTTTAAATCTTCCGTTAAATTCTACAGAATGCTTTACAGAGAACAGAAACTCAAATGTATTTCTCACTTGAATTAAATAATGACCCAGAATCAGAATCACAGATAATTTGAAGCTAGTTTAGAAAAGAGGAAATTGAGTTTGTTTCTAATATTCCCTCCATCCTCCATCTAGACCCACACTTACTAGATTAAACTTCTTAAGACAAGAAGATAAAACAACATATTTTACCCTCTGACATTAAAATATCATGGAGAAAAATCCATCCATAGTTTAATGATTTCTGAGAACTAGCTCATATGCATTATATTAGCAGATAATTTGGGCCTTTCAATATGGGCAAAGATTGTAATGCAGCTAACAAATGCATTCAAATGAATGTAAAAAGTCAGTGTGCATAATTCAAATCCAAAATCCATCGAGTGGGTTTTATTGGCTCGTATCATCAGGAGAATTTCCTTTCCCCTTAGTTTACTTGCACTGGCACAGCTTTAGGGAAATGAATCTGCAGATAATGCTTTACTTTACATCGAGGCATGGAGGGAATTCTACGTTTCTCATTAATTTTCTTTATTGTCTTAGATTCTATTTCATGAAAAATACTTCTCAATAAACTAGAGTTAAAACTTTGGTGAGATGGAATCTAACCAAAGAATTCTTAATCTTCCAACAGACAAAAATTCTGGGAGCTGGCATGCTCTCCTAACTTCCTGAAGAACATTTTTTTTCTTACGATATTTATTGCTTTCTCTCTAATTTTACAAGCACTCTTGTACAAGAATGAAAAGTGTACGTTGCACCTCACCCAACTGCACTTCACTGAGACTCGCAGACACTGCATTTTTTACAAACTGAAGGTTCGTAGAAACCCTGAATTGAGCAAGTCCACAGTGCCATTTTTCCAACCACATTTGCTCACTTCATTCTCTGTGCCACATTTTGGTAATTTTCAAAACAATTCAGATTTGTTCATTGTTATTATTACTAACCTGTGGTGAATGATCTTTGATGTCACTACTGCAAAAAAATAATGACTCATGGAAGGCTCATATGACAGTTAGCATTTTTTAGCAATAAAGTATTTTTTAATGAATGTATGTCCATTGGTTTTTCTGACATAATGCTATAGCACACTTAGACTACAGTGTGGTATAACTTTTACATGCACTATGGAACCATAAATTTGTGTGACTTGCTTTATTGTGATACTCATTTTATTTCAGTGGTCTAAAAACTGAACCCACAATATCTCTGAAGTATGCCTATATATCCACATAAGTGTCTTTTCTTTCACAGGCTTATGGAAATTAATTTGAACAATATGTTTATTGCTGATGACAGTCCATAATATGATTTCTAAGTTCTTTACATGAATTAGTTCATTTAATCCTCACAGTACTCTCATGGGCAGGTACTATTATGATCCCCATTTCATAGATGAGAAAACTAAAGTACATAAGGTTGGTTAGGAGCTTCCCAGGTGGCTCAGGGTCTGTCTTGGGCCCACTTTTACCAAGAATCCTGCTCTATCCACTTAGAAGAGCAAGTCCACACAGTTGATTTCTGATCACTGTAATTATCTGATCACATTGCTCAACTGCTCTCTTTAATATTTGATCACTCGGGCCTGCCTTCTGCAAGAATCCTGTCAAGTTGGTTCAGCTAAAATCCCCCCTTAGTCCCAATGTTTCCTTTGTAATTTTCCATCCACTGACTGTCCCCCCGACTCCCCTCTGCACCCCTTGGCTACAAATTCCCACTTGTTCATATTGTATTCAGAACTGAGCCAGTTTTGTCCCAGGGTCTCTTTTCCCCTATTACAACTGTCCTGAATAAAATCCGTTTTTATTACTTTAACTATCAACTAGCTCTGGTTTTTCTTTAACATAATACATCGGAAATTGCATGGAAAGGCGTTAACACACTTTTTATTGGATGTATATTTGTGCTATTAACCCATCAAAAAGCATTCAACCATTCCCCCTAAAGATAGAAAGTGATGTCCAAGAAAATTATGAGAAGCAAAGTGCTGACGGGAAAAAACAAAATGGTGGGTGAAACACATATATTTACTCCCGCTACAGGCTTTCTAAAAAGAACTCACAAGAGATTTATTATAAATCACAGGCCCACAGTGACAGGAATTATGGAAGAGTGCATAATAACAACAGCATTTGGAAGCTAGAAAGCAAATGGATGTTTTATAAATCATGTTTCAGATCCGATAAGAAAATCCTGGCAGTGCTGAAGAAAGCCAAAAACAACCCAGTTTACACTGTGTTTGCGTGTGCTAAGTCACTTCAGTCGTGTCCAACTCTTTGTGACTCTATGGACATAGCCCACCAGGCTCCTCTGTCCATGGGATTCTCCAGGCAAGAATACTGGAGCTGGCTGCAATGCCCTTCTCCAGGGGATCTTCCTGTCCTAGGGATCGACTCACGTCTCTTACATCTCCTGTCTGGCAGGCGAGTTCTTTACCACTAATGCCACCTGGGAAGACCAATTTATACCATACTCTCCCCTAAAGAATCAAAATTGGTGAAAACACATATCGCTAGAAGCAGAGCTGAATGGAGGCTAAAGTCTATTGATTAAAAATCCATTTAAGAAACAGGGGAGGAAAAAAAAAAAAGAAACAGGGGAGGTGACATCAAGATGGCAACCTAGATCATTTCCAACCTCAGTTCCCCTCACCAAGAAGACCAGCAACCGATTATGCATGGACTAGACACCATCATGAGAATCCCAGAACCTGAGGGTGAGCTTGAAGAATCTCCCTGAGTGACAGAAGGACCACACAAGCAGGAAAGAAGCACAGCTTTACCTTGACTGCCAATCTCCTCCAGCTTGGCACAGCATCATGCCAAGAAGCCCACTGGGCCTGTGGCCTCTCCAGGGGAAAGAGAGAGCACAGGTGGGTATCTAGCTGCCCCAGCATTATGGAACACTTCTCAGGAAGCCCACTTGGGTCTCGCCTCACAAGGATCATGGGGACAATCTATAGAGTTAGACCAGTGGGGACCAGATAGAGACAGAGAAGCAGAGGAGGGCTTACAGCAATCAGTACTCAGATCTCGGAGGATTACATTCCTCCGTCAGCTGTCCCTGGGCAGAGACCCAGCCAGCAACTGTGCCCATTCACAGAGCTTAACCATTTACCTTATTTGGCCAGGGAGCTAGGTTGGCAATTCTGCTTGACTTGGATCCCCAGCCAAGAGGCTACACCTGTCATGAATGAAGCCTGTTCTACAGCCCTGCTCAGGTAGGGAAGCAAATTTCCAGTTTCTCCCCAATGGCTGAGCCTAGCTTCCAGTCCCACCTGAGCATGAAGCCTAGCCAGAGACCCTGGACAGCCACAAAGCAGCCCATCCTGCAGTCCCACTCAGACAGGAAACCAAGCCAGCAGCTCTGTCCAGTCGTTGGGCATAGCCTCTGGCCCCACAGAACCAGGGAGCCTGAACAGTGATACTGGGCAGCCCCAGAGCCCAGCCCACTACATCACCCAGCAGTGGAGCCCAGCCTAGGGACTAACACAGCTGCTGACAGAGCCGGAGCTTCACCGGAAGGGAGCACAGCCATGACCCCACCCCCGTCACAGAGCACAGCCTGTGGGCCCACTTGAACACAGCTTCCTTGGGGGCTCAGATGGTAAAGAATCTGCCTGCAATGCAGGAGACCCAGGTTCGATCCCTGGGTGGGAAGATCTCCTGGAGAAAGGAATGGCAACCACTCCATTATTCTTTCCTGGAGAAGCTCATGGACAGAGGAACCTGGCAGGCTACAGTCCATGAGGTTGCAGAGGCGGACATGACTGAGCTACTAAACACACATCACTTGACCAGAAAGTCTAGACAGCAGCACAGCCCAGCTGGCCAGTCTCCAGCCTCACTCAGTTATAGGAAACAGCTTTGGGTGATCAAGGTGTCAAGTTTTACAGTGTTAAATCATTATGATTTGAGAATGTTTTATAACTAATTATTCTTTATCAGGATAAAGAATAACTTACCTAGAACCTATTACTCTGAAGTGGAGAGTTTTATGACAAAAAAATAACCAAAGAATCCTAAAATATGTGAGACTGACATGGGGTTCAAGTAAACAAACATGAGAGTTTGGGAGGCTAGAGACACCTGCAATGCCA
Organism: Bos grunniens; assembly: GCF_055505025.1. Lineage (NCBI taxonomy): Eukaryota > Metazoa > Chordata > Mammalia > Artiodactyla > Bovidae > Bos > Bos grunniens. The sequence continues at coordinate 45,902,365 of NC_141168.1, read as the reverse complement.
GGCAAAATACTTGATAAAACTGCTGTCCGTGATAACTTGAAAGACAGGCCGCTGCCTATGCATCTGTAGCTTTAAAATAAGTGGTTGGAAAGTGTTCTGTATTGTCTCCTATTGCCAGCCTTCAGCAAGGTGTTATGTGGAAAAGATGAGCTCAGGCAAAAATTTGTCTGGTTTCCAAGCAATTACAGAAGGGAATAAACAAATTCAAATGCTTCACGAGGTTAGAAAATCTGTTTCTCCTTTCCCCAAATATGAAGAGAAAGTGAAAGTCACTCAGCCGTGTCTGACTCTTTGTGACCCCATGGACTATACAGTCCATGGAATTCTCTAGGCCAGAATACTGGAGTGGGTAGCCTTTCCCTTTTCCAGGGGATATCCCCAACCTAGGGATCAAACCTAGGTCTTCCGCATTGCAGGTGGATTCTTTACCAGCTGAGCCACAAGAGAAGCCCAAATACAAGGAGAGAAGGTGTTTAGACACCTTAAGCAACAAAATCCAATAAGACTTCTCAGCTAGGCAAAGTAATTCAGCCTTGCAACAGACATCAAAATAAGGGTGCCACCTTCCCAGCCAAACCCTGACTTACAGCATCCAGTCTTCAGTTGAGAGACACAATAGTGAAGACAGGGAAAGCTTATGAATTACATATAGGCGAAATCTATCTGCATGGTAACCAGCATATGGAACTTACCAAAAGTGAATAGATTGAAAACTGTCAGAATTTTGGTGGAACTACCAAAGAAATCAGGAGGATGGTTTAAAGATGCCTCTTTTGGAAAAGTTTTAACACAGCCCTTCAGGAAGGAAGGGACAATGGAAGCTACACACACTCCCAGAAAAGGCATTCTCACCAAAGTCTGTGTCTGATGTGAGTATAAAGGGTAATGGATGAGAAAGAACTTCCCAAAAGGAAAGCCAGGGTCTGTGCGGAGCAGTGATCAAGGAAATTCCTCTCTGAAAGCAGAATCAGGGCCAAGGAAAGAATTTCTTCCACCTCAGGTTAGAAAGCCTTAAGAACGCTTTTTTAATAGAATTTCAGAATCTATGAACCAGAGATTGCCATGTCGCCCATCCCTTTCTTTTCCCAGTAGAGTTTTCTTTGTGTTTATCCTGTGCCTGCTCCACCATCCTAAGTGGGTAGGGAAAGATAACTTTCCTTCCCTGTTCATATGTCTATAGCTTAGAAGATGTCACTTCCAGCCCTCAGAAAGGGACTGCATCCCACCCAGAAATGTCAAACCTGGAAATGGATGCAGCAATCAGATAGGCTGTCTGTCTTGGATGATGTGTTCTACACATGGGAGGAATATGAGACAGTCCTAAGTACCAACAGAACAAGCAACCATAAAATTTTCTTGAGTGTTCACAAAACCTTTCCAGGCACAAGCTAGATTACATTTTCCCAACTTGCCTTCCATTTAGGTGTGATGGTATATAACAGAGTTTGACCAATAAAATATGAATGTAATGATATATCTCAGCTCTAGGTTTGGCCCATTAAAATCCCCCAAGGTGACCCTCCCTGTCTTTTTCTCTCTGCATGCCAGATTCAGAGATCCCAATAAGAGGATTCCAAAACCCTCGGGAACAGTACAGTCATAAGATCACACAAACAACAAGAAGTCTAGATCCTCATAGAACCATGAAAGGAAAACAAAGAAAACAGCCAGGAGGCGACCATCAGCAAAGAGTGGAGAAAGTTTTCTAGAACCAAAGGACAATTCATTCTTAGTTTCTTCCACAACTTCAATGTTTCATTCAATAAATATGCACTTTTGTCATTGGAAGCCACAAGAGACATAATGTTTCAAAATAACATTATCATAGTTCCGATTGTTATCTTCATCCATATTGATATGCATATATGAGAATGGGAGGAAAGGGATAATTTTTATCTTTATGGGACAATCGCTTTTAAAATATTGAGAGTCCCTTGGACTGCAAGGAGATCCAACCAGTCCATCCTAAGGGAAATCAGTCCTGAATATTTATTGGAAGGACTGATGCTGAAGCTGAAACTCCAATACTTTGGCCACCTGGTGGGAAGAACTGACTCATTTGAAAAGACCCTGATCCTGGGAAAGATTGAAGGCAGGAGGAGAAGGGGATGACAGAGGATGAGATGGTTGGATGGCATCACCAACTCAATGGACATGAGTTTGAGAAAACTCCAGGAGTTGGCAATGGACAGGGAGGCCTGACGTGCTGCAGCCCATGGGGTTGCAAAGAGTCAGACACGACTGAGCAACTGAACTGAACTGAATATTTATTTGAATATGCTCATTACCAGCATTAAAAATGAACCAAGAAACTGGTAGACTCTCTCTGTGTCTGGGACTAAAGGAAAATATCCTTCCATTTTCGCAGCCTCTAAAAGTTTAGAAACAATCCAATGGACTACTTTCTACTTTTCTTTTGTCCAGTAGCCATGTGTATAAAAGATAGATGCAATCCTACAAAAATAAGACTTTTTTCTAGGGAAAGCTCAGAAAGCATAACTCTATTCAAAATATATTAGCCCATAAAATCAACTTACTACTATTCATATTTAGGAGCTTACTGAGAAATAAGTCTCTATAAGGTTATATAAAAAGTAAAGATAATAAAAAAAAAAAGTAAAGATAATAGAAAGCATTTTGAAGAGGTCACACACAAAAAGAGCCATAGTTCTCTCGTAATGGGGAAAAAATCACATTACAGGTAGCCTTTCTAGGAAGAAATGTATTGAATGCACCATAAACTTGAGAATACTGTGCCAAGGAGAACTAAGAGTCCATGTAAGTTGTCCTTTTGATTTAAAGTTATAATCCCTTGCCCTCCCTCAATTCCATATTGTATTTCAGCAACTCAAGGCTCTAAAGTGAGTTCATATAACACAGACAAGTACTATCTTAGTCTCATGCTTGCAAATACCCTGATTAACCTAAAGCAATGTGATTAGTGGGAAAACGACACCAGAATCAAAGTCAGGAGTCCTGGATTCCTGTCCTGGAGCTGCCACTAGCCAACTTTGAATAAGCCCTACAACTCATTTTTCTTTCCTGTAACATGGTTAAATTAGATAATCTCTAAGTCTCATGCCAGAAATTCTATGGCTCTCTGGCTGGTGGAAACCAGGATTGAAGAACTAACAGATTGTTCCGTCTCTGTTTGCAACTAAAAGACCCCCCTCCTCTACCACTCAGTCCTGCAGTAAATCTGGTCTTCCTTCCTTTTAGTTGTCCTTTCTCTTCTTCTGCCAGGTCCCTGCCTTCATTCAACACTACCGTCCATTATTTTCCAACAATAAGAGTAATGTCCACTGCACCAAATACTTGACATTCATTATCTCACTTAATCCTGACAACTGCCTCATGAAAGGGGTAAAACTATTTTCTCATTTTACAGATCATGAGCCTGAGACTTAGAAAGATAGTCTTTGCTTCCCTCTACCTATGACTGTTATATTCTAGGGTGTATGACGGAACAATCATTAAACACACTGAATGGAGTCCTTGGCCATGGTGACGAGAGTAGAAGGAACAAATGAACAACCTCACAGAGTCTCGGCACACAACCGCTGTGCAGGGTGAAGCCCATCCCTTACGTGACGCCTGAGGTTACAGTGGGGCTGTAAACGTTGCTTTGGGAAGGGAGTGATCCCTTAAGCTGCTTTACTCCAGTAACTTTCCCAGATCTCAGCGGCGCTTTAGCTGCATCGGGAGTTTGGATGTGATATATCCACCATGAACAAGGACAAGATCTTCACACTCATGAAATCTAATCACAACGGGTCAGGAACCAGAGACAAACATGTTGGTCACAGGGTCTTTCTTCCCCTTATACTTAATTCACTTTACTCTCATTTCTCTATGAGTGTATTTTACTTACAAAGATGCTGTGAAAGCTAAACTATGAGAAGCATTCGATTGTGACTATAAAGAGTGAAAAGGTTTTGGGTCCTTGAGCAGGTTATCCTTCCTAAGCCCCAGTTTCCTCATGTGTAAAATTATAAAAGTACCTATTTTCAAGGGTTTTTATAAGGATTGAATAAGATAATTTATACCACCTCACACTGGGTAGAATGGCTATTATCAAAAAATGAAAAATAATTGTTGGTGAGGATGTGGAGAAAAGGGGGAGTCCCAGTAAACTGTTGGTGGAAATATAAATAGGTGGAACTACTATGGGAAAAAGTATGGAGGTTCCTCATAACAAATTTATAATAAAACTACTATATAATCCAGCAATTCCACTTCTAGGTATTTATCTGAAGAAAATGAAAACACTAATTTGGAAAGATATATGCACCCCCATCTTCACTGTGGCATTGTTTACAACAGCAAAGATACAGAAACAACCCATGTCGACCGATAGAAGAATGGATAAAGAAAATCTGAAATATATGTGTGTGTGTGCATGTATATAAGTGGAATATTACTCAGCCATAAAAAAGAATGAAACCTTGTCATTTGTGACATGGATTACCTTGAGGGCATTATGCTAAATGAAACCAGTCAGACTGACAAAGACAAATACTAAATGATTGCCTTTACATGTGGAATCTAAAAAAAAAAAAAAAGCCCACAAAATAAAAAAACAAGCTAGTAGATACAGAAGTTGGATTGATGGTTGCCAGAGGTGGGTAGATAGGAAGTATCTGATATGAGTGAAGGGGGCTAAAAGAAAAAACAAAAAAACTTCCAGTTATGAAATACATAAGCCATGGGAATATAATGTATAACATGGTGACTATAGTTAAAAGATGCTTACTCCTTGTAAGGAAAGTTATGACCAACCTAGACAGCATATTCAAAAGCAGAGACATTACTTTGCCAACAAAGGTCCGTCTAGTCAAGGCTATGGTTTTTCCAGTGGTCATATATGGATGTGAGAGTTGGACTGTGAAGAAAGCTGAGTGCCGAAGAATTGATGCTTTTGAACTGTGGTGTTGGAGAAGACTCTTGAGAGTCCCTTGGACTGCAAGGAGATCCAACCAGTCCATTCTGAAGGAGATCAGCCCTCGGATTTCTTTGCAAGGACTGATGCTAAAGCTGAAACTCCAGTACTTTGGCCACCTCATGCCAAGAGTTGACTCATTGGAAAAGACTCTGATGCTGGGAGGGATTGGGGGCAGGAGGAGAAGGGGACGACAGAGGATGAGATGGCTGGATGGCATCACTGACTCGATGGACGTGAGTCTGGGTGAACTCCGGGAGATGGTGATGGACAGGGAGGCCTGGTGTGCTGCGATTCAGGGGGTCGCAAAGAGTCGGACACGACTGAGCGACTGAACTGAACTGAACTGATAGTTTAAAATATTGTATTGTATATTTGAGGGCTTCTCTGGTAGCTCAGACAGTAAAGAATCTGCCTGCAATGCAGGAGACTTGGGTTCTATCCCTGGGTTGAGAAGATTCCCTGGAGAAGGGAATGGCTACCCATTCCAGTATTCTTGTCTGGGAAATTCTATGGACAGAGGAGCCTGGAGAACTACAGTCCGTGGGGTCACAGAGAGTCAGACATGACTGAGGAACTTACACTCTATTGTATTTAAAAGCTGCTAGAGAGTAGATTTTAAAAGTTCTTATCACAAGAAAAAGTTCATAACCATACTTGGTGACAAATGTTAACTAGACTTGTGATCATTTTTCAATATATACAAATATCAAATAATTATGTTGTACACCTAAAACTAATATAATGTTTTATGACAATTATAGCTCAAGAAAGAAAAGACAATTTATGCGAAATGCTTGAAACTGTAAACAGTAAATTTTAGATACAAATGTAAATATAGATTAAAACAAATACTATTATATAAGGATACAAGGACATATATATACACATAAGTAAATGCATATATGATAGAAGATAGAAAGATGAACACATACAAAAGTGAGTCTGTACCTACAAAATCTTTCTTTCCAGTGAGTTTGAGAAAGTCCTTAAAACAGCAGCGCCAGAGGCTCCTGAGTAAGTTCATTTTTATTGCACAGGGCTCTGGCGCCACCTTGTGGCCACATAGCATAGCAGCCCAGCACTGACCAACCACAGAAGCTACGAAGGCTGACCTCTCCAAAGTATTTCCTTAAATACTGAAAAGATGAATAGCTTCCTTGATTGGAAGAACTCTATCTTGTTTCAGATGCAAACAGTGCATAAAGCTCACTCTATCATCCACAAACCCACGTGCGTGTTTTTTATTGAATTATCCCAATTAAACTTATTCTCCCTGTGCAGCTCAAGTTATGCCCTTAAGAATTCTGCACCTGTCAATCAATTGAGAGAGAGGCATGATACACAACTGACTAAAACAGGATCAGAAAAGAGCTGGATGGAGGTGTGTAGACAGAAATGAACGTTTTGGAGGGAAACTAACCAGAATGCAAAAGCAAGACTAAGGGCAGGCTACACTAAGAGTTGGGTGGGGAAATTCGATTCAACACATTTTCTTTGAGCTCCAGCTCCTCTGAGTCAGGCTCTCTGCTAAGGGCTAGAGATCCGAAGATGTCTACCACCTTCAGAAGCTCACCGAGGAGATATCTGGAGGGAGTACTAAGGAATCACGCCCAATACACCATGTTAGAAATTCTCTGTTTAACCCAAACAAGCAGTAAGTTGAGGAGAAGAAAACTACTAGATTTATAAAGCTAATTCCGGGACATCAACATGTTGCTAGACCAAAGCAAAGTTTAATCCATATATGCTACTTCTTCTTTTGGAAAGAGAACAAAATCTTCCCCTTTGTTTTCCCCAGAGAAAAATTGTTCCCTCTTCTGAGGCCAAGTTCAAAACATTCCTTCTTCCATCGTATCTCCTCTCACCAACTGAATCCCAAATTCACCAACTGAAGCCCACTGTTTCTATGAACTTTAAGCACTCCAGTCCTAATTTTATTACTCAGGATTTGGTTCTGAGTGATTTTGCACTTTTTTCTCCAGTGAACTCAATCATTCATTTATCATGTCCCAATTTCTCCTAAATAAATACTGTACTCTTTGAAGGTACGAAACAGGCCCTCAATTTCTGCAGTCTCCAAGTCCCTGCCTCCATCGCTTCAGCTGGTCTTGATCCCCATATGGCATAAGCTCACTTACCATCCTTCACCTCTGCCCACAAAGCTATGTACATGGAACCTCTCCTTCTTCATCTTCCTTCCAAGCCCTCAGAAAGAGGTGGCCCGCTTCTTCTCGGAGACTCTTTCCACCATGTTTCTGGTTTTCATCATCTCCATTCACTTTTCTCCAGCACCTAGCGTCATTCTTTGGTGATAAATCCTTAGGTTACTTCCACATCTTGGCTATTGAACATCAGGGTGCATATCTTTTCCAATCAGTGTGTTTGCTCTCTTCAGTAAGAGAGTGGGGCTGCTGCATAATACAGCAGTTTTAATTTTTTGAGGCCCCTCCATACTGTTTTCTTCAGTGGCTGCACCAAATTTACATTTCGACAGTGTACTAGGGTTCCCTCTTCTATACATCCCTGCCAACATTTATTATTTGTTGTCCGTTTGATGATAGGCATGCTGACAGGTGTGAGGTGATATCTCACTGTGCTTTTGATTTGCATTTCCCTGATGATAAGTGATGTTGAGCATTTTTTCATGTGCTCAACAGACTTTTTTCTTTCCTATCTCATTTGACTTTTTTTTATAACACTTGACACTGTGGACCACTTGCCCCTCCTTAAATTCTCCCCAGATGCTCTTCATTCAGTAAGTGTTTATCAGCTTTTCACTATATCCTATGCTCTTACTTAGTTGAGGAATCAAATAGAAAGTAGCGATGCCTGCCCTCAGCACTTTCCAGTTTAGCAGGGAAAGCTGAATACCCTGTAAGGAGAGGTCAGGAGAAGAAGTAGATGAGTGTCCTGGTCTTCCTACTGAACTTTTCCATGCTCTTCTTTCCCCACAACAAAGGTCTCTGCAACTATGGATCACATACCCTATTCATGTATACATCCCCAACACAGCACATATATACTTCAGTTTCAGTTCAATTCAGTCTCTCAGTCATATCTGACTCTTTGTGACCCCATGAATTGCAGCACGCCAGGCCTCCCTGTCCACTGCCAACTCCTGGAGTTTACTCAAACTCATGTTCATTGAGTCAGTGATGCCATCCAACCATCTCATCCTCTGTCGTCCCCTTCTTCACCTGCCTTCAATCTTCCCCGGCATCAGGGTCTTTTCAAATGAGTCAGTTCTTCACATCAGGTGGCCAAAGTATTGGAGTTTCAGCTTCAGCATCAGTCCTTCCAATAAATATTCATGACTGATTTCCCTTAGGATGGACTGGTTGGATCTCCTTGCAGTCCAAGGGACTCTCAAGAGTCTTCAACACCACAGTTCAAAAGCATCAATTCTTCGGCGCTCAGCTTTCCTCACAGTCCAACTCTCACATCCATACATGACCACTGGAAAAACCATAGCCTTGACTAGACGGACCTTTGTTGGCAAAGTAATGTCTCTGCTTTTGAATATGTTATCTAGGTTGATTATAACTTTTCTCCCAAGGAGTAAGGGTCTTTTAATTTTATGCCTGCAGTCACTATCTGCAGTGATTTTGGAGCCCAAAACATAAAGTCTGACACTGTTTCCACTGTTTCCCCATCTATTTCCCATGAAGTGATGGGACCAGATGCCATGATCTTCGTTTTCTGAATGTTGAGCTTTAAGCCAACTTTTTCACTCTCCTCTTTCACTTTCATCAAGAAGCTTTTCAGTTCCTCTTCACTTTCTGCCATAAGGGTGGTGTCATCTGCATATCTGAGGTTACTGATATTTTTTCTGGCAGTCTTGATTCCAGCTTGTGCTTCATCCAGCCCAGCATTTCTCATGATGTACTCTGCGTATAAGTTAAATAAGCAGGGTGACAATATACAGCCTTGACGTACTTCTTTTCCTATTTGGAACCAGTCTGTAGTTGCAGGTCCAGTTCAAACTATTGCTTCCTGACCTGCATACAGGTTTCTCAAGAGGCAGGTCAGGTGGTCTGGTATTCCCATCTCTTTCAGAATTTTCCACAGTTTATTATGATCCACACAGTCAAAGGCTTTGGCATAGTCAATAAAGCAGAAATAGATGTTTTTCTGGAACTCCCTTGCTTTTTCAATGATCCAACAGATATTGTGAATTTGATCTCTGGTTCCTCTGCCTTTTCTAAAACCAGCTTGAACATCTGAAAGTTCACGGTTCATGTACTGTTGAAGCCTGGTTTGGAGAATTTTGAGCATTACTTTACTAGTGTGTGATATAAGAGCAATTGTGCAGTAGTTTGAGCATTCTTTGCATTTCCTTTCTTTGGGATTGGAATAAAAACTGACCTTTTCCAGTCCTGTGGCCACTGCTGGGTTTTCCAAATTTGCTGGCATATTGAGTGCAGCACTTTCACAGCATCATCTTTTAGGATTTGAAATCGCTCAACTGGAATTCCATCACCTCCACTAGCTTTGTTCATAGTGATGCTTCCTAAGGCCCACTTGACTTCACATTCCAGGATGTCTGGCTCTAGGTGAGTGATCACACCATCATGATTATCTGGGTCGTGAAGATCTTTTTTGTATAGTTCTTCTGTGTATTCTTGCCATCTCTTCTTAATATCTTCTGCTTCTATTAGGTCCATACTATTTCTGTCCTTTATTGAGCCCATCTTTGCATGAAATGTTCCCTTGGTATCTAATTTTCTTGATGAGATCTCTAGTCTTTCCCATTCTATTGTTTTCCTCTATTTCTTTGCACCAATCACTGAGGAAGGCTTTCTTATCTTTCCTCGCTATTCTTTGAAACTCTGCATTCATACGGGTATATACTTCCTTTTCTCCTTTGCTTTTTACTTCTTTTCACAGCTATTTGTAAGGCCTCCTCACACAGCCATTTTGCTTTTTTGCATTTCTTTTTCTTGGGAATGGTCTTGATCCCTGTCTCCTGTACAATGTCACAAGCTTCCATCCATAGTTCATCAGAAACTCTGTCTACCATATCTAGTCCCTTAAATCTATTATATTATACATATATATACTATTATCAGCTAATATCTCAAGATAATAAGGTGAGATTTGCCATTAGCTTCCCTGGTGACTCAGACGGTAAGTGTCCACCCACAATGCAGGAGGCACAGGTTCAAACCCTGAGTCAGGAAGATCCCTGGAGAAGGGAATCGCTACTCACTCCAGTATTCTTGCTTGGAGAATTCCATGGACAGAGGAGCCTAGTGGCCGACAGTCCGTGGAGTCACCAAGAGTTGGACACTACTGAGTGACTAACACTTTGATTTTTTTTCACTACTTGCTGGATATAAACCTGCATTTCAAATAGTCTTCTGTATGGTTTACCCAAAATTACTTCATAATCGAACTGACAAAAGATTAAATTTGGAGTAAGAAAAAAACTGCAAGCTGGAAAAGATATGGAAAAGAGGGAATCCTTAAACATTATTAATGGGAATGTAAACTGGTATAGCCACTATGGAAAAACAGTTAATAATAATAATAATAGAACCACCATATAACCCAGCAATTCCATTTCTGGGTATATGCTTAAAATAAATGAAATCACTATTCCAAACAGATATCTGAACTTCCACGGTCACTACATCATTATTCATAATATCCAAACAAGGAAACAACCAACCTAAGTGTCAATCAGTGGGTGAATGGATAAAGGAGATATATATATATATATATATACACATACATATATATACACACAAAAAATATGCATATTATATACATATTATATTATATATGTAATGTTATTATGTTATATATTATATATAGTTTTATATATTTTATATATTTTATTATATATAGTTTTATATAAAATTATACATTTTATATAATTATATGTATAATATATAAAACTATATATATTACATTATAACATATAATATATACATAATACATATTACATACATATTTAGTATATATATCATATTATTCTGGGGTACAATCACATTCCACAAACATTTACAAGTCTGTTCCACCAATCTCCAAGTTACAAGAGATACACAGATAAAAATTGCCCGAGGACCAGCCCCGGCTGATCCAGGGTATTCGAAGGGGAGACGGTGTCGGCGACCTATTCAAATGGTAATTAGAGATATAAAGAGTAATAGAATGAGGATAGCTCAGTAGGAAAATTCAGTGGAGAAAAGAGGCTGAGTAGCTTGGTTTACGCGGAAAATCAATATAACCCGTGACACCAGGTTAGCTCTGACCACGGAGGCCGCAGGCGCCCTCTCGAATAGCGGAAGGTGCCCCACCTTAGACACCTTCTCGAGTGGGTCTTAGAAGCCCAGGCAAATAAGTGGTCTCAGAGGATATCCACGCTCCAGATGGAGACTTCAGCCGGAAGTTAAAGGAAAGAATGACACGGGGAGACCAAGCATTGGTGAGCAAGGCCCGTAGCTTTATTTTTAACAGGGGCTTTTATACCCTAAGTTACACATAGAGGATAATAGGGGATGCAAAGTCAGCAGTCTTTGATTCTTATCAAAAACCAGGGTTTCTTTCCTGCAAATTTATCGTATACAAATGGTTTAGGTGATTTACATCATCTTCTGGCCAGAAGGCCTACTAACATTTTATGACTCTTGACAAGAACTTATCAACAAAGACTTATTTTCTCTAAGAGTAATTATTTTAAGGTTTGGCGCCATCTTCCAAAGATAAAATTGCATTCCTATAGGGCGGATGTGTAATGGGTTTACAACAAAGAAAATAATTTATTACCTTAAGGGTCTAAAGTTACTAACACCAAGGCCATTACTTATTTTTTCTACATACCAACTATATTAATTAATACACATTCAAGGATACAATTCAGGGGATGTGAAAACTTGGCAACAAACATTGACTCATCAATGAAATCCTTTACTAGTCTTATTCTGACAGTTTCTAACTCTCTGAGAGGCTCTAAGCTATTTGAATATCTTAAGCTTCCTGTGCCTCTCGAGGCTGGGAGACTGTAAACAATCGTATGCATAGCTGTAGGAGTCCAGGTAAACTTGTCAGGCGAGTTAGAGAGCCATCTGAGGGGTTTGGATTTAAACACTCCTAATTGCCCAGGAGCTTTATTAATTGGAGCTGTAAGTTAACTCTTTGACAGAGAGAGCGAGATGGTGGTGGGGGACAGCCCCCAGTAAAGTCAGAGGTGAGAGCACAAAGCAATAAAGTAGGCAGACTCTGGTTTTTTGGGGGGAAAATGCTCGAGAATATCCGGGCGGACTCCTGAGGCTCGATCCCGCCTTTGCGTATGCCGAGCCTCCTTCCTCATGACCTTTATCACGAGCGGAATGCCTCACCGGCTCCCAGCAAAAAATGGCAAGATTTCTTCTCTCTTAAAGCTCACAATTTAATGAAGGTAACAGAAACACATATAAAAATCTCCAATACAAGACTAATTCTTAAAAATGCTGTAATATAATATCTAACAAGCTCAGGTAAGAGCTAAGCTACTGTAACAAAGGGGACCCAGATAGTGGTTTAAAGAAAATATTTTTTTCACTGATATGTATTGTGTGATACAGAGATGTGGGGCAAGGAGAAATTGCCTAGTTTAAGTTATATGATGAAGGTGGTGAAATCTGTCCTTTTGACTCCAACACTTCTATTTATCCCTAAGGTATAACCCTTTGACGGCCTTCCAGTACACAACTTCAGTATTCTTATATTTCACTCTCTATGCCGGAAGGTACTTTCAAAAGAGTATTGAGGGACTTCCCTGGTGGTCCAGTAAGACTTTGCCTTCCAGTGAGGGGAGGGGGCCTGAACCCTGATCGCAGAGCTAGGGTCCCACATGTCTCTTAGCCACAAAGAAGGCATGGAGCAGAAGCAGTACTGTAATAAGTTCAGTGGAGAATCAGTTCAGTTCAGTTCAGTTCAGTCACTCAGTTGTGTCCGACTCTTTGTGATCCCATGAATCACAGCATGCCAGGCCTCCCTGTCCATCACCATCTCCCGGAGTTCATTCAGACTCCCGTCCATCGAGTCAGTGATGCCATCCAGCCATCTCATCCTCTGTCGTCCCCTTCTCCTCCTGCCCTCAATCCCTCTCAGCATCAGAGTCTTTTCCAATGAGTCAACTCTTCACATGAGGTGGCCAAATGGTCAAATTAAAAAAATCTTAAAAAAAAAAAAAAGGTACAGAAATATTCATTGATTATATGATGCAAATAATTGGTGAGGCTCAATGTGATCGCACTTGCAGGTACCTTTTCACAGATCACAACATATTTAAAGACAATCAGTTCAGTTCAGTTCAGTCGCTCAGTAATCTCTGACTCTTTCCAACCCCATGAATCACAGCACACCAGGCTTCCCTGTCCATCACCAACTCCCAGAGTTCACCCAAACCCATGTGTATCGAGTTGGTGATGCCATCCAGCCATCCAGCCATCTCATCCTCTGTTGTCCCCTTCTCCTCCTGCCCCCAATCCCTCCCAGCATCAGGGTCTTCTCATGAGGTGGTCAAAGTACTGGAGTTTCAGCCTCAGCATCAGTCCTTCCAATGAACACCCAGGACTGGTCTCCTTTAGGATGGACTGGTTGGATCTCCTTGCAGTCCAAGGGACTCTCAAGAGTCTTCTCCAACACCACAGTTCAAAAGCATCAATTCTTTGGCACTCAGCTTTCTTCACAGTCCAACTCTCACATCCATACATGACTACTGGAAAAACCATAGCCTTGATTAGACAGACCTTTGTTGGCAAAGTAATGTCTCTGCTTTTCAATATGCTATCTAGGTTGGTCATAATTTTCCTTCCAAAGAGTAAGCGTCTTTTAATTTCATGGCTGCAGTCACCATCTGCAGTGATTTTGGAGCGCAAAAAATAAAGTCTGACACTGTTTCCACTGTTTCCCCATCTATTTCCCATGAAGTGATGGGACTGGATGCCATGATCTTCGTTTTCTGAATGTTGAGCTTTAAGCCAACTTTTTCACTCTCCTCTTTCACTTTCAAGAGGCTTTTTAGTTCCTCTTCACTTTCTGCCATAAGGGTGGTGTCATCTGCATATCTGAGGTTATTGATATTTCTCCCAGCAATATTGATTCCAGCTTGTCCTTCTTCCAGCCCAGCATTTCTCATGATGTACTCTGCATAGAAGTTAAATAAGCAGGGTGACAATATACAGCCTTGACGAACTCCTTTTCCTATTTGGAACCAGTCTGTAGTTGCAGGTCCAGTTCTAACTGTTGCTTCCTGACCTGCATATAGGTTTCTCAAGAGGCAGGTCAGGTGGTCTGGTGTTCCCATCTCTTTCAGAATTTTTCACAGTTTCTTGTAATCCACACAGTCAAAAGCTTTGGCATAGTCAATAGGATACAAAATAAATAAATAAATAAATAAATAAATAAAGACAATAATGTTTTGGTGGGTTGCTATGTTTTGTTTTTGGCCACACATCTTGTGGGATTCTAGTTCCCCTACCAAGGATTGAACCCAAGCCCTCAGCAGTGAGAGCAAGGAGTCCTAACCACCAGACTGTCAGGGAAACACCCCTGCCACACACACTTTTTTTGGTCACGAGATTGTGAGCATCGTCAAGCAGTATTTGGACAGAAATGGATCTGTAAGCCTTGGAAAAAAGCACCTATTCTTTTTTTTTTTTTTTAAACTTTACATAATTGTATTAGTTTTGCCAAATATCAAAATGAATCCGCCACAGGTATACATGTGTTCCCCATCCTGAACTCTATTCTTAAAATCCGTCTCAAACAGATGTTTGACTGTCAACTGTGCTGGTGAATAAGCAATTAAAGGGCTTGAGTTGGGGGGGAAATACATGGAAGTATTTTTTAAAAACCTCCAGTCCCAGGGGTGGATTCTTTCTGCCCCAAAGCACTTTCACATACAAACACTGGAGACTACTGACCACATACTTCGAGCATTATTCTACTTGTAAAGAGAATTTATCATGAGACTAGTAGAATCAGCAAATCAGGCCAGTAGAGCTTTACCATGTCTGTGCTAAAATAATCATTTTGACACAATAGTTCTCCATGAACTTTAGGTGATTTTTTGCTTTGCTGCTAAGTTGCTTCAGTCGTCTCCGACTCTGTGCGACCCCACAGACAGCAGCCTGTCAGGCTCCCCATCCCTGGGATTCTCCAGGCCAAGAATACTGGAGTGGGTTGCCATTTCCTTAAAACAAATATGACCATTCTTACAAAGACATAGACTTGGAAATACTGTTGATCATTATTTGAATTATTGTGCCCTTAGGAGTTAGTTTGATTTCCAAAGGAGAGAAACTAAATACAGTTCTTATCATCTACTTACAGTTTACTGCCTATTGATCATTGTGATTAACTTTAACAGCATGATCATTTTTATTTTATCTATCATCACTGCACTCCATTTACTTCTTGAATGGCAATTCCAAAGTAAAAGTACTTTTGGATTCTAAATTATTATATTTTCCCCCTGACATATTATTGTGAAATCATTAACTTAATATTTGACCCTATATTCAATTGAGGAGGGGCTTCCCTGGTAGCTCAGCTGGTAAAAAAAAAATCAGCCTGCAACGCAGGAGACACTGGCTGGATTCCTGGGTCGGGAAGTTCCCCTGCAGAAGGGATAGGCTACCCACTCCAGTATTCTTGGGCTTCCCTAGTGGCTCAGACAGTAAAGAATCTGCCTGCAATGAATGAGAGCTGCATTTGATCCCTGGGTTGAGATAATCCCCTGGAGGATGGCATGGCAACCCACTCCAGTAGTCCTACCTGGAGAATCCCCTATCAAAGAGCTGTTTTGTTAATATGCTTTCTTGCTATCTGGAGAAGGAAATGGCAAACCTCTCCAGTGTTCTTGCCTGGAGAATCCCATGGACAGAGGAGCCTGGTGGGCTACTGTTCATGGGGTCGCAAAGAGTCAGACACGACTGAGTGACTAAGCACCTAAGCCCCTTTCTTGCTAGAGTTTAAGCTTATTACAAAATATTCTGAATGATCCAAATTGCTTAGTAACTTACAGTTGAATTCCTATACTAAAATCCTCTAGCGCTCACAAGTCATACCAAAACTAACTGCTTTTCAACATTTGTATAGCATAGCATTGTTTTCCACAATCATAGTGATTTTTAAAAGCATGTGCTATACAGGCTGACTCAGAACATCTTCAGATGCTTTGGCCTTGTATTTCTCATAAAAGAAAAAAAATCTTTCCCTTCACCTCATACCCAAGTCACAGAACATATGTCTGAAAAAATTGCAGAAACTTTGTCTGTAATATTAACTCCTAATAACTCAAAGTTCTTTAATACTATGTTTTTTTAATCCAGGATAGTGTTGCCTTTATAACTATACAAATCAATTAGTAAACAACTTCACATTTTCAATCATTTTACTTTGAAACATACTACATTTATTCAGTACATTTAAAAACTGAATAAAAAAATTTTCAGAAGTATGGAAATAAAAATTTTGGTATCATTAAAAGCAAAAGTATTTGGGGCTTGATGCCAAATGTTTTAATAAAAAAGAAAAGCAGTTTTAAGTGGACCTTGCTATAATTAGCCAATTTATATTAATATATTAACTTCCTTGCCCTCATCACATACAAAATAAATTATGAAAAAGTGAATGCCCTTTGTTCTACCAAATCTTAAAGAATAAAAGCATATTGCTTTGTCTGACGATTTAAGACCTACCATTGTTTTTAAAATTCAACAATGCTTAGACATTTAGCAATTTGTCTTAATTTTTTGAAATCTGTGCTACAAACACATGTATAGTTTTTTCTAAAACTTTAAAAAATGATTATTTTCTAGTTTCACTACAAATAAAAATTATAAGATTCTATTTCTACCACAAGGCGTCAGTCCTTGGTAACAGTACCCTTCAGAGAGTTTTACCACCACCCTGTGGACAGTTAATGACTCCAGAAAATTACATAGTAAAATATGAACAGTCCTAGGCGCCCTAGGTACGAGTAAAGAACAATCAAGGAAAATGTGGTTGAGAGTTTATTTTTCTTTTACTAATCAGATTAGTTCTGGGGATGTTGTACACCAAATCCTCAAATGTTGCAATTCAGGTCTGAGACACTCTATCCGGAAGAGGAGTAAATCCCGGGCTCATATTTGCTCTTTCTCCATACTGTCATATTTTAATTACAGCCTTAAACTTTTAAATAGTGATGGTAACTGCATTAGGCTCGGAGTGCTTGATTGGGTCAAGGTAAGGGAAGGTGGCTTGAATATCTGAGGTGGGGAGGGAAGAAGTAAATGTAGGGTTTAAAGGTTTATTAAGCTATGGGACAGGGTTTGTGCGGTTTAGGGTACAAGATTTCAACAATTTAGAGGGCAAAAGAGAATCGGATTCAGATTTGTCAATTGTATATTACAACCACTTCAAAAATTTGCTGTGAAGTTTAAGATAAGTTAGCTAAGCTCTAAAGCAGTCCATCTCACAATGTGATCTGAGAGTGCTTAAGCATTACTGGGAACTGGAGAATTCATGCCCCTTCCCACATCGACTAAAGAAGAAAAGAAACAGCAGAGGGAGAGGAAGGAGGAAAGGTAGCTAAGTCGCTTCAGTTGTGTCCGATTCTGTGTGACCCCATAGACGGCAGCTCACCAGGCACCGCAGTCCCTGGGATTCTCTAGGCAGGAACACTGAAGTGGGTTGCCATTTCCTTCTCCAGGAAAGGTGGGCGTGGACAAAAATCAGTGTTTTAATAAGCCCTACAGGAGATGCACGACTTCCCAGGTGGCACAGTGGTAAAGAATCTGCCTGCTAATACCGGAGACTCTAGAGACGTGGGTTTGATCCCTGGGTAGGGAAGATCCTTGGAGAAAGAAATGGCACTCCAGCATTCTTACCTGGAAAACTCCACTAATAGAGGAACCTAGCAGGCTACAATTCATGGAGCCACAAAGAGTTGGAGACGATTGAGCTACTGAGCCTGTAACGCGGGCGCTGGCGCATACAGCCGGGCGATTCAAGTTAGAGTTTGAGAACCACTGCTTTAAAGAACTGTATAAATGTTCAATAGTTGGGAGATTAAAGAAAGGCGAGGAGAAAGAAGGGAGAGAGAGACGGAGAGAAGGAAGGTAAAGAAAAGGAAAGGCAAGAAAATCGAGGATCGAGAGGGGGCGGAGTCGACCTCAGGCAGAGGACCCGGCTCTCTGAAAGGAAAACGGGAGTGGTCGGATGGCTCGGTAGGGGAAAAACCTAAGATGGGTTCTGGGACCTCCCAGGACTGTCCAGTAAAGTAGGAGCCTGGCAACGCCGGGCACCGGCAGGCGGCGCTGGACGGGCAATTGACAAGGAGGCGGGGTCTGCCCCGGGAGCATAGGCAAGCTCTCTGGAGGCACGGGCGCCGCGTGGGGCTGACTGGCACCTCCGGGCTGGCGCTGCGGCCGCAACTTACCGTCAGGTCACGCCGAGAAGCGGGTGAGTCCCTTGAATCGTTCTGGTTCGCCTTGCTCCCTGCCTCTGGGTGCCCCTGCGAAGCCGGGCGCCGGCTCCTAGCCTCGGGAGGGGTGTAGCGGGTTGCGATCCGTCCCAGGACTCGGGCGGCGGCGCTTGTGGGCGAGCACAGCTCAATTTGCCCCTTGTGAGCCGCTTCGGGAAGCGCTGCCTTCCAGCGAACTCTCCACAGAACACACAGCTCCATTGAGGCCGGTCCAGGGGCTGGCAGACAGGGACTCACAGAAGAACATTCTCGCTGGGGACTCAGGGGATATGATGGGTTGTTAAGTTTGTCCTAAGGTCGGGCTCTGATGGCAAGTTTTCCAACTTGGCAAAAGCGTCACGAGTTTGTATAGCATTGATGAATGATTGGTATACAGCACTTAAAATCGTGCAACTTGTCTTCAGGGTTCCTGTAACAGAAAGTTTTTATTTTAAGTCCTGGGAACATTAGTCTGACTCTCAGGATCTGGTTGGGGTTCAAATTCCCTCCAGTCAATCAAGGCTTTATATTTGTCAGAGGTCAAAACCACTGGAAGAAGTTTGTAGACATAAAATTTACCAACACTTCCAAATTCCCGACTCTGTTCTTTTTTTGTTTAAAAACTTTTTCTTCTTCTGTTAATAAAAGTTCGCTCATTTAGCACAGAATGTTAAGCACAGGGAGGAAGCAATGCCTAACAACATGGCCCAGTGAAGAAAAATATCTCCCGTTCACATAGTTAAATGTGGTAGTTTGCAGTTGAAAGTATAGATAGAAGGTTTGGAAATGCAACAAAACTCACGATGTATCCCAGTCATTGAGTTTCTTCATATTCTAAATTCTTTGACATTAACATAGTCAGTTGGGCTGTGTTAATATTTAGCAGGAACCTCAGGTCGGGCTACAGCAAACTGGAACAGTCACATCAGAAATACGCTTTGGGTTTTAATGGAGATGAAAGAAATATACTTTGGGTTTTAATGGATCAATTTCTGGAGTTCCTAACATCTGAATACTGTGCTGTTTCCTGTTGTTTTTGTTGATGAAAAAATTTTATTGTAGAACTTAAATTATACATTTGGTTACTGTGTGAGGGAAACCAACATATTTTACTTGACTGATATTTTCTTGGCTTCAGGGCACAAAGAGGACTGTGGGCGACACAGTTAACAAGCGCCCTTGCCGCCTGGGGTTTTTCCTTTGCTCTCCCACATGGTCTTCCTACCACACAGATGAATGGTTGGATACCTCCACAGGGCCACTCCGGCTTTGCACCCAGATTCTGTACACAGTGGCCCTCAGTCAGCAAATTCTGCCAGCTTGCTAGATGCCCCAGGGCCAGGGCCAGATGAAGCCTTCACCCTTCTCATGCCTCCTTCTGTCCATAAAATTTTGTCTTCCTTTCCTATACACTGCACTACTGTGTAGTCAGTTCTTGAAATGTCTGCCTTGTCTCCTAAACTTTGAGGTTTTTGAAAGCAGAGTCTTCATCTCATTTAACTTTATATTCCCACTGCCTACCTTGTTCACAGTATGATTAATGACTTAATATTGAATAAGTATAGATTTGTATGTTACAATCTTTACCATCCTGAAACTTACAGTTAAAACATCTTCTAAACATAGTGAATTATTTGTCTTTGATTACAATAGATAGAACTTGTATTCCTAGTCACATGCAAACTCCCAAATTACCACAATAATAATGTTGGTTAGATCACCAAATGATTTGGAATAATACTTCTTAAGGAAATAGATTATAAACTGCTCCAGAGCAGACATGAAATCTCTTTTCTCCTTTTCCTGCTTATTGTCGGTCATAGGTTTGCATTCATAGATACTTGACGATTGGCATATGCTGTACTCGAAACTCTTTCAACTGCCAGTGATACACACCCAACTCAAACTAACAAGCAAAATAGGTAATATATTGGCTTGTGTAACCAAAAAATTCAGGATCTGGTTTCAGAGACTCTATATACTTGAATATGCCAGGTCTCTTCTGTGTCTGTCCTCATTTGTTGCCTAGGCTCCTGTGTGTTGGCTTGCTTCTGTCCTGTTGAAGACACCTTCCTCCTTTCAGCATGCAGAAGAAGGCATGGAGGCTTGTATCATCCCAATATAACAAAATGTTAAAGACATTTTGTATTTATCTTCCACTTTCAAATATAAATATATCAGAGAAGGACTCTATTTGGCTCAAATAGAGATGTGTACCATCTCCCGAATAATCAGTGTGATGAACAGAATAGAGAACTGTCATTAGTCAAGACTGAGTCACATGCCCATATCTGTGGCCAAAAGAGGGCATTTCTTTGGATAGGAGATGTGTTTTAGATCATAAAAATAAGTGGGAAAAAAATGTGGGTAGACCAAAACAAATAATTTTATCATGAATATTGTGAAATTTTGAAACAAGCAACAGATGGAAAATGTTCTCAGAGCACTTCAACAAAGGCACATGTTGGCATTATGTAAAGATGGCTCCACTTTATTCTTTGTGAAGCTCAAACCTCTAAAAGTTGGAGAACGGGGACCGCCCCCCCCCCGCCCCCGCCCCCGCCCCCCGCCATGCCGTGGTCCAGTGGTGAAGACTCTGTGTTTCCAATACAGGGCATGCAAGTTTGATCCCTGGTTGGGAACTAAGATCCCACATGCTGCCCAGCACAGCTAAAAATTAAAAACAAATAATTATTTTAAGTTGGAGAATGTTTTGATGTGTTTTAAACTACTGGAAACAACTTTCCACTTAATAAAGTATGACAAGTGGTCTAAAATCCCATGAACAGCTGAGCCTAGAAGGCTGTAGTCCATGGAGTCACAAAAGAGTCAGCCATGATTTAGCGACTAAACAACAAAAACAAAATTCAGAAACACTTGGAATGTTTCTATCAGTCAAATGGTTGTATAGATAATCTGTTTTCTTATTGAATTTCATAATGGACAAATTGGTGATGTATTCCTATGGAAATAAATTTAGAACTAATAAAACAGTGAATAATATTGTGACATCATATGTTTCCCTTTCCTAAAAAATGTTACACCAAGCCCAGGTGAGGATCTGCGAAGGGTGTTAAAGAAAGTTCAGTTCAGTTTAGACCCCATGGGCTGCAGCACGCCAGGCCTCCCTGTCCATCACTAACTCCTGGAGTTTACTCAAACTCATGTCCATTGAGTCGATGATACCATTCAACCATCTCATCCTCTGTCCTCCCCTTTTCCTCCTGCCTTCAATCTTTCCCAGCATCAGGGTCTTTTCAAATAAGTCAGTTCTTCGCATCAGGTGGCCAAAGTATTGGAGTTTCAGCTTCAACATCAGTCCTTCCAATGAATATTCAGGACTGATTTCCTTTAGGATGGACTGGTTTGATCTCCTTGCAGTCCAAGGGACTCTCAAGAGTCTTCTCCAACACCACAGTTCAAAAGCATCAATTCTTTGGCACTCAGCTTTCTTCACAGTCCAACTCTCACATCCATACATGACCACAGGAAAAACCATAGCCTTGACAAGACAGACCTTTGTTGGCAAAGTAATGTCTCTGCTTTTTAATATGCTATCTAGGTTGGTTATAACTTTCCTTCCAAGGAGTAAGAGTCCTTTAAATTCATGGCTGCAGTCACCATCTGCAGTGATTTTGGAGCCCCCCAAAAAATAAAGTCTGCCATTCTTTCCACTGTTTCCCCATCTATTTGCCATGAAGTGATGGGACCGATGCCATGATCTTAGATTTCTGAATGTTGACCTTTAAGCTAACTTTTTCACTCTTCTCTTTCACTTTCATCAAGAGTTTCTTTAGTTCTTCTCCACCTTCTGCCATATGGGTGGTGTCATCTGCATATCTGAGGTTATTGATATTTCTCCTGGCAATCTTGATTCCAGTTGGTGCTTCATCCAGCCTGGCATTTCTCCTGATGTACTATGCATGTAAGTTAAACAAGCAGGGTGACAATATACAGCCTTGACGTACTCCTTTCCTGATTTGGAACCAGTCTGTAGTCCCACGTCCAGTTCTAGCTGTTGCTTCCTGACCTGCATACAGATTTCTCAAGAGGCAGGTCAGGTGGTCTGGTATTCCCATCTCTTTCAGAATATTCCAGCGTTTGCTGTGGTCCACACAGTCAAAGTCTTTGGCATAGTCAATAAAGCAGAAATAGATGTTTTTCTGGAACTCTCTTGCTTTTTCCATGATCCAGCGGATGTTGGCAATTTGATCTCTGGTTCCTCTGCCTTTTCTAAATCCAGCTTGAACATCTGGAAGTTCACAGTTCATGTATTATTGAAGTCTGGCCTGGAGAATTTTGAGCATTACTCTACTAGTGTGTGAGATGAGTGCAATTGTGCAGTTAGTTTGAGCATTCTTTGACATTGCCTTTCTTTGGGATTGGAATGAAAACTGACCTTTGCCAGTCCTGTGGCCACTGCTGAGTTCTCCAAATTTGCTGGCATATTGAGTGCAGCACTTTCACAGCATCATCTTTTAGGATTTGAAATCGCTCAACTGGAATTCCATCACCTCCACTAGCTTGTTCATAATGATGCTTCCTAAGGCCCATTTGACTTCACGTTCTAGGATGTCTGGCTCTAGGTGAGTGATCACACCATCGTGATTATCTGGGTCATGAAGATCTTTTTTGTACAGTTCTTCTGTGTATTCTTGCCACCTCTTCTTAATACCTCTGCTTCTGTTAGATCCATACCATTCCTGTTCCTTATTGAGCCCATCTTTGCATGAAATGTTCCCTTGGTATCTCTAATTTTCTTCAAGAGATCTCTAGTCTTTCCCATTCTATTATTTTCCTCTATTTCTTTGCACTGATCGCTGAGGAAGGCTTTCTTATCTCTCCTTGCTATTCTTTGGAACTCTGCATTCAAATGGGTATATCTTTCCTTTTCTCCTTTGCTTTTCACTTCTCTTCTTTTCACAGCTATCTGTAAGGCCTCCTCAGAGAGCTATTTTGCTTTTTTGCATTTCTTTTTCTTGGGGATGGTCTTGATCCCTGTCTCCTGTACAGTGTCACAAACCTCTGTCCATAATTCATTAGGCATCTTTTATCTGGTAGGAAGTGTGACAAAATAATTTCCTTAGGGCTAACCAGGAGAGTGCGCATGTCAGTGACTGAATACATCTCAACAACCCCACTGGAAAAATACTAGAAATGCATGTCTTACCAACAAAACCACGTCTGTAACTCTGATGGGAAAATGGCACACTGAATATAGAACATTTCAGTCCTTCATGGTGCTATTAGGATTCACCCTACTAGACTGTCTATTCTGTTTGTTTTCTGAAACTAAGAATACATATCCCCATAAAATCATTTCACTATTGTTTCAGATTCGTGTCAACCCCAAAAGTCTATTAAAACACAGCTTCCTGAAGTATAATCTTATAGCATCGAACTCTAACTGTCACTGACAATATTGTTACTCTTGAAAAACTGCATTCCCAATTCTATTTATCTTTGAGGGGAGTTGACTTTCCTCCAAATGAACACCTGAAGTTAAAGTCTCCTAAAATAAAAGGCAACATCTGACTCTTTGAATTCCATATAGATACTTGGGTCATTCATTGCACTGATAGCTGGACAAAGAAATACACTCACTATTGACACAAGAGCACTTGTTTGAATTTTTACAGATTATAATGTGAGGTTAAATGAGTCAGTCACTGTATTTTAAACTGTATTTTCTCACACTAGCCCTCATATGAGTTAATTTTTCATATTTCCCTATCAAACATTAATATCATAAATAGCATAGACATGAAGACAGTAATTTTTATTTTTATAGGTGGCTGAAGCCATACTATTTTATAGAATTAAATGGAGAGCAGACAAGACATCACAAACCAAGAAGAACTTTGGAAAATGAAGCCTAGGAGAAATCTAGAAGAAGATGATTATTTGGTAAAATAATAATTAAAATCTATAAATAATTCAAATGTTGTTCAGTATCTCCTAATGTTATAAAAAAGTGATTTTCACCCTTTGCTCTGATTCCTGGTACTGATATTGTGATGGGTAAAGGGCACTGTGGGCTATAAGAGAAGTTGTACCTTGATGGTCATGAACTTAGCCAAATAACCTTGAATAAGTCGCTGAAAATCCAGATCATCTCCAAGGCCCTTCCAATTCTTTCTAACATTCTGTGGGTCTAAGGTTTTTGAACAAGTCATCACTGCCCATATAACAGTAGTTTCACAAATGTGCTTTTTCATAGGCACATGGCATCTTACCAAGAGATCATCAAGTTAATTGATGATTCACTATTTAACCAAATAAATTCAATTTTGGAATAAGAATCATCTGTCACACTTTTACCCCACATCAAGATTAAATGCTTTTTATTAACTTATCTGACTTAATGAGTGGTGGAAAATATTGGTTCCAAACTTTTTACCTTCCCAACTGATATCAACTACAATTTTAACAGAAAGTATTTATTTTATCTTAGTTATCTTAATAGAAAAAATTAAGTAGTACAAGTAGATACTGTTTAAAATGTACATAAAATCATTTTCATTTTTCGAGTGAACTGTCTTGCTTGCTGTCCCATAATTCTTCACCCTTAACCAGAAAATTGATCTCAGTGGACTATTTTAAATGCAGAGATGGCAAAATCTATATTATGCTCAGCTCCCTTCTAAATGAAGTAATTGGAAAAATTACTGGATGTAGCAGTGATTTATTACTGAAAGTAAAAGTCAAAGGTCAAGAGGTCATTTTTAAACACGAAAAATGATACAGAACTATGTGAATTAAAGTTACTCTGCACAACGTGAGGAAATAAGATAATCACTATCATTTTGAGCATTAAAATGTTATAGGTCTGCATATAGAGCTATAAGAAATTAGAAATAACATATTGAGTGAGAAATTTATTCATAAAGTAACACAATATGAAACCCTGATATAAGTTCCTATTTTTTTTTAATTTGCTGCTATATCAGTCAGTTGTGGAAGTGACAAACTTCTCAATGCAAATTTTTGAATTGTTGACTACCTATAAATGCAACTGGGTAAAGAAATATAACTTTCTCAGGAAATAGATCATCCCTGTGGGATTTAACTCCTTACATAGTCTTTGTACCATTTAACAATTTATCTGTTAGTATTTATACAAATGAAATATTTTGTGACTATAAGTCTATGGGATGGGGGAGAGAGAGAAATTGGGAGACTGGGCTTGACATATACACACTACCAAATATAAAATAGATAATTAATTAAAACCTACTGTACAGCATAGAGAACTCTACTCAATAGTCTGTAATGACCTATCTGGGGAAAGAATCTAAAAGAGAGTGGATATATGTATACGTATAACTGATTCACTTTGCTGTACAGCAGAGACTAACACAACATTGTAAATCAACTGTACTCCGATAATAATTAATTTTTTAAAAAGACTACATGATGCAAATTACATGTTTTTATCTAATAGTAACGACTGCATTATTCCTGGCCCTTTGTACTTGAATGAATAAAGAATTCATTCTTCAGATCTTCACAAAGAGTTGTCCAAAAGAATTATAAAACAAATACGACTATGATAATTTATAAGTGTTATTATTTTTACCAAGGATTACTAGATTTTTTTTTTTTAGTTTTTCGGTTTTTGTTTCCCAGTTGCATTATTTCATTCTTTTATGCTTTTAAGATAGAAACACAGTGGTCTGAGATCTAGTGAATGTATCTGAAGCATATATTTCTTCTGACTTAAAGAAAAATGAGTAACATAAATTATGGAGAACCCCAACAAAGAGAAGGAAATGGCAACCCACTCCACTATTCTTGCCTAGAGAATCCTGTGGGTAGAGGAGGCTGGTGGGCTGCTGTCCATAGGGTCGCACAGAGTTGGACACAACTGAAGGGACTTAGCATGCATGCATGCATTGGAGAAGGAAATGGCAACCCACTCCAGTGTTCTTGCCTGGAGAATCCCAGGGACAGAGGAGCCTGGTGGGCTGCCGTCTATGGGATCACACAGAGTCGGACACGATTGAAGCTACTTAGCAGCAGCCAACAAAGATAGGATATCTAAGTGCACCTTTGATCATTGCCACGTAGTGTATGCCATCTTCAGTTAATCAGTATCCGAAAGTAGGGTTCTAAATGTCCTTTTTTACTGATAAGCACAATGAACAGTAAGTAATTAGTTTGAGAGACATCCCATTGTTTTGTTCAATTTTAAGATGTTTATTTTCTTTCCTTTGTAGAATAAAGACTCAGAAGAGATCGGCATGCTGAAAAGACATGTGCTTTTGCACTTGCACCAAACAACCCATTTTGATGAATTTGATTGCCCCCCAGAGCTTCAGCAAAAACAGAAACTCTTTCCAAAGTGGCGCTTGCCAATTAAAATCGCCGCTATTGTATCATCTCTGACTTTTCTCTACACTCTTGTGAGGGAAATAATTCACCCTTTTGTGACTTCCCATCAACAGTATTTTTATAAAATTCCAATCCTGGTCATCAACAAAGTCTTGCCAATGGTTTCCATCACCCTCTTGGCACTGGTTTATTTGCCAGGTGTGATAGCAGCAGTTGTGCAGCTTCATAATGGAACTAAGTATAAGAAATTTCCGCACTGGTTGGATAGGTGGATGGTAACAAGAAAGCAGTTTGGTCTTCTCAGTTTCTTTTTTGCTGTACTACATGCAATTTACAGTTTATCCTATCCGATGAGGCGATCCTACAGATATAGGTTGCTGAACTGGGCATATCAACAGGTAGGATGACATGGCTGACCATTAAACTAAAAAGTCTAAGTCTCCTAACAAATCAACTCTTTCTTATTTTAATATCAGTACCCCCAAACCTCTATTGAAACCCTGTGTTGGGAAAGTATTCTGTTCTAAAAAAAAATGTTTTTATAACTCTTTACTAGGCTTGGTTGTATAATTCTACATGAGGAATGTTTTTTAAGCTGAAAATAGTAAGCTACAACTTTAAAAACACAAATAAGTGTTTTGTTCATGGACAGAGCCACATTTCAATCTTCTACCACCCTCAGAAGGTTTATTTTTAATGCTAACTCTTAGTATTTTCTGCTTTTTTACCACATATGACAGTTCTAACCATTAGCTATTATATAAATTAATAAAACAGATTATATAAATGTTGCATTCAAGGAAGGAGGTTAATAGCACCTATGTCATTTCTCTTAGAGAAATGCAAAAAATACCGTCATAAATTTGTGGAAGCCCCTAGTTATCAGGGGGCTTCCCTGATGGCTCAGACGGTAAAGAATCCGCCTGCAACTCGGGAGACCTGGTTTCAATCCCTGGGTTGGGAAGATCCCCTGAAGGAGGGCATGGCAACCCACTCCAGTATTCTTGCCTGGAAAATCCCCAGGGACAGAGGAGCCTAGTGGGCTACAATCCTTGAGGTTGAAAACAGTCGGACATGACTGAGCAACTAAGCACAGCTAGTTATCAGGTCCTCCACAGTAGAGGGAGCATGGAAGGAGGTTCTTACACTGGAAACAAATGTTGTTTGCATATTTTTCCTTCCTCTTTTCATCCTCTGTTAGGTCCAACAAAATAACGAAAATGCCTGGATTGAACATGATGTTTGGAGAATGGAAATTTATGTATCGCTGGGAATCGTGGCACTTGCAATACTAGCTCTGTTGGCTGTGACATCTATTCCATCTGTGAGTGATTCTCTGACATGGAGAGAATTTCACTATATTCAGGTAAATTATATACAAAATAACTCTGACTCCTCAGCAAGGTAAATCTTTTTGTGCTTATACTGTCATCAAGTGTATAGACTTTAGTATATGGGCTTCCCAGGTGGCGCTAGTGGTAAAGAGCCTTCCTGCCAATGACAAGGAGACATAAGAGACCAGGTTCAATCTTGGTCGATCCCTGGGTTGGGAAGATCCCCTGGAGGAGGGCATGGCAATCCACTCCAGTATTCTTGCCTGGAGAATCCCATGGATAGAGGAGCCTAGCAGGCTACAGTCCATAGGGTAGCAAAGAGTCGGACATGACTGAAGTGACTTGGCATGCACGCATATAGACTTTAACCCATAAAAAATAACATGGTTTTCCAATAATGAAGATCTCATACTTGTTCCAATTAAAAATGTGCTCTTCTGTCATTTTCCCTCTTGCTTATAAATACGGGAAATGTTTTTTAGACACATACAAAAGGCATTGCTCAAAGAAAAATATTATTTCTAACATTTGAAACTCATTAGACCATTTGCTATCTGTTTAATAACAACAAATTTGATGTTTTAGAAATTCAATATTGTTTACTTAGTTCTCCAAAGATAGAAAGAAAAAAAATTTGTCTGTCTCTGACTTTATTCATGCCTTTTAAGTTACATGGCTTTGTACTATCCTCCTTGAACTATGGCATTTTATCTACCAAACTATGGAATTTTATCTATTTTAGTATCTTATTTTAAAGGCTTCTTTTTCCAAGTTAATTTTTTTGTAACTTACTCACTTGAAGTTTTTCAATATTCTTGGAATTCAAAATTATCTCAAATTCACCAAGGTTAACTTGCTAGTGGTAGATTATACCCTAAAAAGAACAATGTGCCAGAAATCACAAGGGGATCCATGTCACAATATTCAAAAGGCTGAGCTTAATTCAGTCCTAAGCACTGCCAAGATGCTAAACCACAGTGTTCTATCTTTTATGAGTGGACATCTTTAGAAATCTCACAAAGTCAGCTAATCCTCACTGTCCTTTCTACACATCCATGCATATACTCCAACAGACACTTTAATCATCTGATTAAGCTGGAAAGAATGTCTCCCTCTTATTCAAATGTGGTTTAGAGATGGTGCCATGTTTTCCAAGCACAATAATTGCTGATTTTGTTGGTTTAGCTTGATAGCCATTAAATATTAGCCAATAGTCTATTCCTCATTAAATAACTTTCTTCTTACACTGCTCTGCCCGTCACACATATGCTGTGTGTCACTTTACATATTTAATGATAAAGTCAAGCACTATGTCTAGACAACCCATCCCATTCCACTCAAGGTACAACACGTAGCCCATACTGCTGCTGCTGCTAGGTCGCTTCAGTTGTGTCCGACTCTGTGCGACCCCATAGACGGCAGGCCACCAGACTCCCCCGTCCCTGGGATTCTCCAGGCAAGAACACTGGAATGGGTTGCCATTTCCTCCTCCAATGCATGAAAGTGAAAAGTGAAAGTGAAGTCGCTCAGTCGTATCCGACTCTTAGGGACCCCATGGACTGCAGCCTACCATGCTCCTCCATCCACAGGATTTTCCCAGGCGAGAGTACTGGAGTGGGGTGCCATTGCCTTCTCTGACCTAGCCCATAATATGTACACAATACAAATTTGGTAAATTAGTCTCCAACCAACTACATATATTTTTTAATTAATAACCTAGAAACTTTTCATTAACAATCCAAGAACTGATTACTCTATGATTTACCTTGGACATTTATATCTAAAAACATAAACTTAGCTATTTGATTGTATTCACTGGGGCTTATTCACTGCTGAATAATTGTGAGTTGGATTCATTCTAGCAGTCTAGTGAATATTTCCCATAAAGTGAATAGAAGTCAAAAGATATCTAGAAGAACTATTGTCAGAATGCCATGAAACTACATAGGTGAACAATTATTTTTAAAACTTTGTCTGGATGGTGCCAAGTATCCTAGTGCAAGCTAAAATTTTTCTTCACGTCTACGTCTACATATCTCTGTTTTGTTCAAACATTGAGATAATTGTTAGTGTTTTTCCACTTTATCAAAAATGTTTGATTTTTTAAACAAAGGCCAAGATCATTCACTTTAGTATGAATATACCAAAATCATCGTCAATAACTTTGTTGTTGTTGTTCAGTAGCCAAGTCATGTCTGACTCTTCATGACCCCATATACTGCAGCCTGCCAGGCTTCCCTGTCCCTCATCATCTCTTGGGGTTTGCTCAAACTGAATCACTTTAGTTGCCTTTATAATTGATAAAGATCACTAGTACCAAGCTGATTTTGCACTGATCTTCAGTCAACCTACAAATATTTATTGAGAACCTAAAACGTGCAAATCATTGTGTTGATTCTACAGGGATCCTGTGATGATAAGACAGAGTTTCTGAGTTTAGATGTCTCTTGTTAAGCAGAATTAAGGCAAATACACAGGGGATAGAGCATCATAAAATAAATATCATAAGAGAGAAAAACAAGGTATGGAGAAGGAGAGGACAGTGTTACTGATTATCTGAGACCAAAAGGAGAATGGTTGTGAATTTTCTCAAATAGCCTGGAGACAAAGGCATTACCCACATGTAGAAAGAGTGGAAAAGATGAGTGGATAATAACAGATGAATGGAAGAATGTCTAAGCAACATAACAGATCTAGATGGTATAGGATGAAATAAACTCTTAATGAACCATTCTCACCAAGATAATTCTTTTTCTCTTTTGCAGAGCAAGCTAGGAATTGTTTCCCTTCTGCTGGGTACAATACATGCATTGATTTTTGCCTGGAATAAATGGGTAGATATAAAACAATTTATATGGCATACACCTCCAACTTTTATGATAGCTGTTTTCCTTCCAATTGTTGTCCTGATATGCAAAGTCATACTACTCCTGCCGTGCTTGAGGAAGAAGATACTGAAGATTAGACATGGTTGGGAAGATGTCACCAAAATTAATAAAACTGAGATGTCTTCTCAGTTGTAGAATTGCTGTTTATACACATTTTTGTCCAATATCGATATATTTTATCATAAACACTTCAAATTTGTATTTGTTTAATAAAATGACCTCTTGAGGATCTTAACATATCTCTTTGTTTATGGGTGATGTTTGTAATGTGTGTATTTCCTTTCAGATTTGATTCAAAGTGAGAAATTAATCTTTAGCACATTCCATATGTTCAGGAAAGCTGAGCATAACAAAATAATCACATCTGATTTATCAGACTACATAACATTATAAATAATAAAAGGCCTTAAAATATCAGTCCCTGATACTCCTTAAAAGTTATCATGAGCCATGAAAAAAGATACTATCTGATGGCCAATAGGCACATGAAATGATGCTCAACATCACCAATTATGAGAGATGCAAATCAAAATTACAATGAGGTACCACCTGACACCAGTCAGAATGGCTGTCATTAAAACCTCTACAAATAACAAAAGCTGGAGAGGGTGTGGAGAAAAGGGAACCCTCCTCCACTGTTGGTGGGAATGTAAGTTGGTGCAGCCACTGTGATAAATAATATGGAGGTTCCTCAGAAAACTAATAATAGAATTACCATATTACCCAGCAATCCCATTCCTGGACATATATCCAAATAAAACTATAACTCAAAAAGGTACATGCACCACAGTATTAATTGCTGCACTATTCACAGTAGCAATAACCTAAATATCCATTGACAGATGAATGGATAAGAAGATATGGTACTTACATATAATGGAATACTACTCAGCCATAAAAAAGTAGTACCATTTGCAGCAACATGGATACAACTAGAGATTATCATACTAAGTGAAGTAAGTCAGAAAGAGAAAGACAAGTATCATATCATATCACTTGTATGTAGAATCTAAATTATGACACAAATAAACCTATCTATGAAACAGACTCGCACATAGAGAACAGACTGGTAGTTGCCAAGTGGGAGAGAGTTGAGGGAAGGATGAAGTGGGAGATTGGGATTAAAAGATGTAAGTTTTTATATACATAATGAATAAACAAGGTCCTACTCTATAGCACAGAACTATATTCAATATCCTATGATAAACCATAATGAAAAAGAATGTTTTTAAAGAAGAATGTATATATTTGTATAACTGAATATGTTGCTGTACAGCAGTAATTAACATTATAAATCAACTACACCTCAATTTTTAAAAAAAAGTGATCTAAATCTACCACACAAGTATATCCAGTGTTTATGATTGTTGTTAAAGAACCTTCTTTTCCTGTAACTGGATGTTATTCATATGACACCTATCTCAAAAAAACACATGGATTATAAATATACAAGTAAAGCAGCAGAATAAGTTCAGATACACACCCAGGCAAAATAAAACTCAGGCTTTCCAGGAAATAAGGTAAATTCAAAGGTAAAATTATACATTTGAGTTAGGTAAAACTCAGTTTAACTTTAATACATTGGCCAAAGTGTTGTCAATACAACTCCATATTGAAAACTATTTCTTTGAGTTGCTTTTCATTGCTTCTATTATTACAGTCATACATAATGTCCTGCCAAAGAGGACCCTGCCTCTCTGCCTGACTGTTAAACTAAAGAGCCTTTGTTCAGCTCATAGAGAGATACTCTGACCCTGCCCACCTGTGAATCAGTTCAGTCAGTTCAGTTACTCAGCCATGTCCAACTCTTTGCAACTCCATGGACTGAAGCATGACAGGCTACCCAGTCTTTACCATCTCCTGGAGCTTGCTCAAATTCATGTCCATTGAGTCAGTGATGCTATCCAACCATCTCATCCTCTGTCTTCCCCTTTTCTTCCTGCCTTCAATCTTTCCCAGCATCAGTCTTTTCCAATGAGTCAGCTCCTCATATCAGGTGGCCAAAGTATTGGAGTTTCATCTTCAACATCAGTCCTTCCAATGAGTATTCAGGACTGATTTCCTTTAGGATGGACTGGTTGGATCTCCTTGCAGTCCAAGGGACACTCAAGGGTCTTCTCTAACACCACAGTTCAAAAGCATCAATTCTTTGGTGCTCAGCTTTCTTTATGCTCCAACTCTCACATCTATACATGACTACTGGAAAAACCATAGCTTTGACTAGATGGACCTTGGTCAGCAAAGTAATGTCTCTGCTTTTTAATATGCTGTCTAGGTTGATAAAAAAAAGTTAATAGCTTTTCCTCCAAGGAGCAGGCATCTTTTAATTTCATGGCTGCTATCATCATCTGCAGTGATTTTTGGAGCCCCCCAAAAATAAAGTCACTGTTTCCATTGTTTTCCCATCTATTTGCCATGAAGTGCCACCTGTAAATAGCTACAACAAAAAGAAGAGATTAACACACCCCTTTCAAAGGCTGGCCCTTCCAGGAGATGTTTTGCAAGACTGAAGACCTTTTCGCTTTGCTTCCCTACCGCATCTCCCTTTCTACTCACTTTACTTCCCCAATGCCTCTCCCTCGCTATTCTGCCTTTGGACTTTAGTTCCTCATTGCTTCTCTCTCTCTGACTCTGTAAAAGATGCTGACATCCAGATCCCAACAAGATGTTTACTTTGAGACCATCTTCTCAGTCAGCCAGTTTTCTGGATAAAGTCATATTCCCTTCCTCAACACCTCATCTTTCAGATTCACTGGCCTATTGTGCAAGAGAGCGCTTGGACTCTGTGAAGACCATGAACCACATCCTCACAGAGCAAACTATACATCAACTATCAGGGCTCACTAACTCAACTGACTATACTTCAGAGGTTTTTCATAATTGGCAAAATTAACTATAAACTTAGTCTTTTATACAGATAAGTTATTTATTATGATTAAAGACAATAGAGCTAATGCTAATGGTGGTGGTGTTTAGTCGCTAAGTCATGTCCGACTCTTCTGCAACCCTGTTGTAGCCGTGTTCCAGGAAACAAACTCACTCAGAAGGACAATGCAGATAGTGGAATGTAGTTTATTACATGGCGGGCCCAAGGCAGAGTCTCCTCATAGCCAAGGAACCAGACCAGTTTTTGTGAAAACCTTATATACCCTAAATGTACTTGCTCAAACCCACCTCCCCAAATTTCTAGAAACTAGTCCGGACAAGGTAAAAGAAATATGATCAAAGTTAACCCATGATTCATGTGTCATAAGCCTAGATAGTTAAACAGTGGACATTTAGTAATAGGCCTGTGGTCATATCCCAATAAATATAATGGAATTTACGACTTTGTTCTGTTACAGAGATAATTAACATATTCTTTTAGGTGACAGAGA
This sequence comes from Bos grunniens, assembly GCF_055505025.1. Taxonomy (NCBI): domain Eukaryota; kingdom Metazoa; phylum Chordata; class Mammalia; order Artiodactyla; family Bovidae; genus Bos; species Bos grunniens. The sequence continues at coordinate 45,868,049 of NC_141168.1, read as the reverse complement.
GTCCAAGTACAAGTCCTGAGGCTCTTTTATCCGGGTGGTCTGGTTTTCCATTGGTATGCCATTTCTATAGACACCGGGCACAAAGTTCAGAGTCCATTGGGAGAGTGACCATGCTTGTAGCCTAATGTTCACAGCCTGGCCTAAGACGGAGTCCAGCTCTGTCTGTTTCCTCCTTCAACCCCATGGACTGTAGCCTGCGAGGTTCCTCTGTCCACAGGATTTCCCAGGCAAGAATAGTGGAGTTAGAAGCCATTTCCTTCTCCAGGGGGATCTTCTTGACCCAAGAACTTAATATTTGTCTCATGTACTGTAGGTAGATTCTTTACCACTGAACCACCTGAGAAACAAATGCTAATGGTACAAATTAGGGAAAACTATTAGTACATTCATTGAGTTGAATTCAGTTTTTTTAACTTTTTGTTCTATTGTTGTTGCTGTTCAGTTGCTAAGTTGTGTCTGACTCTTTTATGACACCATGGACTGCAACATGCCAGGCTTCTCTGTCCTTCACTATCTCCTGGAGCTTGCTCAAATTCATGTCCATTGAGTCAGTGATGCATCCAACCATCTCATCCTCTATCTCCCCATTCTCTTCCTGCCCTCAATCTTTCCCAATATCAGGGTCTTTTCCAATGAGTCAGCTCTTCGCATCAGGCTGCCAAAGTATTGGAGCTTCAGCTTCAGCATTAGTCCTTCCAAAGAATATTCAGGGTTGATTTCCTTAAGGACTGACTAGTTTGATCTCCTTGCTGTCCAAGGGACTCTCAAGAGTTCTCTAGCACCACAGTTTGAAAGCATCTGTTCTTCAGTGTTCAGCCTTCTTTATGGTCCAACTCTCACATTCGTACAGGACCACCGTACAGCTTCAACTGTACGGACTTTTGTCAGTAAAGTTATGTCTCTGCTTTTAATATGCTGTCTAATTTTGTTCTGTTATAAATGATGAATATTCATTATTACATGGGTGCTAAGGCAACTTCTGAAGTGTAAATTTGCATATTAAATTTTATTGGGATTTAGACATATAGATATATATTGCAGACAGTGTTGAGGGTGAACAACTGCAAATAGAGTAGACAATGGTGTCTTGAGAAATAATTCACCATAAGAGAAAAAGGAATCCAGGGCTCTAAGATTTCAGATCAGATGCAGCAAAGAGGTGTAACTATAAGACCATTTAACTAAGTGTGACATGTGTTATGCCATAATCAACCAGCTCTGCTATGCAGGAGTCAAGTGCCTGCATTCCCAACCGCATTGCAAGATGGCAGAATGTTAGCATCTCCAGTTCTGAGAGGGAGAAATTGAGTTTCAGCCTTTCTGGCACTAAGATATCATAGAGGTTACAGCTTGGGACAGGGTTCCAATCTGAAGTAGCATTTCATTGTAGGGACAACAGCTGAGTTCTGGCTTGGTTACTGGAGTCCTCTCTCTGTTAGCCATGGTAATAAGTGACCTCAGACTTATTCTGAAAGACAGAATCACTGGTGACAGGAGATAGGAAGTCTACAAGGGCCTTACAAGTAAAACACAAAAGCCTCTAGATTCAATTTGTACTCAAGGGCTATTGAAAACTAGACCATTACCTCTTTGTATCTTTTCTGAATTTTTAACATTTGTTAATATTGTTATAAGCAGAAGAAAACAATAAAAGTTGTCTTAAAAAGAATAAATATTATATTCTAGTATAAGCTTACATTTCCTGTTACTCAATGAAAATGTATAAAACATCTCCCATATACCAGGCCCGGTGCTAGACGGAGGATATATGAAGATAGAAATGACATACTTCCTGTTCACAGTCTCATAGGGAACACAAATTTTAGTACAGCAATGAATTCTAGATTTACTGGTATCACTATATAGGAAATGGCCAGTTCTGTTTAAAAGGGTAAGTCAGGAAGTTGTGAGGTTGATCCAAAAATTAACTATTTGAGCTGGGTATTAAACTATAAGTAGGAGTCCTTCAGCTAGAATGGGAAGATAGGTAGCATAGTAAGCAGCATGGAGTTGTAAAATGATGCAGAAAAATATATTGGAAGGACTAACATTCAGGAATAGAGCAGGTGAAGGAAATACCAGAGTGGGTAGGGATCTGGACTTTGTCCTCCAAGGATTAGGGAGGTCACTGAAAAATTTTAAATGGGTACTTAACATGATCATAATTTGTAATTTAGAAAGATTTATCTGAAGACTGTCCAGGAGATAGATTTGCTAAGGATTGGGGGAGGAGCAGAAGTGGTGGTACAAAGGGTGAAGGCAAGTTAGAAAGCTGGAAAAATATCTAAGGAGACAACAGCAGTATCCCAAGATAGAGGCCCTAAGTTTTCAAACAGGTTGTTACAGAGGGAATGGATAAAAAAGGAGAGCTAATGAAACATGGTAGGAAGATGGAATTTCCAGGAACTCATGACCAGTGGACCATGAGGATTGAGGGAGGGGAAGGTATTTAAAATGGGACTTCTAGGATTCTCTTTGCCTGGAAGACTTAGAGAATGATGCCATTAAACAGGGTAGGGAATTCTACAGGAGAAGCATATTTCTTTAACCAAACTGAAAACAGAGTTAGATTCTGTACACTGTATGCTATTTACAAAACACAGTTGTTAACAAATTCCATGTGGTTTTTTTGTTTCATTACACACAAATATAATTATGAAAGACATACAGTTTGTGGCAGTGGGAAGGAAAAGTAAGGTATTTCCCTGCCTTTTGATAAGGTTTTGTTTTGTTTAGTTTTTAACACAGTCACACAGGGTCTCCGTGGAGCGCAAAGAACACCTAGAAAACTGCTAGCCAGGAGCCTGGCACCTTTCTCCCTCAGAGCTTCCTTTCCTGCTCAAAATGAAAGCTGCTGGGGTTTATTTTCTTGAAGTATTTGCTCTATAGGAATCTTATAATCTTCAGTTTTAAAAAAAACTACTAAAATGATGCCTTTTTATTATTGTAATAATGTCGTATTTAATGATGTTTAAAGACAATAAAAAAGAAATTTATGATCATGATCTGATTTTCAGACTATAGACCACATGTCTAAGGAAGCCTGTAAGAAATTATGACCTATTAAACTTGGGAATGCTAAAATTAAACATTTGAAATAATAACAAAAATATGTAATTTTAATTGGTAATATTAATTCTAGAACTTTATTTTCCAAGAAAAGGAACAAGATATAATAGCTGCTTTTCCTAAAATTGGTCTTCCACGTAAAAATGTGTTAGAAATTTTCCAGTTTGGATTTAACATTAGGTTTTACTCAGTTAATTAGACATCACCTTTTTTCTTCATGCCAGTTTCTCCAGATGTCTTCAAGAGGGCCTTTGAAGAGGTAATAAATTATTTGATCTCTTATTTGTTGAAAATAATCCTATGCTTGAATAAATTAATAAATTACCAACTTGTGACTATTACACATGACCTGAAGCTAAAGTCCAGTGCCTTCTTCTTCTCAGCTAATTCCATTACTTCAGCCGGTCAAGGGGTCCTCACATTTATTGTCAGTGAGTATGTGACATTCCCAGAATTATTAATGGATGCCCATTTGAACTCTGCCCAGAACAAGTTGCCAGTTCATGCAGCTATAAAATTATTGAACTGGAAGAGACTGATGAGATCACCTGAGCTCACTAATCCCTTGCCTGGAGGCATGACCCCACTGAAATAAGGCTCCCTCAGCAAAATATTTGTATTTCTCAACAACTGAAGAAAGAGAAAGAGGGAAAAGAGCATAGGTGCCAAAATGGTAATGATGAGAAAGCTGGTGTTCTTAGAAAAAATGCCCCCTCCTGCCCATCGGCTGAACCAGGAAGTGACTGACTAGACAAACTCTCTGAGAGTCAGAGAATCAAGAAACTAAGCTTGAGGCTGGTGATGACCTGGCCATAAGGACCAGCATGTACCCTGGCAAGTGATATGGGAAATGATTTCAGACCGCCCTTGGAACTTGAAGTGGTATTATCACAAAAGATAAACATTAATGGGTTTACACAGTGGAGTTATACAGTGTAAGAGCTGGAAGAGTAGGCTTAATTTTCATCTTTTAAATAGCAAAATTCCTAACAAAAGCCATGAGTAGGAAAGGAGTAGGAAAGGGCAACCCACTCCAGTATTCTTGCCTGGAAAATCCCACGGACAGGGGAGCATGGTGGGCTAAAGTTCCTGGGGCTGCAAAGAGTTGGATACGACTGAGCGACTAAGCACACACATACTCACACACATATCCACACAGCCTGCTCATAAGCCCCTGTGACAACTAGGGCTCCATGGTACATGGTTTGAAAACTCTACCTCATTTATACAGATAAGGTAACGGATCTTTTTTGTCAGGGATTGCTTATTTGCAAGGCACAAAAACCTTCTCAAAGTCTCTTAAGTAAGGGGGGAAATACTGATAACAGAAGAGGAATACTGATATAACTTATATGTCAATGTTAGCAACACTAACTCGTGAACACCACCTTTATCAACAACTACACTGCAGGTGATTTCCTTCAGTCTATGGCCTTAAATGGGCTTCCTTGGTAGCTCAGCCAGTAAAGAACCCACCTGCAATGCAGGAGATCCGGTTCAAGTCCTGGGTAAGGAAGATCCCCTGGAGAAGGGATCAGCTACCCACTCCAGTATTCTTGGGCTTCCCAGGAGGCTCAGACAGTAAAGAATCCACCTGAAAAGCAGGAGACCTGGGTTCACTCCCTGGGTTGGGAAGACTCCCTGGAGAAGCGAACAGTTACCACTCCAGTAGTAGTCTTGCCTGGAGAATTCCATGAACAGAGGATCCTGGCAGGCCCTAGCCCATGGGGTTGCAAAGAGTCAGACACGACTGAGTGACTTTCACTTTCAGGATACTACTCACAGGATGGTCTTAAATATGAAACATTAAAAGTTTGTTGATCACTTCCAAATTAATATCCCTAGCCTTGACTTTTCAGCTGAGCTCCTTATATCTGTCTTTTTGACAACTTCACTTGAATGTCTAAGAAACACCTCAAACACGAAGTTCTAGCAATGGAGTCTTAATTTCTTACCCAGCCCCACCCTGTTGCTCAAGACAGACACTTAAGACCAGAAACTGTAAAACTCCTAGAGGAGAACATAGGCAAAACACTCTCTGACATACATCACAGCAGGATCCTCTATGACCCACCTCCCAGAATATTGGAAATAAAAGCAAAAATAAACAAATGGGACCTAATTAAACTTAAAAGCTTCTGCACATCAAAGGAAACTATTAGCAAGGTGAAAAGGCAGCCTTAAGAATGGGAGAAAATAATAGCAAATGAAGCAACGGACAAACAACTAATCTCAAAAATATACAAGCAACTCCTACAGCTCAACTCCAGAAAAATAAATGACCCAATCAAAAAATGGGCCAAAGAACTAAATAGACATTTCTCCAAAGAAGACATACAGAGAGCTAACAAACACATGAAAAGATGCTCAACATCACTCATTATCAGAGAAATGCAAATCAAAACCACTATGAGGTACCATTTCACACCCGTCAGAATGGCTGCGATCCAAAAGTCTACAAATAATAAATGCTGGAGAGGGTGTGGAGAAAAGGGAACCCTCTTACACTGTTGGTGGGAATGCAAACTAGTACAGCCACTATGGAGAACAGTGTGGAGATTCCTTAAAAAACTGGAAATAGAACTGCCTTATGATCCAGCAATCCCACTGCTGGGCATACACACTGAGGAAACCAGGAGGGAAAGAGACACGTGTACCCCAGTGTTCATCACAGCACTGTTTATAATAGCCAGGACATGGAAGCAACCTAGATGTCCATCAGCAGATGAATGGATAAGAAAGCAGTGGTACATATACACAATGGAGTATTACTCAGCCATTAAAAAGGATACATTTGAATCAGTTCTTTTTTTTTAATTTTATTTTATTTTTAAACTTTACAATATTGTATTAGTTTTGCCAAATATCGAAATGAATCCGCCACAGGTATACCCGCATTCCCCATGCTGAACCCTCCTCCCTCCTCCCTCCCCATACCATCCCTCTGGGTCGTCCCAGTGCACCAGCCCCAAGCATCCAGTACCGTGCATCAAACCTGGACTGGCAACTTGTTTCATACATGATATTATACAGGTTTCAATGCTATTCTCCCAAATCTCCCCACCCTCTCCCTCTCCCACAGAGTCCAAAAGACTGATCTATACATCAGTGTCTCTTTTGCTGCCTCGTACACAGGGTTATTGTTACCATCTTTCTAAATTCCATATATATGCGTTAGTATACTGTATTGGTGTTTTTCTTTCTGGCTTACTTCACTGTGTATAATAGGCTCCAGTTTCATCCATCTCATTAGAACTGATTCAAATGTATCCTTTTTAATGGCTGAGTAATACTCCATTGTGTATATGTACCACTGCTTTCTTATCCATTCATCTGCTGATGGACATCTAGGTTGCTTCCATGTCCTGGCTATTATAAACAGTGCTGTGATGAACACTGGGGTACACGTGTCTCTTTCCCTTCTGGTTTCCTCAGTGTGTATGCCCAGCAGTGGGGTTGCTGGATCATAAGGCAGTTCTATTTCCAGTTTTTTAAGGAATCTCCACACTGTTCTCCATAGTGGCTGTACTAGTTTGCATTCCCACCAACAGTGTAAGAGGGTTCCCTTTTCTCCACACCCTCTCCAGCATTTATTGCTTGTAGACTTATGGATCGCAGCCATTCTGACGGGTGTGAAATGGTACCTCATAGTGGTTTTGATTTGCATTTCTCTGATAATGAGTGATGTTGAGCATCTTTTCATGTGTTTGTTAGCCTTCTGTATGTCTTCTTTAGAGAAATGTCTATTTAGTTCTTTGGCCCATTTTTTGATTGGGTCATTTATTTTTCTGGAGTTGAGCTGTAGGAGTTGCTTGTATATTTTTGAGATTAGTTGTTTGTCTGTTGCTTCATTTGCTATTATTTTCTCCCATTCTTAAGGCTGCCTTTTCACCTTGCTAATAGTTTCCTTTGATGTGCAGAAGCTTTTAAGTTTAATTAGGTCCCATTTGTTTATTTTTGCTTTTATTTCCAATATTCTGGGAGGTGGGTCATAGAGGATCCTGCTGTGATGTATGTCGGAGAGTGCTAATGAGGTGGATGAAACTGGAGCCTATTATACAGAGTGAAGTAAGCCAGAAGGAAAAACACCAATACAGTATAATAACGCATATATATGGAATTTAGAAAGATGGTAACAATAACCCTGTGTACGAGACAGCAAAAGAGACACTGATGTATAGAACAGTCTTATGGACTCTATGGGAGAGGGAGAGGGTGGGAAGATTTGGGAGAATGGCATTGAAACATGTAAAATATCATGTATGAAACGAGATGCCGGTCCAGGTTCGATGCACGATACTGGATGCTTGGGGCTAGTGCACTGGGACGACCCAGAGGGATGGTATGGGGAGGGAGGAGGGAGGAGGGTTCAGGATGGGGAACACATGTATACCTGTGGTGGATTCATTTTGATATTTGGCAAAACTAATACAATTATGTAAAGTTTAAAAATAAAATAAAATTTAAAAAAAAAAGAAAAAAAAAGTTATCTTTGATATGGTTCTTTACCTAACACTCCACATCAAATTTATTAGCAAATTCTACTTGTTCCACCATTGGAATACATTCTGCATCTAAGTGTATATATCTCATCACCAAAATCATGGTGATGGTTTAAGCCACTGTAGTCCTTCACCACTTTCACTTTCATCAAGAGGCTTTTTAGTTCCTTTTCACTTTCTGCCATAAGGGTGGTGTCATCTGGGAAATAGATGGGAAACAGTGGAAACAGTGTCAGACTTTATTTTGGGGGGCTCCAAAATCACTGCAGATGGTGATTGCAGCCATGAAATTAAAAGACGCTTACTCCTTGGAAGAAAAGTTATGACCAACCTAGATAGCATATTGAAAAGCAGAGACATTACTTTGCCAACAAAGGTCCATCTAGTCAAGGCTATGGTTTTTCCAGTGGTCATGTATGGATGTGAGAATTGGACTGTGAAGCAAGCTGAACACCAAAGAATTGATGCTTTTGAACTGTGGTGTTGGAGAAGACTCTTGAGAGTCCCTTGGACTGCAAGGAGATCCAACCAGTCCATTCTGAAGGGGATTAGCCCTGGGATTTCTTTGGAAGGAATGATGCTGAAGCTGAAACTCCAGTACTTTGGCCACCTCATGCAGAGTTGACTCATTGGAAAAGACTCTGATGCTGGGAGGGATTGGGGGCAGGAGGAGAAGGGGACGACAGAGGATGAGATGGCTGGATGGCATCACTGACTCAATGGACTTGAGTCTGAGTGAACTCCGGGAGCTGGTGATGGACAGGGAGGCCTGGTGTGCTGAGATTCATGGGGTCACAAAGTCAGACATGACTGAGCGACTGAACTGAACTGAGTCCTTCTAGAATTCTTGAAACTTCCCAACTTGTCTTTCTGCTTCCGCTGTCATCTTCATTCTCTGCCACGACCACCACTCCCAGAGGCTTTCCCACATAGCAACTAATCTGATGCTTCGAAATTGTAAATATTAGCATGTCACCCCTCTGCACAAAAACCTCCAGTGTATTCCCATGAAACAAAGGAAAATGCAAACTCTATATCATGGGCTACGAATCCCTACAACATGTGCACCATGCCCACCTTTCCAAAGTTAACTCCTGCCACTCTTTACCTTACTCAAATCACTCCAATGACACTGGTTCCCTTGCTGTTTCTCAAACACAAACTCATTACTATCTTAGGGCCTTAATACTTACTATTTTTTCTGCCAGGAATGCTCTACCTTTCTTATGATTAGTTCTTTTACATCTTTACTTCTATATTCAGATGGCGTCTCTTCCAAGTGATTTTCCCTAACTAAAAGAGTTCTGTTCCTGTATCTCTCTCTCCTTCCCCTTGGCTCTATTTAAGTAGTTCTTATTACTACCCAATATTATATCTTTTATGGGTATATTTGTATTTGTTTGGTTGTCTAGTTTCCCTACTCAAGAGAACACAACCATTGTCTTATTTATGGCAATATTCTCAAAACCTAGAACACAGCCTGGCACATAGGAGAAACTCAATAAAATACTTACTGAATGAATGAACAAATGAATAGGGAACACAGTTGTATTATCAATAAATGGTTGAGATGGTGGTGTTTAGGAAACATAAGTTATTTAGATGAATGTTTCTCAAAGTGTGGTTCACAGACCAGTAGTATCAGCATCACCTGGGAGCTTATTAAAAATGCAAATTCTGGGACAGCCTCAGCCCCACCCCAGACATATTGAGGCAGAAACTGAAAGTGAGAAGAGCAATCTGTGTTTCATCAAGTCTTTCCAGAGATGCTGACGCATGATAAACTTGAGAACCACTGGTTTCAGGGATATGTCAAACTTGGCCCACAGCCTATTTTTTTGTAAGTCAAATTTTATTGAAACACAGCCACTTTCATTCATTTACATATTGTGTAGGCTGCTTTTGCACTATAACAGCAGTGTTGAGTAGTTGCAAGAGAGACCTTATAGCCAACAAAGCCTATAATATTTTGCTCTCAGGCCCTCTGAAGGAAAAGCCTTGTGACCCTCTAGTTTAGATCAACACCATACACCATATATTTATGGCAGAGCAAACAGGTACATCTATCTCCTTCCCATCTAAATACCACTGATATTTTAAAGAAAAGATATGGTTAAAGAAGGATCCAAAACAGAGAGAAAAACAGGAAAGCACAGCATCAGTGGACCAGAAAATGTGAGGAATTTCCAGTACACAGAGTGTGTGGGGGGAGGGGCAGAAAGCAGATTTACAGAGAAATGAGAAACTGCAACACAAGATCCAAATAGAAGCTATTGCAAAAGGAAGCAAAAGTTCCTAAGAAAAATCCTGCATGAGTTTTAGGCACTGAACTAATCAAACCAAATCAGTCCTGGAGAAATCATCAGATGAGGTCATTAAAGGACCAGTCAGAAGATCTGGCCAGTGACCCTTTGAGGAAAGATCTGTGCAGTTGACTGCAGATCTCATTTATAAACAAAGCTAAAAGGCTTTGGGAAAGGCTCCTGGTTTCGGTGCTGGGGCCTGAGAAGCAGAGACTAGCAAGACTTCCACAGTGACAGCAGAGGGAGGAAATAAAAGAGTATTCTGATTCTAGCATTTGCCACCAGGGTAAACTGTCATGTTGCTATTGTTTTAGTTGCTAAGTCATGTTCGACCCTTTGCAACCCCGTGGACTGTAGCCCATTAGGCTCTTCTGTCCATGGGATTTCCCAGGCAAGAATACCAGAGTGGGTTGCCATTTTTTCTCCAGGGGATCTTCCCAGATCAGGGATCAAACCTGAGCCTCCTGCACTGGCAGGCAGATTCTTTACCATGAGTCACTAGGTACAGGTCTTGAAACTGGGAGTTCTAGAATCAGAGACTCCCAGCAGAGCTTCTGGGAATGGAGGACAGTGTACAAGGTAAGGATGGGAAGCCCACTTTTACTCAGTGGACAAGCTATTTACCCACTGCTAAAGGTTAAATTGTATCCCTCAAAAACGTAAATTGAAATCCTAATCCCTAGTACAGTCAAAACATGGTCTTATTTGGAAATAGGTCATTGCAAGTTTAATTAGTTAAGATTAGGTTCTAATGAAGTATCATGCTCATGCATGCTGAGTCGTATCCATCTCTTTGCAACCGCATGGACTGTAGCCCACCAGGCTCCTCTGTGTATGGAATTTTCCAGGCAAGAATACTGGAGTGGGTTGCCATTTCTTCTCCAGGGGATCTTCCCGACCCATGGATCAAACTTGTGTCTCCTGCACCTCCTGCATTGGCAGGCTGATTATTTACCACTGCATCACCTGGGAAGCCCAAGTGAAATATGGTTGGTCCTTAACCCAATATGATTTGTATGTTCTTATAAGAAGAGGAAACAGACAGAGAAAGGAAAACACCACGTGAGAACAAGAGACACACAGACACAGAGGGAAGATGGATTTATGTTATCACAAGCCAAACAGTGCCTAGGGCTGTCAGAAGGTGGAAGAAGCAAAGAAGGATCTTCTCTTAGGGGCTTGGAGTTCGGATTGCCTTGCCAACACCTTGATTTTGAACTTTTAGCATCCAGAACTGTGAGAGTTGGACTGTGAATAAAGCTGAGCACCGAAGAATTGATGCTTTTGAACTGTGGTGTTGGAGAAGACTCTTGAGAGTTCGTTGGACTGCAAGGAGATCCAACCAGTCCATTCTGAAGGAGATCAGCCCTGGGATTTCTTTGGAAAGAATGATGCTAAAGCTGAAACTCCAGTACTTTAGCCACCTCATGCAAAGAGTTGACTCATTGGAAAAGACTCTGATGCTGGGAGGGATTGGGGGCAGGAGGAGAAGGAGATGACAGAGGATGAGATGGCTGGATGGCATCACGGACTCAATGGACGTGAGTCTGAGTGAACTCTGGGAGTTGGTGATGGACAGGGAGGCCTGGCATGCTGCGATTCATGGGGTCACAAAGAGTCGGACATGACTGAGCAACTGAACTGAACTGTGAGAGAATAAATTTCTATTCCTAGTTTGGAGTACTTTGCAGCCTAGAAAAGTAGGCAGCCCTAGAAAACTAATACGCCAGCCCTGTGGGTGCACATCTCACTGTGTTCTTCCTTTATCAGCAAAAGAGAGACATGCATTAACAGACAAGTAAACAGGGATTCTCATCTGGTCAAGGAAACAGACAATAAGAACAGATAATCATTACCAAATATTTGAGGAAAATTAACATCACTGGAAAGCATCATTAATTCAAATAACAGAAATAAAACCTATAGAAAGTTAATGGGGACAACAAAATAAGACCTTAAAATATGTATAACATCTATTTGGAGAGATTTGAGAAGATATTACACTGATGAGAAAAAATATGGTTGCTATAAAAAAGAGAGACAATTGGAGTTCTTAGGAATTAAAACTATTACTGCCAGATTTTTTAAAAACTATGCTGCATAGCACAATATTGTACATTTATAACAATAGAAAAGCATGCACAGAAGACAACAAAATATCTTTGGGCATGCAAGAATATATGCAGATTCAAGATCTTATATTAAGTATACTAAATGGAAATGTGGTGGGGAAAATGGAAATGCAAATCAAGGATGAAGTTTAGAAAAATAAATGAGTGAAATAAGATTCTTACATGGACAAATGATAAAACTGTGCTATGAACTAAGGTGTTATAATTAAGTCAACTTTTTACACTCAGGATTCAAACAGGAAAAAAAATTATAAAGGAACTATCAGAACAGATATCGTTAAAGACTAACTTTCAGAACTAAGAGACCAAACTGAGGACTCTTACCAGAATGCAGTACAAAAGAAAAATGGAAAATGTCAAGGAAAACTTAAGAGACATGGAAAAGAGACCTAGATGATTTCAAATACCTCTCATGTAAGTCCTCAGAAGCAGGAAATGGAAGTAGTAAAATGTGAAAATAAATATGAAAGAAAATTTCCTGGAGCTAGAGAAAAACACCAGACTTCAGACCCAAGGGCTTTTTAAGATGAATTAGAGAGTTGGGGAGCTCAGGAATCTATGCCTATTCAGTCTTGGTGAAATTTCAGGCTACCAAAAATAAGAGAAAAATCCCCAAACCTTCCATAAAGAAAAAACAGACTAGTTAGAAAAAAGTATCCAAGTTCCAAGCAATTGAAGAGAGAGCGGGTGGTTACACACATTACTAAAATTTGGCTCTAGAAAAAAGCTGGGCAGTAGATGGTGTTGCTAGAAGGGATATCATTAATAATGACCTAAGGTTACAAAAATTATCACTTTTCTCACAAAACCTCATGTTCTGGCAGGAACGAGGCAATTATTGTGGTCCCTGCTGTCAATGAACTGGTGCCAAAATGTCAGTGCTCCATCAGCTGGCTTTTTATATGAAATCCATCTCTCATAAGAAGCAGAGTCTATAAGAGTTCATTCTAATGTCTACATATTCCTAATCCAAAATAGTTTCTGTAAATTCTAACTATGTAGCATAATTTCATTTCATAAATCCCCATGAATCTCATTGTATAGCCAACTCTGAGGTCAGAGAGAGGAGACTGTTCCAGAGTTACACACTGGTAAGCAGCAGAAGGTCTGAGACCCAGGGCTCTGTGACTTTGTAGTCACTGTGTCGTGCCGAGAGTTTAGCACTGATCCTTCTACACTCTTGGGTTTGGTCTCCTTTGTGATGAAGGATGTGCATTTGTGCCATTGCAAGGGTTGGGAAAGAATCCAGAGACTCAAGACAGAGAAAATATCTCTTGTCTGCAGAAACCCTCAGTCCTGGCTTGACAAGCTCACCATCCAGAGGCAGTAAATCTGAGGCTGCCAAAGGGTATGAAGTGTGTAACAGAGCTGGGAAAACAGCCACTTGAAAACTTATATCCGGATCTCATTCAGTGATTGCTAATACTAAATACTTCCTTCTATTGGGACAGACACTAAGCAGTCTTATACCCCATTAGTCACTACCATGAATTCTTCAGTTTTCAGATCCCTGGACTTTATTGCTAATTAAGCAGTATCTCTAGCCATAGTTCCTCTTCAAAAGCAACCCCAGAATAATCATTAAAATCCCATGGACTAGTCATGGTAGTGAGATATTATTTCAAATTAAGAGATATCGTTTCTTCTGTTTTAAAAAATTATTTTTAATCTACCAAAAAGTAAATCTAATGTAAAATTCATTGAATATTGTTTTTAAAACTTGAAATTCAAATATAGAATAGCCTATTAGTGCCTACGTTTTAGGCACACTTAAATGCCATACCTACTAAAGTTTCCTAAATCTATATTACTTAGGCTTTAACATAAAATGTTTTCAGCTAAACAAAGCAAGTCTTTCTGAGTTTTCTTTTAGGTCCATTGTTTTCAAATAGACCAGTATTTTACACTTTTCTCATATCTGTATTAGTCAATCCAAAACCACATTTCTTTCTTCATAGTAATCCTTTGACAAAATCCATCTTTTTGTTATTTTCAGAGAGTAAGATGGAAACTGTTACTAATTCATAAGAAAAGGTCGGTGAAAACCAAAATTATTTTAGTTTTTCATTACATTTGTGCAATATCTCTAGTACAGGGGTAATGGTTTTCCAGACAACTTTCTGGATGGAAAATATGAGTGGAAAAGACACCAAGCTTGCATATTTAAACAATTTCTCTTTTCCCCATAGCAACTAAATGCTTGATGTTCATAATTCAACATATAATTTTAAACTAGGGCAACCAGATTTGCAACATGAAAACTAAAATTTTATTACTAAATTACACTTGTATACTGTACAAGTCATACCCAAAGAAAGAGCAAAATATTTTTAAAACAATCTTATACAATGAAGGCTCACGAATCTTCTTGAGGTGACTACAAAAAAAAAAAAAAGAACATTTTGCCGGTTGAGAGCTGAGCTAAATTTGTTCCATTAAAGCTGGTGAGATTTATTTCTCACTTCTAAGGGGATGAAGGAAGAAGAATGAACATTGTCTTTAAGAAAATTCAGAGTACTGCCAAAATTCTGCCTCCCACATTGGCATTCTGCCTTTATCCTGAAAGATAATATCTTCTATATTATAATAGCTTGTGGTAAGATGAACTGTCAACAAGAGGAGGGAGGCTGCAGGGAGGGACAGAGGAAAAGAACAACATCAAGAAGGGGAAAATTTTGAGGTCAGCTGATCCATGATTTGGGTCTTGATTTGTATTTGCCTATGCAAATAGAATTTAAAAATCAACTAGTTCCTTTAGCCCATCAGGGTGCTTAAAAATGGCCGCCTGGGAATTTCCCTGCTTTTACGAAGTAAAGGATGAGGGAAAATTGCATCAGCTTAGTCTTTCTGATGTTTCTAGATGGCATAAGAAAACTTAATATGTTAAGTGTCTTTCCAATGATGAAAAAACTCTTTTGTAGTTTTACAAAATCACTCAAATTATCAAATATTTTCTAAGAAAAACCCTATTTCTCATTAAAATATTCAAGGAATATTTTGAAATGATGCAAGAAAAATAAATAATAAATCTTCAGGGTAGGCATCTACCAAATTGATCAAGCAGGGGAGATTTTTCCAGACTTGAAAAAAATGAATGTACTGGGCAAATCCAAGGTGAGGGGGTAAAGGGAGGCTGAGAATGAGGCAAGAATCTGATGAACCTGTTTTATTCCCCATTGTCCCACTTCCTTATTTGCTGCTTTTCACAAATCCTATTGAATATCAAGATTTGGCTTCTTATGAATAAGATGCTTAGTAGAAAAGCATATTAGCTTTTCCAAGCCCATAAATCCCTTTTAAATGTCCACAGAATTTTACAATTTGATGAAAATGTATTGAAAAACATAATTTATACAATTGTGTCATTAAAAAAACGTTTAACTATTATTAAAGGAGTTCAGTGCTGTTGAATACAAATATTTTGGATTTGCTATTTATGTTTATGAGCTGAAAGGAATTTTAGGAATTGTCTAATTTCCTCACTTTACATTTCTGTTTTATTTTCTGCAAGCAAAATATTTTGTTTACTTTGGGATTATGTTAAAGAAAAGGGAATTTTTTTCAGAAACAAGGAATAGGTGATAACTTTTTTTAAAAGAAAAGAAAATTAAGGAAAAGGGTGCTTTGACTGCATTGAGCAATATAGGAAAGATATTTACCAGACATAAAATTATTTCTAATAGAAAGAAGACATATAGGTTTGTCAGTTTGCTAGAGTAGCCTTTGGTTTCTTTGGTTCTTTTTTAGTGTTTTCTGAGACGGTCAGTTTTATACAGCATAGAATCAAGTGAAAGTGGAACTGAAATAATTTGCAAAGTTGAGAGATGGTTGTGACCAAAGCCCCTTGATTCTGGTTCTAATCTGTCTAGTGAACTGGGTGTGCTCCAAGAGATTAAAATTCACCTGATGCAACAAGTGAGAAACAAGGAAAAAAACTTTGAAGAGCTCTAAGGTAGGAGAGATTATGGCTATTGCCTCCGTTTATGTTAAGTATCCCTTTTTTTGAGTATGTGTTTGTATAACTGATAGAAATCAAATCATCTACTTGCATGTGATTTTAGATGCTATGTTTTTATAATTAGTTCAGTCTCCAACATCTTCAACAAGGAATCATACAGTGACAGAGAACTCAGTGTTTTGTGAGACAGTCTATTTCTATCAATACCAGCCATTGTTTCTAATGCTACTATCCAGAATCTTGACCTGAAAAGATATTCTTTATCTCCTCTTATCCTTCTCCCACAACAACAAATCCCCTTTCAAGACATTGCTACATCTGTTAATGATATAACCATTTGCTAAACTAAAAAACTTGGTGTTCCCTTTTATCTAAAAATCAAGTCTTGATACTAAGTCTAGATTTCACTTTGGAATCTGTAGCTTCTGTCCCTACACAGTTTCATTATACCATCACTCCTGCTTATACTCATTCATCATGCGAAGTGAAGTGAAAGTCGTTCAGTCCTGTCTGACTCTTTGTGATCCCAAGGACTATACAGTCCATGGAATTCTCCAGGCCAGAATACTGGAGTGGGTAGCCATTCCCTTCTCCAGGGGATCTTCCTGACCCAGGAATCAAATCCAGGCCTCCCGCATCGCAGGCAGATTCTTTACCACATCTGAGCCATAAGGGAAGCCCAGAATAAGAAGTGGGTAGCATATCAGTTCTCCAGAGGATCTTCACAACTCAGGAATCAAACCCAATTCTCCTGCAATCGAATTGCAGGTGGATTCTTTACCAACTGAGCTATCAGAGAAGCCCCATTCATCATATAGACATAGATCGACTCTGATACAATATGCAAGAAGATTATACAAGGACATGAGTATCAGAAGGGAACATTGAGGACCATCTTGGAATCTGGCTACCATATAATATGACAGGAAAGATGTCCACTGACAATGTTAGGATCCTTGAAGAAGAGGATATCTTTCCTGATAGGTCTAGCAGAAAGAGCTCTAGAGATAAAACTGATTTTCTTACTTTAGAGTGTGTGCCCATTCATGAACCAATAATTATGACTAGAGGAATGGACTCCTTTAATTGGGCACATCAGGGTCATCTGCTCTTGGCAGGGGATGCTGTCATCTCCACCAGAAACACTGAATCAGAAGAAAGGGGATGCTGCACAGAAAAATTACATATGTCCTCTGTTCTACCTCACACTTGCACTGCTTTGTTAGTCTTCTAAACCTCTTCACATTACCTCACCTCTTTGCCTTCCTTTTCAAATGGTACATGGGCTAACAATTAATCTCCTAAACCTCAACTTGGATCAAGCTTTCTCTTTTATCAAAATCTCCTCCAAATAGCTCCTCACCACTCATTTACATGGTAAATCTTTATTCCATAACCTGGCATTCACACTCTTCCACAACCGGACTCCGAACTCCTTTCCTAGTCTAGTCTACAGTTTTGCACCTCTCTGAAAAACTGATTTTCTCTCTCTTCCGAAAATGGCTTTGACTCCATGGCTTTGTTCACACTGTTCTCATTCTTTATCTCCAAGAATGTTTTTACCTCTCTTCATCCATATTCAAAGTCCACCCGTTCTTCAAGTACAACTCTTTCAGTTTACTTTGATATAGCTTTCTATACTCATCCCAGCATGATAGAACACCTCTCTCTCTCATGGTATTTTTGTTGTATCATTCTTTGGCAAGTATGATATACTGCTTTATTCAATTGTGAATTCATATCTTAATAAATAACACATATTATCTACCTATATCTATTTATTTAGATTGCAAACTTCTAAAAGGCAAAGATTATGGCTCTTTTCATCCTATGTAAGGCTTAAAGTAAAAAAATGAAAGCCGCGCAGTTGTGTCTGACTCATTGCAATCCCATGGACTGTAGCCCACCAGGCTCCTCTGTCCATGGAATTTTCCAGGCAAGAATAATGGAGTTGGTAGCCACTCCCTTCTCCAGAGGATATTCCCAATCCAGGGATCAAATGCGAATCTCTTGCAGCTCGTGCATTGGTAGGTGGATTCTTTACCACTGAGCCACCTGGTAGGCTTGGCTTGCAAATTAATAAACATTTGTTTATTTGTTTATTGATCTTACCTCTGTCTTTAACCCAGTATGAATGTCTTTAACCCAGTTTAGGAATTGAATGTCTTTAACCCAGTTTAGGAATTCAAATTTCTGATCAATGTACACATTAAGGAAAAATGCCAAATTTCCACTGACTCTTTAATCACTGTACCATGACACTCACATTTTTAAAATTCCTTTGACATCCTAGGTTCAACAAATTCTACACCTGAAGAAAGACTGTTCAGTATTTAGAAAGATACTCCCATTCTAAAAAGATATGTACTTTCTACCACATATCTGTAGAAAAGATGAATGGTGACTTGGAAAAATTAATTGAATTACTGACAAAAATCTAGATGATTTTAGCCAAAAGTTAAACACTACTATTCCAAGCCATCTATCTGCAATGATTAGATTTACCATGCTTTTAAAGATTTACACTTTAAAGGAGGCTGTTTGGACCAAAGCACAGTCAATGCGAATTGCTTCTAGGAAACTATTTTTGAAGGAATTTGGCTGTTTATGTCTTTGGCCAGAATTACTTGAGAGTTTTGGCCAGAGGTCTGTATTTTACTTTCCTGGTACAAATGTGTACTCACAGTATTCTGCCTGCAAGAATACCTTACCAAAAGGAAACCCACACCACTTCATCACAAAAGGACAAGAACTCTCTCAAGAAAGCTACTGGCGTGCCGTCTAAATGAAGAATCCACCATCATTATATCCTTACCAAGTATCTACTAAGAGATTGTTCTAGGTACTGTGGATAAACACTGTGCTAAGTGTTGGAGATTTACAAAATCCAAAGGTTACTCTAGACAGATTCCGAATACAAAACAGTATGCAAGCTCTACACTGGTAGGAGGGTAATGTACTAAACATGGAGAAGAGGGAGTTTTGTGTGGGCTGGGAGAAATTAAGAAAGGTCTCATAAAGAAAAGGGATCTAACCATCGGATCACTTAGTAGAGGTAGGTAAGTTAGTAGACTTCACCAGGAAATAGGACTGAAAATGACATAATCTAGACAAATAGGATGTGAAAAGAGAGCTTACACATGGATATAGCAGGGAAAAGAAGGTAGACAATTTGGAAATACACAAGAGAAGAGTTTTGGTAGCCTATGTTTTGTCCTACAGACAATGGAGATTATTGAAAGATCACCAAATAGTTTTAATATAAAATGAGAAATAAATTGCTAAAATAATTTTTAAAATAAATGAGACAGACAATTAAAAACAGAATCTTTTTTAACAGAAATCACAGATAGCTTAGAAAGGAATTAATAAAGCTTTATGAGTAGGAGAAGGAAAAAGCTACCCACCCTAGTATTCTGGCCTGGAGAATTCCATGAACTGTAGAGTCCATGGTGTTGCAAAGAGTCGGACACGGCTGAGCGACTTTCACTCACTATGAGTAGGAAGTATAGAATTTAAACATTACAGTAGTTAAATCATACATAACTAAAATAATTCAGCACTTTGATTAATATTTAGTGCTTTTTCCTATTTACAAAACAATCTATACTCACAGGAATCCTTAGAACAAGATACCTGAAAACTTGGTAAAAAGGAAAATTATAAGTAAAAATTTTAAAGCTATTGTGATATACAAGGGAGATCAAAAATTTTGCTCCAAAATTCAAGTACATAATTTTTGTGAGAACTTTACTTAAAATCTATTCACAGATACTTTTGACATGATTATATCATGCTTTTAATTAGTTTGAAGCACTTAAGATGTAACAGCTTAGAAGAGTTTTGCTGATAGGTGTTGGCGTATCAATAGCTTCAGAAAGTTAAAGCTCAGGCTTCCCTGGTGGCACAGTGGATAAGAATTTGCCTGCCAATGAAAATTCAATCCCTGGGTTCAATCCCTGGTCTGGGAAAATCCCACATGCTGCGGAGCAACTAAGCCCTTGAGCCACAACTGCTGAGTCCACTAGCCAAGCTTACTGAAGCCTGCACTCCTAGAGCCTGTACTCTGCAAAAAGAGAAGCCACGGCAATGAGAAGGCCATGCACTGCAAGGAAGAGCAGCCCCCCACTCACCACAACTAGAGAAAACCCATGCAAAATAACAGAGACCCAGTGCTGCCAAAAATACATACATAAATAAATAATTTTGTTTAAGTTAATGCTCATGTGGAGAGTAGTGACCAAAAAACAAAAAATTCACACTCACCAGTTAGAATAATCCCTTTAAGTACAGAAACAAACAGCTACTTGTATCAGAAATTAATTGTAATTATAACAAAGTAATTTACATTTCTAATGACCTTGCATCATGAACAAAACATTAAATTACATAGCACTTAATCTGTTTAAGGTCTTGAGAGATTGCTATCAAGAATAATTTTGCTTCCATAGAGATCAGACTTGTGGTTGCCAAGGAGTAGGGGGAGGGAGAGGGATGGACTGGGAGTCTGAGGTGGGTAAATGCAAACTATTACATTTAGAACAGATAAACAACAAGGTCCTACTATATAGCACAGGGAACTATATCCAATCTCCTGGGATAAACCATAATGGAAAAAACATCAAAAAAGAATATATTTATGTGTATAACTGAGTCACTTTGCTGTACAGCAGAGATTGGTAAAACGTTGTAAATTAATTATACTTCAATAAAGAAATTTTAAAAAGAATAATTTTCTTTAAAAATTTTGGACTTAATAGGGAGATTTTAAATTATTTAAACCCATAATTATTCAAAAGAAATTATAAACTTTGATAATAATAATTAGCTTGGGAAAGTTGTCTATTAAAATAGCAGCTTCAAAACTAGAAAAATATGAAAATTAAATAAATAACATAAAATAAAGTTGCAATTATATTCAAAGTCAACACGATCCTAATTATGACTTGTATATATGTTATACATATACTGGGATACAAGGACACAGGCACAGCAGTCACTATTTTAACAAGCTTTTAGTACTATTTCTCAATCAGAATGCCACCACACTTACGAAGAGTGCTTATTATTGAATCAAAATATCTTTTGAGCAAAAAGTTAAAGCATGAGTTGGAAGGTTATATGTACAAAATAATTAAGGGATATTATAAAATTATTACACCTCTTAATGTTTTATTTCGGCTAGAAATCCAGGTTAGCAAAAGTCAAATGGAAAAACAAGGATTTTAAAAGTTCAGTTCAAGATGAGAAATGTTAACTGAAATGTTTGTTTTGTGGCTCTGGACATTTACTGATTTTCCCTGCCTAGATTCTTCCATTCTCAGTTGTTCTTCATCCTGGTATTTAACCTTTCCCAGTGTAGTCTTGGAGAAGGCAATGGCACCCCACTCCAGTACTCTTGCCTGGAAAATCCCATGGATGGAGGAGCCTGGTAGGCTGCAGTCCATGGGGTCGCTAAGAGTCGGGCACGACTGAGTGACTTCAGTTTCACTTTTCACTTTCATGCATTGGAGAAGGAAATGGCAACCCACTCCAGTGTTCTTGCCTGGAGAATCCCAGGGACGGGGGAGCCTGGTGTGCTGCTGTCTGTGGGGTCACACAGAGTCAGACACGACTGAAGTGACTTAGCAGCAGCAGCAGCGGCAGCAGTATAGTCTATCTGCTCTTAAGGAAGATGCCCTCTTCCCCAGCTGTAGGTATGGATTCTGGATCAAACCATACCTGAAGCTCTTCCTTTCCATTTGAAAGCCAATGTATTTCTAGTATTCCTTTGTCATTTTGAATTGATTTGCATTACACTATAAATATGTTTTAGATTTTATTTTATTTCTATATAATTCATATGAAATATATGTGCATAGTTAAAATAATTTTAAGGAAATGAACACTCCTGTAGCAGACATCAGCTCAAGAATAAAATCTTAGTGTATCAGAGGTCCCCTTCCTTGTTATAGCTGACTCCCCACCTGAATCCTCAGAGGTAGGCAGTATGCTAAATTTTTGGTCTATCATTGTCTTGCTTTCCTTTATCATTTAGCTCCTATGTATTCCTATCTAAAGCTATTTTCAAAATAGTGTTAAGATAAACTTTTCACTTTCATTCTCTCACAAGTGAATGGTGGTATTTTTCAGTCCCTCCATGGCTCCTTTTGAGTATGATAAATGTTAATATTAGTGTAAATGGATAATTTTTTTACTCTTTTGGCTCACATTCTTAAATGTGTCTTATTTAATAAATCTATCCATATTCAAAGGTTACAAAGATATTTTCCCATGTTTTTGTCTTTAAAGGTATTTTCCTATATTTTCAAGTTTTCCTTTTAGAGTAAGTCTTTCGTTTTTCCTAGATTTGATTTTTGTGGAAAGAAGTACAATTTCATTTTTTTCATAACACAATGTTTTATAAATTAACATAAACAATAGCACTTCTTTCCTACTGACATACAAGCTCTGGCACATATCAAAGTTTTCCTCTGTGCCTGGGTCAGTTTCAGTGTTCTCTATTCTATTCCCTTAGTCTGTTTGTCTAACCCTGTGTTAAACAATTTTCTTGGCTTTATATTAGCCTTGATATCTAGAAGGGTAAATCATCTTACATTGTTTTTCTTCTCTGGGAATTTCATGACTTCTTGATCTTTTGCTATTCCATGATAATTTTAGAACTAATGTGTATAGTTCCATGAAAAATTCTGATGGTACAACCATTGGAATAATACTGAGAAAATAGATGTATTGGGGGAGAATCACAATTTTACCATATTGAGTTCTTCTACACAAGATTATGAAAGGTCTTCATGCTCATTTGGATATTTTTAAATTCCTTTTCCAATACACTTTAAGTTTTTCTCCAAAAAGAGACTGCTTATCTTTCATTAACTCTATTAGCAGGTACTTGGTGCTTTGGGTCACTGTAAGAAATGGCATCTTTCCTAATTGCATTATTGACTGTTCATTGCAGTACATAGAAATACAATTGGCTTTTATACGTTGATGTTTTTATCTAGCAATCTTGATAACCTCTGTTTAAATAGTATACTTTATCTGTAGATTCTCAGGTTTTCTATGTAAAATTACAGTTGACCCTTGAACAACAGGGATTTGAAGTGCATAGGTCCACCTACATGTGGATTTTTTAGAAAGTAAATACATGCTATAACACTGAATGATTCACAGTTAGTTAAACCTATAGATGAGGAACCATGGATACATAAAGCCTACTGTAAATACATACTTGGATGCTCACTGTGGTGAAGTGGAACCCCCGCTGTTAACCCCCTTAACCCCTGCTGTTGTTCAAGGGTCAACTGTATTTCATCCATGAATAATGATAATTTGCTTCCTCCTTTTTAATCATTTTGCCTTTTATTTCTTCTTCTTTCCTTATTACACAAGCCAGGGCTACAGGTACAGTGTTGAACAGTGATGGTTATAGAGGACATCTTTGTCCTGTTCATCATTTAAGGATATGCTTTCAACACTATGTTAGTAAGTACTGCACATTTTTTGGACAGGCTCAATGGCAGGTTAAAAAAGTTTCCTTTTAACCCTCCTACGCTGTTAGTGGGAATGTAAATTGGTGTAACCACTATGAAAAGCAGTATAGAGCTTCCTTAAAAACACTAAAAATAGAACTACCATATCATCCAACAATCCTACTCTTGAGTATATACTTAGAAGAGAGAGAATGCTAATCCAAAATGATATGTGCACTCCAGTGTTCACAGCAGAACTACTGACAATTGCCAAGACATGGAAGTAACATAAGTGTCCATTAACAAATTAATGGATAAAGAAGATGTTGTATGTATGTGTGTGTGTGTATATATATACATATACATACACGTAATGAAATGTTGCTGCTGCTAAGTCGCTTTAGTCGTGTCCGACCCTGTGCGACCCAATAGACGGCAGCCCACCAGGCTCCACCGTCCCTGGGATTCTCCAGGCAAGAACACTGGAGTGGGTTGCCATTTCCTTCTCCAATGCATGAAAGTGAAAAGTGAAAGTGAAGTCGCTCAGTCGAGCCCGACTCTTAGCGACCCCATGGACTGCAGCCTACCAGGCTCCTCTGTCCATGGATTTTCCAGGCAAGAGTACTGGAGTGGGGTGCCATCGCCTTCTCCAACAAGAAACTAGTGAGTATAACAAAAAAGAAGCAGAGTCACAGATATAGATAACAAACTAGTGATTACCAGTGGGGAGAGGGGCAACACAGGGGTAGGGCTTAAGAGGTACAAAGTATTAGGTATAAAATAAGCTAGAAGGATATACTGTACAACACAGGGAACATAGCCAATATTTTATAATAACTATAAATGGAATATAACCTTTAAAAATTGTGAATCACTATATTGTATACCTATAACTTACATAAAATAAAATTTTAATTAAAATGAGTTGGAGAGTGACTAATTTCTCCCATCTCTTTTTTCTCTTCTGTCAGCTGTTAACTACACCTTGAAAAAGCACAAATTAATGTTATTTGGTATTCACTTGAAGCGAATGTCTTCTTAGAAACTAAGTCCACAGATACATTCAAATCATTTTTCCATTTTATACATCATTTGTCCATTTTATAATTGGGTTATTTGTCTTTTTATTGTTCAGCTCTAAGGTCTCTCATTAGACTTTGACAGGGTGATACTGCTAGGCACCAATGCCATGATTAATGCAAAAACATGCGTTCTGAAATTGCATACTTATACTCGGTCACAAAGTGGTCATCTATGAGATCCAGAGTCAAATCTGCTTCTACTGAAATTTTGTAGATTATAATTAAAAATATACATTTTAAATGTTTAATAAAATACTGATATCAGAAATATTCCTTCCACTTACTATAGCAAAGAGCAAATTTTTCAAAGAGGTTAAGGCAGTGTTAGTTGCAATAGCAAAAGAATAAAAAAAATGTGTCTTCCTAAAGCTCAGGGTAAAGAAAACAATTCTATACTAATATTATGGACGATAGCAATTAAAAATTATAAGCATCTGGACTATATTGATGCATGCAAAGTCATTCATGAACCAATGTTAGCCACAAAATATGTCTTAAACAGATATACACTCATACATTCTAATAGATTTATAAATGTGTCTACATCATTTGTCTTCAGACAAAATTTATGAAACATATTCTTATAAATCTACCAAAATTTATTATTATACTTATAAATGTATATAATTTTATCTTCAATATACTTCAAATATATTATATATAAATTTATTAAAGTACATGAATATGCATTGACAAAAAATGTAAAGTAATGGTAACAGAATTTTATGTTTATTGGTTTCAGAGAGCAGTGTTTCAAAAAATGGTTCTATTTCATTAATATTCAGTCCTCAAAAAAGTTTGGGAATTTGTTGGGGAGAAGTAAAGGAAATGTCTTTTAGGTAGAAATTCTCAGAGCCTTTAACCCACTAATTTGAATTGTGAATCTCTAAAATAAAGAAGTTCATCATATTATTTATCTGTTATTATCTGTTATTTTAGTCTGTTATTTTCATCATGATTTACATTTATTTTACTTGTGTAAACGAATTTGTGTAAATCTCATTTGTACTTGTTCACTAATTTATTGTCCCCAAACTATCAATTCTAATGGGACAGGTAAGTATGTCTATTCTTCACCATTTTCCAAGTGCCTTAGCCAGGGCACACAGCAGGAGCTCAATAAATACTTTTGTAGTGAATGCATTACTTGCAAGAGCATTTTGAGGGACTAGAGCTTGAAGTTACATACTTTGGAAATGACCACTCTAAAGTTACTCAATTGTATAATAACTTCAAAGAAAATACTGTGTGAACGTCTCTAGGCCATTAGAAATCCATTTAATAACTTATTGCTGTACTTCAGTGGAATCCATTATTACTTCATGGAACTAAAGGGATTTCTCAGAGAGCATGTCATGACCTGGAAAAATCTTGCGAAATCATTTTTATACTCTGCAACTCCAAATGACAACTGTAGTAAAAATGACAGTAACCATGGAAGAAGTTGAAAGGAATCATGTTTGCATCAATACCAACAATTCTGGGAAACACATCTGGTGACCTGAGATTTTCCATGGAGAATGTCTTATTTTAATAGTTCAAGTAGACATGTCTTCTGGAAATTGCAAATTACTGACTCATTGGTTCTCTTTTAGGATAAGCGATTTCACATATAACTTGATTTTTTTGAATAGTTCAAATCCATGTTAAGACAGCTATTAAAAATATTTAAAATATATGTCTTACCTACCTGTTTGATACAATAACATAGTTTAGGATACTTAAAAATCCTTTGTTTTTAATAACCCTTGTGGAAGTTATATAATGCTATTGTATATTTTAAGAACATGGGAAAGCTAAGCACTTCATCAACTACTAAGTTTCATGCATTTCCTCTACCTGCCCCATAGAAGTGTTAAAAATACTAATTTCATTATTTCATAGTGTTGAAACAAAATAATAAAAATTGATACAAAATTTAATTATTTTTTTCCCAGTTACCAACGTGGAAAGAATTTTACCAGATGCCAGTGCCACCACATCATGACACATCATTAATGGGTAGCTCATGTCTAAACTTTTGAACTTAATATTTGGCTGTGGGGGAGGGGGCACATGTCAAGTCAAACAAAGAATGTATTTCCAAAGCAGCATTTGCAAAGGTTAATCTCGGTATAGACTGCAAAGGGGAAAGTGCAGTGTCCAGTAATCGATCCAAGACCTGCTTCAAGAGTTTTTCCCCCCTGGTTAATAAAACACCGGAAGAGATTATTTTTTAAACTTAAATTTGCTGAAATGGGGATTTACTGATCTATGAAAACTAATTCCCCAAATTTAAGAATCTTCAGTAAATCGATTTGACATTTGAAAATAAAGATCTCTTGCTTCTGCCTGCATCTTCGGCACAAAAGATGGATACCTGGCTATTTGGCAATCTGAGGGGTTGGGGGGGAGGGGGTATTTATTTACATAATCCTCAAACCAAATCCTCAAACAGCTCAGGAATCTTCTGAACACTCAAGGCCATTGTGGCGTAGGCAGTTAAGTGGCATTCCCAGGAACCCAGGTATCCTACCTCACCTGCCGTTCCCCGCTCCGCTCCCCCCCTCCCCGCTCCCGACCTATTACTCTTTTTCTCCTACACCAAGCTCAAGCACCACCAGCTAGAATGAAGGTCAAAGCTAACAAACTGCTATGTGGTCCGCCAGCTCTGAGGGTTCTCTCCTATCCCAGGGAGTTGTTAAATGTTGTTCATGAAAGGGCATTTCTGAACATTTTATTCCAAGGACACAGTCAAGCCAAAAGATGATTTGGGTGGGTAGAGGCGAGGGAAAGAACACGTACAGGATAAAAAGCGCAGTTTCTTGGAGACTTGCCAGGAACTGAGAGTGGGGAGAGCGGGGGTGTAATTAAAAGCAGAGTCTAGACTGGAAAAGGCGGCTGTACAGCACACAAGCAATGGAGGAGAAAAGTGGGCTCGACTGTTCTAAGCGGCTTCAAAATGAATACTGGAGGAGCCCTGCAGGGAGGCTCAGGCCACGGGTGGATGGATACTCAGCGGCTCCCAGGAGGTGGAGAGGTTAGGGGAAGCGCCAAGTTGTAACCGTACAGCCAGTACTCCCCGCCGCTTTGCTTGCACTTCCTGATGGTCCACGTACTCCCGGGCTCTCCCCAGATCTTCCCCTCACCCTCTCCGAGCTCTCCGACTCCTCCCCCGCCGCCTCAGCTCTCCCACCTAGCCCGCTAGGGGTCCCCGATCCCGCTCCGCGCTCTGCGGGCTCCCTGCGCGCAGCCCCTAGCGGTGGGTCTTGTGAGGCCGGCAACAGCGCGCCTCCCTCCCGCCTTCCTCCCTCCCTCCCTCCTCTCCGTGCTCCCCAGCCCTGCGCGATCCAGCTTGGGGAGGCGGGGAAGCTGCCCGAGCGCGACCGCAGCGGTAGCCACCCTGCAAGCCGCCAGCCGGAGGCACGGTCCCTAGGCCCTAGAGCCCGGGGAGGCCCCCGGGGAATCGGCACTGCTGGAGAGATCTGCGAGGCCCGTCCCTGCCCGGCGCGGAGGGCGCGGAGGTGAGTGTTGGGGAGAGCGCCAGGCGCGGTAGCAGCTGCAGAGTTGGGGGTCAAGATGCGGTCGGTGCCAAGCGCTTCATGCTTCTTTCCCAGGATTCTGCGGCGTCCGCTCTGAGCTTCTGGGGTTCCTGATCGCCTGGTACCTTGAGGCAGGGAGTGGGGAGGGAGTCTGTTCCACGGATTCAGACCCCTACTTCGCCGAGCTCCCAGAAAGTCCTGGGGTTGGTTGGGCCCAGGAGAAAGGAGGCCAGGAGAGACACTGTCCCAGGTAGGATGTGGCCCAAGGGAACGAAGGGAAAGGACGTACAGGTTACCTTAGCCTGCCTGATACTCTTCTATCCACTTTAGGTTCATGCAGCGTATTTCACTGAAGATCCGGCAGCGCTGCTTTGCGAACGTGTATATCTTTCTAGTAGTCATTTTGTTTATTACCCAATGATGTGACCGTGGTGTGTTTAGGCCATTATGTGTTAGAAAGTAATTGGCCTCTTCTTTGAGTGTCCTAAATTATCTAAGCCCTGTATTCAGCCACAGCCAAAACTTGTTGAAAATTATGGCCTAAAAATCTTGCTCTTAAAATAGAGCAGAGAGATAAAGAGAATTTTTGTTGAGAGATTTCCAATTATTATCTTCCTTACTGCCTTGGAGAAGGATTGGTGTCAGTTTTTGCTCCTCAGGCAATACATTTTTTAGATGGAAAAACTTATTCCAGGTCATGGTTAATTATCACTCATCACCTTGAAAGTGGGAGGAGTCGAATTTCAACTCCTGCCCCACCCCCACTCTCTTGACTTTGATTGGATTCTAGTCAAGCTAACAACCCCCGCGCTGGGAACCTTTTTAGTTCTCTGCAAACCACATCCCCGCCACGCCCACACACTTTTTTCACCTATATTATTTCTTCGTCTTGTTGATCTCCATTTATTTATTTTTTCTTTCTCTAAGTCTCTTATTGTTTTTTAGTCTGCAGCTGTCTCTGTTTCTCTTCAGAAGAAAAATACCCATCCTAGAGATTTTGCAGGATATTTAGAAACATAATTTGAAAGGCTACAGTTTCTTTGTCTTAGCTAGTCAGACTTGGAGGGGGGGGGCAGTGTGAGGGGGTAGGGGATGGAGAGGTGTTGAGGGAGTGAGACAATATCAGTAATGATGAATTGAGCAAATTGTGCAGAAAGGAAATGAAAGGCTATATATCCAGGTCACTTTTTATTATCTAGTGACATGGAAAACAGACTTATAGTGAGTGAGCATAATTATAATACTGCAGTTTCAGTGAAGAACATATTCAGGGCATCGGGGAGATGCATTTATTCTGTGTTCAGCCAGTAACCATGACATTGACTTAACTATGACATTGATATATCATCCCCTTTGGGCCTGTGGGCTTGCTGTCTTCATCAGCAAAATGAGGGATCTTATCTGGAGACCTATTACATCTCTTTTGTCCATGATACTTTTGGATGCATTTGACAAGGAAGAATATTTATCGTATTCTTATGTACTATGTGTCAGAGACTATGGAGGGAGTGATGGACAAGACAGACATGGTTCTACCCTCAGGGAGCTGATTTTCCGGTCAGGAAAATAGTAATGAGTAAAGAATAATTACATAAGAAAGGAAACTTAACAGGGGCTCAAAACAAAATTGGAGTGAATCATTTTACTGAAGAGACATGATAGCCTCTTCATAGGATGAGAAAGTGATTTTCTTTCTACTTCAAGAAAAGGATTCTGTGACTGGAACATAGGGAGGAACAGTCATACTGGATAATATTGAAGAGTTATACTGGGGCTAGCTAGTCCATTCAGAGCCTTCAGGTCAGGTTCATTTAGGTCAGAAAGGTGTGTGAGTGAGGGCTGAGTTGTGTCCAACTCTTTGTGGCCCCATGGACTATAGCCGGCCAGGCTCCTCTGTCCATGGAATTTTCCAGGCAAGGATAGTGGAGTGGATTGCCATTTTCTTCTCCAGGGGATCTTCCTGACCCAGGGATTGAACCCATGTCTCCTGAATTGGCAGGCGGATTCTTTACCACTACCACTGCCACTTGGGAAACCCGTAGGTCAGGAAGGTGACTGTAATTCAAAAAGCAACACGAGGCCGTTGATTTTTAAGGAGGTGAAAGATATCATCTGATCTACATTTTAAGACAATCTTAGCTGCTACCTGGAGAATGGTTTGGAAAAAAACGAAGAAATATGTAGAGAGACCCATTAGAAAATGTCTGCAGAGTTCAGGTGAAAGATGAGAGAGACTTGGATTAAGCTGGTGTCATTGGAGAGAGATTTTTAAGAAATATTTTGGAAAACAGAAGTTGGTGTTGGGTTTTACGTTAAGGGTGAGGGAAAGCAAGGACTTGAAGTTCACGTCTAGATTTCTGGCTTGACCGAATGATGGGTATGTATGCTTAGTTGCTCAGTTTTGTCTGACTCTTTGCAACCCCCTGGACTGTAACCTGCCAGGCTCCTCTGTCCATAGGGTTTTCCAGGCAAGAATACTAGAGTGGGTAGCCATTCCCTTCTCTAGGGGATTTTCCTGACCCAGGGATCGAACCCACGTATCCTGCTTTGCAGGAGGATTCTTTACCACCTCAGCTACCAGGGAAGCCCAAATGGGTAATGATATCATTTACTGAGAGGAGAAAATTTGGATGAATGTGAATAGATCTGAGTAGAAAAAGCTGTTTCATTTTGAACCTGTTAAGTTTGAGATGTCTCTGAGGAGATCATAACAAAAGCTGCTTGGAAGGAGAAACGGGATGGTGTCCAGGCCAGAAATGGACAGACTGTCCTTTGATAGGTGAGATTGATAATGGTGAATTTAAGGTGAGCTGAGTTTTCAGATTTTTCTTTAGCAGCTTTCACCAACTTGAGTGCAGATAACAGTGAAAATGGATAGCTGGGTTCTTCCACAACTAGAGATTTGCCAAGTGGATGTGATGGAAAGGAACTACAACAGAATACCACTGCCTGGGTAGCTTAAACCACAGACATTTATTTCTCACAGTTCTGGAGGCTGGCAAGTCCCAGATCAAGACACCGGAAGATTCAATCTGGTAGGGGCCCACTTCCTGGTTCATAGACTTCTCTCTGTGACCTCATGGCAGATAGGAAAAGAGAGCTCTCTGGGTTTTATTTTATCCAGTTGATAAGGGTTCCACCCGTGTGACCTAATCCCCTCCCAAAGGCTGTGCATACTAACACCCTCACATTGGGAGTTAGGATTTCAACATATACTTTGGGTAGGGTGATAAACATTTAGAGTGTAACAAGAGTCCATCTTTTTAAGTGAGTAATGATAAATACACACTGTGAAATCTAGGATGGATAAAGAAACCAGTAGAGTGAGAATATAGTAAACAGATCAGATTTCTCCTGCTATCTGGAATTATCAGTGTGACTATTTGACTAAATTATTGGAAGGCCAAGAGATAGTGCTTGGAGATATCTGAGGTGAGGTGGAGGCAAAGATTCATTGCCTTAGATGAAGGAAATGAAGCCATGAGATTAAATGGTTCATCCATTTGAATGATGAAGTGGTCAGCATGACAACTGCTGGGGTAGAGAGGAAGACTGTGTTAGTATTGGGAGCCAAAGTCACTGGTAATAATGAATAAGCCAGAAATCAGTAGATGATAGCAGTGGGCATAGGGAGAGGATGTTTAATTTTGCCATGAACTTCAAAGGAGCTTGAGGTTTGCAGGACAGAAGAAGAAAGATTCAGTATAGCCTGCAAAGTAAAAAATACACCAACCTCATTGCCTGGCCCCAGAGGATTACCTTTTTTTGGTAACATATCCAAATCAGCAGGCTTTGAAAGTCACCAAGATCTCTGAGAACAACAGTCCTTTCAGAGTTATTATCATCCAACAATTAATGTTCTAGATGTTTGTGAAACAAATGTGGTTCTGTTTTATAAAATTAATATAACACAACAGCTGCCATTCAGCCAGAGGAATGTCAAGGAAACTCCACTAAATTGAAAATCTTAAGAGGAGATGTATCTGAGTGTAATAGAATTCTCTTAGCTTGATAATATACTTCAGGTGGAAGCAGTGACAAATTTCTTCTTCTTGGGCTCTAAAATCACTGGATGGTGACTGCAGCCAGAAATTAGAAGACAGTTGCTTCTTGGAAGGAAAGCTATGACAAACCTAGACAGTGTATTAAAAAGCAAAGACATCATCTTGTCAACAAAGGTCTGTATAGTCAAGGATATGGTTTTTCCAGTAGTCCTGTATCGTTGTGAAAGTTGAACCATAAAGAAGGCTAAGCACTGAAGAATTGATGCTCTTGAATTGTGGTGCTGGAGAAGATTCTTGAGAGTCCCGTGGACAGCAAGGAGATCAAACCAGTCAATCCTAAAGGAAATCAACCCTGAATACTCATTGAAATGACTGATGCTGAAGCTCCAATACTTTGGCTACCTGATGTGAACAACTGACTCCCTGGAAAAGAGCCTGATGCTGGGAAAGACTGAAGGCAGAAGGAGAAGAGGACGACAGAGGATGAGTTGGTTGGATGGCATCACCGATTCAATGGACATGAACCTGGGCAACCTCTAGGAGGTGGTA
Source organism: Bos grunniens (assembly GCF_055505025.1). Taxonomy (NCBI): domain Eukaryota; kingdom Metazoa; phylum Chordata; class Mammalia; order Artiodactyla; family Bovidae; genus Bos; species Bos grunniens. The sequence goes on along the minus strand of NC_141168.1, from coordinate 45,835,457 downwards.
AGGGACAGGGAAGCCTGGTGTGCTGCAGTCCATGGGGTCGCAAAGAGTCAGACATGACTTGGCAACTAAACAACAACAACATACTTCAGGGATTAAATGCATACATCAAGTCAAAGGTCCACTCAGGAAAACTGTGACCTTGAGATTTCAAGGAGTCTGTGTACTACTTAAATCATAATGTTAAAGGTCACAAATTTGAAGTGTTACAGTGTTAAATATAAGCTAGCAATTCCCATTATTATATAGCTATTAGTCTTAGAAACTAAGAGTTTTGCCAAGAGAACGCACTGGTCATAGCAAACACTCTCTTCCAACAACACAAGAAAAGACTCTACACATGGACATCACCAGATAGTCAACACCAAAATCAGATTGATTATATTCTTTGCAGCCAAAGATGGAGAAGCTCTATACAGTTAGCTAAAACAAGACCGGGAGCTAACTCTGGCTCAGATCATGAACTCTTTATTGCCAAGTTCAGACTGAAATTGAAGAAAGGGGGGAAAACCACTAGACCATTCAGGTATGACCTAATCAAATCCCTTATGACTATACAGTGGAAGTGAGAAATAGATTTAAGGGACTAGATCTGATAGACAGAGTGCCTGATGAACTATGGACTGAGGTTCGTGACATTGTACAGGAGACAGGGATCAAGACTATTCCCGTGGAAAAGAAATGCAAAAAAGCAAAATGGCTGTCTGGGGAGGCCTTACAAATAGCTGTGAAAAGAAGAGAAGCGAAAAGCAAAGGAGAAAAGGAAAATTATAAGCATGTGAATGCAGAGTTCCAAAGAATAGCAAGGAGAGATAAGGAAGCCTTCCTCAACGATCAATGCAAAGAAATAGAGGAAAACAACAGAATGGGAAAGACTAGAGATCTCTTCAAGAAAATTAGAGATACCAAGGGAACATTTCATGCAAAGATGGGCTCAATAAAGGGCAGAAATGGTATGACCTAACAGAAGCAGAAGATATTAAGATGTGGCACGAATACACAGAACTGTACAAAAAAGATCTTCATGGCCAAGATAATCATGATGGTGTGATCACTTACCTAGAGCCAGACATCTTGGAATGTGAAGTCAAGTGGGCCTTAGAAAGCATCACTATGAACAAAGCTAGTGGAGGTGATGGAATTCCAGTTTAGCTATTTCAAATCCTGAAAGACGATGCTGTTAACGTGCTGCACTCAATATGCCAGCAAATTTGGAAACTCAGCAGTGGCCACAGGACTGGAAAAGGTCAGTTTTCATTCCAATCCCAAAGAAAGGCAATGCCAAAGAATGCTCAAACTACCGCACAATTGCCCTCATCTCACACGCTGGTAAAGTAACGCTCAAAATTCTCCAAGCCAGGCTTCAGCAATACATGAACCGTGAACTTCCAGATGTTCAAGCTGGATTTAGGAAAGGCAGAGGAACCAGAGATCAAATTGCCAAAATCTGCTGGATCGTTGCAAAAACAAAAGAGTTCCAGAAAAACATCTATTTCTGCTTTATTGACTATGCCAAAGCCTTTGACTGTGTGGATCACAAGAAACTGTGGAAAATTCTGAAAGAGATGGGAATACCAGACCACCTGACCTCCCTCCTGAGAAACCTATACGCAGGTCAGGAAGCAACAGTTAGAACTGGACATGGAACAACAGACTGGTTCCAAATAGGAAAAGGAGTATGTCAAGGCTGTATATTGTCACCCTGCTTATTTAACTTATACACAGGGTACATCATGAGAAACACTGGGCTGGAAGAAGCACAATCTGGAATCAAGATTGCCAGGAGAAATATCAATAACCTCAGATATGCAGATGACACCACCCTTATGGCAGAAAGTAAAGAGGAACTAAAAAGCCTCTTGATGAAAGTGAAAGAGGAGAGTGAAAAAGTTGGCTTAAAGCTCAACATTCAGAAAACGAAGATCATGGCATCCAGTCCCATCACTTCATGGGAAATAGATGGGGAAACAGTGGAAACAGTGTCAGACTTTATTTTTCGGGGCTCCAAAATCACTGCAGATGGTGACTGCAGCCATGAAATTAAAAGACGCTTACTCCTTGGAAGGAAAGTTATGACCAACCTAGATAGCATATTGAAAACTAGAGACATTACTTTGCCAACGAGTTGGACTGTGAAGAAGGCTGAATGCTGAAGAATTGATGCTTTTGAACTGTGGTGTTGGAGAAGATTCTTGAGAGTCCCTTGGACTACAAGGAGATCCAACCAGTCCATCCTAAAGGAGATCAGTCCTGGGTGCTCATTGGAAGGAAAGATGCTAAAGCTGAAACTCCAGTACTTTGGCTACCTCATGCGAAGAGTTGACTCATTGGAAAAGACTGTGATGCTGAGAGGGATTGGGGGCAGGAAGAGAAGGGGACGATAGAGGATGAGATGGCTGGATGGCATCACCGACTCGATGGACATAAGTTTGAGTGAACTCCAGGACTTGGTGATGGACAGGGAGGCCTGGCGTGCTGCGAATCATGGGGTCGCAAAGAGTCGGACACGACTGGGTGACTGAACTGAACTGAACTGAGTCTTAGAAACGAAAGAATTTTAGGTTAGAAAGGACTGCAGAGTCAAATACAACTTTTTTTTTTAACAAAGGAAACTGAAATTAATAGTAACAAGATGATTTCAGAAGCCTAGGCCTATCCTTTCTCCTTGATACCACATAAATAAAACTTTCTACAAATGCCATAGTCCTCTCATTTATTTAGTCTGTATCACCTGTAAATAACATCAAAAGAAAAGATAGAGAAACTCTAGGGCGGTGCTAGTCCAAGTCTGGCCCATGAACTAGGACCATGTGTATCACCTGGGGTCTTGGGAGAAAGGCAGGCTCTCAAGCCTCCTCCAGACCTAAAGAATCCAAATGTGCATTGTAGCAAGATCCTCAGGTGATCCTACCCACATTAAAGCTTGATAATTGGTCCACCTGGAAACCCTTGTCTGTTCAGGTCAGTGGAACCTATGATGCCTGAAGAATTGAGGAGAGAAGCCCCTAGTTAGAGAAGGAAATGACAACCCACTCCAGTATCCTTGCCTGGAGAATCCCAGGGACAGTGGAGCCTAGTGGGCTGCCGTCTCTGGGGTCGCACAGAGTCAGACACGACTGAAGCGACTTAGCAGCAGCAGCAGCAACAGCCCCTAGTCAGACAGAAGAGAGACTCTTACTGAAACACTCTGAAATTTGAATGTTATGAAATAACAGGAACAAAATATGCCGTGCGGTGTGATGACACATTTTAAGGAATGGCACTGTCCTTTCCAAAAAATGAAGAGAGGAAATTGAAAAACAGTGAGTGGACCTTCTGAGACAGCTCAGAGCCTGCAAGGGAAAGGGCTGCATCCTCCAGCTTCCAGCATCCAGGGGCCGCTGTTAGTCTCTTGCTAGGGTTACTTTTCATTATTACAAACAACAATGTGAAAAGAAATGTAACTGAGTATCAAAAAGCCCTATCTGTTATCTCCAAATACTCAAATGAGTATGTGGTTGAATCCTGCCTCTTTTAGTATAGTTGTTGTCAATCTTGGCTGCGAATTAAAGGATATCATTTAAAATCCTGATGAAAAAATCTCTTAAAAAATTCAGGCTGAACTTTAGACTAATTAAATAAAATCTGGGGTTAGGGGTGGTGGTGACTGGGTATCACTATGTGGTAAAGCTCCTCAGGTCACTGGAGGGTGCAGCTGGAGTTGAGAACCACAGCTTTAGAAGGTTGTTCTCCATTGTGGAAAGAGGCAGCTCTGAGACTGAGATTCTGCCCCTCCACTTAAGCCAAGTAATAGGTGCCTCTATTTCACCCATACTACCGAGCAGAATCAGCAAAAGACAGGCCACAATCTACTGTGTGAAAGCCAGGGGGATGTTTAGGACATTGCAGGAAGAAGGATTTTTTTTTTTTTAAAGAAGCATATACTAGTTTAAAATTTAATACTGTTATTAAAATTTGAATAACAACAGTTATTGCTGGTGGGAATGTTCTAAAACTGGATTGTTGTGATGGTTACATAACTCTAAATATACTGAAAATTATTAATTTATACATTTTAAATGGGTAGATTTCATGATATGTAAATTGCACCTCCGTAAAGCTTTTTTTAGTTGCTATATATGCTTCAATATTTATAGTTTCATCATATTGTTTGGAAGACCAAGAAGCCAGTGCTTGTTTGGTGTCACTGAAGTGTTAATACCTAGCTGAATGCCTGGGGGGTCAGGCTCAAAAAGACACTGGATGGGAGAATGGTTGGGGATGGATGGTGAGTATCCTTATGACCTTTGGCTGTGGACAGATTTCTAAATTGATGTCAAAAATAAATAAATAAATTGATGTCAATCATCAGAGATCCCTACGGTTCACAGCACCCAGTGGACACTGGTGCCTTTTCTAACCTGTTCATGGTATGGCATTGAAAGGGGAAATGGGTTTGTGTAGAGGCTAGAGTACTAGGCCTTTCATAGAACATTATTTATTTGTAAGTTGCTACAACACAGGAAAACTTGTATTTGCTAGCCAGTAAACATAGGCGTGGGCTTCTCTGGTGGCTCAGTCAGTAAAGAATCTGCCTGTAATTCAGGAGACCCAGGTTCCATCTCTGAGTCGGAAAGATCCTCTGGAGAAGGAAATGGCAACCCACTTCACTATTCTTGCCTGGAAAATCCCATGAACAGAGGAGCTTGGCAGGCTACAGCCCATGGGGTCACAAGAGTTGGAAACGACTTAGTGACTAAACATAGGTGTCCTTATCTCAAAGTATAATCTGCAACACGTTATAAAATGGGGAGATTATATCAGCATGATATAACCTGCTATTCCCAGCTTCATTTGGGAATATGACATACCCCCTTGTCATTCAGTTTGCATTGCTATGAGAGTCCAGGTATGCACAAGACCCCTGACTGTGCTTGATGTAACAGGCTTTCTTATAAGGTGGATGGAAGGATGTGTATAGCATCTTCTGTGCCCTAAACATAGAGGAAAAGTGGGTAGGAAGGATGTTGTTGCTTTAATTTATTGAAGAAGATCCTAAAATATTTTTATCAACTGAAGTTGTTGGGCAATACATTTTTAAAATTAAATTTCTAGACTAACCTAAATTTAACCAGAAAGCTTTTTTGTTTAAAATCTTCCTACCATGAATTAGATTGCTTTCTTTCCCTAATAATTTCAACATAATAAACATATAAAGTTTTGTTTTGGTGATTTAGGACCTAGAAATATCATAAAATCATACCCATATAAAATATATTGAATACATACTGAGCCTAGGAAATATTTTGGGAGTTACTTGTTATTTTGCTTATCTCATTTAAATTCAGGTTATTTGAAAAGTCTGGAAGGCTTGGAGTTAGTTAGCATTATTTTGCTCTAATGCTATTATATTTCTTTTCTGAAAATTCTTCAGTTGGTTCTAGAAAACATGAACACAAAAAGACACTCAGATCCAAGTATGAAAAATTAATGAATCATTTGTAATTACCATAGTTTATAAACAGAATTTCAAAGAATAAATCTGCATAGTTTTAATAAAATTAGTTTCATAATTTTGAGGGAATGATTTTTAAATGAGGATGCATACAAATTATCCAAGAGTTTCAGCTGAAAGAATTTAATAATCTGACTTAAGTGGATTTAAATATTCAAATGGTGAATAGTGGTTGGACTGCCTTACATTAGGGCAGTTATTCTCAAACTTAAATGTGCATCAGAACCACCTGAGGACTTTTTATAACAGATTGCTGGGCTCCACCCCCAGGGTTTCTGATTTAGGAGGTCTGGGATAGTGCCTAAGAATTCACATTTCTAACCAGTTCCCAGTACTGCTGATACTGCTGGTTCAGGGACCATACTTGGACAACTGCTGTGTTAAGAAATCACATTCTGATTTTTCTAGCAGAATTGCAGCTTTGCTTCTGGGCTTGTCTAAAGGACTTACAAATTTCTTCCAAAAAATGAAAGCCTAAAAAAAAAGACCCCACCTCTTCCCTCAAAGAAATTCTTTATTGTTATAAACAGGTGAAAGTGAAAGTGAAAATCACTCAGTTGTGTCCGACTCTTTGCGACTCCATGGACTATACAGTCCATGGAATTCTCCAGGCCAGAATACTGGGGTGGGTAACCTTTCCCTTCTCCAGGCAATCTTCCCAACCAGGGATCAAAGCCAGGTCTCCCACATTGCAGGTGGATTCTTTACCAGCTGAACCACAAGGGAAGCCCATAAACAGTTGGGTTTTATGTTTATTTAAATACTGAGAGACTGTAGAGGTTATCTTTTTGCAACTTAAAGATCATGATAGTAAAATCTCTAGTTACATAAAATTAGATGGGGATATTTGATATATCATCTGAGGATTAAGCAGACATCTCCAGCAGCAGGGAAGTTGTCCAGGGTGCTTTCCCACCTCTTCCCAGAAAGATTTTCTCTCCAAAAGGCTTAAGGAGCACTTTTATATAAGAGTTTCCAGTAAAATAAAAAGAAGGGGAGAGGATCTATATAGGACTGCCAACTCAAACAACTTTTATCACTATCCTTATATGAGAAACAGACATTTTGACCCCTAAAGTTAGTTAAGATATACTCTCAGAGAAAAGGACAATTTGGCAAATTGAATAATTTTATGAAAAACTCCCTACTGTATCCATATACTTTTTAATTGCTGTTGACCAGTGATAGCTTCATATTTGGGAGCCAGTGCTCTAGTACTTTGAAAGTAAGGTCACAGAAAGCCAAATTTAATTTTGGGTCCTTGAGGTCTTAAGCTAGAATAAACCTGTAGTGTACCTCCCTTGAAACATTCTGTGTAATTTTGAGATTATTTTGCAAGTACAATTCATATATATAGAATGATTTGAGGTAAGGAGACACCATATGATACTTTTCTCTCCCTGATTTTCTAGAATAACTATGCTCTGATCATACTATCTAATTCTTAATTATATGCTGATATGAGTCTGTTTTTCTTTCTCTTGCTTTTTAATTCAAGTATATCTTGTCTTTTCTTAAATGGAATGTAAACTTAAGTGTAAGCACTGTGCTTCTCTTCTTTATATCTTCTGTGCAAAGTACACAGTGGCCTGAATAAATTCATGCTGGACCACGGAAAAACAGATCTCCCTTTAGATTATAGTTGCATCACTCCTTATCAGTGGAAATGTACAATGTAAGGTATTTATGACTCTTACTTTGTAAATAGGTAAACCTTTTTCAGCTGTTGACATTATTCACTTCTTATAACCCTATTAAAAAATATTTATTTATTTCACTGCACAGGATCTTAGTTGTGGCATGTGGGATCTAGTTCCCTGACCAGGGATCGAACCCAGGGCCCCTGCATTGAAAGCTCAGAGTCAAAGCCACTGGACCAAGGAAAGTCTCTTATAACCCCATTTTTTATGGATATCACAATTGTAAACTTCAGCTCAGCTGTTAACTAAGTGATCCAAAATGATAGCTTACAGAATTGAAAGGAGATTCATGAGATTCTTACTCCAGTGTCTCGGCACCCACAGTTTGTGGAGAGGAGGTGCTTTTTAGGTCTATGTACAGGTGAGTTCCACAGGACCCACACATATTTCTTGGCTCTTTTTTCCTCCCCTCTAGAAGCAGTATATACCTTCATGGTATTTTCAGTGCCCTCACAGAAAATGGGTTGCTACCTGGGGGTTCTTCAAGAATTACCCAGCAATCAATCATGGTTTTTTTTTCATAGTATTAATAAAGTTATATCTTGGTTGGTTTTGATCTAAAACTTGGATTTACTGATGATTGATTAATAGCTATAAATCCAAACTATATAGCTTTGTCATTGTTGTTCAGTTAGTTCTAAGTCCTGTCCAATTCTTTGCAGCCCCATGGACTACAGCACACCAGGTCTCCCCATCCCTCACTATTTCCTAGAGTTTGCCCACTTTATAGTTTTGGGTTTACCTAAAACTATCTGAGCTATGATTCATACTTTATTTAGAGTTAGTATTTCTTTTTGAAGAATAAAACTAATGGGTGACTTTTGGTGATCTTGATAGTTTTAAGATATCCCATACAATGTTTGCACTGCAGTGTTAGAATTAGCAGAGGTCAAAAGACTTATATGTGAAGCTGAGTTGTGTTAACTACAAAGTGCACTGTCTTTGATAAGTTGCTAAAGTTCTCTAAGCCTCTGTTTCTTCATCTTTAACATGGGCATAGTAGGTACTTCACAGCCATCTGAGAATTAAATAAGATAATATATGTGAAAATATTGCAAACTATGAAATAGTATGTGCCATTATCATATGCTTTCAACAGTGTACAAATAATCCATCTCTCAAATCCATTAAAAGTTGTTTTTTTTCCCTCATGAATGCTTTTAATTACTTAAAACTTTGATGAGAAGAGTCTCATTTATTAGACCAACTTCTATTTATAGGCACAGTCATACAATTAAAGGGTTCAGTTAAAACTTGCCATTAGAAATACAATATGAATAAGGCCCAGACACATTAGGACAGAGTCATCTATTAATATGTATAAGATACATGGTATTACGAGGTACCCAGAGATGACATTATTAGGCCCTAATATATTTTTACTTGTTCACATTCTGATTTACAGAAGGGGTTTGAACTTACTTTGTAAAATAAGCAGATAAGTGATACTGTTTTTATTTTTGCTTTCATTTGAAAAGGTCTTGATCATCATGATTCTTGGGAGATGCTACGATCTCTACTCAAAAGAACTTGAGACTGGGATACAGGAAACTTGGTTTCCTGTGTGAGAATCTAGTAACTCTCCTTACCCTTAGATAATATATATGACTAGGGGTAGGTCAGTCAGTTCACCTTGAATTGTTTAATGAAATGAGCATTGATTTAATTACTTCTGGTTTCTTTAACTGCTCCTGATTCTCTAAATACCAGGAATATTTCTCGGAGGATGCTGATAGTTTTGTACCGCCTTAGTGCCTCTGACACCCCCTCCACCCCCGCTTTTCAGGGTGTGTGAGATCACCCCAAGGGAAAGCAAATAATTATCACCCCTTATAACTTGAAAAGTGTGAAATGAAACATGTAATAGACTAAAAAAATAGTGAGTTTTCCCCTCTCCCAGGACCCAAGTTAGACACTGAGATGACTAGGTAATGCTAAGGAGCAATGACATGGCTAAAGAAGGAGAATATACTCATACGAACACAACCATCTCTCTTCTACCTTGCCACTGCCCTCATATCTTTCTTTAATTCCTTACAGGCACCCAAATGAGACATACCTTGCTAGATTGCCTGGGTTCTAATCCTGGTTCCTCTAGTTTCTCTTTTGTGACCTTGTACAAATTATTTTCTGCATGTATCAAGTTTTTTCATCTGCAAAATGGGCACGACAATATTAGTACCCATCTCATAGGGTAGTTGTGAGGATGCAGTCAGTTAATCTATAAAGCACAGGGCTGGCACACAGTGTATGCTATATGAGTATCAACTAATATTATTGTCTTTCTAAAGATTAATTTACTGATATATTTGCAGTCATTGAACATGTTCCACTTCTAGGGTAAAAAGTTGAATTTTCCTGGCTCCAGTAATTTCAATTTCTAAAAACCAGAAAAACATGTTTTTTTAAAAACATTCCACCTGTTCCTGTAAAATCCATTAAGTTCTCTGAAGAGATCCACATCTGCTGTTAGTATAAAAGAAATTGAACATTGCAGATAAAGTGGAAGAGTGTTTTTCATTCAGACCTAACAGTGACACTGATGCCCGGCCATCTGAATAGTATTCTTGAGCAAGTTACTGCAAATAGGAACTTTCCAGGTGTTAGTCACTAAGAAAAGAATTTGACAGATTTTTTTCCGGAAAAAAATAACTGCATTATATTCAAGGCAACCGATGCAAAAAAGGGAAGAAAAAGATTTCGTAAGTATTGTGTAATTTAAGACCATAAACACATTACTAACCCCCTTTATACGGGAAAACTTTCTCGATGATAAGTTAATGAGACATAAGGTGGATGATAGAAGTCTATAGTATTTAATTCTTTATTATATTTTGATGGCTACTTTTCTGAAAATGGTAAACCCCAGATTTCATTTTTTTTAGTAGCTGATTTAGCTTACTCTCATTTAATAATAAAGCTCTTACTAGCTACTTACTAGCTACTTACTAGCTACTGAGGTAGTCCCAAATGACTCTAGACAGTTTGGGGTTATAAATGGTCCTTTGGGTTTTACTATTGTTTGTCCTTCTTCTCTTGTCTCATGAGCTATGATGAGTCGTCACAGTCCTTCTTTACCTCTAGTGGCATTCACACTGGTTGCAACTGTGTTTTTTTAAAAGTTCTCCCTTGCTGAAAACTTCATTCTCGTTCCTTTTGTGCTCTAGAGCCTTGCTGTTCAAAGAGGGGCCCCACAGACCAGCAACATTGGTATCACCTTATTAGAAATGCAGAATCTTGGGCCTCACTCCAGACTTACTGAATCACAATTTGCATTTTAACAAGATTCTCAGATGATTCAAATGTACATTAAAATTGGAGAAGCTCCAGTTTAGCACATCAACTTTGTGACAGTTCATTTTTCTATTTCGAGATCCATTTCTGGCTTACAAATTGTGTCTTGTGGTGTTTGATGTTATATAGCTTGCCAGATTGTTTTATCTCTAGAAACAGGGATGTTGTTATAACATCAAAAAGTGTATTCATGTTTGGTAATAAGTAATTGATGAGTGCTTTATTTTCTCTCCCCTAGGATATCCCTGGTGATCTTGGAAGAGTCCATATCATGGAATCGATCTCCATGATGGGAAGCCCCAAGAGTCTTAGTGAAACTTTTTTGCCTAATGGGATAAATGGTATCAAAGATGCAAGGAAGGTCACTGTGGGTGTAATCGGAAGTGGGGATTTTGCCAAATCCCTGACCATTCGACTTATTAGATGTGGCTATCATGTGGTAATAGGAAGCAGAAATCCTAAATTTGCTTCTGAATTTTTTCCTCATGTAGTAGATGTCACTCACCATGAAGATGCTCTAATAAAAACAAATATAATATTTGTTGCTATACATAGAGAACATTATACCTCCCTGTGGGACCTGAGACATCTGCTTGTGGGTAAAATCCTGATTGATGTGAGCAATAATATGAGGGTAAACCAATATCCAGAATCCAATGCAGAATATTTGGCTTCATTATTCCCGGACTCCTTGATTGTGAAAGGATTTAATGTTATCTCAGCTTGGGCACTTCAGTTAGGTCCTAAGGATGCCAGCCGGCAGGTATGTATTTTTACATTTTATTCTTATTTAGCTGGTATTTTATACTTAAATAGGTAGACAAATATATACCTAAAAAATGAATTCTGATGCTCTCCCATGATTATCATTTTGAAAACTGTGTATGAGCTCCTGAAGATTCGTGTCCTGACCTTGTAAGGACATATTTCTATCCTCAAAATGATGTAAAAATCTGAGAAAATAACTTGAACATTCCTATCATAATCAGCTAATTGAAGAAAAAGACAAATATGTAAGAACATATTTCTATCCTCAAAATGATGTAAAAATCTGAGAAAATAACTTGAACTTTCCTATCATAATCAGCTAATTGAAGAAAAAGACAAGATTCGTAGATGAATAATGGGCCATCTCCTTGCTTCCTCAAAAATTAAAACAGTCTCAAACATGTCTTTTTTCTTTGCCTCTCTTCCTCCTACCCTTTCTTCCTTCCTCCTCCTTTCTTTGCAAACAAAAAGATGTAAACAGTGTTTGCCTATTTAGTAAACAGTGTTCCATCTCTGCTTTTATAAGTAAACACATAGAGTAGTGCACCTTAAAATTTTTTCAGAAGTGTAGTTATGCATTATATTGGAGCACGATGATAAAATACTTTTATTATTTTTGCCCACAAAGACAGTTGAGTAGATGTCTTAGAAAATAAATTCAAGTATTTACATCACTGTATGCAGTAAAGAATCTGCCTGAAATGCTGCTGCTGCTGCTGCTAAGTCGCTTCAGTCGTGTCCAACTCTGCGCGACCCCATACAACAAAGACATAGTTCAATCCCTGGGTAGGGAAGATCCCCTGGAGGACAGCATGGCAACCCACTCCAGTATTCTTGTGTGGAGAATCCTCATGGACAGAGGAGCCTGGCAGGCTACAGTCCATGGGGTTGAAATGAGTCAGACATGACTGAGTAACTAAAGCACAGCACAGCATGCTGCATATGAGAGTCATGATTAACTATTCATTTTCAGGTGTTTAATTTGGAAGACCTAGGAAAAGAATATATACTTTCCTAGAGACTGTTCCAGAGAAGGCAATGGCACCCCACTCCAGTACTCTTGCTTGGAAAATCCCATGGACAGAGGAGCCTGGTAGGCTGCAGTCCATGGTGTCGTGAAGAGTCGGATACGACTGAGCGACTTCACTTTGCCTTTTCACTTTCACGCATTGGAGAAGGAAATGGCAACCCACTCCAGTTCTTGCCTGGAGAATCCCAGGGACGGGGGAGCCTGGTGGGCTGCCGTCCATTGGGTCGCACAGAGTTGGTCACGACTGAAGCGACTTAGCAGCAGCAGCAGCAGCAGCAGCAGAAACTATTCTGAAGCATTTTTTTCTTTTGCATATCCACCAAGGTTTAGCAATAGATCAAATCAAGTAAACGAGAGATAAACCTGAATTTAATCCTTTGCCTGTATTAATGATAATTTTAATATTCAATAAAATAAATTATGGAACAAGAGATTGTTCAATGTGAAATACAGAAAGAGTTTCATTTGTGTCTTCTTTACATATGTTTGATTTAGTCTTTTAGGTAAATTATAAAGTTTTATAATTTTTAGTGTTTTTCCCCAATGAATTAAATAAAAAAGTTTAATTGACCATTGTCACACCTGTAATAAACTGAGAATGCCTTTCCTTATTTCTTTGATATATATTTCTCTACCTTCACTGTTCCATTTTAGAAGTTCTAACAGTATAGACTTTTTCATTTATATGGCTAATGTTAGATAAAATTAATAATCCTAAGAAGTCTACATTCTTTCCATTATATAACTAGGTTTAGCAGGCAAGAATTTCAGTGTGGTCTGTTCCAGAGCATGTATATAAACATCTTCAGGGATATATTTAGGAATTTGTTTTCCCTGAACATCACTCAGAGATTTTATAGCAAACTTTAGTGAACTAATCCAGGTTCACTCCAGCATGAACTTGGTGTTCAACAAATATTTGTTGACTTCTCAACCATATTACAATATATAAGAGTATTCGGTAGTTTGAAAGCCCACCCCCACCCCTACTGATCTCGATCACATCAAATGGCAGTTACTTTTACTATTTAAATTAACTAAGCCTAATAATGCCATTTCCCCCCACCAAATATATTATCCTCATTTAAAAATGAAAGAATTTCATAATTCTGACCAATGAAGTAATATACCTGAGATTATCCCTGGTTTTGGTTAATTGGTTTCTAAGCCAGAAGGTAAATTTTATAAATAGTATAGCATCATGACATAATTTAGAAGTTTTCATTGCAAATTCAGCCATCTCATGCTTATTCAGCATACTCATCTTTTCCCTTGCTGAATAGCCATAAAGGGCATTGCCTACAATCGCTCTGGAAGAATCACTGCAGTCCTAGAGCTAAGCTGTCCATCAAAGCCTGGAGAACCAGCCCCAGCCCACGCCCTGCAGGAGTGTGGGAGCTGGATGGGGGAGGGGATCGGCCAGCAGCTTGAATTCCACCTAGACTACTGAAGAGAAGACCTTACCTTATCTGTTCAGAAGCACAAGGTTTAGAAATCTTTCCTCCTGCCTCCCTTCCCCTGAGGACCTGGTTCCAGGTTCACGCTAGACTTTTCTGCATTTTCATTTCATGTCATGGAAACTAGCAAGGAGTTTGTTGTTTTTTTACAATACTATCTTAACCTATAAATAAACAGATTAATAAATTAACAAATGCTTTATCACCTTAGTTTTTTGTATCACTCAAGGTCATCATATGTGATGCTCCATGGATTAAATGGAGCATGTGATTGTTACCAGTTTTATAAGCAACAATGGTAATGATGAGTCTTCTGGTTTTTTCCCACAGGTTTATATATGCAGCAATAATATTCAAGCTCGACAACAGGTTATTGAACTTGCCCGTCAATTGAATTTCATTCCCGTTGACTTGGGATCATTATCATCAGCCAGGGAGATTGAAAATTTACCCCTGCGACTGTTTACTCTCTGGAGAGGGCCAGTGGTGGTAGCCATAAGCCTGGCCACATTTTTCTTTCTTTATTCTTTTGTCAGAGATGTGATTCATCCCTATGCTAGAAACCAGCAGAGTGACTTTTATAAGATTCCTATTGAGATTGTGAATAAGACCTTGCCGATAGTTGCCATTACTTTGCTGTCCCTGGTCTACCTGGCAGGTCTCCTGGCAGCTGCTTATCAGCTTTATTATGGCACCAAGTATAGGAGATTTCCACCATGGTTGGAGACCTGGTTACAGTGTAGAAAACAGCTCGGATTATTAAGCTTTTTCTTCGCTTCGGTCCATGTTGCCTACAGCCTCTGCTTACCAATGAGAAGATCGGAGAGATACTTGTTTCTCAACATGGCTTATCAGCAGGTATGGAGCATGTTTGATATTTATCTGATGCTGGTAAAATACTTGATTAGTATAATTTATAAAAACTAAGATTTAAAATAGTGTAAAACTTTACATACTTTGTAATAGAAATGTTGGTATATTTAGGGAGGGGAAAGAATTATTCTTTAAACAAGGTTTTTGCATAGAATTATATGGCTAATTCAGAATAATTTATAGTTAAAACTTCTGTCATCCCTTTCTCTGCAGAATAAAAGCAGAGAAGTGAAGAGTTGGATTTTATTTTCCTGTTTTGTTACAACTGCAGTGATTACTTTCAGCATCAGTTAATTATTTTATAATTGGCCATGTTCCGTGAAATAATAAGGCAGCTTTTAGTAAACACATACAATAAAATTAAGCCTAGTGAAAATATAAAAAAGAATAGCAAGTCAGGATTGCTGGGTTTTGTTATCAAAAAGCAAGAAAGGTACTGGTTCCTCAGGTGAAGCTTTTCTAGCACTTAACTCTTAAAGAAAATCTCAGGGACAGCCTCGTGGAATTGGCTTGATGATGGCATGTTCCTTAACAATTTCCATTCAGTAAATATCAGGGGTTTCATTGAAGCTCTTTGATGTAGCATTTTTCAGTGAAAGTTGAGCACAGTATAACAAACACATGTGTAAGAGCTTTTGCATTTTATAAGGAAACAAAGCATTATGGTCCAAGTGTGTAGCATCCAGTAATTACACTTGTTTCAACAATAAAACCTAAAATAATTTGAAAAAAAATTACTAGATTGATGTTCTTTAAGCCATTTTCTCTAAAAATCGCTTCACTTAAATGAATGGTAAGGCTTTGATGTCTACTCTACCAGCTTCCTCACCTCCTTCAAGCCTTCCATTTGTTGACAAAAATAATAATCGATAATCAGATTAGAAGAGAGTTTTATCCACACCAGGCTGAAGGCTATAACCTGGGAAACAACCTCTCAGTAACTCTGAGGGGACTGCTCTGAAGAGGCAGGGAAGGAGCCAGAATGTATATGAATTTTTTAGCTAGGAAATAAGTGTGGTCAAACATACATCCTTGATAAAGGATTACTGCTAATCACAAAGAACAGATATTTCAAGTTAATAATTTCAGTGTTTTTCTATGTTTTGGAAGATGCAGGAATCTGGGGTCATTGAAATTCTCCCAGAAGTATGCATCTGAACTATCGAGGGGCCAATATTTCATAGCCCAGAAAGCCTCACCCTTCTGTTTTCTTCCTGAATCCTCCTCATGGCCCATTGTGAACTGACAAAGGATCGTGATTAAACCCTTTGTACAACTTGATGGTGGGCAGCATTCTTTTTTTTAATGGTAAAGCTGGATGTACAATGTATGTTTGTACATAAGACAGGCTGTTCTTAGTTATAAAGTTCAAACCAAATCATGTATGAGCCAGAATGTGAGATTTTTTCCCATCAAGTCCTTATCTCCTCAGCAGGGCCTTCATTGGACACTGTTTGACATTCTGCCACCTGCTTCTGACTCAAGCCTGGTACTCCCAGCCTCTCCTACTTCCCCTGCTGTACCTTCTCTTTGTTCAATAGTATTTTCCACCTTCTAACACACTTTGTGTTCTTTATTTCCTGTTCTCTGCCTTCTCGCATCAGAGTGTAAGTTCACAAGAGGAGGAGTCTTTGTCCATTTTGCTCACTGATACATGCCTAATGCCTGGAACTGTGCCTGACACATTGTAGACACTCAAAAAACATACTCATGGAATGAAGGGGTGAATTGGGAGGGCGGGTATTAATAGATAGACACAGGTTGTAGGCTCCAGGTTTACTGGGGTATGCTGTTATTCTGTATTGTTGTATAGATGCCAAATGAGATAGTAAGAACCTTTTCTCCACAGAGGAGCTCTGTGGCTTCTTTCAGAATGTTGGTATTGATTGCTTCAGTGAACTAGTGGCTAAGAAATAGCCTTTCTCTCTTTTGTTTAAACTTCAGGTATGGTTACCTGGTATGGTTCAGGTATGGTTACCTGAACTAAACTTCAGTTTGGTTACCTGGAAGTGGACAAAAAGTAAAGCTGGTATTAAGTTAGAACCTGTTTTCCTTGAATAGATCAAAGCTTCAACCCAAGGAATCCAAACCTTGATTCATACTCTAATTATATTGTTTGCATGTAAACAGACAATTCTAAAAGTAGTTGCTATGCAGAATCCGACATATTCAGAGTTAAAGTCTGGCTTGATTATATGTGCATTATCAATGTAAGGAGAAGACATTTGGAAAAGTACTGAATGAGGCAACTAGACAGTTGAAAAGTATATTAATGAGGTCATTCAAGTAGATAAATATTTGTGCTCCCTAGGGCTTTATCCTCAGGGCAATTTCAACTTCCTGGGGAAAAGAAGGTAAGAAGAAAGAGGTAAATCAACATGTAAATATTTTGTGAGAAAGGAAGGAACAAAGTTTAGAAATCCCCTGCTTGGATTCTAAGTTGAACTAAGGCCAGAATATTCAACCAAGTTGAAACCAACTTTTAAAAGTACTGGAAAACTAACTGCCACTACTTCTTTAGTCTCCCTGTGGAACCAACCACTCAGTATTTCAGTGTTGGGACTCCAGAGTCCATGTCAGCACGATGTATTACAAATGTGTCAACTACCCTTATCACATATGGGTGAGGAAGGAGAGGACCTTAGTCCTCTTTCTGTTTAACTCTCTCTTTTCTTTCCCACACACCTGGAACAAATAGCATCCAGTAATAGGTTCTCCATAACAGTTCATTAAATTGAATTAGTGCAACTTAAATATGTATGTATATGACACATTCTTAGGCCAAGAGTGAACTCTGTGCTGAATCAGTTAATGTTCTACCAAACAAAGGAAATTCACATTTGCTTTCTTGTTAGGTTCACGCAAATATTGAAAACTCTTGGAACGAGGAAGAAGTCTGGAGAATTGAAATGTATATTTCCTTTGGCATAATGAGCCTTGGCTTACTTTCCCTCCTGGCAGTCACCTCTCTCCCTTCAGTGAGCAACGCTTTAAACTGGAGGGAATTCAGTTTCATTCAGGTACATGGTGTTTGGTGAGGGGATGGGTGGTACAGAATTTTAACTACAATTAAGTACAATTAAATTTTAAATATGTTCCTTATGAAAGAATGCCCCTGGGACTGCTGTTTATGCAAGTAGCTCGTGGAATATATGCTGCTAGAGGCCAGCTTAGGACCATTCTGGTTTAGTTAATAAAAGACCAGTACAGGACTTTACTGGAAGGTTTTGATAGCACTGCCTACTATGTTATAGATACAGGTTATTTTAAAAAGGAATAGAAAGTGGGAGGCAAGTCAGCTTAGATCAAATTTAATACCAAAGTCAATGTATTATTGGCCAACTCAATGGAGACTTATTTTATATTCTGAGTCATCTTAATCTGTCTAGAAAAGTTTCATTAGTTGTAATTCAAGTGGAGAGAAGCTCAGTCTGAATATTTTAAAGGAAATGTGTATATACACACAAATACAAGCAGTAACAAAACTAGGTTAATGGATTATGACAAGCAGCCAGCCGTATGAATCTTGTTAGTATATGTATTTGGTACATCAGTTGTATACATATGTGTATGAGGGATTTCAAAATAACATTTGTTGTATGATAAGTTAAACATTCACTTTCTCTAGTAATAGCTATTTAATGAATTTGCATATTTTTAAAATATATAATTCAAATTTAGATGCTACCTAAATTATCATAAAACCAGTATTGGTTGTATCCAAATGATTTATAGCACAATATGCAGATGAGTGGCATCTGGTGGTAAACTAACTTTTAGTTGTTTTGGGGTTTTGTTTTTTGCCTATTTGCTTGTGTGTGTGTTTTTTTTAAGTGGTCTAAGAACCTCATTCAGAATAAGGGCCTATCCCTCATCTAAATTAATTTTTACTTTTTGGGGGAAATAAAATGTGAATATTTTTCCAACTGCTAGTTTAATCTCACCTGAAAAGAAATAGAAGGCACTCTGATAAAAGGTGCTGCTGCTGCTGCTAAGTCGCTTCAGTCGTGTCGGACTCTGTGCGACCCCATAGACAGCAGCCCACCAGGCTCCCCTGTCCCTGGGATTCTCCAGGCAAGAACACTGGAGTGGGTTGCCATTTCCTTCTCCAGATAAAAGGTGCTAGACAGGTGCAAAGTATCATGATAAATTTAGATGAGTAATTGCAAGCAGAACAACTTTCTGCTAGAGAGTTCATCCTTCCCCAGTGAAGTTAGACATTACATTATTATGCTGATAGAGTGCTACATTTTGTGTAATATAGACCATTTCTCAAATAAGCAGTTAAACATAATAAAGGGAACCCAAAATGCTGAACTTCTCTATTTTTAAACTGTAAACTTTTTAACAAAATACTCTTATAATCTCATTCAATATGGTCAGTAAAACCATTTGAAATGCTTTTTATGTTACACATTAATACTATAAGATTTTTCATATTTATCTTCAACTATATGTGTGTATACCTATGAGTGCTCTTTAGCATTTAATTATATGCATGTGTATATATGTATACATGTATTACATATATATGTACTATATTATATATAGTATATATATACACTCACATACATTTTAAAAAATATACACAACTGGTAGAAATGTGGATAACCTTTAAAAGAAGTTTTCCAGTTTTTATCAGTATCCTTAAGGAAAAGCCAGATGTTTTGACCAGTAATCCCACTATTAGAAATCAATTCTAAGGAACTAAACCAAAATATAAAAAAGGGCTTAAAGTGATATTATAAAATAGTTGAAGAAGGTAAAAAAACAGTAAATGATCAACAAAAAGGAATGGTTAGGAAAATTATAGCACATCCATTCAGTAGAATACCTTTTAAATTAAACTCATGCTTTCATGTTTAATGACATGAGGAAAAGTTCTAGATGTAATAAATAATCAGAATATTAGAAGATATGCAATTTGGCCTTATTTGTGTAAAAGAGAGTGTGCATATAAATGTAAGAAATATATGAAAATATTAAAATTGTTTAATTCAGTAGATAACAAAGAGTAACTCAATAATTTAAGATAAAGTTGTGTTTTCAAAATATAAACATAGTATATCTGGATGGATTAATTTATGAGTTTGAATAATTTTGCTTCTTATTCTGTTTCTCTTTCTTCTTCCCCTGTCCCAAGTCTACCCTTGGATATGTCGCTCTGCTCATAAGTACTTTCCACGTTTTGATTTATGGATGGAAACGAGCTTTTGAAGAAGAGTACTACAGGTTTTATACACCACCAAACTTTGTTCTTGCTCTTGTTTTGCCCTCAATTGTAATTCTGGGCAAGATTGTTTTACTCCTTCCATGTATAAGCCAAAAGCTAAAGAGAATTAAAAAGGGCTGGGAAAAGAGCCAATTTCTAGAAGAAGGTATTGGAGGAGCAGTTCCTCATCTCTCACCGGAGAGGGTTACAGTAATGTGATGATAAATGGTGCTCCCTGCTGCTACATGAAGTTCTCCTCATGCCATTATTTTTATGACTTCCTTTATCTTCACTTGCAAGTGCTCTGTCAAACTGCTGTGGGCTGAAACCTGTTCAATGAGATCTCAACTGAATTAATGGTAGAATTTTCTTCAAATTTGTTTTCCCTAATGTCACATTTTGCCAATATAAATTTTTGTAGTCAATTTACGTTGAAACATAGGTATGTTTTGTTTTGTACAATTGTAATGCTATTGTTATTTTAATAAACTTTATTCCATAATCAGGCAGAAATATTTGTAGTTAATAGTATAGATACAACATAATGTTAAAAAAAAAAAAACTGTGCAAACCAGCAGAACTTCAAGTTTTAATATAATGTGATGGATATTTTTTCCTGAAGCTTAAGTAAGATTCTAATTATTATTCAGCTTAAGAAATAGAAATGCATAACATACATTATTTTTAAGAAAGGACACATTAGGTTAGCATCTAGGTAAGGGTATATGTTAACATCCCTATATTTCTTTCATAAGATAGGGTTTGAACCAATGTGATTTGTGAGCAAACACAAAGAGACAAACTGAACTTGAACTTGAAATTATATTTAAGATGCATTGTAGAAATGAGATATATACTGGTAATGTGTACCTCATGAAAAGTTTTATTCTTTACCTTGTTGCAGAGCAGTTTTATTTGCATATTAATATACTGACCAGGGAGAAGACAGTAATATATGGCCTCCAAAACTGATTTTTCTAATATAATACAAATCCTGGGAATCTTATAATTATTTCTAGTTAGAGGGAAAGCATTAAGTTTACATACGAATAGTTGTTTATCCGCTGAGTTTTGCTGTTGCACCTTAACCAGTCATACTCTGAATGATATAGGATTTTACTGACATTCATTAAGGGATTATAACATGCCAGGCACTGTTCTAAGCACTTTACGTATATTTCCCATACGGTACTTACAACAGCCCCTTGACAGAGGTGATTATCCTCATTTTACATATAAGAATACTGGATGGAGGATAGAAAAGTTAAGTAATTTGCTCAAGGTCATGCCAGAGCTGGTATTCAAGTCCAGGCAGTCATATTTCAGAGGCTATGGTTTTAGCCACTAGGCTGTTTGGCCCCTGCCCCATCCCCATGCATTCCAATCTAGATGCTTCCTCTTTAGTATAAAGGCACTGACATTCTTTATCGTGTGTCATGGGTGTCAAAAGATATGTGAAGATACAATTGTAAATTTATCCTTGCTTGGGGATATAATTCACACTCACCCTAGGAAAGAATCTTGCCTGGGACAGAACCCTAGAGATCAGTGGCAGTCCATATACCTCTTTATGCACCAAGGGACTCCAGTAGAGATAGGACTGTAGTAGTAGTTAACAGCGGAGGTCCTATGGAGTCCTAAAAAGTCCCTGTAGATTTGGTCATCTCTTTCTCT
Organism: Bos grunniens; assembly: GCF_055505025.1. Taxonomy (NCBI): domain Eukaryota; kingdom Metazoa; phylum Chordata; class Mammalia; order Artiodactyla; family Bovidae; genus Bos; species Bos grunniens. The sequence goes on along the minus strand of NC_141168.1, from coordinate 45,813,958 downwards.
CTTCTTGAGACATCCTCCTGCATACTCAGCCATTCATTAGGAAGCAGTTTGCAACTATGAAGGATATTTAGATGAGTGGGTTAATTATGAATCTACTCTAGAGACAAAGAATCATACAAATTATTCATGAATTTTTTCAGTACTGACATTACACATTAAAATTGCATTTTGTTCATACTTTGGTTAGAAAGTCCTACATTTCCCCCCCTATTTGCTCTTTCTTTATTAAAAGAGAAAGTTGCAAACAAGATACAATGATATGTATTCCTCTTCCTGAAATTTTAACATTTTAAAACTTACCCAGTAAGGTTCTACTGAAACCAGCTGCCAAAAAGAAAAGGACTTTTATTCAGTAGAAGCTACCTTTCCCACCAGTGGCTCACTCCCTATCACCAAATCATGTCAGTTTGGTAAACTGCTCATGATTCTCTGATATTCTCTCCTTGGTGAATTTTAGTAACTTGTACTTTTTAATTGAGCTTTTCATTTTAATTGTAGCCTTTCCATCTTGATAATCATTTACTTGTTAGTTCTCAGCAGGAATTCAGTGGGGTGATAACTTCAAGGTAATATCTATAAACTATATAGTGGACTTGTGAAATTAACTACATATTTGTAATAATTTCTTGTCCCTTCAGTTTCACTTCATTTAAGCCACGCTTTCGCCAGTTAATGTGAAAATACAGTGAAATAGTTTTAAAACTTAGACTACTATTGAAGTATATTTATATTGTTGCATGTATATATTAATTAGCTAATAAGATAAAATTATCACTATTACAGATAAATGGGGCCTTTGAAAATATGAAAAAGCGAAGTTTATGAAGTGTATGTAAGATGTAACCATTTGTTTGAAATGGTAATATCTTCTTTTGCGTACTACAAAGCTGACATAATTTTGAAGTTTTAGAATAAATATAATATGTGCATGCTCAGTCACTAAGCCATGTCCAATTCTTTGCAACCCCATGGACTATAGCCTAACAGGCTCCTCTGTTCATGAGATTTCCCAGGCAAAAATACTGGAGTGGGTTACCATTTCCTTCTCCAGGGGATCTTTCCAACCCATGGATCCAACATTGGCAGGTGGATTCTTTACCACTGATCCACCAGGGAAACCCAAGTGTAATATGTTCATTATAATTCTAAATGTTTAAAAGCTTTTCTAAAAGTAGAAAAATACTGACTTTTAATTGCTTTACTTAAATAACTTTTAACTGCTTTATTTTACTACTTCCTACCTGATTACTTTTCTTAATCATCGTTTCTCATAATCATTCTTTAGAAATCATTACTCTGACCTCAGACGTATGACTGAATTTTGCTCTTGCTAGATGTGAGAAAGTAGTGGGAACTTTAAAGTAGGAGGCTTGTTTTCCTAAACTATATTTTGAGAAGTGTCCCTGAGAAAATTATAAGAATGTAGAAAATATATCTAGTTCTGAAAGTGAAAGTCGCTCAGTTGTTTCTGACTCTTTGCGACCCCATGGACTATGGAGTCCATGGATTTCTCCAGACCAGAACACAGGAGTGGGTAGCTTTCCCTTCTCCAGGGGATCTTCTCCACCCAGGTATTGAACCCAGGTCTCCCACATAACAGGCGTATTCTTTACCAGCTGAGCCACATGGGAAGCCCTAGTTTTAATCCTATGCAAAATAATTTATTTTTTTCCTAAGAGGGAATTAATTATTGGACTGAATCATGCTACCTAGCTTTTATGCGCAGATTTCATATGTCTCCTCTATTAAGGATATTTAAAATCATGTTTAAATAGGAATATATTCATGTTAGCATATATTTTTCAAAGCATATATAGAAATTAGCCTAGATTGTCTACAGGTAGAGGTTTTTATTTAAATTTTGAAATATTTTAAAGTATGAATAAATTATATTTATAGGTATTTATCAGAGATAATTATTTTGTGCTATATATGGGATTGGTTAGTGAGTTCCAATGCTAAACTACCTGATTAATTTCTTATAAATTTTGAGTTGATTAAGGGATTTTACTTTCAAAATTAATTTGCTAATAGTAGCCTAACATATATTCATTCTTACAGTGAAATTATGAAAATTATTTGTATAAAAGGGCTTTTGAGAATATGTCATATCCAATTTTTTATTGTTTATCTCTTAGTAATGTGATAGAATCTTAATTATTTTTAATTGCCTTTTTAAAATATAAATTTATTTATTTTAATTGGAGGCTAATTACTTTACAATATTGTATTGGTTTTGCCATACATTGACATGAATCTGCCACGGGTGTACATTGCCATTAAACTATTTCATAAAAAATTCTGTACATAGAGGTTCCCCCTGCCAAAAAGTTTTTATTTATGAAATTTAAAGTTTCTTATGTGATATTTTAAACAAAGTGCCATCAGTGTAATTCATAAATATTTCTTTAGGAATACTATGAACACTGAACCTGTGTCAATCTATAAAATCTCTATGTTGAAATAAGTATTTAAACAGCCTAAATTGCTGCATTGAAATTATTTTATAAGTTCATGACTTAAAGTAGTGTAACATGTAGTATAATAACCCGAGCCTGGTGTTAAGATTTATATTTGTGATGTGTTGTCCTAAAAATGAGCTGCTCCACCCTCAGTTGTTCATAAGCCACTAAAGCAAATTCTGATACATACTCATTATATGTAATTGCTCTAAATGAAACTGTAATGATTTTAGTGGAAACAATTTGTTCATACTTTTGAACAGTGAATTTTATAGAAACAAATAGCTTCTTCAATTTTGTTTTAAGCAAACTTCTAAAGTGCTAATATTCAGAGATTCTGTCAATATGTTACCAAAAAACATTTAATTTAGCTGAATACATGTACACACCATAGTCCCCCCTACCATGGTTTCATTTTCTGTGATTTCAGTTACTCACAATCAACTGTGGTTTGAAAATATTAGATGGAAAATTCTAAAAATAAACAGTTCATAACTTTTAAATCGTGTGCCATTCTGAATAGCATGGTGAGATCTTGCGTGTTCCCACTCCAGCTGGCCTAGGACGTGAATCAGCCCTCTGTTCAGTATGTCCTTCCCTTAGTTACTTGGTAGCTGTCTTGGTTATCAGATTGGCTGTTGTGGTATTGTAGTGCATGTAATTCTTATTTTACTTAATAATGGCCCCAGAGTACAAGGGTAGTGATGCTAGGAATTCAGATATGTCAAAAGGAAGTTGTAAAGTGTCCCCTCTAAGTGAAATGGTGAAAGTTTTTGACTTAATAAGGAAAGAAAAAAAATTGTATCTTGAGGTTGCTAGGATATATGGTAAGAATGAATCTCCTATCTATGAAATTGTGAAGAAGGAAAAAGAAATTCATGCTAGTTTTACATTGCACTTCATACTACGAAAGTTATACAGTGTGTGACAAGTGCTTAGTTAAGATGGAAAAGACATTATATACAATAAGAGATTTTGAGAGAGACAGACTACATTCACTTTTGCTACAGTACTTTGTTATAATCTTCCTATTTTATTATTTGTATTTTGTTGTAATATCTTACTGTGCCTAATTTATAAATTAAACTCTGTCACAGGTATGTGTGTATGGGGGGAAGAAACATAGTATATATAGAGTTTGGAACTATTAGTGGCTTCAGGCATCCACTGGGGGGTCTTGAAACATCCCCTGTGGATAAGGGGAGGGCTACTGAACAGATTTTTTTTTTTTAACTTCCCAAATCATTGGATTAACATCATGCAATCATCCAAAATTAGGGCGGACTATTTGGATTCTCCCAATGGCTAGATGAGCTAATATAAATGACCAAAGCAGGTGTTTTTTTAATGATTTCCAAATTGCCAACTTCAAGGATGATTCTTTTATTTTCTTTAAAGGTCTTTCATAGTTTTGCAGATACTGCATCTGAAGGGGGACTGGAATTGTCTCCCTGTGTCTAGTTACCCTGCTTTAAAAGCTGCTGCCCATCACATTCAACAGCCCTCGCAGTTAAGTCTTCATTTGTGACTGAGTGTGGACCAGTGAGTGTAGAGGTGCAAATAAGTGAATTCTTAGAAGTCTCTTCAAAGAAAAGCAGCATGTGTTCCTTTATCTTAATCCTCTGTCTTGCTGCCAAAACTGTCGTATAATAGGAACTCTTGCAAATATCCAAGAAGACCAAGAGTAAACCCTAAGGAGGGCATGTTAGAAATTAAAAAGGTTTTGACTGCTTCACTACTTTTACTGCCTTTTCCTGTATTTAATTCATTGTAAATTTGGGTTTCTTTATATGAAATCAAAATTAATCCATCCTGGCCTTCAGTTCTTTATTACAATACCGTATAACACTGTTTGAATAAACTAGATTGCAATAATTCTTATGTTTAAAAGTTTTTAAAGGATAGTGTGCAGTTCACATTAGAATTGATTTTCCATTGTTAATTAATTCTACTCATTTTCCTGCTTTTATCTTTCATTGAATATTTTGTATCTGCTTAGAAAATACTGTCTTCTTTATAACTGTGTAATAGATATTTGATAAAACTCCATAATCTCCAAAATACCATTATCAAATTAATGCCATGTTTTTATATCATTCTCATAGATCTGCCTTATAAACATCTAAATAAAAATGTACTATTTAATGTGATTTAATTTCTTTTTTGAAATGTTATGTACAAATGGATTTTTCTTTCTTACTGAATAATCATTCCGGTATTGGATGGAAGCCATCTATACTTTGCTGGCTGTTTCTTTTTAGAAGCATCCAGAAAGCATTCATGTAATTGTTTTGTGTTTGGAGGGAGTTTTGTTTGCTTTTATCAAAGCAGACATGTAGAAAAACATCCATCTAATGAGATGGTATTCTTAAAAGTATTTCACTTCACTAGCATTTATTAAGTATCTTTAAACTAGGACTGAACACAGTATTCAAGCTATAGTCTATAGATCCTGATAGCAGGAACTCTGTCTTACTACTATATTCCTTTGTTGTTCAGTCGCTCAGTCGTGTCCTACTCTTTGTGATCCCATGGACTGCAGCACATCGAGCTTCCTGTCCTTCACCATCTCCTGGAGTTTGCTCAAACTCATGTCCATTGAATCAGTGATGCCACCCAACCATCTCATCCTCTGTCATCCCCTTCTCCTGCCTTCAGTCTTTCCTAGCATCAGGGTCTTTTTTAATGACCCTGATGGCCAAAGTACTGGAGCTTCAGCGTCAACATCAGTCCTTCCAATAAATATTCAGGGTTGATTTCCTTTAGGATTGACTGGTTTGATCTCCTTGCAGTCCAAGTGACTCTCAAGAGTCTTCTCAGTTTGAAAGCATCAATTCTTGGCACTCAGCCTTCTTTATGGTCCAACTCTCACATCCATACATGACTACTGGAAAAACCGTAGCTTTGACTATATGGACCTCTGTTGGCAACTGTATTTCTAGTGTCTAGTAAAATACGGTCCTGCAGAAACCAATGAGATAGTATGACTTGCCTCATTTTTACAGAAAATTATGTTATTTATCAGCCAATTTCTATGTAGCCATGCCTGCATCCTCCTGCCCACACCCTCCCCATCATCATCTCAGCTTCCTAGTTTGCCTCCTGGCCAGTGGTTAGAGCTGCCCTATGGGCCCAGAGAGGAGTCATTGCTATTGCTGTCAGTGCCACCATCACCCCCACCACACTGTCGTACTGATATTCGTGCCTGTGCACAGGATCTGTGGAGGTTCTGGCTCCCCCTGCAGCTGCCTGGAAATGTGTGGGTATTAATATCCTGAGAGTAGAGTTCAGATAAAATACAGGACACTCAATCAAATTTGAACTGCAGAGAAACAACAAATAAGTGTAATTCTGTTACAAATACTGCATGGCTTTTCACCTTTAAATCTGGCAACCCTACTTCAAGGGTGAACTTTGATCAGAGTTGAAGCATAAGAGGGTGCTAGTAGGTAAGTTCTCCCTTCATTTCCCCAGATGGACTGTTCCAAAGTTCAATAATTCACAAGGCCTCCATGAAAATATCCCAAAAGACCGAGCACTTATAACTCCATTGTTCCAAAGCTATGGCACCTCAGTAACACCTATATTTGTACATCCTCCTCCACTGCCTGCCTCACTTCCATCTTTTCCTCCCTCTGCTTAGCAGAGACAGTGCCTGCCCCCAACCAACTGGCAGAAGGGGAATGTTTCTTGTTTGTTTGTGGAAGACTCTAGGGAACCTAGGCTAGCACCCTAATTTTGGTAGTAGATTCTTCAAATGGAAAAAAAATATGAAATGATTTTTACAAAGTCAGGCATAGGGCTCTGCAGACTCAAAATCCAGATTGGTTGAGAACCTTGAGTGGATACATCTCCCAGGGATGGATTCACACTGATAAATGTACAGTGATAGATTGTTAAGTCAGAAATATCTGAGAAATACCTGGACTTCCCTGGTGGCTCAGATGGTAAAGAATCTGCCTGCAATGCAAGAGATGTGGGTTTGATCCCTGGGTTGGGAAGATCCCCTGGAGAAGGGAATGTCTACGCACTGCAGTATTCTTGTCTGGAGAACTCCATAGACAGAGGAGCCATTGAGAAATATCAATGTCCTAAAGGCAAAGAAACTGATATTGCCTCAACTAAGCACATTCTACTCTTCAATCTGTTCTTTACAAGAATTCTAATTATAGTCCAAAGGATGTCGGGATCAATTACAGGCTAAATTATGTCCCCCTAAAATTCACATTGAAGTCCTAACCCCTAGTACCTCAGAATAACTACATTTGGAGAAAGGGTCTTTAAAGAAGTAGTTAAGGTAAAATGAGGTCATAGTGGTGGGCCCTAATCCAACATGACTGGCGTCATTATAAGAACAGTAAGAGTAGATAAAGATACAGAGGGAAGACCATGTGATCACAAAGGGAGAAGCCAAGGAGAAAGGCCTCAGAATGAAACCAATCTTGGACACCTTGATCTTGGACTTCTAGCTTCCAGACTGTGAAGAAATTAAATTTCTGTTGCGTAAGCCACTTAGTTTGCTGTATTGGTTCCCACAGCCTTCAAAGACTAAAACATGGTTCATAGAATCAGAACAAGTCAAGTTAGTTACAGAAATTGGGTAATTAACATCACTAGAATAAGCTTGTCCGATTAGTCCTACTCCACAACAAAGACAGTTCTCTCCTGGGGTTACTATAACCTCCCACCATGTAAACACAATAAATAGCTTTTAGTTCTAAAAGTTCAAGAACATTTTCAGTTCATGGAACTATGAACTGGAACTACGTCATGGGGCTGAAGCTTTGATCAGATAAAAGTCACTCTTTATAAGTTAATACCATTTATTTCGTTGCCCCACTAAACATGAATAGCTCTTGCAGCTTCCTATTTAAAAATCACTTGCAATTTGGATTATTAGTACACTTCATTAGAATGGTTGACAACCAAACAATGGTTGACTTTGTTTTTATGTTCCATGTACTTATTACTTAGTATCAAATTGCATGATTCTGTTAGAAGGAGGTAATTACTTTTGTTTCTTTTTTATGCTTTGTTTCTACAGCACTCAACTTGAAAGATTTTTGAAAACAGACTTAAATTTCAGCTTGTATGTATTTTTTCTGTTACATAATTCCCCTACAGGGAACTATAATCACACTTCCCATGTGCTATAAAATTTTTCTGTTTAAAATAAATTACTCTCAGAAAGAAATAATACTTGTGTGAACATTTAGAACACTTGGCACTAGGTTATTGACTACCAGATTCATATATAATCTAAAATATTAATTAGAAATATTCTTAATTCATGCTAGTGAATAATTAAAATTTTCCTAAATATTGTTAATTAGGGTGCAAACAACTATCAAGAAAAAATCAGAAGAAGAATATTTATTTCCTAATATTACATTTAAGTTAAAAATATATTTAGCTTTCAATGTTACTTTTAAAAATGGTGCATAGTTCAAAAAATTATTAAAACTTGGAGTTAATCTTTAAGTCTACAGCAGCTTTTAAGAAATTATAATTTGTAATTCAACAGAAATGTTAAATTCTGCTGAATTGTTACCAGAGTGAAGTATTTTTATTCTCTGTGTATGTCATCTCTCATACATTTCTCTACTATTAATTTATCTTTTTGTGAAATAATTTACCATTTCGGTAGTTAGCCATTTAACCCCACATCCTTCTGGGTTCTGCTGTCATAAAAATGTCTTTAGTGTTCTTAACAGTTTTTAGAAATCGATACTAAAGAAGGATCCATGGGCCTTCCCTGGCAGAACAGTGGTTAAGACTCTGCTTCCAGTGCAGGGGTTAAGGATGCTGGGGGTGGTTAGGGTACAGTGTGGGGTTAGGGACATCAACCCTGACTTGGATGAAAACCCAGGGGTAACATTACAGTTAACCCTCTGTATCCAAGGTTCCATATCCATGGATTAAATCCACCAGTTTGTGTGGGACTGTAGTCTGTATTTATTGAAAAAAATCTGCTTGTGAGTGGAACCCACAGTTCAAACCTGTGTTCTTCAAGGATCAACTGTACATGCAAACCCTTGAACCCTACCCCTACTTACTAAAGCAGACCCTGGAAATGGGGCTCAGAAGTCTTTTAATTAGCTCTCTGGACAATTCTCATGCACATTAAGTTTTGAGAAATACTTCTCTAAACACTATGCCAAAGGCTTGGGGTGTAAAAACCTGGGTAAGTAACTTTCCTTGTTTTAAAAAATCTCAGTCTAGCAGGGAGTCTGCTGAGCCAGTAAATACCATTAAATGTGTGGAGAGTACAAAAACAGAATGACAGACAAAGCAGCACCTAAAATAGCAGAGTATACAGAGAAGGTTTCCTAGAAAAGGTCCCAGGAACTGAGCTTCATAAGGAGTTAGACATTGGAGGACAGTCACGGGTACAAAAGAAGCAAAGGTAATGCCCGAGGAAGTTTGGCACCTGTGTACAAGTGAAGTAATTCAGTCCATATGGCTTGAGCGTGGGGTGACTGAGGATTCTATTCTGGTTGCTTCTCACCTGTCAAAAGATAAAAATCATTAAAGCAAAAAGAAAAAATTGCAGTTAGATCTATTAACTTCCCAGTAATGGACTCACTGATGGAGAAAAGTCAAAAGTTTTTAAGTGCTAGAAAGGGGGAGTTCGTGGGATTTGTGCTAATTAAGGATGGGAAACTGGTACTCTGGATATGGGACAGAATGAATATATAGGTTGGTACACAACTGGTTAAAATAAAAATCCTATTGTTCATTTTTTAGAAAAACGTCTTCAGTTAAGTCCAGTTAGAAGAGTTTGGTTTCCCAGGGCCAGTGAGGTTTATGGACTCTCATCACCTTCAGTCTATTGTGCTAAATCACAAAAGTCAGCTGATATCTCCTAGGTAAGCTCACTTTAAGTGGAAAATTTTCCTTGGCGATCCCTTTTCTTCATCCTTCCTCATCTTGAGATGCCAGAATGAGCACAGAGAGGATTGCAAGTCATTGGATTATCAGCTTTCCAAGCACCATTTTAGGCTTTGGTGCCATTCTCACAGGATTCCAGTCTGTTTATCTAAGTGGTTTCAGTCTCCTCTTGATGTAGTATACTTACACAGTAATTAAGGTTACGTTAACAATACAGTTCACACACCCTTTGCACTTTCTCGGGTTAATAGCAACCTTAGACCTACTGAACCACCTCTGGGTGTGAGGCCTGAGAGGAGCTCTAAAAGCACCAATGAGTAGCTGTAAAGATTAAAAAAAAAAAAAAAAGAATGCTGAAAATGAAGCTAGGGAGTTTCAAGAAAGGGTGAGTGGTCAACAGTGTAAAATACTATAGACAAATATACACCAAGATGCTGCTGCTACTGCTGCTGCTGCGTCGATTCAGTCGTGTCTGACTCTGTGCGACCCTATAGATGGCAGCCCACCAGGCTCCCCTGTCCCTGGGATTCTCCAGGCTAGAACACTGGAGTGGGTTGCCATTTCCTTCTCCGATGCATGAAAGTGAAAAGTGAAAATGAAGTCGCTCAGTCGTGTCTGACTCTTAGTGACCCCATGGACTGCAGCCCACCAGGCTCCTCCGTCCATGGGATTTTCCAGGCAAGAGTACTGGAGTGGGGTGCCATTGCCTTCTCCGACACCAAGATGAGGACATGAAAATGTACACAGTCTTTGACCACAAGTGGTGGTAACCTCAGTAAGGGCAGTTTCCGAGGACTGGGGTTAAACAGAATTGAGGAAACAGGGACTGGAAGTGTGCAGTACTCTTTCAAAGAAACTTGGTTTCTTTGGCTGTGACTCACATCAAGTGCTGCCAAGCCCAATCTAGGTTTTCCATTTCTATTTGTAGAGCCAGAAATGTCATATAGATCATCTTGCTTATTATGTGCCAAGCACCACTTTACAAAACCATCATCTTATTCAGTCCTCTCACAGCAATCCTATTGATGAGAAAAGTGAAAAAGTTATGAGAAAAGTGGAGTTTCCAGGGGTTAACTTGCTCTGAATTCAACGATTTTACTCGAAGGCCTTCCAGCATTGTGTACAATGCTTTGGTGCTCACTAAAGTACAGAAGAGGTAAAAGGCTACGGAATGTAGGTAACACTGGTCTCTTCTTAGGGATGAGATAAACTGCTCAGCTTCCAGTATTAGCATTCTATCTTTCATCATTCCTGCATCCCACATCCACCACCGGCCCATTCTTGTTTTAAGAAGGCCCAGCGCAAACTACAAAGATTGAGACACACAAGCCAAGGTAACACTCCACCGTTACCTACTGAGGTCTTCGCCCCTCTTCCCTCTGGAACGCATGCAAACCTAGCCCCTCCAGAATTTAGGATGTAGATAAGGGTTTGGGGTAATTTGGATCCTCCGGCTTCCGTAGGAGCCCTTTTTGCAGCTTCTGGCTCCTCCCCTAGCAACGCTTTAGCTTGTTAGCAACTTGCAAGCCTGAAAGCGGCAAGGTGTGCGGGTGGGCGGCAGGGGCGGGATGCGAGTGGCGTCGCGGCAGCAGAGGCCACGGGCGGACCCCCGGGACCTTTCGCGACTCTAGCCGCTCTTGGGCGGCTTTCACTTTTCGGTAGCGGATCCTTTTTCTGTCTCGCGGCTGCGGGCACAGTGTAGGAAGGAAGGAGACGCACCCATCCCTCGCTCCACAGCCACAGCCATGTCCAGAGCGGAGGCTGCGGAGCCGGCCGAGGCCCCGGAGCCCAGCAGCAGGATCAAGTTCAGCAGCCCTCGCCAAATCCCGATAGTCGGAGTGGTGACGGAGGATGAGGAAGTGCAGGTATGGCCAGGTGTCTGTGCTTTGGAGGGTGTCAAGGACTGGGCGGGGTTTGAAATCTGGGGGCGGGAACGATGCCTGGAGGCAGCGAGAGCGGAAGTGGGGGCCCGAGTGGAAACCAGGGCAGCCCACGGGACGGAGGTTCCAAGCGCAAAGCTGATCCTTCGAACTGCGCTGCCTGCGAGGGGAGTTGGTTGTCGTCAATCAACCTGTCTGGGGACTTGTGTCTCGAGGTCCTCCTGAGTCCTCCCAGAGCGTCCCAGTAAATTGAGTAGCCGAGGTTTGGAGACTTGGCTTCGAAAAGTGTGAGGCGACGAAAGGCCTGAGAGGGAGGGAAACATTCTTAGCGAAAATTTGATTTGCATTAGGCTTTTATACGTAGAACCCTGTTATCGTGTGCTGTTCTTGATACAGGGGTAAATCCTCACGTGTTTGAATTTGCTGCTACCAAAACCTGCATCTGGAGGGGAGGAAAATACTATTAAAATTAGAAATTAAACAACATTTTTATATGAAATTGGAATCTAGTTTGGGAGGGCGTTGGAGAGAATTGGAATTGAATAGAATTGATTTTATTGTGCTCGTATATTTTGGTTTTTACTTTTTGTCATACAAAACTAATTCTAATTTCTGTTGAGAAATTTCACTTCAGAACCCTGTGGATCTGTAGCAGGGGTCTTTAGAAACTCCAAGTTGTTTGTTTCATACTAGGGTTCCATTGCTCCTCCCCAGAGAGCCATGATCAAGCCTAATATTAATGTGAATTCTACAGAGGAATCCTGCACTACCTCCTCACACTGATGGTGTGGGGCCACTCTGGGAATTCCTGTTGAGGCCTCACAATGCTCAGGCTGCGTCAGGAACCCTGTCTCCTGTGCCCACATCCTGGAGCCTTGGAGAGTTCCTTAGGAGCGGTTGGTTGACTGGGGACCTCTCCTGTGGTGGGAATAGGGTTGCACCCTCTGAAGATAGACAGACATTTAACTTATGGAGCAGCAACACTTTTGCATGAAGAGGAGCAGGTGTTGAGGGAATTTACCTAATCGATTTTGTGGAAGTAGTGCAGTCCAGGCAGGGAGAAGAATTTTGAGGAGCAACAGATGTCCTTTCACTCCCAAGGCTGCAAGGGGGCTCAACGCTACCACTGTTCTCCCAGGCACCTGGCAAAACTGAGAAGTAGGTGAATTTGGCATCTGATGGCTTTCATTCCTCCTTTACTTGGTATTACAAAAGGGGGTGGGGTGCGAAGTTATAGGAGGCAGGCAACCATGGGTTAAGAAGGAGAAAAAGGGGGAAATACTTTTAACAGACCGTTGCCAATATAGTCCACAACATATCAAGTAATGCAGAACAAGCATACCTGTGTATATATGTGTATATTTTCTCCCTTCCCTTTCCCTTTCTTTTTTTCCTTTTCTTTCATTACTATCTCTTCTTATAGAGCCTAGGATTCTTCTCCAGGTAGAAATCAGTTTGTATTGATTAAAGTTCCTACCCTGTTAATAACTGCTTCAAGAAGGCAGTTTAGCTGGGTACTGTAGATTTTCTCAATCATAATCCCCAGTGTGGAGCCTGGGACTCTTAAAAACCTCCCTCAAATGATTTTTGGCCTCGAAACCTCTGAACTAGATGCATGTAAGGTCTTTGCCATCCTCAGTGTGTCAGGTCTACTTCTCTGTCCTGTTTGCAGGGTTTCCTAATGCGTAACCTGTACTTTATCTCTACCACACAGTCTGCTTAGAGCTACCTCTGTGAGGGCAGAAACCTTCTCTGTTGTTTTTTCTGTAGTGTCCCTATTATCCCCCAGTAGCAACCAGCACAACACCTGGTACACAGGAGGGGATATTAACTGTGTGTGGAAGTGCCCCCTATTATCCCCCAGTAGCAACCAGCACAACACCTGGTACACAGGAGGGGATATTAACTGTGTGTGGAAGTGTCCCCTATTATCCCCCAGTAGCAACCAGCACAACACCTGGTACACAGCGGGGATATTAACTATGTGTGGACTGAATGTCCTCCCCTGTTTTTGGAATTTAAATCTTTCCTTTTCACCTTAGGTGAAAGGTCCTACCTTTCCACCATAAAGTATCCCCAATAGGAAGCACTTCCCATTCATTTTCACACTTACAGACCTTCTTCTCATAAATGGGTATAGTCCCCAGCCTGAATCACACAGTTTCTTACCTAATGATCTCTTGTTTTATATTTGTTACTATTTCATTAGTCTTGTTTTGTCTCTCCCATTAGCGTATGGTGCCAGAGAAGGCAATGGCACCCCACTTCAGTACTCTTGCCTGGAAGATCCCATAGATGGAGGAGCCTGGTGGGCTACAGTCCATGGGGTTGCTGAGAGTCGGACATGACTGAGCGACTTCACTTTCACTTTTCACTTTCATGCATTGGAGAAGGAAATGGCAACCCACTCCAGTGTTCTTGCCTGGAGAATCCCAGGGATGGAGGAGCCTGGTGGGCTGCCAAATATGGGGTCGCACAGAGTCGGACACGACTGAAGTGACTTAGTAGCAGTAGCATTAGCGTATGGGCTTCTTAACTGTAGGACATATATCTTAATACTTACATGTCCTTCCCCACTCAACTCTAAACTGAGAGTATATATTTAATTCTTCTTAAGTAGCTTATAAAATCTTCTGTGTTCCAGCCACACTGGCTCCCTGGCTTCTCCTCAACCATGCCAGGTGTACCCTGCCTAAGGGTCTTTGCAATTGCTGTGCCCACTGCCTGGAAGTTTTCCCCTTGATATCCATGGCGTGTTACCTTACCTCCTTCATGACTGTAGTGAAATGTTACCCACTCTCCTCTTTTACCGACAATTGCTTGAGCATCTTAGCACTGTTTACTCCCATTTCTCCAGAGCATTATTACCTTGCAGTACACTGTATAACTTATTGTCTCCCCCAAACCATATCACTTCCTTATGGAAACAGAGATTTTGTGTGTTTCATTCAATACCATGTCTTTACCACTTAGAACAATATCTAACACAGCAGTTCAATTCAGTCGCTCAGTCATGTCCAACTCTTTGCAACCCCATGAATCGCAGCACACAAGGCCTCCCTGTCCATCACCAAGTCCTGGAGTTTACCCAAACCCATGTCCATCAAGTCAGTGATGCCATCCAGCCATCTCATCCTCTGTCGTCCCCTTCTCCTCCTGCCCCCAATCCTTCCCAGCATCAGGGTCTTTTCCAATGAGTCAACTCTTCACATGAGGTGGCCAAAATATTGGAGTTTCAGCTTCAGCATCAGTCCCTCCAGTGAACACCCAGGACTGATCTCCTTTAGGATGGACTGGTTGGATCTCCTTGCAGTCCAAGGGACTCTCAAGAGTCTTCTCCAACACCACAGTTCAAAAGCATCAATTCTTCGGCACTCAGCTTTCTTCACAGTCCAACTCTCACATCCATACATGGCCGCTGGAAAAACCATAGCCTTGACTAGACGGACCTTTGTTGGCAAAGTAATATTTCTGCTTTTCAATATGCTGTCTAGGTTGGTCATAACTTTGCTTCCAAGGAGTAAGCATCTTTTAATTTCATAGCTGCAGTCACCATCTGCAGTGATTTTGGAGCCCCAAAAAATAAAGTCTGACACTGTTTCTACTGTTTCCCCATCTATCTGCCATGAAGTGATGGGACCAGATGCCATGATCTTTGTTTTCTGAATGTTGATCTTTAAGCCAATTTCTTTACTCTCCTCTTTCACTTTCATCAAGAAGCTCTTGAGTTCCTCTTCACTTTCTGCCATAAGGGTGGTGTTATCTGCATATCTGAGGTTATTGATATTTCTCCCAGCAATCTTGATTCTAGCTTGTGCTTCTTCCAGCCCAGCATTTCTCATGATGTATTCTGCATAGAAGTTAAATAAGCAGGGTGACAATATACAGCCTTGACGTACTCCTTTTCCTATTTGGAACCAGTCTGTTGTTCCATGTCCAGTTCTAACTGTTGCTTCCTGACCTGCATACAAATTTCTCAAGAGGCAGATCAGGTGGTCTGGTATTCCCATCTCTTTCAGAATTTTCCACAGTTTATTGTGATCCACACAGTCAAAGGCTTTGGCATGGTCAATAAAGCAGAAATAGATGGTTTTTTGGAACTCTCGTGCTTTTTCGATGATCCAGCGAATGTTGGCAATTTGATCTCTGGTTCCTCTGCCTTTTCTAAAACCAGCTTGAACATCTGGAATTTCATGGTTCACATATTGCTGAAGCCTGGCTTGGAGAATTTTGAGCATTACTTTACTAGCGTGTGAGATGAGTGCAATTGTGCGGTAGTTTGAGCATTCTTTGGCATTGTCTTCCTTTGGGATTGGAATGAAAACTGACCTTTTCCAGTCCTGTGGTCACTGCTGAGTTTTCCAAATTTGCTGGCATATTGACTGCAGCAGTTTGACAGCATCATCTTTCAGGATTTGATGAACAAAGCATCACTTTGTTCGTAGTGATGCTTTCTAAGACCCACTTGACTTCACATTCCAGGATGTCTGGCTCTAGGTGAGTGACCACACCATCGTGATTATCTGGGTTGTGAAGCTCTTTTTTGTACAGTTCTTCTGTGTATTCTTACCACCTCTTCTTAATATCTTCACAGCAGAGGCATACAATAATATTTGTAGGTTAAATACATTATTGTAAACAGTTGACTTGAGTGGGTGTCATGGCTGAGCTTCCTTGCCCAAATTTGTTTTCCTTCTGAGAGCCTCTGAGGACTTACACAATTTGTTGCTTGATGTCATATCCTGGCACTATCTATAATTCTTCCATGTACTGTGTACTTAAAGTGGCCTATCCCTGTTGTGGAGTAATTGCTAGAAGTAATCTCTGGGTCAACTGAGGTGTCAGACAGAGAACTAAGGTACAAAGAACCAGTGTTTCTGCATCAAACAGCCCTGCTAGCCCATACAGTCACTATGTGACCTTAATACGTTAGATCTCAGTTTCAACAACAGCGATAATGATTCTACTTTCATATTGTAGATTTGAGATATGTTAATTAACATATAAAGTACCAGAGACATAAATGGACCATAATAAATGTTAGTTCTTTCCCTGTAACTAGGTATCAAATGAGCAGGAATTTTTCCCCTTTGAAATGTTCATTGGTAAAGTGGGAAAATAAGTGCATCCTATGACTTGAAGTAACTGGAGGTGTAATTTTCTTCAAAGCAGTTAATTAAATGAGCTTTTGATCTTAAAAGATTTCGTTAAATGTTTTTATAATCTTCCATAAAATCTTGTGATGATAATCACAGTTATTTTTATATTTACATTTGTAAATTCTCTCTTGCTGCTGCATTCTGCTTGTGTGATCTTGTTTACCTAATCTCTCCCCATTATTACTTTAAGCCTGTGATTTAGAAATCTCTGCCCCAAATTTAACTCATCTCCAGCCTCAACACAAGCCTCTTCCTCCAGCGTCCCTGTTTCAACAAACAGTGCTACCGCTTATGTCATTCCTCAAGCCAGTCAGTCATCCTTACCTTTTCCTTCTCTTTCCTGCCAAATCAAATCACTTATTAGAACCTGCTGATTCTGCCTCCTTGATGCTTTTCATTCCACTTATTGTTGTGTATCCTGGTGGCCACTGCTTTAGTCAATGCCTGAAGTCACAGACTAGTCTCCCACCTCCAGTCTAGATCTTTCCAGATCAATCTGTACTCAGCAGACAGAATTATCTTTATTGTTACATTCCTCTGGTTAAAACCTGTGGAAATCAACAAAGATCACCCTAATGAGAATGAACACCGACTGTTTATGCAGAGCTTGGTGTAGAAAGAGTCAGCCAGCATTACTTATATTTGGCAGAGACTCCAAGGGAAGCTTCACTGTGAATAAAAGGGAGGCTTCTGCTTTGCTCTTGTTGACTGAATGATTGATTTGGGGAGCATACTTGGCTTTTTCTGGTTGGCCCTGAGTGGCAGATGTGGTCAAAAAATAGGGAATGTGATGATCATTGACCAAATACTGACTTTTCTGAGCCAACAGCTGCAGAGGTTGTGGTTTGACTCCCTAGGTTGCTTGCTGCAGAGGTTGGAGGACAGAGTTCTGTTACCAAGTAAAATCTGGCCATTGCCTATTTTAATATCCAGTCTCTCAAACCATTCAATATCTTCTGATGAGCCTTATCATAGTATATACAAGGCCACCTGTAAAATGGTGTTAATAGTATCTACCTCACAGAATTCAGTTAGTAAATATTTAAAGAGCTTACAACTGTACCATTGTTGTTATTATCACTAAGATTAGTATTCATGATTTGACCTCTGCTTACCTTATCAGCAGCATCTGTAGCTTCTATCCCTTGCACTATCCTCTCCTACCTTTTGACTCACCAATCCTCTAAATGCCATGTTTTTCTTGTCTCCAGGCCTTAACACATGCTACTCCCTTTGCTCCATCTCTCAAACCTTCAGTTTATCTCACAAATCCTGTTCAATCTCACTCTGCCTGCAGATTGCTTCTTTCAGAAGCTGTCCCAGATTCCCATCCCTCCTCCCCATGCCATTCTGTCCCTCTCTGTATAGTTCTGGAACACACCTCTCAACATTCATGAACCATTTTGTAGCATGTTACCTATATTACCTATATCTCATGCCAGATTTGATAGATGCTTGAAGTCAGGACAGATGTGTTCCCCACACCTACCATTTCTGAAATGTAGAAGCTACTTATAAATATTTATAAATGGAAGAAAAGGCTAAGGGAAGGAGGGAGAAATCTTAAAAATATAACATTTGTCATGCAAATAAAACTCTGAGTAACACGAAGTGATAATATAAAATAAATTTAAGATAATATAAGTTAAATCTATGCCTTAATCTTTACCTACCTGGTCATTTAGGGGGAAAAATTCTGATAATAATACAGATTTTAAAAATAAAATTCTGCACTGACATTTCATTTCAATATCTTTTCCAACCCACAAAACCAATATTGCAGAAAATCAGAAAATAAAAATTCACTGTACATTTTTATTTCTCTGAGAATGCAGGGAGAAAAAAGGACAACTGAGGTGGCGGCAGATGGCACTGTTAAAACTCCAAATCTTAAAAGGCAAAATTCTATTTATCAAAAAATTTTTAACAGTAAATTTAATAATTTAAGCAATTTAATAGTAAGATGTAACACTGTTAATGATAATCATAATACCTAGGATAAATAAGTATATAGTACACCTTTTTTGATAATTTTTAAAATGAAAATCATATTAAGTAAACTCAGGGACTTATTCTGCAGACAAAGTTAGAACACTTAACTGAAAATTGTATTTGACATTTCTTAAGATCAGAACATATTAGTTTGTAATTGTGAAAGGAAAGGAAATTCTAGACCTAGGAGGCAATGAAATAATGACTATGTAGAAATATGGAAATGTATGTATTATAGACTTAAAAATCAGAATATAAAATAGTGTTAGCAGTAAATGAAATTATGTTTTTATATGTGGAAGCAAAAACAGAAAATAAAATATAAGTAAATATATAAAACAGAAAATAGTATATAAAAATAATAAGATGTATTTTGATGATAAGAATGGAGGCGACACATGAACTGTGTCTCAAAGGACCTGTGAGGGTTAACCAAGGAGACGGATAGGATCGTAACAACAATGAAAACAGAGGAGGGGGAAGGGCATTAGTGGAGTCACTGAATGATTTAGATGTGTTGTGTTCAGATTTGAGTTTTATTGTTCTGACCAGAGGGGTAGAGGACAGTGTTGAAGGGTGCAAGACTAGAGGTAGGGAGAACAAATAGCAGGAAGGCTTCACAACTGAGTGAGAAATAAGAACTGAATAAATCATTAAGCTGGAGTGGGCCAACTACCATAAAACTCTTCGAGGAAAACATAGGCAGAACACTCTTTGACATACATCAAAACAAGATCTTTTTCGATCCACCACCTAAAGTAATGAAAATAAAAATAAACAAATGGGACCTAATTAAACTTAAAAGCTTTTGCACAGCAAAAGAAGCCATAAACAAAACAAAAAGACAACCCTTAGAATGGGAGAAAATATTTGCAAACAAAGCAACTGACAAGGAACTAATCTCCAAAATATACAAACAGCTCATGCAGCTCAATATCAAAAAACGACCCAATCAAAACATGGGTGGAAGATCTAAATAGACATTTCCCAAAGATGGCCAAAAAAAACACATGCAAAGATGCTCAACATCAGTAATTATTAGAGAAATGCAAATCAAAAACTACAAGGAGATATCATCGCACACCAGTCAGAATGGCCGTCATCAAAAAATTGATAATAAATGCTGGAGAAAAGAGAAACCCTGTTACACTGTTGGTGGGAGTGTCAATTGGTACAGCCACTATGGAGAACAGTATGGAGGTTTCCTAAAAAACTAAAAATAGAGCTACCATATGAGCCAGAAATCCTACTCCTCGGCATATATCCCGAGAAACCCATAATTTGAAAGGATACAGCATCCTGATGTTTATGGCAGCACTCTTTACAACAGCCAGGACACGGAAGCAACCTGAATGTCCATTGACAGATGAATGGATAAAGAAAATGTGGTACATATATACAGTGGAATATCACTCAGCCATAATATGAACAAAACAATGCCATCATTGTAAAGCATCTCTATTCCAATAAAAAAATTTTTTTAAATGATGGAGTGGGCTCAATAAATCTTTAAGATGTAAAATCTGTAGAACTTGGCAGTTCCTGTTTTCTAATATGGGTGATGTAAGAGTGCTGGGAAAAGGGATACCTAGTTCAGGAAGGTGGTCTCCTACCTGTAGTTTAGAAGCTAGTCTTAGGTATATCTGCATAGACAAACTCAGTGTATACGATGTGTATCCATGAAATGTGTAATATGTATGAAATCACTTTATTTCTCAAGGCATGGAAGTGCTGTTATTCCAGATGCTCTCTTGGGCCTTTTGGAACTATTGAAATTTAAAGACATTGAGACTCTAAAATAATACCAAAATTCAGAGGGTATTTTTTTTTTAACTCCAAAATTTATTTACTCCTATAAGTCTCAGCTGCTTTTCATTCTCCCCTCACTCTCTTTTTGTCATAAGGTATTTTTAAGTTGCTAAGAGATAATACCATATAAAAATAATGTGTTTGATGTGATTTCTTGATTCTCATGATACAGAATACTGTGAATTGTGTTTTTAGGGTGCCTTCAAGTCTATGGACCTAAATCGTGTCATCAAACTCTTCGAAGAGACTGGTAAAGTAAGCTTTGGGAGAAAATTTCTCCATTTCACTTAGAAACTGTGATTACCCTGAAAGGTAATATGTACTCCCCTAAATATAAGTCCCATTTCTCCTTTCATTGACAACATTTCAAACAGTATATGTCTTCTGTTTAAATTTAGTATGAATATATTTAACCTGGTAGGTACATATATATGAATATAATATATACATATGTTATACGGGTGAATATAAACAGAAATCATAAGAGTATATTTGACTCATCTAGCCTTTGTTCATGCTTATTACCAAGTAGGATGTGGGCGCAAGGGTAGGAAACATGTATCATGATATAGTACTTAAAAATTTTCTGATATGAAATTAGGATATATACATACTCATACACAGTCATAAGTAATTTATTTTGAGAGAACTCTCATACAGAATGTAATGGAAATAAAGATACAAGACTCAAAACTGAGAGTTTAGGCTTTGGCAGAAAGGATAATAAATGCATGTGCATACATGTTTATAGGACACTCTGCTGATGTTACTCAAGAATTGACTGAATGCCTAAAAAGTCAGTATACACTAGAAAATTATTACAGGATGAAGATTGCATGCTTTCAGTATGTGGGAAGTAGGCTGACCATCGTATCAAAACAATGTCCTGTGATTAACAGGTGCAAAAATTTAGTCATTGTCGTAACATTTTTTAGTTTCTATACTTTTACATAGAAAGAAAAAACACAATAAAAATAATGCCTTTTATAAGAATAATTTCTTTTGTTGGCTCTGATTGTTGTGAAAGTTATTTTTAATTGTGAATATATCTACAGTTTTTAAAAAAGGAAACCCAACTACATAGAGCTCTTAATAGCTTGTTAATTAAGGGTAGCCAAAATATGTGTGTGTGTGTATGTTTTGTTTAAATTGACTGAAGATGTTTAGTTTGAGCCATTATATTCGGTGTATTTTAGGTTAAAAATACAACTTCTGGAGTCAGATGGTCAAAACTGACTTCATACATCACCGGTTATTAGCTGTATGATTTGGAGTAATTAGTGTTTCAACTGAGTTTCCTGTTCCAAAAAAGAAGGGTAATAAAAATACCCTCCTAATAAGGTTATTTTGAAGATTAATGAAATGATATCTATCTATATTGCCTAAATGGTATTTGGCATAGAAAAATGCTCAACATACTTCAAGTATTATTAATATTTCTGGAAACAGTTACTGCTTTTATATTAATCTAGTTTTGATTTGCAATTTCCTATTTGAATATATAGTTTATTTTTACCTTCACTATTTTAGGGAGCATTTTATAATGCTTACATTATAATAAAGTAATTTAAGAATTACCTGATAATGTGTCTTTCTTCTTACATTAAGAATTACCTGATAATGTGTCTTTCTTCTTACATTAAGGGAAAATTTTAAAAATCTCAACAGAATAACACAAAACAACTAAAATAGATAATTTGTTTCAGGATGATTTGGAAGAAAGACAACTTAAATCTGTCAAGAAATTGGTGCAGTGTTATCAAAATGGATTTGTATCCTTTACTTATATGTGTATGTTTGTTTCCTTTATCCTAAAATGGGAGAATTTTTATTAGGAAACATGTTAGTTTCCCATTGCTGCTGTAACAAATTACCACAGACTCAGTGCCTTAAAACCACATACATTTTTTGTTTTATAGTCTGGAAGTCTCACTGGGCTCAAGGAGAGGTGTTGGCAGGGCTGGTTCCTTCTGAAGGCTCAAGGGGAGACGCCATTCCTTGCCTTTGTCAGCTTCTATTAGCAGCCAGCATTCCTTGGCTTCCTGGGCCCTTCCCAAGAGGTAGCAAAGGACCACCCCTCTCACCTCTACTTTTGTCATCACTTCTCTGACCCTCTCCTGCCTCTCCTTTCCTTATAAGGACCCTGTGATTGTATTTGGCCTACCTGGATAATCGTGGAAAACTTTCCCATCTCAAGGCTTTTAATCACATCAGAAAATTCCCTTTGCCATATAGTAAGAAAGGTAACATTCACAGGTTCTAGGGGTTAGGATGTAGATAACATTGTTGCTGCTACTGCTGCTGTTGCTAAGTCACTTCAGTCTTGTCCGTGACCCCATAGACGGCAGCCCCCAGGCTCTCCCGTCCCTGGGATTCTCCAGGCAAGAACACTGGAGTGGGTTGCCATTTCCTTCTCCAATGCATGAAAGTGAAAAGTGAAAGTGAAGACGGTCAGTCATGTCTGACTCTTAGCGACCCCATGGACTGCAGCCTACCAGGCTCCTCCATCCATGGGATTTTCCAGGCAAGAGTACTGGACTGGGGTGCCATTGCCTTCTCCGAGATATCATTGAACAGGCCATTATTCTGTTTACCACAGAAAATATCTAACATTTTATGTCTTTTAAAAAATTATATTTTTACCAGATAATATAAAGCGGAAGAAACAGTATAATGCAACATTAACTGTGTAGTGTCAGTTTCTATAGACTCAGAGAGACAGTAGATGTAGTTAGGAGGGACAAGTCAAAGTCCTGTTTCTACCAATTTACTTGAGTATTTGCACTGTTGATAAACTTTTTAATTTTTTCACCCTTATGAAACAGGGATAATAGCTCCTCATGAGGTCACAAGGAAGACTAGATAACACACCAGCATTGCTTGATAATCTTCAAAACATTCTATAAATGTGTTATTCCCAATGAATATACCCCCATGAATATATAGAGACTAGTGTGTTTCAAAACTATGTGTGATTCAGAACCAGTTTGCTGCCAGGGGGTTGTTTTCTTTTTTAATCTTTGCATATACATGGTATTATAAAATACAATAGAATTGTCACAGGAAACTCACTTTCTATAGTTATTTTTCCATAGACTGGTAACATACAGTTCCAGAACTGGCATGGTCCACAACTACAATTACAGTAGTATTGATCTAAATAAACTTTAACAGTTGTCCAACCAGGTTTAAAGGAAATACCAGTCTCTAATGTAGCTTAATATTTCAAAACATCGTAAGCCTCCCATTTAGAGAAATGTGCCTTATAATTTTCTCTAACTCTTTTCTCACCTTATTTTAGCCTTGTTTTATATGGATTTGTTTGGTCAGTCAGCTACTGAGGGCTTGTGGCTATCAAGCATTGTTTACTGGTAGCCGAGAAAGTGTACTAGCACGTGATTTCTTTTCCTATCTTAACCTGGTAACTCAACACCTCCATTGTTTTTTCTTCTTCAGGCCAGAGAGCTGGTGGCAAACGGCTCTGTTTCTGAATGTCTTTAGTAATCTGACTTTAGACTTTATAAAACATAAAGCAAGGATAGGTTAGAGAGGTAGCTTAGTCATTTCCCTAGGAAGTTAATGGAAGTTTGTATTTCTAATACATCCAGTTCTCCTGTCTTTTTCAGAGAAGCTCCTAGAAAGAGACTAGAAGTGATCAGATTCAGTCAAGAAATACAAGTCACAGTTACCACGTCCCCTTAACTATTAAAAAAGTGAAATTTGTTTATGTATCAATTGGGTTTTTTAAACAGATAAAATAAAAGTTGCTTTTACCTGAAAGTCTAGAAGGGTACATTTTGCTTTCATAAACTAGTCTTAAATAAAATTTCAACCAATATAAACCTTAAAAACAAGAAAAGGCAACTGAATAATGTTAATAAAATAATGCAGGAAAGTAAGGTAGGTTTGGTTTGGTTATTCCTGAGCAATGTATGTTTTATATTTGGGTGGAGATGAAGGATATAATTGAGCCATTAAGTTATTTTTTTTCAAAGTGTTATTACTCATTGCCAATAATAAGTTATTGCTCAACTGAGTATGTGATGTGGTAGTTGGTAATCAGATTCTAAAGATGTGGTGAGAAGAGAAAAAATATTTTGAATAAGAGGTTACTGAGACAGTTAAATAATATTCCTTTAAAAAACTGGTTCTGTTTTTCTCTTTACACTTCAAAATTAGTGTAATTAAAGTAGGGTCAACCATGTTTAACGAAATAGATGGAGTTCTATAGACTTTCTTGATAGAAATACTGTACAGAATATGTTAATAAAAATCTTAATTTTATTTCTTAACTAACAATATTAAAGCCCTTAAGGGATTTAGCACAGATATTTAAAATTCTGAATCTGTGTGCAGAAAAAATTAAAACACAGCCCCATTTTATAGAACCTGCATATAATATCATAAAATTATGTGGGTAAGTTTTTAAACTTTATTTTATATTAGCACGCATGCAGTATTTTATGTTTTATCTTACAAAGACATTATGCTTTATGGTGTAGCAAAGCAATATAGAACTCAGGAAGCTTCACTTGATCACTTGATTCCAGCAGCTGATATCTCAAAGGTAGTCCATTTTACTGTAGTCTGAGATTGCTGGCCACAAGAACTTAAACTGCAAGTATATTAAAGTGTTTTCTCATAATAAGTTACCTCAAGTGAATGAGAAATGTGAGATGTAAATGAGAGGTTATAGTATTTTTAGAGAATCCTTGAGAAAATTTATGGATAATACTAATTTCTGTCTAGTTTTTTCTATCTCTTTAAAATATTTGACTCTCAAAGATATGAGAGTCAAAATGTTTTATTTGATCTTCCAAATTTGAATAAAGAAGGATTTATCACCAAATTATTTGGGGGATTATTTTTCAAAATGTAGATTAGAGATCAGAATTATAAAATTTATATATTCCATCCTCTGTACTATTGTTTCAGCAACCATTTGGGGGAACAGCCATATAGTTGCTAATCAAGATGTATATTAAAATACATATTCCCAGTTTTCAATATAATACAGTAGAGGAAATTTCTTTAAAAAGAGATAAACTTTTTGACAATTGAACCTTCTAAACCTTTCTACCAATTTAACTTTAAAAAGTTTCTTTTAATTATAAATAATAGTATTTATACATAGTAAGTATATCTCTCACTTTTAGATTTAGTAGCAATAATATTTCCAATTTTCCTACTAAGTTCATTTAAGTTTTTTGATACCTGAACAAATGATTGAAAATACTTTATTGAAAGTCCTTACCATGCCTTTTTAATAGAGACCATGGAAAATAAAGAAATAAATTATTGCTCTAATGCTGTCAAGGAACTGTAATACACTAATTGGAAATTATTTTTATATTGATGTGAGATAATATTATGTAAAATAGTTTCAGATTTTGAGGCCATGCAATCTTGTTCACAAGCATTACTTTCCGTATCAGTGTTACTTGAGCACTCCACCAAGAATTGGTTCTTTAGGAAAGCTGTAACTGAATGTTTCATTGCATAATATGAGAAATCTTTAGAGATGCACTCTTCACTTACCTTCATAGTTCATAATTGTCCACATTCTTTTTTAAAAGTTTCCTAATTTCTCCTTTTATCATGCACTTTTCCATACCATACCCTCACTTGATTCCCTTTTCAGGTCATTTTGGGGATATAAAAACATTGAAAATTTAAAAAGTAAAATCAAGCCCTTCTGTTTTGGCCTCTAAGTAATTCATTTTTCTCAGTGCATCAGAAGCATAATGCTTACTTTTTTCATAACCTTTTTGGTGGGAAACTTTTCTGATGCTTTATCCTTTAGTTGTTTTCTTTGGTAATAAAAGGAAAAAAATATGACAAGAAGAATTCATTTTAGAGTTTTTCACTTTAGAGATTCAACAATGAGCTGGGTGTCAAGTAGTAAATTACTTGAAATGAAAAATTCTAGAAATGACACCTAAAAATACTAGAAATGAACCTTGATGACATTTATAAAATTTTCCTTTTCATAGTTTAACCTTGAAATATCTTTTAATTCTAATTGGTATATATATATATATATATATATATATATATATATCCATATGTGATAGTTCCCAGTGCTGTTTTTCAACCACTTGGTTAATTTTTCTTGAAAAATATGATTTAAAAGTACTATATATATAAGATATATATAGTACTTTAATATTATATACGTAATATTAATATATATAATATTATATTATACATTATAATTATATAATATATTTATATTATAATATATAATATATATAAATATATAGTCTATATATAATATAATAATTACATAACATATTATAATATTATAATATGTAATATATTATATATACTTATATATATAAAATATATATAGTGCTTTAATATTAAAGATATTAAATATCTTTAAATAGCATATAAAGTTCAAATTTTGAACTCCTGAAGTGCCGAAATAGTTGGTATTTTTTATTTAGGAAATTACTTTTATCTCTCTGACAGACTAATGACGTAGGTTCAAGTGCCCTATCTTTTCTGATTTGTGAATCAATAAATTATTTTCAAATAACTTTGGTTATGTTGGTGTGAAATATGATTCAAATATAATTAATATTTGTTAAATTGAATTCTTTAGTGTCTCAAAAAGTATATTTGTTATTTTGTGGATGGTAACTAATCCAATTAATAAGGAAAAAGTCACTAACCCTTAAGAACAAATAGACCATAGATATATTAACTGGAGTTTCAAAACTTCAGGAAGAAAAATCCCTAAACAGCCTTTAAGCTATAGGTAAAACTAGACCTGTGATTTGTATCAGCTTTTCTAGTGTACTCCTAATTTTGATAGAAGTACAGATATAGTATTATCTTACCCTCAGAGAGGAAAGAGGATTCTTAAGTTTTGTATTTATGTAGTATTGCGAGATGGCTTTCTTAACTCTTGGCTTTTATGTCCATCTCTCTTCATTTTTATAAACCAATTTTATTTTGTTTTATTTTGGTCAGCTGGTTAGAAAAACAAATTTTTTTTGGTAGTTAATTCTCCAGGACTAAAGAAACAGGTTATTTATCCTCATTTTAATCTTTAGAAGAGAAATTTTCCTCTGTTTTGCAAATGATGCTTCAGTGAAGGACTTCATTAAACATAACTCATATATTGTTCATTCTTATTGAAGCTTGCCATTTTTGAAAAAGAAAGCATCAGATGAAATAACATATGCTGAAGATACTGCTAATTCAATTGGACTTTTGGGTGAGTTAAGATGATTGGGCCACTGACAAGAAGGAAATATCTCTTTCACTAAGTTTCACTAAGAATACTCCTTCTCTTTTCTTGTTTTCTGGTTGCAGATTAATCATAGTGTGCTTGGTGATATTTTTGTATTATCTTCCACTCAGGTGTTTCATGATACCAACAGGATTTTTTGTTCCTTAATTATAAGGACTGGCAGATACTTCTTTGTGCTTATATGTCTTGATGTTATGTATTTAGTTTGTTGAAATGTTTAACATTTTTTTGTGTGTAAATCAGAAGTACATGTTCCTCTCAGTAATCACAGAAATGTTTTCATCTTTGAACTCTAATAACTGCTTGAATCTAATTGATTGCTGGAATTGATTGAGGGCCCAATTATTTATTAAATAATTTAAGATCATAAAATGCTGGAATATTGGGAACTTTAATATAATATACATAAAGATGCCTGTGTTTTATATACAAAAATATAAAAAAATCACAGGCAGTTGTTTATATTTGGCTTATAGCTCAATTTTATAGAGAAAGAAAATAATAGAAATAAGATAAAACACTATGGCTCCTTGAATCAGCCCGAGACATGACAGCATGTTCCCAAAACAAATCCTAAATTAAATTTATGCTTATTAATTTAGTTTTTGTTTATATAGTAGAAACAAAAGAAATACAAATTATAAGTAAGTATTTACTGAATATTTATGTTCCTAACATTATATTCCATATTGAAAGATGACAGAAACTAGTAAAGTACTAGTATCATTTAAAATTTTTAACATAGACACTAACACTTTTATGTCTAAATAAAGTTTCATAGTCTTCATCTGTAGATACTTTGGGAGGAATTATTGTGGCCTACAGTGGGTGAAGAAGGATATTAGAATAAACATGGGGAGTTAGATAAGATGACCTTAAGGAACAGGCAGGTTGGAAACTAATGGGAAACTTTAATTCTATGAATCTCTATCATCAATAGAAATTTACAGTGAGAAGCCAACCCGGAAGAGGATATGATAGTTATTAACAGATTAAAATGTGTAGATTTGGTTTGGTTGATAACATTTAAAAACTCTCTGTTGCCCTTATTACTTTTAAATATGCATTTGTATAATAAATACATAGCCCTTTCTTACTGTGTCAGTCTGCTGTTTGTTGAATGCCTGCCCACAGAGCATGTTATTGCCTCATTTGAGGGCAATATGAACTCTTAGCTAAAAAATGAACTCCTTTCACTGATTACTTACAATAAGTACTGCTGTTCTGTCCTTTATTAATTGCTGGAAACATGAGTTGAAACTAAATTGTAATACAAAGTTTTGAAAAAAGGATATTCATTTTAACTAATAATTTCCAGTTTCTACTTGTGCTGTTTATAAAAGTGAATTATATTACTTTTTCTCCTAAATAATAGATATTTTTCCACTTAACAGCAGGATTCTGGAAACACGAAGGAAAAAGTTGGTACTCCGCCCTGAGATTATAAAACAGGAAACC
The DNA here is from genome assembly GCF_055505025.1 of Bos grunniens. Lineage (NCBI taxonomy): Eukaryota > Metazoa > Chordata > Mammalia > Artiodactyla > Bovidae > Bos > Bos grunniens. The sequence goes on along the minus strand of NC_141168.1, from coordinate 45,785,046 downwards.
ATGAAAGATGATCTGAACTTACAGGAACTAAAATGATAGTGAAACAGACAAGAAACCTTAGCATTTCCCATAAACTTGGTTTGGGTAATTTTGTTGGAAAAGTTTAGTTGTTCCTATTGCCTAATTTGTTTCAAAACATAGTTTTCAACCACAAAGGAGGGTCCCCCAAAATTAAGAGAATAATCTTGAGCCTGTCTTTTTTTTTTCTCCAGTGTTAGTTTTTGCAGATAGATTCTCCTAAAGCTAGGCTGTCTCCTTCATGCTCCCTCCTCCTGTCCACTTGCTTACCCACTCACTGACTACCCTCAGAGATAAACATTATGCAGGACCTAATGCAAAACACAGATCTTCAAGGGACATCTAATTATCTCTTTCCCTCAGAGAATCCAAGCAGATCTTTTTCCATCCTGAAGCTGATACTCCTGACTGCAGTTGTTCTGCAGGTGCCCAGAAGGCATGGATCATTTTCAGAATCCCACTGATCATTTTCAGATTCTCTTAGGGATCATACATGGAGGACTTCGCCAGAGCAAATGCAATCCAGTTTGAAGTATAGGCTAAAGCCAATTCAGAAGTTGTTTAGATATGACTGAAAAGGAATCTTCCCTATCCTCCATCCCTGCCACAATAACTTGAACATAAAATTATTACCAGCAGGACAAAGACTGCCTAGAAACACTATCTTCCAGTCTGTCACTAAACTGAGGGGGCAGAGCTCAGCTGGAACTTTTCTAAGCAAAGGATACATTATTAGAGGCAATAGATTACTGGCTGTCTATCTAGGGAGGAAAACTCTCAGCCCTTTTCTAAGGCTAACTCATTTAATTCTCACAGCAATCTTTAAAGTAGTAACTATTTCTATACCAATTTATGGATGAGAAAACTGAGACACAAGTTTATACAAGTAGTAGGATGGCAGAAAGTGAAGAGGAACTAAAAAGCCTCTTGATGAAAGAGGAGAGTGAAAATTTTGTTTAAAGCTCAACATTCAGAAAACGAAGATCATGGCATCTGGTCCCGTCACTTCATGGCAAATAAATGGGGAAACAGTGGAAACAGTGTCAGACTTTATTTTTTTGGGCTCCAAAATCACTGCAGATGGTGACTACAGCCATGAAATTAAGAGACGCTTACTCCTTGGAAGGAAAGTTATGGCCAACCTAGATAGCATATTAAAAAGCAGAGACATTACTTTGCCAACAAAGGTCCATCTAGTCAAGGCTATGGTTTTTCCAGTGGCCGTGTATGGATGTGAGAGTTGGACTGTGAAGAAAGCTGAGCGCCAAAGAATTGATGCTTTTGAACTGTGGTGTTGAAGACTCTTGAGAGTCCCTTGGACTGCAAGGAGATCCAACCAGTCCATCCTAAAGGAGATCAATCCTGGGTGTTCTTTGGAAGGACTGATGCTAAAACTGAAACTCCAGTACTTTGGCCACCTCATGGGAAGAGTTGACTCATTGGAAAAGACTCTGATGCTGAGAGGGATTGGGACAGGAGAAGGGGACAACAGAGGATGAGATGGCTGGATGGCATCACCAACTCGATGGACATGAGTTTGGGTGAACTCCGGGAGTTGATGATGGACAGGGAGGCCTGGCATGCTGTGATTCATGGGGTCGCAAAGAGTTGGACACGACTGAGACACTGAACTGAACTGAACTGAAGTGGTCAAGCAGGATTTAATCTTAGGCAATCTTGTTCTAGCTGCTAAATACCATTCTTTTCTTCTTGGGAAGGAAAGGCTGAGTTGATTGTTGGCCAAGTGGTACAAGGATAGATAGGGTGTTTTGTGTGTGTGTGTGTATGTGTGTATGTATTTAAAATTACATGATCCAGTTTGAATCTCTGATGATGATATTTTAATAATCATGTTACTAACACTTTATCCTTAAAACTGTAAATAAACATATGTCATTGTTATTAAATAGCATTCATTCATCTTTCTGACAGGTGACTTAATGAAAATACAAAATTCTGAATTGAGGATTCAAATTTGTAAGTGTATTATTGACTTTTATCATGCAGAACCACCAAAAAAGCATATTACAGGTAAAGTTTTCAATACTGTTTCAGTAATAACTTGTGTCTTTATAAAACAGAACATTCTCATTTCTCTTTGAACTTGTAAAGACAGAGCGGGGATCATAAATGCAACACATCAAAAACAGTCTATTTTGGCAGTCTCAAGCTCTTCAGTCATTTTAAACAAAAAAATTATGTTTTTCTCAACTTTAGATATTCTGATGTTAAATATTTATAACAGAATTTTTAAGGTTAAACCCAAACTAGTTTAATTATAATTATTACTATTAATGTAATTTAATACTGTTGATAATATTATTATTTTCTAACATTTATAATGTTAGATCCCCAAAGCTAATACCATTCTCCACCACTTCTGGAAAAAGAATTCTGCATGTTACAGCTAAGGGATCTTAATATATAATGATAAAATGAGTCACACTGAAATGGGTAGTATCAAGACAGGGGGCACTTGCAATATGGAGGATATAATGTTACTTTAGGATATATTTCCTACCTTCATAGTTTCCATAATTTATAATCAGTTTAGGAAAGGAGAGAAGATATAAAATACATTTTAAAGTTCTCTTTTCCTTAAGATAGGTGAAAATAAGACTCTGGTAGGAAAAAAAGATTACTTAGAATAGGGGAAAATGGGAAGACATCTGAAGTGAAGAAATGAGTAGAGAGATTATTAACTCTCAGATTCGAGATATCAATGAGATAAACAGGAGGAAGTGTTTGATAGATAGTAGACACTGCATACTAATGGAAATACAGGTTTGGAATTCACCCAAATAGAGATGAAAATTGAAACCATCTGGATGCTTGAGTTTTTCCCAGGAGATAAAACACATACATGGGAAAGAACCAAGAATAACAGCATGGAGAGGGCCCATACTGAGATCCAGGGGGAAATAAACGATCCAAAGAAATTGGCAGTGACAGAAGGTTCAAAGTGGAGGATGAAAAGCAAAAGATCGTCATGTCTTGTATGCCAGTGAATAAAATATTTGATGAAGGAAGTAGTAGTCCTAATGTCAAATACTGTAGAGGCTTCTGTAATTGAAGAGTCAAAGTACCAATTGATGTGATATCTGGAAAACTCTAGTACATCTTTGGTGGAACTATTGCCATAAATAGAACAGATACAAGACCAAAGAATGAAAGGATTGTGAGAATAGAGGCAGTGAATGCAGACTTATATATTAAGATCAGATGGAGAAGAAAAAGAAGGAAGATGGAGAACAACTCAACTGGTAGCAAAATCAAAGAAGATATTTGGTTTCATTCATAATTTTTTGGATAGGGGAAAACTTCTTTTTCCCCTATAGGCAGAGAAACAAGAAGCTAGTATGTGGAAAATGAGAGGAAGAAATTCCCAAAGCATGAGAGGATGGAATTAAGAGTACAAGCATAAGGTTAACCTAGGCAATATATACACTGTCTTTTTAAGATAGAAAAAAAAGGAAACAAATGATGTATAAGATAAGACAGAGGAGTTAAGGTACAGAAAAGTGAGGCTGATCTTAATTTAACCAGGCTCTGAATATTGGAAACCTTAGGCAGTGCTCTCAGTAGCTGTCACACAGTTGGTTTCAGGTGATGGCATGGCTGGATATCTGGGACCACAGCTGAGAAGTCATCAGTAGGGCAATTGTATGAGACATATCCCTGGGGACAGGAATCAGGTTCATGAGCCTTAATATTACAATATCCTTCTATATAAATGTAAACTAAATATATAAAGATACAGTAAGCATGAAGTACAGGCATGCAACCAGGCTATTATGCAAATAAAACCATGATTTGCGAAAATATTTTATAGAATGAGAAAAGGCTTACAATAAAATGTTTAGCGGCTACAATTGAACATAAAATTCTACATACAGTGTATTGTTAAAATTATATGATATATTAAAAATATCAGTACTATAAGAAATATACCAGAATGTTAAGGTTGTTATCTCTGAATGATGAAATTATGCAACTTTTGGTTTCCTCTTTATACTTTTTATATACCTAAAGTGAGTAGCTAGGGCATACCATAGAGAACCCATCATAGCAAAGGACAGGGCCGTGTCCGGGGCTAAAGATCAAATGCATAAAGATGAAATAACAGATGTCTCAGAACCATGGCAAAGAATCTAGTTGGTCTCAAAAGTCAAGAAATCAGGGAGGTAGATAGTATATCACTACGAGAGAAAATAGCTGCATCTCAAGTAAGCAGGTACCCTCTGCTGTGTATTTAATCTCTCTTGAGTTGAGAGATTGTTGGGCAACCACCTGTGCAGCTGTGTCAAAGGAGAGGTGGTGGTGTTGCTCATGGGGGCTATTATCACCAAGAATCATACTTCCTTAAAATACCATTACATTTCACTAGCATTTATCAGAATAGCATTATATTTTCATTGCCAAATTACATTACCAAATTGCATAATTGTGGTTCCTTGAAAGCACTAAAGTCGTGAATTGACTTGAATATGAATACATTTAGTATCTGTAATTGTGCCATTTTCATTTATGGAAAAGTATATCTAGAGACAAGAAATAATGTTCATTTTAGCATTTAAGATATGTCTCTAAAACTGTGGTCCTATTTCAAATTCTACACTAGGGATCAGCAAACTATGGATCCTGAGCCAAAACCAGCCCTCTGTAAATAAACTTTTATTGGAACACAGCCATGCCCACTTATTTTTATACAGTTTATACCTGCTTTCGTGCTATGGTAGCAGTGTTGAATATTTGAAAGAGAAACCTTATAGGCTGCAAAACCTAAGATACTTATTACCTGGCCTATTATAGAGTAAATTTGCCTGCCCCATGCTATCCCATTTTAAAATGCCATATCAGTTCAGTTCCGTTGCTCGGTTGTTTCCGACCCTTTGCCATATACTTTAAAAAAATTTTTGTTGTTGTTGTTGCTGTTTAGTGATAAATTACTCATTTGTTTGTTTAATGTAGATGATTTCTATGTGAAATAATTGCACATATTATTCACTAATTGTTGTTAGGTTACCAGCAGGCTAGTTCCTCATATAAGATTAAAATGGCTGAAGTTGGAGAACTGGCAAAAACAATGATCCAGTCATTGGAGTTGCTTGAAAATCAACTTGTTGAGAAACTTTGGGTACTTAAAGCTCTGCAACATCTCTCAACTTCTGGTTTGTATATTACGTACATAACTGAACACTTCATTCTCAACTATTTTTGTTTTTATCTAATAATGTCGAGTCTATAAAACAATTTTAGAATTTATTTTCAGAAGTTAATTGTACTTTAATGGTGAAAGCACAAGCAGCCAGTGGAATCTGTGCTCACCTCAATGACCCAGATCCCTCTGGACAACTTTTATTTCGTTCATCTGAAATACTTTGGAACTTACTGGAAAAATCTTCAAAAGAAGAAATCATACAACAGCTTAGTAACTTGAAATGTTTGCTGTAAGTATATGGAGTTAGATAGGAATGTTTTTAGCCTTAAAATGATAGCTGGTGACATAACTAAACTCTGTTTAAATTTGTGTTCAATTAGGTTTTTGATTCATGTGATAGCTATGTTTCAGGACTTTTTTTTGTACCATGGTATAAATGTATTTGCATAATAACAAGTCTTTTCTTTCTATGTGGAAGACATTTAAAGTAGTTTGTTAACAAAAGTAAATTGTGTCCTTGAGTATATATAAAGTAAAATTAGATATTTAAAAGGACTCTCTCATTTGTTCATTTAGTAAACCTATTTTTGAGTATTTACTCTCTTCTAGATATTGCAGTAAGAATTAGCAATAAAATGAGTGAGACTTATTCATTGATTTATCAAATAATTACTGTCTGCTCTGTACCAAGTTCAGTACTAGGCTGCGGAAGTACAACTGGAAACAGTATAGAGGTGGTCTCTATACTGCCATGGCTTTCATGGCACTTGTATTACGTTAAGAGAGACAAGTAAATAGGCAACTAGAAGAGAGCATACTAAACATTATGAAAGAGAATTGTTGCAAGGTCCTTCATGTTCTCCAGAAGAGGGTAGATCAGTACATTTTTGTTTGCAAGTGACTGAACCCCTAACTCAACTGATTTAAACCAAATAGGAAATTTATGAGTTCATGTAACTACAGAGTCAAGGATAAAACTGATTTCATGTGCAGCTGTATTCAAGGCTCAGCAAATATCAGGACTTGAGCCGGCTTCATCTCTCTTCACTGTTTTCCACTGTGTTGGCTTAAGTCTCAAGATCCATATGGTTAGACCCAAGAAGTCTAGAATCACATCATCACAACCCCAAACCAAGCAGAAGAGAAGACTTCCTGTTCCAAAAGCTCAAAGAAAACTTTTCTGAGTTCCTGCTAACCTGGTGCTGACCATATGCCCATTCCAGAGTGAATTACTAGTGACAGAAAGAAGGAATGCTCTAACTAGCTTCCTTTTAGTTAAAGGCAGCATCACAAGAAACAAAAGTGGGGAAAGAGTGACGGCCTAAATAAAAATAAGGATACTGTTATCATAAGAAGAGCAAGCAGGTCCTAGAAGATAAAGTGACAAATGCCCATTGTACAGGGAACCTAACCCGTATTTGGAGAGTTAATGAACACTTCATAACAAACCCTAATCTGGTATCTGAATGCTAAATGTGAGTTAGCAACACAAGAGTTTTGCATGTAGAGAGCATCCTAGACAGAGGAAGAGAAGGGAAAGCAGAATTTAGCAAAATTGAAAAATTTAAAGAAATTCAATATAGTAAGAGAGAAAATACAGGGTAGAATGGTGAAAGATGAAGCTAACGATGTTAGCAGAGATCATAGCATGGAAGGCCTGATAAGCCGTGGTAAAGAGGTAGGACTTTATCCTGAGAACAAAGGAAAAAGCCTTTAAGTAATTTTAGAAAGAAGAATGATGTAACTGAATCTTTATTTTAGAAAAGTCACTTTGACCACCATGTATAGACTCGATTGAGAGATTCTTATTTGCTCCCTCAGTGAATTACAGGTAGATTTGGAAAGAGAAAAGATTAGAAATATTTTGAAATGAATAAAAAAGGGAGATTTTGGTGGGAAATACTTGAGTATTTCCATAGAAATATAGCTTTAAAGATATGATTTTATTTTTTAGGGCTTTGAAGGAAGTATTTAAAAATCTGTTTATAAGAGGCGTTAGTCATTATGATCGTCAGCTTAGAAATGACATATTAGTGATCACAACAATTATATCTCAAAATCCTGGGGCACCAATGATTGTAAGTATAAATCAAATTGCATTTTAATTTTAATTGTGGAAGCGGTGGGTGTAGGGGGCAGGAAGGAGTCCTAAACGGTGTTGTAACATTTATGTGAAAGTGAAAGTCATTCAGTCATGTCCGACTCTTTGAGTGACCCCATGGACTGTCCATGAAATTCTCTAGGCCAGAATACTGGAGTGAGTGGCCTTTCCCTTCTCCAGGGGATCTTCCCAATATTTATGTACTTTGTTGTAAATACCAGGTTATGTCATTATGGTCACCAGTATACTTGCGGTCTGCCAATTCTTCTTTGCATCCCTTTGGACAGCTGAGATCTTCCTCATGTACTCAATATTTACTGTTCATGATGTTTTTCATCTCTTCCTGATGATATGAGTTTCTAACTGTTATCATTCCTTTCACCCAAAGAACTTCCTTCACCATTCCTTGTGATGCAGATCTGCTGACTGCTAGCAACAAATTTTCTTAGTTTCTTGTATCTTAGAATAGCTTTAATTAACTTTAATTCTTGACATCTGTGTTCACAAAATACGGAATTCTAGATGCAATTTTTCTTCTGTTTTAGCACTTTAAAGATATCATTCCACTGTCTTCTGGCCTCCATTGTTTTCTATGAGAAGCAGTCATTATTTCAAATTGCTGTTCTATGTAAAATGTATCACTTTGTCCTCTGTTTTCAAGATTTTCACTCTGTTTTTGGTTTTCAGCAGTTTTACTATAATGTGCCAAGATATTATTTTTTCTCTGTATTTGCCCTGATTGAGATTCATAGATCTTCCTGAATATGTTAGTGTTGTTCAGTGTCTGACTCTGCGACCCCATGGACTGCAGCACGCCAGGCTTCCCTGTCCTTCACCATCTCCTGGAGTTTGCCCAAACTCATGTCCATTCAGTTGGTGATGCCCTCCAACCATCTTATCCTCTGTCATCCCCTGCTCCTCCTGCCTTCAATCTTTCCCAGCATCAGTCTTTTCCAATGAGATGGCTCCTGGCATCAGGTGGCCAAAGTATTGGAGCTTCAGCTTCAGCATCAATTCTTCCAATGAATATTCGGTATTGATTTCCTTTAAATTTACTTATTAACTTTGATTTAAATTTGCTGAATATGTAAATTTAAGGAAAAACCAGTGATTCAGTGGCTCAGATGCTAAAGAATCTGCCTGCCATGCAGAAGACCCAGGTTCAATCTCTGGTTGGGAAGATCCCCTGGAGAAGAGAATGGCTACCCATTCTAGTATTCTTGCCTGGAGAATTCCATGAACAGAGGAGCCTGGAGGATTACAGTCCATGGGTCTCAAAGAGTCGACCCGACTGAGCAGGTAACACTTTCACTTTCACTTGGAGAGTTTGAGACCACAATTCTTTAAATATTTTTCCAACACCATTCTCTCTCTCCTGTCCTTCTGAAACTGATTATACTTAATTTCTTTGATATTATCCCACAGGTTGCCTGTGATTGCCTCTGTCTTCTAGTTCTTCAAACCACTAAGATTACAGGTTTACCCTGAATTTTAGCATCTCTTTAAGGTGCAGGGCCTGGCCTCAGTCTAAAAGTCATTTTTTTCATTCATTACCTACATAGCTTCCTAGTCAAGGCTGCAATATGTAGGTGGACCTGTGTTTCTGTGGAAGCCTTTGGTCAGTCAATAAATCTTCATTAGCATCCTTGCAAACACTTGGGTGAATTCCATGAATGTGAATCAACAGGTATAACATCTTCACATTTTCAAGAAAACAGGTAGATCTTAAAGTAGTAGGAATATATAGTTGCAAGCTCAAAAGCCCAAAGTTTGTCTTATAAATTCTTCCTAATGTACAAAGTCCACCTAGAATCTCTCTGTAAGGAATGAGTTCCCTCATGCTGAAATGTTTGCGGTTCTCGTCATTCTTCAGGGCTTTTTGGGTTAAATAGGAATTGTTTGTTTTCTCTTGACCAAGCCTTTCATATATGAGAGTGGTTGATGTCAGGATGAAGAACTGGGGGGTGTTAAGAAGAAAAGCTGTTGAAAATAACTATTTTCTTTCCTTGTTTTGTCAATTGAAGCTGTGGATAATGAATTACATAAGTAACTTATAGTAAAACATTTTTAGGTTCCTAACAAATTTTAAACAGCATCTTATAAAATATTCATAGAATAATATAAAATATTTCTTAGGACCTACAAAATTAAGTTTAATATTAAATAAAGTACAGGCTTATCTGGCTATATGCTTTTATTTTCTTGCTTTCATCCCTTCCTATTATTAGTGCTTTATGAATTCAAATCAATGACAAAGGAGAATGTGACAAATATACTTAAATATTAGGTAAATATGGGAATCTGTAACCTAATTTCCATATAACTAATTCATCCGTTTCTTTTGTGTATTTTTATTAGGAGTCTGGCTTTACCAGGGATTTGATATTATTTGCGACATTTAATGAAGGTAAAAACCATAAAATTTTCAAGTTATAATTATCTTAATATGTCTTATACATCATTTCAGCTTTTATTTTCCTTTTCCTTTTTTTCTCCCTCACAGTTAAAAGTCAAAATCCTTTGGTAAAAGGTCTTAAGCTTTCTAATTCCTATGAAGATTTTGAGTTGAAGAAATTGCTGTTTAATATAATTGTGATCTTATGTAAAGATTTATCTACTATACAGGTAAAAAGTAATCAAAACAAAAACTTAAATTGTCTCACTTTGTAGTATAACTTTTTAAAAGTCACAGCTGCAAATCTTTCATCAGTCCATATGTTTACCATACTACTACTACTACTAAGTTGCTTCAGTCATGTCCGACTCTGTGCGACCCCATAGATGGCAGCCTACCAGGCTCCCCGCCCTTGGGATTCTCCAGGCAAGAATACTGGAGTGGGTTGCCATTTCCTTCTCCAATGCATGAAAGTGAAAAGTGAAAGTGAAGTTGCTCAGGCAGGTCCGACTCTTAGCGACCCCGTGGACTGCAGCCTACCAGGCTCCTCCATCCATGGGATTTTCCAGGCAAGAGTACTGGAGTGGGGTGCCATTGCCTAAGTAACAAACTCTTACTCACTGGAATTTCATCTTTTCAAAATTTTTCATATCTATTAATGAATAGTGATTTTACCTAAATTAAAATCAAACAAGTCAAGGAAAAGCAGGAGAACCTGGGAGATTTATTTATATATTTAGAGCTGCTAAAAAGAGAACATAATATGAAAGGCAATCCATATAGGCCCACCCAGCCTAATAGTCTCCCTGACCATAGTAATAAGGGATGATTTAATGCTAGAAGAATTGCTCATCTCTGTGATGCCCCTTTCAAGCCTTATGACCCTGCTTTTTCTCCACACAAATCTAACTTCTTTGTACACACACACACACATATATAAACACTCGGCTTCCCTGGTGGCTAACACAATAAAGAATCCACCTGCAATGCGGGAGACCTGGGTTCGATCCTTGGGTCAGGAAGATTCCCTGGAGAAGAGAATGGCTACCCACTCTAGTATTATGGACTGGAGAATTCCATGGACAGAGGAGCCTGGCGGGCCGCAGTCCATGGGGTCACAAAGAGTTGGATATATGAGTGACTGACTCATATATATATTATCCATGAATTATCTTAATACTTTATATCCTAAATAAAGCATGATGTAATTTGAAGAACACTGGAAATGAATTTCAGTCTGTATTATCATCTACTTGCTATATGACCTTGGCAAAGTCACCTGAACTTTCTGAGGCTCAATTCCTCCGTCTCTTGTGAGACTGAGATAAAGGCTTTGTAAAAGGTAATAGAAAAAAATGACTACTTATTAACAATTCCATCTGTTTAGTTAATAATACTAAATTAGTTGAAATTTCATTTTAGTCTTAAAACTCAAGTTCCAGGGAGGCATTCAGTCTATTAACATTATTAGTAATAATATAAAAGTGGTGTAGTATGGTGATTAAGGCTTTAGTCAGGTAGACTCCAGTTTCTTTGCTTTCTAGTAATGTGATCTTGAATAAGTATTTTAGCTTATCTCAATTCCAGTTATCTCAATTTAAAAATGGAAAAAATACCTATCTCATGAAATTATTATGAGGATTAAAAGAGCTAAGAAAAATTTTTGGTAATACCACTTTGAGGAATATACCAAAAAATGCTCAGGAAAAAGCCTGTCTTTGTAATTATAACTTTATTATTCATATCAAAAACATGTACTCTGTAGAACCTAAATGTATTTTCTGAAATGTCATGTAGAAAATCAATAGAATGTGTTTTATTATTGCAATGGAGTATCATATAACTATTAAAATGACAGATACAGAGTCAAATGGCACAAAGGTTATGGTAAGTTACTTAAAGCACAGAGGTAAGCAGTGGAATCAATCAGTTTTTTTTCTGTCATATGTTTGTGTTTGTGGCTCAGTAGTGGTAGTGATAATGAATATGTGTACTATTACTTACAGTTCACAGAGTATTTAAAAAAAAATTATTCACTTAATATAGCAATGCTAGAACTAATAGTTATTTTTGCTTTCTCAGTTCTACATCTTGTGCTCTTTCCATGTGGAATAATATAAATTTCAGAAAAATCCATAGATACCGTTGTGAAAATGTCTTTGTAGAATAATGCCAGATGAAAAGAAAATTGAATAGAATATAGCACATGGTGTGTTACTATCTTGTGAACCATAAATATGTATCAGTCAGAATCAACTATAATATTAACTTGATTGTCATATTATCATAGCATTGTACTTTTTATTTTTATTGAAATCATGGATTCAATACAAACTAGATAGAGTACTTGTATAAGTTCTGTTGCCTGTGCTTAAAAATTAGCTGTAGTCATGATCATAACTTCAGACAAAATTGATTTCTTGAAGTGTACAATTTCTTAAAGTATACAACTCAAATATACAATTGAGTTTCTAAAAGGTTTCTTTTTTAGAAAAGCAAGGAAGGCAGAAATAACCACCAGCTTATTTGCCCCAAATTTTTGACTCTTGTGGTTTTATCATAAGCAGGAGCTATGTTATAGCAGTTCTACAGTTATAGAAACTGCATATATAAGTAATATAGATTTTTTAATTACTACTTATTATGTATTATTGTCAGCCATAGAGTGCATAGCCCAGAAAGGGGGATCATAGTGAACTGTTGTTATTATTGAGTTTGGGTTTTGGTTTTTTAGTTTTTGGTACTTAACATAGCTTGGAATCTTTAGGAAGGAAATATTTTGAAATCATCATCAATAACACATCAAATTGGAAATCTTTTATTAAATTTCCTTAAATTGTTTTAATTATGTTTCTAACATAGTACTTTTGCCTTTCTCGTAGCTATTAATTGATGGCAAAGTTATTTTGGCTTTGTTTACCTATGTTAAAAGGCCTGAGAAACACAAAATACTTGAATGGTCTGCAGCACAGTATGAAGAACTACAGCTGCACGCAATTGCCACTTTGTCATCAGTGGCTCCTTTTTTAATAGACGAGTACTTGTTCTATAAGGGAAATGCTCAAGTCCTTGAATTTCTAGCATGGTGTGATAACGAAGGTAAGTGGGCTTTCAGATTCCTGTCAAAATTCCAATTTACATATTTCAACTGAATAAAAGTGAAAATGAAGTCGCTCAGTCATGTCCAGCTCTTTGCGACCCTATAGACTATAGCCCACCAAGCTCCTCTGTCCATGGAATTTTCCAGGCAAGAATACTGGAATGGGTTGCCATTTCCTTCTCCAGAGAATTTTCCCAACCCAGGGATAGAACTTGGGTCTCCCGCATTGTGGGCAGACTCTTTACCATCTGAGCCACCAGGGAATCCTTCAACTGAATGGTGGTATACAAAAAGAAATACAATTAAAAGGAGAACGAAAAATGTTGCTCTGACCTTCAGTGATTTTAATATATTTAAATTCTGTTTAAAAAAAAAAGTCTGAGATTTCATTTGGAGTCAGACGTTAGTAAATGTTAGCTATACCTGATGCATACCTTTCGGTAAAGGAAATCATTCATTTAAACTGATTTAAATTCTTTATATTATTAGACCTATCCAATAATTATATTAAGTCCTATAATATTGAAATTAGTCATTCAACAAATATTTATTGAATGCCTCAGTTCAGTTCAGTTCAGTCGCTCAGTCGTGTCCGACTCCTTGCGACCCCATGAATCGCAGCACACCAGGCCTCCCTGTCCATCACCAACTCCCAGAGATCACTCAGACTCACGTCCATCGAGTCAGTGATGCCATCCAGCCATCTCATCCTCTGTCATCCCCTTCTCCTCCTGCCCTCAATCCCTCCCAGCATCAGAGTCTTTTCCAATGAGTCAACTCTTCGCATGAGGTGGCCAAAGTACTGGAGTTTCAGCTTTATCATCAGTCCTTCCAAAGAAATCCCAGGGCTGATCTCCTTCAGAATGGACTGGTTGGATCTCCTTGCAGTCCAAGGGACTCTCAAGAGTCTTCTCCAACACCACAGTTCAAAAGCATCAATTCTTCGGCACTCAGCCTTCTTCACAGTCCAACTCTCACATCCATACATGACCACAGGAAAAACCATAGCCTTGACTAGACGGACCTTTCTTGGCAAAGTAATGTCTCTGCTTTTGAATATGCTATCTAGGTTGGTCATAACTTTGCTTCCAAGGAGTAAGCGTCTTTTAATTTCATGGCTGCAGTCACCATCTGCAGTGATTTTGGAGCCCAGAAAAATAAAGTCTGGCACTCTTTCCACTGTTTCCTCATCTATTTCCCATGAAGTGATGGGACCGGATGCCATGATCTTCGTTTTCTGAATGTTGAGCTTTAAGCCAACTTTTTCACTCTCCACTTTCACTTTCATCAAGAGGCTTTTGAGTTCCTCTTCACTTTCTTCCATAAGGGTCGTGTCATCTGCATATGTGAGGTTATTGATATTTCTCCTGGCAATCTTGATTCTACCTTGTGCTTCTTCCAGCCCAGCGTTTCTCATGATGTACTCTGCATATAAGTTAAATAAGCAGGGTGATAATATACAACCTTGATGTACTCCTTTTCCTATTTAGAACCAGTCTGTTGTTCCATGTCCAGTTCTAACTGTTGCTTCCTGACCTGCATACAGATTTCTCAAGAGGCAGGTCAGGTGGTCTGGTATTCCCATCTCTTTCAGAATTTTCCACAGCTTATTGTGATCCACACAGTCAAAGGCTTTGGTATAGTCAATAAAGCAGAAGTAGATGTTTTTCTGGAACTCTCTTGCTTTTTTGATGATCCAGCGAATGTTGGCAATTTGATCTCTGGTTCCTCTGCCTTTTCTAATGCCTACTAGTTACCATATGTTGTTTTATCTGCTAAAGAAACATTTATATTCAAAATAATAAAATCCTACCTTCATGGAGCTTCAAATCTAGATCTCTAGCCACATATTGTCTGCTAAATTAACAAGAGCCATAATTTATATGACTATTTCATCTCAATTCTCATAATTCTTAGAAGGGAAATATATTCTTTAAAAAAAATTTATACAGAAGATACTGCTTTCTTTTCTGGTAGTAACTTTGCTTTGGAAATAATTTTACATTGTGAATTTTTATTAGATCAGGAATAGCACTCATTTATCAATGAGGGAGAGAAAACTATGGCTTATTTTTTTTCTCTAGCTTTTAGTATGATGAGTTATTAAATTGTCATGTTAAATTCAGTTCAGTTCAGTCGCTCAGTCGTATCCGACTCTTTGTGATCCCATGAACCGCAGCACACCAGGCCTCCCTGTCCATCACCAGCTCCCAGAGTTTACCCAGACTCGTGTCCATTGAGTCAGTGATGCCATCCGACCATCTCATCCTCTGTCATCCCCTTCTCCTCCTGCCCTCAATCTTTCCTGCACGTTAAATAAAACAATTCTCCTGCATCTCCTTTATATAATTTATATTTATAGAAATCTATGAGACCAAAGAAAAGCAAAAGGTAATGCTGCTTAACCAAAGGAACCCTGATGGCTAACAGTTATTTAGTACCTACTGTGAGGTAGGCCTTAACCCTTTCAACAGTATTAAATTGTTTAGGCTTCAAAACAAATCTAGGAGTTACAGGTTCTGTTATTAGCCCTGTAGGTCAGTGGATAGAACTCAGTCAGAGGAGTTCAATAACTTGTCCCTTTCAAATAGTAAGTAGCAGAGCCAGGATTTAATACAGGGAGTCTAGTTCCAGAATGCACATTCTTAAACGTATACACATTACTGAGAATAGTATTTTGAACTTTTTTTTTTAGCACCAAACAAAAAGGTACCTCTAAAAGAACCTTTCTAAGAATGCATATTATATCCAAGAAAGAGCAAGACTGACCATAAAGCTAGAGTAATTAAAATTATAATGTACTAAACTTGGAATAGACCAGTGAAATGGAATATATGGGAGGTGGGCATTATCAGAGATGATATTGCCAATCAATGAGAAAAAAATAGTGCTCGGGCAGTCGGCCCTCTGTGAGAAAAATAAAGATTAGATCTTTTCAACTTGTTTTAAAAAGTTAATTGCAAAATGAACTAAAACCCTAAATGTAAAACACTGTAAAAAATCTTAGAAGAAAACATGGGAAATTATCTCTATGATAATAGGGTGAAAAAAGATTTTTTTAAAAAACAGAAGAGTTTAAACTATAAGATTATAAAAGATTATTAAATGTATCAATTACTGTAAAACAGAAATATCTGTGTGACAGAATGACAGAATCTGAATAAGATAACAATCTACAAGTTGAGAGAAGATATTTATTCACCCCTCTGACTGATAAACAATTGGAATTCAGGCTCATAAAGAACTCTTAAATATCAAAAAGAAAATAACTCATTAGAGTAGACAAAGAATAAGGTTTTCCAAGAAAAATTTTCAAAATTTTTGAAGAAAATCTCAAATTTTCAAAAAAAGAAAATTAAAAGACACTCAACCCCACTGCACTACAGAGGAAATGTAATTGCTCTGCAAATTAAGATAACAGTGAACTACCATTTCACATTTAATAGATCAAGGAAAAAAAAATCTATTTTTATACATTGTATTCATATAACCACTTTGGGAAACAATCTGGCAACTTGAGTAGAACTTCATGTGGGTGTACCCTACAGGATTCTGGTGTCACAGGCAAAACACTTTGTGGGAACAAGAGGACATGAACTAGAATCATCTTAGCAGTTTGTACTAGTGAACAGATAAACTGTTATTTATAATGTGGATGTGGAAAACAGTTAAAACTGAGTGATCTCGATCTACTTGTAACCATGTGAATAATTTTTAAAACATAATGTTGAGTTAATAAAAAACAAATGACAAAAGATACATGCAATAATGATACATTTGAGTACAATTTAAAAATACATATTTGTATACAGTAAATAGAAAGAAGAGGGGAATTGAAATCACATTTACTTCCCTAAAAAGAAAAACCCTGAAGTATGACAAAATTTTACCATCTTTTTAAACTTATATAGACAGAAATAATATCTAACTAAATTTCTTGATGTAAACTAAACTATTAATATTTTTCTACAGATTCCTTCTTTAGTCATGGTAACAGTTTTCATGGTGCAGGTGGCCGTGGCAACAAGTTTGCCCAGATGCGTTACAGTTTAAGACTCTTGAGAGCCATGGTCTACCTTGAGAATGATACTATAAACAAGGATCTGTGTGAAAACGGAGCAATTCAGCAACTAATAGGTAAAACATAACATGTTTCTGTCCTGATGAAAGTAGGATTCTTATAAATTAGAAATTTTGTTTTAAATGTTTTTCTATACATTTATTTTGTCTGATAGCTGACAAACTCCTGAATATTTCTTGATTTTTGTTTCATACTATTGGTATAAATTAGTTTGTCTTTACTAAAACATCGGGATTACTTATCCTTTAAACATTTGTTTATTTAATTCAGATATGGTTTCATTTAGGATTATCTTTATCCTTTTTTTAATTGACTATTGTTATGTCTCATTCTGTTAGTAGTAAGATCACCATTTTTTGGCCAGGCCTTTTGGAGTCATTTTAAAAGAGGAAAACATTACATTTTCCAATGCATTTGGCATACCAGAACACTGGTACACTGGTGTATTCAGAAATTTACATAGGCTTTCTGGTGTGAAATATCAGGATATCCTTAATTTCTAACTTAGAGTTGACAGTGCCAAGTCACTTTATCCCCAACATTCATACATGTGAGCTCAAAATTGAGTTCTCAAAAAATTGAGAACCCCTAAAGTTAAAACTTTATGCCTTTTATTATTAAAAAAATAATAAATAGTTCTCTGGCCCTAACCTTTCCTGACTTTGAGGAGTAAGACTTATATTAATCATATTCATGTTCAGTGACTGCCACATGGGTAAGTGATATAGTTTGCTGGATGTCAGTTAATTATAAATGCTTACTCAAAAACTTTCTTGTCTGTTAAGACAAGTGCCCACTCTTCCATCAGTAGTAGATTGGGATGAAAGTGAAAGTCACTCAGTCATATCCTACTCTTTGCGATCCCATGAACTATATAGAGTCCATCGAATTCTCCAGGCCTGAACAATGGAGTGGGTAGCTGTTCCCTTCTCCAGGGGATCTTCCCAACCTAGGAATTGAACCCAGGTCTCCTGCATTGCAGACAGATTCTTTACCAGCTGAGCCACCAGGGAAGCCTGGATCGGGGTGGTACCCTCTAATATTATTACAAATAAACCAAATGAGGATTTTGAAAAAAAGGGGCTAGGCAAAAACATTCACTGTATTGATGAGTTTACTTAGGATGACCAAACCTGAAAGTAGATTTTATCTCTTCTGTGCACATTTCATTATGTAGAATTCAATGTTAAGGCCCCAGCCTAACAGGATGAATACAGTTTTCCATATATCCAGGAAGAAGTCTTAATCTTACCTGGGTGGTAAGTGGGGAAGGAAAAGCAAATAGCAAGGGTTCTTTTCTTCTTAGGACCTTATCCCTTTATCTTGAAAGAAACTGATCTTTATTATGTGAGTTCCTAGAGGTAGGGATCTTCTTTTACTGAGTCTAACAGAGGGCTCCGTAGTAGTAATAAGCTCAACAAATAGTAATTGTATTGTAAACACAAATGTTTATACACCTGTTGTCTAGGCACTGATGTCATAAATATGTATAGAGCAGAACTCTCAGGACCTTGCCTTAATGGAAACAAAAGGAAAGATATATGTCATAGAAAGATAATATGAGTTACCCTGCACCATCAGTAAAGCACCTAGTGAGTAGTACAGAGAGTAAATGGCACAGGGTAGTTTTCAAGGCTGGGCAATCTTAACAGGAAACTTTATGAGTAAGGGTGTGAAGGTAAGGCTGTTTCAAGAGGAAAAAAGAGAAAGAAATGGTCTTTCACACAAGGGGACAGCATTAGCAAAGACACGAAGCCAAAATATACATGATAGTGTGTTCAGAGATAGTTTAAGTGGAGTCAAAGTTTTATGAAGATAAATAATATGAGATAAAGTTAAGTGTTAAGTCAGAGGCCAAGCTAGAAAGAGTTTTGAATGGCAGATAATAATAGACTTTGAACTTCATCCACTTTAAGCACAGGGAGCTATTAGTAGTTTGGATTAAGGAAGTTATATATACAATGCTATTTTAGAAAGAGGAAATACAAAAGAAATATATCTAATGATTTAAAATAGGACACAGGGAGGGTAAATGTAGGGAGTTAAAGAATAAATATTAAGAAAATAATTCAGTATTAACATTTATTACAGATAACAGAGAAAGTGACATAGCTGTACACAGATAGGAAGAAGAGGAGTTAATCTAGAAAAGAGAAGCAGACCTGAGGCAAGCCAAGTTGGATTCCTAGAAGGTGTCCTAATAAGAGAATATAGGCCTTCTGTCCATGGCATACCTTTGCCCTGGCCTCCAGCACACTCAACTAGCCTTCCTAGACTCTGATCCTTCACCTGTAATCCTTCACACCATAACAGGACCAAGAACTGTCCCTTCAGGGACAGCTATGGAAATAGGCTATAGTTTCCATGGCCCTTTTACTTTGAAACATAGCTCCACACCTTGCTGTTAATGCTAATTCCCTTTGATTGCCTTTAAGTGAAGAAAAGTGACTTTTGTTCCTTATATAAAGTTTAAAGGAGAAGTCCTTTTTGAAGCAAAATGTTCTTGTGAATGACATTCCATCAGTGTAAGTGACCGTTTTCAAGTCTTTTAAAATTTTGATTGGAAGCAAGGGAGAACTTTTAAAGGACATAGGGATATTGCTACCTCAGTTGTCAAAGATGCCTTTGGGTAGACATAATTAGACAACACAGAAAGCAGTAACAGAAATAGAAAACATACTTAGGGCACTCTTCCAAATTGACCCTGTTAATCATAAGGACAAGAAGAGATGAGGCAAGCTAAGATCAGTATTTTGGTCATATATTTGCAAAGGCATGTATCTTTGCCTCATGAAACTGCATATTTTTAAACAGTTTTGTTTTCTTGGTGAAGTATCAGGTTGGAGAAGGCTGCTTTAATAATATTCAATTAATTATGTACTAGAAATTCTATATATATCAGAATATTGATTATATTGAGAGCTCAAAGAATCTATGTATCATCTATCTACAGCTTCTAGGAAACCATGCAATGAAAATAACCCTTTTAAAGATAGTTCTAGTTGAAATTTTATAAGAATTTCAGAACAGTAATTGATCAAAATAAAAATACAGTGTTCAATAACTTTACATTCTTTAACTTTCTTCAAATCAGGAATCTTTAAAAATACAATAAGCAAGTATAATGATAAGGAAGAGGCCATTCTTCTGGAAATTCAGTCTGATATTTTACTTATTTTGTCTGGTCTTTGTGAATATCATATTCCTGGGAAGGTATGTATGCCTGTGAATCATTGTTCAGATCTTTCAATCCCATAACATTAGGAACTATTTCTTAGTAAATGTCCATAAATGTTGGTGTTTTTTAATCTTACGATAATTACATAAAGTATATAGATTTAAGTATATAGTTCGATTTTGACAAACATCATCCATTTAACCAATATCCTAATTAATATATAGAATTTTTTCTCTCTATAATCCTTTCATGCTGCTTAGCAGCCATGCCCCTACTTGCCTCTAGGCAACCCACTGTTCTGATTTCTATCTTCATAAATTAGTTTTGCCTATTCTTTAACTTTATATGAATCAGTTCAGTTCAGTCGCTCAGTCGTGTCCGACTCTTTGCAACCCCATGAATCGCAGCACGCCAATTATCTACCCTATTAGTTCTGGTTTTTGTCACCCAGCACCATTTCTGAAATATATCCATGTTGTTGCATATATCAATAATTCATTCCTTTTTATTGCTGAGTAGTATTTCATTGTGTACCAAAATTTGTTTCTCTATCCCTTGATGATAAGCACTTGGGCTGATTCCATTTGGGACCACTATGTTTAAAGCTTTAATTAAAGTTGCTGTACTAGTCTTTTTGTGGGAAAAAAATGCTTTCATTTCTCTTTGGTAAATACCTGGGAGTGCAACTGATGAATCATAAGCTAGGTGTTACATTTTGAAGTAACTGGCAAATAGTTCTCCAAAGTGGCTGTACCGTTATAAATGCTATTTTGTGTTTGAATTGGGTTCGTATCTAAAACTAAAAGTTAAAAAAGAGTTTAATTCCTTTTGATCTTTTTAATGCCTTAGAAAACTCTGAGTCTCAGAGATTAATAACTTACATAATAATACAGATTTGGAAATAAAAAAATTTAAAAATTATGAAGGCTTCAGTACAGTGATTTGAGGGAGAAGCAAAAAGAACAATAAATACATACTTAGCTCCAAGCTTTGGTGAAACTTCTTATATTCTATCATCTTGTGCCTATGTTCTTCTGGAAAATACTCATAGTCTTGCTTACTGGGACCCAGAATAGAATAACAGGACTATAAGAAAGGTACTTAGTATGGGACAAATATTGACTGGTAATAACGTTATATAAATTATTAAAAGTTTTAACTGCTATTGATTATTTCTCTCTTGGAAACATTAGAAAATCTTCCATAATAGAATTTTAACCCCTTAAATTAGTTGTTGCTATCTGGTACTTATCTGACATTATGTTAGACTACATTCACTACAGTGTGAAAAAAAAAAACCATGAGACAAGTCTTATGGGTTTTTTCTTTTAAAGAAAGAGAAAGAGGAAAAATATAAATGGGCATTAAGTTGGCATATTGATTGGTATCCTCTCTTAAAAAATGATCAACTTTACAATAATTTGTCTTAAGTTCCTGAGAAAAGTGAGTAAAAATTAAAAAAACAAAATTACTGTACTGTATTCCTTGCTGAGATAATCCCATGGACAGAGGACTCTTGTGGGCTACAGTCCACAGGGTCACAAAGAGTTGTTCATGACTGAGCAACTAAGCATGCACATACACACTATTTTCTTAACAATGTTGTATTTTCCTAGTTGAACAGTTTTATGGGACAGGATGAAATGGGAAGGGAAATGAGTATTTGTTTATTTCAAGAAATAATTGTAAATAAATCTCTTAGGAAATTTTTGGAACTGGAGGAGTGGATATAATTCTTCATGTAATGAAAACAGACCCCAAGAAGATACAGAGTGGATTAGGCTATAATGTACTTCTTTATAGTACATTGGACAGCATTTGGTGAGTATGGCTGTGCCCACAGTAAAAGAAAATTACCTCTCTATCTATGTATCCATTTTCTTCCCTCAAAACTGCAGAAGAAAGACAAGCCTTTTTCTTTTCAATAGTCCAAAAATGACACTTACAAGTATACCTTAGAAAGTAGTCTTGTCCATCACTCAAATATAAAAACCATTCTTGTATCTAAACTTAGATCCTTATATTTGTGATTTGAATGCTTTCCATTTTGGCCTGGCCTGGGAAAACACAAGCATCTACTGTTACTCATATAGTATTCTTCATATCCTTCAAAAGGATATGAAGACTCTTGAATTCCTCATTCATCTTATTTAAAGAGTTGAAAACCAATTGATTAGGTATTTCCTAGTCAATATTATTTCCCAAAAAGTTTAGCATCCCAAAGGGCAAATAATAAATAAACTGCTTTTCTTAACATCAATTTATGAAATTTTGTCTTGGGGGAAATTACTTGAGTTTCATATATCATTAACACTTATACATTTCTTTTGTTCTATTTGGGTGGAATTCATGAGAGATTTGTTTAAGAAAAAAAAAATCCTCATGACTAGAGACCTAATAGATGTATGTAGAACATTCTGCCAATAACAGCAGAAAACACATTTTTTAAATCACTGTAATATTGTGATTTATAATTTAAAAATTTACATTTGGTCCATTTCTAGTACAGAACCCCCCAAACTCTTATAATTTCTTAATAAGAGCAATGAGAACATCTTTTGTTACAATATTTGGTCTTTTATTTTTAGTTCCTATAAAACTTTCAGAGTAATAAAGGTGAAAGTAGTATCTTTCTTTATTCATAACAAGCGCCTTTCAACTATGTCTGAATTTATGGTACTAAGGTGATTTTTGGAAATCCCCTAGATAACCACAGGATGGGAGCCTGGTTGCCAGGGAACTAACTATATAGTTACTTAAAGGTTGTAACTTTCAGCTCCACCCTCAACGTCCAGGGAGGGGAGAGAGACTGAAAATTGAGTTTAATCACCAATGGCCAGTGATCTCATCAGTTATACCTACACAATGAAGCCTCTATAAAAATCCTAAACCATGAGATTGAGGAACTTCCAGGTCAGTGAATACGCGGAGTTGCTGAGAGGGGCATGGAAGCTCCAGGCCCCTTCCCTATATACTTTGTCTTGTTCATCTCTTCCATCAGGCTGTCCCCAAGTTATATTATCGTATAGTAAACTGGTACTCTAGTAAGTAAGCTATTTTCCCGAGTTCTGTGAGCTACTCTACATCTGGTTGGTCAGAAGCACAGGTGACAACCTGGACTAGAATCTAATTTTGGGGGGAGGAAAGCAGCATGATCTTGTGGGACTGAGCTCTTAACCTGTGAGACTGGATGCTGACTCTAGGTAGTAGTTTCAGAATTGAATTGAATTGGAGGATACCCAGTTGATGTCCACTGCGAATTGAAGAATTGTTTGGTATAGAAAAAACCTACACACTTGGTGGCCATAAGTGAAGTATTTAGAGTAGTTTTGAGAAGAGACACAGAGATTTTTGTTTGTTTGTTTTACAAGCACATATGGCACATTCTCTAGGGTAAGTCATGTACAAGGTCACAAAACAAGCCTAGACAAATTTAACAAAATGGAAATCATTCTTTTCTGACTACAACTGAGTTCAACTAGCAATCAATAACAAAAGGAAACCAGAAAAATCCACAAAAGCATGGAAATCAAACAACACACTTTAGTATAACCATTGGATCGGAGACAAAAACAAAAAGGAAACTAGAAGATATCTCAAGGCAAACTAAAATGAAAACACAACATACCTAAACTATTAATAGAAATATACAATCTACCAAGACTGAATCAAGAAGAAATAGAAAGCCAGCACAGATCAGTAACAATAAAGAGATTAAATCCATAATCAAAAACCTCCCAACCAAAAAAGTCCAGGTCTGGAGAGCTTCGCATGTAATCTGTACAAGGCAAGGATGCCCACTCTTACCACTTTTACTCAACATAGTACCATAAGTTCTACTCAGAGCAGTTAGGCAAGAAAAAGAAAAAAAAGCATCCAAATCAGAAAAAAAGGGTAAAGTTTGCATCTGTTTGCAGATTACATGATCTTAATATGTAGAAAACACTAAAGACTCCACCAAAAGACTGTTAGAACTAATAAATGAATTCATTAAAGTTGCAGGATACAAAATTAACATACAAAACAATTGCATTTCTATATACTAGTAATGAACTATACAGTAAAGAGGAAATTAGAAGCAATGACATTTGTAATTTCTAAGAATAAAGTTCTTAGAAATCAACATTAACAAGAGGTGAAAGACATAGTGGTGCAATCACAAGCGATATGGAGGCTCCTCAAACAATGAAAAATAGAGCTGCCATATGGTCCAGTAATCTCACTTCTGGGAATATACCCGAAAGAATTGAAATCAGTATCTTGAAGTGATAGCTTCATCCTGTGTTCTATGCTGCGCTGTTCACTGTGAATAATTATTCACTATTCACAATAGTAAAGATACAGAAACAACAGAAATGTCCATCAGATGAATGAAGAAAATGTGTTATGTACATACAGTGGAATATTTCTCAGCTTTAAAAAAGAAGGAAATCCTACCATTTGCAACAACATGGGATACATTATGCTAAGTGAAATGTCATTCAAAGAAGGATATCTCTTATACATAATTTCTCTTAAACACTGCATCTAAAATAGTCACAAGTGTAAAAGTAGATAATAGTATGTAGTATGATGGAGTATGTAGAGTGATGGAGCGAGGGAGGCATGATGTGTTGTTCAATGGATTTAAAGTTACAGTCATACAAGATTAGTAAGTTCCAGAGATCAGATCTGCAGTGTAGCACACGGAGGAGCCTGGTGGGCTACAGTCCAGGGGGTCACAAAGAGTCAGACACGACTGAGTGACTTCACTCACTCACTCACATTGCACATAGACCTACTCTAGAATATAGTGGCTAGAGTTAAGGTAAGATGTTGTGTACTTAAACATTTGTTAAGTGAGTAGATCTCATATGTTCAATGGTCTTATTCCCCCCACCAAAAAGAAACACCAACAATAAAAACACACAAAGGGATATAAGGAAACTTTAATAGGTAATAAATGTTTTTATTACCTGGATTGTGATGATAGCAACACAAGTATTTGCATATGTCCAAACTCACCAAATTATATACGAAACTATATACAGATTAAAAATTCCAATTATACTGCAATAAACATGGGGGTAGTAGGGAAACTCTGATGAATATTACTTTCCAAAGGATAAAGTAACTAGATGTATCCCCTGGAAATTCTCTCGTTTTATACAGAGCTGGAATAGTCAGCTCTCTTCCAGATAAACATGGGCAATGGGGCTAATCAATTATCTAGTTTCTTTTTTACTACAGAGAAGGATATAGTGATAACATGATAACCTGATCTTTAGTTTCAACAGCAAAGTCTTATTGACCAAAGTGCTGTATTAAGCATAGTAAAAAGTTCAGACATGAGTATTGAGTACCTTCCTATATACCAATATATTGGGCTTCAGTGGTTACTGCAGAAAATAACTTGATGTTTTATCCCTTTTTTATTTGATATCTCAAAATTATACTAAGATAAAGATAAATGACTTTATCTGTGTCTTTTACTAAAGCACAACTTCAAATACCTTTGTATAATAGATTAGTAATAAATAAGTTGGACATGAGTTTTAGCAAACTCTACTGCTACTGCTAAGTCACTTTAGTCGTGTCCGACTCTGTGGGACCCCATAGACAGCAGCCCACCAGGCTCCCCAGTCCCTGGGATTCTCCAGGCAAGAACACTGGAGTCAGTTGCCATTTCCTTCTCCAATGCATGAAAGTGAAAAGTGAAAGGGAAGTCGCTAAGTTGTGTCCGACTCTTCGCGACCCCATGGACTGCAGCCTACCCGGCTCCTCCATCCATGGGATTTTCCAGGCAGGAGTACTGGAGTGGGGTACCATTGCCTTCTCCTTAGCAAACTCTGCTGTTGCTGCTAAGTCACTTCAGTCGTGTCCGACTCTGTGCGACCCCATAGACGGCAGCCCACCAGGCTCCCCTGTCCCTGGGATTCTCCAGGCAAGAACCTGGAGTGGGTTGCCATTTCCTTCTCCAATGCAGGAAAGTGAAAAGTGAAAGGGAAGTCACTTAGTCGTGTCTGACTCTTCGAAACCCCATGGACTACAGCCCACCAGCCTCCTCCGTCCATGGGATTTTCCAGGCAAGAGTGCTGGAGTGGAGTGCCATTGCCTTCTGGGAGATAGTAAAGGACAGGGAAGCCTGGTGTGCTGTAGTTCATGGGATCGCAAAGAGTTGGACACAACTTAGCAACTGAACAGCAGTAACAACAAAGTTCAGTGTTTAATTGGTAATACCAGGCATCAGATCTTTTTCCTTTTCTTAGAAACTTAAATGAGTGAAGTTCTCATCTATTCCTTTGCATCATGAAAGGACTTTAAATATTATCAAACACTTAGTTCTATATAAGTATCATATTTCTCCTTCATTCTGTTTACATGATACATCACGTTATATTTCTTGAATAAGCCTGACCTGGTTATGGTGTATTATGTCTTTATTTTTTATGTTGCTGGATTCAATTAGCAAATATTTTTAGATTTGGGGGAGAATACCATGTTAATGTAAGTTTAATATTTCTTTTTTATCAATATTCCCTGAATAGTTTTGGAATCTAGTTTATTTTGACCTCAGAAAACAAGTTTGGAAGTATTCCTTCATTTTATTTTCTCTAGAAAGAGTTTGCATAAGATTGTTTTTATATCTTTCTTAAATAATTTGTGGAATTCACCAATTCGTTTTCCAGTTGAAAAGAAAACTGGAATTTTCTTTGTAGAAAGATTCTAAAGTATAGGTTTCATTTCTTTAATATGTATAAATATATTAAGATTTTCTACTCATGCATAGGTTCTGATGTCTTTTTATAGGGACTTATTTTGTCTAAATTTTTGTTATTTCCTGCTATGTGAGCATTTATAATATCCTCTTAGTATTTTTAATGTCTGTAGGATATAAAGTGATGCCTTCTTTTCCTTTCTTGGTATTAGTCGTTTCTGCCTTCTCTCTTTTTCCTTGATGGGTTTCACTAGGGTTGATCGATACCAATATTATTAGTCTTTTTAAAGAATCAATTGTTGCATCATTGTTTCTATGCTATTTTGTTTTTCTATTTAATTAATTTTGTGGAATTTTTTTTCATTCAATTTTATCTTTTCTATTTCTTGAGATAGATGCTAGGATCATAGATTTTTCAACTGTTCTTCTGCTCTAATATATCCATCTAAGGCTGTAAATTCTCCTGTGAAGCCAACAGGGTTCCATATGCTCTTATCATTAAATTCAAACTGTTTTCCAGTTTTCATTGTGATCTTCTTTTCAATCTTTGGGAAATTTAGAAGTATATTATTTAATTTCTGAACAGAGAAGGATGTTCTATTTTTTTCTCTTATTATTACAATAATGCTATGAATTAAAGAGGCAAAAGACAGGCCATGATAGGCATGAGAGAGTTACTACCTCAAAAGTGGGAACAAAATAAGTGTGACTCATACCCATAGGTGGTAAAACTTGAAAGCACATGAGTGAAAGAGGCCAAGCTGATGGCCTTTATGCACCAACCCTCACAACCACCACTACACACAACCACCATCACAAAACAGCCAGCAGAAACAGGTCTCTCTCTTTTTTTTCCCCAAGAGGGAGCCATGTTAAATAATTATCATATTATTTTTGAATCATAGATAAATACCATGTTAAATAGAAAAGAGATTTCAATTGACCCCAGCAGGCTTGCCATTCCTGGGAAGACTAGAGGGAGATTGGGCTCAATTTACCACCACCACCAGCAGTGACTTGTTCAGCCCATGTCTGTTGCAACCCAGGAAAACAGTGAAAGGAAACAGTGAAACCCTGGCAACAACCTCAGCCCCTCACTCCATGTGAGGCACTTCACAGCAGGCACTTCAGCAAATAATCTCATGCCAAGATAAGATGTAATTAAAAGCAATTTAAAAAAGCAAGTATTTCAGGTATGCCAGCACTGTAAAAGACAGTAAATGAATAAAGCTTGAAGAAATAGTTAATAGAGCAACCAGAGGAGACCTTTAGGAATAATTAATTTTGGGAAAGCAAAGGAGAACATTGCATCTACAGAAAAAAGGCAGCAATGAGAAACAATTGGGATTAGTTTTTAAATAGTTGAAATTAAACTACACTGGCAAAGTCTCTTCAAAGTTCAATTTTTAAGCAAAGAAATAAACTGATTTGAGAGAAGGAAGGAAAATATTCTTTGAGAAGATATTTTTGATAGAAATAAACTCACAAATTGAATTTAACAATAAAGCCTTGTTAAGTTATTACCTTCCTTTTTATTTAAGGTGCTGCATTTTGGGATGTTACCCCTCAGAGGATTACTTTCTTGAAAAAGAAGGCATTTTTCTCCTTTTGGATTTATTAGCAGTAAGTATAATAACTGTTTAACAAAAATTAAATATGTCTTTATTAGCTCTTTACAAACTGAGTATCACAGAACACTACTCTGTGATTAAATGTGCCCCCAAATAGTGTTTAAATGTTTGTTTTAAACAAAAATCCCTCCTGGAGTTCCATAATGTGCATTGGCATAATAAAGAGTCTGAAAATTCCTCCAGTGAAGAAATTGGTTTACTTAGATGAATGTTCCCAAACATATGACAGCAGGGAATTTGTTTTATGTGGATTTTCCCCCACAAAATTAAAGAAACAGCTAGACTACTTCAAAGTCAATAATCATTTACTAATAACTTCTAGCTTGACAAACAAGGAAAGATCAACATTAAAAAAAAACAACTGTGTGATTTGTAGGTAATGTGTGTCATAGAATAATCCAGAAAGGCTGAGAAGAATGGCAAAGACTCTCATTTATCCTTACAGTAATCCCCTCCTAGCCTCAATAAGTGTGTCCATAGTTAAGATAATATAAAGAAAAAGTATACTTTTGTTTCAGTAAAACTCTGAGAGAGATTCTCATGCAGAGTTCTAGGTATGTCACTGCCTGTGATTGCCACCATTCTTGATATTATTAACAGAATAACGAGCCTACTTTAACTTAGCAAAGATACTAAACTTATTTGTGTCCTTTCATCTCTGTGAAAGAAAATTAGTTGACACCAGAGATGATAGCAAGCTCATTAGATATAAAACACTACAAACAAAAAATAAGTAAATAATAATTATAATAATAAAAATAACCCACCTTGAATGAGTCATAAGCAGAAACCCTTTGAAAGTTCAGAAAATTGAGCATAATACAAAGGATATATGCATAGCTCTACTTGCTGCTAAGTCACTTCAGTCGTGTCCAACTCTGTGCGACCCCATAAACAGCAGCCCACCAGGCTTCCCCGTCCCTGGGATTCTCCAGGCAAGAACACTGGAGTCAGTTGCCATTTCCTTCTCCAATGCATGAAAGTGAAAAGTGAAAGTGAAGTCGCTCAGTCGTGTCTAACTCTGTGCGACCCCATGGACTGCAGCCTACCCGGCTCCTCCGTCCATGGGATTTTCCAGGCAAGAATACTGGAGTGGGGTGCCATTGCCTTCTCCACATAGCTCTACTCAGGCAGACCTAAACGACATATATCTCACCATGTTTCTCTGACTAGAGTATGTCTAGAAGCACATGGTCAGTGTCAGGGAATTCTCAAAGCTACAAAATTAATTTGGCATATCTTCCTGGAATGTAGCTTCTACTTAATATTTGGAAGTAAGGAATGATATTGTGTGTGTGTGTGTGTGTGTGTGTGTATATATATATATATATATATAAAGTAATTACAATTTATTTTAAAAATTAAAAGACATTTCTTACTTATATTCATTCTCCTTCACCATTAGGGTTTCTGGATGGAAAGATATGAAGGCTGGTAGGAGAAGCGATATAGCACAGTGATTGTGAGCACAGACTGGAATCAGTCTGATTGAGGCCTCTTGGAGTTGTTAGCTGTGTAACTTTGACAAATTATTTAACACCTCTGTTACCAATTTCTTCATCTATAAAATAGAGATAACAGTATTATCTACCTCATGCATTGTTGCTAGGATTGTATGAATAATTATGTGCATGTGTGTATACATTTACATGCAGTGGTTTGAATAGTTCCTGACATATTTTTGCTGTGTTTTCTTGAATGTAATTATTAGATTGTACTGAATGAGTTCCAGAAAAACATCTATTTCCGCTTTATTGACTATACCAAAGCCTTTGACTGTGTGGATCACAAGAAACTGTGGAAAATTCTGAAAGAGATGGGAATACCAGACCATCTGACCTGCATCTTGAGAAACCTATATGCAGGTCAGGAAGCAACAGTTAGAACAGGACATGGAACAACAGACTGGTTCCAAATAGGAAAAGGAGTGCATAAAGGCTATATACTGTCACCCTGCTTATTTAACTTATATGCAGAGTACATCATGAGAAACGCTGGGCTGGAAGAAGCACAAGCTGGAATCAAGATTGCCGGGAGAAATACCAATAACCTCAGATATGCAGATGACACCACCCTTATGGCAGAAAGTGAAGAGGAACTAAAAAGCCTCTTGATGAAAGTGAAAGAGGAGAGTGAAAAAGTTGGCTTAAAGCTCAACATTCAGAAAATGAAGATCATGGCATCTGGTCCCATCACTTCATGGGAAATAGATGGGGAAACAGTGGAAACAGTATCAGACTTTTTTTTTTTTTAGGCTCCAAAATCACTGCAGATGGTGACTGCAGCCATGAAATTAAAAGACGCTTACTCTTTGGAAGGAAAGTTATGACCAACCTAGATAGCATATTCAAAAGCAGAGACATTACTTTGCCAACAAAGGTCTGTCTAGTCAAGGCTATGGCTTTTCCAGTGGTCATGTGTGGATGTGACAGTTGGACTGTGAAGAAAGCTGAGCGCCGAAGAATTGATGCTTTTAAACTGTGGTGTTGGAGAAGACTCTTGAGAGTCCCTTGGACTGCAAGGAGATCCAAACAGTCCATTCTAAAGGAGATCAGCCCTGGGTGTTCTTTGGAAGGACTGATGCTAAAGCTGAAACTCCAGTACTTTGGCCACCTCATGCAAAGAGTTGACTCATTGGAAAAGACTCTGATACTGGGAGGGATTGGTGGAAGGGGAAAAGGGGATAACAGAGGATGAGATGGCTGGATGGCATCACAGAATCGATGGATGTGAGTTTGAGTGAACTCTGGGAGTTGGTGATGGACAGGGAGGCCTGGTGTGCTGCGATTGATGGGATCACAAAGAGTCGGACACGACTGAGCAACTGAACTGAACTGAACTGAATGTAGATTAAACCAACCAAGCTAATTATAAATTACAAATAATCTTTAATGAAGTTTGTATATAAACTTCAACCATTGACATTTGCCTCCCTCCTAAAACTGAAGTATGTGGTGGTAGTTTTAGTTAAGTCATATCTGACTCTTGTGACTCATGGACTGTAGCACACCAGGCTCCTCTGTCCATGGGATTTCCCAGGCAAGAATACTGGTGTGGGTTGCTATTTTCTTCTCCAGGGAATCTTCCCAATGTAGGGATCGAACCCATGTCTCCTACATTGCAGGTGGATTCTTTACCACTGAGCCATTAGGCATTCCCAAAGTGAAGTAGAAGAATAAAAAACTGACTTGATTAAGGATTGTGATTAATACAATCTGTTAAAATATTTATTCAGTGTGTAATAACTGGACATGGAACAACAGACTGGTTCCAAATAGGAAAAAGAGTACATCAAGGCTGTATATTGT
The DNA here is from genome assembly GCF_055505025.1 of Bos grunniens. Classification (NCBI taxonomy): domain Eukaryota; kingdom Metazoa; phylum Chordata; class Mammalia; order Artiodactyla; family Bovidae; genus Bos; species Bos grunniens. The sequence goes on along the minus strand of NC_141168.1, from coordinate 45,753,376 downwards.
CACCCTGCTTATTTAACTTATATGCAGAGTACATCATGAGAAACACTGGGCTGGAAGAAGCACAAGCTGGAATCAAGATTGCTGGGAGAAACACCAATAACCTCAGATATGCAGATGACACCACCCTTATGGAAGAAAGCGAAGAAGAACTAAAGAACCTCTTGATGAAAGTGAAAGAGGAGAGTGAAAAAGTTGGCTTAAAGCTCAACATTCAGAAAACGAAGATCATGGCATCCGGTCCCATCACTTCATGGGAAATAGATGAGGAAACAGTGGAAACAGTGTCAGACTTTATTTTTTGGGCTCCAAAATACTGCAGATGGTGACTGCAGCCATGAAATTAGAAGACGCTTACTCCTTGGAAGGAAAGTTACGCCCAACCTAGATAGCATATTGAAAAGCAGAGAAGGAAATGGCAACCCACTCCAGTGTTCTTGCCTGGAGAATCCCAGAGATGGGGAAGTCTGGTAGGCTGCCGTCTAAGGGATCGCACAGAGTCGGACACGACTGAAGCGACTTAGCAGCAGCAGGAGCAGTCAAGGCTATGGTTTTTCCAGTGGTCATACATGATTGTGAAAGTTGGACTGTGAAGAAAAGAGCGTCGAAGAATTGATACTTTTGAACTGTGGTGTTGGAGAAGACTCTTGAGAGTCCCTTGGACTGCAAGGAAATCCAAACAGTCCATTCTAAAGGAGATCAGCCCTGGGTGTTCTTTGGAAGGACTGATGCTAAAGCTGAAACTCCAATACTTTGGCCACCTCGTACGAAGAGTTGACTCATTGGAAAAGACTCTGATGCTGGGAGGGATTGGGGGCAGGAGGAGAAGGGGACGACAGAGGATGAGATGGCTGGATGACATCACAGAATTGATGGACGTGCGTTTGAGTGAACTCTGGGAGTTGGTGATGGACAGTGAGGCCTGGTGTGCTGCGATTGATGGGGTCACAAAGAGTCGGATGCGAGTGAACTGAACTGAACTGAATAATTGCTCATAAAGGTTAAATATTACTGAGAGTTTACTATGTGACAGTGTGTGTGTATGTTAGTCACTCAGTCGTGTCTGACAGTTTGCGACCCTATGGGCTGTAGCCCTCCAGTCTCCTCTGTCCATGGGATTCTCCAGGCAAGAATACTGGAATGGGTTACCATGCCCTCCTCCAAGGGATCTTCCCAACCCAGTGATTGAACCTCTGTCTCCTGTAGCTCCTGGGAAACCCCATATAAGTTATAATAACTCTCTAAAGCAGGTAATATTATCCATAATTTAATCAAACAGGAAACTGATAATGTATGTAATTCAGACCACAGGTTACATGTTTCTTTTGCCATATTCTATTAGCAGTACACTGTAAGAGTTTCTCAACCAAAAATATTTCACACAGAAGCCATAACTGTGTGGACGCCTTTGCTCTACTTGGACTTCTCTAGTGTGCTGCCATCCGTGGGGTCACTAGGAGTCGGACACGACTGAGCGACTTCACTTTCATTTTTCACTTTCATGCATTGGAGAAGGAAATGGCAACCTACTCCAGTGTTCTTGCCTGGAGAATCCCAGGGACAGGGGAGCCTGGTGGGCTGCCGTCTATGGGGTCGCACAGAGTCGGACACGACTGAAGCGACTTAGCAGCGGTAGCAGCAGCATACCTAAATTTTAGTTTACTGAAAACTGTTTGTAGAAAAACAGGAAATATGCTTAATAAGATAATTTTTCTTAAATGCTAATCTACTCTTTTATGGTTGCTGAGTTTCAAACTACAAAATTATACTTCGTTTTGATTTATTTTCACATGTGACTGCCATTTGGAGTTACTATCAGTTAGTCTCTTAATAATAATGAGGTTACAGCAAGGATGAGTCTTAACAAACTTTAATAAACCAGGTAAATTTAAAAGATCCTATAATTACACTCTTATGTATAGCACAGATGACCTTGATCCACTTAATTTCAATATTTCTTTTTCTTATTGAACTAAATCAATGACATTTTTGTTCAGGGTATGTTTATGACTACATCAGAATTATATTCAATCTTTTTATTTCTGTTTTTTAAAAGTCTCTATTGTTTGAAAATGAACTCATTACAATGGTATCTATTTTAACAGGAGATGGTCACAAATCATACTTAGAGTCTTGATTTTATAAGGCAGTCATTTAGGAAAAAACCTACTGATTAACACAATATTTCTCTTTTAAAAGACAATAATTCTTAAAATTTTTATTTTTTTATTTAAAATATATGTATTTATTGCAACATTTTTCTTTTTCTGTTTCCTTGCAAAAGTTAAACCAAAAAAAATTCTGCAATCTAATACTTGGAATAATGGTTGAATTCTGTGATAATCCCAAAACTGCGGCTCATGTCAATGCTTGGCGAGGGAAGAAGGACCAGACAGCTGCTAGTCTTTTAATTAAATTGTGGAGAAAGGAAGAAAAAGAATTAGGAGTAAAACGTGATAAATACGGGAAGATTGTTGGTAAGTGTATTTGTAATTGTTTGTAGAAATAATTATATCCGTATTTTTAGAAAGAGACATTAGGAAAGTATGGGGCCTTCTACCTCTTTGTTTAAAGTTCTTTTCACAGGGGTCTGCAGATTGAAAGAAAACTAAGTAAATTAGTAGGTTCATGTTTTTATAGAATATTTTCAGGAAATGGTATTTGATTATATTCTTTAACTTGGAAAACAAAACTTAACAGGAGCATTTTCTTTGGGTTATCTGCTTTTGTAAGTATTTTCAGTAATATTTCATTTACCAATAAAATTTGAAAAAACCTAAAGCATTTTCTTTGGGTTATCTGCTTTTGTAAGTATTTTCAGTAATATTTCATTTACCAATATAATTTGAGTGCTTAAAAAGTAGAGTGCTTAAGAACAATTTTTCTGGTATTTTGTACATTTCTGTTGATTCTCATTTATAGTTTAACTTTTATGTAAAGGAGGAAACTTTTCTAAATAAAAATAAATCAATGGTCATAAATTTAAATGACTAGACTCTAAATTAATTAAGTTTATAGTACCAGAATTTATATTTCATTTATCTATTCTATAGTGCTATATCGGAGAAGGCAATGGCATCCCACTCCAGTACTTTTGCCTGGAAAATCCCATGGATGGAGGAGCCTGGTAGGCTGCAGTCCATGGGGTCGCTAGAGTCAGACCCGACTGAGCGACTTCACTTTCACTTTTCACTTTCATGCATTGGAGAAGGAAATGGCAACTGACTCCAGTGTTCTTGCCTGGAGAATCCCAGGGACGGGGGAGCCTGGTGGGCTGCCGTCTATGGGGTCGCACAGAGTCGGACACAGCTGAAGCGACTTAGCAGCAGCAGCAGCAGCATAGTGCTCTATTACATTTTCTAAACCTCTTATGATTCTTATTATAATTTTATATGTTAGTATTGTTTATTTTTAAGTGAAAATACTTCCCCTTTAACTCCTGGTGATTTCTCTCTTCAATCCATTTGTATTATTTCTAACTTCTAACCCATAACATCATAAAATAGTTTTTATATTTATAGGATAACATATAGAAACCAAAAGCAAATAGGAGATTAAATCATTGTTAAACTGACATGTTCAGTTTCTGGATCTCAAAATTAGAAAAGTTTTTTATGTGAAAGTTTCACTTTTAAAAAGTAATTTTGTGAAATTTTTATACTTTACATAAATAGTAAAAAATTATATTTTTCCAACAGAATGGGGAAAAATTACTGGTTACTTATGTTTTTAAAAGAGTAATCATGTATCAGGCAGTACTGTATTCTGTTAGTATGATGTCTAGACTAAAATCTTAAAATTATTAATTTACTACAATTTTTATCTGTCCTTTCTATATTTTTATGATATCCATTGATTAGATACAAAGAAACCTCTATTTACTAGTTTTCAAGAAGAGCAAAAAATCATACCACTGCCTGCTAACTGCCCAACTATTGCAGTTATGGATGTTGCTGAGAATATCAGAGCAAAAATTTATGCTGTGTTGGGCAAACTAGGTAAGAAGTTACTTGTCAAATTCTAAAGAGCCTCTCTTTCTTTGCTGAGTATTGTGAATTGATTTCACTTTGGAGTCCGTTTTTCAGACATGATGAATAAAAATCCCTTTATATAGACAAATGCATGTTCCATTGTTATCACAACACAACCAGCTGCCCCTCCTTGAGCTCTGGATTTGGGGGAAGGCATCAGTAATTTTTAAGCTCCCCAGGCAATTCCAGAGTACAGTCAGGATTAAAGACAGTTAGTTTAGATGATTAGACTTAAATACTAGAATTCTGAATCACCTGAGGACTTAACTTCGCTTCTTATTAAGAAAAAAGTCCTCACTCTAAAGACTGTAAAAGTACAGTATCATGGTCCGACCACAGCACAGAAAGCGTTCCTTTTTTAATGACTACATAAGGATGACCTGGCAGAGGTTTGTTACAGGAGGAAGCCAGATGCTCACAGAAGTAACATTTACATAAATCAGGATGAAATCAAAAGGAATCATTTGCATTTTTATGATAGATATATGCCTTTTAGAACTATTTGCTCAGTTAAAGTAATTCTCTCTTTATAAACTTTGTTTAGATTTTGAAAATTTACCTGGCTTATCTGCTGAAGATTTTGTCACTCTATGTATCATACATAGATATCTTGATTTTAAAGTGAGTACCTTCTTAGCCTTTTTATTAAAATCTAGTATGCAAGTCATCAGTTGGGGAAGATCTATTCATATTTGTGAGCAATAATCCACATACTATATAGTTTTTAGTTTTCATTTTACATCTGATACTATTCAAGGAGCATACAATTAATTTATTGGGTATTTCCATGGGATAAGATTTCATCCAACTTTTAGTTTATAAAGGAAGATAGACATTACTGATATAGAAGCCTAATAGATCTTTAAAACATAATTTCTTCTCTTTAAAAGGGTATTTAGAGCTAGAATTGGGACTTCCCTGGTGATCCAGTGGTTAAGAATCCCCCTGCCAATGCAAGGGACACCAGGGATCCCTGGTCTGGGAAGATCCCACATGCCACAGGGCAACTAAGCCTGGTGCCACAACTACTGAGCCTGTGCTCTAGAGTGAGCCTGTGCTTTGCCACAGGAGAATCCACTGCAATGAGAAGCCTGTGCATGGCAATGAAGAGTAGCCCTGGCTCTCAGCAACTAGAAAAAGCCCACACGCAGCAACGAAGACTAAGTGCAGTCAAAAGTTTCAAAAATAATTTTCTTTAAAAGAGCTAGAATTGAATGAATTATTACTTATTAAAATAAATTATTAATACTTATTAAAGTATTGTTTTATCATTACATTATCCAATGGTCAAATATCAATTAATAGTCCTGAGTTGCTTACTTCTCTGGTTATATACTTTTTGGTAAATAAATGCCTTTGAACTTCTAGGAAAGCCTTTTTAAGTAAACATGCTCTTCTAATATTAGTACTATGTATTGAATGCTGTAAATGAATAAATCTCTATTTAAAAAGGGAAAACAAGGCTTAATTTTACCCGTATCCTGGATGAAAATTTTTTTCCTCTAAATTTAAATATACTCAAATGCAGTAATTTCCATATATCCCAGTATATGAGGTGGAGCTACAGCATGATGAAATCAACATATTAAGAGTTTTAGGTCAAGTATTACCTTAGCTAGAAGATGAGGGACAAGGCCCTATTTCTCGGATGACTAGGTACCAGGATTCCAGAAATCTCCATCTTCACTGTTCTATAAATTCATCTTGACCCAGTCTTCAAACAGGGCTTTAGAAAGGAAAGCATCAGTACTTCAGGAGGATGAGAGTAAAGCAACAATTTGTGCAGCTGTGAAAACAGAGTGACTATAAAGGAGAGGGCAGTGATTATGGCAATGAACTACACTTAGATAGTAGAGCCTTCTCTGTGAATACTTATCATTGAAAAACATTAGGTAAGTGATTCCTGAATACTCAAATGTAACTGTTGCCCCAAATCATTCCCAGTGCCACTTATTCCCAAAGAGTAAGTTAGGAAAAGCTGGTTCCGTAAGTGTTAACTTTGGAATGATCACTCAAATACATTTTAGGTTACCTAAAAGTATATCATTTATTTTTGGTTAATTTAACTTGTTTAAACTTTGCTATAACAGATTGGAGAAATATGGAATGAAATATATGAAGAAATAAAATTAGAAAAGCTAAGACCAGTCACCACAGACAAAAAAATTTTGGAATCTATTACAGCAGCATCAGAAAATATTGGAAAGATGGTTGTTTCTCTGCAAAGTGAGATGATTGAAAGCCAAGCATGCCAAGATGTGCAAAATGAACAAAAAGTATATACAAAAGTAAGCCAAAATAATTTCAGTGTATAAACTAGTTGAAATTATCCCTAAGGTATTTGCCTTACTTGTGAATGCTTCAGCACTTAGAGTCATTTTGTGATTTTCTTTTATAGTTACTTTCTGTGTCTTTGTACAGATTGAAAGAAAACATGGAGTGAATAGCTTGAAATTCAATTACTGTAGTCAATGCTGGTCTATGACATTATAATTTTATTTTTCAAGGCTTACATTTCCATTTTTGAAATGTCAGAGTTTCAAAAATTGTGGTCTATTTAAGTGTACACATCTAGAAAATTCTGACAAACAGTGTATCTCTGTGACTGTAAGTTTAACCTCAACGAGAAAGTCGGCCCTTGTCCCTCACTCTGTGACAGGCCCTCACTTGTATGCCAACCAGAGGCACATCTCCTCACCTCAGTGCCAAATCACATGCTGTGAGCACTCTGTAAATGTGCTCTCTGACTTTAGCTAGTCAGAAAAAGCCTGTTGGGAAAATATAAGCCATTTTCCCCCAAAAGCTTTACACAGGTGAGAAACAACACACCTGACGTTTTTGAGCAAATAGGTTAAGTGACTAAGTGAACTTGTCCACCAATGCAGAGATGATATAGACTCCCCATTGCTGCTTGGTGATCCTTTATGACTAAAGTTAAATATTTAGAACTCTTTAAGGTGATTTCCAAAGTGTTTTTCTATTGCCTGATGTTTTCACTTATACTGTTAAATGTTTATGTCTTCCGTCTAGTGGAACTTAGCATCCACTTATAAATTCTGCTCCATCTTAGATACCTCCCTTCTTAAAAGTTTTATTTGTTGGAGAGTTTTTATTGCAATGCCATTTAAGCCATTCTTTTGATCTTTAGTGGAGTATCCCTGATGGAAGTTCTGCTTCTCAGTAGTTATATTGAGTGGCAGTGTTCTGCTGTGTGGACTAGCTATTGCTGATCTGCTGGTTATCGTTGCTTTGTTATCATGGCTCTGACCCCACTTATTTTTTAGCAGTTGTTTAATTAAATACCCTTAGGTTCATAATTTAAGCTTAATAATATACTATATACCAACCAAGGGCATGTGTTTTCTGATTATATATTTAGTGGAGAGTCTGTTGAGAACCACAGTCTTTGTAGTTTGTCAGTAGTATTTCCCAGACTGTAACTCCACAACAAACTCAGCACTCTCACAAAATTGCTTGTCTTGCTGAAGTCATAAATTAGAAGAAGCTCCACCAATATAATCTTGCCTAAACTATTATCAGTGGCAGCAGAAATCTCTTTATTTTCTCTTGTGGATTTGCTGTTGGGTCATTTATGTAACTTGCTCTGGATTATACTCTGTTTTTGCAAGTGATATTTATTTAAAACAGTCTTGCTGAGAACGATTATTGTTATTCTCATATTTTATTTTTTTATAACACCAGTTTTTCATTACATTTCATGGGAAGCAGTTCAAACCTTGGCCACGTAGTGAGGAAAGAATTTTGTTTGTTTGTTTGTTTGTTTTAAGACTTTTGTTATTTAAGTTGTTAAACTCTAATCTTTTTGCTAGTTGGTCTTAAAATTTATATTGGCAAAAACTAGCTCTTTCTTCAAAATAGAGGTATTCAAGCCCTTTGACGAACTCTTACTTATCTTTCTCATTTCAGATACAAGCCACACACAAGCAAAGAGAATTGGCTAATAAATCATGGGAAAATTTCTTGGCCAGAACATCAAATGCTAAAACTTTAAAGGTAGGATTTTTTAAATATTATGATAACCACAAAAAGCAGCCAACTCTGACAGAATTTTTCAGGGAAATATTCATTCACCTTTTTCTGTTGATCTTTCTGTGGGATACCAACACTGTTGATCCTCATTTGCAGTTTAAGATGATAACTGAAACTAAGCATTTTTCACAGTTTCAGAAGATACCACTCTGAGTTTCATTTGGCTTAGCAGGGTGATGCAAGGATGGTGTTCCTGGTTTGCATAAAAGAGATGAGAGTTAGTCAGGAATAAGCAGGAGTGTGCTCCTGCTTTCCATTCTGAGCCTTCTTATTCACTGATTCTGTAAGAAGCAGAGTGAAGGACACAAATAACAACTGTCCATATTGCCCTCTCGATCAAAGATGTTTTCCCTGTGACCACCACAAGAAACATTATATTAAAGATTAAATAGGAATTTGAGAAAATGTGATAACATGCTTCAGCAATAAGCTTGAAAGTAATCTAAAAAGTTTATAATGCTAATTGTTCACTTGAAATATGTAAGAACATCATAGAGTTCCAAAATCTCATTACTTTTTTCCATTTGTGCTTGGGATACACTTTTACATATGTGATAATTTTCCTCTAAATATGAAATCATTAAATGATATATTAGCCCACAAAAATAGTGGAACCATATTAAGATAGGAAAATCAAAATTAACAACAAGCTTATTCAAGATACCATGTCTCCCCCTTCTCATGAAAAGTTCTTCCCAATGTTATTTACAAAATAGCCCCATAACTACCTGTACTTTTAAGGAAGAGTTTATGAAAACCCTTCCACACAGATTAGTTGTTACCTAGGATTTCACCTGTTCTAGTGCCTCAACTATTGAATTTGAAGGTAACTGCAGCAAATTATCAGAGAAGGCAATGGCACCCCACTCCAGTACTCTTGCCTGGAAAATCCCATGGACGGAGGAGCCTGGTAGGCTCCAGTCCATGGGGTCGCTAAGAGTCGGGCATGATTGAGTGACTTCACTTTCACTTTTCACTTTCATACATTGGAGAAGGAAATGGCAACCCACTCCAGTATTCTTGCCTGGAGAATCCCAGGGACAGAGGAGCCCAGTGGGCTTCCGTCTATGGGGTCGCACAGAGTGGGACACGACTGAAGTGACTTAGCAACAGCAGCAGCAAATTATATAGTTTGCATTATTCTGAATTCTTAAAACATTTAAGTGTACTGGATTAGTATTTGTACAAAATAATTTGAAAACATGCATCATCTATTGTAAATTTAGTAGTTTATTCAACCATGTGCAAAAAACTGAGCCTGATTTCCTTAGGAACTATTTTATCCCTTGGTCATATATTGCCAGTACCTCTGGAAATTTCAGTAACATTTTTAGTTGTTTCCTGCAATGTGCAAAGGATATAACTTGCTAATAACTATTTTCTTAGCTTAAATGAATAAATGCTAGATCTAGTGCTAATAAATTATAAACCAGACACAAATATATTTTGTATACTTCTTTGTAAGTACCATAGTTAATGCTTTAATAACAATTTTATTTTCTTTCTAATTTAAAAATCTTCAGAAAGCAAAAAGACTTCAAGAGAAAGCTATAGAATCCTCTAGATATGGTGAAAGACCACCAAATGCGATATTTCACAGAACAGATATTAAAGGCCTTAACGCAACAGTAAGATTTTTTTTTTATCCATAACTTTTCTTAATAGATAATGAATTTAGTTCCCAAAGAATGTTATTTCCATGAGGTTTTGTCTCATACTTTTTCTTTTTGCTTTAAAATGTCAAGTAGTTAAGGCATATTTATCCCTGCCCTTACCTAGTGCTGGTTTAGACCAGACCTAGCCCTCCAGGATTCCCAAGAAACTAATGTAAACACTAGTCAAAGTAGGTCTCTACATCTCATTGACAGGAAGTGTGCAGTGCCTCCTTTGCTTGTTAATAGATCCATACCATATTCCAGTGTTCTTGGTGTCCTCTTCTGGAAATAATTTGGCCCTGATTGCAAAGGCCCCAAAGCCCTGATTTTTCCATTATTACACACTGCCTCCTAGTTACTATATGCATTTTGTGTCTTATCCAAAGTTAGCTAAAGGATGAATAAATTTTCCTCTTAGTGAAAATTTTTATAAATGGCCTCTTAAATGTTTAATTTTGTTTTTATAGGTGCCTTCTGGTGGGGTAGTAACAGTGGAAAGCACTCCTGCCCGATTAGTGGGAGGACCTCTGGCTGATACAGATATTGCTCTTAAGAAACTGCCTATTCGAGGAGGAGCCTTACAGAAGGTGAAAGCAGTAAAAACTGTGGATGAGCCAAAGAAGAGTGATCCCGCATAAAATACTCTAAAGGATTTTTGAAATAAATTCCACTGATAATTTTTAGCTAAATATCTTTATATATAAATGTAAAGCAAACATTTTAGAATAAATATTTTAGTAAAATACTATTAAAAATAAAAGTAAGGAAATATAATATATTGTTATTAAAAGTATCAACATACACTGTGAGAAGAGTTATCATCAGTTTCTTTCTAAAGATTACAGTCCTCTTAACTGAAAATTGTAAAACATATTGTATCAGTTAAGACTCTTTCAACTGATGTGAACAGCTCCAACTGATTTGAGCCAAAAAGCAAAACAAAAAAAAAACCACAATAACAAAAGTCAAATATAAAACTAATTAAAACTATAGGCATTGTTGGATCCAGAAACTGAAACTCTGTGAGTAGATCTTCTCTTTTCCTAGAAGCTCCTGAATTATATTCTCCCAGGTTGATATCCAGTAGGAAAGAGTGCATGCCTACCTCTCAACAGTCTCTGCAACTGTCTCTGCATCTTGGGACATCTGATTGGCCACATGCCCACTCCTGAACAATTCATCATGACCTTAGCCAGATCTGAGGACTGCTTACACCCAGAGCCTGAAGGTCAGTCCCATCTAAAGCATATGGTTAGAGTGGGGTCAGGCTAAGTACATAAGTTATTATAAATATATATAAATATGGACAGCAAAAATTTTGCAGCAAGTATGTTGGTCAAAGTAAAAGTTCTTCTCCTATAAAAACCAAATGTTAGTCAGAAGCTAAACAATAAAAATTAAAAATAAAGATAGTTTTTAAAAAATTTTATTTATACTTAACTGGAGAAAAATTGTTTTACAATGTTGTGTTGTTTTTGTTGTTCAGTCACTCAGTCATGTCCAACTCTTTGTGACCCCATGGACTGCAGCACACCAGGCTTCCCTGTGCTTCACTATCTCACAGAGTTTGCTCTAACTCATGTCCATTGAGTCGATGATGCCAACCAACTATCTCATCCTCTGTCACACCTTTCTTCTCTTGCCCTCAATCATTCCCATCATCAGGGTCTTTTCTAGTGAGTCAGCTTTTCACATCAGGTGGCTAAACTATTGGAGCTTCAGCTTCAGCATCAGTCCTTCCAATGAATATTCAGGGCTGATTTCTTTTAGGATTGACTGGTTTGATCTCTGTGCTGTCCAAGAGACTCTCAAGAGTCATCTCCAGCACAGTTCGAAAGCAGAGTTCTTTGGTGCTCAACCTTCTTTATGGTCAACTCTCAGATATGACTACTGGAAAAACCATAGATTTGACTATCTGGACCTTTGTCCTCAAAGTGATGTCTCTGCTTTTCAATATGCTGTCTAGGTTTATTATAGATTTTCTTCCAAGGAACAAGTGTCTTAATTTCATAGCTGCAGTCACTGTCCACAGTGATTCTGGAGCCCAAGAAAATAAAGTCTGTCACTGTTTCCACTTGTTCCCCATCTATTTGCCATGAAGTAATAGGACCAAATGCCATGATCTTCATTTTTTGAGTGTTGACTTTTAAGCCAGCTTTTTCACTCTCCTCTCTCACCTTCATCAAGAGGCTCTTTAGTTGCTCTTTGCTTTCTGCCATTAGGGTGGTATCATCTGCATATCTGAGGTTATTGATATTTCTCCCAGCAATCTTGATCTTGTTATTCATCCAGCCCAGCATTTCACATGATGTACTCTGCACAGAAATTAAGCAGGGTGACAATACACAGCCTTGTCATACTCCTTTCCCAATTTTGAACCAGTCTGTTGTTCTGACTATTGCTTCTTGACCTGCATATATTGGTTTCTGTCACACATCAACATGAATCAGTCATGTCCCCTCCCTCTTTAAGATCCCTCCCACCTCCCACCCCATCCCACACCTCTAGATTGTCACAGAGCACCAGGCTGAGTTCCCTGTGCTATAGAGCAATTTCCCATTAGCTATCTATTTTAACTCTTAATATATAAATAAATCCCAATGATACTTCTCTTTAATGGGGATGGAAAGTGGGTGTGGAGGGAAACTCTTTTGGTGGTGGAGGTACCTTGCCACATAGAGGTAGATCCCTTAATACTGGATGTAGAGCAATAAGTGTCTGTGTCCCTGTGTGCCATTATGTGTTTCCAAAGCCTGGAACCCCATCAACCCCCTTCTTCACTCAGGAAGCTGCAAAGTTGAGTTCCTGTCCAGGGCTGGGAGAGACAAGACTCTGTTTCCTCAGAAAGGAAAATATGTTGGAATTTGAGCCTAGTCTCTAGACCCATAGGGTGCACATAGCAGTGTACTGGCTAAATGTATAAGAACCAGCTCTTCAAGGGGAAAAAGCTCTTATATATAGTGTTTGCCAATTTGCATGATATAAATATTCCCAGGATGACCAATTTCAAGCTACCAACATGGTGCTGCTGAAAGCAGAGTTGGGAAGATATGCATAGGATCCACTTGCATTATCAAATAAAAGAGGGTTCCAACACCCCACTGGGCCCACCCTCTCCTACTTTCTCCTCCCTCTTCCCCTTACACTTCCTCCTCCAACTCACATTCCTCCAGGATTTTTCATTATTCCCTCTGTGAGGATAGTAGCATTTGCAATGAGAGAAGAAATGACAGCTACTGATGTTGTTCTAATTAGAATGAGTTGCCAGTGACCTCTCAGCCTGGCCTGGCTGCCCACTCTCCTGTGGCTCATAGGGGTACATAATATGCATCAGCTTATCAGTGAGCTTTGTCTTCTCTTGAATCCTTTTCTCTATTACCACCACCCCCAAGAGAACAGCAGAAGGCATAATTTGTTCCTCTTCTTCACAGGCAGTCCTAAGCACAAAGGTTCCATGTAAAGGGGAGTGTAAAGAACCTGTCTGCCAATGCAGGAGACTTAAGAGACGTGGGTTTGATCCCGGGTCAGGCAGATCCTCTGGAGACAGGCATGGCAACCCACTCCAGAATCCTGGTGTGGAGAATGCCATGGACAGAGGAGCCTGGCGGGCTACAGTCCATAGAGTCGAAAAGATTTGGACACGACTGAAGCAACTTAGCATGCACGCACACATGCAAAGAGGAATGACTGAGACACAAGAATGGGTGTGGACAGGAACCTGCAACAATGAGATGGCCCATACAAAAAGCACCAGATACACATTGGGTACATCTGAGATACATACAGAATGGAGATGAAGTGTCCGTGACTAAGAGAAAGGAATGTTTACCCCATTTTGTAGACTATAAGTTCCTTCCTCAGGCTCCAAGCTCCCTAAAGACAAGACAGAGACCATATCTCATTCATTGTGGTAACCAACACCTTAGTTAATTACTGAATAAGTGTGATTGTAGCCCCAGCTCCTGGCAGCCTTTCCCTCAACTTACGCAAATACAGCAAAGTCCTGAACTCAAAGGGAAGATTCAACCAACAAAACACTATACAAGGAATGCTAAACACAGACACGTTATGGTAGTTCAGATGCATTCGCTTCATAAGAGTGGTAGACTTTCTCTAAAATCAGGCACAAGTACTATTACATTAATATGACCAGAGAGTAGAAATAGAATTGATATTACTTGGGTGAATATCAATTTTTGTATATAGTACAACTTGGTATCTCCAGATTTATTAGGACTGACTGTAATCAAAACAGTCTGTGCCTTCTGTAGAACTTCTCCCTGTTGTAAATCTCACCCATCAGAAAGAAGAAAGGTAAAATAGGGCAGGTTATTACCATTCAACAGAGGAAGAAATGTATGTGGATGAAGAGTAGTAAGGTTGCTTAATCCAGACGCTTGTACTTGGTAGACAGACAATACCCAAGATCCCATGTTATAGTTCTAGGCACCCAGCAGTGAGCCCGCAAATCAGTCCCTCTGTCTGACATTGTCACTAATTCTAACAAGTCTCCATCTCTGCTCACATCTGTGCTCCCACTACATCACTCCTGAGCCCATCCAGCCTGGCTGAAAGGTGGATAGTATATTTCCTTCCATGAGTCAACTGAGACAGAATTTTAGCTCCCAAACTTTTACTAATAAACTAAATGAAAAAATAGTCAAGAAAATAAAAATGGAGTTTAGTGAGCCCAGAAGAAAGTGGCTTCTACGCTGTTCAATGAGAATCTTACTACATGAGGGAGGAGTTCATTACCTGATTAGATCCTTTCAGCCAGTGCTTGCTCATATTGGATGAAAACCAGTGAATAATTAGGTGAACAACTATTGCTCTTCTGTTCCTCAGTCTGCCTTCTGGAACACAGGGTACATTTCATATCACAGGGAAAAACTATAATGTTCACCCTAAGTCTTTGGGGATCAAATATCCAGTTTATTTAATCATTCCAGACTATGAATCTGGCCAGCTCTTTCTGAAGTGCTGAAATTTGTTAATATTCCTCTATACTGACACCAACAGAACCAAACAAATTTACAGGTTTAACATAGATACATAGAGGGTATAATAAAACTAGTCCCTCTCATTACTTTGTCAACAAAGGTCTGTCTTGTCAAGACTGTTTTTTCCAGTAGTCATATATGGATGTGAGTGTTGGACTATAAAGAAAGCTGAGTGCCGAAGAATTGATGCTTTTGAACTGTGGTGTTGGAGAAGACTCTTGAGAGTCCCTTGGACTGCAAGGAGATCCAACCAGTCCATCGTAAAGGAGATCAGTCCTGGGTGTTCACTGGTAGGACTGATGTTGAAGCTGAAACTCCAATACTTTGTTTGGCCACCTGATGCGAAGAGCTGACTCATTTGAAAAGACCCTGATGCTGGGAAAGATTGAGGGCAGGAGGAGAAGGGGATGACAGAGGATGAGATGGTTGGATGGCATCACCGACTCAATGGACATGGGTTTGAGTAGACTCCGGAAGTTGGTGATGGACAGCGAGGCCTGGCATGCTGTGGTTCATGGGGTCGCAAAGAGTCGGACACGACTGAGCGACTGAACTGAACTCATTTTTTCTCACCTACGGCCAACACAGCCTAAGCTTACATTAGTCATTGGCAGCCATGTTTCATGAACACTTATATTTAATTTATGTAGATAGTTCCTTTTCAAGGAAATGTAACATAACTTCCCATTCCCTAAAGTGTGGGTTATGCTTAATGCCATGCTTTCAAAGAATACAACATAGAAAGAGAAGGGAAGGTAACTTTACAGCTAAGAAATCTGGTAAATACTACCTTGCATACTAAGTCACTTCAGTCGTGTCTGACTGTGACCCCATGGACTGTGTAGCCTGCCAAGCTCCTCTCCCTATGGGATTCTCCAGGCAAGAATACTGAAGTGGGTTGCCATGCCCTCCTCCAGGGGATCTTCCCAAGCCAGGGATTGAAGCAGCATCTCTTATGCCTCCTGCACTGGCAGAAAGGTTCTTTACTACTAGTACCACGTGGGAAGCCCAAATACCTTAGCCAAGGTTAAACACCATCCGTGGGGTATGTTATGTTGACAGCATGTACCCTTGATATGAAGTGTTGAGGACAGTGCTTTACCTCTGTAGTTTTCATCCCCCAAAACCTATAACCCCCATCAAAACCAGAGAGAAACATCAGGCAAACCCAAATTGAGGGACATCCTGCAATATACCTGGCCAGTATCTGGAATTGTCAAGGTCATCAAAAACATCTTCTTAGAGTCTAAGGAGACATGACAACTTAATGTAAATGGTGTCCTGGATGGGATAGGGTTGAGTGGGGAACAATTCATAGTTTTCTTTTCCCTTATTCCAAATCATCAGACTGGAACAGCAAGAGGACATAAAGGGGGAAAACTAGTGGAATTCAAATAAAATATGAAGTTTAATTTAGGTTGTATCAATACTGGTTCATTAGTTATGACAAACATACCAGACTAATGTAAGATGTTAATAATATGGAAAAATGGGTGAGGCGTATATAAGAACTCTCTGCACTAGCTTGCAACTTTTCAGCAAATTTGAAACTATTCTGAAATAAAAAGCCTATTTAAAGTAAAAAAAAAAAAATTCTCTAGGAAGAGCAGAAGAATTTTAAGCATAGGCACTCAGTAAATTAACCATTGTATCACCTCATGAAGAAATATTTTGGGAGCAATATTAGATGGTTTTATTTGTTTTGTTTCTCTGCACTTTGAAGCATGTGGGATCTTGGTTTCCCATCCGGGAACCAAACCCATGTCCTTTGCAGTGGAAGCGAGAAGTCCCAACCACTTGACTTCCAGTGAATTCCCAATATATGTTTTGCTATCTTTTTTCCCTCCTTAGCTTTCAGCACTATGAAAAAACAACTGGTTTTGAATTAAGCTATAAGAGTTCAGCATATACACAAAGCTGTGAAACTGATTGAGTCTTTACCATAACACCACTGCAAGAATGGGTGGGTTTTAATTTTTTTTTTTTTGGATCATCGTCGTATCTGACTAGTCTGATGATTTGGAATATGGAAAAATAGAACTATGAATTGTTCCCCACTCAACCCTATTCTGGCTACCATTTCTCTTTGGTTAAAAAAAAAAAAAAGCTTATATTTTGGTATCATAAAAGTGATTTTGAATTAATTATATTATTTTCTGCTGCATCTTTGTCCCACAGCAGTGACAATTCTGGAAGCAAGGGTTGTGTCTGGATTACTCAGCAGTGTACCTCCAAGCTCAAAGAATTTGTGTTGAATAAATGATGAAAAAAGAATAAAATTTTCTATATACAAATGACATGATTTGTGCCCAAAACTGGGGTGATTTAACAGAGCATTATATCTAAGTATCATCAAAGAGACTTAAGATGAACGGCTCTAAAACCAGAATGCTCAGTTTATTTTTAACATCTTTAATAATCCAAGGTAGCATGTAAATTTAACTAGGAGAACTATGAAACCATTTTCAGTTAATCTATTTTGGAAGGTTAGAAATTAATTTTATTAATATTAAAAAGCTTATCATTGGTGCAGTAAAATTTTTATGACAACAAGGATTGCTGACAACTGGTTGAATAATTTTTTAGGCTAAAATGACATGATCTTGCTTTATGGCACTCAACTGTTGAAGTTCCGAAAGAGGGCTGTTTTCTAAGGGAAATCATGACCCCATGCCTCTACAAAAGGAAATGAATTAATCAGCTTCATGGGTATTTGGTCATTTTTATAAAAGAACATATGGCCTACCCTCCAACTAGTTGATTTTCTGAGCTTAGGCATCTATCTGTAATTGGCAAGATAAAATATTCTCAATCTAGAAACTTATAATATTAAACTTAAAACCTCATATTATCTGTAACCAGTTATTATACAAAACTTATTTATATGAAATGCTACTTGTAAAAAAAAATACCTGAAAGTTATGCAGTCCATTAGGACTCATGGGACCCCTGAAATTATGTACAAAGTATGAGTGTATGTATATAAAACCCCTAGTAAAGGGTCTATAATGTCATCAGAATTTCAAAGTGGTCCACAACTCAAAGAATGTCAGGTCCCCTCCTTTAATTCAAAATTTATTCTTGGATCAAATGAAACCATCAGACAATTCATATTATTTTTGATGCTTTTGAAATTGTATTTAATTGTGTTTGGGTGTGCTGGCATCAGGTTACATTGAAGGCTAGCTGTCACTGTTGGGATACTTGAAAACACAATGCTGTAACCCATGGCAGCCATTATAAAAAACCTATGGGACAGACTTCTATTGATCCTCAGACCTAGGAAAAGCTAGGCTCCCAAACATATTGCTTGGTCCCCACTGTGAATCTTAACACCGCTCATGAGTCCCAATTCACATTGGAAATTCAGACTAAATTTATGGCTACCCTTTATCAAAGGTATAGAACTTTATGACATGCATTTAAAAGCACTGACCTAAAACTTTAACTGCATATTATTTGTTTTCTATCTATTTCTCATCATCCCAACCTCTTCATCTAATTCATGTTATTCTATTGTTTGGTATACGTCTTTAAATTCCACATCCTTTTTACAATAAAATGTGTTATATAAAAGGAAATATAAAAACAATTTTGTCTTCTAAAGACAAAAATTCTATCCAATTACATTTTACTAAAGGGCTTCCCTGTTAGCTCAGTTGGTAAAGAATCCACCTGCAACACATGAAACCTCAGTTTGGTTCCTGGGTTGGGAAGATCTAGAGAAGAGATAGGCTACCCACTCCAGTATTCCTGGGCTTCCCTTGTGGCTCAACTGGTAAAGAATCTGCCTGCAATTGCAGAAGACCTGGGTTTGATCCCTGGGTTGGTTGGGAAAATCCCCTGGAGAAGGGAAAGGCTACCCACTCCAGTATTGTGGTCTGCAGAATTCCATGAACTACAGAATCCACGGGGTCAGAGTTAGACATGACGGAGTGACTTTCACTTCATTTTTGCACTTTACTAAAATGAAGTTTCTTACTACTTTTCTGTTTGTTATTCCTTTTTTAAAAATGAGGACAATAAAAATGAGAACATAAAATGAAATTTTAGTCCTTAATGGATAAAAAATAATATATAAGATAGCTTGGTGATGAGACACATATATCAGAAGACACAGAGTATACTACATCAAGATTAAATATTACTTTTTAGGATAATATCGGCATTAGTTTTGGCACAGTTTTAAGGTCAATATTACATATAACACCAGATAAAACTGGTTGTTATTTTACCCCATTGATCATTGTATTAAAATATATATACTGTATTTGCATTTTAAGTGGTGTTTTCTTTTTTTTAAAAAAAAGATGCTTTACAAAGTGCCTTCTAAATTAAAAATTACTGAAAAATTATCCAAAAATATAGAAATGATGACTCAATAGGCATAAAACAATTACACATCAACAAAAATACAACCTTCATCAATATTAAATAACTGGAAATAACAATTTTGATAAATGCTGTAGGAAATATTTGAGCTCATAAATACTGACACAGGGTTAAATTTTCAGGTTGGTGCCATCCTGCTTGAGGTATTTTCTGTGTTCTCTTAAATGTAAAACTCACGTTTTATAAAATCCAGTCCTGTAAAGTCAGAGAGGAAAAATTGTTAACACTTATTTTAATATGATTCTTGAGTTTCCCTCCCTTTAAGCAACCCTACTGAAAATATTAATTTCAAAAGTCTGAACACATGTTGATGTTTAAAAAATTTTTAACAAATGTAATATGAATAATTACAGGGCTAAATGACTCTCTTATGAACTATTCATGGGGAAAAATAAGATGATTATTTAATGATTACCAAAATATATTATATTCCAAGATCATTTAAAATCAAGTATTTGCACATCAGAGCTCCCATGCTTTCTAAACAATATAAAATCAGCAAAAATGAAAATCAAAGCTGATCAAATTAGGAAAAATATGGCAAATTTGCTAGCTTATTAGATAAACTTTAAAAATCAGAAAGATTAAATGTTGAATTTTTAAGAAAACCAAACTGCTATTATCTAAGTACACATTTAAATTCTCTTATCTTCTGTAGAAAATTATACCTGGGAGACATCAACTGTCTTCTGCCCATTCCATGAGATCTTGAAAGCAAGCAGTCTACATACATGTCCCAGAAATCCTGAGCTATGCTTAAGAAGACATTATAATGTCTAGGCCACTGGGATTTTTGCAGGAACAACATGAAATTCCAGAAGGCATCCACATTGTGCTCTATCTTGAGTTCTTTGAGCTCTATCAATGTCAAAGAGCAAGTATTCCAGCACTGGGGATCAATGTCTTCCATGATCCCTGGGTTGTTGCTGGCAAGTACGCCCTTTTGAAATTCAAAGTCAGCATGAGTCAGATGGATCAGCAACATGCAACCCAAAGGCAAGTAGAACCATCTTCTTGTGGCAAAATCCATATTCTGTACAGAAAAAAAGGAATATGTTTTTAGTTTAAAAAGAAAATTATTCAATTACTTTATGATCTGTTTAAACCTAAAAATTATAAATACTTATATATTTGGTTTTCATCAAATCAAAATTGCCTACTATGTATTTGTTGGTTTTCCTTTACCTTGCTGACTTTCAGACCTCCCCTCAAAAGGATATTAGAGTAACAACTTTACCAACATTCTGATAAAGTCTTCAGGAGTCACTGAAATCCAACACATGTTTATGAAGTTGTGATGAGATTCATTTCATCAAAGATCTTTGAAGCATGTGCTCCAACCTTTCCCATTTACAGGTTAGAAAATTTCTCTTGATATGGTTCAGCAAGTTCTTAGCTCTTCTGTCTCCCTATCCAAAACTCTTACCACCATACATTTCAATCAAGAGGATCAAAACGCAGCCCATTTTATGTGTAACCATAAGAAAAAGAGTGTGTGGTGTTTCGCTGGCATTTTCCAATCGATCAAGTGTTGAACGCTCAAGCACCATTTTAGGTTTCAAAGTTACTGATGAACTTTGAATATTCATTAAAAAATATGTGTTATGAACTGATTACTAGTGGATCCCTGCCTTTTCTCAAGTTGTTCAGGAGTATGAAGACAATAAAGATGATAGAAGCTAATATGACATGGTGCAGCACAAATGACATTCAAGAAATGTCATTCAAGAAATTCAAGAAAAATCCTGATATTTTCTTATGATTCTGTGCACAAGCTTCTCTAAAAACTGACTGCTCAGTAAATGGGCCTGAAGCCTATAGATGAAGTCAAGGTCTAAATTCGCTTGAATGGCCATACAGTTAACCATTCCAGGCTGGCACTGGAAATGTCCCTGACACAACCTTTACAACCAGGAGTGGAGTGTCCAGAACAGATCCAGGAGATGGGACTCACATTCTTCCCTGTGTACAGAGGTCCTTCACTTCCCCTCCCTCCAGCACCCCGCCTCCCGGCCAAAAGAAATAAATAAAGTTAGGTGAAAGACAAATCGAAGGAAACAAATTTAAATTTAGATTATTCAGGTCGTTTCACACTGTGGAAAATTGTGCAGATTTCCCAAACAGAGCTAACACGACTTCCCCCAAATTGTGTAGAGTTCCCAAATAGAGCTGACAGTAGCCAGTTTATGACACAAAGGGACTGAGTGGGACCAGAGAATTTTCTTCCCCGAGAATTTCAGGTTATACTTTCCCAACCAGTGCTCTCCTCCCGGATCGGGTCACCTGCACGCAGAGGGAGCTGGCGGGGAATGGTACCTCTCGTAGGCGGCAGAGACAGACGTCCTGGTGTGATGTCCTGCGTTCGTTCACTGCGCTCCCTCAGGTACGAGGGTGGCTCCTGCCTGGAGGGGGGACAAGAGGTCTCAGAGGGGACTCCCATCCCCTGCCCAGCCAAGCCCACCCACTGCAGGCAGGTGACAGGCGAAAGCGGTGCTGTGACCTGCCGCGAGCGCTCACCGGGCACCCTGAACTCGCCCTGAGGAACCCTCTAGGCGGCACCGTGCTGCGGAGTCAAGCGGCTCAGGCGCCCTGAGAGCGGCGCTGCGGGACCTGCTGCGGCCGCTGGGGGACCTGCTGCGGCCGCTGGGGGCTCGGAAGTCAGCCCTGCAGACCGAACCACGCGCCTTTTCTAGAGACGGAGAGCCGGCAGAGAGTGGGTGGCTGCTCTCAAGGCCCCGCCCTCACCTTGCTCACCTCCGCAGCTCTGAGACCCAGAAACAAGAACAATGTGAAAAACAGTAGTAAAGTCTCAAGACCATCTCACTAAAATATGACAGGTGAAAAATCCTAAACAAAATATTATCAAACCAAATTCAGGAGGATCTAAGAAAATACACATCAGCATCAAGCTGGGATTATCCTAATTAATGAAACATCAACACATGAAAATCGATTAGTGGATTCACCACATAAACAAATTGAAGAGATAAACCATTTGATAAAATTCAACACCCATTCAAGATTAAAACAAAAATATTCTTAGTAAACTTAGAAGGGAATTTCCTTAATCTCTTAAATGATTACGGTTGCCAACAAATGTATTAGGTATATTCTTTTCTACTGTCAAATAACGCATGTTAAAACTTCTAGAACAGTGACAAAATTATATATTTCAAATACATAAAGACAAAGCTTAGTAACTAGTCACATTGATATGCTGCTGCTGCTAAGTCGCTTCAGTCGTGTCCGACTCTGTGCGACCCCATAGAGGGCAGCCCACCAGGCTCGTCTGTCCCTGAGATTCTCCAGGCAAGAACACTGGAGTGGGTTGCCATTTCCTTCTCCAATGCATCGTCTCTCCCTGGGATTCTCCAGGCAAGAACATTGGAGTGGGTTGCCATTTCCTTCTCCAATGCATGAAAGTGAAAAGTGAAAGTGAAGTCGATCAGTCGTGCCCGACTCTTAGCAACCCCATGGACTGCAGCCTTCCAGGCTCCTCCGTCCATGGGATTTTCCAGGCAAGAGTACTGAAGTGGGTTGCCATTGCCTTCTCCGCACATTGACATGAGATGGAAAGAAAAGATAACTAATGTTTTTGGTATGCCTGCTTTTGGGGGGTGACAGTAGCAATATGAACAACAGAAAGGAAGATTAGTGGGGAAGTTAAACTTGATCTGAGATGTGTTGCATTAAAATTGATTCTGGATCCTGCTGGGGGGCGGGGCTTGCAGAGAGGGTTGGGGGAGGGACCGTCCCGGGCTCTGAGCGGGTCTCCTTTCCTGGAACCTACTCTGTGCCTGGCACTGTGTTGGACGCTGGGAACGCAGGGGCGGCCGAGAGATCGGGTCTCGGTGCACCTGGAGCTCAGAAATCGCTGAAAACAAGCAGTTACAATGGGGGTGGTAGATGCCACGAGAGAGGAGACGCCGGGCTTTGGGGGCTGGGTGAGGAGCATCTAAATCTAGACCCCCAAATGCGGGGAAAGGCTTCCTCCTGGAAGCCCTGAGTGGTTAGGAGTTAGTCGAGTGAAGAGAAGCGAAGTCACAGATGCAGAGACCTACAGGCAAAGGACAAATTTGAGGAACTGAAAAGATTCACATGACCCGTCTTGGGGAAAGAACTTGAGACGCTCCCCTTGTGCCCTGACCACAACCGGCTGTGTGTCACCGGCCGTCTCCTCCATTAGCCGTGAGCTCCTCCAGGGCAAGGGACCTTGTCTAGGTAGCTGTTCACATACAGGCATGAGTGAACGTGGGTGAAGCTGGGGTGCTGTGGGAGTGTGTGGAGGAAGGAAGAGGGTCTGAGACCTAAGGGGTCACTTTAGGAGAAAAATAGAACCTGGGGGAACTTGGTGAGAGAGGGAGATTTTAGGGATATGGGAACACAGTGAATCCCAAAGACAGGTGGAAGTGTGGCACTTGTGTGTGTGTGAGAGAAACAGAGATAGGGAGGGAGACAGAGAAGGAGAGAAAAAAATAAAATAAAATAAAATTGATTCTGGATCTTCTGGAGTATCTAAAATTTAGCTAGAAATAAAATTAAGTTGAGCGATCTCTGTTTTGATAAAAATTATTGCTTCCACGAAAGTATACACTGATAAAAGAAAGTTAAGATGAAGATAGAAGACTATGCCCAAACTTAGGGGTCCATGAACTTCAAATGGAATCAGTGAAGGAGGAAGAGATAGAACAATCAATCCATACAAGCTCCAGGGTGGTATGATGTTACAGAACCAAAGGGAGGATGCTATAGTGTGAATGTTTGTGCCCCTCCAAAATTTATGTTGAAACTCTAATCCCCAGAGGTGATGGTATTAGGACATGGAGGCCCATGGGAAGTGTTTATGGGACCAGTGCCTTATAAAAGGGGCTTCCCTGTGGCTCAGATGGTAAAGAATCCACCTGCAATGCAGGAGATCCCTGTTTGATCCCTGGGTGGGGAAGATCCCCTGGAGAAGGAAATGGCAACCCATTCCAATAGTCTTGCCTGAAGAATTCCATGGACAGAGGAGCCTGGCAGGCTATAGTCCACAGGGTCACAAAGAGTCAGAAATGACTGAGCGACAAACACCGCCTTATAAAAGAGGCTCCAGAGGGAACCTGGCCCCTTCTATCAGGTGAGGACACAGCCAAAAGAAGGCAATCCAGAAAGGAGCCTTCACTAAAACCCAACCATGCTGGTACCCTGATCTTGTTCTAGCTATCAGAACTGTGAAAAATAAATTTTTGTTGTTTATAAACTAGCTGGTTTGTGGTATTTTGTTATGTTATCCCAAATGAACTAAGACAGAGTATATAGCTGAAGAATCAAAACACTGGTATGGGTCTCCACTTGGAAAACTGGTCTAGAAAATAATATTTTTCATGTGGCAAAAAGGAGTGATGAAACTCAAAAGTACACAATTTATTTAAACATGCTGCTGCTACTGCTGCTGCTGCTGCTAAGTCGCTTCAGTCGTGTCCGACTCTGTGCAACCCCATAGAGGGCAGCCCACCAGGCTCCGCCATCCCTGGGATTCTCCAGGCAAGAGTACTGGAGTGGGGTGCCATTGCCTTCTCCGTTATTTAAACATAGCCATAATAAATTCATGTAGAAGCTTAGATTTAACAACTTGTTATTTATAAAGTCAAGTTAACTAATCCATCTAATTATAATTTCATCTAAAACAAACCCTGAATAATATCCAACTTTCCATGTCAGGTATCATTTTTACCAACATACTTCACTAGCAGCAACATATTCATCACCATCTTATCATGATCCTCTTATTCCCAGCATATTCCCATTGTCCCCAGACTTCATCATTTAAGTTATATCCTATCTCTCCCTTTCTCTCTGTTATGTTAGGCCCTGATCCCACTTTAAAGTCCCCTCCATTTAATTCAGCCTTCCTTCTGCAATTAAGCATCCATTTTCACTACAATAGTTGGCATCTATTTGTACTTGGCATCTATGGCTATATATATTGTCTTTTCCCCCCACGAGAACATGTAATCTTTCCTACTATCTTTCAGTTCAGTTCAGTTCAGTCACTCAGTCGTGTCTGACTCTTTGCGACCCCATGAATTGCAGCACACCAGGCCTCCCTGTCCATCACCAACTCCCGGAGTTCACCCAGACTCACGTCCATCGAGTCAGTGATGCCATCCAACCATCTCATCCTCGTCCCCTTCTCCTCCTGCCCCCAATCCCTCCCAGCATCAGAGACTTTTCCAATGAGTCAACTCTTCGAATGAGGTGGCCAAAGTACTGGAGTTTCAGCTTTAGCATCATTCCTTCCAAAGAAATCCCAGGGCTGATCTCCTTCAGAATGGACTGGTTTAGGAAATATTAAATACTATCTAAATACTAAAAATACTATCTTTATTTCATGTTCTTCTGGTGACTGGCATATGATGCAATCAGCAATCAGGAAATAATTTTTAGCTGATTTATCCTTCATATCCATGATATTCACTCCACTTAGGGAGTTTTGTCAGCTTTCCACAAGGCACACCCAAGTCTTTCAGAACTCTAGTATTGCCTGTGAAAATTTCCTGGGTTAGTCAGGCCAGTAGCTTATTCATTTGCTCCCATGCTTCCTACCTTACACTTATCTGTCACTTTTGTTTACCCTATTTCTTCTTTATATAGCTTTTATCTCCAGGAAATACTGCCATAATCACACTCCCACAGAATTCAGAAGAGCACTCCACACACAGCAAGGAGATGTTGACTGACTAATGTTGAATACCCACACAAAGAGTAATTTTTCAATTCACTGACTTTCTGACTCATTATAATGAAAGACATTAATTAAAAAATCTACCGATGTAATGGCCTTTAGTAAACCATAATAACAATGTATTTATCAAAATGTGATTCAATGACCTTAGGGAGAAAACGGGCAGGAAATGAAGTTGAAACAAACAAGTACCCTGCGGAGAAAACAAGCACTAGCTGACTGCTGACAAATTGAAGGGAAAATATGCAATTTTTTTTTTCAAGAACATAGGAGAAAAAGATGAACCAAATACTGACTCTGAAACAGGAGAAAAAAAAAGAGTTGAAGAGAGAAGTTGAAAAAAAGATCATACAATCTTAACGCTT
The DNA here is from genome assembly GCF_055505025.1 of Bos grunniens. Lineage (NCBI taxonomy): Eukaryota > Metazoa > Chordata > Mammalia > Artiodactyla > Bovidae > Bos > Bos grunniens. The sequence goes on along the minus strand of NC_141168.1, from coordinate 45,727,162 downwards.
GGCAAAAAAGACCACTAACAGAAATATTTTGTCATCATTTAATAAGTACAAGAAATAAAAAGTTTGACTTGGGTTTCTGTATCTTTATCTTTGGTTTACCTAACACAGCATATGCATAAACATGTATTCCAGCATCCTTATTTTACCTCTTTGCATTAATTTTTAGTGGTTGTTTTAAGGATCACAATGTATATCCTTAACTTTTCACAGCCTACTTAGGGTTAGTATTGAATCAATTCATGTCAAATACAGAAATCTTTTCAAGACAGGAGTTCATTCACTCACCCTTGCCTGTTTTCGCTAAAGCTGTCAAATGTATAACATCTACATACATTAAAACTCCATGATAGATACTACAATCTTCAATGCTCTCATCGCCACCCCCAACAACAAGATCTGAATTTGCATCTCTTTGTATTTCTCTTTAGCCTGTAGTACTTTCTTTAGTGGGGCTTCCCTAGTGGCTCAGATGGTAAAGAATCCACCTGCAGTGTAAGAGAGTTGGGTTTGATCCCTGGGTTGGAAGATCCCCTGGAGAAGAGCATGGCAACCCACTCCAGTATTCTTTCCTGGAGAATCCCATGGACAGTGGACCTTAGCAGGGTCCATAGGGTCGCACAGAGTTGGACACGACTGAAGAGATTTAGCATGCATGCACGCACTTCTTTGTTATTTCTTATAGTGCATGCCCACTGTCAATATATTCTTTTAGTTTTCTTTTTCTGAAAATATATTTTATTTCACCTTCATTCTTAGAAGGTAATTTTCACTGGATATAGAATTCTGATTTGTTGTAGTCTTGTTATCCCTTCCCCTCCAGCACTTTAAAGATGCTCCACTGTGTTCTGTTAGTCAATAATTCAAATTCAAATGCAATGTGTCATTTTTCTCTGAAAGCTTTCAAAATAACTTTTTCCCCTCAAATTTGATAATAATGTGCTTAGTTGTGCAGAGTGCAATTCTGATGCTTGTTGGGGCAATCTGAACACAGATCGGAAAAGAATTTCCAGACACAGTGTGTTTTAGTTGCTCAGTCATGTCCAACTGTGACCGTATGGACTGTAGCCCACCAGGCTCCTCAGCCCATGGAATTCTCCAGGCAAGAATACTGGAGAGAGTTGCCCTGCCCTTCTCCAGGGGGATCTTCCCGGCCCAAGATGGAACCTGGGTCTCCTAAATTACAGGCAGATTCTTTACTGTATGAGTCACCAAGCAGGCTCCAAGACAGAGTACTGCAGAAAAGAGTGAGTTTAAGAACAAAGAATAGAGATAAAGTGGGTATTGCAAGTGCAGCAGGCCAGCTTCCTGACAGACCAGGGAGAGTCAAGCGTTTTTGAGAGTTAATAGCCAATTTTTATAGCCTCAAGACAAAGAAAATTCCTGTTGGAAGGTTAGTGTTAGGTGACTGGTTGGAATGCTATAAGGTGTCTACTGTAGTGGGCATCTTTGTCTAATTGGGAGTCAGAAATTTTGCTAGTGATGATCATTGGGGCATTTGGCAATGGTTATAAAGGGACTCAGTCAGCTTTAGAGGTGAGCTTAGTTCTGGGTTTCCCTTCTGTGACTTTGGGGCAATGCCTCAACCTGTAGTCTGGGGGGCAGGACTCAACAATGCTAACTACCTAGAATTAGGCCACATTTGGCAAGTTAGGCGCATAATCCTACCCTCACATCAGAAGCCAGATGCAAATTCCAGAGTTTTCAGGTCACCCATGCTTCTGATCAACTGACTACCAACAAAGAGGTTTCCAGTACTCCCCAAAGTATTGTAGTTAACTAAGATGAGTCACAGGAACTTGTACTTGCATGTTCAGTTGCTCAATCATGTCGACTCTTTGCCACTCCATGGACTGTAGCCTGCCAGGCTCCTCTGTCCATGGGATTATTTTTTTATGATTTGACTGTACCAGGTCTTAGTTGCAGCACTCGGGACTTTTCATTGTGGCATGTGGGCTCTTTAGTTGCAGCATATGAACTCTTAGCTGAGGCATGCTGGATCTAATTCCCTGACTAGGGATGGAACCCTATAATTTTATCATAAAGTATATAAATCAGGACCAGCCAAGTGGAAAGACCCATAGAGTGAGGTCTGGGGGTCCAACCCACAAAGCTTTTGTGTCCTTAGAATGCCCGACCTTCCAGGCACATTACTGTATAATTACCTAATCAGGCTCACCTCAGTGACTAGACTTTTTACTGGAGTTTCATTACATAGGCTTGATTGACTGAAACAATTTTGAATATTTTGACTGAATCATTGGCCATGTGCTTGAACTCAATCTCCAGCCAATCCTGCCCTCTTCAGAGGCTGGGCTTATAACACCTAACTCAAAGCCCCAACCCTGTAATTCCATGCTTGATCTTTCTCATGTGGCTAGCCCCCATTTGGAGTCATCTTATTAGCATAAATTCAGGTGTGGGCCCAGAGGCCCACCATGAGTAACAAAGACTTTCCTATCACTCCAAGAAATTACAAAGATTTAGAGGTTGTCTCCTAGGGAATAGGGACAAAAAAACAGCCAAATTATTATACAACAGTGTGGTTTTCTTTGTTGTTATTTCATTTAAGGTTTGTTAAGCTCTTGAATGTGTAAATTTATATCCTCCACCAAATTTGGAAAATATTCAGCCACATTTTACTTATATATTATTTCTGCCCATTATTCCTTTCTCTCATCTCCTTCTGGGGTTCTAATTACACATATCCTAGAGCTTTCAGTATAGTTCCTGAGGCTCATTCATTTTTACTTCATTATTTTTTTTTCTCTGTGTTCCTCAGGTTAGACAATTTCTATTAATTTTTTTCTTTTTTCTTTTCTGGCTGGCATCTAGGATTTTAGTTCCCTAACCAGGAATTGAACCCATGCCCTCTATGGTGGAAGGCCAGAGTTCCAACCACTGGACCACCATGGAATTCCCAATAATTTCTATTAATATATCTTCAGCTTTGCTGATTTTTTCATCACCTTCATTCTGTTGTTAAGTACATCTGGTAAATTTTTATTTCAGATATTACAGTTTTTAGTTTTGGAATTTACATTTCTTTTGTTATAGTTTCTACTTATCTGTTAGATTTTCTATATTTCATTCATAATGCACATATTTTCTTTTATGTCCTTGAATGTATTTTATAGTAATTGCTTTAAATCATTGTCTGTTGGTTTCAGCATATGGGGCATCTATGGGTTGATCTTTGTTGATTGTCTTTTATCTCAAAAATGAGTCACAATTGCCATGTTTCTTGGTTTATTAAGTAATTTCAGGTTGTATCCTTAACATATTATTATCCTAGCAACTTTAGGTATAGCCTTAACATATATTTTGCAAACAGATTGGAGTCTGTAATACTCTCACAAAGAATGTTAGTTTTGTTTTTTTTGTTTTTGTTTTTTGGTATGTTTGTTTGGTTTAGCATGCAATTGATGGATTGGGCTATATTTTGGAAGGCTGACTGCTTAAAGTTTGTCCTGTTCAGGCGTGATTCAGGCATTGGCAGAAGAGACATTAAAAAGATTTAAGGATTCCTTTCTCTGGATCCCTCCTACTTTGGATTTTCCCCTTACTTTCAAGCAACTATAGTTATGCCAAACTCAGTCCTCTACTCTTCAAGCCACAAAACCTAGTGTTTTGTAGCAGAATTTTAGCCAAAATGCAGGGAACAGACTCAGTTTTGTCCTTAGTCTGGAAAAAGTGAAAACAAGGGACCTGAGTACAGCAACCCTTCTTACAAACTGTCAACTGCGCTCTAGAATCTACTTACTTTTGGTCATTCTCCAATGCCTCACTTATAGTTTACCCATGTCATATGTAGAAGGATCATCTAACAAGAGCAACTCGTGTTAGAATTCCTCCATCACCCTCATTTATAGGTTAAAAAATCTATAAAAGGAATTTATTAGAATTGAGGCTCACTAGCATGAGAGTTTGGAGAGGGCAATGGCACCCCACTCCAGTGCTCTTGCCTGGAAAATCCCACGGATGGAGAAGTCTGGTGGGCTGCAGTCCATGGGGTCGCTAAGAGTCGGACACAACTGAGTGACTTCCCTTTCACATTTCACTTTCATGCATTGGAGAGGGAAATGGCAACCCGCTCCAGTGTTCTTGAATGGAGAATCCCAGGGACGGCAGAGCCTGGAGGGCTGCCGTCTCTGGGGTCGCACAGAGTCGGACACGACCGAAGCAACTTAGCAGCAGCAGCAGCATGAGAGTTGAGTTGAGTTGTGGTAGTAAGACAGATGTTACTGGGCAATTTCCTTAAATTTAATAAATACCACTAGTTTGAATTCATTGGCATGACAGTCAGTGTTAATTAAAATTCTATTATTTCTATAAGCACATGTTATAAAAACTCAGAGTATAATTGTGACATCAACTAATTTCATAATTTTTAATAAAAGAAAACCATCATGCACTTTACTCAAGAAGTATCTAATTAGCACTCACTTCTTGCCAGATGCTGAGCTAGGTTTGGAGCTGTAGTGGAAAACAAGTAGACAAAGCACTAGAGGTAGGAGACAGATAGTAAACAAGTAAACAGATATATAAAGAAAGGGGACCATTTTAGATAGTGGCAAGTGTTATGACAATAACAGAAGATAACTGAGAGGTGGCTACAATCTTAGACGTGGTGGTCTGGAAGATGTTTCTGAAGAGATGACATTTCAGCTGAGACTAAATGACATGAAAGAGTTGGCTAAGGGGACTTCCCTGGAGGTCTAGTGATTGAGACTTCACTTGCCAATGCAGAGGGTGCAGGCTTGATCCCTGGTTGGGGAGATCCCTCATGCTTTGCAGCCAAAAAACCAAAAACATAAAACAGAAGCAATATTGTTAAAAAATCAATAAAGATCTTAAAAATGGTCCACATTTTTAAAAATCTTTAAAAAAGAGAAAGAAAGAGTTGGCCAAGAATATAAGAAGAGCTGGCTATGTTAGAACATGTCAGGCAAAGGGAATTAGCTAGCAGAAAGGTCTTAAATTCGGTATATGGGTAGTGTGTTGTGTCAAGAGAATGTCATGAAAAAACTGTCAGGGACCAAGTCATGTGGGGCCTTATAGCTTTGCATTTCACTCTAATTGCAATGAGGAGATATGAGAGAATTTTAAGCTAGAAAAGAAAATTATCTGATTTATGTTTTCAAAGGATCCAACAGGTTACTCTGTGAAGCATGAACCAAAGGGGTCAAGGATAGAAGCAGGCAAATCAACTGGGAGGCTTTTACTACTGTCCAGGCAAAGGATAAAGGTAAGAATGAAGATGGTGAGAGGGTATTGGAATTGGGAAATATATAGGGGGTTTGGCCAACTGGATCACTGAATTCCTGATGAACTGGTAGGAAGTGGGGGTTCATAAACTCCCTGTGCTTATATGGATGAATTTTTCAGGAGCCTTGAATGCCCTCAAATGGAATGAAATTTTTTGTGTATGTATTCACAGGGACTTTGTGTTGGGAGCATACACAAGTTTCATCAAATTCTTAAGTGAATTTGAAGTTGTCTCTGGAAAGCAAAGTCAGTGCTTCCTAACACTTTACCCTCTGGATTTTCTTTTTCCTTCCTTTTCTGTTTATGATTATGTAAAAGCAGAGAAGAGAGTAGAGACTGAATTGTTATCAAAGAATTTTAAATTTATATAAAGAAAGGATACATCTTGAGAGTCAGCTTTCTTTTTAATTTTACTTCATTGAGTATACAAGTACATATATATAAGGTAGACAAAAGACTCAAAGAACTCAACTTTCTGTTTCCAACAACTTAACCACTCCATAATGTGTGAAATTCTCAGACATTATGATTAGTTCTAGCATAGTGATTTTCATAAACTTGGGCTACAGTTGTTAGTAAAATGATACTCATTTGGGGATGATATATCCCACCTCTTTTATTCTTTTTTCCCTTTCTGATATGTACAAGAAATAATAATAATATAGCTCTGACTTAGTGGTAATTCCTATGTGCCTATATAAGTTAAATGAGTCAAGATCACTCAATTTTATATCTATCTAATTTTATATCTATATATATCTAATTCTGCTATAGACTCTAATATATAGCCTCATAGCAATGTTTTACAAGTAATCTTTGTTTGCTTTCTTGTCTCAACACTTTAATATCTTAGGAGGAAGTAATACAAAATTGATGTAAATATTATTGATTTTTCAATCTGTGAACTGTAATTTCTACACATCATAGATCTTATTGTCTTTTAACAAAAAAGAGTGCTTATTAGCTAATGAAACACCATTTTCCTTTGATTAAAAGGAAGAAACTACCTTTCATCTATGAGAGAATTTTCTGTCAGAAATATTACATGGCAAGATGGGTAATATTAACAAGATGACATTTCATGTGAAAGATGATTTCCTTAATGAAGAGATGTAATCACCCCCAACTGTTGGAGAGGCAGTTTACAGAGCAGGCAAAGAGAAGTCCAAATTTGAAATGAATGGCACACAGGAGAGTTTTCACAGTCCAAGATCAGCCCTCCAAGATTTACTTGAAGGATTATTTTTATTATTTCTTTTACACACCAGAAAGGGAAAAAAAGAATAAAAGAAGTGGGAAATGCCATCCTCAAATAAGTATCAGTTATTATAATAGAAATGTTGTAAAGAGAAAAATTCATATTAATTCCTTCTCCAGTTCCCCATAACTAAATTATTAATTAACCAGGAAGAGAAATGACAAATTTGAGATCACACACAGATGCAAGAAAGAACAGAAAATAATGTGTTAACATCTTGTTGCTGCTGCTGCTAAGTTGCTTCAGTCGTGTCCAACTCTGTGCGACCCCAGAGATGGCAGCCCACCAGGCTCCCCCGTCCCTGGGATTCTCCAGGCAAGAACACTGGAGTGGGTTGCCATGGCCTTCTCCAATGCATGAAAGTGAAAAGTGGAAGTGAAGTCGCCCAGTCGTGTCTGACTCCTAGTGACCCCATGGACTGCAACCAACCAGGCTCCTCTGTCTATGGGATTTTCCAGGCAAGAGTACTGGAGTGGGTTGCCATTGCCTTCTCTGGTTAACATCTTAGTCAAATTCAATTCCAGCTCCAAGTTTCTTATTTTTCAAAAAGGGAATATTGTAGGATATTGAATGACAAGTTACAGCTGAGATATCAAGAGGACAGAGATACTTCATACCCAAGGCAGGTGCCAGATCCAAATTCAGATTTTTAAAGGAAAGGATCACAAAATTCCTGGACCTCCAGGTCCTCCATCCTGGATGCGTAGGGATTAGGCTATGCCTGTTTCCTCACGCTCATTTGGATGTGTCTCCAGGAAGCCTACTGAAAGGAGCCTTTGAGAAACCTACTAAGAAAATGTATTGTCTTATTTCTGCAGTGATGAGGCAAAATGACTGCAGAGAAATCGAGGAGTCAAGAGATTGACTCAAAAACTGCTTTGATGGTAATGGGAGAGAGGTTCTGCTGTTTGGGGACTGGCCAGAACTCTCAAATGTGACCAGGTAAAGTCTACATGAGGGTTTCCCATGGCATGGAGGTGGGTAGTATATAAGAAAAAGCTCATCTTGGATTTAGTACAATAAGGCTACAGAAAAGGATCAAGGGGCTCAATTTACAAGGATAGGATCTATGTGGACCCCCAATTTCTGGAGGGAGCAAGGGCAGAGAGAGCCTAAATCTACCACTCGAATAGAGATCTATCCATTAGGAAATCAGAGGTGAGAGGCTCCAGTGATGGGACTCCGCCAAGTACCTACAAAACCATCCATGAAAGGGTCAGCCCTAAATATTTCTCAATCCCAGGACCTCAAATCTAGCCCACAAAACAAATTTTGAGTAAGGATTTTCTTACCTTCTTACCATATTTTTCTTCCTCTCTTTCACGCTCCAACCAAATCTGGAAAGGTCTGAAACCAAGATTAGCAAGCTGGCAACTAAATTCAGTCATAGCTGAGAGAGAGGAAAGATGTTACTGTAAGTTAAACGAAAGTGTGTTAGTCACTTAGTCATGTCTGATTCTTTGCGACCCCATGGACTGTAGCCTGCCAGGCTCCTCTGTCCACAGGATTCTCGAAGCAAGAATACTGGAGCGGGTTGCTGTTTCCTCCTCCAGGGGTCTTCCCCACCCATGAACCTAGGGCTTGTTCAATGTAAAAGTAACTAAATCATTCACATATAAACTTTAACCAACTGCATCATATAATGCTACCTAGAATAAACAACTTACTCTTTATTCTCTCTAAAAACAGCCTTAACTTCTCCTTTGTTCAACTACTGCCATCAGAAACTGTTTCAGCATTCTGTAACGTCAAGGGTAGGAGGGGTGATGCTTAGCATAACTACAAAACACGTCAGTTTCCCCTGGCCTAAGTTTTGTTACGTACTAGGGTTTTAGCTTAATCTTTCTCACTAAGAAGTATGTAAAAGCATTATGTAGAATAAAAGCTTCTATGGATTATGTTACCTTTTGATAGCTTCATTTTTTTCTCCTTTATTAGCATTCAGTTTGGTCAACAAAAAATGGGGCATATATAATATACCTAATATCCTTTCTAATGGATATTTCCAATCAAATAAAATACGGTTTGAGAAAAAGACTTAGTGTTTTCATGAAACAGTAGGAACAGAAATAAAGTTCTAGTGGGTTGAAGAGTGAGTGGGAGATAAAGAAATAGATATAAGAAATTAATACCAAAATATCTGGGAATTCTGCAGTAATCAAATGAAAGATTTAGTGTTCTTGCAAGAGCTAGATTGAATGAATTAATGAACTGAAAGGCCAAATGGGATTATCACACATTTAATTTTTTAAAACTTGTGTCTATGACTCTTAAGAAAGATTGAAAACATTATATATATTTTATATTCTATAAAGCTCTTGAACAAAATGAGTTTTCAATAAACTTCATTTCTGCTCACACAACCATGTCCTCCAATAAGCTATATGTTCTGCACCATCTCAGAGTACATTCTCTGTCATAAGCCCAAGTAGGCTACACAATGAGTGCAATGTGTACAAATGCTGTTGTAGCTTACCATGTATGGAGTGATAGTCTAACACACATGCCTAGGACAATGATTTACAAACTCTTACATTTTTTTAAACAACAATTTGTAATCAGAACTTTAATCCTAAGGATTCTCACTAAACATATTACAAGTGACAGCATAAAAAAAAAAATCTTGCACAGTAACTCAAAGTTCAGCACTACAACGTAACTTTCAACTAGCAGGACACTGTTATTTTGAGTAGTCTCAAATTTCCAAATAAAGAATGTTACAAAGAATTACTATTCAAATTATCTAAGAATGCTGTATCTTAGTAAGTGGTTACTGTTTTATGAAATATCAATAACAAAGAAATGGTTTACATAAATGAGAACTCTGAGTATACTACCAACTTTCCTGCTGCATAAGTACTTTTGTTTTGGACAAGCATTAAGCATCATTATCAAAGGCCCTTCTGATAATGCCACTGCCATTTTTATAGTAGATGATTAAAAGAAAGTATTAAAAAAGAGAGCAATCAATGACTACAGCAGAAGCCCTTTAAAACACTTTTTTCCTCCAGTACAAATGGTTGACAATGGGGGTCTTAAAAACATGATTCAAATATTTCTTAGGATTTCTCTCTCTATATATTTCCAAGAAAATAAACTTTCAATGATATCCTTCAAATTAAAAACCCAGGGATCGAACCCAGGTCTCCCACATTGCAGGCAGATTCTTTACCCGCTGAGCCACGTGGGAAGCCCTAAATTAAAAACAGGGTGCATTAAAAGCAAAGCAAAATCCTGTTCAATAGAAATAAGTTTTTTCCACTCACTATGAATTCAGGTATCTAACACTAAAATTTTCTTTCTCTCATTAATATAACTACTATGCTTAATTATTCTTGCTTAGTTATTCCAGTAACCATGGCAATGTTTTAGCACATAGCCAAGTGTATGAGACAAATTAGGAACTTGGTAACTGTTATATGTAATTTAAAATTATATGAAATTAAATTGTTATATGTAATTAAAAATTGTTATATGAAATTAAAAGATGCTTGCTCCTTGGAAGAAAAGCTATGACAAACCTATACAGTGTATTAAAAGCAGAGACATCACTTTGCTGACAAAGGTACGTTCAGTCAAAGCTATATTTTTTCCAGTTGTCATATATGGATGTGAGAGTTGGACCATGAAGAAAGCTGAGCACCGAAGAATTGATGCTTTTGAACTGTGGTGTTGGAGAAGACTCTTGAGAGTCCCTTGGGCTGCCAGGAGATCAAAGCAGTCCATCTTAAAGGAAATCAGTCCTGAATATTCATTGGAAGGACTGATGCTGTAGATGTAGTATCTACTACATGTAGATAGCTACATAGTTGGAGATGGCAACATATTCCCATTAAAAAAAGTATTTTCAAGATCAAGGTGTCAATAAGATATAGATATGGAATGACCAAGAAAGAAACTTTATAAATGTTCCCATCTGAAACATGCACACAACAGTCATGCTGAGCTCATGAGGGGATCTTGAACTCAGTGATATGATCAAATCTGTATGTTTAAGAGGAAAAAAAAAAACTTCTCTGGAGATCATACGGATAAAGGACTACAGTGAACAAGACCTTTGTGTTATATTATTTTCTTTGGGTATGAAAGCTCGTGAAACCTGCTAACTTGAGTTATAGAATCAAGAAAATAATTAAGGTTAGACTGAATCTTATAGAAACAATGTCAGCTGCTACCTTCTCTTATACAAAGGATACCAAGAAGCCTCCACTGCTTTCACATATATCTCCCATGGAAGGCTCTCTCACCCTAAAGTTGGACATTTTTTAGAAGAAGGTAGGGCTTTTTGTTCATTTCACAATTAGAGATAAAAACTAAAAGTAAATGCCCTGAGAGCAATACACTGACTTAAAAAATCACATCAGCTTGTAAAATGCAGGCATCAAAGCCATGCCTGAGGTCCAGTTTTGATAGGTACTGTGATAGAAAAGCAGAAGGGTTCTTAGTACCTGTAGTAAGAAGAGGTGATTAAAAGAAAGGAAGTCGAGGAATGCAGGAAATAAGGGTTAAGAACTAAAAACAAGCAATTATTTCAACGTTTTGTCCTTGTGGTGGCTCTGGAAGAGGAACTGTGGAGAAGAATCATTTTGTTAATAAGGCAAAAGCCTTTGATGTGTAGCTGACAATAAACTGTGGAAAATTCTTATAGAGACAGGAATACCAGACCACCTTACCTGTCTCCTATATCCTGAGAAACCTGTATGCAGTTCAAGAAGGAACAGAACCTTACATGGAACAACTGACTGACTCAAAATTGGAAAAAAAAAAAAATTGGGAAAGGAGTACCACAGGGCTGTATATTGTCACCCTATTTACTTAACTTCTATGCAGAGTACGTCATGCAAAATATTATGGATGAATCCCATCCATGAATCCCAAACTGGTATTAAGATTGCCAGGAGAAATATCAACATCAGACATGCAGATGATACCACTCTAATGGCAGAAAATGAAGAACTAAAGAGCCTTTTGATGAGGGTGAAAGAGGAGAGTGAAAAAGCTGGCTTAAAACTCAACATTCAAAAAACCAAGATCAAGGCGTCCAGTCTCATCATTTCATGGCAAATAGAGGGGGGAAAAGTAGAAGCAGTGTCAGATTTACTTTCTTGGGGTCCAAAAACCTGCAGACAGTGACTGCAGCCATGAAATTAGAAGATTGCTCCTTGGAAGCAAAGTTATGACAAACTTAGACAGCATAAAAAGCTAAGACATCACTTTGCCAACAAAGGTCTGTATAGTCAAAGCTATGGTTTTTCTAATATGTATGGTTATGAGAGTTGGACCATAAAGAAAGAAGGCTGAGAGCCGAAGAATTGATGCTTTTGAATTATGGTGCTAGAGAAGACTCTTGAGAGTCCCTTGGACACTGAAGAGATCAAACCAGTCAATCCTAAAGGAAATCGACCCTGAATATTCATTGGAAGAACTGATGCTGAAGCTGAAGCTAAAGCTCCAATACAGCTTTGGCCACCTGCTACAAAGAGCTGACTCACTGGAAAAGACCCTGATGCTGGGAAAGATTGAAAGTAAAAGAAGGAGACAACAGAGGATGAAATGGTTGGATAGTATCACTGTCTCAGTGGGCATGATTTTGAGTAAACTCTGGGAGATAGTGAAGGACAGGGAAGCCTGGTGTGCTGCAGTCCATAGGGTTGCAAAGAGGCTGACATGACACAGTGACTGAATAACAACAGCAACAAACCCAATTTAATCATTATGAATGATTATTATTATTCATATTATTATGAATAATAATAACCTATATTATTCATACCAAAAGTTATAGATCAGAAAGTTAATATCACAGAAAATGCTGGGGTAAATTACCTCTTGAATAACTATATTAACAGAGAGAAGTGACAAAGATTATAAAATAGCATTATAAAATACCAGACTCCTTGATTATATTTGCTCATTTTATGCTTAAATTAATACACCACACTTGCATGTGTGCTCAGTCGTGTCTGACTCTTTTCAATCTCATGGACTGAAGCCTGCCAGACTCCTCTGTCCATGGGATTTCCCAGGCAAAAATACTGGTGTAGACTGCCATTCCCAGGGATCAAAGCTGTATCTTGTGTCTCCTGGATTAGCAGGAGGATTCTTTACTACCAGTGCCACTTAAGTGTTTACAAAATACAATGTGGTGTTCAGGATTGGATCCTGGAACAGAAAAAGGTTATCAATGAAAAGCTAGTGGTATCAAATAAAGTGTATAGTTTGGTAATAGTATAATAGTATTGTACCAAAATTCGTTTCCTAGTTTTGACAAATGGTTATACAAGATGTTAACTTTAGATCAAGCTGAATAAACAGTATACAGGAACTCTTTGGTCTATCTTTGTAACTTTCTTGTAAACTTAAATTATTCTAAAACAAAACACTTATTAACTTATTAGAAGTCTAGTTTATAACATTAAAAAAGTCAAATTGTACCTTATGCCAATTGGTCATTTGAGATCATGCTTATTACACAAAATTCTCTAGCAGTCAAATTTAAAGGAAATCAGTCCTGAATACTCATTGGAAAGACTGATGCTGAAGCTGAAACTCCAATACTTTCGCCATCTGATGGGAAGAACCGATTCATTGGAAAAGACCCTGATGCTGGGAAAGAGTGAAGGCGGGAAGGGAAGAGGACGACAGAGGATGAGATGGTTGGATGGCATCACCGACCCAACGGACATGAGTTTGAATAGGCTCTGGGAGTTGGTGATAGAGAGGGAAGCCTGGTGTGCTGCAGTCCATGGGGTTGCAAGGAGTCAGACACAACTGAGCAACTGAACTTTTAATCTCCTGAGCAACCATGGGGAAGGCATTCTATCCACTCAATGGCAGAAGTCAGAATACTTTCAGCTAGTAATGACTTCTGCATCAGGTCTCGATAACACCCTGGGTCATTTCAACTCATGTTCATTTCAGCAGCACATTTCAAGGGAGCAATTTACATTTCATGTTTCTTCCACTATCTAGTAACCAGAGCTGTAATAAATATTCCAGGCTCTGGTGGTGTTTTGTTCAAGAAAAATATTATGTTTTCTCATTTGATTATAGTACCTAATGTTCCCCAGTATTTCCAGATGTTTTTATATCAAATTCTCATTTATTTTTATTTGCTGTTATCATGTTCCCATGTAAATGCTATGACAAAGAAAACAATTTGGGCTTGTGTTCACTAGGAAATAAACCTTAGAAAATAAACAGATTGGGCTCAACATAATTCTGACATTATAAGACCTAGTAAGGATAATAATCGAAAAGGACACAAACGTTATTAAGATTAATCATCCAAGTAGTAACAACCTAGTTTCCTTTATTTTTTGGCCATGCTGCTGGGCTTGTGGGATCTTATTTCCTCCTCCCGGGACTGAACCCTGGTCTTCTGCAGTCAAAGCATGCCGTTCCTCACCAGTGGACCCAGGGAATTCTCAGCCTAATATCCTGATTAATTAAATGACAATTATAGTTTTATTGATGGGGGAGTAAAGAGCGGTTCAGTAGTAGGAAAAGAATCAACACAGAGAGGGATAGTTTCTACATCGAGTAGTAAGTTAGGGGTAGAGATGGGAGAAGGATTGTTTTAAATTCAGAAAGATGATAAGGCTGGGAGAATAATCCAGAGCCGCCCAGCAGGACTGTGTACGTCAATTCTTTGCGTGAGGGCAGAAAAGCGGGTGGCGGGGTGGACTGCGACCCCGCCGCTATGCTGGTCCTGCCCCTCCTGAGGCTCGCTTCAGACGAGTTGGATAATGACCCAAAATATCTACTGGACCCCTAGAAGCTTGGAGGAGGAAACGGCAACCCACTCTAGTATTCTTGCCTGGAGAATTCCATGGACAGAGGAGCCTGGCGGGCTACAGTCCATGGGGTCGAAAAGAGTCTGACAAGACTGAAGCACAGAACACACCTAGAAGCTACTAACAGTTGCAAGATTCCTTCCCCACAGAACGCAATGAAATTCTTATAGAACTCAGATCCTGACCGTCGGGTCCCAAGTTGTAAAACATCTCCTGGAAGCTTTTGCTAGACATTACTCAGCTGGTCAGTGAACGGGTTTTTTTTTTCCCCCAGCTGAGTTTGAGTTTTTCACGCGTTAGTTTTTACTGTCCGTGGGAGTTTTTTTTTTCCCCTACTCTGTGGAGAGGGGGAAGAGACTGAGGTAACTTGCGGTTTCCTCAGCATAAGAACTCCTCCAAGGCAACCCAGGTTCCAGCGCCATCCTATTCAAAATATTCCTGAGACAACCACTTCGCACCCGACTATCCCCTGTCACACTGTCTCTCGACCTTTCCACAGCATTTTATTCAGCCTGCCGGCAAGCGCCACCTTCCACCTCCGCACGGCATAAGGGGTGGGGGTGGGGCATCACATTGCGCATGCGCATGTTTCCGAGCGCGCCCGCGCGCGCGCCTTTTGGCATGAATGGCTGTCAGGCACGAGGGGCGGGGAGAAAGCGTGCGAACACAAAATTGCTGCGGTGGTCGGCGGTGACGTAAAAAGGCAGCGCCGTACTTCTGTGAGTACAGCTTCCGCCGGAGGGAATATTCGCCCTTCGCAGGCATGGTGCGCTGCAGTTGCGTGTTGTTCAGAAAGGTCCGTGGCTAGTACCCCCTCAGCCTGATGTGCGAGGCCAGGTGCCTCTAACCCCACCTGAGGGTGCAGGTTTTTCGCTTTCCTCCTTCCCCACGTATTTCTTCCTGGGGGCCTCTTTCTTGCTTTTTTTCTTAGTCCTTTTAGCCTCTGGAGAACTCGGGCTTGTCCTGTAATAAGAAGGGCGTGATCACCGATCTTTGTTAGGAAGGTTGTTTGGAACAGGGTTTGAGATTTTTCAGGGCATAGTGTGCACGTGAGATGGAGGGCTGGGACTTCCTTGCCGTTTAGGCACGCGATATGGTACAGGTGGAGTGTAGGTTTGACTTTTTCTTTTGACTCAAATACGTATTTTCCTTCTTTTAAGTAGTAATATCCATAACTTGTTTTTACATATTTTTTCTTTGAATGCATTGATATAAATAACTTTTCTAAAGACGATTTTTATCGGTAAACGAAAATAGGTAACTGACTTGCCTTCTTGCGAGAAACTTAATAGTTTTGTGCACTGTGGGTTTAAGAATTGTTTTTGTAAACAATTCGCAGTTGCTTTCAGATTTAAAAACCACTATAAGATCCTTACTAGCAATGTTTTTTGAAACCTACTGGCATTATAGTTTGATCATTATTACTAAGGACGAGATTGGGATAATCCTTTTAAGTTTGGGTTCTAAATCTTTGATAAATCTAGAGCAGTAAAAAATGTCACATATTGTAAGGAACTTTAAAAACAAGAGTTTTATTTCTGTCGGAGGAAAGGCGTGGTTAATGAAGTTTTACTTTATTCAGCTATTTTCCACAAAATAGGTGGTCAGAAGAGAGACTTGTGAAGCGTAGTACTTGGGTATCTAGTGTAACGAATCCTTAAGCAAAAAAAAAAAGAACGACTACGTTTTTTAGCTGGTTGTATTATTAAAGGCTACTTGTGTAACTACTGCCATAGCGGTCACTGCCAGTCCATGTGTTTTTTTGCAAGGGAAATCTACCTCTTCACTTACCTGTGATGCATTTCTGATCTAGCCCTACTGAACTAAAGAGTAAGTTCTTAAGCTCTCAGAGAAAAATGCTCTGGCTCACTCTTAAGTTCAGTTTTATATATTCCTTCCACCCTTACTATACTGTTTTCATGACTATATTTCCATACTCAAATGAAAACCTGTTCTTTGAAACTTTGCTTTTAACTTTAACTGCAATCTCAAGTCTAGACTTGAGATTTACCAGTATCACCAAAGGAGCTTTTGATAAATGTGCTGGTTTACCCTAGTCTCATCCCCTTCTCCAAAGTATATCAGAATGGTCAGTGAGTGTATGTATTTTTTTAAAAAGTCCCCAGATGTTTTTGATACTTAAAACTATATACTAAATGACTAAAAGATGGGAAGATTATGAATTTAAGAAATTACTCTGTAAGGAATTTTGATAGCCCAGGTGGCTAAGACACAAGATCTGACCAGTAGGAAGTTCTTGATTTAGTGAGGGAAACAGAAATAAACCCTAGATGCAGTGTAGGATTTCTAGAGGCCTAATGGCAACTTACTGCAGTATTCTTGTCTGGTGAATCCCATGGACAGAGGAGCCTGATGGGCTATAGTCCATAGGGTCACAAAGAGTCAGACACGACTGAAATGACTGCACAATGTGTATACACATTATATATACATATATATATGTATGTATATAATAATAGATATATAATTAAAATTACTGAGTGCCCAGCTAAGCCAGTAGTAAATATTAAGTTGAGAAATTAAGAAATACATCAGAAAATAGGACATTTGGATGGGTTTATGATAGAAAAGAAAAAATGACATTGTAAATAGATGAAACACCATGAGCAGAATGTCATGGAGAAGTGACAGTACATTGTGTAGTATAGAGTAAAGAGGAGGAGGCTATAGGAGGGGTTGAGTGAATGGCAATGAAACTGGAAGGGTAGGTTAAAAGCTTTAACTGTAGCATGGAGAATTTTAGACTTTATTTTGTAAACAGAAAACCGTGAATGGTTTTTGAGTAAGGGAGAAATATGTTTAGAGATCAGATCAATTTTCAGAAAAATAGCTCTGGCAGTGAGACAGAATATGTTTTGAGGAAGGAATGACTAGATGCTGAAAGACCAGTTAGGAGCTAATGTTAATGGTCAATATACTAGAGCATGTAGTTGTGCTATAAAGGAAAAATAGTAGAGCTTCAGGGAGAGAAACAGGTATAAAGATTCCCATATGTAGCTCAATGAGTAGAGAAGCTTTAGTTTCATTATTTGAGAAAACATTGGAGGAACAGAATTTACCTAAGGAAAAATTGATTTTGTTTTATAACATGAAAGGTGACTGTTACCTTTCAATACATAAGATATATATTTGAGGGATTTCAAGTATAAGATACAGATCTTGTTTCTGTTGCTTTAGACTATTAAGCTTACATCTGGTGGAGATGTCCAACTCATTGGAATAGAGAATATCTCACCTGGGTGATAGTTGCTAGTACAGACTGAGAAAGTACAGGGGAAAAAGTCTGTTGAAAAGTGGGCCAATGTCAGACCTTCAGGTTAGGAAGGACAACAATTGATAATGAAAAACAGAGTTAATATGGGAAAGTGAGATCAGACAGGAGGTAGACTAAGCAAAAACAGTAAATGTGGCATACAGAAAAACCTTTTATATTTTTAGGAGTTTTAATGGCATCAAAGAACTAGAAAAGAGTTCAAAATTGGTAAGCACTTAATGGTATCAGTTCAGTTCAGTTCAGTTGCTCAGTCGCGTCCGACCCATCATGACCCGGTGGACTGCAGCAAGCCAGGCCTCCCTGTCCATCATCAACTTCCAGAATTTACTCAAACTCATGTGCATTGAGTTGGTGATGCCATCCAACCACCTCATCCTCTGTTGTCCCCTTCTCCTCTTGCCTTCAATCTTTCCCAAATCTTTGTTTGGTATACAAATGTTCTTTTTTTCTCTTTCTTTATTAGTATGGAAACTTCATTGATAACCTGAGACTTTTCACCAAGGGAGGAAGTGGTGGAATGGGCTACCCTCGTTTAGGTGGAGAAGGTGGAAAAGGTGGTGACGTCTGGGTTGTAGCCCATAACAGAATGACTTTAAAACAACTTAAGGATAAATATCCTCAGAAACGGTTTGTGGCTGGAGAAGGAGCAAACAGTCGGTAAGTATTTACTGAATGATTTTGATTTTATGAAATGAATTCCTCCCAGAAGAAGAAAAAGTTAAAAGATAAAAATTTATTTGGAATTTGAAGTAAATAATAGCCTGAATTTGTAACTGAGCAAAAATCTACAATTTTTGTCTCTAGTTAAAATAACAGATAAGTACTAAGGTGGTTCTGAAATTTTTAAACTTTTGTCCTTCCAATGTTTATATTCTTTCACACTTCCGTTATAGAAACAGAAAATGATCTGAATCTCCACTGTTTTCTTCTGAGATTATCTTTGACAATCTTTTTAGTAAACTCTCTAGAATGTTACCTGGCTACTCCACCCGACTGCAATGCTTAAGATTTAAAGACTGTTTGCTGCTATGTCTCTTGAATGTTTTCCTTTTGTCTCTGTTTTCATTTTCTCTCTGTGAAAGCAAGATCTTCCGTTTGTTTTTCGTTATTGTCTGTTATTTTCTGTGGGACATATTATGTTGGCCTTAAAAATCGGAGTATTTTTTCTTTCATTGTAAAAAAAATGAAGAAAAAAATTCTTAAACCTTCCATCAAAATACAGACTATGATTCCTCAGGCCTGTATAATTCTGTTGTTATTCTTTAGAAGGTTTTCGTACAAAGCTTAGGCTTTCTGTTCCTTTTTTGTTTTCCCTTCCCAAGCAAGTGTTTGGGTATATGTCTATATATTTTTAAAACTAATTTTCTTTATTTATTTGTGGCTATTCTGGGTCTTGGTTGCTGCAAGGGCTTTTCTCTCATTGCAGTGAGGGGGGGCTGCTGTCTAGTGGAGGTGCACGGGCTTCTCATCGAAGTTGCTTGCCTTGTTGCAGAGCGCGGGCTCTGGAACGCGTGGACTCAGTAGTTGTGGTTCCCAGGCTCTAGAGCACAGGCTAGGTAGTTGTGGAGCATGGGCTCAGCTGCTCCGTGGCATGGGGAATCTTCCTGGACCAAGGATTGGACCCATGTCTCCTGCATTGGCAAGCAGGTTCTTTACCAGGGAAGCCCCTGTTTGGGTACATTTATTTGTCACAATTGTAGATGATGGAATGTGGCACTTGCTTGGGGGATGGGTGTAAGCAAAGGCTAAGAGCCATACACAGGCTAAACAGCCTGCAACACAGAGTGAGGAACGTCCCGCGGCAACCACAATAGCAAACATTCCTGCCGCAAATATCCAGCAGTCCTCTACTTGTAAAGAAATCCTTGGAGAAACCCCTTAAATTTCTTTTGAGCATTTTTATTTTATGAATAGTCTTTATAGGGCAAATTTTGAGTTCCCTATATTAGAATTTAGTAATCAGTTTAAAGATCAGGGTGTTGTTTTGCTATTTTGTTGTTACAGGTGGGAAATAACCTGCAGTTTACATCCTAAAGTAAAATTTTTCACCATTCTATAATTTCTTTTGAAAAGTATGGTTGCTATAATTCCAAACTTACTCTGTTTAGATCAGTGGTGAGCTAAAGATGGTATATAACATTAAATGTTAAGAAAGATTTAAAAAGAACATTTACTGTGCTTGTGTGTTGCAATTTTTAGACTGTAAAGGCTTAAATCTAAAAGATTAATAAGAGCCAACTGGATGAAGGAGAGGAAAAAGCATTACAGGAAAGCTAACAACATGAAAGACCTAGAGATAGAAGACAAATACCAATAAAAGACACTAAAAGAAGGCCAGTGTGGGTGGTATGCAGAAAACATAGACTGTAGTGAAAGATGAGACTAGAAAGATTCAGAGCTTTATCATTTCTAAAATCTTTCGGTATTCTCCAGATTGTCTCCTGTCTTCAGTCTCAGTCATCACCTCCAATCGATTCTTTATCCAGTTATCTCCAGTGCTTTTTCTGTAGCGTCAAATTTGTTAATGTGAGCATCAAATTTGTTAATGTGACTTGCCTATTTAAAATCCTTCAGTGTTCCCCATCACTCTAAGATAATATTCAAACTCTTTAACATAGCATATCAGGCTCTTTGTGATCTGGCGTACAGTGTCTTCCACCCCACTTCTACTGTGCTTATGCTCAAAATAACTTATTTCACCAAATACCTAGTTCCGTTCTAATCGTGTGTATGTGTGTGTGTGTGTATTTTTTTTCTTTCACTTTCCTGCCTTGATTATCTGGCAAAAATCTTCCTCCCCTTCCAAGTTCAAGCACCACTTCCAAAATGTTGGTAACTGAGTAAGATCTTAATTGCAGATATCTAATAATGTCTACTGAAAGACTGCTTTCGTTCATCATGAAATCTAATCTCAGTAAATTGGCTTATGCTTGCTTAACTATGAAAATGATCAAATACCATTTCAGTTATTTAAAAAGCTGTTTATAAAATTGTTTTGAAATTTAAGTGGCAAATGTTTTTAATAAAGTATCTTAATAGAATATTCACTAGCAGTAACAAGAATGAAAAGTGAGTCTTGTCTTTACATTTAAAAATTGCAGCATAATCCCAGTAAGAGAGATGTTCTATTTAAATCTTTCTTTAATATATTTCAAATTCATTCATTTTTGTCAATCTAGTTCAATCAGTTGATGTTACTTGAGTATCTACTTTGTGCCAGTGACTATACTAGATGTCTAGGATAAAATGATGATCTAAACTGTTGTGTTCCCTGCTGCCTTGGAACCTAACAGTAGTCTCGTATGAGAGCAAATATTTATCAAATAAATGAACGATAGAAAATTATCACTGTGACAAGTGTTATGATTGAGAGCCTGCACATGAAAATGCATATGGCAGTTCTGACCTAATCAGAGAAACCAGGAATAAATAGGTTTTTTAAAAGGTCTGCTGCTGAGTCACTTCAGTTGTGTCCGACTCTTTGCGACCCCATAGACGGCAGCCCATCAGGCTCCCCCATCCCTGGGATTCTCCAGGCAAGAACACCGGAGTGGGTTGCCATTTCCTTCTCACATTTAAAAGGTCAAGTACTTATAATTCTTCTAACCAGAAAAAACCATTATCAACCTTTTCATGACTTCTCTAAGACTTTTCTGTGTCTTTATGCAAAGGTAATTAACTCTGTATATAATATTTGGGGATATAAAAACAGGAGCACAAAATTTAGTAACCTTCTCTTTTAACTTTTTTTTCCCATCCCAGGAAATTGTTAAGAATGCCTGAATAGTCCGATAGTATTGGAAAGAACATAAATTACTTTGTCATTCATCTATTTAATTATTGATTTTTTTTTTACTGTTACTATCACAATGCAATACATGTCTTTGTGCACATAATAGTTTACATGGTTGTTCACTTATTTTTTTTTTTTAATAAATTCCCAGAAGTGGAATTACTAGTTAGAAGTTTGTACCACTTTATCCTCTCTTGAGCAGTTTAAGAATAGCCATATGAGCCTCCTGTAATTAAAGTACTCTCATTTGAGGGGATTTTTAAAAAATACCTTGTTATTCATCAATAGATTTTTCACATTTATTTGTGTTGTTGGAATGATCTCTGTCTTTCAAATATACATTATTTTAGCTTATTATCAGTTAAAATGAGTTTTAGTAGTTAGCTTGGTAACTTAAATCGTCACTTAATATTTTTATTGAGATATAATATCCTAAAATGCAAATAAAATATTTTTTCTTCATTATTTGACCACTTAACATCTGCATTAGAAGAACAGGTTGATTATCTTCTTTCTATACCATTAAATTTGCTTGAAGCATCAACCATTTAATCTGGCAGGTTTTCTTTATGTTAATTTGACTTTATTTTTTTGTAGAGTTAGTGCACTGAAAGGCTCCAAAGGAAAAGACTGTGAAATTCCTGTACCTGTGGGTGTTTCAGTAACTGATGAAAATGGTAAAATTATAGGTAAGTGTACTGTAGCTTCTTATATTGTGAATGATAATGCTGTGCTCTGCTTAGATGTGCCCAGCTGTTTGCAACCCCATAGACTGTAGTCTGCCAGGCTCCTCTGTCCATTGAATTTCCCAGGCACACTACTGGAATGGGTTGCCATTTCCTTCTCCAGGGGATCTTCTCCATCCAGGGATCTAACCCAAGTCTCTTACATCTCCTGCACTGGCAAGCTGATTCTTTATCATTGCACCACGTGGGAAGCCCATAAAATTGTGAGAAATGTGCACATTTTCAAAAATCGAGAGCTGTAAGGAATAGCACCTCTCAAGTTTCAGAATTTTTTTTTTTAAAACGTTAAGTATTTTAGTTGCTAGTTTGTAAAACAGCTTTTAAAATCATTACATAAAAGTTGTTCAGAATTAGCCACTAGATTAAAAATTATTTTAAAGACAAGAATATTTACTTGGTTTTGAAAAAAATAACTAGCCTTTTCCGTCCACTAGCAAAGGTGTTTTTCCAGGGTCAGACTTTTAATAGAAACTTGATTCTGTTATTAAGCGCTTTAGATTTGTAAATTAGACATTCCTGGCTTCTGTATCTGAAAGAAGAGTGCCATTAGTGATTAGCTCCACTTATTAACCTTTGCGTTAAATATCTTCATCTCTCTTTTTAAGGAGAACTCAATAAAGAGAAAGACAGACTTTTGGTAGCGGAAGGAGGTCTTGGTGGTAAATTACTTACAAATTTCTTACCGTTGAAAGGCCAGAAGCGAGTAATTCACCTTGATCTAAAACTTATAGCTGATATAGGCCTGGTGGGGTAAGTATCATTCATATTTTTATTTTTATGCTTTCAGAGAGGTAATTCATGAAGGAAATAAATATAAATGGTAATGTAGGGGCTGCATTATTTCTTATTTGTGGAATTTGTGTGTTGTTTGTGTACTTTTAGAATATGCTGCTAAATGTAGTAGTTTTCATATTGCCAACATAGAGAGTTTCATAGTTACTGTTCATTTGTCAAGTTCAGTTCAGTTGAGTTGCTCAGTTGTGTCTGACTCTTTGCAACCCCATGGACTGCAGCACGCCAGGCCTCCTTGTCCATCACCAACTCCCGGAGTTTACTCAAACTCATATCCATTGAGTCGGTGATGCCATCCAACCACCTCATCCTCTGTTGTCCCCTTCTCCTCTTGCCTTCAATCTTTCCCAGTATCGGGGTCTTTTCAAATGACCCAGTTCTTCGCATCAGGTGGGCAAAGTACTGGAGTTTCAGTTTCAACATCAGTCCTTCCAATGAATATGCAGGACTGATTTCCTTTAGGATGGACTGGTTGGATCTCCTTGCTGTCCAAGGGACTCTCAAGAGTCTTCTCCAACACCACAGTTCAAAAGCATCAATTCTTCAGCACTCAGCTCTCTTTATAGTCCAACTCTCACATCCATACATGACCACTGGAAGAACCATAGCCTTGACTAGACGTACCTTTGTTGGCAAAGTAATGTCTCTGCTTTTTAATATACTGTCTAGGTTGGGCATGACTTTTCTTCCAAGAAGTAAGCGTCTTTTAAGTTCATGGCTGCAGTCACCATCTGCAGTGATTTTGGAGCCCCCCAAAAATAAAGTCTGTCACTGTTTCCTCATCTATTTGCCATGACATGATGGGACCAGATGCCATGATCTTAGTTTTCTGAATATTGAGCTTTAAGCCAACTTTTTTACTCTCCTCTTTCACTTTCATCAAGAGGCTCTTTAGTTCTTCACTTTCTGCCGTAAGTGTGGTGTCATCTGTATATCTGAGGTTATTGATAGTTCTCTAGGCAATCTTGATTCCAGCTTGTGTTTCATCCAGCCCAGCGTTTCTCATGATGTACTCTGCGTATACGTTAAATAAGCAGGGTGACAATATACAGCCTTGATGTACCCCTTTTCCTATTTGGAACCAGTCTGTTGTTCCATGTCCAGTTCTAGTTGTTGCTTCCTGACCTGCATACAGATTTCTCAAGAGGCAGGTCAGGTAATCTGGTATTCCCATCTCTTTCAGAATTTTCCATAGTTTATTGTGATCCACACAGTCAAAGGTTTTGGGATCGTCAATAAAGCAGAAATATATGTTTTTCTGAAACTGTCTTGCTTTTTCGATGATCCAGTGGATATTGGCAATTTGATCTCTGCTTCCTCTGCCTTTTCTAAAACCAGCTTGAACATCTGGAAGTTCATGGTTCACGTACTGTTGAAGCCTGGCTTGGAGAATTTTGAGCATTACTTTACAAGTGTGTGAGATGAGTGCAATTGTGTGGTAGTTTGAGCATTCTTTGGCATTGCCTTTCTTTGGGATTGGAATGAAAACTGACCTTTTCCAGTCCTGTGGCCACTGCTGAGTTTTCCAAATTTGCTGGCATATTGAGTGCAGCACTTTCACAGCATCGTCTTTCAGGATTTGAAATAGCTCAACTGGAATTCCATCACCTCCACTAATTTTGTTCGTAGTGATGCTTCCTAAGGCCCACTTGACTTCACACTGCAGGATGTCTGGCTCTAGATGAGTGATCACACCATCATGATTATCTGAGTCATGAAGCTCTTTTTTGTACAGTTCTTCTGTGTATTCTTGCCACCTTTTCTTAATATCTTCTGCTTCTGTTAGGTCCATACCATTTTTGTCCTTTTTGTGGCCATCTTTGCATGAAATGCTCCCTTGGTATCTCTAATCTTATTGAAGAGATCTCTAGTCTTTTCCATTCTATTGTTTTCCTCTATCTTTGCACTGATCACTGAGAAGGGCTTTCTTATCTCTCCTTGCTATTCTTTGGAACTCTGCATTCAGATGCCTGTATCTTTCCTTTTCTCCTTTGCTTTTCACAGCTAGCTATTTGTAAGGCCTCCTCAGTCAACCATTTTGCTTTTTTGCATTTCTTTTTCTTGGGGATGGTCTTGATCACTGTCTCATGTACAGTGTCACGAATCTCTGTCTATAGTTCATGAGGCACTCTATCAGATCTAGTCCCTTAAATCTGTTTCTCACTTCCGCTGTATAATCGTAAGGGATCTGATTTAGGTCATACCTGAATGGTCTAGTGCTTTCCCCTACTTTCTTAAATTTGAGTCTGAATTTGGCAATAAGGAGTTCATGATCTGAGCTATAGTCAGCTCCTGGTTTTGTTTTGGCTGACTGTATAGAGCTTCTCCACCTTTGACTGCAAAGAATATAACCAGTCTGATTTCAGTGTTGACCATCTGGTGATGTCCATGTGTAGAGTCTTCACTTATGTTTCTGGAAGAGGGTGTTTGCTATGACCAGTGTGTTCTCTTGGGAAAACTCTATCAACCTTTGCCCTGCTTCATTCTGTACTCCAAGGCCAAATTTGCCTATTACTCCAGGTGTTTTCTTGGGTTCCTACATTTGCATTCCAGTCCCCTATAATGAAAAGGACATCTTTTTTGGGTGTTGGTTCTAGAAGGTCTTGTAGGTCTTCTTAGAACCATTCAACTTCAGCTTCTTCAGCATTACTGGTCGGGGCATAGACTTGGATTACTGTGATATTGAATGGTTTGCCTTGGAAACAAACAGAGATCATTTTGTCATTTTTGAGATTGCATCCAGGTACTGCATTCCGGACTCTTTTGTTTACTATGATGGCTACTCCATTTTCTCTAAGGGATTCTTGCCCACAGTAGTAGATATAATGGTCATCTGAGTTAAACTCACCCATTCCAGTCCATTTTAGTTCGCTGATTCCTAAAATGTTGACATTCACTCTTGCCATCTCCTGTTGGACCACTTCCAATTAACCTTGATTCATGGACCTAACATTCCAGGTTCCTATGCAGTATTTGTCTTTACAGCATTGGACCTTGCTTCCATCACCAGTCACATCCACAAGTGGTTGTTGTTTTTGCTTTGGCTCCATCTCTTCATTCTTTCTGTAGTTATTTCTCCATGACTCTTTGTGACCCCATGGACTGTAGTCTACCAGGCTCCTCAGTCCATGGAATTCTCCAGGCAAGAGTACTGAAGTGGGTTGCCATTTCCTTCTTCAGGGGATCTTCCCAACCTAAGGATTGAACCTGTGTCTCCTGCATTGCAGGCAGACGCTTTACCATCTGAGCCGCCAGGGAAGCCCAAGGGGCTTCCCAGGTGGCGCTAGTGATAAAGAACCTGCCTGCCAGTACAGGAGACACAGGTTCAATCCCTGGGTTGGGAAGATCCCCTGGAGAAGGAATGGCAACCCACTCCAGTATTCTTGCCTGGAGAATCCCATGGACAGAGGAGCCTGGCAGGCTGCAGTCCAAGGGGTCACAAAGAATCGGACACGACTGAAGTGACTTAGCACTAGCCCTAATCTCCAGTAGCATATTGGGCACCTACCGACCTGGGAAGTTCATCTTTCAGTGTCCTATCTTTTTGCAGAAAAATCAATCAAATGCAGTAGTATAAGAGGGTAAAAGAATGTTACCGGATCTTAGGAATAAAATTAGGAATCCAAAGAAACCACATCTTAAAAAGTACATAGAAAGAGTAGGGGGAAAATGACTAAGATATTCTTACAAGTTTTAATAGAGGTATTGAAGTATCATCAATCAGATGGCTAAAGACTGGTACAGGTGATCTCAGCCATTAGCTTTACATACTGTTGAGCACCATGTTGGATCTTGTAATGACCATTCCCCTGTACTTCACTCTCTGTTTAGGAACTGTCCATTCTCAATACTGCAGACCTTACAGTGTTGTTCTCTTTCACCAGCCTCCACCTTCATCATACAGTGCTATTTAGCTGTAGGGTTTGCAGTGCTGGCACCAACTGGAGGGAGATAGATAGCAAGGTAGAAGGCAGATAAAGGAACGGAAATGCTCAGCTTTGCGTGTCTCCTCTCCCTCTGTCTTCCCCTCCCAAGCTCCACTGCAGCATTCCATGACAGTCAGATGGAAAGCCTAAGGAAAAGGGAGCAGAAACTGCTGCTCTACTCCAACTGCCACTTCATTCCTTGCCTTCCCATAGTTTCTCATCTCTTTTCATCTTCCTCTTCTCACATCTCACTGCTTTTTTATCACACTCTTCACTCTGAACTCCTCACCTCATTCCATGCCTGTCTAAATCTTACCAGCAGGGGCTTAGAGTTCACAGAGGCCTCATACCTGCTGAAGTTGTAACAGAGAAAGATGAGATCTTGGCATTAAAGCTTCCTATTCAGATTTAATTTTTTTTCAATAAAACATAGTTATGACGGTAATAGGTTCTGTAATACTATTGGGATGGGCAAAAAGTTTGTTTGGGTTTTTCCATAAGATGTTATGTTGTGAAAGAACTTTTTGGCCAACCCAGTATATATTTTTAGGAACTTTATGGACTGGATAGGATTTTGTGGATAAGACTGAGAATCCAGCCATTCACTTTCTCGTTTTCTGGAAAAATATGTTTCAGTTTCCATAGAGATACCCTTACAGCCTAACAAGAACATACCAGGGTTGAGTAGTGAATACAAGTGGGGTGGTGATGGGAGACTCAAGTGAGACTGTTTGTGTTAGAATCTCAAATCTTCTGAAGGCCGGCTGGATGGTCTTGAATACAATATCTCTAAGCCTTTGTTTTCTCTTTAATAGAGGATGGCAGTAGTCCTGCCTTAAAAATGTTATTGCTGAGTAAGATTACATTTGCAGCATAACAGATGTCTTGGATTTATGTATGCTCAATGAGTGAATGGTAGCTGCTATCATTATCATCATCATATATTATTAACTTATTAGAGACCACATATAGTGAAATAACTAAGCTTTTCAGAAGTGGACTTCATGTTAGTTAATATCAGGCATCATGATTTTAGAGCACAATGTTTCACATGTATGCTAGTGCTTTTGATTAGGTAAGTGTTCTTAAAAAGTTACCTAATGTGAATACCAGCATAAGCAGACACCCCTTAACTTTTAAGCCAGCTTCGGGAATGAACTGAGCCTTGAAAGCAAGTTATCGTGTAACGAGTATACTTGTACTGCTGTGGTCAAATCTGATCTTTGCATGGGTTGGACTTCAGCCTGTAAAATCTTCATTAGGTAACTTTCAAGAAAAATTTGTTATTGGTTCTTCAATCATTAGCTTCCTTTTTCTTCTTATATTTTGATCTATTTGGAAATAGGTGCATTTTTCTGTGCTAATATTGTTATGAATATATGAGAATATTAGAAATAAGCAAGTCCAGCTAGTGACAGTCATGGCAAAAATGATTGCAGTTGCTTTTCAAAAAGTTACAAGAGCCTGGGTATAATAGGATATAAGAAAATACTGTTTTGCCAGGGGAAATGAGTCAAGCAATCTCGTGTAATTTTATTCTAAATTTATTGTAGAAATGTTTTAATAAGGAAGATTGTTTAAAGAACTTCATTAACAGCTTAAAATTTTTTATAGAATTCCAAGTTAATATTCGTAAAATATTTACACTATTATTCCAAATGAAAATTTGGCAGTTTTGAGAAAAGATCATTATTTGAATGAAAGCTGTGAAGACAGGGATAACATTTTTCCTGTTGGTTGCTGTATTTCTCATGCCTAGTATATTGCCTGACCGAAGTCAATGCTCAGTATTTGTTGGATGATTTTTTAAATTGAGATACACTTGACATAGAAGTTTCAGGTGTACAGTGTAATGATCTGATATTTGTATATGTTTATCACCACCATGGTAAGTCTAGTTAGTATCTGTCACCACGTGTAGTTTAAAAAATTTTTTTCTTGTGATGAGAATTTTTAAAATTTACTCTCTTAGCAACTTTCAAATAGTACTGATTATTAATTATAATCACCATGCTGTGCATTACGTCTCCATGACTTACTTATTTTACAACTGGATTTTTTTTTTCGGCTGCGCCACACAGCTTGCAGGATCAGAGTTCCCCAACCAGGGCCTGAACCCGGACCCTTGGCATTGAACAGCACAGAGTTCTAACCACGGGGTGGTTAGACCCGTGGTTAACCAGGGAATTCCCTACAGTTGGATGCTTTACTTTTTCACCCCCTTTACCCGCCTTACACCCTCCTCCCCCTACACACATTTTTCTGTGTGCTTTCATCCGTCATTGGACACCTTAGATTGCATTCACATCTTGGTTATTATAAATAGTGCTGCAGTGAACATGGGGGTGCATATATCTTTTCAAGTTAGCGTTTTGGGACTTTTTTTATAAATATCCAGAAGTGAAATTGCTGGATCATATGGTAGTTCTATTTTTAATTTTTTAAGGAATCTCCATACTGTTTTTCATAGTGACCGTACAATTTACATTCCCCTTGGTTGAATTAATTTAATGAAAATATCTGAATGATTTTAGGAAATTACCTTTTAAGTGGCTCCCATTCTTAGTATTTACTTTCATCCATTGGGGGCTTTTCTTGAGGGATATTTAGCAATAAAATAAAAACCTTTAAAACAGCCAGATATTTTAATGTAATATTTCCTTATCTAGGAATTTACCTCAAGGAATAAAGGTATATGTAAAGGTTCAAGGATATTCACATCAGTGTTTAAATTCTTTTTTTAAAAAAAAGTTTGACAAGAAATTAGTGCTCATTTAGTGCAGAAAGAAAATTAGTGCAAAAAGAAACAAATTAGTTCAGAAAGAAAAAAAGAGATGTCTGTTAGTTGCAGCACTTAATGTTAAGGTGACTTACTGTTGCTGTATGTCTTTCTAGCTGTATGCACATTTTTTGCAATGTTATTTATAACAGTAAAAAATTTTGAGACCACCTAAATGCCTAATAATAAGAAATTAGGTAAGTAAATTACAGTGTACCCTTGAAATGCATACCTTATATAATTCAGTTTAAAAAGAAGGCCAACCAACTATAAGTAGCCTTTTAGTGAAAAAAGGAAGCAAAGTTGAATCTAATCAGATATCTACCAATTTATAGGAATATGTTAAAGGGCACCATGTGTGTCAGCAGAAAAAACAGACAGGAAAAGAAACTACAGGACAAATGACCCAGTTTCTTTAAAAATAAAATTGCAAAGGGGAGACAAGTTTTATTTTTTTATTTTTTTTTGGGGGGAGACAAGTTTTAAAGGGAGCCTGTACTAAGAGAAATTTAAAAGATACGTCAACTAGTTGTAATACGCAGACCTTATTTAGGTTTTTATTTAAATAAACCAACTTTTAAAAAGTTATTAAGAATGTATTAATATTTGTTGAAGCTAGATGATAGCTAAATCAGGTTCATTACTTTGCTAGTGAAATGTCCATATGAAATGGTTTAAACAAAAGATCCACAAAACAATATAAGAAATATTTTGTCAGTGTTGGCTAGAGATAGTGAGTTGCAGGTATTTTTATTAATTTCTTTTTGTTTTTCTAGAGGTTTCTTTTGTTGTTCTACATTTCTTTTTAATGTTACTTGATTGTCAGTAGTGAAACATCTTTGGTGTTCACCATAAATTTATCTTTACCTTTTTATAAGTATATTTTGTTCCTCAGGTTTTTCAAGATTATAAATTTATATTCTGCTTTTAATTCCAGCAATACTCAAGAAGTCTGTTTTTTGAAATGTTAGGAATTCAGAGATAAGTATTTAAAATGCTGTTATTTGTTGTGACATATTAATATGAATTTATTTTCTTGTTTCAGATTCCCAAATGCTGGAAAATCCTCTTTGCTAAGTAAGATTTCTCATGCAAAACCTGCAATTGCAGATTATGCATGTAAGTACAAATTTTTTAGTGTGTGGGGTATATTTTAAAGACTAATTTTTCTTTGAGTATGAATAAAATATAACTGGGGTAGCCTTAGTTTGAAAATTCTTGGCAGACAGAATATATGGATTTCCCATTAATCTTTGAAACCTCTATAGCTCTCAGGAAAGTTCCTGGTACTTGGATACTTTGTCACATTTATTTCTCTGTTGCATAATCATTTGTTTGGTTTAGTTATTATTTTATGAGTCCCTACCCTTTATCAAACACTGTGATAAATGCTAGGAAGGCAGAGATCAGTTCTTTTATTCATTAAGCAAGTATTTATTTCCAGGAACTATAATAAGTTCTGGAGTTATAAAGATTGGTAAACAGAAGTGAATACACTTACTAATGAATATAAGAGGGTATAATATAAGAGGGTGTTCTGAAAGAGTGTAGGTGATTGCTGTAGATTTCTTTGGGGAAGTGTGATTGTGGGGATGAGATATGAACAGTAAATGTGAGTTAATTGGTGACAGACAATGGAGGTTGGAGTCTTTTTAGTCAAAGGAAATAGTGTGTACACAAAGGCTTCATGGTGGCAGGGCGTAGATTTGTTTGTCTAAAGAACATGTCGTAAGGGGATGAAGGAATCAAGCTGAGGCTAGAGATGCAGGTGATCTATGATATAGGCCATATAGGCTGTATTTGATCTTTATAGCTTTAGAAGAGGTTATAGCATTTTAACAAAGGATAAAAATGATTAATTTGCTTTTCAAAAAATATCTCCTTGCATATAATGTACAAAATGGATTAATGTGGGACATAAGTGGATCTGGAAAGAACTTAGTAGAATTAGCTATTGCAGTAGCAGATAAGGCATAATGGAAGCTTAGACTAAAAGTAGTGAGTGAATGGGCTTCCTGGGTGACTCAGTTGTAAAGAATCTGCCTGCAATGCACAGGCCTCAGGAGAAGCAGGTTTGATCCCTGTGTCAGGAAGATCTCTTGGAGGCAGGCATGGCAACCCACTCCAGTATTCTTGCTTAGAGAGTCCCACAGACAGGAGCCTGGTGGACTATAGTCCATAGCATCACAAAGAGTTGGACATGACTAAAGTGACTTAGCAAGCAAGTGAATGAATATAATAGGATCTCTACCTTCATTAAACAAAATGGCACAGAATGACATTAACATGGAAAGTGAAAGTCACTCAGTCGTGTCCGACTCTTTGCGACCTGATGGACTATACAGTTCATGGAATTTTCTAGGCCAGAATACTGGAGTTGGTATCCTTTCCCTTCTCCAAGGGATCTTCCTAACCCAGGGATCAAACCTAGGGCTCCCACTTCGCAGGAGGATTCTTTTCAGCTGAGCCACAAAGGAAGCCCAAGAATACTGGATTGGGTAGGCTATCCCTTCTCCAGTGGATCTTCCCAACCCAGGAATCAAACCGGGGTCTCCTGCATTGCAGGCAGATTCTTTATCAACTGAGCTGTCAGGGAAACTATTGAAAATAAAATCATGAAAAATAAAATCAAACAATTCTAGGGTTAGACTCTTCTGATAAAGTAGAGTTAATTTTGTACTAACTGCTATAAATCTCTTGGCCAGTATTTATTTATTGTTAGAAAATAGGGGATCTTTGAGAAGGAAAGAAGAAAAGCAGAAAGTCATAGAAGGAGGCTACTGTTAGACTGATGAAGTTTGAGGATAACTGAATGAGAAAGGACTAATAGATTTCACATATAGCCCAAATGATAGAAACCTAAATTCTGCCCCCTGCCCTCAACACCTTTGCCATGCTCTTAAAGTTTGAGAGGGACTTTGAAGCCCACTAATTCCTATGCTTTTGCAGATTATAAAAATCTATATTTGTCCTTTTCCAAAATAATTATACCTTTAATTTCAACGAATGAGAACATAATCTGAATTAGGTTGTTCACAGAAAGGAAATATTATTTATTTTATACATAACACTCGGATAGTTTTGAGAGTACAATGCTTTATTCTAGCCTTAATGTACTTTTTTTTTTTTTTTTAGTTACAACAATAAAGCCTGAACTTGGAAAAATTATGTATAGTGATTTCAAACAGGTGGGTATTTTTTTTTAAACTTTTATTCTTTTAAAAATATTTATTTATTTATTTGGCTGCTCTGGCATCCTTAGTTGCAGAATATGGGATTTAGTTCCCCTGACCAAGGATTGAACCTGGGCCCCCTGCATTGGGAGCACAGAGCATTAATCACTGGACCAGCAGAAAAGTCCTGTAGGTGGCTATTTTTAAAATAAGACTCTTGGTTAGAAATGAAAGTACTTGCCTTATTGCTTAGATTTTATAACATTTGACAGTTTCTGTGGTGTTGGAAAAAGTAGCAGGATTTTTTTTTTGGTAATTGAAGTCATGATCAAATCAATTCTGATGAGCACTATCTGAGTAAAATATTATATAAGAATAATTCTTCCAAAGTTTGGATACAGTTTGTAATTATACCATTGATTGTATCTTATTCTCCTTGATGTGTTTGTTCTCACTGCAATTCCATATTTTATTGCCATACTTGATTATTGATTTTCATTTCCTAAAAACATATTCTAAAGTTCATGGATGTAATTTTATCTCACTTTACTGTTCAAAAAAATTTTTTTAATTGAATGGGATTTTGGTCTTAGCTAGCTATTAAAATTTATTTTTCCTTGGTAAGGAAGAACTATAGTTTTTTTGCATAATTAAAATAAAAACAAAAAATGGAAAATAATAAAAATTTAAAAATATGTATGATCAGCAGTTGCATTCCTTAGTGTTTACCCAGATTAATTGAAAACTTAGGTCCACTCAGAAGCCCACACATAGATGTTTATAGTTGCTTTGTTCATAATTGCCAAAACTTGGAGGCAACCCAGATGTCCTTCAGTAGATGAATGGATAAATAAGCTGTGTACGTATTCAAAATTGAATGTCACTCAGCACTAAAAATAAGTAAACTATCAAGCCATGAAAGGACACAGAGGAACCTCCAGTGCTTATTACTAAGTGAAAGAAGCCAGTCTGTAAAAGCTACATCCTGTATGATTTCAACTATATGATGTTCTGGGAAAAAGGCAAAACTGTGGCAATAGAGAAGATCAGTGGTTACCAAGGATTAGGAGGAAAGAAAGGTTGAATAGGTAGAAAGGTTGAATATGCAGCATACAGAGGATTTTTAAGGGCAGTGAAACTATTCTGTGTATTGTAATGGTAGATACATGTCATAAATTTGTCAAAACCCATAGAATGTATAAAACCTAGATGACGAACCCTAATGTAAAATATGGACTTGAAGTGATGATGTATCAGTGTAGTTTCATATAATCCAATGACATAATTCAAAGATATCAAAGATGTATATTCATTGATCATAGTTGTATAATAGTAATTTTTTTTAAAGCTTTAACAATTACATAGAATATTAAATAATAAGTAAAATTGTAAGTGCAGGATAATATGAATTGAGAAAACATTATTGGTAATTTTTAAGGGAAATCAATAAAAAGACCTCTGAAGAAAATTTCAGAACATGAGACCTCTATATGTACTTTGGTTTGTCACATAGCTACAGCTTTCTTTAAAACCGAACATTTTAACCACACAAGCAGTGTGTGTAAAGCAGTGTTTTTCATCCCTTATTGTACATCAGGATCACCTGACTAGCTTAAGAACAACAATGATAAATCAAGCTTGGGCCCCGTGATTTGAAACCAAATCCCTGGGGATAGGGCTTGAGGATCTGTAGTTTATAGCAGTTCCTTAGATGATTATGATATGCGGTGAGGTTTGAAAACCACAAGTGTTGAATAATGGTTAATGACTCTAATAATGGTTAATAGTCCTAAATAGAGTATAGGGACACCGTTTCCTTTACTTTTTAAAAATGGTTAAATCCTGGTAGAATATGAACAGTAAAGGAACAGTGGAACCAAACAACCATTTACATATAGAATAAAACACTTTACAGTGCTTACATCCTAAGTCAATGTCTGCTGATTTAATATCCTTGTTTACTTTTAAGAATTTAAAAACTTGAAATTCTTTGAAAAGTTGATATTGAACAGTATAATTTATGGAATTCTAAAGAGAATTCATATTAATAAATGTTAAGCTAAGCCCTAGAATTCTTAGATTGTTAAAGTAAAAATGGGACTCTAATTTCTGATAGCAAAGGATTTTGATTCTTAATACATTTATTTTGTTATCAAAGTATCTTGAGTTTATTAGAGATGCAGTAATTCAGTGGTAATCACAAAATAGAAACTTTATAATTGAAATATGAAAATTGTTGGATATAATTAGATTTGTGTTTTCATTTTTTATTATTAAACCATTTAATTTTGTATTAGATATCAGTAGCTGATCTTCCTGGTTTAATAGAAGGAGCACATATGAACAAAGGAATGGGCCACAAATTCCTCAAGCATATAGAAAGAACTAAACAACTGCTTTTTGTTGTAAGTCATATGCCTATCAATGTAATGCTTAAAAGAATGTGAGAATCAATGAATTTAGTTTTCCTAGACATTTTTATAATAACATTTAAAGATAAATATTAGCATATATTAATCCACTACATCTGTTTAGATAGGAGTCAAATTTATTTATAATATGGGTGTGGAAATGGAACATTTACTGTATCAGATGAAAGTTTGGCCATATTTGTCAGCTTTATTGATTCCTTAGGATTTTCTGTGTACTACTAAATTACACAGCATTATTTTCCTATTTCATGAGATTATCTTTATTAGTATAAGTTGTTTTATCGGTACTAGTTTCTCATTAATGATTGTGATATTATAAGAATAATTACAGTGATCTTAAAATATCAATTTCTCTCATTTCACATTACTAAATTACCAAAAGAGTATAGATTAAGAAATTATTTATAGCTTGAATGAGTGAAACTTTTCAAAACAGAATTGTATAGCTGTCATTCTTACATTAAAGGCAATCTTTTATCCTTTTTTTTTTCAGGTTGATATTTCTGGATTTCAGCTTTCTTCCCAAACTCATTACAGAACTGCTTTTGAAACCATAATACTGCTTTCAAAAGTAGGTTTTTCTGTCTGGTCTAGTATTCAGGGACATAGGACTGTATGAAATAACATATGACAATTAGAATAAATATATCTTCTACCTCTACTTTCTAAAACTTTGGTGTCAGTTAAAGAATTATCTAAACTTGCTGTCTCCAGTTTCTTAATATTCATCCACTTCTCAAACTGTTGTAATCAATAAAACCTTCCTGGATTTCAAATCCCTATTATATAAATTCTTAGACTGAGTCTTGCTTAACTTAATTCCTACTTCTTAGACTGTTTCCCAGTCTACTTTTTAGGCACTCTGATACCCAGATAGTTTGGTTGTACTTTAGATTAGCTGCCTATTAGATATCTTTGATTGGATGTCCCATTAACTTCTCAAATTTAATATGTGTAGAACTGAACTTGGGCTTCCCTGGTCGCTTAGTGGTAAAGAATTCACCTGCAAGGCAGGAGACCCAGGTTCGATCCCTGGGTGGGGAAGATCCCCTGGAGGAGGCCATGGTTACCCACTCCAGTATTTTTGTCTGGAGAATCCCATGGGCAGAGCAGCCTGGTGGGCAACTGTCTGTGGAGTCTCAAAGATTCGGACATAACGGAAGTGGCTGAGCATGCACACAGAACTGAACTTCTTCTTTTTTTTTTTTTTTTTAAATTTTCCAGCATCCCTCAGAAACTTATTGAATATGTAAGCCAGAAACCTGGGTGATAGTGATTCTGACTTTCTCACCACCTGTATCAAGCCTTGTCAGTTTTATGCCCTAAATTTTTCTGAAATGCAGCTATTTGTCTTCACCCGCACTGTTGTAATCATCAGCCTCTCTTAATAGCTGGTCTCCCTGCTTC
The DNA here is from genome assembly GCF_055505025.1 of Bos grunniens. Classification (NCBI taxonomy): domain Eukaryota; kingdom Metazoa; phylum Chordata; class Mammalia; order Artiodactyla; family Bovidae; genus Bos; species Bos grunniens. Next base: position 45,690,500 of record NC_141168.1, on the reverse strand, counting down.
TAGTCTCACTTCTTTTCAGGCCATGTTTTATAGGCAGCTAGAGTGATCTTTGATAAAGAACCAAGCAGATGTTTGTTCCCTGCTCTGATGGTCCCCCATAGCAATGGGTTAGGTTGAAGTCTAACCTGAACATGGTATATGAGGCAAAGTTAGGTTCCTACCAAGCACTGTATCTCTATTGTTCCTGCACCCTCTCCCGCTTCCCCAAGCAACACCTTGTGCATTCTCTATCCAGCCATATGATTTCTCTCTAACACAACATGATGTCTTTTACCTTAATGACTTTTATATCCTATTCGCTAGCTACATTTTTGCCTATTATTGATAATGCTGTGAACATTTGTGCACAGGTTTTTGTGTGGGTATGTTTTCCTTTCTCTTGGGTATATATATATATCTCTAGGGGTGAAATTACTGGATAATAAGGTAAATCTAATATTTTGAGGAACTGCCAGACTATTCTCCAAAGTGACTGCAGCATTGAATTACTTTACAATCTTACTAACAATGTATGAAGGTTCCAGTTTTTCCAATTAATGTCAACATTCATTATTACCTTTTTTACTTTGTCTTTCCTAGTAGTAATGAAGTAGTATTTCATTGTGGTTATGATTTGCATTTCTCTCATGACTAATGGTGTTGAGCATCTTTTTATGTGCTTATTAGCCGTTTGTATGTGTTTGGAGAAATGTCTATTCAGATTGGTTGCCCATTTAAATTGGGCTATCTTTTAACTGTTGAGTTGTAAAAGTTTTTTATAATTTAGATACAAGTCCCTTATTGGTTATATGATTTGCAAATATTTTCTCCTATTCTTTCAGTTGTCTTTTAACTTTCTTTCAGTTCCCTTCTGAAGTATGGAATTTAAAACTGATAGAGTTCCCTGTGTCTATTCTTTCTTTTATTCCTACTTTTAGTGTCAAATATAAGAAGCCACTACCTAATCCATGGTCACAAAGATTTACTTCTAAGCATACTTACTTTTTCCAAGAATAATACAGGCATAGGATTAATTGTCATTATTTAGTTCTGAATTTTATCTATGTGCTTAATATAAGTCCAAATATCTGTATTTGTCTCTAGGCACAAAATCACTTACTGATATCAGAGGTGTGAATGGGCCCTAGAATACCCAGGCCTATAAAGTATAGAAAGACATTACCAAATAGGTCATTTATATAGGTATTTTAATACAGTTATTTGGTTTTTCTCTTTTGATTTAAAGGAGTTAGAGTTGTACAAAGAGGAACTTCACACAAAACCTGCACTCCTTGCAGTAAATAAAATGGACTTGCCAGATGCACAGGGTAAATTCCATGTACTGATGAACCAACTCCAGAATCCTAAAGGTAAACCCGTTCATTCATTTAGTGCCAGTTTAATGAATATCTATTTCTGCTTTATTGACTATGCCAAAACCTTTGACTGTGTGGATCACAATAAACTCTGGAATATTCTGAAAGAGATGGGAATACTAGACCACCTGACCTGCCTCTTGAGAAATCTGTATGCAGGTCAGGAAGTAACAGTTAGAACTGGACATGGAACAACAGACTGGTTCCAAATAGGAAAAGGAGTACGTCAAGGCTGTATATTGTCACCCTGCTTATTTAACTTCTATGCAGAGTACATCATGAGAAACGCTGAGCTGGAAGAAGCACAAGGTGGAATCAAGATTGCCAGGAGAAATATCAATAACCTCAGATATGCAGATGACACCACCCTTATGGCAGAAAGTGAAGAACTAAAGAGCCTCTTGATGAAAGTAAAAGAGGGGAGTGAAAAAGTTGGCTTAAAACTCAGTATTCAGAAAACTAAAATCATGGCATCTGGTCCCGTCACGTCATGGCAAATAGATGGGGAAATAGTGTCAGACTTTATTTTTTTGGGCTCCAAAATCACTGCAGATGGTGACTGCAGCCATGAACTTAAAAGATGCTTATTCTTTGGAAGTAAAGTTATGACCAACCTAGATAGCATATTAAAAAGCAGAGACATTACTTTGCCAACAAAGGTCCGTCTAGTCAAGTCTATGGTTTTTCCAGTGGTCATGTATGGATGTGAGAGTTGGACTATAAAGAAAGCTGAGCGCGGAAGAATTGATGCTTCTGAACTGTGGTGTGAGAAAACTTTTGAGAGTCCCTTGGACTGCAAGGAGATCCAACCAGTCCATCCTAAAGGAGATCAGTCCTGGGTGTTCATTGGAAGGACTGATGTTGAAGCTGAAACTCCAATACTTTGGCCACCTGATGCGAAGAGCTGACTCATTTGAAAAGACCCTGATGCTGGAAAAGATTGAGGGTAGGAGGAGAGGGGGATGACAGAGGATGAAATGTTTGGATGGCATCACCTACTCAATGGACGTGAGTTTGGGGTAAACTCCGGGAGTTGGTGATGGACAGTGAGACCTGGCGTGCTACGGTTCACAGGGTCACAAAGAGTCAGACACAAGTGAGCAACTGAACTGAACTGAACTAATGAATACCTACTATTTGCAGAGACTTTTAGGTGTACTGTAATTAGTGGGGGAAAAAAATGAAACCTGTTCCTCTTAAAAAAAAACAAGTGTGTTTGAAGAAAGAACACATACCATATGAAACTTTTAAGTGTGATATGGACAATCTGTTATAGGACATAGAAGGGAAGAAAAATTAATTTGAGCTGAACAGTTCAGGTATCATCAAGAAGTAAAACTGGGCTCTTAAAGAGTTAATGGGATTTGGATCAGAAGAGGAAAAAGTCAGCATATATTTATGAAGTCTTTTCACTTTTAACTTATTTCACAAGTTCTAGAACTTCATTCCCCTAGTACATTATGAATTTAATAACAGGGCTAGTAGTTCTAAAGAGATATGTATCTTTGCAGTGCCAGGTCTATAGATCTCTGGAGAGTATCAATCTTCTAAAAAGAACTTAAGTTGTATGTGTGGCACAGAATAAAAGATGCTGTTACTTGTAAAGTATTTGTGTGAAATTGGTCCCTAAATGGACCACTTTGTATAAAGGAATTTGTCTCCATAGTTTTGAATATTGACGTTTGCAGAACAAACTCTACTGTATAGAGATGATGCTTTCATTTTTCTGAGTCTAGTAGAGGACCTTTGGCACAAATGAGAAAAGTAGGATGGAAGGTAAGTGGTTAACATGTTTTTTAAATAGACTTAACCTGTTTTTATCCTTGAGATAAAAATTGAGGAAAATAAATTATAATGTACTAGTACTATCAGACAGCACCAGAAAATCCTCTCTCTTCTCGTAAAAATCCTTATATATATATATACACATATTGGGCCTGCCCTTGAGTTAGTAAGTTACTTTGGGGGTATAAACATTCCTCAAAAATTTATAAAGTCTTTATTCTTTAATGTCATTTGTTTTATGAGGTCATTAGATCTGATCACTGGTTGATCTTGCAGAAAAGGGAATTTTCAGAAGTACCAAAGCGGGGGGCGGGGGGGAACTCAGGAGTTTGTGGCTATTTTGGCCTATCATAAAAACAATATAGTCACCTCAGTGATAGTTTCCAAATTAGCCTCTCTTTTCCTTGGGGGTAAATGAATCCCAGAAACCAAGCTTTGTATTGATTTGGTTAATCTCTTCTAGCCAGCCTTTCCAGGTGACATCAGTGTTGATCCATCCCATCAGTATGCCATCCTCCCTTCTGTTGCCTTGGTAACAGAGAAGAAGCAAAAGTTATCTAATGGTTGTCAGTCCCAGTGGGGTGAAATATTGGATTCATCTAAAATGATCTCTCCTTAAACTGTTTTCAATTTTAGTATTCCTCCTAGTACCAGTGATGATAGGTCTCTAAATTTGGACAGTTAAAGGCCACCTGTGTGCTGAAGCAAACTAGAATATCCCAAGTCACAAATGAGTTTATTTTTGTAGAAAAGTTCTCTCAGAGCATCTGTGTTGCCTTACTTTATTGAATGCCCCAAAACAAAATTTATTGCTTCTGTAAGTAAATCATCTTTTGTGATTTATCTTTTGATTGGAGCGTTGTGTGCTCAGTCGTGTCCAGTTCTTTGTAATGCCATGGACCAGAATCCGCTAGACTCCTCTGTCCATAGAATTTTTCCAGGCAAGAATACTAGAGTAGGTTGCCATTTCCTACTTCAGGGTATCTTCCTAATTCAGGGATTGAATCTGTGTCTCCTGTCTTCTCCTGCATTGGCAGGCAAATTTTTTACCACTGCACCATTACCTGGGAACTTATACTTCATTCAGTTAAAAATATATTCATGTAACAAATATTTACACAACTCAGGAACTTTACTTTCACTTTTCACTTTCATGCGTTGGAGAAGGAAATGGCAACCCACTCTAGTGTTCTTGCCTGGAGAATTCCAGGGACGGGGGAGCCTGGTGGGCTGCTGTCTATGGGGGTCGCACAGAGTCAGACACGACTGAAGTGACTTAGCAACAAATATTTACTGAGCACCATTCATGTGCCAAGAACCTTACCATTGTCATTAGTAAAAACCAAAGGTGCTAAGAGCTTATTAGAGAAGGAAAAAATAAAAACTAAGTTTTTGGTTCACAAATGAAACCTCTAGAATAGTTTTGACTTATTTTCAAAGACAATGAAAATCAGCTTTTATCTGTGTTGTTTCAGAATTTTTGCATCTGTTTGAAAAAAACATGATTCCAGAGAGGACTGTGGAATTCCAACACATCATCCCCATCTCTGCAATTACTGGAGAAGGAATTGATGAACTAAAGAACTGTATAAGGAAATCTCTGGATGAACACACTAACCAGGAAAATGATGCATATCATAAGAAGCAATTGCTTAACTTACATATTTCCAATACAGTATCTTACAGTGAGCCACCATCAAAGACTGCTGTTTCTAGTCCTAGAATGGATATCACTTAAATGTATTAAAAGGGATATTGAAATTGTGTTCATTTGAAAGCTCTTTGACAAACATTTTTTAGAATGTTGGTTGTTACTAAACTGGTGTATATACCATCATTCAAGAACCATATTTTTAAAGATGTTTTGTAGTTAAGTTTATCAACAGATAAAAAAATAACTGAGGGTTAAAAATGAGAGGTTATAATATTATGGCTATCCACCTGTAATAACATCCTATAGTATTCTATATGTATGTCTCTAGTGAGATAATTGTTATATTATAAAAAAGGATTCCTTATGAGCAACTAGGTTTTATTTGTTTTTGAGTTTATCATTACCTGGTTCTCCTAAATTAGTAATAGTTCTCTTTTTTTGGAAAAACCTCAAACTCCTGAATTTGAACATATTCACAAATAAAGATTACTGATAATCAGCAGATTCAGTTCAGTCGCTCACTCGTGTCCAACTCTTTGCAACCCATGAACCGCAGCACGCCACGCCTCACTGTCCATCACAAACTCCTGGAGTCCACCCTAACCTATGTCCATTGAGTCAGTGATGCCATCCAACCATCTCATCTTTTGTCATCCCCTTCTCCTCCTGCCCACAATCTTGCCCAGCATCAGGGTCTTTTCAGATGAGTCAGCTCTTCGCATCAGGTGGCCAAAGTATTGGAGTTTCAGCTTCAATATCAGTCCTTCCAATGAACACTCAGGACTGATCTCCTTTAGGATGGACTGGTTGGATCTCCTTGCAGTACAAGGGGCTCTCAAGAGTCTTCTCCAACACCACAGTTCAGAAGCATCAATTCTTCAGCACTCAGCTTTCTTTATAGTCCAACTCTCGCATCCATACATGACCACAGAAAAACCATAGCCTTGACTATACGTACCTTTTTTTTATACGTACCTTTGTTGGCAAAGTAATGTCTCTGCTTTTTAATATGCTATCTAGGTTAGTCATAACTTTACTTCCAGAGAGTAAGCATCTTTTAATTTCATGGCTGCAATCACCATCTGCAGTGATTTTGGAGCCCAGAAAAATAAAGTCAGCCACTGTTTCCCCATCTATTTCCCATGAAGTGATGGGACCGGATGCCATGATCTTAGTTTTCTGAATGCTGAGCTTTAAGCCAACTTTTTCACTCCCCTCTTTCACTTTCATCAAGAGGCTTTTTAGTTCTTCACTTTCTGCCATAAGGATGGTGTCATCTCCATGTCTGAGGTTATTGATATTTCTCCCAGCAATCTTGATTCCAGCTTGTGCTTCCTCCAGCCCAACGTTTCTTATGATGTACTCTGCATATAAGTTAAATAATCAGGATAACAATATACAGCCTTGACGTACTCCTTTTCCTATTTGGAACCAGTCTATTGTTCCATGTCCAGTTCTAACTGTTGCTTCCTGACCTGCATGCAGGTTTCTCAAGAGGCAGGTCAGGTGGTCTGTTATGCCCATCTCTTTCAGAATTTTCTGCAGTTTATTGTGATCCACACAGTCAAAGTCTTTGGCATAGTCAATAAAACAGAAATAGATGTTTTTCTTGAACTCTTGCTTTTTTGATGATCCAGCGGATGTTGGCAATTTGGTCTCTGGTTCCTCCACCTTTTATAAAACCAGCTTGAACCTCTGGAAATCTACAGTTCACATATTGCTGAAGCCTGGCTTGGAGAACTTTGAGCATCACTGTACTAGCGTGTGAGATGAGTGCAATTGTGCGGTAGTTTGAGCATTCTTTGGCATTGCCTTTCTTTGGGATTGGAATGAAAACTGACCTTTTCCAGTCTTGTGGCCACTGCTGAGTTTTACAAATTTGCTGGCATATTGAGTGCAGCACTTTCACAGCATCTTTCAGGATTTGAAATAGCTCAACTTGAATTCCATCACCTCCACTAGTTTTGTTCGTAGTGATGCTTCCTAAGGCCCACTTGACTTCACATTCCTGGATGTCTGGCTCTAGGTGAGAGATCACACCATCGTGATTATCTGGGTCATGAAGATCTTTTTTGTATAGTTCTGTGTATTCTTGCCACCTCTTCTTAATATGTTGTGCTTCTGTTAGGTCCCTACCATTTCTGTCCTTTATTGAGCCCATCTTTGCATGAAATGTTCCCTTGGTATCTCTAATTTTCTTGAAGAGATCTCTAGTGTTTCCCATTCTATTGTTTTCCTCTATTTCTTTGCATTGAACGTTGAGGAAGGCTTTCTTATCTCTCCTTGCTATTCTTTTGAATTCTGCGTTCAAATGGGTATAGCTTTCCTTTTCTCCTTTGCTTTTCGCTTCCTTTCTTTTCACAGCTATTTGTAAGGCCTCCTCAGTCAGGCATTTTGCTTTTTTGCATTTCTTTTTCTTAGATCTTTGCAGTTTTAGCTTTTGGAATTTTTTGTTTCTTAAGTATGAATATTATTTTCCTGCTTTGGATCACATTAATGTATATCTCATTTTCTGTCTGTTTCAGTACTTCCATATTTTAGTAAGGAGAATAGGAAGTACCGTATTAACCAATATTATCAATCATCAATATATTCTCAGGAGATTGTAATTTCTAAATTTCTTCTTGACTTTTAAAAATACTTAAAATTAGACATTTTCTTGTATTTTATTATAAAATATACATATTAATTATAAAAAATAACATTTACACAGTACAAAAGCATATATAGTAAAAAAGAAAAGTTCCCATCTTTTTGCATCAGGCTTTCCAGTTCTCAGAGAAAACCGCATGTTCCCTCAGGATTTTTTTAATGCATGTATCTTTTTGCCTGAATGAGTTCATTATACTTTTCCAAAGTTTTTTTGTTTGTTTTTACAAAATAATAGCAAGTTAAAGAGCTTCTGAAAAGTATTCTTCAGTGCTACTATTAAACTGTTAGGAATTGTTTTGGAATTTAAGGCTAAGTGAAGCCTTGAAAAGAAAGTGTTAGTTGCAGTTTTATCCAACTCTTTGCGACTCCATGGACTATAGGCCACCAGACTCCTCTGTCCATGGGGTTTTCCAGGCAAAAATACTGGAGTGGGTTGCTGTGCCCTCCTCCAGGAGATCTTCCTGACCCACGGGTTGAATCTGGGTCTCCTGCATTGCAGGCAGATTCTTTACCGTCTGAGCCACCAGGGAAACCTTCAGTTCAGTTCAGTTGTTTGGTCATGTCTGACTCTTTGCGACCCCATGGACTGCAGTACCCCAGCCCTGTCCATCACCAGCTCCTGGAACTTATTCAAACTCATGTCCATTGAGTCGGTGATTCCATCCAAACATCTCATCCTCTGTCATCCCCTTCTCCCGCCTTCAATCTTTTCCAGCATCAGGGTCTTTTCAAATGAGAAAATGGGAAGCTTTAACAAGTATTAAATAAAAATCTCTGTATCATTCTACTTAAATTTATTCTGATACGACAGTGTGACTTCTTACAAGTGTTATTTCACTTTTATTTGTTCTGTTTTCTATTCCCCACTCCTACCTCCCATCCCAGTCCCCAGATCACGGGCTTTTCTTGTATTTGTTTTCATGAATGGTGTTTATTGAGTTTCTCCCTTGTGTCAGGCACGGTGCAGGGCACTGCATGTACAGTGTTGAGGAGAATAGATAGGACCTGCTACCCTCAAGGATCTCACATTCAACAGCAGAAGCAGCTGGAGATTAGAGCACTTTACAGAAAAGTAAGAGTGAGGAAAGCATTTGGAATTTGAACATCTCTACTGATCGTAGTGTCCAGGTTTCATACTGGGTATGTTTTACATTTATGACTTGAGTCTCATTTTTCTCTTTTTCTATCATTGCTACTTTTTCTACTTCTGTTATTTCCTAAGTATAAACAAGTAGCAGTGTGTGAGGACAGTTTCATTGGGTGAATTTCTGACACCATAATTTTGCTTTTTGCTGTAACAAAGGGTAGCAGATGTGTGTTGAGGACTAAGAGGAACTGTAGCTTATTATGTCTGTTTTACCTAGGTTACTACTCTACGACTGAAACATTTTATGTAACTCACTGAAATGTTCCATTATTTTTATTTTCTTACCAAAAGTGTACCCTCTATGCCTTTTTTTGATGGTTGATTTTTACTCTAAATTAAAGAAGAAAATCTGAATTCCTTTTTCATTTTATAAAAAATAAGTTTAAACACTTATTTATTTTGAAATAAATATTTTAACTGCCATTTATTTTGTCCTTAAGCAAGACTTTTTCATTTTCATCTTTCAAAATAAATACTTTTTGGATCCTTAATTGCTATAGTACTGAACGGCCAGGGTATCAATACACTGTGTATAACAAATTTTAACCAAGTCCCAGTAGTTCATGCAGAGCTTGCTACATCAGATATATTTACCATCATGAATCACAAATTTATACTACCAGACACTATCAAGTATTAAGTATACTATACTGTGAGGTTGGAAAGATTTTACCTATGGGAAGAAAAAATTCAGAAACTTACTATGTTGTTCTTTTTATAATATATATCCATAATATTCTTATCATAGCAAAATGACCTTTATGTTAAATTAAGGTTTTCTTTTAAGTAATAAACATTTATTACTCTGTGTGGGGTGGGGGAATCTGCTTTCATAATGGGAAAAATTAGGTCAGGGGTATTTTATTTCAGGTTTTATCCAGTTTTTTTATAAAGTTATGTTTTGTTTTAGCTCAGTGTTCATTTGTTTTGTGAAGATAGAGTCAGAGATTCTTTGGAGAATGTTAATCAAAGCTACAGATTTGTTTTTCTTGCTAAATATATACACTGACATATGGAGTATTTCCCAGTTTCTTGAGGTTTAATAAAGGTAACTTCCATCTAGAAATTTGTAATACAGTTTGTAATGTACCTTTGGGGCTTCCATGATGGCTCAGTGGTAAAGAATCCTCTTGCAGTGCAGGAGACACGGGTTGGATCCCTGGGTCAGGAAGATACTCTGAGGAGAAAATGGCAACCTACTCCACTGATCCCAGAAAATCCTATGGACAGAGGAGCCTGGCAGGATATAGGCCATAGGGTCATAAAAGAGTTAAATGTGACTGAGTGACTAAACGACAACAATATACCATTAAGGTACATTAAAAATAGTGTTTCAAAGCAACAGCATATAAGTATACTTACAAGCTATAGCTTTAAAAACAAAATGAAAATGAGCAATAATATAAACAGTAAAACTTACACAAAAGACGCTTAAATTTTAAAACTATGTCAGCATTTTTTTGAAAACCAAATTGTTAAGTTGGATAGTAAGTACATGAGTGTTTTTTTTTGGCTTTTTAACTTTTTATGAGTCTAAAGTATTTTATAATTAAACATAGCTTGCCTTGCAAAAGTTTATACCTTGGGAATTAAGATACAAACAGTGTTGATAAATGTTTGCAGACAACATGCTACAATCTTTACTGCAGAGTTTAATAATGAAAAATATCCATTTTTTTCTTTAAAGAGCTATTTCAGAGAAGCATTTGATTTGTTTTCTGTTTTGTGATTGGAAGTGGCAAAAGAGGGAACATATCAGAGGAATCTCTAGTTTTGAATGGGTGTCACAAGCCAGCTGAAGGAAAAGCCAAATCAAATAAGTGATAGGAATAAGAAAAGGAGAAAAGAGAAAAATATGTAGTTGGAAAGTTGGGAGAATTTTCTTGTGGAGTAAAAGGTGGGCTCCGTGCCTCAGCTGGATGAAAAGCCAGTGGCACTTTGAACTACCTTTTCAGACCATAAGTAACCACTAATTTTCAATTCAGTTCAGTTCAGTCGCTCAGTCATGTCAGACTCTTTGCGACCCCATGAGTCACAGCACGCCAGGCCTCCCTGTCCATCACCAACTCCCGGAGTTCACTCAGACTCACGTCCATCGAGTTGATGATGCCATCCAGCCATCTCATCTTCTGTCGTCCCCTTCTCCTCCTGCCCCCAATCCCTCCCAGCATCAGAGTCTTTTCCAATGAGTCAACTCTTTGCATGAGGGGGCCAAAGTACTGGAGTTTCAGCTTTAGCATCAGTCCTTCCAAAGAACACCCAGGACTGATCTCCTTTAGAATGGACTGGTTGGATCTCCTTGCAGTCCAAAGGACTCTCAAGAGTCTTCTCCAACACCACAGTTCAAAAGCATCAATTCTTCCTCACTCAGCTTTCTTCACAGTCCAACTCTCACATCCATACATGGGCACTGGAAAAACCATAGGCTTGACTAGACGGACCTTTGTTGGCAAAGTAACGTCTCTGCTTTTGAATATGCTATCTAGGTTGGTCATAACTTTCCTTCCAAAGAGTAAGCATCTTTTAATTTCATGGCTGCAATCACCATCCACAGTGATTTGGAGCCACCAAAAATAAAGTCAGCCAGTGTTTCCCCATTTATTTCCCATGAAGTGATGGGACCAGATGCCATGATCTGTTTTCTGAATGTTGAGCTTTAAGCCAACTTTTTCACTCTCCTCTTTCACTTTCATCAAGAGGCTTTTTACCTCTTCACTTTCTGCCATAAGGGTGGTGTCATCTGCATATCTGAGGTTACTGATATTTCTCCTGGCAATCTTGATTCCAGCTTGTGCTTCTTCCAGCCCAGCGTTTCTCATGCTGTACTCTGCATATAAGTTAAATAAGCAGGGTTACAATATACAGCCTTGACGAACTCCTTTTCCTATTTGGAACCAGTCTGTTGTTCCATGTCCAGTTCTAACTGTTGCTTCCTGATCTGCATACAGGTTTCTCAAGAGGCAGGTCAGGTGGTCTGGTATTCCCATCTCTTGAAGAATTTTCCACAGTTTATTGTGATCCACACAGTCAAAGTCTTTGGCATAGTCAATAAAGCAGAAACAGATGTTTTTTTGGAACTCTCTTGCTTTTTCGATGATCCAGCGGTTGTTGGCAATTTGATCTCTGGTTCCTCTGCCTTTTCTAAAACCAGCTTGAACATCTGGAAGTTCACAGTTCACATATTGCTGAAGCCTGGCTTGGAGAATTTTGAGTATTACTTTACTAGCGTGTGAGATGAGTGCAATTGTGTGGTAGTTTGAGCATTCTTTGGCATTGCCTTCTTTGGGATTGGAATGAAAACTGACCTTTTCCAGTCCTGTGGCCACTGCTGAGTTTTCCAAATTTGTTGGCATATTGAGTGCACCACTAATTTTAGGCAGTTCTAATTTTAAAAGTTTTGTTTCTTGTTATATGATAGTAGTAAATTAATAATTGTTGGGTACTTTGAAGACTTCAGAGGAAATAATGTCCTTTGTGTGTATTATTAATGTGTTCATAATAGAAATCAAATCCTTTGGGGTACCCAATACCAAGCTATGTGAAGTATAGCTATTATCTGAAACATTTCCTTTCGTTTGAAATACTTGGAATTTGAAGAACAGGGTATGCAATTTATAAATAATTCTGGAGCAATATATGGCAAGGCAGTTTTTTCCTATTTATTTTGAAAACTGAGTCCATTGAAAGTTGAAAGCAAAGGACAAGAGCTTCCTTTGTTCATGACACATATTTCAATATATTTTTTTCTGAAATTGTCAGTATCTTCTGACCAGTGCCTTCATTTTCTTATTTGTTATCAAATACGGTTATTGGTATTATTTCTGTATAAAAGGCTTTAGGAAGGCTATGGTATAATTTTCTTAAGAAAAAAGATACTATTATAAAGCTAAAACATACTTTCAGTTTTATTTGTATATGGTGTGCTACAAATTGGGGAGATGGAAAATATTTTGTCAGGAGCAGACATTGAGTAAAAGCTTAGGGCTGTTGATGGATTTGAAACACGATTATATGACAGAGTAAATAAAAGCCCCTGGATATATAAAAGTCCCTGGTCTACCAAGTTCTAATGGGGGGAAATAAGAGTACTATGTAATAATGGAGCCTCAGTTTTAAAAATAAATCTTTCTGTGAACTGATACTACTGACAGCGTCAATAGAAGTTGTAAGAACAACATTGAGCACACATTGCCTTTCCCATAAAAACATGACCCAGAAAACTCACATGCTTTGTTGTTTTTCAGTCGCTCAGTTGTTGTGTCTGACTGTGACCCCATGGACTGCAGCCAGACTTCCCTGTCCTTACCTTCTCCTTACCTTTCCTACCTCCTAGAATTTGCTCAGACTCATGTCCATTGAGTCCATGATGCCATCCAGCCCTCTCATTCTCTGTTGCTCCCTTCTCCTCTTGCCCTCAGTCTTTCCCAGCATCAGGGTCTTTTCCAGTGAGTTGGCTCTTCACATCAGGTGGCCAAAGTATTGGAGCTTCAGCATCAGTCCTTCCAATGAATATTTAGGATTGATTTCCTTTATAATTGACTGGTTTGATTTCCTTACTGTCCAAGGGACTCTCAAGAGTCTTCTCTAGCACCACAGTTAGAAAGCATCAATTCTTTGGTGCTCAGCCTTCTTTATGATCCAACTGTCATATCCATACATGACTACTGGAAAATTCATAGCTTTGACTATACGGACCTTTGTCAGCAAAGTAATGTCTCTGCTTTTTAATACTCTGTCTAGGTTTGTCATGGCTTTTCTTCCAAGGAGCAAGTGTCTTTTAATTTCACGGCTGCAGTCACTGTCTGCAGTGAATTTGGAGCCCAAGAAAATAAAATCTGCCACCATTTCTACTTTTTCCCCATCTATTTGCCATGAAGTGGTGGGACCCATTAATGTCATAACGCCAAATTTGTAACACATTCATCAAATATTTAACATACAGGTTTCTCTTTAAAAACTGGGTTAAAAATATGCACAGTGAAAGACAGATTTAAAACACCTGAAAGCAATCCCGTGAAAAAGCCTTCAATTAATTATTGTACTTTAAGCCAATTGTGTTGTACACATTCCCTACCCTCCTGGCTCCCAAGAAGATCAGTAACAAGTGTTGTCATCCTTTGTTATAGTAGACTACACTTTCCTAACAGGTTGTTTTTTTTTCAAGTGTTAATCACTCAGTCGTGTCTGACTCTTTCCGACCCCATGGACTCTATGTAGCTTGCCAGCCTCCTCTGTCCACGGACTTTTCCAGGCAAGCGTACTGGAGTGAGAAGCCAATCCCCTCTCCAGGGAATCGTCCCAATCCAGGGATTGAACCTGGCTCTCCTTCATTGCAGGCAGATTCTTTACCATCTGAGCCACCAGGGAAGCAAGGCTTTATTGGGCCTTAATAAACAGGTATCCCTGTTCACTCCCCTAACAGTTTTCTTTCAATACAAATTTTTATTTATTTTTGGCCGTGCTGGGTCTTCACTGCCGTGTGGGTTTTTCTCCAATTGTGGCAAGTGGGGGCTACTCTCTAGTTGCAGTGCGTGGCCTTCGCATTGCAGTGGCTTCTCTTGTGGCACACAGGCTTAGTTGCTCCATGGCATGTGAAATCTTCCCCGATTAGGGATTGAACCCGTGTCTTCTGCATTGACAGGTGGATTCTTTACCACTGAGCCACCAGAGAAGTCCTCCCCTAACAGTTTTTAAATGTGACATCTCACTGTGTGATTTATCCAACACCTTCTTCCCTTATTTCCTGTATTACTTTGCTAAAGTTACCATAACAAAGCATCACAAACTGGGGACTTAAAGAACAGGAATTTATAGTCTCACAGTTCTAAAAGCTAGAAGTTGGAGATCAAGGTGCCAAGAGGATTGATGCCTTCAGAAAGCTGTGAGAGAGGATAGGTTCCATGCCACTCACCTTTGGCACTCCTTGGCCTGTAGAAGCATCACCCCAATTTCTGTCTTCATCTTTGTATGGCATTCTGTGTGTGAGGTTGCCTCCAGATTTTCCCTTTTCCTAACAAAACCAGCCATATGGATTAAGACTAATACTAATGAGCTCTTTTTAACTTGATTACTTGAGTAAAGACCTTACCTGCAAGTAACATTACATCCTGATGTATGCTGGGGGAGTTAGGACCTCAGCAGATGAATTTTTGAGGGACATATTCAACCCACGTTTCCCTACTTCTCTTTCTGTACTTTTCAATAAGTATACTTACTGTACTTTACAAGTGTACTTTACAAGTATAAATGTACTTCCCAACTATATGTGCCAACTTCCCAATTATATTGTCATTTTTTGACAGTCTCCTCTGAAAACTAGTATTTTTTTTTCCATTAATCTAAATTTGCTGAATTTTAGTTATAGATTTGGAGAAATACTATGGTGAGATATGACTGATGCATGGAAAAGAAACAGTATGTGCTAAATATAACTAGTTTACAATTTGAGGTTGAACTATGCTGTTTAGGGAAGATACAAATATTCAGAGAAGGGGCGAGTTAGGTAGGATTTAAGTGGGCCAAGAGGATAGTACGAGGACATTCCAAGTTCAGGAATAGCTTCATTGAGCATTTAGAGTTAAGGAAATGGCAACCCACTCCAGTATCCTTGCCTGGAAAATCCCCATGGACAGAGGAGCCTGGTCGGGCTACAGTCAATGGGGTCGCAAAAAGTTGGACATGACTGAGCAAGTTCACTTTCAGAGGCAGAAATCCAAAAATTGGAGATCATCTTGATTTTGGAGAATTG
Source organism: Bos grunniens (assembly GCF_055505025.1). Lineage (NCBI taxonomy): Eukaryota > Metazoa > Chordata > Mammalia > Artiodactyla > Bovidae > Bos > Bos grunniens. The sequence continues at coordinate 45,675,159 of NC_141168.1, read as the reverse complement.
ACTAATGACAGCTACCTTTTGGGAAGATCTACCACTTAAGTTCCTCTTGACTTTAGGCAAATTATTTAACTTTTCTGCATCTCAGTTTCTTTGTTGCTGGGACCCCCTTCCTGCAACAAATGTGCATTGCATTAGAATACTCAATACATTCTCCTTTTCCATTCTTCCCCAAGTCCTATTCCTTTGAGGATGGAAACTACAAGTTTAAGATGGTAGCTGAGTGGGGTTTAAGGTTTGATTCCTCCCAAGGATCCATGTATCTTGGAAGGAAATTTCTAAAAATCATGAAGGTACTCTAATGTCCTTCTTCATGATTCCTACTCAGAAACACTGGGTAAGAACCCAGAGCTCCAGGGAAGTCTATTTCCCTAATTTCCAGACCTATATAATCTGTTGGACCTCTGCCAACATGGTACCTGGAGGTTATTCTTACAAATATAATTCTTTAATATTTTTTACACAATGTTTCTTTTTGAATAAGAAAATAAAGAATCACTTTGCAAAAGTGACTTTATCCTCAAGATACAGATGTTTTGCCTAACTGGTAAATGACACATTACTTAAGTATATATATATTATTGTAACTAGGTGGAGCTTCCATTTTTAAGCTGAGTATATGATAAGTTTTTGTTAAAATGTGCCTTAACTGCCTAATACTTCAAAATAAAATGATTCTTTGGGGGAAAGGCAAAGTTAATGCTTATGGTATCTGATCCAAGTTCATGGTAGGGACTGCACTCTTTGATTAATAACACACTGATATATAGACTACTGCCTGAAAGCCATAAACATGGTGATGATCTCTTAAAGAAAAATGTAGGAGTTATGTCTGAGCATTCAGTTTCTGAAGTCTGTGCTATTCGAATCACAAAATCTCTTCCTTTTTCATTTTGTTTTTGATATGGGACTTAGCTGACTAATGTGTGGCCACCTTTAGGTCTCAAATCTAATGCTATAAATATGTATAAATATACAAAACAATGTGTAAATACAAAGCCCAAATACATGGCTACAGTGACTGCTCTGGAACATTTTTGCTCACTTTCAAAGGTTGAGAACTTAACCTACAGGTTTTCAGGGCAATTAGAATTTCTATATGGGGGTGAGACTCTGCTTGTGAATTGTCATCTTTGGTTATTTTCAGAATACATTTAGCATGTATGACCAGAGTGGTATGTTTCTGATAGAATATAAATTAAAAACTGGTTGACATTCACAAACAGCAATATTTTGTGAATATATTTTGGACCCTTAAATATATAATAACTGAAAAACAGCAATATTGTTACATGTGGTTATGTGCTAACTCTATTTGAAACAGATAAGTATGGTATATATTAAAAAAAAAAAAAAAAAGAATACTCAGTAGAACACAGGCTTCTAGAGAGCTCTAGTGACTTCATTCCTGCCTTCAAATTGTTGGAAGAATATAGGGATGTAGTGTCTATATTTATCAATATTGAAATTATTGAATTATTAATTTCTTAAACCTATTTAAGGAAACTGCAAGAAAACACAATTCCTATTATCTTTCAGGAAAAGATCATTGCAGCTTAATTTTATATTTGTTGGGTCAGAATTCCCTATATTATTTGGGCCCTTACCTGTGTAGAATGTATAATCATATATCTTAGGAAGTTTAAAATAAAAATCTTTGTTTCAGGAGGTTAATATTGCCAAAGAGCTTTAATTTTTTTTCCTCTTGAACAAAACTCAGTCATCCATGCTTAGACAATTTTCCCCGCAACATCCAACACCACTGATGCTAGTATGCCTAAAAAAGTCTTTTTAATGGCAAAAAAATTAAGTATGTTGAAGTATCAGTATATTATAAAATATTGTTTACAGAGTTTGTGAGTCTATGTCCTAAGTCGTGTCCCATTCTTTGCAACCCTATGGACTCTAGCCCACCAGTCTCCTCTGTCCATGGGATTCTCCAGGGAAGAACACTGGAGTGGGTTGCCATTTCTTCCTCCAGGAGATCTTCCCCACCCAGAGATCTAACCTGCACCTGTCACACCTCCTGCATTGGCTGGCAGATTCTTTCCTACTAGTACCTCCTGCGAAGCCTATTTCAAAGTTTACTTCATATTTAATCATAATTCATGATTTCCACGGGCTTCCCTGGTGGCTCAGTAGGTAGAGAATCCACCTGCAATGCAGACAGACCTGGGTTCGATCCCTGGGTTGGGAATTATGCCCAATCATGCCCGTTGGAGGCGGGCATGGCAACCCACTCCAGTATTCTTGCCTGGCAGGTCCATGGTGCCACAGAGTCAGACACTACTGAGCTACTGAGCACATAGCACATCCACAGCAACCACCTCATTTAATGATTTATCTATTTTTAAATTAACCTATAAGGTTAAAAAAAAAAAAGCATGATTTTTTAGTAAAAAATTTAAATGTGACATTAATCACATTTGGTTTGGGAAATACTTGTAACAATGTAGATTGGAGCCTACCTTCATGTTATAGTCTTAAAATAGGCAGAACTGCTTGTGGTTTTTATATTTTGTGCTTTTTAAAATAATCTGTTTTTATTTTTCATATCTTGATTCTATATGTCAAGGTAAAAACAAAGTTGTAGGTTTCTATTTGCAAAGCACATAAAAATAAAACATTCTTAATATGGACTATCTTGTCTCTGAAAAATCAGTCTGGAGACAATTATTCTGTTTTTCTCGTTTTGTTTTTCAAAATTCTGCTACATCATTTGTATCATTTATGCTAGGAGACTTTAACAGGCTCTGGTGAAGTTCGTTTTGAATAAAAACTACAGAATTACTATCAGTGTTGTCAACTACAAATTGGCACTTACCAAGAGCATTGCCAAGGACTGAACAACAAAGGTGTTTGCCATCTGCCTCTTGAGCTTGAACCCCATGCTGCTATGGCTGTTGACCTTCAACAACCCCTGAGGGAGTTCAGGGTGGAGTGAGGCACTCTGTGCTCCAGGGAATCTGGTGGGATAGGTCTTTAGATGGTTGGATGTTTTTAGGAACAGATTTTATGATCTCAATCCTTGTAGCTCCTCATATCTAGAGCTATCAGATCCTCATGACTAACAAAAACCTTTTGTAAAATGTGTGCTTCATGGTATTGAACTCCCCCTTCACCAAAACCTTATATATAGACTTTCCCCCACTGCCGCTTTGGAGTAGTCTCTCAGAGCTATCTGAGATGCTGCCTCCCGGGCTGCAGTCCTCATTTTGCCCCAGATAAAACTCACAACTCTCAAGTTTTACATCTTTTTTAGTGTTGTTTAAACATCCCGTGTTTAGCACAGTTTAAGCAAATTTCAAAGCATAACCCAACGTGGTGCTACAGTGCTGAGGTACCAGTGTGAACGTCTGAGCCGTGGGAGGTTCTAAAGCTCCCCTACCACAAGAGCAGTGTGTATTTAAGAAATAAGTTATCACTATAAATAAGAGACTTGTCAGGGGAGTGTAATCTCCTTGGTTCTGTCTCGTCACAACAAAAATTTGCAGCGACGGACGTTAAAGCGTGCCACAGCTCTCAGACCGTGTTGTAGCTCTCAGCTCGACCATGTTATAGCTCTGACAGATCAGTGTTACAGCTCAGTTTTATTTAGAAAATAAAAGGAAAATATATCCTCAAGGCGTGAGGGCATGCCCACCCAAAAGACGCGAATAGAAGAAAGACAGCGAGCACGCGCGCGCGGGAGAGACCCTCCCCCCGGCCCTTTGGCGCCTCTTTATATAGGTTTTTTCCTTCCCCTGGGAACTTCCCTATGTAAACTGGGCTAGCCAGGAGTGCTTTTTGTTCTACCTGAAGTCCTCACTCCGGTCCTCGAACCTTCCTTTGTTCTATTTTTGCGGGCTTTTCCCTTCCTTGTCTTTTAGCCACCGCCATTCTGGACTCCTTTTTCCTATTCGACCTACCTAACAAGACTGATTTTATTTCCTATGGTCTAAAACAGAATTGGAAATACGTAAACACAGAACTCAACCGGTGAAAACTCAGAGGCACTTCCGGCACCTGCGGCTTAGAATCCTGGCACTTCCGGCAGAGTTCGCGTCATCCCGAGCGCGCCAACGGAAAGCCCGCCTACCCTCCGCAGGCGCGTCTCAGGCCCAAGTGGGCTGAACCCAGTACTGCGGTGGCGTTTCCCGCGGGCTAATTAAGGCTGGACTCTCCCGAGTCCGGTGCGGACGGGCTCCCGGCGCTTGCCACGTCCAGCCATGAAGTTTCGGGCCAAGATCGTGGATACCGCCTGTCTAAACCACTTCACGCGTGAGTAGGGGCCGCGTCAACCCTGGCGGCGGGGAGGACGGCAGAGAGCAGGGCGGGAGGCCTGTACGGAGCGGTGCGCGCGCGAAGGGGCTGGCGCACTGCACAGGCTGGCCAGCAGGAGTTGACGCGGGCGCAGGTGCCGAGGGTTGTTTCTGAATTTTGATTCCTTTCGCGTGGCTTTTCTTAACCCGGCCAGTGGCTTCAGGACAACTTTATCTGGCGCAGACCGCCCTTCACAGCCAAGGCTCCGTGGTCCCCCTGCCCCAGCCGTGTCTGTCCTTGCCGCGACCCCTGCAGCACTCGGCGGTCCCGAGTGGACGTGGGAGGGAAGAAAGCGGCCAGTAGGCGCCAGTTAAGCTCCGAGTCTCGGTTTCCTTCTTCCAGGTTGTTGGGAGGCTGGCTTGACCCCAGCGGCATTAAAAGCCTCCCGGTAGGTAGGAGTGGAAACCTTGATTTTCCCCCTGGGAAGCTCACTGTGCGCAACTGGTAATTCTGCTCTAAATTGGTGTTTTGGACACGCAACGTACTTCTCAGTTAATTCTTTACTGGAACCTTTTGTTATAGGGGGCTTCCCTTGTAGCTCAGTCGGTAAGGAATCTGCCTGCAGTGCAGGAGACCCAGGTTCGATCCCTGGGTTGGGAAGATACCCTGGAGAAGGAAATGGCAACCCACTCCAGTATCCTTGCCTGGAAAATCTCATGGACACAGGAGCCTGGTGGGCTGCAGTCCATGGGGTTGCAAAGAGTTGGGCGCGACTGAGCGACTACACTTACTTACTTACTTTGCTATAGGAGTTAGTAACATGATAGCCAAGCTTGCCAAAACCTGCACTCTGCGCATCAGCCCGGATAAATTGAACTTCATACTCTCTGACAGAGTGGCCAATGGAGGGGTGAGCATGTGGTGTGAGCTGGAACAGGTGAGTGGAGGCTCCTGAGAGGCCTGCAGCCCTCCCCCTCTCCCCCCACTCCCGCCGAATTCCACTGGAAAGGGCACAGATGTCCCCTCTCCTTTTCCTTCCCTTAGGAGAACTTCTTCAGCGAATTTCAAATGGAAGGTGTCTCCGCAGAAAACAATGAGATTTATTTAGAGCTCACATCAGAAAATTTATCTCGAGCCTTGAAAACTGCCCAGAATGCCAGAGCTTTGAAAATTAAGTTGACTAATAAACACTTTCCCTGCCTTACAGTTTCTATAGAGCTGGTGAGTAGGAAGCTACCATTTCTGAAACTTCCCAGGAATTAGAAGTAGTTATATAAGCCTTGGCTTTCTACAGGAGAAGCTAATTGGTTTTATTAAAATGAGAGATTGGTACATCACTGTTTTTTCATTGGAGTTGGGTCCTCCTCATATTTAAATAGCATTGTAATCTCATAATCAGCAAGGATGCTGGTCTTCCTATGAAATAACACTTCTGCATCTTTCTTCTCAGATCTGCATATCCATTTCTTTTAGTGGTATTGTCATCTAGTCTAAAAACCATTTTTGCCTTTGAAGTGTTTGTGTGTCCCTCCCTATCCCCTCACTTCTGCTGCTAACACCTTTAAATGACCTTTAGTGTTCAAGGAATGCATTTCTCTTCCACCCTACTCCCAGCTGAATTTAATGCACGGGTCTCTTCAGAACACATGTACCCCACATGAGAATGAGGTTGACATTTCTCATGTGCTGTCCAGAGCCCTTCAAGTGTGGCTCAACCCACTGTAGAGCCACTTATCTGCCCTGAGTGGGTCTCCAGGTGTTTCCCATTCGTTCCCAACTCCCAGGTTTTGGTGAGGTTGGGTCTTCTACTTGGAGTCTGTGTTCTTCTCACTTGTTAAAGCCTTTTCTTTCTCTAGTGCCCAGCACCAATGCTGCCTCCTTCCCTTATCTTGGCAACCTTTCCTTTATCCGTTCTGTGTACTTTATTTTTTCTGTGAGTATTATATTCAGTTTAATGCTCTTTATGGAGGAGGATTTCTCAACTGTATTTTTTAATTGAACTGTAGTTGTTTTACAGTGTTGCATTGTTAATTTATGCCTTACAGCAAAGTGATTGAGTTGTACGTATATAAGCATTCTTATTTTAATATTCTTTTCCATTCTGGTTTATCTCAGGATATTGAATATAGTTCCCTATGCTATGCAATAGGACCTTGTTGTTTATCCATTCTATATGTAATGGTTTCCATCCACTAATCTCAAACTCCTAGCATCTCAAGGCTGTTTCTGGCAGCCTCCTCCAGTCCTCTCTTTAGGTCTGATCTCGGAAGCTTGAGCATCAGCACACAGCTTCTGCCCACACGGTTGGACGTGTGTCTGAGGCTGGGAGTGTGGGGAAAGTGGCATCACCGGTCTGTGCAGGGCTGTCTTCATTCTGCCTTCTGTAAACTGCTTAACTGGACTCTCCTCCAAGGCTCCACAGCTCACCCTCTGTCCCTGCTGGTCTCTTCCTGTGAGGGGACATTCAGGGTGTGGGAACCTTTCTTCCTTCATAGCTCTCTCTCCCTGGGGTGCAGGCCCCATCCTGATTCCTTTCTGGTTCTTTTTTTTGTTGTTACATGAAGATTTTCTTGTCCTTTCTGAAGCCTGAGGTCTTCTGCCATGTTTCAGTAGATGTTCTGTGAGAATCATTCCATGTCTAGATATGTTTTTGATGTGTTTGTGGGAAGAGTGAGCTCCATGTCCTACTCCTCCACCGTCCTAATCACTTGCTTCTTTAACTTCCTATTTCTAAGCTCTGTTAATACTTGTTGAATGGACGTTGGTGACTGAATTGAGAACACTTAGGTTTGGTATCAACATTTTTTGTCTTTCAGTTCTTTATTTTTTAAGTACTGATGTGTTTTAATTCTTCTCTTGGCAGTTATCCGTGTCAAGCAGTAGTCGTGTTGTGACACATGACATCCCTGTGAAAGTTATTCCTAGAAAACTATGGAAGGACTTACAAGAGCCGACGGTCCCAGATGCTGACGTGAGTGATGCCCGGCGTCACCACGTCTTAAATGGTGTGATTTGGATTCTCTGACTTTAAAGTCTTGCTGTAGGTTTTATTTGAAAGTTATATAGTACCTGAAAAGAGATAATCATATTTAAAAGATAGCCCAGGAACAAAAAATTGGAATGTTTTCATTTAGTTGTTTGCATCAATCATCTTAAAGTAGTGTTATATATAAGGCCACACTCTTTACAGTTAGGAGAGAGAAAGTCTTGCCCTGTAATGGCGCATAAGTAAAACTGAAGTAGCATTTTGGATGACCTGTGCATCTGTGGGGAGTAATGGCCCTAGGCACCAATTTGGGTTTCATAGAACGTGGTTTTTTTCCTATGTCTTGTTAGGAGTATGTCCAAGGTGTGTGTAATAGCCAGAAGGAGAGGCTGCTTTAGTTCTCCTGACAGGAATCCCAGAGCCACTGGAAAGAAAGATGATGACAAAGGGTCCTTTGCCTCTTGTTTGTAATTTATTGAAGAAGAGACCATGAAGTAGCATATGGAATTTTTACTTGGCTTTTAGTAGATGTCTCTGCTGAGAAAAAGCCAGCGTTGTACCCAGCACTGTTGTAACCCACTCTGGGCATTGGTACAGAGTCTGGCCCCCAGTGTTTTTACACAGAGTAGGAACCTGCCCCCAGGTCTGGGTGTGAACCCCTTGGAGGATGGCCTCCACTGCTGCTGATTTTTACTCCCCTTGGGTGTGTGGGGGCATCTGAGCAGCAGGGCTACAGACCTGGAATGAGAGAATGGCCACATGGACATGGACGCCGAGGTCACCGAAGGCAGGTGTGAGTGAAGCTGTAGAATTATTTTTCTTTTTTATATTTTTAAGAAAGAACTTTATTCAGGCAATTTAAAAATAAGATTGCAGAGCAACACACATTCCAAACATAGGTAATGAGCGCTTGTCAATACTTGACTGTGTTAATATTTTAATACTACTGATCTTTCTCATTTGCTTTGTAGGTTAGTATTTATTTACCAGTCCTGAAGACTATGAAGAGCGTTGTGGAGAAGATGAAAAACATCAGCAATCACCTTGTAAGTTCTGACTTCTTTGAAAAGAGCTCTCAAGTGTGCAGTTTTGGCTGCATGTCCTTGGAGGAGCCTTGTCTGGTGGGGACTTGATGCCCTCCATTCATCATGTAGTGTCTGCGTGGGGTGTCCCTCAGCTCCCTGCTCTGGGGGCTTGGCTTGTTGTTGATAGCCTACGGTTTTACAGGTGAAACCTGCTCTGGATCTTCTCAACTCTCCTCTCTGATATTTGGCCTAGTCTCTCATATTTATGATATTTACAGTATATTAACAATACATTCAATGGTTCTAACTTTCTTTCCATATGTTTTGGACAGCATATTATGTATTTTATCCGATAGTGTACATTTTTTTTTTTATGATCACCTGATGGTGGCAGTGCGTGGAATGTCGTATCTACTTTCCAAATGTCTCTGAGTCCCAGACAAGGATCCCCCAGGACACATTCCTCTTCCCGGAAGCAGCTCTTAGGCCAGGTAGAGGGGCGTGTTTACTTCCCTGTTTACATTGTTGACGTTTACCCTCAGTGTCAGTGAAACACTGAATGTGACAGTGATGGGAAGTTGTGAACAATTGTCCTTCACTCCTGAGGTTCTCCTGAATTCTTCAGTCACCCCCGAAACTCATTTGATTATTTCCCTGTGTGTTTAGACACGACTGTTCACCTGATGAAACTTTTGCTTTTTAGCGTCTGCAGACTGGTTACCTGCCACACGGCTGTCCCCTGCCGGCAGAACTGCTCTGTACCTTTGTCCATCCCCACAGTACTGGTGCTCTCCAAGCCTGTCTCTACCATTTCACGCTTGGTTGTTTCTTTCCCATCGTCCCCTGGAAAGCACTTAGCCCTTCTCACTGTTCATGGAAATTCCAGACTTTCCCACTGTCGTGAATGTAAGCCCCTCCTCTGCCAAGCTGCTCTGTTCACTGTTGTGTGATAAGTTGTCTGCTAACATCTGGAAACCACTCCTGAACTGGCCGCTTCTTAAAAAGGGAAACTGTCTTAATCATCTCTGCATGACAGCCACTCACTGTGGGGTTGCCACTCAGCAGGCAGATAATAGGTGTTAGCGCACAGACCTGGAATGAAATTTAGCTTCAGGAGATCTTTGGCATTACCAAAGTTTTCTGAAGCCTAGAAAATGTTTACGGACTGTTTTATTTCTGCAGTTGTGCTCACTTGAGAGTAATTTCCTTTTGTGACTTACTCTGTAGATTTCACTTTAATTTACAATGACTTCCCTTGAAGTAGCGTGTGCCGTGCAGACATGAGTGTTCTCCTGTGCCTGTCCTGATGTTGATCCAGTTGTCAGGCTGGAGGCTTCTTTTGGGGATATCCTGGAGCCCTTGAGAGGCCCAGGAGAGAAAAGGCAGGGCAGTTAATTCAAGGACCCGGTTATTTGTTCTTTGTGTCCAGTGGAAATGAGTCGTCAAAGTAGCTTAGATTAAATCATCAGAAATTAAAAAAAAAAATCATCAGAGGTGTTTTTCTCTTCCCTGGAGTGTTTAAAAACAAGGATTTTGTGCAGTGGCTACTGCATTGTGAAATACTAAATGGAAAGTGATCAAGCATATGGAAAATTGGAGTAGCCAAGGGCATAACAATATTAACTTGAGTAACCAGAATTCTGTGTCTGAAGATGACAGGTGAGAGAATCAAGGAAAATGAGTAGGACTCAACATATTGAAAACATCACCAGTCAGAGGCCCAGCAGCCCTTGTTGAGACACCTTGCTTACTTCCTTTAGTGAGAGATGTGGCCAATGGGGTTGGGTCGTGCTTGTGACTCGGGTAAGAGCAGAAGAAGCAGGCGTTGACTGCCAAGAGTCTCCATCAGGTTTTAAGCATTGGGATCCCCTTCAGACAGAATGCAAGTTCTAGTTCAGGAAGTCTGCAGTGGGGTCTAGGACTGATTTCTGACGAGCACGTGGCGATGCTGTTTATGGTGGTGCTCCATGGTCAGAGCAGTGCTGTGTTACACCTTACATGTTGTCTCGGCTTCATAGAAGCAGATTTGGGGCAGGAGGCATCATGATATGCTGGCAGAGCTGAGTCCTTGGAGCCACCCCTGACCCCCACTAAGTGGTGCACCCTGGTGGAAAGTGTTATCCAGCATAACAGTCACAGGGGCTCTGTTACTTTTTATCAGTTGAGATAATTTATGTTAGATTCCCAGTGTGTCTCATCACTATTCCATGAATGGTTGGTTGTTATCATTAAGGATATCTCTGAAAGAAGTCAGATCTCATCCACGCCCTTAAGAGCAGAGTATGTTGATATGGGTAATACTATAGATAACACTCACAAAATAAACACTGTGAGCAGTGTTTGGAGGGTCACTGGTGAATTCCTCCAGTAAATTTTGTTTGAGTGCTGCCCTGCACCAGGCACTGTGCTTAGAGAGATGGATCTAGCATTTGATTACTCAGATTTTAGGAATTTGAAGAAAGCATAAAAAGGTGTTTAAGTCTGGAGTGAATCTAGGACATTGTAAGCTGCTTTCCTGAATAAGTCTTTATAAAACTTGTTTTTCAAAAGCAGTGAACTTTACAGGTAGATACTAAGTGTGTGCTTATTTGAAACAGATGGATCTGTGTTATGTGTTAGCCTTACAGAGACCCTGTACACTGTATATTCACAAGTCCAGAATATGCACAAGGATTGTTTTACGTATTTCTTTTTAGGCAGGTATTTTTTCCAGATAATAGAGTGGGCTTAGAAACACCATGTATTTCTGGGAAGTGAGAGGATAAGCTTGATGAATTCTTCCCATTCAGAGGTACGCATACTAGATGATGCAACAAAGATGTTTGGAGACTGTTTCCTATATAAAGTCAAAGCCTTAGTAAGTTGAAAACATCTTTTTTGTTTTGTTGCTCAAATGAGAAATAGAGTTCACTACTTTTAAGGAGCAAGAATGAAAAATACTAAGTGGTACTCCTAAGTAAATCTGAGATTTAGTTGTGGCCAAGCCCTGTGGAACAGGGTGTCCTCACTCGTCCTGGGGCTTCTTCCCTCTTGCTGTACCTCTGCAGTGGCTCCTAGTGAAGCGACCACCTTTATCTGCAGTGGCTCGGTGGCAGTTTTGTATTGTTGGTTAAACAAAATGTTGACTTGCACACTGCTGCATGGGCTTTCCAAAGACCTGCCAGACTTTAGAGGTGGCCAGATATTGATATCAAAAGGCGAAATGTAGTGTGCTCTGGGCAAATGGCCAAAATCTGAAGCCATATCAAGGTACCTGTTTCTTTCTCTGAACTTCATTTCTAGATTTTGTGTAGTTTAGAGACCCTGTTGGTTGGTGTAGGCAGAGTGCAAAATGAAAGAGCCCCTCTGATCCTGAGGGAAGTCATGGGCACTGTTGGGGTGGGAAGGGGCCACAGCGATCAGTCACCAAGCCCACGGCAGCCACAGGGCGCCACAGCTTGGTGGAGTCCAGACACCTGATGGCATCTCTGGGTCTTTCTGAATTTGGAAATCTCACTTCCCAATGTCTGAGATTATTCTTTATATAAATGGTTATATTCTCCTAATATTCTGAAGCCTTTCTGGTTATGTTGAGTTGTAACAGATAGTTTGGTCCATTTGTAGAAATAAGGCAGTTAGCGAGCTTATCGCTTCACATTCTCTTCTGGTTCTCCTTGCTCTGTTTTATAGGAGTTGCACAGTGTCTGCATTGTCAGAGCTGCTGGCAAGGCCTCCCCAGCCTCACCTGTTTTCAGAGCTTCCTACTGTGCTCTGCATGTCGAGGGGCTGCTCTCTGGAGATTGTTTAAGTCCCTGTGCTCAGGCCTTGTCTTCTCTCTATGGCTGATGCCACGTGGGGTTTGGTGCTGTCTGAAGTGTCCTGGGATTTGTGGGAATACTTTGTCACCTGGTTTGTTGGAAGCTGATGTCCACTTTTTTTTTCCCTTTTGCTTTTCTTAAGACTGTAAAATACTCAATTTGCAGATTATTGAAGCAAACCTAAATGGAGAATTGAACTTGAAAATAGAAACTGAGCTAGTGTGTGTTACAACTCACTTTAAAGATCTTGGAAATCCTCCATTAGGTAAGTTTCCTGGTATGTTATATTTTGCATGTGATAAATTGTTCAGATGACAAACCATACTGAGGTCTCTAGATGGAAAAGAAGTGAACTTCGGGTGACTGTGTTTCAGGCTTAGGAAGGGAACACATAATGGGGTTGAGTCATTTGTTACTGCACTGTGGTGGAAAGGTGAACCTCCTGGACGTGAGAAGCTGGAGTGTGGGCCTGAGGGCTTCCTCGTTCCTCATCTGCAAAACCTAGGCTTGGGCTCAACAACGTCCAAGAGCCCTTCTAGCTCTTCACTTGCTGTGCCTTCTACCAAAAACTACAGTTTCTCACCTGGGTGGAGTCAAATGTAGATGATACTTTTTATTTTCTCCTGCTTTTTTGTGTGTGTATTAAAAATAATTTTTTTTTTAATTATTCAAGTATAGTTGACTTACAGTGTTGTGTTGGTTTCAGGTGTATGGCACAGTGATTCAGTTATACATATATATGTTTCTATTCTTTTTCAGATTCTTTTCCCATATCAGTTATTACAGACTCTTGAGTATAGTTCCCTGTTTTGTATAATAGGTCCTTACTGTTTATTTTATATATAGTGGTATATACACACACACACACACACACACACACACACACACACATTGATCCTAAACTTCTAATTTATCCTTCCCCTTCACCTGTACTCTTCAATAACCATAAGTTTGTTTTCTAAATCTGTGAGTCTGTTTCTGTTTTGTAAATAAGCTCATTTGTATCAATGTTTTAGATTCCACATACAAGGATATCATATGGTATTTGTCTTTCTCTGACTTCGTTTGATGATCTCTAGGTCCATCCATGTTACTACAGATGACATTATTTCATTCTTTTTATGGCTGAATAACATACCACATCTTTATCCACTCCTCTGTTGTTAGACATTTAGGTTGCTTCCGTGTCTTGGCTGTCGTAAACAGTGCTGGAATGGACATTGGGCTGGTTGAGTAGATTGGCTCAGGGATTAGAGTCGTCTGCTGCAGAGCTCACAGTGGTGGGCAGGCTGTGGGAGGGAGGTCCAACAGGGAACGACGCAAGAGGCCCTGGGAAGGTACTCACTCTGTGAAAACCATTTAGTCACCCGTGTGTTCTGAAGTAGGTCTAATAAGACTCTTTCCACTTTTAGAATTAAAATTACTTACTACCAGTTTGTTTATTAGAGACACATTGTAACTTAGCATTGCAAGAGAATTTTACTTTATAGTGAAGAGCGTGCCTTGGAGCAAAGTGAAATCCACGTTAATAAAGTTTTGACAGTAGTTATATGAAGTGACTTGTTTTTGTGTTGCTCATTTTGTTTATTTTAGTAAATTACAAAGAGGGTCTTTGATACCTTCCCAGAGTAGAAAGGACGTTTTCTTCCCTTTCATTCCACTTTATAATGAGAGGGCTTGATTTAGCTGTATATGGTCTTGTTTTGAGGATGGTGTTTTGGCCCTACCGTAGGCCGTTTGGGATCTTAGTTCCCCGACTGTCAACAGTGAAAGCATTGAGTCCTAACCACGGGACTGCCAGGGAATTCCCATAGCACAGTATTTCAAAGAGTCAATACTTAGTAAATGCTTGCTTGGTGAGTGGTCACATTTATATTATGCAGTGTTTCTGTAGGTTCTCAAGTCAGTGGTCAAGTAAACCATTTATTTATGTAAACAGTCATCGTGCAATCTCTCACTTCCCTGTTTCACTGGAAGATAATTGCATCTTAAAATGTTCCTATCATTTTAGCTTCCGAAAATGCTTCTCAAGATAGGAACTTGGAACAAATGGCTGAAGTGCACATAGACATTAGGAAGCTCCTGCAGTTCCTTGCTGGACAACAAGTAAACCCTACAAAGGCCACTTGCAGTAAGTTTGCCGTTTGATTTGTTTCTCATATTTCAAGCACTGTAATCGACTGTAGTCTTACGCATTGTGTACAGTCTCGTAAATGCAGAGACAGCTCGCTCACTGGTGGACTCCAGTGTCCTGAGTAGTCCCTGGCAGATGGGTCTGGACTGCCTCACCTGGTGTCATACATGAGTCTGCATCCACAGAGAAGCTGCATATGGGCAGAGGCGCCTTGCCCATCTTGCTGTGTTACTCTAAGCTTATGTGTGCAGGGTCTCTGTCTCCATTGGGCTTGGATTTAAGTTTCCATCTCAAAGCATTTCTTTCTTTCCTGTGTCAGCCTGACCTGTTCCATTTGTCCTTTGTCTTGTCATCTGTGCTGCCTGCTGACTTTTAATAGTGGCTTTTATTGGCGCTCTTAATTCCGGTTGGCCTTGTCTTTCTCTTTTTCACATGTTTTTTCACCCTTCAGTCCTTGATTACAGATGAGGAGACTCACTTGCTGAGACTTTTTCAAGGCTATGTCTGTTTGCTTGCTTTTGAGATCACAGCAATTGAAAGAAAACTGGCCTTGGTTGGCGGTGACACCTCTTTATTTGTGAATTCCCAGTCTGAACACTCAGCCACCAGTGAACAGAGCTGAGAAGGGTGACCCAGGAATATAGGATACCTAATAATTGTCAGATAGTCAGCTCTGTAGAGAACGAGTAGGAGATTCCCAAAGGTTCTCCAGTGAAGGAGGAGAGACCACTGGAAAGGAGTGGCATTAGTGCATGAGGACTGCACTGATGGTGTACATAGAAGGAGGAGTGCAGAAATCCACGATAGGGAAGGAGCAGTGAGAGCTGCTGAGTTGTGGGGCAGGGGCCAGGGGCTGCCTGCACTGCATCTGAAGAAGTTACGGTGTGGGCGCCCCTAAGGCTGAGAATGGGGGTGCACTGCTTCAGCACGAGGTCCTCCCAGGTTAAGTCAGTGCTTCTCAAACTGTCTGCGTGCACAGGGCTCCTTGGGGACCTGGCCCAGTGCAGATGCCTCTTCAGAGCTCTGGCTTGGGCCATTGAGTCTGGGTGATGCCCCATTGTGGGTCCTTGGAAGCCACTCCTCCTGTCTGCGTAGGGAAAGTGTAGGGAGTGGGGGTTGTGGCCCTAGCTGCCGGTGCAGGGAGGGGGACCAGAAGATTATGACAGCCAGAATCGAATTTGTTTCTTTCTTACCCCAAACCTTTTGTGCCAGTGTTTCTGGCTTTGTGACAGCATCCTCCAGGCTTGCCCACTTCCCATCTCTGGGCAGGGGTGGGAGCGCTTTCCCCAGCACCCTCGGTCTCCACTGCCACCTGTGAGTCCAGCACCTCTCCTGATGAGTGTCCTGCTGGTCCCTTGTGTCCCTTCCCGACTTGCCATTCTCTTGGGATTGGTCTCAGCAGCCTGCCGTGTGCTCTTTGTCTGCCTTTCTTCTGCCACCTGGCTTGATCTGGCTTCAGCTAGCTTTCCTTGGGCGTGGCGTGCCCCACTGCCCCTGTAACTTCTGCTCTCAGTGATATGGCCCTGGCAGCTGGGCTGCTTTCATGCTGTGGCAACACCTCGTCCTCTTGGTTGGCTTCTGCTTTGGGTCTTAGACCCAGTGCCTCATTGCTCATCCTAGGCTGCATGATGGCTGCCCTTGTAAACTGCCTCCTGCTCTCTAGTAAGACCCTATGTGCAATTAAAATAAATAAATTTATATTTAAAAAAAAGAAAAAAGACCCTACGTACTCACCTTTTCTCAGCACATGCTGGGGACTCACTGGTGAGAAGCTGCTTTTTCCTAGAAGGATGTTGACTTGGGTATGTGTGGTTTCCGGGAAGTTTGCCCTGTGGCTTTTGCCCCAGAGACCTCGGCCTCTTCCTTGATGGAAAATGAGCTGGCCTGAGCCAGTCCCTTTGTTTAGCATCAGTTGGGATGGTGGAGACTGGTCACCTTGGGAGAGGCCTGGGTGCTCCAGGAGAGGCTTGGGGGAGAAGCTGCTGCAATGCTTAGGGGTGAGAGTGTATGTGCAGAATGGGTCTCTACAGTAAAGGATTTCCTTTCTCCTTAGATATTGTGAAGAACAAGATTGTTCACTTTGACCTGCTCCATGAAGACGTTTCCCTGCAGTATTTCATCCCAGCTTTGTCATAGCCCTGCCTTGTGGGCTTGGGAGCTCAGGGACCTTGGTTGGACCCACAGCAGTGGAACCCTGTTTTTTTCTTTTTTTTTTTTTTTACTTTTTTCCTTCTATGATATTTTCAATAGAAATTGAATTAATGAGTTAATGAAACACAGTTGCATAAACATTTCTTCATATTACTTCTTTGTTCTGTCTGCTTTGTTTTGCTTTGACGATGTTGAAAGAAAAGTTAAAATTTATTTATTCAGACTTTAAACTTTTCTAACTGAAGTCGCGAAAATCTTCCTGTAGTTTGAATTGGTGTAGTAATCAAAATTGGCAAAAAAATAATGTTTGCCAAGCCTAGCACTTTCCCTCGAGGCATTGTTCAAGCTCAGCATATTGTTATGGGAACAGACTTGAAGCAATTAGGTTTCTGTGTACTTGGAGCCCAAGAAGGCGAGGTTGGCCCTCTTGCCACCTCCGTCCTGTAGAGGGTCCTGGGGGGTCTGGGTACAGCACATATGATCTCATCGTGATGCCCATGAAGATTTTAGTTGGCTCTTCTGTTGCCATCAGGAGGATGCATGGGCAGGGCCTGGCCAGGTCAGAGCAGCACATTCTGAGGCTTCACAGTGTGGCTTCTGTATTTGGCAGAGTAGGTTCAGCAGTCAGCCCTGGGCCACACAGCTAATGGCAGGGAGAGTATCTAAACACAGGAATTCTGGTTTCTCTTTCCCTCACTTCTGCTACAAGACCAGAATTAAGAATGATACATTTCAGAGTTAAGTCACCAACCATTTGAGGAATCTGGAAAGAACATCTTAGTTTTAAATCTGATGTGGTAAAATAGGTTTATATGCAGTTTTTAAAATGTCAGAAAGCCAAATATAATCTCCCTCAGCTTGTTTAGTGTTTATTTAAGTAAACTTGAATAGTTTTAAGGAGGTGTGGGTATGGCCAAAGGGGTTTTCCTTGAAGTTGAGAAACAGCGTCTCTTTCTGATTCTCAGACAGACTTGCTGCTTTATGTTTACCCTGGCCTCTGCCTCCCACAGAACTATTGACCAAGGACAGCACATCTTCCTGCACTGAAGAAGCTAGTAGACATGGTGATTTAGGGAAACATGGTACTGCTTTTCACCCAGGGCAGAATTTCACTAAGTCAGGAAATAGCAGCTTAGTCTGTTTAAAGGAAAGAGTATAGTTTGGGAAATTAACTTAAACAGCTTTCTGGGTGTTAGACACACTTTGGCTGACTGGGTGTGTGGAGAGCCGTCCTGGGTAGTTGTGCTCAGGCCTGTGTTGCTTTGGGAAATATGTCTGGAGCTAAGTTTGGGGGCCATCCTCTGCTGGGTCAGGGATGTCTAAGAATCCAGGAGCCTTGTCATCCTCTGTACGGGGGACTGCTTGTCCACTGTGATCCCCAGGGCCTGGTGGAGGCAGTCTAGAATGTGATTTTGACTTAGTCCTAGGCTGGCTTTCTGGCTCTATCCCAGGAACCAGATTTTTCTGCAGTGCATTTTCCATGATAACAGTAGCCTTTTTCAGAACACAGGCTTCTATCTTGCATATATGTGTTTTCAGGGCCTACAGAGCTTCCCCTTGGCAGTACCCTGGGAGGTCACATATACTGTGATTTGGTCTGCAGAGCATCCACATGGAGAGTGGGTGCAGTTTGAACAGCATGAATGATGATCACAGGTCTGCTGCACATGTACAGTTAACATTACAGCAAGTGTCGCTGTAACACTGCTTAAGGAAGCCGCAGTCACATTGCTCCCAATCCTCCAGTACAGATTCCACAACACATTCTGATCATGCTTGCATTAAAAGCATAGGTGTTCTCCTTTTATAGGCAATGCCTCAGTTTATATACAGTATGTTGAAAATGCAGAATGGAACAATTACTGAAGGAATCTGTCAACACAGGGAACTTGTACAAAATGCAGGTGGTTCTTACGCACAAGCATCTCACATCAACATTGAAACGTGTACCCAGATTCCACCCAACCTGCTGGCGTGTTAAGATAGTTAATAATGTCTGCTATGTTCACCCACAAAGATCAGGTCTTTTGAAGTGCAAATGGAGTGATGGGAGCAATAAATCTGGCCATCTTCTGGTACATTCCTAATTACTGTGAAGGTTGAACTGAAATCTGTGGGTGGCCTCACAACCCTTGCATACTAAGTAGCATGTTCACCCCTTGGTATTCTATAATCACTCATGGAAGTTGTATCTCTTAGTTAAATATGAGGACATAAGAGAGAGGGTACTTTATATGAAGACCTAAATATGTTGTTTCCATTATACTAACCATTTGTATCAGGTATTATACACACTGAGTTATATTATTGTACACACTATACATTGAGTTGGAAAATTGATCATATGCTCTCAGATTTTCCCTGTGTGATGACTGTATCCTATGACCAGTCTTGGGGGCTAACTTGACATCTGCTTTAGGGAACAGTGGCTCCCTATCCTCCTTGTCCCTGTCCATATGCAGATCTATCTGCCACTGTCTGAAGAGCTACATATGTTCAAACCTCTTGGAATCCTTGAGGGGTTTGACTTCGTAGGTAAGGTCATCCAGCTTCTTAATACCTTGGAGACCCCCTTAACTGTGTCCATGGTGACTATAGAAAGAGGAATCTCATCCAGGTAGCCAAGGTAATAACAGTCCATCTGCGAGGTCTCTTGTTCATCCTGAGTCGTCTTCGGCAGATGTCTACACCAAAAGACTCTCTTAGGCTGCAGTGGATAATGTGCCCCTGGCTCCCAAAACACAGGCTATAGGAGAAACAGCCTGGTACCTGAATGCCCTTGCCTCTGTGCAGCTCCTTCCTGGCTGTCACCATCTCTGAAGAGATGTGGCACCATGAGGGCCAGCCTTGAGAACACTCGATTGGAGCCAGCACTGAGTGCCCAGGATTCAAGCAGCATGCAGGCTGCCCCCAGGGTGACCTAGCCATCTACCAGCCTTGGGACCCTGCTCAGGGACATCTGCCAATGAGAAGGATCCCAGAGTAGCCAGTTCTATACCATCTGCCATGGCTCCTTCCTACCAAGGAAAGAGTGACAGAGAAGAGGTCCCTGGGTGGGTCTCCTAATGGGATTAGGTAACAGTAGCAGGGTCTGGATGTGAACTCAGCCAGGGGTGAGGTATGAGAACGAGAGGGCTCTGTCCATAAATGCTACCATGGAACTGGGTAGGGCTTACTGGGTCAGCATTCAGAGTAGGATTAATGTTTCCCCAGTTCTGTAAAACCCTTGAGAGTCCACCGTCTGATGCTCCTTTAATTACCTGATTTTATTTTCCTTGCCCCAGTGGGTGAGAAGAGATGCTGCTCCTGACCTTGGGAGAGTTCCAGGGAGTATTCCCTCTAGTCCTTCTCTGCAGTTCTTCCCTAGGCTGTGGTAGGTTTTTCCATGCAAGTGCTGATTCCCTCTCAGCTGAAGACACAAGGGGCTTGTCTCTTGGTGCCCAACGTGAGAGAACAGATATTTCAGGTATTTTTAAACACTTTTGTACATAGTTCTACCCTTGGGTTGGGAAGATCCCCTGGAGAAAGGATTGGCTACCCACTCCAGTTTTCTTGCCTGGAGAATTCCATGAACAGAGTAGCCTGGTGGGCTGCAGTCCATGGGGGTGTTGCACAGAGTTGGACGTGACTGAAGCGACTTAGCATGCAGCACTTCTGCTGGAGGAGGGGAGTGGTGGTCTTCCAGTTACTGGAAGTGTAAGTTTACGGGGTCACAATGAGTCGGTTACAACTAAGCGACTAACACTTTCCACCAATTAAACTGAGTGTTATCAGAGATGAACTTCCAAGGCAGGACATTTACTCCTTGCCTTCTGCCTGCTGTTTGTATTCCTCCTCATCCTAACTGGGCCTGCTCATCCCCAGTGGTCTTAACACACTGGCTAATTTTCTTTACCCTGTGATAGGGTGAGAGTTAGACACTCTTTCAGTTCTACACTAGGGTTTTCACAGAGCATAGAAGGAGGATAATTGACCCATAGAAATCTAATGATGTTTTCCTTTCCCCTGTGTTCTCTGCAGTCCTGGGGTTTCACTGTAAGTGCCCACAGTTCTGCTCCCTCAGATGAACTCCCATTGACCTTTTCAATGTTAGTTCCATTCTTGTTATTTGTACCCTGTACAACACGATGTAGCATGTTTTCCGTCTACTCACCATTGAATTGTGCATCCACACACAGCTTTTATTTGTGTGCTTCTCGATCTTCCATCTTCTATCTGGACCTATTTTTGTTTTGCTGGAAAATAAACTATTTCCTGTGGTGCCGACAGTGGACTCTTTTTTTCATAAGGTGTCTTACATTAAAGTGCTTTTCTTAGCATGAACCACTGTTTAAGGCCCAATTATATATGCCTAGCACTATAAGCTAAGCCAAGTCACTTCAGTCGTGTCCAACTCTGTACGACCCCATAGACGGCAGCCCACCAGGCTCCCCCGTCCCAGGGATTCTCCAGGCAAGAACACTGGAGTGGGTTTCCATTTCCTTCTCCAATGCATGAAGGTGAAAAGTGAAAGTGAAGTCGCTCAGTCGTGTCCAACTCTTAGCGACCCCATGGATTGCAGCCTAAGAGGCTCCTCCGTCCATGGGATTTTCCAAGCAAGAGTACTGGAGTGGGGTGCCATTGCCTTCTCCGCCTAGCACTATGGACTTGCACTAATTCCCCCTCAGAATCCAGAGGCCTCAGTTCCTTCATGATGAGAAGTCTGACTTCACTGCATATCTTAACCCACTTGCAGAGAATCAGACTTTTTTCTCTCAGAAATGGGGTGATGGGATGAGGCCGTGTGTCTGTGACAGAGTTGTTCCCTCTTCCCAGGTATCTGGACTGAGGACCATGTTTTTCAGTGGCTTGAGGGAGAGGTGATCTCCTTAGAGAAGCCAAGTACAAATTCCCAGTTTCATAACAATATTCCCTGTGGTAGCTGTTCTTTCACTCAGGGAAGGGACTAGAGGGTTCAATGTGCCTGAACTCGGGCACACTCAGTAGAGCCCAACCTATACTAAGTTCTGCAACCAGTCCTGCTTCTTGGACAACCAAGAAGCAAGTGCTGTCACAGCTATGCCATGTCAAGGCCAGGAATGCAGGCATGTATAACTGTGCCTAAGACACTGCAGTCCTAATGGATGACACAAACCTTACAGGGAGGGATATGTGGGCTGAGAGTAGCAATCAGGGTCCCCTAGGAGATCTCAGACTCTACAGAGGGAGATCAGTGCTACCAAACACAAGGCTGATCACAGGAGCAGGCATAGATGGAGGTTCAAGGCTGTTCCCTGTCAGGGCCTGGGGCTTCCTCTCCTTATAAAAGTATCCCCAGCCCATTTCTGCCTCATGATTATGCTTAACTCAGAAACCTCTGAATTAGAAGGATGTGCTGCCGTAGGAGGAAACCACTCTCCCATGCACAGAAGGCAGAGTCCCTTACTTCTGAACTGAAGTGAAAGTGAAAAGTGAAAGTCACTCAGTTGTGTCCAACTCTTTGTGACCCAATGGACTATACAGTCCATGGAATTCTCCAGGACAAAATACTGGAGTGGGTAGCCTTTCCCTTCTTCAGGGGATCTTCCCAACCTAGGGATCAAACCTAGGTTTCCCACATTGCAGGCAGATTCTTTATCAGCTGAGCCACAAGGGAAGCCCAAGAATACTGGAGTGGGTAGCCTATCCCTTCTCCAGCGGATCTTCCTGACCCAGGAATTGAACCAGAGTCTCCTGCATTGCAGGTGGATTCTTTATCAACTGGGCTATCAGGGAAGCCCTACTTCTGAAGTAAGTCAGCTAAATCCATAGAAGAGGCTCTGTGGGCATCAACCAAGCTAGACAGCTCAGAGCATGAGCCAGCCAGCAAGCAGCACCTCACAGCACATGGTGGACATCAGCCTGCACAGGCACCACACATCCATAGCAGAAAAAGACCCTGGTGGTGGTGGCTCTTGACGCCACACCCATAGCACCAATAGCAGTTGACACCAAAGCAATGCAGAAAGACCTCCACCCCAACCCAAGCTCCACTGAGAAGTTGAATCTGATGGTGTCCACACACACAGCAAGGGGCTCTGAGAAGCTGAACACCTCTGCTGTTGAGGTGTCTGTTGAAAGCAGGGCAGGCCTCTCAAGAACATCAGAAAAGATACACCATATTAACAAATTGAATAATAAAAACCATATAATTATCCAATAGATATAGTAAAGTTTTTGACAAAATTCAAAACCCATTTATGATAAAACTCTTCAGAAAGTGGAGATAGAGTGACTTTACCTCAACATAATAATAAAGGCCATATATAGCAAACCCACAGCAAACATCATTTGTAATAGTAAAAAACTGAAAGAATTTCCTTTAAAATCAGGAGCAAGCCAAGGATGTCCACTCTCAATACCTTTATTCAGTATAGTTTTAGAAGTCCTAGCCATGGCAGTCAGACAAGAAAAAAGAAAGGAATCCAAATTGGAAAAGAAGTAAAAGTGTCAGTGTTTGCAGATGACATGATACATACATAGATATATACATTCTAAAGATATTACCAGAAAGCTACTGGAGCTCATTAATTTTGGTAAAGTTGTAGGATACAGAGGTAACACACATAAGTCTTTTGTATTCCTATACATTGGCAACAAAAGATCAAAAATTGAAATCAAGGAAACAATCCCATTTACCATTGCAACAAAAAGAATAAAATACCTAGAAATAAGCTTACCTAAGGAGGCAAAAGATCTGTACTCAGAAAACTAAGATGCTGATGATAGAAATTAAAGATGACAAACAGATGGAGAGATAATACCATGTTCTTGGATTAAAAGAATCAATATTGCAAAAATGACTATACTAACCCAAAACAATCTACAGTTTCAAAGTAATCCCTATCAAATTACCAATGGCATTTTTTACAGTTGTTGTTTACTCACTAGGTTGTGTTAGAACAAAAATTTTGCAGTTTGTATGGAAATGCAAAAGACCCCAAATAGTCAAAGCAATCTTGAGAAAGAAAAACAAGACTGGAGAAACCAGACTGACTTCAAACTATACTACAAAGCAACAGTTATCAAGACAGTGTGGTACTGACACAAAAACAGAAATATAGATCAACGGAATGTGATAGAAAGCTCAGAAATAACCCCACGTGCCTGTGGCCAATTAACAGCGGCAGGAAGACAATGGAGAAAAGACAGTCTCTTCAAAAAATGGTACTGGGAAAACAACAGCTACATGTAAAAGAATGAAACTAGAATATTCCCTAACATGATACA
This sequence comes from Bos grunniens, assembly GCF_055505025.1. NCBI lineage: Eukaryota > Metazoa > Chordata > Mammalia > Artiodactyla > Bovidae > Bos > Bos grunniens. The sequence continues at coordinate 45,651,579 of NC_141168.1, read as the reverse complement.
GCAAAACAAACTCAAAAAGAATTAAAAACTTAAATGTAAGGCTGGAAAAATTCTTAGAAGAAAGAATTCACTGTAAAATTCTTAGAAGAAAACATAGGCAGAACACTGACACAAATGACAGCAGCCTCTTTTTTGACCCACCTTGTGTTGTTCAGTTGCCCAGTCGTGTCTGACTCTTTGTGACCCCAGGGACTGCAGCACCCCAGCCAGCCCTCCCTGTCCCTCACCATCTCCCAAAGTTTGCTCAAGTTTATGTCCATTGCATCAGTGATGCCATCCAGCCATCTCATCCTCTGACCCTTCTGCCCTCAGTCTTTCCCAACATCAGGGACTTTTCCAATGTATTGGCTGTTCTCACCAGATGACCAAAATATCCTAGAGCAATGCAAATAAAAACAAAAATAAATGGGATCTAATTAAACTTAAAAGCTTTTGTACTTCAAAGGAAACCATAAACAAAACAAAAAGACAACCCTCCGAATGGAAAAAATATATTTGTGAATGAAGCAACTGACAAGGGAATAATCTCCAAAATATACAGACAGCTCAAGTAGCTCAGTATCAAAAAACAACCAAATCAAAAAATGGGCAGAAGATCTAAATAGACGTTTCTCCAAAGAAGACATACAGATGGCCAAAAACACATGAAAAGAGCCTCAACATCACTAATGAGAATTGCAAATCAAAACTACAATGAGGTATCACCTCACACAAGTCAGAATGGCCATCATCAAAAAATCTACAAACAGTAAATGCTGGAGAGGTGTGGAGAGAAGGGAACTCTCCTATACTGTTGGTGGCAATGTAAATTAGTATACCCACTATGGAGAACAGTGTGGAGGTTCCTTAAAAAACTAAACACAGAGGTACCATAATGACCCAGCAATCCCACTCCTAGGTATATACCCAGAGAAAATCATAATTCAAAGATAGATGCACCCCAGTATTTGTTACAGTACTATTTACAATAGCCATCACATGGGAGCAACCTAAATGTTCATCAACAGAGAAAGGGACAGAGTCTTAGAAAAGTTCAATCTTCCAAGACTGAACCAGGAAGAAATAGAAATTATGAACAACCCAATTGCAAGCACTGAAATTGAAGCTGTGATAAAAAAATCTCCCAAAAAACAAAAGCCCAGGACCAGATGGCTTCACAGGAGAATTCTGTCAAACATTTAGAGAAGAGCTAATGCATATCCTTCTAAAACTCTTTCAAAAAAATTGCAGAGGAAGGAACACTTCCAAACTCATTCAACGAGGCCACCATCACCCTGAAATCAAAATCAGACAAAGACAACACAGGAAAGGAAAACTGCAGGCCAGTGTCACTGATGAACATGTATGTGAAAATCCTCAACAAAATTTTAGCAAACAGAATTCAACAACACGTTAAAAGGCTCATACACCATGATCAAGTTGGGTTTATTCCAGGAATGCAAGGATTCTTCAATATATGCAAGTCAATCACTGTGATATACCATATTAACAAATTGAAAGATAAAAACCATATGATAATCTCAAGAGATGCAGAAAAAACCTTAGACAAAATTCAGCACCCATTTATAATTAAAACTCTTCAAAAAAATGGGCATAGAAGGAGCCTGCCTCAACATAATAAAGGCCATGTGTGATAAGCCTACAGCAAACATTATTCTCAATGGTGAAAAACTGAAACATTCCCCCTAATATCAGGAACAAGACAAGGGTGTCCAGTTTCACCACTATTATTCAACATAGTTTTGGAAGTCCTAGCTACAGCAATCAGAGAAGAAAAAGAAAAAAAGGGAATGCAGATTGGAAAAGAAGTAAAGCTCTCACTGCTTGCAGATGACATGATACTGTACATAGAAAACCCTAAAGGTACTATAGGAAATTACTACAGCTAATCAGTGAATTTAGCAAAGTTGCAGGGTACAAAATCAATACACAAAAATCACCTGCATTTCTATATGCTAACAATAAAAAATCAGAAAGAAAAGTTAAGGAATCAATCCCATTCACCATTGCAACAAAAAGAATTAATATCTAGGAATAAATTTACCTGAGGAGACAAAAGAACTGTACACACAATAAGACTGATGGAAGAAATCAAAGATGACATAAAGAGATGAGAGATATTCCATGTTTCTGAGTGAGAAGAATCAGTATTGTGAAAATGACTATACTACCAAACAATCTACAGATTCAGTGTGCTCCCTGTCAAATTATTAATGGCATTTTTCACAGAACTAGAACAAAAAATTTTACAATTCATATGGAAACACAAAAGACTCCAAATAGCCAAACCAGTTTTGAGAAAGAAGAATGGAGCTGGAGGAATCAACTTTCCTGACTTCAGACTATACTACAAAGCTACAGTCATCAAGACAGTATGGTACTGGCACAAAAACAGAAATACAGACCAATGGAACAAGATAGAAAGCCCAGAAATAAATCCATGCACCTATGGGTACCTTATTTTTGATGAAGGAGGCAAGAATATACAATGGGGCAAAGACAACGTCTTCATTAATTGGTGCTGGGAAAACTGGACAGCTACATGTAAAAAAATGAAATTAGAACACTTCCTAACACCATACACAAAGATACACTCAAAATGGATTAAAGACCTAAATGTACTACCAGAAACTATAAAACTCTTCAGTTCAGTTCAGTTGCTCAGTCGTGTCCGACTCTTTGTGACCCCATGGACTGCAGCACACCAGGCTTCCCTGTCCATCACCAACTCCTGGAGCTTGCTCAAACTCATGTCCATGGAGTCAGTGATGCCATCCAACCATCTCATCCTCTTTCATCCCTGTCTCCTCCTGCCTTCAATCTTTCCCAGCGTCACAAAACTCTTAGAGGAAAACATAGGCAGAACACTTGATGATACAAATCAAAGCAAGATCCTCTATGACCCACCTCCTAGAATAATGGAAATAAAAACAAAAGTAAATAAGTAGGACCTGATTAAACTCATAAGCTTTTGCTTATGAGCAAAAGGAAAGGAAACAATAAGCAAGGTGAAAAGACAAACCTCAGAATGAGAGAAAGTAATAGCAAATGAAACAACTAATAAAGGATTAATCTCCAAAATATACAAGCAGCTCATACAACTCAATACCAGAAAAACAAACAATCCAATCAAAAAGTGGGGAAAAGATCTAAACAGACATTTGTCCAAAGAAGACACACAGATGGCTAACAAACACACAAAAAGATGCTCAACATTGCTCATTATTAGAGAAATGCAAATTAAAACTACAATGAGATATCACCTCACACTGGTCAAAATGCCCATCATCAAAAAGTCTACAAACAAATGCTGGAGAGGGTGTGGAGAAAAGGGAAAGCTCTTGCACCTTTGGTGGGAATGTAAATTGATACAGCCACTATGGAAGACAGTATGGAGATTCCTTAAAAAACTAGGAATAAAACCACCATATCACCCAGCAATCCCACTCCTAGGCATATACCCTCAGGAAACCAAAATTGAAAAAGGCACATGTATCCCATTATTCACTGCAGCACTATTTACAATAGCTAGAACATGGAAGCAACTATCGATGGTAGTCCATCAATAGATGAATGGATCAAGAAGTTGTGGTACACATACACAATGGAATATTATCCAGCCATATAAAAGGAATGCACTTGAGTCAGTTCTGATGAGGGGGATGAACCTAAAGCCTATTATACAAAGTGAAGTAAGTCAGAAAGGGAAAGATAAATATCATATACTAACGCGTATATACAGAATCTAGAAAAATGGTACTGAGGAATTTGTTTATAGGGCAGCAATGGAGAAACAGAGAATAAACTTATGGACATGGGGAGAGGGGAGGAGTGGGTGAGATGTATGGAGAGAGTAACATGGAAACTTACATTACCATAAGTAAAATAGATAGCCAATGGGAATTTGCTGTATGGCTCAGGAAACTCAAACAGGGGTTCTGTATCAACCTAGGTGAGTGGGATTGGGAGGGAGATGGGAGGGAGGTTCAAAAGGGAGGGGATATATGTATACCTATGGCTGATTCATGCTGAGGTTTGACAGAAAACAACAAAATTCTGTAAAGCAATTTTCCTTCAATTAAATAATAAATTTTAAAAAGATGTACATATATACAATGGAATGGGGCTTCCCTTGTAGCTCAGTCGGTAAAGAATCTGCCTGCAACGCAGGAGATCCAGGTTCAAATCCTGGGTTGGAAAGATGCCCTGGAGAAGGAAATGGCAAAGTCACTCCAGTATTCTTGCCTGGAGAATCCTATGGACAGAGAAGCCTGGCAGGTTACAGCCCATGGGGTCGCAAGAGTCGGACACGACTTAGCAGCTAAACCACCACCACCACAATGGAATATTACGGTCATAAAAAAGAGCAAAGCAATGCTATCTGCAGCAACACAGGTGGACCCAGAGATTGTCATACTGAGTGAAGTCAGACTCAGAAAGAGAAGATGGTATCACTTATATACAGAACCTAAAAAAGGGTACAGATGAACTTACGTACAAAACAGAAGTAGAGTCACATATGTAAAAAACAAATTTATTGTTACCAGGGCATAAGAGGGGGAGGAATAAATTGGGAGATTGGAATGGACATATACACACTACTTTATAAAAAATAGATGACTAATAAGAACCTACTGTACAGGGAACTCTACCCCATACTCTGTAATGGACTATATGGGAATATAATCTTTAAAAAGACTAGATATATATGTATGTATATATAAAGGATTCACTTTGCTCTACACCTAAAACTAACACAGCACTGTAAATCAACTATGCTCCAATATAATTAAAAAAGAGAGAAGCAACCAGTCATTATGTACCTCCTGATGGAGAAGACTTGTCACCCAAGAGGTAACCTCCCCCAAACCACCTGGTCTTACTCTGATCCAGATTTTGTGCCAACGTTCAGTTTACAGTGAGAGTACACTCAATAGGTTCCCACGGGAAAAAATCTACAGCACAAAGAACACATTTTCTCAACAAATAAATTGCAAAGAAACCTCATAGAGATGTAGATGCTACCTATGAGGGTAAGAGGCATGAGAAGAAAATAACGTAATTTACATATTAACAAAAAATCATATGATCATCTCAATAGATTTTAAAAAATTATTTGACAAAATTCAGCATTTATTATGGGAAAAAAAACAAAAGCTAACTCACAACAAACTAGTAATAGAAGTGAGTTTCCCTAAACTATTGGGTATTTATGAAACTCCACACCTAACCTCACACTTAATGTGAGACAGAGTGCTTTTTAAGATCAGAAACAAGGCAAGGAGCTCCTCTTTCACCACTCCTACTAAATTAAACATTATATTGGCAGTCCCAGTCCATGCAATAGGCAAGAAAGAGAAATTAAAAGCCTAGATATTTGAAAGGAAAAGATGTACAATCCGTTGGCAGATGATGTTACCGAATGCAAGTTTAGTGTGCTCGACAGACAGTGAGGCCAAACAAACCAAAACGTGGGAGTTTAGAACAGAGAAAGGTTTATGGCTGTGCTAAGTAAGAACAGTTGGCCAAAGCCCCTCAAATCCAGAACTCCTTGAAGGATATTATTGAAGTATTTTTAAAGGCCAGGTGAGGGAGGGGACTTTTTGCAAGGTTGAGGCCTGAGAGAACTCTCTTCACATAATGAAGTCCTGAGAAGACTGTGAAATGGACTCGGAGCGTAGGTTCCCCTCCGTTAACAGGGAGGCCTGCATTTGCAGTCCTTGGTTGTGTCCATAGCGCCCTGTTTTAATCAATAGGGAAACAATGGTATTTCAAGGCACTTGAAAGTTTAGGAGCTGAGATGCTGCACCAAAATAGGATATTGCAGTTTATATTTGCTGAAGATGCCTAAATTCATCAATGAAAGGACTTTGTTGCAATCCACAATCAATGGCATCCAATTTCCAACAGTTGTAATACTCTCTCCAGTTCTCCACCATTTCTGTACAGTGTTCATGTTTCTTACTACCTTTAAAGTTGTAAACATGGAAGAACTGAAAAATAGAAAGCAGAAAATTTTGCATAATATTACCATCCAAGGCAACTACATTTTATTGTGTCTTATATCTTCTCTATGTTTTGAAGTTTCTGAAATTGGGATGCAAGTTATAACCAATGTGTACATTTAAGTTGGTATTCCTTTTTCTTGAAAGTTGTTGTTAAATCAGTGCTCAAACTTTATTTTCACCTGCCAAAAATATTCATTTTAAAGTTATTTCAAATAATTTGGCTTTGAGTTCCAAAGTGCATGATACAAATTCGTATTGATTCTTACTGTGGTTTCAGTAGCAGGAAATAAAATGATGTGTCCCAGGTTTTACTTTCTCTGAAGAATATTTGAAACCACTTTCCTGCAACTTTTCTAAGAATACATTGCCTTTGATTAATTTGTTTTTTTAGTCTTTTAAAAGCAAGGTAGTTTTTTAAAAAAATGTATTTTATTTATTTATTTTTGGTTGCTCTGGGTCTTCTTTGCTGTATAGGCTTTCTCTAGTTGCAGCGAGTGGGGGCTTTTCTTTGTTGTGGTGTACCAGCTTTTCGTTTCAGTGGCTTCTCTTGTTGTGGAGCACAGGCTCTCGGTGTAAGGGCTTGGGTTGTTGCACCACGCAGGCTCCGTAGTTGTGGTTCGCGCGCCCTTGAGTGTGTAGGCTTCAGTAGTTGTGACCCATGGACTTAGTTGCTCCACAACATGTGGAATCTTCCAGACCAGGGATCAAACCTATGTTCCCTGCATAGGCAGGCGGGTTCTTATCTACTGTACCACCATGAAAGTCCTGACTAATTTAATTTGAAGTAAATTATTTTTAGGAGGGGTTGGTGGCTGGCAAACCTATTTAATATTTTCTGTTATTTAAAAGGGGGAGCTTCCCAGGTGACTTCATGGGTAAAGAATCTTCCTGCCAGTGCAGGAGACACAGGCTCAATCCCTAAATCGGGAAGATCCCCTGGAGAAGGAAATGACAACCTGCTCCAATATTCTTGCTGGGATAATCCCATGGACAGAGGAGCCTGGCAGGCTGCAGTCCATGGGGTCGCAGAGTCAAACACTACTGAAGTGACTGAGGACACAGATTATTTAAGGATATATTATGTTTATCTTCCGCAGGACAGAGAGCAGTTGATGCATACCCAGATAATGGAGAGTGAAGGTAGATTTAGGCCCCACTGGAAAGTAGGACCTGGGTGTCTCAGTTTATGAGTTTGAATTCTTAATAACTTGTAGCTCAGTCAGTAAAGAATCTGCCTGCAGTGTAGGAGACCCGGCTTCGAACCCTGGGTTGGGAAGATCCCCTGGAGAAGGAAATGGCAACCCACTCCAGTATCCTTGCCTGAAAAATTTCATGGACAGTGGAGCCTGGCAGGCTGCAGTCCATGGGGTCGCAAAGAGTTGGGCACGACTGAGCGACTAATACTTAATACAGCTTTTTTACTGGCAAATATTCTAACGGTGAAATTAAATGGTATTCTCTGTCTCTATTTGCAAAAACAGTGATTATTTCCATTCATGACCCGCTTTTCAACTCTCTTACCTGTGCAGGCTCACGGTTTGTGCCGGCAGGTGGCGCTGTATACAAAACAAAGTGACCACAGGGATGATTCTCTCTCAACATGGGACTCAACCGTGAGAAATTTCTGGCTTTACTAGTTTATTTTTTACCTCACATTTCACAAGTCAGCATTACTTGTCATGTCTCTTATATGAATTTTTGTCTCTTGATATTCAAATCAGAAATATTACAACTGAGATAATATTTGTGTGATGTCTCATGTGCAGAGCAGTCGATGTGCTTGGATTAACAGCTCACAGACTGGCCCTGCTGGCTTGCATATATCAGTGTTTCCTACAAAGATGCAAAAACGCACTATCTCTGGGCACTGTGTGCCCCAAACAGGGATATCTATGAGTCCTGGTTTGTAACAGGATATTCCAGTGTCAGCTGACATACCCACAACTCCTTACCAAAGCTTAGCATTTGCTAGCATCCCACAGAGAAGAGCTAAAGCGCAGAAGGGAAATAGATTAAGTCACATTCAGGAGCTGGGTTTCTAGCTCTCTTTCAGTCACCAGGTAACCTTGGGCAAGTCCTTTGACTCTGGACCTTAGTGTCTTAATCTACCACATGAGGCACTTTGGCCTGCTTCATTTCTTGTGTCTTAATGAAGAATTATCGTATTATTGGATTCTATCATATTTGAGGTTTTATTTAAAGTCTTCCTGAACTGAATAAAGTTTTAATGGAATTCCAAGTAAAACAAAAATCACCAGATAAACCACTGATATACAAAATAGTTGCTCTATCCACATGCGTAAGAGGAAAATAACTGCTCATTTTTATCTTTTGCATTGTTTAGCTAGCTTTGGAGGGCTGTCCTATATAATTGTTCCCATTAATACAGAGTGGGAACTTTCTTGGGTTTTTGATTCACTTCTTGCTCTCTGAGTGCCTCAAAAAGAAGGCATGAGATGTGTACTGTCTGAATGTGGGATGTTTATGTCTGGGTCACATTCATGTCTTTATTTTTCTTTAATATCATCCCAACAGGGAACAAGTGTGATATTTCCCCGAAATTGTGCAAACCTAACATGGCTCTAAAGATCTGTATCTCTCTACTTTTTAATGCAGAATATGGAGCATATAATCTATAAATGTACAGTTGGTCGGTCAAACACTCTTCACCACCTCCACTCCATCCCTTGCCTCTGTCTCCTCCTCAAGGGCCTCACTTTCTTGACCCCACCCACTAATACTCCTTCAGGTCCCCAGCTTGTCCTGCATTTGACATGGTTTGGCCAAGGTTCCAATCAGTATAGAGAAGTGATACCCAGTGAAGTGTCTGCAGAGATTAGACTCTGAAAATGTATAAACAAATGAAAGGTGAAGGCCAGGAGCAGACAGGACACAGCCCCGCTGTAAGGAAAAGGAAATAGAACCAGTGAGATAAGTTAGCTCACCAGACTTTTATTTCCACGCTATAGATGTTCTCCAAAATATTTATAGTACATGGCCCGTGCATGTAGCTTTATTGCATTGTCTGAGCAAGCTAACAACGATCGATTTGGACAGTTTGAAATGATTTCCTTGCTCCCCAACAATCAGTTCCTTGTTGGAAAGTGAAATAGATACCTAACAAACATAATAAATTAATGAAAAGAAAACATACTAACATTTGTTGGCTCCTTACTATGTGCCAGTACAGCTCTTGGTCTGTACCTTCTCATCTAATGTTCACAGCCATCCTGGGAAAGCAGGGGTTTGCTGTTCTGATTTTTTTGTCTGGGGAAAGTTTAAGTGCCAGACGCAGGAGGTAGTAATACGGAGAAAGGATGGCATCACTACCTGTGGTCCCAGCCTCCCTCTTCCACTCCTCTGTCAGTGCTCACTCTGTACCAGCCAGCCTGGCCTCCACACTGTTCCCTAAACGCCCAGGCACACAGCTGTCCAGGCCGTTTCCTTCCCTTCTCCTCTGCCTGGAATACCCTTGCACAGCTGTTCATGTGGCTGACCCTTCATTGCCCTTAGAGCTTTGCTGAAACGCCACCTCGTATTGAAGTGTTCCATGCCCACCCCCACTTCCTGCCTATCTTGCTTAGTTTTCCCTCCTTAGCCTTTACCATTAGCACAATATCTGTTTTGCTGATTTATTTTATCTGTTATTGTTTCCCTGTGTCCAGAAGAGTGCCCAGCACATAGTTGTTGTACAATAATGTTTGTGGCATGAATGAGTGAGCACACGAACAAGTGCTTTCTCCACGATTCTGCCTCCTAGCCTGCTGCTAGGGAGCAGAGCACGTTCTAGGGTTTTGCACATCCCACTGCAGGTAACTTTGGTTTCATTCCTGTAGAGTACAGGTATCCCCTGCCATCCTGAAAGCAGATTGTCCTAATGAAAACTGTAAGCTGAAATAGTGTAAAGTGAAGAAGGGGTTTCCTTAGGACAGATCTTGCTAAGAGATGCACGAAATAAATGGAGATAAAGCATAGATGCTCACAGACACAGTTCAAAGTATGGCAGCTTGATGCTGAGATGCTGAGCATGGTGCCAGGAAGCAGCTCAGAGGTGCCCCTTACCCTGCTTGGATTGGGTGCTGCCCCCACAATGGCTGCTACATATGAAGTCTGAATGCTGTTTGCTTTTCTCCTTTTTTTGTAGAAATAAAACTTCTCTTCGAATTTCTTTTGGTTAACAAACACAGGTACTAATGTAGGTCTTTATTTTTAATTGGAGGATAATTGCTTTACAATGTTATGTTGGTTTCTGCCATACAACAAGGAGAATCAGTTATAACCATATATATATATATCCACTCCTTCCTGAATCTCCCTCCCACCCTAGGTCTTTCTTCAAAGAGATGCAGCATTAAGTAAATTTTTGAAAAGCAGGGGAAGCCATAACTTTATGTTAGAAAAATAATTCTTTGTTTCTGATCTCACTCTTAAGAAGTGTTGGACCTCCTCTAGTGGCCTGAAAAGCCTGGATAGGTGGGACTGGAGCCTGACTACGATGTTGGAAGGCCCCTACCAGGAAGGCCCCTGCATAGCCAGCATGCCGGGTACTCAAGCGGGCATCCATCTGCTCTTCACATTGGGAGTGACACAGTAGGATGAAATAGCCACAAACATCTGACCTGCAATACCACCCAGGTTCTTGAATAAGCAGTAGGTTGTAAGGCCAATAGCAGTCCACTGTGGGTGTACGTACATGGCGCCAGAGCAACCCATTCTTTTCTCTGCTCCATGTACTTCTGCCCCGTCACCTTCCACCTCCTTTAGCTGCACAGGCTTCTCCAAGCCCCTTGTTTGCCAGGCCACAGCTGGACACAGGGGCTGGGCTGTTCCACAGGAGCTCGTAGGCCAATGGGGATCAAAGACTGGTTCACTAAGCAAAGTATTGTGATACAGGAACTCAGGGACACCTCTGGAGGGAGGAGGAGCAGACAGCTAAGATGAACCATCAAGAAGCTGCCAGGCAAGGCTTGTCCTGTCTTCTGAAGCAAGGTTATCAGTGAACGTGCTTTTTCAGTCATAACTACCGTTTTTTGCTAACTTTTTGTATTCTACCTCTTAAAAAATTAAATTCTTTGCCCTGCATTCCTCAAACACTGCATTTCTGATTCTACATTTGTTGTATTCTGTGCAATTACATGAGATGACATTGGAGAAACTTTAGAAAAAGATAAAAAGAGATCATTCTGATTTGGTACAAAGACTGAGGAGGTAGCTGCTATCTTTCTTAGAATGCTGGCTAAACCTTTAGAATGTTTTCACAAGGAAAGTAATGTTCTGATTCTGATTTGGTACCTGGAGCGATCCAGAGCCCATTCATGGCTGATTATGGTACTCCAGGTTAAGTCAGAGGAACCAGAGACAAAATTGCCAACATTCGCTGGATCATGGAAAAAGCAAGAGAGTTCCAGAAAAACATCTATTTCTGCTTTATTGACTATGCCAAAGCCTTTGACTGTGTGGATCACAATAAACTGCAGAAAATTCTGAAAGAGATGGGAATACCAGACCACCTGACCTGCCTCTTGAGAAATCTGTATGCAGGTCAGGAAGCAACAGTTAGAACTGGACATGGAACAACAGACTGGTTCCAAATAGGAAAGGAGTACGTCAAGGTTGTATATTGTCACCCTGCTTATTTAACTTCTATGCAGAGTACATCATGAGAAATGCTGGGCTACAGGAAGCACAAGCTGGAATCAAGATTGCGGGAGAAATATCAATAACCTCAGATATGCAGATGACACCACCCTTATGGCAGAAAGTGAAAAGGAACTAAACAGCCTCTTGATGAAAGTGAAAGAGGAGAGTGAAAAAGTTGGCTTAAAGCTCAACATTCAGAAAACAAAGATCATGGCATCTGGTCCCGTCACTTCATGGGAAATAGATGGGGAAACAGTGGAAACAGTGTCAGACTATTTTTGGGGGCTCCAAAATCACTGCAGATGGTGACTGCAGCCATGAAATTTAAAGATGCTTACTCCTTGGAAGAAAAGTTATGACCAACCTAGATAGCATATTCAAAAGCAGAGACATTACTTTGCCAACAAAGGTCTGTCTAGTCAAGGCTTTGGTTTTTCCAGTGGTCATGTATGGATGTGCGAGTTGGACTGTGAAGAAAGCTGAGCGCCAAAGAATTGATGCTTTTGAACTGTGGTGTTGGAGAAGACTCTTGAGAGTCCCTTGGACTGCAAGGAGATCCAACCAGTCTATTCTGAAGGAGATCAGCCCTGGGATTTCTTTGGAAGGAATGATGCTAAAGCTGAAACTCCAGTACTTTGGCCACCTCATGCGAAGAGTTGACTCATTGGAAAAGACTCTGATGCTGGGAGGGATTGGGGGCAGGAGGAGAAGGGGATGATAGAGGATGAGATGGCGGAATGACAGAGGATGAGATATCTGGATGGCATCACTGACTCAATGGACGTGAGTCTGAATGAACTCCGGGAGTTGGTGATGGACAGGGAGGCCTGGCATGCTTCGATTCATGGGGTCACAAAGAGTTGGACACGACTGAGTGACTGAACTGAACTGAACTGAGGCATCTTCATTTTTCTTCTTCTCCCAGCCCAGTGTTCTCAGAGGAATGAGCTAGCTTATAGGCAATCTGATCATTAAACAGCTAAAAGTTCCTCCTGATAGTCTATGTTACGTAAGATGCTCCCTTTCTTTTTATTTCTAAAAATACATTAAGTTTAAAAGTCTAGGAAATATTTTCACAGGAAACCATAAGTTTATTTTAATCATCTCTGAAAGTCTGGCTGTTGTTTTGAAAATGTCAACCCCCAGATTTGGAGAGTGTGAGCCTCTACCCGCATTTCCTTTTCTGCCAGCTCTTTTCCGGATTCTTTTCCTATCCTGACATTCTTCTGCAATTTCACTCAGTCCACTCTTGGCCTTTTAAAAACCTGACATTCTATGCAAAACCGGGATATTTCGATCTAAAATATCTAACAGTTTTGTTGCTGTTCAGTCACTCAGTCGTGTTCAACTCTTTGTGACCCCATGGACTGAAGCACACCAGGCTTCCTTGTCATTCACTATCTCCCAGAGTTTGCTCAAATTCATGTCCATTGAGTCTATAATGCCATCCAATCATCTCATCCTCTATCGCCCCCTTCTCTTCCTGCTGTTAAACTTTCCCAGCATCAGGGTCTTTTTCAATGAGTCGGATCTTTGCATCAGATGGCCAAAGTATTGGAACTTCAACTTCAGCATCAGTCCTTCCAATGAATAATCAGGTTTGATTTCCTTTAGGATTGACTGGTTTGATCTCCTTGCGATCCAAGGGACTCTCAAGAGTCTCCTCCAGCACCACAGTTCAAAAGCACTAATTCTTCGACACTCAGCCTTCTTTATGGTCCAACTCTCGAATTCATAGATGACTACTGGAAAAACCATAGTTTTGACGAGACAGACCTCTTTATTGGCAAAATGATGTCTCTGCTTTTTAATACGCTGTCTAGGTTTGTCATAGCTTTTCTTCCAAGGAGCAAGCGTCTTTTAATTTCATAGCTGCTGTCACCATTCACAGTAATTTTGGAGCCCAAGAAAATAAAGTCTGCCATTGTTTCTATTTTTTCCCCATCTATTTGCCATGAAGTGATGGGACTGGATGCCATGATCTTAGTTTTTTGAATGTTGAGTTTTAAACCAGCTTTTCACTCTCTTCTTTCACCTTCATCAAGAGGCTGTTTAGTTGGGGGAGCAGAGGGCCCTGTGTCAGAACGCAGATGTGCCCACATATGGCCAGGCTTGGAAAGCCCCAGATGCAAGGGAGACTCTGACATGTGCATCTAATTCTTTTTTTTAATGTATTTTTTTATTGAAGGATAATCGCTTTACAGAATTTTGTTGTTTTCTGCCAAACCTCAACATGAGTCAGCTATAGGCAAACATATAGCCCCTCCCTTTTGAACCTCCCTCCGACCTCCCTCCCCGTCCCACCCCTCTAGGTCAGTACAGAGCCCCTGTTTGAATTTCTTGAGCCATACAGTAAATTCCTGTTGGCTATCTATTTTACATATGGTAATGTATGTTTCCATGTTACTCTCCATACATCTCACCCTCTCCTCCCCTCTCCCCATGTCCATAAGTCCATTCTCTATGTCTGTTTCTCCATTGCTGCCCTGTAAATAAATTCTTAAGTACCATTTTTCTAGATTCCGTATATATGTGTTGCTGCTATTGCTGCTAAGTCACTTCAGTCGTGTCCAACTCTGTGTGACCCCTTAGACGGAAGCCCACCAGGCTCCTCCATCCCTGGGATTCTCCAGGCAAGAACACTGGAGTGGGTTGTCATTTCCTTCTCCAGTGCATGAAAGTGAAAAGTGAAAGTGAAGTCACTCAGTCGTATCCAACTCTTAGCGACCCTATGGACTGCAGTCCAACTCTTAGCGACCCTATGGACTGCAGCCTACCAGGCTTCTCTGTCAAGGGGATTTTCCAAGCAAGAGTACTGGAGTGGGGTGCCATCGCCTTCTCTGATATATGTGTTAGAATACTATATTTATTTTCTGTTTCTGACTCATATCACTCTGTATAATAGGTTCTATGTTCATTCACCTCATCAAAACTGACTCAAATGCATTCTTTTCTATGGCTGAGTGATATTCCATTGTGTATATGTACCACAACTTCTTTATCCATTCATCTATGGATGGACATCTAGGTTGCTTCCATGTTCTAACTATTGTAAATAGTGCCATAGTGAACAATGGGATACACGTACCCTTCTCAGTTTGGTTTCCTCAGGGTATATGCCTAGGAGTGGGATTACTGGGTTGTATGGTGATTTTATTCCTAGTTTTTTAAGAAATCTCCATACTGTCTTCCATAGTGGCTGTATCAATTTCCCACCAATAGTGCAGGAGCATTACCTTTTCTCCACACCCTCTCCAGCATTTGTTTGTAGACTTTCTGATGATGGCCATTTTGACCAGTGTGAGGTGATATCTTATTGTAGTTTTAATTTGCATTTCTCTAATAATGAGCAATATTGAGCATCTTTTCATGTGTTTGTTAGCCATCTGTGTGTCTTCTTTGGAGAAATGTCTGTTTAGGTCTTTTCCCCACTTTTTGACTGGATTGTTTGTTTTTCTGGTATTGAGTTGTATGAGCTGCTTGTATATTTTGGAAATTAATCCTTTATTAGTTGTTTCATTTGTTATTATGTTTTCTCATTCTGAGGTTTGTCTTTTCACCTTGCTTATAGTTTCCTTTGCTGTGCACCAGCTTTTAAGTTTAATAAGGTTTGACTTGTTTACTTTTGTTTTTATTTCCATTACTCTAGGAGGTGGGTCATAGAAGATCTTGCTTTGATTTATGTCATTGAGTGTTCTGCCTATGTTTTCCTCTAAGAGTTTTATAGCTTCTGGTCTTACATTTAGGTCTTTAATCCATTTTGAGTTTATCTTTGTTTATGGTGTTAAGAAGTGTTCCAATTTCATTTTTTTACATGTAGCTGTCCAGTTTTCCCAGCACCACTTATTGAAGAGACTGTCTTTGCACCATTGTATATTCTGCCTCTTTTGTCAAAAATAAGGTACCCGTAGGTGCATGGGTTTATTTCTGGGCTTTCTATCTTGTTCCATTGGTCTGTATTTCTGTTTTTGTGCCAGTACCATACTGTCTTGATGACTGTAGCTTTGTAGTATAGTCTGAAGTCAGGAAGGTTGATTCCTCCAGCTCCATTCTTCTTTCTCAAGGCTGGTTTGGTTATTTGTGAAGTGTGAAATTTTTTGTTCTAGTTCTGTGAAAAATGCCATTGGTAATTTGATAGGAATCACATTGAATCTGTAGATTGAATTTGGTAGTATAGTCATTTTCACAATATTCATTCTTCCTACTCAGGAACATGAAATACCTCTCATCTGTTTATGTCATCTTTGATTTCTTTCATCAGTGTCTTATAATTTTCTGTGTACAGTTCTTTTGTCTCCTTAGGTAAGTTTATTCCTAGATATTAATTCTTTCTGTTGCAATTGTGAATGAGATTGATTCCTTAATTTCTCTTTCTGATTTTTCATTGTTAGTATATAGAAATGCAAGTGATTTCCTTGTGTTGATTTTATATTCTGCAACTTTGCTAAATTCACTGATTAGCTCTAGTAATTTTCTATAATATCTTTAGGGTTTTCTATGTACAGTATCATGTCATCTGCAAACAGTGAGAGCTTTACTTCTCCAATCTGGATTCCCTTTATTTCTTTTTCTTCTCTGAGTACTGTAGCTAGGACTTCCAGAACTATGTTAAATGTTAGTGGTGAAAGTGGACACCCTTGTCTTGTTCCTGATATTAGGGGGAATATTTCAGTTTTTCACCATTGAGAATAATGTTTGCTGTAGGCTTATCACACATGGCCTTTACTATGTTGAGGTAGGCTCCTTCTATGCCCATTTTTTTTTGAAGAGCTTTAGTTATAAATGGGTGCTGAATTTTGGCTAAGGTTTTTTCTGCATCTCTTGAGATTATCATATGGTTTTTATCTTTCAATTTGTTAATATGATGTGTCACAGTGATTGACTTGCATATATTGAAGAATCCTTGCATTCCTGGAATAAACCCAACTTGATCATGGTGTATGAGCTTTTTAATGTGTTGCTGAATTCTGTTTGCTAAAATTTTGTTAAGGTTTTTGCATCTATGTTCATCAGTAATACTGGCCTGTAGTTGTGATACTGGCCTTTTCTCTGTTGTCTTTGTCTGGTTTTTGTATTAGAGTGATGGTGGCCTCATCAAGTGAGTTTGAAAGTGTTCCTTCCCGTGCAATTTTTTGAGAGTTTTAGAAGGATATGCATTAGCTCTTCTCTAAATATTTGATAGAATTCTGTGAAGCCATCTGGTCCTGGGCTTTTGTTTTTTGGGAGAGTTTTGATCACAGCTTCAATTTCAGTACTTGTACTTATGTTGTTCATAATTTCCATTTCTTCCTGGTTCAGGCTTGGGAGATTGAACTTTTCTAAGAATCTGTCCATTTCTTCCAGGTTATCCATTTTGTTGCCATATAGTTGTTCATAAAAGTCTCCTATAATCTTTTGTATTTCTGCATTGTCTGTTGTAACCTCTCCTTTTTCATTTCTAATTTTGTTGATTCTTCTCTTTTTGCTTCCTGATGAGTCTGACTAAAGGTTTATCAATTTTGTTTATCTTCTCAGAGAAACAGCTTTCAGTTTTGTTAATCTTTACTATTGTTTCTTTCATTTCTTTTTCATTTATTTCTGCTTAGATCTTTATGATTTCTTTCCTTCTACTAATTTTGGGGGGTTCTTGTTCTTCTTTTTCCAGTTGGTTTAGGTGTAAAGTTAGGTTGTCTATTCAATGTTTGTCTTGTTTCTTGAGGTAGTATTATATTGCTATATACTTCTCTCTTAGAACTACTTTTGCTGCATCCCATAGGTTTTGAGTTGTGTTTTTATTGTTATTTGTTTCTAAAAAGTTTTTGATTTCCCTTTTGATTTCTTCAGTAACCTGTTAGTTATTTAGAAAAATGTTTTTTAATCTCCATGTGTTTGTGTTTCTTACAATTTTTTCTTGTAATTGATATCTAGTCTCATAGCATTGTAGTCAGAGAAGATGCTTGATATGATTTCAATTTTCTTAAATTTACTGAGGTTTGATTTGTGACCCAAGATGTGGTCTATCCTGGAGAATGTTCCATCTGCACTTGAGAATAAGGTGTATTCTTCTGCATTTGGATAGAATGTCCTGAAGATGTCAATAAGATCCATCTCATCTAATGTATCATTCAAGACTTGTATTTCCTTACTAATTTTCTGTTTTGATGATCTGTCCATTAGTGTGAGTGGGGTGTTAAAGTCTTATACTATTATTGTGTTACTGTCAGCTTCTCCTTTTATGTCTGTTAGTGTTTGCTTTATATATTGAGGAGCTCCTATCTTGGGTGCATAGATCTTTACAATTGTTATGTCTTCCTCTTGGATTGATCCCTTGATCATTATGTAGTATTCTTCATGATCTTCTTTATTTTAAGGCCTATTTTTTCTGATATAAGGATTGCTACTCCAGCTTTCTTTTGCTTCCCATTTGCATGGAATATATTTTTCCACTCTCTCACTTTCAGTCTATAGGTGTCTTGAGGTCTGAAGTGGATTTCTTATAGACAGCATATATATGAGTCTTATTTTTGTATCCATTCAGCCAGTCTGTGCCTTTTGGTTGGAGCATTTAATTCATTTATATTTAAAGTAATTATTGATATATATGTTCCTATTGCCATTTTCTTAATTGTTTGGGGTTGATTTTGTAGATCTTTTTCCTTCTCTTATATTTCTTGACTATATAAGTCCCTTTAACATCTGTTTTAAAGCTGGTTTGGTGGTACTGAATTCTCTTAACTTTTGCTTGTCTGAAAAGCTTTTTATTTCTCCATCAATTTTGCATGAGATCCTTGCCAGGTACAGTAATCTTGGTTGTAGATTTTCCCTTTTAGTACTTTCAATATATCCTGCCATTCACTTCCAGCCGGCAGAGTTTCTGCTGAAAGATGAGCTGTTAAGCATATGGGGTTTCCCTTGTATGTTACTTGTTGCTTCTCCCTTGCAGCTTTTAATATTCTTTCTTTGTGTTTATTCTTTGTTAGTTTGATTAGTATGTGTCTTGGTGTGTTTCTCCTTGGGTTTATCCTGTATGGGACTCTTTGTGCCTCTTGGACTTGATTGACTATTTCCTTTTCCATGTTGAAGAAGTTTTCAACTATAATCTCTTCAAAAATTTTCTCATACCCTTTCTTTTTCTCTTTTTCTTCTGGGACCCCTACAATACGAATGTTGGTGCGTTTGATATTGTCCCAGAGGTCTCTGAGACTATCCTCAGTCTTTTCATTCTTTTTACTTTATTCTGCTCTTTAGAAGTTATTTCCACCATTTTATCTTCCAGTTCACTGAGTCATTCTTCTGTTTCAGATATTCTGCTATTGATTCCTTCTAGAGTATTTTTAATTTCAGTAACTGTGCTGTTTGTCTCTGTATGTTTATCTTTAATTCTTCTAGGTCTTTGTTAATTGATTCTTGCATTTTCCCCATTTTGTTTTCAAGGTTTTTGATCATTTTTACTATTATTATTCTGAATTCTTTTTCAGGTAGTTTGCCTGTTTCCTCTTCATTTATTTGGACTTCTGTATTTCTAGTTTGTTCCTTCATTTGTATAGTATTTCTCTGCCTTTTCATTACTTTTTCTTAAAACTCATTGTGTTTGAGGTCTCCTCTTCTCAAACTTCAAGGTTGAATTCTTTCTTCCTTTTGGTTTCTGCCCTCCTAAGGTTGGTCCATTGGTTTGTAAAAAGTTTGTGTCTAGGGTGAGATTTGTGCTGAGTTTTTGTTTGTTTGTTTGTTTGTTTGTTTTTCCTGTAAGGGCAAGTCTGAGTGAGGTGATAATTTTGTCTGCTGATGATTGGGTTTTTACTTTTGTTTTATTTGTTGTTTAGGTGAGGCATCCTGCACAGGGTGCTACTGGTGGTTGGGTGATGCCATGTCTTGTATTCAAGTGGTTTCCTTTGTGTGAGTTCTCACTATTTGATACTCCATAGGGTTAGTTTTCTGGTAGTATAGTGTCTTGGAGTCAGTGCTCCCACTCCAAAGGCTCAGGGCTTGATCTCTGGTCAGGAATGAAGATTCCACAAGTAGTTTGTTATGGCATTAAGTGGGATTAAAACAAATGCCCCAAAACGAGAAATCAAAGATGAACCCCAGACAAATGGCAGTTACGAAATCAGGCAAATAAGAATTAAAATAATGGAATATACACATATTCATATACACCCATGGGCAAAGTCAAAACAGTCCAACAAAAATTAAGTACAGTGGATTGACCTGGCGAACAAAGGAAATAAAAAATTATATTTACCAGTTAAGAACAAAATTAACTAAAACACAAACTGGAAAACAAAACTAAAGCAAGGTGTCAAGTAGGGAATAAAGCAATAAAAACAAAACTAACAAATATGTTGAGAGGAAAGGAAGGAAAGAAAAGAAAGAAAGAATAGATATGCAAAGTTAAATAGAGGTAGATGAAGATTTATATACATTAAAGATTAACTGCAAGGGGAAGAGAATAGTAGAAAAAGCAAACAAAAGAATAAGTGTAGAAAAATAATAGGTTTAAAAAATTAAAAATTAGAGTTAAAAAAAAGAGAAAGGAAAAAAAAAATGGAAAACTTCACAGAACTGCAAAAGCCCAACATAGAGGCAGAGGTTTATAACAGCAATAAAGAATGAAATGGAAGGAAAAAAAAGCTCAAAAGCTTAATTAGATTTCATAGTGCCAATAAAATCAACAACTACAACAAAGTGGGGGTAAAGGGGACAAAAAAGAAAAAAAATTCGAAAGAATCTACAGAACAAGTCAAAACATAATAATAGATGTTTTTCTTGAGTCACTGCTGTCAGAGTCCTTTCCCTCCCTGGGAGTCACAGTCCACCTCACCTCCCTAGGATGCCCTCCAACACTGTGCTGATCTCTGGACCTGCTGTGGGGGCAGCTCAGATTCTAATGTCCTGCTCCTGTGTGTTCTTGCCTTCAATGTCCACAGCTATCAGAACTAGTGTGTTTTCTTTTGTGGGAGCTCTCAATGACCTTTTATATATTCCAGAGACACAGTCTGCCTAGTTGATCTTGTGGATTTAATCTGCAGCTGTACAGCTGGTGGGAAGGTTTGGGGTCGTCTTCCTTAGCCACACTGCCCCTGGGTTTCAATTGTGATTTTATTTCCACCTCTGCATGTGGGTCGTCCACTGGGGTTTGCTCCTGCATCTGCCCTGGAGGACTTGGGTTTGCTCCCGTGAGGTCCAGGTGTGGAGGTGGTGCAGCTGCTTGGGTTGCAGGGGTTCTGGCCGCATCAGATACTCAGGGGAGTTGGAGACTAGGGAAGCAGGAAATATAGTGCTCCAGAAAGGTATGGCAACCAGTATTGGCCAATATGCTCCAGTATTCTTGCCTGGAGAACCCCACTCTGACAGAAAAGCCTGGCAGGCCACAGTCTACAGGGTTGCAAAGAGTTGGACACTACCGAAGCCACCCTGAGCACATAGACACAAGACTCTTTTTGCCTGTGGCAGCTCTGCCCCAGTGAGAGTTGAACATGAAGGTGGTGTGGCTGCTTGGCTTGTGGGGACCCTGGCAGCACCAAGTGTGCAGGGACACGGACTGCTTCCACCAAAGGAGTTACGGCCCTTTCAGAGTCTTTTTTTGAGTCTCTTGTAGCTGGCAATCGAAAGGCTTCTTTGGCCAGTCTTTCACCATACCTCCTCCCATTCAGGCACTTAGAGGGCTCCATTGCTTGGGGTCCTTCTCTGTTGTTCGGTGCATCAGGCACATAAAGGGGCCCCCCTGGCTGGGGTCCTACTCTGTAGGTCAGTGTATCAGTCACTTAAAGGAGCACCCTGGGTGGGATCCTACTATGTAGTTCAGTGCGTCAGGCGTTCAATGGGCCAGCCTCTCTACTGTTCAGCTGCTGATGCTGGTGTTTGGGGAGAGAGAGGCTATGGTGATGGCTCCACCCGCTACGAGTGACTCAGCAGTACTGCCTTGCTTCCATGGCTGCCCGGCTTTCCTCCATGAGCATTTCCCATCACAGTCTCCTCCCTCACATCCCCTTGAACCGTCTCTCCACAGTCAACAGCAGCCCTCGCCTTGGGATTGCTCCACAATCCCTAAACTCCGGCTCCGAGCCACTGCACCTTCCGGGGGACCTACATGCCTGTCCTGGGTATATATGGCTGCAGCAAGGACTGTCTGATTCTCATTCCATTTAGGTTGCCACAGATCAGCTGTTTCACTCTCAGCCTTAAATGTTTCTCCTCTGACTCAGACAGTTGCCCCGATGTGGGGATCAGACCCCTGCTTCAGTTCCCCTACCCACTGAGGGCACGTCCAGTCCTACTAACACTCCTGTTTTTCCCCCATAGTTCCTTCCTCCTAAGTTTTGCGTGCTTCTATAAATTCTTTTCTGCTGGTCACGTACTTCTGTCTATTCTCAGCTGGTGTTCTGCATGCACTTGTGTCTGAAGGTGTATTCCTGATGTATCCGTGGAGAGAGATGTACTTCACATCCCCTACTCTTCCACCATCTTGTTCTCTCCCTAATTCTTCTTTTTAACTAGTGGTTTTTCCTCACCTTCCCAGCCCATTTTCAGCGCTTGTTGAAGACTTTATATGTAGCCCTAAAGATGAAGGCCCTGAAACCCTCTCTGTGATGGACCCAGAGATCCAAAGAGGGACCTCCAGTGGCCCCAGGGGCTCCCAGGTGCAGAGCTCAGCCTGGGCAGCATGAGGTCAGTGTGATTCAGAGGGTCAGTTTTGTCCACGCTTGTCCACTCGAGTATGGCTGCCTGAATGCAGCAGATCTGCCTAGAGAGTAGCTTCCCAGGGCCAGAACAAGGTGAAATGACATGAAATGACAGTCACTCCCCCAGGGCCATGTGGTTAGGCCATAACGAAAATAGAATGCAGACTCAGACCTGCCATCTCTAAGTGTATGAGAAAGCACAAGCCAGAAGTTCCTTCCAGATATCTAGAGGGTCTGGAAGTTAACAGAACCTAAAGGACACTTGTTCTGTACCAAGCAGGGTGTTTGCATAGCCACATTTTGTCCTCAAGCGCCTCTATGAAGTAGGGCTAACCCCACCTGTCATCCATTGAACAGATGAGGAACAGAGGCTCAAGCACCCACGGTGCAGTCTCAGACTGCAGTTGCCCAGCCTGGCCTGTCCAGCCTGGCTCACTGTCCTTGTCACCACCTCCATGGTATTATGCTAACACCAGTGGTAACGATTGTCCGAGACTGACAGGGAGCTCTGTGGCAGTTACAGTAATGCCTGCCTCTGAGTAACACTAATAAGAAAAAAAGAAATGATTTAATTGTTACTAAGTGCAGATGGATAGAGGGTAGCTTCTTTCAAACACTGGAGTCCCTTGCCAAAAACAAAAATGGATATTTTAGAGTCCTATCTAGAGATGGGGTGTCTCTCCCCAAGTTGTACCTGTGGCACATGGAAGGCCTCCTTACTCCAAGATTCCCTCAATATGGGGTCCGGGCAAGCAGAGAGGGACTGAACTGTTGGAGGGGTGGGAAGGCACAGAAGGGCCATCTGTTCAGCTTTGTGAGCCCAGGAGTTGCATCCAGTATATGTGTGTGGGGCCTGGGACCTGGGGCTGGATGCTTCTAGGGCCTCTCTGACTTGCACCACTTTGTAGCACTTTCATGCCCATAGCACGTGCGGCCCTCACCAGCCCCTGAGCCAGTGGTTGTATAGACCAGAGCACCAGGGCTGTGTCCATGTCCTTTAACCTCTTCAACTGTCCACCCCAGCTCGTCTCAAGTGTGTCCCTGACTGCTGAGAAGCTCTCCGCCGGGGGCCTCACCCCCAGTGGAGGCAGTCGGTCTCTTCTGTGACTCAGTTCCTGCTTCCAGAGATGAGTTCACTGGACACTTGGGCCTCTCATGGAACACAGGGGCTTCACCCGGGGCTAGGCGCCCTCCCCCAGATAGGCTTCATGCTTACCTGCAGCTGGGTCCTAGCTCAGGCTTCCATAATGAAATGCCATGATCTGGGGGACTTAAGCTGCAAACACTGATCTCCCACAGTTCTGGAGGTCTGAGATCACGGTGCTCGTGAGAGCTCCCCTCTTGGCTTACAGACGGCTACCTTCTTGTGTCCTCACATGGTGGAGACAGGGGTCTTTGGTGTCTCTTCCTCTTAGAAGAACACTAATGGCATCACTTGAACCTCACCCTTATGAACTCATTTGACCTTGGGAACTTCCTAAGAGGGCCTGTCTCCAGAAACAGCCACCCTGGGGGCTATATGAGTTGAGGGGTTGGGGGTACACACCTTTAACACAGTGAGTCTGTATTTCAGTTTTCTGCTATGATGATCTAAGACCAGCTGACACTACAGGTCAAGCGTGTTTTGCCTTGGAAGTGAAGAGGGGAAATGCTATGAGGTTTCAGGCTCTGTTGTTGTTGTTGTTCAGTCACTAAGTTCTGTCTGATTCTTTGCAACCCCATGGACTGCAGCATGCCAGGCCTCCCTGTCCCTTACCATCTTCCAGTTTGCTCAAGTTCATGTCCTTTGAATCCGTGATGCCTTCCAACCATCTCATCCTCTGTTGCCCCCTTCTCCTGCCCTCAATCTTTCCCACCATCAGGGTCTTTTCCAATGAGTTGGCTCTTCACATCAGGTGGCCAGAGTATTAGATCTTCAGCTTCAGCATTAGTCCAGTGAATATTCAGGGTTGATTTCCTTTAGGTTTTTCAGGCTCTAGAGATAGTTGAATAATACAGTCCATGTTGGGGTTGTGAATGGAACCTCAGAGCTGTGCCTGTGCATGAACACAAGGGAGGGGAAAAACAGGAGAATGGGCTCTTCCTAGGTAATACACTCACCTCGGGCACCAAAACCATTCATCAAGATAAGGAATATTCTAGTGCAATATAAAAAAAATCAAAATTCATGCAAAAACTTCACAATGGACAAAACATCAAAATTTTAAACCAAGACAATCAGCGCTACTGATTTTTCCTTTTGTGTCAGACTCCACTGTGGCTTAGCTCAGCACTGCTTCTAATACCTTCACACTGACCACCCCAAGTGAACTTCTGTCTGATTACCTTTGCAGCTTCTGATAGTGGGTCCACAGGGCACAGTGCATATAACTCCAAAAGAAGACAGGAAAGAATGGGTACAGCGCCTCCTATGTGCTTCACCTCCAAAAAAGTTCCTGACCTAATCTGAGTTTGGGTATGTGACTCTGTAAGAGCCACGAAGCACTTTGTAATGAGCTGAGGGTGTGGAGGCAGGAAAGTGAGGTGCCGGCAGGCAAGAAGGTTGTCTGCAATAATCTAAGATTAGTGTTCAGCATGTGGCTATGGTCCACAGAATGCTTTCACACATGCTGTCTCCTTTCAGTCCGTCTTCTGTGGAGCAGTGATTACTGTCTTGTTCCAGTCACAGGGACATGGTACCTGATACCTAGCTGGCACTCACTGCATGCACACTCTTTCTTTGTTTTGAAATGGATATTAGTATATGCCAGCAATACTCCCTAGGGGGAGGAAAGGAAGAACCCCCTTTTTTTAGCTTCAAAGTGTCAACTCAGGATCCACAGGAGCTCTGCAAGGCTGATTTTGTCTCAAAGAAATTATTTCCCAATGTTAGTGAGCATCCTCTTCCTCCTCTTTTTCTTCTGAATGAATGAATGCATTAATACATGAAGGCATGGATGAACAAGTAGCTCATCAATGGCAAGATAACCATAAATAGAACTTGGAAGAAATTCCTCATACAGGAGATTTTAAAGGTTTTTACTTGGCTAAGGAAACATAATATATATCTTCAGTTCAGTTCAGTTGCTCAGTCATGTCTGACTCTCTGCCACCCCATGAACTGCAGCACGCCAGGCCTCCCTGTCCATCACCAACTCCCAGAGTTCACCCAAACTCATGTCCATCAAGTCGGTGATACCACCCAGCCATCTCATCCTCTGTTGTCCCCTTCTCTGCCTGCCCCCAACCCCCCGCCCAGCATCAGAGTCTTTTCCAATGAGTCAACTCTTCACATGAGGTGGCCAAAGTATTGGAGTTTCAGCTTCAGTATCAGTCCTTCCAAAGAACACCCAAGACTTATCTCCTTCAGAATGGACTGGTTGGATCTCCTTGCAGTCCAAGGGACTCTCAAGAGTCTTCTCCAACACCACAGTTCAAAAGCATCAATTCTTCGGTGCTCAGCCTTCTTCACAGTCCAACTCTCATATCCACACATGACCACAGGAAAAACCATAGCCTTGACTAGACGGACCTTTGTTATATTTCATATATTTCACAAATGTATGAAAATATTCTATTGAGCATCTTGAGAAAACACTGGGAGGGGCTGGCATGAACGTCAGGAGACCTGATGGACAGCATGATGTTCACACTCCAGGGTTTGGATGATGTGAAGCATGAATGGTATTTCTCTTGGTTTATCTGGCTAGAGCCTGTCCAGCTGTTTTCCCCAGGCTAGTCTGTGCCATACACTCTGCAGGGAGCCAGTGTATGGCTATCCCCTATCTCTGTTGACCAACAGAGATAGCTCCTCTGGGTTTAGTTGTCAGAGGCCATTGTTGACCCTGCACTAATTAATGAGGAAACAAAACACACAGAAAACCTTGATCCTTTGCCCATGTAGATTTTAAAACATCCAGCTTTCATTTCTTTCTCTTTGACTTATAATCTTGGTGAGAATAGAAGAGAGTATACATCCAAAAGTGCTTTTCTGATAAACTTACTTGTAGAAAGGTGAGCAGTCTTGTAGAAGCCCCTGATGAGGTGGATGAGCATGGGAGGAATGGATGTGAAGGCAAGAGGCTGCGGGCAGACTTCATCTGCTATTTCTCCTGCAAGGTAGGTTCTGTTTGATCGTCTCGTTTATCTGAGCCACAGACTCCATGGATACAATTTAATTAGGAGTGCTTCTGGTTTTTATGAGGATTAAGTTAAAAAAAAATTGTGTATGGAAAGAGTTGTTAACCTGTAGCCTCTTCTGTGCATACAAAGGGAGGGGAGGAAGTCAACAGGCACTGAGAATTTTCCACATCCTCCTCTGTGGTGACTGCTTTTTATAGCTCAATGAATTAAAAGCATGAAAGGACAAAGACAGAATGGGAAAAAAATATTTACAGATCACATATCCAATAAAGGGAATGTGCGACAAACATAGAAGTTTCTATAACTCTTTATTTATATGCATATCTTCCTGTATCGACTGTGGATCAGATCTTATTATGTTTGTTTCACCATTGCCTGAATATAGTAGGAGCTGTTGGTGGCTTACAGACTTGGAGCCACACAGATTCACACTGGAGCTAGGTGCACAGTGAAAAGGGAAGATGAATTTGGTGCTCCAGTGAAAAGTGCATTCTAGTGGTGGATTCCCAGAGATCAGGAGAGATAGTCTGCAGCTCAGAGAAGTCATAGTCACATGGCCAAGTGGCACTGAGACTGTTCCTTGGCAAAGGTGGGAACCAGAGTAGTCTGCTTCTCAGGCTCATCCCCAGCCCCTGCCTAGCCCTAATGAATTATCACTGTGGAAGGGCTCCCTCATGAAAAGATGAATTCCTTCATGTAGGATTGCTGTCACATTCAACACCAATCACTGTTGGATCTGTGCAAACGTATTATAGGGAAAAGCAGTAATTAAAAATGACACAAAGAGGAGGAGATGAAGATCAGACCTTTGAAAATCATTGCCACATGGTCAAGTTATAATTAAGATGTTCACACACATGAATTTGTGAAAAAAAAAAAAGAAGAGTTCTTTGAAATAAGACTGCAAAGCCTAAATGAAAGAGCTAAAAAATGAAAGAAAAGACAAAGAATAAATTAACAGAGTTGAGAAAAGAAATGGAGAAAGGGAAGAAAAGAAAGACTAAAAAAATGCTAGAAAAATAGGAGAGAGAGATTCACTGTAAAGAGAGCGAAGAATATGAATGACAAGCTTGAGACTGATCAGCAAAATTCAATTTTTTGAAAGTGTTCAAATTGATTTTAGGGAAAACAATACACATGGAAATCAGACAAAGAAGAATATGCATAATACAAAGGAAAAGAAAGGATAGTATTTCCCTCTACCCCCAAGAAAAAGTCCAGAATATTTAAAGAAAAAATATTTAAAGATATAATTTAAGAAAACTTTCCTGAAATAAAGCTATAGATCTATTTATTTTAAAAGGTATTTTATCCAAGGGAAGAAATGGATTCAAATCTATAAATAACAGAAAAAATCTGGATTGTGCTGGATGTGGTAGCTCTCGATGATCTCCCAGGAGCTGTTGTTCCACCATATGGAGAAGGACAGTCTCAGCACATAGTTGCAGGCCTTGATGATCTGTGAGATATCACATACCCAGTTTTGCTTCTGCTCCTCACTCTCCTAGGTCTTGAGATCCTCTAAAAGTTTGTCCTCCATGATGTTAGCACTGAGGTCAAAGGGACCCTCCACCATCTTGAAGAAGCTGAGGTAACCCTCATGGTCAGCAACTGCCTCACAGTGGTATTAGCAGGTGGGCATTGGGCTGCCTGCAGGCCCTCCAGCAGTACTGATAAGTTGGCTGCTGATGAGCCCAGGGCAGTGGACCAGGGACAAGACAGCAGCAGTGCTTTACCCAGAGAGCATGATAACTATACTCTGGACTGAATCCTGAATTTGTCTTGTTCAGTTCAGTTCAGTCACTCAGCTGTGTCCGACTCTTTGCGACCCCATGAATCACAGCACACCAGGCCTACCTGTCCATCACCATCTCCTGGAGTTCACTCAGACTCACGTCTATCGAGTAAGTGATGCCATCCAGCCATCTCATCCTCTGTCATCCCCTTCTCCTCCTGCCCCAAATCCCTCCCAACATCAGAGTCTTTTCCAATGAGTCAATTCTTCGCATGAGGTGGCCAAAGTACTGGAGTTTCAGCTTTAGCATCATTCCTTCCAAAGAAATCCCAGGGCTGATCTCCTTCAGAATGGACTGGTTGGATCTCCTTGCAGTCCAAGGGACTCTCAAGAGTCTTCTCCAACACCACAGTTCAAAAGCATCAATTCTTTGAAGCTCAGCTTTCTTCACGGTCCAACTCTCACATCCATACATAACCACTGGAAAAACCATAGCCTTGACTAGACAAACCTTTGTTGGCAAAGTAATGTCTCTGCTTTTGAATATGCTATCTAGGTTGGTCATAACTTTTCTTCCAAGGAGTAAGCTTCTTTAAATTTCATGGCTGCAGTCACCATCTGCAGTGATTTTGGAGCCAAAAAAAATAAAGTCTGACACTGTTTCCACTGTTTCCCCATCTATTTCCCATGAAGTGATGGGACCAGATGCCATGATCTTCATCTTCTGAATGTTGAGCTTTAAGCCAACTTTTTCACTCTCCACTTTCACTTTCATCAAGAGGCTCTTTAGTTCCTCTTCACTTTCTGCCATAAGGGTGGTGTCATCTCCATATCTGAGGTTATTGATATTTTTCTCGGCAATCTTGATTCCAGCTTGTGCTCCTTCCAGCCCAGCATTTCTCATGATGTACTCTGCATAGAAGTTAAATAAACAGGGTGACAATAAACAGCCTTGACATACTCCTTTTCCTATTTGGAACCAGTCTGTTGTCCCATGTCCAGTTCTAACTGTTGCTTCCTGACCTGCATACAGATTTCTCAAGAGGCAGGTCAGGTGGTCTGGTATTCCCATCTCTTTCAGAATTTTCCACAGTTTCTTGTGATCCACACAGTCAAAGGCTTTGGCATAGTCAATAGAGCAGAAATAGATGTTTTTCTGGAACTCTCTTGCTTTTTCCATGATCCAGCGAATGTTGGCAATTTGATCTCTGGTTCCTCTGCCTTTTCTAAAACCAGCTTGAACATCTGGAAGTTCACAGTTCACGTATTTCTGAAGCCTGGCTTGGAGAATTTTGAGCATTACTTTACTAGCGTGTGAGATGAGTGCAATTGTGTGGTAGTTTGAGCATTCTTTGGCATTGCCTTTCTTTGAGATTGGAATGAAAACTGACCTTTTGCAGCCCTGTGGCCACTGCTGAGTTTTCCAAATTTGCTGGCAAATTTGCCTCCTTAGGTAGATTTATTTCTAGGGCCTTTACTTTTTTTGATGTAGTGGTAAATGGGATTATTTCTTTAATTTCTCTTTATAATCTTTCATTGTTAATGTATAGAAATGCACAGATTTTGTGTGTTTATTCTGTATCCTGCCACGTTGCCAAATTCATTGATGAGCTCTAAAAGTTTTCTGGTAGCACCTTTAGGGTTTTCTATGTATAGTATCATGTCATCTGCAAACAATGACAGTTTTACTTCTTCTTTTCCAATTTGGATTCCTTGTATTTCTTTATTCTTCTCTGATTGCTGTGACTAGGACTTCTATAACTATGTTGACTAAGAGTGGTGAGTGGCCATCCTTGGATTGTTCTTGATGTTAGAGAAAATGATTTCAGCTTTTCACTGTTTAGTATGATGTTACCCTATCTGTTGAGTATGATGTTACCTATCAGTTCAGTTCAGTCACTCAGCTGTATCTGACTCTTTGCGACCCCATGGACTGCAGCACACCAGACTTCCCTGTATATCACCAACTCTTGGAGCTTTCTCAAACTCATGTCCATTGAATTGGTGGTGCCATCCAACCATCTCATCCTCTGTCATCCCCTTCTCCTGCTGCCTTCAATCTTTCCCAGCATCAGGGTCACTTCCAGGGAGTCAGTTCTTCACATCAGGTGGTTAAAGTATTGGAGCTTCAACTTCAGCATCAGTCCTTCCAATGAATATTCAGGGTTGATTTCCCTTAAGATTGACTAGTTTGATACCGTTGCAGTCCAAGGGACTCTCAAGAGTCTTCTCCAGCACCATAGTTCAAAAGCATCAATTCTTTGGTGCTCAGCTTTCTTTATGGTCCAACCTTCATGTCCATACATGACCACTGGAAGAACCATAGCTTTGACTAAATGGACCATTGTCTGCAAAGTAATGTCTCTGCTTTTTAACATGCTGTTTATGTTTTTCATAGCTTTTCTTTCAGGGAGCAAGTGTCTTTTAATTTCATGGCTATAGTCACCTTCTGCAGTGATTTTGGAGGCCAAGAAAATAAAGTTTGTCACGGTTTCCATTGTTTCCCCATCTATTTGCCATGAAGTGATGGGACCAGATGCCATGATCTTAGTTTTTTGAATGTTGAATTTCAACCCAGCTTTTTCACTCTCCTCTTTCACCTTCATCAAGAGGCTGTTTAGTTCCTCTTCACTTTCTGCCATAAAGGTGGTATCATCTGCATATCTGAGGTTATTGATATTTCTCCCAGCAGTCTTGATTTCAGCTTGTGATTCATCCAGCTGGCATTTTGCATGAAGTACTCTGCATATAAGTTAAATTAGCAGAGTGACAGTATACAGCCTTGACGTACTCCTTTTCCAATTTGGAACCAGTCCGTTGTTCCACATCCAGTTCTAACTGTTGCTTCTTGACCTACATACAGATTTCCCAGAAGGCAGGAAAGGTGGTCTGGTATTCCCATCTCTTTCAGAATTTTCCAGAGTTTATTGTGAACCACAGTCAAGGCTTTAGTATATTCAGTGAAGCAGAAGTAGATGTTTTTCTAGAATTCTCTTGCTTTTCCTATGATCCAACAGATGCTGGCATTTGATCTCTGGTTCCTCTGCCTTTTCTAAATGCAACTTGAACATCTGGAAGTTCTCAGTGGAACATCTGGATGTTAGCTATAGGTTTGTCATATATGGGCTTTATTATATTGAGATATGTTCCTTCTGTGGCTACTTTCTGGAGGGTTTTTATCATAAATCGGTGCTGAATTTTGTCAAAAGCTTTTCTGCATCTATTGAGATGATCACATGGCTTTTATCCTTCAATTTGTTGATGTGCTGTACCACACTGATTAGTTTGAAGATATTGCAAAATCCTTGCATCCTGGGATAAAGCCACTGGATCATAGTATATGGTCCTTTTAATGTGTTGTTGGAGTCAGGTCGCTAGTTTATTGTTGAGAATTTTTGTGTTTATCAGTGTTCATCAGTGATATTGGCCTATAATTTTTTTTCTTTTTTTGTGGTATGTCTGGTTTTACTTTCTGGGTAATGGTGGCTTTATAGAATGAGTTTGGGAGTATACCTTCTTCTGCAATATATTATAATAGTTTCAGAAGAATAGATACTAATTCTTATGTAAATGTTTGATAGAATTTGCTGGTAAAGCCATCTGGTCTTGGACTTTCATTTGTTGGAAGTTTTTTAATCATGCTTTCAGTTTTAGTATTTGTGACTGGTCTGTTCATATTTTCTATTTCTTCCTGGTTCAGTCTTGAGAGATTGTGCCTTTGTAAGAATTTAGCCATTTCGTCCAGGTTGTCCACTTGATTGGCATACAGTTGCCATCTCCCAGAATAATGAAAATAAAAACAAAAATAAACAAATAGAACATAATTAAACTCAAAAGCTTTTGAATTGCAAAGGAAACCATAAACAAAATGAACAGACAAACTTTGAAATAAAATATTTGCAAATGATATGAGGGACAAGAATTAACTTCCAGTTACAAACAGCTCATACAACTCAAAAAAAAAAAAAAAACAAATGAAGCAACCCTATCAAAAAATGGGCAGAAGGCGTAAATAGATATTCTGCCAAAGAAGACATACTTGGCCTCAAGGCCAAGAGGCACATGAAAAGATGTTAAACATTGCTAGTTATTAGAGAATCAAATCAAAACTACAATGAAGTATCACTTCACACCAGTCAGTATGGCCATCATCAAAAACCCTACATCTGTAAATGCTAGAGAGGGTGTGGAGAAAAGGGAACCCTCTCACACTGTTGGTGGGAATGCATCAATAAATTGGTGCAGCTGCTAAGAAGAGTTTGGAGATTCCTTAAAAAACTAAAAATAAAGCCATCATGCCTGTGTGCATGCTCAGTCACTCAGTCATGTCCTACCATGGGATTTCCCAGGCAATACTGGAATGGGTTGCCACTTCCTACTCCAGGGGACCTTTCTGACCCAGGGGTTGAACCTGCATCTCCTGCATTGGCAGTCAGATTCTTTACCACTGAGCCACAGAAACCAGAGCCAACATATGACCCTGCAATCCAACTGCTGGGCATACTAACGCATATATATGGAATTTAGAAAGATGGTAACAATAACCCGGTGTACGAGACAGCAAAAGAGACACTGATGTATAGAACAGTCTTATGGACTCTGTGGGAGAGGGAGAGGGTGGGAAGATTTGGGAGAATGACATTGAAACATGTAAAATATCATGTAAGAAACGAGTTGCCAGTCCAGGATCGATGCACAATACTGGATGCTTGGGGCTAGTGCACTGGGATGACCCAGAGGGATGGTATGGGGAGGGAGGAGGGAGGAGGGTTCAGGATGGGGAACACATGTATACCTGTGGTGGATTCATTTTGATATTTGGCAAAACTAATACAATTATGTAAAGTTTAAAATTAAAAAAAATAAAAATAAAAAATAAAAAAGATTGCTACATCAAAAAAAAAAAAAAAAGTATATATGCACCCCAGTGTTCATTGCAGCACTGTTTACAATAGCCAAGACATGGAAGCAACCTAAATGTGCATCCACAGATGAATAAAGAAGGTATGATACATATATACAATGGAATATAACTTAGCCATTAAAAAGAATGAAATAATGCCATTTACAGCAACATGTATGGACCTGAAGATTATCATACTAAGTGAAAGCAGAGGAAGACAAATATAAAATATCACTTATAGCAGAATCTTTAAAAAATTATACAAATGAACTTATTTACAAAAATAGAAATAGACTCACAGACTTAGAGAATGAACTTATGGTTACCAGGGGGGAAGGGTAGGGGGGAGGGATAGATTGGGAGTTTGGGATTGACATGTATATACTATGTTTAAAACAGATAGCCAATAAAGACCTACTGCACAGCACAGGGAGCTCTGCTCAATATTCTGTAGTAACTTATATAAGAAAAGAATTTGAAAAAGAATAGATACAAACACACACACACACATATATATATAACTGAATCACTTTGCTTTTCACCTGAAACTAACACAACATTGGTAATCAACTATACTCCAATGTAAAATAAAAACTTTTTAAAATTGAAAACATAACTTAATTATATAAACAGCATAAATGAATTAATCCAAGAGATGATTCTTTTAACAATTAAATAGACAGTTGTTGTTGTTCAGTTGCTGAGTCTTGTCCGACTCTTTTTGACCCCATGGACTGCAGCACACCAGGCTTCCCTGTCCATCACCAACTCCCAGAGCCTGCTCAAACTCATGTCCATCGAGTCAGTGATGCCATCCAACTATCTTGTCCTCTGTCGTCCCCTTCTCCTCCCGCCTTCAAACTTTCCCAGCATCAGGGTCTTTTCCAATGAGTTGGCTGTTCACATCAGGTGGCCAAAGTATTGGAGCTTCAACTTCAGCATCAGTCCTTCCAATGAATATTCAGGGTTGATTTCCTTTAAGGTTGACTAGTTTGATCTCCTTGCAGTCCAAGGAACTCTCGAGTCTTCTCTAGCACCACAGTTCAAAAGCATCAATTCTTTGGCGCTCTTAGCTAATCTATATTAGCTTGCTCCTTGGAAGAAAAGCTATGACAAACCTAGATAGCATATTAAAAAGCACAGACATTACTTTGCCAACAAAGGTCCGTCTAGTTAAGGCTTTGGTTTTTCCAGTTGTCATGTATGGACGTGAGAGTTGGACTGTAAAGAAAGTTGGGCACTAAAGGATTGATGCTTTTGAACTATGGTGTTGGCGAAGACTCTTGAGAGTCCCTTGGACTGCAAGGAGATCCAACCTGTCCATCCTGAAGGAAATCAGTCCTGAATATTTATTGGAAGAACTGATGCTGAAGCTGAAACTCTAATACTTTGGCCACCTGATGCAAAGAACTGACTCATTGGAAAAGACCCTGATTTTGGGGAAAATTGAAGGTGGGAAGAGAAGGGAATGACAGAGCTGGTTGGATGGTATCACCTATGTGATGAACATGAGTTTGAGTAGGCTCCAGGAGTTGATGATGGACAGGAAAGCCTGGCATGCTGCAGTCTATTGGGATCGCAGAGTCAGACACATCTGAGTGACTAAACTGAACTGAATATATAGGTTATCTCTATATATATGTGAAGGTAATGGCAACTCACCCCAATATTCTTGCCTGGAAAATCCCATGGACTGAGAAGCCTGGCAGGCTACAGTCCATGAGGTCTCAAAGAGTTGGACACAGCTAAGTGACTGAGCACACACACATGGAAAAGCAAACATAATAATATACACAATAAAAATGAGAAAGGGAAAAACCTTTAAGGAAAGTGAATGAATCATAAAACATTTGGAAAGAGAACAGTGTCAATACTCCTATGTACCAAACTGCTTTTAGTCAGAGATAGAAATTTTAAACAGTATTCAAAGTTCTGTCCCTCCAAATGCACCTCTGCCCAGATGGTTTCACAGGTTTAATATAAGAAATTATTTAGAAACATAGAATTTCAAAATACTCTATAAACTGTTTCAGAGCAGAGACAGAAAAATCTTCCATGTATGTTTTTATGAGGTAAAGCAATATATTATTTGAAAAAAAAATGAACAAAAGTATCCCAAATTTAAAAAGAGAAAACAACCACATGGCAATCTTATTCATTTTGATAACAAAAATTCTAAATAAGATATAGTCAAATAGAATTCAGCATCAGAAAAAAGTAATATGTCATGATCATATGAGTTTTAAACCAGCAACAGAAATGTTATATCAGAACATATATTAAGCAGCTTCATCAAAAATGGACGAAGCTGTCCTTTGATTTTCTTCATGACTGTATTTGGTAAAATTTAATATTCATTCATAACTCTTAAAACATACTCTTAATATCAAAGGAATTGATATAATTTTTAAAAAATAAGTTAAAAGTCAGTGCTATGTCTTACGGTTTTGTTGTTGTTGTTCAGTCACTCCATCGTATCTGACTCTTTACACGCAATGGACTGCAGTATGCCAGCCTTCCCTGTTCTTCACCATCTCCCAGAGTTTGCTCAACTCATGTCCATTGCCACCGAGTTAAGGACCAAGAGAGATTGTCAGTTCAAAAGTCCCATAATAGTACTTTTAAAGGGCCCATTCCTTAAAAGGGCTTGCCAAAGGTAGCTCAGTGATAAAGAATCTGCCTGCCAATGCAGGAGACACAGGAGATGTGGGTTTGGTCCCTGGGTCAGGAAGATCCCCTGGAGTAGAAAATGGCAACCTGCTGCACTTTTCTTGCCTGGAAGATTCCATGGACAGAGTAGCTTGGTGGGCTACAGTCTGCAGGCTCGCAAAGAACCTGGACATGACTAAGCACATAAGCATGCATTCCTTAAGAGGGATTCATTATCTCTTTACTGTAAACATACTTAACTTGTTTATAGACTTAATAACCCTTTCAACTGGAGGGAACTTCAATTTAAATGTATAATATGGTTGTAGTCTTTTATGTACACAGTATAGACTGTTGTGAGTCCTACTATAATCATAAGCTATAGTCATTTAGACATTTAGACTACTTTTCTAAAGCTTAAAAAGTAGTTTCACTCAAATTATGATGGAGGTTTGCAGTGGTTTTGTCTTTGCCCTTTCAACACACTGTTCTTGATGCGGGATGTTTTCAGCAGCAATGCCATTACTAATCTACATTTTGTACCATTAAAAAAACGCAATTTTTTCTGGACCTATAGCTACATGAGACATTATCAAAGTATTTTCACAAAAGGCAGTATTGCCAGGGCCAGACATCTCTCACCTGGCTCCCAGGTGTATCTATGCCTTGGGAACTCAAGTTTCTGCAACATGAGTTTAACTGGCCTTGAGTGGGATAGAACCGGGAATGTATTTGGCATTGGAACAAGCCAAACAGGCTGGACTTCACAGAACAGACCCTCTTTTGTGTGGTGCGATCTGAGGAAACAGTCTGTTTGAATTTCCTAACTTGAGGGCAGTAATTTTTTCATCTTAACCATTAATAATTAAGATTTGTATCTTTATAGACTAGAAGGATTGGATGCCTGGAGCTATCAATAACCGCCTACAGATCACATTGTTCTTTGTATTGTCTGAGTGACTCATTGCAGTGAAATGCTGTGGGGCTGTCAGCCTCCACCAGGATCCACTGGCCTCCTCCTCACTAGCCTGGCTCCCTGAATGGGTCCCCGGCTCTCTCTCTTTAGCTGTGACAGTCTAGCTCAGGAAAGAAGTTCCATACCAGTCCTCACTTCTTACTGAGCAGAACTTTGTCCCCTGGGCAACTCCTTCCCAAATCCTTGATGCTCCGGTCTCAAAATTGCTCTCCAGGCTCCCTGGGACTTACTACTTTGTAAGAACTGGCTAGGCCCCTGAGAATGGCAGTATGTTAGAGATGCCAGAGGGTTTTCCCCCACCTCTTTCCCTCTTGGTTTGCTTTTATGACTCAGTTGTATGATTGAGTAAGGCAGGAAGATCCAGAAGGTCAAGAACATTCTGACCTCAAGTTCCACGGTCTGCCTGAGTGATTTTTGGTCTTTTTTTTTTTTGAAGTGTCATTTCTTAGCACCCTCCTGCCAAGGTGGGTGGGGTAGGAAGTTGGGAAATTTTGTCCAGCTTTGGAAGATCTATGTTCACTTTCCACATCTGGGGTCCTTGTGATAGCCAATGTGGGTTTACAGAGTGGGCTGACTCATTCAATGTCCATAATTCCTGACTTAGAAAGGCTTGTATTGTGAGCCCTGTGGGCCCGTGATATTCATGATAAAGGAAGTCATCAGGAAGGTGGGTTTCCTTTCCATCTCTTAACTTTTCCAGCTTGAGGGATATCTTCAAGATTTTAGAAGATTTGGCTTTTTTTATACATAATTTTATTTATTTATTTATGACTGTGCTGGGTTTTCATTGCTGCAAGGGCTTTTCTCTAGTTGCAGCAAGCGAGGGCTGCTCTGTAGTTGTGGTGTGTGGTATCTCATTGAGGTATCTTCTCTTGTTGCAGAGCATGGGCTTTAGGTGCATGGGCTCAGTAGTTGCAGCTCCTGGGCTTTGGAATACAGGCTCAGTAGTTGTGGCACATGGGCTTAGTTGCTTCTCAGCATGTGGGATCTTCCCGGACCAGGGATCAGACCTCTGTCCCCTGCATTGGCAGGTGGATTCTTTACCATTGAGCCACCAGGGAAGCCCAGACTTGGCTTTCTAATGCAATCAGACACCTAGGTCACAGAAACTGACTGTCAGGGAAATTTGGCACACTTGCCCTCATATCCAGGAGTTTCTGTAATTATAGCTGGGTTCTATCTACCCAACTTACTGAATCTGCAGTGCCTCACAGTATTTTCTAATTGATGATGCAAGATATCTGAATACACTAAACTTAAATCTTTGAGGAGAAAACAGGCTCATTCGGGTTTGTTCAAAGAGATACCGATTTAGCCTAAACATGCAGAAATGATGGATTCCCTAAGAGGCCGGCAAGTCTGCTGGTCAAACACCTGCTAAGTGAGATTCAGTTTTCAACACTGTCTAGGTAGACCGTGACGAGTGATTGACCTCTGTACATCTTAATGCCCTCCTCTGTGAAAGGAGGGTACTAGTACAGACTCTCCCAAGTGCCTCTGAGAGAAGTAAATGTCAGCACCTGCATACAGTAAGTGTTCTCTATGGGTTTAACACATGATTATTCAAACTGAGTTTCAAGATTCATTCACTCCAAGTATTTTTGTGCCAGGCACAATCTGAGGGGCAGGGACCCAATGGTTTGAAAGTATGTCCACCAAGAAGACACAATTTTCCTGGAAGTTGGGAAATATTGATTTTAGGATCATGGGCAAAGTTGTGGGCATCTTTTTTGCCCAATTAGTTCTGCAGGACAGTGTGTATCTTCATGGGAAACTGAATGGGGCCCTTAATGATGAAAACATTGAATTAAAGTGAGGATACCTAGGAAGAATGTACACCATAATTCCCAAGATTTTCTCAATAGGTAAGAACCAGATTATTCCTGGATTTTACTAAAAATGATCAGGTGGGTCTGATCCTGGTCTGCTCTTGCTACCTGAGTTCTGTCTCATCTCTTCACCATAGTGCTTTCTGCAAAGTTTGGTACTCAGTAAATATGGAGTATAAATTGAGTACTGAGCAGGAAGAAACCACTGGAATATGCATATGGATAGAAAGAAAGCAAATAATAAAGTGAAAATAGCAGAATATTAACAGGTGATTCTGAGTGATCTTTGAAATCATTTGAAAATATTTCCAATGAAAAGTTTTTTTAAAGATGACTAATAGAATCAGAGTTGTAGGGTATGATTAATTTTAATGGTTCTTGTTGTTTTTCTGAGCTACTCTGTACATCTAAGTATATCTTGGACTTGTTCCCATGATGGACGTTACAAGAAATACTAATTAAATTTAATAGAATTAATTATATATGATTTATAAATATTTAATAAACTAGAATTGGAAATAGCACCAGACAGAAATGTTGAAACAGACAGCCTTCTGAGATAAATTTTCTCTGCTTTCATGGATTGTATTAAGTCTGCCTGTGATAATTTCACAAGAAGGAACATTTTTGTAGCTGCTGATTCATTTCTTCTTGGCAGACAGAGCACCAACAAAGTTGAGATATTACTGTTAATCTCTTTTTATTTAGATGTGTGCTAGAATAGCACTTGAGGCAGTATGGATATAAACCAGCACTTCTGTGTTACTATGAAGGCATAATTTATTTACTAGAACCAAATTACCTTGTAGTGAGGGCCAAAAAAGTGGAATTCTCAAAGACTAAGCTGCATTCTCAGCTGACGTCTTTTTGAAGAAATTTCTGTTTCAGCTTGGAGTCTTACCAACTACAATTATTTCCCCAAATGAAATACAATATTAATTTGCTAGGGCTATTGTAACAACACCAGGGCTTCCCTGGTGGCTCAGACAGTAAAGCGTCTGCCTGCAATGTGGGAGACCTGGGTTTGATTCCTGGGTCGGGAAGATCCCCTGGAGAAGGAAATGGCAATCCACTCCAGCACTCTTGCCTGGAAAATCCCATGGACAGAGGAGCCTGATAGGCTACAGTCCATGGGGTCGCAAAGAGTCAGACACGACTGAGCGACTTCACTTTCACTTTCATTGTAACAACATCCCACAGACAGACATGTGCTATCTTCCTGTTGTGGCGTTTCCAAGTACAAGATGGTGGTAAGGAATGGCCAGGGCCCTGAGGCACTCAGGAATGGTCAGTTCCTGGCCTCTCTCCTCATTTCTCACATCTCCTTGGCTTGTGGCAGTGTAACTCCAATTTTTACATGACGTCCTTATGTGCAAACCTGTGTCCAGATTGCCCTCTTTTTGTAAGGATGCACTTGCCTTGGGTTAAAGCTCACCCTCATGCTGCTGCTGCTGCTGCTGCTAAGTCGCTTCAGTCGTGTCCGACTCTGTGCGACCCCATAGACGGCAGCCCACCAGGCTCCCCCATCCCTGGGATTCTCCAGGCAAGAACACTGGAGTGGGTTGCCATTTCCTTCTCCAATGCATGAAAGTGAAAAGTGAAAGTGAAGTCGCTCAGTTGTGTCTGACTCTTAGCGACCCCATGGACTGCAGCCTACCAGGCTCCTCCGCCCATGGGATTTTCCAGGCAAGAGTACTGGATTGGGGTGCCATTGCCATGACCTCACCCTAAAATAGGTCACACACACACACAGGTACTGGGATTAGTACATCAGTATCTTGGGGAGAGACATAATTTGACCCACAACAAAGACATTTATGCTACTGTAGATAGTTGAAGATAAAGGCTATATAGTTTTTAATTAACTCCAACTTTTTGAGAAATTTAATTCCACAGATCTGATCAAAGTAAAAGAAAATGCTCAAATAATTTCAAACTTTATATTGTATTTTATACAAATTTTATGTTTTACCCTGTGTAGATCTTAATTTAAGGAGGCTTTATTAGCATCTTAGTACATGTTGCTTGGGCTTCCCAGGTGGCAATAATAGTAAAGAATCCGCCTGCCAATGCAGGAGATGCAGGAGATGCCAGTTTGATCCCTGAGTCAGGAGGATCCCCGGAGGAGGAAATGGCAACCCCCTCCAGTACTCTTGACTGGAAAATCCCATGGACAGAGCAGCCTGGTGGGCTACAGTCTATGGGGTTGCAAACAGTCAGACACAAGTTAGTGACTGATCATGCAGGCACAAGTTGCTTATCATAAAAATTATAAAACCAATAGATCATCTGAGTTCTTTGACTCTGAGAAAGATCAGTTAAAAACCAGAAATGAATTATTTTTTGTGTTTTTTTTTTAATTGGAGGATAATTATATTGTTGTGTTGATTTCTGCCATATGAATCAGCCATATGTATGCATATACCCTTCCTTTTGAGCCTCCTTCCCATCCCACTCCTCCAGGTCATCACAGAGCACCGAATTGAGCTCCCTGTGTTAACAGCAGCTTCCCACTCGCTGTCTGTTTTACATGTGGTGCTGTGCGTATGTCAGTGCTACTCTCCCTATTCATTCAGCCCTCTCCTCCCCCTTCTTTGACCTCAGGTCTGTTCTGTACATCGGCATCTATTCCTACTCTGCAGATAGGTTCACCAGTACCATTTTTCTAGATTCCATGTATATGCAAGCTATTTTAAATAGAAGTTTTAAATGGGTGCATAATTGGACCTCCCCTAACACCACTGTGTGCTCCTAAGAGATAGAACATAATGATGCAGGAGGCCTCTGAGGTCAGAACTCCTCACTACCTCCTCTTCAGGTGAACAACTCATCCCTGAGGGGTAAGATCATGTTAGAATCCCATAAGGACACCCTGGATCCATGTCACCGGACCAATATTTTGAAAATGGAAAATTGAGTAAAAATTGAATGCGTTTCCCTAGCAGCTTGGACATGAGTGTCTGTCTTGGGTAAATTCTAAAGCAACAGTTCATACATGGGCACTGCCACTTGTGTTGTCCCCAGTAACTCATCAGAAATCATGGAGTTGATGGGCTTGGCCAGTCAGTAGTTTTAAGTGGGACCAAGGGGAGGAGAGGAGCAGATGCAGGAGGCTCTTGGTCAGAACCCACGCTCCCTTCCTGGTACCCCACTTGCTCTTTCTGGGTGGAAGAGAAAGAGTTCAAATCACAGCTAGCACCCAAGGGTTTGCCACACCCAGGCAGGTTACCATCCACTGCTCTGTGTAGAGATTTATTTGATCACTTTGTCAGAATTCAAGTCAATGTAGAATAAGTTATGAAAATCTTAAGGACTAGGGGAACCCATTCCAGGGTGAACCTTCTTCTCTTGGGTGTCTCTCACTATCAAGTTTCTGTGGAGTGGAATTGGTTCAGTTCAGTTCAGTTGCTCAGTCGTGTCCAACTCTTTGTGACCCCATAGACTACAGCACGCCAGGCTTCTCTGTCCATCACCAACTCCTGGAGCTTGCTCAAAATTATGTCCATCAAGTCGGTGATACCATCTAACCATCTCATCCTCTGTCCTTTTCCTCCTGCCTCAGTCTTTCCCAGCATCAGGGTCTTTTCTAATGAGTCAGTTCTTCACATCAGGTGGCCAAAGTATTGGAGCTTCAGCTTCAGTATCAGTCCTTCCAATGAATATTCAGGACTGATTTCCTTTAGGATGGACTGGTTGGATCCCCTTGCAGTCCAAGGGACTCTGAAGAGTCTTCTCCAATACCAGAGTTAAAGTAGCACTAAAATACTAGCCCTTGGCCTCAAACAACTAAAGACCTTAGAAAAACTTTCTCTGCAGTTGGCTTGAATTGAATCATTTTCCAGAGATTTGTGCTTGCCATGGCCTCTTTCTTGGAGTCTCTACTTTCGTAAGTTACTGCATTTTTTTTAACCATCTCCTTGGCCACTGTTGTCAGGCAAGCAGCAAGGAAACTTGATTGTCAAAGTTCAGGAATGTGAGCTGAACTTTGAAAGACCTCAATAACACCAGTGCCCTGCAGAGGGTGAGCATTTTTCTTCAAATGCTGTGGATGACAAAAATTTGTAATTCTCACAGATAGCTGGTTTCTTGTGCAGAGGGGAGAGACTTGATGCTAGTGGAGAAGGCAGCAGTAGTGACAGTGGTTAGGACGGGATGGTAGGGACAGAGGGAGACACACAAAGAATCCAGAAATAGACCCACCTCAAATCGGAGAAGGCAATGGCACCCCACTCCAGCACTCTTGCCTGGAAAATCCCATGGACGGAGGAGCCTGGTGGGCTGCAGTCCATGGGGTCGCTAAGAGTCGGACACGACTGAGCGACTTCACTTTCACTTTTCACTTTCATGCACTGGAGAAGGAAATGGCAACCCACTCCAGTGCTCTTGCCTGGAGAATCCCAGGGACGGGAGAGCCTGGTGGGCTGACATCTATGGGGTCGCACAGAGTCAGACACGACTGAAGCGACTTGCAGCGGCAGCAGCAGCAAATAGGCCAAGCTGATTTTTAACAAAGGTGTAATAGTAACTCAGTGGAGAAAGAGTAGCCTTTTCAACAATGATACTGGCACAA
This sequence comes from Bos grunniens, assembly GCF_055505025.1. Lineage (NCBI taxonomy): Eukaryota > Metazoa > Chordata > Mammalia > Artiodactyla > Bovidae > Bos > Bos grunniens. The sequence goes on along the minus strand of NC_141168.1, from coordinate 45,608,486 downwards.
TTAGACATCCAGAAGAAAAAGAAAAAGAAAGAAAGAACTTCAGCCTACACTTCACACCTTATATAAAAATTAATTGAATGGATCATGGACTTAAAAAATGTAAAATGATAACATTTTTGAAAAAAAGAAAAACCAAAGGAAAAAATTAGCATGATCTATAAAAGAAAAAATGGTTAAGTTGAATCTCATAAAAATTTAAAACTTTTGTGCTGCAAATGACCCTACTAAAAGGTTGAAAGTACAGTCTACAGTCTGAAAAGAAACACTTGCCAACTACATATTCAACAAAGAACTAGTGTTTAACATGTATAAAGAACTCTCAGAATTCAACAGTAAAAATACAAATAATCCAGTTAGAAACTGGACCTCAAAATGAAAATAGACATTTCACTGAAGAGAATGTGAAGAACAAATAAACACATGAAAGGATGTATGTGAACATCACTAGCAATCTAGGGAAACGCAAGGTAAGACCACAGTGATATATCACTACACACTTAGAGAACTAGCTGAGCTAAAACAGTGTCACCAAATGCCAGCAAGGGTGCAGAGACTAGATCACTCATCCCCCGCTGGTGAGGATGTAAAACAGTACGGCAACTCTGAGAAATGGTTTGACAATTTTTTATAAAATGAAACAGGAAAATATATGTCTCAGAAATGATACCTTTGATCACTTATCCCAGTGAAATGGAGACATGTTCATACCAAAACCTGTGCATGAATGTTCCTAGCAGCTTTATCTGTAATACTCCTAAACTGGAAACCTCCCCAGTATCTTTACTGATTGAACAGTTAAACAAACTGCAGAACCTTCACACCATAGAACACTATGCAGGACTATTGGTACAGGGAATAACCGGGGTGAGTCTCTAGAGAGAGATGCTGAGGGCAAAAGTCTAGCTCAAAAGGTTATTACATACCATATGATGGTATTTATAGAACATTTTTGAAATGACAAAATTATAGAGATGGAGAGATTAGTGGAGGAGCTAATTAGGAGGTTAGAGTGCAGCTATAATAGGGCAGCAGGAGGGATCTTTGTGATGGAACATTCTGGATCTTGGCCATATCAAAGATTGAGATATTGTCTTGTAGTTGTTGTGCAAGATGTTACCACTGAAGAAATCTGGGTAAAGGGTATGTGGTATATACTTTTTAAAAACTCCAGTTATCTTGAAGTAAAAATTTTAATTTAAAAATAATTTAAGGTTGTTTTGGGACTTCTCACGTGGTGCTAGTGGTTAAGTACCCACCTGCCAATCCAGGAGAAGCAGTTCGATCCCTGGGTTGGGAAGGTCCCCTGAAGGAGGGCGTGGCAACCCACTCTAGTATTCTTGCTTGAGAAATCCCACAGACAGGGGATCCTGGCAGGCTACAGTCCATGGGGTTGCAAAGAGTCAGACACGACTGAAGTGACTTAGCACACAGCATGCACGTAAGGTTGTTGTAACATGCAAAATTAAAAGTGTGAGCTACTTCCTCACACCTCCTTTTTCTAACCAGGCCCATGGTATCCTTTTCCCCAATTATCTTTTAAGGATAAAAGTTCCAGAGCAGGAAAGCATCTAAGATCCTCTAGGGGGTGGACATCTTGAATTGTTCTGATTTTCTCCCTAACGAGATCCAGCCCTGTCTTGGGCCCGACACCATCTGTTTCTACTTTCTTGTGTACCAAGACCCAGATGGGGGAGATTCTGTACCATAGTAGATCCTGTAGAGTAATTCTTGGAAGCTTAAAAATTCTGTATTTATCTGGGATCAAGGTAATATGTTTGTGTCAATAACCAAACATCTCCAGAGAGAATACCAGCAGGAAATGGGGGTGGAAGAAAGATCAGAAAATCAAGCCAAGTGGGAGAGATTCAGAAGCTCTGCCAGAGGCAAGGACCACCCTCTTGACATTATATCCCAGCTATCTGGCAATTCGTTCCTTTAAACATCATCAGTTAGGCATATTTTAGCCACGAAAGGCTCACCATCATTTGAACAGCAGCATATCCCAGTCTGAAATTGACCAAGGAAATGGAGTCTGCCAGGGACCAAGGAATCATGCTGTTCATGTGTACCACTTATAATCTGACCTCTTGACAGGGTTGGCCGATGAAATGTTTAGTTCCCTGACTTACTGGCAGGACATCTGCAGTCAGCAGTGTCTAATTTCTTCTCCCTCTGGATCCAGGTTTGCTGCCCTAGCCTAAAAAATAAATGGAAAATTTTGTGTGCTGAGCAGGGCTAATTCTGGCATTCTTGAGACCAGAAAACTTATTGAATTGAGGTAAGGCTATGAAAGAATGTATTTCCAGGACTATTGAGATTCTCTCTGTACAGGACAAAAAATCTTAAGTTAGTTACAAATATAACAACCTGTTAGCTCAGTCGGGCGCTTCCCTGGTGGCTCATTGGTAAAGAATCAGACTATCAATGCAGGAGATTCAAGTTTGATCCCTGGGTCAGGAAGATCCCCTCAAGAAGGAAATGGCAACCCACTCCAGTATTCTTGCCTAGGAAATCCCATGGACAGAGGAGCCTGGTAGGCTACAGTCCATGGGGTCATAAGAGTTGGACACAACTTAATGACTAAACAACAACAACAACATAATTCAGTCTCATTTTTGAAAAAGATATCATCACAAGTGTTTATTCCATGGGCAAAATCCCTTCCAAAATAAACAGTCGGAGAAGGCAATGGCACCCCACTCCAGTACTCTTGCCTGGAAAATCCCATGGATGGAGCAGCCTGGTAGGCTGCAGTCCATGGGGTCGCTAAGAGTTGGACACGACTGAGCGACTTCACTTTCACTTTTCACTTTCATGCATTGGAGAAGGAAATGGCAACCCACTCCAGTATTCTTGCCTGGAGAATCCCAGGGACGGGGGAGCCTAGTGGGCTTCCGTCTATGGGGTCACACAGAGTCGGACACGACTGAAGCGACTTAGCAGCAGCAGCAGCAGCTTTGCATTTCAAGTAGATCTGGTTCAAGAACAGAGTTGCCACTGAAGTTAGGAGGAGGTCTAGGTCCCAGCCTCCATAACATGCCATGTCAAGGAAGACAGTCACATATGACAGCCTGTATAACCATGCCTCTGCCTCCACCGTCCCTATGTTACATCATCCTCCATGGTCCCCACGTGAGTGTCCCCATCCCCATCATCCTCACAGGATGTTGCCCACCCCGTCCCATACAACCATGTCCCTTCTCAATATCCTCATTTGACTTTTCTTTGAGTTGCTTCACCTGCTTGGTGTGACCATTTTTGATTCTCCTTTTTGTATTCCTTGTGTCTCCCAGAATGATAAACAAGAGTCCAGGAATGGGATGATTAGAAAAAACGACGTTCTGTGCTGGTTATTTGTTGTGGCCTTTTTTTTTTCCTAAACAAAAACTTGAAAGATCAGATAGAATGCATTTTGTATATAAAAGTTGGATAACTATTGCTGAATTGCCCTCCATAAAGATTTTTCCAATTTATTTTCCCACCAGCAGTGAGAAAGTTTCCCCTTCTTTTCAATGGTGATCTGTATTGGGGATTATCTTCTATATCTTGTTCAGTCTTACGCGATAACTAGTAGCTCATTGCTGGAATTCACATTGCTTTGATTATTAGTGACGTTTAACATTTTTTAATTTTTGTTTTGTTGACTTTTTTTTTTTTTAGTATCTTGCTTGTTCATGTATTTGCAATATTTGCCTTTTGGTCTGATTTTAAGAGATCTTTAATAGGTGTATTAAGCTGCTAAGGAGCTTCCCCCATGGCTCAGTGGGCAAAGAATCCACCTGCAACGCAGGAGATACAGGAAATGCAGATTCGATCCTGGATCCAGAAGATCCCCTGGAGGAGGGCATGGCAACCCACTCCAGTATTCTTGCCTAGAGAATCCTATGGACAGAGGAGCCTGGCACACTCAGTCCATAGGGTTGCAAAGAGTCAGACTCCCCTGAAGCAACTGAGCACCCAGAGCCTGCTAGGGCTGCTATCACTAAGTACAGCAGATAGGGTGCCTTCAATGACAGAAGTTTATTTTCTCACAGTGCTGGAGGCTAGAAGTCAGAGATCAAGGTGTCAGCAGGGTTAGTTTCTCCTGAGGCCTCTCTCCTTGGTTTGTAGACAGCTGTCTTCTCCCTGCATCCTCATGTCATCTTCCCTCTGTGTGTGTCTGAGTCCTGATCTCTTCATGTAAGAACATCAAAACCAATACAATATTGTAAAGTTTAAAAAAAAAAAAAAAAGAACATCAGTGAGACTGAATTAGGGTCCCAGCCAGATGACCTCATTTTACCTTAATCCCCAACATACAAATCCTGAGCCCATGTCTGTCAGAATTTTAAGTATTCTATCTGGTCCATTTTTTGCCTTCTAAATTTATTTCTGTTGATAGCTAATACTAAGAAACTATTGCTTGCCACATGCCAGGCACTAAATTATTTACAAATATTAAGTAGTTAATCATCACACAGCCATGTGAAGTAGGTTTTATTATTAACTTGTCCTGGGTCACACAACTAGGAGGTGGTGAAGCTAATATGTTTACCTGGGCAGTGTTTAACCAATATGCAATTCTGCCTCCCAGGGGAGAACCTTAGCCATCCAGAGGTCTCAAACTTGCTTCCCTTGGGGGTTGTACTTTACGGAGCCTTTTCATCCCAATAGCATGACACTGATTTATTTTTCCTTCTTCTATTTATATCATGTTGATTTAGAATTTATTTAGGTCCAAGAATTTTTTTTTTTTCTCATTAGCCATCAGTCATTGAGGACTTATGATTGCCTGGTGCTGTGCTAGGGTACTTACAAACACAAATTTACTTAAGCCATACAATAACCAATTTTAGCAAACCTCCTGGTTGTACACATGAGAAAACCTTAGTTTCCAGGAAGTTGTTAATTGTTCCAGTTCACATAACAAATCAATGGGAAACTGGGGTTAAAATCAAGGTTTATCAGTCACCAGACTGTTACTCAGAGTCACCATTTCGTTACTCAAAATCACCATTCTGACAGTGGAGATAGGATTCCAACTCTACAGCTTTCCCAAGTGCTTCATTTGCCAGTTGTCCTTGAGCTATGTGTTGTTATATTTGTTTATTAGTTTTACTGAATTGGCCTAAGTATCAAAAGACCAAATTTTATTTTGTGGAATTTCTAGTCTATCCATTCTATTTCTGCAAGAGATCACTTAAATAGAATAAATGCAATTCAGTGGACCAGAATAGAATTCTGATATTTAAAGAAGTTTTTTTTTTCTTTTAAATAAAGTCCTCATTTTGTAAAGTTAAAAATTGAATCTTGCAAAATTAATAACTCATCTTTCCAAGTTAATAATTCCATGAAAAATGGTTATCAAACTAAACCTTTGAAGTCAGCTGGGCTGCTGTTTTAAATCCATTAAAAAACTTATACACTCAGAGAAGAATTTACTAAGATTATGGAATTTAGAGTGTGTGCTACTATTTTTGAATTCAAAATATTTTCAAAATGCTGGGTTTGGGTGGCAGCAGATGGATTGTGTGGGACATGCCCCTGGCATCCTGGGAAACACATTCCATGCTGTGCGTCCAGGGAGACCAGGCTGCAGACTGGGAAAGGCTGGAGTCAGGCAGAGCTGGGAGACCTTCAGTGTTGTCACTTATCGCACAGAACCCTGGGCAAGGCGCATAAGCTCGTTACAGCACAATTACCTTATGGGCAAAATGGGAGGAAAGTGAAACCTGCCTCAAAGAATTTTATGAGAATCCTTGATAATGCATGTAAAGCATGTAGCACAGTGCCCGGTGGCAAATGGCAGTTCTGCTGTTGATCTGATTGAAGCTCTTTTGTTATTCTCTGTGTGCATTTACATGTTTGAGAATCGGAGGTCTCCTCCAATAAAATTCATGATTGATTGTTGTTGTTCAGTTGCCAAGTTGTCCCATTTTTACATGTATGAACTATGAAAGGGTATCCAGATGTGGGAGACCCCTGCATAACCTGTGTTGTCTGGCGTGTGGCAGGTAAGAAGTCTGCCAGTCACTGGAGAACACACCTCCCTCTGCCGGTGAAGTCTTAAGATTCCCTGAAATATATCTTCACCGAATGAGGCTTTGTTTCATTCCATGGGTAGGAGTTGATAGACTTTCTTCACTGATTCATTCATTCCAAAACTATTTGTTGAGCCCCACTGTGTGCAGACATCTGTGAAAGACACAAGCATGATAAGACACATGACCACTTTTCAAAGATACCTATTCTAGCAGGGGAAGCAAGAAACCCACAGACACCTTCTGGATGAGGCAGGGCAGGCCCAGACAAGATAGACAGACTGTCGCCCTGGCCGCAATGTGTGTGGCCCAGGGTAGTGCAGATAAGCGTGCTCTGGAGGTGCACTGCTGGCTCTTCCTCGATGCTCTGCATAGCATGGAAGAGGAGGGTGATATATGTGTGGGCATTGAGGTGGTCTTAAAATTAAGAATGCTCCACTTTGATTTCTGGTTACCTAAGCCCACAATGGTGCGACAGTAGAAAAGATAACAGTGCCATGTGTGGAAGCTTTTTCTCGACAAGGCCCCTGCTAGGCACTTTTTGTGAGTACATTAATCTCTTATTGCTGCTGTAACAAATCACTACAAACTAAGTAGCTTAAAAAGACAAATTTATTATCTCACAGTTCTGAAGGCCAGAAGTCTGAAAGGGGTCTCACTAGGCAGAAATTCAAAGTGTTGTCAGAGCCCCTGGGCAAGTGCACATGGGAGAAAGATCTGTTTGGGAAAATTTATCAGGAACTAATCACTGGGGAAGATGGAAAAGGAGCTTCCCAGCACAATCTTGAGAGGCATCCATGTTATTGCACCAACAAGCTATATCTACCCCTACTGGTCACAGTGGTTTTTAGTGATGGTTGTAAATAAGTGGTTGAGCTGGCAGTTTTAGAACTGTGGAATAGGGCACGTTTTTGGCAGGTAGCATTGCATAGGGGTGGAAGGTGCAGAGGCTGTGGGGTCAGAGGCCAAGTTCAGAGCCTTTCCTCCCCATCGTGTCCGTTTTGAACAACTCCAAGTTTCTAGGAGATGTGATTTCCTCGTTCATAAAATGTGGACACCTCTCCCACTTCCCCTGCTGGCAGAGGAAGCTGAACCCATTGTTTTTGTTGAATTTCTGGCTCACAGTTGGCCCTAGAGAAGTGTGAGCTGGTCTGCAACTTCTCTGTAGGACAAACACAATGAAAATGTTCTCACAGGGTGCTGGAGAAGGATTCATGACGTTGTTGGTAGAGTAGTGATTTGATGCCGATGAAACGCTGCAAATGCAACTGTTGTGTTTTTCCACAAAGCTGGTGTGGTCCCAAGGCTCCTTGCTGTTCAGAGCCAGCTGGGAGGGCAGGGGAGTGGCCTCAGTGCCAGACACACAGACCCTCTGAAGTTCTCTCTGTCACCCGGCCCCTCTGAAAGTGCTATTCCCACAGGCGTTTCCCTACTTCTCTGAGAAACAGTGTTCTTTTCCTCAAAAGAGCCTTTCATTTCATCCCATCCTGAATATCTAATTATTTTCTCACTGAACTCCCAGCTATGGGGGCCCAGCCGGGGTATTGCTTGGCAAAGCTAATTGGTTTCTTTCACCTCCAGGCTTAACATGCACCCTGACAGCCATTGTCCCTTAACCCGGGGTCCTTTTCCATGTCACAGGCTGGGACCCTCACAGCAGTGTCAGCAGTTGGCCAGAAGGGAATAGGGAAACGTGGCATTTTCTTTGAATCTGACAGTGTAGTCACATGTGAGAAAACTGGAAAAACAGCTTACAGGTTTAATTTTTGTTTTTATTGAAATGCTTTTAAGTGAAGTGGGTCAGACAAAGACAAATACTGTATGATTACACTTCTATGTGGAGTCTTTAAGAAAGAAATTATAGCGAACAGACTGGTGGTTGCCAGAGACAGGGAATAGGGGAGGGGGTAGTCAAAATGGGTGAAGGGTCAAAAACTACAAATTTACAGTTATTAAATATGTCAGTCATGGGAATATAATGTTCAGCATAGTGACATTAACAATACTTATTGTAAATTTGAAAGTTGCTAAGAGATCTTAAAAATTCTCATCATAGAAAAAAATTGTGTGAGGTGATGGATGTTAAATAGACATTGTGATGACCATTTTGCAATATATACAAATATCAAATATTATGTCATACACCTGAAACTAATATAATGTTTCATGTCCATTATATCTCAACAAATTAACTTCAATCATAGAAAAAAATGTCAACACTTAATATTGCTAAAGGGAGTGAGTTCTGTTTTTTCTTTTCTATTTATACTTGCTTCTCTCCATAAAAAGAAATGTTGAGACGGTGTATAAAGAAAACTATAAGCAGTATAAGGTAATTAAGAAACTAGATTTGGAAATAAAAAATCATAGAGGAGAAAGCAAATGACATCCAGGAGGAAAATAAATCACTGAAATCCAGCTGCTTGTGGCCATGATGAAAGGAAACTCTGTTGGAATATCCTTCAGCAGGAAACACTTCTCCGGCACTGATTTGAAAGAAGTTCCCTGGGTGGAAGCTTGTGGAAGCAGCTCTGAGCACACATGGAGCGTCACTTGACTTGCCCTGTCAGCTGCAGCTGACTGTGGGCAGCACGTGCTTTCTTGGCTTCAGTGCCTGCATGGCTTCCTGGGGTGCCCCCCAAGTGACAGAGAGGGGCCTCATGTGCCAAACATTTGGATAGGTGTTCTTGCTCTTTTATTCATAATGACACGGGGCATGTGGGTCCTTGGGTGCATCCACCTCTGTTCCAGACACAGGGCACTGACAGAAGACAAGCGCAAGCTGAGTGAACCAAATGGGCAGGACCAGCTGGGGTTCTGAAGGGCAGAAGAAGAGCAGACTTGCTGGGCATCTGGTCCTGGAGCAAGCCAGCTCCCATAGGACACTAGACAGAGTGCAATCTGAGAGATGGAGCCTGAAGCCCCACAGCTCCAGCCCGCTCCAGGAAGGAGGCAGAATGAAGCAGTACATTCGTGGGGGCCTACGGAGGACAGGGGCTGCACCACAGAGATCCATGCTTACGAAGAGGCTGAGTCTCAGATCCCTGCGGTGCCTCTGAGTGCAGCACCCCCCAAAGCAGCAAGCAAAAAGCTGGTTCTGCCTTGCCTGCTGCTGCTGCTAAGTCGGTTCAGTCGTGTCCGATTCTGTGACCCCACAGACAGCAGCCCACCAGGCTCCTCCATCCCTGGGATTCTCCAGGCAAGAACACTGGAGTGGGTTGCCATTTCCTTCTCCAATGCATGAAAGGGAAAAGGGAAAGTGACATGATTCTTAGCGACCCTATGGACTGTAGCCTACTAGACTCTTCCGTCCATGGGATTTTCCAGGCAAGAGTACTGGAGTGAGGTTCCAGTGCCTTCTCCGGGAACCCCAAAATCACCAGAAAGAGAGGTAGCTAAGAGAAAGGAAGAATAAACAAAACAAAATATCAACACAAAAACTTCCCATTCATAATCAGATGGTATTAAAAATTCAAAGCACCTGAAGCCATCTGCAGCTAAAGAAAGGGAATAAAATCAACATTCAACACAATAATTCATATATGTAAATATAAAACATGTTTGAAAAATAAGGAATTATGAAATACAACTGTCATATATAAATCAAATACAAATGATTAAAAGCTTAGACATTTAAGAAATTAAAAGTATAGCACTGACAGTAAAATTAAAAAACAGAAAGTTAAACTCTAGACTAGATACAGTTGAAGACAAAATGGTGAATCGAATGCTATCATTTTTCCAGGATCTAGCAGATTTAGCAAAGAGATTAAAACATATCAACAAGAGGTCCCAGGGATAGATTGTAGATTTCCCCCCACCAAAAAAGGGAATGGAGAAAATGGAAGTAAATCTACCTTGAAGATGAAACAACTGAGAATTTTAAGCACTGAAGAAATTCACAGGCCCTCAGATCGAAAGTGGGTGTTGTAAGCATCAAGCAGCCTGAATGACAGGGAGTCCACATGGTGAAACCTGGTACAGAAGCTCCATGTGTCACGGGTAAAGAGAAATGCTAAAAGCTACTGGAGAGATGAGGAAAGACAATGTACAACAGATGTCAACCAGACAACAGAGGACTTCTCATCAGGAAAAATAGAGGCCAGAGGCACTGGCGTGATATTTTCAAAGTCCCAAGGGAAAATTTTGTATACCTAGGATCCTATGCCACGTAAGCTAGCATCTAGGATGCAGTCAAGAAGAAGACATTTCAGAAATATGAGAACTATTCCAGTTTCCTACTCATAGACACACACTAAGAGAATCATGAAAAGTTGTAGATCAGCGAGAAAAAAAGTGAATCCAGACAGAAGCCATGGTATACAAGACCAAGGGTGAGGTCGGAACTTGATAGATTATATCAAAAATTAAATTGCTTATTGATTATACTTTTACAAGTATATGTTAACTATATACAATTATAGGTATATGTTGCTTCTTGACTTGCATACAGGTTTCTCAGGAGACAGATAAGGTGGTTTGGTATTCCCATCACTTTTTAAGGATTTCCACAATTTGCTGTGATCCACACAGTCAAAGGTGTTCAACCCAATTGCTCAGTCGTGTCTGACTCTTTGTGACTCCATGGACTGCAAAAGTAGGAAGTCAAGAAACACCTGGAGTAACAGGCAAATTTGGCCTTGGAGTACAGAATGAAGCAGTGCAAAGGCTAATAGAGTTCTGCCAAGAGAACACACTGGTCATAGCAAACACCCTCATCCAACAACACAGGAGAAGACTCTACACATGGACATCACCAGATGGTCAATACCAAAATCAGATTGATTATATTCTTTGCAGTCAAAGATGGAGAAGCTCTATACAGTCAGCAAAAACAAGACCAGGAGCTGACTGTGGCTCAGATCATGAACTCCTTATTGACAAATTCAGACTGAAATTGAAGAAAGTGGGGAAAACCACTAGACCATTCAGGTATGACCTAAATCAAATCCCTTATGACTATACAGTGGAAGTGAGAAATAGATTTAAGGGACTAGATAGACACAGTGCTTGATGAACTATGGACGAAGGTTTGTGACATTGTACAGGAGACAGGGATCAAGACCCTCCCCAAGAAAAAGAAATGCAAAAAAGCAAAATGGCTGTCTGAGGAGGCCTTACAAATAGCTGTGAAAAGAAGAGAAGCAAAAAGCAAAGGAGAAAAGGAAAGATATAAGCATCTGAATGCAGAGTTCCAAAGAATAGCAAGGATAAGAAAGCCTTCTTCAGCGATCAATGCAAAGAAATAGAGGAAAACAATAGAATGGGAAAGACTAGAGATCTCTTCAAGAGAATTAGAGATACCAAGGGAACATTTCATGCAAAGATGGGCTCGATAAAAGACAGAAATGGTATGGACCTAACAGAAGCAGAATATATTAAGAAGAGGTGGCAAGAATACACAGAAGAACTATACAAAAAAGATCTTCATGACCCAGATAATCATGAAGGTGTGATCACTCCCACTCACCTAGAGCCAGACATCCTGGAATGTGAAGTCAGATGGGCCTTAGGAAGCATCACTACGAACAAAGCTAGTGGAGGCAATGGAATTCCAGTTGAGCTATTTCAAATTCTAAAAGATGATGCTGTGAAAGTGCTGCATTCAATATGTCAGCAAATTTGGAAGACTTAACATTGGCCACAGGACTGGAAAAGGTCAGTTTTCATTCCAATCCCAAAGAAAGGTAATGCCAAAGAATGCTCAAACTACTGCACAATTGCACTCATCTCACACACTAGTAAAGTAATGCTCAAAATTCTCCAAGCCAGGCTTCAGCAATATGTGAATTGTGAACTTCCAGATTTTCAAGCTGGTTTTAGAAAAGGCAGAGGAACCAGAGATCAAATTGCCAACATCCGCTGGATCATGGAAAAAGCAAGAGAGTTCCGGAAAAGCATCTATTTCTGCTCTATTTGACTATGCCAAAGCCTTTGACTGTGTGGATCACAATAAACTGTGGAAAATTCTGAAAGAGATGGGAATACCAGAACACCTGATCTGCCTCTTGAGAAATCTGTATGCAGGTCAGGAAGCAACAGTTAGAACTGGACATGGAACAACAGACTGGTTCCAAATAGGAAAAGGAGTTCATCAAGGCTGTATATTGTCACCCTGCTTATTTAACTTCTATGCAGAGTACATCATGAGAAATGCTGGGCTAGAGGAAGCACAAGCTGGAATCAAGATTGCTGGGAGAAATATCAATAACCTCAGATATGGAAATGACACCACCTTTATGGCAGAAAGTGAAGAGGAACTAAAGAGCCTCTTGATGAAAGTGAAAGAAGAGAGTGAAAACGTTGGCTTAAAGCTCAGCATTCAGAAAACGAAGATCATGGCATCTGGTCCCATCACTTCATGGCAAATAGATGGGGAAACAGTGGAAACCGTGGCTGACTTTTATTTTTCTGGGCTTCAAAATCACTGTGGATGGTGATTGCAGCCATGAAATTAAAAGACGCTTGCTCCTTGGAAGGAAAGTTATCACCAACCTAGACAGCATATTAGAAAGCAGAGACATCACTTTGCTGAGAAAGGTCCATATAGTCAAAGCTATGGTTTTTCCAGTAATTAAGTGTGGATGTGAGAGTTGGATCGTAAAGAAGACTGAGCACTGAAGAGTTGGTGCTTTTGAATTGTGGTGCTGGAGAAGACTCTTGGGAGTCCTTTGGACAGCAAGGAGTCAAACCCGTCAATCCTAAAGGAAATCAACCCTGAATATTCGTTGAAAGGATTGATGTTGAGGCTGAAGCTCCATTACTTTGGCCACCTGATGTGAAGAACTGACTTTTGCAAAAGACCTAGATACTGGAAAAGATTAAGGGCAGGAGGAGAAGGGGGCAACAGAGGATGAGAAAGTTGGATAGAATAACTGATTTGATGGACATGAGTCTGAGACAGGGAAGCCTGGCGTGCTGCAGTCCATGAGGTCGCAAAGAGTCAAACATGACTCAGTGACTGAACAGCAACAAAACAAGAAGTATATGTTAATTGCCAAAACAATCCTTAGGGGAAAAAAGACAAAGCAGGAGGAATAATCCTCCAAGACTTCAGACAATACTACAAGCTACAGTAACCAAAATACAGTGGTACTGGCACAAAAATAGACATATGGATCAATGGAACAGAATAGAGAGCCCAGAAATAAACCCACAGACCAATGGACAATTAATCTTCCACAAAGGAGGCAAGAATATACAATGGGAAAAAGACAGTCTCTTCAGCAAGTGGTGTTGGAAAAGCTGGACAGCTACATGTGAATCAATGAAGTGAGAACACACCTTCACACCATATACAAACACAACCAAAAGTGACTTAAAGACGAATACAAGACTTGACACAAAGACTCCTAAAGGGGGACAGAGGCAAAACCTTCTCTGACATAAATCGTACCAATGTTTTCTTAGGTCAGTCTCTCAAAGCAACAGAAATATAAGCAAAAACCAAAAGGGGGACCAAATCAAACTTACAAGCTTTTGCACAGCAAGGAAACCATAAACAGAATGGAAAGGCAGTCTCTGGACAGGGAGAAAATATTTGCAAATTAAGCAACTGGCATGGGCTTAATTTCCAAAATATACACACAGCTCTTAAAACTCAATTTAAAAAACCCAAACAACTCAATCAGAAAATGGTCAGAAGACCTACATAGATATTTCTCCAAAGAAGACGTACAGATGGCCAATAGGCACATGAAAAGATGCTTGACATCACTAATTATTTGAGAAATTCAAATCAAAACTACAATGAGGTTATCACCTTGCGCTAGTCAGAATGGCCATCATTAAGAAGTCTGTAAATAGCAAATGCTAGAGAAGCTGTGGAAAAAAGGGAACCCTCTTACACTGTTGGTGCAAATGTAAGTTGGTAAAGTCATAATGAAAACAATATAGAGATTCCTCAAAAACTAAAAATAGAGTTGCCATATGATTCAGAAATCTCACTCCTGGGCATATACCCAGACAAAACTATAATTTGAAAACATACATGCTCCCCAGTGTTCATCACATCACTATTTACAGCAGCCAAGACATGGAAACAACATAAATGTCCACTGACAGATGAATGGATAAAGAAGATGTGGTACACAGGCACACACATATGTGCTAAGTTGCTTCAGTCATATTCAACTCTTTGTGATCCTTTTGACTGTAGCCCGCCAAGTTCCTCTGTCCATGGGATTCTCCAGGCAAAAATACTGGAGTGAGTTGCCATGCCCTCCTCCAGGGGAGCTTCCAGATCCAAGGATCAAACCCGTGACTTTTGCTTCTCCTGCCTTGGCAGGAGGATTCTTTACTGCTGAGCCTCCAGGGAAGCCCACACCTACAATTAAAAATGCAAAAGAAAGATCCTATACCCTGTGTGTGTATGAGCCATGAGTATTCCCAAATGATGAATATAAGAAAATAAATACATGCCCTTTAGTTTTAAAAATTACTAAATGTTATTGAAAGACATAAAGAAAGCCTGAGTAAATGAGGATATTCACCTCAAATTAATGTATAAATACAGTGAATTTCCAATCAAAATTCAAATATGATTTTATATGGAACTTGACATTTGGCTATAAGACTGGAATGGAAAAATGAAGGCCAATAATAGCTAAGGCAAATTTTATAAAGGTAATAAAGTGGAAGGACTTAAATCTCAATTCAGTATGACTATTACCAAGAACTGATTTGGTTTTCCAAGTTGGAACCTTTACTCCTTTATTCATTCATTCAGTTATCATATGTGTTTAATGCTTTACTCTGCACCATGCTCTGTTACTGGCTTTCGAAATAGATGAGTGGGACTTCCCTGGTGCTACACTGATAAGACTCCACCTGCCAGTGCAGGGGACATGGGTTCCATCCCTGGTCTGGGAAAATTCCACATCCTGAGGAGCCATTAAACACAGGTGCCACAACTACTGAGCCTGTGTTCTGGAGCCAGCAAGTCACAGCTGTGGAAGCCTCTGTTCTTAGAACTGTGTTCTGCGACAAGAGAAGACACTGTACTGAGGAGCCACGCACCACAACTAGGGAGTAGTCCTTGCTCTCCGCAACTAGAGAAAGCCCACATGCAGCAGCAAAGGCCTAACAGTGCAGAGCAAGTACTAGAAATAAACTTTCAAAAATAAATAATTAAAAAAAGAAATAGATGGGTGAGGAAAGCTAACAAAATTCGTTCCCCCAGGGCACTTACTTTCTAATAAGTGGAACATGCAATAAATGGAACATATACTATGACATTAAGTAGTGGCAAATGTTATGAAGAAAATTAAGTAAGTGGATATAAAAGGTTCTATTTTAGTAGAGTATGAATAGGGAAGGCCCTCTTTGATAAAGGGATATTTGATCAGAAGTCTGAAAGAGGTTAAAGCAAGCCAGACAGTTATCTGGGAAAGAGAAATGGCAGGAAGAAGTGCAAAGGCCTTGAGGTAGGAACAGAATCAGCGTGTGAGGAATAGCAAGCCTGTGTCTGCAGCACAGTAAGCAAGAAAGACAGAGAATCAGCGGACCCTGAGAGACAGAGAGGGAGAGGAGGAAATGAGGTGTGGCAAGCAGCCAGCAACCAGGTTTCTTGAGAACATAGTGTAACTGAGAATTTTATTCTGAATTTGAGTAAGGAATAGCATAATCAAAAATATGTCTTTAAAAACATGACTGTGCTGTGGTCTAGACAAGAAGCTGTAGGGAAGCAAGATATGGAGGAAGAGGACTAATAATTAAGGAGGCCACAGAGTAATCCAAGCAAAAGTTGAGGGTGGTGTGGTGCTGAGCGGCAGTGGTGCTGGGGATGAGAAATGGCCAGCTGGGGAGGTCTGCTTAAGGCAGAGCTGTCAGGATTTGCTGATGGATTGGATATCAGCTACAAGAGTCTGAAAGCTCCATGGTTTTTAGCCTGAACAAATGTTGAGCATGATGGAATGGATATTTTACCTGTCCATGGGGAATCCACTAAATGGTGATCAGATAGTTATTTGTCCACATATGAAAGTAAATTAGATTCAACATCTCACACTACATAGAAGATTAAATTCCCCATGTGCTTAAGACCTAGATGAAATAACAAAACTTTAATGTTTTTAAAAGAAAAAGAGGAAAAATATTATGGCTTTATAGTAGGAAAATATTTATTAACGTACAAAAACAAAATTTTAAAAATTAAACATAGATTTTTATTATTTAAAACTGTTTAACTCCAGCTTTACTTAGTTATAATTTAAAAATAGAAATTATGCATATTTAAGGCGATGATTTTACATACATGTGCATAGTGAAATGATTATCATAATAAAGGCAATTAACACATACATCACCTTTACATAGTTATCTTGTGTGTGTGTGTGTGTGTGTGTGTGTGTGTGTGTGTAAAGAGAGGGTTTCTCAGGTGGCACAGTGGTAAGTAAAGAATCCACTTGCCAATGCAGGAAACTCGGTTTTGATCCCTTGGTCGGGAAAATCCCCTGGAGGAGGACAAGGCAACCCACTCCAATATTCTTGCCTGGGAAATCCCATGGACAGAGGAGATTGGTGGGCTACAGACCATGGGGTCACAAAGAATTGGACACGACTTAGCAACTGAGCACACATGTAGTGAGAACAAAAGATCTACTCTTTTAGCAAATGTCAAGTATACAACGCTGCATTATTAATTATAGTCACCATGCTGTACATAGAGCTCCGGAAATTACTCATTTTCAACTAAAAGTTTGTACCCTTTGACCAATATCTCCTATTCACCATACTCCTGAGCCCCTGGTAACCACTATTTTCTCTGTTTCTGTGACTTTGAATTTTCTAGATTCCACACATAGTGAGATCATACGCATTTGTCTTTTTGCCAATGGCTTATTTCACAGAATAATGTCCTCCAGTTTCATCCATGTCATTACAAATGGCAGGATTTCCTTCTTTCTTATAGCTGAATAATGTTGCCTTGTACCTGTGTGTGTGTGTGTGTGTGTGTGATATCACATTTTCTTTTTCCATTGACAGACATTTAGGCTGCTTCTTATCTATTGTGAATAATGCTACAGTGCACATGAGACTGGCTATCCCTTTGAAATAGTAATTTCATTTCTTTTTGATATATGCCCAGAAGTGAGTTTATTGGATTATATTGTAGTTCTAGTTTTAATTTCTGGCAGTTTTCCATAATGGTTTCACAGATTTACATTCCCACCAACAATGCACAGGTGTTCCCCTTTTTCCACATCCTTGCCAACACTTGTTATCTCCTGTCTTTTTGATTAAAGTGTTTCTAACAGATGTGCAGTGATCTTACTGTGGCTTTGATTTACATTTCCCTGATGATGAGTGATGCTGAGTATCTCTTCATATTCCTGTTGACCATATGTAAAAGGAGTACGTCAAGGCTATATACTGTCATCCTGCTTATTTAATTTATATGCAGAGTACATCATGAGAAATGCTGGGCTGGAGGAAGCACAAGCTGGAATCAAGATTGCTGGGAGAAATATCAATAACCTCAGATATGCAGATGACACCACCCTTCTGGCAGAAAGTGAAGAAGAACTAAAGAGCCTCTTGATGAAAGTGAAAGAGGAGAGTTAAAAAGTTGGCTTAAAGCTCAACATCCAGAAAACCAAGATCGTGGCATCCGGTCCCATCACCTCATGGCAAATAGATGGGGAAACAATGGAAACAGTGACAGACTTTATTTTCTGGGCTCCAAAATCACTGTGGATGGTGACTGCAGCCATGAAATTAAAAGACGCTTGCTCCTTGGAAGGAAAGTTATGACCAACCTAGATAGCATATTGAAAAGCAGAGACATTACGTTGCCAACAAAAGTCCATCTAGTCAAGGCTATGGTTTTTCCAGTGGTCATGTATGGATGTGAGAGTTGGACTATAAAGAAAGCTGAGCACCAAAGAATTGATGCTTTTGAACTGTGGTGTTGGAGAAGACTCTTGAGAGTCCCTTGGACTGCAAGGAGATCCAACCAGTCAATCCTAAAGGAGATCAGTCCTGAGTGTTCATTGGAAGGACTGATGTTGAAGCTGAAACTCCAATACTTTGACCACCTGCTGCGGAGAGCTGACTCATTTGAAAAGACCCAGATGCTGGGAAAGATTGAGGGCAGGAGGAGAAGGGGACAACAGAGGATGAGATGGCTGGACGGCATCACTGACTCAATGGACACAGGTTTGGGTGGACTCCAGCAATTGGTGATGGACAGGGAGGCCTGACGTGCTGTGATTCATGGGGTCACAAAGAGTCAGACACAACTGAGTGATTGAACTGAACTGATACTTTCTTTAGAAAAATATCTGTTCATTTCCCTTGCCCATTTTTAATTGTATTGTTTTTGAGTGTTGTGCTGTTTTGTATGAGTTTCTTATATATTTTAATATTAACCTCTTGTCAGATATATGATTTGCAAATGTTTTCTCCCATTCCAAAGGTAGCCTTTTCATTTTGTCACTTCTTGCTGTGAAAAAGCTTTTGGAGTTGATAAGTTCCACTTGTTTGCTTGTGTGTTTGGTGTCAAATCCAAAACATAATTTCCAAGAATAATATCAAGAAGCCTTATCCCTATGTTTTCTTCTAGGAGTTTTAAAGTTTCAGGCATTACCTGAAAACTGTAATCAATTTTGATTAATTTTTGTGAGTGGTGCAAGATAGGGGTCCAATGTCATTTTTCTGCATGTTGTTGTTGCTGTTCAGTCAACTGGTGTCCGACTCTTTGTGACCCCATGGACTGTAACATGCCATGCTCCTCTATCCTTTACTATTTCCCAGAGTTTGCTCAAATTCATGCCCATTGAGTTGGTGATGCTATCTAACCTTCTCATCCTTAGGATTGAACCCATGTCTCCTGCGTCTCCTGCATTGAAGGTGGATTCTTTACTGCTGAGCCATTGGGGAAGTGTTTTCTGTGTGTGGATATCCAGTTTTCACAACATCATTTATTGAAAAGACTATTCTTTCTCATTGTATATTCTTGGTGCCCTTATCAAATATTGTGTGTGTTAGTCGCTCAGCCGTGTCCAACTCTGCAACCCCATGGACTGTAGCCCACCAGGCTCCTTTGTCCAAAAGATTCTCCAGGAAAAAGTATTGGAGTGAGTTGCCATTCCCTTCTCCTGAGGGTCTTCCTGACCCAGGGATCCTAGGTCTCCTGCATTGCAGGCAGATTCTTTACCATCTGAGCCACCAGGGAAGCCCAGTTGATCATGTATGCATAGGTTTATTTCTGAGCTCTCTATTCTGTTCCATTCATTCTGTATTTATGCCAGTGCCATACTGTTTTGATTACTATAGCTTTTTAATATAGCTTGAGATCAGGAATTGTGATCCCTACAGCTTTGCTGTTTTTTCTTAAGATTAATTTGGCTGTTTGGAGTCTTTTGTGATTCCATACAATGGAATATTAAGATTTTTTTTTTACTTCTATGAAAACTGCCATTAGAATTTTGGTTGGAACTGTATTGCATCAGGAGATTACTCTGAGTAGTATGGACATTTTAACAATATTAGTTCTTTCAATACAAGAACACTACATATATTTCCATTTTTTTGTGTGTCTTCTTCAGTTTCTTTAATCACTGTCTTGTTGTTCTCAGTTTACAGCTCTTTCACCCCCTTGGTTGAACTTATTACTGAGTATTTTATTCTTTTTGATGCTATTGTAAATGGATTTTTTCTTAGTTTCTTTTCCATATTTAAAACTTTAAAATTTTTCTCTGAAACAAAAATTTATACCCCAAGTGAGAAGACAAGCTACAGAGTAGGAGGAGATATTATTAATACATATAGCTGGCAAAGAATTATACACAGGATGTACAAAGAATGCCTATAAATCTATTTGAAAAAGGCAAAGCCACAAAAATAGGCAAAAGGCATGAAAAGGCAAAGGACAGGGAATAAAGTGCAAGATCGATGCTATAAATGAAAATATCCTCAAAATCAAGGAAGCGCATTAAAACAGCCTGCATTATCCTTCTATCACAATCAGCTTAGCACAACACAATGTGTGTTCAGACAACACAATGGTTAAAGTGTCTGACAACACAATGGTTCAACAGGAGATAAACAAGCAAGAAGATCCTTACTTGCTACTGGTGATCATAGATTCCCACAATCGCTGTGGAAAATGATTTGGAGAGAAGCAAATTTACTTCTCACACATGCTGTGTGAGGAGAAAAATGGCATGCCTGTTGGTAGCTCTATAAGAGCTGACACTTGGAAGCTTTGGGAGATGAAGTCCTCCCTGGGTTTCTGGTTCCCATACATGCTTTGCTGGCTGTGCCAAAGAAACAAAGCCTTGACTGCGCTTTACCCAGCCATCTTCAGGGCTGTATTTGCAGCGGGGAACCTCAAAGAATGAAGGAACATTTCACCCCAGGACAAAGAGGCAGCTTGCCTACTGCTGCCCCAAATCTGCAGGATCTCCAAGCTCACTGGTCCTCTCCTACAACCGAACCCACTTCCTGTGCAGCTGACATCTGGCTCTCCACATCATCCTGTGGGTCTGGGGTGCTTGGGAAACCAGCGCAAGTATGCCAGCACTCTGGTTACTGCTTTGTCTGTGAATAATGAAGTCTCTCATTTCTGATCCCGGAATCTCATCTTTTCTACCAGCATCTAAGAGATTGCAGCAGCCTAACTTGTTAACTGCTAAGTGGGGTGAAGGGTTTCCCAGGTGGCACAGTGGTAAAGAATCCTGCCAATGCAGGAGGTGAGGGCTCAATCCCTGGGCAGGGAAGATCCCCTGGAGTAGGACATAGCAACCCACTCCAGTATTCTTGCCAGAAAAATTCCATGGACAGAGGAGCCTAGTGGGGCCTGGTTGGACCCCATAGTCCATGGGATAGCAAAGAGTCACACGTGACTGAGCATACACATGCACGCACACAAGTGGGGTGAAACTTCAGACCCTTCACAGCTCTTGACAGAAGTCACCTAAATACCCATCATCATCATGATTGAAGTGTACAATATGCTTGAAATGAAATGTTATACACTAGTTCAATTAAGAAGAAGGCAATGGCACCCCACTCCAGTACTTTTGCCTGGAAAACCCCATGGACGGAGGAGCCTGCTAGGCTGCAGTCCATGAGGTCGCTAAGAGTCGGACATGACTGAGCGACTTCACTTCCACTTTTCACTTTCATGCATTGGAGAAGGAAATGGCAACCCACTCCAGTGTTCTTGCCTGGAGAATCTCAGGGACGGCGGAGCCTGGTGGGCTGCCGTCTGTGGGGTCGCACAGAGTAGGACACGACTGAAGTGACTTAGCAGCAGCAGTTCAATTAAATGAATTTTATCTGTCAATATTATTACACAAAACATAAACATTGAGTGAAATAGTATGACAGAAACATAAGATTGAGTAAAAAAAGCTCATTACTGAATGATGTATTCAGACAAAATTGTTTACGAATACCTTCATCTATAGTAATAGTTTAGTAACATTCTGGGGAGGAAAACATCAATTTAAGGGCTGCTGCTGCTGCTAAGTCACTTCAGTTGTGTCTGACTGTGTGTGACCCCATAGACGGCAGCCCACCAGACTCTCTCGTCCCTGGGATTCTCCAGGCAAGAACACTGGAGTGGGTTGCCATTTCCTTCTCCAATGCATGAAAGTGAAAAGTGGAAGTGAAGTTGTGCAGTCGTGTATGACTCTTCTCAACCCCAAGGACTGCAGCCCACCAGGCTCCTCTGTCGGGCAGGGAGGTACAAAGGGGCTTCCATGGTCTCTGTGTATTTTACTTCTTAGTGAAAACTGACACAAATATGGCACAATGTTAGAATTATGTAAGTGACTATTCCCTATACTTGAATAATATATATTCTCCATATTTGGAATGCTCCATACATTTATAATGCCACTTGTCATGGCATCAGTCTATTTCAGACCCACAGCACCTTTTTCTCACAATTCCAACAGAAATGTTTCAAAACATACTTATTTTTGTAGTGAAACTTCTGTCAAATTAAAACATGCCCCAACTCAGGATCCTTAGGAAAACATCTCTTGTTCTGACTTGGAGGAAACCAGAGACACTTCTGCTTTAAAAAAAATGACACACAAACTACCCCCCACCCCCCACAAACCGTATTAAAGTCCTAAAGTGAAGGCAGAGATGAGTCCTTGCTGCTCTGTGTCTGCACCTAATTGCTCCTTCTCTCTCCCAGGCCTTTGTCCCTGGCCTCGTGCTCTGACAGCCTGAATACAGAAAATGAACCCATGTGGACATAGGTGCTGTGGACACAGGCTTTGATTTGGGAAAAAAGATGAACCACTCTGGGCTGGTAACCTGATCTTTGCCCTTCTGCTGGTAAACAGTTGAAAGGCACTCAATACATCCTCCACTTTTTAAAAGCAGAGCAGTGAATAAAAGGGCCGGAGGGCCCCGGCTTGAAAGGGGAGCCATTCATCACCTTCGGGGGAAGTAGGGTCAGATTTATTCTCTGGTCCTCCCTCAACCGCGGCAGCCCAAGAAATATTCACCTTGTTTCGGTTAGCGGGCCAAGGGTCAGAGGTCAACAGGGCTGCTCTAGCCGGCCTGGGCAGTCCTGCAAACAGGCCACACAAGGAGATGCTGTTTAAAATCAGAATTCCTTTCACTCTGTGTAAGTTTCCAAAGCACAGGGGTCAACCGGTGAGTACTGAAGGGGCTGCTGGTCCTGCTTCTTGCTACATACGACACCCGCTAGCTCAGATCCGAAGAAAAAAGG
The DNA here is from genome assembly GCF_055505025.1 of Bos grunniens. Lineage (NCBI taxonomy): Eukaryota > Metazoa > Chordata > Mammalia > Artiodactyla > Bovidae > Bos > Bos grunniens. The sequence goes on along the minus strand of NC_141168.1, from coordinate 45,585,767 downwards.
ACATGGCCCTGGTCTGCCGGCCTCACGTGGTCGACTTTCTCACGAAATTGTGGCTGGGCGCAGGGTTCTGCTACAAGGTGTGAGTGGGCCGTTGGATGGAACATCGACTGGGAGATGAGAACTGGTGTGACTATCACACGGTGGGTGGGAAGCAGGATGGGTGGTCAAACTGTGGTCAACACTGAGATCTGATGTGTCCAGTGTGCCAGACTGCTCAGAATCAGCTGGCCTGATGGCCCGGCGACTGCCATCTGCAAGAGGATGAGAAAGCCATGCCCAGGCAGGTCCAGTCCTGAGGCTGGGCTGCGAGAGGGAGTGTCCTCAGTGGTTGTGGGGCCTTGTGGCACCTGGTGGGTCAGTGGGCCCGACCCACCAGCAGACTTGCGTCTTGGGCCCCAGGAGAGAGACCGGGCCTTAACTTCAACTGTGATCAGAACTCATAGCACTGGAACTGTGAAAGGGCAGCACCCAGGGACAGTGATGTACACAGAATAGAGCATGACAGCTGATTCGCTGAAGGAGGCCAGATAAGCAGAGAAAAACCTGACAGGCATTTTCTTGGTAACTGATGCTCAAGCTCCCAGAGAAATTTTAGGAATAAGGCAGGCTCTGGAGGCCATTGAATGGCCTCCTGCAATAGCACATGGAAGGAAACACATGAAAAATATGCATTTATGCATAAATCTTTATCAGTCTTCATTATTCTGTAGGAGGCAACTGAAGGCAAGACATTGCTGTGCCAAACGGTATCATCAGTTTTAAGATTCTCAGGATGCATTGCTGTATTGGTTTCCTAGGGCTGCCATAACACTTGACCACAGTAGAGCTGTTTAAGTCACAATCTGGAGACTGTAATCCAAGATCAAGGTACCAGAGTGGTTCCTTCTGAGGCTGTGAGGGAGCTGTTCCAGGATTCTCTTTGGCTTTTAGCCAGCTGTCTTCTCCCTGTGTCTCTTCACCTTCTCCTCCTTCTGTGTGCTTGTGTGCATGCTCAGTCATGTCCAAGTGGGTTGCCATTTTCTCCTCCAGGGGATCATCCCAACCCAAGGATTGAACCATCATCTCTTGTGTCTCTGCATTGGTAGGCAGATTCTTTACCACTACACCACCTGGAAAGCCCCCTCCTCCTGTGTATCTGTGTCCAAATTTCCCCTTTCTATAAAAGACCACTTGTGTTGGATTAGGGGCACATTTTGTTCCAGTATGACCTCACCTCAACTTGATTACATCTGCAAAAACCTTATTTCCAAATAAAGTCACATTCTGAGGGACTGGGGTCTGGGACTTTCAACATGAATTTTAGGGGGACACAGTTCAACTCATAGCAGTTACCAAAGAAATTTTTAAAAAAGATTAAGGCAGTGAGCACTCTCATTCACAATGTATTAGAATATTATTTCATTGCAATCTTCTTGGCATTAAGTGCTATCTTTAAAAAAGGTGGGGATTTTAAAAATTGCTAATTCATTCCAAAATAAACTGGTCACCTATACACTGGCTGTTTGATCCTTTCACAAAACGTAAGAGTGTGTCTCCTCTTATACTGACAAGAATTGAAAAATGCACCAAGAAGGAGGAGAATCAGCTAGAAGTTCAGTAAATAGATGAGCTGGTTCCAGCAGGATTCCTGCATCCTTGTCCACCGCAATGTAAGCATTCTCCCATTCAAATCCCAACTCTGGCACTCTCTCAGTTCAGTCAGTTCAGTTGCTCAGTTGTGTCCGACTCTGCGACCCCATGGACTGCAGCACGCAAGGCTTCCCTGTCCATCACCAACTCCTAGAGCTTGCTCAAACTCATGTCCATTGGGTCAGGGATGCTATCTAACCATCTCATCCTCTGTTGTTCCCTTCTCCTACCGCCTTCAATCTTTCCCAGCATCAGGGTCTTTTCAAATGAGTCAGTTCTTCGCATCAGGTGGCCAAAGTATTGGAATTTCAGCTTCAGCATCAGTCCTTCCAATGAATATTCAGGACTGATTTCCTTTAGGATGGACTGGTTGGATCTCCTTGCAGTCCAAGGGACTCTTCTCCAACACCGCAGTTCAAGAGCATCAGTTCTTTGGCACTCAGCTTTCTTTATAGTCCAACTTTCACATCCATACTTGACTACTGCAAAAACCATAGCTTTGACTAGACGGACCTTTGTTGGCAAAGTAATGTCTCTGCTTTTTAATATGCTGTCTAGGTTGGTCATAGCTTTTCTTCTGGCACTTTCTACGTCTGATATTTTCCCAACCTCCTGAGATCTTTGTTATCTAATAGGCAAAATAGAAATAACATTACCCTCCTCGCTGGCTTTTCAAGGATTAAGTAGGATATTACAGTATCACATTGTGGTGTGTGATGGGTTCTTAGTGATGTCTGTGACTGATGCTCAAGCTCCCAAAGCCACTCTGCAAGGACCAGATCCTCCCCGTGAAGTAAACAAGTCATGCATCACTAAGCGAACCAGATGACCGAGAACATCAAGTTTTTTATGTGGATTAACAGATTTCTGCATGGAATAGGACTCTTCCTCTCATTACTAGCTTCATGTGTCAGTATTGAATCACACCGGGGCATTCACGGACTTAAAATTAAATTACTTGTCATATTATTATTCAACCATTTCCTCCTTGGTAAATTTAATTTTTTCTCATTCTAATGAAGCTCCCTGGAAAAATCAAATCATAGCTTGTTTTAATGAGAATAATAAACCCATGATGGATGGGGAACAGAAAGGATGTGGGTTTGGAGATCCCTAGCTAAGCTAATGATGGTGCCAGGTCTGTTTTACGTTTATCTTTGGTGAAAGGGTTGAGCTGTGTCCACTGCCCAAATGTATTGTGGTCAGCCACAAACACTAGTGGACCAAAAGGGTGAGGCTGTAAAAGAATGCAAACAATAATACCATTTTCTCAAAAACAATAGACAACTTTTACTCAATCATAACCTTCTATGTGTATATTCTCTAAAAATTAAGGGAAAAAAAACATTTCTAGAATAATATATTCTATAATCAACTTATCCTTACAAAACAGATGATCTCAGATCACTCCATTCAAATTTTATTTTATTTATTTTTGGCTGTGCTGGGTCTTCGTTGCTGCACTCGGGCTTTCTCTAGTCACGGCGAATGGGGACTACTCTTTTTTTAAAATGTATTTATTTTAATTAGAGGCTAATTACTTTACAATATTGTATTGGTTTTGCCATACATCAACATGAATCCACCACGAGTGAACACATGTTCCCAATCCTGAACCCCCCTCCACCTCCCTCCCCATACCATCCCTCTGGGTCATCCCATCACCAGCCCCAAGCTTCCTGTATCCTGCATTGAACCTGGACTGGTGATTCATTTCTTATATGATATTATACTCCTCATTGCACTGCACGGGCTTCTCATTTCAGTGGTTTCTCTTGTTGCAGAACACACGCTGTAGGCACCTGGGCTTAATAGTTGTGGCACACAGGCTTAGCTGTTCCTCAGCATGGGGGATCTTCCCGGATCAGGGATCGAACCTGTGTCCCCTGCACTGGCAGGCAGATTCTTATTCATTGTGCCACCAGAGAAGTCCCCATATACCGTTTTGAAGTGGGGTCTGATTCCTTTCCAGATGAAGTCTGAGTTTGTCAACAACCTTCGTTTTGTGGGTGTTGGTCACAGACAAGCAAACCCAGGCTGTCCTGAAAACTCTGGTGGAGCCCCACATGGCAGTGGCACCGAGCGAGGTGTGTGTGCTCCTGCCTCCCCGGCCGCTGAGCATCCCAGTCGCCTGCAGCCCCGGGTATGGCCCATGGAGTATGTTGACTCTGGCTGCTGCGAAGTGTCTGATCACAGAAAGGAGTTCCTCCCTTGTTGGTCAGCCCCTCAGGAGGCCCATCTCTCTCTCTCTGTCTGTCTCACAGACACACATGTACATGCACCCTTGCATGTATGCTTTGGGAGAGGATTAGGAAGAAGAGGCACATACACCTCCTCGTGGGTTGTGGAGAGAAGAGACAGATGTGAGGGTTGTGTGTGTATATGCATGTGACCACTTTTCTCACACCTTCTTAATTCCCTGGGTGATTTGCTTTAAGAAATTAACACTGAAAAAAAAAAAAAAAAAGAAATTAACACTGATGAGATGCAGAAGTCTTATCATTATTGTTGTTTGTTGTTTTTGCTTTCCAACTTTTGTATTTTTTTCTCAGATGCAATAGAGATCCAATTGTTTGCTTGAATGAAGGAGAGGAAAAGGAGTAAGCAAGAGAAGAAAATAGCAGGGAGCAAAAGAAACCTGATCCATTTCTGGGGGAAAAAAAAATGTTATCCCTCCATGCTATGAAAAGCCTGCATTCCAAGGGCAACTTACATTGAGATGAGAATGATGATAAGTTATCTCAATAACTGATGAGATAGCCAGCTAAAGGCTCTGCCATCCTAGGCAGCTGAGATGCTTTGATAAGATGTAGGGGAGAAAGCCTGATTGGGAGAGAAAAGGATTCATTCTTACAAGTAAGAGCACCACTGGGCTTGGGAGCTGGAGGAGGGGAGCTGGGAGACGAGGCAGGACACGTAGTGGGAAAAACATTTAGTAAACATGCTCTGTGTTCCAGGCACTCTTAAATGTATTATAAAACTTTCCAAGTTTTATAACAACTATAGAGTACATGATGTTTTCTCTATTTTATGGAAGAAAAACTAAGGTTTTGAAAGGCTAGGTAATTTCCCCCAGAGTATTCCTAGTTTTTGGTACAACTATCCACTCAAAAACTGAAGCCAGAAACCTGGATTCATTCTAGACACCCCCTTCCCCCAGCCCACTTTCTCCATCCAGACATGCAATCAATGAACAGCCCCCTGGAGGTGACCTCCTACAACTGTCCCACTGCCTTCCTCCCGTTGGCCACCATCTTGCTTTAGCCACCTTGTTTTCCACTTGGATTTTTATGATAGCATCCCGGTGGTCTTCTTGCCCAGTTAGCTCTGTAGAGAATCAGGCCGTGCAAAGACTGCCGGGCTTCCCTGTTTGACTACATGGAATAACTACTGTAAGTTTCACTTTGAAAGAGATCTCATTCACCTCCATTCTTAAGAGGAAGCACGGTGGTCTCATTTCTAGAATATTTAGTATAGCCTTAGGCACATGTCCGAAATCTCCATTTGCTCACCGTCAAACTGAAACATGCTTTCCTGAAATCTAAAATAATTTATAGTTTATTAAGCCAGGTTGGTTTTGATCTAGACATAAATCCTTAGCAATGAAGAACGTTTTTGCTTATTTCTTTTTTAAAGAAAAGGTCTATTTTGTTTTTCCTAAAACTTGGAAGACACATACATATTGATTCCTTTACAAGAATGAAAGTAAATTTTAATTCTACTTTAACTTTCCACCTTGTCATCCCCCAGCTAGAGCAGATATCTTTTCGTAATGCATTTTCTGGGCCACAACCTGCAGCAGAGACTGAAGCCAGGCAGGGCACAGTGTGAATGAATTATGGCATCAGCCTCCCAGGTCACATCTGCTTCTCATTCCATGAGCTCTGAATGGTGCTGTCTGTGTTCTTCAGACACTCTGCACCTAGAAGTTATCAATCACCTAGGAAGGAACAAACTCTAACATTCTCCTACTGCTTGGTGTTCTCAGGACATGACAGGAAGCAGGACACGGAGCTTCACTTTTTGGAAGTATGGAAGAAATAAGTTTCTTTAAGCAGGAAATGTTGGTGGTTTCATGACTATTCAGATGTGACTTTTGATCAGCTCTTGCCTGCTCTGCCCTCTGTCTTGTATTTTACAGCTTCTCCATCTCCATCTCATTCTAATGAGTATTTTACCTCGCTCAAGGCATAATTCTTGTGTTTTACATCCCCTTCTCATTTTCTCCTCCATTTGCCCCCTTAGGCAGATATTGTTTCCTTGCTTACCATGTGAGGCCACTGGGAGCCTGTGAGAGTTTCTATGCCTCGCCCATGGCCATGGATAGCAGGTGATGGAGCCAATATCTTAGCGTGCTCCTTCCACTAAGCTGTGCTGCTTTGAGGACTTAAGTCTCTGAAACTCCTGGACGTTCTTTCAGCACATCTAGAGCTGCGATGTATTTTTGAGATGAGACGGTTGAATTCCTTAATCTCCCTAGGGGGAAACTAAAGTTTTGAGGGACAGGCTGCTTCCAAGTTGAACAGACTTAAACTTGAAATCAGAGGTCCTCATTTGAATGCCCATTTTCCCAGATCTTGGTGATTTGGGCAAATCTTATAATCATCCTGAAGATCAGGTGCTAATATAGAATTCACAGGAGCCGAGTGAAATCATCCTTCGAACAAGGAGGTCTTTAGTGTCTTTTTTTGGACGTGACTCCTGCCCAAGCGGGTCTTGTCTAGGGATAGAGGCAATTGGAAAGTAAATTTTAAAACATGCTATTAAAATTATTGCAAAACTCCTGGCACATAGTTGATTTTCCATAAGTGAGTTAACGTTGTTATTAGTTTAAGGTTTAACTTTGGAGAACAAGATCATGACAGCAAAAGTGTAGAGGTGACTGTTAAAGGAGATGTAAGAGTTAAGACAGTCAAACGCAATGTGAAATCCTGTACTGGATTTTGGTTTGCAAATCTTTAAAAGATATTTTGTGGACAATTTAATAAACATTAAATTTCATAGGTATGACCATGGCTTTGTTGTTATATAGGAGAGTATCTTCAGTGAGGCATTTACTAGGGAAGGGTCTGTCTGCCACCATAAGAAATAGTTCCATGGGCTTCCCTGGTGGCTCAGAGAGTAAAGAATCTGCCTGCAATGCAGGAGACCCAGGTTCTATCCCTGAGTTGGGAATATACCCTGGAGAAGGGAATGGCAAACCACTCCAGTATTCTTGCCTGGAGAATTCCATGGACAGAGGACCCAGGCAGGCTACAGTCCATAGAGTCACAAGAGTGGGCCACAACTAAGTGACTAACGCATGCACACACACACTCACATTAAAGAGACTGAGAAAGAAAAGGAGATGAACTCACTTTCACAGGAAACTCTAAAATGACATCCACCCCACAACAAAGTTCATAAACTTTTAAAAAGCCCTTTTTATTTTTTTAATTCTAAAGAAATAATCATAGATAAGATGTAGCTTCTTTGCCAGTGGGTAGAAATCGTGCACTATGTGATACTGAATCCCAGAATCTGAATCTTGAACAGCAGTACAAAGAAGCTGACAAGGAGTAGAGCTTTACTCCAGGAAACTGTGGTTCCCTTGCACCTGCCCATCCAGCCCAGTGGCACAGCCTCCAGTCAAGCTTATTCTATGTGCTGTGTACTCTGCTGTGCTTAGTCACTCAGTCATGTCCAACTCTTTGCGATCTCATGGACTGTAGCCCATCAGGCTCCTCTATCCATGGGGATTCTCCAAGCAAGAATACTAGAGTGGGTTTCCATGCCCTCTCCAGGGGATCTTCCCACCCCAGCAATTGAACCCATGTCTCCCTCGTTGTAGGCAGATTCTTTACTGTCTGAGCCACCAGGGAAGCCCAAGCTCTATAAATAAGCCTGTTTCCCTGAGGTGGCCAGGGTTGGCTACTGTTCACAACCAAAGAAGCACAACAGATACAACAAAGAAGCCATTGTTCAGTTATAGATTAAAGGAGATTAAAGAGTAAACCTTCTTATCCCTTTCAATAGTCCCATTACCCAGCATTTTAATTATAGGCTCATCTGAGTTTTTCTAAGCAATTAAACCAAAGTGTCCCTGCATATGTTGATAAAAATCCACCATTCTGTCACTATCTTGAAGTAATAGTAGTAATGGCCAGCCTGCCCCTCCAATGGCCTGCTCCCAGTAGTTATGCAGATCCCACACCAAAGAGGGGAAGTGCTCATCCAGATTGGTCTTGGCCAAGGTATCTCCATAATACCTCCCAGACCACCAACTTTGACTCATGAACGTGTCTGGTAGTCTCCACAAGTCTAGTCCACCAGAAAGGGATTTGCTCCTGTTACCTCTAGTTGCCAAGACCCCAACACAGCATCTGGGGCTCAACAGAAATGCAAAAACAGTTATTAAACAAGAAAACAAATGAGCAAAAAACTTGTAGCACCTGCAAAGATAGAACAAAACTAGTGGCCTAATTCCAAATATATTACAGCCAATGACCATTAAAAGGGTATGCCAACAAACCTGAAGCTTAGATGGACCACTTGTTGACAGGAAGTCCACAGAACTCACTTAATAGATAATCCAGTATTTATTAAAGAATTAGATCAATAATGCAACTTAAATGCAAAAAAAAAAAAATGTGCAGTGTATGGAGAAGGTACTGTTATTGAATGTGTCAACAGTGGTTTGCAAAGTTTTGTGCTGGAGATTTCTCACTGAATGATACTTCACTGTTGTGGTAGTTGAAGTGTCGAAGTATCAACTTCAACTGGGTAGACCAGCAATTCATGTTATTGGAGATCGTTATTTCTTAACTCTGGCTTTCCTCATCAAGATCTTTATTTCCATTATCACAGTTAAAGCATCACAATCTTTCTTTTGGATTTTTGCATTCTCCTAACTTACCTCCTCTGCTCAGATTTTTCTACTTTCTGTAGTTAATTTTTAAGAATGAAAATCTGACTATTTGCATTCTTCTTAAAGCCCTCCTCCCCAGAACCTGGTTTTTCTATTTCATTGCCCAGGTCCAGCCATACTAATCTTTTGCTGACTCGCCAGCATCACCCTCTCTCTGTGAGGTGCCCTTCGCACCTACACACATGTGATCCTGTACTAGCAGCTGGGATGCAGCATGAGCAAGTCCTGCCCCTTAAGCTGGATGCTTTAGCAGGGAGAGATGAACAAAAGACACAGAGCAAACAAACAGAGTATTTTGGGAACTCAGGGGTTTTACGAAGGTAAGACAGATAGTAGAATGGGGATTTCTTGAAGGGTAGCCTTAATAGTAGGATGAGCAGACTTTTAGGGAAGATCTTAGTGATGATGAGGCAGCTGTGTAAGCTGTGTAAGGGATAGAAGAAGAAAGGATGGTAGGGAGGAAATCTACTGGGTCCAGGACAGACAGGTTCTTATAATTGTGATGAGTGCTACCCGACTGGCGTGGTGGGAAGCCATGAAGCAACAAGATAAGATTTGCCTTGGTGCCTCTGGGTTTGGGTGGAGCTTAGGCTGTAGGAGGGTGGTGTGACACCACCCTTATGGCAGAAAGTGAAAGTGGAAAGTGGAGCTGCTCAGTCGTGTCCAACTCTTTGCAACCCCATGGACTGTAGCCTACCACGCTACTCCATCCATGGGATTTTCCAGGCAATAGTACTGGAGTGGGCTGCCATTTCGTTCTCCAGGGATCTTCCCAACCCAGGGATTGAACCTGGGTATCCTGCATTGTAGACAGATGCTTTACCATCTGAGCCACCGGCAGAGAGTGAAGAGGAACTAAAAAGCCTCTTGATGAAAGTGAAAGTGGAGAGTGAAAAAGTTGGCTTAAAGCTCAACATTCAGAAAATGAAGATCATGGCATCCGGTCCCATCACTTCATGGGAAATAGATGGGGAAACAGTGGAAACAGTGTTAGACTTTATTTTTTTGGTCTCCAAAATCACTGCAGATGGTGACTGCAGCCATGAAATTAAAAGACACTTACTCCTTGGAAGGAAAGTTATGACCAATCTAGATAGCATATTCAAAAGCAGAGACATTACTTTGTCAACAAAGGTCTGTCTAGTCAAGGCTATGGTTTTTCCTGTGGCCGTGTATGGATGTGAGAGTTGGACTGTGAAGAAAGCTGAGCGCTGAAGAATTGATGGTTTTGAACTGTGGTGTTGGAGAAGACTCTTGAGAGTCCCTTGAACTGCAAGGAGATCCAACCAGTCCATTCTGAAGGAGATCAGCCCTGGGATTTCTTTGGAAGGAATGGTGCTAAAGCTGAAACTCCAGTACTTTGGCCACCTCATGCGAAGAGTTGACTCATTGGAAAAAACTCTGATGCTGGGAGGGATTGGGGGCAGGAGGAGAAGGGGACGACAGAGGATGAGATGGCTGGATGGCATCACTGAGTCGATGGACGTGGGTTTGGGTGAACTCCGGGAGTTGGTGATGGACAGGGAGGCCTGGCATGCTGCAATTCATGGGCTCGCAAAGAGTCAAACACGACTGAGCGACTGAACTGAACTAGGCTGTAGAAAGGCAAAGGTGGAGGCAGAGGGGATGACCAGGCATATTGCTATCATCCAAGCAAGAGCTGATGGCAGCTTACCGTGGCTTGACTTAAGATATGTTGTGAAATCAAACTCAAAGGATGAGCTGGACATGGATATGTAAGGAGGACAAAAGCTGATGTGATCCTTAAGTTATGGCATATTGGGAAAGCTGCACAGGAAAAATTGAGACTTCTCATTGCCACAGCTGTCTTCTTATTTCAAATTCAAGCAGAGATTCAGAAAGGTGGTTGGGTGACTGAGAAACTAGGGAGACAGGTCCAAACCAAATAGATTTCTGACATTTGAAGACATGTTTCTTGTTGAGATAACCTAGGGAAGAGAGAGACAGTAGAAAATAAAAGCTGAGGGGGTGGAACAGCAAGTCACACAGTAGTGTGAGAAATCTGGGCAAACACTGGTTCACTCCTACCACCTTTCAAAAATCAGCTTGGAAACACTTCGCCTGGAAGGCGTTAGCTGACTACAGGAGGCTGGAAGAGATGCCATCCCACCTACTCCTAAAGACCGTCCCCCACTTAGTGATAAAGAGTTGCTTGCCTTCCCACCCACCCCTGCCTGGAGGACCTGGGCTGTGGCTTCTGCACACAACACTTGTTTGACACCTGTCAATGAACAATCATGTCCGTCATGCAAATCAGACAAAAGACTACAACATATGTGAAGAACTGTCAAAACTCAGTGGTAAGAAAACAAAGAACCCAACTAAAAAGTCATTGATAGACCTGGACTTTTCACCAATGAGAACATTCGGGTGGCAAATGAGCACAGGAAAGATGTTCACCATCATTAGCCATCAGGGAAATGCAAATGAAAACCAAAATGAGGACCACTAACTCCCTGTTAGAATGGCTAAGATAAATACTGACAGTACCAAGTGCTGACGAGGATGCAGAACTGTAGATGGTTCTGTACTGCTGGTGGGAATGCCAAATAATGGGGAAAACCTTCTGGAAAACACTTTGGCACTTTTTCTTGTAAAGTTAAATATGCACTTATCATATGAGCCAGCAATCCCACTGTTGGGTATTTGTTCTAAAGAAATGAAGACTTATATTAATGCAAAAGCCAGTGCAAATGTTTATAACTGCTTTATTCATAATCACCCAAAACTGGAAACCAGTCCTTTAACAGCTGAATGGAAGGAGCATCCAAACAAGGGAATGCTATCAGCAATAAGAAATGGACTAATGATAGGAGCAGAATGAGGAATCTCAAAGACATCATGCAAAGTGAAGTAAGCCAATCTAAATGGTACGATTCCACATATACAACACTCTGGAAAAGACAAAACTATAGTAACAGAACTGATTGGTGGTTGCCGAGTGGGGGCGTGACTGTAAAGGAGTAGTATGATGGCATTTGGGGGAATGATGAAATGGTTTTATATCCTGATTGTTGTGGTGCTCTGGTGTACAAATCTATACATATATAAAAATTATAGAACTATACACCAAAAAAGCTGATATTACTGTAGGTTGATTTAAGATGTATCATTTAAGTTTGGGTTTTTTTTGTTTTTTTTTTTAATATTTTTGATTGTGCCACATGGCCTGCAGAACTTCCCTGACCAGGGATTGAACCCATCCCACCTGCATTGGAAGCATGGAGTCTTAACCACTGAACACTCAGGGAAGTTCTAAGATACATTTGCTGTATGAATGAATGGATGAAGTTTCTTTGCAATCAGACTGACTTCCAGGATTTCTTAGTTACTTTGCCTAATTCTGACCAAAATGGGTGAACCTATTGAACTAGACAGGATAAATTTCCGAGGCAACCTATGGCATCAGTGTCTTCCTTTGATGTTAAACCACAAGACACAAGTTGATGTGTGTTGATGAGTCCACAATTGAGGGATTTTCTCAGGCCCTGGAAACAGAGTTCTCTCTCCTGCAGGAAGACCTGAGTGGCTAGGACATAACAGTAATTGGACATAGCAGAGCTGGTCAGGTCCCCTGTAGGTGTGACTCTGGTTCTGAGATGGTGGGCAAAGCACTCCAGCCCTGACACCCGGCTTCCCTGCCCACAGAATGGATCGAAGCATTCTTAACTTACAAGGTGATTGTATGTGAAAGTGTTTTCCAAAGTGTGAATTGTCTGCAGCAAAGCAGAGGCTGCTGAGCATCCCATATCCACACACCTCTCGTGACCCTTACCAGCTCCTCTGGCAAAACATGGACAGGCCTCCCCTCCACTTGGACTGCCTTGTTGGGAGGCTGCCCTCTTAGTCCCTGTAACCCGATTCCGTCTGTCAGGAAAGGCTGAGTCTGGGAGCTGGCACACTTCATTTGGGTTTGATTAACGAGGCTGCGGAGGGTCTTTGGGGCATAGCCGCTCAGATGCACACTTCTTTCCAGCACCAGATATGCCATTTATCTGTGTTTTCCTTTGGGGAAGAAGGAGGAAATGGGCTGTTAGTAAAAACACAGACTCACTTATTATAATAAATTATAGTGAAAAGTAAAATAAACATGACCCCACTCATAAAGGATGAATCTAATCCAGACAGAGCCTCAGGAAAGAGAAGATAGCAAAGAAATAAGTAAAAAATACTTTCTCCTTGGTTGTTCCCTGGTGCAGGCAGTGGTATTCACCGCACGTTTAGGGGCACACAGGCTATTGTAGAGCAAGAGCGTCCACATTTAGGCCACCAAAATGCTACAGAAGTTTGATGTTTTTGTTGCATGAAGAGTTCATGCAAATTGTGGAAATCAACTCCCAATGGACAAATGAGAGACAGAAAATTCACTCCAGAGAAAAAGGGATTAGGGAACATATTAATACATGTGGGAAAATGTTTAACCTTACTGGTGATTAAGGAAATGAAAATTAAGATAATGAGATATCTTTCATTGCCTATCAAGTTAACAAAAACGTCAAAACAAAATAAAATACGTAATGCTGGTAAGGTCAAGGAAACTTATGTAATGCTGATAGATGTATAAATTGATACAACTATTTTCAGAAGTGGTAAAATGTATTAAGAACTATAAACAACATGCATACCTTTTAGCCTGATGTTTATATCATTTAACCAGTAATCCATGTGAGTAAATCTGACCAAAAGAAAAACATTTAATGTATAAAAAACATGGCCAAAAGAAACAACTCTAAATACACCTGAAAAAATTCTTTGTACAAAGTTATTCATCACAGTAAGTTTGGAAGTAAACTAAATATCCCTGAACTATTTTGCAAGCATCTGAAAAAATGGTGGCAAAGAGTTTTAAATACCTTGTGGAGATATTTATGATATAATGTTGGATTATAAGGCAAGTTGGAAAGTTGTCTACATAGTACAGCTTTAATTATGCAAACAACGCTTTGTGGAGAACAAAACTTGAAGAAACTTGAACAAAACAGCAATAATGGTAATATTTTGAAAACTAGACATAACTTTTTAGTTCTAACCTGTTGGCCTATTGTTTTTTTTTTTTTAATGAAAATGTATTTTGGGGAGAAAACAAAGACAGATTAAGGATGAGCTCAGATCTTCCTAATGACCCCTGGCTCATCTATCATTCGTGAATGTGTCTTAATCTTTCTTGAGCCTGTATATATAGTCAACCCCACGACCTCAGACTAATGAGTTCCTTACCTTGTCACTGCTGTGTAGAGCATGACTTCCTTTCCTACAGAGTCTACATTTTAAGACTGTAAGGATGCCCTTGGATCACATTGGATGTAGTAGCTGAATTGGGCAGCATCTGTGATCCCAGCTGCCCAGAAACTTCTCTAGGTCCCAAGCACAGCTGGTAGAATGTCCCTTAGGGTAACCACTGCAGGCATCTGTCAACATTCAGGAAACCAAATATGTTTACACCCTGAAGCCAGCGCTTCCCCTACCAAGGAATCTTCCATGGAGCCCACCTCACCTCTCCAAACGCCTCTGGTCTCTTGGTGCCTGGCCTGGCATTTGGAGAGGAACAGAACAAAGAACCAAGAGAGAGAACACGTCAGAGCAGCGCCCATGAGGAGCGGCCAGGCCTGAGCCCAGCTCAGATGGAGTGCAAGCCCAGTGCAGGTACGGGAGCGCCTCTCTGCCTTTTTTTTGCCGTGCCTCCTTTTGTTTCATGAATTTCTCTGACCATGGCTGCACGTTATCCTCTCCTCTTTGTGGTTTTCAAGTCTTCAGGATGCAAAATTACTGCTAAAAACCAAGAGAATTTCTTGACTAAACCATGAGCAAAAATATTTTAAATAAAGCATTTGCTCAGTCATGTTCATAGTGTCTCCACATAACAAATCTTGTGATCAGGGGACCCAGACTTGGCTCAAGACACTGAGTCCAGGGACAAGGTTGATGGATGGATCAACTGGGAGTGACCCCTGACCTTTAGGGCTCAGCTACTTTGTTCCCTGTCAAACCACAAATGAGATTTAGGCATATACTAAATAAATCAGGTTCAGTAACACTGAAAACAAAACCTTCCTGGTTGATGTTATCAAGAGCCATCAGATGCCAAAGAGAATAACAAGTTTCCTGGAGTGAGTGTCTTATTGTACTAAGATGCCCAGTTCTTTCTTGACAAAGAAGAAAGTCAGATGGTCCTTAGAAGAAAATAAGGAGCCTGCATGCTATGGGGACAGAGAAGAACCAAGAGCAAGGGTGTCACGGCTACAACCAATAAAGTTTTTGTGCTTTACTCAATCCTCAGAGAAACTGAGGTGGATTCCTGTCCACCTTGCACAGGAAAAGAGAGCCCAGAGAAAAGTTGGGTAATTTGGCACAAGGTCACACAACAAGAAAATGCCGGAGCTGGAATCTCGGACAGGAACAAGTGTCAATAAGAGCTGAAACAATTGAGAAAAGCAGGGATTTCCCTGAAGGGAATCAGCCTGGGGCCCAGTGAGTCAGTACCAAACCCCAGGAGGGCAAGGGACCCACTGAGCATTGCTTTGGTTACAGAGTCAAAACAAGTCAACGGCAAGGAGCATGGGGCTGGGAGGAGCTGCACAGCTTCAGAGCTCCCCTCCTGCTACCCTGGAGCACCAGGCACGAATGCAGAGCTGGCCCTCCAGGACTTAGGTCACATGATGTTAACCTGGCCCCTCCTCTGTGGGCGTATGATTTATCTCTGGGGATATCCCAAGCCAGGGACACCCATACAGCCACCATCCAAGTCGGTGAATGGAAAATAATGCTGAGCAGAAACCCACAGCCTTCCTCTCTTGCTGACACCAGCCCTCACACCAACCCTCCCCATCACTGCAATGCTGCGATCCAACCAGGGACCTGGCCATTACATCCAGCCTCAATTCACCTGATTGGAACCATCTCCTGAGAACCACTCACTGTGGCTCTTCTAAGTGTTCCTATGTTTTAAATGTGGAGGAGCCTTCAACATGGGACAGCCTCACCAGTTTTCAGTCTGGTTTGTGCAGCAAAGGCCATGGCCACAGGTCACTGCTCTTACCCAAGGGGTATGTCTGCGGAGCCATATTTTAGGGCAAAGGATAGCACTGTCACTCTGGCCACTGTGCCAGGGCCACACTGATCCTGTCACCAGGGTATGTCTTTAACCCCTGCTGACCAAGCCGACTGTTGTGTTTGGGGCCAAAAATATGACCACAAGGAGACAGGGAAGAGGCAAAGCAATAAAGGTGGAGCCTGTGAAAGGAGAACCCCACTCAGGGCAGGGAGAGTCTTCAAACCTCAGCACCTGGGTGTGGAGCCCCACCATCAGCTGCCTCAGTAAAGGGGCAGGCTTGGGGGCCCCAGCGAGCACTAGCACTTCTTCTCAGGACTGGCTGAGCATCCGTGGGAGGCTGCTGCTTCTCTGAGACACAGTATAGAGTTGGGAAGCCCCAGAACCAGCCATGCACAGGCCCCTCTGACAGCGAAAGGTGTTCTTAGTATTGCAGCTCTTGTCATGGAGAAAGCAACTACAAACTGAATGATTTCCTGTCCCTTTATGTCACCTCTGTCAGAACACTAGGGAGAATGTCACTCTCTTGTTCCTGGAAGGGCCTGTGTCCCGTGGGACTTTCATGATCAAGTCACTATGCCGGGCATCTGGGAGCTTAGAAACTTTTCTGAAGGAATCCATGTCCTTGAGGGGTTCCATGTCTGGGGATGGGAGAAAACCAGTAATATCAATCAGAGGAACACAACATGGATTCCCTTTGGGAAGTGGGGATTAGCATGGAATGATGAAAAACTGAGAGAGAAGAGACCCAGCAGTGTGTGGGGAGGGAAGGAAAGTTACAGGTTCACTAACATTGTGAAAGAGGCCTCTGAAGTGAGGGCATGTCAGAGACTTAAAGGAGGCAGCCTGGGCAAAGCTGGTACTTTGGCCAGGATCTCAGTGATCAGTGCAGGCAGAGACCCGAGGATCTGGGCAAATAGAAGACCATGCCTCAGAGAAGACTGGAGTGGGGCAAGCTAAGGCAGGTGAAGCAGCAGAGCATGGAAGGGAGGCTCAGGTGGGGGGTTTTGGCTTTACTCAGTGAGTCAGGACCACTGCTCCTTCTGATACTGGTTTTAAAAGGGGCTCCGACACACTTATGGTTACCAAAGAGGAGAGGGAGTGGGGAAGGGACAAATTAGGGGTGTGGCATTAACAGGCTTCCCTGGTGGCTCTGATAGTAAAGAATCTGCCTGCAATGCCAGAGACCCAGGTTTGATCCTTGAGTCACGAAGATATCCTGGAGAAGGGAATGGCACCCCACTCCACTATTCTTGCCTGGAGAATTCATGGACGTCTGGTGGGCTACAGTCCATGGGGTCATAAGTTGTACGTGACTGAGTGACTGACACTTTCACTATATGTAAAATACGTAACCAACAAGGATTTACTGTATAGCACGGGGAATTAATATCTTGGAGTAACCTGTAATGGGACACAATCTGAAAAAAAAGAAGCTGAATCACTTTGCTATGTATACCTAATGCAAAAGTGTAAATCAACTGTACTTCATTCAGTCAATCAATAAACAGCGTCTGTGAGCTGCTTATGGGGCACAGAGCGGGGCAGCGGCAGGAGATCCCAGAAGAGGCCATGAAGATGTGAGGGTGGGGGTGGTGGGGGTGACGTGGAAGGTACCACAGTCCCTATGATCGCCACCAGCTCAGTTGGGACGGGACGTTGCATTAGACAGAAATCAGGTTGAGAGTCAGACGCTCAAGTTTAGCACTTGGTGTGAAAACCGCCCAGTCTTGAGTGTATTGCTGGTGTGGTGAGGCCTTTTGTTCGAAACTTTTAAAACACAGAGCCCCTTGGAAGAGGCATAAGACATCCCAGATGGAAGGAAGCTTTGGGGACCTTCTGTCCACTTCTCACTTAGCAGATGAGGACAGTAAGACTCAGAGAGATGAACTGGTCCTTCTGAAGTCATACCAGTGATTCTCAAATTTGAATTTGTATATGTGTCAACTAGAGATGAAGGAGTGGTTGATAAGATGAAGATTCAGACCCTGTGGATCTCAAGTAGAGGGGGGCAAGTGATGCTGGGGGGTCTTTGGGATCAGGAGGACAGAGGGGGCCAGGCCTGAGTGGGAGACAGACCATCGCCATAGATATTGAGGATGTGATGGGGCCAGGCCTACTGCAAAGTGACTTTAAAGCTGTGAAGATCATCACAGGAGTGCACTCCAAGTCCAGGAGATTGGGTTTGGACAAAGAAACCCTTCTGTGGGCCCTGACGAGGCTGGGGATGGACAGTGTTCACAGCTGTAGCCTCAGCATCTTTCCCAGGGCCTGGAAACCAGAAAGAGATGGGAACTGAGTGGTGGAATGAAGGAAAACTGAAAGGCTCTGGAGGTTTCGTATTTCCCTGAAGAAGGGAGGACTATCGGGCTCTCGCAGCCCCCAGGACTACTCTGTGCACACAGCGAACAGCCCATCTGTCCTGGCGTGGGCAGAGACCACACAGAGATGATGACCAAGTCCAAGGAGGCCTCTAACCCAGGCGAAGCCAAGAGGGGAAGGGGTGGAGATTGAGGTCCCCCTGTGGGGAAGTCCAGCCTGCCTCCACCCTCTGACTGGGGACAAACACTTCTCCTTGGGACCCAGTTTGTTCCTGCTCACGTCCGGTCTCACAGCCCCACAGAGCAGGACTCACAGCACCCCCAACCCCCGAACACAGCCCGAGTCTGATAGGTCCTGCTGGGGACGTTATTTAAAGTGGCTGCACTGGTGCAGTGAAGCAGGGGCTCGGGAGAAATTGGGGAAAAGCCCCTCAACATCTCTGCAGTCAGCAGAATAATGGTCCCCAAAGATGTCCACATCCTAATCTCCAAACCTGGGACCTTACCTATAAAGGCACTGTGTGCTTTAATCAGAAACAAGCAAATAGAAACACAGCACACAGAAGCCACCAAATATAAATGACACAGGGAACCAAGACACAGGTTGCCTTCCATCTTCCGTATGTGTACTGTCCTTTTTTTTTTCTTATATAATTTAGTTAATTAATTTATTTTTGGCTCTGCTGGGTCTTTGTTGCTGTGTGCAGGCTTTCTCCAGTTGCAGAGAGCAGGGGCAACTCTCTAGTTGCAGTACTGTGGGGTTCTCATTGTGGTGGCTTCTCTTGTTTCAGAGCACAGGCTCTAGGGCGTGTGGGCTTCAGCAGTTCTGCTCCTGGGTTCTAGAGCACAAGCTCAATAGTTGTGATGCAGAGTCTTCGTTGCTCCATGGCACATGGGATATTCCCAGATCAGGGATTGAACCCAGTGGATTCTTCACCAGAGTCACCAAGGAAGCCCTGTACTGTCCCTTTTTCCATAGGAGCAGAATTTCTGTGTTAAGTGGAGGAGAGGTGGCAAGGAGAGCTGCTGCCCTAACAGCCAACTGTGCCACACAGCTCTGACTGTGAGATACTAGGGGAATTTGCCGGGAGAAGTTTCTGGAATAGCTTCTTAAGACGTGGACAGAGCTTGGCGCCAGGTCCTTTAGCCTATTTTTCCTTCCTCCTGCTTTTGGGCTGGAATGTGGATTTGAGGGCTGGGCCTCCAGCAGCCATCTTGATCCATGAGATTCCAGTAAACGGGGAGCCAGCCCCTGTGGACAGAAAGCAGAGAGAGAGCAAAGGACCCCAAGCACTGAATCACATGGTTTCTTTGGACGCCCTGCCCCTAGACTGATTCTATGAAAAAGAAGAAAATAAACTCTTACCTTGTCTAAATATTTTCTGGCCTCTGTTAATAGCAGTAAATTGTCATTCTAACTGATGTAGCTCACACTGGAAATACCCTTCCACAAAAGTCTCTTAATAGGAAAACACTGGAGCTATATCCACCGTGGTCTGTGTGATCCTATAGTGAAGTCTGGGCCTCGGCAACCTGGGTGGGCCTTGCTTTCCTTGTCTGCAGGTTGAGCTGTTAGTGGGATTGAGTGGGAGGACCATAGCAAAGCACTTAGGACTGTGTTTAAGATGTACTGAAAATAACCAGTTATTTATATCAGAAATGAGATGATTAATTCATGCTATGCTATATTCAGAAAGATAAAGTTGCCTTATACCAAAACAGCAAAACATGAACAGGATGTACTAGAAATAATCTAGAAGCTCACAAGACACAAATGACTTGCCCCTGGACAGGTTGGCCTTGTCTTCACATGCGCCACAACCCAGCTCTGCCTTCTGACCATGCAGGCGTGGGAGAGCTTCCCACCCAGCAAGGCTGGCTAGCAGGGTCTGTGACTGTCAGCTTCCTCTGCATCCTGCTCACTGGTCAGCCAGTGTCCTGGGCCCTCAGGGAGACATGGCGGGGAGCCAAGTCCAGGGGAAGGCGTAAGGCCGGATGTTTCTTTTGCCGCTAAGTGTCCTGTGTACATAGTCCTCTGTCACCATTCAGATGCCCAGAGCTGAGGCGACAGGTGACAAAGCTCTCTGTCTCCAGCCCAGCCACCCTCCCTTGCACGAGGGAGAGTGTGGCTGCCATAGCTTGGGCAGACGTGGGACTCAGAGCTCCTTCCCTTGGACCTACTCAATGTTCACATCTCTGACAGGAAAAGATAAGACATGTTAACATTTTTAAGAGTCTAAGCAAAAATCAATTTGAATTGGAAAGTGGTGGGGGAGCCGAATGGAGAGAAAGGGGAAACACAGCAAGAACCTGACTGATGGCTGCAGCTTGAAGCCCAGGTGGCCGTGTGTGGTTCTCTGTTGCTAACATTTTGATTCATAACTTCGAGGCATTTACAGTTTAGATTTTTGGGTTGCTGGCATTGCATCTCAGGCCAATGCCTCCTTTTTTACTTAATCAAGCAGCCCATTACTAAATGATCTCCGTTACCGATTAGCACCCATTCATAAAGCTGAATTCCTCACATTGTTAAGGTCAGTTGTAAAACTGCAGAAACATTAAGAATAGTTCAAGCATGTACTTTTGATATTGAACTGTGGATGGTTATATATGGATGTGAGAGTTGGACTATAAAGAAAGCTGAGCACTGAAGAATTGATACTTTTGAACTGTGTGTTGGAGAAGACTCTTGAGAGTCCCTTGGACTGCAAGGAGATCTAACCAGTCCATCCTAAAGGAAATCAGTCCTGAATATTTATTGGAAGGAGTGATTTTGAAGCTGAAACTCCAGTACTTTGGCCACCTCATGCGAAGAGTTGACTCATTGGAAAAGACTCTGATGCTGGGAGGGATTGAGGGCAGGAGGAGAAGGGGACGACAGAGGATGAGACCGTTGGATGGCATCACTGACTCAAGGGACATGGGTTTGGGTAGACTCCAGCAGTTGGTGCTGGACAGGGAGGCCTGGCGTGCTGCGGTTCATGGAGTCGCAAAGAATCAGACACGACTGAGTGACTGAACTGAACTGAAACTGCAGAAACTGCATCATAGGTACATGGGGTGCTAACTAATTTATTTCCATAAACTTATTTGTCAATATCACTGTATCTTTGGGAGGACATGATTCAACCCAAAGCAGCATCCTCTGCAGGGTAGGAACATTATAACCAGCACAGAAGCCTCTGGGTAGTAATCTGAGAGGAGCCTCCAGAGCTGGAGGCCAGGAGGAGAGCTGACATTGCAGGAGCAGGTTGGTTCCCACTTAGGGTGTTTTTTCCCAGAGCAAGAGCTTGGAAGCCAATGGTCCTTCGTGTACAAGCTTCCCTACAGGAGATGTCTTTATTAGGAGCCCCACCTGGTTTGGGCTCCCCTGGTGGCTCAGATGGTAAAGAATCTGCCTGGAATGCCAGAGACCTGGGTTCAATCCCTGGGTCAGGAAGATCCCCTGGAGGAGCAAATGGCAACCCACTACAGTATTCTTGCCTGGAGAATTCCATGGACAGAGCAGCCTGATGGGCTACAGTCCATGGAGTCACAAAGAGTTAGACACAACTGAGCAACTAATACTTCCACTTTTACTTTCCACCTGGTTTGTGGAAACAGCTGCAAGCCCCTCTTGGCACGGCTGCCAATGGCTGAGAAGGCGCAGGGCTTAGGTGCCATTGTTGCTCCAGGGGCACCAGGGCCACTGGCAAAACAGACTAGGGTGGGCCTGTGCTGATGAGAGGATGATGAAATACTCTCTAACACATTGGGAGACCCACTTGCAGGGACTGGAGGAAATCTCTGTGAATGGTGAGAGGCTGCCAAACAAAAAAATGGAACAGATGACCAAAATATTAAAATGAGAACATGAGGAAAAAACTGGGAAATATTCAGATTTCATTGCTCATGAAGAGGTAGAAAACAGGGTGTGATTGGGGTGCCTTCTTGATCCAGAGGGAGAACATGGGTGGGCATTTCTACACAGGTCTGGGTTGGATGGGCAGAGGTGATGACTGCGTATAGTAGACTCTGTTAGGCAAACTTTTAAAAAGCAGTTTATTTATTTATCTTTGTCTGTGCTTTGTCCTCGTTGCTGCTCAGGCTTTTCTCTAGTTGCAGAGAGTGGCGGCTGCTCTCTAGTTGTGGTGTGCATGTTTCTCAAAACAGTGTCTTCTCTTGTCATGGAGCACAGGCTCTAGGGTGCATGGGCTTCAGTAGTTGTAGCTCCTGGGCAACAGAACACAGGCTCAATAGTTGTGGTACATGGGCCCAGTTGCTCTGAGGCATGTGGGGTCCTCCTGGATCAGGGATCAAACCCATGTCTACTGCACTGGCAGGCAGACTCTTTGCCCCTGAGCTGGTCCCCACAACCCCACATTTGGCTGGGCTTCTCCCTAGAATGTAAAGTACTCAGTTCCTCTTGGTTCCAAGATTTAGGGACTAGTTGTCAGTTTCAGGGCAACAGAAAAGCTCTTATCATCATCCTACTACTATTATAAGAATCAACTTCAAAGTTGGTGTAAGTCTGACAGTCATGCTAGTAGCAAATCAAGGCTTTTAGCTGGGAATATTTCTGTTTTAAAAAAAAGATTGGTTAAAGCTATCTCCCTGCAGGAAAATAAAAGAAAGAAACTGGCCTTAACTCTGAGTTTATGAAAATCTACCTGGAAAAATTTGTTTGCAAAAATAAGTGCACCCACTCAAACGGCTACAATAATTATAGTAACAAAAAGACAATAACAAGTGTTGGCAAGACTGTAGAGAGAGGGAAGACTTGTGTATTGCTGATGGGATTGTAAAGCACGACAGCCACTGTGGAAAACAGTCTGGTAGTTCCTCAAAATGTTAAATATAGAATGACCATATGACCTAGCAATTCTACTCTGAGGTATACACCCAAGAGAACTAAAAACATATGCTCACCCAAAAACATGTACACATGTTTAGCAGGATTACCCATAATAGCCAAAAAATGGAATCAACCCAAATGCCCATCAGTTGAAGAATGGAAAACAAATTGTGGCCCATCATTGCAATCAAATATTATGCAGCCATGAAAAGGAACGAAGGACTACCACTTGCTACACCATCAGTGAGCCTTGAAAACATATGCTAAGTGAGTGAAGCCAGATACAAAGGACCATATCCTGTATTATTCCACTTATATTAAAAATTCAGAATAGGCAAATTCACAGAGACAGTAAGTAGATAAGTGGTTGTTAGGGTATGGGAAAAAAATGAAATGAATCACTACTAATGTGCCTAAATTTTCATTTTGGAATGATGAAATATTGTGTATCATAAATAGATGAATGTTGAGGAGAATGAGGGTGCAGAAATCCTCTGTTTACTAAAGTGGGATAATCATATTCTAATCTATAGAAAGATAAGCACCTTCACCCTGGAGCATCTTTGTGAAATGAAGTGGATATGGCTCTAAGGGAAAAGAAAACCATAGCAATGCCAAATGTGAGACAGGCAAAGGTCCTGTATATGGCTGATGAAAGTTGTCATAACCACTTTGGATAACTCTTGTGTAATACCTACTAAATCTGAATATGGCACATACCTGAGCCCAGAAAATTTATTCCCAGGTGAAAGACCAACAGAAATGCAAGCATCTGTACATCAGAAAGTACACATACAAATGCTGACATTGGCTTCATTTGTTACACCCAAAAATGAAGAAAAAGAAAACTACCATTAGCCGCAAAACAGGCAGAATATGGTATATTCATAAATGGTACATCAAGTGATGAAATGAATGGATTGCTGCTATGTGCAGTGATGTAGATGAGTCTCGCAGACGTGAGATCAACCCAGAGAAGCCTGGCCAAAGGCACACGTGGTGCATGAATCCCATTATACAAACTACGACGACAAGCAGAACTCATTAATGTCACTGGATTCAGGGTAATGGTTAGCCCTGGAAGTAGGAGAGAGCATAACAAGAGGTAGGAGCCACGAGAGGACTCTGGGGTGCTGAGTGATGATGGTTATACGTGTGTTTACATACCGTTTGTGACAATGCTTCAAAAAGTATACTCATGACTGGTGTGTTTTTCTGTTTATTAAAATACAATTTTTAAGCTAAAATTTAAACTCTAAAGACAAGACGCTTGATAATGAAATGCGTGGAACTGCAATAAACTTTGGTCAGTCTGGGGTTAGTAGTGTTTTGAAAATAGCATAAAGTCCTAGGTTGCCCAGTCTCCCAAAACTCAAAAATTTCTTCTGTAAAACTTCTCATTTAGCCCAACTTTGAGAACTGAAACATTTCTAGTATCATAAATAGCTACAACCACATAAACAGAAAATTATGCGTCCTGCATTTTAGCAGTCATTTTTAATCTTTTTAAAAACATTATTAAAAGACATGAGCACATCTGGATCTTCTAATCATAAACAACTCCTTTATAAAATGTCTTTAAAAAGCCCTTCTTCCTCAGGAAAGAAATCAGATCTCTTTGTTGACTTTAACATTTGGAGAGAACATGTTAAGCTAAAATTTCTTAATGCATCTAGGTATTTGATTTTGTTTTATAGCCTCATATTTCTCTTGACTGGTTCTTGTTTTACTTTTAATATGTTCACTGTGTTAATGGTAGGTTTGTGTATGTGTGTGTATATGTGCATACATGTATGTTCATGTGGGGGGTGGGCGGATAGAGGGAGAGGAGGTTTACAAAGCAATGGAGAGTGAAAGAATTGGAATTAGTGAAAGAATATATGTAGAGTGCTTTGAAGTCATTGTCTACAAAGTGTTGTATTAGTATCAATTATCACTTTCAAACAAAGCTTACTTTTTAAGAGAAAGCCCTATAGGATTTGATTTTTTCACTACTTTTATACTTGCATATGCTGTTTGATTCTCTCAGCACATAAGCACTACTTCCTGCATTAGTCAAGAATTTCTGGATCCTGTGCTATAAAACCGTTCCATGTGTCCTTGGGCTTGGCTTGAGTGGACATCCCCAAAAGTCTGGAAGAAAGCAACCCTGGTCTCAGCCTGACAGTCAAAGCATTGCTTCACTCTCGGATCACCATACCTATAAGCAATCCTTTCACTCATATTTAGCTCAGAATTAAGTTTCTTTTTTCATGTTAATATCTCTTATGCCTCTTCCTCCTTTTTTTACTACTACAGTTCAATTGTTTAATGATCTGATTAAATTTCAGTTCATTACTTGGAAACAAGTGCATGGCTTCTTGAGAAATGTTTAGTCTGAGTCTTCTGTCATGCTTACCTTTGTGCCATGTGTCCAACTGCATGCTTCTCTCAGAGCTCATCCAGGGACTAAAGCCTCAGCACACACACACACACACACACACACACACACACACACACACACCCACCAGGAGAATTCATTTTCTGGAAAGATAAAGTAGACACACAAAGTAGAAAAAAATTTTCTATTTTGTTCTGCTAAACACAGAAAATCATATATAAGTTATATATATATATATATATCAGAATCATATATAAAACACAATAAGAAGATGCTGAAAGTAGATCAACTAGAGACCTCAGGGCCAGAGGCATGACCTGGTGCTGTGTTCCCTGAGCTTTCTTCTTGCTTCAGATATCCTACACTGGGAGCTGAAGGAGATGGGTGCACACAGAAACAAAAACAAAAGTTTACTCTTAAAAGTCAAAGGACTTGGAAAAAGCAAGACGAATTAGCAAGACAAAAAAAAACCCAAACATTTAAAAGCAGCCATCATAGAAATGCTTCAATGAACACACCTGAAAGAAATGAAAAAGGCAGGGAAAAGCAGCTCAAATGAGCAGATTTCTTACCACAAACTACGGAGACCAGAAAAAAGTGGCACAATATTTTTGAAGTGTTGAAAGAAGGAAATATTGACCCAGAAAATGATGGAAAACTAAGAGACTTTATCAACAACAGATCTACCTTATAATTATGGCTAAAGGAAGTTCTCTAAACAGAAAAGAGAAAAATAAGAGGAAACATAATGGAATTTCATGAAGTAAGAAAGAATAATGGAAAGAGTAAAAATATAGGTAAATGCAAAAGACTTTTTCTCTTGCGTTTTCTAAATTATGTGTGAGATTTAAAGGATAAACTACAACAGTGGGTAGTCTGGAACTCAAACAAAATTACCTATGTGGCCCACATCATACATAATAAAATGTGTAACGAATTGTTAAAGAACAACCAAAAATTAATGAGGAAAAGAAAAAGTCCCAAGATCAAGATTCATGCCCCCAGCTGTGTTTGGTTTCCTAATCAGAAGTAGGTGAGGTAAGGTATACTCAGCCCTGGCCCACATCTCTCTATTTTTTCCAGAAAACCATCATACAAGAGGCTGTCAGCTGCTTTTATAGTCTGCAGTTACATCACACGATGTAACTGCAATATGTCCTGTGTCAATTTGTCACTCAGAAAGGGAAATAGGAATTTTCAGGTTCAGATAGACTCTAGATGGCAATACCTAAATCATCTTTATTATTCCCATCCAAAGATATTCCTGAAAAAGCAATAATAGCTCAGGAAACTGAAATTTCCAACCTGTAATCTATCAGAACAAAAGAGAATCCCCTCTGACTGATGCGTGAATAGAATATGAAAAATATCTGCAGTGCTAAAAGGGAGGCAGTAGGGGAGGTCTCACACCTTTTTACTGCACATCCTGCCTCTAACAACACCTGGGCTACATCATGCAGAAATCCTGCCGTGTGCCCCGGGAGGTATGCAGGTTCAGACATAGCTATGATCTGACTTCTTTGGTGGTTCCTCCTTTTCAGCTCTCTTCCTCTCCCACTGTCTCCAAGAGCAAATTTCCAGTGTAACTCATGGGGCCTTACAATAATTCTTTAATGCAAAGAGCTTTTGAAAAATAAGTGTTTTCCACAATAAACTTTACCACTAAGGGCATGTGTAGAAGGAAAGACAGGCAGCCATATAGAGAAATAGTAGAGGAAAGGAACACAAAGGATATTCATACCAGAGAACCGTTGACTCTGCCCATCTTTATCCCTGCATGTTTGTCCCATTTTAGGACATTATGGCAAGTTATAGTCAACCTCTTCAGAAATGAGTGACATTTGCTGCAGTAAGAACAGAAAAACAGGTTCATTACAAAAGCAGTAGAAATCTGGCTTCTGTGTTTAATGTCAAATAAGTTGATATTGCTTGCTTATTCTGAATATTGAGGAAATGTGAAATCTCCTTACACTTTTGTAATAAGATTTCCTATTGCTACTCTATATGCAGTCCAGCAGAGCTTTAATTTCCTTCTAATAGGACATTTAAGAATTTACCAGATTGTGGAGAGTTCAAAAGTGGTCAGGCTTTCGATCAAGAATTCCTAATTTCAAATCCTGTTTGCTACTGGCTAACACATGCTAATAGAGGGTCATTACATCTTTCCAGACCAGAACAGCACTGTGCAGAGTAATTGGCTTAGCCCTTCACCATCCGGCCAGAATGCCTTCATTTGGCTCAGGGCTGCGGATGCGCCTGACTGGATGTTAAATTGTGCACGAAAGAACAAACCCCTGCTTGGAAGCCCTGTGTTGGCTTTACGAGAGAGCAGCAGGGTTCTCTGGGAAAAAAACAAAACAAAACCAGAACTGGGGAGCAGCTCTGGTGCCGGCCAGTCTGGTTAGAAAGTACCAACCTCCTTGTTTGACTCGCTCCATCCTCCCCTTCTTCAGGTGCCCAGTGGGGTCCCTGACCTCCGCACTAACCTGCACTGAGGGCCTCTGATTCTATGGGGCTTGGTATTTTACCTTCTTCATCTCATCTGATCATCTCAACAGGCCTAGGAAGTGGTAGGACTGCCTCTTTACAGGTGAGAAGTCTGAGGCAGAGACACAGTTAAGTCATGCACCAGAGGACACCAGGATTTGTATTGCACCATCCTCTTAACCAATGAGTGACACCGTCTGTGCCTTGACACTTTTTTCTAAAGCAACAGATGTTTACACAGCTCTGGAGACTAGAAGTCCAAGATCATGGTGCCAGCAGGGTTGATCCTGGGGAGACCCCCTCTGCCTGATTTGCAGAGAGCTTCCCAGGTGGTGCTAGTCGTAAAGAATTCGCCTGCCAATGCAAGAGACGTAAGAGATGCAGGTTCAATCCCTGGGTCGGGAAGATTCCCTGGAGAAGGAAAT
The DNA here is from genome assembly GCF_055505025.1 of Bos grunniens. Taxonomy (NCBI): domain Eukaryota; kingdom Metazoa; phylum Chordata; class Mammalia; order Artiodactyla; family Bovidae; genus Bos; species Bos grunniens. The sequence goes on along the minus strand of NC_141168.1, from coordinate 45,557,715 downwards.
GGCAACCCGCTCCAGTATTCTTGCCTGGAGAATCCCATGGACAGAGGAGCCTGGTGGGCTACCGTTCCTGGGTCAAAAAGAGTCGGTCGGACACAACTGAAGTGACTTAGCATGCATGCACACATCTTCTCATCATGTCCTCGCATGACGAAGAGTAAGATCGCCTCTCCGTGTTTCTTCTTATAAGGGTATTCAACACTCTCTTTTTATTTGACTCTTGAGTATTGTTGTTGCCATGTCTCAAATCCACTTGTAATGCCCACAGGTGATTCAGCAAAGGTAAATGTTCTACAAGGAGCCAAATCACTGCTTGTGAAATACAGGCTTCCCTGCTCTGGATTAATCTACACTTGAAGTAAAGATGGTTCAGGAGGAACAGACTCTCAGGCTGTCCCTTATGAATTCCCACACTTGGTTTTCATAGCAGATGAGCTTCTGATGAGAATTGGACAGTAATGGGTCCCTGGCTCTACTCCTGGATAAAGTGTGTTTTGCTGATTGAAGGCAAATTTATAAGCAGATTCATCATCTAGGCGGGGTCGAGTGGACATCCCTGGTGGAAATGGGCAGAAAGGGGAGCCTTCCCCTCTGCTGAGCAAGTCAAAGAAAGAATCTTTGACCCATGGGGGCTTCCTAATAATGATTTTCCAATCAAACAAAAACTGTTCTGTGTCAACACAGCAAACTATCAACTGGGCTGTCAGGATTTCTCTAGAGAAATAGAATCAGTAGGATATATGTGTGTGTATATATATAAAGAGAGAGAGAGAAAGATGGAGAGAGATGAGGGAATTTGGGGGACCTGGTTCACATAGTCATGGAGTGTGGAGGAGAAGGGAGGTGAGTCTAAAATCTGCAGGGCAGGCCAGCAGGCTAGAGACACAGGGAAGCGTTGATGTGCTGTTCAAGTCAAAGGCTGCCTGGAGGCAGAATTCCCTTTGCTCACAGGATCTCAGTCTTTTTCTCTTAAGCCCTTCAACTGATGGGATGAGACAACCCCCTTTAAGAGGATGATCTACTTTACTCAAAATCTACTGATGTAAAAATGCTTTGATAACAGCATCTAGAATCATGTTTGATCAACTATCTGGGTACCACCATCCATAAAATTAGTCATCACACTCTCCAGTCTGAAGCAAATGTGTCCCCACAGTGACATTAAGGTGTCAGGCCCCGGGACACTCAGGGTTTAGAGCTCCTTCACGGGCAAATTTGTTCTTAAATTTCATTTTGCTTCATTGTTTCAGGTAGTCTGTGGGCAGGAGGGTGTCCTGGCAGCACTGAGAGAGGGCTACCTGGTACCCATGAGCATCACTGAGGTAGTGAGCTTGCTGCCTGCCTGAAGAACGGCCATCCTCCCTGCACTTTCTTCTTCCCAGTGGGAGCCTCAGAGCTGGAGCGTCTGGACAATGTCAGATTCTGGGGTCATGTTCAGGGACTCCCCCAGAGCCCTCTGTGGTTTACCTGATGCCCTGGGTTGGCACCTCGTATTCTCCCTTCTGACATTTACTTCTTTATCCTTCCTCTGCACATTCTGAAGTAAACCCTGGGCAGATCTGGACCTGGACTCCATTGTTCTCATAGGCTAACAGGCTCCCTTTGTCTGTCACTAGATCAAAGTTAGGGGTAGGAAGGAAGGGTTGGGATTTTTAAATAAATATGTGTGTGGAAGATCTTCACATACATTCTGCCCTGCTGGGAAGGCAAAGGTGATCTCCTCAGGAGACGGCTGAGCCAGGACACAGGAGCACCTTGCAGGGCTGGGTCTCCGCTCAGGGACAGCAGCCTGGTAAAATCACAGGGCCACACAAGATATTGCATGCATGAAAAATAAACTTTCACAGTGTGAAGCTACTGAGGTTTGGGAGATGTTTGTTAACACAGTAGAACCCAGCTCAGCTTGACTAATACATATGCCGGTGAAGACTACATTCATGGCCAGGTTCCAAGCCTCAGGTTCCTCATGCACCAAAGGGAGGTGGGGAAGACTAACTGAGGCAGTGCCCGTGGAGAGCTCAGCATGGTGCTGACCCAGCTCAGACAAATGCGTATTAGCCATTATTTCTCCAGAGTCCCAGCTCCGGGCACTCTGTCTCCAGTAGCCCTAGCGCTTCCCTCAGGTCTGCATCCTAGTCACTGTTATCGTCTGTGCACAGGGAGGAGAAGTGTACAAGCTCACAGTCCAGTTGGGGGCCAGGTCTGCAGGGGAAGCCTTGGGAAGGCTGCAGCTGGCCAAATCCTGCACCAGCCCTAGCACTCCATGTGGATAACAAGGACCGTCAGCACTCGTCTTCATCTTTCCATAAACGCTGCACCAAATGAAAGAAAAGAATTTCAGGTTACTGGGGCCAGTATTTAATTATTGTGATTTATTAACACTAAGTACATAGAGCAGTGCCCTGGACATGACAGCCCTCATTCCCTAGCGAGTCTGGGAGTCTGGTTGGACTCCTGCCGCATCCTGCGCAATTCTTTTCATTATCATCATCCTGATTATTTACAGCAATCCAGCCACTGGGGAGAAGGGCAATTGCTGTCAAGTTCACAGCAAGTTCAAGGCCCTGTGAGCAGCAATGAAGATCAGAGAAGGCCTGGTAGTTGGGAAAAGGGGACCTGGTGCCCTGAGCATTGCCGGGAGCCTAGGCTCCACGGGGGGGAGGGTAAACATGAAGTCAGGGACCTACGGACAGAAAGGTGGGCTGGAGCCACCCCTCCTTCTCAGTCATCTCCTCCCCACCCTTCCTCTTCTCACTCAGATCTTGTGTTTATAGAAAAGTTGTGTTCTGAGCACCCAAAAGGAACAAATCTCAAAATGTTGAGAACAGTGTGGTTAGTACAATTTTTTCTTTGTGAGGACTTGTCCCGTATCTCTTATCCACATGTTGAGGTAGTCCTCATTCTCACAACTCTAGAATTCCAGTATTACTTCCCATTTTATAGTCGAGAAAACTGTGACTCAGAAGCTTTGCCCAGCATCACAGAGCTTATAGGAGGCACACAGAATCCATGTCTGTCTCACCATCTGTACTTCAGATAGTCAGTCAGTTCAGTTCAGTCGCTCAGTCGTGTCCGACTCTTTGCGACCCCATGAATCGCAGCACGCCAGGCCTCCCTGTCCATCACCAACTCCCAGAGTTCACTCAGACTCAACGTCCATCGAGTCAGTGATGCCATCCAGCCATCTCATCCTCTGTCATCCCCTTCTCCTCTTGCCCCCAATCCCTCCCAGCATCAGAGTCTTTTTCAGTGAGTCAACTCTTTGCATGAGGTGGCCAAACTACTGGAGTTTCAGCTTTAGCACCATTCCTTCCAAAGAAATCCTAGGGCTGATCTCTTTCAGAATGGACTGGTTGGATCTCCTTGCAGTCCAAGGGACTCTCAAGAGTCTTCTCCAACACCACAGTTCAAAAGCATCAATTCTTCGGCGCTCAGCTTTCTTCACAGTCCAACTCTCACATCCATACATGACCACAGGAAAAACCATAGCCTTGACTAGACGGACCTTTGTTGACAAAGTAATGTCTCTGCTTTTGAATGTGCTATCTAGATTGGTCATAACTTTCCTTCCAAGGAGTAAGTGTCTTTTAATTTCATGGCTGCAGTCACCATCTGCAGTGATTTTGGAGACCAAAAAAATAAAGTCTAACACTGTTTCCACTGTTTCCCCGTCTATTTCCCATGAAGTGATGGGACCAGATGCCATGATCTTCGTTTTCTGAATGTTGAGCTTTAAGCCAACTTTTTCACTCTCCACTTTCACTTTCATCAAGAGGCTTTTTAGTTCCTCTTCACTTTCTGCCATAAGGGTGGTGTCATCTGCATATCTGAGGTTATTGATATTTCTCCCGGCAATCGGTACTTCTTATTTGAACAGAATTTTGTTTGGTTTCTTTAGCTTTTGAAGCTTGTATCCCTCATCCCTGTCTTGAAGTGCCTGGAAAGAAAAAAAAGTTTTTAAGTATTTCAGTCCAAAATAGAGTGACTCAGGAGCAGGAAGAAGTCATGGTTTCTTCTAAGCCAGATACGCTATTCTGTAAGAGCATGAACATCTCAGCTGCTCTCAGCCCACAGTTGTTTTCTTTGAGAGTGGACTAATTGAGAAGGAATTTTTTTTAGGGAAATATAAACTTTGTAACTGGGGTTTTTAGGGCTAATTTATGGCTCCTGAATTCTAAGGAACTAGATGAAGGCTATTTCAGAATGAATGGAATTATGCTCATCATCCCTATGAATATCTAACACTGTCCAAGAAATAACAGCTGACTCAGTAATACAAGAATAAAGGAAGACAAATATTGAAGGGAGGGTACAAAATATCCTAATAATTCCAGACAATATGATCGTCTATATGAAACATATTAGAGAAACAAGTAAAATTAATTAACCAAGTAAGAGATTTCAGAGGGTGGTTGGTTACAATATAAATATTTGAAGATCAAAAGCTTTTCCAGTACAGCCATTATCAGCAAGGAATAGCATTTTTTTTAAAGTACTTTAATCACAATAGTAAGAAAAATATAAAATGCCTAAGATTAAATTTAAGGTTTACAGAGGGATATAAATGAATAATTTTATGAATAGAGAGCAATATCATAATTTGGGATTTTAAAACATCAATACTGCAAATAGGTAAGATAGTAAATGTTTTTCAGCTTTGTGAGCCATATGGTCTATGTCAGAAAGGCTCAGTTTTACGTTACAGCACAGAAACAGTGCCAGAGACAATGTACATATGAATGAGCATGGCTTTGTGCCAATAAAATTTTATTTACTGAAACAGTCAGAGGGCCAATTTGGCACATGGGACAAAGTCTGCCAACCCCTGCTACAAATGATTATCTCTTTTCCTCTGGCAGAAAATAACTACAATGTGTATTCTGCTACTTCTAAACTATTCCCTCTTGAAATATTTCCTGAGGATAAATTCTTGGTATTTGGAATATTGGGCCAAGAAGAATAAAATATACTTATGGTTTTAGTTACAGATTACCACACTGCTCCTAAAATGCCCTCCAGAAATTTCAGGGCAGCCAGTCTTAATGAGGGTAACTATTTCACACTAATATCACCACTATTGGAGAAATCTTCCGAACATTAAGTTAATCAGTTTAAAATAGAACTTCTGCAATAATTATTGAGGGGCTTCCCTTGTGGCTCAGCTGGTAAAGAATCTGTCTGCAACGCAGGAGACCTGGGTTCAATCCCTGGGTTGGAAAGATCCCCTAGAGAAGGGAAAGGCTACCCATTCCAGTATTCTGGCCTAGAGAATTCCATTGCTGAGAGGAAACGTTTTTTCCTTTTGTATTTTTCAGAATTATCAGGTTATATATTTGGCACCCTTAGTCACTGAAATTGAAGTAGAAGCATTTTAAAGAGCAAATGTGCTTTGGTGTTTCTGTTGATATATGCAGTATTATCTATTTTGGGACCCATTAACCTCAAATATTTTAGTTCTTGTGTTATTTAAAGATGATCTTTTTATGTTTCCTTTAAAGGATTTACTTTGAAGATGTTAATTTAGCCAAGATGGGGCGTTTGTAGTTTAGCTGCTATGAAGTTTATGAACATAATTGAAATCAGGATTCCCTGAGCAATGTTTCCTGGCAATTTCCAATGCACTTGGTAGATATTTTAGAGCGCCGCCCTTTCTAGCCATTCTCATCCTTCCTGTATTCCTCTGATGTGAAGCCCTGCTCCCAGTGGAGATTAGATAAAAGAGCTGAGATGCAGTATGTGAGGAGACCAAGTATGTAGGACTTGCCCATCATCACTGGGCTGTTTATAGCAGTTATGTTTAACAAGAAGAATATTTTGATTGTCTCAGACATGATTTTAAATGTAATTCCTTGCATTTAAAAAAATAATTTACTTATCTATTTCTTTAGGCTGTGCTGGGTCTTCGTTGCTGCACAGACTTTTTCTCAAGTTGTGGAAGCAAAAGCTGCTCTCTAGTTGCGGTACCCGGGCTTCTCATTGCGGTGGCTTCTCTGTTGTGGAGCACAGGCTCTAGGGTGCAAGGACTTTAGTAATTGCAGCACATGGGCTCAGTAGTTGCAGCTCCCAGGCTCCAGAGCTCAGTCTCAGTAGTCGTGGCACATGGGCCTCGCTACTCCACTGTATGTGGGATCTTCCCACACTGGGGATCAAACCGTTGTCTCCTGCATTGACAGGAGGATTCTTTACCATTGAGCCACCAGGGAAGCCCCTTGCATTTTATATTGATGTTAATCATTAGGGAATGAGGAATAGATTTCATTTTTCACTTGTCTGTGTCAAAGGAATGGGTGCCTGGAAAGGGACCATCATGAAAATATGGTTGTAAAGTGATGCAAGTTAGGGTTGAGACAAAGGCCAGCAGAAGTTACAATGTTAGAATGACCACAACACTTCTCCCCTGTGCAGTGCCTGCAGGAAGCTCAGTTTCCCTCAACAGCCAATGGGCTACTATTGTAAAAGTCATTTCTAAAATCCCTTTCAGCAGAGGCCCTTGGGATTGCACCCAGCCAGAGGGGCTTCCTCCCTGGCTCAGCCTCAAGCCCAGTTACCACTAACATCTGAGAGGAGCCAGCTCCTCACAAGTCCTGTGATGGACAGTGTGTTACTGAGAGCCAGTTCATAATGAGGACCCTGGGGCATGAACGCACATCCAGTTACTCAGCCAAAAAGACACTGGGCAGGGTTGCCCTGGGCCTGGAGCATCACACTCCCTACTCCCGGTACCAGGCTGTGAGCCATGAGCTGTGTGCATGGGAGGGAAGAGGGGTCCTGATCCCCAGCCCTGCATTCAGACTGCACAATATCCCTTCCGCTTCCTGAGTTTTCCTCTACAGTCCTTCTTGTTCCCAGCCTTCTTGGAGCCTGAAAGCCACACAATCTCTCTCTTTTTTTTTTTTTTTTTCTGAATTGTGCTTCATTGTTTTATTGTTATTATTATTTTGGTTGCTCTAGGTCTTCATTTTTGCAAGTGGGCTTTCCTCTAGTTGCGTGAGCGGGGGCTACTCTTCGTTGTGGTGCACGGGCTTCTCATTGTGGTGGCTTCTCTTGTTGTAGAGCACAGGCTCTAGGTGCAAGGGCTTCAGTTGTTGCACCACACAGGCTCAGTAGCTGTGGCTCCTGGGCCCTAGAGCTCAAGAGCTTTAGTATTAGCTCATGGTCTCTAGAGCGTGGGCTCAGCATTTGCGGCACACAGGCTGAGTCGCTCTGCAGCATGTAAAATCTTTCCCAGACCAGGGATCGTACCCGTGTCCCCAGCATTGACAGGCAGATTCTTATCAACTGTACCACCAGGTAAGTCCTGAACTGTGCTTTAAAAAACAAATAAACGACCTCTCATGAGGGGCCACAGTGTCTGCCTCATGAAGTGACCGGTGGCACTGTCTGTCGATATATGTGACATGGCTTTTGGTGCTGAAGACATTTTGACTCAGACCTCAGTTCTCAGTCTTGTCTCCTGGGACGTGGTACTCACTGTACTTGCCTTCAGGATTCCCTCCCACCACTGTGAGCTGGTCCACACGCTATGGTGGCTGAAAAGTTTTGATGCTGGCCACTGTGTGACCACACATAACCCACAGCAGCCCTTCTCCCATCCAGGGGCTCTGTCCAAGGGACCCTCTCCTTCCGAAGAGGAGGCCTGCTGCTCTATGGGGACTGCCCAGACTTTTAGGTCCCACAGGCCCAGGTCGTCTCTGTGTGGCCAGGGCTGAGAGGCACCAGCATCTCAGGGCCAGCTGTTTGGAGGCCCCCTGGCCTGAGAGTAGCCACCTGACCCTGAATTCAGAGAGTGATTTGACCCCAATACATCTGTGGTTTGGATGGAGACCCAGCGTTTTGTTTGACTTTGACGTGTTTTTCTGGATGCTGGGGTCTGGAGGTGGGTAGGTCCACCCCCGGCCCCTTGGGCTGCCTGCAGAGGCCTGGCCTGGGCCCCTCTGATCTATAGTGAGGTCTCACAATGGGTGTCTACCTTGGCCACATGGGAAAACTTCCCAGGAGGTTTTAAAACCTGATGAGCAAGCTGAAGGCCCACCTGCTTCCTCAGTCATCACCCTGACCCAGGACATCAGTACTGTCAGGCTCCCCAGGTCCTGTGCTGGGTAGGAAGGGCTGGAAACCACTGACATCAGCAGATCTCCAACCACACTGAGGCCCTGTCTGGGCTGCAAACTGGGTCATAGGAATAGTAAGAGCCCACTGACTTGTTGCTTCCATCTCATGAGTGACACACATCCTTCTAAATATCCCCAAAGTGTTTCTCAACTCTGTTGAGGCAAGACCCTACCACCACACATGCCAGGCTGGGCATGAACTTGGGCAGAACGTGGGAATGTGAAACTGGTGGGGGCTGGTCATTGAGTGTGTGCCCAAATCTGTGTAAAGGGCTTGGGGAAGGACCCTGTCCACAGTGACTTAAGGCCTGGCCTCTCATCTCTGTGGGCTCAGCCTGAATTAGGACAGACCTCAGTCTGTGCCCCAAATCTCATCTGATGTCTGTGGCTGCCTGTTGTCTAGTTTACTGGGGGCAGCTGGCCCTTTGGAAGGCCAGCTCTCCATAGTGCCCGTCTGGATCACCCCCAGCAGAGAAGGAAGGAGAAGCAGGCTCATGGACAGGGTCAGGATGACTTAACCTCGGTGTGGGTGGAGCCAGGCCCAGCTGCAAGTTGGTACCTTTTTGTAAATGGTCCGTGTACTCTGCTCCTCCAGAGGCCTGGTCAGGCAGGAGGTGCAGTGGAAACAACATGTGAGCTCGGTGTTCTGAGTGGTCTGCATTCCCCTCCCCACCAACAACCCCCGTCCCCGCCCGCCCCACACCGCCCGATCCTCCACGGCTTCCAGGGAACGTGGCTGCGTGCCCTCCACCTGCTCACCTTCTCTGTGCCCACCTTTGAGACCTGAGTCATGTACCTCTTTATGAACCCTACCCCTAAATGGTCCTTTGAGTCTACTTTTCACTTCCTCCTACTTCTTTGTGTCTGGCAGCCTGACCCTGTTGGACTCTGCATTGCTTGAGACCAGTGCATCATTCAATTTGACTACTGCTCCGTCCTGTCCCTCCAGCCAGGTTCCTGCCCCCAGTAGGTGGTGGCTGGATTAAAGAAGGAGTAAGGGCGCCAGAGGTGAGGCAAAGGCCATCACTGTCCACAGACATGGATGTGCAGTACTGCCCTTGTGGGGGCCACCAGGGGAACGCTCCTGGGCGTCTGACCCCAGGAAAGTGTGGGCAAAGGCCAGATCTGGCTCTCGGCTTCCTGTCTGGGCAGAGGAGACTCAGGTCCCAGGCCCCAGGAGTGCTCGGCCATACCAGAAAGGGGGTGGCCCAGGTGCAGGGCATGAGGTCCCCACGCGAGCCCGCACCACATCACAGAGCAGCGGCAGAGCTGTAGTTCCCTCCACGGGACTTGTGACCATCAGAACTGCAAACAGCTGTGTCCAGCTTTTTAAAAGCTGTAAGATTTTATCTTCCTGGTTTATTTGGGCGGGGAGGGGGGGAGGTAAATATTAAAAGAAACCACAGATGATGTCCAAATATCATAGAGCCAAATGATGCCAGTGACGCAAAAATAAGTAAATGGAATTCTATGCAGAAAAAAACATAATCACCTATGAAATGTGTTTTTGGTTGAAGATGCAATTTTTCCGCTTCCCTTAGCCTCACTTCATTATATGAAAAATTATGTATTTTTTTAAACTTCTGTATATTTTCTATTATAATTGTTATAGATTTTCCAACTGACAATGCCCTTATCACTCCCCTGCTCTGCAATTTCTTACGATCCTGTGCCTGGGCTTCTTTTTAGCAGTTAGCGTATTTCACAGGAAAATCTTGAGCTTGGATGCTCTCCTATTTTAAACAGCCCTGATAGTCAGATTGTAGTTAAGACTCAAGGAGACAGTGAACCAATGTTGGCAGTACAGAGCCGCCAGAGGCACTGTTTCTGGGGGCCCCTGATTCCTTGATGAGGGGTCTCTTTCACTGACCAGCTCTGTTCTGCTTTTCTTCTCTTGTAAAGCTATCTTTTCCAAGCCCTTTTTCTTCTTCCACCTTCTCCCTCCTCTAAGCTGTCATAGATACTTTCTAGGCACCTGCAGAGTAGTACTTACCTTTTTTCCTTGTCATCTTCTGGCTGCTGATCCTTTTCCCCAACCAGACACAGAATCCTGAGGGCAAAGGAGTTCCAAAGAAAACCTTTTCAGCGTTTGACTATGATGCGTCATATGTGGCCTCTGGCCTGAGTTGATCCTTACTCCACTGTGCACCCCCAACTCTAAGTGGTGGCCTATTATTCTCTGTCATGTTCAAGGCCATGTGGCTGAGGCCAGGGCTCCAGCTGAAGCCAAGACCATCCAAGCCAGTGTGTGCCCTTGACACTTCCCAGCTTTAGGAATTCTTTAGGAACTCTTTACAGTCAGAGGGCAGGTGATGGTCCACCAGGGGTACTTGGCCACAGCAGCTGCTCATCGGAAATACACTGGGCTCCTAGGTTCCTGGTCGGCACAGTCATTCAGACGTCTTCTAAAAGCCAGAGCAGGATGGCTGGATGGTTCTGGAGGCTGCCACTTCCCTTACTGAGCACCACTTTGGTCCTGAATTCTGTCTCAGCTTCCTGTTTGCCACCAGCTGAACTTGATTAAGGATACATGGTTCATCTTGTTTGGTTTCCAAATCTTCTGTAGTCAGTTAATGTGGGAGAAAGCAATGGCAACCCACTCCAGTATTCTTGCTGGAGAATCCCAGGGACACGGGAGCCTGGTGGGCTGCCATCTATGGGGTCGCACAGAGTCGGACAACGACTGAAGCGACTTAGCAGCAACAGCAGCAGCAGCAGGCCCAGGCAGGTATTAAAAAGTCCAGTCTAGTCTCCTTTAAGACTGTATTTTCTCCATTGTGATCTGACTTTAGCTTAAGAAAGGGGATGGGGTCTCCTTTGACCCACTGTTATGGAATGAACATTCAGAGAATGAAGCCCTAGTCCTCAACATGATTGTATTTGGAGACAGGGCCTTTAGAGAGACAGTCAGTGTTAAATGAGGCCATAAGGGTGGGCCTTGAACCAGTAAGACTGGTGTCATTATAAAAAGAAGAAGACATATTGGAGCTCTCTCTGCATTCACAGAGCAAAGACCATTCGAAGATACAGTGAAAAGAAGGCCGTCTATAAGCCAAGGAGAGAGGCCTTGGAAGAACCAACGCTGCCAGCATCTTAATTTTAGACTTCTATCTTGCAGGACTGTGAGATAATTCTTATTAAAGCCACCTGATCTGTAATGGAAAGAAATAGAGGAAAACAACAGAATGGGAAAGACTAGAGATCTCTTCAAGAAAATTAGAGATACCAAGGGAACATTTCATGCAAAGATGGGCTCGATAAAGGACAGAAATGGTATGGACCTAACAGAAGCAGAAGATACTAAGAAGAGATGGCAAGAATACACAGAAGAACTATACAAAAAAGATCTTCACGACCCAGATAATAACGGTGTGATCACTGACCTAGAGCCAGACATCCTGGAATGTGAAGTCAAGTGGGCCTTAGAAAGTAGCACTACGAACAAAGCTAGTAGAGGTGATGGAACTCCAGTGGAGCTATTTCAAATCCTGAAAGATGATGCTGTGAAAGTGCTGCACTCAATATGCCAGCAAATTTGGAAAACTCAGCAGTGGCCACAGGACTGGAAAAGGTCAGTTTTCATTCCAATCCCAAAGAAAGGCAATGCCAAAGAATGCTCAAACTACCACACAATTGCACTTATCTCACACTCTAGTAAAGTAATGCTCAAAATTCTCCAAGCCAGTCTTCAGCAATATGTGAACCATGAACTTCCTGATGTACAAGCTGGTTTTAGAAAAGGCAGAGGAACCAGAGATCAAATTGCCAACATCTGCTGGATCATGGAAAAAGCAAGAGTTCCAGAAAAACATCTATTTCTGCTTTATTGACTATGCCAAAGCCTTTGACTGTGTGGATCACAATAAATTGTGGAAAATTCTGAAAGAGATGGGAATACCAGACCACCTGACCTGCCTCTTGAGAAATCTGTATGCAGGTCAGGAAGCAACAGTTAGAACTGGACATGGAACAACAGACTGGTTCCAAATAGGAAAAGGAGTACGTCAAGGCTGTATATTGTCACCCTGCTTATTTAACTTCTATGCAGAGTACATCATGAGAAACGCTGGGCTGGAAGAAGCACAAGCTGGAATCAAGATTGCCGGGAGAAATATCAGTCACCTCAGATATGCAGATGACACCACCCTTATGGCAGAAAGTGAAGAGGAACTAAAGAGCCTCTTGATGAAAGTGAAAGTGGAGAGTGAAAAAGTTGGCTTAAAGCTCAACATTCAGAAAACGAAGATCATGGCATCCGGTACCATCACTTCTGGGAAATAGATGGGGAAACAGTGGAAACAGTGTCGGGCTTTTTTGGGGGGGGGGGCTCCAAAATCACTGCAGATGGTGACTGCAGCCATCAAATTAAAAGACGCTTACTCCTTGGAAGGAAAGTTATGACCAACCTAGATAGCATATTGAAAAGCAGAGACATTACTTTGCTAAAAAAGGTTCGTGTAGTCAAGGCTATGGTTTTTCCAGTGGTCATGTATGGATGTGAGAGTTGGACTGTGAAGAAGGCTGAGTGCAGAAGAATTGATGCTTTTGAACTGTGGTGTTGGAGAAGACTCTTGAGAGTCCCTTGGACTGCAAGGAGATCCAACCAGTCCATTCTGAAGGAGATCAGCCCTGGGATTTCTTTGGAAGGAATGATGCTAAAGCTGAAACTCCAGTACTTTGGCCACCTCATGCGAAGAGTTGACTCATTGGAAAAGACTCTGATGCTGGGAGGGATTGGGGACAGGAGGAGAAGGGGACGACAGAGGATGAGATGGCTGGATGGCATCACTGACTCGATGGATGTGAGTCTGAGTGAACTCCAGGAGTTGGTGATGGACAGGGAGGCCTAGCATGCTGCGATTCATGGGGTCGCAAAGAGTCGGACACGACTGAGCAACTGAACTCAACTGAACTGAACTGTAGTATATTGTTGTGGCAGTCCAAGCAATCTAAGAAGCACACCTTGCCCTTCTCTTCTTCCTGTATTCCTCATTCTTGCCTCTGGTTTCTCCAAGGAGGAGTTGGTGGAGGAAAAGAGACCAAGATTGAAAAGTCTTACTTTTAAGTGACTCAGTTAAGGCTTGAGCCCTTTGACCATGGCCATGGTGTCATCTCTCAAGAGGCATTTTTGTGGATTCCTCGGAACCCTCTCCCACAGTGGATGCTAACCAGCTATTTGTGAGACGGGCAATGATCTCACCTCTGGCCCCAGGCCATCCATATTCACGTGTTTGCTCTGTGGAAGCACCTTGACTCTGTAGAGACTTTTATCAGTCAGGATGGTAAGCTGAATAGGTAAGCTGTGTAACAAACCCTAACATCTTAGTGTGGGGTTAGACTAGACTTTTTAATACCTTGCTCCTGGACTCTTGTGGGTTGCCTGGGTGCTCTGTTCTGTGTCATCCACAGGCCACGTTCCAGGCTGGAAAAGCAGTCATCAACACCTCCTTGACAGCCACCGCAACACAGAAAGAGGCAAATCGTTCGCTGGCCCTTAAAAGTTCTACATGCAAGTGACCCGCATCATTTATGTTCATATTTTAATAGTCAAAGCAAGTAATTTGGCCACATCCAGCCTCAGTGGTATGGGACTGAGTGCAACCTCCTTGGTGCCCAGAAAGAGAAAAGTAGGTAAATGCCCACCCTCTTTGGTCACATTTTCTGGAATTCCAGAAAAACACCTACTTCTGCTTCATTGACTACACTAAAGCTTCTGGCTGTGTGGATCACAACAAACTGGAAAATTCTTAAAGAGATGGGAATACCAGACCACCTTATCTGCCTCCTGAGAAATCCTTATGCAGGTCAAGAGGCAATAGTTAAAACTGGATGTGGAACTACTGACTGGTTCATAATTTGGAATGAAGTGTGACAAGGTTGTATATTTTCACCCTGCTTCTATGTAGAGTACATTATGTGAAATGTTAAGCTGGATAAATCACAGGCTGGAATAAAGATTGCTGGGAGAAATGCCAACAACCTCAAATATGCAGATGATACCACTCTAATGGCAGAAAGTGAAGAAGAACTAAAGAGACTCTTGTTAAGAGTGAAAGAGGAGAAAAAGCTGGCATGAAATTCAATACTAAAAAACTAGATCATGGCATCCAATCCCATCACTTTATGGCAAATAGAAGGGGGAAAAGAGGAAGCAGTGACAGATTTTCTTTTCTTGGGCTCCAAAATCACTGCTGCCATGAAATTAAGATGCTTGCTCTTTGGAAAGAAAACTATGACGAACTTAGTGTATTAAAAAGCAGAGACATCAATTTGCTGACAAAGGTTCATATGGTCAAAGGTATGGTTTTTCCAGTAGTCATGTACAGATGTGAAAGTTGGACCATAATGAAGGCTGAGCACCAAAGAACAGATGCCTTTGAGCTGTGGAGAAGACTCTTGAGACTCCCTTGGACTGCAAGGAGATCAAACCAGTCAATCCTAAGGGAAATCAACCCTGAATATTCATTGGAAGGATTGATGCTGAAGCTGAAGTTCCAATACTTTTGGCTACCTGATGCGAAGAGCTGACTTATTGGAAAAGACCCTGATGCTGGGAAAGATTGAGGGCAAAAGGAGAAGGAGGTGGCAGAAGGTAAGGTAGCTTCACTGACTCTATGGACATGAATTTGAGCAAACTCTGGAAGATAGTAGACGACAGAGGAGCCTGGTGTGTTGCAGTTCATGAGGTCACAAAGAACTGGACGTGACTTAGCGACTGAACAACAACTATCAAAATGATTCAACGCTGACTGCACATCTCATCCATGGAAACTCACACCTTCACCCCTCCACCCATGTGAATGAACTATTCTCCAACTACAATCTTCTCTCCAATACTCCAGCCAGGCTCTCACCTTTAGATATTTCCATATGAGAATCAGATATGAGATCTTTATTGCTCTCAATTCCTGGGGTCACCTGTCCAGCTCTCCCAGTGACTTGAACTGCCCCTCACCCAGCTGGTGGTTTGGAAGAGTGGAGAAATACCCCCACTTTCCCGTGGAGGGAGACAAAATGTACAACACACCAATAAGTCTCTCCAAAATAATTTCTCCTGACTTTCTTATTTATCCTGGAAGAAGGTGATAAGCTACGAATCTCAAGACAGATCAAACCATACACAGTGTTTTTTACCTACTGTATTCAGCCTCCAGGAGTGTCTCTATAAGGAAAGTCTCATTTAGCATCCTATTATATACAGATTCTCAGACAGAAGGGATTGGGCTTCCCTGGTGGCTCAGACGGTAAAGTGTGTCTGCCTGCAATGTGGAAGACCCAGGTTCGATTCCTGGGTCTGGAAGATCCCCTGGAGAAGGAAATGGCAATCCACTCCAGCACTCTTGCCTGGAAAATCCCATGGATGGAGGAGCCTGACAGGCTACAGTCCATGGGGTCATAAAGAGTCGGACACGACTGAGCGACTTCACTTTCTTTTTTTATATACAGATTCTCAGACAGAAGGGATTGGAGTCCCCAGCTCATCCCTTCCAGGAGGTTTCTAGAATCTTTGGATATATCTGAATGTTTGAGTACTATCATCACCTCTATAAACAAATTCCAGGCTTAACATAACAGTCCTCTTCCCTAAGTAAGTAACATGCAAACATGCATACATCTAGGCACAAGTTAAAAACCTTGCTGGGCAGACAGCTGCCCCACCACATGAACTTTAGATTGCTTGGCTGGTCATTTGGAAGCTGAATTGATAGAAAATCTGGTTGTAGAGGCATGGAAAGAAGATTGCAGTTATCCTGGCCAGAAAGTTTGGGGTCTGAATAAGATGAAAATGATGGAAACAGGAAAGTCCAGAGAGATGATGAAATGAACAGAATTTATTTATCTTTCTCATATTAAGTAAAAAACTGTAACTTTATAAAAACATGTGGGTAAAGGCTAGAAGGTAATAACCAAGATATAAAAGCCATAATGTTGAATGTTGATAGATTTTTGAGTCCTCTCACCCCAAGAAATCTTTTAAGTTTTTAGAGAACAGAAAAGTCAGGAATGTCTTCCAGTGGTTAAGGAAAATAATCCATTTAAAGGAAGCCAAAGGCGTCCATAGACTCTGATAGCAGAGCTAAGCAGTTTACAATCCTTGGCTAATATATCTGGTTCCAAGTTTTCTGGCACTTAAAGCCAAAGGAGACCCCAGGTTACGCAGATTTAAATTTCTGACAACAGAAAACAGATGCCTCCAATTGTAGAGACTAAAAATTTCCTGGAAGAGAACTCACAGAAGGATTTATTACTACTTGTAGTAGGCAATACATTCCACCACGGTTTTACAAGAAATATTATTGAACTTCTTAGTACAAAACTCCATATGGGCAGAGGATGTGCCTATGAACTCATTTCAATGACTTTTTCATGAGAAACTCGGCTCTGTGAATTCCGACACTCAGAGCCCAGAGGTGCAGGCAGGTACCACGCCCGTTAAACCCAGTCTCCCAAATTCAGCATCAGAGACTAGCTCTTGCCCAGAGGGAAAAGGCCTAAGTCTGATCAGGGCACTTGCTTTAATCATCACATTAAGAAGCTTGGATTTTCCTTAAATGAGACAGAGTACCATTGAACCAGTTTAATTAGAGAAAATAGGGTTGGATTTATGTTTCAGGAGGATCTCTGGTTGAATTATCCATTGTTAATTAGGGTAAGAGGGAGAGAACCCAGTTAAGCAGTTTTTTAAATAAGAAGTAAGACATAACGAGAATAGTCTGAACTAAGGCGCAGGGTTGGGACGGAGAAGAGGGGATGGTTTTGAGAAATAAAATCAACAGAACAAAACTAGTGACTAATTGGATAAGTTGATGACAGAATCCAAGTAGACAAATAAGACTAACTATTCTAGCCTAGGCTACTGGGTGGAGTGTTGCCTAAAATGAACACAGATTGTGTGAGGAGTGTGCACATGCGAAGCAAGGGTATGTAGTTGGTTCAGTGAGGGAACCAGAAATGTGAAGATGCCTCAGGGACTCAGGTTCAGTAAAGAGACAGGGTTGAAGTAAACTTTAGGGCACAGGTGATCGGTAGGTGAGGGTTGCAACTTTGAGAGTTGATGAGATGATCCTGGGTGGGTGTGAGGCGGGAGAACACTTGTGGTGAGGACCAGCTTTGGGTGGTGGAGTGAGAGATTGCAGAGGATAGACCAGAAAAGCAGGCATCGGCCAAAGCGGGGCCAGCGTCCCAGACGTCCAGCAGATTCGAGTGTCCACAGGGAGCAAACGCATCCCAGATGGTTCAGAAAGAACTAAAGTTTGGTGGTATGTCCTCCCCAGGCACGGATTCCCACTGTGTTCTGATTTACCTGGTGGGAGGCCACTGGTGCTGTGCCTGCATTAGCCAGGCCTTCATGCCTCCCACCAGGGTTTTCTCCTGCCACATCTTCCAGGATCTGATAGTCCTGGGCACAGCTCCTCCCAAATACTGCTTCTTCCAACCTGCCAAGGCCATCTTTCCATTTTTTTAGATACTAATTCCATTGTCGGAGAAAAAACCATAAGCGGAGAAGCAGAGAGGTACTAATTTATCAGTTCTTTGAAATGGCTCGTTAAAAACACATGTGCGTGCTTAGTTGTGCTCAGTTGTCCGCGTCATTACAACCCTATGGACTGTAGCCCGCCAGGCTCTGTCCATGGACTTTTCCAGGCAAGAATACTGGAGTGGGTTGCCATTTCCTACTCCAGGGGATCTTCCTAACCCGGGATCGAACCCTGCTCTCTTGTGTCCCCTGCACTGGCAGGCAGGTTCTTTACCACTGCACCACTTGGGAAGCCGTATTAAAAATATGGGTGACTTTTTAAATGATTTATTTCAAAAATAAAACTATGTAATACCAAAATCTTCAAAATTTGAAATGAGAAATAAAATTATATTCTAAGACTCAAGGACAAAGTCTTGCTTTCCTGTTTGCAAGCTTAATAGTAAAACACACTAAAAATATCCAAAGAAAAATAACTGTGAAAAACAACACTCCACACACCAACCCTCACTCTTTTTTTAAAAATAAGGACCAGCATTGTGGATTTTCTAAAAGTCATAAATTATTTTGATATTTTTAAGTAATGCAATAACCACATGTTTAATATGAATAAAATATGACTAAAAATTTTTATGTGTTGCTCTTGGAAAATGCTGAATTTTCTACTTGTATCTAATGTAAGCCAGTCCCTCTTTCAAAATAAGTTTCCAAAAAGATCGTATTTAACTGTTAAAAATTATACATTAAAGACAGAGGTAAGTAATTATATCACGTCTTAAAAATAGTTCATGTCATAATAACTCTGTATAAAATGGGATTAGAATCAAGCAAAGCTAGTTAATCTTCAAGCATTTTAAGATGGTGTATAAAAAGCAAAATCCAGCTCTTCCCATCTGGCCTGCAGGCCTGAAGGACTGCTCAGGAAATCCTCATGCCAAGGGTCTGCATTAAGAATTCTTGGGTGTCAAGATCCTGGAATGTTCACACATTTTAAAACCCACCCTTCCCAAATGTTCAGTCTGAGAAAGGACTGATGACTTACGACTTATTTGGCAAGATACATCAAAGAAAAATGATTTTGATAATAGAGAGGTTAATATAGCTTTTTTTTTTTAATAGAAAAAGCATCTTAATTAGATTATTGCATCCCCCGCATTTTGGTGGTTTGGAGCACATGTATGATAAGAGGAATGACCTTATCTAAGTTTCAGTAATTAGAAAGTGCAGATAAACAGACATTTCAGTGGTATTTGCAATTACTATTTAAGGAAAGGAGACGGGAAATGAACACTTGTTAAAATTCTACTGTGTCCAGAGACCCGTCTGGTTGCTCAATTAATTCTTAGAACAACTTTTCAGGGCACGGATTATTATTCCATTTTACCAGTGAAAAATAGCACACAGAGGGTTAAAATAAATTACCCACACTAACTAAAATATTTTAGTTCGATCCTTGCTCCAGAAAGATTCCACGTACTGTGGAGCAACTAAGCCTGTGCACCACAACTGCTGAGCATGTGCTCTAGAGTCGGAGAGGCGAAACTCCTGAGCCCACGACTATTGAAGCCCTCGAACCCTAGAGCCCATGCTCTGCAAGAAGAGAAGCCACCGCAATGAGAAGCCCAAGCACTGTAGCGAAGAGTAACTCACGAGAAAGCCTGTATACAACAATGAAGACTCAGCGCGGCCCAAAGTAAAATAACTATTTTTTAAAAAGTGGCATATCTGTGCAAAGACACACACTACTGCCTTGAGGCTGTGTGAACCATATCAACAACATGGTGAATTCATCTGCCAAGCAAAACTGAGCAAAAGACACCAGAAACACACATAAGCAAATAGAGAAGTTTATTAATATACAGTTCAAAGCTAAGCTAAACTGAACGGCTAGGGATAGATATTTAGATGTGTTCTATGCTCAGTCTCTTCAGTCATGTCTGAGTCTTTGTGACCTCATGGATTGTAGCCCATCAGGCTCCTCTGTCCGTGGACTTTACCAGGCAAGAATACTAGTGTGGGTTGCCACGCCCTCCTCCAGGGGATCTTTTCAAGCCAGGGATCGAACCCACATTTCTAACGTCTCCTGCATTGCAGGTGGATTCTTTACCCACTAAGCCACCTGGAAAGCCCACATACTTAGATAGTAGACTACAAAGAAAAGCAAGAGGATGAGGATACCCAAGTCAAGATTGTGGTCCCTGCTAGGGCAAAGCGGGTGATCCAAAAGGGACTGTCTCAGGGGGATCCTGCCACAGGCAGGGCAACCACGTGGTAACTGTTGCTTAGATTACATTGAAAGTGTGTGGTATTTCACAATAAAGAGTTGGCAAAGCTCAAATACATATACATTTGATATATATATACAGATTTAGACATATACAAACACTTCATATACATGTATCCTATATTTGCTTGTGAATATAAATATTGTATCTGATTCTTTAAGTTTTCGTCCTTTGACTTCAATACTTAGCAAAACAAATAATATTACAGTGAACTGAGAAGTTCACTTTACAAAGGAAGGAAAATCGGCCTGCCTTGGACTTGCCAGCTGGTTGTGGCTCAGGCTTGGCCATTGGAGGGGCAGAGAAGTGGGGGCAGACCAACATTCCAGAGGGGAATTTATGGCTTTGCTGGACTAATAAAATGTGTGAGTGGCTTGCTCCAGGCCTAGGGCTCGCCTTTGTGTGCTGGGTTAGCTGAGGAATGCTCGGCTGTTTTGACAACCATGAGAGCCCAGCGGGTGGAGGGACTGCAGGACAGAACCCCTCTGTGTGCCCGCCAGGCACCAGGAGGCCCTTCTCACTGCTCCCCTTTTCTGACAGTGCCTAGATCTAAAAGCAGCCTCCTTCCAGCTCTAAAACACCGAGACCCCTTTTCTGCTCAGAGGGAAGGCAATGACCTGTGCCAGGCCTAAAAGTACACATATTATTTCCTGCACAGCTCACCGGTTGCAGACGCCTTTCGTTCCTCCCTTCTTCTCTCACAGGGTCATTTCAGCCTCTTCCCAGCACTGAGTTCAAGGCAGGACCTTGAACCCTGTGCAGCTCACCTGCTTTTTGAGCTCCTCAACCCAGAGCAACTTCTCTTGGCAATGGCCCTGGCTCCACGTGATGGGGTTACAAGGAGCTGTTCCAACCTCCCTGAAACAGGCCACAGACAGCAAATGCCTGGCACTCTGAGCCAGCCTGTGACACCAAAGGGTGATCCCAGGTGATGAGGTTAGAATACAGGACGCCCAGACCCTAACTGTCCTCCACAAAACACATGCACACACATTTCTAAGCTTGCCAGAGACCAAGTGCTGCCCCTGGTGGTGTTTGGGTTTGGTTTTGCTTTGAATTTTTATAAGTTTAATTAACTTATTTTTATTTTTGGCCAGACTGGGTCTTCATTGCTGCACAGGCTTTTTCTTTAGTTGTGGCAGACAGGGGCTGCTCTCTACTTGCAGTGTGAGGGCGTCTCTTGTTGCAGAGTGTGGGTTCTAGGCACGCAGGCTTCAGTAGTTGCAGCACGTAGGTTCAGAAGTTGGGACTCCTGGTCTCTAGAGCACCGGTTCAGTAGTTGTGGTGCATGGGTTTAGTTGCTCCGGCGCATGTGGAATCTTCCCAGATTAGGGATCAAACCCAGGTCTCCTGCATAGGCTTGTGGATTCTTTACCACTGAGCCACCAGGGAAACCCTGGTTTGATTTGAATTTTGAAGCACTTGAATGTTTCAGCAATTGTTTCTCAAACTTTACTAATAATGAGCTTAATAGAATTGTCATTATTCAGCCCCAGGTTTTATAGTGGAGGCCAGGAGTTACAACATACTTAACAACGGTCTCTTAAATGCGTGTCCTTATGTATCAACTGCCCAAAAGAAACAAATCAGTATATCATGATAAAAATAAATGCCATTTATTTTTATAAATTAAGCATAAAAAGCTGAGATCATTGCATTATTATGCCAAAGTCTATTGACTTTAACTGAGTTTTAAATACTTTTGGAAGTTAAATCTTTAATCAAAGTGATTTCTTTGCTCTCTGAAACTATGATGCTTTTGAACTGTGGTGTTGGAGAAGACTCTTGAGAGTTCCTTGGACTGTAAGGAGATCCAACCAGTCCATTCTAAAGGAGATCAGTCCTGGGTGTTCATTGGAAGGACTGATGCTAAAGCTGAAACTCCAATACTTTGGCCACCTCATACGAAGAGTTGACTCACTGGAAAAGACTCTGATGCTGGGAGGGATTGGGGGCAGGAGGAGAAGGGGACAACAGAGGATAAGATGGCTGGATGGCATCACCGACTCGATGAACATGGGTTTGGGTGAACTCCAGAATTTGGTGATGGACAGGGAGGTCTGGCGTGCTGCGATTCATGGGGTCGCAAAGAGTCAGACACGACTGAGCGACTGAACTGAACTGAAGGAGAACAGGCTTTAATATGTGAAATAAGCAGAGGAATAAGGAGAACAGGCTTTAATATGGAAGCAACAACCAGCCCTCTGGCCAGAAACTTTCCAACATGCCAGACCCTGAACAAGTGGAGGCAAAAAGAACCTGGCTCAACAGAGGCCAGGAGGACAAGGACTCGCACAGTTACTCTAAGAGTCACCATCTCCAGGCCTGCCTGCCTGTGTGTTCTCAGTCATGTCTGACTCTTTGTGACCCTATGGACCATAGAGTTCTCTGTCCACAGAATTTTCCAAGCAAGAATACTGGAGTCGTTGCCATCTTCTCCTCCAGGGGACCTTCCCGGCCCAGGGATCAAACCTGCATCTCCTGTGTCTCCTGCATTGCAGGTGGATTTTTTACCACTGAGCCACTGCGGAAGCCTATCATCTCCAGGGTGTAGTTTAAAAGCAGGTGAGAGGAACACTTACAGTCCTTTCTTAAAAGAACAAGCTAACAAAGCTGATTTCGAGAGAACCTTTCTCCCACACCATTTAATCTGATGGCACAGGTTGGTGGTTTCTGATGTACTGACACTGGCATGCAAGACACCTTTAAACTATTACAATGTTTTAACTCAAAAAGTCTTAAATGTCAGTCTGCTGTAGAATTGTGCTTTCGAGGAGTCTCAGTCCTTTCCCCAGCGGACAGTTTGGATCAGGTGTGGACAGAGCCAGATGAAGACATCTTCCTACCCTCCTTCCCTGGAATCAGACCCTCTGTTCATCAGCTCTTGTCACCACAGACAGGGTGGCCTAAACAACAAACATTGATTTTTCATCATTCTGGAGGCTGGAAGTTCAAGATCAAGGTGCCAGCAGATTCTTTTCCTGGTAAAAGCACTCCTCCTGGCTGGCATGACATGTTCTTGCTGTGTCCTCACATGGCACAGAGAGGGAGCTCTTGTGTCTCTTCTTGTAAGGACGCTAATCCCATCATGGGGGCCCCACCCTCATGACCTCATCAAACACTAATTACTTCCCAAAGGCCTCATCTTCTCATATGATCACATTCAGGGTTAGGGCTTTAGCATATGAATTTGGGGGATGCATTGAGCCCATGACAGAACCTAAACATGTCTGCCCAGGTAGCCCACCCCTCAAGACTCCACCCCACCTGTCCCTCAGTTGCTTCTGTGAAGGACAGAAGGCCTTACCTGGTGGAGCAGGTGTTTTCTCCAGCATGGACTTAATGTTTTGTATCACAGTCATCAGTTCCTGACCAGTCTTCTCCACTATGATCAGGAGGAACCCTGGTGTCCACTAGGTCCCCAGGACTCTCAGAGAGCTGCTTCCACTCACCAAACCCCAACTCCATGGCCCATGGTGGTCCAGAGCCTTCTCACAGTTTCTTTGAGTTTCTGTGAGGTACAAAGGGACAAGAACATGGGAAAAAAGTCAGCTCCCTGTCCCCTGCGGCCTAACTAAGGTCTGCCACTACACAGCCCATGCTCAGGGCCCGCCAGAAACCCAAGGGTGGCAAATTCATCAATGTATTACTGCACTAGCCACATGGGAGGAAAGAATATGAAAGAGAGTGACCTGGTGAGAATGCATCATGGCAAGGCCAAGGGACACAGAAGGGCCAGTAAGTCCCAGGCCCATCTCCAGTTCTAGATGTTAATCATCTTTTGCCACCATTATAAACTCTAATTTCAATCATCTCAAGAATGTACTTATCCATGAGCCCAAGCCCTAGAAGTAGAATCATGGCAAATTCTGTTAGCACAAATTCCGTCTCTCAGCATCTCATCTCTCAGCATCACCAGAGACCAGGTACCTCTCTGCTGCTGCTTCTGCTGCTAAGTCATTTCAGTCATGTCCGACTCTGTGCAACCCCACAGATGGCAGCCCACCAGGCTCCCCTGTCCCTGGGACTCTCCAGGCAAGAACACTGGAGCGGGTTGCCATTTCCTTCTCCAATGCATGAAAGTGAAAAGTGAAAGTAAAGTCGCTCAGTCATGTCCAACTCTTAGCGATCCCATGGACTGCAGCCCACCAGGCTCCTCCGTCCATGGGATTTTCCAGGCAAGAGTACTGGAGTGGGCTGCCAGATACCTCTCTACTGCCTTCTAAATAGTTTCCAGTCATCCATGACCACACATGTATCCTTAGTGACATCACTGATCACAAATTTGGTTGGCTTGGAGGGAGCCACAGTCTCATGCAGGGTTCTCTGGAGGTCAGTAAGGATAGTCCCAAAGGCAAACCATGCAGGCGTTCCATCTCCACAAAGATCTGGAAAGTCTACAAGTCAATCTGTGAATAAAGCCAGGGGCATTCTTCAGAGAAGAAAAAGCAAAGGCCAGGAAATGGCAGGGCTTGCCATGGGTTGAGCAACTGAGAAAAGGCAGAGCCAGAATTTTCAACCTCAGGAGTTCTGAGACTAACTCCATGAATAACATCAAAATGTGTATTATTCAGAAAAATATACATAGTGTTAGCAACAAAAAGTGAAATAGTTATATTTCATTACATTCTAACAAAAATGTAAAATATCTAAACCAGGAAAATAAAAAAATTCAGAGACTATCTGAATAGATGGAGAGGTAATCCATGTTTATGAATATGAAGACTTGATGTTGTCAAGATGTCAGTTCTTCCCAACTTGATCTAAGGATTCAATGCAGTTCCAATTTAAAAAGATGTCCCAGCAGTTATTTAATCAGTGTTGACAAATTGATCCTAAAGTTTCCATGAAAAGGCAAAACGCCCAGAAGAGCTCAGTTCAGTTCAGTTCAGTCGCTCAGTCGTGTCCGACTCTTTGCGACCCCATGAATCACAGCATGCCAGGCCTCCCTGTCCATCACCATCTCCTGGAGTTCACTCAGACTCACGTCCATCGAGTCAGTGATGCCATCCAGCCATCTCATCCTCCGTCATCCCCTTCTCCTCCTGCCCCCAATCCCTCCCATCATCAGAGTCTTTTCCAATGAGTCAACTCTTCGCATGAGGTGGCCAAAGTACTGGAGTTTCAGCTTTAGCATCATTCCTTCCAAAGAAATCCCAGGGCTGATCTCCTTCAGAATGGACTGGTTGGATCTCCTTACAGTCCAAGGGACTCTCAAGAGTCTTCTCCAACACCACAGTTCAAAAGCATCAATTCTTTGGTGCTCAGCCTTCTTCACAGTCCAACTCGCACATCCATACATGACCACAGGAAAAACCATAGCCTTGACTAGACGGACCTTTGTTGGCAAAGTAGTGTCTCTGCTTTTGAATATGCTATCTAGGTATCTAGGTTGGTCATAACTTTCCTTCCAAAAAGTAAGCGTCTTTTAATTTCATGGCTGCAGTCACCATCTACAGTGATTTTGGAGCCCAAAAAATAAAGTCTGACACTGTTTCCACTGTTTCTCCATCTATTTCCCATGAAGTGATGGGACCAGATGCCATGATCTTCGTTTTCTGAATGTTGAGCTTTAAGCCAACTTTTTCACTCTCCACTTTCACTTTCATCAAGAGGCTTTTTAGTTCCTCTTCACTTTCTGCCATAAGGGTGATGTCATCTGCATATCTGAGGTGATTGATATTTCTCCCGGCAATCTTGATTCCAGCTTGTGCTTCTTCCAGCCCAGCGTTTCTCATGATGTACTCTGCATAGAAGTTAAATAAGCAGGGTGACAATATACAGCCTTGACGTACTCCTTTTCCTATTTGGAACCAGTCTGTTGTCCCATGTCCAGTTCTAACTGTTGCTTCCTGACCTGCATACAGATTTCTCAAGAGGCAGGTCAGGTGGTCTGGTATTCCCATCTCTTTCAGAATTCTCCACAGTCTATTGTGATTCACACAGTCAAAGGCTTTGGCATAGTCAATAAAGCAGAAATAGATGTTTTTCTGGAACTCTCTTTCTTTTTTGATGATCCAGCAGATGTTGGCAATTTGATCTCTGGTTCCTCTGCCTTTTCTAAAACCAGCTTGAACATCTAACACAATTTTAATGAAGGAAAACAAGAGTTGGAGGACTGACATCGTTCAGCTTCAAGATTTACTGCAGAACTACAGTAATCAAGATAGTGTGACATTGGTGAAAGAATGGACAAGACAGCGAAACAAGATAGAAAGCTCAAAAGTAGGCCCATATAAATATAGTCAACTGATCTTTGACAAGGAGCAATGAAGTTTGGAGAAAGGATATTCTTTTCAACAAATGGTACTGGAACCACTGGACATCCATGTTTAAAAAAGAAAATGATAATTAAAAAAAAAAAACTAGACACAACCTTACACCTTTCACAAAAATTAACTTGAAATATATCATAGACTTAAACAAAAAGCTATAAAACTCCTAGAAGATTACATAGAAGAAAATCTATATGACCTTGGATTTGGCAATGACTTTTTAGACATCCTACCAAGGATATGACACCTTGAAAAGAAAAACCAAAAGAAAAGAAAAAACTAATGAGTTGTACTTCATTATAATTTAAAACTTGTGCTGTGTGAAAGACTTTGTTAAAAGAATGAAAAGACAAGCCACAGATCATGAGAAAATATTTGCAAAATATGTATCTAATAAAGGACTGATAGCAAAAGTTTACAAGTAACTCCATAAACTCAACAATAAGAAAATAACAACTCTACTGAAAATGAGCAGGAGAGTTGAACAGATACCTCACTGAAGATTTATAAATGGTCAGTAAGTATATAAAAAGATGTTCAGGGCTTCCCTGGTGGCTCAGGGTGAAGAATCGACCTGCCAGTGTAGGAGACTCGGGGTCAATCCCTGGTCTGGGTGGATCCCATATGCCTTGAAGCAGCTAAGCTCGGGCACCACAACTATTGAGCCTGAGGTCTAGAGCCTGGGAACTGCAACGACTGAAGCCCAAACACCCTAAAACCTGTGCTCTGCAAAAAGAGAAGCCACTGCAACGAGAAGCCCAAGCACCACAACTAGAGAAAAGTGCAGGCAGCAACAAAGACCCAGAGCCAAAAATAAATAATAAACAAATTTATTTTTAAAAGATGCTCAACATTATATATCATCAGAGAAATGCACATTAAAACAAGGCGATGCCATTATTTATTATTATTAGGATGACCAAAACACAAAACACCAACACCAACTGCTGGTGAGGGTGTGGAGCAGCAGGAACTCTCATCACTGGATGGAAAGTACAATGGTGTGGTCACTTTGGAGGACAGTTTGGCAGTTTTTTAGAGAACTAAACATACCGTGTGATCCAATAATCATGCTCCTAGGTGTTTACCCAAATAAGTTGAAAACTCATGTGGAAACAAAAAGTTGAATGCAGATGTTTATAGCATCAGTTCAATTCAGTTCAGTTCAGTCGCTCAGTCGTGTCCGACTCTTTGCGACCCCATGAATCGCAGCACGCCAGGCCTCCCTGTCCCTCACCAACTCCCAGAGTTCACTGAGACTCAGGTCCATTGAGTCAGCGATGCCATCCAGCCATCTCATCCTCTGTCGTCCCGTCCCCTTCTCCTCCTGCCCCCAATCCCTCCCAGCGTCAGAGTCTTTTCCAATGGGTCAACTCTTCGCATGAGGTGGCCAAAGTACTGGAGTTTCAGCTTTAGCATCATTCCTTCCAAAGAACACCCAGGACCGATCTCCTTTAGAATGGACTGGTTGGATCTCCTTGCATAATTACCAAAACTTAGATGCACCTTCTGTGTCTTTCAGTCAGTGACTAGATAAATAAACTGGGTGATCAACCAGAAAATGGAATATTATTCAGCCCCCAAGATAAATGCTACCAAGTCATAAAAAGATAAGGAAGAATCTTAAATGCATATTACTAAGTGAAAGAAGTCAACGTGAAAAGGCCACACACTGTATGATTCCAACTATATGACATCCTGAAAGGTGAAACTATGGAGAATAAGAATTGAAAAGATCAGGGGTTGCCTGAAGTTGGAGAGAGGGAGGGATGAATAGAAGGAGGATATAGGGATTTTTATGGCAGTGAAAATATTCTGTACAATAGTAATAATGGATACATGTCATCATACATTTGTCCAGACCCACAGAATGTACAAAATATAGCATGAACTGTAATATGAAGTGTGAACTTTAGTTAATAATGTGCAATGATCAGTTTCCCTGATAGACTGTCACTTCCTTCAGGCAAGATCTGGGTCCCCACTCCCTATCCTCTGTGCGTGGACCTGTGGGTGTTTCTCTCCATCTTAAACTTTCCCTTTAAGCCCATTTTTGGGCTTAAACCAAAAATGTGCATTTGAACCAAGTTGGCGTTGCCAGGGAGACTTGTCCTGATGAAGAAATGTCCTCTGAGGCATTGTAATGACCTGTTAGCAGCTCCTGTAGTCACAGCACTTTCTCCACTGCTGATTCTCACTGTGATAAGTGGGGCTGGGGCCCTGCTGGGAGTTGTGATGACCCGGCGGGGGATGGGTCGGAGGGGAGGGAATGTCCAGTCAGCACAGGGGGCTGCTTACAGCAACTGCAAACTAGCCTGGAGGTCTATTCAAGCAATCTCCAATGAAGGGAAGCCCACCCCCTGAGCTTGGTGAGCAAGCGCACACTCCCAGCCACTGGGATCATCTCCTGCCCTTTCACGCTGTGTTCTGGGAGCTCCCCTCAAAGCTCACACCAATTCTCCCAGCACTTTAGACAAGCACTGTTTGGTCCTGTCACTGGTGAATGGGTAGAGACTGACTGATGAGACTCTTGACTCTCAGGAGACTCAAAGGCAACAGACCCCTTTGTGCCCAGTGGGGTGGGAGGGGTTGGGATCACCCAGAGTGTCCACTTCGCTGGAAAAGTGCAGCTTTGGGGTAATGGCCCCTTTGCCTCGTCAGCCTGAGAAGGCCATCAGCATCTTGGAGAGGAGAGAGCAGATCCTTGCCCCAGACCTCAGTTTCCCAATCTATACTCTGGGTTAACAACGTTCCTCTAGGCACTGGGAGACATATATGTCAGTTCACATATATGGAAGCTGTCAGAATGTTCTGAAGCAATAGTGGACATTTTTTGTTGTTTACTCACTCAGTCCTGTCCAACTCTTGTGACCCCATAGACTGTAGCCTGCCAGGCTCCTCTGTCCATGGGATTTCCCAGGCAAGAATACTGGAGTGGGTTGCCATTTCCTTCTTCAGGGGATCTTCCTGACCCAGGGTTCAAACCTGAGTCTCCTGCATTGGCAGGTGATTCTCTACCACTGAGCCACCAGGAAAGCCCTATGGTGGAAATTCCTGTCATTCAATCTTTAACTAAAAATCACATAGACCTCACTCAACAGTTTTATTTGCTAGTCAGGAATTTTAAATAGACAAGTATGACCTCTAAGTCATCTGTGACTAATTTCCATTAAGACAGTTTCAGTAATTTGTGGAATTGCTATGTATTATCTGAAGCAATTAAGCAAAAGCAGAGAGCAGAGGTGGGCAGGCCTGGGTTTCCATCTGTATTCTTCCCCTTTGAGGAGTGAAGCAAAGCAAGTCACACTACTCAGGGCCTCAGTTTTCTCATCTGTAACTTGGGGTGATAGAGCTTGCTCTGCGGGGTGGCGGTCAGAACAATAGTGTCTTTACCAGGGCGCCAAGGTGGAACCTGAATGATGCTACATTGGTCAGCCAGCTGTTGCTTTTCCCAGTAATAAAAATGACTGATTAAGGGGGGTGACTTTGCAGCCAAAATGATATGCAAACATCTGAAGCAAGTTTCTCAGGACATCATCGTATCTTGGGTCTTTCTGAACCCTTGGAGAGTAAAGAAGTTTTATGAAGTCCTAAGAACCATGCGTTCGTTGAATCTTAGAGCTGGGAGGATGGTACCTTCCACAGCACCTGAGTGCATGGCTTTAAAAACCCCTTTCTGAGGAAGGAAACTAATTTATTTGCCACAGTGTGTATCAATCAGGGCTCAGGTTGCAAGCAAAACAATTGAACTTTGAACTCAAAGGCGTTTATTCCTGCATCAGGTTACTCACAAAACCAAAAGGAAGACCGGAGATCCAGGTTCCAAAACTGCACCGGATCAAGGGGCAACCAGGAAGCGGGCAGAACCCAGCTCCTAGCAGCACAAGCTGGAGGGAGAGGGGATGCCCTGGAGGTTTTCTTCCCTCCGCACACCCACTAAGACAGCTCTTGGCAACCCTCATTTCCTCCACAGTGTCTCTGTCTTTTTGCATTCTTTCGGGAGTCCAGATCCATCCAGAGCTTTTAGTGTTCAAATGTTCAATTCTGCCGGTATTTTTCTTTACTTTTTCTGGGTTTCTTACCACACTTACAAAGCCACTTCCCGGCTGATGTCAAGTTTTTAAATCCCCTACAGTTCCTTCCATTAGTTTTGTGGGTTTTCAATATTTAATGTTTTCCTCTGGCATTTCCTTTTGAATGTGGTATGAGGTGGTGGTGTACTTTTATCCATCTTTTTGAGTAAATCCATTACACAGAATTCCCCAAACCCTTGGGCAGGAAGCTCTGAGCACAGGACCTCGACATACGTGGGAGGGATTTGCGTACAGCCCCGTGTATGGCCGGTGCCTTGAGTGGAATTAGGTACGAGTGTCAGCTACAAATTGGCACTTGCCATCTACCTCTATGAGGATTAAATCACGTGATGCTGCAGCTGCTGACTTTCAACACCCCCTGAAAGCAGCTCAGGGTGGAGATCAGGAAGGAGACCCTCTGGGCTCTGGGAAAATTGACAGAACAGGTCTTCAGATAGTTAAATATTTTCAGGAACTGATTTTATGGGAGCAATTCTCAGATCTCCTCATATCTAGAAAAGCACCAAAATCCTTCATGGTGACAACTGCTCCTTGTGACAAGCAGAAACCTTCTAGAAAAATATGTGCGTGATTGCATGTACCCCTGCTTCACCAAAATCACAACTGACCTTCCCTCTACCTCTTTGGAGCAGCTTCTCAGAGCTATCTGAGGTGCTGTCTCCAGGGATATCGTCCTCACTTTGCCCCAAATAAAACTTAACTGACAATTCTCATGCTGTGCATTTTCTCCCCACCAGGGGAGTCTTCAATTACAATCTTTATTTGTAATTCATGTAGCACTTGCAATCAGGATGCTCAAAAACTTTCAGGCAATGAAAAAAAAAGTTTGCGAGATTCATGTTTTAAAGATATAATAAATAGCATTTAATTATTTCCCAGATGGAAAGGCTATACAATCAGTGTAGGGAATACACCGTCATTTATTCTATATCCAGTGAATCTGAACTTCCGAAGAGGCCTTAAGCCCTACTACTCAGAGAGTAGTCTGTGGATACTCAGCATCAGTATCACCAGGGAGCTGTAGGTCTGGCTCAGTCTCATATGTAGTCACTGCTCCTGGGTCCTGGTGCATACAAGGTTTTATTTATGTCCTCCAAGAGTGGCATCTTTGTTTCCCTCAGTTCTGTGGAAGTTCTGTAATCAAATCCCACTGGCCTTTAGAGTCTGATTCCCTGGGATTCTCAGTCCCTTTGCCAGATGCCCAGGCTGAGAAGCCTGATGTGGGACCTAGAACCTTCACAACAATGTGAGAACTTCTTTGGTACTATTGTTCTCCAGGTAGTGGGTGGTCCACCTGGCAGGAATGGGATTTGATTTTATCATGGTTGCACCCCTCCTACCATCTCCTGGCTTTTCCTTTGTCCTTGAATGTGGGGTATCTTTTTTGGTGGGTTCCAGTGTTCTCCTGTTGATGTTTGTTCAACAGCTACTTGCAATCTTGGTGCTATCACAAGAGAAGATAAGTGCATGTCCTTCTACTCTGCCATGTTGATGCTGTGCATATTTTTAAATTGACATTAGAGAGCTGGCATGTAGCAGAGCAGAGAGAGGACAAAGGGAGTCACACACCCCACCCACAATGCAGGCTTCACCTCAACAGATGTGGCTCCCAGCCCATTCCCCAAATGAGTGGCCATGCTGTTTACTCCCAAACTGAGAAACCCTAGACAGTAAGCGGGGCCTTGAGAGTTCATGCCATGACAGCTGGCATCCACAGAGACTCTGCCTGTCCCAGGCAAACCAGGATTGTGGCCTCTGAACACTTGGAGCCCTGCTTTAGAATTGCCTGTTCAAATGTAGTTTTCTGGGCCCCACCCCAGAGCTCCTGCCTCAGAATATCAGAGACAGGGTCCTGAAAACCTGTGCTGATCAACTTCCTGGGAGCTCTAAAAAACAGTAAAATCTTGGAGCAACTGTCTTGAGATAGCCCGTCCTCATGTAGAAACCATGCATCTCGAACCCACCAAGGCAGAGCAGGCCTGGGAAGCCCCCACCAAGGCCTCTAAGTAGGAGTTATTTCAGGAAGCCCTTTCTTTATTGCCTTAAAATGATGGTCATTTGGGAGAAGTTTCACGTTTAAGAATGCAAATTCACCTTGAAAGAACATTGTGCCCAGGGATGTAGAAGACTATGTGAACTTGACTACGTTTCACTCTAAAGGAAATTGTGAATTCACAATTTCTAGCATTGTGCCCTGGGATTCGAAAGGCTGTGTGAACTTGACTACGTTTTCATTCCAATGTGATAACCTGATGGGTCTCTCTTTTGATGTCTAGAGTGAAGAAGAACTAGACAAGGTGGGTCTGAGTTATCATCGGTCACAGTGGCAGCAGCCACAACACAGCAATCAGGGTGCTTTCATGACAAGTCCCAGAAAACATGCCTGCCTGAACGATGGAGGGTCTCAGTGAATATTTCATTCTCTTGGTTTAGTCATCAGTCATCTCATCAGAGATGGTTCTTCCTCCTGACTCTTCCCTGGCCCCCTGGCCATGGGAGACCCTCTGAGCCCAGCTGCCCTGGTGGCTCATGGCCCTGATTGCACTAACAGATTCTTACACCCACCCCTGGCCAATCTCAGGGATGGGGGAATGGCTTAAGTCAATCAGAGTCCACCCAGGGGCCCGAAGGTGGGATCACTGTCCTTCTAGGCACTTAGGCTGTGTGGAAGCGGGGTGGACTCTTAAGCAAAAGCTAGGGTTCTCTTGAAAGTGGGGAAGGGACCTGCACACGGAGTAGGCTGTCAGCAAGCGTCACTGCAGAAGTAGCCAGCATCTTCCTCCTGTGTGGCAGTTTGCAAAACCCTTTACACTTAGCATCTCATTTAATTCAAAACACACCTTTGAAGTCAATATTATCATCGCCATTTTTCAGGCAGGAGCCCAAGGCCTCTGGGCTGAAGCGGCTTATATCAGTTTACGGATTAGCACCCCTGCTCAGACCCTCCTCCTGACCCGTCTCTTCTATGTGTAGACCCTGGTCTTTCTATCACAGTGTGTTGCTAAATTCCACTCCCACTGCCCTTATATGGCAAGCTTGAGTCCTAAATAACAGGCATTGTGTGTGTGCACTCAGTTGTGTCGGACTCTTTGTGAGCCCATGGACTGTAGCCCACCAGGCTCCTCTGTCCATGGGATTCTCCAGACAAGAATACTGGAGTGGGTTGCCATTTCCTCCTCCAGTGGATCTTGTTCAGTTTATGGATTGAACCTGCATCTCTTGCGTCCCCTGCATTGGCAGGCAGATTCTTTACCACTGTGCCGCCTGGGAAATATAAAAGGCATTGGAGCCATCTTATTTGCCTTGTTCCCTTCCTCTGACATGTCCTAGTCCCTGGATAAGGATCCCTCTCCTCTCCTGCATGCTTCCCCCCCTCCACCCCCCGGCTGTTGGGCCAGGTGACTTTCTCAAAGGAGAGAAATCAACCCCCTCCATCTCTCCCGAGGCACTCTCAGTGCACAAAGCCCAGGGCCTGTATCCCTGGGAAATAGATTGATTTTCCGTTCAGCCCTTCATCCTGCTATGTCTCCACAGGAAGTTTTTAAACGCTGATCTCTTGTGTGCTGTGTCTGGGTTTCTAAGTTGCTCAACTTGCAGACTCAGACTGGAGACCTAGAAGTCCATTCTATTGCTTGAGAAAGGAGAGAATCAAAGTAAACCACAGGAGAAACCAGCAAAAACACAGGCGTGAAGACAGGCGAAAGAACAGATTTAGCAACCATTCGATTCATGATGTCAGACAAGCTCTGGGCAGGAGTTAGTGCACAGATCTTACCCGAGCCTGAGTCTGTAGTACAAGACCAAGGCCCACATGGCAGCAGGGGCCACCATAACCCCCAGAGCAGGCTGTCCCTGGGCAGCTGTCCCTGGACTGCAAGCAGAGCCCTGGGCTGCTCTGGCTGCTGGTGCTGGAGGGAAGGCCTACCTCCAGAAGCCTTCTGCACCTTTCACCATGTCCCCACTGTGTCCGTGCAAGAGTGCCTCGTGCGTGGTTCCATGGCTGTCCTGCTATTTGAGGACTCCCTGAGCCTTTGCTGTGCTCACATGAAAGCACTGAAGTCAAGAACAAGGGGGGCCGGTCCTCCATCCTCACCCCCAAGCACATCCAGAGTCTCCTGCGGACCTCTGTGAATTCCTACGATCTTGGGGTGCTGGGGGTGCCGGGGTGAGGTGTACACTCTGAAAGTGGTGTACACTCTGGCATCGGGAGCCTGTG
Organism: Bos grunniens; assembly: GCF_055505025.1. Lineage (NCBI taxonomy): Eukaryota > Metazoa > Chordata > Mammalia > Artiodactyla > Bovidae > Bos > Bos grunniens. The sequence goes on along the minus strand of NC_141168.1, from coordinate 45,523,259 downwards.
TCACCTTCAGTGCTCTGGAATATGGAGGGTCTTAGTGCCTACGTGTTTATTTCTGCCCTACCCTGACTTAGCACAGCCTGATCCACTCTTACACGAGTGTACACACACATGCACACACACATGCATGTACACACACCCCGTTCTTTTAGCGCAGAAGACTAACTGAAAGCTACATCACAGCAGCAAGTCCGCCTCAAGTCACAGCTGGCCCCTCTCTGGTCTCCTGAGTCCTCTTGCCTCTTGCAGCCCCCATGCAGGGAGACTATTGCCTGCTTGGTCCCCTCACCCTCCCCACACCCAGGTCACTCCCTTTTGGCCTCCTCCCGCACTGACCTGCCCACCCCAATCTGCAGACCAGCCCTGCCTTCTCCAGCCCCTCCTCCCAAACACATTCCAAAACCTCCTTGTAAACACCAGCCATTCTTAAACTTTTGTCTCTGGACCCCTTTTCACTCAAAGTGTGTTAAGAACCCTAAAGAGCTTCTGTTTCCATGGGTTTATGTGTCGATATTTGCCGTACTAGAAACTGAAACATAATTACTGTACTCCACTGAATGCCAGGGACACCAAGACTCAGCCAGAGACATGCTTGAACCCAAGGCTGTGCAGGAAACTGAGGCATCGCTGCTCTTCACTGCTGTTTTCCATGTTTAGTGGACAAAAAAGACATCAGTGTTTATATTAGTATCAAGCATTCTCAATTTTTATTTGTTAAAGAGTTATTTATATTTTCTTAGCTGCACTTGGTCTTCGTTGCTGCACGAAGGCTTCCTCTAGTTGTGGAGAGTGCAGGGCTACTCTTGTTGCGGTGCACAGGCTTCTGACTGCAGTGGCGTCTCTAGCGGAGCATGGGCTGGAGGGGCTGGAGAAGGTGGGTTTGCTCTGCAGAGGACTCTGGGTGCACAGGCTCAGTTGTTGTGACACACAGCTACTCCTTGGCATGTGGGATCTTCCCAGATCAGGGTTTGAACCCATGTCCCCTGCACCGGCAAGCAGATTCTTAACCACTGGACCACCAGGGAAGTCCAGATACTCTTTAAATGAGAGCGCTGGGATTTGTACTCAGTGAAGATGGATCTTAGAATATCTTGGAAGATCTTAGACTATCTGATGACCTCAGATAGTCATCTGACCTCAGATAGTCATGGAGCTTATAACATCTTTTTTTCAGGCCGTTTATTCCCTCCTATGCAATAGAATCAATTCTATATTGAAAATACTCCTGTAAAAAGATCACATTATGCTAACAATTTTCTGTCATTTAAAAATTGCCTTGGAAGGTTGGGTACTGTCTCCGCTCCTTGCTGGGTGTCTTATTACACTTTGGAGTAGAAAGCGTAAAGCTTTGGACTGCCCTCCCTCTTTGTGATACTGTGCTTTGCCGAGGTTTCGTGGACAGTGAGGACTGTGGGCAAAGCACCCTGTCCACAGCAAGACTTTCAGCCTGAGGTGCTCTGCTTTGTTACCATGTGCACAGCCCCCGCCCTGAGTGATCACCACTGCTGTGTGTGCACATATGTGTGAATGTGTACGTGTGGAAAGTGTGTGTGTGTGTTCTATCCCATCAGTTTCTAACTGTTCTCTCTCTCACGCTTGTCCCTCCACAATCCCTTCTTTGCACTGCACACAGATGCTCCATTTTTGAAGCTGATCTTCTACCACTTCCCCCGCTAATGTAAAATACTTGACGATCGCTCAGCTCCTGGCTGTGGGCGAAGAGACCTGACTGACAGGTGGCCCACTGTCAGCGGCCCAATGGGCCACTGGCATCTCCACTGTCTGCCAACCCCTTTGTTCCATGACAGCCCTCATCCAGGTTGGAATGGTCCACTGCCTCGGTCACTGCGTGGAGGTTGTATTTCTTCTCTGCCTCAGTTCCCTAATCCCTCTCCTCCAGCAAATATACATGTCAGGAGGAGCCCATAGCCTCGAGAGTCTCAGCAAGGGCCCGGACAGTCTGAATCCCTGCACCCTGGAATGTTTCCCTTCCAGCAGTAATGGAGATTCTCATCCTGCTCTTGACTAGGAGATGTCTCTCCTTGTGGACCTCTGTCTCCCCTCTTCTGCAAGGCAGCTCAGGAGGCCACAGCCAGGTAGGTCCTGATGTGGGTTGTGCCCCAATCCAGCTAGACCAGGCCCCAGATGCGCTGACCACAGACAGTGGGTGCCTCTGCCCCCAGAGTTTGCACTTCAGCGGCTCACTCCCCACCTACTCTTCCCCACCCCAACCCCATCCAGAGGCCACATTGGTGCTGAGTGACTGTCTCAGTCTTAATGAGAACAATGAAGGTTAATTATCTTCAGAGTCTGACAGGTGCTTCTCAACAATTTTGCATAAAAAAGCAAGGCCACCCAACTGGCCTATGGGTTGCAGCATTCAGGAATCCTGTGGTGTTGTGTAAACAAATAAGAAAGGGCACATCAAAGGGACCTTTTACAAAGGCCAGGGGAAGCTGAGGGAGCAGTCTGCGGCCTGCCCCAGTGTGGAGAGACCACCGAAGAGGTGGGGACTGGGATGAGATGGGAAGGCTACTCCCTCTGCCTCCTGCTGCTCTCAGAGGCCAAGCAGGGAGATCCCGTTTTTCTTCTTTCACTTCCTCAAGTGAACTGTGACAATCTTTTCCACATGATGGGGAAAAAATAATCTTTTTGTGTGTTTTCTTAGGGATGGAAAAAAAATTTTTTTCATATATTTTTAGGGAACATAGAGCCCTAACACCAAATGATATGATCTGGATATTTGCAGATAAACAAATAATTAGTTGATAAGAGGGATAAAATAATAATTGTAGGATTTTGGATCCTCCTGTAAAGAAAGCTGAGCGCTGAAGAATTAATGCTTTTGAACTGTGGTGTTGGAGAAGACTCTTGAGAGTCCCTTGGACTGCAAGGAGATCCAACCAGTCCATCCTAAAGGAGATCAGTCCTGGGTGTTCATTGGAAGGACTGACATCGAAGCTGAAACTCCAATACTTTGGCCACCTAATGGGAAGAGCTGATTCATTAGAAAAGACCCTGATGCTGGGAAAGATTGAGGGCAGGAGGAGAAGGGGATGAGAGAGGATGAGATGGTTGGATGGCATCACTGACTCAATGGACAAGAGTTTGGCTGGACTCCGGGAGTTGGTGATGGACAGGGAAGCCTGGGGTGCCACGATTCATGGGGTCACAGAGAGTCGGACATGACTGAGTGACTGAACTGAACTGAACTGACAGTCAGAATGATTGGTACTGACTTTGCTTTTTAACTTCTTATTTGGAGACAAAGGAACACACAAAGACTGTAGCGAGGTCCTGTGTACCTACTCCCTGTGCCCCACGCATCTTCCAGAAATGTAGCGCAGCATCAAAACCAGGAAGCCGACCTTGGTTCAATGGGGGTAGTGCTGTGTCGTTTAATCACATGTGAGGATGTGTGTAACCACCACCGCAGGCCAGATTCGGAATTGTCCCGTTACCACATCTCTAACCCTGGCAACCACGAACTTGTTCCCCAGCTATTCGTGTGAAAGGAAGAAATGGAAGCTCAGTGTGGGCAGAGGCTGCAGGGACCTCTCAGCAGAGAGCATGTACACACAGCAAACACGCACATGGAGAGATAGGCACGGTCACTGGCCACGAGGGACATGCAAACCACATGAGAGAGCTCTAAACACCTGTCAGAGCAGCGAGCACACAGACGACGACCTCAGACGCTGGGTAGGATGCAGAGACACTGGATCCCTCTATACTCCCGCTGGGAAATTGGCGCCACTGCTGTGGGACTGATTTGGTACCGAATTAAGTTGTATCTCTAGCTTTCATTCTACAACACAAGTTGTTGTTGTTGTTTAGTTGCTAAGTCACATCCAACTCTTTTGCAACCCCATGGACTCTAGCCTGCCAGGCTTCTCTGTCCAAGGGATTTCACAGGCGAGAATACTGGAGTGGGTTGCCATTTCCTTCCCCAGAGGCTCTTGCCAACCCAGGGATCGAACCTGAGTCTCCTGCATTGGCAGGCAGATTCTTTACCACTGAGCCACCTGGGAAGCTCGTAACACAAATAAATCTCTTCAATCCATCCTAATTGAAAGTCTGAGGCAATTCAACCTTGCAGGAAACCAGTGGTCCTTTAGAGCCAGGCATCACCCATCCTTCTGCATGTGGTAACAATCTCCCTGTGGACCCTGAGCCCAGCCCCAAGTACCATGGTCTCTCTCATCTTTTCATACCGTTCCTGCTGTTCAGATATGCAGGAGCCCTGAGACCCCTTGCTGGTAGACTACAGCCCACCCACCCCTGCCTGGAGCACTGTGTCCCATGGTCCATGCAGCAGCGAGTCACCTCTTTTTACCTGCCCTCCTCACTCCATCATCCACCATTCTCTGTGCCATTGTGAATTTTGGCTGCATATGGAAACCTCTCTCTTCTCTGCTAGATTCTCCCAGACGGGGCCCATATACCTCTCATCCACATTCCCTGACCTCTGTGTACAGAAGGGGCTCAGTAACTAATGATGGTGAGCTAATCCTTTAACAAGCCCAGTGAGGAAAGTTCTCAGAGGAGGGAGCCATGGGTTGAAGCCTGGATTTCTTGCCAACACTGCAAAGGATTTTCCTCCTTACGAAACAATACCAGCTAGTGGAAAACTCAGAAAAATATAATTGAGAAAGTTAAAAAAAAATTTAACCCCTATGCAGTCCCACCCTCAGCACTGACATCGTGGGGCTGTAACTTTCCAGACATCTGTGGCAGCCTGAAATTTGCATGTGGCTAAGAGGAAGTGTCAAGCTTAGGCTAAGAATAAAATGAATACTGAGAATGAAAGCAGGAAACTAGAAGCCAGAGACCAGCTGGGCCCACTGCAGATGGACAACCCGGGTGACCTTGGGGTGAGGGGACACAGCAAGGCCCAGCTGCAGACCCTGCACCGTCGCCTGCTCTATCGGCCTCCTGTCAAGTGCACTGGGACCCTCACTCTGCTATTCTAAAAACACACTCGATCTGTTTCAGGGCAGGGGAAAGATAAGAAAAGAAGCTCGGGAAGTTTAGAGGCCAAAATATAATGTAAACTAAAGTGTTTACAGATAAGAAAGGAGAAATAGCATCCAAAATGTGGTCACAAGATTTCTGGCTAAGGACCAGGTAGTAAATGTTTTTCTTCTTTGTGGATCGTACGGGCTAGCACCGAACTCTGCTGTTAAGGCTCATGCACAGCTTTGGACAACACAAACATGAATGAGTGTGTTCAGTAAGACGACACCTTCAACACGGGCTGTGGAGGCAGGGGTGGTGCTGTCACACACCTGTGGGAACAGCAGAGGAAATCACTACGGTAAATGGAGCCCTAAGTTTTCCAGAATATACAGAGATGCACCAAATTTACCAAATTGTTTATTTTCATGGCACCTGCTCTCTGTTTCTCCTGGACAAGTTGTTCTGGAAAGTTCCACCTGGGTGAGAGTGTATCACACAGGACATGGCACAGAGCTGTTCGGGGAGGGGACAGGTGCTTAGCACAGGTTGTACAGAGTGTCCTGGACACATCGGCCTGGGAGAGCCTCAGGAATGGAATGTATTGTTGTGAACATGACCTTGAAGGTGATGCAAAGTATGACAGCATTTCTAGTGAGCCCCGCATAATAAAGGCAGAGCAACTCATTGTTTAGGGAGGCAAGCATGTTGCAACTTACAGTCAGGGAGCTGGTGAATGCACATTTCAGGTGGGCGCAGAGAGGACAGCCCTGGAGTGGCATCAGCTTCCAGGCTGGCACTAGTTGCACATGGAGTCCTGGCCTCAGACCTGGGCTTTGCAGCTTGCACAAAGTTCATATATTTCTTCCCATGTAATTCCCATGTAATTCAAGATGACAGAATAGAATGGGAGACCCATCCATTCCTTGCTCCTGGAATAAGAGAGAATGTGATCTGTGCTCTTGGCTTTCCAGATACTTCTTTCTCTCTCAGTTTGATTTTTTATTATTTTTTGGCTATGGTCAGTCTTCGATGCTGCACTGGGGCTTTCTCCAGCTGCAACAAGCACAGATTTCTCATTACCGTGGCTTATCTCCTTCTCTTGCACAGGCTCTAAGCTCAAGGGCTTCAGTAGTTACAGTGCTCAGACTCAGTAGTTGTGGCACACAGGTTTAGTTGCTCCATGACATGTGGGGTCTTCCCAGACCAAGGATCGAACCAATGTCCCTAGCATTGCAAGGCAAATTCTTAACCACAGGACCACCAGGGAAGCCCGAGACTTAATCAAGGCTGCCCCCTTCTCCCTTCTCCCCCACCTGGCTACACCTTGCTGCTCTGGGGAACTTCAGCATACAAGGGTCCCTCAGGAAGCCTGGAAGAGAAAGATGAGTGTTCCACAGCTGGCTCCAGAGAACTTGGCAATGTGCTGGTTTCAGAGGATAGCATGATGGCCATTTACACAGGAACAGTTTTTTGTTGCCTTGTACTCTGTTCAGGACCATTCCTGCCACCTCCTCTGGGAAGAATGGGCCAACCAGCGGCAGCCACCTTCTCCACCCTCCTCTGTCCTTGCCCTGGTGATGTGAAATGCAGGCGATCAGACTCCTCACTTTCTTCCTATACCATCCTCCCTGTGCTTTTGCCCTTTCAGTGCATCCTTTCCCTTGACTGTAAAATCAGGAAGGTTGTTAGGGAGACCAAGTGAGTTCAGGATGTGAAGGGACTTCGCTGATCGTCTAGTGGCTAAGATATTGTGCTTCCAGTGCAGAGGGTGTGGATTTGATCCCTGATCAAGGAACTAAGATCCCACATGCCGTGCGGTACGGCCAGAAAAAAAGTGAAGTTTAGAATATTCCTTCAGTAAATATTTACTGAGCCTCTACTATGACCTAGGGACAGAGACCAGACCCAGTCCTCTGCGTTGGATGGTCAAATGGACCTGCCAATGTTCAGTGGTGGAATAGACCTGCCAGCCTCCTTGGGCTCTGGAAGCACCTAGAGGGGGCACTGGCTTTACCCACTGCTACACCCCCAGGGTCTGCACAGCTCCCAGCCCGCCTCAGCTGCTTGGCAACGTGGAGTCAATGAAAGGCCGAAGGCTGCTGCACTACGGTTTTGTGTCCTTTGGGCAAAGCTCTGGGACTGTAAATTCCCGTGTGGGTTGCAGGTGGGGAGGCTGTTGGCTGGGGCCGGGGTCAGCAGGGAAGGGGAGGGTGCAGGGTGGGTCCCACCGGAGGGTGAGAAGAGGCTGGATAGGCAGGGCCCACCCACCAACAGCCCTGAAGCTCATGGGGAGAGTGGGCTTGGGGCGCATCCACGCCATACCCTGTGGAGCTCGTGCTCAGGAGGTAGCAGCACCCAGGACAGGACAGGCCACACCGAGCGCCCGCACTTCCATTGAAGGGGGTGTGGGTTTGATCCCTGATCAAGGAACTGAGATTCTACTTGCCGTGTGGAGCGACCAAAAAAAAAAGTGAAGTTTAGGACAATGCCAGACCCAGGGACACACTCAATAATAATGTTGGCACTCGGGGTTTCCCTTGTTCTGGTTCTGACTGGATCTGAAGAAGGGAATGGCAGCACTCAGCCTGGATGGCTGTGTAAACTGTGCTCAAGTTTGTAAGCTGCCTGGGGCTAATAAAAATACCCTCTTTATAGGTTTTTGTCTTCGTTCAGTTACTCAGCAGCAGCAGCAGTTACTCAGTCATGTCCGGGTCTTTGCGACTCCATGGCCCACAGCACGCCAGGCTTCCTTATGCTTCACTGTCTCCCGGAGTTTGCTCAAACTCATGTCCATTGAGTCGATGATGCCATCCAACTGTCTCATCCTCTGTCACCCTCTTCTCCTGCCCTCAATCTTTCCCAGCATCAGGGTCTTTTCCAATGAGTCGGGTCTTCACATCACGTGGCCAAAGAATTGGAACTTCAGCTTCAGCATCAGTCCTTCCAGTGAATATTCAAGGTTGATTTCCTTTAGGATGGACTGGTTTGATCTCCTTGCTGTCCAAGGTTTTAGTTGTCTTTTTCTCCCCTGATTTGCCACATCACTGATATTCAGTAATAACACCAATATCATTGTTATTAATTCACTTCTCACCTCTCTCCTCCCTCTGTGGGGTATTTTCTGGGCAAACAGAGCCATCAAGCAGACAACCCTCAGTACACATGGACATTACCCAGTCCAAGCCTCCATGTGCCCTCAGAGTGAATGGGAGGCAGCTCGGCCTGCCGGGGACAGCAGGAGGCCCTCCAATGCTGCGAGTCATCTGCTTTCTGAACACCTATTAACCTCTGACATGGGATAAACAGCTTTTCCTTCCCTTGTGCAAGATATGCCTGATTTCTTCGCTTCCTTTGAACAAACTAAATAACATCCTCAAGCCCTCCTCCTTTCAGGATGATGGGAATGTAGTCTTTCCATTCTTGGGGGTCCCACTACCCCTCTGGGCTTTACTAAGGACCCTGAGACCTTTTTTTCAAACTGTTATGAAGAAGCAAACACAGAGAAAAGGGCACAAAAAATCCTACTGAATCATCACAAAGTGGACACACCCATGTAACTACTTCCCAAGCCTAGAAAGGGAACATCAGCTGTGGTCCAGGAGTCCAGGACACCCCCCAGGGTCCACCCTTCCTGTTCCCACAAATAACACTGTCCTGACTGCCAGAGCCGCCTTCCAGGGCCTTCTTCTGTTGACTTAGTCAGCACCCTGCCACCCTGCTGCCCTGGATCCCCTCCTACCAAGGCACGAGTGAGGCGGCTGAGGCTAGTGCCTCACAGCCTGCATGGCACCCGCACCCTGAGCCCCTAGGGGAGCACACAGCTTTGGGCTTTGCTTAGGGAGCCTGGAGTGGCCCTCTCTGGGATGTGGCATGTGGTGCCAGGCAACAGCAGCCTGCTGCAGGTGCCAGGTGATTTATATCCCTCTCCCCTCGGCCTCCATGGGGTGCATGACTGGGCAATCCCCCTGATTCTCCCATAAGTGAAGGTGCCTGGACTCCTCCTGCCCACACATTCCACGAGGGAGGGCTGAGCCTGTGAGAACCTCAGCAATCCTAGAATTTCACTGATTTCCTATAATTTTCAGTCCCTGTGTCTATTTTAGGGGCCTGTTCTCAGAACATGGAGATGCAAATGTTTTACTGCGTTGCTATGTTAATCTTGAGTGTTGCAGTGATAGGCTTCTGGAAGGGAGGGCAGGGTGGAAAACAGGATTTAGGGCTCTTTGGACTTATTTCAAAACCTGTAACTGCATTAACAACAGTCCTGTGCCTTCATGTTTGTTTTATTTTTTTCACCAGAAGAAAAGCAAAAATGTACTTTGTAACAGTTTGTGTGTGAAATAGGATGAAAGGAGAAATCACTTCATTAGTCAATGTAAAAAGAACGTCAGAGATAATTTTAGAGAGTATTCAGCATATGTATCATCTATAGAAATGAACTGTCTCCCCAAATTAGGGAATTTTAACATTTTGATATTTATTTTAATATTTTGATATTTATTAATCCAAATCCAGTGATTTGGTTCCAAAATCTATGGGTATCATTCAGTGCTACTCTAACTCATCCTGTGAGACAAGATAATTTAATTGCGATTCATTTGGAATCATAGGTTTGTCTTAAGTACCGGCTACAAGATTACATGTCAAGCAGGATGGAAGGCTGGTTCTCTGTTTCCTCACGAAGCCTTCCATCTTCCCGGACCAGGGACTGAACCCATGTCTCCTACACTGACAGGGGGATTCTTTACCAATGAGCCACCAGGAAGTCCCAGAGTTTTAAGTAGTCTTTTAAAAACTGCAATCTCACAGTGTCCTTTGAAAGTCTTACCTCTTGACTTTATAGTTGAGAGAATCGAGCCTCTGGGATCCTCAGTGGCTGCCTGAAGAGCACAGAGGTGTGTGGATAGAGCTGGGAGGGAATCCTAGGGCTCTGGCATCAGATCTCACACTTGGTGCCACCCTTTGGCTTGTTTGGTCCTAACTTTTCCCCTAAGGGACCTCTAATTACTAAGGCTTCAGACATTGCACTGGGCAAGCAACTGACGTTTGTCTGAAGTATTTTAGATGACTGTTATTTGTTTGACAAAATTCTTGTGAATAGGGCATTCACTCCATAATTCTTATGGGATTATTTTGAGGTTTTGAGTTGAAGGGATTATATTATGACCAGAGTCCTCCTGAGAAAACTGTAAACATCTAGACGTGACATCCTGGAGCCTGCTGTCCTTTGGGATATTTGGTAGGAGGGTGGGGAGATGGGGGGACTGGTAAGGGCTCACAGGGGTCATCCCAGGCCTAGGCACCCGTGGGGTTACAGTGACCTTGGCAGGGATTCCACCTGCTGTTGTGTGGCCCCCATTTGAGTGACCACCAGCAACCGGCTCTCTCTTGCTCTGTTCCATGGGGTTAATTCCCTGCCCGGATCACGTCACAGGGCTTTTTGAGAGGGTTGTGGTGAGACTCACCACAGGGCTCACGTGCGGGTGCCTCTCAAAGGTGGTGTCTCAGTGAGGACTGTGGTGGAAGACGGTGAGGCAGCTGGCAGAGGGGCTGGATGGATATGTGGGTCCCAAGTTCCCACCAACCCTCTGGGAACAGGGCGACAGTCTGGAAGTGTCCCTCCAGGGTTGGCTGGGTCCTGGGCAAGGGGAGAACTTCCCCTTCGTCACCCATGTCACTGATGAGGGGCCCTCCCAGGAGTGGGGCACAGGGACAGTGGGCCACAGAAGCAGCTGGGGATAAGCCCAACTGAGCCTCAGCTCCTGAGGACACAGGTGGGTCAGGATGGCCCGCACAGAACAGATGCAGTATCCACTGAGTGCCAGCCCCACTCCAGGCGTGTCACCATCACCTGCTTCCCACTGCCGCCATGCTCCTGAGAAGGCCACTATTCCCCTTCAGGTGGAGGACACAGCCTGGACTTGCCCCAGGTTCCGAGTGGCGGTGACCGATGTGCGCCTCAGCTCTGGTATTCCTCTCAGCATGGAAACACTGATTGTACCTCGAGGCTCCCTCTCGGTGTAGGGGGTACACCGGGCTGGGAGGGGCCCAGGCTGAGCTCCCCACTCTCAGGGGCCTCCGCTAACTGAAGGTGATGGGCCTGAAGCCCAGTGCTCTGGTTTTCCAATGTCACTTTGCTCTCCACCCCTCCTCAGAGAGGGATTGGAGGCCAGGAGATGAACCTGGTCCCCACCCACCTTCCCAAGGTCATTCTAGGCTCAGACACAGCTCCCTTCTCAGTAAAGCGTGACAGGGACAAAGCCAGTTTAACAAAACCATAGAGAGGGGGGCTGAGGCAGACCGCACAGGGTGGGATGGTTTTAAGTCTGAATGTTGCAGCATGTGGGACATGCCTATCAATTTTAGGAAGTTGATAAAATCCTCAGTCACCCAAGATGGGAAATGAGTAACTCCAGCCTCAGGGCAATGGCATAGGCACCCCGGACAATCACATGTTTCTATTTTTCATATTTAAAAAAAAAATTTATTTTATTTTTGGCTGTGCTGGGTCTTTGTTGCTCTGCGAGGGCTTTTTCCTAGTTGCAGCTAGAGGGGGCTACTCTCCTGTTGCCCTGGCTTCTCCTGCGGAGCAAGGGCTCTAGAGTCTTACAAGCTCAGTAGTTGTGGCTCACGGGCTTAGTTGTTCCGTGGCATGGAGGACCCTAGGACTCAGGCCAGGGAACAAACCTGTGTTCCCTGACTGGCAGGTGGAGTCTCAAGGCTCGAGGTGGCTGCAAACACCAGTAGAATATGATGCCTTCCAGATATCTTGTCACCCAGAGGGAAAGGCAGAATAAGTACATGAATCCCACGTAAAATGTTTTGGTTGGGAGTGGGAGGGAGGCTCTGGAGGGAGGGGACATAAGTATACTTATGGCCGATTCATGATGTTGTATGGCAGAAATCAATACAACATTGTAAAGCAATTATCTTCCAACTAAAAATAAATTTAAAAAAATGTTTGGATTGTCTAGCATCCTTGATCAGTGAGTTTTCATTTCTCATTGTCATGATGAATCCAAGGATTTTAAAGTAACTGAGGTGTCTGATCCAGAGAAGTCTTTTATTTTTGATACTCAGGTGGTTCCTTCTTTGACCACTGGAAGCCCCTTCAAGTTGGGTTTTTCACCTTTTGACCTGCCCTTCACAGTCTCTAACAGATTCTGTTTTTCAGGGAAGCTCAGATGTTCCAGACCCAACTCAGGCCAAGAACAAGTTATTGTCTCAGACATCTTAGTGCTGGTTGATGGGAAATAAGAATTCAAGAGCACAGTCTGGGTGCATCCGAGCCACTGTGCCAAATCTCCATGGCCACCATTTCCACCAGCAGTTCTAAAGCTTTTAGACCAGGACAGTCACCATGGAAGAACCTCTTGAAATGCACATTACTGGGCCCCCCTCTCAGAAGCTTTAATTCGGAAGATCAGGGTTCCATCTGTGCTCTGAACATGCTCCTTAGTAGTTCTCATGAATTGTCATTAGAAGTTAGCTGCAGCAGGAAGGACCCACAGGGACATTTGCTGGTGAGGTAGTGTGTGGGAGGTTTTCTTTTTGACCTTTCAGAGAAGCAAAAATTCTACAAGATTACCAACAGTCACTGGCTTCCCTGGTGGCTCAGAAGGCAAAAAATCTGCCTGCCAATGCGGGAGACCAGGGTTCAATCCCTGGGTTGGGAAGACCCCCTGGAGAAGGGAACAGCTACCCACTCCAGTATTCTTGCCTGGAGAATCCCCATGGACAGAGGGGCCTAGTGGGCTACAGTCCATGGAGTCACAAAGAGTTGGACACGACTGAGCAACAAGCACACCAACAGTCACTACATACAGTATTTTATGCCTATCCTTTCAGAAAATTTTCTCTCTCCTGAGATATTTTCCTTTTTCCAGTTTTCCTGGAGTGGTGAGAGAGGTGAATAATTTATTGCGTTCTTTCAAAATCCATAGTTTGCTTATCATCTCAAGCCATCCTGAATGTATTTATGAATGAGGTGACAATCTTGAGATGTAAACACAGTTTTGAGACAACTTCCTCAACAAAAACAAGGGGAAAATCTTGGAACGAAAATCCGTCTATCTCCTGTGGTTTGATTTGATGAAAGTCTCACTGAAACATTAAACCCACACATCCGCCTTGCGTGGAAGGGGGAGTACAGAAGTGAGGGCCCCCCCAGCATGGCTGAGACTTTCCCAGCACTCTGGTCTCCATGGGGCTGCCTGGGAAATTATGGATTTGTAGTCATTTCTGTTTCCAATGTTTGGGTTTTTTTTTTTTTTTGGCTGCTTCAAAATCCAGAAACATACCAGGTCTTCTTCCTTAGTGTGGGATTCTCCAGAAGATGAGAACAGGGCCAGCTGGGACCCTCTAATTATGAAACCTCAGCAGACTGAAGGACATTTTAGAGACTGAAATAGGCCAGCTGGTGGGAGACTGTGGTACAGGACATGCCCTCCCTCCCTGGCTAAGCCAGGGGACTGTTGCCCACCAGGGAACCTTTCAAGAGCAGCTTCTCTCTCAACAGTAAGAAAGGGACATTTATTCAGGGTTTGGGGGCCTGAGGTGTGGAAGACAGGATTATTAGATACTCAAAAGTATACTCTGAAATGAAGACTCTGGAAATGAAGACAGCCGGGGTCTGCGCTGTGAGTTCTTTCAGAGCAGAAATGGGAATAGGGTTTTTCTTTTTTGTCATTTTCGCTTGATTTGGCAGGGGGAGGGCACTGCAAGTGCCTCGCAGAGCCAACAACACAGCACCTGCTCAGTGACTGCTGAAGTAATCAACAAACAAATGATCCTTCGCTTCATTCATGATTAAACCCTTAGGTGAGGCTGGCCAGGACCCTCTCAGCAACATGAAGTGACCTAGTCACGGACACTCGCACAACCTGAAGCCCCTTTCTCTAACACTGTGTTTGCTTTTAACGGTGTCTTAACAACCTATCCCAAAATTCCTTCAGATTGTTGTTCAGTTGCTAAGTCGTGTCTGACTCTTTGAGACCCCATGGACTGCAGCACACCAGGCCTCCCTGTCTTTCACTGTCACCTGGAGTTTGGTCAAACTCATGTCCATTGAGTCAGCGATGCCATCCAAGCATCTCATCCTCTGCCGCCCCCCTCTCCTCTTGCCCTCAGTCTTTCCCAGCATGTTTTCCAATGAGTCAGTTCTTTACATCAGGTGGCCAAAGTATTGGAGCTTCAACTTCATCATCAGTCCTTCCGATGAATATTTAGGACTGATTTCCTTTAGATAATGAAGACTTTTATTTGTTTGTTCGTTTTTGGTTGCACTGGGCCTTCGTTGCCGTGCATGGTCTTTCTCTAGTTGTGGGGGAGGGGTGGGTAGCTGCAGCGCGTGGGCTCAGTAGTTGTGGCTCCAGGGTCCTAGAGTACACAGGCTTCAGTAGCTGTGGTACACAGGCTTTGTTGCTCCATGGCGTGTGGAATCTTCCTGGACCAGGGATCGAACCCGTGTCCCCTGCCTTGGCAGGCAGATTCTTATCCACTGTACCAACAGGGTAGTCTTGAAGACTATTTAGATAAGGCACTCCCCATGAAGTGGCAACATCACAGGGCGAAGCCAAAACTAAGGAAGTGAAGGCCCTGAGCAAGGCCACTGAGTGGGAAGCAGCTGCCGACCCCAGAGAGGTGGGGCCCTGGGCCAGGAGGCAGGAAAGACAGCCACTTTCCTGTTCTCCCTTGTACTGTTATCAACTCCTTTTGGATTTCCCACGAGCTTAGCTGGTCCAGAGGGAGAATCTATTTTAACATTTGCCCAAATCAAAGCCACCATTTGGCCAGCCCTTCCTCAGAGACAGACCGCGGTGCTTTGCTGGCAGCTCCATGCGCTGTGGGTAGTTCCCATCATGAAGCTGAGTCCACAGGCCTGTGGCCATGCAGAGGAAAGGTGGTGTTCGGCTCCATGGGCATTTGGGGACCCACTGCTCCCAGTCTCACCAGTCCGCTGCTCCATAACAGGAGGTTCATACTCTACTCAGCGTCCAAACAGGCACGGTCCCTACTGGCTGACTACTTCGGGGACACTACAATTATTGCCCTTTGATGGAGCAGGGGGCCCCCCTGCAATGGGCTCTTTCTGATACTTTCTGATACGCCATCATACGGCTGAGCCTCCTCGTCTCCCGCAATCCATGGACTTACAGAGGGGCTTCCCTGCCTTTGGATGGCAATTCCTGCTCTCCTGAGGTTACCGCACAGGGACAGGCTTCCTCAATGGTCGCCTCAGATTGGCTGCGTTCAGGGACCTGAAGAGAACAGGTATAGAAGAGGGACTCTGATGTTTGTTGTTCAAGACACAGGCTCAGAATCCCTCCTAGTTCAGTTCAGTTCAGTCGCTCAGTCGTGTCAGACTCTTTGCAACCCCATGAATCGCAGCACGCCAGGCCTCCCTGTCCATCACCAACTCCCAGAGTTCACTCAGACTCATGTCCATCAAGTCAGTGATGCCATCCAGCCATCTCATCCTCTGTTGTCCCCTTCTCCTCCTGCCCCCAATCCCTCCCAGCATCAGAGTCTTTTCCAATGAGTCAACTCTTCACATGAGGTGGCCAAAGTACTGGAGTTTCAGCTTTAGCATCATTCCTTCCAAAGTAATCCCAGGGCTGAACTCCTTCAGAATGGACTGGTTGGATCTCCTTGCAGTCCAAGGGACTCTCAAGAGTCTTCTCTAACACC
The DNA here is from genome assembly GCF_055505025.1 of Bos grunniens. Taxonomy (NCBI): domain Eukaryota; kingdom Metazoa; phylum Chordata; class Mammalia; order Artiodactyla; family Bovidae; genus Bos; species Bos grunniens. The sequence goes on along the minus strand of NC_141168.1, from coordinate 45,507,614 downwards.
ACAGTTCAAAAGCATCAATTCTTTAGCACTCAGCCTTCTTCACAGTGCAACTCTCACATCCATATATGACCACAGGAAAAACCATAGCCTTGACTAGATGGACCTTTGTTGGCAAAGTAATGTCTCTGCTTTTGAATATGCTATCTAGGTTGGTCATAACTTTCCTTCCAAGGAGTAAGCATCTTGTAATTTCATGGCTGCAATCACCATCTGCAGTGATTTTGGAGCCCCCAAAAATAAAGTCTGACACTGTTTCCACTGTTTCTCCATCTATTTCCCATGAAGTGATGGGGCCGGATGCCATGATCTTCGTTTTCTGAATGTTGAGCTTTAAGCCAACTTTTTCACTCTCCACTTTCACTTTCATCAAGAGGCTTTTTAGTTCCTCTTCACTTTCTGCCATAAGGTTGGTGTCATCTGCATATCTGAGGTGATTGATATTTCTCCCAGCAATCTTGATTCCAGCTTGTGCTTCTTCCAGTCCAGCGTTTCTCATGATGTACTCTGCATATAAGTTAAATAAGCGGGGTGACAATATACAGCCTTGATGTACTCCTTTTCCTATTTGGAACCAGTCTGTTGTTCCATGTCCAGTTCTAACTGTTGCTTCCCAACCTGCATACAGATTTCTCAAGAGGCAGGTCAGGTGGTCTGGTATTTCCATCTCTTGAAGAATTTTCCACAGTTTATTGTGATCCACACAGTTAAAGGCTTTGGCATAGTCAATAAAGCAGAAATAGATGTAAGGAGGGGCCTACTCTGGGATTCCAAGGCAGGTCTGAGAGTGTGGAATACAAGGTATTTATTATGTTGAGTTTGTCTCCTTTTATTCCTAGTTTATTGAGCACTTTTTTAATCATGAAAAAACTTTGCATGTGTACAATGCAGGCGCTTCGGTCGTGTCTGACTCTTTGCAACCCTATGGACTGTAGCCTGCCAGGCTTCTGTCCATGGAATTTTCCAGGCAAGAATACTGGAGTGGGTTGCCATCTCCTCCTCCAGGGGATCCAGGCAACCTCCTCCAGGTTGCCATCTCCTCCTCTTGACCCAGGGACTGAACCTGTGTCTCCTTCATTGCAATTGGATTCATTACCGCTGCGTCATCGGGGAAGCGCCCGAAAGACTGAATTTTGGCAAATACTTATCTAATCAGTTGAGACAGTCACGTTGTGTTTTTAACTTATCCTGTTAATGAGGTTATTACATTGAATGATTTTCATATCCTGAATCATTCTTATGTCCCAGGACTAAATCTCAGTCATGGTGTATGGTTCTTCTAATATGCTACTATTTGGTTGAGAATTTTGGAATCAGTATTTGTAGTGGACATGGTCAGTGGTTTTCATTTCTTGTAGTGTGTTTACCTTAGTTGCCAGGCTAATGTTGGTCTTATATAACGAGTTAGGAAATGTTCCTTCCTCTTCAATGTTTCAGAAGAGTTTGAGAAGAATTAGTGTTAATTCTTTAAATGTTTGGTAGAATTCACCTGTGAAGCCATCTGGTGCTGAATCTTTCTTTGTAGGAAGGTTTTTGTTAGTGATTCAATCTCCTTCCTAGTTATATGTCTGTTCAGATTTTCTCTGTCTTCATCATTCAGTCTTGGTTGGTTGGTAGGTCGTGTGATTCTAGGAATCTATTTGTTTTGTCTAGGCTATCCCATTTGTTGGCAAATAGTTGTTCAAGTATTCTCATAATTCTTTTTATTCCTATAAAATTGGACATAATAGCCTCTCTTCTGTTTCTGCTTTTAGTTATTTGAGTTTTTTCTCTCTCTCAGTCTCTTTGTCAATTTAACCAAAAGTTTGTCAGTTTATTGATTTAACTAACTCTTGGTTTCATTGATTTTCCCTGGGCTTCCCGTGTGGCTCAGTGATAAAGGATCCGCCTGCCAAGCAGGAGATGTGGGTTCAATCCCTGGGTCAGGAAGTTCCCCTGGAGAAGGAGATGGCAACCCACTCCAGAATTCTAACCTGGAAAATCCTGTGGACAGAGGAGCCTGAACGGTTACAGTCCATAAGGTTGCAAAGAGTTGGACATAACTAAAGCGACTTAGCATGCAAGAATTGTTTAGTGGCAAGGAGGGTGATAGAAAGTTTAATCCAAGGGCTGGAGGTCCAAAAAAATATTAATTCAGTCAACTGTCTTAGTATATGTCACCTCAGCCAGTACAATGATAAATTTCTAAAGAAGTTACAAGCAAGGATTTTCCTGGCAGTCCAATGGTTAAGACTTCATGCTTCAAATTTAGGGCTGAGGGTTCGATCCCTCATTGGGGAACTAATATCTCACATTCCTCAGGGTGTGGCCAAAATTGAGTAAATAATTTTTTTTTAAATAAAGAAGTTATATGCAGATTTTTTCCAACTTAGTTATACTTTAAGTGTAAGAGAATCTGTGCCCCACAGCAGCTCTCCTAGTGGTCTCTGCCATGTACAGCTGTGGTGCCCACTGGCCTTGGAGCTTCTCCCAGGCCACTGTGGCTAATCCATGATCACTGATGTCTGGCTCACTCCTACACCCCAGCACCAGATACAGGACATAACACCAGAGATGGGCTCAACAAACACTTAGCCACTGAATGAAACAACTACTCTTCAGGCCTGTGCACCCAGGTTCGTGTGTCACACATTATTTTTTGGATGTGTTGCTTTCCATCCTGCAGGATCCATAGGAAACTGTCTTTCCCTAACCCACGGCCCCCAGCAGCTTCATGCTGGGTGGCAACAGAGCATGGGGACTCTGGCTTTTCTCCACCCCACCCTATTTTCTTTTCCAATGAGAAGCTGCCAAAGTAAAAAGGGATTCATCTAGTCACAGAGTCCTGATGCAGCATCCTGCCCCCCAGAGATTGTTCAGGGGACAGTTTGTTCCTGGGCAAACTAAGTGAGTGAGTCAGGGACCTGGAAGCCCAAGTGGTTGATCGGGGGACCCCTATATGAGGCCACCAACCAGGGACAGAAGTACACAGTCAGAACAGGGACACACACAGAGGAAGAAAGGGGTGTTAGTGGAATGTTTATTAGTTTCCTGCTCTGGACCAGACACCATAGGAGTTTTATATATGTTGTGGTTTTATTTTTCTGCCAGTCCTTCCAGATGCATGCTATAAACTCCTATTAGCCAGGTTCTGTTTTCCAAAGCTGTGCATGGCAGCACTGGAGCTCAATCCAGCCCTTTCACCAAGACCTGCTCTCTCTTTTTGCTTGCATTAGCCTTCTGTTTTGCCATGTCTTGAGGCTCTTCACCATTTGTGGAGATGTATGCTGCTCATTTTTTATAGAATTTTATTTCTTTATTCATTTATTTATTTATGGCTGTGCTGCGTCTTTGTTGCTGCACAGGCTTTTCTCTAGTTGTGGCTACTCTCTAGTTGCGGTGTGCAGCCTTCTCACTGAGGTGGCTTCTCTTATTGCCAAACACATGCTCTAGGGCCCATGGGCTCAGTAGCTGCAGCTCCCTGGCTCTAGAGCACAGGCTCAATTGTTGTGGTGCAAGGACTTGGTTGTTCTGTGGCATGTGGGATCTTCCTGGACCAGTGATTCCTGGTCCATGTGGGATCTTCCTAGACATGTGAGATCTTCCTGGACCAGTGATTGAACCCACATCTTTTGCATTGGCAGGAGGATTCTTTATCACTGGGCCACCAGGGAAGCCCCTATGTATGCTGCCCCTATTTTTACGGAGCCACTACCTGACAGAAAAAGCATTGGTGTCAGCTCACCCCTGAGTTGTGTTGGCAATATAAAAACAATTGGCTTTTCCCAGATGTGGGATTCCTCCATGGGGCAAAGACCAGAATGGAGGGATCCATCACCTCCAGCTGGGGTGCCTAGTCCTCTGTTGGGACAAACTGCAAATTGCACCAAGGCCCTGGCCTCCACCATCACACACCCACAGACCTCTGCTATCATGCACTTTCTGGATTGCCAACGTTAACACATTTGCCGAGAAAATGTATACTGAGCTGCAGCCATACTGCAGGCGCTTGGATGATGAACCAGGAGGAAAAGATAAAATACACTTGGTATTTTGAAGAAGATAAACACCCCAACAACTACAAAAAGGAATAGGAGGTTAGATTCTCAGGACAGAGGGACTGAGTAACCTTGAAAATATAAGCTGCCTGGCCGCCCTGAAAATCAGGAAATGTGAACAGAAATGACAATGGGACACCATTTCACACTTATCCATTTAGCTAGTCCTAAAGGAAATAACGGAGAAGGCAATGGCACCCCACTCCAGTACTCTTGCCTGGAAAATCCCATGGACGGAGGAGCCTGGTGGGCTGCAGTCCATGGGGTCGCTAAGAGTCGGACTCGACTGAGCAACTTCACTTCACTTTTCGCTTTCATGCATTGGAGAAGGAAATGGCAACCCACTCCAGTGTTCTTGCCTGGAGAATCCCGGGGACGGGGGAGCCTGGTGGGCTGCCGTCTATGGGATTGCATAAAGTCGGACATGACTGAAGCGACTTAGCAGCAGCAGCAGCAAAGGAAATAAACCCTGGATATTCATTGGAAGGACTGATGCTGAAGTTGAAGTTCCAATACTTTGGCTATCTGATGCAAAGAGCTGACTCATTAGAAAACACCGGATGTTGGGAAAGATTGAAAGTAGGAGGAGAAGGGGTCTACAGAGGATGAGATGGTTGGATGGCATCACTGATTCAATGGATATGAGTTTGAGCAAACTCAGTGAGATAGTGAAGGACAGGGAAGCCTGGTATGCTGCAGTCCATGGGGTCGCAAAGAGTTGGACATGCCTGAGCTGCAGAACAACAAAAACAACAATTTGATCAATATTAAAAGGCGTGATGGTCCCAAAAACTGGCCACAAAGTGGAGAAAGGGGCACCCTCACACTGTGGTGGGGGGGCCACGGTGCAACCCCCAGCAGGAGCTGCCTGCATCATGCTGGAAGTCCCGCTCCTGTGTTTGAGCCACACTCCTGTGCATGAGCCCAAGGAAATGCATCCGAGAGAGTTCACTTCCGCTCTGCGAACACCTGGACACCTGGGCCCTGACTCCACAGGAGGCTGGAGAGACAGTGAACAGTTGAAGATGGGGTGAGAACAGGCAGAGGGCTCTTTGGGAGGAAAAGGAAAGAAAAGTATGGTTTACAGGAAATAGCGCTGGGGTAGTATGGATGGAGGAGGCCCAGAGGGTGGAGGTCGCCACTAGTCTCAGATGGAGACAGGAACCCTGAGGCCAGCCGTGGAGGTGAGAATGGAGAGCAGAAACAGCCGGGGTTTTGGAAGTGCAGTTGGTGCACCTGGACCTCTTCCTGGGGTAAGCAAGATGTTTCCAATGACTGCCTTGGAGTCTTTAGAGAAAATCACAAACGTTGGGGGGGGGGGCGGTATGCCAGATTTAGAGCCCAGAAAGACAAAACATCAATGCATGAATGTTGATTAGATGCTCTTTCAGGGGAAAAAAACAAACAAACTGTAATAGACATTTTAGAGCTATTGGGGAAATGGGAGTATGGCCGAATAGTAGATACTAGTAGGGAATTATTGTGGATTTTTTATGTATGATAATGTCATTTTGGCTACTTAAAAGAATGCCTCTATCCTCAGGAGACGTTTGTTGAAATATTTAAGTTATGAGCTGTGTCGTTTAAAGTTTCAAGTGGTTCAGAAAAAAGAAAATGAGAGAGAAAAAAAGAAATATTCACTTACAGAATTTTCTGGATTGAATACAGGATTTGAAAATATATCAGATTACTTTATTACCTGATTTAAGTCTGTAAACTTCTAAGTTCTGTACTCTTTTAATCAAAATTAGAGATAAATGTATTAGTTTCAAAAAGAGAGAAATACGAAGAGAAATGTGGCAAAGCATTCTTTTAAGGATTCTTGTGGTTGTTTAGCCCCTAAGTCATGTCCGACTGTTTGTGATCCCGTGGACTCTAGCCTACCAGGGATTGAACCCACATCTCCTGCATTATAGGTGGATTCCTAACACTGAGCCACCAGGGAAGCCTGTTAAGGACTTTAAGTAAAGGGTATGTGGTGCAAATTTTACTATTTTTTCAAGCTTTCTCTGTGTTGGCAGTTTCTCCTTACAAAAACATGGAGGAAAAATGCCTGAATATAGTATTCTGTATATAAGGAAATGAAATTAAATAGATGTGATCATTTATGCTTCTGCACTGGATCTGGGTCTTGAAATTTGTTTGTTACTAGTTTCCTCCATGAGGAATTTCCAAAGGTCATCTGGAATTTGAGAACTGTAGCAAATGGGACGAAGGTGAGGGAAGAAGGCGGCTGAGTTGGCCACGTGGGAGCCAGTACGGAACGGAGCCTGTCACCACCTGCTCAGATCCCGGCACAGAACCTGTAGCGTCAACATTTCAATGGCATTCCCACCTCTTGACTTGGCTCTAGTCTTGAAACTTTGGAACCTGAAAGAGTTCATTTTTATATAGGATTTTCTGAGTCTGCCCAGACTGCCTGGGCCCCCAATCTTCTCCCATAAACAGAGCCAGGCCTGGAGGCAATCAGAACTCAGACACAAGCTTTCCTCTTCCTCTACGTGACGGCCACGGCCGATGCCAGAGTGACAGGAGAGCTCCGTCTCAGGCTGCTGGCTGCCAGCAACTTGAGAAAACACTCCTGCCTGATAATAATTAAACAAAAATGTCCTGATGTTTAAAGAGCTGAGAGGGAGGCTAGCAGTGGGCTTTTTGCTTCAAAATGATTCAGTGTTGCTTTTTTTGGATGTTGTTTTTCAGTGGCTCGGTTGTGTCTGACTCTGCGACCCCGTGAACTGTAGAACGTCAGACTTCCGTGTCCTTCAGTATCCAGCTGAATTTGCTCAAATTCATGTCCATCGAGCCAGTGATGCCATCCAACCATCTCATCCTTTGTCACCCCCCTCTCCTCCTGCCTTCAATCTTTCCCAGTATCAGGGTCTTTTCCAATGAGTTGACTCTTTGCATCAGGTGGCTGAAGTATCAGAGCTTCAGCATCAGTCCTTCCAATGAATACTCAAGGTTGCTTTCCTTTAGGATTGGTTTGATTCTCCTTTCAGTCCAAGGGACTCTCCAGAGTCTTTTTTGATGAGTGGCTTTTTAAAAATCGAGATTCCCTCTTAGATGCAGGCCTTTGACACAGAACCCAGGGGCCTCTGGCCACATGGGGCTTGCTGCCACCAGCTTGAGATCTGAGCCTCCAGTCCCAAATGGACAGAGCGATGGTCAAAGCATTAAGACCGGGCACAGAGAAAAACCCAGAGAACCTTTGGTGCTGGGCAAAGCCCACAAGGGGACGAATCAATGGCTGTGTGACCTTGCCTGGGGCTCACAAGCTTAGGTCTCCAGAGACAGTCTGACCCTGAGGACCCGGTCTCCCCTTCAAGTTCTCAAAGTGGGCTCCATCCAGCAGGAACTTTTCTGTTGCAAAGAAGCCAAGAACACTGTTTTTTGTGTAAAGCCACCTGACTTTTAAAGGTTGGCAACAAAATCAACTAAAAGCAGTGTGACACCATGTGCATGGGACAAGCAAATTGCGTGCAGGATTGGATGCAGCCAGGGGCACCCGTCAGCTCCCTCTTCAGCTGGTGACTGCAGCCCAAATCCCATTTCTGCCACTTGCAGCCTGAGCAAATAGCTCCAGTGCTGTCTCCTCAAGTGGCTGCTGTGAGGAGAGAGGGGACTCTGGAGAGTGTGAGGCCAGTCCTGACTGCCCCTGCTCTCCTTCTCTTTCTATGCCCTGCCATCTTGGCCCTGAGCCTCCACGCTCTACTCAGAGTCTCCCCAAGCCCCAGTCCAAATCTCCTCAGATATAATCCAGCCAGGTTCCTAAAAACCGCCTTTTACCTTCCACAGAGGTTTTCAGCTCCCTGGTCAAAGGGCTGCTAATGTTTCCCACTGGGTTCTCGAATGGTGATGTCCTTGAGTTCCACTGAGCCCAAAACACCTCCACCAGCACTCTCCTAAACCTCACCCCTCCCCTCCATCCACTTTTCACAGACATGAGAGACCTAAGGCTTGTCGTCCCCTGTATCCATCAGGGGAGTGGAGAACGCAAGCCTGGGTTTCAGAAGCTCAGAGATAACACCTTCCTCAGGGGCCACCTGGGGGCTGCGGATGGGCCATGCCCAGTGCACTTGAAGTACAAGTTCAGAAGTTCGCACAAGCTGGCTGCCAAAATAGAGCAGGTTCACGGCGGGGATCAAGCAAAGCTCTGGCCTCACTTCTGACCCCACCACTGGCCAACTGGTCATCCCTCTCCACTTCCCTCTTGGCCACTCTCACCTCAAGGCACACACAAGCAAGAGGATTGTAACAGCATTGCCACCCAGGAGTGTGTGGGGACCAAATGCTCATTAACAGGAAACAGCTGCATGGAGAGGATCTGAAGTCCACGACTCCAGCATGGACAGTCCCCAAAGGCTGTCAAGGGGTCAGAGAGGGTCTCAGATGGAAAGTCATTCTACCTGCACACGAACTCTCCATAGATGATGAGTTCTTGGGAAATAGGATACCTGTTGTGGAATGAACATTTGGGTCCCTCCAAAATATCCCTGTGTTGTAGCTGTCACCCAAATATGATGATATTTGGAGGTGGGTAGGTGATCAGGGTTAGATGAGATCATGAGGGTGGGGGTCCCGTGATGGGATTAGTGTCCTTATAGGAAGAGGAAGAAACAGCAGAGCTCTCTCTCTGCCATTTGGGGACACAGCAAGAAGGTGGCAGTCTGCAAGCCAAGAAGAGAGCTCTCACCAGACCTGATGGCACTGGCACCCTGATCTCAGACTTCCCACCTCCAGAAGTGTGAGAAATCAACATCTGTTGTTTAAGCTGCCAGGCTGTGGCATCTTGTAACAGAGCCTGAGCTGACTAAGACAATACCTAAACCCTAAACTCCTAAACCCACACATATTCTGGGCTTGCAAGTCCGATTGACCAGGATGAGCTGATGGCACACTTAGCCCAAAGAGAACAATCAGACTTCAGGCTCCTAAAGGGGGCTTCCTGGTCCTCCTGTCATCTGGAAAACCACGCCTACTAGTCATCCAGGAGACCAGAAGTGCACATGGAGCCAGAGAAACAAAGATAGAACCCTATAGCGGAGACCCTGGGCCCCACCACCAGGGCCTGTGAAAGGGAGGCAGGAAGGACAGTCACAACCATCTCAAGCACTGGCAGCATTGTCCAAGACCAATTTCTGCACAAGTAGCATCATCTAACCACAGGTAAGAGCAATTTCAGGATAGGAAAGCCAGCTCAGCCTCCTGCTACATGGCTGGCCCTATGGGGGTGTGTCAGTTAACCTGCTAAGAATCTAGCAAGCAGTCGCTCAGCTGGTGATTGTTGTCTGGTGTCCAAATCCTGAGGGCAGTAGAGGATTCCACACATAGGGGACAAGTTGAGGAATTGTATCCACCTGTCCCACCACCCATTAAGTGTGAGATTTGGGGGAGGGCATCTGGATGCAGTGTAGAGGGGTGTTGTATGTCTCTTTGGCATTGGGGCAGATAATTTCTGGCTTCCTTTTGTTCCTGAGGTGGGTATGTCACCTGGGGAAGGCAGGGGACAAGTGGGCAGGGGCTGGCCATGTCATAGACCTAACTTTGGGGGTCACTGCATTTCCTCTTGTCACTTCAGAGAAACATTCTATCATTTCTAAGTACCGGTTGATGCTGTTGTCCTGGGGCGTGGGACCCATCCATTACTTCTGCTATGTATCATATGCTTTGAGGGTTCACTGGTAGCTCAGCTGGTAAAGAATCTGCTTGTGATGCAGGAGACTCCGGTTCAATTCCTGGGTCAGGAAGATCCCCTGGAGATGGGATAGGCTACCCACTCCAGTATTCTTGGGCTTCCCTGGTGGCTCAGTTGGTAAAGAATCCACCTGCAATGTGGGAGACCTAAGTTTGATCCGTGGGTTGGGAAGATCCTCCTGGAGGAGGGCATCACAACCCACTCCAGTATTCTTGCCCGGAGAATCCCAATGGACAGAGGAGCCTTGTGGGCTGCAGTCCATGGGGTCACAAAGAATCAGACACGTCTGAGCAACTAAGCACAGCATAAGCTTTAGTCTCGTTATCCAGCTTGTCTTGTGCTGATTTTAATGTTTGCTCAAGATGCAACCTCCTGGTCCATGTGCTCTGCAAATGGCAGAGATGATGGGAAGGATATGGCTGAAGGTTCAGTTTAAAAACAACTGAGATAAAAAATAACAAAGGATTTTCTTTGTAATTGATTCATCAAAACACATGAGCTGTGCATCAGTTGCACATAAGACTATTGACACATGGAACAAATACGCACCACTCCAGGGTGTGGAGGACACTGGGACCCCACAGACACACTGAGTGATGCCCAGGTGTCCAGGAGCGTGGACAGTGCAGGCTGGCTGGGGGAGGGTTCTGGGAAGAATTCAAACAGAGCCAGGTTGTGCTGAAGCGTGTACTTTGGAAAAGTCACCCCAGCACAGTGGTAACAGGTCCAAGAAACAGACCTGGAGACCACCCAGGGGTTGTTGTCACTGTGGGATGGATGTGCCAGTGCCGGGTGGGAGGGGATACGATGTTCCACTATATCAGTTAGTGGTACCGCAGTACAGATCACGTGCACACATATGCCAGCCGTGCTACATGCATCACCTCATTTCATCCTGTGAGTTGGCAAATGGTGCCCCTGTTTCACAGATGAGAAAACCGAGGTCCTGAGTTGAAAGTCACAGGTCACAGACCTAGTTACAAGAAGGAAGAGTTGGTTATATTAGATTGGGACCCGGGCCTATTAAAATGCACAAGCACTGCCTCCCTAAGACAGACCTGGCTCCAGTGAGCCAAATGCTGAGGGAGCAAGGGAATCAAAAACAGTGCCAAGGTCTCTTACCTGCGAGAACCTCCTGTCAGCTTGCCCACTGCCACACTGTAGCTATAAATACATATATTTATTTCTGAATGCCAGGGGATATGTGTGCAAGTACATCCACATATGCATATAATTTATACACATGTAGTAAACACGCCAAGCACACACGTTCACACTTGCCCATGCTCAGAGAGTCTGGGATAATGTGCCTGATACACTTAGGAAATGTATTAACTGGGGATTTGGGTGCCAGAGAAGGGGCTTCTAATACTCACATTATAGCCTTTCTATAACATTTGAAGGTCTTTTTTAGATTTTTAGGAGAAGGCAATGGCACCCCACTCCAGTACTCTTGTCTGGAAAATCCCATGGATGGAGGAGCCTGGAAGGCTGTAGTCCATGGGATCGCTGAGTGTCGGACACGACTGAGCGACTTCACTTTCACTTTTCACTTTCATGCATTGGAGAAGGAAATGGCAACCCACTCTAGTGTTCTTGCCTGGAGAATCCCAGAGATGGGGGAGCCTGGTGGGCTGCCGTCTATGGGGTCGCACAGAGTTGGACACGACTGAAGTGACTTAGCAGTTTAGATTTTTAATTGGAGGACAATTGCTTTACAATGTTCTATTGGTTTCTGCCATACACCATGAATCAGCCATAAGTATACACACATCCCCTTCCTCTGAGCCTCCCTCCCACCCACCTCCCACCCCTCTAGGCCATCACAGAGCACCAGGCTGAGCTCCCTGCATGTAACATTTGAATCTTTTTATTGCACACATGTTCTGCTTTTACAACAATATAACAAATGCAATTTTAAAAATAAGTCTTCCACGTGCTCTGGAGCCTGCATGCCACAACCAGAGAGTCTGGTGCAACAAAAGATCCCCCATGATGCAACTAAGACCTAATGCAGCCAAATAAGTAAATAAATAGATATTAAAAAGAAAAAAAAAATCTTGGCTCTGAACCTCCATGTGAGCGAGAAGCATTCCTGCAGGACTGTCACGAGTGCCCTGCTCAGCTCAGCCAGGACTACTTGGGGGACATACTGCACCTCTGAGGATCTGATGCTTACTCAGTGAAGTCATGTGTTCTTAGAAAGCTCAGAGTAACTTCTTTGTCTCTGCTCCCAGAGGACTCATAGGTGCTCAGCAAACAAATGTAAACAGTTGCCATCAAGGAACATGCTTCACTCTACACTGGAAAATCAGGCTGCTCTATGCAAGGGACTCTCAAGGCTTTATGATTCCTGCTGTGAGTCTGTGTAACTCAGCCTAATGGTTAAATAAGATGAAACAGCTGCTTTTGATTTTGGAAAATTCCCCACGCCCGACTGTGATCACACTGAGCAGAGCTGTTTTTGAAGTTGAAGTGGTACTGGATCTTTTCAAACAGCCAAGAGTATATTCATAGCAGCTTCGTATTCTTAACACAACCGTTCACTTCCTGTCTCTATAGAACAGAGTGCTGAATATTAATCTGTGTGGATCTGTTCTCAGGCACTTCCTGACCTCATTTGTTAAAAAACCAAGACTTAAAAAAATTGCTTAGAGCTGGAGAGAAAAATCTAAAAAGGTCTGAGTCTAATGAATTCCCAGCACTGAAAAGAGTTAGCATAACATTCCTTCTGTGTCAATATTTGGCACTCCATACAGTGTTTGGACTGAAAGATTGTTTTAAAAAGAAGAAAGAGAAAGAAAGAGAGACAGAAGGAAAGAGAAGGGAAGGAACAAAGGAAGACAGTGATGAGCTCAGTTTGATGATTAAGATGAACAGTATTTGAGGCGAGCAGCTTTCTATCGTGCCCTCACATCCCAATAATTTCTTTGTTCAGCTCTGCATCCTTTTGACTTCCCGTAACTTGTGCAGCCAGTAGGAATAAATTTATCCTTCTCTGGGGTCCCCTTCAAGTCCTGCTTCCGCACCTGGGCTAAGCTGTCCAGGACTGAGGCCAGGGCTCTCTCTGCAGTGCCCATCTGCTCCCCACCACCCAGGCCTTGTGGCTCCACTGTCCCCAAGGTCCAGCTGTGGGTCTGGTGAAGTCAGTCCTGGGTCTGCTGGCCTGGCAGCAACAGCTTCAGGAGGGGCATGTGCAGGACTCTGGAGAGTGAAATATGAGTTTGGTCTGCTCGGAGGCCTCTAGGAACCTTTCTTCCCTTCTCATATGTGACCAAGCATGGGGCCCATCTCCTTCCCTCTAGACTCTGGCCATTGTTGGGTGAGGGGTGAAGGCCAGGGAAACTCTGTGACAAGAAGGGGCCATCCCAGGATGGGCTGGGGACAAAGTGATGGAGGGACCCCAAGTGCTCCTGGGGTCCTATAGAAATCTCCACGCCCTCTACCGTCTCTCTTGCCCATGATTCTGCTTGTGAAATTAACAGGTAAACCTGTTGCTCAGTGTAGGTCAGTGGGAGCCTCTAGGGCCAGGCTCCACATCAGCTCTGGTGGAACAAGGAAAGTCAGAGGTGATTGGAAGGGAAACTGCAGGTTAGGTATCAAAGTAGACTGGAGTGAGAGTGCTCCAGGCAAGGGACACATGGGCAGCAGGAAGGCACCAGCGTGTTGGTCCATTATCAGTGATCAGTGTTCAGGCATGTGTGAGTCTTTAAAGACACTTAGTCTAATTCCTATTATTTGCTTCACTGAGCCCCCTGCAGACCTTGCTGAGATGCTACACACACGAAGGACACACTACCTGCCAAGGTAACACTGGGGACTTCAGCATCGGAGCTCCAACCTGTGTACAGCGTACCCAGCTTTGCAAAGCCTTGTACTGACTGCTGCTGACAAGCTCCCAGATGGCAGGAGATTTCTCATCTGCTCACAAACGTTGAGGACACATGTTGTGTGCTAGGCTTCAGGGAGGCAAGGTGAACAGCCCTTCCTTCCTTCAGGAAGTTTACCGCTTGGTGGTGGGAGGGAGCTCGTGGCAAAGCTCCTCCTGAAGGGAGCACAGAGCTCAGCACCATGCTGAGCACAGAGACAGGAGTATCATCATAACAGGGCCATTTACTGAGGAAGCCATGTCCCAGGCACTCAGAGAAACACTCGGCATAAGATGTCCTTCCACTATCCCTGGGCAGGTCATTGTCCCAAAGACAGCTGCCCACCTGTATTTGTCTCATCATGCATGGTCTTGTTCACATGACCAGTGCCACCCTCCCTGGAATCTGGGAAGGGATTACAATTGCTCTGACCAAGGAGGGAATACCAACAGGAATCGGGGGGCAGTAAATGCTCAACAACAGGCTCTCTGGAAAAAAAGGTAAAACTCTGATGTCTACCACTTGCCAATTTCTGTGGTGTAAATATTTCCACCATGGATGGAGTCACATGACATTGCTGAGCACAGAGTTGGGAAAAAGTGCCCGAGCTTATGCTACATGCTTCCACCATGCAGACAAAACAGATGGGAATCACCCCAGAGCATCCACAATAGTGATACATAGTAAAACAATTTGGAAGTGATAGGTTTTGAGAGTTTATTACTTCTATTTTTAATGATTCACTTAATTATAAGTTAATATAACTTAGTTTTTAATGACATGTCCATTTATCAACTTCAAATTTTAACAACTGGCAAAATTCCTGAAAGCTTAACAATCAGCTCTTGTGAACTTGTACTGTCTGGCACGGAGTACACACAGACAGAGAGAATTACAAGAAAATGCTTATTTTATGCTTCATGTTTGTACAGCTAAGTGTCGCAGACCAGGCAACTTAAACAAGACATGTATTCCCTCAGACTTCTGGGGTGGGGGAGCAGGAGTCCAAGATCAAATCTGGTTTCTCCCACGCTTCTCTTTTTGACGTATCGACAGTCGTCTTCTCCATGGGTCCTCACATCGTCATCCCTCCTGTGTGTGTCTGGGTCCTGATCTCCTCTTCTTACAAGGACCCCAGTCAGATTGGACCAGGGCCCATCCTACAATCTCATTTTACCTTAGTCACCTCTTTGAAGACCCCTGTCTCCAAATACAGCCACGTTCGGAGGTCCTAGGTGTTGGGAGTCCAACATACAGGTTTGCAGGGGACATAACTCAGCCCGTAACACTGTCCCAGTCATCTGTTTCTTAAAATATTTAATTTATAATTGTAAAAGTTGACAAGCACATGGCAGCAATAGGAACCAGGAGGAAATCCTAGCACATCTGTCCCCAGCTCACTCAGAGATGTGATCGCCTATGGACGCTGCATGTGTGCTAAGTCGTTTCAGTCGTAACTGACCCTTTGAGACCCCATGGACCGTAGCCTGCCAGGCTCCATCTGTCCATGGAATCCTCCAGGCGAGAATACTGGAGTGGATTGCTCTCACCCATACGGACACTGCCAGTGGATCAGGCTTGCCCATATTCAACAAGAAGATGAAAGTTTAGTGGAAAAAGAAGCCCTCCAGGTCGCTGCTGAGCTTCTCTGTGTGTCTCTTGGCTTCTGAGTTTTCCTGGCACATCCCTCCCCAGAACTGTTTTCACATTGGTCACTTTGAAAGCTGTAACCCTCTTCTAGATCTCCTGGTCTCTTCAGTGCATTGTCAGTGCCCTGACTCAGCAAACCTGACCAGCAAAGGTGCCACACCACGCTGTCATCTGGTCTACCCACTCTTTGGCTCCAATGCCATATTACATAGAACACTGAAGAGAGCAGTCTTGCTCTTCAATATTTGAACTACTAGCTGAACTCTCAAATTTTCCATTCACCACAACATGCAAAAAGCATGATGGCCATGCTGCATAGGTGCACAAAAGGTTATGTGCAAGTTGACCTTAACTGCTGCCGCTACCCACACACATATATCAACCTGAACGGGAAGGAGGATGACGTTCCTGCAGAAATGACCTTGATTCTTCTGTCTCATTACTTTCTTAGTAAATCACTCTCATCTTCAGCAGTTTACTACTGTGACAAGTAGCACTTCTCAGACTCATAGTGACCACTCTAGAGCGTCTGGACCCTGAGCTTCTAATGACACAGATGGAAGCCCTCAGCTGACTGCAAGATCTTATGGGGCCTGACACTGCACAGAAGTTAGATACTGAGTAGCATGAACAAGCTGGAAGGTTCACTCCAGAAAGGAATGTTGGCAAGTTAAGTTATTTACTTAGAGGTTGACATCTAGATTGGTCACTGGGACTTTCCACGCTATTTGGAAGAATTCTGGCATCCCAACTATGTGGCAAGAGGCGACCAGGGTGAAAAAGCTGTTTCTTGTCACTTTTGTCTGGAGAAGTGAAATCTGCTTTGCTTAAAAACAGTCTTCACATTTAATCAAGCAGGAACTGGAGGAAGTTACACAGGGATAGCAAATATAGAGAAATGCTTCTCTAATCTTTACACTGAAATCTCAGAAGCTAACAGGGCCCAGTCCTACAAGGATACATCATTTAAAATTATTGGGAAAATATTGTAGTGTTCTTCACATCATGGGGCTTCCCTTGTGACTCAGCTGGTAAAGAAGCCATCTGCAGTGCAGTAGACCTGAGTTCGATCCCTGGGTTGGGAAGATCCCCTGAAGAAGGGAAAGGCTACCCACTCCAGTATTCTGGCCTAGAGAATTCCATGGACTGTATAGTCCATGGGGTTGCAAAGAGTTGGACACGACTGAGTGACTTTCACTTTTACTTTCTTAACATCATGAAAGTAATACAAGTCCATGGTGGAATATAGGAAAACTGAAAAAAAAAAAGTGTAACTTGAGGTTAACAATTGTCAGTGATCCTACCAATCAGAAATAATCCTGGTTATCACTCAACATTTTCTTCCAAGATTTCTTCTAAGCATATTTTCATGTATGTAAGCTTGTTCTTTCCAAATAACTTTAAATAGTTTGAGCAAAATCTTCTGCTAAGAAAATTCTTTGAAGTCATTTTTTAACTAGATGTATCTAATTTGAGTCACATGGCACCTACTGGTGCTCCCTGGAGGGTCAGGCTGGCTTGAAGCCAGTGCCAGTCAAGTTCAAACCCTTTCTCTCTGTATTTTCAGTTTTCCCTCTTTTGAAACAAAGACAGCAATAGCACCTACTTCATGAGGCTGTTGAGAGAATAAGATCAGTTAATGCTTTAGAAGCTTCTAAAGCACAGATGGCTCCCTGCCCAAGATGTGTCCTCAGTTAGCACTTACCTGTTGTTTTATATCTTCTTAATATAAACAATGCTGCTAGGAACATCTTTGCACATAAATCTCAGGTTATGTAGATGACAATCTCCTTGGGTAGAATCTTAGCAGCAGTTTCATCACCGTCCCATAGAGTGTCCAAAGTGGGAAATGGCCTCCTTCCTTTGGGGTCAAGTGGTTGTCAAAGGAAGTAGCTTAATTCAGGAGAGCAGGGGCCAGAAGCTAGGTCCCTGTGGGTCACCGGGTTCCTCAGTGGGGCCATGGGGCCTAGAGTTAGGCAACATAGGGGCAGCACTGAAATTAGTGCTCAATAAACTGTTTGTTAAACTAATATGAAATTGCAGAAGACATCTTCACTTCTTCACTTATCTTTACCTTGAGGGTAAAAGTGGAAATCAAGACCCATTCCAGGGAAAGGCTTTTTATTATAATCACTTTCACTTTTTCCTTTCTTTGAACATTTTGGGTTGCAACTAAGGGGACACAAAATATGTTCCCCCTTTGCTGAAGGTCCTAGGGGTTGTCAGAACAGCCCTCAGAGTTGGACACTCGGAAATTTGGCTCTGAGATTTCAAACAGTGTATAACCACTGCCAAGGTGACAGGTGACCTGGCCTCCACCTGGGCCCCGGGGAAGGGGTGGGACTGAGTGGGAAGAGTCTGATGGAGGAGGAGTGGGGCACAGCTGGCCTGGAGAAGGAAATCAGAGCCACAGCTAGCAACTTGCCTCATCCTGTGGCCCAGTTTTCTCACCTACAAATCACATGCTTGAAACTCAGGTGCATGATTTGCAAACTTTTAAAAAATATTTATTTATTTATTGGCTGTTCTGAGTCCTCACTGTTGCACGCAGGCTTTCTGTACTTGTGGCAAGCGGGGACCACTCTCTAGTGGTGTGCAGGCTTTTCATCGCAGCGGCTTCTCTTGTTGTAGAATACAAGCTCTAGAGCGCAGGCTCCATAGCTGTGGTGCGTGGGCTTTGTTGCCATATGGCAAGTGGAATCTTCCGGGACCAGGGATTGAGCCCGTCCCCTGTGTTAGCAGGTGGATTGTTAACCACTAGGCAACCAGGGAAGTCCACAAACTTTTAAAAATAAAACCTTTCATTCAATCAAGCTGATACACACAAGAGTGCCAATGTTGAAAAGTCAAATTCGTCATTTCTGTATATAAAACTACACGTTCCAGTTCAAAACCCTTACACGAAACCAGTGATGAGTGGCAGGGCCTGTCTGGGCACGTGTGGCTAGAAGGCTGAGGGCCTCAGGCAGCCCACGGCTGACCTCCCCTCCTGTTAGCGCACAGAACCCCGGAAGTCCTGGCTCCTAGGTGGCCCGGGGAAGGAATGTGGACTATATCACACTCAACGGCTTTCCTCTGCAGAATAAGAGGTCTCCACTTAAAACCAACCCTGCAGCCTGTAAAGCTCATAAGAAAGTTTAATTTTAATCAATAGATTATCCAACTGCTTGAGTTTCTTAGGAGATGTTTGATTTCCGCATGTGCGTGGAGGAGTCCTGGGCTTGCACCGTGGCCTCTGTGGCACGTGTGTCTGCTTACCTTGGTCCTTGCCCAGCTCCTCGCTGCCCCTGCCCTCTAACCCTTAGCCTTCATCTTTTGTAAGATGAATGCATGCATACATGCATGCGTGCTCTGTTGCTTCACTCATGTCCAACTCTGCGACACTATGGACTGTAGCCCCTCAGGTTCCTCTGTCCGTGGGACTCTCCATGCAAAAATACTGGAATGGGTTGCCATGCCCTCCTCCAGGGGATCCTCCCAGCCCAGAGATCGAACCCAAGTCTCTTATGTCTCCTGCATTGGCAGGCGTGATCTTTACCACTAGTGCCACTTGGGAAGCCCTTGTAAGGGGTGATGGGCATCTAATTTCAGGTATCTAATTTCTGAGGAATTACTTGCTCTTGATCGGGCCATTGGGTGGGCCCAGGGATGGTAGGGCAGAGGCTGGAGACTTTATCCTGGACTCTGGAGTGTTCACAAGTAGAAGGAAAACAGGACGGTTGCTGAGTATTTATTTACTTGCTTATTTAGAAATGAAATGAATGCTGCTGGAAAAGACCATGACCCACCAGGCCCTGTGGTTAGCAGCATGGCCAGGAAAGGCCAGAGCTGGGCGCCTAGTTCCCAGTCAATGACTTGCTTCCAGGAAATTACACAACTTGGAGACACAAGTGGGCAGAGAGGCTGGTGGTAAACATGGGTGGGGGTGATGTTATGTTTTCTCATGAAAGTAAGAATGTAACTGGAGTCAACCCTGGGGGGCTCCGGGGTTTCTCAGGGTGCAACCCTGAGGAACCCAGAGTTTCTTTAGTTGCAGCCATGGTGGTGGGGTGGGCCTGGGGTATCTTAGGTGCTGTTTGGCAGCCTCTGGGCAAGCTGGCCTCCCTTCTTTGGGTTGGGGCCTGGAGGCCACTGCAAGGCCCCCAGGAAGTAGTGAGTGTAACACACCAGTGAGTACAGCCAGGTGTGGGCAGTGGCCACTTCCCAAGGGCTGGTTTAGAGGACACTCTTCTCCCTTTGTGGCAAGGCAGGTACTTATTTAAGCTCCTAAACCTCTTCTGGGAAAACCAACATACTTTGTTCAATGTCTGATTTCCTCTCAGATTGTTAAATCTCCTTAGTTGCTTCCAGCCTCTGCAGCCACCACCTCCCCCTTCCTACTCCCCCATCCCACCCTGTGCCTCCTGTTTGAGCCAGTCACGAAGAGAGCTGGGGACCACCATGAGCCCTGATCCCTTGCATATAGTTCTGCTAAAGAATCCCGCAGTTCAGAATGCTTCCCTGGGATCTGCTGGGAATACCCCCATCTAAATCCTTGAGCTAGTTTTAAATGCACAGGCTTCCTAGGTCCCCAGTGAAAGACAGTAATAGAAAAGAAACGCTGGTTAATAAGGCTTCAGGAAAACAAAGCTCTTCTCTTGAACACATACGCAGGTCTTTCTTATTAGGGGTAATTACCAAAAAAATGGGAAACTTTACTTTAAAAAAAAAAAAAAAATGCATTCCTGGATCCAGCCCTGAAATTCAGAGGTCTGGGCTCAGGAATCTGCCTGTTTAGCCGCCCCTCCCCCAATATGATTTTGATGATCTGCAGGTTTGCAATCCACACCTCCGCAGGAGGATTTTTGGCCTCTGGGAGGAAGGGCCAAGGTGCAAAAGATTCAGGTAGTACAAAATCAAGCCAGCGTTCTCTGGTAGGGAGGTGGAGGGCCTGTGGCACAATGATCTTTGCTGTAGTGTTTTCTTTGGCTACCCTAACCAAATATCGGTCATATTCCAGATCTAGGTGGGCCCTGGGAAGCCAGGGGAGCGGTTGTGATGGTCAACATCTGCACTGAGTTTTACACTGCTGTAAACAGAGCACAGGATATGCTTAGTGCTCACAATAGCCCCACTGGGTTGGCTCAAATATCATCTCCATTTTTTAATAGAAGAGGAAACTTAGGCTCAGAGAGGTTAATTAATTCACCAAAACCACACAGTGAATAACTAGTCACTGTAGGATTTCAAAACCAGGCATCCTGCCTGGCTCCCAGTCGTGCCCCAGATGCCGTGCTAAGTCACTTCAGTCATGTTTGACTCTGCAACCTCATGGACTGTAGCCTGCCATGCTCTTCTGTCCATGGGATTCTCCAGGCAATAATCCTGGAGAAGGTTGTCATTTCCTCCTCCAAGGGATCTTCCTGACCCAGACATTGAGCCGGCATCGCTTACATCTCCTGCATTGGCAGGTGGGGTTCTTACCACTAGCACCATCTGTGCCCGAAAGGAGCTCTGAATTAAGTGGAGAAGACAGAAGGGCCCACTGTGGGCCAGTTAGGGGGTACAGAGGCCCCAGCAATGCAGAGAGATACCCAAGCAGAGGAAGAGCCAGATCAATTGGACTTCATCATTATTGTAGGTATGCCCACTCGTCCGGCATAGGGACCAGCTCAAACTTCAGAACCAACATCAACATGAAACATGCTTGCTGTCTGAGGTCAGAAAAATGTAATGGGTGGCCTGTGACCAGTCCCAGCACTGCCTCTCTTGAAGGTACAGATGCTAGTGGTGTCCTGTATCCAGAGTTCAGCCAGGGGTGAGGCAGGCCCTCACTGCAAGAAATGCAGGCATTCCTGAGATGCTACATGTGCACTTTTAATAAATAAATCATGTATTTCATTCTCAAAGGAGTATATGTTTCAAAGAATCTTATGTTGACTAACTCTTTGTAAATTAGTACCATTTTATCAATGACTTCCCTGGTGGCTCAGATAGTAAAGAATCTGCCTGCAATGAAGGAAACCTGGGTTTGATCCCAGGATCCTCTGGAGAAGGGAATGGTAACCTACTCCAGCATTGTTGCCTCGAGAATTCCATGGACAGAGGAGCCTGGCAGACTACAGTTTCATGGGGTTGCAAAGAGTCAGACACCACTGAGCGACTAACACACAAACACACCAATTTATCAATAATTCCTGGAACTCGTGTGTGTGTGTGGGTGTGTAGAGAGACAGAAGAAGATCGAGTGGGGAGAAGCATCCTCTCTGGTCTTGTCTTTCTGCTCTCAGTTCCTAACTGCTACTTGCTCCCTCCAGGCTGTGTGGGGAGCATCTGGGCCTGAGGCTGGAATCAGCAGGTGTTGCCCTAAGACCATCACTGCAGAACTTCTCCAGGGCAGGCCAACTGGTCAGGACCCTGCAGAGAAGTTTCCAGAGTCCCTTTTCTGCCCAGGGAACTCAGAGTTGGGTCTTTCTCATTTTCTCTGATGATTTTTTTTTTAAATAATTCTATTTGGTTTTGGCCGGGCTGGGTCTGTGTTGCTGCCCAGGCTTTTCTCTAGTTGTGGCGAGTTGGGGCTACTCTCTGGTGCAGTGTGTGGGCTTCTCATTTTGGTGGCTTCTCTTGCTGTGGCTCCTGGGTCCTACTTGTTGTTCAGCTGCTCAGTTGTATCCGACTCTTTGCAACCCCACAGACTGCAGCATGACAGGCTTCCCTGTCCTTCACCATCTCCCAGAGCTTGCTCAAAATCATATCTGTTGAGTCAGTGAGGCCATCCAACCATCTCATCCTCTGTCATTCCCTTCTCCTCCCGCCTTCAATCTTTCCCAGCATCAGGGTCTTTTCCAGTGAGTCAGTTCTTCGCATCAGGTGGCCAAAGTATTGGAGCTTCAACTTCAGCATCAGTCCTTCCAATGAATATTCAGGACTGATTTCCTTTAGGATGGACTGGTTGGATCTCCTTGCAGTCCAAGGGACTCTGAAAAGTCTTCTCCAACACCACTGTTCAAAAAGCATCAATTCTTCAACACTTAGCCTTCTTTATAGTCCAACAGTCATACACACATGACTACTGGAAAAACTATAGCTTTGACTAGACAGACCTTTGTTGATAAAGTAATGTCTCTGCTTTTTAATATGCTGTCTATGTTTGTCACAGTTCTTCTTCCAAGGAGCAAGTGTCTTTTAATGTCATGGCTGAAGTCACCGTCTGCAGTGATTTTGGAGCCCAAGAAAATAAAGTCTGTCACTATTTCCATTGTTTCCCCATCTATTTGCCATGAAGTGATGGGACTGGATGCCATGATCTTCATTTTTTGAATGTTGAGTTTTAAGTCAGCTTTTCACTCTCCTCTTTCACCTTCATCAAGAGGCTCTTCACTTCTGCCATAAGGGTGATATCATCAGCACATCTGAGGTTATTGATATTTCTCCCGGCAATCTTGATTCCAGCTTGTGCTTCATCTAGTCCAGCATTTCTCATGATGTAGTCTGCATATAAGTTAAATAAAGAGGGTGGCAATATATAGCCTTGACATTCTCCTTTCCCAATTTTGAGCCAGTCTATTGTTCCATGCCCGGTTCTAACTGTTGCTTCTTGACCTGCATATGGTTTCTCAGGAGGCAGGTGAGGTGGTCTGGTGTTCCCATCTCTTTAGGAGTTTCCGGGCTCAATAGTTCTGGTGCATGGGTTACTTGCTCTGTAGCATGTGGGATCTTCCTAGATCAGGGATCAAATCTGTGTCCCCTGCATTGGCAGGAAAATCTTTATATGACTGAGCCACCAGGGAAGCCCTCTCTGAATGATTCTCGAGGAATAAAATCTGGATAAAGCAAAGGGACAATGTTTACTTTGATTTGTGAAGTGTTTTTAGTTCCAGATGTTTACGAAGAAAACCTACTTGGATATAAAATTGAGGGAAGCTTAAAAATCATTATCAAGGTGCTTGCACTAATATGGGAATAGGCCCGAGCCCTTGGGAGCCCTGGATGGGCACTTTGGGGACCTGAGCAGAGTGCAGGCTTAGAAGTAGGACAGAAAACTCGGGGGTGGAAGTGGGGCGTCTTCCCTGCTAAAGTCCATTTCTCAACGGAAAATGGCATGATTGTCCAGAACACTATGAAACTCTAGTCCAATTTCTAGACGCTTTGGTATATTGTAGAAAGGACAGAGCATGAGAGGTCAGAAGGGTGTTGTGGGGATGGAAGTCATCTCTGGATGTGCTGAGTGGTGAGGTGGCGCAGGCCTAGGGCAGGAGCTGACGCATGTTGGTGACACTGGGCTGTGACACCGGGAATGCAGGGCAGATCCCACAGTGACCAGTGGACCTGCTGGCATTTTCTGGAATCAAGAAGTCTGCACAAAGTCTAAAAGGGGCAGGAGGGGCCTTGTCAGGCAGAGTGACAGGTGCCAGCCTGGCTTGATTTTCTCTACATGGGAGTCCTAGCCCATCACATGTCTACAAAGTGCTTCAGGGTTCTCAGTGGAAGACTGCTGAGCAAACATAAAATATCTGAGCAACTTCTTCTGCAATTCATAATTGTTTAAAGACAAAGAAAAGGCAAAGCAAAAACCACAGAGCCCCAGGCAGATGGTCTGTCTGTTTTGGTATTTATTTCTATCAGAGAAGGGATAAGCCCTCCTCAGTCCTTCCCCACAGCCCTGCACCCCGTGGGACCAGATGAGGTTATCAGACTAGGTCTCTCAAGGCACCTGGCCCTCAGCCCCACCGCAGCCAAACTCCACTTCCCACCCAAGGCAACAAGCTTCCTGCACAGTCATAGACTCAGGGCTGTCAGGGGCATGATCAGTGTCAAAGCCTGTGTGAGGCCTGCAGGAACACAGCCTCAGCTGTCCTTATGCAGGCTGTATTTCAGTTTTAACAGCCCCATTTTACAGATTGGAAAACTAAGGCTTATAGAGGTGTCGATGGTACAGCTCCATGATCTCAGTCAAATTCCCCTGAATTGAAAGGGCCTGAGCTTATCATCCCCCTGTTTACCCCTCCCTGCCCTGGACCTTGTATCCTTCAGCTGGGCTCTCACTTCTGTCCCTGTGCTGTCCCCTCGAGGCCATGTCCTCCAATGCCTATGCCCATGCTCCTGAAGGCCATCCTTGACCCCACACTAGTGTCTTTGTTTTGGGCCTGGGGTCTCAAGGAGGAATCCTCACCTTGGTACACTCCCAGCTCCTCTAGGGAACCATCCCCGGTGCACCCCCTCCCCTCCCGTGCCCCACAGCCTCTGGGGAATCTCTGGAAAGGCCTCCTTACATGCCAGAGCCCTCCCTCATGACAACTGGGCTTCTGAAACTGGGTGGTCTGCATTGTTGGAGGCCTTTAAGCTGAACTCAGTGAGCCTGTGTCAGGGACAGTAAAAGGAACATCATGACATGCAGGGCAGAGGCAAGGGACTCTTCCAGCTGGAAAATTCTGAGATCCTCAGATCACCCAACTTGGCCCATGGTCTGTCACCTAACTCAGGCCCTGGGCTCTCACTGGGGTGTTCCCAGAAGCCTGGGCTGCAGCAGGATGAGGGTAAAGGTTTGCTCAACAAACATACCATGAGTTCCCATGTTCAGCATACAGCACAGCTTTGGCTTGCATATGAGCTCTGGAAAGTTCTGTTGGCTAGATGTTAAGTGAAGCATCTGATGTCATCTAATGGCCCTGTGCCTGATACATGGTGGGTGTCTTACGATCCTTCATTGAATACATGAATGAACAGATGAATGAATCAGAGAATGATTTCCATGACGTGTTTTAAGCCAACAATTGGGGCCACTATATTTCTCTGGGCTGCAATAACAAAGTACCAGAGATTGAGAACTTAACTAATAGTTTATTTCCTTATAGTCCTGGAGGCTGAAAGTCTAAAATCAAGGCATCTGCAGGGTCAGTTTCCCCTGAGGCCTCTCTCCTTGGCGTATCAACAGCCATCTTCTCCCTGTTGCCTAATGTGGTCTTTACACTGTATGGTCTTTCCACTGTGCCTGTCTATGTCCCAATGTCTTCTTCTCATAAGAAGAGATTCAGTTCAGTTCAGTTCAGTCACTCAGTCGTGTCCGACTCTTTGTGACCCCATGAATCGCAGCACGCCAGGCCTCCCTGTCCATCACCAACTCCGGGAGTTCATTCAGACTCACGTCCATCAAGTTGGTGATGCCATCCAGCCATCTCATCCTCTGTCATCCCCTTGTCCTGCCCCCAATCCCTCCCAGCAGATTAGTCCCCTCTAATGACCTCATGTTACCTTGGTGGTGGTTTAGTTGCTAAGTTGTGTCCAACTCTTGGGAGCCCATAGACGGTAGCCTGCAAGGCTCCTCAGTCCATGGGATTCTCCAGTCAAGAATACTGGAGTGGGTTGCCATTGCCTTCTCCAGGGGATCCTCCCGATCTGGGAATCGAACCTGGGTCTTCTGCATTGCAGGCAGATTCTTTACTGACTGAGCTACAAGGGAAGCTCCCATTTTACCTTAATCACCCCTTTACAGGCCCCATCTCCACATACAGTCACACTGAGATAAGAGGAGTTAGGACTTTAACACATCAGTTTTGCGGGGACACAATTCTGCCCATTACAGCCTCTGATTCGTCAGTCACAAGTAGGATGTGGCTGAAGATGCCTGTGATCTGCAGGAAGAGATGCCTCATGGGGCTCCTGTGGGGGAGCTCCTGCTTGCTGTCCCTCATGTGGTCTTTTCCCTTGTGCCCTGAAGCTCTCCTCCACGTGCTCATGTCCATGTCACTAGTGGCTCTGGCAGTGCCTGGGATTCTGTGCAACCTGCAGAGATCCCATTTCCTTTTCATCTTCAGTCTTGGCAGTCTCATTCCTCTGTGGTAACTCCCCTCTGAAGTACCAGGCCTGGGACTGCAGACCAGCTTCCAAATGTTAGCTTAAACCTGTGTGCCTGATGCCGAATGAGAACAAACAAACTGCAACACTGGAATTTGGAGCAGAGAAAGGTTTATTGCAGGACCATACGAGAAGACGGGTGGCTCATGCTCTAAAAAACCCCAAACTTCCCAAGACTTTTGGCTAAGCATTTTTAAAAGCCAGGTGAGAGAGGGTTGTTGAAAGATACAGGATGAGCTAGTGCACAATTCTCTGATTGGTGATGGTGAGGTACAGGGTGGTGTCACAGGGTTTAACATTATCCACTCTTAGGCTCCAAGAGGCTTGGGGCTATGAGCTCATGGTCATCAAGTAATTAACATCATCCATTTGGTGGTGGTGGATGCGGGGAGGGTTCACATCAGTAAAACAACTCAGGACATGTGCATCAGATACTGTTATCTAGGTACTTCAACTGAGGCTATGGGGAAGGGCCTGTCCCAGGAAGGCAACACAGGGTCTGCTCAGTTACACCAACAAGCTTTGCCTGGCCTTTCCTGGCCACAAACAGGGCAGGAGCTCATGACCTGACCTGAGAACGTGATCTGTCTCAGGCCCTGCAGGTGGGTCTGACATGGGATATGGGAATATGTCTGTGGGTCCATAGGGATAGGGTCTCCGTGTCTACCACCCGCTCCCTGCCCTACAGTAGGTTTACTCTTCTGTTCTTTGGTGGGGAAATATTGCTGTCCATGTGGCCTATTGGACCCTGGGCAGGTTGCTGAGCACTGTGCTCCTGGCCAGGAGGTCCAAACGCAGTCTGGCTCATGGTTGGTCAGTCATGGTCGGGGAGCTGACCTCAGCAGGCCTGGAACGGGGCTGGGCACAATATCAGTTCTCAGCTGTCCTGGGCTCTGTTGGGGTGGTCAGCAGAGCCTGCTGGGACCTGAGAGCACAGGTGGGCAACCCAGAGACGGACCACGAGCTCCCTTCCTACAGGTTCTGTTGAGGGAAACCCTGGGTCTTTTGGAGGCACCTGAAGATGGCACTTAGCATATGCAGGAGTCATGACTTACCTTCACATGAATGTTGTGAACTGTGCACTGCTCATCCCATGGTATTTTTTTAAAATTTACTTATTGATTTTATATTTGGTTGTGCTGGGTTTTCATTGCTGTCCCCAGGCCTTCTCTAGTTGCAGTAAGTGGAGGCTACTCTCTGGTTGCTGTGCGCGGGCTTCTCACTGCAGTGGCTTCTCTCATTGCAGAGCACAGGCTCT
This sequence comes from Bos grunniens, assembly GCF_055505025.1. Classification (NCBI taxonomy): domain Eukaryota; kingdom Metazoa; phylum Chordata; class Mammalia; order Artiodactyla; family Bovidae; genus Bos; species Bos grunniens. The sequence goes on along the minus strand of NC_141168.1, from coordinate 45,480,275 downwards.
AGGGCATGTGGGCTTCAGTGGCTGTGGCGCACGGGCTTAGTTGCCCCGTGGCAGGTGGGATCTTCCTGGACCAGGACTGTCCCCTGAATTGCAAGGCAAATTCTTAACTACTGGACTGCCAGGGAACCCCATTCCACAGTATTTTTGAGTTAGGTGCCGAACATGAAAAAAAAAAAAAAATTGAAAAATCATAGACTGGATTATTACTGATTTCAGCAATCTAGTAGGCCTTGCCACTTAGATACATATACAGGATAAAGGAAGAGGATGTGAATACATTTGTTTAAAATTAAATTGCTATCATTGTTATAAAACACTACTTATAACTTCATTTTGTAATGAAGTTTGTCTAATTTTGTAATATATAATGAGTAAAATGGATTATTGTATTTTTCTTTTTATGTCCACAGGAGAAAAGTTAGATATTGTTATATTGTAAATTTTAATTAAATATCCATGTTATCTTAAGTAATCGTGATATGTATGTTTTAGGAATTGACTGAATTATGTCTTTTTTCACAATGTGTGTTCCGAACAAAAATTATTATTAATGCTTAAATGTATAGATGTATCTATTCATCCATTTATTTCTGAGTCATAGATTCAGAAGTAATATTATTACACAAATGCTTTATCCAGGAAATTTCATTTCTCTTTAAATGAATCTAGAATTTCACTAAAAAAAACATTAAAAACTTTTAAGAAGTGGAGAAATAAGAGGATGAAAGGGAAACTGAGGGAACTAGCTTAACACTTCTATAAATTCCAGTTTGGGCAAGTTCCCTACTCCAGGCAAGCATGTTTCTTTGTAGCCAGAAGTTCATAGGAAATTTGGGGGCGCTTGGGTTACTCTTGGGCTTCCCAGGGGGCGCTAGTGGTATAGAACCTGCCTGCCAATGCAGGAGACATATGAGTCTCGGATTCAATCCCTGTATCCCTGTAGCAGAAAGATCCTCTGGAGAAGGAAGTGGCAACGCACTCCAGTATTCTTGCCTGGAAAATCCCATGACAGAGGAGACTGGTGAACTACAGTCTGTACAACTGCAAGAGCTGGATACGATGACTTAGCATGCATGGGTTATTCTAGGACACAGAGGAGCCATCGATCGTGACAGCTTTCCACTAGGATATTTGCAGTCAGGGAAGCACAGCTCTGCTGCCATCTGTAAAGAAGCCATTTTCTTCCTATAGCTTCAATGGCATTTAAAAAAAAACCAGACATTTTATTTGGGAATTGCTTTAGATTTATAGAAAAGTTGCAAGGACTGCACAGAGTTCCATTTTTCCAGCCCAGTTTTTCCAGCCGTTAACATCTTATGTCAGCATGCCACATGGTCACAGCTAAAGAACTGGTACTGGGGGGCATTATTCTTAACTCGATCAGCAGCTTCTCCAGAGGCCACACCTCTGAATGTTCTGTACTATCCTTTCTCTGTGCCAGGATCCTATCCAGAACACCCTGTGACATTTAATCATCATGTTCCCTCAGGCTTCCTTGCTGTGACAGTTTCTCAGACTTCCTGTTCTTGTTGACCTAGAGAGTTTTGAGGAGGTCGGGTGTTTTGTCCGTCGGTCGAGATGTGTCTGATGCTCACTCACAGTTAGGCAGGGATTCCTGGTTATTGGGAGAAAGGCCTTGGGGTGCCATTCTCATCCCATCAGGCCAAGGGCACACACTCTCAACATGACTCATCAGTGGTGACCTTGATCACCTGGCTGAGGTCACATCTGTCAAGTTTCTCCACTGTAGAGTTGCTCCTTCACACTTGATTCTTTGGAAGGAAGTGCTAAGCATGACCCACACTCTAGGGGTGGTGTCCATTGCATGTGTTGAAGCTATCTACAAAAATTATTTGGGATTCTTCTGTAAGGGAGTTTTGCCTCTTCTCCCCATTTATTCATTCAATCAGTAATGGACTCATGGGCATTTAATTTTATATTTTAAATTACAACGCAAAGCTATAGTGTTTATTTATTTTTTTGCTCAAATTGCTCAGGTTTGATCACTGGGAACCCTTTCGAGTTGGCCCCTCTGCTGTGTTCCTTCGATGGGTGGCCTTGATCCTTTTGTTCTCTGAGCTCACCTTTTGTTCTCTGTTCTGCAGCTCACCTCATAGGCTTCCTGCCCCAGTCTTAGAACCAGCAATGTCCCCCTATATCTGCTAGGGATGCAGAGCTGCGAGATGGAGTCCCTGAGCACGAGGAACTAGCGGTCAGTCCAGCTAAAAAGCAGGAGGGAGTGCCAAGGGTCACAGGGGCTCTGCTTCAGTGTGGGGGAATGACTTCCTGGTTAAGGGTCTCTAGCTGACCAGATGTGTAAAGTGAGGACTGGGGGAGGCAGAGGTGCTGGTGGTCAAAGATAACAGTGAGGAGGGGAGGACAAGTCTACTCGCTCCTCCTTGAGGGGACCGTTATGTCCTCTTTTCTCCAGACATCTTGAGAAGAGCATGCAGATGCATCTGTGCATTCTGATTCTGTTAAGAGTGAGCTTGGCTGTAGAGACAGAAAACCCCATGATTGGGGCACTGACTAGCACCAGATTTTCATATCACAGACATCCCGATCACATCTGCTTAGGACAGTCTATCTTTCCTCTCTGCTGTCATCATGTTTGTCCTGATGCTCTTTGCTGTGGGTTTCCTGGGCTGCTACTCTAAGTGCCACTCCACGGAACCAAAAGGAAGGAGAACACAGGACTTCTGCTTTTCCCAGTGAGGCCTGCTTGTCACTGGGGAAGGGAAAGCACCCCCAGTACCTCAGGATGGAGCCCAGCAGGGTTTGATCAGCAGGCTGCTCCTGGGGCACAAAGAGGATGGGCAGTCCTGTTCTCAATATGGAGAGAGAGCCCAGAGATCAGTTAGTTCTTCCTGGGGTGGTTCCAGTGCTGGGTACAGCTCTTGGGCAAAGAGCATCCCAAGGGAGTATAGCTGGCTCTGCAATAGTGACTCAGATCCCTCCCCAGTGAACATTCGTTGACCTGGCCACTGGGAAGCAACACTCAGCCATCAGCCTCCTTTGGGGATATCTGAAGCTGCAAAGTCTGGCCTTGTCTGAGGTCGCCCCTGCTTTGGGAGTGGCTCACAACCTAGACTGACCCTTGTGGCCCCAGGAAATTCCCAGCACTCCCTGGGGTGGGTCACGGCACCACTCTTCCATGTCACCTGCCCTCCTGTTACTTCCCAGGGCGTGATCCCCAATCATGATCCCTGATCGTGACCATCTAGGATCCCACTTCCGTGGGACCAGGTGGGGCCAGCAGCACAAAGAGTTAATTTGTGTCCAGACAGTGGGTTCCTGGAGCCCACCTTGCAGAAGCTGGTGTGCCTGTGCATTTTCAGGGAGAGAGTACCAAGGTTCCATATACTCGCAGAAGGTTCTGGGGTATAGAAAAGGCAACGCATTGAATTGTGGGTAAGGACTGTGTGCCGAGGGGGAGAAGGAAAGGGAGGAGAGGGCGATGGTCCCACGGGGGTAATTGTGGGTAAGGACTGTGTGCTGAGGGGGAGAAGGAAAGGGAGGAGAGGGCGATGGTCCCACGGGGTCTAGAGGGACACCGTGTCTTAAGGCACGTCCTCCCACTCCTGCTTCACCCTTTCCTCACAGCACTGTGGTGCTGTGAGGAAATAATGTTTCCCACTGCCCCTTTCAGGGTCTCTTTGGACAATATCAACTTTTAAGACAAAGGAATTAAAAAAAAAATCCAAATCATTGCTCATGTATTACCTTTGATCTAAGGACAAGAATGTATCAGACTTTTGCCATGGCCAAGACCATCTTTATGTCAATGACAGGTTTCTAAGAAGTTCTTTCAGAACTCCCGGCCTAGAGGAACCAGACTGAAGCTGCAGAGAGGGGTTGAGGGGACAGAGGTATCAGTGCTTCCTGGCCAGCCCCACCCGTGGAGTGCTGGGAAGGGAACTGCCACTTCTGGCATATGCCTGCTTTTCCCTCCTTTAAACTGGTTTGAGACTTTTGTTTTCAGATTTGAGATATTTTTGGATGGGTAAGGATGGAAAAAAATGTGCACTCCCTTTTAGATAATTGCTACATGCCTTGTTTTTGTTTAAATTCTTGGGAATTCAAAAGGTCAGTCTGAGAAGTTCAGAGTCCCTAGACTCAGGACAGCCTCATGGGGCATGGGCCACTCCTTAGGAGCCTCTGGGCCAGGTGTGGAGTCTGTACTTAAGTGAATCAAGGAGCCAGCTGCATGGGTTAGCAGAGAATACAAGGGGACACCAGGCCCAGGGTGCCTTCCGTCTTCCGAAGACACTGTAGGTGTGAGGACAGACACTGCATGAATGGGTGTCTAAGTCACCATGGTCCCAGAAACAAGGGTGAATCCCAGCTTCTTAGATGTGGATTTTTTTCCCCCTAAGCCTTTATTTATTTATTTTTGGCTGTGCTAGGTTTCATTGCTGTGCACAGGCTTTCTCTAGTTGTGGCCACGGGGGCTAGTTGTGTCTTCACTGCGGTGCACAGGCTTAGGTGCTCCTTGGCATGTGGGATCTTCCCGAACCAGGGATTGAACCCATGTCACCTGCATTGGTAGACAGATTCTTAACCGCTAGACCACCAGGGAAGCCGTAGCTGTGGAATCTTGGGCAAACTTACCAACCCAGCTCCTACAAGTGGATACTGGATATTGCAATACCTCATGATACCTCAATACCTCATATTGCAATACCAAATTCACGTAGTCATTCAGCTAGTATGGCCTTGATGTTGTGCTAGATTTTGTGATGCAAAGATGCAAGATAGACTTGTTGGCTCTTATCACCACCACCACCCTCTGCCCCCTACCCCAGGGAGTCTAGTGGGAGAGACATTTAAGCAAAGACACAGCTCAGTACATTTGAGCTAGATGGATGAGCAGAGTATTTGGAAAAATAAAATTAGGGTAGCTTGTTGGCTTGATCATCCTGGATCTTTATCATATTCTGTAGTTGACCCGAGAGTGACCTCGGGCAAGTTACCTATGATTTTAGCCTGTCAGTAAAAGGAGATAGATAGTAATATTACCTGCCTCATTCCCATTTAGGGATCAGCTGGCTGTGACCTCCCCACCTCCCCTGAGGCTCCCTCCATACCTCCTGTTTCATCCTGTTACCTCTTGGGCTAAGGTATCCTAGAGGGCAGGAAAAATGCCTGCTCTGTTTCCCAGGCCTGGGGCTCAGGGTTCAGGAAGCTTTTGCCTCAGGAAATGAATGCCCTGCTCAGCTTGGAATGAAAGTCCAGTGATTTTGACTTCTTGAGAAATCAGAGCAGTGCAGTTCAGTTCAGTTTAGTCATTCAGTCGTGTCCAACTCTTTGCGACCCCATGGACTGCAGCACGCCAGGCTTCCCTGTCCATCACCAACAACCAGAGCTTACTCAAACTCATGTCCATTGAGTCGGTGAGGCCATCCAACCATCTTATCCTTTGTCGTCCCATTTTCCTCCCGCCTTCAATCCTTCCCAGCATCAGGCTCTTTTCCAATGAGTCAGTTCTTCGCATCAGGTGGCCAAAGTATTGGAGCTTCAGCTTCAGCATCAGTCCTTCCAATGAATATTCAGGACTGCTTTCTTTTAGGATGGACTGGTTTGGATATCCTTGCTGTTCAAGGGACTCTCAAGAGTCTTCTCCAATACCACAGTTCAAAAGCATCAATTCTTTGGCACTCAACTGTCTTTATAGTCCGACTATCACATCCATATATGACTATTAGAAAAACCACAGCTTTAACTAGACGGAGCTTTGTTGACAAAGTAATGTCTCTGCTTTTTAATATGCTGTCTAGGTTGGTCATAATTTTTCTTCCAAGGAGCAAATGTCTTTTTATTTCATGGCTGCAATCACCATCTGCAGTGATTTTAGAGCCCAAGAAAATAAAGTCTGTCACTGTTTCCATTGTTTCCCCATCTATTTGCCATGAAGTGATGGGACTGGATGCCCTGATCTTAGTTTTCTGAATGTTAAGTTTTAAGCCAACTTTTTCGCTCTCCTCTTTCACTTTTATTAAGAGGCTCTTTAGTTCTTCTTCACTTTCTGCCAGAAGGGTGGTGTCATCTGCTTATCTGAGGTTATTGGTATTTCTCCCGGCAATCTTGATTCCAGCTTGTGCTTCATCCAGCCCAGCAATTCTCATGATGTACTCTGCATATAAGTTAAATAAGCAGGGTGACAATATACAGCCTTGAAGTACTCCTTTTCCAAATTTGGAACCAGTCTGTTGTTCCATGTCCAGTTCTAACTGTTGCTTCTTGATCTGCATACAGATTTCTCAGGAGGCAGGTCAGGTGGTCTGGTATTCCCATCTCTTGAAGAATTTTCCACAGTTTGTTGTGATCCACACAGTCAAAGGCTTTGGCATAGTCAATAAAGCAGAAGTAAATGTTTTTCTGGAACTCTCTTGCTTTTTCAATGATCTAACGGATGTTGGCAATTTGATCTCTGGTTCCTCTGTCTTTTCTAAATCCAGCTTGAACATCTGGAAGTTCATAGTTCACGTACTGTTGAAGCCTGCCTTGGAGAATTTTGAGCATACTTTGCTAGCATGTGAGATGAGTGCAATTGTGTGATAGTTTGAGCACTCTTTGGCATTGCCTTTCTTTGGGATTGGAATGAAAACTGACCTTTTCCAGTCCTGTGGCCACTGCTGAGTTTTCCAAATTTGCTGGCATATTGAGTGCAGCACTTTCACAGCATCATCTTTCAGGATTTGAAATAGCTCAACTGGAATTCCATCACCTCCACTAGCTTTGTTCGTAGTGATGCTCCCTAAGGTCCACTTGAGTTGTCATTACAGGATGTCTGGCTCTAGGTGAGTGATCACACCATGATTATCTGGGTCGTGAAGATCTTTTCTGTACAGTTCTTCTGTGTATTTTTGCCACCTCTTCTTAATATCTTTTGCTTCTGTTAGGTCCATACCATTTCTGTCCTTTATTGGGCCCATCTTTGCATGAAATGTTCCCTTGGTATCTCTAATTTTCTCGAAGAGATCTCTAGTCTTTCCCATTCTACTGTTTTTCTCTATTTCTTTGCATTGATCACTGAGGAAGGCGTTCTTATCTCTCTAGGGATTGGTCAAATCCTTTTGAAGAGATGGTGAATGATGGGAGTAGAATTTGAGCAGACCTGGCCTTGGTCCTCAGGGATGAAACAAAAGGTCTGCTGTGTCTCCTCCCTGGACAGGCTTACTTTGGATCCAGGGCCACACAATTTTTGATGACTGGCTACTTTATTTATTTTTGGCTGCGATGGGTCTTCTAGTTGTGACGAGTCGTGGCTATTCTCTAGTTGCGCTGTGCAGGTGTCTCATTGAGGTGACTTCTCTTGTTGTGGAGCGTGGCTTCCGTAGCTCTCGGGCTCTGGAGTGCAGGCTCAGTACTTGTGGTGGTGTACAAGCTTAGTTGAGCCATGGTATATGGGATCTTTTTGGACCAAGGGTTGAGCCTGTGGTTGGCAGGCAGATTCTTTTTTTTTCTTTTCTACAAATGTCTGGGGTAGGAAAACACGGCTTCCCAGCTCATGGCGGCCCCAACGACAATGACTCTCAAGGGCTGATTTTGGCCTCCAGTCCTGGCTGAGGAGAAAAGGGACCTCCTTCAGCTCTATGCTTCCCTGGTGGCTCAGATGATAAAGAATCCGCCTGCAACACAGGAGACCTGGGTTCGAACCCTGGGTGGGGAAGGTCTTCTGGAGAAGGAAATGGCTACCCACTCCAGTATTCTTGTCTGGAGAATTCTATGAGCAGAGGAGCCTGTCAGGCTACAGTCCACGGGGTCGCAGAGTCACAACCAAACCACCAACAGTTTCACTTTTACAGCTCTATGGGAGAGAGGCCCTGGCAGGCAAATTCTTAATCACTGGGCCACCAGGGAAGTCCCAGCTGGCTACTTTGAAAGAAGTCCATTCATGAATGATTTTCTTGTTGAGTCTCTCTACTGGTCCTGACAAGCTGTGTTTTTCTGCTCTGTGCATGGGCAGGATGGGCAGAGCTGGACCCAAAAGGCCGGGGTAGATTAAGGTACTTCATTTCTGAATCAGGGACAGTTCCTGGTAATTGCACCCTGAGATATGCCCACTTTTTCAGGTGGGAGTCCAAGAACATTTGGTCGGAGTGACAGATACAATCTTAAATAGCTTCTGCAGGATGTAGAGTTACCTTCCTTACTTACCTTCCTGGAAAGTCTTCTTTGTGTCAGGGTCTTTGTGTGTTCACAAGATAAAGTGCTGATGAAACTGTTCTTTTGTACAGGAGGAATAGCACTTCTAATTCTGCATACGGGCATACGTCTTACAAGGGGAATTCAAGAGCATTCAGTCCACTCCCCACATTTCACCAATAGGGAAGTCAAGGCTGAGGGACAGATGAGGGGCCGTCTCTGTCTTGGGGGTGTTGGCATCTATCTGTGTTTCCTCCTCTGGATCCTCTGTCTGCAGCCTTCTTCTTGTCCACTCCCGGCCTGCTCATTTCTTGCTCATTTCTCCCCTTTCATTTTAAGAAGCTTCTGCTGCTGCTGCTAAGTCACTCAGTCGCATTCGACACTATGCGACCCCATAGATGGCAGCCCACCAGGCTCCTCTGTCCCTGGGATTCTCCAGGCAAGAATACTGGAGTGGGTTGCCATTTCCTTCTCCAATGCATGTATGCATGCTAAGTCGCTTCAGTCGTGTCCGACTCTCTGCAACCCTATGTACAGCAGCCCACCAGGCTCCTCTGTCCACGGTATAGGCAAGAATACTGGAGTGGGTTATCATTTCCTTCTCCTCATTTTAAGAAGAGGTGATTTCTGAAATCTTTCCCCACTCCTTCCCTCCACTGGTCGGACTTTCCAGGGCTTCCAAAGCATCTTGGGTTTCCTCTGTCACTGCCTTGTTCCTTTATGTCTGCATTACTCCCGGTAGCTTACTTTTGTGAGTTACAGGCAGGCAGCGAGATTTTGCTTTCTTACACACAATACTTACAGTGCCGAATGAATGAATTAACGAAAAAATGAACTAGTTGTGCAGGAATCAGGAAATCGCTTGCCCATCCGGAACACACCAGCCCCCTGAACACTTTGAATCTGGGCTGCTCAACGGGTCTAATAACTCCCTGTTCCACCTGGCCAACTTAGGGAGGTCCCAGAGGCGCATGGGGCCCGGGGCGCGCCTGGAACGCGCCGCATTGTTAGGGCGATGAGGCCAGGTGACCGGCCGGCCAGGGCGCGGCGGCGGCGATTGCCCGTGCCGCCTCGAGGGGGCCCTGCGGCGGGCGCGGCCGCGAGCCAGGAGGACGGGCCCGCCCGCGCGCTGCTTGCGCTGTTCCGAGCCCTGCCTGCTGCGGCCATCGCCCCGCGGGACCGACCGCGCCGCCGCTCGCCCAGGTACTGGAGCGGGGAGCGCACCGCCAACCTCTTTGTTTCGAGCTGGCGCCAGCGTCCGCTCCAGGGGCTCGGGGCGCGCGGGCAAACGGAGTTCCGCGCGCGCGGGGACCTGAGCTGGGGCGAGCGGGGACCGAGAGCTCGGCCGGGATCCGGGGTACCAGGGAGCAGGACTTAGGGACGGAGGCTGGTGAACGCGGCGAGGGCGCGGGCGGGATCGGCCAGGGTCCCGGACGCTGTTTGGGGACTGGGGCGCGGGGACAGCGCTGGGGCGGGCGGATGCAGCCGGGGAGCAGGCCAGCTCGATCGGGGGCCCGCGGGCCAGAGCGGCACTGTTGCGGCGGCGCCCGGGTGAACTTCGCTCTCTAGGACGAGTCCTGAGACTCCGCAGCGGAGAGCCGAGCTTGGAGCTGCAATGAGAAGGCTCAGGACCCTTCTCCGGCTCTTTGCAAGCAGGCTTTCCGGTGCGTTTCTCTTTCCCTTTCCCTGTGTTGGGCGGGAAGCAGGGGGTCCCTTGGTGCTTCCTTCCTAACTTCTGAAGGAGCGGGAACCAGGCCGGGGGCGTGCGTGGCCGAGGCCACCTGTGGCACGTGCCTGCTGGCACGCCGGCGCTGTAGCTGACAGGCAGGAAGAGGGAGGGTCTGGGACTCGGTGGGCGCCGTCGGGGTCTGATAAGTGAGCCGGGGTCTTTTGCTTGAAGTGATATGAAAATCTGTGTGGCGGGAAGGGGCTGAAGAGCTCCACTCCAATTCTTGAGACAGCGCTGGTTAAAAAATAAAAGCCCATGGAATGTGGGGCCTTCGGAGACCACTATTGAAGGAGGTCGCTGCCCACTTAGAAGCACCCCCAGACCCCTAGGGTGTCCCTGTCCCTCACACACTTTGATCTGCTGGCAGTCCCCCCCACCCCCCATAGTCTCTCTCTGTAACATGAGCCCATGATCATGGAGGACTCTAAATATACTGAAAATTTGATTGAAAATTATCATTGCATCCATATCACTTAGCCCTTCAGAACTAACCATCTTGGCATTTTGGTATATGTGGTCAGTGGATACTATTTTTTTGAAGCGCTTTAGTTCATTGCCTTTTGAAAGAGATATTTATGTCCTTGTGATTCTTCCCCTCTTTAGGGCCTGGGAGGTTATATTTGCAAATCAATCAACAAGTATTAAGAAAGGCATTTCTGTGCAGAGGCCTGGAGGGGCGAGGGAGTCGCTGCAGCTGGAGGATGGTGGGGGCTTGGCCAGTCTGCAGGGAATGAGGGGAACTCAGTGCACAGGGAGCTGACTGTGGGAACTGGCAGAAGGCCAGACTCCTGACCTCAAAGACAAAGTAATAGTAATCTTAGTAATTTTACAAAGTAATAGTGACCCCAGAGGCAAAGTAACAACATGATCATAGTAAATCCTACATGTTTGCTTGTGCTAAATGCTTTGCATACATGCATTGCATTCTCTCAAATAACAACCTTTGGAGGGAGCTGGGATAATTGCTCCATCGTACAGATGTGCAAACTGAGAGGCAAAGAAAGGCTAAATATCTTGCCCAAGTTGTTGCTCAATCAACATGGGGGTGAAGCCCAGGGTTTGTCCAGGACAGTGAAATTCCAGGGCCCTGAAGTTGCTGCTGCTTGTCTGTCAAGTGGATGCATGTCCTGACAGCAAATTTCTCAGCCGAGGTGTCACAGTTATCAGCAGCAGCAGATGAATCATTTCTTTACAAACCACGGAGAAGATAGAAAAAGGAGTAGCCTCCGGGAGCACTCCTGGATACAAATTGACTTGGCTTTTTATAAAAATGTAGCTTTGGCACCTCTTGGTTTTAAATGGAGCTATTTGCAAAGGTGACCCTGGGAGCTAAATGTCACCAGATTGAAGTCTGTTCCTGGGCTGCAGGAGGTATTACTGATGGGATTAAAAATGGCCTGGGGGAAGGCACAAAGCAAGAACAGAGAGGGGAAAGATTGAGGAGGGAGAGATTTCTGACCCACCATGTGGCAATGGCAGCTTGTACGCAAGGCCCAAGGCCTATTTTACAGATGAGTATGTTTGTTAAAGGGCAGAATGTTTAGGGACCAGATCAGACCCAGTCCTCTGGCTCTCCGTGCCTGCAGTACTCCTTCTCTAGGGTCAGCCTGGCGTAAACCACCACCATGCTAGAGGACAACCTTTTGTCTCCCAACCACACCCTGCCCTGACCCCTCCACTCACACCCTCAGACTCTTATGGAGGCCAGGTGCAGGGTGTTCCTGCTAGAGAAACAGCCTCCCGCGGGTAGAAAGTTACCTTGTATCCCAGCCACCTAGTGCTCCCGGAGTAGAGAGGCTTCCTTACCGTGGTTCTGCTTTGTCTTAGAAAGGACTGTTTTGAGACTGGATTTGAAGAGTCTGCTGGCAGCAGAAGCTGGAGAGCGATGGGGTTCCCGAGGTATGCAGACCCTGAACCCCAGGCTCTTTCCTGTGAGACCCGGTGAGTTAGGGGGATCATCAGTGACCTAGGGCTGGCCCTGTTCCCCTGGAATCCTTTGCAGTTGTCTCTATTAATCCAGAACAAGAGGTCTGGCTAGTCGGTTTGTTCAATAGGCATTTTGTTAACTCCGAATAGCTACCTTTTTCTGGCTGTTAGCAAATGTTTTTAGAATCTTACTGTCGTCATTATTGTCCAGATTCTGAGCGCTGCTCTAGCTATGGAAAGAATTACTTCTGTTAACCCTCATGGCTAAGCAGAGGCAGGTGTGAGACGGTGTGATGTGACCCGATCTTCCCAGGGATGTCCATGTGGAGCTAATATTCAAACCCCGACTGTCCGACTGCCAGGATGTATTCTCCGTGCTTCCTCACTGCTTTTTAAAACACCTAGACGTTAAAAATCAGTCTAAATGCTGCTGAATGTGAGTTATCTTCTCTTAGGCTCAGAAGATGTTTTGAATCTTCCAGTGTGTTGAGGCCTCAGACCAGGCAGATTTGCCATTCTGTAGTTGTAAGTGGACTCAGTGTGGGAACACTTGTCTGCTTCTTGTCTGTTCTTTTCCCATAAAAGCAGCAAAGTAGAATCTCCAGGTTTCTGGAGCTTCCTATTGCACTCTGAATTTTAGGAATGTGTTTGGTGAGCACCTGCCTCACCCCCTCCCCTCCACCTTCATTTTGGTGTGTGTCAGCCAGGTGTCTTGCCGGATCCATGAACTGGGCCCTCCTGTAGGGACACCTCTCTGTTCTGCTCTGTATGCACTTGGGGTCCCAACTGTATGCCTGTCCCTGGTGCAGGGGGGCCGGATGTCTCCCACCTGCTGTCCCAGACCCCTCTGGGGGCTCCCTGGGTAGGAGGGAGGAGCCAGTGAGGATGACCGCCACCTGGGCCCACTGTTGGGAGCCGTCAGAATGCCCTACGGTGTCATTAAGGGGAAGATAGTCATCAGAATGACCCCTAGATATTTAAAGAGTTATGTTATTTTTTAAAATAGGAAGGCAATGATCTGGTATTAATGTTTGGTCCCAAATGGGCTAAATTACTGAAAAATTTATGTTTAAGGAAAATTCCTTCTTGTGGATCATTTCCTGATTGTGCCAAGGGAGTGCTCCCCAGAGACACCAACTCTGGGAGGGAAGGCTTTGCCCTTGTTCTGCCACCCCCCTCCCCCGCTCCCAGCCTGGTAACCTTGCAAGATTAATGCCTTCTTCTGATGGTGCGGTCACCCATGCACCTGGGGGTGCTTACTTTCCACGATCAGATAGATCATCACCCAACGTTGCAGGAAAATATTTTTATCTTTGTTTTCCGGAATGTACACTGAGACTCAGCAAGCTTAAGTCACCTGCCTGTGTCATGGGACTGGTTGTAACTCAGGTCTGTCTGGGGACAGAGCCTGTGCCTGGCCCTCACTCACAGAAGGCACGTGTCCCCTTGGTTACGGGGGCCTGAGCATGTGCAAGGAGGGGGTGGTGTGGTGTTGGGGGAGGTCCCAAAGTGGAACCCAGGGATCTCTGGTTCTCGACCTGCCTCAAGTGCCTGGCGGAAGCTCCGTAGCTCTCGGATGCCCACTGTCCACAGCTGGCCTGGGTTCCAGCCACAGCTGCTTCCTCAGACACAGCCTTCGTCCCTCTTCCTTCCTCCCTGGGCTGTGACTGTGGCATGTGGCCAGCTGCCTGCCTTCCTCGTCCTCTTCTCCTTGAGGGAGTTGATAGCACTTAGTACACCTTGTACTAAGGTGTACTGGCTGTACAGAACAGGCCTGGCTCTGTTCTGAGACTGAGGTGACATCTGTGGGAATTCTCATTCCAGACAGTTGGTGCCACTCCGACCAGCTTGCACCCGTGGGCTGAGTCTCATCTCAGGTGGGAAGGGTCTCATCTCTTTTCACTGTGTCTCAGTGGGTGGCAGCATCACGGTGTGACCTGGTACCTCTTGAGTGTAGCTTTTCCAAAACTGGTGATAAACAACAAACCCTAAAGTTTTAAAGAGACACTCATGAGATAGGTGCCCCGGTGGAAGACGGCCAAGGCTCTTGAGAGGGGCAGAGGCAAAGGCTTTGTGTGCCAAGTACCCTGCTCCGCTCTTCTTCCAGGGAGAGGCGGCTGTGGCCCGGGAACTTGGGAGCCGGGCTTTTCACACAGGAGGATTCAGGAATCCGCTTCCCTCAATCCCCTGGCCCACAGCTGCTCTGTGTTGCATCTCACTCGTTGTGGAGCCTCCCAGGGCGTGGGGGAGCAGCCTTCATCTGGCCGTGCATGTCGCCCCAGGGCCAGGCTGGGCCATTAGCTGGGGCGTCTGCGTTCTGTACACATTCCTCCCGGACGACGACGACGACGGGGCTGCGGCGCTGGCTGCGGGAACAAAAGGGCTCCATTGACTCTCCTCCGCTCGTAATCCATCACCTTTCTCAGAGGTTTCCTGAGTGCTCACCCCTCACCACTGGTGATTTTGGACGCACATCAAAGGTACGGTGAAGGCAGCGTGCTGGGAGGAGAGAGCCGGGCTCTGGCAGCCACAGATCTGGGGTAAAAGGCACCCTTTGTCCCGAGGCTGCCCTCTTGGTTCCCCACCTGCAGCCTGGGGATGTCACTGCCTTCCGAGGGGCTCACACCAGTGCTCCTCCTGGGGGCTGTTTTGTTGACTACCGGGTCTCCTGTGTGGCCCAGGGCGTCCCTCCTGCTTGCTGGCTCTTGGGCCACTGCTCACTCTCATTCTGCCCAATTGACACTGCTCCCCCCACCCCCCGCCCCCACCCCGGGGCTTCTGTTGAAACATCACTTCTGCATTCTTGGAGTCCCTATCTGATCCCTGTCAGGGGCAATCCTTTGTTATAACTGGAGGAGGTGGTGGGGGATGTGGGAGTCTCCTTTAGATCTTGGCCAGGTGTGTTTCCAGTTTGTCTTCTCTGGAAAGATCTGAAGTGGCTGGGGGTGGAGGAAAGGGGACACAGCTCTGCTTGTGTCCACTGGTGGCTGAGTTAGGCAGGACTGGCTCTCAGCTGGCCAGGCGCATGTTTTCTCTTGTCCTGCCCTAGGAGGGGAAGGGACGTTTGTCATCTATGTTGCTCAGGGGGTGGGAGGGGATTCCCAGGTAATGGATGTGCCTTTGTTTCCTAAATTAATTTTTGACTCTTTTTCTACAAAGTAGTTTTTGTGTAATGTATTTTTTGTAGACTTAGAAAAAAGGGAGAAATGTTAAAAATGCAGGAAATGTGGCCTAATAGTGCCACCCATGGAGCAGTGTTTTCACCCTCTTGTATGCTGTGTGCATTCTATGTTTTTCAAGTTTACCGATCTGAGATCATATCGTAACAGTGTGGCAATGTAAGCAATCCCCACTTGTAACTAACTCTGCATTCACACAAGTGAATTCATTCACACAGTACAGAACCCAGTATGTACGTGATGACCATTTATTTGTCCTCTGGTCACTTGCAGCCTTGTGTGCATTCTTGCATAGAGATTGGGCAAGATCCTGGCCAGTCATGTTCTTGGAAGGACTTCTAAGGTCAAAGAACATAAACTACTTTTGATTGTGGGAAAATGCATATAACATAACCATTTTCAAGTGTTCATTAGTGGCATTGGTACTTTGATATTGTGAAATCATCATATGCAGAACTGTTCTCATTTTGCAAAACCAACTCCATCCCCAGTAAGCACTAACTCCTCTTTCCTCCTCGCACAGCCCATCACCCACCATTCAGCTTTCCATTTCTATGAATTTTACTGCCCTAGGTGCCTTATGGAAGTGGAATCATACAATATTTGGTGTTTTGTGACTGGCTTATTTCACTTTACTTAATGTCCTCGGGTTTCATCCATGTTGTAGGATGTACCAGGATTTCCTTCTGGAATATTTCATTGTACTTAAAGACCACTTTATCCAGGTTTCTTCTGGTAGACACTTGGGTTACTTTCACCTTTTGGCTATTTCGAGTAACTCTTCTCTGAACATGGGTGTGTAGGTATGTGTTTGGGTCCCTGCTCTCACTTCTCTGGGGTGTATACCTAGAAGTGAACACAAGCTTTTGGAAGTCCCTTGAGATATAAGGTCAAATTGCAGTTGAGAAACGGCGTGCTGGCTGAATCCTCTTCGTGCTCACCCGCGTGCCTGAACTCCTGGCCGGGTTGGCGCCTGCTGGGAAAAACCAGGCCTGCAGGAAAAGGAAGAGAAGACTTTTTACCAAGCTATTTTGACAGATTGTATAAACTCAGTGATTAATGGAATGAGAAAGCAGGAAGAATGTCTTTCATTAAGAAAAAAAGGAGGCTTTAGGGTTGCTTGGTTTTATTTTTCAATTAAAAGGGTCTGATTTTGTTTCTGGAGAATGGTTTTAATTTGGATAAATGGTTCAGTCTGGGACCCGCATGCCAGAACCTATGATGTATGAGTGCAATTACTCCAGGTTTCCTCGGGAACAGCACAGACCTGGGCCCTGCTCTGGCTTAGCCTTGGTGAAATGGCGATGAAGGTGGCTGTGCCTTTGGGAGGCAACTCTTCTGATCAGTACATGGAGCCTGCTGGACCGGATGTTGGTGGACGCTGGTTAATTTTTACCCTTTAAGAATGTATTCACCATCTCAAGTCAGGAATGCCAACTAGCAGGCCCTACCCCCAGTGCTGGAACATGTTGGACCAGAATTGCTGGCATCGTTTCCAGTGTGGGCATTTGCAGAATTGGTTGGGCTTCAAAGGAGATGGTTCATCCTTATATTGTCCCCTGTTATGGAGGCTTCCTGGCTCAGGCCGGGTTCAGGCTCTGAGCACTGGGCTTTCTACAGGGTGGTTTGGTGGGGCTTCTTTGGAGGGAGATGATGGGCTGAAGGATGTATCAGAGTCAGTGACTCCTAGGTGCTTGGGGAAGGATCCATCGGATGGAGGGTCAGTGAGGGCAGAGGCCTTGGGCAGGAGCTGCCTTTTTTGTTTCCAGAAGAGGGAAGGGATTGAGGAAGGCAGAGGAAGAAGAGGACACCAGCATTCAGCTCCATAAACTAGGAACCTTGTGTCAAAGTCTTAGCCTTCCATGCTAATGGGGGTGGCAGGTTTCATGAGTGCTGGCCACCTTGGAGCAGTGGGGGCTTGGGTAGGGAGCTCAGTCTCACACAGGAAATGTGTATGGGTGCAACCACAGAGGAAGGACAGCTTACTGGGCTAGGTGGTCAGAGAACTGTGGAGCCTGAAGATATTTTAGCCCTGCAGATCCTGTGGCCCAGAATGAGGGGCGTACCAGCGTGGTAGGGGGACAGGAGTGAAAGTCAGGTGGGGGGACAGTGGGCCTTGACCTGCAGGAGAAGCGAGTGTGCACCCAGCTTTTAGGGGTGTGGGGCTGAGCCGACCCGACCCCCGGGTGCCCGCCTGCATCAGCTGCTGCTGAGCTGCCCTGCTGGCTTGTGGAGGGGCGGGGCAGCTGCGCACAGTCCCCTGAGGAAGGTGGCTCTTAGCATAACAAATAGGAAAGTCTTTGGGCTGAGGGCTGGCCAGGCTAATGAAGACTTTGGGTGAGATGGGTGACTGGCAACAAGAGAGTGACTTCTTTTGCTCTTTGCTCCTCCCTACCCCATTTAAATGCAAAAAAGTCCAAACTATAGGTCATCTGTAAGAGCATAATGCACTTCTATAGAATACGTTTCTTGTTAGAAACACTATCATGACTTAAATGATGTTTAAACGTTTATGAAAGCTCCCCCATTCTCACACTTAAAAATACGTGATCATCTTCCTCTTTCCGGCTTGGTTTTTGTAAGAGTTTGAGGTTTGGGCTTCCCAAGTGGTGCTAGTGGTGAAGAACCCACCTGCTAATGCAGGAGACCAAAGAGACAATGGTTTGATCCCTGGGTCAGGAAGATCCCCTGGAGGAGGATATGGGCCACCCCCTCCAGTAATCTTGCCTGAAGAATCCCGTGGACTGAGGAGCCTGGCAGGCTGTGGCTACAGTTCATGGGGTCACAAGAGTTGGACACAACTGAAGCAAATTAGCACACAGTGTTAGACGTGTGGTGTGTGTATGTATGTACTTTTTATGCTGATGGTTTTCCCAAACCTATATCTTATCCTAAGCATTTCCCATATTTCTGCCTGACTTCACAGTTATCACAGTGATGACCCTTATAGCCTTGCAGAGTGATGGCCATGCTTGCATGAGCTCCTAGCTGCTGGGCTGGAATCTTATTAGAGCTGCTGCTTTCAGAAGGTGAAAGAAGCAGCCTCTGAGCTCTGGCCTGCTGGGGATCCGCCGGTCACTGATTTTGTGTGTAGCCCACAGGGAGGTATCTGCAGGCCTGGCTGGGACACAGCCCCTCTACCTGGACTGCTTGTTGTGCCCCGAAGGGCCAGGTTTTCTCCCCTGCTCCTGGGTCCTGTGGGCAACAGTGGGTGGACGTGAGTGAGGCCCTTGCCCAGTGAGGTCTTCACAAAGGCACCAGGGTCAGGGCCGGCACTGTGCCCTGTGGTCTGCCACGTGCTGATGGGATTACGTGCATCGGAGCTGCTGTCATGCTGACCTTGGCTCTGGGAGGCTTTGTGACCAGGAATCTTGGCCAGTGTCCAGCTAGAACCTGTCGGGGCTGAACTCAGCTCTGCAACTAATAATGTTCTAGTGGGGTCCAGACAGGCTCAGCTCTCAGGTTTCACTGCCAAGATAAGTTGGATTAACGGGCTGGAGCTGACGAAGACTTTTGGCCAGCAGTGATCTTTCTTGTCTGCTCTCCCTCGACCCCTGCGTTTCCCTCCTTCCTTCCATTTGGCTTCACTGGTTGTTTCTGATGCATTCTGTCTGTTGTCAGGCCCATGCACTTTTAGGATATCAGCTTCTCTGTGTCTTCTGATGCTGCTGGAAACGGCACGGTCTTGCCTGTTTACTCTGGGGCCAGGGCAAAAAGGGAGTGGGCTCTGCAGTGAACACTGTGGCCTGGGTCCTGCCTCTCTGAGACAGACACCTTGCTCCTCTGAAGTGCTGCTGAACACAGGGAATTGGTATAAAGGACCTCCCTGGGTTGTTGGGGTAAAGGTAATGTCATGTACACACTGGGCTTCCTGGTGGCGCTGGTGGTAAAGAACCCTCCTGCCAATGTAGGAGATGTAAGAGACATAGGTTTGATCTCTGGGTCGGGAAGATTCTCTGGAGGAGGGCATGGCAACCCACTCTAGTATTCTTGCCTGGAGAATCCCATGGACAGAGGAGCCTGGCGGGCTATATAGTACGTAGGGTCGCAAAGAGTCAGACACGACTGAAGCAACTTGACATGCGTATACATATTAGGTATCTTGTTGTTACTCTTCTTTTCACTTCGTCATTCAGCCTTTCTAGGAGCTGAATCCAGAAGGCTTTTTTGCCATGCTAGCCCGCCACCCTGAGGTAGAGCTCCTGGGAAGGAGGTGGGTCTGTGGGGCCCCGGGCTCTTCCTACCCAAGTGCATGTCCTCTGGGAGGGAGCCTGACAGTCACAGGCTCACATTGCCCTTCTGATGCCCAGTTAGCACGTCCTTGGTCTTCTGATGTACTCTGGGGTTGGGCCATGTACATGTTGTTTGTGTCTCTCCTCACAAAAATCTGAGCTCTTCCAAGGACAGGAACCAAGGCTTCCTCTATCTTCATGTGATAAGGGCTTTGGAAGGAGCTGAGGGACGCCTGTGTGACCTTGGTCAAGGCCTCTGCCTCTGGAGCCTCCCTACTGTAAGCCTTCACTAGAGGAGGGACAATTCCACAGCTAAGTGGAAACATTTGAGAAGCTGGTTCTTTACAAGAAGAGAGGGAGGTGCTTGCATATTTTCCCAGGGTTTCCTTAATTCCACCCCCCCACCCCCAAAGGGCCACCATTTTCTTCTTTCTGGGAGTTTTGCTTTGCAGTGTATTCCATGAACTTTCAGAGGAGGGCAGTTGACACTTCTTTTACAGGCTTGAGAATCTAGCCCACTGTTATTTTCTTGGAAAGTAGCCATATTTTAAGTTGTCGTATTATAGAAAGTTGATGGTCAGTGCCTGCTAGGAATCCATGAGGGCTCCCTGACAAGAGTTGGGAATACAAAACTGTTACTTCACTATTTCGGTAGCACAAAAGAATATTCATTTTGGACAGAGTGTGTTGTGGGGTTCCTTGAAGTCCACACTGTAAAATGTCAAGAATTATTTCCTTTGTCTTTCTCTCAGAATGGATTCCAGTCACTATACAGATCCACTAGCAATGTGTAATCTCTTGTCTGATATTTAAATGAGAGTTTTGTTCTTATAAAAATGTTGAGCATCCATCAGACTCCTGCTGAGAAAAGAGTCGCCTCTCCCACTTATCTGCTTCTGCCCAGGCTGCTCAGATCATGTTCACAAATTCTTTCTGTGGGAACTGTCTTTTTAAAAATATGGCTAGATTTTAGAGAGAAGTTTGGATGTGCTGTATGGTATCCTTGGTGCCTGGAGGCACATAACTTACGTTCAGATGATGACGGAAGAGTTGAGAGCAAGAGTGTGGCTTTGTTTTCCATCCACAAGCTGGGTCTCTTGATTAGTTGATGCATCTGTCCTGCCGCAAATGGCCAGTGGCCGCTTCAGGGCCTTGGCCCTAGCTAAATTCATGGCCCTGTGGTACACGACCCCCGCCCCCCACCTCCCCTGCTACCCTCCTCCCACCACAAACATCACCAGCTTCCATCTCCATGATGCTGTTCTCTTCCCAGCCTGATGAATGAGATGTGGTGTGCCAGCAGTTCATAGATCTCAGGCTGGTTGCTGGGAATAAAGGTACGTACCTGAGGGTGATGATGGTGGGTGGGCTGACATTAATTATTGACTCTGTGTGAGGCCTTGTCAGAGGGTGACTCCATTGTTTCTTCCTTTGTTTGTTCATTCACTCCCTCACTCATTGCTCTCAGGCAGCTAGCGTTTACTGAGTGCTGGCTGTGTCCTGGGATATGGTTAACCCTCGCAAACTCAGCAGGGCTTGCTATGGCTTGATGGCTGAGACATCAGCTTGTATGCAGCAGAACAGCATGGTGCTGGGGGTTCTTAGGACCATGGGATTGGGCTAGTGGAGGTCCTGAGGATCATGGGGTTGGTGGAGGTCCCGAAGACCATGGGATTGGGCGGTCCAGGGGACCATGGGGCTGGTGGAGGTCCTGAGGACCAGAGGGCTGGTGGAGGTCCTGAGGACCACAGGGCTGGTCGAGGTACTGAGGACCATGGAGGTGGTGGAGTTCCTGAGGACCATGGGGCTGGTGGAGGTCCTGAGGCTCATGGGATTGTGCAGTCCTGAGGACCACAGGGCTGGTGGATGTTCTGAGGCCCATGGGATTGGGTGGTCCTGAGGACCATGGGGCTGGTGGAGGTCCTGAGGCCCATGGGATTGCACAGTCCTGAGGACCATGGGGCTGGTGGAGGTCCTGAGGCCCATGGGATTGGGGAATCCTGAGGTCCATGGGGCTGGTGGAGGTCCTGAGGACCATGGGATTGTGCAGTCCTGAGGACCACAGGGCTGGTGGAGGTCCTGAGGACCATGGGATTGGGGGATCCTGAGGTCCATGGGGCTGATGGAGGTCCTGAGGACCATGGGATTGGGTGGTCCTGAGGACCGAGAGTTCA
Source organism: Bos grunniens (assembly GCF_055505025.1). Classification (NCBI taxonomy): domain Eukaryota; kingdom Metazoa; phylum Chordata; class Mammalia; order Artiodactyla; family Bovidae; genus Bos; species Bos grunniens. The sequence continues at coordinate 45,458,887 of NC_141168.1, read as the reverse complement.
GAGCTGGGGATTCCTCCATCACAGCTCTCATTGTGTCCATCTCTAGTTACTTATGACCATCTAATTCTGAATTCTCACTGTCATTTTGAGATTGAGGCCACATCTGTCCAAGGCTGTCTCTCTTGGGGCCAAGGGGCCCTTTGGCTCTTGTATGAGAGGTTTTTTGCCATCATTCAGGACCGTGGAAACTTAGCATCATCTGAATCTGTGCTTAAGGGTGAAAGGAAAAGGAGACAGACTGTTAAAGAAGTACAGATAAACCCAGTGGATGGTTGTTGAACTTAAAAGACTGCTTTTCATCCAACCTCATTTTTAAAAATGGTCATATTTTCTGGAGAATAGTATAGTCAACGGTTGCATACCCTTCACCTTGATTTTCTGCGTGTTTTTTTCCTTGCCATTTTGTCACATTGGCTGTATCTCTCTCTATTTAAGTGATATCTCTTTTTATTTACATAACTTATGTGTCTATCATGAACTTCATCCACAAATACTTTAGCCTGTGTTTCTTGAGAACAAGGACACTTTCCCTCATCTCTCAACCTCAAGACCATGATCACTCTAAGCAATTTAATTTTAATTTGTTGACATCAGCTAATGTCTAGTTCTCACTTAGATTTCCGCATTGGCCCCCCAGAGTGCTTTCTTGCTGTCCTTAATCTGTTCTGAATCTCATCATGGCTATGTGTCACACTGTGTGATTTTATCTATCTGTGCCCTGAAAGTGGGAGCAGGCCACCAGCTTTCTTTCTTTAATATTATTATTTTTTTTTTTCATGGCTTTTCCCCCCTTGAAGACATTTTTTTAAATTTTGAGGTGATTTTCAGGCAGTTGTATGACATAATACAGAGAGATCCTGTGTACCTTGACCCAGTGTCCTCCTATGAAAACATCTTGAAAAACTGCAGGACTATGTTACAACCAGGATGTTGTCATTGATAGAGTACAGAACATTCCATCTCTACAAGGATCCTGATATGTCCTTTGTAGCAAGCTTACTTCCCATCCATCTGCACCCAAACTTCATCCTAACAGTCACTAATCTTCATGTCTGTAGTTTCGACATTTAAAGAATGTTACATAAATGGAATCATACAGTCTGTAGATTTTTGGAATTGGCTTCTTTCAGTCAGCATAATTCTCTGGCGATCCATCCAGGTTGTTGCTGTATCAGGAGTTCATTCTGTTTCATTGCTGAGTGTTACTCTGTGGTGTGGATTGACTACTGTTTTTTCACTGGTTGAAGGTCATCTCTGCTAATCTGTGTCTTCAATCCATGAACATGGTATGTCTCTCCCGTTGTTTAGATCTTTGATTTTGTTCACTAGCTTTGTGTAGAATTTAGCATGTAAGTCCTATATAAGTTTTGTTAGATTTACACCCAGGTATTTACTTTTCCTTGAGTGATTGTAAATGGTACTGTATTTTTCATTCTGGCTTCCATGTGATCATTGCTAGTGCATGAAAGTGAAGTCGCTCAGTTATGTCCAACTCTTTGTGACCCCATGGACTGTAGCCTACCAGGCTCCTCCATCCATGGGATTTTCCAGCCAAGAGTACTGGAGTGGGTTGTCATTTCCTTCTCCAGGAGATCTTCCCGACCCAGGGATCAAACCTGGGTCTCCTACATCGCAGGCAGATGCTTTACCGGCTGAGCCACTAGAGAAGAACAGTGCTTAGAAGTACTATTGACTTATGCATGTTTATGTTATATCCTATGATCTTTGTCAACTCATTTACTAGTTCTAGGAGTTTTATAGATTTCCTGGGATTATCTCTGTTGACAATCATGTCATCTGAAAATAGGGACAGATTTATTTATTCCCTAGCTTTGAGGTTTTGAAGAGCTGAGGGCAATTTCCTCATAGGATATGCTAGCTTGGATTTGAGTCTTTTCTTGTCATTACATTCAGGATCGCATAGGTGTGAGGTGGCGTACTCTGCTCACCTCATGTCAAGAGGTACAGTGTCTGTTGTCCTGGTCTTGGCCCTCAAAGCTTAATTACCTGGTGAAGGCCCTAGAATTTCTTGGTGTCAGGTATATCTTCTCCTTTGTCCCTTTAAGACTGTGAGCATCCTGCTTCCTGATCACCACTCACTCAGTGGTTCAGCATCCAAGGATAGTCCTTGCCTGAATCAGTTATATATTGAGATCATGAAATGCTGGACTTTTACCATTTAAGTACTTTGCAGACATTATCCTACAAGTAATCAGACTGTTAATTACCAATTGTCTTACCTGGATAGAGTAAGATAATTTTATTTATTGTGTTTATTCTTTAGATGGTTCTGTGAATTTGGCAAAAGAAGAATGCTCTTTAGTTTGTTTTTGTGATGATACTCTCAAGTGCTCTCCAGTGGCACCCTACGTAATCTTCCTGGGAAAAAGACTGTAGCTATCACTACAGCCACGCAGCAGATGCCTACCCAGGGCTCACTTGCCCAGCTCAGCCCACTGTTTGGGTGGGTTTGCCGAGAGTCTGTATTTTCTGACATATGTCTAAGTCAGGGCTTCTTGAAGTGAGGTCTCAAGACCAACATCAGCATCCCCTGGGGGCTGTTAGAAATTCCAGGTCTGGGCTCCACCATACTCTAGTCTGGGAGTGACAGTTGCAGGGTGTTCAGATGCCCACTCAAGTCTGAGAACCAATGGTTCTATCCATTCTTCTGCATGAAGCACTAGCTCTGGAAACCCAGTGATGGTTCAGTCAGATATCTTTAAAATTCAGTTTGGCTTTGCAATAATCCACACATCTTTTTGTGTCAGGCTGTGGCTGGTAATTTTTCCAATTCCTCTCAGGGGTCTGTGCCAGGCAAGAGCTGCATTTACTTAGGAGAGCTCCATCCTTTAGCCACCTGAGCCCTCAATTCCTATTCCTGCCCAAGACTAGGACATCCAGCAGAGTGTAGAATTGGAGAGTGAAGTCTGCATTAACAAGTGTAAATTTGGGCATGTTTTCAGCACTCATTCATATTTCACTTTGTCCCCGACTGACTGGCTTGCTGCCTTAATGAGTGATAATCTATATTTCTGGAGGTCTTTGTTGCCAGCTGTTCTGGTTGAAAATAGTTTTATGCTTCATCAAACACATGAAGATGGAAATTCTTTTGTGTGCAAGACAGTGTGCTCTTCATGCAAAGGGAGACGAGTTGCCTCCAGCTCAGAAGCTGAGTTTAGCTCTGTGCACACGTGAACTTGATGTAGGAAGAGGGTGCGTTCATAAGAGCAAAAGGAGGTGCTGTGGGAACTGATCGTGACTAAGAGCGAGGCAACAGAGAGCCTAGGGTTTAACGCAGATGTTTCAGTCAGTCAGGTATATCAGATATCTACAGATACATGTCTATATAGATCTAGATACATGTCTATATAGATCTATCTGTCATCTATCTAGATAGATGAATTTGAGGGGGCTGGTGTGTTTGAAGTTTGCATGGCAGGCTAGAAATTTCCACAGGTTCTGATATTACAGTTTTGAGTTGAAAACAGTCTAGAGCAGAATCCCTCCCTCTATTTTTTCCCTTTAGTCTTTTCTCAAGGCTTTCAACTGATTGGATGAGGCCCACCCAATTATGGAGGAAAATCTGCTTTACCTGATATCTACTGATTTAAATGTGAATCATATCTGAAAAAACCTTTACAGCAACATGTAGACAGACATTTGATGTCATAACCTAGCTAAAAGGACACAGAAAATTAAGCATTACAGAGGAGAATCTGGACTAGATACAAGATTCAAGTAGCAACCTTACTTTGTACTATCTTGGGAACCCTGGACAATTTACTTCCTTTTGAGCCTCTGAGGTCAAGGGCTCTTTAGGTCCAATGGCTGTTTACTGATTTATATAAGTAGAATAACGAGAAGTAATGTGGACATCAGGCTTGGTTGATCAAGCAACTCAACCATGTGACTGCCCATAAACTCTCTTCTCTGCCTTTTGAGTTGTCACTTTCTTTCCCTGGTGGGCCTCCTGTGACTACAAGATGGCAGTCAATTGCCCATTGCATACTTCTGGAGAGAGAGCGTCTCTTCTACGGCCATTCGACAAATGTCCTTTGGCCACAGAAGCCTTGCACTGACTGGTTAAGCCTAAGTTGTAGGTTTTTCCTGTAGTCAGTGACTGTGGTGGAAGAGGGGAAGATTTATGTGGGTTGGTAAATATGTGCCAGAAAAGTCACCAATGCTGTCCCCTCGCTGGTTGGCCTCAGCCCAGGGCTCCCATGAGATAATGCACTGGCTGGCACATATAAGTACTGAACAAAGTGGGCTGTGATTATAATATCCCCTACCTGGAGAAGCAGGGAAAGTCTGTATGTTGGCTTAGAATAGACCTAGGTGGATTTACCAGGTAAAGGTCCTTATTGAAAGGGACTTACTCGCAGGAGGGGTAGAGTTCTCTGTTGCCGATAAGTCCTGCTCTGTTGCTTACTGGCCTGTGACCTTCAATTCCCTGCATCTCAGTGTGTTTCTCCTGGAAGACAGGTGATAAGGCCTCTGTAAAGCGTGTGTCTTAGCATGGTGGTCAAATAAGAAGTTGGAGAAAGTGTATTTTCCTCCCATTACTTATGAAATGCCTTTGGCTTAGGAGCCATTTTTATATATTTTGTCTCACTTGGTGCAGTTGGCATGACTGTTGATTTTGGAACCATTGTCACTGGCTAGGGGTTTGAGAGTCCCTGAAGGGTGGGTCCCAGGGAGGGGGTTCCAAGTTTCCCGGCTCTGATGCTGTTGTCTGTAGTGATGTTTGCACAGGGCAGAGGGCCTGGCCTGGTGGTGCCCAGTAGTGAGTCCTGACTTGGCTTTGAGGTGGGGGCAGGAGCAGGAACTGGGGTGGCCATCGTGGTGCCCAGAGCGGGAGTCTTTGGCACTCATCTGGGCTCCTCCACCCCTGCTGGCAGCTTGGTATGTAATTGGCCACTGATGCATTGTCTCCAGGCACTGATAGAGGTGGCCAGCCTTGACACTTACTTCCATATGCAAAGTATTGATAAAGTGACAGGTCTTGAACTTACTACCAGTGTTCATCTTCGGGCAAATCTAAAAGAAGTCTTGTCTGTACACATAGCTAAGAGACTGATGACCTGTTCTGCAGGCAGTTAAGAATCCCACTGAAAAGTCACACCATCTCTAAGGGTGTCCACACAGCAGATCGGAGAGCTTCACCCAGTGACCCACTTCAGCAGCAGGCACCTCACCGTGATGAAGGATGTGAATGTTCAACTGTCTGTCCTATCCACCACTGACCAAATAATTCTAATTCCATTTCTTGGAGTTTTTAAAAATAATTGTAAATGGTGCCGGAGATATTCTTTGCAGAACTTCATTGAAGAAAAGTGGCTCACTGCCATTTCCAAACTGATCACCAGCTGGGCCCTGCTCAGTGCATTGTCCCCTGGAGGTGAGTGCGTCTGGAGTGTTTGCCATCACTACTAAAACGGAGAAATATTCTATCAAAGTGCATTGCATTTGGGCCCCGGTTTCCTGTTGGCCTTGAGCAGCCACTCAGTTTGGTGTGGGTGACTGTGCCAGTTGTCTACTGTGACACAGACCACCCCAGACTCAGAGGATTAAAGCAACAAGGTTTATTTCTCATGGTTTGGGACAGCCTGGGGTTGGGGTGGGGGGATGGGCTGGGCTCAGCAGGGGGTCTGGCCACCAGCCTGTCCCTCCTCAGGGCCATGGGTCTGGGGTGTTCCTCAGTAGAGAGCTTTTGGGTTGAAGAGGGCGAAGGCAGAAGCTGTGGGCCAGCCCTGCCTGTGTGCCAGCACTTCCAGCAGCTTCTGTGGGCCACACACAGCGAGATCTATGCTGATTCAAGGTCCCTGTAGGGTGAGAAGTGTGGAGCAGTTTTTCTGAAATGCCGCTAGCTGCTCCCTTTAGTGACCGCGCACATTCTGTTTCACTGTTTGGCCTCTTGCTGATACCAGCGGCGCAGGTACCTCAGGAATCACCCAGCTCCGTCTCATTCTGAGCCTGGTGTGTGGGTGTGCGCTGGGGCCATGGGACCTCTTCCTCCTGAGTTCTCCCTGAACAGAACTGTCTGAATGACCGTGAAAGTCCTCCAAGAAGACAGGCCCTCGCATGTCCCCCTGTGTCTACTCTGGGCTCTTCCATCCTGCTCCTTCATCCTCCTGAGGACAGTGGAAACTGGCTGTGCTCTTGCCCAGTATCCTGGGTCAAGGTTTGCTTCTCAGAAGACCAGGGGTGAGGTTACGTGCTCAGCACCACTTCTAAGAGGGGGGTCTCTGGGGGCACATGTCTGAAAGATGAGTCCGGAGGCCAACTGTGTGTCCCGAGGTCTGTGAGCCACTTGCTCCCTGGATGCACTGATTCTAACTGTCAGCTGACACTCCTCTGAGCTGGTGGCCAGCTCTGAGGACAGGTGTGGAGCCTGGAAGATGCTCAGGGACTGTATAGTGGCCACCTTCCTCCAGAAGTATGTGTAGCCCGGGGATGTGGAAGAATTGCTGTGTGATCCTGGGGCAGTGGATTTACTGTTTTGGAAGGGTCTGTTTCATCTGTTAGCTGGGAGAGGAGGCTGTGAGGTTTGTGAAGATGATTTTAGCTCATGGTGATCTAGAAGAAGAAGAGTATTTCTGGAACTGGCACAGCTCAGCTGAGGGCTGGGCCTCTGGTCTGGTGTCCGCAATCTTGCTGGTGTTTGTGTGGGAGTGTGGTGCTTGCATGCTGCTGTCCTGGGTGGGAACCTGCTGGGCAGCCCCTGGAGCCCAGGATGCCCAGACACATGCCTTTTAACCACAGACATAAATGTGCTTGTTATGTTCATCCTTGAAACCTCCAAGTCCATGTTCTAAACCCACTGAATTTTAACTTTAGTTCCATGACTTACTGCCTTGCCAGATTTCCAAAATGATTTGAAAAGCATGTGGAAGTATATATGTGTGAAGACTGGGGGCTTCCCAGGTGGTACTAGTGGTAAAGAACCCATCTGCCAATGCAGGAGACATAAGAGACATGGGTTTGATTCCTGAGTTGGGAAGATCCCCTGCAGGAGGCATGGCAACCCACTCCAGTATCCTTGCCTGGAGAATCCCACGGACAGAGGAGCCTGGTGGGCTACAGTACATAGGGTCGCAAAGAATCAGACATGACTGAAGTGACTTAGCACGCATGCATGCATATAAAGATGATTAAATAGTCAAAAGGAAATACAGAGAGAAAGAAAGAAAATATAGATCTGAGAAGCCCATGTAGCCCATGGAATGTCAGTGTCCAGTGGATATTTAAAAAATTCTGTGTACCACAATGATTTAGCTGTGAGACTCCTGGCAGCCAGTTGGGTAAGGGAAACAGTTGTTTCTCATTGTTTCATTGTATCTATATGATAAAAATAAATGAACTGGAGAAAAACAAACAACAGAATCAGAAACAAGTTTTTCCAAATCTGAATCTTGAGGGAATGCCTCTGTAGAGTCCCTGGAGAGTCCTCAGTCACATCCTGCAACCAGCATAGTAGAGAAGTGGAGCACAAGTTTCTAAGAGCCTCCTTGGTGGCCAGGGGCAGTGTAACAAACTCAGGTCTGCAGGAGGAACATCCCAAAGAACATAAGCATGCTACTCCAAGTGTAGCACTTAGATACAAAGATAAAACCCTGGAATATTGTCCTTGAACTCTAGGGTCCTATAGGGCCCAAAGACACTCAGATCTATTCCAGTCCCCTGCGCCTGCCAACGCGTGTTTGCCTCTGCTGGCTTCCCTTGGGGGCATTGTGGGGGCCCTGGGCTTCCCGTGACTGGATAGAACCTGTGCCAACACTGCTAATTCAGCACACCCTCACAGAGACCATCTGTGCTGCCTCCTTTGCATTTTGCATCGTCTTCATGTCAAATTGATGAGTCAACAGGTTCTGCTGAGTAAGTGTTCTCAGGAGCCTAAAGCTGCTTGTCCAGTATGTTGATGCTGGCCACGTGCATGAAACATGGCCGGTGTGACTGGGGAAGGGAATTTCAGATTCCTTGTTAATTCTAAGTCATTTAAATTTAAAAGCTGTTAGCAGAGTACTGTTATTTTTCCATTGAACACAACTTTATTGTTTTGCTGGGACTATATTTCACTTTAACTCAGAAATTTAGTGTCTAAACTGAGATGTGCTGACAGCATAATATGCGCAGAAGATTTTGAAGACAGTGCCAAAAAAAAAGGTAAAATATCTCCTGAGTAATGTTCGTGTTGATTGCATGGTTAAAAAAATAACCATCTGGATATATTGGGTTAAGTAAAATATATCATTAAAATTGCTATCATCTGTTTCTTTTCAAAATGTGGCTACCAGAAATTGGAAAACTATATAAAATGTGGCTTGTATGCTATCTCCAGTGGGCAGTGCGGGCCCAGGGATGCCCAGATGTCCTGGTTCTGATGCCTTCTTGACCTGGGGGCAGACAGAGTGCGGCCTTGTGGATCTGGGGGTCCGTCCGTGCACTGGACTCGTGGTGCAGCCCCCTCCTGCTAGTGAGTTAGAAGGAAGAGGAGGACCAGGTAGTAGAGGCCGGGTCAGCAGCTGTCCTCTCGGGGACAAACACGTGTTCCCAAGGCACCCTTGGACATAGGTGCCTAGGCCCTGGGGGGACGCATTGGTTGTAGTTACTCAGTGTGGATGTTATTTAAATTTCTCTGATCCTTACTGTCACTCCCTTGAAGGGGAGGTGACATTTCACAAGTTCTTGGGAAGGTTGCCTTTGAGAGTCCTTGCTCTTCTGAGTAGTTACTCTGTGGTGGCGCTAGCTGTAAAGAACCCACCTGCCAATGCAGGAGATGTAAGAGACATGGGTTCAATCCCTGGGTCAGGAAGAACCCCTGGAGGAGGGCATGGCAACCCACTCTGGTATTCTTACCTGGAGAATCCCATGGACAGAAGACCCTGGTGGCAACAGTCCATGGGGTCTCAAAGAGTTGGACACAACTTAAGCAGCTTAACACACATTGCTGGAAATCTGTATTCAGATTTCCCTGATTGCTTCAAAATGACTTTTCTAGTAGGTTTGTTAGAATCAGGATTGTAACAAGGCCCCACACTGCACTGGCCTCTCTTAAGTCCTTATTCGTCCATCTGCTCTGCAGCCCTCCTCTCTTGTAGAAGATACCAGGTGGCGGGCAGGAGGGCCTGGCGTGGGTGGAAGGGGTGGGTGGACAGAGATAGATTGGGTGGGAGCAGCCTTTAACACCCTGTGATGTGTTAAGGGAGGGTTGGGGTCATGCCCTTGACCTTGATGGAGGCCTTGAAGCTGGGAGAGCGGGAAGCCTGTCCTCTCTTGCTGGGTGGGTCATGGTGATTACAAAGAGGAGATTAGTTTCTTGTGCCGCCTCTCAGCTGGCAAGATGTCTGTATGTCCTCTCGTCTGTCCCGGCCTCTGGGTCTCCGTTCTTGGTGCATGAGCAGCCTAGTCACTTCTGTGCGCCAGAAAGTCCTGGGGACTCACCAGTGAGTGAGTGAAGTCGCTCAGTCTTGTCTGACTCTTTGCGACCCCGTGGACTGTAACCTACCAGGCTCCTCCGTCCATGGGATTCTCCAGGCAAGAATACTGGAGTGGGTTGCCATTTCCTTCTCCAGGGGATCTTCCCGACCCAGGGTGTGAACCCCGGTCTCCCGCCTTGCAGGCAGACGCTTTAACCTCTGAGCCACCAGGAATATTATCAACTCACCAATGGTGAATGTCATAACATTGTCCCTGGGGGACAGCCGTCCTGGGGAATGTCCACCCTCAGTATGTATATCTGAGCATGCTTGCTCAGTGTTTCATATTTACTTAGCATACGCCTTGAAGAGTGCAGTAATCAGCTTGCTGGGGAGTGGTTTTGGGCTCTAGGAGGTTTCAGCTGGCTTTCCCATGCCCTGGTCCATGGACTTGCTCCCGGAGGTCCTGCAGAGCCCCCTCCTTCCCCTTTAGGAGGCTCCATCTGGTGTCAGAGCTAGATTTTCTCGCTGAGCTTGCATAGGGGGACACGCCAGGGGAACCCCCAAGCGAGCCCTGAGGGGTGGAGATGCGTGGGACCACGAGTGAGGCCAGTGCCTCTGTACCGGTCACACCCCTGTCCTATTCCTGCTGCATGGGGCTGGGATGATTCTGTCCCAATTTTTCTAGGGAGGAAACACAGTTGAATTCTGCAAGCGAGTGAAGGCAAAGGTGGGCTTCAGCCCTGTGTCCTTAGAATGAAAACCCCACACACCATGTAGCTGTAGCAGGAAGTGTACCCGGTTGGGCTCTGTGAAATCTGTGCCTCTGGACACTTGTGAGGAAGGTGGGGCACCCAGAGTCTGGGAGTTCCTGGTGAGCCTGAAAGTTGGGGCACAGATGGGAGCTTTGCATTTTGCCTTGGGCTAAGAAAAGAAGAGAAAACAGTGTGAGCAGAGGAAACATCCCTAGTGGGGATTACCTGGAGGCGGCCCAGCCCCTTTGATCTCTGGTGCCCCGGACTGGCTGCAACTTGCTACCATCAGGACAACAAATTCTCTTTCCCCTTTTATGTTGGGAGCCCACACAGGGCTCTGAAATTGGAAGCGCTTCTTTCCTCTTGCTTGCAGGAAGCATTGCCCTGTATGAAGGGGGAAGACCTGCTGGGGCCTTGTTGATGGGGCTGGGATGGTCCTGAGGCTCAGGACTGACTGACAGCAAGATGGCACATCTCCCGGAGGCCTGCTTACCACCCACCTCCTACCCTGAGCTCCTGAAATAGGACATCCTTCCAGTTTGTAGACTTTCTCTGGAAAATTCCATGATACATGCTTTTGAACTGTGGGAGCCACCCCTCAGCACATGCTTCATTGCATTTTGGTGGAATAATTCTTTGTTGGAGGGTTTGCCCCAGGAATTGCACAGCATCTCTATCCCCTCCCAGTGAAAGTTGGTGACCACCCCACTTGTGGTGACGATTGAAAGAAAAAAGATTCCTTTTATTTCCAAATGCCCTTGACATCTTTCCAATTATTCATGGCTAGAGAAATCACTCAGTACTTGAAAAAAATGAACTAGGATGAAAACAATTCCAGAGTATTCTACAGGTTGTAAGGTATTTAAAAAAATTTTTTTTCAGTTTTTAATTTTTTTTTATCATCTTTTGAATACTATATAACAACAATCGATGCAGGAGTTTTTAATACATGTATCAATGTGTGTTTTACCAGGATGCTGGTTGAAATGCACTACTTACTGTGTGTTGCTGTCAAAAAGTTTGGAAAAATGCTGTGGACTGACGGGCGTTTTGGTCATTATACCTTGTGGAAATTCTTTTTATGTGTTTGAAAGACTAAAAGACAGGCATCTTTGAAGGGTAGGGAGGAGGACTGGGTTAAAAGAACTCGTGTTTGGGTAAAGAGGTCCTTGTGTGAGCTTGGCACAAGCAGGACTGATGGTCGTGGTTGAGGTAAGGGGCCCGTTTGTCCAGGGCCCTTCAGGGGAGGCGTTTGTGTTCTGCATCTGTACATGGGTTTGAAGACCGGAGAGACGACAAAGTCAACCCTTTTGAATGAGATGCCTAAGAAGTTGGCTCAAGCATTGTTCAGATTGGTGGGCGTTCCCAGGAAGGTCAGAGCCTCTGGGTCAGGGTGTCCCCCATGGCTCCCCCTCCTGCTCTCACTCATCTCCTGCTCTTGACAGCCTTCCTGGGTGATTCAGCATGGGCACAGAGCCTGCTCCTTTTCAGGCTGGGGAGTGGGGGCAGCACCCTCCACGCCAAGACCCACGGGAATCGAACCCCGACCAGCGCACTTGTGGAAGGAGCCTTACCACTGGGGTCTGGCCTTCATGCCAGGCATGCAGGAAGGTGTGGGTGGCCGGCCAGGGGTCTGCACTGCATGCCCACCTCAGAAATCTCATCTCATCCCCTCAGCCTCTGGGAAGAAGGCTGAAGCCTTATTTCACTCTGCTTAGGAAGTGTGGCTTAGAGGTCCTCCCACTGACGAGAGAAGCTCATAGCAGGGCACAGTTACTGGTTAAAAAAGAAATTCAAGCAAATGATGAGCAAAGTCATTCTGTCCTCTCAGGTTGCACAGAACATCCCTGTGGTGACCCCTGATGCTCCAGGATGGGCTGTGAGCAGGTGCGGCGAGCAGTGGCTGTGGACAGCCGGGACAGACTGGGGCTGGGACCAGGGAATTGAAAACATTCTGGGTCTGCCTCACGGTAGCCAACTTCTGTTTGATTAAATAAAAGGAATCTTTAAAAGATCACATTTTGACTTAAAAGTTTCTCTAGAGGCCCCTACAGTCGACCATGTTTTGAGTGGAATGTCTCACTGTCCAGGAGTCAGTGGGGTTTATTTTACAAAAGAAGGTAACAGGGTTCAGGAGGATTCGAATGTGCCCCTCACAGAAAAGCTCCACCTGCTTGCCTCCCCCTTTGTGGATGTGCGTGTATGTGCACACAGGCATGCAGGCAGGCATATACACGTGCTGTGTGTCTGCACGTGTGCATCTATGAACATTTCTGTGCACACATGTTGCGTGCTCATGCTCACACATGTACACACATATAGACATACACACATCTATGTAATGAATATCTTATGTGTACACGTGTGTGCATGTGTATGCATATAAACATATCCACATGTATTCATATGCAAAGCATGTGTATGTAATGCACACATATGTATAGGTATATGCACATGCCATTGTCGATTTCCCTCTCTCTCTTTTTTTTTCCCTTTGGCTGCACCTGGCAGCATGTGGGACCTTAGTTTCCTGAACAGGAATCGATCCTGTGTTCCCTTTAGTGGAAGTGCGAAGTCTGGACCGTCAGGGAAGTCCCTTTCGATTTCTGAAATGGAAGCAGAGAGCCTTTTGGCGGAGGTTGTTGTTGCTATTGTTTTCGTTCCTCAGGCAAATCATTTCTGGAGCTCACTCACATGCTGAACTCCAGACTGCTTCCTGGCTTGGCAAGGTTAACGTGAATGCTTTGAGCAGTTCTTTTATTTGTCAAGCCCCTGTTATTTTGTGAGAATTCATCTTGCAGCCAAAATAACCTCAGGGGAAAAATAATGAAAAAAAGAAATGAATGAGATGTTTCAGAAGAATGTGCCTGGAATGGGGTGTATGCAAATAAATAAGCTCGCTGTTCCTTTTCAATGTCTGTTTAAATGTTTCCTTTAAAAAAAAGAAAATGATAAAGACACAGCCACAACAGATACAACTACAACACTGTAATGTGGGTATGTGGAGAGGAAGGGAAGAAAGCCTGCTTCCTTCTACTTTGCCCACCCATCCATCTTTCTGGACGAAGATACATTGTTGAAGCTCTTTGCACAATGCCTCTTAATGTGCCTTAGCAGAAATATTCTTTGTTATTACATTGTCTCTGCAATGTGAGGACTCCTGCCTATGTAATATTTCTGGTTATGGATTTGCTCAGTGGCATATTCTTCCTAGGTGCTGGGGTTACCGCATGGCTCCGTCCCTTTATGGATTTTGTTTCCCTCTCGCTGTGACTGACGATGATGACATCGCCCCTTCTTGCTTGGCACCTCTGTCTTCTAACACCTCCTTAACTGGAATTCACAGGGATTGAGTGAGCGAGGCCAGGAGCGTGACCATTTTTGTAGTTTTTGATCTATATGGTCACATCACTTTCCAGAGTGCCTCCCTGGATAATGAACTGTCTCATTCAGGATGTCTCCTCATTGGAGTTTTGGGCCAAAGCCTCTACGTCCCCTCACTCTGTGGTCTCCTTTCTGCTACATCAGCACTAAGCAAGACAGAACCCTGCTACCCTCCATGTCAGAGTGGGTTTGGGCTGCAGAACCTCGGTCCTGGTCCCTGCTACCACCTGGTGCCAGCTACCAGCTGCCATTGTCCCTTGCTGGGGCTCTTTGCCACATTGCTGCCACCTCTCCTTCCCTCCAGTCTCTGTCACATCACAGCCCGCCTGTGCTCACAGCACTCTGGCTAGCTCTGTTTCTCACAAGTCAAGTCCTTACATTGGCCTGGTCCCCTTCCCACCTCGGAGCCCGTTCTGTCCCCTACCCCTGCCCTGGGCATGACCTGCTGTGGCTCCTCTCCACGTATGGCTCTGGTGTTCCTTAGGCGTCTATGTCTATGGCCTCTGCTCAGTCCTCTGGGTGTGCATGCATGCATGCCAAGTCTCTTCAGTCTGTCTGACTCTTTGCAACCCCATGGACTGTAATATACCAGGCTCCTCTGTCCCTGGGCTTCTCCAGGTGAGAATACCCGAGTGGGTTGCCATGCCTTCCTCCAGGGGATCTTCCTGACCCAGGGATCAAAACTGTGTCTCTTATTATGTCTCCTTCATTGGCAGGCAGGTTCTTTAGCACCAGTACTACCTGGGAAGCCCCTCAGTCACCTGTATATAAAATATCAAATCGCCCTTGATGAAGAAGCACCCTGCCCTTACATGTCCCTGGCATGATTTTCTGTCTTTTTCATTTGGCTTAATTTTTTCCAGAGCATGTGGCATATGCCATATGCTATCTCTGTTGCCTGCCTGGCTACCTCCTGGAATGTAGGCCCTGTGAGGACAAAGTCCTTATTTCATTCATGCTCTGTTGCTGGCGTCCAGCGCCTGCACATGGACACGTGGTCAGGGTCCTGAGGGGGATACGCACATGGGGAGGGACCCAGAGGGGCCCAAGCTTGGGCCCCAGGCTTGTCTGTCTTCTGGGTGGCAGGGGGCCCTGTTTGCCTGACAAGAAAGAGGCAGGGGCACACTGCAAAGTGTCGACTCCTTTGGGGGCCAGGTGTTTCAGGGAGTACTCCTGGTGTTTACCTGGCGGCCAAGGAGGCTGAGCCCTGGCTGCCCCTCTGCAGAGTGAGTTCACACTCCTGGGCTGGGAGTGAACCTGGAGGAGGGTCTCAGTCACTCCAGAACCAGTTCTCCTTCGGGGTGGCAAGATGCCCCCGGAGTGGGGAAAGACTGGTGGGAACAATCAAAGCTTAGATTCTTCTGTACCTCTCTCAATCTATCATAGGTATTTCCATGTCAAGGAGTATGGATCTGATTGCTGCTTTTTATGATGGTATACTCTTAAAGATTCCTGTGTGTTAGTGCCATCAAATTGTCTCAGGCAATTTTGTTGTTGTTCAGTCTCTCAGTCGTGTCCAACTCTTTGCAACCCCATGGACTGCAGCATGCCAGGCTTCCCTGTCCATCACCATCTCCCAGAGCCTGCCCAAACTCATGTCCACTGAGTTGGTGATGCCATCCAACCGTCTCATCCTCTGTCATCTCCTTCTCCTCCTGCCTTAAGTTTTCCCCAGCATCAGGGTCTTTTCTAATGAGTTGGCTCTTCGTTGGATACTGAAGCTGCATCCAGTTTCTTCTGCTGTGCATACTTCTGTGAGGAAGTATATTCTGTGAGGAATGGCCTTCCATCCAATCCTGATCTCCCTGTGTGCTCATTGCTTTAGAACATATTCCTGTGTGGAATCGCACACCCCATGCATGTTTTACATGAAGAGATGCAGATTTTGTTTGCATGCGCCTTGCCGACTGAGATGCTGTATAAGCATGTCTTGTGCTTCTCCTGCTTTGGGACAGGGTCCCTGTGGTCTGGCTGCTACTGTCTTGCTTTGTGTGTTTCACTTTGCAAAGGGCAGTATGCTGAGCTGTCCTGCGGGGGCTGCTGGGCGGAAGCCCAGGGTAGCATCCCTGATTCCATTTCCAGCCTTCATTTATGCAGCAAACAGGCACGGGTCTCCCTATGATGATGTGTGACACGCTTGGAGAGGCGAGCATGGGGCACTGTACATGCTGAATGGGCTGGGGGCCAGTGGACCTCACCCATGTCACCTTGAGAGGGCCCTGCAGGGAGATGTGTTTTGGCATTTGGGATGAAGGGCCTCCAGGTGGAAGGCAGGAGGGGAGAGAGGAGACCAGGTAGGCGCCCTGCCCTGCGAGAGGGGTCAGATGCAGCAGCTGGGCTCTGAGCAGTGGGGAGGCCTGAAGGGGTCAGTGAGGGGCCTGCCAAGGGCCGTGAGGAGCACATTCATTCATTCATTTATCACTCAGTCTGGGCTTAGTGCTGATTCAGGCATGGGGAATCCCACGCCAGCCAGGCACATGGGGTCCCTGCCCTCTTGGATGGACAGGCAGTAAACCCATCCACAATGCCCCCAGGACAGGAAGTTAGGTAGCCGTAAGGACACTGGAGGATAACCAGGCCACGTGAGGAGAGTGAGCATGGGCAGAGGTGGGAGGGCTATCCCCATACTGTGTCAGGCAAGGCCTCTCAGGGTAACGTTTTGGCAGAGATTTGAAGGAAGTGAAGAGTAAGCCGCACGGGTGAGTTGCAGGTGGCAGGAACAGCAGGTGCAAGTGTTCTGAGACAGGAGCTTTCTGAGCAGGTGGGAAAAGAGCAGGGGAGTTGAACAGGTGCAAGGCGGTCACGGGCTGGCGCAAATGGTCTATGGGCCCAAGGTCAGAAGTTTGGGATTTTCTGGTTAAAAGTGTGCTTGTGAAAGCTGGGGAGTGTGCTGTGCTTTGTTAAGTCCTGATTCCTATTAAGGCAGGGCCTGTGGGTGCAGAGAGCTGGTTAGCTTGCTGATTGGGGGCTGGGTGTGGTGGCAATGGAGACCAGAGAAAGGTCTTTTGGGGATTCGTTTTGAAGGGCTTGTTGGCAGGGTGGCCCTATGGTACTTGTGAGGAGACAACCCAGAGTTCTGACTTGGAGGGCTAAGGTTAATGATGCTCAGGGGATGGCCTGGTGGAGATGTGGAGCCAGTGATACCCGGGACTCAGCAGGGAAGGGCCAGAGGGGACGTGGGGCATCATCAATGATGACAGGATAGGCTGGAGGGGACAGCTGGGGGGAGTGTGCACAGAGGACAGTCCAGGACACTTAGAGGTGCCCAGGGGACAAGGACTGTCCAAGGGAGATGAGAGCAGGACCCAAGAAAGAGAAGGTGTCTAGGACGTGGGGGGCTGGGAACTAGGAGAGGGAAGTGTAGGGAAGTGTGGCACGTGGGTAGCAGCCAGGTGAGCTGGCAACTGGGGTGGGTGAGGAGCAGCTGGGTGTGATGAGCTAGGTGGGCACTGGTGGGCAGTTTGGGAGGATGGAGAGGAAATTCTGGTTGTCAGTCCCAGGCGTGGAACCTGGGCAGTGGACGTGGACTCTAGCCAACCCCTGAAGGAGTTTCCCTGGAAGAGGATTATGAAATGAGCCATGATGGTGGCCGGGGTTGGAGGTCACACAAGGGCCATCTTTTTTTTCTTTCCTTTTTAAAAAATGTTTGTTGCTGTTGTTAGTCACTAAGTTGTTTCCGACTCTTTGTGACCCCATGGACTGCAGCACACCAGGCTCCTCTGTCCTTCACTGTCTCCCAGAGTTTGCTCAAATTCATATTCATTGAATTGGTGATGCTATGTAACCATCTCATCCTCTGTCATCCCCTTCTCCTGTCTTCAGTCTTTCCCAGCATCAGGATCTTTTCCAATGAGTCAGCTCTTTGCATCTGGTGGCGAAAGTATTGGAGCTGCAGCTTCAGCATCAGTCCTTCCAATGAGTATTCGGTATTGATTTCCTTTAAGATTGACTGGTTTCATCTCCTTGCAGTCCAAAGGAATCTCAAAGGTCCTCTTCAGCCCCACAGTTCCAAAGCATCAATTCTTCAGCATTCAGCCTTCTTTATGGTCCAACTCTCATGTCCATACATGACTACTGGAAAGATCATAGCTTTGACTATACAGTCCTTTGTCAGCACAGTGATGTCTCTGCTTTTTAATAATTTTTTAAAAATAATTTTATTTTTGGCTGTGCTGGGTCTTTGTGTTACACAGGCATTTCTCTAGTTGTGGCAAGCAGGGGCTACTCTCTGGTTGAGGTGTGCAGGCTCTCATTGCAGTGGCTTCTCTTGTGGAACACAAGCTCTAGGGTGCACGGGCTTCTGTAGTTGTGGTGCGTGGGCTCAGAAGTTGTGACTCCTGGGCTCTGAAGTGCTCGCTCAGTAGTTGTGGTGCATGGGCTTAATTGTTCCAAGACACATGGGATCTTCCTGGACCAGCGATCCATTCTGTGTCTCCTGCATCTTCAGGCAGATTCTTTATCACTGAGCCACCAAGGAAGCCTGCAGGGGGGCTATCTTTAAACTTGAGTGCCTTGCAGCCTCTGTGTCTGCCGGGGAGTCAGCACAGGAAGAAAAGTTGATGAGGCTTGACTGTAGGGGAGCGAGAGTCAAGGCTGCTATGAGCACCTGCTGTCATCCAGGTTTATACCCTGCCAGCTGGGAAAAGGGTCAAGACATTGTTATGCATTTCATTTGCCAAGGGCAACAGACTTTGAGTGTTGGTGTGCACGGGGTGGCTAAGCACTGGTAGGAGCCCACTGTGGAGCGGGGTGGGTGGCAGCACCCCTTACAGAGGTTTCCTGGCGGCCAGACTGAGTGCTTCTTGCAGGTGGTGACCTTTGCTTGTGTCCTTGACCTTGGCCATCCCAAACTCATGCACAGTGGGTGTACAGTGGACTTGGTGAGCTGATTGAACAGTAGGTGGTCCCTGAGCCCCTACACTTGTGATAGAGGAGACTGGAGAGCTAGTGAGCAGAGCCCTGCACCTGTGCTTACAAGGGTCCACCCCCAGCTACCCAACCTGAGACTGGCAAAATCATGCTAGTAACGAAAGATCCGAAACCCCCTTTCTCCAGTGAGTGCTGACAGTCTCTGAAAGTCCAGGCCTCAGTCTGGTCTACCAAACCAGATCTTTCTCCCTTAATTCCCAGCCCATCTTTGGTGGTCGTGACCCCCCTGGAGTCAGCTCCCATTCTTCCTGTTGCCACCACCACTAAGGTCCTGGTTGAAACACCCGTCCCCACTCTGCTGGCCTGTTTTGCAGGAGGTCTGGCCCCTCCCATCCCCCACACTCTGCCCCCTCCTGCCCCTTTGCTAGTAAACCTCTGACTCCTCATTTTCTCCACAGTCAAGTCAGATCTTGAGTCTGGCTCCCAGTGCCCCCCACCCCAAGCTTTCTCATCACTGGGACCACTTTCCTCTTCAGGCTTTATCAACTGTCTGTCCCTCCCACACAGTGAACTATGGGAAAAGAATGGAAGGTGGGTGAATGGTGCTGTGAGTCATTGTCAATCAGCTAATCAGAAATCAAAGGGCAGCAGACATGAGGCCACAAGTTCCAAGGCCCAACCCAGGTGTGACCACGGGGTGTGGCCTCTAGTGACCACTGCCTTAAAACCTGGCATCTGTCTTTATTGATTTATAGTCATTCATTCCTCCAGTGATGTGTATCCAGCACAGCCTGGGATCCTGGAGAAACACACAGTTGATTGTTTGGGGGTGGGGCCTGGGGACACACAGAGAAAGCCTGTGATGGGGCAGGGCCCAGGCAGTGTGCTTCTGTCTGACCTGGACAGTGTCTTCCTCTGGTGGATGCTGATTCCTGCTCTCTGGGCCTGGATGGAGATTTTGCTGTCTTTTTTCTGAGTTGCAACAAGCATTGTTATTTACAGGAAATGCTCTTTTCATGTGCTGGAAGCATCTTGGAGCATGATCTGGGTGAAGGAGAGATTACTTCAAGTCAGGAGCATCATACCAGGCTGGGAAACTTGCTTTTGTTGGAATTTAAATCAGAGATTTTAATGATTAAACTCTCTTTGAGAACACGTTGATGGGGTTGGGTGCAATCCCAGCTCCATCATGGCCTCACTGAGTTTGAGGGTGACCCAGGTATGGGGGAAGTCACCCCAAAGTCCTACCTTCTCCACAGAAAGATGAGACCCAGTCGTGCCTTCCTCACACCCGTCCTGGGACTACAGATACAGATTCATAGTGGCGATGATAAACAGAAGCAATGTCTGCTTTTTAAAAAAATTTCAGAAATAGTTAAAACTTGTTCATATTGAGGGGCTTCCCTGATAGCTCAGTTGGTAAAGAATCCACCTGCAATGCAGGAGATCCCAGTTTGATTCCTGGGTCAGGAAGATTGGCTGGAGAAGGGATAGGCTAACCACTCCAGTATTCTTGGGTTTCCCCAGTGTCAGCTGGTAAAGAATCTGCCTGCAATGTGGGAGACCTATGTTTGATCCCTGGGTTGGGAAGCTCCCCTGGAGAAGGGAAAAGCTACCCACTTCAGTATTCTGGCCTAAAGAATTCCATGGAATGTATAATCCATGGAGTTGCAAAGAGTCAGATATGACTGAGTGACTTTCACTTCATTTCACTTCACTTCATGTTGTTGAAAATACCCCATCTTTCTCAGAAACTGATTTTTCTCCTCATTGTCTACTTGGGGCCTCTTACCTTAGTCCTCCAAACTCTTCTGGCTGTGCAGGGACCCCTCTTAGCAGGAGTCACTGTTCAGTTGATAAATTGTGTCCAACTCTTCTCCACCCCATGGACTGCAGCACACCAGGCTTCCCAGTCCTTCGCTATCTCCCAGAGCTTCCTCAAACTCATGTCCATTGATTCAGTGATGCCATCCAACTATCTTATCTTCTGTTGCCCCCTTCTCCTCTTGCCCTCAATCTTTCCCAGGATCACGATCTTTTCCAATGAGTTTTCACATCAAGGGGCCCAAGTATTGGAGCTTCAGCATCAGTCCTTCCAATGAATATTCAGGGTTGATTTCCTTTAGGATTGACTGGTTTGACTTAGCAGGGGAGGAGGAATATTTGGTGGGCATCACACCAAAGTCCCTCCGCTTTGGGGTGAACTGCACAGGGACTGTTTGAGGTCGGCAGTGAGCTTATTCTTCTTGTTAGCCGAGGAAGAAATGGGAGGCCCAGGGTGATGACTATAAACCAGCAGACACATAACAAGGAGCAGAGCAGGTCCAGAGTGCCCTGAGGCGCTGTCTCTTTTGCAGCTTCTGCAGCCCATCTTGGCCCTGCCTCTCGGAGGAGGCAACATTGGACCCTTATGGGCAGAATCCCTACCCAGAGTTCCTGATGTGGTCTAGCCAGGTTTGGTCAAAGCTAGGGGATGTTGGGCATTTTGGGTTCACAGAACTATGGAGGAATGAAAAGACTGGGGTTCAATCCAGAGATGAAGCTTGGTGACTCAGAGGGTGCTCTGTCAGTGTCTCCTTTCCAACCACACCTTCCCTGTAGGGGCCAGTTCCCAGGCACACAGGAGGGCTGTCTGGATGCTCTAGCAGAAGGGACAGGCCGGATGAGATACCTCTATCCTCACACCCGACCTGGGGAAATAACTTGGGTTTCGGACCACCCGTAGGAGGTCGGCTCTGCTGTGACAGTGGAGCATTGCTCACTAGGTTAAACTTCCCAAAGCTTCTGCTGGTTGCCAACAGCTGGGGATGCATCTCTGCAGAACTGGGATTTCTGGAGGGGCTAGGGGCTTCCCTGGTGGCTCAGATGATAAAAAATCTGCCTGCAATGCCAGAGACCTGAGTTCGATCCCTGGGTCGGGGCAATCCCTTGAAGAAGTGGGAATGGCTACCCACTCCAGTATTCTTGCCTGGAGAATCCCGTGGACAGAGGAGCCTGGCGGGCTTTAGTCCATGGAGTTGCAGAGTTGGACACAACTGAGTGACTAACACACACACACACACACACAATCCACTATTATCACTATTTTGATGTTCAGGTTGTCCCAGATCTGGCCAGGACAGCCTCTGCAGGCCAACTCAGCCCCCTGGTCATGCAGCCCCACCATTCTGGAAGCATTCCTTTACCTTTTGACGTTTGTACCATCCCTGACTCCCTGATCTGAAATCAGCCACGTCTCCAGGGAGCCCTGATTTCTTTTACTGGGAATCAGAGATGTGGGTGCTGCATGTAACCACTACTCTTGGGAGCTTCTTTAGGCGCCCCCTTCCCCACCACAGACAGAGCTGGGGAGTGTAGGGAGTTTATATGTGCCTCTGTGTGTATGGGTGCATGCCTGTGCATGGGTGTGTGTGTGTGTGCATGTGCACATTTGCATTAGTTTTCATTTCTGTATCTGTGTCTCTGCATTGAAAACATGAGTTACACCAGCATCTGATTCCAGTCCCACAGCACGGCTTTCACTGAAATGTTCTCCCTTTCTGTGTTAGTAAACTCCTTCTTCACCCAGTGGTCCCAGGACACAGTATGTTCACGTGGTTCCTCCTCTCTCACTTCCAGAGACTCCCGCTGCCCTCAGGGTTGGGCCTTGGCTTGCTTTGTGGGGCCCCCTTCCTCTCCACGCCTGCTCTTAGGATGCAGACTCTGCCTGTCTGCCATCCATGCCCCAAATGCATGCTGTGCTTCTGTTCACACAAACACCCTGCCTTATGGTCCCCTGGTTCTTTTCCTGTCTCAAAAATGTCCATCTCTCCTAGGTCTCAGCCCACCTGTCATCTGTTTTCCCTGAAGTCCCATGAGTGGGCTCAGTGCCCCCTCATAATGCCACATACAGACATTTCCACCGTTGGGTAAAGGGGAGTCATTCATCACTGTAGTCCCTGTGATGCCAGGCACACAGGCTGCTCATCAGCGTTCTGGGATGGCCTATGGGAGTAGCCTCCATTCAGTTAGATGAGATCCTGGATGGGCCAACCTCACATCTTGTCTTAGAGTTGGACTCACTGCTGAGCTCATGTCCCCAGTCCAGTCTGGCTTCCCAGTCTGGGTTGGTGATACAGCCCCGAGGCCTGGTATTGGAGCTTTACCCTCAAAGTTTGGACCCAGGCCCCCTGAAGTCCATCTTGTACAGGAAGAACCTCCTTTGTTGTTGGGGACTCAATGCAGCCAGAATTCAGAAGCAGATGTCAGGCCAGCAAGAAGCAAGGAGGATTGTCACTTCACCACGGGCAGGCTAGGCTCGCAGCACAATAGTGGGGTGAATCTGGCAAGGCTGGAGTGGCTGGCTTGGTCCCTAGGCTGAGCTGGCCCCAAACCCTCATGCTTCGGCTTGCCTCAGAGGGGTGGTGTGGGAAGCTAGAGGGAAAAGGGACTGGAGAGGGGGCCAAGAGGCAAAGCGGGGAGTCCTGGCAGGTTTGTGTTTGCGAAGTTCACTTGGGCTCTGGTGTTCTGGACTTCAGTGGACTATCTGTGATCCCTGATTCTCACTGAGTTGTGATAGCCCACTGTGCTATCATCCATGAGGTGTGATTGCATGCATGTATTTATTATTAATAATAAAGTGTGGGAATTTTCTGAATGATGTATTTTTTAATTGAATCAGAGGAGATTCAGGTGTCCCTACGAAAACACCCGTTTGTCTTCCAACCTGGCAACCATGGGCCTAGGTGCACTGGTGCTCAGGACCATCATCACCAAGGGCCCCATAGAGTGTGCAGCCCTGTCCATGAGTTCAAGGAGCTTTATCATGTTGAAAGTTACCTGTTTGCTAGGATTGAGGTTCCTCCTTCTGGTTCCATGGGTGAGACTGGTGATAGATCTGGCTGATTCCTGGGAAAATGCTTGACTTGTGTGCCCTCAGACAGCAGAAGAGTGTGCTTCTAGCTGAGCCTGTAGGCACAGCTCTGGGCTCCGTCTTGTTCTCGATGGTGGGGACTCAAATCCGATACAGATGTGTGTTCTTAGGGATCCTGCAGTCATATGGGGGTGAAGGATGTGTATGAAGAAATAGAGCTGAGAGGTGTTTACAAAAACTAAAGTTTGACTCCTTTATAGAAAAAGTGAATAATGATGAATGAATCTAGAAAATAAATTAACAAATGAATGAATGACTATAGAGACAGATGAATATACTCTTATTTGAAGGATGAAGGTGAAATGAGAATGAATGGGTGGCTGCCAGGTGAGAAGCCAGAATGATGTGTTTCTGGGTTTTTTTTTTTGGTTTGTGGTTGAAAGTCAGAGAGCAGCTTTGCTATTCCACCCCCAGAAATGGAAAGATGGGTATTTGGTGCCAGAACCTGAGAGGTTAATGTCGGCCTTTGAATTGATGGCTGGAATTTGCACATGTGTTAACCATAAAGGCCCGGGGTCTAGCCCACCCAGACTGCTCTCCAAAGCTAAGACATTTGGAGTTGCAAGCGGAGTTGAAGATCTGAAGTCAGAGCGTTAGACCAACACAGGGCATCAGTGCTGCTGCATCCTGGGCTGGGCAAGAGGCAGGCTGAGCCACTGGAACACCCGGCGCTGCTATGCACATAGCGAGCCGGCAGGTCTGAGACCATCCAGCTCCCTGGGCCACGTGCTCCTCTGCATCGGCCTCTTCTACGGGACCCTGCAGAAGGGAGAAGGTGGCCTCAGCTGAACAAGTCCACTGTCAAGGGACCCCTTTCCAGGAATGTTTTCAGAGCTTCTCATGGTGGAGAGCTAAGAGCCACTGGTCCACGAGCCCTGCCCAAGACGACTCAGTCTTGTGGGGTCTGACAGGCAAAGGGCCATCTGTCTGTGGATCAGGCCCACCTTCCCCCTCTGGGCTGTGCTTCAGGCTAAGGGACCCTTCCCCTTTCCAGGTGTCTGGCTTCCTCTTCATGTGAGACCCTGTCCTCACCATCCCAGTCACCTTTATCTTCTTAAGATAAGTTAAAAACAGTTTTAAATTTCCTTCTAAAATCACGGACCCAGAGAGGGAACTCGGATGTGATTTGCTGGGAGCTGGATGGCTCTCTGGATAGTAAGGAGAGGGAAGGGTGCTGTGGATCCCAGACCCCAGGTGCAGAAGGCCCCATGGTCATTTCCTTTGTGCTTGCTGGAACCTCTACCTGCTTCTCATCCCACTTTGGCAAGGCTGCTCCTTGTTTTTCTTAGTTGAAGAGGCAAATTGGAAAGACAACCTTTCTGTATTAGAGTTTTCCTTCTTTCCACTCCAAAGCCACTGTTGGCTAGCAGTATAGATTACCGGTGATACTGACCATTACAGATGCAGGTTTACTGGACAGTATACAAGATTTAAAATCCCGAAAGCCAGAGAGCCTGACGCTTTTGATTTTAAGTCCCTGGGTCTGCATTCTTGGAGAGGTCTGAAATCCTAGTCAAGCTGTACTCCAGCCAAAGGCGGGGGTAATCCAGTGGGAGGGCCAAGGGCGTTGGAGGGCGATGGAGGGTTAGCCCCGCACCCCTGTCCTAGGAGGCGTTTCCTCGCCACTTTTTCTGGGTTTGGCTGAGAAACCTTTTTCCTCTTCTCCGGAGCTGCGGTCTGGGGCGGGGGGAAGGGAGCGCTAATTTGTGTCAGATGGAGGGGCGCCGGGGGGCCGTGCGCTCATTCGTCTGGCTTTTGTTCGCGGCATCTGACTCCTGACGACCGAGTGGACTTGGAATTGGCGACCGCTTCATTTCAGGGCTCCTGGGGTTGAACTTCTGGGACTCCCAGACACAGCGGCCCAGGAGGCATACCTGCCGGGCATCACCACCCGGGAGAGGTCCGCGCCTGCCTCGGCCTTCCTCGCCCGGCCCGGCCCTCGGCGGTGGCCCGGACGGCCATGCGGCTGCGCGCGCTGACCCCGGGGCCGCCTGGAGGGTGCGCGCGCGGGGCGCGGGCTCGCCGGCACCGGCGCCAGGTGAGTGGGCGTTCTGCGAGGGGGAGGGGCGCAGGGAACCGGGACCCCGGCGCGGCGGGAGCTGGGAGCTGGGACAGGATGGAAGCCCTGGGAGTGGAAGCACTTTTGGGTTGGTGCACGCCTGTGCTTGTGTGTGCCCGCGTACCCCGGTCTGCGCGCCAGTGTGCCCTTGCACTCTTGTCTGCGCGTGCCTGTTCGCGCTTTTGCCCTGGTCACTGCGCGTGCCCGTATGTCCACGAGTGCGCGCGTGTCCTTGTCTATGTACGCGTGTCTCGTGTGTGTTCGTCTGTGCGCGTGTTACTTGAGCAGGAAAGAACGAGCGAGGGAAAGCAGAGCTTTGCCTGGTGGGAGGCCGGCGCCCTGGTGAGCCCACGTGAAGTGGGAGACAGCTTTGCTCTTAATTTTCGAATCCAGCTCCGTCTTGAACACACTTCCCTGGACTCCTTTCCTGGAATGGAAGCAGGACATTGGCAGTTTCACGGACTCCCTTCTAGCGTGTGTTTCTTTGCCAAGGAAAAGGGTGCTGTAACTCTGGGTGTGTGAGGATGCTCTAGCGTTGTTGCAGAAGTGCAAGTTCCCCAGGGCCGTGTTACAGCGCTTGGTCCTGGGACTGTCTCCCATGGCGCTTGACTTAAGCTGAGTAGATGCACAGGCGGCTCCCTACTAGGTTCAGCAGTCCCCTCTCTGAGTCTAATAATTAGGCATTTATTGCATTCGTTTTACTGGAAACTTATGAAGGTTCTGAGGAGTGAGAAAGTTGTCAGAATGTCAGCCACTTGACATCACTTTGAATTGTACTCATTCTGATTTTTAGTTTAACGATCAAATGCTACTCCTGAGAAACTTGGGGACCGTGTGTGGAAGGCAGAGGATGTCCCTGTGCTCTGGGTCCTTTGGCTGGGTGTAGGCATCTCTGGGCAGGATCACTCCAGAGGTTTGGGGCTCGCTCTCTTCACGCAGGAAGTTGTGGTGTTTAACTTCAGAGTCAAGTTGCTTGGTGATTTTGCTGAGTGCATCAGCCCCCCTCGAATGCTACTGAAGGTTTCCTAGGTAGGAAAACACTCACCTAAATCCTCTCTCCTGAAAGGAAAAGAGGCTTGGATTGTGTTGGTTTAGGCTTTGTGGGGGTAACTGTTGCCACTGCAACATTAGCCGAGAGAACTGAGCCGAGAGGACTGTGAGGTTTTGCATTTTCGCAGAGCAGAGCAAAACGTTTCCCTGCTGCATGCCAGTGGAGCACTTCCTCGCTCAGTTTTTCAGAGATTTTTCTTTCTAAAAAGAGACCTCACCATCAAGACCAGCACTAATTACCCTGAACCCCTCAGGGAGTCCTTGTGGAACTGGCAGCCTTGCTCTCTACCCTTCCCACTGTCTGCTCCTAACAATTAAATGCAATTTAGATTCCTGAACTGAGCCTGCTAAATGCTTCAGCATTTCGGCCTCCCCTGTTCCCCGTGCACTCATTGGGCCCGCCTCTTTGGGAGAAATGAAAGCACAGTATCAGGTGAAAACAAAGGCAGCCTAATCCCGTCTAGGCTCACTTCACAATTGAGATGTTATGTACAGATGAAGCGTGAGCAGATGTTATTACACTATCTGAAATGAATTCCTCCACCATCCAGCCACTGAAATGGCTTCGGCCTCCACACAGCACCTCTGCTGTTTCCTTCCTCCAGGTTTCTAACTGTGGCCCAGCCGGCAGGAAAACCACAGGAACACAGTGCCTCTTTCTCCCTGGTTGTAATAAAGGTATTTGTAAGGAATAAAAACGTCACAGTATCCCCTGTTGGCTCACAGAATACAGCCAATTCATTCAGTTGACAAGTATTAATTGAGGGTACCAGGCACTGTGCAGGGCCTTGGAAGACAAATAGATAAGAGCCTGGTGTCCTGCCTGTAGGAAATTACACAAAAGAAACGGCTATAAACAAATAACTGAAATATAAGGGAGGAAAAGTGTGTGCCAGCTGGGGGATTATGATAGAGGCTGTGTGTGTCAGCTACTTGAATGTCTACTCCTGTGTGAGCATGAGGCCTGGGGGGAGACTGGATCTGAGCCCATATTCCTTATCCCTTGGCTACGGGGTCTTGAGCTTGCATCCTGTGCTCTCCATGTAGAACAGTGTTGATTATTTATAGTACAGAAGGGCCCTGCCAATGTCATGGACTTCATGATAGTAGCATCTTCATTCCTCTTTTGTAAGCACTGAGTTCAAGAGCCCTACTATCAAAAAGTATACGGTCTCTTGAAAAAAGCAGAAACAGGTAAACAAGTTTGGAATAGCAGTGCCTTGCCGTGGTGTATTAATCTATACACTATTTAGAAGTGTGTTATTTGATGTCCAGATACTTTAGGGGATTTTACTAAAATCTTTCTGTTTCTGATTCCTAATTTAATCCCATTGTGGTCAGAGAACATATTTAGTACAACTTGAATACTTTAAAATTTTCTTAGACTTGTCTACTAAATATTTCATATGCATTTGAAAAGAGTGTGTATTCTGCCGCAGTTAGGTCAAATGTTCTGTAATGTCAGGTCAAGATACTGATAGTATTGTTCAAAGCTTATGTATCCTTGCTTATTTTCTGCAATAATTATCCATTATTTCTAAAACTAATATTAATTATTGAGAAAGGCTATATTAGTTTGCTAGGACTGCCATAATGAAATAACACAGACTAGGTGTCATAAACAACAGCAGTTTATTTTTTTATAGTTCAGGAGGTTGGAAGTCCAAGATCAAGGTATTGACAAGCTTGGATTTTCCTAAGGCCTCCCTCTTGGCTTAGTTTGTGTGGCCACCTTCTCACCACGTCCTCACATGGACTTTCCTCTGCGTGCCAAGCTTCCCTAGTATCCCCTTTTCTTTATATAAGGACACCGGCCCTGTTGGATTAGGTTGCTACCCTTATGGCCTCATTTTACCTTGATTATCTCTTTGAAGGCCCTAACTTCAAACATAGTTACATTGGAGGTTAAAGCTTCAATATATGAATTTGGTGGGGACACAATTCAGTGTGGGGTAATGAAATTTCTGACTGTCTATGTTTGCCTATTTCTCATTGCAATTCTGTCAGTTTTCGTTTCATATATTTTGAGAATTTTGTTATTAAATGCGTAACTTTGTTATCTTCTCTTGATGTTTCTACCCTTTTATCATTTTGTAGTGCTTCTCTATGTCACTGGGGCTTCCCTGGCGGCTCAGATGGATATCATTGGGAGTATTCTTTAATCTGGAATCTACTTTGTTATTAATATAGTCATTTCAGCTTTTCTTTAACACTAACGTTGTATATTTTTCTATACTTTTTAAAAAAAATATAATTTGACAATCCCTGCCTTTTAATGAGATGTTTAAACTGTTTACATTAATGTGATTCCTAATATATTGAGGTTTAAATCTATCATCTTGCTGCTTGTTTTCCATTTCTCTTATGTGTTCTTTATTACTGCTTTTTCTCTTTTCTTGCCATTTTAACATAATTTTGTTTTCTCTTCTTTGTTGTATTTATTACCTACAACTCATTATTTTAGTTGTTGCTTTAGGTTTATGTTATAGATTTTTAGCTTGTCGCAGTCTGCCTTCAAGTGATAGTGCATTGCTTCGTGTATATTATGACAGCCTTACAGTGGTATCAGTTCAGTTCAGTTCAGTTCAGTCGCTCAGTTGTGTCCGACTCTTTGCGACCCCATGAATCGCAGCACGCCAGGCCTCCCTGTCCATCAGACTCACATCCATTGAGTCAGTGATGCCATCCAGCCATCTCATCCTCTGTCGTCCCCTTCTCCTCCGGCCCCCAATCCCTCTCAGCATCAGAGTCTTTTCCAATGAGTCAACTCTTTGCATGAGGTGCCCAAAGTACTGGAGTTTCAGCTTTAGCATCATTCCTTCCAAAGAAATCCCAGGGCTGATCTCCTTCAGAATGGACTGGTTGGATCTCCTTGCAGTCCAAGGGACTCTCAAGAGTCTTCTCCAACACCACAGTTCAAAAGCATCAATTCTTCGGTGCTCAGCTTTCTTCACGGTCCAACTCTCACATCCATATGTGACCACAGGAAAAGCCATAGCCTTGACTAGACAGACCCTTGTTGGCAAAGTAATGTCTGCTTTTGAATATGCTATCTAGGTTGGATATAACTTTCCTTCCAAGGAGTAAGCGTCTTTTAATTTCATACTACCTACCATTTCTCCTTTCCTGAGCTTTGTGCTGTTTTATCGTAAATTTTACTTCTACTTATGTTAAACCTCACAATGTATCATTATTAGTTTTTATTTAAAGAGTTAATTATCTTCTGATGAGTTTTAGGTAATAAGTAAAAGACCTTACATATTTGTCCATGTAATTAATCATTTCTAGCAGTCTTCATTCTTTTGTGTAAAGCTGTATTTTCATCTAATAGTATTTTCCTTTTGCTCAGACTATCTTTAACATGTCTTGTAGTATGTGTCAGTTGGTGATAAATCATTGCAGCTTTTGTATATTCTAGGAAGTTTATAATTCACTGTCATTTTTGAAGTGTGCTTTTGCTGGATTGGTCAGTTTTTTCTTAGTGTTTTATATTGCTACACCGTGTTTTCACTTGCTTTTTTTTGAATGAGAAATCTACTGTTATTTTAATGCTTAATCCCGTGAGTGTAATTTGTGCTCCCCTGCCTCCCTGGCTGCTTTTAAGATCTCTTTTTTTTCCAGTTGAAGTATAGTTGATTTAGAGTGTTGTGTTAGTTTCAGGTGTACAGCAAGTGATTAATTTAAATATATATATTTCTTTCTAGATTATTTTCCATTATAGGTTAATGTAAGATATTGAATATACTTCTATGTGCTGTGCAGTAAATCCTTGTTGCCTATCTGTTTTATTTATACTAGTTTGTTACTCCCTACTCCTAATTTATCCCTCCCTTTCCTCCATACTTCTTTGGTAATCATAAGTTTGTTTTCTGTATTTGTGAGTCTGTTGCAGTTTTGTTTAAGACTGTCTCTTTGTAACTGGGTTTGAGCAATTTGGTTTTCATGTGCCTTATGTAGTTTCTGTCACATTTTTTTGTGCTTGAGATTTTTTTGAGTTTCTTGGATCAATGGGTTTATAGTTCTCCTCATGTTTTGGAAAAGTTTCAGCCATTATCTCTTCAAACCTCCCTCCACCCACCCATTTTCTTTCAGGGGCTTATAAGCTGCTAAAAGTCCCACAGTTCACTGATACACTTTTTGTTTGTTATCTATCTGTTTATTTACATAGGTTGCCTTTTCTTTCTGTGCTTTATTTTGGTAAGTTTCCATGGTGATATCTTCAAATTCACTAATCTGTTCTATTGCAGTGTCTGATCTGTGAATAATTTTATCCAGTATTTTAATATTTAAATATTAAAATATTTAATATTTTAATATCTCAGTTATTTGCATTTGCTTCTGTAAATGTTTGTTTTGGATCTTTTCTTACCTACCTTTTTGAACAAATGGAATATAGTTATAATACTCTGTTAATATCCTGTGTGCTTATTCTAGTCAGTTCAGGGTCACTTTCAATTGACTGATTATTCTCATTATGGGTTATGTTTTCCTGTTGCTTTGCATGCCTGATAATTTTTAAAAAAGTGTTTATTTGTTTTTATTCAGCTGCACCAGGTCCTAGGTGTGGTGTTGGGATCCTTAGTTGTGGTGTTGAGATCCTTAGTTGCAGCATGTGGGATCTAGTTCTCTGACCAGGGGTCCAACCAGGGCCCCCTGCGCTAGGAGCATGGAGTCATAGCTGCTGAACCACTAGGGAATTCCCATGCCGGATAATTTTTGATTGGGTACCAGGCATGGTGAATTTTACCTTGCTGGGTGTTGGGTATTTTTTTATTTCTACAGATATTCTTGAGCTTTGTTCTGAAATGCAGTTAAATTACTTGGAGAGACTTTGAGGCAAGATCCTCCTGTTTTCTATGCAATATTCTCTGAATCTTGGGTTTTCCTGGTCTGGCGGTGGGAAGAAGGACTGTTTTCGGCTCTGTGTGAGCACTGTTTCCTTAAATGGGGGTTCTTTCCCCAGCCTTGAGTATCTTCCTCAAACAGCTGTGTGTACACACATGCTCTCTGGTACTGTGCTGAATGCTTCCGAGGGCCCTTCTGAAGATCTTAAGAGTTCTTTGCAGCTCTCTCTTCTCCAGTGCTCTCCTTAGTGAACTCTTTCTTGCTGGCTTACTCAGCTTGAATTCTTAACTCCTTTCCTTCAACCCATGTGGTATACTGGTTCGCCCTTCCCTCTCTGCATCCTGAAATCTTTCTCCATGTAGGAATTTGGAGACATCGTAGAGCTCACCTCATTTTTTCCTGCCTCTGAGGAACTAGATAGGTTCATTTGCCTTTTCATCAGTCACTGTGTGCTCATATCTGACTTCTTCATTCAGCCTGATAATGCTTTTGATGTTCACCCATGATGTTGCATGTATTAGTAGCTTACTCTTGTGTATACCCAAGCAAATATTTGGATATATGATATGTATCCATTTTATGAATATACCATGGTTTGTTTGTCCAGGTTCCTTGTGATGGACATCTGGGTTACTTCCTGTTAGGGGCACTTTTTAAAAAGGTAGCTCTGATCATTCTCACACATGTCTTTGCAGACATATTTTTTAAGTGTCTATAGAAGTGGAATTCGGAGAAGGCAATGGCAACCCACTCCAGTACTCTTGCCTGGAAAATCCCATGGATGGAGGAGCCTCGTAGGCTGCTGTCTATGGGGTAGCACAGAGTCGGACACGATTGAAGCGACTCAGCAGCAGCAGCGGCATCAGCAGCAGCAGGAGTGGAATTGCTGAGTCGTAAGATTGGTGTAGATTTAAAAATATGTGTTAAGAAATTGTCAAGCTGCTTTCCAAAGTAGCTGTACCATTTGTCTCCATTCTCGGTAACACTTCTTCTTCTCAATGAATTTTAGCTATTCTGGTGTGAGTAATGGCCTCTGAGAGTCCATGCGGATATCGGTTATGTTAGAATGCTCTGTCGCATATCAGAAAATGGGAATATGATTGGTGTTTAGTTTCAAAGGCAAATTGAATTTTTATAAGATCCTCAGCCATGGCTGTGAGCCTTGCTTGACACTACAAACATGGAAATGGTGGCTAAGTGGTCCCTCTCCTTGCCGTGCCTGTGTGTGTAATGGATTCGATGCTGTACCAGGTTTAAAGAGGAACCGCCTGTCCTGTCACCGTGGTCTGATGACAGCTTCTCCACCAGTACCTGAGTTCAGAGAGGCTAAGGGGCCAGGAAGGCCAGTGAGTTAGTGTCCTCTGCTATAATCATGCTGTTTGCTGATTGTGTCTTCCCTAGAAAAAAGCATTAAGACTCTAGGCATGCACATGGATTCTTTTGTCACAGAAGTGGTGGCTGTAAGCCTGCAGTCTGGAAGCTGATACACTATCGCATAAGCCCTTCACCCAGGGGATTATGAGGTAGGCGCATGTGGGTCATCACTAGGGCTCTGGCACTAAGCGTGCCAATGGGGTATCCCAGGCTCCCGGGATCCCAGCCTTGGCAAGGTGCTGTCTTGTTCTGCTCTGTTTGCCTGGTCAAGTTCCTGTTTCAGCTCTTCACCAACTCGGCTGGATTTATTATCTCTTGAAAGGGAAAAGGAAGAGCAAACGGACTATCAATGGAAGCGCTGACACTCTCTCCCTTTCCTTTTTCAGCCAGAAGAAGTAACTGCGAGTCTGCACAGTTCTAAGAACAAGGCCTTTAAAAAAGCCAGAGTCTGTGGGGTTTGCAAACAGATTATTGAAGGTCGAGGGATTTCATGCCGAGGTGAGTCCACGTTGATCCTTCTCATGCCGATTAAACTGAAGCAAAGCAAACAAACAAAAACCCAAAATGAAACCTTCTTTCGGGAGTTTCCAAAGTTAAATCATGGAATTCCCCATCTTAACCTGAGTTTCCCCTTACCCTCACTGGACTGGGATGGAACGTATTTACACAGATATATGCTCATGAGAAATTTTTCCAGAAAGAGCAAAGTTAGTCTTAGGAGGGGGGCAGCCGTGAGTGTCTCATGACTTATTTTCCTTCTGTCCTGTAGTGTCAGTAGCTTGAGTCATCCCCTTTTGTTTTCTGGTCTCTTACCAGAGTTTACAAATGAAATTTTTCTGTTCTTTTGAGTGATGGTTCATTGCGTTACTGTCCTTTTAGCCTGTTGTCAGGCATTGCGCCCATCCATAAACAGAGCCACCAGCTTCAGTATTTGGTGTTTAAACCCCAGGTAATCAATCCAACTTGCTATTTTTTTGTGTTTTCATGGTAGTAAATCTGTATAACGGACATGTGAGGAGGATTTCTATTGTTTCCCTTGAACCCTGTAATCGTGGTTCTGTGTCACAGAGTGGAGGCAGGTGGGGTTACCTGGGAGAAGGCTTTGGGCTGCTCTGGGCTTGTTATCACTGATGGGTTTGGGATTTTCTCTGTAGAATAGTTCCAGGGTTGCCTCTAGGCTCCCCATCCTCCCAGTGGACTCCCTGGCACATGGTCCCTGAGGGCTGCTTTGGGGTTAGGCGGCCTCAAGGAAAGATGCATGATGGCCAAACTGCAGTGGAACCTTAGAGGGGGCGGGAGGCAGGTGTGTCCCCTCCTCTGAAGCGCCCCTCCACTGTCAGCGCTGACGGTGCCTTGGAGCCAGCTCCCGCCTCTCCTTCCCCCGCTGCGGCCTCCTGGAGGTGCCACAAGTGCCCTCCCTCCCTCATCCCACACGGGTCTCTGTTTCAAAGTTCTGAGAAGCACCTGCTTCTCAGAGTGCATGGCGTTCTCACCTTGTCCTTGTATGCAGCCTGTCTCACAGGGCCTGAAGGTTCCTCTCCACCTAGAAAGGGTTAGCCAGGCCCTGGGGGCTGAGGCGTCACCTGTGGGGGTGCACGTGGGGCATGGATCCAGCACCAGGCCTCTCGGCACAGGCCCTCTCCCCACATCAGCAGGCCTGCATGGGTGTGCACGTACACACGCACACACATGCATGCACACGCACACACATGCACGCACAGACACACACACACACATGCTCACAGGAGCATACACACACACATGGAGATGCAGAGAAGGGCGTGGCCAAGACAGGGCTGGGCCAGGAGCACAGGCTGGTGCTCTGAGTCTGTTAACATCAAAGTCTCCTCTCTGAGTCCCTGATGTGGGTTGCAACATTGTTCTCTGGATGGCTGGTGCAGGGCCTGACTGGGATGGGTGTGAGGTGCTGAGCTCACTTTCTGGCACTTCGCTTTGCAGCTGCTGTGATAATGATTTTTCCTCGATGACCCCACGTGAATGTGCCGGGGTGATTCCCACGTGGCTGACACGGGGGACCTTAGCTGGCTGCTGCCCACATGTGCAGGTTATGAACACAGACCAAGCTGGTTTAGCTCCGTAGGCCCAAGGGCTCTGTCTCCCACAAACAGTTAATGATGGCCTGGTGGTGACAAACAGATTGGCTCTTGGGAGAGTCAGTTTCCTTCTCATCTCTGTACAGCTGAGGCCTGAGTTGACTAAGGGGCTATCCCAAACATCCTTTTAAAACTCTCAGTACTTCTGCCTGAATGACCTATAAGATACAGTTATTCTATTCAAAGTAAATGGAAGCAATGAGATCTGACCAGACTGGAGACAGCGGTGCCCAGCAGCTAGGCTTTCCCATCAGGCCAGAGCTCCTCAAGGATGCTGACAGTCCCCAGTACCGTCCAGGGCTTGGCATGAGAGCACATTCCAGGCTCATGCCTCCTTCCCTGTCCTGCAGCTTCCCAGGCTTGTAGGGGCCAGGAGGGGCCCAGAATATTCTTTGTTTCTGAATGATCTGTCTTATGGCATTTGGTGCCTGTGATATGTGAGATGTCAAGGAGGACTAAGAGGCCTGGCGGAGTGGTGTGGGTGGCATGTGGTTGTGTGTGCGTGTGGCTATGCGTGCACGTGGTTGTGCGTGCATGTGGTTGTGCACCCTCTAGAATTCTATGGGGGAGGCAGTGAGATCTCAGGATACCACTGGGTGCGGCATTGCCCAAGGCCAACTCGGCCCCGAGGACCCTGTGCAGGACCAACACAAAAGGATGGGAGGGCAGAAGGGTGGCAACAGGCTGGCCTTGTGCAGTGCTAACTCGTGATCTGTCTGGCTTATGCTTCTCTGGTCTAAGAATCACTGTGGTTCTGTTTTATCTCATAGTCTGCTAAGTCGCTTCAGTTGTGTCCGATTCTGTGCGACCCCATAGATGGCAGCCCACCAGGCTACCCCATCCCTGGGATTCTCCAGGCAAGAACACTGGAGTGGGTTGCCATTTCCTTCTCCAATGCATGAAAGTGAAGTCGCTCAGTCGTATCTGACTCATAGCGACCCCATGGACTACAGCCCACCAGGCTCCTCCATCCATGGGATTTGCCAGGCAAGAGTACTGGAGTGGGGTGCCATTGCCTTCTCCAATCTCATAGTCTAGCCCTGTGGAAATCACTTTTTGGACCCATCTAGTTCTTTTTTTCTTGAAGAAAGTCCTTCACTAGCGACTGTCCCATAGGTGCCCTCTGCCTCAGGGGGTTCATCTCCATGTGTCATTTCCCCGTAGGAACACTGCTATTGTGTTCTCGTGTGGGGAAACCAGGGCACACACTGTCACCCCACCACTTGGCTGGGATGCTTTGCCTGGTTTGGAGGCAGTAAGAAGAGGTCTGGGGCTGGGCACAGGTCCTGGAGCCGCTCTGCACTCATGCTCCCCTTCCCTGTGTGCACACCCCAGCAGACATGCCACAGTCCCCATTCTCACCTGGCCTCCTTGTTTTGTCTTAAGGCCACACTCCTCTGTTCTGAGCCCTCCAGCTGAGGGAAGTGTATGGACTCTCCCTGAGAGGCCCTGGATCCATCCCTCGTGGCCAGGTGGTGGCACTTGTCACCCTGAAGCACGTGGCCAGGAGCAGTGAGCTGGCAGAGGCCACCTTGGTGGCATGTACAGCTCAAGGAAGCCACATTCTTGGCCAAAGGAATCAGCTACCTGGCTATGGGCACTGGAGGCTGTGCTATTGGGAGAAGTAAATAGGAGCAGGTCCTCCTGAAGGCACGGGTGGCATGGAAGGAGGCCACAGTGACAGGTGCCCATGGAGGCATCATGCCCTATTTCTGGGTCTAGCACGGGGTATGTTCATAATGTGGTGAATGTCAGCCCTCAGGCATTGAGGGGCTGGGGACTCACCTGTATCATTGTTCGTGAGGTATCTACTGACTTCTCTCCAGAAAAAGGTGTTTTAGAAACTCCCTCATATGGCGGGGACGGGCTTCCCAGGTGGAGCTAGTGGTAAAGAACCTGCCTGCCAATGCAGGAGACATAAGAGACACACATTCAGTTCCTGGGTCAGGAATATCCCCTGGAAGAGGGCATGGCAACCCACTCCAGTATTCTTTCCGGGAGAATCCCATGGACAGAGGAGCCTGGCGGGGCTACAGTCCATAGTGTCACAAAGAATCAGATACAGCTGAAGCAACTTGGCACTGGCACTGGCATATGGTGGACTGTAAACACCGATGAGACTACTTAATAGGTTATCATATGTATGTACCTAACTGTAAAAATTGTGTCGATAAACAATAGCTATTCTTTTTTGACAAGGAAAGGACTCTATGTGCCAGGAGTCTTTTAGACATTATCTTCTTAAATTAAATTGATGTGTGTGGGAGATCCAAGAATTGTGATTGTGACAGTCTCCTTCTCAAAAATGCCATCATCAGCGACATAGCCCCTGACACTGTCAAGGGACAAAAGGCCTATGGCGGGGCCCATAGGGATAGAAATGTGAGAGCTGGGTGTTTATGTGTGTTGTTGCTGTGTGGCCATCTTCTTAGCTGTGCTTTTTGTCTGCATCCGAAGGCTGGGCTTTTTTCCCTTCTGCACTGCATCCCTCTGGATGGGCAGGGGCAAGATGTGGGGGTACCGCTGGGTTGGGAGCCTGGCACAGTCACAACGAGTGTAGACAGGGCCTGGCAGGGTCAGTGGTTGGCTCCTGCAGAAGAAGTTGTGGCCCTGGACAGGCGCCTTTCCTGGCCTTCAACTTGCAACCTTTACAATTTGCCTGTTGAGTCGTTAATCTCTAGGATCTCTTCCTTTTGTCAGTAAGCTATATAGATATCATAAAAATCTCAGACAATTTAGTAGTTTTCCCTCCTAATAATTTAGATGTATGTTGTATACATTTGCACATTGAGCCACTGTGTATGTGCTGCCTGCAGACATTACATGGCTTCTCTCAGTGATCATGCGCAAGTTGTGTGAGGTCTTACTGGAAGGGCCCTTCCTTTGACTTGTTTCTGGAACAGTAGGGAAGCATGGACCCTGGAGACAGGCTGCTTGGATTCCTGCCCTGCCTCTCTGTGCTTGAGTTTTGTTTTAGAGTCATTGTGAGGAACAGAGTAAAGGCACGAGGAACGCAGAGAACACCGATTGGCTCCAGGAAGTGTCTGGTAGTGTTAGGTGTTATTCCTGTTGGTTATGGTGTCACATGCTGATGGTGGTGATGATGGAGAAGGGTTAGGTGTGTACTCTGTGACTTTGGCTAATATTTTTACTATTCTTTTTCTAGCTTGTTCTTGATTTCAAGTCACTTATTTTCACATTTTAGCCTGTTTGCCACAGATTATTTTTATGTGGCTCACTTAGAAGAAAAATTTCATTTTTAAGAAGCTATTGTTTGTACATAGAGGCTCTTTAACCCCTGTTTCTCAAACTGTAACTACAGGCAAAGCCACACAGATGGCTGGTGTGCGATGGGGTTAAGCGTCTGGTTGTGGTTTGCCTCCTGCTGCTCAGAAACCCACAGAAGCGGTTCCTACTCTGCCCTCCCCACCTGCCAGGGCTTTGAACAGGTAGCCTGTTCTCACGGCTCCACTGAGGTCTCTTGGGTGGGTTAAGTGGCCAAGCTTCCACTGAAAATCCTTCTACAAGTCCACACTTGAGGGCACTGGCGTGGTTGATCATGATGTTCTAGTCCTGAGTGGGTAAGTCTTTTCCTGGGTGTTGAAAGTTGTAAGTTCTGCAGAACTTGGCCTCATGGAGGAGATGGATTCAGAGAGAATGCAGTGTCAGATCAGACAGAAGTGATGGCATTGGGAGAGATGGTTTGCCTGAATTTAATAATGAAATAGGAGAGAACAGACTGGAATGGAAAAAAAAAAAAGGAAATGCTGCAAGAGACAACTGTAGGGAGGAACCTGAACGAAATGAAGGTTGGGAAAGAGAGCAAAAAAGAAGACAGAGGGAAAATGGGATGGAGGGGGGCTTTGTAAGGAATATTTGATAATGACTTTTCCCCTTTGGTTAACTGAACACATATTAACTGCCTGCTGGAATAAAAATATGAGAAAGCTGTGACCTGTTTGTGAGGAGCTCAGAGTCTGAGGGGGGAGTCCTGTCAGTGGGGAGCTCAGAGTCTGAGCGGGGAATCCTGTCAGTAGGAAGCTTACAGTCTGGGGAGGGGGGTAGTTCTGTCCCTGTGTGTGAGACTATCACAGTCTACAGTATGCTAGGGGATTACAGACAAAGCTTAGGGCTGGATAGGCTGATCAGCATGTCAGCACTTGCTTTGTGCCAGGTGCTGAATTAGAACCCCAGGACATGGTGTCAGGACCATCAAGGCAAGACAAAGGAGCAGGTGACCAAGCAGTGAATGTGGCGTTGGGCCCTCTGCTGTGAGCATCTGGTCACCCGTCTCATGTAGCTGGTGACTGTGGGTGTGGTTAAACTGGGGCAGAGGTTGAGGGCAGGTTGGGTGAGCTTGAGGGCAGAGGCAGAGAAGCAGAGGTGAGACCCAGGGCTTGTCTCTCTCTGGGTAAATATGTGTACAGTGTTGTATGACAAGCCTAAAACAGTGGCCTGGATTTCCAAGGCTCCTGGAGACTTCGGGAGAGTAGCAGTTCCAAGACCACAAGGAACAATGTGGGGCCTTTCAGAGCCAGACACTCTGGACAGTTGCTGCTGCTGTTAAGAGTGGATTCCTGCCTGGGACTTTGGAAACCTGTTTGACCAAGGAATGCGGTGCAGGCCCCAGGCTTGTGGAGGTGAGGATTCCATGTGTCATAAATTCCTAGAAACTTGTGAGACACGCACTGGCCACATACCCCTTCGCCGGTGGAGAAAGACCCCTAATGGGAACTGCTGAGGGAGCCTTTGGGAGCTGACCGTGGACCTTGGCCTTGAACTTAACTCAGTCTTTCACTTGATGCTTCTCTGCTTTTCATTTTTGCAAGTCAGTGGATGAAAAGTGGTGTCATGCTCTATTATGTTTTTTACATTCCTCTGGTTATCACTGAGACTGAGCATCTAAAAAGATAGTGAAAAGATGTCTGTTATGTATTATTTATTCATTTTTGGCTGTATTGGATTTTCATTCCTGTGCATGGGCTTTCTCTCGTTGTGGTGAGCAGGGGCTCCTCTCTAGTTGCAGTGCATGAGTTTCTCGTCGTGGTGGCTTCTCTTGTGGCAGAGCGTGGGCTTTAGGGCATGGGGGCTCAGTAGCTGCAGCACGTGAGCTCAGCAGTCGCGGTGCGTGGGGCCTAGAACACAAGCTCAGTGGTTGTGGCACACAGGCTTAATTGCCCCACGGCCTGTGAGATCTTAGTTCCTGGACCAGGGATCAAACCTGCATCCTTCTCACTGACAGACAGATTCTTTTATTTATTCTTGGCTACACTGGGTCTTTGTTGCTTTGCACAGGCTTTCTCTAGTTGTGGCAGGTGACGGCTCCTCTTTGTTGTGGACTGCAGGCTTCTGTTGTGGTGGAGAACAGGCTTGAGGTGTGTGGGCTTCCGCAGCTGCAGCATGTGGGCTCAGTAGGTGAGGCTCCTGGGCCTTAGAGCACAAACTCAATAGTTGCTTAGTTGCTCCCTGGCGTGTGAAATCTTCCCAGACCAGGGATTGAACCCATGTCCCCTGCATTGGCAGGTGGATTCCTATCCACTGCGTCACCAGAGAGGTCCCTGTAATGTTCTACTTAGTAAACTGGCCTTTCAAATCCTTGGCTCATTTAAAAAATTAGATTATTTTTTCTTCCTGATTTCTAAGAAATCATAGTATTGATATTATAATGTTAATGTTTCTATCCTTAAATTAGATAGGATTTAGGCCAATTTTTAATGGATTTTGACCTACAGAAACGTCAGTTCCTTACCATTCCAACTTACATGTTGCAAACATTGTGAGCAGTTGCTTGACTAATTTTGCTCATGGAGTGGTTGTCATGTGAAAGGTTTAAGGTTTGGCTAGTTCAGATTTACCCACCATTTCATTTCATTTCATTTCTGTTTTGTTTCTGTTTAAGAATGCTTTCCCTTCTCTGGGGTCTTAATGATGTTCTACAATACTTTATTCTAATATTCATTTCTGCTTTTCCAATTCTGTTCCAATTTCATGGTTGATTCATCTGGAATTCATGTTATTTAGGTTATTTCTCATGAGTGAGCTGGTTTTCCCAGCATGTTTAGTTGTGTGGCTCATCCTTTTGTAAGTGAATATGACAGTGTTTCTCCCCTATGCCGAATTCCCACATGTGGACCTGTCCATTGCACATGTCTGATTTTATAGAGTTTAGAACCAGCCTGCCAGTGCAGGAAGCATAAGAGACCCAGGTTTAATCTCTGGGTTGGGAAGATCCCCTGGAGTAGGGAATGGCAACCTACTCCAGTATTCTTGCCTTGGAAAATTCCATGGATAGAGGAACCTGACGGGCTATAGTCCCTAGGTAGCAAAGAGTCGCACATGACTGAGCACATATGAGCAACATTATAAGCATTGTCACAGGTTAGCTTTTTAGAAGTCATGATTTCTCAGTAGCCATTCTGAATGTCATTTGTGGATATAAATATTTTTTCTTCTTTATTGCTTCAGTAACTTCTTTTTCCATGGCAGAAAGGGGTCTTTGATATCACTTTTATTCCTCATTACATGCCACGAGAAGAATAGTATTACTTTATGCACATAAATTGAGTGCACGTTATGTGTGATTTAGTTGGCTGGATCCCCCTAGCTGCTTCTGCAATCAGTCTGTTTCAGCATGGTATCAGTTAAGGTTCTTCAGCAAAACAGAACCAATAGGATGTATATAGAGAAAGAAATTTACTGCAAATAATTGGTTCATACGGTATGGAGGCTAAGTCTTGTCTGTAGTTGGCAAGCTGTGATCCAGAAGAGCCAGTGTGTAGTTCTTGTCTGAGTTCTAATCAGCAGCAAGAGATGACCGATGTGCCAGCTTACTTCACCATTTATTCTTTTCAAGCCCTCAGTGAATTGGATGAAGCCCACCACACTGGAGAGGACAATCTGCTTCACTCAGTCTACAGTTTCAAATATTTTTCTCATTCAGAAATACCCTCCCAGACACACCCAGAATACTGTTTAACCAAATATCTGGGCATCTTGTGGCTCAGTGAACTTGACACATAAAATTAACCATCCCAAATATGTTGTTTTGGTTGCAGTCGTTGAAGAAAATCTAGCTCTATAAGATACATATTTGGAAAGGAAAGCATATTCTTTTTTGATATTACACCAAAACTCAAATGATAGTTTCTCAGTTTCCAAAGAAGACATAAAAGTGGCCAGTAGATGCATGCAGAGGTGCTCAGCATCACTAATCCTGTTGTTGTTGTTGTTCAGCTGCTCAGTTGTGTCTGACTATTTGCGACCCCGTGGACTGCAGCACGCCAGGCTTCCCTGTTCTTCACTATCTCCTGGAGTTTGCTCAAACTCATACCCATTGAGTCAATGATGCCATCCACTTATCTCATCTTCTCTCGCCCCCTTCTCTTGAGGGAAATGCAAATCAAAACTACAGTGAGATACGACCTCACACCTGTCAGAATGGCTGTCATCAAAAACACAAGGGAAAACATGCTTTGGTTAGGGTAGAATAAAAAGGAGAACACTTGTACACTGTTGATGGGAATATAAATTGGTTCAGCTATCATGGAAAACAGTATGTAATTTCCTCAAAAAGTGAAAAATAGAGTTATCATATGATCCAGCAGTTCCACTTTTGGGTATATAGTGAAAGGAAACAAAATCAGTATCTTCAATAGATGCCACGTTGGTTGCAGTGTTATTTACAATAGCCAAGACATGGAAACAGCCCAAGGGTCCATCAATGGTTGACTGAATAAAGAAAAGGTGATAAAACATTATTCAGGCAGAAAAAAGAAGGAAATCCTGCCATTCACCATCATGAAACAGCAGTGTGCTAAGTCAAACAGAGAAAGATAAATACTGCATGGTATCACTTATATATGGAAACTGAAATCTGAATCTGAGGGACCAATTGTGGTGCTTGGCTGTTGGGTGGAAAGTTCATAATACTTGGGTTACCGGCTTACATCCCAGGAACAGTGGGTCCACCTCTCAGGATCCTCGCCTTAGGACTCTGGTGGTTTATGCAATTCAGTCTGATTAGTTAACCTTTGTGAATGTGATGGTTTGCCCTGTAATGGCCTAAGGCTCTTGTCAAAGCCCAGTGCGCCATCCACCGTGACTATTTCATACCACTGTCGTGGTTCCACACACCAGAGTTCCTTTTTGGGTTGAATCGGTTTGTTGATCTGCTGCATAACCAGTTACTCCCAAAGTTAGTGACTTACTGTGGCAGTAGCTTCTGTTCTCACCATTTCTGTGGATCAGGAATTTGGGAGTCACGT
Organism: Bos grunniens; assembly: GCF_055505025.1. NCBI lineage: Eukaryota > Metazoa > Chordata > Mammalia > Artiodactyla > Bovidae > Bos > Bos grunniens. The sequence goes on along the minus strand of NC_141168.1, from coordinate 45,415,845 downwards.
GGCCGGGCAATGCTGGCTCAGCGTCTCTTAGGAGGCTGCATCATCTGAAGGCTCTCCTGGGGCTGGAGGACCTGCTTCCCAGGTGGCTTCCCAGCTGGCTGCTGGCGGCAGACCTCAATTCCTTCCCATGGGCCTCCTCCCCAGGGCTGTCTCAGTGCCTCACACGTGGGCAGGGTTCCTCTCAGAGTAGGGGTCCAGGAGCCCAGAGCAGAAGTCACTCGCCACACCCTCCACCGTCCTGCCTTGTCACACGACCTGCTGTCACTGTGTGAGGGGACGCACGGGGACACGGGCTCCAGGAGGAGCCCTGAGGCCATCTCAGGGGCTGGCTGCCACAGGAGGCTGTGCCTGTGTCCTGGCTGCTGAGTGGTCCGGCCCGCCCCATTCAGTGTGTGCAGATAGAGCTTCCTCTGGAGCCGGGGAAGTCTTCACTGCATTTCCGCTAATTCTCATCTTCCCTAAAGGCCAGAGGGCCCCTCAACTGCCTTCGTCTCTATCTCTGTTCTTCCTGCTGGCCTCTGCCCCTGGCTGTCCTTCTGTCTAAGATTTTAATCTGGTGTGAAAGCCCCTTTATTCCAATGGCTAGCCTATCTTGATTAGAAAATCACTCATCACCTTTTCTGGGTGGACCCATTAGAAGATGTAGAATAAATATTTGTCTTTGTGAATAATTTCACAAACTTTGGATGCATAGAAAGAGCTCAAAAACTAGATCTTGCAAAGATAATACCCCTGGCTGTTCCCTGCTGGAGTTCCAGGGATCTCCAGCCACGGGCTCTTTTTCTTTATTAGTTTGCTTCACCCTCATTCAGTCCGAGGTGGGCTGTGAGTTAGGGCTTTCAGAAAACATAGAGGATGAAAAGTTTGGGCCCTGAAGTGCTGACCGCAATTTGGGACCTATCTCCTGACCTCAGGCCTTGTTCTTCCAGGACCCCACACTTCTATACACTGATGCTGTGCTTTGCAGTTTCAAAGCAGGGTCCCTTGGATGATGGCATTTTGGCATCACCATAACCCTGGAAGAGGAAAGAGGCCTGGTTCCACCTAGGGCAGCCCAGCCAGGCTGGGCCAGAAAGCCCCCAGGTCCTGTGCCCCCAAGCCTAGATCCCTGTCCCCTATCCCACAATCACCCCCTGGGTTTATCGGATAGATGCCTGCTTGGAGCCCACAGGGGTGCCTGTACTGCACTTACTTGGTGCAGTTGCTTCATTCCGCACTGTCTCCCCGTCCTTCTGTGTCTGCATGGGAACATCGGCAGACAGGCCCCAGTGCCCCGAGCTGCTTTGGTGGGGGGAGGCTTTCATGTCGTGTAGGCACAGCTGCAGACCACGGAGGGCGGGCCTGTGAAATCCGCATTGGTTCCAGCTCTCTCTGCATTGTTGGGGCCTCCGAACCAGCACATGCCTCTCTCAGTCCTCACAATGGCCTGGGTTGAAGGATCCCCTGCAGGAATTTAGATGTGGATTTGTTCTGACAGTCAGTTCTTAGGTCATCCGGAAGTGGAAGAACCGTGGAAGGCAAATGTCCAATTTCTCACTAATTTAAAGGCGCCAGTCCTGAGTCTTCTGGGGCATTTTCAAGTTTCTCTCCTTTCTTCAGGGAGAAGCTGTAATTTCCAGGCAAACACTGATACTTTCTACTGCTCAGCTTTGCTGCCTTTCTCCTCCCAAGGTGCTGATCTGGTGGCCTGAACCCCTGGAAGAGCCAGAGTGTTCGTAACTCCTCTCCAGAGTTCCCTGCGCCATCTGGGCCACTGCTGACACTGCAGAGGTGGCTGGGTTCCTGGACACCATGTCCATCCACCCCACGCTCTGTTGAACTCAGTGTTGTGTCCTAAGCGAAAAACAACCTCCCTCTGTCTGGACTTTCTCAAGAATTTACAGATGGAAATGTAAAAAGTATGGAGAGACTGCTCAATACACCTTCTTTTTCCTTCTCTTGCAGCCTGCAAGTATTCCTGTCACAAGAAATGTGAAGCCAAGGTAAGTGTTACATCGCTCTCCCGTGGGGCTTCTGGAGCCGAATTGGCCTGTGTTGAATGATGTGTATGGGAGGAGACTGCATTGGATCGTAGCCACAGAAATGAAATTCTTTAAGAAATGGCTGCTAGATGCTTTCTGATAGGGTGTATAGTTTTCATCTCAAGAAAAAACTGAGGAGCTATGAAATCCATGTTTTTAATTATAGAAAAATAACTCTTAAGAATTTGGTTTCAGAAAAGAATTTGGTAATTTTGTCCTGGCCATGTCACAACCCTTTCTCCACATCACATGATCCCTGCTTTCTAATCACATTGACGTGCTGCTGTTGTAGGGTAGGGAGGGGCTGGGTAGGGTCTGGGGCCCATGGCTGGCCTTGGGGATTTTTCTGGTTTCATTTTTGAATGTAGTTCATACGTGGGATTTGGAGGGCTTCCCAGGTGGTGCTAGTGGTAAAGAACCTGCCTGCCAATGCAGGAGATGTAAGAGATGTGGGTTCGATTCCTGGGTTGGGAAGATCCGTGGAGGACAAACGGACAACCACTCCAGTATTCTTGCCTGGAGAGTCCCATGGACAGAGGAGTCTGGTAGGCTGCAGTCCATGGGGTTGCAAAGAGTTGGACATGACTGAAGCGACTTAGCATGCACATACATGGATGGGTTGGGATTTTCAGGCAGTCATGGAAGTATGGAAACCCTGAATCAGGGAAGTTGTCCTATATTTGTGCATTCCCTGGAAGGGTTAAATTGCTGGGTGGCCCTACGAAACACTTGAGGTCTGGGGTGCTGGGTTGGGTGCAGAGATTTAATTAGTGGGGAATGAGGAGGCCTGGAGGAGAAGTCAATGGCAACCCACTCCAATACTCTTGCCTGGAAAATCACATGGATGGAGGAGCCTGGTAGGCTGCAGTCCATAGGGTCGCTAAGAGTTGGGCACAACTGAGCGACTTCACTTTCACTTTTCACTTTCATGCATTGGAGAAGGAAATGGCAACCCACTCCAGTATCCTTGCCTGGAGAATCCCAGGGACAGAGGAACCTAGTGGGCTGCCGTCTATGGGGTTGCATAGAGTTGGACGCGACTGAAGCGACTTAGCAGCAGCAGCAGCAGGAGGCCTGGAAATGGCATATGGAAGCTGCAGGCACCCCTAGATAAAGCCCTGGTTTTCCACGTGGGTCCCGGTGTCTGCATCTCTCATACATTCCAGGTATGATGTTACCTTCAGGGGGGACAGGGCCCATGCATCACCTCTCCTTTCTGGGACCTCCTCAGATGCCCTGCAGGTCGCCCTGTGGCTGGAGGTCCAGGGAGATGGGGTTTAGAGAGTCTTGAGATTTTGTCGCTGCTCTGGACCTCATGGGTCAACCTTTCCTGGTTGGGCTCTGAGTGGAAGGAATGTGTGCTGGAGGCCAGCTTTGTGGAACTGTGGGCTGGCTTCACATGTGTGCTCTCTGTGTGAGGATCCTGGTTTCCTCCACTCTCCTCACCGTATACACAGGCATGCACATGCAGTCACACACAGTCCACACTCGCCCATGCCCCATACATGCACACACTTCACACACATGCATGCAGTTTACTCACACGGGCACGTGCATACACATAAAGCTAGGAAAGTCACTGGTGGCTCTAGCCCTGCTTTTTTTCAATAAAGAGATTAAAAGAACGAACTTTCTTATTAAACTTTTTGTTATGGCGCATTCGGGACTCATGGGGAAGTGGCAAAGCTAGGATAGAGTGCAATACTGCTCTGTTATCCAGCCCCCAAGCTGGCCAACTACCCCCACAACCCCGCCCAAATCCCATTCTCTTCCGAGATGTCACATGATGTGTGCTTTAGTCGGTTCAAGATCAGGCCCCATGGTGGGGCTTTGGGGCACTTCTGCTGTCACTTCCGATCTCGCTGTGGAGAAGGCTTCCCCTTTCTGTCCAAGGCCAGGCGTTCTTGCTCACTCTTAGCACTGGGAGTGACTGATTTCTAACCTTGGTTATTTTAGGTCTGCTTTGCCACCCTCCATCGTGCTATGTACTTTCAACCCAAGGAACTATGTGTGTGTGTGTGTCAGAGCAGAGATTCCTGTAAGCAGTGGAGGTGTGGACGATGCCACCCTGGGGGTACATTTCAGGTTTCCAAGAGGGTTTTCTCCCATCTACCTGGTGAGGGTTTGGACGGAACCCCAGCCCCTGAGAGTCCCAGTTACAGTGAGCTTTGTACTTCGGAGCTTGTTCCCCAGAGCTTCAGTTTCTTCATGTGTAAAATGAGCTTCGGGAGTTGGTGATGGACAAGGAAGCCTGGCATGCAGCAGTTCCATTCGGTTGCAAAGAGTCGGACACGACTGAGCGACTGAACTGAACTGAAAATGGGTGAATAATACATCTACAATCCACTTGAATCAGCTTGCTTTTAGCTGTTAGTTAGGGTAATTATTTGAATTTTAAGGAAGTGGAATGAGTTATGTAAAATCCACATCACCACGTAGGGCAGACAGAGGAGAGAGCCATGCCCAGAACCCTATTTGTCCTGTGTTATCATGCATGTGTGCACATGTGCACACACCAGCACGTGTGTGAGCATACATTGTGTATGTATGCCTGTGTGTACTTTCTCATGTGACACTCTGGCTGGCCACTCTTGACCCACTGCTGCAGACTGAGCCCCGCTGCCCTTGGCACCGATTCTCCAAGGAGACCTGGTGCCGGCCACTTAGGGGATTGAATTCTTTGGTTCAAAGACTATTCCAAAAGCCTTAACTATAACTGATTATGGCATTTCTAGCCACAATAATTGGCAGTTTGCTTGGGATAGTTAAGCTTTTATTCTTATTAGATCATGGTGGAGGGGGAAATGTATCCGTATTCATTTTTTTTTTTTTTTTTTTTGGATAACGCAGCTTTGAATGGCAGGAGAGAATGCCACTGGCAATAACAAAGACTCTTCTTATTCCAGAACTATAATGGTGGTACTGCTGAGCAGATCATAAATTCTCAGCCGCCCCTGAAGATAAGCACAGTGTGGGGTGGGAGGTAGGCAGTTCAGTCTCCCAGGAGCTGAGCCACGGCTCCCCGACACGGCTGGGTCCTTAATCACTGCACATCTGTGCCTAACTGTGTGTGTCCAGATTTCTTTGAGAAAACTTAGGTGAAGCTCTGGTTGAAAGCACAGGCTTTGCTGTGATGACTGACTTGGGGATGGTGTGGTCTGTGGGTCTGTGTGCTGGGAACACTGGAGGGGAGGGCACAGCACGCATGTCATCGTGTGGTATGTTACTACGTGGTGTTACTATGTTACTATGTTAATACTATGTTACTACTATGTTACTACTCTGCTGTCCAGCAGAGACTCCCAGCCGGGCCCAGCGTGTCCCCTTGGTAGAGTCGGAGATATGGAAGGAGAGAGCCACCCTGCAAAAAAGGGACTGAACCATGGACTGGGTGCTCAGGCAGGGGAATGGAGCCTTGAGCTAGGACCAGGGTCTCTTTCTTCTTGGCTGTTGGGCAGTATGTCCCCTCAGGCGAGGCCCTGCTGTCCAAGGGCACATGGAGGCAGAAACCTGGGCTTTTATCCTTCTCGTGTGCTGGAGCAAGTCCAGTTCCCTGGAGCCTCAGTTTCTTCATGTGTAAAATGGGTGAATAATACATCTACAATCCACTTGAATCAGCTTGCTTTTAGCTATTAATTATGGTAATTATTTAAATTCTAAGGAAGCAGAATGAGTTATGTATAATTACTGGGAAGTTTGGAATTCCAAATATCTTGCTCCCTGGGAGGCTGTGCTTGTTCATGGGTGCCACGAGAGCTGTTTGGGCATTGTATCTTGTTTTTTTCCTGTCCTCTGGCTGACTCATTGGTAAGAGAAAAAAGGAAGTAGGAGAAAAGAAAGAAAGCTGTTTCAGGAAAGCAGACCATGGTGAGGAGACACTTGGGGGATGGGGTCACTAGTGGGGCACCCCCTAGACGTGGCAGAGATGGGGTTCCTTGAGCTTTGGTGAGTGGGTGTGAGCACTATACCTCCACTAGGTTTTTGCAAATGTAAGGCCCCATATAGGGCCTGAGCTGTGAGTTGGCAGAAAGGAAAGAGCGAGAATTTTTTCATAAAAGTCCTGGTTGGTTGAGGACAGAGCCTGTGAGGGTCTGTGTGTTCATCACCCCAGGTCCTCGCATACACAGGCAGCTTAACGGTCTCATCTGAAACATGATGGGTGATTGTAATCCAGCAGGGTGGTTTTGGGTGACATGAGATCAATAACGAAGTACCTAACCAGTGACTGGCTCCTAATGGGTGCTCAGAAGGAATGAGAACCAGCTACGGTATTGTGGGATTGTCAGTGACGTGCTGAGCTGTGGCTTTTCTAACTTTGATTGTCACAGCCTCCCTCAGAGGTCATTGTGTCCTCATCCCAGCCTTACAGGTGACCCTGAGCCTTGAAAGAGTCACACTGCCCACCAGGAAACAAGACCTGAGAGCCATGTCCTACCTGCACACCCTGACCTGGCCTCTCACTGAATGTTTACACTTCCCTTCCCTCCTCCTCCCACTCCTTGCACTAAGGAAAGAGGTGGTTAATTTTTAAACTGCCCAATTCAACAAACGTTTCCTGATTTGCTGTCAGTGAGGCCCCGAGCTGGGTGCCTAGATGTAGCTCGCTGACCTCAGGTCCATTTTGGCCTGCCACCCATCCAGGACCGACCAGGGGGCGGGGCCAGTCCAGGTAGAGGATTTCATTTATCCACCCTCAGTAGACAGGTGGGTGCCTGTGTTTTGATATTTGGCTTTTGATTTTTAAAAAACTGATAGTAAAATAATAAAATCGAGTGGTAACTAGGAAGAATTTATATATCCCTCTTACCATCAACATCCACACAGCCCGGTATGGTGTGAGTGTTACAATGGATGTGCCAATATCAATGCAATATTATTAACTGAAGTCCATGGTTTATGTTAGGGTTCACTCTCGGTGGTGTTCATTCTGTGGACTTGAACAAACATGTAATGACATGTTTCCATCGTTACAGTATCATTAGAGTAGTTTCACTGCCCTGAAAATCCTCTGTACTCTACCTGCTCATCCCTCCTCCCCCATAACCCCAGGAAACTGCCCATCTTTTTACAGTCTCCATAGTTTTACCTTTTCCAGAACATTATATCTTTGTAAGTGTACAGTACATATGGCCTTCCCAGGTGGTGCTAAGAATGCAAGAGACACAGGTTCCGTCTCTGGGTCAGGAAGATCCCTTGGAGGAGGAAATGGCAACCCACTCCAGTATTCTTGCCTGGAAAATCCCGTGAACTGAGGAGCCTGGTGGGCTGCAGTCCATGCGGCCGCAGAGAGTCGGACATGACTGAGCAGCTAAGTGGCAGCGTATAGTATATAGCCTTTTCAGACTGGCTTCTTTCGCTTAGTCGTATATATTTAGGTTTTCTCCGTGTCTTTTTATGGTCTGATAGCTCATTTCTTTTTAGTGTTGAGTAACATTACATTGTCTGGATGTAGCGTGGTTTATTTATCTGTTCGCCCAGTGAAGGACATCTTTGTTGCTTCCCTGTCTTGTTTTTTGTTTTTTGCACATTGTCACTGGGATCAGAAGCACCAGCAAGCCCTAGTAAGTTCTGCTCTTCTTCTGGGCAATTTTGTTTCTTTTCCTGTAAGATCCCTTTCCTGTTAGACTGTCCTCACTGATCTTTTTTTGACTTATTATAATTAGTAGAAAAGTCACTTGACACATTTCATTTGCTAAAGGTGTGTTCATGGCTGTGGCTGTTGTCCCACTGGAAACTGTTACTCTAAGGCCAGAGTTTGGGGAACAGCCCCATGTGTGAATTCCTATTGGACGGTTCTGGATCTGCTCTTCTGTCAACAAGCCATATGCAGCTGTGCTGCTGTTGCTAGTCACTTCAGTCGTGTCCGACTCTTTGTGACTCCACGGACTGTAGCCTGTCAGGCTCCTCTGTCCATGGGATTCTCCAGGCAAGAACACTGGAGTGGGTTGCCATGCCCTCCTCCAGGGGATCTTCCTGACCCAAGGATCGAACCTGGGTCTCCTGCATTGCAGGCAGATTCTTTACCACTGAGCCACTAGGGACGCCCATGCAGCTGTGCTAGGAGAGTGCTATTTTATATAAGCACTCTCCTAGCTTATATATAAGCTTTATATATATATAAAATAGAAGCATGGCAGTTTCCTCCGTATGAAAAATTCATGGTTTTAAATCCCAAATAATCTGATTGTGGGGTCATGGAGCTCTCCTCCAGGGTGTAGAAAGTGGCCAGCAGGATGGAATCACTGTAAACTGGAGAAGCTCATCCCATGAACAACACTGCTATAGGAGGTTCTGGTGCCACCTTTTATTCTCACTTCTCTGTGTGTGGGCATTACCAGACCCTGCTGGGCACCGGACAGACTGGCAGACATTACACGAGAGGAAGCAGGCTGTTGAAGCTGGTGGTGGCACGTGGCCAGGTGATATGATCACGTGGCTATGTAGTTGACTGTCTCACTCCTTCACGACTGATTTGTTCTCTAGTGCAGCCTAAGTTTGAGCTGCTGCTGCTGCTAAGTCGCTTCAGTCGTGTCCGACTCTGTGCAGCCCCATAGACGGCAGCCCACCAGGCTCCCCCGTCCCTGGGATTCTCCAGGCAAGAACACTGGAGTGGGTTACCATTTCCTTCTCCAATGCATGAAAATGAAAAGTGAAAGTGAAGTCGCTCAGTCACATCCGACTCTTCTCGACCCCATGGACAGCAGCCTACGAGGCTCTTCCGTCCATGGGATTTTCCAGGCGAGAGTACTGGAGTGGAGTGCCATTGCCTTCTCCAAAGTTTAAGCTATAAAGCTATATTTATGTAGAATTAACTAGTCCTTCCTCAGAAAAGCCCAGAAGGAAATTACAATCTTATTTTGAAATAGATTTATTTTACATAAATCATGTAATATACAAATATGCTCTTCTGCTTTCTCTAAATCATCACTTTTCATTCCACATGGCATAGTGATTAAGAAGGTGGCTTCCACACATACCTAATGTGAATCTGTACTCCCTGGCTGCACATTCAGCCTTTTGGCTAGTTACCTAATGGACTGGGGTCCTCTGGGGGTGGGGAGGGCAGCAGGAGGAAGCCTGGGCCGCTGTGGGTCCTAATGTACTTTGTTATTTAGCCTAGGACATTGGGGGCACCCTTGGAGCCTACTTTTGAACCACATCCTTCTCACTCCAGCGTGGGAGCCAAACCCTTGGGTAGGGGATCCTCTGGGGTCAGTTGTCACGGATTCTTGGTTGGCAACCTCATCTGTGAGGGGAGGGGCGCCTGAGCCTGGGCATTGCTCAAGTTTCCCAGAATACCTTTTAGAATCCTGGGAGCATGTGTTTTGTGACTTCTTTGGTGGCTTGGCTCCATGCTTTAGGGGAGGACTTGATGTTTGGTGTATCCCAAGGTGGATCCTGGCACAGGAACGCTGTGCTGGTCGCCCCTGCCTGTAGTCGTGCCTCTTCCCCAGGACCTGACTCAGACCAGAAGGCAGTTGTAACAGGATTTTAGTTTTGTCAGTTTTAATTGATAACACGATAACTGGAATACGTGTAAAATGTCTCAAGGTGACTTTTGAAGAGCCGCAGTCATTTAAATGTGTATATTTGGGAAGGTTCGTTCAAAAACAGCCCTTCCCTCACCATCATCTTCAGCCAGCACAACTTATAGTCCTTTATAGAGAGACCACTTGGGTGAGGGCCCTGTGACAAATTAGCCATTGCCCTGTGTCCCCCACATCTGTAGGATTTGGGGGAATGGGAGGAATGATAGCAGTAATGTTTTGAAATTTTGTTTTAGCAAATTGATCCCAGTTAATTATTGGAACTGCAAAGGGGAACTTACACAACAGACAATTAGATGCAGTCAAGCAAGCTTGCTTGCTGAGGCCAGAGACGGGAGAGGACAGGTGCCTTGCCTGCAAGGCATCAGGATGCTGGTGCAGTTGGGCTCTGCTGACAGAGCAAGGGCACCCAGGACTCCTCAGATCAAAGCAGACGTCCCCCTTTGTGAGGAGAGTAACCATGGAGCGTGTGCTCGTTCTGGGTCAGACAGCAGGGCGGGAGTCCAGCTGTGGAGTGTGCCTTGTGCAGCCTTGGACAAGTCGTGGAGGAAGAGCTGTCCCGGGGCCAGGCTTCTGTGGGCACCTGTCACTCAAATGTAAACAAAAACAAGGAAAAGCACTCAGTGAATATTTCCCTCCTTTCTGGGTGTGACTGGATTCACTGGTTCATGAGATTCTGTAATAGATGATTCTGTATTGATATTTCCCTGTAACCTGCACTCCTTTTGGGAGAAGTAGAAGTAGAAGTAGAAAGTGGAAATTTCCACATGTAGCTGTCAGAAACATCTCCTAAAGCCATGAGACCCACAGGGGAAGGGGCCCTTGGACCTGGGGCTGGGTTCTGATAGCACATGGCAGCTCTGTGAGTGTGGGTGTCTCCTCCTACAAAAAGGAGTAAGGCAGTGTGCCCTAGATGCCCAGGTGTCCTCCATGCATCCGTAGATGGTCCTCTTGGTGCCCTCCTGCCATGCCCATGCTGTCTGTTCAGGTCCTAGCATGTGGTCTACGAAGAGGCAGGTTCCTGGGACTTGCTTGGTGGTTTTGGGGATGAGGTCCAACTCTGGCCAGTGAAACGAGCCTTCCAGTAGAGCAGGTTCAAGCCAGCTCTTGTTCTCCGAGATCCTCTCTCTGCTGCTTTTCTGTCTGTTGTGTCCTAAGCACTAGGTTCAGGCTGGGAGAGGTGACAGAACCCTGCATGACTTCATTGTCCCCTATCCCCTGTGGGTGGGCCTCAGGGATCTCTGCAGGTCCCATGCTCAGGGTGCTGGCTTTGGGCCTGTTCCCCCCATATCTGGACATCTTGTGCCTTGTGGCAGTTCCCCCACCCCCACCCCCACTGCAGGCCACCCCCTAGCATGTGTGTCTATGGACTGCACCTTGAGGCTGAGGGCCTCTGAGAACAGAGGGCCAGCACTGAGGTCACAACCCAAAATGTGGCTCACCCAGCCCTGGTGATGACCAGAGTGTGTCTGTGGGTGTTTCATGGGGGTCTGTGTTGGCATCTTCAGGCCTCTTGTCCAGAATTGCTTATAGTCGTACACAGAGAAGGACGTTTCTAATCAAGTTGCTGGTTTTACATTTGTGTAGCTACTTCTAGAGGATAGGTGTCATATTTTAAAAATCCATTTCTCCTTTTGTAGCAACAGGATAGAAATGATCAACTAAGCATTTGAGTCCCTGCCTTCACATTTTAATCTGTAAAATTAAACTCCAGTTGCACTCTGTGCTTTGTTTTTCCTCTAGGAAAGCTATTTATTTTGAGCCAGGATTCAGGAAGTGCCTGCCTCCCATCTTCCTTCAAGCACAGAAATAGCTCCTGGGATGCCCTCTGGTCACCTCTGGGTACAGCTGGCACCGTTCATTTTTGTGTGTTTCTAGGTGTTTTGACTCTGGCCTTCTCATGTGTCCTGTGTATCTCTGCACCTTTCAACTCCTTAGTCCCCCAGGAACTTCCAGAGGCAGCCGGCCTCCCTTCTGTCCTAGCAGAGCTGGGCACTGGGCTCTGGGCTGTCGGCTTCCCCTTCCCCTGCGTAGACCATCATTAGAATAAACTCATAAGAGCTTCTTTTTGGAGGATGGGAGGTAGACTGTGTGAGTGGCTCCCTCAGGCTATGAAGTCAGAGATTCTGTCCTTGTAGAGGTTTTCTTCTTTACTTTTAATAAGTGTTTTTTTGGGGAGTTTCCCGGCTGTAGGAGGCCCTCTGGAAGCTTAGTGGTGCCCAACAAGGGTCGAAGCCTGTTCTGGCAGAGGAGGCTACTGGAAGGAATTCATGAGCCTTTTGGGGGAAGAACTGGCAGATAGGATTGGTGTCCTGGCCAGATGGGGACAGGATTGCTGACAGTTCTTAGGCTTTCCTTTTGGGATTCTGGGTGGAGAGTGATACCATTGGTAGGATTTTGCAAATGTGGATGGAGGTTTAGCTTCATCAGGGTGAACTCCTGTGGGTTTAGTGGGACATGTTTATGTGGACATTCAGAATGAGCTAGCTGGCCCTGTGCAGCCTAATGCTAAAGTTTTAAGTTTTTCTTCTGAGATTTGATGATAAATTATGATCTATTAAAATTTGTCATTTTTTTTCTCCCTTATCAGTCCTTCCCTGGATCAAAGGACAGTTGGCAAAAACCAGGTTATTCATTGTACTATTCTTAGATACTTTTGACAAAATATTTTTTGAGAAATTTCCTTGGTATTCCCCTTTTGTGGCATGTACCATTTCCGTCCTTAAAAACTGTTGCTTCTGTAGGTGCCTTTTTTTCCTTTCCTCTTTGTAACAAGAAGGAGAGTGTTACAAAGTCATGGGGGTGGTGTCATAGCATTTCTAAGCTCTTCTCATAAAAAAAGCAAAAGCACACACAGTATTTGTCCTGAATTTTTGGTGCAGCTCCTGACTCTGTTTCTCCTGGCTCCACCTAGCTTGTACAACAAAGTGTTGTTATTTAGGCTGTTCTGGTTGAGTTGTTTAAGCCTGAGGGAAGGGTTCTTTTTCCTGTGTTGCTGTCTGCAAAGACCTCCCAGCCTTGCAGGTGTCCTTGTAGAATGAGAGAGAAGGAAAGAGCTTGGTGCCTCTTGCAGGGGAGAGGGGAGGGGAGGGGAGGGAGGGGCTAAGTTGGGGAAGAAGGGAGGGAGAGGGACTTGCTGGGAGCGAAAGGGGAGGGGAGGGGCTTTTGGAAGGGGAGGGGCTTTCTGGCAGAGAGGGGAGGGGCTTGCTGGGGGACGGGGAGAGGCTTAGTGGGAAGAGAGGGAAGGAGAAGTCTTGGTGAACAGGGGGTCAGGGAGATGCCCTCCTTTTCCTCCACCTTGAATGTGATGACAGAGGCAGTCTTGCTGCTGCAGCTGCATCCTGAGGAAATGCCGTCTGACCATTGCTGTGGGATGTCTGTGTCGGGAGAGACAGAATCCTCCCAGCCCGACAGGATGGTCCTCTTGGAGGGACGGGAGTTTCCATCACAATCTGATAGTGTGTATCTTGACAGCCTTTCCTGATATCTCTAAGTTCACATCCCTCTTGTAAGGTGATAGTATCCATTTCATAGTCGAGGAAGACTGAGTTCAGATAGCAGGGGGCCACCTGAGTCCCTCAGGCCAATTGGGAGAGAACAGGGGCCATTCTAGGAATTGAATGTCAGTCTCTGAAGCAGAGTCCTAAGCTTTTTCTGTTCTTCCATAGCTGACTCTGTGGCACTTGAAACTAAGATATATATTTTAAAATAAACTTTTGTGTAGCACTGAAGCATGCATTCAGAAAGGTCACTGATCATAAATGTCCAGCTTGATGTGTTTTGATGGTGGGTGCATCTGTGTGGTCACATCACAGGTGGGGAGTTGGTGTGTGCTCGGCGCTTTGCAGTCCTTCGTGCCACTGGGGCCCTCCACTTGCTTGCACTCAGCTTGAGTTCGCTGGCCTTTGCACCTGAAGCAGTGGACTCCCAGAGTACACACTCTCCCCCCATCTTCCTCGTTCTACCGCTGACATCTGAGCCCCCCTCTGTCACCTTGCGGTGCACCCAGTGTTTTTAAAGTGCCTTGCCGTTGGGTCACAGTGTGGGGAGGGGGGTGTTCTCCCATGCGTGGGCTTCTTGCAAGAAATTATGGGAAAAGTAAAAATAGTTTTTAGAAGACTTATCTAAGAGAAACTATAGTGAAATGATCCCAGTGATTTTCCTTCTCTCTTCCACCACCACCCCCCCTACCCCCGCCTGCATCCAGGGGCTGTGGGGGGACAGGCGGGACCAGTAAGGCTTAATTGCATTTGTAGGGCGGTGTGTTCTCATGCGGATTAGACAGGCTAAATTGGGCTTTAACTCTCAGTGGGAGAACAGTTTCCTGAGGAATGTGAACCTAATTAGGGATTCCAGGGTCACGCCTGATAAAGTTAAGGAAAAGTGCTTGAAGGAGGCATGTAAGTTAATAAAGCCTTGAAGATTGGCATTTTGGGAGCCATCCCTTTGCATGGAGTCTGTAATTCTTTGGAGGTTTGTGTTGGACCCCTCACTGGAGTTCCCCAGAGGAGCATTTTTACAGACCACCTTCCCAAATCTGCCTGGATGACGTTGTGAGAATGGCCTTCATTCCCCATTGGCCCCCTCAGGCCTTTGATGGTGGATGCTATGGACTGAATGTGGCCCCAAAGGCATAGGTAGTTACCTCAACCCCCAGGACTTTAGAATGTGAATGGACTTGGAAATGGGGTCTTTTAAGAGGTTTTGTTGTTTTCCTTCAGTCCCTCAGTCCTGTCTGACTCTTTGTGACCCCATAGACTGGAGTACACCACGCTTCCCTGTCCTTCACTGTCTCCTGGAGTTTGCTCAGACTCATGTCCATTAAGTTGATCATGCCATCCAGCCATCTCATCCTCTGTCCCTTCTCATGCCCTCAGTTTTCCCCAGCATTAGGGTCTTTTCCAATGAGTCGGCTCTTCACATCAGGTGGCCAAAGTATCGGAGCTTCAGTTTCAGCATCAGTCCTTCCAATGAATATTCAGGACTGATCCCCTTTAGGATTGACTGGTTTGCTCTCCTTGCTGTCCAAGGGACTCTCAAGAGTCTTCTCCAGCACCCCAGTTCAAAAGCATCAGTTCTTTAATGCTCTGCCTTCTTTATAGTTCAACTCTCACATCCGTACATGACTGCTGGAAAAACCATAGCTTTGACTAGATTGACGTTGATCAGCAAAATAATTGTCTCTGCTTTTTAATATGCTGTCTAGGTTTAAAGAGGTGGTGAAGGTATAATGGGATCCTATGGGTGGCCCTGTCCTTATACAACTGGTGTCCTTACAAGGGGAAATCACACAGAGGGAAGACAAGGAGATGAGCGAAAGTAGCTTCTGCGTGCCAGTGAGAGATGGCTCAGGAGATATCGGCCCTGCTGGCACGTGGGTCTCTGACCCCCAGTCTCTGGGACTGTGATGACACATTTCTGTTGTGGTATATTCAGGCTGTGGTATTAGTTATGGCATCCTGAGCCCACTAAGACAGCAGACATGCTCCCTCTCAGACTGTGAGCTCTAGGGGAGGGCAGCTTTCCTCTTCTCATCATTCTACCCCCTAGTTATAATAAATGGTAGTAATGGAAATAGAGATAATTGGACTTTTATCTTTTCTCAGTCATCTGTAATGGGCACAGGAAACATCTTGCTACTTTATCGATCAGTAACATGAAATGAAAGAAGTAGAAGCTGTGCAGTCATACAAAATAAAGATGATAATGAAGTTTCTGCCCCTCCTCCCACGGGACTGCTGCCCTGTGCAGAGACAAGGGAGGTGTTACCCCCTCCCCATTACTGTGAAGTCCCCTCAGCCAGTGATCCACCGTTACTGTAAAGTCTCCTTGGCCAGTGTATCCACTGTTACTGTAAAGTCTCCTTGGCCGGTGCATCCATATCCGTTTCTCCAGCTCCTGGTCTGGAGTGCAAGGGGGAGAAGGTGGCCTGTGACTTAACAGGCTGATGTGGAAAAGAAATTGCTTCAATCTTGATCTCATTGTGAATTTCCTTTGCAAAATCTTTATCTTTGCAAAGATAAAACAGGTAAACTTTACTCCAGATTTTGCACAGCCTGGGTTGGAATTCAAAGAACTGTGCTAAAGTAATTTTATTTAACGATGCAATGTGTGCCTAGAGTGAGGCCTTTGTACTTGGTGTAGCTCAGCAGACGGGCCTCAATCCCGCCTGCAAGCCAATCGGTTCACCCTGTTCGCTCGTCTTGCACTTCTGTGTTGGAGAATGGGTCTATCTCTGCACAAGTGTTCAGTTTCTGAATGCATTTTGGTCATTGTTGGCTGCTGCTGTTGAACTGATCTGTGTTTCCAAGATCTTGGCGCAGGTTGGATCTGCTCAGGTCGGCTTGATGCCAACCTGGAGGGATTCATCTGTGGGCAGAATTATCTGGGAAACAAGTGGGAATAAATGGCAGGAGGAGAGACCAGGCAGGAGACTTTGGTGGTGGCATCTGGAAACATGGTATGTGCCACATGCTCTAGGGCACATGTGTTTGTGAGCTTCTGGGGAGCTCGCTCACGGGACTCAGCACAGTTGGGATTCTCAATGGTTCTGGAGGCTGCACTCTTCTCCATGCACACAGTGATGTACAGAGCATCAGTGATGCTTTTGGAGAAGCTGGTGAGAAAAATGTCACTCTTTCTGTGGCTTTGTCCAAAGTAAAATTTAAGAAGAAACAATGACAACAGAGCTGAACTCATTGTTTCGTGGTACCCCTGAGGAGGAAAACATGTAAGAAGGAAATCTCTGAGAGGTACATGGACACCTGAAGTGTGGTCTCTCTCCAGGATTCATCTCCAGACATGAGCAGAGGTGCCTGTGGACTGTCAGAGGCGGCCTTATGCCTCCAGAGAAAGTGCCTTGCCGCAGACCTAGGCTCGGCCCTGGGGTGTCCACTGAGTACCATGGTTCTTCAGGGTGGTGTAGTGCTGGGCTGGGCTTTTGTAGTGTGTACACAATTGCACACGCACACACTCAGACACATAGTCGCATAGGAACACACACACAATGCTCACCCACATTCTCATCCTTACACACTCATTCACAGACACTCTTGTGTTCTCACACTCACTTCTTTACACCCTCGCTCTCACACACGCTGCATACTCTTACAGCCCTCCTCTACCCTCCCTCACCCTCGTGTACTCACCTGCACTCCCACTTCCTACTGCACAGTCACTTTGGGTGCAAGGGCCCCGCGTCCCGCCTCTGTCCCGCTCGCCTGCCCGCCCGCTGGCTTTGGGACAGGGTGCTGATACCAGCAGGCAGCTGGCGCCACGTCGGCAGGTGTGCCCGGTGCAGCCCTGTTTGTTTGTGGTTGCCCTTGGTAACAGTGACCCAGCCTCACACAGAGCGGCGGCAGGCCATAAAGTCCGGTCTCTGGGGCTTCCTTAGTCACTAGTGGGCGCTGGCTCAGCCTGTCCCTCCCACATCATGTGTCACCTGCACTCCCAGGCTCCTCCTAGTGAGAAAGGGGAGCTGTTTCTATTAGGAGAGGAATGTGGAGTTTGGCCCCCGTGGCCACCAAACTAGAAGATTGTGCCTGTGTGGCCCGGCCTCCTTGGGACTCAGTGCTCTGGGTACCGACAGGACGCTCACCAGCTGCCGGGGTTGTGCGGGCTGGTGAGGGCTGTGGAGGACCTGCAGGTGCCCCGGCCCTGCTGTGATTGAGCCACCGGCACCCCCGTGAGGTTGCCCTGCTGGAGGTGACGCAACCCTGTTTTCATCTGCTGCCACTGGTTCAGACCACTTCACACAGCAGGCGAGGGGCTCAGTGAGGGGGGCGCTGCCCAGTCCCTCTGAACGTGGGGGCCATGCACTCCGGGAGCTGTGGGCCTGCTCAGTTTTCAGCTCCTTCTGTAAGCTGGAACTGGCCCTGCAGAGGCCAAACGCTAAGGCAGCACGGGCTCCTTCCTGCTGAGGATGGCCAAGCCCACCTGCAAATGACCGAGCACCTTGGCATTTCCTGTTGTCAAATGAAAATAGCAGAAGACCCCAACGGCATGGTGAGGCCTGTGGTTAGAGGAGATGGAGAGAGAAAGCAGGTAAGCCTGTCCCACCATCACCGACCCGACCTGAACCCAGGATGGCTGCCCTCAGCACAGTTCCCTGGTGTCTTCATCCTGAAGGGGGAGGCAGGCAGAGCCTGCAGCCAGGGGGGCTCCAGTGCTGGATGTGGCCCCTCAGAGAAGCCCTGGTTTCTGTCTCTGGTCAGCCTGTAGGCTGCTCGTGTCCCTGAGGCAGAGCAGGGCGGTCCATGTGAGAAGATGCTGTGTCCTCACCGTTGATTGCTTCATGGTTCTGCCAGACTGTGGTCAGCTGCGTCCCTCTTTCTTATTCTAAGGAAATGTATGAGATTTCCATGTGGTTCGCATCCTGGGATTTGGTTTGAGCCACGCTGAAGGGACATGTGTCAGTGTGTCCACTTGATGAAGGTCTTTACTACAGTAGGTGTTTGTAGTTCTTGATGTAAACATTAGTTTTCTCTGTATGTAAAGGTTGCCTTCCTCCCAGACCATCCTCTTTTCTCTCAGTTGGTACTTCTTGTGCATTTTTGTTTGCAAATTCATTCTGACTCCAGGTCCTTCTGCAGACATGTGCGGTCTGCATTTCACAGCAGTGTGTGTTAAAACAGACAGTAGAGCTGGTAATCGATTCCCTGGACCAGAGGCTCTTTTCTGGCGGGAATACAGAGCTGTTGCTTGACATTTGCTCCCCTAAACTGAGGGGCTTGCTCCCCTGAAGTGGGGATCCCCATGCTCACTTTCT
Organism: Bos grunniens; assembly: GCF_055505025.1. Classification (NCBI taxonomy): domain Eukaryota; kingdom Metazoa; phylum Chordata; class Mammalia; order Artiodactyla; family Bovidae; genus Bos; species Bos grunniens. Next base: position 45,397,510 of record NC_141168.1, on the reverse strand, counting down.
AATGAAGAATAGAGTTTATGCAGTTTGTGTTAGTTGGTGTCTCCTCCCTGAGGACTTGTCTTTTTAAACTGTTGTTTTCTGTGAAGGACAGTGAGTGCTTGACAAGAGAAGGTACTTAGTATAAATAAGATGGGGGTGTTGATTGCATAGCTCCTAAGTGATGTCAGCCTTCAATGGGGCTTATTGTGATGGCTCTGGGAAGTGGGATTTGGGGAGCCCCTCTGCATGGAGCCCTCTTTCGTTTTCTGGAAGACACCCTGGGTCCAGGCCAGGTGGTGGGTGTCATTGCATTTCACGTGGCTGTAGGGGATGTGGGAGATGCAGGACATGCTTGACTTCTGGATAGTCCTCCTAGTGATTGCTGTTTTTAAAACTCGAACTTCTAATATTACACAGGGCTTTTGCTTTTGTTCTCTTAACAAACACATCTTCTAGATAATTACTGGAATTTATTTTTCAGGCCAGTATTAGACTTAAAGAAAAATTAGACAAGTAGTATAGAGAGTTAACCTGTGCCCACTTCTCTCCCTAATTTCCCCTATGATTAATACCTTGCATTAGTGTGGTACACTTGTTATATTTGATGAGACAGTACTGATACATTATTAACTCTAGTGGCTTCCCTGGTGGCTCAGATGGTAACGACTCTGCCTGCAATGTGGGAGACCTGGATTTGATCCCTGTGTCAGAAAGATTCCTTGGAGAAGGGAATGGCAACCCACTCCAGTATTTTTGCTTTGATAATTCTATGGACAGAGGAATCTGGCAGGCTACAGTTCATGGGGTCACAAGAGTCAGACACGACTGAGCAACTAACACTCTTACCCATAGTTTATAATTTACATGGTGTTATATACATTCTAGGATTTGAACAAATGTATAATGACATGTATGTGCGGCTTCCCAGGTGGTGATGAAAAACCTGCCTGCCAGTGCAGGAGATAGATGTGGGTTTGATCCCTGGGTTTGGAAGATCCCCTGAAGGAGGGCATGGCAACCCACTTCAGTATGCCTGCCTAGAGAATCCCATGGACAGAGGATCCTGGCAGGCTACAGTCCATGGGGTTGCAAAGAGTCGGACATGACTGAAGCAATGTAGCGCACATGCCACATAATGATATTTATTCACCACTACAGTAGCACAAAGAACAGTTTTCCTGCCCTAAAGCTCCACCTTCGCATCTGTCCCCTAGTCCCTGGCATCCACTGATCTTTTTACTGTCCCCATAGTTTGCTTTTGCCAGAATGTCACAAAGTTGGAATCATATGGTATGCAGCCTTTCAGATTGGCTTCTTTCATTTAGTAAATAAGTATTTAAGGTTCTTGCATATCTTTTCATGGCTTGACAGCTCATTTCATCAGCTGAATTGGTATTCCACTGCATGAAATATGGGTAGTGCTTTGTCAAAGGCAGGAGCTCTGATTGCTTGCACATTTCTCACCAGTGTGCTAAGCATTTAGTGAAGGACCAGGGCATGAGCCTGCACCAAGTGAGATCTGTACACAGGATAAAATGAATCACCGTGTTCCATGACCACGCGGCTCCTTGTCTGACCGCCAGCACATCTATCCTATAAGCATCTGTGCGTGTGTTCCCAAACATTGTTCGGGCTTCCCTGGGATTCTCAGTGTGGAGTGAAGCAACCCTCAGCTCAGTGATTCTGTACTGGGAGGGGGGCTGCTAAGTGTATGGGGAGAGGGGCTGCCAGGTAGAGAGGAAGAAGAGGGGGTGCCAGGAGAGAGGACCCCTGTCCCAGACTAGAGCATGAGTCAGAACCCTGGTGGAGTAATGATGTGTCCCAGACAAGTGAATGACTGTGTATCATGTTCCTTGAGGAACTTTGTAAGATAAGCAAGAGAACTATAAATAGTTGCCATGGCAAGAACCAAGGGTGCGCTGCTGCCCACTCCAGCCCACAAGGACAATTAGTCAGATCCCTGGAATTTCTGCTGCCATTACACATTTTTAGAAAACTCTTTGAGGATTGAGCCACGAGGGGTCTGGGGGGAAGAAAGTCAGGAGGAGCTGAGTCCGGCTTGCAGGTGCTAGAATCCTGGCCGTTCAGAACTGCAGGAAGCAAGTCTGATTTCTCACTTGCTGACAGCCCTTTCTGCTCAGGGAAGGCTCCGTGTTCCTGAGAGGAGAAGCTGCCCTGTGTCAGCCCCTGTTCTGAGCACCACAAGCTCTTACTGCCTCCAGTTCTCTGAGGAGGAAACCAAAGCCCAGAGTGGTTGGAGCCCAAGGTCCCATGGCCAGGAAGTGGTGGAGCAGAAGACCCCACCCCCCACAGACAGACTTGAGAGCTGGGGTATTTATCCCACTGGGTCTGTCGTCATGGGCGCCCGTAGCTGTGTTTCTTCTGACCTCTTTGCAACTGTGGCCTCATCACATTGGTCTGTGTGTCTTTCTTAACGTGCTCACATCTGCGGGGGCCTGGGTGGAGTCAGAGGGACTCCTTTCCCACTGTCTCATGTAGTAAACTCCAGCTAGAGTGAAATGTCCACATTTAGACTCTGATTTTAGTTCCACCTGTGGAAATAGTTCTGGAAAAGGCATTCTGTTTTATAGAGTATGCAGGCTCTGAGTGTGTTTGTGAGATGCTGGGGCAGCTGGAAGACCCCCAGGCAGACCTCCCTCCCCTCCCTCTGCTGGCCCTGCTCCCTGTGCTCCCAGGTGAGAAATGCTTTGCACTAGCTCAGAAGTTCCTGGCCTGGGAGTCCCCTGTTGCTGCTGCTAAGTCGCTTTAGTCGTGTCTGACTCTGTGCGACCCCAGAGACAGCAGCCCACCAGGCTCCACGGTCCCTGGGATTCTCCAGGCAAGAACACTGGAGTGGGGTGCCATTGCCTTCTCCATTGGAGTCCCCTGCTGCTGCTGCTAAGTCGCTTCAGTCGTGTCCGACTCTGTGCAACCCCATAGACGGCAGCCCACCAGGCTTCCCTGTCCTTGGGATCTCCAGGCAGGAATACTGGAGTGGGTTGCCATTTAGGCCTTCCAAATTAAACATGAAGGTCCTGTATTTATAAGCAGTGGGCATTTCTCTTGAGGAGAGAGGTCCATGGTTTTAATGACATTCTCTGAAAAGGATAAGGACTTTATGAAAGTGAACAAAAATCTGGACTCTGTAAACTCTAAGTTTTTCTTGTCTTGAGATCCTGAAGCTGTGACCGTGAATATGGTCAGAGGTGCTTTCAGGCTTGGGAGCCTCACCTGATTGTGATGCCGAGTTTCTTCTTGAGAGCACCCACCGTTTATCATGTTTCTTCTCCCTTTAGGTGGTGAGTCCCCACTGTGTGCAGGTCCACCTGGAACAGGTAAGTCATTGGCATTTCCTTGAGACTCTTCCTGCCGCGCCGTCTTTGTGGAGTCTTCTGCCAGGATCCTGTCCCTCTGAGCTGTGGCTTTTGTTCACAGAGCTCTCTGTGGACCCTGGACCACCTTGCACTAGCTGTTTGCATACTTGCCTAAAGATGGGTGAAGCATGCACTCCTTTGTAAGAACTACCTTTCTGATCAGTTAGTTACTTCAGGAACTCATTTTCCTGAGCCCAGGTTTCCCCTGCTGTAACACAGAGATGCTGCTTGTGCATTTTCTTAGTGATAAGGTTGTGGGCAGAGCACTTGTGTCTCGGGTGTCTGCGCAGAGAGCACAATGTGTTGGCTTTGGAACAGGAAGCTCTGACCATCTTTATATCAGATTGGAGGTAAACAGTGATAACACTTTCACTTTGGCAAATCTTTATCCTTGTCTGCTTTCTAAATGGAAATGTTCTTGAATGTCACTGTGCCTCTGGGTGTTTTCTTTTGCCGCCTCCCACCTCCTTACTGGCCCCCCCCCCCACGCCCCTCCTTGTGAGGCAGGGGTGGGGGGTGGGGGCGGGGGAGGTCAGCCTTTTGTTAATAACTTAGTAGCGGCTTGTAGGACTCCTGGCTCAGTGCACTTCCAGGACAACCCTCTTCTCTTACTGCAGATTGCGAGTGTGGGCCTTTCCCAGCCTCACCTGTGAGGAGGGGAAATGGGTGTTCCCTGGTGCCTCCTCCAGGGCACCATGGAGTCTGGACGTGGCACCATGCCCTCAATCCCAGTTTTGCCATATACAGATTCCAAAGTCCTGCTGTGGGTTTTGCCCACCTTCCTGCTTCCGGGGCCTCTGTTGGCTGAGAGCCCAGTGGCTTCTAGAGCCAGAGCTGGTTTTTCCCTAGAGCAGCAGTAGACACCCTCCAAAGGGCTCAGCCCTGTGTTCTGCATGTGTCTTTCTCTCCTAAAACTCAGGAAGTGCTGTGTCCCTCCAGGCTGCTGGAGAAATAAATAAATGGTAGGAAAGAGGTAGGCAGGCCAGCCTGGCCTGTGCGCTCCATCTGCCCGTACTGGGCTGCTGCTGCTGCTGCTGCTAAGTCGCTTCAGTCGTGTCCGACTCTGTGCGACCCCATAGACAGCAGCCCACCAGGCTCCGCCGTCCCTGGGATTCTCCAGGCAAGAACACTGGAGTGGGTTGCCATTTCCTTCTCCAGTGCATGAAAGTGAAAAGTGAAAATGAAGTTGCTCAGTCGTGTCCGACCCTCAGCAACCCCATGGACTGCAGCCTTCCAGGCTCCTCCGTCCATGGGATTTTCCATGGGCAGGGTGGTGTAAATGTACCAGCTTTGTCTGGTGGAGATTTAGTGAAGGGCTTTCAAGTACACGGTGTCGCTTCTCAGGGCAGAAAGCACAAAAGCAACTTTTTCTCTCCTGGCCCTGCATCAGTCAAGATCCTTTTAGCACCATGACTTGGCATTTTGGATTGGTAAGGATGGACCTCCAGATTACAGCAACCGTCCCCATGTCACCTTGGGAACCAGAGGGCTGTGTGGGTCCTCACCAGGCCACTGAGACCCTGGTTCTGTTTTTCCCTTTCTTATAGTGATTGAGTACCTGCTCTGTCTTAGACATGTTTGCCCAGAGGTCACCTTGGCTCACCCACCTAAGACATGAAGAACCTGAGAAAAGTTAAATAGCTTTCCAAAGCCACAGACATTGAGAGGCCTTCACCTCTGACCTTGGCTTCTTTTGCTGGCACCTGACAGTGAGAGGTGAGACAGGTTCATTGGCATAAACAGAGTTTAAAATCAAGGATATACTGCATTTTAAAATCAAGGATAACTGTGCAGGGAAAAACTCATATTCTGTCAGTGGAGCTCAAGAGGAAATTAGTGGTAATTTAGTGCCACTGGGGTTCAGACCCAGCTTGGTATTTCATTCTCAGAACATCTCTATCTGATGGACATTGTGGGTGAGTACCTTCCCCAAGGTGGCATTGCTCACCTGTGGGAAAATGGTCAGCAGAAACGTGGATCTCAGGTGCCCAGTGGCCAGGCCATTCCACCTCTCATCCCAGTGCTGCTTAAACTTACGCAGGGTCCCCCTATCTTTCCAGCCTCCTCCTCTTGGGTTATCAGTGGTTGTGGGGACTCATCATCGGCCTTTTAGGTTTGGGAGAGGGAGCTGTGTCCTTATTCACCTGAAGCTGTGATGGTGGTCAGCTCTAGGGTGTGAATGCCCCTTCCCACCCATCTGTGCCTGGCCCTCTGACCACTTTTGTGCCTGGGACCCTTCACCTGGCAATCACCTGCTATGCAGATGTCACCTGAGAGCAGGGAGTCCTTCTGGGCAGAGGAGGAATAGCTCCATCTCAGCTCTCTTTAACTCTGAGCCATCAGGTCTGCCTGAGTTCCTGGGGCCACAGCAGCCTGGGGCATGTTTCCTTGAACACACTTGGGCATAATTCACTGTCCTCACTAGAGAGGAAAGGTCGGTGATGGGCTGTACCAGCAGGATGTGACAGCCTCCCATGACTGCTGCAGGGGGCCCTGCACTTGAAGTTATGCTGTGTGAGAGTCTTTGCCAGACTAGGCACCTCTGTGACTGCCTGGGGTGTTTGGAACAGGGATTCAGGGATCCTTCATGTGTTTGTCGCACTCTGAACCCTTGGCTGTTTGCGTTGATGCTCATTTTTCTAGGTTTTTTTTTTTTTTTTTCTGGTTGTAGATCTTCAGTTTATTGTGATGGTTTAAAAGGTAGGTGTGAAGTTTGGCTAAAAATGGCAGGCAGTGGGGCTGAGAAAAAGATCTGGGAGGCAAACCTCCTTTTGTAAATGTTAACGTAGCTGATGAAACCATGCAGACAGGCTCCAAGTTTCTTGGAAGCCAGTGTAAAAAGGAAACCACGTTATCGGCACGTGCCTTATCAGCAAGGAGGGGAAAAGGCAAGTCAGTGGAGAAAGTGCCATGTGGAAAATTGTTCAGGGTGTTGACTGTGTGTGAGACAGGTGCCGAACCCCGCTGCCCAGAAATGCTCCCCCTTCGTCCCAGATCCAGATGAATTACTGTTTTAGAGGGATATCAGATACGAGCTTTGAAGTGCATCTTGCTAAATCCTTAGGCACTCTGTGGCTGTGGCGGTAGGCACGGCGTTTAGAATAGAAAAGGATAACGGCACTTCACTGTCTGTTTGGGTCACACTTGTGGACTTCCGTGGCATGTGTTCTGCTGGGTTGTGCAGTGGACATGTCACTGTTTCTCTAGGTGACCATGATCATTAGTGATGGGAGAGGTAGCCAGGCTCTTCAAAACTGAGTCACTTGTGTGCTCTAGCTGTTTCTGTAGATCTACATGCACGTTCACAGGCACGTCCAGCACAGAGTATAGCAGTGATTCCAAGCGTGGGCTGGAGTCAGCTCAGGGTCCCCCCCAGGCTGTGACAATAGAGAGCTGCGTGACCTTGAACTGAGCCCTCCTACTTCTGGGATCTGCTTTCCTCTTCCATAAAGTGGGGATGCTACTACCTTCCTCGCGGGTCATTGTAAGGATGATGGGATGAAGTAATGTATGAAGATTCTTAGCACCGGCTCTGGTATAAGGAGAGTACACAGTGAGTGGGGAAATCCTTATTTGTTGTTCCGTGAAGTCAGGGGGGCGATAGAGGTCTCAGTTCCCGCCGCCTTTGCTGTTTGTGTTTTGTCTTTGATCCTTGTTCTCTTGCCATCTGCCGGGGAGAACCAGTTTGATCGGTTTCATCGAGTGTTCCCTCTGCTGCGGGAAGGTGAAGGCACCTTGACAGGCTCTTCTGAGACCTTGATTCTTGTCATCTCTCATTTAGAGACTTAGAGGAACTCAGGAAGCCCATGGAAAAGAGCCTGTGGTCAGGATGCAGGTGGCGTGAGAGCCTCCAGATGGTGGCAGGCGGATTGATTACAGGATCTTTTCACGACACAAGCCTCATGGAGCTCTGAACTTGGCCTGACAGCTTTTTACTGACGCGCGAGGCAGTGGTGTTTGTTTTTCCATGTTATCTTTGCCCTTCCAGTGCTGCCCAAGGGGGTGCATTCATATCAGTGCACCAACGGAAACTCATTCCTGGGTGCAGCTGTAGCTTTCGCGGGGACCCTGGGAGTCCATGTGTGTGAACCACCCACATAGCCACACCCACGGGAAGCACACATGGGTCCAGGCTGGAGAGGCCCCGGAGGAGCCAGTCCTGCGGAAGCCCCTCGCTGCTTGGTGTCTGAGTGCATTCTCTTCAGAGCAGCTGCTGTCCTTGAAAGAGGCCGTGCCCCCGCCTCCCGGGGCCACGTGCGGGCGGCGGGCGGCAGTGTCAGGCCCAGCGGAGGGCGCAGGTGCAGGCCTTCACCTGGCAGCTGGCACGCACACAGCCCATTGTTTTGCTCGGCCATTGTGGTTTCTCCAACTGGAGGAGAGGTTGTATAAGAATAGCTTCTGAAATTTGAGCCAGCTGTTTACTGAACTTGGGCGGCTTTATTTCTCCTTGTTTAATTAAAGTGAAGACAATGGGTAGGTTCTGCCAAAGGTGACATTAGGAGTCACATTACACTGTCTCAGGCTACAGTTTCCAACCTGCCTTCTGACAGCTACACCTTTGTATTTGTGTGTATGTGCGTGCATGCTTAGTCGCTCAGTTGTGTCCGACTCTGCGACCCTCTGGACTGTAGCCTGCCAGGATCCTCTGTCTGTGGGATTCTCCAGGCAAGAATATGGGAGTGGGTTGCCGTTTCCTCCTCCAGGGGATCTTCCTGTCCCAGGGATTGAACTCGTGTCTCCCACATCTCCTGCATTGGCAGGCTGATTCTTTACCATCTGAGCCACCAGGGAGCCCCTTGTTTAATAAAGTTGGCTTAAACTCACAAAGTCAGAGGACGTGGTCATGAAATGACGTTGACAGGACGGCTCCTTGACTGTTGAGGACACGGGCCCGTGAGCATGTGCTGTCATCGTCACAGTTCCCATGATTGACCTGAGACAGGTTCTCTCAAAAGTATTGAATTATTTCAGTAAGGATGCCCGCCAAATTGGATAATTAGGAGTTTGAGATACAAGAAAAAAAAACATACTCTGATGATATTCCCTTTATTTTACTGCAAAATTAGGTGACAACGACAGAGTACAGGCTTTCTGTTGGTACTAATTTGTGAAGAAGTGTTACTGAAGCTCATGGAACCTTGTCCCTCCTACTGGCTCCCATCCATAGCAGGCTCTCTGTAGGAATTTCTTGTCCTCGTCTATAAGTGCAGGTATTTGATTAGATGCTGGTTATTCCTGGTTATAGATTGTTTCTGCTTGTGTAGTGAACTTTAGAAGCACAGACATGGGTCTGCATACCACAGCAGAGTCTTAGCTGAGTGATAGATGCTGTTTTCTGAAAGTCAAAAGCACGTGTACACGTGTGCCTACACACATGTAGGGATGCACAGCTGCCCCTTCAGAGGCTGTCTGTCTCATTAGAACATATTTGACCAGAATTGGTAGCTCAGTGAGTAATGAATCTGCCTGCAGTGTGGGAGACCCGGGTTGGGAAGATGCCCTGGAGAAGGAAATGGCAAACCACTCCAGTGTTCTTGCCTGGAAAATCCCATGGACAGAAGAGCCTGGTGGGCTACAGTCCATGGAATCGCAAGAGTCGCATACAACTTAGCAACTAAACCACCACCACGATGAGATTAATTTGTTTCAGGCCAAAAGACACTTGCAAACTTCCTTGTTCTTTAATCCCTCTGATCTTAGAAATAGAGAAAAGTCTCAAGAGTCATTTCAGATCAAAGGCCAAGTCTTCCACTTGGTCAGTGGAACCAAACTTAACATCTATGTTTTTGGTAAAAAGCCAGGTGAAACTCGAATAAAAATATGCATGATGCTGTATTCCCAGAGTTCAACCTTGAAACTAAGTCTTCTGATTGCTCTGCACCAGGTAGCCTGTCTATACAGGGATGAGTCATCTGAGGAGCCCCGTGGAAGACCCTTGAGGGGATATATGGAGACTGAAAGGCCCAGTTAGGATGAGAGAAGCCTGGGGAATACACCTGGACTCAGGGGGCTGGGACATGCCCAAGGTCAAATAACTAGAAACGGGGGACAGGGGTGAGGCCAGAGCTTGTGGCAGTATCTCCACTGGAAAGGCAGGGTGCTCTAGCCCTGCGGTGCTGCTGAGCGTTTGTGTTTGCTCTGGGGAGCCCCAGGCCCTATGTCTCCAGTTGCTGCATCCCCGTGGGTGTACATGCTGGCGGCTTCTGCATATTCTCAAGAAGTATGGATGGACAGGAGTGCCCGGGGATTTACAGCTTGGGGGAGCAGTGGGAAGCATTGAGAAAGTGCTGGAGTTGAGGTGCAGTCTGGGAGCTCCCTGTTCTTGAGATTCATGTGCCCTGGGGACCCAGATGTCCACTAGCCCCTCCAGGGCAGCTCAGAGCAGGCCAGGCTCCTGGACTGGGTTGATGACTCTGTTACTTCATTTCTCAGTTGCTCGTTTGTTGTATTTTTTTTTCTCACTTCAGAGTCCTTTTTGAAGGCTGGGGAGCTGGACTGGCATGAAGTCAGTGTGAGTTCACACTGGGATGGGAAGACCTCTTCCATTCCTTTCGGGAATCAGCAGGACCCAGGCCAAACTGGTCAGGGCCAGCCAGTTCCCGTTACAGAAGGGGCCCGGACCTTTGCCCAGCCTCTGCCTGCAGCTGCCCTCAGCACCTCCCCTAAATGCTGCCCTGAGCCATCCCTGCACCTGGGTGTGCGTTCCCGTAGATCTCCAGGGAAGGGGCACCTGCCTCCAACCTTTTCTAACCCCAGGCCAGACTTCCGTCTACTCTAACTTTGATTTCACCATTCCCTTCCACACCTGAAATAACACCCAGGCTTTGGCTTTTTTTCACCTTTGGGGGTAGAATTGCCAGGATTTCTGGGAAGTGACCTGGTAAAAGAGGCCCTGATGGTGTTTGCAGTTCTTTAGTGGGGACTCCGGGTCAGCCACGAGGAGGCTTTCCTCAAGTCTCAGTTCAGGGACCTTTGAGAAAGAGGGACAACCCTCCACAAATTAAGGGAAAACCACCCCTTTTGGAGCCGGGGTTTGAGAGCTGGTGGCTCCCTGCTATTGCCAGGCCTGCTTGCGGGTGTGAGGAGAAGGCTGCAGGAAACACATTAACCCATGGCAGCATGGAGCCCAGCTAATGATTAAAACCCACACCAGCCGCCTGCAGTCACACCAGCAATTGCTTCTCTGTGTCTGTTCCTGTCCGCCTGTCAGGTGTCAGTGTCCTCTGCACGTCCACCCAGGTATGGCACAGCTCGGTGTCCCTGTCCACCCTCATCCTGGGTCCCCATGCCCCATGCTCTGGGCTGATGTGACCAGGGCCAATAGCTTCCAGAGTGACAGCTCCTCTCCCAGGGATGGGCCTTTGGAAATGTTTCCAAGTAATGACAGGGGTGTCCCCAGGTCCAAAGGCTGGAAGTCTGCAGTGGATAAGAAAACTCAGGTTGAGTGTTATTTATTTTCTTTTATGGCCCTGAGTCTATTGCAGTCACAGGTTTTTAAGTGTGGGAGGGACGCCTGAAGACAGTGGTTTTGTGTGATTGGTGGTGGAAATAGCAGTGACAACTGAAAGGGAAAACCAACTGCTTATTTTTCAATGCCTTGAATTGGGATGGAGGAGAAGCGTCATATTACCAAAGCACTTGAATTACCTGCATGTATTTTTACCTGTAAGGAGAGTATTCCTTTAAAAAAGCATAACAGCGAACTCCCCCATAGAGAAGTCTCTGCCGCGGAGCAGTGGCCGAGGGGTGGAGTGACTCTTGCTGTCAGATTGGGATCCCAGGTTGGGGAGTCAGATTCTCCCCCAAATTCTACATGCCCTCGGGCCCTCCACCTGGGCCTCTCCTGGGAGCCAGGGAGCGTGGGGATCCAGGGGCCTGTCTCCAGAACTGGGTTTGAAGAGCAGGTGTGGAGGCCAGGACTGGGACCTCTAAGTGTTGCCTGGATTGGTGTTGTCACAGTTTTCAGCTTTGTGACTTTGAGACTTTTGCTGGGGTGCTAAGGAACCAACTTGTGAAATTTGGTAAAGAAAAGCAATCAAGCATTCAACCTTTTCATGTTTGATCTGTACCTCAGAGTTCAATATAGATGAAGGGAGAAAGCCTTATTTGGTGAGGAATTCCGGCTGACAGATGTCGAGAAAGTGATAGAGTAGCCGTGTTTCAGACCGCTAATAAGGGCGGAGCAGCTCTCTCTAGGACGTGACCTTCTGTAACTGGCTTGGTCACAAAGGGAAGCTGGTGGGGTCATGTGGGCCTCATGTGAAGGATGTTGGAACATTGATTACATATTTGCCCCTACCAGAAATCAAACCAGAATCAAATTAAGCCAGACCCACCCACGACTTACCGGAAATACAGGGCCAGAGCGATCTGAAAAATAATTCCAGAGAGGTCAGCAAAATCCAGAAGGGGGAAATTCTACTGGGTAAAGAGAACCCCGGTTGTTTTTAAATATGCTGCAGGAAGAGGAGGAGGAGGAACTTGTGATGTAAAGGAACTGAAGAAACAGGTTAAATAAACATGGTGAGACTTGATGTGGATCCAGTCACAGTGTCAGACTGTGAAAAAACAAAACCAAAACAATACTTGTAAGACAGGGACGTTGGAACATTGATTACATGTTTGTGTACAAATATGATGATGTATTTGGTTTATATTAAGGAACGATTGCTAATGATAATGGTATTTTTTTTTTCTCTATTCTAAAGATACTGAAACACTTATTAGACGAAGTGGTATAATGTCTGGAGTTGGCTTTACAGTGGTTCAGTGAGGGGCTGTGGGGGTGAGTGTGTGGATGCAGTTTATCTGGGGGGTATTGGAAGCTGGGGCACCTGAAGCTCTGCACCCTTGTCTCCCGCTCCCAGGGTTATTATGCAGGATGTGGGTAGTGTAGGCACAGAGCTCAAGGTGAGCAGGTGACTGAGGCCCAGTGGCCAGGAACTGTTCATCATACGCATCGCCCACCATGTTCTGATATACACTGCCAGCTCCCCACCCTGCAGTCGTTTCCCACATGTGAGGGCTCAAGGCTTGCCCACCAGTGGCCAGTGTGGTCTCATGACCAGCTGGCCTCTGGAAGGACACTGTGTCTGCTTGAGGAAATGCTTCACTGAAATCCTGCCATTTTCATCAGCACAGGACCCAGAGGGGATTGATATATTGTTTTCTAAAATGGCAATGTTTGCTTCATAAAGCTTTTTAAAAACATTCTACATAGAAGTGAGTGTCAAACTAGCCAAGGGCATTCTTACTCTTTGAGAAATTTATACAGCTTTCTTTCCAAAGGGGTTGATGTTGAATGAGTTAAACTCAATGTCACAAACGACTTTGGAAAATTAAGAGTTAAAACAGACTTGAGGAAATGAGCTCCCTGTCCTTGGGAATATTCAAGTAAAAGCTGACAGCATTGCTGCAGTGGTCATTCCGAATGTGATTGGGAGACTGGGGTTTCATATTGGGTGAAAGTGACAGTGAGGGACGCTTTAATAAAGTCATCTTACTATGTGGTAACAAGGTTTTAGTACAAACCAAGCAATGCACAGATGGTTTAGTCAGTGGTTCTCAAAGTGTGATCTCAGCCCAGCAGCAGCAGCAGTAGCATAAGTCTGGGAACTTAGAAGCACACATTCTCTGACCCCACCCCTGTCCCCAGATCTCTTTACCTAAGCCTTCTCTGGGTGGTTGTGCTGCCAGCTGAAATTTGGGCACCTGAGAGAAGGAGATGTTTTCCAGGGGAGGGCCCACTCTGAGCAAGGCTGGCAGGTTGTGAGAGCTGAGCGTGGGGATGACTGAGGACCCTGCAGCCTGCGGGATGGGCGAGGGTGCTGGGTTGCCTCACTGAGATCCCTTCCTCCTGGGAACAGTCTCTCACCTCCTGAAGCCCTTCTCTTCCCCCGTGTTGTGTAGACAACACTGTGGTCCTTTTGTCTGTGTTCTAGAACACAGAGCCAGCTTCGTCAGAGTCTCTGTCTAAAAAATGCTCCAAGCAGCTCAGCGTGTGGCGTCCTAAATCCTCAGGTGAGAACAGAGCTCCGGCAGAGACAGTGATGTGTCTTTAGAAGGAAGCATGGTGGCATTCACCACTCAGCCTGCCATCCAAGGAGGCAAGAGAACTCCGGGGCTTAGCTTCCTAAGGAGCGTAAAGCATCCTCGGGATAAAGAAATGACATCCTGTCAAGTTACAAACGTGACTGGGTTAGACTGTGATTAGGATTCTTTTCATGATATTATTGGGACAAATTTATTATGTGGGGACATTAGAATTGGGAAGTTTTCCAGGTATTTCTTAGGTGAATCAAAGACTGAATCATCTACAAATAACAGGTTCAGTTACAGTCACTCCTCATTATTTGTGGATCATATATTTGCAAACTTGCCTATTTATGAAAACTTATTTGTAATCCCCAAATCAACACTCACTGTGATTTTGTGGCCATCCAGGGACATGTGCAGAAAGGCAGAAAATTTGAGCTGCATGCGAGCACTCACCGGCTATGTTGTACAAGGCGCCTCTTGTTTCAGCCCTCAGACGAAGAGTAAACAGGGGTCCTTCTCAAAGTGTATTTATATTTAGTGCCACATTTTGGGATTTTTTTTTTTGCTTTTTGTTCATGATTTCTGTTTACAATGGCACCCAGCTATAGTCCTGAAGTGCTAACTGGTACTTTGAGGCACCAGAAGCCTGGCCAGTGTCATGGTGACTTTTTAAGAACATGACAACCTTGAATGAACTATAGTCGATCAGTTATTGATTTAGGGGTCCTCAGACCTTTCCCCTGATTTGCCCATCAGAAAGAACAGACCCTGACTCACTTGCAACTGCCTCCCCCTGAACCTGCGGTGAACACTTCATGTACAAACCTGAGAGGTGGGCGGGAGGAGGGGCCAAGCTGGAAGAAATCCATAGTGGAGGGCTGAGTGATCTGGGCACTGGGGCAGGATGGGCCTGCCGGACAGGACACTGCCCCTGCTGGACACCCCAGAGTAGACCCACATCTCTGCTGCTGAAACCCTGTCTCTGCAGAGAGCTCTCACCCGCCCAGGCTGAGTGACCCTACCCCAGGTCTAACAACACAGGTCCTCACCTTCTAGAGACACATCCAGTCTCTTCCTGGGCTGCTAGTCACTCCTGGGCTGCTCCTTCCTGCATTGTTCATGTCCCTGGCTGGGGCTGAGAATGCTCCTGTTGGGAATTTGTTGGTGTCTTTGAGACCTGATTCCCCAGGCGTGGGGTGTTCTCCATCACCATGGAGGAAGGAGTAAACAGCTTGTCCTTGGGGCACCACACCTGGCCCTGTCTACGACCCCACCAGAACTCACTGCCCCTCCCCATTGTGTTCCTCTCTTGTGATATACAGGAGTTGGACTTGGACCTTCTCTCCATCAGGACCCTCAGATGGTGAAGGGTCTGCCTTTGAGCTGATACTGCCAGGAGCCATGGGGACAGGGTCCTCTTGACTTCTCCAATCCTCAGAAAGCCTAGAGGCTCCCACCCTTGACCCATTGCACAGAGGTTAGAGCTGGTGCTTCAGTTCAGTTCAGTCTCTCAGCCGTGTCTGACTCTTTGTGACCCCATGGACTGCAGCACACCAGGCCTCCCTGTCCAACACCAACTCCCAGAGTTGACTCAAACTCAAATGTCCATTGAGTTGGTGATACCATCCAACCATCTCATCCTCTGTTGTCCCCTTCTCCTCCCACCTTCAATCTTTCCCAGCATCAGGGTCTTTTCAAATGAGTCAGTTCTTCACATCAGGTGACCAAAGTATCAGAGTTTCAGTTTTAGCATCAGTTCTTCCAATGAATATTCAGGGCTGATTTCCTGTAGGATGGACTGGTTGGATCTCCTTGCTGTCCAAGGGACTCTCAAGAGTCTTCTCCAACACCACAGTTCAAAAGCATCAGTTCTTTGGCGCTCAGCTTTCTTTATAGTCCAACTCTCACATCCATACATGACTACTGGAAAAACCATAGCCTTGACTAGACAGACCTTTGTTGGCAAAGTAATGTCTCTGCTTTTTAATATGTTGTCTAGGTTGGTCATAGCTTTTCTTCCAAGGAGTAAGAGTCTTTTAATTTCATAGCTGCAGTCACCATCTGCAGTGATTTTGGAGCTTAGAAGAGTTCCAAATTCTGCTGACATGACAGGTAAGGGGACAAGTGGCCCAATTACCCTCACCCCTGTGGTCCCTCTCAGGAACCCCCTGCTGTCCTGTGAGGACTGAGCTGACCTAAGACAGACACTCTGGCTCGCCACCTCGGGGTCTCCATTGTGTCTGGACTGGAAGGAGACCCCAGGTGATTTCCTCTGGAGGCCTTCCTGCCAGGGACAGGGCTGTGAGGG
Organism: Bos grunniens; assembly: GCF_055505025.1. NCBI lineage: Eukaryota > Metazoa > Chordata > Mammalia > Artiodactyla > Bovidae > Bos > Bos grunniens. The sequence continues at coordinate 45,381,811 of NC_141168.1, read as the reverse complement.
CCACTCACACCCCTCCCTCTGTTATTCTGTGAGAAGAAGTGAAATGTTCTTGTTATGAAATAACTGATTTAAAAAAAAAAGACTGCTTGTTTAGATGTAATTATCAAGTGGGCCCATTGTGAATCTTCCTCTTAATGTAAGGGGCATATCAGACTATTTCATAAAATGAAATCTACTGGACAGCCACTAGTGTAGACAGCTGGAGGGGAGGTTCTCACAGTGAGGGATGGGGATGGGGCTCTGGTTATGGGCGGCTCGTGGTTCAGTGCTGCTTGCTTTTCCTCTTGTGAGTGTCAAGGGAGTGAGTTGAATGCAGCCTCAGACAGGCTGGGTCACCTGTAAAGCCGCAGTGTCCCCACAGCCTGACGTGTGTCCAACCACTACCTCCCTTATCCTTTTGGCCTCCTGGAAACTTGGCACCCAAGGAACATGACATTTCAGGAGCTAATGGGGTTATCAGGCGCCTGCTTCTTTCTGGTCCTGCCTTGCTCTTTGACTTTGATTTTGTGTTTTTTTATTGGTTTTGTGCTAATTCAAAAGGACAGAAGGCGGGCAGGCCGGTGGGTGGGCAGACACCTGTTAGGTTCTGGGACACCTGCCTTCCCAAGAATTCCAGTAGGTTTCCTGGGGGAATTTAGGAGGACAGAGGCGCGGGGCGGGTGGGGCACTCTGGCTTTGCCCTTTCTGATCCCCACAGAGGTGGGATTCGTTGGCGCCAGCAGGACGCAACCCCTGCCCTGTGCGGTCCTTCCTGACCCCTCTCTGGTTCCTGCAGGGTCCTGGCTGTACGTGCTGCCACTGAGCCCTCGGCTCCACTGTGGGACCGGCCCCCCTGGCGCCTGTGCTCCCAGCCTCCCTGCTCCTGCTGAACCAGTCGTGGGCCACATCAGGCCAAGGGCAGGGAGGGGGCAAGATGGGAAGAGGGAACTGCTTCTGGAAGGAGAAGCGGGCCATGCTCCCCAGTGCAGTGAGTTCCTCCCCAGAGGGATCTGCAGGGCTTCCACTTGCACTTGGCACTGAGTCCGTCCCTGGCGCCTCTCCTCTGTTTGCTCCTGTCCTCACTCTGCTTTAATGGGACTGTGAAAGTTACATGGGGCGTTGAGCCCTGACCCTGGCTCCCACGCTCTGCTTCCTGGGGGTGGCCGCTGCCTGCCCTGCAGACCTCTGCCCACCAGCCCCTCTGGGACATCAGGCTTGATTGTGAAAGCATGGTTTCCGCTGCCTGTCCTGGGCCTCCCTCCCTCCCTTCATCAGCCTCCGAGTTCCACATAGTTCAGACCAGCCTACGCATCTCAGAAATCTGAGTATTTGGTGACAAATAAGCATAGACATAGTTTCAGAACATGACTTAGTGACCGAACAACAACAAATCTTAGCGTGAACAAAACCTTGCTTCTCATAGTTGAGCTTGGGGGCAGAATGACGTTACTTTAGCTCAGTTGGTAAAGAATCTGCCTGCAATGCAGGAGACCCTGGTTCAATCCCTGGGTTTTGAAGATCCCCTGGAGGAGGGAAAGGCTTGCCCACTTCAATATTCTGGCCTGGAGAATTCCGTGAACTGTATAGTCCATGGGGTTGCAAAGAATCAGACATGACTGAGTGACTTTCACACACTTTTAGTTTCCTAACTTCAGAGGGGTGTGTATTTTTCTAGTAATTCATGGTAATTGTTGCTTACTTGTAGGAGCGTTAAGAAAAAAATTCTCAAGGTGGGCAATCCTGATAATGAATCTGTTTCTGGTCTTCTCATTCTGGAAGGGAACAGTGTCTTGCTGGCTGACTGATGTTGGGAAAGTTTCTTTGCCCAAGTCTTATTTCTTTGAATGGAGCTGTGGTCTTGGCAGGTTATTGCATTTAGTGTGGGCTTGTGGGCAAGTTTCACTTCCATGGGCCAATCCCTCCCTGGCACCAAACACAAGTATTGAACGTAAAGCTGAGATTTATTTAGCTTTTATTATCTGCTAGATGCCATTCTTAGCTCTGCACATTTCCTTATTTAATCCTCCCAATACCCCCACTTTCCAGATGAGAAAACTGAGTCACAGAGAAGTAATTTCCAAAGGTCAGACAGCATGGGTCTCACCCAGGCGTTAAGGTTCCAAAGCAGGTACACTTCACCCCTGCACCCTACGAGCCAGGTGGTGAGTAGTGAATGAATGAGTGAACACATGAAGGCCTTCGTGTTTGAACTGGATGTGGCTAGTTGTTGCCTTTTAAAAGATTGTAATAATTTTTTTTTATTTTCGTGGTTACGCCATGTGGCTTACAGGATCTTAGTTGCCCAACCAGTGATCAAACATGTGCCCCTGCAGTGGAAGCATGGAGTCTTAACCACTGGACCACCACGCAAGTCCCTCAAAAAGTTTTAAAACGTATTTTTAAACTGTTTGTTCAAAAGCGTCTGTTTTCCTGGAGAAACAAACAGAACGTGCAGAGCTGTTTCAGTTGGTCTCCTTAAGGGAACCCCCACCCCAGTCCCCAGCTGGGTGATGACATTTATGCACTGCCACCAGGCCCTGTGCTTCCTTGTGAATCTGGCTCTGGTTATGCAACGTTCCTTTTGTTCCTTTTTGCGGGACCTTTTCACAGCGCCAGTTTCAGGGCTGGTCAGCATGGCTGGGAGCAGCACACAGGTCCGACGACTCTGGGAAGCTGGGGGCTGTGAAGTGTCCTCGGGCCCTGCCAAGTTTCTGGTATGGTAGCTGCGAAAGGTCTTTCTCTGCTCTTTACCCAGAAGGTGGAGGGGGCGAGGGGAGGTGGGAAACAGGGGCGCAGCCCAGGGATCCCAGTGCCACCCTTCACCGCGAGAGTTGGGGGTAGTGAGCCTGGGGAGGGAGGCCTCTGCTTCGGGTTCCTCACTTTGCGGGGGGTGGGGGGAATCTCATTAGATATTCCCATGGGGTGACTTGGGGGGTCCTGTGGGTGAGAACATGTGTTACCGAAGCCTGTACCTGGGCGAGTGCAGCCTGTGAGTCCCAGCCAGCCAGTGAGCAGAACCCACCTTTTATGGTCTGTGGGGACAGGCTGTCCTTCACCGTCACTGGGTTGTCTGAATTGGTGCTTCACTGCCTGGCTGTTCGATGGACAATTTCTTCCTGATAGCCAGCCACCCCCTATTTCATTGATTCCATATGGTACAAACTTGTGAAGGTATAGAGAGTGGCTACTCTTCAGCTGTTATTCTTTTAGATGATGAGTCCATTTAAGCCACTTAAGTAATAAATAAATATACCCTATTTAGTTTTAGTAGCCTGAAAATAACTAGATATTCATTACTGAAATGTAAAACAGTATCCTCCTGCCTCTTAAAATGGCCAGGGCAGCCCTCTGTTGCTTTGAAATGACTGCTGGGTTTATTCTTTCCCTCATCCTGCAGACCCCAGTGCTTTGCTGCCTGCTGTACTGTGTGGCAAGGGGACATGGGAGCGTCATCCCCCCAACATAGGCTTGATTCTCCCCTGTGCCAGGCCCGCAGTGTGTGCCTGTGTGCATGTACGGGTATGTGTATGTATGTGTGTGTGTTTGTGCTTGTGACAGAAACAGGCGCTGTTGCATCTTCACAGGGAAGCATCCATGGTCTCCCTACCAAGCCATTCTTTTTTTAAAATTATTTTTTTATTTGGCTGCACCGGGTCTTAGTTGCAGCATATGGATGGAATTTAGTTCCCGGAGCAGGGATCGAACCCAATCCTCCTGTATTGGAAACTCAGAGTCTTGGTCACTGGACCATGAGGGAAGTCCCCCAAGTGGTTCTTATTAAGGCACTTCTTCTGTTCTCATTTTCCCCTCATCTCATCTCATGGTTTCCCAGAAAACACATATGTTGCTGTAAATGTTAATAATGCATTTACTCTCTGCTGGGCCCTGTTCTGGGTATGTGACTGGCCTTTGCTGCTTTAACCTCACAGCCACCTTGCAGAGAGGTTGCTGTAGTTATCAGCCCATTTTCTGGGTAAGGAGCATGAAGCACAGAGAGGGCAAGGTGCCTGCTCAAGGCTACACAGCTGGAGCATTTGGAGTTCTGTTACCTGTTCTTAGAGGCCTTTAAAACTAAGGGAGAGTGGAAGCTGGTAATGCAGGGGCACCTTGTGTGGCTAACCCTGGCTTTGTGTCAGTTGGCTGTCCCTATGTGGCCCTGTAGTCACAGCTTCCTGGGGCAGGAAGGGACTCCCGGAGAAGCCCAGAGGATGGCCATGGCGAGGAGTGCGGGCATGGGTCTAGCCCTGGCCCCACGACTTAACTCCTGTGTGGCGGGTCTTGCCTTGTCTTTTCCTCCACTTTCTTGCCCTGGGGATTGGAGGGTGACAGAGTGCATAGCCTTATAGCTGCTGTTGTCTCCACCCCTCCCTGCAGTCCAAATCAGATCCCTCTTGTAATCCTTTCAGGTGGTCCCCTAGGCTCCACTGAGGCCCTCAGTGATGTGGCGTCTGTGCTGTGTCACTCCTGCGTCGGGTTTGTTAAGCACCATTTTTTTGTAGAAGCCTATAGGAAGCCAGTGGTCTGCCTCTCACATTGGCAGATTATTATTGGCACTCATTACTGGCGACGCAGGGTCTTTTGGTTTGCAGACGGTTGCTGGCTGTGACAGCAGCTCCCTCGTCCAAAGCCTTCGATGGCACTTTTGCATTCAGAGTAAGGCCTTCAGGGTGTTTGTTTCCTGTGATACATCGACTAAACACCTTTTCCTTGAAAAAGTATAAGATACTTGGCATCCTGTCAACATAGAAGAGGTTTGAGTCTTGGTTCGAGGTGGTGCAGGGATACTTGACAGAACCAAGTAAATGTCAGGCCAGCTGGGAACCCAGGGCCCTGGAACCCTATCCGCCCTGGGGAGTGAGTAGTTCTTAGGAGATGTTGCCCAGTGGATGGGGATCCCGCCTCCCCCTCTCCTCCAGACACCCCCCATGTCTGTGAGCCAGGGGCCCCCAGGCACTGTGGAGACCTGTGTTTATTCAACCCAGATGGGGCTGGCAGGGTGTGTTCCCCGGGGAGCTCCAGCACTCCCACTTTGGACATGTGCTTTGGCCTTCATCCCCAGAGAGCTTCCAGCTGCCTTTTCACCCCAGTGGTCCCCACCAGGACCCCAAGGCACCCTGTTCTCTCCCTCTGTTGTTTGGAAGTATGTGGCTGGCCCACGTCTGCTCCCAAATGGTGGCTGGCCTGTCCGAACCCCATCCTTTCCTTCTTAGAGAGGCGCAGTTATCAGGGGCAAAGCAGTTCCCTCCCAGAGGTGCTTGGGCCAGTGTCACCAAGTGCTCTGGACTGAGCCTCTGCTGGTCTCGGCCAGTGGCACACCCATCTCTGTCCTCTTTAATAAAAGAAGTTTGTATCAGCATGCAGATGTCGTGTTGGTTACTATCCTTAGTTGAAAGATGGGCACCTGGCAGCAAAATTGCTGTTGCTTACTTCAAATATGAAAATAACCCCATTTGGAAAATAAATGAGTTTTAATACTTTGAAAAATATGTTGAACAAGAGAGCCCCCAGGCAGGTCATGTGATTCTTTATCGGGTGGACGGCTCACTAGTCTCTGCCTCGGAACCATGGACTCGGGGATTTCAGGGCTGGGCCGGGCCTTCTGAGCACTAGATCCAAAAGTTGTCATTTTATCAGAAGAGACTGATGCCCAGGGAGGCCAGCGGCTTCATTGGAGTCCCAGGACCACATACTGGTCCAAGCAGATGAGCTTTGGGCCTCAAGCAGCACCTTTAAGGAGAAGCAGTCTGGGCCTCGTTGGGTTACCTTTCATAGGTTAACCTTTACCACGGATCCCACCTGTGTCTCTTTCCTTTTTCCTTCTTTTTCTTGGTGCCTTGAGGAGTTGCAAGCTGTGATTAGCATGTGCCAAAGGGGACACAGGTGAAGGAGGCTGGGCGGGGTGGAGGTGGGCGCTGCATTGCCCTGGAGACAGGGAGACTGGGAGGAACTGGGAGGTGCCCGAGTTGCTTTCACCCAGGACACTGGCACTGATCCATAGAGGGCGGTGGTGGCCTGCAGGGCTCAGACTCCAGAGGCTCTCCAGGAAGGCAGGTGGGCAGCCCTCTTCTTGCAAAATAACACGAGAAAAGGAGTTTGCAGCACAGATCTAGGGGCCCGGGGTCTACAAGTAGAGAGGTTTCTTTAGCCTTCTCCAAGGTCAGGATGCAGGATAACTTATGAGCAAGGAACCGTCTTCAAGAGACTTCAGCAAGGTAGTTCTCAGCCATTTTTCTTTTATTGTAATATAATTGCTTTATAATGTTTTAACTTCTGCTGTATAACATTGTGAATCAGCCATATGTATACATATATCCCCTCCCTCTGGAGCCTCCCTCCCTCCCCCGTCCCACCCCTTTAGGTCATCAGAGAGCACCGATCTGAGCTCCCTGTGTTATACAGCAGCTTCCCACTAGCTATCCGTATTACACACGTTAGTGTATATATGGGCTTCCTAAGTGGCACTGGTGGTAAAGAACCCGCCTGCCAATGCAGGAGACATAAGAGACATGGGTTTGATCCTTGGGTCAAGAAGATCCCCTGGAAGAGGGCATGGCAACCCACTGCAGTATTCTTGCCTGGAGAGTCCCATGGACAGAGGAGCCTGGCAGGCTACAGTCCATGGAATTGCAGAGTCAGACACGGCTGAGTGACTAGCAAAGCACTATGTATGTGCGTCAGTGCTTCTCTCCCAATTCATCCCACCCTCTCCTTACCCCCTGTGTCGTAAGTCCGTTGTCTACATCTGTCTCTCTTCCCACCCTGCAAATAGTTCAATTAGTCCCATTTTTCTAGATTCCATATATATATGCATTAAAATAAATCAGACATTCTTAAGGCATGAACTGTACTGTGGTGATAGATGAGGGCTTCAGCTTTTTAGCCCCAAGAGTAGATAAATTCTTTACTTCCAAGTAAAGACGCATAGAAATGTCACATATTACCTTCCTGACAAGTGCAGTGTTTGGACAAGTCGGGCTGCTTCCAGTCGGCGTGAGGCGTGAGCTCCCTGAGCAGCCACGGGGCCTCTCTCCAGTGTATCCGGGTCCCACCCACTGCTCATCATCTGCTTGGTTCCAAACACAGCCCCAGAATGAGGTTCTCCCTTGCTGTAGGATTTCGTGCCCATCAGATCTCAGAACCTGGCTTAGAAGTGGTGACTCACTCATGATTCCTCTGTCCTTCTAGGCTTAGGGCTAGACTTGCTTCCCCGGGAAAAGCTCCTCTAGCTTCACTCGTTTCAGTCTGACCCAAGGACAGGCTGGGCAGGATGGGCTGTGGACCACCGAGGGCCGGGGGATCGAAAGAGTCCATGGTTTTGGTGTCAGAAGTTGCGCTGCCTCTTAATCCTATACACCTAAGAGTCCTGAATGCCCTTTCCCCAGCTGTGAAGTGAGGACAGTCATGACTTACTGGGGTTCCTGCTGAGAACCAGGTGCCTGGCCATGAATGGGTCTGCTTCCTGACCTTGGTCACCTGTCGCGTCTTACCGGATGGTGCTGGTAGAGTGTTGCTATCTTCTATAGGGGGCAGGGGGGCTGCATGGTCTGTGGACACAGGCCTTGTCACCCCAGGCACAGCTGGCTGCTGAGGCGTGCAGGAAGGCAGGGGGCTTTCTCTCCAGCCTCTTGGAGGCCCTGGACTGGCCAGAGGGCCTGCCTTCTTAGAGAATCCCCTCCTCACTCTTTCCCTCCTGCACCTGTTCTGGCTGCACTGGTTCCCTCGCTGGTCCCACTGCAGGGCCTTGGCACTGGCCATGCCCTGCCTAGTCCTATCCCCCTCACCTGACCTCCCTAAGCCCCTCACCTCCCTCACCTCCCACAGCCCCTCCACACTAGGCTGCGGCTGTGCCTGCTTCCCTGCATGCTCCTCCCCTGAGGGTTGTCAGGAGCCTTACTGGCAGGCTGGGGTGGATAGTCAGTATGTGGGGGTTCCAGCTGCTGTCATCCACTTAGGTGACGGGGGTCTCCTGGAAGGCATAGAGGGCCGGCCTTCAAGGAGTTCGCTCTCTGTTTACAAACTTATAGTTATGGTTGGTGTCAGATTGTCTTGAGTCGCTGTGTGTTACTTCAGTCTAACTTGTTCTAACAGCTCAGCTGCAGGTGAAACTGAGAAATACTGTGAGGCTAGGCTGAGGCCTAGCTCTCTGATTGTATTGCTTGTATGTAGGTTTGTATTTGTTTACCTATTTTTCATGTGTTTATGTGTGTGTCTACATATCCTTATCTGTGTATCTATCAGCTCTCCAACCTATTTATCATCTGTCTATTGTACCATCTAGTTATGCATTTATCATCCGTCTATTGTACCATCTAGCTATGCATTTATCATCTATTGTACCATCTCAGTTCAGTTCAGTTCAGTTGCTCAGTCGTGTCCGATTCTTTGTGACCCCATGAATCACAGCACGCCAGGCCTCCCTGTCCATCACCAACTCCCAGAGTTCACGGAGTTCACTCAGACTCATGTCCATCGAGTCAGTGATGCCATCCAGCCATCTCATCCTCTGTCGTCCCCTTCTCCTCCTACCCCCAATCCCTCCCAGCATCAGAGTCTTTTCCAATGAGTCAACTCTTCGCATGAGGTGGCCAAAGTACTGGAGTTTCAGCTTCAGCATCCTTCCCTCTAAAGAAATCCCAGGGCTGATCTCCTTCAGAATGGACTGGTTGGATCTCCTTGCAGTCCAAGGGACTCTTAAGAGTCTTCTTCAACACCACAGTTCAAAAGCATCAATTCTTCGGCGCTCAGCTTTCTTCACAGTCCAACTCTCACATCCATACATGACCACAGGAAAAACCATAGCCTTGACTAGACGGACCTTTGTTGGCAAAGTAATGTCTCTGCTTTTGAATGTTCTATCTAGGTTGGTCATAACTTTTATTTCATGGAGTAATCTTGTACCATCTAGCTATGCATTTATTATCTAACACATCTGTCATGTGAAGGGCAGTGGTATTCAGGACTTGTTGTGGATGAGGGCTGGCTCAGACCCTCTGTGGAGCTGCGAGGCTTTGAGGCTGCTGCAGGGACTGTGGGTACTGCCCCTCCAGGCCCACCCTCCCTGCCCTCCTGGGACTTGAGGCCCAGAAGCTGCTCAGCTTGGTGGCTTCTGGAACAGGAGGTAGCTCTTGCTCATGTGCTGATTTGGGGAATTACAGAGCAAAACTAAGTCAGTTCTCTTAGACCTTGAAGCCACACCATGGGAGAGTGTGGGATGATGGGGGCTTTTGGAGAAGGCTTTGTAGCCCCCTTGAAACTCAGCGCCTGTGTGTCAGGAATGACGGGGGAATCACCCTCACAGGCTAAGCAGTGAGGCAAGGTCGGCCTGGGGGCAGGCAGCTTGGCCTGGTCATGTCAGTGCTTGGACATCAGCAGGTGGGGTTGGGCCGCAGGACCCCCATGGCTTCCCCTCCCTTCAGAGTGTTGTCTGCTCTCCTGCTTTGCTTTGTCACATAGGTTTGCACAACCTGCTTACCAGGGTCTGCAGCTTCTTAGTGAAAATGCAGAGATGTTTGCAAGTATCAGAAGACATAATCAGTCCCTTGTGCTGGTTGATTGGGAGCAGTGGTCTCCAGACAGGTTTATGTACTCACCCCCAGGGCTGGGACCTATGTATGTTTAATTGCAATGGAGTGTGAATGCACTACATTATGTTCATTTATGTATAAATTATGTACCTGTCCCACATTGCAGAGATTTTGTGTGCCTTCCTTATACACACTCACAGTGTAAAGCAAAATGGAAAGCGCATGAACTGAAGGAACAGTAGACGGTGCTGTGTGTCCTTGACTGGGACAGTGGTTCTCAGACATGGGGATGTTTGGACTCAGGTTAGCTTAAAACCAGCTCTTCTGGAATCTTGATGATATGCCAAGACTAGTAGCTGAGTCCTAAGGGAGATGAAGTCCTTGGGAGGAAGGACAGGCTGGATGGCCCTGCACAGTGTTCAGGGCCTGTGACCCGGCCCTGGTGAGGGTGGGGTCACTTTTAGGCCCCTGCAGCTGTCATGCAGTAACTCTAGGTAGGCCAAGAATGTTCCAGTTCCAAGGTGCTCAGGGTCCACCCTCAGAGGCTCCCTCACTGTCTTCCCTCCACGAGTGTCTGAGTTCTGTCACTGGCGGGAAGACCTGAATGCCACACCGGGAGCTGGCACCTCATCTGAGCTGACCCTGGTGTTGCACTTTCTCCAGTTACAGAAGTAAACTGTGTTCTCAGTAGAAAAGGAAAAAATAAATGCACGTAGAAGAAAAAATAAGAAAAGATACGTAGTGAAACGTTCCAGAAACATGCCGCTGCCCAGGCAGCCTGCACACTGATAGACATTTCCAGGTGTGCGTGTGTAGCTGTGAGTGTGTGTGAGTCACGCACTCTGCGCCAGGGAGTGGCCACGTGGCTGTTAGTGCTAGTGCTGTCACACATCACGGCGTCTCTCCAGGCCCACAAGTGTGTCACCATCTGTAAGCCCCACGACTTATCTAATGTCACTAAGTCGCAGGGTTGAACTCTTAGGCTGTGTATTTTTCACAGTTACACACATCATAATGCAGCGAGCACCCTGGTCCATAGAGACTTATGGACTTTCCCAGTAATTTCCTGAGTCATTCCTCACATTGCTGTCACGTGTTTCAGACCTTTTAAGGGCTTTTTATATTTATGGACAAGCGGTTTTCTAAAATGATGAATTCGTTTACATTTCATTTACATTTTAGAAATACTTTAAAAATATATATTTTTAGATTTTAATCTTTGCTTTCTAATGGATCTCCCCCCCAAATCTCATTGTTTGGAGTCCATATGGCCTGAGCCATCAGAAGTCTGGGGTGTTGGGAAGATGGGCAGGACTGATGTGGAGCCCAGAACAGTACAGACGTGGGGTGTGAGGCCTGCCGCCCACTGGGAGGTGGTCTTGGAGGCTGGGGACACTGGAACAGTGGAGGGCAAGTTCTGGTACCTGGCACCCACGGGGACCATCTCAGTTGGTCCCCAGACACCTCTGCGAGAGGAGGAGACTACCTAGAGGCATGTGTCCTGGCTAGGGAAGATCAGCCACTACGTGTGGACACCCAGAGCCCACTCTCACATCTGAGCATGGAGGAGAGTGCCTTCCAGGTCCTGCTTTTGTCTGGGGCCCACGTCACAACCTCTGCGGTTTGGAGTTGGCTTGACCACACGTTGTGTAATTTTAGGAGGTCATCTCTCTCACTGATCCCTGAAATAAACTTGGTATTCACTCTTCATCCCTTCGCTTCACACTGGGGGAGCCACTGTGAGCCAGCTGCCCAGGTGGGACACCAGGCAAGGGGGGATGTCAGATCCTGTCTGAGAAGGGTTCCCCAGGGCCAGGGTGGGCAGGAGCAGAAGGGGGTGCCGAGGCTCTATCCACCTTGGCCAGCTCTAGCCTGCTGCATGGTCACCCCTGTGTCACCTACTCAGAGCATGTCCTGGGCTGGTCCACAGAGCTGTATCCATGAGACGCAGCAGGCAGGGAGGAGCTCACAGAAGGCAGGAGAGAAAGGAGCCTCCTGAGAGGAAGGCGTTCGGGGGAGCTGAGACAGGGACATCTGGATTCTCCTCCCCTTCTGCCGTTTTCCACGAAAGCTTACACCTCTCTGTGCCTTGGTTTCCCCACTTCTGAAATGGGAAGTAATTTCTCTCACAAAGTTACTGGATTCATCTGCTGAAATAGTGGATATAGAGGAGCCTAGTGGGCTGCAGTCCATAGGATCACAAAGAGGTGGACGTGACTGAAGCGACTTTAGTTCGCTCACACGCCTTGGAGTTTAACACACACACTCACACACATACATAAGGGTTGTGTAGACTGTAAAGTAATTATAACCTGAAGTTTCTTTTCCCTGTCAGATAAGCTTTTCAAAAATAGAGTGGTAAAAATGGAGAATTCTCTGAAAATCAGTAACTGGTTCTTTTGAGCAGATATAACAATAATGATGTAATAGTGGCCAACGTTGATTGAGGGCTTCCTGTATCCTGGGACAGATAGGCCATGACCATGGACCGCTTACCTTGCCCTGACCAGGGGTCATGGGAACCTGCCCTGCTGTTGATTAGTGGAATTGTGTCACTTGGGATCTGAGGTCTTAGGGCTGAGATGTCCTGATAAGCTGGCGACCCTCCCAGGTGATACGATGAGCCAATAGTGAAGGGTCTGACGATGTTTATGATCATGTGAAACAACTGCCATCCTTCCTTCCCAGTGGGGTTTGCAGTGTGTGGGCTGGCAGCACAGAGATCTGAGAATGACCCTTGTCTTGTCATTTGCAGGCTCCGGGGGCATCATCAACACCTGCTTCTCTGTGCTGTGACAAACCGTTCAGGTGAGTGTCCGTCACTGAAGCCACTTCAGTGCCTCTGGCCTTGGGTCAGCTCTCGCAGAGGAAGCCTGAACACGGTGTTATTTTATTCTGTAGTAATCTTAATGTCTTTTTCAATTTTAAATAGAAATGCTCAAAGCTGATAAATATCATATGTGTGTCTCTTTCTGGAATGTAATGTCCCAGCATTAGAAATCCTGGTTGTGGAAATGTCCAATCAGTAATTACGTTGCTGTGATTTGATTGTGAAGTGTAGCATTGGGGAGAGTTCTAGAATTGACTTCAGCACATGAAAAGCCCATTATTTTTTAATAGGTCACTGTTGCTCAGTGGTGTTTGACTCTTCGCAACTCCATGGACTGTAGCCTATCAGGCTCCTTTGTCCATGAAATTCTTCAGCAAGAATACTGGAGTGGGTTGCTGTGCCCTTCTTTAGGGGATCTTCCCGACCCAGGGAGTGAACCTGAGTCTCCTGCATTGCAGGAGATTCTTTACTGTCTGAGCCACCAGGGAAGTTCCAGAGTCAAAAGATGTGATTTGATTTTTTAAAGTAAACAGGACTCTTTTACATTCATGTCTGGTGCATAAGGTAGAGAAAAGTATCTTGGTGATTGTTTGTATTTGAATAAACCAATTTTAAAAAATAGATTTATGATCTGGATATTTGATATTTCTTTTGGGCATCATAATTGCATTGTAGATAGTTCTAAATGTATCTTTGTCTTTTAGAAATAAATGCAAAAATACTTATAGAAATGACATATAATGTCTTGGGTTTTTTCAGGGCAATCACAGTGAGGAAGGGGGGTAACAGAGAGTATGGATGGAAAAAGCTTGGCTGTGTGTCCATTTTGAAATTGGATGATGAATACTCAGAAGTGTGTTTAAACTATTTAGTATACTTTTGAATTTTTTTCAGAATTAGGAGAGAGACTCATGTAATAGGAGTGGTACACAAACAACAGCTACGAGCCCCTAAAGCTGGTGGTGGGGGATTTTATAGGTTAAAACCACCCTCCCATGACTGTCCTGCACCGCTCCGTGGATTCACCAGTCTTTGGGGTTGACCCCATCACCTCTCACCTGGATTTTTCACCTTCTATTCCTGACAGCACCCACAGCCCTAGAAGGCTCTTCCTGGGAGGGGCTCTGGGGCCTGTGGTCCCCATTGCACAGTCCTAGTGATGAGGAAGCAGAGCCTGGATGCTGCGTGCTGGAAGCATTATCCTGGGCTCACCAGGCTGCAGGCTCTCCCCACCCAATGGCCCTAACTAAGTCCTCCCCTCTGCTGGCTTCATTGCTTGGTGTTTTTATCCTCTTCCAGACCCCATCCTCCTGCTACCTGATGCCTGCCCTCTAGGTTAACCTAGGGGCAGTCTCAGCAGAGCCAGCACACAGCTCTTCTGATAGACACCAGCCCTTGCCTCCCAGCTGCTGCAGTTCCCTCCCAGCTCCTCCTCTCTGCAGGACAGGCCAGCCTCCTCCCTGGGCAGTGGGCCTCCACATGTCCCCCAGGATTGGACCTGCAGATGTGCCTAGGCACTTGTTGATGTCTCCCAGCCTTGGCCTCTTGCTCTGCCATTCATCTGTCTAATGGGCTTCTTCCCTGCTGCCTACACCTGACTTGACACTCAGAGTAAGGAATGCCCCTCCTTCCAAGATCCAGGCTCTCTGAACTCATGCCCACCCAAGGAGGTGCTCTCTCTGCTGGCTTTCCATCAGCCCTGCCCCTACCAGGAGCCTCAGTGTGCTCCCTGGTTGTAGCTAGTTGTGCCCCAGTCATAACCGTTAAGGAAGTTTTAGCTTTGTGCCCTCCTGTGATGAGAATCAGTAAATTCCCAGAAGCCTGTCATCAGGTCCGGGTGTGAACAGTGAGCGAACGTCCCTCCTGGTGCTTGGCCCCTTTCCTGACAGCTGCCCGTGTGTCTCCCAGGCCTGCAGGGCTGAGCCCCGCCATGGAGGACGGCCGCGAGCTGGATCTCACCTACATCACCGAGCGCATCATCGCCGTGTCCTTCCCCGCGGGCTGCTCCGAGGAGTCTTACCTGCACAACCTGCAGGAGGTGACGCGCATGCTACGCTCCAAGCATGGGGACAACTACTTGGTGAGCGGGGACACTGAGCGTGAGGGAGGCGAGGGGCACTGAGGGTGGGGACCGTGAGGTGGGGGGACGTTGAGCATGAGGATGGCCAGGGGGTGCGGCGGGGGTGGGGGACTGGAGGGCGCTGAGTTTGCTGAAACTTGATGAGCGAGGGTCCCCATGTGTGGGGACTGAGGAGCCTGCGGGTGGGAGTACAGGCTGGTTCCTCTGCAGTTGGCTTGACGGGCAGTGGTGCGCGGAGGGGGCCCGCCACAGGGAGGCTGTCCTGCCACATAGCCCGCTGTGCAGTGGGGCGTCTGGGCTCCTCGTGAACGTGCAGCCCCCCCAGCTCGTGGCCCATGTGCACCCCGAGGGGTGTCAGCTTCCTTCCCTGCTGCTGGGGTTAGCACCCCTGCCTATGAAGTGAATCCAGGACTGGAGGGTGGGCATCCAGAACTATCTTCCACCCCAGTTCCTTTCAAACACACATGAGGCTGTTGAACAGAGCACACATCTGAGGAAGGTGCTGTGCGGTGCTTAGTCACTCAGTCGTGTCTGACTCTTTGTGACCCCATGGACTGTAGCCACCAGGTTCTTCTGCCCATGGGCATTCTCTAGGCAAGAATACTGGAATGGGTTGCCATGCCCTCTTCCAGGGGCTCTTCCCAACCCAAGAATCAAACCGGGGTCTCCCGCATTGCAGGCGGATTCTTTACCAGCTGAGCTACCAGGGAAGTCCACTGTAAGTTTCTGGCCTGCACAGGGATCGAACCCGTGACCCTGGCGTTATTAGCACCACACTCTAATCAACTGAGCTAACCGGCCATTTGAGGAGGATGAGGAGGACCAGTCTTCCTGAACGTCCTCTTTCTCCACCTACCCTTTCTTGTTCCTGAGGCCCCGGTCCGGCAGGTGGCTCTGTGGCTCCATCTTCTACTACTTGAGTTAGATGACAGCTCCTCGCCCTTCTCCAGATCTGCTGCTAGAAGGCCTCTTTATCTCCATAAGGCAGCTAATCTTTACCCTAAACTGACAAGGCAGTTATTGTCATCCTTATCGGTCTCCTCAGATGTCTAAACGGCTGGGCGTGTGGCCCTGGAGGCAGAGAGAGGGAGGTGACCACCCAGTGGCTTCCAGCAGCCCCTGCCCAGCCTGTGGCTTTCCCACTGTCCTCAGCATGGCCTGGTGACAGGCAGGGAAGGTGGGGTCCAGCCCATGAGATCGTCCCACCCCGTCCTTGATCACAGCTGCAGGAATGGTCTCTTCCTCCTGACACTCAGGGTGGGATGCCTCCTCCCTTCTCCCCTTGCTTGCTGCTCACTGAGGGTGAAGGCCTGGGACCTGAGGCCTGGGGTCAGGGGGCTGGGGGCTGGGGCACTTCCCCTCACAGTGGTGGTGCCTTGTCAGAGCCTGAGTCCACCTTGCAAAATGGTGAGGCTATGGGTCCTCACCTCATTCGAGGATAAGGACCTTTTTGAAAATTGGGAGGAAGGGTATGTTTGTCTTCCATGGAGCCTGAGTTGAGAGCCCTGGGCTAGACGCACTTCTTCGCCACTGTACATCTGAACTGTGTGCTCTGACAAGGGCATGTGGAGGCCGATCACCCCCCGCTCCCCAACACGTACACACAGCTGCCTGGTCAGGTCACAGACGTTGGCTCTCTGAGGCAGGTTTTAATGGAGCCCATGGTCCAGGGTGTAGCTTGTTCTGGGGTAGAGGAGCTGTGGACCTCATCCCTGGAGCACCTTTCCTCTCAGGTCTCTATAGCGTCCATCTCTGAAGAGAGAGGTGTGTGGAGCCCCTCCTGCCCCAATGCTGTCCTTAGTTTTTCCTTTGCTTGAGGTGTGATCAGGTTCCACAAATAGCTCTGCTTCTCTGGGAGCGTGGCCTGGGGCTCTGGGCTGGCTGGGGCTTCCTGAGACCAGGCCCCCTGCAGGCCCAGGGCCCTCCACCCCGTACCTTGTTCCCTCGAGGAACCAAGGCCAGTTCCAAAGGATGTGTATGCTCTCCTCAAAAGTGTTAGTTGATCAGTCATGTCTGACTCTGTAAGACCCCATGGATTGTAGCCCATGAGGCTCCTCCATGGGATTCTCCAGGCAAGAATACTGGAGTGGATTGCCATTCCCTTTTCCAGGGAATCTTCCCGATCCAGGGATGCAACCTGGGTCTCCTGTATTACACGCAGATGCTTTACCATCTGAACCACTAAGAGGTGACTGTCCTTATCATCTGTTTTTTCATTCCATGACGATTACATATCTATACATTTCTGTCTTTTTCATAATCTGCCGAATCGAAGACAAAGAGCCTGTGAGAATGTAGTTGTTCCCTTTGGTCTGAGGATAATGACTAGTCTAATAGCTTCTTATTTCCCCTTTGTAGGTGTTAAACCTCTCGGAAAAGAGATATGACCTTACAAAGCTTAACCCAAAGGTAGGACCTTAGCCCTTTGTATATTCTGAGTTTTGTTAAGTGTCTGTGATGCTTATCCTGCTCGTGCAAAAAGGTTATGTAGCAAGTCTCTGTGGAATATGACTTAATGAGGGCTGTTAGGAACTGTTCATATCCATGGCTTATTTTTTTCTTACAGTTTTTTAGTTTGAAGTAGTTATAATGTCACAGGAAACTGCAAAAATAATACAGGGCGATCCCACACACCCCGACCCAGCTGTCCCCAGTAGTATTGTCTTGCACAACTCGTAGTAAAATATTGATGGCAGGAAGTTGACGTTGGTACAACCCACAGACTGCGTGCAACCTCCACTGGGTTCACATGTAGCAGGGGTGTGTGTGTGTGTGTGTGTGTGTGTTGCCCTGCCATCTCATTGTATGTAGATTTATGTCACCACCACCACAATCAAATCCAGACATTTTTACCTCAAAGATCTCCTTCCTGCCCTGTCTGTACAGCTCACTCTCCCCTTCCATACATTATTCTTTTTTTAATAACAAAGATTTAGGGGAAAAATTTGAAGACTGTATAAGTGTAAGTTGTGGTATATATGATATATATGTATGCACATACTGTATTTCATATGTTGGAGTATTTTGCAGCCATTAGGATAAGAAAATAGTATGGTAAATTGCCTGTTTTATTGCTCGTTAACAAGGGCAGAGTATAGAATTTATGTATGATAGTATTTCATCTATGCCAAATAGAATTTATGTATGATAGTATTTCAGCTACGTAGAAAAAGAATAAGGGATTCATCAGAATGTTATAGCTCATCACTCTTCATGGCAGAAGGGGTGTGTGCCTTTGCCTGCTTCCAGCAATTTTCTGAATTTTTCCATCAATACACAATTTCTATTGCTTTTATAATAAGACAGAGCTCTGCCTCCCCTCCCTTCTTAAAAAAGGAAAGGAAAGCAAAAATACCAGCCCTGCATGGCCCACAGGCTTAGAGGTGGGAATGTGTGTCAAGTGGCTCAGAGTTTGTGTTTTGGGGCACAGACTTTCTTTGTTCCTGAATTGTAACCAAGCTTTGAAGGCCTCCTCCCTCCCTCCTGGGCACAGTCTTCTCTTTTGAGGAGTGTCACGTGTGATAGGCATCTCCCTCCCCGTAGTTATCTGCCCCTTGTGTGGGGGAATGGCTCACCGCATTTTCCCAAACTGCGATTTGAGTCTGAAGGGAGGAATTTTGGCAGCAGCTCATGCCAAGAACTCCTGTTTCAGATCTTGCCAGGCCTGGGCCTCTCCCCATGAGCCATGCACCATTAACGGCTCCTGAAAGCCCTTTCTAGAATTGTCATTCCAGCTGCACAAAAGCAGATAAGACTGGGGAGTAGATGTCTCATGGGGAAAATATAATCCTTCATATTTTTCTTTCCAGTAAAGGAGCCACAGTTCCCACTAAGTTTTAGAAAAGGAACACAGAATGTTGTTCTATATTATAAAATGAAATATTTTGCTAAATTAAAAAAAAAAAAAAAAGGTCTTGAGATGACTTCATAGGGCTTCTTGGAGATGGACAGCAGAAAGCCTCCTCTCTTTCCTCGTAGATTCTGGACGTGGGCTGGCCGGAGCTGCATGCGCCACCCCTGGATAAGGTGTGCACCATCTGCAAGGCGCAGGAGGCCTGGCTGAACAGCGACCCCCAACACGTGGTTGTTATTCACTGCAGGGTGAGCACCCGCTCGGGGGCCCAGGGGGACTGCCTCTTCACCCTGATTGCCTGCTTCTTTAGGGGTTTGTGGTTAGGTTTTCATATGTATCCTAAGAGGAGGGAAATAATCATCCAGCCTCCTGGAGTCTGGCTTCAGAATGCATAGGACTGATGTTCCTAAATGCACAGTTGTACATGGTGAAGCTAAGGTGGGGGCCCCTGGCAGGTAATCCTTTCATTTTCATGTGTTTTTTGTTTTTTTTTACGGAAAACTCCTGTTTAAAAAGCAAAGGGTACTATTAAGGCATACAACATTGGACTCTGTGCCACCTGAGTGATGCCAGTTGATTGGCATGAGACTGTGGGCAGGATGTTACTACAGGAGTTATATGGTCCTTTCCGAGCAAGCCAGCCTGGTGGGGTGGATGTGACATGTCCATGCTTGCAGGGTGGCTGCGGGGATGTCCGTGCCTTGTCCTGGCTTCCTGACCTGCTAGGCACCCTTCTCCGACCTCCTGGAACTGCCTCTCCTCTTATTTCTCTGGTTTCTCAACTGCCTTGGCTTGTTCATAGCCTCTTCCTGCACTACTCTGGGTTCCTCAAATCTGATGCGTTTTCCCAGACACCTTGAGCTCATGCAGCATGTGGGAGGAATGCTCTGAGAGGGTTGGGGGGGCGAGGGGTGGCGCTCCGTCCGAGAAGAAGGGGTCTGCTCCCTGCTCTGTACACTTTACACCATCAGGATATCTCAAAAATATGGACATTTCCACCTTGAAATGTTTCTTCCTTCAGACTTTTCATACTCAAAAGCTGCACAAAAGCCCTTTGCATTATGGACTTTAGTGTAAAGGAACCTTTTTTTAAAGTTATCAGACTTTCCAGGTGAGTTTCCTGCAAGGGTATTGAATGAGGAGGGCAGACAGCGGCTGATGATGTTCAGAGCTCCCATACTCGGTGAATTCGATGGTCACTCAGCTGAGAGGAAAAGCCTCTGGGTGCACACATGGTGTTTGCTGCTCTCTGCTTCTGTTGCTTACTCTCAAGTCAGATTTGATTACATTCTCCCACAAACAGCCAGGGAGCCCCATTAGTTCTCTTACTAAATTAAGTTAACCAGGACTTTAATTCAAGGATTATGTTATATTAAGGTGCTTCTCTCCATATTTGTATTTTGGTGCAAGCTTAAAACAAAGAGACTTTTTTTTTTTTAAATAATTCTTATCAATTAAAATGAGCTCTGTATTTTTTTACTGGGTATGGCCTATTGATTTTTACATGTGAGGATACTACTGATGGGCTGCTTTTGCCCAAGATCCCTTCACAGGCCAATGAGGCAGTGGTCTCTAAACCACCCAGAGCACTGCAGTGCCCAGCGCTGGGGAGAACTGCCCACCTGGGGCACCCAGACCTGCTGCCAGCTGTGTCTCCCGAGGATTCTGGCTCCTAGACCTTGAGGTGCGCCCCCTTCACCATCATTCCATTTCAACAGTTCACTTTTTTAATGAACTGAATTATCAAACTTTTTACAACATCTGGGCCACAAGTGATGAACTTACCACATAGAGTCCCCTGAAACATCCTTTTCCTAAACTATGCTTGCCTTTTGAGACAAGTCTTGGCAGTGGGATTAACTGGGAACATGTTGAAACTTCTTGGAAACCATTTGCTCATCTCTTGCCCTGTTCTGGTGGCCCGTGAACCCTTCTGGAGATAATTCAGGAAACACACCATGAGAGAGAAGCCCTCTGAATTTGAATTTATAGAGGTTGACTTCAAGGGAAATTCACCGTGGTTGCTGGTGGGGTTGAGACTGCTGACTTCCCCCAAACCTGCCAGCCCTGCAGAACGGGCTCTTCCTGCCCACGAGTGCCAGGAATGGCATCCTGGCCTGGGGAGGGCAGGCAAGGACCAGACTGTGCGACCCTGTCTTCCCGCTGGATGCCAACGGTGGTATCTGTGTGTGCTTGTCCTCACCCTACCCACACTAATTTTGAGTAGAAATAGCCTGTGATTTCTCCTGGATGGTTTCACCCCCCTCCATGTGGTTTAGTCTTGAGTTGTTGGTGGAGGATACTCACTGGGACTCGTGTCATCAGTGATTTCTCTTAAGAACAGATACAAGCTATTCAGGTCCTAAAGAATGTGTCTGGTGCTTAAAGACTTCCTGTCCATAATGAGCAGCGTTAGAGACGGTGGCAGTGAAGTCCTCCATGTGCCTGACTTGGCGGAGGTGTTGTTCCCTGCTGGTGAATTTATATAAGCAACATACTTGTAAGTGTGCGGTTATAACTGCAGGCGCCAGGGTTCAGGACTGATGGTGTGTCTGCACTGAGTTTCTGAGGCGCGTACTCAATGCTCATGAGACAGAGAGGAAAACTCTCCCAGGGGATAGTCACACGCCAGGATTTTGACCTGAATTTCCTTTATCATTCCTTTTTAAGAATAGACAGAGGAGCTGCATGTTGGTGACGCAGCCATTGTGGCCCATGTGATTCTAGATCACGGGTTGTTGACTCTTCTTGAAGGAACCCAAACAGGGCTTTCCAGGCTTTGGGGCCCCACAGACTACTTTACTGCCACTGCCATGTGGAAATCGCCCCAGATGCGCCGAAACTGACAGGCGTAGCTGTGTCCCAGTCACATTTATTTGTGGACACTTGACATTTGAACTTGATATGATTTTCGTGTGTCATTGAAATACTGTTCTTCTGATTTTTCTTCAACTGTTTGAGGAAATGTTAAGACAGCTCTTAACTCCAAGGGACACAGCTGGTGGGCAGAAGTGGCCGGTGGGCTGTGGTTTGCTGATCGCTGTCCTGGGTCATGACAGTGTGTTTCAGAAGGTGGCAGTCCATGGTTCTGGTTGAGGTGGCTCATTGCAGAGCTGTGGTGCTTCCAGAACCTTCTGTTGGTGATGTTGGTCTGAGGTCCTGCTGGGCTGCCTTGTCTGGGCAGTGTGTGTCTGTGGTTATGGACTGAGTGATGCATTTTCCATAAAGCTGCCTCAGCGGGGTGTCCCCTGTGATGGTGCAGGGCTGGGTGGTGCCCGTGAAGCTGTTATGTGGCAGCACCCTGAGATTGGCTGTCCTACTCCTCTGGACTTTTCTGGGCTCTGTATGCAGCCCTCAAAGTCCTCAGATTATAAGTGGGACATTCGGGTCTCTCTCACCTGGGTGATTAAGTCGCACTAATGGCTTCCACCCAACAGTTTTTTCCTGGCCTCACTGGGAAATGAGGAACTGACTGGCCACCTCTGTGCAGACGTGGCCTTGGGCACGTCCTCAGAGGGCCTGGTTGGCACCTACTCCTGCTGTTAGTACCCCACGCGTGTGTTCTCTGCTGAGCTGGGTGCTGCCGTCCCTCAGAACAGGGACCAGAGGAGGGTACTGCTGGCTTCCCTGTCAAAGCAGGCTCTTTGCCATCCTGTGAAGGAAGCAGTGCTTTCCTGTTCTAATGACCTCTCTTCCATCTCCTGCAGGGTGGAAAGGGACGCATCGGCGTGGTCATATCATCTTACATGCACTTCACCAATGTCTCGGCCAGGTAGGAGGGAAGTGTCCTCGCTGCCGTGGGTGTTGGGATGCTCTGAGGCTGGGTGGGCAGGAGGCGGACCCCTCGGAGCTGACTTGGAGACCAAGGCTCATGTCCCTGGTGCCTAGAAACCTAGCTGCAGCTGAGGGTGTAAGCTCGTGAGAAAGACACTGTCCTCAGTGGCAGCGATGTATGATTCACACTGAAAGCTTCAGGGAGGCATCACCGATAAAGCAAGTGCACTGTCAACCTGTGACAAGGCTGATGGGGACAGACACTACTATTAGTAAAACCAAAGCAGTGCTTCTCACTGGACACCTCGCATTCTGCCCAGGTTCATGGCGATGGCTACGGCTGCCGTGGTTTACATGCACTGTGCTTCTGGGAAGTACTTTGCATATTCCCTTTTTCTTGCTCAATCCTCCCAAGTAATCCAGGAGGGAGTAGTCATCACTCCCATTTTACAGATGAGGAAACTGAGACTTGGCGGACTTAAGACTGCTCAGGATCTTAATGAGCAGGAAGCCAGATCTGGTCTGGTTCTCAGGAGGTGCTGCCATGGGCATGGGGTTGCTGCCCGCAGGAGGTGGGTCCCGTCCACTGGGCATGACAGGCACTGCGAGGCCCGAGAGTGAGGCCCCAGCTGCGTGCCAGGCCTCTGGGCGCTGGGTACACTGGTAGACCCAGAGGCACCCCCGAGCACACGTCTCCACTCACACTGAGATCCAGTTCAGAAAAATCGTTCTTTCTGGGTGTTGCATCTGCGTTGGCCCTCTCTGTTCAATGGCCACTTTGTGAAGTATGAACTACTCCGTTCTGAGGAAATATAAGCCTATTCATATTAGCCGATAAACCCTTTCCTTTCTAGCATTAAGGAATGAAATTTGACTTTCCAAATGTTTTCTGTGGAAACAAATTGGAGAGCTCATGCCTGCCAGGCAGGAAACCCAACCCTCCAGTGAAAGTCAGATCCTTTCTTGGTGATAATAAGCACTTGTGTGTGTGTGCCAGACAAATTGAGATTCCTGCTCACGTCACATCCCTCTGGTCAGAGAGCAGATTTCACCTGGCGGACTCTGGACAGAGGCCACCTCACATTTGTGCCCACAACAGCACAGCTCTGTCTGGAACCAGAGTTTCATGTGCCATAGACAGTTCTGGCATTTTTGGAAAGCGTGGAGACTGGGCTTTTTTTCACTGTAAGCTTATCATTGATACTCTCTCTAAATGCCGCACTTTTTTCTGAATAGCTGAAGTGTGTCTCAGCTGCACGTGTTAGGCAATTCACATGAAAGGCTCTAAACTCCGGGGTCCTCACCTAGGAAGCAGGGCTGATGGCTATTCCTCACAGGGTTTTTTTTTGACAATTCCATGTATTATCGCATGAAAGGCATTTGCAGCATCAGTGCTGGTGTGGGCTGATGTTCATCCTGCTGGTACTAGTAGATAAGATAGTATTAAGTGCTCTTCGCTAAAGTGAAGTGACACTACCAAGATTTTTGTAAGACGGCTTTCTGAATTCACACTTTCCTAATTGGCAGCTGCATAGTTTGCTACTTCATGAATAGAATGTTATGTATTTAAGCATTTACCAGTATTGCCTATCCGGGTTGTTTGCAGTTTTTCTTTAGAATTTCAGTTGCTTCTAATGATTTTGTACACTGAAGTATGCCCTGGTGACAGATTCTCATCATTACATCTTTGATCATTTTTACTATTTCTATTTTCCCCTTAGATAGTATTCACACAAGTAGTGTAATCATAGGGACTTTTGAAGGCCTTTGTCACACACTGGGTCCAGATCGAAATAGACATTTCCAAATCGCTAAGTGAAGTAAGAAAAACATTCTGGTACCAGCACTAGGAAGATAAGAGTTCATAAAGATAGAGTCAGTGCTAATATTATGAATACTGGTACTGATATTAACAAGCTTCCCTGGTGGCTCAGATGTTAAAGGATCTGCCTGCAATGCAGGAGACCTAGGTTCAATCTCTGGGGTAGGAAGAGCTCATGGAGAAGGGAATGGCTATCCACTCCAGTATTCTTACCTAGAGAATCCCATGGACAGAGGACCCTCGTGGGCTACAATCCATGGGTCGCAAAGAATTGAACATGACTGAATCACTTCTGCTGCTACTGCTGCTAAGTTGCTTCAGTCGTGTCTGACTCTGTGCGACCCCATAGACGGCAGCCCACCAGGCTTCCTCGTCCCTGGGATTCTCCAGGGAAGAACACTGGAGTGGGTTGCCATTTCCTTCTCCAATGCATGAAAGTGAAAAGTGAAAGTGAAGTCGCTCAGTCGTGTCCGACTCTAGGGACCCCATGGACTGCAGCCTACCAGGCTCCTCCGTCCATGGGATTTTCCAGGCAAAAGTACTGGAGTGGGGTGCCATTGCCTTCTCTGGGCTGAGTCACTAAGCAGTGATATTAACAGTGAACATAAACAGTGACCAAAATGCATTGTCAGCATTTAATAAAACAAGTGAATTCCAGAAAAAGGAACACTTAAAA
The DNA here is from genome assembly GCF_055505025.1 of Bos grunniens. Taxonomy (NCBI): domain Eukaryota; kingdom Metazoa; phylum Chordata; class Mammalia; order Artiodactyla; family Bovidae; genus Bos; species Bos grunniens. The sequence goes on along the minus strand of NC_141168.1, from coordinate 45,357,273 downwards.
ATGTATAGGTGAATATGTAATTATACTTTTCACTCTAAAAAACACGTGCATCCGGTACGTTAAACATGCAGTGCTTAAGTGACCCTTGTTTTTGTGCAGCCCCAGCAACCAGCCCCTTATTTAGACAAAGTTGTTATTTTAGATGGTTGTTTCGGTAGTTAGGACACGAGGCTCATGCCCACCTTCGAGCAGTGGCAGATGGGTGGTTATCCTGTCAGGGTAGTATCCTGTGATTGTTCTGTGTTGTAAATGCAGCACAGAAAGTGCCATGTGCTAAGATCAGGAGCTGCTGTTTCAAATGGGGAACTGCAGGCCTCACTTCCCCTGCAGGCCTGGCTTCCACTTGGCCTGGAACATCTTCCTGGAGGAGATGAGGCCTGAGAAGAGACGCTAAAGTGGGTGTGCCCAAGGAGGGAATGTAGCAAAATGGAGCTCTTAGTGGGTGCCAGCTGCTCAGAACAACCTCAGGGCCTGTCCCTTGTTACACCTCACCTCCCACCCCTCCGTGGCCATGGAGTTAAATCTCTCTCTGTCTCTGCTTTCCCAGTGCTGACCAGGCCCTTGACAGATTCGCAATGAAGAAGTTTTATGATGATAAACTTGCAGCTTTAATGCAGCCATCCCAGAAACGGTATGTATCTATTCCACAGCCAGAGGGAAAGGTGGAATGAGATCTTACATTTAAAAATGTAGGGACCAGCCGTGATTAGGAGGCGGGGATTGTTGGGGTCCAGTAGTGAGTGACGAGCCACCCTGCGTGGGGATGCAGGGAGCCCCTCACCCTGGCTGACTCCCGTGTGGTCTCAGGGCTCCCTCCCCACATGCTCGGCCATCAAGTCTCCTGCACTCCCAGCTGGTGTTGGTGCTGTTACTGTGTTGGAACTGGTTTGTTTCTCCTGACCAGGGGTCTGTGAACTGTGTCTGTAAGGGGCTGGATGGTGGATGTGCTGGGCTTTGCAGGCCAAGTGGTCTTTGGCACGGCCCCTGTAAACAGAGGGGCTGTGGGTGGTGGAAGCCAGTGAAAGCAGCTTATCACCAGCAAAGCTGTTGACACACTCAGGTTCCTAGTCGGCCAGCTTCAGAGGCCCAGGAGTCCTTCTCCTTGGTCTCCTCGGCCCACGTCCCCTTGTCTCCTGCTCGGCATGGCCCCTGGCACATGCTGCGGCGGGACCCTGGGGAGCAGACTTACTCTGGCTGCCGGCCCCCAGGTGAATCCATGCTGTCCCCAGGCCCAGGTGGAGAAGAATCGGAGGAGGGTCAGGTGCGTGGCCTGAGAGGGGCCTCAGCCACTTGTCTTCCAGACCTACTTCCTCTGCAGATGGGGACATGGTGCTAAGGACACCGTGTTTTTACTTCAAAGCAAATGGCAGGGCATTTGCTCAAGAATTGCCAAGGCCATCGCCAAGATGGTTTTCCTGCCCTTTGCATCTCTTCCCACCAGGGCCAGAGGGCTGGGCCAGTGGACTTGGGAGGATTGGAAGCTTCATTGGCATCCAGGGGGCAGGGGCACAGGCGGTTTTTGTCCAGAGCCGATTTGAGGTATTTCCACTTGGGAAAGGGATTTCCAGGGTCACCAGAGGCACTGCCTGCTTCATCCTGGCTGTTCCCCATGGCAGGTCTGTTGGTGGACCAGAGTGTGTTGTGGATGTGAGATGGTGGGTTGGAGCCTGGCTGTGCCCTGCTCTGAGCAAAGGCCCCACAGGGCATGTGAGTTGCCTTGGAAAAACCAGCATTTCATTAGTATTACAGTTAAACAGCCCCTTGATCTATTTTGAACCATTAAGTGTCATTTCTTGGTTGAGCAGTTTCCATAATGGTTACATTCATATGAGCCCCTGTGTGAGATGTGAGGGAAAACAGGGAGTGACCCACCTCAAAACTCAGCACACACCAGGGAAGGATGTTTGCCTTATTTTCTTCTTTTTATTCTTATTACTTACTGCAGCTTTAAAAAAAAAATTATTTTGTATTGGAGTATAGCTAATTTGGGGTTCCCTGGTAGCTCAGCTGGTAAAGAATTGGCCTGCAATGAGGGAGACCCTGGTTCAATTCCTGGGTTGGGAAGATCCCCTAGAGGAGGGCATGGCAACCCACTCTAGTATTCTTGCCTAAAGAATCTCCACGGACAGAGAAGCCTGGTGGGCTACAGTTCATAGAGTCGCAGAGTAGGACACAGCTGAATGCCTAAGCACAGCACAGCATAGCTAGTTTAACAGTGTTAGGATAGTTTCAGGCGGACAGCAAAGGGACTCATCCATACATGTGCGTGTATCCATGCTCCCCCGAATTCCCCTCCCATCCTGCTGCCACATAACACTGAGCAGGTTCCCTGTGCTATACCATAGTTCCTTGTTGGTTATCCATTTTAAATAAGCAGTGTGTACCTGTCCATCCCAAACTCCCTAAATGTCCCTTCCCCTATCCTCCCTGCCCCTCCCCACCCTGGCAACCTGTAAGTTCATTCTCTAAGTCCATGAACCTGTTTCTGTTTTGTAAATAAGTTCATTTATGTCAAGTCTTTTCAGATTCCACATATTAATATAAGGGATATCATGCGATGTTTCTGCTGCAGCTTTTTAATACCATTGAAGGAGTGTGGAAAAAGGGAAGTATCCTCCCACTTTAACTTGCCCATGGTTCTCCCGCGTGATTACACAGCAGAAGCTGTAGTATTGACACTGATGAGGGTGGCGTGGGTTAAACCCAGCATTTCGAGGCTGATCTTCCTGCTCCTTCAGAATAGGGGAGCCTATCCTGACAGCACCTGCCTCAGAAGATGCTCGCCACCTCGTAACGGAGCAGGTTCCTGACTGAGTGAAAGAATAGGTACTTCTGGAGGAATATTTGAGACCCGGAGGATGTGCGGTGACCACTCATGTGGGGACGGATTCAGTGATGGTGGGACCATCACTGTGGTCCCAAAGCCCGAGGGGGAGCTCTGCAGGCTACTTTAGGACTGAGCTCAAGAAACCTTTTCAAAAGCAATCTCGGGATGAGAGTGGATTAATTAATTAGAGAACAGACTTATGGACACCGGGGGAGGGAGGAGGGAGAGGGTGAAATGTATGGCGAGAGTAACATGGAAACTTACAATACCATGTGTAAAATAGATAGCCAGTGGGAACTTGCTGTATGACTTAGGGAACTCAAACAGGGCTGTGTGACAATCTAGAAGGGTGGGATGGGGAGGGAGATAGGCCGGAGGTTTGGGAGGGAGGGGACATGAGTGCACCTATGGCTGATTCTTGTTGATGTTTGACAGAAAACAAAATTCTGTAAAACAATTATCCTTCAATTAAAAAATAAATAATGGGTTTATGAGCTGGAGAGGCTGGAGGCCCATTTGATGGGTGGCAGATTCTCTGTCACTTTGTGCGTCACTCCTAAAAACCACTGAGCAGTTGACCTGCAGCAGCTTGGCCAGCAGTGGTTGTTGGAGATTGCTTGCTTCCAGTAGAATTCCTCAGGCGAGAGCACTTACCTCTCCCTGCACCTTTTGCTTTGAGCAAGCCTCAGGAGCAGCTTGAGGTCACCCCCAGGTGACCTCCTGTGGGGATGATGAACCTTCTGCTTCAGAGAGGCACCCGTGACCTTGGAGGCCCTTTCACTTTGACAAGTAATTAAAGAAAAACCTACAGCCTTAGTTATCAACAGCATCATGGGAGTCATGACTTAAATCATGAAATTTTCTGACCTCCTTTTCTTCTCCCCTTTTCCTTTCCTCCTCCCCTTTTCCTTTCCTCCTCCGCTTTTCCTTTCTTTCCGTGAAGGAGTTGGGAGCTAGTCCTATTACTTTGGGTTTGTTTAGCGGGTAGAATGACAGGTGACTGGCTCGCTCTTTGGGACAGCAAATCTCTCCTGAGAGTTTGGGGAAGAAGAGACACCCCGGAATTCCTGGGTGAGGGTCGTTCCTATGTCCCATGAGGTAGAGGAAGAGAAGCCAGAAGTCTGGGCATGCAGAAAGCAAGATTGGATTCCTAGGTGTTTCTAGTAGCTGAAAAGTTCCCCAACATTGCAGCATTCTTTGATACTTAAGTCCCTTGGACAGAGATTAAACCAGTTAATCCTAAAGGAAATCAGTCCTGAATATTCATTGGAAGGACTGATGCTGAAGCTGAAGATCCAATACTTTGGCCCCCTGATATGAAGAGCTGACTCATTGGAAAAGACCCTGATGCTGGGAAAGATTGAGGGCAAGAGGAGAAGTGGGCAGCAGAGGATGAGATGGTTGGATGGCATCATCGACTCAGTGGATATGAGTTTAAGCAAACTCTGGGAGATAATGGAGGACAGGGAAGCCTGGCATGCTGCAGTCCATGGGGTTGCAAAGAATCGGACACGACTTAGGGACTGAACAACACCGCAAAAACCCTACAGTCCTCTTTTTTCCAGGTCACACTCAGGTGGCCTAGAGCGGAGCTTCTCAGCCACTCATCTGAGAGACTGACGAGAGTATGAAAGAGTTCTGGGACAGCAGGATGAGGCCCCCCCGAATAAAAATTCATGAAAAATTCATTTTACTGTACAAAGGTTTTCTTTACCCCTCCCACACCACACACACTGATTGGTGGTGCATAGAGAGGAGATTTGCTTGATTTATGGCGTCGAGTGTCCCATCGCACACAACCAAGAGTGCCTCCCTGGACTGAGGCCACAGTCACTGTGGGATCTGGAGTTTCGGATTTGCCAATTAGGGTTGCCTGGAGGAAGGCCCCCGAGAAGGGCAAGGAGCCTGTGCTGTCCTCCTTGGCCATGTCAACCTGTCTGTGTTCTGGGTGGTAGGCTGGGGTGACAGGCGAGGCCCCTGGGCTTACATCAGCTCATTTACATCAGCCATCAGCCACGGCTAGAGGGAACAGGCAAGGGTGCTGTCTCGACGCTGTCCATACACTTTACAAAAATAAATATACAAAAATAAATATACAAGTTAGGCAGTAAAGTTGCTGAAAAGTAGCACTAACGAATAGAAAATACCTGAAATGGATAAAATAATTTTGTATCTTTTCCTTATTAAGAAAGCATGTGAAGGAAGGAGTAAGTTGCATTGTACAATATTTTTGTCTTTGATTTACCTAACTATGGATCCATATAAAGCAGATTTTTATAAAGGGCAGATGAGAACTGTAGACCGGGAGCTTGATTGCAGTGGTTCAGTGATGAACTGGTTAGAAGGGCAGATGTCCGGGATCTCCTTCCTCCCCTCTGTCTCTAACCCCGTGTGAGTGTGAGCCCTGGTCTTCCAGCTCCTACTTCTCTGGTGATGTTGACACTGCTCCTCAAAGAAGCACCTTCTCACGCTCCCTCTGGCCACTGGGCGGCAGTGCTGGCCAGGCTGTGTCAGTGCAGGGGGCGGACCCTCCATGTTGGCATCAAAAAGTGAATCGGGGACTTCCCTGGGGGCGCAGTGGATGAAAATTCACCTGCCAGTGCAGGGACACCGGTTTAATCCCTGGTCTTGGAAGATTCCACATGCTGCGGGGCAACTGAGCCCATGGTCCACTGTTAGAGAGCCCATGTGCCACAACTGCTGAGCCCATGCTCTAGAGCCCGTGAGCCAGAACTACTGAGCCTGTGTGATACTAAAGCCCCTGAGCCTAGAGCCTGTGCTCTGCAACAGGAGAGACCACCACACCGAGAAGCCCACGCACCGCAATGAGCCCACTGCTCACCGCCACTGAGAAAGCCCGCGCGCAGCAACGAAGTTCCGGCACAACCAAGGAAAAAAAGTGAAACAGAAACCGACCACCCCTGCCTTCCGTGATGCCTGGTCCGTGTTTTGGTGGATCCCTGAGATGTCCAGACTGAAGGGCCATCTTGCCTGGAGCGGTCAGTGCAGACTGAGCAAACGGCCAGGTGCCCATGGAGTAAACACACCGGCTGGGCCACTGACAAGGCCATGGAAGCGGGTTGCGTGGTGACCAGGGCTGCGCAGCACTGGAAGAGGGGAGACTGCTGTCCAGATTGGGCAGGGGTTCCCAACCCCAGTTCAACATCCCTTTTCATATGCTCACAAGCAGGGGGCCGGCGAACCCAGAAATCTGTAGTGCATGGCATTTAGGTGATTAAATATAGGTGCACAGGTCACGTGAACTTTCCCGTGTCTGCCCCCAGTGGAATCGAGGCATCTGTTGTTCAAATAGAAGATGAAACGAAAAGGCCTGTGGAGCCATCTGGTGGTCAGAGCCCTGCAGCCATGGCCTGGCTTCGTGGTCTCAGGACCCCCAAGGCTTCCATCTGGTCTCTGTGGCTTGGGTGAGTGAGGTTTTGTCCTCTTCTGAAAGGGAAGAGCGATTTGCCACCAGGAAAATGTGAACACCATCAAGGGCACCTAAGTTGAAGCTAGCATTTTTTTTTTTTTCTAAAAGGATGGCTTTTAAGTAGAGTTTATAAACTTTATTTTTAAAATTTACTGGATATTTATTTCCTCTTGTTCAGTTTGCTTTGTATGCAGATTCAACTGCTTGAGATAATGGACTGCATCTGAATTGCTGGTGTAAATTAGATATTTAAAAAATTTTGATGTACTTGACAAATGACATTATGTAAATTTAAGGCGTATGACATGTTTTTTAAAATTTATTTTGAAGTTTGTTTTTAATTGGAGGGTAGTTGCTTTACAATATTGTGTTGGTTTCTGCCATACATCAACATGAATCAGCCATAGGTATGCACATGTCCCCCTCCCTCTGGAACCTCCCTCCCGCCTCCTACCCCATCCCATCCCTCTAAGGAGCTCAGCCTGCTAGTCTGTGACAACCTGTTCATTTTATTTTGTGACTGCCTGGAATCTTCATTGCTTTATGCAGGCTTTCTCTGCTGGCGGTAGGTGGGAGCTACTCTTTGTTGCAGTGCACGGGCTTCAGTAGTTGTGGCATGCAGGCTTAGTTGCTCTGTGGCATGTGGACTCTTTTGGGACCAGGGATCGAACCCATGTCCTCTGCATTGGCAGGTGGATTCTTAACCACTGCACCACCAGGGAAGTCCTAAGTTGCATCATATGTTAATTTGATGCATTCATATGTTGTAGTATGATTGCTATTATAGCCATAATTAGCACCTCTGTCATATTACATAATTATGATTTATTTTTAGTGGTTGGAATAATTAAGTTCTATCTCTCAGCAAGTTTGATAATTATAATACAGTGTCTATATTTACTATGCTCATGCTGGTGTTCCGTCACTTCAGTCGTGTCCAGCTCTTTTGTGACCCCATGGACTGTGGCTCACTAGGCTCCTCTGTCCATGCGATTCTCCAAGCAAGAATGCTGGAGTGAGTTGCCACGACCTCCTCCAGGGAACGCATCTCTTGCGTCTCCTGCATTGCAGGCGGATTCTTTACGGCTAAGCACTGGGGAAGCCCATACTTACCATACCGTGCGTTATATTTCTAGGGCATATTTACTGCTCATTGTAAGTTTGTACCCTTTAAAAATTCTGTTCTGTCCCCAAGGCCCCAACCCCTGGTGACCACCATTTTACTCTGTTTTTGTATGTGTGGCTTTTTTAGATTCCATATATGAGTGCTGTTCTACCACAGGGAGATGTTACCTCACACTTGTTAGAAAAGGCAGTGGTCAAGACAAGAAAAAACAAGTGTTTACAAGAATGTAGAGCAAAGGGAGCCTTTGTGCACTATTGCTGAGAATGTAACCTGGTGCAGCCACTGTTGAAAAGAGTGTGGAGGTTCCTCAAAAAATTAAAAATGGAACTACCATGATTCAGCAATTCCACTTCTGGGTACATTTCTGAAGGAAATGAAGACAGGCTCTCGAAGATATCTCTTCATGCCCATGTTTCTTATTCCCAATAGCCAAGATGTGGAAACAATTTAGATATCCCTCAATGGGTAAATGAATAAAGAGTATGTGGTAAAAATGTGTGATGGAGTGCTACTCAGCCACAAAATATAATGAAATTCTGCCATCTGCAATAACATGGATGGACTTTGAGGTCATTATTCTCAGTGACGTAAGTCAGAGAAAGCCAGAATTTTTTTACCCTAAGTGGGCTGAGCCTGAGTAGCATTCAGTCCTAGGGTGTTTGTGTGGGGGATGTCCCTGCTCTGTGGGGAGTGGACTAGAGTGAGCTGGCTGGAGGGTATGGAGGAAATTGTGCTGGCCACACAGCCTGGTGATTCAGTGATTGCTTCCTTCCTGCGCCTGCATGGCTCTGTGTTGGCATTAGAGATGTACAGAGATGTTGGATGTCGTGGGGTTTGCGTTTGCTCAGGAGTCACGCACAATGAATAGAGAGAGGGGCTGAGGCTGGGCAGCATCTGCGAGGTTGGCAGGTCTGTGCTCTCTTGGGTAGGTGTGCCCTACCACCTTGTGCCTTGGGAGAAACCAGTGAGGAAGCATTTCTTGGGTAGAATCTTCTCTCTAGACTGTCAAGCACCCACGCAGGGTGCGGGTGTCAGCATGGCACACAAGGCTGTGCGTGGTATTGAGAGAGAAGACAGGTCTCCCAGCTCACCACAGACTTGATCATCCCGCTGCTGTGATGGGCAGTGAGGAGGAAGGGTACAGAGGAGACAGAAGACAGGAGGGCGGGGTGGCTCAGGTGGCGGCGGGGGGGCCTCTCACAGTGAGATGGGGCATCCACAGGCTTCCTGTGGGCTCACTGTGTGGACTCCAGCCTTCTGTAGGTTTCCTGGTGTGAACAGAGAGAGCGGTGGGTGGGACTGAGAGTTAGACTGAGTTACCTTGATGTGTAGTTTGGTTCAGAGAGCATGCTCACGTGACTGCAGGTCTCTTGCCTTTCCATTCTGGGTGGGGGACTGTGACATCCCGTGGCCTAGCCCTGCCCGGCTCTGGTTCCGTGGACAGAGGTGATGCCACCTGCGCTTGGGGTGCAGAGCAGGAGGCGCCATGTGTGGGGGCTCACGCCCAGGAGGCACCCTTGCTTGTGGTTCCAGATGACTGGCCACATCAGTGTGGGAAGCCCGGAGACTCTCTGTGGGGTTGTGGGCTTAGCCGTGCTCTGCAGGGCATGGGTCAAGCCCTGGCATGCAGACACCTCTCCTTGCTGTGAGCAGTTAGGATGGGTCCTCTTCCGAAACTCCCGAAAAAGCAGGCACGTTTCCTCCTTTCCCTCCGACCCCACCTGCGCTCCAAGCTGTCACGGAAGCTCTAAGCTGCTGCCCTTTGCAGGTATGTGCAGTTTCTCAGTGGGCTCCTGTCAGGAACGGTGAAGATGAATGCCTCGCCCCTGTTCCTGCATTTCGTCATCCTGCACGGAACCCCCAACTTTGACTCGGGTGGAGGTGAGTGTCTCCCTCAGGGTGGGGTCTGGAGATGTGCCGCCTGGCACTGGCCCCCAGTTCTGCGTGTTTATAGCCGACTCTGCCTGTGTTTCAGTGTGCCGGCCCTTTCTCAAGCTCTACCAGGCCATGCAGCCCGTGTACACGTCGGGGATCTAGTAAGTGCGGCTGCTCTCCTGGGGACCGTGGGAGAGCCAGGGAGGGGCCTGCTCCAGGCTGCTTCTCCCTTGGGAGGTGTGGGAGGCGTGATTCCTGGAGAGCCCAGAGGAGGGGACAGAAGGGGAGCCATGGGCGGGTGCCCATCACCCTGCCTGCCGGGTGTTTGCCACTGTCACCCAGCTGGCTGTGCGAAGACGCAGGGGCACAGGAACCCGGGGGCAGGAGAGGGTCCCGCACTGTGTGGGAGTAATCACATCGGAGCCTGCGACAGGGCCATGGTGTTTTGCCTTTCTCTCCCCTTGGCAGTTTAGATAAAGGGCAGGCAGATGTTTCCAGAATATGTACTAATTCTAGACTTACTTGATTTGCTTTTTTGGGAGTTTGGATTAGCATTTTATACACATTAATAGAAAATGAATAAAGGTAGAAATGTGTTGTCGTCACTCAAAATGAACTGTTATCGTATGTCTGGACTCCTGTTGGACCCTGGCATCGGTGATACTTGGGCCATGTCACCCTCTGCTAACCACAGAGGCTGTGCTGGCAGAACCCCAGTAAGCCACGCTGCGTGCCCCGCCGTGCCTGGGCCCGGGGTGGGCCTGCGACCACTGGCCCTGACATTGCTCTCAGGACCCTGCCTGGCCCCATTGCTTTTTTATACCTTTTAGACTCATTTTCATAGGAGAGAGTCTAAGGAATTGGGATGCCTGGGCCAAGCAGGATATTTTGTCTAATTTCAATTGTAGGGTTCCTTTTCTCAGAAGGAATTCTTTCCATTAAATCATGAAATTGTATAATGATGTGCCTTCTTCTTTATTCCAAAGCAATGTTGGCCCAGAAAACCAAAGCAGGATCTACATTGCCATCGAGCCGGCCCAGCTCCTGAAAGGGGACATCATGGTGAGTGTCATGGCCTTGCCCCTGCTCTCCCAGGAATCATTGGAAAGGGAAAAACAAGCTCATCTTAGAGCAATAACATCAGACCCTGCCCCCCGAAAACCTGTAAGAAGAATGGAAAGTAGCCTTTACCTTAAGGAAATCGGTTGATTTTCTGAGTAAACCTGTTTTAATAAAAGGAACAGAACAAACTGTTAGAGCCACTTGCTATGTGCACCCTTGAAATTAAAGTCCTAACTCAACCACTGCTCTTCCCAGGATTCCAGTTCCCCAAGCATAATGTGCAGTCTTAAAATGACTAGGCCTTCCAGGGGCAGGCACAGACATAAAATATTCACCGTTAGTGTCTAAGATACAGCCAACGTCTTGCAACTTGGCTTATGAGTGAAACAGTGATTTCTCCAGGTCGTTTTGATTCTTGGGTCTGCTGCTTCTTGAGGGAGACTAGCTTTTCCACCTTTGTCTTTTATCTATCTTGAGTATTAAAAAATGCATACATCTAAAATAATTTAAGAGAAAATTGTCTGAAATAATGAACAACTTTGAGGCACATGTGTGTTTCCCACACGCATAGACTAGCTCTCCTATAATCTATTTGAGGCCTAGGAGGATACCCTATGACAAGAAGATAAGATAGTTTACAAATTGACTTTTTATTTAAGTGGCTCAGTCAGAGTTTTCTAGGATTCTCATTGTGCATGTGTGTGTGTGGGGTGTGTGTGTGTGTGTGTGTGTGTGTGTGTATGCACTCAGTCGCTCAGTTGTATCCAATTCTTTGTGACCCCCTGGACTCTAGCCTGCCAGGCTCCTCTCTCCATGAAACTTTCTAGGCAAGAATACTGGTGTGGGCTGCCATGCCCTCCTCTGAGAGATCTTCCTGACCCAGGAGGTCAGCCTCTCTTGTGTCTCCTACATTGACAGGCGACTTCTTTAACACTGCACTGTCTGGGAAGCCCATAGGATTTTCATTAGTTTTCCCATGTCTGGTTGTGGGGCTCCTCCTCCCAGAAAGAGCACCTGATGTGGGCTGCTGGCTGCAGGTCTTCCGGAAGCCGGTGGGGGATTCACTGCATCTGCCCCTTCTCTCTACTCTTCCTCCCACCTCCTTCTTTCCTCCGTCTTTCCATCTTCCTCCTCCTCTCCCTTCCACTGTCTCTTGCCTCCCCTCTTTTGCACCATCAATTTATTTGTCCAGCGATCCTTTTTTGAGTATTCTGAGCTTTCCGAGTTGGGCCCTAGCACAGCAAGGAAGGGGAGGACAGAGGGACATCTTTGCCCTGGAGGAGCCTGGTTGGGTGAATGGATATCAGGAGGGGAATTCAGTAGTACCAGAGTGGGTCCTGATGGCTGAGGCCGGCTGACCTGGAAGTTCAGGTGGAAGTGCCCTTGGAGTTGGGTGTGAGGCTCTGGCTTGGGGGTGCAGCAGTCCCCAGGCCTTGAGGATACCCTTGTGGAAGTTAGTTGTCTTGGGAAGTTGAAGCCAGATTGTGTTCTTTTGTGTGTCCCGAAAATGCACTGAATCACCTCTTAAGGGTAAGCCTTCTAGGACTCTTGACTTAGAGGAGTAGCAAGGATGAGAGGAGAACACGCCTGGTCTCCAGCGGAAGGAAGGAAGCCCCGCAGCTCTTATGAGCAACAGCAGATAGATACGGCCCAAGGGCATCAAGCAGAGGGTGGGCCTTGAGTCCCATGCCTGGGCTCCCACCAGATCTACAGCTTAATGGGGCTGGGTGGCCTCAGACGGGTCCTTATCCAAGCTTGCACCCCCTTCTGCTGCCTGAGGCCTGTAAGTGGGCTTCATGGGGATGAGATTGAACTGGGGTAGCTGGCAGGGTGTGAAGGCTACATAGTATAATCGAGCACCCGCTGGTGGGGCCACCACCTGCACTCCTGGAAGACGCCCTCCCCAGCAGACCTCACCCCCACGAGTCTCCCTGCTGTCCTAGGGCAACAGGGGCACTGCAGCCAGCCCGCCACCCCGGAGCAAGGTGTCTGAGAAAACATCACGTGCTGGAATGCAGTCTGAGCAGGCGGGTGGGGTCTTTCTGAGGGGACCTGGGTGGGAGGTTGTGGTTTGGCCCTTGGTAACTGTGAGGCAGGTCTGGGAATGGGCAGGGCAGGAATGGGGAGCAGGTGGGGGAAGGACGTGGTGGCAGACGTGCTTGGACTTGGTTCCCATGAGCTGGCACGGGTATGATGCCAGGAGCCATCCCTGGGCACGCAGCGCACTTGTTGAAGCCACAGCAGGAAGGCTCCCACCTGTGAGTTTGGGACACTGTCTCCTGCTCTGTCTTAAGATGAGAGATGGTGCCTGGGGCACACACAGCCGCATGAAAGGTGCCTGTCGCCGCATGCGGTTGGCCCATGGCTCTTTTCAGGTACATTGGTAAGTGGCTTCCATCCAGTGGCTACGGGGACTCACTGACTTGCCCCTCCCTGTGCCTTTGCTACCTCTTTGCAAGAAGTCCGAAAGTGTGATTATTAGGCCCTTCTCAAGAAGTTTCATTTCCAGTGCACACTGATGAGTCTGCTCAGTGCCCAGTGGGGCCTTCTGAAGCACCAGCTATAGGTGAAGGTGTTGGGCCAGCGAGGGTTTGGGGAGCACCTGCCTGAGACCTCTGGGCCCAAGCGAGGCCTGGGTGGGGATGTCGGGTGGCCACCGGTGTGGCAGGCACGGTCAGTTTAGAGCCGTCAGACTGGAGCCTTCCTCTTACAGTGCTGGCAGCTCATGGCCTGCATGCAGGGTCTTCAAGGGGAGGGGGACCTCCCCCCAATCACGGGAGAACAGAGGTGGGTGCAGCACAGGCCCGAGTGGGAGGAATGGCAAGAAGCCTGGCATGGTCCTCAGAGCACGTGGGCTGCACTCTGCTCAGAGGAGCTGGGGAGGAAGCCCTGGTGCCTCTCCACTGGGTCAGACACCTCATTCCTGTGAGCACCCTGCCTCTGCTGCCCACTTTCTAGTCTGGGTTTTAGGAAAGGGCAGGTCACACTCAGCGGCCCCTGCCGTCTGCTCTCCTTCTGCCCCAACCCCCCAGTGGCCATCTCCCTGGTGTTCGCATCATGTAGCTGCTTGCTCTTCATGGGGCCTCCTCTTCCCTCAGCTCCGCCTGCAGCCCCTCCTCTCTGGGTGGTCCTCGGCTCCTGGCAGGTCTACTGTCCTCTGGGCGGCTCCCCTTTCACAAGTGCTGCTCCTTTTGGCAGGAGCAACTGCTCTGAGGGGTCCAGGCTGCCTCTTACTTGCTTCTGTCTTGGGTCCAGCCCCCCTGGAATCCATTCTGTGCTTCCTAGGACCATCCCCCCCTGTTCCCCAGACCCCAAATGGGAGCTTCCTCTCAGCGTCTCCTTGCCCCACATCTCATCAATCATGCAGCTCCTTCACCCCAGTATGTCCTAAATCCCAGGACTGCTTGTGTCCCTGAGCCCTGCGCCTCACAGCATGACCCCATCCAAGTGACCCCATCCAAGCACAGTGCTCCACTGCCTGGGCCCACAGTGGGAAGAGAGGGTCCAGGCTCCTGTAGGTGGCCTAGGAGCCCCTTGGTTTACTGCTCCTCAATTGCTTAGCCCCAGAGATGCTGGATTATCGGTCTTGTTCTGCACACGGCCCCACGGCCCTTTTCTGCGGTCTTGCGGATGCCGCCCACTCGTCATCCAAATTGGACACATGGCTGTGCCTCCCTTAGGCCACATTTGATGATCTCTCATAGATGGATGCCGAGCCCTTGAGGTGGGTGGTTGACTTGTTCCAGCCTCTCTGGAGCCAGTCACTGTGCTTCTCAGGGGTGGCAGCTCACCCTGGCTGTGAGCCCAGAGTGCCGTTGTCTCCACCTTATTGCCTAGAGCCCGCCCCAAAGGTGGGAGTCCTTGGGCAAGTTCACACTCTAGCATGCCCTGAAGGCTGCTGCTTGTGTGAGGGCACAGCCTGGCTGGACGAGCCGTGAGTGATGCTGTAGGAAGCTGAGAGGTCTGGCATTCAGGTGTTCTGTTGCCTGGGGGCCTCTTGAGGGGAATGTTTCCTGCCCTGAAGGCACCCTTTCCATGAATTTTTGTTTCCATTGGCAATGGGGGCAAATAGGATCTCCCAGATCTCATCACAGGAAATGCATAACTTGATAAAACCAGCCCCTTCCTGCACCTCTGTCCATTCTTAACATGGAGTATTTTTAGATTGAATTATTATTTGATTTATACTTCCTGTGTTTACAGTTCATTTTTGTACACTCTGCACTTATTTTTTTGCAGCGTTATCAGACGGGGGAAGGGTGATACGGGTTACAGCTGGAAGTGGGTAATTTTCCATCCCACGGGGTAATTTTTCCTTGCTTCATTTGTAGAAATGATTACCCAGGAGGTTTAGTTTAGTTGTTGATCTCTATGAAGCCTCGCAGTGGCTCTAGCCTCTTATATTAGTTTCCTAGGGCTGTAATGACAAAGTCTCACAGACTGGGGGCTCAAACATCAGACATGATTCCCTCACAGTGCTGGAGGCTGAAAGGCAGAGATCAAGGTGTCAGCAGCGCTGATATCTCCGGAGGTCTCTATCCTTGGCGTGCGGATGGCTCTCTTCTCCCCAGGCCCTCACGTCATCTTCCCTTTCTACATGTGTCTGGGTCCTGGTCTCTTCTTAAAAGGACCCCAGTCAGATTGGACTAGGGCTCACCTGTATAACCTGACTACCCTCACCACCTTTAAGACTTCAACAGATGAATCTTGGGGTCACAGAGTTCAGCCCATAATATCTGTGTTCATTGAGTAAACCCATTCTAGAATAAACTGTCTAGTCAAAGATCTGTCTAGCCAGAGCTATGGTTTTTCCAGTGGTCATGTATGGATGTGAGAGTTGGACTATAAAGAAAGCTGAATGCCGAAGAATTGATGCTTTTGAACTGTGGTGTTGGAGAAGACTCTTGAGAGTCCCTTGGACTGCAAGGAGATCCAGCCTGTCAGTCCTGAATATTCATTGGAAGGACTGATGCTGAAGATGAAATTCCAATGCTTTGGCCACCTGATGCGAAGAACTGACTCATTTGAAAAAACCCTGATGCTGGGAAAGATTGAGGGCAGGAGGAGAAGGGGAGGACAGAGGATGAGATGGTTGGATGGCATCACTGACTTGATGGATGTGAGTTTGAGCAAGCTCCAGGAGTTGGTGATGGACAGGGAAGCCTGGTGTGCTGCAGGCTATGGATCTCAAAGAGTCAGACATGACTGAGTGACTGAATTGAACTGAACTGAACTGAATAAGGTTAATAGTGGAGTCAGGTATCATGGGTTATCCAGCACCCTTGGCTTTGACTTGTCACCAGTGTTCACTCATCCCCTCATTCATTCCCCATAGCGTATGTCCTGAACCAGGTAACATGGTGGTTGTGAACGTTGAGTGAGATACGCTGGTGATCACTCTCGTGCCAGGAGAATTTGGTGTGTTCACGTGTGCATAGAGGCAGGAGTTGAAGGCTCACAGGTGGGAGAGGTGATTACCATGTGTCTGAGGAGGAGAGACTCTCAAGGGGTGCTGACAGCACCGGCCAGCCTGGAGGATCAGCCGCAGGTATCCCCACACTCAGAACATAATCTCTGGGGGACACACTGCATTGTGTGATCTGTACACGCTGCTCCTCCAAATCCCAGGACTGTTGGTTCAACCTGAAAATGACCTCAGCGCTCAGCACACGGAAGTAGACGGTGGCAGAACATTCCATGGTGTTGGCTGAGCATCTGGGGAGCGGAGAGCCGTCTCCCCTCCTACTGTGCAGATCGGCTCTGGTTTCCCAAGTCTCTGAGGCAGGAGAAGTACACAGTCTCAGCCTAACTGTGGGAGACCTGCTCGTTTCAGTTTGTCCTGTCCTTCAATTGTAGTCAGTTACCACTTGATGTGTACCACTGAACATTCACGAGCCTGCCTTCAGTGGAGAAGGGAGGACATGGAGAGTATGTCAGGGCCTTTCTGTGTTAAAGTTCAAGTATGTAGGCATTTTCATTTCTCGTCAAGAATTTGGCAACCGTCATGAGTTGGACCAAATCCTGCATTGTAGAGAATGCTTTTATGGGTTTCCCACTCACAGCCGCAGAGGGTTCGGCCGGGCTGTCTGGCGTCTGCAGAGCCTGCCTCTGCTCCGGAAGGTGGAAGGGGAGCTCCCAGGGAAGGTGTCCCAAGGTGACTCCATGGTCACCATCCTTTGAGACAGCATGCTGTCTTTTGCTTTTTTTTCCCTTTGATTTTGGTAAATGTCAGCCCTGTGCGCAGATAAACCTGCCTCTTTCCTCATGAGGGATTGATTCTCTGTTGAGACAGGCAGCAAAGGTTATCAGAGAAGGCAATGGCAACCCACTTTAGTACTCTTGCCCGGAAAGTCCCATGGACGGAGGAGCCTGGTAGGCTGCAGTCCATGGGGTTGCGAAGAGTCGGACACAACTGAGCGACTTCACTTTCACTTTTCACTTTCATGCATTGGAGAAGGAAATGGCAACCCACTCCAGTGTTCTTGCCTGGAGAATCCCAGGGACGGGGGAGCCTGGTGGGCTGCCGTCTATGGGGTCACACAGAGTCAGACACGACTGAAGCGACTTAGCAGCAGCAGCAAAGGTTATAGGGGTCAAGTTTATAAGAAGTAAGGCCTTGTGATCTCTTTGGGTTGGGAACACTGTGGGGGAAAGTGGAGTGGACTCCATCTGTCATTCCTTTGACTTGCGGGCTGTTGAGGGGGCCATTACTGCTGAAGCCAGGGTGACACCTACCCATCGTCTGGCTTCACCTAAACATGGCCGGCCTGTTCCTACACACCCTCCCATTGCACACCTGACCTGCCCATCTTTGGGACGTGCTTGTACTGAGGTTTGGACACCGTCTCCTAAAGGGCAGAGCCTCAGGTATTCAGTAAACACACTTCTATTAAGTGGGAGGGCAGAGCGTTTGCGAGCACAGCCGTGTCGTTATGTAACCTCGCTAAGGAATTCGCGTGGGCCGCAGCCCCGTCAAGAACTGGCCTTGGTCCAGGGCCCCAGTGGGCTTGTAAACACTTTCCCATCCACATGCCTCGTCTTGCTGCCCCTGCTTGTGCAACCCCATGGCCACTTACATTTCGGCCTCGTGGTTGTGGGGCTCCGTTGCCTGGCTCCAGCAACCTGAGTTCTAAACAGAGGGGACCCTTCTCAAGGAGCTGTCATAAACAAACAACACGTTAGTTTATTGTTTCTTGTTAAGGGCACTTAAGTAAGAAGAGGGAAGATGAATGCATCCTCAGCCCCTCTGGATCTGCTCCTGTTGGGCGTCGTTATGGGCTGTCTGTTGTGCTATATCGCCCTGTGACTTGCTGTGCATGCATCCTTCTCCCTCTGCCGTGAGTCTCCTAGACCTGGGTCGGGCCCAGTCCGTTCTGTATCAGCCCAGTGGATCTGTGTATGAGTGCTCAGTTTCAGTTGCCTGACTCTTTGTGACCCTATGGATTGTAGCCCCCGCTATGGATCCTCTGTCCCTGGGATTCTCCAGGCAAGAATACTGGAGTGTATTGATGTGCCCTCCTTCAGAGGATCTCCCTCATCCAGGGATTGAACCCGTGTCTCCTCCATTGTAGGCAGATTCTTTACTGCTGAGCCACCAGGGAAGCCCTCAGTAGATCTACTTGTATTTTTTATTCACAGCTTTACTGCTGTCCTCCTAATGGTTTAGGGAGTAAGTTACAGTCTTGCCACCCTCTGAAATCATTTTCACCTCCAAGTGAAATCATGGTTAGTGTTGGCCCTGGATGATGTAGGTGCTGTGACTTAGGAAGACAGCCAGTAGCCTTGCTAAACCTTTGAGGGTGTGTGGTTGTGGCTCCTTGATGCCTGTGTAAACAGCCAGCAGGCCCACCAGCAAAGTGGAGAGAAATTATTTCAAGTGCAGATATTCTAAAATCTGAAGGCAGGGGATTGATGTGTTCTTAGAAACTCGCTGGGGAGACATAGGTAAATGAAACTGCTAACGCTGAAGGGATGAAGAGGGTATTACAACCTTCATCACTCTAATCTTTATAAAATGCTACCGATTCTTTGTACCTTAAAAGAAGCATTTGGGGCACTTCTGTCAAGCAAAATGCTGCTGATTCTTTCCATGGAGTGTTAAGAGCATGATTCTGGTCTCTTGTCACAGATACTATTAACATTTATTGGCTCGGATGATGAATCATTACTGACTCTGTGGGAGGTGCCAGGGGTGGGGCTCCACTGGGTGGAGGTGGGTCCATCTCCTCTCGGGTCGGAGCTGTAGGTCCCCATGCGAGGGAGATGCCTGTGGCTTTCTGCGCCTTCAGGAGATAGCTGGGCTCATTCCTGAGGTGGCCAGGAGGACTGGAGCGGGTGGCGAGTGCAGCCATGAGCAGTGGGAAGAGAATATGGTGAAACAGCGGGCAGGACTGCGGGGAGGGCTCAGGTCCCTGCCAGTGCCACTTGTCAGGAGTCCCTGGAAGCCCCTCAGGCAGGGCACGTGTGTGCAGAAGGCGGATGCTCTGTGGCAGTGGGATACTTTGCTCTTCCTTCCACCCTGAACCCTTGTCCTGTGAAAAACTAGTCTTTAGACACTAGAGTCATGCAGGGCCTGGGAAGGTGTCTGCGCACCAGGACGATTGAGAGCGGGCAGCCAGGGGGCAGGGAGGGGAGGGTGAACCCATCTGCTGTTCCTCCCCTGCTCCAGGGCATGTGATGACCTCTGCCTCCCCCCTCCTGGTGCCTGGAGTGGGGTGGGATTCGTGTCTGATGAGTCACCCTCTGTGTGTGTGTGTATATAGCTGCTGTGATGAGCGATGGGGACACCAGAGGAGGGGAGACCATGGAGCACCTTGGGTTCTGGGAAAGGTTGGGGCGGGCCTAGGGGCTTCTGGTAGGGATGAGCTGTGTACATCAGGAGCTGGCTGAAGGATGAACCCTTTAACTCAGAGCAGGAGAAAGGTTCCCCCAAAGGGAGCTGTGCGTGAGGGGCATCCTCCCCTGCCCTTAGGCTGTCTATGCTTCTTTACCCAGCACCTGTACTGCCTTGTGTCCACCAGGGGCTCTACCTGCCCACAGAACCTGGTGCCAAACTGGGGGAGGGGAGCTACTATGAGGCATGACCCTGTGGATTGGCCTGGGGCCACCTTCGTCAGGGGCTGTCAGCTTCTGGAGGGAGGCCTTGTTGTTATTTTACGGCCTTGGTTCCCCTTAGTATTGATAAAGACTTCAGAGTCAGACTGGCATGTGCCTGAAACTCTCTTGCCTTTTCTCCAAGTCTTCTTCCCCTTTCCCTCTCACTTCCAGGGTAGCAGTGGAGAAAGGCAAACAGAGAGGGTGGGTCCATCATCCAGCAGAGATAGGTGCATGGGGGCATGTCCTTTCCGTGGGGGTCTTGCTGCAGCATGTGTGGGATGGGGCCTTCTGCTCAGCAGTCGGTGTGAGCACAGCAGTGCTGTGCAGGGGCCTCGGAGGGGTGAGAACTCAAGCAGCATCTCGGGAAGGAGGGCTGGGGGCACAGCCTTTGGTTGGACTCTGCAGAGGAGCCAGAGACCCCAGATGAAATGAGAGAGGACTTGGCAACCGGAGATCCATTTGCTGTTGGAGAGTAAATGGAAGCTGTCACATTTCTGAAGAGTTCTTGTGGGCTGGTTCCATATGCCAGCCCTGGACAGGGGCCTGGAGGCCAGGCCTGAGTCTGGATTCCCACCAGGCGTGTGCACAGGCCGCCTGGCGCCTCCCGCATAGTGAATGCGGGGCTTGTGTTTGTCAACATGAATCGCTCCTCTGACGGTTTGTGTACATTTCTTCATTTATTTATCAGACTGTTTCCTTGTAGATAGCACAGAGGTAAACGCCTTTGGGGTTTGCCCTAAGGGGCCGAAGCTCCTTGGGTCTTTATTTTTTCTCTCGAGTGATGGTTCTCTGGTTACTGAAGGCCTGGTCCCATCACTTCATGGCAAATAGATGGGGAAACAGTGGAAACAGTGACAGCCTTTATTTTCTTGGACTTCAAAATCACTGTGGATGGTGACCACAGCCGTGAAATTAAAAGACACTTGCTCCTTGGAAGAAAAGCAGTGGCAAACCTAGACAGCATATTAAAAACCAGAGACAACAAAAGTTGCCAACAAAAGTTTGGATAGTCAAAGCTATGGTTTTTCTAGAAGTGATGTGTGGATATGAAAGTTGAACCATAAAGAAGGCTGAGCGCCGAAGAATTGATGCCTTTGAACTGTAGTGCTGGAGAAGACTCTTGAGAGTCCCTTAGATAGCAAGGAGGTCAAACCAGACAATCCTAAAGGAAATCAACCCTGAATATTCATTGGAAGGACTGATGCTGAAGCTGAAGCTCCAATACTTTGGCCACCTGATGCAAAGAGCCCACTCACTGGAAAAGACTGTGATGCTGGAAAAGATTGAAGGCAAGAGGAGAAGGGGAGGACAGAGGATGAGATGATTGGATGCCATCACTGATTCAATGGACATGAGTTTGAGCAAACTCCAGGAGATAGTGAAGGAGAGAGAAGCCTGGCGTGCTGCATTCCATGGGGTTGCAAAGTTAGACATGAGTGAGTGACCGAACATACACACAGAACAGTCACCTACAGCATCTCCCGAATCACTGGTCTGGACCATGCTTGCTGGGACTGCTTCTCATTGACCTGGCACAAGATATCTGAAGCCCATCTTTTTCTGACCTGAGTCTTTTGTGAGCATGGCTGCCTGTGAGATCCCTGCACCTCTAGCCTCCCTTCCTCCTGGGCATGCGCAATGCAGGGCGTGGCCTCCTCCACTCTGAGTGTCTGAGGGCAGAATCCAGCCTGCTTCTGGGCTTGAACCCCTGGGGACCCTGGAAAGGAGCCCCTGCCCTATTTAGGAGGGAGGAAGGGCCCTCTCTCCTGCAATACACCACTCTGCCGTGGCCTTCCTGCCCTCCTCATGGGCAGCCCTACCCCCAGACACCTCAGGCAGGGGGGCCCCCATGGAAAGGTGAGAGATGGTGCCAGGGCCCCTCCTCCACCCACCCTTCCCTGCCAAGTGCCCGGAAGGGGTGCTTTTACCCTGCTTATTGGCACCGTCACCCCAGAGGCCTGAGCTGCTCCCAGAGACCTAGGGCCTCGGAGCCATAGCCTGAATCCAAGTCACGTCCCTGATGATTCTGGAGACTGGTCTCAAACTGTCATTCAGGACGTCTTGACAGCCCAGCTGTGGAATTTACATTCCAAGGCCTTTTCCCTTTCCCTTCCTTCTCCCTTCTTGCCATCTCTCTCTCTCTCTCTGTTATAGCACACAACATAAGTATTGAGCCGAGTACAGGAAGTAATGACTGCCTGCTCCTTTCACGAGAGCAGAAAGGCTTTAAGGTAAATGTGGAGTGTCTAGATGAAATTAGGAAAAAGAGGCTGCACAGTTTCATTCTTCAGACGTCTTCCTGTGCACTCCCACAGGAGCCTTCCTCGCAGGTGGGGCTCCCTGGAAAACACACCCCTTTTCATCCCAGGTGAAGTGCTACCACAAGAAGTACCGCTCGGCCACCCGTGATGTCATTTTCCGCCTGCAGTTTCACACTGGGGCTGTTCAGGGCTACAGACTTGTGTTTGCGAAGGAGGATTTGGACAACGCGAGCAAAGGTGAGGTCCCTCCCTGGGTCCAGACTGAGTGTAGGGAGAATAGGCCCTTAGCGGGTGGCCCCCGCGAGCCTCGTGTGTTCCTTTCATTGTTCTCCACTATGCCCCCGCCTACGCTATAAACCAGCCTATTGACAAAATTATTACCAGTCTCACAAAAGACTGATGATTGTTCCAACAAAGAAAAAAATTCTAGAGAAGCAGTAAAAATGCTAACATTTTTCTCTGTCATTGGTGTGCTGTTGGAGATTTGGGAGTGGTATTGCCCTGGTAGGAATATAAGGACAAAATTCATTTGTTGTCTTGTCTCCAAATTTGTTGAAATAGGATTTCTTTTTTAGATGACCGTTTTCCTGATAATGGGAAGATTGAGTTAGTCTTCTCAGCCACTCCTGAGAAGATTCAAGGTGCGTAGACGCAGAGTGCTGGCAGGAGGGTGGAGGGGGCAGCAAGATGCGCACCTGGTTGGGTGATGTGTATGCTGGAGTCTCTGTAGAACCTCCCACCTTTGCACATAATTGGAAAGATTTATAATACATTAAAAATAGAATATTAGACAGTGGGAAGGTGTTAGCCTAGAGACAGTGAGGCCCAGCTAGGTCAAAAAGACCCCAGAGATGGTGTGACTTGCCCAAAGAAGAGCCCAGAACTTCAGGATTGGGACGATGACTTGATGCCCTGTTTACTTCTCCCCTCAAAAAGCAACCACATATTTTTTAAAAAGGACTAGAAATATAGTAGAAAGACTGCAACTATTTGTGTGCAAAATAGACTCCTTTCTTCTAAAAATACATTGAAAGAGAAAGCAGTCTCTTTATTGTGAAGACAAATGGCTCATTTCCATCACTGAGATTCATATTTGTGAAAGTTTTAATTCAGTTTTTAATAGCTGTGGAAAAGAAGTACCCTATTTCTGTGTCCAGTGCCATAGATTGAGGCATGAATAGTTAAATGCAAGGCTGTGGGGTAAAAATCTTCCTGGAAGCCTCAGAGAGCAAGAGCCCAAACCCACCCCTCCCATCCACCAGCCCTGAGGCTGCTCCTCAGGGTTCTGCTGGGTCCTTGAGCTGCAGAGCCATCCAGGTGATCCCCTTGTGCAGAAACCATCCAGAGCACAGAGCCTCCCACCTGGAAGACAGAGGACCAGTGTTCACCTTTCCTTCCTGCCAAGTGGTTTGCACTGTTGTTCAGTTCCAGCTCAGATTACTAGCAGGCTTGTGGGAGAGGGTGTGGGTCTGGACTCTGGGCTGGCACTCAGATCCAGAGGCTCCTCTCTGCATTGCTGGCAGGTGCCGGCTTGACTGGGACTAACACCCTTTGTCCACCCCTGTCCCTTCCACCACCCTGCAGGATGTGAACATTTGCAGAATGACCACAGAGTGATTGTGGACTTCAACACAGCAGACCCACTAATCCGCTGGGACTCCTACGAGAACCTGAGTGCAGACGGTGAAGGTGAGTCTTGTTACCTTGCTATCAGTTCCTGGAGAGTAGAACCCAGAACAAGCAGCCTGTTCACCTTTAGATAGAAAATCTCCTTGCAGCCTGCTTGGAGGCTGTCAAGAGTCCACACCACTGTGAGTCTGATGGCACTTGTGAGAATCAGGCTTGGTGAATTGTGTTGAGATGGTCAGTTAGTGAACTTGTCATCTAGAAGCTTCCTCACCTGAAGCTATATGTCTGTCTCTCCCTTGCCCTCCCGATTGTGGAAGGGGAATGCCTGGTATCTGAGCACTGGCAGCCTTCCTACTACTGGGGAGCCCCATGAGCAATAGGTATGTGGGTTCTGTTTCTGTTTGCTCATTACACTGGTGTCCAGGTTGTATGGCTGCGTCATTTAGTCTCTGTTGTGTGAGTCTGTCTCTCCGAAACATATTCTCTGTTGGCCACGGGATCTGCAGTTTGAGTCACAAGTATCATGAAAGAGAAAAGGAATGAAGGGTGGCACCTGCCAGGTTTATAGAAAGAAGCCTCTGGAGGTCAGTTTCAAAGAGGAGGGATGAGACTTCTTCCAGGCGCTTGAGAACACTGGCCTTTCATCTTTTTCAAGCACCAAACTGTGAACAGACCTGATTTGGGAGAGACAGTGAAAACAATTTTGTCCAATTAGTTCCGTCCAGACATTAAATAGCCAAAAGCAAGTGTCATGGTGGTAACTCCATGTGTGCCCATCTTTGTGCATCGCTGGGATTGCAGGAACAGGCCGGGGATGTCTGTGGTCTACTCGGTGTCAGGGCGGGCACGAGGCTCCTCAGCCTGTCCACTTGGAGAGTCTGGGGCCATGTCAGTATTTCTGTGATGCAGAGCATCCTGCTGTCTAGAGGTGAAGCCCTCATCACTGCTGTACTTCAGGCATGGTTTCTAAGTGCTGTGTGTCAAGCCTCTGTCCACACCTTGAAGCGTCATTCCCATGCCCAGTTCATTCACCACACTGCGTTCCATCTGAGGGTCCCAGTTGCTTTTGATGTTTCTTTTAGACCTTGCAAATCTACTTTTTTTTTTTTCAAAGTTGAGGTATAGCTGATTTACAATATTATACAAGTTACAGATATACAACATCATGATTCACAATATTTAAAGATTATACTCCATTTATAGTTATGATAGAATATTGGCCATTTTCCCTATGCTGTACAATATATCCTCATGGCACATTTATTTTATACGTAATAGTGTGTACCTCTTAATTTCCTACCCCTATCTGACCCCTCGTCAGTTACACTTGCTCCCAGTGGAGCTCACGGGGGCTTCTGAGTTCTCACTGTTGTAGGTGCTGCGTGGATGGCCCCTGCTGCCAAGGCCCTGCAGACTCTTGCACAGCCACCTTCCACAAAGCATGCAGTTCCCCTCACGTGGAATCATTACCCTTCCTGAGGTTCCCTCCATCTCCCAACTCTCCAGGCTCCTCTGTGGGGTTGACCTGCATTGGTGAACTCATTCCTCATTCCCAGTGCCCTTAGCTCTCACTTGGAGCCTCAGTTCCTGGCTTGGGTTCCTGGAGGAGGGCACCACTGGCCCCCCAACTCCTGCGAAGGTGGGGGGCGTTGGCTGGCAGGAAGCAGTCTCAGCCATGCTTCCATCAGGGCAGAACTCTCCGGGGTTAAGGAAGGTTTGGCAGCGTATGGTTTTGGCTAGAAAATGATGTCTTTTGGCCCTCCTTTCTATGTGCACTTCCATTTCTAGTTTCTACTGGTTAAAACACACACACACACACACGCATACTGACCTAAACTGTGTTTATCTCTGCTGTCCTGGAGTGGACCATCTGCAGTGACCTTCAGTCAAGGACCTTGACCCCGTGTTATGTCCGAGCAAAGTGTGTCTCTTCCACCAGCCATGAACTTGTTCATGTGTGGACACTTGATTCCAAATGTCCTGTCTTCATCATGGAGACTCAGTTCTCTGCTCCCAGCTCTGTGGCCCGGAGGGGATCTGGGGCTCCCACTGCCTCATCAGTATTTCACAGGACTCTCACTGTCTCAAGGAGAGAAATGGAGGGTGGGGGTGGACAGTGGGGCAGCCTACCGGAGCCTCTCACGTGCTATTTTATATGATCCACATAAGATCCTGTGACCCATTTTAGAGATAAAGGGGGCAGTACCCAAGAGAAATCAAGAGCTGGACTTTGGTGAGGGGTCCTGGTAGCCTTCTGGGGCTGTGCACTGTTGGTGGTCACAGGTGAAGTTGAGTGAGTTGCCGTGTGTTTGAGATCATGCAGGATGGAGACTGTGGAAGTGGGACACAAGTCTGGGCCTGTTTGACCCCCCTGCTATTTGGTGCAAACCTCATCCTTCCAGCTGAAGACCCGCTGGTCCCTGGACCAGAGTGAGGCCTGCAGCACAGCCCATGGTTGGGCATGAAGCCTTGCTGTGCCCCTCCTCTCCTCTATTCCTGGCTTTAACCAACGAGTGCGTTTCTGGCCACAGGGAAAGCTCGTGGATCCAGGGTTGCATAGACAGGGGCCGCTGTCCCCCAGGTTAGGGCTCTGATACTTCAGGTCACTGCCCAATAAACATTGGCCAATCAGACTTGGCCTCCAGGCAACCACAGTTGCCCCAGAGCTCCATGGGGGTGCTGCAGAAAGGGGGCCTCTGATTTCTTATCACTTTTACAATAAGACCCAGTCCTGTTACTGTCCCATGCAGGACGCTCTACTGAGCCACCGGCAGTCGGGCTGCTGGTGAGGACAAGTTGGGTCTGGAAGAACTGGCCACAGGTGTGTGCAGTTACAAGTTCTGGATCAAGCTGTGATATTTAGATGTTGCCATTTGGTGGTACTAGTGGTAAAGAACCCACCTGCCAATGCAGGAGACACAAGAGATGTGAATTCGAACCTTGGGTCGGGAAGATCCCCTGGAGGAGGACATGGCAACCCACTCCAATATTCTTGCCTGGAGAATTCCATGGAAAGAGGAGACTGGTGGGCTACAGTCCATAGAGTCAGAAAGAGTCAGACACGAATGAAGTGACTTAGCATGCATGCATACTTTGAAAATGTATTTGAAAGTATTTCTCCCCAGAAATTGTTGTCAGGTGTTGAGATTTGGAAAAGCAAAGCATACCTTGGTGACTTATCCAAAAGGGGGTCCACTGGAATCCGGCAGATCAGACCTTAGGTCCTGGTTCTGCTCTCCGTCCAAGGCCAAGCTCCTCCCTGGCAGAATGGGAATGCTGCTAGCTGAGCTTCCAGAATGTAGTGGCTGCATCATCAGTGTCTGGCCAGTGTAGCCACTCACTGAATGCTTCCACTCTCTGTACCCAGACTGAGAAAAATTGCTTTAGATCCTGCATACTGCAAAACTTTGCTTCACATTGTTTGCTTTGATGGTTCAGAGCAGAGTAACTGCTTTAATACAGCCCAGCTGTCAAATGCCGATGGCACCTTGCTCAGATCTCAGGAAGCACCCTCCTGTCCTCTCTTGATTTTAAGCCTCCAGCTCCCTGGCCTTGTAGGTCCCCTTCCAGGTGTGAACCCGTGACCTGGAGTTAATCCTGTTTTGATAAGGGATTTCGGGCAGTGATTGGGATGGAGAGCAATAGCTTCATCTAATCTGAAATATGGTAAAGTGTCTGCTTACAATGCTGGATACCCAGGTTCAATCCCTGGGTTGGGAAGATCCCCTGGAGAAGGAAATGGCAACCCACTCCAGTACTCTTGCCTGGAAAATCCCATGGACGGAGGAGCCTTGGTAGGCTACAGTCCTTGGGGTCGCAAAGAGTCTAACACGACTTCACTTTCACTTTCAATCTGAAATACAAGAGTCTCACCTTTTGTGCTGGGAACCATAAAGTCCTTCGGGTGTTAACTTTTTGAAGTGGATTGGATCCTGTCAGAAGAGCGAGTGTGATGTTGGAGCCTGTTAATGAGTCATAACTGGCCCTGAACTGCCATCTCAGTGGTGTCAGAGAAACTGACTTGAAATTCATGTCATCTGGACGAGTTTGCATGAATTAGCCCGTGTCAGCCTCCCAGTGAAAGGTTGCAGCTGCAAGCCGTGACCTACTTGCAGTTTATTTCCTCCTCTTGGGGACCCCTAGCCTTCCTACCTGAGAGGGTGGAGAAGGGAATGGCAACCCACTCACTCCAGTATTCTTGCCTGGAGAATTCCATGGGCAGAGGAGCCTAGTGAGCTACAGTTCATGGGGTTGCAAGGACTTGGACATGACTGAACGACTAATACACACACACAGCCTGCCATGGATGGCTGGAGGCCTTAAGTAGCATTATCCCAGGACAGCTAGTGAACAGAAGCACTGAGAGTTGGCTTGATTTCACTGGGGTCCTTAGCTCCCAACCTGCCCACATCCCTCGAGCTGTGGAACCCACCCTGGGAGTGAGCATGTCCTGTGCTTGGGGTAGGGGTATGAAAGGCAGGTGGCTGTGGACATGCCCTCAGCTTCAGCCAAGGGCATGTTTATCCGGCTCTCACTTTCCTCCTGTCCTTTATGACCAGTGTCGGCATTGCTTCTGCCCTTTGATGCTGCACCTGCTTTAGCAGTGGCTCCCTGGGCGGCCTGCCCGTGCCCTGCATCCTGGCTCTGGAGTGCACATCTCTGGACTCCGTCACTGGCGTTCTGCCTTGGGGACCAGCACCTGAGTTCTGCCTGCCAGTGGGTTTTCCGAAAGATGAAACTAAAAGTGGACCTGACCCCCTGGTCTCCCTAAGACCCCAAGTCACACAACTTCTACACGAGTGTGAGCTCAGAGAGTGTGTAAATATGGCATGGCAAAGAGTTTGTTCCTGTTCCCTTCTTTGAAAGGTCTCACAGACTCACTTTTACCGAATTGCATCTCAGTCGTGCCCCCCGCCTCCCCCGGCTTGCTCCTCCACCTCCCTCCCAGCCTGGACACTTGCACATTGGCTGCATGGATGAAGCTCAGACCAAACCTGGTGAACTTCCTTCTATGCCTTCCATGTGAAGAACTTTCTCAATAGCAGGCAGGGTTGCAGTATTCCCTGCAGAGCCTGCAGGTGCCTTTCTGCCAAGTTAGGGCTCCAACGCTTTGGCGACATCACCAATTCAGGAAAGATTACAAACTTCATATTAACAACCAGAACCAAAAGCCTGAGGAGGAGAGGCCCGGGATGCACATACTCGTGGGTACCCACCTCTGCAACACACGCACGCATCTCGCTCCTCCTTCCACCTCTTGCCTGATGTGGTTTCACTATCACCCTGCCTCCCATCTCTTCAGACTCAACAAATGTAGGGTGGGGAGGGGAGGTTTCAAATCCCATGTTTGTGACTTTATCACACACTACCTTTGGAAAATGCTGCAAACCGGAGAGAAAAGTTCCCCATGAATTAAAGGAAAAGGGAGGTGTTTTGTAAAAGGGGGCAACTGGGGACATTCTTTATTTTGTCTCTTTAGAGACAGTTATCATGTGCCTATTCTTTATTAAAAAAAGGTGGGGTCTCTATCATTTACTGTGATGCTCTCTTGGCAACTGTGAATTGTGGCAGTGAGGGGGTGTTCTGGGGTCAGACTTTATGTCCTGTAGCTCTGGGAATCCAAACAGGCACCTCAGGAGGAGCTGGAGGGAAAGCATGGTCTTCTAGAGGGAAAGGAGATTTGGATGGAGGTGAAGACGGCTTGCTGTGGGGTGAGGACAGAGGTACCTCTCCCAGCCTCATGGTGGGCTGCTGCTCCTCCACGGTCCTGGGGCTGGGTCTGGCCAGGCAACTGTTACCACTTTCTAAGTAAAGAACATTTCTGTCAGCTCCAAATGAAACCCCCTGGCAGTCACTCCCCAGCCCTCCCTCTCCCAGCCCCAGGAGACCACCCATCTTCCTTCTCTGTGAATTCCCCTCATCTGGACATTTCATGCAAGAACCCTGCAGTCTGTGGCTTTTTACAACAGGCGTCTTTCACGCTGCATGATGATTTGAGGGTTCATTCAGTTTTGGTACATCACTCCTTTTTTTTATGGCCGAATAATGTTCCAGAGTGTGACTAGACCTCAGTGTGCTGATCCATTCATCAGCAGGTGAGCATTTGGGTTTTTTCCACCTTTTTTCTTCTTGTACAATGAACCTTCTTGTACACGTTTTGGCCTTAGGCTGTTCTTTTATTGCCCATCTTTTCTACTACTTTGTGAAATTTCCGCTTCTTTTAGTCCTAGTTGGTTTTCCTTTGCTGGTTATTTCTTCTGTCTTTATGGGTCTCACGCTGGAATCACAGTGAACCTTCTGAGGGTCTCCTGTCCCACTTTGCCAGCTACTCCCAGGAATATTCAGGAAACCCATCCAGTCTTTTCTGTGTTAGCTATGTAATCTCATGCACAAAATTCCATCTCAGTACAGTGGAAAGTTCTGAAGCCTGTCAAAACACTGAGCTGCAGAACTGCCTTTTGGCCACACATCAGCAGAGCCTCACAAGACCACGTTGTTTCAGGAGAAGTTGACAGGAACAGCCTGAATGGGCTCTATGTGATTGAAACCCACAGGTAGGGGCGGAGGGAATATGACGGTGTTTGGGCGCGAGTATTAGAGGCTGGCAACAGCATGACTGCCAAGATCTGAAGGCCTCGATGGTGCCAGTTGCTGTGCATTCATGAAGGCTGTCGCAGCTCCTTTGTGAAGCCGCTGCCAACATGAGGAAAACCCACCCTGCACCCCACAGAGTGGGAAAATGAGCCTCATGAAAGGCCAGCCTCCTTTTGACACACAACTGGTCGTGCAGGTTCTTTGTGTTAGAAATGGAGAAAAGAGACCACTGGCCAGTGTACAGATTTGTTTTCCTCTTTGTTGGTACCTTATTCTGTGTTTTTTCATGCAGTTGTCAGCTATGGGGTGCAAAGGTCTGATTTTAAGACTCTGTCCTGTAGGAGACTGGGACCCCTTCTGGGCACGGCCTTGGCTATAACATGGAAGGGACCATTGGTCTCAGTCCTCAAACCAGATCTTTTAGACTTCTGTTTCTAATTTTTTTTCTTTTGATGTGAATTCTTTGAAGAAAACTGTTATGCGATCAGTTAGTTGCTTCCTGTGCTTCCCTGGTAGCTCAGCTGGTGAAGAATCTGCCTACAATGCAGGAGACCCCAGTTTAATTCCTGGATCGGGAAAATCTGCTAGAGAAGGGATAGGCTACTCACTCCAGTATTCTTGGGCTTCCCTGAAGGCTCAGCTGGTAAAGAGTCCGCCTGTGATGCAAGAGACCTGGGTTCGGTCCCTGGGTTGGGAAGATTCCCTGGAGAAGGAACTGGCTACCCACACCAGTATTCTGGCCTGGAGAATTCCATGGGGTTGCAAAGAGCTAGACATGACCGAACAACTTTCACTTTCTTTCAGCTTAGTTGCTTTCTTGATTGCAGTGATAGTGTTATTTGCAGAGTGGGCACAATCCTGTCAGTTCCCTTGATAGGAATGGGGATTGGTTAGGACCCTTACTGAGCACCAAACTGAGTAGACCTTCTTGCATAAGAAGTGCTTTATGTCCCACAGTAAAACAGATGTTTTCTCCTGAGCACAGACATAACCTGTGCCTTGGTGGCCATTTGGGGATCTGTTGGAGAAATCTGTGTCTGTGATGTGCTGACTATATTCCATCTCAGGCTGATTGAGTGGTGACATCTGTGAGGGTTCCAGTTGTGCTATGGAAACATGAAGGCGTCCAAACAGCTTTGCTTGTTTGCTCTGGTGTGTTACATTCATTTAAGGCTCAGAGGATGTTGCTGTGCTTTGACCAACAAGCAGTCAAAGCAGAGGGGTAAACTGTTGGCTGAAGCCCACCTAAATTGCATGCAAAGAGGCCCGAGGTGCAGAGGCGCTGCTGGGCAGAATGTGGAAGTCTGGGTGTGCAAGTAAACACTGAAAGATGGGTCATGTGCAGTTAACACTGACAGTGAACTTGGCCACGTGGAGCTTGAAAGAGAGACACAGTCCCAGGACATGGAGACTGTAAGGTGAAGACTTCACAGGTGAAGACTATAGCTGAAGAACACA
The DNA here is from genome assembly GCF_055505025.1 of Bos grunniens. Classification (NCBI taxonomy): domain Eukaryota; kingdom Metazoa; phylum Chordata; class Mammalia; order Artiodactyla; family Bovidae; genus Bos; species Bos grunniens. The sequence continues at coordinate 45,325,915 of NC_141168.1, read as the reverse complement.
AGCGATGCTGAAACTGGTTTGTAAACCGGCGCAGGTGGTGCTGGCTCCACCCGTCAGTTTGTCAGCTGAGAAGTCTTGGCGTGAACACAGGTCTAGCTGGGTGGCTCTCCAGTAGAAGCCCTTTCCCCGCCTCCTCAGCCTCCAGGGTTCAAATTTCATTAAACCTGATTGCAGGAAACCCCACCCACGTGTTTACATTGCACTGGCCTTTTTTGGTGGAACCAAAGTCCCTTTCTTAGCTAACAAGATCTTCTACCTTCTGTACTGCCTGGAGAGCAAGGCTGGGTCGTTGGCAGGGGAGACACACCCCCACCCCGGGATGCTGTGTTTTGGGGTTGAAGGCTTCCTTCAGGGGTCCAACGGCTGTGGGCTAAACAAGCTACAGGGCTGTTTGGAAGCAAGGTAAGCAGGGAGTGTGTGTGTGTGTATGTGTGTGTATGTGTGTGTGTGTGTGTGGCTTCTGCTAGGGGAGAGGATGTCCGGTGGTAAGTGATGAGCAGAACAGCAGCTTTAACCTGACAAGAGGGAAGGCCAGGCAGAAGACTGTTTATTTGCAGGTGAGAGGAGTCTTAGCTGCTTCTGCCTTTGGAGGGTCAGCGATGGTTTGGGGTAAAGTTTATATGCAGAAGCTCACGGTCCGCTCCGTGGCTGGCTGGCTCAGGTGACTTCTTAGTGGGCCACAGGGCCTCCTGTTTCCTTGGCTGGCTGGGGCTCAGGTGTGTTTCCACAGTAACGAGGGCCTGGGAGGGAATCAGGTGCCAAGGTAAGTGCCCTTGATGGGATGGTCCCAGCTGGGGTGTTTGTTGGACAGGAGAGGGCCCCCCATGGGAGTGTCCCGTCGGTGGTGTTCGTGCCTGCTGTCTGGGGCACGGTGGCCATGGCTGGGACACGCCTGCCACAGCCCCACCGTGAAGCCTGGCCTCTGTTATCACCGCATTCCGGGCCTCACCCAGAGGACTGCCAGGAGCGCTTGGAATCCGTGTGGCTCCAGCGTCCCAGACATGGGCCCTGCTGTTGGCACGTCCCTTTCCATGAGCCATGTGCCTCTCTGGCTGGAACACCCCACTCCCCCCGCTCTCACTATTTTTTTCTGAGAATTTATAGCCTGCCTCGGTTTTAGAAAACATTTACACAGAGCCCGACTTGGCTCCCAAGGGAGCGATTTCCATCCGTTTCCCTTGGCAGGCCAGGTACCTCCTTCCTACTTTAGGTGCCTCCCCGCCTGGCATTCAGGGGGACAGTATTGGGTTTGGGGGTTTGGGCAGGTGTTTGCTCTCGAGGTGTGAGATGGAATGTCCAGAGAAGTTCCATGCTACATGGAGTTATTTCTGGAACTTGGCCTGAGGAGAGCTCGGGCTAGGCTTTCACAGCCCTGGGGTTCTGAGCTGCTCATAGCATTGTCTGTCTTTTGTTTAGAAGAGAATGGCACGTTTCATCTCACCTGGGACAGCCCAGTCACCCATCTGTGCTGTTGTGGACCAAAGGTCGAATTCTCAGAGGTCCCAGTGTGGCCATCCTTTCTTAGCTCTCAATTTGTTTGGAATAGGAACTAGTTCAGTATACACGCAAGGGAGCCTTTAATTAGCCCAGAGGCGGAACTCCACTGCAGTAAAATAAAAGCATGCTGTGTTTCCTGAGAGGTTATAAATGCTGCAGTTATAAATGTCCAAGTGGAAAAAGAGAGATCTCAGTGTGAGTGACTCAGTGAGATGACAGGGACCCTCCTGTGAGGGGCACCGGCCGAGCCTGGATGTTTCTCCTGATCCTGAAGGTTCTGCGGCCCCCACAGGCCCCTGGGAGAGGAGGCGTCCCTGGGACACTCCCAGAGCCTTCCCTTCCTGGCCAGAGGTCATGGAGGGTCACTGACCCCGCTCATCCCGGCCTCCTGCTCTGGGCCCATCCCCCTTCCAGGGGCCCTGCTCTCTGGTGGTCCTCCGCATGCCTCAGACACTGGAGCCCCAGTGCCCCCTCTGCCTGCACGCCACACAGCAGGCACTGAGATGCTCGCCTGCTTCTGGATGTCTTGCAGTGCTGGGCCACTGCTCCAGGGCCTGTCCTCAGAATTTAAAGCTGGGCAGTTTATCACAGGTTCCCACACTGGTCAGTCAGAGCTGATGCAGCACATTTGGGAGAGATGGTCTCTAACTGGGTGAGGGGCCTGAGAGGTACAGAGGTGAGGAAGGGCCCTGGGTATGCTTTGAAAGATTTGCCAAAGTGTTACTCATCCTGCTGCCGTGCCCTGTGGAATGGGATGAGGCCCCCACAACTGCCTGGATTCAGCAGAAGCGAGTTTGTGATGAATCCATCAAGACAATGCAGAGGCCCTTGGCGTCACTCAGCTAGCTTACTGCTAACTGCTTTTGTCTTTGTGGTTATTAGTCCCAGAGGAGGCTGAGAAGCAGAGCGGATTAGGTGGCTTGAGCAGTGTTGCACAGCTGGTGAGAGCTGGAGGTGGCCTGCACAGGCAGCTGGAGGGCCCTACTGTGCCCCATATTAGATGACTTATAGAATTAAATAGTATTTTTAAAATTCCATCTTTTACTTTAGATCTCTATTAAAAAGCAGTTCTTCAACATAATTCCGAAGTGTGAGGTCAGTTAGGCTGAGTTAACAATACTCCTTTATGGGACCCCATGGGACACTCTTATTCCCCGGGCTCTAGACTGGAGATGTGGGGACTTGCAGAGACAGTGTCCACTCAGCACCTGCCTGTTCTCTTCCCTTTATATTGGTCTCCCTGAATTACCAGGATGATCCTGGGCAAACCTCATCAAGCACCCCATTGCCAGCCAACTTCTCCAATAAGGGAAGTGGAGCTCAGAGAGGTTGAGTAACTCACCCAGGGTCACACAGCTGTGGGCAGGATTTTTAATTAGGATTCACACCCAGGTGGATTATGCCACAAAGTCTAGAGGGGGACTGAGAATGTGCACTAAATCGCTCCAGTGAAAAAGTTAAAACAAGCTTTATGTCACAAGGCGGGGGGTGGGGGTGGGACACAAAGGGACCCTGACAGCTATACCGAAGACAAGAGAACTCGCCACTATCTCATTGAGTCTAGGAAGAGGAAGGAGATCCTGGAAGAGAGGGAGAAGGTGGAGGAATTCAAGGAGTGGGGGATGGAGAGGTGGGGAGTAGAATCAGAAGAGATGAGGAGGGGAGAGGGGAGGGGGGAAAGGTGGACACAGCAGGGGCCCATTGCACTGTGAGCCTCATTTCTGTCTTGAATTCATGATCTTTTGAATCATTGAGGTATAATTTACATACAGTAAAGTTCACTGTCTTTACTGCCCAGTTCCAGGAGTTTAACTTCCTGTCCTGAAACTCCCATCACAGCCACAGTAAGAACATTTCTGTCACCCCACTCATCTCTGATGGCCCTTTGCCGCAGCCTGCTCTCCCTGAGCCCATCTCCCACCCCGATCTCTCCCCGGGATGTCACTTGAAGTCTTTGGAGTCTGGTTGCTCTCTCAGTACCTTGGATGTGGATGCAGACAATGACATCATTTCTTTCTTTCTTCTCAGACACTGTTCCAGGGATGACTGCGGTTATAAGACTTCCATGGGGACGTATAGGTTCTGGTATGGGGTCTTTCTGATAGAGTGAATTGGTTTAGCTGAGTGGCCTCAAGTAGAGAGTCGTTTAGAGCGAGCTGGAGATGGTTCATGTGGGGTTGCTGCAGGAAGTAGAAGTGACTGACAGTGGTCAGCAGGCTGTGCCCAGAGACACAGCCTGTCTCCTAGTGAGTCAGGGTGGGTGGAGAGCCTTTCCTTTATCAGGGCTCCCAAGTGGCTGTGGGTGCGGTGGGCACAGTGGGTGGGTACTGAGTGGTCCACCCAGGAACAGTTCCTTAATTTTGAGGACAGAAATGCACAGCCTGCCATGAGCTGCCGCTCCTGCAGCCTAGGAAACAGACATAACACTGCCATCATCGACCCAGCAGCCTCAGAACACGGGCTCCTGTCCCAACAGCGGACCGTTTCGGGAGTTAGGGAGGAAAGCAGAGTGATTAAGTAGTTTCTAAGGAGTGTGTGTGTGTGAGAGAGAGAGGGAGAGAGGGAACTGAAAAGAAAATATTTAGGCACATTCCTTTCCAAAATTAAATTGTTAATTTCACATTAAAGTGGTTGGTCAGGTTTAGAATTCCAGTGTTTTAAAAAAAAACAGAAAGCATGGATTTGGGAGTGAAACAGAGGTAGAGTTGCATTCCAGATGATTCCAGTAACCTTTTATTATATTAAATGTTAGCATAACCTCTCTGAGCTTCTGTTTTCTCATCTTATAGAGGGTTCTTTACCACTAGGGCCATCTGGAAAGCCCGTCCTGGCATAGAGGAGATTCTTAAAAAGAACCTCTGTCTTTAGAATGTCAGCCCTATTGCAGGAGAGGGCTGTTTCCTGTGTTCTGTCCTCCACTGATGAGAAAAATAATGATTCTTTGTAACCTCACCTGGATGTAGCCACACCTGAGAGCAGCGGCTCCTGGAAACATCCCTTCCTGTAGTCTTGCTCTTTCTTTCTGTCTCTGCTGACCCATCTGATGCCATGAGATGTGCCTGACGCCCTCCGTCTCCTCTCGTTCCTCTCCGTATTCCCCAGGCTGGTTCATCCCAGCACATCATCGGGACTCTGCTGAGTATTCCATTTCAGTCTCCATTAACAACTAACTGGCAGCCATGGCCAGTGCTTAGTAAACGCTCATGGACATTTCCTGGAGAGGAGTTTTCTATTTTTCTCCAGTGAAGACTTGCAGGGAAGATACTGTTGGTGCTTTTGAAATGAAAAGTTACTTTTTAAAGTAAACCTTTCACAAAGGTAAAACATAAGATTCATTGATTCAGTATTTGAAAGAAAGAAAGATTTCAGCGAGCTTAGTGTATCTATCAGGTTTTCTCTTTTGTTTCAAATTGATTTTTTTGTTGGAAGCAGGGCTAGGGGACAGTTGAACTTCGTACAGATCAGTTCTGCACCTTTTTGGGGGCCGAGTGGTTGGTACTTGAATGGAGGTGAAGTTGAGATGTTGCCTTCCCTTTGGCCAATTCTTCACATACCTGTGAGCACATACCTTTGAGCACAGGTGGGCATTGGTTAATCTGTGTTCAGCCACGATAGGAAGGAATGTTTTCATTTTCTTCCTGTCCCCTTCATTTTCTTTGCTTACTTTTGAAATATTTTGGGTGTGTCTCTTTCCCTCCTTGTGAGATAGCCCCTGCTCATAAGTCAGGTGGGAGTGGGCAGGGAATCGTCACAGGATAGCAGGGGTAGAGTGGCGAGTCTGTCCTGCAGCCTCTGCCCTTTAATGAGGCAGGGAATGTCCTCTGGCTCTTTTCTTCCTTCTGTTTTTTTTTTCCAGATGAGAACCTCCCTGGTGTGTCTTTCAGTGGGAGCAATCGGAGCTGTAGTTACGTTTGATTTTTAACCAGGCCCTGGCTGCAGGGAAAACATTACCAGATAACTCACAGGCCACCTTTTGGAAGGGGCTCTGGGTTTTGTTCAACGGGGTGGGGACAGTGGGAAGGGACGGGGCACAGCGAATGGTTGATCTGCACTGGGACAGGTAGAGGCTCTCTCTTGTCCTGCATCTGCAGCAGAAACACTGGGGGTCCTGGGAAGCTCACATCCCAGTCTGGAAATCCGGGTCTCCATTTGCAGAATGAGGATTAAGTCCCTTCAAAATCGCCATGAGCTGGAAGCACAAAATTATAACATGTCATTTGAATATACGAAAGGATGCAAGGGGCAGATGAAGTGAACGACTCCGCCTTCCACCCTTCACCCACCCAGTGGCTCTGATAGCACTCTGCGTTCTGTGATGGAGCAGAGCTTCACAGCCCCAAGCCTCCTTCACCTGAGGGGCCCCACCCTCCCTTCCGCTGGGGGCTGGCGATGGTGGCGGTGGTGGGACCCCAGCCCCAGCCCTGCCAAGCATCACAGAAGTGAGTTTGGCTTCATCAGTTCTCTGAAAATTACTTGTTGCATCACTTCTCCAAATCTCCTTAAAAGGGGTACTTTGCCATCAGTTATGTCAGAACGTCCTTGAAAACTGACCACAGTTTTAGGGGGCTTCACAGAACGGGTTAGGGCTTGTGTCTCATTTTCCATGGAGGGTTTGGCAGTCAGTCATGCAATGACTTCCTCCCCCAAGCCTCCCAGGTAACTTTTGTCCCTGGTGATTCTATTTTCATTGCTCTCACCGTGCAGTTTTCACATGGGGTCTCAGAAAACAAAATTCCAGCACAGTGTGGGCAAGGTCACTCTTCTCCAGGTGTGGTTTAGAGGGGCCATACATGGGTGGGGACACCCTGCCCACCCTGCAGCTGTGGGAACTAACCGACTCACAGGTGGCAGGAGGATGAAGGAGATGGGGAGTGGCAAAGATTCTGTGTCATTGTTATGCACCTGTTGTATGTCAGGACCCTATCACACCCGCAGTTCCTGCGGCCGCACAGATAGCGTTCAGACGTCCCTCAGGCCTCTGCCTATCTGATAGGCACATTGAGTCGTGTTTAGGTTCACAACTCTTGTTTTCATTGACATTTTGAAACCCTCACATTGACTTCGGCACCTTCCCAGTCTTATTGGGTGGCATTTGAAGGCCCACTCAGTGGATCTGTGCAGTCTACTTGGGGGAGAGGTTGTTTTGGTGTCTGGGAGTGGAGACCTTCGGGTTGCAGGTGGTCAAGGGCTGTGGGCACTTCTGCCATCAGACCCTTGTTTATTTGTTTGGCTGTCGTTAGTTTTTTTTTACCTGCCAAGACAGCAGAGCATCTTTCCAAAATAGTTCCCTAGGTTTTGTCATGTAAGAAGCAGCCAGAACATTCAGTCTCTCAGTACTTGGGGCTCACTGGGGGGTCCCTAATGCTGGGGATACCACAGGTATCCCCAGATACAAAAACAGATCCCTTCCCTCCAGGAGCCCATGTTCTTGTGGGGGAGACATTGGTAAGTCTGCATTATATCTGGCTGTAGGTGCGTGCCGCAGACAAACACCCAGCAGAGACAGAAAGGAAGGTCCGGAGAATCCACACTGAGGGGGTGAGAGAGCAAGCCAAGATGGCACTGCAGGTGGAGAGCGGCATGAGCAAAGGCCCTGGGGCAGGTTGTGCCTGCTGTGGTCTGAGTGGTGAACAGGAGAGAAGTGAAGCAGCACAGTCAGGGGATGCCAGGCCTTGTCCACCATGGAAGGAGCTTTTAATAAGTGCGGCTACTCATATGAGTCTAGGCTTCTCTGGTGACTCAGTGGTAAAGAATCTGCCTGCCAATGCAGGAGACGCAGATGTGGGTTTGATCCCTGGATCTCGAAGATCCCCTGGAGGAGGACATAGCAACCTACTCCAGTATGCCTGGAGAATCCCATGGACAGAAGAGCCTGGCAGGCTACAGTCCATGGAGTCACAAAGAATTGGACATGACTGAGCAACAGCACACGTGGACTCACGTATTAGGAGCCCTGGGCCTGTGTTCTTTATATATGTTCTCTAATTCTTACAAGTGTCTTGAAAGATAATACTGCTTATTCCCTTTTATAAATCAGGGGCTTGGACAGTCTAAACGTCATGACCAGGAACGCACAGAGTAAACGCAGAGCAAGAATCCCACCTGCAGATTCAGGGAAACTCAGTCTGAGTCCTTCTGTGGAGAATGCAGGGCAGGGGCAGTGGGTGCCAGAGGCCCCTCTTCCTTCTTGCCCCCCACAGTCCAGGATCACAAAGCGTGGGTGCAGCGGGGAGGCCCCTGGACAGCCCCACAGAGGCCTGGCGCTGCCTTTGGGAAGATTCAAGCTCCTACAGAGTGATTTAGAAGTTTCGGTGGGTCTGACTTTGAGGGCTCGCTGATTTGGTTTGTATACTTTTCCTATAGATATAAAATGTACTGGACATTTTCCACCATAAAAAGTAACCTGCACGCATGGTAGGAAGTTTAGAAAGGAGTCTGTGGTGGGGTTTGGCTCCATCCCTCACTGCATACCCTGCGAAGCTCTGAGGGTCCATGAGACCAAGGCCTAAATGTTCCATGCCCGGCCTCACACAGAGCTGGTGTTTTGTCAGCGGCAGTCGAGTTGTTTTTAATGTGTTTATTATTATTTTAAGATTTCTAATACTAATAAAACAGTCAGATTGGGATTACTCGTAACTCTGCAGCCAAGGGAATATCCTGCCCTTTTCCACTTCCTGCAGGCCCTTGTGGACTATTCTCCATGTGGGGCTGGCCATGGGGCCCTACTCAGACAGCTCATTCTTGGCTTCCCTTTTTCCCTTAATTCATTGTGCCAGTCCGTTTTCATTCAGATTGAGGGAAGAGGACTGGAGTCATGGACGCATGGACATCTGTTTCTAGACACTGCCAGCTCCCTGCCGGCTGTGAGGCTAGTGGTCTGCCCTGGCCACCCCTGGGCCTGGCGCTGTCCACCCCTTTGCTCTGGGGGGATTGAGATTCTCACGGAGCAAAGTGTCTTCTGCTGCTCGCTCAGCAAAGCCAAAGGGGAATACCTGATTCCCCAGGTCTTGCCTTATTTTCTTGGCCACAGCTGGTGAAGAAATGAGATGAAAGCTGCTTATCTGTGTACTCTGACTTTCAGTGTCTGTGTTCGAGTTTCATGTAGGGCACAGGCACCCCCTGCTTGTGCACGGTTGGGGCAGAGGACTTGAACTGGTATCTGTCTTATGCTCTAGCTCCCACTTCACCCACGGGCTGTTCTGTGTGAGCCCAGAACATCCTAAACACGGTGACCTAGTGACTCACACGTGGGTCAGTTTTTCCCTTTCACAGCGGGAGGGGTGATGTTTGCAGGTGTCCCCTAACTTGGGGCGCTCATTCTGAGGTCCTCAAGTGCAGAGCTGGGTTCAGCAGCTCCTCCCCCTAGCACCTTCAGGTCACTCGCTGCCGCCATGCAGAGCATCATGACCGGCTGCCTCCTCTCTGTGGATGGGGCAGGGCAGCAGGGATGCCAGCCTACTGAGCCAGAGAACCTGGGTTTTGGTCCCATCTGCACTTCACAGCAGCTCCCCAACCTGGGAAAGTTACTCATGCTCTTTCAGCCTCAATTCTTCATCTTTACAAAGGGAATATGCTAGAAAGTCAGAGAAAATACACTTGAGTGCATACCCCGTGATTGGTGCTCTGTGACCACCAGCTGTCACTGACACCATTCCCTAATGACCCTACGGCTGCATCTAGTTCCTGCCTCTTACTTAGACGCTCACGTCCAGTTGTCTGTCTTGCAGACTTGGTTTATTTACTGTATTTTGTGTATCATTGCTCCCCCTAGCCTTCCCACCAGGCACTACATTAAAAGGAGGGTCCCTAGGTTCATACCAGCCTGTATCCCTGTGTCCAGTGTCCCCCATCACTTCTTGCTCTGCTGCTTCCTCTCGTGCACAGTTGGGATAAGAAGGAAGCTGGAGTCTCATGTGCTCTCAGCGTAACAGCGCAAGTTACCCCACAGGCTCTGTCCTGGAGTGTCAACCCTGTGTTTTTTAAAAAGCTGAAACCTGCCGATGGAGTGCATCAGGGCTAGGGCTTGAGCTGGGTCCCTCAGAGCGGCTCCAGGCCCAGTCACCGCTGGAATGCAGTGGCTCCTGGGGCCGCAGACACGGGTCAAGCCCTCTGCGGCTCTGTTATTGTGGTCTGCCTGCAGTTTCACAGTTGGGAATACCGGGAGGCAGAGGAGGATGCAGTGGCGAGGTGCTGACCGCGAGCTCTCTTGTGCTGTTGAGTGCCCTCCCAGCTAGCTCTTTGTTGTGAGCCAGTGAGTGGTTGACTGCCGCCGCCAAGGCCGTAATTAATAATAGTGGCAGAGGGTTCCACTCTTCCCATCTGTGTTGGAGGCCTAATTTTGTTTTCCTTGGCCGTATCTGTGCATGGAGATCAGTGGTTACCCCTCTGTGTTTTGAGGTCCTGCTGTGCCTTCGTGGGCACCTCCTTGGCCCAAAGATGCTGCACTTCCAGGAAGGCAGGCCGGAGACCAGTTTCTGTGCTTTCTCTTTTTGTTGAGCTACATATTTAGATTTTAGCAGATCTCAGAAGGTTGAGGACAGCAGGCACCTATGTTAGATGTTCAGTTTACTAAGGATTTGTTACCCAGGCCCCTGGAAGATGCCTTGTAGGTGCTGACAGAAGCTCTCTCCTGTCTTATATGCACAGTCCATTCTGAGTCTTGGAGACTTGTGAGTGGAGCTGTGCTCACCATTCATACTACAGATGAAATGAACAGTGAGCCCTCGAGGCAAGGCGACTCTGAGTGTGAAGAAGCCCAAAGATTCTCTAAATGACCCTTCTCTTTGCATAAAAAGGTAGGGCCTGAAGATGTTTGATTATTCAGATTTCTTTGTGGGCATTTGCTACGCAGGAGTATATGTAGAATTTTTGGATTCTAGCAGAGTCTTTGGCCCTGAGCGTTCTAAGTTATGCATTTGTTTTATTTGTTCAGACAAAATATAGATGTGTTCTAAGAGCCCAAAGCCCCTTTTCATCTTTGACTTACAGTCTGTCTCTTGTTGTCTCCCCACCAGTGCTGCACACGCAGGGCCCCGTGGACGGCAGTCTTTACGCCAAGGTGAGAAAGAAGAGCGCTTCAGATCCCAGTGTCCCAGGCGGGTCCCCCGCCGTCCCAGCCGCCAGCAGCCCAGACCACAGCGATCACACCCTGTCTGTCAGCAGTGACTCGGGCCACTCCACAGCCTCTGTGAGGACCGACAGGACCGAGGAGCACCTGACTCCCGGATCCAAGAGGGGCCTGAGCCCCCAGGAAAAGGCCGAGCTGGATCAGTTGCTCAGTGGCTTTGGCCTCGAGGATTCTGGAAGCCCCCTGAAGGATATGAGCGATGCTCACAGCAAGTACAGCGGGACCCGCCACGTTGTACCGGCCCAGGTCCACGTGAACGGAGACACCACCCCCAAGGACCGAGAGACGGACATCCTGGATGACGAGATGCCCAGCCACGACCTGCACAGTGTGGACAGCATCGGGACCCTGTCCTCCTCGGAGGGCCACCCGTCAGCCCACCTGAGCCCCTTCACCTGCCACCAGAGCAGCCAGAACTCCCTCCTGTCTGATGGATTCGGCAGCACTGCCGGCGAAGATCAGCATGGTGCTCTGGCCCCAGATCTGGGGCTCGCCGCGGAGCCCCTGTTCGAGCGAGAGCGGGCTTTCGGGAACCGCGAGCCCAAGCAGCCACAGCCTGTGCTCAGGAAGCCCTCTGTGCCTGCCCAGACGCAGGCCTACGGGCCGAGCAGCTATTCCACGCAGACCTGGGTGCGCCAGCAGCAGATGGTGGCCGCTCACCAGTACAGCTTTGCCCCTGACGGGGAGGCCAGGCTCAGCAGCCGTGGTGCAGCAGACAGTTCTGGCCTGCTGCAGACACAGCCTAGGGTCCCGCTCACCCCCACTCGGGGGGCCAGCAGCAGAGTGGCCGTCCAGAGGGGCATAGGCCCTGGGCCACATCCTCCCGATATACAGAGACCCCCTCCTGGCAAAGCAGCCTTCAAACCCAGGATTCCAGATGTCAAAGTCGTGAATGGTGCTGGCCCAGAGCTGGGCACAGACCTGTCCCCAGGCTCACCCACCCTGGACATCGACCAGTCAATCGAACAGCTCAACAGGCTGATCTTGGAGCTGGACCCCACCTTTGAGCCCATCCCCACCCACATGAACATGTCGGGCAGCCAGGCCAACGGCCCCATGCCCCCAGACGGCATGGCAGGCGGGCTACGGGCCAGTGGCCGCCTGCAGGACACAGGAGATGGCCCTGGCAGGGCCCCCGTGAGGCAAGGTGAGCTGGGGTTTCATGGGATGCACACTTGCCTGTGTCTGTGTTTTATAGAATAAGGTTTTATGGAAGAGCTCCGGGCTCGTCACAGAGTCTGAAAGGGGGGAATGAGGAGGACACTTGGGGCCTTGGGCACAGTCTTGTGAGGACAGGCAAGTGACCACACTGTTCAGGTGTGGACGGTGGCCACGAGCTGGCCACACAGGGAGTGGGGAGGCTGTTCATGGGGCATCAAGCTCGAGCTAGAGAGAGAGGGTCATGGGGTGGGTGGAGGCGGGGAGTGGGAGGAGTGATGGAGGGGTAGGTTCTGGAGAGTCGGGGCCTAGAGGCTTGTAGGGATCCCAGCCACCACGACAGGCTGCAGGGTCCAGCGGCAGCCCCAGCACAGCAGGGATGTGGGCCCTGAGGGCGTCCCTGTGCACCCTTCAGCCTTTGGGGCTCTGCTGCACAGGAGGCGGGCACTGTGCAGGCTCTTAGAACGTGGCTTGTGCAGAGTTAGGGCCAGGCCTTCCTGCCCAGCTGCGAGACCTTGGAAGGCTGGGGGTGGCTGTAGTGGAGAGAGATGACCTCTGGGTGTATGGCTGAATGGATGTGGGAGCAAGCGTTGCGTTCTAGTCTGTGATAGGCTCTCCATGTTGGAGAGGCACAGGCTGTAGGACCAGGGCGGATGCCCCGCAGGCTGTGGGCACTGGGACAGAGTGGGTCAAGGAATAGTATGTGAGGACATCTGGGGAGTGTGTGTATAGAAGCTTCCACACAGAGGAGATGGGCCAAATCAGGTATCCAAACCTGAGTGCTGCTGAAGTCTGGGGAGGTTTAGGGAGGGGTGGAGCTGCAAGGACCCAGGGGTCACCTTGGGGTCGAGAGTGTGGTGACCAGTGAGACCAGGCCTCCCTGTGTTGGTATGTCGGTGTGCATCCACATCTTTGGTGGCAGCTGGTTCCCTAAGGATGCTGCCTCTAAAAGTGAAGATGGGAGGCGGGATGCAGGAAGGATTCCGTAGCTTCCTCCTAGTCCTGAGTCCGACCCCGAGGGCTGAGCCAGGGTCACTGATGGGGCAGGAGTGCTGCTCTTGCCGCTGGCATTGTTCTTGACCCTTTCATCTTCTCAGGCCCCTCAGCTGCAAGGACAGATCCCGTCTTACGGTTGATTTTCCAGAGGTGTCAGGACGTGGCCTGCCCAAGGTCTCATAGGTGGTTCGCAGTAGAGGGGGACTCAGCCCTGTGGCTGCACACAGAGGCCCTGCCTGCTTTGCAGTCAGACAGGGTGGATTTCAGACCCAGCCAGGTCCCAGATGGCTTGGGGAACCTGAGCTTTGCAGACCTCGGTCCTGTCTAGCTATGTGTTGGCTGACTGTGTGCTTTGGGTTAAGGGTGTGGTTTCTGAATTTCTCTTTGCTCCATCTATTAAACCCTGTCACATCCCCGGGGGTGGAAAGGTACAGGCAGTGCTGGTCCGCAAGCCCCTGAAGGGCACCTGGATCATAAGTGTAATGATGCTGTGATGTCTGGGCTTCCCTGGTGGCTCGATGCTGAAGAATCCGCTTGCGTGCAGAAGATGCAGGTTCGATCCCTGGGTTGGCAAGAACCCACTCCAGTATTCTTGCCTGGAGAATCTTGTGGACAGAGGAGCCTGGTGGGCTACAGTCCATGGGATTGCAAAGAGTGGGACACGACTGAAGCAAACTGAGCTCGCACACACCCTGTGACATTCATTTCCTTTCCCTGAGTACCTGGGCCCTTGGATATCAGAAGTTTGGGAGTTGGGAAAAACTGAGAGAACCTTCTGGGAATAGGTTATCAGACTTGAATATGTAGCTGTTGGAGTAGTTAATTGTAGCAATAAAACAGATGGAATGATTTGGATATATAAACTCATTTAGTCAGATACATTCAGGAGATTCTGAGTTTAAAAAAAGTTTCAGTGGGAACAAAGCTATCCGCATCCTGTCTCTTACCTCACCTAACCTACTTAAAAGGAATTTCTTGGAAAAATTAAAACCATAAATCTTTTTTTTTTCTTTCTTGGATTAAAACCTCCTTTGAGATTTGGAAGAGGTTGGAGGTGGCTGAGTATATGAAAGAGGGAAGGATTCTAAGCTCAAGTTACCGTCTGACAGCTTCCTTTAGTTCATTTGTTTTCCAGTGGATGGAACATAGTCCCGAATGACTCGTCTGTCTTTTAACAGTAAAACATAGAGCCTGGGGTTTTAGAAAGTCCCTTCATCTCCTCCATCCTTTAGATAGCTATACTTAAATTACTTGATAAACTCATCACTGTAATTACTGGAATTTTAATTTTGATTTTAGATCTTTTCTATTTCCTGGTCTTATAAAGTAGTGACATTTTTAAAATGTTGAATACTTCAACAGACCTGTAAAATTTCAGCGAATGTTAGGTTATTAATTATGCAAATTCAGTTAAGAGTGTTTATTAATCCATTCCTGTTTGTTAGGAATCTTGGGTATTTGTTAGTTTTCTTCTATACTTGTAAAACTATGGTGATGTCAGGGGATGAGGTATAAATAAACATGGGCACTAATCTTCAGAGACCTTCCTGAAATTTGGGCATGAGCTTCTGGTAGGACCCCTGAGCAGCGATGAATACCCGCCAGCTGGGCAGCTCGCAGCTCACAGCGTGAGGACTGGCCTTCTAACTCGGAGTTCGGCTTTCAGTTTCAGAGCGAGCTCCTGTTTGAGGACAGTGCCAAGCTGGGAAGTGCAGAGCCTTGGAGACTCTCACCACATTGATGAAAAGGATCTGGACAGTGTAGAGGGTTCTTGGAACAGTCTGCAAGCAGACTTCTGGCTTTCGTTCTGGGACGTCTTGTCTTGCTAGAAATCCCATCTAAAGAATGTGCATGTCTCTAGCTTTCAGCCCTTTGAATTGAGGTGGAGAGAGAACTTCCTTCTCTCCCTGGCTGGTGTAGAGGACACTGGAACCCATTTGATTTTAATATCAAAATGTCATCTGAGTATTTACATCTTTCAATTGCAAAAAAGCTAGATCAGCCAGCAATAGAAAAAAATTGCTAGATGGCAAGGAGAGTCAGCTAACCAACTGATGTGGAGATGTGGAAGGTTCGGGGATGCTGCGTCCTTGTGCTTTGAAGATGTTCAGATCCCCAGTGCACACATCCATCCTCTGGATGGGGGAGGCTAGGGCTGCCAAGCTGGACTGGTCCACATGTGGTTCTTGGCTCTACCACACTGAGTAGGAAGGGGACAATGAGTCTGAAAGGCTCCATGATATTTGCAGGACAATGGCTCTCACCCCACAGATGCATCGTCCCATGTCTGTGTGCCTGAGGCTCACCCTATTGATGGGGGTCAGTATCTGACCAGAGTGGCCTCATGTCTTGCATACAAATAGGAAATAGGCTGGAAAGTTCTATGACACTGTATTTTCTACATGAGACCCTCCTTGGCCTGCCTTGCATCTTGCCCCCGGATGCTGACTGCTGCATAGTGTGTCTTAATTCTGGCTGTAGAAAAAGGTTTGTCACAGAGACGTTAGCATCCCGAAGTTAGTGAAATCCTTCACTCTTGGCAGGTTGTGTCCTGATTATGAGAAAGACCACAAGTTACCTGGTGGTAGGGAGTTGGGGGTGGCATTACCTGGAACTCCTCCTGGGGATTGCCGCATGTCCTGCACAGCTCACATTGCACCAGCTCTTCAGGCAGCAGCATGTCTACCGTGGCTCTGGTTATTTCTGAGATGACAATTATATGCGAAGGCTAAGCATTTTCTGAGAAAGTCTACCTGCAGTCAGCACAATAATAATGATGGTGAGGATGGTGGTGGTGGTAGCGTTAATGATAGTAGCGATGGTGGTGGTGATGGTGATGGTAATGATAGTGATGGTGGGGAGGGTGATGATGGTGATGGTGGTGGGGGTGGTGATGGTAAGGTGATAGTGAGCACTGCCACTCAGCACCTTCCCTGTTCTTGGTGCTGTGTCTGCATCACCCCTGACGTTCATTCCCAATGAATAAACAAGCTTCCCTAGAAGCTCAGCTGGTAAAGAACTCGCCTGTAATGCAGGAGACTCCAGTTTGATTCCTGGGTCAGGAAGATCCCCTGGAGAAGGGTTAGGCTACCCACTCCAGTATTCTGGCCTGGAGAATTCCACAGACAGAGGAGTCTGGCAGGCTACAGTCCATGGGGTCACAAAGAGCTGGACACAACTGAGCGACTTTCACTTTCATAGTGTATAAATAGCCTCCATCTGTCTCACTCTGCATCCTATGGCTGAGACCTAATTCCACTCAAATTCTGCTCCCAGATCAAAAAACCCCTGGAGGGCAGTGGCAGTGACTTCTTTTGTTTCCTGGCACATAGTAATGTTTGTAAATAGAGCAGATGTGGTGCTGGTGGAAGTGCAGGTGACCTTCCAAGAACTCATGTGTCTTTGCTGAATTGGCTTGGAGAACTTAGCGAGGTTCATCATGGGCTGTGTAGGAAGTCAGTCCTGGCTCTGAGACAAGAGAAAAGCCCTACAGTGGTGGAATCTCGGAAAGCCTTGGGAGGCCTTGTAAAATGGGGTGAGGTATGGAGGCGTTTCACTCCGTGCAGGTGCCCAGCGCCTCTGCAGCTCCCCTGCTCTGAGCGGATACCGACTGTGCTTCAGCCACAGCCTGTCTGGGCGCTGCTGGGGCCTCGCGCTGCCCCACCCCCAAGGTCACCCAGCTGCACTGCATCCCTGCTCAAAAGTGGGTTTCTTAGATCACATCCTTTAAGTGAGGGGAGATTTCAGCCGATAATACCAAGCAACAAAAGGAATGACTCAGTATGTGAAGTTTCTGATTCCACGGATGGCAGGAGGCCAGCTCTCTTGCTCATACCTACGGGCTCCTTATTTCCTATTGTCGAGATACTTTATTCATGGCACATCAACTCCCCCACCCACAATTGCTGGCTCCTGGCCGGCCTCATGTTCGGTTCACAGATGGCGCTAGGGCACTGTGCCAGCGCCCCTCTTGTGCTTCTGTGGACACAGTCATCCCTGCAGGAGTGCCCGTCCACGTCCAAGGTCTCATTTATGCTGAAGGAGAGTCACAGTGACAAGTATCAACTTCCAGTCCTTCATAGTGGAAAGCCCATCAATTTACATTATACATTAAACCCCAGCCAAAGGGAACCATTATAAGAACCCAAGGTCCTCAGCCATGGGTCCGCACCATGAGTGAGGGACCTCCTGAGCACAGGTGGGAGCTGTGGTGGCAGGAGCCCACAGGGGTGTGACAGGAGATCCAGGGGCATCAGGGAGTAGAGAGCAAGGCCTTTCTGGGGGAAAGGTGGGTGTGGGCTCTGCAGACACTGGGAGAGACCGGGCCCAGGTACACGGAAGTGCAGGCGTGTTCATGGATTGGGAATCCAGGTGCACAGAGACGGAGGAGAAGAGGGAAAAAGGGGTGAGTGTGGACACAGAACACATCTGAGACAGAATGCCTGCCTTCAGTATTTCGTCTGTTCCCTGAGGCTGCAGACCCTGAGTCAGGGAAAAGTTTCCTGGGCTGACCCCAGCGTCACCTGGGGCAGCAGGACCCAGGCCTACCGTGGACCCCAGCCAGCTGCTGCGAGGCTTTGGGGGCAGCCCATGTGCTTCCAGGGAAGCCAGGCTTCTCAGAACCAAGAAGACTCCTCCAGGATCGCCTGCTTTCAAGGCACTCCTGGTTCCTCTGGTTGAACGAGGTGGAAGATGACGTCCCGTCACAGAGAGGAAGCCTGAGGTCAGAGAGGGCGGGTGACTCAGACTCAGAGTTGGCCCATGGACCCTTCCTGTGTTAGTTCTTAGGCATTTCCGGGAAGAGGGTACCGGATCAGGGTCAGAACCTGCTGCAGACTGTGTGATCTGGGGATGTATTGAGCAGAGAGTGAGGGCTCAGGGCTTTTTTCTCCACCCTTAGGCCTTTTCTCATCACCTTCCAAGACAGGATGACCATTTGCCGGTCAGGGGTGGTCCTGTGTCCGGGGGCAGGACCTGGCATCTCTGCAGAAGCCGGCTGCAGTTCTGTATCCTTGGGTGGAGAGGACTTGGTAGGGCCCACCCTGGCAGCTGCAGGCAATCTCAGGAATAAGAGGGTGAAGGATGAGTTCCGCTGGTTTCCTCAGAAACACAAAGCGAAGCGCTAACTCATTGAAACTAGGTTTTGGTTCTCTTTGGGTGGGTTTAGATGGTGGGTGCTATGCTCACAAATCTAATGTAATCTGGATTCGGGTTCACTCATATTGTCTGAAGAGCTCTAGCAGAGTAGAGCTTAAGGAAATGTGTCTATACCTCCATACCTCTTCAGCATCTTCAGCTGAGTCACTTTTATTCAGTATTGCAAGATGAGAAAGTCAGAGATCTGTTGCAGAACAGTCTGAATATGCTTAACATTGAACTGTGCACTTAAAAATGGTCAAGTTGGTAAATGTAGTGTTATGTGTTTTTAACACACAAAAAAGGTGAATACATTTTAAAGGCCAGAGTAATTTCTTAATTGACCTGCTCTGTGTATGCATATTTGCATCCCTTGGAGTCTGTCAAAGTCATGGCTTCTACATGGGTGTCTGCCCGACGCTGTCTCCCCCTCCACTTGCCTCTCTTCTTCCTTCCTTCCATGCACAAGGTCCTGATCACGCAAGTCTGGAAGGGGCTTGTGGTTAGAGTTTCTGGCTGCCTGCTGTGATCACAGTCCCTGGACCCAGTTAATCTAACTCTACCTTCACACCTGCCCTCTCACTGCACGCTGAAACCCCCTGTGCCTTCAGCTGTCCACTAGAGCTGTTCCCAGTGAGCAAGGTGGTGAGCGTCCTTGGGTTGGCGAAGGCTTACTGGGTACCATCAGTGTCCTCATGACAGCTCTGGATGTTGATTTCAACCTGAGCTGGAGCGTATGTTTTCAGGCTGTGTGTCATACTGACCAATCTCAGTACAGCTGCAGGACGCCCTAGCCCTCAGGACGCACAGGAGCAGGGACCCACGGGGCACGGTGCTTCCCTCAGGGAGCCTGAGGAGGCCTGGAGCTCCATTCAGTGGCCTCCACCTCTCAGGGACTCTCTGGGTTGTCATAGGTCAGCCTAGGGTCACATCCTCTCTGAAATGCTTTCCCAACCACCATCTCTTCCGCACATGTCCAGGCTCACCACCCATCTCCATGGAAAACACTGACCTGTGACTGTCTCTTTGCTCTTCTATCACCATCTGCCCCAGCCACCCCACGCCAGTCATGAGCTCCTGGAAAGCGGGAGAAACCAAGAATTATGGTTGCGGGGGAGGAACTTCCTCCTACCCAAGCCTACCAGGGTAAAGGAGATTGTGGAGCGATGGCCAGTGAACCCAGGCTGAGGGCTTCTGGTGATGTTTCTGGGAAGGACTCTTGTTCTCTCTTTTGCCACAGGCAAAACTGCACTTTCTCCACCTGTGAGGTCCTATCACTGGAGGTGAGTGGTAGGCGGGGTATTCAGGTGCCATCAGCAGTCCAAAAGGAGGGTCCCGCCTGGGGTTAGGACAAGCCATGACCTTTCAAACTGATGCTTTAGGACCATGAAGAGCGGTGGACAAACAGATGCTTACAAGTGCACATTTGTGATGGAGTTGGCCTGCCATGTTGCAGGGAGCTCTGCATACTTCTAATTTGGGAAAGATTTTAGAGTGAGAGATGCATGGTCATTGCTGGAAGCTGTTGTTGCAACTACTTATTTTTGTTGCATAAAAAGCATGTTATAAATTTGAGAGTTCATGAATCAGTTCCTTTTGCTCCAGTGACCCTCACTGCACCAACAGGCGGATTTGAGTGCCCCAGGCGGTCACCCTGACGGGCGTCTCCCCACATTCCTGAGAGGGCTGCAGGTGTGGCCTCTTCTACTTGCTCTGCACCACCTGGGCCTGCAGCAGTGATTCTCAACCCCTCAGGCCCACCATTCTGTGTTTAGAACATCTGTTATCTGATGCCAACTTTACTACCCTGAAATCAAAGTCACAGCTTATGTAAACTACTTAAACAAATTTTTTTTAAATACATGTAACACCCTAACACTCATGTTAAAGGATAAATTTTTAGAAAAGCGATTTATTTAATTTAGTGTTCATCTTAAGGTGAAAACCCTCAGGCAGGCCAGCCTAGTGAACAAAAATCATCCCCTCAGATCTTTTTTTACTGGGGAAAAATGCATCTATTGTAAAATTTACCATTTAACCATTTAAAATGTACAATTTATGGCATTAAGTCCCTTCACAGTGTCGTATAACCATCCCTTCTATCTAGCTCCAGAGCGCTTCTGAAACTTCAAAAGGAAATCTGTACTCAATGGCAGTCACCCCCATTCCCCTCTCTCCCAGCCCCTGGGAGCCCCAGTTTGTTTTCTGTCTCTGCAGATTCTCCTCCTCTGGGCATTTCACATAAATGAGATCATAGGATACGTGTCGCCTTTGCAGTCAGGCCTCTTTCATTCAGCATAAGGTTTTGCAGGCTCACTCGTGTTGTAGCGCAAGGCTGAGTGATATTCAGCTGCATGGACAGCCCATACTGTGCTTATCCAGTCATCTGTGGATGGTGACCTTTTGGTGACTGTGAATAGAGCTGCTGTAAATGTTCACGTATAAGTATTCATTCGAACCCCTGGCTTCCCTGGTGGCTCAGACGGTAAAGAATCAGCCTACAATTCAGGAGACCCAGGTTCAATCCCTGGATTAGGAAGATCCCCTGGAGAAGGAAGTGGCAACCCACTCCAGTATTCTTGCCTGGAAAATTCCATGAACAGCAGAGCCTGGTAGGCTACAGTCCTTGGGATCACAAAGACTCGGACATGACTGAGCAACTGACACTTTTCATTCTTTGGGGATAATACCCAGGAGGGGAACTGCTGGACCATGTGGCAGTTCTTTGGCTAAGTTGCCAAGAAGACGCCCCCTCAGATATTTGAAAGTCTGCTTTGGTGACCCCTGGCCTCTGGTATGGATGGCTTGTTTCCAGAAGCTCTTCCTCGTGTGTGGTAGAAATAAGCTGGTCAGTACAGGTGTGACTGACACTCACATATGCCTTCACTGCGGAGAAGTGTTAACTTATGTCATCCTTGGGTAGATAGCACCAAGACCCCGCTCTTGCTCAGGATAAAGAGGTTATGGCAGCTCCAGCCGAGACAGGCCTAGGAGTCACAGCTCTCTTGGCTTCTCTCTGCAAGTCTTGTGTGTTGTTTCTTCTCATGGCCCATCGGCCTAGGGCTTCATCTGCCTGCATCACCTTCCACTGAAGGTGGCCCCAAAAGTGGACAGTCCTAGTGACCGTCCTGAGGTGCACTATGGAAACATCACAGTTGCTGAAAGATGAAGTATGTGAGGAGAGGCCAGTAAGATCAAGTGATGGTAGTGGGTGGAAGGAGAAGGTAAGAATAAAATAAATTCAGATAAGCAAAAAGGAACTCAAACTCGGCACCAGCCTCTGCTGATGGTGTCTAAACGGGCAGGAGTCATGCAGGGGGCCAGTAGTGGTCTTGCCTTTTGGTTGCTGTGCTACTTTTTACATCTGTGCTGTAAATTACAAGCTTACTCTGGGTAAAACATGAGCATATTGCTGAAATTTCTTATAGTAGAAGGGAATGCTTCCTAGCTTTTTGGACACAATCAGTTTCCCTTTTAAATCTGTCATTTTAGAGGAAATGCTACCACCTAACCAAGCACTTTGCTGTTCCCCAGTGGAAAGGATTTCCACTTTTGTAATCCAAATGGTAGGTGTCCTTTCCTCAGCCTCTTGGCGTTCCTTGGCTGGAGTCCGCTGGTCACATTCCTATAAGCACTTCTAAGGCTCTGGGGTCCGTTGGATCAGAGAGGGATCCCAGGGGTTGAGGCTTCTCCCTGAGCTCTTCAACATTATTCTGCACTCAGACTAGGAATTTCTAAAAGGCATCACCCAACCCTTTAAGAATATACCCTGCAGCTGAATCAGTTTGAGGAGGGAAAAGCTCCTTACGTCATTGTTAAATCATTCTGGGAACATTTAAGCTGGGGGGAGTGTTTGGGTTTCTCGTTGTCACTTTCCCTTTGCCACTCTCTCTTTAGAGGATGCACATGTTTATTTGAATGAGCTGAAATCAGGAGGCCTCAAACTTAACTCGGGAGCCAAATAATCCAGACAAATCCTTGGTGATTGTTTTTGCTCCTAGGAAGGCGAGGGAGTTTCCAGAACCCACCATGCAAGCCTTGATGACGCAGGCTTCATTCTTATATGATCGTATAGAGATAAATAAATAGATTAAGGGCGCTTTACCTTGCAGTGCCCCAGATAGAAGACATAGGTCATGTTCTAGGAGGTCATGAGTTTTCATTCACTCATCAGAGCTGGCATTTGCCACCTGGCCGCACAGCACACTCACCTGGAAACTGGACAAAATGCAGGTGATGAAAGTGCCCATGCAGCTTCCGCCTCCAGAAGGTTCGGTTGGATTGGCCTGGGTCGTGTCTCAGGGGTCAGAATTATCTTAAATGTTCCCCACTTGTGAAACTCCAGTGTGAATCCAAGATTGAGATGAGGCCTGGATCTCGAGCTTGTTTGTGTGTTGGAAACATGAGAGTTTATAAAAAGTGCTGACACGTGGACCTCATTCCTGAGGGTCGTGACTTCACAGGTAAGGGGTGAGGCCCTAGAGTCAGGATTTTTAGTGATTTTAATGTTCAGTCACATTTGAAAATCATTGTTTCTTATTCATGTTTCATCTTGGAGCTGTGGCCTAACCTTCCAGAGGCTGTTCTACTGTTCGGTGAGGCAGGAGAAATTCTACTTGCTGTAGAACTTCGAGCATGGATGGGTGTTCTGTGCCATGGTGCTGGGTGGTGACTCCTTGTGCTGGCCCCGATGCAGGTCCAAGCTTTATTTCAGCAGGTAGAAATAGAATAGAAATAGAATAGAATCTCACCTCGCTGGTTCTCAAGTTCATTTTTAAAGAGGATCAGATAGTTACCCAGATAAATCTGAATCTGCCCTAGCACAGTGCAGGGAAAATCTGTGTGCTCTGAGTTACCTATGACCATGTGATTTCACTCTATTGCATAATGGAGTTGTCTGTATTTAGGTGAAGAGTAGCCAAGGGGCTCCTGGCTACAGTTTTCTAGTGAGCGATCTGAGAATGTCACCTCTTGAACCTCCATTGGCTCAGTGGTAAATTGGCAACCATAGTGCCACCTTCCTAGTTAGGCTGTATTCAATCCCAGGTGCTAAGTGCTTCGCGGGCACCCCACTTCTTGGCCCCAGACCCCCACTTCTCCAGGGCTCAGTGGGTATGTCTGGGTGCCCCCATATGAGGACTGGCTCTCCTGTTCTGTCTTCAGCACCCCCAAATTTTCCTGCACTCACTCCATGCCACTTTCTTGCGGTGGCCAGTGTAAGGCTGCACTGCCCTGATCCCGGCAGGGCTCCGTCCCTGTGAGTGGCCTGGATGACCGAATGACCAAGACTTGCTTGTCTCTCACACTCAGCAAGCTCCCACATCCCATAGTGAAGCTGAGCCCTACCCCTCAGCCTGGCCTGGACTGAGGCGACATCGCGCAGACAGATGCACTCAGGCTCAGCACGTGTTATTTCTCTGTCCTTGACCCCGGCTCCACCCATGGATAAGGTGAATCATTGAAACACTGCGATTCTCAGGCCTTCGGGAGTAGTGATAAGGGGGGCACCTGAGAACACTTGCCCCCTTTCCAGCCTGGATAGGTGGGTCCTGAGGCCTGGTGTGTATCATGTCCTATGTCAGGAGGAGAGGAGAAGGATCTGAAGACATCTGATGTCCCTGCCCAGCGTAGGGACTGGCTGGAGTGGGCCGTCTCAGGTTATATGGCCACTGCAGACCATGTCATGGTGCTGCATGTTGGTGGGAAAGTGAATCCCAATGACAAGACTGGCAGGCAGCGTTTTGTTCAGGAAGAGCTGCTCCCCACCAGATCCCCCACAGAGACCCCTGGCTGAGAATGTGAGCGGGGCTTGTACGGGGATGTGCAGGTCACTGGGATTGTTGGTAACCCTGTGATCCTAGGTTTCCATGGTTTCTATGCTGATTCCTATCGCTTTTGTGACTTGGAGGGCAGTGGGGTCCTGGGGCCTTTTCTGCTGGCTGCACCAGAGCCGAGCAGGGCAGGGGGCGGCACCGGATGCCCTTTGCCTGAGGAAGGCCCCAGGAGGGAGCAGTTTGCTGAGCCATCTGCAGGGACCCAGCCGTCGTGGGCACAGGGCTCAGTGCAGCAATTCTGTCCTGCTCTCAGTGTCTCCTCCTTCCTCTGTTTTTGGATTTGACTTCTCTCAGGGCATGCTCAGTCGCTCAGTCATGTCCAGCTCTTTGCAACCCCATAAACTATAGCCCACCAGGCTCCTCTGTCCATGGGATTTTCCAGGCAAGCATACTGGAGTGGGTTGCCATTTCCTTCTCCAAGGGACCTTCCCAATCCAGGGACTGAACCCATGTCTCCTGAATTGTCAGACAGATTCTTTGGACTTCTGTACTGAAGAGGAAAAATTTGGTCATAGCCAGATTTATGAGTGGCTTCTTTACTACAGTTCTGAGTATGGGTTTGAAGCATTTCTTATATAACTGACTAAGTGAAATGGAATCAAGGCACTCCCTGGAGAGGGTGGGCAGCCTGCCTCCAGCCGCTGGTGGATGACTCAAAGGGTGTGATCCCAAGAGGCACTCCCATCCGAACCTCGAGGACTCTAGTCCTGCTGTCTGTAAATTAGGGTAACTTGTACAACTCCTCTGAGCGTATTGGTGCAGAAAGCCACCTCCCATGGGATTGTCTCTGTATCTAATGGGAGGGTCCAGCGGACTTGTCAGAATGATGTTTGTTAATCAGACACCAGGCACGTTTGTGTTTGTGAATCTTCACACAGAAACTAAACACGGGTACAGACCTCAGGGACATTGAAGGCTGGGCTCCAGACCATTGCCATAAAGCAAATATTGCCTCAATAAAGTGACTCAGATATGTTTTTGGTTTTCGAGTGCATATGAGAGTTATATTTATACTATTTAGTTTAGTTCAGTCGCTCAGTCATGTCCGACTCTTTGTGACCCCGTGGACTGCAGCATGCCAGGCCTCCTTGTCCATCACCAACTCTCAGAGCTTTCTCTAACTCATGTTCGGTGAGTCAGTGATGCAATCCAACCATCTCATCCTCTGTCGTCCCCTTCTCCTCTCTCCTTCAATCTTTCCTAGCACCAGGGTCTTTTCTAGTGAGTCAGTTCTTCGCATCAGGTGACCAAAGTATTGGAGTTTCAGCTTTAGCATCAGTCCTTCCAATGAATACCCAGGACTGATCTCCTTTAGAATGGACTGGTTGGACCTCCTTGCAGTCCAGGGGACTCTCAAGAGTCTTCTCCAACACCACAGTTCAAAAGCATCAATTCTTTGGCGCTCAGCTTTCTTCACAGTCCAACTCTCACATCCATACACGACTACTGGAAAAACCATAGCTTTGGCTAGATGGACCTTTGTTGGCAAAGTAATGTCTCTGCTTTTTAATATGCTGTCTAGGTTGGTCATAGCTTTTCTTCCAAGGAGCAAGCATCTTTGTAGTCTGTTAAGTATGCAAGAGTGTTATGTCTAAAAAAAAAAAAAAGTAGTGTTCATACCTTAATTTAAAAATACAAAACAAGAAAGTAATTACAATAGTAATATCAAAGGCCACTGAATACAAATTACCATCACAAATATAATAATGAAAAAGTTTCAAGTATTATGAGAATTACCACAATGTGACACAGAGATACAAAGTGAACCATTGCTGTGGGAAATGATGCAATAAATGTGCTGGATGCAGAATTGACACAAACCTTCCATTTGTAAAAAAAAGTAGTGTCAAGTGCAGTAAAATTCTGGAGCGTGCTATGTGTGGAAGGGCAGGTCTCAACCCAAGACCCCATTTTCCTCGTCTGCAAAAAGACACAGTAGACCACCTTAATTTTGTGATTCTGGGATTTTCTCTGTAGCCCGTGTGCCCAGGCCTGGCTGTTGTAGGGAGCCTGGGTTGTTGTTCGTCATTCCCCCAGCAGAGGTGGGCGCATGGTGGGCACATCCCGGTGCCACAGCACCATCATGCCCCCCTTCCTTGTTTCTCCAGGGGTGTCACAGTGGGCTGGAAATGGTGCGGGGGTCCCTCCTGTTTGCACTGAGTCTGAGAGGAGGGCACGGTCTGTCGTCTGGGGAGGGCTGGCCTCTGATAACTCCGATGCCTGTATCTTTACCTCTTTAGGAAGGGCAGACACACTCTGCCGGGAGAGTGATGCCTCTGTGCAGGGCTTCCCAGGCGGCACTAGTGGTAAAGAATCTGCCTGCAATGCAGAAGACATAAAAGACGTGGGTTTGATCCCTGGGTGGGAACATCCCCTGGAGGAGCGCATGGCAACCCACTCCAGGTTATTCTTGCCTGGAGAATCCCATGGACAGAGGAGCCTGGCACACTATAGCCCATGGGGTTGCACAGAGTTAGACACAACTGAAGTGACTTAGCACACACACATGTCATTGATAGAAAGAAACACTGCCATCCTAATAGCCTGCAGCAAGTCTCCAAACCACCTCTGCTGAGATTCCCCAGACCCTCTCCCCATCCTGCATAAAGTGAGTCTTTGTTGGTGGGGGCACTGCTGAAGGATCTATGATGTTTCTTGCACTGGCCAGTGGGGCAGTGGATATTGACTGTTAGTGCCTGAATTTAGCTTTCCCCTGCCCAGAATTCCTCACTGTTAAGAGTCGACCGGTCATGCTCAGGGGCCTCACTCCACCGTGCACCTCTGCGGGTGGTGTGGCCTTCAGGGCACTCTGGCCCTGACTGGGGATGAGTACACAGGGCTCACGTACACCTCTGGCATGTTCTTAGCCACCGTAGGTCACACCCAGCCCAGTCCTATCCCAGAGCCCCAGGCACCGTCCACGGCCTGGTCCTCCCCAGAAGCTGCTTCCAAAAGGAGCAGGCAGGCTGTCAGAGCTGCTGGTTGCCTGGGCTGCTTCCCTGCCTGCCCTGTGAGTCTGAGGATGCCCTCTGGGTTGCATGTCCATGCACAGCAGCCCCTGTGGCTCCCCTGAGCAACCAGTGTGGACCTGCGATAAAACACAAAGTATTTTTTGACACTTTGAAATAAAAAGTTGTACTGGTTACAGTTCTTGTATCACTATATCTGTACACTGGGATTGAGCAAATAAGCACTTAGCACTTAGATGATTCATGGTGGTAACAAAGAATGGACAAAAATTTTTTCTTAAAGATTCAGCACAACATATAAAGAAGGTGACCGTTTGTGTAGACAAGTGAATATGTATACCTGTTTGTGACTCAAGAAAAGATTTCTGTGTCTCTGGTCTGAGTGGCTGTTACTTCCTCAGACTAGAGCAAGGTGCAAGCACTCTGACCCCAAAGTTGACCACCAATGCCTTGAGAAGAAGATGAATTACTAGGGCAGAGGCCTCAGACCAAGTCCCTGCAGCTGTTAGGCAGCCTGGGTTCTTTCAGTCTTGTTCTTTCTTGCTCACTCAGTGATGGGGAAGAAGCCTCGATCCTGGGTCCCAGCCTTTCTTTGTTCCATATGCTTCCTGAGCACCTCTGGTGGGCCGGGCAGTGTTCTTGACCTTGGGGAACCAGCCAGGCACGACTCCCTGCTGGAGCTGACATTGAGAAACACAGATGGGACATGGACAGTGGTTATTCCACCCAGTAAGAGGACGGGCTTTGAAAGGGTCATGCTGGGTGAAAGAAGTCAGGCACCAAAGGACGTGGAGTGTGCGATTCCATGTACATGAAGTGTCCAAAGTAGGCAAATCCATAGACACAGAAAGTAGATGAATGGTTGCCAGGGGTTGGAGGTCGGTGATGGGGAGAGAATGCTTAATGGGTATGGAGTATGACTTGGGTGATGAAGATGTTCTGGAACTAAAAAAATTTAAAATGCAGAGTGCCTCTGAGAAGTTTTAAAGTCGGTTTTAATCAAAGGTCAGTGTTCTCCATGATGAAAGTGCCTGCAGCCCACTTGTCTCTCTCCTAACAGGGGATGAGCCACTTGGGGGAAGATTCCGGAAGCTAAGCCTTGAGCAGTATGATAACGAAGCTGGGGAGCAGCCCACCTTCTCCAAATGCAGCTGGGGAAAGACCACCAGTTCAGAACAGACTCCAGGCCTGGCGCCCTTTCTCTCCCCAGACAACACCAAAGAGGTATACACACCACTACCCAGAGCCTGGCCTGAGCCCTGTCCCAAGTCGCCAGGTCAGTTCCCCACCCAGCTTCGTCCCCATCTCACAAACATGGTTCCTCCCTGAAGGCAGGCCTGCCAGCTGGGTGGGATCCCCTCTCCCAAGAGAGCTGTGCCAGCGTGCACTTGGTCATCTGTGTTCTGATCTGTGGAATGGGGATTGAGGGGCCAAGTATGCAATGAGTCGTGAGGGTAGAGGTCTTAGAGGGTGGACAACAGTGGCAAAGGGCAAACGGAAGTCATCTTAAAGGAACCCGAGTCCCTGACCCAAAGCCTCCTGGGGTCCCTGGGAGGGAGGAGGAAGAAATATGGTCACTGTGGATATGTGTCCTTCGGGGAGATCTACAGAATATTTTTGAGGAGCCATACTTAAGGCTTTTAATCAGAATTGAAGTAAGACAGGTTGACAAACCCCCAAAGGTGAACCTTTTGAAATTAGGGTTTCATTTATTCTCAAAAGTGGACAAGTTGGAACCCAGAATAGACAAGGAAAGAAAGTTGCAGAGTTAATATCTGGAATGTATCCTTCCAGCCTCTTTTCTATGCCTATGTATTTAATTCATTGGGTATTTTATGTATCTGTAAACACATTACAGGTGACAATTCTTTTATCCTGCTTTTTTTACTTAACACTCATTTCCCTCTGCTAAATAAACTCTCTGCCATCTCCACTTACGAACAATGTAATGTTGACCACAAAACACTTCGCTCTTCCTTGACTGTTACTGAAGCTTCTTCCAGTTGCCCATGGCTGCCTCCTGTCACTAGTCTTAGAAGAGGGCTGGCTCAGTGAGGGCCAGGAACCCCAGCTGTCTGGAGGTGGCCTTCACCTGACTTCCACTTTGCCAATTTCAGGCAGTGATCACCACGTATCCCCCAGACCTGGATGTGATCGATGGCAGGATCTTCTCTCCAACCAACAGTGGCAGTGAATCCATCTCTCCCACCCCTGCATTTCCTGTGTCTCCAGAAACGCCATATGGTAAGAAAGAAGCAGAGCTCCCTGTGTGCAATCCCACCCCTTCAGGGTGGAGAGGGGGACAGCTCCTCACTCTGCCTTCTTTTCCAGGGACAACAAGCCCACGTTACTCTCCGTTCAGCCCATCCGTGCCACAGATGGGCAGCCCCAGTGCTCTGTATAAAGGAGCTCATGGTAAGACACCCACCTCCTTTCCTCTGCTGTGGACGTCCACTCATGCAGAAATATTTCTACGTGTGTCACACCTAAGAAATGTGGTTCTGGCCGGGGAAGATGCAGCAACACAGCATGCAGCCTGCTGGGGGCAGGAGTGGTGCTGACTGTGTTTCCTTCTGTTCACTCAGCACTTTCAGGTGTTGATGGGTTGGGTCCTGGTGTTCTCAGCAGCCAAACATCAATGCTTTTCAGCTTCTTGTAGCATTACTTAGAGTTGAAAGAAGAAACGGAAACACCCGGCCCACCCTTTTCAGAGAAAGTCAGGGCTACTTTCAGAGAGCATTGAGCTCCCCACTCTGAAAGACATGGCTGTCCTCGCCCCTCGCCTGCTGCGAGGTGTCCCGTCTTTTATGTTCACAGAGCCCTGTCCTGACTCCTTACGTCCTTGGCCACCATCCTGAATCTCCCCAGTTGAGTGGCCACTTCGGATTTGTCTGCTGCACCCTGCCCCCACTCCACCCAGCACTTTACATACGTGTGGGATCTAGTTAGCCTGTGCACCGGCCCTGGGAAGGGAGCGTTAACACAGTGGTGGTGGGTTACTCAGCACCCCTTCCTGGTATGGACGTTCTCCAGCTCCCTTGAGAGTCCAGGACATCATAGCCCTGGGCAGGTGGAGGGGGGATGTAGCCCAAACTGAACTTACATTTTAGAATCGCTGTTCTCTGTAAGTGGGGATTCCTGCTATTCTGCCCCAGGGAAGGTGAGTGAGGGTTCCCTTTGCTGCTCGTTAGATGCACTTTGGTGGGAGGGGGAAGCAGACTTTGTATTTAAATACCGTCTTTTATGCAGAGGAAGTTGTAGTGATGACAGCTAGCTCCATTTCCCCTCTTTCTCCAGAGAAAACAAGATCTGTATATCGTTTCATAGAAGGGCTGCTTTTCTTCCAAAGTTTCCTTTATGGTTTTAGGTTGCTTCCATGTCTTGGCTCTTGTAAACAGTGTGCAGCGAACATTGGGGTGCATGTGTCCTTTTGGATCTTGTTTTTCTTTCGGATATATGCTCTGGAGTGGGATTGCAGGGTCACGTGGTTGAGGAGCTATTTAATCTTAAGAACACCTTCTGAGTCATCCATATTTTCATGTTGGCAATCCTTGAGGACGTTTGCCCAGGAAGAGCTCAGAGATATACACACAGCACTGACTGGGGGTCCCATGTGCTCTGCATTGTATGAGGGGTATGGCTAACCCCTGAGACACAGTGATGTGGTGGTGGCTCCCATGTAGAGACTATATTCAACCCTCTTCTTTACAACAGGTTTTATTTTTCAGTCTTGTAGTGATCTGTGATGGGGAAGAGCCCTGGACAGAATGGTGGCACTCTGCCAATTTTTATTGGTTGTTTACCTGGTGAGGAGGTCTGAGGGTTTGAAGGGTGAGTAGGTTTAAGTAGGAGTTAACTAGGTGAATGGAGAGGGGAATTTGGAATGGAGAAATAGCAGGCACAGGCCCTGTGGCAGAGGGTCCTTCAGACCAGGAGAGGATGGAAACAGGGGTCTGCAGGGCACTGGAGGTATGAGCAGAGGCCCAGCCACAGCTGTTCTCTGTAGCTATGGAGGGTAGTGGTATGGCATCTGCAAGCAGTGCTAGTCATAACAAGGCTTGAGACAGGGAGGCAACTGCTCAGGCTTCTGTTTTCATATATTGATCCATCTGCTGTATGCAGAACAGCAGTTGGAATAGGCAGTGGGGTGGAGCAGCTCTGACAAAAATGCTTTCAGAAATGATGGGGAAAAGTGTGTTGGATTTGTGGGAGATTCACAGGTCAGGTAGCGTAATCAACTGACCCAATCAGAATGGATTTGAGCTTTGACGACTATTTCTGATTTTGTTGCTATTAAGATGTCAATTATGTCCTTTGTTAGTATGCAGCTAGTGTAACACTAACTACATAAAATTCCTCTGTGTGTGTTATTCCATCAGCCTGAACTTGGTACCAGGTTAGTCAGTGTAAAGGCTTCCCAGGTGATGCAATGGTAAAGAATCTACCTGAGTTCAGTTCCTGGGTTGGGAAGACTCCCTGGAGAAAGGAATGGCTACTCACCCCAATATTCTTGCCTGGAGAATTCCATGGACAGAGGAGCCTGCAGTCCATGGGTTCACAGGGAGTCGGACATGACTGAGCGACCAGCACTAGTCAGCATAAACCCAAATGTGTCAATTCATTTCCCAGACAGCCAGCACACAAGTGTCAGGGAGAAACAGCAGGACACCAATTAAAGGTGGTAGAGATGAATTTTATTTGTACAGTTGAAGCAGGGTAAGGAGCTGAGCTCAACTCCTCATGTAGCAAAGACAGCCCAAGAGCTGTGACAGGGTCAGGGGATGAAAAGTTCCTAAGAGGAACATCAAGGAAAGGGAGATTATTGCCAAACTGGCCCAACAGGATCCTGCTGAAGATAGGCTTGAGCATCAAGGGATGAGGAACTTGATCAGGGAGCAAGCAGAGGAGATGACTCAGCAGAATCCTTGCCAAGACTGGGCTTCCAAGGATAGACATCAAAGGCCAAGGTTGAGGCCTTGTGGAGAAGCTCTAGGACCCCTCAGGTTTGGTCAGGGAGGGAGAGTTTGGTCACGGGAGAGCCCCGCGGTATCCCCTCTCACCTGGCACCTCTGCCCTCTGCTCGGGATAGCACACTTTCTGTTCTGTGTCCCTCCATGTCCTGTGGCACTTAGTTTAAGCCCCTAGACTCCAGTGCCAGGGTTCTCAGGAGCCTCCTGGCTCGTCCCGTGTCACACGCACCTCATTCCCACTGCTCACCTCTGCGGTGAACAAGTAAACAGAAAGCAAGCTGAAGTGTATTGGTGACAGATGGTTGGGTCAGAACCCAGTGTGGCCTGCCTTTCCCTTTTGTGTTGCTGTTGCCTGTGCCTGTGTCAAGACAACGCCTCTTTTAGATTACAGTACTCACTCCAGCAAAGCGAGGGGTATTTAAATATTTACTCAAATAATGAATACTTAAATATGAATTCAAATATTGTTGAATTATCCTAGCAGTGTGCTTTAACTGGAAGAGGAGATGATAGCTTCAGGGACTGGGGACAGGTAGCGGGAGATGGCAAGGCCATGGTAGGCACTGGGAGGACAGCTGGCTCCAGGGCCTGGACCACATCACAGTGGTCTGACAGAATACTGTGAGCTCCATGAGTAGACCAACAGGTCCTACCCACCTAGGACCCTCAAGCAGGAGCCTGGAGTGGCTCCCCTTGGGACTGTCTCTTCAGTGCATCCCTGACACAGCCTGTGTTACTCCCTGGGAGACATACATCTCTGGGAATGCTATCTTAGAAATCCCTGATATGAGTCTGTAATATTGTGATTTATGATAAGAAATATATATTTAGTTTTATTTCTGCCACCAAACTCCTAAAGCCTTTGGAATTTCTTAAGTGATGAAAACATAAAGGTGATTTTTGTCATGATAATGAGATGACTTTTGGAAAAGATGGGGGCCATGTTGCCAAGGGAACCAACCTTGTGATTAGAGAGTTGGAACTCTCAGTTTCCCCTTCCCCCCAACCTCCAAGGAGGGGAGAGGGCTGGAAGTTGAACCAGTTGCCACTGGCCAATGATTTAATCAACCCTGCCTATGTAATGAAGCCTCTAGGAAAATGCCAAAGGACAGAGTTCAGGGAGCTCCTCAGTTGGTGATCACCTGGAGATTTGGGGACAGTGAGGTGCTTTAAGACAGCACGGAAGCTCCATGCCCTTCCTTCCCTACCTCTCCAGTCTGGCTGTTCTTAGTTATATCCTCTTATGATAAACTGATGAGTGAAATGTTTCTCTTGAGTTCTGTGAGCAACTGTAAGAAATTATTGCAACCTAAGAAAGGGGTTGTGAGAACCTCTGATCCATAGCTGGTTGGTCTGAAGGGAGAACAGTCTTGTGGGACCGAGCCCTTAGCCTATGGAGTCTGATGCTGTCTGCATAGGTGATCAGAGTTGAGTTGAATTGTAGGACCCCAGGCTGGTTTCGGAGCATTGCTTGTTGGCGTAGGGAACCACCCCGAGCGTTGGAGTTGGGTGCAGAACATTTTAGAGCCCCAGAAGGAAATGTGTTTCTTGAAAACAAAAATATTAGTAAGAGATTAGGTAAAGAGGTTATTTACTATCAATCCTTATGAAGGCAAAAGAGAGAATTATGAAGTGTTATGAACTGTTATTCCTGTCTGAAAGGCTAAGCAGTCCTGATGACATTTTCGAAATAAATGGGGGAAAAAAAATGAAGAAAGGCCTCATTAAAAGTGTATGATTCTGATATAGCTCAGCTTCCAACTTAATTCATAATAGTTTTTTTTTTTAATCGAGATAAAATTCACATAAGTGAACCATTTGTAGTGCACAGTTCAGTGGCATTTTGTGCATTCACAACGTGGAGGACCATCATCTTTAGTTACAGAACATTATCTTCACCTGATGGTTTTACAAGTGGGGTTTAGGGGATATTTGGGGACTTTTGCTTTCAATGAACACGATTAACAGCATTAGTTTACTGAAAGGGAAGGCCTTTATACATTTTGCAACTTATAGTTTGTATACCCGTGTTTCTGAGAGGAGGGCTGGTGTTTTCAGGGCCCTGCCTGGGGCTGTGGGTGGTAATGTGAATGTGGAGGAGGGGCTTTGACCCTGGACTGCTCTGAGCCTGCAGGAAGGAGGCCCTGGCCTGCAGGGTATGGGGTTTGCTGTTGAAATCTCTTGGAGTTGGTTTCAAAGGGCAAAAATGGGTGACATTTGCTGGAGGGAGGAAGGAAAGGAATATTCAGGAATGTCTTGAGAGAGAGAGATTAGTTTGAGGCAGTGCTTTATTTTTGTTTAAAAAAAAAGTTGTCATTCTTCAAAGCTTGACAAACTAAAATACTTTTCCCAGACCTCCCCTTTCTTCCTGTACCCAGCTCTGTTTTGTTTAGAAATTTTATGAACTTTTAATGAGAATGTTTATAATAGGAATAAAAACATGTGCTGAATGTGAACATGTGTGACATTTATGCAAGTCCCCGATGACTTTGAATTTTGTAGAACCTAAAAAGTGATACGTGTGTGTGTGTGTGTGTGTGTGTGTGTGTGTGTGTGTGTGTGTGTATATATATATATGTATATATAACATGTTTACTCTGAGGTACATATGTGTATGTAGCTATGTATGGGAAGGTCCACATCTGTATACCCATGTGGTATACTTTGCATTCTATGCAGAAGGACGCTTGCTGGTCATTGTGACCCAGTGTGACTGCCAGGGTTAGTCACTGTTTTTCCCCCCACCGCCACCCCAGATTTAGAAAATGAAAAAAGGAAACTTGACTGCTTCAAAATATTTAAAAATAAACAGCGGTGTTGGGTGGCTGGAGGTCAGCCTGCAGCACTGGCCTGTGAATGTGTGGTCAGCAGTCTGCAGAGATGAGAACACTCATTCGCTTGAGTGGAATGAAGCTCAAAACATACAAGAAGCTGGCATCCTGTGCTGACACCTCATCCACCAAACAGGCCGGCTTGGAAGGGTCCCCACGTGAGCCGACAATTTCCCGATCGTGATGAATGCCATCTTTTGTTTGCTTCCTTTGAGTTTAGAGGAGTCTTTGTTTCTCTAAATTTATTTTATCAGCTCATGTCATCCTCCATCTGGTGGACTGCTCTTGAATCTCAGCCTATAAAGCTTATTCTGATGTGCTGCCAATGGGTTTTTGCTGCTCTCTTAATGCTCAGCCCCACAGGCCAGTGGTCTGGGAGCAGGCCGTGGGGTTGGTGACAGACACAAGTGGGTCCTCAGTCACTCACCATTATACAGTTCTTTCACCAGTTGCAAACCTCTTAAGACAGTTTTAAAACTGAAGCAAAAATAGTAGCAGCTGTATTGTATATGATATTGGGCTTCCTAGGTGGCTCTAGAGGGGAAGAACCTGCCTGCCCATGCAAGAGATGTCAGAGACACGGGTTTGATTCCTGGGTGGAGAAGATCCCCTGGAGAAGGAAATCACAACCCACTTCAGTATTCTTGCCTGGAGAATCCCATGGACAGACGAGCCTGGCAGGCTATGGTCCATAGGGTTGCAAAGAGTCTGAAATGACTTATCATGCACACACACACACACGTGCATGACATTGAACAAGTATCCCAAACTTGTCTTACAATATGGTTTTTAAGTTCCAAATACACTTGGTCAAGCCCCATCATCTATCACAATTTTGCTCTGCCCCGGGGAGACAGATGTGGGTCAGTCTCAGCCCTGGAGTGAATTGCAGGCTGCTGACCCTCTGCCATGGCCTGCGATGGGTGTGGGGTCTGGAATCCCTCTACAGACATGGCCACCGCTTCGGCCCGTGTGTTGTTTTCTCTTCACCTCTCTGAATGGGGATAGGATGCCTCTGAGAACTGGGAATGACTTGAAAGAAAATGCACGTGGAGCCCTGGCCTGTAACAGCTGAGATGTTTTCTTACTAGAAGCATGCGCCCGCATGCCCCTGGCAGTTTTTCTTTTCGTATAGAGGCACTCCCTGCCCTGCAGGGACCGCAGATTCCTAACATGGTGTGACATGGGGGTGGCTGTCCCGGTGAAAACTCCGCATTCTGCTGGATACACTTGGGGAGATTTTGGGTTTATGAGACCTAAGAAGGGTAACGATTTAAATCTGGCATCTGCCTCTCACCCTTGGTTACTGGCTGCGGTCCACCCGGCTTGGTGCTTTTGGAACCTGGTGCCCACATTTTAGTGCCTCCTTAACAGAGAGGGACACTGGACAAACCACCCTGATGAGGTAAAGAAGCTTTGTGTGTGGCTGAAATCCTGTCATGTGTTAGTATGTTTGCATATCTATATTGCATAGCGCATACATGCACTGCGGGTGTGTGTATCCACATATTCATGGTTATGCCCAGACCAAGGGATTTGTTGCTTTTTGAGCACTTGTTACATGCTGTGCACTTAAATATATACCTGTGTAGAGAAAGAGCAAGTCTGAAAAACACAAAAGCCAGGGGAAATGAGAATTCCCTAGTCTGAAAATAAGGAAAACCTTTCCTATGCTCCGGGACCTGGCACACTCTTGATGGACATCTTGGGGTGAATGTCATATGCCCTCAGGTCTCAGTGGGTCACACACTGGGACAGAGGGACCTAGTGATGTTGGAATTAAATTTCCTGGAGGAGCGTGAGGTTGGACTGCTGTGAAGTCAGTGTGGAACTGAGGTCCTGGGGTTGACTTTTTGTGTTTAATTCCTTCTCTGCAAAAGCAGACCATTGAATTGGATCCTAGAATGTGCAGAGCAGGGCCTCCCCAGGTGCTGGTGAGCAGGTAATCCCTGGGAAAGCAGCAGGAGGGTGTCAGAGTGGCCCTGAGGACTCCTGTCTGATGTACCATCATTTGGAGTCTTTCTGAGATCCCTCCTAGTTCTGTTTCACTAGGGCAGAGCCCGTGCTGAAGACCTGCGGGTCCTTGAAAGTCTCCCCTCCATGGTCTCTGCCCTTCCCTTCTGTGTACATGGGAGAAGCCCACATGGGTGTTAATGGCCCCCTTTCTCTGAAGCAGCTTCTAAGGCTTCTGAACTTCCTTTGCCATGTCATATACTGAGTTTTAAGGGCGATCCAGCAGATGCCCCATTGTTGGGTGGAGCAGAGGCCCTGGATTCCGTTTCATTAAATTAATGCTGGGCAGGACAGAGTGCTGACAGCTGACAGCACAGCCCCTCTAAGGACCTGTCAGGCTGGTGGGCATGTCAGGGGCTGGTGGGCGGCTGGAAGAGACTGACCAGATGGTGCTTTCAGATGGCACATGCTCTGCGGGAGGTGTAAGACGGGGTTGTTGAGGGGGACCCTCTCCTGTGCTCCTTCAGGTGCCTTAGCCACCAGATTGGCATCCTTGCCTCCCCTCACAGTTCTCTGCCCTCTCTTACATCCCGGACAGCTAAGCCTTTCTGAGTCTTCCTCTGTAGGAAAAACTCGTGTTGCCTCTCTCCGCCCTCTGCCTTGCTCATCTCATGGCAGCTCAGGCCTCACCCTCCAGCCTCACAGTTGCTGACCCCATCCCCACAGCAACGTTTCACAGTTCCACAGTCACCTCTCCTGATGTGGCTGTGGCCGTGCAGTGTGTCAGAGGGACAGCCAGCTTCACCTCATCAGGTGAAGGAGACCCCCACTGTCCCTGGAACAGCCCGCCTGGCTCTCACCTCCTCATCAGGGTGAAGGGGGTCCCCACTGTTTCCAGAACAGCCTGCCCAGCTCTCATCTTCCCTGGAATGTGCTTCCCAGTGGGGTGAGCAGGGTGGGGGGCCAGCCTACAGGAAACAGGAGCCTGGATTGGGGTTATGTCCTTCTCCCTCTGTAGCTTCCAAACTATTATCTGCCTATGTTTCACTCATCAGTACATCCCGGCATCTGACATAGAGAAGGTTCTGGTTATGTGTTATGTGTTGTTTTCTAATAAGTTAGTAAATAAGTGAGTGAGTAGGGAATAGGCGCCTTTTACTTAAAGGGAGCCAGGCATGCCGTTTGCTGCTAGGAGTGTGAAGGGAGGCAGCGGGGGCCAGCAGCATGGTGGCCAGCCTGATGTGTGCAGGGGAGGATTGGTATTGCCAACAGTGGACAGTCTGTGTGCACTTGATCCGTGATTCCACTGGGGGTAAGTGGGTGACCCTGCGGGTGTGAGCACCCATGGGTACCCCACCTCACACTGAGCCAGATCCTAGGTGCTGGGCGGGGACAGCGCAGTTGCAGAGGATGAGTTTTCTGAGTGTGACTTTGCATCAGAATCGCTGCCACTTGCAGCACAGCCACGTCACCTTAGTCCCCGTTGCCCCAGCTAAGCAGAAGAGAGAAAGGAAAAGGACAGACAGATCTCCAGAAGGTTATAAAGTGTCTTAGATCCCCACCCAAGTTGTCCTGGTCGCAGATGCAGCAGCACAGACACAACATCCTTCCCCTCCACCCAGCCCGTGGACTGCCCCAGACTTACCAGGCCCACAAAGTCAGCGAGCCCCAAGGGAAGGACCCACCCTGGGGACTGCCATTGCACCACTGCCCTTCCTGGGCCTGACTGCCGGACGGCTGCCTTCCTCTCTGTCCAGGGAGCTGTGGGCCACGGGAAAGGCCCGTCCATCCGCTGGCTGGGCCTGCCCTGGGCTGTGCTCAGGCATTTCCTACAGATCCTGTGCAGGAGCTGCTGCCCTGCAGGCGCATAAACAAGCCAGAGGAAGAACCCTGCTCAGACCTTAGGGCGGAGGGTCCTTGGGATCTTCTTGACCTGTAACTTAGGGAGGTGACCCAAGGGTCACAGGTGTGCCTGTCTCTCCTGATGAGAGGCGTGTACCTGTCAACTTTCACCAAGATGATGAGTGGGTCAGAGGGTCATGCCGGGGCTGGGCAGATGTGACTCAGCCCAGGGTGGTTGGAGCGTGTTCTGGAAGCCTGCTTGCGTGTGCAGGCGCCTCGTCCCATTGTGATGTGCTGAAGGCGGTGCCAGTGCCGGCCCCCCAGCAAGAAAGGGGCCTCCCAGGAGTGATATGGGACCTTCTGTCTCAGGGAGGACTTTAGGGTGAGTGGCATCAGCACTAGGCTTTAACAGATGAGTTGGATCATGCCAGATCTGAAAGCAGGAGAGGCGAGGCGTGAGTGCTCACTCCCCTCTGTGCTTGCTGGATATAAACCTGGTTAGGCAGGTATCTGCTGCCTAGAGCTTCAGTCTCAAAGGCCATACACGGGACAGAGCCTCTCTACCGTGCTTTATGGACTTGTTACTGTTAGATCTCAGGCCATGAGATATGAAGCGTGAACTTACCTGACTGAGGGGGATAATGTCCCAAGTCTTATAACAGGATGGGGGTCACTTGAAAATGGGCTTTGAAGAGTATATAGGAGATTACACCAGATTACAGGGTAGTAGGCCTTTCAGCTAGAGGGAAGAACATGAGCAGAGAAGAGGGAAGAAAGGGATAGAATGTGTTTAGGTCCACCAACAGGCTGTTGGTGGACTAAGCTACCAGCCAGGTGAAACAGTCTAAGTAGTTGGAAATGAGACTCTGCAGACTGGGTGTGGTAGGGTGTGGGGGTGACTGCAGCCAGGAAGAAAACAAGAGGAAGGTCCCCCAGGCTACTTTGGGCAGGGGATGGAGTGAAGGTCTTAGGGCTGGTGACTGGGGCGGATGAGAGGCAATGCCCCCACCTAGGGGGAAGGGACAAGGGTGTGGAGCCTGGCTGGCGGGTGGGGTGCAAAGCTGACCAGGGACTCCAGTGGTTTCCAGAAGCTTCTCCTTTGTGAGCATTGGATCCCAGGGAAGCCGGTCTGCCTTTGGGGGAGGTGGCTCTTGAGGCTCAGTCGTGGACAGGAGGCTGTCCTTGGGGGTGCGGTTTGGGGTGTCTGTCTCCCCGGGGTCACCAGCCGCACGTGCACTAGCGGCTTGTCCCTTGAATAGCACTGACTCTGGGGCTGCAGCTAAGCTGTGGAGGGTTTCAGCGGGGAGTTTGCAAGAGATTAAAGGGAGGGAAAGGGAAAAAAAAAAGGGGTAAGAAATGAAAAGGAAGCA
This sequence comes from Bos grunniens, assembly GCF_055505025.1. Taxonomy (NCBI): domain Eukaryota; kingdom Metazoa; phylum Chordata; class Mammalia; order Artiodactyla; family Bovidae; genus Bos; species Bos grunniens. The sequence goes on along the minus strand of NC_141168.1, from coordinate 45,286,232 downwards.
AACCGCGCAGTGGAGCGAGGCGGGGCCACTGCCGTCTGAGGCATTGAATGGGCAGGCCGCCCGACAGAGCCAGCGGCCGCCCAGCAAGCCCGGATTCTTTCCTCGGACGAGCTCTCCCTGCCGCCCTCTGAATGGGCCTCCTCAGAGGTGGCCGCCCCGCGTCCCGCCCCGACTCCCCCGGGACGCCGGAACCCAGAGTCGCCCTGCCCCGGTGGGTGGGGGACTCCGCTGGGGACAGTCCTGGGAGCGCCTTCGCCTGGCCCCCCGACCTCCCTGGCTGTCTGTGGACTGACCAGCGCCCCGAGGTGCCCAGGTAAGTGCCGCTCTCAGTCCCTGCTCTCTGCAGCCTCTGGCCACGTCTCCGCTGATGCTGAAACCTGAGCTCTGGGGGAGTGGGGGAGGGGAGGCATGGGAGTGGGAGGAGGTGGGATGCCAAGTCCCAGGACCAGGAAGGGCAGGGAAGACAGGACTGGGGAGGAGGGTGACTCTTCCCAGAGTCCCCTGTCATTTGAGGACAGCCCTCAGGTCCAAAGGCTATGGGACAAAATGCCCCAGCCCCAGAGCTTGAAAGGCTCCTCCTTCTAGAAGAAAGCCATGCTTTGTCTTTGCCGAGACTCACTGGGGCAGAGGAAAGCCTGGTTTACAGATGTGCGGCTTTCCGGAGGAGCCGGGGCTGCTTCCCAGCACAGCACATTCTTTTGCTGCAACTGAGAAAGCCCGCCTGCCCATTTCTAGGGCTGTCCTCCACCCCCAGAGCCCCTGAGGGATCTCGGGCTGCCCCGAAGGCAGAGGGCCCCCAGGCTGCACCCAGGTGTTCCTGCTTCTTAGGAGAAGCAGTGCTTTTACGGAATGCAGACAGCCCGCCTGAGGAGCAAAGTTGGGCTTTCACAATGAGTTTTACTGTTGTCTTGCCTACTGTTGGAGCAATCAGAGGGAAGATTTCAGAGTCCAAGACTGTAAAACAAGACACAGTCACTGAAATAACCTGTCTGCAATATTAGCAGAGCTTCTGGAGGGTTCTTCCCTGTGTCTTACTCTGGAACCGCCGAGGTGAGCCAGGCAGCACCGTGAGCCCAGGCTCTGAGGGCATAGGCACGGGGCATACTTGGATCAAGGGGCAACCCTGGGGCATCTGTGCCTGAGGACCCCTTACTGTTCTGTGTCCTGCTGACCCTGGGCTGACACACCGCTGTGTGTGTACATTAGCTAGAAGGATGGGGGTGATCAAGAGGCGAGAGAGGAACAATCCCTCTAAGAAAGGCAAGCCCAGGTCAGTGAGTGGTCCTCCTTCTCACTCTTGCCAGACTTAAAGTCTTATGTGTTCTCTCTTTGAGGACTGGGAGGATTTCCCGCAATTGAATGGATGATAATGTCATTCAAATAGAGATATTTGAACAGAAAATGACAGAGATGTCATTTTAATACAGTATATACACGATAGTAGGTTTCCATGAATTCCATATGTATGACAATATATCAGAACTTATCTGGTTAGGATGGAAATATTTTTCTAACTCCAAAGGTAAATTTAAGAGCATTTTGGTCCATTTATATCAGGACAGTGAGGTCTTCCTCACCTTCTGTTGGTGATGGTGGCTGGTAGGATCTGGGGAGCCAGCCTCAGGTGGGGCCTCCTCTGGATGTTCTTTCTAAGTGGGATTCAAGGTCTTAGGGCTGCAGGCAACTCCCAGAGACCCTGAGCTTCCCCACATGAGGGGAACTTGCACAGCAGGCTCTCTGAGATAGTGTTATGCTCTATTTGGAGGAAAGAGGCAGATACTATAGGGTAGGGTTATTCTGTTACATTAAGGCTGCTGACTACTCCAGTACTTTGGCCACCTCATGCGAAGAGTTGACTCTTTGGAAAAGACTCTGATGCTGGGAGGGATTGGGGGCAGGAGGAAAAGGGGACGACAGAGGATGAGATGGCTGGATGGCATCACCGACTCAATGGGCATGAGTTTGAGTGAACTCTGGGAGTTGGTGATGGACAGGGAGGCCTGTAGTGCCACGATTCATGGGGTCACGAAGAGTCGGACACGACTGAGCGACTGAACTGAACTGAACTGAAGGCTGCTGACTTTGAGATCTCCCTGGTGGGGTGCAAAGGAGTCTTGTGGAAAGAACATAGCTTCCCAGTCATAGAGATGAGGTGACTGCCTTTGAAAAAGTTCCTTAACCTCACCATTCAGCATCTCTTTCCTCATCTGTAAAGCTAATAAGTCTGCACATGGAAACCTTTTTCTGAGGATAAATCAGCTGTATATGGCTTAGCATAGTGCCTGGCATGTAGTAGTAGGCACCCAGCAAAAAGCAGCTATTATTCTGATTTCTGAAAAGTTGCTGTGTGTGAAATCATCAGGATTTTAAAACATCTTTGTGAGAAGTCATGAACATTCAGATCTGTACCTGTAGCCACCACAGCATTGCTCTGAAAGCATAAAGTGGGACTTGGGTTTGATGATCTGCGTAAGTTCTAGGCAAGCAGTTTACAGATTACAGACTGTTAATTGACAGTCCTGACTGTTGCCTACTTTGTCTTTTCTCTCTCCTACCCTTCAGTTTCCCCTTCCTATATTTTAAGAAAGCAATAAAATAACGTCCAAAGGCATAACACTGCTCAGGTCAGGTGAGTTGGAATCAGGTAGGTTGGGTGGTGATAGTGATTTTGTGTGTGTGACTGAAAGTGTTGTTAAGTGCCCCGGAAGCTGGTCTGCAGCTGTCAGTGGCGTGTCCAGAGTTGGTTCTGAGTCCCAGTCACTCTACAGAAGGCTCCCCTTGACAGTCTTTCCTCCAGGCATTCTCTTGTGACTTAAAGGTAACAGAAACATAGTTGACAGAGGAGCTGGGGCCCAGAAGACCCCCTTTCACAGACCGCGCTCCTGTTTGCTCCTTCCATGCCACCACCCACTTTGTCCTGCAGATTTAAGGACACTGGACAGAGAAGTTGGGGAACCAGTTCAGTCTCCAGTTCTTCCACTAAATACCAGGAGACTTTTGGCCTGAGAAAGCATCCTCTGATATCTGATAGTGCTCACTAGCCTCAGGGCGGGCACGTAGTGGAAAAGGTGGGCAGGGACCAGCCACTCCAGGTAAATAAATGAAATCCAGGTAGGATCTTATAAACTCGGAATGAGAAACAACAGAATGAGTTGGAAGGACTGGGGTTAGGATATGATTTGGAGAAGGAAATGGCAACCCACTCCAGTGTTCTTGCCTGGAGAATCCCAGGGACGGGGGAGCCTGGTGGGCTGCTGTCTGTGGGGTCGTACAGAGTTGGACACGACTGAAGCGACTCAGCAGCAGCAGCAGTAGCAGGATTCAACTGGGTGGAGGACCCAGGCACACATGGGACTGCTAGCTTTCCTGGGTGACTTGAGTGCACATAGAGAAGCTTCTAGAATGCCTTGGGACTCCTGAACAGCTCTGAAAAGGTGACAGAGCAGTCTTCCCTAGGACAAGATTTGATCCCAGATGGTATGGGTCTCAGGGTCCCTGCCTGGTGGGTCTGTGGGTAGGAACAGACCTGATGTCACCCAGCTATCCCCCTGCCTCAGAGCAGATGCTCTGAGGAGCTGCAATAGTTTTCTGATTGTTCTGTAGGTTCCACTGCCTGTTCACTTTCTAGTTCTTGGTGTGATGAGTGGGTTTTAGGATTTATCCTAGACTTTCCTGATATTATGTTGTGAGCTATCAGTTCTGTCTCATCTGGTCTTCTTGTTTGAGGCAGTGCTCCTACCCAAGTGCAGTTCCAAGGCTGCGTGGATGTGTGGATATTTAGATGTACTTTCCAAAGACCTTGCTCACTCGGGGGAGGAGCTAGTGTGGGTCTCCTGCTCTGCCCCAACCTCTGCACTGGAGCCTGAGGCTGGGTCGGGGAGAAGGCCGGCTCACCCTGCACCCAGCTGACTCCACCCTGGTGGGGAAGTCCAGGGCTACCTCCTCCTGTGAGGTGGGGTTGATATGGAAGATCAGCTTTCCACTGGGCCTTGCTAAACCCGTGGTGGGGGTGGAGTCCTGTGGGTGTTGGGTAGGAATAGGGCCGGCCGGTGTTAAGGAAAAGATTTTCTACTTTTAGTCCACTCATTTTCCTTTGGTCAGTTTTGCTTCTTTGGTTAGATGAGTAGGCTTTTCTGGAGCTGTTTTTGCTGACAGTTCTGGGATCTACCTGAGGCAATAAGGAAGTCAGGAAACTCGCCCTGGATAGTGTCCTTCCTCCCCTCCCCTCCACCCCGCCTACCCTGCCCACCCCATCCCCACCCCCCAGCCCAAAGCGTTAGGTCCTTCTTTCCATCTGTCAGAGTTCCCTGTGTGAGTGGTTGTGTGATGTCTGGGGCTGTAGTTGTAAACACAAGAACCAGAGAGAAGTGGGGCTACCCTGTCTTGGCCAGAATCGCAAGTTCCCAGCGTTATTATTTTCAGCCCTGCTAATTCAGTAAACACTGCACAAACACCTCCCACGTGCCGGGTAGCTGTGGACACCAAGGTGGAGCAGGCACAAGACCCATGGCAGGCACTTCACTGGCTGGCTGCAGAAGGGATCCCCAGGAACCTGAAATAGCCAATGAAAGGACAAGAGGTGCAAAACGAAGTTAGTGAGGAAGAGGGATTTAGCAGAAGGCCTTCCAACAATCAAATCCTTGTGTAGAATGTGAAGCCGTTAGCTTGAGACAGAGTCCTGTTTCCTAGAGTAGATGGGGTTGAGGTAGCACGTGGGCAGTTTTGTAATAAAAAGATAACAACAGAAGAATACCTGTTGCCACCTCACCGCTGAGAGGGAAGAAGGGGAGACTCAATCCCAAGGCCGTAGCCTCAGAAATCTCCTGAGCAGGAAGTGGGAGTGGCTCCAAGGTCATCTGGTGGGGAGACTGAGACCCCTAGTGATCACCTCCCCAGAGCATGCCCCAGCCCTTTGGAAGGGGCACCATCAATTCACATTCCTGCAGAGTCAGGGGCAGCACAGACCTGATTTCACCAGGCCATGGAGACCTCCTGGTCCCTGTGTGCCCACTCCTCAGCACTGTCACCTCTGGGAGACACCCTTGTCCTGGGGAGACACCAGGCCCACCCTGGGAGTGAGAGATGATCTCGCACATGTAACCCAAGGCAAATGGATTGTCACATTGCTATCCTTTTCTCTGTACCACAGAAAGAGGAAACTCTGTGTTCCTGGAGTAAGTGAGAGCAGGCCCTGGGCCTCAGCTTCCTGGGTCTGCCCAGGACTTCATACCCCTGGGGTTTGTTTTGAGGGCCAAGGAAGCCTTTTGGGTACCACTCAGGTAATAATTATTGGTACTGTTGATAATTTATGAAGAAAGCTTGCTTTTTCTGCTCACATGGTGAAAATCCAACTTAAATTATGCCGCAGTGCTTGGCACTGCAGTGAGCCACCTGTGTTCACTCAGGACTTCTGCCCAGGCTGGTGCGACCTAATAAGGGTTCATGGTGCTGCGCTCGGTCTGTCATCAGGGTGATTTAGAAGGACCGGGTGCGATACGGCTGCCTGATTCAGAGTCCTGGTTTTAGACCCTGAGCAGTGATAATCTCTGGAAAACAGCAGACTTTGGGCTTCTGAAATCTGGGGAGAAATTGGCCGCCTAGGGCCCCAGCTACTGTGTGGGCGTGGGGCTTAACCAATGTGGATCTCCAGGTCCTGCAGGGGTTCTGAGAGGTAAAGTTCCTATGAGGATATCTTAGAGTTGTGTCCTTAAACCCTACACAGGAAATAGGGCTTGCCGGTCACAACCAGACCCTCTCTGATTCTACAGGAGGGTTTTAAGCCCTGGCCCTCCTTTGGAATATGATTTTGAATCTCCATGGTGCAGTCCTGATGAGAGGATGCTCTCACTGCAGATGAAGGCACCTCAAGGCTTCTATGTTAGCAGTCTTCACCAGGCTGATGGCTCTTTCCGGAGAAGGTCCAGCACAAAGTTTAGCATGAATGGTGATGGTTTAGTTGCTAAGTTGTGTCCGACTCTTGCAAGCTCATGGATTGTAGCCCACCAGGCTCCTCAGTCCATGAGATTTCCTAAGCAAGAATACTGGAGTGGGTTGCCATTACCTTCTCCAGTGGATCTTCCCAACCCAGGGATCGAACCTGGGTCTCCTGCGTGGGAGGTGGTCTCCTGCATTGCAGGCAGATTCTTTTACCGACTGAGTCACCAGGGAAGACCTTAGCGTGAATGCCACACATTGTTTCCACAGGCGGGCCAGAGCCCCTGGGGCTTCTGCCTGAAGGAAGGAAGCAGTTTTTCTGAGAATCTAAGACTTCTAACCCAACAGGGAGTCATGGGTGCAACATCTTCACCAACATAGATGGGGCCTCATTTCTGCCTTCTGCTGACAGTTTACCTGTTCCTGGGTAAATCTAGTGGCTTGTTAGGGTGACTCCCTCTCTGTCATCCTCACTACCCGCTTCCTCTGCAAGTGAGTTATACACATTCTCCCTCTGCTTAAACACTTTCTCTGGATTTTTTTTTTTTTGGCTCAGCTCAAGGAAAGCTTCCCTGTTTCAATGCCTCTTTTCTTCTCTCTGGCGCCATTTCTCCCCATAGCCTGACAGCTGCCGTAAACATTCTTGTCTACCTGGATTCCTGCTGGATTGGAAATAGCTTTTTTTTTTTTTAATAGAATCTTATTTATTTATTTGATTTTTAAATTTTTGACTGTGCTGGATCTTTGTTGTTGCACACTGGCTTTCTCTACTTGTGGCTAGCGGGGACCACTGTCTAGTTCCGGCGTGCGGGTTTCCTCGTTGAAGGCTTCTCTTGTTGGGGAGCATGGGCTCTAGGGTGCGTGGGCCCAGTAGTTGCGGTACATGGGCTTAGTTGCCCCACAGCATGTGGAATTTTCCCAGACCAGCGATTGAACCTGTGTTCCTTGCATTGGCAAGTAAATTCCTAAACCACTGGAAGTAGCTGTGGGGCAAGGATCTTGTATCACTGAGGCTGCTTTCTGTTGCAAGTATCCAGTCCCAACTCAAACGTGAGTAAAGGAACAAGAAAGGAGGACGTGTGATTATTCACAGGAGCCAAAAGGTGGGACCAACCCAAGTGTCCCTCCACGGGCAAAGGATAAACATATCGTGATTCATCCATACAATGGAATGTTATTCAGCCTTGAAAAGAAAGGAAATTCTTACACATGCTACCACATGGATGCACCTTTAAGACACAGCCAGACACAAAAGTACACATGCTGTGTGATTCCACTTACGTGAAGTACTTACAGAAGTCAGATTTATAGAGACAGAAAGTACAAAGGCAGGTGCCAGGATCGGGGGAGGAGGGGGTGTGCAGAGGCAGTGTTTAGTGGGGACAGAGTTTCAGTTTAGCAAGATGACAAGAGTTCTGGAGATGGATAGAGGTGGCGGCGGCACAACGTGTGAATTGTACCTAACGCTTGTAAACTGAGCACTTAAAACTGGTAAACCGTGTTATGTCTGTTTCACTCAATATTTTTTTTTAATGGAAATATAAGTGAGTCTCGGAGAGCAGTTCTGGCCGCAGCTTTGGTGTCGTGAAGCCTCATTCCTCATTTCTCAGTTCTTGTAGAAACTCCCTCATCCTCGGGCTCTGGGAGTGGGGGTGTATGGTATCCCCAGGACCTCCAGCCCCAGTGCTGTTAAAATCTAGCAGGAAGGAGGGAGTTTGTTTCCCTGAGAGCTTACTCCAAAGCCTATTTTTGAAAGATGCTCATTCGTTACAGGTTGCTAAGAGTCCTGGTTAGTCACTTGAGAAACTGGCCTCGCTTAGTGCATCATCAGAGTAGAAACTGCTTGGGAAGACTCATTGTGAACCGAAAACAGTTTCCAATGTTGCCACATTAGAATTCCCTGCACAGCACCAATGGAATAGGGGCAAATGTGTTTTCTTTCCAGCGTGTTTGACTCAAAACCTCTGAATAGAAACAAGACATCTTCAAAGAATAAGAAGAAACAAGATCCCGATTGTAATGAGCTGTTTTATCTGCATTTTCTGCTTCTTCTGTGTTATTGAGTAGAAGGAAAACTGTGGGAATAATTCCAGTTTGGATGAGATCTTTGTGGAAGGCTCTCCCATCTGTTAACAGACAGGGACCCTGACTGCAGTGGTGGTTGGGGCACCTCAGCTCTGTTGGAAGCATGAGAATGTTGATGCTTCTAGAAGAAACACATTTCATTCTTGGGAGAGCACTCCTAGTACTTACTGGAAATGGTGACCTTAACCCATAGAACACATTCATATGATGTGATTCTGACATAAAGATTTACAAAAGAAAAAAAACTCAAGATCTAGAAAGTATGTGTTTATCCATGTGGGGGCTGTCGATCACTTCCTTCTGTGTTTGTAGAGTATTTATGAGGCCAGAGATGCAAGACTGATTTTTGACAAAAAAAGAAAAACCTTCTATGCGGCGTTGTGTTTTGAGTCTTCCGGGGTTTTTCTGTGTTTGATTGTCATTGTATCTAGCTGTCTGCTCATCTTTCCCTTGCTCTCAGAAAGACTGGCTAAATGGTCTGTTGTTCATAGACAAATATAAAAGAAACACTACAAGATAAGGGCTCCCTTTAAAAGTTACTACTGTTGAACTTCCCATACAGTCTTGCATTTAAAAATAATATTTTAAGTTTAGAGCTAGACAACAGAAAAAGGACTATTTTACCTATGAAATGTTTTCTGTAAACCTTAGTTTACATAAAGCAAAAGTCAAGAGCTGAGACTTGAAACGTGAGAAAGGGCATGTATGCTTAGTTGTATCTGACCCTTTGTGACCCCATAGACTGTAGCCCACCAGGCTCCTCTATCCATAGAATTCTCCAGGCAAGAATACTGGACTGGGTTACCATTTCCTCCTCCAAGGGATCTTCCCGACCCAGGGATTGAACCCACGTCTCTTGTGTCTCCTGCTTTGGCAGGCAGGTTCTTTACCACTGAGCCACCTGGGCCTGAGTAAATCACCACAGATGGAAACCACCAATTTACAGAGGAAAACAGAAGCAGAAGGAAAAGAAGCAACGGAGAAGTAAATCTAGAGCTAAAGAGACCCTAGAAATCATCCTCTTTGATCCTAATTGATGGGATTCTGTGGATGAAGAACCTGAGGTCCCAGAGGTTGACAGCATATTCAATGGCCTATGACACACGGCAGAACCCAGACTAGAACTTGGGGGTCTCTGCCCTCCTTCCCTGTCAGCCCCAGTTTCAAACCCAGAAGTAGAGTGAAAGAAAAGAAAGATTTGTTAATGTTTCATTTTGCAGAACTCTCAAATGTCAGGGAAGGGAACTTCCTGATTAACTACATCATCCCCGGAAGGAGGGACGGGGGGATGGAGATAGATAGATTATAGATATGAAAGACAGGTATTAAAGTTCATATAAAATATTTAATGGCAATTTGTACTTATTAGGAGTAAGTAATATATGAGTGAATACTTTTTTATACATTTTATGATTTTTTTAATGTAACTAGGAAGACAGGAAATGTTGATTTTCTTTTCTGTAATGTCACGTGCATTAGTCAGTAGGGGTACCTACATCCAAGAGAACAGTCGTATGGGGATGAACCTTGCTGTTTGGGCCCCTCTTTACCTTTTATGCCGGGCCATTCCCTCCGGTGAAGGCCTCAGCTTCTGGGTCAGGCGGCACCAGGCTCTGGAGGACAGGGAGCTGAGAGCAGTGCAGGTTCCCTTTCTTCTTGTTAACTTACACCATGTGATGTAAATAGTGGTGACCAGAGAGCAAATGTTCCCCAGCTTCCCACAGAACCTCCTGCAGTGGCCCGAATGAGAGCATAAAAATAGACCTTTTGGGAAAGAGCCTGTGACCCTCTCTCACCCTGTTCTGGGTAAAGGAAGTGCAGGAAGGGGAAGCCGAGGGGATAGGACACCGGACATCCTGGGAGCCCAGAGGGAGAGGCAGGCGCCCTCCTCTCAGCCCTCAGCCCAGGACCATCTGCTCAGAGAAAACCAGGAAGCGAGGGGGTTGATTTCCAAACACTGAAGGCATTATGTGGGCTCCTTTGGGTGTCAGTAGGGAAGAGAAAATGCGGGAATGTAGTGAGCAGGAACAGACCTGCGACTTTGCCAGGAGGATGACCAAAAAGAGCCCAGATCAACTTGGGCACCAGAGATCCGACATGCAGGGGGTGTCCAGCAGTGTCCCTGTAGGCCTTAGTTCCCCTGCAAGTGTGGACACAGCCTAATGGCAACTGTGGCCCTGGAAGTCTCACGGTCCTGGAGCCCCTTATGTAGTTGGTTTAGGACAAACGGACATGCTGTCTGTGGTGTCCAGAGTGGAGAAAAGGCAGCTGGGACCAATGCCTGCTTCTCTGCCCTCATCTCGAAACTCTCATCTGCTCCCATGGCTGTCACTGCACCCCTGAGCCTCCTTCTGGGTCCAGAGCTGAGAAGATAGAGCCCCCGGCCCCGAGTCCCCAATAGGCAGCAGGGCCCATGGACAGTTCTCCTTTCAGAAATTTCACGTATTGTTCAACTGTGAATGGCAAATGTGCAAGTTGAACAAAACCCAGTCAAGACACATCCTTCCTGCTCTTGGCGCATGCGCACTTTGAGAAACGAGGCAGATTCTTGCAGAAGGGTCTGCTGGCTTGACTCATGCGACTGGTGTCTCCGTCTGTACTTGAACTCAGATTTCAGGGTCCTTCTCCAGCCGTGTGGGACCCCTCTTCTTATGTCTCTAGATTCCCAGTGGGGCTAGGGGGCAGTGCCCCACTGCTTGGAGAATGAAGGGTGTGCCCTTACCTCCCACGAGGCCCCACTCATAGTACCCTTTGTATCTCTGAGCACACTTAGGGACCAGGAACCCGGGGCTTCCACTCTGAGGTGCTGGGCCACTCCTTTAGGGGTTAAATCCTGTTGCCCTGGCAGGGGCTGATCTGAGCAGAAGGCATCAAACCCAGCCACGTGCCCCAGAGCTGGCTCTAGCTGAGTTAGGAACAAAGCCACTTTCATGGAAAGCACTGTGCTTGTTTTCTGGAACAGGCAGCGTGATAACAGCACAAACTGGGATCTCATTTTCCTTTGGCTTCTCCTTTGGTGGGACTCCTGTGCACCACTTGAGGGTGGTGGAGGATTCCTGAGGTAGCTGGGATTCCTATGGCCCCTGGACTCGCTGACACGCAGCCCCTGTCACTGCATGGGGACCACTGAGAGCAACCTTGGTGGCAGAGGAACTGACCCTGTGAGTAGGCACTGTGTGCATGCTCGTGCCATTCACTCATGGCCCATGACATACTCAAGCAGCCCTGAAGCAGATGGGCTAGACTTAATGGATAAACCGTTTTTCTTTTCAAAATTGTTTTATTTATCTGTTTTTGACTGAGCTGAGTCTGCACTGCTGCATGTGGGCTTTCTCTGTTTGCAGCAAGTGGGGGCTACTCTCTAATTGTAGCACTTTAGCTCTAGGGCATGTGAACTTAGTAATTGTAGCACACAGGCTTGGCTGCCCAACGGCCTGTGGAATCTTTCTGGACCAGGGATCGAACCCACGTCTCCTGCATTGGCAGGTGAATTCTTAACCACTGGACCACCAGGGAAGTCCCAAACCATTTTTCCGATCCTTGACGTGCTGGGTCTGTGCTGCTCCTTGACGTGGGACCGTAGGCTGATGGGCACAGCGTCCTCTCACTTCTCGCCAGTCTCCTGAACCATATCTGCATCCTTTCTCCTGCCCTGTACTTTTGCCTCTGCACCTCTGCTAACTCATTCATAGTGTGACTGACCTGAAGCTCCCACCAGCTGCCAGTTCAGTGGCGGGGCCAGCAGTGAACAGTGGAGGCTCCTCTTACCCTGTGAGCACGGAGCCCCCGGATGGTGCCCAGTGCACCGTTATGCATACCCTTTGGGCTGTCAGAATCCCACCAGCCTTCCAAGATACTGTCAGATACCGCTTCCTCCAGAAATCGAACTCTCTCTAGATAGAAACATCTCCTCCTGTAGGTCACAGGCTGCAATTCACATGCTCCCTGATGCAATGCTGATTTGAGTGCTAAGAGCTAGCTGGTGCTCAGCAAATACATTTCTGAAGTAGAAAATGAACACAGGCTGATGTAACTGAAGATGTAACTTTATCATCAGGAAGAGAAGTGTGGGTGCAGAGAAATATCTGAAACACCATGCATCTTTGCTTATCTGTCCCACTTCAATCAGAAATATTGAAGGATGGGCTTTGGAGACCATCCTCTTGGTTAATTAATTCAACAAACATTTATTTTAGAACATTTGCCGTAGGATGTTGTGCTTGCACGAGGGGCAGTTAAACAGCATAAATAGGATGACTGCATCTGCTCTAGTAATTTATAGGTGAGTCATAGCAGGAGACACACCAGCCCTGTGTGTGACACTGACGTTAGCACACCCAGCTCTGAGTGATCATGGAGCATTTGCAGCTGGGTCCAGGAGGCAGCGTCCATCCAGGGGCTTACAGTGTATTTTGTACCAATAGAACAGTAGCACTCGACTTTTCTGTGATCAAAAGTTTACTAAAGGTTTAAAAGAATTAACACAGAATTTGGATATCACCTTCCTCCCAAAATGGGACAAGTGCTCTGTTTAAGTTTGTCATTGATTTTCAAAAGTTTTACTATTAAGTGAATAAGTGTAGTTGTCTTTTTATTTATCCTGCTTAGATTTCATGATTTTTTTTTTTACACTTGTGACTTTTTTACACTAGTTTTTACACTACTTTTACACTAGATTTCTTTAGTCTGTTTTGGGAAATTCTCAGTATTTTCCAGTATTGATTCTGCCTCATTGAATTTCTCTACTCCTTCTTAAACTCCAATTATATGTGTTAGAATTTTTCATCATATCTCACATATATTTCTCCTCTTTTCTGTATTTTCCATTCTTTTCCTCTCATGGCTTCAGGCTGGATATTTTTCTCTGGACCAGTCATCATTTATGCTGTCTCTAGTCTGCTGATACAATTATTGACCTAAGTAAGGCTTAATTATATTAATTGTGTTTTTAAGTTTTAGGTTTTCTGTTTATTCTTAATGGACTCCAGGTCTCTGGTGAAATTCTCTCTTGTCTTATATTTTCTGAAACATTTTCAGTTTGGTGCTGGGTTGCTTAGTCAATCAGTCGTATCAGACTCTTAGTGACTTCATGGACTGTAGCCCACAAGGCTCCTCTGTCCATGGGATGGATTCTCTAGGCAAGAATACTGGAGTGGGTTGCTATTTCCTCCTCCAGGGGATCTTCCCAACCCAGGGATTGAACCTGCGTCTCTGGCATCTCTTGGATTTGCAAGTGAATTCTTTACCACTAAGCCACTGCAGCTTCCTGTTTAAAATCTGTGCCTTTTAACGCCAGTGTTTGTATTACCTGTGGGTGTGTTTTCTTTTCTTTTTTTTTCACTTTTTGTTTTGTTTTTTATGTTTTTGTTTTGTTACCTGGAATGCCTGTTCAGTTTTTTAAATAAATATTTTATATTGTGTCCAAAAAGTATAGATAAATTGATAGATAGACAGATGTTAGATGGTTGGATAAATGGATGGCTGAATGGATGGATGGATGGATAGATAGGTGGATGGACTATGATGGATAGAGCTGAGTAACATGAGTAATGTGAAATTTTTTCAGCTTTATTATTTTCTGATCAATCCTCCCTTGTTTTAAGGCAGAAAGCAAAATAACTTGTATTTCTCACAGTATTATTTTATTATTATTTATTGACCATGGTAGATTTGTCTAGTTCTCAAAAATTAGTTTTTAAAAATATTTTGCATATTTTTAAAAATACCCAGAAATGGTAGTGATGCTAGACTGTAAGCAGGGTGGACATCTGATCAGTGGAACATGTGAAGTTGCCTGGGGTTTGTAGGTGTCAGGCAGGGTTTCCTCGTGTTCGGCTTCTTATCCCCCCTTGACAAGAGTTAGGCCAGGTGGTCTCTGCACCTCATGGGGGTGAAGACACTGCAGGCAGGGCTGTGTTAGGGGAGGAAAGTGTTAGCTGAAAGCACAAGACTCATCAGTTGCCCACCCACCCCACAGCCGCTGGTTTGCACTTTCTTTGGTTTGCATGGAGACCTTGCCGATTCTAGAGTGAGAAATGGTTTATCTCATCGGGGCGGTAAGTGTATCAGAGTAACTAGCCCTCAGCTTACTCACTGATGATACTCATGAGTATGTGTTGACAGCTGCAAGGACCAGCCAGATGTTTCTCCTTTGGAAATGTGCTGGGAAAGAGGAGGCTGCACTTGGTGGAGTCAGATCACCTCCTTCTGCAGCAGAAAGCTTCGTAAATGGCACTGCTGCTTACAGTCTGCTCATGTTTCCTTGCTCCAGAACCCCGAGGCTGCCCTGAGATTCTCAGTCATTCTGTGGGGATGTCAGAGAGCCCTGTTGGACCCAAACCCACGATGCTCCGGGCCGACATGCCCACGGCGCCCTCCTTCCAGCGGGCATTCACGTCCTCCTGCACCATTTCCGGGAACAGCCCCAGCCAGAGGAGAGGGAGGTAAGGTGGCCATTGAACCAAACACAGGCTGCTCTTACAGACCCCAGCCTGAACACCACAGAGGGAAGAGGGGGGCAGGGGTCTCGTCCTCCACACGACACCAGGCCGCCTTGTGCACTGACAGCCATCGGTCTTCAAAAATGCAGTCAAAATAAAAACTCATGTGTCCACCTTCACTTTTAGCAGGTGGGGTGCTCAAGGAACACACTGCTCTTAGAGTCTGGGCACAGCAGCCAGTTAAGGACCGTGAAGGCATTGTCTGAGCTCAGGCTGGAAAGGGGGGTGCAGTGGTCAGGCTAGGAGCGGGCCTGCCCAGGGCTGCAGGTTGGGGGTGGGGAGAGCAGGCAGGATGCACTGCTCTCGGGGGAAAAAAAGGAATTTGTGCTAGTGTTTGGGAAAGCCTTGGGTGTTGGGGGGGGGGTGCATGGACAAAGAGAAATGTCCTATTTCTGCTTCACAAAGGACTACCCTTGTGCAAATTCACATGCTCAGGGTAGGAATCATTTCTTAGTGTTTTACTTGTGGGTACATTGCTCTACAGTTACCATCCTGAATCCCACCTCATTTCTCTACAAAAAAAGGGGCACGTTGCATATCAGGGCTTAACGTTACACACACAGCAAGTATGTGTTTGCTAGTGAGATATACGTGTTACTTGTCTTTCTATATTTCTAAATATAGTTTCCAATATTTTTTTATAATTAAGTTTATTCATTTTTAATTGAAGGATAATTGCTTTACAGTATTGTGTTGGTTTCTGCCAAACATCAACATGAATAAGCCGTAGATATGCCTATGTCCCTCCTTCTTGAACCTCCTCCAGTATTCTTACTGTTGGAATTTCCCATTTCTGATATGGTAATCTCTTGTGTTCTTACTGGTATCCTTAATTAGCTTGTGGTCCTGCAAGCACTTATTGAAAATCGACTGTGTGAGGATGTTGGGCATGGGGAAGAGGAACCCAGGGGGAGGGGGTTTAAGCAGATACATGGGTGGTGCCTGTGTGGTGGGACCAGGGGAAGGACAACGCTATCCCTGTGCTCACATGGACACGGGCAGGGAGGACTTCAAAGTCGGGCACAGTGGAGCTGCAGCTTGAACTGAAGAGAAGAGGGGACTTTGCCAGGTCAGAGTGGGAAGGAAGGCACGCAGGCTGTAGAGGCAGGGAGGGCCGCCTCCCCTCCTCGAGGTTGTGGACTGAGCATCTGGGGTGAATGGTCAGGTGGGAGGCTGGAGAAGCAGGGCCTGAGTTCTGATATTTGGGGAGCCCCACGTTGCTGCAAGGGGAACCTCAGTACCCCGCCTCTCGTCCCCATCATGTGGGAACTGATGCTAATTCCCAGGCTAATTAGACTAATTCCCTTAATTAACCACTGCTAATTCTCTCTGGATATCTCATTGTCTCGCCATTTGTCTTTTGAACAGCCCTTCCTCAGCTGAGCACCAGTGGGTGGAGACCAGCCCCAAGTCCACGCTGACCCTCCTGGGGGGCAGCCGGCCTGGCAAGGACGGCCCCGCGCGACCCCACTTCCCGCCTGCCGACCTCCAGACATCCTTCCACGGCCCCGAGCTGTCCCTGGCGGAGCCGCCGGAAGCTCTGGGTCCCCCGAGCAACCAGGCCTTCCTGAGCTTCAGCACTGCCCCCATGGCGGGAGGTGGGCTCCCCGCCGGGGAGGACCCCGGGGCCTTGCTGGCCAATTCCCACGGAGCAGCCCAGGCCCCTGGCAACCCACTGACGGCAGCTGAGGCTGCCGACAACAGCTTCCTGTCCCACAGCTTTCTCACGGTGGCACCTGGACACAGCGGCCACCACAGCCCGGTCCTGCAGGGCCCGGGACTGGCTCTGCCCGGGCAGCCACCCCTTCCTGAGAAGAAGCGGACCTCAGAGGGAGATCGGTCTTTTGGCTCGGTCTCGCCATCCTCCAGCGGCTTCTCCAGTCCTCACAGCGGGAGTACCATGAGCATCCCTTTTCCAAACATCATCCCGGACTTTTCCAAGGCTGCCGAGGGGGCAGCACCTTCCCCAGGTAGGTGCATCTCCACGGGTAGGGGGCCTATCCTTGTGCTCAAGCCTGCACTCGTGCAGGGCAGCACCCTGGGGTTATGGCTCGGCCTGCCCAGTGAGCCCCAGTGCTGTTACTGGGCTGAGTACCTTGAGAGAAGAATCCATAGCCTTCAAGGGTGCTTTTCCATCTCACTGCAATAAACGTAAAGTTAGTTACTCAGTCGTATCTGATTCTGTGACCCCATGGACTATAGCCTGCCAGGCTCCTCTGTCCATGGAATTTTCCGGGCAAAAATACTGGCATGCCTTCCTCTAGGGGATCTTCTCAACCCAGGGATCAAACCCACATGTCCCACATTGCAGGCGGATTCTTTAGTGACTGAGCCGCCAGGGAATCTCAGCCTAGCCCAAAGGAAAATACCAATCTGGAGCTGCCTCTTCATTCACCTGGGCTTGCCAGGTGACCCTAGGGGTAAAGAATCCTCTTCCCAGTGCAGGCAACATAAGAGACGTGGATTCGATCCCTGAATCAGAAAGATTTCCTGGCAGAGGAAATGACAACCTGCTCCAGTATTCTTGTCTGGAGAATCCCATGGACGGAAGAACTTGGTGGACTATTGTCCATAGAGTTGCAGAGTCAGATATGACTGAGCATGCACACACTTCTGCATTATTCGCATTAGATTTTGTTCAACAGCAGAAAACGCCGACATCCACGGTGGTTCTATTTTTTTCACTTGGAGTCAGTGTTCTGTAATAGTAATTAAAAAAAATTTTAAACAAATACATTTGAAATTTAATTATCTCATGTTTCAAGTGTCGAAGAAAGAATTAGACACTGATAGGAGTAAGGGACGTCAGCCTTGCTCTGCGTGCTTTCTGTCTTTGTAACTGTGTGTGGGTGAAATGGGGTGCCCGATCGTGGAGGTGTCCTGCTGTCTTTGTGTTTTCTGTTATCAAACAGCCACTCCCTGCTCCGTGTTAGGCTTCTCCCCTGTAAGTAGAGCGCTCTCACCTGGGGTGGGACTTTGAACTTCTAGGTCCTTTTGAGGTGAGAGGTTGCAATAAAAAACACCCTTCATAGTTACTGTTTTTAAATTTTGTTTTGCAGATAATCCAGGTGATAAGCACGTGTCTGTAAACTTTGTTCAGGACACATCCAAGTTCTGGTACAAGGCGGACATCTCCAGAGAGCAAGGTGCGTGGGCCGGATGAGGACCCTGTGTCTGGGGTGGGAGCGTCGGGGAGGCATCACCTGGGATTGGATGCGTTAGAGCAAGGCCTGCACTTCATTACCTACCTCGGGGGAAAGGCTGCAACCTTTAAGTTTTTATTGGAAAACATTATTCCTAAGGAGGGAGCCAGCCAGGAAGGGCACCAGCCATGATCATTCCAGTGTTGGGGTGCAATTTTTGGTGGCTTCCACCAGCCAAGGTCTGGCCGGTGTTGCCCGCGATGCCGCAGATTGTGATGAGATGTCACGGGTCCCAGCCTCAGGGGGAAGTCAGGGGGAAGAAGTGTCTTTCCTATTAATGGGCACACCTGCCTGTGTCACATCGGAAGGACAGACTGCCAGCAGCCTTAGCCCAGCTCTCACACACAGCACAGTGACTCTGGGTGTGCAATTCAGTCTTAAGGCAGCTGGCAAATATGAGAAATTGTTACTACTGTTGAGCAGCTAAGTTGCATGTCACTTTTTACTAGAACACGAATGTAAGAGATGTCCCAGAAGGAAGCCGGCATGCCATTGGTGGCGGTCCCTCTGGGACCGGCCCTTAGGCAAACAGCACTCACTCCTTCAGCAGAAATTCCTGGGGTCCCTGCGAGGTGCTATTGTCCTCCCTGGAGGTGATGACACGGCCGCCTGTGGGCTTATCACTCCCAGGCGTCTCTTGGAGAGGATGACATGGAACTGGCTGGGGGGCTGGCAGACGCTGGTCAGGATGCCCAGGAAGGAGGTTCCCCGGGGTGGGTGGCTGGGAGTGCTGGACTGAGAAAGGGGATGGCGGGTGTTCCAGCGGCCAGGTGTGCTAAATGCATGGTGAACCGCCACTCTGTGCTGGGATCTCAACTTGGGGAAGAAACTAGGAACTGCTCTCCTGGGGAATTCCTCAGAAATGCCTGGATGTGAATAGTTAAATGCCTGGAAAACAGAGCCGTCCAACTTTTTCATAGAAATTCTTATACTCAATTAGGCAGATAATAAAAATGGTAAGAATGTGGCTTTCTTCCCATGAGCTCAATGGACCAATTGTCATGTCATGTGGGGGGAGCCCTCTTGGCCCCGAGAGGCTTCTGAGTCCCTGAATTGGCCTTTGTGCTGTGTGCACTCACCACGTTTCAGGCTCTGGTGTGGCCAGATGCTCCATTCCCGTCCCCTCCCTGCTCTGGTTGTAAGAACCCCACTCACTGTGGTCCTTAGCTCTAGTGCTCAGTGCCTCATCCAGCTCGACAGACCCTGAGAGTGCTTGTTGAGGACCTTGCTCTAGAGCGTTCTAAATAGACCATCCTACTCCAGTGGCTCAGTCTTTCAGACCAGGTGGAGGCTGGGCTGGACTGTCTCCTTCTCTGAATGAAGAGGCGGGCTTGGTTGGAGTGTGCCTGATGGGTCCTGCAAGACAGGCATGGCACAGCCTGCCTCATAGGGTGTGGGGGAGAGACTCTGGGTGGAGGGAACCTCCCTTGTTGGCATCTGCTAGGCAGTAGGAGTTATTGTCATTTGACTAATCTTGCTGTGCTTAGTTGCTCAGTTATGTCTGACTCTTTGTGACCCCATGGACTGTAGCCTGCCAGGTTCCTCTGTCCATGGGATTCTCCAGGCAAGACTACTGGAATGGGTTGCCATGCCTTCCTCCATGGGATTTTCCCAACCCAGAGATCCAACCGGGGTCTCCCGCACTGCAGGTGGATTCTTTACTGTCTAAGCCACCTTCAGTTTACTTCAGTTTCTCAGTCGTGTCCGACTCTTTGTGACCCTATGAATTGCAGCACGCCAGGCCTCCCTGCCCATGACCAACTCTCGGAGTTCACTCAGACTCACGCCCGCGACTCACACCCATTGAGTCGGTGATGCCATCCAGCCATCTCATCCTCTGTCGTCCCCTTCTCCTCCTGCCCCCAATCCTTAGCCACACATTTAAAAATATTTCTTTGGGGTGGATCCCATCTCAAAATAGCTAATACGTGCATGGGGCATTGATTTTCCCAGTTGAACTCCAAAAGCGGAACCTCTTCTATTTTCTGGATATTTTGTGCAGACAGCACCTACACAAACGAACGCTCTGGTGGGTGTGCCAACTTCTCCAAATGGAAGAACGCCTCTTGTGGGTTTGTTGTAACTGCTGGGATGTGCTGTTTTCTGGAAGAACTGTGATGAAATTTCAGGGAGATGGAGGAGGGGGAGAAAACCTATTGCCTGTTTTGGGGCACAACTGTTCACATATTTCTATGGAAAGGTTAGTTCCTTGGGAGTTTTTTTAAAGGTGAACATAAAAACCTCAGGAGAAAAGGGGCTCCAAAGTAAAGTAGAAAATTTTTTTAAATTTATTGATTTTTGGCTGCACTGGGTCTTCGTTGCTTTATGTAGGCTTTTTCTCGTTACAGCGAACCAGGGCTACTTTTCATTGTGGTGGTACATGGGCTTCTCGTTGTGGTGGCTTCTCTTGTTGCAGAGTACAGACTCTGGGTGTTCGGGCTTCAGTACTTGCAGCACTTGGGCTCAGTGGTTGTGGTTCACGGGCTTAGTTGCTCTGAGCGCGACATGTGGAAACTTCCGAGACCAGGGATCGAACCCATGTCCCCTACATTGGCAGGCAGATTCGTATCCACTGTACCACCAGGGAAAGCCTAAAGTAGAAATTAAGTATGACTGTGCCAGCTGTGCTCTCTGGTCTCTGCCCCAGCATCCTTGAAAGCTCCAGCTGCAGGGAGAGAGGTGGTAAGGATGTGGCTGCTGCCCCTGCAGCCACACGGCAGACCTGGCTTTGCCCCTGAAGGTACACTAGCTCGTTCTCACAACCTCAGCAAGGGTTCATTTCTGTTTCAGAAACAATGAGTCCAGCATGGCCCTCAGGCTCTCTTGTGCCCAGGTGGCCTGGTGATGGGTGGAGAGGGGAGGCCTGAGAGGGTAGAATGGGCCAGAGAGGAGCCAGCCTTCTCTCCACCACCCAGAAGTCTGCTGCCCAGAAGGCTGGGGCACTTCTTTGTACCACAGTGAAGTAAAATCATGACTTACAAAGAAAAGCCTTGGTTATCACAATTGAAAAATATGACTTCTGTAAGTGATCTTTCCCCTACTTTAAAAAAATAACATATGTTCAGCTCCCATAATCAGAAAACATGCTATGAGACAAGACCTGCTCATGGGCCTGGGTCCCTGGTGTCTGTTCCCCACCCGTCTTGGGGGGCGGGTACCAGAGCAGCAGGTGGGCTGTGGCTCCACGTGTTAGGCTTGCACCCCTGGGGTCACACCAGACCCCCTCCCCTTAGAGAGCATGTGCTTTCCTCTGCTTCTTTCCCACCATGCGCATAAGCTCGTGCTTGGGGCCTGTCCTGCCACAGGCTGGGGCAGTGCATGGAAAAAGGTGTAGAAGAAACTGGCTGTTTTGTCTGCAGCCAAGCAAATGCCATGTTGTGGGGTGGGGCTGGAGTCAGGGTACACAGAGGACCTGGAACAGGGGGCTCTCTGGGGTTATTTCCTGTTGCTGACGGTGCTTCCAGCCACTCCCAGGTTAATGTCCGGCCCACTCTACTCCAGACAGGGCCCTGGGCTCTACAGAAAGGCAGCATTTCCATGGCTATAAGTGTGTAGTGCTTTATACTTTAAATCCCTAGTTTTCTTTTTGTAAAATGTATAAAAGAAATCTTGAGAGGTGTTCTGGTTACTGGAGAAAATTCTCACTGGTGTCTGGGCCGCATCAACCTGAGGATACTGTGATGCTAACCCATCCCTCTTTTTTCCTGTATCCTGAGTCCAGGATCTGGGAGGCCGGACCTTGAGCTTCAATGGGAGGGATATTAGAGCTACCTGTGTTCCAGCCTCCCTGGGGCAGATGGCAGGTGCGGTGCCAGGTGCATTTCATGGCCCTCACATCAGATGGGGTTCACAGCCTCGTCCAGACCGGAAACAGCTGGCCACAGTTGCCACCCCTGCCTCCAAGCCACGGGACGGAGGGCTACCTATGGCCATCCCCTGGGCCGAACCTTGGGACTTTATTAAATATTCAGTAACTTTGGGGGTACATCCACAGTCTTCAGAAAGTATGATTGGAAATTTCTTTCCTCCTATGGAAAGTTGAAAGTGCACGCAAGGAGCCGTAGGGCAGGGCCACGCCGGGGACCAAGTGGCAGCCCTGCCCGACTTCCTGCTCCACGCGCTGTATGCGGAAACCAGTGGGCCTCGGTTTCCTGGGCTGTCAGGTGGGGTCCTCATTTGGGCTTCAAAGATGCTGTGGGGTTAATGGGAGTTGCGTGTGAAGGCAGCACCTTTGTGATCTGAACGGACGGGCCACCCTGTAAAATAAAATAGTCAAGCCCACACGGAACTTCTGGTCATTGCAGTTTCCCTTACCCTTGTCACGGCCGTAAGTGGAGTCAGGCCGTGGCGTCCCCCACAGACACTCACGTCTGTCTGTTCCCCTCTGCAGCCATCGCCATGCTGAAGGACAAGGAGCCCGGGTCATTCATCGTCAGGGACAGCCACTCCTTCCGAGGTGCCTACGGCCTGGCCATGAAGGTGGCCACACCCCCGCCCTCTGTCCTGCAGATGAACAAGAAAGGTGGGTCCTGCTCTGCTCAGCGGGGCCTTGCCTGTCAGTTCCCTCTGTTCCCATGAGGTGGTGGGTGACTTGCAACAGCACTCATAGGTTTTCCTCTTAGTATTTATTTTTTTTGGCTGTATTTTAGTAAGTACTGTCCTAGCTCAAGAAGGAAGGTTAATTATTTATAAATTTCCTTTTTCTTTTTTTAACTTGTTTTGATGGGTGATCCATCCCATTGTTCAGATAACAGAACAATAAAGCAAGGCCTCTGATCAGGAGTCTTTGTTTCCATTTTCAGCCCTGTCTGCCTCAGTCCCCTCTTGCTTCCTGTGGGTAAACATCTGTAATAAATTCCTGTCTTCTCACTATCTGTTCAGTGCACACAAATAGGCATTGTTCCTTTTCTCTTACATAGAAGGTGGCATACAGTATACACGGTTCTTGTTCCTACACCCTGTAGAATATTTTGATGGATTGAAGATGAGGCCAGTGCGAGCCTGAAGTCTTGAGACTCTCCCTTCTCAGGGAAAAGGACAAAGACTTCCTCCGTCTCTCGTCCAACATTGCACTGGTGGCAAATTCTAGCTGAATAATGTGTAGTGCAGGCAGGGCGTCTTCTGACCTTTTCAATGTTTTCACTTGTGAACATAACCAGGTACAAAAGCGTTTGCGATGCCTACATGCATAAGTAAACATTATTGTGACGCAGACGTGCATGTATCCAACCACAGGTGGCAGCCTTGTGGGAAGCCCCCACATGCCCTTTTCTGAGTTTCATGATCCATCACCACCATGGCTTTTGGTTTTCGAGGATACTGGATTTAACTGGTGAAGGCCCTTCCAGTGACCCCGTGTCCTTCTGACATACCCCCATTAGCCCGTGAGTGCTCCAGCTTTCTGAAAGCAAGCATGTTTTAGGCTTACCTTGTACTTCCCCTGCTCCGGCCATTTCTCTAAAGATCCTTGGTTCTTTATATTGGGGAATAGTATCTAGAAACCAAAATCTAATCTCTAGTTTGGTGTCAGAGTATCACTCCTCTCTAGGACCTGAGCTAGGGAATGTGAAAAGTAAAAGTGTTAGTCACTCAGTTGTGTCTGACTCTGCAATCCTGTGGACTGCAGCCCACCAGGCTCCTCTGTCCATGGAATTCTCCAAGCACGAATACTGGAGTGGGTTGCCATTTCCTCCTCCAGGGGATCTTCCCAACTCAGGATAGAACTCATGTTTCTTACACATTTCCTACATTAGCAGGCAGGTTCTTCATCTAACTAACACCACCTGGGAAACCCATCTAAAACAATTCCTGAGCTCATGCTGATAACCACCCATTCAAATACAAAATCAACAGGTCTTTTCTCACTGCTCCCTCAGGGACAAGCTCGGTTCCCAACAAAGCAATAGACTTTCTCCCTTCCTCTGTCCCCTAATATATGGCTTCTGGTTTATTCTTTTTTTTTTTAATCTCATCCTGCCCTCTGTGCCTTTTTTTTTTTTTTTTACCAACTATGCCACAAATTCTAAGGAAAGGGAAAAGATTCTTTTCCCCTAAATGGAGATTGTGGGCTGGAATGTCAGCAGGTCACATGACTCTTGCTGGGTACCTGGACTCACCTGGGTGAGGGAAGGGTGGGCCAGAATGAGCACAGATTCTGCCCCCTTGGTGTTCACCTGGAGCTTTCAAACCTAGGCCAAAACTTTTTTTTCCTGCATGTGTTATCTTTTTGGAAATACAGATGGTGGTGTATAATTCTTAACCTCCAGGTGTGCATCCTGCCTCTAAGGTCAATATTGACTCAGTCTTCAGGTGAAGGCAACAAAATAGAGGATTTTAGAATAGCAGATTTCTGGACATACAGCGTTGCTGGCATCCTCTTGGTGAAATTTTATCTGGCTGCCAAGTCTTCAACCAGCCCTTGGATCTGGCATTTGGATTTCACAGTGTAAGGACAGATCTGAGAGGAGAGTTGACTAAACCAGAAAAAAGCCCAGCAAGTCACCAGCCACCCCTGGTACCCCGGAGACAGAACAGCAACAGACGTGTGGCGGGGGCTGTTCTCCAAACCCCTACACAGCTGGTTTCCCACTGAGTCACTTCTCACCACTGGCATCCAGACCACACTCTGGGTCTTCCTTCAGTTTAGAAGCCATGGATCATTTTCCTCCCACAGCTGAATGGCAAAATGTTCTTTTCCCCGTTTTTATTCAGTACTGCCTTTTATGGAATCTGATCATTTCCTTTCCTACCAGCTATACTGCCCTTGCGAAATGCTGACACTGATGTTGATATTTGTCACTGTTGTTTATAATAAGCATCATTAGGGAACCTGCTGTGGGCCAGGTGTGGGGCCCAAACCTGCCTCTAGCAGACCTGGCCATCAGAAATGTTAGAAGTTACAGCAGACACATTCCCATGGAAACCTGTTGCCATGGAGACACATTCTCAGGGAGGGTGCTGAAGGAGGTGGGAGAGACACAGCACAGCATGAAGGTCTGTGGGATTCATTAGCACAGCAGTGACTTCTTTTTATTCTGTTTGTTATTAGTACTTTTCCACCACCAGACAGTTTGCCATTCTGTGGTTTTTCAGGATGCACTTTCTTTCTGGGCTCGTGGGCTGGCATGAACACAGTGTAGTAGCAATATGATTAGAGGGCTTGCTTTCAGGAGGGGCTTGGTAGCTGACTCCTGGCTAAATCTTACTCAGAAGACTGGCACCCTTCCAGCTCTTTCCAGTGATTCATTCTTGGCCATCATGCTGTGTCTGGGTCCTTCTAAGCTCTTGTCTTAGGAGGTGAAGGAACTGGAGGTACATGTTCTCAGTTCTTAGCTGCTCATTCCCATAACTGGGAATTCTGCAGAATGTTTGAAGCTCTTTCCCAAGGATTCCTCCACCTCCAGCCGTGGTCACTGGAGGGAGTTCTAGCTGCCCATCCAGGCAGTGCTCAGACACTGTCCTGCAATCCAGCTGCTATTCCTGGAGTGGTTGTTTGCAGCCTACCTGTTGCAGGGGCCAGATTCTCCTTCGTGCTCTCATCCTCCCATGCTCTCATTTTTTAAAATGCTCTTTTCTTTCTTTTAAATCTCTCCCCTCAG
Source organism: Bos grunniens (assembly GCF_055505025.1). Lineage (NCBI taxonomy): Eukaryota > Metazoa > Chordata > Mammalia > Artiodactyla > Bovidae > Bos > Bos grunniens. The sequence goes on along the minus strand of NC_141168.1, from coordinate 45,260,912 downwards.
CTGGAGATTTGGCCAATGAACTTGTTCGGCATTTTTTGATTGAGTGTACCCCAAAAGGAGTGCGGTTGAAAGGGTGCTCCAATGAACCATATTTCGGTAAGTGGCTGAGCGCCTGACATGGTGTCTGAACCCATGAGCATGAGCTCCCTCTGCTTGGTCCATCACTCTGCTGGGGCTTCACTCAGAGCATCTGCTTTTCATCCCCATTTTTAGATCCCTCAATTATCATTTCTAAAATAAACTGGATATGAAATTGTTCTTAAAAGCATTCTTAAAACTAGGCAAATAAAATGCACCATGCTAGGATTGGAAATGCAGGTTCCGTTAGGTATGGTCTATTCAGGCAAGCAGAGAAGTATGGACAAGGTTGGGAGTCCACCAGGCACAAGGAAAGCACAGATTCCCTGTGAGAAGAGATATTTTTTGACCCTGCAGGTGTGTCCAAAAGATGACATGCACTCACAGGCAGAGCCTGAGCAAACCAAAGCATCGCCCTACAGAGACGATTTGGTGGTGCCGGTGAGGGCGGTCTCAGAATCAGCAGACTGTGTGACTTGTTTTTTATAAATTGGCAATGGCATATCTTTGGTGAGAATCATCTGTAGTTCCTATTACCTGCCCCTTTGCTGTCTGCTGGACTTGCTGCTTCATTGAAGCTTTGCACAAATTCCCAGTTATTGAGTATGTAGGTTGCTAAAAATATAAGGTGACATGCTTTACAGCAGCCTCCTTTCAGTAGATGAATTAACTGAGCAATGCAGTATTTAGGGCTGTGCTCACTCCTGTTTGCTGTTCATCCATTCACAGGGAGCCTGACGGCTTTGGTGTGTCAGCATTCCATTACGCCCTTGGCTTTGCCCTGCAAACTGCTCATTCCGGATAGAGGTACGCTGCCGGGGCCCCAGGGCTGCTCTGGCTCTCTGTGTGGGGTCATTCACAAGGTGTTGGAATCCATAGAGATTCAGTGAGAAAAATCAGAACAAAACTTCCTTTCCATCACATGTCTGTGGGTAAACCCTGAATAGGTCAGGTCAGGTAAGAAGAGGTGGCCAGGTCAGGTAAGAGGTGGCCCACTGCCTCTACAGCCTCCACTCATATCTTTATATCATGGCTTTGTGAAAAGCTTCTGTGGAGCAAAGATTCTATAGCTCAGAAGTATAAAATGCTTGGACTCAGAGACCTTGCAAGGTCATTCACATTTCATTTTTGTAATTCTACAAAATCAGAAAAATGTTGATATTGTTGACTTTAGGTGCTAGATGAACTATTCTGTTTACCTTTGTGTTTGTTTCAAACTATCCATGGGAAAAGAATTTTTAAAAATAGCACCCACAGCATATGATCAGACATATCCCTGCTTTCCTAGGCCATCTCAAGTTCACATAATTGCATTATGTTCCAGAAAGATGATTAATTTAAAATATAGGTAGATGTGACTTACGTTTCAAAATGTAATTGTTCATATAAATTAATTCATAGATGAGAAGGGTAATTTTCTGGCCTGTGCCATCCCAGATTTTGCTTGAAGTGTGATGATGGCTTCTCTGGGTGCAGCTGTTGTTGCCAGGAGGAAGGCCCAGCTCTGCAGAGCCTGCCTGTCACCCTCCGGGATGCAGTCATGAGCATCCACATTGTCATGCATTTTCTTGTTCCTTCTTCCTACAGATCCATTGGAGGAAATAGCTGAAAATCCTCAGCAAACGGCTGCCAACTCTGCGGCCGAGCTGCTGAAGCAAGGGGCAGGTCAGTCCTCAATGTGTTTTCCTCTCCTACTGGCTCCTGGGCAGAGGTGGGATTCCTTTCTTGCCTGCAGGCTGGGTTCCTTTCCTTGCTGTGTCAGGGGAGGCTTCCTTCTGTACAAGCCACCACAGGGCTGGGCTGGGGGTGGCGGGGCAAGTGTCCTGGCGGCAGGGCCAGGACTCCACGGGCTGAACAAGACCAAATTCAGTCGTATAAATGTCACAACCTGTGTTTCATTTGGGGACATGGTCAGATAGACTGTGGGTAACGTGTCCCTCCAGCAGATATATAGTAAAGTGATCAATGAGTCCACAGTTTGACCCAGGGTGACACCGACCCCCAGACAGCAAGCTACTGGGGGCACTCTTTTCTTATTAATATATTTTATTTTTTAGCACAGTTTTGGGTTCATAGAGGGTGCTGCAGAGGTTTCTCTTATACCCCCTGTCCCCACACACATGCACAGCCTCTCAATTAACAACATCCTCCATCAGGTGGGACATTTGCTAGAGCTGATGAACCTACATTGACCCATCTCAGTCACCCGGAGTCCATAGTTTACATTACTGTTCACTCCTGGTGTACATTCCATGCGTGCGTGCTAAGTTGCTTCATTCGTGTCCTACTCCTTGAGACCCCATGGACTCTAGCCTGCCAGGCTCCTCTGTCAATGGAGATTTCCCAGGCGAGAATACTGGAGTGGGTTGTCATGCCCTCCTCCAGGGGATCTTTCGGACCCAGGGATCAAACTTGAGTCTCTTATGTCTGCATTGGCAGGTGGGTTCTTTCCCAGTAGCGCCACCTGGGAAGCCCATGGATTTGAACAAATGTTTAATGACATGTATCCACCATTGTAGTATCACACAGAATAGTTACACTGCCCGAAACATCCTCTGTGCTCCACCTGCTCATCCCTCCTCCCAAATCCTGGCAAACCAATCCTTTTATTGTCTCTGTGGTTTCACTTTTCCAGAGTGTCATATGATTAGAATCATACAGTATGTGGAGCCTTTTCAGATTGGATTCTTTCACTTAGTATTATGCATTTAAGATTCCTCCATGTCCTTTTAGGGCCTGAGAGCTGTTTCCTTTTAGTGCTGAATAATATTCCATTGTCTGGATATACCACACTTTATCCATTCACCCACTGAAGGACATCTTGAATGCTTATATATTTTGGTAATTGTGAATAAAACTGCTATAAACATCCACATGCAGGTTTTCATGTGGACATAATTGTCAACTCCTTTGGATAAGTATCAAGGAGCACAGTTGCTGGATCATATGGTAAGAGTATGTTCATTTTGTGAGAAACCATCAAACTGTCTTCCCGAGTGGCTGCACCATTTTGCATTCCCACAGCAATGCATGAGACTCCCTCCTGCTCCACACCCTCCCAGCAGTTGGTGTTGTCAGTGTCCTGGAGTTTGGTCATTCAAAATAGGTGGTTAGTGGTAGATCATTGTCATTTAAATTTGCATCTTCCCAATGACATATGACGTGGAGCATCGTTCATGTACTTGTCTGCCGTCTTCATATCTTCTTTGGTAAGGTGTCTGTTAAAGTTGTTTGTTCATTTTTCAATAGGGTTATTTGTTTTCTTATTGCTGAATTTTAAGAGTTCTTTGTATATTTTGGTTCTTTGTGAGATTTGTCTTTTGCAAATACTTTCTCCTAGGAGGCAGCTTGTCTTCTCATCCTCTTGACAGTGTGTCTCAGGGCATAAGATAAGTTTTTTATTTTAATGAAGCCCAGTTTATCAATACTTCTTTTCATGGATCCTGTCTTTTGTACCTAGAAAGTTATCACCAAAGTCATCTCAGTTTCTCCTGTCTTATAAGGGTTTTATAGTTTACGTTTTACATTTACGTCTGTTCTGTTCTGAGTTAATTTTTCTGGTGGGTTTAAGGTCTGTGTCTAGATGGATTGTTTTTGCATGTGGGTGTCCAGTTGTTCCAGCACCATCTGTGGGAAAAGACTGTCTTTGCTACATTGCATCTCCTCTGTTCCTTTATCAAAGATCGACTGACTGTATTTATGTGGGTCTGTTTCTGGACTCTACTCATTCCTCTATTCATCTGTTTGTCTTATTATTTCACCAATACCACACTGTCTTGATTACTGACATTTTATAGTAAGTCTTAAAGTCAGGTATTAATATATCAGTCCTCTCGTTTGGTTCTTCTCCTTCAATATTGTATTGACTTCCCCGGGTCTTTTATTCTCCATATAAACTTTAGAGTAGGTTTGTTCATACCCACAGAGTAAGTTGCTACAATTTAGATGGGGATTTCATTGCCTCTACAGATCACGTTGGGAAGAACTGACATCTTAATTATATATTGAGTTTTCCCATTCATGAATGTGGAATATTTAGTTTAGTTCTTTGATTTTATCAGTGGGAGTTTTATAGTTTTCCTCATATAGATCTTGTACATACAATATTTTATTAGACTTATACCTATTTCATTTTGGGGGTGCTAATATAAATTGGGATTGTGTTTTTAATTCCAAATTCCTCTTGTTCTTAGGGAAGTGACTAACTTGTATATTCACCTTATATCCTGCAGCCTTGCTGTAATTGCTTATTAGTTTCAGGCCAGGCCATTTTTGCAGCATGAGACGCAGTCCTAGCGACCCCAGCTCAAGAGGGCTGTGGACAAGCCACAGGGTTCTTGTGGGTGTGCCCTGCGTCTTGACACCAGGGACACTGTACTTTATTTCTGTTCTTCTTAACCCACCTGCGTGGTCATGTGGCAGCGCACCTGCCAACAGGTGTGACTGCTGCTCAGTCTCAGAAGTTGGGGTGGAGGCGGAGCCAGTTTGTGGCCAGGCCTCCAGGGAGACTCTCCCAAAGGAAGACAGCCTGGGTGGGGACACAGCCTGGTTGATCGATCCAGTCACAGGAAAGCACTTTCGCTTCTGTTTAGTGAATATCTAGAGGCCTTTAGAGATGGAGTGAAGATACCCCTACTCACTCTCAGAGCTGCATCTGGCAGACTGGGGAATGAGAGCGGCTCTGTTCCTGGGGGGATCACATCCTTGGGGAGTGGCCAGGAGAGGTCATGGCTCCTACACAACTGAACTTGAGGCAGAGTCTGAATGTCCCGTGGTCACAACAACCCATTGACTTATGCAGGGAGCTAGGCTCAAAAGGCCTTCAGGCTGTTTACAAAGCCGCATTCACAATCAGCTATTTGCCTCTCCAAGGGGTGATGGCAATGGACAAGCCCCCAGCCCCCTGCAGTGTGGGGATGGGACAGGCTGTCCCAGCTCTTTGCCTGGGACAGAACTGTATTCTGAGTCACTGCAAGTCATTCGTTCTCAGCAGCTCTTTCTGGATGTGTGTGCTTTTAGAACTCCTTGCAGGGTGGATAGTCAGGGTCCAGACTGCACACTCCCCTCTCGGGATGTTTCCTTAACTGCAGGTGTGGTTGGGCTCTCGTCCCACCTAGGCCCACACTGAGACTGAGGAGGTGCCTCCAGTCCCCTCATCCCCCCAGGGATGCCATGTATAAATAACTCAGCAGAGGTGGAAACACATTCTGACCAGTGGGCGAAGTCTCCTTGACTCCAGTGCTGGGTGTGTGTGTGTGTCTCTGAGTCACTCGCTCTCCACACCTTTGGAATTAGAAATAAAGGGCGCTTGCCTCAGATACACCTGGCCATGAATTTATGCACGTCATTCGTAAGCCCCAGGGCCCTTGAGTCTGGCAAACGCATTAACGCCGCTTCCCCCTGTGTCTTCCAGCCTGCAATGTATGGTACCTGAACTCCGTGGAGATGGAGTCCCTCACGGGTCACCAAGCCATCCAGAAGGCCCTGAGCATGACCCTAGTCCAGGAGCCACCTCCCTTGTCCACAGTCGTGCACTTCAAGGTGTCGGCCCAGGGCATCACCCTGACGGACAACCAGAGGAAGTGAGTGTGCCCAGCGGCCGAGCTGCCGGGGTGGGCGGGCAAGGCTTCTGGCCTCACCTGGGGTTAGACCTCCTACCAGCTCTGCTCAAGCCCCTGGTCACCAGGCAGAGCTTTGCGGTTCAGGAACGAATCAATGATCCGGTCAGTCTGTGCTTTGTCCTGATGTTCGGTATGTCCCCAGAGACATATATAAACTATTAACATTTGGCCCACATGCTGTTTTTTTAAAGAATCAGTAAAAATTTTTAAAAGATACATAGATCTTTGAGTATCTCTTAGATACACACACAGTGTGTGTGTAATCTGCAAATGCAAAAATCTTCTAAGTCATTTCTGTAAAAACTCTCCGTGACTATGATAGACTCTACTCATCTTTGCTTTAGTGTCATTACTTCTAACAGTTATGACAGAAGTTATAACTATTATCCTGTTTCAGGTAAGAGTATGACCTTGTTAGATATTATTTCAGTATTAAGTTAATGTTAATTAACTTAACATATATATTATATATATAATATATAAAATATAATGTATAATATAAAAGAATAATTTATGTCAATAATTATTAACTATTATTTAGATACTGTATAGTACTATATCTTAGTTAGCAACATTTGAACATCTAGGCAGTAGATGCTGTTTCAATTTCCAGGGACTTCCCGCCAAGCTGTCGCTGAGTGGGTTCCAAGGGAGTGGAGGTTCAGGGAGAGGGGGCACTTGTGGAGCTCCAGCCGGAGCACAGAGCAGGGTTAGGTGCCTGGACAGAACAATGGCAGAGCTTTTGACTTCAGGATGAAAGGCATTTCAGAGGCAGTTTTTTATTTGCAATGGAAACAGCCTGCTGTAGTTAATGAAGGAGCCCTATCAGCTACCCTAAAAGCAGAGTGGTGGCAGGAGCTTCGAGGGGTAGGCGGCTACCAGTCCCCACACCAGCTGGAAGGGCAGCGCCCACACAGTACCCGAGGAGCTCTTCTCAGCGTGGCCCTGCTCCAGAGCTAGTCCTGGGCTTGGGAGGGGCTCTGAACCACTGCTCTCAGGATAAAATAGGCGGGGACTGTGGGGTGGGGTGTGGGTTCTGCCGCTCAAATTGGGGTCCTTGCTCCCCTCTTGACGCAAGTGGTCTGCGCAGCGGGCCCCGCATGCCTTGCACTCAGTTCCCTCACTTTTCAAGCTGCACTGAGGTAACTGTCTCGGGATGTTTGTGACTTGAATGAAATAGACACAAGCTGCGAGCCTGGCTCGGCCGAAGCGTGGACACAGGGTCAGACGGGACAGCACGGCTCCTTCCTTTGCGGCCTCTATTTTCTTCTGCTACCAGTGTGCTCTTTGTGTACCTCTGGCTTCCCCACGTGCTTACAAAACCCTGGGGTTGGGCTGTGCCCACAGCACTCAGGAGCTTTCCTTTTGCCAGACGGAACATGCCTGTACAGCTGATGCTGGATAAAGGGGGCTGTGTCTTCAGCATCCCCCATGGAAAGGTGCCTGGCTCCACCCATCCCTTTCCCTTATGCTGGCCTCTGGGGACACCACCTCCCTCAGGAGGAGGGGGCACTTGGCCAGCTCAGAGGAGCAGGGAGGGCTGGCCATGAAGCAAAGGACGAGTGACAGGGGCTGGGACCAGTACAGAGGGGTCCTCTGATGGTTCCCCCAGCGACTGTACTGGCCTGGCGTTAGCAGCACCTCCCAGTGAATTTAATGTGCATGGTTTACAGCAGGCCGTTAGATCCCTTATGGGGGTGACTGGGCTCCTCTCGCAGGAGAATGGTGGGCTATACTGAAGCCGTTTTCACAGGCAATCATCTAAAGCTGTAGATAGTTGGTGGCTTCCTGGGATGAAGGCAGGAAGGCCAGGACTCACTCAGTTTGATGCAGTTTCTCCATTTTGCTCTTCACGGTGCTTGCCTTCACCCCAAGACTTGCTCCTTCCCAAGCGCCCAGCTTCATATGTCTGCTGATTTCTAACAAATATACGCTCTACTCTTCTCTCCAGATGACCAGTAAAAGCATAAAATAGACTTCTGCCCCCGCTAAACCTCCTCATGGGGGGCCCTCCTAGGGCAGCACTGTCACTGCAAGACCCCAGTGACGGGCTTGTGCTCCCCCGTGTCCCTGCAGGCTCTTCTTCCGGAGACACTACCCCGTGAGCAGCGTGATCTTCTGTGCGCTGGACCCACAGGACAGAAAGTAAGATGCCCGTATCCCTACTAAGCGATGCATGTGCTTCCTTGGCTTTTTAAGTTACTAAAGAAATTAACGTGACTCTTCTCTTGTTCTGATTTGCAAGGTGGGTCACAGACGGCCCTTGCTCGAGGTACGTTGCCAGCCGGCCTGTGTCCTCTCTCAGTTGACACTCACTCCACTCCAGATCTCCAAAGAGGAAGATGAGAAATAATGCTTATGGGTTTGGGTTTGGCTTTAAACAAAAATGCAAGTGTTCTTTATATGCAGAAGGGGCCTGCCAAGGGTTAACTTTTCTGTTTGCTCTTCTCTGAATGAGCAACACTTCCATTTGACCCATAAAATAGGGTATAAATAGCATGAAGCAGATTGCATGGCGTTTCCGGCGGTTGAGGAGGGGGTTGGTGTGTTAGGGAGGGCCTCGTGGGTGCAATAGGCGTCAGTGCTTCCCAGACCAGAGGGAGCCCCCAGCCCTGCTGCCCGTGTAACCTCAGATCCCCCAGAGCTGTCTACACCCCCACAGGTGACCATCTCCATGTCACCTAAATTTGATGACCGCAAATGTCTCACTGCAGGAGCCCTCTCCTGGGATTCCAATTTTGAGTTTATAGCTTTGTCTTGGCATCTAATAAAGTGCTAGGAGGCCTCCCCAGCCCTCCAGAAGGGGCATTACCCCAGGCCACCTCAGCTCTGGCTCTTAGGACCAAATGCGCTCCCCATATGTGGGCTTTGCTGCCCCGGAGGGTCACTTGAGTGCCATTGGCCTGTCCCTCCCATGGGGTGGAAACCACTCAGCTCAGATAAAAACATCCTTCATTTCTCTGAGAAAGAGAAGAAGGACCTTAAATAAGGGATAATCCAGGGATTTGGGTTTGGATAATGGTAGTTATTGTGTTGTTTGGGGCTCATGAAAGCTTATTCAGAAAAAATAGATTGTGCTGTTCTTTTAAATGGTTTCCTCTCCTGCACACATGTGGCCTGGGCAGGGAGCCCCTGGTGTGTTTTTAGCACCCCCATCCTCCAGCCCCAGTGGCTGGGAGTGTGGGCATCTAGGCAGAGCACCCCAACCCCAGGAACCGAGGCTGGGGTGCTGGCATCTGCAGGCATGTGCCTGTCTGCGCCCGTCTGCTCTGATGGTGTGAGGAGGGAACAGGCAGCTCCTGTGGTGGAGCAAGGGTCCTCCCCAGAGACTCGGGACTGGTGCCCAGGAGCTGACAGGTCTGGAGGGTTCCAGCCAGGCTAGACCCAAGTCTTCAGTTCAGGTCCCAGTCTCATGGCCGGCCCTCCCCAGCCCTGCTCCTCGGGTTCCTCCCCTGCGAAGTCTGGGCACAGCATCTTCCCTGACGGCATGGAGGGGATGTACGGGCAGGTGTCTGGCAGGGGATATCGCCCCAAGATTTTGGAGAGGTGGTGTTTAGAGGCGATGATGGTGAGGGAAGAAGCAGAGGCGTGCACCCTGTGGGAGGGATGGGCCTCGACTGGCATGCTAACCCACCTTTCCTGTTGCAGAGTCTTTGGATTTGTGGCCCGGAAGCAGGGCAGTGCCACGGACAACGTGTGCCACCTGTTTGCAGAGCATGACCCCGAGCAGCCGGCCAGCGCCATTGTCAACTTCGTGTCAAAGGTCATGATCGGCTCCCCTAAGAAGATCTGAGCCCTCACAGCCCAGAGACTCCAGAGGGGCTGACGTGACCCTGGTAGTCCAGCACCAGGAGGGAAAGGGGCTCCTCCGACTTTTCAAACATGAGAACAAACAACCTTGCCGCCTGTGGCCTCAGTTGAGGGGCACAGCTCATGGATGCATTTCTGGGCAGAGGATGTTGGACATCAGGTGCGCCCATCCAGTCCCCGCTCGGGAAGGAACCATTCAAGGAGACGTGGGGACCCCTGTTCCTCACACTCTGGTGTTTATGGGAAGGAGGGGAGCCCAACCTGCTCCCCGTGGCCCTGAGTGCCTCGTAACTGCCATGTCAGAGCGCTCCTGGCCAGTGGACACGCCAGGACCTCTGTCCTCCCACAGTGGAGATATTGATTAACCTGAGAAGGGGATGCATGTTGATTGAAGGTTCGTGCAGGTCAGGCCCTCCTGGAGCACTATGGCATCGTGGGCGAGGGACAATGTGATGGGCGGCGAGGACAAGAAAGGTCACATTGGTCACGGTGAGGCCAGAGCCCGAGCGTGGGGACAGCTCCCCACCTCCGCTCACATACCAGGTCTGAATGGCGCACTGGGCCATAAGAGGCAAAAGTGAGAAAATAGGAGAAAAGCCCCATTTCCATATAATTTATATTTTACTTTTGCCAAGTTATTTATGATAACAGTTTGCCTTTGTTATGCTGTACTGGTGTCTACATGCTGCCGTCTGCCAAGGTCAGGGTTCTAAGAGTAGCGTCTACTCCCGGTCAGATGTACCAGAAGTGCAGTATGGACTCTTTTGGCCATGCTCTCAGCTGTCATTGCCTGAGGGCGGCTGCCAAAACTGGCTTTGCCTCAGGCAGCCTTCCAAATGCTTGATCATCCATATTTGGTTTCCACAAGCAGCCTTCCGAACACTTGACCATCCACGTGTGGTTTCCTGGCTGCAGATACAGCCTTTCTGGGGAGGAAGGCCTTGAGAGGTGGGACATGATTAGTTTGAGACTCAGGCTTGCTCTGTATCGCATGGGGCCTGGGAAAGCTCACCACCCCAGAACTGTTGACCTGCGGGAGTGCTCATCTGTCTCCACCCGCCTGTTGTCTCCCACTGGGATCCATGTGTTCTGGCACCTGAGCAAGGGGAGGTGTTCTACACTGGTTCCCAGCTCTTCTGCATCATCTTAGACACCAAATCAGGTATGCTGTTTATGCTGATGTGCATGTTGCTAAGTAGAGGTCTGTCCACCTGCATCTGTCAGTGGTCAGAGGTTTGGGAGAAGCCAGTGGTCTTGCAGGCTCCCCAGAGCAAGAGACAGAGCTGGGCAACATCGTCATAAAGCCCTCGTCTCCTTCCCATCGCCCCAGACATTCACGCCGTGGCTCTGCATCCCCAAAGAACTGTCCATCTCCTCCGCTTCCCAAATAAAGCACCAGCTCTTCAAACACCAGGAATCACCGCGGCAGTCATCACCCTAGTGTTTGAAAATGTGCTCTGTGGAGTCTTTGTTTCTAAAGTGGGGCAGAGACAGTTAGCGACAGCAGAGGTGGGATCCACCGAATCCAGTGGGCACTGTGTGTGTGTGTGTGCGTGTGTGTGTGAAAGCAGGTGGGTGAGTCCACTGTTTAGCTCCTATTGATGCACCAACACACGTGCCTCGTTTCTGTGCCAAATGTTTGCCTTGGTCCTTGTGGACGCTCTTCTCTGACGTGGCGGCATGGCCAAGAGTGTGCTGGTGTCTCCCAGAGGCCTGATGCCTTGGTCGCTGGGGTGGGGCCATCTAGCATTTCAGTTTTTCATTCACAGCAGAACTCAGCGAAGAGGAGCAGAGGTTTGTGCTGGCTCCCAAAGGGGCCTCCTCCTGAGATGCTGGTCCACAAGTTTGACCCAGAGACTGCAGGCGAGGTCCCTTATCCTTCTGACAGAGGAAAAAAGGGCTCACGAGGGGTTCCGGACTTAGTAGCATCAACTGCCCCAGTCGCAGAAGGACCTTCTCCCACCCGTGGCTGTCCTTGTCCAGATCATACAAGCCCTGACATTTGGTTTTTAAACTGACTGGCAGCTGAGCCTTTTTCTCTCAGTGGTCAAGGAAGTTTCCTCTCAGCAACCGGCTCCCTCTGGAGTAAGGAATGAAAGGAATCGAGTTTCCTGGTTTCTGAGGAGCTGGTACAACAGTGTGTTACATATGTATAAAATGGAACAAGACAAGTCCGTGAATTTTGTGCTCAGACCTTGGGCAGCCCCACCACCAACACTGGCTCTGGGCAGGCAGGGAAGCAACATCCCCAGGCATCTGGGGTGCCCACGGGCACAGGGGTACTGTGCTGGATTGTGCACGAGGACTGCACCCCACTAGCATCATAGCCTCATAGCCAGAGCCTGTTAACCTGCTCATTAACCTATGCTGTATTCCTCCAGTGTTAACATGTAAACGTGTTAAGTCACACCACATTTAAGGGTCTCCATGTGTATTCTTGGCATCAGAGACCTCATTGTGTCTCCTTCTCTGCCTTACCTAGTAGTGGATATTTTTACTTTTCTTATATTGTAAAGAATATATCCAGTATGTAAATGAATGTTCTATAAATCCTTTGTATAGTCATTTTCTCTGCTCTTTAAATATCACCTCTATTCAGAGTATAATAAAAGTATAAACTTGATAAGCCTCAGTGAGGCAAGTGTTTGTGGTGTTAGACAGAAGTGCCCCACAGGGTGTGTGGAAGTGTGGATGAGTGTGTGTGCATGTCTGAATATGCCTCTGTGTGTGTTTATCTGGGAGTTTGAAGGGGATTATGTATGAATGAGTGGATTCACTTACAAACTTACTGTATATTTTTCCTTCAGGAATATAGTTTGATTTCTGCCCAGAGACTTGAAAATTGTATTCAGAGATTTTAAGAATTTAATAATGACATGTGGTATTGATCATAGGTACTGCTACATTTTTGATGTTGATACAAAGGCCCTAATCTAGTACCTGTAGGAGGAAGCTCCTAGTGTAGGTCAGCCTCTAATGGGACTTCCCAGGTGTTTAATCAGAGTGGGTGCTGAACCTGAATATAAAAAGTCCAGTCGTGTCTGACTCTTTGTGACTCCATTGACTGTAGCCTGCCAGGCTCCTCTGTCCATGGAATTCTCCAGGCCAGAATACTGGAGTGGGTAGCTGTTCACTTCTCCAACGGATCTTCCCAACCCTGGGATCAAACTCAGGTCTCCCACATTGCAGGAGGATTCTTTACTATATGACCCACCAGAGAAGCCCCAAAATTCCGGTGGGTTCACTTATTTTTTTTCAATAGATGCTGGTGAAAGTCCCAGCACAGCTCTGCAGGTTCTCATGGGCTTGTGGGGCTCATCCCCCAGCTAGGTGGAGCCCCACTGTGCTGGCTTTCTGCCCTCTAGGGTTGGTTTCTTTCCTCAGCTGGAGTGGAAGAAGCCATGGGGATTAAGCCACTTGGATGGTGGCCTCAGTTCCACTGGCCATGCCAGAGCCTGCAATGAGAAAGGAAGATGAGGCTGGGTATGACCAGTGCGTGTGAGATTTGGGTCCTGGCTGTGATGCACACTGGGGCCAAGGCATGACCAGGCTCAGGACTAAGGCGACCATCCATGTGGCTAAACCCCCAGGGCTGCCTCTGCTCCAGGTCAGAAAAGAAACAGAACCTGGGCCCATTTTGATTATGGACTGATAAGGAGCTGCCCCCTCCCCAAACCTCAAAGTTTCCTCACAGGTGGGTATACCTGTGCAGTCTTCTGCTTTCTGCTCTGCTGACATCCCCAGGGGGCTGTGCTGTGAAGGAGGACCTGTAGTGGCCCAATGGTTGGTGCTGAGAGTGGAAGGGAGAGCAGGTCGGGGTGGGTTGAATCTTATCCAACAGAAGGTTCTCACTAGGCCCTGGACCCTTGACCAGTGTCACAGCAGGGAGAAAAAGCGGTTCTACCCATCTTATGGGTGTGCTTTCAAGGACACAGTCTGGATTTGTCACCACGGCCCTAGCATACAGAGAGAACTGTCAGAGACCCAATGCCCCCAAGCCTCGCTGGACAGCCTTTGCCTTATGGGGAGCTTCACCACTCCCTGTTCATCACTCGGCCACCTATCAGTGACTGCCCCTTTGCCCCACCCACTTGGGACCTGGACCTATCAGTGACAGACCCTCCTTGCCCCGCCCACTTGGGTCCTGGACCTATCAGTGACAGACCCCCCCTTGCCCCACCCACTTGGGTCCTGGACCTATCAGTGACTGTCCCCATCTCGCCCTGCCCACTCATATCCTGGATCCCTTAGTTATGGCCCCTCACCAATCTTTTGGGGGCCATCAGTTCTGACCCTTCATGGTCCTGGCTTTTTTGTCTCCTAGAGGTTTGTGTGTGGTCTCCAAGGTGGTGGGATGAACTGCCCCCCACCATGGCCCAGAGGTCACGTTTCACAAAGCAGGAGCACTGGAGCCCGGCTCAAGACTGAATTAGTTTCCAGGTGGACCTGGGGTACAGCGAAGGGACATTGCACAACCTGGGAATGGGCTCTGTCTGGACACATTTGAGTTGCAGCGTTGTTGAATTTGTAACAAGAAAAATGGTCTAAGAACAAACGACATTAAAGTTCTTGAGGAATCAGACCACAGCCCAGTTACAGCCCAAACCTGGGCTGGGGCAACAGTAGGGGTGTGGTGGGCTCCTCAAAAGCCTGTCACCTGTGAGGGTCCCAGCAAAAGGGATTCTGTCACAACTGACCTGGTTCCCAAAGCCTTTTGTCCCTGGGGATCTGAGACTTCCTTCCCCATCCCAGAGACGCTGGGGTGGTGGGGGCACAGGTCCTGCCCCCTCCTGGAAGCACTTTGTATCTCCCACAGGCAAGTGATCCCCCACAGTAAATGCCAGGCCAGGGAAGGCTCTCTGAGCCTTGGGCCTGCCACCTTCTCCCTTACTGAGACCCCCTCCGCCCGTCAGGCCACCCTACGGGGGCCAGTGAGAGCCTCAGGGCGCTATTCACCAAAAGCCTGAAAGTCGACTGATGCTGCCCCCGCACAGGTCCACCCCTGCTGACACATGAGACTTAATCCAGACCCAGGGTCTCCTAACATAACAGCCAAAATATCCAGGCTAAATAGAAAATTACCTTTTGTACCCGGAACCAAGAAATTTACAGCCTGAATGAGAAAACACAATTGACTGAGGCCAGCATCCAGATGAATCAGGTTTTGGGATTACAGTATCTGGCCAGGATTTAAAGCAACCGCTGCAACAATGCTTAAACCAGCAAGTCAAAATTCTATTCAAACAAATGGAGAAACAGAAACAGAGCCGTAGCAAAGAACTAGAAGTCATGAAAAAAGCCAAACAGATTACATTACAAAAATGTATAAAGCAAATTAAAAATCCACTGGAAGCTCAGAAGCAGAGTGGAGATGATGGAGGAGTGAATTTGGGAACCTGACTGAGCAATGATGAGTTCAATCTGATTGGCAGAGACTTGAATACATGAGGGGACCTAAGGGACAACTGTTTATTATTGCTGAGTCTTAGATGGTGAGGGGAAGGAGAATGAGGCTAAGGAGAATTTGAAGCAATGAGCCAAACTCTCCCAATCCAGCAAAAGACACGAACGTGTAGATTCAAGAAGCTGCATGAACCCCAAACAGGAGTCCAAAACAGCAACAACAAGACTCCATGCAGGACTTTTCCTCATGAGCTTTATGACAACTAAGGACCAAGAAAAAATCTTGAAAGCAGCCAGACAGAAGTGATGTCAGATTATGTATACTGAATGACAATGGTGGATTTCTCATTTTAAACCACAGAGGCCAGAAGGAAGTGACACATTTTTCAAGGCTGAAAGGAAAGAAACACCAGCTGTGAATTCTATGTTCAGTGAAACTACCTTCAGGAATAAAGGGAAAATAGACTTTCTCAGGCGAAGGAACTAAAAGAATTAGTATTTAGTAGGGCTCTTCTTAACAATTTGGCTAGAGGAAGTTCTTTGAACAGAAGTACAAATGATGAACTTGGAGCATCAGGAAAGAAAACAGAACAATGGAAAGAATGACAGACCCTGCTTTTCCTCACAAATATTATAAATAAAAAATGATTGATGATTGAAACAAAAATTATTCCAACCATCCAATACTCAAGACAGTGATATTTCAAAGTGAGGAAGATAAAGGGACCTCAATGCAGGTGACATTTCCACACATCAGACCAAGTGGTGAAATGCTGATACCAGCAGATAATGACAAATCACACACACACACATATGCGGTAACAGATTACATTAAATTAGTAATTAAATTAGTAATTTAACAAGCAGCATAGAAATTATGCAAAAAGATATACTTCATAACACTAAATACATCAAAGTAAAATCTTAAATGAAAACTAACAGGAAGGCAAGAAAACAGAAACAAGGAAACAAATACAATCGTATATCAGAATTTAGTCCTAGCTTATCAGTAATTACCTTTGATGTAAATGTCTGAAGAAAAACAGATTGCAGAATGAAAATGCCATTTACAAGACAGTTCAAATTCAGTGACAGAGGTAAGTTGAAATTACAAAGATGTAAAAATATATACCATACCAACATTAATTTAAAAAACATAGGAACCACTGTACTAATACCTGAGAAAGTATCAGATCAGATCAGATCACTCGCTCCGTCGTGTCCGACTCTTTGCGACCTCATGACTCGCAGCACGCCAGGCCTCCCTGTCCATCACCAACTCCCGGAGTTCACTCAGACTCACGTCCATCGAGTCAGTGATGCCATCCAGCCATCTCATCCTCTGTAGTCCCCTTCTCTTGCCACCAATCCCTCCCAGCATCAGAGTCTTTTCCAATGAGTCAACTCTTCACATGAGGTGGCCAAAGTACTGGAGTTTCAGCTTTAGCATCATTCCTTCCAAAGAAATCCCAGGGCTGATCTCCTTCAGAATGGACTGGTTGGATCTCCTTGCAGTCCAAGGGACTCTCAAGTGTCTTCTCCAACACCACAGTTCAAAAGCATCAATTCTTCGGCACTCAGCCTTCTTCACAGTCCAACTCTCACATCCATACATGACCACAGGAAAAACCATAGCCTTGACTAGATGGACCTTTGTTGGCAAAGTAATGTCTCTGCTTTTTAATATGCTATCTAGGTTGGTCATAACTTTCCTTCCAAGGAGTAAGCGTCTTTTAATTTCATGGCTGCAGTCACCATCTGTAGTGATTTTGGAGCCCAGAAAAATAAAGTCTGACACTGTTTCCACTGTTTCCCCATCTATTTCCCATGAAGTGATAGGGCCGGATGCCATGATCTTCGTTTTCTGAATGTTGAGCTTTAAGCCAACTTTTTCACTCTCCACTTTCACTTTCATCAAGAGGCTTTTGAGTTCCTTTTCACTTTCTGCCATAAGGGTGGTGTCATCTGCATATCTGAGGTTATTGATATTTCTCCTGGCAATCTTGATTCCAGCTTGTGTTTCTTCCAGTCCAGCGTTTCTCATGATGCACTCTGCATAGAAGTTAAATAAACAGGGTGACAATATACAGCCTTGATGAACTCCTTTTCCTATTTGGAACCAGTCTGTTGTTCAATGTCCAGTTCTAACTGTTGCTTCCTGACCTGCATACAAATTTCTCAAGAGGCAGATCAGGTGGTCTGGTATTCCCATCTCTTTCAGAATTTTCCACAGTTTATTGTGACCCACACAGTCAAAGGCTTTGGCATAGTCAATAAAGCAGAAATAGATGTTTTTCTGGAACTCTCTTGCTTTTTCGATGATCCAGCGGATGTTGGCAATTTGATCTCTGGTTCCTCTGCCTCTTCTAAAACCAGCTTAAACATCAGGAAGTTCACGGTTCACATATTGCTGAAGCCTGGCTTGGAGAATTTTGAGCATTACTTTACTAGCGTGTGAGATGAGTGCAATTGTGCGGTAGTTTGAGCATTCTTTGGCATTGCCTTTCTTTGGGATTGGAATGAAAACTGACCTTTTCCAGTCCTGTGGCCACTGCTGAGTTTTCCACATGTGCTGGCATATTGAGTGCAACACTTTCACAGCATCAACTTTCAGGATTTGGAATAGCTCAACTGGAATTCTATCACCTCCACTAGCTTTGTTCGTAGTGATGAGAAAGTATACTTTAGGGTAAAGAATATTACTAGAGACAAGGATGGACATTATACAATTATAAAAGGGCCAGTCCACCAGAAAGACATGAGGCTTCTAAATGCACACTCATCAGAAGCTCCGTACATGAGTCCAAAGCTGGCTGAGCTGAAAGGAAACAGACAAACCCACAGTATAGGTGGGAACTCAACCTGCTCTTCTCAGCATCTGATAGAACTATTATACTAGAACTATTCATTATATGATAGAATAGTATGGAAAGAAAATCAAGAAGGATATGGAAAGCCTGCACAACGTAAGCAGCCACAGGATCTAACTGAGAATCCTGAACCCCACTCAGCAGCAATATACACATTTTTGAGCACCTGTGGGCCTTTCACCAAATAGACCATAAATTGAGCCTTAAAGCAGAGGAGAAGGGGACGACAGAGGATGAGATGGTTGGATGGCATCACCGACTCAATGGACATGAGTTTGAGTAAGCTCTGGGAGTTGGTGACGGACAGGGAAGCCTGGCGTCCTGCCGTCCATGGGGTCGCAAAGAGTCGGACACGACTGAGTGACTGAACTGAACTAAAAGCAGAGGGAATCCTGGGAAAGGGTGTAGGTCTTCTCTGGGCCCTTAGGGTTTCTAAGACCATCTCAAGTGCCTAGATCCTGGAGAGTTGGTTAGGACAATAAAACAGACATTGGTTAAGCACCTACTGTTTGCTAGGTGCAGTGCAAACCCTTGCCAGTTGGCTTGGTTTATGGGTTCAAGCCCCCCGCTGTGGAAAAGTCAAGGAATCCACACAGCACAAACCCGAGTGGCCTTGGTGGGAGCGTGCTTCCTGCCATCCGGGCCTGGATGTGGGCCCCACACAGATCCCCCCAGTGTCACAGGTTGAGTCTGCCAACAACCTCGGCCAGGAGCCCCTGAAACTGGCTTATGGTTACACAACAGCTCCCAAATGGGGCACAGACATGTCAGGTGATCTTAGCTGCTGCAAATGAACAGCTGCAGACAGCTGCCAGCAGGGGTCTGGGCCCGTTTACTGAGTATGAAGCTCAGGGTCAGAAAAATGCATTGACTTGACCACAGTCTGGACACAGACCTGGTTGTCTTTTTTTTTTTTTAACTCTAATTTCTTTCTGTGTCAAAGCCCCAGCCAGGCAGCATGGGAGGCTGCAAGAACCCAGTCAGCGATTCCAGAGCCTGTGTCCTCCCTGTGGCCTCGAAAAAGACATCCCTGCACACTCTCCCCAGTGAGCAATCTCCTGTGAACTGGTTCCCTCCTTCTGCACTTTGCCTTCCATTTGAACTGGAAGAATCTAGCTGAAGCCATACCTGCAGTCTCCCAGGATGTGCTGAATCTGGCGGTGGCTGAGAGCATAGTGGACACCATCGCCCCCTAGTGGCAGCATCGCTTACTACAGCAGTGTGTGAGTGTGAAGTCAGTCATATCGACTCTTTGCAACCCCATGGACTGTATATAGCCTGCCAGGCTCCTCCGTCCATGGGATTTTCCAGGCAAGAGTACTGGAGTGGGTTACCATTTCCTTCTCCAGATACTACAGCAGGCACAACTGCAAAGACCAGTGCAGTGTCTGTTAGCTGTTAACCTACAGATGGAGAGCATGTGAAATGAAAAATAGATTGAGTTGTCTTAATATGAGGAGTTTGGATGCTGAAGCCTAGTTGTCTGGCTTCAAATTTTGGCTCTCCTGCTTATTCACTCTGTGACTTTGACAGGCTACTTGACCAGACCAACTTTTCTCCTTTGTCAGAAGGAAACAGTAGTAATGCTTATGTGATACTGATGTCCTGAGAATTAAATGAGTGAATGGGTTAGAACAGCACCTGTAGGGAATTGGCATATAATCATACCTATAATTATCTTTAAAAAATATTATTACAGTCTTTAATCCTTGATAGACCAATCGATGGTATTTGCAGGTTAAAGTTGAGACCCACTGTACAAAAAGTGAGGAGTTTCCCTGGTAGCTCAGAGGGTAAAGAATCTGCCTACAATGTAGGAGATCTGGGTTTGATCCCTAGGTGGGGAAGATCCCCTGGAGAGGGCATGGCAATCCACTCCAGCGTTCTTGCCTGGAGGATCTCATGGACAGAGGAGCCTGGCGGGCTCTAGACTATGGGGTTACATAGAGTCAGACACAACTGAGCAACTAACACTTTCACTTTCATCCTTCATAGCAGTGACTCCCTGGAATAAGAGTGGGGAAACTTCCAAATAAAGGTACTGCACTGGCTTAAAGTGAGATGGTCAGGATTGGCCTCAAACTGCTGGGGTTGAGAAGGTTTGCATCCCTGAGTGGCTAAGGCGGTGGTCTGGTGGTCTCCCTGTCTTAGCCTGAATAGGAGCCGGCCCAGCAAAGCTTCCACAGGAAGGAGAGGGCATACCTCACTCCCTTCCCTCCTACACCTCCTTGCCCCACCAGCCAACATTTCTGCTTCCCCCCACATCCCGCCTCCATGTCCCAGTCATCCTTGTTATCTGATAACAGATATAAAGAGATACCAGGAGTGAAAACAAAAGAAACCTCATTTATGAGGTATTGAAAATGTTCTAAAACTGATTGTGTTGTCAGTGAATGGTAGGGAAGATAGGAAAACCATTTACACTTTGAATGGGTGAAGGGTGTAATGTGTGCATTGTATTTCCATAGAGCTGTTACAGAGGTAAAAGTGGAAAGAATCTAGAAGACTAAAGACAAACGTTAAGTCCTGAGTGGTATGGACAGCAACCCAACATCTCTGCGTGGAGAGAGCAAGGGAAATCCGCCTGACAGCATGGGAACCTCTGTGGCACTGCCACACCACCCAAAGCAGCTGCCTTCCAGGCTTGCTAACCAAGCAGAATTGTGCTTCCTCTTACAAACATGCTCCAACTGGGAAATACAGAATGCCTGCAGAGGATGAACCTATAACCACTGTGGTGGCCTCCTCTGTGATGTGGGAGCCCCGGGGTGGCCTGTGCAGGGAAGTGAACTGGGGAACCCCTGGGGTGGGGAAAGGGAAGCTGAGACAGGAAGGGAATCTGGAGAAAGGCAGGCCTCCCACAGTGCAGTGTGGGGGGGCCTCTCAGTGGGGTGACCAGTTCTCCAAAAGACCTGGGTTGAGTTTTCAAACTTCACCTTTGATTAAAAAACTCAACACCAGCAGGTGGAACTTCCCAGGGACACATAGGTGGGCACTACTGCTTCAAATGGGGCTTGCTAGGTGGCTCAGTGGTTAAAAAAAAAAAAAAAAAAAGAATCCATCTGCCAATGCAGGAGACTCAAGAGATGTGGGTTTGATCCCTGGATTGGGAAGATCCCCTGGAGTAGGAAATAGCAACATCCCTCCAGTATTCTTGTCTGGAGAATGCCATGGACAGAGGAGCTTGGTGGACTATGGTCCATGGGATTGGACACAAGTGAGCACGCATGCACTTTACTGCCTCAAGTCAGGCAAGGAGAAACTTGGTGTGTTTTCAGCCACCCATCTGTCCTTGGAAAACTAGGGGTGGGAGAGCTGGAGTACAATGAAGAGGAGACTGGGAAAATTTGGCAGAGGCTCAGGCTTGACCAGATGATGGGTGGGGCTCAGGCCTGGGCTGCAGGCTCTGCTGCAGGGGGAGACCCGTAGCCGGGAGAGAACCTTCAACCTCGCACCTACCTCAGGAACCACCCAGCAGGGTGGACGGGTCTGAGCCAGGAGAAGCGGTAGGTGGTCAGGATTTATTGGGGCCGAGGAGGGAGGAAGTGATTTCCAAAAGGGAGAACTTTTGCCCAGGTCCGGGGAAGTGCAGGGCGGTGGGGTCACCCAGGCTGTGAAGACCCTGCAGAAGGACACGGGGAGCTCAGAGTCCGGCTATGAGCACCTTTCTGCTCTCCTCGCTCTTCTCTCCCAAGACCCCGCCTGAGGCTCCAGCAACAAATCCTGAGGGGAGGTGAACAACTCTGAGTTAGCTTGGAAAAGTGAATTCTCAGGAGGCCCTGCATGTCTTCAACACCAATTGGCTTTTTCCATAAGCAAGAGTGGCATTTTATATATAAACACGAGCAGAGTAGTTACTGGGCCTGCTTGAGATGTCAACTAGCACCTGTTCCCCCTGAGCGGACACGAAGGAAAAAGAAAGACAAAAGCGAGGCCACTTGTGCCATGACTCTGTGAGTCCTGCCTTCTCCACTTCTGTTTTACCTTGGTGGGCAGGTGACAGGCAGGAATATGTGTCTATCCCAGCAGGTGTGCTGTACACACAGCTCGGGACCTGCCAGAGGCTGAGGAGAAGGGTTTCGGAGGGGAAGACTTTCCTCATGTGTAAGACGAAAATACCAAGAAAGTTACCTCTCTGGATGGTGGAGCCAACCAAACAACAGCTGTGGAGACACAGCTGCTGATCACATTGCATTTAAGAACAGAGAGAAAACAAGCCAAGGAGATACCAATGAAAGTATTTTAACACAAGTTTAAAAAGAAAGGTGACTGTGCTTGGTAGAGCATGGACACATACTTTGGAGGCGTGCACTGATGAGTCTCCCCCTTTTCCAGTGCTCTGCACATGGGTGGGTTTGGGCTGATGAGTCCTCATTCTGTGATCGTGGGCGTCAGACTCCATGTCTTCAAAAGGTTGCAGTGAAGATGAAATGAGGTTCTGTATAAGAAGAACCAGTGCAAAGCCTGGAACATGGTGATCATCCCCATCATCACCGTTACCACCACCACCAGTGTCTTCACTATCATCACCATCAACATCAGTGTTATTGTTGTCATCTTTCCTGTTACCTAACAGAAGCAGAAGATATTAAGAAGAGGTGGCAGGAATACACAGAAGAACTGTACAAAAAAGATCTTCAAGACCAAGATAATCATGATGGTGTGATTACTCATCTAGAGCCAGACATCCTGGAATGTGAAGTCAAGTGGGCCTTAGGAAGCATCACTATGAACAAAGCTAGCGGAGGTAATGGAATTCCAGTTGAGCTATTTCAAATCCTGAAAGTTGATGCTGTGAAAGTGCTGCACTCAATATGCCAGCAAATTTGGAAAACTCAGCAGTGGCCACAGGACTGGAAAAGGTCAGTTTTCATTCCAATCTCAAAGAAAGACAATGCCAAAGAATGCTCAAACTACCGCACAATTGCACTCATCTCACACACTAGTAAAGTAATGCTCAAAATTCTCCAAGCCAGACTTCAGCAATATGTGAACCGTGAACTTCCTGATGTTCAAGCTGGTTTTAGAAAAGGCAGAGGAACCAGAGATCAAATTGCCAACATCCGCTGGCTCATGGAAAAAGCAAGAGAGTTCCAGAAAAACATCTATTTCTGCTTTATTGACTATGCCAAAGCCTTTGACTGTGTGGATCACAATAAACTGTGGAAAATTCTGAAAGAGATGGGAAAACCAGACCACCTGACCTGCCTCTTGAGAAACTTATATGCAGGTCAGGAAGCAACAGTTAGAACTGGACATTGAACAACAGACTGGTTCCAAATAGGAAAAGGAGTACATCAAGGCTGTATATTGTCACCCTGCTTATTTAACTTATATGCAGAGTACATCATGAGAAACGCTGGGCTGGAAGAAGCACAAGCTGGAATCAAGATTGTCGGGAGAAATATCAATAACCTCAGATATGCAGATGACACCACCCTTATGGCAGAAAGTGAAGAGAAACTCAGAAGCCTCTTGATGAAAGTGAAAGTGGAGAGTGAAAAAGTTGGCTTAAAGCTCAACATTCAGAAAACGAAGATCATGGCATCCGGTCCCATCACTTCATGGGAAATAGATGGAGAAACAGTGGAAACAGTGTCAGACTTTATTTTTTGGGGCTCCCAAATCACTGCAGATGGTGACTGCAGCCATGAAATTAAAAGACGCTTACTCCTTAGAAGAAAAGTTATGACCAACCTACAGAGCATATTCAAAAGCAGAGATATTACTTTGCCAACAAAGGTCCATCTAGTCAAGGCTATGGTTTTTCCTGTGGTCATGTATGGATGTGAGAGTTGGACTGTGAAGAAGGCTGAGCGCCGAAGAATTGATGCTTTTGAACTGTGGTGTTGGAGAAGACTCTTGAGAGTCCCTTGGACTGCAAGGAGATCCAACCAGTCCATTCTGAAGGAGATCAGCCCTGGGATTTCTTCGGAAGGAATGATGCTAAAGCTGAAACTCCAGTACTTTGACCACCTCATGTGAAGAGTTGACTCATTGGAAAAGACTCTGATGCTGGGAGGGATTGGGGGCAAGAGGAGAAGGGGACTACAGAGGATGAGATGACTGGATGGCATCACCAACTCGATGGACGTGAGTTTGAGTGAACTCCGGGAGTTGGTGATGGACAGGGAGGCCTGGCGTGCTGCGATTCATGGGGTCGCAAAGAGTCTGACACGACTGAGCGACTGAACTGAACTTCCTGTTACTAGGTGTCAGGTGTTACAAGCCCCCAAACCTGCTTCCTAAGAGTTGGAGTGTGGGGGTCAGATTGGGAGTACTTTGTTTCCTCCTGTGTTAGGCCCAGTTGAATGGAAAGACAAAGAGAACCAAACTGAAGTATCTGAAGAGTCCTGACACACGGTGTGAGTGTAGTTCCAGGGTGTCTGCTTGCTCTGCTGGCAAGGAAGCAGAATTACTAGATCTCCTGGCATATAATCAAACATGTATTTGCATTTTCCATATGCTTAGTCTCTTAGATCGGCCTATTACCCACCTAATTATCCAAAGGAAAGCAGGAAAAGATATGTGGGAATGGACATCGTTACAGATACTGTAAAAGTGAAGGTTGGGGAAAAAAAAAAAAGTGAAGGTTGGGAAAAAAATGGGGAAAAGATTTGAATAGAAACTTTACCAAGGAGGAGATACAAATGGCAAATCAGCACATGAAAATCATCTCAACATCAAAAGGCATTTGTTGCTTAGTTGCTAAGTTGTGTCCAAGTCTTTTGTGATCCCATGGACTGTAGCCCACCAGGCTTCTCTGTCCATGGGATTTCCCAGGCAAGAATACTGGAGTGGGTTGCCATTTTCTTCTCCGGGGGATCTTCCCAACCCAGGGATCAAACCTGGGTGTTTTGCATTGGCAGGTGGATTCTTTACTACTGAGCCACCAGGGAAGCCCTCATTAGGCACTAGAAACATGCAAATTAAAACTACAATGAGATATCATTCCATCACTCTTAGGTGGTTAAATTTTTTTTAAAATGCCCAAGAGGAACTCCAACCCATTGCTGGAAGGAATGCAAAAAGCGTGTGAACACTTAGGAAACATTTCTTACAAGGTTAAACATGCACTTACCGTATAACCCACCAAACCTGCTCTTAGGAGTTTACCCAGTGGAAAGGAATGCCTCATTTCTGGACAGAGGTCCATGAATTATCCGAGAAATATTAGTCTTTAAACTTTATTTAGCATTTACTCTATGTCAGACATTAACTCCTAGAAGCCTCAAAACCATCCATTGAGATTAAGCCTGAGCAGTGCTCCCCATGCTGCTGTCTGCACCCTCCCTCCCCTCCTCTCCCTCCAGCTTTATGGGGCCCCCTCACCTGGGAGGTCACAGAGGTGCACCTCTCCAGGCCAGGGTATCGGACAAGGGCTGCATATACTTTGTACAAGCACAGACAATTTACTAGGGCGAGAAGGAGGAAGGAAGTCAAGGCGATTGCTGATCTTAGCTCTCTGTGACTTGGAGGGTCTTTTGTGCTCCCAGAAGTGAGGCTGGGCAAGGCTGCAAGCACTGCTGTGGGAAGACCCTTCTCTTCCTGGCTTTGTGGGAGCTTCTGCTCCTGGAGGGGACCGTGCCCCCAGCTCAGAGGGCTGCATCCTGGCCCCTCATGCTCCCCTGGCCACCACCGGGTCCAAGGATTCTGGAGGAGGGGTTCTGCTCTATAGAGCAGCTGTGAATGTGTGCGTGTTTGCTTGTGTGTGTGGTTCTTTGTGCTTGTGCATCTGAGGTCTTCCTTATCACCCTCAAACCTACAGGTGAGTGACCAATGTGGGCCAGGAGCAACACTGACTACAGAGTTGCAGGGCCTCCTGCTCCTCAGCGGTCAGCAGGGACCAGGCTGGGAGGGTCACCTGGGACCCCAGGACATTCCCTGCTGCTGGCAGCGGGTGAGGAAATGCTCACACAGCTTGCACTTCACAACCGCCAGGAGGAGGCTGGGGGTTGAAGACATACTAACATTGATTTAGAGAAAGTGCGCAGCACCTTTGCAGGCTCCTGGGAGTTGGCAAACTGCTGTCCACCGTCTACACCTGCGGGCTGGCTGGCTATGTGGGCTTTCCTGTCATTGCTGGCGGACGTGGAAGCACAAACACCGTGGAAGAAAGCTTCGGAAAAAAACACAAAATGGTAGCTGTAGTTGTGCTAGAGTGGGAAGGTTCCCCTTCTTTTCTGTTCTTTCTTTGGTGTGTGTGTGTGTGTGTGTGTGTGTGTGTGTGTGTGTGTGTGTGTAGGGGGGAGTATTTTCAGAATGGTCGATCAGCATTCTGCCTTCAATGCACGAGACCTGGGTCTGATCCCTGGGTCGGGAAGATCCCCTGGAGAAGGGAATAGGTACCCACTCCAGTATTCTTGCCTGGGAAATCCCATGGACAGAAGAACCTTGTGGGCTACAGTCCATTGGATCGCAGAGTCAGACACAAGTGAACGACTAAACACAACGATAAACTGCTTTCTATTAAGGAAAATCCTCTATGCTGCGTAGGGTCCCGGAGTGGCCGGCAGGGGGCGCGCGCCATCGGGGACTCGAGAGGGGCAGTGAGGCTACGGGGAGGTTCGCGCGCAAGACCTGGACCAGGTCTAGGGTTAGGGAGCGAGGATCTCGAGCGGGGTGGGGGGCGGGGGGAATCTGTGGACAGCCCACTCGGTCCTGAGCACTGTATCGGTAGTAGCCCAGCCTTGTGAAGAGCCTTCTGGGGAGGAGAGGAGGCTCCAGCTGAGACCTCAGGGCTGGGGAAACGGGATGCTTGGTGTGGCAAGGAGATCGGCATTCAGAATAATCGGGAGCCCTAAGGAGTCCTCCTCGTCGCCCGAACCCCGCAGGGACCCGCTCAGCGAGGAGAGAAGGTGGCAGGTCCTCTCAGAGCCTTCTCGGGCCGGGCACGTGTCGGTGCTTTGCAGGTTTATCTCGCGGGATTGCACATGGCGTCTCCATTCCACAGGGGAGGCCCGGCAGCTGGGGGCCCTGCGCCGTCCCGGGGCCGGGCTGTGGGGCGGGGCGGCATACATTCTCCGCCTCCCTCATCCTCCTCAGCTCCGCAGAAACGAGGAAGAAAAGCGATTTCCTAGGCGTGTCGTGAGTTTTAAGCATAGAAACAGAAGGGGGGCGTTCTGTATGCAATGACTGTGGCTGTGAAGCTGTAGGGTTTGCTGAGCATCTAAGTCTTCTTTTCTCTGTAAGGTCCTTTGTAAGAATGAACCCCAGAGGGCGCCGGTCCGGCCCAGCTGCTTTACAAGTCCGGAGGGCAGAGGGCAATGGTCCCAGGTAGCAGGGCTCAGCTCCTTGATTCCCCTTCTTGTGAGTAATTTGGCTTCCCTGGTGGCTCAGTTAAAAGAATCTGCCTACCAATGCAGGAGACGCAGGTTGGATCCCTGGGTTGCCAAGACCCCCTGGAGAAGGAAATGGCAACCCACTCCAGTATTCTTGCATTCTTGCTTGGGAGATCCCATGGACAGAGGAACCTGGTGGGCTACAGTCCTTGGGGTTCCAAAGAGCTGGATAGTACTGAGCGACTAAACAACAGCAACTTGAGTAAAGATTCTATTTCCCGTGGGGCACAGGAGCCCTGTGACCTGGTCCTGGCGTGGCTCTCCTTTGGGACATCACCCATTCCTTCCCCCATCTCATGGTGGATGGCTTTGTCTGTGAGATGATACCTGTGCTGTAGTCTCTGGGGGTCTGACAGGCCCCAACGAGGACTTCTAAACCAGATGGCTTGTCTTGAGTCATCCAGCTGAGTTCTGAAGGCTCCTCTGAGCTGCCTCTGTTTGCCAAGACTCCCACCCAGAGTCCTCCAGGTGTTGCCCTTCCTCCTGTCTTCTGTCTCTGGTGTTAAAAAGGAACACTTGGGATCATTCCTTTTATGACAAGTAAAGACCTTGCATTACAGTGACCAAAATGGTCACACAATGGAAATATTCTATTTGTCTCTTCTGTGTGTATTGCCTACAAGGACTGTATTTACCTTAGGCATTTACTCACTGCAATCACATTATGACTCTAAAGTACAGTTTTTACAGGAAAATCAGGATAAATACTTGATTCCTCCCTCCCTTTTTACTTACAGTTTTCAGGATGCGTTTATTTCTTAGAATCCTCCCATGGTGAACAAGTAGAGTTTTGTTTGTTTTAGTACCTTTCTGAATTCCTCAGTTTTTAACACATGTGATATATTTCCATCCACCTCTGTGACTGCTTTTTGCCTTTAATGTTAAAGAACAAGAAGTGTGAATACACAGCAAAGTGAAAGTGAAAGTCACTCACTTGTGTCTGACTCTTTGCAACCCCATGGACTGTATAGTCCATGGAATTCTCCAGGCCAGACTAATTCTCCAGGCCCCACTGGAGTGGGGAACTGTTCCTTTCTCTAGGGGATCTTCCTGACCTAGGAATCAAACCGGGGTCTCCTGCATTGCAGGCAGATTCTTAACCAGCTGAGCTCCCAGGGAAGCCCTAATACACAACAAGGGCCATGACAGTGGGCATTCCAGTTGTCCCATGTTCCGTTTCTGGAATTCAGCTCTCACGAAATCATTAAAAAACAGGTTTGAGTAAAAGCTTTATGAACAAAGATGTTGGTTGAAGTATTTTTAAAAAATGGAAGATTGAAAATATTCTCATTCTGTAGTTCAATAGTTATTTAGTAAAATGGGGCACATCCATTTGATGAAATATTGTACTCTGATTAAAATGGTCATTCTTAAAACTGCATAACAGAACCTTTACGGAAATACATAATATACATACAATAGTCACCCAATTTAAATGTATTCAGTTAACTTTTTTTAAAAGATATATTTGTTTATTTATGGCTGAGCTGGGTCTTCGTTGCTGCATGTGGGCTTTTTCTGGTTGTGGTGAGTGGGGGCTACTCCCTGCAGTGAGTAGGGGCTCCTTGTTGGGGAACATGAGCTCTAGAGCATGTGGGCTCAGCAATCGTGATGCACGGGCTTAGGTGCTGTGTAGCATGTGGAATCTTCCCTGAACAGGGATCAAACCCATGTTCCCTGCATTGTCAGGAAGGTTCCCAGCCACTAGACCACTGGGGAAGCCCTAAACGTGCAGAGTTAACTTCTAACACATGCATAACAGTTGTGCAAACATGACAGTCCAGTGTGGGTTCCCATTGCCCTCAAATTCCCTCATGACCCAACTGTTCCTCTCCTGAGTCTATACCCCAAGGAAACGAGAACAGGTACTGAAGAAAAAACTTGTTCGTGAAGGGCCACAGCAGCACTGTTTACAACAGGGAAGATGTGGAAATAACTCAGCTGTCCATCAGCTGAAGAATGGGTGAAAACTGTTGTATGTTCACACAGTGGAATATCATTCAGCCCTAAAAATGTATGAAGTACCAGCACGTGAAGCAATGTGCCTGAGCTTCAGAACATTATGTTGATAAAAGAAGCCAGATGTAAGAAATCACATGTTATAGAACTGTATTCATAGGAAGTATGCACAATGGGCAAATCCACAGAGACAGAAATGGGGTCTGTGCTGCTGAGGGCTGAGGAAGGGGGAAACAGGAAGTCACTGCTTACGGGCACAAGCTTTCCTTTCTCGGTGATATAAAGAGTTCTGAAACTAGAGAGGGGCTCTTGTTACATAGTGTTGTAAAGGTGCTAAATGCCACTGAACTGTACACTTAAAAATGGTTAGCCATGTTAATTTTACCACAATAAAAAACAATAGCCATAAATGAATGGCTTTTGGTAGCCTTTTGAGAAGTAGAGTGATACAGTGGAAAGAGCTAAGATTTTAGATGTAGGATAATTTGATTACCACTCTGCCACTTTGTCTCTCTGTGACTTGGGCAAACCTCTTGGAACTGGTTTCCTTACCTGAAATATATGGTAAGTCAGTGTTTCTGGGTGGATGAAATGTAAGCACAGATGCTTGGCTTACTTTGAGATGATGAGTAAGACTGGTTTTTTGGAGGAGGAGAGGGAAAGGAGGAGAAGAAAGAAGGACCATGAAGAGTGTACAATGAAAAGAGCAAGACAGATAGGTGTTCTCAGTGATTATGTATCTCACAGCCACCAAGTGCTGGGCCTGCCCCTCACTTCCATCACCCTCATCCCCAGCTGTGTTACTTTGGACAAGTTGCTTAATTTCTCTGTCTGAGTTTTCTAAAGACTAAAGTTGTAATGATGAATGAGGACTGGCTAGGCAGTGCTGGTTGTTGCTGGTTCCTGGTGTGCTTGTCTTCAATAAGGAAAGAAGGAACATGGTTATAAACTTGATAATCTCTGGGGGTGGTTTTTTTTTTTTTTTCCTTTTCATTTTTCAAACTGTGATTAAACTTTTCTGTAACATTTAGAATTATACTCTGGTTGGTGGTCACTGATCTCTTTGGAAGAGCTCAGAGCTCACAGAGCCCTTTTGGACCCCATTAAAGAGCCACCTGCCCTCAGAATGGTGTCGTGAGGATTCACCCAGACTGTGGTCTCAGTGACTGTCTGACACAGACCTGGAAGGGAGCACAGAACATTAATCTGCAGATTACAAGTTTGGGCTCCACCACTTTTAGACCTCAGATCCTCCAAGTAAAGGAGGAGATTCTTGGCAGGCTGCCATGGCATTGTACTAGGGTGGAGTAAGAATGTCCCATGCAGTGTATGGGACGTACTTATACCAAACAGTATTTGTTGCTCGTTTATTTACTTATTTTTTTGCTGCAAAAACCTTTATTGTTTCCATTTTGTCCAAGGCTTGAGAGAGGTCTTGGGGGTGTTAAAAAGCTGCCTAGTGGCTGCAGAGATGGACTTCAGGAAGCCCTGACATTAGCGGGGGGCTCCTCAAAGGCCACTGGCCTCAGAGGCTCCTAGTCATGCTTGAGGGTGAACCATTTGAAGAGATATGCACCCAACCCAGCCTGGGGACCAGCCAGACTGCAGAGGTTGGTCAAGTGGTCACCAAGCTTCTTGATGAGTTTCATCTCCTCACCTAGGAAGTGGTTCTCCAGGAAGTCACAGAGGTGGGGGTCTGCACTGGCAAAACCCAGGCCACGCAGATCCAAAAAGGCCTGGTTCAGATTCTTCTCTATGAGAAGGGCAACATCCATAGCATCCGGGGTTTTACCCCACTCATCTTGAGATGGCTTCTACACGTTCAGGAAGAGGGCATGGCTGCTGCACTGGCTTTGCATTTGCAAGAGATGCTTGCCGCCCTTGCACTTCTCCTTGGCCAATTTGTGGAAAAAAGTGGCCCACACCCTTCCTGAGTCACATCGTCTTGGTCGAAATAGAAGCCCAGAGACAGGTAGGTGTAGGAGTCCCCAGATGCTTGTTGACCAGGTGGTTGATGGCGGCCTCCACCTCAGTGGAATAATTCTGAGGAATCTGGGACTAGTGGTTGATCATTAATCAGGAGTTAAGCTCAAAAAATTGTGGCTGGTCCCGGTAATCATGGACAGCAGAGTAGCTGATGCCAAAAGTTGCCACTGGAATAAAGGTTGGGGGATGGTCAGAGGCTGGAGAAAGGGGCATCCCTGGGCCTGTTCCATCCAAGCACTGCTGAAGCAAGAGACAAATGCCTAGGACCGCACCTCCTATGGCTCATTTAAATTCAAGTTTAATGGGCCCTCCTGAACTCTCCCTTGCTGACTCTGGTGACCCTAATGGGCTAGAGCTGAGGTTGGCATGGGTGTGCCTAGGTTAAAAGGCAGCTGCTGTTTTGGGCCCAATTCCAGGTCCACACACAGGAACTCCTAGGGGCGCAGGCTGACTTGGCCTTCCCACCTCTGAATTTCCTGAGCCCAGGGGCCATGGCTTGATGCAAACTAAATGTTGAAGAACCAGCAGAGCCCCTGGCATTTAGAGTGTCGAGACCAAAAAAAGAGGAGGACAGGAGAATGGAGGAAAGAGGAAGGAAGGAAGGGAGGAGGGGAGCAAGCAAGGGAAGAAAGAAGGGAAGTGGGAGGGAGAGAACAGACCCTTCTGCCCTTTCAGAGCATCCATTAGCTGGGAGACAAGGTCACAGGTTCCAGACTCATGTCCTTTGGGGACCATCGTTGAGAGAATGCTAGTGAGAAAGTTGGCATCCGAGAAAAGGAACCACACGGCAGGTCACCTTTGTAGAGGCTTGCTGAACTCACAGGAAGCAGGCATTTGATTCCTGGTGGGATGTGGGACTGAAATGCTCGTTTGTGAACATGGAGCTGGGGGATCCTGAGACCCTGCCAGCTGTCCTGGTGAGCCAGGTGCCTTCTGTGGGTGGCCGTGGAAGGAGCAAGGCTTTGAGGAAGGCAGTGTTTCCTAAGTGTTTTTTTTTTTTTTCTGTTTTGGTTGCACTGCATGGCTTACAAGATCTCAGTTCCCCAACCAGGGACTGAACCCAGGCCCAAGCTGTGGAAGCATGGAGTCCTAAGCACCAGCAAAGTCCCCTAAGTGGGGTTCCTGCTGCTTCTATTTGTGCTGCCCATGTTGGCCCCAGAGCCAAGCACCCTGTTGGCACCAACTGCCCCACTGCCCGCCTCATGGCTTCCTTGCTCCGAGAGGAGGTGGTACTGGGGTGTCTGAAGCCTGATACTGTCACCTGGAAGAAAGTTAAGAGGGGTCTTCTTCAGATAGAGAATCTGGAATTTAATCTAGCTGTGGGACAGTAGAGGCAGGTGCACTTGGCTGTTAACAGATGTGAAGAGGCTGCCGGGAAGGCATGTGAAGAGCCCACATAGGCACCCGGGCACCCTTGAAACAAAGGGCATGGATCCCAGGGCATGGCTGCCCTCTCGGTCAGCCAGCCCAGGGCTGCCTGCTTCACGCCTCTGGTCCCAGCTGAGGGTTAGTGGCATCCTTTCCAGCTCCAACGAGGCCCGGCCGGCAGGATAAGATGGGCCACTCAGCGTTAGGGGAGAAATAAATCATGTTCCTTCTTTCCAGACACCAGCAACTCCATGAGATGAGCTGTTCTCGTCTTCTAGATCAATTGTGACTTAGAGCTGGGCTTCTCACTCTACCACCCTCCCACCTTCTCCTGTGCCTGGTCCATGTCAGTATTTCACACTGTCTGCTCTGTTTTTTTCCAATGACTGTGTCTGACAACCTGCAATTCCTCTGGATTCTGCAGCCCCATTCTATGGATGCTGTTCTTTCCTCTAAAATCCTGGCTCTTTTCAAACGCTCTAGCTCCATGGTTCTATAACCTCTGCTTCCCTGAGTGTCATGTCTCCCAGCCCCCGGAGCCCAGGCTGTTTCATGGCCTCTGATAACCTGAATGCTGTCTCAGAGTCCTTCTTCTGGTGGAGGCCCCTCCAGCTGTGTCTGGGCTTGGCCATCTCCCTGTGGGGCCATGCCATGGGGCCTCTATTGGGGTGGTGTGCCACTCATTGACTCCAAATCAGATTTTCCTTTGGTATTTTGGGGGAGGGAGTGGTGTGCTGTGTCGAAGGTGAGAATTTGGGCCCTGCCCCCGGTGCCAACCAACTGCGTCCAGGCCTTGGGAGGGTGTCTCTCCCCCATGGACTGAGTTGGGTGACGTCCAGATGGCAGGTCCTCCCAGCTCCTGGGCTGGGCCACCCGTCCTGCACCAGGTATGCCCCCTTGTCCCCTGGCCCTGGGGCCTGGGCCCTGCTGGCTGCCAGGGTTTTCTCTTCATTACTTTCATAGGACATTGTCCTTTCTTGTGTCAGTGGAAAAAATCAGTAGATCTAAGAAAGAAATGGAAAATTTTATTTGAGCCAGACTGAGGATTATAACACGGGAACAGGCTCTCAGAAAGCTCCAAGAACTCTTCTGCCTGTTAGAAGTCAAAACACAGTTATGTAAGTTTTTGAGACAGAGGGCTGTGTACTACATGATGCATTATTGACAATTTGCACCGTCCAGATCTCCTTGAACAAAGTGATGGTGGGTCATGGGTCACCATGGCCCCTTACAAGGTTAAGAAGGAAGGTTCTCTCCTAAGGGGTTTGATCAACGCAGATGCACAACACACACCAGAGGTGAGGGAGGAGGCCCAAAGGGGCAAAGAAAAATTTGTTTAAATTTTTTTCATCTTGCCATAAAACATGAATTTTATTTCACCAACTGTTTCTGAAGTAAGCTAGTACTTTTAGTAGCAAAGTCCCTCCTTTGGGGCTGCTGCATATTCTCAGTGGCTCCCCCTGTGCATTCTCTACCCAGAGGTTGCACCTGGGACTCAAATCCCCAAAACTGAGCAAGTTGCTCACCTCCTCTGTGGGCGCAGCGTCAGTGCTGGGGAGCGCTGCTCACTGGCCGTCTCGGCGGGAACAGTGGGGTTTTGAGTGTTGTTGCCTGTGAAGTATCACACCTCAGTTGGACTGCTGACCTGCCCTGGAGGCTTCGGCGTGGGTTCCCTCAGTCCTTGTCTGTAGAAGATGAGTCTGGACTATCTGATCTGGGCTGTGTGTTCTCATACCCCTCGACGTATAGGGAGAACTGATGTGAAGGTGTGTGCAGCAATTTAAAGCTTTGCCCCCAGTTGCTGTGTGTGTGTGGGGGGGGGGAGCAGGTAGAGTTGAAGGGATACACACCAACAAGCAATTCAGTTCCATCACCCTGTCCCCACAGACAGCATCAGACCCCAGAAGACTGCCCCCTCCCCCAGCTCAGACTCCAGTGGGAACTTCAGGTTGTCACCTGTGCTGCTTCTGACCAGTCTAATCCAAGGAGGTCCCCATGACCCCCTCCTCAGGTTTGATTAACTTGCTAAAGTGGCTCAGAGGGCTCAGCAAAACATTTTACCCACTAGATAACCAGTTTATTGTAAGAGGATATAACTCAGGAACAACCAGAATGGAGAGATGCAGGGGGCAAGACATGGGGAAGGACATGGAACTTCCATATTCTCTCCAAATACCCTACTCTCCCCAAATCTCCCTGTGGTCATCTACTGGGGAGCTCCCTGAACCCTGCCTTTCTGGATTTTTCTGGAGGGTTCATTACATACGCAGGATTGATTAAATCATTGGCTACTGCCAATTGATTGATTCCCCAGAGGTCAAGGGAGATGGAACTGAAAATTCTAACCTTCTAATCACAGGACTGGCTCCATTGGCAACCATCTTCCATCCCCAGAAGCTTTCCAAAGTCACTC
This sequence comes from Bos grunniens, assembly GCF_055505025.1. Classification (NCBI taxonomy): domain Eukaryota; kingdom Metazoa; phylum Chordata; class Mammalia; order Artiodactyla; family Bovidae; genus Bos; species Bos grunniens. Next base: position 45,226,063 of record NC_141168.1, on the reverse strand, counting down.
CATTAACATAAAAAGAGACACCTATTGCTTTCTTCACTTAGGAAATCTCAAAGTTTCTAGTGCCAGAGATGGAGACAAAACCCAAATATATATATATATATATATATATATATATATATATATATGAAGAGGGCATGGCAGCCCACTCCAGTATACTTGCCTGGAGAATCCCATGGACCGAGAAGCCTGGCAGGCTATAGTCCATAGGGCCGCAAAGGGTCAGACATGACTGAAGTGACTTAGCATGCTTGTATATATATGTGCTGTGTGCTGTGCTCAGTCACTCAGTAGTGTCTGACTCTTTGGGACCCCATGGACGGTAGCCCACTAGGCTATCCATGGGGATTCTTCAGGCAAGAATACTAGAGTCGATTGTCATGCCCTCCTCCAGGGTATCTTCCCAGCCCAGGGATCAAACCCAGGTCTCTCTCATTGCAAGCTGATTCTTTACCATCTGAGCCACCAGGGGAGCCCAAGAATATTGGAGTGGGTAGCCTATCCCTTCTCCAAAGGATCTTCCTGACCCAGGAATCGAACTGGGGTCTCCTGCATGGCAGGTAGATTCTTTACCAGTTGACCTACTAGGGAAGCCCAGGCATATATATATATATATATATATATATATATATATATATATGATTATACATATATAATAATAAATATACATATATATATGTATAATATATAATCACAGTGTCACACAACTCCAGGGCCATGAGTGGAGAAGTCCTGGAGTGGATTGTCCACAAATCTCTGAGTTTCTCCATGTATTCAATTCCATTTTAGGGTAAATTGTTTCTCTCTTTTGTGCATGTTTCTCATACTGAACCAAATTCTGTAAAATATGATTGCTTGGCTCTGTGGAACTTGACATTTCTAGAAAATCATGTCACTCCCCAGTGAACCATCAAAAAAGATAAATCCTACTTTTTCTTACCGTACAGACATTTTTTTCATGTTTTCTGCCCTCTCTTCTCTTACTCAGAAAACAGATATTTCTTAAAAGCCACCACGCTGTGGTATTTTCCTAAACAAGTGCCTGTTATAAGATGGTAGAACTTTCTATCATGGGATAAAAACCTAGAATTGGCCATAGCGAGGGAAAATGTTTGACCTGTTTTGGGATCTGTTTTTTACAAGCTGTTTCTGTGGCTGGTGATACAGTCCATGGAGTCAGTTACAATCACTTCTTCCAGGGTGGGGGGAGCCTGCCAAGACAAGGCACCTTCCAGGGACAGCCAGGCTGCCTGGCTTTCTAAGCAGCTGTGAGGGGTGCCCAAGCGGACCACATCACGAGGGCTGCTCGGAGTCGGGGTTCACTGGGATCGGGTTAGGATGCTGTGTTCCTCCACCACCACCAGTGATGTAATAGAAGCCAGGGAGACTGCTGCTCAACAGAAGCTGACTTCTCACATTCCATGTTCCCGGGGGACTGCCGCTCTGTCCTGCCAGCTGCAGGTCAGCCGTGACGTGGCTTGATCCTCCTGGCCCCCGCCCGTGACTCTTCTGCATCCTCGGTCAGGGACAGGGCCTCCCTCTTTACTCGGATCTGGAACATCCTCTTCTCATAGCAGAGGGAAAAGAAGGCACCAAACATCAAGTTGAATGCTTCCGACAACATCAGCTTGAATCTGGTCCCCTACCGCACCTGCTCCCATCCCAGCATTCCTGGCAAATCCCAGGAGGAGAGCACCGCTGGGCCTGGAAGCACACGGCATCTAAGAGGCGAGACACTGACCCATGCGTTGCCGTGGGCCGTGGGTCACAGTTTCCTTGCACAAGCAGGGCCAACTAACTGGGACCAGGATACAGGCTCCCATGTGGTCTTTTAGGTGCTGATGGCAAAAACCCAACCTCAACCAGGCTGAAAAAGGAACACAAAGGAAGCCAGAGGTACAGAAAGAAAAGCAGAGGGTCACCGCACTCCAAAGTCGCTCTGCTTCTGCAGGTCTGACCAAGAGTTAATGACCCAGCCTCCACACTGGGTGTCTAAAGGCAGTCTCACCTTCACTGCACTGACTCTGTCCCCTCTCGAGCCGATGGCCACCAGCCCAGCCCGCATCTTCTCAGAATCAAGCTTGCTCCAAATCAGAATCGCTTTCCCCAGGAGCCCAAAGTCTTTTTGCTTCATGTTGAGTCAAATCAGGGTCACCCTTCCTGCATTCCCCCTGGGGTCAGAGGATTGTTCTGATTAGCCAGGTCTTAGGCCGCACTGTTAGAATCAGAGGGACAGGAAGAGGGGAGGATGAGTCCAGAACCCAAACTTTCTTCTTAGTCGCTGGAGTCTGTGACCACTTTGAGACCAGGCAGATCACTCCTGGTGGATTTTATGGCCAATATAAATAGTATATATTTGCACTGGTGACTAAAAGGCTCAGAGTCAATATTTTCCCTCCAATTTTATTTTGAATTGTGCAATCCTCATGGAGCGCGGTTCCATGTGACCACCGCTCATGTCCATCAGTCATCCCAGCCGTCCCTTCTGATGTCCTCCTGAGCACTGCCCAGTGCTCACCCACCATCTGGGACCCCATAAAGATACTGGTGCTTTGAAAATTAAGTCAGATGATTGTACACTGGAAATGCTTTTGTTTTCTTCCTTTGACCATAAGCAAAGGATATTTTCTTAAGTTAGTTTTGTCCCTTTTAAAAGAATAAAAGAAGTGTCCACGAGGTTATAGAGAATTCTTTATTTTAGACTTCTAAAGTCTCATGGGGAAATTGACAGGTCTTCCACAGTTTCTCTAGTCCTAATCTTGAATATTGTCGGTGGAGAACAGAGGTCTGAGGCCACTCGAATAACAAGATTTAATTGTGGAGGAAGAAAGGGAAAGGAAAATAAAAAACCATACACAACAGTGCTGTCAGTGTAACCAAGGTCTGTGAGTACCAACAGGAGTCTCAGACAGCCCCTGGTGGTTACCACCAGAGCTTCTGGAGCCCCTGAGGAAGGCAGGCAGGGGTTCCCCCGCCCTCGACGGCCATTCTCTGAGAGAAGCTGTTTGCTCGTCTTTATTTTCCCAACACCCGGTATGATCCCTGGTACAGAGTGGGTGTCGGGCAAATGTTGGAATCAATGTTACTAATCCAGCGCCTGTATCAGCCCAACCCCAACTCCACCTCTTTCCCTGTCTAGTGCTTGTCCGTCAAAGACCCCGATTATACTCCTTGTTTGTCATCTGTTTTCTCCAGAAGAGAGTAAACTCCTGAGGGTGGAGTTGGCTTTGCTTCTTACTGGTTTCCCTCCAGTTTGCACAAGGCTGGCTCACACTGGGTTTTCGTTAGTATCTGTTGACCAAATGGACAAAGTGAGAAATGTGTCCTCCCTCTGTAGATGTCCTCTCAGTGGGCATGGTGGCTTGTGTGTTCTTGAGGGGTAGCATTTACATTCATGGAGCACCCACTCTATGACCAACTGTGTGCTTTTTGACATCATCATGGTTATTGAATCCTCACACCAACCTGGTTTCCTCTAACCCATTCGTTTCATTTAATCCACTTCTGTTCTTATGTGGCACTGAGCTAAGATGTCAGGGGTTAAGGGAAGCTCATTTCTTACTGGGGAAAGGAAGATCTTATTTTCTTGCTTGATGGCACTTATAAGAAAGATAGCAAGTATATTCTGTCACTAGGGAGGAGGTGATTAGTTCTAGTGCTCAGTCGCTTACTCGTGTAACTCTTTGTGACCCCAGGGACTGTAGCCCATGAGGCTCCTCTCTCCTTGGGCTTTTCCAGGCAAGAGTACTGGAGTGGGTTGCCATGCTCTCCTCCAGGGAATCTTCCCAATCCAGGGGTTGAACCTGGTCTCTTATATTTCCTGCATTGGCAGGTGGATTCTTTACCACTAGTGCCACCTGGGAAACCTTGGGGAAGAAGTACTTATGGAAGATCAAATGCTCTATTAATTATTTGTAATGATGGTCAGGAAGGGCCACCATGGATGTGAGAGGCAGACGGTTTTGTGCTAGCTGCCATCACAGACCACCACAGGCTGAGGGGCTTAAACAACAGACGTTGGTCTTCTCGTGGGTCACAGAGCTGGAAGTCTGAGACCAGGGTACTGAGAGGGTTGGTTTCTCCCGCAGCTTCTTTTCTTGCAGATGGCTGTCCTCTTGCTGAGTTCTCTTGAGACCTTTTCTCTCTGTGTGTTTGTGATAGGGACAGAGTAAAGGGACAACTTAGGAGATTAAATAATTATTCTCACTAGGGGTTCATAAATAGAGAAAAAGTATGGAGACTCCTGTAGATTAATGATCTATCAAGAAAGCAGGCTTGCTTAAAAACAAACCATGCAGACTTGCTTGGCAATGAAACCATGCAAAGGAAGCATGAGACGTGCCCCAGAGCATAAACAATGGTGGAATGAGGCCTACATCCTGTTCACTGAAGTCAACAAATGAATGATCCTTGAGAAGGGGCTTTTTCTGCTTGTACTAAGAGCAGAAATATAGGGAAAGGTGACATTTTACTGAAACCTGAGATGGTTTACCATATTTTAGTATATGTTATCGCCTTTTTGCTCATTTCCATAGCTTCATGACAGTCCTGGTTTGACCACGTAGGGACAAGAAAACTCCACTGCATGAGGCAGAGGAAGAGCTGATGACAAAAACTTGACATCAAATATGAGGAAGAAGGTGGTCTTCTTCCCCTCCCTAATTTTATTTGATTATAAAAATGTAGCCCACCCAGCTTTCGGGGGATGGCACTCCCTTACCTGCTAACTTGTATCTCTCACAAATGTCCTGTATTAATAAACTCTTTCCTTACCCATCTCTCTGCCTTTTGCTGAATTCTCTCTGCACCAAGACAGAAGAATTTGTGCTCTGCTAAGACCCAAAATGCATTCTGTGGTTTCATTTTTCTGCGCTCTCTCTTTTTATAAGGACACCAGTCCTATTGTGTAATGACCTCATTGTACCCTAATTACTTTCTTAAAGTCTTCTATCCAAATATAGTTACATTGAAATTTAGGGTTTGCCTATGAATTTTGGAGGAGACACAATTCTACCCATAATGATTATCCAGCAGTGGGGAGACTGCCAGAAGGCAGGGCCGTAGAGCTCCATGGGCCCTCGGGGAGGTGACCAAAGGGAAGACCAAGGGAGGGGAGATTATTTCAATAGAACAGGCATGGCTGTTAAAACACAAAAGTCAAGGTTGCAGGGCAGTGGCTGAGATGGGATGAAACTGGAGAAATAGGAGGGCCTGGAATCTCACCTGTGGAGTGTGGGGACTCTCCAGAGTCCTGAAGAAGAGACTTGGTAAGATTGATGGTTGAAGAAAGTCAGTCTGATGACCACTGAGGTTTCTCTGGTGCCTAGCCACCAATGTGCTTCTGCCAAGAAGCACCCCAGAGGGAGCCCAGAGCCAGCTCTGGGGTCTTCTTGTGGCATGAGGGTGCTATCTCCTCATCAGTTGTCAGTGGGGAGCACAGGCCTTGGTTCCCTAGTGGCCTTTCAAAGACGTTGCAAAACACTGTGAGGGCTTGTGGGAACCCAAGCCTCTCCTACCTTCCCTTTTTTGTAAACAAAGAAACTGCCAAAATGGAAATGCTTTCCCCCTTGTCCTTCCTTCAAAGGCCGATAACGTGAACTATTCATCATTTTTATTTCAAAAAGATCAACACTCCTTTTCCCATTGGCCCATGCACTTTTGTCCCCATCAACAACTGGATCTGGCATCTACTGATGTTTATTTCAACTTCATAATTAAAGAAGAATGTTAAGTGTGTAACTCAACTCTATTCCAAGTGCTAGAACGATCTGGAACAATGTAACCCCTTGAGAAAAGTTTAGGAAAGGAAGAAAAAACCACATTTACAAATAACACATTTGGAAATAACAGATCATCTCAGTTTGGGACACTTGCAACTTGCCTAGACTTTTTAAAAATCGCTGATCTGAAAATCAGCTGAAAGAGGTCAATTGTAATAGCAATTTCAGAATAACCATTAGAAACCAAACAAAGGAAAACATCTGGAGATGATGAATAAGAGGATATAAGAATCTGCATGAGGATCATTTTATAGAAGTGACTGATGAGTAAATACAAAAATTCAGTCACAAACTATCCTGTTTACTCATTTGTGCCAAATTACAGAATTTTAAAACAGAATATTACAGAATATTAAGAATTTTAATAACTCTCTGAAGTTATTTCTCCACTGATCTCCAGTAGCATATTGGGCACCTACTGACCTGGGGAGTTCATCTTTCAGTGTCCTATCTTTTTGCTTTTTCATACTGTTCATGGGGTTCTCAAGGCAAGAATACTGAAGTGGTTTGCCATTTCCTTCTCCAGTGGACCACATCTTGTCAGAACTCTCCACTATGACCCATCTGTCTTGGGTGGCCCTACAAGGTATGGTTCATAGTTTCCTTGAGTTAGACAAGGCTGTGGTCCATGTGATAAGTGTGGTTAGTTTTCTGTGATTGTGGTTTTCAGTCTGTCTGCCCTCTGATGGAGAAGGATAAGAGGCTTATGGAAGCTTCCAGATAGGAGAGACTGACTGAGGGGGAAACTAGGTCTTGTTCTGATGGGCGGGGCTATGCTCAGTAAATCTTTAATCCAATTTCCTGTTGATGGGTGGGGCTGTGTCCCTTCCCTGCTATTTACCTGAGACCAAAATGGCCGAGAAGGCGATGGCACCCCACTCCAGTACTCTTGCCTGGAAAATCCCATGGGTGGAGGAGCCTGGTAGGCTGCAGTCCATGGGGTCGCTAAGAGTCAACTGAGCGACTTCACTTTCACTTTTCACTTTAATGCATTGGAGAAGGAAATGGCGACCCACTCCAGTATTCTTGCCTGGAGAATCCCAGGGACTGGGGAGCCTGTTGGGCTGCCATCTATGGGGTCCCACAGAGTCGGACATGACTGAAGCAACTTAGCAGCAGCAGCAAACTATGGTGGAGGTAAAGAAAGAAAGCTTCACCTTTCTATGAAGAAAGCTGAGCACCGAAGAATTGGTGCTTTTGAACTGTGGTGTTGGAGAAGACTCTTGAGAATCCCTTGGACTACAAGGAGATCCAACCAGTCCATCCTAAAGGAAATTAGTCCTGAATATTCATTGGAAGGACTGATGTTGAAACTGAAACTCCAATACTTTGGCTACCTGATGCGAAGAGCTGACTCATTTGAAAAGACCCTGATGTTGGGAAAGATTGAAGGCAGGAGGAGAAGGGGATGACAGAGGATGAGATGGTTGGATGGTATCACTGACTCAATGGACATGAGTTTGAGTAAACTCCAGGAGTTGGTGATGGACAGGGAGGCCTGGCATGCTGCAGTCCATGGGGTTGCAGAGTCAGACATGACTGAGGGACTGAACTGAACTGAACTGACTTGAGAAAGGGGATGCTTTTGGCCTGGTGCTGCTCCTCCCTGTAGGCTTGCTCAGAAGTGGAGTTCAGTCCAAGGCAGGGACTATCTGGAGTTCAGTCCAAGGTAGGGACCCACTGCTCTGCCCCTGGGGCTATCTGTTGTGATGGGGAATGTCTAAATGAGATTACAGGTGTGATGCATATTTCCTGTAGTTGTTCCTCTTAATGCATTTCTCTAGGTACATACTGTTTTAGAATATTAGCTTTTCTCGGAGAGGTGAGGAATGGCAATTCAACTCTTTACAGCATCATCAAAACACCAGAACATGTTTTTATCAAAGGGGATACACATTTTCTGATGGAAGTAAAATAAAAGTGTTTAAGTGTTAGTCATTCAGTTGTGTTCGACTCTTTGCAACCCCATGGGGTGTAGCCCACCTGGCTCCTCTGTCCATGGAATTATCTGGAATACTGGAGTGGGTTGCCATTCCCTTCTCCAGGGGCCCTTCCCCACCCAGAGATGAACTGTGTCTCCTTCATTGCAGGTGGATTCTTTATTCTCTGTAAAATGTAAATGGCTTGGCAAAGGTGAATGTCAATTGTATCCCACCTTAATGGGCTTCCCTTGTGGCTCAGATGGTAAAGAATCTGCCTGCAATGCAGGAGACCTGGGTTTGATCCCTGGGTTGGGAAGATCCCCTGGAGAAGGAAAAGGCTACTGTCCTCCAGTATTCTGGCCTGGAGAATTCCATGGACTGTACGGGTCTGGCCTAGAGAATTCAACAGACTATATAGTTCATGGGGTCACAAAGAGTCGGACACGACTGAGCAACTTTCACTTTTATGTAGAAAAGAGTGCTGGGAAGTTGGAGGCAATAACAGGAGGCTTTGGAAGGCTGCACAGCTTGAGCCCTGGAGAGGCTGGGGTGTGAGTTATTCTTGTGAAATGGCCAGGTTCTGGGACAGAGAAAGCTGGAGCTGGCTGGGAGGGAGGTCCTGCAGGAAAAGTGTCCTGGGAGTAGCTCCTGGCAGCACCTTGCTGAAGTTCAGCTGGCGTTGTCTATGATGCTCTAGGGTAGTTCTCTTCCACGAGGCCACTCCGTTCAGGAAACTCATGTCCCAGATCACAGTCTCATGCTGGTGGCTATTGTAGAACTAAAGGGTGTGAGTTGACAGGAGCAGAGCAGAGGATATCAGGGGCAGGGTGTGACCCCAGGTCTGAAGGTGGGTGGTGGGGAAGGGGCAGACGGAGTTTCCCAATGAAGACGGGATACAGGACATTGAGTCATTTGCACTTCAGTGCTCAAGGAGTGAGACCCTACAGGGATGGTGGTGGTGTTTTAGTCTCTAAGTCATGTTTGACTCTCTGACTCCATGGACTGTAGCCCACCAGGATCCTCTGTCCGTGGGATTTCCCAAGCAAGAGTACTAGAGTGGGTTGCCATTTCCTTCTCTGGGGATTTGGAGAAATACAGTTAACTGATGCCTGCGGGATTATAAATAAGAAATAAAAACTGAAATCTCATCTACTGTGTACATAATTCAGATTTAGGAAGGATCAGCTTCACTGCTACCCAGGAAAAAATGTTTTTTTGGAGGGGCATGCAACCCTTGTAATAAAATCTGATGGCCTTAGAGCCAAAGCAAAAAAAAAAAAAAAAACACACACACAAAAAAAATGAAAACAGTGCAGAATACATAAACCTGTCTGCAACACACTCCACAGCAACTCAGGCAGGAGGGCCGGCTGGCTCCGTACTGCACTCTCCCTTCACTGGGCCCATGGCTTTGCTTTCTTGCAACATCTTTTTTCTCTGAGGCCACTCTACACAGCAATTTTGGGTTCTTACCTAAGACTTTGACCAAGGTAATCCCAGAATCACCTGAGACCTAGCAAATTCTTTAAATCCTACTATACACACACACATGCCCACACACACCCCCCACACACGTATACCTGTGTGTGCCCGTTTATGTGTGGGTAGACAATGCTTTCATTCCTAAATTTAAAACATTTTTCTCTTGTATATTTAAAAGCTTTGGGCTTAGGACCTCAGAGGAATGATCAGAGCAGTCAGCATGGACAGTGTCCAGTTTAAGACTGTCCCATCGGGCCTCTGTTTCGACACCATGCTCTGAGCACAGATTAATTGGACCCTGGACTGTTGCAGTGAAACTGGAAAAAGAGGAATGAGTTTTTCTTTCAGGAATGAGCTTTTCTTTATTTTCTTTCACTTTCCTGAGAACAAAGAAAATAAAAAGAACAGTGAACAGGCCTGATCACTCCTTGTTTTTACTTCAACTCTTCCTAATCTGTAGTCTGTAACTTAAGTTTATAGTCCTCAAAACTAACCTGACACTGTGTAAGTTACATCCACACCTATCCTTTAAAGTGTGAAAGTGAAAGTGTTGGTCATCCAGTTGTGTCTGACTCTTTGCAACCCCATGGACTATAGCCTGCCAAGCTCCTTTGTCCATGGGATTTCCCAGGCAAGAATATGGAGTGGGTTGCCATGCTCTTCTCCATGGGATCGTCCAAACTCTGGGGTCAAACCCAGGTCTCCTGCGTTGCAAGTAGATTCTTTACTGTCTGAGCCACCAGAGATTACCCTTTAACTCTGTTAATTACGTCCTGTCCTTCACCAATCTCTTCAGACCACTCCTTGTAGCTTTTTGCATCTCAGAAATAAGGCCGCAGTGTAATAAACCAGAGATGAATGGACCCAATTACTGGGCTACCTGATGCCAGCAATGACTGTTTGGAAACAATGCAAGAAGAAGAATATTCAAGATTCTTATTACTTTGCTCCTTATCATCTCCTCTTCCCCACTGAGAGCCCTATCTATAAAGTCTCTCAGTTCCCCTTGCAGGGCAGCACACAGTTCTTGAGGCAGTAGTCTGCTGTGTTCTCCCCTTGGCTCAGCTCAGTTCAGTTCAGTTGCTCAGTCGTGTCCAACTCTTTGCGACCCCTTGGACTGCAGTATGTCAGGCTTCCCTGTCCATCACCAGTTCCTGGAGCTTGCTCAAACTCATGTCTATCGAGTCAGTGATGCCATCCAACAATCTCATCCTCTGTCATCCCCTTCTCCTCCTACCTTCAGTCTTTCCCATCATCAGGGTCTTTTCCAATGAGTCAGTTCTTCACATCAGGTGGCCAAAGTATTGGAGCTTCAGCATCAGTCCTTCCAATGAATATTTAGGACTGATTTCTTTTAGGATTGACTTGTTTGATCTCCTTGCAGTCCAAGGAACTCTCAAGAGTTTTCTCCAACATTACAGTTCCAAAGAATCAATTCTTCAGCGCTCAACTTTCTTTATGGGCCAACTGTCACATCCATACATGACTACTGGAAAAACCATAGCTTTGACTAGACTGACCTTTGTTGGCAAAGTAATGTCTCTGCTTTTTAATATGCTGTCTAGGTTGGTCATGTACTATTTAGAAGTGTGTAATTTAGTTGCTATGTATTTGGGAAATTTTTCCAGACTTCTTTTTGTTTTTGATTTCTAGTGAGAAATTACTATCAGTAAAGAAGGATGGGTCCAGCCCCAGCAGGATCCAGGGGTACCCTCAGGATGACGGCCTAGGTGATAAAGATAGCAAAGCAGAGAGCAGGGCTTGATCTTCCTTGGTTTACACAGATAGCCAATAAAGCTCCTGTGTTCCAAGGAGTCATCCTGAAAGAAGAACAGAGAGAGAAAAGGAGGGAAAAGGAAAAAAAGAACGATACGGGGAGACCAAGCTTCGGTGAGCAAGGCCCATAACTTTATTTTCAAAAGGAACTTTTATACCTTGACTTGTACATAGAGGGAAATGAAAGATGCAGTCATACAGAGTCAGCCCAAACATTACATCTGTTTTGTCTTTATCAAAACCAGGATTTTTTCTGCATACCTTTCCCATAAACAATGTTGTGTACATTATCTTCTGGACTTGGAGGCCTGTGGACATTTTATGACCCTTTTTTGATAAAGGCTGCTCAACCAGAAAACTTATTTTCCCTTAAAGTGTTTCTTCTTTATTTCTCCCAGCCTCAGAAAGTACTAAACAGAGTTACATTCTCAGGGAGCAAAGGTGCAGTGGGTCACAACAAAGAAAGAACCAATTAGCTCAAAGGTCTGATGTGGTGAATTCCAAGGCTGCTACTTGTTTTTCTTACATTCCAACTATGTTAACCAATGCACTCCCAGGTACACAATGGATAAGGGATATGGGCACTTGGCAGCAAGCATTTGCCCAATGATGAAGCCCTTTACCAGTACTATCTATTCTAATAATTTGTCATCCCTTAAAGGACTCTATGCTCATTAGGACTTTTAGAATATTTTGGCTTCCCGTCCCGTTCAAGGTTAGGGAGATGTGAACAATCATGTGTGTTAATTGCAAGCATATGGATAAACCTGTCAGGCAAGCTAGAATGCCAACAGAGGGGTTAAAATAGAAATATTCCTTTCATGCCCAGGAGACTTATTAACTAAAGCCCTAAGTTGATTTTTTCCAAAGAAAGGTGGTCGGGGATAGCCCCTTGTTAATGTCAGAAGAGTTGGTGAAAGGCATAATATAGTAAGACAGACAGATTCTAGTTTTGGGGTAGATGCTCGAGCAGATTCAGGGGTCCCTTGAGCCATGATCTGCCTTTGCCTGTGATGGCTCTCTCCGCAAGACCTTTGTCATGGGTGGGATCTCCCGTGGTGGCTCCCGGCAGGATGTTACAGTTGTCAGTGATTGCGGAGCTTCCCTGGTAGCTTAAAGAATCTGCCTACAATGTAGGAGACCTGGGTTCAATTCCTGGGTTAGGAAGATCCTTGGAGAAGGAAATGGCAACCTACTCCAGTGTTCTTGCCTGGAGAACCCCATGGACAGAGGAGCCTGGCAGGCTACAGTCCATGGGGGTCATAAGAGTCGGTCACAACTTAGTGACTACCACCACCAATTTAAGCTGGTGAGTCCTACAGGAATGCGGGAAGAAGGACACCTGCCATCTAACAGCCATCAGACTACAGCCACTCCCTACAGTAAGCCCTGAGGAAAGGAAGCTCAGGACCTGAAAATAAGATACTGGTCTCAGATAGGTGAGATGCATATGAAAGGAATGCTTTCAGTGAGCCCAGACTCTTGCCTCTTCCCATAAATAAACACCCACTAAATTCCTTTACTTGGGATATCTGGTTTTCTTTAATTAACAAACATCTTTTGATGTTCAGACTATCTGCCCCTTATTATTGCAAAACTACTATGTACGCTGGCTCCTCCCCTCACCTCCTCAGAGTTTTTCTCTCAGGGTTCCTTGAAATGTTGCCTCCCAGGCTTGGAGTCCTGAAATTCCCGCTGAATAAAAAACAACTCTCAACTTTTAGGTTGTAAATATTTTTAAAGTCGACATTAGGTTAATTCTGTCTTTGTTAGAAAACATAATATGTATGATTCAAATCTTTTACATTTGTTAGTGTTAATTTTATGAGACTGCATATACCTCATCTTGGTGCATGTGTCTTGTGCTTTAAAAGGCGTCTTCTGCTTTGTGGAATGAATTGTTTTATATATTTCAATTAAGTCAAGTTTTATTTTATAGTGTTTTTTAAAATTATTTTTTTTAATGATTTATTCCTAGTTGGAAGATAATTGCTTTACAATATTGTGTTGGTTTCTGCCATACATCAATGTGAATCAGCCATAGTTATAACATATGTCCCCTCCTTCTTGAACCTCCTTCCCACCTCCCACCTCACCCCACCCAGGTTGTCACAGTATTTTTAAATCTTTTATATCCTTGGTGAATTTCTGTTTCCTTTTTGTAGTGAGAACTAAGGCTAGAGTGTGGAAATTTCCAAGTATAATTGTGAATTTGTTTATTTCTCTTTTCACTGATATCAATTTTCACTCTTATGTACCTGGAGTATGTTTTTAGGTACATCTCTGTATTTAGGATTATTATATCTTCTTGGTGAATTCATTATTATCATTGAATTGGATCCATATTCATTTCTGGTCCTTTTCTTTGTTCTGAGTCTGCTTTTCCTGATATTAATATGGTTCATGCAGTGTTACATTTTTTAAACTAAACATTTAGTTTTCAAATAATTTTAGACCAATGGAAAAGTTGATTACTTGGCACTCACTAGTTTTACTACTAATATCCTTTTTTATTGCTCCAGAATCTAGTCCAAGATACCACATTGCCTTCGGTCATGCTCCTTCCCTGGTCTGCCCTGGTCTGTGACAGCATCTCAGTCTCTTCTTCTTTTCCAAGATCCTGATAGTTTGAGGAACCCTGGTTAGATGTTTTGTAGACTGTCCCTGAATTTTGAATTTGTCTGATATTTTTCTCATTGTTAATCTGGATCATGGATTCAGACCTTCTTGTGATTTGTGCTGTTTTTAACACTGCATTTGAAATGGGTTTCTGTGAAACTTGCTGTCCCTTAACTTATAAACTTGCTGTCCCTAATCCGGCTGCTTTGCCAGAATGAACTTCACCCCAGCTTCTCTCTGAGAAGACTGCTCCTCTTGTCTCAAGCTCAGCCCCAAAGCCTCCTTGATGAGGTTTTCTCTACTTCTCACTCCAGAAGGCTAGGGGTTTCCTGAAGAGTCTGGCATTTCAGAGTCTGACAAAATTCAGCCTATTTGTCATGTGTGTCTTTCTCTGTTAGACTTGTGAGTACCTCAAGGTTAAGAACTATGTCTTATTGATTTTTATGTTCTTCTCTGGCCTTCCAAAGACTGGCCAACTAGCACTTACTACTCAAAATGTGACCCATGGACCCTAAACATTGGCATCATCTAGAAGTTCATTTGGAAAAGGAAATGGCACCCCACTCCAGTATTCTTGCCTGGGGAATCCCATGGATGGGGGAGCCTGGCACGCTACAGTCCATGGGGTCACAAAGAGTTGGACATGACTGAGTGACTAACACACACACACACACACACATACACCCCCACAGAAGTTCACTGAATGAAAATCATTAGGCCCTACCCAGGCTGGCTGCCCTGGGGTGGTTGCTGTAGTTACTTGCCCAGGCAATTCACATGGAAACCACCCTTTGGGAACTGCTGATGCTATCAATGCTTCACTAACTTTGTGCTCAATGAGTTAATAAATAAGTGATGGCAGCTAGCTTTTCTTCTCCCAAGTAATGCAATTGGGTTTGAAAGGGACAAGATGAAGGGGCAAAATAGGTGATTAAATAGTTAATCCCACTAGGGGATTATAAGTAGCGAAATATGGGAAACTCTGGTAAGTTAATGATTACTCGAGAAAGCAGGTTTATTTAACCACACAACCAAGCAGGCTTGCTTAGCAACAGAACATGCAACAGAAGCATGGGACATGCCCCCAAACAGTAAAACAATGGCGGCATAAGACCCACATCCTGCCCAGTGACTCAGTAAGTTAATGACCCTCAAAACAGGCTCTGTGCACACAATAAACAATCATTGATGGGAAGATGACTTTTCAAAACGAAAAACCCTCATTGTACTGAGACCTGAAAATATTTTTCCAAAATGCTTTGACAGTCCTGGCCTAACCATATAGGGAGGGACAAGTAAACTTCCCTACCCTATCTGGGGGAGGAACTGATGATGGAGAAATGACGTCTACTCAAGAAAGACAAAGAAAGTCCTCCTGCACCCTGCTTTTACTTTGCTTATAAAACAAAAGCCCACTAAGTTCTTGGGGAGCAGCATTTCTCACCCACCTGCTTGTAAGCCTCATCAGCGTCCTGTTCTAATAAATCACTTCTTATCTACCACTTTGCTCTTGCTGAATTCTCCTCGGTGCTGACATAAAGGGCTATGGTACCGGAGATCTTTGGAGACTTCCTGAAATGACACCAGTCAGTTTCAGGTTGATCTCATCTATGCTCTCTCAGGTCGTCCAGCAGCCAAAGTCACACATTCACAGTGGGGCTAATAATAGATGTGCCATCTGAGCCAATGGGATGTTCTGAGTCTTCCCTTCTTCTCGTATCAAATAAAAGTTATATTCTTAGCTCCCTGGATTCTTATGAGTGTTAAATTAGATAACATGTATGAAGCACCTAGTACCATTTGCTTGGCACCTGGTGTGGACTAAACAATGTATTTGCTTTTGTTTCTTCAAGGCACCTGGTAGTCTTGTTTATTCCTAAGTGAGCAGATTCACTTCTGTTGTAATCAGTACATTCAGTTCTTGTTTTCAGGCCATTGACTCTTGGATATAGATATATCTGAAGGGATGATAGAGAGCCTTCCAGGGGAATTTTTGTTCACCACATTAGGACAGCAGTCCTATGAACATCTGACTGCCCCAGAACACATGTTCTACCTAGATAATCTGCCCATGGTAATCTCAGTTTTGAGTATATCAGAATAGGCTCGGAATTTGTACAGATTTCTCTCTTTCTCAAGAGTTGGCACTTGTTATTCTGGAAGAAAATACTAAAAATATAGCCTCCCTTAAAATTTCAACACCTCACATCACAATAATTTCTTGGTTTACAGAAAAATAAACTCCCCTAATTCCCTTGACACCTCTTACTTTGTTCTTTGGATTCTTGGATGAGTGGATGAACAGAGAACAAAGGTCAAATGATCATGCTGATCTTTTCTTGCCGCTTAGGGTCCCTTCTGCTACAACTGACTCTGACTTTATTGAGCAGATTGGGCAGAGTGAGAAGACAGAGTTTCAGTATTTAGCAGTTTGATCATCACTCATCGTAGAGTGTGACTTTAAGTAATCTCTCATTCTCTCAATGGCCTCCTCTCAGAATGTCATTGTTTTGCTATTTGGAGCTTTCTCAGGAAAGCAAATGTGTGCTTTGGCTTACCATTACGAATGTTATAGAGAAACAAAATCATAAATTTATAAAACATTGAAGCTGGATTGAAAGGCAAAGTGTTTTGTTCAAAGTTGCAAAGCTTGTTTGTGGATGAGTCAAGACCAGACCCTTTTTTTGTCTCTCAGTTCAGTTCAAATTCTTAGATATTTTATACATTAAAGTTAGAGCCATCAGAACAATCCTCTGCCCTCTCCCTTCACCCCATGCTACCTGTTGTAATAAGTAGCTGTGTGAGCAGTAACTGTGGGAGATTTTTCTGCTTCAATATTCCCAATGTAATATTGGGAAAGTTTTTCATATTATAATGAAAACACCAATGGAGCAGCATATGTGAAACTTAATCATAATTTAAAAGAATATATTTATTTGACTAAAGCTTTTGTAAGAGAAAATTCCTTTCCCTCATTGCAAGGCTCTATACCATCTTTCTAATTCAATTCTTTTCTCATCAACCTCATGATAACTCACAGCCCATAACAAAACATGGAGACATTATAGGAAGCTGCAAGTCTGCCCTTGTGACATTTGCTTTAAATTTAGGTGGTTGCCTTCAGAAACTATAAATATCTAAGCTATTTCTTAGGTCTTTCCCCATGTCAGGTTTAACAGATGAGCCAAATACAGAAATTACATAATCTATGGGTCATCTAGAAAAATTATTGCTTAATTTGTGTATTTATTCAACATGTTTACTGATTACTTAATGCCAGATTCTCTGCTAGGTGCTGAGGACAAAATGATGAGCAAAAGAAGACAAGACATCATTTCTGTTCCCATGGACTCTCTGAAATGAATGTTAGTGTCCCCTCAGCTTTCATATTTGTAACACTGAGGTCCTAATCTATGAGGAACTCATAGTGGAAAGTTGTTGCTGAATCATGAAAAGATGCTGGGATTCTTGGCCTCTGGAGGAGAAGAATTCAATCCAGGGCCAGAGACGAGGCTGATCGCTAAGATCTTTTGTGTAATAAAGTTTTATTAAAGTATAAAGGAGATAGAGAAAGCTTCTGACATAGGCATCAGAAGGGGGCAGAAAGAGTACCCCCTTGCTAGTGTTAGCAATGGAGTTATATACTCTCTAATTAGTTATTACAGTGAATCAAAAGAATGTCTGGAGGTTGTCCCTCACTAGACCTACTCCCATAATTTACATTTTAAGATAATAGGATTAGCCAGAAGGTTTTTTCCAGAGACTGTCCTCGAGCAGGATACATTATTGTTGTATAATCCTAAGGAATGTAGAGTGAAAAAAAAATTTTTGTCCTTTCTTCCTCCATGAGAATTCCAGATGCCTCTCTCCCTGGGGACCCCTAGACTTCTTATCAACCTGCCTAGGAAATGACTCTCTCAATAGGATTATGAGGACCTCATAGTGGATTATGAGGTCCAAATCCACTATGGCTGGATTTGGAGGTGGGCCTTTAAGGAAGTATTTAAGATTAAATAAAGTAATGAGGATGGTGCCCTGATCTGATATAATTAGTGTCCTCATAAGAAGAGACACCAAAGTGTGCTTTCTCTCTGTGTGTGTATGTGTCTTGTGAGGACATAGCTAGAAGGAGATTGTCTGCAAGCCATGAAAAGAGCAGTCATCAGACACTAGCCCTGCTGGCACCCTCATCTTCCAGCCTCCAGCACTGGGTGAAACAAATGTTTATAATTTAAGCCACCCGGTCTTTTGTAGTTTCTTATGACAATCCTGGCTGGCTAAGGCATGGGACCATATTCTAGCAAGGAGAATGAATGTCACTCTTGGAGTCACAATATGAGTTTCAAGTTATAACTGCAACAAGTAACTACAAAGGATGTCTCTGTGGAGAGATCAGGGAAGTGGCCCTGGGGAATTGAGACTGGGCTGAGCTCAGAAAGAAGAGGAGGTTTCCTTGCCCAAGGTGGTGGTATGGGGTGGTGCCCATGGAAAGACCCTCTTGGGCAAGTTCAGTGATGGGAAGGAGAGAAGTGTGTTCAAGGGCCTGGACAAGAGCAGTGCAGCCTGAATGCAGACAGTGACTGGGGGTCAGCCCCAGAGGATGCTGTAAGGTTGGCTTCATTCACGCAGTGCCATCTACTTCATGGATGTTTGTGTTTACTCAACAGAGATTTGAAACTGCTCAAGTGTTTAGAACAGTCACCTGATCAGATTTTAAAAAAACTTGTTCTATCTGCATAGTGCCTAGAAGGGTGTTCAGAGCCAATGTGGGAACTGGTGAGAAGGGTAAAGTTGAGGTTCAGCAGTGTCCTTATGGGTATCACAGCACATGGGTTGGGGGGGGTGTCCATCTGTCCTCAGAATGGCAGAGCAGAGCGGAGATTGGTGTGGCTGGAATCCCAGGACTCCTAGCCTCTGGCCCCAGGCAGCCCCATCTTTGGCTGCTCAGAAGGAGGGTAAGAGGCTGGTTTATGTGGTGTGCTCATTCATGGTCTCTGTAGGTCATGGGCAACATGAGGGCCCCTAGCACTAGCTGCTCCACTACATCAGGCTAAGCTTTGCAACTGCCAGTTGCAAACACACCCAGTGTTTCACTGCTGCCCAAGAAGCAGACGTGCAGCTTCCTGTGAGGTCTGGGAAAGCCTAGAAGGGATCCCATGGGAGTAGTTCAAGACAGCAACCTGCAATCTGTCTCCACCTGGAGCAGACACTTCTGTTCACAGCTGACACCGTTTTGCAGTAGTTTTCAGGCTGGCAGCAGAGTGTCTTCAAAGTTTGAGTTCTATCATTACATTGATAAAACTTGATGAGAAAGCACTTGATTGAATTAAAATAATCCACTTTAATACATTTTAGTTGGTGTTCTGAGTCTGTGCTGTATTTTCCATTATATTTTATGCATTAAAAATTAGAATGTGGAGAAATGTTGCTACATTTTGTGTATTAATCTTGTATCCAGAAACCTTGTTAAACTTGCTTACTTTTTTCAATAATTTATTGAGTAATTCTATGTAAATGGTTGTATCATATTCAGATACTGACAATTTTAGCTTAATTTTTTTGATAAGACAACTATTTTTATTTCAATCTTTTTTTTTCCTATTTTTCTCATTAAGTGGAAAAGGGTGATAAATGGACCCAAACAAAAGCCCCATGCTGAGGACTGAAGAGTTGCCCCATCGAATTTTAACCATTCAACTCATAAGATGGGGCCCAGAGGGAGGCAGAGAAATCCTCACAGGGAAGATAGTGATCATAGAGACCTTGAAGGTGAGTAGAAGCTCAATGGAGAAAGATAGGGTGGTGTCACATGCAGAGAAAATAATTGCAGGATAGTTTATCCATATTTTTATTACTTTCTATGTTTTCTCTCCTGCTGACTGTTGCTTCATATCCAATCCCTGATGGATATTTTTTGGGATATAAGCCTGTGATAAACTTTATTTGAGATTTTTCTATATGATCTATCAATAGAATACATATTTTTCAAAAAAGATTTTTGTATTTCATGTGTAGCATATAAAGATGCTTAAAACTCAATGTCTAATCTATCATTTCATTTCCACTTTATTTTAATGTTTTATATTAGCAAGTCCTTTGCCCAACAGAAATCTTTTATATTTTGATTTAATTCTTAACTCTGTTAGGAATTTATTTTGATAGGTATATGGGATAAGAACTTATTATCTTTTTGGTTACAAACTGCAAGTCATTTTCCTAACGTAAAATAGCCCATATCCCATTTTTTTTTCTAATGGATCCTTTAACATATACTAAATTCTTATATACATTAAAGTCTACTCTGCTCATTATTTTATTCTATTAAAATCTGCTAGAGCAAGGGAAGGGTCTTTAAGTCTGAAGAGCCAGCATGAAACCTGGAGCATAGGAGGTACATAAGACGTATTCATTGAATAATGTGTTAATGTGCTTGTTCTTGATGACAAGACTTCACAAAGAAGGCTCAAATAATGGAGCCTGTTCTGTGATTCTAAGATAGTAAGTCCATGGATATGTTCTCCTTTGCTCCAGTCCTACAGAAATGACCCATCATGAACAGAAGCAGATTTACTTTCTCATTCCTGGACCATCTGTCTTTCCTAAAGTGGTTCATAGAAGGTGAAGGCTGGGAGATCTCAGCTGAGCTCCTGGCTTATGCTGGAGGGAGAGCTAGACTTAGAGAAGCAATGCTTTTCCAGAGTACAGTTAGCTCTGACACTCACCGTAAAAATCATTTACTAAATGTTAGAAGGGGCTGAACCTAATTAGGGACAGCAGGAAGAAATCACATCACTGCCTTGTGAGCTGCAAAGCCTTGCAGCTTCCAGCAATCATGGCATCGTCACAATGTCTGCCATAAATATTATTCTTGGAATCTAAACGGAGGTTCCTAGAAATCAGTGGTTTGGGGCAGGCTTCCGTTTTGCTGCAAATAACCATGATGTGTTACAGCTGCCTGTGGTCAAGTTGCCTCATGGATGTCAGGGTTGAGGGGCAGGGGTGGAGATGAGTGGCCCAGAGTGCCACACTGGGACTCTGCACTGTCATGTAAGGAGCTGAGGGGCTGCGGACCAAGAATGGTGGCTCATGCAGTGTAAGCCCCTAGAGCCAAGGCTGGCCTTGATGGCTACGTGCTGTAACTGGGTCAGGCATGGTAGTTAAGCAGGCTGGGATATTGGCAACCCTGGTGGAACAGGGAATAGGAGTGGGAAGAAGCAGGGAGACTGACCTAGTTAGAGAGAAAGCCCCTGGGAGAAGCAAGCCCATAACCTGGAAGCACATGGCCATTTTCCTCTCTCTCTCTCTCAAACTTTAATTTATTGTGGTAAGAACTCAACCTGAGATTTTCCCCTTTAACAAACATTTGTGTGAGTAGTATGGTCCAGTAGACTATAGGCATGATGCTCTGCAGCCAATATGTAGTTATCTTACTTGACTGAAACTTTATCCCTAATGACTAATAGCTCCCCATCTCCCCCTTGTTCCTGGCAGTAACTACCCTCCTCTTCCAACCTATGACTTTGACTATTTTAGCTTCCTCAGAGCAGTGAATCATGCAGTATTTGTCTTTCTGTAGCTGGTTTATTTCTCTTAGTGTCATGTCCTCCAGGTTCATATGTGTGTCCGTGGTTGTATATGGCAGAATTAGCTTCTTTTGGAAGGTTGAGTGGTATTCCACTAGTAACACAGCAGAGAGGGAGGGAAGGACGCTCCTCCTGGGCAGCTGTTACCAGATCTGGAAGGCCATGTTATCTGGACCATGTCATATCTACCACTCCAGTTCCTGATCACGACTGCCTTGCAACTTCCCTCCCCACGTTTACAAAATATTTGATCTGAGCAAGTAGTTACTTTTCTTTGCCACATGTACCTCAATGTTACATGTGTACTGTAAGAATAAAATGTTTGATCTGAGGTGTTTGAATCATGACTAACACAGGGGTTAGGAAAAGTACTGCAAGCTATGTCGCTTCAGTCATGTCTGACTCTTTGCCACCCTATGGAGTGTAGCCTGCTAGGCTTCTCTGTCTGTGGGATTCTCCAGGTAAGAAAACTGGAGTGGGTTGCCATGCCCTCTTCCAGGAGATCTTCCTGATCCAGGGATCGAACCTGCGTCTCTTACATCTCCTTCATTGGCAGGAAATGTTCTTTGGGTTCTTTACCACTAGCACCACCTGGGAAGCCTCAGGACAAGTACTGAAAACCAGTGAAATCACAGGGTTTCTGGGGAACCATGGGGTGGGAAGTGGGAGAGGAGAGGGAAGACAAAAATGGAAGACATTGCCCACTTGTCCAGAAATAAGGAACTTCTGAAGATAAGCACTAATACAGAATTTCTGAAATAGCAACATTATTTTTGATGTCTGTAGAAAAGGCTGGAGAGAATTAATTTCCACAACTAAGCAAAACTGTCTTGGGACCACAGGCTAGATGTGACATTCTCAGTTACTGCCTATGTTAACCTGGTGCTGGCCTTCAAACTGCTGTCAGTTTCAGTTGCATATGTTCAAATGCTTCCTGATGCAAACTTATTCTGTTCATTTGGGAAATGTGACCCTGTCCTTTTTGTCTTATTTTCATTTATGTTCAACTAGTGAGAAACTCAAGATGGTGGCATAGAAGGATGTGCGCTCATCTTCTCCTGAGAGAACTCTAAATTTACAACTCACTTCTGAACAACCATCGACAGGAGAATGTTGGATCCTACCAGAAAAAGACCCTATGTCCAAGGGCAAAGGAGAAGCCCCAGCAAGACAATAGGAGGGGCAAAATTGCATTTAGAATCAAACCCCATACTCACCAGAGACACTTGGAGGGCTCAAACGAAACCTTGTGTGCCCCAGGAGACTCCACAGAGACTGAGCCAGACCTGTCTTTGAGTGTTTGAATGTCTCCTGTGGAGATATGGGTCAGCAGTGGCCTGCCGCAAGGGCAGGGGCTCTGGGTGCAGCAGACCTAGGTATGGCATAAGCCCTCTTGGAGGAGGTCGCCATTAACCCCACCAAAGAGCCACTAGAACTTACACAGGACTGGGAAAACAGACTCTTGGACGGCACAAACAAAACCTTGTTCGCACCAGGATCCAGGAGAGAGGAGCAGTGACTCCACAAGAGACTGACCCAGACTTGTCTGTGAGTGTCCAGGAGTCTCTGGCAGAGGCATGGGTCGGCGGTGGCCTGCTTCAGGGTAGGGGGCACTGAGTGCAGCAGTGCATGCACAGGACCTTTTGAAGGAGGTCACCATTATCTTCATTACCTCCATCATAGTTTGGCCTCAGATCAAATAACAGGGAAGGAACACAGTCCATGAACAGAGAATTGGATTAAACATTTACTGAGCATGGCCCCACCCATCAGAAAACGACCCAGTTTCCCCCTCACTCTCTCCCATCAGGAAGCTTCCAAAAGTCTTTATCGTTCTCCATCAGAAGGCAGACAGAATGAAAACCACAATTACAGAAAACTAATCAAACTGATCACATGGACCACAGCCTTGTCTAACTCAGTGAAACTATGAGTCATGCCTTGTAGGGTCACCCAAGACGGACGGGTCATAGTGGAGAGTTCTGATAAGATGTGGTCCACTGGAGAAGGAAATGACAAAGCACTTCAGTATTCTTGCCTTGAGAACCCCATGAACAGTATGAAAAGGCAAAAAGATAGGACACTGAAAGATGAATTCCCCAGGTCAGTAGGTATCCAATATGCTACTGGAGATCAGTGGAGAAATAACTCCAGAAAGACTGAAGAAATAGAGCCAAAGCAAAAACAACATCCAGCTGTGGATGTGACTGGTGATGGAAGTAAAGTCCGAAGCTGCAAAGAACAATATTGCATAGGAACCTGGATTGTTATGTCCATGAATCAAGGCAAATTGGAAGTGGTCAAAGAGGAGATGACAAGAATGAACATTGACATTGTAGGAATCGGTGAACTAAAATGCACAGGAATGAGTGAATTTAACTCAGATGACCATTATATCTACTACTGTGGGAATCCCTTAGAAGAAATGGAGTAGCCATCATAGTCAACAAAAGAGTTTGAAAGGTAGTACTTGGATGCAGTCTCAGAAATGACAGGATGATCTCTGTTCATTTCCAAGACAAACCATTCAATATCATGGTAATCCAAGTCTATGCCCCAACCAGTAATGCTGAAGAAGCTGAAGTAGAACGGTTCTGTGAAGACTTACAAGACCTTTTAGAACTAACACCCCAAAAAAGATGTCCTTTTCATTACAGGGGACTGGAATGCAAAAATAGGAAGCCAAGAAACACCTGGAGTAATAGGCAAATTTGGCCTTGGAGTACAGAATGAAGCCAGATAAAGGCTAATAGAGTTTTGCCAAGAGAATGCACTGGTCATAGCAAACACCCTTTTCCAACAACACAGGAGAAAACTCTACACATGGACATCACTAGATGGTCAATACTGAAATCAGGTTGATTATATTCTTTGCAGCCAAAGATGGAGAAGCTCTATGCAGTCAGCAAAAACAAGACCGAGAGCTGACTGTAGCTTAGATCATGAACTCCTTATTGCCAAATTCAGACTGAAATTGAAGAAAGTAGGGAAAACCACTAGACCATTCAGGTATGACCTAAACCAAATCCCTTATGATTTACAGTGAAAGTGACAAATAGATTCAAGGGATTAGATCTAATAGACAGAGTGCCTGAAGAACTACGGATGGAGGTTTGTGACATTGTACAGGAGACAGGGATCAAGACCATCCCCAAGAAAAAGAAATGCAAAAAGGCAAAGTGATTGTCTGAGGAGGCCTTACAAATAGCTGAGAAAAGAAGAGAAGGGAAAAGCAAAGGAGAAAAGGAAAGATATACCCATTTGAACACAAAGTTCCAAAGCATAGCAAGGAGAGATAAGAAAGCCTTCCTTATTGATCAATGCAAAGAAACAGAGGAAAACAATAGAATGGGAAAGACTAGTGATCTCTTCAAGAAAATTATAGATACCAAGGGAACATTTCATGCAAAGATGGGCACAATAAAGGAAGGAAATTGTATGGACCTAACAGAAGCAGAAGATATTAAGAAAAAGTGGCAAGAATACACAGAAGAACTATAAAAAAGTGATCTTCATGACCCAGATAATCATGATGGTGTGATCACTCACCTAGAGCCAGACATCCTGGAATGCAAAGTCAAGTGGGCCTTAGGAAGCATCACTATGAACAAAGCTAGTGGAGGTAATGGAATTCCAGTGGAGCTATTTCAAATCCTAAAAGATGATGCTGTGAAAGTGCTGCACTCAATATGCCAGCAAATTTGGAAAACTCAACAGTGGCCACAGGACTGGAAAAGATTAGCTTGCATCCAATCCCAAAGAAAGGCAATGCCAAAGTATGTTCAAACTACCACACAGTTGCACTCATCTCACACACTAGCAAAGTAATGCTCAAAATTCTCCAAGCCAAGCTTCAACAGTACATGAACCATGAACTTCCAGATGTTCAAGCTGGATTTAGAAAAGGCAGAGGAACCAGAGATCAAATTGCCAACATCTGTTGGATCACTGAAAAAGCAAGAGAGTTCCAGAAAAACATCTACTTCTGGTTTACTGATTATACCAAAGTTTTTGGCTGTATGGATCACAACAAACTGGAAAATTCTTAAAGAGATGGGAATACCAGACCACCTTACGTGCCTCCTGAGAAATCTGTATGGAGGTCAGGAAGCAACAGTTAGAACCAGACGTAGAACAACAGACTGGTTCCAAATTGGGAAAAGAGTACGTCAAGTCTGTATATTGTCACCCTGCTTATATAACTTATATGCAGAGTACATCATGCGAAATGCCGGGCTGGATGAAACACAAGCTGTAATCAAGATTTCCAGGAGAAATATCAATAACCTCAGATATGCAGATGATACCACCCTATGGCAGAAAGTGAAGAACTAAAGAGCCTCTTGATGAAAGTGAAAGAGGAGAGTGAAAATGTTTGCTTAAAACTCAACATTCAGAAAACAAAGATCAGGCACCTGGTCCCATCACTTCATGGCAAATAACTGGAACAGTGTCAGACTTTTATTTTTTTTTGGCTCCAAAATCACTGCAGATGGTGACTGCAGCCATGAAATTAAAAAACCCTTGGTACTTGAAAGAAAAGCTATGACCAACCTAGACAGCATATTAAAAAGCAGAGACATTGCTTTGCCAGCAAAGGTCCATCTAGTCAAAGCTTTGGTTTTTCCAGTAATCACATATGGATATGAGAGTTGGATTATAAAGAAAGCTGAGTGCAGAAGAATTGATGCTTTTGAACTGTGGTGTTGGAGAAGATTCTTGAGAGTCCCTTGGACAGCAAGGAGATACAACCAGTCCATCCTAAAGGCAATCAGTCCAGAATATTCATTGGGAGGACTGATGCTGAAGCTGAAACCCCAATATTTTGGCCACCTAATGAGAAGAACTGACTCATTGGAAAAGACCCTGATTCCAGGAAAGATTGAAGGCGGGAGGAGAAGGGGACAACAGAGGATGAGATGGTTGGATGGCATCACTGACTTGATGGACATGAGTTTGAGCAAGCTCCAGGTGTTGGTGATGGACAAGGAAGCCTGGCATGCTGCAATCCATAAGGTCTCAAAGAGTTGGACATGACTGAGTGACGGAACTAAACTGAGTGAGAAACTCAACCTGAGTTTTACTTGAAAGTTACTTTTCATGTAATGATCACTCATTCCCAGGACAACTGAATACTATATGCTGTTTCTACAGGGTTTCTGGTTAGCGATCATTTTTTTCCCTGTAGATTCTTGGCCTGGAATTTTATAGTAAAAGACTGAAGAAAGCATGAAAGCAGAAACACTTTTAAGATAAGCACACTTTTGAGATAAGGAGAGGCAAGACCAGTTCTGCAGAGAAGGCCATGTGTGGAGCAGCAGAGGAAAGGGAGATGGAAAAGGAAGCAGAGCGCCTGCAGGACAGGTGGGCAGGGTCCAAGTGACCCCTCACAGAGGTCCCGGACTGAGTGTAGTGCCCACTCAGAGCAGTGCTCCAGACTCTCATGGACCTGCAATCAGCCTGAGCTGGCACAGAATGAACACCATGAGTTTGCATTTGGCAATTGTTATGGGCCAAATCTGGAGAAGGCAATGGCACCCCACTCCAGCACTCTTGCCTGGAAATTCCCATGGACGGAGGAGCCTGGTGGGCCACAGTCCATGGGGTCGCTAAGAGTCGGACAAGACTCAGTGACTTCACTTTCACTTTTCAGTTTCATGCATTGGAGAAGGAAATGGCAACCCACTCCAGTGTTCTTGCCTGGAGAATCCCAGGGATGGGGGAGCCTCGTGGGCTGCCGTCTATGGGGTCACACAGAGTTGGACACGACCGAAGCGACTTAACAGCAGAAGCAGCATGGGCCAAATCATGTTACCTCCAAATTTGTATGTTGAAGTCATAATCTCTAGGACCTCAGAATGTGACTGTGTTTGGGGACAGGGTCATTGAAGGGGTGATTAAGATGAAGTGGAGTCCTAACCCCATAGGACTGGTGTCCTTATAAGAAGAGGAGATCAGGGGACCTTCGTGGTGGTGTGGTGGTTAAAACGGCACTTTTCAATGCAGGGGGTGCAGGTTTGATCTCTGATCAGGGAGCTAAGATCCCTTGCCTCATGGTCAAAGGACCAAGGTGCAAAACAGAAACAATACTGTAACATAATCAATAAAGACTTTTTTTTTTTTTTAAAAGGGAGATCAAGATCCAGACATGCAGAGCAGGATGACCATGTGAGGATACGGGGAGAAGACAGCCATCTATCTGCCAAGAGAAGAGACCTCTTGAGGAACCAGTGTAGCCTACACCTTGATCTCGAACTTTTAGCCTCCAGGACTGTGAGAGAGCACGTTTCTCTGTGGTGTTTGTTATGGCCATGGTAGCCATATCTTATAAGGGATATAAGACTGCTAATAACCATTGAGAGAGGTCTACTGTTGTTGGGGCTGGGAAGTGACAAGATTAGGGGAATTAGGGAGATTCCTCACTTCATGGTTGCTGAGAAAGGTTTGAATTTGAGGAAGAAAGATCTCTTTCTGGGAAGTTTGTCTCACCTCCTCTCCCTTTTTACTGAATAGTACATTCTAGGCATGTATTTTATACCATTTGGCTCCCCATAAGGCCCCCTAGTATGGATCCTGACCCAGGTTGTGTTGAAAGCTCCAAGATGCTGCTTTTTCCCAGGCCCAGGTGCCTCTGCAGTTGGAGCAGAGTCTGTTCACAGCTCTGGAAGCTCTTCAGCCTGGGTCAGGGTTTGGGGGGCCCCTGTATCTGCCTAAGTTCTGGGTCATCCTGGCCACACTTTTACTTGCCCTCCTTGTTCACTGGAACTTGATAACATGGTACAGCTTTTGGCAAGTAGCTGGCCCCTCCCCCTACCTCTGTAATTGCCCTCAGATTCTCTGCTCTGTGGGGTTCTCTGCTACTTCTGCCTGCCCATCATCCTGGGCCATGGACTCAGATGGATGGGAGTTCAGGTGTCAGCTCCTTCTGGGGGTGGTGAGTGAAAGTTGCTCAGTCATGCCAGACTGTTTGTGACCCCATGGACTATAGCCCACCAGGCTCCTCTGTCCATGGAATTCTCCATCCAAGAATACTGGAGGGGATTGCCATTCCCTTCTCCATGGGATCTTCCTGACCCAGGGATCAAACCTGGGTCTCCTGCATTGCAGACAGATTCTTAACTGTCTGAGCCACCAGACCAAAGGACACCCTATCAGCAAACAGTGCAGTTTCATGGTCCAGGGATCTCTCTGCTTGGCCAGGACCTGAATATCCTGGAAAAGAGATACCCTTGCTGAAGTGGGGCCAAGTGGGTTGGGGGCCTCTGGGTGCAGGAAGATGGGAAGACCGAATGCCAGCTGGAGGGAAGAAGAGGCCTTTAAACTAGGGACCTTGAGTCTGCGGCTCAAGTTCTATCTGCATGCAAATCATCTGAGGAGTTTCTGAAAAAGGTTCTGGTGCAGGAATACCCATGTCGGCATCCTCCCCAAGCAGTCCTGAGGCAGGAGCTCCCCAAATCCCTTTTGAGAAACATTGCCCAAGCTAGTCCACTGTTGTGATTTCTTCATGGGCAGAGTCTTCACGACCACTCTTTGCTTATTTGCATGAGGATATCTATTTGTGACTTAAGGAGAATATGAAGTATAAAATACAGAGCAGGACTTCCCTGGTGGTCCAATGGTTGGGAATCCTTCTTGTGATGCAGGGCACATGGGTTTGATCCCTTGTCCAAGAGGATCTAACATGCCTCGGGGTGGCTGAACCCACGTGCCATAACTACTGAAGCCTGCATGCCTAGCACACATGCTCAGCAACAAGGGAAGGCACTACAATGAGAAGCCTGTGCTTTGCAACTAGAGAAAACCGGCGTGCAGCAACAAGGACCCAGTGTAGCCAAAAGTAAAATGAATAAATGAAGTAAATAAATAAAAACAAAATACAGAGCAGATTTAAGTTGAAAAATACAGATGAAGAAATGCAAGTTGTATCGGTGCCTGTGCCCTGACTCTTACCAGCCCCAGGGGTTTGTCAGCCTCCAGTCCCAATGCTCATGGGACAGAGACAGACGATAGACATGTGAAAATAGTGAAAAGAAATGCCAACAAGGCAATGAAAAGTGAAGAATCATTGAAGGAAACGTTTTAAAACTTGAGTGGGTAAAATGATAACTCTAAAACAAATGATGAAAAAGAGGAATAGTTAGCAAAAGTATAATAAGAATCAGCTAAATAACAAAAGCAAAGAAATATTACTAAAACTAGTGAAATGGAAAATTAGCCTAGAAGTCCATTATGAAAGAAAAAGTATTAGGAGACTGAGGGAAGGAAAAATACATGGGGCATGGTGGGGGCTAAAAAAGACCTAAATGAATACAAAATAATTACAAAGAAAAACAGATAAACATGAAAAGACTGCTTCTTTTACTCTCTTTTTGAGATAGGGGGAAAAATGGAGAAAAGTAAAATCAGCAAACTTGACAGTTACAAAGATGGATGGTAAAAGATGGATAAGAATGCAAAAGGAAAGCAAAAACAGCATAAATAAGAAACACGGAATTTGTGAAACATGGCAGAGTTACAAGGGTTAAAGAGTTTTTAAAACAGAATAAATACATCCTCAAAGATTAGTAAACAAAAACAAACACACTGAAAAAAAATATCCCAGAGTTGAAAGCCAGCAAGTGGAAGGTGTCCACAGCTTGTCCTTGAGCGGGGACAGCTGGCTGGGCCCGGCATGGGGCTGGAGCTGCCTAGATGGTCCTTGCCTCAGACTTCACCTGGCACCTGGGCCTCAGTGACACTCCAGGCAGTTCCTGCATTTGTCAGGGGGAAGCCACCTGGAGCAGAAAAACACTTTCAACTGTATTGCACTGTATAGGGATGGTGACAGTTTACATGTCACCTTGGCCAGGCCACAGTGCCCAATAATTTGCTCAGAATTCTGTCTAGATGTTGCTGGAAAGATATTTCTAGATGTGATTGATATTTCCAATCCATTGACATTAAAGTAAAGCAAATAACCCTTCATAAAGTGGGTGCGTGCGTGTGTGTGTGTGTGAGTCACTTCAGTTGTGTCAGACTGTGGTGGAGACCCTATGGACTGTAGCCCACTTGGCTCTTCTGTCCATGGGATTCTCCAGGCAAGAATACTGGAGTGGGTTGCCATGTCCTCCTCCTGGGCATCTTCCCGACCCAGGGATCAAACCCACGTATCTTACATCTCCTACATCTCCTGCATTGGCAGGCAAGTTCTTTACCACTAGCACCACCTGGGAAGCCCCCATAATGTGAGTAGGCCTCATCAATCAGTTTGAAGATCATCAGAGCAAAGTTTCCCAAAGAAGGAGTTCTACTTCAAGACTGTGAGAGAAAAACCCTGCTTCAGTTTCTCAGATTCATTGCTGCAACTTCAACTCTGAATTTGCAACCTAAGGCTTGCCCTGCAGATTTTAGACTTTCCAGACCCCACAGTCGTATGAACCAATTCCTTACAATCTCTCTTTCTTCTATTGGTTCTGTTTCTCTGGAGAACCAACTAATATAAGAATTATTGTCTGCATCTTATCTCTATAGTAGCTGAGACTCTCCACACATGAGAAGTGCTAAGGCCCCTTGTTTCTTGTAGGTGCAGACAGGCAGTGGGTCCCAGTGTCCCAGGCCCTGAGACTTTGTGTAGTGGGAACATCTGACTGTGGGCCCTGACTGAGGACTGGTTCAGCAGCTTTTTTCCTATCTGTGAGTTGAGAATGCTTGTAGGGCATTTGTGATGATTCCAGATACTATGCTGATGAATATGCTGGATACATCAAAGACACTTAGGAAAAGGTGCTGAGTCTTGTCATTGAGAGTTATTTCCTGGTGCAGAGTAATGAGATGAGATGGGCAGGAACTAAAGAAGCAGGGAGGGGCTTCCCTGGTGGTCCAGTGGTTAAGAATCCTCCCAGCAATGTAAGGGACACCGGTTTGATCCCTGGTCCAGGAAGATCCCACATGTTGTGAGGCAATGAAGCCCGTGTGCCACAACTATTGAGCCAGCATTCTAGAGCCCTTGAACCATAGCTACTGAACCCACAGGCTGCAACCACTGAAGTCTGCAAGCCTAGAGCTTGTGATCCAAAATAAGAAAAGCCACTGCAGTGAAAAGCCCTCATGCTGCAACCAAGAGTAGCCCCATTCGCTGCAACTAGAGGAAGCCCATGCAAAGCAATGAAGATCTAGTATAGCCAAAATTAATAAATAAATCTTAAAAAAAAAAAAAGCAGAATGCACAAACTCAACTCTTCTTCTCATGGTCCATCCATTTAGAAGCAGCCCTTGGTGGAAGTTAAAACTACTCCTCCACTCATTTGTTTTCTGGGGTATCAGATCCTTTAAGAATTGAAGAATTAAGAAAGATCCAATCAGAGGAGGCTTTGGTGGTTTTCAAATAAGAGGGCATAGCCAGACATTTGGCATGTGGACTCTCCTGGGCAGGAAAGGAAATGACAAAGTGGGTTCCACATTCCTGTCATCCACCTCCCAGTCCTGGGCTTTGTAGAGAATGCTTGTGGCATCTGTCACTGAGCAGAGGGACTCTGGGATGGTGGTGCTGCATCCCATTGGGTCTCCTCTCAACTGGGCAGGAGGAAAGGCTGACTTTGAACAAGGTCATGTGGCCTTTAAAGATACGTGATCAAGAGCAAAGAACCACACCCATTCAGAAGCATATGAGCTCTGGGCTTGATTTTTCAGCCACCCTGTGGGAATCTCAAGGGAGATGGAATGAATAACATGGGTGTTCTGGCCGATTTTCTTAAAGGGGAGCTCAGGGCTGGGTTTCTTTAGAACAACAGGGATGAGTCATGCACTGGGAGCCCTCCCAGCCTTGGTCATGAACGTGGAAGTCCACATTCTCCTCCAGTTCCTTCTCCTCCAGGCTCCCAGGAGTATTGACTGTTACTCTGAACTCCCACAGTGACCTGGAATCTATTGATGAATGCAAGTAAATCTGGCTTCCAAACATACTTGTTTTAGGGATCAGGTGACCAGCTGGGGTAGAATCCTAGGGGTTATTGGAAGATCCTTCCAAAATTTGGTATCAAGGTTGAGCAAAGCCAAGCTGAAGGCTTGGAGAGGCAGCCATGGAAGCTGGGGTGGACTCAGCAACTAAGAGAACTTCCGGGTGGCAGTTGAGTTGGGCACCAAGGGACAGAAACATCAGCTGGAGGAGGAAGAACACATCAGGAGAGTTCGTTGCTCACCTTAGAGACAGGTGAGTATATGGTACAGGGCCACATGGGCTGAATTAAAGGTAGAGGCTGTAGATGCATGGGAGCTGGATTCTGTGTGTTGAGATTGTGCAAAGCCAGCTGGAATCTGCACTCTGCACCCCATGGCCAGATCTTTTTTAGAATGTTTTAATTTTTTTTTAATTTAACAGTGTGACTACTAAATCAACATAATTACAGTTCAAAAATGCTTCTTTCCTTCCAAGTGAACAGTAAATGAAGGTCACTCTTTAACCCAAATAACTAAATTACAAAATATGTGAAAGGCAAGATTTGTTCTGAAACCAAAACCACAAATTAAAATTATGAGGCAAGAAGTGTTAGAGAAATGTTTGACATTGATATTCGTGTCAGCAGTTGACCAAGTCAAACAAAAGTTTAACTCCTCAGTGTTTGCTGTAGAGATTGCTAGTGCCCACTTACATACATCCCATTCTCCACTCCTTGCTGGGCACAGGAAGACGCTACCTCTCAGCTGCCCCGCTCCTGCTTCTCGCCCACAGGCTGCAAGCAGAATTACCAGGTGTTTCTTCCTACCTGTGGCAGTCGAGAGCTCTTGCTGGCTGTGTCACCTGTGGAAGTCCCTGCCGGGGTGACAGACCCACATTTTGGAAGCTGCTTGGAGTTCAGAGCCACTGCTTAGAAGGTGGCTGCTCAGATCCATGATCTGTAAAGCCATAGACATTTTTGGCTTCATTGTTATCAATTACAAATTAGCCTATCTTGACTAATCCAGTGTTTGTTGGAATGTCAGGGTTATGTGTAAGCAACTCTATAACCCCTTAACTGAAACTCTCTGTTTGCATGCCTTATTCTTCATCTCTTTATTGAATAAACTCACTACTTAGCAAGACACTCAGGATACTTTGTAGTTTCTTCCCAGCCTGCTTTTTCTTTTGTCACTCCCAACACAAATACATCCCAATTCCACTTGGCCACACATGCTCTACTTGCCAGGCTTTAAAAAAAAGTTTTTTTTAAATTAATAAATGTAAAATTTCCCATTATCAGTCACTTATTAAAAAACAAGCCCTTATTTGTAAATTACATAGCATGTCTTCTCTCTATAGTATTGTGCATCCCAACAATAAACATATCCAATGCTTCCAAAAATTCACTTACATTTAAATAATATTCTTAAAGAGAATAATTGATGTGAAATTTTAAAATAAAAATTCAGGTCAGCTGTAATATGGGATATTGTATTATGGAATATTTTTAAAAGCAGAACACATAGAGGTTAACAAGCCAGCAGTTTTCACCTGGCTTTAGTTTCTGCATTATTTTTACTACCTCTCTCACTTCCTATGAAAGCTGTTCTTGCTAGTCTTTGAATATTATCTCTGTAGGCTTTCTCCTGCACCTCTACATTCTTGCTCACGTTGAACCTTTGAATTTGTCAATACATGCTACGTTCTTTGCTGTGTTTACTGAAAGAATAGTCCCCTTCAAAGCCAAGTTCAAAGATTTCTCTTTTGAAGCCACATGGCTCTCAGGGACTGAGGGCTGATTCTTTTACACCCTCTGAGCTATTGAGTTACACTTCCATTCTGGGGTTAATCATGATCCATGGTGGTTGGCTAGTGGCCTCTGTCTTTTCAACTCTACTCTGAATTTTGCAAATAAAATAGGAATGCAGAGAAGTATAATCTCATGCTTGACCCATGAGATATTGAAAGATCATTAGGTTTAAAGTTTTTCTTTTCTTTTCTTCTTTGTAGAAATGTGATAGTCACAGTTGTTATAATTATTGTTAGACATCCTTCTGCCCCTTAAAGATCTCAAGTCAGTGTTCGGAGTTCAGGGTGAGTCAATCAAAACAGTGTTTAGCTATGAGACCTTGATGGCTTTATATGAACACGGTTTTAGCCCCTCAAAATGGGGTAAATGGGGCAAATAATGTTGTCATTGTAAAAATAAATGCTGTCCTATCTCTAACACAAGGTCTGGCAAGGCATAGATTTACTGAATGGTAATTGTGACTAGCATCTTTGATGAAGCACAAGCTGGAATCAAGATTGCTGGGAGAAATATCAACAACCTCAGATATGCAGATGACACCACGCTTATGGCAGAAAGTGAAGAAAAACTAAAGAACCTCTTGATGAAAGTGAAGGAGA
Source organism: Bos grunniens (assembly GCF_055505025.1). Taxonomy (NCBI): domain Eukaryota; kingdom Metazoa; phylum Chordata; class Mammalia; order Artiodactyla; family Bovidae; genus Bos; species Bos grunniens. The sequence continues at coordinate 45,191,580 of NC_141168.1, read as the reverse complement.
GTGAAAAAGTTGGCTTAAAACTCAACATTCAGAAAACTAAGATCGTGGCATCCGGTCCCATTACTTCATGGCAAATAGATCGGGAAACAGTGGAAACAGTGTCAGACTTTATTTTTGAGGGCTCCAAAATCACTGCAGATGGTGACTGCAGCCATGAAATTACAAGATGCTTACTCCTTGGAAGGAAAGTTATGACCAACCTAGACGACATATTAAAAAGCAGAGACATTACTTTGTCAACAAAGGTCTGTCTAGTCAAGGCTATGATTTTTCCAGTAAGTCATGTATGGATGTGAGAGTTGGACTATAAAGAAAGCCGAGCGCCGAAGAATTGATGCTTTTGAACTGTGGTGTTGGAGAAGACTCTTGAGAGTCCCTTGGACTGCAAGGAGATCCAACCAGTCCATCCTAAAGGAGATCAGTCCTGAATGTTCATTGGAAGGACTGATGATGAAGCTGAAACTCCAATACTTTGGCCACCTCATGCGAAGAACTGACTCATTGGAAAAGACCCTGATGCTGGGAAAGATTGAAGGCAGGAGGAGAAGGGGAGGACAGAGGATGAGATGGTTGGATGGCATCACCCACTCAATGGACATGAGTTTGAGTGAAATCCGGGAGTTGGTGATAGACAGGGAGGCCTGATGTGCTGTGGTCCATGGGGTCATGAACAGTCGGACACCACTGAGCGTCTGAACTGAACTGAACTGATCTTTGACTGCAATATTAAAGCAAGTTTGCTTCCTCAGACTGTGCCTCTCTTTTCACGGTAGGGGAATGAGATGCAGTGACCTGAATTTCATCTTGGAAAGGGATCTGAGTGTTGTTTTGTGGAAAGACAAGAGGATCATGGTCTCAGTAGATTCTTCCAAAACACACCTGGGCAGCTGCAGCTGGAGTCACCACCTGGTTACGTTTTGCTGATGCACATCCTCCAGGGTCCTTGGGAATCTGCAAGGTCTAACTGGTGAGTGAAACCGGGGATGGCGGGGCTGATAGGAAGCTCTTCTCCTGGTTCCTTCCAGCACTGCATATACGCATGAGTGTCTGCGGGCTCCCTGGATATAGTGCTGCTTTTGGCCATTGCTTCTTGTTTACTTTCTTAGAAAAAGTGGAAAGTTATTGCCTTGAAAGTTCACTTCTTCTTACCCAAGAAAGATGATAAATATTTCCTCCAAAAGTCATAAACATAAATGTTCATATGTGCTTTATTCATAATAACCAAAAACTGAAGACAACTTATATGGTCACCAAGAATGGAGAAGTAAGTACTGATATCCTCATGGTATATACCAGTGATAATATGTCTCACACATGAATGAATCTTGCAGTCTTTATGTTGAGTGAAAAAAATGAAAGGCAGAAAAAATATTCCATGATTTCAATATTTAAAAGACATGGTGATAGATGTTAGAAAAATAGTTACCCATTGGTAGGGTAGGGGAAGGTTAATTACTGACTGGGATGATGCATACAGAAAATTTATGGGTGTTCTGTTAATTTTGATCTGGGTGGATGTACCCACAGTTGCATACATTGATATATCTAAAATTTCACAGAGCTACACTAAGATTAGTTTACTTCATGTTAAGTCTCCATAAAAAATAAAATGAAAGAGTGAAATAGGGAGGAAGGGAGAGGGGAGATAAGAAGGGAGGGAGAAAAAGAGGGAGAGAGGAAAAGACTAAGAGGAGAAAAATTGGAGAAAATGAATACTAACTTTTTTACCTTGTCATTAAATGGAAGTAACCAGACAAATCACCCTTTTTTAAAAAAAAAATGAAGTTTTTTTTTTTTTTTTTAATTTACAATGTGTTAGTTTCTGGTATACAGCAGAGTGATTCAAATATATATATATCCATATTCTTTTCCATCATGATTTATCATAGGATATTGAATATAATTCCCAGTGTTATACAGTAGGACCTTGTTTATCCATTCTATATATAATAATTTGCATCTGCTAATCCCACTACTGACGCATCCCTCCCCAAGTCTCCTTCCCCTGGGTAACCACAAGTCTGTTCTTTATGTCTGAGTTTGTTTCTGTTTCATAGATAAGTTCATTTGTGTGACATGTATTAGATTCCATATATACATGTATATATATGTATGATATATAAATATACATGTATATATCATATATATGATGTATATATACATGTATATAAATATATGATGTCATATGGTATTTGTCTTTCTCTTTCTGATTTACTTCACAGTACAATAATCTCCAAGTCCATCCATGTAGTTACAAATAGCATTATTTCATTCTTTTTCTTTAATAACTGAGTAGTATTTTATTATATATATATGTACCACATCTTTATCGATTCATCTGTTAATGAACATTAAGATTGTTTCTATATCTTGGCTACTCTAAGTAATGCTGCTATGAACACAGGGATGCATGTATCTTTTCTAATCAAAATTTTGTCTGGATATATGCATAGAAGTGGAATTGCTAGATCATATGGTAACTCGATCTTTAGTTTTTTGAAGAACCTCCATACCATTTTCCAAAATGGCTGCACCAACTTACATTCCTACCACCCGTAAGAAGTTTTCCTTTTCTCCACACCTGCTCCAGTATTTATTTGTAGACTTTTTGGTGATGGCCATTCTGACCAGAGTAAGGTGGTACCTCATTGTAGTTTTGATTTGCATTTCTCCAATAATTAACAATGGAGAGCATATTTTCCTGTGCCTATTGGCCATCTATATTAGACAAATTATCTTAATCCTGTGATCCTTAACCCTATCTTAATCTGAAAAAGAAACTGGGGACTTAGGTCTGTGTGGAAAGATAGAATGCTGTACAATTGCTGGAAGTTGCTGATTTCTTTACCACACACCCTGCCCAGGATTAGAGCTGCTGTTTTCCACTTTTCCATGTATTGATATCCTTTCTGTCACAAAATTTAATCTGGAACCAGCACAGGAGTGATAATCTATTCTGCTAAGATAGACTTCAGTGTTGGCTATGCTGTGGTTGAAAACCCAAACCCACCCACGGGGAAGCCTGTCTCTGAAAAAGTCCCGCGACGCTTCCAGAAATGCTGTGCTCTCACCAGGCATCTCATACAGATTGCTTTCTTGTTGTATAATTAGGGCATTGTCACAAGACACTGTGACACATTCTCTGAAACCAGTTTCTCTGTCAAACTGAAGTACTACATACACAGTGAAAATAATTCAACAATGCTTTCAAAGTAAGTACAGTATTTCATCAAGTCTACAAATGGCAAATGTTGGCAAGGATGTAGAGAAAAGGGAACCTTTTCTGCTGTTGGTGGGAATGTAAATTGAGGCAGCCACTGTGGAGAACTGTATGAGGGTTCCTTCCTTAAAAATCTAAAAATAGAGCTATCATATGACCCAGGAACCCCCGTTTTGGGTATATATTTGGAAAAGTTAAAAATTTAATTTGAAAAGATACATGCGCTCCAATGTTCATAGCAACATTATTTACAATAGCAAAAACAAGAAAACAATGTATGCCCATCAATATATATCAGTTCAGTTCAGTCGCTCAGTCGTGTCTGACTCTTTGTGACCCCATGGACCACAGCATGCCAGGCCTCCCTTTCCATCTCCAACTCCCGGAATTTACTCAAACTCATCTCCATTGAGTTGGTGATGCCATCCAACCATCTCATCCTCTGTCATCCCCTTCTCCTCCTGCCTTCAATCTTTCCCAGCATCAGGGTCTTTCCATATAATGGAATAGTATTCAGTCATTGAAAAGAATTAAAGTCTGTCATTTGCAACAATGTGGATGAACCTAGGAAATATTATGCTTAGTGAAATAAATGAGACAAAGACAAATACTGTATGATTTCACACATAGAATTTTAAAAGTAATACAAAGGAATATATATGTCAAAAAAAAAATAGATTCACAGATATAGAAACAAACTTGTACCAAAGGAAGTGGGAGAGGGACAAATTAGGGGTATGGGTAACAGATACACACTACTACATGTAAAATAGATAAGCAACAAGGATTTACTGTATAGCTCAGGGAAACATAATGCCTATATTCATTATAATAACCTATAATGAAATGTAACCTGCAAAATTACTGAATTACCATGTATCGAAAAGACCCTGTGCTGGGAAAGATTGAAGGCACCAGGAGAAGAGGATGAGATGGTTGGATGGCATCACTGACTCAATGGACATGGGTTTGAGCAAGCTCTGGAGAGACGGTGAAGGACAGGGAAGCCTGGCATACCTCAGTCCGTGGGGTCTCAAAGAGTCAGACACAACTGAGTGACTGAACAACAGCAACCATGCTGTACACACGAAACTATCACAATATTGTAAATCAATACATCAACAAAAATTTTTATTTTTGTTTCTCACCCACCTACTTTCTCTGTTTTTTTTTTTTTAATGTTATACTATTTTTTATTTTAAAAATTGTGTGCAGGCTTCCTTGGTGGTCCAGTGGTTAAGAATCTGCCCTCCAACGAAGGGGACATGGGCTCGATCCCTGGTCAGGGAACCAAACCCTACATGCCGTGGGGCAACTAAGCCCATGCACCGCAACTCCTGAAGCCTGCATGCCACAACTAAGGCCAGACACAGGCAAAAAAAAAAAATTCTGGGCACACTTCAATGCATACATTTATCGAATTGATCTAGACTAGGGAATGTGAGGGATTTTCTCTGTGTCACTCAGCTACATTTTATTTGGCTGAATGGAATGTGAAATATATCATGTTCATACCAAAAAGAGTCCAGAGAACATAATGCAAAAGGAGAACCTTTTCAGGGGATCAAGCCAGGCAGGCTTGGTAGAAAGGCAAAGAATTAGAAAAATGTACTTACTGGCACCAGGAAATGAAGCTGGGAGGAGTCCGGGAGGCTTCATCACAGCTAGGGTTGACCAGGCAATGGCAGGCTTGCTGGTCTCTGAGTCATGAGCCATCTCTGGGCACAGGGCTGATCCACACATTTCATGCAGAGTCCCATCAGAAGATGCACTGCTGACCTTTTTGATTTACAGCTCTTACTCTGAAGTCATCCAGATTTTTATTTCATGACTCAGAATGACTTTGGTGTTTTTAATTTCCAACTACTGCCACTCAGCTTTTCAGAGCTGATATATTCCCTGTGGACAAGGTCAGACACATACGCATTTTGTTATTACTTGTGAGGCTTTGGCCCCAAATCCTGACAGAGTTCTCTGATTTTAACCCTGACAGCCACGTGGAGCTAAGGCTATCCTGGTGGCCAGGAAACAGAAGAGTCTATGGACACCATGGGAGAAACCAAGTGCCATGACTCTCAGTACACCTACTCGCCCTGTGCTACCATCCAGTTTTAGCATTAGAGATTCTAACACTATGATTTTGAACAATAGTAAACCCAAGGCAGCAAAGATTTTGAAATCACTGGTTCTGTTCTTCATAGCCCAGTACACCTAAGAAAGCGCGACGCCTTCCATAGTGAAGGAGGCTTGTGCCACTTTAGTCAGTCAATCCAAGAGGTTGAGAGAAGAGAGACAGGAACAATTGAAGCAGATGAATCCTCAAAGATGGTCTTAAACACAAGGACATTTTGAGTGCATCATCAGAACTCTAAGCTTAGATTCAGCCCAATAAGACCAGTCCCCACCACTTAGTCCTTTATGCTATAAATATACTGACTTTTAATCAGTTTCACCATCTGGAGAGTGTCTTGAGTATCAGTTCAGTTCAGTCACTTAGTTGTGTGCAACTCTTTGCAACCCCATGGACTGCAGCACGCCAGGCCTCCCTGTTGATCATCAACTCCGAGAGCTTATTCAAACTCATGTCCGTCGAGTCGGTGATACCATCCAACCACCTCATCCTCCATTGTCCCCTTCTCCTCCTGCCTTCAATCTTTCCCAGCATCAGGGTCTTTTCAAATGAGTCAGTTCTTTGGATCAGGTGGCCAAAGTATTGGAGTTTCAGCTTTAGCATCAGTACTTCCAATGAATATTCAGGACTGATTTCCTTTAGGATGGAGTGGTTGGATCTTTTTGCAGTCCAAAGGACTCTTGAGTCTTCTCCAACACCACAGTTTAAAAGCATCAATTCTTCGGTGCTTGGCTTTCTTTATAGTCCAACTCTCACATCCATACATGACTTACTGGAAAAACCATAGCTTTGACTAGACGGACTTTGTTGACAAAGCAATGTCTGTGCTTTTTAATATGCTGTCTAGGTTGGTCATAACTTTTCTTCCAAGGAGCAAGCATCTTTTAATTTCATGGCTGCAATCACCATCTGCAGTGATTTTGGAGCCCCCCAAAATAAAATCTCTCACTGTTTCCCTTGTTTCCCCATCTGTTTACCATGAAGTGATGGGACCGGATGCCGTGATCTTCGTTTTCTGAATGTTGAGTTTTAAACTAACTTTTTCACTTTCCTCTTTCACTTTCATCAAGAGACTCTTTAGTTCTTCTTTGCTTCCTGCCATAAGGGTGGTATCATCTGCGTATCTGAGGTTATTGATATTTCTCCCGGCAATTTTGATTCCAGCTTGTGTTTCTTTCAGCCCAGCGTTTCTCATGATGTTCTCTGCATAGAAGTTAAATAAGCAGGGTGACAATATGCAGCCTTGACATACTCCTTTCCTGATTTGGAACCAGTCTGTTGTTACATGTCTGGCTCTAACTGTTGCTTCTTGACCTGCATACAGATTTCTCAGGAGGCAGGTCAGGTGGTCTGGTATTCCCATCTCTTTCAGAATTTTCCACAGTTTGTTGTGATCCATATAGTCAAAGGCTTTGGCGTAGTCAATAAAGCAGCAGTAGATGTTTTTCTGGAACTCTTGCTTTTTCAATGATCCAACGGATGTTGACAATTTGATCTGTGGTTCCTCTGCCTTTTCCAAATCCAGCTTGAACATCTGGAAGTTCATGGTTCATGTACTATGGAAGCCTGGCTTAGAGAATTTTGAGCATTACTTTGCTAGTGTGTGAGATGAGTGCAACTGTGTGGTAGTTTGAACATTCTTTGGCATTGCCTTTCTTTGGGATTATAATGAAAACTGATCTTTTCTAGTATTTCCTCATAGTCTTCACTATGGAGAACCATAATTTATCAAATAGGTGACTAGACAGGTAGGTAAACAGACAAATATATAGACAGATAGATAGAAAATCTTAGGAGAAATCAGAAGGATGCAGGAGATCCTGTCAGCATGAGGCTCTCACGTGCTGCAGTATGGTCCTCCTCTTCAGTTAGATAGCATTTCTCTCTTAACACTCTTCTCATGCTCCCCATCTATACTACTCAGTTCAGGCTGCCGCAGCAAAGCATCACAGACTTGGAAGTTTAAACAAGACATTTTCCCCTCAGTTTTGGAGACTGGGAGTCCCTGACTGAGGTGCGAGCTAGGCTGGTTTCTGGTGAGACCTCTCTTCCCGGCTTGCAGATGGCCACTGTCTCCCTGTGTCCTCACCTGGCCTTTCTTTCCTCTGTGGGTGTGTGGAGAGAGATCAAGAGAGCTCTAGTGTCTCTTCCTCTTTTTTAAAGGACATGAGTCCTATCGGTTCTGGACCCTTTGATGACTTCATTTAACCCTATCTCAACATGTTGTCACATTGAGGGCTAAGGCTGCAAAACATGAATTTCGGAGGGACACAATTCAATCCATAACACCATCCAATTCACTTGATTTGTGTAGATTGTCTCAACAAGTGATTGATTGAAAGGAAGATCCTGAATGACGTGGGAGGAAATCACACCAACCACACAGGTGAGGTTGGCATTGGAAACCAGGGTCCTTTTTCCCTGGAGAAAAGAGAGGAGAGAAGGCATGGATGAGAACAGGACCCCTGATCAGGGAGGTCAGATGGGGTGAGAGGTTATCTCATGTGGATGGCCCTCATCTGTGACAACTTTGCAAGTGACTTCCTCTTTTTGAAAGACTTTTTACAAATTAATTGCCTAAATAGGAAGTAGCCGGGGGTGACCCATGTGTCTCAGACCCAGCGACTCTGACATAGAAAATAAGTCACCATGTGATGCAGTGAGCTCTATAATACACATGTGCTTTGAGAAATCATATGAATAATTGTCTGAGCTCTAATACTACTGAAATGTGATCTAAAAGTCCAAACAGGAGGAAAGCTTTCTACGATGCTTCCTTGTTGCCTTCTGACATTGTGATAAAATTTAACTGCTTTGCATGGGTGGCCCTTGCAGGCAGCCCTTCCCCCATGGAACATTAGAAGACCTCCCCTCTGGGAGACACATCTATCTACTGTCTGCTATTACTGTCTTACAGCATCATCATGTTTCCATCAAATCAGTGATGCAGATCGTGGAATTCCAGGCTGGAGAAATGAAAAAGAAATTTGGAGGTGTCTGGGCATCTGTATTTGTAATTTCCAGGCATGCAGCATTTCATTTATTTTCAGAAAGAAGAAGTGGCAAAACTCAGATGGCAGTGACTCCACAGACCTGTTTTCCAGTGAGTGTGTGACACGTGATTTTCGCTTGCTGAGATCTCCTTCTTGTCTCATCATCAGAGATTTGCTTGAGGGACTTATGCACTGCCAACATGAGGTGAACCTTCCTTTCCTGCCTGCCTTGAATTCAGGGGAAACCTTTCACGCTTCAGGAAGAAGGCTAATCTAATTCCCACTCTTCCCAACCCCAGTATATCACTGTCAGAGGGAGGCCTGAGGACAGGGTCATTGAGGAATGGGTCATTCTGAGTCCCATTCTGCTCAGAATCGGTTCCGAGGCATTTGGAAGGCATGGCCCTTGCCCCAGGGCTGCTTGGTTGAGTGTCTGCATCCATCAGACACTATGGGACTCCTCTCTTTCCCAGGGAGCTTCCAGGCCATCTGATATGGTCTAAATGAGGACTAAGGGCCTGGTCACATCTGTTTGTCTAGACAGCTGAAAACCAGGGCTGTTCCTTCTTTTTGAGCATATGTGAGTAAAGAAACTGCAACTTAGCTTTCATGGACAATAACTTTTGTAGGAACATGGTGTACATTCCCTGGTTTAGTGGAAACGTGCAGTCTTTAGGGGCTATTCAGCCACCTTGAATGTAAAAGAAATTGAGAACAAATTTTGTAATTTATTTCCTGAAGTCCATGAATTCACTTAGACTTGGCTGATGTTACATGGCCACTTGGTGGCAGCGTGGAAATTTAAAACCAGTCCACTGACATCTAGTGGCTTTGTTTTCCTACTCTACCATATTACCTTTGGAGAAGGCAATGGCAACCCACTCCAGTGTTCTTGCTGGGAGAATCCCAGGGATGTGGGAGCCTGGTGGGCTGCCATCTATGGGGTCGCACAGAGTTGGACATGACTGAAGCGACTTAGCAGCGGCAGCAGCATATTACTTTTGGTAGTAAGAGAATGAATTCTCTGAAGGTTTCCAACTTGAGAGAAGGCAGGTTTCCAACTTGAGAGAAGGCAGGATGGCAACCAGGGAGAAAAGGACTAGGCCACTACTTCTGAGATGGAGACATAACTGAGAGGATACAATTTAGACATAAGATACTACTATTTAGGAGGCATCCCTGTTGCTGAGCGCAAAGACTGGAAGATTGCCTGAGAGAAGTGGCTAGTCCTTTATACACATAGTGGGCTGTGCTGTTCTGGAAATGCTGGCCACGAGTCTGCCCTGGGGTTGGACAGGAGTCCAGTCATCACACAGGCCCCTCCAGGGGATCCAGAGATGGGCTGGTGGCCTTGGAACACACATAGGTAGGGAGGGACTCATGAGGTCCTGGGTTTATGAATGAGCTAAGATTTCACTTGATAATTCTAACTGAATGACTGCACGGGGGGATTCACAGTGATGAGTGTGCGAGCAGGAAACCAGGCCCATTGGGAACATGTCTTTTAGTACAGTTCCTGACTGGGGGGAGGAAAAGTGGAGAGTGGCACAGTTCACCAGGAGCAGCAGCCCACTCCAGCACAAACCAGGAGTGAAACGTGAGTGAGTGAAAAGATGAGTTTGTACAGAGTTCAGTTCTATAGCACGATCCCTGCCAAGCCCATGTTCTCTCTCTCTATCTCTGTTCTGGTCTAAACCTCTCTCTCCTTCTCTCTGTCCCTTCCCCCTTTCTCTCTGTCTCTGTCTCTCTCTGTCTCGGTCTCTGTATCTGCAGAATTTTTCTCCAGTCCACGTCTCTCATGAACTGTATCCCAGCCTGTAACTGGATAGAGTCTTTAACTGGTACCCTTTTTGCTCCTGGAAGGAAGGCTTCTGGGATTCAAAGTCCTGGACTGTACAGCCTACCCACAGATGTTTTGGTTCAAATTTTCTACGAGTTCTGCCAGTTCCTTTATGAGTTTTTATGATTCCTCTTTTTCTCTGGAGTCTGCTGAGGGACTGATGGATGGCAGAGGCCTCTGCAGGTGATGAACCCAGCCACCTCGATTGTGGTTCCTGCTGACACTTGCTGGCTCAGGGCGTCCATGCCTTGGGGATGCAATAAAGAAATAAGAGAAGTGATGGAAATGGAGGGAAGACCAGGCAGGTCACGGAGGACTGTGCGGGAAGGGCCCTGGGTCACACCGGGCACACCAGCTGACTGGGCAGAGAAGGAGACCACTAATCCAAAGGCAAGCACTGCATGTGGACAGCAGAACCAGAAACTGGGTTTTCTGGTGTCAATCAGGAAACAATTAAACACATAAACAAATAAGATTATTTCAGACAGGGCTGGCCCAACAAGGAAAATAAAGCCAGGAGAAGTGATAGGACCTACGCAGAGAGTGACCTCTTTTAAGGAGTAGAATATGAAGGAGCAGCCAGTGATGAACAGGTATGGAGAGGAGACATTCTGACCGTGGCAAGACCTGGTGCTCACACTCTGGGGAGCGGGTGCTGTGTCTCTACGTGCTGGAGACCTGGAGTGGGGTGAAGCTGGGGACTGGAGGGCAGCAGGGGTCCCTGGTCTGCTGCAGCTGTGGGCCACAGCACAGAGCAGGAAATGCTCCATTTTTGTCTCAGTCAGCTCGCTTTGATGGGGGTCTCTGAGCCCCTCACCCCAGATCCACTAATACGATAGAAGCCAGAGATGCAGCACACACTTCACTCCTGTCCCATGTCCTGCTTTCATCCCCTGAGTGGACCCCAAATGGCAGTGGGGACACTGAAGGCTACTGTGCCTCTCACTGGGCTGGGCACTAGTGTAGGGAGATGAGGGATCCAGCAGCTCCCAGGCTGTGGTCCATGCCTGGGCTGGGCTCTGTGAGTCTTGTATAACATGACGGCTGTCCATGCCCATGGAAAAGTAAGAAAGGACCCCACCAAGTCTGTTCACCTTTGGGTGCTATCCCAGCACCTGCATGAAGGGCACTGAAATGCTCTCCCTGAACGTGAGGGCCAGTCCTTGATTGCAAGATTTTTAAAGATGTTGAGTTTCTCAAACCATCCCACACCCTGCATGGACGGTGGTGCCCTTCAATTCAGAATGGTGGAAACCCGAAGACATTACTGGCGTTGGTCTTGGTGGTCCTAGCTCCCCCTCGGCGAAGGGCTGGTGACTCAGAAACAGCCTTTGGACAAGGAGAGAAATAGAGAGAGACAGAGAGGGCGAAGGAGATAGAGGGAGAGAGGAAGAAAGAGCACACTGAGCTGTGTTCTCCCTCAGAAAGTACCTGGCAGGCTGGAGGCAGCTCCAGGGCCAATATTTGGAAACTATAAATCAGGTCTGTGTGGACAGGCCCCCGTGAATCATGGGAATGCTGAACTCGGGGAGCTGGAGTGGAGGGTGAGTGGACCGAGTGCTCTTTCCAGGGCAGGTATCCTCCCTTCAGGAAGAATTCAGACAGGAGGAGGGGCTCAGGGGGACACACACTGTGAAGTCAGACATGCAAGTCCTTTGTAGCTTAGACTCTCCAAGCCTCATCGGTTCAACCTGTGTGACTTAACCAGAGGGAGAGTGAGCGCAGGTGAAGGCAGTAACCTCCACGCTGGATCCCTCATGGTCGTGCCGGTAATGCCAATGTCCTTGTCCATCAGTGCCAAGACTATCCCCTTTTGCAGTAGCCAGAGCCCCTGCTCATGCCCCGTCTGCACCAGGCCACCCAGCCACGCTGCTGCATTCACTCCAGGCAGCTACACTGCTCCATTCAGCCTACACCTCAGGAGGACGGCACACACGCAGCTAGCAGGCATGAAAGGAGACAGAGGTGGGGAGGAGGCAATGTGCGCTCAGTTTCCCTCGAATTGAGGGTCAGCACCCTGTGTCCTGGAGAAGGCAATGGCAACCCACTCCAGTACTCTTGCCTGGAGAATCCCATTGACGGAGGAGCCTGGTGGGCTGCAGTCCATGGGGTCGCTAAGAGTCGGACACGACTGAGCGACTTCACTTTCACTTTTCAGTTTCATGCATTGGAGAAGGAAATGGCAACCCACTCCAGTGTTCTTGCCTGGAGAATCCCAGGGACGGCGGAGCCTGGTGGGCTGCCGCCTATAAGGTGGTACAGAGTCGGACACGACTGAAGCGACTTAGCAGCAGCAGCACCCTGCATCCCTGGGCTGTATCCAGCCTCCACCTGTTTCCCTAATTTGAGTTTTGTGAGAAGATCCATGCCACCATCTTGGCTGCATATATATACCCTGGCTTGGTCTTCTGAATGGACATGTGGGGGAAGGAACAGGGGCTAACTGGAGAGGCGAGTGGGCAGAGTTGGTGGAATGGATCAGATGAGCCTGTCTGTCCCACTGAGGAACTCGGACCTTCTGCAGTGGACAGAAAAGCAGAGGACTGATGGGACTGGATCTCTGTCCTTGTCCTGGGTCAGTGTGGGGTGGGGTGGCGAGGCAGGGTAGGGTGGGGGGGTTAGGTTGTTCAAGATCTCAGAGCAGGGACAGGAATTCAGATGGGTCCCACCATACCTCGTCCCTTTCAGGAACCCTTTTCCTTTCTTGGGCAATGATGGAATTACCCAGGGAGTGTGCTCAAAATGCTGAGTCTCAGGCCTGCCAGACGTCCTGAAATGGACTGTCCAGGAAGGGGCTTGGGAACCTTCATTTTAACAACCTGCTCGTGGTTGGGACATCGTGAAGGCTTGTGCTCTACAACATTGCCCTGGGGAAGCTCAGGTATTTTGGAACTCTCAGCGGGTGCCAGAGAGTGTCTGAACCTCATTTACCTAAATCCTTCTCCAGATTAACTCATTTGTGGCTGTTTCCCATCACTGGCTTCTTTGAGCCCCAAACAGAAAAACCCTGCTAGTTTCTGGCCCACCCTCTGTCCAGCAGATGGCGGTCTCTGACCAGGAATCTCATGGACCAGCCCCCATGGGAAACTGCTTCCTCTAAAGAGCAGTTTTCCTGGGAATGTCCAAGAAAACCCAAATTAGACAACATTCTATATTATTCCCTAAGGACAACTTGTCTAATGAAGAGGAAATACTTTCTCTCACACAATTGAATGTGGATACTTTTCTTTGGTTTCTGCCAAACGAACATCATCATGTTTGATGATTTTTGAATTTGACCTTTGATGTCAAATTCCTCATGATTCCCTTGATTCATGCAGAGTCTCAGGGCACGCACGTCTACTCTCAAAGAAGATCATCTCAGGAACATTTTATTCAAAGTCACCTAGGTGATAAAATTATCTAAGGCATGGCTTCTCCCAGTTCACCTTGATTTTTATCTTGTCATTTTCTAAGAAAATAGAAAAAGCCACTGTCTTTTTGGTTACTGGGACAGCTCTGACTGGGTCTGCCAGGTGGGGAGTGGGTTGGGTTATTTTCCTGAGAGAAAACAAAGATCTCCAGTGAATATGTTCTCAGCTGCTTCAGAATCTTGGGAGTAGGGTAGGGGTAGCGTAGAGGTGGGAGAGGGAGGGACAGGATGAGGGAGCTGTGAGAACCAGCTTTCACTGGTTTCCTTGGCTGGGAGGAAGGAAGAGAGAAAGGGTCTTCTTTCTCCACCTACCAGGCTCTTCCGTGGATCTTAGGGAAGATCCCTCCTCACCCCTCCTGCCCTCTCCCTCCCCTTCTATCCCCTTCTCCACCCCAATCTCGCTCATGTTCTATGTGTACTTTTCTCTGGGGCTGCAGTGGGAGCCAGGCTCTGTGATTCTGCAGTAGCATCAGGGAAGGACTGGTTGCATGAGGATGTTCCTTAGGAAGAATGGTGGGTTCACATCATTCATTCTCCCTATGTGAGTGCATCCTGAATGGCTTCAATCCTGTCTGACTCTTTATGACCCCATGGACTATAGTCCACCAGACTTCTCTGTCCATGGGATTTTCCAGGCTAGAATACTGGAGTGGGTTGCCATGGCTTCCTCCAGGGGATCTTTCTGACTCAGGGATTGAACCTGCATCTCTTAAGTCTCCTGCACTGGCAGGTAGGTGCTTTACTACTCTTGCCACCTGGGAAGCCCATTCTCCCCATGGCTGGGGTTTAAATGTCCTGGTGTCTGTGCTGAGTGAAGGGCACCCTCCGACGAAGTGAGTGTGGTGGCACCAGCCCTGGAAACACCTGTTTAAAGGAAAGGAAAGGAGACAGCCTGTTTATTTCACCAGAGACCCATGGTCTAGGGAAACCATGACTGGCCTGCCTTCCTTCCAAGCTGGGAAATGTATGGAGCAGCAGGATTTCTCAAATCCCAGAGAGAGCCTCAGAAGCTCCACAGGCTCTCTCCACCATCAAAGGAATAGGTCAAGTGTTTTAGACAGTAAGACATCCTCAGGGCTTCTCAGGTGGCTTAGCGGTAAAGAATCCACCTGCCAGTGCAGGAGATGCCGGTTCAATCCCTGTGTCTGGAAGATCCCCTGGAGAAGCAAATGGCAACCCACTCCAGTATTCTTGCCTGGGAAATCCCACGAACAGAGGAAGCTGGTGGGCTACAGTCCATGGCGTCATGAAAGAGTTGCACATGACTTAGCAGCTAAACAACAACGGCAAGAGGCCCTCTGTCTTGGTTCCTAGCCCCTCACTCAACTCAAAACTCTGAACTAAAATCGTCTGATCCAAGCAGCACAGTCACTCAGCACCCACTCTGCTCCCATTGTCCAGTCCTGATTTTCAAATATTCCCCATGAGAAACACAACTAGAGGTCTTCCTCACCTGCAGGACCCTGGTGTCCCTGTTCCATTTTCACGACAAGCACCTTGCTTCTTGTGCAAGGATGCAAAACCAGGTCTGCTTCCAAACCAGCCCATTTCTCTCTCTTTTGTCATTGCTTTCCTTCTGCTCAGCTACTGTCACATTATGTACATTTTCCTTGTCTTCTTGGTCTCTGGCGTGTCTCTGTTTTGTTTTGTGCTATTGAAATGGTTTCCCTCCCTGGATGAACACTTCCTCAGGGCAGGGGTGCCTCTGCCTTTGAGATCCCCAACTGCAGTGGCTCTGGTTTGGCCTGGGCTTCCCTGGATGGGAGGGGACCACTGGCTCTGCCTCTCTTGTAGTCCCTGTCAGTGAGCCTTCAGTTCAGTTCAGTTGCTCAGTCGTGTCCGACTTTTTGTGACCCCATGGACCACAGCATGCCAGGCCTTCCTGTCCATCACCAACTCCTGAAGTTCACTCAAACTCATGTCCATTGAGTTGGTGATGCCATCCAACCATCTAATCCTCTGTCGTCCCCTTCTTCTCCCACCATTAATCTTTCCCAGCATCAGGGTCTTTTCAAATGAGTCAGCTCTTCACATCAAGTGGCCACAGTATTGGAGTTTCAGCTTCAACATCAGTCCTTCCAAAGAACACCCAGGTCTGATCTCCTTCAGAATGGACTGGTTGGATCTCCTTGCAGTCCAAGGGACTCTCAAGAGTCTTCTCCAGCACCACAGTTCAAAAGTATCAATTTTTCGGCACTCAGCTTTCTTTATAGTCCAACTCTCATATCCATACATGACTACTGGAAAAGCCATAGCCTAAATTGTCAGTGACCCTATATCAGCAAAAAAGCACAGACCTCTCACCCTCAGACAAAGCCCATGGGGAGAAGTTGAGCAGGAATAGGGAATGAAAGAGAAAGCTGCTTCTGCTTTGCCCTCCCCACTCCCTGTGTTTATGAGGGGCTCTTGCTTGGGTCTAGATGAGCGCTGGACAAGAGTCCAGCTGACATGCAGACCTGACTGCATCCTCACAGAGTCCAGGCTGCCCTGACACTGCTGTGTGTGGTTCTGCAGTCCAGAACCTGGAAGTCTGCATAGCGGCCCCATGGAGCGGGCTTTGGAGATTGGGCTACCCTGAGGGAAAGCTGCTTCCTTGGGGATCCTCAGGCTTCACGCATAAAGTGGGCAGAATCATGCATATTTTACAAAGGCATGTGTGGATCAGAGCAGTGCATCTGAGTCTGCAACATAGAAACACACATCAAAACATCATACAACTTCCCTCCTTAAATTTGTGCAGCACCATCGGATGAAGCTCCTCATCCCCGTCAGACTGACTGGGAGGTGCTCTAGAGGGTGGGGCTTCCACCTGTGCACTTACAATGAAACAGGAATCATAGGAAATACAGGGGTCCACAAATTTTGATTTGAGGTATATCTGATTTGAGCCTTCCCCAGTGGTGCTAGTGCTAAAAAATCCACCTGCCAATGCAGGAGACATAAGAGATGTGGGTTTGATCCCTGGGTTGGGAAGATCCCCTGGAGGAGGGCATGGTAACCCACTCCAGTATTCTTGCCTGGAGAATCCCATGGACAGAGGAGACTGGCGGACTACAGTCCATAAAGTCTCAAAGAGTTGGACACTCCTGAAGTGGCTTAGTGCACACACACACACACACACACAACTAAAATTACACATCTCAATTGTGTGGTACTTGGCTGAGTAGGTTTGCATGTGTAAACTTAAATGTGGTCCCAATTATTCCTGTTGAAAGCAGAAGACAGATGCAAAGGCACTGGGTTCTGGATCAAGTTAAGATGAGGTCATTCAGTTCAGTTCAGTCAGTTCAGTCACTCAGTCGTGTCCGACTCTTTGCGACCCCATGAATCGCAGCACTCCAGGCCTCCCTGTCCATCACCAACTCCCGGAGTTCACTCAGACTCACATCCATCAAGTCAGTGATGCCATCCAGCCATCTCATCCTCTGTTGTCCCCTTCTCCTCCTACCCCCAATCCCTCCCAGCATCAGAGTCTTTTCCAATGAGTCAACTCTTCACATGAGGCAGCCAAATTACGGAGTTCCAGCTTTAGCATCATTCCTTCCAAAGAAATCCCAGGGCTGATCTCCTTTAGAATGGACTGGTTGAATCTCCTTGCAGTCCAAGGGACTCTCAAGAGTCTTCTCCAACACCACAGTTCAAAAGCATCAATTCTTCAGGCTCAGCTTTCTTCACAGTCCAACTCTCACATCCATACATGACGACTGGAAAAACCATAGCCTTGACTAGATGGACCTTTGTTGGCAAAGTAATGTCTCTGCTTTTCAATATGCTATCTAGGTTGGTCATGTCATGTGAGTGTATGTTCCTTGGTTCTTTGTCTTGTCACAACAAAAATTTGGAGCGACAGATATGAAAGCCCTCGGTGCGTCACAGCTCTCAGGTCTTGGACCAACCGTGTTATAGCTCTTAGGCAAACAGCTCTATTTTATTTAGAAGATAGCAGGAGAATCCATCCTTAAAGCACAGGGCATGCCAACCCAAAGACTCAAAGAGAAGAGAGTGGAGGAGCGCACGGGGGAGAGAGAGAGAGAGAGAGGGAGAGAGAGAGAAAGAACGCATGCACATGGGTGAGAAAAAGAGAGAAAAAGTGCTTTGGCTCCTCCTTTTATATGTTCTTCCTTCACCTGGGCCTTCCCTATTCAAATTGGGCTTAGCCAGGAGTGCTGTTTGTTTTACCTGAAGTCTTCACTCTGGTCCTCAGACCTTCCTTTGACCTTCCTTTGTTCTATTTTCACAGGCTTTTCCCTTTCTTGTCTTTTAGCCACCTCCATTTTGGACTCCTTTTCCCTATTCTCGGAGAAGGCAATGGCACCCCACTCCAATACTCTTGCTTGGAAAATCCCATGGGCGGAGGAGCCTGGTAGGCTGCAGTCCATGGGGTCGCTAAGAGTCGGGCACAACTGAGTGACTTCACTTTCCCTTTTCACTTTCATGTATTGGAGGAGGAAATGGCAACCCACTCCAGTGTTCTTGCCTGGAGAATCCCAGGGATGGGGGAGCCTGGTGGGCTGCCGTCTATGGGGTCGCACAGAGTCGGACACGACTGAAGCGACTTAGCAGCAGCAGCAGCAGTTTCCCTATTCTGCCTACCTAACATTCCCCCCTCAAGAGATGGGAGGCCCAATTCTTTGGGAATAGGGGCGTCGAGGTCTTTCTGGCTACTTCCTGCTGAACTGGGATGGCAAGGGGTATTGGGCCTCCCCCTCTTTCTAGTCTCAAGCCTCAGAGTCCTTATAGCGGTGTCCATCTAAGGGTGTGTGATATTTTCCGTGGTCGACTGTAGTTTTATATCTTTGTTGAACTGGCACTGCATGTTGTAGCTTGTTGACCTGGGCAGAGACAAAACAGGTTAGACAATTGACAGTACATGGAGTAATCATGAGCATCATCAATATAGCATAACAAGGACTAGTAGGGGCATTAGTCAATTTTAAATTCACACGGCCAGGATGGCTCGCTCAAGTCCCTCCTTGTTCAGGGATCAGAAGATCTATCTCCTGTCTGTTTTGGAGTACAGGCTCTGTCAAGCTGTGTTAGCTCTTTAGAGTTATCCTGAGAATGGCATTCATTTGTAGTTCTGAATAGGTATCTGAGCTCTCCTAGGGGCTCACAGGTGTATTGAGTGTCCTCTTCTGTTTTCTTCCACGGCTTGACTTGTGAGTAGTGAATCCAGGAGTCATGTCCTGGTACCTTGATTGCTGTGCATACACTCCCATGACAGTCATAAGTTTTCTTCCAAGGAGTAAGTGTCTTTTAATTTCATGGCTGCAGTCACCATCTGAAGTGATTTTGGAGCCCCAGAAAATAAAGTCTGACACTGTTTCCACTGTTTCCCCATCTATTTCCCATGAGGTGATGGGACCAGATGCCATGATCTTTGTTTTCTGAATGTTGAGCTTTAAGCCAACTTTTTCACTTTCCCCTTTCACTTTCATCAAGAGGCTTTTTAGTTCCTCTTCACTTTCTGCCATAAGGATGGTGTCATCTGCATATCTGAGGTTATTGATATTGAGATCATTAGGGTGGGTCATTAATCCAATGTGACTGTGTTCTTATAAAAAGGAAATGATAAAGGGACACAGGGAGAACTTGGCCTTCTGAAAGCCAAGGAGAGAAGCTTGGAACTGATCCTTCCCTGGTGTTTGAGGAAGTGTGACTCTGCCTGATTTCAGACTTCTAGTCTTTGAAACAGTGAGACAGTATATGTCTCCTGTTTAAGCCAGCCAGTCTGTGGTCTTTTGTTATGGCAGCTCCAGCAGATGAATGTGCTGTGTTTTCCTGAATGACCTTGACTGTGAGTTCTCAGTGTACGAGGGATTTGACTACATAAGATATAATCACAGCTCGAGGTGGTAAGTGCTGGAAGGATACCTCCTGTGGAGGAGATTTTGATACAGGGAAGAGGGGCTCTTGGAAGTGATAGGAAGACTTCAAACCTTCCTATCTCTCTTGCCCAACCTTGAGTGACGTTCTCGAGGATGACTAAGAGAGAGCTGGGATATAAAATGAGATCAAAGGAAGAGCGTCCCCTTGGCCTGGTGACATGGCAGGGTTTATGCCACTAGTGTGCTGTCACGGGATGTGAGATCCCCAGGTTACTAAATGTTCCTTTACAGGAGGACTTTAAACAGCTACACAGATCCAGTTTTATTATGTCATGGTTTTATTTTAAGCAGTCTTCTTTTAAGTAGTCTCATCTTTTTTTTTTTTTCAAGTACAAAGAACTTAGATATAGGCATTATTATGGCTAAGTTTTCATGCATATTTGTATTTGTGTTTTAGAATAAATTAGTTCCAGTGTAACCTTAAATGTCACAATACATTTAACTTATTTTTTACTGCTGAGGCCATCTCTCTTCAGGGGGAGAGACCAGAAGAGGCATGTTCAGGAGAGTCACCAACTACTAGGGGTGTGTGTCTAGGGCAAGTCCACACCATCCCTTGCCACTAGGGAGAGGCAAATGGACACAAGAGTGCCTTATAAAGGCAGGTAGTGTAACTGTCCGTCACTGGCACTGAAAACTGTCCATATGACTAGAGTGAAACAAAGTCTTTTGGGTTTTTAGCTGTGAAAGATGGAAAGTTCTGGCAGAATGGAAGAGTCAGATGGAAGAGTCAGGCAGAAGGAAAGTGCGTTTCTGCACTGCCCTCATTCTAGAAGACCCACCTATTCAGAGGGAAAAATACCCTGCGAGGCCAATCACTGACATGACGTCTGTTGTCTCGGATACTGGACACAGGTTAACCTCCTCTGCTAGAGTGGGGGCCACTCCTGTGGCCACAGCAGCCACCAACAGCTGCTTGGCTGGATTTCATGGTTCTGCTGCAGTGGCTCTAAATAAGTGGATTATTTACTGAAACACCACCAAGGCAGGTCCCTCTTGTCTGGTTAGGATTCCACACCTGAGCCATGGTAGTAAGTGCTGCAAAGCATTTCTACTGGGAGACAGACGTGGGCAGCTTTTGGTGTCACGCACATGGAACCATGGTTGATGTGTGCAAACTGTGATAAAGACCATGGGCCTCGGGCATGTGTTGCTACATTCAATTTGTTTCTGACAAGTACTTACAACTTCTGATTGTCAGAGACAAACACTTGCATTTCAGACTCTACCCTGGGGACTTGGCATAGAATGTATATTTACATTGTTCATCTAGAAAATAATATTCCTTTCCTTATTTATAATAAAGTTTAAAGTTGGGGAAAACTTTTAGACAATTTACCTTCACAAGATTCAGTTCAGTTCAGTCGCTCAGTCTTGTCTGACTCTTTGCGACCCCATGAATCGCAGCACTCCAGGCCTCCCTGTCCATCACCAACTCCTGGAGTTCACTCAGACTCATGTCCATCGAGTCAGTGATGCCATCCAGCCATCTCATCCTCTGTTGTCCCCTTCTCCTCCTGCCCCCTATCCCTCCCAGCATCAGAGTCTTTTCCAATGAGTCAACTCTTCACATGAGGCGGCCAAAGTATTGGAGTTCCAGCTTTAGCATCATTCCTTCCAAAGAAATCCCAGGGCTGATCTCCTTCAGAATGGACTGGTTAGGTCTCCTTGCAGTCCAAGGGACTCTCAAGAGTCTTCTCCAACACCACAGTTCAAAAGCATCGATTCTTTGGCACTCAGCCTTCTTCATAGTCCAACTCTCACATCCATACATGACGACTGGAAAAACCATAGCCTTGACTAGACGAACCTTTGTTGGCAAAGTAATATCTCTGCTTTTGAATATGCCGTCTAGGTTGGTCATAACTTTCCTTCCAAGGAGTAAGCGTCTTTTAATTTCATGGCTGCAGTCACCATCTGCAGTGATTTTGGAGCCCCCAAAAATAAAGTCTGACACTGTTTCCACTGTTTCCCCATCTATTTCCCATGAAGTGATGGGACTGGATGATTAAAAGAGCAAAATAAAACCCTACCTTTTTACTTGTCACATGTTAATCTTTTTTATAGACAACATCTTCAGATACAATATACGTACCATTCACCCATTTAAAGCATATAGTTTGAAGGTTTTTAGTGTATTCACAAAGTAGTACATCCATGGAGATCAATTTTCCAACATTTTGGTCACTCCAAAAAGATACCTGTACCCCTTAGCTGTTCGTCCACTTTTATCCCAATATTGCACCTCCCCAGCGACCCCATCCCCACCCTCCACCTCTGACTCACTGGTCCTCAGCCTTTGGCAGCCACTCATTTATATTCTGTCTTTACTGCCAACTCTGCATATTTTATGTAAATGGAATTGTACTGTATATGTTGTCTGTGACTGGTTTCTTTCACTTGGTATGTTTTCAAGGTTCAACCATGTAATAGCCTAGGTCAGAAATGTGTTTCTTTTTATGGTCAAGTAATATTCTATTTTATGGATATATCACTTTTTGTCCTTCTGTTCATGCTTTAACGAACATTTGAGTTGTTCCCACTTTTTGCCTGTTGTGAATAATGATGCTATAATATTCATATACAAATTTTGGGGTGGGCACGTTTTCATTTCTCTTGGATCTATATACCAAGGAGCAGAAATGCTTGTTCACATGATATCTCTATGCTTAACCTTTTGACGAACTTCTGCACTGTTCTCCAAAGTGACTCTACCAGTTTACATTCCCACCAGCAGTGTATGAGGGTTCTACTTGCTCTACATTCTTGCCAACCTGACACTGACTTTTTGATGCTGGCCGTCTTGGAGAATGCAAAGTAGCATCTTTTGTGTTTTTAATTTTCATCTTCTCAATGGCTAACATTGTTTAACATCTTATCATGTACTTATTGGTCATATACATATCTTCTTTGGAGAAATTCTATTCAGATCCTTTGCCAACTTTAAAATTTGGATTGTCCTTTTATTCACATCATAATCTTTGCAGTATTTTTTGAAATGTTTCCTGTGTTATTTTCATGGAAGATTTATGGATCTTTCTTCTTTCCCAGAAGTCATGAGAATGGCTGAAATATTAGGCAAGCACTCTCTCTCTCACACACACAAAACATATAAAATTTAATTACTAGAATGTGACTTTTAGCATATATATCAAATATTGAGTCAGCTGTTCTATGGGCTACTGTTTTCTAGGCCATGTCATCATTCACTTTCCTCACACGTAGCTATCTGAGCTTTGTGTTGGTGAGATAATAAATTAGTACAGAATCACTGAAGAGTGATTAGACAGTATTACTCTAAATTAAAGGGCTTCCTTGGTGGCTCAGGGATAAAAAATCTACCTGCCAATGCAGGAGACGTAGATTTGATCCCTGGTCTGGGAAGATCCCCTGGAGAAGGAAATGACAACCCATTCCAGTATTCTTGCCTGGGAAATCCCATGAACAGAGGAGCCTGGTGGGCTACAAGTCCATGGCGTTGCAAAGAGTCAGAAACAACTTAGCAACTGAACAACAACAATCTAAATATATATTTTTTTATTTCTTTATTTAAAATCTTCCTACAGATATCAGTTCAGTTCGGTCGCTCAGTCGTGTCTGACTCTTTGTGACCCCATGAATCGCAGCACGCCAGGCCTCCCTGACCATCATATGTGCAAGTACTTATTCGCAAAAATGTTGACCACATTTTGGAAATAGCAGAAGAGTGGAGAAAACTTAGAGTTTCATAGCTAGCAGAGAAGGTAAATTATTTATGGATCATCCCTATACTATGAACTATTGAAAAGAAAAGAAAAGAAGGAAAAAAAGAAATAGTGTAATCTCCAAACATATTAATTTAAAAATAACACAAGGTACAGAACAGTGGATAACAGAAAAAGATCTGTGTAAAATGGAGCTACCTATACATGTTGTTAAGTTGCTAAGTGGTGTCCAACTCTTTGCAACCCCATGGACTGTAGCCCACCAGGCATCTCTGTCCATGGGATTTCCCAGGCAAGAATACTGAAGCGGGTTGCCATTTCCTTCTTCAGGGGATCTTCCCCACCCAGGGATAGAACCTGTGTCTCCTGCATTGGCAGATGAATTCTTTACCACTGACCCACCAGGAAAGCCCACCTGTACATATACCTGCCTGCTGCTGCTGCTAAGTCGCTTCAGTCGTGTCCGACTCTGTGCGACCCCATAGACAGCAGCGGACCAGGCTCCCCCGTCCCTGGGATTCTCTAGGCAAGAACACTGGAGTGGGTTGCCATTTCCTTCTCCAATGCGTGAAAGTGAAAAGTGAAAGTGAAGTCGCTCAGTCGTGTCCAACTCGTAGCGACCCCATGGACTGCAGCCTACCAGGCTCCTGCGTCCATGGGATTTTCCAGGCAAGAGTACTGGAGTGGCTTGCCATTGCCTTCTCCAGATATACCTGCCTGTGTATGTACAAAATATTTCTGAAAGCATACACTCCTGTCTGTTACCAAGAGAATGTTCATAGGCACCGGAGGGAAATGGGTGTATTATTCACTATATATCCATTTGATTATTGCATTTTATTGCAGCATGTATTATTTAAGTAAAATATTTTTAACATACATTTAAATAGTCAGGATACTTTTCAAGTTTTGAGACTGTTGTAGAATTCTAACAGATTAAATTTGGTTTCCTTTACCTAACTTAGCAATTATCTGCAGAACCAGTCTTGTCCCATCTCTGCCTCAACTTCTCCCACCCCCACTGCATTTATTGTACAATGAATTCCCAGACCTCATCTCATTTCACCTATTTTCAATTTTTTTTTTTTTTTTTTTGCTGTGATGCTTGGCTTGTGGGGCTTCCCTCGTGGCTCAGCTGGTAAAGAATCCGCCTGCAATGTGGGAGATCTGGTTCAATCCCTGGGTTGGGAAGATCCCCTGGAGAAGGGAATGGCTACCCACTCCAGTATTCTGGCCTGGAGAATTCCATGGACTATATAGTCCATGGGGTCGCAAAGATCTGGACATGACTGAGCGACTTTCACTTCACTTTGGCTTGTGAGATTTTAATTCCTTGACCAGGGATTGAACCCAGCCCTCAGGAGTGAGAGTGAAGAGTCATAATTCCCTGGACTGCCAGGGAATTCTCCCCATTTTCAATCTTATCTAACAGATAAGAGTCTTTTTAAACAGAATAAATGATCTTTAACTAATACTTACACTGATTATTAGCAGTTTCCACCATTAACATATGTCTGCCAAGGTTTAAATCTTCCCAGATGTCTCATCAATGTTCTATCTAGTGGGCTTG
This sequence comes from Bos grunniens, assembly GCF_055505025.1. Lineage (NCBI taxonomy): Eukaryota > Metazoa > Chordata > Mammalia > Artiodactyla > Bovidae > Bos > Bos grunniens. The sequence continues at coordinate 45,166,822 of NC_141168.1, read as the reverse complement.
TAAGGTCCAAACTTTGTGCTGACTCATGTTTCTCTCATCATTCTAATTTTCCTGTTCACCTTCCCTCTCATCTTTTTTTTTTTTTTTCCTTGCAATTTATTTGTTGAAGAAACTGGAACATTTGTCTCGTGGTTTCCCAATTATTGGACATCACTGCCTTCATCCTTGTGTTCAAGTTGGCCGTATTCCTGCTTCCTGTCTGTTTCCACCTGACCTGATCTGTTCAGGTCAGTTTCCTCTGCTGGAAGGAATCCTTGCTGACTGTGTCACTGTGTTCTCCCCCAACGCCATGGGGAGGAGCGGAATCGCCTCCCTAACATTGAGTGTGGCCAGAGGTACAGCTGAGGTCACCTGATCTACGCCTTATAAAATGACCCACCAGCTGTTTACCTAAGGGTAAACAGCCACTGGTTATTATTGTCATAGCTATCTCACTAGGAATTTCAAGGCAGTTATAGTCTATTCTATTCTTTCTGTATGTTTTGGCTTAAATATTTCAACTGAGATACCATTCTTAAGACAGCAAGATTAAAAAAAAAAAGAAAAAAGAAAGCTGAATGTGTTTTTCCTTACTCAAAACAGTTTTCACAAGTCGTAGGAGGATGAGGAAACACAGGAAACTTGTGTATTTTGGCATAATTGTTGTGGGGGCTGAGCCCCTGCAGGCTGTAATCCACTGTGATGTTAATGAAGACCTGTTGTGTGCCCCTGGCATGTCATATCAGACAAAACCCTGGCAACTGGGGATAAGAAAGAGATCACTTTAGCTCTGCCTGATGCCATCAAATGGAAAAGGGAAGGAGCCCACCAGTGTTAGGATGAAGAATGGAGAGCCACAATTTGCCCAACTCCAACAGAGCTCTGTCCTCTAGTCCCTGGTTTTTCAAAAGCATATGCTTATGAACTCGCAGGATAACTTAACTGGGCTTGGAGAGAATTGCCTGATATCCCTATATTTAAAGAAATGTGTCTGCTTATGTTGCATTTAAGAGTTTCAGTCCACAAATTCTGGTGTGTAATGAATGTGACATTATTTATTCATCCTTGAACACCATTTCTTTTTTGAGTCCTTCAATTTATGAAACTTAATGCTTGACAACACAGGGTCTCCTCACCCTTGCCTTTGTTTCCCAGAGGATGTCCTGGGCTTAAGGACTGAGGATTTTCGTAGTGGTTTTCTGGGCTGGTAGCCACGGAAGAATTCTTAATTCTGCCTCTTCTTTGATTGTGGACACACATTGTCATGACTGTTCTTTAAAGTTCATGACCCTTCTCCCGTTTCTAGTTCTGAACTTCTGAATCTGGCTGAACTTCCTTATATTTCTATGTTATTTGGGGGGCAGACAGGAAACCGTTTACATTTCTCTGACAATTGGTGGCTAGAAGTGGTCCCAGACTATTCTAGGCTGCTACTCCCTTGAGAGGCTGGAAGTGGGACAGGGAGGGTGGGATTGTCAAGGTTCTGCCCTCGGGTTCCCCAGACTTTTCCAGCTTGTTCTTGTCTCCTCCTTGTCCTGCCTTGATGTGGAATCAGACTCAGCCCCCACATCAATTATGCCAAAATATTCAAGCTTCCTGTGCTTTCTCATCTCTTTCTTCCTCCTACAACATGGAGAATATTTTTCCCATTCTGGAGGGCAAGGAGAGTCATCCCGTATTTGTTGACTTTTGTGTACTGTCTCTTTTGTGTTTTGTGCTCTTCTATAAAAGCACTTCTTAGACATAAAAATGTATCATCCTCTAATTCAAATGTCAAAAGGGGAGCAGAAGGAAACATCAGGAATAAAATATGCTTCAGTGAATATAGCAAAACAGGACCCCAGCATATTTGTTGTGCAGGTTGCTACACCTCGAAAGAGGGGCTGCTGTTCTGTTCTACAGATGATTAGAACATCCAGATGCCCTGTGGCCATTCAGTTCCTGCAAATAAGAAGCCTGGAAGTCCAGAGCAGGGAGCCATGGGCAAAACAATTTCTGTCACAAGGATTTTTTTTTTATTAATTAATTTTAAATGGAGGACAATCACTTCACAACACTGTGGTGGCCCCTGCCACACAATTACATGGACCAGCCATGGGCACACACACGTCCCCCTGTCCTGAACCCCCCTCCCCCCTCCCTCCTCACTCCATCCCTCTGAGTTGTCCCAGAGCACCGGCTTTGAGTGCCCTGCTTCATGCATCAGACTCGAACTTGCAAGGATGTTTTTAAATTTCCTTTCATCATTCATTTTTTTCTGTTGTTGAGATGCGTGTGGAAAGCTGTTACTTGTAGGGAGCAGCAGAAAGGCCAGAAGTATTTAAACATCCACAAAAAAGACGTGGTGAAAGTTTGGACCAAGGAGAAAGGTGCCTTCCGGGTTGTGAAGTAGAAGGAACTAGTTACAGACAGAACCACAGTTCACCTAAGAATGGATTCCATTCCCCTGGGTCCACGGGGCCCCAGGGGCTCTGCCAGACCCTTCACTTAACAGCTACAGAACTAAACACATTGGATTTTTACTGTGTGACAGCACATGGCTGAATTCTTCACAGGGGTTAATCTATTTATTCTTCACAACCTGAGAGAAGTGACACAAACAGTCGAACATCACGGAGCAGGGAGGAGCTGACTTCAGCGCACGTCTGCCTGACTCGTGGGCCCACGTTCCTCACTCTCCAGCGAGCGGCATTGCTCGTTGTCATTGGCAGATGCAGATGGGTCGCCTGTGTGGCACCAGGCTCTGGAGGACACCAGCTCCCATGGAGTGTCTGTGTGCTTGGATGTGGGGAGAGGTTCTTCACGTCACTTCAGAGAGCATGTCTGGGATTTTAAACAGCAGGGATGATAGGTGGAACCATGTTTAGCCAAGACAGGGACTGGGTAAAACATAAACATTTGTCCTGTGCCAGAGAGCAAATGAGACTGCTATTTACACTTTGACCTCAAGAATTTTATTATTTTTTTTTCTTTTATTTCTTTTGATTTTTTTTTCTTTTTCCCATGTATGAATTTTACTTTTAATTAACCTTTTACAAAGACTGAGTAAGGACTTCTAAATTCCTGAAGGAAAAATTCTTTCCATCCTTGACATAATTTCCATGGCTGTCAGTCTTTTTAAACATTTTTTTTTATTTTTAAAATTATTTTTTGGGCAGCACCACCCAAAAAAAAAAGATGTGGGATCTTAGTTCTTTGACCAAGGATTGAACCCATGCCCCTTGCATTGGAAGTGTCGAGACTTAACCACTGGACCTCCAGAAGTCCCGGATGTCAGTCTTCCAACAACTATATCTCCCTCCTGCTTACAAAGGGTGTGTTATATGATAGGTCAAGATCACAGGGCTCCTAGAATTTAACTGCTACTCTAATGAAGATTTCAAAGTGCTTTTTATGGCTGCCATGTACTTCCTATACCCAAATACCACGTGCATTTGTTACTAGATGTACACATATAAAAGATGGCACCCAGGGGCAGAGAAATTGATGTCACACTATTATTTCAAATTTGTGTTTTCACAGCTTCATTATTACACCTAAAGGTATTTCCCTCTCCTTCATATTCTCATGACATCCATATAGCTGTTTTCTTTTAATGAAAACATACCATAGCATGTGAAGCAATATTATACTCAGAATTTAATAAAATTAAAAGAGAGAAAGAGAGTGTGTGTGTGTAGTAAAGTGGGAAAACAGAGGTTTAACATTGAGACACTGAATTCAAGCTCTTCCAGGTTCTAAGCATGTGCTCTTCATTTTGGACAGGTTAATTCTCTTTTCAGGTAAAAATAAAAATGCTTAACTAGATAACCTCCAATTAAACTCTTAATTTTAATGTCTATACTTTTCTGAAGTAAGATCCATTGGGAGAAAGTGGAAAACACAGGCATCCTGGATTTTGAGAACTAGTCTGTTATCGTGGAGCTGTGTGTCTTTTTGCACATTTATCCTAGTCTGGGGCTCAAAAGGTTTATTAACAACAACAACAACAAAAAAAAAAAATGGAGAGAATGAGTGGGGACTCAGGGGTCTCCAGGTGCCCTGTAAACTTTCAAAATACTTCATTCTACTACAGGCATTCCATCACTTTGTCAAAGGTATGGACTTTATTGTAAGCTGTATTTCTGAAAATTCATTTTAAATTCTAGATAAATCATGTGAGTCTCATATACAGGAATAATGCCATTTCTTTTCATAGTTCATTCCTGGGTTTATATAATTTTATGAATTTTACTCTGTTTTCATTTCTCAAGTGTGTGTTTGTGTTTGGCAATAATATAAATTTGGACATTTTTGTGGTGTGGATCAAAGACAAGTTTTTTTTTCTCTATATAAAACCAGAAGCTAGAAAAACTCTTGGTATTTAAAAGCAAATCATTAAATTTTTCTACATTATCAATAAGTACAGCTGATGGAGAGTTACTGCTCCATGGGGATAAGTAAGAATAACATAACAGGATGCCAATGTCTGTGATCATGCATACACCATTAACAGTGTCCTCCTTTATCCAAGACTTACAAGCCTTGAATAAATACCAAGTATAGAAGTAGTAGTCCCTGGAGAAGTGAATGGCTATCCACTCCAGTATTCTTGCCTGGAGAATTCCATGGCAGAGGAGCCTGGCAGGCTACAGTTCATGGGATTGAAAAGAGTCAGAGGGTGACTGAGTTACTAACACTTTTCTTAGAAGCAATAGTACCTCAAACATTCTTCAGGATTGCACCCCCTACTCCCACCCAATTTGAAAAAAATGGATTCAAGGAACACTTCTCAGTAAATAAAAATTGAAATAAATAAGCTCATCATCTGTTGTATTGGGGTAGTGACTGCCACATCTTTTTATCATCACAGTTGGCTTTTATGGTTGAGCCCCTAAATTCAAGCTATTCTCACTAATTTTTTAGGGAGCAATCATACAACCAAGTGGAGAGCTTTGTCTGCTCAGCCTGGGTTTTGTCAGTTTCTGTGCATCCTTCCATGCTTCTTGGGGGAGACTGTGCTTGAGGCAGCAGCGCTACCGGGTTGCGAGGCTGGGAGGGCCTCGTGAGTGCGTCACTTACAGATGTCGTCATGCTTATTCACTCCTAAAGGGAGAAATTGATTGTGAATCTATTTGGAATGAAAAGAATGAAAGGCAATGTGTTTTGAGAGAATTTTGCTCATGAAAACTTGTAATATAAACACAAATATTTATTGTATATCTGTCACTGACCTAGGTACTGAGGACAGAAAATCTACATCCCAGAGGATATTATGGCAAATTAGAATAATCAATTACTCTATTATAACTTGACTTTAATTATTCATATTGATTTGTGTCTCTTCATTTGTTACTCATTCAAAACATATTACTAAGGATAGCATAGTTCAGGGTAAGAAAATTTGATTGGGAAGCAAAAGACAGATTTATGGGACCAATCTAATCACTTGCCAAGTGACTTACATGTTACTCACAAGTCTGTTGGTTCTGCTGCTCTGGGCTGACAGGGAAGTTCTGCTTTGTGGATCTCTTAAACTTGGTGCATGGGTCTCTCATATACTTGGTGATTGTTGGGTGTGGACTTATTTAATATGGCCCCAATGTAGACAACTGGCTTTTCCTCCAGCAGACCAGCCCAGGTACATTTCATAGTGTGGTAGATTGATTGCAAAAATGGCTTCTGTTTTCCATGCTCTCCTGTATCCATATTGTTTTTATTAACTTTATTTTTTTTAATTATTTATTTTTAATTGGAGGATAATTGCTTTACATTGTAGTGATGGTTTCTGCCATACATCAACATGAATCAGTCATAGGTATACATGCCTCCTCCCTCTTGATCTCCCCCCTTCCCTGCTGCAACCTCCCACCCCATTCCACCGCTCTAGGTTGTCACAGAGTACCAGGCTGAGCTCCCTGCACTGTACAGCTGCTTCTCATCAGCTATCTGTTTTACACATGGTAATGTACATATTTCAGTGCTATTCTCTCAATTTGTCCTACCCTCTCCTTTCCCCACTGTGTCCATAAGTCTGTTCTCTATGTCCTGTCCCACAGTTTCATCAGTAGGATTTTTATCCATATTGTTGTGGAAGCTTTTTCATCTAGAGGTCAAGTGACTCTCCCCACTTCTTAAAAATGGACTACAAAATAGAATTCAAGAAATTGGAAGTGTTCAGCCTCTGGGCCCTCTGAGTCAAGCAGCTGTACTTCTGCATTCTCTCTTGCTTCTCTGCTTTTACCAGCTGCCCTCGCTGGACTTCCAGACATGTGTGATCAGGAAACCCAGGCAAGATCAGGAAACCGCACAGATCATCTTTAGTCAGCCCATGGCTGACACTTGAGTGAGGCTCACAAACTTGGCTCAGACCAGCAGAACTTCCCAGCTGACCCATAGATGTGAGGGAAATCAAATGCTTGTTGTCAGGTACCGCTGGAACACTTTAGTCATTTACTATACATTCATAGTGTGCAATGAGTAGTGACTACCCAGGTCCATCCACAGCCATGTAACAGGATGTACTCACATTCATCTTTGCCTGGACAAGACATAGTGGTGAGAGCAGGACCTCATGGTCTTTTCCCTATTAATGCTTTTCCTTGTGGTCTGACCTGCGACCTTAGCTTTGACCTGGATTTAGTTTCCTGGACTTTCTGGCTTCTTATTAGCAACTGTTTGCTGATTCTCATATATATATCTTTTCTTTCCCAACCTGATGGAATTCTCTATTCCTTCCTTACAGAAGAATGTGTCCCGTTTCTTGTTAAATTAGTCTCATTGCATTCCTACCCTGCTTAACTTTCATTTTCATTGATGAATGGGAAAAGTAGTACCTGCCTTTCCCAATATTACAAAGTTATTCCAGTGATCAAATGAAACGATTAGTTCAAATGGAGTTAATATTGGGTACCAGGAACTCTGTAGGACACCATCGTAACTGAATCCTGGATGCTGCCTCCAAATAAAGAAGGAAATGCACATATTTCATGTACTTCACAGATTTATCCTGATGTGAATGTGTCCTTTATTTCTTTTCCTCCTCCAAGTTCCATTGGAGTGGATTAATGTGAAAATGAGATTCTTTGTAATGGATAGAAATCTTTACTAACTAATCTTTCCTTATGTTAGGGAATGGACCCAAGATCAGTTACAGGGGGTGAGTAGTGGTTTCTGTCACAGTTTTTTTGGCTCTATCACCAGAATTTGCAAACATCTTGCAATTGAGGAAGGGAAACAATAAGTCCAATAGAAAGGAATATACATCAGCAGTCTCCTCAGCAGACTCCAAATGCTGACAGTAATAATTTCTTACTCTATTTTCTGTTTTGTTTTGTAGATGGAAGGTAGCTGGAAATGTCTCCATTTAGAAATTGAAAATACAATTTAGGAGTCATGTCTTGTAAGTGCTCACAAACACCAATTATTATTTTTTGAGCAATCTCATAAGAGGTATGCCAAGGAAATATTATGCAAAAGTATGACTAACTATGTGTAAAATTGTTCTAAATATTGCTGAAACTAGTGAAAAACTGGATTCACCCTAATTACCCAGCAATAAGAGATTGTTAAAATAATATATGGCACATCTAAATAATGAAACATTGCTGCTGCTGCTAAATCGCTTCAGTCATGTCTGACTCTGTGCGACCCCATAGATGGCAGTCCACCTGGCTCCTCCGTCCCTGGGATTCTCCAAACAAGAACACTGGAGTGGGTTGCCATTTCCTTCTCCAATGCATGGAAGTGAAAAGTGAAAGTGAAGTCACTCAGTCGTGTCTGACTCTTAGCGACCCCATGGACTGCAGCCTACCAGGCTCCTCCGTCCATGGGATTTTCCAGGCAAGAGTACCGGAGTGGGGTGCCATTGCCTTCTCCATGAAACATTATTAGCTATTAAATAATTTTTAATAGAAATCTCTTTGCTTTATATCTTCACTTGTTTTTCATTTGTATCAATATCTGAAAAATAATATATACAGTGTTAATAGTGTGTTTTCCTGGTGTTGGGATTTGGAATAATTTTAATGTACTTATTATATTACTGATAATGTATTGTGTAATTTTAAAATTTAAAAATCTGTGTAATATAAAAATAGAAAGACCACTAAATATATGGAAATAATTTTTCTTAACAGATGTTAAAGAAGAAAAGTTCCCAAAGTGTGTTAATCTATTCTCCACCCCCACCCCTCACCCCCACCACCCCCAACTTGCTAAATAAAAGAAAAGCTTTTAGTTCTATGTAGTAGAAGTAAAGAAAGACAAAGCCTTCATTTTAAACTGAGATGACCTTGGTTTAGTTTGAACTATACATACATACTCAGCACATAGCTTAGTTAAGAAAGCCCATTAGCTTTTAGCATTGCCAATATCACGGTTCTCTTTTCAAGGACACTCTTTGTAAGAAATATTTTCTTGGCCCTGGACATTAAGTAATTATTAACAGACATGTTGCACTTAATAGATTGTGGTCCCAGCTCTAGTTTATAAAAAACTTGACTGCAGCTCAAAAACACCTCATCATTTGGTGGGGCAACTTGCCCTAGAAACTAAGTTTGAGCCAGACTGGTCCTCACTTACTATGCTGGGCCCTTCTACACACACAGGGCTTGGTGATCCTATTTAGACTCGGGCCAGGGTGAGGAAAATTCAGATATGGCCAAAAGGGTCTTAAGACACAAAACCACTTTAGTAGGGAAATCTCTGGAATCTATCAGGAGCTCCAATTAAGCAAAAAGTAACTCTTCTTATGATATTTTTGCAACTCTGAGGGGACAAGCCATATTGACTTCAGTCTCTATCCTGATTGCACTTCTTTCCAACTGGCTTCTACCTCAACTTACATCAAACTTCTTGCGAGCACAGCCTCCACTGACTGACTTCCTCCTGAGTCCTCAGCTAAACTGGGTCTGATCTCTTCACCCAGCTGCACAGCTATCTGACTGGACAGGCTCCTTTGAAAGTGGTTGAAGAATTTCTGGTCATTCCCTTTCTTGTCATACTTATCACATTCAGCTTCCCTAAATCATTTTACAGCTCTGACCATACCTTCATTCATGAAGCTCCTGTGCTTTGGCACATGAAACTCTGGTTCTTATTTATATCAGTTCTTCTCTGCCTCTTCCATCTACCACTGAAATGTCACTGTTCTCAGACTTCCTGCTTTGGACTTCCTGCATTCCCACACTGTATGTTCTCTCTATTATTTCTGTGGACTGAATGCTTGTGTATTCAGATCCCGCAGATCACATCTGGACTCCTAACCCTCAAGGTGAGAGTATTAGGAAGTGGGTCTTTGGGGCATGAGGGCAGAGCTTCGTGAGTGGGATTAGTGCCCTTATGGAGAGAACCCAGGGAGCTCCCTGGCCTCTTTCACCATGTGAGGACACATGGTGAGGACCTATAAACAAAAGGGTTCTCCCTGTACCCCGTATCTGCAGGCACTCCTATCTTGGGCTCTCAGCCTCTGGAACTGAGGAATCAATGTCTGTTGTTTCTAGTCCATCCAGTCTGTGGACTTTCTGCGTACCAGGCTGAACGGACTAAGCTATCTTAGCTTCTCTTGACTGCAACATCCATCTTCATCTCCTGACTGACAGACTTCTGTCCTCCAGAGTTTCTTGTGAGTACCAGGTGGAAACTTTCATGTGCCTGCAGGACATTCCCACAGGGACATCTTACAATAGCTCCAGGTGGACCCATCACCTTCCCCACAAACCTCCCCACAATGCTGGTTTTCCCATGATCTCATCGTCAGCAGCATCCTGTCCTGAGGGGTCCCCTTTAACTCAACACAGCCTTCACTCCCCCATCTTCTCACCAACTTTGGCTCACTTTACTTCTGACACATGTCCTGTTTCACCTACTTCTTTGCCCATTACCACTGCCTTCTCTTCATTTGGAGTGCTCCTAAAGCCCTTGGTCTCATTTTTAACCTATTAGATACTCCCTCTTCAGATGACTGGTTCAGCTGCCCTGATGTCTTTCACAAACAAGCCTTGATCATATCCCTCTTCTCAAACACTTTGCTGGCTCCCTGCTGTCTGTACTATATGGTACCCTTCTTCAAGGCTGCTCCCAAGAGGACCCAGCAACACTCCTCTGCAGTGTCAGCTAACTTATGGGCAGCTTTGCCTCTCCATCCTGCTGCCCATGATCCTCCCTCTACTGGAAATATGTCTTTCTTCTCCTGTTTCTACTTATCCTAATCCAAGTCACCCTTCTTGACCTAACGAAGTCAACTAATGACCACAGAAATACTGGGACCTGGGGACAGTGGTCTGAATCCATTCCTATGCTGATTTACGGACATTTGGGGATTCCTAGAATTGCAAAATGACTTTCCTAAGTGAAACTATCTCATGACAGTTTTCAGCTGCTCTTGTGGGGGAGAGCAGAGAGCACCGAATAATGTGAGAAGAGAAATTACAGGGAATGACCGAACTCTACACACTGCCAATATTCCTTACCATGATCGTGTAAATGGGATCGCTTTTGTTATACAGTGCATTTTTAAGCACCATCATGGAGATTTTTGCTGTCAATAAATTTCTAAATGGAAATAATTAGAACCAGTTTTCCTAAGAGTTATTTCTCAAGCAATTTCCATGACTCCACAAGGCTTAAAAATAACTCACAGAATCGGACAATGGGGAATAAAGGAGAAGTTTATCATCTCCAGACAAGTGCAAATCCAATACATTCATAAGAACAAGTTAACATAATTGCAAAGTAAGATGCTAAGTGGAAGAGAGATGTGTGTGGAGAACAGGAGGAAACTAGAGTTCGTAAGCTGAGAGCAAGACTGATTTCTTCTACTAGCTAAAGAAATACATCATTTGATCCCATTGGGTCCCAATTTTGCTATCTAAAAATGATATTTAGGTATTCTTGCAAATCTAGTATACCATGAGTATTAACTTATTTCAATGCAGTTGTGTCTCTATTAACTGCTGTACTAGTTTCTGCTTGAGATTTAATCATAAATAACTCATGGTCATTTGCCTTCAGACAATTACACTCTAGTGAGGGAGAATGGTACTTACAAGTTCTATTCTCTAATAGAGGTGGATTGTCATTGGCTATATATCAGACACACAACCAGGAAAGGAGTCAGCTAACATATGCAAACATGAGTGAGTAAGGAACCATTCTCAGGCGACATCTACTTGTGGGTCTAGTGGTTGAACCTCAGGCTCTCTCACTTGGGACATGTTACATGCAATTTGTTTTTTAAATCAATGACTTTAATAAAGATATAACATTGGCTGGATGCTGAAGGAACAGTAAATATGATGAAAGACACTGCCCGGAGTATTAGTCTTCTAGGGCTGCTATAACAAAGTACCAAATGCTGCAGGGCTTAAACAACAAAAATTTATTCCTTACAGTTCAGGAGGCTGGAAATCAAGGTGTTGGCAGGACTGCTTCCTTCTGAGGCTTCTCTGCTCAACTTGCACACAGCCATCTTCTCCCTGTATCCTCACAGGACTCTCCTTCTGTGAGTGTCCCAAACCTAATCTCCTCTTCTTAGAAAGACACCAATCATACTGGATAAAGCCCATTGATATGACCGCATTTTAACTTGATTATCTCCTTAAAGGCCCTGTCTCCAAATGAGGTCACCTTCTTAGGTCGTAGGGGTTAGGAATTCAATGTATGGATTTTGGGGGGACACAATTCAACCTCTAGAATCCAGTATTAGAAGAAATAACTAATAAAGGGAGTCAATAAAAAAGGGAGTCACTTCCTAGTGAACAGTGAGGTGAAATAATTAAACACACCTGGATACAGGTCGCAACTTGGCACACATTCAGTTCAGTTCAGTTCAGTTGCTCAGTCGTGTCTGACTCTTTGCGACCCCATGAACCCCAGCACGCCAGGCCTTCCTGTCCATCACCAACTCCCAGAGTTCATCCAAACCCACGTCCATTGAGTTGGTGATGCCATCTAACCATCTCATCCTCTGTTGTCCCCTTCTCCTCCTTACCTCAATCTTTCCCAGTATCAGGTTCTTTTCAAGTGAGTCAGCTCTTTGTATTAGGTGGCCAAAGCACTGGAGTTTCAGCTTCACATCAGTTCTTCCAATGAACACCCAGGACTGATCTCCTTTAGGATGGACTGGTTGAATCTCCTTACAGTCCAAGGGACTCTCAAGAGTCTTCTCTAAGACCATAGTTCAAACGCATCAATTCTTCGGCACTCAGCTTTCTTTACAGTCCAACTCTCACATTCATATGTGACTACTGGAAAAACTGTAGCCTTGACTAGATGGACCTTTGGTGACAAAGTAATGTCTCTGCTTTTTAATGTGCTGTCTAGGTTGGTCATAACTTTCCTTCCAAAGAGTAAATATCTTTTAATTTCATGGCTGCAATCACCATCTGCAGTGATTTTGGAGCCTCCCAAAATAAAGTCAGCCACTGTTTCCACTGTTTCTCCATCTATTTGCCTTGAAGTGATGGGACCAGATGCCATGATCTTAATTTTCTGAATGTTGAGCTTTACGCCAACTTTTTCACTCTCCACTTTCACTTTCATCAAGAGGCTTTTTAGTTCCTCTTCACTTTCTGCCATAAGGGTGGTGTTATCTGCATATCTGAGGTTATTGATATTTCTCCCGGCAATCTTGATTCCAGCTTGTGCTTCATCCAGCCCAGGGTTTCTCATGATGTACTCTGCATAGAAGTTAAATAAGCAGGGTGACAATATACAGCCTTGACGTACTCCGTCTCCTATTTGGAACCAGTCTGTTGTTCCATGTCCAGTTCTAACTGTTGCTTCCTGACCTGTATACAGGTTTCTCAAGAGGCAGGTCAGGTGGTCTGGTATTCCCATCTCTTTCAGAATTTTCCACAGTTTATTGTGATCCACACAGTCAAAGGCTTTGGCATAGTCAATAAAGCAGAAATAGATGTTTTTCTGGAACTTTCTTTGTTTTTCAATGATCCAGTGGATGTTGGCAATTTGATCTCTAGTTCCTCTACCTTTTCTAAAACCAGCTTGAACATCTGGAAGTTCATAGTTCACATATTGCTGAAGTCTGGCTTGGAGAATTTTGAGCATTACTTTACTAGCGTGTGAGATGAGTGCAATTGTGCAGTAGTTTGAGCATTCTTTAGCATTGCCTTTCTTTGGGATTGGAATGAAAACTGACATTTTCCAGTCCTGTGGCCACTGCTGAGTTTTACAAATTTGCTGGCATATTGAGTGCAGCACTTTCACAGCATTATCTTTCAGGATTTGAAATAGCTCCACTGGAATTCCATCACCTCCACTAGCTTTGTTTGTAGTGATGCTTTCTAAGGTCCACTTGACTTCACATTCCAGGATGTCTGGCTCTAGGTGAGTGATCACACCATCGTGATTATCTGGGTTGTGAAGATCTTTTTTATACAGTCAGCAAAAACAAGACCAGGAGCTGACTGTGGCTCAGATCATAAACTCCTTATTGCCAAATTCAGACTTAAATTGAAGAAAGTGAGGAAAACCACTAGATCATTCAGGTATGACCTAAATCAAATCCCTTATGATTATACAGTAGAAGTGAGAAATAGATTTAAGGGACTAGATCTGATAGACAGAGTGCCTGATGAACTATGGAAGAGGTTCATGACACTGTACAGGAGACAGAGATCAAGACCATCCCCAAGAAAAAGAAATGCAAAGAGGCAAAATGGCTGTCTGAGGAGGCCTTACAAAGAGCTTTGAAAAGAAGAGAAGTGAAAAGCAAAGGAGGAAAGGAAAGATAAGGATCTGAATACAGAGTTCCAAAGAATAGCAAGGGGAGATAAGAAAGCCTTCCTCAGTGACCAATGCAAAGAAATAGAGGAAAACAATAGAATGGGAAAGACTAGAGATCTCTTCAAGAAAATTAGAGATACCAAGGGAACATTTCATGCAAAGATGGCCAAAATAAAGGACAGAAATAGTATGGACCTAACAAAAGCAGAAGATATTAAGAAGAGGTGGCAAGAATACCCAGAAGAACTGTACAAAAAAGATCTTCACGACACAGATAATCACACCACACATCAGCTGTGTATTATGTGGTGCTGCCAAGATTGGAGACTTACATCTGCAAAATGTGAGCAACAATCCTACATTAGACAGGAGTTTTAAGTTCAACTTCTGAGATAAGACCAGGAATATTAATAGTGTGCTTGTATAGAATATAACTTTGAACTTCCCCATCAAAAGTATAGACTAACTTTATTTTTCACCTTGGTCGCATAAAACTGAGATTAATCAGGTATGATGCGTGTATGCATACTAAGTCACTTCAGTTGTGTCTGACTCTTTGCGGCCCTGGACTGTAGCCTGCCAGGCTCCTCTCTCTGTAGAATTCTCCAGGAAAGAATACTGGAGTGAGTTGTCATGACCTTCTCCAGGGGATCTTCTAGATGTAGGGACTGACTCTGCATCTCTTATGTCTGCATTGACAGGCAGGTTCTTTACCATTAGTGCCACCTGGGAAGCCAAAGAAATGGCATAGGAGGAGTTTGTTTGATTTAATTATTGATTGAAACCTTATCTGAACTTAATTTTCCCAGGTATTATATAGAAATTTCATGCAAAAAACTATTTATCACTGGTAATGACTCAACAAATATTGCTGGGGAAAATACTAAATACTTTTTACTTCTCATAGCATTGTGTGTTTGATTCATTCTTAAGGAAGCAAACAAGATTTGGGGGAAAAAGGAGGATTTAAAAAAACCCTAGTGATTGTGGTAACTTGCACTCATTTATTTCATGTAGTTTGCATTGTTTCTATCAGAAAGCATTTATTTCTATGTATAATTGCTAGGTGGTTTTGAACACTAATTGTTATCATAATTTTTTTGAACACTGGGATTTTCATGAAGATATTAAGATTCCATTTTGAAATGCTACTTGACAAATTTTTGTTGATATCATTACAAATTTTATAAACCTCCTCCCCACCTATCCATTTAGGCTCAAAGTACATATACAGAAAAGAAGCATCTACTTTCAATATGTTCTGAAACAAGTCATAAGCATTAGGAAGCACAATGAGAGACCACATTCTGCTGTGGACAGAATCTGGGCACTGGAGTCAGGCACACATTCTTCCTTTTTGAGAATCATGGCTACTATTTATGTGTTTTCTCTTATGCACCAGGCAGTTATGAAGGGCAGACATCATGTTCCAAGTATAAGTGGGGAAACCAAAGATCTGACAGTTTGGGTTATTTGCATCAGCTCGCTAGCTGCCACTCCAGTATTCTTGCCTGGAGAATTCTTGCCTGGAGAATTCCATCTACAGAGAAGCCTGGCAGGCTATAGTTCATGGGGTGGCAAAGAATCGGACATGAATGAGCAACTATCACTCATTCACTCACTAGCTGAAAGGTAGGGAAGGTTAGAACCCAGTTTTCCAAACCCAAAGTTGGTACATCAAGCTTGAAACCCAGTTTCCGGCTTAGATGTCACTGTACAAGGGGCTTTAAAAAGGAAGAAAAAGCCTTCAAAATGAGCTAGTGCTGCAGAAAAGCATTGGTCTTTAAGGGAGTGGATTGCTGTGAGCTCAAGACTAACAAGTGATCTTACCTCCTGGATCTGCCACATGACACTCAGATCTGAGTTCTATGAAGTGAAAGGTGGGTACAACATGAAGAAACACATATAAGAACTATTTAACTAAGAATTTTTGTAATGCATTTGAAGCAAGTAGCTCACTTATATGACATCTTTAATGCAGATGGTGTTTCAGAGAGGGCAAGGGTCCCTTTGTCACCACCTACCCCTGTGCTCACTCCCAGGCAATGAATGATGATTGGTTGAAACTAATTATGACCAGCTATGGCAGTCGTGTTCCTGTTGGCCAGATTCTTGATTTAACAGTTTTCCTGACAGGCATTAGTGCTGCTCCACAGTATTTCTGGTTCTTCTCATTCTGGAACCTGGTTCAGCTGCAAGTCTACCTTACCATAAATGTATATGTGGTGTGCAGTTTGCTTCAGTCAATACAGTATGAGTAGAATCGATGTGTGCGATGCTGGCTGGAAGCTTCTAATGGTTGAGGCGAGAGTCTAAGTTCTTTCCTTTTGCTGTGGCAGTTGATATGGTTCCAGGAAGTGGACAACTCTCCATCTTGGGTCTCTGAGCGGGGAGGATATAGAACTGAGGTCCTGCTGAGTTCAGAGGAATATATAACAGTAAGAAGATATGGATCTTTGTGGTTCTCAGACACTAAAGCCCTAGGGCTGTGCTCTATCACAGCATTTCCTCATCTATCTTAATTGATGCCAGGACAGACTTGGCTGCTGTTCCCTCTTTTTTCTTTCAGACTGAAGTGATCATGATGCCTGGAGGTGTTGAAGCCATCTTGACAAGTGTGAGGAGAAGAGAAGATATTAAGACTTTTAAGTGGGACGATAAGAAGAGCTTGGGTCTTTGTTACCATCACTGAACAGATGACCAACTCCAGGTATTGCCCACCTTTTAAAATAATATTTGAGTTCTTGTAACTGGCATTTTCTATTACTGCAGTGAAACATGCTGCCCTCCGGCAGCTACACTGATGGACTGGCTGGTGGACTTAGGGCTGCATCCCGAGGAAGTGGCGCATAGTGGGGTTATTGTGTCCCTGGGGCCATGGTTGCAATACCTGATGGTGCCCAACCAGATGCAAGTGGGTCTGTGGGAGTCTGTGGGGAGGTGTGTGCAGTTACTATGTTTGGTGTGAGTGGTCCATTTGTGGATGACTCCATAAATTAGAGATGTGAGGGGAAACTGTAATTTCACCCTGGTTGGCCCAGCGGTAAAAAATTGGACTGCAATGTATGAGCCACAGGAGCTAAGTGTTCGATCCCTGGGTTAGGAAGATCCCCTGGAGGAGGGTATGGCAACCCACTCCAGTATTCTTGCCTGGAAAATCCCCATGGACAGAGAAGCCTAGTAAGTTACAGTCCATAGGGTCTAAAGAGTCAGGCGTGACTTAAGTGACTTACCAAGCATGCATGCATTAAATATCTTATGACATTTTTTGATCACTTGATGAAAGTAATAGATTAGGATGGTAAATGTAGGTTAATATTTCTAACAGCTGTGTTTTTGTCCAGTTCTTATATAAGTGCACATTATGCTTTTGATAGCATAATGTTTGGAGCATTAGCTTCATGGCTTTTAAATCTGTATCATTATTTTCATCAAAAGAGATGTTATTCTTCATATTCTTAAACAATTTTGCCCTAGACTTATGCTTACTTCACAATGATTATCATGCTTACCGTCATCTTTATTTTGTTCTTCTCTGTCTTTCCTATATTTTATGTTTATGTTTTCATATCATTTCATTTTTGGCCTATCTACTTTAACTATATATATATGTGTGTATATATATATATATGAGCAAAGAATTGTAATAGGATTAAAACAAATCCTATATATATTTGTATGAATCATAATTGGATTAAAACAAATCCCACATGGGATTTGTTTACAATTCTTTGCTCTTTTATATATAGCATTTAAAGCAATTGCTTGACATATGGTTGAAATTGATCACATTTGTTTTTTTTGAAATTAACTTTCTGGTCCAGGCATTGTACAGGATGCTAAGAGTAGTCCAGTAAATCATGCCATTTCAAACAATAACAACAACTATAACAAAACAAACAAAAAGCCAATAATGATGGGTTTTCTCTACTTATCAAAAGCACTAAAACATAATATTACCTTTGCAGATTTCTGGGAAGAGGTTGCATATATAAAACAAGCACTCGTCAGTAAGCTTGTTATTTGAACCAAAAGATCAACCCACATGAAAATTTTATTTTGTTTGAGTGGAACTGTGACAGTGTCACTCTGAACTAATGGTACTGGTGCTGCCATATTGCATGTGGAGGAGACATACTGAGCATTATTTTATTTCTTTAGAAAGAAATCATTATGCAAAAATTATGTCTTGGACTGAAATTTCTTATGTTTGGCAATAGTCCAGGAGAGAAAATTTTAATTCCAAGGGTAAATACTCTTCAAATTGGAGTTATTAATTAGAAGGCACATTGTCATCATAATTTAAATATGTTATTTATAACATAGCAGACAAGTGAAACTATTGTTTAAAAATTACCTGAAATGTGTCTCTCCAATTCTGCTCCAGGTTGGTTCTTTCATTCTTATTCCAGCCCAGTGGGAGTTCATAGAAAGGCCCTGCTGTTTGACATGCCATTTGGCTTTAAAAATAGGCTAAAAGTTAATCAGATCTATGTATTCATGCAAATGGATGCTATGGTTCAGGAAACCTGGTTTAGACAGAGTTATGGCACCCTCTCCAAAGTCACTGTGGAAGGTGACTGCAGTCATGAAATTAAAAGACACTTGCTCTTTGGAAGAAAAGCCAGGACAAACCTAAACAGCATATTAAAAAGCAGAGACATCACTTTGCTGACAAAGGTCCATCTAGTCAAAGCTATGGATTTTCCAGTAGTCATGTACAGATGTGAGAGTTGAACGGTAAAGAAGGCTGAGCCCTAAAGGATTGGTGCTTTTGAATTGTAGTGCAGAAGAAGACTCTTAATAGGAGTCACTTGGACAGCAAGGAGATCAAACCAGTCAATCCTGGAGGAAATCAACCCTGAATATTCATTGAAAGGACTGATGCTTAAGCTGAAGCTCCAATACTTTGGCCACCTGATTCAAAGAGCTGACATATTGGAAAAGACCCTGATGCTGCGAAAGACTGAGGGCAGGAGGAGAAGGGGGAGGAAGAGGATGAGATGTTTGGGTAGCACTACCAACTCAATGGACTTGAGTTTGAGCAAACTCCAGGGGATAGTGAAGGACAGGAAAGCCTGGCATACTGCAGTCCATAGGGTTGCAAAAAGTCAGACATGACTTAGTGACCAATCAACAATGGCTCCCCCTCAAGATTTGTTATTATAGCCAGGCTCAATGTGGATACATCCAAGTTCAGTTTGATTGAGTATAGGGTGAATAGAGGCAATAGAAAGGAGGAAAAACGGTATATCCGGTTACAGCTGGAGAAGTGGGTATTTGATTCTCTAGGGAAGTGCTTCTCAAAACTTTCCACCAAGGCATATCCAAGCAGAACTGGAGAATCTTTTTGTATACTGTGTGTAAATGTCCAATCCAAGTGCAAGTTTGCCTTGAGCATAATGTTTTATTTTGAAATTCACGTTTTACAGTCTACAATGTGTACGCTTGATTGAATGCAAAAATATTATTATAAAAGAACCACTAGTGAAAGTAATTGAAAACTCTCTTCATATCATTTAGAAAGGTGGATACTACATTGAGCAGGAAAGTAGGAGGGAGAGGGAGCTCCTGGGAAGAACCATGCTTAAGGAATGTGGGATAAAGATGGTGAGAAGCAATCAGGAGATAAGAGGCAGAAAGTGAGAGGGCAGATTCCCAGAAGGCAAAGGAAGGGGACCAGACAGGAGTATCAGAGCAATCAGAGAAAGTGAGGAAGGGAAGGCTGAGATGGGGCAACTGGACTTGACAATGAGATTTCCCTTGAGGCTTGTAGAGGCAGCTGTTTCTGAAGAAGGATTTGGGAGAGAAAACTCCCAAATGGGTATTGTGGAAAAGGTAGAGCTAGTTGACGTCTCTGCAGCGGAGGACATCAGTGCAGGAGGCAGAGAGGAGCAGGTAGAAGGAGGGATCCCTCCAAGACAGAGTGTTCAGCAAACAGCTGCATATAAGACAAGCCCAAACAGTTGTATTTTTATATTTGGGGTAAACAATTAGAAAAGGTAAAAAGTCATTATTTATAATTGCTTTATAAAATATCAAATATGTAGGAAAAAATCTAGAGAAAGATGTATAAGGTTACCAATATATTAACCTCTTCTCAAATTTATATGTAGATTAGAAGTTTATCAATATTAGTGTTTTTATTTTAAATTGATGATTCTAAAATTTATACAGAAAAATTATACACAAGGAATAATAAGAGGATGAGAAGGGAGGCAAGACCTCTTTCTCTCATTGTTCCTATTTTCTTTGTAAAGAAGATGACCGTGTCACCTGCTGAGAAGGAGAAGAAAGGACTAACTTTGTTAATCTAGTCTTTCCTCCTCCACCCAACATGACTTGCTTTCGTGTCCAGTCCGGTCCTTGCTCCTCAGACCATGATTTGGTTCCTCATTTACCCTCTGAGTCTAGACTTGCCTTGCTGTGACAGTGGTCTCCTCTAGGATTCAGGCCCCTTCCTGAACCTGACATGAACTCTGCTGCTCACAGAAGCACCTTGGGTTCTTACAGGGTGAGCACTGCTTCTCCCGCTGTTTTGTGCTCATCCATGGGTTTTGCCTCTCTGGCTTACTCTAGTCCTGTTGTGAGCAATCTGTTTACCTGCCTGGTGCCCACCTGCACTGGGTCAACACCTGTATTTCCCCACCTGCTCTAACCACCCTCTTTCCCTCTGATGTTTGTCAGCATCACCCTGAGACCTCTGACTCCTCAGGTAGTTTCTCTATTGGATGTGGGCATCATAAGACAGTGGGTCAGATGGACGGGGGTGTCATCATCAGAGCTTGTTCCCCAGAGAAGGGGACCAATAGGCTCTGCAGGCAGAAGTCTTCCAGGGCAGATGTTCTGGCGCACTGCAGGCTCAGAGGGGTCAGGTGGCCTGGGAATCTGCATCTGAGGTGGTCAAGTGAGGCTTTTAGACGCAAGGGTACTCAGAGATGAAGCCTCTGTGTGGGGAGAAATCTTCCTCTGACGGGCAGTGCTGAGTATGGTTCCATGCTGACCGGTGGTGTCACAGGGCCGTGTTTTCTATTTTGCTTTAGTTGTTGACAATTTGCTTAATATTAGATAATAATATTATGTAGACTTAGTAATATCAGCATAGATAATCTGTTCATATAGTTCACAGATAAAATCTGTAAGATATGCCTTCATCTTCCATTTTCCACTTTTCAGTCCTGCTCAACAGCACTGACAGCCCCTTTCATACCCTGAGCATGCTCACACTTCTGTTACACGTTGGTCTCATTTTTCTGTCTTCTTAGAGGTGTGCTGGTGGGGAGGCAGGTATCCACTCCAATGCCTGATATAAAACTTTTCCTAGATTGTGCTTAAGAAATCTTTGCTGTGTGAATGAATGAATAAAATCCAGAACTCAGTACTGAGAATTTCTGGCCAATATTTTATAAGCTTTTGATTTATCTTTTCAGTGTCTTATTCAAAGTCAGATTTTAAAAAACATCTCCATTCTTTTATTTTTTATTTTTTTTTAATTTATTTATTTTAATTGGAGGCTAATTACTTTACAATATTGTAGTGGTTTTTGCCATACATTAACATGAATCAGCCATGGGTGTACATGTGTTCCCCATCCTGAACCCCCCTCCTACATCCCTCCCCATCCCATCCCTTAGGGTCATACCAGTGCATGAGCCCTGAGCACCCTGTCTCATGCATTGAACCTGGACTGGTGATCTATTTCATATATGATAATATACCTGTTTCAATGCTATTCTCTTGAATCATCCCACCCTCACCTTCTCCCACAGAGTCCAAAAGTCTGTTCTTTACATCTGTGTCTCTTTTGCTCTCTCGCATATAGAGTCATCGTCACTATCTTTCTAAATTCCATATATATGTGTTAATATACTGTATTGGTGTTTCTCTTTCTGACTTACTTCACTCTGTATAATAGGCTCCAGTTTCATCCACCTCATTAGAACTGATTCAAATGCATTCTTTTTCATAGCTGAGTAATATTCCATTGTGTATATTTACCAATGCTTTCTTATCCATTCATCTGCTGATGGACATCTAGGTTGCTTCCATGTCCTGGCTATTGTAAACAGTGCTGAGATGAACATTGGGGTACACATGTCTCTTTCAATTCTGGTTTCCTTGGTGTGTATGCCCAGCAGTGGGATTGCTGGGTCGTATGGCAGTTCTATTTCCAGTTTTTTAAGGAATCTCCACATTGTTCTCCATAGTGGCTGTACTAGTTTGCATTCCCACCAACAGTGTAAGAGGGTTCCCTTTTGTCCGCACCCTCTCAGTATTTATTGTTTGCAGACTTTTTGATGGCAGCCATTCTGTCTGGCATGAGATGGTACCTCATTGTGGTTTTGATTTGCATTTCTCTGATAATGAGTGATGTTGAGCATCTTTTCATGTGTTTGTTAGCCATCAAAACATCTCTGTTCTTAATACCTTTGTCTTCCCTCTAAAATCTTGCAGAGAGGAAGATGGGAGTTCAGGGAACAGATATTTTATTTTCTCCATGAGAAGGAGCAGATTTCCCCTGGGCATACAGGCTGTCCCAGGGCCTTTCATTTACCTTATAATTGTTGCTGGGCAAGGGAAGTACAAGCATGACCCTCAATGAATTTCACTCAATGCCTTGTGGCCATGATATCTTTCCAGGAGTCCAGCATCTGCTTGGTTCTAGGGCATAGAGATGGATATTGGCAGTCTCACCTCAAGACTTCAACAACACTCTCTACAAACCAATGCTATCTTCTCCATAAAGGGCAGCAGAAATGGTTGGGATGCAAGAGAGGGAACAATCAGGGGAGGCAAAATTTCAGATGGGGTTTGATAGATTGCAAGAAGAGGAGAAACCCTCCTGCCTAAGGTGCAGAGGTGAAAGGGAGTGAAGTCTTGGGGATGGAGAGTAATTTCCTGAATGAGGGGCAATAAAGTTGGAGGAGTAGGTTTAAATAGGCCTTGATTGTGCACTTAAGAATCTCAGGCTTAACCTGAAAGATATAGGAGTCACTGAATAATGACAAGCTGAAGCTGAAGCTGAAACTCCAATACTTTGGCCACCTGATATGAAGAGCTGACTCATTTGAAAAGAACCTGATGTTGGGAAAGATTGATGGCAGGAGGAGAAGGGGATGACAGAAGATGAGATGGTTGGATGGCATCATCGACTCAATGGACATGAGTTTGGGTGAACTCTGGGAATTGGTGATGGATAGGGAGGCCTGGCGTGCTGCAGTTCATGGGGTCGCAAAGAGTCGGACACAACTGAGTGACTGAACTGAACTGAACTGAATAATGACAATTAGGAGGTGGTTTGATCCACTCTGGTTTTTAGAAAGACTATCTGAGCAGGAGTGGCCAGGACACAAAACAGTGTGAAGAGAGTACAGATATTTCATCTTCCCCAGCAGGACTGTGTGTGCATGTACAAGGGTGGGTGGCTTCAGCTCACCCAGCCTCAGCTAACAAGCTGCTGTTTCTAGCTGGTATCTGTCTCTCCAGGTGAAATTGCTACTAGGCAAAGTTTATGGTCGAGCATTACATTTGAGTCCTTGTCTCCACCGGACACAGCGTTGACTGCTCTATCTCTGTCTCTGAGATATATCTCTGCTATTATGTCCATCTCTACTCCACTGAGAGTCAACTTTATCAGAAGAAGCAAGAAGACAGGTTTAAAGAGAATAGCATGGCACCAGTGCATAGAAGGCACTGGTAAATTAGAACGTGGTCTAATCAAGTGCAGAGTCCCTGGTATATTGAGTAAGTGGGACTCGAGCAGCAACATTGTCCCCCTAAGTGTATCTGGTCAGCCAAACAGGGTGAGCTAGTAAGACAATCCAGGACTCATACACCAGTGGTTTGCAATCATACCCCATGGTTCTTACATTGTTAAGTGCCACGAGGTAAACGCATCCATAATTTTTGACGTTGACTCAAGCCACAGTCAGAATGAGAGACAACACAAGGAAGAGCCACACTTAATTATTCCATTCTTTAGGGGCTTACTCAAGCATAAGCATATCCCCAAATAATTTACAAAAAGGTGTTTTTTTCCAGTATTATTTACAATCTTTCAACTGTAGCAGTGTGCAGGTGTCTATTAATGCATAAGTTTCTGTGACTTGATGGCTTGTTTGAAAAAATGCTCATGTTTCTCATATAAATAAATAAATGTAGACACCCCAATGTTCACTGTTTATGATAGCCAAGACATGGGAACTATCCAAGTGCCCATCAACAGACAATTGAGAAGGCATGGTATATTATATATACAATGGACTATTACTCAGATGTAAAAAATAATGAAATTTTGCCATTTGCACCAACGTGGGTGGACCTAGAGAATATCATGCTAAGTGCAATAAGTCAAAGACAATTTTATATAATGTCACTTATATGTAGAATCTAAAGACAATACAAGTGAATCTGTAAAAAATGGACTCACAGACATAGAAAATAAACTTATGGTTAACAAAGGAGAAAGGGAAGGAGGGAGGAAAAAATTAGAAGTACAGGATTAACAGGTACAAACTACTGTACATAAAATAGATGAGCAATAAGGATTTACTGTATAGCACAGGGAATTGCATTCCATATAAAATAATCTATGATGGAGAATAATCTCCATTATCCTCCAAAAAATGGAATTACTTTGCTGTACACCTGAAATTAACATAATATCGTAAGTCAACTATACTTCAAGAAAGAAGTAAATAAATGTCAGCTCTGCAATCTTGCTACAAAACAAGCAGTGTGCACTAAATGGAGTGAAGGCTAACAGGTTAAAACTGCTTCTATTCAATTTCTCCATGTGATCCTTCCAAGTCATTAGCAATGTTCTGCTCAGGAAGCAGACTCCAGCAGGTCCATAAAAAAAAGGTCCATGGGTCACCTAACAGCAAAATAGCACGTACTCCGTAATCAGAGGCTCACACTGGTCTGTGAGTCAAAGTGGTGGTTGTTGGCAGGTGAAATAAACAAGAGGTGCTGCTGCTAAGTCGCTTCAGTCGTGTCCAACTCTGTGCGACCCCATAGACGGCAGCCCACCAGGCTCCCCCGTCCCTGGGATTCTCCAGGCAAGAACACTGGAGTGGGTTGCCCTTTCCTTCTCCAATGCATGAAAGTGAAAAGTGAAAGTGAAGTCGTTCAGTCGTGTCCGACCCTCAGCGACCCCATGGACTGCAGCCTTCCAGGCTCCTCCGTCCATGGGATTTTCCAGGCAAAAGTACTGGAGTGGGGTGCCATTGCCTTCTCCAAAACAAGAGGTGAGTTACCATCTATTCTGAAAACATTGTAATTCCCAGGAGCAATTTCCCAAAGTTCCAAGAATCAGAGGGTTTTATTACATTTAAAAAATTAAATGCGTTTATAATTTGTTTCCATTAGATCAAGTGTGAGACTGATTCATTTTCCTGCTAAAGCTCAGAAGGGTGTTTTATAAGCCAAATAAAGAATGAGCAGCACATGTAACAGCAGAGCTGGTGAGTAGCTGGGGGTGGTTTGAAGAGCAGTGTTTTGGTGTCAGGGAGCCCAGTTTTGTCCCCTTCCTTTGATGGGGCCTCTCCAGCCATGGCTTGATTCTCTGAGAGGATTTCCCCACCCTGGGTTGTGGGAGGGCCTGATAACTGTCAGCACTGCCATCCCTTACCTTCACCCCTGGGACACTGCTCCCTCTTCCTCCCTGGAGTCCCCACAATCACTCTCTCTGTGCCTCCAGCCCATCTCTGGGCCCAGAAGAGACTGGAAACCCAGTTTACACTTCATGAGGGGCTTGTCAGGTCAGCACCCTGAGGAAACTCACAGTCATAAGGTGTTCTGAATGGTTGAATGGGCTTCAACCTCAGAGATGAACTGCTTTCCACAGGGTTTGCTATGGTCTGAATGTGCTAAGTCACTTCAGTCATGTCTGACTCTTTGCGACCCTATGGGCTGCAACCCGCCAGGCTCCTCTTTCCATGGGATTCTCCAGGCAAGAATACAGGAATGGGTTGCCATGCTCTCCTTTAAGGGGATCTTTCTGACTCAGGGATCAAACCCACGTCTCTTAACTCTCCTGTCCTTTCTACCACATGAGGACACAGTTAGAAGCTGTTGTCTATGAAACCAGGAAGGAGGCCTCACTCACCAGACACTAGATCTGCTGGCTCCTTAATCCCTGAATTCCAGCCTTCGAAACTGTGAGAAATAGGTTTCTTGTTTATAAGCCAGCTGGTCTGTGATGTTCTGATATAGCTGCCCACACAGACTAAGATAGACAGGAATTAGCTGATCCTGGATTCATGTCTAGTGCTGAATAAAGCCTGGTCCTGCCACTTTCTCATCCGAGGTCAGTTACACTTTCTGGTGGCTTGACAGGATGACAGGGTGACCCTGGAGGGGCAGTTTGGGCAATAAATGGTGATGATAAAGTCCCAGGGGTGGAGAAGGCAATGGCACCCCAGTCCAGTACTCTTGCCTGGAAAATCCCATGGAGGGCTACAGTCCATGGAGTCGCTAAGAGTTGGACACGACTGAGCGACTTCACTTTCACTTTTTCACTTTCATGCATTGGAGAAGGAAATGGCACCCCACTCCCGTGTTCTTGCCTGGAGAATCCCAGGGACAGGGGAGCCTGGTGGGCTGCCGTCTATGGAGTTGCACAGAGTCGGACACGACTGAAGCAACTCAGCAGCTGCAAAGCCCCAGGGGACTGCAGCCCATCTGGCCTGCCTGATTGCCCATAATGAATCTTTCCTTGATGATGGAAGCCTTCTGGAAGGAATCTGGAATGCAGAGGCTCTGCCAAAGAAAACATTTTTTCTGGCCCCTAAACCTGCCCTCCTTGGCCCCTGTCTGAGCATGGGCTGAGTGAACCATGCAGTGGTCCCACTTGATGGGAGAACTCTCCCCCTGCCTGTGGCCAGGACTCCCAGGAGAGAGGTGCTGAGTCCCCCAGGGCAGGCCACCGGGTCCATGGCTGAGGTCACCTGTGCTCTACCTTCCATGGCACCCGAAGAGTTTTCCCTTCCCGGATTTCATTGCAAAATTTTGGGGGAAGGAAATGTGTCCAGCCGGATGAATCGATAAGGTGGGTGAGTAAGTATGGGTCATGGAAACATAACAGTGAGGAAGAAACTCATAAATCAGATTTGGATGCTGGGGTCTGAATGCAGGTAGAATGAAAACAAGGTCATTAAAAGGTTATTTATTTTCTCAAAGTGTTGGCCAGCATCCTAGCATTTTCAGCAAGTGAAATGGGCTGTCAGTGGCCACTGGGGAGGAGTTGAGGTGTTACAACTTGGAAAGAGGCTGGTGCGTCAGGAACGGTATCCTCAGCCAGTCGGGTGCCCCTGCATGTGGGTCACTGAGTGAAGGGTGAGTGAGAACGGGGCCTGAGACCCAGGGCAGAACATTAAGCTGATGGAAAACTCAAGCAACCTCATCACAATAAGGCATTGTGAGGTAACTCCTGCACACTTGATTTTTTTGAGAAATGCCATGGCTTAGATCCTTCTTACAAAGTCTTCACAGCCGTCTTAAAAGTTAAGTCCTGACTTCCAAGGCTGACACCCATGACTTTTCTGTCTCCCAAGCTGCCAGGACTCTTGTTTACTCTGCTAGGACCCACAGACCAAAGTGGAATTGTGCACCCATTTTGTATTTCTGTAACTTTGCATTTCTTATCTGTTCTCACTGGAAGGTTATGTTTGTTTATCACTGGGCAAATTCTTGCTCTCACATTCTGCCATCCTTATAGAGTGTTCCCCAACTTGGTTGTCCCCCAGTTTGTATCCTATAACATTTAATACAACCCTAAGGTCATTATTTGGTTCTCTAAATAATTCTGCATTTATGTATCTTTTCTAATTAAAAAAAAAGGTAACATTGATCTAGGTGGTAAAGAATTCACCTGCCAATGCAGGAGATACAAGAGATGTGGGTTTGATCCCTGGGTCAAGAAGATCCCTGGAGAATGAAATGGCAACCCACTCCAGTATTCTTGCCTTGGAAATCCCATGGACAGAGGAGCCTGGTGGACTACA
Source organism: Bos grunniens (assembly GCF_055505025.1). NCBI lineage: Eukaryota > Metazoa > Chordata > Mammalia > Artiodactyla > Bovidae > Bos > Bos grunniens. The sequence goes on along the minus strand of NC_141168.1, from coordinate 45,139,112 downwards.
GCCCAGAAGGTTGCAAAAAGTCAGACACGACTGAGTAACTAAGCCCAGCGGCGCAGCACACAGCATTGATCCAGACCCTGCTATGTGCCAGCCACAGCGCCAAGCATGTTGCATGTATCATTTTACTTACTTGTAGCAATTCCTTCAGCGGCTGCTCTTCTCATATCATCCTTTCACAGGGGAGGGATGGACACTTAGTTGTGGACTTGCCCAAGGTCCCATATAGGAAAGATTAGAGCCCAAATTCGAGCCCAAGTCATCTGCCCTGGAGGTGAAATGCCTGGCCACTGATTTGTCAGCTCTGCGGGAGGCTGAGTTCTCTGAGGGTTGGCTCGGGACTTATCCCTGACCTTTTTCATAAAGACCCAGATCATCTTCATCTTTGGATGAACTCCCCCACCTTTCCCAAATGTGAGTGGCACAGATACCCATGCAGCTGCGAGAAACATCTCCCTCCATGCACTTGGATGGACACCCAGGCATTGAGGACTTTCCTCCCATCCCATCATGTGGGGAGGGAGAACAAATTCCAATTTCCTTATGGTCGTTTCTCCAGTCTCCTTATTTGCAGGGCCAGGGGAAGATAGGCCAGCAAGCCCCTCGTGCATCTTTCTGAGCAGGTGTGCGACTATTGATCCCCTCAGGAGTCAGAGTGCCATCTGGGTTGCATCCTGGTGCCAACTCTAGGATCAAGCCTGAATAATGCTGCTCTCTGCTGGTATCACTGCTGCCCAGATCCAGGGCCCACCCCCAAAGAGAAGAGAGTGTAACAACTGATGTTCTCAGTGCTTAAGGTAGGGGGTTTTGGTGTCTTGACTGCTTATGTACAGTGATAACAACAGCAATAGCAAGAAATGACCGCCTACCTTCTGGGCATTAGTACTGGGCCTGTGGCCTCCAGTAACCCTTTGCTCTTCCCTATTGCCAAGCGCTGTATTATATATGAGAAACTTAGGCTTTGGGGATTAAGTAATTTTCCATAATGTAAAAAGTTTGTGAGTGATTGACCTGATACTAAAGCCCATGCTTTTAACATAATTGGAAAATGCCTTCCTTCCTCCCTTTCCCTCCTTCCCTCTCTTCCTTCCTTCCTTCATATATTCCTTAGGATATGGCCATGGGTCTGGTTCACACCAAGACAAACATGTCCTTCCTTGGAAGAGCACAATAGGGCCCAAGAATGCTGCCCCAGGCTGTACAGGTGCAGAGGGAGGCAGACCCAGGGAAGAGGAGGGGTGTGGGAGCCAGTGAGGCGATGCGCCCAGGATTAAGTTCTGGAGTGGCCAGATGAAGCCCATTTGCTGGAGAGCCTGGGAGGGAAGGAGAGAGTCTAAATCTTGTGTTCAGGATGATGAAGCATGGGCTGGACAGGGCAGTGGAGCAAGAAGGAGGAGCAGCAGCCTTTGAAGAGGGTCATTAGGACCCTGATTTTCACGGATGGGACAGCTCTGAAATGGGAAGAGGTTTAAAGCAGAGGGTGAAAATTAGGAATCAGGGTCCATGAGTTTAGTTAGACTCATATCATGCTTCTGCTGTAGTTTTTGTTTTATTTTGCATTTTAATTGAGCCAATTGAATAACCAACAGATTACACATAGAAGTCTGGATTTTTTTTTTTTTTTTCTCTTTTCTCTGTAAATCAGATTGGCTATGTTTGGCATGGACTGCAGTGGGTTGACATGTTTGTGGCCATTTTGCAAGGGCACGGTTCCCTTCTCCTGGCCTTTGCTCAACCTCTAGGGCACCAACTCACCAGACAAGAGGTGCTCCTCAACCTGCCTGGGCCTGGGGCGTTTGAAACTGATTCTAGCCCTCAGGTGTGGGATGGGTTAGTGTCTGAAAGGAGGGCAGTGAAGATCATTACAGGTGAGAAGATCCTTACACTTGGCCTGGGGTGCTGGCTGTGTCATCCTGACAGATACTGAGGTCCCCTAGGATGTCAGTAGGAGTTGTGGAGGTGATCTCCAGCCTGCACTTATCATGGAGGATACTTAGGATAGCCATGTGGGGCGAGGATGGGCAGAGGGTGAACAACTGGATACCAGATACCAGGAGCTTCAAAGCACATTTTTACATGCAGATGGAAAAGCAAAGACATTTCACAGTTTACATTCTACTCAAATACAAAAAGAGAAATGAACAGATTTACTTAGCGATTAAGGCTTTAATTGGCCTGAGGGGGGAGTCGCAGTGTGTACAATTGCTAATGTTGTTTTGTTCCTTTGGATTTGGGTTAAAAATGCAATTTATTTTGCTTAGGGACTTTTAGGGATTTTCCAAGGCTAAAACCATGTAAGTGTCAATCATACAGCAGGCAATCTGCTCTTTCTTTATCATACTTTAAAGTCATTTAATGAAAACTTAGGGAACAGACTTGGGAATATAATACAATTGGACTCCTTTAAATTGAATATATATTTTCTAAACCCCAATAGGTCATTTCCAGGAAAAGAATGGCTGTGCTACTGTACTTATTGTTATAAAACTAGGCAGCCTGAGAGGGTTGCTTGTACTATTCATGGAAAATAGCTGAGTCACAAATGGGAATTGCTAAGACTTTGTCCCATAAGAAATGCTGGGTAACTTCTTCAGCACTGAAATGAGTTTCAGTGATTTCTTCACCCTACCCCTCAATTCCCACCAGCATTGTGGTAGGTGTGGGGACTGCCAGGTCACAGCCAGCAGTGACCAGCCCTTTCTAAATTGCCAGCCCTTTCTCCAGTGTCATAGCTGCCATTTGGGGTCAGATGAAAATGAAGCATGTTAGAAAGTGTCACATTCCTGGCTTTATCTCCACCTTCTAACAGAGGAACTTGAATAGTGAGAAGCCTTTTCTTTCCTATCTTAGAATCCATTTTCACAGTTGACTATTATAGGAGCTGATCTCTTAACTATGCATTTTCCATGTACCCAAACTCAACATTTCCTAAACTGACCTCTTTTGGAGACGGTCTTAACTTGAGCTTCCTGAATTATCTCCTGAAATCCTACGTTCTAGGGGTTCAGCCAGTTGTCTCCTTTGCACTTCTCTGGACAAGAACTGCCCTGGCTTTTCCTGCCCCCAGACCATCCTTCATATACAGGTGGTGAATATATATATATTCCCAATAAAAAATTACCAACATACAAAAAAAACCCAAATGGTTCAGAAATAGTAATATACAAAGTATGCAACAAAATATGTGTGAATACCTTCAAAACCTCAGTGTAAAGAAAGACTTACAGTGTCTTAGAGGCAGTAATGAAGGATTGATTAATTTGACAACTTAAAAAGAAAAATGTGTTCATGGCAGAAAGCATCAAGAATAATCTTGAGTCTATATTTGCAATGTCATATTCTGCATATGTCACAGATAAGGGAACTAATATTCCGTATTTATAAAGAACATTTTAAAAGAATCTGAACTTTTTTTTGCAGGAACTATTTTTATCATGTTAAAATATTTCTTAATGATCTGGCAATTATTACTTGAAAGAGGGTCCAGAACACAGATTTATGACTGTACTAGCCCTGTCCTTGATGAGAGTCTTATGAGTTATATACAAAACATTATTCCTTAGGGTGGAATTACTGAAGGTCAAAGATGTTGTGAACTTGCTAGAGCTTAGTCCTGCCTGTCTAGCTGCTTCCACCAGACCACAAGCAGGTATAAAGATTGACATAATTTAAGCCTTTGAATTTAAATAGTTAACAATGGTTTGAACGCTCTTTCTCAAATGCATCAGCTCAAAATTTGGTCAAAAGACAGCTTTTCAATCACAAATTCATCTACTTTTGTCTTTTTGGACATATGTTTGGACAAGACATTCAGAATAATTTGAAGTTATTATTATCTTTAAACTAAGTCTAAAAATCCTATAAAAGTGGCTACACGTGTGTGCTCAATCATTCAGTCATGTCTGACTGTTTGCAGCCCCATGGGCTGTAGCCCACCGGGCTCCTCTGGCCATTGGATTTTCCTGACAATAATACTGGAGTGGGTTTCCATTTCCTTCTCCAGGGGATCTTCCTGACCCAGGAATTGAACCCATGTCTTCTGCATTAGCAAGTGTATTCTTTATCACTGAGCTAACAGGAAAGCCCATAAACGTGGCTAAAGGAGATTTAAGGACTTCAAAACCTTGATGATATATATGTTGGTGAGTCTCTGGTGAAATGGATACTGTTATACTTCTGTGTTGGGAAAGTTAAATGGCACAGTCCCAGGGAGATGAATTTCCAAAATACATGTGCATTTATCCTTTGACTCAGCAATCTCACTTCTAGAAATTTTCCCTAAAGACACACCTCTAAAATACAAAAATACACAAGTACAAAATTATTTGTTAGCATTGTTTGTAATTGCAAAATTTTGGAAATTACCAAAATGCCCAACTATAGGAGAATGAGTTTAAAAATTTGGTACTTACACAAATGAGAAATATGCAGCGGTATGAAAGAATAAGAAAGATCTATATGAAGAGTCTGCAGTAAATTCTGAGTCTCTGTTTACTAAAACAGGAAAGACGATCAAGGAGAACGTATAGTATGCTGCCTATTCTGATGAAGGAAGGAGAAATAATAAAATATACAGGTATTTGACAATTTTGGCAAAAACAAAACAGAAAAGCACTGGAAGGATAAATCAGAAAACAGGAAAACTGATTCTAAACTGGGTGAGCCCAATGGTGTTGAAGGGTCAGAGGACAGAGTTAATTTTCTGGTTATGTCTTAAAGGATTTTGACTTTTGGAAACATTGGTATTCCACATATTCAAAAATACATTAAATAAACAATTATGGGGGAAAATCTAATACTGAATACAATTAGTAACAGATGAATATAAGTCTACTTCATACACACAGTGAAGGAAAAAAATCAAATGTAAGTAGCTTGAACATGGTTATTTGATTGTAAAATGGCAGTCTTAACTGCAATTAGTTGTGCACTCTCATTAGTAAGTCTGGGTTTGTAGTGTTGTGTGTATAGCAATTCTGAAGCTATCTTAATGTAGGATAAGCCAGGCTTCAGCAATATGTGAACCGTGAACTTCCAGATGTTCAAGCTGGTTTTAGAAAAGTCAGAGGAACCAGAGATCAAATTGCCAACATCCGCTGGATCATGAAAAAAGCAAGAGAGTTCCAAAAAACATCTATTTCTGCTTTATTGACTATGCCAAAGCCTTTGACTGTGTGGATCACAATAAACTATGGAAAATTCTAAAAGAGATGGGAATACCAGACCACCTGACCTGCCTCTTGAGAAACCTGTATACAGGTCAGGAAGCAACAGTTAGAACTGGACATGGAACAACAGACTGGTTCCAAATAGGAAAAGGAGTTCGTCAAGGCTGTATATTGTCACCCTGCTTATTTAACTTCTATGCAGAGTGCATCATGAGAAACGCTGGGCTGGATGAAGCACCAGCTGGAATCAAGATTGCCAGGAGAAATATCAATAACCTCAGATATGCAGATGACACCACCCTTATGGCAGAAAGTGAAGAAGAACTCAAAAGCCTCTTGATGAAAGTGAAAGAGGAGAGTGAAAAAGTTGGCTTAAAGGTCAACATTCAGAAAACAAAGATCATGGCATCTGGTCCCATCACTTCATGACAAATAGATGGGGAAACAGTGGAAACAGTGTCAGACTTTATTTTTTTGGGCTCCCAAATCACTGCAGATGGTGACTGCAGCCATGAAATTAAAAGACGCTCACTCCTTGGAAGAAAAGTTATGACCAACCTAGATAGCATATTGAAAAGCAGAGACGTTACTTTGCCAACAAAGGTCTGTCTAGTCAAGGCTATGGTTTTTCCAGTGGTCATGTATGGATGTGAGATTTGGACTGTGAAGAAGGCTGAGCGCGGAAGAATTGATGCTTTTGAACTGTGGTGTTGGCGAAGACTCTTGAGAGTCCCTTGGACTGCAAGGAGATCCAACCAGTCCATTCTGAAGGAGATCAGCCCTGGGATTTCTTTGGAAGGAATGATGCTAAAACTGAAACTCTAGTACTTTGGCCACCTCACGCGAAGAGTTGACTCATTGGAAAAGACTCTGATGCTGGGAGGGATTGGGGGCAGCAGGAGAAGGGGACGACAGAGGACGAGGTGGCTGGATGGCATCACCGACTCGATGGATGTGAGTCTGAGTGAACTCCGGGAGATGGTGATGGACAGGGAGGCCTGGCATGCTGCGATTCATGGGGTTGCAAAGAGTCAGACATGACTGAGCGAATGAACTGAACTGAACTGAACTGAAGGCAAACAATGGTAACCATTATGGGATTCAGAGCTTTCATTTGAATAGGGTGATGGCAAAGAAAGAAGTCATAGTAATGGAGGTATTGGAATGTGTGTGCATGTATACCTGTTTACCCCCCCACCCCATACACACATGCATATGCACATGTATACACACATGTACACACTAATTTTGTCTACTGAAAATGTCAAGAACCAAAGATATCTCAGGAGCAAAAGAGTCCAGATCTTGGTATTAAAAAAAAATCCAATTTTGATTGATTATAGGTTTGAAGTCTGGGGGGATGATATCTTCAGCTTTGTTCTTTTCTTTTTCTCAATATTTCTTTGGCAATTTGAGATATTTTGTAGTTCCATATAATTTTAGGGTTATTTGTTCTAGTTCTATGAAAAATGCCTTGAGTATTTTAATACGGACTGCATTAAATCTATAGGTTCCTTCAGGTAGTATGGCCATTTTAACAGTATTAATTATTCTAATCCAAGAGCACAGGATATCTTTCTTTATATCGTCTTCAATTTCCTTCATCACTGTTAAACAGTTCTCTTTTGCCTCTCTGGTTAAGTTTATTTCCAGTTATTTTATTCTCTTTGATGCAATTTTCAACAGGACTGTTTTCTTGCTTTCTCTTTCTGATAGTGTATAGAAAAGCAACAGATGTGTGTATATTAATCTCCTATCCTAAACTTATTTATTAGTTCTAATAGTTTTTGGGTGGAGATTTTAGGGTTTTCTATATAAAGTATGTCATCTGCAAAGAGTGAGAGTTTTATTTCCAGCTTGGCATAATACTGACACAGAAACAGACACAGCAGTCTATGGAAGAGAACAGAGAGCCCAGAAATAATCTCACAATTAAGCGCTAACAAGGGAGGCAAGAATGTATAAATGAGAAAAGATGGATCTCTGTAATAAGTGGTGCTGGGAAAACTGGACAGCTAAATGTGAAACAATGAGATTATAACATTTCCTCATACCATATAAACCATAAAACTACTAGAAGAGAACACAGAATACTCATTGACACCCCTTGGATTTGTCTCCTAAGGCAAAAGAAATAAAAGCAAAAATAAAAAAATGAAACCTGATTAAACTTAAACTTTTAATTTAAGTTGTAATTTAATTAAACAACTTTTGCTGTTGTTGCACAGCAAAAGAAACCATCAACAAAGTGAAAAGACAGGATTTCTCCCAACCTACAGAGTGAGAGAAATGATTTGTAAATGATATGACTTACAAGGGGTTAGTATCTAAAATACATAAACAAGTCAGATGACAACTCAGTATTTAAAAGAAAGCCTAATAAAAAGTGGGCAGAAGACCTGAATAGACATTTTTCCAAAGAAGACATACAGATGGCCAACAGGCACATGAAAAGATCCTCAACATTGTTAATAATTAGAGAAGTGCTAAACAACAACAAAAAAAAGTAAGATATTACCTGACGCCTGTCAGAATGACTATTATCAAAAAGTCTATAAATAGCAAATATTGGAGAGGATGTGAAGAAAAGGAAAGGTCTGTGGGGATTTAAGTTGGTACAGCCACTGTGGAAAAGAGTATGGAGGGGCTTTTTAGGAGTATGAGATTAAGGGATACAAATAGTATGCATAAAGTAGGTAAGCAACAAATATATATTGCAAAGCACAGAGAATTTTTTTTTAATTTAATTTAATTTTTATTTTTTTTTCGTTTTAAATTTTATTCTATTTTTAAACTTTACAATATTGTATTAGTTTAGCCAATATTGAAATGAATCTGCCACAGGTATACATGTGTTCCCCATCCTGAACCCTCCTCCCTCCTCCCTCCCCATATCATCCCTCTGGGTCATCCCAGTGCACCAGCCCCAAGCATCCAGTATCATGCATCGAACCTGGACTGGCGACTCGTTTCATACATGATAGTATACATGTTTCAATGCCATTCTCCCAAATCTTCCCACCCTCTGCCTCTCCCACAGAGTCCAAAAGACTGTTCTATACATCAGTGTCTCTTTTGCTGTCTCGTATACAGGGTTATTGTTACCATCTTTCTAAATTCCATATATATGTGTTAGTATACTGTATTGGTGTTTTTCTTTCTGGCTTACTTCACTCTGTATAATTGGCTCCATTTTCATCCACCTCATTAGAACTGATTCAAATGTATTCTTTTTAATGGCTGAGTAATACTCCATTGTGTATATGTACCATAGCTTTCTTATCCATTCATCTGCTGATGGACATCTAGGTTGCTTCCATGTCCTGGCTATTATAAACAGTGCTGCGATGAACATTGGGGTACACGTGTCTCTTTCCCTTCTGGTTTCCTCAGTGTGTATGCCCAGCAGTGGGATTGCTGGATCATAAGGCAGTTCTATTTCCAGTTTTTTAAGGAATCTCCACACTGTGCAGAGAATTATAACTGTTATCTTGTTTCTTTTCTTTTTAAAAAAAATTGAAGTCTAGTTGATTTCCAAAGTGTTAATTTCTGCTGTACACCATTATCTTGTTATAACTTTTAATGGAATATTATCTGGAAAAATACTGCATCACTATGCTATAACAGTAATCAGGTAGAACATGGACTGATACAGGTGGAGAGAGTGTGGAATTTTTTTTACAATAATGATTTTGCAGTCATCACAAGGTAATTGATTTGAGCAGGGAAGTCATCAACAGGTTCTAGTTCTTGGAAATACTTTGGTTAGAAGTAATCTCCCAGCAGTTACAAAGGGGAAAAGTTAGTTGCAGTGGGGAAACCAGGCAACACCTTTCCCAGGGTCAAGATTGGCAAAGGGCAGATGGGTAATGTGTGCCGTTGATCATTGTCCCCTGAGGATGACCCCAAATCATGTTATTTCTGGTAGAGAATTCATGAGGATGCATCCAATGAGCCAAATGAAGAAATGTTATGTGAAATATCTGATCTATTGTTACCAGTGTTGTGATAGGAAGTGCTCTAGATTAAAGAAGACCAAGGAACCATGATGGACAATGTGGTGTGTCATTTTGGGGTGAATCCTGGGCTGAGGAGAAATATACTATAAAGAACAACTGAAAAAAAATGGAATATTGACTGTAGGCTATTTATGAAAATTACATTAATATGAAGAATACATATTACATTCATGAAAAATTTCCTGAATTTATAAACTGTATTATAGTCATATAAAAAGTAAGATTCTTGTTTTAGGAAATACATGCTGAAGTATTGAGTTAAGGGGCAAAATGAACACAAATACTCTTAAATGGTTCAGAAAAATAATATTAATCTACAAAGATAGAAAGAATAAAGACTCTAAAATGGCAAAAATATTACAAAAATGGTGAACCTGTATAAGCTTTCTCTGTATTGTTCTTTAACTTTTTAATAAGTTTGAAATTACTTCCAAATTTAAAAATTCAGAGAAATAAGTAAACCACTCTTCGACAATGGCATACAAGTCAGGAGTGGACAAATGTCGTTCAGTTGTGCAAAGGTCCTTGCATTACCAGGCAAGTGGCTATGGTACAAATTAACATTAGACTTTACTAAGTTAAAAATTCATGTCATAATCTCTAAGATAACCAGTAAAACAATACAAAATAATATTTGATTATTTTAATAATAGAGAAGAAAATGGAATAAAAAATAATCAGTCCAAAATAAGGCAAGATAAGTAACTGAAAGTAAGATAAAATAGGTGGAAAATTGTAGTATAAAACAAACAAGATGGAAAGTTTAAAAACTACCATATCAGTAAATAAATTAATTGCAAACAGGTGACATTCTTCAAAACAACAGCTTAAATAAATAAAAGACAATGATATGTTATTTTCTCTCTTGTAAAACTGAAAATGCTGCTGCTGCTGCTAAGTCGCTTCAGTGGTGTCCGACTCTATGCGACCCCATAGACGGCAGCCCACCAGGCTCCCCCATCCCTGGGATTCTCCAGGCAAGGTTGCCATTTCCTTCTCCAATGCATGAAAGTGAAAAGTGAAAGTGAAGTTGCTCAGTCGTGTCCAACTCTGAGCGACCCCATGGACTGCAGCCTACCAGGCTCCTCTGTCCATGGGATTTTCCAGGCAAGAGTACTGGTGTGGGGTGCCATTGCCTTCTCCTCAAATTGAAAATAAAAAGAGGGAAAAGCTGTATTCCTGCTGGGTACCTGGCAACAGATTATAGTTTCAAATTTAGTGATCTGAAGGATATTTTAATAAAGGAAACATTGATGATTGTGGATGTGGTTGATGCATTATAGTTTGATTTATTATATGAATGGAAGATGACTTCATGTTTAAAAATGAAAATAATTAACAACATTTACATAATAAAGGAGGCATTTTATATTATTGTTTTAATCAATGTAGAAAAGTTTTGATACAATTCCATAGCTGTTTATGATAAAGTTAGAAACCAGGTAAAGAACAAAGATTTGTCTTTTTAAGAGAAGATATTTATAAAAATTTTATAGCAACCATCATCATTACTGATGAAAAGAATATTGGGGAGGAGATGTGGCTGCCTTCTACTACTTGAACTGCTCAACATTTTACTAGGTATCAAGACACTGTAAAAAGGCGAGTAAAAGAAATAAGTGCATGGATTGAGAAGGGAGAAACAAAGCAATTTTCATTCTGAGATGACATGCTTACAGATACAGAATATCTAAAAGAATTTATTAGAATGAAAAGAATATGTATATATGTATATGTGTATATATATAGAATATATCTGAATCATTTTGAGGTACACCTGAAACTAACACAACATTGTAAATCAACTATACTTCAATAAAAGAGAATTAAATTGAAACTTCAGTGCTCAACAATAAATATAATGAAAGTCAGGAAAAAAAAAAGACTTCATTACTCCTGAAAGTGGGAGGAAACGAAGACACTGAAGCGAGACAGACCTAGGTTTGACTCTGACGTTTACTTGGCATTTTTAACTTGGAGCCCTAGAGGCAGCAGCACTGAAGTGAGGGATGCTGGCAGAGGAAATACAGTGGGTAGAGGGGCAGGCAGCCCCTAGGGGTGTGGTGGGCTCTCAGGGCTCAATGGCTGCATTTTCTCCACTAGTTTTGCCTGAGTGGGAAAGGCAAGGTGGAGTTCGACAGTCCCTGCCTTTCCTCCTGGATTTGGGCCTCTGGTGTGGCGGGGGCAGGGGCCAGTGGCTTCTTCCTATTTCTCTCTGTCCCTCGGCCTGGGGTGCCCTGCACTGGGGTATCCCCAGGGTGGCATAGCGGGGAAGCAGTCCTGGGGTGGTAGAGTTGGACACCGAGTGAGCCTTGGGCTGCAGGACCCATCTGCTCTCTGCAGTGGTGGCCCAGGAATATCGTGGGCCCCCCAGTCCCGCTCCCCGCTTCCTTTCTCTGGAGGTTAGCTGGCAGCAGGAAACACTCACTCCAGTCCCTCACTGGCTTTGAAGGCAGGAAGGCAGTCACCTCTTCCCGTTGCCCAGTACCACCGAGGGGTACTCGGAAATCAAGGGACCTTGAGAGACACAGTACAATGAACTGTAGCATGACCCAGCAGCCTTTCCTGAAAAAGCAAAATTATTTTTTATAGGATCTTGGTTATATATAAGGCTGAAGCTTATGTTGAATAACTATGCGACTACAGTTACATAATCTTTAGAATCATCCCTTAAAATAATTTTGTATTTTGTTCTTAACTTGTTTTCACTTGGTAAGCAACTTATTGGCCCTTTAGATTGCTTGTAGTTTTCCCTTCATTAACCATGATATTAGGCACAAAATCTTTGTACACATATATATGCCTTTCCCACATTTCACACACCTATGGATAGAGTTCCAGGAATTGCAATGCCTGCTAAAATGGTGTCATCCTTAATATTTATTGTGTCACTTTGTTCTGTATCCACTCAGCAGTTTATGAAATGCCTCTTCTACCAAACTTGTCAGCAGTGGGTATTCCATTTTAGAATGTTTTGTTAATTTGGTCAGTGATCTAAGTATAAATTGCTGATGGCGAAATTAAAAAGTAGCTTGCATGAAAAAATAGTTTTAAAATTCAGTTACTGGCCACTTATCAAAGGGGCTCAATACGTACCTCCATAAATAATCTAGAGATGTTATTTTTATGTCATGTCTTTAATTATTACATCAAATTATACTGTGGCTGTCAACATATTTTACACAAAACCTATTTTTAAAAAATTGTGATTTGCTTGTGAGGTTTTAGGGGAAAAAACATTAGCCTAAAATATAAATGGAAACATGGAACACAGAAGCGAGAGGAACAATGAATTTCCCCCAAACAGCTTGAAGTAATACCAAAAACTTGATCTCATTTTAAACACAACTGTATGGGGTTTCTGGAACTGATTTAAGAGGTCTTTGAAATGGTTAGTTCTTACATCCAGCACATACATAAATACCCACATCAGAAATGCTACAGCTAGAACAAAAGAAGCAAGGTGCAAAAATAGTGTTCTGGGAGAAGTTCTCCAAACATTACCGCATTTGCTTCAAAATTTATTTTTTCTTGAAGAACTTCTTTTGAGAGAAATCTGGACTGCTCAGACCCAATTGCAATTGACAGTGGTTTGCTATACTTAACACAGCTGTGTTTTAGGAACAATGCCTCATTATACCTACTGCTGGGAATGAGCAGTGCATTTTAAAAATGGAGCAGTCCTTTCTTATGGAAGGGTTTTCTTTTCATATAGTCTACCTTCCTGAACACAGCTGGTCTTCTCGGATGAGCACGAGGATTTGGGATAGCCTTCACTGTGACTCTGGCGGAGTCGCTTTCCTGCATGGCCCATGAATTCCAGCTGTGTGGATGGCAAGCACGCTGCTCTGTGTCTTCAGCTTGACTGCCGAGTGGTGCCTGTCTCCCTGGGAATGGGAGGAAAGCTGGAAGAGCTGGAGGGGGCTGTGCGTGGCTCGGAAGATGATGCTTTCAATCTGGCTGTTTGTTGATTCTAAGTCACTGTTAAGTGACTTACTGCCCCTTTCAGAACTTTACTATCTGGGTTTCTATCTTTGAAAATTGTTGGGATTATACCATATGACATTTAATGCCCTTTCACTTCTATCTTTCCATAATTACTTTACTGTTGCAATTACTGAGGTCTTGGTATTTCTTGACAATTTTTTTTTTGGTAGATTGGCATGGAAATGTGTAGAAATAGATCTGTTTAATTCGTTCATGTTTTTTCACAAGTAATTACTGAACTTCTGCTTTGTAGAAGGAATTCTGATAGTGTGGGACATAATTTAGTAAATTTACTTGGTTTCTGTCTCCCAAATCTCATGGTTCCCATAAGGGGAAAAGCCAACATTATTTTGGCAGAACTCAGTAAGTTCAATAGGAAATGCATAAATACAGTCTGGGAGTGTTGGAGAAAAACATTCAATTCTGCCGCAAGTGTTTTAGATTCCCCATCCCTGAAGCATTTGCACCTGAGCTGAACTGTGACCAGCAGATAGAATTGCCAACAAGATGCAAATAACTACAACTGGCTGGATTTCCTTCTTGATTTAGTTTCTGTGTAGTTTTTTGGTTACTCTAAACAATATCATAAATAAAATTGTGTATATCTATATTGAAATCTGTTTCTACATCTCCATCTACTTACCTCCCTCTACGTTTATCTCCACACCTGTATCCATATCTATGTCTATATTGAGTAGGGAATAATAGGGGCAAGATAGAGGCCTGGAAAAGAGAATATTCTGACTGCTCTGAAGGCTAGTGGTCTGGAATGAGAGACTGAACAGCAGATAGATTGTGGAGCTCTTGGAGTAATGGAGCCCAAGGGGCTTCACACCTTGCTGCACACTAGAATGTCCTTGGGTGGCTTTTACACCACTGATTCTCAGACCACACTTTGTATTAATGCAATCAGAGTCTCCAGGGGTGGAAGTATTTGTTGTTGTTTAGTTGCTAAGTTGTGTCTGACTCTTTGTGACCCCATGGACTGCAGTATGCAAGCCTCTCTGTCCCTCACTATCCCCTGGAGTTTGCCCAAGTTCATGCCTTCCAACCATCTCATCCTCTGCTGCCCTCTTGTCCTTTTGCCCAGCATCAGGTAGAGGCATTAGTACTTAAAAAATTCTCCCAAGTGATTCTAACCTGGAGCCAAGCTGGAGGATCAGTACCTGACCATAGGAAACCATTAGAGATTTGGATCCTGTGGGCAGTATTTCTGGGGTGCGTCTTAGGAGGATCCTTCTAACAATCAGGCTGCAGAGGAAGGAAAGCAAAGACAGGCAAGAAGCAGGAGTAGTACCTGCAGGAATCAGTGAGTGGGGCTGATGGGGAGGGTTGCAAGTGATAGAAGCTCAGAAGGGCCCACTGGGAGGTATGGCAAGGAATTCCGTAAAGAGGGAAGGAAGAGGAGGGTTGGGGAATGGAGGCTGGAGCCCCTGGATGAAGAACAGTGTTGTTAAGTGAGGCAGACAGAGGGGTGCCTAAGAGAGCCTGCTGCTAAGTCGCTTCAGTCGTGTCCAACTCTGTGCGACCCCATAGACGGCAGCCCACCAGGCTCCCCCATCCCTGGGATTCTCCAGGCAAGAACACTGGAGTGGGTTGCCATTTCCTTCTCCAATGCATGAAAGTGAAAAGTGAAAGCGAAGCCGTTCAGTCATGTCCGACTCTTTGGGACCCCATGAACTGCAGCCTACCAGGCTCCTCAGTCCATGGGATTCTCCAGGCAAGAGTACTGGAGTGGGGTGCCATTGCCTTCTCCGAAGAGAGCCTGAGGAGGAAATATTTGCTAAGTCAGAGGTAGAGGAGACAAGTTCTGGGGGAAAGCTTTGGACTGGAGGGAAGTGTTTGGGAGTCATGGATTCAGGGGTTGTCAGGCTTCAGGGATAAGTGTGCCCCCAGTCCCCACCCCAGGAGGCAGTGACGCTGGAGGCACCTGCACCACTTCAGCTGAGGGTCTGGTGGGGGCATGCCCCACACCTCAGCAGGGTGTGTGAGGCACTTGACCTTAACTTGAAGACTGATTTCACACCAGCAATCCTATTCCACAGATTCCATAGCTCTTCCTTCCATTCTTTCTGAAGTAGAAGATTAACAGATGAATGACTCAGCATTTAAGGGAGGAAACAAACAAGGAGGCCACTTTGTTGGCTGCTTCTGGGGCACGGAAGATGCCCTTACCACTCAGGTGCCTGTGTGCAGCGTCTGGAAACCCAAGAAACTAGAGTTGCTCTTGACCTGTGAGAACATGGATGGGTCACACCATCCCTGTTTTCCTGGATTATTCTCTTTTCTTAGCTTACTCTCTTTGTTGAAGTTTTTTGGTTTTTATAACCACAGAGAAAGGGAAAATCGTATCCATTTTGAAGGGAGACAAGTGGATAGCAGACATCCGGGAAGAAAAAACCCAAATTGAAAATGTTTTAGACTTAAAATGTTTTAACAATTTAGGATATTCCTATCCTAAAATGTCTGAACCAATGGCAGAATTGGATATGCTTCAAATATATATATATATGTATATATCTATCTGAATCACTTATTATACTCCTGAAATATTATAGATCAACTATATATTCCAATAAAAAATAAAGATTAAAAAAAGAAATGGGTGTGACTTGTTCTCAGCCCATTCATCCCCTACTTAGGAGCTGGGATTGTTTGAAGGTTGCCCTAAGGGAGCAGAGGTCACTTCCCTAGGTGTTTTAGACGCTGACTGGGACTATTTGGTCACCTGCGTGCAAAATGTAAGTCTTCGACTTTAAGGTAATATATTCAGCTTTGTGCGTGTGTGTCAACTCATCATAAGAGCTCTTGGGTGAGGAAGAATGAAGCCTTGTTGGTCTTAAGCAAAAAAATAGATCAAATTATCTATCCTGAAATGCTTCTGTAACAAGAGGTAAATTTAGACATACTGTGAAATCTCTCCTTTTGAGTCCCTTTTGAGGTGGATGCGTGTGTATGTGTACATGTACGTGTGTGTGTGTGTGTGTGTGTGTAATATGGGAATCCAAAGGTGAGGGTCTTGCCAATTTTAAACAATTGGCATCTTTGTTTAGCTGTTAAATTCCATATTCTTGCCAAGATCCAGCTCTGCAATCACTAAACCCTCCAGCATCTGCTTTCTTAAAGTCCTGGGGTGCTTATGCACTTTCTGGTGAAAGTCAGCATTTTGCCAGAGTGCCAGAAGTGATTCTCAGACTCCAGAGACTCTTCCAGAAGTCTGCTTCTTTAGCTTAGGGGCCTCAGAGCAGCTCACTGCACAGGGCTCCCTTTGTCCTGTGCCCCTAGAAACCGAAGGTTCGGGCTTCATCTTCGTCATCTTGCCAGGTGGCCTCCATTACCCTGCAGGGCTCTGGGCTCCCCTTCACAATTTTTAAAACATTAATTGATTAATTTTATTTTTGGCTACACTAGGTCTTTGTTGCCGTGCGTGGGCTTTCTCCAGTTGCAGCAAGTGGGGGCTACTCTCTAGCTGCTGTGTATGGGCTTCTCACTGCAGTGGCTTCTCTTGTTGAGCACAGGCTCTAGGTGCTCAGGCTTCAGTAGTTGTACCTCTCGGATTTTGTTGCTCCACAGCATGTGGGATCTTCCCAGACCAGGGATCGAATCTGTGTCCCCTGCATTAGCAGGAGGATTCTTAACCGCTAGACCACCAGGGAAGTCCTTCCCTTCATAATTGCTTAGCTGTCTCTTTTTTTCTTTTCTCTGACCAATGATATAAATGCAAAATGTTGTGAAAATTTCAACCTCTGTTCATAGTTATATTAATCCTCATTTACAGAATGTTTCCTCTTTCTAACTTAGTATACCCTGAAACTAACGGTGGAGTCCACGTTTACTTGAGTAATCCCAAATATTATGGGTCCACATAACTTCAGGTATTATTGATCCTTTTATCTCAAAGATGAAGAGATCAGGGCTTGGAGAAGTTGTGACTTTCCCAGGCCAGGTCACCACATTTTTAGTAGGTGAGGGTATCTTTACCTCCAGATTTTCTGACCCTGGTCAACTGCTTTCCTCAGTACTATTTGGCCCTGGACTGGATTTGAGGGCATAGAAATGAGATGCCACCCATGTTCTGATATTCATGAGGCAGTTTGCTCCACTTAAACCCAACATTTGGTCCTGAATTCTTTCCCGAGGATAATCAATAATTTCCCATTTTTCCTGCCAGTGAGGATGCGGGTGAGGGCTGGGTGACCCCATGCAGGTGAGAGATCGATGGACTCCCTTGTCAATGCCTGTGCCTTACAAACCCACTCACCATTGTCCCAGACCTCGTCAGGCTTCTGGGAACCCATGCTTATCCTCTGGGGTCTCTTGAGTTAAAAGAGCAGATCTGTGACTGTTTAAAAAGGAGAAGTGGTTTTCTCTTTGAGAAATGGAGTTCACTATGTTACCGAAGAATGAATAGGAGGCAGGCACTAGAGGATGGGGGAGCTGAGATTGTTCAAATTAGGAAGTGCCTACTGATGCTTAGGGTACAGGATCTGATGAGCAACCTGAGCAATCTGATGTGCATGTGTTGAAAAACTCTGAAGTTTGTGAATGAATGAAATGAATGAAAAACTCTGGAGCTCCTGAGGATAAACAACGCTTGCCGACTGGGTTTGTTAGCTAATCAGTGATACTTTGAGATGGAGCTGTCCAGGTACTTTTCACATAGAACTGAGTATATTTTAGTCTTTCTTTGGGGTTTGATACAGTTTGCTGCCTCAGGGTGACCAGGCAGAATGACATTTCATTTTGTAGCTTTAGATCATTGGGGTGCATGACACAATCTATAGAAAAGTGATCAAGAAATCTTGGTTGTCTCTGAAATGGACTCATCTGATAAACAACAGGAATATCCCTGATTGAAAATCTCGGTTGTCACATGTTGGGAACAGTTCAAGTATACAAATATTCACACACAACTCAGAGACAGAAACATTCAGGCGCTCACATAAACATAAATGCTTTCACACATACACATTCACACACATACAACACAGGCACTCAGTCACACTTAAATACGCCCACAAACAACATACCTAGGTGCTCATGCTCACACATGTACCTCATATACACTCATGCTCTCACACATACGCTCCTACATACTCCCACACCCTAAAGATACCCTACTATACACATACACAGATACACACATGTTCACACATATATGTATATATACACACTCTTAAAGATATCCCTACACAATATACTCACGTGTGCACTCACAGCCATAGGTACACTCTTTCACACACTCACATTCTCTCACACACAGAGACACATTCACACACATATCAGAACACACTCATATATGCACTTCACACTCACACTTCACACTTCACACTCACACTTTCACACTTCACCCTCACACTTCACACTCACAGATTCTTATGCAAATTCAAGCATACACACTCATGCATGCACACACTCATACATACCTTCAAACACACATTCACACACCCACTCACTCTTGAAAATCAGGCTGGCCCCAGGCTTCCTGTGGTCATCCTGATGAATTTGCAACAGCTCGTGCTTCGGGGTTTCCATCAGCTCAGCACTTTTAGAACTAATCCTTAATGGCAGTTTTTCTCAGATATTCCAATTCAAACCTTTCATCTTTCCAAGGAGCTTCCTGGTGTGTGTACAATGAAACATGACTGGAATAATCAGGCAGTGGATCCTCGGGAGAAAGGATAACAACAATGCAAAATGAAGCAAAGGGAAGATCTCCTGCGTGTCACTGAGTGATGGCCAGATAGAAAGTCTTATCACAGGACCAGTTCCGGGGGAATAACTGGGAACAAGTTCCTCAGCTGTGCCAATCTCTGTTACTCCTTTGTCATAATGGTTTCCTGGGGCCCGCCACAGTCATTTTTAGGAATATTGTGGGAGTTGAAGGTACTGTGTATGTACAATGACCTCATGCATAGCAAAATGCTACAGTGCTGTGAGGAGGGAGAAGACATTAAGCAGGGATAATTATTCAAGAGCGAATCTCAGCGTTTCCCATTAAAAATGTCTCACCATTCAACTTATCATCAAATATTTAATGGATTTATGTTTCTAAAAGTTTTCAAATAAAACAAATCGCTGACTTCCTTCTGAGCCTCTGGCAAGGGTCCCCTCATATTGTGGACCTGCTCTCTTTATTTTACTATCTCATTCCACACCAGCCCTACAAATTCATGAGATCTGGATGGAAAGCATTCTTTCCAGAAAGCTCCTGCTCTCGACTTTCAGCTGATAGACTGTGAGAACACCCTTTTATCCACCAGAGACAACACACAGCTCGAATAACATCGTGCTGAGACAGAGCGCAGGCACCAGGTAAATCACAGTCGGCCCAGGTGGCCAGGCTCACCCCTGAAGGACTAACGGAAGAGACAGGAATCAGATTCTGAAAGACAGAGGTGTCCTTCATGTGCTAAAGGGCGGTTACAGAGCAGGAAACCCTCAGTGGTGATTCCACACAGTGATGCCTTAGCGGCCCTCGTCCTGAGGGTATTTGATGAGCGCCCTAGGTGTGAATGGATATCTGGCACTTCACTGACCTGCCGATGCCCTGAGATGGTGTCACTGTGATGGGTCCCCATTCACAGCTGGGGAGACACACCCTGGGTTTGAGCATGGGTGCGTGGCGGGCTCGTGACTACCCAGCTGCTGCTGCAACTGCCATGGAGCCTCCTAACGTGCTCACAGATGCAGACCTGCCTGAGCTCGGAGCTGTGATGAAACTCAGGGGGCCTGAGCAGATGGGCTCCTGGTGAAACTGCCAGGACTCTGGCTCCACTCCTCAGTGGCTTCTAAGAGCAGAGGGGTGATGGGGAGCTTTGGCAAACATCCCTCTCTCGCAACAGCACAGAAGGACATAGGGAGGTGTTGGGTGCCCCTGGAGAGGGTCATGGCTGCCATCCCAGATGGGGGAGTGGGGAGCCTTTTGCATGCTTATGACTCTGTTCCCCATAAACGTGAGTAGCAACACTCGAGCTGAGAAAGGCTGGTGTCTCCCCTCGGGGACATCAAAGTGATGTAAAGGGCTAAAACTGCCCTTCAGCCAGGCCTGGAAGGAGTGCACCAGCTGGGGGTGGAGTGGGATGGGGGCGGTGGGGATAGCTCTCCTGGTCCGCGGCTTCCCTGCAAGGGTCCTGTACAGAAGTCATCACTCATGGGCTCCATGCAATACATCATGCACCATGCCCAGCAGACGGGGGGCCACGGGAAGCAGTTGTGCCAGGGACAGAAACAGAGGAAAGCAGGACAATGCAGCGGCCGGTGGCTGGCTGTGGGAACCCGAATGGAGGGTTGGGTTGGTGGGCACTGGGAGAGAAGAGATCAGGGAAGGTGATTGCGCATGGCATTGGGGGATGTGTGCCGCCCTGTGGGGCACGAAGAGAGGTCCACCCAGGCAAGGGACGTGGTGGTGGAGGGTCATCAGGGGAACAGAGAGGGTCCTCTTAGATGTGGCCCTGGGGTGGTCAGCCAGAGCTCAGGCCTGAAGGGCTGCCAGGAGAGTCCAGAGAAGCGGTTCCAATGACCCTGCGGCAGTTCCGGTGACCCTGTCCTGCTGCAGACTATGTGTGCTTTGCTAGGAAGATTCTAGCAGAATTGTACCTTTTCTTGGGACCCAGCAATTCCTCACCCTCATACTAAAACTAGCACTTGGCCTGTGTTACCCTGGAGGGTATCTCCCTGGGTCTGTTCCACTACCCCTGAGTGTGGCTCAGCTTTATACTCCTGTCTCCTGCACCCAACCTGAAGTGGGGCGGCTCTCAGGAGGTGGCTGGGAGGAAGCAGAGATGCTTGTTATGATCCACCAGAAGTAGATCCACAGCCGGAGGGGCAGCCTGGCCACTGAAAGATCGGCTTTAGACGAGGGCTTGGGAGGTGTCTGCGCACAGAGGAGAGAGAAGAGAGACTGTCAGGAGCAGGAAGTGAGTCTACGAGCAGAATCACTGTGGGATCCTGAAGAGGTGGTCTTAGGAGCAAAGGCTTATTACTGAGAAAGGTTGTGGAGCCAGGAGGATAATACAGTGAATCTTCATCAGCTCCTTGGAGCCACAGAACCCGAGCTCCCAGAATGAAGACTAGAAGTGTGTTCTAGACACTTGAGCACATGGAAAATGGATGGGTTTTTCTACCATGTTTGATATTTGTTTGGAATACTTTAGACACTGCACAGACGCTAGCTGCATGCTCCTGGGGTTTGCTGGTCAGTGCTCTCCTGGGTGGAGTCCGTTGGCCAAGGTTGAGCACACATGATCACTCCCACTTTCTTATCATTCAATCTTGTGAAACGAGTGATGCTCTTCCCATTTTGCAATTAAGAGTATGAGCCTCAGAGAATTTGTGTCCTCTCCCTGGAAAATGACAGAGAAGGAATCTGCACACTAATGTGAAGTTTAAATTTCACTGCTTTATCACTTGTCTTGTGCTTCATTAAAGAAGAATTATGCCATTTATGGGGGGAAAAGTATCTGAAACAAAGCACTGAGCAAACTCCTTGACTTCTGGTTGGTTAAATCCTTGACATGGTTTTTCTCTCATTATCCGCTTTTATTTAGGAGGCTAAAAGGCCAAAGCAAAGTTCCATTTTCATTATGTTTTGTTTCAAAGGAAGAAAAATATTTTAAAATATGCATTATTAAAAAATTATTTATTTCTTACAAGAATTCGCATGTTTTATGCATGGGAGAGTGGGTGCTGTTTGCACATCCTCACCACTAGATGGCGATGTCTGAGCGTCGAGCAGAACCCTGGGCGGTGGGCTCCAGTTCCAGCAAGGTCCCTGGGTTGGTGGCTGAAGGATCTGGTTCATTGGTCTGCAAAGTTCCCTGCACGTAAAGTAAAGCAAGGAAGGTGAAAATTCCTGGTAATTTGTATCCATGTCTGAAGCGCAGATTAGCTGCAGTCTCTATACCCGTGCTTGGGAAACCAGCAGTGTCTCCTAGTCATACCGTGCAGCGTGTGTGTTGTGTGCATGGTCCATCTGAGCAGCCGACATGGATGTGATGATGCGGCTGCTGCGCTGTGCCTGGGGGGGACCCAGCCCTCCTTCTCGGCCATGACTGGCTTCGCTGCCCTACTCCATTTTTTTTTTTTTTTTTGCTGGGGCTTTCAATGTTTGTTGCTGCGTCACCTGCCCACCACAGACACATCCAGTCTACGCCCGTCTGTCTGCCCTTCCTCCCAGTTAGGCTGCACACAGAGCCCTGTTGTAGGATTCTTCTGGCCTTTTTGCTCTATGGCCAGATGTGCAGAGCCTTGGAGTCTGTGATCAGGCTCTGTGACCCAGGAGCCCAGCTGAGTGACCTGGTGCTTTTGGATCCAAGGAGGTTCCTGCCTCTGACTCAGGGAATCCTGGAAAGGGAGCATTTCAGGACATCTAGGTCTGCAGAGGTCATTGTGCTACTTATCTAGCGGTGAGTCCTCCTAGTTCCCACCACTGCACCACGTCCTTGTGGTGCCTGTGTGAGTAAGGGCTGATTCATGCCTTCCAGAAGCCAACAGTCTGGTCACAGGAAAAGGCAGAGAGATTCCCACAGGAATGTGTGTTGGAGGAGAAGCACCTACAGCTTGAGGGAGGCATGCTGAGGGAGGGATGACCCTCTGTCTGGAGGATTTGGGCAAAGGGCAAGACCTCTGCAAAGTCTTTGAAGGGAGGGCATCCAGGCAATCACCTGCTTGGGGGACTGCTCCCCTCCCCCTTCTTCCTCAGTGTTTCCTCTGCCTCCCAGGCTGACTTCCCTGCATGGTGGTTAGCTGAGGATGGAGGGTTTCCTTCTGAGCAAGGAAGCCCAGAAACTGCACCCTCTGGCTAACCTCCCGCTCCCCTTCTTTGACAGGAGGGTCCGAGTTGCTTCTCCTTAGGGGGAGGGGAGGTTGCACTCTCTGGTCTGGGGCAGGAGCTTCAGCTGGCTGTGCCCTCAGAATGTGGACATTCACTGTTCAGAGTGACCTTCCCAGACTGGTCTTGGTCCCCACAAGGTTAAATTCCAGGATCTGGCTGCAGGTTTGGAAGGCATTGAGCCACGTAGCTGCTTTGGTTCTAAGTGTCAGGTCGTTAGGTTAGAGGAAAGTTCTGTCCACTGGCTGGCCAGTTCCTTCAGTGCCCACTAGGGCTGGGAGGCTTAGATCTGATAGTAAAGGGTGTCCTTTACTTGTCTTTCCTCTGTGGATATCTTCTGATAAAGAGTCTCATACTCTACCTGGCAAATAACCTTTTCTTTTGTACGTCATTTCAAAGAGAAAATGTATTCATTTGTACTTGAAATTCAAATCTTTTAAATCATTCATTGACCAGAAAATTGAATAGATAGGTGCTGATTTGGGTGCTTTGTTGGCAGTTGGCAGCTGTGAGGCTGTATAAGGTGCTTTTATATTCTGATTTGACCTTATATCAATTATCTGAATAGTAATGAGATGAAAATTGCAGAACCTGAGGGCTGAGACCACTCAGATGTGTGCTCTTTCTCTGCTTTGTTTTAGTTTGCCCTGGATTATAGCCCTACCCGATGTGATGTGAAGTAGCACCCACATTTTGGCCAACTTGCGCTTGACAGTGGAGTTCTAGGAATGGAAGGCCATACTCTCTGAGTGGGGGCCACAGAAGGTCTTGCCCATAGATGATTGGGGGGTTCCGGCAGGCCTGAAGTGACAGTCCCAGCACAGCCTCTGGTTCCTTTCTCAAGAGCAGGAACTGGGGGATCCTGGAGATACCCAAATGTGCATTTCTCGTGTGGTAATTGACCTATGGAGGGATTCATTTCTCACTCGTCTATCTACGGAGGCAGCTGTATGCAAAAGGACAGACACACACGATCTTTAAAAAATAAAGAAATATCTCAGGCTCCATTTGGCACAGAGTTCTATTCTTTAGCAGACCTAGTAAAATAACTGTAACCTGTGCTGAATGAGTGACAGCCTGAGCAGTGCCTCACAGGGCAGGCATATTCCCAGGGAGGCTTGGGCATCAGGGACCCCTGATGGACTGGCACTGGCCAGCAGGGAGTGACAGGATCTGGTAATGAGGTTTTGAAGTTCAGAGCCATCCTCACTATGTGAGTAATCTTGGAAAATGTACTGTGTGTTTGTTATCTGACAAAGCAGGTAATTATAACGAAAATGTCATTTAAAACAGCTATTGCTTTTGCACACCCGCTTTTGCACTCCCACTTTTCCCAGGGCTAAGGACTTTCTGTTCATCAACTTATTTACCATAAACCCAAGAGGTAGGTGGGGCTGCAGGGCACAAGGTGACGTTTGAAATCAGGATGCCTCTGTCTCAAAGGGTGGTTGGGGCATTATTCACGTTTATGATAGTAGCTCAGACGAATGTATGGATTCGCCTACCATTGTACACAAAACCTCCTCCCAGAGAAGGGGATCAAGGTGAGAATAAAGGGACTTGTGGTATACCTGACACTGAATGAAGACCATGTTGCATTCAATGAGAATGAGTCATACAACCAGTGATCCCTCACATAGAAATACATTTAAAGTGAAATCATGTTGTATGATGAGTAACAAGTCATTGATCATACTAAATGCCAGGATAGGGAGGAATTGCAGGAGACTGGAAGAGTAGAAATCATATTAGCAAATGGGGCCATAAGCAAAGGAAATGATAAGAAATATAAAAATGTGTTCAAAGAACTAACTTTGAATAAGGGCTCACAAGAAACTGAAATTCCACTGCAGGTGTTCTTGGGGGAGAGAATGACACTTAGCCTTCGTTGATGACAATTTTTAATCTTGAACAAATCTTGTAATTTTGTCTGGCTCAGTGCTTCTCCCAGAAGACACCAATACAGAACACACTAGTCTTTTTTTAACTTCCGAATTTCACATGTAAAATGTTTCTTTGTGGGCTTATTTTTCTGAACAGGGTGTATGTATCTTCTCATTCCTTCTAAGGCAGGGTGTGTGGACATCTGACTGTGCTGCTGGACTTTTAGGCTTCTTCTAAGTTGACTTTTGCGGTATTGCAGCAGACATTCTCTTGTTCACTTCCTCATGGAATGTGTGGGTCCATCAGACAGACTCCTAGAAACGGAATCTGAAAATTAAAGGTCACACATGCTTTGATAGGTCTTCCAATTTGCTCTTCTAAAAGACCTGGATATTTTCTACTTTAACCAACATGTGTCAGATTGTATGCATCCTCACCATGGAAGAACATTATCAGCCATCTAAATTTTTGCATATCTGAAGGAGAAAAATCCTCATTTTTGTTTTAATCTGCATATTTCTAATTACAAGTGCTTTGGAGCACATGTCTTATGGTTATTTGCTCCTTGCATTTCTTCTATGAATTATTTGTTCATATCCTTTGCCCCTTTTTCTATTGTAATGCTTCTGTTTTTCTTATTGGTTTATAGGATATTTTTGCTCTGGAAATCTAGGATGGATTTAGGTTTTGTGGTTCCTAAAGCTGATCAAGTTTAGAGGACCATCCGCAAGGAAAATAATATAAAATTAGAGAAGAATGTAGCTGCTTACTTCCAGCTCCTTGCCCGACCTTGGGATGAACCCACACGAGTAAGTGGTGCTGAAGCCTCCACTGCATTAACTTCATGATGAATCCCACTTTTCTAGAAGGTACTCCTTTGTTATGTTTTCAGCAAATATCTTCACTGTAAGGACACTGTAATTTTTGTGTTTGAAAATTGGCCAATAGCTTCCATTTTAATGGCCGGACTGATAACTTTTCTTCTGGGGTTGTGGCTTCTGTCCCTTTCGGGTTTTACAGGTTTCCTGGCACACCGCGTTGCCTGGCTGGCTTCTGTGCCCACTGCTCTGGCTTAGCAAGGAAATAATTATGGTGAGCTTAAGTGACTGGGGAAGAAATGATATTGTATTAACTTAAGAATGTGAGTGTCTATCCAAAGTCATGGAAACTGCCCATGCCCCTCCTGCCCCTGGTACTTGTTGATTCTGAGTCTAGAATGGTTGGTTGTCTAGAATACTCAGTACCCTCTCTGCCTGGGGGACTGGGCTGTGAGTTCCCTGGGGTTGTCCCTCGTAAGTCTGTTGGCTGGTTGTTTCTCAGGAGTGCTGTAAAGGTTTTTTTGGCTAAAGACCTTAACTTTTATTTTCCCGTGCTCTTACAAAGTTTTAAAAGATTTTTTTCTGGCAAAACAAGATTTCCGTCATGATGAGAAAGGTAGCTGTGCATTTAAGACAGTCTTAGAGCTGTTCTCTGAATTTGACTTCCTCAGAGAGAGTGAAGACAGATGTGGTTCAGAAGAAGACGAGTCAGTTGGTTGAGTGGACTAAACCAGTCACTTTGAACACAGTTTATATTTTTATAAGGCATCTATTTTACAACACAAGTTGGTACTTCTACTGTCACACACGGAATTGAAACAGAAGCATCACAGAAAGTGGCTTACCTCCTCGGGGCCAGGCAGGCTGATGGTTGCCCTTCACCTTCCCTTACTTTCTCTTCCGTCTTCTAATCTTTCTCTTTTGTTTATTTCATTTCATCGCAGAACACTGGCTGCTGCCCATTAAAGTCAACTGACAATGACTGACAAGCCAGGTCCTGCAGGCTGGCACGTGCAGCTCTGTGAGTGTAGAGTCCTCTCTGGAGAACGAGGGGTTTCTCCTGTTTCAGGACCTGGCCTCCGTGACTGACCAGGGAGCCCCTGCCCATCCCCATCTTCCCTGCTCCCTCCTCCTGCAGCCTCCATTCTCCACTTCCTCAAACACACATCCCTCTGCCAAGTAGCCCCACAGGCCTGGCTCCCTCCCTGCATCAGGTGAGGACCTCTAGCCTCCTTTGTGAGCCAATAAGAACTTTTGAGAAGAGTCTGGATTTTTTTCTCTTTTTCCCTTTAATGCAAGTTTTTAAAAAACAAGGAGCTTGATCTTCTAAGGTAAGATTTCCTTACATACTGCAGGGCTCAGGAATCTCAGCCTTAAGCCCTGAAGCTAACTGACATGAATTGATGTGGAGCTGGAGGAATTACTGGGAACAGTGGTGATGGGAAATGTGAACACAGGTCAGAAGCTTGTGATGTCTGGGAGGGTCCCGGGTGCTTCACTTACATCATTCATCTTTATAACAATTATAAAAGTAACAAAACCATTTGGAGTAGAGAGCCCAGGGCACCAAGGGACTGGTGGAGGCTGAGAACTGGTAGTCAGTGTAAGCTCTTTAAAAACAAATCAGACAAACTTGGGCTCAGCTTTTTTTTTTTAAACTTAAGACACAAACATTACATAGCATTTTCATATTTTATGATATCCGCCTTCCTCAAAGGGAACCCAGAACTGATCATTGATTGCCATTTGCAAATGCTCTGGCTGTTTCCTGGTTCTTTATCACTGGCTGACCAGCTTCACCCTTGCCCCCTGACCCCTGAACCTTCCAACCATTGTCTCCCATCTCCACCCTGTCCACTGTCTCCAGTCTTAGCCTAGATTCTGTGTACGTGGGTAGAGAAGGGTTAGGGTGAAGAGTGGTTACATTTTGCTGAAAATCTGAGCAAGAAATTTCAATGTTTATACATCCAGGGCCAAAATTTTGCCTGTAGGATGAGGTGGACTTATGATTGGATAGCCAAGATGAGTAAAAGGAAGACAGTGGGGCCCCACCACATCCTTGCCTCCTGCAGGGAGGTCAGTGATGTTGAATGAGTTACTTCCACATCCTGAACCTTCCGTGGTGTCTTCCTGTATGAAATGTGGGCCATAATCAGAGATCCAAGTAAATTAGGAAGGTGGGAACACCTAGTTTGGGGTCTGGTTCCTATGTAGTTTTACAATTGTTTTGCAGCCCAAGTCCTTTACAGACCCCAAGGCTTTGGGCTGGTTGGCTGTTAATCTGTTCCTGAGAGAACATCCAGGTGAGTTTCCCTCACCCAATGGGGCCAGTCCATTTCCCCACGGGGGCTGGTGGAGCCCATCCCAGAGATGAGACTACACAAGGTTCCTCACCCTCCAGTCTAATATTCCAGCCTACTAGTGCTGATTTTTGTGTGGGAATCTTCTTCTTTTCAGGCCCTGTAGCAATGAGCATTTTGGGTTTTGGTCTCCAAAGTCAAGTAAGAAAGCTGTACTTCCTACACCCATGATGAAGACAGCCAGAATGTCTGCATGGGGGGATGGCTCCAGGCTGAGCCACATGAGAGCCATTCTGGCCCTGCCTGAAGAGTCTTCTAGAGTCAGGAGCCGTCCAGCTCCAGCTCCAGACCAAACAGATTAGGAAGAATATAAGCAAAATTGTAGGATGCAGCACTGAAGTTCAGGAAAGGTCAAGCCTCAGTAGACAGATGTCCAGCTCCTCCAGTGTTTATTTAGTTTTACAACATCGGCGGCACCAGCAGGGGATCAGCGAGACAGACAGGGATGGGAACGACTCTTGTCCTCTCCTCTGTCCTTATCGGGATGTCCAGCTCTTCTTAATTCATTATGAGTGGGAACATCATTTTCTGACCAAAAAAAGTTGTTTTGGAATCAAATAGAATTGTCTCCTTAAACCGAAGGGAAAACCACATTACGGCTAAGACTAAATACATTCTTAAGATTTTTTATTTGGATAAGCAACAAAAACTCATATGATAATGTCATTTTTGTATATATTCAATGTTTAGATTTAAGAAAGTCCTTTCGTTTGGGTTATTGGTTCAGTCATTTACATACATTTCCTGTGTGCCAGACCCTGGCCTATAAACTAGAGATTCAGCTATTGTTTTTGTTGTTCAGTCACTAAGCAATTCAGTGCCTCTCTTTACAGTAGCTCTTACCACCCTGGGGAAGACAGACATGGAAAACAATGTTTGACAAACATTATAGAGAGATGGGTATAGGAAAGATGGGGACAGAAAAGAAAACTACTAACCATCTACAGTTTGGACAGCCTCCCAATTTGATAAGGGGTTAATATCCAAAATATGGGAGAAGGCAATGGCAACCCACTCCAGTACTCTTGCCTGGAAAATTCCATGGATGGAGGAGCATGGTAGGCTGCAGTCCATGGGGTCTCTAAGAGTTGGACACAACTGAGCAACTTTACTTTCACTTTTCACTCTTCACTTTCATGCATAGGAGAAGGAAATGGCAACCCACTCCAGTGTTCTTGCCTGGGGAATCCCAGGGACGGGGGAGCCTGGTGGGCTGCCATCTATAGGGTTGCACAGAATCGGACACGACTAAAGTGACTTAGCAGCAGCAGCAGCAGTTGTGAATCAAGCAATGCACTAGATGCTGGAGGTACACAAATATGACATCCTTATCTCCCCAAGTAGCTCATAATATAGGAAGATAAGTGATATATATAAATTAGACATAATGTGGCAAGTGCTACTTAGGAAGGAGGGAACCTAGACTGGACAGCTGGGACAAGGCTTTGCATAGAAGATGACCTTAAAAGTGAGTTCACAGGGACAGGTAGGAGTTGAATGGACACGTGAAAGTGGATCATGTTGCCAGGGAACATAGCATGTGCAATAGAACAAAGGCATGGAAAAGCTGGCAATTTGGGAAAACAGCAATACTTCTGTAGGGATGGCACACAGGATGGAAATTAGGGAGTCAAAATAGATGCAACCCTCAATTAATGGTTAAAAACAAATGACAAAAAGCCTTTTAGTCAACTAGAGCTAAGTCTGTGCATCACAACTACTGAAGCTTGTACATTCTAGAACAAGAGAAATCACGGCAATGGGAAGCCCATGCACCACAATTATAGTGTAGCCCCCACTTGCCATAACTAGAGAAAGCCCTCATGTAGCAATGAAGACCCAGCATAGCCAAAAAAGTAATAATAAAATAAATAAATGAAAATTTAGAAAAGAACAGATATGAGAATCCCAATATCACTGCAGCATTGTTTACAATAGCCAAGATATGGAAATATCCTAAGTGTTCGTAAATGGATGAATAGATAAAGAATATGTATAATAAAGGAATACTATTTAGCCATAAAAAGGAATGGAATTTGGATGGAGTTTAAGGCTATTAATGCTAAGTAAAATAAGTCATATGGAGAAAGACAATTAGTGTATTATTTCATTCAAATATGGAATCTAAAAAGGTACCCAAACAAAAAACACCAATGAACAAACGAAGTAAAGCAAAGCATGCTCACAGATACAGAGAAAAGATTGTTGGTTACCAGAAGGGAAAGGGCTTCAGGTGTTGGCAAAATAGGTGAAGATGGTCAACTGTATGGTGATAAGTGGCAGCAAGACCTGTGATGGTGCTCACAATGTAGTGTATACAGATGTCAAACTATAATGCTGTACACCTGAAACTTACATATATGTGTGAGTGTATATCTATGACTCATAGACTGAATTTCAAAGAACAATATGAATTCAATAGGGAAGAAAAGAAGAGGAAGTAGGTATAGGCAGAGGAAAGTGCAGGTACAAAGACACAAGGGTTGAGACCAAAAGAGCAAAGCATATTCTCGGAAATTCCAGCACTTTATATGCTTGTAGTCTGGGCGCTTTTAAAGATGATTGTGGTGTGAAGAGTGCAACTGATGGTGACTTCAATGCTGGGAAGGACCATAAAGCACTGGCAATCATGCCAAAGAACTTTACATCTATCCTAAGGGTAATGTGAAGGGGTTGAGCTGTAGAAAATGTAGAATTTAATATATGCCAAAGCATTTCAGGATATGTATTTTATTAAGGAGCATCATTCTGGTTACAAGGTGGATCAAAAAATGAGGCATACTTGAGCTAGGGTGATGGTAGAAAGAAAATGGGGAGAGGGCAATGTGAGGAACACTGATGGTATTCAGTTGATCAGACTCAGCAGAAGGCTGATTGGGGTAGGCAGGAGTCTTGCTTTGGTCTCCAGTTGAGGTTCTGTTGCACAGCAGAGCTCTTGGAGAACAAGGAGGACCTGTTCCATCACAACATTCAACTCACCATTGGAATTCAAGATTTGTTACAAAGATCAAGGATATCTCAGGATCAGGGAATGTGAGAAGATCAAGTGTGTGGGGAAAGAATAAAGTGTGTAGACAGATGAGGGTTGAAAGTTTATCCGGCAGTAGGGTGTGTCAGCCTCTGACTGTGGAATTGCCTGAGGATCTCGAGTGGGGAATTGTCAATGTGAGGTGGTGGTTGGAGGCTGGTCTGGGAAGGGCATGAAAGAAGAGACTCAGGCCAAGAGGTGGCAGGGGTTGCAGACTTAGCTGAAGAGCTCCAGAAGCAGGAGAAAAACGCAGGAGATGGTTTCAAAAGCTAAGGAAGTAACAGGTCCGTTGGTTTTTTTTTTTTTTTTTTTTAATTCCAAGTAAAACAAAAGGTTCCTGGGTTACAGGCACAAGTGAAATTTGATGCAGCAATCCTGAGTAGCTCCAAGGTGGAAGAAACCATCTTGGTTAGGAACTGGATTTAGAAAGGGCAGAGATCATATTTAACTCAGCAAGGACAGTTTAATCAGCCAAGTAGGGAAATGAGACTGCAGAAGGCAGAGGACTGGTGAGAAGTGAGGTGGTGAAGGACTCATGCATAACTTGCTATGAAGGAAAAGATGGTGAATACCTAGAAAGTGACTAGGTTAACAGAGGTTGAATTTTTTTTCTTTTCTTTTTTTTAAAGTGGCTATTTTGAATGTGTTTCTATTTTAAGGGGAAGCACCAGAAACAAGGAAGTAACTTTAGACCAAGCAGAACTGAGGGTGGAGGTTGAGTGGAGTTGAGGTCACAGAACCTATGACAGTACCAGCCTGGGGAGAAGGACCACATCCAGTCCCTGGGCCTGGACATCTAGGAAGATGAGCACCGTGAAGGGGAAGTGAGCAGAGAGGTAAGTTGTTACTTCGGGTCTCCATTTTTCATTACCTATATTTTTTTCACAAGTTCCTAGCCCTTATCTTCATTTTATAGTAAGATTAAGAAACATCCCCACGTTTGTTCAGCTACTAATAATAGAAGTAGGTTTTTCAATCAAATGTCTTTGGGCTTCAAATCCAGTGAGTTTTCAGAAACTAAGCAAAATGTATGAATGTGCACATATTAGATGTACTATTGACAATACATGAAAATTCATTTCCACAGGGCTTATTTTTTCCATTTTTCTTTGAAATCATCTTCCACAGTTATGCCCAAATAAGCTTTCTAAACCATAGCTCTGATAAGACTCCTTATGGCAGAAAGTGAAGAAGAACTAAAGAGCCTCTTGATGAAAGTGAAAGAGGAGAGAGAAAAAGTTGGCTTAAAACTCAACATTCAGAAAACGAAGATCATGGCATCTAGTCCCATCACTAGATGGGGAAACAGTGGAAACAGTGGCTGACTTTATTTTTCTGGGCTCCAAAATCACTGCAGATGATGATTGCAACCATGAAATTAAAAGATGCTTACTCCTTGGAAGGACAGTTATGACCAACCTAGACAGCATATTAAAAAGCAGAGACATTACTTTGTCAACAAAGGTCTGTCTAGTCAAGGCTATGGTTTTTCCAGTGGTCATGTGTGGATGTGAGAGTTGAACTATAAAGAAAACTGAGCACCGAAGAATTGATGCTTTTAAACTGTGGTGTTGGAGAAGACTCTTGACAGTCCCTTGGCCTGCAAGGAGATCCAACCAGTCCATCCTAAAGGAGATCAGTCCTGGGTGTTCATTGGTAGGACTGATTTTCAAGCTGAAACTCCAGTACTTTGGCCACCTGATGCAAAGAGCTGACTCATTTGAAAAGACCTTGATGCTGGGAAAGATTGGGGGCAGGAGGAGAAGGGGACGACAGAGGATGAGATGGTTGGATGGCATCACAGACTCAATGGACATGGGTTTGGGTGGACTCCAGGAGTTGGTGATGGACAGAGAGGCCTGGCATGCTGCAGTTCATGGGGTCGCAAAGAGTCGGACACAACTGAGCAACTGAACTGAATTGATAGCCTCAAAACGGTGGACAGTCTCCCATTGCCTGAAGAATCAAGCCTTAATCACGCAGTATGGCCCAAGACCCTTTGCAATCTGGTCTATAACCTACTCTTCCAAACGAACTGAGGATTCATCTTGCCCTTCTGAGGATGAAAAAGGTACCCTTTCCTCGAAATGCCTCATGCCTTTATTAGAAAACTGTCATACTGATTTTTTTAAAATAAAAATAATTTTCTTGAGATATATTTTATATGGTAAAATTTCACCCATTTTAAGTGTAAATTGATGACTTCAATAAATTTATAGAGTTGTGCAGCCATTAGCACTATCTAAACAGAAGTGTTTTAGAGTACTTCTAATACCTGGAAAATATTCTTATTCCTGTTTGCAGTAAATCCCTAGTCTTGTCATTTCATGTAAATGAATCATACAATATGTAGTCTTGCATCTGACATCTACCAGAATATTTTTGGGGTTCATTCATGTAATATGCATCAGTGGTCCATTTCTATTTTATTATTGAATAGTATTCCATTATATTTTAATTCATATGAATATACCATAATTTATATGTGCAGGGAAATGGCAACCCACTCCAGTGTTCTTGCCTGGAAAATCCTATGGACAGAAGAGCCTGGTGGGCTATAGTCCATGAGGCCACAAAGAGTTGGACATGACAGAGGTTTAGCACATCACAAGTTAATGGACATTTGGATTGCTTGCACATTTTAGCCACTATGACTTCTACTGCTATGATCATTTGTATACAAGTTTTTGTTTGCACATATGCTTTTGTTCCTCATTTCATTTCAGATTCTCTTGGACTGGACCCTCTGTCATGTGGTACATTTACGTTTAACGTTGTAAGAAAATATCAGACTGGTTTCCAAAGTGGCTGCACCATTTACATTCCCACTGCAATGTTTAAAAGTTTCATTTTCTCCACATCCTCACCAACACTTGTTATTATCTGTTTTTAATTATTATCATAATTATCCTAATGGGTACATAGTGTTATATCATCTTGATTTGCATTTCCCTAAATACTAATGATGTTGTCCATCATGTTTTGATGATCTATGTGTCTACTCCTCCAACAATACTACACTGTCTTGATTACTGTAACTATGTGTGATAATAAGCCTTAATACGCAGAAGCACGATTCCTCCACTTTATGATTCTTTATCAAGATTGCTACTGCCGTAGTGTCTATGCTTTTCATATTTGTTTTAGAATAAACTTGTCCATATCTAGAAAGACCTTGCTCAGATTTTGTAGGAAGTAGTGTGAAAATTGAGTTCAATTTAACAAGTGTCATCTTTACTATGTTGACTGTTCCAATCCTTGAACACAGTATGCATCTCCATTTATTTAGCTTTTCTTTGAGCTGTTTCACCAGCATTTTGTAGGTTTTGTTGTACAAGTCCTTGACATGTTTGTTAGATATATACCTAGGTGTTTTATTTTTCTTGGTTGTTGAAATTGTATTTTGATAATGGTTTCCATATGTTGGGTGGATTTATGCCATGATTCATGAGTGTGGCATTCTGGTGGGGAGGAGGAACTATGAGGAGGACGTGGGGAGGAAGATGTGCTCTCAGGTCCTGCCTTCATCTCTTCCCCTCTGTGATCCTGGATAAGGCATTGGCACTTGTGACAAATGATACCTACCTCACAGAAGTCAGGACAACCCAAATTCTATTTAAAGTGCAACCAATTATTGACTATGACTTATGTTAAAATTAGGTTTAAGTCCCAGGACATAGATTACCGAGCATCTTTCAGTTTCTGGAGGAATGCCTGGCACACAGCAAGCAGTAAGAATGTGTGCAGAGAATGGATTGAATGAATAAACCATATGGTAATTTCTACCACACCAGTCCTTATCAGACTGGTATAATTTCCACTTTTAATAGCTATCCTCTTTATTAATAAAAAGCTTTTATATGCCACTTTGTAAATGAAGGGCAAGGATCATAACACCTGGCTTAGGAAGAAAAAGCAAACAAAATGAACTATATCATGACATGCAAAAAATAAATAAATAAAAGCTTGGAGGTAGGCAGCAATGGAATGATGGACAGAAGAGGACTGAGCAACAGAATAAGAGATGAGAGGCCTGTAGAGGTTTAGCAGCCAGTGAGAAATTCAGGTTTGGGGGCGGGGAAAGAACCTCAGAATGAAAACATATCTAGCATTCAAGTTTAATTTTTTAAAATCTCCTTTTTTCTGTTTAAAATCTCCTGTTTATTGCTGAGTTATTGCCCACCATTGTCACTGAAAGCAGTCGTGAGAATTTGGCATCTACATATGCTTCTTGTGGATGAGCAGTAAAGAGGGGTCAAAAACAGGCGAGAGGTGAGAAGAGCCACGTCCCCTGGGAGATGAAAAGAAATGTGCAATTTACAATAAGGAGAGTTGGAGCTGCCTAGAGTCAGATACCAGGAAGTGATAAAAATCTTGGAGAAAGCAGAGATTTATGCCAGTTTAATGTGGACTTAGTAGGACAGATAACATGATATTAATTGGCACCTGTGTTTTCAAAGACACGCGGGAGAAGTGTAGGTGGACGTGCGCCTCTCAACACTTCCTACCACAGTTGAAGAGTCAGGAAGCCTCAGAGCGTGTGCCTGAGTTGGGTGGTGGTGGCCAGTTTTCTCATCTGTAATATGGGACAACATATATACTGACTGTATACGGGTGTGCTGAGACATAGGTTCATACATTGTTTCTTAAAACCTCTTGACTGTGGCCTATATTAGAATTATGTTTAAGTCCCAGGGTCCTATATTGCTGAGCATCTTCCAGCTCCTGGAGGAATGCCTGGCACACAGCAAGCAGTAAGAATGTGTGCAGAGAATGAACTGAATGAATAAATGTGGGTAATCTCTGCCATATATCAAACCCTCAAGACCTTCTTTGAAAGACTCAGTTCTATCATTTTAAGCTGGCAATAAGCTCAATACTATAAACATGCTTTTCAAATTCCCAAATCTATTACATAAACTAGGGTTACATAAAACCCTCTGAAAATGCAATTATGAGGGGTAGGGGAAGAAAGAATGCTCAGGGTCATCTCAAAGTACCTGCAGAATGTTGTCTTGATCTTGGTCCCTTTCTACATTAACCCTTCCCAGCTGCTCTGCACACGAGTTCCATGAGAAGACATGGTGAAAATGTCTAAGAAACTAGAAATCACCTCCATGCAAGGGAAATTCTTGAGTGCATTTAGCATTGCCATCTTTGCAGACACATATCTTGTTGTCAGAGGTCCCAGAGAGACAGTCACTGGAAAACGGGTTGAGCAAAGTGTCCTGTGAGCCAGGAGATAAGTGAAGTTGCCTAATACAAGCCAGGCCTTTGACATTTGTTATTTAGATTTAGAAGTTCTTTTAATGGTCAAAATATTTGCTTTTCCTTCAGATGCCTTCTAAGAGAGTTTATCTTAATGCTGAGGCTAGCTGGGGTTTCAAGTAGAGCAAAGACTAGGGTCACACAGAGCGGCCTTTTCTCAAACAGCTTTTGTGAGGGAGCAGCTGTTGGTATCATTGCAAGAGGCCTGAGCAGAGAGGAGGAACTGGGGGTGAGGGCTGAATGTGGCCCTTAGCGAGCCTCTTAGTACCTCTGGGTCTTGCTTTCAGCAGGACAGCCTGGGCTGTCTGATTTCTGTGTCTGAATGTCAAGACTGGTGGGAGAAAGGATAACTTGTGAGAGAGCTGTAATTGGTGATTGCCTGCAGGGTGCATGCCACGGTGTGGGTAAATTCTCATCATGAACTTTTCTAATTTAATTCTAGAGCAAGCCTGTGAAGTAGATCACAACAGCACTGGTTTTACAGGTGAGAGCTCAAAGGTCCATCAGAGGCAGATGGCTCCAAATCAGTCAGGTTCACATGGACCCAGGGATTTGGAAGTCTCTGCTCAATGAGAAAAATCATGGACAAATAAATCATTGCAACCTCTCAGAGTCAGTGAGTCAGTTTTTAATTAAAGTGAAATGACGTAAATGCATGAACTTCAATATGCATCTAAGTGGTTAAGGGTTATGCCATTGACAAATTAACTGTTTTTCTTTTTTTTTTTTTAATTTTTTTAATGTTTGAAAATTGACTGGTGTTGGGTCTTTTAACTTTCCTACGATATGGTGGCAATTATTACTTTGCCCATATAATAGAATCTACCAGTTTCCATTAAAAACGCATTCATTTAGAATGTTTTTTAAAAACAAATAATAAGGAATTATTCTCCTAAATAAAGAAATGTCTCACCCCAAAGTCCTAGCATTCTCTTCTCTAGAAGGCTAGTCAAGGAAACTGTCTTTGAGTGGATCCATCTTATCTGCCTCTTTCCTTCAGGCAAGAGAAAGCACATCACAATAATAATGTACTCTTTAGAGCCTGAGTTTTTCTCATAGTTTCACAAAAGCTACCCAAGTTGCCCTCCTGGACTGTGAAGCATGGAATCAGGAGGTTAAAGACCTGGGACAATCTGGAGTCAAGATTCTATGGTCCTGTCCAGGCTGGAGGCCACTTCTCCAACCCATACTCTTGCCAGCACGCAACACTGGCATCAAATGACTTCAGTCTCTGTGAAGCTGAAGCTGATTCTTTTGTCTGCTTCAAGCCCTGGGCAGCTGGTTCTCTGAGAGGTGAACTCTCTCAGGACATGAGGATAACTTTGGTCTATGGCAGCCATAGATTTGAATATAAAGTTTAAAATTTTAATTTGCCAGTTTAAGAGTAGAGAAAATTATGAATATTTGCCCATTCCTTATACTAAGTTTTAAAGCTTATGACCCCTCAAATAAAAAGAAACTTCACGACTTTGACATCCAACTACAAATCCATGTATGTTATACATCAAAGACCTTTCACATAGCTGAATGCCAAGAATGGCTGATATGTCAAGTTGGAAAATGTTTCCCATGGGGCTAAAAAGTAAAGAGAATTGTTCAGTCACTAAGTCATGTCTGACTCTTTGTGACCTTATAAACAGTAGCACATCAGGCTTCCCTGTCCATCATTAACTCCTGGAATTTGCTTAAACTCATATCCATTGAGTTGGTGATGCCATCCAACCATCTCATCTTCTGTCATCCCCTTCTCCTTTTGCCCTCAATCTTTCCCTGCATCAAGGTCTTTTCCAGTGAGTCAGATCTTCGCATCAGGTGGCCAAAGTATTGGAGCTTCAGCTTCAGCATCAGTCCTTCCAGTGAATATTCAGGACTGTTTTCCTTTAGGATTGATTGGTTTGATCTCCTTGCAGTCCAAGGGACTCTCAAGAGTCTTCTCCAACACCACAGTTCAAAGCATCAGTTCTTTGGCACTCGGTTTTCTTTATGGTCCAGCTCTCACATCCCCACCTGACTACTGGAACCATAGCTTTGACTGTCTTGACCTTTGTTGGTAAAGTGATGTCTCTGCTCTTTAACACACTGTCTAGGTTTGTCATAGCTCTCCTTCCAAAGAGCAAGCACCTTTTCATTTCGTGGCTGCAGATACCATCCGCAGTGATTTTGGAGCCCAAGAAAATAAAATCTGTCACTGTTTCTACTTTTTCCCCATTTATTTGCCATGAAGTGATGGGACTGGATGCTATAATCTTAGTTTTTTGAATATTAAGTTTTAAGCCAGCTTTAGTGAGTATAAAATTATAAGGCTAGAATTTGATTATGGAATTATAAAAATTTTGAATATAAAAAATGATTTCAATTTTAAGTAAAACAGATTCAAATTTAGAAAAGTTACTAAAGTTTTACAAGTCTTTCAACAAAGACAAGTGTACATTTAATGTACTTTCTGATAGCTGGCCTCATAAAGAAACTAAAAATGTACTATAGAAAATGTCCTGTTGATAAGAGAGAGTAGAATCTCTTTTTATCTTTTGAAAGAACCTGGATTAGTTTACCATTTTATAAAATTAACCAGTATACAGACCAAGAGCTATCTGGTTTAGAGTGAAAAGCCAGTAGTCCCAGGTAATTGCTGTGTTGCTGGTTTTAGGAGGCTCTTTTAGCTTTTCTGAACCATGCTCCCAGGGGCCCAGCTGTCTCCTCATAGCCATAAGAAGAAGATATTTTAATTTAAGACTTTATGAAGAAAAAAAGAAAAAAGAAAGTAGTGACTGAACTCAACTGAAGCCTCCGGTTTTGAATATATCTTGAATATTTGTACAGTACAATCAGCTTGGCTCAGTCCCTGGCCCTCCTCCTTCAGAACTGTGGGAGCTCTTTGCCTGCATGGGTAGTTGATCAGCTTCTGTTGAGGCTCAGAGATGAGCCTGACAGTGATGGCTATCTTGTGCCATCCTGTGCTGAGATACCCACTTTCCTACATTGGGGCTCCTATTTATCTTTGGGAAAAGTCCATGGCAGCTACAGCAACTCTAAATCCAAATTTGAACGAATTATCTATAATGTTATGGGGGTGGCTTATCCTTTTGGCCATGCTTTATGTAATGCCTGAAAGTGAAAGTGAGTCACTCACTCTTGTCCAACTCTTTGCAATCCCATGAACTGTAACCTGCCAGGCTCCTCTGTCCATGGAATTCTCCAGGTTAGAATCCTGGAGTGGGTTGCCATTCCTTTCTCCAGGGGATCTTCCCAACCCAGGGATCAAACCCAGGTCTCCCACATTGCAGGTGGATTCTTTACTGCCTGAGCCACCATGGAAGCCCTATTTAATGCCTGCCATACATTTATTCCAAGAGGGAAAGCTTTCCACTGGTGGGGAGATTCCTGCCTGGCTCTGTTCTCAGAGACACAGTTGGGCCCCTGTTTCTCCTCTTGGAAATGTCCTGATGCATTGCAGTGACCAGTCTCACCTTCTGCCTTGTTAGCTGAGAGAGTCTCAGCCTGAAAGGCTGTGAGCTCAGCAACCATTATGATCAATGGTTTCCTCCCTTGTGATGTTCCCTTATTGCTGTGGAAACATATAGAAAATACCCACATGTGTTATAAACCCAACAATGCTATGTTCTAATTATTTTATGCAATCTAATGTCTTATGAAGTATGTATGTGTTTTCTGGTGCACTCCATCTCTTTCTGTGGGTTTGGATTACCATCTTGCCAGTATCACTTCCTTTCCACCTGAAGGACATCCTTTAATATTTATTCCTTGTAAGGCAGTGTCTTGATCAGTTCTGGATGCTACAGCAAAGAACCATAGGTTGACTGGCTTATAAACATGAGGCATTTTTTTCCTCATAGTCCTGGAGGCTGGAAGTCTGAGGTCAAGGTGCCTTCATGGTCAGGTGCTGGGGAGAGCACCTCTTCTGGGTTGAAGACTGCCTAGTTCTTTTATCTTTACATTGTAGAAGGAGGGCAAGAGATTTCTTTGGGGCCCCTTCTTTAAGGTCATTGATTTCATTTGTGAGGGCTTGATCCTACCTAATCATTTCTAAACAATCCAACCTCCTAATACCATCACCATGGGGTTAGAATTTCAACAGATAAATTATGGGATCACACACATAACAATTCAGCTAGCATGGAGCTCTCTCAGTCTTTGGCTTTTACTCTGAAGCCTCCTTCTTTCTTTCCTCCCCACCCTTTCCTTCTCGGTTAGTCTCATGAGAGCACCTGCTGGCCACCCTGCCTTTCAAGCAGTGTTCAATCAGCTAGAGCAGAGTACAGTATGCAAGCTCTGCTCTCCATTTTCACCGTCATTCAGTCCATTTATAAATCTAGACTTTCTTGTCACTGTTTTCCCTTGTGGTTTCTACTTGGGTCCTCTGCCCAGGGGTTCTCATCAGTACCGCCTCATTGTCCTGAAGAGGGAATTTGATTGGTGTGTTTGCAAGATGTACAGGCCTGGACCACAGCAGTCCCATCCAGATTGGTGTGAACTTTCCATCATCACACCCACAAATTTGAGTGTGGAACCCCCAGCCCTTCAAACCTTGTGCCTCCCAAGGGGTCTGGCCTCTTGGGGACAGGGCTTTCTCCTCCTCAGGCTCATAGAGCTGCCTGCTACTGCCTTTATCTTCTCTGATTCTTATCTGCCCCAAATCTGCTTCTAGTTCTTATCTTTGGATTTTTATTACATAATCACAGATTCAGATAAATACAGTTTTATTTTTTCCAGTCTGCTGTATATATTTAATGTCATATTGTATTGACAATAACTTTCTCAATCATTGGACCCTTTTTTCTTGTAATCTCTCTCTTTTTTGTATCACTGCTACCACTGAAAATCATCTA
Organism: Bos grunniens; assembly: GCF_055505025.1. Lineage (NCBI taxonomy): Eukaryota > Metazoa > Chordata > Mammalia > Artiodactyla > Bovidae > Bos > Bos grunniens. The sequence goes on along the minus strand of NC_141168.1, from coordinate 45,097,904 downwards.
ATGACTCCAAGTTAAGAGCAGTGCTTTGAAATAAGTACTTTACTTTGTGTTATGCCATCTTATTCATATTTTTGAACTTTGGAATATATTTATTAGCTAATACTTACGGATCTCAAATACTATCTTGTGAGATGAGTTCTGCAGTTTTTCTTTACTGATCTATTTTAATTATACTTTCGTGTTGCAGTTAGGCATGCTTGGTAAAACAAATATGGTGCCTTTTTCATCTTTTTATATATTCTGGGAGGATTTTAATGTTTCTTGAAAATATGATAAATTTAATGAATTAAACTCTTTGTGACTATAATCACTTTGAAAGTCAGAGATTTCTTCCAAGAGTTTCATTTTAGCTTTGTTTGTTATTTCTTCTAATTTACTGAGGACCACCTACTTTGCAGATTATAGAACTAATAAGAATAATAAGGAAGCCCATGGTGTGATTTCTATGCTTGTGGGGCACCTGAGTCTATTACTAGCCCTACAAGGCAGGTATCTGCTAATGTTGCAGAAGGGAAAACTGAGGCTCGGAGAGTTTTGGTGACTTAGCTCCATCCCCACAGGACAGTAGAGAAAGAACTATGCCTTGAACCTGATTCATGTTCTCTTATTTCTCCTGCAGCAGGTCCAAGTCTGGTGACTACTGTTTATATTAATTATTATTTCTTCCAAGTTGTTAAAGGAAATAGCTCAAAGAACAGTACATTCCTGACCATCGTGAAGTTTCCTCTGAGCCCTCACTCAGCTGTGCAGAATGTTTCCCTGCCCTTGCCACAAGCCAGTGCAGCTCGCAGGAGCGGCGGCCAGCCTGGTTCCCGTGTGAACGGTCGGGTTCTGGTTTAGGTCGGCCAGTCTAAGTCCTCCCAAGCATTTGTTGTGTCTGAGGCATCAAAACCAGGTGGCCCATTTCCCAAATATGTTGCTGGCAATTCCCAACATTCTTCTCCGAAGTCATAAGTTCTGTTTGTAGCTTTTTCTGGATTTCTTCTCATTGGCATTTTTCACATTATTCTAGTTTTTGTTCTCCATAGAAAACCACTGTGGTCAAATAGCCAACAGCCCTTCCTACTGGGGTTGACTCAGACTCAACCAGGTAAAGCAATGTCTTCTCATTGCCCATTGCTGTCAGCCGCAGATTGGGTTGCCTGGAAAGGCAAAAAGAACTTATCAGATTTTGATGGGGTGCCATGTGTGTCCAGGTCAACCATCAGAGGCCATAGTGGAGAGATCCTTACAAGGGGGTCTGCTCCTCCCCTGGTTCTCATGCTATGCACTTCCACACATCAGAGACCTCTGTGTATTGAAACCAGAAATTTTCTTAGGGAAACTAGAATCTCTCTCCGTTTCCTCTGCAATCTGTCCATACACCATGAGAATGAATTCTAACACATATCTCCTTACTTAAAATAGATATCTTTGACATTTCTTTGTTCAGCTTCATTGTCATATATGCAATCTACCAACTGTTGCACATATGTACTGTATACTTTTTGTATACTGTGCTTGTTTGGACATTCCCTGGCCCGGGTACTATCACCATGAAGTGAGAAACACATCCATCACCTCCATGAGATTTCTTGTGTCCCCTTGCCTTTGTTTTTACTGTTAAGAACACTTAGCATGAGATCTATGCTCTTCACCAGTTTTTAAGTGTACAATACTAAATGGCTAAGTACCTATGGTGTACAGCAGGTCTCTAGAATCTATTCATCTCCTATAATGGTAACTTTGTACTCACTGAACACCTCCCCATGTTCCCCTCCCCCTAGCCCCTGACAACCACCAATCTACTCTTTACTTCTATGGGTGTGACAATTTTAGATTCCTCGTGTAAGTGGAATCAAGCAATATTTGTCTTTATTTCACTTGGTGCTATGTCCTTTAGACTCATCCATGTTGTTGCAAATGATAGGTTTTCCCCCTTGTTGAAGGTTGAATGATATTCCAGTGTGTGTATCTATATCTATCTATATCATGCCTATCTCACACTTTATCCTTTCGTCTGTCAGTGGACATTTGGCTTGTTTTTACATCTTGGCTAGTGTGAACAGTGCTGCAGTGAACATAGGAGTGCAGATTTCTCTTCAAGATCCTGCTTTCAATTCTTTTGGATAAATACCCAGGAGTGGAAAGGGCAGAGGGCTTGAAACCACGTGATCTGGGATCTAGTTTCTGATCAGCTACACTTGGCACATGACCGTGGGAGAGCCTTTTGAGGTCCTTGAGCATTGGCTTATTCACAAGGGCACTGTGTCTGCCACTCAGCAGGCTTTCACCAGATCCCAGGTGATGGATGAAACAGCCTGTTTCATGCAGCGCTTACTAAAACCACAAGAAACAAAACCTGTAGTAGCCTTTGGGAGGAGCCTCTGGGGTGCCAAGGCTCACCTGAAGAAGTAGGAGGAGCAGGACAGGATGCTGGAGCTGGGAACATGGGCTGCTCCTCAAGCTCTTATCCTATTCCTCCTTTATATCAGTGTGAGCACCAGAGCATGACTGGCATGTTCCTTTTAAAATATTTTTTTAATTTTTATATAAATGTATTTTTAATTGGAAGATACAATATTGCATTGGTTTCTGCCATATATCAACATGAATCAACCATAGGTATATGTATGTCCCCTCTGTCTGGAACCTCCCTCCCACCTCTTGCCCCATTCCACCCCTCTAGATTATCACAGAGGACAGGATTTGAGTTCCCTGCAGCATACAGGAAATTCCCGCTGGCTACCTGTTTTACATATGGTAATGTATGTGCTTCAATGCTTCTCTCTCATTTTGTCCCACCCTCTCCCTCCCACTCTGTGCCCACAAGTCTGTTCTCTATGTCTGTGTCTCCATTGCTGCCCTGCAAATAGCTTCATTAGTACTATCTTTCTAGATTCCATATATATGCGTTAATACATGGTATTTGTTTTTCTCTTTCTGACTTACTTCATTCTGTATAACAGGTTCTAGCTTCTGCCCCACTCATGAGAGGTCCCTTTCGGGTGGTTCCATGTAGCAACCCTGCACAGAGGCGCTGAGTATGCTTCCTTTTTCCATGGTCCTTATCTTCAGATTGCTGGAGGGTTGGCTACATTACACAGCATGGTTTCATGAAAAATTTGCAGCTCAGTCACACTTGGGATTTGAGTCAACATCTTCAGGAGGTGAAAAATGACCACATTTACTCACCAAACAAAACAACTCAAGTGCAACTTCTACTGATGTTTTACAAAGCATAGTATTTTTGTTTCTTTCTTAGGAAGTTCCTGTAATTCTTAAAACATTTTGGAAACTTTATGGTTCACTTCTTGTTATTTTGTTGTGTCCTGGATACAGTTTATGTGTGGAGTGTAAACTCAATTGTACACTTCAGTTTATTACTGTGTGAACAAAGACTCTATTGCTGATATGAGAGCTGGTTGGCAACCCATTTAGACAGAATTACATGGACTGGGCACTATGAGGTGCCTGTGCCCAGGGGTTCTCTCCTCCCATCTGGCTCATGACACGGGCTTTCACTAATTTCAGTTATGTCTACAAAAAAGAATGATGTCTGACTGAGCTTTCTTATTTCCCAGACAACCTAGAAAAAAAAAAAAAATGTAAGTATATTTTTAAAGAGCCTAAAAGTGCAGATTTTTCTCTTATTAGTTTTTTCTAGGTTAATTTATTCTATATTGGAAGTTAATGAAAGTCAATATATTTTGCTTCTAGGCAAGCATCCGAATATTTTAAGAATATTTCATTTGATTATCTGCTTGCTATTTATTGATCCTACTGCAGTGGTCTCTGGACAAAATTGTGTGCAGTGAGGAGCACAAAATGGGTCTGCCCTTGTTTGGCAGCTGATGATAACGAAATCACCCCACTTCTTAGCCTGTTTTGAAATGTAAGTAACAGAAGAGAGTTACTTCTGTTACTTGCAACCTAGACAGCATATTAAAAAGCAGAGACTTTACTGTGCCAACAAAGGTCCGTCTAGTCAAAGCTATGGTTTTTCCAGTAGTCATGTATGAATGTGAGAGTTGGACTATAAAGAAAGCTGAGCGCCAAAGAATTGATGCTTTTGAATTGTGGTGTTGGAGAAGACTCTTGAGAGTCCCTTGGACTGCAAGGAGATCCAACCAGTCCATTCTAAAGGAGATCAGTCCTGAATATTCATTGGAAGGACTGATGCTGAAGCTGAAACTCCAATACTCTGGCCACCTGATGCAAAGAACTGACTTGTTTGAAAAGACCCTGATGCTGGGAAAGATTGAAGGCAGGAGGAGAAGGGGATGACAGAGGATGAGATGGTTAGATAGCATCACTGACCCAATGGACATAAGTTTGAGCAAGCTCCAGGAGTTGGTGATGGACAGGGAAGCCCAGCATGTTGCACTTCATGGGGTCGCAGAGTCAGACACAACTGACCGACTGAACTGAGCTGAACTGAAAAGTTGGTTGTGGGTTGAGTGTTTTGGGACCTCTGTTTTTCTCAGAAGTACCAGGACAGTAGACTGGGGATGGGGGTGTGCAGCAGCTGAGACCCTGCTAGAAAAGTGGTTACCAATGTAGTTGTTGGAGCCTGATGACAGGGCTGAATCCTGGGTCAACCCTTTACTAGATGTGGGTTGTATGCCTGCTAACCTCTCTTACGCTCAGATTCCCTATCTGTGCAGAGCCCTGTGCAGTTTCCATGAGGTGGGAGACAACTTCCATTGCTACTGCTAAATCACTTCAGTCGTGTCCGACTCTGTGCCACCCTATAGATGGCAGCCCACCAGGCTCCCCTGTCCCTGGGGTTCTCCAGGCAAGAACACTGGAGTGGGTTGCCATTTCCTTCTCCAATGCGTGAAAGTGAAAGGGAAGTTGCTCAGACGTGTCTGACTCTTTGCAACCCCATGGACTGCAGCCCACCAGGCTCCTCCATCCATGGGATTTTCCAGGCAAGAATAGTGGAGTGGCTAAAGGTCTATTATTGAAAAGAAAAACGGAGAAGATGTAGACAATGGCCAATTCCAAGGAGGAGGAGAGATAAGAAGTCATGATGTTTGGACTCTGGATCTGGATATGATGTCAGAATGGGGAATCTGGATCAACTTTCCCTCCAAGGACTAGTAAAAAGCTACACAAAATATTTAGCAGAATTCTCTGGCTATTGAGTGGAGAATAGATGCAGGGGTATAATCATGTATATACTTTATCAGGCCAACCAAGAAATAATAGTCATCTAAACCATAAAGTTAGCAATGAAAATAAGTATTTCCTTGGAATAGTTGGAAGGATTTGATGATATTGAACAGAATTACTCCTAGCTTTTAATGTTGATCAAATAGTTGGATGGTGGGTACCTTTAATGGGGAGGAGAAGATTTGAGGAAGGTCAAGTTTGGACAAGTGTATGCTGAGATGCCTATGACATCTCCAAGGTGGATAACAGACAGTTGGACATCATGTTTGTTTGCTAGAGTTGTCATAACCAATACTGCAGACTGAGGGCTTTAAACAATATCAATTCATTTTTTCACAGTTCTGGAGGCTGGAAGTCTAAGATCAAGGTGTCAGCAGGTTTGGTTTCTTCCAAGGCTTTGACTTGCAGATAGCAGCCTCTTGCTGTGTCCTTGCATGGTCTGTCTTCTGCATGCACCCATTCCAGGCACCCTCTGTGTACCAGTCTTCTCTTCTTAATAAGGACACCAGTCAGATTGGATTAGGCCCATTCAAACTGCTTCATTTTAACTTAATCCCCTCTATAAAGGCCCTATATTCAAAATTTAACTTACTAGGGATAAGGACTTCAACATATGAATTTTAGGGATAGCACATAATTTAGTCAATAATAGACACTGAGGCAGGAAATGAAGTTTTGTTTGGAGATATAAATTTGGGGGTTTTTGCGTAGTGATGGAATTTAAAGTCATGAGAAAGAGTACAATTAATGGGAAAGAGGGAGAGGGAGAGAGAAAGAGGGGAAGAAGAAAAGGAGGAGGGAGAGGAGACTGAGAAGGAAGAAAAGAAGAGAAGTAAAAGCTCCAAGAGCTCATTTATTTCTTGGAACATAATTGTGATCTTTATGAACATTATTTATGATCTTTATCACTGACAGCTAAAAAGGAAGGAGGACCTCAACTCAGAGCCAGCAGAAGAGCAGCCAGGGATATGCACTGAAGACCAGTGGATGCTGTGCCATCAAAATTCGAGAGAATGTTATGCTCAGAGAAAGTGACATTGGACAACTGTGCTAAATTCTGCCAAGAGGTTTAGTGAATTTGTCTGAAAGTCACCAAGAAAGAGACCCTTTCATCTAGAAAGGCAAAAAAGACTAGAAAGAACCATACTGTTGATAGGGAATGCATTTTTCAGAGACTGATTCTTGGAGGGGCTATTTCTGAGTAGGAAGGGAACCTAAAGCACTCACTAAACTGAGAAGGAAATTTGAGATGGAAAAAACAAGCAGGCAACTTCACAAAGTACAATTATGAAGTGTATCGTGGGTAACTTCCGCGCAGGCGGGTTTGGTGGGTGATGACCCAGAGGCACTCACAGCTGCACGCTGCGCCTGAAGAGGGTGCAGGGGGACTTGGGGGGGCTGACGCCAAAGATGGAATCCGACCACTGGGGAGAAGCAGGTCAGCACTGACTGGAACCAGAGTTTTCTCTCCCCTGACATCTTATGACCATTATTTCTCGTGGACCACTGATCATCTGTGTCAGCAAGAGGCACTATTCCAACCTCTCTGTGTCAGGTGCCTTCACTGTGACGGGGCTAAAACTCAATCATGTCGGGGCAGGGAGCAATAGAAGCCTTTGATGGATCTGACAAAATTGGGTTATGAAGGAGGAGGAGTTCCTTATTCCAGAGCTCAATGGCAAGCCAAGTTCAGAGCCTGTGGGAGGAGAGAAGCCTCGCTGAAAACTGGTCAAGTTGGTGGGCATTTGTCCAGATTGGTCAATGGGAGTTTGGGCTCTCTGGTCTGGTCCTAGGGGAGCAGGAGGCATTGTGAGTCTGATTCAAGTCGTATTAGGCCTTCACAGCACGTCACTTCCCAGGATACAAATGTGGGGGCATTTCGGGACCTTTTGCTTCCCAGAAGCACAGACTCAGGTGAAGTTCCACACTGTCACTTTCTCCTTGCATCAACCATCTATTGTATCTCAGATTATTGTTATTGATATTGACTGTTCCATTGGTTTTTTTCTCATCTACTGCAGTGTTCTAAGGAGAAAGAACGTAGCTCTCCACTTCGGGCAAATGTATATTTGCATTTCAACCTGTCTGTTAGCCAACTCTGGTCCAGGGGAAAACGCTTCACCCTGCCTGTGTGTCCTGGCTTGGAAAGTCTTCTTGTCCCACAGTATAAATCACAGTCCCTTAAGATATAGGACAGCAGGGGGAACGCTCTTAGGGTTACCTGACAAGCATCTAGCCAGGAAGCCTCCTTTCCACCACTGAGTTTCCCAGTGACCCTGCCTGGAAACCCCTCCACCCCTCAGACAGCAACATTGGGAACCAGCAGAAACATGGATACATCAGATAAATTATGCAGATCAAAATAACATGGAAAGACTTTGACTGAATTGTCAGTGGGACCACAGTCTACAGCAAGCCAAGGCCACCACATCAAATGTAAACAGGGTGAGTGGCTGCCGAAATAGAGACTGACATAGGACCCAGGGTCTCCTAATATCATAGACCAATGTCCTGAATACAACTGAAAATCTCCTATTATGCTGAGAGCCAAAAAAGCATAACTGAATGAGAAAAAAACCCAATCACCTAATGCCAAGACCAAGATGAATCAGATGTTGAAATTATCTGAGAATGTTAAAGCAGAGACATGAAAATGTTTCAATGATCAATTAAACATCCTCTTGTAAAAAAGGTAGAAAATATCAGCAAAGAAATAGAAATTAAGAAAAAAGAACCAAATGAAAATTATGGAAACAAAAATACTACATTGAAACAAAAATAAACTTGTAAAATGGGCTCAATAGTAGAGTGGAGATGACAGAGAATAAAACCAATGAACAGGAAGATGGATGAATAAATAGAGTTTACCAAACTGAAAAAACACAAGAAAGATGGAATAAGAACAGTTTCAGAGACCTTTGCATAATAACCAGAGATCTAATGTTTGTACAGAGTCCCAGAAAAAGAAGAGAAAGAGAATGAAGCTGAAAGCATATTTTAAAAATAACTGAAAACTAAAATTTGTTAAAATGCACAAGTATGCAGATTCAAGTGGCTGAGAAAAAAGCAAATGGGAGGAGCCCAAACATGTCCATGCCAAAAAAATATCACCATGAAATTCTGTAAACTGAAGACAAAGGAAACATCTTACAGGAAGCCAGAAAAATTTTGCCTTACCCATAGGAGGACACCAATATGAATAACAGTTGATTTCTGAGTTGAAATCATGGAGCCAGAATAAAGTAGCACAACACTTTTGAAATATTAAAGACAATAATTGTCATCTGTGAATTCGTTTTATTTAAATTTGAATTATTTATTTTTAGCTGTGCTGGATCATCATTGCTGTAAGTGGGTTTTCTCCAGTTGAGATAAGCAGGTTAGTGATGTTGAGCATCTTTTCCTGTGCTTTTTGGCCATCTGTGTATCTTCTGTGGAGAAATGTCTGTTTAGATTTTCTACCATTTTTGATTGGGTTATTAGGTTTTTTTTGATATTGAGCTACATAAATGTTTGTATATTTTGGAGGTTAATCCCTTATTGGTTGCTTCATTTGCAGATATTTTCTCCCATTCTGAGGGTTGTCTTTTCGTTTTGCTTATGGTTTCCTTTGCTGTGCGAAAGCTTTTAGGTTTAATTAGATCCCATTTGGTTATTTTTGTTTTTATTTTCATTACTCCAGGAGGTGGGTAAAAAAAGATATTTATATAAAAGAGTGTCTGCTTACATTTTCCTCTAAGAATTTTATAGTGTTCAGGCTTACATTTAGATCTTTAATCCTATTTGAGTTTATTTTTGTGTATGGTGTTAGGGAGTGTTCTAATTTCATTCCTTTACACGTGGCTGTCTAGCTTTCCCAGCACCATTATTGAAGAGACTCTCTTTTCTCCACTGTGTGTTCTTGCTGCCCTTGTCATAGATTAAGTGAGCACTCTGGGCTTTCTATTCTGTTCCATTGATCTATATTTCTGTTTTTGTGTTAGGACTATGCTGTTTTGATTACTGGAGCTTTGGTAATATAGTTTGGAGTTAAGGTGCCTGATTCCTCCAGTTCTATTTTTCTTTCTCAAGATTGTTTTGGCTATTCAGGGTCTTTGGTCTTTCTATACAAATTGTAAACTTTTTTGTTCTGATTCAGTGAAAAATGCCATTGGTAATTTGAAGGGGATCCCATTGAATCTGAACTTTGCTTTGGGTAGTATAGTTATTTTCACAATATTGATGTTCCAACCCAAGAATATATCTCTTTCCATATGTTTGTGTCCATTTCTTTCATCAGGATCTTACAGTTTTCTAAGTACAGTTCTTTTGCTTCCTTGGTAGGTTTATTCCTAGGTATTTAATTCTTTTTGATGTGATGGTAAATGAGATTGTTTCCTTAATTTCTCCTTATGATGCTTCATTGTTAGTGTATAGGAATGTAAGAGATTTCCATGTATTAATTTTGTATCCTACTAATTTACCACATTCATTGATGACCTCTAGTAGTTTTCTGGTAGCATCTTTTTTTAGAATTTTCTATGTATAGTATCATGTCATCTGTAATAGTTTTACTCCTTTCCCAATTTGTATTACTTTCATTTCATTTTCTTCTCTGATTGCCATGGCTAGGACTTCCAAGCCTATCTTGAATAATAGTGGCAAGAATGAACATCTTTGTCTTATTCCTGATCTTAGAGGAAAAATTTTCAGTTTTTCACCATTGAGAATGATATTTGCTATGGGTCTTATATATGACCTTTATTATGTTGAGCTAGGTTCCCTCTATGTGCAATTTTTGGAGCATTTTCATCATAAATGGGTGTTGTATTTTGTCAAAGCTTTTTCTGCATATATTGATATGATTATATGGTTTTTATTCAATTTGTTCATGAAAGAAATCAAGGAAGGCCTAACTAAATGGAAAGACATACCATGTTCATGAACCAAAAGATCCAACCTAGTAAATATGCCATCAACTTCCCCCAAACTGATCTATAGCTGCAATTCCTATCAGTATTCCAGCAAGATTTTTGTAGATATAGAGAATATTATTTTAAAATTTATATTGAAAGACACAGGTGTTAGAATAAATCATTCTTGACAAATCCCAATAAAGAGGTTGGACTCACTTTATCCAATGCTTGAAAGTGAAAGTCACTCAGTCGTGTCCTAACTCTTTTCAACCCAGGCTGGAATACTGGAATGGGTAGACGTTCCCTTCTCCAGGGGATCTTCCCAACTCAGGGACTGAACCCAGGTCTCCAGGTGGATTCTTTACCAGCTGAGCCACCAGAAAGCCCGAGAATACTGGAGTGGGTAGCCTATCCCTTTTCCAGTGGATCTTCCCAACCCAGAAATTGAACTGGGGTCTTCTGGGTTGCAGGTAGATTCTTTACCAGCTGAGCTACCAGAGAAGTCCAATATATGAAGGTGGCGGTATTGGGGATTGAATCCAGGGCCTCATGTATACTAAGCATGTGCTCAACTACTGAGCTATACCCCCAATCAGTGCTTAGTCTCACTATATAGCTATAGCAGTCAAGACAGTTTGGTATTGCTGGAGGGAGGGACACTTAGATCACTGGGTCAGAATGCAGGATTCCATAATAGATCAACACAAATATAATTAACTGATTTCCGATAAAGATGCAAAAACCAGTTCAATGAAATAAGGATAGATGTTTCCAGAAACTATTTTGGTATATTTGAACATCTGTAGGCAAAAAGAATGAACTTCAGTGTAAACTTTGCACCTTATACAAACACAACAAAAACTGAAAATGGATCATGGGGTTAACAGCAAACGTTAAGTTATAATATTTCTATAAAAGTAGAGAAAAGGTATTCAGGATTCAGGTCTATGAATAATTATTAGACATTAAAATCATGATCCATAAAAGTGAAAAATGACATATATGACCTAATCAAAATTTAAAACTTTTGCTCCATGGAAACTCTAATGAACAAGATGAAGAGGTAAACTAAAGAGGGAAGAAAATTTTGCAAATCACATATTCAAATGAAGAATTGGTTTCTAAAATATGTAAAGAGCTTTCTAAACTTAATAATAAAAGTCAAACAATTCAATTAGAAAATTAGCAAAAGACATGAAGAAACATTTCACTGAAGAGAATACACAAATGGCAAATGAAAAGTATTCAGCATCATTAGCTGTCAAGAACATGAAAATTAAAACCACAATAGGATATCAGTACATATCTATTATAATGGTTGAAATAAAAAAAAATAGTGATATACCAAATACTGGTGAGGAGAATAGATCACTCCTCTATTGCTGATAGTAAACGTTTAAAGATACAGCCACTCTGGAAAATAGCTAGGCACTTTCTTATAAAACAAAACATGCAAATACTAAATGACCCAGCTATACATTTGGGCATTTATCCCAGAGCAGTAGACACTCTGCTGCTGCTAAGTCGCGTCAGTCATGTCCAACTCTGTGCGACCCATAGATGGCAGCCCACCAGGCTCTGCCGTCCCTGGGATTCTCCAGGCAAGAACACTGGAGTGGGTTGCCATTTCCTTCTCCAATGCATGAAAGTGAAAAGTGAAAGTGAAGTTGCTCAGTCGTGTCTGACTCTTTGCGACCCCATGAACTGTAGCCCACCAGGCTCCTCCGTCCATGGGATTTTCCAGGCAAGAGTACTGGAGTGGGGTGCCATTGCCTTCTCCAGTAGACACTCAGGTTCACACAAAAACTATGTATAAATGCTTATAGCTCTGTTCTTAACAGTCCAAACCCATAGCTATTGCTATGAGCCACCTGATAGAACAGGTAATACTCATGAGCTCAAAGGTAGAAATGAGGCTGAGACTTAGGCATGAGTCAAGCATTATGCTGAGAGGGAATGAAAAATGAAGTTAACTAGAGGATCAAGAAAGAAGGTGCTGTGTATCGGGAATAGGAACAGCAGGGACAGGAGCAGGGCAATCAGGCAGCAAAAGCAAAGTTGAGCAGATTTCCACGAATGCATAGTTGCCAGGACTCCAGGCTGGTACTGCTCCAGCAACGGGATCAGCTGGACACCTGAGAGGTCCTTCAACCTCTCCCTCGGGGAGAGCCCACACAGTCCCTGTGCTGAGGACAGCCCCAGCTTTCTTTCTGTAGTCGCATTGCAGTGGTGAGCTCACCTCTTTGGGGGCTCCAGAGGGCAGCATCGCATTCTTGCCTTCCGTGACCTGGCAGGTGGTGGGCTGCTCTTATCGCTGGGTCTTTGCCGTTTCTTGTTTCCTAGCACAACTTTATCCTGGATCTTTTATTATTCATCCTGCTGTGTTTCTCAATCTGCAAAAGGGACAGATGGAAACTGTTACAAAGGGTTTTATAAAAAGAAATGTGTCCTTGAAAATCCGGGCTGGGTTAACCTTGAAAAAGCCAGGTATTGATGAAATGGAGCATATGGAACTTGCCTACACACAGAAGGAAACCAGTCATTTGAGTGTTGCTGCCCCTAGAACAGAACACAGCAACAGAGGCTCGAGGTGGGGCTTAGTGCATTGTAAGGAAGGGTTTCCTTTAACAGAACTCATGGTAACAGGGCACCAAGGGGGTCTTGCCAACTCATTTCTCTGGATCTCTTTTATAAGGCAGACTTATCTACTGACTCTGAGGCTTTGCCAAAGTAGGGTGACCACCTCAATGATTTCTCAAGGATTCCTTGTGTTCTCTTAACATCTAATTAGCATTTTTATGTACTTTCCTGGGGTTCAGTCCAGAAAGCCAAACAAATCATTTGCTAACGACCCTTGTTGAGGTTCCCCTGTGAAAATGAGTGTAAATATCTTGTTAATCTTTCAGCCAGGAGTTCCTATCATTTCAGCTTGAGCTCAGCCAAGAAGTTACAGCTTTCTGGATGCACACAGACTGAGCATGGGAAACTTGAAATAATCCTTTAGAGGCACGGAGGGGACAACCTTACTTGGTCTCTGAGTATATTTTGAAACTCTTATTTCTTTTGCGAATTGCTTTCATGGAAGATGAGCCCCTTTACATATTTTTCGGTAAAGGACACTGGGTGTTTCCTCAGGACAAGTTGTGGCCGCAAGCACAGAGGACAAGGAAGCCGGCAGACTCCTCCTAACCTCTTCTTAGACCAAGCTTGGGCTCCGGTCTCTCAAAGTCCAGTCCCTTTAGTGTGACTGACAAATTTCCTGCCCACAGTTTCTAAACATTTCTCCCTTAGTCTCTCCCTCTCTCTTTTAAGTTATTTACTTATTTATTTTGTTTTGGTTGTGTTGGGTCTTCTTTGCTGCATGCAGGCTTTCTCTAACTGTGGGAGTGGGGGCTCCCCTTTGTTGAGGGGCACAGGCTTCTAATTGTGATGCCTTCTCTTGCCATGGAGCACAGGCTCTGAGCGCACAGGTCTCAGTAGTTGCTCAGCCCAGGCTTCACGTGGGCTCAGTAACTGCAGCATGCAGGCTTAGCTGCCCTGTGGCGTGTGGAGTCTTCCCAGTCCAGGAAATAAACCCATGGCCCCTGCCTTGGCAGGTGAATTCTTATCCACTGTGCCACCAAAGAAGTCCTATTTCTCACCTAATCTATTAAAGCTAAGTTCATATTGTTAAAACAAATGCTCACATATTGAGGAAAGAGGCTGTCATCTTGGCTTACCTTGAATTTTATACTAACTAGAACAGCCTGTTTGTGGCCTATCAAACATACACTGTACATCTGCTTTAATTATTAGAGAAGAGGAGGGTATTGATCAGAGAGAATGTTCATGTTAAAAGTAAAAACTGAAGACTCTCTTCCTGTAGTGCCAATAATGGTCCTCCTTTGATGATAAAACTTCCTTCTGATGAGCCAAGGCCATACTGACCCACTGTGTACATAATGATCTGTGTTTTTGAAATCTCAAAGAGATGTACCCTTGACTTACGTGATGTTTTTTGATCTGACAAGACAGAAAACTGCTAAAAATAATGCTTTTCCAGAGCAGTTCCTCAGAGTTGCCTGGGAAGGTGTCTCCTGGGCTGTCATCCTGAGTTTGGGTCAAATAAAACTCTTTTCTATTCCGATTATAGATTGTTTATTGATTAATTTTGTCAGCTTTACTGGGTACTTCTTGAGGATCCTGGATGCTGAGCTCCTTGCCCTGAAAGGGACTGGTTCCTGTGGGAAATGGAAATCCACACAGCTTTGCTGAGACCCAGCTCCTCCCAGGTTACTTCATGATGGAAGAATGAGCTCTCTTCCAGAGTCACTGTAAGAATTACATATTAAACATTTACTTTATTACAATTTAAGCTTTGTGAGCATTTGAGCATACAGTAGTAAAAACACAGGCATGCCCCTCCCCTTCTGCAAGCTGTATAGTCCAGCGAGGCTCTGTGTGCTTCTGATTGTGCTGTCAACTGACTTCCCCAGGCTTGGCACTCTGGTCAGTCCAATCTATGATCGGAGCTCATGTGTGTGTTTGTTTCCTTCACATTTTTGCTTCTACATGGGGACATAATATCTTACCTGTCTGAATATATATTATAAAGTGGATTTCAATCTGGTTTTCCTGATTCTGAGGGGGACTTGAGCGTTCATCTCATTATTATGCTCAGATCTTGCCCGAACATGTAGCCCTTCCCTCTGATTTGCCTTCCTCTTTGTCATCCAAGTGGGCAAGAATTTGTCAGCTACAGAGGCCCTGCACTAAGCACCAGGGAGGCAAGTGAAAAGTTCACCTGCTACTGCAATGGCCGAGGTCTTTTTCTGTTTCATCAGCCAAAGCATTTGGGGTCCTCAACCACTCAACTGCTATACCATTCTTCCCTGTCCCAAACAGGCTGAAAATTTGCTAGATAGAAGCATACATTTTGCTGCAAGCATTGGTGCAGAATTTTCTTTCTGATTATAAGCATTTCAAGAACTCTTTTCTGTTATAGGATTTAATTCGGTTACTAAATACCATTGAACATAGGGCAAGGGTTGGGAGCATTTTTCCTCTCTGCCTCAGAAACATTAAGCTCGATCATCATCCCTGTGTAGGGTAAATTCATGTTCCATTGTGTTCAAGGTCCTTGCCTTCTCACATGAATTCAAAATCCCTCTCTCTCTTTTTCCATGTCTTCCTTAGTCTGAACCTCAGTCTCTTTGACTCCTGAATTCCATCTTGTACTGGTCCCTGGATTTAGGATTGCACTGATATCTGGTGTCTCTGAGCCAACTTAGCATCTTTCCTAGAAGGCAGCATGGCGTCATAAGGATCACAGGTCATACACTGAGTGCTGCTAGGACCCAGGCATGTTCTGTATCATCTCATTTATCCCTCAAAGA
Source organism: Bos grunniens (assembly GCF_055505025.1). Classification (NCBI taxonomy): domain Eukaryota; kingdom Metazoa; phylum Chordata; class Mammalia; order Artiodactyla; family Bovidae; genus Bos; species Bos grunniens. The sequence continues at coordinate 45,082,477 of NC_141168.1, read as the reverse complement.
TACCAAGGATACTTCAATTGTCATCCTTTCTTTGCAAGTGAGGAAACAGGCTTGGGAGCCTCCAGTGACACCTAGGTGGCAAGTGAGAGGTGAAATCTCGGGTCTAAACTCATTAGCGGGAACAGGAGAACACAACTCCAGGAGCTGCACCTGACTGCATTCTATTGCCTTGCTCTTGATAAGAGGTGAGGACTGTGTGGGTGTTTGTGTCTCAGGCCCCTGTATCCTGGTGCAGCTGGACAAACAAGCTGTAGAAGATGATGCCTCGTTGCATCACTTAGATGATAGGATGCCCTCCTTGGTCATCCTATATGAATATATGATTTGGTTTATTTCTCATAGGAATTGGAGGGAAATAGAGCTAAGTGCTCCTTCTCCTTGCTCCTGTTGGTGAACTTCTCAGAGCCAGGGACACCCTTGCACTTTTGTCTGCTGCCAGGGCCTGGCGGGAAGCCCATGGACCTGGGAAACTTGCCATGTTTATTTCTCATATGCTCCTAGGCGACCTTCAGTATCTGCCTCTGCCTCCCAGGGGTTTCTGGGAAGCAGAAAGCTGGGCGGTCTGGTCAAGGGAGCACTGGCCCCCAGGTCAAAGGGTCCAAGCTTTGGGACATGGGCCTCATCACTAATGATCCACGTAGCACCCTTCCCCAAACACAGGCTGGCTGCCTCTTATTTTCTCAGGGAAATGAGGGTTTGATAGCCTCCATCCTGTCCTACGTTTTGTTCCAAATAGGTCTTTTTGTATGGTGGTATATTATTCCAATGGCTTGCTTTTTGTGATTATTTATAAAAATAATTGATATAGTGCCTGATACCTAAATGCCCAAAACATGTAGATTCATCAAATATGTACAGATGAATGATTGCTCAAAATTATTACATTTTATAGGGAAATTCAACAGTTGTCTTGTTGGGTTTTCAAACAGCCAATGAAATAAGCGACACTGCCCCTCCTTGACAGGAGGTTTGCTACACAGGAACATGGGCGCATGACCCCGAGTGACGGACCCGGGACACCCGCAGAGCTGTGGGGCCAGCCTCTGTGACAGGTGTCCCCAGCTGCTATTGGTCTGAACTGGAGTTCAGTGGAAATGGTGCTGAAAGACTTGAAGTACAGACATGTTACTGTGATTGTTCCCTGACTTATTTCTAAGGAGCATCAGTTATCTTGACCCCAGTAGGAGAACAGGTGCACAAACATATATATGTTTGTATGTGTGTATGTATGCATGCATGTATTGATTTCGGTGTTTTGTATGTATGTTTGCATGTGTATAAGTGTTTGTATGCAGGCTTGTGCTTAGTGTGCATTATTTGTGTGTATGCATGCATGTAAATTTGGCTTCCTGGATGGTGCTAGAGGGAAAGAACCTGCCTGCTAATGCAGAAGACATAAGAGACTTGGGTTTGATCCCTGGGTCAGGAAGATCCCCTGGAGGAGGGCATGGCAATCCACTCCAATATTCTCATCTGGAGAATCTCATGGATAGAGGAGTCTGGCAGGCTATAGTCCATAGGGTCGCAAAGAGTTGGATACGACTGAAACGACTTAGCACCTAAACATGTATGTATGTTTGTATGTGTGTGTGTCTATGCATGTATGTTTGTGTGTGTGTATCTGTGTATATGCTTGTGTATCTGTGTATATGCTTGTGTATGTATTTGTGTGCACATTTTCTTGTGTATGTATGCATCTGTGTGTGTGTATGTGTGTGCTTAGTTGCTCAGTCATGTCTGACTCTTTGTGACCCCATGGACTGTAGCCCACCAGGCTCCTCTGTCCATGGGGATTCTCCAGGCAAGAGTACTGGAATGGATTGCCATGTCCTCCTCCAGGGGATCTTCCCAGCCCAAGGATTGAACCCAGGGCCCCCACATTGCAGGCAGATTCTTTACTGTCTGAGCCACCAGGGAAGCCCGTGTGTGTGTATATGTATGTATATAAAATTTTGAAAGAATAGGAGTATCCACTTCATGTTTCTAAGTTCTCTATGTTATTATTTTTTGTACCACTCAGGTCCTCTTCTACAAGCATTCCAGGCAGATGCACAGTGGTTAGTGCCCCCTGGACAGATCTTTGTTTTATTTCAGAGCACTGTAAATTTTCTAACTCTAGAATATTCTCAATTTTCCCACCACTACTCATAAAAGAGTCTACTCCTTTAATTCCTTCTTCTCTGTCTGGCTAAAGGCTAGTCCTTGTGCCTGACAGACCTCCACCTCCTCTCTCATGTAAAGTTTGAAACATCCAATGCATGACCCCCACCTTCACCCCTGTATAGCAGAGAAAGGGGCTCAAGACTGACTGCATGGCTGTGTGTTTTCTCATTCTGTCCACACACACACACACAAAGCTCCTGAGAAGCCCTGAGGCAAGGCACTGGGGGCCAGGTATTTACAAACACCGGAGCCTGGGTCACACAAGCCAGAACCCCACACCTATCTTCAGCGAGCTATATGGGAAGAAAAAGAGCTTCTCATTCTAGTGGCAACAGTGCCACAAATTGGATAATCTCTAAAAACAGTTGCTCACCACAACTCTGCTGCATTTGGGGGTCCTGTTAATGACTGTGCAAGCTAGTTTTAGGCTATATGCGTGTGTACTCAGTCATTTCAGTCATACCTGCTCTTTGTGACCCTATGGACTGTAGTCTGCCAGAGTCCTCATCCTAGGGATTCTCCAGACAAGAATACTAGAGTGGGTTGCCAAGCCCTCCTCCAGGGGATCTTCCCAATCTAGGGATCGATCAAACCTGCATCTCTTATGTCTCCTGCATTGGCAGGTGGGTTCTTTAGGCTATCAGGATACAATCATCCTACAGCAGAACATAAGAGTTGCTCAGGGAAACAACAAGTGCAAGTCATTTCAGTTATCATGCTTGGCCTCTTACTTGGCCACATTTTAAATATTTTGTGAATTTTGGTATTTATTTGGGTTCAGACTGGGGAACATCACCTTGGGTATTCCTCACCAGGGCCTGGTCATCTTTTCCTGGGGTGGATTTGGAGCTTCTGTTTCCTGGACTTGCACTCTTTCTTCCCCAGACCCTGCAGGTGCACTGCTGACCAGCTCTTGGAAGGAACCTCCCTCTTTTCCTTGGAGATACCCCTGTCACCTGTCTCTCTGGAACACAGAGGTGGCCTGCAGAGCTGGTTACAGTGAGGTGACTGAGGTCCCAGTTTGGGCATCGGGACTGCTGTTCTTTTAAGAAAAGTTTTATTAGTTTATTTTTGTCTATGTTGGGTCTTTGTTGTTGCACAGGCTTTTCTCTAGTTGCAGCGAGCGGGGGCTGCTCTCTAGTTGCAGGGAGGGGGCTTCTCACGGTGGTGCCTTCTCTTGTTATGGAGCACAGGCCCTAGGATGTGTGGGTTTCAGTAGCTGTGGCTCATGGGCTCTAGAGCACAGGTTCAGTAGTGGTGGTGCAGTCTTAGTTGCTCCATGGCATGTGGGATCTTCCTGATCTAGGGACTGAACCATGTCTCCTGCATTGGCAGGTGGATTCTTTACCACTGAGCCACCAGGGAAGCCTGGGACTGCTGTTTTTTTGTTTTGTTTTATTTTTTCTCTTAAGAATTTATTTAATAAATATGAAGGAAATTAGCTTGAATTTTACTTTTTAAATAAACAAAAACATAAAGACCCAAAGTAAAAGTGGCAGAAACAAGCTGATGTGGTGGTTCCACGGTGCCTTTAGGAAGAAAGTCTCCATCATCCTCAACCTGTGGCTTCCTTCCATTCTAAGGCCATCTCATGATCTAACATGGCTGCTAGAGCTCCAACCATCACATCAGCTGTATTCTGGGCCAATTAAGAAGGAAGGGGAAGGGAACCTTCATACCATCGTCATTATGAAGAGAAGTCTCTGAAGTTTCCCACAGCATTTCTGCTTAAATATTTTTCTTTTTTTGCTGTTTTTAATGAGCTGGATATGACTCCCCAGTCAACCTCTCAACCTCACCTTAGAGAATACATATTGTCAGATTAGGGAAGTAAGAGGGCAGGGTTTTCTGGGGTTTTTAGGGGTACCATTTAGCTGAGGCTGTGTGGGAATATTAGGAAGACTCATGTCCATGCCGAGTGAAAGAACACTTGGGTCATCTGCCTGTAGGTCACTAACACAGACCAGCTCCCGGTGCTGAGAATACCCAAACCCTAGCTCAGGTAGCTTGAGTCAGGTGGCTCCAACCCCACCTGACTCAAACCTGCACCTCTCGGCCCTCCCAGGGTGCACTCATTGACCAATTTCTACCCGTTCTTTCCTCCATGTTTTGAATGGGGGATTTGTTTTTATGGCCACAATGCTCTTTTAGTTAAAGCTCACCCTGTGGCACTGTTCTTTCAGGTCACCTGCCATCTTCCCCCAGGGGTCTCCCCTCGCCCCCTCCCAAGGCAAGGTTGTGAATCCCCCACAACTCACAGGTGTCCTCCCTGTCCATCTCATACTCCTCCCAAGGTTCCGTGTGGCCAACATGACAGAGTCTCTCACCTCCACCAGGTATGCTGGTCTCTCAGCCACCCATCTTCACCATCAGCTATCAAATCTACCCCCGGGCCCCTTGCTTGCCAGGCACTGCTCTCCACGAACTCTTCTGCAGGTGACTGCTTTTCTTGTCACATTCTTCAGTCCCACTGGAATCTCAACTCTTTTGAGGCATATTCTCTGGTCCTCCTCACTTGCAGAGACCATGACATTTATGGGGACTGTGAACCCCCTTTTTATGGGGTGCAGTCATGCCAGCATCCTCCTCTCAGTGCTATAATCTCCTTGAGTGAAAGAATAAAAGCCCCCATACCCTAGTGTGGGGGCTTCCCTGGTGGCTCAGTAGTAAAGAATCTGCCTGCCAGTGCAGAAGACACATGTTTGAACCCCAGATCAGGAAGATCCCCTGGAGAAGGAAATGGCAACCCACTCTAGTATTCCTGTTTGGGAAATCCCATGGACAGATGAGCCTGGTGTGTTGTGGTCCATAGGGTTGCAAAGAGTCGGACGCATCTTAGTGACTAAACAGCGACAGCAAACTTAGTGACCTTAATGCTTAAAAATGGCTTACATATAACAGTTTGAGTTCTTGGTTGTTTATCTTCTCTGTGGTACACTTCAAACCCTATTGAATGTATACTATTATTTTCAATATAAAAACATTCTCATTTGAACATTGTGGTAATTGCATTTGGGAGAATTCAGGGAAATAAAGTATAAATACACTGGTGGGAATATTAATCAAACCAAATTAAAAACAATGAAATAATTAAGTGATGTTTATTATGATATATCTCAAATCCTTCCAAAGTAGCCATACTCTTTGATCCAGAAATATGTCCTAGAGAGAAACAATGAATAAGCATTTGTGCAAAAGATGTTATTCCTGCAATCTTTATACAAACATCGACTGGGAAACAATCTCAAATTCCAGCCACAGGAAAAGTGATATTTGAATTATGGTCTGGAAACCTATGAAATATACTTTTTTATTGCATCTATTATTGCAGTTATTAAAATGATAATCATAAAAAGCATTGCAAAATACAAAATATTCTTTTTGCTAGAGTATTAGGCTTAAAAAGCAGATTCACAATAGTATGATCAGTGTATCTATTTATCTCCAGATATCATTTATGTTTGTGTCTCTGCATGTATACACACATCATGTTAACAGATATATATATATATATATATATATAATATTATATATATATACACAACTCCAATTATATATTGCAAGTTAGGTATATATGTGTATATATATCTAGTATATATCTATATTTATGTCTATTCACTCATTTACATGGACATATACATATATATCCAATCTGTTTGTCTATTTGTTGTTTATCTACCTGTCTATATGTCTGTATTTTAAAATCTCAAAAATTTAAAAGTGGTTCTGTTTTAGAAAAAGGCTTATAGGAGAATGGTTCTCACTTTTACAGTTTTTGTCTCCAAAATGTGTCCTTATGAACATGTATTGTTTTCTTTTAATGAAAACAATATATCTTTTTTCAAGAGTACTTTACCCACCATTTCACATTTATGACCATCAAGACTTTCTAAAAGTTGGACTGCAATTTAAATAAAAATAGCAATAGCCAAGACAATGGGCATTTTCCCCCGCTGGCAGTCACACAATGAGAATGCATTTGACACACAGCCCAGAACATTCCGAGTGAACTAACAGCAGGAAACACACTCAGGCTGAGATCATTTTAACTTACTAGATGACAATTTGTTCTAAATTTCAAAAGTTAACCCAGCAAGTAGGATTTGGCCACAAGGATAGAATATTAAAAAATCATTTCAACCTAACTCGTCCAGCAAGGAATAATTTCTCACCATTGTTTGCATCAGGCCCAAATGTCTGTGTTATGTGTTTGCATCTTTACAGAGGCAGTTTGCACAACAAACAAACCCAACAACTCACTGACCTGGTGCTCAGTGTACTCTAGGTGCCCTGCTGAGTATTTCTATGCAGTTTTCCTCCTTATAATTACACTCCTACAACATGGGTGGTTTTCTTGTTTTTGTTTTCCTTTATGATGCAGAGATGTACAGTAACTTAGCAGAGGGTTGTGGTGACAAATGAGGCTTTCCTGGTGGCTCAGATGGTAGAGAATCTGCCTGCTATGCTGGAGATTTGGTGACAAATGAAGAAATTCTTCAGGTCAAGTGCCCAACTCAATGCCTGGAGTGTACTGGTACACATAACAATGGTTCTTGCTGGGTCCTACCTGAGAGAGACCTTTCTAGGGCAACAGGTGAGACAAGTAGTCAAAAATTTTTCTGATCAGAGATCTCTGCAGATATCCATTATTCCTCTGAGACCAGGGGCCACGTGAATAAGGTTTCTACCTGTTTGTTATTGGGGTCTCTTTACGACAAGGGCCAGAGAAAATCTGTAACTGGGGGCAAGACCTTCATGCCAGGGAAGAAGGGCTAGCAGGCAGAAGGGCAGAAGGACTCTTCACTTGGAGATGGAAGAAAACGACTAACAGATACCATGGGCTCCTGATAGGAGGAGGGTTGCAGGTGACCACTGGGTACAACTTGTATCCTTCTAGAAAACTTCACTCCCATGCGTCAGCTGGGACTGCATGCGGGCCAGTGTCTCCACCCCTGCTCCTGGTTTCTTCTTCACCCCTTTCTGTTTCTTAGTTGTCAGCACATATCTGCATCTCAGCCACTCTGTGGCCACTGTAGGAAAGGGTTTTATGAGACTCAGTATAGTCACATCTAATGTCTGTTGCTTATGTTCTTTCCAGAATGTTTCCCACTGTGATCCACACAGTAAGTCATAATAAAAAAGGTGGCATATGTCCATCCTCTTCAACTCTTGACCTAGATTTTAGGAAAGAAGTACCCCCAGGGATTCATGTGGCCTGTGGGAGGCTCACCACTAATCCACACTACTTCTTTGAGCGAATAATAAAAAGCATCCCCTCTGGGAACACATAACTGCAAACACATGCTGCTTTTTCATGGCAGACCCTGCCCTGCTCCTATGTGCAAACTTGACTTTCAACTCTCACTCCCCTTGGCCAGACACTCTGCTTAATAACAGTGCACAATCTGTACAACTGTACATAATGACTCTTAAAGGTGGAGACTTACTTTCTAGAGGAAAGCAGGATGAATGTATGAGAATAATAACCTTTAGAAAGGGGATTAAGATAGTACATCAGGGGCTTGGGACAAGTTTGTCCTTTGCTGTTGAACATGTTGCTGACTGAAAACATACCACACGGTCTTAAAAATAAACAGGTCCTCGGTGAGCTATCCTGATTAATTCATTTATTCTTTTAACATTTATTGGCGTGACTCTCTGCCAGACCTGTTGCTAGCCTTAAGGATTCAGGGGTTAAGATGGTGATTGTCATCCATCTATCTTAGCCTGGAGTCCACGGGCCTGACATCTAAGGGGCTAAGGTCATACATGTGAAGATGGGTGTGAGTGTGGGCCCATGCTCATTTTCTGAAGAGGGGACATTTCAAAAAATTTTAAGGGACAAGAGGCACGGGGGAAGACTGGTATTGATGCAGCAGCAGACCCAGCACCAGGTCAGCCCCACAGAATGGAAAAAGATAAGTGAAAACCAGTGGCCGTACAACGTATTGTACCACCCCTTTGCCTTCTGGTACTTTCTTTTTTCTTACAGAGTAGAAGAAAAGTATGGAAAGAGACAGAAACTGTAGAAATACTGATAGAGTAGTCAATAATTAGGAAAAGGAAAGGAGCTCAAAACTCGAAAAGCAGAAGGCTAAGGTGGGAGAAATTTCATAGGCAAAAATACTTGGTACATCCTTTCATTACTTCACACACACACACACACACACACACAGAAAGGAGAACACATGTAGCATAGCACACGTATGCACCCCCACATGCATACACCAAAAGAAGGCACGTAGTACATTCTTTCCATTCATTGTACAAGCGCACACTTGTACACAAAGTAGGTGTATGGTGCATCTTTGCATGTTTAATAAACACACATACACATAAAGGAGAGGCATCTAGCACACCACACATGCATAGACACACATATGAACAGATGGAAGAGGAAGGGCATTTACACAGCCTTTCCTACTGCATCAGTTCAGTTCAGTTCAGTTGCTCAGTTGTGTCTGACTCTTCGCAACCCTATGAATCGCAGCATGCCAGGCCTCCTTGTCCATTACCAACTCCCGGAGTTCACCCAAACTCATGTGCATCAAGTCGGGGATGCCATCCAGCCATCTCATCCTCTGTCGTCCCCTTCTCCTTCTGCCCCCAATCCCTCCCAGCATCAGAATCTTTTCCAATGAGTCAACTCTTCACATGAGGTGGCCAAAGTACTGGAGTTTCAGCTTCAAAATCAGTCCTACCAATGAACACCCAGGGCTGATCTCCTTTAGGATGGACTGGTTGGATCTCCTTGCAGTCAAAGGGACTCTCAAGAATCTTCTCCAGCACCACAGTTCAAAAGCATCAATTTTTTGGTGCTCAGCTTTCTTCACAGTCCAACTCTCACATCCATACATGACCACTGGAAAAACCATAGCCTTGACTAGACGGACCTTTGTTGGCAAAGTAATATCTGTGCTTTTGAATATGCTATCTAGGTTGGTCATAACTTTCCTTCTAAGGAGTGTCTTTTAATTTCATGGCTGCAGTCACCATCTGCAGTGATTTTGGAGCCCTCAAAAATAAAGTCTGTCACTGTTTCCACTGTTTCCCCATCTATTTCCCATGAAGTGATGGTACTGGATGCCATGATCTTCATTTTCTGAATGTTGAGCTTTAAGCCAACTTTTTCACTCTCCTCTTTCACTTTCATCAAAAGGCTTTTTAGTTCCTCTTCACTTTCTGCCATAAGGGTGGTATCATCTGCATATCTGAGGTTATTGATATTTCTCCTGGCATCTTGATTCCAGCTTGTGCTTCATCCAGCCCAGCGTTTCTCATGATGTACTCTGCATATAAATTAAATAAGCAGGGTGACAATATACAGCCTTGATGTACTCCTTTCCCTATTTGGAACCAGTCTGTTGTTCCATGTCCAGTTCTAACTGTTGCTTCCTGACCTGCATACAAATTTCTCAAGAAGTAGGTCAGGTGGTCTGGTATGCCCATCTCTTTCAGAATTTTCCACAGTTTATTGTGATCCACACAGTCAAAGGCCTTGGCATAGTCAATAAAGCAGAAATAGATGTTTTTTCTGGAACTCTCTTGCTTTTTTGATAATCCAGCAGATGTTGGCAATTTGATCTCTGGTTCCTCTGCCTTTTCTAAAACCAGCTTGAACATCTGTAAGTTCACGGTTCACATATTGCTGAAGCCTGGCTTGGCTATATACACGTACGCACAAACACAGGGAAATTTTCTGTAGTCATAAATTTATGGATTAGCTGATTACTCAGATCAGCAGACTTACATTAGTTTAATATATTAATTAGTTTACTGTGGCAATTCTCCAGTTCTTTAATATGCTAAAATGAGTTACTGTGTATCTAAACAATTAAGTATAATATGATTTTTCTCAAAGTTTTGATCGAGGATAGATTCTAATTTTAAACATTTTCAGAACATTTCATAAGATTTTTTTTTTTTGTGGGTGATTTTGAGAAGAGTGAGCTGGACACAATGAGCTCAATCAATTCTCCTATTTGAAGAAATGATATCATGAGTTGCGCTGCAGAGTGATCAGGCTTCTTTCAAACTGTCCTTGTCATGCCTGGAGAGCAGAGGCTGGATTCTAAGGGGCTTGTGAGCACATTACCAAAGTTTCATAACTAAAGTATTATAAGGAGGTGACGGGTGGATATGACTAGACAGGAATGTGTCAAGTAGGAGCCAGTGTGAGTGTGTGAGGACCACTAAGACGATGATGATGGATGGTGATGATATCTGTGATAACTGTGATGATGATGGCAGAGGAGAGGATGATGGTGAGGATGATGTGAGGCAGAGTTGAGTGATGATGATGGCCATAATGATGCTGACCATGATGAAGATGAGGATGGTCGTGTTGGCGATGATGACAATAATGATAGCACCAACATTAAGAGTTAACAATGCTGAGCACAGACTTTGTGAAAGTGGTGTGATTTAACACATGGAGGATTGCCTGCACGGTGCGTCCTGCAGCTTCTACTCAACAATATTCTAGTGTACTGTATCTATATGCATAATCGCAAACTAAGTGCAAGCATCTCACTCTCATTTTAATATATGGAGAAACTGGGTTTAAAAGGGCTTCGCTGGCCAAGTTCACACAGCCGCTAAAAGGTAGGGCTTCCAGTGTGGACAACTGTGCTCTGCCTCCAGAGCCTAAACTCTTGACCACTCATTTACAGAATAGTTGCTTTATACCAGACAGCGCTGAGTGTTTACAAACATCAATCCTCACCACAGTTCTTTGAGAAGTGTGTCATTATTCCTAGTTTATGGATGAGAAAATGGAGGTTGATATTGTTAAGCAAGTTGCCCAATCTCATCTAGCTGGTTATAGTGAGACTTCAACCAAGCTGCCTTATTATAAAAGTGGAACATAATTTAATCTGCATATTTCATCCAAGATCTGTGACATTTCTTTACTTCAGGACTCAGCAAGGACTGGTGAAGCAGCAAGTTGGGGGAACTAGACATCATATACAATGTGTGGTTTGCAGAAAGATGTACAGCCAGCCTTTGATAAGTACATGGAGAAAGCCTGAAGTCAACCCAAGATGGAAATCTCTCTGAGATTCTGTATTCTGAATTATTCTTTCAAACACTTTGTTAATATAAGGGAAAGGATAATCCAGGAAGAGAGAAGAATGCATGTTAAGACTAGATACATGAAGGCTTCCCTGGTGGCTCAGTGGCAAAGAATCTGCCTGCCAATGCAGGAGACTTGGGTTTGAACCCTGGTCCAGGAAGAGCCCACATGCCATGGAGCAACTAAGCCTGTGCACCGCAACTACTGAGCTTGGATCTAGAGCCCAGGAGCTGAGACTTCTGAGCCCATTGCTGCAACTACTGAAGTCTAAACACTCTGCAATCTGTGCTCAGCAACAAGGTAAGCAGTCACCATGAGAAGCTGGTGCACCTCGACTAAAGAGTAGCCCCACTTTGCACAATTACAGAAAAGCTCACACAGCAATGAAGGCCCAGCACAGCCAAACCAAAAAATAAAACTATATTGAAAAGACTTAGATATATGCAAGATAAAACAGTGCTTGATGAGAAACAGGAAATTAGAACTAAGGGTTGTACAGTCAGAAAAAAAGTGGTAGGTGGTGGTAAGAAGACAAGATGTGGCTTTTATGTCAAGGGTCTGTGTGCTAGGCTGGGAATGACAGTCTTCCCATATGAATGAAGCAGGAGTTGTCAGAAGTTCTGTTTTGTCTGGTTTGGTTAGGTTTGTTTCAGCCTTAGAAGAGGATTGACCTGGTTTGTTTACTAAGAAGACAATCCTGGGGCTATCTAGAAGAGATGTTTCCTGAGATAGAAGCAGATGTGGAGACATTGATTACAATACTCAAAATTAGAAGTGTGGAAGGTTAATAATTTAGTAAAATAATTATTTACTAAATAGAAGGAGGCCTGTGAAACATGAAGGGAAGATGAGATATATCCATGGCTCCTGCCACTTTAGCCTTCTGCAAATTCTCCTTTCCAGAGCCAGGATTAAGAGTGTGGAAAATATTCCAACAGGAAGTCATCAGTTTCATCTTATCCAGAGAATGGACATTTTGTAATGACTTGGCTATAAAATGCAATTGGAAACATATTCTCTTAAAGCCTACATTTTAACTTCTCATGTTGTAGATAGGATAATGCTGCAAGTCATGACTTTTGCAGCAAAAGAAGACTTGAGAGTTCATTTTCCTTCTTCTTTCCTGAGAGTGCAGAAGTGCAATCACTTTTCCTGAGAGTACAATTATTCAGTTGCATAAGCCAGCAAAAGCCTCCATAGTTTGATTTTTTGCTTCCCTGTACACTGCTGCTTGAGTAGAGATCAAGGTGCACACATCGATGGGAATCCTTATTAACTGGAAAACTTCTGAATCTTAGGAAATCAAGTCTTTGAAAAAGGAACACTTCTACACTGTTGGTGGGAATGTAAATTGGTGCAGTCTCTATGGGAAACAGTATGGAGGTTCCTTAAAAAACAAAAATAGAGCTACTCTATAATCCTTCAATCCTACTTCTGTGTATCCAGAGAAAACCAGAGTAAAAGATGTCTATTCATTGCAAGGTATTCACAATAGCCAAGATATGGAAGTAGCCTAAACGTCCATCGACAGATAAATGGATAAAGAAGATGTGGTGTATATATATACATATATATGTATATATATACACCATATATATATGTATATATATATATATATACACACACACACACACACAATGGAATATTACTCAGCAATGAAAAGAACAGAATAATGCCATTTGCTCCAATATGGATGGATCTAGAGATGATCATACTAAGTGAAGTAAGCCACACAAAGACAAATATCATATGATATCACTAATATGCAGAATCCAAAAAAAGTGAAACAAATGAACTTATATACAAAATACAAATAGTCCCACGGCCATAGAAAACAAACTTATGAATACCAAAGGGAGAAGTGTGAGGAGCCATAAATTAGCAGTTTGGAGTTAATATATATACACTCCTATATAAAAAATAGATAGTCAGTAAGAACCTAGTATATAGCACAGGGAACTATACTCAATATTTTGTAATAATATATAAGGACAATCTGAAAAAGAATATATATATATATGTATATTCTGTACACTTGAATCAGCTGTACACTTGAAACTAATACAAAATGGCAAATCAATTATACTTCAGTAAAAAAGCATTAAATTCTCTAGAGCTGTATAAAAAAAGAACCCAGCTTTCCAAATAGAAAGTATCCCATCTTAGAGGCCTTGTGATGTGGCAGAATGAACTTTGAGATTAGGATGATCTGAAATCAAACTTTGATCCTCTGACAAATTATCTCTGTGACTCTTCAGTTCTAATACCCAATTCCAATGTGTGTGTTTTGGGGGGAAGGTTTCCCCACTCCCACAGCAATGTTGCAACACTAGCTGGGTGTCCTACAATTGAACTTAATCTTGATATTATTTACCTGGAGGTAATGTCAGATCGCACAGGTTAAGGGCAGCCCCATAAGACTGCACTGCACTGCACTGCACTCCCCACCCTCAACCTCACACACCAGTCACCAGTCCAGGTTGTCACCTGTGCTTCTGATCAGCTGACTGTAGATCAGAGGGTCCCATGACCCCTTCCTGGGATATGATTAATTTGTTAGATCAGCTCATAAAACTGAGAGAAAGATTTTAGTTTATTATCAGAGGATATAACCTAGTTATAAAAGGATATAACCCAGAAACAGCTAGATGGAAGAGATGCACAGGCCACGTTACAGGGAAGGGCATGGAGCTTCCATGCCTTCTCCAGGGACCCCACCTTCCCTGAACCTCCACTTGTTCACCAACCTGGAAGATCTTTGAACTCACTCTTTTGATTTTTCATGAAGATTTCAGTATAGAGGCACAGTTGATTAAATCATTGGCCAGTGGTGATTGAGTCAACCTCCAGCCCCACTCCTCCTCCTGGAAATTAGGAGAGGGTGGAGCTGAGAGAGTTACAATTGTCTCATCACTTGGCAGTTCCCTGGGCATCAAGCCCTCATTGGTTAGGTGCTTTTCAAAATTCACCTTTCCAGCTGTGGTAGAAAGAGCTTTTTATGAATAATAAGGCACCTATTTTATCTTTACAGCTCTGAACTGATTTCTAGAACTGAGGACAAGAGACCAAATATAACAAAAGCTTCCACCGCTCTTATTGCTCAGGAAATTCCAAGGGTTTATGGGAGCTATGAGCCAGAAACTGTGAAGGAAGACCAAATACATATGAGAAATATGTTTTGGTCATCTGAATGACCAAATATATTTTTCTTATAGATCACACTATCACAGTGACCATGAACATTGTTTTAGTTTCTCTAAGGCTCTCATTTCTTATACATAAAAAGATGGGAAAAATAATAATCTAGTCAATAAAGCTGTTGTGAGTTTAAGTGAATTAATCCAGGTCCAGTACATCCCAAGAATGTAGAAGTTAGCTAATGAATGCTTACAGAATGCACCCATCCATCACTTTTACATCAGGTGTTCTCTCAGAAGGCATCCTATAAGCTGTTATACAGTTTTGGTTTTTGTTTGCATGCTTTGGAGCTGGAAGGTGGTTCTTATAGGCGGGTGTGAGAATTATCTTAGAGGAGCCACACTTGCTGGAAATCCTCAGAGAACATTTCAATCCTGCTACTACTGTATTCATGGTAAGGCCAAGTCAAGTCAGGGTGGAGCCCCTGTGGGAATCGCCCTGGAGCCAGGTGTGATGAAGTCACAAAGCTCCTTGGCCAAGTGGCAGTGTGCTCCTTCCATATCTGCACAGGGCTTGTGTACTAGGACCAGGACACAGCAGGTTTCACAGTATGCCTGGAAGCTGGGCATGGTGGTGGTAGCAGGGAAGGATCTACCTTTTCCCGACATCTCAAGGTAGCTTTGTAACAAGGTCAAACATAACACACACAGGGGAGTATCATGCATAGCATAAGATGCCAGGAAACACTAGCTATTAGAAAAACCATTTCTCTTCATCTGGATGTTTTTCTTCCTTTGGACAATTTTTCTCTCTCAGTGGACAATTTATTTATATTTTATGAGGAGATGGATCCCTTACAGTGATTTATTTTAGACCCTTTGTAAAATTTAGCTTACATCTTGCTAGTCTTCCAGCTTGTTCTTTCAATTAGCAAAATCTAGAAAATATGAAATACAGAAAGACATACTGTTCTTGGGATGAATGTATTACTCTCTCATTTCACTGAATTGCAATGTCAACTTCAGCTCTTGACATTTTTGGGTTGGAGGAAATCTTACCTGACAACCAAGAGATGCTCTCAATGTGATCAACTAAATCCTTCTTGGTTAACTAGTTCCTTGTTTTTAAAGGAAAAAAAAAATCTCTTAATTTTGTTTCAAAATTATGTATCAGAATCCTCTTAAAATCAATATTTGGTAAAGAGTAGAGCTAGAGTTCAATGGGAATAGTTCATAAGGCATATTTTGGGAATTTTCTAAACTCTACCTTTTAAAAAAGAATTAAATGATTTTCTAAATTTCCACCCATGGCAAAACTCACAAATATCTTCATATTTCTCAACTTTTGCACAATAGGTAAATTATCAAGTTATCTTTCCAAAACTTTCTGTTCTGATTGGATGTGGCAAAATATCCTTGGGAGCAATAAAGAATTCAATAATTTATGTTGTACAGATTGCTGAGAAGTCAACATTAAAATAAGAAGTCTGTTATTTAGAATTTACTTCTGCTTAAGTATTTTTTTAATATTAAAAAAAGACCCAACTGGATTTAAGTAAGTATTGGCTATTAGGAAGTACAGGTCAATGGTTGTTATTACTATCTAAAAACTCCCTTTTTGTCAGTTCTGTCTTATTTTGAAAAGGACTCCAGGAGGTATGGATACACTCAGAATTTAACTCCTCCACTTCAAATATATATCTATTTCTCTTCTCTGTGTGGAGGGTAAGGGGGAGGAAATCCAAAACTTTCTTAAGATCAAATAGCTAAAATACTTTGGGATATTTTTTTGGATTGCTTTTTGTCCATATTTTACAAATTTGTCAAAGTAATGCATAATTACATACGGAGTCTTTCCGGCATACCAGGCTTTGAAGGTCAGGCCACCAGAGCCTCATACAGGCTGCAGCCTGTGAACCTTTCCCCTTGTCCAGAGGATTCTTTAAGGGAATTGTGAAGTGGGATTATACTACAGTGTTAGCTATTATGCTGTAGTTTGAGCCCAATCTTTGCAGCAGACAACAGAGGAAAAATAAGACCTTTTAATCTTTGAAAAAACAAAACAGGTCTTGGTCTGGAATAAAATAAAGATGAAAGTTACTTTTGGAGCTGGTCCCCTTCTGCTGGGGAGAGGGCAGTTGTGTTGGACACTTAGCCCTCATCCTTATCCCCTAACCTTTGCTGTACCTTGACTGGGTGAGAGTTTTGTCTGTCATCTCACCTAACAGAGGTGGAGAAATGGGGTGTGAAGGACAAGGTTCTCTGGTTCTCTGGCCTTCTGATCTACATGGTTAGAGTCCTAAGTCAGTCAGTGTGAAGGGCATATTTGTCTCACGTGTCAACCTGGATCTCAGGGCATTCGGTCACTGCGTCTCATGACTTACCTGAATGTCCTCGCTTTCAGTGTGTGGCCAAGCTAAAAAGATTTTATCACCATAACTTTTATCTTCTTGGGTTTTTATGGCTAATATTTTATTGTTTAAATGTGAAGGACTCTTCAGAAGTGCTTTAGAAATGATTCCCATGTGTTTTCTTCCAAAAATATCCATATCCCTCTACTGTGTAAACCTCACAGCTGTTTGTTTGGCAGATTCTTTTACAATGCTTCATCCTGAAAAGATTCCAGGAGGAGAACTTTGGCCATAAAATATCTTATAAAAGTTATTCTTCTTATTCCAAACTAAAAACATTAGAGTAAAAGTCAGTAAATACAAGTATTTTATTCTAGTATTCCAATTTATGGATGCCATCCTTCTTTATATATATGTGTGTGTGTGTGTGTGTGTGTGTATATGTATATTCTCTCTCCATTTGGGGAAATAAAAAATAGCATCATAATTGTGAAAACTATAAACACTGCAATCTCAATATTGTGCTATTGGTGTGTTCCCAAGTGACATGGGTCATTTGGATGGACACCAGTTTTCCCATCTGTAAATTTGATGTGGTGCTGAGGAGCTTAACTGCTTTGCTTCTGTGGTTTTCTTCCTCTGTGCACATATTCATAGGAGACTTCATTTATAACTAGTGAGTCCAAGATTGTAATAGAATATGGGGTGTTATGATTGGGTAATGCTTATCTACACAGTGTCTAATATTTAGATACTTGGCAATCTCAAAAAATTACTTGAATTTCACTTTATGTCGGTATAGAAGCATTATTTGGCTTGATTACCATTCATGATGCTTATCAAAGGCTCTGAAATCAAAGTTGTTTACTAATATTTAGAAACATTTTGTATGAGTCAAGTGAATGTACAAGAATGCCATGCATGTTTGGTATGGGTTTGGAGGAGTTTTCCAGTGCTGCTGAGACTCACCAGGTCCTCTCCTTTGTGGGAAGTGGAGGTGATAAAGTGCTGGGTCAGGGGTGACAATTATCCTTGCCTTTCTTCTGCCGTTGCTGCTGCTTAGTCACTTCAGTCATGTCTGACTCTGTGCGACTGCATAGACTGCAACCTGCCAGGCTCTTCTATCCATGGGATTCTCCAGGCAAGAATACTGGAGTGCGTTGCCATGCCCTCCTCCAGGGGATCTTCCCCACCCAGGGATCAAACCTGGGTCTCCTGCATGGCAGGCAGATTCTTTACTACTGAGCCACCAGGGAAGCCCTGCCTTTCTTCTCCATCCGTGCAATAAGCTCACAAACAATTACTGTCAGTGTCTGTGAACTAGAGATGAAATGTTCCCCTGGGCTGCACAAGGTCTTGTGAACACCCTGGGGAATTGTTGAGAATTGAACTAATGCATCAGGAGCTGGACCCCACTGGACTGGGCACGACCTTCTCCTCCCAAGAACAACCACAACACCCTTGCTTTCCTCTAGGGATGTTGTGCCCAGCCAGGTGATGGGTGTGCAGTGGGCAAAGATCCACTACCCCTTCCCCAGTCACTGGAGGACCAGGGACCAGGCAACCAGGGACAGTCCCTACACCCAGAGTCCACTGATCACTCAAACCAGTTCAGTCCCAGGCCTGCATGTGTAGTCAGTCTCCTCTGGTCCTTCCCAGGAAACCACAACAGAGGCTCTTGCTCTCTGCTCCCTCCTCTCTCTGCTCCTGACTGACTCTGGTGCTTCTGAAGGTGGGCCCTCCTCCTCTTGGAATCAAACAGATTATCCTTTCAGTGGCAACCATCTCCTGATTGTTGGACTTGAGTACCTCAAGTCTCTATTAATATACCACGTTATTGCTCCCTCAGCCTGGACATACACAGCAGCACAGCCAATTGTCCCTGGGCCCACGATACCGTGATAGTGTTAGTTAGCTTTGATGCCCTGAGCTTTTGGGGTTCCCTCCACCACTGTTTCATCCTCTGAGGATCATCTCAGGGTTCCTCCGAGAATTTGGGGCTCTTTCTTCACATTCCCCTGAGGTCCTTTCATCTCTGGCTGTTATAAACCAGTTGTAGTGCATTAAAGTTGGCTGAGTCCATGTTTTCCTTGCTTGAAGGGAAAAGTATGTTTTTTTCATATGTGCAGCCCAAGGAGCTAGTGAACGCCTCTGTACTGCAGGAATGCTGTGGGAACTGGATACAGTCATTCCTCTTCACTTTCGAGGCACACAGATTGAGAATTAAAGGATAACAAGGAAAGGGATTTTTATATTAACAATTAAATCATTGTGAAGTCAGTCTTGAGTGACATTTTATTTCCTAGGTGTCTGTTCCCATTGGAATATATCTTGGCATTTTCAAATAAATACAATGAGTCTTAAGTAAATAGAAAAGATTACGGTGTGATTTTATTGTCCCTCCTGCCACTACTTCCCTCTGCCCCCCACTCTCACCTCATGTTCACTTGGGTTAATAATCATCTATGCAGGCTATAAATACCATGTCTCATATCCCTGGAAGCTTAAATAGAAATGAGATAAGTGCATATTTGTATTCTCTAACCATCTTTCAACTGAGAAGAGCAATGTTTTAATCCTCTACTACTTGCAATTACTCACTTGAAGTCTGACTCAGGAAATCTTTAAATATCAGAGTGAGAAGGTCTAGGAGGGTCCTGGAGCCCACGCCTCATTACATGGAGACAATGGGCAAGGCCTGGAGAGGTCAAATGGCTTCTTAAATCAATGAGAAATGTGACTGTGTGTGTATATGGAGATGCAACTTCTGGATAAATAGCAAAAAAATATTAAATCAGTGAATTATGTTGCCTATCAATATGCCAGAGTTTTAGTTTCTTGCAGATACCTAGATGTTTGGGGATTTGTATGATATGTTTTGAATGGATGAAAGCAGAATTTATCTGCATATAATTTAGTTGTCTTACTATAATCTAATTATTGTAGATCTGCTTGGTTATGATAATATTTGAGAAACATGGCATTAATACTATGATTTAGTTAGTAAAAGATATGCATATTTAAATTGAAATGTCCCACCATAAAATTTTACAGATTATCTTTTTAATAAATGTCCTATATAAGAGATTATTATTCATTTTTGTTGTAAGCTAGATTATTTTTGAACAGTCTACAAATCTGATATAGTAAAAGTATTGCTGATTTTAATAGGAAATGTCCTGAAGTATCATATTTTTTTCCTTCTTCCCTTTTTCCTTCACTCCTGCTCTCCCCTCCTGCTCATCTTCCCTGCTTTCTTCCCTTCTTCTTTTTCCTTTCCTTCTGTAAGTCTAAAATAAAATATTAAGCAGCAAGGTCCTATAGACCCTTCCAAATATACAGTATCTTTTAAAATTGAAACCTATAGCAATCAAGAGAACAAGATAGTCAACATTTAGTTCTTATCAAGAAAAACCTCCCAATGTTAGGGTTACCAAATTTAGCAAATAGAAATATAGGATGCTCAGTTCAATGGAGACTTTAGATAAACAGTGGATTATTTCTTAGTGAATCTACCTCCATGCTGTGGTTGGGACACACTTACACCAAAGCCTTCCCCTGGGTGTTGGGGCTACTAGAAACATCTGGCTTATCTGAAATTCAAATTTAACTGAGCATCCTGTATTTTGTCTGGCAGGAAAACTGATTTAGGAAGTAGGAGAACCTGGTTTGAATTGCACATTGTATGACATTTGCACATTGCTAGTGTGGAGGCCCCACCTCTCTGAACTCATGGTTACACAGTAATACAAACATGTCTCACAGAGCAACCCAAGGATGCAGAGGCATCACGCTCACGAGCACTTGGCATCATGAGGTGCTGATATGGGGCAGCTCTCTTCCTCTCAGAGGTCCTCGGGAACCCTCGTGGCCTCTCCTCTCCTCCTCTCCAATGAGTCGAGCAGAGGCTGGCAATTGCACAGCACTGTGGGAACTATGATTACTTTGCAGACATTATTTTCTGGATATTTTTCCTTCTATCTCCTGAAGAGAGTAAAATGTATAAATTAGAAACAGGCTGTTGACCTCTTGCAGTTTGCTGGTCAGCGTTTCATGACAGACTTAAGGCAGTTTAAAGATGTGCTCTGAATTCTACTGGGAATTCATTTTTATTAAACTCTAGTTTGGTCTTATTTCATTGCTCAGCTTCAAAAGCAAAAAAAAAAAAAAGACAATAAGGGATTTAAAATTAAGTGATTTTCTGCAGTGAAAGTCTTCTGGAACTTTAAAAAGCCCAATTGCATTGGCATTTGCCAAATGTAAATGCATTTTCCACTGACTCAGCCAAGAGGAGTTGGGTCTACAGTCAGATGCTCAAGGAGTTGATGGTGACTCTGCATGCACCAGCTGAGGCATTGTGAGTACTGAATCTGGGCCTTCTGAACATGGTGGCCTCAAAGGCTACCTTTTCCCAGGAGCCCTGTGTAAACACATGTTCTCCCAGCCTGTTGGTGTCATGTATATCAGGAAAAAAGGAACTCAAAAATAAAGGAAAGAGCAAAAGAAAGTGTAGCTCTTTGTAACAGCAGGAGTGATGATTCTTGTAAGCATATACCTATCAGGTAGTGTCCTTGTGCATTTATCTGGTTGGGGAAGTCACACCTATCTGCATATCAGATGGCCTCAGGACACATCTGCAGAGTCTCAGGCTCCAGGGAAGGTCTGCAAAGGGATGGACTCACAACTTGAAACCCCTAGCTAGCCCAGCTTAGAGTTCAGTTACTTCCAGGTGTCAAAGAATTTTGCACCACAATAATTTTATAATAGTAAAAGAAATAGTAATCATAATAGTATAACACCCCTACTCACTCATGATTTTCTGTACTCCTTGTGTATGAGGGGTTGTGCCAAGCCCCTCACATAAATTATATCACTTGCTGATGAGGACATGCAGTCCTGGCTGTGAGATATGACTTGTCTCACAGCTTTGGTACTCTAACCTGATGTAGCAGGGCCTCCTTATGATGAACTGAAGAAAATGATGGGCTCCTACACTTCAAATTCAGGCCCATGACATCACCTGTCAACTACAAATTGGCACTTGCTATGGGTGCTTGCCTCCTACCTCTACAAGGATTAAATTATGTTCCATTGCAGTTGCTTACCTTCAATACCCGCTGAAGGAGTTCAGGGTGTAGAGCAGAAATGAGGCCCGCTGTGCTCAGGGAAAAACTGGCAGGAATCGTCTTCAGATAGTTAGATATTCTCAGAAACTGATTTTATGAGTGAAATCCTTGTATCTCTCATATCTAGAAAAGCACTAAAATCCTTCATGGGGGCGACTGTTCCTCTTGACTAGCAGAAGCTTTCTACATCGTGCTTGAGTGCATGTACTCTGCCTTTACCAAAATCACGTACATTGACCTTCCCCCTGCCTCTTTGGAGCAGCCTCTCAGAGCTATCTGAGGTGTTGTCTCCTAGGCTGCAGTCTTCATTTTACCCCCAGTAAAACTTAACTCGCAACTCTCACATTGTGCGTTTTTTTTTTTTTTTTTAATTGACAATCTGCTGCTGCTGCTGCTAAGTCACTTCAGTCGTCTTCGACTCTGTGGGACCCCAGAGACAGCAGCCCACCCGGCTCCCTCTTCCCTGGGATTCTCTAGTCAAGAACACTGGAGTGCAAAAGACTGTTCTATACATCTGTGTCTCTTTTGCTGTGTGTGTGTGTGTGGGGGGGATAATTTGGGAGAATGGCATTAAAACATGTATAATATAAGAAATGAATCGCCAGTCCAGGTTTGATGCAGGATACAGGAAGCTTGGGGCTGACAGGAAGCACCGGGATGACCCAGAGGGATGGTATGGGGAGGAAGGTGGGAGGGGGGTTCAGAATGGGGAATACGTGTACACCCGTGGCGGATACATGTTGATGTATGGCAAAACCAATACAACATTGTAAAGTAAAAAAAAAAAAAAAAAAGAACACTGGAGTGGGTTGCCATTTCCTTCTCCACTGCATGAAAGTGAAAAGTGAAAGTGAAGTCGCTCAGTCGTGTTCCACTCTTCACAACCCCTGGACTGCAGCCTACCAGGCTCCTCCGTTCATGGGATTTGCCAAGCAAGAGTACTGGAGTGGGGTGCCATTGTCTTCTCCGTGACAACCTACTAAGCCCCCTCAAATGCTAAATTGAGGAATATGTTACTTGACTTGAGAATTGTTTTATAAATGTAGAATTTGAAAGTTCTAGAAGAGACAGGAGCTTTTCAAATCCAAGGTGTTTCTACTCAAAAAACAAACAAACAAATCCCATGCTCCTAAACTGGATGGCTAGCAAGTGAAGTCCAGGTAACTGGCCTGTATTCTCTCCAAAGAGTTAGTTTTCTTTATCCACAAAATTCAGCTTTTACATTTACCTCTCATCCTGGGAGGACAGGCGGGCAGCTCTTGAAAACAATTTTATCACAGTGGTTAGAAAAGCACAACAGACAGAACAACCCAACAAGAGTGATGACTCGAACCTGCTTGGAGCCAGAGGCTGCAAGGGTAGTTACTAAGAGCCTGGCTTCTGAGCAAGTACCTTGATGCTCACCTCCACTGCACTGTAGCAAGCTGGGTTATGGTGCTTCAGTTTCCACGTGTGCAAAAGGAGGTACAGAAGTATCTACTTTAAAGTTTTGTGAAGATTGAGGGTTAATAAACACAAAGCACATTGAACATTAATATTAATTACTATGTAAGCGTTAGTGGTCATTAGACTAAATGGTCCAATACAGATTAAAACTCTTAGGGCAGTGATGAGCATTTCAGAGAGTGCTGTGTGTGTGTGTGTGTGTGTGTGTGTGTGTTAAGTCTCTTCAGTTGTGTTTGACTCTTTGTGACTCTATGGACTGTAGCCCACCAGGTTTTCTGTCCAGGAGAGCCCTATGTAAGTGTTATTATTAGAGAGATGCTAAGTCATGTAGCTTCCTTGCGATGAAAGGAAATCTTCAAAGCATATGACTTGCTCCATTATCTGCCCCCAGTTCTGTCTGGACGACTAATCAAATTCAAACACATCATTGGCTTGAAAATAAACCATGGATTGTTATATCTGGAAGGGATCTCACACATTTTTTCCTGGCCTTGCCTTTGTCTTCATGAGCAAAATGAATGGAAATGGCTTTTCATTGGTTCTTCTACAAAGCACCATCTGCTTTTACATACTTCTTTGAATTGCATTCTTCATTTCCACATAGGTGTGACCTGAAGTTAAGAGACAAAATTCCAGAGAAAAATTGGTGAGCTCTTATCTGGATGGGCTTCCCTCATACGTTAGTTGGTAAAGAATCCACCTGTAATGCAGGAGACCCTGGTTTGATTCCTGGGTTGGAAAGATCTGCTGGAGAAGGGATAGGCTACCTACTCCAATATTCTTGGGCTTCCCTTGTGGCTCAGCTGGTAAAGAATCTGCCTGCAATGTGAGAGACCTGGGTTTGATCCCTGGGTTGGGAAGATACCCTGGAGAAGGGAAAGGCTATGAACTCCAGTATTCTGGCCTGGGGAATTCCATATACTGTACAGTCCATGGGGTCGCAAAGAGTCAGACACGACTGAATGACTTTCACTTTCACTTTCCTGTCTGGATAAGAACACTAGGACACTGGAAGCAGATTTTAAAAGCAAATTTTCGTCAAAACACTCTTTTTCTAGACCACCTGATAGATATCCTGACACACCACAGCAGTGGCAGCAGCACAGTAGTGATTATTTGAGACATGAATTTCCATTCTAAAGACTGTAACAATGGAAAAGGTGAGCAAACCTAAATGTCCACCAGGAAGAGAATGGATACACAATGGAAGACATTATTCTGCATTTTTCATAGGTCTGTATGTATTCTTCTCTTCTAGAAGGCTGTAATTGCAAAGCAGTTTTTGATTTGACATCTGATGGCAAGACAAGAGTATGTCATCACCCTTCTGTGGATGTCCCATATAAACACACAACACTTATCCCTGGATCAGATCTTGTGCATAATAGTGAGGAAACATGATCAAAGTGTAGGAAACAACAACAACAACAACAACAAAAAACATACAGATGAGAAGTGAAAGGTAAATGCCAGGTATAAGAACCATGATAGAACAATTCAGCAAAATATTCTTTCCTACTAAGCTTCACTGGGACTCTGGTGGACAGTCCCACAGCTGTCATAAAAACTGGGTTCTCTCAAAGAGAAATGGTATTGACCTTCTCTTGAATCAAAGAGAAATGTTATCGTGTGCTTTGTTTGCTAATTGAGAAAATGCAAACTGGTTTAGTCTCTAATGTATTATATAGTGAAATATTAATAAAATGTCTTCTCAGATGTTAAAAAGAGATAAAAAATTTTACCTAGAAAGTGGCAAAACTGAGATCTGAAACCCATCTTGGTGATTCCAAACAGCTTATTTTTTAAAACGATGAAGTGTTGATTCTGCTTCCTCCTCTTTACAACCTGAGACCCAGAGAAATTGGCCCAGGTCTGCTGACATGAACTCAGTGTAGGTTTTATGGGAATATGAAGACTTTCATAGCATGAACACAGGCTGGAGACATGTAGAAAGCATAGTGACATAGATCCCCATTGCGGTTAAAAAAACCTCCTTCCTTTTAGTTATCTCCTCAGGATAAATGAAAATTAAGCCATTTGGAGTTCTAAAGTTGATATATTTGGATTGTCTTCATTACTCTTATTAGAACCAATTTCTTAAATTGTAGTCTATATAAATTTAATTTCTGTTGAACATTAACAATGATAACAGCCCTCCTTCTCCCCAGCCCTCCTCCAATGGAGTGCAGTCTGGGTAGGGAATGAAATATGGATTGGGAATGAAATATGGATCTAGCCAAGCACAGACTTGAGTTATCTTGTTAGGCTTCTGTTCTTGAAGACTTATAGGCATTAGAAACTGATTAGTAATGTAGTTCTAATTATTAAGAAAGTTTGAGATTGAAGCCAACTGCCCTCTGCTAGTGGAAAAAAGTCTGTGAACAGTTTACTTCAGCCCCCTGCATAGATTCAATTTACATATAAACTCAGATTCTTAGAGATACACATTGAGATGTCTGGTAGTGTTTGCCTACAAAGTGAAATATCAGGAAAATGCTTTTAAATTGGATCTGGTAGAGTGTTGTCAGTTGAAACTTAATATTCTTACCATTTCATGCTTCATCATAACTTCATAGCCCAGTACTGGGTTGGTTCTGCCCTATCAAGGATTGATGGCAGGAAGTGGTGCCTGATTTCAATGCTGGGAGCAGGCCATGTGCAATCCATTTTTCCATTTTAAGTGCTTCCATAATCAGACACAGCTTCAATTAGGAAAGTTAGTATAGGTTTTTCATTTTCATGTGGTGTTAAGTCAAACGCTAAGGGATAAAAATGGAAACCAGGACCCTTAGGGGAAGCACACATTTTCATTTATCCTGGAGGCACTAAAGACCGATTGGGTCACTGAGCTGTTTCTAAATGTAGAAGATAGTTCCCAAATCAATTATCAGGAGATGCTGTGTGAAAATATTGGAGATTATTGATCGACTGAACTATATACATTTCTTCCATGAATAGAACACAGAAGTAGCCTTTATGTAATGGAGTATACCTAACTAGTAAACAAAAAAGTATATAGACATGTGTTAGAGTAAATTTTTAAAAAATTGGAACCTCAATCCCCAGAAGTTCTTTGTGTGGCTTCTTTGCAGTCCTCCACTTTTGGTGCTTGCATAAACTTGAATCTATCCACTTGAGAGTCAATGCCAGTCAACCAGAAGGTCATGACGCATCTTAAATTCTGTTATGATGTCAAAGTTATGGGCTCTGGCTTCACATTCAACTGAGGGAAAGAGCTGTATAATATGAAAAAAGATACACACTGTTAGTGCCTATAGCAAGGACATTGTGCTAATACTACAAGAGAATCACATGAGGGATTTGTGAACTCTGCTGTGGAGACTTTCAGTGAGGAGCAGATATTTGAGGAGGACCTTGCAGGATAAGCTTGTCTGGCTACAGTCCACAGGGTTGCAAAGAGTTGGACACGACTGAGCAACTAACTCTTCTTCTTCTTTGCAGGATAAGGGGCTTCCCTGGTAGCTCAACAGTAAAAGAATCCACTTGCAATGCAGGAGATGTGAGTTCGATCCCTGGGACAGGAAGATCCCCTGGAGTAGGAAATGGCAACTCACTCCAGGATTCTTGCCTGAAAAGTCCCATGGACAGAGGAGCCTGGCGGGTTACAGCCCATGGGGTCGCAAAGAGTTGGACACGACTGAGTACACACACAGGCAGGCATTGCAGGATAAGAGGGGTTTTCCTGAAAGACACAATTAAGGGAAGGGCATTTTCCACAGGAAAAATAAGCAAACAGTTAAGCTATTTGTTCAGAGGTGATTGGATAATTCTCTGGATAGAACATAGGTGGTATTGAAGGAAATGGCAGGAAATGATGTGGGTTGGCAGACTGGGCCAGGGCCCTGGGGGATTCAAGCTGGTATGTCAGACCCCTAGCTTGGGCAGCATCCCCAAGGCATGAGTTGGCAATGCTTCTGAAGGTCATGTATGGAGGGTGGATGAGGAAGGGAGTGCTTTTGGACTATTTTGTTCTGTAAAGTTAGATTTTATCTTTGCCAGGACAAGTTTCCTGAGGAAAGACACAAAGACATCACAAAATATCTTCATTTCATCCTATGGTTCCAACAGAGCTAATTTATCATAAATTTTCTGTTTTAAAATAAAAATGTCATAAGCTCTCATGTTACATATGTGTTGTCTATGGCTTAAAAACTATGAAAGACGTTTATTCTTTCATTCTTTTCAGTGGTGCAATGCATATGTGTTTCTATTTTTTTCAATAAATGTGATTTATTTGGTACATAAATAAATGTCATTTAATTTTATACAATGTAACAAATAAAATTTGTATTCTATGGTATGCTATTATGCTATGTATCTGTAAGTATAATAACAAGAGATCTTGTTTTATATTGCATACAATTTAAAACAGTTTTTTAAATGTCTTGGTGTTTAGAAATACTTTCAGCAGCAAATATGCTACACACTGGTTTAACAATAAAGGATTAATTTTTTATCTGAGACAAGAAGTCCAGAGAATGGCAGTTGCTGTACTGATACAGCTGCTTAACAGGGCATCTTGGACTGGTCACCTTCTTATCCTGTTGGCCAATTGTGCTGGTGTCTCCTGTTTAGAGTGTGATTGCCTCAGATGCAGTTATCATCTGTGGGCAAGACAGGTAAAATGAAGAAAAGAACCAGGGTGAAAGCCTAACAGAAGCTCTCCCTCTTCCTGCACATCTCGTTGGCCATTCTTGACTGGAGGTAGTCTGGGAAAGAAAAAGTTTATTTTGGCCCCTTCTAGAATTGACAGTGATGAAAGGAAGGTGGTAGGAAATGATTAATTGGAGAGTCAGTCAATAAGTGAGGGATCATTATGGTTTTTCTGGTTGTACAGATGGGGAAACTAAGGTTTGCATGAACTAAAAGAATTGCACAAATTCCATACATTGCCAGTGACAGAGACAGGAAGCCAACTCTAAACTATGACTTCTAAACTGTATTTCTGATACCATGACTTTTTCTGAAATCCTGGCTCCTAAAAAGTATTATTTTCATTGAGAATATTCTTGATCTTCTCTCCTTTTTTTTAAACTTAGAAAGGCATACACTAAGATCCTCAGAAGAGCACTCCTGAATGCTTAAGGGGGCAAGACTGGCTACTGCAAGGTCACCTGCTGGTTGGAAAAGACTTTCTCCTGTGATACTTGCTCTCCAGTGCAGATACTTCTGCATTCCTGTATCCACCTATAGCCAGTCTTCACTTGGGCTTTCTGTATTTCCTTTTACCTTAGAAAATACTATGTATTTTTTCTTACAGGCTTTGTCATATTTGCCATGTAGTGTTTGTTAAATTCTGTATTTCCCTTTGTTAATTGATGATAAGCATTGTGGATGGTCTTTCATACAGGGAGGGTTATTACTGGCGAGAAATTCAACTCACCTATATTCTAGGATGGTTTCCAATTGCTGACTGTGTCAAGGTGATATCTACAACTTATCTAGAGCCTGGACATTCAAAATGGGGACAATGGTCTTCAATACTTAATATTGAAGATTATTTTCCATGGTATTCTGCTACTATAACTGAAATAACTTTCATTGACTGTTAAATATCAAGAATTATCATACAGAAACATAGGCTTTCCAGTTGGGCAAAAAGGTAAAAAGATATCTTTAATTTTGTGTGATTAACCTTAATTGGTATCTAGAGTTCCAAACAAACTAGTCTTCAATTACCTGATCTTTCCAATTCAGGTTCATATCAGACATATCAGCAATTTAAAACTGCTCCCTCTTCTCTCCTCTGAAAGGTGGCATCAGGGCTACTTGTATGTTAAGACAACAGCGATGCCAATGTGTGTGACTTCTGTCTTCTACCACCATCAGCTAAGATATACCTCATCCACTCTAGTATATCTCTTGCTATTAATGACTTTGCTCATCTTCATATTACTAATTCCTCAAGGAGTCTTGCTGTCCTTCCCAGCATCAGACCTTCTCAAGTCTGCTGTTCTTCTCTCAGTGACATCTGCTAGAGAGACAGTATCTCTCTCAAAGAAGAAATGTTTTTCAGATGTTTTTGTATAATACTCTGAGACATTGGAAACCCAGAAAACGGTTTAACTCCCTCTGCCCAGACACATGTTGCAACAACAACTGTGCTTTCTTTTGCCCACCAAGTTGTTGCAAAGGTCTTTATCACATTTGAAATCTCCTAGATTTAAGAGTCCCCTCTTCTCCTAGGTCCCCAACCTTCTCACTAACCCATACACTTATGACTCTCCACCATCTCAGCAGTTTTCTCTTCTTTCTCCAAATTCTCCTCTCTCAGGGTTGCTTTTTCTGTGTCATCTGGGTTTTGTTTGGTGCAGAGGAGCTATTTGTAGATAAGACTATTTACAGTTACTTTTTTTGGGTTTAAAATAACATCTAATTGCTTTGCTTTTAAATTAAAAATACAGCTTTTCTTAAATTCTAAGAGCAAATCTTTTATGCATAAATTTAGTAGACTTTATGTTGACTTAAAAATGCTCATTTTTGCTTGCTATTTAACACTCAATTGTGGATTGAATTTTCTTATAATTCTAGCTCTATTTCCAAGCACATTTAAACACCTTTAACTTTTCAAACTGAAACTAGGAACTTTCTAACTCCACATCCCAAATAGGAAAGCCTTAGTAATCTAACAAATGCTTTCTAGGTTGCACTGCTAATTACCTCTCTGATATACCCGAGTTTACAATTACCTCAAACAATATTGGACTAAACTTTAAACATTATTTACAAACAATTGCATTCAATCACAATTTTTAATTAAAGCACAGTTCTGTAATGTCAGTTTCTGTTTAATGTTTCAAATAATAACCTGGAATTAAGTGACAGATTTCCTAATGTGTCAGTGTTATAGTCACTGTCATGGGCTGACAGACCCCATGCAGCTTGGCTCAAATGTTGAAACTATTGATGCCAAGCATACTCCAAGAGGGAGTAAGTGGTAAACATTTTCATCTAACTGAGGTCTGAAGAAAGGAGAGCAGTTCTCTACATGGATACAAAATGGCTTGAGAGAATCAGAAATGGAGGTTGGTCTGGGTTTTTATAGTGATCAGGGTGGGGTCAAGGTCAAGGTTTTTGCACATCTTGTGAGTTTTGTGGTTTCAGTCTCCCATGGGGAGGAGCACCCTATATCCTTATCCTTGGCACAAAGGGAAGGGGAGGGGAGAAGGAGTGGTGAGGCTTACAAGCTGTCAGCAGCTGTCTAACATCAAAAGATGGAGTGCAAGCCATCACTGCAGCCAGATGATTACAAACATTCCACTCAAGTGATTAGGAAAACATATACAGATGATAGTGTTGGTTGTAATTTATATATGGATCAACTCAACTCTAGAGTGTTAATTCTATGGGGTTTAATTTATATTTGACTTCCCCAATGGCTCAGTGGGTAAAGAATCTGCCTGCTATGTAGGAGACACAGGAGACACGGGCTTGATCTCTGGGTTGGGACAGTCCCCTGGAGAAGAAAATGGCAACCTACTCCAGCATTCTTGCCTGAAAAAACCCACAGACAGAGGAGCTTGGCAGGCTGCAGTCCAAAGGGTTGGAAAGAATCAGACGTGACTGAGAGACTAAGCACATAGCACAATTTATGTTAGGATCCATTTCTGCCTTGTTTCCGCACTTTCCTTGGGTAACGCACTGACACACTAATATCAAACATATTTAATCCTCTTAGGCTGGCCAAATGTAAGAGTCTAGGGAGATGTGCCTCAATTAACTGTTTATCCCTTTTGTAAAGTCATCATCTTTGACAAATCTGATCTTATATTATTTCATCACTATTTAAGAAACATTAAAAACATGTTTGCTTCTTGGAAACTACCAGATGTTATAAGATCATCTTAAGTTTCTGAATTCTCAGTACAGGGACATAATAATGTTACAAGGAAACCTTACTGTTTTGGTGGAGAATAGTGTTA
Organism: Bos grunniens; assembly: GCF_055505025.1. Classification (NCBI taxonomy): domain Eukaryota; kingdom Metazoa; phylum Chordata; class Mammalia; order Artiodactyla; family Bovidae; genus Bos; species Bos grunniens. The sequence continues at coordinate 45,051,235 of NC_141168.1, read as the reverse complement.
GAGGTCAACTTTGACATACTACTACTACTACTAAGTCACTTCAGTTGTGTCCAACTCTGTGTGACCCCCTAGACGGCAGCCCACCAGGCCCCGCCGTCCCTGGGATTCTCCAGGCAAGAACACTGGAGTGGGTTGCCATTTCCTCCTCTAATGCATGAAAGTGAAAAGTGAAAGTGAAGTCGCTCAGTCGTATCCAACTCTTAGCGACCCCATGGACTGCAGCCTACCAGGCTCCTCCGTCCATGGGATTTTCCAGGCAAGAGTACTAGAGTGGGTTGCCATTGCCTTCTCCGATAGTTGGGTTCATATCCCTTTTTTTCACATAATCCTGATGAGGGGATTTGTGATTTAACTGGGGTGGCAAGGTGAAACTCCAGCCAGATTTTAGAAACAGACAAGGAAAGCATGTATTTTTTCAAATATCATGAGTTCATGAGTTTTTATTGATGTTTTCAGTTTGATTTTACTAAATGCTGTTTTTGTTAAAAATGTTTTACATAAAATTTACCTTTTGAAAATGTTAATGCTTATCCAAGCACTAATTATACCTGATTCTCTTCTACCTGTGAAATATATGTGCTCACATTACATTTATATATTCTTCAATATCTATTCAAGTATCAGAGTTTTTGAGCACTTAAAAAAAAAAGAAAATTAAAAACAATTCCAAAAGCTTAGACCATAAAAAAAATTTTCAGATTTAAGCTTTTGTGCAAAAGTACAAACTTTTGCATTGGTTAAAATATAGTCAACTTGATTTTGAGAACAAAATAGCCTTTTAAAAGAAATTGAATAAGGTAAATAAGAAAGATACCAAAAATGTTAAAGAAAATATTAAAGTAAATATACACAAAACCAAACTGAGGTCATTCTAAGAATTAAAAGTTGATGTAGCACCCCCAAACTAATCAATACAATGTACACATTAATAGAATAAGTGAGAAAAAATATGATCATTGCAAAAAAGAAAGAAAAGGCTTTTGGTAGAAATTAACATCCACTAATGTTTTAGTACTTTGGCCACCTCATGCGAAGAGTTGACTCATTGGAAAAGACTCTGATGCTGGGAGGGATTGGGGGCAGGAGGGAAAGGGGACGACAGAGGATGAGATGGCTGGATGGCATCACCGACTCGGTGGACGTGAGTTTGAGTGAACTCCGGGAGATAGTGATGGACAGGGAGGCCTGGCGTGCTGCGATTCATGGGGTCGCTAAGAGTCAGACACGACTGAGCGACTGAAATGAACTGAACTGAACTGAATGTTTTAAGAAAAAGAAATTCTTAGCGAACTAAGAATTAAAATGCAAAACAAGACAAAAACCCTTTTTTAATCTGAAAAAGTTATCCACAAAAATCCTACAGCAAGCATCACACTTACAAAAGATGAAAATTACAAAAGCATTTCTGCAGAATTTTGGTCTCCAGGAGACCAGAAATGACACATGAGATTATCTCTACTAGCCAATATTGAATAGGGGGCCCAGGGAGCACAATAAATCACGTCTTTCATGGCCGAAGATAACACCAAAGGCTTTTCAAGATGGTACCGCCAGGCTACACTACATCAGACCTTAAGAAAACACTCTTTTTGTCACATATTTCAAACATCTGGACTTGGCAGTATTTTAGATCTGCCCATTCTTGTGGTTGTGCACTGGTATAGAATTAAGATTTGAATTTGCATTTCCTAATGCAGTCGAGTACCAGTTAGTAAGTTTATTGTTGATCCAAGTACATTCTTCATTTGACATGTTGCTTCTAGTCTCTTGTCCATTTTTCCTTTGCACTCTTTTCTTACTGGTATGTAAGTGTTTGTTTCATATTTTAGACACTGTTGTCTTTGTTAGTCATATGCTTTAATGAGACGTTCTCCCAATCTGGCTTGATTTTTCATTCTCGTTTTTGTGTCTCTGATGAACAGAAGTTCTTAATTTAATGTGGTCAGGTTTATTGCTCTTTTCCTATTATTCCTGTTTGTGCCTTGCTTAAATTGTTTTCACTTCACCAATCTTATGAAGACAGTCTTACTGATTTTATCTTCAAGTTTTATTATTCTGCCTTTGTATTTATGTCTACAAGCATTCTGGAATTTCTTTTAATGAATATCATACATTAGAAATATAAATATATATATGTATATATTTATATATGCCACATATATTAATTTAATCAACCATCATATCCCACATTATCTCTGGATCTTTGCACCAAAAACACAAGCAACAAAAGCAAAATTCAACAAGTCGGATTATATAAAACTATAAAGCTTCTATATGACAAAAGATACCATCAATAAAATGAAAAAGCAACCTGTGGAATGGGAGAAAATATTATTTGCAAACTATTTGTCTGGTAATGGATTAATATCCAAAATATTAGGTTGGAGCAAATATAATCATGGTTTCGGACTGTGCACTTTACATCATTATAACCAGGCTCAAGCATATCTTTATTAACCAAAATGGGAACCATTACAATCAACACAATTTTGCCAATGAGAAATACATTTGTATATCCCTCAGGGCTTCAGGATTTGATGAGCTCTTGGAAAGCATTTTCTGCATTCTGCTGTTTGTGGAAGTATCTTCCTGGCAAAAAGTTGTTGAGATGCTTGAAGAAGTGGTAGTTGGTTGGTGAGAGGTCAGATGAATATGGTGGATGAGGAAAAACTTCATAGCCCAATTCATTTAACTTTTGAAGCATCGATGGTGTTATGAGCAGCTCAGGTGTTGTTGTGGAGAAGAATTGGGCCCCTTTTTGTTGACCAATGCCAACTGTAGGCATTGCAGTTTTGGTGCATCTCATTGATTTGCTGAGGATGTTTCTCAGATGTAATGGTTTCACTAGGATTCGGAAAGCTGTAGTGGATCAGATGGGCAACAGACCACCAAACAGTGACCATGACCTTTTTTGGTTTGGCTTTGGAAAGTGCTTTGGAGCTTCTTGGTCCAACCACTGAGCCAGTCATTGCCAGCTGTAATATAAAATCCACTTTTCATTGCAGATCACAATCTGATTGAGAAATGGTTCCTTGTTTTTGCATAGAATAAGAGAAGATGACATTTCAAAAAGATGACTTTAAAAAAAAATTTCTTGTCAGCTCATGAGGCACCCACTTATCGAGTTTTTTCACCTTTCCAATTTGCTTCAAATGCAGAATGACAGTAGAATGGTCAATGCTGTTGAATGTTCTTCAACAACTTTTTCAACTTCTCGAGTAGTTGTAAGAGGATCAGCTTTGATGATGGCTCTCAATTGATCGGTCACCTTCTGATGGATGGCCACTACACTCTTCAAAACTCTTGTCTCCTTTGCAAAACTCTTTGAATCACCACTGCACTGTATGTTCATTAGCAATCCTGAGCCAAATGCATTGTTGATGTTTGAAGTTGTCTTCACTGCTTTACGACACATTTTGAACTCAAATAAGAAAATCACTCAAATTTGCTTTCTGTCTAACATCATTTCCATAGTCTAAAATAAATATAAAATAAACAGCAAATAAGTCATTAGCAAAAATTCATAAATTGAGAAATGCACATTAAAATGATGCGTAACATAGCCATATTTACTTAAGAATGTATTCCAATATCAAACAGCAAATTTCAACAATGCAAAAACCACAATTACTTTTGTACCGACCTAATATATAAGAAACACATACAACTAAATAGCAAAAAATCCTACTAATAAATGGGCAGAGGAGTTGGATAGACATTTCTACAAAGAAGAAAAATGACCAACAAGTACATAAATGACCAACAAGTACATGAAAAAGTGTTCCATGTCACTAATCATCAAGGAAATAGAAGTCAAAACCATAATGAGATATCACCTCACACCTGTTAGAAAGTCTATTATCGAAAAGACAAGCAATAGCATGGTTATCATTGTGGAGGATATGGAGAAAAGTGAACACTTGTGCACTGTTGGTGGGGAAGTAAATTGGAAACAATGTGGAGCTTTCTCAAAAAATTAAAAATAGAACTGCCTTATGACCCATTTTTTTTACTTCTGGGTGTTTAATTGGAGGAAATGAAATAACTACCTTGTAGAGATATCTATGTGCCCATTTTTATTACAGGATTATTCACAGTAGACAAGATACGAAAACAACCTTAGGGTCAATAGATGGATGAATAAATAAAGAAAATGTTGTATAAAGGTCCAGTGAAATCTTATTCAGCCTTGGAAAAGAAATTAATCCTGCCATTTGCAACAATATGAATTAACCTAGATAGTGTTACACTAAGTGAAATGAGTCAGACACATAACGACTAATACTGTATGATTTCACTTATATATGAAATCTAAAATCTCAAACTCATAGAAAAAGACAGTAGATTAATGATTGCTAGTGTTTGGGGAGTGAAGGAGGTGAGAAAATGTTGGTCAATATTAGACGCTTTCAGTTATAAGACAGATAAATTCCAGAGATCTAATGTAGAGCATGATGACTCTACTTAACAGTATGGTGTTACATATTTGAAATTTGCTAAAAGAATAAATCTAGTATTATTCACTGTAAAAAATGGTAATTATGTGAGATGATAGGTCTACTAACTAATTATTGTGGTAAGCATCTAAAATATATACATATACCAAATCATCACATTGTACACCTTAAACACACACAATGTTATAAGCCAATTATATCTCAATAAAGCTGTAAAATAAAAACAAATTTTAAAAAATGTACTTGGACATTTTCTGGTCTGAAAAAAGGCAGCTTTGAGTAGGATTAATAGGTTTTATTTGGCTTTGTCACCTAATTGATTATTAGTCTTTCGAGACAATTCTAACACCTTTATACTGATACCTGCTTTTAGGCATAAGTTGATTAACTGAGTCTTCAAGTCATTTTCCTAGGTGTACAAAAGTTGTGGAAAGGTTTGTTTGCAGTGGATGAAACAGCTTATGACTTGTCTTGTACAGTGTCAAACCCATGTGTGTAGTTAATGAGGATGGAAAAAGGAAGACCACATGAGCTTGGTTATGTAACCAGAGGCTGTTCTGTAAAACTGAGCTTTACCTATTTTGTCTATCTTCATAAAACCTCTCTAACACTCTCAGGAGAAGTAGGATGTATCTTATATTTCATAAGACAAATAACTGATTTTATGCACTATATAATGTTTCATTTTCTGTCATACTTCCAAAAAATAGATTACAATCATTCTCTAGCATATTGCCTGGTTATTGTTATGTTGGAAAATGCCTGTGCTTATGTGGGAGGAACTTGTGCTCTCACGCTCACTCCATGCTGCTTCCGTGTTTTGCTCTGGGAAGGGAAGATCAGGTTCACTGGGAATAAGAACATGTACCCATGATTTGAAGACCTTTCAATTCATAAGATCATATGATTTTTCTTCATCTAGTTCATATGGTGTATTATTTGACTGATTTTCAAATGGCAAGTTATCCTTGCATACCTGCACTAGATTTCACTTGGTCATGGTGTATAATTCAGTGTATACACCACTGGATTCAGTTCTCTATTTTGTATAGCACTTTTGTGCCTAAGTCCACAAGAAATACTGGTCTACAGTTTTCTTATTTTGTATCATCTCTGAAGAAATTGTGTAAAATTTTTATTTATTCTTTTGATATGTTTTGAATGGTTCCCCATGCAACCTCTCAGGCTAGACATTTCTTTGAGGAAAGGTTTCTATTTATAAATTTAACGTCTATGATGGTTGTGGGACCATTTATAGTTTCGTTTCATCTTGGATAATTTGAATAGCACATGATTTTGAGGAGTTGGTCCACATTTTCTAAGTCATAGAATTTATGTATATAAACTTATCTACAGTATTCCTTATCTGTATCTGTGGAATCTGTAGTGGTATTCCCTATTTCAGTGATGTTCTTTATTTTGAATTTTTCTCTATTATTTTCTTATATTCAATTTCATTGATCTCTGCTCTTATATTTATTACATTCTTCTGCTTGCTCTGGATTTCTTTTGCTCCTTTCCAAGTTTCCTGAGGTAGGAATCTGGGTCACTGATTTGAGACCTTTACTAATTTCTAATGTAAACTGTTAGTGCCATAAACGTCTATGTAAGCATCGTCAGCAAAACTTCAGCTGCATTTTATAAATTTTTATATTTGTTTCTATTTTCATTGAAGTCTTTATATATTTTAAATTTCCTTTGAGACTGTTTTTCACATGGATTATTTAGAAGAGTGTGGATTGATTTTCACATTAGAGATTTTCCTGTTACATTTCTGTTATTTATTTCAAATTTGATTCATTATTGTAGAACACAATCTGTAGTATTTAAATTTTTTTTAACGTTGCTGAGATTTGTTTTATTGCTTAGGATATAGTCCATCTACATTAATCCACTATCTATATGAATGTTCCATGATTCCTTGAAACGTTGTGTGAATTCATCCATTATTGAGTGGACTACTCAATATTTGTCAATTTTACTTTGTTGATTGATTGTGTTATTTAGATATTCTATATCCCTGCTGGTATTCTGCTCAGTAGTTCTTTTGGTTGTAGAGAATTGATGTTTAAGTAGTAAAGTACAATTGTGGGCTTGTGCATTTCTTTTTTCAACTCTGTTTTTGTTTCATGTATTTTGAATCTCTGGTGCATACAAATTTAGAATTATTATGTCTTCCTGGTAGACTGATCCTTTTATCCTTATATAGTGTGCTTCTTTTTGTCTAGTAAGTTTCTTTTTTAGTCTACTGCATCACAAATCAATAAAATCATTTCTCTATCTCTCTATTTGGTTAATATTTGGATGATATATCTTTTTCTATTTTTTTTACTTTCAATCTACCTTTGTTGTTGAATTTGAAGCGAATTTCTTGTAAGCTGCATAAAGGTGGGTCTTTTTTTTTAAATGAATTTTGCCAATATCTGTTTTTTTGATAGGCATGTTTATTTATTATTATTTTTTTAAGATGTAACTTAAAGGTCTCGTTTATTTAATGTTTTATTTAATGTTCCCTAAATTTTTTTTTTTTTAAACTTTTCAAAATTGTATTAGTTTTGCCAAATATCAAAATGAATCTGCCACAGGTATACATGTGTTCCCCATCCTGAACCCTCCTCCCTCCTCCCTCCCCATACCATCCCTCTGGGTCGTCCCAGTGCACTATATGTTTTTAAAGTAATCATCCATATATTGGCATATAAGTCTTCCATCTTATTACTTGCTTTCTAGTTGTTTCTTCCAGTTCTTATGTTTCTATTTCTTTCTCTTTCTTTCCCCTTTCTTTGGTTCACTAGAACAGTTTTTGTAGTAGCTGTTTTGGGCATGACAATATACATGAGTGACTTTTTCACAATCTACCATTACCATTTCCTACATGCAGTGACGTGTGAAAATCTCACTTTCATTTAGGCCCCTTTATGTTCCTCCCTTTTAAATATCATTTTAAAATATGTGTTTGTTTCTTTTTGCCTGCTCTGTGTCTTCACTGTGGCATGCGGGCTTTCTCTGGTTGTGGGGAGTGGCAGCTACTATCTGCAGCTTCCCCTGTTGCTCCAGGGCATACAGGCTTCAGTAGTCGAGGTGCGTGGGCTCAGTAGTTGCTGCTCATAGTCTTAGTTGCCCTGTGGCATGTGGAATCTTCTCAGACCAAGAATTAAACATACCTTGGCGCTTTTTGTTGCTAGATTGGCCTTCTTGACTTTTGTTGGATGAGGAATATATGACACCTTGTCACTGTGCTGTGCCTTTTGCCCTGGAGACCTCAACCGATTTGCCTTCTTTTAGCATCTCTCAAACTTCTCTTTTGAATCTTATCGTGCTATTTCCAGTGTTTGTAGTTTTGCTAAGTTGAGGGGAAGAGGGGATTACAGACTTAGCTATCTTATCTTGAATAGAAACTCCAAACTAAAACATAATTTTAACAATAAAAAAAATTGAAGCATGCAGAGTGATCTTTATTTCTCAATCAAACTAACTAGGATCTTCATCTAAAAAAAATAATTTTATTTTCTGATATATGTATTGACTTATATACAATTTTTACAAAATGTATTATTATATATTTGATGTATTACATTGACCTTAAAAATAAAATAACCTTCAATTAAAAATGTTTTAGCAATGTTGGTCACAAATCTGTATTTCACATATACTAAATGCGTAATGGAAAATTTTGAAATTGTCTTTTAGAAGTTTAATTTATATTAGCACTCTAGAACTACTGAGGTTAAAAGAATTAAACTTGGCAAGAGATGATAAATGTGCTGAATGCCAGATGGTTGTTGTTCCTTTAAATGTACAGATTTTCCATAGTTTGGGCACAGAATTTTTCCTTTGCATGTCATGCAATTTTGAATAATAGCACAGTGAAGTGAAAGTTTTGTGAGTGTTCTATAAGATTTTGTATTTTTAGGGAAAAAGTGTTTCTTTTCTTTATGTCAATTTTCATGATTTATCCAAGTATTTTGCCAAAAAAAAAAAAAAATCAACATTATAACAGGTGCTCAGAAATTGGCTAGAAATGCACTTTTCATTATTCTGTTCTCCTTGGGCTCTTGGTTTGTCTAATGTTATAACTGGCTCCAAAAGTATGGTTTGCATTTGAAGTTCATAGTCATTTACCGCAATGAGCCTCAGAACCATTTGGATGGTAGAAGAACTTTTGGAAAATGTGCTGAGAAGTATAATTGAACTTTTCGAAGATGTAGAAATGTTTTAAAAAATTGGCTTAGAATCAGTGAGACCTGGTTTTTGAATTTTATAAACTTGAGAATATGTCTTTACTTTCTTTACTATGTCTTTCTGTTGCCCTTAGTACTTATATTCAGCATGTACAGGAATAACTAGCAGGAAAGGAGTGAGACAAGGCTGTATATTGTCACCCTACTTATTTAACGTATATGCAGAGTACATCATGCAAAATGTTGTGCTGGATGAATCACAAGCTGGACTCAAGATTGCTGGAGGAAATACCAACAACCTCAGATATGCAGATGATACCACTTTAATGGCAGAAAGTGAAGAGGAACTAAAGAGCCTCTTGATGAGGGAGAGAGAAGAAAGTGAAAAAGCTGGCTTGAAACTCAACATTGAAAAAACTAAAATCATGGCATCAGGTCTCAATACTTCAGGGCAAATAGAATGGGAAAAAGTGGAAGCAGAGACAGATTTTATTTTCTTGGATTCTAAATTCACTGGATGGTGCAGCCATGACATTAAAAGATGCTTGCTCCTTGGAAGGAAAGCTATGACAAACCTAGATAGCATACTAAAAGCAGAGATACCATTTTGCTGACAAAGGTCTGTATAAAGCTACGGTTTTTCCAGTAGTCAGGTATGGATGTGAGAATTGGATCATAAAGAAGGCTGAGCACTGAAGAAGTGATGCTTTTGAATTGTGATGCTGGAGAAGACTCTTGAGAGTCCCTTGGACTGCAAGGAGATCAAACCAATTGATCTAAAAGGAAATCAACCCTGAATACTCATTGAAAGGACTGTTGGAGAAACTGAAGCTCCAATACTTTGGCTACCTAATGTGAAGAGCTGACTCATAGAAAAAGACTCTGATACTAGGAAAGATTGAAGGTGAAAGGAGAAGGGGTTGGCAAAGGATGAGATGATTAGATAGCACCATTGACACAGTGGACATGAACTTGAGCAAACTGGGAGAGTGGAGGACAGAGGAGCCTGGTGTGCTTCAGTCCATGGGGTTGCAAAGAGTTGTACACAATGTGGACTGAACAACAACAACACTGGAATTTAATTTTATGGGAATCACTGCAATTAAGCAAGAACAAGAAATAAAAGTTAAAAGATTGAAAAAGAAAAAGTACAACTGTAACTGTTCCAGCCAACATAAATATAATCATAGAAAATCTCCCCCAAATTACATAAACTATTTGATAAGTGAATTTAACAAAATCACTAAATTGACAACATGATTATCACAACATGACCATATAAAAATCAACTGTATTTGATATGTCAGCAACAAACAAAAGGAAAATTAAATTTAAGAATATTTAATTTAGCATCAAAATACCTAGTAAAGCTATCAAAATGTGTAAAATATTTATACTGAAAAAGTATAAAAAAATATTGTTGAGAAAAATATTTTTAAAATACCAATATAAATGAAGGCATGGAGAAGGGAATGGCAACCCACTCCAGTATTCTTGCCTGGAGAATTCCATGGACAGAGGAGCCTGGTGGGCTACAGTCCATGGAGTGGCAAAGCGTTGTACATGACTGGCAACTAACACTTGCACTCTATTCATAGAACAGAAGACACAGCATTGTAAAGTCAATTTTCTTAACATTATCATAGATTAAGTGTAATAATAAAAGTCTTGGAGAAGGGGATGGCAACCCACTCCAGTATTCTTGCCTGGAAAATCCCATGGACAGAGGAGCCTAGAGGGCTACAGTCCATGGGGTTGCAAAGATTCGAACATGACTGAGCGACTAACACGCATGCACACAAATAAGCAATTCTCTATTTCAATTAAAAAATCAACAATTTTACTATCAATAAATATTCCATGGCTACATCACACCATGTTTCCAGCTCCTTACTACCTATTTTTTGGTTCTCAAACCAGACTCACATATTTTAGGGTTTTGTTATGGTGGCACTCCACTTCCAAATACCTATTTCTCTTGAAACTTTTATTGCAAGAGGAGCAATCAGAAACCACAGTAGTGTACAAGAATGCAATATCATGTCCGACTCTTTGCAACCCCATGAACTGTAGCCCATCAGGCTCCTCTGTCCATAGGATTTCCCAGGCGAGAACACTGGAGTGGGTTGTCATTTCCTCCTCCAGGGGATCTTCACAACCCAGGGATTGAATCCATGTCTCCTGCATTGGCAGGCAGATTTGTTACCACTGAGATACCTGGGAAGCCCATGTACAAGAATACAAACTACCTAGTTCCTGTGTTGGTGGATCAGTTGAGTGCTGGTTGATTCACAATGGGCTTACCTGGGTGATTCTGCGGATCTGGAGCTCATTCATGCATCTGTGAGAGATTAGCTGAGCCTGGTTCACTTAGCAGCTCCATTTCATGTGTTGCTTGCTCATCCTCTGGGGTCATCTGGGCCATGTTTTTCTCATGGCAATGAATGTGTGCAAGAGTAAACAACCAGTCATACAAGCACTTTTCAAATTTTAATCCAGCAGTGTTAGCTAATATTTCATTAGTCTAGACAAGTCATGTGGCCAAGTCTAAAGTCCGATAAGGGAAGGAAAATTACTCTCTGCCCATCAAGGAAGAATAAATGTTTCTGAAAAAATGTCAATGTATTGCAGTTTGCAATGGGTTTTTTTTTTAACATAAGAGTTTTAAAAAGTTTTAGGTTTAGAACAAGATTGTACAAAAAGTACAAGGGGTTCTCATACACCCCCTTTCCTGACCTCACACATTTTCCCTATTATTAAACTATTGCATTCATGTAGAACATTTGTTATATTTGATGAGACAATGCTCATATGTTGTTAGCAACTAGAGTCCATAGTTTACATTAAGGATCAGTTTTTGCATTGTATAGTCCTATGCTGCTGCTGCTGCTGCTAAGTCGCTTCAGTCGTGTCGGACTCTGTGCGACCCCATAGATGGCAGCCCACCAGGCTCCCCCCTGTCCCTGGGATTCTCCAGGCAAGAACACTGGAGTGGGTTGCCATTTCGGTTTTGACAAATCATAATGTCAAGGGTCCATCATAGTAGTGTGCCTATAAGTATAGTTTCACTTTCCTGAAAATCCCCTGTGGTCTGCCTACTAATCTCTTCCTCTCATCCAAGCATCCTTGCAAATGCTAACTTTTTAAATTCATCCCCATAGTTTTGCCTTTCACTGAATGTGACATAGTTGGAATCATACAAGATGTATCCCTTCAGATTGGCTTCTTTCACTTAGCAATATAAGTTCCTCCACATCTTTTGTGACTTAACAGATCACTTCTTTTTTAGTTCTGTATAATATTCTATTGCATGGTTATACCACAGTTTATCCATTTACTTGTTGAAAAACCTCTAAGTTGTTTCCAACTTAAAACTACTACAAACATCTGCATGCAAGGTATTGGTGTGGACATACATTTTCAGCTCATTTGAGTAAATAATAGGGAACAAACTGCAATAAATTTGACTTTTTTTTTCAGAAATATAATATGGAATATTCACAGATTGTATGCTGAGAGTATGTATAGTTTTGAAAGTAGCTACCAAGCTGCTCTCCACAGTGGCTGGACCAGTTTTAATTCTCATGAGCAATTCCTGTTGTTCACAGTCTCACCAGCATTTGATTTTTTGTGAGTGTTCTGGATTTTAGCCATTTAATAGATGTGTATTGATAACTCGTTATTATCTACAATTTCCTAATGACATATGATGTTAATCATGTTTTCATATGTTTCTTTGGCATCTATATATTTTCTTTGATGAAGTGTCTGTTGCAATCTATTTCTGCTTTTTCAATCAGTTATTTTCTTACTGTTTTGATTTAAGAAGTGTTTTTATTTGCTGTATAGTTTGAATAAAAATTCTTTACCAGATTTGTCTTTGAAAATGTTTCCTCCCAGGCTGTGGCTGTTCCTATCATTCTCTCTCTTTTTTAAAAACTTTAATTTAAAAACATTTTAATTTTACTTTTGGCCACACTGCATAGCCTGTGGGACCTTAGTTCCCTGACCAGGGATGGAACACAGGTTCCCTGCAGTGAAAGCACAGTCTTGACCCCTAGACCACCAGAGAAGGCCCTCTCATTCTCTTTATAATGCCTTTTTCAGAGAAGAATGATAGAATTCTAGTTATGTCCAATTTATGAATTCATTCATTCAAGGATCATGTCTTCGGTGTTGTATCAAAAAAAAAGAAAATCATCACCAAACTTGAGGTCTTTTAGATATTCTCCAGTGTTATCTTCTAAATGTTCTTTAGTTTTTTGTTATACATTTAGGTCTATGGTCCATTTTGAGTTAATTTTTATGAAGGATGAAAAGTCTGCATCTAAATCAAGTTTTAAAAATTTTTTTATTTATTTTTACAGTTGTTCCAGCACTATTTGTTGAAAAGGTCATTTCTCCATTGAACAGACTTTCCTTCTTTGTCAAAGATCAGTTGACCATTTTTGTGTCAGTCTATTTCTGATTTTTTCTCCTGACATTATCACAAATGCTCAAAAAATGTGTGAGGTGAGGGAAGGAGTTGCATGGGAACTTTTGTACTTACAATTTTGCTGTGAACCTAAAACATTTTAAAAGTCTATATTCAAAAAAGTTATTCATTGCAAACTTCCTTAAATATTTGGTAGAATGCATCAGTGAACCTACCTGGGTCTAGTGTGTTCTATTTTAGAAGGAGATTAACCATTGATTCATGTTCTTAAAAATATATAAGTCAATTTAAATTGCATATTTCTTCTTGTGTAAATTTTGGCACACTGTGTATTTTAAGAAATTATTTGATTTCATCTAAGTTTTCAGGTTTGTGGGCTTAGAATTGTTCGTAATGTTCCTTTATCTTCCTTTCAGTAGCCAGACTGTATATAGTGATGGCCTGTCATTCATTTCTGATATAAACAACTTGCATCTTTTTTATTTTTCTCTTAATTAATTTGGCTAGAGTCTTATCAATTTTATTGTTTGAAGAAAATAAGCTTTATTGATTTTTCTCAATTGGTATCCTATTTTCAATGCCATTGAATTCTGCTCTAGGTTTTTTTTTTAATTGAGGTATAATTGATATTTAACATTATATTCATTTCAGGTGTACAATGCGATTATCCAATATTTATTTATATTGTGAAATGATTACCACAATAAATGTAGTTAACATCTATCAACATACATATCAACATAGGTACAATTTTTTTATGACAGCATTTAAAATTTATTCTCTTACCAATTTTCAAATATATAATATTATTAACTCTAGACATCATGCTGTACGTGACATTCCCAGGACGAATTTATCTTATAACTGGAAGTTTGTATCTTTTGACCAGCTTCTTCCATTTTACCCATCCTCTACTCCCTGCCTCTGGCAGGCACCAATCCGTTCTCTGCATCTGAGTTAAAAAATATTTTTTTTGGTTGCAAATAGAAGTGAGTTTAAATGATATTAGTCTTTCTCTGTTTGAATTATTTTACTTAGTCTAGTACTTTCAATGGAGAAGGCAATGGCACCCCACTCCAGTACTCTTGCCTGGAAAATCCCATGGGCGGAGGAGCCTGGTAGGCTGCAGTCCATGGGGCCGCGAAGAGTCGGACACGACTGAGCGACTTCCCTTTCACTTTTCACTTTCATGCATTGGAGAAGGAAATGGCAACCCACTCCAGTGTTCTTGCCTGGAGAATCCCAGGGATGGGGGAGCCTGGTGGGCTGCCGTCTGTGGGGTCGCACAGAGTTGGACATGACTGAGGTGACTTAGCAGCAGCAGCAGCAGCAGTACTTTCAAGGTCTGTCCATGTTGTCACAAATCGAAAGATTTCATTTTTAATGGATGAATGATATTCCATTGTATATAAATCATATTTTTATCCATTCATCCGTGGATACGCACGTGGTTTCCCTGTCTTGGATATTGTAAACCATGCTGCAATGAACACAGGGGTGGATATATATTTTCAAATTAGTGTGTTTGTTTTCTCCAGATAAATACCCAGAATTGGTATTGCTGGGTCATATGGTGTATACTTTTTTACTTTTATGGGGAACCTCTCTAATGTATTCCATAGTGGCTTCCCCAATTTACATTCCCACCAACATTACACAAAAGTTCCCTTTACTCCACATCCTTACCAACGTTTGTTATCTTTTGTCTTTTTGATAATAGCCATTCTAACATCACTTCTTGGCAAATAGATGGGGGGAAACAATGGAAACAGTGAAAGACTTTATTTTCTTAGGCTCCAAAATCACTGTGGATGGTGACTGTAGCCATGAAATTGAAAGAAGATTGCTCCTTGGAATAAAAGCTATGACAAACCTAGACAGTGTATTCAAAAGCAGAAACATTACTTTGCCAACAAAGGTCCATATAGTCAAAGCTATGGTTTTTCCAGTAGTCATGTATGGATGTGAGAGTTGGACCATAAAGAAGGCTGAGCACCGAAGAATTGATGCTTTTGAACTGTGGTGTTGGAGAAGACTCTTGAGAGTCCCTTGGACTGCAAGGAGATTAAACCTGTCAATCTTAAAGGAAATCAACCCTGAATATTCATTGGAAGGACTGATGCTGAAGCCGAAGCTCCAGTAGTTTGGCCTCATTGGAAAAGACCCTGATGCTGGGAAGGATAGAAGGCAGGAGAAGAAGGGGAAGAGAGGGCGAGATGGTTGGATGGCATCACTTGAGCAAGTTCCAGGAGATGGTGAAGAACAGGGAGGCCCTGGCCTGCTGCAGTCCATAGGGCTGCAAAGAGTTGGACACGACTGAGCGACTGAAGAACAACCATGACCAGCAATGTTGAGCATCTTTCCATGTACCCGTTGTAACTTCTATTTGTGTTTTTTTGAGAATGTCTATTTAAATCTTCTGCCCATTTTTTAGTCATGTTGTTTGTTTCTTTGCTATTGAGTTGTATGAGTTTTTAAGATATATTTTGGATATTGTGATATGAGATATATGATTTTCAAATATTCCCTCCCATTCAATGAAAAGGCTGCCTTTTCATTTTGTTAAGCTTCTTTTGCTGGGCAAAAGCTGTTTGGTCTGATGTAGTTTTATTTGTTTATTTTTATTTTGGTTGCCTTTCCTTTTGGTTCCAAATCCAAAAAGTCATAAGCAAGATTGGCATCAAGGAGCTTACCACCTATGTTTTCTTCTAAGAGTTTTATGATTTCAAGCCCTACACTCAAGTCTTTCTCCATTTTGAGTTAATTTTTGTGTATGGTGTAAGATGGTGTGCTGTCCATTTTCATTCTTTTGCATGTGCTGTCCAGTTTTCTCAGCACTATTTAGTGAGGAAACTGTTCTTTCCCCATTGTGTATTCTTGGCTCCTTTCTTGTAAATTAATTGACCATATATGCGTGGGTTTATTTCTGGGCTCTCTATTCTGTTCCAATGATCTATGTGTTTGATTTTATGCCAATACCAAACTGTTTTGATTTCTGCTCTAATTTTTATTGCTTCAGCTTACTTTGGATTTAATTTTCTGTCCTCTTTTCTAGTGTCCTAAGTTGAAAACAAGGTTACTGGTTTTATATCTCCTTTCTTTTTAGTATATGCTTTTGTCTCCTAGTCACTGCTTTCACTACATTCCACAAATTTTCATAAATTGTATTTTTGTTTTTATTTATTTCAGATATTTAAAAATTTTGTTGCAGCTTATTTTTATTTCATGTGTTATTTTAAAAGTGTGTTGTTTAATCTCCAAATACTTGGACTTTTTTCACTATCTTTCTGTTGTTGATTTCTAGTTTAATTCCATTGTGGTATGAGAATTACTATATTTGATTTTTATTATTTTAAATTTGTTAAGGTGTATTTTATGGTGCAGAATGGGGCCTATCTTATTTAATGTTTTTTGTGGGCTTGAGAAGAATGTGTATAATTCTATGTTCTTGTTATCTAGTCACTAAGTTGTGTCTGACTCTTTTGTGTCCCTATGGACTGTAGCCCTCCAGGCTCCTCCATCAGTGGTATTTGCCAGGCAAGAATACTGGAGTGGGTTGTCATTTCCTTCTGCAGGGTATCTTCCTGACCCAGGGATTGAACCTGCATCTTCTGCATTGCAGGCAGATTTTTTACTTCTGAGCCACTGGGGAAAGCTCTCAGTTCAATCCAGTTAATTGATGGTGCTGTTGAGTTTAACTATTTCTTCACTGTTTCTCTGACTCTGGAGTTGGTTTTTCCTGGTGGAAAGTTGTTAAAGTCTCGAACCATGATAGTGGCTTCATGTCTTTCTCCTTGCAGTTCTATCAGTTTTTGCCATGTGTACTTTCATACTCTGTTGTTAGGCACATAAACACTAAGGATGGCTACATCTTCTTGGAGGACTGACCTGTTTATTATTATGTAACACCCCCTTTATCCTTGATAATTTTCTGAGGTTTTTGTAAAGACTTGAATTTTTTTTCATTCTTTTGTTTTTAAAGATTTATTTATTTCATGTTTGGCTGTGCTGGGTCTTCACTGCTATGCACAAGCTTTCTCTAGTTGCAGTAAGCAGGGGCTACTCTTTGTTGTGATATGCGGGCTTCTCTTGTCGCAGAGCATGGGCTTTAGGCGCTCATGCTTCAGGAATTGTGGCTCACAGGCTTAGTTGACCAGCGTGTGGGATCCTCCCAGACAAAGGATCTACCCTGTCTGCTGCATTGCAAGGTGGATTCTTAACCACTAGACCACCAGGGAAGACCCCAAGATCTGAAATAAATTTGGCAAAATTTGAGATTGGCAAACAGAAGAGTAAGTATAGAGCTGTTGAATAGAAATGTAATATGGACCATAAATAATTTAAAGGTTTTATATTACCATATTTAAAAATTAATTTTAATCATGTGGTTATTTAACACAATATATTCAAAATATAATCAACATAAAGTTATTAATTTATTTTATATTCATTTTTATATTACTTCTTTGATGTTTGTTTATTTCACACTTTAATTCCCATCTTCATTTATGCTTATCATATTTTAATTGTTCAATGGTCACCTGGGTCTAGAGGTTACCATATTGGACAGTGCAGAAGTATATATTTTTGTATAATAAAAGACTTCAAATAATAAATATTTCAAAATTAATTAATGTAATAAAGCATTGTAAATTGTCTATACATATACACATATAATGTGAGCACTGGAGAGTATTTTAAAGCAAGACTTACCACATAAAGTAGTAGATTGGCATACATAAAAATTCTAATTATGCATGTAAAGAAGGGTATTTGCAATATAAATAACAAATGTGTTACTAATCTCCTTATTAAATTCAGAGCTTTTAGAAATCAATAATCCAACAGAAAATAATGAGAAGACTTTTTCCATTAATGTGAGGGTTTTTTTTTTTGATTCATTAAATTTTCTTCTGATTATTTCTCAGAGTTCCCCACCTCTCTGCTTACATTACCCACCTCTTTCTATATGTTGTCCACTGTTTTCATTAAAACTTTTAACATATCTGAGTATGGTTCTGATGCTGTCTTTGTCTCATCAGACTGTTTTTTCTTGTCTTCTGGCATTACTTGTACTTTTGAAATCATTCTCCTCAGATTGGGACTTGAATTCAATGTTCAAGAACTTGAACCTGTCTAAAACCCTGCTTGGGACTCCTACCCACGGTCTTTTAATTAGAATCACTCATCTGGTGTCTGGACTTACTGAGGCTCAGGTTCTTTCAGTGAGAGGCAAAGTGATAGGCAAAAAGTAGATTTATTAATATAGGACACTTGTAAGAGATGCAAGCAGGCAGGTGAGGGAGCTCGGCCCCAAAAGATTAAGTGGGCTATAATTTTGTAGTCAAAGGAAAGTGGGGGAGGGGAAAAGACTGCCTTCTATGAGTAGATTTCAAGCTTGCGTCACTAACTCCTCCTTCAAATTGGCCAGGAGAGTGTGTGACCCTATGAGGTCAAACTAGGATTATCAGAGCACTTACAAAAATCAGTAGAAAGCTGGTGACATTTTTCTTTCACCTAATGGCCTGTGGCATATCTTGTGCTTTTATTTATGAATTTATAGTTAAGCAAGCCTGCTTCATTTCACAGTGGTCCCATAGCTTTCTTGAGAGATCATTAACTTACAGTGGTCTCCCAAAGTCTCTTAGGTTTCCCTCTCTACTGTAGTTCCCTCCTGGGACTTCTACAACTATCTGTATAACTATCCTATTCTATCCCTGTCACTTTCTCAGTGAATGCTGAACATGTTGTATTAAAGAATTGATCTGTATTGGCTTTTAGTGTGAGGAGGAACATTCATCTTTCTTGGACTTAAGCTGTATTTAATTTCTGTTTTAGCCCCAAATGCCAGAGTCTTTACATCACTCTTCTGTCCTTATTTGGTCTCCTCTTTCGACTCTAGGCTCTCCTGAAACTCCTTCTCAGAGAAAGTCTGCGTCTCTCAGTTGTTTAAGTTATGCTCCACTTGATTACACTGGAGCACTGAAGGTATGGTGGTAAGAAGTAGGGGTGGAGAAGCAGTTTATAATCTTATAACCAAGTCTCAAGCTTTTAGTGTGTTCATGTCCTGGCTGTGACTTTCACAATTGCTTTTCCTATCACGGGTAAGACAGTAAGATGAGAGGGGGTTACGTTGGGAGGAATGATCTCTCATCTGGAATGTTGGCTCTGGTAAAGTGTTCTTTGTTTTTTTTATCTTGGAGAGTAGATCACTGTCATGGAAAACACTGGGATTATTTCAGAATTTTTGCACAATTATTCCACAATTTTTTTTAACCTCCTTTAAAATTCATGAAACGGTCTTTTGGTCTTTTTTGGATTATCACTGTGAAAACACCATGGGGAGCTTGGTGATAAAACTCCCAAAATGCTTTGGGAAGCTCTAATTGTAGCTTCTGGATCCATCATGCTCATGCTAGTTGATACTTAGCCTCCACCAATTTGTCAAAATTATTATTGAAATATTCCTACCAGTGTATGGCTCCAGTGGCTTCTGCTCCTAGATCTTGGTAAGCAGATCTAAGTTGTGCCTCTAGATTTTCTTGTTCCTCCAGATTTTCTTGTTCCTCCAGATTGTGGGGTAGCAATTTCCCCTAAAACCTTATTTCTCTAATGGGTCAAAATAAGTCATTGATGATTAATTTGTTCACCTTTTTCTTATTTAAGGATGAGGGTGATAAAACCCAAACTCTTTATATATAGAACTGGAGCTGGAAGTTTTAAGAAATGCTTGTATCACCAATTTTATTGGATTTATATTAAAAGAAGGAGAGAAAGGAAGATGGGATTTTTTTTTTTTCCTATAATACTCAAGAACTAGTATTTCATAACAGATTTACTTCTTTCCTGAATATAAGCAAGTAGAGAAAGTGGTACTAGAATTGAGTTAAGTGTGTCTTTTACTTGCAAAAGTTGGATATAACCCAAGAGAGTATATATTCAGATTTTGTAGCTATAAAAGAGAGACTGAGTTGGAATTTTTTTTAATCTATTTTTAATTGGAAGATATTTGCTTTACAATATTGTGTTGGTTTCTGCCTTACATCAACATCAACCTATATATAGGACATATATATATATGTCCCCTCCTCTCATCTCCTTCCCATCTCCCATCTCATCTCACCTCTCTAGATTGTCACAGAGCATGAGTTTGAGCTCCCAGAGTCATTCAGCAATTCCTACTGGCTATTTTACATATGGTAATGTATTTTACATATGGTAATGTTATTTTACATATGGTAATGTATTTGTTTCCTTGCTACTCTCTCAATTTGTCCCACCCACTCCTTCCCCTACTGTGTCCACAAGTCTGTCCTCTGTGTCTGCAAATAGAGTTAGAATTAGTTTGCCTTAAATTTTTTCCATACATTGTTTGCTTTAAAGTCTTATTTATTCATCACAAGCATTTACTCTAGTTTCTAAAATTTCTCACTAAAACTTGCCTCACTTTCTAAGTTTGTCATGTAAATTCAGGCAATTTATAACATTTGGAGTATTCCTATAAAAGTATTCAACAAAATTAATCAGCAAATACATATTTTCATGACTATGATATCATGACTATGATATCATGACATATGATACTCCAATAGTTAAATATCTTCAATATTTTCAAAACAAACAAATCACATTTGGATAAAAACTGAAGATGGAACATTTTGAAGAGGAATTATTCATAAAATTCAAGTGTTCTCAAATTAAAGCTTATAGTGGAAACTGTTTCACAATTTTAATTATATTGGTTATTCTCCCCAATGTTTATAATGGGTTACAATACCTAAACTGGATGAGAAAATCCAAGTACAAAATGTCACGACTTAAACCACATAAAGGCTCTTAATATTTTTGCTAATTTCCACCCTCCTCAGGCGTATGTTGTGAAATGTAGACTTCTGCAAGTAACTGGCACACCCACACTCCAGAGTCCCCAGTGAGTTGCAGAGAAGTTCCAAGAGTTAAGAATTATTCCTCTTTTTTAAAATAACTAAAATAAGGAAAACCATCATTTTTCTTCATAAAAATTGGATAAAAACTGTCTTTTTACTTGAGGGTGTATTTGTGTCTCAGTCACAGATTAAATATAGTTGTTTTTGTGTGTATTTGTAGTGAGGTCTGTAAATCAAGAGACAATCTTTCCAAAGGAGAACTGTATGTGAAATAGTGGAGTATGTGCTTTTCTTGACTCCTGCCATTCTCAACCTTTCCCCAGTTTTAAGTCAGATAGATGCTTAGAGCCAAGAAATTTTGTTTCAAGCTCTCCTCCTTAAGTGCATTTGTTTTGCAAATAGAAAGGGCCATTGACTTAATAATTTGTAGCCATTTATCAAGCATTTAGAACATGCCAGATACCAGCCTATTTCATTTTCCTTCTTTATCCTTACTATCATTCAAGGGGAGAAATATCCTTTTTAAAAAGGTTATTTGTTAACCAGTGAACTTTTTGGCCTACAATCATTAATATAATGATTGAACATCTCTTCTGGTGAGAAGCAGAGATGCTTGGAAAAAGCAAACGAAAGGGCTGTTAAAAGCAAAAGGCCAATTCCAAAGACTGCTCCAGAGGGCACCTTCCTGATGAGGAGCTATTACTCTGCCATAACAGCATTCAACAGTTCAACATATAATCAAGATAGCCATGTGCTCGTGTTGGTTTTTTGGTGGCCAGAACACTATCAGTCATGAGGCAACTGTAATAAAATAGAGATTGCACTGGTTTGCAGAAGTTATGGAAATTTCATTGTTGTGGTGATATTTGACTAGAGTCCTTGGAATCAGGGCATGGCTGTCTCCATTTCAACGCCAAAGTAGAGTTCTGGACAAGAAAGGAACCCCCTCCTTTCACCCATTGCAAGATTTTACAATCTCTTCAATAATTCAGCTCCACCCCCACCTCCATCTCTGATACCTAAAATTCACACCAAATAGCTTAGTTTAGGAATAATCATTCTGGGAGACATGGGAAAAATCAATCTGCTTTTCCAAATTTTACAACTAGATGAATATGCTGAGAGTTCTTCTCCTACCTCCTCTTTGGAGGACTTTCAACATTTTTTCCATCTTTGTCTGCAAGCATGAGGGTGCTGTCTTCATCCATCATCTTGACTGAAGTGGCATTGCTTGGTTTCTCCACCTCGTGAATAGATTTTATGATGTAAAAGTGTCATATGTAAGCATATCAATTGGGAGCATAGTGAAGAGAAAATGTGTAGGTTGGCATGCGGCTGGTTCTGTATTAGATTAAGAAATATGAAATAGACGGCTATAATGTTCCTTGATTTTAGGGTAGTTTTTACTATTGCCAGCATTGTTTCAAGCAGAAGTTTCACTTTTGGTATCAAGGTTCTAAGTGAAACTTCCCTTACATATGGAAATAGATAATCTGGACCAGAGGAAATTAAAGCACAGAAAGAAAACAAAGCCAAAATGAAACCAACAGGTGGTGCTACTGATAAAGAACCCACCTGCCAACACAGGAGACATAAGAGACACGGGTTCAATCACTGAGTCAGGAAGATCCCCTGGAGTAGAGAATGGGCCCCACTCCAGTATTCTGGTCTGGAAAATCCCACGGACAGAGGAGACTGGCAGGCTATACTCCATAGGGTCGCCAAGAGTTGGAAACGACTGAAGTGACCTAAAATGCACACACGTGCACTACATAGGATGAGTGCATTTGTTATATGTGATTCTAAAACTTGGCTTCCAGTTTTATAGAAATCAAATTAAATGGGGGCACACCTACCTAAATATGCATATATTTAATTAGCTGAAATGAATAACTATGCCAACTCCTCAAGGGACAAACAAGTATATACTTTTCAGTCAGTTCAGTTCAGTCGCTTAGTCGTGTCTGACTCATTGCAACCCCATGGACTGCAGCACACCAGGCCTCCCTGTGCATCACCAACTCCTGGAATTTACTCAAACTCATGTCTGTCAAGTCACTGATGCCATCCGACTATCTCATCCTCTGTCACTTCTTCTCCAGCCTTCAGTGTTTCCCAGCATCAGGGTCTTTTCAAATGAGTCAGCTCTTCATATCAGGTGGCCAAAGCATCAGAGTTTCAGCTTCAGCATCAGTCCTTCCAATGAACACCCAGGATTGATCTCCTTTAGGATGGACTGGTTGGATCTCCTTGCACTCCAAGGGACTCTCAAGAGTCTTCTCCAACACAACAGTTCAAAAGCATCAATTCTTTGGCGCTCAGCTTTCTTTATAGTCCAACTCTCACATCCATACATGCCTATTGGAAAAACCATAGCCTTGACTAGACGGACCTTTGTTGGAAAAGTGCTTTTTAATGTTGTCTAGGTTGATCATAACTTTTCTTCCAAGGAGCAAGCATCTTTTGATTTCATGGATGCATTCACCAATTGCAGTGATTTTGGAGCCCCCAAAATAAAGTCAGCCACTGTTTCCACTGTTCCCCTATCTATTTGCTATGAAGTGATGGGACTGGATGCCATGATTTTAGTTTTATGAATGTTGAACTTTAAGCCAACTTTTTCACTCTCCACTTTCACTTTCATAAGGAGGCTCTTTAGTTCTTTGCTTTCTGCCATAAGGGTGGTGTCATCTGTATATCTGAGGTTTTGATGTTTCTCCTGGCAATCTTGATTCCAGCTTGTGCTTCATCCAGCCCAATGTTTCTCATGATGTACCCTGCATATAAGTTAAATAAGCAGGGTGACAATATACAGCCTTGACGTACTCCTTTTCCTATTTAGAACCAGTCTGTTGTTCCATGTTCAGTTCTAACTGTTGCTTCTTGACCTGTCTCAAGAGGCAGGTCAGGTGGTCTGGTATTCCCATCTCTTTCAGAATTTTCCACAGTTTCTTGTGATCCACACAGTCAAAGGCTTTGGCATAGTCAATAAGGCAAAAATAGATGTTTTTCTGGAACTCTCTTGCTTTTTTGATGATCCACTGGATGTTGGCAATTTGATCTCTGGTTCCTCTGCCTTTTCAAAAACCAACTTGAGCATCTGGAATTTCAAAGTTCACATATTGCTGAAGCCTGGATTGGAGAATTTTGACCATTACTTTACTAGTGTGTGAGATAAGTGCAACTGTATGGTAGTTTGAGCATTCTTTGGCATTACCTTTTTTTGGGATCAGAATGAAAACTGATGTTTTCAAGTCCTGTGGCCATTGCTGAGTTTTCCAAATTTGCTGGCATATTGAATGCAGCACTTTAAGAGCATCATCTTCTAGGATTTGAAATAGCTCAACTGAAATTCCATCATCTCCACTAGCTTTGTTTGTAGTGATGCTTTCTAAGGCCCACTTGACTTCACATTCCAGGATGTCTGGCTCTAGGTGAGTGATCACACCATCATGATTATCTGGGTCATGAAGCTCTTTTTTGTACAGTTCTTCTGTGTATTCTTGCCACCTCTTAATATCTTCTGTTTCTGTTAGGTTCATACCATTTCTGTCCTTTATTGTGCCCATCTTTGCATGAAATGTTCCCTTGGTATCTCTCATTTTCTTGAAGAGTTTTCTAGTCATTCTCATTTTATTGTTTTCTTCTATTTCTTTGCAATGATCACTGAGGAAGGCTTTCTTATCTCCCCTTGCTATTCTTCGGAACTCTGCATTCAAATGGGTATATCTTTCCCTTTCTCCTTTGCTTTTCACTTCTCTGCTTTTCAAAGCATTTGTAAGCCCTCCCCAGATAGCCATTTTGCTTTTTTGCATTTCTTTTTCTTGGGGATGGTCTTGATCCCTGTCTCCTATACAATGTCATGAACCTCCATCCATAGTTCATCAGGCACTCTGTCTATCAGATCTAGTCCTTTAAATCTATTTTTCACTTCTACTGTATAACTGTAAGGGATTTTATTTAGGTCATATCTGAATGGTGTAGTGGTTTTCCCTACTTTCTTCAATTTCAGTCTGAATCTGGCAATAAGGAGTTCATGATATGAGCCAAGAGTCAGATCCCAGTCTTGTTTTTGCTACCTGTATAGAGCTTCTCCATCTTTGGCTGCAAAGAACATAATCAATCTGATTTCAGTGTTGACCATCTGGTGATGTCCTTGTGTAGAGTCTTCTCTTGTGTTGTTGGAAGAGGGTGTTTGCTATGATCAATGTGTTTTCTTGGCAAAACTCTATTAGCCTTTGCCCTGCTTCATTCTGTACTCCAAGGCCAAATTTGCCTGTTACTCCAGGTGTTTCTTGACTTCCTACTTTTGCATTCTAGTCTCCTATAATGAAAAGGACATCTTTTTTGGGTGTTTGTTCTAGAAGGTCTTGTAGGTCTTCATAGAACCATTCAACTTCAGCTTCTTCAGCATTAGTGGTCAAGGCATAGACCTGGATTTCTGTGATATTGAATGGTTTGCCTTGGAGATGAACAGAGATCATTCTGTCATTTTTTAAATTGCATCCAAGTACTGCATTTCTGACTTTTTTATTGACTATGAGGGCTTCTCTACTTCTTCTAAGGGATTCTTGCCCACAGTAGTAGATGTAATGGTCATCTGAGTTAAATTCACCCATTCCAGTCCATTTTAGTTTGCCAATTCCTAAAATGTTGATGTTCACTCTTGTCATCTCCTGTTTAACTACTTCCAATTTGCCTTGATTCATGAACCTAACATTCCAGGTTCCTATGCAATATTTCTCTTTACAGCATCGGACTTTACTTCCATCACTCATATCACGTCATATTACTTCCATCACGTCATATCCACAACTGGGTGTTGTTTTTGCTTTGGCTCTGTCCCTTCATTCTCTCTGGAGATATTTCTCCACTGATCTGCAGTAGCATATTGGGCAGCTACTGACCCGGGGAGTTCATCTTTCAGTGTTCTGTCTTTTTGCTTTTTCATACCATTCATGGGGTTCTCAAGGCAAGAATACTGGAGTGGTTTGCCATTCCCTTCTCCAGTGGACCACATTTTGTTAGAACTCTCCACCATGACCTGTCCGTCTTGGGTGGCACTACACGGCATGGTTCATAGCTTCACTGAGTTAGACAAGGCTGTGGTCCATGTGATTAGATTGGTTAACTTTTTGCAATTGTGATTTTTGTTCTGTCTGGCTTCTAATAGAGAAGGATAAGAGCCTTATGGAAGCTTCATGATGGGAGAGACTGACTGAGGGGGAAACTGGGTCTTGTTTTGATGGGTGGGGCCATGCTCAGTAAATCTTTAATCCAATTTTCTGTTGTTCCATGGAGCTGTGCTCTCCTCCTGCTATTTACTTGGGGCCAAACTATGGTGGAGGTAATGAAGGTAATGGTGACCTCCCTCAAAAGGTCCAATGCATGCACTCAGTGCCCCAAGCTCTGCAGCAGGCCACCACTGACCCACGCCTCTGCTGGAGACTCCTGGACATTCATGGGCAAGTCTGGGTCAGTCTTTTGTGGTGTCACTGCTCCTTTCTCCTGGGTCCTGGTGCAAACAAGGTTCTGTTTGTGCCCTCAAAGAGTCTATTTCCCAGTCCTGTGTAAGTTCTGGTAGCTGTATGGTGGGGTTAATGGCAACCTCCTCCAAGAGGGCTCATGCCATACTCAAGTCTGCTGTACCCAGAGCCTTGCCCCTGGGGCAGTCCACTGCTGACCCATACCTCCACAGGAGATGCTCAGACATAGTTCTGTCTCAGTCTCTGTGGGGTTCCTGTGTCCTGGTGTGCACAAGGTATGTTTGAGCCCTCTGAGCGTCTCTGGCGGGAGTGGGGTTTGATTCTAAACGTGAATTCACTCCTCCTACCATCTTACTGGGGCTTCTCCTTTGCCATTGGCCATGGAGTATTTCCTCATGGCTGCTCCAGCAAAGTGCAGCTGCCGCTCCTGATCTTAGATGTAGAGTATCTCCTCATGGTTGATCCAGCAAAGCACAGCCACTGCTTTCTGAATAAAAAGATTGTAAAACAATTTATTGAGTGGTTTTTAAAATATCATAATACAGTTGTGGATATAAGATGAGTAAAAAGGATTTGAGCAAATGTAGTTCCAGCGATGAAATTTCTGGTCATTGGGTTTATTGGAGGAGAAAGTTTCAACAACCATTTGTGGAAATCCTTCTCCAGGCATGGTAGAAAGTTTGGATAAAATTAAAAGAAAGCTGGACTAGAAATCAAGATTCTGACTTGGAATTCTAGTTCTGTAGGTGACTCTACATTTGACCTTAATTAAGTCACCCTCTCCATTACCCTGTCTTTCTTTGGGCTTGGAAACATATGCTTCAGTTGGGTTTTGTTTTCTTCTGTCTCTCTAGCACCTAGAAAACTGCCTGGTGCATAATAAGTGCACAATAAATATTTGTCAATACATTTGTGGGGTGAATAGAAGAGATGGATAGCATAGTACCAGATTGATAAAGTGAAACTATCTTTGATGAATATAAAATACCTTACAAATGTTGACTGAGGGCAAGGGGGAGGCTTGAGATTGGAATAATTTTGTCTTATTTCCAGGTATCTTAATCTGCTTGGGCTAATAATAAATACCACAACTAGGTGGTTTACACAACAGAAATTTACTAATGTCTTCCCACAGTCCTGGAGGCTGGAAATCCGAGATAAAGCAGAGTTGGTTTCTCCTGAGGCCTTTCTCCTGCTTGTAGATTACTGTCTCCTTCCCATGTCCTCAGATCATCATCCCTCTGTGAGTGTCTGTGTTCTGATCCTTTTTTCTAGTACACCAGTCCTATTGAATTAGGGTTCTCATAGTGACCTCATTTTATCTTAATTATCTCTTTCATCACATTGAGGGTTAGGTCTTCAACATATGAATTTTAGGAGTACGTAGTTCAGTCTAAAGCATGAGGTGACCCCAAGGAGAACTAATTCAATGGCGCTGTGGTATCTCAGCACATTAACGTCAACACCAACCACAAACCCTAAGCAGTCATTCCTGAAATGAGGCAGGATCAAAACTAATACAATGACTTTCCAAACCATATTAAGAAAGTGAACTTTAATTATTAAACTCCAAATAAAGATTCTTAGCCAAAATTGTTTTTTAACTCAGATTATATGTGGTATAACTAGAATAGAGACACAAATATTTTACAGTAATAGAACATTTGTAAGAGTGAAAATATATAATTCTAGCTTTATTTTCTGATTGCTCAATGTTCACATCCTTCAATGGTTAGCATATTTTGAGATTTAGAAAATGTTCTGAAAATTAAATGGGGCCATAAAATCAAAACAGGAAAAGTCACCAATGCCAAGTCAAAATATTTGAAAGTCAAGAAGAGCATTAGGAAAGAAGAAAAATAATCCCCATTCTTTCTGCCAATTAGCATAATTTGCCCAAAGTCACTGCAAATCGTCTGATTTATTAAAATCCACTGGTCAATTTTGCTACTTATACTCTCGGTGACAAAGATGCTCAATCTCTTCTTTTTAAAACACTTGTATTTTAAACTTGGCTTCTGGGCCACAATGTTCTCCTAGTTTCCCGCTCATTTCTTTTTCTTTGTTAATCTATACTCTTTCTAGATCATCTTTTCTACTATAACGCTTTCAACGCCAAAAATACACAATTGCTTTTCAACTTTATATCTGAAGCTCTGACCACTCTCTTGGAGCCTAGTGTTACACACCCAACTACACAATATCTCATTTTTTTTTTTTTTTCTCTCCAGATTTAGCAAACTTTATCCTTGAGACAAATACAAGCCACCTGGTCATGGAGGCCAAAATCCCCAGTCTCTCACTTGTTCTTCTGACTCTCCTTTGGTAAGCAAATTCTTCAAATAAGTACATTTTCATGTGGATTTAGGCCAATGTCCTTGATTGGTCTCCTGGTTCCTCTCCAGCCTCCTGGTATGCTTGTCCTCCCCAACTCACACCACAAAGCCCAGAGGTCTTTTGATTTAATGAGCCTATGGAACAAAATGAGAAGAAGGGGCTGATGTCTCAAGCGGGTTATGGAGAGCAGGAGGATCCCTGGTCTCAGAATGGAGAACCATGCCCAGATGTCTCCTGGGTTCAGGGTTTGTTTCTCCTAAACCCTGAAGGGATGTACAAAGATGCCAAAGTTCCCCTTTATTCACCCTTTCCGTGTGCTTTTACTGACAGTGGCTTCTGTGGAGTCACACATTTTCTTTGGATGTTTAACCTCCTGGTGGCTCCATTTCCCTCTGTGGGAAATAGATTGGTTGCCATCCCCTTTCTTCCTAGAGTACTGGAAAGCTTCAATGAGATGGTGTACCAACAGAGTGCAAACTTCAACCAGTGCTGGCTGTATCATTAGTTACAGTTAAATGGTCATTTTCTTTAGGGAGTATCTTCAGAGGTGTTTTGCCTCATGCTACATGCATGAGAGTCCTGGGTCATCTATCCCCATCATCTATGGATTCTTGTCATTCTCCCTTCATATCCTAGGCACCCAACCAACCATATGATACTTCAGTTCAGTTCAGTTCAGTTCAGTCGTTCAGTCATGTCTGACTCTGCGACGCCATGGACTGCAACACGCCAGGCCTCCCTGTCCAACACCAACTCCCGGAGTTTATCCAAACTCGTGTCTGTTGAGTCCGTGATGCCATCCAACCATCTCATCCTCTGTCACCCCTTCTCCTCCTGCCTTCAATCTTTTCCAGCGTCAGGGTCTTTTCAAATGAGTCAAAACTCTTTGAATAAGGTGGCCAAAGTATTGGAGTTTCAGCTTCAGCATCAGTCCTTCCAATGAACACCCAGGACTGATCTCCTTTAGGATGGACTGGTTGGATCTCTTTGCAGTCCAAGGGACTCTCAAGAGTCTTATCCAACACCACAGTTCAAAAGCATCAATTCTTGGGCACTCAGGTTTCTTTACAGTCCAACTCTCACATCCATACATGACTACTGAAAAAACCATAGCCTTGACTAGACGGACCCTTGTTGGCAAAGTAATGTCTCTGCTTTGTAATATGCTGTCTAGGTTGTCATAACTTTTCTTCCAAGGAGTAAGCTTCTTTTAATTTCATGGCTGCAATCACCATTTGCAGTGATTTTGGAGCCCCCCAAAATAAAGTCTGACACTATTTCCACTGTTTCCCCAAATATTTGCCATGAAGTGATGGGACCAGATGCCATGATCTTTGTTTTCTGAATGTTGAGTTTTAAGCCAACTTTTTCACTCTCCTTTTTCACTTTCATCAAGAGGCTCTTTAGTTCTTCACTTTCTTCCATAAGGGTGGTGTCATCTGCATATCTGAGGTTATTGATATTTCTCCCAGCAATCTTGATTCCAGCTTGTGTTTCATCCAGCCTAGCTTTTCTCATGATGTACTCTGCATATAAGTTAAATAATCAGGCTGACAATATACAGCCTTAATGTACTCCTTTTCTTATTTGGAACCAGTGTATTGTTCCATGTCAGTTCTAACTGTTGCTTCCTGACCTGAATACAGATTTCTCAAGAGGCAGGTCAGGTGGTCTGGTATTCCCATCTCTTTCAGAATTTTCCAGTTTATTGTGATCCACAGTCAAAAGCTTTGGCATAGTCAATAAGGCAGAAATAGATGTTTTTCTGGAATTTTTGCTTCTTTGATGATCCAGCAGATGTTGGCAATTTGATCTCTGGTTCCTATGCCTTTTCTAAAACCAGCTTGAACATCTGGAAGTTCACAATTCATGTATTGCTGAAGCCTGACTTGAAGAATTTTGAGCATTACTCTGCTAGTGTGTGAGATGAGTGCAATTGTGTGGGTGTTTGAGCATTCTTTGGCATTGCCTTTCTTTGGGATTGCAATGGAAACTGACATTTTCCAGTCCTGTGGCCACTGTTGAGTTTTCCAAATTTGCTGGCATATTGAGTGCAGCACTTTCAAAGCATCAACTTTTAGGATTTGAAATAGCTCAACTGGAATTCCATCACCTCCACTAACTTTGTTTGTAGTGATGCCCACTTGACTTCACATTCCAGGATGCCTGGCTCTAGGTGAGTGATCACACCATCGTGATTATCTGGGTCGTGAAGAACTTTTTTGTACAGTTCTGTGTATTCTTAATATCTTCTGTTTCTGTTAGGTCCATACCATTTCTATCCTTTATTGAGCCCATCTTTGCATGAAATGTTCCCTTGGTATCTCTAATTTTCTTGAAGAGATCTCTAGTCTTTCCCATTCTATTATTTTTCTCTATTTTTTGCACTGATCGCTGAAGAAGGCTTTCTTATCTCTCCTTGCTATTCTTTGGAACCTACTGTCACCCAAAAGTAAAACCTCTTATAATGACCAAAGTATTTGTAAAGGCCATAACAGAAAGGACACTTTTTAGCTCAAAGGTTGGTAAGCAATAGGAGCATGAGCCATCTCTGAAAAATAACAAAAAATTGTTCACATTAAAAGTCTTTCCCACAGTCCTGCAATATGTGCTATTGTATTTCAATAATTATTGTTACAGTAATTGTTATTGTGGGAATAAAATGATCATCTATTTAAACTCTAATCTCAGAGGATATTTCAGATGGTAAAATGGGTTAGTGTGCACATAAGTACTCAAAATGTTCTGTCCCTTAGGGTAAGTGCTGCAATATTCACTGGCATTTTCTTTTTCTCATAGTGATAACCTGGTGAGAAATTTGTTTCTTATTATCTACAATATATTGACTAATTTATTCAATTTTTTACTGCACTCAATATTTTAATTACATTTTTTGCAACACAAAGATAGCCATTTCAGAATTACTAGTCCTGTGAGAAATACTTTAATAATTAGATGCCAGCATTTACTTTTGTTGTAATTATTAGCTCAGTCATGTTGACTCTTTACAACTCCGTGGACTGTAGGTCGCCAGGCTCCTCTGTCTATGGAATTCCCCAGGCAAGAATAGGGGCGTGGCTAGACATTCTGTTCTCCACGGGATTTTCCCCACCCAATGATGGAACCTGGGTGTCCTACATTGCAGGCAGATTCTTTACCATCTGAGCCACCAGGGAAGACCAACAATATTTACATACATTTTAAAAATTGCTTTTTAGCCTTACTGTATCAAAATACTGCTTTTCAAAATTATTTAGGTAAATTCTTTTTTCTCTCACTCCATTGTGGTTATGTTATTAATTTATATACAATAGGTTCATTTGTTACTATCTGCATTCCATTTTGAATTACTCACATACTGATTGCTTTTGTTTGTTTACTTTCTTGGTATCTGATGGACATGTGAAACATCTATAATTATAAGAGTAAGAGATATATCAAGAGACATGTTAAGAAAAAAAAATTGTCCATTCTTCATTCCTCCTTCTCCTTTTGCATTTTTCTTTCCACCCTTGTCTCACTTATCCCTTACAGGTAGCTCATCTCTGGTTTCTGGTTTACTATTTCTATATTTTGTTTTAAAGAATTTGTCTTGTACAGTTTAAAGCATATATCATTTGTCTTCAATTTTTTTTTTCACTGTCGTAATGGGAAGTTTTATTTTTTTAAATTTTTTAAAATTTTATTTTATTTAACTTTACAATATTGTATTGGTTTTGCCATATATCAAAATGAATCTGCCACAGGTATACATGTGTTCCCCATCCTGAACCCTCCTCCCTCTTCCCTCCCCATACCATCCCTCTGGGTCATCCCAGTGCACCAGCCCCAAG
Source organism: Bos grunniens (assembly GCF_055505025.1). NCBI lineage: Eukaryota > Metazoa > Chordata > Mammalia > Artiodactyla > Bovidae > Bos > Bos grunniens. The sequence continues at coordinate 45,018,620 of NC_141168.1, read as the reverse complement.
CATCCAGTATCGTGCATCAAACCTGGACTGGCCACTCGTTTCATATATGATATTATACATATTTCAATGCCATTCTCCCAAATCATCCCACCCTCTCCCTCTCCCACAGAGTCCAAAAGACTGTTCTATACATTAGTGTCTCTTTTGCTGTCTCGTACACAGGGTTATTGTTACCATCTTTCTAAATTCCATATATATGCGTTATTATACTGTATTGGTGTTTTTCTTTCTGGCTTACTTCACTCTGTATAATAGGCTCCAGTTTCATCCACCTCATTAGAACTGATTCAAATGTATTCTTTTTAATGGCTGAGTAATACTCCATTGTGTATATGTACCACAGCTTTCTTATCCATTCATCTGCTGATGGACATCTAGGTTGCTTCCATGTCCTGGCTATTATAAACAGTGCTGCGATGAACATTGGGGTACACGTGTCTCTTTCCCTTCTGGTTTCCTCAGTGTGTATGCCCAGCAGTGGGACTGCTGGATCATAAGGCAGTTCTATTTCCAGTTTTTTAAGGAATCTGCACACTGTTCTCCATAGTGGCTGTACTAGTTTGCATTCCCACCGACAGTGTAAGAGGGTTCCCTTTTCTCCACACCCTCTCCAGCATTTACTGCTTGTAGACTTTTGGATCACAGCCATTCTGACTGGCGTGAAATGATACCTCATACTGGTTTTGATTTGCGTTTCTCTGATAATGAGTGATGTTGAGCATCTTTTCATGTGTTTGTTAGCCCTCTGTATGTCTTCTTTGGAGAAATGTCTATTTAGTTCTTTGGCCCATTTTTTGATTGGGTCATTTATTTTTCTGGAGTTGAGCTGTAGGAGTCGCTTGTATATTTTTGAGATTAGTTGTTTGTCTGTTGCTTCATTTGCTATTATTTTCTCCCATTCTGAAGGCCGTCTTTTCACCTTGCTTATAGTTTCCTTTGTTGTGCAGAAGCTTTTAATTTTAATTAGGTCCCATTTGTTTATTTTTGCTTTTATTTCCAATATTCTGGGAGGTGGGTCATAGAGGATCCTGCTGTGATGTATGTTGGAGAGTGTTTTGCCTATGTTCTCCTCTAGGAGTTTTATAGTTTCTGGTCTTACGTTTAGATCTTTAATCCATTTTGAGTTTATTTTTGTCTTCAATTTTTTAAAAGAATTCTTGATAGATTTAGGATATCAACCTTTTACTAGTTAGTATTTTCTCCCAGTTGGTCACTTGATTTTTTTAATGGTGTCTTGTCATGAACTTTTTAATTTTAATTTTTATCAGTTTTTTATTTCCTCTGCATTTTGATCTTAGCTAAGAAGTCTTTCCCTATACCAAAATTAAACAATTCACCTATTTTTTTTTAATTGCACTTGATTGCTTCAATTTTCACAATAGACTCACTAATCCATTTAGAGTTTCTCTTCTCTGTGGTGTGAGGTTAATTTTCTTTTCTTTTCTTTTCTTTTTTTCCCAAGTAGCTACTCAACTTTCCCAGCACCAATAAATAAAAAGCTTATATTTGCTCCTACAATTTGAGATGCCACCTTTGTCAGATACTATATTTCCATATGCATTTTTAATTCTTTTTATTTTTCATTATTGGTCACTTGTTTATTCAAATCCTATTACTTTTTTGTTTTAATTATTAAGATTTCATGGCATGTATTAATATCTGTTAGGACTAATTCTCTTTGGGATTTCCTTTTTCTGTGTTTTCCTGGTTATTCTTGAGTGAATAATTTTCTGTGGGAATTTTGGTATAAACATTATAGTGTTTTATGAGATTCCTGGTCCATTATATTATTTCTGGTCCATTACTTTATTTTTCTTTAAGGAATCCAACAACATGAACATTATTTTTTTCTTTGCTTGTCTTCATTTCCACTACTTTTTTTTTTTCCTGATACTTTTGGCTTTTCTCTGTGTGCCATTTACATTGCCACTGAATTTACCAATTAATTTAAGAAAAATGACATCTTTATGATGTTACTCATAATTGAAGAGGATGCCTTTTATATATTCAAGTTTACTTTTGTGTTTTTTAGTAGTTGTTTGTGAGAGCATGCTCAGTAGTGTCTGACTGTTTGTGACCCCATGAACTAACGCTCACCAGGCTCCTCTGTCCATGGAATTTTCCAGGCAAGACTATTGGAGCAGGTTGCCATTTCCTTCTCCAGGGGATCACCTGACTGAGTGGCCAAACACGCATCTTTTGCATCTCCTGCATTGGCAGACTGGTTCTTTAACAGCTGAGCCACCAGGGAAAATCCTTTTTAGTACTTAAAAATATTTCAAATATTTTCCTCTCATAGGATTTGCACATTTTTTGTTAAGTTTATTCTGAAGTATGTATTTTTCTTTGTAGTTATTCTAAGTGACATTTTCTCTATTATTATGTGCTCTTCTTATTGTTTATGTTTATGAAAGCTATTGATTTTTTACATGTTAATTTTATACCTTACACTACTTCACTGATTTGGAGAAGGAAATGGCAACTTACTCCAGTATTCTTGCCTGGAGAATCCCCATAAACAGAGGAGCCTGGTGGGCTACAGTCCATTGGGTCTCAAAGAGTTGGACACAACTCAACAACTGAACTCCCACCACTTCACTGATTATTTTACTGTTTGAATCAGTTCTGTCATTTTTCATTCTCTGCAGTTTTCCAAGCATTCTATTATTTTACCTGCAAATAGGGACAGTTTTACTACCTTTTAAAAAGTGAAATACAGTTGATTTATAATATGACACTAGGTTCAAGTGTACACCACAGTGATTCAACATTTTTATAGGTCATACTTCGTTTAAAGTTGTTGTAAAATATTGGCTGTATTTCCTGTGCTGTACAACGTATTCTTGTAACTAATTTATCTCATACATAGTACTTTGTACTTCTTAATCACCCACTATCTTGTCCCACCTCCTTCTCTCTCCTCTCTGGTAACCACTAGCTTGTTCTTTATGATGTGAGTCTAGTTTTTCTTTTGTTATATTCATTTATTTTTTAGATTCCACTTGTAAGTGATAACATATAGTGTTTGTCTTTCTCTGTCTGATTTATTTCATGAAATGTAATACCTTCCAAGTATATCTTTGTTGTTTTGAAAGGCAAAATTTCATTCTTTTTTATGGCAGAGTAGTATTCCATTATATATATATAATGTCAATGGATATATATATATATATATATAGTGTCAATGGATGCTTAGGTTGCTTCTATACCTTGGCTATTGTAAATTATGTTGCAATGAACATAGGGGTGTGTTGTTATTGTTCATAAATCATTGGTTCTTTTTACCTTATAGGACTTATGGATTATTTGGTTTATTCTGAAAGCTGTTTATTTTATTTGGTAGGTCTTGTTTATAATTCTGGAGCAATTTCCATGTATATCTAGTCAATCTTTTCAATGTGTAGTATTTTACTATATCTATAAAAGCTTCTTGTACCATAATTTGAAATATTGTTTCTGGTTCATTATTTTATTTTTTTCTTGAAGAAATCCAACAATATGAACATTATTTTTTCTTTGCTTGTATTTCATTTCCACTACTTTTTTTACATGATACTTTTGGCTTTTATCTTGTGCCATTGTGAAAATGAAGAGTAAGAGAAAGCTACTAAAGCTTTCTTGTCTTTCATTAATGCCCTTTAATTTTTTTTTTTTTTGTCTATTCTCTTTTAGACAGCTTGCAAGTTACTGTTTTTTAAAATTTTAAATTGATTTATTTTTAAGTTGAAGGATAATTGCTTTACAGAATTTTGCTAGTTTCTGCCAAACATCAACTTACTCTTTATTTTTCTGAGATAAACTTAATCTTTTTCTTGAATTTCATTTAAGTTCAACTACCCTTTAGGAAAAAAAAATGATTTCTGTTTTTGTCCATTAACTTTTCCTCTAATCTTTAAATTTCTGATTCAAAGTGGTTTTTCATACTTTGAACGTTTGGGTACCTGTAATTATGTTTGGAGAATTGTGCTAGGCAGCCTTCCAAGATGGCTCTCCAAATTTGCAATTCCTCCAATATATGTTTCCTTGAGTGTGGGCAAAACTGGTGAATATGATGATATGTCAACCCCATGATTACATTATGTTATATGGCAAAGGGGAGTTAGCAGGTATAATTAAACTATTTATTTAGTTGACTGTAAGCTATTTAACAGGGAATTTATCCTGAGTGTACCTGAACTATTGAAATAAGTCCTCAAAATAGACAAGAAATTCAACAGATGCTTTCCTGCTGGCCTGGAGGAAAGCAGAGTTCTGTTGTGAACTATCTAGGGAAGAGCTACAAAGCTAGAACAAGACAGTGGGCTCTAGGAACTGAGAATGAGTCCTAGAAAACTGTCAGCAAGAAAATGGCTCCCTTTTTCTGCCTCATTTCTGCCAAAGATATGAATAAGCTTAAAAGAGGACCCCAAGCTCCAGTTGAGAACAAAACCCCATCTAATATCTTGATTGCAGCCTTCAGAGATCTTGAGTGGAGAACCTGTTTATGCCTTGCCCAGTCTTCTGATTTACAGAGACCATGAGATAATAAATGGGTGCTCTTTTAAGTCTTCGCCTGACTAGCTCAGTTGACAGAGCGTGGGACTCAATCTCAGGGCCCTGGGTTCTAACCTCATGTTGGGCATGTACTTTTCAGTGCTCCAGGTGGCTCAGTGGGTAAAGAATCTGCCTGCAAGACAGTAGTTCATGGTGATTTGTCATGAAGCAATAGAAAACTAATATATATTTTAGTGTCTGGAAATGAGGTGCAAGAAATGTGTGAGTAGTTTGGGAATTAGGCAGTGAAAGAGGATAGAATTTGGGGGAACATGATAGACAAAACCTAGAATGTCTTGAACAGACTGTTAGTAGAAATCTGGACTTTGAGGACACTGCCAGTTATGGCTCAAAAGAAGTGAGGACATGTTATTGGAAACTCGGGGAGGGGAATTCTTGTAGAAGCAGAGAGGTAAGCAAAATTGTCAAACCATAGTTTTGATTATATGGAACTTTATTGGCAAAGTGATGTCTCTGCTTTTTAATACACTGTTTAGGTTTGTCATAACTTTTCTTCCAAGGAGCAAGCGTCTTTTAATTTCATGGATGCAGTCACCATCTGCAGTGATTTTGGAGCCCAAGAAAATAAAATCTGCCACTGTTTCCATTTTTTCCCCATCTATTTGCCATGAAGTGATAGGACTGGATGCCATGATCTCCATTTTCTGAATGTTGAGTTTTAATCCAGCTTTTTCTTCAGTTCAGTTCAGTCACTCAGTAGTGTCTGATTCTTTGCGACCCCATGAACCACAGCACGCCAGGTCTCCCTGGCCATCACCAACTCCCGGAGTCCACCCAAACCCATGTGCATTGAGTCGGTGATGCCATCCAACCATCTCATCCTCTGTCATCCCCTTCTTATCCTGCCCTCAGTCTTTCCCAGCATCAGGGTCTTTTCAAATGAGTTAGCTCTTCACATTAGGTGGCCAAAGTATTGGAGTTTCAGCTTCAACATCAGTCCTTCCAATGAACACCCAGGACTGATCTCCTTTAGGATTGGCTGGTTAAATCTCCTTGCAGTCCAGAGGACTCTCAAGAGTCTTCTCCAACACCACAGTTCAAAAGCATCAATTCTTTGGCGCTCAGCTTTCTTTATAGTCCAACTCTCACATCCATACATGGCCACTGGAAAAACCATAGTCTTGACTAGACAGAACTCTTAGGTAAATATTATAATTCTTTTTTGAGGTTTAGTTAGCTTAGCTAAGTGTCAAAGCTACAACTTGATATGTCATGAATTAAGATAAAATTTTGGTGGAAATTACATCAATTTTTATTGGAGTGAGGTCTTTTCTCCTTCTCTTCCTCCTTATTATTATTTTCCTCATTTGTGACTAATACATACTGAAAGTTTAATGTCCATATGGACCAGGCACTGTGCAAAGCACTTCACAGATATGATCACATTAGACATATAGAATCAATTCTATTGCACTCCACTTTTATGATTAAAAAATAGATTATTGATAGTTTCTATTAGATGCAGGATCTGTGTTTTGAGTACAGATGTCTAGATCTCTCCAAATATATTTTTGATTGTCACAAAAATCCTGTGTTTTTGAGTATTCTTCCTGCTCTCACTCTTTCTTGTCCATGTGAAAAAAAAGGGTCTTGGAGATGCAATTTATTCCAGGATGCATGGCCAGCACATGTCAAGGAAGGATGTGAACCCAGGTCATTGACTGTAAGAGCACTTTCCCTTCACCATAGTTATAAATACAACTGTTCACATTAGAAGAAGTGGATTATGTAAACTAATTTCTCAAGCTGTTTTGTATGAAAGGAGAGGCACTAATGATCCTCGACAGTACCTAATTTCTTGTCTTATGACTTACAGATACTCTGCTGAGTTCACTGTGGACATAGTTATTTATCTACTTGATGGGCCTCTTGGGTTTGTGGAAGACCATATCATATTCAACTTTGGATTAAAAAATGTTTGATTAGGCTGAGTTTAACATTTCCTCTTTCTTGGTACATTCCACTCCTAGGTTTCTCTTACTAGAGCCTTTATAAAACACTTTCCAAGCAGTTCATTGGTCTGGGTCAGACTATCTCCATGGTCTTACACCTGGGCCATGGCTCACATGTGCCTGTAATGCCAGAGTCCGGTTTTAATAAAGGATGTTTTGCCATTGTTGTGACCCCCAAAATGGCCCAAGCAAAACCAAATTGTGTTTTCAAGAGAATTGCTCTTCCCACCCACCCTGGAACAATTGGGCACAAACAATATTTCAGTTTTTCTTTCAATAAAAGCATTGTATTTTCTTTCTTAAGGAAAATCTTTCCCAAATTGTCACCGCAGAAAGGTAATCCTAGAAACATGGATGCACGGATGTTGACTTTGTAGTTGGGGCCTGAATTGGAGCCTCACTGTGAATTTTGACCTTGCTCCAAGCTTAGCTGCTGTAGCCTGGTCCCTGCGTCTGTGTTATGGTTCCATGACTGTTTCCTGGTTACGCTCTGGGTACATGGCTTCGTCCTGGCACACACTCAGCTTACTATTCAAAGATTCCAAAATGAACAACACTAATTTCTGTGGATATTCAAGTGATATTTTAATCCTAAGTAAACAATTATTAAGTTTAATAATTTAATAACAGTATGGCAATGTTATTAAGTTGCTTTTCAAGCTTTTGAAACAATTTATACTTTCTCATGTCCTTTTAAAATCGCCAACAGCTTCTATGAACACACATGAATCCAGAAATAGCTGAATTAAGTTTTAAGTTTCAATACCTTTTCCTTTAAAAACCTTGCTCTAGAACTGAAAGGTCAAAAAATGTATAACCAATTTCTTAAAAAGTCTTTCTATAATCTTAAGATTATAGAAAGTAATCTATAAGTAAGGTCCTTGAAAATAGTTGTAGAGATTGCATATCAGCAATAAAAGTTTTATGTTTAACACTGTAATACTGTTATTCAGACAAGCAGTTAAAAACCTTCCTTAAAGCATGTGATACAGAGAACTCTCCAAACTGTCTTTGTTCCTATGTGGCAAAGACAGGGATGAATAAAATTATGAAAAAGAAGGAAAATAAAGCAGAATCTGGAATTACAAACCTTGTAGATTAAAATTAAGGAATGGTTTCTGATAAACATTTTATTAAACAGCATTTATCTGGCAGCTACTAGGTGCCCATTCTTGTGTTAGTTTTCAAGGAAATGGAAACAGCATGCTTTCTGCCCTCTGTATGTTTCACTTTATCAGACCTTGTGAGGACCTACCCCCTCTGCATGCTCTGAGGTGCAGAGGTGTGAACACTGAACACATCTTACTTTTGTGAGAAAGTCACTTATCCAAATTTGTTCAGAAATTGAGGATTGTTCACAAAGAGATTTTATTGTTTAACTCAGGGACCATTGAGAATGACCCAGGGATTCATGTGGGTTCCATAATAACCTCTGATTTCCCTCTCTCAACATCCAAAAAAAAAAAAAAAAAATCCATCTGAGGCAAGGGCATGGTGCTACTGAAATGCCATCTTTAGCATAGGATTGTCTCTACTTTCAAAATCTCTTAAGTTTTAGTAGGCAATTCAATTACATTTCCTCCTTCACACAGGATAAATGAAAAGTTTTTGACCAAAGCATTTGTTTTCAGCTACTCCCATGAGAAACATTTTTAACAATGTATGCCAAACTTCAAACTCTCATCTTAAGAATATATTTCCTTAGATTAAACAAAAATACCCCCTACCCACTCCACACACATGAAAACAACCCAACACTAACTTGAAGAATTAGTTTTCTGATAGTCCTCCTGATGGAGTAGCCTGTAGAAAATGTGATGCCCAATGTTACCCAAAGGACTCAGCTCACACAGCATGAAAAGTCTTAGAACCACTGTCCCTTTTAGATTCACAGAGCAAGAAAGCTAGAGCACCAATGAAGTATATTAGGGAGAAGGAATACATTTTCACCGACTGTCACATTTTGGGCTGGAAGTGCAAAGCTGTGGCATGGCAAGGAGAGATAAGAGACATGTCATCTGAAAAGCATAGTCGATAAAAGGCGTATAAGAAATTCTTAGCTTAATTGAAAAATTCTTCCTAATATTAGATCAAATTCCAGAGGGAGAAGCCTATTGCATGAGATTTTGTGCTGCATCTTTGCTTAGAAAATTACATGCCACAGTACTAAAGTCATAGATACGCATTCCTTCCCCATGTCCTTCCCATCGGACTCTGCATGGTGCCTGGCTTCAGCCATAAAGTGTGTTAGTTGCTCAGTTGTGTTTGATTCTTTATGACCCCATGGACTTTAGCCTGCCAGGCTCCTCTGTCCATGGAATTCTCCAGGAAGGAATACTGGAGTGGGTAGCCATTCCCTTTTCCAGGGGATCTTCCTGACCCAGGGATCAAACCTGGGTCTCCCAAATTACAGACAGATTCTTTACTATCTGAGCCACTAGGGAAGCCCTGCTTCAGCCCTACGCTCCCTACTTTTGCTGGGCTCTGAGAGCTTCAACTTACTTTTCCGTGCTCCTACCTCTGCAAGTGGCTCCTTTAGTACATCATCCTCATTTGAACCCTGAGCAACTGAGTCTCTAACTTCAGAAACTAGAGGAATGCTAACTGTAGCAAATGAGATGGAGAATATCTGAGGCAAATCCAGGTTAAACATGAAATAGAGTTTCTCTTTTGACATGTTGAATTACAGGGACATTTTAATGTAGTTATTCAGCAGCAATTTGTTGATAAGATTCTAAAGGTCAGGAAAGAAATACATTAGAGAATTATCATCACAGAGAAGGTGAATGAAACAAAGTCAGTTTATGAAATTATCTAAGAAAGTGTTACAGGAAAAGCAATGCCTGAGAGGCAGAAATATTTATTTACTTATACAATTTACGTTAATTTATTTATTTATTGGCTGTGCTGGATCTGTGCAGCCCATGTGCTGCACATGGGCTCTTCATTTAAGCACAGAGGCTTAGTTGCATCGAGATGTGTGGGATCTTAGTTCCTGGATCAGAGTTCAAACCCACATCCCCTGGATTGGAAGGTGGATTCTTTACCACTGGAACACCAGGGAAGTCAAGGGCACAGTATTTAAATGACAGATAAATCAGGAATACAAATTCCTTAGAGAATCAAGAAGTATAGCTAGTATTTTAGCAAAGAATGAGTGACCTGAAGAGGCAGCTTTAGAAAAGAGGTGGAGTAGGATGTCATTACATAATCGTCTATAATGTTTATAATTCATAGGGCTATTTGTGGCCTCCGTGATTATAGGATCAGTGGAGGAGTAGCAGTGGTAAGTAGATTGATATATTGGGAGGTGTGAATTGGAGGTGGAGTCATGGAATCACTGAATGGAGACAGTGTTTTGTGGACTTCAATTTCTAATCTTTTTTTACATACACTATATAAGCTAGGATTTTCAAGACTCTACTTGCTCCTTTTGATGTTGGATTTACTCTAGTGTGTTTGACTGTGGTCAGACAACCTGGAAAAAGTTTTGTAAATGGGGAATAAATACTTATTGAAAACCTACTGGGCACCAGAGACTAAAGATAGAAGCTTTACCTGAATCATCTAATTCAAATCTCATAACATGAAAGGCTGATTGTTTTTACTCCCATTTTGTGATCAGTAAACAATTACTAAGTGGAAAAGTTAGGATAGGAACTCAAGTCTAACTCCAAAATCCCTTTACTTTCCATCACATTAAACAAAGATCTTGATGGTGAGGCTTACAAATTACTCTCACTTTGCAGATGATGGGTGGGGTATGTGGTCTAATACACAGTGGCAGAGCTAGGGTTCTGGCTTGGGACTGAACTTCTAACTCATGCCTCTTTCTTGTCTACCACATGGACTGTTTACAGAAAGCGAGATTATGTGCTAAGTATCAGGAGATATATAAACACGTTTATGACATGATCTCTCTCTCTCTCTCTCTTTTTTTTTTTTAATGTTACGGCCTAAGTCAGATAATATATTGGAACACAGAAAACAGAGGAGGATTCTAATTTAGCAAAAGTGTGCATAACTTAATAAAGGAGCTTATATGCAGCTGTTCCTGGGAAAATGGGCTCACTTTATGTAAAAGGAGGTGGCCTCTAACTAGAATTGACTGAAGATATAAAAACGAATTTATAACACAATGAAACTATTCTTTGAATCCTATCAACTCTACTGCTTGCAAGTAATATCAATAGCAAGCAAAATTCTGAGCTGTATTAAGTTCTTAGTCATGAGAAAACACAGATTTTTAGTCTCCTAACTAATGGAGGTATTAGATGGCATTTTCATAAGAACTTAATGAAGAAAATAGCAGTACCCACTGCACCCTAAACTAGGTCCCTAGGGAGTGGAGAGTATTCTCGTACATACATAATGACCTACAGTCACAAAGGTAGTCTTCAGTCTGATAAGAGGTCGGTCTCTTCTTTCCATATGGTCAAAGTCTGATTAATGTTCTTTATGATCAAATGTCATGTCAAAGCATAATTTCCAGGAGGTAAAAATGCATATCTCATAAAGAATACTCTGATGCCAAAACTTAATTCAACTAATTGGTGAGGGAAGTGCTAATTGCAAAACTGGATCATTGAGAATTTTTAGGAACTGGATGTTTATCAGCATTAAAAAAATTAGAACAAGATTGATAGATTAAAAACTCGTGAATGTCCTACCGGGGAAAGCATTAGCTACATTCTGTCCTGGGCAGCAATCGACAAATTGACCAACTCCACAGTGTCTGAGTTCCAGTTGAATAGTAAATAACAAATCTAGGCAGGAAGCCCCACTCTGATTTTCAAGTTTTGGATGCTTTTCTCAAAATCAAATTCTAAAACTACTAAACAATCTAGTTACTACTTTCGAGTATCCCTACAATGCTGAATCCAATAAAATTAAGTTATAGTAACATGGCAAGCGTGACTCTAAAATGACAGAAATAATGTGTCATATGTTTTAAATAAGTACTCACTTTTAATTTTAAAATCATTTTATATTTCCTTTAGTCTTTAGACTCATACTAATTCAAACATATATTTTAAAATTTGCTACGAGTGATATTGTTCACTTAAAGTGAAATATTTTTCCAATGGAAAATTATTCTGACTTTTATACATATAGAATTAAAGGTTATAATAGTAAAGCCATTCTTCCATTCTTGTTTCTGAAACTAAATATCTTTAACTGAAGCATATATGCTACTTACTAAGGATGTTATGATAAATTTCTGAATATTTATGTGTCTATCCTTTATGCATGGTTGAATATTTTTACGCATATGTATGTATGAAAGTGAAAGTGTTAGTCGCTCAGTCGCGTTCAACTCTTTGTGACCCCATGGACTGTAGCCCTCTGTGGGGCTCCTCTGTCTGTGGAATTCTTCAGGCAAGAACAGTGAAGTGGGTAGCCATTAACCATTCCCTTCTCCAGGGGATCTTCCCAACCCAGGGATAGAACCCATGTCTTCTGCATTGTAGGCAGATTTTTTTTTTTTAACCATCTGAGCCACCAGGGAAGCCCCGATGTATGTATAAATGAGATATAACTATAAAAAGAAAAAAATTAAAAAATTTAAAACATTTCAAGTTCAGGGTATCTCTGGTGACTTAGTGGTAAAGAATCCACCTGCCAATGCAAGGGACATAGGTTTGATCCCTGGTCCAGAAAGATCCCACATGGAGCAACTAAGCCCATATGCTGCAGCTACTGAAGCCCATGTGCCCTAGAGCCTGTGCCCTGCAACAAGAGAAGCCACCCCAATGAAAAGCCCATGCAACAGAACTACAGAGTAGCCCCGGCTCGCTGCAACTGAGAGCAGCAATGAAAACCCAGTGCAGCCTAAAATAAATACATAAATCTTGGAAAACAAAACAAAACAGACATACACACACACAAATTGTCATGTTCAAAATAAAACTTAAATAAATAAAAAACTTAAAATTATTGAAGGAATAAAAGGACTGGGTTATTTCTTGCAAGAACTATGAACTGTTCTGATCCAGGCTTATATAGCTTAAGTTTACTTAGCTACAACCTGTGAGGTAAAGAGAAAAGTAAGCAACAGCAACAAATCATTTCTTGATGTGTGCTTTAGGGTGAGCTGCTCCTGTAAAATTTATCTTGAGATTATCAAAAAGCTAAAAGAACCATTCATGCTACATCTTTTAGTGGAAGAGAAAATAAAGAATTTTAAAATTAGAAAGAAGACAGGAAAAGTTTATATATGTGTGTTGTTTACCGCTGAGCCTCAGCTGATGAAGATCCAAACATAATTGCTACGAAGTTTGCTCTCAATGCCTTTACATCTGCTAGTAGTATCCACTTTTGTTGTTCAGTCACTCAGTCGTGTCTGACTCTTTGTGACCCCATAGACTGTAGCGTGCCAGGCTTCCTTGTCTTTCACTATCTCCCAGACTGCTCAAACTTATGTCCATTGAGTTGATAATGCATGAACAGATAATTTTTGTATATTTCATGCATCCCCATGTACATAGCAGCACTATTTACAATAGCTGAGACATGGAACCAGCCCAAGTTCTCAATAACAGATGATGGATTAAAAATTATGACATATGTATATTACTCAGCCATAAAAAAGCATGAAATACTGCCATTTGCAGCATCATGGATGAGCCTATACAGTATTCAGTTCAGTTCAGTTCAGTCACTCAGTCGTGTCCAACTCTTTGTGACCCCATGAATCGCAGCATGCCAGGCCTCCTGTCCATCACCAACTCCCAGAGTTCACTCAGACTCACGTCCAGCAAGTCGGTGATGCCATCCAGCCATCTCATCCTCTGTCGTCCCCTTTTCCTCCTGCCCCCAATCCCTCCCAGCATCAGAGTCTTTTCCACTGAGTCAACTCTTCACATCAGGTGGCCAAAGTACTGGAGTTTCAGCTTTAGCATCATTCCTTCCAAAGAAATCCCAGGGCTGATCTTCTTCAGAATGGACTGGTTGGATCTCCTTGCAGTCCAAGGGACTCTCAGGAGTCTTCTCCAACACCACAGTATTATGCAAGTAAAATAAGTCAGACAGGGAAAAACAAATACTGTATATTATCACATATATGTGGAATCTAAAAAGTAATACAAATGAATATATATGCAAAACAGACTCACATACATAGAAAAAAACAACCTGTGGTTATTAAAGGAGAGAAGGAAGCAGGGAGGAACAAATTAGAGCTATGGGTTTAACAGATACAGATTACTATATATAAAATAGATAAGCAACAGATTTACTGTACAGTACAGAGTATTAGATCCATTGACAGCCTGCTTATTTAACTTCTATGCAGAGTACATCATGAGAAACGCTGGGCTGGAAGAAGCACAGGCTGGAATCAAGATTGCCGGGAGAAATATCAATAACCTCAGATATGCAGATGACACCACCCTTATGGCAGAAAGTGAAGAGGAACTAAAAAGCCTCTTGATGAAAGTAAAAGAGGAGAGTCAAAAAAGTTGGCTTAAAGCTCAACATTCAGAAAAGGAAGATCATGGCATCCGGTCCCACCACTTCATGGCAAATAGATGGGGAAACAGTGTCATACTTTATTTTTCTGGGCTCCAAAATCACTGTAGATGGTGATTGAAGCCATGAAATTAAAAGATGCTTACTCCTTGGAAGGAAAGTTATGACCAACCTAGATAGCATATTGAAAAGCAGAGACATTACTTTGCCAACAAAGGTCCATCTAGTCAAGGCTATGGATTTTCCAGTGCTCATGTATGGATGTGAGAGTTGGACTGTGAAGAAAGCTGAGTGCCAAAGAATTGATGCTTTTGAACTGTGGTGTTGGAGAAGACTCTTGAGAGTCCCTTGGACTGCAAGGAGATCCAAACAGTCCATTCTAAAGGAGATCAGTCCTGGATGTTCTTTGGAAGGAATGATGCTAAAGCTGAAACTCCAGTACTTTGGCCACCTGATGCGAGGAGTTGACTCATTTGAAAAGACCCTGATGCTGGGAGGGATTGGGGGTAGGAGGAGAAGGGGACGATAGAGGATGAGATGGCTGGATGGCATCACCGACTTGCTGGACATGAGTTTGAGTGAACTCCGGGAGTTGGTGATGAACAGGGAGGCCTGGCGTGCTGCGGTTCATGGGGTTGCAAAGAGTCAGACACGACTGAGTGACTGAACTGAACTGATGTAGTAGCCTATAAAGGAGTATAATCTGCAAAAATACTAAATCACTATGCTATCCAACTGACATTAATACAATACTGTAAATCAATGATACTTCAATTTAAAAAAAAGCAAATTTATGTACTAAAATAACTGTTGAGAACCACACTTGTAAGCTTCTGCCCACATCAATGTTTACTTGCATTGTTATTCCAAACTTACATTCAATATTTCCATATAGTTGGTGTCAACTGCCCGGATCAAGCTGAAACATACCTCCCCTGGTTGGGGAGCACATTCTTCTTGCCTGCACAGAGCAGCTAAGTCCCCAGCTGTGCCATGGGGGTCTGGGGCTGGGCAGCCAAGCACGAGTGCATGAGTGCTGCCCTTTATACAATGGTCCACACCACACTAGCTTTTCTTAGCTGAAATTTTAAGCTTATTTATTCTGCTGAGTATCTTCATTTTAGCAATTACTTTTTGATGATCACTAAACAACTTGTTTTCCACAGGATAAAATATCTGTGAGATGCTTTTTAATGTTACTACAGTGCTGTATGTTGATTTAAATGAAGCTCTACACTATACAGTGAATGGACTAGGGCTAACCTCTCTCCAGACATCTCCAAAGAATGCAAAGGAGGTAAACACCTCCACTCGTTCTGCCTTTCATGTTAACGGTATAAATATACTATCATGTATGAAATAGATCATGGGAACCTGCTATAGAGGAAACCTGCTACAAAGTACAGGGAGCTTATCTTATCTTGGTGCTCTGTGATGACTTTCAGACGGTTGGGATGAGGGGGAGGTGGGAGGGAGGTCCAAGAGAGGGGATATATGTGTACATATAGCTGATTCACTTTGTTATCCAGCAAAAACTAAAACAATGTTGTAAAGCAATTATACTCCAATATAAAATAAAATTAGATTATGCTGAAAAAATATAAAAAAACAAATAAATCATGATGATCTACAAAGTGACTGATAACTGAATACATTGTTTCTGTGTACATTGGATTCTTTAGGGTGAGAGATTCAATATAGTAGCCACTGGACATGTATGCCTATTTAAATTTGAATTAATTAAAAGTAAATAAAGCTAAAAATTCAGTTCCTCGGTCATAGTAACAACAATTGCAAGGGGTGAATAGCCACAAGTGGTCAGAATGGGCCAGGTAGACATGGAATATTTCATCATCCTTCGATGTCCTCTTGGACAGCCCTGTTCAGAGCTGGATAGGATGTAAGAAGACTCACTGGGCTAAAGAATTGTGTGACTGAGAAAAATTTTAAATATGTGTTTACTTACAGACCTATTCTATTAATAACATTTCCTTAATTAAAACTTGACTTTTCTTTCTCATTGAGTCCCTTAGAAAATCTCACAGATAGAGACACTACTTTCTGAATCTGCTCCCGGTAGTGCATTTTCAGCAAAAACCTGTTTGTCAAGTTTTGTTGAAATGTACTATGCATCTGATCTACAAACCTAAAATAAAAATTCAACAACAAAACAGGAAACACCAGTGATGGCATTATTAGGGCATTTTAGATTCTCTTTGTTCCAGAGGAGACATGACCAGTGTCAGGGTTCATCCTACCCTGGTTTGTCTTTGAGGGTCAACAGCACAACAGATGCCTTGGATATGTCATCCAGGTACAATGTCTGACATGAGCCATCACTGTGGAGATGACATCTGGGAGTCCTTAAGTAATCGCTGTGGTTGGATTAAATGCATCTTATAGATTCAAAATTTGAATTTCAGCATAAAGACAATACGTGGAGAATTATGTCAGCTGTTTAGAAAATTCCTAGTAGTTTGTAGACAGTCTTCTTTATTTGGCATAATACATTGAAATTTTATCTAAAGAAAGTTGTTCACTAGTTATTTGAATGTTCAGTTACAGTAGTAAGTGACGGAAAGCATGCTGATTTCAGCTCTTGCAGAACAGTGATTTTAGTAAATATTAGACATGATAGAATTTCTTCTCTAATGCCCCAAAGTCACTGTTTTGAAAGCAGAGTCTCATTGCAGTTTGAGCATTTGCTTAAGCATTTGCTTAAAGTTTGCAAGCTTATTTCTCATATGCATTATGTTGGAGAAACCTTCACAAGTTTTAAAAGACAACACACCAGGCCCCAAGAGGAAAAAAAAAAAAAATTATTGGTGAAGACTGAAGATGCAAGAATAAATGTGTTGGCTTCCATATCAAGGGTAGGCCATATCAAGGCCACCAAAAAATACTCCCTTATGTTTTTAGCTCTTACATTTTTGATTGTATAACTCATACAAAAAGTTCCTACTTTTGTCTGATCACTATGTCTTTAGGCTATGATGAAAGTTCCCAGAAACATGCCGACTCAGAAAAAATTTATGTTTCTTTTCAGGAGCTTTTGGGGTCCTGTAAGGGCTTCCCTGGTGGTGCTAGTGGTAAAGAACCCACCTGCCAATGCAGGAGACATAAGAGACGCAGGTTCAATTCCTGGGTCAAGAAGGTCCTCTGGAGGAGAGCAACTCACTCCAGTATTTTTGCCTGGAGAATCCCATGAACAGAGGAACCTGGTGGGCTGCAGTCCATGGGGTCGTAAAGAGTCAGCACGACTGTAACGACTTAACACACACGCAGCCTTGTCAGGGAGTCCATGGGGCCCAGGAGGACAAGCACTGAAATAAACCTAAAGACTCAACGCACTACTTTAAGGTCACACACTTTCCCCACAGTCAGTAAACTTAATATCCACATGATGGCGGCAGAGTCACAAAGTGCCTTTCCACTGTGTTGTGTTCAACATTCCCAAAGTAAGACTTCTTCCAATGAATGTCACACTGAGAAATATAGAACCAAAGCCAACTGGCAGATTGGTTACTGAATATTGAATCATAAAACATTGTAAAGAGTAAAACAAAAATCAGAACAATTAAACTTTACTTCCATGAATACTTAGCTTTATTCTTAAATTTGTTACTGTATTACTTCCATGAATACTTAGCTTTATTCTTAAATTTGTTACTGTATTTCTTTAAAGTTGAGCTATTTTTGACTGTCAACTTTAAAATTTTAGTAATTAACATAATGAATTGATACATTTTATGTTACATTGAAGATTAAATATTTTTATATATTTGGTCATGTTAGTCATTATGTGATAATAAGTAGCAGCATAAAATGTATAAACAGTTTTCTCTTTTCTCTTTTGAGAATGCCAAGTTGGCATGACAGTCCTTGACATTTTCACTTCAGGTTGCTTTGTACTTAGAATATTTAGGTTTTTGAAACTGCTTTAGTACTTAAGTTTTCTTGAATATCAGAACGAGCTCTGTTAAAATTTTTAGTGTGTTTAACTGTGGTGTGATTCCTTTTTAGTTTTCCTTTTTTCCTATCTATATTTTGAATCAGTTCACAAAGAGCTCGAGTTAATAAATTATGATGCTTTTAGAAGTTTATTTTTCAGAACACCAGTCTCTTAAAATGCTCCAGGAAGAGTAGGTTCCATAGTCTACAGAAAAGGAGAAACTTTTGCATACTGTTTCTGTCTTTTCATGATTCATTGTACATCTTCTTATATTAAAGGCTTGAGGAGTCCTAGAGAAACAAATATGCTTAACCTTATTATGAAGTGTTCCAAATTCTTTGGATAATAGAGTATCTCATAATAGCAAAATAACTATCGTAATATTCTGCAGAAATACTTTTCCTTGGAACCCTGGGCATGGACTTATAAATTTCATTCTTTTTGCCCTTTTTTTTTTTGTGATTCAGATTGTTTATATGTGTGGGTTTTTTTAAATGACATTGAAATAGACACCATGAAAACAGAATTACAATTTCTTTCTGCTAGTAATAAGTAGTGTGGATTTCAAATGTTATCTAATCCCTGTAATTCTCAATTTATTTATCTAATCAACAAACATATAAAGTAAGACTTTTGTTTCCTCTCTTTTTTAACTGAGTATAGTTGATTTACAATATTGTGTTAGTTCCAGGTGTACAGCAGTGATTCAGTTATATATAAGTATTTTTTTCAGATTTTTTCCATTACAGCTTATTAAAAGATATCGAATATAGTTCCTTATGCTATACAGTAGGTCCTTGTTGTTTATCAGTCTCAGATATTTTGTTATTCCATAATGTATATCTTAGCCTGCTTTCCAAAGACAGGGCCTTTTCAAATTTTCCTGTATCCCAGGACACTGCACTAAGGCAGGACACAGCATTTATTATACAGAAATGAAAAACTCCTAAAATAATGTATAAGAGAAAAATCAGATTCAGAATTTTTTCTATTGCTTATAAAATAAAAAGAGCCTATACCATCATGGCTTTCAACAAAATAAGTGGGTTGGTTTATCTCTTATACAATAAGCAGTATGATTATATGATCCAATTCCAATAGCTTTTCCCTCCTCTTGCTACCATGAATGCTGCACGCATGCATGCATTCAGTCATGTCCAACTCTTTGTGACCCCATGGATTATAGCACTTTAGGTTTCTCTGTTCATGAGATTTTCCAGACAAGAATACTGGAGCAGGTTGCCATTTTATTCTTCAGGGGATCTTCCTGACTTAGGGATCCAGCTCGCCTCTCTTGCATCTCCTGCATTCGCAGGTGGGTTCTTTACCAGCTGAGCCACCAGGGAACTGCTGCAGCTCCAGCCATAATGCCCACCCTTCAAACAAAAAGGAGGAAGTTACACAAGGAGGTGGGTGCCTATAGGACGAAAGCAATAATTTCCCAATTATTCTTAGCAGGCTTTGGCTAACATGTCTTTGTTCAGTCATGAGTCGTGTCCGACCCTTTGTGACCCCATGGACCCTCCAGGCTCCTCTGTCCATGAGGTTCTCCAAGCAAGAATACTGGAGTGGGTTGCCATTTCCTTCTCCAGGGGATCTTCCCAGATCAGCGATCTAGCCTGTGTCTCCTGCATTGGCAGGCAGCAGCACCCAGAAAGGCATCTGGCACAGAATAAGAGTTCAGAAATACAGTTGACCCTTGAACAACACAGGTTTCAATGGTGTGGGTAGGCTTATAGGCAGATTTTTTTTTTTTGGTAAAAATAATGTCGGCATTTTTGTTTTATAGATCTTTAAGTAGGAGGGGCACAGATTGTGTTTTATTAGAGATTCCAAATGGTAGAATCAAAAAAGCTACAGGATGAGTCCTGATTCTATCCAAACTGTTCCAGCTTCCTGACCTTGGCTGAGCCATTTATCAGTTCCTTTGCTTTCCAGGCAAAGATGGCAGTACACAGGTTTTTTACTTTGTGGGGGTTGGCGCCCTTAACCTTCACGTTGTGCAAGGGTTAACTGTATTTATTGAATGAAAAATGTCTCAGAGACCAGCCATCTCTTATATGACTATAGATTTTCCCAGGTTGAGGAATGTAGATTTCTCCCCCTTCCCCTGTGCTTAATCTAAGTCCATTGATGAGCAAAATCCTGGACTTGTTGATTAAGAAGACGGGAGCATGGGAGGTAAATAGTGTCTGCCATAGGCTGTGGCCCTTTCTGAGGGATGTAGTAAGATAGTTTTTTTCAAACAAACAGAAAAACCTACAGTGGGAAATGGCCAAGGTCCTGACTCAGGCTCTGCATTTGGGCCTTCGAAAGTCTTCATCCTCAGGGCAACATCATCAGTGTCCCTCAGTAAGTGTGCCAAACCTCCTTTCTCTCCCTAAAAATCATAAACAACTGTGACTGATACTAATACAATTTCAGACTTCCTAAGGCAACAGTGGTAAAAACTTCAGTGAGTAAATTTTTTCCAAATTTATAGCAAGAGCTGTGAATGGAAAATGTCAAACAGACCAATCTGCGTAAGAAACCATTACAGTTTCATAATAACAAATGGCAGCAGCCAGATATCTACATGGTGACTGGAAATAGTGCAGCCATTACACAAACAAAATTCCTCAAAGGTCAAGAATAGGTGTTACTCGTGTTTGTGATTTCAGAAGTTGACCAGTTACCTGGAAAAAAATAAACTTCTGATACATTTTGAATTGATTAATTAATAAATTGAAAAATTACTTAATGTCAGCTACCAATTCAGCATTAGTGACTTTTGTATGATATCCCAGACCATGTAACTTAGGAATGGGTGTCTTTATTAATTTTTCAAATAAATAGCATAAAAAGATCACTAAAGATTGCACTGTTAGAACAGCAAAAGGATGTAGTAGAAAGGGTGCAGAATTTAGCATTGGATGACTGTGTGTGCTGATACAGTTATGTTCAAACCCAAGAAAGACAGGATCTGATGAAGGGTTTCAGGATGGAATGGTATATCATCTGCAAAATACCACAATGGTAATTATATCATAGGCCATCATTAAATGATCTATAGGAGAGGAGTTCAGAAAGGAAAGGTGCCATGGCCAAGTCATTAATGACCTGAAGCTCAAATTACCTCCAGTTTTACAGAGTAATACATTTCCTTATAAGTAAGTTAATTTTATTTGGATTTTCTGTCCTGTTTCTAATTTAAATTGAAAGAATTCTAACAGTTTCAGTGTAAACCTATTAATACTGTCAATCTTATGGTACAGACTTCAACTTCCTATAATTTAATTAATATTTCTCTGATAAATTAGTGAGGCTAGATGTCTTCTCGTTTGTTAATTATTCATTTTCATTCATCTGTGGTGAATTTTTGTTTTATTTTGTGACAATTTTACTATTTGAAAATATGCCTATTTTATATATTTGTTTTGATGTGCATATGTTCATTTATAAATATATATTCTGGCTTATAGTACTTTTCTATTTTTTTTAGCTTTATTGCCATATGATTTTATTTATTGACATGTGATACAATTGTCAGATATTTAAAGTGTATAAAGTGATGATTTGGTTTAAGTATATGTTGTGAAAGGCTTCCTCTCAGTGAGTCAGTTAAGATGCATCATCTCACATATTTACCTTTTAGTTTCTCTTATAAGAGCTTTTGAGTTCTGTTCTCTTAGAAAATTTCAATTATACAATAGTATTATCAGCTATAGTCACCATGTTATACATTAGACCATAAAACCTTATTCATTTTATATATGAAAGTTCATATACTTAAAGCAAACTCTCCCAATCTTCCCTACCCGAGCCCCTGGTAATCACCACCATACTCTCTGTTTCTATAAGTTCAGCTATTTTAGACTCCACATATAAATGAGATCATACAGTATTTGTCTTCACATCTCTGACTTATTTTATTAGCATAATGCCATCCAGGTTTATCCATGTTGTCTCAAATGGTAAGATTTCCTTCTTTTTAAAAGCTGGATAATATGCCACTCTATGTATATATGTATGATATTTTATTGTCTATTCATCTGACAATAGGCACTTAGGTTATTTCTGTATCTTGGCTGTTATGAGTAATGCCACAATGAACATGAAATACAGATATCTCTAGGAGATAATAATCTTTTACCTATGGATATACACTTAGAAGTGGGATTGCTTGATCACATGATAGTTTTATTTTTAATTTTTTGAGGAACTTTCATACTGCTTTCCATAATGGCTGTACCAGTTGATGTTCTCAACAGTATATACATCATTTCCCTTTACTCTGCATACCTGCCAGTACTTGTTATTTCTTGCCTTTTTGATAATTGCCTTTCTAACAAATGTAAGGTGACAGACAAGTCATTGTAATTTTCATTTGTATTTCCTTAATGATTAGTGATGCTGAGCATCTTTTCATGTACCTATTGGCCATTTTTGTGTCTTCTTTGGAAAAATATCTATTCAGGTCTTTTGTCTATTTTTTAAAAATTTATTTATTTTTTAATTGAAGGATAATTGCTTTACAGAATTTTTTGTTTTCTGTCAAACCTCAACATGAATCAGCCATAGGTATACATATATCCCCTCCGTTTTGAACCTCTATCCCATCTATTTTTTACTTAGGTATTTGGGTTTCTTTTTGCTGTTGATTTGTATGTGTTCCTTGTATATTTTGGAAAATTACCCCTTTATTAAATATGTAGTTTGCAAACATTTTCTCCCATTCCATAGGTTGCCTTTTCATTTTGTTGATGGTTTCCTTTGCTGAACAGAAGTTTTTAGTTTGATGTATTCCCGCTTGTTTGTTTTTGTTGCCTTTGCTTTTGATATTGAACAGAAAAAGAATCATTGGCAAAAATGAATGTTAAGGAGATTACTCCTTACGTCATCTTCTAGGAGTTTACTGTTTTAGGTGTTACATTCAAGTTTTTAATTAATTTTGAGTTGAGTTTTGTGTATGGTATAAGATAGAGGTCCAGTTTCATTCTTTTGCATGTATCTATCCAGTTTTTCCAGCACCGTTTATTGAAGAAACTTTCTTTTTCCATTGTATATTCTTGGTCAGGTTGATCAATCAGGTTTATAGCACTCTGCCAGATCACCACCCTACCCCTAGTGAACCAGTGAAGTTGCTCAGTCATGTCCAACTCTTTGCCATCCCATGGACTGTAGCCTACCAGGCTCCTGCATCTATGGAATTTTCCAGGCAAGAGTACTGGAGTGGGTTGCCATTTCCTTCTCCAGGGGATCTTTCCGACCCAGGGATTGAACCCAGGTCTCCCGCATTGCAGGCAGATGCTTTACCATCTGGAGCTACCAGGGAAGCCCACCTTATCCTTGGTATCTTTGTCCAGATTTAATTTATATATATATATAAATTTGATCCCTGGGCCAGGCAGATCCCCTGGAGAAGGAAATGGCTATACACCCCAGTATTCTTGCCTGGAGAACTCCATGAACAGAGGAGCCTGGCTGGCTATAGTCCATGGGGTTGAAAAGAGTCAGACATGTCTATATCATATCTATCTACATATATATATATATATAATATATATTATTTATATTATAACATAATATGTGTTATTTATTATATAACATATATATGTGTTTATTTCTGGGCTCTCTTTTCAGTTCTTTTGATCTATGTTGCTTGCTTCTTTGTGTGTGTGCCAATAGTATGCTATTTTCATTGCTACAGCTTTGGTACAGCTTGAAATTAAAAAAATATGATGCCTCCAGCTTTGTTCTTCATTCTCAAGATTGCTTTGGCTATTCAGGGTGCTTTGTGACTCCATACAAATTTTAGGATCTTTTTTCTATTTCTGTTAAAAAATGTCTTTTGAATTTTGATCAGTATTGTATTAAATCTGTAGAACTTCTTGGGTAGTATGGACATTTTAACAATATCAGTTCTTCCAATCAATTAGCATGGAATACATTCCCGTCTCTTTTTATCTTCTTCAGGTTCTTTCATCAATATCTTATAGCTTTCAGTGTATAGACCTTCCACTTCCTTGATTGTTGTATTTTCTTTTTATGATTTTTTGTTAATATATAGAAACTCAACTTTTCTTTTAATAAGCTTAAAATGTTATTTGCTACAAGTCTGTAGCTTAGTTTTAAACTATTTATAGTATAATTTGTTGTGTTATTTTACTGTGATGGCGTCATATTTTTTCAGTTTTTTAAAATTACTTTTATGGTCTCACTTAA
Source organism: Bos grunniens (assembly GCF_055505025.1). Lineage (NCBI taxonomy): Eukaryota > Metazoa > Chordata > Mammalia > Artiodactyla > Bovidae > Bos > Bos grunniens. The sequence continues at coordinate 44,994,488 of NC_141168.1, read as the reverse complement.
GAAACCCTATCCTTAATTGAAATTACAAAGAAATTCTCCTATATTTTCTTCTAAGTATTTAAAAGATTTTTCTTTTTAAATTCAATTTTTTATAGCACATCTTGAACTTATTTTGGAGTATAGTGTCATTGATGTAATTTCATTGTTTTATTATGGAAAACCAATTGTCCCAATATGATTTAATAAATGAATTCCTCTTTTTGCATAACTTATAATGCCTTTAGTATGCCAAGGACCCATTCGTTATTTCATAAATTGATTTATATCCTATTAACATATTTGTTTGCCCCTACATCCTCTTCGTATTGTCTTAATTAATGTGGCTTATATAATTAACAAATTTAATGTAGGTTATAAATAAGACTTGCAAAGTCAAATCAACTTACTTGGTTCTTTTCCTAAGTTTTCATTTTTTTGTCAAGATTAATCCTTTTTAAATAAAAATATGCATTTAAAAAATAAATGTTAAATTCATGTTTTTCTATTTTAACCATTTAATAGTGTATGACTCAGTGACTTTTTTTTGTCACCTCCAAAATAAACCCTGTACTCATTAATCACTCACTCCCCACTTCCTTTTCTCTCAGTCCATGGCAGCAACTAATGTTTTCTGTCTGTATGGATTTGCCTGGACATTTCACATGAAATGATTCAAATGGAGTCACACAATATATGCTGTTTTGTGTTTGAGCTTTTTAATTTAGCATAAAAATTTCAAGATTTACTTATAATGTAGCATGTATCAGTAGCACGTATCAACCCTGAATATTCTTTGGAAGGATGCTGAATGCTGGATGCACATGTTGAAGCTGAAGCTTCCAATACTTTGACCACCTGATGCGAAGAGCTGACTCATTGTAAAAGACTGTGATGCTGCAAAAGATTGAAGGCAGGAGAAGAAGGGGACAACAGAGGAAGAGATCTTTGGATGGCATTCTGACTCAATGGACATGAGTCTGAGCAAACTCTGGGAGATAATGAAGGACAGGGAAGCCTGGAGTGCTGCAGTCCATGGAGTCACAAAGAGTCGACATGACTTAGTGACTGAACAATAGCATATATCAGTACTTCATTCCTTTTTATGACCAAACAAGATTTTGTTGAATAACTGTATCATATTTTATTTATGCACTTATTAGTTAATAGTCATTTGGTCATTTCCACTACTTTATTATTATGAATAATGCTCTATGAACATTTATGTAAAACCTTTCATTTGATCATATATTTTCATTCTTTTGAGTGTATTGGGAAGTACAATCAGTAGATCATTTGATCTCGCTTTGTGTTATTGTTGTGACCCTCAGCAGTGCTCTTTAAGTTAATGTCTAGCATCCTTTTATTTCATCTTGAAGTTCTTTCTTTAGCATTTCTTGTGCAGTTCTGCTAGTGATGAACTCCATTATACTTTGTTATTCTGGAAATGTCTTAATTTCTTCTTCTTTTTAAAGGGTTTTCTTCAGATATAGAAAGCTTACCTGAAGGTTTTTTTTTTTGTTTTTTAACACTGAATGTCTTTCTACTGCCTTTTGCTTTCATGGTTTCTGTTGAGATATAGCTGTTAATCTTATTGAGGATGCATTGTATATAATGAGTTACTTTGTTGGGTTATTGTCGGTTTGATGTGTCTTGGTGTGTATTTTTTTAATCTTTCTGTCTCTTTTTCTCTCTCCTCTTATTATGGGACTTCCACTGTACACATGTTGGAATGCTTGGTGGTGTCCTATGTATCTCTCAGGATTTTCTTTTTCTTTTTTTCCCTGTGTTTTCTTTTTTTCCTGTTCTTCAAAACTACATTATCTGAGTTGATCTATCTTTAAATGTTCTGATTCTTTCTTCTGTCTTCTCTTATTTGGTATTGAACTCATCTAGTGAATTTTTGGGCTTTCCAGGTAGCTGGGCTTTCCAGGTGTCCAGTGGGGAAAGAATCCACCTCCTATGAAGAAGATACAGGCAGACATGATTTCCTTTGGTCAGGAAGATCCCCCTGGAAGAGAGCATGGCAACCCACTCCAGTATCGTTGCCTGGAGAATCCCATGGACAGAGTGGCTTGGTGGGCTACAGTTCATAGGATCCCAAAGAGTTGGACATGACTGAAGCAATAGAACATGCACACGAGTGAATTTTTTGTTTCAGTTATTTTGATTCTAAATAGTATTTTGTCTCTTTTTTACAGTATTTATTTTCATAAATATGTATATATCATATACATATATGTAAAATTATGATTTGTATCTCTATATAATTTCTCTATTGGTGAGACATTAGTCTTTAGCATAGTTCTTCAGATATAGTTTCTTTTTAAGTTCTTTAAACATATTTACTGTAGATATTTTAGATTCTTTGTCTTATTAGTCCACTGTTAGGGACAGTTTTTATTAATTGCCCTTTTCCTGTGTATATTTCTTGTTTCTGTACTTGTGTCACAATATTTTGTTGAAAACTGGACATTTTAAATGTTATAACAACTCTGGAAATCAAGTCTCCCTTATCTTCCTCAGTGGTTTATTGTTGTATCTTGCTGTAGTTACTATTTTCTATTTTTTAATAAAGACTTTCTCAACTAATTTTGGATATTCTGCTATATCCTTTATTGTGTGTGTGTGACCACTGAAATTTTAGTCTCATTAATTTAGTGGTTATCTTGAATGCCTAGATCCAAACGGAACAAACAAATAAACAAAACCAAATCTTCTGCCATTCATTGCAAAGAAACTCTGTGTACATCGGGGCATGTCTTCAGCATTGAGTCAAAGAGATTACAGTTATGACTTTACTTCTTGCTTTCACGGCCTCAAGGTCAGCAGGAGTGATAGATCAGAGCATTCTCAGGTCTTTACTAAGCATTCGCACAGCCCTGAGAATGTTCATGATCTTCTAGATTTCCAGGAATACATCAGAGCTTTCCAAAGCTCTTATTTCCCAAAGCTTTTTATTTCTCAGACTTTTCTCCCAAAATTTTAGTTCATTTATTCTTTGTCTCAACTTTATTCATTGCCTTAGGCATCAGTGACTAAAACATTTGCCTGTGTTTTTGACAAATATTGATTGGGTAACAGCTTCAGGACTAGGTAGGTTCTGTGTTAGGTAAGATAAAAGCAAGCCTTTTGGGTTGGTTTTCAAGGGAGTCATCAGACAGTTCAAAACACATAATTCTTTGTGATTGGAGTCAGCTACCATCAGTGGGTGCTGATCTGGGAATGCAGGTCATTGTTTTTGAGGCTGCTAGTAAACTCAGGGGCAGAGAATAGGACTAGGGTCAATCAATTCACCATAAACCTCAGAGTTCTTACAGAGATTTAGCAATTTTTCTTTAGTAGATATCCCCCTGGTTGACATGGTGATCAAGATGAAAACACAATCTTTTAGTAACAAAATCTCAGAATCCCTTGTCTTTTTCTGTATTTTACTTATTAGAAGCAAGTCACTACATTCATCTCACAGAAAAGGAATATGATGACACCAAAGTGTTTATATTCCAGGAGGAATGTTGGGACTCCATTTTGGAGTCTGCCTCCTGTACTAAAATAGATCTTTTTCATTAAGCCCCATATTTATTTAATATTCTTTTCTATATTTACATTTTTTTCTCTGTCTTTCAGATTAGATATTTTCTACTACTAACAGTATTTTTTTATTGTGTTTCAATCAGAAATAATTGTGTTTCTGTTGTACCTTTATGCTGTTAAGTCTCTTTTTAAGTTCTTTGTTTCAGATGTTGTATTTTTTCTTTCCTAAAATAATCATTTGATTATTTTTATAGATTGCAATTTTAAATTCAAATTTTCCATTTTCCACTAATTTTCCCTATCACTTTCTCTATTTTCTTAGACACATTAAGGATAATTATTTTTAAATCTTTGCCAGCTAACTACAAAATCTGGGTAGCCTGTTAGTATCATCTGTTTTTTCCTCAGCTATAGGTTATGTGTCAGAGAAGGCAATGGCACCCTGCTCCAGTACTCTTGCCTGGAAATCCCATGGCGGAGGAGCCTGGTAGGCTGCAGTCCATGGGGTCGCTAGGAGTCGGAAACGACTGTGTGACTTCACTTTCACTTTTCCCTTTCATGAATTGGAGAAGGAAATGGCAACCCACTCCAGTGTTCTTGCCTGCAGAATCCCAGGGGTGGGGGAGCCTGGTGGGCTGCCATCTATGGGGTCGCACAGAGTTGGACACGACTGAAGCAACTTAGCAGCAGCAGCAGCAGGTTATGTTTCTGTATTTCAAAGTAAATCATTATTTTTAAAATGGCATTTATTATGCATTTGAAAAAGTTAAGGTCTACAGACAATATATTCTTCTAAAGAAGGCATACCTTTCTCTTCATTGGGCAGTTGGAGAATGGTCATTTGTTTCAACTGGGGATTATATAAGTGAAAATGGGGTTGCATTCCTGGTGACTCTCCACCACCATTGGCCTGCCAGGGCTTTCCACACAGTGTCTGTGCATTCCATGGGGCCACTACCCCATCCCATCTAATCATAACCATTGTCTTGCTTGACTGCCAAAAATCTCTTCTAACTTGTGTCTGCCTTTAAGAGTGCTCCCACTTAGAGTTTTAGGTTTTTGTCCTCAGTAGCCCAATGTTTTATATTCTAAATGAGGAGAGGGAATTATACAAAAAATAATTTAAAAGAGTGAATTTAGCAGATGGAGTGGCTGCAATGATGAATGTGGCAGTTACTCAGTGGTCATAGCCATATGGATGCTTTGCCTTTTTTTTTTTTTTTTAGTTTAGAGAGTTCTTTTATTTTGGAATTGTATGGGTCACTTTTTTTCATCACAGGACATCATTCACCAATTCAAGCAACAATCCAAAAGTCAGGTCTGAATAGTTGAGTACTGATATTATGCTTTGGGTTTAATCATTATAAAACAAGTTTCATTGAAAACAGAAAGCTTGTCAGTGGGTAGATACTTTATTCACCATTACTAGGTTTACCTTTATTTAGCTTCTTTTTTTTTATTTTTCCCTTTTTCATTTTTATCCTCTAAGGTATAATATGTATTAAGAGTAATTCACATAAATATCAGCTAGCCAAATATTCACAAACATAAAACATTTGTGTAATTATTAATAGTACTCATAAAGAAGCAGGATACCCCTAAGTCTTCCAGTCACTGTCTTCCCTTCAGTCACTGGTGTCTTGTATCCTAATTGCATAGATTAATGTGGTCTTGTCCATAAACGAAGTGACGCAATATGTGCTCTTGTGGCTGCTTTCTTTCATTTAACTTTATGTTTGTGACAGTCACCCCATACGGATACTCTTGAAACATATATTAGATGATGTCATCCCTTACTCAACACTCTTTAATGGCTTGGGAGAAAATTCAAAGTGCTGACCATGTTCTGTAGGACTCTATATGATGAGACCCTAGGTTCATACCACAAATCCCTTTTTCCTACTTTTCCCCTCACTCATTAAGCTCCAGCCCTGTTGGCCTCAAACAGGCCCCATGCCTACAAGCTCTGCATTTGCTCCTGCTCTTCCTGAAACAATGTTTCCTTGAGAGTCACTCAGGCTTCTGCTCAATATCACTTCACAGGGCCCTACCCCAGAACTTTCTGAGTTTATATTCTTGCCACTTTTCTTTCTTCTTGTATGCATGTGCTATCATATTATTAACAAGTTTATTGATGGTTTGTGTTTTGGACTTCAGTGTAACCTCCATCAGACTGGGGAGTCTCCCTTAACATCGTCTCCCCAGGCTTAGAGTGAAGCCTGGTACATAACAGGTGAACAATATATAAAAAAAAATTTTTAAGACTATTTGTTGAATGAAATGAAAAGTCCAGATTGCTAATACAAAATCACAGCTGCCTTATAAGCTTGTAAGACCCCCAATTCTATCTGAGGAAATTGGGGAAGATTTCTAAAAGGAGGTAAAAATTGGGCTATCCAAAGCTGATTCCTGATGGGCAAGGGGGGATGGAGTATTCCAGGCAAAGAAAACAAGTTTCAAAAAGATGCAAATACAGGGATGAGCCCAGGATTTTTCATATGATTCCTACAAAGCCTGTTAAAATACCTAGAACAAAGGGATGCATGTGAATTACTTGCAGACTAAAAATAAAATTTTAAATCAAGGCAAACTATTAAAAGGATAATCTCTTCTAAGTTTATCTTCTAGTAGATCCAGGGCCTTTCAAAATCTCTCTTAGCATTTTTATTTCCAGTCTTCAAGAGGGAAATTTTTTGTTGTTTTGCTTTTTAAAAAAAATAATTTGTGGGTAATTTTAACTTACGAGGATGTTGAGCCACCAGTGGGCATTTACTAAAAGTCACACAAATTAAAAAGGCCTGAAAGAATTGGGAGTTCACATAAAGTCAAACTGCCTGCATGTTTTTGGGGTTAAAACAATTCTTCTATATGTCCAGGGAATTCAGCAAAGGGGACAGAAGTCCAGCATTTGAGGACTTTATTGGTGGGGGATGATGAGGGAGGAGACTGGGGCACTCTGGCTTCATTCAGATTATGCTGAGCATCAGGAATGGGTTCTATGAAAGAGCTGCAGGTGAAGATCATCTTTATATACAGTATTTAAAGGAATTTTAAAATAATTCAAACCCTAATATTTGTTGCAGTTAAAACTTATGAACATTAACAATATCCTATGAGATTCAAGTGAAAAGTACCTGTCCTTTTCTCATGAAAACACTTACCAAGATTACTGGACCACACAACACTTGTGCTATTGCACATCCAGGTTACAGCATGTTGCAATGACTCACAATAAATTTATTTAATGGTGTTTATTCCTACAATTTGCCAAGAAAGACCAATTTTGAACTGTTTGCTTTCCAATTCTTATCAGAGACGTGGTTGAGGAGGTTGATATTTGAGAAAGATAAGGGCAGGGGCAGGCCAGCCATCTATTCTTTCTTGTGTTGTGGGGCATATTTTTATAAATTTTGAATTTCATTAGCTTAGCCTCCCTCATTCTCCTGACATAAATAGCACACTTACATCATTTTTGTGAATGTTTTATTATATTTGTAACTTGAGGGTTTTTTAGAAGTTAATAGAGAGAACAGTCACATCTCTGCATTTTTGCACAATTGCCATCAGAGACACTGGACACAGGCTGGCTCGTGTGCTGGCGTAAGGTCTTAAATGTAAATTCAACTTGGGATTTATTATAACCATGGTGGAAAGAGGTTGGTTTTAAGCTCATGAATCTTCATTTGAGTCTTTGTTCTAGTATTTGTAAGGTGTAAAATTTTAAGCAACTGTCATTTGTCTCCCTTAGCGTCAGTTTTTTTTTTTTTTTTAATCTGTAAAATGGCAGCGCTGTGATATCTAACTGACAGGGTGTTGTCAGTGTTACTGAGACCTTATATCTAGATTTTGCAAGCTTCGTTGCTTTTTATCACTACGTGACTCTTACAATACATTATTGGGGTGTCTTTGATCATTGCTCAGAGGTTTACCTGCTAAATTTTATCAAAGAAGTTTGGTAACCCATGATGTTAGCCTTTGCTTCTTGATTACTGAGAATTGAATTAAATAATCATTGTGGAAATTGTTGATAATAATCATTAACAATAACCAATTGTTATCAAATTAATTATATGGATATACATTTTTGAGTATGTTACCTCTTCTGTGTTTTCTTTTAATTTCCATCTAGTAGATATGTACTGTCTCTAATCTTTTTAAATGCAGTAAGAGAATACATTATGTATGACGAATCATTTTTATTAGGAAATTTGGGTTGTGAATGTTATATATCCGGTAAATAAAATGCATTAATAGTAACCACTAGCATCCATCCACTTGGCAATCCTGGAAATGAGAGTTCTGAGGTGAATTTGTAGGCCTATTCTGGCTTTAAATAACATGGTTATCAGATTGGATTGGTTTACAAGTAGAGACAATAGAACTGGAAGGAAATTTTTAAATTACTGAGTGCAACATAATGGTTTTACAGGAGGGAAACTGAGGCCAGTAAAGTGAGAGGATGTACAGTCAGGTAGCAGAAATATTCCCGGGATCCGTGGACTCCTGCGTCCCAGAGCCTTGCTGTTGTCCATGCTTCTGTCTACATGTGGTCTTCCCTCACTCCATTTAACACACATCCCAGCTATCTATGGCAGCAGTCAACAGCCCCAACCCTTAGTGGTGCAAAACAACAACCTTTGTTAGAATCCCAGGCTCAGTACATCAGGAATTTGCATACAGCATAGTGTCATTGGCCCACCTTATACACAATACCTGGAGCCTCAGCAGGGACGACTGAACTGCTCAGGGTGACTCAAGAGTCTGGAGCTAGAATTCCCTGGAGAATTCTTCTCTCAATCTCCTGGCATGAGGGATGGGATAACTTAAAAGCCTGGACAGGAATGCCTACTCATCTCTTCTCCTGTGGCTTTGACTTCAGGCTTGGTTGTCTTGGGAGGTTAGACCCCTTATATGATGGTCCAGGGCTCCAAGGGCAAGATTTTCAGCAAATGAGGAAGAAGCTTCCTGACCTTAAGGCTCGGAAGTCATACAATACCGTATCTACTATATTGCTGCTGCTGCTGCTACATCGCTTTAGTTGTGTCCAACTCTGTGCGACCCCATAGATGGCAGCCCATCAGGCTTCCCGTCCCTGGGATTCTCCAGGCAAGAACACTGGAGTGGGTTGCCATTTCCTTCTCCAACACATGAAAGTGAAAAGTGAAAGTGAAGTCACTCAGTCATGTCTGACTCTAGCAACCCCATGGACTGCAGCCTACCAGGCTCCTCCGTCCCTGGGACTTTCTAGGCAAAAGTACTGGAGTGGGGTGCCATTGCCTTCTCTGAAGTCATGCAATATCATATCTACTATATTCCAGAGGTCAAATAACAACACGCTCTCCTGAGTTCGAGAGAGAATGTAGACTCCACATCTTGATGGGAGAAGTATCTCATATTAAAATTGCCAGAAATATATTTACTGAGAGCATTTTATATGTCAGATAACAAGTACTTCTTGGGGAGACAGAGATGAATGAGGCACATTTTCTATCTTCAAAGGGTTCCCAATCTATAAAGAAACAAAGGCAGTTACTATCCAAGTTTATCTAATTATTATACTATAGCAATTATTATTTTGATTTTGCAAGAAGATAGCAAATTAACAAAGCAAAGTAATAGAAATAGACCAAAGACTACATGGAATTTTGATAAATGATGGCAGTGTCATGGGAGGCCATTGCTTAAAGAAGGGATTATATAATATACAGAGCTTAGAAAATGTATTTCTACATGGAATTTATGAAATAGATGTCTACCTCCCACTGTAGAAAAATTAAGTCCAGATGGATTAATGATTTAAGTGTCAAAAGCAAAGCTTTAAACTGTAAAAGCAATGTAGATGAAAATCATTCTGATCTTGGGGTTAAGAAGGATTTCTTAAAGTATACACACACACAAAACACTAATCACAAAGGAAGTGATTGATGGAGTCCACTCCACTGAAATTAAAAACATCTGCTTGTGAACAAAAGTGAAAAATGAGAAGATATTTGTAACATATATAGCTAAAATGTGATTCTTATTTATATGTCATCTATCTATCCTTTATTCACCTGTTTATTGATCATCTAACTATAAATAAATAAGAAAAAGACAAACCACCCAATAGAAAAAATAGACAGTGAACCAAAAAAAAATAGCAATTTTCTGAAAACAAAAACATGGACTGTCAATAAAAGAATGAAGAGTTTCTCCACTTATTAGTGATCATGAGCATATAAATCAAATTATTATGAGACATTTTACATGATGTGATTTGTAAGAATTAATATGTAAGGCACTATCAGTGCACATCTAAGGAACTGCTAAGACAGGTCATAAACTCATGCAAGAAAAGATAGCACGACATTTTATTAAAGGTCCTGAATTGTAGCCCCCATTGCAGTCCTTCTCCAAACCTTCATCCGTGTGCACCAAGTAAGCTATGGGTTTTCCAGGTGTCATGTATGGATGTGAGAGTTGGACCATAAAGAAGGCTGAACACCAAAGAATGACACTTTCAAACTGTGATGCTGGAGAAGAATCTTGAGAGTCCCTTGGACAGCAAGGAGATCAAATCAGTCAATCCTAAAGGAAATTAATACTTTGGCCTTGTGATGCAAAGAGCTGACTCATTGGAAAAGACCCTGATGCTGGGAAAGATTGAGAGCAAGAGGAGAAGGGGAGACAGAGGAAGAGATAGTTGAATGGCTTCACTGACTCAGTGGACATGAGTTTGAGCAAACTCAGGGAGAGGGTGAAGGACAGGGAAGCCTGGCATACTGTAGTCCCTGGGGTCACAAAGAGTTGGTCACGACTTAGCGACTGAACAACAACAACAGAACAAGGAGTAAAACATCAGAAATGACGTCAGGAAAGGAAACCTCTTTACTATAAAAGGCAATATCAAAGATAATTAGAAATAAATCATGAAAATAAGCCACCTTGTCCCCTTAAAATTAAAATATTCTTTTTGTTCCTTAAAAATAAGACAGAAGGCAACATGGTGGTAATATTTTCTGTGGCTTCAAACCTCATATCCCATTTTATCCCTGATGTCTATGATAGAGGTTGAAGTACAGATTTTAAAGATAATTGGAGAAAGAAAGAGAGACTTCACAGGTGGCTCAAGAGGTAAAGAATCTGCTTGCCAATGCAGGAGACACAGGTTTGATCCCTGGGTTTGGAAGATCCCCTGAAGGAGGAAATGGCAACACACTCCAGTATTCTTGTCTGGGAAATCCCACTGACAGAGGAGCCTCTCAGGTTATGGTCCATGGGGGTCACAAAGAATCAGACACGACTGAGCATGCATGCACATTTTACCCAGCATTTCTTGGAAAGTTGTCTCTGTTATGTAAATGGAGGTATAGCTGAGACATATATTAAAAAAAAGAAGAGCTGTGAATGGCAAGTTTTGTGAACAACATGGAAGCTGCCAAACAACTGTTTTAATTAGCCTTGAGAAAATGAGCCCAACAGAAGGAAACAAAGAATTCAAACTTTGCCTCCAGATAACCCTAGACCTTGGGGGACAAATGGTGCCTAAATTCAAGCAAGCTGCCCTTTTTTCCATCCCTCATTATTTCTTATCATGTTTGAATGATCCTGCACTGCCATTTCACTACATTTATAAACCTACTTATAACAAGTTCAGATAAAATTCTTCAGCATAACTTTTTATCTCTTTGAGCCCCATCCGTGCCTTGGACGACGCCATTCTTTGGCACACGCCAGTGCTTGGATGGCTTCCTGTCTCAGAAAGGCCAAGAAAGCGCTGCTTGTGAAGTTTCAAGTTTGACTTTCCCTTTAGAAAAGCTAATGTCAACTTTCTGGGGTGAAACCACAAGTCAACTTGCCGGTTCATCTGAGGCATAAGGAGCATGCGATGTGAGGAGGGTTCTCATGCCCTGCTCAGCACCAGCTGCATCAGCAGGCCTTCACTCATTAAACAAAGGCTTTGTTAGTTTGTATCTTTCAAGAAATTTATCAATTTCTTCTAAACTGGTGGTATATAAGCAACTGCAATAAAGTTGCTTATAACCTTACCTAATATCCTGATAATATCTGTACAACTTGTATGATGTCACCTCTTCCATCTTGATATTGGTAATATGTGTCTTCCTGAGTTTTTTCCTGATCATTCTAGAGAAAGGCTGATCAGTTTAAGTTTTTCAACAAATCAGCTCTTGGCTTAATAAATTTTCTCTACTGTTTTTCAATTTTTCATGTTATGTGTATGTACTCTTATCTTTATTTTTTAATCTTTTTTTTTTCAGAGTTTTATTTTATTTTATTTTATTTTTCTTTAATAGAAAATTATTTAATTAGTATACATGTGTTCCCCATCCTGAACCCTCCTCCCTCCTCCCTCCCCACACCATCCCTCTGGGTCGTCCCAGTGCACCAGCCCCAAGCATCCAGCATCGTGCATTGAACCTGGACTGGCATCTCGTTTCATACATGACGTTTCACATGTTTCAATGCCATTCTCCCAAATCTTCCCACCCCCTCCCTCTTCCACAGAGTCCATAAGACTGTTCTATACAACAGTGTCTCTTTTGCTGTCTCGTATACAGGGTTATCGTTACCATCTTTCTAAATTCCATATATATGCGTAAGACCAGAAACTTTTTTAATCTTTATTTTCCTTCCTTCATGTGTTATTTGCTTTATTTATTTTTTTAGTTTCTTAAGGTAAAAGCTGAGGTAATTGATTTATAATATTTATTTTTTATAATACTGGCTTTTAGTGTTATAAATTCTAATTATTGCAATAATGACATTTCACAACTTTCAATATTTTGTTTTCATTTTCATTCAGACTATGATGTTTTATAATTTTTCTTTTGATTCTTTCTTTGATCTGAAGGTTAATAATGAATCTGTTATTTAATATCTAGATACATGGGGAATTTCCAAATATCTTTTGGATATTGATTTCTAATTTCACTTTATTTCATTCAGAAAGCATACATTATATGTCTTTAATGCTTTTAAATTTGCTGACATTTACTGTGTGGTTCAGAACATAGTTTATATGGTAAAAGTTCCATGTGCCCTCAAAAAGAATGTGTGTCCTGATATTGCTGGTGCAATGTCTTATAAATATAAGTCAGTGATATATTAGGGGAATAGCAGTGAATGGAGCAGTCAGCATCCATTTTCTCATGTACCTTCTGTTCTGGTTGAGGGAATCAGATTATAAACATAGCAGATAACCACAATGCTCCACAATGATCACCAGCTCTTTCTACTTTCTTCCCCCAATTTATTTTTATCTGTAGTCATTATCAGCATCTTATGTATTTTTTCCAGCCACATTCATTCACATAGATAGTTAGAGGTGTATTTAACTACCCTTCAATTTTGCCAAATGAGTACATGAAGCAAGAAAAGTGGGCAAGTTGAGGGTGTAGCCAAATTCTTGATTTCCATGATTGACCAGAGAACTATGCAGGAAAAAGAGAGGTTAGACACTAAAGGAGTGAGGAACATGAGTTGTAGAATTCATGGGTAATGGGGAAGATTACTGAAATTGGAGAACTGGAGGAAATAAGCTGGAATTTTTGAAGTGGTGATCAGAGAATGGTTTGCTTGAAGCTGAGATGAGAGAGGAGTTGCAACTACTGGGAATAGTAAGATGTGGCTAAGAAAATGTGGCTCTTCAAAAGTTTCACAGAGAGTACAGGAAGGAGCTATGAAACAAACTCATCTCATCTTCTTTCCCCTTTATCATGCATATGCCTCACTACCCACATTTTCTTCATAGCTTCAGCCATTATTCCTCACTTCATACTGTTTTAGTTTGCAGGCTCTGCAAACAAAATGCCACAGACTAGGTGGCTTAACCAACTGAAATTAATTTTCTCATAGTTCTAGAGGCTCAAACAACAGATATTTATTTTCCCTGAGTCCTGGAGGCTGGAAATCCAAGATCAAGGTGTGGGCAGGGCTGGTTTCTCTGAGATCTCTCTCCTTGGTGAGCAAAGGGTCATCTTCTCCCTGTCTGCTCACTTGGCCTCTCCTCTGTATACACATCCCTGGTACTTCTGTGTGTGTCCAAATGTCTTCTTATAAGAAAACCAGTCAGATCAGTTTAGGGTTCATGCTAAGGTCCTAATATCGCCTATTTAAAGGTCCCAATCTCCAGATTTTAAAGATCACAATCTCCAGAATGTGACTCCAAATAGAGTCACATTCTGAGGTTCTGGGGTTAGGGTTTCAACATCTAAATTTGTGGGGAAACAACTCAGCTTCTAACATGTCATGATCACCACATTCAGCAAAGTATAGAAAAAGCATTTATTCTGTACATTGTGGCTAACAATGCCTTCTTCATGAAGTTTGATGAGAATTAGAACAAGGTGATAACATAGAGTCTGACGTTTAATTCTTCATTTTTGTTTGGTTAAACTCTGCTAATAGTTATAGAGCATGTTCACATGCTGGCCTGAGCCAGGCTTGGGAGACACAAAGAAGAAAAGATCTATTCCTGTTCCAGAAAGGCCACAACCATGATAAAGTAGGAAATCCTGCTATTTGTGACAACTTGGATGAACCTGGAGGGCATCACATGAAGTGAAATGTCAGACAGACAAATATTGTATGATGAAAAAGTCATACTCTGGGAGACAGAGCAGAGTGGTTGGTTGCCAGGGGCTGAGGAGTAGGCAAAAAGTGATGTTGGTTAAAAGGTACAAAATTTCAGGTATACGATGAGTAAGTTCTGAGGATAGAATGTACAGTTAGCATGGTGGTGATAGCTAACAATTCTGTATCATATACTTTTGATGTTCTCACCACAAAAAAGTGGCAGTGTGATAGGCTGGAGGTGTTATCTAATGCTATGATGGTAACCATTTTATAAGATGTAAATGGATTAAATCCTTAAACTTGCTCAATGGTATATGTCAATGATATCTCAATTAAGCTGGAAAAATAATGTTTTTGGAAAAAGAAATCTCACAGTCATAGTCTAATTGGAGATGGGGTATTGAATGTAGGGACAAAACCAGAGATAATTTCAATATTACAGTGAGCAAGTAGTCCATTAATACTATTTGGTCACACCTGGTACGGTGTGTAAGGTACAGTGACACTACATGGCAAAAGATGGACTTCTCCCAGAATCAAAGTCTCTTCAGGAAAGAATTCCACACTTGTTCCTTCACTCCCAGAAGACAGGGCCCATTTGGGATGTGTGTTACTCTGAAAAGTTCCTTCTTCCCATGAAAATTCACATACATAGATGTGCCCAAACCTGACATTGCAAGGATGACATTGCAGTGTCATCCATTATCTAGTTTTAGTTCAATGAAACCAAAGAGAACAAAGAGGTTATTTGCTTCCTCTGAGCATAAATTATGAAACTATGTTTTTTTCTATACAGAATTGACTCTCGAACAATATGGATTTGAACTGCTGGGGTCCGCTTATACACAGATTTTTTTTTCAGCAAATATATTGGAAAAACTTTTGGAGATTTATAACAATTCCAAAGAAATCTCACAAACCATGTAGCCCAGAAATATCTAAAAAATTAAAGATAAAGCATGTCATGAATGCATAACATAGATGTAGATACTAGTCTATTCTTACACAGGCATAAAATGAGTGATGTTTAATATGAAATTAAATATGTGTTAGTTTTCTTATTTTTTCTAACTTTATTTCAAAGAATTGCAATCCCTTACTGGCTTCCTTCACTCCACAAAGCTCTCATCAGCATCTCATTGTGAACACCTCCCCCTCCCGCACCAACCTCTTTATACTCTCATTCTCACTTTAGCAGCTTGACTCCCCCAGGTGAGACTTGACCAGGTACTCCAAGCTGGCCACCTTCTTTGGAAGATGTCAGACTGAGCAGTCTGACTGTTGAACTCTGTCCTTTCTCTCCACCACACAATCTATCCAGTGTGCATTTTCCCTGCTGGGTAGGGGCATAGCAAATGCTAACCAACCATTGCCCCAGATGAGCTCTACCCAAGGAGGGAGATGCTTTTTATAGGGACCTCTGACTTCAGGAAAACTATCTGGAAGCCCTTCTAATTTGGCTTTGTTGGAGGTGAGTGATGAACACATGTATTGTCCTCCTTAGAGGGGTTGATTGCTGCCCTCCTGTGACATGGTGATTTGCCATAAGAAGCATGCATTTAGTCTTCATCCCTGTTTCTGCTACAAAGCTTCTAAAACACTTGGAATTTCCAAAATGGTGAGAACATAAAGGTGTCTGAAAGTGAAAATCATGTCCAGCTCTTTGCGACCCCATGAACTATACAAGTCCATGGAATTCTCTAGGCCAGAATACTGGAGTAAGTAGCCTTTCCTTTCTCCAGGGGATCTTCCCAACCCAGGGATTGAACCCAGGTCTTCCACATTGTAGGAGAATTTTTTACCAGCTGAGTCAGAAGGGAAGCCCAACGCTAACTATGCCCAATGTGGGGCTCGAACCCACGACCCTGGGATTAAGAGTCCCATGCTCTACCAACTGAACTAGCTGGGCAAATGTGTCTATTGTTGTGTTAATTAGGTGGCTTTTGGACTCCACCTGGGGATGGGAGCTGGTTGCCAGAGGGACAAACCAGGTGATTAGAGGGTTGAATATTTTAGTCCAGTCCCCTGACTTCCTAGGGAGTGGAGAGTGCTGGTGATGAGTCAATCGCCAATGACCAATGATTTAATCAATCATCTCTAAGTAATGAAGCCACCATAAAACCTCAAAATAATGGAATACAGAGAACTTCCAGGTTGGTGAACACATGAAAATTTGGGAAGAGTGACATCCTGGAGGGGGCAGAGAGACTCTGTCCTTTCTCCTCACCTTGCCCTATGTTTCTCTCCCATCTGCCTGTGTATGAGTTGTAATAAATTGGTCATCTAGTATGAGATGCTTCTCGGATCTCTGTGAGCCAGTCTAGCAAATTAATGAAACCTAATGAAGGGTCCTGGGAAACTTCCATCTAAACAAGTTTGTCAGAATCACAGGTGACAACCTGAACTCGAGACTGGAAACGGAAGGAAGTGAGGGGCAGTCTAGTCAGACTGAGCCCTTAACCTGTGGAATCTGATGCTGCCTCCAGGTCCAGTGTCAGGCTGAATTCATTGACTTATAGGACTTCCAGCTGGTTTCACAGAATTTCTTGGTGTGGAGAAAACCCCACATGTCAGAATTGGTGTCAGAATCATTACCAGCCCAGGAGGCTAGCACCTCCCTGTCACTCAGGGAGTGGGGCAGTAATGAGGGAGAGAACCGTGGAGCAGGGCTGAGTGAGGCAGGAGGAGGAGTGTCTGTCCCCCTACTCATCCTGTCTTTTTTAGATTGTTGGGTAAACCTTTTGTTTTCATCTCAGGCATCTTCATTCATCCCAAGCCTCCCACAGACAAAGGTGGTTCCTGACACAGCAGCCCAGAATCTAGCCTGGAAACACCTGCTGGACCGTTCTTGTGTGGAATCTGAGTCCTTCCCTGAGAATGGCATTGGCACAGTGTGTTTCTAAAAAAACACTTTGTGTGAAGGGCAGTTGATTCAGTGTGGAGCTTGTGCTAGCAACTGAGCCCCTCTCCATACAAGGTGGTCACTATATGCTCTGCTTCCACATCCATCAAACACTCCTCACTGATGTCAAGGTATAACCCCATGGCTCTTAATCTCCGTGTGGCTGCTTCCATTCCACAGGATGCTGTGAATCTTAACAAAGGTGTCAGTTCAGTTCAGTTCAGTCACTCAGTCGTGTCCGACTATTTGCAACCTGATAGACTGCAGCATGCCAGGCCTCCCTGTCCATCACCAACTCCCAGAGTTTACTCAAACCATTCAATCATCTCATCCTCTGTCTCCCCTTTTCCTTTGGTCTTCAATCTTTCCCAGCATCAGGGTCTTTTCAAATGAGTCAGTTCTTCGTATCAGGTAGCCATAGTATTGTAGTTTCAACTTCAGCATCAGTCCTTCCAATGAACATTCAGGACTGATTTTATTTAGGATGAACTGGTTGGATCTCCTTGCAGTCCAAGGGACTCTCAAGAGTCTTCTCTAACACCACAGTTCAAAAGCATCAATTCTTCAGTGTTCAGTTTTCTTCACAGTCCAACTCTCACATCCATACATGACTACTGAAAAAACCATAGCCTTGACTACATGGGCTACATGGGCTATTACTACAAAGTAATATCTCTGCTTTTTAATATGCTGTCTAGGTCGGTCACAACTTTCCTTCCAAGGAGTAAGTGTCATTTCATATCATGGCTGCGGTCACCATCTGCAGTGATTTTGGAGCCCACCAAAATAGTCTCTCAGTTTTTCCACTGTTTCCCCATCTATTTCCCATGAAGTGATGGGACTGGATGCCATGATCTTCGTTTTCTTAATGTTGAGTTTTAAGCCAACTTTTCTACTCTCGTCTTTCACTTTCATCAAGAGGCTGTTTAGTTCTTCTTCACTTTCGGCCATAGGGGTGGTGCATATCTGAGGTTATTGATATTTATCTCAGCAATCTTGATTCTAGCTTGTGCTTCATCTAGTTCAGCATTTCTCATGATGTACTCTGCATATAACTTAAATAAGCAGGGTGACAATATACAGCTTTGACGTACTCCTTTCCTGATTTGGAACCAGTCTGCTGTTCCATGTCCAGTTCTAACTGTTGCTTCTTGACCTGCAGACAGATTTCTCAGGAGGCAAGTCAGGTGTTCTGGTATTCCCATCTCTTTCAGAATTTTCCACAGTTTATTGTGATTCACACAGTCAGAGGCTTTGGCATAGTCAATAAAGCAGAAGTAGATGTTTTTCTAGGACTCTTGCTGTTTCAATGATCCAACAGATGTTGACAATTTGATCTCTGATTCCTCTGCCTTTTCTAAATCCAGCTTGAACATCTGGAATTTCATGGTTCACATATGGTTTAAGCTGGGCTTAGAGAATTTTGAGCATTACTTTGCTAGCATTTGAGATGAGTGCAATTGTGCAGCAGTTTGAACGTTCTTTTGCATTGCCTTTTTTGGGATTGAAATGAAAACTGACCTTTTCCAGTCCTGTGGCCATTGATGAGTTTTCCAAATTTGCTGGCATATTGAGTGCAGCACTTTCACAGCATCATCTTTTAGGATTTGAAATAACTCAACTGGAATTCTATCACTTCCACTAGCTTTGTTCGTAGTGATGCTTCCTAAGGCCCACTTGACTTTGCATCCAGGATGTCTGACTCTAGGTGAGTGATCACACCATCCTGATTATCTGGGTCATAAAGATCTTTTTTGTATATTTCTTCAATGTGTTCTTTCCACCTCTTCTTAGTATCTTCTCCTTCTGTTAGGTCCAAGACAAAGTTGTAGTCTTTATTTTTACTTCAACTTTCACCTCAATATGTCTTTTCTGAGGCAGAATGTGAAAATATGTCCACACCACTCACTAAACTGGTGCTGCTCACAATCCTGCAGCACCTCTGAAGACGATCTGTTCAGTCCAGTTCAGTCGCTCAGTCATGTCCAACTCTTTGCAACCCCATGAATCCCAACATGCCAGGCCTCCCTGTCCATCACCAACTCCCGGAGTTCACTTAAACTCATGTCCTTTGAGTCGGTGATGCCATCCAGCCATCTCATCCTCTGTCATCCCTTTTTCCTCCTGCCCCCAATCCCTTCCAGCATCAGGGTATTTTCCAATGAGCCAACTCTTCCCATGAGGTGGCCAAAGTACCAAAGTATTGGAGTTTCAGCTTCAGCATCAGTCCTTCCAATGAACACCCAGGACTGATCTCCTTTAGGATGGACTGGTTGGATCTCCTTGCAGTCCAAGAGACTCTCAAGAGTCTTCTCCAGCACCACGGTTCAAAAGCTTCAATTCTTCGGTGCTCAGCTTTCTTCACAGCCCAGCTCTCACATCCATACATGACCACTGGAAAAACCATAGCCTTGACTAGACGGACCTTTGTTGCAAAGTAATATCTCTGCTTTTCAATATGTAATCTAGGTTGGTCATAACTTTCCTTCCAAGGAGTAAGCGTCTTTTAATTTCATGGATGCAGTCATCATCTGCAGTGATTTTGGAGCCCAAAAAAACAAAGTCTGACACTGTTTCCACTGTTTCCCCATCTATTTCCCATGAAGTGATGGGCCAGATGCCATGATCTTCATTTTCTGAATGTTGAGCTTTAAGCCAACTTTTTTCACTCTCCTCTTTCACTTTAATCAAGAGGCTTTTTAATTCCTCTTCACTTTCTTCCATAAGAGTGGTGCCAACTGCATATCTAAGGTTATTGATATTTTCCCTGGCCTGCTTGATTCCAGCTTCTGCTTCTTCCAGTCCAGCGTTTCTCACGATGTACTCTGCATATAAGTTAAATAAGCAGGGTGACAGTATACAGCCTTGACATACTCCTTTTCCTATTTGGAACCAGTCTGTTGTTCCATGTCCAGTTCTAACTGTTGCTTCCTGACCTGCATATAGGTTTCTTAAGAGGCAGGTGAGGTGGTCTGGTATTCCCATCTCTTTCAGAATTTTCCACAGTTTGTTGTGATCCACACAGTCAAAGGCTTTGGCATAGTCAATAAAGCAGAAATAGATGTTTTTCTGGAACTCTCTTGCTTTTTTGATGATCCAGCAGATGTTGGCAATTTGATCTCTGGTTCCTCTGCATTTTCTAAAACCAGCTTGAACAGCTGGAAGTTCACAGTTCACGTATTGCTAAAGCCTGGCTTGGAGAATTTTGAGCATTACTTTACTAGTGTGTGAGATGAGTGCAATTGTGTGGTAGTTTGAGCATTCTTTGGCATTGCTTTTCTTTGGGATTGGAATGAAAACTGACCTTTTCCAGTCCTGTGGCCACTGCTGAGTTTTCCAAATTTTCTGACATATTGAGTGCAGCACTTTCACAGCGTCCTCTTTCAGGATATGAAAGAGCTCAAAACTGGAATTCCATCACCTCCACTAGCTTTGTTCGTAGTGATGCTTTCTAAGGCCCACTATAAGACACACTGTGATTATGGTTTCAGTGTGTCTGCCCTCTGGTGCCCTCTAACAACAGCTATCATCTTACTTGGGTTTCTTTTACCTTGGACATGGGGTATCTCTTCATGGCTGTTCCAGCAAAGCACAGCCACCACTCCTTACCTTGGATGAGGGGTATCTCCTCACCACCACCCCTCCTGACCTTGAACCTGGAGTAGCTCCTCTTGGCCCTCCTGTGCCCACGCAGCTGCTGCTCCTTGAATGTGGGGTTGCTCCTCTCCCCAAATTGCCATAATCACAGACATCACATCCAGGATGTCTGGCTCTAGGTTAGTGATCACACCATCATGATTATCTGGGTTGTGAGGATCTTTTTTGTACAGTTCTTCTGTGTATTCTTGCCACCTCTTCTTAATATCTTCTGCTTCTGTTAGGTCCATACCATTTCTGTCCTTTATCAAGCCCATCTTTGCATGAAATGTTCCCTTAGTATCTCTAATTTTCTTGAAGAGGTCTCTAGTCTTTCACATTCTATTGTTTTCCTCTATTTCTTTGCATTGATCGCTGAAGAAGGCCTTCTTATCTCTCCTTGCTAGTCTTTGGAAATCTGCATTCAGGTGCTTATATCTTTCCTTTTCTCCTTTGCTTTTCACTTCTCTTCTTTTCACAGCTTTTGTAAGGCCTCCTCAGACAGCCATTTTGCTTTTTTGCATTTCTTTTCCATGGGGATGATCTTGATCCCTGTCTCCTGTACAATGTCATGAACCTCCATCCATAGTTCATCAGGCACTCTATCTATCAGATCTAGTCCCTTAAATCTATTTCTCACTTCCACTGTATAACTGTAAGGGATTTGATTTAGGTTATACCTGAGTGTGCTGGTTGTGATGGACTGCGCAGCCCAGAAGAGCTACCCTTCACCCAAGGTCAGGGGTGGCGGCCGAGAGGAGCTACCACATGCCTGAGATCAGGGGAGAGGAGCAACCCCACATTCAAGGAGCAGCAGCTGCGTGGGCACAGGAGGGCCGAGAGGAGCTACTCCAGGTTCAAGGTCAGGAGGGGTGGTGGTGAGGAGATACCCCTCGTCCAAGGTAAGGAGTGGTGGCTGCACTTTGCTGGAACAGCCATGAAGAGATTCCCCACGTCCAAGGTAAAAGAAACCCAAGTAAGATGGTAGCTGTTGTTAGAGGGCACCAGAGGGCAGACACAGTGAAACCATAATCACAGAAAACTAGCCAATCTAATCACACCAACCACAGCCTTGTCTAACTCATTGAAACTAAGCCATGCCCTGTGGGGCCATTCAAGATGGGAGGGTCATGGTGGAGAGGTCTGACAGAATGTGGTCTACTGGAGAAGGGAATGGCAAAGTACTTCAATATTCTTGCCTTGAGAACCCCATGAACAGTATGAAAAGGCAAAATGATGGGATACTGAAAGGGGAACTCCCTGGATCGGTAGATGCCCAATATGCTACTGGAGATCAGTGGAAAAATGACTCCAGAACGAATGAAAGGAAGGAAGCAAAGCAAAAACACCCAGTTGTGGATGTGACTGGTGATAGAAGCAAGGTCTGATGCTGTAAAGATCAATACTGCATAGGAACCTGGAACGTCAGGTCCATGAATCAAGGCAAATTGGAAGTGGTCAAACAGGAGATGGCAAGAGTGAACGTCAACATTCTAGGGATCAGCGAACTAAAATGGGCTGGAATGGGGGAATTTAAATCAGATGACCATTATATCTACTACTGCGGGCAGGAATCCCTTAGAAGAAATGGAGTAGCCATCATGGTCAACAAAAGAGTCCAAAATGCAGTACTTGGATGCAATCTCAAAAACGACAGAATGATCTCTGTTCATTTCCAAGGCAAACCATTCAACATCATGATAATCCAAGCCTATGCCCCAACCAGTAATGCTGAAGAAGCTGAAGTGGAACAGTTCTATGAAGACCTACAAGATCTTTTAGAACTAACACCCCTAAAAGAGGTCCTTTTCATTATAGAGGACTGGAATGCAAAAGTAGGAAGTCAAGAAACACCTGGAGTAACAGGCAAATTTGGCCTTGGAGTACAGAATGAAGCAGGGTAAAGGCTAATAAAGTTTTGCCAAGAGAACACACTGGTCATAACAAACACCCTTTTTCAACAACACAAGAGTAGACTCTACACATGGACATCACCAGATGGTCAACACTGAAATCAGATTGATTATATTCTTTGCAGCCAAAGATGGAGAAGCTCTATACAGTCAGCAAAAACAAGACTGGGAGCTGACTGTGGCTCATATCATGAACTCTTTATTGCCAAATTCAGACTTAAATTGAATTGAAGACGATCAAGGCAATAGCAGTTTTGAACAGATTTTTTGTTTCGTCATATTTCTCCTGATTCTAACTACGTAGACATTATTACTTGGCCCCACATCTACTAAATCCAGGGCAAGTAAATCTTAAATTATGAGGTGCCAAGTATAAAGTTCCCTTCATTGTGTCCATGACTCCTACAAACTTTCTTGATGAATTATCATGTACCCTCATGCTAAGAGTTGACTCATTGTAAAAGACTCTGATGCTGGGAGGGAATGGGAGCAGGAGGAAAAGGGGATGACAGAGGATGAGACGGCTGGATGGCATCACCGACTCGATGGACATAAGTTTGAGTGAATTCCGGGAGAGGGTGATGGACAGGGAGGCCATGGTGTGCTGCGATTCATGCAGTCGCAAAGAGAAGAACACGACTGAGCGACTGAACTGAACTGAAAGATGCACAGTTCAGTACATTTTCGTTGATGTAAGGGCTATGAATAGACATCTGCTACATAGAAGTTGTTGCAAACTGAAACTAATAGTCTACTGGGGTTAATTAACAACTTAATGAAGCTTGATAATAAGTTGACTGGCATTCAACACATTTCAGCCAATATACAGAATTTCTACTGTGCAAATTCACATGGACAGAGTCAAATTTCCTATATTTTTTAGAATAGATGCTCTATAATCAAGGCATCTTCTCTGTGTCTTGTTACTTTCAGTTAATCTTTATTTTTAACACTGAATATACAAAATGCGTGCAATTTAACTTTCCCATAATTAACTTTGTGGAGAGATGTTTGGTTAATCTTCCAGTCTGTGGTGATGCACAATTATAACAATGGAAATTTGTACAATGATTGTTTTCTAAAAATATTTTAAGACATAGATGCATTTTAGTTTAAACATGAATTATCTCTGGGCATTAAGGAAAATTTACACAGAATTCCCTTACCCATTACATTTGCAAGTTTTCTTCATTAATATTTTTTCATATGATGCCTGAAAAAATGTTGATGACACAACTTGCATAAGTTCTTATGATAACTTATTAAATTATACTTTAATACTCTAATCTTAATATTATTCTTAATTTTATATAAGCTTTATAATATAAATATACATGAAATATATAAATAATTTAAAGGGCCAGAGAAGTGAAAACACACAGAAAACCATACAACTCTAAGATGAGAAATGGCATTGAAAATTGAAACTGGCTTCACCACTGGGGCTAAAATGACTTGACTTGGAAACATTCATGACTAGTGGGGCCAGGGAGGGCCAGCATGGTGCTGCCTGCAGGGTCTGCATGCCACTCAGTGTGACTTATGGCAGTCTGAATAACAGGTATGCACCAGCAGAAGCACATGGAATTTGACCAGCACAGTAGTAACCAGTAGAGAGTGGGTATTGTCTGCAGGAGGGAGGAAGTCAGCCAGGAAGTCACTGCCAAGGTCTGATCTTGAGGTCAGAAACCAGCTGTGGCTGGAGGAGGTCCTTTTTGAACCAGCAGGTTCTCAAGATCCACTTCACTGCCCTTCTCCTGCCTGTGGGACCCACTGGCACCACTTTGCTGGCCCAGACATGTCAGGGATGAGTCAGAAAGAGGGTTAATTACTGGAGGTGAAAAGTAAAAACCTAAGAGTGAGTTCATCCATTAATACAAGGAGGGTTAATCATTTTTTAAAATAATAGATTCTGTTGAGAGAAGGACAAAGGGAATCCAACACACACAGAGCTCAGACTATCTGCCGAGGGCATTTGGGTACATTTTGTGGTAACTGTTGAGGATAGAGCTCTTTCACATTTACTTGACTGATTACCCCTTGGGTTTGGGGTCATCTTGTTCATTTAGCAGAGAAAAAGACAGACCGGAAAGGGTAAGATGAATTGCCTCAAGTCACACAGCTACAAGATGAGAGTGGAAGGAGAGCCTAGTATGTGAGAGATGGCAGTCCTTGGGATGAGGAATAATACACAAAGACTGCTATGACAGGAAAAAGTAGTTGTTCCATTACTCATGAGTTCAGGGAAAATACAAATATTTGTGTGCTTTCCACCTTGGGCATTTGCTAACTGCCAAGAATTCATCAAAGCTTTGAGGTTGCACAGGACATTGTGGTCATTTGTTTTAATTTCTTAGATACATGGATTTAACATCTTACATACACATTGATCGTGGGATGACTTCTCACATTCTAGCAGTTCTGAAAATGTCCATATAAACATAATAGGGTTTTAGCATTATTTTTTTTTTCATTTTATAAAAATTATATATGACTTTCCGTGAAATGTGGAGCATCCTGGTGAGATATCACTTTGTGATACAATTCAGTTAGCTTCTGAGGAGCTTGGTTTGGGTCGTTTGCTCTTTTAGCACAGACTCCTGGCTCTGCATGTTCTCTTTGTTGGGGAGTCTGTTGTGGCCTGCTCCCCTAGCTTGGCAGGGTTGCATGTTGCTTACCAAACTCTCCTGAGATGAACACGGAGTGCTGGTCACCCCACAGAACCATCAGACCATACAGTAGCACATACATGCCCATTGTAGAGCTCAAAGAATGCTTATTTGAAAATCTTGACTCCTGGAATCTTGATTTCTTCCTTCTGCCTCTGTGGCAAACCATGAGGGCTATCCCTTTGGAGAGGGAGAAGGTGGGCACTGTTGAGAATTTCTTGATCTCTGAGAAGGCACTGTCATTTGCCACCCCTCAGCTGCTCCCCCGCACACTTGTCTCTTCTGGAAAAGTTAGAACAGGGGCCCCTGAGTTCTTGCAAGTGTACCTGGTGTGTGTGTGTGTGTGTGTTCTGGGGATCTGGGAAGGGCTGTCCTCTAAAATGGGCTCCCTTTGCATGTTGCTGGATGGGCATCCCATAAGGAAATCTGTGATTTCTGTGCTAAGTCACTTCAGTTGTGTCTGATTCTTTGTGGCCCTGTGGACTGTAGTCTCCCAGGCTCCTTTGTCTGTGAGATTCTACAGGCAAGAATAAGGGAATGGGTTGTCATTTCTTACTGCAGGGGACCTTCCCAACCAAGGGATCAAACCCGCATCTCTTCTGTCCCCTGCATTGGCAGGTGGTTTCTTCACCACTAGCGCCACCTGGGAAGTCAGTATTTTTATTTTTAAATTATAAGTGAAGACCCAAAGAGTCAAAGAGCTTGCCACAAAGGAATCCTCCTAGTCAAGGAATCAATAAACTGGGTGTTTCAGAAAACAAAACCTATTCAAGTGTGTTAGGAGCAGGAATTTCAAGGAAAAAAAAAGAGTCCTCATCCCCAAGGGAGCTGTGAGGCAAGTATCTGGACCCTACTCCCCACCCCCAGCCCAGAAATTGCACCAGAGTACATCTCAACTAGTCTTTTCCTTCCTGAAAGTTTGTCAATAAGTCGGACATGACTGAAGTGACTTAGCAGCAGCAGCAGCAGCAGCAGGCCATTTCCAAAGGAAGACTTGAATCCCATTTAGGAGTTTTAAAAAGCACATTCTCCCCTTCAATGGCATTGATATAGCTTTCTGGAAATCCTGTCAGGTTACTGGTTAGTTGTTTAATTGCTCTGTCTTAGATTTCTCTTTTAAACAACTACCAACCTTTGATTTTGCTCCTAAGGACAAGGCCACTGTGGCCAAGCTAGGTTGTCTTTATTCTGTGTCTCTGACCAGGAAGGTGGGGCACCTCTTTCATGGATGAAGGAGAGAAAAAACTCAAGAGGAGTCAGGAGAGCTGGGGCCTCCTCTAACTGACCTCTGGCATGCCCCCATGAAGCAATTACAAAGACTGCCCCAGGGCCAAGGGAAAGCATGGAAAGAATTCCACACACACATTTAAAACTACCTTGGTTGGGCCTCTGGCCATGAGTCACTACATTCCTCCCACATGAAGTTACATTCACCCTTGTGAGTCTTCCATGAAATCCCAATATTTCCTGTGTCAGATGAGGTTTCTTGGGTGAAGTTTATCTGTTCCTCTCTTCACTAATTACAATTGTGGAGTAGGTTCTTCTGCTGAAAAGTGGAGAACTGGAGGCCACAGGTGCCCTGGTCCATGTGGGCCCAGACCCATTGAATAGGGCCCAGGTATGTTCCCCCAGCAATTCTTTATGGCTCCTGGTGTAACCGAGAAGAACCCAACTTACTCCATATTGGATTTATTCCTTTAGCTCTAACTCTTGTGCTCTGTTGCCTGTGCTTAGTCATCTTGGCTCTGAACATTTTATAAAAGAATGTTGCCCATATCCTGAGATATATAGGAAAGCCCATTCTCAAGGCTCTGGCCTTTAAAGGTATAACCTTTTCCCATCTGTATAGAGATAAAAGGCTGCAGAACAGAGAAGTTTGTCTTGTTGGAGGTTTGCAGGAACATATTGACCTGACCTAGGCAGACAAGCTGGAAGAATGAAGGATTCCAGCACCATGAATTTTACAACCAGCCACACTCCCTCTCCTTTTAATTTAAAAGAAGCCTGAATTCTAATTCAGGGAAGATGTTTCTTTGGGACACTAGTCCTCCATCTTCTCGGTCTCCTGGCTTTCCAAAATAGAGTTGCTATTCCTTGTACAACTTGTTTCTCAATTTATGGGACTGACTGTTTTGCCACAAACAATATGAACTTGGATTCAGTAACACTGGCTCCAGCCTTTGGGCTATAGAGTAATCCTTTTGTCATAAGGAATGAGCAGTTTCTGGAGCTGGGTAGTTTTCTCAGCCTGATTCATGCTGTAAAACAAATGATCACAAATTAATGGCTTTGACACCATCAGTTGATAATCTCACAGTTTTCCTGTTTGCTCTCAGCTCCTGGAGGCCACTTGAAGATCCTTGCCCAGGTGGCCTCAACAGGCAATACACAGGATGGGAGTTGACTTTCTTCCAGACCAGCCTGAACCCATCTCAGGGATGGCCCTCTCTTCTCCCACTTTTAAAGGGCTCATGGGATTAGGTCAGGCCCACTTGAAGAACTGACCGATCCTAAGGTCAGCAGATGTGAGACCTTATTCACATCTGCTAATCCACTCACAGCTGTCTCTTGAATAGTGTTTGATTAGATAGCTGGAGGAAGGTGTGTATCCACCTGGATCCTAGAGTTTCAGGAGCTTTTAGAATCCTGCCCCTTGCCACATGACCCCTGGTAGCCGGGGGGTCCAAGAGCTGCATTTTGCTGATCCCCGTTTAGTCCAAGTTGGTAGTGTTTTCATCGAACAATTCCCTTAAAACCCCTGTGCCTTTCCTATGAAATTGGGGTGCATTAGCTAAGCAAATGTCAGACCTACAAATCTTTCTTTTTTTTTCTCTCTCTCTCTCCTATGTACTTTTTGCACAACCCAGCCTCAGGGTAGCCAGATTAATACATTTGTGGCTAAAGGCTCCCAGTTATGTTCCAAGAACTATATCTCTTAAATTTTCTTACACAGTTTTAATTCTTAACATCTTCATTGCAAATAACATTTTATTTATTTTTATTTATTTACTTATTTTATTTTATTGTTCATTTCACTTCATTTGTTTTTCCAAATTAAACTTATACCAAGTTTATTTGACTATTTGGGACATCTGTTGGAGATTTTTTATTTTTTGGTTCTTTTAAATTTTATTAATTATATATATATATGCTGATACTTTTCTGTTGAAGCTTATCTATAGAATAGCTATAGCTATAGATATCAATATCCTATTGAATCTGAGACTTTTTAATTTTTACTAATATAGTTATTAACTCATATGCATGTGCTCAGTTGCTCAGTCATGTCTGACTCTGCAACTCCATGGACTGTAGCTCGCTAGGCTCCTCTGTCCATGGGATTTTCCTGGCGAGAATACTGGAGTGGGTTGCCATTTCCTCCTCTAGGTGATGGTCCCGAACCAGGGATCGAACCTGCATCTCCTATATTGGCAGGCAGATTCTTTATCACTGAGCCACCTGGGAAGCCCCCTGCTTATTAATCTATTATTACCTATTTCACAACATTTTGCTTTTTTATTGTTGGTTAAGTTTATTTTCTTTAATGTCTTTTTTGGTGAATTTTGATCTTTCTGTTTTTACTTAGATATAGGAAAATTAGATTGAGGAGGTTACTTGATTCAACTTGTGTAGAATTATAGAAATAGCTGATCATGTATGAACAACCAGTTTTTGAAATAGAATTGCTGCTTCTGGCATGGGAAGAGAAGGTTTGATTTTCAAGATGATGAGTTGGAACACAAACTCAAGCATATTGTCTTGAGATTTCTTGGGTAATATGTCCTCTGACTTTAAAAACCCAATATCCTCTATTAAGTTATCTCTGGTCTCAAAAGCACACCATGTGACACCCAAAACTCATGCATCCTAAGGGAGATAGGTAGGAGGAGTTAGGAGAGAGTCAACTCTAAATACAACACCTGGCCCATGCAGTTCTGTCATATCTCAACTCCTGTTTCCTTCCACCTGATGGACAGACTTGAAATAGTCTATGCCTTTCTCATACCTGTGCATTTTGTGTGATCTACATTACTCTTTCAGCTTACTTTGAATGATCAAGTCTCTATTTTTCTAGGAGCCATTGTCCTTTAATACACTCTACAGAATAATAGTTGGGGCTTTCCAGGTGTCAGAGTGATGAAGAATCTGCCTGCTAATGCAGAAGATGCAAGAGATGAGGATTTGATCCCTGGGTCAGAAAGATCCCCTGGAGTAGGAAATAACACTTTCCAGTATTCTTGCCTGGAAAATTCCATGGACAGAGGAGCCAGGAGGGCTACACTCCATGGGGTTGCAAAGAGTTGGACATGACTGAGTGACTAAGCACAGCCTCACAAAATAATAGTTACTATTAATAGTTATTTAGTACAAAGATCAGGGCTTCCCAGGTGGTGCTAGTGGTAAAGAGCCTGCCTGCCAGTGCAGGAGACATAAGAGACACTGTTTCAGTCCCTGGGTTGGGAAGATCCCCTGAGGAGGGCATGGCAACCCACTCCAGTATTCTTGCCTGGAGAATTCCATGGAAAGAGGAGCATGGTGGGTTACAGTCCATAGGGTTGCAAAGAGTCGAACACTACTGAGGCAACTTAGCACATAGTAGTACAAAGATCAGCCTCCCATATGTTCTTGTTTGGTCTACCAGTTTGTGTGTGCTGACTCATTATTAAGAAAGAATAGCCTCCTGGTGGGGACCCCAAGACAAATTTCCCTATATTGAATGGCCATTAATGTGGGTCTCTTGCTTACCTTGTAAGACAAACCCAGCTATGCGTTTCAAGGATACCACTCTTTTGTCATAAGACTCATTTCATGTGGGCTACCCTGAACACATGTAACTATTCCACAGAGACATTGGGGAATATAAAAGGGAGTATATTTAAGAGTCAGCCCTCATGGAGTTTACTATTGCAAGGTGAATGCCAAGAGGGATCCCACTGGAAGGAGAGAGAATACAGAACAAGGGGATGTTCTGTGAATGACATTGTATTTCATCTGGGCTTTGGAAGATGGATAGAATGTGGTGATCATGGACACTGGGGACTGAACACTTCAAGCAGAAGGAATAGTGTGGCTTAACCTTTAGCATCTTTCCAAGTTTCTTTCATCTAGTTATCTCAATTATCTTCATAAATCCTTTGAGATGTAAATATTATTATTAAATTATAAAATAATATCCTTATATTATTATCTTCAGTTACATTATTTTATCGTACCATCTTCTAAAGATCTTGCATTGGATTCAATATTGTCTATTAGCTTATAATTCAGAAACTACTTAATTTTTCAAACATTAAAAGAGTATTCAATGCCTATGAAATCATCCCATTTTAGACATAAGTCAACCTGGACTATATTCATATAATTAAAAACAATTAGCTTGGGCTCTCTTTACTCTAATTGGTCAGTTGCTGGGTATTGTGTAAACCCAGCAGGGAACTTTTATTTTGACTCTTTATATTAATGTAAAAAATTATGCTTAAGAATACAAGGAAGAATGATTCCAGGGTGTTTTGCCATGTGTTGCAATGGTCTTTGTTTCCTTCCAGTATACTTATCTCTGAACCCATCATTTTATTGGCTCCATGGTCATAAATGTTTTCAGGAAGTGCTTTCTGAAACAATAAATACCTCTTTGCTCCATTATCAAAAAGTTCCCTGCTTTTCATGCAGCATTTTGTTTTGGCTACATTCGGGGTAAAAAAGAGGGGGCTTTGTTGATCAGGCTTACATACTAAAACCTGAAATTTGGGAATCTGAAAAGTGAGAATAATTTGATATTTTTCTTTTTATGAATATTTAGAAATGTTTATATCCAGTTTTCACTTAGGTGTAATTTTCCCTAAGGATAAAAATAATCATAACATTAAGAAAGAGTAACAGCATCTTGGTCCTTATAGTCTATGATGTGCCTTCAGTGCGTCAGTCCATGTGCTTTATTCTCACCATGACATGGACACTCTCAGCCTCATTTTCCAGTGGAAGAAACAGAATCTTGGAAAGAACAGGTGACTTTTACCAGGTGTTGGGGCCATTAACTCAAGTCTTTCCCACTGTCCCCCAACTGAAAAACCATTTTTCATCTTCAAAAGAAAACAAACAAAATCAACAAAAATTCTCTTTTCTACCTCTGGATTCAGATGACAGTTACATTTTGCCCAAGAATATTGAGCAATATCAAATGACTTTTTTTTTTTTTTTTTTTTTGGCCCTGAACACTGGAGATGAACCACAAGTTATTATAACAAAACTGGTCATTGCTCTTGCCAAAGTATTTCATCAGCTTCTGGCGTCTTTTTATATCTTGATATGCTTATCCAACATGACTGATGGCTTGGTTCTTAATAAGTAGGCTAGTTAAGCAGAGCAGTTAATGACAGGAGAAATTTTTTTTGGCTCCAGGGCTCGGCATGCACAGACAGGACCCTGCATGAATTCCCCCAGCATGTGACGATAAGATGCTTCTAGTCTGCCAGCATCAAGCAGCTTCATTAATTAAAAACACATTGCATGTTATCACAAAAGATTGATTTTTCTAGGAAGAATTACCCTTTGGCATTTATGATGAGCATGAAGAAAAACAGATAATAAGGCTGCAGACATAACTTTCTTTAATTTAGGATAGCAAATATTTAAGATTAGGATTAAGACTTCAGGAAAGAGCCTTTAGTTATCATTCTGCAAAGAAACTATTTGGACAGTGTTTTTCCTTTGTTTAGGCTGGTTCTGAAGGGTAAACATTTACTCAGCCATATAGAGCATCTGTGATTTAACATGATAAGGTCCTAAAGTATAAAACACAGAGTTGAGTACAGTACTTGATCCTTTTATGCTTAAAACAGAACAATGCAAAATAAACAATAAATGAATTAATAAAAAATTTACAAAGCTGCCAAACACTGAAAAAAATCTAGCAGAATCAAGATATTTCTTTGAAGGACATTATTGATATTTTCAGCGAGAAGAGCAGCATTCTGAGTTTGAGTTTTAAAGCAGTGTGGTATTAAAAGGGCCCACCCCATAGCACTGATGTAGAACTCAGAAATTGGAGTCCAAATCCATAAGAGTTGGCTGACATGAATGTCCAACTCTATGTAAACATTTCCAATATTCTGTCTGGCAGTTTTGTAGCTCCTGCTTCAATTTCACCTCAGACCTCATCAGGTTACAAAACTTGCATTAAAACTAGAAGAATTCCAACTGACAAAAAGTCTTCCTTAAAAAATTAAAATGATACTTTTTGCTTCCTGGTGAGAACCATTTAGACTTGAAGACTTCTACCATCTCTAACCCAAGTGTTCTCTCCTCACACTAAGTCTACTTCTCATGGTTTAAAGATATTTTCCAGACCTCTTTAACATCTGGGGTCTCTTCTTCACATGTGGTGGTTTGCCAGGGACTCAAAATCAGGCATAATCCAACAGCAAAGACAATGAAACATCACGTTCTTAGGTCTCTATTACTTACATATATTAAAACTATCTCAGTAGAGTTTAGATGTTTATCCATAGCTTTCATGGTATTTCTAAGTCTGAGATGATGGTATGCCCTTCTGCAGCATTCCTCCATGAATTGCTTTTTAAATAATTCTCCTACTGCATGGGTCTAGTTGAGCTGGAAGACCAAGGGCAGGCATGCTGCTTTTACCCTATTAAACACTGCCTCATTCTTTTCAACCCTTTCTTTCAGCCACCTAAAATATTTAAAAATCTGACTTTATCATCCATTACCTATGTACCTTTGCTATAAGGTCTATGTTGACCTGCCTTTTGTGTTCTGCTGTAGATACTGGGGGCAAATGTTCAAGCAGCTGCCCTAACTCCATAGTTACTGAGTTGTAATAATATAAGGAAAAGCAATTGCAGAATTTTCTACTTAAAAAGTTATGACACTGATATGGAGTATTTGCATTAGATACATCAAACACTAGAATCTTTAAATTTTTCCTCCTCTGTATATTTTGATACCATACAAACAGTCTGGGCATGATCTAATATCAAACTGCAAGAAAAACATTTATTATTCTTATGTTTTGACTTGCTCTGTAGATTCTTTGGATTTTTTTCTTTTTTTCCCTCTTTTTTTCATCCTGTCTGTTGTAGTTGTTGATTTTATTGGCACTATGAAATCTAATTAAGCTTTTGAGCTTTTTTTTCCCCTCAGTCACATTTTTTATTACTGTTATAAACCTCTACCTCTACCTTGGACTCTTACTGTTCTGTGGAGTTTTCCTTTTTTTCTCTTTTTTTAATTTTAATTTTTTAAACCTATTTCTGTTTTTTCTACATTTATTCCTTTGTTTTCCTTTCCTACTGTTCTTTTCCCCTTGCAGTTAACCTTTAATATAAATCTTCTTCATCCACCTCTCTTTAACTCTGACTATCTATTCTTTCTTTCTTTCCTTTCCTCTCAACATATTTGTAAGTTTTACTTTCATTGCTTTATTCCCCAGTTGGCACCTTGCTTTAGTTTTTTCAGTTTGTGCTTTAGTTAATTTTGTTCTGGTAAATATAATTTTTGGTTTACTTTGTTCACCAGGTTGATCTAGTGTACTTTATTTTTGTTGGACTGTTTTGACTTGGCTCATGGGTGTATATGTGCATATTCCATTATTTTAATTATTATTTGCTTGATTTTGTAACTGCCATTTGTCTGGGGCTCATCTTTGGTTCCTCGTTTTTAGATACTTCTTTTAATCTCACTTAGTGTCATAACAAACCACATGTGGAATCTTTGTTCTTGACAAGAGATCAAGCCTTGAGCCTTTGGAATGGGAGCACTGGCTCCAAGACCCTAGACTACCAGAGAAATAACCCTAGGAAGTATCAAACAGTGAGAACTCACACAAAGGAAACCACTTAAATACAAGATATGGCATTACCCAACCACAAGTTTCACCCTGTGTAGGACACCTCATCTAAACAACAAACAAAACAAAAATACAAACCCAGTCATCAGCAGACAGGATTACCACCTCATTCAATCTTGCTCATCAGAGGAAAAACAAACAAAGAAACAAAACAAAAACTCAGCACAAATCTCACCCTATACTAAGCTTACACAAACCACTGGACCAATCTTCAGATCAGATCAGATCAGTCGCTCAGTCATGTCCGACTCTTTGCGACCCCATGAATCACAGCATGCCAGGCCTCCCTGTCCATCACCAACTCCCAGAGTTCACTCAGACTCACGTCCATTGAGTCAGTGATGCCATCCAGCCATTTCAACCTCTGTCGTCCCCTTTTCCTCTTGCCCCCAAATCCCTCCCAGCATCAGAGTCTTTTCCAATGAGTCAACTCTTCGCATGAGGTGGCCAAAGTACTGGAGTTTCAGCTTTAGCATCATTCCTTCCAAAGAAATCCCAGGGCTGATCTCCTTCAGAATGGACCGGTTGGATCTCCTTGCAGTCCAAGGGACTCTCAAGAGTCTTTTCCAACACCACAGTTCAAAAGCATAAATTCCTCGGCGCTCAGCCTTCTTCACAGTCCAACTCTCACATCCATACATGACCACAGGAAAAACCATAGCCTTGACTAGACGAAACTTTGTTGGCAAAGTAATGTCTTTGCTTTTGAATATGCTATCTAGGTTGGTCATAACTTTCCTTCCAAGGAGGAAGCGTCTTTTAATTTTATGGCTGCATTTACCATCTGTAGTGATTTTGGAGCCCAGAAAAATAAAGTCTGACACTCTTTCCCCATTTATTTCCCATGAAGTGATGGGACCGGATGCCATTATCTTCATTTTCTGAATGTTGAGCTTTAAGCCAACTTTTTCACTCTCCACTTTCACTTTCATCAAGAGGCTTTTGAGTTCCTCTTCACTTTCTGCCATAAGGGTGGTGTCATCTGCATATCTGAGGTTATTGATATTTCTCCCGGCAATCTTGATTCCAGCTTGTGTTTCTTCCAGTCCAGCGTTTCTCATGATGTACTCTGCATATAAGTTAAATAAACAGGGTGACAATATACAGCCTTGATGAACTCCTTTTCCTATTTGGAACCAGTCTGTTGTTCCATGTCCAGTTCTAACTATTGCTTCCTGACCAATCTTAGGAGAGCAGAAATCAAGAGGAAGAATTCAACCTTGAAGCCTGGGAAAAGGAGACCTTAAACACAATAAGTTTTTAAAAAAATGATGAAAAGCCAGAGAAATACTACATAAATGAAGGAACAAACCAGAAACACAGAAGTTCAAATAAATAAAGAGGACAAACTACCTGAAAAAGAATTCAGAATAATGATAGTAAACATGATCAAAAACCTTGAAAACAAAATGGAGAAAAAGCAAGAATCAATTAACAAAGATGTAAAATTAACGAATAAACATACAAAGACAAACAACACAATTATTGAAATTAAAAATACTCTAGAAGGAATCAATAGCAGAATATCTGAAGCAGAAGAACAAATCAGTGAGCTGGAAGATAAAATGGTGGAAATAACTTCTGAAGAGCAGAATAAAGTAAAAAGAATGAGAAGAACTGAAGATAGTCTCAGAGACCTCTGGGACAACATTAAATGCACCAACACTTGAATTATAGGGGTCCCAGAAGAAAAAGAGAAAAAGAAAGGTTAAGAGAAAATTTTTGAAGAGATTATAGTTGAAAATTTCCCCAATATGGGAAAGGAAATAGTCAATCAAGTCCAAGAAGATCAAAGAGTCCCACACAGGTTAAGCCCAAGGAGAAACATGCCAAGACACATACTAATCAAACTAACAAAGGCTAAACACAAAGAAAGAATATTAAAAGCAGCAAGGGAGATGCAACAAGTAACATGCAAGGGAAACCCCATACGCTTAACAGCTGATCTTTCAGAAGAAAATCTGTAGGCCAGAAGGGAAAGGCAAGATATATTTAAAGTACTGAAAGGGAAGAATCTACAACCAAGATTACTGTACCCAGCAAGGATCTCATTCAAAATTAATGGAGAAATAAAAAACTTTTCCAACAAGCACAAGTTAAGAGAATTCAGTACCACCAACCCAGCTTTACAACAAATATTAAAGGGACTTATATAGTCAAGAAATACAGGAGAAGAAAAAAGATCTACAAAATCAACCCCAAACAATTAAGAAAATGGCAATAGGAACATATATACCAATAATTACTTTAAACTGTAAATGAATTAAATGCGCCAACCAAAAGACACAGACTGGCTGAATGGATACAAAAACAAGACCCATATATATGCTGTCTACAAGAAACCTACTTCAGAAGTAAAGATACATATAGACCGGAAGTGAGAGGATGGAAAAATATATTCCATGCAAATGGGAAGCAAAGGAAGCTGGAGTAGCAATCCTCATATCAGACAAAATAGACCTTAAAATAAAGAAGATTATCAGAGTTAAGGAAGAACACTGCATAATGATCAAGGGATCAATCCAAGAGGAAGACATAACAATTGTAAATATCTATGCACCCAACATAGGAGTCCCTCAATACATAAGTGAAAGTGAAGTCGCTCAGTCGTGTCCGACTCTTTGCGGCCCCATGGACTGTAGCCCACCAGGCTTCTCCATCCATGGAATTTTCCAGGCATGAGTACTGGAGTGGGTTGCCATTTCCTTCTCCAGAGGATCTTCCCGACCCAGGGATTGAACCCAGGTCTCCTGCATTGCAGACAGACGCTTTACCATCTGAGCCACCAGGGAATCTCCCGAGGCTAATCTCCCAATACATAAGACAAAAACTATGCTATGCTATGCTAAGCCACTTCAGTCGTGTCCGACTCTGTGCGAACCCATATATGGCAGCCCACCAGGCTCCCCTGTCCCTGGGATTCTCCAGGCAAGAACATTGGAGTGGGTTGCCATTTCCTTCTCCAATGCATGAAAGTGAAAAGTGAAAGTGAAGTCATTCGGTCATGTCCAACTCTTAGCGACCCCATGGACTGCAGCCTACCAGGCTCCTCTGTCCGTGGGATTTTCCAGGCAAGAGTACTGGAGTGGGGTGCCATAACACTAATAGACGTAAAAGGAGAAATTGACAGTAACACAATAATAGTAGGAGATTTTAACACCCCACTCACACCAATGGACAGATCATCAAAACAGAAAATTAATAAGGAAACACAAGTCTTAAATGATACATTAGATGAGGTGGATCTCATTGATGTCTTCAGGATATTTCACCAAAATGCAGAAGAATACACTTTCTCAAGTGCACATGGAATATTCTCTAGGAGAGACCACGTCTTGGGTCATGAATCAAACCTCAGTAAATTTAAGAAAATTGAAATTGTATCAGGCATCTTCTCTGACCACAATGCTATGAGACTTGATATCAATTGCAAGGAAAAAAACTGTAAGAAACACAAACACATGGAGATTAAACAACACATTTCTAAATAACCAACAGGTTACTGAAGAAATAAAACAAAATTTCTAGAAACAAATGATAATAAAATCATGACAACTCTAAACCTATGGGATGCAGCCAAAGCAGTTCTAAGAGGGAAGTTTACAGCAATACAATCCTACCTCAAGAAACAAGAAAAAGATCAAATAGACAACCTAACTTTACACCTAAAATAACTGGAAAAAAAAAGAACAAAATACCCCAAAATTAGTGGAAGGAAATAAAGATCTGAGAAGAAATAAATTAAAAATGAAAGAATAATAAAGATTAATAAAACTAAAAACTGGCTCTTTGAGAAGATAAAGCTGACAAACCTTTAGCCAGACTCATCGAGAAAATAAGAGAGAAGAATCAAATCAATAAAATTAGAAATGAAAAAGGAGAGGTTACAACAGACAGTACAGAAATACAAAGGATTATAAGAGACGATTACAAACAACTATATGGCAATAAAATGGGTAACCTGGAAGAAATGGACAGATTTTTAGAAAAGTTCAACCTTCCAAGCCTGAACCAGGAAGAAATGGAAATTATGAACAACACAATTACAAGCACTGAAATGGAAGCTGTGATCAAAAATCTCCCAAAAAACAAAAGCCCAGGACCAGATGGCTTCATAGGAGAATTCTATCAAACATTTAGAGAAGAGCTAATGCCTATCCTTCTAAAACTCTTTAAAAAAATTGCAGAGGAAGGAACACTTCCAAACATATTCTACCAGGCCACCATCACCCTAATATCGAAGCCAGACAAAGACAACACAAAGAAAGAAAACTACAGGCCAATATCACTGATGAGTATAGATGCAAAAATCCTCAATGAAATTTTAGCAAACAGAATTCAGCAACACATCAAAAAGCTCAAAGACCATGATCAAGTTGGGTTTATTCCAGGAATGCAAGGGTTCTTCAATATATGAAAATCAATCAATGTGATACATCATATTAACAACTGAAAGATAAAAATGATATGATAATCTCAATAGATGCAGAAAAAACCTTTGACAAAATTCAGCACCCACTTACAACTAAAACTCTTCAAAAATGGGCATAGAAGGAACCTACCTCAACATAGCAAAGGCCATATATGATAAGCCTACAGCCAACATTATTCTCAATGGTGAAAACCTGAAAGCATTCCCCCTAACATTAGGAACAAGACAAGGGTGTCCACTTTCACCACTTATTCAACACAGCAGAACAACACAGTTCTGAAAGTCCTAGCTACAGGAATCTGAGAAGAAAGAGAAATAAAAGGAATCCAGATCAGAAAGGAAGAAGTAAGACTCTCACTATTTGCAGATGACATGATACTGTAAATGAAAAACCCTAAAGAGAGTATTAGAAAATTACTGGAGCTAAACAGTGAATTTAACAAATTTGCTGGATAAAAAATCAATACACAGAAATATAATATATAATAAAAATGAATAATAAGAAAAAGAAATTAAGGATTCAATCCCATTCACCATTGTAACAAAAAAAAATTAAGTATCTAGGAATAAATTTACCTAAGGAGACAAAAACTATACACAGAAAATTATAAGACACTGATGAAAAAAATCAAAGATGACATAAACAGATGAAGAGATATCCCATGTTCTGGAGTAGGAGGAATCTATATTGTGAAAATTACTATATTACCAAATGCAATCTACAGATTCAACGTCAATACAGTCAGTTTAGTCACTCAGTCATGTCTGACTCTATGCAACCCCATGGACTGCAGCATGCCAGGCTTCCCTCTCCATCACCAACTCCCAGAGCTTACTAAAACTCATATTCATTATTGGTGATGCCATCCAACTATCCCATCCTCTGTCATCCCCTTCATCTCCCACCTTCAATCTTTACCAGCATGAAGGTCTTTTCTAGTGAGTCAGTTCTTCCCATCAGGTGGGCAAAGTGCTGGAGTTTCAGCTTCAACATCAGTCCTTTCAATGAATATTCAGGACTGATCTCCTTTAGGATGGACTGGTTGGATCACTTTGATGTCCAAGAGACTCTCAAGAGTCTTCTCCAACACAACAGTTCAAAAGCATCAGTTCTTTGGTGCTCAGCTTTTTTATAGTCCAACTCTCACATCAATACATGACTATTGGAAAAACCATAGCTTTGACTAGATGGACCTTTGTTGGCAAAGAAATGTCTCTGCTTTTTAATATGCTGTCTAGAATGGTTGTAACTTTTCTTCCAAGGACCAAGCATCTTTTCATTTCATGGCTGCACTCACCATCTGCAGTGATTTTCAGTTCAGTTCAGTTCAGTCACTCAGTCGTGTCCTACTCTTTGCGACCCCATGAATTGCAGCATGCCAGGCCTCCCTGTCCATCACCAACTCCCGGAGTTCACCCAAACTCATGTCCATCGAGTCAGTGATGCCATCCAGCATCTCATCCTCTGTCTTCCCCTTCTCCTCCTGCCCCCAATCCCTCCCAGCATCAGAGTCTTTTCCAATGAGTCAACTCTTCGCATGAGGTGGCCAAAGTACTGGAGTTTCAGCTTTAACATCCTTCCTTCCAAAGAAATCCCAGGGCTGATCTCCTTTAGAATGGACTGGTTGGATCTCCTTGCAGTCCAAGGGACTCTCAAGAGTCTTCTCCAACACCACAGTTCAAAAGCATCAATTCTTCAGCGCTCAGCCTTCCTCACAGTCCAAATCTCACATCCATACATGACCACAGGAAAAACCATAGCCTTGACTAGACGGACCTTTGTTGGC
This sequence comes from Bos grunniens, assembly GCF_055505025.1. Lineage (NCBI taxonomy): Eukaryota > Metazoa > Chordata > Mammalia > Artiodactyla > Bovidae > Bos > Bos grunniens. Next base: position 44,954,198 of record NC_141168.1, on the reverse strand, counting down.
AAAGTAATGTCTCTGCTTTTGAACATGCTATCTAGGTTGGTCATAACTTTCCTTCCAAGGAGTAAGTGTCTTTTAATTTCATGGCTGCAGTCACCATCTGCAGTGATTTTGGAGCTCAAAAAAACAAAGTCTGACACTGTTTCCACTGTTTCCCCATCTATTTCCCATGAAGTGATGGGACCAGATGCCATGATCTTCATTTTTTGAATGTTGAGCTTTAAGCCAACTTTTTCACTCTCCACTTTCACTTTCATCAAGAGGCTTTTTAGTTCCTCTTCACTTTCTGCCATAAGGGTGGTGTCATCTGCATATCTGAGGTTATTGTTATTTCTCCTCACAATCTTGATTCCAGCTTGTGCTTCATCCAGCTCAGCATTTCTCATGATGTACTCTGCATATAAGTTAAATAAGCAGGGTGACAATTTACAGCCTTGACGTACTCTTTTCCCAATTTGGAACCAGTCTGTTGTTCCATGTCCAGTTCTAACTGTTGCTTCCAGATCTGAATACAGATTTCTCAAGAGGCATGTTAGGTGGTCTTGGTATTCCCAACTTTTTCAGAATTTTCTACAGTTTGTTGTAATCCACACAGTCAGAGTCTTTGGCATAGTCAATAAAACAAAAGTCGATATTTTTCTGGAACTCTTTTGGTTTTTTGATGATCCAACAAATGTTGACAATTTGGTCTCTGGTTCCTTTGCCTTTTCTAAATCCAGCTTAAACATCTGAAAGTTCACGTTTCATGTACTGTTGAAGCCTGGCTTGGAGAATTGTGAACATTACTTTGCTAGCGTGACAAATTATTGCAATTGTGTTGGTGTCTGAGCATTCTTCGGCATTGCCTTTCTTTCGGATTGGAATGAAAACTGACTTTTTCCAGTCCTGTGGCCACTGCTGAGTTTTCCAAATTTGCTGGCATATTGAGTGCAGCACTTTAAGAGCATCATCTTCTAGGATTTGAAATAGCTCAACTGGAATTCCATCACCTCCACTAGCTTTGTTCATAGTAATGCTTCCTAAGGTCCACTTGACTTCACACTCCAGGATGTCTGTCTCTAGTTGAGTGATCATACCATCATGATTATCTGAGTCATGAAGTTCTTTTTGAATAGTTCTTCTGTGTATTCTTGCCACCTCTTCTTAATATCTTCTGCTTCTGTTAGGTCCATACCATTTCTGTCCTTCATTGTGCCCATCTTTGCATGAAATGTTCCCTTGGTATCTCTAATTTTCTTAAAGATATCTCTAGTCTTTCCCATTCTATTGTTTGCCTCTATTTCTTTGCATTGATCACCAAGGAAGGGTTTCTTATCTCTCCTTACTATTCTTTGGAACTCTACATTCAAATGAGTATATCTTTCTTTTCTCCTTTGCCTTTGGCTTCTCTTCTTTTCATATCTATTTGTAAGGCCTCCTCAGCCAACCATTTTGCCTTTTTGCATTTCTTTTTCTTGGGGATGGTCTTGATCACTGCCTCTTCTACAATGTCACAAACCTCCATCCATAGTTCGTTAGGCACTCTGTCTGTCATAGCTAATCCCTTGAATATATTCGTCACTTCCACTGTATAACTGTAAGGGATTTGATTTTGGTCATACCTGAATGGACTAGTGGTTTTCCCTACATTCTTCATTTTAAATCTGAATTTGGTAATAGGAGTTCATGATCTGAGCCACAGTCAGCTCCCAATCTTGTTTTTGCTGGCTGTATAGAGCCTCTCCATTTTTGGCTACAAAGAATATAATCAATCTGATTTCAGTATTGACTATCTGGTGATGTCCATGTGTAGAACCTTCTCTTGTGTTGTTGGAAGAGCTTGTCTGCTATGACCAATGCCTTCTCTTCGCAAAACTCTACTAGTCTTTGCCCTACAGAGGGCAAAATTCTGTACTCTACAGCCAAATTTGCCTGTTACTCCAGGTGTTTATTGACTTTCTGCTTTTGCATTCCAGTCCCTTGTAATGAAAAGGACATATTTGGGGGGTATTAGTTCTAGAAGGTCTTGTAGGTCTTCATAGAACCATTCAACTTCAGCTTATTCAGCTTTACTCATTGGGGCATAGACTTGGTTTACTGTGATATTGAATGATTTGCCTTGGAAAGGAGCAGAGATCATTCTGTTGTTTTTGAGATTGCATCCAAGTACTGCGTTTCAGACTCTTTTGTTGACTATGTGGGCTTCTCCATTTCTTCTAAGGGATTCTTGGCCACAGTAGTAAATATAATGGTAATCTGAATTGAATTCACTCATTCCAGTCCATTTTAGTTCACTGATTCCTAAAATGTTGATGTTTACTCTTGACATCTCCTCTTTGACCACTTCCAATTTCCTTGATTCATGGACCTAAACTTCCAGGTTCCTATGCAATATTGCTCTTTACAGCATCAGACTTTACTTCCATCACCAGTCACATCCACAACTGGGTGTTGTTTTGGCTTTGGCTGTCTCTTCATTCTTTTGGGAGTTATTTCTTCACTGATCTCCAGTAGCATATTGGGCACTTACCAACCTGGGGAGTTCGTCTTTCAGTGTCCTATCTTTTTGCCTTTTCATACTGTTCATGGGGTTTTCAAGGCAAGAATACTGAAGTGGTTTGCCATTTCTTTCTTCAGTGGACCACATTTTTTCAGAACTCTCCACATAACCTGTCTGTCTTTGGTGGCCCTTCACTGCATGGCTCATAGTTTCATGAGTTAGACAAGGCTATGGTGCATGTGATCAAATTGGTTAGTTTTCTGATTGTGGTTTTCAGTCTGTCTGCCCTCTGATGGAGAAGGATAAGTGGCTTATGGAAACTTCCTGATGGGAGAGATTGACTGAGGAGTAAACTGGATCTTGTTCTGATGGACTGGGCCATGCTCAGTAAATCTTTAATCCCGTTGTCTGTTGATGGGTGGGGCTATGTTCATCCCTGTTATTTACCTGGGGCCAAACTCTGGTGGACACCCTAGGCTTCCCTGGTGGCTCAGACAGTAAAAGCGTATGTCTACAATGCGGGAGACCTGGGTTCGATCCCTGGGTAGGGAAGATCCCTGGAGAAGGAAATGGCAACCCACTCCAGTATTCTTGTCTGGAAAATCCCATGGACAGAGGAGCCTGATAGGCTATAGTCCATGGGGTCACAAAGAGTCAGACACGACTGAGCAAGTTCACTTCACTTCAAACTCTGGTGGAGTTAATGAAGATAATCATGTCCTCCTTCAAAAGGTCCCCTGCATGCACTGCTATACTTAGTGCCCCCAATTCTGCAGCAGACCACCGCTGACCCACACCTCCACTGGATAGACTCCTGGATACTCACAGGCAAGTTTGGGTCAGTCTCTTGTGGGGGTCACTGTTCTTTTCCCCAGGGTCCTGGTGCACACAAGGTTCTGTTTGTGCCCTCCAAGAGTCTATTTACCCAGTCATGTGTAAGTTATGGCAGCTTTATGGTGGGATTAATGTTGACATCTTCCAAGAGGGCTTATGTCATACCAAGTCTGCTGCACCCTGAGCCCCTGCCCCTGCAGCAATCCACTAACGACCCATGCCTCCCCAGTAGACACTCAAACACAGTTCTGTTTCAGTCTCTGTGGTGTTTTGTGGTTCTGATGCACACAAGGTTTGAGCCCTCTGACCCTCTCTGGTGTGTATAGGGTTTGATTCTCAATGTGATTTTGCCCATCCTATCATCTTGCTGGGGCTTCTCCTTTGCCCTTGGACATTGAGTTTCTCCTTAAAGTCACTTCAGAGCCATGCAGCTGCCACTCCCCAGATTCAATGTGATTTCTATCAAATTACCAATGATATTTTTCACAGAACTAGAGCAAAAAAATTTCACAATTCATATGGAAACTCAAAAGACCCTGATTAACCAAAGCAGTCTTGAGAATGAAAAATGGAGGTGGAGGAATAAATTTTCCTGACTTCAGATTATACTACAAAGCTACAGTCATCAAGCCAGTATGGTACTGGCACAAAAACAGAAATATAGACCAAAGAAACAAGATAAAAAGCCCAGGAATAAATCCATACACCTATGGGTACCTAATTTTTGACAAAAGAGGCAAGAGCATACAATGGAGCAAAGACAGCCTCTTCAATAAATGGTGTTGGGAAAACTGGACAGCTATATATAAAAGAATGAAATTAGAACACTTCCTAATACCAAATATAAAGATAAACTCAAAATTAAAGACCTAAATGTAAGAGCAGAAACTATAGAACTTTTAGAGGAAAACATAGGCAGAACACTCGATGACATAAATCAAAGCAAAATCCTCTATGACCCACCTCCAAGAGTAATGGGAAATAAAACAAAAGAAAAGTGGGGCCTGATTAAACTTAAAAGGTTTTGCACAGCAAAAGAAGTTATAAGGAAGGTGAAAAGACAACCCTCATATTAGGAGACAAAAATAGCAAATGAAACAACTGACAATGGATTAATTTCCAAAATATATAAGCATCTCATACAACTCAATGTCAGAAAAACAAACAACCCAATCAAACAGTGGGTAAACTTAAACATACATTTCTCTAAAGAAGACATACAGATGACTAACAAACACATGAAAAGATGCTCAACATCGCTTATTACTACAGAAATGCAAATCAAAACCACAATGAGATATCACCTCACACCAGTCAGAATGGCCATCATCAAAAATTCTACAAACAATAAATGCTGGAGAAGGTGTGCAGAAAAGGGAATGCTCTTGCACTGTTGATGGGAATGTAAATTGATACAGCCACTATGGAAGACAGTATGGAGATTCTTTAAAAAACTAGGAAAAAAAAAATAAAAAATAAAAAACTAGGAATAAAACCACCATATGACACAGCAATCCCACTCCTAGGAATATACCCTGAGGAAACCAAAATTGAAAAAGACACATGTATCCTATTGTTCATTACAGCATTATTTACAATAACTAGAATGTGGAGGCAAACTAGATGTCCATCAATAGGTGAATGTTTAAAGAAGCCATGGTACATATACACAATGGAATATTACTTAGCCATAAAAAGGAATGAATTTGAGTCAGTTCTGATGAGGTGAATGAACCTAGAACCTATTAAACAGAATGAAGTGAGTCAGAAAGAGAAAGATAAATATCATATTCTAACACACATATATGGAATCTAGAAAAATGGTACTGAAGAATTTATTTACGGGGCAGCAATGGAGAAGCAGACATAGAGAATAGACTTAATGACATGGGAAGAGGGGAGGAGAGGGTGAGATGTATGGAAAGAGTAACATGGAAACTTACATTACCATATATAAAATAGATAGCCAATGAGAATTTACTGTATGGCTCAGGAAACTCAAACAGAGGCTCTGTATCAACCTAGAGGAGTGGGAAGGGGAGGGAGATGGGAGGGAGGTTCCAAAGGGAGGGTATATATGTAAGCTAATGGCTTATTCATGTTGAGGTTTGACAGAAAACAACAAAATTCTGTAAATCAGTTATCCTTCAATAAAAAAATAAATTAAAAAGAAAAAACAAACAAAAAAACACAAATGAACAGACAAAAATCCTACTAAATGAAACTGTATCTGCTTTGTTTTTTCTCATCAAAAGTGGAATTTTTAAAATTATTTTTATTGAGGTATGATTGACATATAACATATTATTTTTAGGTGTCCAACACAATGATTGATATTTGTATGTATTATGATATGATCACCTCAGTAAGTCTAGTTAACATCTGTAACCATACACAGTTACAATTTTTTGTCTTGAATAAGATCTTTGCTCCCTTAGAAACTTTCAAATATTCAATACAGTATTGTTAACTACAGTCACCACACTGTACATCATAGGCCTATGACTTATTTTTGACTCTCTTCACTCATTTTTCCTACCAAATACCCTCTGTCTCTGGCAGTCATCAATCCATTCTCTATATCTACAAGCTCAATTAAAAAAATTTTTTTTTGTTTTTTTTTAGATTTTACATGTAAGTGAGATTGCTTAGTCACTCAGTAGTGTCTAACTCTTGCCACCCTATGGACTATATAGCTTGCCAGGCTCCTCTGGCCATAGGATTTTTCAGGCAAGAATACTGGAATGGGTTGCCATTTCCTTCTTCAATAAGCGAGATTACATAGTAATTTTTTCTTTATCTTACCTAGAGCAATGCCTTCATGGTCCACCCATATTGTGGCAAATTGCAAGATTTACTTCTTTTTTGTGTGGCTGAATAATATTCCATTGTATAAATATATCTTATAATAAGTGAGATTTATTCCTAAGATGGAAGGATGATTCAACATACCCAAAATCAATAAATATGATACATCAGAGTAATAAAATGAGATTAAAAGTGTTTAATCATTTCAATAAATGTAGAAACACCAGCAATTAAACTAAATTTAATGATAAATTGATACACTGATAAAAATGATAAACTGATAAAAATGAGTAAAATTATACATTCATTTTAATGATAAAAATTCTGAACAAATGAAGTATAGATGGAATGCATCTCAACATAATAAAGGCCATATATGACAAGCTTACAGTTAACATCATCCTCAACGGTGAAAAGCTGAAAGTTTTTTCTCTAAGAACAGGAAAAAAACAAAGATGCCCACTGTTGACAGTTTTATTCAACATAGTACTAGGAGTATTATCCAGGAACTTAGTCAAAAAAAGGCAAAGAAAGAAAACTACCACACACTAAATTGTAGTAGTGGTTGGGTTTGGGAATTTCCTGGCGGTTCAGTGGCTAGGACTCTGAGCTTCCATTGCAGGGAGCATGGGTTTGATCCTTGGTCAGGAACTAGCTGCAGTCCATGGGGTCGCGAAGAGTCGGACACGACTGAGCGACTTCACTTTCACTTTTCACTTTCATGCATTGGAGAAGGAAACGGCAACCCACTCCAGTGTTCTTGCCTGGAGAATCCCAGGGATGGGGGAGCCTGGTGGGCTGCCGTCTGTGGGGTCGCACAGAGTCGGATACGACTGAAGCGACTCCCGTCCCTGGGATTCTCCAGGCAAGAACACTGGAGTGGGTTGCCATTTCCTTAGCAGTAGTCAAGAAAATGATATGAAAGGTATCCAAATTGGAAAGGAAGAAGAAAATTCTATTTTTGTAGATGACATGATGTTATACGTTAAAAGCTCTAAGGATTTCACCAAAAACCTGTTAAAACCAATCAATGAATTCAGTAAAGTTGCATGATACAAAATCAATGTAAAAATCAATTGCATTTTATGCATTAACAACAAACTATCAGAAAGAGATACTAAGAAAATAATCCCATTTACAATAAAATAATTTGTCTTAAGTACTTAACTGAGGAGGTGAAAAATCTATACACTGAAAACTTAAAAATGTTAATGAAAGAAACTGAAAAAGACACAAGAGAGTGGAAAGATATCTCATGTTCCTGGATTGTAAAACTAAATGTTGCTAAAATCTCCATATTATCCAAAGCAATCTACAGATTCAGTGCAATCTCTATCAAAATTTCAATGGCATTTTCACAGAAAAAAAAATCCTAAAATTTGTATGGAACTACAAAAGATCATCAATATACAAATCAGTCTTAAAAAGTAGAACAAATTGCTCAAATAAAAAATCAACAAGGGACTGAGTAAACATTTTTCCAAAGAAGACATATTTGGCTCAGGTATACAAATTATCAGGAAAATGCAAATCAAAACCACAATTAGCTATCACTTCACAGATGTTAGGATATCTATTACCAAAAATATCTACAAGAGATAAATTCTGGTTTGTATGTGAAGGAAAGGACATGTATACTATTGGTGAGAATGTACTTTGGTAGTCTCTATGGAAAATAATAAGGAGTTTCCTCAAGAAATTAAGCACAGAGCTACTGTATGATTCAGTCTCATTTCTAGGTTCATATGTCCAAAGGAAATGAAATCATCATTTCACAATTTCAAAGAGATATCTATACTCCCATGTTCATTGCAGCATTATTCACAATAGCCAAGGTATGGAAACAATGTAAATATCTGTAATCAATGGGTGGAAAAAGAGAATAAAGTGTGATATATGAAACAGCATAGATGAATCTGGAGGGAATTATATTAAGTGAAATAAGCAAGACAGAGAAAGACACATGCTGTATAATCTCACTTATGTGTGAAACAAGCAAAGCAAAAAATGATGTGCTCAAAAAACAGAGAATAGAAGGGTTGAGGGAAATAGGGAGAGGGTAGTAAAAAGGTACAAACTTTAAGTTATAAGATAAATAAGATCTTAGGATCTAATGTCGGAGAAGGCAATGGCACCCCACTCCAGTACTCTTGCTTGGAGAATCCCATGGACAGAGGAGCTTAGTAGGCTGCAGTCCATGAGGTCGCTAAGAGTTGGACATGACTGAGCGACTTCACTTTCACTTTTCACTTTCATGCATTGGAGAAGGAAATGGCAACCCACTCCAGTGTTCTTGCCTGGAGAATCCCAGGGACCGGGGAGCCTGGTAGGCTGCCGTCTATGGGGTCGCACAGAGTCGGACACGACTGAAGCGACTTAGCAGCAGCAGCAGCAGGATCTAATGTGTAACATGGCGATTATAGTTAGTAATACTGTATTGTGTAATTGAAATTTGCTAATAGAGTAGAACTTAAGTGTCTTAACAACAAAAATAACAAAAAGAGGTAAATATGAGTTTATGTGTGTTGTTTATTAATTCTATGGTAGGAATCCTTTTACAACTTATACTTATATCAAATCATATTATTCATTTTAAATGTATTACAATTTTATTTATCAATTATACCTCATTAAAGCTGGAGAAAAAATATATTAAAAATAATGAAAGAAAATAAGTATTGCCTACAAAGGAACAAACAATTGCACTAATTGCAAAGAGTAGATATATTTTTATAATTTCCAGTTTCTACTTTATAGACTAAATATTAAGAAACTAAGAGATTATGATTGAAAATCATGATTTTCTCTCCAGAGAGATTAACATTTTAAAACAATGGCACATTTTCAAACACGTGATAATTGTGTTTATCACCAACAGACCCTCACTAAATCAACTTCCAAAGGATGTGCTTTCTAAAGAGGAAAATTAAAGCCAGAAAAAAGGACTGTCACACAAGAAGGATGATTTGAGGTTACCGTAGGAGACCATAAATACTCTGTTTATGGGTACATGGCGTACTTACAGCAACTCATTAGCAAACATCACTGGAAAATGAACAGGCTAATATAAATCTGCAACCTGAAGTTCAGAAACATCCAGGAGAAAGGAAATCAATGACAACTTTTGACTGGATGCAACAAGATTACTGGATGGGATTAAGCAAACTCATCAGACATATTTCCTATCTAATATAAGTGCAGCAATATTCCTAGGTATGTATTCTCTTGGAAGCTTAAAAATACCTTAAAGGCCATGGGGTGTGAGTGATTGTGTTACAATGAAGGAATAGAGAATAACACATTTGAATTTTAAGAGCAGTTAATTTAGGTGGTAGGACTTAAACAATATTTAAAAATAAGTGTTGCTTCCAAATTTCCTACAATTACAATTAACCATTGAGAGAAAATGAAATAAATTTTCTTTTACTCCGAAGTGGATTTTCTTAAAGAAGTACAAACATTTAAATGTACAGATAAATTAATGGTTGAGATTCACATTGTAGGGTTATTTGTATTGATGTTGTTGCTTAGTTGCTGGGTTGTGTTTGACTCTTTTGTGACCTCATGGACTATAGCCCACCTGGCTTCTCTGCCCATGGGATTTCCCAGGCAAGGATACTGGAGTGGGTTGTCATTTCCTTCTCCAAGGGGATCTTCCCAACCTAGGAATCAAACTTGAGTCTCCTGCATTGGAAGGTGAATTCTTTACCAGTGAGCCACCAGGGAAGTCCATTTGTTAATGGAGTCATGATAAAAATTATTTGGGGGACACCTATCCCTAAGGTATTTGTAATAGTATTGAAACGATTATTGTAGGCAATTTGGGTTCCCACCTCAAGATGCTCATGGTCTGGGCAAAGGCAGAAGTGGGTGGGTGGCAACCACTCAGCAGGGCCCTGAGAGAACTCAAGAGGAAGCCACTGTTGAGTTTGAGGAATGAGCTTTTGAAAGGCTTCCAGGCAGGTAACCCAGAGCTGAGTCTGAAATGCTTTGCAGATTTCTTTCAGTGGAGAAATTTGGGAAGTAATTCCAGAAAGAAGTAATAGCTTTAATAAAGGAATTTAATCCTGGATTATCAGAGGAAATTAATTTAATAAAATTATATAAGTATGCCATGTATAACTTTAAAGGAAATCCAGTGAAGCAACATAATTCTGTCTTTCTGCTTCCCCACCACCAGCAACATTGTGAGGTGTGACAGTGAGCTCACTTGGCTGTGGCCTGAGCACAGGAATGGCCTGGAAAAGGTGTTCTGTGGAGACAGGGCTGGCAGTCACACTGTGGGTGTGGGGGTTAGTCTGGTAGCATCCTGACATTATTTATAGGCTTGTGCAACCAAAACTTATTTTTCATGGGGATAAATGAGAACAGTTTTATATTTTCAAACTAAATACATCTATAAATATTACATCTATTTTTGCTTTAAAACTGCTTTATAACTTTCTTGGTGATGTACTCTGCTTATGTGAATTATAACAAACTCTAGACAACTCTTAAAGAGATGGGAGTACAAGATCATCTCACCTGTCCTCTGAGAAATCTGTGTGTGGGTCAAGAAGCAACAGATAGAACTCTGTATGGAACAACTGACTTGTTCAGGATTGAGAAAGGAGTACAACAAGACTGTTTATGGTCACCCTGTTTATTTAACTTTAAGCACATCATGTGAAATGCTGGGCTGGATGAATCACAAGTTGGAATCAACATTGCCAGGAGAAATATCAACAACCTCAGATACGCAGATGTCACCACACTTATGGCAGAAAACTAAGAGGAACTAAAGAGCCTCTTGATGAGGATGAAAGAGGAAACTGGAAAAGCCAGCTTAAAACTCAACATTCAATAAAGCTAAGATCATGGCATCTGGTCCCATCACTTCATGGGAAATAGAAGGGGAAAATGTTAGAGCAGTGACAAATTTCTTCTTCTTGGGCTATAAATCACTGCAGATGATGAATTCAGCCATGAAATTAAAAGACACTTGCTTCTTGGAAGAAAAGCTATGACCAACATAGACAGCATATTAAAAAGCAGAGACATTACTTTGCCAACAAAGATCCATCTAGTCAAAGCTATGGTTTTTCCAGTAATCATGTATAGATACGAGAGTTGGACTATAAAGAAAGTTGAGCGCCAAAGAATTGATGCTTTTGAACTGTGGTGTTGGAGAAGACTCTTGAGAGTCCCTTGGACAGCAAAGAGATCCAACCAGTCCATCCTAAAGGAAATCAGTCCCAACTATTCATTGGCAGGACTAATGGGGAAGCTGAAGCTCCAATATTTTGGCCACCTGATGTGAAGAACTGACTCAGTAGAGAAGACCCTGATGCTTGGAAAGATTGAAGGCAGGAGGAGAAGGGGATGATAGAGGATGAGATGGTCAGATGACTGACTCAATGGACTTGAGTTTGAGCAAGCTCCGGGAATTGGTGATGGACAAGGAAGCCAGGTATGCTGCAGTCCATGGGGTGGCAGAGAGTCAGAGATGACTGAGCGACTGAACTGAACGGATGGTCTTTCCAACAGTCATGTAAGGATGTGAGAGCTGGACCAAAAAGAAGGCCAAGCACCAAAGAATTGATGTTTTTGAACTATGGGTCTGGTGAAGACTCTTGAGAGTCCCTTGGACAGCAAGGAGATCAAACCAGTCAATCCTAAAGGAAATCAATCTTAAACTTTCTTCAGAAGGACTGATGCTGAAACTGAAGCTCCAATAGTTTGGCCACCTGATGTGAAGAACTGACTCATTGGAAATGAGTCTTTTGATAGTGGGAAAGATTGAAGGCAGGAGGAGAAGGGGGTGACATATGATGAAATGGTTTGATGGCCTCACCGACTCAATGGACATGAGTTTGAGCAAACTCCAGGAGATGGTGAAGGAAAGGGAAGCCTGGCATGCTGTGGTCCATGGGGTTGCAAAGAGTCAGATATGACTGAATGACTGAAAAATAAAAAAAGGACTTCCAAAACTATGTTGATTAATAGTGGCAAGAGTGGACATCATTTTCTTGTTCTTGACCTTAGAGGAAAAGCTTTCAGTTTTTAAGCATTCAGAATAATATTTGCCATGGGTTTGTCATATGTGGCCTTCACTATCTTGAGGTTCCCTCTATGCCCTCTTCTAGAAAATTTTCATCATAAATGGGTGTTGTCAAAAACTTTTTTTGCATCTACAGAAATAATCATACTTTCTTTTTTTATTCTTCAATTTGTTAAATGGTGTATCACATTGGTTGATTTGTTTATGTCAAAGAATCCTCACATCCCTGGGATAAATCCCACTTGATAATGGTATATGATCCTTTTAATGTGTTGGATTCAGTTTGCTAATATTTTGTTGAGAATTTTTGCATCTATGTTCATCAGTAATATTGACCTATAATTTTCTTTTTGTGTGGCATTTTTATCTAGTTTTGGTGTCAGGGTGATGGTGGCCTCATAGAATGAACTTTGGAGTGTTATTTCCTCTGCAATTTTTTGGAAAGAATTGGAAAAGGATAGGTGTTAACTTTTCTCTAAATGTTTGATAGAATTGGCTTGTGAGGCCATCTGGCCCTGGACTTTTGTTTATGGTAAGATTTTTAATCACAGCTTCAATTTCAGTACTTATAATTGTTCTGTTCATATTTCCTATTTCTTCTTTGTTCATCTTGGAAATTTGTAACTTTATAGGAATTTGTCCATTTTACTGGCATATAGTTGCTTGTAGTTTCTTTTAATCCTTTGTATTTCTGTGGTGTCTGTTGTAATTTCTCCATTTCATTTCTGATTTTATCAGTTTGAGCTTGGTATACAACTAGACAATGGAATACCATTTAGCAGTAAAGATAAGTGAGCTATCAAGCCATAAAGAGACATGGATAAATCATAAATAAATATTTCTTGGTATACAACTAGACAATGGAATACCATTTAGCAGTAAAGATAAGTGAGCTATCAAGCCATAAAGAGACATGGATAAATCATAAATAAATATTTCTAAGAGAAAGAAGGCAGCTTTCTGAAGATGTTACACTGTTACATTCTGGATAAAGCATAAATTTAGTGGTGGTGAAAAGATTGGTTCTTCCTAGGGATTCAAGATGGAGAAGGCAATGGCAACCCACTCCAGTACTCTTGCTTGGAAAATCCCATGGACGGAGGACCCTGGTGGGCTGCAGTCCATGGGGTTGCTAGGAGTTGGACATGACTGAGCGACTTCACTTTCACTCTTCACTCTTATACATTGGAGAAGGAAATGGCAACCCACTCCAGTGCTCTTGCCTGGAGAATCCTAGGGACAGGGAGCCTGGTGGGCTGCCATTTATGGGGTCAAACAGAGTCAGACACAACTGAAGCGACTTAGCAGCAGCAGCAGCAGGGATTCAAGGTGTTAAGGAAGCTAAATAGATGAAGCACAGTGAATTCTTTAGAGTGGCAACATGATTCTCTATGACACTGTAAAGAAGGATTCTATGAGTGTATTAATCTTTCCAAATAGTTAATATTCACACTTTATAAAAATCACTAGAATATGGGAATATCTCAAGATGAAACACAGAATATAATAATCTAACTATGTTAAAATTATGAATTAGCCTCCCTTGAAGAGAAGAAGGGGACAGGTACAATTTAGGAAACGACTGGAATCTATAAGACTAAAGACTAAGTGCAAATAAACACTGCACTATAATTAATAGTATCCCCCTCAGGGAATTGGTTAAACAACATGACACTGATGAACATGTTTACTGGAATTGAACAATCAAGTAAATAGATGGATGGAAGTGGGAGCCAGGTTTCTCTCTGTTAGAATGAGAGTTTACAGAAAGACAAGTAGAAGAGAGTAGATGATCCATTTGATAATAATTAGAATTGGAGACATCAGTGTGAACTTATGTCTAGCTTTTGTTTATACAGAAGGAAAATACAGACATATGCACAAATATGTTATAGGTTAGGGGACAGGTTAACTAAATATGACATGGTATACTACATAGAATCTTGGAATAGAAAAGGACATTTGATAACTTATAACATAGGTTATATACATTTGTCTATTTCCCAGCTATTTCAGCTGAAGGGCCTAGAAGAAACAACATCTTGTTAACAATGAGCACAGCTACTACCAAGATCTTGGTTTCTAATGTCATTCTAAAATATAAGGAATTAGGACTTAGAGCAATGGCTGGGAGAAGGCAATGGCACCCCACTCCAGTACTCTTGCCTGGAAAATCCCATGGATGGAGGAGCCTGGTGGGCTACAGTCCATGGGGTCGCTAAGAGTCAGACACGACCGAGCGACTTCAGTTTCACTTTTCACTTTCATGCACTGGAGAAGGAAATGGCAACCCACTCCAGTGTTTTTGCCTGGAGAATCCCAGGGATGGGGGAGCCTAGTGGGCTGCTGTCTATGGGGTCGCACAGAATTGGACACGACTGAAGTGACTTAGCAGCAGCAGCAGCAGCAGAGCAATGGCTCTTTCTAGGGCAAGGACAGGACATATATAAGATGAGCCTAGAGTATCTGTTTCACAGCACTAGAAATTAAGGAAGTGATAAAAGAAACAACAACAAAAAAATGAACATACTAACACAAAGGATCCTATAATGATGTGAGTTTGCAAAGGGACAGAGAAGGTAACTGAAAAAATTTTCATGGCCAAAGCTGAAAAATCAGAGCAGAGAAGTTAAGTAAAGCAGTATAGAACTATAAGCCAAAGAATAAAAAAATATATATATGTCCATATGATATAAATAAATAATTGAAGGACTACATACGTACTTGCATACATACATATATGCATAAGTCAGGGACTGAGACAAACCTTCATGGAGAAAAATCCTAAATAACTGCAGGTAGGTACTGTGCATTCAAGGAGATGGGCTATATCTCTCCAGTCCTAAGTGTGTTCTATGCAAAGTGATTTCTTTCAGAGTACAGCCCGGAAAAGGAGGAGAATGAACAACTTTATAGTGAAGAAAACTGGCAAACACCAGATGACCAGATGATTAAGATCAACAATAACGATGATGAATCATGTGGATAGTACACACATTAATACGTTGTGCAGAAATGACACTTGATTCTTGTTGTCCTCCAAAGTGACCACTATCCCAGCCTAATAATGAGAAACATCATCAAATTCCAATAAAGGAGCATCTGGCAAAATATCTGGCAGCATGTGGAAAAACTGTGAAGGTCACCCAAAATGAAGAAAAGTCTGAGAAACTGTTGCCGCCAACTGGAGCTGAAGGGACAGGTTAACTAAATATGACATGGTATACTACATGGAATCTTGGAATAGAAAAGGACATTTGATAAAATTTAAAAACTCTGAATAACTATAGACTTTAGTTAACAAAATATATAAATACTGGTTCATTAGTTGTATTAAATATGTGAAGGTAAGATGTTAATAATAGAAGAAACCGGAGGTAGGATATATGAAGACTCTACTATCTTTGAATTTTTTTTCCTTGTGTCTAAAAGTATTCTAAAAAGAGCATTCATTAAAAAAAAAAAAAAAGAAGAAGAAGAAGCTGATGGAAGTGCACAGCCTTATTTTGGGTACGAGAGAAAGCCTCACCATAAAGGAAGCATTTGAGCTAAGAAAAAGGGTGAGGAAGACTTATTTGGCAGGCAGAAAAGGAAGATGTTGTAGGCATAAGACAATGAAGATGCAAATACTGGTGGTGAGAGAAAATACAGTTCTTCTGAGGAACTGAAAGAAGGAGCATCCTCCAATCCCCTCCCCTACCTCCCCGTCCTCCCAACCAGCCTTCTCTACAAACCATGGGAGAGGTGGGAGAGCCTGGTTAGCCAATTAACTGAGAATCTTGACCTCTCAGGAGAAAGGGAAGTTAGAGGAGAATTTCAAGTAGACAAAGGGCATGCCTACACACTTGTGTTTTTGAAAATTTGCCCTTAATGTTTCCAAGAAAGTGAAGGGCTCAGCTCACTTCCTTTCTTTTCTTCCTGTTACCCTGCCATTCAGAAACCATCTGGGCTCCTTCAGCCACACTCTCCTTTGGATGGTAATGTTTAGGGATACTTCTTTGCCCTAACCCCATCCTTCAAGTTCAAGAGTAAGAAGCATGTCATGCAAAAGTCATAAATGAATCTTAGAAGGAGGTTGAAGAATCTCATTATTCTCAGACGTTTCTCAGGCCATCAAAAGGTGTCTCAAACAAGTTTGTTAAATACCTGGAGCCTTGGAAAGTAGGCTTGTGCCTTCCTTCCTTCAGACATAATATTTCAGTAATTAGTAATCAATTACCATGCTGTTTCTGCAACAGTGAGCTTCCTTTTCCGTGATATTTTCTCTTCACCAAAGCTGTGCTGACAGGCAATTGAGTCATATCTTTCTCAAGCCCGCCCAAAGCCATACACTCTACAGAGGGAGAAAGGAGAGAAAATGAGACGATCACACTGGATTATAGATAATTAGATAATTATCCCTAGTTGAAAGCACATCTTGGAATCTACATTCAACATAAAGAGATTTGGCAAAAAGAATGCTGATGTCAGGTACCGGGTAATTTTATTTCAGAGAAGATCAACAGGGAGGATTTAGTCATCCTGACTCTCATCCAGCCTCCTCACTTGTCTCTCTCCCTGTGACTTTTTCTCTTAGGATCGAAACTCTACACCATCATCAGAGAGAACCTTCTCAAACATCATGCTGTCATTTGAATAAAGGAGGAGGAGTTGTGGTCCATTCACTTTTATAATGAAAATCCTATTGTATGAGATCTTCCATAATCTTGCCTCTTCCTGCATTTCAGTCTCATTGATCACTCCAATCACATGGTCTTACATTTTGTATTTCAGAAACATGGGACCATTGATAGGTCTCCAAACTCAAAACTGTTTGATAAATCCATGCTCCCTTGTTTCTCAACTTCATTAAATATTCCAGCCTCCACGTTGGTACTTGAAAAAAATTCTGGGTACTCTTGAGTACTCTTTCCTTTCCCCACATGTCTGATCCACCTGTAGGTCCTGTTGACTCCTTTGCTTCATTTCTCACCATCCTCACTGCTGACACCCTCATCCACATCCCCACCACTGGACACATGAATAGTCTTCATACTGGACTCCTGCACTAATTCCCTAAGTAGTCTCTTTTCTTCCACTAGTACTCCCCTACAATCCACTGGGCTCTTAAAACTAGAAATCTGATCATATTACTCTTCTGTCTAAAATGTTCCATGGCTTCCCATTGTTCTTTTGTAAAATCTATTTTTTACTTACCTTCACTAACACCATGCATCTCATTTAACTTCTTTTTCTCCTTTATACCATTCCTCAAACACTTCAGAACCCCCAGAAAATGCCCCCCTGAGCTGAGAACAGGCAGCATGGCCCAAGGGCGTTTAACTTCTTCAGCACAGTGAGGGTCAGGGCCACACTCTAGCCTCCGCCAGGGTGTGCTCTTGGTTTCTCTGTTTGTCAGACATCCACAGATTGGAAAACCATTCATTCTAATTCTCCACACGGTTTGGACTGCTTGCTCCAGTTATTCATACTTCATACAATTTAGAAAGCCCTCCTCCTGAGATTTGTAGCAACCTTCCTGGGACCTGAGCTCTAGTTAAGGCATCCACCCACTAGCACAACACGTGAAAAGAGGGGCACTCAACTCAAGTGTTACCTTTCTTCAAACTTTTAAAAAATACATCTTTTTAAAAATTTGTTTTCCCATTCATCCTCACAAATATCCTGATCCAGTTATATATCACTACTAATTTATAGAGGAAGGAACTAAAAACCAGTTATGCAATTCAGGTCTTCCTACTTCAAACTCTGAGCCTTTTTTATGGCTTCAGGTTTCCAGTTACTCCTCTTTCTCTCCCAATTCTAAACCTGCCTTCTAAGACTGGTCAGGGTTTAGTCCAAAGGTGAGTTAATTCCTCTTCCTCAGCTCATTCAGCCTCGATCCAAATCCATCATTTCTAAGTACATTCTTCACAGGGAAATTATAATATTTATTGACTCTCTCCAATAGGCTAGAACTACAACATGTAAGTTATCTAATTTCCTTATGATAATATCATTCTGAAAGGACTTTTCAGTTAAATGAATACATCTTCCTATTTGACAGATGAAGAATTGCTGGGTTGTAGGGTAATTTGTGTTACACTCACACTTGCAACGTATGAATGTTCCAGTTTCTCCACATTCTCAGCCAACACTGTTTTCCTTTAAAAAAAATTATTATACCCACTTTAATGGATATGAAATGTTATGTCATTGATGTTTTGATTTGCATTGTCTTAATGACTAACAATATTGAACATTATACATGTTTATGCATATATTTTTTGGAGAAATGTGTATTTGTATATATTCTTAGAGAAATGCTTAGTAAAATGTCTATTAAAATCCATTGCCTACTTTATTTTTAATACTGAGTTTTAAGTGTTCTTCCTATATTCTGAACACTAGATTCTTATCAGAATATGATTTACAAATATTTTCTCCTATGCTGTGCATTGTTTTTTTTCTTCTTTATTTAAAGTATTCTTTGATGCAAAAAGGTTTTTAATTTTTATGCTTTTAAATGTATATGCTTTTTGTTTGTTGCTCTCTTGGTGCCTTTAATGTGATGTCCAAGAAACTGGTGTCTTACAGATTTACACATATGCTTCTTCTAAGGGTTTAGTACCTACATTTGGTTTTCATCAAATCTGGAAGTACCTGACCATTATTTATTGAAAAATGTTTCAGTTATGACTTCCTTGAAAACTCAAATAACACATATATTAAGTCATTTGAAGTTTTTCGACAGCTCATTGATACTATGTTTATTTTTTAAAATCATTTATTCTGCATCTAATTTTGGATATTTTCTATTGCTATGTCTTCAAGTTCTCTAGTCTTTCCCCCCCTGCAATATCAAATATGCCATTAATTTCACCACTTTATTTTCATCTCAGATGTTTTAATTTTCATCTTTAGAAGTTTAATTTTTGGAGAATGGCATTGAAACATGTGAAATGTCATGTATGAAATGAGATGCCAGTCCAGGTTCAATGCACGATGCTGGATGCTTGGGGCTGGTGCACTGGGACGACTCAGAGGGATGGTATGGGGAGGGAGGAGGGAGGAGGGTTCAGGATGGGGAACACATGTATAATTTTTTTTTAAATTAAAAAAAAAAAAGAAAACTAAATAAATAAATAAATAAATAAATAAAAAATAAAAAGTGCAAACCAACAAAACAAAAACAAAAACAAAAAAATAAATAAACTACCTTCCATTCTTCTACCTGTTTGACGATTGCTGTAGTGCTTGCACATATAGACTACAGTTATACTGACTGTTTTTATGTCCTTGTCTGATAATTCTAATAACTGTAACAGTTTTGAATTGGTTTAAATGGATTGATTTCTCTTCTCAAAATGGGTAAATATTCCTATTTCTTCCCTGTTTATTTCCTGGAAATATTTGATTAAATAATAGCTACTATGAATTTTATCTTTCTAGCACTGGATATCTTTGTATTTTTTTTAATATTCTTGAACTTTGCTCTGGAATTGGTTAGGCTACTTGGAAATAGTTTTAAGCCTTTAGTTCTGACTTTAATATTTATTAGGAAGAACTTTAATGTTTGAAATGTTCATTCTAGTGTCAATTATTCCTAACTAGTGAGGCTAGATCTTTCTGAATACCCAGCCAAATTCTCTGTAAATTATGAGGTTTCCATTCTGGTTATTGGACACAGGCACTACTCTCAACCCTACCAAGTTTATATCTTTTCATCCTTTTGAGACTCTTTCTCTGAATTTGGATATTTTTCACACATGGAAGACTATTATTTCTCTGGGCTTTCTTGAGCTCTTTGCTCTCTCTAAGTGTCCCCATGGACTAGGATTTGGCAGCATGGTCTCAAGGGAACCTTCTTCATATCTCCAGAGTTCTCAGTGCAGACCTCTCATCCCTGAAAATTCTAGCCACTTGGATGTCTCTGGACTCTTAGCTTCATTTCCCTAGCTCAGGGGATCTGCCAGGCTCTGTCTGAGTTCAGTCCCTAAGACTTCACCAGGAAATATTATAAGTTGAGGTAATTGCAGGGCTTAGTTCTTAAGTTACCTTTATCTCAGGGATAATTGTCTTGTAAGCTGTTATTTCAAATTGATTTTTCTCTTTTCTTTCTTCCTTCCTGTCTTTGTTGTTGTTTTAGGAAGGAAGGTAAATCTAATCAATGTTGCTCAGTCTTAGCCTAAAGTGGAAGTCCCTCCTGCTTTATAATTAATACAGGAAAATTCTGAAAGAGATGGGAATACCAGGCCACCTGACCTACCTCTTGAGAAACCTATAGCAAGTTAGGAAGCAATAGTTAGAACTGGACATGAAACAACAGGCTGGTTCCAGATAGGAAAAGGAGTACGTCAAAGCTGTATATTGTCACCCTGCTTATTTAACTTCTATGCAGAGTACATTATGAGAAACGCTGGGCTGGAAGAAGCACAAGCTGGAATCAAGATTTTTGGGAGATATAACAATAACCTCAGATATGCAGATGACACCACCCTTATGGCAGAAAGTGAAGAGGAACTAAAAAGCCTCTTGATGAAAGTGAAAGAGGAGAGTGAAAAAGTTGGCTTAAAAGCTCAACATTTAGAAAATGAAGATCATGGCATCTGGTCCCATTACTTCATGGGAAATAGATGGGGAAACAGTGGAAACAGTGACAGACTTTATTTTGGGGGGCTCCAAAATCACTGAAGATGGTGATTGCAGCCATGAAATTAAAAGACGCTTACTCCTTGGAAGTAAAGTTATGACCAACCTAGATAACATATTAAAAAGCAAAGATATTATTTTGCCAACAAAGGTCCATCTAATCAAGGCTATGGTTTTTCCAGTGGTCATGTATGGATGTGAGAGTTGGACTGTGAAGAAAGCTGAGCGCCAAAGAATTGATGTTTTTGAACTGTGGTGTTGGAGAAGACTCTTGAGAGTCCCTTGGACTGCAAGGAGATTCAACCAGTCCATCCTAAAGGAGACCAGTCCTGGGTGTTCATTGGAAGGACTAATGCTGAGGCTGAAACTCCAATACTTTGGCCACCTGATGCGAAGAGTTGACTCATTGGAAAAGACCCTGATGCTAGGGTGGATTGGGGGCAGGAGGAGAAAGGGATGACAGAGGATGAGATGGCTGGATGGCATCACCGACTTGACGCATATGAGTTTGGGTGGACTCCAGGAGTTGGTGATGAACAGGGAGGCCTGGCGTGCTACGATTCATGGGGTCGCAAAGAGTTGGTCACAACTGAGCGACTGAACTGAACTGAACTGAACTGAATTCTTTAGAAAAAAAATGATTATCATTTTTCCATCATAAATTCCATTTTATAAAATCATTTCCTAATATTCCTGTAAGTCAAAAGTATTACATTCTCTTGTATATATTTAGAATACATTTCCCTCCTTTATTACTTATTCCAAAATGTCTCTTTCTTCTGTGTTCCCTTGGCACTGTGCTCAGTGCTGTATAGTGATTTTCACAATGTTTTTTGTTGTGTCCATTATCTTCAGTGAGGGTACATATTGTGGCTTATTCATCTCTGTAACATTCCTTCCATTTACCAATAGAGGTGATTTTTAATAAGTATCTTTGAATGGGTGAATAAATAAATGGAAACAAACTTATGAAATTATAGTTATTAGACATTGGCTGGTGTCTGAGAGGACATTTTGGAGTCATGGTGTGCCACTCCATGGGCTTCAAGAAGCAGACACCAAGTTGAGATAGACATGCTGGAAATTTTGTGGGAAATATCTGTGAAGGATAAAAGAGGAGGGATTGGAGATAAATGAAGAAAGACTTCCTACCATGGTGCCATCTGACAACTGTCAGAGCAGAGATGGCAGAAATAATTGGATAGAAAAAGCTTTCACCTGAAATGCACTTTCTGAGAAAATCTTAGTCAAACTGATGAGGATACCCCTAGAAAATAGTGTTGTTAAAGATGTCTTGCATTAGATGGAAATGACTTTGTGTCCTACCCTTAGGGCTCAGTCATTGGCTGGAGTGGCTGATGGGAAGTAGGGACCCAGCTGGAGCACTATAGCAAATCCAAAGATGGTGCTTGTGAAGGTTGCCAGTCAACTGTGCTTCCCAAGGCAGATCTCCTTAAAAGAAATAAGGATAAATGTATGGCTACTGTAAATGGATAGGAGGTAGGACAGTGAGCAGTCATTATGATTCCAAATGGCTACTACTCACCTCTATGACTCCCTGTGGGAGAATACAGTCAGAAGTTGGAACTGACCCACAGGGGCATTTGTGGGCAGCCCACTACCTTAAGCATAGAGGTCTTGGAGCTGGTCTATGGCTTGCCCAGTTTCTAGCTTTCTCTCTGAATCTGTGCTAGGGCACAGAGCCTCACTACTTATCCAAGAATCATTTTATGAGTCTCCTGCTTTGAGTGCTGGCAGATGTAATTTGTTGCCTTTATTATCTTGTAAAGATGCTAATCTCCCAACCACAGCGAGGGGTTGCTTCTGTGATTGATTTTGCCTCCCTACATGACATGTTGAAGAGCTTGCTGAATCTCCATGCCATGCTTGCCAAGGTTCCTGCATTCCTCATCTGTCATAGAGGAAGTGATGGGGATAAAACTGTATAAGCAGAACCTTGCCACAGGCATCCATCATGAGTCATGGGGTAAAGGATGGGAGAACAGCCAGATGCCTCAGCACCCTGATTCTGTGTTCCACACAAAGATACAGAACCTCTCACTCAGCTAGTGTCATTAAGTTGGACTCTGCCCCCTAAACACTGACACCTGATCTAAAAAGTACGCAAAACAGAGTGAAATGGAGTATGGAGGCTGGATTCTGGATCTTGCAAAGTACATTTTTTTTTTGCACTATTGCCCTAGGCCAGCTTTTGTTTCTCCTACACACTTGTTCTGCTTTCTTAGATCCACTAATGAAGGGAATGGAGATTTGGGGCCTTATAAAGCCATTCTAGCAAGGAGTCAGCTCAGACATTATGATACGTGTTTTTATGCTTTAGTTGGTGGCAGAAGATTCTGTTTATATTTTCAAACAAGGAGATATACTCACCCCTTTCAGTCAGATGTGCCTTTATTCAGTTTCAATTTTTTAAATCCAGAAATAGGGTGAAAGTGTTCATATATTCACTGAACACATGCACATATTAGCTGGGTAAACTTTTGGATGTCAGGTTCCAAATCTGGCAATGAAAGGGCAATGGAGAGTAAGAAAGAAGAAATGTCTGTTCTTCAGATTAGTTCTTTCAGGTGTCTTTAACACCATCTGCCTCTCAACAGAGGCCCCAGGCAGACACCTTCAGTGCAGGGACCAGGTGGGTACAACCATGAGCTCAGCCTGACTTGCTGAAGGATTCCAACCTGAGGCCAAAGCAGATTGCAGGTGGCTTTCAGCCAGAGCTGGGAACTCAGGGAGCCCGGACCAGGCCTGCGTAGCTCACATACCCCCCAGGGTCTGAAACCCATAGACAGGAGTCCAGTAACACTGGACAAAAGCCTGGCACCTGGCTCTGGGCCAGCGTGAATTCTGTTCTCGGGTTTTTTGTTGATGTTATTTGTTTTTTTAGTTTGTTTTTGGTTGTTTTGTTTTACCATGCAAAAGAAAAAATCATTAAGTAAAACATGAACACAAGTTAAGAGAATAGAGTATTACTCTTGGCTGTCTCTGGAGACATTTTCATTTTATAATTGAAACTGTGAAGAATCAGGTCGAGGGGAAGAATGTATAAAATGGGAGGCACCAAAGCAGCTGAAGGTACTTACATTTCAAATTAGATAAAATGGAGGAGTTGTGTCTCTTCTGCAGGCCTGTGTCATACATCTTTCTTAGAACAGTTTACTTTTGTGATAAGAAATGTGATTAATGTTAGAAGATAGTTTGTGTAATCTAAATCCCTGGGAGGGAGAGAATTCAATTTTCATCAACTTTGTAGATAAAAGGTTGTGATAAACATCTTAGAAGAAAGAGTTAAGGAATTTCTTTATTATTATTATTATTTTGTTCTCTCTCCTTCTCTCTGAATGACGATTAGATTTGACAATCCTCTCGCACAAAAAGAGAAAATAATAATAATCAGTTAGTTATTGCAACTTTATCTTTGAAATGTGAACAGTATCAGATTAAAAAATGAGGTACACAGATTTCAGCATTTTTTAGTGTCATTTTATATCTACGTTAGTCATTTGCATCTACATTTTCTTTTTTGAGTTTTAAAGAAAATTAATTCAATTAAACAACTGTCTGTGGATGCCTGATAGTCCTTGGGGTGATGCAAACATGAATGAAATGGGGATCCTACTCTCAAGTATTTAAAATAAGAAAGATAGATTAATCAGCAACCTGAACAAAAAGAAAAGATTATCAGAGAATGAAAGTGGAAGAGAAGAAGGAATGAAGGAAAGAAAGAAGAAGAAAGCAAAAGAAAGCTCTTTGATTTACATTCACCCTGTTTTCTCCCAGTTCAGGT
Organism: Bos grunniens; assembly: GCF_055505025.1. Classification (NCBI taxonomy): domain Eukaryota; kingdom Metazoa; phylum Chordata; class Mammalia; order Artiodactyla; family Bovidae; genus Bos; species Bos grunniens. The sequence continues at coordinate 44,929,604 of NC_141168.1, read as the reverse complement.
CCAATTTGTTCAGTTTATTCTAGGGTTGTGATAAGCCTTGTATAGTTTATTTGTAGGTTTGAACTCTGCTTCCTCCTGTTACTTAGTTGTATGACTTTAAGCACGCTATTAAACCTGAGTTTTCTCTGTAGGATATCATTTAGTTTTCTCTAAATGACCTTAGAGATCATTTAAGTTTTCCACTGTTATTTCTATCTATTGCATTTTCTTTCACTTCATATATGTTGTCAACTGAAACACACACACACAACATGAGAGCTGTAAGTTCAATTTTATTTGAGGCTTACTGAGGACTATAATCCAAGACATAACCTCTCAGTGACAGTTCAGAAGAGGTCAGAAGGAGGTCAGTATATATGTAATGTTGGCAAAGGATACATGAGATCAAGTACACATCTCAGATGGCCCTTTAAATGATTTTTATGCTTTTCTAGATATAAGATGATGCAAGAAATTGGATTCATAAAATTTTCTCCTGTAAATATCTAACTACCTGAAGACCTGTTCTGCCAGTTTTTCCCAGAGCACAGAGTGTCTTTGATAAATAAAACATTGCCTGCCAAAATAGTAAACAAATGATCTAGCCATAATATTAGAGTCACCCCCAAAGTGAGCCCTGAGGGAACTCAGGAAGGAAACAAGATATGCCTGCCACCTAACAGCCATCAGACTGCAACCACCGCAAACTGGGACATCCTGAGGAAACTCAGAATGAGAAAACACAGGAAACTAGCCTGGAGAGCTGAGCTGCATATCAAAGGAAAGATTTCAGTGAGTCCAGACTCTTGCATCTTTTCATACATGTTGCTATTGTTCTATTGCTAAGCCATGTCTGATTCTTTATGATCCCATGGACTGTAACATGCTAGGCTCTGCTGTCCACTACTGTCTCCAAGAGTTTGCTTAAATTCATGGCCATTGAGTTATTGATGCTATCTAAGCATCCCATCCTCTGCCACCCCCTTCTCCTTTTGTTTTCAATCTTTTTCAGCATCAGGGTCTTTTCTAATGCGTTGGCCCTTCACATCAAGTGGCCAAAGTACTGTAGCTTCAGCATCAGTTCTTCCAATGAATACTCAGGGTTGATTTCCTTTAGAATTGACTGGTTTGATCTCTTTGTTGTCTAAGGGATTCTAAAGAGTCTTCTCTAACACTACAGTTCAAAAGCAACAATTCTTCAGCAGTCTTCTTTATGCTTCAACTCTCACATCCATACATGACTACTGGAAAAACCATAGCTTTGATTATATGAACCTTTGTTGGCAAAGTAATGTCTCTGCTTTTTAATATGCTGTCTAGCTTGGTCATAACTTTTCTTCCAAGGAGCAAGCATCTTTTAATTTCATGGCTGCAGTCACCATCTACATTGATTTTGGAGCCCCCAAAAATAAAGTCTGTCAACTGTTTCCATTCCCCCCCCCCCCCCCATCTATTTGCCATGAAGTGATGGGACTGGATGCCATGATCTTAGTTCTTTGAAAAGTGAGTTTTAAGCCAGCCTTTTCACTCTCCTCTTTACCCTCATCAAGAAGTTCTTTAGGTTCCTCTTCAATTTTTGTTGTTAGAATGGTATCATCTGCATATCTGTGGTTGTTGATATTTCTCCTGGCCATCTTAATTCTAGCTTGTTGTTCATCCAGCCCAGCATTTCACATGATATACTCTGCACATAAGTTAAATAAGCAGGGTAATAGTATACAGCCTTCTCATACTCCTTTCCCAATTTTGAACCAATCAGTTGTTTCATGTCTGGTCTGGCATACAGGTTTCTCAGGAGACAGGTAAGGGGGTCTGGCACTCTCATCTCTTTAAGAATTTTCCACAGTTTGTTGTGATCCACATAGCCAATCACTTTAGTGTAGTCAATGAAGCAGACGTTTTACTGAAACTTCTGTGCTTTCTCTATTATCCAATGAATGTTGACAGTTTGGTCTCTGGGTCCTCTGCCTCTTCAAAACCCAGCTTGTACATCTGGAAGTTCTCAGTTCATATACTGTTGAATCCTAGTTTGAAGGATTTTGAGTATAACCTTGGTAATATGTGAAATGAGCACAATTGTACAGTAACTTGAACATTCTTTAGCATTGTTCTTCTTTAGGATTGGAATGAAAACTGACTTTTTCTAGTCCCGTGGCCACTGCTGAGTTTTCCAAATTGGCTCACATATTGAGTGCAGCACTTTCACAGAATCATCTTTTAGGATTTTAAATGGCTTAGATGGAAGTCCTTCACCTCTACTAGCTTTGTTTATAGTAATTCTTCCTAAGGCACACTTCCCACTTCCCACTCCAGGATATCTGGCTCTAGGTGAATAACCACACCATCATGGCTATCCAGGTCCTTGAGAGGTTTCCTGTATAGTTCTTCTGTGTATTCTTGCCTCCTTTTCTTAACTTCTTCTGCTTCTTTAGGTCTTTACCTTTCCTATCTTTTATCGTGTCCATCCTTGCCTGAAATGTTGCCTTGGTATCTCCAATTTTCTTGAAGAGATCTCTAATCTTGCCCATTCTATTGTTTTCCTCTGTTGGTTTGCATTCTTCACTTAGGAAGGCTTTTCTTATCTCTCCTTGCTATTCTCTGGAACTCTGCATTCAGTTAGGTTTCAGTTCAGTTGCTCTGTCGTGTCTGACTCTTTGTGACCCCATGGACTGCAGCATGCCTGGCTTCCCTGTTCATCACCAACTCCTGGAGCCTACTCAAACTCATGTCCATCAAGTTGTTGATGCCATACAACCATCTCATCCTCTGTCGTCCCCATCTCCTCTCACTTTCAATCTTTCCCAGCATCAGGGTCTTTTCTAATGAATTAGTTCTTTTCATCAGGCGGCTAAAGTATTGGAGTTTCAGCTTCTGCATCAGTCCTTCCAATGAATATTCAGGACTGATTTCCTTTAGGATGGACTGGTTGGATTTCCTTGCAGTACAAGAGACTCTCAAGAGTCTTCTCCAACACCAGTTGGGTTTATCTTTCCCTTTCTCCTTTGCTTTTCACTTCTCTTCTTTCCTCAGCTATTTTTAAGGCCTCCTCAGACAACCACTTTGTCTTCCTGCATTTCTTTTGCTTGGGGATGGTTTTGGTTACCACATCCTATACAGTGTTACAAACCTCTGTCCATAGTTCTTCAAGCACTCTGTCTATCAGATCTAATTCCTTGAATCGAGTGACTAACACTTCCTGGGCTCAAAGTCCTAAGAATGTCTGCCAAATAAAACATAACTGTCAGCTTTTAGATTGTGCACTTTTTTTTTCAATCAGCTATTATTCTTGACCTCTGCTCTGAACTTTTTAAAGAGTGTGTTAAAGGTCAGAACTCTATGGCTAGTGACTTAATTATTTTAGAATAAGATGGAGAGTGGCATTCTTTATCTGGCTATTTCAATGCTGTGTTTTTTCAAAAGATTGAGTCTTATAATTTCATTATAAAACTTCATTATTGAACTTCAATAATAAAAAACAGTTGGCAGCTCTATCATAGATAATATGCTTCATCTTACATTGTGTGTGTATGTTACTCACTGAGTTGTGTCTGACTCCTTGTGACCCCATAGTCTGTAGCTCGCTAGGCTCCTTCATCAATGGAATTCTCCAGGCAAGAATACTGGAGTGATTTGCCATTCCCTTCTCCAGGGGATCTTCTCAACTCAGAAATCGAACACAGGTCTCCCTCATTGCAGGCAGATTCTTTACAATCTGAGCCACCAGGGAAGCCCTTATCTTACATTTCACTGTGTTTAAAATAAGAACTCTTACCTCTCTCTTGCTTTTAGTTGAATTGGCCTGGTATATCTATCTCCCTTTTTATGGACTGAATGATGTCCCCTCCAAAATTTGTATATTGAAGCCCTAACTTCCAATATGACCTTTTTTCTGGAGTTCGGACCTTTAAAGATATAATTAAGGTTAAATGAGGTTAGAAGGGTGAGGTCTTCATCCAATAGAGCTATTGTCCTTGTAAGAAAAAAAAATGACACCAGAGATGCATGTGCTCACAGAGAAAACAGCAAGAAACAGCCTTCTGCAAGCTAAGGAGAGAAGCTCTCATCAGAAATCAATTCAACCAGCACCTGACCTTGGACTTCCAGCTCAAAGACTGAGAAGTCAGTGTTGTTTTGAGCTACCCAGCCTGTGACACTTTGTTATGACAGGTCTGATAGACTAAGCTTGGCAATTCTGTGACACTGTTTTTAAAGTGAATTTTAAAAATATATTTAGATTTTTTCAACCAAATTAAATCTTTTTCTTTTTTTTAATTTAATTTAATTTTATTTTTAAACTTTACAATATTGTATTGGTTTAGCCATATATCAAAGTGAATCAGCCACAGGTATACATGTGTTCCCCATCCTGAACCCTCCTCCGTCCTCCCTCCTCCCTCCCCATACCATCCCTCTGGGTCGTCCCAGTGCACCAGCCCCAAGCATCCAGTATCGTGCATCGAACCTGGACTGGCGACTCATTTCATATATGATATTATACATGTTTCAATGCCATTCTCCCAAATCATCCCACCCTCTCCCTCTCCCACAGAGTCCAAAAGACTGTTCTATACATCAGTGTCTCTTTTGCTGTCTCGTATACAGGGTTATTGTTACCATCTTTCTAAATTCCATATATATGTGTTAGTATACTGTATTGGTGTTTTTCTTTCTGGCTTACTTCACTCTGTATAATAGGCTCCAGTTTCATCCACCTCATTAGAACTGATTCAAATCTATTCTTTTTAATGGCTGAGTAATACTCCATCGTGTATATGTACCACAGCTTTCTTATCCATTTGTCTGCTGATGGACATCTAGGTTGCTTCCATGTCCTGGCTATTATAAACAGTGCTGCGATGAACACTGGGGTACACGTGTCTCTTTCCCTTCTGGTTTCCTCGGTGTGTATGCCCAGCAGTGGGATTGCTGGATCATAAGGCAGTTCTATTTCCAGTTTTTTAAAGAATCTCCACACTGTTCTCCATAGTGGCTGTACTAGTTTGCATTCCCACCGACAGTGTAAGAGGGTTCCCTTTTCTCCACACCCTCTCCAGCATTTACTGCTTGTAGACTTTTGGATCACAGCCATTCTGACTGGCATGAAATGGTACCTCATAGTGGTTTTGATTTGCATTTCTCTGATAATGAGTGATGTTGAGCATCTTTTCATGTGTTTGTTAGCCATCTGTATGTCTTCTTTGGAGAAATGTCTATTTAGTTCTTGGCCCATTTTTTGATTGGGTCATTTATTTTTCTGGAATTGAGCTGCAGGAGTTGCTTGTATATTTTTGAGATTAATTGTTTGTCAGTTGCTTCATTTGCTATTATTTTCTCCCATTCTGAAGGCTGTCTTTTCACCTTGCTTATACTAATCAATGAATATAGTAAAGTTGCAGGATATAAAATCAACACACAGAAATACCTTGCATTCCTATACACTAATAGTGAAAAAACAGAAAGAGAAATTAAGGAAACAATTCCATTCACCATTGCAACAAAAAGAATAAAATACTTAGGAATATATCTACCTAAAGAAACTAAAGACCTATATATAGAAAACTATAAAACACTGGTGAAAGAAATCAAAGAGGGCACTAATAGATGGAGAAATATACCATGTTCCTGGATTGGAAGAATCAATATAGTGAAAATGAGTATACTACCCAAAGCAATTTATAAATTCAATGCAATCCCTATCAAGCTACCAACGGTATTCTTCACAGAGCTAGAACAAATAATTTCACAATTTGTATGGAAATACAAAAAACATCAAACAGCCAAAGCAATCTTAAGAAAGAAGAATGGAACTGGAGGAATCAACCTGCCTGACTTCAGGCTCTACTACAAAGCCACAATCATCAAGACAGTATGGTACTGGCACAAAGACAGAAATACAGATCAATGGAACAAAATAGAAAGCCCAGAGATAAATCCATGCACATATGGACACCTTATCTTTGACAAAGGAGGCAAGAATATACAATGGATTAAAGATAATCTCTTTAACAAGTGGTGCTCAGAAAACTGGTCAACCACTTGTAAAAGAATGAAACTAGAACACTTTCTAACACCATACACAAAAATAAACTCAAAATGGATTAAAGATCTAAACGTAAGACCAGAAACTGTAAAACTCCTAGAGGAAAACATAGGCAAAACACTCTCCAACATACATCATAGCAGGATCCTCTATGACCCACCTCCCAGAATATTGGAAATAAAAGCAAGAATAAACAAACGGGACTGAATTAAACTTAAAAGCTTCTGCACAATAAATCTTTTTCTTAACAACTAAAAGTCTAGATTGTCTAGTTTTTTTTTTTTTTTTTTTTATAGTATAAGTTCCTCATAATGTCACAAGACTTGGTGAATGTTTGAATGATTTTTTAGTAGCCCATTAAAAATTTAAAAGTGAGCCTCCCTTCAATCCTTCCCTTTCCCCTCCCTCCTTAAAAGACTTATTTGACACTTAACTGTGTGTTAGATTCTAAGTGTTTTAAAGACACTAACTTATTTAAACCTATTTACAAGTATGTGATAATGGGAGATGTTGCTATCATCTCCATGTTGCAGAGAAGGAGACTAAGATCTAGAGGAACAGGAAACTCTCCCAAGTTCACAGAACCTAGAGGGCTACACAGAGAGCTGCCCTCCATGGCCTATTCCTGAATTGCAGACTGTCTCCAACCAAATACAGATGCCTTGGTCTAGGAATGAATGTTCCAGTGGACCACAGGGAGAGAGGGCACAAGGTAATGGCTCTGATCTCTGAAGGGCCTGGGCCAGAACCAGTCCTTGGATGCGGCTATAGCAGAGCAGGTACAGAGAAGGGAGCATATCAAAACAGGAGCCTGAGGACCTAGAAGGGCCTGGGAGGCTGAGCTAGCAGGGGGCGGGAGCATCCCCTTTGGTAGGGCACCTCTGCCTACCCAGAGCTATCTACTCTGGCTCAGAGAAGAAAGTGCTGGGAAAATGAGGGAGGCCACTGTATTTTGCACCTTAAATTCATGAAACCATTTACACCCTGTGGGAACTCAGCAAGGCCCCTTCTATGCAATTGTACTTGGCAGAGCCATTGTCCACAGTCCAACCCATCAGCATTCACCTGATACCCCCCCCCCCCCCCCCCAGAGAGATGAGGCATGTTACTCAACTCAGATTTCACAGTGGCAATGAGGACCAGCTTCAGGGCCAGGTGGCCTGCAGCTCTTTCTTAACTGAACTCCTTGATTTTCATCTAAGTCCTCTGAATCTCTCATTCCTCACAAATACAGTGATGTAGAAAGTACAGGGTCAGCATTTAATCATGCACAACACATCTCAGCTTCTCTAATCCTGTCCCTCCAGTGTGTCCTCTGCCTTCATTCTCTTAGTTATCTCAATCAACTTCCACCTAGATGGGCTTCCTAGACTCCTGGATAATTCCACCTCCCTTTCATCACCCTCACATCTTAGTAGTCTCCAGGTTCTGTTGATTCTGTCCCCCTCAGTCCAGTGTACTCATCCCCCTTGTCTCTATCCGATAGCCTCTCTGCCTCAATTGCAAGGACAGTGAAGATCTTTTCTTCCTGCCCCTGGCTTCCCCATCACCTAACACCCTTCCAGCATGTGCCACGCTTCTGCTTAGCAACCTTCAGTATGTCCCTTATCCAGGGATTGCCCACGTGATGACACTGTAGGCACATGGTAACAAGCTGAGTGACCAAATTGGTAAGACCAATCCCTGCATTCTGTGCTCCAAGTTGTTCTTAACAGTGTTCTGACCATCTTTTGACTGTTAGGGCATCAATATCAGAAATCTAATATGACTGTTTTACCTTTGCAAAATAACAAAATGGATTTAGTTAGAATTGCTACAAAGGTACCCACTCCAGTGTTCTTGCCTGGAGAATCCCAGGGACGGGGGAGCCTGATGGGCTGCCATCTTTGGGGTCACACAGAGTCGGATACAACTGAAGTGACTTAGCAGCAGCAGCAACAGCTACAAAGGTATGTGAAGAGGGGTGATGCTTGTGGAAAGATCAAGAATGAAAAGCCTTTACTAGAGTATGAAGAATAGTTAAAAGCCAATACTAGCCTGAGGTCACATACAATCCAACACAGATATTATTTGCATAGCATATGATATAACTAACACAGGAATTTTGTCAAGGGTTGAACTTACATTTTTAAGTATTTAAAACTTAGCAGTAGCATTTATTTTCAATTTTTTTTACAGTAAATATTTTAGTTGGTTTCCATAATTATTGCAATGTTTATATAATATTATATTCATCTAATTTACTAAATTTTAAAAACTAATGTAACTAAATTAGTTACATTAGCTTACTAAATTAGTAAACTAATGTACTAAAAGCTAATGTAACTACATTTTCTGCTTATATAAATACACTACTATAAATATCTTTAAATATGTGGTTGTTCACTTTTATGGAATTACCCTAGGATAAGTTAATTACAGAGGAGATTAGCTTTGTTAAAAAGTATTAATCAACATACAGCACAGTCACTGGTATGTGGATGTACTGCAAATATAAGAATCTAACCACAAATGTAAGCTCTTAATATGTCTCAGAAAGTTGTGCTGTTTTAATACTTCCAACAGTTCATAAGTTTAACAAATTTCATCATTTTAATAATATTATAACTTTCATTTACTGGCCCTAAAAGTTGTTTTGATCTTTTTTCAATTAGCATTTGTTTCATTACTATTAAAAATTAATTTTTTAAGTGCTGCTTACTTTAGGGATTTCTTCATATTTGAATTGTTGACAGTGTATATATAGGAGCTTATTTAGACTCACCTTAATCCAGGTTGTCTATGTATAAACATCTTCTAATCTTTGATATAGCCATTATAAATAAACAAATAATTTATCTTGAATTAAACCATTAAGCAATCTCATATATATTATAAATGATGACTTATGTGGAACTCTCCTAAGAAACCAGAGTTACAACAGAGATACTATTTTAATAAGCCATTTAATATACTTCCAGCTGAGTTATCAAGAAGAAATTTTTTAAAAAGTTGCTATAGGCAGGGCTTTATGGGAAATTATTAATATTATGATATGAGCTGAGAAAATATAATAAGGGAATCAGAAGCAATGCGATCAAATACACAATGAAGGTAATAATTCAAAGGTTTAAGTTCCATGGAGAAGCAGGCTAAAGAGACAACATAAAAAAGGCTGAACGATCTAAAGACCATTGTATAAAATATTAATACAAATTCTAAGATATGACTTTTACTTAAATGAAACTTTAAAAAAGAAGGTTTTTATTTTTAGAACTTGATCCCATGACCAATAAAAGATGAGCAGATTAAAGCTTCCCAGGTGGCAGTAGTGGTAAGGAGTCTGCCTGCCAATGCAGGAGGTGCATGTGGTGGACTTGCATCCTCATGGACTGTAGCCTGCAAGGCTTCTCTGTCCATGGAATTCTCCAGGCAAGAATACTGGAGTGTGTTGCCATTCCCTTCTCCAGGGACTCTTCCCAACACAGGGATCAAACCCAGGACTCCAGGACTCCCACATTGAATGCAGATTCTTTAACGTCTGAGTCACCGTGTAAAAATATATAATAAAATATATAATAAATAATAGTACAGAATTCTCATTAATAAAAACAGAAACAAATTTCCTAAAATGACCCCTAACTATACAAACTGAAGTTTATTTAAAGTTCTTGCTTCTGGTTGGAAGGGGAATTGTGGCTTTCTGGAAATAGCTATCAGGGGCCAAATCAATTGATGAGGTGGCAGGATTTTTACTTTGAAGAGTCAGAAAATAATTTTGTGAAAATTAATTTCCAGAAATAATTTCCAGAAAATAATTTCCAGAGTCACAGAGTGATGATCTCTAAAATCTTGCTCCTCCATCCAAAGTGACAAGAATACCTCAAAATAGACAAATTCCATTTTTTTTCAAAACTTTGTAACTAACCAAAGCTTGCAATTACCCACAGGGTGTATATTCAAGAAAAATGTATAACTCTTAGCAAAAAATGTTAGTTTTGTGACATTTTATTATTTTTTGATTGTTATTTAAAAATTTTTTGTTGGAATATAGTTGATTTACAGTGTTTTGTGATATTTACACATGCCCACCTCTAAGTTCTTTGCTGCTGCTGCTAAGTCGCTTCAGTCATGTCTGACTGAGAAAGTTTAAAAGCAACAGACTCACAATCATAGCATCTATGAATGTAAGCGGCTTAGCAACTACTGGAGGAAAGAGATAGTTTTGGAAATGATTGACAATGTTTGACCTATCTGGTTGTTCCCTGGAAACCTCCAGAGTTTGTCTGTTTTACCTGACTCAGAGTCTACTCTTTGAAAACAGCATTTTCCCTGGGGCAGTTGTCAAAAACAATCAGTAGCAATTGTTTAACATTGTATCAGCATGAGGCATCATTAACAGGTGCAGCAAAAACTTGGGAAATGAGAGGTATTTGGAGATTTGCAAAGAATTAACATGTTACTGGGAATTAAGAAAGCCATACACATGTGTAGGGTTGACTAAATGCTGAGGAAAGAATTGAGAAGATCCAATTTCTCACTCTGAGGCTTTGGGGAAAACAGAAAGGTTACCCTAAGGCATAGATATAATCTGCCTGCCAGATCATTGAAAGACATGTTACCGCACACACACACACCCCTCAGCAAAGGCTGGAAGACTTACTGATAAAACTATTTAAGGAAATCTCTGTCCAATCATTATAATTGGTAAAGTTATATGGACGTGAGAGTTGGACTGTGAAGAAAGCTGAGCGCTGAAGAATTGATGCTTTTGAACTGTGGTGCTGGAGAAAACTCTTGAGAGTCCCTTGGACTGCAAGGAGATCCAATCAGTCCATCCTAAAGGAGACCAGTCCTGGGTGTTCATTGTAAGGACTGATGCTGAGGCTGAAACTCCAATACTTTAGCCACCTGATTGGAAAAGACCCTGATGCTGGGAGGGATTGGGGGCGGGAGGAGAAGACGATAACAGAGGATGAGATGGCTGGATGGCATCACTGACTCGATGCACATGAGTTTGGGTGAACTCCGGGAGTTGGTGATGGACAGGGAGGCCTGGCGTGCTGCAATTCATGGGGTCGGACATGACTGAGCGACTGAACTGAACTGAACTGAATTGATCAGAGACATCAGTGATCATGCATGAAAAGTATATATATATATATATATGGGCTCCCTGGCAGCTCAGCTGGTAAAGAATTTGCCTGCAATGCAGCAGAAAGGAAAGTGAAGTCGCTCAGTCATGTGCGACTCTTTGCGACCCCATGGACTATAGCCTACCAGGTTCCTCAGTCCATGGAATTTTTCAGGCAAGTGTACTGGAGTGGGTCGCCATTTCCGTCTCCAGGGGAATCTTCCCAGCCCAGGGATTGAACCCAGGTCTCCCGCATTCCAGGCAGACTCTACTTCTGAGCCACCAGGGAAGCGCAGTGCAGCAGACGTAGGTTCAATCCCTGGATTGGGAAGATCCCCTGGAGGAGGACATGGCAACCCACTTCAGTATTCTTGTCTGCAGAATCCTTACAGACAGAGGAGCCTGCTGGGTTACTGTCCATGGGGTCTCAAAGAGCGGACATGACTGAGTGAGTAAGCATAGCACAGTATACACAGACACACACACACACACACACACACACGAAAAATGCAAGGAAACAGCAAGGTATGGCACACACACAGGAAAATCATTGTTGCTGAGGAAGTTCAGCTGTTGGGCTTACTAGACAGACTTTAAATCATGAGTTATATGCTTAAAGAGCTAAAGGAAGCCACATTTAAACAACTAATGGAAAATGTAAGAGCAATCTTTTGACAAATAGAGACTATCAATAAAGGATTAGAGATTATTTTAAAAAAATAGAAATTACGGATTTGAAAAGCTCAACAAATGAACAATTCACTGAGGTTCTCAAAGCCAGATTTGAGCTGACAAAGAAAATAAGTCATTGAAAATGAAGATAGTTCAATTGAGATAATTCAATCTGAGGAACAGAAAGAATGAAACAAAAGTGACAGAAATGGGGAATGACTGCTAATGGATATGAGGTTTTTTAAAAGATATTTTTCAAAATATTTAATATTCTGAAATTAGAGGTGATGGTTACACAATCTTATGTGTATAAATATTGGGTATAAAAATTATACCCATTGTTCATTCATGAATTGTAAGCTATGCAAATTATATTACAATAAAAACTAATTAAAATATTTCTCAGAAAAATTATTTTGTGCAAATTGAATGGGAAAAAATACTCATGTGTCAGGATGCCAAGGAGTTCACACCATAAGTTGTAAGGTTGTAGATCCATCTGAACACAGGGTTTGTCTGGTAGGAGCAGTGTAATAATCATTGAGGCAGCTGCTTATACCCAGAGGCTACCTCTTCTTTTCCAGATTCTTCCCTTTGGCTCCCTCCTGCTCTCTCTCTTCCCAGTGGCTGCTGACTGAGCCTGGATTGTGGACTAGAAAGGATACAGGGAAGGTGAGAATTCTCTTTTTTTATCACTTAAGAAGCAAGTCAACTCTTCTATGCATCAGAAAACATAGAGTATATCAGGTACACAGCAGCCAGGCAGCCAAAAAGTCAAACAAATTAAATGTCTGCATAACCATGGTGTCTTACTTCTTTCACGCTGATCCTCTCCCCAGAGGTATAAACAGGCTGGAGATGCCTTGCTTCCAAGTGTGTGTGGTCAAGGTGAGTAATTGTAAAGGCCAGAGTTGAGACCCTGAGCACACTGCATTGTGGTGATACCAAAACAAAGTGTTAGATAGAAATCTAATGGATGGTCATCTAATGGATGGTTACTGACTTTAAATAATTTAAGTTGTAAGGTTACAAAGAAGCAGAAAATAATGCTTTGTATGCAAAACACATATTTACATATAGAGTTTCTTTTATTCTTAAAAGACCTTGATGCTGGGAATGATTGAAGGCAGGAGGAGAAGGGATGACAGAGGATGAGATGGTTGGATGGCATCACCAACTCAATGGACTCGAGTTTGAGCAAGCTTCGGGAGTTGGTGATGGACAGGGAAGCCTGGTGTGCTGCAGTCCATGGGGTCGCAAAGAGTCAGACATGACTGAGAGACTGAACTGAACTGAACTGAACTGAATGCCTTGAAGTCACTCTTAGTCATTCCCATTTCTACGTGAATAAGTAGGCTCAGAGAGGCTGTGACTTGGGATGGAACTCACAGCTTATGGATAAGCCTGCAAGTGCTCTGTTAGGTAGTCTGACTTTGGATATTATGTTCTTTTTGTTCCTTCAGCCACATGGCCCATGATATACCAAATGATTGGTTCTCAACACTTTAGGTGTTCATAGCATACATATTTGTGAGGCAATTCCAGAAAAGGGAAGTCACACTTGTAAGTAAGTGATGGCCACTGACAGTTCACCTTCTAGAGCTTCCCCCTTGCTTGTCCCAACAGCACCATGCTCGGAGCATTGCTGCAGAGAGAGCAGTGCCTGCTCATTAGCTGTTAAACTTCATCTTTGAATAACCCATAGCAACCAGTAAACATAAGACCCAAACAGGAAAATCCATCCAAAACCACTCTTGAAAATACAATTAAGTCTTTAGAAGCAAAGCAAGCACAAGGCAATCATTTTGGCATAGTAGGATCTCAAAATAAAGGTATACACACGTTTTGGAGCTAGAAAACTAGTTTTCAAGTTTGTTCTGGGAAAAGGATCCATGGGCTTCCTACTTCCCAGTACTGGCCTGACAATAAAACTGGGCTATTAGTCCTGTTTATCATGTTTATCTACAACATACGGTAGCACTTTAAATAAAGGTAGGGTGGTATCCTTGATCATACTAATAAAACGGGTCTGACTTTTCTCAGACTCTGTGGCACCATGTCTCCATAGCGTTTAAATCTTGTGACTGGGACAGGAACTTTTATTGGCGCCTACCAGAATAATCTGTGTTTGAATCAATTTCCTGGCTTGCATTATAAAGTTTGCGGATTTCTGCACAAGCAATTTGGGAAAAGCAAGCACTCATTAAAGTACTTGACCCAAGAATTTCTGTAAGTTCAAAGGAAAAGCCACCTACTCTGCAGTGACCCCTCACCCAAACAGGGTTTCATTTTCGGTGTAGAGGCAGGTAACGGTCCTAGATAAAACACATCAGCAGGGTAAATGCTTCTGATGTATTTTATACACTGGGAAATACATTGGGATTTGTGGACAAAATAAAACATAGTCTACCACTGTCTTAACAAACATATTTACTTTTATATTCTTTTATGTTGATGCAAATAAAGTTTTAAAACTGTACAGCATTAGAGTAGACAGACTTTATCTCATTAGCCTGAGATGTCTGGAAGACTATAAATATTTTGTCTCACCAGGTTACTAGACTTAATTTCAGACTATAAGATTTTCCATTTCTTTTATCATATTTAAATGATGTTAAAATATACTTTTGCTTCTTTGTATTAGACTTTAAGAAAAATTTCCATGCATAGGATTACAGAAGCAGAAGATGTGGGAATCTAGACTATCTGGAGGATTCTTACTTTTTTCTTATTTTTATTATTATATCTTTCAAAATATAGTGACCAAATTAAACTGCCATCAGAAACATCTATTGATATCATCATATCTTGCCAAAATTTAAGTATTATCATAAGTGGATGCTAAGTTGCTTCAATAGAATCCAACTGTTTGCAACTCTATGGACCATAGCCTACCAGTTTCCTCTGTCCATCAGGAATAATCCTTTTATCTTTTTATTGTAATTATCTCTTCTTGTTATTTAGTTGCTAAGCTGTGTCCAACTCTTTTGCGAGCCTATGGACTATAGCCCATCAGGCTCTTTTGTTCATGGGATTTCCCAGGCAAGAATACTGGAGGGGGTTGCCATTTCCTTCTCCAAGGTATCTTCTTGAGCTAGGGATCAAATCCACATTTCCTGCATTGACAGGTGGATTCTTTACTGCTGAGCCCCTAGGGAAGTTTTGCTACAAGGGAAGACCTTGCTACAAAGTTTAATGAGTAAAATTTACTAATTTGAAACTATTATATTATTAGCGGCTTTAAACATTTTAGATAGTTTAAAATTGTTTGCTGAATTGAAATCTTCTGCTTATTTGTCTAGTGAGGCCTTCATGGTTTTATACATTTCATATGCATAAAACGTATATGCTCATTTAAATATTGTAACCAATAATATTTATCTGCTATATTTCATGTGAATATTTCTTTGTAGTCATTTTTTACATGTAATAGTTCATTTTATATTGATCTTTAAGCAGGAAATGTTCAAAACTGAATCATAATGGTTATATTTTTAATATTTTGCAGCATAGCATTTTAAGAGTATTATTTGAAAAATATTGAAAAAAATATCAATTTTTCCAAAATGGTCTGGAGACAAATGTGGATATACACACATCCTTAAATGTGAACATGAGAGCACAACTATTCACAAAATATTAATATAATTATGCATATAGTATGTTCCACTGCCCAAGAATAGGTGGAACACCTAGTCAGTCTTGCCCATGAGGCAATCACACTATCATTGTCTGATTTCTAGCCCTCTGCCTGGTTTCGTGCCACCTGGTCTTAACTCACATCCCACTGTAATTCAGGCTGATTCACATAGAATCATTTAATTTCCTGTTGTTTAGTTGCTAAATCATGTCTGAATCTTTTGCGACCCCATGGATTGGCCTGCCAGGCTTCTCTATCCATGGGACATCCCAGGTAAGAATACTGGAGTGGGTTGCCATTTCCTTCTCCAGGGGATCTTCTTGACCCAGGGATTGAACTCGAATCTCTGTGTCTCCTGCATTGGCAGGCATTGGCAAGAAGGTTCTTTACCACTGAGCCACAAGGGAAGCTCTTACTTTCTTAAACCAAAGCTACTGTATTAACTGGAGAAGGCAATGGCAACCCACTCCAGTACTCTTGCATGGAAATTCCCATGGACAGAAGAGTCTGGTAGGCTGCAGTCCATGGGATTGCTAAAAGTCGGACACGACTGAGCGACTTCACTTTCACTTTCATGCATTGGAGAAGGACATGGCAACCCATTCCAGTGTTCTTGCCTGGAGAATCCCAGGGGCAGGAGAGCCTAGTGGGCCCCTGTCTATAGGGCCGCACAGAGTCGGACATGACTGAAGCGACTTAGCAGCAGCAGCAGCAGCACTGTATTAACAGCTGATAATTCTTTCTTTTATCAGCAATTAGTGGATTCATAATTCTAAGTAAATACATAATCAGTTCCATGTATGCAATATTCGCCTAATGCTTACAAACACAAAAGCAGATCATAGGATAGGAGGTGAAATTGCCATTGCATCTGTTCATGCACAGCACTAAGAATTTCTTTTCTCCACGTTATCTTGTGCTAAGGCAATCTCAGAATTTGTTCTTTTTTTCTGATTTATCAAAAGTCATTGCAACTCAGGCTGCAGGCTGTTTCTTTTTACTAGCGTTTTCTTTGGAAGACACATGTGAGAATTTGGCTGTTTTTCACTTGTGCTATTGGGTTTTTTACTTGTGCTATTTACTTATATGCCTCTGCTATATCTGCATATACCAGAATCTCAAAATCTATTTTTAATCAGAATTGGAGCCCTTTGAAATAAATGTCTAAGCATGGTAAATTTCTGATTTCTGTTTCACTTTCATAGGAATATTCCCATATGTCAAGCTATGTGGAGATTGTCTTTCATATCAGTTTTAGAATCACCTATGGTTACTGTCTAAGACACACATAATTAGGGGAAATTTCAGAATCTGCCCAAAGTTGTGTCCTAGAAGCTTGCTCTCTTCTTCAGGCAGGGGTCATTTCATTTCCCCAAATGGTAAGAGCTTTCTAGACCTCTAGCAATGAAGTTTTTTTAACGTGCTAACCAAGCTAATCGTGTTTCTTGTCCAGGCAGGGAAGTACTACTAAGAACTCTCCTGATGCCCTTGTGAGTGAATTAAAATTCTGAGATCTGGTTATCCATGAATAAGCCACCATCCAAACATGATATTTCAAAGACAAATAGGACTACTGTTTGTAAAAGAAACAAAAAACCCTGTAACAAAGTCTGCCTAGGAGGTTCTTGGCCTGAGACTAAATCTAGTATATTTTCTTGTGTGTGTTTTAATTTCAGAATGGAAGAATCCTATGTCGCTATTTGAGGCATTGTTAGCTTCTCTATGCCACTTTTGAGTAAGCACCAGTGCAGTCCTGGGCTCTTCAGTTATGACACTGAAGCTATTACTTCCACTCAGGGTTTCCTGTGATACCTGTAGTCTGTAGGCATTATTAGCAGTTCAAACATTAAATGCTAGTGATATACAAAATATGCAGTTAGAAACTGAAAAAGAGACTACAATCAATGTTTGGAAGTTAGGCAATGTAGTTTTAGATAATCCCTGGGTTTATTTAGAATTAAAAATTTTAAAAGACATTTCAATGGCAATAAGAAAATATTTTGAACTAAATACAGTTTAAAAGTATATATATCAAGCTTGTGGAAATGTACCCTGTTACTCTGCTCTGTGGAGCATCTTCTCCATTGGTTTGGATAATTCAGGTTTATTTGTATTGATACTCAGCTTTATTGTCCTTGAGCTATGACTACAATATGATCATTCAAACCATGGTTGGGTGCCTCTGAAGCCCTGAAGTACATATTTTCACAAGAGATAAAAACTTCTAAACCTCCTACCAACTTTAATCATCTAAAAGTGAATGGGAGGGCTGTCAGTGACGTCAGAGACTAGCAAAGATTCCAAATCTACTGTAATAGCAAAGGTACTAAGTAGAATTTTTAACCTAAACAAGTAATATTTTATAGAGCTATATAAATCTAATCAGTTAAATTCAAAGTACCCTTTATTTTGAAATTATAAAAAAAGCCATTATAGAAAAGGAATGTAAATTTGGACCTGGCTCTTGTCACTCCTGTGGTTAGTGGAACCATCCCTCCACCATCAAGATGTCTATACCCTAGTCCTTGGATGCTGTAAATGTCAATTTATTAAAACATAGAGAAAGAGACTTTGTAGATGCGATTAAAGTTAAGGATCTGGAAATTGAGAGAGGATCCTGAATACACATGTTGACCCATCTAATCACATGATTCCTGAGAGCAGAGAACCTTTCCCAGCCGTGGTCAGGCATGGTGTGACTACAAAAAAAAATGTCAAGGGATACTGTGTTGTTGGCCTTGGGCTTCCCAGGTGGCACTAATGGTAATGAAGCTGCCTGCCAGTGCAGGAGATGTAAGAGATGAGAATTTGATCCCTGGGTTGGGAAGACCCCTGGAGTAGGAAGCGGCATACCACCCCAGTACTCCTGCCTGGAGGATCCAATGGACAGAGAATCCTGGCAGGTTATAATCTATGTAGCCACAAAGAGTTGGACACGACTGAGTGACTGAACACACATATACTGGCCTTAAAGATGGAGGAAGGGGACACAAACCAAGAAGTATGGGAGGTCTCCAGCAGCTGAAGAAAAAGGATTCTCCTCTGGAGCCTCCAGAAATGTAGCAGTTCTGCCAACACCTTACTTTTAGCCCAGGTATAGCCATGCTAGATGTCTGAGCTGCAGTGCTAAATGATGAACTGTGAATATATCGCAATAGTAAAATAACACATATATGTTCTTTTGAACAACCAACTTTGTGGTGATGTGTTATGGCAACGAAAGGAAATGAACATACCCATGTTGGAGAAAGGCATTAGACATGAACATTTTTCTTACCAGTGTAGTCAACTCAGTCACTTGTTTTCATGGCAGCACTGAAGATACTAGTGTGGTCCTCATTTATAGCAGTGGGAGTGACAAGTGTGGGCCCACCATTTGCATTTATGGAGCACCATCTTGCTCTTCCTGGAAGTTTCTTCTGCTTGGAATATGCTTTCCCCTTATTTCTGGGATCCCCTCCTCATCCTTCGAAATGCAAAGTAAAGCTCACCAGACATAACAAACGGAAAAAGATGACACTAAGTTGCAGGCATCTTAGGGGAGCACTAGGGGAGAAGACCTGAACAACGGTTAGAGTTGAACTCTTCAGATGGCAGCCACAAGGTCAACTCCAGCATATATAAAGACTGAGGAGTTCTGGCTCATTCTTTTTCAGCTCCTATCTGAAGGAGACTAGGTATCTCGTCCATTGCATGAGGCAGGGCAGTGGAAGCCCAGAAGGAAGTCTGTTGGGGGAAGGTATGTGTGATGTTTACTACTGTGTACTTGGCACTCAGCCCAAGACCTGGCATCCAAGTGCCTCTGCAATTGCTTGGTGAATAAATGGAATAAAGGAATAAAGCCAGTGGTCAAGTGAGAATCAATACAGAAATTATGTTCACCCCAACTTCCTCACAGATGGGAGGGCAACTTATCCCCAGCTGCATCAAGGATCAAGTTAACAAAGCTAAAAAATGGTCCCTGACTTGTGATAGTCTCCTGGAGGCCAGTGGTCTACCAGTAAGCCAGGAAGTCCAGTGTGGGAAGGATGGTAACTGACAGGAGTCTGTAGCTGAACAGAACTGGAACAACTTGAAGAAACAGATGTCTCGGGGGTGGTAGTGCTTGAAAAGAAAGCTGCCTGGCTTAGTTTTGGAGTGAATCAATAGCCTTGAAATAAACTGTCAGCCCCAGAATCCTGTAGAAAACCCCAGAGAGAATCAAGTTCTGTTGTGGGTGAAAATTTGGAATTAGATGAGAACCAATGGCTGGGGCATTTGGACTGGGGAGGGGAGTTATTAAGAGGGAGAGAGAGAGCTGATGGATATATCCTGTTCCCACAGGATGAGGCTTACATTTGGGACTTCAGGCTGGGAGGAAACAAAGACAAGCGTGTTGGTTTGGGAGCTGGAGCTGTGATCACAGACTGATTCCAAATTCCAGTCTCTGGAAATAAGATTCCTAGTATGAGTCTTTTCTTGACCTGGGCTGTCTCAGCACCTAGTGGTGCTAAGTCTGTGGGTTTAAGTGCTCCACATTTGCCTCTGAGCAGACATGGGGAAATCAGGGCTTGGAGGCCCTCAACAATGTCTTATCAATACATATTCTTTTGTTTTTAATTTAATTTTCATTTCATATTATAGCTGGTTTACAGTGTTGTGTTAGTTTCAGGTGCACAGCAAAGGGATTCAGTTATACATATACATGTATCCACTCTTTTTCAGATTCTTTTCCCATATTAGCTATTACAGAATATTGAGTAGAGTTCCCTGTGCTATCCAGTAGGTCCTTGTTGATTACCTATGCTATATATAGTAGTATATATATGTTAACCCCAAACTCCTAATTTATCCCTCCTTCCACCTTTCCCCTTTGGTCATCATAAAAGTTTGTTTTCAAAGTTTGTGGGTCTGTTTCTTGTACCATGTCTTATCAGCCCTTGCATCATGCTTCTGTGGTAGCTTGTAGTGTTTATCACGATGTTTGTGTGTGCCTAAGTCCCCTAGAGATGAATGTCCTGAGAGAAACCGCCACGCCTTATTCATCTTGTCTTTCCAAGGTCCACTGCAAGGACACTTGACATAAACTCAATAAAGGTCGATGATTGAAAGGAGGACATTTTAAAATTGGCAGATTGATGTGGTTTCTGGTTGGCAGCGAGAACATATGGATCTTTGTCATATGTTCAAAGTCCTGTTTATTGGTAAGTTGAAGATGTGTTGGTATATCTATGTTTCTGCCTTAAGATGGAGCTGGTCTTGGCTTACTGGTTTGTCTAAAGTGGCTAAGATTCTGTGATCAAAATGTGCAGAATTATGAGTTATTTGCAAATCTGATGAAATTCATTGTTAATTTCTCTGATTTGTGTTTCCTTTGTTTTGGCAGAATTTTGGTACATGCTGTTTTTCAGGTTTCAGGGTTTTTTTTTTTCTTCTCTTTTTAGAAGATTAATATTTGGTGTGATCTGTTCTTTTGCTTCTAGATATTCCTCTGGGATAGTATAGGGCAGAAATATGTACAAACAATAGCACATTTTGGTTAAAAGTTGTGAAATGTAGAAATACTCAAAATAGTTGATGTTTTAGAACATTCTGTATTTCCAAAATTAAGGTCAGAAAAGCTTTTGCCTCTACTACTATAAAATAACAGAGAAGGTAAAGTGAACAATTTGGAGAAGTTAAAAGATGTGCATTTATTATATGACATACATTTTCATGAGGCTTGTTTTAATTCAAAATGAGTCCTACTTAAGTCTGGAAGAAGAGTAAATGCAGATCCATCATTTATTAGCAGGATGACAGGAAGCAAATTAGGTCATTTCTCTGAGTCTCAGTTCCTATTTCCATCTATAAAATGGAAATCATGATTACAGAACCAGACAAGGAAGAGCAACCCAATATTGAAGGGGAAGAACAAAGTGGGAAGACTGATAATCCCTGACTTCAAGACTTACTGTAAAGCTCTGGTAATCAAGAGAGTGTGGTATTGATGGAATAATAGATTAACAGAACAGAATAGAGAGCCTGGAAATGTACCCCCATAAATATATCTAATTGACCTTTGACAAATGGCAATAGCAACATTGCCAATGGAGCAAAGATAGTCTCTTTAACAAATGGTGCTGTAGCAACTAAACATTCACATGCAAAAAATTGAATATAGACACAGACCTTAGTCTTCACAGAAAATTAACTCAAAGTAGAACATAGACATAAACTGGAATGTAAACCTATTAACCCCCTAGAAGATAGCACAAGAGAAAATCTAGAGGATCCTGGTTTTGGTGATGACTTTTTTGATAAAATTGCAAAGACAGGATCCATGAAAGAAAGAAACTGATAAACTCAACTTCATAAAACTTAAACATTTCTGCTCTGTACAAAACATTGTCAAGAGAACAAAAAGAAAGCAAATTAACTTATAATATGTGTTCTCTCTTTGTTGTTTGGTCACTAAGTCATCTGCCTCTTTTGCAACCCCATAGACTGTAGCCTGCCAGGCTCCTCTGTCCATGGAATTCTCCAGGCAAGAATACTGGAGTGGGTTGCCATTTTCTTCTCCAGGGCATCTCCCTGACCCAGAGATAAAACTCATGTCTCCTACATTGCAGGCAGATTCTTTACCTCTGAACCACCAGGGAAGACCATTATCTCCTAGATCTTAAAATAATGATCTTTTGAGAATTATATAGAGTATATTCACTGTCTCTTAGATTTTGGGAAATATTAAAATCTTTATTTTTATATGGTTTGACTTTCCTCTTCTAATGTGACATGGAAAACACTCATAGAAAATGCACAAAAATAACTGTAGGATCCAGTAGTTTATTAAAAAGTGAACACACTATTCTGACTGCTCTGTTTTAGTGCTGCGTGTTTTGAACTATACATAAATGGAATTGTGCAGAATGCATTCTTCTGTCTGCCTGCTCTTCCTTCAGTGGTCTACAGGCTGTGCACCCTTTCTTCTGGGTAGGAGAGAGTGGCTCACTCATTGACCCTGTTGTTAGGAGAGCTTCCCCTGGAATTTTAATTGTGATCCTATTAGATCTACAGATCAATTCGGGATCGATTGTCATCTTCTCAATATTGAGCCTTTTAAACCCCTATGTGATAGATGCCTCTATTTATGTAGATCTTTAATTTTTAGTCATAAATCATTTTATTCTTTCTTGGGGGTATATCTTACATTTCTTATGGCATTTGTTTCTAGAGATTTGATATTTTTGATGCTACTGTAAATGATATCTTTATTTAAATATAATTTTTAATTTCTTGATGGTATGTAATAAGAGATTTTTTTCTTTATGTTACTCTTATACTTAGTGTTCTTATTTAACTCAAAATCATTTGTTTGTTTTTTCAGTTGCCGAGTTGTGTCCGACTCTTTGTGACCCCATGGACCACAGCACACCAGGCCTCCATCCCTCACTGTCTCCTGGAGTTTGCCAAGTTCATGTCCATTGAATTGGTAATGTCATCCAACCATTTCAACCTCTGTCACCCTCTTCTCCTTCTGCCCTCAGTCCTTCCCAGCATGAGGGTCTTTTCCAATGAGTCTGTTCTTTGCATCAGGTAGTCAAAGTATTGGAACTTCAGCTTCAGCATCAGTCCTTCCAATGAGTATTCAGGGTTGATTTCCTTTCCGATTAACAGGTTTGAGCTCCACGCTGTCCAAGGGACTCTCAAGAGTCTTTTCCAGCACCATAGTTCAAAAGCATGAATTCCTCAGTGCTCTGCCTTTTTTATGATACTTTACAGTATAAAATGGGTTTTTTCCCTCCTTTCTAATGCTTGTATTTTCTTTTTCTGTTTCTCTCTGTTTTGTTTCTCCATTTGCTTTGCCTTCCTTCACAGGTGTAACTTGAACATTGCTTAGAATTTCATTTTGTTGTATCTATAGCAATTTTTAGCATATCTCTTTGGCTAGCATTTTTAGTGTTTGCTTGAAGTATTACATTCTATATACATAGCTTATCACAATGTACTGAACAGTTCTAGTAAAGTTGAGAAACTTTATGCCCCTTTATATCACTTTACCTTCCCTTCTTTAGAATCAAATTGTCTTAAATATATCCTCTATAAATACTGAGACCATCAATCGGTATTATAATTTCTGTGTAGAAAACTCAAAATAATTTAGACAATTCAAAAACAAAAGGAAAGTCTATTTCATTTACCCATTCTTTGGTCTTCCATTATTACTTTTTTCTTCCTGATTTTTTTTCAGCATTTCCTTTTTGTTAGAGAGCTTCTGTTAGCCATTGTGTTAAGGTAGGTCTGCTAAGGAAAAAGTCTCTTAGTTACCCTTCTTCTGAGAAAGTTTTGATTTCCACTTCATTCCTGAAGTATATGTTTGTGAACGGAAGATTCTGGGTGACAGTTCTTTTCTTTCAGCCCTTGGAAAACTGTGCCTCTTCCTTCTGGCCTCCATTGTTTGTGATGAGAAAAGCGTTGCCAACAATGGTTTTCCCTTATATGTAAGTTTTCATCCAATCTTTTAATACTTTCAGGATTTTTTAATTGTCTTTAGTTTTCATATAAAAAACCTTGTCTAGTTTAATTATAATGAATCTTGGCATGGATTTCTTGTGTTTATCCTGCTTGGAGTTCACTCATCTATAAGTTTATACAACTTTTGTCTAATTTGTGAAATTTTCAGCAAATAGATTACCAAATAATTTGTCAGTCCTTTTTCTCCTCTCTTTTTGGGACTCTGGTGATATGAATGTCCAACCTTGGTACATTCCCACACATCCCTGAGGTTCTGTTAATTCTTTTTTTTTAATTAATTTTAATTGGAAGCTAATTACTTTACAGTATAGTAGTGGGTTTTGCCATATATTGACACGAATCAGCCATGGGTGTACAAGTGTTCCCCATCCTGAACCCCACTTCCACCTCCTTACCCATCCCCTCCCTGAGGCTTGTCCCAGTGCACCAGCTTTGAGTGCCCCGTTTCATGCATCAAACTTGGACTGGTGCTCTATTTCATATATGGTAATATACATGCTTCATTGTTATTCTCTCAAATCATCCCACCCTCACCTTCTCCCACAGAGTCCAAAAGTCTATTCTTTATATCTGTGTATCTTTTGCTGTCTCGCATATAGGGTCATCATTACAATCTTTCTAAATTCCATATATATGCATTAATATACTGTATTGGTGTTTTTCTTTCTGACTTACTTCACTCTGTATAATAGGCTCCAGTTTCATCCACCTTATTAGAACAAATTCAAATGTTTTCTTTTTAATGGCTAAGTAATATTCCCTTGTGTATATGAACCACAGCTTTCTTATCCATTCATCTGCCAATGGGCATCTAGGTTACTTCTATGTCCTAGCTATTGTAAACAGTGTTGAGATGAACATTGGGGTACACACATCTCTTTCAATTCTGGTTTCCTCAGTGTGTATGCCCAGCAGTGGGATTGCTGGGTCATATGGCAGTTCTATTTCCAGTTTTTTAAGGAATCTCCACACTGTTTTCCACAGTGGCTGTACTAGTTTGCATTCCCACCAACAGTGTAAGAGGGTTCCCTTTTCTCCACATCCTCTCCAGCATTTATTGTTTGTAGACTTTTGGATAGCAGCCATTCTGACTGGCATGAAATGGTACCTCATTGTGGTTTTGATTTGCATTTCTCTGATAATGAGTGATGTTGAGCATCTTTTTCATGTGTTTGTTAGCCATCTGTATGTCTTCTTTGGAGAAATGTCTGTTTAGTTCTTTGGCCATTTTTTTGATTGTGTCATTTATTTTTCTGATATTGAGGTACATGAGCTGCTTGTATATTTTTGAGATTAATTCTTTGTCAGTTGCTTTGCTTGCTATTATTTTCTCCCATTCTGAAGGCTGTCTTTTCACTTTGCTTATAGTTTCCTTCATTGTGCAAAAGCTTTTATGTTTAATTGGGTCCCATTTGTTTATTTTTGCTTTTATTTCCATTACTCAGGGAGGTAGGTCATAGAGGATCCTGCTGTGATTTATGTCAGACAGTGTTTTGTCTGTGTTTTCCTCTAGGAGTTTTTATAGTTTCTCGTCTTACATTTAGATCTTTAATTCATTTTGAGTTTATTTTTGTGTATGGTGTTAGAAAGTGTTCTAGTTTCATTCTTTTACAGGTGGTTGACCAGTTTTCCCAGCACCACTTGTTAAAGAGATTGTCTTTTCTCCATTGTATATTCTTGCCTCCTTCATCAAAGATAAGGTGTCCATAGGTGTGTGGATTTATCTCTGGGCTTTCTATTTTGTTCCATTGATCTATATTTCTGTCTTTGTGCCAGTACCATGCTGTCTTGATGACTGTAGCTTTGTAGTATAGTCTAAAGTCAGGTAGGTTGATTCTTCCAGTTCCATTCTTCTTTCTCAAGATTGCTTTGGCTATTAAAGGTTTTTTAAATTTCCATACAAATTGTGAAATTATTTGTTCTAGCTCTGTGAAAAATACCAGTGGTAGCTTGACAGGGATTGCATTGAATCTATAGATTGTTTTGGGTAGTATACTCATTTTCACTATATTGATTCTTCCAATCCAGGAACATGGTGTATTTCTCCATCTATTTGTGTCTTCTTTGATTTCTTTCACCAGTGTTTTATAGTTTTCTATATATAGGTCTTTAGTTTCTTTAGGTAGATATATTCTCAAGTATTTTATTCTTTTCATCACAATGGTGAATAGAATTGTTTCCTTAATTTCTCTTTCTGTTTTCTCATTGTTAGTGTATAGGAATGCAAGGAATTCTGTGTGTTAATTTTATATCCTGTAACTTTTCTATATTGAAAAGCTCTTTTCTATATTGATTAGCTCTTGTAATATTCTGGTGGTGTCTTTAGGGTTCTCTATATAGAGGATAATGTCTTCTGCAATGAAAGTTTTACTTCTTTTCCAATCTGGATTCTTTTATTTCTTTTCCTTCTCTGATTGCTGTGGCTTATCCTTCCAAAACTATGCTGAATAGTAGTGGTGAGAGTGGGCACCCTTGTCTTGTTCCTGACTTTAGGGGGAATGCTTTCAATTTTTCTCCATTAAGATAATGTTTGCTGTGGGTTTATCATATATGGCTTTTATAATGTTGAGGTATGTTTCTTCTATGCCTACTTTCTGGAGAGATTTTATCATAAATGGATGTTGAATTTTGTCAAAGTATTTCTCTGCATCTATTGAGATAATTATATGGTTTTTATCTTTCAATTTGTTAATGTGGTGTATCACATTGATTGATTTGCAGATATTGAAGAATCCTTGCATCCCTGGGATAAAACCCACTTTGTCATGATATATGATCTTTTTAATATGTTGTTGGATTCTGTTTGCTAGAATTTTGTTGAGGATTTTTGCATCTATATTCATCAGTGATATTGGCCTGTAGTTTTCTCTTTTTGTGGCATCTTTCTCTGGTTTTGGTATTAGGGTGATGTTGGCCTCATAGAATGAGTTCAGCAGTTTGCCTTCCTCTTCAATTTTCTGGAACAGTTTGAGTAGGATAGGTGTTATCTCATCTCTAAATTTTTGGTAGAATTCACCTGTGAAGCCACCTGGTCCTGGGCTTTTGTTTGTTGGAAGAATTTTATTACAGTTTCAATTTCCATGCTTGTGATGGGTCTGTTAAGATTTTCTATTTCTTCCTGGTTCAGTTTTGGAAGGTTATACGTTTTTAAAATTCATCCATTTCTTCCAAGTTGTCCATTTTTTTGGCATATAGTTGCTGATAGTAGTCTTTTATGATCCTTTGTGTTTCTGTGCTGTCTGTTGTGATTTTTTTCATTTTCATTTCTAATTTTATTTATTTGATTCTTCTCCCTTTTTTTCCTGATGAGTCTGAGTAATGGTTTGTCTATTTTATTCATCTTCTCAAAGAACCAGTTTTTAGTTTTGTTGATTTTTGCTAGAGTCTCCTTTGTTTCTTTTTATTTATTTCTGCCCTAATTTTTATTATTTCTTTCCTTCTACTAACCCCAGGTTTCTTCATTTCTTCTTTTTCTGGTTGCTTTAGGTGTAAAGTTGGGTTATTTATTTGATTTTTGTCTTGTTTCCTGAGGTAAGCTTATATTGTTATGAACCTTCCCCTTAGCACTGCTGTTTCTGAATCCTACAGGTTTTGGGTTGTTGTGTTTTCATTTTCATTTGTTTCTATGCATATTTTGATTTCTTTTTTTATTTCTTCTATGATTTGTTGGTTATTCAGAAGCATGTGTTTAGCCTCCATATGCTTGTATTTTTAATAGTTTTTCCCTGTATTTGACATCTACTCTTACTGCATTGTGATCAGAAAAGATGCTTGAAATTATTTAAATTTTTTTGAATTTATGAAGGCTAGATTTATGGCCAAGGATGTGATCTATCCTGGAAAATGTTCCATGTACTCTTGAGAAAAAGGTGAAATTCATTGTTTTGGGGTGAAATGTCCTACAGATATCAATTAGGTCTAACTGGCCCATTGTATCATTTAAAGTTTGTGTTTCCTTGCTAATTTTCTGTTTGGTTGATCTATCCATAGGTGTGAGTGGGGTAGGTTCTGTTCATTCTTATTTTTCATTTTGTAGTCTCCTTATTGTTCAACCTGGCTCATCTCTATTACTTTATCATCAAGGTCACTAGTATTTTTCCTCTGCCTTATTTTTTTGTTGGCTTCATTCATTGTGTGTTTTATTTCATTATTGTGTTTTTGGATTTCTGAAATTTCTGTTGGTTCTTCTTTATGTTTTCGAGTACTTTGCTGAGATGTTCTATCTTTCATTTGTTTCAGGCATGCTTCTTGAAACATCTTTATGATGGTGACTCCTAAGTGCTTCTCATGTAATTCTAACAACACTGCCAACTCAATTTTGTTGTCTGTGTATTGTTTTTTCTCACTCAAGTTGTGATGTCTTTGGTTCTTGCTATGATCAATTATTTTCTGTTGAAATACAGACAATTTGGGTATTATTTTGTGAGATTCCAAATCTTATTTAAAGTTTGTGTCTTATCAGGACTCTGCTGACGTTAGGGGTGGAAATTCAGGCTCCCTCTGGGGTTCCTTGTTACTGCTGAGTGGAGGTGGGAGTGCTGGTTCCTCCCTGCTGCTGCTGCTGCTAAGTCACTTCAGTCGTGTCCTACTCTGTGCGACCCCATAGACGGCAGCCCACCAGGCTCCACTGTCCCTGGGATTCTCCAGGCAAGAACACTGGAGTGGGTTGCTATGTCCTTCTCCAATGCATGAAAGTGGAAAGTGAAAGTGAAGTCACTCAGTCATGTCTGACTCTTCGTGACTGCATGGACTGCAGCCTACCAGGCTCCTCTGTCCATGGGATTTTCCAGGCAAGAGTACTGGAGTGGGTTGCCATTGCCTTCTCTAGACCTTTACTAAAACTCCCTGACTGGGACAGGTGGAGGTACCTGACCGCTGTTTCCTTCATAACCTTCACTGATGCAGGTGGTGAGGAATGGTGTTTTGACCTCTAGACACTGGGAAACATCCTGACTCTTCACTATGCCTCCCCTGAGGTTGCACCAGGTGGTAAGAAAAGACACTGGAGCAGGCAGGGAGGGAAGCTGGGTGAAGGCTCTGGCAGAGGGATGGGCCTGCAGCTCTGTCACTTCTGTTAGTTAACAGAAGCCACGGCAGCCCATATTTCAGAATGGGAATCATGGTAGCCCCTCACTCACCCATGGTCTTGAGATACAGTGATCAAGGGAAAGGCTTTGTTAAAATGCAAAAACATTCATTTGTCAAATTCAGACAGAAAGAAAAGTAGAAGTTTGAAATGGAATCAAGAATGATCAATGCTCATTACATTGACTATTGGCTATTTACAACAGCCAAGATGTGGAAGCAAGCTAAAAATCCATCAGCAGATAAATGGATAAAGAAGATGTGGTACATATGTATAATGTGATATTACTTAGCCATAAAAAATAATGAAATAATGCCATTTGCAGCAACATGGAGGAACCTAGAGATTATCTTACTAAGTAAGTCAGATAGAGAAAGACAAATATTATATGATATCACTTATGTGTGGAATGGAAAAAATGATACAAATAAGCTTATTTACAAAACAGAAACAAACTCATAGATATACAAAACAAACTTATGGTTACAAAAAGGGATAGTGGGGAGGGGTGGATAAATTAGGAGTTTGGGACTAACATATACACACTACTATATAAAAATAGATAAACAACAAGGACCTACTGTATAGCACAGGGAACCATGCTCAATATCTTGTAGTAACCTATAATGGAAAAGAATCTGAAAAAGAATATATATATATATATGCATTAGGTTCAGTTATACATATACATATGTATGTGTATATATGTGTGTGTGTATATATATGCATACATGTATATGTAACTGTACACTTGAAACTAACACAACATTGTAAATTAACTAAACTTCAATTAAAAAAAAAAGTTAAAAAAGAATACACAAAATAAAGAGTGGTGGCCTGGTGGGAAGGGGAGAGGTGAATATGTGGAAAGGGTGAGGTGGGAAGATGAATGTGCAAATAAACTTGAAAAACTGTGCAATTAACAGAATTACAAATGAAGACAGAGACTTTCCTGAGGATAGGGAGTGTGAGGGGCTATGGGTGGCAGAGCCAGAGGAATGTGGGTCAAAGGCACAAGAAAGGCTCTAGAATCAGAAGGGAGGGAAGGAGGGGAAGGTTCTGGAGGCAGAAAGAGGGAGAGAGCACATGTGGTCCAGAGGAAGTCAGAGGCCAAGAAAGAGTCTGAAAGGGTGCTGTGTGTGATGAATATAGAGATGGGTTGGTTGATTTGGAAAGAGAGGGGTGCCATGGAAAGGCATGCCCAAGAAGAGAGGACAAAGATGGCACCATTGAAGAAAGGAGCTAGGGAAAGGGGCAGGTGGGAAGCCACATGAGTGCGGGAGCAGGGGTCCATAAAAGATGAGATGTACATGGGTCATTGCACTGAAAAGGAACTGATGTCTCTCTCAGAAGGCAGCTTCCCAGGGGATGAGTTGCTTAAAGTAAGTCGTTAACAGTTGCACTTCAAGTCTGGCAGATAGCATGCTTTGTTAACTGGATTTCACATTCATGAGTAGAGTTGTGCCATATCTTTTCATTCCTTTATTTTAATTTTTTCCATTAACATCCTTTTGGATGGAAATTCCAAATAAATTTTTCTCCACTCTTTTTTTTTTCCCCAAAAGAAAAACATCTGATGGCACATTTTACATTTTTCCAAAATGTTTAAAGAATACTTAAAATTCATCTGAAGTGCTGCCAGACTGGACTTTGGAGAGTTTTCCACATCAGATGATTTTAAATCTTGAGCCCAGGAGATATTTTTTAGGAATTTGTTACAACATTTCAGGCAACAGTGAATGAAAGAATCCCAATGAAGACACTTTCTAGAAAACAGAAGGACCTGAGAGGTAGCAGAAGTTAGATGCGGGAGAAAAGGTATTCTAGCAAGCTTAAGGCTATTTTCCCAGGAGTCTAAAACATTTATCAGGAAGTGTTTGGTATAAATCTAGAGGTGAAACTAAAGAAAGTGTTAGTCATTCAATCGTGTCCAACTCTTTGTGATCCAATGGACTGTAACCCACCATTTTCTTCTGCCGTGGAATTATCCAGGCAAGAATATTGGAGTCGATAGCCATTCCCTTTCCCAGGAGATCTTCCTGACCCAGGGATTGAACAATTGTCTCCTGCATTGGAGGCAGATTCTTTATCATCTGATAGGGATGTTTACCTAATGTAGAGTTGAGTCTATGATTGTCTTGCAAGTGAGCAGTAGGAAACTTGACATTTAATTGTTATCATAAGAGAACTGTTTATCATGATGCCTGCTTTTATGTGTGCAAATGTGGGAGATATCACATACCCTCTAGCATATTAGCTGTCAATGACAGAATCACCAACACATGGAAGAGAATGAAAAATCATGTGTGCCAAGGAGGATATGAGAAGCAGAGATATGGAAATGGACTGTGATGGACTTGAAGGGGCTCGTTGGCCTGACTCATTCTGGCTTGACAAGTGGTCAGGCTAGGTTAGAAGTTTTGGTAGATGTTAGGTCTGCAAAAGTGTATAGAGACTATCTATGTGTGGAGACTTTTGTTAGGTTCTGAAGACACGATGTGGCAGGATTCTTGCCAAGAGTTTATACAGTCCAATGGAAGAGACAAAAGCATAGTAAGCTAACTACAGTAGAGAATCTTCAGTGGAGGGTGAAACTCAAAGTGATGTCTAAACCCAGAGGAGAAGGCTTGCCCTCTGACCTGATAAGGTTAGACAAACTCCCAAGGAGTTAGTGCCTGTAAAACAGCCTTGTTTGGCTGGTAAATGTATTTCAGATACTCCTCATTAATCTTTTAAGTCAGTCCTCACAAATCCCCCTCAAGTGAATTTTTATATTTCTCATTTTTTAAAGAGGAAACTCTGTCTCAAGAAAAGTTTAGTATCTTACCCAAGATGACAGAACTGGTAAGTGACATATGAGAAAGGGACCCAGATCAGCCTGGTTCAATGCTGGAGCTTCTCGTCTGCACCTGGGCTGCCTTATTCTAAGTCCTCAGAAAATCTTGACTGATGCCAGATGGGTTTAGAGGTGCTTGACTGACACCAGAATGCCTGTGAGCAACTTTGAAGGAGAAAATGGAAAGTTAGTTTGGAAAGTAATGTGCTGGCACCAAAGACAGGAAGCCCCCTGCAGTGGGTTAATTCTGTTGTGCTGGAGTGGATCATGGGGTTGACGAGCACACCCAAACCCAATCCCAGGTCAGTATACCAGGTACTCCTCAACAGATCACCAAGGAAACCCATCCATCGTCACTGTCTACAGAAGGGTGGGCCTCAGGGGATGGTTCCTGAAAAACGCTAAAGCCATCAACTGCAAAGGTCCATAACAATACTCTCCTTATTCCAATCACCACCCACTTGTCTTCAAAACTGTTATAAAAGTGTAGGAACAAATGTTACTCAGTTTTGTTTGATTGCTTTGTGCTCTATTTAAATATAAGATTCATCCACTGAACCATGAATCACCCCAAGGAAAGGAACTATAAAATTAGTGAGCTTTAAATCCATAGCACCTTGCAGAGAGGCTGTGGCTCAGAATCAGTTCAGTGGGTGTCTGTTGAATGCAATGATAAACCACATCAGAGCAGCAGTATAAGATCAAAAACTTTCATAATAATAAGTCCTGTAACCCTGCCAACCTCCAGTCTCTATTTTTAGGAAGTGTGTTTGTCCTATAAATAGATACTAGCTTTTCTTGAGGAAGGAATGTTGAAATCTCTCCTTGGAAAGACTTTGCATCCAACTTCTGACCTGTGTTCTCTGTGTTTCAGAATAAAGTTGGGGATATGAGGAATCTGCTGAGGAAAGGAGTGTCCAAAACAAGAGCTCTCAAAGGGGCTGCAAATGGCCAAAGGCCACAAGACAGCCAGGTCTGTGTGGACATTTTGTGAGGCCAAATTTGTTGCCTCTTTTAAACGGAACATGGAAACCAGTTTTGTTTTGGAATTTAGGTATTTTTAGTTCTTTTTTCAAGTGAAAATAGAGTGATGACTTTTGCGGAGAAATTATTTTCTCTCCAAATTTTCTTTACTTATGATTTTTTTTTTCTGTATCCACATGGAAATCGAAAGTTTAAACCAGCCTGATTGGTTTAGAATCTAAAGAAGCTTTGCATTTTTAAAATCTGTAAATGACCTGTAGATCTATGAGTCTTAATTAGAAAAAAATGTATGTATGTTATTTTGATCATATTCCTAATAGATTGCTTTAATTCTTCTTTAAGTAGTGTAAGATTGGGAGTTTGGAATTAACATATACACACTGCTATATTTTAAATAGATAGCCAACAAGGACTTACTATATACCACAGGGAACTCTTCTTAGTATTCTGTAATAACCTAAATGGGAAAAGGAGTCAAAAAACAATAGATGCATGCATATTTGTCACTTTGCTGTACACCTGAAACTATCACACACACACACACACAAACAAAGGAAAAAAGTATAATAAAGCAAGAATAATAAACCATTTTCAAGATAAAATTTCCAGGCAAGGTTTCTTGCCTGGAAAATCTCATGGACAGAGGATCCTGGTGGGCTCCAGTCCATGGGGTCGCTAAGAGTCGGACATGACTGAGCGACTTCACTTTTTTCACTTTTCACTTTCATAAATTGGAGAAGGAAATGGCAACCCACTCCAGTATTCTTGCCTGGAGGATCCCAGGGACAGAGGGACCTGGTGGGCTGCCGTTTATGGGGTCGCACAGAGTTGGACGTGAGTGACTTAGCAGCAGCAGCAATCACTAGTTCAATTTCCTCTTCTAACAGATGAAAACTGGAGATTTATATTGGTAAAGGCTTTGCCAAGAGCATTCAGCCAGACAATGACAGAGCCTACTGGGAGTCAGGGTCCCCATCTGGCAGGTCAAGGCTCCCTCTGTGTTAGGTCTGCTTCCTCCTCCCAAGAAATCTTTCTTGACTGGATCGTCCTACTAATTTCCTTCACATTTCTGTTCTAGAGCAATGATCATCATCCATAAACGACCCTTAGTGGATTTTCTTTCTTCTCATTCAATTTTTATATACTTAAGATACATAGATATACCTAGCCATTTTTGAAATATTTCCAAGTTGAGAGATTATCACTGGTTCCAAATCTGTACTCATTTTTATATGATCTAGATATATGCTGAATCTGAGCAAACTCTGGGAAATAGTGGAGGACAGATGAGTCTGGCATTCTGTGGTCCATGAGGTCGCAAAGAGTTGGACATGACTTAGTGACTGAATAACAACAACAATATCGATGTTAACTTCCCATTTACATACATCTTATCTCTTATACTAACTGGTTAGTACCTTGAAGAAAATAATTGTGATTTGTGTTCAGCTTCTATATAATTAATCTACCTGTGAAATCTTAAGCTTAGAGAATTTGAATATTAGTTGACACAGTAGTTTTCTGATCTGTAAAATGGTCAGAAATAACTTTTGTAATATTAGTATTAGCACAATGCTGGGATATCAACAAATATCAAATGTCAGATGTTAGTGTTATTTAAGATTAAACCTTCATTTAGATAGCAATGATTGTTTTCTATTCTTCTATTTGTATGTCTTATAAACATGGAGCCCCAGCTTGATTCATTTTGTCTATTTTCCTGGGGGTACTAAGGAAGAACGTAACCAGTATTTCTAGTTCTTTGGAGAATGCCCTTGTTCAAATGTTAATGATGATAAGAAACAGATCTCACCTCACCCTTCAGACAGTGCATCAGGAAGAATCCAGACAAGAATCCAGGCAGAAAAGTAAACCCTGTTAGCTATTTTTAACAAAAAGAATGTAATGGAGGAAATTTGATAAGGACGTGTCAGAGGACTGAACAAGTAGAGAGGAAATGCTGAAACGGTATCATTCCTTAAGTTAGAATAGTAAATTCAGAAACTACCACCCTCAGGTGGATCAGAGACTTATGTAAAAGCCTGCAACTATAATATAACACTTGTTAAAAAATATAGGAGAAACTATTTGCAAAACAAAAAGATGAAAAGGGAAAATGATTCATAAATTGGATTTTTGTAAACTTTAAAAAGTTTTTGCTCTTCAAAGACACAGTTACAAAATATAAAATCTAAGTCACAGAATAAGTGAAAATATTTTCATTACATATATGCCTGACAAAGAACTGATCCAGATTATTAGGAATTCCCACAACTCAATAATAAGACACCTAGCGTGATAATAAAAGGATGTGTGTGCATGCTAAGTGACTTCAGTCATGTCTGACTCCATGACCACATGGACTGTAGCCCTCCAGGCTCCTCTGTCCATGGGGATTCTCCAGGCAAGAACACTGGAGTGGGTTGCCACGCCCTCCTCCAGAGGATCTTCCCAACCCATGGATTGAACCGCGTGTCTGGGCAGCTCCTGCACTGCAGGTGTATTCTTTACTGCTGAGCCACTGGGGACGCCCAGTAAAAGGGCAAGACATTTGAAAATATGCTTCATCAAAGAAGAGATGACCCTCAAAAATCACTTGAAAACAAATCCGACATCCTCAATTATTAGTGAAATGCAGATGAAAACTGTAAGAGTCATTATTGTATGAATTAGAAGGGCTAAATTAAAAAGACTCACAAAACCAGTTATTGACAAGGCTATGGTGCATCTGGAATTCTCACACACTGTTGGTGAAAATATAAAACTGTACCACTCTGGGGAAAACTGTTCGGTAGTTTCTCAAAAGTTTAAGATATACCTAGGTACAGTCTACCCACTTACTCCTAGCTCTTTTCTAAGAGGGATGAACGTACACTCATGCAAAGATTTTTACACAGTCATTTTACAAAAGCTCTACTGTTACCCAGAAACTGACAACAACCCAAATGTTCATCAGAAGTCTATGGATAAAATGTGGTGTATACATAGGATGGACGACTCTGAGCAACATAAAGAAGCAAACCATGATTCATATTACAACGTAGATGAATGTCAGAATCATTATGGTGGATGAAAGAAACAGACATAAAAGAGTACTGTAGGCTTTCACCTATGAAAAATTCTATAAAAAACAATTTTATAGTGATAGAACACACACACACACACACACACACACATACACAGAGAAGAACAATGGTTGCCTGAGGCCCAAGTCAGATGAAGAGATGGATGCAAAGGAGAACAGAGAATCTTCTGGACATAATGGAAATGTTTAGTAACTTGGTTGTCACAGTTTCATGGGAGTATACTTCTAACAAAACTCAAACAAGTTAATACATTATAAAGAATACATAAATTATATATAAGAAAAGAGTAGGATTATCCGAAAAAAATAGGAATAAATAAGAGACTTGCTATAAGGAGTTTATTTCTTTAATCTAAAATTATGTGGTGATCCAAGTAAGGCTGATGTGGTAGCTCTGTGACGTCTTCAGAGACCAGGTCTCCTACCTTTTCCATCATGACGCTTTGTTCCCTGGTCATCTCTTTGTTCTGCCTATAGAACTCTAGTCTCCATGTTCATGTTCTAGGCTGGCAGCAGAAAAAAGGGAGAATTCTAAAAAGGTTTTCCTTATATAAAATACACTCTTTATAATCTGCCTTTCTAGAAGTATACACAGTACTTTTGTTTCTCCCTTCTGTGCTTAGTCGCTCAGTCCTGTAGACGGCCAGGCTCCTCTGTCCATGGGGATTCTCCAGGCAAGAATACTGGAGTGGGTTGCCATGCCCTCCTCCAGGGGATCTTCCTAACCCATGGATCGAACCCAGTCTCCCATACTGCAGGCAGATTCTTTGCTGTCTGTGATTCTCCCTTACTGACTTGATTTTAGTCACGTGACAATATGTATCTACTTAAAAAAGAGTGTTCTGGTTAGCAATCCCAGAGAAAAACTCAACATTCTTTTTCAAAGGAAGGGAAGAGTAAAAAGGTGGAATAAAACAATAGTCTCTGGCTATGTTAAAATTGTGTGGTTAAAAGTTTACTGACTCTTTCACAAATGACATTGGGAAAGCAGGATAATTCTTACCTTGCACTAAATACAAAAATTCACCAAAAATGCATCAAAGACTTACATATAAGAGCTAAAACAATATAACTTATTCTTTTACATTGAGGTAGGAGAAAACATAGGAGAAAAGCTTTATGACACTGGATTTTGCAATTATTTTTTTGGGGGGGGGATGACACCAAAAACACAGGCAACAAAAGAAAAAAAATGGATAAATCGAACTTCATCAAGAATAAAAACTTTGGCAGATCAAAGAACACTATTGACAAAGTGAAAATGCAAGCCATGGAATGGGAGAAAATATTTACAATTCATATATCTGATGTGGAATAACTATCCAGAATATATAAAGAATCTCTGCTGCTGCTGCTGCTAAGTCGCTTCAGTCATGTCCAACTCTGTGTGACCCCATAGACGGCAGCCCACCAGGTTCCCCTGTCCCTGGGATTCTCCAGGCAAGAACACTGGAGTGGGTTGCCATTTCCTTCTCCAATGCATGAAAGTGAAAAGTGAAACTGAAGTTGCTCAGTTGTGTCCGACTCCTAGCGACCCCATGGTCTGCAGCCCACCAGGCTCCTCTTTCCATGGGATTTTCCAGGCAAGAGTACTGGAGTGGGGTGCCATTGCCTTCTCCAAAGAACCCCTACAATTCAGCAACTAAGAAACCAAACAACCCAATTTAAAAAAATGTATAAAAAACTTGAATAGATATTTCTCCAAACAAGATACACAAACAGCCAACAGGCACATGCAAAGATGCTCAGCATCAATAAACATTAGGGATATGGAAATCAAAAACACAGTACAATGCCAATTCACATCCATTAGGATGGCTACTATCAAAAAACAAATGTGAACAGAAAATAACAAGTGTTGGTGAGGCATAAGTGCACCTGATGAAAAGTCCTTGTCTTACCTCCTCCAAGCTTAGGTACAATACACGAAGATTACAGAAGCCTTCCAATGACTCCAACCCCCAGTCATTGCATCTTCCTAATTCATGAGTCTTCCTAACGACCTCCAACAGATTTTGCTGCACTATTATGTCTCCATTCCTAATCCACAAACCTAAGCTTATGATCAAATGGTTGTTGTTTCATGCAACTGAGTAGGGAATGCTTGTTGTGCAGCTATGGTAACTGGAGCACACATTCACAGAGGAAAAGTCTTAGAGTCAAGAAAAGCCATTACATTTTGTTTAACCAAGCATATACTTTTGAATATAGATCCTCCTGTCATGTGGCACTTATTAATATCCCAGAAAACTATTTTCTTAAGCACATTTTTGAAAGTTTTACTTTATCCTACATGTTAGAGGTGATAATGCCAAGTAGGGGTCTACATTTTACATGTATTTTTATCTACATGATACAAACCAGCCATATGCTTTGGTTATTTGAAATTCTCAGTTCAGTTGAAACTGCTCATCTAGGAGCCCAATATAGGTTAGTTAAGAATTACTCCTGAAGAATTATTTGATTTACAATTTAATGTTTCTATTTTTCACTTCTACTAAGGAAGATGGCTTGCACTATAGTTAGGAATTATAATTCACTATGATTTTTCCTTAGATATGAAACTAGGTTCAGTATGCTGCTGCTAAGTCACCTCAGTCGTGTCCAACCCTGTGTGACCCCATAGACGGCAGCCCACCAGGCTCCCCCGTCCCTGGGATTCTCCAGGCAAGAACACTGGAGTGGGTTGCCATTTCCTTCTCTAATGCATGAAAGTGAAAAGTCAAAGTGAAGTCGCTCAGTCGTGTCCGACTCTTAGGGACCCCATGGACTGCAGCCCACCAGGCTCCTCCATCCATGGGACTTTTCAGGCAAGAGTACTGGAGTGGGGTGCCATTGCCTTCTCCAGGTTCAGTATAGTTTCTAATTTATTAAACTGCTTGTTTGGCCAAAAAGTTCCTTCAGTGTTTAAGTAAAAATAAGACACATATTTCATTTTCACCAAGAACTTTATTGACACAGCACATTCACTATTTTGTTCCACTACTTTCTGCCATTTTCCAGGCAACTTCATAATTCCATCTTCCCCCAAATCTTTATCTTTCTAATAAAGAACTGTTCTAGGTGCCTTTTATGGTCTTCCAGAGAATTGAATTTTTTTCCATTAAGAGAATTTTGCAAAGGCTGACATAAATGATCTGAAGGTGTAATGTCTAGTGAATACAATGGATGAATCAGAACTTTCCAGCCAAGCTGTGACAGTTGTCTGGTCTTCAAAGAAACATACAGTCTTGCATTTTCCAAGCAGTACTTGTTGGAGTTAATTGTTTGGTTTTCTGTAAGGAGTTCATAACAGAGGACTGCCTTCCAATCCCACTGTATACACAACATCACCTAGGATGAAGACTTGCCTTTGGTGTGGTTGGTGGTGGTTCATTTCACTTGCCCCAAGATCTTTTCCATTCCACATTATTGTACAGCATCTATTTTTCCTTGACCAATTTGTTTTAAAAATGGAACATTTTCCTTAGAGAATCATACAGAAATACTGCCAAGAAGGCTTTTTTCGCCTGACTTATGTGGAACCCAAACATCAAAGCAATGAACATAACCAAGCTGGTACAAATAATTTCCGACACTTGATTTGGATATTTTGAGTACGTCGGCTAAGATAGCGTGGCATAACATTTATCATTCTCCATTAATGTCTCAGTTTGGTGGCTATCAAACTGTGGAGCATCATCCAGTGAGAAAACTCCAGCATGAAACTTTGCACACCCCTCTTGATACATTGGATAAATCTCAGCACCTTCTCTACACACTGCACAAGTCTTTTTGTGTGTGTTTTAGTTGCTTTTTTTTTTTTTTACCTTTCTTGAAATAATAAAGCATAATGCGCTAAAAATGTTGCTTTTTTCCATCTTCATTATTAAAATGGTTAAACAAAAACTCACCCATTTTCATAAGCTTGTTTCTTTTTTTTAATGCACGCTGATATGACAGCTGTCACAGTGCAATCTAACAAATTGTTTCAAATGAAGCTAAAGACATCTAAGCTCCACTAGAGCCACTTTATGGAAGAAAACAAAGCAAATTTTTTGGCCAAATCAATATTATGAGAATTGAGTGAAGAGTATATCCCAGCAGTTGACACAAGGCATGATACACAAAGGTCGCTGAATATGTTACCACTCATTATTAGAATATAAAAACCACTTACAGTGACAACGAGACTATCAGTGTGTATTTATTGGAACAACAGCCTTGGATAGACCACTTATCTAATATCTTCCATAGCACAGAAAATAGAATAGAGACCAGAAAACAAAAAAATAATAATATATGAGGACCAGAAAAGAATGGCACTATGGCATTAGAATGAAGACAATCTTATCTCAACATTTTATATGGAATATGGATATAGTAAATTCAGCATATCAATAATCTCAAAGTATAAGTGTGAAGTAAGTGGGCATGTTTTAAAGTTGTTTTTATAATTATTTTCTATGTAAATAAGAGAGCTGTGGGCATGAAACTACAGTTACAAAGTCTCTAGAGATTCAGTTCTCTCTTCACTATAAACCAAGACATCTATGTTTTTGCTTATACCAAGTAAGACTCAGGATAAAAAGGAAGTTTATAATTTCCTCCAAGAGGTTATAAACTCCTTAAGATAAATACAGGAATGGACTGTGTCATCTAATTGCAGGATGTTGTAGGCACAGGAATAAGCCTGCGAGACTCAGCCTCCATGCAGTTTCCCTTGTGACATGAAGTGTGGGAAACCCCACATATTTGGCAATGGTTCGCTAAACTTCAGTTTGAGGCGCAATAAAGAGTTTTTAAGAATGACAGTAATTACAAACAAGTAGTGTTACATTCGGGGGCACGTCTGTTTTTAATTATCTTTAATTTTATTCGTAATTCAGATGGCGCCAAATAGTCCCAGAGATCTTCAAACCTTTACCACCTTGGACACCTTCACCTCCTCTGATGCACTGGTGTTATAAACCCACAGAGTGGGCCCCAGCCATAGAAATCACTGCCCTTCTAGGTAAGGTTGT
Organism: Bos grunniens; assembly: GCF_055505025.1. Classification (NCBI taxonomy): domain Eukaryota; kingdom Metazoa; phylum Chordata; class Mammalia; order Artiodactyla; family Bovidae; genus Bos; species Bos grunniens. Next base: position 44,888,673 of record NC_141168.1, on the reverse strand, counting down.
CAGATGTAGCAAAGATAACTATAGAATTCCTAGTTAGATTTGAATTTCAGATCAAGAGCAAATAGTGTTTGGTAATAAGTATGTATCCCAGGCAATATTTGGGCCATACTTAAATTAATTTTGCTGTTGTCCTTTTCAGAAATCCAAACATAACTGGGTGTCCTGTGCTTCATCTGGCAGCCCTACTATTATGGATGAGATGAAACAAAGGCCAGTCCAGGTCTAGATCAGAGATTTAAGCTGAACACAAAGGATCTGTGTGACTATACCAATTAAAATGGACAGTGACTACAAACCTGTAAAACTCCCGAATGCCACTGTGAGCAGGACAGTTACATAACCAAATTGAGAAATGCTTTTGTATATGGTGTGTACTTTTGTATGTAGTATGTAGTATGCATGGCATATGTCTGTATGTGTGTGTCTGTGTGGTATGCATGGGTGCATGTGTGTCCACCACAGTCTAGGGTGTGTAAGGCAGTGTACGGTGCAGCAAACCCAGATGAGAAACAAGGATTGTCCATGTTGGCTCTCTTAGAGATGCAGCTCCCCACCTGCAGGTCCAGCCTAGGCCAGGTACTCTCTGCCTCTCCTTGTAGCCACACAACAGGGCCCAAGGCAGTTCTGGGACTAGGAGAGGTGACAAAGACACAGGATTTAGCTGAGAGTGACTGAATCCACTGTCTGGACTCACAAGGACATATGCTTTTTAGCACATACCATTGATCTAAACATTGGAGTTTACATGAAAGAACATCATATGTGGGAATCTGATAAATTTCCATTCCTCCATCTGGGGAAGCTGATGGGCTCTCAGCCAGGAGACACATGCTTTCCAGCTGCAGACTGTTTCACTGGAGATTTTGCTGATCATCTGAGTCCCTGAAGCTCATGTCCCATGTCTTTGATCAAGAACCTCATGATACAATCTTTGATTCCATACACTGTGAAAAGTTCTCTGAGCACTTTCCAGATTTGGATTATATACTCTCAGATGGGGCCAAGGCCATGGCATGTTATAAAAGCTCTGCAGATAATGCTAATATTCAACAAGGGTAGGAATCACAGGTATAGAAAACACTTCAGTTTGTAACAGAAAATATTCAATTCATGTCAGAATGGAAGTGATTCCCTCCCACTTAATCTGTATTCATACAGACACATTCTCCACTGGAGGGGCATCCAATTTTCACGTGATATTATAATAGGCTGCAGAAGCATCTATGGATAAGATTATTTTAGCTGAAAATTGTCTTAAGGAATGACTTGGAGTTAGTCTGCTGACAGCCCTTTATGACCACCTTGGGACTATCAGTTCAGTTCATTTGCTCAGTCTTGTCCAACTCTTTGCAACCCCATGGACTGCAGCACAACAGGCTTCCCTGTCCATCACCAGGTCCCAGAACTTACTCAAACTCATGTCCATTGAGTAGGTGATGCCGTCCAACCATCTGATCCTCTGTTGTCCCATTCACCTCCCACCTTCAATCTTGCTGGCATCAGTGTCTTCTCTAGTGAGTCAGTTCTTCACATCAGGTGGCCAAGGTACTGGAGTTTCAGCTTTAGCATCAGTCCTTCCAATGAATATTCAAGACTGATTTCCTTTAGGATGGACTGGTTGGATCTCCTTGCTGTCCAAGGGACTCTCAAGAGTCTTCTCCAACACCACAGTTCAAAATCATCAATTCTTCAGCACTCAGCTTTCTTTATAGTCCAACTTTCACATCCATACATGACTACTGGAAAAACCATAAAACTATGGACTAGATGGACCTTTGTTGGCAAAGTAATGTCTCTGCTTTTTAATATGCTGTCTAAGTTGGTCATAGTTTTTCTTTCAATGACCAAGGGTCTTTTAATTTCATGGCTGCAGTCACCATCTGCAGTGATTTGGGAGCTCCAAAATATAAAGTTTCTCATTGTTTTCATTGCTTCCCCATCTATTTGCCATGAAGTGATTGGACCAGATGCTATAATTTTAGTTTTCTGAATGTTGAGCTTTAAGCCAACTTTTTCACCCTCTTCTTTCACTTCCATCAAGAGGCTCTTTAATTCTTCACTTTCTGCCATAAGGGTGGTGTCATCTGCATATCTGAGATTACTGATATTTCTCCCGGCAAACTTGATTCCAGCTTGTGCTTCATCCAGTCTGGCATTTTGAATGATGTACTCTGCATATAAGTTAAATAAGCTTGGTGATGATATACAGCCTTGACATACTCTTTTCCCAATTTGGAACCAGTCTATTGTTCCATGTCCAGTTCTAACTGTTGCTTCCTGACCTGCATACAGATTTCTCAGGAGGCAGGTCAGGTGGTCTGGTATTCCTATCTCTTTCAGAATTTTCCACAGTTTGTTGTGATCCACACAGTCAAAGGCTTTGGTGTAGTCAATAACGCAGAAATAGATATTTTTATGGAACTTTCTTGCTTTTTTGATGATCCGATGGACGTTGGCAATTTGATCTCTGGTTCCTATGCTTTTTCTAAATCCTTGTTCTAAGCTTGAACATCTGGGAGTTCATGGTTCACATACTATTGAAGCCTGGCTTGGAGAATATTGAGCATTACTTTACTAGCATGTGAGATGAGTGCAATTGTGTGGTAGTTAGAGCATTCTTTGGCATTGCCTTTCTTTGGGATTGGAATGAAAATTGACCATTTCCAGTCCTGTGGCCACTGCTGAGTTTTCCAAATTTGCTGGCATATTGAGTGCAGCACTTTCACAGCATCATCTTTTAGGATTTGAAATAGCTCAACTGGGATTTTATCACCTCCACTAGCTTTGTTCATAGTGATATTTCCTAAGGCCCACTTGACTTCACATTCCAGGATGTCTGTCTCTAGGTGAGTGATCATACCCTCATGAATATACGACACACATGAAGTTCTTTTTGTATATTTCTTCTGTATATTCTTTCCACCTCTTCTTAATATCTTCTGCTTCTGTTAGGTCCATACCATTTCTGTCCTTTATTGTGCCCATCTTTGCATGAAATGTTCCCTTGGTATCTCTAATTTTCTTGAAGAGATCTCTAAGTGAAAGTGAAAGTGAAGTCGCTCAGTCATGTCCGAATCTTTTTGACCCCGTGGACTGTAGCCCACCAGGCTCCTCTGTCCATGGGATTCTCCAGGCAAGAATACTGGAATGGATTGCCATTTCCTTCTCCAGGGGATCTTTCTGACCCAGGGATCGAAACCAGGTCTCTTGCATTGCAAGCAGACGCTTTAACCTCTGAGCCACCAGGGAAGAGATCTCCAGTCTTCCCCATTCTATTGCTTTCCTCTATTTCTTTGCATTGATCACTGAGGAAGGCTTTCTTATCTCTCCTTGCTATTCTTTGGAACTCTACATTCAAATGTGTATATCTTTTCTTTTCTCCTTTGCCTTTAGCATCTTTTCTTTTCTCAGCTATTTGTAAGATAACCATTTCACCTTTGGCATTTCTTTTTCTTGGGGATGGTCTTGATCACTGCCTCCTGTACAATGACATGAACCTCTGTCCATAGTTCTTCAGGCACTCTGTCTATCAGATCTAATCCCTTGAATCTATTTCTCAATTCCACTGTATAATCATAAGGGATTTGATTTAGGTCATACCTGAATTGTCTAATGGTTTTCCTTACTTTCTTCAATTTAAGTATGAATTTGGCAATAAGGAGTTCATGATTTGAGCCACAGTCAGCTCCCAGTCTTGTTTTTGCTGACTGTATAGAGTTTCCTCATCTTTGGCTGCAAAGAATATAATCAATCTGATTTTGGTGTTGACCATCTGGTGATGTCCGTATGTAGAGTATTCTCTTGTGTTGTTGGGAGAGGGTGTTTGTCTATGACCAATGTGTTCTCTTGGCAAAACTCTGTTAGCCTTTGACCTGCTTTGTTTTGTACTCCAAGGCCATGTTTGCCTGTTATTCCAGGTACCTCTTGACTTCCTGCTTTTGCATTCCAGTCCCCTGTAATGAAAAAGACATCTTTTTGGGGTATTAATTCTAGAAGTTCTTTTAGGTCTTCATAGAACTATTCAACTTCAGCTTCTTCAGCATTGCTAGTTGGGGCTTAGACTTGAATTACCATGATATTGAATGGCTTGCCTTGGAAACGAACAGAGATCATTCTGTTGTTTTTGAGATTGCATCCAAGTACTGCATTGGACTCTTTTGTTGACTATGAGGGCTACTCCATTTCTTCTAAGGGATTCTTGCCCACAGTAGTAGATATAATGGTCATCTGAGTTAAATTCACCCATTCCAGTCCATTAGTTCACTCATTCTTAAAATGTCAACATGCACTCTTGCCATCTCCTGTTTGACCACTTCCAATTTGCCTTTATTCCTGGACCTAACATTCCAGGTTCCTATGCAATATTGCTTTTTCCAGCATCGGACTTTACTTCCATCACCAGTCACATCCAAAACTGGGTATTGTTTTTGCTTTTGCTCCATCTCTTCATTCTTTCTGGAGTTATTTCTCCACTGATCTCTGGTAGCATATTAGGTACCTACAGACTCGGCGAGTTCATCTTTCAGTGTCCTATCTTTTTGCCTCTTCATACCATACATGGGGTTCTCAATGGGGTATAAAAACCACCAATCACAGATCAGATCAGATCAGGTCAGATCAGTCTCTCAGTCGTGTCCGACTTTTTGCGACCCCATGAATCGCAGCACACCAAGCCTCCCTGTCCATCACCAACTCCCGGAGTTCACTGAGACTCACGTCCATCGAGTCAGTGATGCCATCCAGCCATCTCATCCTCTGTCGTCCCCTTCTCCTCCTGCCCCCAATCCCTCCCAGCATCAGAGTCTTTTCCAATGAGTCAACTCTTCACATCAGGTGGCCAAAGTACTGGAGTTTCAGCTTTAGCATCATTCCTTCCAAAGAAATCCCAGGGCTGATCTCCTTCAGAATGGACTGATTGGATCTCCTTGTAGTCCAAGGGACTCTCAAGAGTCTTCTCCAACACCACAGTTCAAAAGCATCAATTCTTCAGCACTCAGCCTTCTTCACAGTCCAACTCTCACATCCATACATGACCACTGGAAAAACCATAGCCTTGACTAGATGGACCTTTGTTGGCAAAGTAATGTCTCTGCTTTTGGATATGCTATCTAGGTTGGTCATAACTTCCCTTCCAAGGAGTAAGCATCTTTTAATTTCATGGCTGCAGTCACCATCTGTAGTGATTTTGGAGCCCCCCAAAAATAGTCTGACACTGTTTCCACTGTTTCCCCATCTATTTCCCATGAACTGGTGGGACCAGATGCCATGATCTTCATTTTCTGAATGTTGAGCTTTAAGTCAACTTTTTCACTCTCCACTTTCACTTTCATCAAGAGGCTTTTGAGTTCCTCTTCACTTTCTGCCATAAGGGTGGTGTCATCTGCATATCTGAGGTTATTGATATTTCTCCCGGCAATCTTGATTCCAGCTCGTGCTTCTTCCAGCCCAGAGTTTCTCATGATGTACTCTGCATATAAGTTAAATAAACAGGGTGACAATATACAGCCTTGACAAACTCCTTTTCCTATTTGGAAGCAGTCTGTTGTTCCATGTCCAGTTCTAACTGTTGCTTCCTGACCTGCATACAGATTTCTCAAGAGGCAGGTCAGGTGGTCTGATATCGCCATCTCTTTCAGAATTTTACACAGTTTATTGTGATCCACATAGTCAAAGGCTTTGGCATAGTCAATAAAGCAGAAATAGATGTTTTTCTGGAACTCTCTTGCTTTTTCGATGATCCAGCGGATGTTGGCAATTTGATCTCTGGTTCCTCTGCCTTTTCTAAAACCAGCTTGAACATCAGGAAGTTCACGGTTCATATATTGCTGAAGCCTGGCTTGGAGAATTTTGAATATTACTTTACTAGCGTGTGAGATGAGTGCAATTGTGTGGTAGTTTGAGCACCCTTTGGCATTGCCTTTCTCTGGGATTGGAATGAAAACTGACCTTTTCCAGTCCTGTGAGCACTGATGAGTTTTCCAAATTTGCTGGCATATTGAGTGCAGCACTTTCGCAGCATCATCTTTCAGGATTTGGAATAGCTCAACTGGAATTCCATCACCTCCACTAGCTTTGTTCGTAGTGATGCTTTCTAAGGCCCACTTGACTTCACATTCCAGGATGTCTGGCTCTAGGTCAGTGATCACACCATCGTGATTATCTGGGTCGTGAAGATCTTTTTTGTACAGTTCTTCTGTGTATTCTTCCCATCTCTTCTTAATATCTTCTGCTTCTTTTAGGTCCATACCATTTCTGTCCTTTATCAAGCTCATCTTTGCATGAAATATTCCTTTGGTATCTCTGATTTTTTTGAAGAGATCCCTAGTCTTTCCCATTCTGTTGTTTTCCTCTATTTCTTTGCATTGATTGCTGAAGAAGGCTTTCTTATCTCTTCTTGCTATTCTTTGGAACTCTGCATTCAGATGTTTATATCTTTCCTTTTCTCCTTTGCTTTTCACTTCTCTTCTTTTCACAGCTATTTGTAAGGCCTCCCCAGACAGCCATTTTACTTTTTTGCATTTCTTTTCTATGGGAATGATCTTGATCCCTGTCTCCTGTACAATGTCACGAACCTCATCCCATAGTTCATCAGGCACTCTATCTATCAGATCTAGGCCCTTAAATCTATTTCTCACTTCCACTGTATAATCATAACCAATCACAGCATCCACCAAATATTTTAGCTGGATCTCTTGGATTAGAGACCATGTTAATTAATAGATTAGCAGCAACTTGTACATTTTTTAAGCTCCTAGTGCAGCAGTCTTATTTATGTTTATTTTCATCTACCAAGTCTTTCATTCTCCATGAAGTAGTACATGCCTGGGGATGACTCTATATATGATATACTCATATTTTACCACTACCGAAACCCAAGGTAACCAGTGTCAAAGTGGTGGGAGGGCAGGATTGCCACGATACTCCATGGGATCAGTTCAAATGCAGAGGACTGGAAAGCTTTCAATATGAATTTACCAACAGAGGCAGAAACTTCTGACCAGTGTGCCCATGTTCTGCTTTGGGAAAACAATGCTGTTGGAGTGAGACATATGGATGAACCACCACCTTGTAACTAACCACACGTGTTTCTCCCAGAGGAGTGTCAAGAGGGACTGTTCACCATTTCATATGCACATATTTATAACCAATTCAAATCATGTGTTTTAAATATTTAAGACAGATCCATCCAAGCAGTTTCAACAGAAACTGTTAATTAGACAAATACAGAACCAGAGTTTATTATGGTTCACAAAAAGAAGCTCTTAAAAACAACTAAACTTATTATATTTGGTTATTTTTAGACCAATCCCACCAATCCAGTATTAAACTCATCAATTAAAGCAATTTGTTTACAACTCTCAAGTGTGCTAATGGTCTCTGATGCCCTGGGGGAGAAGGTGGGGCTCAGGGGAACAGAAAAAGCATTAGAAGTCAAAGGAAGCAGGATGTGGAGGCAGAGGAGAGGTCTTCAGTGTTGTCCTGGGAGCTTGTCCACTGTGGATGGCACCAAGATAGGGTTCAATGTGGTGTTACTCTTTAAAGTGCACAAACGCATTTGACAAGCAGTGTCTGTTCACTGCCCCTCCCCATGCATTATAAAATTTCACTTAGCAAGAGCCTGTTTCTCACCACCTTTGACTCAGATTCACTCAGGGATTTGTTCCATCCACTCTTATCTCAGGGCAAGGTAATACTAGGTGTATCCTTACTAGTCTAAACCTCGAGATGAAAATGGAATCATCTGGAGGAATGCTCACACCCACCTTACACCAAATAATTCCGAACCCCAGAAGGCAGGAGAGAGGCCTGGAATGGATCCACCCTGGTGTCTTCAGAAGGTAAGGATCTTTCCACTGCCCTGTCACACTGCCATCTTGGACTTAGGGCCTCCAGGACTGTGAAACAATAAATGTCTGTCTTAGTCACCCAGTTTGTGGTACTTTGTTACAGGAGTCCTAGGGAACAAAAACAGGTGGTAAGAGCATTCTGCCAACAGCACATCAGCCCATTGCCTGGCCTCTGGCACCCAAAACAGCTTGGATCTGGGGTTTTAAGTGGAAGAGAATATGGCTTCTGGTGGTCTGCTACTCAGGGTCTATTGAAAGTCCACCTGGCAGAAGAGGCTTACAGAAGACAGGTTAGGAGGGGACTCCCTGTGTACTCCTGCAAGCACAGCACTCATTGGCATTCATTTCATAGAGTTTAGAGCTCAGGAAGCTGCATATCAGGGCCTTGTAACCGTAGCAGCCTCAGAATCACCCTCACTGAGTTTTAGTGGGTGTGAAGCCCTGGTTTGTGCTCAAGAATCATCCTGTATACTATAAATTCCCTGCATATGAATGAGTTCTATTCCAAGAGCATGTTTGCAAATCCAGTTTGTTCATAAATCCAGCAAAGTTGACCTAGATGCCCAACTAACACAATCAGCTATGTAACTGTACTGTAATAGGATTATAATACTTTTCACACAAATAATACATAATCAGATCAGATCAGATCAGATCAGTCACTCACTCATGTCCGACTCTTTGCGACCCCATGAATCGCAGCACGCCAGGCCTCCCTGTCCATCACCAACTCCCAGAGTTCACTCAGACTCACGTCCATCGAGTCAGTGATGCCATCCAGCCATCTCATCCTCTGTCGTCCCCTTCTCCGCCTGCCCCCAATCCCTCTCAGCATCAGAGTCTTTTCCAATGAGTCAACTCTTCACATGAGGTGGCCAAAGTACTGGAGTTTCAGCTTTAGCATCATTCCTTCCAAAGTAATCCCAGGGCTGATCTCCTTTAGAATGGACTGGTTGGATCTCCTTGTAGTCCAAGGGACTCTCAAGAGTCTTCTCCAACACCACAGTTCAAAAGCATCAATACATAATAAACAAACACAAAAACAAAGAAAATATTGTAAATCGTACAGTACAGTACCTTGAAAAGTACAGTGCTTAGTCGCTAAGTTTTGTCTCTTTGCAGCCCCATGAACTGCAGGCTACCAGGTTCCTCTGTCTATGCGGATTCTTCAGGCAAGAATACTGGAGTGGGTTGCCGTGCCCAACAAAAGCTGGCATCGAGTGGACAGGTAAGAAAAGCTACTGCCTGGAGAAGGGAGAGTAGGTAGGACATCGTAGAGCTGAAGGATCGTCAACAAGAGGAGATGGAGGTCAAGTTGTGATTTCACTCATGCCTGTCATTGATGACACTTGTTCTGGTGCATTGCTAAATTCAATTCTACTTACCTATCCTCTTGAAAGAATGATCCAGTGATGTCTGGGTAGTAGCTTTTTTTTTTTTACTCATCATAGATGACATGATTGCACTGGATTGCATTTTGAATGGCTGCTGCAAACTTTGAGTACTACTCAGGTTCTGTGGCTCAAAATGTAACAGTGCCTCCTCAAATAAAGAACATCCCCTTGCCATCTCCTGCACTGTGAATCTCTTTGGTTTTTTTTTTTTGGTTACTTCTTCCTCTTGTCTCTCTCCATCCTTTCTCTGGGCCACCAGTTTCTCAGGTTGCATAACAAGGAGTTCAAGGAATTTGTCCTCTTTCAGATCTAGCTCCAGTTTCTCACTGAAAGACATTAAATTGCTGAAGACCTCTTTAAACTCCTCATCCACCTTCTCAAATCCATGAAAAATGTAAACAAACTGCAAGCAAAGTTTCTTCCAACCCCACTCTTGATGACTGCCATAACCTCACACCAAGCGAAGTCAATGTTTTTTATAGCCTTGTAGATATCTTAGTCTTTCCAAAATTGTCTCAAGGTTGTTCCTGATTCATCACTTGCCTTTACTGCCTGATAAAAAATGTGATATAAATAATATTTCTTGAAAGTTGCTATCACTCCCTGATCCATAGGTTGGATGAGCAGTGTAATATTTTGTGGCAGATCCACTACTTTGAAGTTGGGATGAAAGTCATCCATAAATGGAGGGTGGTCCAGAGTAGTGTCAAGCAGCAAAAGAATGTTGAATGAGACAACCTTCTCTAAGTGATATTTCTCTACCTCTGGGATAAAGTAATGGAAAAACCAGTCCTGGAAAATGGCCTGTGTAGCCCAGGCCCTGGGTTTAGTTTTCCACACAACAGGAAGATAAGCCTTGGCTCAGTTTTTAAGAGCTTTTGGATTTTCTGAATGATAAACTAAGAGACTTCAGCTTCATACCCCTGGAATCATTGCCACCAAACAACAGAGTTAGCCTATCCTTTGCTGCTGCATAGTCTGGTATCAATTTTTCCTCCTTACTGGTGAAACTTCAGGCTGGCATCTTCTTCCAGTATGTCCCTGTCTCATCCACATTAAATACTTGCTCAGGTAAATACATGCCTTCATCAATAATTTCTGGAAGCATTTCAGGAAATTATTGAGGAGTTACTGTATCTGCACTTGTTGCCTCAGCCTTTATTTTCACATTGTGAAAATTGGCTTTAGCCTTGAATCAATGAAACCAGCCTTGACTGGCATGAAAAGATTTGCCCTCTGATTCTTTGCCATGTCAAGTCTTCATAAAGACTTTTATCTTTCTCTTGAATCAGCATTAAGCTGAGCAGGCCTCCATACTGATGCTGATCCTGTATCCACACACTGAGAAGTTTCTCCACCTCATCCATCATTTTTCCATCCTTCTTTGATATTTTTGTCAACATGATCAGTATAGCAGACTTCACATATTCCATAATCTTGTCCTTATTCTTTAGAATTGTGTGCTGCTGAATGAATGAGTCATGTTATAAGGACAAGTGATGTCTCCATCTTTTCTGCTTGCTCCACTCTCTCAATTATTTTCACTTTTGTTTCCATTGTTATCACTTGTTGCTTCTTAGCAGTACCAGCTACATTAATAATGCTTTATGTTTGCTTCTGGACATGCCGGGCTTGAAATACTCTACTACTGTACTCTATACATTACTATACAGTAAAGTACACAAAAGCACAATCACTTGTGAAAAATGCATGCACATGACAATTTACAGCAGAGACCTGAGCTAATTAATGTGATTGGACATGTGAACATTTCTTTGAATTTCTGAAAGTTTGCAACAGGAATGTTTGTGTGTAAGGGATTATTATACATCTGAACATTGCTTTTCTATCTTTTAGAAAACTAACATCCTTGTAGAAGCTTCTTGTGATAAGTTTGCAGAATTAAATACTAGAAAATGCTATTTCCTCTTATGGATTGCCTTCCTTGCCTTTTATCTGATGGTGATGGTTATGAAACCTACAGCTTGCTCCAAACTCTCTGTTTAGAAATGCCACAGCCAGAGTTCAACTTCTGTCAGAGTGTCAGAAAGAGCAGATTGGTACTTCCCTCTGCCTTTGTGTGACATTCACATCTTTCTTATTGAAAAGACTCAAGATAGCCATGTTCATCTCAGAAGTTACTCCCCTACCCTTTACTGTTGTTTGTGAATGAAATATAAACTGTGAGTTGTATTTCCAGTCAGTATCTCCTCAGTTTCTCTTTTTTTTCAAGAGACAGATGGGTATGGTTTACCCTCAGCAGCAAGATATGTGATTTGGCACCATGGGAAATTCTCAGACGGACAATGTGTGAAGGTTTATGATAGGGATGGAAAGCTGAAAGTCCTCTATGGAAAGCAAATGACTGAAGGGGAGGTAGGAAAGAGATGTGTCTTGTTTATTGACCAACTTTGGAAATATTTTTATTTCTGCTTGTTGGCTGGTTTCTCTTTGACTGACTTGCTGATATTGTTTCTCAATGAGTTAAGTTGCAAGTACACTGATAGATGAGTTATTGGGCCCTTATTTTGATAAAGCCTCCCATGTGATGTTTTGAAGAGAAGATGGCTCTGTCTCAGCTCTTGCTACTGTTACTTGGCTCCTGGTAATTTGCTGGAGGGGAAAAGCATGGACTTGGGACATGACAAGTGGTGAGAACTCAGCTCAGCCAGTGCATGGCTCATTTTAGCTAATGACTTCCTGGCTTTGCTTTGTTTCTAAGTGTAGTTTTTATAGAACAAATGTAAACCCATGGCTGATTCATGTCAGTGTATGGGAAAAACCACTACAATATTGTAAAGTAATTAGCCTCCAATTAAAATAAATAAATTTAAAAAAATGGAAAGACAAAAAAAAAAAGAAAAGAAATGCCGCACATAAATTGCTCTCTCCTTGTATGACATCCCTTTTTCCTTTCAATGTTCTAGGGAGCAACTGGGACCTCTTGCCTAACAGAGAGGTTATAAAGCAGGGCCAGCAGGCAGCATTGGGTCCCCTCTTCACAGGTACCCAGAGGTGGAGGCCTCTGGGAGGAAATCTGTGTTCTCTCTCTCATTTGTATTATGAGCAGTGTGCAGGCTCCTCTCTGGGCTGTGCCTGGGCTCAGCTTTAGCAATTGTTCAAGTTGGAACTTGCCCTTGCTTGCTGATTCAGACCTTCAAAACTTGCAATATGTCCCCCAAATTCTCCTGGGAACCCTCAAGGTTGTTTGCCTGCCTATTATCTTCCATAAATGAATAGCTGTCATGCAAGGAAGTATGAATTTCCTGATGTTCACTGCCTTATCCTGCACTTATTTCATGCATAGCTTTGGGAAAGTCCTCCTTTCTTGGACCTTAGTTTTCTCACTAATATGTGTGTGTGTGTGTGTGTGTGTGTGTGTGTGTGTGTATCTGAGGAGGGGATAATTAAACTCTTACACTGTTTCTTAAAATCTAGTTTTTCATTATCTGTATGTAACCAATGCTTGTTTGTATGAGTACATGATAGAACTTCTATCCTGACATGAGGATAGCTGGGTTTGTACTAATCTACCACAGTCTTGGTCCCTTGGCCATAACAATCGTCCATGTGGGAGTAAAGAGCTGGTCTGGGAGGGACCACAGCAGTGACTTGAGTCCCTAGAATCATCTGTTTGGTGCAGGCCTCTGGGCCACGTCTGACAAATAATAGCTGTCTGGTATACAAAGGGCTTTTTTTTCTTACTATAACAAACTCCCATATATTATCATCCAATGTCAAAAGTCATCAATAATTTTCCACAACTTTATAGATTGCTCTTCTCCAGTTTATAACTGGAGGACCATTTGATTTTGCCTACAAGGTCCTCAATACACATTTACAAAATGATAAAAATGTTTTCTGAATTACAAAAAATCCCCATGCCTTACAGATTTAACAATAATTTTTTAAAATTTTAATTGGAGGCTAATTACTTTACAATATTGTATTGGTTTTGCCATACATCAACATGAATCCACCACGGATGTACACATGTTCCCCATCTTGAACCCTCCTCCCTCCTCCTTCCCCATACCTTCCCTCTGGGTCATCCCAGTGCACCAGCCCCAAGCATCCTGTATCCTGCATCGAACCTGAACTGGCGATTTGTTTCTTATATGATATTATACATGTTTCAATGCCATTCTCCCAAATCATCCCACCCTCTCCCTCTCCCACAGAGAACAGTCCCCAAAGACTGTTCTATACATCTGTGTCTCTTTTGCTGTCTCGCATAGAGGGTTATTGTTAACGTCTTTCTAAATTCCATATATATGCATTAGTATACTGTACTGGTGTTTTTCTTTCTGGCTTACTTCACTCTGTATAATAGGCTCCAGTTTCATCCACCTCATTAGAACTGATTCAAATGTATTCTTTTTAATGGCTGAGTAATACTCCATTGTGTATATGTACCACTGCTTTCTTATCCATTCATCTGCTGATGGACATCTAGGTTGCTTCCATGTCCCGGCTATTATAAACAGTGCTGCAATGAACATTGGGGTACATGCGTCTCTTTCAATTCTCGTTTCCTCGGTGTGTATGCCCAGCAGTGGGATTGCTGGGTTATATGGCAGTTCTATTTCCAGTTTTTTAAGGAATCTGCACACTGTTCTCCATAGTGGCTGTACTAGTTTGCATTCCCACCAACAGTGTAAGAGGGTTCCCCTTTCTCCACACCCTCTCCAGCATTTATTGCTTGTAGACTTTTGGATCGCAGCCATTCTGACTAGTGTGAAATGGTACCTCATAGTGGTTTTGATTTGCATTTCTCTGATAATGAGTGATGTTGAGCATCTTTTCATGTGTTTGTTAGCCATCTGTATGTCTTGTTTGGAGAAATGTCTATTTAGTTCTTTGGCCCATTTATTGATTGGGTCGTTTATTTTTCTGGAATTGAGCTGCAGAAGTTGCTTGTATATTTTTGAGATTAGTTGTTTGTCAGTTGTTTCATTTGCTATTATTTTCTCCCATTCTGAAGGCTGTCTTTTCACCTTGCTTATAGTTTCCTTTGTTGTGCAGAAGCTTTTAATTTTAATTAGGTCCCATTTGTTTATTTTTGCTTTTATTTCCAATATTCTGGGAGGTGGGTCATAGAGGATCCTGTTGTGATTTATGTCAGAGAGTGTTTTGCCTATGTTCTCCTCTAGGAGTTTTATAGTTTCTGATCTTACGTTTAGATCTTTAATCCATTTTGAGTTTATTTTTGTGTATGGTGTTAGAAAGTGTTCTAGTTTCATTCTTCTACAAGTGGTTGACCAGTTTTCTGAGCACCACTTGTTAAAGAGATTGTCTTTTCTCCATTGCATATTCTTGCCTCCTTTGTCAAAGATAAGGTGTCCATATGTGCGTGGATTTATCTCTGGGCTTTCTATTTTGTTCCACTTACTATATTTCTGTCTTTGTGCCAGTACCATACTGTCTTGATGACTGTGGCTTTGTAGTAGAGCCTGAAGTCAGGCAGGTTGATTCCTCCAGTTCCATTCTTCTTTCTCAAGATAGTTTTGGCTATTCAAGGTTTTTTGTATTTCCATACAAATTGTGAAATTATTTGTTCTAGCTTTGTGAAAAATACCATTGGTAGCTTGATAGGGATTGCATTGAATCTATAAATTGCTTTGGGTAGTATACTCATTTTCACTATATTGATTCTTCCAATCCATGAACATGGTATATTTCTCCATCTATTAGTGCTCTCTTTGATTTCTTTCACCAGTGTTTTATAATTTTCTATATATAGGTCTTTAGTTTCTTTAGGTAGATATATTCCTAAGTATTTTATTCTTTTTGTTGCAATGGTGAATGGAATTGTTTCCTTAATTTCTCTTTCTATTTTCTCATTATTAGTGTATAGGAATGCAAGGGATTTCTGTGTGTCGATTTTATATCCTGCAACTTTACTATATTCATTGATTAGCTCTAGTAATTTTCTGGTGGGGTCTTTAGGGTTTTCTATGTAGAGGATCATGTCATCTGCAAACAGTGAGAGTTTTACTTCTTCTTTTCCAATTTGGATTCCTTTTATTTGTTTTTCTGCTCTGACTGCTGCTGCCAAAACTTCCAAAACTATGTTGAATAGTAGTGGTGAAAGTGGTCACCCTTGTCTTGTTCCTGACTTTAGGGGAAATGCTTTCAATTTTTCACCATTGAGGATAATGTTTGCTGTGGGTTTGTCATATATAGCTTTTATTATGTTGAGGCATGTTCCTTCTATTCCTGCTTTCTGGAGGGGTTTTATAATAAATGGATGTTGAATTTTGTCAAAGGCTTTTTCTGCATCTATTCAGATAATCATATGGCTTTTATTTTTCAATTTTTTGTTAATGTGGTGTATTACATAGATTGATTTGCAGATATTGAAGAATCCTTGCATCCCTGGGATAAAGCCCACTTGGTCATGGTATATGATCTTTTTAATGTGTTGTTGGAATCTGATTGCTAGAATTTTGTTAAGGATTTTTGCACCTATGTTCATCAGTGATATTGGCCTGTAATTTTCTTTTTTTGTGGCCTCTTGGTCAGGTTTTGGTATTAATTTCTTAATGTCATCAAACACACAGCCCATACTCATGTTTCTCTGAGTCAAAAATTTTTTTTGTAATTGGTTTGTTCAAATCTAAATCTGTTCCTCTCTTGACATGAGTTTGATGAAGAATCCCAAGAAGTTTTTCTGTAGAAAGTCCCACATTCTAATGTGGCTAATATCTCCCTCCTGGTATCATTTTAACTTGTTCATTTATCTCCTATTTCTTGTGGCTTGGAAGTTGGAGTTCCAATGGTATGAGATCATTAACTGAATCAGTAATTTCATTTTGGCTGAAAAATGGTAATTTCCTAATTCAATCTTTCCTTCTGTATAGTTCAGGTAAAATTTTTCCTATAGAAGAATCTTCCCTCATCCACTACGGTTATTGGAATATCCCAAAGTATAGTTTATATCAGATACACAATAAAGATGCCTAATTCTTTTCCTCTATTAGTTTTTTGAGCTCCAGTAACCTCCAAAGCCATTCAATGGGCTACCTTTTTATTCTACATTATTATGGATTTCAGAATTTTTATATATTTGATATGTTTTAGTCATATATATATGGAGAAGGCAAGGTACCCCACTCCAGTACTCTTGCTTAGAAAATCACATGGATGGAGGAGCCTGGTAGGCTGCAGCGCATGGGGTCACGAAGAGTTGGATATGACTGAGCGACTTCACTTTTGCTTTTCACTTTCACGCATTGGACAAGGAAATGGCAACCCACTCCAGTGTTCTTGCCTGGAGAATCCCAGGGACGGGGGAGCCTGGTGGGCTGCCGTCTATGGGGTCGCACAGAGTCGGACATGACTGAAGCGACTTAGCAGCAGCAGCAGTCATATATAGTCATTGTCCTTTTAATTGCTCAAATTATCTTATTTTGAGGATGGCTTTGCTTGGGTTCTCCAGAGCCCAGTATATATGTTTACTGTAAGCAATAGGCTCATGCATTTATGGAAGCTAAGAAGTCCAAGATCTGCAGTCCAACTGGAGATCCAGGAGAGCCAATGGTATCATCCTAGTCTGAGTCCAGTTACTTGTGAACTGGAGGAGCAAATGGCTCAAGTCTCAGATCTAAACTGAGCCAGAAGATCACTGTCTTAGTTTGAAAACCTTCAAGAAGAGATAAAGAATTATTTTTAACTTAACTTTTTATTGCATTCAAGCCTTGCAAAATTGGATGAGCCTCACTCACATCCGGGAGGACAGCCTACTTTTTTTCAGTTTACTGATTCAAATACTAATCTCATAGAAACACTCTCATAGACACACCCAGAATAATTGACCAAATGTCTGACAATCCTGTGTCCCAATTAAACTGGCACATAAAATTAACAACCACAAAGCACAGGAGAGTGCCTTCAAGCTAATTCCTTTTTCTTCATTCCGGTAGGCTGAATAGCTCTCCAGTTTTCTACCATAAGAGATGTCCCAGGATCGGATGTCCCAGTGTGAATCTTCCCTTCCTAGATCCTGAAATTAGTCATTTCTATTATTATAGACTTGCACAAAATAATTTAATGGTTCCTTCCCTTTCATCATTTCTAAACTTAGGAATTGTAGTCTCCCTTTTATAAAAACTTCAGGTAAGTAGTATTATATTTTGCTGATTTTTTTTTTTTACAAATCCCTACATTTCATATTTTCCAACATTTTATGATTTTTTCTTTATTTTATTTATTTGTTAGATTTTTTGAATTGAACATTTTCATTCTTATCAATGTAGGCATTTAATGCAACAAAGTTTCTTCTGAGCACCACTGTAGCTGTTTCTGATAGATTATGATTTGTCTTGTCTTTAATAAGCTTATTCCCTAGAAATGCTGCAGATTCATTCTATTCATTGTATTTTCTCTTTGACCCAAGAGTTTTTAATAGTGAGCTTTATATTTCTAAGTAAATGGACCATTGTGTATGTGAGTTATTAATTTCTAGTTATCATAGTTCAGATTTCCTCTAAAGCAGACTCTGAGACAAAGTTGGAAGGTGATCCCAGGAAGCATAATGAAGGACTAAGGAGGTGGTACAGCATGACTACATAACTGTCCCAAGCAATGGTGCTCCATTCCACTTAGCACCCTATACAAGACTCAGGAAAACATATTAATACTTCAGAATGGCCCCTTGTCTTGACCCTCATGGAGTTGAGGAAACTGATATTTACTCAACACTTGTTAGTACCTCAATGGTGGAAGGTTCCTCCTAACTTGTAGCCTGACCTGCCTGCTAGCAGAGGCATCTCTCTTCTCCAATGACAGCTTCAAGGAGAAAGTTGAAGAAAACCTGAGGCATGTGGAACACCTGTCTGCTGGTTACCTCTTGTGCAGGCCAGGTTGGGGTATGGGAGACAGTATCCACATTATGGGCTACTCAAGTTTTAGTTCACTGCTGATTGTGCTATTTATTCATTTTCCCTTCTTTAAAAAAAAAAAAAAAACACTAGATGCCAGTGTTTGAAAATGTTCATATGCAGTAAAAAATTCCATAGTATCCAGTGATAGATTTTAGTAAAAATCTGTTGTTTAGTTGCTAAGTCACATACAACTCTTTTGGAGTCACATATAGACTCCATGGACTATAACCTGAGAGTCTACTCTGTTCATGAGATTTCCCAGGCAAAAAGATTGGAGTGGGTTGCCATTTCCTACTCCTATTCCTGACCTAGGAATCAAACCTGCATCTCCTGTATTGGCAGGTGGATTCTTTACCACTGAGTCACTAGTAAGGCAGGACACGATTTTTGTGTCTTTTCTTTATACTCACTTAAAATATTTCGTTTGTTTTATCTTTCTAGGATTAGAGAAGTGTGTTAAAAATCTCCTTTTATCGGTATATATCTGTTTCATTCTATTTATTTGGCTTAAAATCTTTATTAGGTGGATTGATCTTAGTAATGTCAATCTTCATTGTGAATCACACTCTTTAGAATGACATTTCATTTATTTTCTCTCCTCTTTTGACCTTTTCTGTTGTAGTAATTATAGATTCACTGGAAGCTGAAAAGATACTACAGAGGGAGCCCACATACCCTTCACTGAGTTTTCTCCACAGTAACTATGGTACCCTGTTGACAGCAGGAATTTGACATCAATATAATGTGTGTATATGGTTGGTCCTAGGTCATTCTGTCACTTGTGTAGATTTATGTAACACTAGCCTGGTGGGCTGCAGTCCATGGAATCGCTAAGAGTCAGACACGACTGAGCGACTTCACTTTCACTTTTCACTTTCATGCATTGGAGAAGGAAATGGCAACCCACTCTAGTGTTCTTGCCTGGAGAATCCCAGGGACGGGGGAGCCTGGTGGGCTGCCGTCTATGGGGTCGCACAGAGTCGGACATGACTGAAGCGACTTAGTAGCAGCAGCATCCTGCTTGAGACACAGAACTGTTCTGTCACGACAAAGATCTGTCTTCTGCTATCTCTTTCGAATCATACACACCATCTCCTTACACCATCCCTAGTCCATGGCGACCACTGATTCTCCATTCTTCTAATTTTACACTTTAACAATGTTATATATGTGGAATCACATACTGTATGTCCTTTTGAGAACACTGTTTTTTTTTTTTTAACACAGCAAAATTCATTTGAGATCTAGTAAAAGCTTTATACATACTAATATATATGTATTCATTTTTATAGTCAAATAGTATTGAATCACTGAGGAAGGCTTTCATATCTCTCCTTGCTATTCTTTGGAACCCTGCTTTCAGATGCTTATATCTTTCCTTTTCTCCTTCTCTTCAAGAAAATTAGAGATACCAAGGGAACATTTCATGCAAAGATGGGCACAATAAAGGACAGAAATGGTATGGACCTAACAGAAGCCTAAGATATTAAGAAGAGGTGACAAGAATACACAGAAGAACCGTACAATAAAGATATTCATGACCCAAATAATCACGATGGTGTGATCACTCACCTACAGCCAGACACCCTTGAATGTGAAGTCAAGTGGGCCTTAGGAAGAATAACTACGAACAAAGGTAGTGGAGGTGATGGAATTCCAGTGGAGCGGTTTCAAATCCTGAAAGATGATGCTGTGAAAGTGCCTCACTCAATATGTCAGCAAATGTGGAAAACTCAGCAGTGGCCAAAGACTGGAAAAGATCAGTTTTCATTCCAATCCCAAAGAAAGGCAATGCCAAAGAATGCTCAAACTACCACACAGTTGCACTCATTTCACACGCTAGCAAAGTAATGCTCAAAGTTCTCCAAGCCAGACTTCAGCAGTCAGTGAACTGTGAACTTACAGATGTTAAGCTGGTTTTAGAAAAGGCAGAGGAATCAGAGATCAAATTACCAACATCCGCCAGATCATCAAAAAAGCAAAAGAGTTCCAGAAAAAAATCTACTTCTGCTTTACTGACTATGCCAAAGCCTTTGACTGTGTGGATCACAATAAACTGTGGAAAATTCTGAAAGAGATGGGAATACCAGACCACCAGACCTGCCTCTTGAGAAACCTGTATGCAGGTCAGGAAGCAACAGTTAGAACTGGACATGGAACAACAGACTGGTTCCAAATAGGAAAAGGAGTTCATCAAGGCTGTATATTGTCACCCTGCTTATTTAACTTACATACAGAATACATCATGAGCAATGCTGGGCTGGAAGAAGCACAAGCTGGAATCAAGATTACCAGGAGAAATATCAATAACCTCAGACATGATATCACCCTTATGGCAGAAAGTGAAGAAGAGCTAAGAGCCTCTTGATGATAGTGAAAAAGGAGAGTGAAAAACTTGGCTTAAAACTCAACATTCAGAAAACTAAGATCATGGCATCCAGTCCCATCACTTCATGGCAAATAGATGGGGAAACAGTGGCTGACTAATTTTTTTGGCTCCAAAATCACTGCAGATGATGATTGCAGCCATGAAATTAAAAGACGCTTACTCCTTGGAAGAAAAGTTATGACCAACGTAGATAGCATATTCAAAAGCAGAGACATTACTTTGCCAAAAAAGGTCCGTCTAGTCAGGCTATGGTTTTTCCAGTGGTCATGTATGGATGTGAGAGTTGGAATGTGAAGAAAGCTGAGCATGGAAGAATTGATTCTTTTGTACTGTGGTGTTGCGAAGACTCTTAAGAGTCCCTTGGACTGCAAGAAGATCCAACCAGTCCATTCTAAAGGAGATCAGCCCTGGGATTTCTTTGGAAGCAATGATGCTAAAGCTGAAATTCCAGTACTTTGGCCACCTCATGCGAAGAGTTGACTCATTGGAAAATACTCTGATGCTGGGAGGGATTGGGGGCAGGAGGAGAAGGGGACAGCAGAGTATAAGATGGCTGGATGGCATCACTGACTCTATGGATGTGAGTTTGAGTGAACTCCGGGAATTGATGATGGACAGGGAGGCCTGGCATGCTGCAGTTCATGGGGTCGCAAAGAGTAGAACACGACTGAGCGACTGAACTGAACTGAACTGAACTGAGACAGCGTATTAAAAGCAGAGACATTACTTTGTCAACAAATGTCCTTCTAGTCAAGGCTATGGTTTTTCTAGTAGTCACGTATCGATGTGGGTGTTGGACTGTAAAGAATGCTGAGTGCCAAAGAATTGATGCTTTTGAACTGTGGTGTTGGAGAAGACCCTTGAGAGTCCCTTGATTTGGCCACCTGATGAGAAGAGCTGACTCATTTGAAAAGACCCTGATGCTGGGAAAGATTGAGGGCAGAAGGAGAAGGGGACGACAGAGGGTGAGATGGTTGGATGGCATCACCGACTCAATGGAGATGGGTTTGGATGAACTCCAGGAGTTGGTGATGGACAGGGAGGCCTGGTGTGCTGCAGTTCATGGGGTGGCAAAGAGTCAGACACAACTGAGTCACTGAACTGAACTGTATTGAATAGTTTGTATCTACTGCAGTTTAACTATTCAGTGTTGTCCCCTCTTATCTGCAGATATGTTACAAAACACTCAACACATGCCAAAAACCATGAATGGTACCCAACCCTAAATTTACTATGGGGTTTTTTTTGTATTCATATATGTGTGATAAAGTTCAATTTATAGATTAGGTGCAGTAGGAGATTAACAATAATAACCAATAATAAAATAGAACAATTATAATAATATACTATAATAAAAGTTGTGTAAATGTAGTTTCTCTCTCTCAAAATATCTTATTGTACAAATTGAATGCCTTTTTCATCTTAACCAAGCATTTATAATGCACTGTGGCTGAAATTCTTGGTAGTTTGAGAAGTAACTACAAGTGCCACTAACAATAATTTAATTTTCCTTTTTCACGATTTCAGAGAAAATTTGTTCTTAATTTAAATTTTAGCAATCTCAGCATGGGCTTCCCAGGTGGTGCTAGTGGTAAAGAACTCCCTTACAATGCAGGAGACATAGTTTCTATCCCTGGGTCAGGAAGATCCCCTGGGAAAGGGAATTGGCAATCCACTCCAATATTCTTGCCTGGAGAATCCCATGGACAGAGGAGCCTGGTAGGCTATAATCTGTATGGTTGCAAAGAGTTGGACATGACTAAAGCAACTGAGCACATGTGATCTCAGCATACAGATTGTTCAGATTTTTTTTCTTATTAAGTCTACATCTCTCACTTTTTCACTGAAAGGAAGCACTTCACAACTTCTCTTTGGCATATCTGAATTGCCTGCCTCACAATTCTTGCACTTTGGATCCATTGCTAAGGAAAACAAGGGTTACTTGAACACTAGCACTGCGATGGTGGTTTATGTTCTCAGTGGGTTAGAGTTGCACCTCATGAGATTACATCACACTACTCAGAATGGCATGCAATTTAAATCTGAAGAATTGTTTTTTTCTGGAATTTTTTCATTACTATTTTTGGACAGCAGTTGACCACAGATAACTGAAACAATGAAAAGTGAAACTGCAAATAAGGGAGAACACTGTGTTGGATAACATTTTGGTTCTTCCTTGTTTTGGTTATTACAAATAAGGCAGTAATTAATGGTCAAACAGGTTTCTACATGGACATAAGGTTTCACTTTTCTGGGTTGAATGCCTAGGAGTGTACTTTGCTGTGTGGTATGTAAGTATATGTTTACTTTTTAAGAAATGCCAAACTAATTTTTTAGGTAGCTGTGTCACTTTACATTCCTTACCAGAGAATCAAAGATACAGGTTCCAGATATCCTTGCCATTATATGGTATTGCTATTTTTAATGCAGCCTGTCCTATTAGGTATGTAATATCTCAACATAGGGGCTTCCCTCGTAGATCAGCTGGTAAAGAATCCACCTGCAATGCAGGAGACCCTGGTTCAATTCCAGGGTTGTGAAGATCTCTTGGAGAAGGGATAGGCGACCCACTCCAGTATTCTTGGGCTTCTCTGGTGGCTCAGATGGTAAGGAATCTGCCTGCAGTGTGGGAGACCTGGGTTCAATCCCTGGTTGAAAGCTCTCTGAAGGAGGGCATGGCAACCCACTCCAGTATTTCTGCCTGAAGAATCCCCATGGACAGAGGTGCCTGGTGGGCTACAGTCCATGGGGTCGCAAAGAGTCAGACATGACTGAGTGACTAAGCACATACTATATTCAGGTTTTCTCAAGTTTTTACCAACCGTTCTTTTTCTGCTGGAGGATCCTGTCCATGACCCACACTTAGTCATGGCTCCTGAGACTCCTCTTGGATGTGACAGTTTCTCTCAGATTTTACCTTGTTTTGATGACTTTTTGATAACAATTTTAAGGAGTGCTGGTGTTTTGTAGAATATTTTTCTATTGGAATTTGTCATATTTTTCTCATGGTTAGACTGGGGATATGGGTTTTTGGAAGAAAGATGATAGAAATAAAGTGCCATTTTTATTACATCATCTCTTGCAATTCTGATTCTAATCACAAGAAGTCAGGTGATACTTCATAGGTTAAGGGCACAGTGCCCACAGTACTCCCTCACTTCCGACACTACCTCAAGCTCTGGGGCCCCTAGGCCATCCTCTCTTCTTATCAGTTGGCTTCAAGTTTGAGGGTACACACTATAATTTGCTAGAATTATTCACAGAACTCAGAAAGACACTATATTTGCTATTATAATTTTATTGCAAAGGCTTCACCCAAGGGTCAGTGAAAAAAAGAGACCGATTTGGTGATGTCTTTCAATTCCCAAATGTGAAGTATCCATGTCCTTAGGACACATCTCCCTTGCGGCATATTGACATGTTTCACCACCCAGGAAGTTCACCTGAACCTTGTATTGAGGTGTTATTACAAAGGCATGATTGATTGAATCATTAACCACTAGACTGAACTCAATCTCCAGCTCCCTGCACGTTCCTAGAGGTCAAGCTGATATCACAAGGCTCAAAGCCTCAACTTTCTAATCACGATGCTGGAGCTTCTAACTCAGTTTGACCAGCCCCACCCTGAATTTCTTTAAGGGCCCATTGTGTCACCTCATTAACATAAACTTAGGCATGGCCCTAAGAGCCCACCACAAATAACAGGACACTTCTGTTACTGTGGAAAGTCAAGTGTTTGAAGTATCCCTCCAGGAACCATGAGCAAAGACCACTCAAATTCTTTTTATACAACAGGTACGCATACTAATATGATTCATCACTATTGATGCAGACCATGATTCCCTGGTGGGGTATATTTTCATATTTCCCCACTCCAAAGTTACTCATTTTTTTCCTTCTTCTTGTATATTATTTTTTGGAAGATATTGGCATGCACAGCCCACACTTGAGTGGTGAGAAGTGATGCTCCAAGAGCTTCTGGACTATTGATGTGAATTATTTGTAATTCTTCATGGGAGCTTTGTCTCTTCTACATTTTATTTATTGATTCAATCATTTATTTATAACAGTATGAACTCATGGCTATTTATTTTATACTTTAGGTTATAATCCAATGCTACTTTATTTTGTGATCAAGTTGTTTCAATTTTGGCCATTGGGGCTCTTTCACTTGGCTCCTATGTTCATTTGATATCCCCTTATCATTATGATACGTGTGTCTATATATGTGTGTGTGACTACTTCCTTGTCTAGAAATATGAGATGCTTCAGGCTCATCTTGTATGTTTCTAGTCTCTGTCCTGGAATTCTACAAGGAGTTCTGATATATTTTACTGTAAAATGAACTTAGCAATCAAGATCCAGGTATCATATGTGCTAGCTGCTACTGGAGTATTCTTACTTCCAGGCCCTTTTGGCTGATGAAATAAGGAAATACATGTGTCTATGCTAACCTGTAAATGTACATGTTGTTGTTCAGTCACTCAGTTGTGTCTGACTCTTTGTGGCCCCATGAACTGCAGCACACCATGCTTCCCTATCTCCCAAAGTTTGATTAAACTCATGTTTACTGAGTCGATAATGCCATCCAACCATTTCATTCTCTGTTGCCCCCTTCTTCTCCTGCCCTCAATCTTTCCCAGCATCAGGGTCTTTTCTATTGAGTAAGCTCTTCTCATCAGGGGGCCAAAGTATTGGAGCTTCAGCTTCAGCATCAGTCCTTCCAATGAATATTCAGGGTTGATTACATTTAGGATTGTGTGCCTGCTAAGTCACTTGTCATGTCTGAGTGTTTGTGACCCCATGAACCATAGCCCACCAGGCTCCTCTGTCCATGGAATTGTCCAGGCAAGAATACTGGAGTAGGTTGCCAGGTCCTCCTCCCGGGGATCTTCCTGACCCAGGGATAAAACCTGTGTCTCTTGTCTCCTGCCATGGCAGGCAGATTCTTTACCACTAGTGCTACCTGGATAGCCCCCATTTAGTATTGACTGATTTGATGTCCAAGAGACTCTCAAGAGTTTTGCCCAGCATCACAGTTAGAAAGCATCAATTCTTCATTAATATTCATATATATCTCAATATTACTGTATGTGACCTATGTATCTATATTAAGCTAAATATGAGTTCCTGCTGATGTATTCAACACTAATCCATTAACTTATAGACCTTTCTATCCTCCTTCCCTTGCTAATCTTAACTTCCCACTTCAATAGAGAAAAACAAACTCTCTCTCTCACCATCCACTATCCACTTACTTCCTTATTCAATTCCAGTGTGAGTATAGAAGCATGTACAAAACTGGTAACCAGTACCTCCATGGGATAAAAATGTATAAAGTACAGTGATACTGTACAATACCTTCTGCCTCAAGTTTAATAACCTCTACTCATTTCTGAAGTTATGTAGCCTAGCGCCTTTTCCATTCTCTCCTGTGAGGTTGTTTCACACATTCATATTAGTGTTAGATTGTTCTGTCACAGCCTGCATTCATCTTAAAACCATTGGTCTTCTGAATGATTTTGAACTTATATACGGTAAGGTTTGCTCAGTGCTATAATACCACGTGGACTCCCCAGGTGGCACAGTGGTAAAGAATCTGCCTGCCAAAGCAGGAGACATGAGTTCAATCTCTGGGTGGGGAAGATCCCGCCGAGTAGGAAATGGCAACGCACCCTAGTATTCTTGCCTGGAAAATTCCATGGACAGAGGAGCCTGGGCAGCTACAGTCCATGGAGTAGCAAAGAATTGGACGTGACTGAGCATGCACACACACATAATGTCATATGTGTCTTGACAAACGAATTGTGTCCTGAGTTCTCAATTACCATATCATGGAAAACACTATGATCTGAAAATCTTAGAATCTCCTGCACTCTACCTATTTATCCACCACAATTTTCTCTCAACTCCTGGAATCCTCTGATCATTTACTGTGGCTACAATTTTGCCTTTTCAAAATTAATTAATTAATTTTTGGCTGTGCTGGGTCTTCATTGCTGTACAGGCTTTTCTCTAGCTGTGGAGAGTGGGGGCGACTCTCTAGTTGTGATATGTGGACTTCTCATTCCTGTGACTTCTCCTCTTGCAGAGCATGTGCTCTATGTGCATGGGCTTCAGTAGTTGGGCTTTCTGGGCTCTAGAGCACAAGCTCAATAGTTGTGGCACACTGGCTTAGTTGCTCCCCAGAATGTGGGATCTTCCTGCACCAGGGGTCAAACCTGTGTCTCCTGCCCTGGCAAGTAGATTCTTAACCACTTAGCCACCAGGGAAGCCCCAGTTTTTTCTTTTACAGAGTGTCCTAAAATGAGAATCATACAATATGTAGTCTTCCTCTAGACTGACTTTTCATGTAGCAATATGTATTTAAAGCTCTTCTGCATTTTTTTGTGTGTGCCTTGATAACTTTTTTTAACCACCCCCAAAACAGTCCATGATATAGCACAGTTTTTTTGTCTATTCACCTGTTGAAGGACATCTAAGTCGCTTTCTGTTTTTGATAATTTGAACAAAATTGATATGAACATCAAGATTTAGGTTGTTGTATGCACTTAAGTTTTTAAAAAGTTGAGTACTTAGAAGCCCGATTCCTGGAATAATTGGTAAGATTGTGTTTAGATCTGTAAGAAAGTGACATTCTGTCTTCCAAAGTGCTTAGCCACATTGAAAAATGTGTGCAGCCCTCTGGCTTTCCTGGTTTCTGGTGAAACATCTGGTGTCATTTCAGTTTTGGTGTCTGCTGATGTCTGTTTTTCTTCGAGTCGTGATTTTCTTGGGTGTTGGTAAG
This sequence comes from Bos grunniens, assembly GCF_055505025.1. Classification (NCBI taxonomy): domain Eukaryota; kingdom Metazoa; phylum Chordata; class Mammalia; order Artiodactyla; family Bovidae; genus Bos; species Bos grunniens. The sequence goes on along the minus strand of NC_141168.1, from coordinate 44,861,371 downwards.
ATTAGTGATTTTCACTTGAAACCTGTGTAGTACTCGGGTATTAGGTTCTGAGGGTCTTGATCTTACTTACACCTTTTGTCATAGCAGGTCTCCCCAGATACTAATCAAAGGAAGAGGATTATTGCCTCTGGGATATCATTTGGGGTGGAGGTTCAGGTTTTCTCTTCATCTTTTGTATAGAGCAAGCCAGTTATTGTGTCTCTTGGACCTCTATTGACTCTCTAGCGAGAAAGACTTTTCATAGCTCATAGCTCATAGCTTGGCTTCCCACTAGCTCTGTGCTGATACAACTCTGACCAGGAGAGATAGGAGATGTCCTTACTGCTACATGTTAGCTTCCTCCAACATCATGGGTGGTGTGGATAAAGTCCTGATCACCATCAACCTTCCTTTGCCACCACCCAACTGGAAGGATAGGAGCTAGTGGGCATGGAAGCCCAGTCTCCTCACATTATTCTCACTGACTGTGGGGAGGCGTGGACCATTGTTATATGCTGGGTGGGTATGAGGAACCTAACTTCCACTTCATTCCCCTGACATCACCCAGAAGGGAGTGAGATTGCTCACTTGGAGTACAAGATTTTTTTTTCTGTGGGGACTGGCTGGAATAGAGCATTGTCATCTAAAAGTTTTCTGTCTTTTGTATAGAGCAAGTTGGTTATTGAGTCTCTTGGAATTTCTGATTTGGCATGTTTTTTCTCTAGCACTGATCTAGGACATGAGAGGCAGAAAGGAAACCCAGACACGTCCCTGCTGTGTTGTTCTTAGGGGAATTCCTGCTGGTCTACCCCCTTTCCACCATTTAGAATTTCCTCATACTCACTGTGTATATAGTACCAGTGGTTTTTACCTGTGCTTTGCAGGAGAACTAGGGAAAAGTATGTTGTCTCCATTTCTCCAGGGCAGAAGCACCAGTTGTAATATAATTTTCAGATTAGGTTTACTATTTGTAAATCTTTTCATTATATGGATTTCTTACTCTTTTTCTCTCTCTAAGTTTTTGGCATTCATTTCTTTGCATATTTCAGAAGAATTATATGGCAGATTTTTTCACATGCCATACAATTAATTGGCTGCCTCCTGCTGGCTCCTGTTCCTGAGGGTATTCTCTAACCAGAGGATATGCTTGAGCCAAGTAGAGAAGGCTAGAGGTACAGCTGTACTCGTGCTTTTGAGAGCAGCCCTGAGAAAACAAGACATGGAAGTGTATGGATAGATCCTCCAGCTGCCTTACCATTTTTGTAGGTCAGCTCTGTGGTATCATCTACATAATCTACCAAAGGTGCCAACTGTCTTAAGCCCAAATTGCCTACAGCACTAACATACTAGTAAATGTTCCCCATGTTGGTATCTTTCCCTTCCCTGTATTACTTCCTCATTCCCAGTACTCTTGCCTGAAAAAATCCCATGGACAGAGGAGCCTGGTGGGCTACAGTCCAAAGGGTTGCTAAGGGTCACACAGGACTGAGCGACTAAGCAGACATATATACTATTTAATGTTTGATGAGGCTTGTCATCACTCTGGGCTTCCCAGGTGTTGCTAGTGGTAAAGAATCTGATTGCCAATACAGGAGACACAAGAGACACAGGTTTGATGCCAGGGTTGGGAAGATCCCTTGAAGTAGGAAATGGCAACCTTCTCCAGTATTCTTATTTGGAAAATTCCATGGGCAGAGAAGCCTGGTGGGCTATAGTCCATGGGGCTGCAAAGAGTTGGACTTGACTGAACGACTGAGCACACACAACACCCACACTGGGTTTAGAATCTTCTCCTCTCAAACTATGTGCTCTCCAATGTTGTCAAGGTGGTCTATTTATGGGGGAACCTGCTGAGCCATGTATACCTAAAAATCAATGTATTTATGAAATCTTTAGTGCTTCTTTTTGGCTTTTTGTGTGTGTGTGTGTGTGAGACACAAGTGCTGGATTTTAGTTTCCCAAATAGGGATTGAACCTGGGCCATGGCAAAGACAGCACCAAGTCCTAACTGCTAGATCACCAGAGATTTCCCCTCTTTTTGACATTCTTGATTGCTTTTCTACCATAAGTGACTCACTTTTCTTCCCTGATTCTGGCTCTTTTTAATTTTAGCTATTATTGTTGAATTATGAATTAAATCTATTCTTCATTGAGTCTATGAGTCAAAAAGAAAATGAGTATTCTTCTTTCAGCCTATTCTCCCCATTTCCTTTTCATTTTTGTTAATTGTATTGTTTTGCATTGTCAATACATCCAGTCTTATGTAATATTATCTACCCATTTCCAGAAATTTTAGTCTCAGTTCTACAACTAAATAAAATCAATCCTCAACCTAGACTTTATTGTAAGTTTCTTCAATCATTTCTTGATTCTGAAGCTTGTTCTCGAATAGATTTTATAAGAAGTTTTCACGGGAAAAGTAGTCCCTCATTCCATTTTTGGACTCATTTATTTGTTAACTTTTATAATTAAAACTATTTTTGCTGTATGTTAAAATGCATAGCTTAAATTTTATAAGCATTAACATCTTGAAGATCATTCTATGTGATTTCTGCTATAAAATGTTGCTATACAGAAATCTGATGCTAATCTTATTTTTATTGACCTTATGGTATGGTAACCTCATAGTTTATTATCCAAAGTAGAATACTTGAAAAAAATGAAAGAGAGTGTTACTAATTACAATAATAGGACAACTTATAACAATAGGACAACAGATAATTTTTTCATGGAATGAGTATATATAGATTCTAAAATGTTTACTAGGCTTTCTCTCCATGTTAACCATACTGGATCAAATTTTGTAGGTACATAATATATCCTTCAAATATGGATCAACTTGTATCTACAAATCTTTTTATCAGAAAAATTTCTTTGAATTACAGTTTAAATATTTGTTCTGTCCCACGGTTTTGTTTTTCTTCATTGGAGCCATCAATTAGATGTTTGTTGGAGGTTCCTTGTTTGACGCTGCCTGCTGGCCAGCACTGAGAAAAGGTCACAGGGCAGCAGAGCACCCAGATTTCAGCCCAACTTGTCTCGCTCTGTCCATCTTCCTCTCTCTCTCTCTCATATCTCTCTATTTCCCTCTACTGTCCTTCCTTTCTCCCTTTCTCTCCCCTGCTTTCACCTCTCTGTCTCTGTTTCTCTCTCCCTCTCTCTGTTTTCTCCTTCTTTCTGTCTCTCTCTCATTTTCTGTCTGTCTCTGCTTTTCTCTCTCTGTTTCTGTTTGTCTTTGTTGTTGTCTCTCTTTTTTCTGTCCCTCTTTTTCTGTCTCTCTGTTTTTCTCTATTTCTCTCCCTGTGTCTCTGTTTTCTCTCTCTGTCTGTCTCTCTCCATCTCAGCTTCTAATTCTGTCTCTCCTCTGTCTCTATTGCCCCAACTCAATGCTGAGTTTATACATGCATAGGAATCTTAGCAGATATTCTAGGGTTTCTGTGGTTACACAGGTGAATGAACAGTTATCTTTTATCTGCTCTGCGTTCAACCTTTTGAAAGTCAGCAAGATTCTCCAGGGCCAGACCAGCTATCAGATTTTACAGTATTCAAAAGTCATTACCCAGTGATCCTTGGACAGAAGGAGTGTTGGACCTCTGCCTTGAAATTCTAAAGAGAAAGTCAACTCACTGGCCCTGATAATTTACACACATTTGGGTGCATAATAAAATTGTATTCATGACCATGGAATTGTTACCTATGCTGATGTTTTAGAAAAATATCAGAACCCATTTCTTCCTAGGGCAAAATTCTATGATAATTTGGTATGAAAGAAGTAATGTTTTATTGATGTAAATAAGGGAATGAATAACATTATCAATGGTCCATTCACCATTGTCTTGTTATTGTTAACTCAGTAAAAAGGATTTCTGATTGTTTTCAAACTGCTACAAACATTGAGTTGCCCCAGACTTTTAAGATTTAATGCCACGTGCCCAAGGTAGCTATTCTAGCTTGCTGATGGCTATGACATCTGGTAAAAATGATGAGGAAATTAGAAGTTGTGGATAGTTATGAATTAGGAGGCACTATATGAAAAGCAGAGATATTACTTTGCCAACAAAGGTCCGTCTAGTCAAGGCTATGACTTGTCCAGTGGTCATGTATGGATGTGAGAGTTGGACTGTGAAGAAAGCTGAGCACTGAAGAATTGATGCTTTTGAACTGTGGTGTTGGAGAAGACTCTTGAGAGTCCCTTGGACTGCAAGGAAATCTAACCAGTCCATTCTAAAGGAGATCAGTCCTGGGTGTTCATTGGAAGCACTGATGCTGAAGCTGAAACTCCAATACTTTGGCCACCTCATGACTCATTGGAAAAGACCCTGATGCTGGGAGGGTTTGGGGGCCAGAGGAGAAGGGGATGACAGAGGATGAGATGGCTGGATGGCACCGCCAACTCGATGGACGTGAGTTTGGGTGAACTCCGGGAGTTGGTGATGGACAGGGAGGCCTGGCGTGCTGTGATTCATGGGGTCTCAAAGAGTTGGACACGACTGAGTGACTGAACTGAACTGATTATGTATTTGCAAAGAAGCAGAAACCAAACCAAGGAATAGTTTGCAGAAGGGTGAGGAACTCTCCAGGGAGAGAATAAATGTATTGGATTTGGTTGGAGTTATTTGAGCAACATGAGATGGGAATTAACCACAGGAAAATATACAATGTGGAATAAAAAAATGGCAGAGTAAAGGAAACAACAACAATAATAACCACATGAGTAGAACTTGACACTATTCTCAATACCACTGGAAAGGAAATAATGATGAAAGTCAGGTCTTCCTAGGAACAAACAAGGATGACAAAATAGCACAGTGAGTCCACCAGGTGTTACAGGGTACAGAGTAGGACATGAATGTATAGAAAGACACAGTTGGAGAAAATAAAAACTAGACCAGACCTGGTTCATCAACTGAACACTGTCTGCTTTAGTTATGAAGGGTCTTACTCACAAAGACCAGGAGACATGGCATCAACACATAGGATTTGTCAGTAACACAAACCTAAGAGAGTCCCGGAGAGGCCATAAAACGTAAACCAGAGACCTAACTAGCTAACACCATTCACAAGGCCAAAGGCAGGAAGAGCAGGACACCTGGGCTTTGTAAGCAGGACTTCTGTCTGATTCTGAACACAATTCTTAACCTCACCATGCTGTAGCCTCCACACTGTAAAAGGAGACAAGGCCACCTCCTGGAAAACCTTTGTGAGAAATAGATAATCTAATACATGAGGTTCCTGGAGGAATTTCAGACCTGTGCATACTGCGTGGTAGCTAGTACGGGTGATTAGAAATTAACTAGGACAGATAGGTAGCAGAATCAAAAACTTTAATTCCACTAAAACTCATATGTACAGAGAAAATGTGTTGTCTTTTTTTACATTAGAACTCTTAGCATTTCTTTGGAGCCCTCACTCACTGATTATCAGGAAAATAAAATTAAATATCTGCTCCAAATTGACTCAATCCAAGCTATGGTTTAAATAAACATTTTAAGATATTCAGCCTGTAATCTGGGTAAAAAATGATAAATTTCCTCAAAGTAGAATGTGTTTTAAGTAACTTTAATGTACTTAGAAGCAAAACTGTATTAGAACAAAGTAATGACATTGCCTACTAGTAACTCAATTTCACAGGAAAAGAAGAAGCAAACCGAAAATGATAGGTAAGGTTACTATAATAAACTCATTAAAAATATACTTTCTTTCTTTTCATCTCTCAATTTCTTTAAATTCCATAAAGTTACATAAACTGAGAATTATAATGTATTGTTTAGTTTATAACATATGTAAATAAAATAGGAATAATCATTGTATCACAAAATGAACGCAGTTAGAACTATATAGGGTAAAGTTCCTGTATTATGTTGGAAGCTAATGTTAATATGGAGTACATATGGATAAGTTAATAAGTATATTGTAAGCCCTACAGAAACCACTAATATTTTTCTACTGTGTATTTCCATTTATATGACATTAGAGAAAAGACAAAACTGATCTATTTTGTTGTTGTTGTTATTGTTTAGTTGGTCACTCATGTTCAACTCTTTGCAATCTCATGAACTGCAACATGCCAGGCTTCCGCATCCTTCACTATTTCCCAGAGTTGGCTCAAACTCATGTCCACTGAATCAGTGATGCCAACCAGGCATCTTATCCTCTGTCATCCCCTTCTCCTCCTGCCATCAATCTTTCCCAGCATCAGGGTCTTTTCCAATGGGTTGACTCTTTGCATCAGGTAGCCAAAATATTGGAGCTTCAGCATCAGTCCTTCCAATGAATATCCAGGATTGATTTCCTTTAGGATTGAGTGGTTTGATCTCCTTACAGTCCAAGGGACTCACAAGAGTCTTCTCCAGCACCACAGTTGGAAAGCATCAATTCTTTGGCACTCAGCCTTCTTTAGGGTTCAACTCTTACATTTGTGCCTGACTACTGGAAAAATCATAGCTTTGACTATATGGACCTTTGTGGGCAAAGGGATGTCTCTGCTTTTTAACATGTTGTCTAGGTTTGTCATGGCTTTTCTTCAAAGTAGCAAACATCTTTTAGTTTCATAGTTGCAGTCACCATTCACAATGATTTTACAGAAAGCAAAGTAGTGGCTTTCTAGATCTTGGAGTTGGGCAGTCAAAGACTTGACTTTGAGAAAGCTGTGAGAAAGCTTTTGGGGATGCTAGAAGTGTTCCATTTCTTGATTATAGTGGTGCTTATTAAAGGGTATGCATTTGTCAAAACTCATCACTTTACAACTTAAATGAGAGTATTTTACTATATGCAAATTACACAATAAAGTTGATTTAAAAACAATCTGACAGAGGTTCCCAAAGACGGATGAAATAAAGTGGGTCCTTGCCCTGAGTTTCCTTTTGTATATCATGAATTTTCCATACAGGTGCTGGTCTTTGAGAGCTCAGGCTGCCATAACAGAGGGTCACAGGTAGGGGGGTGGTGGCAGGGTGAGGAGGGCTGTTTTGTTTGCAAGGGGATGACAAATTATGCTCAGAGACTAAAATCATCTTTGCCAATATTTCATTTAACATATATTCACTGTGGGATTTATAAGTTCACAGACTAACAGCATCTAGGATAATGTCTCTATAAGCTAAAAAAGAAATAATTAAGTATACTAAGTGATTTAATATATGTATGTGCTAAGTCTCTCAATCATGTCTGACTTTGCAGCCCCATGGACTATAGCCCGCCATGCTCCTCTGTCCATGGGATCTCCTGGGCAAGAACATTGGAGTGGATTGCCATTTCCTCCTCCAGGGGATCTTTCTGACCCAGGGATCAAACCTCTGTCTCTTGATCAAATCCTGCATTGGCAGCCAAATTCTTTACCACTGTGCCATGTGAAAGTGAAAAGTGAAAGTGAAGTCGCTTAGTCGTGTCCGACTCTTTGCGACCCCATGGACTGTAGCCTACCAGGCTCCTCTGTCCATGGGATTTTCCAGGCAATAGTACTGGAGTGGATTGCCATTTCCTTCTCCAGGGGATCTTCCCAACCCAGGGATCGAACCCAGGTCTCCCACATTGTAGACAGATGCTTAACCATCTGAGCCACGAGGGAAGTCCCACTGTACCATGTGGGAAGCCCTAAATAATACGCAAATCCCACTATTTTTTTCCAGACAGAAAGTGAAAATGTAAGTCACTCAGTTGTGTCCAATTCTTTGCTACCCCATGGAACATAGCCCACCAAGATTCTCTTTCCATGGAATTCTCCAGGCAAGAGTACTGGAGTGGGTTTTCATTACCTCCTCCAGGGTGTCTTCTCGACCCAAGGATCGAACTTGGATCTCCTGCACTGAAGCAGATTCTTTACCATTTGAGCCACCAGGGGAGCCCTTTATCCAGGCAAGGGAATAGAAATAAATCTGAATTTAATTTAAGGCATACCTTTTCAAGGAGTTTTGGTTTCATGGGAGAGGTGGCTTTTCCAACTGAGAGCTTATGTCTAGCTGTCAGAGTATAAATAAAAGTCCCTGTTTCTAGCACACGTTGCTAGGGAATGAGAACCTGGTGTTGGCAGGCACTGCTGAGTAAGAGTAGCCTGGTCTTAACAGGAGCAAGTGTCTCAAGATCTTAGGAGAGCTAGACCAGCAAAGAATAGCATTTGCCCCAAATGAAACTTCAATATTTATAGTCTAACTATGTCTCTTGCCCCAGTTGCCTTTCCATGAGTTTTGAATGAGCAAGCACCCAGCAGGCCCCTCAACGGTTGGGCTACTGAGTGCATGTCAGTGACAACAGGGGAGATGATGACACTCTGACACAGATGACTTCATTCTTACATCAGAAAAACTTCACTTCTAAAAACCAGTTCTTTTGTCTTTGTCATACACAAAGTGGATTAAAACAACTTCACTTGAGTCATAAACAGGCGGATTTGAAACCATATCAAATAAATACACCACACAGGCTTCGACAGCAGACGTGGCTTTCTCACAGTTCTGGAGATCGGAAGTCCCAGCTTCAGGTCTAGCCTCCTGGTAGTGGCTCTATTCCTGAGTGCAGACTGCTGCCTTCTCTCTGTATTCTCATGGGGCAGAGAGAGTTCTGTTTTCTTCCTCTATCATACGGGCACTAATCCATAAAGGGGATTCCATGCACGTGACCTCATCTAAACCCATTCACCTCCCAAAGGCCCCACCTTCTAACACCATCCCTCTCAGGGTTAGAGCTTCAATATATAAATTTTGAGAGGACACAAACATTCAGCCCATAACAAAAGATGTAGAACAGAGCTGGGATTTTGAGATCCCTAAGCATCCTCACAAGTATTCAGATCTGCTAGAGACCTAAATTACACCAAATACAGCAAGTGTTGGAGGACTTGAAAGGGGATGAGAAGCTGCATTTCCGGGGCCCAGTTCCTCCAGGGAGAGCACGGGGCAACCCTGGGGGAGGGTTTAGTTACCCAGATCAGGTTGTGGCAGAAACAGGAGGGACTTTGTTCTTCCCCCTCTCCTACTTTCCCCTCCTCCTCTTCCCCTTCCCACCCCTTCCTCCCTCTCTCCCCATTCCCATCCTCTCCCTTCCCTCTCTCCTTACCTAAACCTTCCATTCAAGTGGACACTTTGTCTTCCCTTTTTCCTTCTCCTCCCACTCAGGATCCTAAAACTGAAAGGTGTTCTTCACATCTGGTGGTCACATTCCATGTGGAGGGAAAGGGATCTGCTCTTGACAATCCTGGTGGCTTCTTCAGGACAAGAGAAGGCTCACCTGGAAACAGAGGGCTTTGGCTTGGTTGTATCTGGCACTGGAGGTGAAACTGAACATTCCCACCCATCCTTGCTACTGCTTGTCATTTTGTATTTTTAAAAAACTAGCCATCAGCCTTGTAGTAGGAATTCTGGCCAGGGAAATTAGGCAAGAAAATGAAACAAAAGCCACACAGAATGGAAATTTTATGTATTTAAAAAATCCTAAGGAATCAAATTGGAGAAGGCAATGGCACCCCACTCCAGCACTCTTGCCTGGAAAATCCCATGGACGGAGGAGCCTGGTAGGCCGCAGTCCATGGGGTCGCTAAGAGTCGGACAAGACTCAGTGACTTCACTTTCGCTTTCATGCATTGGAGAAGGAAATGGCAACCCACTCCAGTGTTCTTGCCTGGAGAATCCCAGGGACGGGGGAGCCTCGTGGGCTGCCATCTATGGGGTCGCACAGAGTCGGACACGACTGAAGTGACTTAGCAGCAGCAGCAGCAAGGAATCAAATAAAAAACTGACTAGACCTAATGAATGAGTTCCCCCAAGGTCTCAGGACAAAAGTCACCAGCTTCCCAGGTGGAGTTAGTGGTAAAGAATTTGCCTGCCAATGTAGGAGACACAAGAGATGCAGATTCAACCCCTAGGTCAGGAAGATCCCCCAGAGGAGGAAATGGCAACCCAGTGTTCTTGCCTTGAAAATTCCAAGGTCAGAGGAGCCTGGTGGGCTACAGTCCATGGGGTATAGAGAGTCATACATGACTAAGAAACTAAGCAGCAGCATACTAAGCCACAGCAGCAATGGTCAATTCACAATTAAATTAAGAAAACAATTCCATTTATAGCAGCATCAAAAATAATCAAGTCTTTAGGACTATATTTAATGAAAGAAGTATAAGACCTATACACTGAAAACCGTAATATGTCAAAATAAATGAAAGAAGACCTAGATAAATATATACCCTATATTCATGGATTAGAAGATTCAGTAATGTTAAGATGGTAATACTCCCCAAATTGCTTTATAGACAACACAATCCTCAATAAAATATCAGCTACATTTTCAATAAACTGACCAGCTTATTCAAACTCCAAATGAAATTGTGAGGAATATGGTCCAGTCAAAACAATCTTGAGGAAAAAAACTTGGAGGATTCACATTTTTCAATTTCCAAACAATACAAGCCATAAGGCAGTGTGGTATTGGAAGACGGGAGGACATACAGATCAACAAACAGAATTGAGAATCCAGAAATAAACTCTTGGTATGGCCAACTGACTTTCAACCAGGGCACCAAGACAATTTAATTGGAAATCAATAGTCTTATCAACAAATGATGCTGGGACAACTGGATATCTTCATGCAAAAAAAAAAAAAAAATGATTTGGACTATTTTATGCCAGACACAAAAATTAACTCTAAATTGATCACAAATGAAAATGCAACAGCTAACATGTAACATTCTTAGGAAAAAAGATAGGAGTAAACCTCCATATACTTATGTTAGACAATGACTTTTTGATAAAACACCAAAAGCACAAACAACAAATTTTACTTATTTTTAAGACAATAGTTTTCTTGGATTAGTCACATTTTAAGCCCCCATACTGATATTAAATATATTTATCCAAATATCAAGGCTGAAATTATATCACTTGCACTCTGGTGGGAATTACACTGTTATTCTAGAAACCACAGCAGGATAGAAATCTTAACGTTGAGACCCTAATTCTGGCAGACTTGGTGAGACCATGAGAAAGATTCTATTCTATGTGTATTTTCTACTTGTTTATATATATTTTTTCTGGCCCTTCTTTACACAAGTAATCACTTAAGACAAAAAAACGTGGTTTTAAATTTAAATCTCTTCAGAAGGCTGCTCATCATACTGAAGAGTTAGAAAGCTGTCTTCAGTTATTGGCCTGCCTTGTAATTGGAACAAATTTGAACGTGCATTCACTACAAAGGCTGGTTTGCCTTTCATTATCATTTTGATCTCTCATGTGGGGAAAAGCATTGCTGCAGTCTGTAAGCATTAGAATTTTTAATATTTGCCTAAGGATGTTAGAAGGTGGGGTTGAATGACAACTCACAGACAAATATAGATAATTTAGCTGCTTATTTCACAATCTTGGGTTGTCCAATATCTATTGCTAATCACATACTTAGTGAAGCATATTCTTTCCTGGTAATTTGTTGCTGATGTTCAGTCTCTAAATCATGTCTGACTCTTTGTGACCCCATGGACTACAGCATGCAAGCCTCCTTTGTCCATAAGATTATCCAGGCAAGAATATTTCTTATATAGTATATTGACTTACAGCACTGTAGAAGTTTAAAGTATACAGCACAATGATTTGACTTACGTACATCATAAAATGATTATCACAGTCATCCTCACGATCATGAAATAAATACGTCACAAGAAAAATATTTATCAATTTTAAAGGTGATATTGGAAAAAGTAGAAATTGACATGTAAAAGATCAGGCTAAGTTTTTTGCGACTTCATTCTCTTATTCACTCCTAATTTATTTATTTTGCTTTTATTTTGCTTTGCTTGCTTCAAACTTTTCTTCTGTAGCCACTTCTCTTAGCTTTCTTAGATTTGAAGAGAGTTAGGGTCTGGCTCTGGATTAGTTTTTGGCTTAAGGTAACAGTAAGCGCCTTTTAATTTCATGGCTGCAATCACTATCTGCAATGATTTTGGAGCCCCCACAAAATAAAGTCTGACAGTGTTTCCACTGTTTCCAATCCATTTCCCATGAAGTGATGGGACCAGATGCCATGATCTTCGTTTTCTGAATGTTGAGCTTTAAGCCAACTTTTTCACTCTCCTCTTTCACTTTCATCAAGAGGCTTTTGAGTTCCTCTTCACTTTCTGCCATAAGGGTGGTGTCATCTGCATACCTGAGGTTATTGATATTTCTCCTGGCAATCTTGATTCCAGCTTGTGCTTCTTCCAGCCCAGCATTTCTCATGATATACTCTGCATAGAAGTTAAATAAGCAGGGTGACAATATACAGCCTTGACATACTCCTTTTCCTATTTGGAACCAGTCTGTTGCAGCCATGAAATTAAAAGATGCTTACTCCTTGGAAGGAAAGTTATGACCAACCTAGATAGCATATCCAAAAGCAGAGACATTACTTTGCCAACAAAGGTCCATCTAGTCAAGGCTATGGTTTTTCCAGTGGTCATGTATGGATGTGAGAGTTGGACTGTGAAGAAAGCTGAGTGCCGAAGAATTGATGCTCTTGAACTGTGGTGTTGGAGAAGACTCTTGAGAGTCCCTTGGACTGCAAGGAGATCCAACCAGTCCATCCTAAAGGAGATCAGTCCTGGGTGTTCTTTGAAAGGACTGATGCTAAAGCTGAAACTCCAGTACTTTGGCCACCTCATGTGAAGAGTTGACTCATTGGAAAAGACTCTGATGCTGGGAGGGATTGGGGACAGGAGGAGAAGGGGACGACAGAGGATGAGATGGCTGGATGGCATTACTGACTCAATGGACATGAATTTGGGTGAACTCCAGGAGTTGGTGATGGACAGGGAGGCATGGCGTGCTACAGCTCATGGGGTCGCAAAGAGTGGGACACGACTGAGCAACTGAACTGAACTGAATATTGTAGTGGGTCTGATCTTCTCTCCAGCCCACTCACTTATCAATATCAACAATAAGACTGTTTTACTTTCTTACCATTCTCAAGTTCACTGCAGTAACACACTTCATTTCCTTCAAGAATTTTCCTTTGCATTTACAACTTGTCTATTTGGCTCAAGAGGCTTGGCTGTTGGCCTGTGTTGGCTTTTGACATGCCTTCCTCATTTAGCTTAACATTTTTAACCTTTGAATTAAGAGGTGTGCAAACCTTCCTTTCACCTGAACACTTAGGGTCCATTGAAGGGTTATTAATAGATATACTTTCAATATTCTTGTGTCCTAGAAAAGAGGGAGGGTTGAGAACAGGAAGAAAGTCAGGGAAATGACCAGTCAGTATAGCCATCAGAACATATACAATATTCACGGATTAAATTCAGTCTTACCTTTGCTTGGTTTGTGGTTCCTCCAAACAGTTACAATAGTAACATCAAAGATTACTAGATTACTGATCACAGATACCCATAGCAACAACATAATGAAAAATATTTGAAATATTGTGAACATTATAAAAATGTGACACAGAGACACAAAGTGAGTGCTGTTGGAAAATTGGTACTGACAGACTTACTTGACACAGGGTTGCCACAAACCTTCAATTTGTTAAAAATATTGCAATATCTGTGGAACACAATAAAGTGAAGGGCAATAAAATGAGATATGCCTGTAAATGCTCCCTCCTGTAAACTTACATAGAGTGTTGTATGTTGACAAGCTATGTTGACAATGTTTGTTTCACTAGGTCCTTGATGCCCTATGTCTTATTTATTGTTGCATCCTTGAAGTATCTAACAGAACTGCTTGGCTCAGCAAATGATACATTAATGTTTGTTGCAATGAATAGACAGAAAAAAATAATGGAAAAAGTTGCCTTCTGTTGAAGCAAGAAACCATGCATTCATAAATAACAAAGGCAATAGGAGACAGCAAAAAATGACTTACTCATGTGCTGATACTCATGTACCAAACACATATGGTACATATTACATGTGTTTTCTACCATGAGAAAGGGGGAAATTCATTTAATAAACATTCATTAACCATTTATTCACTATCAGACAGAATGCCAGGAATAAATCAGGCATGATTCCTGCCACCATGGAATGTGGTGGGAGATGTAAATCAATCACTTACCTTGTTCGACAAATGCTCACTGAGTACCAGCATTGAAGACTAGCACTGAAGACTTATTCAGGTGGTATGCCCTCACCTCAAAGAATTTATACTCTTGCGGTTTCAATAGTTATTACTGGCAAGTGCTTCATGCTAGAGCAAGATTTATGATGAACTTGATGTTTTGAAGAGTTGTACAGAGGACTTTGTTTTATTTTTAATATTAAGAATAAACCAAAGCAGGGATTCATAAGAATGGGATTTGAGAGCAAAAAGAAACATAACTGCCAAGGGGACTGGAAGTGGGGGCGTTGGGCCAACAGTGTTGCAAGGATTGTAAGGAGCTCATGTAGTAAAGTGCATGAAATCACTTCTGGGTCTTCAGGGCTATTGTGGATTCTGGGATTGAGAGGAGCTGTGATAAAACAGTGCCTTTGGACATTTGTCTTCTTGTTTTATGCCCTGGGCTTCACACATGAGCAGTGTCCTATGTGTGTGAAGTTGAGACATCATGATCCAGAAGAACTTGTTTGAAACAAACAAAATAATAGCCCCTGAAAGAACATCCTGACCAGCTGCTGCTTATGGTTATAAAACTTGAGTGAAATAAGCCTGGTAGATTACAGGGTCTTAGAACTGGGGAGCTTGAGCAGCAGCCTACTGGTAAACGGATCCGCTATCGGACAAAGTCAAGGCTTCTTTGCATGTCAGTGAAGGTCTCCATGACCCTGCCTTTTGCTCCAGCCTCATTTCTTATAGAAACAGACCATATTATAAGTTTTTACCATGGTAACTTTCAATTATTTAGTTCTCCAAGATCACCATGCATTTTCTACCCTAGAAATTGACCAAATTTTTCCTGGAGCCACCCTCTTATTTCATAACCATGAAACTTTTATTTAACTTTTAAACTAAGTTTTGGGGTAACACTTTATTGTAAGTCTTTTTCTGATAATCTAGGGAAAAATTGGTGTTGCCAAATTTATGCATTCATTTTTATACTGTGTTGAATTATATAGTTGGCTTTGTGGTGTCTTATTGTAACTGTTTGCTTACACATGCTCTTAGCTTGTGACCATAACAGTGATGATATATCCTATGTAGTTTTATAATCTTAGCAAATTAGCACGAGGCCTAGACATCTAGAAATCTTTGTTATTTTTTGTTGTATAAATGAATGAATGAATCATGGCTTGGATGACCAATATTTTTTTGGTTGGATGATATACAGGATTCCTGGATGAGGTTGTTTATAAAAGTTCAGGGCACAATAGAGTTTCAGTACTTTGAGGAAATTCACTGATATTTTGGAAAACAGAATCGGCATGCAATAAGATTTTCACACCTCAATGGAGAATTGCTTCATTTTAAGTAGACAATCAGCATTATCAGAGTTATATTGCTTAATAATTTTGATTACTGTGGCCCAATATAAAAAAAGAATGACCTACAAAAAATTTATGGATAACTTCAAGGGAAAATAAGATACCTTATTTTTGGAGAATGATTTTTAGGGATGGCTAAAAAGTTTATCACAAAAGGAACAAATTGTAGTGGTACCACTTCTTGCCGTGTTGTAAGCAACCCAGCTTTAGTAATGTCTTATTTTTCTTACAGAAAATACAGGATCTCGCATTGCGGGGCTAGATGCCAATGCAGACAAATGATCAGCACACAGGGAACAAGTTGTTCTATGTACTTCAAGTAACTTCTCTCATTCCAGTGAGTAAAGCAAAAAAAAAAAAAAAAAAAAAACCAAGCTAGCACAGAGTATATCTAGAGACAAACAACTGAGTGGCAGTGCCAGAAATAGAAACTGCACAATGAAGCAATGACAATGTCAAAAAAGTGCCCATCCCATGGTTACCATGCTGTACAACCATTCAGAAATTATTAGGAGAGTCACGTGGTTTTCCAGCCAAACATTTGCAAGTCTCTGTCACATGTGAAATTTTTTTAAAAACTGGTCTTATTATGAAACCTTTGGAGACAAGGTCTCTGTACAGAGAAAATATGATTGAAGGATGACCTTCACATCCCCCTGGAGACTTCTTAGTTCCAGACCAGCTCTACATGTGGACCTGAGCACGCTAGCTGCCCCATAACTCCCCCAGTCCTACAGGGGCTTCTGTTTCTAGGCCATTTACCAGCAGCACTGCATCCCTCATCCTGTCCATGCAATTCTATGGAAACTTTACGGTATGTATAAATATTTTATTTATTTATTGGTTTTAGGCAAAATCAAAATGTCTCTGCTGTAAAAACACCTGGGTGAAGTCAGCTGTGTCTGGGTATGCATCCCTCTATGGACTCTTGAAGTCAAAGTCTATTTCTCAGACCCCTAGTCCTTCCCACTGGACATCTAATTTTGGACCTTCCACTGCCTCTGCACAGCTGTGTGGACACCTGGGCCATCATGTGGGGTCCCAGCTCTAAGGAAGGACGGGCTCACACATCTGTCATCATTTTGATGCCCATCTCAAATCATTTTAAGAAGAAATCAGGATACAGATAATAATAAAATATGTAGACTTTTCTGCATTATTTATATTTTAAAATAACTAATGCCATTCAAAATTATAAGTGAAGGTGTGATCTTGAGTAAGCAATTTTATCTCTTAATGTTATTCTGCTGCTGATACTGCTGCTAAGTCACTTCAGTCGTGTCTGACTCTGTGCGACCCCATAGACGGCAGCCCACCAGGCTCCCCCATCCCTGGGATTCTCCAGGCAAGAACACTGGAGTGGGTTGCCATTTCCTTCTCCAATGCATGAAAGTGAAAAGTGAAAGTGAAGTCGCTCAGTCGTGTCCGACTGTTCGCAACCCCGTGGACTGCAGCCCACCAGGCCCCTCTGAGACATCACATATATACAGTTTACCCTTGAACAACACATCTTTGAAATGCAGGTATCAACTTACATGTGACTTTTTTTCCCAAAGATACATACTATGATACTACCTGATATGTGGTTGGTTGAATTTGTGGATGTGGAAATTTCAGATATGGAAGGCAGACTATAAAGTTATATCTGGACTTCGACTGCAGGAAGGGTTGGTGCCCCAGCCCCTATGTTGTTCAAGGGTCAACTCTACTGCATTTATTTATCACACAGTTATTTTAATATAGATATAAATTTATTAAATGCAAGCTTATAATTGACTGCAGCCATGAAATTAAAAGATGCTTGCTCTTTGGAAGGAAAGCTATGACAACTTAGCGTATTAAAACCAGAGACATCAGTTTGCCAACAAAGGTCCGTCTAGGCAAAGCTATGGCTTTTCCAGTAGTCATATATGGATGTGAGAGTTGAACTATAAAGAAGGCTGAGCACCAAAGAATTGATGCTTTCCAACTGTGGTGCTGAAGAAGACTTGAGAGTCCCTTGGACTGCAAGGAGGTTAAACCAGTCAGTCCTAAAGGAAATCAACCCTGAATATTCATTCTAAGGACCCATGTTGAAGCTGAAGCACCAACACTCTGGCCACCTGATGCGAAGAGCTGACTCATTGAAAAGACCCTGATGCTGGGAAAGATTGAAGGCAGGAGGAGAAGGGGACGACAGTGGATGAAATGGTTGGATGTCATCACCAACTCAATGGACGTGAGTTTGAGCAAACCTCCAGAGATGGTGAAGGACAGGGAAGCCTGGCATGCTGCAGTCCTTGGGGTTGCAGAGTCAGACACGACTGAGCAACTGAACAGCAATAACTATTGATTATAGGATATTCTGGAAAAGGTGAACCTATAAGGACAGTAAGAATATCAGTAATTGGCAGTGGTTGGGGAGTAGTAGAATGGATGAAGTCTAGTGAAGTTTTAGGACAGTAAAACTATATTATTGGGTACTATAATGGTCAATACCTTGACATCCCTGGTTTGTTAAAACCCAGAAGTTTATTGCAGGAAGAGTGAATTTCTTTTTTTTTTTAATTTTATTTATTTTTAAACTTTACAATATTGTATTAGTTTTGCCAAATATTGAAATGAATCCGCCACAGGTATACCTGTGTTCCTCATCCTGAACCCTCCTCCCTCCTCCCTCCCCATACCATCCCTCTGGGTCGTCCCAGTGCACCAGCCCCAAGCATCCAGTATCGTGCATCGAACCTGGAAGAGTGAATTTCAAAGTGGCAGTCAGGTTTCTTACTGTTGGAGTGGGAATTTATAGGCAATTCAGCAAAGGCAGATAGAATGATTCATGTAGTAAAGAATTAAAGATGTCAGTATAAATTCATGTTTAGCTTAATACAGATACAGATATTTACATATAGAAATATCTATAGATACATGTATATACATAGCATTACACAAACACAGATTTCCTTGCTCCATCAGACATTAGAGTCTAGAAGCAGTGACACCCTAGAAGCAGCATCACCAAGATCTTGGTTTTATTTAAGAGCAAGTAATAAGAATCCAGTGAAACTAGATTTAAATAAAAGGTCTTGGGTAAAAAGAATAAATTCCAAGGCTTTGAGAGATTCAGTTAATATGTATTGGTATAAACACACCAGGAGGGTGAACACTCCACCGTGAGTTGTGCTCTGAAATCAGATGACCCGTCTTTTAATTCCAGATTTTCTGTATTTTAGCTGTCTGTCCTTGAATCATGTGCAGAAACTCTTGAAGCCTCGCTGCAAATTGAAATCGTAGCAGTGCCTACGGGTTTGGCTGTTGTGAAGACCATAGGTGCATATGCTTGTATGTCAGATTCATCATCCCATCGTCACTGAACAGGTGCCTCAGTTAAGGGCTGGATGACTATGATCAGAAAAAAACAGATAAATGACTCCTGTTCTGAAGGTCAGGTAAGTACTCTATAATATGCTTATTAATATTAAGTGCCATGGTCTGAATGTTTCAACCCTCTTCAAATTCATATGTTGAAATCCTAATGCCCAGTGTGATGGTATTCAGGGGTGGGGCTTTTGAGAGGTGATATGTCATGAGAATGGAGCCCTTAGGAACAGGGTTAATGCTTTTATAAAAGAGACCTAGCACCTTCTACCATATGAGGGCAAAGAAAGCAGTCAGCAAGCAGTCTGCAACCAGAAAGGGGTGCTTGCCAGAGCCTAGCCATGCAGGCACCCTGATCTCAGACTTCCAGCCTCCAGAACCATGAGAAATAAATACCTGTCATTCACCGCCCTCCCACCCCCCTACCCCGGTTTGTGGTATTTGGTTATAGCAGCTCAAACAGACTAAGACGTTGAGTTTTAAAATTCATTAAATTCATTTTTTATTGTTTAATAAACGTTGCCACTTGACCTAGTATTTGAACACAATGGCTGTTAATTAATACTTTACGCATGGCTTGACAATGTGCGGTATACAACTACATAAATAAAACGGTCCTCAGAGACTTTGAAACTTGCTGAGGAAATGAAATACTAAGTGACTAGAAGCTTGAGAATATGAACTTTCAGGATATTTGAGTGACAAGAAATTGGAAATTCAAACTAAGTTGGTTTCAAGGTGATGAGTTTTGTTGGTTCCCACTGCAGGCATCCCACACCGAGGGCAGGTGTGGAGTCTTCTTCCCAGGGCTCTCCCTCCACTGCCCTGCTGTGCTCCTGCCCTTAGATTGGGAGTGAAACAATGACAGGAGTTTCAGAGCAGCTCACATCAATGCAATGCTACTCCCAGAAGAAGAGAGGCCATCTTCTTAAATTTAGTTTTTATTTTATATTGGAGCATAGTTGGTTTATAACATTATGTTAGTTTCAGGTATACAGAAAAGTGATTCAGTTATAAATATATATGTTGTTATTTAGTCACTCAGCTGTGTCCAACTTTTTGCAATCCCAGGGACTGTATGTAGCCTACCAGGCTCCTCTGTCCATGGGATTTCCCAGGCAAGAGTACTGGAGTGAATTGCCATTTCCTTCTCCAGGGGATCTTGACGACCCAGGGATTGAGCCGGCATCTTGTGCATTGATTGACAGGTGGATTCTTTACCACCGAGTCATCTGGGAAGCACATACATATACATATAACCATTCTTTTTCAGATTCTTTCCCATATAGATTATTAAGAATATTGAGTAGAACTCCTCTGCTATACAGTAGGTGATTCCTGATTATTTATTTTATATATAATAGTGTGCATATGTTCATCTCAAACTCCTAATATATCCCTCCACCCCCTCCTTTCCTCTTAGGTAACCATAAATCTTTTTTTGAAGTCTGTGAGTCTATTTCGTTACTAAATTCATTTGTATCATTTTTTAAAAGTGGTAAGTGATATCATATGATATTTGTCTTTGTATGACTTACTTTATGTAGTATAAAAATCTCCAAGTTCATCCATGTTGCTGCAAATGGCATTATTTCATCCTTTTTTAAGGCTGAGTTATATTCCATTGTGTATATGTACCACATCTTCTTTATCCATTTCTCTGTTGATGGATTTAGCTTTCTTCTGTGTCTCAACTATTGTAAATAGTGCAGCAGTGAACGTTGAGGTGCATATATCTTTTTGAATTATGGTTTTCTCTGGGTATATGTTCAGGAGTTGGATTGATGGATCATATAGTAGCTCTATTTTTAGTTTTTGGAGGAACCCCCATATTGTTCTTCATGATGACTGCACCAACTTATATTCCCACCAACAGTGTAGGAGGGTTCCCTTTGCTGCACATTCTCTTCAGTTTGCATTGTTTGTAAACTTTTTGATGATGGCCATTCTGCAGTGTGAGGTGATACCTCATTTCTGTAGAGGAAGAAACATTTTCCCAGAGTATTTAGAATCTTTCCGTTTCAATTCGTTGCAAAATTTTATCAATGTGTACTTTTCTGGACAATCCCCATCTCTGGAGGAAAATCCAAGGAGAGAGAGGCTTCAGCTTTCTCGTCTCAGGCCATGTACAACAATCCATGATTGCGGCTGGTTGTCATAGCGATAGAGCCCACTGGCAGGAGTGTTCAGACCTCTTGGCCTGCTGATTATGGAGGCAGCTCATTTCTTAGGATATAGGATACCCAGCATTCATATATTCATACTGCTTCTCATTTCACATTAAAAATGTCAGCCTCCAAATGAACACACTCACTTTCTAGCTTAATGGAGGATCCCGAAGACTTCATCCAAAAAATCAAGTAGATAATCTGGCTTGGTTGAGATCCCACTCTGTCTTACTATAATTTGGTCTTTAGTGAGTTCTGAATAAATAGCCTTTGCTAGTTCGTATTTGCTTGGTCTTTGTTTACCTCCACAAATGTGACACAGAACATCTTTCTGCTAGTCAAGACTCAAGCAAAGCCAAGACAAGACTCAAGACAAGAAGCAGATTCACAGTGTCAGAACTGGACTCCCTAAATTGGATTCCCAAATGGGAAATTCATAAATATCTTTTGCCTTTCAATTTCTATCACTTGCTACTCAAAACCCCAATGTTGATATAGAAATTAAAATTGGGCTTT
This sequence comes from Bos grunniens, assembly GCF_055505025.1. NCBI lineage: Eukaryota > Metazoa > Chordata > Mammalia > Artiodactyla > Bovidae > Bos > Bos grunniens. The sequence goes on along the minus strand of NC_141168.1, from coordinate 44,839,984 downwards.
GAGATTTCCCTGGTCTTAGTCCAGTGGCTAAGACTCTGCTCCCAAAGCAGGGGGACTGGGTTTGATCCCTGGTCAGAGAGCTAGATCCCACATGCCACAACTAAAAGTTCACATGCCATAACTGAAGATCCTTTGTGCCATCACTAAGGCTTAGGTAGCCAAATAAATAAATAAAAATATTTTAAAATAGGCTTTGGAGATGTTCTCATGGTAAACTATAAAATGTCAAGCTAAGTGAATGGAGGGTACAGGGCAGGGGCAGTAAAGACCCTGTTTCTTCTAGTTGTGGAACAGACTGAAGCATTGCACCACGTGCCCAAGTGCTGCTGCTTTTAGGAAAGTGGTGGAAACATTCAGGATGGTAGTGTGAAGGTAAACTGTGCCAGAAATTAGGAGATGATTGTATTCAAGTAATTGCAATAGGGATAACAATCAATAATAAAAAAGGAGGATTTTGGAGCCTATTATACAGAGTGAAGTAAGCCAGAAGGAAAAACACCAATACAGTATACTAACGCATATATATGGAATTTAGAAAGATGGTAACGATAACCCTGTATACCAGACAGCAAAAGAGACACTGATGTATAGAACAGGCTTATGGACTCTGTGGGAGAGGGAGAGGGTGGGAAGATTTGGGAGAATGGCATTGAAACATGTGAAATGTCATGTATGAAACGAGATGCCAGTCCAGGTTCAATGCACGATGCTGGATGCTTGGGGCTGGTGCACTGGGACGACCCAGAGGGATGGTATGGGGAGGGAGGAGCAAGGAGGGTTCAGGATGGGGAACACATGTATACCTGTGGTGGATTCATTTTGATGTTTGGCAAAACTAATACAATTATGTAAGGTTTAAAAATAAAATAAAATTAATTAAAAAAAAATCTATAAACAAAAAAAAAAAAGGAGGATTTTAAGGCAGGCAAGCAAGAGTCATCTGTGAGTCTTATCAGAATCATGAGGAAGCATTACTATAAACAAAGCTAGTGGAGGTGATGGGATTCCAGTTCAGCTACTTCACATCCTAAAAGATGATGCTGTGGAAGCGCTGCACTCAATATGCCAGCAAATTTGGAAAACTCAGCAGTGGCCACAGGTCTGGAAAAGTCAGTTTTCATTCCAACCCCAAAGAAAGACAATGCCAAAGAATGTTCAAACTACCACACAATTTTGCTCACACACACTAGCAAAGTAATGGTCAAATTTTCCAAGCTAGGCTTCAACAGTACATGGACCATGAACTTCCAGATGTTCAAGCTGGGTTTAGAAAAGGCAGAGGAACCAGAGATCAAATTGACAATATCCATTGGATCATTGAAAAAGCAAGAGACATCCAGAAAATCATCTACTTCTCCTTCATTGACTACACTAACGCCTTTGACTGTGTGGATCACAAAAACTGGAAAATTCTTAAATAGATGGAAATACCAGACCACCTGACCTGCCTCCTGAGAAATCTGTAGGCAGGTCAAGAAGCAGCAATTAGAACCAGATATGGAGCAATAGACTGATTCCAAAATGAGAACGGAGTATATCATGGCTGTATATTCTCACCTGCTTACTTAACTTATATGCACAGTACATCATGCAAAATGCTTGATTAGGTGAAGCACAAACTGGAATCAAGATTGCCGGCAGAAATATCAATAACCTCAGATATGCAGATGACACCACCCTTATGACAGAAAGTGAAGAGGAGCTAAAAAGCCTCTTGATGAAAGTGAAAGAGGAGAGTGAAAAAGTTGGCTTAAAGCTCAACATTTAGAAAACTAAGATCATGGCATCCAGTCCAATCACTTCATGGCAAATAGATGGGGAAATGGTGGAAACAGTAAGAGACATTATCTTTTTGGGTTCCAAAATCATAGCAGATGGTGACTGCAGCCATGAAATGAAAAGATGCTTGCTCCTTGGAAGGAAAGCCATGATCAGCCTAGACAGAATATTAGAAAGCAGAGACATTACTTTGGCAACAAAGTTCCATCTAGTCAAAGCTATGGTTTGTCCAGTAGTCATGTATGGATGTGAAAGTTGGACTATAAAGAAAGCTGAGTGCTGAAGAATTGATGCTTTTGAACTGTGGTGTTGGAGAAGACTCTTGAGAGTCCCTTGGACTGGAAGGAGATACAACCAGTCCATCCTAAAAGAAATCAGTCCTGAATATTCATTAAAAGACATGTTGAAACTGAAACTCCAGTACCTTAGCCACCTAATGTGAAGAACTGACTCATTAGAAAAGACCCTGATGCTGGGAAAGATTGAAGGCAGGAGGAAAAGGGGATGACAGAGGATGAGATGGTTGGATGGTATCACTGACTTGATGGACATGAATTTGAGTAAGCTCTGGGAGTTGGTGATGGACAGGGAAGCCTGGCGTGCTACAGTCCATGACTGAATGACTGAACTGAACTGAATGTCTACACGACAGCATATGGAGAGAAAGGGAAGAAGAAGGAGGAGGAGAAAAGGGAAGGAACAGGAGGACAGGTCAAGAGAGGAGAGGAAGCAAGGCCAGAGAGTGGGAGGGGAGGGGAAAGAACCAAAGAACAATTTCCCCAGAGGCCATGAAAAATATGCTTTTGCATTTATTTGGCTTCAGTTGGTTTGCAAAACGATTCCCAAGCCCTCTAATGAGGGGCAGGATGACTTACATTAAGTTTCATCCTGCCCAGGGGCTGAGAAGGAGTTTGGCTTTCCTGAGCAAGTAGGCTCCATGATGGCAGGGTCCATACCTGAACAACTAAAGAAGAAAATGAAAACTGTCCTAACATTTTGTCTTTCTAGACAGTTTTTAAACTTGTACATGTTAAATAACTCAACTTTAAAACTCTGTCATCAACCACCTAGAAGGATTTTGAATAGGAAAAGATGCCATGTCTAGTTTCCCATTTTCAGAGTAAGTCCCTCTAGCACTGTTACAGATGGAAGCATTTCAATTTCCAAATATAGCCAGTTGTTATTATTTACACATGGGGTGATCCATGGGACTCTGCGACACACAGATTTTTCTCGTGAAACAATAGATGTTGCCTAAGGCTTCTGAAGTCTATCCACATTTATTTTGTTGTTACAAATTTAGAGGAAGAAAAAAAAACCTGTAAATAATCAAATCCTTGCAAAATACTTTGGTAAATTTAAGACTCCACTGTTAAATATTTCCTTATACTTATTAAAAATTATAAAGGACACAATAATATTATGGGACTGTGTTATTTAGATTTTTTAATAAAAGCATTTTTATCATGAAAATGAATATTTTCTTACTTTTTTTGTACATTCACTAGTTTAGAAAACTAGCAAGTGACCAGCATCAACAATTAAAATAAAGATATGTCTTTACTGATATCTCTAATACTTTGGCCATTTGATGCAAAGAACTGATCAGTTCTGGAAAAAACTGATGCTGGAAAAAATTGAAGGCAGGAGGAGGAGATGGCAGAGGATGAGTTGGTTGGTTGGCATCACTGACTTGATGGACATGAGTCTGAGCAAGTTCCAGGGGTTGGCAACGGACAAGGAAGCCTGGTGGGCTGCAGTCCATGGGGTCTCAAAGAGTCAGACATGACTGAGTGACTGAACAGAAAAATAAAAGAAAAAATATTCTTGAATTGGAAAATAATTTCAAATCTCTATTATCAATGACAACTTGAAAAAAAAAAAGAGTCAGTCATGTCCAACTCTTTGTGACCCCATGGACTGTAGCCTGCTAGGCTCCTCTGTTCTTGGAATTCTCTAGGCAGGAATACTAAAACTATTTTTGTGGCTATATCTTGGGAAGTAGCAGATTCCAACTATAAGCAGTAAGGCATGTACATATATAATGAAGCACAGCATGAAGTTGAGACCTTTAAGTTGTATATAGTTAGCAAAACTTATTTCCATGTTTATCTTATTTGGAGGCTATAATATGTTTATCTTTTTTCCCTCCCTCACAGATGTGTGCATTCACAATGTACATAAAACAGATGGAAAATAAAAATAAACGTTGAGTTTCTGGTTTTGTGTTATGTGTCAAATTGCTCCCAGATGCACATGCAGGCCTCAACTGGCTTTCCCCAGAAGGCATATGGTAGTTTGCTGTCATCAGCATGCTTTGTGTTGAGGATCCTCCAAAACACCTCCCATCTTCCTTCTCTCGCTGCTGAGAAGAAAAGTCTCTTCCCCCTTCTGTATATCATCCAAGATTGCTTCTGAAATTCTGTTAAACTTGTTATCTTAAAGAAGCATGAAGTTCAGCATTTCTAGATCATCTGTAATTTGTCAGGGACTGCAGTAACTGAAGGGATTTTAGAGACAAAATAAATACAGCACACATCCTCCAGGACATCACAGACTGGGGGTGGGGGTGTCTTGGGAAACAGAGTAAGTATTGTGAGCTAGGAGGATCCTGGAGACTGCACCCTGAGTCATAGGAGTCAATGGAGGGTTTTATTTCTGAGAAAAGGTGAAATAAAGTAAGAAGCCAAGTTCAGAGAGAAATGTAGGAAATATTCACCCCTTCTCTTGCTCCTGAGAAGAACAGTCTCTGCCCCCTTCTCTATATCATACAAGATTGCTTCTAAAATTTTTTAAAATTTGTTACATTAAAGAAGTATGGTACCTCATAGTGGTTTTGATTTGCATTTCTCTGATAATGAGTGATGTTGAGCATCTTTTCATGTGTTTGTTAGCCATCTGTATGTCTTTTTTGGAGAAATGTCTATTTAGTTCTTTGGCCCATTTTTTGATTGGGTCGTTTATTTTTCTGGAGTTGAGCTGTAGGAGTTGCTTGTATATTTTTGAGATTAGTTGTTTGTCGGTTGCTTCATTTGCTATTATTTTCTCCCATTCTGAAGGCTGTCTTTTCACCTTGCTAATAGTTTCCTTTGATGTGCAGAAGCTTTTAAGGTTAATTAGGTCCCATTTGTTTATTTTTGCTTTTATTTCCAATATTCTGGGAGGTGGGTCACATATATGGAATTTAGAAAGATGGTAACAATTACCCGGTGTACGAGACAGCAAAAGAGACACTGATGTATCGAACAGTCTTATGGACTCTGTGGGAGAGGGAGAGGGTGGGAAGATTTGAGAGAATGGCAATGAAACATGTAAAATATCATGTAGGAAATGAGTTGCCAGTCCAGGTTCGATGCATGATGCTGGATGCTTGGGGCTGGTGCACTGGGACGGCCCAGAGGGATGGTATGGGGAGGGAGGAGGGAGGAGGGTTCGGGATGGGGAACACATGTATACCTGTGGCGGATTCATTTTGATATTTGGCAAAACTAATACAATTATGTAAAGTTTAAAAATAAAATAAAATTGGAAGAATAAAAAAAAAAAAAAAAGAAGTATGAAGTTTAGCATTTCTAGATCATATGTAATTTTTCAGGGTCTTCAGTAGCTACACAGAAGAACTATACAAAAAATATCTTCGCGACCCAGATAATCATGATGGTGTGATCACTCACCTAGAGCCAGACATCCTAGAACGCGAAGTCAAGTGGACCTTAGGAAGCATCACTATAAGCAAAGCTAGTGGAGGTGATGGAATTCCAGTTGAGCTATTCCAAATCCTGAAAGATGATGCTGTGAAAGTGCTGCACTCAATATACCAGCAAATTTGGAAAACTCAGCAGTGGCCACAGGACTGGAAAAGGTCAGTTTTCATTCCAATCCCAAAGAAAAGCAATGCCAAAGAATGCTCAAACTACTGCACAATTGCACTCATCTCACATGCTAGCAAAATAATGCTCAAAATTCTCCAAACCAGCCTTCAACAGTATGTGAACACTGAACTCCCAAATGTTCAAGCTGGTTTTAGAAAAGGCAGAGGAACCAGAGATCAAATTGCCAACATTTGTTGAATCATCGAAAAAGCAAGAGAGTTCCAGAAAAACATTTACTTCTGCTTTATTAACTAAGCCAAAGCCTTTGACTGTGTGGATCACAATAAACTGTGGAAAATTCTGAAAGAGATGGGAATACCAGACCACCTGATCTGCCTCTTGAGAAATTTGTATGCAGGTCAGGAAGCAACAGTTAGAACTGGACACGGAACAACACACTGGTTCCAAATAGGAAAAGGAGTATGTCAAGGCTGTATATTGTCACCCTGCTTATTTAACTTATATGCAGAGTACATCATGCAAAATGCTGGGCTGGATGAAGCACAAGCTGGAATCAAGATTGCCGGGAGAAATAGAAAAAACCTCATATATGTAGATAACACCACCCTTATGGCATAAAGCAAAGAAGAACTAAAGAGCCTTTTGATGAAAGTGAAAGGGGAGAGTTAAAAAGTTGGCTTAAAGCTCAACATTCAGAAAATTAAGATCATGGCATCCGGTCCCATCACTTCATGGCAAATAGATGGGGAAACAGTGGAAACAGCGGCTGACTTTATTTTTGGGGGCTCCAAAATCACTGCAGATGGTATGCAGTTGGACTGCAGTTATGAAATTAAAAGATGCTTGTTCCTTGGAAGGAAAGTTATGACAAACCTAGATAGCATATTAAAAAGCAGAGACATTACTTTGTCAAAAAAGCACCATCTAGTCAAAGCCATGGTTTTTCCAGTAGTCATGTATGAATGGATGTGAGAGTTGGACTATAAAGAAAGCTGAGTGCCGAAGAATTGATGCTTTTGAACTGTGGTGTTGGAGAAGACTCTTGAGAGTTCCTTGGAGTAAGGAGATCCAACCAGTCCATCTTAAAGGAAATCAGTCCTGAATATTCATTGGAAGAGCTGATGCAGTAGCTGAAACTCCAATATTTTAGCCACCTGATATGAAGAACTGATTCATCTGAAAAGACCCTGATACTGGGAAAGACTGAAGAAGGGAGGAGAAGGGGATGAGAGAGGATGAGATGGTTGGATGGCATCACCAACTCAAGGGACGTGAGTTTGGGTAAACTCCGGGAGTTGGTGATGGATAGGGAGGCCTGGTGTGCTGCAGTCCATGGGGTTGCAAATAGTTGGACAAGACTGAACTGAACTGAACTCAATTCAATTGCTAATTCACCCATACATTCAACAGATATTAGGGATAAGTGTGGACTACTTAGTCAGAGAGAATATCTTTGTGAGACTGGGAAGCTCAGTGACACTGGGAGAAACATTGAAGACACATATTCAGGGGCTAACAGTCCAGCTGGGAAACCTCGTTTTAAAATAACAGACAATAGGAGATATTCCAAGGGTTGTGTGTGTAATTGGCTGTGGAGTGCCCAGAGAGTGATAATAAATGTGAAGTAAGAGGAAGATCTTCACTGAAGAAATGTCTAGTAAGAAGAACATTTATGGATCGGGAGATTATTTTACTGAAAGACACTGCCTCAGAACAACCTGGCTAACCATAAAAGGACCTAAAGATGTTGCACTAAGAGTAATTGGTCAAAATAGCAAACTTTGTTTGATGGCTATTGTGGAAAAATACAACCTTCTCTATTACTATTTGTTTTATTTCATTAATTACTTTATTCCAGCTTTATCTTTTGAATGTCAACTAAGTGCTAGAGCCTATGTTGCTGAAACTTGGCCTCTGTTCACCAGTGCCAAATAGAAATGCAGAGACATAATTTTGGATGAAATAGAAAACAGTAGCTTTTCATTGCTTTGCCAAGCAAAGGGAGGCACAGCAGGCTAATGCCCTCAAGACTGTGTGACCCACCCTGAAAGGGGTAGTGAGGAGTCTTACAGTGCAGGGCCTGGTTAGCTCATGGACATTCTTCTGATTGGTTGGTGGTGTAGTAATTGGGAGTCAGCATCATCAGCCTTCTGGTTCCAACCTGTCTGGGGTCTACATATTTCTGGGAAACACAGTTACATTATTCTACCTGTTGGGGGTTTCAATATCTACAAAACAGCTCAAAGGACATAGCTTAGAATATCACCTATAGTCTCTGAGTAAAAATTAAAGGTCCTTGATTTTCTTTAATGGCCAAAATATTATTTTGTCTTGCTTGATTGTTTTCCAATCTGCATTTTATCACTTATCTGATTAAATTTATTCTTTGACTAAAGTATTTCTACAGACCAAAGTCAGGGCAGAAGACATGGAGGGGAGTGTCTATTCTGGGAAAGTCTCATAGTGTCCTGCTCAGTTACAACTGTTCCAGGCCTTAGGCATGTCAATAGATAAAAGAGACTACCTGCTTTCATAAAATGAATTTTAGGCAGGAAGAAAATATGAAAATAGGAGTTGATATAAAAATATTTTGCATCTGTTATTTCATCAGCTAGAAAGAGGAATTAAAATGAATGAATTAGTACTTACCAGACACTAATTGAGATAGATGGATGGCATCACGGACTCGATGGACGTGAATCTGAGTGAACTCCGGGAGTTGGTGATGGACAGGGAGGCCTGGCGTGCTGCGATTCATGGGGTTGCCAAGAGTCGGACACGACTGAGCAACTGAACTGAACTGAGACACTAATTAGGGGTCTTCCTTGATAGTTCAGTTGGTAAAGAATTCACCTGCAATGCAGGAGACCTTGGTTCGATTCCTGGGTCAGGAAGATCCGCTGGAGAATGGTTAGGCTACCCACTCCAGTTTCTTGGGCTTCCCTTGTGGCTCAGCTGGTAAAGAATCAACCTGCAATGTGGAAGACCTGGGTTTGATCCCTGAGTTGGGAAGATCCCCTGGAGAAGGGAATGGCTACCCACTCCAGTATTCTGGCCTGGAGAATTCCACAGGCTGTATAGTCCATGGGGGTCACAAGGAGTTGGACATGACTGAGCAACTTTAACTTCACTCAGAGACACTAATTATATGCCAACCCTATTGACTTTAAGTTATTGCAGTTTATATTCAGCACATCTTAAGGTATAGGTGCTATTATCATGACTCACCCAAGTGACTCAGTGGATAAAAAATCTGCCTTCAATGCAGGAGATGCAGGTTTGATGCCTGGGTTGGGAAGATCCCCTAGAGGAGGGCATGGCAACCCACTCCAATATTCTTGCCTGGAGAATCCCATGAGCAGAGAAGCCTGGCAGAGTACAGTCCATAGGGTCACAAAGAGTCAGACATGACTAAAGCGACTGAGCATGCATGCATCCTGACTTATAGTAGAATAAGTTAAAGTAAGCCTCAGATAGGGGTATTAATCTAGAAACCAATATCATTGAGAGAAAGTTCATCAGGGTTACAGGATATAAGATCAACATAATACAGTGAGGGCGCAAGAAGACACCACTTATAATGGAAACAAAACTGTGGGTTAACCCACAAATAAGGCAACACAGGGTTTGCAAAAACATTACAGAGAAAATTGATAATATATTACTAAGTATATTAAAGAATATTTTAATTAATATTATGATAGTCTATATTCAAGTACAGTAAGAGCCAAAGTCACAAAGATATTGCTGGTGCTTAATTCATTTGTAAAGGGCTTCCCTGGTGACTCAGTGGTAAAGAATCCTCCTGCCAGTGCAAGAGACCAGGGTTTGATACCTGAGTTGGGAAGATATCCTGGAGGAAAGGAAAGGAAAGTGAAGTCACTCAGTCGTGTCCGACTCTTTGAGACCCCATGGACTGTAGCCTACCAGGCTCCTCTGTCCGTGGGATTTTACAGGCAATAGTACTGGAGTGGATTGCCATTTCCTTCTCCTTCTCTAGCGGATCTTCCAGACCCAGGGATGGAACCCAGGTCTCCCACATCGTAGACAGACACTTTACCATCTGAGCCACCAGGGAGTTGGAAGATATCCTGGAGGAGGAAATGGCAACTCAGTCCAGTATTCTTGCCTGAGAAATCTTATGGACAGAGGAGCCTGGCAGTCTACAGATCCATGGGGTTGCAAAAGAGCCTGACCGAACTTAGCAGCTAAACAACAACAGCAACAAAAATCCACCTATGACCCAGAATTAGTACACATGCATTCTAAAACATACTTGGAAGAGCAAAATGCCCAGAAGAGACCTAAAGTTTGAAAAAGGTTGAACAAGGAAGGTGAACTTAATCTGATATACATCTAGATAATCTCGAGGCCATAATAAGATTAACTGACACACATGGAGACTGATGCATGAATCAATGAAAAAGAATCAAGAAAAAGAGATTTCATAAATTAAATTGGTTATAATTGAATTTGATGTTAGACTTTTTAAAGCTGCAATCAGGTACATTTACTGGGAAAAACAAAAATTTTGAACATGAAGTTTTATACATAACAGTCAAAGATTTTTACATACTAAAAACTTTCATAGAGTGCATAGAATATATTTTATGATCTTCTATAAAGGAAAGGATGCCTTAGATCAAGTATAAAAAGCAGAACTCATAAAGAAAGGAAAGGGAAATTCAGTCTAGACCAAAAACTTATACTTTTTGAAAAATACCCTGTAAAGAAAGTGAAAAGTAGTATGTAGTATGTACCAATATGTCTGTACCAGTTGGGGAAAAGATATTTGCAACATATATAATAAACTGATCAACTTCTAAAAGATCCCTAGTAATCAGGGACATAGAAACTCAGCCAGTGTTTAGCAACCTTTCCCCACAAATCCTATAGACAGAAATACAAAAATGTGATACTACCAAATGCTGCTGAACATATGGGCACTTATTCTTCTTGCTTGAGGGCCCATAGTGTGGTCCAGCTTTGGAGAGCAATTTAGAACTATCCAGGAAGTTTGAAGGGCACATACCCTACATCAGGCTCATAGAGACATCCTGCAGTGAGTCTTGCCCACAGCAGCACTGATGTTAAGTGTGACGTTGTCTGTAAACCATAAACCTTGGGAATAATCCAAATGACCATCAGTGGAGAATGGTTCTGTGTTCAGTACTAAGAAAGCACTAGGCTCCTTATTGCCCCTCTGTTTATCCATCTGGTGACATTTTGTGACCTTGTGTCCAGCTCCCAGGGACAAAGTGTGGGGTGGCTTGGCAGGACTTTACACCCAGAGTAGTCATTGCTTCCTTCAGGATAAGGACTCTGACTACTGTGTTACTGCCCACTTGGTGGTTTTGTGTTTTGGTAAGCAGGTGGCGGGATGCTCAGGATGTGGAAGAGAGAAGATAATGAACTCAGTTTGAAAGTGTTGCTCTTGATGGGCCCATGCATGTCATGAGAGATTTTCAATAAGCCTTTGGGTCTGTGGGTTTGGAGCTCAGCAGAAGATCCTGAGACACAAGCTAAATGTGGGAACAACTAACACAAGGCGGGGGCAAGTATAGATGGTTGTCAGAAGCCATAGTTTGAAAACAATTGCCAGACATATTAACTTCTGTATTTGTGTCCTGATGGAAAGGTTTGTGCAATTTTGACAAGTCTTTGGGTTTAAACCTTTTGGCCACAGAGTAATAACCTTTGGCCACCTGATGCAAAGAACTGACTCTAGCCCACCAGGTTCTTCTGTCCATGAGATTTTCCAGGCAAGAATACTGGAGTGGGTTGCCATTTCCTCCTATAGGGGATCTTCCTGACCAAGAGATCAAACCTGAGATTCTTGCATCTTCTCCATCCGCAGGCATTAGCAGGCAGACTGTTTACCACTGAGACACTTAGGAAGCCCAATTATCACCAAAACTTCAGGTATTTATCAGTTTCTTGAAAGTGAAAGTTAGTTGCTCAGTCGTGTCTCTTTGCAACCCCATGGACTGTAGCTCTCTGTCTATGGGACTCTTTAGGCAAGAATACTGGAGTGGGTTGCCATTCCCTTCTTCAGTGGATTTTGCCAACCCAGGGATCAAGCCCAGTTCTCCCACATTTCAAGCAGATTCTTTACCATCTGACCTCCAGGGACGACCATCAGTTCCTTAGATGTTCAGTTCAGTTCAATTCAGTCGCTCAGTCGTGTCCGACTCTTTGCGACCCCATGAATAGCAGCACGCCAGGCCTCCCTGTCCATCACCAACTCCCAGAGTTCACTCAGACTCACGTCCATCAAGTCAGTGATGCCATCCAGCCATCTCATCCTCTTTCGTCCCCTTCTCCTCCTGCCCCCATCGCTGCCAGCATCAGAGTCTTTTCCAATGAGTCAACTCTTCGCATGAGGTGGCCAAAGTACTGGAGTTTCAGCTTTAGCATCATTTCTTCCAAAGAAATCCCAGGGCTGATCTCCTTCAGAATGGACTGGGTGGATCTCCTTGCAGTCCAAGGGACTCTCAAGAGTCTTCTCCAACACCACAGCTCAAAAGCACCAATTCTTTGGCGCTCAGCCTTCTTCACAGTCCAACTCTCATATCCATACATGACCACAGGAAAAATCATAGCCTTGACTAGATGGACCTTTGTTGGCAAAGTAATGTCTCTGCTTTTCAATATGCTATCTAGGTTGGTCATAACTTTTCTTCCAAGGAGTAAGCATCTTTTAATTTCATGGCTGCAGTCACCATCTGTAGTGATTTTGGAGCCCAGAAAAATAAAGTCTGACACTGTTTCCACTGTTTCCCCATCTATTTCCCATGAAGTGATGGGACAAGATGCCATGATCTTAGTTTTCTGAATGTTGAGCTTTAAGCCAACTTTTTCACTCTCCACTTTCACTTTCATCAAGAGGCTTTTTAGCTCCTCTTCACTTTCTACCATAAGGGTGGTGTCATCTGCATATCTGAGGTTATTGATATTTCTCCCAGAAATCTTGATTCCAGCTGTGCTTCATCCAGTCCAGCATTTCTCATGATGTGCTCTGCATATAAGTTAAATAAGCATGGTGACAATATACAGCCTTAAGGTACTCCTTTTCCTATTTGGAACCAGTGTGTTGTTCCATGTCCAGTTCTAACTGTTGCTTTCTGACCTGCATACAGATTTCTCAAGAGGCAGGTCAGGTGGTCTGGTATTCCCATCTCTTTCAGAATTTTCCACAGTTTATTGTGATCCACAGTCAAAGGCTTTGGCATAGTCAATAAAGAAGAAATAGATGTTTTTCTGGAACTCTCTTCCTTAGGTGTAGATCTCGAAAATAATTTTCTAGAAAAAAATTCAAATAATAGATTGCTGACAGAAGCCAGTGCAATACCTCATCTGTTGTAAACTTGAGAATAGAAAATTTTTGATAGGGGTGAAAAGAAGCTTATTCAAACACTCCCTGGTTTAGTGCTGCACCCCAGAAGACTTAGCTGAGCTTTGTTCATGCACACCAAGGGCTCCCTCTGTGGTGGTGTCTCAGGACAAGTGGAGCATATTGAGAAAAGACCCAGGTAGTAGGAAAAGCCCAGGTTTGGGAATCAGACAATCCAGCTTCCAATTCCACCTGGCCAGGTACCCATGCATGAATCACTTTCTTTCCACAAGATTCATAGATCAAGAGTTAGAATTACATGAATTTCAGGAACTAGATCTTAATGTGTCTGTCTTTCTTCTTCATAGCAAATAGTAATAACAACTCTGCTCCACTGTGGGCTGGATATTGTAATAGGTATTTTCTTATATGATGGATGATGTGATTAGATTTTCCCTCTCTCCAGCTCTTCTTTCTCTTTTCCCCTCTCCTTCTTCTTTCTTGAGAAATCAAGTATCACATACAGAGGAAGTACTCAACTCACAATGCTTTCTTGGGTTACCTGGGCTTCCAGAAGGCAACCCATAGGATAGTTGCCAACCATCTAATCTCAGGTGTCTTATATTCCTGAGAGTCACAAAGTGAAACAAACTCAAGGCTGAATCCCTTCCTTCCAGTCATCTCAAGATCTTGGGTTGAGGAGACACTATTTTGAGGCTAAACATCCTAAATTAAGTGCTTTTGAGCCATTCAAACTGTATTCCATTAAAATAACATCCTCAGCTAAGGGCATCCTGAAGGAAAGTACATGCAAACGTAGCCTCTGATTACAGGAGACACTATTGTCTAGTCTTCCAGCTCTTCAGTTTTTTACATAAATGATATATTCATTCAAACATATAGATTTTCATGACAGGACCCAAGATGGATAATTCTTTGAGGCAATCTAGGTTTGTTGGTAGAGTAGGGCAAATATGAACATTTATATATTAAGTGTATGTGATATATATTTTTAAATTTATTAATACTTATTAAAGTGGGCTTACTAGGTGGCTCAGTAGTAAAGAATCTTACTTTAATGGAGGAGACGCAGGAGATGCAGATTCTATCCCTAGGTTGGGTAGAGCCCCTGGAGTAGGTCATGGCAACCTACTCCAGTATTCTTGCCTGGAGTCTCATAGACAGAGGAGTCTGGTGGGCTACAGTCTTTAGGGTCACAGAGTTGGACACAACTTAGTGACTGAAAGTGCATGCACACACAGTACTTATAAGATACTTATCAGTACATTGTCTTATGAAAATTGTCCTTGATTTCACTTCATCTTTTAACAGAAATACATCCAAATAAAGTGGACAGAGCAATGGGAATATTCAAACATACAACATATCATCCTCATTCTTGATGCTATTAAAATAAAAAGTAAAAACAGTTATTGTTTGGCATATATCCTAAGTGCCAGACACTGTGCAAAGTGCTTTGTCTCTGCCATTATTCATCCCACACAACTTGTATGCAGGAGGATATTTTTATCATTACTGTTAAAGAAGAGGTCCTTGGGTCAGGTGTACAGATGTAAATATAGAATGCCAACTTACATGTGTTTCTCTTTATTTATTTATTTTTTGCTTTCCCTTTTAAAAATACTTAATTGAAGCTTAATTGATTTACAAGGTTGTGTGAGTTTCTGCTCTACAACAAAGTGATTGATTCAGTTTTGCATACATATACATTCCTTTTTATATTCTTTTCCATTATGGTTTATCACGGGATATTGAACATAGTTCCTTATGCCATACAGTAGGACCTTGCTGTTTATCCATTCTACATATAATAGTTTTCATCTGCTAACTCAAACTCTCAATCCATCCCTCCCTTAGCACCCACCTCAAATTTGAATTTCAGAAAAACAACAGATCATTTTACATATAAGAATGCCCCACACATTGGGGATATACTGATAAAAAAAACTATTTTCTCTGGTCTGAGATTTAAATTTACCTGGAGTCTTATATTTCATCTGGCAATCTACACTCAAAACCGCAATTTGAATTTCTCTCTCCTACATCACCCAGCGTGCTTTAGTGAAAAATTGAGATTTGACCTGTTTGATTCTAAAGCCCATTCTTTATTACTTTCAAGTCTATTTCCCTTCAAAATGGAAATAAGTCTATACAAATCTGAAATCTAAATAGAGAAAAAGACCTGATCTTCAGACAATGTTTCTGTTTTTGTATTTTAATGGTTAAAATAATCCACGTCTTTGGGTCTCTGATGTTGAAAGCTGCCTGTGGGCTTCATTCCATTTTTTTTTTTTTCCCTGCATGCTGTCTATGAGGTCACTATCTTTCACATTTAAAGTTAATTCCAGATGTCCTTTTCTTTTTCTCTAAACTATAAAAAATATTATTTTTTTCTATGAGGCTTTGATGATTACATCAAAACCAATGGATTTTCTGAAAATGAGAGATTCAGTACAAGGATGGGTTGGCCCTGCTGGGAATGTTTGTCCTCTGGAGGGGATTTGGGGAGGTCCCACAGTGACTCTTTGAGACCAATTTCCTGGTGCCCTATACTAGGAAAGTCATCCTATCCAGTTGGCTGAAAGGGGACTGTGGTTGTGATCTTGGATGAAGTAAAAGCAACAACAACAACAGCAGGAACCTTGCCTCTTCTAAGTTTGAATTTTAAATCTTTGAAAGTAAATCCTAGCATAATTTTATTTAACTGGATTAAACCTTCTCAAGTCTGGCCTTTATCTTTTTATCTATTTTCTCCCATGTCATAGCATAGACTTCTGAAGCTTCTGTGAATCTTGCTTTATGGAGGATGGAGTGGTGTTGATAGAGGTATTTTGCCTGATAGATTTTGCATAGATCTGTTACTATGGGCTGAGTCATGCCCCTTACCCTCCAAAACTTTATGTTGAAACCTGCCAGTGGGATTGTATCTGGAGATAGGGCCTTTAGAGTGTGATCATGAGGATAGGACCCTCATCTGATAAAATTGGTGTCTTTATAAGAAGAAAGACTTACAAATAAGACTTTCTTATTTATGCTCTATATGCTTACCTAACAGTGTCTTTTTTTTTTTAATGTTATTTTATTTTATTTTTTAACTTGACAATACTGTATTGGTTTTGCCATATATCAAAATGAATCTGCCACACGTACACATGTGTTCCCCATCCTGAACCCTCCTCCCTCCCCATACCATCCCTCTGGGTTGTCCCAGTGCACTAGCCCCAAGCATCCAGTATCGTGCATTGAACCTGGACTGGTGACTTGTTTCATATATGATATTATACATATTTCAATGCCATTCTCCCAAATCATCCCACCCTCTCCCTCTCCCACAGAGTCCAAAAGACTGTTCTATACATCAGTGTCTCTTTTGCTGTCTCATATACAGGGTTATTATTACCATCTTTCTAAATTCCATATATATGTGTTAGTATACTGTATTGGTGTTTTTCTTTCTGGCTTACTTCACTCTGTATAATAGGTTCCAGTTTCATCCACCTCATTAGAACTGATTCAAATGTATTCTTTTTAATGGCTGAGTAATACTCCATTGTGTATATATACCACAGCTTTCTTATCCATTCATCTGCTGATGGACATCTAGGTTGCTTCTATGTCCTGGCTATTACAAACAGTGATGCAATGAACATTGGGGTACACGTGTCTCTTTCAATTCTGGTTTCCTCAGTGTGTATGCCCAGCAGTGGGATTGCTGGATCATAAGGCAGTTCTATTTCCAGTTTTTTAAAGAATCTCCACACTGTTCTCCATAGTGGCTGTACTAGTTTGCATTCCCACCAACAGTGTAAGAGGGTTCCCTTTTCTCCACACTCTCTCCAGCATTTATTGCTTGTAGACTTTTGGATCGCAGCCATTCTGACTGGTGTGAAATGGTACCTCATACTGGTTTTGATTTGCATTTCTCTGATAATGAGTGATGTTGAGCATCTTTTCATGTGTTTGTTAGCCATCTGTATGTCTTGTTTGGAGAAATGTCTATTTAGTTCTTTGGCCCATTTTTTGATTGGGTCATTTATTTTTCTGGAATTGAGCTGCAGGAGTTGCTTGTATATTTTTGAGATTAGTTGTTTGTCAGTTGCTTCATTTTGCTATTATTTTCTCCCATTCTGAAGGCTGTCTTTTCACCTTGCTTATAGTTTCCTTTGTTGTGCAGAAGCTTTTTTACCTAACAGTCTTATCCTTAGGCTGTATCTATATTTAAGACTAAATTGATACACTTTTTTATTCATTTTCCTATGGTTTCTTCTTTTCTCCAAGAAATGTTTATTGAGTTTCTATTCAGTGTTAGGTGCTATGTTTGGTTATGGATTAAACTATATCAAAGAATAGGATCTATCATTTATGAAACACAACAAAATCCATATTCTGAGTTATACATTCTTTATATAATTAAGAAAAAATTAGTTATTTCTTCCCAATATCCTAGAAAGAGATATGTATCATAGTCCCTTTTTATTGGTGATGAAGTAGGTCCATTTTTTCAAAACCAGAATTTATTGGATCCAGAATCAGAACCTGATGTGAATGACTCAAATTTCCCCTATGGTGTTGGAATGGACTAACATTCAGGAAGAAAGCAATGCGCCAAAAAGGCGCCTATTTCTCTTTTCACTTTCATGCATTGGAGAAGGAAATGGCAACCCACTCCCGTGCTCTTGCCTGGAGAATCCCAGGGATGGAGGAGCCTGGTGGGCTGCCGTCCATGGGGTCACACAGAGTCAGACACGACTGAAGCGACTTAGCAGCAGCAACTACAAAAAATGTACTTATTTGGTCTTATAACCCTGTCTCAGAAGATTCTAATTTGAAAACATTTTATAAACTATAGTAGCATCCACCACTCTCCTCCTTCAAATAATAACAGTTTCCTTGCCAGTAGTGTATTAGGCAATGCAAAGCTCATTTTCCTGATTTGTAAAATCTGTATTCTTACCGAATACAGATCCTACAGGAGTACTTTGAGTTGAGAGTTAAAAATGTACTTGAAAGTGCTGTTGCAACCTGTGAGCTATCCACTCATTGAGGGTGAAACACCGGATATTTCTTCATTCAAACATTATCCTTGTGGAACTGTGAAAAAGAAACAATGATTTCATCTTGTTCAGTCACTGTTAGGCTTAATGGGATAGTAGATAAAAGAAAAACAAAAAGATTTGAAGTGTAGGAAGTATGCATTTCCTCTTTATGGTTATTAATTTGTCTGCTTCTTTCTATGCAGATACTTAACAGTTTAGTCAGACCATAAATCATTGTGTCACTCCCTGGGTTCTTGCAAAGATGGAGCTGATGACTTGAGGGCTTGTCTTTTACCTGGCTCTCTAACTTTGGAAGGCTGTGTCTACGTGCAGGGTAAAATATACGACTGGAACATAGAAGTATCACTGAATTATTCCTGGCACCAGGCCTCTAATTGGAAAAACTGGAAATTATTAGAAGGTTTCAGTACACTTTAAAAGCGTATAAAGTCCTAAGTTACTGGATTCTGAATCTAGGGACAATTATATACTTGGGTATTTATTAAATCCTAACTTGCTTCTTTCCATTTACCTTTCTTAGTCCCTAGTAAATGTGACTAAAATGTGATCATTATAATTATTATATATAAGAACATGGAATGAGTTGCTTTGGATCAAGTGAGTTTTTCAGCACTGGTTATTCCCAGAAAGTCTGAGTGATGCATGTTTAAAATATTCTGTAGATGCATACTGTAGTTCAGCCTAACATAGACAGTTGCTTTAAGATGTCAACTAGGCCTTGGTACCAAGCAGCCATCGTGACCTAAACGTGAACCTGTAGCACTGAATCCAATTGAACTTACTCAGGCCTTAGCTTTTGACCACTTGCACATTCCAACCTACTCTCGATTATTCTGGCTACAGTTCTAAAAAAATTATATCATCAATTATGAAAAATTTCATCAGTACTTTGAATCGCAACAGTGAATTTCCATCCCTTCTCTGTGGTTTCTATTATGATGAGGTCCTCTGTCTTGAGTAACAATTTCTCCCTAAAAATTCTGTAGTGTGTGGGTCACAATAAACTGTGGAAAATTCTGAAAGAGATGGGAATACCAGACCACCTGATCTGCCTCTTGAGAAATTTGTATGCAGGTCAGGCAGCAACAGTTAGAACTGGACATGGAACAACAGACTGGTTCCAAATAGGAAAAGGAGTATGTCAAGACTGTATATTGTCACTCTGCTTATTTAACTTCTATGCAGAGTACATCATGCAAAATGCTGGGCTGAATGAAGCACAAGCTGGAATCAAGATTGCCAGGAGAAATATCAATAACCTCAGATATGCAGATGACACCACCCTTATGGCAGAAAGTGAAGAGGAACTAAAACGCCTCTTGATGAAAGTGAAAGAGGAGAGTGAAAAAGTTGGCTTAAAACTCAACTTTCAGAAAATGAAGATCATGGCATCTGGTCCCATCACTTCATGGCAAATAGATGGGGAAACAGTAGAAACAGTGTCAGACTTTATTTTTGGGGCTCCAAAATCACTACAGATGGTGACTGCAGCCATGAAATTAAAAGACGCTTACTCCTTGGAAGGAAAGTTATGACCAACCTAGATAGCATATTCAAAAGCAGAGACATTACTTTGCCAACAAAGGTCCATCTAGTCAAGGCTATGGTTTTCCCAATGGTCAGGTATGGATGTGAGAGTTGGACTGTGAAGAAAGCTGAGTGCTGAAGAATTGATGCTTTTGAACTGTGGTGTTGGAGAAGACTCTTGAGAGTCCCTTGGACTGCAAGGAGATCCACCCAGTCCATTCTGAAGGAGATCAGCCCTGGGATTTCTTTGGAAGGAATGATGTTTAAGCTGAAACTCCAGTACTTTGGCCACCTGATATGAAGAGTTGACTCATTGGAAAAGACTCTGATGCTAGGAGGGATTGGGGGCAGGAGGAGAAGGGGATGACAGAGGATGAGATGGCTGGATGGCATCACCGACTCGATGGACGTGAGTTTGAGTGAACTCCGGGAGCTGGTGATGAACAGGGAGGCCTGGCGTGCTGCGATTCATGGGGTTGCAAAAAGTTGGACACGACTGAGCGACTGAACTGAACAGAAGGCAATGTCTCCCACTAGTACATGGATTCTTCTTCTCTGGGTGACCAGGACCCTAAACAGATGACCCACACTGAATTTAGGATTCATGATTCTAAATCAGGTATATTATTAACTCAGTTGCATTATTCACTTACACAAGTGCTCTTTCCAAGGGAAAGAGCAGATTCACTAGGCCAGGAACAGTTGGAAATCTATCTTTTCATCTAACAGCAAGTGACATTGGTAATTTATGTGATGAATCTGGTATATCATTTTCTAATTTGCCAAATAATGTTCATTATCCCTACAATCTAAAGTTGTATAATATAATAAGAAACAGAAGAAGAGGTCAATGGAGATGAGAAAATCAAACAACACTTTTTTCACATATATTTCTTGCATCTCTGACCAGTCCTGGGGATCCCAGAGGGAGCAAGTCATACCTTATGCAATTAGGCATCACCAGTAACCAATGTAATCTTGAGGAGAAGATACAGTTATCCATTCAAAGTATGTCTGTTGTCAAATGAGCAAGCTCTCTATTGTGCCATTGCTTTGTGGGAACAAGGGATCTGCTTCTTTATTATGCCAAGGATTCCATATGCTGGCCTGGGTCTTGCTGGCACCTTAGAGGAGAAGGGAGAAGCAGGATATTTATTGAGACTTCATAGTCTCAGGTAAGCAAGGTCTTTTCATGTAGGGTTTTGGTCAGGATTAATCAAAGGTCATGATACAATTGTTTGGGATGGGTGGACACAGCAAGAAGAAGAGTTTGTGGGAAGGAATTCAAAGAGTCTCGGGTAAAAGCTATCAGATGATGTTTTAATTGAAGAGAGCTCTTCCAGGAAGCTCCTGGAATGAACAATAAGGTTGTTTGCAGCATGAATCTTTCTGAGTAAGAGTTTCCTGGAATAATAAACATGTGCTGATGAAGACAGTGTGTCCATTGTGTTTCTGTAGGAAAGATGCTGTGTGGGGTATATGGATCCAGTTTTCAGCTCTCACTCCATATCTGCATTATGGGAGCAAATTCCAAACAAAGCACCTTCCTGGGAGCCACAGGGATTTATCTTACTCATGTAATTGAATACACTTGGGAGTCAATGCTTAACATTTCCAGTGAAATGAACCATGAAAAGCCAATGACTGTAACTTCTTTTACATTTTGCTCAGACATGAAGAGGGTAAAGAGAGGTTGGAAGAAATTAAGCAAAAAGATGAATAATATTTTTCTTGAAATTAAATCCTGATTATCCTTCTATAATGTAAACCTGGCCAGGTTGTTCCCTTATGTAAAGAACATGCTGCACACCCTGCAATCATCAACATTATTATGAGGGTAAATCCCAAACTGGAGCAAGGCACTGGGGCTTCTTCATCACTTCCCTTTGCTAAATTTGCAGCTCAGCCTCCAACAGCTTCCCTAATGGGAAGAGGTGCTTCAGTGTTTCCAGTCACAAGATGTAATAGGCCATCTCTTTATTCGTGGCTCCTGCTCCTTCTGTCTGGATAGCTTTCTAAACAGACCCTCACACTTTCCTGTGGAGTGCAGCTTAACCCCTCATCCGCCAGGCCCCTTTGCATTTGTACATATTTTCATCACAATCCCCAGGGCACAAAAATGGGGATTTCTCATGTATCCTCAGCCATAGGAGAGTGACCTCCTTAGAGTGAACAAAATGTATCATTCATTTCAGTAACTCAGCCTGTTAAAAAGGAAATGGTCATTGTTTTGGACCTCAAAATGTAAGCTAGAGTTGACCATGAAAATGAAGGAATGGGAATGTACATTTGGCATGGCATCATCAGCGTGTACAAAGGTGTGAGAGTGGACCCTTAGGGAAGAGGGTGGGACTGGCCGAACATTGAACACGTGAAGGAGTAACTGACAAAGCAGGCAGGGTCTTGATTTTGTAGAACCATATGGCATGCTAAAGCTTTCAGTATTTGGCCTGTAAGGAAACAAAGAACTACCATGGAAACAAAAACAATAGTTTTTACAAGTGATTTTCCGGTTGCTTCATTTGCTATTATTTTCTCCCATTCTGAAGGCTGCCTTTTCACCTTGCTAATAGTTTCCTTTGATGTGCAGAAGCTTTTAAGTTTAATTAGGTCCCATTTGTTTATTTTTGCTTTTATTTCCAATATTCTGGGAGGTGGGTCATAGAGGATCCTGCTGTGATGTATGTCAGAGAGTGTTTTGCCTATGTTCTCCTCTAGGAGTTTTATAGTTTCTGGTCTTACGTTGAGATCTTTAATCCATTTTGAGTTTATTTTTGTATATGGTGTTAGAAAGTGTTCTAGTTTCATTCTTTTACAAGTGGTTGACCAGATTTCCCAGCACCACTTGTTAAAGAGATTGTCTTTAATCCATTGTATATTCTTGCCTCCTTTGTCAAAGATAAGGTGTCCATATGTGTGTGGATTTATCTCTGGGCTTTCTATTTTGTTCCATTGATCTATATTTCTGTAAATAATAGCAAATGAAGCAACCGACAAACAACTAATCTCAAAAATATACAAGCAACTCCTACAGCTCAACTCTAGAAAGATAAATGACCCAATCAAAAAATGGGCCAAAGATCTAAATAGACATTTCTCCAAAGAAGACATACAGATGGCTAACAAACACATGAAAAGATGCTCAACATCACTCATTATCAGAGAAATGCAAATCAAAACCACTATGAGATACCATTTCACACCAGTCAGAATGGCTGTGATCCAAAAGTCTACAAATAATAAATGCTGGAGAGGGTGTGGAGAAAAGGGAACCCTCTTACACTGTTGGTGGGAATGCAAACTAGTACAGCCACTATGGAGAACAGTGTGGAGATTCCTTAAAAAACTGGAAATAGAACTGCCTTATGATCCAGCAATCCCACTGCTGGGCATACACACTGAGGAAACCAGAAGGGAAAGAGACATGTGTACCCCAATGTTCATCGCAGCACTGTTTATAATAGCCAGGACATGGAAGCAACCTAGATGTCCATCAGCAGATGAATGGATAAGAAAGCTGTGGTACATATACACAATGGAGTATTACTCAGCCATTAAAAAGAATACAATTGAATCAGTTCTAATGAGGTGGATGAAACTGGAGCCTATTATACAGAGTGAAGTAAGCCAGAAGGACAAACACCAATACAGTATACTAACGCATATATATGGAATTTAGAAAGATGGTAACGATAACCCTGTATACCAGACAGCAAAAGAGACACTGATGTATAGAACAGTCTTTTGGACTCTGTGGGAGAGGGAGAGGGTGGGAAGATTTGGGAGAATGGCATTGAAACATGTGAAATGTCATGTATGAAACGAGATGCCAGTCCAGGTTCAATGCACGATGCTGGATGCTTGGGGCTGGTGCACTGGGACGACCCAGAGGGGTGGTATGGGGAGGGAGGAGGGAGGAGGGTTCAGGATGGGGAACACATGTATAATTTTTTTTAATATTAAAAGATTAAAAAAAAAAAAACAAGTGATTTTCCTCCTTGCTACTTAGGAATAATGAAGTGACTTGTTCACGTAATTATCAAATCCCAACAACACCCTTGACTGAGGCCAATGTATGCTAAGGGATGAAATAATGGTGAATCACATGGTCATTTTCAGAATTTCTTTTTTTTTTTTCCACGGAGAAGAAAAGTTTTTTTTTTTTTTAACTATACAATATTGTATTGGTTTTGCCATAACATCAAAATGAATCCGCCACAGGTATACATGTGTTCCCTATCCTGAACCCTCCTCCCTCCTCCCTCCCCATACCATCCCTCTGGGTCGTCCCAGTGCACCAGCCCCAAGCATCCAGTATCGTGCATTGAACCTGGACTGGCGACTCGTTTCATATATGATATTATACATGTTTCAATGCCATTCTCCCAAATCATCCCACCCTCTCCCTCTCCCACAGAGTCCAAAAGACTGTTCTATACATCAGTGTCTCTTTTGCTGTCTCGTATACAGGGTTATTGTTACCATCTTTCTAAATTCCATATATATGCGTTGCTGCTGCTAAGTCACTTCAGTTGTGTCCGACTCTATGCGACCCCATAGATGGCAGCCCATGAGGATCCCCTATCCCTGGGATTCTCCAGGCAAGAACACTGGAGTGGGTTGCCATTGCCTTCTCCAACGCAGGAAAGTAAAAAGTGAAAGTGAAGTCACTGAGTCTTGTCCAACTCTTAGCGACCCCATGGACTGAGGCCCACCAGGCTCCTCCATCCATGGGATTTTCCAGGCAAGAGTACTGGAGTGGGGTGCCATTGCCTTCTCCATGTATATGTGTTAGTATACTGTATTGGTGCTTTTCTTTCTGGCTTACTTCACTCTGTATAATAGGCTCCTTTTTCATCCACCTCATTAGAACTTATTCAAATGCATTCTTTTTAATGGCTGAGTAATACTCCATTGTGTATATGTACCACAGCTTTCTTATCCATTCATCTGCTGATGGACATCTAGGTTGCTTCCATGTCCTGGCTATTATAAACAGTGCTGTGATGAACATTGCGGTACACGTGTGTCTTTCAATTCTGGTTTCCTCAGTGTGTATTGCCCAGCAGTGGGATTGCTGGATCATAAGGAATTTCTTGCCCTGTCTTCTAATAGCCATAATCTTCATTATAACAACGTTTGCTACTGTTAATGGAAACCTAGCTCTGTGTTAGCTCTCGTGTCAGACAGTGATGTTACAAGATTAAAAAAATGCAAGGTCCCTGGCTGTGGGATCTAAAAAGCACTGTGTGATCATGAAAATTATCCATGTGGGACACAAGCCAAAGACTCTTTAATCCCATGCCGGAGACACTGAGACTGCAGTTTAGGATTCATGTCTGGGTCTTGAGGCCCAGCAGTGCTTGAGTATAGAGACACAGGCCAAGAATGGCTTGGCGAACCAACAGAGGAGTGGACCAACAGGATATGTTTCAGAGCAACGGTTCTGGGTGGATGGGAAAGACTATGAAGAAGAAAGATAGGTTTGGTCAACTTGTAAAAGAGAAGTAGCTGCTATGTTAAGAAGTTTGGGCTTCACCCTGTGGATCTGGGTTTTTCAACCACTTGTCATGACCCAGGGTGAGTCCACTACTGGGAATACACACCAAGGAAACCAGAACTGAAAGAGACATGTGCACCCCAATGTTCATCACAGCACTGTTTATAATAGCCAGGACATGGAAGCAACCTAGATGCCCATCAGCAGACAAATGGACAAGAAAGCTGTGGTAAATATACACAATGGAATATTACTCAGCCATTAAAAAGAATACATTTGAATCAGTTCTGATGAGGTGGCTGAAACTGGTGCCTGTTATACAGAGTGAAGTAAACCAGAAAGAAAAACACCAATACAGTATCAGTTCAGTTCAGTTCAGTTCAGTCACTCAGTCCTGTCTGACTCTTTGCGACCCTATGAATCGCAGCACGCCAGGCCTCCCTGTCCATCACCAACTCCCGGAGTTCACTCAGACTCAAGTCCATCGAGTCAGTGATGCCATCCAGCCATCTCATCCTCTGCCATCCCCTTTTCCTCCTGCCCCCAATCCCTCCCAGCATCAGAGTCTTTTCCAATGAGTCAGCCCTTCGCATGAGGTGGCCAAAGTACTGGAGTTTCAGCTTTAGCATCATTCCTTCCAAGGAAATTCCAGGGCTGATCTCTTTCAGAATGGACTGGTTGGATCTCCTTGCAGTCCAAGGGACTCTCAAGAGTCTTCAACACCACAGTTCAAAAGCATCAATTTTTTGGTGCTCAGCCTTCTTCACAGTCCAACTCTCACTTCCATACATGACCACTGGAAAAACCATAGCCTTGACTAGACGGACCTTTGTTGGCAAAGTAATGTCTCTGCTTTTCAATATGCTATCTAGGTTAAATGCATATATATGGAATTTAGAAAGATGGTAACAATAACCCTATATACGAGACAGCAAAAGAGACACAGATGTATAGAACAGTCTTTTGGACTCTGTGGGAGAGGGAGAGGGTGGGATGATTTGGGAGAATAACATGTATATTATCATATGTGAAACGAATCACCAGTCAAGGTTTGATGCATGTGGACACAACATGGCCATTGCTTAAAAAAATATATTAAAATAAGTATCTATTACATATAAATGGCCTTGAGATTGGGCTCCTTAATGGCTACAGTCAGTAACTGTATCTGTAGGGGAATCATGTCAATAGTGTCCATCTATATCCCTGATGCTTTCAAGCTCATTCTCTACCAATGGAGTGATTCCCTTACCTCTCCTTTTCACTGGTTCTCAAATATTCTCAGAACTACTTTCTTTGGAATCTTGTCAGCTGCTGCTGCTGCTAAGTCACTTCAGTCGTGTCTGACTCTGTGCGACCCCATAGATGGCCGCCCACCAGGCTCCCCCGTCCCTGGGATTTTCAAGGCAAGAGTAATGGAGTGCGTTGCCATTGCCTTCTCCGTCATTACCCCCCCGACATAACCAATTAGATCATAAAATCTTCTTATTTTCAATAAGCAGTCAGCACTTCTCAAATAATGCAGAACATTGATTTCCAGGTATTTATCCCTGTATGCTATTTATCCAAATAGATTTACATTGGAATTGAGCACTTTAGAAATATATTAATAGCAAAAATATATTAAACACTCATAATTGGACCACATATGGCTTTCCTTGTCTTCTATATAGATATACTTACTCATTCATTAATTCACTTATAGTAATACCATCCAGACCTATGAATACTAATAGCCTGAGAACAAAATCTTGAGCATTAACTTCTGTTGTACAGGCATTAACTAGGTCTCTGACCTCAGAGTTACAGGGTTTAACCAAATCATTTATTCACACACACCTCAGATATGCATTGGTTCAAACTTTGCACCTTTCCATTCATGCGTACCTTTGTTTACAGATCCCCTAATTAAGTCACTAATAATAATAAAGTCAATGTGTAAAATTCAAAAAACCCTGAAAACAATATCCTAGAATATTACTAAGGTCTATCTAAAGGCTTATTTTTCATAAAACTAAGATGCTAAGTCTTTTTTGCAGCAGATCACATTATACACAAAGATTATCAGCTTACTTGCTTCATGTCAATCCCATATTTATACTTTTCGACTATGCTTGTTCTTCCTTCACTTAATTTTTCCATGTTTTAAAGATGGTACATATGGTAGCCAGCCTCCAAGACGGCACCCAAGGATTCCTGGCTCCTAGTACTCATAGCCTTGCAGTCTCCTTCCATGTTAAATCATGCCTGGCCTCTATACCCAATAAAATACTTGACAGGCTGACAGTGTATGACCTCTGAATCTTAATGATACATACATTGAGCTTTTTGCCTCCCTTTCTCCTGTATTGATTGCTCTTGGGGAACTCAGCTGTCATGTTGTAAGGACACTCAAGCAGTCCTGAGGAGAGGGCCATGTATAAGGAAACTGTGGTCTCCCTGCCAACGACCAGCAAAAACTTTGTAGCCTTCCGAGTGACTCATGGAGGCAGATCCTCTAGCCCAAGCTTTCACATATCTGCAGTCCTACCTGACATCTTGACTGCAACCTCACAAAAGACCCTAAATCAAAACTGCCCACTAATCCTCTCTAGATTCCTGCCCCATAGAAAATGTAACGCATAACAAATATTTACTGTTGTTTTCAGTTGCTCAGTTGTAGGGTAGTTTGTTACACAATAAAAAAACTGATACAATACAATGATCAACCACCAAGTGTCATATCTCACATTGAGGACATTGATGCTATATTCTCTCATCCTATCTACTCCCCTTTCAAGGAGTTATGACCTAGCTCTTTATCACTGATGAAAGGTTTAAATTAACCATGGTATAAAGTAAAATATAATATTAAAAATACTGAAGATGAATAAAAGTTCTCCATCATTTTTAATGGACCTCAGGTTACTCATAAAACTTGGTTAATTACCACTTTTGGCCCTGCATGGCATCCTTTGGTCTTCCCCAGTGGCTCTGCAGTAAAGAATCTACCTATGATGCAGGAGTAAGTAAGTAAGTGTAAGTAAGTGTTAGTCGCTCAGTCATGTCCAACTCTTTGCGACCCCATGGACTGCGGCCCACTAGGCTCCTCTGTCCATGAGATTTTCCAGGCAAGGTCAGGGGGAACTCCCAAATAAACGTATATGATCTCTCTCAGTCCCTATATCCAAAAAGGTCATCCTCTTTCTTCAATGTACAGAGTATTAATATCTTCCTGATGGCTCAGTGCCTGCCAGTGTAAGCTGACAGTGCCTGTAACCGGCCAATGCAGGAGACACAGTTTCAGTCCCTGGGTCTAGAAGATCCCCTGGAGAAGGAGATGGCAACCCACTCCAGTATTCTTGCCTGGGAAATCCCATGGACAGAAGATCTTGGTGACCTACAGTTTATGGGATCACAGAGTTGGACACAACTGAGAGATTCAGCAACAACAACACAGAGTATCTTTAGCATCCTTTTAGATCAGCTAAGAGTCTCCTTCTATTAACTTTTTTTTCTAAGTAAAAGAAAGTTCCTCCTTTAGAAGAATTTTATCACTCCTCAAGAACATGAAAGCAGCTGAAAATTATATATATATAAGATAAAATAACCATTATAAGCTTTAGGTCAAATTGTAAGTGTATACAGATACTTTCTTCTTGCTAACTTGGAAGCTGTAACTACCTTTCACTGTGACTAACACATTCCCAATCTCAAACTCAGCTTCTCCTGGTCATTTGTAGCATCTGAATATGGGTCATTTCCCACTGAGTCTGAATATGGCCTCAGACCTCTCCACAATAAAACTGCCTGAGTTGTCATGCTCAAAGAACCAAGGAGATAAAATATTTTCACCAACCGAACCTCAGTCCTTTTCTGAGTTGTCTTTGTGTCCCAGTGTTCAATTTGATGCTGAGAGAATTCTCTACATGTTAGTGTTTCCCTAAGGTTTATGCTGTTTAGTTTCCCAGGAAACTCTTATTCATCAGCTTTCTTTCCAATTACTGTTAAACTTATTTCCACACTCCTATCTTCCCCAAGGATCTACATTTGTGTTGTCCAATATGGTAGAGAAAAACCACAACCAATACATTCTGAATTTGTTATTACAAAATGCATGATAACTTGACATTTACTGCAATGGTGATTGGTTTTGGTTTACTTCATGTGGTCATCTTAATCTCAGGCGAAGATTTTGGGCTGATGATGGGTTAACAACTTATCCCAAGTCTCAGGGTGGAGGAAGACAGGAACCTCCCAGGGTTAATCTTGGAGATAGAGCAGATGAAGGAGATGCTACCAACCAGGAGAAATCAGTGCTCAACTCCAGATCACAGAATCATTTTCACCATTATTTAATTACAGCAGCAATATAACGCCAGTCAGTTCACATTTGGATATGCCATGTAGTTGGATCCCTGACACTTCCATCTGACTAAGTGCACAGTCTTGACTGCATTTTTTATTTAACCTTATATCAAACTACCACATAATTGCACTCATCTCACATGCTAATAAAGTCATGCTCAAAATTCTCCAAGCCAGGCTTCAGCAATACATGAACTGTGAACTTCCAGATGTTCAAGCTGGTTTTAGAAAAGGCAGAGGAACCAGAGATCAAATTGCCAACATCCGCTGGATCATGGAAAAAGCAAGAGAGTTCCAAAAAAACATCTATTTCTGCTTTATTGACTATGATAAAGCCTTTGACTGTGTGGATCACGATCAACTGTGGAAAATTCTGAAAGAGATGGGAATACCAGACCACCTGACCTGCCTCTTGAGAAATCTGTATGCAGGTCAGGAAGCAACAGTTAGAACTGGGCATGGAACAACAGACTGGTTCCAAATAGGAAAAGGAGTACCTCAAGGCTGTATATTGTCACCCTGTTTATTTAACTTATATGCAGAGTACATCATGAGAAACACTGGACTGGAAGAAACACAAGATTGCTGGGAATCAAGGTTGCCGGGAGAAATATCAATAATTTCAGATATGCAGATGACACCACCTTTATGGCAGAAAGTGAAGAGGAACTAAAAAGCCTCTTGATGAAAGTGAAAGTGGAGAGTGAAAAAGTTGGCTTAAAGCTCAACATTCAGAAAACGAAGATCATGGCATCCAATCCCACCAGTTCATGGGAAATAGATGGGGAAACAGTGGAAACAGTGTCAGACATTATTTTTCTGGGCTCCAAAATCACTACAGATGGTGACTGCAGCCATGAAATTAAAAGACGCTTACTCCTTGGAAGGAAAGTTATGACCAACCTGGATAGCATATTCAAAAGCAGAGACATTACTTTGCCAATAAAGGTCCGTCTAGTCAAGGCTATGGTTTTTCCTGTGGTCATGTATGGATGTGAGAGTTGGACTGTGAAGAAGGCTGAGCATCGAAGAACTGATGCTTTTGAATTGTGGTGTTGGAGAAGACTCTTGAGAGCCCCTTGGACTGCAAGAAGATCCAACCAGTCCATTCTGAAAATCAGCCCTGGGATTTCTTTGGAAGGAATGATGCTAAAGCTGAAACTCCAGTACTTTGGCCACCTCATGCGAAGAGTTGACTCATTGGAAAAGACTCTGATGCTGGGAGGGATTGGAGTCAGGCAGAGAAGGGGACAACAGAGGATGAGATGGCTGGATGGCATCACTGACTCGATGGACGTGAGTCTGAGTGAACTCCGGGAGTTGGTGATGGACAGGGAGGCCTGGTGTGCCGTGATTCATGGGGTTGCAAAAAGTCGGACACGACTGAGCGACTGATCTGATCTCATCTGGTATCAAGGAGACTGAAAGTTTTGACTTAGCAATCCATCAATGCACTGCCATGGGGTGTGACTGCTATCATCACTCTGCTCCTAATTTCTCTGCTGAGTGATTGATGCCATAATTGTACATCCAAGTCCTCTATGTAGAAGCACTTTGTGACTCCTTGACCCCAATGACTTATTTTCTATATTTAGACTTTACATTCCAAATTTCTAAGATTGGCTTGATTCTTAAAATCAGTCTTTATATTTACGTGGCAATGCTTTTTATTCCATTAAAAGCTTTTATCAATGAAGTAGTCTTTTGATACTGATGGTATTTTAGAAGTAAAATGGCTCCTGATATTTCTTGTCCTCAAACTTTTTTCTAACATTCGTCTTCTATATGTTCTCATATCCACTGTTCTCATCCAGTTGTTCTTCTCATCTGGGATAATGAAAATAATACACTCCTAGTTAGGGGACTCTTGGACCACTGCTACTTTTTGCTTCACTTTCAAATGTTGCCTCAGGCTTCTTCTCATATAAGTTCTTCTGGGGAAATTGGACCAAAATATGCATTCTTAGTGGGGCTATATTTTCCCTAATGAGGCAGAGTTGGTTCTTAAGTGTTAAAAATCCAACATTTCTATATATAAATTACGTATATACCTACAATATAAGAGGGCTTCCCTGGTAGCTCAGTGTAAAGAATCTGCCTGTCAGTGAAGGAGACATGAGGTTGCTCCTTGGGTTGGGAAGATGCCCTGGAGAAGAAAATGGCAATCTGCTCCAGTATTCTTGCCTGGAGAATCCCATGGATAGAGGAGCCTGATAGGCTACAGTCCATACGGTAGCAAAGAGCTGGACACAACTGAAGTGACTTAGCATGCACACATACAATATGAGAAGAGGAATACAGTGTATCTGTGGCATTACATTTGGGGGAGGAGGTACTAGGAAAACACACCTACAGGGATTCCTTAGGGGACAATAATGATAACAATAATGATAATGTAGAAATGTTACACTAGAAAATGTCACTTGCTGTACAGGGACTCACTGGACACAGATATAATAAATCATGACAAAACTATAGCCAATCAATTTACCGCATTGCAATTTTGGAAAGTTTTCTGCCTTGGGTTGTTAGCTCCTGCTCACTGTGAAGATTACAATCTCATTATTTTGTTCCTCTCAGTATTTTCTGTAGTGAGCGTATATCCAGCAATGTTTGCAGGAGGTCAAAGAGGCTGATAAAAGCTTGCTGTGCAATCCTTTCTCCAGTATACACTCTTCCATCCTCCTATTTTTAAACTCCTAATTTATTTTATTTCTAAACTGTTTTCTTTTTCTTTAAAACTAGAACTGCTAAGACACATCTATGAAACCAATGGCAAGACTATATTAAGGAGTACATAGGGATTCACTTTGTCAAATGCTGCTAAAATGAGAACAGAATTGACCATCAGGGTTTAGCAACACTCAAATCATTGATATCTATTCCAAGAACACTTTCACGGAAGACGTGGAAGTGAAGGCCTAATTAAAATGATAGAAGAGAGAATGAGAGGAAAGAAATATCCAGTTCATAATATTTCTAACAATATATGAGATCCTACATAGTATGACAAAAATAGTCACATTCATTTACCAAGCCTCACTCAAGTTATAACCATCCTCAACTTTTCAAATTATACTATCCTCCACATTTAGTCAGGATCTCTTCTATTAATATGGTCTACTGCATTTGGTGACTATTTCTAAAAAAAAAAATTTATTGGGGTATAGTTGATTTACAATGTTGTATTACTTTCAATTCAGTTCATTTCAGTCGCTTAGTCATGTCCAACTCTTTGTGACCACATGGACTGCAGCACACCAGGCCTCCCTGTCCAACACCAACTCCCAACTCAAACTCACATCCATTGAGTCAGTGATGCCATCCAACCATCTCATCCTCTGTTGCTCCCTTTTCCTCCTGTCTTCATTCTTTCCCAGCATCAGGGTCTTTTCAAAAGAATCAGCTCTTCACATCAGGTGGCCAAAGTATTGGAGTTTCAGCTAGAATGTCAGTCCTTCCAGTGAATATTCAGGACTAATTTCCTTTGAGATGGACTGGTTGGATCTCCTTGCAGCCCAAAGGACTCTAAAATGTCTTCTCCAACACCACAGCTCATAAGCATCAACTCTTCGGCACTCAGCTTTCTTTATACTCCAACTCTTACATCCATGCGTGACTAGTGGAAAAACCATAGCCTTGACTAGATGGACCTTTGTTGGCAAAGTAATGTCTGTGCTTTTTAATATGCTGTCTAGATTGGTCATAACTTTCCTTCCAAGGAGTAAGCGTCTTTTAATTTCATGGCTACAATCACCATCTGCAGTAATTTTGGAGCCCCCAAAAATAAAGTCTGACACTGTTTCCACTGTTTCCCCATCTATTTGCC
Organism: Bos grunniens; assembly: GCF_055505025.1. Classification (NCBI taxonomy): domain Eukaryota; kingdom Metazoa; phylum Chordata; class Mammalia; order Artiodactyla; family Bovidae; genus Bos; species Bos grunniens. Next base: position 44,806,758 of record NC_141168.1, on the reverse strand, counting down.
ATGAAGTGATGGGACCGGAGCCATGATCTTTGTTTTCTGAATGTTGAGCCTTAAGCCAACTTTTACACTCTCCTCTTTCACTTTCATCAAGAGGCTCTTTAGTTCTTCTTCACTTTCTGCCATAAGGATAGTGTGATCTGCAGATCTGAGGTTTTTGATATTTCTGCCAGCAATCTTGATTCCAGCTTGTGCTTCATCCAGCCCAGCATTTCTCATGATGTACTCTGCATATAAGTTAAATAAGCAGGGTAACAATATACAACCTTGACGTACCCCTTTTCCTATTTGGAACGAGTCTGTTGTTTCATGTCCAGCTCCAACTGTTGCTTCCTGACTTGCATACAAATTTCTCAAAGGTCAGGTGGTCTGGTATTCCCATGTCATTCAGAATTTTCGACAGTTGATTGTGATCCACACAGTCAAACGCTTTGGCATAGTCAATAAAGCAGAAATAGATGTTTTTCGGGAACTCTCTTTCTTTTTCCATGATCCAGCGGATGTTGGCAATTTGATCTCTGGTTCGTCTGCCTTTTCTAAAACAAGCTTGAATATCTGGAAGTTCACAGTTCACGTATTGCTGAAGTCTGACATGGAGAATGTTGACATTACTTTACTAGTGTGTGAGATGAGTGCAATTGTGTGGTAGTTTGAGCATTCTTTGGCATTGCCTTTCTTTGGGATTGGAATGAAAACTGACCTTTTCCAGTCCTGTGGCCACTGCTGAGTTTTCCAAATTTGCCGGCATACTGACTGCAGAACTTTCACAGATTCATCTTTCAGGATTTGAAACAGCTCAACTGGAATTCCATCACCTCCACTAGCTTTGTTTGTAGTGATCATTCCTAAGGCCCACTTGACTTCACATGCCAGGATGTCTGACTTTAGGTGAGTGATCACACCATTGTGATTATCTGGGTTGTGAAGCTCTTTTTTGTACAGTTCTTCTGTGTAGTCTTGCCACCTCTTCTTAATATCTTCTGCTTCTGTTAGGTCCATACTATTTCTGTCTTTTATTGAGCCCATCTCTGCATGAAATGTTCCCTTGGTATCTCTAATTTTCTTGAAGAGATCTCTAGTCTTTCCCATTCTATTGTTTTCCTCTATTTCTTTGCATTGATCACTGAGGAAGGCTTTCTTATCTCTCCTTGCTATTCTTTGGAACTTTGCATTTAGATGCGTTTATCTTTCCTTTTCCCCTTTGCTTTTTCCTTCTCTTCTTTTCATAGCTATTTGTAAGGCCTCCTCAGACAGCCAGTTTGCTTCTTTGCATTTCTTTTCCATGGGGATGGTCTTGATCCCTAACTCCTGTACAATGTCACGAACCTCCGTCCATAGTTCATCAGGCACTCTATCAGATCTAGTCCCTTAAATCTATTTCTCATTTCCATTGTGTAATCATAAGGGATTTGATTTACGTCATACCTGAATGGTCTAGTGGGTTTCCCCACTTTCTTCAACTTAAGTCTGAATTTGGCAATAAGGAGTTCATGATCTGAGCCACAGTCAGCTCCCGGTCTTGTTTTTGCTGACTATATAGATCTTCTCCATCTTTGGCTGCAAAGAATATAATCAATCTGATTTCGGTGTTGACCATCTGGTGATGTCCATGTGTAGAGTCTTCTCTTGTGTTGTTGGAAGAGGGTGTTTGCTATGACCAGTGCGTTCTGTTGGCAAAACTCTATTAGCCTTTGCCCTGCTTCATTTCGTATTCCAAGGCCAAATTTGCCTGTTACTCCAGTATTTCTTTACTTCCTACTTTTGCATTCCAGTCCCCTGTAATGAAAAAGACATCTTTTTGGTTGTTAATTCTAGAAGGTGTTGTAGGTCTTCATAGAACCATTCAACTTCAGCTTCTTCAGCATTACTGGTTGGGGCATAGGCTGGATTACCATGATGTTGAATGGTTTGCCTTGGAAATGAACAGAGATCATTCTGTTGTTTTTGAAATTGCATCCAAGTACTGCATTGGACTCTTTTGTTAACTATGATGGCTGCTCCATTTCTTCTAAGGGATTCTTGCCCACAGTAGTAGATATAATGTTCATCTGAGTTAAATTCACCCATTCCAGTCCCTTTTAGTTAGCCGATTCCTAAAATGTTGACATTCATGCTTGCCATCTCTTTTGACCATTTCCAGTTTGCCTTGATTCATGAACCTAACATTCCAGGTTCGTATGCAATATTGCTCTTTACAGCATTTGACCTTGCTTCTATCACCAGTCACATCCACAACTGGGTGTTGTTTTTCCTTTGGCTCCATCTCTTCATTCTTTCTGGAGTTATTTCTCCACTGATCTCCAGTAGAATATTGGGCACCAACCGACCTGGAGAGTTTATCTTTCAGTAACCTCTATTTTGCCTTTTCATATCTTACGGTAAGCTATCTTAGATCTTTTTTAATATCTGTAAATTATTTATGCTAAACTAATGAAACAGTGTCAGACTTTATTTTTCTGGGCTCCAAAATCACTGCAGATGGTGACTGCAGCCATGAAATTAAAAGATGCTTACTCCTTGGAAGGAAAGTTATGACCAACCTAGACAGCATATCCAAAAGCAGAGACATTACTTTGCCAACAAAGGTGCGTCTAGTCAAGGCTATGGTTTTTTCTGTGGTCATGTATGGATGTGAGATTTGGACTGTGAAGAAGGCTGAGCACCAAAGAATTGATGCTTTTGAACTGTGGTGTTGGAGAAGACTCTTGAGAGTCCCTTGGACTGCAAGGAGATCCAACCAGTCCATTCTGAAGGAGATCAGCCCTGGGATTTCTTTGGAAGGAATGATTCTAAAGTTGAAACTCCAGTACTTTGGCCACCTCATGCGAAGAGTTGACTCATTGGAAAAGACACTGATGCTGGGAGGGATTGGGGGCAAGAGGAGAAGGGGACGACAGAGGATGAGATGGCTGGACGGCATCACTGACTCAATGGATGTGAGTCTGAGTGAACTCTGGGAGTTGGTGATGGACAGGGAAGCCTGGCGTGCTGCGATTCATGGGGTCGCAAAGAATTGGACACGACTGAGCGACTGATCTGATCTGATCTGAATGAAAATAAGACCATTATATCTACTACTGTGGGCAGGAGTCCCTTAGAAGAAATGGAGTAGCAATCACGGTCAACAAAAGAGTCCGAAATGCAGTAGTTGGATGCAATCTCAAAGACGACAGATGATCTCTGTTCGTTTCCAAGGCAAACCATTCAATATCACGGTAATCCAAGCCTATGCCCCAATCAGTAATGCTAAAGAAGCTGAAGTTAAATGGTTTTATGAAGACCTACAAGACATTTTAGATCTAACACCCCAAAAAGATGTCCTTTTCATAATAGGGGACTGGGATGCAAAAGTAGGAAGTCAAGAAACACGTGGAGTAACAGGCAAATTTGGCCTTGGAGTACAGAAGTAGGGCAAAGGCTAATAGAGTTTTGCCAACAGAACGCACTGGTCATAGCAAACACCCTCTTCCAACAACACAAGAGAAGACTCTACACATGGACATCACCAGATGGTCAACACCGAAATCAGATTGATTATATTCTTTGCAGCCAAAGATGGAGAAGATCTATATAGTCAGCAAAAACAAGACCGGGAGCTGACTGTGGCTCAGATCATGAACTCCTTATTGCCAAATTCAGACTTAAGTTGAAGAAAGTGGGGAAACCCACTAGACCATTCAGGTATGACGTAAATCAAATCCCTTATGATTACACAATGGAAATGAGAAATAGATTTAAGGGACTAGATCTGATAGAGTGCCTGATGAACTATGGACGGAGGTTCGTGACATTGTACAGGAGTTAGGGATCAAGACCATCCCCATGGAAAAGAAATGCAAAGAAGCAAACTGGCTGTCTGAGGAGGCCTTACAAATAGCTATGAAAAGAAGAGAAGGAAAAAGCAAAGGGGAAAAGGAAAGATAAACGCATCTAAATGCAAAGTTCCAAAGAATAGCAAGGAGAGATAAGAAAGCCTTCCTCAGTGATCAATGCAAAGAAATAGAGGAAAACAATAGAATGGGAAAGACTAGAGATCTCTTCAAGAAAATTAGAGATACCAAGGGAACATTTCATGCAGAGATGGGCTCAATAAAAGACAGAAATAGTATGGACCTAACAGAAGCAGAAGATATTAAGAAGAGGTGGCAAGACTACACAGAAGAACTGTACAAAAAAGAGCTTCACAACCCAGATAATCACAATGGTGTGATCACTCACCTAAAGTCAGACATCCTGGCATGTGAAGTCAAGTGGGCCTTAGGAATGATCACTACGAACAAAGCTAGTGGAGGTGATGGAATTCCAGTTGAGCTGTTTCAAATCCTGAAAGATGAATCTGTGGAAGTTCTGCAGTCAGTATGCCGGCAAATTTGGAAAACTCAGCAGTGGCCACAGGACTGGAAAAGGTCAGTTTTCATTCCAATCCCAAAGAAAGGCAATGCCAAAGAATGCTCAAACTACCACACAATTGCACTCATCTCACACACTAGTAAAGTAATGTCAACATTCTCCATGTCAGACTTCAGCAATACGTGAACTGTGAACTTCCAGATATTCAAGCTTGTTTTAGAAAAGGCAGACGAACCAGAGATCAAATTGCCAACATCCGCTGGATCATGGAAAAAGAAAGAGAGTTCCCGAAAAACATCTATTTCTGCTTTATTGACTATGCCAAAGCGTTTGACTGTGTGGATCACAATCAACTGTCGAAAATTCTGAATGACATGGGAATACCAGACCACCTGACCTTTGAGAAATTTGTATGCAAGTCAGGAAGCAACAGTTGGAGCTGGACATGAAACAACAGACTCGTTCCAAATAGGAAAAGGGGTACGTCAAGGTTGTATATTGTTACCCTGCTTATTTAACTTATATGCAGAGTACATCATGAGAAATGCTGGGCTGGATGAAGCACAAGCTGGAATCAAGATTGCTGGCAGAAATATCAAAAACCTCAGATATGCAGATGACACCACCCTTATGGCAGAAAGTGAAGAAGAACTAAAGAGCCTCTTGATGAAAGTGAAAGAGGAGAGTGTAAAAGTTGGCTTAAGGCTCAACATTCAGAAAACGAAGATCATGGCATCCGGTCCCATCACTTCATGGCAAATAGATGGGGAAACAGTGGAAACAGTGTCAGACTATTTTTTTGGACTCCAAAATCACTGCAAATGGTGATTGCAGCCATGAAATTAAAAGACGCTCACTCCTTGGAAGGAAATTTATGACCAACCTAGTTAGCATATTCAAAGCAGAGACATTACTTTGGCAACAAAGGTCTGTCTAGTCAAGGCTATGGTTTTTCCAGTGGTCATGTATGGATGTGAGAGTTGGACTGTGAAGAAAGCTGAGTGCCGAGGAATTGATACTTTTGAACTGTGGTGTTTGAGAAGACTCTTGGACTGCAAGGAGATCCAACCAGTCCATCCTAAAGGAGATCAGTCCTGGGTGTTCATTGGAAGGACTGATGCTAAAGTTGAAACTCCAGTACTTTGGCCACCTCGTGTGAAGTGTTGACTCATTGGAAAAGACCCTGATGCTGGGAGGGATTGGGGGCAGGATGAAAAGGGGATGACAGAGGATGAGATGGCTGCATGGTATCACCAATTCGATGGACTTGAGTTTGAGTGAACTCCAGGAGTTGGTGATGGACAGGGAAGCCTGGCGTGCTGTGATTAATGGGGTTGCACAGAGTCGGAGACGACTCAGCGACTGAACTGAACTGAACTGAACTGAATAACGATAACATCATGAACTCTAAAGAGGGTTAGTCACATCTGGAGTTTTGGATTGCAGATAGGGAACAGGAAAGAGGTGGTCAAAGTTATTACACCTTTTTTTAATTTTTAATTTGAGCTGGAGACATCACAGAATCACTTTTTGCTCTCTTGGCAAGTCTTTTTCACATTCTGTCTCAGACCAAGAAGCACAAGGAGCATGAGTATTAAAAACACAAAAGCAGTTAAGCAAACATTTCAGAAGATTGCAAAAAGGTACAGATAAGGTTCAAGAAACTTATTACCTTCCAGATGATTTATCATTTCTCATTTAACACAAGTCCTATTATATTATTTTCTGTTCAAATGTTTTATTGTAGTCACACCAATTTTTAAAAAAGCTTAGTGTATGACTTCATAAGAGATTAATCTCAATATAAGATTTTCATAAATAGTGTAGTAAAACCTCAGTCCAAAGCAAAGTTTCATTTAGGTAAATGGCTCTAAGTCAAACAGAGTCAGATTACTATTACATGTACTACACAATCAGAGCAGAATGGTGAGAGGAACAAAATCATGTGTATGAGAAAATGGAGAGGTTTAGAGGCATAACAGAGGAGGCTCCATTCAAAATACAGGCAGGCTTTCCTTCTAATATTTGAAACAAATGCTTGAATATTTGAATACTTCAAATATTTGAAACACATACTTCTATGGGGCAGAATTAAAATGAATGGTTGGAAAGTTACAGAAAAATTCATGACTTAATAAAATACAAATGCATAATCATTATACATTCACATAATTATGAATGCAATTGCTTATCGAGTCACATGGGTCTTCATGTTGACCAATGAAAGTTCAGTTCTGTGGAGCCCTGCAGGAAAGGAAACACAATGAATAGACAATTCACCTATCACATGGTTCCAAAGTATCCTCACATTCTAAAACCCTGTCATCAATTTACTTATATTTAGCATCCAGATAATCTCATTTGCCCAACATCACATGTAGTCCAAAGACACTTGGATGTGAGTCATTATTTGATATACCAGGCAGGGAATTTATGACTGTCACATTTGACAAAAGATGAGATTAAGTTCAGGGCAGTGAAGTGATTTGCTCTTCCAAACCCATCTAGTGGTAGAAATCACACTAATCGTGACATTTATTAATCAGTTCTCAGGCCATGCTCTATGACTGTTACATGTGCCATCCTACAAAAATAATTTCAGCAGTGGGAAAACTGAAGCTCTAGCAATAGCCTTGTAGATACCTCTACTATTCTCATTTCATAGATAAGGAGGTCAAAGCTTGGAAAGTAAGTAGTACATTAAAACCCGGAGAGGCTGGCTCTAGAGCTTACCTCCATGTCAGGGCATTAATCAAATGGACAACACCGTGGACGGGCTCTGTTTCTGAGTGTACACGTGTGAATGACACATATTTCCCTTGCTAACCTGCTTTCAACTGAGCTTCTCTAATCAGGGGAGAAACGAACTTTATTTCAAATATTGTTTTCATTGGAGATTCTAACAAGAGTGAAAACAATCTTTCTGTGACCTTACCTCCACCACAGTATCAGGTCTTCCAAGTGAGTTAACATGGGGCTTCTTGATCAGGGTCTGTGGGCAGTTTTTTTGGGAGAGTGGGGAATGTCATTTCTCAAAACTGTAGAGGACAAATGACATCATTAATCTCACTAAAGTCTAGCTATAATTTAGCATTTCATTCCCTTTAAATATTGGCAAAAGAAAGACACAATAGTATCAGCAATGCCAGTGGTTTCTCCACAATTGCAAGTACAGATTATTTATATCTTATGAGTTTTGTTACAAAGACCTCAACTACATAATGGATATTTTGAAATTATCTGCTCTTATTTGACACACATCTAGATATTATTTTGTACACATATATATTGACCATACAAATTTTGAAATGATTATTTTATTTCAATAAAATTTGTGTGTCTTGTAATCCCATGCATTTTTTCATGAGTATCCTGAGGCTTTCCCAGATTGACAAAACTGGGTTCAATGGAATAAATACAGCTAGAAGGGAAAACTTCGATTGCAAAATAAATGTCAATCTCTGCAAATTTACTGGTGTGATCATCTGAAAATCAGACTTTTTGGCCATGTCTCTCTCAAGTGCATGTTTCACAGGGAGGTTGTGAAAAATATATATATATATATATTATATATATTTATATAGATTATAAAAATTATAATTATAATTTAGAATATATAATTTATAAAATTATAATTATGTAATTATAACTATATGAATATATTATTATATGTATTAATTACTACTAAATATATTATATTATAGATAATTATATTGTTATATAATTATAATTATATAAATTATATATAAATATATATAAATCATACATGTTAAATATGATCTAATATTTTTAAACGTCTTATATTTTAAAAATCAAATATTTTATATTTTAAAAAAGAACACAAAGAGAATTAAAATAGCATGAACAAGTGAAACTGGTTTTTACATAGCATGTGAGCCTAGTTTCTAAGGAATTTGCTTTGGTGCTTACAGTAAATTTAGTGTGACAGTATGTGTAGTCACATAGTGTCATGAACTTGGAGCCACATCAATTGCTTGTTATTTATTTAGTAATCTTTAACCTTTGTCTTCATCTTAGCATTCCATCCATCTCTGGATGGAAGCAAGCCCATAGGTGGATGATGGTAAGTGCACTACAGGGTGTTTAAGGACAGGGAGTGGCCTTCCTTAGTGCCAAACAACTGCTATCAACAGTGAAGATGGGAACCTGTAGCACAATGGGGGTACATTTGACCCAGTCCTGATAATGGGGTTCAGTTCAGTTCAGTTCAGTCGCTCAGTCCTGTCCGACTCTTTGCAACCCCATGAATCGCAGCATGCCAGGCCTCCCTGTCCATCACCAACTCCTGGAGTTCACTCAGACTCACGTCCATCGAGTCAGTGATGCCATCCAGCCATCTCATCCTCTGTCGTCCCCTTCTCCTCCTGCCCCCATTCCCTCCCAGCATCAGAGTCTTTTCCAATGAGTCAACTCTTCGCATCAGGTGGCCAAAGTATTGGAGTTTCAGCTTTAGCATCATTCCTTCCAAAGAAATCCCAGGGCTGATCTCCTTCAGAATGGACTGGTTGGATCTCCTAGGGGTAGATAAAAAGAATGGTTTCTCAGTCCAGAGTTTTTCCTACTCCTCATGTTGAGGATAAAATGACAGCAAGTTTCAAGGAAAAGCTGCAGGATTGATTTTGTTTGCCCTTGGTGCTGGAGCCCTCTGGAGTGTCAGGAAACAAATGTTCTAGAAACTTCTGACTTAGCTGTTATGTAGCAGCCCCTGGCCAAAGCTCACCCACCATTGATGTGAGCTGGGAAGTTACTGCATTTGCTGAGCTCTGAGTAGGGCCAAAGTGGACTAGAGCTCATCAACCTGGACTAGCCTACCTTTAATTTGAAATGAAGCTTACTGAAGTTGAGGTGTAAGAAATGAAAAGCAAACAGAAACTGGCCTTCTTTTCAAGAAGAAAGCCCTTCGATGTGTGTTTAGATACTTCCAATCACTTCACTCCTTTCTCTCTCAGTGCATTTTTAGTCTTTGCCAATGGGTAGTGCTGAATCAAGAAGCCAGAAGTCTCCTGGTGAATTGTGGCCACTGGACAAGGTGCACCCTGTCCTTAGATCTGATGTGTGCTCAAATAATCTATTACCAATACTTAACAAAAGATAAGTGGGAAGATTTGGGAGAGTGGCATTGAAACATGTATAATATCATGTATGAAACGAGTTGCCAGTCCAGGTTCGATGCACGATACTGGATGCTTGGGGCTGGTGCACTGGGATGACCTAGACGGATGGTAGGGGGAGGGAGGAGGGAGGAGGGTTTAGGATGGGGAACACATGTATACCTGTGGTGGATTCATTTCGATATTTGGCAAAACTAATACAATTTTGTAAAGTTTAAAAATAAAATAAAATTAAAAAAAAAAAGATAAAACTCAAATTGATTTTCCCTGGTGGCTCAGCAATAAAGAATCCACCTAAAATGCAGGAGCCACAGGAAACACAGGTTCGATCCCTGGATTGGGAAGATCCCCTGGAGGAGGGCATGGCAACACACTCCAGTATTCTTGCCTGGAGAATCCCATGGACAGAGGAGCCTGGCAGGCTACAATCCATAGGGTCACAAAGAGTCAGACATGACTGAAGTAACTTAGCAGGCACGCATGCAAAGCCCAAATTGTTTGCATCTCAATGTATTGAAACACACTCAAGGTGGATTGATGTTATGCTAGCTCGTATCCTTTTAAGATGCTTTTTAATGATGAGCTCCACCATCTGTTTGGATGAAATGTGGAATCTTCTGTCTCTACTAGCTATTCCCAGACAGTACTTTGTGGACCTCTTCCCACCACATTCTCTGGAGGGTGGGAGAGAATCATCTCTCAGGAGCCGTGCACTTGGCTAATGCTGATGTCCACCTTCTTGGGACTAGGGGTGTACACTGTGTTCAGAGCCTTGATGGGGTTTGGTCATCCCATACTTTCCACAGCACATGTTGGACCTCAGAACACATTTGCAAATAATGCATCTTCTGGCATCTCGTGGTATGTTCTGCAGAGGACATGATAGGAAGTGTCCTTCTCTATAAGCACCTGCTGTGCGTGCTCAGTTGTGTCCGACTCCTTGCGACCCCATGGCTGTAGCCTACCATGCTTCTCTATCCATGGGGTTTCCCAGGTAAGAATAGTGGAGTGGGTTGCCATTTCTTCTCCAGGGGATCTTCCTGACCCAGAGATTGAACTCACATCTCTTGAGTCTCCCGCGTTCACAGGCAGATTCTGTAGCCACTGTGCCAAATAGGAAACCCCATAAGCATCTGGATTTATGTCAGTCTTCCCCTATCATTAGGTGGGAAGAAGGGATGCAAATATTGGGGAAATTTTTACATTGTAATAGGCATCCTACTATGGATGTGAACTTGGGGAAAGTCTGGGAGAAGGTGAGGGACAGAAAGGCCTGTCTGTGGTATCTAGTCTGCAGTCTATGGGATTGCAGAGTCGGACATGACTTGGCGACTGAACAACAGCAACAACAAGGCACTCTACTAGGAAATGTACATGTATTCACAATCCCAATTAATTTAGATAAGGAATTTAGGACAGAAAGCCATATTATTGTCTCCCTCTCTCATGCGCGCACCTTCCCTTCACAGGGTCAGGACTGACAATTTCAGTTCAGTTCAGTTGCTCAGTAATGTCTAACTCTTTGTGACCCCATGAATCGCAGCACGCCAGGCCTCCCTGTCCATCACCAACTCCCGGAGTTCTCAAATTCATGTCCATCGGGTCGGCGATGCCATCCAGCCATCTCATCCTCTGTTGTCCCCTTCTCCTCCAGCCCCCAAACCTTCCCAGCATCAGGGTCTTTTCCAATGAGTCATGAGGTGGCCAAAGTACTGGAGTTTCAACTTCAGCATCAGTCCTTCCAATGAACACCCAGTACTGATCTCCTTTAGAACGGACTGGTTGGATCTCCTTGCAGTCCAAGGGACTCTCAGGAGTCTTCTCCAAACCACAGTTCAAAAGCATCAATTCTTCAGTGCTCAGATTTCCTCACAGTCCAACTCTCACATCCATACATGACCACTGGAAAAACCATAGCCTTTAGACGGACCTTTGTTGGCAAAGTAAAATCTCTGCTTTTGAATATGCTATCTAGATTGGTCATAACTTTCCTTCCAAAGAGTAAGAGTCTTTTAATTTCATGGCTTCAGTCACTACCTGCAGTGATTTTGGAGCCCCCAAAAATAAAGTCTGACACTGTTTCCACTGTTTCCCCATCTATTTCCCATGAAATGATGGGACCAGATGCCATGCTCTTCGTTTTCTGAATGTTGAGCTTTAAGCCAACTTTTTCACTCTCTTCTTTGACTTTCATCAAGAGGGTTTTTAGTTCTTCTTCACTTTCTGCCATAAGGGTGGTGTCATCTGCATATCTGAGGTTATTGATATTTCTCCCGGCAATCTTGATTCCAGCTTGTGCTTCTTCCAGCCCAGCGTTTCTCATGATGTACTCTGCATAGAAGTTAAATAAGCAGGGTGACAATATACAGCCTTGATTATTTGTATACTCCTTTTCCTATTTGGAACCAGTCTGTTGTTCCATGTCCAGTTCTAACTATTGCTTCCTGACCTGAATATAGGTTTCTCAAGAGGTCTGGTATTCCCATCTCTTTCAGAATTTTCCACAGTTTATTGTGATTCACATGGTCAAAGGCTTTGGCATAGTCAATAAAGCAGAAATAGATGTTTTCCTGGAACTCTTTTGCTTTTTCCATGATCTAGTGGATGTTTGCAATTTGATCTCTGGTTCCTCTGCCTTTTCTAAAACCAGCTTGAACATCTGGAAGTTCACAGTTCACGTACTGCTGAAGTCTGGCTTGAAGAATTTTGAGCATTACTTTACTAGTGTGTGAGATGAGTGCAATTGTGTGGTAGTTTGAGCATTCTTTAGCATTGCCTTTCTTAGGGATTGGAATGAAAACTCACTTTTTTCCAGTCCTGTGGCCACTGCGGAGTTTTCCAAATTTGCTGGCATATTGAGTGCAGCACTTTCACAGCATCATCTTTCAGGATTTGAAATAGCTCAACTGGAATTCCATCAGCCCACTAGCTTTATTCATAGTGATGCTTTCTAAGGCCCACTTGACTTCACATTCCAGGATGTCTGGCTCTAGGTGAGTGATCACACCATCATGATTATCTGGATTGTGAAGCTCTTTTTTGTACAGTTCTTCTGTGTATTTTTGCCACCTCTTCTTAATATCTTCTGCTTCTGTTAGGTCCATACCATTTCTGTCCTTTATCGAGCCCATATTTGCATGAAATGTTCCCTTAGTAAATCAGACCTTTTTGACTCTAATACCACCATGGCAAATTGGATGCAGGTTAAATTACAATTTATAAACTCGACTGCACTTCATTCAAAGAGACTGACACATCAACTCAGTCAAGCCCTCTCACTCTTCCAATTCACATTTGGAGAAACATAGTCATATGTTTCACTAATAATCAGTTACCAATTTGTCCTAAGATGCTCAAAAGAAGGTATCACGTGTTACCCAGGAATATGCCTGGTACAGCCAGCTTCAGTCAGTGTCGTGGCACAGTCTACAAAGATGATGCAGCTAATGAGCTGTCCATTGCATCTGTCACTGTGAATGGTGATCCCAGGCAGAGCGTCCTTTGGAGAAGGTTCTATTCATTTCAGTTGGAACTGTCTCCGTGGTAAGGAAAGTACTCTCCTGAAGTAGATGGCTGTGTGTTTCATTGTTCGGATACATGGGTGAAAACAGCAGTGGTTTTGAAGGTGAAACACCAGCATTTGTGGTCCAGCTCTTTCACTAATTGCCTGTATAGTTTGAGGCAAATTAACATAATATCTCTGAGTCTCCAGCAAATCAGCTCTGAAATGAAAATTGCAGCAGGCACTTTTCTAGTTGTTGGGAGGATCAAATGATGCACACAGATAACAGCTATGAAAAAACTGGCGAAGAGCATTTTAGAGGTAAATCGGAATTGCTACAGTGAATTTGTGGGTGATCCTCATTAATATTCCTTCCATGTTAAAATTCCTTTCTTCTCAGGCATATATGACAAATAGGTCTAATTTCAGTCTACCAGAAACAGTCATCTGGAAGTTTCTTAATTGATGTCAATGGGAAAACTGTTGTAAGTAATGGAAGTGTTTAAAGAGACAGTATAAAATTTTCTATTAGGACACTTACAGAAAGCAAGGTTGTATATCTTCCAAAATTATTTTTCAGTTTTAACATTTGATTCTGTGAACACAAAGTTTGCTTTACATGAATGCAAGGAAGATCCCAGGAAGCATTTGTGTCAGAAGGAAGGGATGCTATCTCTCCCTGCGGAATAATTTTCCACTGTCCTGTGATTAGCTGGTGCCCCTTCTTCCCTCAAGTTTCAATTTGACCATCATTTTCATGCTGAGGCTTAAAATAAGACTGGAGGAAATTCAGCATACCTTGAAGGAGTTTCATCTTTTCCTGTGCCAGAGGTGTTCATTCTCAAAAAGGGCTTTGTGCTACTGCAAAGATGGTAGAAATCTGTCAATGTAGGCATTAAGATTCTGTGCGTCAAAATCTTTATCAATCAACTTGTGTCCAGCACTTTAATAGCGCCTGATGGTTGCATGCTTTAGTTTGCTAGCATGAGTGATCAGTAAACAAGATAAAGTTCACAAAGTTTAATATATTAAACTGTTATGTAAACAGTCCCCTTATTTACAAGAAATTACTAATCTGGTCAGGACCCAGCATTTGTTGTATAACCCACAGTGTTTAAAAATGGCTCTCATAGCTTCATCTGAAAAAAAGAACTGCCTGAAATATATTAGAGGGAATTTTTTTCTTTGATGTTCAACTGTAGTTAAAAGCATGTTGAATCATGAATGCTTAAGAATGATTTTAGAACAATTATGAAGGTTGTCAAGACCAAACCTTACAATTTTTCCCAACAGAGCTTTCAGTCTAGAAATACGATCTTATTTCTTATTTCCGTATAGTTGCCCTATTATAAAGTCACGGTCCTCTTTATTCTCCAAATTGTACAATGAGTTTCCTTCCTTGCAAGGGAGCTTTTATTTCCAGAGGCTATTCATATGTCAGTGGACATTGTCTTCCTCTCTCTGAATATCATTCATAAAGAGAGAGGGCTGGGCCATGTGGAAATCTTGAAGCTCCAACATTCTCATGGTTTTTCCCAGGAATGCAGATCAACATAAATCTTAGCTCTGAATGGACATACAGAAAGATCTATAGTTTAACATCTTTAGGCACTCACAGAAACAGTTTTTGTTATTCTAGAGTTGGGTCAAAATCTGATCAAATTCTGATTTGTTTGTAAATGATCTTGGGCTTTGAGGTAAAAGAGCTTTCTTGATATTGTTGACCAGCAGTAACTCTTATTCATCCCAATGCAGACCCCAGGACAGTCTGGGCCCAAAGGTCAATTCAGATCTCCTGTATGGCCCTCTGAGTCACAGAGCAAAGTCAGATCCTGTCCTGGGAACACCCCCTGCACCACACCTCAAGCCTCTCACATTCTCTATATCCCAAAGATCAAAGCCCTCGATCTGTACTCACCAGGACTTCAATAGCCTCTTCCTGCATTATTAGAGGAACAGCCAAACTGTGCTCCCTGTCCTCAGTCTTGGGCCCAAAAACCCAGCCTCTACTAAGTAACAGAAGTCATGTATATGAATTGCACAGCCGACCATTTCCTCCTCCAGTTATATAAATAAAATCTTTAGGGCTGCGCTTTCCCACAGGTCTAAGGCCACAATCTGAGGACCTGCCTATGGCCCTTTGTGGTCTCCTTCATTCACCTAAATCTGCAGGGCCACTGCTTCTTCTGCAGGATTGTGACAAGAGTCACAAGAAAGGATGGTCAAAGCCTGGAAACTGGGGAAATAGTTTTATTTATTCACTAAATTTACATATTGCTTTAAAAAAATTATTTGTGGCTTTGGGTCTTGGTTGTGGCGTGCAGGATCTTCATTGGGTCACACAGATTCTTTGTGGTGGGCACAAGGACTCTCTAGTTGTGGCACACAGGCTTAGCTGTTCCGATGCAGGTGGGATCTTATCCAGCAGGAGTTTTATCCAGCAGGAATCAAACTCCTGCTGGATGGAGTCAAACTCGCATCCCCTGTATTGCAAGACAGATTCTTAACCACTGGGTTACCAGGGAAGTCCCCCACATACTGCTTTTCAAAAGAGCATATGTAGTGAAGCCTGAACACTATTATTGCATGGCTACAAATGGAGCTAGAGGTGGTAGAATGAACCTGACAACGTGGCTGCAAATCCAAACTTCTCCCATTTGCCAGCTGTGTGGCTTCTGATGAAATGCTTATCACCTCGAAGCCTGAGTTTCCACCTCCACACAGTGCTGATAACACCGGCACCAACCTCCAAGGCTGTTTGAGACTTTAGATGCACAAAACAGGCAAAACGTGTGGGCTCTCCCATTGCTATCACTTCTATGATTATTTAGATTAAGGAATACAAGCCAATTAAAGCCTTTGAAACTAAAAATACATGTTATGAAGCTTCAAGCATCCTGATGGATACACCACAAAATGAAAAAAAAAAAAATGCATGAGTTACATAGTTCATGATGGTTAGTTAAATTTTTTAGAAGAATGAACTTCCCTCAATAGCAGATACCCATATCAGCAGCTTTTGCAGAAAACACAGAACTATTCTGGATAGAAATACTCTTTTAGCTCATGATTAAAATTGACACTGAATGATAAACTGCAGAGTTGAGAAAACTATTCTTTGGGCTGGCCTGGGTTGAGGTGTAGGGGTGATTAGTACCCTCTGCCCGTAACTGTCCAGTCCTCTGTCTGGACCCAGGGTGATGTTTTGAGGCAGAGAAGTGCAATGAGAAGCAGTGAGCCTCCAGGGTATGAGGTCAGATCAATGCAGCCTAACCAGAACATACAGATGATTTTTTTTAGCATACAATCTTTTTTTTCCCCTAAGAAGCTACTATATCTAATCTGTTGCTTATTGTGTTTGAACCATCTGCCTGTCACACAATGTGTCACACAATTCACGCAATATGAGAGACACAGGGTATGTGCAGGTACACATGTGTGCGTGTGTTTCACTGTGGTCAGAAACTCTCCCAGCTGCCCTCCACAAGCCAGCCATGAAAACTGAAGCTTTCTGTCGTCAATTGTGTCATTCGACCTGTTCAAATAAAATTCTGCTAAAATGACATCATCACAGATGATGTGAGGACCAAAGTTCTTCATGTGCTTACCTCACATCACCTGGGATGCAGTGCACACACAGCTCCAAAGTCAAGACGACATTTCCATGACCATACATCTGGGGGGTTCCAATTACCCATAAAACCCTTGGGACCCCAGCTCTGTTGAGTGCCCACTGAGATGACAGTGAACCCTCACCATAAATGAGCCGTGAGGGCCACATGGCAGGGTGAGATTCTTCTACCACCAAAGTCTCAGAGTCCATGAGGGGGCAGCATGCTTTGGGGCTTGGAGGGGCTTAAACAGGAGATGGGCCCAGGGCAAGTTTGGGGGAACTCACTCCAGGGAACAACTGAGGAGCAGGTGGGCAGCATGGTGAATGTTTCTCTTCCTCAACAGCCAAGATGTCACTCTTTTTGAGACCAGAATCCAGAGTAAAACTTTCTAGATTTCTGGATTTCTGGAACTGGGCAACTTCTCCAGCATCACTAGCAGCTGTAGATGCACTAAGATTCAGTTGAGGAAGTGAGCCAACTTCCTGTCTTTTTCCTGCCTGACATGCTCAATGGTTTATTTTGCCCTCAGTTTCCCCAGGATGTCCTTTCTCTGTATCTCTTTCTTGTAATCTCCTATTTATCCTTCAAATGCTGTTAACACTGTGATTCTGTGTAATGTCTTTGGTTTTTTAACATCTTCATCTTCCCCTAGAACATGCTGGGTTTTATTCCAGAGCCCTAGTGCCTTTGCATAAACTCACTGCACTGGATTGGCTATTTTTCATATTCTCATTCCCCCTCTTATGCCAATCCTCTTCCTGCAGACCACCTCCCCCCCCCCAACCCCCAAGGCAGGGTGCTTACTACCTTTGCTAAAAACCTGGAGGAAAGTGACTAACTTAGATCACCACTGACATTACCTTCAGCCCTCAGGGTCAAACAGTCCACGAAGGAGATATAAAAATGCATTTTAAGATGTGAAGGTTGATATTTAGAAAATAGAAATATTCAAATATCACAACTATATATAACCCAGTCATCTGAGAACATCACTGCAACAGCTATAGCTAAATAGATAATATCTTGAAATATCAACCAAGATGCCCCGTTCATTCCTTTTTGTGTATCATCCTTCACTGGTGGTCCAGGACAAAGATGCTTTATCTACCATCACAGAGAGATGGGTAGCAACAATGGAGACACTGAGACAAACGCTTGTCTTTTATTCCTGGAGTGATTCTTAAGGCATAGATTTGAAATCCATAGCTTTCAGTGGCAGATAAATGAATTTTTTGTGACATAGTTTTTTTTTTTAATTTTTATTTAAATTTAAAAAATTGAAATATAGTTGACTTACAATGTTGTGTTAATTTCTACTGTACACAAAGTGATTCGGTTGAGAGACAGTTTTTTTTTTATTATCTCTTTTTATCCAAGAAGTTGAAGATTTAAAAGACTTTGTCTAAAGAAATTACATCATAAATGAGAGAAAGAATATAGTAGGATGCAAATGCAGTTTCTCCTTTACCTGTTTTACAATATCTGCAGCTTCCATAATTTCACAAGAAAGAAATACATGTAAGTAAAGAGCATAATCCTAGACAGCATATTAAAAAGCAGAGACATTACTTTGCCAACAAAGGTCCATCTAGTCAAGGCTATGGTTTTTCCAGTAGTCATGTATGGATGTGAGAATTGAACTTATAAAGAAAGCTGAGCACAGAAGAATTGATGCTTTTGAACTGTGGTGTTGGAGAAGACTCTTGAGAGTATCTTGGACTGCAAGGAGATCTAACCAGTCCATCCTAAAGGAGATCAGTCCTGGGTGTTCTTCGGAAGGACTGATGTTGAAGCTGAAACTCCAATATTTTGGCCACCTCATGTGAAGAGCTGACTCACTTGAAAAGACCCTGATGTTGGGAAAGATTGAAGGCAGGAGGAGAAGGTGATGACAGAAGATGAGATGGTTAGATGGCATCACCAACTCAATGGTCATGAGTTTGGTTAGACTCAGGGAGTTGGTGACGGACAAGGAGGCCTGGCGTGTTGCGGTTCATGGGGTCGCAAAGAGTCGACACAGCTGAGTAACTGAACTGAACTGAACTGAGAGGGCATAATAATGTAATGAACAGAAATAAATCCATCACTTAACCCAATAAACAGCACATCACTCACACCTTGCCTTTGTATAGATACCACTCCCATGAAGACCTGTTGCCTGCCGCACAGATAGCCGCTCTCTTTCCACTTCCACTGTTATGCCCTGAAAAAAGAATTTATCATGTCTCTTTTACTCTCCAGGTGCAGGGATGGAAGAATGCTAACTACTCACACCCACTGTAACTGGGTGAGGAAACCTTTGGGGTTTTGTTGGTTTTTAACTGGTGTAGGGCAGATGTTGTAAAAAATGTTTTCTGCTGTTAAGTCACTGTCTTAGTCAGCTCAAGGTTCTATAGGAAAATACCGTAGACTGGGTTGATCAAACAACAACCATTCACTTCTCTCAGTTGTGGAGGCCAGAGGTTCAGGATCAACGTGCTGGCAGATTTGGTGCATGGTGAGGGTTCATTTCCTGGCCTGCAGATGACCGCTTTCCCACTGTGTCCTCACATGGAGAAGGAGAAAGGGGTCAGCTCTCTTCTGTATTATAAGAGTACTAATCCCATTTCTGAGGTCTCCATTTTCAAGACCAAGTCACTTCCCTAAAGCCCTACCTTCTAATATGATTGCATGGGTGATTAGGGCTTCAACCTAGCAATTAAGCCAGAACTAAATTTAAACATTTAGTCCACAGCAGTCACCCTTTTCCTGGTCCTTCGACAAAGCAAACAGACATTATAAAGAGCTTTGTTTTTGGTGTGTGCCTTTGGCAGTTCTGGATCAAAGGCTCCTGTAGTCCCCCATCTAAGATATGTGAAAGGCAAGAAGAACTCGCCATCTGGACCCCTCAAAGACAGTTCCATTGCCTAATTTTTTTTTTCTTTCCTGCGCATGAGTTACACGTCACTGTTTCTTTATATGTAACTTAATTTTTTGTTGAAAACTAGACATGTTAACTAATATATTATAGTAAGCCTGGACATTAAACTCCCTACAATGTTTGTTGTTTCTTGTTTACTGACTTGACTGAGTTCAATGAAGTTGACTGTCCACAGTGTGCAGTGATTAATGTTGCTCCCTGAGCTGAAACCTTAGCCGTGGGCATTGTCCCTGACACTGAAATGACAGTGGTTTTAGCCGGGCTCTTGGCTCTGATCCCTGACTCACCACTAAGCGTTTGGCTGGTCTGCCTCTATTGCCTCGTGTTCAGCTCTTAGCCTCCACTAATTGTTAGCTGATTACTACATTGTTTTCAACACATCTTGGGGTACTACTTTTTTTTTCAGTCTCATGTAACTAAATTTGGGCTCTTTGCAGGAGCTCGGTATTCACACTTCCTGAAGCTTGTTTCAACCACTGGAGAGAAATTCATTTTCTGTTTCTTTGTAAAATTTCTAGCTAGATTGCCATTTCACTTGATCTAGCATCATGGATCTCCAGTCTCCTCTTAATTGCTTACCACTAAGGTTTCTGCTGTTTTTGACAATATCCATAGGCATGAACCTCCTCATGCTCTATCTGAAATAAAACCAGTCCCTGTAGGGAATGCTACAGAGCTCTCTGTTCTTACAGCCTGCTTCTTCCCTGAGTAGACTGCTGTGCCCGTGACTGGGGCCAAAGGCAGGAGTGGCCGACTTCTCTTGGAGCGATGCCTCTGATCTTTTCAAGTTGCCCCTCCCGGTACGAATTCTCCACCCTATGAGTAAGAAGAGCAGAGATCCATGCATGGTATTGTCAGCCCACTACACTTCGATAGATCTGAACCCTACAAGAGAACTCTCCTCTTGGTCACAATCACCTGGAAGGAAAATTCTACACCCAAAAGCTCAGGGAGATGAGGGATGCCAGAAGCCAACTGTATCTCTAGACAAGGATATGGGGCAGTGAGATCCCTGTCTCTCTGGCCACTTACACTTAAAGCAGAACTTTCATTCTACTAACTGGAGTTGTGGGGTACTGGGAATGGCTCTTGGTTCAAATGCTATAGACTCTCACTTCTCTTAAGATGCAGTCGTTTTTCTGGAATAATTTTTCTCCTTTTGCTGTGCCCACTTAGGATAATTTCCAAATACTTTAATGGACCTAAAAACTAATTTTCACCAGTTAAACACTATTTCACAGGAAAGGGGTCTTAGATTCCCCCACATAGACATCTGGAAGTCCTGCTTCTGTAAAATGTGTTGAACAAACTATTAATTTCTGGATTCCCTTTATAAATTTTATCAACAATTTTTTTAATCAATGTTCATGGAGGTCATTGAGCTATAGTTTCCATATGGTTACTTTTTGCTTGGTTTATTAGTTTCCTGTGTCTTCTGTAACAAAGTACTATAACTTTTATGGCTTATAAAAAAGGAAATTTATTCTCTTGCAGTTCTGATGGCCAGAAGTTCAGCACCAGTCTCTCAATGAGTCAAAGTCAGCAGGCTGCACTCCCTCAGGAGCTCTAGGGCAGAATCTGCGGTCTGACATTCCTTTGCTTGTGGCCTCACCACCCTAATTTCTACCCTGTTAGTCACATGGCCCCCTTCTTTTCTCTATGACAATTTTCCCCTGCCTCTGTCTTATAAGGACATTTGTGAGTGAATTTAGAATCTACCTAGAAAATCTAGGATCGAGCTCTGATACCCTTGGGTAACAATTACCTAGTCTTTTACACATGGTACATCTCTTTCCATCCTTTTACTTTCAAACTATTTGCATTCTTGCTCTCGGAAAGAGCATAGGATTGGACCTTTCATTTTTTAATTGAGACTGAAAATCTCTGCCTTTTTACTGGGGTGTTTAAATTATTCACATTCATTGCAAATATTGATGTGGTTAGATTTCCATTTGTATTTCTTTCCATTTATTTTCTATACATCTCTCATTTGTTTCTTTGTTTTGTCTTGTTTTGGCTTTTTTGTGTGTGTTCTGTAATTTTTTCAGTGTACCATTTCAAATTTTATTTTTTAAATTCTATTTTGGGAATTATTCTTGTAGTGATTTCTCAGGGACTATAATATGAGGCTTAACTTCTCACAATTGACTTCAAAATAATGCTAAGCTACCTCTGGTAAAATATAGAAACTTTAATATAGTTCCATGTTAGAACACTATGGTCTGGTGTATCACATGCCTTTGTGGTATGATAAGAATACAGAGTCCATGGCGTCTCAAAGAGTTTGACACAGCTTAGTGACTAAATGACAACAAGAAGAGTGTAAATAGTTCTTGTCCTGAATTCCTGGCACAGAGCTCCAAAGCCCATGGGATTTGATAGGACCATCTCAGCTTTGCTAATGAAGGGATTCTGTGGGCCCCTAAATTAGAGGGTTGTAACTTTGGGCTATCCCAGCCTCTGGGGACAGAAGGAGGAGCTGGAGATTTCTGTCCTAAAAGTCCTAAAGGTCACAGAAAATTAATGAACTACAGGAAAAATGAGATTGAAACAATGTTGGTCAACTGCCTCATGGAGTTACCGAGGTCTCAATGCTTAGACATTTAAAAACCATGGATTTTTCAGTCTGCTTGTGGAAATGCATGCCCCTGGTTTCATCTTAAAGGCAGGAAATCTGTTGGGCAGTGTGGTTGGTGATGCTGGTGTCTCTGCCCAGCTTGATACCTCTAAACCAGAGGTCAGATGGACACAGCTGGGACACACTGTACTTCTACAACAGAGGATTTCTAGTGATTCCCACTGAAGCACAGCAGTGTGTGGTATCTGCATAAATCTCAGTAACATGACAGACAACATTGAAGGGTATCAGTCTATACCAATCCGTAAAACTGAAGGTCTTATGCAATGTTGATAGCTGACACTGGATTTTGGTAAGTTTTATTTTCTTCGTGTGTCTTGCTCCAGTTCCTGTATCCATTTTCAGTAGAATGTGCAAGTGAGCACAAGAGCTGAAAATCCACATCTGTATGCTGGTTATGTGAAGATGTTCATTAAATGTCTGACACAGTAGCTTTGAATTGAAATCAGAAGTTGCCCTAGGCAAATCCAAATAAATGTGAGAGCAGAGTTCAAATGAACATTTATTCATAGCACTATTGCATTTAGCTTTTCTTTTCTTCCTAAAAATTTTAAAGAAAATTAAAAACTAAACACTACTATTTCACTCAAAATTGATACCTTCTTACACATTTTTGGAGGTTTTTTTACATTCACTCTTTCAGCCTTGCTAGCCAGTGATTTCTTACTGGTTTTAAATTGTGTCTCAGAATCCCCAGACCTAACCCAAGCACTTAAAGAGTCCAAAGTAAGCTATTCTTAAAATCACATTAAAAAAAGAAACAAGTTTTATATGAAACATTGTTCTAAAATGATGCATACTATTTAAACAATGATTATAATATTAAATATCTGAGCTTAATCGTTTGATACATTATTTAAGTTTAATTGTCAGGGTAGAAAATAAATGTTCACTTCTTTTAGAGGCTGGGTTAAGGTGTAAGTTCCAAATATCTTGTAAATTCAAAATTGTAAATTTTGAATTGTAAATTCTTGTAAATTCCAAATTCAAAGGAGGCAACCAAAGTACAGCCCCAGAAAGGTAGTATCTTTTGGGGTGGAAGGGTGCTCTGTTTATATATAAACCCACATAGGATAATACTTTTACACAAATAGACACATTTTAAATCACTGTTATTTTAGAATGACCAATATATTCAGAAATGAATTGGCTTTATTATTCAGTTGCCAAGTCATGTCCAACTCTTTGCGACCCCATGGACTGCAGCATGCCAGGCTTCTCTGTCCCTCACTATCTCCTGGAGTTTGCCCAAGTTCATGTCCATTGGCTTACAAGCTCTTTTTGCATTCCACTTTTTCATTTTAGGACTATATTAGTCCTTCTAACTGAAGCAAATTGTGGTGCTAACTCTCCAATCAACAGGGTTGAACTTGCTCAGTCCTTTTTTTCCACCTATTCTATGGGGCACTAGTGGTAAAGAACCCACCTGCCAATGTAGGAGACACAGGAGAAGCAAATTTGATCCCTGGGTTGGGAAGATCCCTGAAGGAGGATGGCAACCCACTCCAGTGGATTCTCTTGCCTGGAGAACCCCATAGACAGATGGGCTACAGTCCATGGGGTTGCAAAGAGTAGGACATGACTGAGGCAACTCAGTACAACAGCACAGTCCTTTCTTTGAAAAATAACTTTATTTTGCATTTATTCTTGAATGGTGATTTAGTTAAATCACCAGCTGTTTTCTTTCAGCTCTTTAGAAGAAGTATTCTGATGTCTTCCGAAATCTATTTTTACTCAAAGTGAAGTCTGCTGTGATTCTAGTACTCACTTTGTGGGGGAAGGAAGAATTATATGCCTTTTCTCTATTTCACTTTTTGAGTTTCTCCTTTGGCTCTTCAGTTTATGTGCACATGCACAAATGTACAGCATATGCCTGGGCACAACCAAGCATGTACGTATGGACACACACATCACATATATACATGTTTGCAAACATACCTTCTAGCAGACATGTATAGAGGAACACGCATCTTTAGTTAGGTTTTGAATTGTTATTACTTATCCTGATCAGGACTCATTTATTCATGCAGCATTTTTTGTGTCTAACATGTGCTGGATTCTATTCTTCTCATATAATGTATTTATTAATTTGGAAACATTTGAATATCTTCCAATAAGGAGAATTCTCAGAAGTTTTTTTCAATTTTTTCCTGTCCCTCATCCTTTCTCTTATCTCCCACTGTTTAACCTTTTAAATGTATGTCATTGTTATTGCTGTTCCGTCACTGAGTCCTGTCTGATTCTTTGTGACCCCATGGATTGCAGCACGATAGACTCCTGTGTCCTCCACTATCTTCCAGAGTTTGCTGAAATTCATGTCCATTGAGTCAGCGCTGCTATCTAACCATCTCATTGTCTGTCATCTCCTTCTCCTGACTTCAATCTTTCCCAGCATCAGTTTTTTCCAATGAATCGGCTCTTTGCATCTGGTGGCTAAAGTATTGGAGCTTCAGCTTCAGCAACAGTCCTTCCAATGAATATTCAGGGTTGATTTCCTTTAGGTTTCCTTTAGGATTGACTGGTTTGATCTTGCAATCCAAAGGAACTCTCAAGCGTCTTTTCCTGCACCATAGTTCAAAAGCATCAATTCTTCAGCACTCAGCTTTCTTTATAGTCCAACTCTCATATCCGTACATGACTACTGGAAAAACCATAGCTTTGACTATATGGACCTAGGTCGGCAAGGTAATTGTCTCTGCTTTTTAATATGCTGCCTAGGTTTGTCATAGCTTTTCTTCCAAGGAGCAAGCGCTTTTTAAATTTCGTGGCTGTAGGCACTGTCTACAGTGATTTTAGAGCCCAAGAAAATAAAATCTGGTACTGCTTCCACTTTCCCCCCTTTTATTTGCCACAAGGTGATGGGACTGAATGCCATGATTTAGTTTTGTTTTTGTTTTTGCCATGATTTAGTTTTTTTTTTTCTTTTAATGTTGAGTTTTAAGCCAGCTTTTTCACTCTCCTCTTTCTCCTTCATCAAGAGGGTCATTAGTTCCTCTTCACTTTCTGCCATTAGCATGTTATTATCTATATATCTGAGGTTTTTGATTTTTCTCCTGATAATCTTAATTCCAGCTTGTGATTCATTCAGCATTTCATATGATATATTCTGCATATGCATATAAGTTAAATAAGCAGGGTGACAATATACAGCCTTGTCATACTCCTTTTCCAATTTTGAACCAGTCAGTTCCATATCTGGTTAACCACAGACAGGTTTCTCAGGAGACAGGTAAAGTATTTGGGTACTCCCATCTCTTTAAGAATTTTCCACATTTTGCTGTGATCCACATAGTCAAAGGCTTTAGTGTAATCAATCCAAATAAACAAAATAAGCAATTAAAAAGGGGAAATCTCAGTCAATACTGCAGAAATTCAAAAAGAGAGAGAGAATACTATGGGTCAACAAATTTGACAACCTAGAAGAAGTAGACAGCTTTCTAGAAACATACAGCCCACCAAAACTGAATTAAGAATAAATAGATGATTTGAACAGACTGATCACTAGAAGTGACCTAGTGTCTTAAAAAAAAAAGCTCCCCACTAACAAAAGTTCAAGACCAGATGGCTTGCTTCACAAGCAAATTTTAACAAAGAAGAACTTATACCAATCCTTTTCAAACTCTTCCAAAAGATTGAAGAGGAGGGAACACTCCTAAAGACATTCTATGAAGCCTCCATCACCTTATACTAAAACAAAGCAAAGATAGTACCAAAAAATTAAATTACAGGCCAATATATTTGAAGAATATAGGATAAAAATTCTCAATAAAATATTAGCAAACCAAATCCAACAGCACATACAAAAAGATCATGTACTACAGTCAAGTGGGATTCATTCCAAGTTCACAAGCATGGTTCAACATACACAAATCAATCAATGTGATGCACTATACTAACAAAAGAAAAGCAAAAAAACACAATATCCTCTCAATAGATGCAGAAAAAACATTTGACAAAATCCAACATCTATTCATGATAAAAAAAAAAAAAAACTCTTACCACAATGAGTATAGAGGAAACATATCTCAACATAATAAAAGTCATTTAAGACAAACCCACAGGCAATATAATATTCAATGGTGAAAAGCTGAAAGCCTTCCCACTAAAATCTGGAACAAGACAAGAATTGCCACTCACACCACTTCTGTTCCACACAGTATTGGAAGTCCTAGCTATAGAAATTAGGCAAGAAAAAAAAGTTATCAAAACTGGAAAGGAAGAACTAACATGTCATTATATGCAGATGACATGATGTTATATATACAGAAAGCCCTAGGCATGCCACAGAAAACCTACTAGATCTAATAATGAATTCAGCAAAATAGCAGTATAGAAGATTAACATTCAGAAATCTGTTGCATTTCTTTACATTAACAGTGAAATATCAGAAAGGAAATGTAAAAACAATAACTTTCAAAATTGCACCAAAAAGAAATATCTAAGAATAAACCTGACTGAGGAGGTGAAAGACTTATATGTTGAGAAATATAAAATATTAATAAAGGAAATCAAAGAGAATTCAAAGAAATGGAAAGATATCCCATGCTCTTGGGTTGAAAGAATTAATGTTATTAAAATTGCAGTACTATCCAAAGCAATCTATAGATTTAATGTGATCTCTATCAAATTACCCATGATATATTTCACAAGACTAGAATAAATAATCCAACAAAGTTTTTGGAACTATAATAGACCCAGAATTTCCAAAGCAATCCGGGGTGTGGGGAGGAAGACAACAAAGCAAGAGGCATAATTCTTTCAGACAATACTACAAAGCTATAGTAATCAAAACAGTGTGGTATTGGCATAAAAATTGACATATGGATTAATGAGAGAAAATAGAGAGCCCATAAATAAATCCACACACTTATGGTCAACTAAGGATGCAAGAATATAAAATGGGAAAAATAAAGTCTCTTCAGCAAGCAGTAAAGTTAGACAGCTGCATGTAAATCAATGATGTTAGAAGATACCCTCACATCATGCACAAAAGCAAACTTAAAATGGTTTAAAGACAAATGTAAGATATGACACCATAAAACTTATAGAAGATAGCATAGCAAAACATTCTCTGACATAAATCATACCAATGTTTTCTTAGGTCATTCTCTCAAGGCAGTAGAAATAAAAACAAAAATTAACAAATGCAACCTAATTAAACTCACAAGATTTTACATAGAAAAAAAAATTTAAAAAGACAATCTACTGAATGGAAGAAAATATCTACAAATGATGCTATTGACAAAGGCTTAATTTCCAAAATATACAAACAGCTTACCAACTCAATAATAATAACAACATCAACAAAATACAACCCAATCAAAAAATGGGCAGACAACCTTAATAGACATTTCTCCAAAGAATACATATAAACAGTCAGAAGGCACATGAAAAGATGCTCAGCATCACTAATTATTAGAGAAATGCAAATCAAAAACTACAGTGGGGTACTACTTCACACCAGTCAGAATTGCCATCATTAAAATCCTACTAATAACCAATACTGGAGAGGGTGTGGAGGAAAAAAAACCCTCGTACACTGTTGTTGGAGAAGTAAATTGGTGCAGACACTATGGAAAATAATATGGAGGCTCCTCAAAAAAGCCAAAACTAGAATTGCCATATGATCCTGCAATCCCACTCTTATTCATATACCCAAACAAAACTATAATTCATAAAGATATAGGCACCCTTGTGTTCATAGCAGTACTGTTCACAATGGTCAAGACATGGAAACAATCTAAATGTCCATTGACTAATGAATGAAAAAGAAGACCTAGTACATACAGGGGCTTCCCTCGTGGCTCAGACAGTAAAGAATCCGTCTGCAACGCAGGAGACCTGGCTTTCATCACTGGGTTGGGAAGATTCCCTGGGCATCGCAACCCACTCCAGTATTCTTGCTTGGAGAATCCCAAGGACAGAGGAGCCTGGGGGGCTGCAGTCCATGTGGTAGCAGAGTCAGGCAAGACTGAGCAGCTAAGCACAGCACAGTACATAGATACCATGAAATACTGTATGTGCATGCTAAATACTAGTCAGCCATAAAATGCCATTTGCAGCAACATGTATGCAACTAGAGATTATCATATTAAGTGAAGTCAGAAAGAAAATACCATACCATATCACTCAAGCATGGAATCTAAAATACAGCACCAATGAACCTGTCTACAAAACAAAAACAGACTGACAGACATAGAGATCGAACTTGTGGTTGCCAGGGCAGCGTGCTGCGCCCGGAGGCCCGCCCCGTCCTCTGGGTCCGCGGGCTGCCGGCTGGACTTTGCTCTGCATCCCGGACGGCTGCTGCTGTTGCGCGACCAGCTGTGCTTGGTGCTGACGGCGGCCAGGAAGCCAGAGGCAAAGTGCAGCCCCGACCCCAGGCCAACATCGCTGAAGTCAGCATTGATTAGTCCAACCTGCAGGCAGTCAAGGAAATGTGCCGAGATTCTGCCGTCCTGGAGGACAGGCCCGCAGCCTGCAGGAACAAGAGATTGAGCACCATTTGGCATTGAATGTTCAGCGGAACCGTTTGGTCCAGCATGATCTGCAGGTGGCTAAGCAGTTTCAAGAGGAAGATTTGAAAGCCCAGGCTCAGCTGCAGAAACGCTATAAAGACCTTGAACAAGACTGTGAAATTGCTTTGGAGATTCAGGAGAAGCTGGCTATTTTGTATTCCTGAGATTTATCCTCAAGTGTTTTTTTTGGACTATGAATAATTTTCATTCATTTAAAATGGTTTGGTTATTCCTGATCAGTACAAGAAAATTTAGCTTCTGAGTATAGGTTACCTCTATGGAGCATATGCTGCCTGGAGTATAGTATCTATATAAGATAAGATATATCTGGGGTATATACCTGGGATAAGAGTTCTATAAAATGCCATTTTCATTAGGTATGGACTATTGATACTTAAGGAATAGGCTTTACTTAGCAATTAGGATTTTGTGACGATAATAATCAAAGTAAAACATAATGTTTGGATGCAATGCAGAATAAAAGAATATAAGAAATAGTAAAAAACAAACAAACAAACAAACAAATACCACTTGTGGTTGCCAAAGAGTGGGGGAAGGAGAGAAATGGTCTAGGAGTGACTAGGAGTTTGGGGTTGGTTGATGCAACCTATTACATTTAGAATGGATAAACAAGATCCTACTGTATAGCACAGAGACCTATATCCAGTCTCCTGGGATAAACCATAATGGAAAAGAATACTAGAAAAAGAATGTATATATGTGTATAACTTGCTGTACAGTAGAGGTTGGAACGACATTGTGAATCAGCTCTCTTTCAATTAAAAAAAAAAGAATAAATGCGTATGTGTGGGAGGAGAAACAATGAAAGACATAGTAAATGGGGTAAGACCACAGCTGGTGAATCTGTGTAAAAGGCATGCGGAAGGACTTTGTACAACTTTTGCAATTTTTATATAGTTTGGAAATTATATAAAAAGTTACAAAATGTTACTAGGTATATATATATTGTAATACAGATAGAGGATGAATTAGTAATAAAAATATGGGAAATTATCAATGTAGATATACAGATATCCTTTGAACAATTTTTGCCATTTTGTTGCAAACCTGTAATTATTTCAAAGTGACAAAATTACACTTCAAAAATGACCATATTCATGTCTTCATATGATACATTGTTTCCATGATAAAGTGGTACCCAAAGCAGCTGCTTTGAAGTCAAGCACAAACCCTTCCACACTGTTCACTTTGATAACCCTCTAGGACCCTGTTTGATGAGCAGGAACAGCTTTCTTGGAGGTCATGTCTGAGCAAAGACTCAGAGGTTAGGGAGATAGCGCCCAAGTGAAGAGGGGAAGAAAATCCACCGGCACAATGGCTGGAATGAAGGGAGATGGCAGTTCCTTAGGGCTATAAGGCAATGTCCAACACCATCTGTAAGCTGTATGCATATTCAGTTAATGGTTATTGAAAAAATAATTTTGATGGCATAAAAATTAAAATCCACTTTAAAAGTAATTTAAGTAATTTTGATAAAGTAAAAAATAGATTCTGCAAAACACTGGAAGCAGTTATGATATACATGTGATATCTTTATTATTTAAAGAGCTCATGAAAGTTGGTAATGAAAACTTCAGACCTCACTAGGTGAAAAAGCATTTATGTCTTTTTTTTTTTAGGTATACATCATAAGGAAATAAGAAAGTATTCTAAATCCATTTATTTTTTAATAAATTCCTCACTTTATAAATGCAAAAAAAAAAAAAAAAGCCAAGTATGTATCTCACAGAAGATCACTATGCTTTCAGTAACAAAAGGCAATAGATATGCTATTAATATATGTAGAAAAAACAAAAGAATAAAGATGCATTTAAGTAGCTAAAACCTAGGAGGAATCAATAAAATGTTAATATGAATCACTATAAGGTAAATTATTTTTTGCTATAATCATTCTACTTTACTATATTTCCCTAATTTCAACCAATATCATGTATTACATTTAAAATGAGAAAAAGGCAGTGATTGATTTTAAGGTCCTATACTCCTTACTTGTCACCCCCTCTCTTTATTTTTTCTGTTTTCCTGACCAGCACAGTAAGTTATTTGGTAGGAAATATTGCTACTTGTATGAAATTTAGATTTATCTTAAATTTTATATCAGTTTCAGGTGAACAAAATCATGACTCAATATTTGTTGTTGTTTAGTCATCAATATTAGTGTATGTTACAAAATAATCACTATAGTAAGTCTAGTTAACATCCATCACCATGCATAGTTACAGAGTCTTTTTTTCCTGTGATGAGAGCTTTTAAGATTTACTCTCTTAGCAACTTTACAATAGGTAATCCTGTTTTATTAACTGTAGTCACCATGCTTTACATTATGTCCCCATAAAAATAGGATGTTTTAATAGATAGATGTATTTTTGAGCAAATGAGATATAAGGATTAAGAGTAGAATTTCTTTTAGGATAGCAACTACATAAAATATTTCAGGCTAAATACCTTTATGGTGGGTTAGTCCTGCTGTGGGTCCTTCAGCGTTCACCTCTGTTTTATCTCCCAGAACAAAGCTTTCAACCTCTTACTATAGGTGATGTAATCAAGGCTGCAGGAAGAAGGGTTCCCTGTAGAGTGTGGGCAGCCTTTGACTTCTGTGGGCAGTGGCTCTGGGAGAGGGGAAGTATCAGCTGCTAGTTCCAATGCAGAATCGTTAATGGAGAATCAGGGGTAAAAGGGACTGAATGGGGGTAGGATTTGTAAATGAAGTTTTATTAAAGTACAGCCTTGCCCATCCTCAATATATCATCTATGGCTATTTTCGTGCTAGAGCATCAGAGTCAAGTGGTTGTGGCAATGACCTGACAGCCCACAAAGTCTAAAATACCTACTCTCAGTCCCTTTACAGGAAATGTTCATCAGCTCTGGGTTAGTCAGTCTACCCAGGTTCCTCTCTTTAACTTGACATCTTTACCTTTTGTTCTTACTGGAGACTTTTGTCGTTGATATCAGCAACAAAAACAAAAGTGAAGGCTTCTTCCAAAGTGTTTGTACTATCAAGTTTATAACTAGCCACCAAATTGATCTTGGTAGGAAAGGCTACTACTGACATGAAATTCAGACTAACCACAAATTTCAGGAAAATTGTACATTTCGCTGACTCTACGGTATTGCAGCTTTATTTACACAGACATTGCAGGCCCTTCCTGAGAATGTGCTGCGTACAGGAATCAAGAGCATAATTGCCATGGTTCCATGATTCCTACAAAACCAAGTGAAATTTATGGTCAGAGAAAATTCTCTAGGAAGTCAATATTATGAAACAGGTTGGAGAGTAATAACAGCAAGCACCCTGCCAGCTTGCTTGTTTTCTTCAGTGTTTTCTTCTGAGAAGGTCAAAACGACCTAAGAATTTCCAGATTTCTAAACAACTCCAGAAAATAAAGAACCCCAGAAGAACCTAGGAGGTGGATAAAAGCTACCACCTAAAGAGTAGATGTAGAACAGGTTTCTCGTGGCCTTTGCAGATAACAGCTCTTTACCTTAGTTTTCCTTGTAGGTGTCCTGGGTCACTATGGGACTTTCTGGTTTAGTGGGGATCTTTTCAGATAAGTAGGCATATTTTGCTGTTACTATGACCCTTGAGTGATGATGAGTTATATCCTTTACAACACAATTCTCCTCTGTCAAATGAAAATGCTAGATATCATTTGGAGAGATGGCCTGCAGATGGATCAGCACGCTATCTTTTATATTTAGTAATTCAACCTAGAAAACTTTGAACTCTCTGTAAGAATTACTTGTTCATCATCAGATGGAATGGACTTTTTTTCAGTGAAGTATGCTGATTGCAAGTAGAGAACTACACACTCATATGTACTTACATAGTATCTATCCAATTGCAAAGGAGGTTATCACAGAAAACTATTCTGGGGATTGTATCATGCTCCAGGTATACAGGAAAGAGATGCTATGCAGCTTCATAGTGGAAGGGGCCCCAAAGCTTGAGTCAGAAGGCATCACTTAGCTCAAGGAAGCGACTCCTCTCAGGCTTATGTTTGTAGATTCCCATTTCACAGGATCACTGTGGGTTTATTAATATTCATGGAATTCCCTGTCCATGGTAGACCCTTGCTATTGGCATTGAGCAGATCCAACATTGCTCATGTGGTAATTTACAAATAATGACACATGTATAAACTACAGAAAGCAACATCATTTCACCTAGGAGGGTACAGAATTAGAACAATTTCTTTATATACAAATTATATTATCCCACACATTATCCCATCAAGACATCTTACCAATGGCATCACACATCCCACAATAATCTCAAGAACCACAAAAATATTTACTCATTCCAGGAGATTCTATACAATTAGTATTGCCTCATGAAAGCTGGAATCACCCTCTCAGCAGGATATCCCTTGGCCTCACCCTGTGGGCTGTTATGCGATCAGGAGGTCCCTCACCCCATGCCTTGAAGTCCCAGTGATATCCATTTGCATGTCATTCCATGTTTAGTTCAGAGCAATTTATCTACATGAAGGGATTAGGAGAGAGGTTCCCCCACCTATCTCTCTATATAACCTCACTCTCTTTAATCATCATACCAACTCATTGTGAACTTTCTCTTCAAATGCAACAGTTCACTAGAGATGCATCTCTAGCCACTAACTCAAGAAACCATTTTCCCAAGCTCCAGCTACTCTAGAAGGATGGATCAGAAGTCTCAGTATGAAGCACAGAAAACACCCCACACTAGCCCATCTCTTAGAACCTGAGCAGGCACATGACCCTCCTCCATATTTGCCTCCACTGTGTTTCTTCTCGGGTGATGAACAATGAGCATCCTTGGCCCTCCACTCCTGCTGCATTGCTGGGTTAAGGGTCTGGGTTTTGTCCCTTTCCCTTCCTGTGCCTTGTGTAGAAATAGCTTTGAAAAGTATGTCTTCCCATACTGTCAACTCACCCAGAATTGTGAAGATGTAGCACCTCTTATCACGACGTGATTGGTGTCCCACAGCACTGGAAAGACACGGGTAGTAGAAAGGGAACTGTTTGAAATGTACAGAATCAGAGGCTGGTTTGTGGTAAATTCTTTCAATTACCAAGTGTAGCACAACAAGCAGAAAATTCAGTTTTCACCAGATCTTAGGAAGCTCTCTCCTGAGAGGGACAGATTCAAGATAAAGCCTATAAGTGTATATATGCACAAAGATGATTTTTTCATTGTGAGGGTAACTCTTACAAAACAGAATTTATCAGAATCCTATCGATAAGGCAGAGCCCTACACAGTGTGTGGGTTTAATTTGAATGTTTCATATTTCATATGTATTCGTAGGTCAGATCCAAAGCATCTCATCCTGAGGATGTATGGGAATCTGAGATAAAAAGGCATGCAAAATTGCCCCAATATAGCGAAACAGGCTAAAAACACAAGGATCCCAGTGGTAAAACTTTTGCATTTTAATGGTAAACTTAATGCATATAAGAGTAATTCAATTATATAATGTATTCAACCCTGCAAAAATTCTAGGCTGCACTTCAACTTCTCCAGTTAATAGGAGTAATCAACTAAAGATTGTTTAAAATCAATGATCATATAAGAAAACTCTCTGAAATCTAACTACTCAGATGTAAATATACTTAGCAGAGGTTTTTACACATTTGACAATAATGCCAAAACTTTATATGGCATTAACCACAAGTGGTTGTGCAGGTAAGGTAAACGCTGCTGAGCTACCCAATAGTAGAAATCAAATTATGATCAAACTTTTTAGATGAAAACTTTCCTCATCATTCTGTTCCCTCTATGCAGAAGTTTGCATATGAATAAGGGGTTAGGGTCTCAAATACTTTAGGTTGCTTAAAAAGTAATCACGGTTTCAGATTGTAAATTTTAAATCATAATAACTAGGCTCAAACATGTCTTAATTAATCAAAGTAGGAACAATTAAAATCAACACATTTTTGGCAATGAGAAATAAGTTTGTTTATTCCTGTAGCATAAAAATCCATGCTTTAGGATTCAACAAACTCTTGGAAAGTATTTTCTGCCTCCTGCCGGTTATGGAAGCATTTTCCCTGCAGAAAGTTGAAGAAGGGGTAGTCGGTTGGCAAGAGGTCAGGCGAATATGGCAGATGAGGCAAAACTTCATTCAACTTTTGAAATGTTAGTTCTGTGCCATGTGGTTGGTCATTGTTGTGGAGGAGAATTGGGCCCGTTATGTTGACCATTGCAGTTTTGGTGCATCTCAATTGTATTTGCTGAGCACACTTCTCAGATGTATTGGTTTTGCCAGAATTCAGAAAGTTGTAGTGGATAGATGGGCAGCAGACCACCAAACAGTGACCATGACCTGTTTTTGTTACAGATTTGACTTTGGGAAATGCTTTGGAGCTTCTTCTCAGTCCAGCCACTGAGCTAGTCATTGGTTGTTGTATAAAATCCATTTTTCATCATGTCATGATCCATCAAGAAATGGTTCATTGTTGTTGCATAGAATAAAAGAAGACAATGCTTTAAATGCTATTTTTTTTTAATTTTCGGTCAGTTCATGAGGCACCCACTTATTGAGATTTTTCACCTTTCCAATTTGTTTTAAAAGCCAAATGACTGTAAAATGGTCAGTGTTGACTTTTGGGGCAATTTCTCCTGTAGTTGTAAGAAGATCAGCTTCAGTGATCCTCTCAACTGGTCATTGTCAACTCCTGATGACCAGCCACTGTGCTCCTCATCTTCAAGACTTTCATCTCCTTTGCAAAACTTATTGAGCCACCACTGCCCTGTACTTCATTAGCTGTTCCTAGGCCAAATGCATTGCTGATGTTGTGAGTCGTCTCTACTGCTTTAGACATATTTTGCACTCAAATACAAAAATTGCTCGAATTTGCTTTTTGTCTAACATAATTTCCCCAGTTTAAAATAAACATAAAATAAACAGCAAGTAATGTCATTAGCAAAAAATAAAAAATAAAGCAAGAGATGTGCATAAAATGATGTATAATTTTAAAATATATTTCAATATCAAATGGCAAAGTTCAACAATGCAAAGCTGCAATTACTTTTGCACCAACCTAAAATTAAAAATATGGGGAAAAGGTATTCTATGGTTATATCAGGAAGAATACTATGCTATTTTCTGGACTTTGTGATGTTTGAGGTATTTATCATTTTTAATTTTTTTGATTGTGGTGATTTTACCCTTACCCTAATGAAATATTTGTTTTTGTACTTAACTTTATATTCATAGTTTTACAGTCTTCTTCTTCATGAACAACCTCAAATTGAATGACTTTCAGACCACACAGGACCTGACCAGCCTCTCATCCAATTCACTGGGGATTGAAGGGAAAGAAATTTTTCTCAGTGAAAATTCATTATATTATTCTCTAGACAAAGTGAAAAGGAAAACTTGATTAGAAATTCCTTAGCCGATTATATGGTAGTTGATATGTGACAAATGGACATGAGTCAAGATACATATCTCTTTAAAGAGCTTTGTTTAATGCTTGTTTCTTTTTTCTAGAATATTTAGTTCCTGGTACATAGTCAATACTCAGTGGATGTTTGTTTAGTTGAAATGATAACTTAAATTAGAAATTTTATTATTCTACCTTTATTATTAACATGGCTTTTGATAGCACATGGCATGCGTTGGCTCTAAAGTAATGAGAACTGAATTCAAACAGTTAGTTTTTTTTTTTTTTTTCTTTAAATTATAAGCCTTCATCAATAGTAACTGGGTCATTTCAAGCAAATAGTGTTGGGATAAAAATTTTAAATAAAATAATTTTTCTGTTAGAACGGCAGAATGGCAACTTTAGAGGGGACCTGGGAAATCACCTGGTATAGTACCCTGGTATAGCAGAGCCTGCAGAGCCTTCAGAGCCTGAAAATTGGGGTCAGGGAGGGAATGCTGGCACTGCTTCAGGAAGGAGAGGCTTAGACTCTCAGAAGTACAGTCTTGCCTTCAGTGTTCTCCCCACAGAGTCCTGCTTTTTCTCCATTTCTTTCAGTCATCAGGCTGTATTCTCACTGTAACACATCTTTTTAAGACTGTATGGTCTGATGTTTGATCCAGAAAATATGTCCATTATAGTAATAATTACAGAGAAAGCAAAGAAAACCATCTCCAGGTTTGGCTAGCCTGAAATAAAGATAATCTGAAATGTGTGCCAGAAAGCCCATTAGGTGGGTGATTCCAACCAATTTCTCAGATGAAGTTGAGAAAACAAGTGAAATATTGATTTGTTTTCTAACTCAACTGTTGTTCCTGCTTTGCCGATGGTCTTTGTGAGGCAGTGGCTCCACTAATTTAGTAGGAAGGGTTGATGAAAGGCTTTTTGGCATAGTCTGTGAAGATTAGGAAAACTCTAAAGCTGAATAAATTATAAATCTCCCTTAAATTGCTCCAGCACTGCCTTATGCTTCCAAGTGGGGCTTCTGAAGCC
The DNA here is from genome assembly GCF_055505025.1 of Bos grunniens. Taxonomy (NCBI): domain Eukaryota; kingdom Metazoa; phylum Chordata; class Mammalia; order Artiodactyla; family Bovidae; genus Bos; species Bos grunniens. Next base: position 44,769,668 of record NC_141168.1, on the reverse strand, counting down.
AGGTCATTCTATCAGATGTCAATCTCAATTTTCTTTGTTTCAAACTGTGGTTAATTACTGCCTTCTGGAAGCTTCTGGACTCTGGTGTCCAAAGAAGGAAGACTCATGTCTTCAAGAGCCCACCAGCGTGGCAGTAATTGCAGGCCATCTTGTTCTATTGAATTTTAAGCTACGAAAAACTCTTACTGGGTTGACCTTTCCCCTTGCATTGAGTTCAGGACCAAATCATGTTTCACAACCATGAGTAAGACAATCTCCAGCGCCCTCATGGCCAAGACTAGAGACATAGGACTCTGATCTTGGTGCATAAAAAAATACATGAACTACTATATCTGTGTTATTTTAATTTATTTGTCATTGAAATTTAAAAAAAAATGAGTAGAACTGGACCCATATGCCATTTCCAAGGGCCTCAGAAGGATGGCTGGGGTAAATATCTAGCCTGTTTGTATCAGGGTTAAATGGAACTTGAGTGAGCTTAATTTTTATTGGAAAATTTTACTGGCTCCCACCTTTCCACCCACTGACAGGTGGTCCTTCCTCCCCAGGCAACTTCTATGGCCTTTGGTAAAAGGCTTCCTGACACATCTCCATTCCTTTGGGGGCCTTTTGTGTGGTTCCTGTGCTGCACTCAACATGCTGTGTGGGGTCCTGTCTAAGTCTCCTGCAGTTCAAGATCAGCCTAAGCACATACTGTCCTACAAAACAGAATAATCACAAAAACCCACAACAGAAGAAAAAAGAGGAGCAATTGCCATTGAAAGGCTTCCCATTCTTTATATATCAATTTTCCTCACCCCAGAGCCATGCCACCTTGGACTGGGATTTCATCCACCCTTAAACTTCAAAGTTAAGCCATTTCACAAGTGGTCAGCTCTTGCCTGGGAAAATTGCCAACAGTCCCAGAGGGGAGAGGTAAGTGGAGCTTGTTTTTCCATGGGTCATGTGGTTTCCTCTGAGTCTGCCTTTGATTTACTCAGTGATTCAAAAGATAGCTTAAGTCTAACTTAATGTGGAGAGATATTTGTTTCTATTCTGCCCCCTCACCTAAAAAAGCCCCGGTTTGTTCTTTCCTCAGCATCAAACCATAGATTCCGTGTGCCTGCGTGCTCAGACACTTAGTAGCATTTGACTCTCTGCGACACTGTAGACTATAGACCGCCAGACTCCTCTGTCCACGGGATTTCCCAGGCAAGAATACTGGAGTGGGTTGCCATTTCCTCCTCCAGCGGATATTCCTGACCCAGGGATCATACCTGCATCTCCTGCATTGCAGGTGGATTCCTTATGGCTGAGCCATTGGGGAAGCCCGTAGATTCCGATAACTGAGCATTTTGGGGAAAATTATTGTATGTTAAAACTATTGACCAAGACAAGTGGATTCACCAATCAATGGGACATTTCTTAGGCTGCAAGTTTGCAGAGTCTGAATCAGAACAACAGTGGGAAAACTCCTTATCTCTTTTTTTCTATAGAATGCAGAACATACAGCAAGACAGAGTTCTGAAGAAGTACCAGATACAAAGTCACTCACCTGAGGAACTAACCCAAAGGTGTGATTCAGAGAGGGCAGGTCTGAAATGGAGCCAAAGGCACTAAATAAGGGAAAAGACATGGAAAGGGAATGGGAGGGGTGCAGCAAACAGGCTGGGATCAGAGAGGAGTCACGTGACAGGATGCTACCTAGCACTCACAGTCTCAGGAGTGGAAGGTGAGCTCTCAGGCTGAGGTCTCAGGATGCATCCACACCAGTAACTAGCATCGCTTAGAATGAGGCTTAGGGTGGAAGACATGCATATCCCATGGCCGGCATGTGCATCTCCAGGCATGCCACCAAGAACAAGTGTCACAAATGCCTGTCTATGGACATGGCCCATATATGCAAGACAAGGAATCACCTCAGTATCCCTTTGTGGTGTGGAGGATACAATATTGATCCATATACATACAACTGGATGATCTATGATCGAAAAGTTAATGAAGCTGTGTCACCTTAGTTGAATCTAAAGTAATTAATGTCAAGGGTAGATCTTGGCACAAAGAAAACATACAATAAGATATGATTTATTGATGGGAAAAAAACAGACAAAACTCAACTATCTATGGCTTAGAAATGCATACAAATGAGATGGATATGTTTTTGAAAGATTGAAAAGGATTAACACAAAATCCAAGAGGGTAGCCAACTCTTGGGATCAGTGGCATCCAGAAGAGTTTCAAAGATACCATTGGTGATGAAGGAATGTTGCTTGTCTTTTAACTATGAACATAGGTCACATTCTTTCTTTTATATGAATCCTATATTTCACTGCAATGTAAAAAAAAGAGAAAAGAAAACTGGGAGAGCCCTCTGGTTCATACCCAGATGTTTTTCTCCCCATGTTTAAGTAATACTTTCAACTCCTCTATTCACTTATGTGTGCCATGCAAATAACAAGAGAAATAATGATTTGTAAAAGAAAACAATTTAGAGTGATCATGCAGAGGGAGGCCTGTGTTGCACCACTTTCTTCCTGTCCAGGAACATTTTCCACCAGGGGCGCCTCACTGTCCTCCATTTCCATGAGTCCAGAGCCGGCACAGTTAGCAGTTTTGAAGAAACCATGCGATCTTTATTCTCCCTAGAGATGAAAATCTCCCAAAGGGGCAAAACTGAGCCTTACCATATGATTTTGGAAGAAGATGGGCAGGCCAGGGCATCTCAGGGTGAGAGCAAAAGCGTGGAAGCTGCCGGGGAGCAGTTGGCAGGCTATTCCTGTCTCCTGGAACTTCTTCCCTGGCTGCATCCCCATCACTTGTGAGTGAGACAATGCTTGTTCAAAAACAACCAGCTCTTCAAGTGCTGAAGCAAGAGCAGTGACAGGAGCAGGAGACAGAAAGAACAAGGACAATCCAGCCAGTGTGACGGTGTGCAACTTGGTGACGACTGAGCCTCAGTCCTGAAAATGCACCTTGTGATGTGAGGATGCGGGGAGTGCAGGTGTGGGTGCCCCGGTCACTGCTCAGCCACAGTTCTGTCACAGTCCTAGGTTCTGTCACTCCTAGGCTGGCAGGATGGGGTACAGAGCTTCACGTTTACCTTTCCACATGCCTAAAGCAAAAACACTTCATTCCTGGGCCACATAATTACCTTTGGTCACTGATGATGGATGATCCTTATAAGGTGAGCACAGAGTCACCGACCATGGATCATTCCTATAAGCTAAGCAACCTTGGGGACAGACAGGACCCATTCCCGTCTGACAGAGCCAGGCTGCACTCTGCCATGAGCCATTCCTCCAAGGTCAGCTCCCCTCCCTCCCTTAGCTTGTGAGGTTTTCATTTATTTGAAGAAGGAGGAAAATAAACTGTCTCACATCTTTTGAAATCTTACAGGGGTTCATACTCTTGAGTATAAACACCCCACATTGGCTGTGTCTATCTGTTATGACAGTTTCCTCCCCAGGGAATCAAGCCTCTTGGCTGGTTAGGGGAAGAGAGTTACGGTCCAAGCAGAGAAATTTGGTGATGCATGAAAGGGAAATGGAGAAAACCCTCTAAATAGTACAACTTGAAAATATGACAAATATTAATAGCCTGAATCCAAATTAGAACTTGATCCCCATGAGTTACTCATGGATTCTCCAGCTTGATGGATGTCAAATATTAATAGCCAGAATCCAAATTAGAACTTGATCCCCATGAGTTACTCATGGATTCTCCAGCTTGATGGATGTCTTCCTTCTTAACAACCACACAGATCCCCTAGACAAAACGCTCACTCTCATTTTCTCATGGGATACATGTATCTGGGAATCAGAGACTATCGAGCCTGAAGACACTCTGAGGGCGTCTAGTTTTCCACCAATGCCACAAGTGCCCTTGCATGGTGATGTTCTGACACTTTCTCCAGGTTCACGTCCCAGGAGAAGTGAGGACTAAGGAGAGACAGGATGGAAAGGGCCAGGATCACACATGCGGGGCAGGTTTGCTTCTCAGCTCTCTGTGATCACACCTCATATTCAATTTTGCTTGAATAAATAATTTTGTAACTCAAGATGGTTTTGAAAACCACACATCTCATAAAGACTTTGCAGTGCAAACAGAAGCCAAATGAGAAGAATAGATTTCCCCAGGATCTATCTATCCAAGTGAGTGGTAGATGGCCAAAAGGTGTCACAGACAGTGGTCTGGTATTTTCTGAAGGTACCATGCTATCAAGGTTAACCTATTATCCATGGCCTTTCTACTTAGCTGACAAATACCAGGGATCAGATGTAATTCTGCAAACTTGTCTAGGCTGGCCTGATCACCAGGAAGAGGGTGAGGAGTTTGGCTCATCAGCCTGACTATTTGGTAAGGGAATTTTCTGGGACCAGTAAAACCGCATCCCCATAATGTCTACCTCATAGGCGCCTGGAGATGTAGCACTGCAAAGTCTTGCCTTCTTCACACACTGACTGAGCCTGAATGCTCCTGAGACAAGCGCCCTAATAGCCTGCAGTCTTCATGATGCTCTGATCAGATATGGAATATTTATGGAATGACCAGATATGGAATATTTCCCTGTGATTTGTGGATGCACCTGTTCTTGTTCTCCTCCCCACATCCTATGGGGTAAAGGCAAACAGTCCAGGTGAGTGCTGCACACAAGGCCTGTTTGAGTTAGAGCTGAAAAGCACCAAACTGAGGGAAAACTCCAGTGTTTTGTAATGGACTAGAAACCAGCTGCCCTCAGGCCTTGGAAGTGAAAAGTGAAAGTGAAAGTGAAGTCACTCAGTTGTGTCCGACTCTTTGCGACCCCATAGACCCCTACCAGGCTTCTCAGTCCATAGGATTTTCCAGGCAAGAGTACTGGAGTGGGTTGCCATTGCCTTCTCCAGGGGATCTTCCCTACCCAGGGATTGAACTTGTGTCTCCCGCATTGTAGGCAGACGCTTTAGCCTCTGAGCCACCAGGTAAGCCCCCTCAGGCCTTGGGGAGACATTATATTTGACACACTGAATAGTAGGCCTTCCTTTCACTGCAGGGGAAGCAGTCTCTATCTTCCCAGGCTGTTTCCCCCATGCAGCTCCTTGAAAATGCAGTCCCAACAAAAGCTATGCATGCTCCCAAGATGAACAGAAACGTGGGCAACCCCTGCCCTGTGAAGGTGTTTCCATTTAGAGATTTCAACAGTTCTTGAGATTTCAACACTTTTAGTGCATGTTTCCTTTGTACCTAATCATCTCACAGCTTCTGGAGCCTTAGTGATTCAGTTGCAGTTTGCCTCTTGACCAGAACCACCACAGATACTTTCTCAGTGTGTGTTTGATTGATTGCAGACAGGGTTGGGGTGGGACCATCCCTTCACTCATTTGCAAGTGTTATGGATATGGCCATGCAATTTCAGGTATTTACTGAAATACTCAAGCTCAACGTGAATTCAGTCATCCCTCTAACCCTGTATTCCATGTTCAAAAATGCCCCTGGGGAACATAAACATGGTTAGCTTCACAATTGCTGCTGTCAATCATTTGACCTTAGTAAAGTACTCCAACAGGCTTCATCATGTCAAGGTTTTCCAGCAAAGCCCCTGTGAAAATACTGTTTCTGTGTGTTTGGCTTGGGTCCAGGTAGAACGTCCCAATGTTTAACTATTCCAGAGTTCTGAGGATTTCAGGAAGGAAGTTCATGCAGTTGGTAAAGTTTGTCTTTTAGGCCATAATTTAAATGTTAAAACAGAATGGGACGATCTTTTTTGTTTTTCTACTTCATTTAAAAAAAAAATGGCATGGTAGGTTGGAAGGACAGGGGTACAGACCTTTTGTAAATGTTTTGTGCCAAACTGGGAGAGGATCAAATAATTTTGTTGCATTTGATTTCTTTTTCCCACTTGTAAGAAACAAACAAACAAACAAAAAATCATAGCAGACTTTGTGCTGTATCTTTTCTAATTCAAAAATAATGTGTTTATTTTCTTGTTTTGTGGAAGCTATCCATGGTTCCACATGTTTGGGGGCTGTGTCACTTGTAATTTCCCAGGCCACATTAAAGAAAGAAACACATGATTAAGTTAAAGCATGATGGAAAATCATGGGCCATTATGGGGTACTATTTGATGAACTCAAACAGGTTAATTTCTTATAATCAGAGCCAACCACGGATGGGTCAGTTTTGACTCCTGCAATTAGCCAGGTGGATTATTCTGGACAAAGTTACTGTCCTAGAATGCAATCATGCCCACCTGTCTCAGGTTGGCATAGCACTATTTCTACCCTGAAGAGAGTGCCTTCAGGAACCAGCAGTGTTTTGTTAGCACATATCCATATGTGCCTTAAGGAAAGGTCCCACCTCCTGGTCCAGTCATGACATGTAGTTTCCTGATGGCCTGACAATCTACATCTCATTCAGATTTATAAAAATCCATTTTCTGTTGATGTTTTTGTCCATCCACCATTGTACTCCAACTTTTGTGCTTTTGTGTGTGTGTGCCAAGTCGCTCAGTTGTGTCCAACTCTGTGACCCATGAACTGGAGACTGCCAGGTTTCTCTGTCCATGGAATTTTCCAAGCAAGAATACTGCAGTGGGTTGTCATTTCCTACTCCAGAGGATTTTCCCAGCTCAGGGATCGAACCCACATCTTCTGTGTCTCCCACATTGGCAGACAGATTCATTATCCCTAGCACCACCTGGGAAGCCCCTTTAAACTATATATTTTAGGTAGTGTTTCAAAGTTTACCTGCACTGTTCAATCCTGTAACTGGAATACCCAGCACAGGACCTTGCATATAGCATGGTGGTGGTGCTTTAGTTGCTAAGTCGTGTCTGACTCATGTGATCCCATGGACTGTAGCTCACCAGGTTCCTCTGTCTGTGGGGTTCTCCAGGCAAGGATACTGGAGTGGATTGCCATTCCTTCTCCAGGGGATCTTCCCAACCCAGGAATCAAACCCAGGTCTCCTGCATTACAGGTAGATTTTTACCAACTGAGCTATGAAGGAAGCACATATATAGCATAGTTATTAACAATTTGCAAAATAAATGAATAGTATTAACCATTCCTATATTATTTTAAGATTTAGAATGCCATTTAATGTATCCATATATACAATTTAAACTTCTCACAGACACTTTTAAAGTTTAAGCGAATATCTTTGGAAATCATATCATCAAATATTGTGCTATATTTAAAAAATAAATGTATGCTATTATGTTATGGAGAACATAAACATGATTAGCTTCACAACTGTTGCTGTCAATCATTTGACCTTAGTAAAGTATTCCAACAGGCTTCATCATATCAAGGTTTTCCAGCAAAGTCCCTGTGAAAATAGTATTTCTGTGTGTTTGGCTTGGGTCTGGCTTGACCAAAAAGTTCATTCAGGTTATCCTGTCACATCGTATGGAAAAACCCAAACAAACATTTTGGCCAACCTGATATTTTAAAATAATCATTTATACTAAGAAAAAGAATTACTCTTTAAGAGGGTAACATCTTGTTTGTTTCTAACAACTAAAGGAAAGCAAGGCAGATACAATTACTCCCATGAGAGGACATTTTGATTTCAAGAAACAAAAACTTGTCTCTACATCAAAAAACTGGAAAACCATTAGGTAAGAGAACAAAACTGTCTAGGTGGCTTCACCTGAGTTGTGACCCAGAACTCAAAGAAAGTTAGTAGGACCCGAGTTCTCTTCTTCCTCATTGTCTCTGCTCCCTTTCCTCAGGGTTGGCTGCAACTTTAGACAGGCCCTGCTCTCATGATTATAAAGTGACTGCCAATAGCTGCTGGGACTACAGCCTGCCAACTTCATATGGGAAGTAGGTGAGGAACCTCTTCCCTTCCAGAAATGCAGTATACCTCTGTTCACACCTCATTGGTGCTAACTGGGTACTGTGTCCATCCCAGAACCCTCCCCGTGGCCAATAGAGGGAATAAAGTGAACTTGGAGCTAGGAAAGAGGCAGTCTCAACTGAACTGTAAAATTTAGCACAAGGAATTAATTGATGGTTCCTCCAAAGTAAAATCTTGCTAGTGTTACCAACAGGATGCAGAATAGCTATTGTTCATAACGAAATAACAAACAATGACCACAAGTTCTGGCCTAGTGTATACACTATAAGACTGGTATTTAAAGCCATTAAGAAAGTTGCCTAAAGCCATAGATCTCCTGGGTGTATGAGTTTGTATTTGTAATAAATTAATTATAGCTGTTTCTTCACCTGGTGGTTATTTAATAACTAATCTATGGGCAAGGCAACCCAGGTTGTAAGTAATTGCTAAGGATTAGGAGGAGGAGGCAATGGCACCCCACTCCAGTACTCTTGCCTGGAAAATCCATGGACAGAGGAGCCTGGTAGGCTGCAGTCCATGGGGTCGCTAAGAGTCAGACACGACTGAGCGACTTCACTTTCACTTTTCACTTTCATGCATTGGAGAAGGAAATGGCAACCCACTCCAGTGTTCTTGCCTGGAGAATCCCAGGGACAGGGGAACCTGGTGGGCTGCCATCTCTGGGGTCGCACAGAGTCAGACACGACTGAAGCGACGCAGCAGCAGCAGCAGCAGCAGGAGGAGGAAGGATGATGGGAGAAGACAGGTCCAAAGGTTGATTTCTCCTACAGTCTATTGCCCTGAACTTAGGTTCTAACCAGCTCGCTTCCCATGGCAGCCTATGTGGGACACAGTCTAAGTCTGTTCCCATGTGAGGACACAGCAAGAAGATGTCATCTATGAATATGGAAAAGTGCTCTCATGAGACAGGAAATATGCTGGCACCTTGAGCTGGACTTCTAGCCTCCGTGACTGTGGGAAATAAATGTTGCTTATAAACCACTCAGTCTAAAGCACTTTGTTAGCAATCTACCAACCAATAAGACAATCAGCAAATCCATCTTTTTTTTTTTTCTTGACTTGAGGTCAATGGAGAAGTAATTTATAAGCCAAAAACAACTGTCAACATGATCTATAACTACAGCAAACAACTGAAGAATCTGTTCTTCAATATCCATGGTATTGGGGAATCCAGGTCACATAAAGATCCTAATTATGTTGTGTTGTCAGAGTGCCCAGTTATATTCAAACCTGTGATTAAAAAAACAAAGAATTTCTAGTGTAACTGTGTCATCAATGTTGAATGGGATATACTTTTAAAAAATTATTTTTTAACTGAAATTCAAATTTAACTGGGCATATTGTATTCTAATTTTGCTAATTCTGGTAACTAACACTTCCTACAGGAACTACTGCAAAGTCTTCAAAATGCATTTCTGATCACGCATTCCTAAGGAAAGACCTCAAATGCCTGTCCCAGCATTTGAGATACTTTATAATTTTGTGCAAGCTCAACTCTGCACCTCTTTTCTCCAGATGCCCTTTAGTCACTTAAAACCCCTTGCTCTTTTGGAGAGGCTGTGAATTTCACACTGAGTCTCCATTATCCATTTCTCTTCTCTTTCTAGACAGTCTTCAAAGTCTAGATCAAATGTCACATCTGTGATTCCTTCTCTGGATTGCCCAAACACAATTAGCCATTTTATTAAATTAGCAATTTCTTTAAAAAAGGGGTTTACTTATTTATTCTTCTCAACTTAATATATATATATATATATTCAATGCAGTTCAAATTAAAATCCTAAAGTCTTTTTTAATAACAAGTGAATTCTAAAGTTCATATGAAGAGTTAAAATACCCAAAATAGCCAACACAATGCTGGAGAAGTATTAAGTTGGAAGCAATGACACTCTTTACTATAAAACTTACTACAAAAATATGCTAATCATAGCAATGTGGTACTGGTGAAAGAACAGAAAAATAGATCAATGGAACAGAATACAGAGCTCCAATATAGGCCTACATGAGAATACTCAGCTGATCTTTGACAAAGAAGAAAAGGCAATTTAATGAAGAGAGAATTGTCTTTTCAACAAATGGTGCTGGAAAAAGTAGACATTCACATGCCAAAAATGAATTAAATGTAGACATTATACTTTTTTCCTCTCTGGCAGCTCAGAGGATAAAGTGTCTGCCTACAATACGGGAGACCCAAGTTTGATCCCTGGGTTGGGAAGATCCCCTGGAGAAGGAAATGGCAACCAATTCCAGTATTCTTGCCTGGGAAATCCCATGGACAGAGGAGCCTGGTGGGCCCCAGTTCATGGGACAGCAAAAGAGTCAAACACAACTGTCACAACTTATACTTTTTACAAAATTAACTCAAAATGTGTCCTTATCATAGACCTATAATGTAAATGAAAAATTATACAATTTCTGGAAGTTAACAGAGGTAAATTCTAAGTGACCTTGGTTTTGATGATGACTTTTTAGATGCAACACCAAAATTATGATCTATGAAAAAATACATTAAGTTAAACTTCCATAAAAGTAAAAATCTCTACTCTATGAAAGATGCTATTAAGAAACTGACAATATAAACTACAAATAGAGCTAAAATATTTGCAAAACATATATGTGATGATGAACTATATCCAAAATATACCCTTCTTAATATTCAACAGCAAGGAAACCAACAACCTAGTAATTTATAGGATAATATAGTAACAGATACCTCACCAAAGAGGATATGATAATGTCAATTAAGCATATGCAAAAATGCTTCATGTTATATTTCAATATGCATGAGTGCATGTTGTCGTGTCTGACTCTGTGTGACTCCATGGACTATAGCCCTCCAGGCTTCTCTGTACATGAAATTCTCCAGGCATGAATACTAGAGTGGGTAGCCATTCCCTTCTACAGGGGATCCTTCTGAGCCAAAGATCAAACTCAGGTCTCCCGAATTGCAGGCAGATTCTTTATGGTCTGAACTACAAGGGAAGCCCCTATATGTCATAGGGAAATTGCAATTTAAAAGCTATAGTAAGAAACCAAAAAAAAAGCTATAGTAAGAAACCACTACACATCCATTAGAATGGCACAAACCTCAAATACTGAAAATACCAAATCTTGGTAAGGATGTGGAACAACAAGAATGCTTATCTATTGCTATGGGAATGAAAAATGGAACAGCCACTCTGGAAGACAATTTGGTAGTTTCTAAGGCAATGGCACCCCACTCCAGTACTCTTGCCTAGAAAATCCCATTGACGGAGGAGCCTGGTAGGCGACTGAGCGACTTCACTTTCACTTTTCACTTTCATGCATTGGAGAAGGAAATGGCAACCCACTCCAGTGTTCTTGCCTGGAGAATCCCAGGGACGGAGGAGCCTGGTGGGCTGCTGTCTATGGGATCGCACAGAGTCGGACACGACTGAAGCAACTTAGCAGCAACAACAAAACTAAACATAGTGTTACTTTGTAACTCATCCGCTGAGCTATTAGGTATTTACCCAAATAAGTTGAAGACCTGAATCTATACAAAAATCTATACAGATGTTTATAGCAACTGGATTTACAATTGCCAATACTTGGAAGCAACTAAGATGTCCTTCAATAGGTGAATGGATAATCAAACTGTGTTTTATCCACAAAATATACTATTATTTGATGATAAAAAAATAAATGGACTACCAAGTCATAAAAAGACATAGAAGAATCTTAAATACATATTTCTAAGAAAAAAAGTAAATCTGAAAAGGACACATACTGATTGATTCCAGCTATATGGCATTCTGAAAAAAGCAAAACTATAAAGAGAGTAAAATGATGGGAAGTTTCCATAGATTGAAAGGGAGAGAAAGATGAATAGGTGGAGCACAGGGAATTTTAGAAAAGTTTAGTTATTCTGTATGATATTGTAATCAGTAATACCTATTATCACAACCTACAGTACTATACAACAGAAAGAATGAAAGGTGATGTAAATTGTGGACTTTGGTAACAATGTATCAATGTATCAAAAGTTTGTGTTTACATATGAGATTGAAATACTCTATAATTGAAAGAGTAAGCAGATTTTTTTCAGAAAATTAAACTTCTAGAACTAAAATATATGAACATGGACCTCAGTGGATGAATTAATGAACAAATAAGACATGACTGAAAAGTGATTTAAGTAACTAAAAGTGAAAACTGAGGAAATCATTTGAAATACAGTCAAATAAAATAATAAGCAGAAAACTCTGAAGGATAAGTTGAGATATCATGGAAAAGACCACTGTTAGATATGAAAGGCCATACAGCCTAGTGCTGAGAATATGAACTCTCGAATGAGTCCCTGGATCAAATCTTACAGCTACTCCTCAATGGCTGTGTGAACTTGGGTGAGTCACTAAGACTTTACATTCAAGTTTTTTTCAGCTCTAAATATAGATGTTACTAGAACCTACATCATAAGGTTATTATAATTGCTAAAGCTGTTAAAACTAATATAATATTTAACATAAAATATATAAATTGCAAAGGCGTATAACTGGTGTTATACAATCAATGAGTGACCATTATTAAGGAAGAGTTTAACATACAATGAGAAAGAAAAGACACTCAACTGAATGGAATTCCAGAGAGTAGCAAGGAGAGAAAAGGCCTTCTAAATGAGCAATACAAAGAAATAGAGGAAAACAATAGAATGGGAAGGATTAGAGATCTCTTCAAGAAAGCTGGAGGTATCTAGGGAATATTTCATGAAAGGGGCCCCAGAAAGGACAGAAATGATAAGGACACAACAGAAGAAAAAGAGATTAAGAAGAGGTGGCAAGAAAACACAGAACTACACAAGAAAAGTCTTAATGACCCAGATGACCACAATGATGTGGTCACTCACCTACAGCCAGACATTCTGGAGTATGAAGTCAAGTGGGCCTTAGGAAGCAATACTATGAACAAAGCTAGTGGAGGTGATGGAATTCCAGCTGAGCTATTTAAAATCCTGAAAGATGATTCTGTTAAAGTGCTTCAATCAATATGGCGCAAATATGGAAAACTCAGCAGTGACCATAGGACTGGAAAAGGTCAGTTTTTGTTTCAATCCCAAAGAAAGGCAATGCCAAAGAATGTTCAAACCTCTGTACATCTGCACTCATTTCACATGCTAGCAAGGTAATGCTCAAAATCCTCCAAGATAGGCTCCAGGCTCCAACAGTACATGCACTGAGAACTTTCAGATGTAAAAGCTGGGTTTGAAGCTGGGTTTTCTGAAGAGGCAGTGGAGCCAGAGATCAAATTTCCAACATTCATTGGAACATAGAGAAAGCAAGAGAGTTTCAGAAAAAACATCTACTTCTGCATCAATGACTCTCTTTTCTTCTCAGTGAGTCGAGCCAGAGTCAATTTTGTTTATCCTTTCAAAGAACTAGCTCTTGGTTTTATTGATTTTTTCTATTTTTAATCTCTATTTTATTTATTTTTCTCTCTGATCTTTATTATTTGCTTCCTTCTGCTGACTTTAGGTTTTGTTTGTTCTTCTTTTTCTAATTCTTTTAAGTGGAAGGTTAGGTTGTTTATTTGACATTTTTCTTATTTTTTGAGGAAGGTCTGTATCGCTACAAACTTTGCTCTAACTGCTTTTGCTATGTCCCGTGGATTTTGTATGATTGTGTTTCATTTTTGTTTGTCTCAAGGCACTTTTTAATTTCCTTTTTGATTTATCATCAACCTTGGTTTTTAGTAGTATGTTGTTTAATCTACATGTAATCGTTTATTTCTTATTTCTTTTCTATGGTTGAGTTTTGGTTTCATGCCATTGTGATCAAAGAAGATACTTGGAATAGTTTCTATACTCTTAAATTTGTTAAGGTTAGTATTGTGCCCTAGTATGTGGTCAGTCCTACAGAACATTCCATGTGTACTTGAAAAGAATGTGTATTCTGATTTTGGGGGTATGAAGTCCTAAAAATATCAATTAGGTCTAACTGTTCTATCGTATCACTTAGGATCTCTATTGCCTACTTGATTTTCTGTTTAAAAGATCTATCCACTGGTGTGAGTGGGGTATTAGAGTCTCCTACAATTATTGTGTTCCCATTGATTTCTCCCTTTATGTCTGTTAATGTTTATTTTATGTATTTCAGTTCTCCTATAGGTGCTAGATGTTGACTAATGTAAATCTTCTTATACTGATCTTTTTATCATTATATAGTGTCCTTCTTTATCTTTCCTTATGGCTTTTTATAAAGTCTATTTTGTCTGATACGAGTACTGAAACTCTCACTTTCTTGTCACTTTTGCTTGCGTGAAATGTTTCCATCCCCTCATTTCAACCTACGTGTATCCTTGTCCTAAGGTTTGTCTCTTGTAGGCAGCATAGTGTAGGCTCTTTTTAAGTTTTTCTTTCTCATATGCCACTATATGTCTTTTGACTGGAGCCTTAAGTTCATTGACTCTTAAGATAATTATTGATACATAATGTACTTATTGCCATGTTGAACTTTGTTTTCCAGTCAATTCTATGTTTCTTCATTTTTCCTTTTTGTTTTCCTTTTTGTGGTTGATGATTTCTTTTTATTTGATGCTTATGTTCTCTTCTGTTTGTTTGTTTTTTTGTGTGTGTGTGAATCTATTGCATGTTTTTGATTTGTGGTTGCCTTGTTTTGCAAGTATGTTAACTCTTCCTATCACTGCTTGCATTAGACTGATAGTCATGTAGGCTTTAACGCATCCTAAAAAGAAAAGAAAAAAATATTTGCATTTTCCTTCTCCCCTTCCCTGCATTTTATTATTTTTATGTCTTTTTTTACCTCTTTATACTTTTACGTTTATCATTGCTTTCACAGCTAGTCTTTTTTTTAATCTATACACTAAATAATTTGTGATTTAGTTACCAATTGTGATTTTTCTCTTTACCTTCTTGTTTCTTCTCTATTTAGAAATGACTCTTCAATGTTTCTTTTAGGGTAGCTTTACTGCCAAGTCGCTTCAGTCGTGTCCGACTTCGTGCAACCCCAAGGATTGCAGCCTACCAGGCTTCTCCGTCCATGGGATTCTCTAGGCAAGAACACTGGAGTGGGTTGCCATTTCCCTCTCCAATGCATGAAAGTGAAGAGTGAAGTGAAGTCGCTCAGTCGTGTCCAACTCTTAGCGACCCCATGGACTGCAGCCTACCAGGCTCCTCTATCCATGGGATTTTCCGGGCAATAGTACTGGAGTGGGGTGACATTGCCTTCTCCCCAAGGGTAGCTTTAGTATGGCTGTATTTTAGTTTTTGCTAGCCTGAGAAATTATTTATTTCTCTGCCTGTCTTGGAGGGTTACTTATATGCAGGAGCGGCCCTGCGTACCTAGTGTAGGTTTAATTTTTTTTTTTTTTTTTTACATAAGGGCTATTTTTTGGTGTCTCTTTCCTCACCTCAGCATATGCTGGCCATTATACCCTTAATAGAGGGTGTGCATGTGTGTGGCCTGTGTACTTCCCCAGAAGGCAGAGGCAGCTATTGACTCTTGGTCATGGGACCCTCAGCAGCAGCAGCAGCAGGCTGAATGTGCTCCCAGGAAGGTTGGGGTAGCAATTGCACCAGCTTACAGGGCCATGCCCACCTCTGGAGTCCAAGATGCAATGGCAGCTCACACCTGCCCTTGGAGCTCATGTTGCTCACTCTGTGCCACCTGAGATCATGTGGATAAATAAGCTCCTACGGTGGCCACCCCTTGCTCCACATGTCCAAGCCTCCCAACAATGGTCTCTTGCCTCTCTGGCGGGTCCAGACTTCTTTCCAGACTCCCTGGGTTGTGGTGCATCACACCCAAGCCCCTTCAGGCTGTCTCCGTGCAGCCAAATTCAGTCCTCTCCTCAGGATCTGACCTTCAAAGTCGAAGCCTTAATACTCAGCCCTAACTCACCCTAGCAGGCAAGCATCTCAGGCTGGGGAGTGCCTGGTGGCACTGACCACCTATGCAGTCTGTCCTCACTTTGTCCTCCATGAGTCAATTGCTGTATTCTCCTCCCAGGCCCCAAAGGTCTCCCTCTGTCCCTGCCAGTGAGAGGACTTCCCAATATGCAGAAGCATTCCCTTTTTCCTAGCTGCCTCCCAGGGGTGCACTTCCTATTCTAATTCCTTTCCCTCTCCCTCTTTTTTTTTTTTCCTCTCTCTCTTTTTTGCCCTACCCACTTAGGTGGAGATTTTCTTTTGAAAAAAAATTTGGAAGTCTTCTGCCAGTGTTCAGTAGATGCTCTGTGAAAGTCATTTCACATATAAATGTATTTTTGATTTATTTATGAAGGAAAGTGAGCTCCACATCCTACTTGTCTGCCATCTTAATCCAATCTCATCTATGTTTATTCTTTTCTTAATCTCTAGGTAATATTTTTAAAATTTTTATATTGGAGTGTAGTTGATTTACAATGCTGTGTTTTTTTTAGATATAGGAAAATGATTCAGTTATAAATATATACATATATTCTTTTCCAGACTTTTCCCATATAGGTTATTATAAAACACTGAATATAGTTCTCTGTGCTATAAGTAAGTCATTTGTATAATTTTTTTTAATATTTCACATATAAGTGATATCATATGATATTTGTCTTTCTCTGACACACATTCTTATTTACATATAGGTGTATTATTTTTGTCTCAATTATCTGATAGCAGTCTGGAGTCATCATGCCCCTGGCTCCTTAATACCTTAGTGAGAACTTGTTACAAAAAGAGATTTGTGTTAAACAGCCATAGTATCAGGATCAAATTCAGGAAATTTAATGTTGATGAACACTTGTTTAATTGATAGATCTTGTTCAAACGTTGACAAAAATCACAATAATTTTCTTTAGAGCTATTTTCCTGGACTAGGATTTAATCAAGAATCTCTTTTATCCTGGAATGCACTGCAGCATTTCTTTATCTCTAACGACATTACACTTCCAGAAGAGGAGAGTACAGTTGTTCCATAGAATGGATCTGTCAGTTGTTTCCTCCGGATAGACTCCTGTGCACTTTGTCGAAGATGTCATAAGAATGGTGCTGTGTCCTTCTCAGAGAGAGCATCATGCCAGATGCCCCTGACATCAAGTTGCCCTGTAATATGGGATGTTCACTCTGATCCCTCAGTTATAAACTATGCTCTATCAAGTGTCCAGAGAAGGCAATGGTACCCCACTCCAGTACTTTTGCCTGGAAAATCCCATGGATGGAGAAGCCTAGTAGGCTGCAGTCCATGGGGTCGCTAGGAGTTGGACACAACTGAGCGACTTCACTTTCACTTTTCACTTTCATGCATTGGAGAAGGAAATGGCAACCCACTCCAGTGTTCTTGCCTGGAGAATCCCAGGGACCGCAGAGCCTGGTGGGCTGCTGTCTATGGGGTCGCACAGAGTCAGATATGACTGAAGTGACTTAACAGTAGCAGTATCAAGTGTTTGCACTGTGAATGTCTACCGTTGTGGTTAGTGAGTCCTTTGGAAGGAGATGCTTGGAACCTACCTAGCGATCTTTTTCATCATGCAACTTCCTCCCATTAGTTTTGTATCCATGATGCTTCCCATCTGACTCTGCTATTACCGTGATGGGAGCAAAGTGGCTTTTACCACTATCAGTCTTCTGAAATTCAGGAGTTGGCTTCTACTGTAAGGAGAATCATTCTTTTCTTCCTTCCTGTTTTATGTGTACATGAATATGTTTAAATGTATGGAATATATGCAGCCCCTCTTCCCAGGGTTTGGTTAACACTCTCAAGAAGTGATATAGTATTATTTTTCTCCTTTTTAACATTGAGGGGGCTGAGATAACTGCTTCTAGTGGCACATTTTTATAACTATTACAGTAAAGCAAACCCAGAAAGTCTAGTCCCAAAATCTAAGCCATTCAATATTCTATCAGTTGGGATTCTGAGGATTGTAAGTGACAGAAATTCATTTCAAGCCAGCTTAGGTGAAAAAGAGAATTCATTAGAGAAACACCAAGGATCTCATCAGGGAAATATTGAGGCACTCAAATGTGTAAAGGCAATGATGCCATCAAATTCAGGAACAGTGACCCAGGAATGCAAATAATACAGGGCCTCTCTCCTTTTCCCTTCTCTTGTATGTGGCATCTTTCCTTCCCTGTATTCCAGATTAGGGCAAGTACTGGGTGACATGGTCACCAACATCTCAATTCATCATTCCTACAGCATGGACATCTGCATAGATCCTACTACTTACCCCAGCCTTCCAGATTTTATAATTTTGTAGAAAACTTTAAAGGAATCATTTAGTAAATGGTCGAGCTTGGAATAAGCTTTTACTTCTTGTGCATTCAACTGTGGTTAAGATACCAGTTCAGGTAAAAAATAAGAAAGATACTTGGTCCCACAAGAAATGCAATTTTATGCCAATGAAGGAAATTGGCTGAAGGACAAGACAAAACTTTGATTTCTGTCCAGACTTGGATGGGAGGTCTGCAGAGAAAACAAGACAATCTCCCTTGTGCATAGAAAAGGCAAAGGAAACGCTGACTGTTCTTATGTGTGGGGTGCCTGTAAATTAGTTGATCATAAGTTGGATAATTTGTTCTTGTATATATTTTTATGGTTTTACAGGGCACAAGTGAATACTGAAGTGACAACTCAACTATAAAAAGAAGTGTAACACATTTTAATTATATTAAATGCTGTCATTATAGGGTGCTATTTTAATTCTTTCAGCTATTCCATAGTCTGAAAAGTTATTGTGTTAAATAAATATGAACTGAATCAATCCCAAAAAGGCACCATCGTTTTCAATTGAATTTTATGATATTATTTTCACTTAACAATTTTGACCACTAAATTATTTAAACAGTTTCCATATGAGGAAATATGTTTCAATTGCTTGTTAAATAAAATTCAGTATATTTATAAGTAGCATATTGAAAACCACACTGCAATTTGGTATATTTAAATGTATCTTAAAAGTGCTCGGATACCTGTCAGACGGTTTTCCTCATTTTCAAATTAGGAAAACTAATTCATTCTGTAGAATTATCATGCTTTTTGAATCAGCACAAGAGAAAATATTGTCTAATGAAATGTTTTCCTCTATTTTTAGAGTCAAAGGCATAAATTAAAAATTTTCATATATATCATAAATGTAGTCAATCTCCCCAAACTAAAGCATAACCTTAAATAGAAATTATGACACCTAAATTTAGAAATACTGGGACTGTGTTACTATTAATGAACATATAGGCAGATAGATAATGGTATGAAGAAACAGGAAAAATAATTGTAGGACAATGTTTTGAACTATTTTATCTCATCCATCATGCATTGTCTTGGGCTGAGAGTCTGGGACACTCAGCTTTGGTGCCTGAGGGAGAGGATGTCACAGTGAACTAGAGACACAGAAGCTTTCGAGATCTGAGAGCAAGACCCCAGGGCCCTCCCTCTGTTTGGGCTCTGGGTGTGTGCAGCAACCTTATATGGCTTGCTGCCACGCGAGACATGGATACAGTCACGTCACAGGCCCAGGGGAAGGGGAACAATTGGAGCTGAAGAAATTTGCTTCAGGTTTGCATTCTTGAAGATTTACTCTGCACAATAAGAGGTTGTTTAAGTATGTAGTTACAATACTGAGGAATTGGAAAAACCAAATAAACAATCTGTGAAACAGGAGAACTTGAGTGAATGAGCCCCATTACTTGAATAACAGAAGCATCTTGTGGTTATCAAAACTACCCATGATGCTAAAGATGCCATCATCATCTTCATAAATAGTTTTCTAATCATTTCTCCACAGATAATTTTAATTGGGATTTTCCTCTCACCCTGGGCCTAACATAAAGCTGGGCATATGGGGAGGGGAATGGTGCTCACTGGCCCACACGTTACAAAGCTACAGATCATTGCAATATGTCTTTTGACAATATTGACAAAATGACCCTGACCCAGTCAACCCCAACCCCAGCTCCCAGGGATTCACACCCGCATGCCCATTCTAGTCAGGCTGGAGGGACATTTAAGAACTGCTTTCGTGGCTGTCAGAACTGACCCACACGGAGTGGATCCTGGAGACTTCACTGGTGGTCCATTGGTTAAGAATCTGCCTTCCAGTGCAGGGGACATGAGTTCAATCCCTCACTGGAGAAATAAGATCCCACATGCTGCAGGGCAACTAAGCCCACGTACCACAACTAGAGAAGCCTGCAAGCCAAACAAAAAGTCTGCAGCTGCAACGAAGACCAAGTGCAGCCAAAAAAGAGGAGGGGATCCCAAATGCTGGAGGTGACAGGGCATGGGGTCCTATTCTCATACTCTCCCTCTGCTGAAAAACAGGTCAGTCAAGCTCCTGAAATGCCTGAAGAAGTGTATGTCCTCTGCCTCCCACTCCTGCGGGGTTAGAAGAGTGGAACAGAAAAGCAGCCAAGACCGCACTGGCATCCCTCAGGCCTCAGGGTGATGGTGCGGCAGGGCTGAGATTTATTACGAAATCAGGTGAGCTGAGTATTAGGGAAAGTGAAAGGGAAGTCGCTCAGTCATGTCCGACTCTTCGCAACCCCATGGACTACAGCCTACCAGGCTCCTCCGCCCATGGGATTTTCCAGGCAAGAGTACTGGAGTGGGGTGCCATTGCCTAAGGGTGCCACTAACATCTGTTTCTTTGAATGCAGCTTGATTTTCAGTTCTAGATTTGCAGATTTTTTTACCGTCTTTACATTCATTGAATTGCTCCAGACATGCACATGGATGAGGTTCTTTTCTAGCTCATCCAAACATCCACAGAACATTAAGGACTCTTGTCTGAAGCATCCATGTTATTCTTTAGCTTCCATACACTTATTTCTATTATTTTTTCAATGTTTTGCCATTTTTGTCCTGGTCTTCTGGATGTATGTTACATTCATGATACACAGCCAAAGTTTCTATCTTTCATGTTCTCCAACTTTTTCTTTTTCATTTTAAGTTTTTAAAAATATTATTCTACTAATAAACAACCAGCTGAGTCTTCAAAGACAGCCATTGACTGTTCAGTGTATGCATTTGTTTTTACTCTACTTTTTATAATTTTTAAGACCTTTTTCTTATTTTCTTTTATCTCCATCAAAGCCACTGATTTGTTCAGGGCATATGCTTTCCTCAGCAGCCCCTACAGTATTCTCCTCTGCCTTCTCCCTAGATTAGGTTGACTGGAGGTATGTATGCACTTGTCAACTTCTGGTGTGAACACCAAGGTGAACAGTAGACACCCTATGAATTAATGAGAGGTCAGGTTCCGCTGAGGGTGTGTGGGGAAGCAGTGAAGTGCTTTGTTCTGTTTCCTCTGGGCAGCATATTTCTCCATTCTGAAAACTACTTTTCTCTTCCTTTGAGTCTGTGTGGAGGATCTTGTTCAGTCGCTCAGTCATGTCTGACTCTTTGCAACCCCATGGACTACAGCACGCCAGGCTTCCCTTCCTTCAATATCTCATGGAGTTTGCTCAAACTTATGTCCATTGATTCAAAGATGCCATCCAACCATCTCGTCCTCTGTCATCCCTTTCTTCTCCTGCCCTTGATCCTTCCTAGCATCAGGGTCTTTTCCAAAGAGTCAGCTCTTCTAGTTCCCCTCATTTTCTGCTTACTCTCTCTTTCAGCTGTCAGCTCCCATCTCTGAGGACAGCACTTCAATTTAGCCTGGGGTGGGCACCCCATTCTCAACTGCCCACAGCAGTCACCTCCAGAGTTTGTGCTCATTACCACTGTGGTATATTTTACTTCCTTTGAAAAATTGCCAAAAGCCTTAAGCAAAGTCACCTACGCAACACCAATACACATATGTGCCTTCACATGTCTGAACTTCTCTCTCACCCCTTCTCCACTGGCCAGTTCCTACTCAGCGTGCAACGTGCCAGGTCTGCATGAGTGTTAGCCTCTGTAATTTCCACATCTGAGAGGACAGGATGGAAAATACTGCTCCCATTTTGCAGATGTGTAAAATGAGATTTGGATAGACCAGGTGAAAGATGTGGTTTGACCCAGGCCATACCAGAATCAATCTTTAATCATGTGAGGTTCAGAGGGGTCCCCCACTTTTCTTTGTCTCTGGCACAGCTCACTTTCTTTCCTCATGAATCACTGGAGCCCTAGAGCGTTTAGTTACATTAAGAGACTTCCTCGAGGCAGTAAGGCCATGCCCACCTACCTCTGTTTACGACTCTCAGGGCGAAATGAGACCTGGCATTACTCTAACTGGTTGGGAAACCAGAGCTTTTATCTCTTGAATTTGAGTGATAATACATTATTAAAGAGTTTACTCAGAGCCTCTGTTGTCTAGAAAAATATTAAAGTATTGCAGAAATCCAAAGTTAGTACTATTTGATATAAAATAAACAAATAGGTGGGCTTCCCTGGTGGTTCAGTGGTAAAGGATCCACTTGCAATGCAAGAGTAGCAGGAGATGCAAGTTAGATCAATGGGTCTGAAAGATCCCTTGGAGAAGGGAATGGCCACCCATTCCAGTATTCTTGCCTGGAGAATCCTTAGACAGAGGAGCTTGGTGGGCTATAGTCCAAAGGGTCACAAAGAGACAGACACTACTGAAATGACTTAGCATGCACGCAAGCAAATCGATAAATAAAGATAAATATTTTCATCCTCACTCGTCCTCTAAAAAATTTCACCTGTTATTTTCTCTGTAAATTTAGGTGATTGCATGTTGCTAAATTCCAGATAATCTGCTAATTTTCTTGTCATTTTCCCCCTTCTAATTTCCTTTTTCTTTTCTGCCTTCTGTTATTTTCTATCATGTTACTCAGCTTTTCACTTCACTCGCATATTTTCAGTTTCAGAGAGTTCTTTCTTTGTTCTCTGAGACTGTTGAAAAGCACACACCAGAGGCTTTTACTGAGCTCAGAAAAAAACAGTTGATAAACCAAGGAAGGGAGCACACATGCCATGCCTTCTAAGTGAGAGAAATCTTGCTTTCAGAGACCACTGAATCAGGACAGTATTCTTTCTGCCCAAACCAGGGTTCTCCACGCACTCTTCTGCCACTGCAGGGGTCCTGACACCAGAGCAAAGCTGGCAGGAATCTGTAGGGTGTGCTTGGGGAAGGGGATCCCCTCAGTTGTAGTGTTGCTTAGCTCTGTATGATGACAACCTGAGAACAGTGACAACTAGGGCTAGAGAAGTGTGTTCAGTGAAAACATAGTCATGTGGGAACTTCGAGTAAATGCAGATTAAAACCAAGAATTCACAATAATTAACCTAGATATATCATTGTAAAGAAAAGAGCTAATATTTTGCTGAAACAGAGGCAGTGCATAAAAGAAAATATAGTCAGAAGCATAACCAAATGTCAAGAGAATGGCATCTCTACTGCTGAAGCCAGCTAAGGAGGGTTTGGGGTTAACCTCAAAATTGCATCATGTCTTAATCACAGCTTTTAAAAGATACAGCTACAGGGAATTAACTGCACAAATCATTCTACAATATGGGATTATTGTTTTCAAAGAATTTTTATTGTCTTTATAAAGTCCTAACTATATGAATACACCAGAAGCTTAGCAGTTCAGGCACCAAGAGTTGACATCTAGGAAACTCTATGTGGAAACTCAGGATGAAAAGTGGTAACATTTGTATTACATTTTAGAATTTTAATAGCATTTTTATATCTGTCATTTCATGTGAGATCCAAGCTACTTAAGAATTATGTAGGAATTTTCTCTGCTTATTTTTCAGGGTCCTTATCTTACAGATAAGAAGTCCAGGGCTGCTGGGAGCTGCCAATTTGCCTCCAACATTATTGCCAGAACAAGCAGGAAGCCAGCTCTTAAATTCCAGAGTCATCTCTTGTTTGTTTTTTCCCTAGTTTCCTGAGGGCAGGGAGATATGGAGGGGTGGCTAACACTCCAGACTAAGAAAACTCAAGACATGACCGAAGCTGGTGCAAGGTGTCAAGAGGGTTGGATAAACTGCGGCTCTCATGAAATTGAAGAGTTGAAGAAGCAGATGAAGGAAACATTGTTGCCCACTGTCCTCTGACTCTGTAAAAAGACTCCATCCAGGCCATGTAATCCAGGCCAGCTGGACAAATTCAAACTTGCTCCCTCTGTCACCAGCCTCTGATATTGCTCATTGCCCATGGCATTCTTCCCTCTGCACATCTGGACGTGTGACTCAGCTGTCAGCACACACTGGTCATTCCTGGTCCAGACCTCTGAGGGGGCAGCACTAACTGACTCACCACAGCGCCGTGAGGGATTTGAAGGAAAGTTTCAATTCCCAATGGAAATCAGGATGCTGGGCAGAATCTAAAGCAAATCTTCAACCTTTCAACACGGTCTCAAGGTTAGGATGTGAACAAAGCCCAGTGAACTAATAGGTCACTGGCCAGAAATAATGGCTAAAAACTTATCAAATTTGGACTAAGTATAGAAAGTGCAAATTAATGAAGCTGGTTGAATTCTAAATAGGATAAACCCAAAGAAAACCACATCAAAACCCCCACAAACTTCTGATAACAAAGAAAATATCCTCAAAGCAGTGAGAGAAATAACATCTTACCTACAGTGGGAAAATAATTTGAATGATAGCAAATTTCTCATCAGAAGCTATGAATGCCAGAAGAAAGTGGTACACCATTTTTCAAATGATTCAGAAATCAACACATATCATGAGAAGAAAAGCTTTGGGCATTTGTGGGTAGCAGCAAAAATTATCCATATGCTTCCATTCATAAGAATGGTTATGACCAACAGTGAGCACTCAGGACATAATATAACCTTACTTGCATCAATTTTTCACTTAAAGATTATAACTGATCAACCAACGGGGCCCTGTCAGGTGGGGCAGGGAAGAGGTCAATGATGAGGCAGGAGGGTCATTTGGCTCAGGTCTCTCCTTCATGAAGGTCTTTCCATTTAAGCCTTTTGAGGTCATCTTCAAATCTGGTTACACACAATGTCACAGAGACTTGCCAATAAAATGAAAATAAAGAAGCTCATCATTAAGTTTTAATGGTTATTATAGCCACTATTGAGGCTTCCCAGGTGGTGCTAGTGGTAAAGCCCTGCCTGCCAATGCAGGAGGCAAAAGACACACAGGTTGGATCCTTGGGTCAGGAAGATCCCAGGGAGGAGGGCGTGGCAACCCATTCCAGTATTCTTGCCTGGAGAGTCCCTTGGACAGAGAAGCCTGGCGGGTTACAGTCAGAAGTGTTGCAAAATGTCAAACATGACTGAAGCGACTTAGCACAGCACAGCACAGCACGCATAGATATTACTAGATCACGAGGCCTGAGATAAATCCTATAAACAAATTGTCTTATGATTGGAAACAGACATTGTATTTTTGTGGGGAAAAAAAAAAAGAAATGTAGGCATTTAAAATATTACTTCTGAAGAGTCATTTCTGTTTCAGCTGTTTGTTTTTTCTCCTCCTCCTCCTCTCTCTCCACTCTATCTCTTTTTTCCTTTACAGAGGCATAGTCCTGGCTCTGGGTAGACTTCATCTTCTAGTTATAGATATGAAGCAGAGGGTGATGCAGATTGTGCAAAAGAAAATCACAAAGAAGTCAGAAGCCCAGGCAGGGCTCCAGGTCTCACTCACTGGAGAGAAGACAATGGGCCTCACAGTTCTGTGTCTCTTCTGTTCATGACCTTGAGCACATTATATAAAGTTTGTCACTAGTCTCGCAGTTTAAGGGAGCTTGCAATGAATGCAAACCCTTACAGAAAACCTGGAAGCAGATGAAGGAGAAGGAGGTGGTCCTAGGACACAGAGCCCCTGGTGGTAGCTGTCATTCCTGTTGTGATTATTCTGGAAGCGCTGGTCCCAAGCACAGTATGTTCTCACCCTGTTTTAACATTAACATCTAAACGATACTCTGTCCTTTCAGCACCAGAATCCCCAACGCCCTGCCTGGCCTCACCTACCATAACCATAACCTCTTACTGCTCTCCCATTTAATAAAAATTCGGTCAGTGTCTGATGCTTTCTGGACTTCACCCTCACCTCAGAGCTTTCCTTTAACCCTTTATCAAACCTGAAAGGTGGTTCTCCCTTGAGGTCACTATTGCTCCTGAAGTCCCTCAAAGGAAGCTTCCTTTACCTTTCACCCCCCATATCTTCTAGTCAGAAAGTGGGCTGGGGTTGAGACTTTATTTCCTCATGCTCTTAAAATAAAAGTCCT
This sequence comes from Bos grunniens, assembly GCF_055505025.1. Lineage (NCBI taxonomy): Eukaryota > Metazoa > Chordata > Mammalia > Artiodactyla > Bovidae > Bos > Bos grunniens. The sequence continues at coordinate 44,743,748 of NC_141168.1, read as the reverse complement.
TGAGATGAATGCCTCTCAACTACACTGCCCCACTCCCTGACGCAGCTCAGCCCTCAAATCCCTCTCAGTGTGTATCTCACAGAAAGTCTGCCCCTGCCCTCTTAATGACTTTGGACCCTGAACAAGTTCCGCCATCATCCTGGGACATGTATGGGTGACACATTCAAGACCTTGGCCTCCCTGAGATTTCCACCTTGAAGAACTCTGGCATTGGCAGGCAGATTCTTTACCTCTGTGCTACCTGGGAAGTTCCAAAATATGTAAACATCAATACAATCAAGATATAGAATAGGCTCCTCATCCCTAAAATTTCCCTGAAGCTGACCTTTGTATTAAATGTTTCCTCTAACCTCAACTACAGATCTAATCTGTTCTGTGTCCCTATGGGTTTGACTTCTCTAGAATGGAAATCTAATAAGGACATCATTGACCTTAATCCATGATAGAAATTATATCTACCCAATTATACAAGGACACATTTGAGAATCATCCTCAACAATGCCTTCTACAGCTAATGAATTATTGCATCTTAACATTTCTGGAATTACATCTTTCTTTCAGTGAGCTAGGAGAAGTAAGAAAAAAATAAGTTATAGGCATTTCGCACCTAGGCAGCATGGTTTTGATATTAATGGTCATTATTCTTCAATTTTATTTGAAACTGAACACAGATTTTATCAATGTTGGTATTGGGAGAAAGAGTTGAGAAAGTTTGGTACAGGAAAATCCTAAGATTTTTTGAGACCATGAAAAGAGAATACTAAAGAAATAATCTGATACAATTAAAAACATTTCCCTGGTATGTGTAAGGACCTTAAGAATAGGAAATTGGTAACATTGATTGAGAGAGAAACTGCTAATTCTTTAAATCCACTAGGATTTAAAATCAAAACATGTTTTTTCCTGTATCTTACCCCAATATTCAACATTCCTTTTAAAATATACTGTTCCATATCTTTCCTCTTGATTTCCTCCTGAGCAATTCAAAATTAGGTTTAGTACAGATGACTATCTTTAATAATATCTGAAGCATGCTTTCATTTTAAACTTGAAACTTTACAAATGTAACAAACTAGATATTGAGGATAATTGAACCTGCCTTCTGTAATGAGAATTGCTTAGTTTGCTACTATAAATCTATTTATATAATTAATCCAGTTTGCTACTATATATATATATCATTATATATATATCATTAATCCAGTATGTTATATATATACGTATATATATATATATATATATATAAATTCCTCATTAAGGGACTGTGATAACCTTTTATAATGTAAAATTATTGTACATAAATATTGGAACTATATGCTTTATTCTTCCACATATTTTGTGGAGTATTTTATAATATGAATCTTATTGTGTGTAAGAAATGCCTTCTGTCTTCTCAGGAACTTCAGACTACTCATGATCTTTTTCTTTTAAAAAAATATATATAATTTATTATAGTCTTTTTATCCCATGATTTCTTATTGCCTGTCCATCAACCTTTCACTCCCAACAGGGAGTTCTTACGGCTTATAAATGAGCTCAAATTTACCCCTAATTATAAAGCAAAACACTTAACCATCCCATCCACTGCCTCCCCATCTCTCTTTTCCCTCATATTTGCACCCTCACGAGGGCTATTTCTGTTCTGACTCCATTGCCTCGCTTTTCACACCCTTTCTCTTCTAATCCAGTTCTTCTCAGCTATCAACATTATACCACACTCCTGATGCTTCTCAGGACTTCCCAGCTGGTGCTAGTGATAAAGAACTTAGCTATCAATGAAGGAGTCATAAGAGACTCAGGTTCAATCCCTGGGCCAGGAAGATCCTCTGGAGGTTCCAAGGCAACCCACTCTAGTATTCTTGCCTAGAGATTCCCATGGACAGAGGAGCCTGATGGGTTACAGTCCGTAGGGTTGCAAAGAGTGAAACACGACAGAAGCAACTTTGCAGGCATGCACTGATGCTCTTAAAGGCAGGTGTTCTTAACCCCAGGTTCACAGACCTCAGGAATTCATGGAAATAATTTAAAGATCCATGATTCGGGAGAAAATTGTATCTTTATTTTCATTAACATCATATTGAAATATAGTCCATCTTTAAGCTGTGAATATAGGCAACAAAACACAAATGAATTAGCATCACTTGTACTTTTGTCATGAATCAGAGACATATTGCATTACACTTGTTGCGGATATCTCAAAATATCACTTCAGTTCAGTTCAGTTCAGTCGCTCAGTCATGTCTGACTCATTGTAACCCCATGGACTGCAGCACACCAGGCTTCCCTGTCATCACTAACTCCCAGAGCTTACTCAAACTCACGTCCATTGAGTCAATGATGCCATCCAGCCATCTCATCCTCTGTGGTCCCCTTTTCTTCCTGCCTTCAATCTTCCCCAGCAGCAGGGTCTTTCCCAATGAGTCAGCTCTTCACATCAGATGGCCAAAGTATTGGAGCTTCAGCTTCAGCATCAGTCTTTCCAATGAATATTCAGGACTGATTTCCTTTAGGGTGGACTGGTTGGATCTCCCTGCAGTCTCAGGGACTCTCAAGAGTCTTCTCCAACACCACAGTTCAAAAGCATCAATTCTTTGGTGCTCAGCTTTCTTTATAGTTCAACTCTCACACCCATACTTGACTACTGGAAAAACCATAGCTTTGACTAGACCCACCTTTTTTGGAAAAATAATATCTCTGCTTTTTAATATGCTATCCAGGTTGTCATAACTTTTCTTCCAAGGAGCATCTTTTAATTTCGTGGCTGCAGTAACCATCTGCAGTGATTTTGGAGCCCCCCAAAATAAAGTCTGTCACTGTTTCCATTGTATCCTCATCTATTTGCCATGAAGAGATGGGACTGAATGCCATGATCTTAGATTTCTGAATGTTGAGTTTTAAGCCAGCTTTTTCACTCTCCATTTTCACTTTCATCAAGAGGCTTTTTAGTTCTTCTTCACTTTCTGCCATAAGGGTGATGTCATCTGCATATCTGAGGTTATTGATATTTCTCCCGGCAAGCTTGATTTCAGCTTGCACATTATCCAGCCTGGCATTTCCCATGATGTACTCTGCATATAAGTTAAATAACCAGGGTGACAATATACAACCTTGACGTACTCCTTTCCCGATTTGGAACCAGTTGGTTTTTCCATGTCCAGTTCTAACTGTTAGTTCCTGACCTGCATACAGATTTCTCAGGAGGCAGGTCAGGTGGTCTGGTATTCCCATTTCTTTCAGAACTTTCTACAGTTTGTTGTGATCCACACAGTCAAAGGCTTTGGCATAGTCAATAAAGCAGAAGTAGATGTTTTTTAGGAACTCCCTTGCTTTTTTGACAAGCCAACAAATGTTGTCAATTTGATCTCTGATTCCTCTGCCTTTTCTAAAACCAGCTTGAACATCTGGAAGTTCATGGTTCACGTACTGTTGAGCCTGGCTTGGGGAATTTTGAGCATTACTTTGCTGGCATGTGAGATGAGTGCAATTGTGTGGTAGTTTGAGCATTCTTTGGCATTGCCTTTCTTTGGGATTGGAATGAAAACTGACCTTTTCCGGTCCTGTGGCCACTGCCAAGTTTTTCCAATTTGCTGGCATATTGAGTGCAAGACTTTCACAGCATCATTTTTTAGGATTTGAAATAGCTCAACTGGAATTCCATAGCCTCCACTAGTTTTTTTCATAGTGATGCTTCCTAAGGACCACTTGACTTTGCATTCCAGGATGTCTGGCTCTGAGTGATCACACTGTCATGGTTATCTGGGTCATGAAGATCTTTTACATTAGTAATATCCCTTACATTATTAAAATATCACTTATATTATCAATACTTTTACATAATAGTATTTAAAAATGTTGGTAACACAGGTATTGCCATTAAATATCACAGCAATTAAAATATCTTATAGCTGAATACCATTGTTTTCTGTAATATTCTGTACTTTATATTTTCATTTATAAGTATTATTCTGAGAAGAGGTCCAAAGTGTGTTAGCATGCTGTTGAAATTTGGTGACACAGACATGCACCAGTTTTAAGACTCCTGACTCCCATTCAACAATGAACTCTGTAATCGTAATTTTAAAAAACGTCAAATTGACTTTTGCCAGCCCTAATTATCCTTGACCCTAGGGCACACTGCTTTCTTCAAACACCAGCTTCCTTTTCCTTGACCTCTGCTTTCCTGTTTCCCTCTCCCATTCACTTTTCTGGCTGGCATTTTTCTTATCTTTTGAAAGCTCAAGTTATTTCATATGCCCACCAAATGTCAGCATCCTCCTGAGTCAGCCTCCTCTTCTGTCCTTCTATCCATCATGTCTTATCCCACAGTTTCAATTACTCCTGATGAAGAGACAGGTCACAAAGTTTTGTTTTAATTCAGAACACTGCCTTAGATGATCCAAAATCATCTCATTCAATATATCAAAAACTGTGTTCAAAATCTTGCTCTGACACTCTGCAATGCAACTAATAGTTATGTAGAAACCATCCTGTTCATGACCTGCTCTGTGAAGGGCAGGACCACTCATCCAACCAGGGAAACTTCACACCTTCTGCTCTCACCAGAACATCAAATCTGTTCTCAAATCCTAAAGATTCTACTCCTGGATCTCTCCCAACTCTGTGTACATCCTTCACTCTAAAGAACCACCCCTGGCCTTCCTACAAAGACTGCATTCCCTCTCTATTTTCTATGTGGCTGCAATTCACCTTTAATGCAAATCATCGTACAATTCTGTCCCTGGGAAAGCATATGGAGAGCTTTGCCCATCCCTCAGGGCAGATAAAACATATCTTTGAATGCCCTTCAAGACACCTCAACCTTGTGTCACACTGGCCAGCCTCATGCTGTTCCTCTCGGTGTGCACCCCATGCTTTCTCCCAACCCCATGTCATTGTAAGTTCTTTCCTTCTCAAATACCATTCTCTTCAATCCACTCCCCGTTGTACCTTCAGCTGATGGATTCCATTAGATTTTCATCTAAATGGCCTTGATTTTTGAAAAAATTTCTTACCACTTCTCTAGGGAAGATTTCCCTAGTATTTCGGGTCAGGGATTTCTATTCCTTCTTTATACCCACATAGCACATTGTGCACTTACAGAACATTAGAATTTTGTGTTACTTAGGACAGCTATTGTTGTACATTTAGAGGTATTACGTAATTATTTGTTTAAGCCTCCTTGCCTCCAACAGAGAGGGAGGCCAGTAATCTGCACAGAAATTGAAGGAATCAATCCATCCCTTTGAGCTGGATCCAGAAGGATTCACTATGTCATCATTTCAATAAATATTTAGTTAGTCTAGAGGTGCAAACATCTAATCTTGATTTAAAATTTAAAATAAAAAAGTGGTTGCTAAGGAACAGGAACGTTTCAGCTTTTCTTTTTCAGCCCCTAGGCTCTGGCACTAATTTCTGCAACCATCATTCCTTTTTTGGAAAATCCACCTTTAGACTTGAGTTTTGAGGCTTCATAAGCGTGATGAAAAGTTCCATCACAAACTGTGCCTTGGAGGAGCTGATGCGTTTGTGATTTACCTTAGGTAAATGGTTCAGGCAGCCAATTTGACTGTTTAATGTGTGATGCATACATAGCTTGCTCATGAGCTCAGAGCTCTGAGAAAGAATGAGCAGAGGGGAAGGTTATCTTAAAAGGTGTTATCAGGGTTTTAGAGAGAAGGAAACAATAGATATGTCAAGTAAAGCTGTGATGTGAAAATTACTGTAATTATCAGGGATAAATAAATTTGAATTGGCACATTCTCAAGGATAGCTCATGCTTGGCACCCATCTTTTCTCTTTCTTTCAACCTCTGTGTGCCTTTTCAGGAGCTCTGGAAGCAGAACATGGGCATGATCCAAGGCAGGATTTTTTCACCGCTGCTATTGGTTTTCTGGAGAGTTGAAGGCATCATGTGAATTATTAGACATATACTTACAACTCTGAATCAATTCAGAAAGAACACTTTTTTAATTTATTATTTTACTGAAAGATAATTGTTTTACAGAATTTTTCTGTTTTCTGTCAAATCTCAGCATGAGTCAGCCATAGGTACACATGGATCCCCTCCCTTTTGAACCTCCCTCCCATCTCCCACCTCCCACCCTCATCCCACCCCTCTAGATTGATTCAGAACCCCTGTTTGATTTTCCTGAGCCCTACAGCAAATTCTCATATAAGTTATGCCAAAGGCTTTGACTGTGTGGATCACCACAAACTGTGGAAAATTCTTAAAGAGATGGGAATACCAGACCACCTGACCTGCCTCCTGAGAAATCTGTATGCAGGTCAAGAGGTGACAGTTAGAATTGAACATGGAATAACAGACTGGTTCTAAATCGGGAAAGGAGTATGTCAAGGCTGTATATTGTCACCCTGCTTATTTAACTTATATGCAGAGTACATCATGAGAAATTCTGGGCTTGATGAAGCACAAGCTGGAATCAAGCTTGCCAGAAGAAATATCAATAACCTCACATATGCAGATGATACCACACTTATGGCACAACTCAAAGAAGAACTAAAGAGTCTCTTAATGAAAGTGAAAGAGGAGAGTGAAAAAGTTGGCTTAAAACTCAACATTCAGAAAACTAAAATCATGGAATCTGGTCCTATCACTTCATGGCAAATAGATGGGGAAACAATGGAAACAGTGACAGATTTTATTTTGGGGGGCTCCAAAATCACTGCAGTGGTGACTGGAGCCATGAAATTAAAAGACGCTTGCTCCTTGGAAGAAAAGTTATGACCAACCTAGACAGCATATTAAAAAGCAGAGACATTGTTTCCTTCATTGGAAGGACTGATGCTGAAGCTGAAACTCTTATACTTAGGCCATCTGATGTGAAGAACTGACTCATTGGTAAAGACCCTGATGCTGGGGAAGATTGAAGGTGAGAGGAGAAGGGAAGGAAGACAGAGGATGAGATGTTTGGATGGCATCACTGACTCGATGCATATGAGTTTGAGTAAGCTCTGGGAGTTGGTGATGGACAGGGAAGTCTGGCATGCTGCAGTCCATGGGGTGTCAAAGATTCAGATACGACTGAGAGACTGAACTGAACTGAATGTAAGTTTCCATGTTACTCTTTTGGAAAGAGTCCTTTGTTTCTGTTTGAGTATTTTCGTAATACTGCTGAAATCTAATGAAGCTATTATTTTCTGGGTTTTTTTTAATTCTGATCACTGTGTTGTTGTTTTTGTTGTTCAGTTGCTAAGTCGTGTGTGTTCAACTCTGTTGTCCCATGCACTGTAGCATAACAGGCTCCTCTGTCCTCCACTATCTCCCAGAGTTTGCTCAGATTCATGTCCATTGAGTCAGTGATGCTATCAAACCATTTCATCCTCTGCCACCCTCTTTGCCTCCTGCCCTCAATCTTTCCCAGCATAAGGGTCTTTTCCAATGAGTTGGCTCTTCACAAGTGGCCATTGGAGTATTGGAGCTTCAGCTTCAGCATCATTCACTCAATATCCAATGAATATTCAGGGTTGATATCCTTTAGGATTGACTGGTTTGATTTCCTTATAGTTCAAGATACTCTCAAAAATCTTCTCCAGCACTGCCATTGAAAATCATCAATTCTTCAGTGCTCAGCCTTCCTTAGGGTCCAACTCTCTCACCTGCACATGACTACTGGAAAAACCATAGTTTTGACTATATGAACCTTTGCCAGCAAAGTGATGTCTGCTTTTAAATACACTATCTATGTTTGTCATATTTTTTTCCAAGGAGCAAGCATCTTTAATTTCATGGCTGCAGTCACCATTCACAGTGATTTTAGAACCCAAGAAAAGAAAATCTCTCATTGTTTCCACTTTTCCCCCTTCTATTTGCTGTGACTTAATGGGATTGGATGCTATGATCTTAGTTTTTTGAATGTTGAGTTTTAAGCCAGCTATTTCACTCTGGTCTTTCACCTTCATCAAGAGGTTCTTTAGTTCCTCTTCATTTTCTGCCAAAGAATGTCATCACCTGCATATGTGAGGTTGTTGATATTTCTCCTGGCAATCTTGATTCCAGCTTGTTATTCATCCATCTAGGCATTTTGCATGATGTACTCTGCAAATAAGTTAAATAAGCAAGGTGACAAGATACAGCCTTCTCATACTCCTTTCCCAATTTTGAACCAGTCTGTTGTTCTATGTCTGATTTTAACTGTTGCTTCTTAATCCACATACAAGTTTCTCAGGAGACAGGTAAGGTGACCATATTTTGTCAGAACTCTTCATGATGACCCATCCATCTTGGGTGGCTCTTCACGGCATGGTTCATAGCTTCATTGTATTACACAAGCGCCTTCGCCACAACAAGGCTGTGATCCAGGAAGGGATCTGATCACTATACCCTACCCTTAAAAAACCTAACAATAATATTTAAGTATATTAGGTATACAATTTTATGATCATATAATCTGTAAATAATAATATTTATCTGTTTCTTTCTAAAATTTGTTTCTTTTTCAAACTTTTTCATTTGCTAGCACTTCCAGAATAAAATTAAATATCCATAAGGATGCACATAATATTTTCTGATTGCAATAACTGAGATTTAACTATGTCGCAGCAAAAGTAGATTGTTCATTGCTGTGTGGTAGATATTCATGATCATGTTCCAGGTTTAATAATTTTTTAATCACAATTAGATATCTGATTATTTCAAGTTCATTTTTATTAGCAAAATTAATTATTACAAATGGTTTATCAATATAAAAATGTAAGGTGATCATTTGTAAGTGAAACCCTATGTGATGACGACAATCAATATTTTAACATACTATTTAATTCAGTTTGCTGGTATGTTCACCTATTATTTTCATATCTGTGTTCATAAATACATTTGTCTGAATTTTTGTCTATTGGAGTCATGTGAGGCTTTATGTTATTTTTTATCTCATGTGCTTTAGGGAAAATGAAATCAATTTTCTTACACAGCTGGGGTTAAAGACAGGACTGTATCTAAAAGGCTTAGTCTAGTCCCTGCTACATACTATCAATATTAGTTTTTAAACCAAAATATTTCTTGATTGGGGTTTATTCTAAAAGTAACAGATGTCATTAAGAAATATTTGTAAGTAGAATTTTTCACACTATTAACACCAACAATATTAACATGTAGGCTTATCCCACCTGGAACTTGAATATACAACATTTATTTAATCCTTGGCTCAAAATGTTTATCTTCTAAGAGAGATTTCTAGTGTGAATAATTGCTTTCGTTGTAATTTTTGCAAGAGAAGCAGCACGGTCTTGGTTATGCCTTGGCAACAGACAGCCCTAACCCATGTGTATTTCTGTTTCTGTGCATCAGCACTCTAGGGGGTTAGGGATCCCGCTCTGCACCACCCTCACCTTCAAGCTCCATCTGAAGGGGCAGCTGTAACTGGACCAGCTCACAATCCTGTAGAGGAGACAGGCTTTCAAGTCAGGCGACTGTCCCCGGAAGTGTAGCATTACATCTGCAGCCTGGAGATATCAAGAGTCAGGGAGTCCAGCAGGCCAGGTGGCCAGGTGGAGACTAGAGGAAAAAAGCCAGTGAAGTCCCTTGTCTCCTGGGAGGGAGTTTCTGTTCTGTCTTGTCTGTTCTGTTCTGTCTTATGGGCCCTAGGCCTGGCCAAGGCCTCCTAGCCAAGAGTATCTGGTGGGATGCACAGGAAGAGGGTGAGAACAGGATCCTCAGCAGTAGACTGGACTTTCTGCGCTTCACATCTTCCAGCAGTGCTCCCCTTCTGCAGACAGCACCCAACTATTCCCCTTTCCTATACCCAGCCCTGTATGCAACCCTTTCCTGCTGTTTGGGCTCTAGTCACATCATCTCCTACATCACCTCTCTAGGTTGTCTTTCTTCATCTGTGCGGCATTGAAGCTTTACTTGCCTCTCCCTTCTCCTAAGATCACCCCCTCCCTGAGCTCCCTGTTGCTGTGGGTTCTCTGGTTTCCAGACCAAGGAGACTTGCCCCATCTCCCGTTGCTCAGCCCTAACTCAGGTAAGTACTCTGTTCCAGCCTTGGTGCCAATGCTGCAGGTTTAATTGAAACAACCAAGGCAGGAATGGAAGGGGAGGGAGGCTGCCCAGCTCTTTCTCACAAGAGCTTTGCTAATCTAGCCCAAGATGTGCACCAAAGTCACAACTGGGAGAAAGAGACACAAATCATGAGACTTTTAGTCCTATCAACCCCATGTTCTCCCAGAATATAGGGACATAATTTCCCTATTTGGAAAATGGATTTTCTTTTCCTAAAATTTAATCTTCTTTTCTCCCTTAACATGAGACATTTACTGGAGTTCCTTCTCAAAACTGCATGGCTGTTGGCAAGCTATCCACTCTGGAGTCTGATTTCCCTAAAGGTGTCACATCTGATTTCTGCATCCGTGAATATGGAAACTTATCTGGCCAGAGACTCTGCAGATGTGATTAAGGTAAATATTCTGAGATGAGATGATCCTATAATAGCCAGGTGGGCACTAAATGCAATCTCAAAGGGCCTTAATTATTAATGGAAGAGAGAGGGCAGAGTGACTGGATACAAGAAGGACCGAGACCACTGTTGCTGGTTTTGATGATGGAGGAAGGGGCCATGAGCCAAGGAATGTGGGTGGCCTCGAGAAGCTGAAAGAAGCATGAAAATGGATGCTCCTCTTGAAGGAACCAACCCTGCCAACAGCTTGATTCTAGCTCCGTGAGATCAGTGCTGACTTTGATCTCACAGAACTGTAAGATGATAAATTTATATTGCTCTAAACATCTTCTTTTGAGATAATTTGTGATTGTAGCAGTAGGAAACAAATAAAGGTAGAGTCTTGCATTCTTTGGTTGATAAGAATCGGTGCTTTGTGCTGCAACCCTTCTGATCTCTGGAACTGCGCTTCATCACTGCCCATGTTTTTCATTTACTGACACAGGCTACTTCTCATAATGTTTTTTTTTTTTTTATTCTTCCAATTTTATTTTATTTTTAAACTTTACATAATTGTATTAGTTTTGCCAAATATCAAAATGAATCCGCCACAGGTATACATGTGTTCCCCATCCCGAACCCTCCTCCCTCCTCCCTCCCCATACCATCCCTCTGGGCCGTCCCAGTGCACCAGCCCCAAGCATCCAGCATCATGCATCGAACCTGGACTGGCAACTCGTTTCCTACATGATATTTTACATGTTTCATTGCCATTCTCCCAAATCTTCCCACCCTCTCCCTCTCCCACAGAGTCCATAAGACTGTCATAATGTTTAATTTGAAGAAAAGACTTCGGGCTCTGGAACCAGAACCAAAAACATTCCCTTATCCTGACTCAGGTCAGAGTGTGATCTCACCCATGAAATTCCCAGGAGATAGGTTTATTTGAGGGGGAGAGACATACTCCCAGAGCCAGAGAAAAGCCTGAATCCCACCCCCCAGCACCACTCTGGATCTGGTCCCCACAACCTCCCAGGGCTGTTGTCTACAAATATTCTCACAGGTATCTTATTCTTACTCCCAACTAATCGGAGTGTTGTTCTCCTGAAGCTATTTTGGGGCTTGGCATGGGTGAGCCCCATTTCCCCGAGACCCTGTCGCTTCCCCCAGCACCTAGAAGCCTACTCCACCCAGTGGCAAGATTCAATCTCCTGCACACCCCTGCTCCCCCTGCATCTCTTTCCTGGCTGGAACTCTGCCTCTTTTCTCTCCCTCCAGCCTGCTGTCTGGCTCCCAGCTTTAGCACTGCCATTCACAGATCTGTTCTCTCTGCTCCCAAAAGTTTCTTTCTAAAATGAACTTCTGTCTGTCCCTCTTACTTCCATGTCGGTGGTGCTCCATTGCCCTCAGGAAATTTCTAAAACTCTGTGGAGTTATTTTACAGTTGTCTGCAAACTTAACATCTGCTTGTGCCTGCAGCCCACTATTGCTGCCTTGACTCATGCATTAATGTCCCATCCTCAGGGGCTCTTAATGTCCTCCCTAAGTTATCATATTTTCTGTTGCTCAGCATCATTGCCCACAATTATCTTTCACCTGAAACACAATATATTCCGCACCATAATGTATCCTGTTGAAAGTGTGGAAACCTTCACCCTCAGGTTTTTGTCTCCTGTAAGGAGAGTGGTTTGTCTTTTGTAGTTAGATGAAAATCCTCTTGCTGGTGCTCACAGGAGTCTTCTGTCAAGGTTCTGTCATTGTTTCGGTAATAAAACCTCAATTTCAGCTGTGAATCAAATAGACTGTCTCTTCATCTGTGCGTTCCATGGGGTGGAGGTGATCATGTATATATTCTGGTTTTCCCAGTGGCTTACACAAGCTCTGGCATACAGCAGATGCTCCATAAACGTTCACCAAACAAATAAGACCAAAAACAGGTCTATGGAAGTCCATCTGACCCCTCTCTGAGCCTCAGTTCCCAAGTCACTTCTGTAGAAAGCGTGGCCCTAGAGACCCGCTGAGCTACTCCTGCAGGGCTGGCTGCATTCTTGCCCCTCAGAATTCAAGTCCTTCCCAACAACCAAACAGAGGTGTAAACAGTTCTTCCAAACTTTTTTTTTTTTTTTTCCATTTAAGAGTGGGTTAGCTCATCATTTTTATGTGATATGTGGGAGTTGGAGTTTATAAACTATCAGGACATTAGAAACTTCAAACATTTCCATGGCTGTACATGTTTGATATTTGTCTTTTTTTTTTTTTAAGAAAAATGACTTAAAAAGACTAATCCCTTTTTACTGTGAGAGTGCAGGAGAAGTGAAGGCCAAAGGTTAAGTTCCGTTTGCTGTGATACAATCTTGTGTTCTGGTCTTAGCATTTTTAATTTTATGTATTCTTTTTGTTTTTAACCCACACTTGAGGTAGCAGTTAGTGCTTTTAATTAGAGCAAAGCTTGGGAGGGTCGAGGAGGAAACTGGCCTGGGAAGCATTCTCTCAGAAACATATGAGATGGGGAATTTGCTGAGAAACCGGTCAGCTGCAGAGCAGGTTTCTGAGATGACTGAAGGGGTTAGTTTCCTCCCAGTGGACCCAGGCCTGCCTCTTCCTTATCACAGTGTCCTGGAAATATGGGTCCTCCATTATCTGCTCTGGTGGGTGAGTACAGCTCTGAACAGAGAAGGAAAAAGCCTCCAGACTGGATTTCTCTCTCAGAGCACATCCAATGCAACCAATGTGAGCAGAGAGCCAAGGTCATGAGCAGAAAGATGAACACGGTCCCACTCAAGCCCTGGGGTCAGCATCACTATCTCCATTCACAGCCTAGGAGATGGAGGCTTGGGGTCGGGGGCGGGGGCCTGGAAATCTCCCCAAACACAAACAAAGCTGGACAATTGACTGGAACTCAGATCCTGATGGTCAGACCCAAAGTGACCAGCTGTTTCATGCTTCACAGGAGGGAAATTATACACCAGAGAAACATCAAGGATGATACCTGATTCTTCACCCAAGTGTGAGTGTCACAACTTCGATGTAGGCTAGGGAAAGAAGACAAGATGCATTAAAGGACGACTGGGCTCAGAGATCCTACGGGGCTGGGCTAGCAGGTCCAGGGTCATGTTATCTGTGCTGGCAGGAATCAACGTGCGGGAATGGCAGTCATCACTTGTGATGGTCAGTGTCACATGTCAATGTGGCTGGGCCATTGTGCCCAGTTGGGTGGTCAAATGCCAGTCTGGATGTGGCGGTGGAGGTATTTTGCAGACATGATTAACATTTACAACCGGGTTGATTTTAAGTGAGTAGATTACTTTCCATAATGTGGGTAATTATCTCATCTAATCAAAGACCTTAAGAACAAAGACCGAGGTTTCCCAAAGACGGAATTTAGTCTCAAGACTTCAACAGAGAAAAAGTCTGTCCAAGCTTCCACTGTGCCACCCTGCCCTGTCTGCTTCATATTTGCCCATCCCCACAACCTGAAGCCAGTTCATAAAATAAATGTCTTCTTCCTCTCTCTCATGGGGAGAGAGGGAATGGGAAATCCCATTGACAGGGGACCCTGAAGCGCTACAGTCCATGGGGTTGCAAAGAATCATACACGACTGAGCACCACACACACACACACATGCATATATTCTATGTTGCTACTCTGGAGACATGAGGACAATGCATGGCCCCTATCTTCATGTTAAAGGAATACACATGACTGAGATATAAAACAGATAAATGTAAATTTATATATTATTCTCTGGAGAAGAGAATGGCAACCCACTCCAGTATTCCTGCCTGGAGAATCCCATGGACAGAGGACCCTGGAGGGCTACAGTCCATGGGGTCACAAAGAGTCAGACACGACTGAAGCAACTGAGCACTCATGCATATATTATCCTAAGAGTTATCAAGAGAAGAAAACAGCCTGTTGCTGTAGAAAAGGACAGGAGGGTACTGGATTTAGATGGTGCCATTTTAGACAATTTCTCAGAAGAGCTCGCTCCAAGTAGGATGTGAATGACATAGTGATGCCTTCCGAATGAAGAGGTGGAAAGAGCAGAGGAGCAACAGGAGATGGAACTCAGACACTGAGAGGGGATCTGTACTCAGTCTCCTGACAGAGGGCCAGGTCTGGGAGGACACCGAAGTGAAGAGTGGGAGATCAAGGGCACAGGTGTTCGTTGGGTGCCTGCCAGTTAGCAGGCACTGGCCAGTACACAGAAATGAATGATTAACAATCCTTGCAAATTCAGGTGGGTTTTATTCATAATCCCACTCTACACATGGGGAAACTTGCCCCAAATCTCACAACCATAACGCTTCTCATAATGTAGTGAAATTATTATATTTTGCATGTGGGTCTCCAGTTACAAGCTCTGAAGAAGCTGTGTAGTCCCATGGAAAGGGGGAGGGACACTGTGACGAATGTTTGCTTTGAGTTTTTGTTTGACGTTCTTCTTTGTGCACCGTGAAAGACTATGCTCACCATTCATCTTCTCTGGAGATCTATTTTCTCAAATAAAAAAGCAGTGTCCACGGTCTGCGGATGATTTTCACGGTCTGCGGCTGTGTTGACAGGCTGCGTTACCACCCCTCCACTCCCTTCTTGGTCAACCATGTTTGGAGAGTTCACTGGGTTTCTAAAGCACCTTTAGAGTTCCTGAGAAAGATGAAAGTCAGGAGGGGAAGGGATTAAAAGATCCTCCAGAAGCAGCACAGCTTTGCAATCATCAATACCGAATTCATATTTGTTGCTCCTGAAGGAGAAACTGCGAGGAATAGTGTTGGCTGACTGCAGAGTGTGAGGAGCCACCTTGAAACCTGTTTGGATTTGGGTTAGGTGGGTCCAGCTGTCCAAAGACTTCTTATGGTTCACCCGTTGGGTTTATGGATGAGGAAGCAAGTACCAGCATGGGAAGCGGCTGTCTGAACATCTTCCTGCTCCATCCAGTCTGGACCTGTCTGATTCAGCTCCTCCATATGCCTGAGAAGAGAGGCCTTCATCACTAGTGTCCATGGGTTACATCTCAACATTTTCAGTTTTGTTTTGTTTTTTAATTTACAACTTGATATGATAGCGCCTGAAGATACCAGATTAGTAATCAGCACAGCTTTTTATTTTAGACAGAAAGAAAATGAAGCCCAAGAGAAAATATGCCATTCCCTGAATCACATGTCAACTGAAGGGCCGAAACTACTTCCACAGCTGGTGCTTTTTTTGGCTACTCTTATCCTCTCTCGCCTTTGGTTGCAATTCAAGAGCTTTCATAGTATTTCTTTACAATTACTAACAACTCTTCTGGCTGCAGTGAATGCTGTAGCTGAATCAGGGAGTTACAGGGGCCAATATTCTCTTGCCCCTTGGCATGGGTCTGGGTAGGCATGCTGGCTGGCATCTACCTGCAGAGCCTCTGTCCCAGTGCTGTGACCTTCAGGGCCCCTGTGGCCAATGGGTGAACGAGTGGTTCTGGCAGTCACATTTTAGAGACATTTTTTTAAACTCTGTTAATAATTTTCTTATGGGAATATGATACATTTATAACTCTAAGAAGGTTGAAAACATGACCTCCTGAATTGGAGTACTTCTCTTTTCTGTATCTGGCATACAAGCAAAGATGACTAGGAAAGAGCAGAGTTATGTTTTATTTCTCCTCCTGACCTGGCCTGGAATTGGAACAGAGTGTGGGAGAGGGGAGGGGGTATTGAACTCCTTTCAAATACCCTAAGTGATTTAGTGAAGTTACTGCACTAGAAATGGTAATAATAATAATCAAGATATCTACAACTGAAAAAAAAATCACATTTCAACATGAGCACTTCTATGTTACATAACTTTATCCACTCTAAAATGCAATGGTTGGACTCAGTTTTTACAGACTTAGAGAAAACACAGTGACATTTCAGGAGACTGGGCCCTGGCATCAATAACTAAAGAAGGTGTGAGAGATCAGGCCAAAGAGCTGGCCCAACAGCAAGCACTTAACCAACACTGTTGATTCTTTTGGTTTGTTCTGGGAAGGTTCTCTCTTTTCATCTATTTCCTCATGGTTGTTTCAAAGAAATTGTACAGAAACATTTTTAAACTCTAAGAACTAAGATAGGAGAGGGATTAAAATTTTATTTTAATTAATTATGATGAAAAAATATACTCTGAAAATCTCACCTTTTAGCACTAGAAACTATATGGCACCTAATCCTATGAGTTTAAAAAAATGCTTTTTAGTTCACCTTGGGATCTAAGTCCTGAGAGAGTCAACTGTGGATTTTCTCCAGGGCTTTCCCATAACTTCTATTATATCAGCATTCCCAGATAGTTTCAGCCCCGGAACTCCGTGTGTGTGTGTGTGTGTGTGTGTGTGCACGTGTGCATGTGCAAGCTCAACTAAAGATTAAAATTATGTTAGAAAAGATAACAATTTTGAAAATGCCTCCAATCTCAGTTGGTATGATTTCACTGGATGCATCTGAACAAGGAAACTTCTTTTTCTGACATTGTAGACTTCATGCTGCTCCTAAAACCTCAGTCATGGAATATCTGAAAGTGATAGCTGAGACCCAAAAGCAAATGCACAGGTGAGTCTTCAGGACAAGCACTGTTCTCAGAGGGCCCCAAACGACAAGAAAGTAAGTCCACGGCGGGAGCATGTGCCTGGACACTGGCTGTTGCCAGTGAAGTATTTGTGACCACTGATGACTCCGAGTTTTGGTTCTCGTGGGCCCTGGGAACAGAGAAGAGTGACTAGAGCCTGTTTAGGAAGGAAAGTGAGAGCAGATAAAGCCGCAGAAATGAGCACTGTGCACAGTGAATCTGCAAGACAGGAAGTCAGTGCTGAGGGAGTTGGGGGTGAGTGGCCTTCCCAGTCTTGCGTCTTATTAGAAGGTAAAATATAAACAAGTCCTCCTTGAGAATTTTTAAGGCAAAGCTTCTCCTCACCTGTATTGAGGGCAAGAATTTGCTATCTGGTTTCCTCAAACACACAATACTCACACCACCCCATCACCCTGCGCTAAGAATGTACCTTGCCCTGTCCGCAGTCCTGACTCAGGAGCACAGGCAAACGTCCTCCAGAAGCACACAGGTAATAAGCCTTGACTGTAGCCAATAGAGGGGCAATGAAAATGAGTTCCCAAATGGAAAATTAAAAAGTTTCAAAGCACATGAGGTAACAAGCAATCGTGAGTAAGAGTCACACTTTATAACACCATACACAAAAATAAACTCAAAATGGATTAAAGATCTAAATGTAAGACCAGAAACTATAAAACTCCTACAGGAGAATATAGGCAAAACACTCTCTGACATACATCACAGCAGGATCCTCTATGACCCACCTCCCAGAATATTGGAAATAAAAGCAAAAATAAACAAATGGGACCTAATTAACCTTAAAAGCTTCTGCACATCAAAGGAAACTATTAGCAAGGTGAAAAGACAGCCTTCAGAATGGGAGAAAATAATAGCAAATGAAGCAACGGACAAACAACTAATCTCAAAAATATACAAGCAACTCCTACAGCTCAACTCCAGAAAAATAAATGACCCAATCAAAAAATGGGCCAAAGAACTAAATAGACATTTCTCCAAAGAAGACATACAGATGGCTAACAAACACATGAAAAGATGCTCAACATCACTCATTATCAGAGAAATGCAAATCAAAACTACTATGAGGTACCATTTCACGCCAGTCAGAATGGCTGCAATCCAAAAGTCTACAAATAATAAATGCTGGAGAGGGTGTGGAGAAAAGGGAACCCTCTTACACTGTTGGTGGGAATGCAAACTAGTACAGCCACTATGGAGAACAGTGTGGAGATTCCTTAAAAAACTGGAAATAGAACTGCCTTATGATCCAGCAATCCCACTGCTGGGCATACACACTGAGGAAACCAGAAGGGAAAGAGACACGTGTACCCCAATGTTCATCGCAGCACTGTTTATAATAGCCAGGACATGGAAGCAACCTAGATGTCCATCAGCAGATGAATGGACAAGAAAGCTGTGGTACGTATACACAATGGAGTATTACTCAGCCATTAAAAAGAATACATTTGAATCAGTTCTAATGAGGTGGATGAAACTGGAGCCTATTATACAGAGTGAAGTAAGCCAGAAAGAAAAACACCAATACAGTATACTAACACATATATATGGAATTTAGAAAGATGGTAACAATAACCTTGTGTACGAGACAGCAAAAGAGACACAGATGTATAGAACAGTCTTATGGACTCTGTGGGAGAGGGAGAGGGTGGGAAGATTTGGGAGAATGGCATTGAAACATGTAAAATATCATGTATGAAATGAGTTGCCAGTCTAGGTTCAATGCACGATACTGGATGCTTGGGGCTAGTGCACTGGGACAACCCAGAGGGATGGTATGGAGAGGGAGGAGGGAGGAGGGTTCAGGATGGGGAACACATGTATACCTGTGGCGGATTCATTTTGATATTTGGCAAAACTAATACAATTATGTAAAGTTTAAAAATTAAATTAAATTTAAAAAAAAAAAAAAAAACAGAATTAGATTCTCAGACACTAGACAAATTAAAGTGCAACTGGATTAAAAAAAAAAAAAAAGACAAGGATGATCTCAAAGATGATTTTACAAATGCCAAGGAGAAAAAAAGAAATGTTATTTATAAACAAAGAAAATATAGACTGACAGCTAACTTCTTTGCAGCCACAGGAAGACTGGGAAAGTATCTTCAAAGTGCTGAGAGATAATAATTAAAAGTCTAAAACTATGGAACCATCTTTAAAGAATTAGGGGAAATAAAGATATTTTCAGAGCCCCAAAGAAGTTTATTACCAATATGTTTTTTAAACTGTAAAGTACTTTATATTTCTAGTGTTTTTTTATTGTAAAAGACACATAATATGAAACATACTGTTTTTAACCAAATTTAATTGTAAAGTTCAATGGTACTAAGTACATTCGTGTTGTTGTTCAACTCTCAACTTCATCTATCTCCTGAATTTTTCACCTTCGTGTCCCCATTAAACACTAACCCCACATTTCTCTCCACCCCCTGTGCCCTCTGCCCCAGTTCCTGGAATTAGCAATGTTCTTTCTGCTTCTATGAATTTGACAATTCTTGGTACCTCATATAAATGAAATCAAACAGTATTTGTCAGTATCTACAAGGAGATCCAACCAGTCCATCCTAAAGGAGATCAGTCCTGGGTGTTCACTGGAAGGACTGATGCTGAGGCTGAAACTCCAATACTTTGGCCACCTCATGCGAAGAGTTGACTCATTGGAAAAGACTCTGATGCTGGGAGGGATTAGGGGCAGGAGGAGAAGGGGACGACAGAAAATGAGATGGCTGGATGGCATCACCAACTCGATGGACATGAGTTTGAGTAAACTCCGGGAGTTGGTGATGGACAGGGAGGCCTGGAGTGCTGAGATTCATGGGGTCACAAAGAGTTGGACATGACTAAGCGACTGTACTAAATTGAACTGAATGTATATTGGAGGATTCCCTGGTGGCTAGGCAGTAAAGATTCTGCCTGCCAATGTAGTTAATGGAGATTCAATTCCTGGGTTGGGAAGATCCCCTGGAAAAGGAAATGACAACCCACTCCAGTATTCTTGCCTGGGAAATCCCATAGACAGAACAGCATGGTGGGCTATGGTCCATGAGGTCACAAAGAGTCAGACACCACTTTGCAACTAAATAACAACAACAAATGTATACTGGAATACATTTTTAAGGTTGACTTAATATACATCCTACAAACAGATTATACTGCCTATTTTGCCACTGTGCTATACAGTAGGTTTTCATTAGTTATCTATTTTGTACATAATAGTGTATATATGTTAATCCCAATATCCCCAATTCATCCTACCACTCTTTTCCTGCCCCTTGGTGTCCATACATTTGTTCTCTACCTCTGTGTCTCTATTTCTGCTTTGCAGATAGGTTCATATGTACTATCCTTCTAGATTCCACATATATGTATTAATATACAATATTTGTTTTTCTCTTTCTGACTTACTCTACTCTGTATGACAGCCTCTAGGTCTATCCACATCTCTGCAAATGGCACAAATGTGTTCCTTTTATGTTCCAAGAACATTGGTTGACTAGTATTCCATTGTATATATGTATCACACTTTCTTTATCCATTCCTCTGTTGGTGGACATTTAAGTTGCTTCCATGTCCTGGCTATTATAAATTGTACTGCAATGAACATTGGGGTTCATGTATCTTCTTCAATTATGGTTTTCTCTGGGTATTTTTCTGGGCTCAAAAATCACTGCAGATGGTTATTGCAGCCAGGAAATTGAAAGATGCTTACTCTTTGGAAGGAAAATTATGACCAACCTAGACAGCATATTAAAAAGCAGAGACATTACTTTGCCAACAAAGATCTGTCTAGTCACGGCTATGGTTTTTCTAGTGGTCATGTATGGATGTGAGAGTTGGACTATAAAGAAATCTGAGGGCAGAAGAATTGATGCTTCTGAACTGTGGTGTTGGAGAAGATTCTTGAGAGTCCCCTGGACTGCAAAGAGATCCAGTCCATCCTAAAGGAGATCAGTCCTGGGTGTTCATTGGAAGGACTGATGTTGAAGCTGAAACTCCAATACTTTGGCCTCCTGATGCGAAGAGCTGTCTCATTGGAAAACATCCTGATGTTGGGAAAGATTGAGGGCAGGAGGAGAAGGGGACAACAGAGGATGAGATGGTTGGATGGCATTACTGACTCAATGGACATGGGTTTGGGTGGACTGTGGGAGTTGGTGATGGACAGGGAGGTCTGGCGTGCTGCGGTTCATGGGGTTGCAAAGAGTTGGACATGACTAAACAACTGAACTGAACTAAACTAGGCATATGTCCAGGATTGGGGTTGCTAGGTCATATGGCAGTTTTATTTTTAATATTTTTAAGGAAATTCCATACTCTTCTCCATAGTGGCTGTATCAATTTACATTCCCACCAACATCATAAGAGGGTTCCCTTTTCTCTACACCTTTTCCAGCATTTATTGTTTGCAGATTTTTTAATGATGGCCATTCTCTAGAGAGAAAGTGGATCAAAAAAGATCTTGTTGTGATTTATGTCAAAGAGTGTTCTACCTATGTTTGCCTCTAAGAGTTTTACAGTGTCCAGCCTTACATTTAGGTCTTTAATCCATTTTGAGTTTATTTTTCTTTATGGTGTTAAGGAGGGTTCTAATTTCATTCTTTTACATGTAGCTGTCCAGTTTTCCCAGCACCACTTATTGAAGAGACTGTCTTTCCTCCACTGTATAGGTATGGCTCCTTTGTCATAGATTAGGTAATCATAGGTGTGTGGGTTTATCTCTGGGCTTTCTATCCTGTTGTATTGATCTATATTTCTGCATTTGTGCCAGTACCATACTGTCTTGATTACTGTAGGTTTGTAATAAAGTCTGAAGTCACAAAGCTTGAATCCTCCAGCTCTGTTTTTGTTTTTTTGTTTGTTTGTTTGTTTTTATCCTCAAGATTGCTTTGGCTATTCAGGGTCTTTTGTGTTACCATACAAATTGTGAAAATTTTGATCTAATTCTGTGAAAAATGCCATTTCCTCAGAATGGAAAATATTTTCAAACAGAGCAACTGATGAGAGATTAATCTCCAATATGTCTTTTTAAGGAGAATTTTTATAAGATGTATTTTCAGGAAGAAATAAATTATGACAAAAGAAATATCTAGGATATTTCTAAGATGAAAGAAGGAATGAGGAAAACTAGAAGTATGCAATTACACATAAAATTAAAAGCCAGAAAAGCAAACTAACAAGGCAAACCTAAATGTAAATTTAAATATAAATATGTTCCTAATAAATGTAAATAACTCAAATTTTCTAGTTGAAGACAAAAATGGTCAGACTGATTTTAAAAAGGTGGGAAGGAAACAAAGAAAGTTTGAAAGTAAAATAATTAAAATATTGTAATGAATAAGCTTAATAATCTGTAGTAACAGAAATATTACAAAATAAATTCCTTAAATAGACTGAAATTTGCTGAATTTTGAGAAAGGACTGATGCGCATAGTGAAGCTCACTTTCATGAGCTCCTACATTTCAGATTTCTAAAAAATCAATAGTTGTCTATTTCATTCAAAACTATGGAAGCAAAATACATGGAATAAAAGTCCTGGTAATCCTTTTGCTTACTAGATATCAGAGACCTGTGTTACTAAGTCATGGGTGGAAAGTTTTGGTGTTAAAAATTCAGTATAGCATAAAAAAGTTTAAATAGAAAATATATTAAAAGTTTTAAGTGGAATATTAGTAAACCAAATCCAACTATTATAAAAAGGTGTTACATCTTAACAAAGTTGGAATTATTCTAGAGTTGCAAAGTTACTTCATTGCTAGAAAATCCATGAATATAAACCATGTATTTAAAAGCATAAAGGAGAAAACCAATATACACATCTCAAAAGAGTAAGCAAAATTATTAGAAAAATATAATTTTTGAAAATATAATTTATTACAATAACACAACTGCAATACTTAAAAGGATGGACAAGAAAAACTAGCAAACACATATGCATAAATTTGCAATTTTATTGAAAGTAAAGAAACCTAGGTAAATGGAAGGATACAGTCTTTCATGAAGACTTGGTGTTGTAAGGTAGGTACATTTCCACTGTGACATATGGATTCAATATATCCCAATCAAATTCCCAAGAAGATGTCTTGTAGAACCAAATGATTCTAATTTATGGATTCCTAACTAATATTATAAGTGAGGAAATTTCTTCTCTAATATCAAGGTTCATATTAAAAGCATAAGAATAGAATAAATATACCCATAGAAAAGAAGACTTTGCAAAGACATTCAAGTATATTTGAAAGTAAATATGACAGAAGTGATATTCAGCCTAGGGGAAAATTGGAATAAGAAACTGGAAAATTTTTCTACTTCTTCAAAAAAATTGCTTATAACAGATTAAATTCTTAAATAGGGATGGTACTGCTTTAAAACTTTTAGAAAAAAAAATAGATTATGATTTCCAGGTGAGAAAAGATTTCTTCAACAAGACAGAAAAATCAAATTTAATAAGGAAAAAGACTGATTGACTTAACTATAAAAAGTTAAAAAGCATAAATTTAACATAAACACTGGTTCTAATTTTAGGCTCAACAGATGCTATACTGGTGTCCATTTCATTAGTATTTAAATACGGATGTGTAGCTTATATATTTTATATATACATATATGGCTTATGTATTATATATATTCTTTGGGTATAGTTCATAATAAAATAGAGAAAAATTAATCACAAATTGAAGTTAATTGGAGAATGAATGCATAGGAGAAAGGGGAACTGAACACAAGTAGCCCAGCCCAATCATGAGACTCAGCCAAAGGCAAACCTGCAGTCTAACAAAATCTCGCTCATTTACTATCTGATAAATGGTGTGTCTGGTATTATTATCACCAGGCAGTGAGGGAGACAGCACACTTGAAGGAATGTGAGATTTCCCACCAAACAAAGAACAGGATAGAGCTTTACAGGATTTGTGGGAAGCTGGGCTTTAAGTGAAATTTGAAGGATATGGGGTTTTGGCAGGTTTAAAGCAGATCGGGGTTCCTTGCCAAGCACTCAGCACCATGTCTGCCTTACCAAGTGCACCCAGGGCCGTGCTTCCTTGGCAACTTCAAAGGAAAAAGATGTGGTATGTAGCATCAGAACCTCTTATCTGAAGCCCAGAACCAGGCTGGGGATTGAGGTGGCTTCTATTTGTCAATGTGACTCACACACTCCAGACAAGAAGGAGATGTTTCATTCTTACTGATAGGATTTCAAACAGCCAGACTTCCGTGATTTGAGAGAATAACATTCCCCACTGAGCAGGAAAGAGGTAGTCACTCAGAGGCTGGGGTTGTTTGGACAAACGGAGGTTAAGGAGAAATACTGCTTCCTGCTAAATTTGCAACTGAATTTTCCTCCTGCCTGATGAACATCTGGACAGATTTATACAGTTCAACTTAACACTTACTTCACAGTAGAAAGAATGAGAAGAGGCAATGCATATCTGATAGGAAATGCAGATAGAGAACTTAAAGATAACTAGGGATGCATATATTCAGTGAGATTTTTGTATAAGTAAAGAAAAAGTTTCTTAAAAAATCACACTGAATCCTAGAAGATTAAACAAAATCATCCACACCTAGACAACCTAGAGTGAAAGTTTGCATGGTCAAAAACAATGAGAAAAACTCCAAATCTTCCTGAGTTTTTTGCTTGCTGGCAAAATAGTGTTCAAAATGGGATCAGACTTCCCACAAGCAAAAGCAAATTCCCACAATGGCTAACACATCTGAAGAATAGCACTTGGGAGAGATAAATAAGGCTTTCTCACTGAGCTAAAACTCAGGTGTGGAATGAAATAAGGACATCTTCTCTGAACAACATCTGAGGTTATTTACTTCTCTGAAGATCTTCAGAAGTTCATTTCAGGTCAGTTGCTCAGTTGTGTCCAACTCTTTGCAACCCCATGAACTGCAGAACGCCAGGCCTTCCTGTCCATCACCAACTCCCGGAGTTTACCCAAACTCACGTCCTTTGAGTCGGTGATGCCATTCAACCATCTCATCCTCTGTCTTCCTCTTCTTATCTCGCCTTCAATCTTTCCCAGCATCAGGATCTTTACAAAAGAGTCAGCTCTTCGCATCAGGTGGCCAAGGTATTGGAGTTTCAGCTTCAATATCAGTCCTTCCAATGAATATTCAGGACTGATTTCCTCTGGGATGGACTATTTGGATCTCCTTGCAGACCAAGGGAATCTCAAATGTCTTCTCCAACACCACAGTTCAAAAGCATCAGCTCTGCATTCAGCTTTCTTTATAGTCCAACTCTCACATCCATACATGACTACTGGAAAGACCATAGCCTTGACTAGCCTTGACTAGTCAACTAGCTTTGCCTTGGTTGGCAAAGTAATGTCTCTGCTTTTTAATATGCTGTTTAGGTTGGTCACAATTTTTATTCTAAGGAGTAAGCGTCTTTTTATTTCATGGCTGCAATCACCATCTGCAGTGATTTTGGAGCCCAAAAAAATATAGTCTGTCACTGTTTCCACTGTTTTTCCATCTATCTGCCATGAAGTGATGGGACTGGATGCCATGATTTTAGTTTTATGAAGGTTGAGTTTTAAGCCAAATTTTTCACTCTCCTCTTTCACTCTTATCAAGAGGCTTTTTAGTTCTTCCTCACTTTCTGCCATAAGAGTGATGTCATCTGCATATCTGAGGTTATTGATATTTCTCCCAGCAATCTTGATTCCAGCTTGTGCTTAATCCAGCCCAGCATTTCTCATGATGTACTCTGCATATAAGTTAAATAAGCAGGGTGACAATATACAGCCTTGACATTACTCCCTTCCCTATTTGGAACCAGTCTGTTGTTCCATGTCCAGTTCTAACTGTTGCTTCCTGACCTGCATACAGATTTTTCAAGAATCAGGTCAGGTGGTCTGGTATTCCCATCTCTTTCAGAATTTTCCATAGTTTGTTGTGATCCACACAGTCAAAGGCTTTGGCATAGTCAATAAGGCAGAAATAGATGTTTTTCTGGAACTCTCTTGCTTTTTCAATGATCCAGTTAATGTTGGAAATTTGATTTCCAGTTCCTCTGCCTTTTCTAAATCCAGCTTGAACATCTGGAAGTTCATGGTTCACGTCCTGTTGAAGCCTGGCTTGGAGAATTTTGAGCATTACTTTGTGAGCGTGTGAGATGAGTGCAAATGTGTGGTAGTTTGAGCATCCTTTGGCTTTGCCTTTCTTTGGAATTGGAATGAAAACTGACCTTTTCCAGTCCCATGGCCACTGCTGAGTTTTCCAAATTTGCTGGCATATTGAGTGCAGGACTTTCATGGCATCATTTCTTAGGATTTGAAATAGCTCAACTGGAATTTCATCACCTCCACTAGCTTTGTTTGCAGTGATGCCTCCTAAGGCCCACTTGACTTCACATTCCAAGATATCTGGCTCTAGGTGAGTGATCACACCATCGTGATTATCTGGGTTATGAAGATCTTTTTTGTACAGTTCTTCTGTGTATTCTTGACACTTCTTAATATCTTCTGTTTCTGTTAGGTCCATATTATTTCTGTCCTTCATTGAGCCCATCTTTGCATGAAATATTCCCATGATATCTCTAATTTTCTTGAAGAGATCTCTAGTCTTTCTCATTCTATTGTTTTCCTCTATTTGTTTGCATTGATCGCTGAGGAAGGCTTTGTTATCTCTCCTTGCTATTCTGTGGAACTCTGCATTCAGATGGGTATAGCTTTCCTTTTCTCCTTTGCTTTTGGCTTCCCTTTTTATCACAACTATTTGTACGCCCTCCTCAGACAGCCACTTTGCTTTTTTTGCATTTCTTTTTCTTGGAGATGGTCTTGATCCCTGTCTCCTGTACAATGTCATGAACTTCTGTCCATAGTTCATCAGGCACTATCTAGTCCCTTAAATCTATGTCTCACTTCCACTGTATAATTGTAAGGGATTTGATTTAGGTCATACCTGAATGGTCTAGTGGTTTTCCCTACTTTCTTCAATTTCAGTCTGAATTTGGCAATAAGGAGTTCATGATCTGAGCCACAGTCAGCTCCCGGTCTTGTTTTTGCTGACTGTATAGAGCTTCTCCATCTTTGGCTGCCAAGAATATAAGTTAAGTAAGTACAGAGTCATATTTCTGTAGGAAGTGAAGAAAATCTGCAAGGAGGAAAACACAATACACAATGAACTCCCAGATGTGTTTCCAAAAGTGTCTCCCTGCAGAATTCCATCAAGATCTAGACTAAGTCCAGAAGACAGCTCACTAGTGAGTTAGAGAGACAGAGCCACCCCTCAGTCTGCTCTGCTGCTTTCTGCTGTCAGCTTTCACGGCCAGAGAACCAGGATTCAGAAAAATAAGCTTGTGTGCGTTGTGGGTTTTGAAATGTTCATAAAATTTACTGTTATGAGCACCTTCATGTCTTTAGTCTCAGAAGACTTTTCTTTCTTTTTGAAATATGTGTTTATATTGGAAGCTTTTGGAAGCTTTTGTATATAAACACAAATGTATTAAATTATTAATACTTTATTTAAAGAAAAAACATTTTCTATCTTAGCACTAATCATGTTCATAATCCTACAAAAACCCCAAAGGAGAAATCAGCATCAGGAAAAAAAAAAAGATATCTGGTATTCCAAGGATAAAATTACCCAAATTGTGCCATTACTTGAAATATTTTACTGAGCCATGAATTTATTATAATGTACTACTTATTTCCTATTAAGTATTCATGAAAATATTAATATTTTATTGAAACAATTGGTTAAGAAAGCTGAGCACTGAAGAATTGATGCTTTTGAACTGTGGTGTTGGAGAAGACTCTTGAGAGTCCCTTGGACTGTAAGGATATCCAACCAGTCCATCCTAAAGGAGATCAGTCCTGGGTGTTCACTGGAAGGACTGATGTTGAAGTTGAAACTCCAGTACTTTGGCCACCTCATGCAAAGAGTTGACTCATTGGAAAAGACCCTGATGCTGGGAAGGATTGGGAGCAGGAAGAGAAGGGGACGACAGAGGATGAGATGGTTGGATGGCATCACTGACTCAATGGACATGACTTTGGGTAAACTCCGGGAGTTGGTGATGGACAGGGAGGCCTGGCGTGCTGCGGCTCATGGGGTCGCAAAGAGTTGGACACAACTAAGTGACTGAACTGAACTGAACAGAAAAGTTCAAAAATACCCATCATACCACCTCTTAACAAAAGAAAAGATTACTTCATATTACTTTGCCCACAATTGTTTATGTATTTTAAATTATATAAGTTATTTGATATTTTAAAATCTTTTAATTAGTTAAATATTTACCTAGTTACATATTTTCAAATTTTAATGTTCGTTTAATAGTTCAGCTTGTGGCTATGACTGGCATTTCACATTATATTAGAGATGTGTTTACTTTTCTTATTTTTAGGATGTGAAGAAAATAGAAGCCTTGTACAGTGTTGGCAGGGATGTAAACTGATACAACTACTGTCAGAGAACATTGTTGTTTAGTCACTAAGCCGTGTCTGATTCTTTGCAACCCCATGGACTGCAGCACACTGGGCTCCTCTGTCCTCCGTTATCTTTTGGAGTTTGCTCAAATTCATGTCCATTGGGCCGATGATGCCATTCAATCATCTCATCTTCTGCTTCCCCTATCTCCTTTTGCCTTCAGTCTTTCCCAGCATCAGGGTCTTTTCCAATGAGTTGGCTGTTTGCATCAAGTGATCAAAGTATTAGAGTTTCAACTTCAACAAAAGTCCTTCCAATGAATATTCAGGGTTGATTTTCTTTATGATTGAGTGGTTTGATCAAGTGGTTCTCAAGAGTCTTCTCCAGCACAATTCTAAAGCATCTTCTTCCATGCTCAGCGTTTTCTATGGGCAACTCTCACATCTGTACGTGGCTACTGGAAAAACCATAGCTTTTACTATACAGAATTTTGTCAGCAAAACGATGTCTCTGCTTTTTAATACACTGTCTGCGTTTGTCATAGCTTTTATTCCAAAGAGCAAGCATCTTTTAATATCATGGCTACAGTCACCATCCACAGTGATTTTTGGAACTCAAGAAAATGAATGACCTCTGCTCTATATTCTTATCCCCACATCCAGGAAGGTAGACCAATTGCATGTCACCAGAGATGAATATTCACTCCTGTCCCTGCCCCCATACTCTTTTTCCCGCAGCCTGAGGCTCTGGTGAGAATTTATCCATTGGTCTTCATAGCAAACGCAGGAGGATGAGGCATGTGAAGGGAATGTGACGTGGGAAGTAGGACCAGGGAGACTCATAGAGAGCTCCAGAAAGGAATCAGTGCATTTGGGCATCAGTTTTATTATAAAATTACTAACCCTGCATCTTTAGTAGGTAGATTTATCTGAGCCCAAGGTAGCAGTAGAAAGAATATGGGCCCCAGATAGTCACATCCCTGTCTACCCCAAGAGGCCATCAGGCCAGGCCCTGTGTGGATGACTGATAACATGTGGGGTGGCTGAGCACAAGGCCTAGAATGTGGGATGGCTACCAGATTTCATTAAAGAAATGAGAGAAATCCATATCTCTAACATCATCACAGATGTTTTATCTTAACTCCCAGGCTCCCATTGGGGGTTGCACACATAATGTTGTATTTCTCCATAATTTAACCCGGTGTTTGGAAAGTCAACTGTTCTCTTCTCTCTTGAAAACTGGCTCAGGGTTTTCTGAAATTTCTTGTCTGCAATTAAGGTCAAATCAACTCTGCAAACCCATTCACCTTCTAAGGGCAAAATGTCCCCTTATGAAAACCCTCAGGCACATGTGCCCTGAAAATTAGAGAGCTGATCTTCTCAGCCCTGTTTAGGTCAGAGCCAGAGGAACCTAAAATCTGTGGGCTAGAAGAAGTCAGAGTTGAATGGCTCTGGACTCAGGACTCAGACAGAGAAAGGGGAGATAACTCATCATGATGGATCTTTGGAGCAGTCAACAGGTTCTATGCACTCAGCCCATAAAATGGCCCTTGGGAGGAGAGGTACTAGAATCCATTTCACAGATGAAGGAAGAGGAGGTTCTGCAAGTTTATGGAAAGTGACCCAGGTCACATAGCCAATGATGTAGCCAAGAGGTAAACCAAAATCTAAGTTGGCTCCAAACACAAAACCCCTTCCACTTGCATCTATTTGTGCTCAGATTTGCCAAGCTCCACTGATGCAGAGGAGCACCTACAAATGTCCATCTCTGACACAGCTGACAACCCATGATGCTCCCACTGAAATCTGCCCCTGATTATCTCCAGGTTCTAGGGAATCTGGACCAAGAGGACCAATGTTTTTGGCACAAGGGAAATAGTTACTGTACTGCAGTAACTCTTTTTGGACTGAAAGAATTTGGGAACCGAGAGCTCAAATTTTGAACATTTTAAATCCCAACCAATCCCTTTGTGCTCTGAAATCTCATGGAATCTGCAATAGTGACATAGTGCAGAGTAAGTTTTATCATCATAGAGATCTGATCTCAATTTCCAGCTTTTCTTTCAAATACCTGTGTGATTTGGAACCAGTTATTTAGCCTGTCTGGACCTCAGGTCTCAACCTGCTTTAAAGGATTGTTGTCAAAACTAAACAAGATAATGAACCTAAAATTGCTCAGTACTTTCTGTGTTGACTGGTATAACAATTTCTGGTTCAGGAAAGTACCTATTACAGAAATAGCCCCCCTCTGATAGCAGGGGAAATGAATTGCTTTCTTTCTACTTATATGGTTACCTAGTTGACCACCTAGGCTCTCACCAACATTAATTGTGTTAGTGAAAGGATGAACAATTGGCCAAAACCAAGGTCATGTGCTACTCTACACTGGACTTGAAGATGCCCCTGATCTTCCTTCTCACCTCAGACTGTATTTAGAGACATTTCTGCTGCATATGGTGCTTTGTAAAAATTCCTCTTCTTCTTCCCTAAAACACAGATGGTGAAATTCCACACAAACTTTATTGTAGCAGAGTTCAGAATTTGTTTATGAGGACTTGCTTAATGGTGGCCAAGTGGTGATTTCTGCTCGCTGGGAGAAACGCATCACCAGAGGAAGCCATGGATGCAAAGGGTGGCAACACGATTCTTCAGCTTTGGTTCTATGGGAGGAATTGAATAAGCACTTATGAAAAAACTGAGTGTGGGGCTTTGGTATTCTGAAATGCCTTCCTCTATCTGAACTAAGGCATATACACTTTGAAGTTTAACATTGCATCACACACACACACGCATACGCACACGCATTCATAGACACCCAGAAGCAGAACATTTCCCAGTAATTGAGATAATGCTTTTGATAATCTTTTATATTGAAAACAATGCAATTTTTCACACACATTGGATGTCTGATGTATAGTATCTGGTTAATAATTTTAAGAGATTATTGAAAGAAGCAGATGTCACTATCCTCTTCTTTACCCACCTCCCTCCGCTCCCCCCAACCCCCCCCCAAAAAAAAAATGCCTCCTTAGCTGCTAATTATAAGGAGACTGATCCCAGTTTTAGGAGGAACTGGTTAAATTCACCAAAGCATTGCTCAAGTCTATGCTTCTCTTAGCTTAATTTACATGCCTAGTAACATTTCAGAATATGAATGGAAGGTCACATTTTTCCAAACTTAGAATCTTGTTTCAAAGAAAAGCAAAGCTTCCTGGTACAGAAGATGAAAGGCTTAAAAAAAAAAATCTTTTGACGAAGACTCTTTGGACATTAAATAGCTTATTAAATAGTGCTTTGATGAATTACAGTAAGTGTAAATAAATAAGAAACATATGGATTGGATTTCCTTTGAAATATAAATGGATTTGAATTAACAAGAAAAAGAACTGTTTGTTTTTAACTGAACAAACAAACAAACAAAACTCTGGAAATAGGACATAGAGTATTGCTGCTTCAAGAATTTCCCATGTCGATTTTCAATTTATATAAAACCTAATTGTCAAGACATGGAAAAAAGGCACTACTTTTGGATATTACTTGATTATTATTCAAAATAGATGCTTGTCAATGTACACTGTGTTAAGTATGTTGATGTATTTTGAGACAATTCATGCTGTCATCTGTTTAATCTGACTTGAATGTTCTCAGGTTGAATAAAAGACACACTACGTTCTCTAGGTCATTAAAATCAAACAAATCTCGATCATTAGTTCACGTGTAAAACTTCCCTGTTTTCTGCTGGGAATTACATTATAAAAATTACATTATTATTTAAGAACTGTCTTTAAAAAAAGACAAGGTTGCTATTGGAGTTGTTTGGAATCAAGGTATTTTCCTATGAAATTAAGGCTCATCTAGCAATTCCGTTTCCAAATAAATTCTTGAAGCCAGTGAAGCAGGAATGTGGGTTATAAATAAATATGAAATTAACATGAGGTGCATTGGCCTGGCCCTTGGGAAGTTTTACTACAGACTAAGATTTTGTTAGCAGCCTGGGAGGCTGCAGTCTATGGGGTCACTAAGAATCTGATATGACTGAGCGACTTCACTTTCACTTTTCACTTTTCTGCATTGGAGAAGAAAATGGCAATCCATTCCAGTGTTCTTGCCTGGAGAATCCCAGGGACCGGGGAGCCTGGTGGGCTCCCGTCTATGGGGTCGCACAGAGTCGGACACGACTGAAGCAACTTAGCAGCAGCAGCAGCAGTTTCTGTATTCATTTCCCATGTAATGTTTGGTGTAGCTAAAATTAGGGGAATAGGAAAAAAGAGTTTGAGCCTCCCAGAAAACATCAACAATAAAAGTGGCAATAACAAGGAATAATACTAATTCCCCCTTAGTGCCTACACTATGCAGGCCACTGTGATGACTTCTTCATTTTTCTTTCCTTATTTGGCTTTCACAGAAAACTTGTAAGGTAGAAGCTACCATCTCCGTTTTGCAGTTGAGGAAACAGGATCATCCGGAGCTCCTGGCATCCTGAGATAATTATTGCTAATCTAACTCTAGCTTGGTACTGTCACAATAAAAGAACAACTTAGAAACTCCCCTGCCTATGTAGCCAACCTCTTCTTTTCCTTATTTTTTCTGGCATGAATGGTCTATCACAGACTTTTTGACCAGTACGCTCATGCCAGAGATCGCAAAATTAAAAAGTTCAGGGAATACTAGGAGTAGGAATGGGTATATTCCCAAAGTTTCAAGTTCAAAGTGTCATTACTTTGGAAAGCAAAACAAGACAATTGGTTATCATTTCCCTACCACTTGTGCAGTCCACCCACTTGTTGTCTGGGTCTTCTTCTGGCTTTTTCTAAATTTGTGTAAGATTAAGTGAGGAAAGCTGAGTGCAGAAGAATTGATGCTTTTCAACTGTGGTGTTGGAGAAGACTCTTGAGAGTCCCTTGACCTGCAAGGAGATCCAACCAGTCCATTCTGAAGGAGATAAGCCCTGGGGGTTCATTGGAAGGACTGATGCTAAAGCTGAAACGCCAATACTTTGGCCACCTCATGCGAAGAGTTGACTCATTGGAAAAGACTCTGATGCTGGGAGGGATTGGGGGCAGGAGGAGAAGGGGACGACAGAAGATGAGATGGCTGGATGGCATTACTGACTCGATGGACATGGGTTTGGGTGAACTCCAGGAATTGGTGATGGACAGGGAGGCCTGGCGTGCTGCAATTCATGGGGGTCGCAAAGAGTCGGACACAACTGAGCGACTGAACTGAACTGAACTGAAGTGAGTCCTGATGACAGGTTCAATAGCATGGATTTCATTTCTGGGAGGAGAGGTATGGCAGTCATGATCACATGACTCTCACGTGATCACAGGTAGGATTCCAGTTAGCACAGACCATTTGTTCTTGGAAAGAGCATTTTGAAAGGGCAAGTCTTCTCAAAGGAAACTCTTTGGTGGCTTCCTGGGAAGGCTCTGAAATTTCAGAAGGTTAAGTAGGGTAGCCTGGCGTGAGTGCATGAGTTTATGATATGCCTCTAGAATCAGCTCACAGCATCAGCAGAGAGTGTGACCAAATCTTTCCTGTGCATGGTTCACAATTGTATAACTGAAATGTTTCAGGATGTTTCAGAGTTGTTTTGGAAAGGTTATGTGGTTTTCCCATGAAAAGAAAATCAAAAAAAGCTTTTTGGTTTGGAAGAAATGGTCACATTGACTACTCAAAAATACTGCTCTCAGAGAATGTCTCTACTCTTTGTGGCAAATCCCAAATAATTAGTCCTTTTTATTTTAAGGTGCCTTTTAGTTTATAAACACTTTTATATGCATCCTATTATTTTGTCACCTGATCTTATTAACACTTAGCTCATAATTCCTCAGAATGACTTTGTGATGGATTGAATATCTCTACCATCCCTGACGTAGAGACTCCATCATGCATAATAGTGACCTCTGAGTGGCCAAGACCAAGGACTCTACCACTCTACTGTGTGGTCATCTATTGGAGAGGTTGAGAAGATTCTGTTTTTACTTTGCTTTGATGTATTCAGTTCAGTTCAGTTCAGTCGCTCAGTCATGTCCGACTCTTCGCAACCCCATGCTTTGATGTATTAGCATTTGCCAATTATATAGAAAGCAGCAACCAAACCCTCTCTGAGGCTCTCTTTTCTTGTCTAGAATGTGAAGATATTAATGCCTACCTTCCAGGGCTGTCATGAGGAAGGATGGGATGCACATTGTGAAAATCTTTCGAATGCTGTCCTCGGGTTCTACAGTGCTCCCGCATTTCCTCTTTGGGGCAGTTGCATATTGGCTAAGGTGCTGTACAAATAATAGATGTTGTTATCATGTTGATAAAGGTTAAATACATGAAGATCTAGGACCTCCAGTCACCATCATTGATGTATTTATCTTTAAATTATTAAATGACCAGTCTTAAGTGCACAAAATGAACTTCTTGGTATTACCTCTCACTAAGTGAAATTCCAGTTCCTTATAAAATGGCACCACTATTGTTCAAGTTGAAAACCAAAGAGATGTCTTTGAATATTTTTTAACCCCCTAGATCTAAATCATCTACAAATCCTGTCCCAAATATATACCAGTTAAAATTTTAAATATTTTTGTTTCTGGCTCTATTTACTCTTTATCTAGTGCCATGCCCATTGGAACATAACCCCTGAGAAGTCTGGTCTTGGTAGGTGGTTTTTTGGTTGCTGTTGTTGTATCTCCAACACTTTGAACAGTGTCTGACATTTAGAAGGCAGTCCGATCATCAGTTGCTTAAAGAAATAATAAATTGGTCATCATGTATCTTTCTATGAGTTATCAAAAATAGAAGTGTATTTGTGTAACTTATCTAGTATTTATCTCACTAGCCTGAGTAAACAACAACATGAAAAACGAATCTCTTATTTTCATTTTCTTGCCACATACAAAATTCTAATACCTCCCCTCTATGCAAAGATCTCCTTCCGCCATATCCAGGAGAAATTTTAATTTTAGCCAACTGTATACAAGTCTAAGAAGAGTCTCACCTGCTCAAATATTTCTTGGGAAGTGTCCTGAGTGAAGCCGTTTTTTCAGAGAGAAGCAGTTACCCAGATTCAGGTCCTTCCCTGTTGGAGCCTTTCCTCAGTTTTGTCCACCACCGTGATGGAGAAGACAGCTGTGTGACACAGTCAATGCTAGTAATACATTTCTAACATGGGCCAACACACAGCAATATTAATATGCTTTCTTTCAACCTTGTTGTTATGAAATAATCATAGACTCACAGGAATTTGTAGAAAAGGTGTACAAGACACCCCATGTACTCTTCACCCTCCTCCAGCAACATCAGCACCTCACAGATCTAGACCGAAATATTAGCATTATGATGCTGGCATTGGAACAATTCATAGAATTTACTGAATGTTCACCAGGTATACACACATGTATGTGCATGTGTGTGGTTCTATTTTTTTTTAAACACATCACCAAAATTGAGAGGCAGAGCAGCTCTTCCTCCACAGACTTTCTTGCCTTCTCTTTAGAAACATCTCTATTCTGAGACCATAATCCCTGGCAATCTAATCAGTTTTCTAATCTAATATGTTCCTATAGGCCTGTTATTTTGAGAAGGCTGTATAAATGGAATACAGTATGTACCTTTTTAAAATTGGCTTAAAACTACTTAGTATAATATCTGAAGGTCCATCCACTCATGCATGTATCACCCACCCTTTCCTTTTCGTTACTGAGTGGTATTGGCACTTGCACGGTAAGAGTCTGCTGATTATTCTGTCTGTGTCTTTCAATTTCATGTGACGCACTGAATGGCAGAAACCTCACTGAATGGGACTGAGATGTAGTTGGAATGAGGGTCCCATGGAGAGGCTAAGTCAGCATGGATGAAAAGGCAATTTTGGCAGGAAGACTAATTTAGGGTAGAGAAAACCTCTAGTGCTATAGAAAATTGAGTCAAACTGAAACAGTAAGAAATTAAGAGACAAAGGTTTAGAAGAAAGATAAAGCCATCAATTTCAATTAAATGACACCTTTTTGAATATATACTGGTTTCAAAAAATAATCAGAAATAAGTTATACTTCAGTCAATTTGATGATTATGTAAAGTTCTTAATTTAAAAAATCAACTTCCCAGAAATAATGTAACAAGTTTCACCAAAGTGCATTTCCCTTTACACAGGACAGTAAGACACAAATGGGCCCAAGCCAGGCACAAATACATTTCTTCATGAGTTTATTTCCCAAATGGGAATATTGTTGAAATGATGTCAACCTAGGGCATCTCCAAAATTCTGAATCCCTTGGATACTTTGGGGGATATTAGTTACTGCTATTTTTTTAAATTAATGTAAATTCCAAATTTTGAGGCTCATGGCAGCAGGCCAGGGCCCACCTGCAACGCTCAGTGGGTTTCTGAATCTAAACAAAGTGGACCCTGGGCAACTCCAAAACCTGGGAATTTGAGTTTTTGAAAAAGCCATTCTGAGACTTCAGCAAGAGAGAGGAACACAAAGAATATCCAGAAAGTGTTGTCTGGCAGAAGGTTGGATTTCCATCTACATCAGCAGGATGCAGAGAAAGGGAAGCAAAGGATCAGGAGAAATAAGGACTAGCGCCTCCTTGTGGTAATATATATATATATATATATATATATATATATATATATATATATATGGCTTCCCTGGTGACTCAGAGGTTAAAGCGTCTACCTGCAATGCGGGAGAACTAGGTTAGATCCCTGGGTTGGGAAGATCCCCTGGAGAAGGAAATGGCAACCCACTCCAGTATTCTTGCCTGGAGAATCCCATGGGCGGAGGAGCCTGGTGGGCTACAGTCCACGGGGTCGCAAAGAGTCGGACACGACTGAGCGATATATATATATATGTATATTTATACACACAATAGAATATTACTCAGCCATAAAAAAGAATAGAGTAATGGCTTCCCAGGTGGTGCTAGTAGTAAAGAACACGTCTGCCAATGTAAGGGACACGGGTTCGATCCCTGTGTTGGGAAGATCCTTCCCTGGAGGAGGAAATGGCAACCCACTCCAGTATTCTTGCCTGGAGAATCCCAGGGACAGAGGAGCCTGGTAGGCTATGATCCATGGCATCACAAGAGTCAGACACCACTGAAGCGGCTGAGCACACGGCACACAACACCATTTGCAGCAACAAGGATGCACCCAGAGATCATCATAGTAAGTGAAGTCAGAAAGACAAATATCACATGATCTCTCTTACATGTGGAATCTAAAAAAAAAATGATGTACAGCCTATTTGCAACATAGGAACAGACTCACAGACATAGAAAACAAATTTATGGTTACCGAAAGAGAAAATTAAGGAGGGATAAATTAGGAGATGGGATTAACAGATACTTACTACTATATACAAAATATAAAAACAGCAAGTCCTACTGTATACCACAGGGAACTATATTCAATAGTTCCCTGTAATTGTAATGTACAATTGTACATTGTTGTAACATACATACATACATAATTATAACATACATACATACATAATTGTAAATGTAATGTAACTGTAATAATCTATAATGGAAAAG
The DNA here is from genome assembly GCF_055505025.1 of Bos grunniens. Taxonomy (NCBI): domain Eukaryota; kingdom Metazoa; phylum Chordata; class Mammalia; order Artiodactyla; family Bovidae; genus Bos; species Bos grunniens. Next base: position 44,705,853 of record NC_141168.1, on the reverse strand, counting down.
AAAAAGAGTGGATATATATGCGTAACAGAATCACTTTGTTTTATACCTGAAACTAATACAATATTGTAAATCAACTATACTTTAATTTTAAATAAAAGAGGAACTAGAGTCTCCTTGAACGGAACTGAACTGTCACTTCAAACCAGGCAGTGCTTCATGCTATCCAGACAGACCACCTGTGCCACGTGCCCTGCATGACGCTGTAGTGATAAACCTGTGGAGCCAGAATGAACAAGGATGGAAATGTGAAGATGAGAGAGGAGGCTCTTTGATTCCCTTCAGGGGTTTGAGGGGTGAGTGGTGCCCCTGAGATAAATTTGAATTTCGAGCCTATGGCCACCTGTAGCCTCAGAGCCCCTGTGACTGGCTGTGGGTGGTCTTCCTACTGCCCCAATCTCTCTGAAGACCCACACTCAAAAAGAGAGGGTTAGTCCCAGTGCTCACTTCCTCCTCCAATGTTTATGTTCTCTACTTTGGAAGTAATTTTTATTCATCAGAGAGAAATATGTAAGTAATGATGTGAAAAACAGTATCCCCACAAAGAAGCAGCTGGACAGAGTTGACTCCAAGCACTCAATGTGATCACTGGTCCATTTTCTTTCCTTGCCCTCCCTTCTCGCTGTGTGCCAGGAACACACTGATACAGATATATTAGATTGAACTTACATACGTATAACAAAGAATCAAGACAGAGAATTTGTCTTTGGAAATCTCCATCCAGTGGGGGTGAGGGAGTACCAACAAATACATAGACTGTTATGATACAGAGTAATGTGAACATCACTATGGAGATAAGTCACGCACAGTGCAGTCGGGGAACTGGACGGGAGTACTCTTCCAGTTAGGTCTTGCTTTTTGGCACCTGGCTCAACATATATTCAGCCATCATGCTTTGATGTTTGCTTTCTTTTAATTTTTTTTCCCCTCAAAACTCTTTGAAGAACTTGGTCTCAGAGTTTCCTGACACAAATCTCCATTTACTATCTCCTTTGAAATAGTCTATCTACAGATCCTACATGTTAGGCAGGGCAGCGTCTTGAGGGAAACATTTGGAAGCCAGCCAAGATGCATAGCGTTAATTTCTCAAGAAGGATGAAGCCATAGAGAAAAAACACTTCAGGCAGCTGTGGTTCCAGCCAGGGAAAATGTGCCAGGCCAGGAGTGGGCAGGAATCTGCTCCACAGGACCAGAAGTCAGGAGAAGCAAGTCCTAATTGAAGGGCAGGGCAGGGGCAGGGCAGGAAGGTCAGAACTAAAGCCACACTGCTTGCACGATGCAAGAGATGTATCTCTAAGAGAAGCTGGCTGTCAGCTCAGTGGCAATTGTCCAGGACTGGGTGGGGTTAGAAAAATTGTGACTGTTGTGCCACAAAGCTGCGTGTCCAGCTGCCAGTCAGTTCCAAGTGCAACTCAAAAAGCCATTCACAGAAGAGTGTCATCCTGAGAATCTTTAATCCCATTCCAGTTATAGATATGCCTCGTTCTCTGGTCAAGGCTAGCACAGGCACCGTGACAGCTCGGCCAGTTACGGTTCCCATTAAGTTGCTGTGCTGCCACCTGGGCATGATGAAATAGGGAAGCAGGGCCAGGGCCAAAGGACTCCTCCACCATCCTTAGCACCAGTCCCTCGGCCTCCTGCAGCCCTCCCAGCCTACAGAGAGCAGTGGACCACCTGATGATCCCAACTGCAAATGTCTTTACAATGCCCACTGCTATCTCAAGTAGAGCAGCATTAGTTGTACTTATTCGGAGAAGGCCATGGCACCCCACTCCAGTACTCTTGCCTGGAAAATCCCATGGACGGAGGAGCCTGGTGGGCTGCAGTCCATGAGGTCGCTAAGAGTTGGACCCGAATGAGCGACTTCACTTTCACTTTTCACTTTCATGCATTGGAGAAGGAAATGGCAACCTACTCCAGTGTTCTTGCCTGGAGAATCTCAGGGATGGCGGAGCCTGGTGGGCTGCCGTCTATGCGGTTGCACAGAGTCGGACACGACTGAAGTGACTTAGCAGCAGCAGCAGCAGCAGTTGTAATTATTAGTAACAACCTGCTGATCTATGTTGGCAATGACATATGGATAAAAGAGAGAACTTGATGGACAGTGGAAACTGCCTAACACCTATTTCTGGATTGGACACTTCAGAAATAAAATACGGAATGTGTCCTTCAGATCCCTGATAAGTATAGCAAAAGTGAGAACAAAATACCTCTCATGGCACTTTATCCACTGACAGGACATATGCCAGTTCCTTTGGAGAGAAACACTAAATGTTTAAAGTAATTTTTCATGATTTTTTTTTAATGAGGAGCATAGAAAATATAAATTCAATAAATATTTATCGAAGGCTGACTAGGATTGTTTTTGTGCTAAAGATTCAGAGATATAATCAGGTTACTATTTTCAAGAGCATGTGGGCCCATGAGTGATGAGGTAATGGAAACAGATCAAAAGCCCAGAGGTAAGAGCTCCACTGACATTCCCAAGCTGCAGGTGCTGGCCCGGAGTGAGGAAGTGATGGCATTTGGGATGAGAGAAGGGGAGAATACCTACCCAGAGCAAGTGTGCCCACAGAGGCACGGGTATGCAGGCTGTGTCCAGCCACCTTACAGCGTCAGACCACAAGTCAGAAAGGTGAGGGAGGGTGGAGCAGGCAGGTGGGCCAAGGTCAGGAGATAAACTTTCCTTTTATTTCTAGATTTCTCAACTACATTTCGATACCCTGGTGTGGCACAGACCCAGAGACAGGATTGAGATGGGATCAAACCTTGTACACAAGGAATTGTATGGGCCTGCGGACCTGTGTTAAGGACACCCAGAGTGAATGGATGTCGCTGCTGAAAATATACCAGTGTGTTCAGAGGCTGCACCAGATGGGAAGACTGGCCACTGCATTGCTGGACTCAGGACCATCCTCCCACTCTAGATAAACCTGGATGGTAGTGCAAAAGATCATGGGCACCCAGCATGTTGGGGAGAGTCTGATGGCTCTTAAAGTAGCCCTGGAACAGCAGTGTGAGCATCATTAGGGCCTGAGAGGAATGCAATGCATATTCCCAGGGCCAACCTAGCCCTCTGTCTGGGGAAGCTCTGCTCTCCTTCCCCCAGCCCTGCATGTCATAAGAATCCACATGGTGCTTGGAAACTAGCTGGCATAGGAAGAGCCACCTTGGGCCCCCTTCCCCCCAAGAAATACCCCCTATCAGGTCAGGCAGTAAGCCTGAAGTGGGGAGTAACTGAGAACCACTAGGTGGGCTGAGGCCTTCCTGCAGGAACCTTCAGACCAGCTGACACAGGGTCCACAGCCCTGTCTGTAACTTTGGGTCAGCTGCTTAATCTTTGAAAGCCCTCTTTTGCTTTTCTTTAAAATGGTGACCATATTAACAAAGTTTTCATAAGAGTACAGTGCCTCAGTCTTGGAGGAGGACAGGGCAACCCACTCACGCATTCTTGCCTGGAGAATCCCCATGGGTGGAGGAGCCTGGCGGGCTACACACTGTGGGGTCTCAGAGAGTCAGACACAACTGAGCAACTAAGCACAGCACCTCAGTGCCTCAGTGCACGACAGATACCCAGTGAATGTTTAGGATTCAGAAATTAAGACGTTAATGTCATCCCCACATCAGGGCACTATGTACCCAGTGATCTGCAGGCCAGACTGTGGAGTCATAGGGGACCAGAGGGAAGCAGTGTAGCCTTCTCTCCAGGGACATCTTTAACCAGGAAACAAGTAAAGGGGTTGGAGGAAGAAAGAATAAAGGGCACAGACCAGAGTGCAGGAGTACGCTGGGCGGAGGCTGCTTCTGCAGAACTGACCGCCTTCCACGCCTCTCCTCCTGTCCTCACCACTGGCCTGGAGGTGTGGTTTGCAGACTAAGCTCTTAACACGTGTTTTATTGGAAGGCTAACTAATGCTTCCATCTGATACTAACAGTACTGGCCACTCTCTATAGTCTACTGATTACTCACACTGTACCCTGTCTACCTGCGGAGAAGTTGCCAAATGTTGGGTAGAACAAGAGAAAGGAAAGCAGCATCCCTTTTACTAATGTGACTGGAGACTAGGTTTCAGACATTTAAAGAATAAGTATTTCTTGCGTATGAGTTCCTAATCCCCTTCAAAACATGGTGTTAAGCTGTACTTTGCCAAACTTTCTGCATAGATCTAAATAGCATGAACTATTTTTCAGAAATGATGCAGGGTTGGAAAAAGAGTGGGGATCTCATGGCCAGAATGCTCCTCTGCAAGTCTTTTTCACCAACATTTTTGGTATAAAGATAAAAAGGTTTTATTAATTGGAATTCAGAATTTTTAAGTGGGAAAAAAAAATCATCCTAATTCTCAAACAAAACTATTAATATTTGGTTTTATTTTCCTATTTGGTGTTCTTTATTTTTTTTTTTTTTTTTTGAGCTTTTGCTTGTGCACTTTATTTTTTTATTTTTTTTTAAATTTTATTTTTATTTTTTAACTTTACAATATTGTATTGGTTTTGCCATATATCAACATGAATCCGCCACAGGTATACATGTGTTCCCCATCCTGAACCCTCCTCCCTCCTCCCTCCTCATACCATCCCTCTGGGTCGTCCCAGCGTACCAGCCCCAAGTATCCAATATCGTGCATCGAACCTGGACTGGCGACTCGTTTCATATATGATATTATACATATTTCAATGCCATTCTCCCAAATCATCCCACCCTCTCCCTCTCTCACAGAGTCCATAAGACTGTTCTATACATCAGTGTCTCTTTTGCTATCTCGCACACAGGGTTATTGTTACCATCTTTCTAAATTCCATATATATGCGTTAGTATACTGTATTGGTGTTTTTCTTTCTGGCTTACTTCACTCTGTATAATAGGCTCCAGTTTCATCCACCTCATTAGAACTGATTCAAATGTATTCTTTTTAATGGCTGAGTAATACTCCATTGTGTATTTGTACTACAGCTTTCTTACCCATTCATCTGCTGATGGACGTCTAGGTTGCTTCCATGTCCTGGCTATTATAAACAGTGCTGCGATGAACATTGGGGTACATGTGTCTCTTTCAATTCTGGTTTCCTCAGTGGGTATGCCCAGCAGTGGGATTGCTGGATCATTCTTTATTTTAAATCTGTTTCATTAATACCGTATATGTCACGTTGTTGTGCTGTGTCAGTCACTCAGTTGTGTCTGACTCTCTGTGACCCCACAGACTGTAGCCCGCCAGGCTTCTCTGTCCATACAATTCTCCAGGCAAGAATACTGGAGTGGGTTGCCATTCCCTTCTCCAGAGGATCTTCCCAACCCAGGGATCAAAGCCAAGTCTTCTGTACTGAAGGTAGATTCTTTACTGTCTGAGCCACCAGGGAAGGATATATGTCATAATAAACTCTAAATACATGGCCAGATAGGCTTATTTCAGTGCACTTACAGTGACTGAGGATGGGACTTTGCAAAGACTTTAGGGAGAACACGAAGGCCACTCCCTGGGAGTGGTTGACATCTCTCAACCATTCCATGTTGTGAAGTAGACTCGATTTTCGTTTGTTATCCATTCACTGAGAAGTTGCTTATTAAAATAGATATTACAAATTTAGCTTCAGGACAGTATTTCCTTTATATTTCCTATATGTCGAATGTTATTTTGCATGCACATCGAAGATTTCTATTCCTGAAGTTATGTTTTCTAAGTCAAAAATGCAAGTTTGATGGTGTCTCTTTACCTCTTGGCAAAAGTGTCGCCTACATTTTCAAACGATTAACTTTCCAGGTAAATTAGTCTGCTCCGATCTCCATACAGTGGGAAGGTGGGCAGGCTCCCACCAGCCTTTCCTAAGCACACAGATCCTAAAGGGATTGGATCTTACAATCGAAGGCATTCAGGGGGAGAAATCTCACCCAGGTTTTAGGATACAGAAGCCTGGCAAAAGAGCAGAGCCCTGCCCTGTAGCACACAGGAAGCTGAACTTGCCCTTCTTCTGTCACTTTCTGTGTCTCTCCAGCCCTCGTTGGTACAAAGCTCCCAACATAAGGTTGAGAGACCAGAGGCAGTCTGTCTGAAGGTGATGCTCTGGGTTCTTGTTTCAGCTCATACTATAACTGAGTCTATTTAGCTCCATGTTTCATATGTTTGTGCTTTTCATTGGTACTTTTCTGTTTAAAACGGCCCCCAAGCACAGTGCTAAAGCTATGCCCCAGAGCAAGAGGCTGTGATATGCCTTATGGAGAAGATTCATGTGTTAGATGAGCCTCATTCATGCATGAATTTCAGCACCATTGCTCAGTAGTTTAATGCTAGTGAACTCACAATATATATCCATTAAGTGGTCTTTAGACAGAAACACAAATAAAACGAGGTTGTATTATAATCTGTTGATGAACGTGCAGGAAATTAATCTTGTGTTTTCCCAGCAGCAATGGCTTCATATTCCCTAATTCAGTGTTCATGGAGACTTCATAGAACACAACTATCAAAAATAATGAGAGTCAACTGTGTCTTAAAAGTTCCATGTTGAAATATGGGTTCTGGCAAAACTCTTTCTTATGTTTAACATTTGAGCTTTTAGTGTACATATTACTATTTATTTAATTTCCCATTAGACATTCTTTCTGATAAATTCATACCCCCAAACACTGAGATTTGGTTTTCTCATCTCTTTCTTTATTCTATTGGTTCTTTTGACTTCATTTTCAAAACTCTAATATTGTTTCATCAAACTGTTTCCCTTTATGTCTTCAACGAAATCCCCTCTACTTTCAAAACACAAAAGTGGATTATTGTATTAGTCAAAAAGGGCTAAGTTTTGCTGTAGGATTGTAAAACAACTCCCAAATCTCAGTCGGGTTTTTTTTTTCCCTTACACTACATCCTGTCTCAGATCAGCTAAGGGTTTATGCCATGTCATTCTCACTCAGAGATGAAAACGTCAGGGTGCCCTTTCCACTCAGTGGGTGTGTCACTATTAGTGCAGCAGAGAGGCAATGAACCCAGAATATATCATTGCCTCTTAAATTTCTTTCATCAAAGCAATTCATGGGGGCATTAGCTCATCTAACTTTAAAGAAGCAGGAAACCATCTGACCATGTGTCTGGAAGAGCAATCTCAGCATCAGTGATTGCAGGCTTATTCTTTGTACACACAAAACACATTCACCCTCTCTCCAGGTAAATGTAATTAAATTATTAATTATTAATTATATCCAGTACAATCCAGTATAATCCCCAAAGGCCAGGATTACTGGGGAAAGAGGTGAAATAAAGTGAACATTGATATACTAAGTGTTTTTCCCTAGATCCCAGTATTAAAACCATTCATGATGACATCTATCGGATGAATTCTGACTGATTTTCATCTCCAAAATCAGATTTCAACAATAAAAACCATTTTGCCAGTGTCTTAACAGTGCAGGACACAGAAGAATTGCCAACCTAACATGCTTTCAAAACTCCTCAACTTTTCAAGCCCCTTTGTCTCTGAGAGCCATCCTTGCATCCTGACCATTTTACAGGGAGTGACCATGTACATCTTGGACATTTATTCTGTCATTTTACCATTTTGCATCTTCACACCTTCTCTTGGAACACTCAGCCTCTCCAGAAATCGTGTTGCATGAGTTTTGTAAATTTCAGCAACTGTGTTGGAGTCAGATGGGTCACACAGACCCAATCCCATTATGTAACAGATTGCCTCTAGTTCCTCAGACCCCACAGGCCCCCAGACATCTATGTTCTAGGGAGAAATGTTTCACTAACCCAAGCTGTGAATTTTTACCAGTTGAATAAAATACATATTTAACTATGTCATAACCATCTGTGTGTGTGTGTGTGTGTGTGTGTGTGTATGCGCACGCACACGCTCAGTCACTCAGTCATGTTTGACTCTTTGCAACCGCATGGACTGTAGCCCTCCAGGCACCTCTGTCCATGGAATTTGCCAAGCAAGAATACTGGAATGGATTGCCACTTCCTACTTTAGGGGATCTTCCTGACCTAGGGCTCAACCCCTGACCCAGAGATTGAACCCATGTCTCTCCTGCATTGGCAGGCAGATTCTTTACCACGAGTGCCACTTGGGAAGCCCCATAACCATCCAAAATAACCTAAAGTACTCCTCTGGAACTAAAATAAGGTCCAGATTCCTTGGTTACATATTCCAATCCCTTGATAATCTTGTGCCTGGTTAGTTTTCTGTTCTCATTTTCTACTTGTGACAAACATACATCTTCTTTTGGGGTCACACTACACTCTTTATGTTTTTTATATTTTGGACTAAACTTAAGCTTCATTTCCCTTTTATTACTTTCAACTTCTCTGACAGGGGTCATTTGTTTATTATTGATTAATTCATTCAATCTTCCACTCATTTATGCATGTATTCATGCATTCACCTAAGCTTGATTTATTCTGCTATTTGACTAATTTTGTGCTCAAAGCCGAGAACACAGATATATAAATGAGATATGGTCCATTATGCCAAGAACATCTATAATCTTGGGAAAGAAATTTTACAGCTAGTAAGAAAAAGCTAAACTCCATAAATAACAAAATGCATTCCCAAATGTCTGCCAGGGCAAACCCAAATCAGTGCCTTTCATTTTGTCTTCTCTGACCACCCAAGGCTTAGAAAGCATTGTTTTATTTAAGACTAATTATTTCAATCTGTGGCTTTCTGTGCCATGTGATTATAGAACCCTTGGTGACAATAAAATATTTCTGTATGAACTAGCACTTATTGGACTCTAAACAAATATTAGAAACTCCAATTCATGGAATAAATGAATGCTTGTTGCAGGATTCCTTCAATCAGTGATTCTTGAACTTGAGCAAGCATCAGACTCATTTGAGGGCTTGTTAAAACACAGATGGCTGAGTCCCACCCCAGAGTTTCTGATTCAGTAGGTCTGGAATAGGGTTTGAGAACTGGCATTTTTAATAAGTTCTCAGGTGATGCTTCAGTCTAGGGATACTATTCTGAGAAGCAGTGTGATAATGACCTTGGACTGACAGTCAACCCCTGCCAAACCATGCTCCTATCTATGTCTTTTTGTGTATGCTAGGGGCTTACCCCACATTTCTCATATCATAATTGAGCTCATTTCCTGAGCTCTGTAGGTCCAGCTTTCCTTGTTTGCTAAATATCTGACCTTTACATCACTGTGGGCTGTGCACCAGGATACAAAGACAATAAGAAGCCTGCCAGTCTTCAGGCAGCTCAGGAGTCAGTGCATGGAACAGACACTACCACAGGGAACAGTGATGAGACGCAACACCAGTGCTGATTTAGGATGCCTGGGTGCTGAGTACTAACACTTCCAAGGCTGATGGGATATAGATGGATAAAGGCAAAAGGGATTCAGACATAAACACAGATATAATATTGTTCTTTAATTCCACAGCATCTGGTCTGTACATAGTACTTTGCTAAGCACTGGAAATTTTTGAAAAGTAGTAAGCCTCATTAGATAGCATCACTGACGCAATGAACATGAATTTTAGCAGACTCCGGGAGTGGAAGATAAAAGAGGACGGAGGAGACTGATGTGCTACATTCCATGGAGTCCAGAAGAGTTGGCCATGACTTAGCAACTGAACAACAACAACAAGCCAAATTCCCATCCCAACAGAATTCATTAAGCCCCAATGAATTATTTCATTCCAGTTTGGTGAATGTTACAATTGGCATAAGCACTGTGTACTACCAGAGCCAAACCTTGGGGTCCAGGCAGAGTCCTGGAACCAGTGGCATCTCCCCTGTTGCTGATGTTCCCCATCATCTGGGCTAATTGGCAGTGATGTGGGGTTGAGCGCCCCTGTTGGCACCTTCTCCTGCTCTTCCTGATGCATCTCCCAGTGACCTTGCATGTGTGTGTGTGTGTCTCTTTTCCTAGTGAGGAATGTGAGCAGAGCTCACTTTCTATTCATTCATGATGCACTTTTATCTTCTTACAGTTCTCTCACAGGATTGGGGTAAACCCTCTCCTGAAAGGGTCAGCAAAAGCCCTGGGTTAGGCTGTGTTATTATTTCATTTCTTGGTAGAGTTTCTGAACCTGGTATTTTGAGAACTTCCTCAAGGGGCTCAGGAATTCCTCACCATTCTTCCTCTTGCATCTCCTCTGTTCTTGTGCAAATCAGATGTGGTGCCTGCAGACTGAGGCTGCGTGGTTTCTGAGGGTGGATGTAGATTCCCACATAATCCTCCAGTTCTCAGAGCTCTCCATTCTGTGTTCTCCATCAAGAGCAAATATTTATTCTATCAAGGGAAGAGTAAGATAGTATCAGAGATATTTAATATTTGCTGGTAAATATGTTAATTTCCTTCCTCTATCGGTCAGTAGGCTTTCCAGTCTTGAAATCCATTATGCTACTTCTCAAAGCAAAGCCTCATAACCCTCACTTGCATTCTCAGAACATCTAAGATATTTCCAGTGACTGTTGCCACTCTGAATAAATATTCCAGATGGGCACTGATTGTCCTGGGAGGAATTCTGTTTTCCACTGTGTAGACTTTGCCTGTTGACTTACTCCCATCTGTCTGCTTGTCTGTTTTCCTTAATTCTCTTTCCTGCATGGTTACACGCAACATTACATGGTCAGTTGACACTCCATCTGTCAACTTTTGCCTTCACGAACTATCCTGAAGTTTTGCAATATATGTATGCCAGAAGTTCTGGTTTGCCTTGTGATTTCCTTGCTAACACGAACATTTCTGAGAGCTATTTTTATTAGGATATTGAGCAACATGCTACCTATATTTGTGACACTGATTCAATGAGGTATTTCCACTCATTATTTAAATCAAGAAATTCACAAAGCCAAACTTCAACCATAACCAAATTCACTCAAAAGTAGCAAAAAATTAATTTAATTTAATTCTATTTCATTTTTAATCTCTTCAGAAAGAGACAACAACCATCAGATCAGATCAGATCAGTCACTCAGTTGTGTCCGACTCTTTGTGACAACAGCCATAACCATTCCTAAAGTCTGTGCATCTGAGAAGGTGGTGAAATTCAGGAGAAGGGGAAGCGCTGAATTCGAAAGGCCATGAGCTTTGGTCCTACCTTGTGACTCTGAGCACACTCTTCACCAGGGCTTTGAGTTGTTGTTCAGTCACTAAATTATGTCCAACTATCTGCGACCCTGTGGACTACAGTATGCCAGGCTTCCCTGTCCTTCACCATTTCCTGGAGTTTGCTCAAACTCATGTCCATTGAGTCAGTGATGCCACCCAACTATCTCATCCTCTGCCACCTTCTTCTCCTCTTGCCCTCAATCTTTCCCAGCATCAGGGTCTTTTCCAATGAGTTGGCTCTTCACATCAGGTAGCCAGAGAATTGCAGCTTTAGCATCAGTCCTTGCAATAAATATTCAGGGTTGATTTCCTTTAGGATTGACTGATTTTATCTCCTTGCTGTCCAAGAGACTCTCAAGAGTCTTCTCCAGCACCACAGTTTGAAAGCATCAGTTCTTTGGCACTTAGCCTTCTTTACAGTCCAAGTATTACATCCATACATGACTACTGGAAAAACCATAGCTTTGACTATATGGACCTTTGTCAGCAAAGTAATGTCTCTGTTTTTAAACACACTGCCTAGGTTTGTCATAGCTTTCCTTTCAAGGAGCAAGCATTTTTTAATTTTGTGGCTGTAGTCACAGTCCTTTGAATAGAAAATTCTATACCCTCCACCACTGGCCACTTTGGACCAGAAGTTCTTTGACTTTGAATCACAGGACTCCTGCTAGACTCCAAATCAATTGGAAGAGAATTAGTGAGGAATACATTTTTGTTGGGCTTACAACTGAAGTTCTGTCTTAGGCAGAAGGATAGGAGGACTAGGAGTGTTAGGGGAGGTAGGATATCCTCCTGTCTGCAGCAGTAACAAAACCTGTGTGCACATTACCATAAATACTCATCAAGATATTTACATCATGATAGCATATCATAGCAGCTGTTGTGGCTGAGGTCCTTCCAATTTAACTTCCAGAATAATTTTGTTTTCAAGGGGTTAATGTGGATTTCTCTTGTCTTCTGCCACCCAACTGTGCTTAGTCACTCAGTCGTGTCTGACTCTGTGACCCTATGGACTCAGAAGACCCTGCCAGACTCTTCTGTCCATGGGAATTCCTCAGGCAAGAATACTGGAGTGCATTGCCATGCCTTCCCCCAGGGATCTTCCCAACCCAGGGATTTTCCCAACCCAGGGATTGAACCCAAGTCTCCTGTATTGCAGGCAGACTCTTTACCATCTTAGTCATGAGGGAAGCTCACTGGAGAAAATGTTAAAGGGGAAAAATTGAGATAAGTGAACTCTGTGAAATGCTGATTTCACAGGTTTCTGATGGGTCATGAACATCAAAGTCAGAGTGCTGTGAAGACATGGAGAGGAGTAAAGCATAAACGGTCAAGGTTGCCTAAAAACCCCCCACTGAAAAATGCCATTGACCTCCCACTGCCAGGCCCTGGTCTCAGATTTGCCTCCGACTCTGCTCATTTTGGCCACCCTGCGGGCACTTGGCCCCAGTGCTTTTGATTTGATGAGTAATCTTCTCTATCCCTACATTGCATAATTTTCAGGGTGTGGTCACCTTTGTCACTACTCCTTCATAGTCCTTATTTCTCCTCCTAACTCTTTTGAAAATAAGAGTAAAAATGCCTACCATATAGTTATAGAGCAGGTTCTTTCATGGCAGGGTCTTTGTTTACAGCCTTAGGAAGTTTGGATCCTCTCAATTCTGCAGACACACATAGTTTGCTTCATTTTACAAAGAAACTGAGGCTCAGAAAAATGAAGTGACTTTCTCAAGATCACCCTGCCACTAGATCCTGGCCTCCCCAAGCCTCAGGGCTCTACGTGCATGGCTCTATATCATGGCTATGTCCGCTCCCCTCCCCCACCCCCCGCCTTCTCTCTCTCTTTCTCTTTGGGCAAAACGTTATCAATTTATTTAATGAAAAAGCTCATCTGAATTTTTTTTTAAACTTTTGTTTGTATAATATTTACCTGTTTACATAGTGTTGGATCCTGGGTTCTAATTATATTTCTTCACTTTTATAATTAGAAAATAAAAATGGTCACGTTTCCCATGTAACATTCACTTACACTTCATGTAGAATTCTAGATTAAAATTCTAAGTTTTCTGCTTCCAACTATGACTGAGTCACTGGTGCTGGATTAACCATTTGGTTTTAAACAACCATAAAATTAAACAAAACATACAAAGCATTAGATACACAGAATTCTAATCCCTGAGAGAAAGGAAACCCAGGAGGTGAATCTCACAGTCAGCCGACTTTGGTATGGAGGCACTTTCCAAGCTACTGTGTAAGTACACCAACAGAACACACCGGTCTCTTTTTTTGTAGAAGTTGACAAAACTGTTTGTAAAATTTATAGATGGACGTATGTACATTTCTGCCTTTGTCATCCCTCCTTGGCTCTGGTACCTCAGTGGGTTCCCACCCATGACTCAACCTGCACTTTATCCATAAATCAACTTGGAGATGGAAGCATTTTGGACCAGACAGAGAGAGTCACTTTGGATAGGACAGAAGAGCTAGGCTTGCAAAAGGATCTCATTTCTTCTCACTAACTGTGTTCATTGATTCACTCACTCTCTTTACTGAGCACTTCCTGCAGGGCAAGTGTGTGCATACCTTCTCTGAAGAGCAATGTAGTCTAGCAATTAAAAGTGGCTGCAGGGACTTCCCCTGTTGTCCAGTGGTTAAGACTTCTTCTTCCAATATATGGAGTTCAAATTCGATCCCTGGTCAGGGAGCTAAGATCCCACAGGCCTTGGGGCAGAAAAACCAAAAGAAACAGAAGCAATGTTGTAACAAAATCAGTAAAGGCTTTAAAGATGGCCCGCATCAAAAAATGTTAAAAAAAAAAAAAAAAGTGACTGAAGACTCTGGAATTATGCTGCCAGGGCTCCCATTCCAGCTCTACCTCTTTCTAATTGGGAGATGTTCACAGGGATTTAACCTCCATGTGCTAGAATTTCCTCATATTTACAAGATTATTTCTTTGAACATTGTAATGAAGATTAACTGGCTTAACACTGTGTAATTTATAGGACAGTGCTAGGCATGTGGTGATATAATTTATATCTCTGTCATCCTGGGCTGAGGGCTTCCCTGGTGGCACAGTGGTAAAAAATCTGCTTGCCAATTGAGGAGACACAGGTTCAATCCCTGGGTTGGGAAAATCTCCTGGGGTAGGAAATGGCTACCCACTCCAATATTCTTGCCTGGCGAATCCCTGTGGACAGAGGAGCCTGGCGGGCTATAGTCCATGGAGTCTCAAAGTTTCGGACATGACTGAGAGACTAAAAAACAACAACAGGAGCCTGGGCTGCATATCGTCTCTCGATTTGGTCCCCGGATCCAGACATACAACCACGTATTTGGGATTTCCTCCTGGAAATCAGCATAGTCATTCATTGCAACATGTAGAAGATAGAACTCATTGTTTCCCCCTAAACATTTTCCCCCTAAACACCTCTCAGCGAGGTGAACCACAGTGACCACATGGGGCAAGCCAGAGACTGAGGGGACATCCCTGACACCTGCATTTCCATCTCTCATTGTGATCACCTACCCTGAAGAGTTTATCTCCTTTATTTTCTCAAATGTACACATATTTTCCCATCACCTCCACAGGTGCCAACTTTGTTCAGACGTCAATGTCTTATTCAGATTATGGTAACCATCCTTGAAAATTTCATCCTCCATCTGCCCAGAGGATCTACATAAACCCCTGCCCCAGACACCATGAGGGTCAGCATCATGTCAAACACCTTGGTGCCCAATGCAGGACCTCGTGGGCTCCCATCCAATTCAGCCCTCCATGCAGATCTTGGTGCTCACCCCTCACACTCCACGGTGCAAGGATGCTGAACAGCTTGATTCCCTCAAATGTGGGTTTGGGGTTTTTTTTTTCAGTGCCACTGCTCAGAAGCCCCCGCACACTCGTAGGCAGGCGGCCTCTCCTGTTTGTCTTGAGGTGTCATCTTGGGCCCTCAGTCCGGGCCCTTCCTCAGCCCACCCCTCTATGTCTCAGTGTCTTTTTCTCCTATTGGAATCCTGCAACTCACAGATAGACCTGGGTTCACTCAGCCACTTGCGTCCCCACAGCCCCTGAGATTATGTCTTAAGAAATTCCTGTTCTTAGACATCTAAAACACTGCAATCATAAAAAAAGACATTCCCACGTGTTTGATGAATGGCTGTGTGAATGGATAAATGAGTAAAAAGAAAGCTGGAGTGATGGATATACAAATACACATAAGAGAGGGTGGATAAGGCCCTGGGGCAGGATCCCAGCACAGATAGGAATGGATGATGGTAAAATTTGCCATTGCAGACACAAGGGAGGCAGGTCCCAGGGACACTGGAGTCAAGGTGAGGTAGGTGGAGGATGAGTAGTGGTGTGGTGATGCAAAAGTTGGGGCCAGCTTATTGTGGCCTCAAAAACCAGGGACAAGTGTATGGAACCCATTCCATCCTCAAAGGAAGGTATCAGATGTCTCTGTTTAGACTATGATTTGATTTTTGAAAAGAGCATGAACTTAGACAAGGGATGTGAGGGCCCACTGAATCCATTCAGTGGGCTGCATTTCAGGGAAAATGCTGTTTTGGAACCAGGACTAAATTAACATCATCTGCAAAATACTCAGAGATGAAAGCCCCCCCCCCCAGACCCCCAAAGAGCTGTGAACCCTCTGAGCAAGAGCTGTATTTCCCTATTTGAACTCGAGATGGCTCATTTCCTGAAAACTAGATGGAATGTTGATTGTATAAACTCAGCTAGTCAGCTTCATAGTATTGAGTAAATCCAGCCATATCGCAAACATAATTAATTCAGACCATGGTAAGAATATTCTGGCTCTTGAAACCATACTTTGTAAATCCCTACTTTTGCCAATTGGTTAGAAAATTGGAGCAGACTTTATGAGGAAACAGAAGAGGTGCTTTGTTAGGCGTGGCTATGTTTTATTTCTGAAAATGATAGAGTTTCGATAAATATAGGGAATGTAGTGCATCTCATGGCATGACCATTAAGCCAAATATGATGACTTGCTATACATGCAGGAGGCTTTGGAGTTCCAGATAAAGGATGTGAGCTCTGGCCCATAGGAACACCGCTGAGCTGCCGTCCATTGTCAGTTGTTTCTCCTTTACTGACCCAGCTTCTTTCAGCACAAATATCCTGGTGGTAGCCCACTGACCAGGACTGAAAATAGCAGGAGGTTTGCAGTTCGTGGATTAAGGCTGAAGTCTGAGCACCACGCCCAGCTTCCTGTACGCCCAGCTTCCAGCACAAGACCTGTAATCACATGGCCCTCACTCAAGAGGGCCCCACACTGTGTTCAATGCTCTGCTGTCATCCTCTTGAAATCCTTAGTAATTTAAGAACACGGGACCCCACACTTTCATTTTGTACCAGGTCCCACAAGCAACATAGTCTTTCCTTCCTCACTGCAAATGGAAAAGTTGGGCCTCAAGAACAGGCTTATTTGGGCTTGTTTGGATCAGATGGGATAAGCGAGTCAAACATGCTTTTGTGAATAGCTCTCAAGCTCTATGCAAATATCAGTGTGACTCAGTTATTTGTTTATCGCCATGAGGATTCAGTGTCCTGTGGCTGAGAGACGTGGTTTTTCTGTCCTGGTTTTAAGGACTCTGAAAAGTCTTGCTCAACTGCCCCACCCCAGTTCCTTAAGATGCACACAGCCTGCTTAAAAATGGAGAGGTGCCAAGAGCTTCACCTGGCCCAGGTGCCAGCCACTCCCTGCCCCTTTACCTGGAATGTAGGCTCACCTGGGCCCTGACTTCTGCTCTGTCTACCTGGCCCCAGGGATGGTCTCAGGTTTCCCACCTGCCCTCCTCTCTCCTCGGACTCTTCTCGTGGCTCCAGTGTTCTTGGTCCTTGATGAGGAAAGACATACTCTCTTTTCACCAGCTCCCTGGGGACCTCTTTCCACAGAGCTGTTGCTACCTCCACCCTGTATTTCCTAAATGCTTCACTCAAAACTCTCCTAGAAGACTTGTCATGTGGTGTCATCAGAGTAAGTACTAAATAAGCAGTAGATGAATCATTATATGAGTCACATAATTCTATCAGGGCCTTGTGCCACTTTTCCCTGTTAGGTATATGACTTAGAAGCTCTCCATCAGAATGCATCATTATTACGGATCATTGGTTACGATACCTCATAGGGATCCTATGAGTTCGTGATTCAGTTTGTAAAAAATGTCAGTTTAATCCCTAAAGGAAAACATTTCAAACTATTACAAATGCACGTTGAGTGAGCCACAAGGAGAATGAGACCTTGGGAGGGAGGAGAGTGCCATCCCTTGCATCCCCACCACCACTGCTCCAGGGGGAGTGACCACCATACCCCATCTCTGGCTTAAATGACTGCTGTAGTCTCCTGACAGGATCCCTCATTGCCGCTCCTGTTGCATCTCCAACCCAATCTGCACCACATCCAGGGTCAAGATTTGGAAGATAAATGCACACCATCATTACCTAGATTTCAATTCCCCAACCATCTCCCATACCACCCACCCAGAATGAAATCCAAACTCCTGACCCCTAGCCCCAGTGGGGAACTCTGATCCCTCCCACGTGTTCAGCCACTTCCTCCCAGCTGCTCCCTCCACACTTTCAGGCTTATTCAGGCCCTCAGAGCATCCCAGCCTTCTCCTTCCTCCCACAGAAGTCACCCCCTTCTCTGGATGCCTCCTCCCCTGGCTGGCCCCATCATCCTGTCCAAGCCTCAGGACCCATCTTTCTGCCATCTCATCCTGAACCTTCTCATGCTTCACCTGCTCTTGTGCCCTTGCACAGACCTTAGTCACTGTCCAGGACAGAGAGTGTCCAGTGTGTAAATGTGCATCCATCTGGGTGCTGTGTGCTTATTTACAGGTCATCAAAGCCACCAAGCAGAACATCAGCTCCAGCTCCAGGATGACACCCACCAGGGCCCTTTCTTTACCAGTAACTATTTCAGACTCTAGAACGGGACCCATCCAGTAATGATGAGTTGAATAAATGAGTAGATTTATTGTTACAGTTGACTCAGTGCTGTGCTCTGAATCCACACACATGAACCTTCTGACACCAGCACAGGAATTCATATTTAGAAGTAGATATAGCAGAAACATTTAAGCTCACATTAACAGGGGACCCAAGACCTCTAAGGTGAGGACCACTGATTCTAACCAAGGGGAGTGACAGGAACCAGATTTATGCTTCCACCTGAAATGCTTAAAAAAGAAATAAAATAAACTGTGTGCAACAGAAGTTTCCAAGACTTTGGACATGAGCCAAAAAACATTCTGATCCCCTAGAAAGGGAAAATTTAAGAGATGGTCCCTACAGTTGCCCCAGACAATTTCCAGGCCACAGTGCAGGGAGAGGCACCCAGGTAGAGGGCAGGGTCTTTCTGAAAGGAAGATGGAGCTGGAGTCCAAGAGGGAACAGGCAGCTGGGTTTTCAGAGCAAGTCCCAGAGAGGACAGAGATGGGCTGAGAAAGAGAACTCCAAGAAAAGCAAGGGGGTCCCCACAAGTCATCACTAACTGCTGATCAGCCCCCCAGTGTGAGGAAACTAAGTGCTCAAGGCCGGACTCATGGTGAAAGAATATTTCATTTCCACCAGCCAGGGAAAAAACTCCTAAATTATCAGGACACTGAGTGTAGAGTCTCAGCAGTGGGGAAACAATTATTAGCTCAGGTCTCACTTAACAAAGCAAGACCTGAAAGGATCAAGAATTTCTCTGCTTATCTAACTATATACCTAGTACTTTTTTTCCATGGGGAAAGAAGAAACATAGATTAGATGATTCAATAATTTCATTTAAGATTTTTCTTGTGATTAACAGGCCTGAAAGTTTTCTATTTTCTTTGTTTTGTAAGCTTTCTAAAAAAACTGTCAGATGATTAAGAAACTAGGATGAATGCGTTAATTCTCATAAAATAGATATTGACTTATTAAATAATTTAAATTAGCATGAGCCAGAGAAACAGCACCTCAGAGAGAGACTTACCCCTCCAGAATTCCTATCTGTCAGCTTCCACTCTTCCCAGTCCTCCCTGGGTCAGACACCCTGAATACCAGACACCCTGAGGCAGTCCTCAGCCTCTCTCAGGTCTGCTAGAAGGAGAGCACAGGCAATCCCAAAAGAATGCCTCTTTTCAGTATTTCCGTGCTAGTTTACAGGCCTCCGCACAGACATTTCTGGACCCAATACCATCTAGCTGGACTGCCAGGGGGTGAGGTGCTCTGGTGATAGCCCTTGTCACCAGATTGGCCCATACTAGCCTCTGCACCGTATGCCTACATGTGGCCCAGCACTCTGCACTGGCTCTCCCAGCAGACCCTTTCTGTGCAAAGCATCCTTCTATTAAGACAAAGAGATCCTCCAGCACTAGTCATGGCAGCATTCCAGGGCCATGTCCTAGAAAAGTGTTAGTGAGACTGACCAACAAGAGACAAGTCACCTCAAAGAGAAGAGAGTAGCGTGAGCTGAAAAGTCCATGACCCAGAAGCTCTGCGGTATCAAGCCTACCTGATCTGCACAAGCAGTCCAACCATGGTGGGTCTACCCAGAGTTAACAAGGGAAGAGTTAACATACAGAGCTTCTGTTGGATCCCAGGTGCTTCTCCCAAGCCATCTCATTTAGCCTCACAGCATAAATGAGACAAGGTATAGGACCTTCATTCATGTGGAAACTAACAGAAATTCTGTTCGTTTGGATGACTACTCTCACACACAAAGATGGTAAGCATAAGATCCTAGATTTCATCTCCTCCACTGTCCAGCTTGACAGCTGGCTTGGTCCCAGGCATCAGGGGCTACTTAGGTGTTTCTGGAAAACTGTTACAAGTGAAAGTCGATGAAAGATAAACAGATAACAGATGTGCAGTTTGATGCAGGGGAAGACTACACATTTCTCCCCCAAACTGTCCCTGGTGCTTCTCCAGGGGACCCTGGGGTTTCCCAGAACCCAGTTTCTAAACCACACTCTTATCTCCACCATGACGTGCAGCACTGTGCCACCCTTACACTGAGATAGCCCTGGCGATAAGCATGAGAATGAAGCATTATTTTCTCCAGCTGGGTGTCCCAATGGCCTATCCTCTGCTAGTGTCTCTGTCCCAGGGGCCTGTACAGCCCCTCAGCACCTCTGCCTTCCAGACCTGGGCCTGCCTCGTTCCTTCAGTTCAGCACTCCGCACTTCAGCATCAGCATGACTGGAAACCTGTACTGTGTTTCCTCCTTCAGGTCCCACCCACCGGAGGTGCTCCTGAGGTGTGCTGAGTTCAGTTGTCCTGTTGGCTCTCACGTCCACTGCAGAGGGAGAATGTGCAGCAAAGAAGAGCAAGGCCTGCTTATGAAATCATGTTTAGAAGACTCGCAGTAAGTTGCTGCTCAAGGTAAGTGAAAGGCAGAATCAGGATAACAAGTAAGGCTTCTGAGCACCAACATGACACTTGTCCTTAGTTCTTCACATCACAGTCCTGAACAGACAAGAAACAACCGCATGGGCAGATTCACCTTGTGCATTTCGGAATGTGAGATAAGCGATGAATTCAAAGGGATGGGTCTGCTCAAATGGTAGCAGCCGCCACTTGGAGCCCATGCCCTGCACCTCACACAGAAATGTTCCCACCCAGATCCATTGGTTGCACTCACCTCCCGGTTCAAAGGCACCCAAGTCCCTCCCCCTAGTAGGAATCCTAAGGCTCCTCTTATCCTTCAGGACTCATCAGCAATTTACT
Organism: Bos grunniens; assembly: GCF_055505025.1. Lineage (NCBI taxonomy): Eukaryota > Metazoa > Chordata > Mammalia > Artiodactyla > Bovidae > Bos > Bos grunniens. The sequence goes on along the minus strand of NC_141168.1, from coordinate 44,685,076 downwards.
ATTCCCATCCTATCCTGGCTGCCTGCTTCCTATAAGTATGAATCAACATACCCAGCTTCCAACAGTCGTGTCTCGGGAGATGAGTTCAGTATCACTTGGGAACACCGCTCATCACAATGACCCTCATCACCCCTAGTTTCCCATGTTCTAGAGCTGAATGGTGAGAGAGCTGTGGAACAGAGCCAACACCCCAACAGAAATGAAACATAAAGACCTGTGTCAGTAGCTTGGGTGCATTATTGTTTTTAGTCTTTGTAATATTCCTGTGAGCACATACTATAATAATTTTAGATAAGGCAAAGGCTTTGAGAATTTAAGAAACATCACCAATTTTAACAGCTGGTGGGAAGAGGGTTGACGTCATACCCAGGCTTTATGGAAAGGCCTACAAAGCCTTGGTTTCTAGGATGGGAAGAGAGACCTCTAAGAAAAACAGAACAAAGAGGCCAGGCCCAGAAGGCTAGGGCATCCTGGTAAATGACAGAGAGCCCACGGGTTGTTAAACAAGGAGGTGTGTCTTCATGGTCCTTCAGTGGAGCAAGAATTTTGTCCTTATCCCAGCAAAATATCATGAGCCAAGAGTTGGGAGTACTGAAATGCCACACATTCAAGCAGGTCCAAGCTTCAAGACAAAATAAATAAATCATGAGTAGGGAGAATGACCACTGCATCTTAAAACTCAGAATTTCACAGAAAGAAGCAGGGAGGTCCCCCATGCATTTGTGTTTCCATGTGTTTAAAAGCAGATACTCACACACCATTGAGTTTACTATGCTGTACTTTGAAGGAAGGCATCCTAATTAGAGACCTCAGTTGTCAAGCCAGTGAGACTTATTTGGCAAATATAGGGACATATCCTCCTTCTATAATAGCAACAGGTAACTAAGAAACATCCTGCAAGGCTGGATCTAATTACAAGAATGCTTTGATTGAGTTTTTAAATACTCCAATGATCTGTTTCTTAATTTACAAAATTGGTGCAATCTTTAGAAACACAATTTAGCATTGAAGTGACTTTTTTCTTGTTCATTTGCTCTGCTCCTATGTTCCAGACATTAAATTTTTTCATTGCATCTCAGTTTCTTCTGCTCAATGCACATGGTAATCATTTAGAAGAACACTGACAGGGTGACAACTTCCTAAGTTTCTTGAAATGCTTGTCTGTCCCCTGGAATTATAGGAATTGCTGAGTGTGTATGTGAATGTTTATGTTTCTAAGGAGAGGATCCAGTATCTCATTAGATACTCAGAGTTCTGTGATCTCTCAAAAGCCAAGAATTGCTGCCTGTAAACTTGTTATAAATTGTAAATCTAGAGCAGAACGCCCGCCAAAACATGCATGTTTTTCTCTTAAAAAGGAGAGGAGGGGAGAATTTTTATAATGTTATGAGACACATTCTTTGAAGGGCTGATTTATAGATGTAATAAATAGAGAGCTGAGACCCACAGATACAGGTCACACTAAACAGGCCAGGACACTCAGGATGAAGTTCTAAATGTGATGCTAACTCCCCGTGTGATCATAGGTGATTCCTTATTCTTCCTGGGACTGGTTCTTCATCTATAAGCCATGCAGAGAAAACACATGAGCTATAAATTGTCCTGCAATTAAGTCTCTGTCTTTAAAGAATATGTATACGTATCTGGACTTTATATACAACTTTTTTTTCAACTTTTCACGTATTGAGGAATCTACTTGCTATTTCCACTTACTTGCACATGTTTTATGTTACAAGTTCAACCTCTGAGGTGTCCTCACACCTCCTGTCCAAATACCTGGATTTACAAGGCATGCTCAACTTTGCACGCAAACTCTGAGACCTGGTTCAGTACGGTTCTTACCTTTCCTTTGTTGCACAACATCTAGTTATTAACAGGCATTTAACTTTTAGATGGGCGTTCTAAATTCTAATAACGGATTTAAGTATTTTGGAAGATGATAAAGAAATTACACTTATATCTGATGAAGTGTCAGTGATCTCATAATTCATCTGGGGGAAAAACACAAGATGAGAAGGGGATATGATTACTCACATGAAGTATGCCAAGTCGTGGAGGCAGGGGCCGTCATCTCTTTTGTCATGGGCCTGGGTGCACCAGGCTAGATGAGTCTTGTCTTGATTAGGCCAATGATGGCTAAGTGTAAGTCATTAAATACTGATAAGCAAGTGCTTGGAAAGTGGAGACGGTATACAATTGCCCTCAGGGTCATGCTCTGCATTCCTGACTCATTAGACACTGAGAAAACTGGGGTTTGGCTGAAAGGATCTGTACTGGTTCACTTGAGCCAATTAACCAGGTTCAGAGTCTGAAGCTTTTGTACATAGGCTCCCGCAAGCCAAAGGCTCCCTGCACTGTCCTCTCTCCTCCCCTCCTGAGATATTTCCAATCAATCATAAATGAGAAATCATTGGTATAATTCTCTATGACAAAAGCTACTGGAAACTAACAAAAGAAAGATAAATTTATTCTGACTCTTTTCAAGTTGCTTTCAACAGTCAGTCAGTTCAGTCGCTCAGTCGTGTCCGACTCTTTGCGACCCCATGAATTGCGGCACGCCAGGCCTCCCTGTCCATCACCAACTCCCAGAGCTCACTCAAACCCAAGTCCATCGAGTCGGTGATGCCATCCAGCCATCTCACCCTCTGTCGTCCCCTTTTCCTCCTGCCCCCAATCCCTCCCACCATCAGAATCTTTTCCAATGAGTCAACTCTTCACATGAGGTGGCCAAGGTACTGGAGTTTCCGCTTTAGCATCATTCCTTCCAAAGAAATCCCAGGGCTGATCTCCTTCAGAATGGACTGGTTGGATCTCCTTGCAGTCCAAGGGACTCTCAAGAGTCTTCTCCAACACCACAGTTCAAAAGCATCAATTTTTCAGCACTCAGCTTTCTTCACAGTCCAACTCTCACATCCATATATGACCACTGGAAAAACTATAGCCTTGACTAGACAGACCTTTGTTGACAAAGTAATGTCTCTGCTTTTAATATACTATCTAGGTTGGTCATAACTTTCCTTCCAGAGGGAGTAAGCATCTTTTAATTTCATGGCTGTAATCACCATCTGCAGTGATTTTGGAGCCCAAAAAAATAAAGTCTGATATTGTTTCCACTGATGCCCCATCTATTTCCCATGAAGTGATGGGACCAGATGCCATGATCTTAGTTTTCTGAATGTTGAGCTTCAAGCCAAATTTTTCACTCTCCTTTTTCGCTTTCATCAAGAGGCTTTTGAGTTCCTCTTCACTTTCTGCCATAAGAGTGGTGTCATCTGCATATCTGAGGTTATTGATATTTCTCCTGGCAATCTTGATTCCAGCTTGTGCTTCTTCCAGTCCAGCGTTTCTCATGATGTACTCTGCATAGAAGTTAAATAAGCAGGGTGACAATATACAGCCTTGACGTACTCCTTTTCCTATTTGGAACCAGTCTGTTGTTCTATGTCCAGTTCTAACTGTTGCTTCCTGACCTGCATACAGATTTCTCAAGAGGCAGGTCAGGTGGTCTGGTATTCTCATCTCTTTCAGAATTTTCCACAGTTTATTGTAATCCACACAGTCAAAGGCTTTGGCATAGTCAATAAAGCAGAAATAGATGTTTTTCTGGAACTCTCTTGCTTTTTCTATGATCCAGCGGATGTTGGCAATTTGATCTCTGGTTCCTCTGCCTTTTCTAAAACCAGCTTGAACATCAGGACGTTCATGGTTCACATATTGCTGAAGCCTGGCTTGGAGAATTTTGAGCATTACTTTACTAGCATGTGAGATGAGTGCAATTGTGTGGTAGTTTGAGCATTCTTTGGCATTGCCTTTCTTTGGGATTGGAATGAAAACTGACCTCTTCCAGTCCTGTGGCCACTGCTGAGTTTTCCAAATTTGCTGGCATATTGAGTGCAGCACTTTCACAGCATCATCTTTCAGGATTTGAAATAGCTCAACTGGAATTCCATCACCTCCACTAGCTTTGTTCGTAGTGATGCTTTCTAAGGCCCACTTGACTTCACATTCCTGGATGTCTGGCTCTAGGTCAGTGATCACACCATCATGATTATCTTCGTCTTGAAGATCTTTTTTGTACAGTTCTTCTGTGTATTCTTGACACCTCTTCTTAATATCTTCTGCTTCTGTTAGGTCCATACCATTTCTGTCCTTTATCGAGCCCATCTTTTCACGAAATGTTCCCTTGGTATCTCTAATTTTCTTGAAGAGATCTCTAGTCTTTCCCATTCTGTTGTTTTCCTCTATTTCTTTGCATTGATCACTGAAGAAAGCTTTCTTATCTCTTCTTGCTATTCTTTGGAATTCTGCATTCAGATGCTTATATCTTTCCTTTTCTCCTTTGCTTTTCACTTCTCTTCTTTTCACAGCTATTTGTAAGGCCTCCCCAGACAGCCATTTTGCTTTTTTGCATTTCTTTTCCATGGGGATGGTCTTGATCCCTGTCTCCTGTACAATGTCACAAACCTCCATCCATAGTTCTTCAGGCACTCTATCTATCAGATCTAGTCCCTTAAATCTATTTCTCACTTCCACTGTATAATCATAAGGGATTAGATTTAGGTCATACCTGAATGGTCTAGTGGTTTTCTCTACTTTCTTCAATTTAAGTCTGAATTTGGCAATAAGGAGTTCATGATCTGAGCCACAGTCAGCTCCTGGTCTTGTTTTTGCTGACTGTATAGAGCTTCTCCATCTTTGGCTGCAAAGAATATAATCAATCATCTGATTTCAATGTTGACCAAATGGTGATGTCTGTGTGTAGAGTCTTCTCTTGTGTTGTTGGAAGAGGGTGTTTGCTATGACCAGTGCATTTTCTTGGCAAAACTCTATCAGTCTTTGCCCTGCTTCATTCCATATTCCAAGGCCAAATTTGCCTATTACTCCAGGTGTTTCTTGACTTCCTACTTTTGCATTCCAGTCCCCTATAATGAAAAGGACATCTTTTTCTGGGTGTTAGTTTGACCTAAAAGGTCTTGTAGGTCTTCATAGAACTATTCAACTTCAGCTTCTTCAGCATTACTGGTTGGGGCATAGACAAAGTACTGTGATATTGAATGGTTTGCCTTAGAAACAAACAGAGACCATTCTGTCATTTTTGAGATTGCATCCAAGTACTGCATTTCAGACTCTTTTGTTGACCATGATGGCTACTCCATTTCTTCTAAGGGATTCCTGCCCGCAGTAGTAGATATAATGGTCATCTGTGTTAAGTTCACCCTTTCAAGTCCATTTTAGTTCTCTGATTCCTAGAATGTCAACGTTCACTTTTGCCATCTCCTGTTTGACCACTTCCAATTTGCCTTGATTCATGGACCTAACATTCTCCATCTATCAATCATCTATCTATCTATCTATCTACCTATCTATCTATCCATCACCTGTTTTCTATTTCTCTTTATCTGTCATAGATCAAAATAATCAGCTTAAGAGAAAATCAAAGGGCAATGGAAACTCAGAAGAGGGAAAACTTGAGTGTTGGTAAGAGACATTACTTTGCCAACAAAGTAATTTAAGCTTCCCATCTAGGACACTAACTTGCAGCAGCAGACGCCCAGTAGTCTCGGTGATGCAGGGTTTCCCACAAGCCTGTGGGCTCCTCTTCACTCCCTCCTGTCCACTGAGCATGTCTGGGCCTCTGCCTTCCCCTCTGGGCCAGGTCATCCATCCTAAGAGCGCACGTTTGTTCTCTAATGTTTCAGAGCACAGGCAGTCTACTGTGATGCATGCCCTTCTCCTCTCCCTTCCCAAAAGCAGGATCATGGAGCTCACGCCACAGAATCCTAGAGGGACGCTCGCTAGGAAGTGCTTGTAGTTCTCGCTCTAGCGCGGCTGGCTTGTTTCTGCCTAGTATTAGTTGGAAGCCTAAGCCTCTGTTACTGGCTTCAGAAGTAGTTTTTGTACTTCTCAGTAGCGACTGATGGAATGTAAGATAGAGGACAGAATAACTGAACTAAGCTGTTTAAATTCTGAGTAAACATACATTTTATATACATGCCTTTGGAATGTTCATTATAAAACAAATAAACATCTTTAGTCTTTAAAAAAAAAAAAAAAGGCTATGGTTTTTCCAGTGGTCATGTATGGATGTGAGAGTTGGACTGTGAAGAAAGCTGAGCACCGAAAAATTGATGCTTTTGAACTGTGGTGTTGGAGAAGACTCTTGAGAGTCCCTTGAACTGCAAGAGATCCAACCAGTCCGTTCTAAAGGAGATCAGCCCTGGGATTTCTTTGGAGGGAATGATGCTGAAGCGGAAACTCCAGTACTTTGGCCACCTCATGCGAAGAGTTGACTCATTGGAAAAGACTCTGATGCTGGGAGGGATTGGGGGCAGGAGAAGAAGGGGATGACAGAGGGTGAAATGGCTGGATGGTATCACTGACTCGATGGATGTGAGTCTGGGTTAACTCCGGGAGTTGTTGATGGACAGGAAGGCCTGGTGTGCTGCGATTCATCGGGTCGCAAAGAGTCGGACAAGACTGAGCGACTGAACCGAACTGACTGAGGGGCTAAGGAATATATTTTAAATTTAAATACTTTTCTAAAGGTCAACCTGTCTATAGAGAGATAAGAAAAGACTACAATATCTAGGTTAAAGGAGAGAGTAAGTATACATGGCTCTTCTCAAGGGAAAGGCAGCTTATAGGAATGAGCCATGGAGATAAAAGTGCAAAAGAGTATGAATCTGCATGGTAGTCAATAGAAATTCATATAGTGTTTGTTGTTCTGGTTTTGTTTAGTTGTTTTCTTTTTAAATAGAATGACCTTTTAGGAGCATATGCAATCCACATTGTGCTGGGTTGTGGTGACGTGCATACCTCCATCCATAGCCCTGTAATGGTTGGTGTCCTAGGGCAGGACTGTGAGACCCAGGAAGAAATTTGGGAAGAGGCAATTCGTGTGGTAGCTGGGTACCTGGATTGGAGAGCAAGAAAGTCAGGTGGGAATCCTGAATCTAACACTTTTTGCGTCATCTTAGGCTTTATTCTCTGCACCTCAATTTCCTCTTGTGTAAAACAGGCATTAAAAAAACACACCTAATTTATGGGGTTTTGTATGGATTAAATAAATTGATACACATTTAGAACAGTGAGTTCTACATAATTATTAGCTAATAATTAATTATTATTAGTCAACTCCCCTGAAAAATAGCAAAAGAAAGCAAAAAAAAAAAAAAAGTGTGGTTTTCTTAGAAGCTCAAATAAAAGGTGTAACCAGTGGGCTCTAGCCTTTGTATTTGAGGAAACTCCACACAGGGGCTCATCTCTCCTCTTCCTCCCCTGAGGGCTTCAGCTACTTCCTTGTACATTGACCACTCCTATGTCCTTTCTCAAGTTCAGATCATTGTGTTGGTCTCTAGCCCAAGAAGTCTGACTTCTCTCATCAGAATTGAAACATCAAAAACTGCATCTGTTGCATGGCAGGGCATTCCTTCTTCTTCTGACTTACAAATATACCACATGCATTCAGAAGTCCAGCCTCCTGATTCAGCAAATGGCCTTTCCATCTGCCCCCTTATCGCTTGCCGAGAATCTGGGTAGGTCAAGGGCACCTCTCCTCACTCGCTGCATGCAATCAATCTTATCATTTCTGGCCCTAAACTATCGCACTCTCTTCTCCTTCTCTCCCCAGTAGAACCCCAACAGCCCCCTAAGTTGACCTGCATCCTCTGCTCACAGGTTCAGCCTGTATAAGCCAAGTACATCCCCATCTTCCTGGTCAGAGAATGGTAAACAATCTAGGCACCAACAGACATATCCACCCCAGATTTCCCATTGAGATGGGATGGGGAGAAGCTGGACCATGAAGCACTATGGGACAGAAACACAGGGAAGAATATTTTCAGCACAGATGAAAGATGGTTCACTAACGTGTATGTGAAAGTTCTTCAGTTCTGGGGACAGGGCAGAGCCCTCTGGTGTGATTACACAGCTTGGCATATACAGCCTAAGATGTGACTGGAAGGGCTTGTTGAGGCTCGACCACTGAAGCCTGAGTGCTATGCCTAGCCATGTTAATTATCTTCAGGAAACTTAAATACTGGAGACCCAGCATCAATTAGAATTAGCACTTTTTAAACATGAAAAGATTCTTGTGTGTACAATTTTTTAAACTCATCCAGTGGTGTATCAGGTGAAATCCCATAAAACTGTAATAAAAACCAGCTAAAAGACACTTCAAATTTGATTCAAAGACCCACAGTGTTCTGGGATAGATTACTCTGGGCTGCTGACACCTGGCTCCAACCAGGAAAGCAGATCTTGGAGAAATGAAAGACAACGCAGGGGTGAAAACTTGCAAACCTCCTGGGTTCACGCACAGTTCACTTTGAGTTTACAGTGAGGACTCAGGACATTCATTATCTTATCTGAGCACGTTTATCTACTTCATAAGAGTGATGAGCTCACGTTATGATCTTGCTTTTGACTTCCAGGCTTCCCATGAGACTTAATAAGGAGCCCATAAATAAGTGTTTATCTCTCTCTCTAACATAATCCAAGCTTTGTTAAACTGTAAGTTACAGTAAAAAATAATTTCTATATGTCTGAGTAAACAAAAATATACTGCCACTCATGTAAGTAAAAAGATATTTTAAAAAACACATTTTGTACCTGGCTGGTAAGTCTGGGATGCGTGTGTGTGTGTGTGTGTGTATGCGCATGCTAAGTTGCTTCAGTTCAGTTCAGTTCAGTTCAGTCGCTCAGTCATGTCCGACTCTTTGCGACCCCATGAATCGCAGCACGCCAGGCCTCCCTGTCCATCACCATCTTCCAGAGTTCACTCAGACTCACGTCCATCAAGTCGGTGATGCCATCCAGCCATCTCATCCTCTGTCGTCCCCTTTTCTTCCTGCCCCAAATCCCTCCCAGCATCAGAGTCTTTTCCAATGAGTCAACTCTTCACATGAGGTGGCCAAAGTACTGGAGTTTCAGCTTTGGCATCATTCCTTCCAAAGAACACCCAGGACTGATCTCCTTTAGAATGGACTGGTTGGATGTCCTTTCAGTCCAAGGGACTCTCAAGTTGCTTCAGTCATATCCAACTCTTTGCAACCCCATGAACTGTAGCCCACCAGGTTCCTCAGTCCACAGATTCTCCAGGCAAGAATACTGGAGTGGATTGTCATGCTCTCCTCCAGGGTTGAGCTGGAGTTTCTTATGTCTCCTGTATTAGTAAGCTTATTCTTTACCACTAGCGCCACCTGGGAAGCCTAAGTCTGGGATACACACATTCATTTTTAATAGATGATTTATTTGCTATTGTGTAATCAAAGAGTACCGTGTGCAAATATAAATTATACACTCTTATTTAAAAAATATAAGTTAAAATCTGATAATATTAATAGATGTGCAATCTCTCATCTTATAGTTGCTTTCATCTCTGAGCTTGTAACATTTTCTAACCTTTATTTCAACTTTTCTGTGTGTTACTTCATAACAGAATGCAAAGTGACAGAAACCATTAGTGATTTCACTCTTACCCTACAGCTAATTTCTAAGTTTTAAGACAGAATATTTATCAGAGATATTAAGAATTATTTTTATAGAAAGAGACCATTAATTTTACAGCTGCCTTCTTTTGTAACTATTTAAATCTATACATTTTTGAGGACAGTATAAGATATATTCCACAATTTTTTAAAACAATTTTCACCCATTTAAAAATATCTTCTGATTTTGATTTTCTTCTTTGGCTGATACTGTTTATTAATTTCTACCAATCTGAGGATTTTCCAGGTCTCGTTCTGTTATTATTTCTGATTAATTCTGCTGTGATTAAAAAAATATACTCTATATGATTTGAATCCTTTTACATTTACGGTCATTTATTTTAAAGACCAGAATACTGTCTATTTTAGTAAATGTTTTCCAGGAACCTGAAGAGAATATGTCTAATGCTTTGGAGTGAAGTTCCAGAGATCTCAATCAGGTCATTCACTGACAGCACTGTGTAAGTCATCTTTTTCTGTTCAATTGTTCTGATCAATTCCTATTTAGGTGGTTGTTGGAGAAAGGATATTCTATCGTAAATGATATGAGAGGTCTGAAAACATGACACCCAGGATCAGACAAATGAGAAGAGCCCTGAATTATTAGTGAGATTTACATCTGGAGAGGAGGCACCACACCCCACACAGGTTAGCTCCAAGTGGGGTTGCATTTGGCAAGAGAATGAACAGCCAGGGACGGTGGAAGGCTGGCCTTGTGGTAGCAGGAAGGTGGAATGACCCCTGATTCCTATAAATGACTTGTTTGAATAGTTTTGCAGCCTGGCAGTGGGGTAAATCCAGTAGATTGATGACAAGAAGTGGGCAGCTGATCCAGTTTATAGGGGAACGAGCTGGGTGGGGAGACTTTCCTGCGGGTGGGGGAGCAGATCTGGAGAGAGCAGGGGAATTCGTGGTTAGGCTTCTGAAGCCCTGGGAGGTGCACAGATGCTGAGGCTGCATTTAAAATTTCAGGTCCTTCCATATGATATCCTTGCTGATTTGTTGTTGTTGTTGTTCTACTATTCTGTTAATTGCTAAGAGAGGAGTTTTGAAATCTTCAACTTTAATTTTCAGTTAGTCTATTCTTTTTATTTTCATCAGTTTATATTTCATGTATAGGAAAGCTTCTTTATCAGATTTGTTTATCCAATACATATTTAGAATTGTTCTGTCTTCTTGCTAAACTGGGGCTTCCCAGGTGGTGCTAGTGATAAAGAACCTGCCTGCCAATGCAGGAGATATAATAGATGCAGGTTTGATCCCTGGGTCAGGAAGATCCCCTGGAGGAGGGCATGGCAACCCACTCCAGTATTCTTGCTTGGAGAATCCCATGGACAGAGGAGTCTGGAGGGCTACAGTCCACAGGGTCCCAAAGAGTTGGACATGACTGAAGCAACTTAACAAGCACACACTTGCTAGGTTGACCACTTTGCTGCTGCTGTGCAGTGGCTAAGTCCTATAGGACTCTTTGCAACCCCACGGACTGCAACACACCAGGTTTCCCTGTAATTTCCCTCATTATCACACAAAACATTCTGTTAGCCCATGTCTGCGCTGACATTAATTAGCTCCAGTTTTGTATGTATGGGCGTTTGTTTTATGGTGCTTTATTGCACTTCACAAATATTTTGGTGTTTTTACAAATTGAAGATTGTGACAACTCTGCATCAAACAAGTCTTTTGGTGTCATTTTCCAGCAGCATTTGCTCATTTTGTGTCTCTGTGTCACATTTTGGTAATTCTTATGGTACTTCAAATCCTACCAGAGCAAAAAGATTCTGACTGCTGAAGCCTCGATGATGGTTAGCGTTTTTTAGCAATAAAATATTTCTTAACTAAGGTATGGTCATTGTTTTTTTGACATAATGTTATTGCACACTTGATAGACCGCATTATAAAGGGAACTTTTATATGCATTAGGAAAGCTAAAAACCCATATAACTCACTTTACTGTGATATATGCTTTATTGTAGTGGTCTAGAACTGAATTCATGATAATTCTGAAGGATGCCTATATGGTATATCTTTTCTCATACCTTTTCTTTCTACCCTGTCAATGTCACTAAGTGTTTTTATTCAATTTTTGTGTTTTAATCAGAGTGATTATGCCACTTACATTTAATGAATTATGAACAGTTGACCCCAAGGTTCAGGGATGTCAGCCTTCTGCAGCAGTTGGAAATCTGCATGTAACTTGTAGTTAGCCCCACATATATGCTGTTCCTCTAATCTGCAGTTCCTCTGTATCCACTGTTCTGCATCCTTGGATTCTACCAACACCAGCTTGTGTAGCACCGGAGTATTTACTACTGAAAAAGATCCACACATAAGTGGACACTTGCAGTTCAAATCTATATTATACAAGGGCCAACTATACTTGTGTTTGTGTTTATGTTTATTATTTGTTTTCTGTCTTTTTTTCTTCATCTTTTACTTTTTTTAGGTTCACTGAGTATTTTTCAGTACTCCATTTTATCTCTTCAGTTGGCTGCTTAACTACAATCTTATTTTTTGTATTGCTCAGGGTTTATAATTCATAGCTTTCACATATCATAATCCAACTTTATGAAATAAACTATATCAGTACATTACCATTTCATTTGCATGAAAATTTTGTTGTTGTTTCTTTTGTAATGCATTTTGCATTGACAGATGGTCTATTCTGTTATAAATCTTCAAATACATTCTATTATTTTTGTATTGTATATTGTCTATTATCTTTTCTCAGATTAAAATTTTGTTACTTCTTAATTAAGCTTTTTATTTTGAGAAAATAATAGATTCACCTGCAGTTATAATACAGAGAAATGCAATATAATATATTAATACTTTATCAAGTTTTACCCATTGAGAACACTTGAAAAATTATAGTGAAGCAACACAACCAGGATTTTGACTTTTAAACAGTCAAGATACAAACATTTTATCACCATGGGATCCCTCATGTGGTCTTTTATATTTACTAGCACACTCACTTCACTAGTTAGGAGTTTCCACCTACATGCCTACAACCCTACTCCATCTCTATAATTTTGTTATTTCAACAATGTTATGTAAATAGAGTTGTACACTATGTGACATTTTGGAACTATATTTTTCACTCAGTTTAATTCTGTAAAGAACCTTCCATGTTGTTACATATATCAAATTTCAGTCCTTTTATTACTGAGTAATATTCTTTAGCTTGGATGTACCACAGCCTCTTTGCACATTGACTTGTTGCTGCTGCTGCTGCTGCTGCTGCTGCTAAGTCACTTCAGTCATGTCTGACTCTGTGCAACCCCAGAGACGGCAGCCCACCAGGCTCCCCTGTCCCTGGGATTCTTCAGGCAAGAACACTGGAGTGGGTTGCCATTTCCTTCTCCAATGCATGAAAGTGAGAAGTGAAAAGTGAAAGTGAAGTCGCTCAGTTGTGTCCGACTCCTAGCGGCCCCATGGACTGCAGCCCACCGGGCTCCTCCGTCCATGGGATTCTCCAGGCAGGAGTACTGGAGTGGGGTGCCTTCTCCTGACTTGTTGAAGAACATTTAAATTGTTTCCCGTGAGGAACTCCTTCCAATAAAACAGCAATGAATTTTCATATAGAGGTTTTGTGCGAAAGTAAGTTTGCATTTCCCTGTGATGAAGGCCCAGAGGGCAGTTGCTGGTTGACAGCAATCAGATTGCATACCTCTTTACTTTTTAAGAAGCTGCCATATTGTTTTTCAGAGTGCCTCTCCCATTCTACATTCTTACCAGCATTTGGTACAGTCACTATTTTTTTATTTTAACTATATTTATTTTATTAAACTGTTCAGAAAAACATCAACATTTGCTTTATTGACTACACCAAAGATTTAGACTGTGTGGATCACAAAAACTATGGAAAATTCTTAAAGAGATTGGGAATATCAGACCACCTGACCTGCCTCCTGAGAAATCTGTATGCAGGTCAAGAAGCAACAGTTAGAACTGGACATGGAACAACAGACTGGTTCCAAATAGGACAAGGAGTATGTCAAGGCTGTATATTGTCACCCTGCTTATTTAACTTATATGGAGAGTGAAAGTCAAAGTGAAGTTGCTCAGTCATGTCCTACTCTTTGCGACCCCATGGACTGTAGCCTACCAGGCTCCTCTGTCCATGGGATTTTCCAGGCAATAGTACTGGAGTGGATTGCCATTTTCTTCTCCAGGGGATCTTCCCAACCCAGGGATCGAATCTGGGTCTCCTGCATTGTAGACAGGCGCTTTACCATCTGAGCCACCAGGGAATTCTCTAAAATGGAGAGTACATCATGAGAAATGTCAGGCTGGATGAAGCACAAGCTGAAATCAAGCTTGCCAGGAGAAATATCAGTAACCTCAGATATGCAGATGACACCACCCTTATGGCAGAAAGTGAAGAACTAAAGAGCCTCTTGATGAAAGTGAAAGTGGAGAGTGAAAAAGCTGGCTTAAAACTCAATGTTCAGAAAGCTAAGATCATGGCATCCAGTCCCATCACTTCATGGCAAATAGATGGGAAAACAATGGAAACAGTGACAGACTTTATTTTGGGGGGCTCCAAAATCACTACAGATGGTAACTGCAGCAATGAAATTAAAAGACGCTTGCTCCTTGGAAGAAAAGTTGTGACCAACCTAGACAGCATATCAAAAAGAAGAGACATTACTTTGTCAACAAAGGTCTGTCTAGTCAAGGCTATGGTTTTTCCAGTAGTCATGTATGGATGTGAGATTTGGACTATAAATAAAGCTGAGCGCCAAAGAATTGATGCTTTTGAACTGTGGTGTTGGAGAAGACTCTTGAGAGTCCCTTGGACTGCAAGGAGATCCAACCAGTCCATCCTCAAGGAAATCAGTCCTGAATATTCATTGGAAGGACTGATGCTGAAGCTGAAACTCTAATACTTTGGCCACCTGACTCAAAGAACCAACTCAGTGGAAAAGACCCTGATGCTGGGAAAGATTGAAGACAGGAGAAGGGGACGACAGAGGATGGGATGGTTGGATGGTGTCACCGACATGATGGACATGAGTTTGAGTAAGCTTCAGGAGTTGGAGATGGACAGGGAAGCCTGGCGTGCTGCAGTCCATGCAGTCACAAAGAGTCGGGCACGACTGAGCAACTGAACTGAACTGATTCTGACAGGTGTGAAGTGGTATTTTTTGTGGTTTTAATTTACATACGGCACCCCACTCCAGTACTCTTGCCTGGAAAATCCCATGGACGGAGGAGCCTGGAAGCTGCAGTCCATGGGGTCGCTGAGGGCCGGACACGACTGAGCAACTTCACTTTCACTTTTCACTTTCATGCATTGGAGAAGGAAAGGGCAACCCACTCCATTCCCTGGAGAATCCCAGGGACAGGGGAGCCTGGTGGGCTACTGTCTGTGGGGTCACACAGAGTCAGACACAACTGAATTGACTTAGCATTAGCAGTGGTTATATGATATTGAACATCTTTTAATGAACTTATTTGCCAACTGTACATCCTCTTCATGTTTGAATAGGAAATATCTCTTCATGAAATATCTCTTCGTGTTTGCCCACTTTCTAATTGGATTGTTCTTTTTTCTTTACTAATGAATATTGAGTGTTCTTTAAATATTCTAGATACAGATCCTTTATCAGCTATGTGTTTACCACATATCTTCCCATTCTGTAATTTGCTATTTTTATGGGACCTACATGGGATCATTCATGAAACAAAATATTTTCTATTTTGACAAGGTTTTATTTTGTCAATTTATCAATTTTCCTTTTAATGCATTTTGTTGTTTCTTTCAAATCTAAGAATTATTTTCATAACCCTGGGTTCTGAAATTTTTCCTATATTTTTTCCCCAAAATTATAATTTTCCATTTTATATTTGTTTGTCATTTATTTTGGATTGATTTTCACGTATGTTTTCAGGTTAATGTTGAGAATATTATTATACTTTTGGCCCACAAGTGTCCAGTTGCTCTAGGAATCATTTGTTAAAAGTCCTCCATTGTATTTATTTTATGCCTTTGTAAAACCCAGTGCAGCATATTTGTGCCAGTCTATTTCTGATTTCTCTATTCTGTTCCCTTGGTCTGTGTGTCTATCCCTCTACCTATAGCATACCTGATACTCTTTGTCAGCAATTTGATTATATAGTAGTCTTAGAATTTTGTAGTCCTCTTGGTTTACTCTTCTTTGCCAAAATTGTTTTCGCTCTTCTAAAAGCTAAAACATAAACAAATATTCTTTGCCTGTAAATTTCAAAATAGTCTTGTTTACAAAAAAATGTTTTTGAGGATTTTATACTTTCTATTTTGAGTCTTCCAATTCATGAACACAATATGTCTTGTCAACCTTTAAAACAAATAGAGTAAACAGTTCAGCCAGCAGAATTGTATTTTTTCAGGAATAACAGTATTCCTTTTTAGTGTTTTAACTGCTCCATGATCTGTAATAATACCCCCCTTTACATTCCTAAAGTTATTTTTTGCTTTTTATCTTTAATATTTGTCAAATTTTCTAGAGGTTAATCAAGTTTATAATATTTTTCAAGAACTAGGCTTCTGTTTTATGATTTTTTACTATTTCCTTGTTTTAAATTTTATTGATTTCCTCTTTTATTTTCATTATTTCCATCTTTTCACTTGCTTTGGGTTAATTTTGTTTTTATTTTTGTAATTTATTGAGATAAGAACTTAGATTATTATTTATGACCTTTTTTTCTAACTGATGATTTATTGCTATAAATTTCTTTCTCACCACTGCTTTAGTTGTGTTCCACAGACTTCAATTTTTTTAATAAAACTCCTTTCGGTTCTAAAATATTTTCTAATTTTTTTGAAACGTTTTATTTGATTCATGGATTATTTACAGGTCTGTTATTTAATTTTTAATTATTGGCAGATTTTCCTATTGTATTATTGATATTTAGTATAATTTCCTTCGGAGAAGGCAATGGCAACCCACTCCAGTACTCATGCCTGGAAAATCCCATGAATGGAGGAGCCTGGCAGGCTGCTATCCATGGGCTCGCCAAGAGTCGGCCACGGCTGAGCGACTTCACTTTCCCTTTTCACTTTCATGCATTGGAGAAGGAAATGGCAACCCACACCAGTGTTCTTGCCTGGAGAATCCCAGGGATGGGGAAGCCTGGTGGGCTGCTGTCTATGGGATCGCACAGAGTCAGATACGACTGAAGCGATGCAGCAGCAGCAGCAGCAGTATAATTTCCTTAGGGTCAAAAAATACAAACTTCATAATTTCAATTTTTCTAAATTTTACAAGGTTTGTTTCATGGACCTTGATATGGTCTATATTGGTGAATATTCCAACATCATTTGGAAAAATATATAATAAATACATGTTGCTTTCATGTATTTGATATAAATAGTAATTGCATACCATTGGTTTACTATGTTGGTCAGATCATTGATACTCTTATTATCTTTTTATCCAGGAGTTCCATACATTGCTGATTTTTTTATTGTAAGTTTTGCTTCAACCATTCAATATGATTTTAAAAACTCATGAGAAGTAGGGCAGTTTATTACATTTACATTTAGTTTGTCAGCAGAAAATTTTTTCTCAGTTTTTTTGTATCTAAAAATGTTTTTATTTCCTCCTCATTTCTATGGGATGTTTTTGCAGGAATTATAATGGACAATTGGTAGTTTATGTCTTTATTGAAAATGTTGCACCACATCCTTCTGTACTCCAAGGTTTCAGATGAGAAATCCACTATCATTCAAGTTGGCACCTCCACTTTGACTGCTTTCAAGATGCTTGTCTTTGGTTGTCAGATATTTAATGATCATGTCTCATTACATGTAATTCTTTGTTGTTGTTTTTTTCCCCCTGCTAATTTCAGCTTTTTGAATCTGTAAGTTTTAGTCTTTCATCAAATTTGGGAGTTTTCAACCATTATTTCTTTGAACACCTTTTCAATCTTCTCCTTCTGGGACACCAGTTACATAAATGCTAGCTTTTTTTCACTCTATTTTTCTCTGCAGTTTATACTGAGTAAATCTATTGATCTGACAATAAATTCACTGATTCCAATCATTGACGCTCATTTCACTGAGCTCATTTAGAGAGGTTTATTTGTTTACTTATGTGATTTTACTTTTCAGTTTTATATTTAAATTTGATTCTTTATTATGTTCTTTGTTGAAATTTTCTATTTTTTAATTTTTTTTCAAAATAATTTAAAATGACTTGTTGGAATGTTTAATTTTGACTGCTTTAAGATTCTTGACAGAGTTCTAACATCTGATTCATCTTTATATTGGTGTCTTTTCTCATTTGTATCCTGATATTCCTGGTTCTTCACATGAAAAGTAACTCTCAATTATATAAAGCAGCCACCACCCTACTGAGGTGTGAGATGTGGCATGAAGGCCAAGCTGGCGTGTATGATGTTTCCCTATAGGGCCTGCCAACACCCTGGCAGAGTGAGACGCTGAACACACTGCCTCGTTTGAGATGAAGACAGATATCTGGCTCCACCCTAGCTCTGCTGGTGAAGAACCATGTGCAAATGGGGCGTTACCTTGTACCACCTTGCTTCCTTTGATTACAGGTGTAAGCAAATTTCTTTCTGGACCCTGCTAACACCGGAAGATGGGAACTAGGAAGTGGAGTGAAGTCATTATAGCCAGATGACATTGGTCAGGAAAAATATGACAGGAATATAAACTTATATTAGTAATGTTTTCTGGAACTTAATTTTTCAATTTGCATCAATTGAATCATGAAAATTGCCTTCTAAATACTTAATATTTTACCCACTATGTTTCTCAGAATATATCCTAATACATAACCAAAATAGGAGCAATGCTATATTCACAAAGATGGTCATTATAAAATAAATGTCATTAAAGATGAGATATATGCAATATTAAGGATAACATTTGCATACATTAGTTACATCTATAAGAGGATATATGAAGTCATTAATATTTATGAAAAGGCTCATAGTAACATGAGAAATAGTCATTTCAGAATTTTAATTGAAAGAAAGCAATGCAAAATCATTACTAAATTATTTCAAGCATATAAAATTACGTATTTTTGTGCTTTTCACTTAAAATCAACAATTACCTAAGATTCAATCTAATAAATTAACAAGTTGAATATGAGAACTTTTAAGGCACTAGCCTATGTAAGCAGAAGTATCCGTCAGAATGAGATAGGCCATGCTAAGTAACAAAGTACTCCCAGTGGCTTACAAAGTAAAGGTTTATTTCTTGCTACTGTTTCATGCCTGTTGTGACTGAGGGGAGACTTCTCTCTGCTGGGCACACAGAAATTCAAGGGAGAAGGAAATTTCCATGTCTATTACCTCTAAGAGATTACGGGAAAAATAAATGATTCCAAATCATGCAACAGCTCTTAAAGCTTCCACTGTGAAGTGGTAACGGACATGAACCCAATAGTCTTTTCTACAAAACTACAAAGTCGAATGGTTTTTTAAAAAATTGAGGTGCAGTTGATTAATAATATTGTATTAGTTTCAGGTATACAGCAAAGTGATTCAGTTATATATATGTATACATATATGTGTATATATATATATATTCTTTTTTCAGATTCTTTTCCATTATACAAGATATTGAATATAGCTCTCTGGACTGTATAGTGGGTCATTGTTATCTATCATGTATATAGTAATGCATATCTGTTTACCCCAAACTCCTAATTTATCCCTCCTGCACTTTCCCCTTGGTAACCATGAATTTGTTTTCTATGTCTGTGAGTCTATTTCCATTTTGTAAATAAGTTTATCCAAATACTTTTGAGGTAGGTATACTGAAGAAAACCACCTCATTGATCTTTTTTCTATCAACATTTTTACTTTGCTATGTAAAAGCAGACAAAGAAATCCAGCCTATAATTTTAAATAGTCATTTTTCTCTGTAGCATAGATTCTTAAATGATCATCAGAAACCCTGTTACAGTTTTACACAGTATTTCTGAAAAACGGTGGTAACCAGAGCTGACCCATGCCTTGTCACTGACTTGATCACTAGTCAAGGTCTTAGTCGGGGTATTGACAATTTCAGCTTAAATTTTCCCTGAGTTTCATAAGCTTTTAACACTCTTAAGAAATAGCATGGTTTATAAATAAAACCCCCATTCCCAGTAATTTAGATTTATTATGCAAAGGTAAAAATATGGTTGGTAAACTCATGTGCTTTGTACCTCGTTTAAACTTGTACCAATTTACTCTGATTATGATAATGAGAAAGCTGAATCTACATTGGTATTTTGGATCAGTGAGAAGTATTTTTTCTGGGCAAGAAGATATTCACTTAGCTGTTAAGAAATGGCACGCTCAAACATTGCTTAACATGAGGAGTTCCAACTTGTTCAAGCTCCTTTCATTATTCCTTTGAATCCCTTTTGGAACCCAAAGTAAGGTGAATAATACTTTTGGCAACTACACGAGCCATGGGTGGGTACAACCCTGACCTCTGCTCGATGGAATTGATATCAGAGAGCTCAGCATATGGTTCATTTTCTTGAATCAGCATAATTTCAAGGTAAAGGGAAAATCATTTGGCTTCCTTTTAGAAAGCAGAACTCAGAATCTGTCCTGAGTTATCTGTGGTAGTAAAGGTCTTGAGATCAGAAAAGACTGAAGAAAAGAGAAATAAAGATTTATCCAGAAACCCAGGAAAGATCAGCGTGTGTCTGTACTAGGAAATCGTCTTGGGGTCAGGATCAGAATATCAGCAAAGGGCAAATAGGCCAACAGGCCAGACTTCCTGTAGGATTAGGAGAACTTCTTGTAAGCAAGTTTCTAACACTACACTTATGGAAAATTTGTAAGTAGATTCATCTGTCCTGGGAGTTAGTGTGTGTGTGTCTGTGTGTCTGTGTGTTCAATTGTGTCCGACTCTTTGCAACCGCATGGGCTGTAGTCTGCCAGACTCTTCTGTCCTTTGAGTTCTCCAGGCAAGAACACTGGAGTGGGTTGCCATTTCCTCCTCCAGGGGATCTTCCTGACCCAGGGATGAAACCTGAATTTCTTTCATCTCCTGCTTTGGCAGGCAGGTTCTTTACTGCTAGCTCTACCTGGGAGTAAGCAGTACAAAATGATTTTCATTGATTGCAAACTCTGTGCCAAAACCTGATCAGATACTTAGATACTATTATTTAGTCTTCCTAATGACCAACCTAGATAGCATATTGAAAAGCAGAGACATTACTTTGCCAGCAAAGGTCCGTCTAGTCAAGGCTATGGTTTTTCCAGTGGTCATGTATGGATGTGAGAGTTGGACTGTGAAGAAAGCTGAGCGCTGAAGAATTGATGCTTTTGAACTGTGGTGTTGGAGAAGACTCTTGAGAGTCTCTGGGACTGCAAGGAGATCCAACCAGTCCATTCTAAAGGAGATCAGTCCTAGGTGTTCTTTGGAAGGACTGATGCTAAAGCTGAAACTCCAGTACTTTGGCCAGCTCATGTGAAGAGTTGACTCACTGGAAAAGACTCTGATGCTGGGAGGGATTGGGGGCAGGAGGAGAAGGGGATGACAGAGGATGAGATGGTTGGATGGCATCACCGACTCAATGGATGTGAGTTTGAGTGAACTCTGGGAGATGGTGATGGACAGGGAGGCCTGGTGAGCTGCAATTCGTGGGGTCGCAAAGAGTCGGACATGGCTGAGCGACTGAACTGAACTGAAAGATAATATGAAGTAAGAACTATCCTCTTTCTGTTCCATTCAGGAAACTAGTTTGGAGGCTTTGCCTAACTTCTCCATGGTCCATGCAGATAAAAGAATAGATTTGAAATCTGAACCCAAGTCTCTCTAACATTAGAATCTGTGTTTGTGTTATTGTTACTATTTTTAGTTTATTTTAAGCTAGTGATAAATGGTTTATGAATAATAAAGGCAAAGGATGAATTAATATATCTGACTTGTTAGCTTTGTGTATGGTATAATAAACAATTTTCTTCTTGAATGCTATCAAGTTAAGTTGTACAATATTTTAAAAATTAAGTAACATTTTGTCATGTAGTATGTTTTCATATAGATTCCATTCCTATTTCTATCATTATTATTCCTTTTGCTTCATATGTCTGTGAGCAAACTGAACTTCAGTGGCCTTGACCTGAAGCGGTTTGAAGCAGAATTTCAGTTCCCCAGCCAGAGACAGAAATCAGGTCGTGGCAGTAAGAGTGGTGAATCGTAGCCATTAGATCACCAGGGACCAGTAGCCAGTGACAAGACCCTGTCCCATCAGCTGTGCAGAAATGAATTTCCACAGAGAGACAGAAAGTTGTGAAACCAAGTGTTTATTAGGAGTAAAAGAGTACAATAAATGTGGATAGCCACATGGGTGGACTCCAAGAGAGCCACCCCCTCATGGTAGTTTAAATCACTTTTTCAGGGCATTTCTTCCAGGTTTCCTTTGGCCAATCATCTTGCTCTGCCTGGTTCTGAGTCATATTTGGTTTTTCTCAGGGTCCTCCCACATGTGCACACATCTCTTAGCCAAAATGGATTCTAGCAAAAAGGCCTATGGGTAGGTTGACATCATTTCCTTTTTGACCTCCAAGGAGCCTTTCTGCTCATGTATAGTCTGGAAGTTCTCCTTGACTTCAAAACTGAGAAATATGTGGTCTCTTTATGTCTTATGTGAGCTGATATAAATGCTCATGGGCACATCTTTATGTGGATGTACGTTTCCATTTCCTTGGATAAACAGCTACAAGGAGGAAGACTTGTCATGCAGTTGGCATATATATAACTTTATAGGAAAATACTGAATTGTTTTTCAAAGTGATAGCACCAGTCTACAGTTCCACCAGCAGTGTATTAGAGTCCAGGGACTCCAAATTATCAAAACTTGTTGGGGTCAGTCTTTTCAAATTAGCCATTCTAATAGGTTTATGGGACTTTCCTGGTGGCTGAGACGGTAAAAGCATCTGTCTACAATGCTGGAGACCTGGGTTCGATCCCTGGTCGGGAAGTTCCCCTGGAGAAGGAAACAGCAACCTACTCCAGTATTCTTGCCTGGAAAACCCCATGGCCAGAGGAGCCTGGCATGCTACAGTCCATGGGGTCGAAAAGAGTCAGACACGACTGAGCGACTTCAATTCACTTCACTTCAATTCTTGTCATTTTTCTTTATATTTCCTTAGAGACTCATGATACCTGTCATCATTTTCATGTGCTTATTTACCACCTCAATGTCTTCTTTGGTGAGTATTTGATCTAAATTTTTGCCCACTTTTAAATTGGGTTGCGCTGTCACTTCATTGAGTTTGGAAGATTTTTGTTATATTCTGGGCTTCTTTTTTAAGTGAAGAAGGGAAAATTAAAAGCTGTATATGCTATGTACTCACTGGATGAAGAGATTCTTTGTGACCCCATGGACTATAGCCAACCAGGCTCCTCTGTCCGTGGGGATTTTCCAGGCAAGAACACTGGAGTGGGTTGCTATGCCCTCCTCTAGGGGATCTTCCCAACCCAGGGATCCAACCTGTGCCTGTTATGTCTCCTGCATTGGCAGGCAGGTTCTTACCACTATCACCACCTGGGAAGCCCATGGGAGGATACACTTTGCCCTTAACATTGTTTATCTAGGAATTTGGATATATTGATAGAAGAGATTAGAAAAGAGAGTAAGTTAAAACTATTTTTAAAAAAGCAAACTATATCCAAGATGAAAAGCAATAAAACAGGCATTATATGAAGATATTTGTGTAAGTTTATAAAGAAGTTCATCAAAAAAGGATCACAAAAATATTTATGGCAATTATCTCAAAGTAGGACTCTTGCATGGAAAATCCCATGGACAGAGGAGCCTGATAGGCTGCAGTCCATGGGGTCGCTAAGAGTCGGACACGACTGAGCAACTTCACTTTCACTTTTCACTCTCACGCATTGGAGAAGGAAATGACAACCCACTCCAGTGTTCTTGCCTGGAGAATCCCAGGGATGGGGAAGCCTGGTGGGCTGCTGTCTATGGGGCCGCACAGAGTCAGACACAACTGAAGCGACTTAGCAGAGCAATTTCAGGTGATTCTTACCTTTTTGATTCTTACCTTTCAGGTTATTCTTACCTAATATGTTTGATATTTTTGAATTCATGTAACTTCAAACAGGACAAAATATCAATGAAGTTAAAGGTCTGGGCCACTGGAAATATACTGATGGTTTGAGGCATTCCCTGCAGGGCCTGAGAGAAGACTGTGAAACCTTAGGTGGGCAGCCACTGCATGACTGTTCAAGTAAAGCTTCTAACTACTGGCTTTCATTTTTGTAAAGAAGAGCTTGGAGTCACAAGAAAGCTTACAAACAAAATCATTATAGAGGCATTAAATATTCACTTAATTTTCCATATTTAATGTCCTCCACTTTGTAAGAAAGCTTTCAGAAAATTATATGACTTCCACAGATTAAAAAAATTGTTACTTCTGTGAATTCTAGGGCCTCAAATCCTGGACTTTCCTCTCTAATCAGATCTTTTATTTCCATAACTAATGTAAGTGCTTGCACTCAGGTGATTCATTTGTCAACTTTTGTAGTGACTCATTTGTTTGATTAATAAATAAGAAAAAAGCTCAAGAAGGCTTTTTCTTAGACACCATGGTGATAGCTACTTTTAAGTAGTTAAATAAATACCAAAATACAACCATGGTTGTTGGGTGTTTCCCTACATTTAACTGTGTAATAGAAAACTTTTGACATGAATTCAACATCTAAAAATTCTGGAATGGCATAACTGAAAGTGACCTCAGAGGTCAATCTCCCTAACTCTAAGACTCAGAGTTCCACAAGTATCCATTAAGGACCTGCCCTGTGCCTGGCGCTATCACAGAACTCTGACCAAAACACATATAGTCTTTAATTTTCTTGATTGATAAGGTTGTAAGTGCCGAGTAGGTATGAAAAGTGGAAAGTAAAATTGTGTATGTTATAAACAAGAACAGCATATCATATGGTATGGATTGGAAGGAGATAAGTGTTATGGGAAAAACAGGCCATGAGGAGGGGACAGCTGGTACAGGTCATAAAGTGGAAGTGTGCCCTGAGGATCAGAAAGAAAGCCAATATGGCTGGAGTCATGGGAGAGAGCAACAGGAGATGGGGAAGAGAAGAGAGTTTAGGAAATTTCTTAAAATTGTAAGCAATTGTAAGGACTTTGACTTTTGTTCCAAAAGACATGAAGAGTCCTTGTAAGACGTGAAACAAAAGAATGATGTTTGGATTTTTGTTTAGAATGGCTCATTCTGGCTTCTGCACTGTGAATCTACAACAGGGGACGATGGTATAAATGGGAATAACAGACAGGAGTTTAGCTCTGATGATGGCAGCTGAGATGTAGCAGAAGAGATGTTAAGAAGAGATTAGAATCTAGACACATTTTAAATGAAAGCCACAGTTATTTGCTGATATTTCAGATGTGAGATAAGCAAGTAGAGGGAGTCAGGATTTTTGCCTGAGTACCTACAAGGACTCAGAAAGATTGTAAATGTTCTTGGAGAGAGAGATCAGTTGGAGAGTAGATCATTAACTACTAAATACTTTCTCTTAAAAGTGCAACATGTTACTTCCACTAACATTTTATTGGCCTAAGTAAGTTGATATACTTTAAAATTGAAACTTATGTTTATTAAAATACACTATCAATAAGCCAAAAAATGTCAACACACTGAAAGAAGATATTTTCCATACAAATAACCATCAAAAGAGTTCATATTATGAATTTATAAGGAACTCCTTTTGATGGATATGGATATATTTTATTTTCTTGGCAAAACAGGAAATAGTGAAATTGTACTGGCAGGCTCATGAAATTAATCTTGCTAAGTGTCTTCTAAATATTTGCTTTCAGATTCCTGTTTTCTAGCCCCCTCACAAGGTGTCATGTGAGTTCCTGTACTTCCTAAGTCAGGAAATAGTTTCCCTCATTCTGCAGAGACCAGCAATTTCATTTCAGCATCTCTGGTCCTGTGGTCACAAACAGGATCTTGCATGAGGCCTGGGTTTGATAAGGATCACCCAGGACAACTCAAGAGGATTAGAAAGCCCTGATTCCTTTATTTGATCAACCCCCACACACCTCATTGTGGCAGGAAGCCTTGGCTTAAATTAAGCTTCTCCTCTGTCTTTGTTTTCCAAATGCTTTTTGACAAGTCTTTTATAGGCACAGATTAACTCTTCTGTCAGGAAGAATGTAGAGGGTCTACTAGCCTTTGGCCAAGCAAGGTCATCCTTGAAGTTTTCTGTGGTTCCCAGATGGGGATGAGACATCGCTTCCTCTGTTTCTATTTTTAATTGGAGGATAATTACAATATTGTGTTGGTTTTTGCCATATAGCAACATGAATCAGGCATAGGTATACACATGTCCCCTCTGTCTTGAACCTCCATCCCACCCCATCCTGCCCCTCTATGTTGGCATAGCACTGAATTTGAGCTCCCTGCATCATACAGCAGTTTCCACTGGCTATAGAATTCTTTAACACAGGCTTATACATCCACAGTGTGGTCTGCACAGAGAAGGCAAGTCAGAAATCTCAGAATCATATCAGCACCGATAAGCAACAACATGTAACACTAGCTGCAACCGTGGTTTGGACTGTGCTCAGTTCATCATTACTGGCAGGTTGACAGCCTCTCTTCAGTCCTTAGGCTAGCATTTGCTTTACCTTGCTAGCAAAGGCAGGCTTCGAAGGGAACCTTCCACTTAGGATCCTGATTATCTTGTGCCTCAAGCTGCCTGTTCTTCCCCAGGTCTCCAGGAAAGCAAACCTCCTGGATAGTTGTCTATGCTCTGCAAAGTCTTGAACGAAACAGCAACACATCTCAGACTGAGTGGGAAGGAAGTTCTGTCAGTTTCATCGTCTCTCTCTCAGTCTCTCCCTGGCTGCTCCTCCTCTCCTTGTCATTTTCCAGAGTCCCTCTCGTCCACATCATCAACCTTTTATCCTCCAGCTAGTCCTCCGGGGCCCTGGACAGTTCCTCTCTGGGCAGCAGTGCTGCTGCTGCAGGGCTCACGATGGGATTTCTGGAACCTGGCTGAACAAGGGCGGCCTGAATTGCGAATGTGTTCTCATCTGAGGCTGGGAATACTTCGTCATAGCATTATGTAAATATAATAAATTCTTTTAAAAGCATATTTCACCCAACGGGTACAAAACTCCAGTTACAAGATGAAAATGTCATAGGGATGTGACCTAGAGCACGGTGACTACAGTTAATGGTGTGTGTGTGCTAAGTCACTTCATTTGTGTCTGACTCTTTGCAACGCTATGGACTATAGCCCACCAGGCTCCTTTTTCCATGAGATTCTCCAGGCAAGAATACTGGAGTGGGTTGCCATTTCCTTCTCCAAGGGATTTTCCCAACCCAGGGATTTTCCTGAACCAGGGATCAAACTGAGGTTTCCTGCATTGCAAGCAGATTCTTTACCATGTGAGTCACCAGGGAAGCCCAATAGTACTGTAATGCATATTTGAAATACAGTCCTACAGTTAATAGTACTGTATTGCATATTTGAAAGTGGCTAAAAGAGCTTAAAAGTCCTCATTATAAGAAAAACAAACTTTTTTGTTATTATAATTATTATGGTGATCATTTCACAATATATACAAATATTAATCATACTGTACTCCTAACACTAATATTGTCATATCATTAAAGTCAATTATACCTAAAAAAAAAAAGAGACTAAAAAGAGAAGCGTTTTAAAAGAGCATATTCACGGTACACCTGTTACACATGAAGTCCTGTGCTTGGTATGGAGAAGGGAGAAGCAAAGGCAACTTGGCCTCAGCCTTCAAAGATGGTTTGTTTCAACAGGGAGAAGATGGTGTCAGTCAGCAGCGTTACAACCGTGTGACAGATGCAAACACAGAGGCAAGGATGAAGCTCAGGGCGGATAAACGAGCACGAGACTTTCCTTTTGGAGCAAGGGAGGGTAAAGGGTGAGATCTGCAGAAAAGAGGTGATGTTGGTGGTTGTCTTAAGACAAATGGACAGAGAAGATAGTGTGGATTCCAGTGTTCACAAAGACATGGAGGTGCACAGTGTGGAGACAACCAAGAATGTGATGGGGGGCAAGTGGCTGGAGACCATGCTCACCAGGAGGGAGATCCTCCTGATGAACTGACCACCACTCTGAGGAATCCTGGGGTTTCCCTGTGTAAGCCATGGAGAGAAACATTGCTGACTATTCAGAATGAATGAATGAATAAAAGAACGAATGGGTGAAATTAATTGTGGCATTTAAGGTGATTGTGGAGCAGGCAATGGCACCCCACTCCAGTACTCTTGCCTGGAAAATCCCATGGATGGAAGAGCCCGGTAGGCTGCAGTCCATGGTGTCGCTGAGGGTCAGACATGACTGAGCGACTTCACTTTCACTTTTCACTTTCATGCATTGGAGAAGGAAATGGCAACCCACTCCAGTGTTCTTGCCTGGAGAATCCCAGGGACGGGGGAGCCTGGTGGGCTGCCATCTATGGGGTCGCACAGAGTCGGACATGACTGAAGCAACTTAGCAAGGTGATTGTACACTAAAAATACAATTCTATGTTTTTAACCTAGAGAAATTTAAAATGTCTGTGTTATAAACACAAATACATAGATGTAATAATACATTTAGGCTTGAATTCTTTCTGGAATGAAAACTATCATGTTTTTTACCTCCTGCAAATTTTCCAGAAAATGGCAAAACCTAATTGGAGAAATAGTTCCAATACTACTTCCTTTTTAAAGTTGCTTGAATATCTTGCATATTTTAATCATCTGTTTAACCACTCCCATTTTTTCTCGTATGAACTTCAAATAGATTTGAATAGAGACACATCTATAGTGTTTTGTAAATATTTATACAAACTAAGCCTTTCTGTTGGTGATGGACAGAGAAGCCTGGCATGCTTCAGTCCATGGAGTTGCAAAGAGTTGGACATGACTGAGTGATTGAACTGAACTGAAGTCTTCCAGGTGGCACCAGTGGTAAAATAATAATAATAATAACCTGCTTGCCAATGCATATGCAAGAGACGGAGTTTCGATCCTCCATCAGGAAGATCCCGTGGAGGAGGAAACGGCAACCCACCCCAATATTCTTGCTTGGAAAATTCTATGGAGAGAGGACCCTGGCTGGCTGCAGTCCAAAGGGTTGCAAAGGATCAGAACACAATTGAGCATGCACGCAAGTAAATGAGCACGCACATATGCATACCAACTCAAAGACAGATTTAAAATGGGATGAAATGTATCTAATAACTACCAGTCTTTGAATGGATATGGTGTGCATGATGTTATGTTTGCAACTTCATAGTTTAAAAGAAGTCTTTAGTGTAGACGTTGTACACACCAAGACTTCCCAAGTGAATGCAAAGTACATAGCATCATGATCGCTTTTCCCACTGCAGGACAATCCTTCGCAGCATCACTGAGAGAGTAACACTACAACCTTGATGTTGACCATACCAATTCTGGGAGCTTTATAGTAGCCAATGCAAAGACAGAAACAAGCTCATTATATCTAACTTCCCCAAGAACATCTCACATAACTCCAAACAAGGAAAATGTTGTGGCAATGAAAAAGGTTCTATTTGTCAGTTAATTTGGGGGAAACTTGTGCTTTCCAGTGGACCTTCCCATTACATCAGAAAATGCAGAGCTGTTCTTCTCATTTGCATCAGGATTAACTGTATTTATCCCAGGATTTCCCAAATGTATTTGACTATAGAACCTAGATGTCACTTAAAAAAAAAAAAAAAGGTTGTGTGGTTAAATACTAATAATAAGTAAAACACGTTCAATTAAATGCTTGAGTTTAATCAGGTGACTAGGAAGAAAACCTTTTCCTGGAAATGAGTTCTGGATAAATTTGGGTATAGTTCTATAAATAAGGCAGTATTGGAAAATGTATTTAACAATTTATTTAAAAGGGTACAGAAAAATTATATGTGGCATATTGTTAAATGTGCACGTGACATTTTAAAAATCAGTTCAGTAGATGCAGTTTTAAGGGGGAAAATGGAAGTGGAAGCGTTAGTCGCTCATTTGTGTCCAATTCTGCAACCCCATGGACTGTAGCCGGCCAGACTCCTCTGTGCATGAAATTCTCCAGGTAAGAATACTGTGTGGGTTGCCATTCCCTTCTCTAGGTGATCTTCCCAACCCAGGAATCAAACCCAGGTTTCCTGCATTGCAGGCAGTTTCTCTACCAACTGAGCTACCAGGGAAGCTGGACATTTAAAAAATCAGTTCAGTGGATGCAGTTTTAATGGGGAAAAGCTAATATTAATCAGTTCTACAGTTTGGAGATATACAGGCTTTTTGACTCAATCTTTCAGATAAAGAATAATATTTTTCCCCAACCATGGAGTCCACTATGTTTGGCATGTGTGAGTTCACAGTCGAATGGGGCCTGCTGAGCTTCTGCTCATTCACTTTGATTTAACGACACTTCCTTGATTGAAAGGAGAAAGAGTTTAGGAATATGTCCCCTTCTTACCGTCTTTCATCCAGGTTTGTGGGACTCCAGAACATGCTGTCATGCAATGACTTCAGAAACAGAAAAGTTTTATGTGTCATTTTTACTTGATTCAGAAAAATGATGATGCCATTCTCTTTGAAGTACAGCTGCAGCTGACAAGTAAGTGGAGAGAAGTCTGGCAGAGCCTGTTTCTGGATTCTCCAGTCCAAAAACACTTGGAAAAATATTTCAGCTATTTCAGTGGACTCAAAGTATTTTCCTATTGCTTTGTATAATTCTGTACCTATTTTTGACACAGCCCTTCCATTTGGTTGAAGAGAGCATCAGTTCAGTTCTGTTCAGTTGCTCAGTCGTGTCCGACTCTTTGCGACCCCATGAATTGCAGCATGCCAGGCCTCCCTGTCCATCACCAACTCCCGGAGTTCACTCAAACTCACGTCCATCGAGTCGGTGATGCTATCCAGCCATCTCATCTTCTGTCGTCCCCTTTTCCTTCTACCCCCAATCCCTCCCAGCATCAGAGTCTTTTCCAATGAGTCAACTCTTTGCATGAGGTGGCCAAAGTACTGGAGTTTTAGCTCTAGCATCATTCCTTCCAAAGAAATCCCAGGGCTGATCTCCTTCAGAATGGACTGGGTGGATCTCCTTGCAGTCCAAGGGACTCTCAAGAGTCTTCTCCAACTCCACAGTTCAAAAGCATCAATTCTTCGGCGCTCAGCTTTCTTCACAGTCCAACTCTCACATCCAAACATGACTACTGGAAAAACCATAGCCTTAACTAGATGGACCTTTGTTGGCAAAGTGATGTCCCTGCTTTTCAATATACTGTCTAGGTTGGTCATAACTTTCCTTCCAAGGAGTAAGCATCTTTTAATTTCATGGCTGCAATCACCATCTGCAATGATTTTGGAGCCCCAAAAATGAAGTGTGACACTGTTTCCACTGTTTTCCTATCTATTTGCCATGAAGTGATGGGACCAGATGCCATGATCTTCATTTTCTGAATGTTGAGCTTTAAGCCAACTTTTTCACTCTCCTCTTTCCCTTTCATCAAGAGGCTTTTTAGTTCCTCTTCACTTTCTGCATAGAGGAAACTAAATCATGCTTGAATACTTAGAGTTTCTAGCTCTGAAAATTGCTATTCCATAGACAGAGAGACCTCTTTCACAAACTTCCCACAAGCAAGCATGAGATTCAGGCTTAGCATGGCTCACTGCTGTGCGTGACCTTCCTGAAATGGGATTATCTCGAGATTATGTTTATCCACCATGGCACAGTTTGTTTGCATGGCACATGCAACAGATTGTTGCACAGTTTGGGCTGGATTCAAGTGTTGGTGACATGGAGCACAAATATGGAAACTGCCACTTTATCTGGAGCTGAGTATGTTCTGGGTAAACTGATTTTGGTACGAATGAGAAAAGTAAGGGTGTTAATCTGGAGAATGAGCTCTGTGTACTAGTCTAGACAAATAATGCAGAACATGGATAATAAAAGGCCCTGAGCAGGGTGAAGGGTGGTGTTGCATTGACAAAATGTCACCCATTCTCAGATAGTTGATGATATGTATTATAAAAGTGATAAATGGAGGATGGGGTATATATTTTTTCCCACTGACTTCTATTAAAACAACCTTTGTGTGAACTGGCAATTTCTCTTGTAAATATTAGTGAAAGCATATTTCAGAAAATATAGTAGTAAAAACCAATCCAATTTCAGAAATATGCTTGTTGCCAGACATCAGTCTTCAGCTCATTAGTATTTCCAATAAGTCTTAAATACACATTAACAAGAGAAATAACTTACTGTGTAAGATCAAAAAGTTGAAAAATCCTTCACTACCTCTCAAAAATTATTCAGCATTCTGTCCAATGAAGTGTATTTCTCTTCTGATAAACTGCATTTATAATGGTTTTGAGCACAATTGAACATTTCCCTCCCAAACGATGGGGGTGTATTTTGATGTATGAATATTCAAGGTAGGCTATGGAGAAGTCTCTCCATCCTCACCATGTCTCGTACATGACTGGGGCTCTATGGCAGGTGCACAGGTTTTATGAGAGTTACTTGGAAGAATAAATCCAGAATTTAGGCTTTTATCTTTCAAAGATCAGCTTAATTTTCACTCCTCTGTTGTACATTCTATAAACATTTATTGAGTACCTATTCCATGCCATGCACTGAATCAGGCACTAGAAATACAACTGGTAAATGAAAGCCGGTCTCCACTTCCAGAGAGTTTATAGGCTAGCATAAACAGGGTCAAGTAAGTTGGCAACTGGGTTTCCTAGGTTTCGCTAGTGGTGAAGAACCTGCCTGCCAATGCAGGAGACACAAAAGACACAGGTTTGATCCTTATGTCAGGAAGATCTCCTGGAGGAGGGCATGACAACCCACTCCAGTATCCTTGCCTGGAGAATCCCATGGACAGAGATGCTGGTAGGCTACAGTCCATGGGGTCACAAAGAGTCAGCCACTACTGAAGCAACTTGGCACTCATGCAAGTTGGCAATTATGGTTTAGGATGAAATATTTTATCCTCTGGACAAGAATATGGACACTTAACCTGAGGACCCATCCAGCCTTATGCACCTAGGGTTGTTTCCAAGAGGAAACAAAATCTGTTAAGAATGTCAAGCTGGAAGGAGTAATATAAGACAAAGTCAGGGAAGAAGATGCCTGGCGTGTGGGCAGAGCGAGTGTGGAGGAAAAGTCCTGCCACAAAAACAGTGCCTGGAGGCTAAAGGGAGAACACTTCCCAGCCGGGGAGCTGAAAGCATTCTGTCGGAAGAAGTGTGGTCTTCAAGAAGGATGTGGTTGAAGTGGCTGAAAGGATTCTAATCCCAGAAAAGCACCACTAGCTGTTCAGTTCCATTCATGCTGTGCTCTGGTTACGACCGATATCAAGCATCACTGTTGTGGGTTGAATTGAATCTCTCCGAAAGTTTTATGTTGAAATCTTAACTTCCAGGAACCTCAGAATGAGACCTTATTTGGAAATAGGCTCATTGCAGATGTAGTTAGTTAAGATGAGGTCATTAGGGTGATTCTTGATCCAGTATGACTGGTGTCTTCATGAAATCAGGAAATTTGGGCACATGGCAGGCAAGAATATGGGGAGGATCCCATGTGAACAGGAAGGCAGGGGTCAGGATGATGCTTCTGTAAGCCAAGAGACGCCAAAGGTGGCTAGAAAACTCCCAGAGGCTCAGTGAAAGGTATGGAAGATTCCCTGGCATAGACTTTAGAAGAAAGAATCCTGCTGACACCTTGATCTTGGACTTCTAGCCTCCAGAACTACGACAGAATTAGTTTCTGTTTAAGCTACCCAGTTTGTGGTGCTTTGTTATTGAAGCCCCAGCAAACAGATAAAATCAATAAAAATACATTTTCATTCTTGCTCCCCTATTTCTCCTACTCTTCTTATATGTATCCAGGGTCCATCCTTCTCTACTCTGCCTGCAGAATTCTTCATCTCCAAGATCCAGCACCAGCATCTTTTCCCTGAAGACAGTCAGGCTGTCTCCTTCTGTGCTCCTAGTGTACTCAATACCCCCGCCTTAGAATACTTCACATCCTAGATTGTTATTGCTTGTGTCTTTACCACTTAAGCCAGACTCACGGGGTATAACTGAAACTTGTTTTCTCCAGCCTTCCTCTTGATCTTAGAGGATGAAACACTGACACCAGGAAATGTGTGTTAAATAAATTATTTGGAAATTCTTGAGATTTTTGCTTCCTCCTCTTTTCTAATGCATGGAGATCATCTCCTATCATGGGCCATGGACCACATAATTCTTCCTTATGTCTGAGGTCAGTGGAGGGCCATGGGCTCCAGAGGGTTCCCGGTGATGCTGTTATTTCAGCTAAGCTCAGACATCACTGACGAGTCACTGGATGTGGGCACAGGTGGTGCTCCAGGTTCGCTGACATCGATCCACCACTGCTCACTTCTGGTTTGATCCTACATCTTCCTCTCAACCTTAATGAAACAAAAATATGAATACAGACATTTAAGAGAGGCACTGTCTAGTGGCAGGCTTCCCAGATGGAGCTAGTGGTAAAGAACCCGCCTGCCAATGCAGAAGGTGTAAGAGACACGAGTTCAATCCTTTTGCTGGGAAGATCCCCTGGAGGAGGGCACAGCAACCCATCCCAGTATTCTTGCCTGGAGGGAGAATCCCATGGACAGAGGAGCCTGGTGTACTAGAGTCCATTGGGTCACAAAGAGTCAGACATGTATGAAGTGACTTAGCATGCACACACTGGTTAGTGGCAATCTTATAATTGGCTAAAAGAAAGACTCGGTTTAAAGAAAAGACATAAATGAAAATACTTTGAAGAAAACTCAGTAGATCTTGGTGAATAATTGGCTACAGATTCAAGAAGAGGCCAGATACATCTCAAAGTGTTGAATTACAGGGAAATTTTGAATGCATTTACCTTAAATACAGATACCATGGCATGAACACCTCTCCCAGATGAGTCCCTGTGTACCTTCCTACCTGGCCAGCACAAATACCCTGTACTCATCAGCCACACAGGATGCCCTGGGCACTCAGGGCTCTTTCCTTCCACAGTACTGCTCCCTCTGCTGAGACCTCTTGCCCTTCTTGGCTGCCTGGGAATTGCCTTCTTACCACCTGCTGTCTCACTCCAATGTCACCTTCTTTCGATGAGGTTGCCTCTTGCTCATTCTTCTGGAGTAGACTCCTGGCCCTCCCACTCCGTGTCACCACATGGCAATGGACACCACACTGCACATGGACTGCTCACCCACTTCTCCATCTCACACTTAGGAAACTCTGAACTGATGGAGAAGAGATGTAAGAGACATACAGAAATTAAAAGAAAACAACAACAAAAAGCCACCAGCTTGTTGCAATTAATGCCAGATTGGCAAGACCAACATTTTGGGGGTTTTCTGCACACTTCTTCCTATATATGCAGCTGGTCTCATCTAATTGCAGACTTTTCTTCAAGGAGATAAACCTCCCTCAGGGTTTACCCTGCTGAGGAGGCCAGAGTGAAAAGATCAACAGGTTCAGCTTAAAGTCAAGTCAACCAGAAATTCTGGGAAGGTCTGACTTAACCATGGGTTGAACAGTTTTCTCTGGTGGCTCAGACAGTAAAGAATCTGCCTACAATGCAGGAGACTCCGGTTTGATCCCTGGGCCAGGAAGACCTGGGGAGATGGGAACAGCTACCCATCCAGTACTCTTGCCTAGAGAATTCCATGGACAGAAGAGCCTGGTGGGCTACTGTCCACAGGGTCGCAAAGAGTCAGACATGACTGAGTGACTAATATTTTTGCTTTCAAGCCATTTTCCAATCTTCTCCCACAAGAACTAGATGTGTGTGAGGGATGGAAGGGAGAGGCTTCTGTCCTTGCAAGGAGAGGCAGAGTTCCCATACTGTGGGTGAGGGCAGAAGAGTGGAGGAGAAGGGACTAACCCCTCTGTAGTTCTGCCTTCTTAGCAGCAAAACCCTGCACACCACTTTTGTAGAAATTATCACAATTTAAATTTAAGCTCTTTGTTATTGCTTATTTACTTTTTTTATCTATCTGCCTCCCCAGATTACAAACTCCCAGACAGTGAAGATCATCTCTTATTCATGAATGCACAAACTTGATTCTTAACATGTGTTTAATAATTCTTTTGTTAAATGAACAGGTGAATAAGAGCCAAGGGTCAAAGCTAGAAAAAAAATGCCCAAAGATGCCTTCCAAAGGGACAAGGAAGAAAAGAGAAAGAATCAATGTTATTTATCATTCCAGACCATGCAAGTGTGTGTGTGAAAGAAGGGGTGTCTTAATGCTGACCAGAGCTCTGCCTGATGCTAGGGTGTGTAAAAGGACTAAGCTAAGTGACAGGGGAAGGGTTTGGAATGGGGCCATCCTCCTGTGACAGAGATCTATTACATTTGGACTTGTTATGGGAATCAGCACAAGTGTGAGCTCCCCCTGGGCTCATGGACACATCTATGGAGCTCATTAGAAGCATTCTAATGTAACCTGGCAGCCACTTTTCAGGCCAGGTTACAACCAAGGAGGAGATGTTCACTCTCAGATTTCCTGAGAGTGTGTTTTTTGGGGACCTGCACAGAAGCCAGAATGCCTGGAGAAGGGGAAGCAATGTGGCGGGGCTTCACCAGTGTGGTGGGGCTTCACCCCACCCTGGAGCTAGCAGCTCCAGCAACTCTGCCCTTATCTGTTTTCTATATGGGCTTCCCATCTGAGATTTTATTTGAAGACAATGTTCTGATACAAAACATAGTTTGCAAACCATTCAGGTAGACATAAAGGTCTCTGAAGGGTACATTGTTCAGTTCATCTTTCGGATAAAGCGTAAGCCCAATTCAAATTAGCCCAGGAAGAAAAGGTGATGGACCAAAGGACATCAGGGTTCTCACTGAGCCGGGAACCAGGATATCTGGGGATCCCTTAGATTGTGGTCAGGCCCCAGAGGCACCTGCTTTCTCCTTAAGAGGGCACTTCAGGAGAAAAGTATTGGGGAAGATCTCCACTGACCCTGTTTGTAGCACGTTCCTAAACCTGAGCCATTGCCAATGGGCCCTGTGCCTTCCCCTGCAGCTAGAGAATCAGGGATCATTACCATGGAGGAAGCACATTTATGCAAAAACAACATCTTGTCAGAACATGCTGATGTGCTGCAGAAGTGATTAAGCTGCCGGCTACCTGTCCAGGTGGACTTTGTCTAGAGAGAGGCTTTAAAGGGACAGGACCACAGCTTCTCTGAAAAGTAGAACCATGTGATAACTTTTAGTTTCTCCAGCAAACACTGAACAAATTCCAAAGTGCATCTTACACTCAGAATCAACTCTGAACTTTCTTTGTTAGTGGTTGAATGAGCAATGCTACCAACCTCATTTTTCCCCATCTGGTTTCCATTTTCTAGTTTTTCTATTTGTTTTATTGTTGGCTTGTTTCTCTCTCCACATTCCACACCTTTCCCTCAGAAGCTCCCAGGTCAAAAGGTCAGTATTAGTTGTCTCTTGCTGCTGTAACAAATTACCACAAACTGAGAAACTGAAAACAACTCCCATTTATTATGTCCAAGTTTCCATGGGTCAGACATCCAAGCACAGCATGGGTCACTGCTTCTCTGTTTAGAATCTCAAGAGGTCAGAATTGGGGTATTGACTGGGTCATATTCGTTTCTCAAGTTTCTGGCAAGAATCCACTTCTGTGCTCACTCAGATTGTTCCTGAATTCAGTGCCCTACAGCTGTAGGACTGAGGTCTCACTTCCTTGCTGGCTGTCAGCTGGGAGCCTCTGTGCTCTTGGCCACCTGTATTCCTCCTCCTTCCCCTCCTGGCTTCACGCTAGCAACAGTGCATAGATTCCTCAAGCGTCAGATCACTCCTACTTCTCCTTCTGCCACGTTGCTTGACCCCAAGACAAAGAAAAGTCTCTATTCTTAAGGTCAGACGTGATTGGGCCCACCTAGGTGATTCAGGATAATAATCTCCCTATTTTAAGATCCTATTAGTCAGAGGTTTCCAGAAAAATGAAAACAATAAGAAACCAGGTATGCAGATAGATGATAGATAGATACAGATAGATAAATGATAGTTTAATGATAGATAATGGAGAAAGAGAGATTTATTTTAAGAAGTTGGCTTACATTTTATGGAGTCTGACAAGTCCAAAACCTACGGGGTAGAGACAGGGAGGAAATTTGATGTTGTAGTACAAGTCTGAGGACCTTCTGCAGCAGAGTTCCATCTAGCTCAAAAATCTCCAACTTGGTTCTGTTCAGACCTCCAACTAATTGATGAGGACCACTCACATTATGGACTGTGTCCTGTTTTGCTCAAAGACCACCAATTTTAAATGTTAATATGCAGTCGGCTATGCTAACAATGTGTTACAAAATTGCTTTTCTTGTTCTCACTGTTACACATATTTAGAGCACTGTTTCCTTTTATTTTTTTGCTAAGAAAAGTTTACATTTCTAAGAGAAAAAAAGCAATGACATTCAAGTTGTCCATTAATTCTGTCAGCTTGTATGTTTTAGTCATTTGTAAATCTCTTCTCAGAAAATGTCTTCAGAACTAATACAATATTGTAAAGTAATTAGCCTCCAATTAAAATAAATAAATTTTAAAAAATAAATTAATTAAAACAAAAACAACAAAAAAAGAAAAGAAAATGTCTTCACAGAAACATCCAGAATAATGTGACCAATATCTGGGCAGTGTGGTTCAGTCAAGCTGAGACATAAAATTAACCCATCACATATAGCATTTTCATAGATCCAGGGACCAGGGTGTCAACAAGATTAGACACTAACTGTACCATTTCAGATACTCAAGAGAGATAACACTGGGACTTAGAATAACCCAGCTTTCCAGGACAATGAACAGACCTCCTTGTGGTTCTATTGCTTTAGTCTGGCAATATGCTCACCAAGACCTTCTAAAGATGAAAGGGTTGCCTTGAGGTGACAAGTCCCTGGGTGCAGTCTGGACCCCAGGGTTGCAGTTTTCTTGTCACCCTTGATGAAGTGAGGGAATGACAGAGGCCCTGGGAGAGAGGAAATGGACCTCAGCAAGAAAAGGTGAATGGGATGGGGAGGGGACAAGTTAGTTCAGTTCAGTTCCGTTCAGTCGCTCAGTCGTGTCCGACTCTTTGAGACCCCATGAAATGCAGCACGCCAGGCCTCCCTGTCCATCACCATCTCCAGGAGTTCACTCAAACTCACGTCCATCGAGTCGGTGATGCCATCCAGCCATCTCATCCTCTGGCGTCCCCTTCTCCTCCTGCCCCCACTCCCTCCCAGCATCAGTCTTTTCCAATGAGTCAACTCTTCACATGAGGTGGCCAAAGTACTGGAGTTTCAGATTTAGCATCATTCCTTCCAAAGAACTCCCAGGGCTGATCTCCTTCAGAATGGACTGGTTGGGTCTCCTTGCAGTCCAAGGGACTCTCAGGAGTCTTCTCCAACACCACAGTTCCAAAGCATCAATTCTTCAGCACTCAGCTTTCTTCACAGTCCAACTCTCACATCCATACATGACCATTGGAAAAACCATAGCCTTGACTAGATGGACCTTTGTTGGCAAAGCAATGTCTCTGCTTTTCAGTATGCTGGGGACAGGTTAGGTGGTCCTCAAAGTGAGGGTCCCCTGGCCATAGCACTCCTCATCCTCCTGCTTCTCCTGCAGGAGTCTGGGCCTCCCCAGCTTTTCCCTTCTCTGCAGACCTGCCTGCCCCTGCTCTATGGAAAGCACTCCTTATGGCCTCTGACTGAGGCTTAGCATCCTCAGGCCCTGGGGCTGCATATTTACCCAAGATTCTTATCTTTAAAATACCTGAAAAGAGCTGCTTGATCATAGGTCCCTTATTGCTTGGGGGTACTGGAATCCAATGGGACCCTTGATGACTATCTATCGTTCTTTCCTCTTTTCTCTTCAGTCTCCCCTTTATAATTTTCCCCTTTCATATGAAAACAACTTTTAGGAATTATTTTTAATAGATATACTTAAATGACTTTGTCTTAGGGGTATACATATCAAAGCTGTCGGAAGTGTTCCTAAATGATAAATTTGCTATTGCACACCAGAAAGCTCTCTGCTATGGAAAAGCCAGGACTACTTCTCAGACATCTCCACCAGACACATCTTGGGACTTAGGGGAGGAGGAGCCAAGATGGCGGAGGAGTAGGACAGGGAGAACACTTTCTCCCCCACAAATTCATCAAAAGAGCATTTAAACGTCGAGTAAATTCCACAAAACAACTTCTGAATGCCGGCAGAGGACATCAGGCACCCAGAAAAGCAATCCAACTCTTCAAAAGGAGGTAGGAAAAAATATAAAAGACAAAAAAAGAGACAAAAGAGGGAGGGACGGAGCTCCGTCCCGGGAAGGGAGTCTTAAAAAGAGAGAAGTTTCCAAACACCAGGAAACCTTCTCACTGCCGAATCTGTGCCGAGCTTTGGAAGCACAGAGGGCAACGTAACAGGAAGAAAAAATAAATAAACAATTAAAACTCGAAGATTGCGAGTCCTACGGTAACTCCCCCAGTGGAGAAGCAGCGCAGACGCCTGCAGGCGCCATTAACAAGCGGGGGCTGGGCAGGGAGGCGCAGCGCGGGCTGCATCGCTTAGAGTAAGAATCTGGCCTGAATACCCTGAGCACTATCTGAGCGAAATAATTTGGGCTAACAAACCAGACTGTGGGATATCTACTACGCGAAAAGCCAGCCCCAACCTAAGACCGCCAGGCCCGTGCACGGAACAAAGAATTGAACAGAGATAGCCGGCTGCAGACCTTCCCCCTCCGGTGATAGGCAGCCAGAGCCGGAAGGGGGCAATCGCAGCCCCAGAGAGACATTATCTATAAAACTGTAAGCAGGCTTCTTTGCTAACTAAAACTTCTTGGGGGTCTGGACGGTTAACATCTGCCTAAGAAGGTGTGCCGGTTTTGCGCCCAGATAACCGAGTGGCGGGGAGGCGATAAGTTGCAGCATTGGTGCTCGCCAAACACCTCATCACTTGAGCTGCTCGGACCTGGGAAGAGCACAATACTCAGGCCCAACTGAGTCTGCG
Organism: Bos grunniens; assembly: GCF_055505025.1. NCBI lineage: Eukaryota > Metazoa > Chordata > Mammalia > Artiodactyla > Bovidae > Bos > Bos grunniens. Next base: position 44,644,576 of record NC_141168.1, on the reverse strand, counting down.
CCTCTGAGGACTATCCGAGTGCCTGAACCTGAGTGGCTTGGACCTGGGAGATACATGCAACCCAGGGCCAGCCTTGGATTGTTCCCGGCGGAACAACCTAGAGCCCGAGCAGTGTGGGCAGGGAGGCTACACGCGCAGTGAGCGGGGGCAGACCCAGTGTGGCTGAGGCACTGCGAGCGCACGCCAGTGTTATTTGCTTGCAGCATCCCTCCCTCCCTCCCCACAGCGCGACTGAACAAAGAGAAGAAATACAGTTCCACCCATCAGAACACTGACACAAGCTTCCCTAACCAGGAAACCTTGACAAGCCACCTGTACAAACCCACACACAGTGAGGAATAGCCACAATAAAGAGAACTCCACAAACTGCCAGAATACAGAAAGGACACCCCATACTCAGCAATTTAAACAAGATGAAGAGACAGAGGAATAGCCAGCAGATAAAGGAACAGGATAAATGCCCACCAAACCAAACAAAAGAGGAAGAGATAGGGAATCTACCTGATAAAGAATTCCGAATAATGATAGTGAAATTGATCCAAAATCTAGAAATTAAAATGGAATCACAGATAAATAGCTTGGAGACAAGGATTGAGAAGATGCAAGAAAGGTTTAACAAGGACCTAGAAGAAATAAAAAAGAGTCAATATACAATGAATAATGCAATAAATGAAATTAAAAACACTCTGGAGGCAACAAATAGTAGAATAACAGAGGCAGAAGATAGGATTAGTGAATTAGAAGATAGAATGGTAGAAATAAATGAATCAGAGAGAATAAAAGAAAAACGAATTAAAAGAAATGAGGACAATCTCAGAGACCTCCAGGACAATATTAAACGCTACAACATTCGAATCATAGGGGTTCCAGAAGAAGAAGACAAAAAGAAAGACCATGAGAAAATACTTGAGGAGATAATAGTTGAAAACTTCCCTAAACTGGGGAAGGAAATAATCACCCAAGTCCAAGAAACCCAGAGAATCCCAAACAGGATAAACCCAAGGCGAAACACCCCAAGACACATATTACTCAAATTAACAAAGATCAAACACAAAGAACAAATATTAAAAGCAGCAAGGGAAAAACAACAAATAACACACAAGGGAATTCCCATAAGGATAACAGCTGATCTTTCAATAGAAACTCTTCAAGCCAGGAGGGAATGGCAAGACATACTTAAAATGATGAAAGAAAATAACCTACAGCCCAGATTATTGTACCCAGCAAGGATTTCATTCAAGTATGAAGGAGAAATCAAAAGCTTCTCAGATAAGCAAAAGCTGAGAGAATTCTGCACCACCAAACCAGCTCTACAACAAATACTAAAGGATATTCTCTAGACAGGAAACACAAAAATGGTGTATAAATTCGAACCCCAAACAATAAAGTAAATGGCAACGGGATCATACTTATCAGTAATTACCTTAAACGTAAATGGGTTGAATGCCCCAACCAAAAGACAAAGACTGGCTGAATGGATACAAAAACAAGACCCCTACATATGTTGTCTACAGGAGACCCACCTCAAAACAGGGGACACATACAGACTGAAAGTGAAGGGCTGGAAAAAGATTTTCCATGCAAATAGGGACCAAAAGAAAGCAGGAGTAGCAATACTCATATCAGATAAAATAGACTTTAAAACAAAGGCTGTGAAAAGAGACAAAGAAGGTCACTACATAATGATCAAAGGATCAATCCAAGAAGAAGATATAACAATTATAAATATATATGCACCCAACACGGGAGCACCGCAGTATGTAAGACAAATGCTAACAAGTATGAAAGGAGAAATTAACAATAACACAATAATAGTGGGAGACTTTAATACCCCACTCACACCTATGGATAGATCAACTAAACAGAAAATTAATAAGGAAACACAAACTTTAAACGATACAATAGACCAGTTAGACCTAATTGATATCTATAGGACATTTCATCCCAAAACAATGAATTTCACCTTTTTCTCAAGCGCACATGGAACCTTCTCCAGGATAGATCACATCCTGGGCCATAAAGCTAGCCTTGGTAAATTCAAAAAAATAGAAATCATTCCAAGCATCTTTTCTGACCACAATGCAGTAAGATTAGATCTCAATTACAGGAGAAAAACTATTAAAAATTCCAACATATGGAGGCTGAACACCACGCTGCTGAATAACAAACAAATCACAGAAGAAATCAAAAAAGAAATCAAAATTTGCATAGAAACGAATGAAAATGAAAACACAACAACCCAAAACCTGTGGGACACAGTAAAAGCAGTCCTAAGGGGAAAGTTCATAGCAATACAGGCACACCTCAAGAAACAAGAAAAAAGTCAAATAAATAACCTAACTCTACACCTCAAACAACTAGAAAAGGAAGAAATGAAGAACCCCAGGGTTAGTAGAAGGAAAGAAATCTTAAAAATTAGAGCAGAAATAAATGCAAAAGAAACAAAAGAGACCATAGCAAAAATCAACAAAGCCAAAAGCTGGTTCTTTGAAATGATAAATAAAATTGACAAACCATTAGCCAGACTCATCAAGAAACAAAGGGAGAAAAATCAAATCAATAAAATTAGAAATGACAGTGGAGAGATCACAACAGACAACATAGAAATACAAAGGATCATAAGAGACTATTATCAACAATTATATGCCAATAAAATGGACAACGAGGAAGAAATGGACAAATTCTTAGAAAAGTACAACTTTCCAAAACTCGACCAGGAAGAAATAGAAAACCTTAACAGACCCATCACAAGCATGGAAATTGAAACTGTAATCAAAAATCTTCCAGCAAACAAAAGCCCAGGTCCAGACGGCTTCACAGCTGAATTCTACCAAAAATTTAGAGAAGAGCTAACACCTATCCTGCTCAAACTCTTCCAGAAAATTGCAGAGGAAGGTAAACTTCCAAACTCATTCTATGAGGCCACCATCACCCTAATACCAAAACCTGACAAAGATCCCACAAAAAAAGAAAACTACAGGCCAATATCACTGATGAACATAGATGCAAAAATCCTAAACAAAATTCTAGCAATCAGAATCCAACAACACATTAAAAAGATCATACACCATGACCAAGTGGGCTTTATCCCAGGGATGCAAGGATTCTTCAATATCCGCAAATCAATCAATGTAATACACCACATTAACAAATTGAAAAACAAAAACCATATGATTATCTCAATAGATGCAGAGAAAGCCTTTGACAAAATTCAACACCCATTTATGATAAAAACTCTCCAGAAAGCAGGAATAGAAGGAACATACCTCAACATAATAAAAGCTATATATGACAAACCCACAGCAAACATTATCCTCAATGGTGAAAAATTGAAAGCATTTCCTCTAAAGTCAGGAACAAGACAAGGGTGCCCACTTTCACCATTACTATTCAACATAGTTTTGGAAGTTTTGGCTACAGCAATCAGAGCAGAAAAAGAAATAAAAGGAATCCAAATTGGAAAAGAAGAAGTAAAACTCTCACTATTTGCAGATGACATGATCCTCTACATAGAAAACCCTAAAGACTCCACCAGAAAATTACTAGAACTAATCAATGATTATAGTAAAGTTGCAGGATATAAAATCAACACACAGAAATCCCTTGCATTCCTATACACTAATAATGAGAAAACAGAAAGAGAAATTAAGGAAACAATTCCATTCACCATTGCAACGAAGAGAATAAAATACTTAGGAATATATCTACCTAAAGAAACTAAAGACCTATATATAGAAAACTATAAAACACTGGTGAAAGAAATCAAAGAGGACACTAATAGATGGAGAAATATACCATGTTCATGGATTGGAAGAATCAATATAGTGAAAATGAGTATACTACCCAAAGCAATTTATAGATTCAATGCAATCCCTATCAAGCTACCAACAGAATTCTTCACAGAGCTAGAACAAATAATTTCACAATTTGTATGGAAATACAAAAAACCTCGAATAGCCAAAGCGATCTTGAGAAAGAAAAATGGAACTGGAGGAATCAACCTACCTGACTTCAGGCTCTACTACAAAGCCACAGTTATCAAGACAGTATGGTACTGGCACAAAGACAGAAATATAGATCAATGGAACAAAATAGAAAGCCCAGAGATAAATCCACGCACATATGGACACCTTATCTTTGACAAAGGAGGCAAGAATATACAGTGGATTAAAGACAATCTCTTTAACAAGTGGTGCTGGGAAATCTGGTCAACCACTTGTAAAAGAATGAAACTAGAACACTTTCTAACACCATATACAAAAATAAACTCAAAATGGATTAAAGATCTCAACATAAGACCAGAAACTATAAAACTCCTAGAGGAGAACATAGGCAAAACACTCTCTGACATACATCACAGCAGGATCCTCTATGACCCACCTCCCAGAATATTGGAAATAAAAGCAAAAATAAACAAATGGGACCTAATTAAACTTAAAAGCTTCTGCACATCAAAGGAAACTATTAGCAAGGTGAAAAGACAGCCTTCAGAATGGGAGAAAATAATAGCAAATGAAGCAACCGACAAACAACTAATCTCAAAAATATACAAGCAACTCCTACAGCTCAACTCCAGAAAAATAAATGACCCAATCAAAAAATGGGCCAAAGATCTAAATAGACATTTCTCCAAAGAAGACATACAGATGGCTAACAAACACTTGAAAAGATGTTCAACATCACTCTTTATCAGAGAAATGCAAATAAAAACCACTATGAGGTACCATTTCACACCAGTCAGAATGGCTGCGATCCAAAAGTCTACAAATAATAAATGCTGGAGAGGGTGTGGAGAAAAGGGAACCCTCTTACACTGTTGGTGGGAATGCAAATTAGTACAGCCACTATGGAGAACAGTGTGGAGATTCCTTAAAAAACTGGAAATAGAACTGCCTTATGATCCAGCAATCCCACTGCTGGGCATACACACTGAGGAAACCAGAAGGGAAAGAGACACGTGTACCCCAATGTTCATCGCAGCACTGTTTATAATAGCCAGGACATGGAAGCAACCTAGATGTCCATCAGCAGATGAATGGATAAGAAAGCTGTGGTACATATACACAATGGAGTATTACTCAGCCATTAAAAAGAATACATTTGAATCAGTTCTAATGAGGTGGATGAAACTGGAGACTATTATACAGAGTGAAGTAAGCCAGAAGGAAAAACATAAATACAGTATACTAACGCATGTATATGGAATTTAGAAAGATGGTAACGATAACCCTGTGTACGAGACAGCAAAAGAGACACTGATGTATAGAACAGTCTTATGGACTCTGTGGGAGAGGGTGGGAAGATTTGGGAGAATGTCATTGAAACATGTGAAATGTCATGTATGAAACGAGATGCCAGTCCAGGTTCAGTGCACGATGCTGGATGCTTGGGGCTGGTGTGCTGGGAAGGCCCAGGGGGATGGTATGGGGAGGTTGGGAGGGAGGAGGGTTCAGGATGGGGAGCATGTGATTTTTTTTTTTAAAAATAAAATTAAAAAAAAAAATTTCTTTTAGAATTGGAAGGAAAAATATGAATAAAAAAGAAAAAAAAAAAGAAAACAACTTTTAGGAATTATTTTTAATAGATATACTTAAATGACTTTGTCTTAGGGGTATACATATCAAAGCTGTCGGAAGTGTTCCTAAATGATAAATTTGCTATTGCACACCAGAAAGCTCTCTGCTATGGAAAAGCCAGGACTACTTCTCAGACATCTCCACCAGACACATCTTGGGACTCTCCTGCCTATCTCCCCTCTCACCAGTATCCCTTTCAAGACCTAATTACCCTTCATTCCTTCACAAGCAAACTTGTTATCCCAAAAAGCAGAACTAAGTGTGCATGCATGCTAAGTTGCTTCAATCATGCCCAACTTTGCAACTCAATGGACTGTAGCCTTCCAGACTCCTCTGTCCATGGGATTCTCCAGGCAAGAATACCAGAGTGGGTTACCATGCCCTCCTCCAGGGGATCTTCCCTACCCGGGGATCGAATCCCTATCTCTTAAGTCTCCTGCATTGGCAGTCGAGTTCTTTACCACTAGTTCCATCTGCTAAGTCCAGAACCAAGTGTAGTCCTTGTTAAACTAAAGTGACTTTGTTTGATTAACACAACTCTTAGGCCCATCCCACTTCACACATGTCTCAAAGCTGAAGACAGTGTAAAATAAACAACTATATACTGTCAGGCCCCAAAGAAAGATAAGGGACTTCGCAGACAGTAGAAATTAAGGGGAAATGTTCATACATGAGGGATGAAACATGGCCACACCACACCATGGAGGGACAGTGGAAAAGCACAGAGGGAACTATGTTGAATGACCATCTGGGAAAGAAGATACCAAAATCCACCCAGAACCAAGATCCCTAAAAAGTAAGAATGGTTTCCCCTCCTGAATAAGAGGGAAGAGATTTGCTGCAAAGAGATTTGACTGGAAAACAAGAGAAGAAACCATCAGCCTAATAATCTGAGACCCCAGGTATGGCCAAACACATGTGAGGGTCCAAATTTACCTGGCTGAATGGTACAGGATCAAACTCAAAACAGTCACCATCAGATCTCGTCTCAGACAAGTGGAAATCATGGGTGCTGGGAAAAAAGATAGGTTCATGTCCGGAATGTTTTCCATTTGCTTTTTGATCTCCGATCTTCCCTGTGCTCTGCTTTGTGCCTGAAAGCGTTGACCTGGACAACCTTGGGATTTCCTCACCCTCTATAACCCGCTCCTTTCCTCCAAGGAGAGTGCAGAAAAGCTACACAGCATGGCTAGGGGAAATCCAACAGAGATTAGTGCCAAAACAAAAGAGTGAGACATGCAGGCATGGCGGTTTGTGTTGCTTCCTTGGGTAACTTATTTTGCTAGAGCCAACACAGAAGAGTCAGATCCAGTGAAGCAGTAGTGCATTGGAAGGACTGATGCTGAAGCTGAAGCTTCAATACTTTGGCCACCTGATGCAAAGAGCAGATTCATTGGAAAAGACCCTGATCCTAGGTAAGACTGAGGGCAGGAGGAGAAGAGGGCAGCAGAGGATGAGATGGTAGAGAGCATCACTGACTCAAACAACATGAATCTGAGCAAACTCCAGGAGATAGTAAAGGACAGCGAAACCTGGCATGGGATTGCAAACAGTTGCACATGACTGAGTGTCTGAACAACAACAAAGCACCAGAGGAGTCACAGAGATGACAATTTAGGACCAACCCAGGAAGTGGCGAGGTATCTCCCCCGCCCACCCCTGCCCCCAGTGCCAGGTAGGGTATTTTTCCTGACACAGCCCCCAGCATCAGACAGGCAGCTCACTAGATGTTGAAATGGTAAATTCTCCCCCAGCCCTCATTCTAATACTCCCTTTAGGAAGGGAAATAAGGACTAATCCGTGGGGCGAGGTCCATAGGAACATTACCTTGGGCTCTGTCTGTTCCCTCCTTTCTGTCTTGACATTATTTGGAAAACTTTTGCCCTATTCACAGATCATCATGCTCTTTTACACTGATGGAACCATACTGACTGAGTCTAATAAGCAGAGTAGTAATACCCCAGAGGACTTATTGCTGCACATGGATGCATAGGGTGGAAGACAAACTTTGCCCAAATTTAGGGCTGCCACAGTGGTTCAGTTTCTGGGAGCCAGTGGTCTGGGACTTGGCAGTGTTTCTTTCAGAAGGAGTTACTGTTATGGGTTGGGTCCCCCCAGAAGACAGGCTCTGAGATGGAGATTCATATACATATAAGCAGCTAGCTCACTAGATGTGGTCCTGAGATCCACACACATTGAGGGAAGAAAGAAACATGATCAAGTATGAGGAAGACACTGATGCTTCAGTCACCAGCAGGGCCCACAGGGAGATCTGAAGCTGGTAGTGTTTTCAGCTTTGGCCCAAATCAGGGCAAGGATTTCCAGCTTTGGATGGACTAGGTGTTCAAAATAACTGGGAAGGGGGCATGACTTTGGGGATGATTTAGACAGTAAAGAATCTGTCTGCAGTGCAAGAGACCTGGATTCAATCCTTGGGTCAGGAAGATCCCCTGGAGAAGGGAATGGCTACCCACTCCAGTATTCTTGCCTAGAGAATTCCATGGACAGGGAGCCTAGAGAGATACAGTCCATAGGGTCACAAAGAGCCGGACACAACTGAGTGACTAACACTTTCACTTACTTTCACATCCTTAGCTGAGGCCAGTTTCCAGAGGACTGACCTCTGAGAGCTGTCTGTCTTCTAGCTTGAAGAAGTTCTTTAGATTTTGGAGACAACAAATGCCACATATTTTGTGTGTGTGTGTGTGTGTGTTCACTTAGTATTTAGCTGTCAGTTTTGAGCAAGGTCAGGGTTCTGGCATAAATCCTACTACTTGGACCTTGCTGCTGCTGCTGCTAAGTCGCTTCAGTCATGTCCGACTCTGTGCGACCCCATAGACGGCAGCCCACCAGGTTCCCCCGTCCCTGGGATTCTCCAGGCAAGAACACTGGAGTGGGGTGCCATTGCCTTGGACCTTAGGACCCAGTAAAGTCAAAGAAAATGTGAACAGTCAGATGCTCTGTGGGGCCTCAGGAATCTTCGCCACGAGGATCACGGCATGGCCCCTGAGGTGCAGATGGTGGGCCACTCCTGCCTCTACCTTCTGCCTTGTTACTGAGCCTGGTAAAGATCGAAAATCTCATTATGGGGCACCAAGTGGCCCTAAATTCCCATGATAAACTAATTGCTATTTGATTCACCAAACCATAAAATTGGACTTGCATTGAAATGCCACATGATAAAAATGGAAGTGATAAAAATGGGACAGAGTCTGATGGGGGCCAGAAGACCTTAGTAAAGTCAAAGAGTAGGGAGTTCATGTATCCACAGGACCTGTTTCTGTTGCTTCAGTGTTTTCCTAGGAACCCGTAAGTGTGATCATACAAGACCTGGTCATGCAAGAGGAAAAAGTGGGCGTCTGTGCACAGACAAATCCACACAGGGCCAAAGCACTGATCCCAAGAGAGCGGCCACTGCCTTGGCCTCACTCAGGGGCTCTGGAGGAAAACCTCAGAATGGGCCAAGCCCTAGCGCAGGGTCCAGGTACCACGGAAGGAGGAATGGCTGAGACTGATTCCTAGGCTATAGTGTCCCATTCCTGTTCTCTTTGTTTCCCTCACTCTAGTGCATGAGCACACTGGCAATGTTGACAACTTTACATTTTTGTTGTGAAGACTAGGTCAGCGTCACCATGAAGCAGCTAATGAGGCTCATACATTCCTTGTGCTGAAGGCAGGAGGAGGCTGGTTTCTGCCCCTGCAAATTCACTTCCTACTCCCCCCAGTCTGCTCTCTGCTGCAGAATACTAAGCCATGGGAATCATATTAGGTGGCCTGTGTGCCCTTGGCTTCTGGCTGGGTTTGGTCAATCCCAAGAGGATGTAGTAAGGAGAAGGAAAGGAAGATCTGGGTTTTTAAGTCTCTGCCTTCTTCCTCGAGAGATGCCTCTAGGCATCAGCTTTCTCACTGAAGATCAACCTCTCTCTGAGGCCCGGTCACCCCTTCTTCCCTGAGCCCAGGGTTGGGGAGGGCTTTGCTGCTACTAAGGTGCTGGAGACTGCACTGACCCTTGTGGTTCTCCTAGGCCTGCTCCCTTGTAAATCATTCCTCTGTTGGTAAACCTCCTTGAATTACTTTATTTTCAGTGTTCTTTCTTTTACCTGAGGGACCCTGAGGTGGTTCTCAAATAGCACCACTGTATAAAGAAGTCTTTGCCATCAGTGAGACACAGAATTGCATGAACATCCAAAGAGAGAACTTAAGGAGGAGAAGCCAGAAGTCCTCTCATGAAAGAGGCTGTCATTCCAAGAAGGGGCAGACTGCCCAAGACAGAAGGGACTGTACCAGTAGAGGCTGGCAGGTACGTGTCGGGACAGCAGAGACTGACAACTGTCCATGGTATGTGGTCAGACAGGAGGAGGGGGAAATCACAGCTGGACATGTGGATGGGATCTGGAGTAACTGAAGGCTCTCAGGAGGTGACAGACCAAGAAGTGCCCTCAGGTCACAACCCAGAAACAGTGAGATCAACATTCAGAATGATTCAAGATGAGAAGGCAGTCAGGGAAAGAGGTTGAACAGGAGTCAGACCTGGGCATGGACAGTGGGAACAGGGAGGAAGGAGAATCTGTGCATCCCATTGGGCAGAGGAACCCAGGTGTGAAGGAGAAGTAGCACAGGTGGCCCATCCTGGGAGGACCCATATGATCTATTGGGGTCTCACTGTGGATCAAGTGTGGGTCTTCTCAGCCAGCCCCCAGCCTTCACCCTGTTTACACTCAAATTCAGTTACACTTGCTGAAGTGACCTGGGTACAATCCTGAAGTTCTGGAGTAAACAGACATAAATGACAATCTGTCCTTTCCTTCAACCCCCAACATTAAGCAGAACTCAGAACTGCAGTGCAAGGTGTCAAATGACTAAGAAAAATACATCTGGTCAATCCCAGGGTGCTAATGAGGTGGCACCTGGGTAGGGCCTGAGAGGAAAGAATAGGAACCTTTGAAGTCAAATGAGCTCATGTGCTCAGAACAAAGTCAACCAGCCTGAGGTTGGATCATCTTCATTAGTTGATGAGTTTCAGATAAGAAGTCTTTTATTCACCCACCAAATGTGTAAAGTTTATTTAATCCTACAAAGGATGCTCACTTTCATCTCAGGCCCTGCCCTTTTTTCTAAGCTCCCCAAATGTCCCTGTGGCCAGGGCATTCTCACTATTTTGTCAACTAGGTTTATTAGCAGTATTTATTTTTAAAAATCCTAAAAATACAAGGCATTATTTGGAAGTCTGAAATTTGAAATTCAGAAATGTGGAAAAACAGAAGTAAGAAGCTGGTAAAATACATGTAGTGTGGTGGGGAAAGGCCAACCACACAAAAAGAAAAAATAAAAACAAGTATTGGTTTATAAAGTTTGGAGTAATACTTATGGTGTGATTCCATGTTCAAATAAACAAGAGCAGCAACAAAAACCACCCAATCTACATTATTCCATATGGACACACTGGGGATAACAGTAGTACATTAGAAATGGAGGTTGGAAAGCTGATATTATCAACTTTTCCTGGAACTCTTTCTGTAACCTTCAACTTGGCATAATAAGCATCAAACCACATAGTTCTATTACTAATTACCAGTGTAAACTAGATAAGCTTCACTAACTACTGGCTATGAGGCCACAGGGAGAAAGGTTTGAACCAGATTGTGTCTGAAGCTTTGCAGGCACGTGCTAGGACACACCCACCTTTTATATCACAGTGCTGGCTTACCCTCATGACCACCATTTACACTTACAGGATGGTAATTGTCATCCCTATTTAGAGGATGAGGAAACTGAGACTAGGAGAGCTAAAATGAATTTCCCAAAGTCACGAAGACAAGCTCTTCTCATTATATTCCTCTCCCACAAATATGCCTCTAAACTTGAAAGGAGAAAAGGCAGCAAAGAGAAACAAGCAGAAGGACATACTTTGAAGGTACAAGAAATTAGAATCCTTAGCCTGCATGAGGAAGCCCAGAAGCTGCGCCATTTGAACTCAGAACCCCAAGTTGGATGTCAGTGGCATCTTAGGAAGTTCTGGTTTCCCACAAGGCAAGGAAACTCTTCTGCCCCATCCCAGTCGTCAACTGTAGTCATATTGTTCAGAGAGGGTACCATATGAGGTCACTGGAGTGAAGGACATGCTTCCTTCCCTTTTCTTTTTCCAGTTGTATCTGTGCCACAGGCTGTGTGGTTGTGCCCCTCAACGACCTTGGAGAGGATACACAAGGCGGCCAAGGTCATTGCCCTCACCTACACATCAGGGACTCTTGTTAGGCAGCCAGGGCCCATGCTGAAGCCTCGCTGGGGTGAGGTTTTCTCTTGTGCAAATGCTAGCAAAGTGAAACCCCAGGCTCCTCTTGAGGTGCTCAATCACAAGGTCTGTATGACTGCTCCAAGCATCAGTCATGGTCACCAGGTCACACGCAATAACCAAGAGCTCTAGCCTGACCTCGGGTGAGTGGAACTCAAATAGTCTGGTTACAGTGCTCTGTATGGTCATCACCTTTACAGATGCAGCCTCAGAAACCACCTGCCACACCCAAGCTAACTCGATGGCACACCACACAGGAGTCTGGATGATTAACAACAATGCTTGTCTTGTGGATGAGGGTGCGGAGGGTGGCATCACCTGACAACACAAAATGACTGCCTTTGACCAGTCAGTTAAAACTGTTCATGAAAGCTGATCAGGTGTCCTCAGGTGTGATCAGCACGCCTATGACGAGGAGCATGCCCACCTTAGGCTTGTGGGGATGACCAAACAGAACACTCCACATTGGGCAGATGAATGGAACAGCTGTTTGTCAGGCATATACACCCTCAGCCAGGTAGACGAGGACGCTGGGCAGCATGTAGGGCTGTGAGATAAGCAGGGGATGCACTCGGGAGCAGAGTGAACTAGCAGGAACCCCAGGAGCAGACTCTGGAGTGATAAGAGGGTGAGGTGGCTCTGGTCCCCCAGGGAGCAGGAGACTGGTTTGTTTGAATAATTCTGCAGGCTGGCAGAGAAGGGAAACCTGCAAATCAGGGGTGAGCAAGAAGTGGCCAGCTCCACTTGGTAAAGAATCTGGCTTGGGAGCCCTAATGCATGGTTGCAGAATGGGGAGCAGAGCTACAATTCAGCCATTCCAGACGCTCCTGCTTTCGCTGAATGTAGAGATACTCACAGTATCGGGCCTTAATTGTGGGCCTCAAACTACACCGAACAATGAATAACACTCCCTCCAAGAAAGCCATTCCCTCCTCCAGGGGATCTTCCCAACTCAGAGATTGAACCCAGGTCTCCTGCATTGCAGGCAAATTCTTTATTGTCTGAGCCACCAAGGAAGCAGAACGAGATATAAACTATCATACTTCAGAATACAGAAATAAAGAGAAAATCCCATGAGATTGTATTCTAGTACAATGGCTTTCAAGTGCCTTTACACTTGTAATAGCATTATCAGAATCTGAAAAACTATGAGGAACTACTTTAAATACTTTTAAGTAACATAACTTTTGACACAGAAATTCTGTATGAAATTAAACTAACAAATGTGAATATAAAATAAAGGCATTTTTTAGGAATAGAAATTTCATTGTTCCTTTCTCAGGAAGCTTCTGGAGGGTGTCTTTCGCTGAAACAAAAGATTAGACTCAAAAGGGAAAGATGTAAATTAGAGAAAGCAGTTGTCCAACTCAAGAAACTGAAATGAGTTTCTGGAGTCATTTGAAAACACTTGTTGGAGAACACTCAGACCACTGCTGATAATGGGAAGTGAGTAGCAGCTGGTCCAAAGTGGAGAAGGTCAGAGGACAGAGAAAAGTCAGAGAATGCAAACACTCAGTAGAATGGGAGGAAGTAGACATGAGGCCATGAGACAAAATTGCTGTGGAAGCTGAGGATGTTGAGAATGATGGGGGTTAAATTAATCATAATTGCATAGAAAATTAATCAACTAGACAATAATAAATATCATCAGATTCACAGTTAAAAATAAAGCTCTGCAGAAAAGATCATTATTATATTATGAAGCTCACTGTAAATCATTGCAATTTAGTTGCTCAGTCATCTCCAACTCTTTGCAATCCCATGGACTGATGCACACCAGGCTTCTATGTCCATCATCAACTCCTGGAGCTCATTCAACTCATATCCATTGAGTTGGTGATGCCATCCAACCATCTCAACTCTGTCATCCCCTTCTCCTCCCACCTTCAATCTTTCCCAAAATCAGGGTCTTTTCAAATGAGTCAGTTCTTTGCATCAGGTGGCTGAAGTATTGGAGTCTCAGCTTCATCATCAGTCCTTCCAATGAATATTCAGGGTTGATTTTTTTTAATATAAATGTATTTATTTTAATTGGAGGCTAATTATTTTACAATATTGTGTTGGTTTTGCCATACATCAGCATGAATCTGCCACAGGTATACACAGGTGTTCCCCATCCCAAACCCCCCTCCCACCTCCCCCCCGTACCATCCCTCTGGTCGTCCCAGTGCACCAGCCCCAAGCAACCAGTATCATGCATTGAACTTGGACTGGCGATTCATTTCATATATGATATTATACATGTTTTAATGCCATTCTCCCAAATCATCCCACCCTCTCCCTCTCCCTCTCCCACAGAGTCCACAAAGATGCCACAAAAAAATAAAACTACAGGCCAATATCACTGATGAACATAGATGCAAAAATCCTTAACAAAATTCTAGCAATCAGAATCCAACAACACGTTAAAAAGATCATACACCATGACCAAGTGGGTTTTATTCCAGGGATGCAAGGATTCTTCAATATTCTCAAATCAATCAATGTAATACACCACATTAACAAATTGAAAAATAAAAGCCATATGATTATCTCAATAGATGCAGAGAAAGCCTTTGACAAAATTCAACATCCATTTATTATAAAAACTCTCCAGAAAGCAGGAATAGAAGGAACATACCTCAACATAATACAAGCTATATATGACAAACCCACAGCAAACATCCTAAATGGTGAAAAATTGAAAGCAATTCCCCTAAAGTCAGGAACAAGACAAGGGGAATAAGACAAGTCAGGAACAACTTTCACCACTACTATTCAACGTAGTTTTGGAAGTTTTGGCCACAGCAATCAGAGTAGAAAAAAGAAATAAAAAGAATCCAAATTGGAAAATAAGAGTTTTTTGAAGGAAAGTTACATGGCTCAAAATAGCCTGGAGTTAAAACTCCCCTCCAGGTCCTCCCCACCATTCTATGCAAAACAAAGAACTCTCTCATCCAAAGGAAAAAATGGACATTAAGGTTGATTACGCCCAGCTCCCAGCTGGTCCAGCCTCTGGTCGATCTCCAAAATTCCTTGCCCCAGCTGTTTAAGAGATAACTACTCCAAACAACCTTGGAGAAGAACAGGCCCCCTTAAGACAGTAACTTTCCACATACATGCCTGTATATACTTACTTTTTTCTTGGGTAAGTACAGCAGCTCACTAATCTTACTGCTGCCCCTTCTCGCCTAATTAAAGGTTATCTGTTCTTGTAAAGTGCCAGACTCATTCTTTTTCTGCACCTCGCCTTCTCTAACTCCTTTACCTTACAGATTTCTTTTAGGATTGACTGGTTGGATCTCTTTGCTGTTCAAGGGACTCTCAAGAGTCTTCTCCAACACCACAGTTCAAAAGCACCAATTCTTTGGCTCTGAGCTTTCTTTATAGTCCGACTCTCACATCCATACATAACTACTGGAAAAACCATAGCTTTGATTAGATGGACATTTGTTGGCAAAGTAATGTCTCTGCTTTTTAATATGCTGTCCACTATAGTCATAACTTTTCTTCCAAGGAGCAAGTGTCTTTTAATTTCATGGCTGCAGTCACCATCTAAAGTGATTTCAGAGACCCCAAAAATAAAGTCTCTCACTGTTTCCACTGTTTCCCCATCTTTTGCCATGAAGTGATCAGACCAGATGCCATGATCGTAGTTTTCTGAACGCTGAGTTTGAAGCCAACTTTTTCACTCTCCTCTTTTACTTTCATCAAGAGGCTCTTTTAGTTCTTCACCTTCTGCCATAAGGGTGGCTGCTGCTGCTGCTAGGTCACTTCAGTCGTGTCTGACTCTGTGCAACCCCATAGATGGCAGCCCACCAGGCTCCCCCATCTCTGCGATTCTCCAGGCAAGAGCACTGGAATGGGTTGCCATTTCCTTCTCCAATGCATGAAAGTGAAAAGTGAAAGTGAAGTCACTCAGTTGTGTCAGACTCGCAGTGGCCCCATGGACTGCACACTACCAGGCTCCTCCGTCCATGGGATTTTCCAGGCAACAGTACTGGAGTGGGTTGCCATTGCCTTCCCCGCATAAGGGTGATGTCATCTGCATATCTGAGGTTATTGATATTTCTCCTGGCAATCTTGATTCCAGCTTGTGCTTCATCCATTCCAGCATTTCTCATAAGTACTCTGCATATAAGTTAAATAAGCAGGGTGACAATATACAGCCTTGACGTACTCCTTTTCCTATTTGGAACCAGTCTGTTGTTCCATGTCCAGTTCTAACTGTTGCTTCCTGACCTGCATACAGGCTTCTCAAGAGGCAGGTCAGGTGGTCTGGTATTCCCACCTCTTGAAGAATTTTCCACAGTTTATTGTGATCCACACAGTCAAAGGCTTTGGCATAGTCAATAAAGCAGAAGTAGATGTTTTTCTGTAACTCTCTTGCTTTTTCCATGATCCAACAGATGTTGGCAATTTGATCTCTGGTTCCTCTGCCTTTTCTAAATCCAGCTTGAACATCTGAAAGTTCACAGTTCACGTACTATTGAAACCTGGCTTGGAGAATTTTGAACATGACTTTACTAGCATGTGAGATGAGTGCAATTGTGCGATAGTTTGAGAGTTCTTTGGCATTGCCTTTCTTTGGGATTGGAATGATTTACCAAATAATGTAAACACAATGTTTTTCCAACTGATACTATGTTATATTTAGTGCCTCAATAAGTAAACTGTAAAACTTGTGTCATAGAGGAAAAGGGAATGTTACCATATTATTCATATTATTTGTCCATTTTAGAGAGGAGGCTATTGTTCTTATTGATTTAAAAAAACTGTATATTTTAGATATTAATAAAGATTTTACATATATATATATATATTCTTCCAGCCTGTTACCATTTGTCGTTTTGTCTACAGTGTCTCTCATAGATGAGAAAAACTTCATACAGTAGCAACATGTATGCTACATTACGATGTGCCCAGTACCACTCCAAATATTTTCATGTGTTGTTATTTGATACATATTTTTATTCATGCAAGCATGCTGTTACTTCAGTCGTGTCCAGCTCTTTGTGACCCTATATACTGTAGCCTGCAAAGCTCCTCTGTCTGTGGGATCCTCCAGGCAAGAATACTGAAGTGAGTTGTCCATGCCCTCCTCAAGGGATCTTCCCAAACCAGGGATTAAACCTATGACTCTTAGGTTTTCTGCATTGGCAGGCAAGTTCTTTACCAGTAGCGCCACCTAGGAAGTCCCATATATTTTTATATTGCCTATAATAAAATCTCCTAAATTTTCCCATCTTAAAATTTTTGTTTTTTAGCTTTATTTAAGAAATCCTCTCGATTTTATCAGTCAGCATTTGTTTTGGTAACAAACAAAAGCCTCAATTGCTTGAAATATTAAAGGATTATTTCTTATTTATGTTGTAAATTGGCAGCAGGTCAGCTGTGGTTCTTTGCCGTATGCCTGCCTCATGGTGGGATCCAGGCCTGTCTGGGGCCAGCTATTCTTGAGGGAAGAATGGAAAAGAGAAACCTAGAAGCTGTGCAACTATTTTTAAAGTTGTCTGCAGGGCTGTGCAACCAGCCCCTTCCTCAGTCACACTTAATTACCCACAGCAAGTCACATAGCCAAGTGTGAACTGAAGCTGACACTGAATCTGGGATGATATAACCATATTACAATTTCCCATCACCTCAAAGTCACAGCACGGTTTCTTCCATTACACTTTCTCCTCAACAGAGAAACATATATTTATACAGTAAATGTGTGTGCGGGGGTGAAGGGGGTGAGCACATACTGGAAGAATATACGTGCAAATATATGTAAAGCCACTAACCTCTATTAGCCAAGGCCTGGGGAGTCCACAAGCACTGTGTGGATGCCCTCTTTGCCCTGTAAGATTTTTTTTTTCTCTCCTTGTATCACAGTGGCCTATCAAGATCTAGTCTGCAGACACTTTCAATAGAAGATAGTATGGAACTTACAAAATTGGTTTTAATTATAACACAAATTGATTAAGGTTACCTCCCTGTCAAAGATTTCCTTTACCCATAAAATCAGATCATTGCAATTCTTCATGACATTTTTTTTTTCTTTGTATGAAGGAAAGGAAGGAAAGTTAATCCTGAAATCTCTGGATATCTATGTTCCCAAAACTAAGTCATTAATCTTCTTCAAAACATTCTTAATATAGTCATCATTTTCCTAGAGGTGCTGTACATGTAATACAATCATTATATGTTCTTGTGGACCTGTTTCCCTGGGCAAACAGAGAATCATTTGAAATGTATTGTGTGGAGCCTTGCAAAGGGGCATGAAGAGAAACACTGTGCTCAGAGGAAGCAATTTCCAGGGCTTTCTTTGTGGAGTGTGCATCCTTTGTCAGGTCGCTTAGCCTGGTAAGAAAGCCATGGCAATTCAATCCTCCCATGACAGAGTGCCATTGTAGTGCCAAATAGCTAAATGGCATATTTTTTCCCATGGATTTTTGATATTTTATTCATGAATTCTGGGGACTATATGATTTTGTATGTTAACAGAAAGTCAGAACAAAGAAAAAATTAAAACTCCCACAGAGTACAATGTCCTAAGTTGTGCAATCTTAGGCAATTTGTCTTTGTGGACATAAATTTTAGCCTCTTAAGGAAAAAAAAAAGAAATAGGATTGACAATATTTTGTCTTTGAATAGTAGATATTTATAATATTTGTTATTTTGTTCTAATTCTGCTTGCCTTGGAATCAACACAGGCACTTAAGCCAACCTCTGCCCTGGCTTAGGTGCCAAGATAATCACTGGATGTTACCCATCCCCTACCCCTTCATTTAAACAATGTACAGAGTAGCAGATCTGGATGGCATTCCTATGAGAATCAAATTATATAATGTATACATCTGTATAAATTAAGAAACAGCATTTGAAAAGTTAGACTTGTTTCTCTCTTAACTTTGCTTACAAGGAGAAAACTGGATTAAGCCTTTTCTGATAAATGTACACAAATCCTGTAATTTTTTTTCCCAGTCTTTGCAGCCTTATCTCCATCAAATTCCAGATTTTCGAATCAGTTCATTTGGGGGTTTCTCCCTCTGATTTATCTCCATAGTAATATCTGTGCTTTAAAGCTCTAGATGTCAAGTTGGTGCAATCTGGTCAGAGCCAAGTGTCCTCTTTCTCCACCCAACACTCTCTGACCTGCCAGTTCTCTAGTCATTGGTTTTCATTCTCTGTCATTTACTAAAATGTCTCAGACTATTCCTCTGAAAATGCATGCTCTTAGATTTGTAGACTGAGGATATCCAAGGATTTACATTTATTATCCTTGCTGCCTATGTAGATTACAACATTCTGGCTCTGTTTGTAGTAATTTTAGTAGACTCTCACACAGTAGTTCACACATGTAGAAGGAAACAATTTCTCTTGAAAAAATTAGTTAGTTGTTTCCTCACAGAGCCAAGACTCAGGCCTCTTGACCAGAGGAGCCAGCCACTGCTTTGTTACTGCTCTGGGACTATCTTCCTTGAATTAGCTATTTTCTTAACTAATACATCTGTAAAGTTACCAAAACCACAAGATTTAGAGACCGCAAAGATACTCAAATTGGCCACTTATCCCAGGATGCAAGTGTTCTTAATTCAAATCTATTCAAAACATTTTATCACCAGGGAGTGGGGAGAAAGCATGCTATTTGATATAAAAGACTTACAATAAAGTTCTTTATATACCATTGTATGGTCAGGCCACTTGAGATGGCTGTTATCTTGCTCTCTGTACATCCCCTGCTTCACCAGGCCTGCTTCACCTACACCCTACTCACAAGACTGCCCTTCCTACATACTTGCCTCAGGCCCATTGGTAATGACTGTTTTTATTAAAGCAGTGATGAGGGGCATGACCCTCTACTTGATATCCCTGGCAACTGAGGAGCCAACAGGACATAATTCTCTCATAATTGGTAACTTCCCACTGCCTTCAGGAGTGAACACTACTGCCATGTCTGGCTACCACACATGGTGGGGAGTCACTCTAGGACCTTGCTTCAGATGTGCAAGCTCCCCACTCCATTAAACCATTGATGTCTCTGTTGCTGATTCTGGGATCCTTCTTCAGTCCTGAAACTGGGCAAGTACGGACCTTACAGGCCTGCGGGGTGCAGACCAACAACCATAATATCTACTTGATATCATCTTAATGCCATCATTATCAGATGGTTAATAAGAGAGGTATATTTTCTTCTTCTCTGGTTGATTGCTGAATGTTCCCTTCGGTGTCCCCCCCCCCCATTTTATCATGAATTGTTTTGTTTTAGACCACCAAGAGTTACAATTGAGGCACATTTGACTTTTCCTTCTTGTTTCCTTTTCTCATTCCTCTCTCTTATCCCTATTCACTCTAAAATGTTGTTAGGGCGGTGTCTTTGTTTCACTCCAAGTGCCCCTTGCACAATCACTTGTATTCAAAGAATCAGGTAAGAGCTGAAACCTTTCCCCAAGCCCAAGGAAACCACTAATCTACTATTTGTCTCTGTATCTGACTCTTTCATATGAATGAAATCATACAGTATATGGTCTTGATATGATTTAAATTTTCTTAAATTTACTGAGGTTTGATTTGTGACCCAAGATGTGGTCTATCCTGGAGAATATTCCATATGCACCTGAGAAAAAGGTGTATTCTTCTGCATTTGGATGGAATGTCCTGAAGATATCATTGGGATCCTTCTTGTCTAATGTATCATTTAAGACTTGTGTTTCCTTATTAATTTTCTGTCTTGATGATCTGTCCATTGGTGTGAGTGAGTGTTAAAGTTTCCTACTATTATTGTGTCTCTTTGTCTGCTGTGCTCCTATGTTGAGGTGCTCCTATGTTGGGTGCATAGATCTTTACAATCGTTATGTCTTCCTCTTGGATTGATCCCTTGATCATTATGTAGTGGCCTTCCTTATCTCTTGTAATCTTCTTTATTTTAAGGTCTATTTTTTCTGATATGAGGGTTGCTACACCAACTTTCTTTTGCTTCCCATTTGCATGGAATATATTTTTCCATCCTCTCACTTTCAGTCTATATGTGTCTTGAGGTCTGAAGTGGGTTTCTTGTTGACAGCATATATATGGGTCTTGTTTTTTAATTTATTCAGCCAGTCTGTGTCTTTTGGTTGGAGCATTTAATCCATTTACATTTAAAGTAATTATTGATACATATGTTCCTATCGCCATTTTCTTAGTTGTTTGGGATTGATTTTGTAGATCTTTATTCTTCTCTTGTATTTCTTGACTATATATGTCGATTTAACATTTGTTGTAAAGCTGGTTTGCTGGTACTGAATTCTCTTAATTTTGCTTGTCTGAAAAGCTTTTTATTTCTCCATCAATTTTGAATGAGATCCTTGCCAGGTACTGTAATCTTGGTTGTAGATTTTTCCCTTTCAATGCTTTAAATATATCCCGCCATTCCCTTCTGGTCTGCAGATTTTCTGCTGAAAGATCAGCTGTTAAGTGTATGGGGTTTCCCTTGTATATTACTTGTTGTTCCTCCCTTGCAGCTTTTAATATTCTTTCTTCGTGTTTAGTCTTTTTTAGTTAGATTAGTGTGCGTCTTGGCATGTTTCTCCTTGGGCTTAACCTGTATGAGACTCTTTGTGCCTCTTGGACTTGATTGACTATTTCCTTTTCCATGCTGGGGAAATTTTCAACTATAGTCTCTTCAAAAATTTTCTCTTACCCTTTTTCTCTTCTTTTTCTGGGACCCCTATAATTCAAATGTTGTTGCATTTGATATTGCCCCAGAGGTCTCTGAGACTATCCTCAGTTATTTTCATTCTTTTTACTTTATTCTGCTCTTCAGAAGTTATTTCCACAATTTTATCTTCCAGCTCACTGATTTGTTCTTCTGCTCCATATACTCTGCTATTGATTCCTTCTCGAGTATTTTTAATTTCAGTAATTGTGTTGTTTGTCTCTGTGTGTTTATTCTTTAATTCTTCTAGGTCTTTGTTGATTGATTCTTGCATTTTCTCCATTTTGTTTTCAAGGCTTTTGATCATCTTTACTATCATTATTCTGAATTCTTTTTCAGGTAGTTTGCCTATTTCCTCTTCATTTATTTGAATTTGTGTGTTTCTAGTTTGTTCCTTCATTTGTGTAGTATTTCTCTGCCTTTTCATTATTATTTTTTTTAAACTTACTGTGTTTGAGGTTTCCTTTTCCCAGGCTTCAAGTCTGAATTTTTACTTCCTTTTGATTTCTGCCCTCCTAAGGTTGGTCCAGTGGTTTATGTAAGCTTCCTATAGGGTGAGATTTGTGCTGAGTTTTTGTTTGTTTGTTTGTTTTTCCTCTGATGGGCAAGGTTGATTGAGGTGGTAATCCTGTCTGCTGATGACTGGGTTTGTATTTTTGTTTTGTTTGTTGTTTGGATGAGGCATCCTGCACAGGGTGCTACTGGTGATTGGGTGATGCTGGGTTTTGTATTCAAGTGGTTTCCTTTGTGTGAGTTCTCACTATTTGATACTCCCTAGGGTTAGTTCTCTGGTAGTCTAGGGTTTTGGAGTCAGTGCTCCCACTGCAAAGGCTTGGGGCTTGATCTCTGGTCACAAAGATTCCACAAGTGTTTTGTTATGGCATTAAGTGAGATTAAAACAAATATCCAAAAACAAGAAGCCAAAGATGAACCCCAGACAAATGGCAGTTACAAAATCAACAAATAATAATTAAAATATGGAATATGCACATATACATATACACCTGTGAGCAAAGTCAGAACAGTCCAACAAAAATAAAGTACAATAGATTAACCTGGTGAACAAAGTAAATGAAAAATTATATTTGCCAGTTAAGAACAAAACTAACTAAAGCACAAACTAAAAAAAAAAAAAAAAAACTAGAGCAAGGTGTCAACTGGGGAATAAAGCAATGAAAATAAAACTAACAAATATGTTGAGAGGAAAGGAAAGAAAGAAAAGAAAGAAAGAATAGATATGCAAAGTTAATTAGAGGTAGATAAAGAAAATTTATATACATTAAAGGTTAACTGCAAGGGGAAAAAGAACAGTAGGAAAGGAAAGCAAAGGAATAAATGTAGAAAAAATAATAGTAGTTTTAAAAAATAAAAATTTTAAAAAGAGAAAAGAAAACAAAAAAGGAAAACTCCACAGAACTGCAAAAGCCCAAAGTAGATACAGAGGTTTGTAACAGCAATAAAAAAATGTGACTGAGGGGAAAAAAAGCTCAAAAGTTTAATTAGATTTCATAGTGCCAATAAAATTGATAACTACAACAGAGGGGGAAGAAAAGGAAAAAAAAAAAACAAAAAAATCTACAGAGCAAGTCAAAACATAAGAATAATAAATGTTTTTCTTGAGTCACTGCTGTCAGAGTCCTTTCCCTCACTAGGAGTCACAGTTCACCTCACCTCCCTAGGATGCCCTCCAACACTGTGCTGATCTCTGGACCTGCTGTGGGGGCAGCTCAGATTCTAATCTGGTCCTGCTCCTGTGTGTTCTTGCCTTCAATGTCCACAGCTATCAGAACTAGTGTGTTTTCTTTTGTGGGAGCTCTCAATGACCTTTTATATATTCCATAGACACAGAGTCTGCTTAGTTGATCACATGGATTTAATCTGCAGCTGTACAGCTGGTGGGAAGGTTTGGGGTCATCTTCCTTAGCCACACTGCCCCTGGGTTTCAATTGTGGTTTTATTTCTACCTCTGCATGTGGGTCATCCACTGGGGTTTGCTCCTGAGGCTGCCCTGGAGGACTTCGGTTTGCCCCTGTGAGGGCCAGGTGTGGAGGTGGTGTAGCTGCTTGGGTTTCAGGGGTTCTGGCAACACCAGGTACTCAGGGGAGTTGGCGGCTAGGGCAGCAGGAAATATAGTTCTCTAGAAGGGTATGGCAACCAGTATTGGCCAATACGCTCCAGTATTCTTGCCTGGAGAACCCCCCTCCCTGACAGAGAAGCCTGGCAGGCCACAGTTTACAGGGTCGCAAAGAGTCAGACACTACTGAAGCGACCCTGCACACATAGATGCAAGACTTTTTTTTTTTGCCTGTGGCAGCTCTGCCCCAGTGAGAGTTGAGCATGAAGGTCACAGCTGCTTGGCTTGTGGGGACGCTGGCGGTGCCAAGTGTTCGGGACAGGGACTGCCTCCACCACAGGAGTTATGGCCCTATCAGAGACTTTTTTCAAGCCTCTTGTAGCTGGTGATCAGAAGGCCTCTTTAGCCAGTCTTTCTCTGTAGCTCTGCCTGTTCAGGCACTTAGCGGGCTCCCTTGCCTGGGGTCCTACTCTGTAGATTGGCGGGTCAGGCACTTAAAGGGGCACCCTGGGTTGGGGTCCTACTCTGTAGTTCAATGCATCAGGCAGTTGATGGGCCAGCCTCTCTGTTGTTCAGCTGCCAGTGCTGGTGTGTGAGGAGAGAGAGGCTATGGTGATGGCTCCACCCTCTACACATGATTCAGCAGCATTGCCTTGCTTTCATGGCTGCCTGGCTTTCTTCCACAGAGATTTCCCTCCACAATCTCCTCCCTCACATCCCCTCAATCTGTCTCTTCACAGTCAACAACAACCCTCGCCCCGGGATCATGCCACACTCCCCAAACTCCAGCTCCCAGCAGCTGCGCCTTCCAGGGGACCCCGTCTGGTATATGTATGGCTGTGGCAAGGACTGTCTGATTCTCATTCCATTTAGGCTGCCACAGATCAGCTGTTTCACTGTCAGCCTTTAATGTTTCTCTTCTGACTCAGACAACTGCCCAGGTGTGGGGCTCAGACCCCTGCTTCAGTTTCCCCACCTGTAGAGGGCAGGTCCAGTCCTACTAACACTCCTGTTTTTCTCCCTAGTTCCTTCATCCTACTGAGTTTTTTGTGGTTCTATATATTCTTTTCCTCTGGTCAGGTACTCCTGTCTGCTCTCGGCTGGTGTTCTGCATGCACTTCTGTGTCTGGATGTGTATTCCTGATGTATTTGTGGAGAGAGATACACTCCTCGTCCATCTACTCCTCCGCCATCTTGTTCCCCCCCTTGCTGCTTTTAATATTTCTTCTTTAGTGACTGCTTTATTTTACTTGGCATAAACTTTTACTTTTGAGTTTGTTCATGTGGCAACATGTATCAATATTATATTTCTCTTTATTTCCAGATAATATTCCATTGTATGGATATAACACATTTTGTTTATCCTTTCATCAGTTAATGGACAACTGGCTTATTATTTAGCTTTTACCTTACTAAAATTGATGAGACTATGGAAGTTACTGTTTTTATTTTTCATGCTGTCCATGTGAGCTATGTCAACCTACACTAGTGAGATAGGCATAGGATTTAACCAAAAGAGAGCTTCCAACTTGAATGTAATATACAACATGTAACCTAAAGGTTGCAAAATTAAAACAAATCAGACAACTTGAGAATATGTCTTTGTGAAATTAAAAGATGCTTACTCCTTGGAAGGAAAGTTATGACCAACCTAGATAGCATATTGAAAAGCAGAGACATTACTTTGCCAACAAAGGTCCGTCTAGTCAAGGCTATGGTTTTTCCAGTGGTCATGTATGGATGTGAGAGTTGGACTGTGAAGAAAGCTGAGCACTGAAGAATTGATGCTTTTGAACTGTGGTGTTGGAGAAGACTCTTGAGAGTCCCTTGGACTGCAAGGAGATCCAACCAGTCCATTCTGAAGGAGATCAGCCCTGGGATTTCTTTGGAAAGAATGATGTTTAAGCTGAAACTCCAGTACTTTGGCCACCTCATGCGAAGAGTTGACTCATTGGAAAAGACTCTGATGCTGGGAGGGATTGAGGGCAGGAGGAGAAGGGGACGCCAGAGGATGAGATGGCTGGATGGCATCACTGACTCGATGGACGTGAGTTTGAGTGAGCTCTGGGAGTTGGTGATGGACAGGGAGGCCTGGCGTGCTATGATTCATGGGGTTGCAAAGAGTCGGACATGACTGAGCGACTGAACTGAACTGAACTGCTTTGTATTCCTCAATATACAAAAGTTTAAGTGAGAATAATTTTACAGGCTATGCATTTAAATGCACATACATGATTCTGTCCAAAGGCACCATTATTCTCATTATTATAATTGTCTTTTAACTATTTTCCCTTCTACTATAATTATCCCCTAGCAAACTAGAGTTTTCTCAACACAGCACCTAACACATCACATCTTTGGCATAATCTCTGCTCATTGGGCATAATGACCCACAAGAAACCCTCTGAAGCAGCTTATATTTCCCTCTGTCTGTATTCTTTCCTACTGGCCCCCTCATGCCCACCTTGCCATGCCTTCCAAGCATAGATAGCCATGTTCCAGCCACTTGCTCTTTGTATTTGAGAATGTCTTCCCCTAGATTTCTCTATGGCTCAGCCCCTTACATCTTTCAGATTTTTGACCAAATGTCATATATTTACATATTTAAGTTTGCCATTTCTTATTAAACTCTCACAATGTCTAACTACTTTCTCTGTTAAACTCAGTAGAACTTCTCAGCATTTTGACTGTGCTACTTTTCTAGCACAGTCGTAACAAACTACAAAAAACTTGGCAGCTTGGAACAACAGTGAATTATTCTTTCTGGATTCCATAAATCTACAATCAAGGTGTTAGCAGAATTGGCTCCTGCTGGAAGTTCTGAAGGAGATTCTGTTCCATGCCTCCCTCTCCTGGCTTCTGGTAGCTGCCAGCAGCTTTGGCATTCCTCAGTTTGGGGCTGTTTCACTCCAGTCTGCCTCTAACTTCACGTGCCCTCCGTTCTGTGTCTTTGTGTCTCCCCTCTTCTTACAAAGTCACCTGGCATTGGATTTAGGCCTTCTCTTCCAATCTACAATGATCTCATCTCAATAACCTTAACTTGATTATTAACTCAGGGTCCTCTGTCCATGGAAGTCTCCAGGCAAGAATACTGGAGTGGGTAGCCATTCCCTTCTTCAGGAGATCTACCCAACAAAAGGATCGAACCCAAATCTCCTACATTGGAGGTAGATTCTTTAAGCCCCAACTTTAATAATATCTGCAAAGACTCCTTTTACAAATAAGGTCAGTTTCATTGGCACTGGGGATTAGGACTTGGAGATAGCTTTTGGGGAGACACATATCCACCCACTACATTAGGTTATTTGTTGATTCATTCTCAGTCCCCTCCCCCCATTAGATTATCAAGACCATGACAACAACAATTAAATTGGCCCAGCATTTGTGACCAAACCAATTTTGGCATAAATGGTATGGGTCAAATAAATCAAATAAGAAAATGTAGACAAGCTATAGAGGTTACCAGTAAAATTGTAGTCAAAAGTAGACAAACCAGGGACAGAGAAATTGGAAAAGGTGTCAGAATTTTGTACAAAAATACAGAAAAACAGTCCCTGAAGTTTGTTTGATAATTAGGGAGTGATCTTGAATGTCAAACGCCCAGTTGAAAGACACATTAAAAGAAACTTCCTAGTGATGTGAATATTGGAATTCTGTCAGTGCCTGTGAAGATTTTTATATCACTTGCAAATATCTCCAAAATCTGAGCCAGGTTTTGCTATGCAATCTGGTATCTATTTCTCAAAGCCTTTGACTGTGTGAATCACAATAAACTGTGGAAAATTCTGAAAAAGATGGGAATACCTGACCACCTGACCTGCCTCTTGAGAAACCTATATGCAGGTCAGGAAGCAACAGTTAGAACTGGACATGGAACAACAGACTGGTTCCAAATAATAAAAGGAGTACATCAAGGCTGGATATTGTCACCCTGCTTATTTAACTTATATGCAGAGTACATCATGAGAGATGCTAGGCTGGAAGAAGCACAAGCCGGAATCAAGATTGCTGGGAGAAATATCAATAACTTCAGATATGGAGATGACACCACCCTTATGGCAGAAAGTGAAGAGGAACTAAAAAGCCTCTTCATAAAAGTGAAAGAGGAGAGCGAAAAAGTTGGCTTAAAGCTCAACATTCAGAAAACGAAGATCATGGCATCCGGTCCCACCACTTCATGACAGATAGATGGGGAAACAGTGGAAACAGTGTCGGACTTTATTTTGGGGGGCTGCAAAATCACTGCAGATGGTGACTGCAGCCATGAAATTAAAACATGCTTACTCCTTGGACGGAGAAGGCACCCCACTCCAGTACTCTTGCCTGGAAAATCCCATGGACGGAGGAGCCTGGTAGGCTGCAGTCCACGGGGTTGCTGAGGGTCGAACACGACTGAGCGACTTCACTTTCACTTTTCACTTTCATGCATTGGAGAAGGAAATGGCAACCCACTCCAGTGTTCTTGCCTGGAGAATCCCAGGGATGGGGGAGCCTGGTGGGCTGCCATCTATGGGGTCGCACAGAGTTGCACACGACTGAAGCGACTTAGCAGTAGCAGCAGTACTCCTTGGAAGGAAAGTTATGATCAACCTAGATAGCATATTGAAAAGCAGAGATATTACTTTGCCAACAAAGTTCTGCTTAGTCAAGGCTATGGTTTTTCCAGTGGTCATGTATGGATGTGAGAGTTGGATTGTGAAGAAAGCTGAGTGCCGAAGAATTGATGCTTTTGAATTGTGGTGTTGGAAAAGACTCTTGAGAATCCCTTAGACTGCAAGGAGATCCAACCAGTCCATCCTAAAGGAGATCAGTCCTGGGTGTTCATTGGAAGGACTGATGCTAAAGCTGAAACTCCAATACTTTGGCCACTTGATGCGAAGAGTTGACTCATTGGAAAAGACTCTGATGCTGGGAGGGATTGAGGGCAGGAGGAGAAGGGGACGACAGCGGATGAGATGGCTGGATGGCATCACCGACTCGATGGACGTGAGTTTGAGTGAACTCCGGGAGTTGGTGATGGACAGGGAGGCCTGGAGTGCTGTGATTCATGGGGTCACAAAGAGTCGGACATGACTGAACAACTAAACTGAACTTATCTTAGTGGCTGTGTCATCAGCTTATCAGGAATCACAAGATAAAACATATCAAAAAGTAGGTAATTCTTGACACTGGATTAGAAATCATTTGCTTTGTCTCTGTAGTATTTTGTGAAATCTCTTACCTGTTAGACACATTGAATTGCCAATCTACCTATGCTGTGTGTATGGTATTGAAGGACTGTTGAGCCTATCAGTGGGTGTATTATCTCTGCATACTCTCTTTTAAAGTGGATAAAAGTTTTCATCCTTATTAGTCAACTTGTTAATCAACACACTTTCTGTTGTGATAATTTGTAATATTTTTTTCCATTGACAACATCTAAGCAGCAAATTTAATTCAGCCTATCCTTAATCAACACATACAAATAACTTACAGTAAATAAATAATTGCACTTAGATATGAAAAATAAAGATATAGGGGTATGTGTTTTTTTTTGGGGGGGTATGTGTTTTATTCACTAATTATGAGAATAATTTATTAAGCACTGAGCTATAGTGAACATAACATAAAGTTGCATTTGCAGTTATGTGGCTATTTCTCTAATAAAGAAGATGCGTGATACAGGGTGCTTGGGGCTGGTGCACTGGAATGACCCAGAGGGATGGTGTGGGGAGGGAGGTGGGAGGGGGGTTCAGGATGGGGAACACATGTACACCCATGGTGGATTCAAGTCAATGTATGACAAAACCAATACAATATTTTAAAGTAAAATAAATAAATTAATTAAAAAATAATAAAAAATAAAATTTAAAAAAAGAAGAAATCTACAAAATAATGCAAGCACTTCGACCTTGAGCACAGTGGGAATGAGTTTATTCTGCACAAACATTTTAGGTATATGACCTTAAAATATTTTGTAATGATTACAGTTAAATGTTTGAGTATATATGTGATATATAATGTATATAACACATAATCAACCTTGTAAACTTACCAAATATAAAATTGTTCATATTTTGAAAATACTTCCAGCTCATACGTAAATTTATAGCCCATAGTAATTTATTTAGGCAAATAAACTGCTTTCTTAGAAGCCTAAAAATAATAAATGCACATATGCTAAATAAAGAATTCAGCAGAAGAAATGGCAAAAACAGGCTTTTCAGCTGTAATCAGTAGAACTGTTGACAAAGGCAGCCCTGGTTCTTACTTCTTGAGGGGCTCAGCTTTCCTGATCCAGAGCCTCCCCAGGGGAATCTTCTAGAGACCAGGGTTTACTCTCTCACCATCTACTC
Source organism: Bos grunniens (assembly GCF_055505025.1). Taxonomy (NCBI): domain Eukaryota; kingdom Metazoa; phylum Chordata; class Mammalia; order Artiodactyla; family Bovidae; genus Bos; species Bos grunniens. The sequence continues at coordinate 44,614,638 of NC_141168.1, read as the reverse complement.
ATCTGTTTCTGAGTTAAGAGTCAGAGAGTGTCCAAGTGAGAAGATTCTCAGGTTCAGAGATGCTCTGAATGATTGTGTTAGGTGAAGGGTTGACCCTTAGTTAAGTGCTTATGGGAAAATACTGTGATTACTCCCATCGACATCGCTAACACCGTAAGGATATTGGCTTTTGGGAGGAAGTGAACAACAGTGACAAAAGCCAAAACCCTTGACTTAATCACTTTGTCATATAGCAATTTGGAGTTTGAATTATATATAGTTTAGATAGTGATACAAACTATTTTCAAATATTTTGCTGCATATTAAAATGTCACTTTCTTTTCCACAATGCATATTTTACTTAATTTACACTCATTTTTGGAATCTATGAAATGAGATTTACCAGTCTCTGTTTTTATTCTGATAATGATGTTCTTTCTGCATTGAAATTGGTTGCTGAACCTGTGTATTTTCTGACGTTTTGTAACTGGTGCTTATTCTGAAGGAGAAAACAAAGCTTACTTCAAGTATCACATATGTAGTGAAGAGAATCCAGGATGTTAAAGCAAACTGGACTTGCAATTGGGTCGTCAAATCTCTGGCTTCCCAGGTGGCCCAGCAGTAAAGAATCCTCCTGCAATGCAGGAGATGCAGGAGGCACAGGTTCAATCCCTGGGTCGGGAAGGTCCCCTGGGAGAGGGGATGGCAATCCACTCCAGGATTCTTGCCTGAAAATCCCATGGACAGAGGAGCCTGGCGGGCTACGGTCCATGAGGTTACAAAGAGTTGGACACAACTGAAGTGACTAAGCACACACACACGCATGCATCAACTCTCTCTGGGAACTGAAAGGTCCTCTCTCTGTCCATGTTTCCTGATCTTGTTGCAGGAAGGCGGACCCCTTCCAGGGCCCGAAACCGGGGGGCTCTTGTCTAACACTCGGAAATGAATTGTCTGGGAGACACATGTGCTGACAAAGCAAGAGATTTTATTGGGAAAGGGCACCCGGGTGGAGAGCAGTAGGGTAAGGGAACCCAGGAGAACTGCTCTGCCACGTGGCTCGCAGTCTCTGGTTTTATGGTGATGGGATTAGTTTCAGGGTGGTCTTTGGCCAATCACTCTAATTCAGAGTCTTTCCTGGTGGCGCATGCATCACTCAGCCAAGATGGATGCTAGCGAGAGGGATTATGGGAAGTGGAAGGACACGCAGTGTCTCCTTTCAACCTTTCCCCAACTCTTTCGGTTGGTGATGGCTTATTAGTTCTGTATTCCTTATCATGATCTCCTGTCATAAAACAACTCATGCAAATGGTTACTATGGTGCCTGGCCAGGGTGGGCGGTTTCAATCAGTGTGCTTCCCCTAACAATCTCATCAGACAACTTCTACAACTAAAATATGTAGCCAGGTGAAGGTGATGGGAAACATTTTAAAAGTTCCTTTAGTTAGAGGACTTTGAGAGCTTGTTCTAATATCACTGCACAGAGTATGTAACCATTTCTAGAGGATAGATTTAGAGGTATCTTCAGAATAAAACCAGACCAAGGAGTTGCAATGGCCTGAGTGAAAGCTATTATTCTTGCTAAAAATGAGTGACAACCAGGCAAAGTACCTTGTGATAATTCTCAGAAACCTACAGAATTGAAGAAACCTTAGGCACCTTTTACATAATAGAACTTCTGTAATTGTATTTATGGGATTTCCAGATGGCTCAGTGGTAAAGAATCCACCTGCAAATGCAGGAGATGGGGGACTCAATCCCTAGATGGGGAAGACCCCCTGGAGAAGGAAATGGCAGCCCACTCAGTCTTCTTGCCTGAATAACTCCATGGACAGAGGAGCAGGGCAAGGGGGTCACAAAAGAGTCAGACACAACTTGCCGACTAAACAACAAACAACGATTGTATTTATATATTCATATGAAAAGTTGATTCATTAAAAGAGTTTTACAAAATCACTGATAATTGTATGTAGTGTTTCTTTAATTCAAACAACTTGGGGCTGAAAACCATTTGGGCCATTTCATCTCTCCCTTACCAATCTAATTAGCAATCTGAGACCAACTGGAGAAAAGCCTTCGTCCGAAACAGCTGCCTTGTGCAAGTGCGCTTGGAGAGTAAACAGGAAGAGCAACACAGCTTCACGGGAAACCCCGTGCTGATCAGATTGCAAGCCTCCTTCTGGACACAGAGAAGTTTGGGATAAAATTTTTAAAAGAAAGATGTTTATCTGAAATAAACTCCAACCCACCCAAACTCATTTTTATTTTTATTCATAGTTAAATAGCCTAGATTTAGTTTAATTTTTAAAGTAATAAAGACCATTATTTTCTATCAGTGATTTACGATTCTGGCAAATATTCTAATCTTAAGCATTCCAAATCCATTATTTATATAAAATGGTATTATTTCCTTTTTTTTATTCAGACCAAGGAAATAGATCTTGGTTTTAAGGAAACCCTGGTGCGGTTTGAAAGAATGATTAAATAAATAATAAACATCTGTGAGAAAAAATAAAAACAAAAATAAAAAAAGAGGTGAATAGTGTTCCAATCCCTAAACTCAAGTTCATTTCACTCACTGTTAACTCAGAACTGATATGGAAAAAAAAAAATCATCTGTTTTACTTAGTTCATTGAACAAATACAGAGTCTGGGGCAGGAAGACCCATTCCATGTCTTGACTCTCCCCTTCCTGTGTGTTTTGACTAAATTACATCCCTGGGGGAAAAACAGAAAAGATATCACTGTGCCATAAAGAGGAAGAACCATGGTAATGTCTATAAGTGTTTTAGAAACTGGAGTGCACACACTGATATATTATTATTGTTGTTGCTATTCTTTTCTATCCTGGCCAAATTGCAAAGTAAAATCAGAACTGGCCATCTCTCATGAATCATGTTGGATTTTACAAAAAAGGAATATGGGATGTTTGGATGCTAGAGCCTGTGAGCTGGGGAGTTTTACATTGATCCACTGATGGGATTCAGAATGAGATTATTAGACAGATTTCCTAAAGGGAATCAACCTTGAATATTCTTTGGAAGGACTGATGCTGAAGCTGAAGCTATTGTTTGGCCACCTGATGCGAAAAGCCGGCTCTTTGGAAAAGATCCTGATGCTAGGAAAGATTAAGGGCAGAAGGACAAGGGGATAACAGAGGATGAAATGGTTGAATGGCATCACCAACTCAGTGGACATGAGTTTGAGCAAACTCTGGGAGACAGTGAAGGACAGGGAAGCCTGGCAAGCTGCAGTCCATGGGGTCACAAAAAGTCAAATATGACTTCTTAGTGACTGAACAACACTATTAGGTAAACCGGGTGAGGATAGAAAAAATATATAAATAATAATAATCAAGAGTAACTTGCACAAATTAATTACTAGTGAGACAGGAAAATCCATGTGTTTTCTCCAATGGCAGAAAAATGGAGCATCATAGATGCTGAATCATTCATTTTGCCAGGTTTTTAAACACACATTTTAGAAATATCTTGAAGGTAAAGTGGGCAGGGTGTTACACAATTGTTGCTATTTAGTCACTAAGTCATGTCTGACTCTTCTGCAACCCCAGACTGTAGCCCTCCAGGCTCCTCTGTGCATGGGGTTCCCCAAGCAATAGTACTAGAGTGGGTTGTCATTTCCATCTCCAGAGTATCTTCCCAATCCAGGGATCAAACCCACGTCTCCTCCATTGATAGGTGGATTCTTTACCACTGAGCCACCAGGGAAGCCAAATTAGTTGCCATTAGAGGTATGGAAATATACTACACAACACTGTTGCTGGTGATGAAGGCAGAAAGAGAGCAAGGCTCTGCTGACATGCCTGAGTGTCTGCAGCTGTTCAGGTCCTGCTTGAAATGTTTATCCTTCAAAGAATCATATAAGAAAGTTGTATCAATAAACTTCAGATAACTGAAAGGGGAGCAAGAGATCCAATGAGATGATTACACTTCAACAGTCAAAATCATTAAGCTCAAGAGAAAGAATAAAACTACTCATAAACCTAATAAGACTAAATATGGAGCTTTGTCTTAATATATAAATAGTAATGTTTATAGCTGTGCTGCAAGTGAGCAGGTAAGTCAAATTTCTTAAGTGAATGAATACATAAATCCATGAATGGGGGAGTCGAAGGATGGAGAAAATTCACATGGGAAAGAAGAATTTACTTAACAGTAATTTACATTTAAAAATAAAGCTCCTGAGAATCCTAATCTAAACAAATCCCTGTGAGCCTATGCACTAAGCAGGAGATGGAAAACCCAAGTCAGGCCTCCTCACAGGAAAAAGAGATTTGCAAAGGAGAATCCACAGTCTGGAATAGTGGGAGGAGGGGTGTTGGCCTCCAAGGCAAAGAGAACATATTTAAGTTAAAGACCAGCCTGATCCAAATGAGCCCTGAACAACATTCTCCCTTCACACTAGATGTACACAAAGAAGATGGGCCCCAAGGAGGAAAGGAAAAAATGAAAGAAGATGCCTTAAGGACTACTTTAAATTACAAAAACACAGACAGACTCATGAAAATCATGTTCCTTCCCACATACACCAATTCTCTTTACTGCTTAAAAAGTCTTTGCATATATGACTTCATGGTCAACATCAGGGAAGCCAAAACAAGTATTCTGGAAAGCAGTTCAAAGAAGATGGATGACTGGGGTCTAAACAGCTTCCCAGCTCTACATCCTGCCTCTGGAGTAAACGGTCATACTGCAGTGATTCTCCAATGCTGTAGCCAGCCCAGGGCAGCAGCGTCACCCGGGTCCTGGTTAAGAATGTGGACTTTCAGGTCCCATGCAGATTAGTGAATCAGAACCTCTGAGGGCAATCCCAGTGGTCTGTTTCATCAAGCCTCGCAGGTCATCTGAAGTGTCAGTGGCGCAAACATCAGAACAGAGAAGGTTAGACACGCAACCGATTAAGATGAAAATGAATAACAGATACATCAGTATACCTGTCAAGGAAGAATAGGATCTTCTTCAGATGATTTAAACTTCACAAAGCGTACAGTTTGCTTGACAGCCAAGGTGGCTGAGTCACCTGCAAAGGTCTCACAGCCCATTTGGAGTTTAAACTATTACGACTTTAAAAACACATCCAGAATGACTACTGAGAATAAAAATAAAAAGTGCAACAACAAATAATAAGTCAGAAGCTCTTCAAAATGCTAGGATTAGTGAAGCACCTAAAGAGAGATTTCTCTGGCAAAGCAACACAGTTTTCTTGTTCTTTCTTCGGCAGTATTAAATCATCCTTATTTAATTTAGTAAGTTCATGCAAAAAGGCTAAACTTTAGTGACCCCTGAGAATCAGTTTTTTGCTGTTGGTCTGCTAAGAGCCCAGCTGAAGCCCATCTTTTTCCTTCTTTGTTGATGTTTTTATCAGGCAAGAGGTCACCATGGTAATTATAGAAGAGAAAAATATAAACAAGTAAATATTTATTGTATTTCAGGTTTTATCTTTTGTGGCCACTATCCTAATAGGATGCAAATATCCTTCACTCTGATAAAACCAGCCTGCTTCCCTGTTCCTCTGTCCAATGCTTTGCTTGGTTTTCATGTTTGGATAATAAAGTTTATGCGAATGAAAGATGTGTGTGCTGTTCAGGCAGAGCTTTTGAGCTCCCAGCAATTAAATCAATGCCAAATAAACTTTGTAAGGAAGATACTGAACTTTTTCTAAAATTTGACCTTTGCTTCACTACTCAGAAAATATGATTTTAAGCATTCAAACAAAGTTCTAAAATCCAAGTTGTGAAAAGATATTCCAATGTGTGATAAGCTCATAAGGAAATATAAATGTCATTTCCATGTAAATTTACAAGCCAGTCAGTGACTCAGAGTGCAGTTTTACAAAACCTGCTGAGAAAAGGCAGAACATTCCTCAAAAGGCTGGATTGTACCTGCTTGAAGACACGTACACATCTTTAAAGAGAATGTGTTGGCCAAGAGTCTGATGATAGCCTTTCGAAAGAAAGAAAAAGAAAAAAGTCAGTTGCAGCTGCAAACACAAATAAGACTGTAGACTGAAGGCCTGTGACTGTTCCTTTGAAAGTGCTAGCTAGCTAGAGCACACTAGTCATGCTTCTTAAGTTACCCACTTAAATTGCATTCTAATTCTTTATTTCATCAAATCTTGATTTCGGTGCTTTTCCAGATACGGAAAGGAAAGCCCACGTCAAACTATTGTGCCTTCTAATCTCCAGGAGAGCTTTTATTGATTTTTGTGAATTCCCAGCACTGACAAGCCTGTTCATTTCATTGATGCATCCAAGCATTTCCTAGGCAGGGGGATGGGAAGGCTTCCTGGGTTTCTCAAGTGGTGAGCTGGCTGGTAGAGGATAATGACGTTGTTAATGTGGAAACTATTATAACTTAATAATGAAAAGTGACCTGGAAGGTGGACACAGCCCAGGATGAGACCTGCTGGGTCAGGGATCTCCAACTGTGCTTCAGAGAAGATGATACTTGAGTTGATTCTTAAATGGCAAGTTCAATTTTTCCAGAGTGTTGATTTGTTTTTGCTCCTCTGTTTTGCTGGGAAGGGGCAGGTAGGAGAAGTGTGGGAGGCAGAGAAGGTAAAAGAGGAGCAGACACCCAAGACAGAGTGCTCTGTGGGTATATGATGGGAGAGGATCGTGCAGAGCTCTAAAGCCCAGGCTCCAGCAGCCAGGCCCAGGGGGCTAGAAAAGCTGGGTTGTAGTACTGGGCTTTATTCCCAGGCAGAGGGACAAAGTGGTGAGCAGTGGAGGCCTATGTAGCCATTCACCTACTGCTGGTAGGTAGAGATGTGTTAAACAGAGACTACCATCAGAAATAATAACATGGGGACTTCCTCGTGGTCCAGTCGTTAGGGCTTCACCTTCCAATGCAGGGAGTGTGGGTTCAGTCCCTTGTCGGGGTGCTAAGATCCCACACGCCTCAAAGCCAAAGAGCCAAAACATAAAACAGAAGCAGTATTGTAACAAATTCAATAAAGTCTTTAAAAATGATCAACATAAAAAAAGTCTTTTTTTAAAAAAAGAAACAGCCACATGTGCAATTTCAAACTTTTCTAATAGCCACACTTATAAAATAGGAAAAGAGGCAGATAAAATAAATGCAATAATAGATTTTACCTAACACAATACATCCAAAATACTGTCATTTCCCCATGTAATCAATTAAAAATTAATTAATTCATATTTTACATATTTATTTTGTACAAAGGCTTTGAAACCTGGTGTGTATTTTATACAAACAGCACATCTCAGTTTGAACACCAAACTTTCATCTGATATACTCAACTTGCTTTCAGTTCAGTTTAGTTCAGTCGCTCAGTCGTGTCCGACTCTTTGAGACCCCATGAATTGCAGCATGAATCGCAGCCTCCCTGTCCATCACCATCTCCCAGAGCTCACTCAAACTCACGTCCATCGAGTCGGTGATGCCATCCAGCCATCTCATCCTCTGGCGTCCCCTTTTCCTCCTGCCCCCAATCCCTCCCAGCATCAGAGTCTTTTCCAATGAGTCAACTCTTCACATGAGGTGGCCAAAGTACTGGAGTTTCAGCTTCAGCATCATTCCTTCCAAGAAATCCCAGGGCTGATCTCCTTCAGAATGGACTGGTTGGATCTCCTTGCAGTCCAAGGGACTCTCAAGAGTCTTCTCCAACACCACAGTTCAAAAGCATCAATTCTTCAGCGCTCAGCTTTCTTCACAGTCCAACTCTCACATCCATACATGACCACTGGAAAAACCGTAGCCTTGACTAGACAGACCTTTGTTGGCAAAGTAATGTCTCTGCTTTTCAATATGCTATCTAGGTTGGTCATAACTCTTCTTCCAAGGAGTAAGCATCTTTTAATTTCATGGCTGTAGTCACCATCTGCAGTGATTTTGGAGTCCAAAAAAATGAAGTCTGGCACTGTTTCCACTGTTTCCCCATCTATTTCCCATGAAGTGATGGGACCAGATGCCATGATCTTCATTTTCTGAATGTTGAGCTTTAAGCCAACTTTTCCACTCTCCTCTTTCACTTTCATCAAGAGGCTTTTGAGTTCCTCTTCACTTTCTCCCATAAGGGTGTTTTAGAGTTTGTAAAATTTACAGTTGAAAAGTAGAATCACCTACTCAAGTGTTGCCAGGATCCTTCAAAGTTTTCTAGTAACTGAATGGAGTATCAGCTTTTTAAATGTAAGAAAATAATAATATTAAATATCATTAAAACTGGAGTTACTTATGGCACCAGCAACACTTCCAGAGCTCAGTGGTCACCAGCTATGACCAGAGGTTATTGCAGGGGACCAAGCAGGGTTAGAGCAAGAACATTTGGAAGAAAAGATCCATTTAGGTGATTGCAGAAATAGTGACAAGGGTTTAAACTAGGGAAATTGTAGAAGTTGAAGGATCGACATGAGAGGGATCCTTAGAAGGCAAAATCAACAGCCTTTGGTGAAAGAGAAAGGGATCAGGGAGGATGGCTGGATGTTAGCATGGCGAGAGCACACAACAAGGCACACTCCTAGCGAAGGCTGTTTATCCAAGAGAAACCAAGAGCAAAAGAGAAGATGGGGTCCATGGAACGTCAAGTGGGACTGTCCATGCCCTGTAGGACCAGTTCTCTGGAGAGGTTTGGGGAGGAACTTCGAGAGTTTTCAGCAGGTTGTACTTGAAAGGAACCAGGCTTTATGGGGTCTTTGCTAAAGAAAACCTACCATCTGAGGAGCAGATCTGCTCTAGTAAAGGGAGGAAATTAGAGTTTCGAACCTGAAAATCAGGAGCAGACTCTGACGCAGGATAATCTGACATAAATCCTACCAACTGCTAGGTAACTGGCCAGTGCAATAGGGCAACTTCCTGAGGCATAACCTTATTTGTCTTCCATATTTACAAGGCAAGTAAGACAAATTAAGAAACATGCTTCTTTCTGTGCCTATCCCTAATACAGTAGTCAATGTGCCTTATATACATTAGAAACAAATGAAACAGATACTAATGGCTGATCTCATTGAAGAAAGCTCTAGAAAACAGATGTGGAATTATTTTTGTAAATGTAAAAGAATCACTGATGCTTTTTTTTTTTTTTGAGGGGAGGTCATAGCAATAGAGAAATTCAATTTTAAATTTGGGTTTTAAAAGATCATATACACTGAATGTGAACTATTACTTTATTAAAAGAATTTGAAGTCAATTTTACTTCAATAAAATGGTAAAAATAAAGACATAAACATGTTGAACAACACAATGGAAAGATTTCTCTCTACATTTATATATGCAAATAAAATTATCTCATCCTCATTGTCCTGTTTTTCATAAGAAATCAGGAGGAATTATCCATAAACACTCCTCTAAAGCTCTGATTAGAAGCAGATGACAAGTAGAACAGAGGGAGGCCGCCCAGGAGCTAATATCCCACTGGAAGGCACCATGAACCAAATCAAGCAAAACAAAATATAATCTGAGTAGAAGGAAGGAAATGTTCCCTTAGGTCCAAAAACCAAACTGTACAAGAGTAAGAACTCAGAAGAGCTTAGAGGTTCACAGGAAAAGACCTTGGGCCTTTAGTTGAATGTAAGCTCAGAACAAGTCAAGGATAATTAGATAGTAGCTGCCAGCTGTGCTGGCTCAAAGCCTGGAGGGCAGCAGGAATGTCTGTGAGCTCCTTTTGTGCTTAGTGACAAGGCCACATTGCCTCAAGACAGGTAATACCAGTGTTCTCAAATGTCCAAGAGCTCTTGTGTAAAAGGTGGGGTCCTTCCGCACAAGAGGGCGTCCCCATGTGGCAGAGAAGTAAGTTATGAAACAAACATCGTCAAGGACTTCTGCTTCCAGGAAAGTGGGGTGCATACTTTCTGCTAAATACAACTAACTCTAGATGTTACATATAAAGCAAAGAAACCCTGGCAGGTGGCAGGAAGGCAGTCTAGTCAGGGACCTCAGGACTCATAGAAGTATTGGAGGTGATGTTCTTGGCTCTTTTTCCTTCATATATTCCACGTTGGAGCTACAGAAGCAGGTAACCTAAAATACCAATGGGCACAGACAAAATAAACTAAAATGCTAGGATAAGCTAGCTTTCTTTGGCCAGAGGATCGGGAAAGGGGCAGACTAGTAGGACAGAAGACTTTTAGACAACAGTTACTCTACCCTAGCTAATAGTCAAATAAATAAACAATGAAGCCCACACCAAGCCTGGACAGCAACCTGAACCTCTATACACACAAGTTGAGGTGTCACAGAATGCAGAAGAGGAACCAGGGTCTTACATCTCCTTCTTTCCTTTATCCCAGTGTCCCTAGTGTTTAGTGGAGACAACACAGAAAGGTGAGACTTAGAATATTGCAGGCACCACCACCCCAGTTCCACTGGGATAAAGTCAAAGAAGGCCTCTAGGAACATTAGGAATTTCACCACTGCCCAGGAGGAGATCGCCTCCCTACCCCTGGAACCAATGGAGGGCACAGGCGGAGCAGTAAAAGGTAGCACTACCCCTCATGGAGGAGGTAGAATTAGCAGAGGACTGATAGATATTGAGAACCCCTCCCCCAAACAGCAAAGCTAGGATTCCCATCCCCACCTGGGTGGGAACCTTGTCTTCAGCTCCACCTAGCAGGGAGATAGTGGCCCATTTTTCCAGCTGGAGAAGTTTCAGATGAAGCCACTGAAAGAGACACAGTTAAATAACACCCAGGGTTTTATACTACCAAATCAGAAATGTCTAGAAGTCAATAGAAAGTCACTGGTCACAACAAGAATAAGAACTATATCAGACTGAATGGGAAAATAAATTAATAGATGCTAAAAATAAGATGATAGAGATGTTAGGATGATCTGACGAAGGTAGTAGCCATCATAACAATGCTTCAAAAGACAATCATGAACAAGCATGAAACAAATGAAAAACTAGAAATCTTGCAAAAGGGGAAGATTTATATTACTAAAGGATGGTGATGTCTCAATCAGTAATCTAAACTCCATCCCCAAGACTAAGGACCAGAGTAAACCCAGAGACCGCAAAATAACAGAGAAAATAAAGATTAAGACTAGAAACCAATGAAACTGAAAATAGAAAACAATATGAAAAACCAATGAAACAAAAAGAACAATAAAGTTGACAAACGTAGCAAGACTGACAAAGGACAAAAAGAGAATGCACATGACTAATATACCAATATTACTAAGAAGAATCCCTACAGACATTGAAAAACAATAAGGAAATACTACAAACATCTCTACATACATAATTTTGACAATATAGATAAAACAAAGCAATTCTTCAAAAAGAACAAAACACCTCAACTCACTGAAAGTGAAATAGATAATTCAGACTCCCTGTCAAATTAAGGAAATCAAATTAATAATTTTCAAATTCCTAAAAGATAAATCTTCAGACCCAGATAGTTTCACTGCAGAATTCTGCAAAACATTCAGTTCAGTTCAGTAGCTCAGTCGTGTCCGAGTCTTTGAGATCCCATGGACCACAGCACGCCAGGCCTCCCTGTCCATCATTAGTTCCCAGAGTCCACTCAAACTCATGTCCATTGAGTCAGCGATGCCATACAACCATCTCATCCTATGTCATCCCCTTCTCCTCCTGCCTTCAATCTTTCCCAGCATCGAGGTTTTTTCAAATGAGTCAGCTCTTCACATCAAATGGCCAAGTATTGGAGTTTCAACTTCAACATCAGTCCTTCCAATGATGACTCAGACTGATCTCCTTTAGGATGGACTGATTAGATCTCCTTGCAGTCCAGAGGATTCTCAAGAGTCTTCTCCAACACCGCAGTTCAAAAACATTAATTCTTCGGCACTCAGCTTTCTTTATAGTCCAACTTGCACATCCATACCTGACTACTGGAAAAACTATAGCCTTGACTAGAGGGACCTGTGTTGGAAAAGTAATGTCTCTGCTTTTTAATATGCTGTCTAGGTTGGTCATAACTTTCCTTCCAAGGTGTATGAGTCTTTTAATGTCATGGCTTCAGTCACCATCTGCAGTGATTTTGGAGCCCCCAAAAATTAAATCTGACACTGTTTCCCCATCTATTTGCCATGAAGTGATGGGACCAGATGCCATGATCTTCATTTTCTGAATGTTGAGCTGTAAGCCCAACTTTTCACTCTCATCTTTCACTTTCATCAAGAGGCTCCTTAGTTCTTCACTTTCTGCCATAAGAGTGGTGTCATCTGCATATCTGAGGTTATTGATATTTCTCCCAGCAATCTTGATTCCAGCTTGTGCTTCATCAAGCCCAGTGTTTCTCATGATGTACTCTGCATGTAAGTTAAATAAGCAGGGTGACAATGATACAGCCTTGACGTATTCCTTTCCCGATCTGAAACCAGTCTGTTGTTCCACATCCAGTTCTAGCTATTGCTTCCTGACCTGCATACAGATTTCTCAAGAGGCAGGTCAGGTGGTCTGGTATTGCCATCTCTTTCAGAATTTTCCACAGTTTATTGTGATCCACACAGTCAAAAGCTTTGGCGTAGTCAATAAAACAGAAATAGATGTTTTTCTGGAACTCTCTTGTTTTTTCAATGATCCAGGAGATGGTGGCAATTTGATCTCTGGTTCTTCTGCCTTTTCTAAATCCAGCTTGAACATCTGGAAGTTCATGGTTCATGTATTGCTGAAGCCTGGCTTGGAGAATTTTGAGCATTAGTTTACTAGCATTTGAGATGAGTGCAATTGTGTGGTAGTTCATTCTTTGGCATTGTCTTTCTTTGGGAATGGAATGAAAACTGACTTTTTCCAGTCCTGTGGCCACTGCTGAGTTTTCCAAGTTTGCTGGCATATTGAGTGCAGCATTTTCACAGCATCATCTTTCAGGATTTGAAATAGCTCCACTAGAATTCCATCACCTCCACTAGTTTTGTTCGTAGTGAAGCTTCCTAAGGCCCACATGACTTCTCATTCCAGGATGTCTGATTCTAGATGAGTGATCCCATCATCGTGATTATCTTGGTTGTGAAGATCTTTTTTGTACAGTTCTTCTGTGTATTCTTGCCACCTCTTCTTAATATCTTCTGATTCTGTTAGATTCACACTATTTCTGTCCTTTATTGTGCCCATCTTTGCATGAAATATTCCCTTGGTATCTCTAATTATCTTGAAGAGATCTCTAGTCTTTCCCATTCTATTATTTTCCTCTATTTCTTTGCACTGATCGGTAAGGATCAGTGTCTTTCTTGTCTCTACTTGCTATTCTTTGGAACATTAAGGAATAATAAATATCACTTGTACACAATATCTTCCTAACATTATAAAAGAGGGAACATTTCCCAACATATTTTATGAATCAGCATGCCCCCAATACTAAAATCAGGCAAAGATAGTACAAAAATTGAAAACTACAAATTCATATCATTCCTAAATTAGATGCAAACATTCATAATAAGTACACAGTAGAATCTAGCAATACATGCAAAGAATTATACAGTGTGACTATGCATGAGAAGTTAATGTTTGGATAGCAGTGTGACTGGCAGTAAAACTAAAATAGTATTGTGTCGTAAAATCAATTAAAGCAGAAAAAAATCATTTGTCAAAATTCAATATTCATTCATGAAAAAACTCTCAGAAAAATAAGAATAGAGAGAATTTCCTCAGCTTATCAAGAACATATGTAGAAAATCTACAGCAAACACCAGACTTAATGGTGATTGATTTTCCTGGTAAGAACAAGAAAAGGATGTCTGCTCTCATTATTCTTATTCAATGTATAACTGGAAGTTTTGGAAAGGAAAGAAATTAAATACATATATTGGAAAAAAGAAATAAAGCTATCCTTATTTGCAAATGCCTTTATTGTCTCTGCAGAAAACCGCTAAGGAATCTAAAAACCAATACAAAAACAAATGCCTAAACTAATACATGAGTTCAGAAAATCCATAATATACAGATTAATACAAAAAAGAAATTGTATTTATATATACTAGCAATGGGGCTTCCCTTGTAGCTCAGTTGATAAAGAATCTGCCTGCAATGCAAGAGATCCAGGTTCAATTCCTGGTTTGGGAAGATCCCCTGGAGAAGGAAATGGCAACCCACTCCAGTATTCTTGCCTGGAGAATCCCATGGACAGAGGAAGCTGTCAGGCTGCTGTCCATGTGGTCGCAAAGAGTCAGACACGATTTAGTGACTAAACCACCAAACTAGCAAAGAACCTGTAAACATCAACATTTTACATATAATACCATGAAAAATGATGAATAAAGCAAGTATGCATGTGGAAGTCTTACAAAATATGTCTAGGATTTGCATTCTGAAAACTTCAAAATGCTTATGAAAAAAATAATCTAAATAAACGGAGAGCCATACCCTGTTCATACATCAGAAGACAGTAAAGATGATGATTCTTCCTAAACTGATAAGCAGATTTATTGAAAATCCAGTCAAATTTCAGCAAGGCTTTTTGGTAGATATAGACAAAATTGTTTTAAATGTATATGAAAAGGCAAGTGAACTAGAATCACTAAAATAATTTTGGAAAAGAATGAAGAACAAGAAATCCATGTATACAAATCAAGCCTTATTATGTAGCTATGATAATCAAGGTTGTGTGTTATTGTCAGATAAGCACACTGTTTGATAGAACAGCATAGAGAATCCAGAAGTAGACCTGCAGAAGGCTGCCCATGTGGTTTTTGTTATAGATGCAAAAGAAATTCAATAGAGAAAGGATAGCCTTTCAAAAATGGTAGCCTTTGACTCCAACAAATGAAGTAATTGGACATTCATATACCAAAATAAATAAATAAATAAACCTTGACCCAAATCTCATACTTTACAGAAAAATTAATTCAATATATTAAGTGCAAATATGATATTGTAAGTCTTTTAGAGGAAAATCCCGAAGACCTCAGGCTAAGCAGAATTCTTCTACCAGACACCAAAAGTACGATCCATAAAAGGAAAGAAGTTGGACTATACACAAATTTAAAATTTTGCTCTCCTAAAACCCTGTTAAGAGGATGAAAAGAAGAACTACAGACAATTAGAAAATATTGGGAAAGCATATATCCAGCAGAGGACACTTTCAAAACTCAGTGGTAAGGCTATGATGAGAAAAGGGGCAAAAGGTATGAAGAGATATTTCACCAAAGAGGATGTACAAATGCTAAGTATGAGCATTTAAAGATGTGCAACGCTAATTAATCCATGATTGGGCGTCAATACATATGTATCAGAATGACTGAAATAAAAAAAGAGCTAATGCTGGCAGGGACAAGGAGAAAACAGATCACTCACACATCACTGGCAGACTATAAAATGGTGCAACCTTCTGAAAAAAACTGGCAGTCTCTTTAAAATCAACACGGGAAACTAGTGTATGATTCACCAAGTGCACTCCTGGCATGTATCCCAGGGAAATAAAAACTCAGGTTCACACAAAAACCTGTGAGTGAATGTGCACAGTAGTTTAACTCATAAAACCAACAGCTGGAAACAATCCAGATATACTGTAAAGACTGAATTTTTCCACAAACCAAGGTACATCTTTGCTATAGAATAGCAGTCAGCAACAAAAAGGAATGGATGTGGATACACAGAACCACGTGGTTGACTCTCTGGAGAGTTAAGCTGATTTTTTGAAAAATATTAATCTTTTTGTGGCTGAGTGTATACATGTATACCACATCTTTTTCCATTCATCTGTTGATGGACCCTAAAGTTGCTTATATGTCTTGGCTATTGTAAATAGTGCTGCAATGAACATTGGGATGCATGTATCTTTCTGAATTAGAATTTTTGTCTTTTCCAGATATATAGCCAGGAGTGGGATTGCTGGATCAAAAGGTGATATAAAGGAACTTATTTACAAAACATAAATAGACTCACAGACATAGAAAACAAACAATGGTTCCCGAAAGGGAAAGCATAGGGACAGATAAATTAAGTATTTGGGATTAAGAGATATACACTACTACATATAAAACAAACAACAATGACCTATTGTACAGTCCAGAGAACTATACTCAATATCTTGTAATAACCTATAATGGAAAAGAATATATATATGTACTATATATGTATGTATATATGAATCACTTTGCTGTACACTTAAAATACTGTAAATCAACTATCAGATCAGATCAGTCGCTCAGTCGTGTCCGACTCTTTTCGACCCCATGAATCGCAGCACGCCAGGCCTCCCTGTCCATCACCAGCTCCCGGAGTTCACTCAGACTCACGTCCATCAAGTCGGTGATGCCATCCAGCCATCTCATCCTCTGTCGTCCCCTTCTCCTCCTGCCCGCAATCCCTCCTAGCATCAGAGTCTTTTCCAATGAGTCAACTCTTCGCATGAGGTGGCCAAAGTACTGGAGTTTCAGCTTTAGCATCATTCCTTCCAAAGAAATCCCAGGGCTGATCTCCTTCAGAATGGACTGGTTGGATCTCCTTGCAGTCCAAGGGACTCTCAAGAGTCTTCTCCAACACCACAGTTCAAAAGCATCAATTCTTTGGCGCTCAGCCTTCTTCACAGTCCAAATCTCACATCCATACATGACCACAGGAAAAACCATAGCCTTGACTAGATGAACCTTTGTTGGCAAAGTAATGTCTCTGCTTTTCAATATGCTATCTAGGTTGGTCAAAACTTTCCTTCCAAGGAGTAAGCGTCTTTTAATTTCATGGCTGCAGTCAACATCTGTGGTGATTTTGGAGCCCAGAAAAATAAAGTCTGACGCTGTTTCTGCTGTATCCCCATCTATTTCCCATCAAGAGGTGGGACTGGATGCCATGATTTTAGTTTTCTGAATGTTGAGCTTTAAGCCAACTTTTTCACTCTCCTCTTTCACTTTCATCAAGAGGCTTTTGAGTTCTTCTTCACTTTCTGCCATCAAGGTGGTGTCATCTGCATATCTGAGGTTATTGATATTTCTCCCAGCAATCTTGATTCTAGTTTGTGTTTCTTCCAGTCCAGCGTTTCTCATGATATACTCTGCATATAAGTTAAATAAGCAGGGTGACAATATACAGCCTTGATGTACTCCTTTTCCTATTTGGAACCAGTCTGTTGTTCCATGTCCAGTTCTAACTGTTGCTTCCTGACCTGCAACACAAATACAAATTTTTCAAGAGGCAGATCAGGTGGTCTGGTATTCCCATCTCTTTCAGAATTTTCCACAGTTTATTGTGATCCACACAGTCAAAGGCTTTGGCATAGTCAATAAAGCAGAAGTAGATGTTTTTCTGGAACTCTCTTGCTTTTTCCATGATCCAGCAGATGTTGGCATTTTGATCTCTGGTTCCTCTGCCTTTTCTAAAACCAGCTTGAACATCAGGACGTTCACAGTTCACATATTGCTGAAGCCTGGCTTGGAGAATTTTGAGCATTACTTTACTAGCGTGTGAGATGGGTGCAATTGTGTGGTAGTTTGAGCATTCTTTGGCATTGCCTTTCGTTGGGATTGGAATGAAAACTGACCTCTTCCAGTCCTGTGTCCACTGCTGAGTTTTCCAAATTTGCTGGCATATTGAGTGCAGCACTTTCACAGCATCATCTTTCAGGATTTGGAATAGTTCAACTGGAATTCCATCACCTCCACTAGCTTTGTTCGTAGTGATGCTTTCTAAGGCCCACTTGACTTCACATTCCAGAATGTCTGGCTCTAGGTCCGTGATCACACCATGGTGATTATCTGGGTCGTGAAGATCTTTTTTGTACAGTTCTTCTGTGTATTCTTGCCATCTCTTCTTAAATCAACTATACTCCAATAAAAAAATAATAACTGTTTTGAAAGTGCCCATCTCAAAAGGTTACATAGTATATTATTTCATTTATATGACATACTTCAAATGAAAAAATAGAAATGGAAAACAGACTCCTGGTTTCCTGAGGTTAAGGAAGAGTTGGGGGTGTGAGGGAAGTAGGTGAGGCTAATAAAGTGCAACATGAGGGTCCTTTTGATGCTAGAATGTTTTGTAGCATCCTGACTGTGCCAGTGTTAATATCCTGGCTGACATGACATATTGTACCATAGATCTGCTGCTGCTGCTGCTAAGTCACTTCAATAGTGTCCGACTCTGTGCCACCCCATAGACGTAGCCCATCAGGCTCCTCCGTCCCTGGGATTCTCCAGGCAAGAACACTGGAGTGGGTCCATAGATCTGCAAGATGTTACTATTGGGGGAAACTGGAAAAAGAGTGCAGGGGTCTCTTTGTATTGTTTGTTATAACTTCATGTGAACCTATAATTATCTCAAAATAAAAATTCTAATTTAGTTTTATAAATTATAGAATTTTCTACCAGCATACAATCTATTTAGTAAGGTTACGCGTCAATTTGATCTCTAAAATACAGTGGTTTAAATCTTTAAATTTCTTACACGTGATGATTTGTTTTATAAAAACTGAAAGTATAAAACACTACCACTGCCACAACTCCCACCACTAGTAACCATCTCGTCGTCATCAGCAGCCACCAACCACCACCATCATCACCATCACCATCACCATATTCATCATCGGCATTATTAAAGGCAGTTACTAATTAGTAAGTATCGAAAGGTCAGAGTTATCTGAAGTTGGGCTTCGCATGTCTGATAAAAAGTAGCTTTCCTTACATGGAGATATTTAGGCAGAGATTAGGAAACTGTCTTTCAGGAAGGTCTTCAAGGATACATACATATACATAAATTATGAAGTAGACACTCTCTACTTCTAAGATTGCATAATTATACAAGGGCAATCAACTAAATGTTTGGTGAAGTGCAAAACAGGAAGACTGAGAAAACATGAACAGAACATTCTATCTATTCAAGTACACACACCTCTAATGAGAGGGTCCCCCCACCACCCTACTGGAAAAACCTAAATGATAGGGGCAGATGTGAGCACTGAAGCAAGCAAGGAACTGTCACCGTCACGTAGTCAATTAGTGGGAGAGCTTCCAATTAGCCCCAGAACTGTCACAGTTGCGTTTGTGCTCAAAGGTAATGCACACAAACAATGAAGACAAGCAGTCATTATCTTGTTGAGGAGCTTAGATAATAAGCAGATCGCAGTATCTCTTTTTGCATTTTCAGCAGTGGTCTGCAGCCTTCCCTCAGTATCAAATTAAATATTTCAAAATAATGCAGAGGGATCTATTCCTTTCAGTGTGTAAAAGCAGATTTTGCAAAAGTACTTACCAACACTAACCTCAAAATTATTCTGGATTTTTCTTCTTTTGAAAACATACTTTGTCCTCTCTCTTCAAGTGCAAGCTAGGCATAGTGACTTTTATCCAAAGACCACCACACTGAAAGGGAGGAAAGAAAAGTAACTTTACAGTGCCATGAGGTCAAGTTTACCATCAGCAAGGACTGTTCATGCTGAGAAATCATACTGAAAGGGCATTTCACCTCTCGAATCTTCACCTCCCAAATCCATAACCTCAGCCTAATCATTAGGGAAAAAAAATCAGATAAATCCCAACTAAGGGATGTTCTACAAAACTCCTGATCAGTCCTTCTCAACCCCATCAAGGTCATCAAAAACAAAGAACGTCTGTTCCAGCCAAGAGGAGCTTAAAGAGATATAACAAGTACATATAGGGTGATGGAGCAGAAAAGGGAATTGGGGGAAAACTATAGAGATGAATAAACTAGACTTTAGTTCAGAATAATGGATCAGGTTGGTCTATCAGGCTTCCGTGGTGGTGCTAATGGTAAAGAACTCACCTATCAATGCAGGAGACTTAAGAGGCGCAGATTTGATACTCTCTAGGTCTGGAAGATCGCCTGGAGGAGGGTGTGTCAACTCACTCCAGTATTTTGCCTGGAGAATCCCATGGACAGAGGAGGCTGGCGGGCTACAGTCCATAATGTCTCAAAGAGTTGGACACTACTGAAGCAACTGAGCACACACACAAGCACATTGTTCTATTATTTGCATCAAATAGACCATATTAATGTAAGCTGTAAATAGCAGAGGAATGTGCGTACATGGGACCTCTCTGTACCATTTTTGAAATTTTCCTGAAAATCTAAAAGATCTTAAAAATAAATTTCATTCAAAAATTTAATCCAGGCCCACAGATCAACAAATTCCAATGGGCTCATAGAAAAGCAGAATGTATGATTCCATGTTTCCTCATGCACAAGATGTGAACAATATCTCCTACTTCGTCTAGTTTAAGTCCATAGGAATCCAAGTAACGCAGTTTGTAGAGCACTTTGTAATAAAACAGATGCCCAGGGAAAGGTGGCTAAGGACCCCAAAGACCATTCAGTACATGCATCTTAATACTCTGGTCAAGTGTTTGTGCAAACTTCGGACTTCAGTGTGCCTCACATCCATTGGGTTTTACTCTTTTGTGCAGTCCCAGCCTCAAGAGTATCATCAAGAGTGAAGAGCAGTAGAACAGAAAGCATGTCTAGGCAGTACCATGCGCTAACTGCCAGTTCTCTTCCACTGGAGGGGGTGGGGTTCTCCACTCTGTAAATCCTGCATGCGTGCATCTCTCCAGGGGATTCTCCCCCAAAATGTCCTCAGGCAAGCAAGTTGGATTTTGGAAGAGTGACAGGAAGCACTATGCCATGTGCAAACAGTTCCTCGTCTCACTAAGTGACCCCCCTGGCCTCCCAGTTGCCTGGATCCTCCTCCCCTCTCCCACAGCCAGAGCCCTTGTTTCGTGAAACCCATGTCAGCTCTGCTTTCTACAAGCCTAAAGCTGAGCACTTCTCAACCGTCTACCGCCACCCACTCTGTCCCAAGTCTCCTCTGGTGACTTCTCCCTCCTGTTATTCCAGTGGCGTCTGTCCTTATCCTCCTACAGCTGATGCTCCAGACAGGAGCCAGATGGTCCTCTGGGAACTTTAGCCAGAACCTGAGCTTGCCCGGCTCAGAACCCCCCATACCTGGGCCATCCTAGCCCCCCTGGAGGTAAAGGCCCAATGGTCTTCCAGCACCTGCCTCTTGACTTTCCCCCCTCCCCCCGAGAGTCAGCGCCCCTCACGGGCCCCTCTACTGTGCCCAGCACACAGGCACTCCCCCGACAGGACCCATGTGGTGCCGAGCCCCACCTGGAGGGTTCTTTTTCATTCATCCATGGGGCAAGTTTAACTGATGGCCATCATTGGTCACCCTGTTCTGCATCTGCACCCACACGCTCCCACCCTGCCCCTCATCCATCTTCTCACATTTCATGTGCCCTCATATCACCCCTCGATTTCATTTGCTATACCCTTCCCCCAACCCCCAGCATAAACTCCACGAAGGCTAGCATCTTTATCTCACTGCTACCTGCTGCAGCCCCACTGGGTACACAGAGAAAGCACACTTGGGAAGAAATAGCTCTTATCCCTGTAGGAAAGACAGTGAGGCTCCTATTCTTCAAATCCGGGTCATCACTGTACAGAAAATACCTTTTCAGTTATTGATGCTGAGATCGTTGAATGGGATGTGGTGATGACCAGAGCGTGAGCTTCAAAGAAATATAATCTACAGATGGAGACAGTGGACAGGATGTCAAAGGATCTAAAGACACTGAAAATGTGCTTTAGAAAACTTAACCTGCCAGATAAATATTAGCTAATAGCATCTTGTGATTTTAAACTAGTTTATAGCCTGTGAGTCTCTCAGTGGCTGCATATACTCTATTTTTTCCTGAAGGTCCTTAGCATTTAGACTTCCATACAGTTTTCTGCCTTTTAAACACATCTCACATTACACATACACATGGTAAAATAATTCTTCAATTCAAAATGTCTGTCTTCCTTGCATCCACTTTAACAATAAAAGTACACTTGAGGGTGCAATTAGAGTGAATGTCATCATAGAAGCTAAATTTGGGGAAAAGTCATTCTAAAGAAAGAAAACTGAAAACACATTAACTTGAGCCTAAGAATAATTCTTGCACTATAGAAATTTTCAGGTCATTGTATTTCATCTTTTAATATGTTTTTTTTTTTTTTTTTTTTGCTTTTTTGAGATATATGTTTTAAAGTTTTTGTGTGTGTGTGTGTAAAAGCATCATTTTCAGACCCCAATGAGAAATCTTTTGTATTCCAATTTGTGTGAGAGAATCCAGTGGATCTATGAGGAAGAATTCTACTTGTGTCATTTATTTGTAAAGTAGAAAAAAGTTAGAATTTATTCAATGAAATGTAGGAAATGAGAAAGGTGGAAAAGGTGTTTAAATATTTTTTTAATCTTTTTTTTTCCCAAAGAGGACAGCTGTAAAAGACAGCTCATATTAAAAAGAATGCATTTGACTCAGTTCTAATGAGGTGCATGAAACTGGAGCCTATTATACAGAGTGAAGTAAGTCAGAAAGAAAAACATCAGTACAGTATATTAACACATATATATGGAATTTACAAAGATGGTAACAACGACTCAAATGTGAGACAGCAAAAGAGACACAGATATAAAGAACAGACTTTTGGACATTATGGGAGAAGGCAAGGGTAGGATGACCTGAGAGAATAACACTGAAACATGTATATTACCATATGTCAAACAGATCACCAGTCCAAGTTCGATGCATGAAGCAGGGCACTCAAAGCTGGTGCACTGGAACAACCCAGAGGGATGGGATGGGAGGGAGAGAGGGCGAACACGTGTACACCCATGGCTGATTCATGTCAACGTATGGCAAAAATCACCACAATATTGTAAAGTAATTAGCCTCTAATTACGATTTTTAAAAAAGACAGTTCAGCAGCATTGCCCAGATACAAATGCTAGCTGCTGCTGCTGCTGCTGCTGCTGCTGAAATGCTAGCAGGTGTCATTTAAAATGTGACTGCAGCAGTAAAAGAATATTAGATCAACGCTGAGCTGATTTCCTCCTGGGGAAAAAAACAAAACGAAACTTGTCTGACTTTATTCTGCTACTGGCAGGGATGTCCCAGGAGGAAGGCAGGTGTTTAGCAAACCACTTCCTCCTTCTTCTCCTTCCCCACTGCCCCAGTTCAAAGCAAATTGCAGTCTTCTTTCCATTTCAAATAATGACTCTAGAGTTGGGGTTGGGGGTGAAAGACTTCAATTAGAGTTCTGGGTTTAGATAGGAGCTACAGTGGTAAAGAATCCATCTGCAATGTAGGAGACACAGGGGACGTGAGTTCAATCCCTGGGTCAGGAAGATGTGCTAGAGAAAGAAATGGCAACCCACTCCAGTATTCCTGCCTGGAAAATCTCATGGACAGAGGAAACTGGTGGGCTATGGTCCATGGGGTTCCACAGAGTTGAACACAACTTAGCAACTGAGCATACACAAAATAGGTGAATTAGTTTAGTCTCTCTCAAACTTTGTTTCCTCACTGTTAAATAGGTAATATCATATCTTTCCAGCAGAAAATTTTGAATGATTTGCTATATATGGGGGAGTTTTTTTGCAAGCTAATATGGAAAGTATATTCTTAATGGTAGGCATATATAATATAGTCATGACTGTACTTCAGCGAATACCTTCTTTTGACCATCAGTTCATGCGTGGGCTTCCCTTGTGGCTCAGCTGATAATGAATCCGCCTACAATGCAGGAGACCTGGGTTCAATCCCTGGGTTGGGAAGATCCCCTGGAAAAGGGAAAGGATATCCACTTCAGTATTCTGTGGAATATTCTGTCTGGAGAACTCCTTGGACTGTACAGTCCATGGGGTTGCAAAGAGGCAAAACACAACTGAGCAACTTTCATTTCACTTCATGTATATGTGGCTGTCTAGAAAGTCCAGGCACAAACCAGGCCCCATGCTGTCTGGTGAGATGCTTTTAAACACTCTGGGCAGTCCACACAGGCCAATCACTGGGAGCACATGACATGGTAACTTCTGGCTCAGGGTGCCAATGAGTGAACATGCATTAGTTCATCAGTTCCTCACAAAATGTATGTGCTGTGATTGTCTGTGTTTTTCAGATGAGGAAACTGAGGCTTAGAGAATTAAGAATTCAGTAACTCCCTCTATGAGTCAGTGGCAGCAAACATATTTCAGGTCAGGTTTCTCTGGCCCCAGTCTGTGAACTCTAATTTTGCCTTTTCACCCTAATCTCTACCTCTTCTCTTTTTGTGGAAGAGTTCCCTGGTTCCACGTCATAGAAGTTTTCATAATATGTTTCATGAACTGCACTTGGAGGAGAGGGTAGAATCTGGTGGAAACTGGAGGAGGTGGCAAGAATCAAGTGCCTCTTCTTTTCCTTCTCTACACCCTGCAGGCCCCAGGTCCCCTCTAGTCCCCTCCTTCCCACTCAGGCCTCAAGTTTCTGCTATTAATTACAGTATCCTTCTCTGACGCTGGGAAAGATTGAGGGCAAGAGAAGGGGGTGACAGAGGATGAGATGGTTGGGTGGCATCACTGACTCAATGGACATGACTTTGAGCAAACTCCAGGAAATGGTGAAGGACAGGGAAGCCCGATGTGCTACAGTCCATAGGGTCACAGAGAGTTGGATACAACTTAGCAGCTGAATAACAGCATCATTCCCACTTCTGCTCTTCTGTAGGTCCTAGTCTCTGGGCCATAACTTCTTTCTCCAGAGAAGTCCAGCCACCAAGGATCTAAGTGCTGTCCCAGAAATATGTCTCATCTATCTGCAGATTTTTGCATTGTTGCTGCCCTGTTCCCTCCACACTAAATCTCTTTCCCCTCTGGCCTTCAGGAAAGACATTTGTCTAAACGTCTGTATTAACCATGTCTTTAATTTTCTTCATTTCTGAGGTTTTGACATCTGGGCCCTTGCTGACTTTAAAAAGACTACCCCTCCCAGAGCTAAGCAGTTCTTAGAAACTGAAAACAACTGCCTGGGAATGTACCTTTCAAATGCACACCAGCCAATGCAGAGCTCACACCTCTGCCACCTATTCTATGGGGCTTTCACACTCAGGGCCACTAAGCCCCTGTTTTAATCACCCCAGGGCCAGGTACCAGACAAATAAAGATAGCTCCTATGCTGCAGAGTTCATTGGAATTATTTAAACTAGCCAAGTCAAGGCCTGCTTACCCTGTCCAACTATTCCTTCCCATGGAAACCACAAAAAACGCGTATACCCCTGTTTATGCCTGATTCCTTCTGCCCCCTGCCTGACCCTGGTGCTTTGCATGTGACCTGCGTGGAGGACCACGCTTCTTGTTTCTAAGCCTCTCTGAGTATAAACTTCTTCCTTCATCACAATTATGTCTGGGTCTGGGTATTTTTCACACCTGATTAAAACAAATTCCAGTACAATTAAAACATCATGCATGAAACCCAGTTCATGTATCTGTCCTAAGACAAACCTTCCAGGAGCTCTAAGAAAGATGAAACTGCTTCCCTCTCTGTTCTTCTGTGTGCTGATCTGGCCCGACTTTGAACTTGCTCAAATCTGTGTATCCACATCTGGGTCCTCTGATAATCTGCCCACAGGATCCTTGTGAGTAGTGAGACCATCTTATACACTTAGAGGCTGTGTTCTTGACATACCCTCGCTCAAATGGATGTTTAATAACTGTTTATTGAATAAATGAATGAGCTGTATGGTGGACGGGGGATACTCAGAAAGCCAGAAATTTGTGATTTTGACTGCAATAAGTACATTTTTTCCTGTTTGGACTAAAGATTTAACTAAATAATCACTAATAACTCAGTCACATTTTTGTTGGATACCGAATATATTTGTATTAAATTTCTTTTACATTAAATAAAGAAATCCTGACTTGCTTCCAGGTGGTGTTCTGTCTGGCCCCCAATCCATCATAATTCTCTGCTTGAAAGTTCACCCTGACCCATGCAAATGGTCTGCAGTAATTCTCAGCAGAAATTAGAATAAGGATCTGAAACATGATCTTTGATTTATTTCATATGTAAGATCTGAAAAGTTTATTTTTTCTCTGCAAACAATGCCCAGCAGCAAAATGAATTTTGAGAGTATCCAAGAAGGCGTATGTCTGCATGAGTTTTTTTCTTGACAAGAGAAGAAGCAACAAGAGCTAATTCAAGGAAAACAAAATGTTCTTTTCAGATGGCCCAGCAGACAATTCTTTGAGTGTGCACTTTATTATCATTATTACATTATTATCAGTCCATCACCACCCTATTTCCTTTGGCTAAGCCTAAGGCAACATTCTCACCACTTCTTAGTCTACGGTTAGAGAAAACACTTGTTTTGAGTGCCACGTGGTGATCCCATTTAAGAAGTGTTTGTATTATTAAGAATATTTGCATACTAGTGTGTACTGTTACTGAAAAAGAATTGTTTTACTCTCTCATTAGTAGGATATTTCCAGTTAACAGCTCCAGTCTGCATTGTTATCTCATTTTATCCAGCCCTCATTCTGGAAACAGGTTGAGACTTTTTTCCATTTTCTTTAAGGATGTCGAAGCTCTGAGGATGATGGGTTGTCCAACTGCAAACAGGAGAGGGTGGGCCTGACCCCAGGTCTTTTGCTGTCAAATCCCGTGTTTTCTTCTATATTAACCCATGACAAATTGTTTATATTTCATCCTAGGCACTTGGAATTCTCGAATGGTCATTATGTGTACTATTTGAGAAAAGTAATGACTAGGAAATAAGTATGTCTGGTTCCCGGTGACCTTGTGTTCAATATCACACTTGCCTTTTTACACTTTTTACCTTTATTTATATATTTTCAGTCTCCTACTTGTTTACTTGTTTTCATGTCTTAATATTTACCTTCATTTAAGTATCCAAGCACTACAGATATATGTATCCATTTCATTCAACAGATAGTAAGCAAACATCTATCACTTTGAGAGTGGGTCATAGGGCAAATGAACCAAAGACAGCTCATAGGTTTACCCTGATGAAACTGTGTCCAGAATGGGATCAACATGTAAGGAAAGTGATGGATACAGATCATCAGTTTGTTACCAAAGAAGTGCAGCAAGGGGTCATCCTGCCCTGAACCCGCCCTGCTTCAGTTTGGCTAGGAAAATATGTCCAGGGCTGTTCTCCTGGTGAAGATTCTTGAATGATTCTCTACCATTTACAAGATCTGTTAACCTTTTAATTCATTGTAAACCTGATAGATGAATCTTCTAAACAAAGAAATGCACATAGGGATATGCATGCAAAGGGCAACAGAGGATGAGATGGCTGGATGGCATCACTGACTCAACAGACACAAGTTTGAGCAAATTCCAGGAGATAGTGAAGGACAGGCAAGTCTGGTGTGCTGCAGTCCATGGGGTCACTAAGAGTCAGATATGACTTAGTACAATAACAACAATTTTGTAAACACTATTCAAGAGTTTCATGATTTCTCAGACATTTGCAGAGCAAGCCTCACCAAGTATCCTCTGCCTACAGGAGAAGGTCCAAATGCCTCCAATCAGCATGTCACCCCATTACAACCTGAATGGTCAACTTATCCCTCTTCCTGTTCCTCTGACAGGTCTCACTGTCTCTGGCCCCATCCTTGACATAAACAGTTCACTCTTCCTGGTACATCTTTCTCTTCCTCTCTGCCTGCAGATCTTGCTAATTCTGTCATCTTTCCTGAACCAGTGTTCCTATCTATAAAACTGGAATAATAAGAGAATCCACTGCAAAGGGTTATTGTAAGGATTATGTGAGTGGATATATGACCTTTAAAGGCCCCTGACTCACAGTAAGGGCTGCAAGACAGCTCTCCGTACTCATCCTTAATGTCTCAGCTGGGCTGCCTCCTCCTCTACAAAGTGTGCTCTGGCTCTTCTTCCTGAAATGTGGTTGGGGGAGTCCCTCCATGCTTCCCCACACCCTGTGCCCAGCTGTGCAGCCATTCACAGTGCACGTAATCGTGAGCTCACAAGTTCAGAAATACTTTCTTCCTCCTCTTGGTGCCCAGACAACCCACTGCCAGTCCTCACTCAAATAAATGAATATTGAATGAGGGAACAACACAAAGAACACACAAGGTCTTTCCAACAATAAAGAGCTCTGCATGTCAGCGCTTATGAATAGTGATACATATACTCAATTTATGCAGTAGGAAATGGCAAACCACTCCAGTATTCTTGCCTGGAAAATTCCATGGACAGAGGAGCCTGGCAGGCTATAGTCCATGGGGTCGCAAGAGTCAGACACGACTGAGTGACTTTCATTTTCACTTCATACTCAATTTAAGTGATTGCCAATCAGTGAGATCTCTCTGGCAGCGGATAACTTTCCTTTAACCATTTCTTTCTAGCTTATCTATATTCTAGCAATTAAGTAGTGAATATTGAAGGTTTTTGATAATGTCCAGGAGTTGATTTTGTTTTGATAACCCTGTGAGGTTACAAACATGAATTGAACATGAACACCCACAATGAGCAATGAGTAATACGCACAAAATTGAAAGCAGAATCCCATTATATGAACTTACTTTATATTACAAGAAAAACAAATTCAGATTAGGTACTTTTGGCCTGAGCCTTCTTAACTTCTCTGCATATTTCTGAGCTTGAGACTGGAATAAATAAACTATGTTTGAACTGTCACTGCTATTGTCTAGCTGAGGGACAAAGGATGAAGCATTTATTATCCTAAATCTCTGTGAACCCATTTAGAAAATGGAAATGATAACACCAAAATTAACACCATGTTATCTTAATTCAATAGATGGTCATGATATAAAAGAATGAAGTTGGATTTTTACCATATACCATACAGAAAAAACTCAAAATGGGTAAAAGACCTAAACTTAAGAGTAAAAACTATAAATTCTCTAGAAGAAAATAGAAAATTTAGAAGAGCTTCATGATGTGGAATTTAGCAAAGATTTCTTGCGTGTAACATCAAAGGCACAGGCAACATAAGAAAAAAAAAGACAAATTGAACTGCATCAAAATTAAAACTTTTGTGTATCAAAGAACTGTATTATTAGAGTACAAAGGCAGCACACATCATAAGTGAAAATATTTTTAAATCATGTGTCTGATAAGAGATTAACACATACATATATAAAGAACTCCTACAGTCAACAACAACAAAAAAACTGATAACCCAATTCAAAAATGGGCTGAGGAATTGAATAGACATTTCTCTAAAGAAGATATACAAATGACAGAAAAGCACATGAAAAGATGCTGAGCACCAGTCATTAAGGAAATGTAAACTACAGTGAGATACACTTCATACCCATTAGGAAGGTTATTAAAAGATTTCAAAGAAAAAATTAAAAATAAATGTTGACAAGCGTGTGGAGATGTTGAAACCCTTGTACCTTGCTGATGGGACTGCAAAATGGTATAGCTGCTATGGAAAACAGTTTGATGCTTTCTCAAAAATTGAAAATAGAATTATCATACAATCTAGTAATTATACTTTTAGTATATACTCAAAAGAATTGAAAACATATTAGTGTCAATGGCAGCACTGTTCACAATAGGTGAAAGGAAGAAACAACCCAAATGTCCGCTGATGGATGAATGAATAAAATGTGGTATAAACACCCAGTGGAATATTATTTAATCTTAAAATGGAATGAAATTCTGATAAATACTATGTCATGAATACACCTTAAGGACCTTATGCTGAGTGAAATGAGTCAGTCCTCAAAAGACAAATATTGTATGATTATGCTTATATGTGGTATCTTGATTATGCTTATATGAGGTATCTAACGTAGCCAAAGTCACAGAAATAGATAGTGGAATTATGGTTGCCAGGGACTGAGGGGAGAGAGGGAAATGGGAAACTGTTGTTGGATGGGTACACAATTTCAGTTTGGAAAAAAGAAAAGTTCTGGAGATGAACAGTCCTGATGGTGGCACAATAATATGGATGTACTTATATAATACATATAATACACGCTTTACTGTCTGAGCCACCAGGGAAGTAATACATATAGTACATATATAATACATATAATACTTATATAATACATATAATACTTATATAATACATCCATAATAATATGGATGTACTTAAGATCATGGCATCTGCTCCCATCACTTCATGGGAAATAGATGGGGAAACAGTGGAAACAGTGTCAGACTTTATTTCTGGGGGCTCCAAAATCACTGCAGATGGTGACTGCAGCCATGAAATTAAAAGACACTTACTCCTTGGAAGAAAAGTTATGACCAACCTAGATAGCATATTGAAAAGCAGAGACATTACTTTACCAACAAAGGTCCATCTAGTCAAGGCTATGGTTTTTCCAGTGGTCATGTACTGACATGAGAATTGGCCTATGAAGAAAGCTGAGTGCCGAAGAATTGATGTTTTTGAACTGTGGTGTTGGAGAAGACTCTTGAGTCCCTTGGACTGCAAGGAGATCCAACCAGTCCATTCTGAAGGAGATCAGCCCTGGGATTTCTTTGGAAGGAATGATGCTAAAGCTGAAACTCCAGTACTTTGGCCGCCTCATGTGAAGAGTTGACTCATTGGAAAAGACTCTGATGCTGGGAGGGATTGGGGGCAGGAGGAGAAGGGGACGCCAGAGGATGAGATGGCTGGATGGCATCACTGACTCGATGGACGTGAGTCTGAGTGAACTCCAGGAGTTGGTGATGGACAGGAAGACCTGGCGTGCTGCGATTCAAGGGGTTGCAAAGAGTTGGACACGACTGAGTGACTGAACTGAACTGAACTGAACTAAATGCCATTGAACTGTACACTTAAAAATTAGAAGAAAGTCAGACAGAGGAAGACAACTATGATATTGCTTACATGTGGAATTTAAAAAGTGGTACAGATGAACCTACTTACAAAACACAGAGTCACAGACGTATAAAACAAACTTATGGCTACCAAGAGGGAACAGGGGGTAGAGGGATAAGTCGAGACATTGGGATTGACATATATGCACTACTATATATAAAATTGATAACTAATAAGATCCTACTGCTTAGCACAGGGAACTCTATTCAATACTCTATAATTACCTACATGAGAAAATAATTTTTAAAAGAGAGGATATATGTATAACTGATTCACTATGCTGTACAGAAAAAACCAACACACCAGTGTAAATCAACTATACTCCAATTAAAAGCAATTATGCAAATGCAAATTTTTATTTTACATATATTATGCCACAATATTTTTTTCAAAAAGATAAGCTTGTCATTTATAAAATATATATATATATACACATGCAAATTCCAATCTGGATTTTGTCTCCTCCAGTGATGGGACTGGCTACTGAACTAGAAATGATGACACAAGCATTCAAGTGGGCAAGTGGAGCCCAAGTTAGGTGAAGATGTAGGACAATCAGTGATTAAAAATTCAATTCAGACATGCAAGTGGTTGGAACTTGCCATGGGTTGCCAGAAGAATACATCGTGTGACAGTCAACAGTGGTGAAAATCATGGAAAATGAAAGCATCTCAAAATGGAAAAATATAAGTTTTCAAAACAGGAACTTAACTTCTGAAATAAACAAGAAAGAATGAATATACATGAGAGTAGTAAGCAGGTATGCGGTGACTACTTAGAAAAAAAAAGTAGTATTTCATGTCTCACTATGATAACTATATTGACATTAAAAATTATCTTACTCATATGTGTGCGGAGAGAGCTCTTGGTTTAGTAGGTGCTTCACCTTACCTCTCCCCTCAAAAGGTAGGTTGACTTAGAGAGCCAGATGGCCTACGTTCAGGACTAGTTCATCTTAGTGGACTCAAATGCCATATGGTCCATTTCTTATCTGCTTTAAAGTATAATGTATTAGTAGAAAATTGGAGATGTAACAAGGCCAACAGATCAGAAGATGATTGTCATTATAAAGGTAGGTTTTTTTTAAGTTTTTTTATTATTTATTTTGATAGAAAACAGCAACATTCTATAAATATAGTTTTTCATTCACAGTTCCCAAGAGCAGGGAGCCCTCCTCCCTCCAGGGGTCCACATAGGATAGCACCAGAGTGGGTCAAGAGGCAGAGGGAGAGGGGGGAAATGTGACAAAGACCCTTTATTGTGGCTTCTGCAGAAAGAAACAGGCAACAGGAAGGGTAAACAGGCTTAGGATTGATTTGTTTGAATACTTTCAGTGGGCTTTGGGACACAGGGGCTGCCCCTGGTTGTCTGGCACCTGGCCCTGGCGTGATTAGAGCAGGAGGATGGTGGTCCTGTCCATCCAGGGTCACCAAAGTTCCAAGATGTTCAAGTAACAGAAACAGAAGATAAAAGACATACTTAAGAGACTGTCTGCACTGACCGAGCACCCTATAGACAACAAAGACCCTTGTGGGGCCAGGGCTACACCAGGGGCACAGTCAGCACTGATCCCTGAGGCCCCACAGGCAATCTGTCCTCAGATCACATGCAGATTAAGATTTGCTCATAAAACATTCATTTTACTTAACTTTTTTCAGTGGGTGTGTAGCACAAGAACACATGCACACGATCTGCCCCACAAGCTTCTGAATTGAGTCCTCTAACCACTTCTTGGCTACATATTTTATAAATTGTGTTTAACCAATAACTTTGGAATTTGGTATCTACATGTTTCAGCCAAAAGTTCCATTTTAACATCTTGTTACACTCATTCTAGGGTAATTTTTTGCATCCTCATAAAATATCAAGAATAATATTTGGCCCAAGTTCCTGTATCTGTAAGGATCAAGTGAACTGCTCTGTCCTTTAGTGACACTGTTATTAGAAATGTTAGTATTATTGGTCTATTATTTGTTTTTGATGACCCCAGCACACATCTGTAGCATTCTTAAAGCTCCTCAGAGAGCACCAGTTAATGCAGTGGCTACAATGAAAAAGCCCAATGTGCAAGATTTCATCAACTACATTTTATTTGTGTCCCTTGCTTTCCCCTCAGGTGAGATTATTTTCCTCCCTAGTACCCAATCCATCACAAAAGACTTTATGCCTTTGAATTTAGTATTTTTCTGCTGTTTACTATATTTCCCTTGATTTAGTGACACCACCCTTATGGCAGAAAGTGAAGAGGAACTAAAAAGCCTCTTGATGAAGGTGAAAGTGGAGAGTGAAAAGGTTGGCTTAAAGCTCAACATTCAGAAAACGAAGATCATGGCATCCGGTCCCAACACTTCATGGGAAATAGATGGGGAAACAGTGGAAACAGTGTCAGACTTTATTTTTCTGGGCTCCAAAATCACTGCAGATGGTGACTGCAGCCATGAAATTAAAAGACGCTTACTCCTTGGAAGGAAAGTTATGACCAACCTAGATAGCATATTCAAAAGCAAAGACATTACCTTGCCAACAAAGGTTCATCTAGTCAAGGCTATGGTTTTTCCTGTGGTCATGTATGGATGTGAGAGTTGGACTGTGAAGAGGGCTGAGCGCCGAAGAATTGATGCTTTTGAACTGTGGTGTTGGAGAAGACTCTTGAGAGTCCCTTGGACTGCAAGGAGATCCAACCAGTCCATTCTGAAGGAGATCAGCCCTGGGATTTCTTTGGAAGGAATGATGCTAAAGCTGAAACTCCAGTACTTTGGCCACCTCACGCGAAGAGTTTACTCATTGGAAAAGACTCTGATGCTGGGAGGGATTGGGGGCAGGAGGAGAAGGGGACGCCAGAGGATGAGATGGCTGGATGGCATCGCTGACTCGATGGACGTGAGTCTGAGTGAACTCCGGGAGTTGGTGATGGACAGGGAGGCCTGGCATGCTGCGATTCATGGGGTTGCAAAGAGTCAGACACGACTGAGCGACTGATCTGATCTGATCTGATGCTCATGAAAGAAAACTTACACAATATATAACTAAGAAAAAAAAATAAGTGTTCCTGTGGTCTTAATAAATAATATTGATGCCAATTCTTTATAATTTTACATACTTCTCTCATTCATGATTGATGATTTAGGGGCTGAGTTGTGTCTGACTCTTTCAACCCCATGGACTGTAGCCTGCCAGGCTCCTTAGTCCATCGGATTTCCCAGGCAAGAATACTGGAGTGAGTTGCCATTTCCTTCTTCAAGGGATCTTCCCAATCCAGAAATCGAACCTGAATTTCCTGCATTGCAGGCAGATTCTTTACTGCTGAGCCACCAGGTTTATTATTATTATTATTATTCATTTGTATTAAATAGTAGAATCACTGACTATCCAGAAATAAGCACAGTCTTTCTAGAGATCATGGCTTAGCCTAGACTGAAATTGGAACCATGGCAGTTGACCAGTGATCAGCTCCACAGCCCTGTCAGGACACTGTTGTCATGTCAATGACACAGCAGATGCCTCACTTGACTATTGCACACTTGGTTCACCCTTTGTCCTGATGTGCAGCTGAGAGGTGAATACTTGAGAGGCAGGGGAAGCCCATCAGAAATAAAATGTGAGTATGTATTGGGAGGCAAAGACTGGTGTGCAAGTTGAATCCAAGAATGAAATAAGCTAAGTGTGCCTGGGGGACTAGACCCCTAACTCCAGCTAATTCCAGCACCATGGTCAGAGTCCTGGGCAGAGTCCATCAGTACACTGCCATGTCTCACATTTTGCACTCCTTCAGGCCTATGGGAGACCCCTGGTCAGTCCTGAGCACTATTTTCTATGAGGTGCAGTGACACACTGGGAGGCCTTTGGAGGTGTGGGGCCCCCATGTGAGTAGTTTCAGGTTGTTGAAAGTGTGCAAACGTCAGGTAGGGTAAGGGGAGAGCACACACTGTTCTTAGCGTTGAGGAAGTAATGTCAAGTTGAAGACTGTTCTCAACTTCAGTGTCTTCAAAGGATACATCTTGAAAAGGTGACAAAATAAGATTCAATATCTCATGAGAATAGCCCCTAAACAAGAAAGTTTTCCAAGCACGGGATGACTACAAGCTCTTATCATTTGTATTCACAAGCAGGTTGAGCAACACTTTGAGAGGAAATAATGAATGCAGCTTCTATAACTGGAGGAAGAGAAACTAGACTGACAGATCATCTGATCTCAAACAGCTTTTCAATTCTGTATTCCCCAAATTTAATGAATGATATCCTACTATAGAATATGCTTCTTTGCTATAAGTTATAAAAACATAATATTAAATAAAATTACCAATTAAAAAATCACCCAAATCCCATCCTCTTCAGTCAAAATTCTCATTTCCCACAGTCCATTGCAATTTTAAAAAATTCATTCATTCAATTGGAAGATGCTGTTCATACCCTGAGTCTGTGACAGATGTCCCTTGTGACTCCCATCTCAGACCCACACTGCTTTTTTTCACAGATGGGGGCTTTCTCTCAGGCTACAGGATTTTGTTCAGCCTGCAAGCCATGCAATCCAGAAGGCTGAGGACAGCCCTTAAATAATGACCTGTGGGAGATAATGGATAAATACCCCAGCTTCCCTGAGGAATGTCCCAGATGGCTCCTCAGATGGTCCCTGGTACACCAGAGTCCCAGTTGACTGCAGGAGTGACCTACTTACAGTGGACCTTTTCTTAGCTTTCTGTCTCCCTCATCTGTTCCCTATTCCTGCTCTTATGCTTCGTATGAGCTCACCTCTTGCACTTCAGACCTTCTTTAAGTGTTTACTTTTTATTGGTATCCAAACTAAGATCTCTGTTACTGCCAGGTGTGGGGCTAGGTCCCAAGGGGAGTTGGTTATGATCCCTGGTGGTGGGAAATGTAGCCGATGTGGAGCAGACAGATATCATGATGTGGAGGTTTATAACAGCATTTGGGTAAGGTAATAAGGGCACCTGAAGCAGAAGGTAATTGACTCCACTTATGATGTTCTAGGAAGACTCACAGTAGTATCTCCTGGAGCAGAGACCTCAAGAAAAAGCAAGAACTGGTGAAATTTACCAGAGAGCAGCAGTGTTACTGGCACAGGGGTGCCATGTGCAAACAGAAGGGGTTTGGAAGCCACTGTGGCACAACTGGGAATCTTGCACTGTGCGTGCTGAATGCAAGAATGGGATGGGACTGATGCTGCATACAGTATCAAGGGCCAGGAACTAGCTGTGGAATTTGGCTGTCAAATTATAAGTGATGGGAAGACTCATGGAGGATCAAAAAAAATTTAACAAAAACAAATAAGAACAGAGTGATGTAATCAGGATACCATTTTAGAGAAAGATAATTTTATCTGCAATGTGAAGAACATGAACTGTAAGCTGGGACATCAGATTAGGGTATGAAAGTTATCCACCTGAGAAATGATGGGGCCTGATCCAGGTTAGTGTAGATAAAGGGAAGAGAGATAACAATGTATTGAAGATACACTCAACATCATCATGCATGTATTGAAGGGTTGTGTGTAGGTATGGTTGTAGTAACGCACCAATAGAAAATATTAATACCATCTCCTAGATTTCACTTTGGGGGTCTGAATCAGGTGAAATAAGTGGGTAAGAGAAGTTAGAGAAGATGAGGTAACTCTTCCATCAACTCAGAGGTCAAAATATTAAGACAGCTGGGTGCATCTCTGAAGTCCAAAGACAGTCAGATGGGGACATATAGATTTTTCCCTCATTCTCTG
Organism: Bos grunniens; assembly: GCF_055505025.1. NCBI lineage: Eukaryota > Metazoa > Chordata > Mammalia > Artiodactyla > Bovidae > Bos > Bos grunniens. The sequence continues at coordinate 44,578,388 of NC_141168.1, read as the reverse complement.
TACACAGGAAGAAACTAAAGGAATGGAAATAGAAAGAAATGAGGGTGGGAAGATTTGGGAGAATGGCATTGAAACATGTAAAATATCATGTATGAAACGAGATGCCAGTCCAGGTTCGATGCACGATACTGGATGCTTGGGGCTGGTGCACTGGGACGACCCAGAGGGATGGTGTGGGGAGGGAGGAGGGAGGAGGGTTCAGGATGGGGAACGCATGTATACCTGTGGTGGATTCATTTTGATGTTTGGCAAAACTAATACAATTATGTAAAGTTTAAAAATAAAATTATATATAGAACAGTCTTATGGACTCTGTGGGAGAGGGAGAGGGTGGGAAGATTTGGGAGAGTGGCATTGAAACATGTAAAATATCATGTAGGAAACGAGTTGCCAGTCCAGGTTCGATGCACAATGCTGGATGCTTGGGGCTGGTGCACTGGGACGGCCCAGAGGGATAGTATGGGGAGGGAGGAGGGAGGAGGGTTCGGGATGGGGAACACATGTATACCTGTGGCGGATTCATTTTGATATTTGGCAAAACTAATACAATTATGTAAAGTTTAAAAATAAAATAAAATTAGAAAAAAAATTAAAAAATAAAAATTAAATTAAAAAAAAAAGAAATCAATGTTTTTAGATTAAGAACATTGATTAAAGCAAATCTGAGACATTATTCGGGTGATTTTAAGATTTTCTAATTTAAAGTACAATTGACATACAACATTACGATAGACAACATAATGATTCAATGTTTGTATATTTTGTGAAATTATCACCACAGTAAGTCTAGTTAACATTGTCAACATACATATTTACAGAACTTTTAAAACTGTGATAAATTTTAAGAACTACTCTCTCAGCAACTTGCAACCATATAATAGAATATTATTAACTATAGTCACCAGGTTGTATGTTATATTCACATAACATGAATTTTATAACTAGAAATTTGTACCTTTTGACCACCTTCATCTATTTTACCCATTCCAAACTCCCCCATTGTTGGCAAACACCAATCTGTTCTCTGTAACTATAAACTCTCTTTTTTTTAGTCCACATATAAATGATCATATGGTATTTGTTTTTCTCTGTCTGACTTACATGACTTACAATAGGGCCCTCAAGACCCATCCATGTTGTCACAAATGACAAGATTTTATTGTTTTTTAATGGTTAAATAATATCCTATGGTATATGTATCAGTCACTTCAGTTGCTCAGTTGTGTCCGACTCTCTGTGACCCCATGAACCGCAGCATGCCAGGCCTCCCTGTCCATCACCAACTCCCGGAGTCTACCCAAACCCATGTCCATCTAGTCAGTGATGCCATCCAACCATCTCATCCTCTGTCATCCCCTTCTCCTCCTGGCCTCAATCTTTCCCAGCATTATGGTCTTTTCAAATGAGTCAGCTCTTCTCATCAAGTGGCCAAAATATTGGAGTTTCAGCTTCAACATCAGTCCTTCCAATGAACACCCAGGACTGATCTCCTTTAGAATGGACTGGTTGGATCTCCTTGCAGTCCAAGGGACTCTCAAGAGTCTTCTCCAACACCACAGTTCAAAAGCATCAATTCTTTGGCACTCAGCTTTCTTCACAGTCCAACTCTCACATCCATACATGACCACTGCAAAAACCATAGCCTTGACTAGACGGACCTTTGTTGGCAAAGTAATGTCTCTGCTTTTGAATATGCTATCTAGATTGGTCATAACTTTCCTTCCAAGGAGTAAGCGTCTTTTAATTTCATGGCTGCAATCACCATCTGCAGCAATCTTGGAGCCCAGAAAAATAAAGTCAGCCATTGTTTCCACTGTTTCCCCATCTATTTGCCATAAAGTGATGGGCCTGGATGCCATGATCTTAGTTTTCTGAATGTTGAGCTTTAAGCCAACTTTTTCACTCTCCCCTTTCACTTTCATCAAGAGGCTCTTTAGTTCCTCTTCACTTTCTGCCATAAGGGTGGTGTTATCTGCATATCTGAGGTTATTGATATTTCTCCCAGCAATCTTGATTCCAGCTTGTGCTTTCTCCAGCCCAGCATTTCTCATGATGTACTCTGCATATAAGTTAAATAAGCAGGGTGACAATATCCAGCCTTGATGTACTCCTTTTCCTATTTGGAACCAGTCTGTTGTTCCATGTTCAGTTCTAACTGTTGCTTCCTGACCTGCATACAGGTTTCTCAAGAGGCAGGTCGGGTGGTCTGGTATTCCCATCTTTTTCAGAACTTTTTACAGTTTTTTGTGATCCACACAGTAAAAGGCTTTGGCATAGTCAATAAAGCAGAAGTAGATGTTTTTCTGGAACTCTCTTGTTTTTTCAATGATCCAGCAGATGTTGACAATTTGATCTCTGGTTCTTCTGCCTTTTCTAAAACCAGCTTGAACATCTGAAAGTTCACGGTTCACGTATTGCTGAAGCCTGGCTTGGAGAATTTTGAGCATTACTTTATTAGCGTGTGAGATGAGTGCAATTGTGCAGTAGTTTGAGAATTCTTTGGCATTGCCTTTCTTTGGGACTGGAATGGTGTATGTATATATGTATGTATATATATACACCACAAGCTTTACATTCATTCATCCATTAATGGACCCTTAGGTTGTTTCTACATTTTGGCTATTGTACATTATGTTGCACTGAACATGGGGGTACATATATCTTTTGGAGGTTAGTATTTTTCATTTTCTTCAGATAAGTACCCTGAGTTGGAATTTCTGGATCCCACAGCAATTCTTTATTTTTAATTTTTTGGGAAACTCTATACTGTTTTCCATAATGGCTACACCAATTAAAAACCCCATTAACCATTCATAAGGGTTCCCTTTTCTTCTCATCCTCACCAGTACTTACTTCTTATCTTTTTGATGATAACCATTCTGCCAGCTACAAGGTGGTATCTCATTGTGGTTTTAATTTCCCTGATGATCAGTGATGTCTTACATAGTTCCATGTACCTGTTGGCCATCTGGACATCTTCTTTGGAAAAAATATCTATTCAGATGTTCTGCTTATTTTATAACCAGATTGTTTTCTTTTATTTTTGTTTTGTTGCTTTTGGTGTCAGTTCTAAAAAATCATTGCTAAGACAAGTCAAGGAGCTTAATGGCTTATATTTTTTTTCCCTGGGAGTTTTATTGTTTCAGGTCTTCATCCAAGTCTCCTATCCTTTTGAGTTTTTTTTTTTTTTTAATGTGATGAGACAGGGGTCCAGTTTCATTCTTTTGCAGGCTTCCCTGATAGCTCTGTTGGTAAAGAATCCACCTGCCGGTTCAATTCCTGGGTTGGGAAGATCCATTGGAGAAAGGATAGGCTACCCACTCCAGTAATCTTGGGCTTCACTTGTAGCTCAGTTGGTAAAGAATCCACCTGCAATGTGGGAGACCTGGGTTCGATCCCTGGCTTGGGAAGATTCCCTGGAGAAGGGAAAGGATATCCACTCCCATATTCTGGCCTAGAGAATTCCATGGACTCTATAGTCCATGGGGTTGCAAAGAGTTGGACATGACTGAGCAACTTTCACTTTCATTCTTTTATATGTGTATTTTTTATTATATGAATATTCATATACCTGTAGGAAATCGACATTTGAGGTGTTGCCAAATGTTTCATGATACAAATAATACAGAAATTAACAGTCTTATATATATGTTTTTTCCTATTTGTGAAAATAGCCACAGGATGTACATTCATGGATTAGAATTGTACATGTTCAGTTCTGATATATATAGTGTTGTATCAATTAGTATTCTTTCTCTTTTACTTTCTCTTTAAGATTCAGTAAACTTTATCCACATTAAGACAAGTGACTTTCTGTAAATAAAGTTGTAATAAGTGTAAAATAGCATGTGAAATGTAAGAAAGTGAAGAAAAAAAGAATGCAAATGGAAAACAAAGCACCCCCAAACCCTATCATGTTACATGGACAGATCATGACCCATAGAATTTACTGTGTTCCCCATGATTGATGAAAGCACTTGTTGGTAGAGATGATTCAGGCTTAGAAGAAAGGGACAGTAGGGTGCAGTGGAAAGGTCAGAAAACCTGGGAAAGCATTCCAGGAAATGTATCTTTTATCACTGTGTGATTCTGGACAAAGTCAAAATATGACCTCTACGTGCCAGAGTGCCTGACTTCGCCTTCGCTAAGATGTTACTCACACTTCCTGTTGCTCAGAGAGAGAAAGCAAACATCAGATATCATCAATGTTTTTGTAAACCAGGAAAGATATATAGCCTCATGGTTATAATTGTCTTTAAGTAGTCACTTGTAGAAAAATATTCATAATTGGTTCAATTTTCTTGAATAATGATTAATTTCATGATTAGTTAAAAATAATATAATCTTCTAAAATCTACTTTCCTTGAAGACTTTAAATGGTTATGATCTTCAGAAATTTTAAGATGATTTGTTTCTAAATCCTTTTCTTCAGTCTTGGATTTTGGAAGAGAACAGTTTTGTTGTCACACTAAATCACATTGACATAATATTAAAAACACATTTTCTAAATGGGTTTTTTTAGCTAAAGATTTTATTTGGACGAAGTTTATCAATATTACCTTGAAGTTCTCAGATTCAGGAAAAGAGGGAAAATAGAGCACTTTATTTCTCCCTTTTCACTTAAAGGGCTGCCAGCTGTTGCCAAGCACATGCCCTAAAACTCAAGCTGTCCCTGGTGTGACCACAGTGGAATCTCATTCTCTGCGTCAGAAAGCATGTGTTGTGTCTCACCTTGAGTCTGGGGGAGCTGACACTTCCTTCTAACCAAAACCATGGGTTGCTCAGAATAATGACTCCTGTGGAATGGGCATATTCTGTGTGTGTTACATGTCTCCCTTCACTCAACTTCCGTGAAAATCCTGGGAGGTGGGAGCTATCATATTCCCAGCTCACAGATGGACAAAGTTAGGCACAGAAGTCAAGCTGACTTACCCAAGGTTCCCAGATGCCGAGGCCAAGAGAAGAACCACACTGTGTGGTCGTCCCTCTTAAGTCTGTAAACCACCACTCCCAGCCTCAGCTCATGCCCTGCATGAAGTGAAGGATTCTGTGTTTGCCTGTGGGGAGAGGCCAGGGTGCTGCGGGAACACGCTCGCTGCTGTGACTCACCTTTCATTTTCTAGAGCTCTCATAAAAGCATTTGTTTCACTTAAAAGTTTGAAAATGGTTCAACCTTTCAACAGAATGCTAAGTGAAATGGTGTGGTTTCCCACAGCCAAAAAAGATCCCAGCACAGCATCCTGTGCAGCAGTCTGCAAGGTTAGTTCCATGGCATTCATGGAGGGGGTTGTCCCCTGGGAGCTGGCGATGTTGAGACCCCAAGCACACACTGGGGCAGAGCAAGCAGGACCCTCCTATTTCAGTCAAAGCAACTCCACATGTATGTGTGGTGTGTGTGCCCACGTGTGCATCTACATGCATGTGTATTTATCTGTTCAGCTAGGATTTGTGGAGAAAGACACTGTCCTGAGCCCAGAGCAACATCTGTGAATATGTGACAGAGAGAGACACGCTCACTTCCCTCAGGGCCTCACAGTGAAGGGGGATAAATGATAGCCATGGCCAGTGCTGCGATAGTGAGGTACAGGAAGTGAGTGATTACAAAATACCCAGATCCAGCTCACCTAAAGTCCTCTGCTACAGAAGAAGCATAGGAGCAAGACTCAGCCACCCATCTACCTGTCTGTAATATCTATCAATCTACCCATCTATCTATCTATCTTTCTATGCCATTTGAAAAATAATGCTCTAGACCCATATCTTTTCTTCCAGTGTATGGTCACTGTTATAAGGGTGAACTTCATCAAGTTCCCTAGACTTTCAGACTTCATATTTGGTAATAAGAAATAGTAAATATCTCTTGCAGGCAGCTTATTTATTAAGTAAAAAAACATTTACAAGGTATCTGATAAGTATATGTATATACATATATATGCACATACACACACATGTGTCTGTGTGTGTGTATGTGTGTGTTATGCTGTGCTAAGTAGCTTCAGTCATGTCCAACTCTTTGTGACCCTATGGACTGTAGCCTGCCAAGCTCCTTTGTCCATGGAATTCTCCAGGCAAAAATACTAGAGTGGATTGCTGTGCCCTCCTCCAGGGGATCTTCCAAACCCAGGAATTGAACCTGCATCTCTTATATCTCCTGCATTGGCAGGTAGTTCTTTATCCCTAGCACTACCTGGAAAGCCCTATAGATAGATATAGATATAGATATAGATATAGATATATGTATATAGAGTGAGGTAGAGACAGAGAGAGAGACAGAGAATCATTCATATTATTATTTTCTGTAAAGTCTTAGTTAACACTAAACTATTGCTCTTAGGGGAAATACAGGATATGGTTCCTGCAAGCTTCAGGTCACAACATTCTCCTCAACCAATCAATACACAACCTTGTTTTATACCTATTTCTGTTGAACATTTAATATTAGTGTTGATTTATTGACACTGAGCTCATGGCCAACAGCACTGGATCTCATACCTGAAGGGAACTAATCTCCATAAGGCACATGGCAGCCTTCCCGCATTAAGAAACAACAGGCAGTACATAAGCACTACTACCATTTTAAACAGCAGAAGCACAAATTTTAAGGAAAAAAAAATCACAAAATGTGTAGATGTGGTCCTAAACATAACCCGTAAAGAGCGCCTGTTCACAGTGTGAGAAACAAGAGGGCCAGCAATCCTTTATTCAATCCCAGCTAGGAGCAACAGCAACTCAAAATTCCTCAGCATGTCTGCAAAGTACTGTGAAAGTGCCATGAGTATTGATTTTGAGGTTACAAATTCCAAGTAGATTTTAGTGAGTAGTGAACTTGTACATGATGAATCCCTGAATAATGAAGATCAACTATGTTTCTTAATAAATAAAACCACTAGTCATTACCCAATAAATCAGTGATCTGGTAATGTTTAAAAATCTTTTTATGAAAAGTCAATCACAAAGTAATTTTTGTCTTTTCCCAAGTCACTGATTTTGAGGGAAATCATTTGAGGAGATCTATCACTGTAAATATTTTGACACCCTTATTTGATGATGTATTTCCAGAAATTGAGTCCTAACCTCTTATGAGATCTGTATCTTCTCATCTGTACCAGTGGCCAGGACTTGGGGAGTTGCCTCTAAACAGAAGGTGTTTACAAATTGCTGGACTTTCCTGTGATGGTGCATGAAACACAAAAAGAACTCACAGCACTGAAATTAGGTGGGGGTTTTTTGTAATAAAGGTACACTTGTAAAATATGAATGTGGTTGGCTCAGACTCTGTCTCAAGTTATTGTTTCCTTAAATAATCTACATTTTCACAAGTCAAAGATGGAAGATTTGCCCCATAATGATTTTTCCATGAAATAAAAAAGACAACAAATAGGATAAATAAGGTTACAGATGTATTAGGAGGGATGGTAGGAAATGAAATCACAGTTGGAATTACATCCTATACTGAATGTTCTTGCTTCCAGTTGGGATGGAGCATCCACCACAGTCCAAAGCCTCACTGAGGACAACTAGAAAACCAGATTAATTGTCAGATATTTAAATTGCCAGTGTACACGATGGAAACAAAGATGTGGCAACAAAACTGCAAGGAAAAAAATTCCAGCATGGAGTCTTGAAAAGTATCCCAGGGCCCTTGCCATCCTTGGTAGCACAAAATCTGCTGGTTTGGAGGACAAGCCAGAGGCTATGAGCTTAGTCTTGAGCAAGGCCACAGGCTTCTGCTGAAGGATGAGACAAGCTAGTGAGGTCTGCAAACACAGGAAAGATCCCCTCAAGGTGTTCACTAAAGTCTAAAGTAGGGTGGGCTGAAAGCCCAAAAGCTAAGCAAAAATGATCTGAAATGCATCAGGGAGTGTACTGCAGTCTTCCAGTGTTTGAATGCTCATGAGACAGAGACCAGAGTAAAGAAGGAATGTTGAGTGCAACTGGTGAGCACTGCTTGAGAACTGCTAGCCCAGAGAAAGTGATGAATTAGCATGGAAGAATGCCCAACTCCTCCACCACCAGCTTTATTCCTGGACTACTTGCCATTGTGGACCAAGTTGGAGGCTAAGTTGATTTTTATTTTTTAAAGAAAAAAAAACTTTAATTGGCATTGTATCAAAAACTACTGCCCTGAAAATAAATGGAATTCTCTAACAACCAAAAGAAGAAAAAAACAAACAAACAAAGGCAGAAATACAGGTGCCTTAAATGCTGGAGTAAGCAGCAGACTTTAAAATAACTCTGATTACTGTTTTCAAGAAAAGAAAGAAGTACAAAATAAATTAAATTATGTGGAATTTTAACAAAATTTCTATTTATGAAATAGAGTATAATGCATATTCTACAACTGAAAACTATGATTTCTGATGTTAAGGACTTGATTTATTGATGATTGATTGCAAATAAACCCAGGAATGGTAGTGTAGATATTAGATTGACAGAAAATATGCAGACAGAAATATATGCAAAGAGAGAAAGAAAAAATTAAGAATGGAATCACACAACAGAGTAGAAGAGATGTATAGTACCCAGTTAAAAGGTATAATATTCCTGTGATTGATGTCCCAGAAGAAGAATGCAGGGAGAATGAGATAAATGTAATTATTTTTCAAATGGTTAAGAATTTCCCCAAACTAATTAATAGCATTAAGCCACACATTTAAGAAGTTTAATGAGACCAAACAAGATAAAGAAAATACATCAAAGCCAAATCATTGACAAGCAAAAATAAAAGCAAAGGAAAAAATGGTGAGGCAGCCAGAGGGAGAAAAAGGACTCATTTTAAAAATTTTAAAAAGTCAACGCACGGCTGAACTTCTCAGAACAATGGGACAGGAAATATGTGGGTAAATACAAATGAAAACTGACTAGACAAGCACTAACAGTAGCATTCTAGAGGTTTAAAACGGCCCTAGTCAAAACCGGTGGCCGATGAAAGAAGAATTTGGGAGTGGATAAAGGAATGATGGGGATTTCCTGGTGGCTCAGAGGGTCATGGAATTCTAAGGTTCTGAGAGAATCACAAAATGGTAATCATTTTGTACTCTCTAGGATGATAACCAAAGAAAAGTAAAAGATGATGGATCTAACACAACTAGAGCAGCAATTCAATCAAATGCGCATTTGCTAGGTCTATGTAAAATCCCAAATAAAAGTCCCATTAGATATACTTTTACTGGAAATAAAGATGATAATTCTAGAAATGCACCTGGAAATGTGAAGGCAGAATTTTCAAGAAAATATCAAACTCAAAGAATTTAATATTGAATTTCAGTTCCAGATGATTATACCTATTGAAATTCTATAGTAATTAGGGCAGCATGGCATTAGAGCAAGTTTAGACATTGACCAAAGAAGTGTCTGCTTCGTATGTCAATAAAGAATTAAAAACCCACACTGGGGACATAAAAGAGTAGAATATAAACCAGGGAAAATCCAATTAGTAGATGGTAATGACATACCTGGAGAAGGCAATGGCACCCCACTCCAGTACTCTTGCCTGGAAAACCCCATGGACAGAGGAGCCTGGTAGGCTGCAGTCCATGGGGTCACTAAGAGTCAGACATGACTGAGCAACTTCACTTTCACTTTTCACTTTCATGCACTGGAGAAGGAAATGGCAACCCACTCCAGTGTTCTTGCCTGGAGAATCCCAGGGATGGCAGAGCCTGGTGGGCTGCTGTCTCTGGGGTCGCACAGAGTCGGACATGACTGAAATGACTTAGCAATGACATACCTGAAGACTTCTACTCACCTTCAGGGATAGAAGAGACATTAAAATAAGACTGAATTTTATACAAAATTGAAAGAAAAAAATAAGTGTGAACAGACAAATTCCATGAAGCAATATCTGATTATACCTTTGCAACATATTCTAGCCAAGGAAATAAAGAAAAAGATATTTTATCATCCAAGTAAGAAAAATAACACTTTTTTATTTAATTATTTAATTTTAACATTTAAAATATTTTATTAATGCCAATTTTGTAATTTCAACATGTAATCAATATAAAACAATTTAATGAGTTATTTTACATTGCTTTTTTATTTTTTTTTATTTAAATTTATTTATTTTAATTAGAGGCTAATTACTTTACAATATTGTATTGGTTTTGCCATACATCAACATGAATCCACCACAGGTGTACACGTGTTCCCAATACTGAACCCCCCTCCCACCTTCCTCCCCATACCATCCCTCTGGGTCATCCCAGTGCACCAGCCTCAAGCTTCCTGTATCCTGCATCGAACCCGGACTGGCGACTCGTTTCATATATGATATTATACATGTTTCAATGCCATTCTCCCAAATCATCCCCCCCGTCCCTCTCCCACAGAGTCCAAAAGACTGTTCTGTACATCTGTGTCTCTTTTGCTGTCTCGAATACAGGGTTATTATTACCATCTTTCTGAATTCCATATATACGCATTAGTATACTGTATTGGTGTTTTTCTTTCTGGCTTACTTCACTCTGTATAATCGGCTCCACTTTCATCCACCTCATTAGAACTGATTCAAATGTATTCTTTTTAATGGCTGAGTAATACTCCATTGTGTATATGTACCACAGCTTTCTTATCCACTCATCTGCTGATGGACATCTAGGTTGCTTCCATGTCCTGGCTATTATAAACAGTGCTGCGATGAACATTGGGGTACACATGTCTCTTTCAGTTCTGGTTTCCTCGATGTGTATGCCCAGCAGTGGGATTGCTGGGTCATAAGGCAGTTCTATTTCCAGTTTTTTAAGGACTCTCCACACTGTTCTCCATAGTGGCTGTGCTAGTTTGCATTCCCACCAACAGTGTAAGAGGGGTCCCTTTTCTCCACACCCTCTCCAGTATTTATTGCTTGTAGACTTTTGGATTGCAGCCATTCTGACTGGTGTGAAATGGTACCTCATAGTAGTTTTGATTTGCATTTCTCTGATAATGAGTGATGTTGAGCATCTTTAATACCCCACTCACACCTATGGATAGATCAACTAAACAGAAAATTAACATAGAAACACAAACTTTAAATGATACAATAGACCAGTTAGACCTAATTGATACCTATGGCCCTCGACTCTAGTACTCTTGCTTGGAAAATCCCATGGACGGAGGAGCCTGTTAGGCTGCAAGAGTCAGACACGACTGAGCGACTTCACTTTCACTTTTCACTTTCATGCATTGGAGAAGGAAATGGCAGCCCACTCCAGTGTTCTTGCCTGGAGAATCCCAGGGACGGGGGAGCCTGGTGGGCTGCCGTCTATGGGGTCACACAGAGTCGGACACAACTGAAGTGACTTAGCATAGCATAGCATAGGACATTTCACCCCAAAACAATGAATTTCACATTTTTCTCAACTGCACACAGAACCTTCTCCAGGACAGATCACATCCTGGGCCATAAATCTAGCCTTGGTAGATTCAAAAAAATTGAAATCATTCCAAGCATCTTTTCTGACCACAATGCAGTAAGATTAGATCTCAATTACAGGAGAAAAACTTTTAGAAATTCCAACATATGGAGGCTGAACAACATGCTGCTGAATAACCAACAAATCACAGAAGAAATCAAAAGAGAAATCAAAATATGCACAGAAATGAATGAAAATGAAAACACAACAACCCAAAACCTATGGGACACTGTAAAAGCAGTGCTAAGGGGAAAGTTAATAGCAATACAGGCATACCTCAAGAAACAAGAAAAAAGGCAAATGAATAACCCAACTCTACACCTAAAGAAACTAGAAAAGGAAGAAATGAAGAACCCCAGGGTTAGTAGAAGGAAAGTAATCTTAAATATTAGGGCAGAAATAAATGCAAAAGAAACAAAGGAGACCATAGCAAAAATCAACAAAGCCAAAAGCTGGTTCTTTGAAAGGATAAATAAAATTGACAAACCATTAGCCAGACTCATCAAGAAACAATGGGAGAAAAATCAAATCAATAAAATTAGAAATGAAAATGGAGAGATCACAACAGACAACACACAAATACAAAGGATCATAAGAGACTACTATCAGCAATTATATGCCAATAAAATGGACAACGTGGAAGAAATGGACAAATTCTTAGAAAAAAATAACACTTTTAAGCCAATTTTTGTCTGTAATACTAAATATCAAAAGATAATGGAGCAACAGCTAAAGATTTTAAAAAGTGGTTAACGTATCATCTCTCATGTATACTAGTAAAGTAGGAACATACTTAAGCACAACCCTAAAGCTTCATTTATTCTATTTTCTGACCAAAAAAAAGTTTTAAATGAAAACTGGAATTCATTCAGAGACAAAGATAAAAATAACAAATAGATATAAAATCCAGAACTAAGTAATGAGTAGGTAAGGTACATTCATGGATGAAAGAAAAGTTACATCTTGAAATGTTTAAAAAAATTAATCATACTAATAATTTGAAAAATAAAAATGAAAGTATAGTCATGTACGGATATGAGAGCTGGCCCATAAAGAAGGCTGAGCATCAAAGAACTGATGTTTTCAAACTGGTGCTAGAGAAGACTCTTGAAAGTCCCTTGGAAGCAAGGAGATCAAACCAGTCAATCTTAAAGGAAATCAACCCTGAATACTCTTTGGAAGGACTGATGCTGAAGCTCCAAGACTTTGGCCACCTGATGCAAACAGCTGAGTCATTATAAAAGATCCTGATGCTGGGAAAGATTGAAGTCAGGAGAAGAGGGATGGTTGGATGGTATTACCAATTCAACAGACATGAACTTGGGCAATCTCCGGGAGATGGTGAGGGACAGGGAAGCCTGGTGTGTTGCAGTCCATGGAGTCATGAATAGTCAGATACGACTTGGCTATTGAACAACAATGACAAAATAGACAACTAATAGGCATTTGATTAGATTTAAATATCATATTTTGTTAAAATAATAATTATAAAATTGAGTAGCAGGATGTTTTTTTAGCATGACAAATAATATCTATTTTAAATCAAAGGGACTTCAGTTTCTGGTTTGAGCAACAAAAGCTGAACAAACTGAAAATCAGTAATTCTTCTTAGGTCCATTAAAGAACTGAGGTCATAGTGAAAATTCTTCAGAAACTAGAGACAGGCAAATGAATATGGGGAAACATACCTTACTGGGAAGACAAGCCCAGAGCTAGAGCCAGTATTGGCAAGAATACTATAAACTATAGTTGATGAACTTAAAGAGGCTTAGTGTATACTTATTTAAGAGTTAGGTCTTCAGAGATTCCCCACCCTTTTTTCAGTTTTATATCCCATGAGCTGCACCAAAGCTACTTTATAAGAGCTTAACCAACTGGAGTTTTACCAAAGTCTAACTGAATTTGGGGAAGAAAAATACCCAATTCCAGCCCCCCTAGACTTTAGGATAGAGGAAGAAAACTGAACAACTCAGGTTCTCTAAAAGACTGACACCTAATCAAAGGCTATAGAATCCTTCACTTATCCCTGTCTTACCACCATGTGCATAGTACGCCTGTATAAACAGGAACTGCTGCTGCTGCTAAGTCACTTCAGTCGTGTCCGACTCTGTGCGATCCCATAGACGGCAGCCCACCAGGCTCCCCCATCCCTGGGATTCTCCAGGCAAGAACACCGGCGTGGGTTGCAATTTCCTTCTCCAATGCATGAAAGTGAAAAGTGAAAGGGAAGTCGCTCAGTCGTGTCCGACTCTTAGCGACCCCATGGACTGCAGCCCAACAGGCTCCTCTGTCCATGGGATTTTCCAGGCAAGAGTGCTGGAGTGGGGTGCCATTGCCTTCTCCGATAAACAGGAACTACAATAAAATAAATGCATGGCTTAGGTTCTCCTTAGGAAGGTATCTCTAGGGAAACTCAAGGACAGCTGGATGACAAAAACAAGGATGCTAGGGAAATTTGGGGATTCCCTGGTGGCTCAGAGGGTAAAGTGTCTGCCTGCAATGTGGGAGACCTGGGTTCAATTCCTGTGTTGGGGAGATCCCCTGGAGAAGGAAATGGCAACCCACTCTCCAATACTCTTGCCTGGAAAATCCCATAGATGGAGAAGCCTGGTAGGCTACAGTCCATGGAGTCACAAAGAGTCGGACACGATGGTGAGCTACTTCACTTCACTTAGGGAAATACTCCTCCTCCTCCTCTCCAACACCACAGCTGCAGAAAATAGTAAATATGGTCCAATTTCTAGCCAGATAAACATGAACACTTATACTAAAGGCCTATTTAACTCGTTTATCCAATTTATCATGTTCTGGCTTTCAACAAAAAGTTATAAGACAGGCTAAAAGGTAAAAGATTAACACTGAAGAAACAAAGCAAGCATCAGAGCGAGATTTAAATATGACAGACATTTTGGAATTATCATACCAGGAATTTAAAATAACCATGACTAAAGGTCTAAGGGCTCTAAGGAAAAAGTGATCATCATGCAAGAACAGATGGTTAAGGTATGCACAAAGAAAGAAATCCTAAGAAAGAATGAAAAGAAAATTCTAAAAATAATAAAACATTGGACAAAAGTGAAAAATGTCTTTGTTGTCTTGGGGCATAAAACAAAAACCTTATCATCATTTTTTTAAACTATTTTACCAAATTTAAAATGACAGTATTCATACAAAGTTTACTTTCATTAACAATGGAATTACACTAAAAACAAATAACAGATAGATGGAAAGTACCAAAATATTTTGAGTTTACACACCATATTTCTGTGTAATACATGAGTCAAAGTCTTAATAAAATTTTAAAAATATTTTGAATTAAATAAATACGAAAATATATATTAAAGTTTGTGGCATACAATAAAAGCATGCTTAGAGGGAAATTTCTAACATTGAATACATATTTTAGAAAATGTTTAAAGTTACAAATCAGACCAATGGTCTGTGAGAACTCAAGAGTGAAATGACACAATTAATTATTTTATTAACTGTCTAAAATGTCTTAGAATCACAATAACTACCTACTAATTGCCCAAACAAAAAATTGTACAGGCAAAAATTAAATACATATGCATATATATATATACATGCATATGCATTAAAAGTCAAAAGAAATTTCTCTAGTTTTATTGTCATTTTAATGAAAAAAATAAGTAGTATAATCAATAGTTTTTTTAAAACGGCATCTTTATTTTCTTTATCAAGGTTATTTCAAAAGTAATATATCATTGAGATATTTTGGTAACTTTAGAAACTGTACTTACTTTTCTGTGAAAAAAAATATGTTTTACATGTTTTGCAACTTTGTTGTTTGGTTCATCCATATTTGAGATAACTGTGTCTTGTTAACGAATTGACCCTCTATCATTATACAATATTTTGCTCTATATCTGGTATATTTTATTTTTGCTCTAAAGTCTACTTTATCTGATATTAATATAGAAAATTTTGATTTATTATAATTAATATTTGAGTGGAGTGAAGTTTTAAATTATTTTTTAAATTTACCTTTATCATTTTACCTAATATGAGTTCTTCATACACATTGTATAATTGTCCCATGTTCTTTAATCTACTCACCGATTTCTGTCTTTTACTTGATGTGTTTAGATCATTAACAATAAAAGCAATTATTGATGTTAGAGCTTTTTATGCCAATTTTCATTTGTTTATTTCTTTGATTTCTTTTTCCTGTCTTCCTGTGGGTTCAGTTCCATTCAATTCAGTCACTCAGTCGTGTCCAACTCTTTGCGACCCCATGGACTGCAGTACACCAGGCCTCCCTGTCCATCACCAACTCCCAGAGCTTACTCAAACTCATGTCAATTGGGTTGGTGATGCCATCCAACCATCTCATCCTCTGTCATCCCCTTATCTTCCTGCCTTCAATCTTTCCCAGCATCAGAGTCTTTTCAAATGAGTCAGCTCTTTGCATCAAGTGGCCAAAGTATTAAGAGTTTCAGCCTTCAACATCAGTCCTTCCAGTGAATATTCAGGGCTGATTTCCTTTAGGATGGACTAATTCCATCTCCTTGCAGATCAAGGGACTCTTCAGAGTCTTCTCCAACACCACAGTTCAAAAGCATCAATTCTTTGGCACTCAGCTTTCTCTATAGTCCAACTCTCAAATCCATATATGACTACTGGAAAACAATAGCTTTGTCTAGACGGACCTTTGTTGGCAAAGTAATGTCTCTGCTTTTTAATATGCTGTTTAGGTTGATCATAACTTTCCTTCCAAGGTCATAACTTTTCTTCCAACTTTCTTCCAAGTAATCCTGTGGGTTACTGGAGCATTTTTAGAATTCCACTTTGATTTATCTATGCAGTTTTTTAGTGTATTTATTTGTATAGCTATTTCAATTATTGTTTCAGAAATTATGTTATATACCCATTATACACATAATCACAGTATACTGAGGTCATCATTTTGCTCACCCAAAAAAACTGTAAGTTTTACCTCACTTTACCCTCCACTCTCCTTTGTTTATAATGTAATTATATGTTCATAATTTAAGTGTCTGTTCTCTTTACCCATATTTTGGCTGTTTCCAGTTTCTTCTTATTTCTTGGTGTTCTTAGAGGTCTTGTTTTATCATATAGTATTTGTTAGATAATTTTATTTAGCTATTTCTGTAAGTTAGGTCTCCTGGTGAATATATATATATATATGTATTTTAATATATATTTTATATACATATATTTTATCTTTCTTGAGAATGTTTTGTTTTCCCCTTCATGCCTGAAAGATTTTTTTACTTGATACAAAATGCTAGGTTGACAAGTTTTACTTTCAGGACAGGAAAAATGCTGTGCATTTTTTTTTTCTGCCTCTCATGGTTTCTGATCAAAATTTGCTATCATATAAATTGTCTTCTCCTTGTAGATAATGCTTTGTGTTTTTTTTTACTGATTTGATTTCAGGATTTTTGTTTGCCTTTTTTTCCCAGTTTAACTATGATGTGTCATGATGTGGATTTCTTTTGGGTTTATCCTTTTGGGAATTTGGTCTACTTCTTAAATCTGTAGGCTTATGTCTTTTGTCAAATTTGGGAAATTTGGGAATTCCCAATTCCCTTATTTCTTCAAGTACTTTTTCAGCTCTGCTTTCTTTCTCTTCTCCTTCCAGGATTTTGATGACAGTAATAGTATATCTTTATCATAGTCCACGAAGACCCTGAGGCTACTTTTTTTTCAGTCTCTCTGTTGTTAAACTGAATAATTTTGAAGATTGTTCAACTTTCAAATTCACTGATTTCATGCTCTGTTCTGATGTTGAATCTCCAGTGAGTTTAGTATTTTGGTTACTATATTTTTCAGTTCCTAATTTTTCATTTGCTTCTTCACAACTTCAACTTATTTTCTAAGGCTTTCTATTTTTTCATTGATCTCAATCATGTTTATAATTGCTTCTTGTAGCATTTTTATGATAGCTGCCCCAAAGTCTTTGTAAGTTAACGTCAAAGTCTGCCACCTTAGAGTTGACATCCGTGACTGCCTTCTTTCATTCAAGATGAAATTTTTCCTAGTTGTTTGTATAAGTGATTTGTAAATTAAATTATGCATATTTGTTCTGAGATTTGGGATCTTATTTGAACCCATGTTTTAGGTACCCTCCTTTGACATCACTCAAAGGAACAGGGGAAAGAAAAAATTCATTTACTTCCAGGTGGAATTAGAAGTCCAAGTTCCCATCTTTTTTTTTTTCCTTTAAGTTTTATTGAGATATAATTGTCATACAGCACTGTAAAAGCTTAAGATGTACCACATAATGATTTGACTTAAATAATTTTTTTATATATTTGAAATGAAATGATTGTCACAATAGGTTTAGTGAACATCTATCATCTCATATATCACTTCAATTCAGTTCAGTCACTCAGTCATGTCCGCCTCTTTGCAACCTCATGGACTGCAGCACACCAGGCCTCCCTGTCCATCACCAACTCCTGGAGTTTACTCAAACTCTTGTCCATTGAGTCAGTAATGCCATCCAATCATCTCATCCTCTATCATCCCCTTCTCCTCTTACCTTCAATCTTTCTCAGCATCAGGGTCTTTTCAAAACAGTCAGTTCTTCATATCAGGTGGCCAGAGTATTGGAGCAGGGGAAAGAACTAATTCATTTACTTCCAAGTGGAATTAGAAGTTGAAGTTCCCATCTGTTTCTTTTCTTTAAGTTTTATTGAGATATAAATTTTCATACAGCACTGTACAAGCTTAAGATGTACAACATAATGACATTAAATAAATATACCTTAAAAATTGTTTTTCCATGTGATGAAAACTCAGGATTTACTCTCAACTTTCATTTGTAACATATAGCAGTGTTGTCACAATCAAGTTGTACATTATATCCCTAGTATTTATTTATCATATAACTGGAAATTTGTACCTTTTGTCTTCCTTCATCTAATTGCTCCTCCCTTTACCACCAGTCTGGTCACCGCAAATCTGATCTCTTTTTTAAAAGTTTTTATTTTTTAAAAAAATTTATTTATTTTAATTGGAGGCTAATTACTTTACAATATTGTATTGGTTTTGCCATACATCAACATGAATCCACCACGGGTGTACACATGTTTCCAATCTTGAATCCCCCTCCCACCTCCCTCCCCATACCATCTCTCTGGGTCATCCCAGTGCACCAGCCCCAAGCATCCTGTATCCTGCATCGAACCTGGACTGGCGATTCATTTCTTATATGATATTATCATGTTTCAATACCATTCTCCCAAATCATCCCCCCCCTCCCTCTCCCACAGAGTCCAAAAGACTGTTCTATACATCAGTGTCTCTTTTGCTGTCTCGCATACAGGGTTATCGTTACCATCTTTCTAAATTCCATATATATGCGTTAGTATACTGTATTGGTGTTTTTTTTTCTGGCTTACTTCACTCTGTATAATAGGCTCCAGTTTCATCCACCTCATTAGAACTGACTCAAATGTATTCTTTTTAATGGCTGAGTAATACTCCATTGTATATACATACCACAGCTTTCTTATCCATTCATCTGCTGATGGACATCTAGGTTGCTTCCATGTCCTGGCTATTATGAACAGTGCTGTGACGAACGTTGGGGTACACATGTCTCTTTCCCTTCTGGTTTCCTCAGTGTGTATGCCCAGCAGTGGGATTGCTGGGTCATAAGGCAGTTCTATTTCCAGTTTTTTAAGGAATCTCCACACTGTTCCCCATAATGGCTGTATTAGTTTGCATTCCCACCAACAGTGTAAGAGGGTTCCCTTTTCTCCACACCCTCTCCAGCATTTATTACTTGTAGACTTTTGGATCGCAGCCATTCTGACTGGCGTGAAATGGTACCTCATTGTGGTTTTGATTTGCATTTCTCTGATAATGAGTGATGTTGAGCATCTTTTCATGTGTTTGTTAGCCATCTGTATGTCTTCTTTGGAGAAATGTCTATTTAGTTCTTTGGCCCATTTTTTGATTGGGTCATTTATTTTTCTGGAGTTGAGCTGTAGGAGTTGCTTGTATATTTTTGAGATTAGTTGTTTGTCAGTTGCTTCATTTGCTATTATTTTCTCCCATTCTGAAGGCTGTCTTTTCACCTTGCTTATAGTTTTTTTTTGTTGTGCAGAAGCTTTTAATTTTAATTAGGTCCTATTTGTTTATTTCTGCTTTTATTTCCAACATTTGTTTGTGTATATATGCATTTGCTTATTTTGATGTATAGCTGGCCACATCTATGTTAGTTACTGGTACACAACATAGTGATTCTATATTTCTAAATATTTCAAAAGAATCACCATGATGAATCCAGTTGTCATCAGTCACTATACAAAGATATGACATAATTACTGACTATATTCCCCACACTGTAGATTTCATACCTGTGACTCATTTGTTCTGTAACTGAAAGTTTGTACTTCTTAATCTCACTCATTTATTTTTCTCCTCCCCTACCCTTGCCCCCTGGCAACCACATGTTTGTTCTCTGTATCTATGATTCTGTTTCTGTTTGGTTATATTTGTTTATTTGTTTCATATTTTAGATTCTGCCTTTAGGTGAAAACACAGGGTATTCATCTTTCTCTAACTTATTTCACTTAGCATAATACCTTCTACATCCAACCATGTTGTCACAAATGGCAAGGTTTCATTGTATTACATGACTGAGTAATCTTCCATTGTGTGTGTGTGTGTGTGTGTGTATGTGTTGTGTAAAAAATACCTTTATCTAAACATCTAATAATGGGCATTTATGTTGCTTCTGTATCTTGGCTATTTTGAAGAATGCTTCAGTGAACATAAGGGTGCATGTATATCTTTCTGAATCAAAGTTTTTCCTTTTTTTTGGTGAATATTCAAAAGTGAAATTGCTGGATTGTATGGTAGTTCTATTTTTAATTTTTTCAGGAATGTCAATACCATTTTTGATAGTGACTATATCAGTTTATGGACGTGAGTCTGAGTGAACTCCGGGAGTTGGTGATGGACAGGGAGGCCTGGCGTGCTGCAATTCATGGGATCACAAAGAGTCGGACACGACTGAGCGACTGAACTGAACTGAACTGAACTGATATCAGTTTATGCTTCTACCAACAGTGTAGAAGTGTTCCCTTTTCTAAATATCCTTGCCAATATCCATTTGTTATTTGTTGTCTTTTTGATAACAGCCATTCTGAGAAGTGTGAGGTGGTATCATAGTAGTTTCAATTGCCTTTCCCTGGTGATTAGTGATATTGGGCTAATATTAGTGCATCTTTTCATGTGCACTAATATTACTGCATCTTAGTGCACTAATATTAGTGCATTAGATATTAGTGCATCTTTTCATGTGCCTGTTAGTCATCTGCATGTCTTCTTTTTGAAAAATGTCTATTCAGGTCCTGTGCCCATTTTTTAAATTGAAGTATACTTGATTTAGAATATTATATTAGTTTCAGATGTACAACATAGTGATTCAATATTTTTATAAATTGTACTCCATTTAAAGTTACTATAGAATATTAGCTATATTCCCTACATTATATATTACATACTTGTATTTTATTTATTTTATATATAAGGCAATGGTAACCCACTCCACTACTCTTGCCTGGAGAACCCCATGGATGGAGGAGCCTGGTAGGCTGCAGTCCATGGGGTCGCTAAGAGTCGGACATGACTGAGCGACTTCACTTTCACTTTTTCACTTTTATGCATTGGAGAAGGAAATGGCAATCCACCCCAGTGTTCTTGCCTGGAGAATCCCAGGGACAGGGAACCCTGGTGGGCTGCCATCTATGGGGTCGCACAGAGTTGGACAAGACTGAAGTGACTTAGCAGCAGCAGTCTTCTATATACTGTACTGTACTTCTTGATCCCCTAGCCCTATCTTGTCCTTTCCCCCATCCCTCTCCACACTGGTGACCACTAGTTTGTTCTCTATACCTCTGAGCCTGTTTCTGTTTGTTATATTCATTTGTTTGTTTTAATTTTTTAGATTCCACATATAAGTGATAACATCAAAAAACATTATCTATGTTTTCTTCTAGAATTTTTATTATTTCAGGTTTTACTTGTGAGTCTTTAATCTATTTGAATTTTCTTTTTTAATGGTGTAAGAAAATAGTGCAGTTTGATTATTTTGAATGTAGCTATTCAGTTAAGGAGAGTTATGACCAACCTAGATAGCATATTGAAAAGCAGAGACATTACTTTGCCAACAAAGGTCCGTCTAGTCAAGGCTATGGTTTTTCCAGTGGTCATGTATGAACGTGAGAGTTGGACTGTGAAGAAAGCTGAGTGCCGAAGAATTGATGCTTTTGAACTGTGGTGTTGGAGAAGACTCTTTAGAGTCCCTTGGACTGCAAGGAGATCCAACCAGTCCATTCTGAAGGAGATCAGTCTTGGGTGTTCTTTGGAAGGAATGATGTTGAAGCTGAAACTCCAGTACTTTGGCCACCTCATGCAAAGAGTTGACTCATTGGAAAAGACTCTGATGCTGGGAGGGATTGGGGGCAGGAGGAGAAGGGGACGACAGAGGATGAGATGGCTGGATGGCATCACTGACTCGATGGACGTGAGTTTGAGTGAACTCCAGGAGTTGGTGATGGACAGAGAGGCCTGGCGTGCTGCGATTCATGGGGTCGCAAAGAGTCAGACACGACTGAGTGACTGAACTGAACTGAACTGAACTGATCCAGTTCCCAGCAGCATTTATTGAAGGGGCTTTTTTTCCTCTGAATTTATAATTTCTGTTAGGCTATACTTTTCCTGGTCCTTCAGCTAGTAAAGAAAATTTTTGTTGGAAATTTTTTTGGTCTGTACCAAAGGATGTATTTGGGTTTCTGGCTTCTTCAAACTCCAAGTCTGAGATATATGAAGCAAAAAGGAAACCCATGTCACCATGGTGTCATTCCTTGGTTTTTGAGGTCCATGGATGGTCTGTTCTCTCCTTTCCACTTTCAGATTCTTCCTATCCTTGTTTTACATGCAATCATCAGACTTTTCAGTGTAGTTAAGATAAAGAACAGAGAAAAAAATATCTATACCATCTTCCTGGAAACAGAAGTCAAAATCTGGAAGCAGATTTTAGTATATATAATAATCATAAAGTATACATAATGATAGTGAAAATTGAAAACTCCCTCATTCTGAGGAGGGTGGGGGGAAATTGATTGTTTTTTAACCATGGTAACAAGTAAACACCAGAACTGGTTTTAATTCTGTTTACTCAATCAATGACAACACCCCTTAATCTAATCAATCAATGACAACATAACACAGAAAGTCACCAGGTTAATGACCCCAGATTGTAAGCAGCAGCCTCCCTCCAGTAAATACACATCTTGAACCCAACCAGTAAATCACAGATCTGCCTTATTGTCTTGCTTCTAAGGCTGTTGACAACCCAGACCCATCATTATAACCAACATAACTCTGATCCCGATCAACCGCTGGACCCAAAGCTTTATCTAAGACCTGCATTCCATTGCCTGACTCTTTTTTGCCCTTAAGAAAATTTACACTGATGAAATCTTAAATTGGAAGAATTAATGTATTAAAATACAGTGATTCATAGTTTGTCTTTCTATTTAACTTACATTTCTATTTCATTCAGCAGAAACATTTATGTCTCCCTTGTTTCATATAGCTATGTGAAGAAATAGACTCAAAGCCTTTTAAAAGATTTAATTTCTCTCTCTCTTTCCAGACCTAGGCATTATTCCTAAAAAAAAATAGAATTAAATTAGGAGAGGAAGCCCTGTGTTCCAACTCAGTTCCCACCAAAAACTTGTATTAGGGAATATGGGGGAAATGAGGCGTTATTAATACAATTTTGCAAGGTTTTTAGTTTTCTATTACTCTTTATTTTTAAAATCACATAGAAGTAGGGGCAAAGTTGACAGTGATTGGATGGCAGGTTAGGTATCAGGGCATTTCTGGAATAATACCCCATAATGTTCCTCAAAATCATTTAATTAACCTCTAATACCTACCACTGCCTACTCAAGTCCTGAATGGATTAGAAAAGATAAAGGGACAAGCAACACACTTGTTGATTGAGCCAGGTAAATCAGAATATGCCTGGTAAACTAAATGAACTTGAAGCTTTCTCTTTCTAGACCATATAGGTAGAAATGGAGATGAGATGAACTTCAATTTAAATATACCTTTGTTGTCTTACATTGTAGTTACAATGACTTCCTTGGTGGCTCAGACGGTAAAGCGTCTGCCTACGATGCAGGAGACCCGGGTTCGATTCCTGGGTGAGGAAGATCTCCTGGAGAAGGAAATGGCATCCCACTCCAGTACTCTTGCCTGGAAAATCCCACGGATGGAGGAGCCTGGTGGGCTACAGTCCATGGGGTCGCAAAGAGTCGGACACGACTGAGCGACTTCCCTTTCCCTTACTTGTTGTCTACCCTTGGTTACACGTTTAAAAGATGTGAAGACACAAAGATTAGCACCACACCATAGTGAATTTGCAGTGGCAAGCCAATGTACCACCATAACTGATATATTTAGTCCTCTGAAAATGTAAGAAAAGGAGACATCATTTCTGAATTGGTGCAATACGGAAAGCTCTTAGGTGAAATATTGTCTATGACTTTGAAGAATGGGCAGAACTTTGACAGAAGAAGCAAAATACACAATGTAGATAAATATGAAAGAGTGATTTGTGGTTGCAAACTAGGGTGTGGTCCTTTGCATCTAGAATCACTTAATCTTCATAAAAAAAAAATGGCAAAAGATGAGACTGGACAGGCAGAATGTAGCCAATCTGTGACTTGCCTTTCATGCAAAAATAAAGAAATTGGACTTTCAATTCAGTTCAGTCACTCAGTTGTGTCCAACTCTTTGCAACCAACTATAGCACGCCAGGCCTCCCTGTCCACCACCAACTCCCAGAGTTTACCCAAACTCATGTCCATCAAGTCGGTGATGCCATCTAACCATCTCATCCTCTGTCATCCCTTCTCCTCCTGCCTTCAATCTTTTCCAGCATCAGGGTCTTTTCAAATGAGTCAAAACTCTTCATGAGGTAGCCAAAGTATTGGAGTTTCAGCTTCAACATCACTCCTTCCAATGAACACCCAGGACTGATCTCCTTTAGCATGGACTGTTTGGATCTCCTTGCAGTCCAAGGGAATCTCAGAGTCTTCTCCACCACAGTTCAAAAGCATCAATTATTCAGCACTCAGCTTTCTTTATAGTTCAACTCTCACATCCATACATGACTACTGGAAAAACCATAGCCTTGACTAGACAGACCTTTGTTGGCAAAGTAATGTCTCTGATTTTTAATATGCTGTCTAGGTTGGTCATAACTTCCCTTTCAAGGAGTAAGCATCTTTTAATTTCATAGCTGTAATCACCATCTGCAGTGATTTTGGAGCCCCCAAAAATAAAGTCTCTCACTGTTTCCACTGTTTCCCCATCTATTTGCCATGAAGTGATGGGACCAGATGCCATGATCTTAGTTTTCTGAATGTTGAGTTTTAAGTCAACTTTTTCACTCTCCTCTTAGTTGTCAATAATGAGAAGATATGGAAAAGAAGTAGGTACAAGCACTCTGGATATACTCTACCGTAGAAGACAGAGACAGGTTGTATATTGCCACCCTGTTTATTTAACTTACATGCAGAGTACATCATGCTAAATGCTGAGCTGGATGAAGCACAAAACTGGAATCAAGATTGCTGGGAGAAATATCAATAACCTCAGATACACAGATGACACCACCCTTATGGTAGAAAGTGAAGAGGAGCTAAAGAGCCTCTTGATGAAAGTGGAAGAGTAGAGTGAAAAAGTTGGCTTAAAACTCAACATTCAGAAAACTAAGATCATGGCATCCAGTCCCATCACTTCATGGCAAAAAGATGGAGAAACAGTGAGAGACTATTCTCTTGGGCTCTAAAATCACTGCAGATGGTGACTGCAGCCATGAAATTAAAAGACATTTGCTCCTTGGAAGAAAATCTATGACCAACCTAGACAGCATATTAAAAATCAAAGACACTACTTTGCCGACAAAGGTCCATCTAGTCAATGCTATTGTTTTTCCAATAGTCATGTATGGGTGTGAGAGTTGGACTATAATAAAGAAAGCTGAGCATCAAAAAATTGATGCTTTTGAACTGTGGTGTTGGATAAGACTCTGGAGAGTTTCTTGGACTGCAAGGAGATCAAATCAGTCAATCCTAAAGATCAGCCCTGAATATTCATTGGCAGGACTGATGTTGAAGCTGAAGCTCCAATACTTTGGCCATCTGTTGTGAAGAGATGGCTCATTGGAAAAGACCCTGATGCTGGGAAAGATTGAAGACAGGAGAAGGAGGTGACAACAGAGGACGAGATGGTTGGATGGCATCACCGACTCAGTGGACATGAGTTTGATCAAGCTCTGGGAGATGGTGAAGGACAGGGAACCCTGGTGTGTTTTAGTTCATGGGACTCACAAAGAGTTGTACATAAATGAGTGACTGAACAGAAACAACAGAAGACAGAGAAGAACAGGGAGATCCTGGACCAGGGAGAGCAGTGGAAAACACTTTTCCAACAGTCCAGGTGAGAAATGAACCATGAGTGTGGAGTTGTATGAGAGATGGCTTGAGATGGAATCAATGGGAGTCGATTCATTTGGGGTTGAGAGGGAAGAATCACAATGAAGGGAGGAGTCAGACTTCTAGTCCAGACATGTGGATGAACCATTAGTCAGGGAAGAATCATTCTTTTGAAATATAATTGAGCATAAAACTGGATAAAGCACTACCTATTTTAATCTCACTTATCAAAACCTATTATTTCTGCATCTGATGTGTCCTTGCTAAATACACAGGCTCTCAAACTCTAGTATACGTTAGTAATCTTGCCTTATCCAACATTGGACAAAGATGCTAATCCACTGCTGCCCATGGCACTGCTGTGCACAGATGGAGTTCAGAGTAGCTTGTGTTATTTTCCTAAAATGGAAACTGAGGCTTCAAGAGGTTTCTCCAAAGCCAAGTGGTTTAAGTGGCTAAAATAGAGTTGAAACCAATTTCTTTGCTGTTAAATTCTAAGGTGTATCTGCTACAGCCTATGATGAGCATCACACAAGTAACTCAAATTCAGTCTTGACCGGTCTCTACTAATGATTAGAAAAACATCTTTTATATCCAAATTCAAAGCATAATCACTTATCTTTTGTAAGCTATGTTATTCTTTAATATTCATGCATTTACAATTTTCTAGAATTGAGTTTAAATAATATTTGAATTTTGTTATTGATATAAACATGATATATAGCATGTTAGTATAAACATTCATAGCAACACAAATGAGATTACTTTGATTAAAAAATAAGATGATGTTGAGATTGAATTTTGTCACTAGGAAAATGTATAGTGAAAATCTCTTACTACCTCTCTTCTCTGCAGCCAAGTTCCAGTCTCCAGTCTTGTGGAGAGGTTGGCTGCCTCACTCAAGTTCCTCTCAATTTCCTTTATCTTTTAAAATCTTGGAGCTCACTGGTGTTGGGAAGCATGATACTTCTGGGACTGTTCTTCCCTCCACATTTGCAGCCCAGATTTGAGCTCAACCATAGCTGAGCATCTGGACTCCATTTTCAGAAACTTTCACAACACAATCCAGCTCTTCTCTTAAAATAATTCTGTTATCATCTCAAATGACAATGTCCCAAGTCTTCTCAAGACCTTTATGGGGGAATTTGAAAGCAATTGCTGTCAAAAGTGTCAGAAAATGCCAAAGAAATCATTAACTCACTGCAGAGGGTTGCCAAACAAATCTAATTGTTGGAGTCTCACAGACTTCAAAGTGCTTTTAACTTATGACTAAAGGTACTAAAGGAAAAATGGGATAGGATTTCACTTTTATTTTGTTTTTTTTTCTTTTATTGTTGATATTGTTGTTTTAATTACACGTATCTTCAGAGCAGCTTTATGGGAAAATTCAAATTCCCAGGAAGCTGGAAATTAGATCAGAAAAAAACAAACAATGACAAAAAAGAATATTGTGTTTTGTTAGGAAATTCCACAACAAGCAACCTCCTATGTGCGTTCATGTGTGCATGCTAAGTCGCTTCAGTCCTGTACGACTCTTTTTGAAACCTATGGACCGAAGCCCACCAGGCTTCTCTGTCCGTGGGATTCTATAGGCAAGAATACTGGAGTAGGTTGCCATATCTTCCTCCAGGGAATCTTCCCAGCCCAGGGATCAAATCCACATCTCTTATGTCTCCTGCATTGGCAGGCAGGTTCTTTACCACTAGTGCCACCTGGGAAGCCTAACTTCCAATAAAAATTTGTAAGGAATATGTTTTGTGTGTAATGAAGAGCTTGGGTGTTTCACATGGGAGAAGTTGAACACTGCTCCCTCTTCACCAACGCCTGGATATTGAACCTCATCTGTATAAGGTAAATGACAGTGAGGTGGAGCACAGAGTGGTTACATAACATCCCTTTACAAAGGCACAAATTTATAAAGATAGGCTTCCAACTGGAGTGCAGGCAGTCCAGTGACTCCTCTAAAGATCATTTCTCTTTTGTTAGTGAATTTCCTCTTCAATGAGTCAATCTAGAGTCCAATCCTAATTTATACAACCAGTGCTGCTATAAATTCATAATTTTAAAAACTAGGAAGATATTTGTATGTTTGAAAATTAAGGAATACTGTTTTAAATATCATATAGTTCAATGAAGAAATCAAATTAGAAATTAAAAATATTTTCAGTCAACACACACACACACAAACACACACACACAAAACCTACATAGCAAAATTTGTAAGGAACAGCAAAAACTGTTTAGAGGAAATGTGTAAACTTAGAAAAAATGAAATTAACTTTTAATATACTAGAAAGGAACAGCAACATTAACCCAAGAAAATTAAAGGATAAAAATAATAAGCATAAGAACAGAAATTATTAAAAAGAAAACTATTGATAAAAATGACCAAAAAAAAAACCCCCAAAAAAACCCCAGTATCTGTTCTTTTAAAGAGTAATCAGTTAATAACCCTTGGTAAGCTTTATCCAGAAAAAAAATAGAGAAAAATAAAAATAATCATGCTCAGGAAGAAAACTGCCACATATTCTGCAGACACTAAAACTACAATAAGCAGTCATGAACAAATGCAAGTCATAACTTCAAACATCTAATGGAGTGGACAAGTTCAAGAAGAATTGATTCCAATACATTTTCATGCATTATCTGTTTAAAGATTGGCACTTTTCTCCCCCCTCATTTTCTTCATGTTCAACTATATACATGTTATACCTTCTCAAGCAGTCCTTTTGTGTCTCAGTCTCTCTTCATTTTTTTATCCTCTTAGACTTTCTGTTGCTGTTTGCTGCTGTTTAGTCACTAACTCATGTCCATCCCTTTTGTGACCCCAGAGACTGTAGCCCAACAGGCTCCTCTTTCCATGGGATTCTCCAGACAAGAATACTGGAGTGGGTTGCCAATTCTTTCTCCAGGGAATCTTCCCAACCCAGGGATTGTACCTGCGTCTCCAGCTTGGCAGGTGGATCCTTTACCACTAGACCACCAAGGTTTTGTGGTTTCTCAAGTGGCTTTAGTGGTAAAGAACCCACCTTCAAAGCATGAGACATAACAGACATGGGTCTCTTACATCTCAACCACCTGTCAACCATGGGACCACCAAGGAGTCCCCAGACTTCCACTGCAGGAGGCATGAGTTCAATCCCTGGTCAGGGAAGTGGGATCCCACATGCCAGTTCAGTGTGGCAAAAAATAATAATAATAATAATAATAAGATCTATACTGAAAATCAGGAAACCCACATGTGCATTCTGAACTTATTGAGCACTACCTGTATAGACTCAGGCTGTTTTTTTCCACTTCTTTTCTGATCCTTCCTTTGTTCTCTCATATATAAATTAAGACAAAAAAAAAAGAAACTGATTAGTGTAAACAGGGAAGATGATTGAACAACACTGTATGTTGATATAATTTTCAGTGGCAAAGCACTATTTGAAGAAATGGTAGAGCATACTTCTTGAATGGCATGAAGTAAAGTGTTTATCACATGGACAAGTTCCATAATGTCACATTTGGATTTATACTTCTATCTACTGAAGATATAAGCATTCTAATCTGTTTCTATTTTAAAATAATGACAACTTTAAAGTGCACTTGTAAGATTTCTTGGCAATGAAAAAATGTAGCCCTATTCCTAAACTACTGAAATGACCAAGATTTTTAAATGGCTCATAAATGTTGCTCATTTTAGAGTTTTAGAAAGTATACAGCTAAAGTTGGAAATGAAGCACTGCTTGAAAATTCAAAAAAGGAGTATGCCATCCATTTGTATGTATCTCTACTGTTTTATAATGTATTTCTTTACATAGCTTTTTAATGGTTACTCTAGGCATTGTAGAGCTTCCCAAGTGGTTCTAGTGGTAAAGAACCTGTCTGCCAATGCAGGAGACATAAAGAGACACAGGTTCGATCCCTGGGTCAGGAAGAGCCCCTGGAGAAGGGCATGGCAACCAACTCCAGTATTCTTGCCTGGAAAATCCCATGGACAGAGGAGCCTGACAGGCTACAGTCCACAGGGCTGCAGAGTCAGACACACTGAAGCAACTTATCATGCACTAAGCATTATAGTCTATCTCTCTAATTTGTTACAGTTCACTGATATCAGCATTTATCAGTTTGAGTGAAGTATAGAAATCTTTACTCTCTTCATATGCTCTATCCTATGCTGTTTATAATAAAGCCTTAAACATTTTTACAACTACATCAGACAAGCATGTCCTTAATTGCTTACTGAATCATTTTTATGATTTATGAATTTTCAAGCAAATATTTTTTATGGAATTTACTTGAAAATTACAGTCAGAACATTCTAATATCTTCGGCATCTTGGTGTTGATTTCTCTTTACTGCATTTCTTTCATTCAAGTAAAGATTTTCCTGGTTCTTAATATTATGAATAATTTTTAATTGAAAACTGAGCATTTCCAGTATTATGCCACTCTGAATCTTACTTTAAATCTATTTTAACTGACTTTTTCTATAACTTCTCTAAGAGAAAAAGGGTTGGCACTACCATTTTATTGCCTGATGGTGGTAGAAGTCTAGGATGGCTCACTTGACCTCAATTAGCATCCATCAGAGGAGGTTTCCCTGTTCCTGCTGGTTGGGAAAATGGTTCCAGCTCTCTTAAGAGTCTCCACTGATGGGGCAGGACTGCCTCATTACAGCTGCTTCATAAGTGGCCTCCATAGACAGCGAGGGTTGAGGAGGTAGCCCCTGTATACTGATCCTTTCTGCTGGATCTCCTCTGATAGGGCCGTGAGGAGTTGCAAGTACACATGGTGACTGCCAGCAGGAATGGAAATCCGGGTTTCCCTTGTGACCGCTACTGACAGGGATGGGGGTGAAAGTGCCAGTTCACTCCCCCCATTTACTGAACATCCTCCCCATGTTCAGTAAATGACCTCCCCTCTGACTACCTAGAGAAAACAGTGGGCATGAGATGAGTAGTCTTCTCTCTTACTGATGCCAGTATGATATGAATTACCATGAAAAATAAAGTTCACTGCACTGACATAGAGTGCTATAAAT
Source organism: Bos grunniens (assembly GCF_055505025.1). Taxonomy (NCBI): domain Eukaryota; kingdom Metazoa; phylum Chordata; class Mammalia; order Artiodactyla; family Bovidae; genus Bos; species Bos grunniens. The sequence goes on along the minus strand of NC_141168.1, from coordinate 44,547,448 downwards.
CAGCTATGAAGGTGGCTCCTCAGTCCCATATAAAACCCTCTGAGGCAGGGCTTCCTTGACTGTTGTGAATGAACAGAACTTACGTATCCAATTGCTCTTAATGACTACAATTTTGGAAACTCAGGGGGGGAAAGTGCTATTATTTCTGTACTTTTGAATTTCCATACTTCATGTAAAAGAAAAAAAACTAGTAAAACAAAATTTTATTTTCAAAATTCAAATGCCAAATTAATATTCTCCACATTTTTATATAAGACTGCATTTCAGTACTCTAAATTTGGGACAAAATTCCTAATTTAATACCCATATTTTGGTTGTTTCCTCTATTTAGCTTGCTTAAGTTATGTTAGAAGTGGTTGTAGACAGAGAAGTCAAGATATCTATTTTCATTCTTCAAAAAAGACCACAGATTTTTTTTTCTTTTATTTTTTAACTTTACAAATTGTATTGGTTTTGCCATATATCAAAATGAATCCGCCACAGGTATACATGTGTTCCCCATCCTGAACCCTCCTCCCTCCTCCCTCCTCCCTCCTCCCTCCCCATACCATCCCTCTGCGTAGTCCCAGTGCACCAGCCCCAAGCATCCAGTATCATGCATCGAACCTGGACTGGCGACTCGTTTCATATATGATATTATACATGTTACAATGCCATTCTCCCAAATCATCCCACCCTCTCCCTCTCCCTCTCCCACAGAGTCCAAAAGACTGACGCACATATATGGAATTTAAAAAGATGGTAACAATAACCCTGTATACGAGACAGCAATAGAGACACTGATGCACAGATTTCTTTTTAAAGAACTGTTTGTTTAGTTGGCACCCTAGTGTCCTCCTTTCCATAGCCAAGCTAAATTTTTTTTTAATTTAATTTCAGATACTCTCCTTCCACACATCTTACATTTTCCCATGACTTTCCCACCAAGTACTCATTGAGATACCTTGTAGAATGCAAAGATAAGGTTGTGTACTTATATGATCTGGTGAAGCCGCTCAGTCGTGTCCAACTCTTTGCAATCCCATGGACTATAGTCCACCAGGTTCCTCCGTCCATGGGATTTTTCCAAGCAAGAATACTGGAATGGGTTGCCATTTCCTTCTCCAGGGCATCTTCCCAACCCAGGGATCGAACTTGGGTCTCCCTCACTGCAGGCAGACTCTTTACCAGCTGAGCCACCAGTGTATGATCTGAGTTACCTATTATTCCACTACTTTGTTGTTCAGTCACTTGGTTATTTCTGACTCTTTATGATCCCACGGACTGCAGCACACCAGGCCTCACAGTCTGTCACCGTCTCCTGGAGTTTGCTCAAACTCATGTTCATTGAGTCAATGATGCCGTCTACTAAATACACATACTACTATAATGTGTTTTTAGTAGTATTTCACTATGAAAGTACACATAGTAATATACATTTAAGGAGAATCTGGGGTTCCCTTAAATTGACAGTCATTCTGCATGTCCCAGTAGTGGAAAAATAGTTACTTACATCACCAACCCCAACCCTACTGAGGGCAACCACACAACCTCAGAAAGTTGGAATGTTCGTGTAATCTCAAAAGCAACAAATGCTAGCATTATACTGAAAAACTACTGGTCTAAAATATAGTTCCAGAACCTGAGAGACAAAATCACTGCACAGAGTTGCTTTTAGCCTAAGAGCTTTGACTGGTCAACAGGAAAGACCTGCAATGCTGAACCCCAGCACACTGCCTGCTAGTGGTCTCAGAAGGGAAGCCTGGCCTTAATGCAGACTCCACCCACGCCGGGGAGTGCTACCCAGTCTGCATCTTCCTCTAACGGAAAATCAGGAGCAAACAAGGCAACAAACTGCGTTCAACTTGCTTTCCCCAAATAGAATCTCTAACTTCAAGATGAAATATTTGTCTCTGGAAGAAACAAAAGACAAAATCTTTAAGGAGCATGAAAACATGACCCTAGCATCCAACTATTCCTACAAACATTTAAGTGATCAATGTCTGTAAAGAGCAAAAGGGAAATTGTCATGTAGGAAAGCAGGGAGCATGAGTGAGAATCCATGGGCAGTGGTAGCAAAGGAGAGTGGACAAGGAATAGAAACAGATAGAAAAGATGTAAGATATTGAACTGACAAGATTCTGATAAAACAACTAGCCTTATTTTGCACAAAAGAGGAGAAGCCAAGCTTTTAATATGGGGACTAGAAACTGGAACCAAGTAACATTAAAGATTTGCAAAATAACCAAACTGAAATTCTGGAATTGAAAATACTAAAACTGAAATTAAGAACACAAAAGAAAGCCAATAAACACATTAGAAGAGACAAGTATTAAAATTCAATGTGGATCAAAAGCATATAGAGAACAAAATGAGGAAGATAGGAAAAATGAGGGCAGAAGACTGAGAATAAATAGAATGGACCCATCTAAACTCTATTTAATTGAAATTAAAGAAAGGAAAATGGGACAGAGATGATTTTTAATGTGATATTGACAGCAAATTTTCAAGAACTGATAAAAGTTACTGCTTCATCAATTCAAGAATCCTAAGAAACCACTGGAGAATAAAAGAAATCTATACATAGACACATTGTGTTGGAAATGCTAAATACAAAAGGCAAAGAGAAAAATCTTAGAAGCAGCCAGCTAGGAACAAAAGAAAGAATATCTTTCAGGGAGCAAAATTTTAATGACAGCTGAAGTCTCAACCAAAGAGAAGAAGGTGATGGGAAATGATCCCTTCAAAGCACCCAAAGGAAATAAAATGCATGCAGAATTTGTACTCAGGAAATATTTTCAAAGTGTTAGTGACATGAAAACATTATTAGACAAATACAAGTGGAGAGTTTGCCAAACAGAACCTCATCAAAAAAATTAGTAAATATCTGTTTGGGGAAGAAGGAAAAAGATCTCAGAGAAAGGTTAAAGACAGAAGAAGGGATGAAGAGCAAAGAACTGGATACATCAAAGTGAAAACGGTTCAAAAATTAAATGGATTTAAAATTCACTTCTGCAAAATGTTTCAGGAGAGGTGAAATAAATATTCTAAACCATTGTATTGTTTGGTGAGAAAATAAAGGTATTTTTTGTCATTAGACTTTCATAAATTCAGTTCAGCTCAGTCATGTCCGACTCTTTGCGACCCCATGGACTTCAGCACACCAGGCCTCCCTGTCCATCACCAACACTTGGAGTTTACTCAAACTCATGTCCATTGAGTCGATGATGCCACCCAACAATCTCATCCTTCTCCTGCCTTCAATCTTTCCCAGCATCAGGGTCTTTTCTAGTGAGTCAGTTCTTCCCATCAGGTGGCCAAAGTACTGGAGTTTCAGCTTCAGCATCAGTCATTCCAATGAATATTCAGGACTGATTTCCTTTAGGATTGACTGGTTGGATTTCCTTGCAGTCCAAGGGACTCTCGAGAGTCTTCTCCAATACCACAGTTAAAAAGTGTCAATTCTTCGGCACTCAGCTTTCTTTATAGTCCAACTCTCACATCCATACATGACCACTGGAAAAACCATAGCCCTGACTAGACGGACTTTGTTAGCAAAGCAATGTTTCTGCTTTTTAATAATCTGTCTATTATGGCCATAACTTTTCTTTCAAGGAGCAAGCATCTTTTAATTTCATGGCTGCAGTCACCAGCTGAAGTTATTTCAGAGCCCCCAAAAATAGTCTTTCACTGTTTCCACTGTTTCCCCATCTTTTGCCATGAAGTGATGGGACCAGATGCCATGATCTTAGTTTTCTGAAAGCTGAGTTTCAAGCCAACTTTTTCACTCTCCTCTTTCACTTTCATCAAGAGGCTCTTTAGTTCTTCTTCACTTTCTGCCATAAGGGTGGTGTCATCTGCATATATGAGGTTATTGATATTTCTCCTGGCAAGCTTGATTCCAGCTTCTGGTTCATCCAGTCCAGCATTTCTCATAATGTACTCAGCATATAAGTTAAATAAGCAGAGAGACAATATACAGCCTAGACATACTCCTTTCCTGATTTGAACCAGTCTGTTGTTCCATGTCCAGTTCTAATTGTTGCTTCTTGACCTGCATACAGATTTCTAAAAAGACAGGTCAGGTGGTCTGGTATTCCAATCTCTTGAAGAATTTTGCACAGTTTGTTGTGATCCACACAGTCAAAGGTTTTGGCATAGTCAATAAAGCAGAAATAGATGTTTTTCTGGAACTCTCTTGATTTTTCAATGATCCAACAGATGTTGGCAATTAGATCTCTGGTTCCTCTGCCAGAGGAACCAGAGATCTAAATCCAGCTTGAACATCTGGGAGTTCACAGTTCACATACTGTTGAAGCCTGGCTTGGAGAATTTTGAGTATCACTTTACTAGTGTGTGACATGAGTGCAATTGTGCAGTAGTTTGAACATTATTTGGCATTGCCTTTCTTTGGGATTGGAATGAAAACTGATATCTTCCAGTCCTGTGGCCACTACTGAGTTTTCCAAATTTGCTGGCATACTGAGTGCAGCATTTTCACAGCATCATCTTTTAGGATTTGAAATAGCTGAGCTGGAATTCCATCACCTCCACTAGGTTCATTCATAGTGATGTTTCTTAAGGCCCACTTGACTTCTCATTCCAGGATGTCTGGCTCTAGGTGAGTGATTATCTGTGTCGTGAAAATCTTTTTTGTACAGTTCTTCTGTATATTCTTGCCACCTCTTCTTAATATCATCTGCTTCTGTTAGGTCCATACCATTTCTGTCCTTTATTGAGCCCATCTTTGCATGAAATGTTCCCTTTGTATCTCTAATTTTCTTGAAGAGATTTCTAGTCTTCCCCATTATATTGTTTTCCTCTATGTTCTTGCACTGATCTTTGAGGAAGGCTTTCTTATCTCTTCTTGCTATTCTTTGGAACTCTGTATTCAAATAGGTATATCTTTCATCTTCTCGTTTGCCTTTCACTTCTCTTTTTTCTTAGCTACTTGCAAGGCCTCCTCAGACAACCATTTTGCCTTTTTGAATTTCTTTTCCTTGGGGATGGTCTTGATCTCTGCCTCCTGTACAGTGTCATGAACCTCCAGCCATAGTTCTTCAGGCACTCTGTCTATCAGATCTAATCCCTTGAATCTATTTGTCACTTCCACTGTATAATCATAAGGGATTTGATTTAGGTCATACCTGAATGGTCTAGTGGTTTTCCCTACTTTCTTCAATTTAAATCTGAATGTGGCAATAAGGAGTTCATGATCTGAGCCACAGTCCACTCCCAATCTTGCTTTTGCTGACTGTATAGAGCTTCTCCACCCTTGGCTGGAAAGAATATAATCAATCTGATTTTGGTGTTGACCATCTGGTGATGTCCATGTGTAGTGTCTTCTTTTGTGTTGTTGGAAGAGGGTGTTTGCTATGACCAGTGTATTCTCTTGGAAAAACTCTGTTAGCCTTTGCCCTGCTTCATTCCGTACTCCAAGGCCAAATTTGTCTGTTATTCCAGGTATTTCTTGACTTCCTACTTTTGCATTCAAGTCCCCTATAATGAAAAGGATATTTTGGGGGGATGTTAGTTCTAGAAGGTCTTGTAGGTCTTCATAGAACCATTCACTTCAGCTTCTTCAGCATTACTTGTCGGGGCATAGACTTGGATTACCATGATAATGAATGGTTTGCCTTGGAAACGAACAGAGATCATTCTGTCATTTTTGAGACTGCATCCAAGTACTGCATTTTGGACTCTTTTGTTGACTATGATGGCTACTCCATTTTTTCTAAGGGATTCTTGCCCACAGTAGTAGATATAATGGTCATCTGAGTTAAATTCATCCATTCCAGTCCATCTTAGTTCTCTGATTCCTAGAACGTCGATGTTCACTCTTACCATCTCCTGTTTGACCACTTTCAATTTGCCTTGATTCACGTACCTAACATTCCAGGTTCATATGCAATATTGCTCTTTCCAGCATCAGACTTTACTTCCATCACGAGTCACACCCACAACTGGTTGTTGTTTTTGCTTTGGCTCCATCTCCTCATTCTTTCTGGAGTTATTTCTCCACTGATCTCCAGTAGCATATTGGGCACCTACTGACCTGGGGACTTTGTCTTTCAGTGTCCTATCTTTTTGCCTTTTCATACTGTTCATGGGGTTCTCAAGGCAGGACTACTGAAGTGGTTTGCCATTCCCTTCTCCAGTGGACCACATTCTGTCAGAACTCTCCACCATAACCCATCCATCTTGGGTGGCCCTACACAGCATAAATTATGAATGGATATTACAATTTCTAATGTATCCACTGAAATAATAGGATAAAATGGTGTATGCCCTACTTAAAAATTAAAGAAGAAAATGTTAAATATTCTTAATCTACTTATTAAGTGGGAATTTCACAGAAGGAGTTCTTCCTAAGTAGTACAATTTGGAAAGAGGTAGAAAAAGAATACCTTTAAGGAAGTGACCTGACACATACTGTCCTGAACAGGTGATTAAAGTCACAGTGATGAGTCAATTTGATTATGTGTACCTTAGATACCTTGATGATAAGAATGGCACTTTATTGTGTGGTATTCCCTCAGTAAAGAAACATTCAGTCCAAGCAATATCCATTAAATATTCATTGGAAAAATAATATTCAATGAAGATACAGTTTTAATTGCACACAAAATATTCCAGAGAAAAAGAAAAGATACTCTCATAATCCTGATAACAAATCAAGTACTCAAAGAATTATACAGCCTCACTTTGGATGTAATAACCAAGTTAAGCTTAACAACCAAAGTGATATGTTGCTTTTTTATGATTAAGTCAAATGATATAAACTCACCACATTAACAGTTAAAAGACAAAAATAATTCAGTCATCTCATATGATGCAGAAAAGTATCTCATAAAATTTCATATCCATTATGATGAAAAATTTTATCAAATTAGTAATAGAAGAGAACTCCCCTAACCTGAAAAGTGTATCTATAAAAACCCTCAGTGAATTCCTCAAAAGTTCTGATATTCAGGAAAAAATATTTCTTCTACATTATGCTGGATATCAGAATCAGAAGAGAGATAAGTGGAATAAGAATTAAACAAAAACAACATAACTATTTGTAACATACAAATATATGTTTATATATATATGATTATTGATATATGATAAAGTATAGAACAGAATAGAGATTCCATAAACAGACCCACATGTATATGCATAATTTAATTTTGATAAAAGTGCAAAGAACAGAGAATAGTCTGTTCAACAAATGGTGCTAGAATAATTGAATATGCATGTCAAAAATAAACATGCTTGTATTTTGTACCAAGTACAATAATTAATACAGAATAGATCGTAGACCTAAATTTAAGACCCAAAACTATGAAATTTCTACAGCATAACATAGGAGAAAAACTGTAAACCATAAGTTAAGGAAAGCTGCTTACTTACAACTGCAAAAGCATGACCCATAAAAAATAAATTGATATACTGATCTTTATGCAATTTAAAAGTCAACTTTCAAAAAGCATGGCTAAGAAATTACAAAAGCAATCTACAGACTGTTAAAAAATGTTTTCAAACTATACATCTAATAAAAAAACTTGAATCCAGAATATACAAAAGACTCTCAAAACTCAGTGACAAACAGCCCAGTTTTTTAAAATTGATGGAAGATTTGGACAGACACTTCTCCCCATAAGATACTTGAATGGCAAATAAGCTCATGAAAAAATGCTTAACATCATTAATCATCAGGGAAATGCTAATTGAAACCTCTGTGAAATATCACTACACATCTATAAAAGTGGTTAACATTTTAAAAGATGTGGCAGAATTGGAACTCTCACACATTACTGATGGAAATAAAAAATGGTACAATCTCTTTGGAAAACAGCTCAGTTGTCTCTTAAAAACTTAAACACCTACCATATGATCTAACTATTCTACTGCTGGGGTTTATCCAAGGGGAAAAAAAAAGCATATATTCATACAAATATTTGCATGAATGTGGACTATGAATGAATGGATGAATGAATGAATTGTTCGAATATTTGTATGAATATTTGCATGCATGTGGACTACCATAGCATCTTTGATTGAAAGCTGGAAGTTTTATTTGTAACCTAGAAACAACCCAAATATCTAGCAGTAGATGAATGAACAAACATCTACAGTATACTCAAACCTAGACTCATGCTGAATCATGAATTTATCTCAAAATATATGTTGAGTCAAAAAAAATCAGATAGAAATGAGTACATACTATATGATTCTGTTAGGTAGGAAGTTAGGCATGAGCAATGAGGAGTGGCCTAGCCAAAAAGGATGCAAGTTGATCTCTAAACCCTATCCCAGTGCTGCTGGAGAGCTCATAGATATGCTACAAAACAACCACAGAGACTTTTCCAACTCCTACGAATGCACCCTAGGCACACAGTAGATACAGACTAACCACAGGGCCTTCTCCAACCCTGGCACATGCGCCCTTATGCCCAGCTGTGTCCTCGAGTGACCTCAGGCAGCCAGGAGCCCTTTGAGATTCATAAATATTCTATACATACATACATCTGATTATAACAGACTGAATTATGGGAAAGACATGCACAATACAGCCTGCTGTTAAGTAACTTGCAACTGACAATCAAAACTGTCAGCCCACACCCCGCTAAATGAATATGTGAAAGCCCTGTCTCTAAACCCCCACCCCGCCACTCCTGTGCCAGTGCCTCTCTTGACTTGGCCCACCTCTCCCTTAAGGTGCTCTTTCTATCCCTTCCATATTAAAATTTTTGCCGTGGATAAGACCTCAAATTCTTCTTTGGGTCCTTACCAAGAACCAAAGCCCACTAGGGAGGGTCCTCTTCAACCTTCTCCTATGTCTGGTAACAATTCCATTAATATAAAATCCTGCAAAATGAAAGCTAATGTATCATGTATTGACTGAAATGATATCCGGGATTGTTTGGGGATAAGGTGGGAGGAGCTGGGCTGAAGAGAGAGCTCATAAAAAAGCTCGAGGAAAGTTGTGGTGTAATGGACATGTTCATTCTCTCCATTGTGGTGATATTACATGTGTGTGCATATGTCAAGACTCATTCAATTGTTCACTTCAAATACGCACTCATTTATTATCTGTGGAATATACCTCAATCAAGCTCTAACAAAGGGGTTTCCCAAGTGGCTCAGTAGTAAAGAGTCTGCCTGCCAGTGCAGGAGACATGGGTTTAATCCCTGGAAGATCTGCTGGAGAAGGAAATGGCAACCCACTCCAGTAGTCTTGCCTGGAGAATCCCATGGACAGAGGAGCCTGGCGGGCTACAGCCCATGAGGTTGCAAAGAGCTGGACATCACCAAGTGACTGAGCACACACACAAGTTCTAATAAAACACCAAAAATATGCTTCATATATCAGTGAAAGCACAAAGTCCAAAAATAAAGAGTTAAATTTGGGGGAAGCTGAAAATTCCTTTTAATGCCATGCCATCCCCATTCAAATACAGTAGGCAAGAATCCTACTAGGGAGAGAATCTTTCCTTTACTTTTATTTCTGATGGTTTAGACACGGAGAAGGCAATGGCAACCCACTCCAGTACTCTTGCCTGGAAAATCCCATGGATGGAGCAGCCTAGTAGGCTGCAGTCCATGGGGTCGCTAAGAGTCAGACGCGACTGAGCGACTTCACTTTCACTTTTCACTTTCATGCACTGGAGAAGGAAATGGCAACCCACTCCAGTGTTCTTGCCTGGAGAGTCCCAGGGACGGGGGAGCCTGGTGGGCTACCGTCTATGGGGTTGCACAGAGTCGGACATGACTGAAGTGACTTAGCAGCAGCAGCAGACATAAAGGATTCCAAAGACTAGAAAATAGTCAAAACGTTTTAAACAGCAAGTGGTGAGACTCATTTGGGAAGTTTCCAAATTTTCCCCATTTTTGTTTATGGATGTAGCATTTTTAAAGCATAATAAAGTGTTTAAAAGTTTCACTTTTAAAACCTAGGCTTTTTTTTCACTGTTGAAAACCTAGGCTTGTATTTAGGAATAATGAACTACATCTTAGAAAGAAACTACACTGGCTAGTTTTCTAACCTACTTTTAGTTTTGTTTTACTCTCATTGTTGACTAGTATTTTAATCTAGCTTTAGAGTATTAAGGTGCTGTTTTATAATAACTTGAATTCCAAGAAGTAGGTTGGCAACATCCTTGAATCTCCTTGTATAAACTCCCCTAAGAAGAAGAAGAACTATCATTTGCATTGACCCCAAAGCTACATATTTATTTGCTACTTTTGACCTTTCACTATAAAAACTTTCCAAATGTACAACAGGAAAGAGAATAGTATATGGAATCTCCATATCCATACTCATTTACGTATTATCAACATTTAACCAACATTACCAACTTTTATCTATCTTCGCATTTTTATTTTTAATAGTCCAACTTACTTGCTTTATAATCAAAACTAAATATGTAAATCTTAACAAATATATAACTTTAGACTTAGAGTCAACCAAACCAAGAGTTAATTTGATATTGGAATGTCTTCATTAAACTTATTATTAAAATTTAAAGGTTAATTCTCCTCCAAGCCACAGTGTAGGTGACTAAGGGCTGAGGATTACATTTTTGTTGATATTTTTATTTTCACTTTCTAGTTTTTTTTTTTAAGAGACCTATGGATTTTATTTATAATTGCATCATGTTAAAGCAAAACAAAAGAAAACAAAAACAAAACCTAGTATTTTATCCTTTTGTCTCTTTGCCCTGGTTTATCAAATAACCCTTGCAAGCTGCATATCATGGAATAGGGGGCATGAGTCATGGGAGATGGAAAGATTAAGTTTGGCAGTTAATGATCTACCTACCTACATACGTTTTCCTGGTGAAAGCAGCCTCATTTTTCCAGTGTTGGGTCATTTAAAGTTCAATCCCTCTGAATCCAAGACTCCTCCTTGACCTATTCCCGAGACTGCGTGGTGGGGACAGGGAGGAGGGTGGGGTGTCTGGAGGTGGGCAGCTCTCATGGTGGCTGGGGAAAGTGGATGGATGTCAGGGGCTCTCTTTGGATCCTCTCAAGTGTCTTTTGAGGATGGTACCTTTGGGGCTGGTAAGCAGTGTATGTGAGGTTTAGGTACCACCTTTGGGCAGAAGTGGCCATCCTTGGTCAGCTTGCCAGTCAGCCAGTGAGCCAGTTTCTGTATTCTCTACAGAGAGGTGGAGAATTTGGGATCATTTCAGTAACTCTCAGAAGCTCGGAGGAGAGTCTGGAACTCCTGCTCCAACCTGTTGCTTGTCTGATGGCATCACATCTCTACTGTCATTCTTTGTGTTTGCCTGCAGAGGCCACTCTGCAGTGGCGTCAGCCCTACACTCTCCAGTGAGAACTGGGCCAAAGAACCTCTGCTCTCAGCTTACCTTTCATTCTACAGAAAAACCATGCCCCCACCCCGGCATTGTTCACCCCCTCAGGACTTCAGCAAGTTTGTAGACAGAAGCCCCATAATTAGTACAACATTGAACCAGATGCTTCCCGGCACCCAGTCTCTCTCCTACTTCCCACGCCCTGCTAAATGGAGAATTTATCCTAGTTCCCATGTGAAAGTCTTCAGTCTCAGCCTGAGGAAACTTTTACCTCTAAGTATTTAGTAAGACTTTGTCCTTCAGCCTAAAAGTTGAGTAATTTTTTCCATCTTTTCCTCTAACACATCATGAGTCTAAGAAGTAAGATAAAGATTATTTTGAGGAAGCCAGTTCTGTGATTAGATTTTAGAGATCAATGTTTAGCTTCCAGGGTAAGAATGAATTCTTGTATTGTTCCACCCATGTCATGCTTATCTTCCTGGCATCAGACAGCTCATAGGAAATAATGTGGAGAAATCTCCCATACCTTTCTTCCAATTCCCTAGGTGCTAACATCTTGCACAACTACAAAGAAAATAGAAAACATAAGTTGAGATTCCATAGACCTTGCCAGTAATGAGTACATGAGGTCAAATTTAGAGCAGTAACTCAGAGCCTATTGGCTCATCCCACAGTCCCATGACCCACAACCACCAGATCTTATTCGGATCCATTTTCCTTGGAGGATCTGTTAAGGTCTCCATTTAGCTAGAGTAACCTGTATGACAGCATTTGCTACACTGCAGCCAATACCAATGAATGTCTATGGAGTTTCTCCATCTGAGGGAAGAGGCTAACATATTCATTTTATTTTATAAAAAAATGTCTGATCATCTATTGTTCTTTATAATATCACATGTTTGGGTTATTCTATAACTTTCATTTTTTAGTGTTACCATCACTAAATGATTAAACACAGAAACTAGAAATTCCAGATTGGAAGTAACTTATTTCATAAAGAGTATGGTCTTCATCTTTTTTTTCCACAAAGGCTTTCTTTTCTCCTATTATTTTGATGTACTTGTCCATACTCAGTATTTAGACTATGGTTACATGATTGTAATTTATAGATATGCTCTAATTCCAGCATGAACTTCTTAAGTTCAAGGAAAACATTTTTCAAACAATCAACCTGTGGCCATTTTTATGATATACATTTGTCAACAGTCCAACTCCAGAATATTTCAAAGGAGTATACTTAACCACCTTATACCAGTAATTTATGCTGTATGGAAATGATACCATTTTGTTTCATCTACTTAAATTATTGTAAAAGTCAAAGGCCATATGAATATCCAGGAAGGATACTTCCCCCCTCTTCCCAAATCCTGACCTCCTCCATGGAAACTTTTTGGAAACCATTCTGTTATCTACATCATCTTCAAACCAATGAAGTCTCATTGATTTCTCTAGTATTGATACATAATGAGCTGCTTCTTCGGATAAAAGGGTTCTAATGGTTTTGTTCTTGCTGCTCCATCCAACGTAATCCAGCACACATGTCACTTGCCCTGTCCAGTCTCTATCCACTCTGTCCACTCTAAAGGGCACAGTATGATACGCTCTTGTGATTTCACCTTCCCTGCCTGTTTCCCCTCTTCATTTATAAACCAGCTATGTAGGGGCTGTGTCTTAGTGTTACCCCATTCCCTCTGCTTAAAAAGTACATGGTAAACAGAAAGTGTTTAATATATGGGTGTCAGTCAAAGGCCTGGCAAGAAACAGAAAACAGTTTTAGAAGGGACAATTGGAAAAAAGAATAATGAAGAAACCACAGAGAACTGAAAAGAGTGAGAGCCCCTAGGGATTATCAACAGCAGAAACCTTTAACACCCTGGCCTAAGAGGGCCAGTCAGTAAAGGAAGCCCAGCGTAAGCTGGCTCAAGGGCAGAGGGATGGCCTATGGCCACCCCATGGTGGGGGAGCAGGAGGGCAAGGAGCAGTCTTCTTCTCCACCATCTCTGGTTCATTCCAGAGTCTCCCATAGACTGAACACAACCAGAAACTGGAGGGACAGAGACAAGGGAATTGTCTCTGTAGTGAGCCTTACTGGGCACTGGCAGGGCAGGGAAGGGCAAAGGGTAGATCAGTAAGAGGGTGGTAGTAACTGTGGGCAGCACAAGGAGAATTACCAGTACAAGATACTGACAGAAGAATAACTGAATGTGATAAGCACTAGTCTTATTCCAAGTGTATAATGCTGTATGGTGATCAGGAGATCCATCAGACTGTGAATCAAGGTTAGATGGCCAATTCAAAAGGTCACATGTCACTGTTTCAGTGAAAAAGCAATTCCACTTTCTTCAACATTCATATTTCCCAATTGATCTACCTTAGCTCAGGGGTCCCCAACCTCTCGGCCATGAACTGCTAACTCTGTCAGATCAACAGCTGCATTAGACTAGAAATAAAGTGCATAATAAATGTAATGCACTTGAATCATCCTCCTCACCTCAATCTATGGAAAAATTGTCTTCCATGAAACCAGTCCCTGGTGCCAAAAAGGTTAGGGACCACTGCCTTAGCCCACATATACTAATGAATTTATGGATTTTCATAAACTAAAACACATTTTTTCTAGCCAAGATAGAGAGTACCTACATTAGCTCATTCACTTTTATGGGTTTTTTCCCGCCCAGGATTAAGATTTCCTAAGTGTTTTTAAGAAACTTCAGTGGATCCAGTTTACTCAGTTCTAGTGATGGCCCCATGGCATCTCGTGTTATGAGGTCATGGGCAAGCTTGTCAGAGGTTCACGTGCTCACTGGAAAACCTGTGGAATCCTCTCAACTATCATCAGATGAAGCACTGCAAACACCTGGAGAGGGAAGGAAGCTAACCAGTCTGCAATATGAGTACTGATGCTGGGAGTCCCAAGGAGAGGACTGCTTCCGGAGAGTCTAGAAGGCCGGCTTTGAGAAAGTATGACAACAGGGAAAAGGAAATTAACATTTTTTAAAGGTAAAATTATAATGATGACTTCTTCATTAAGGGCAGCTGCATACATCTTTAAAACGCTTCTAGCTGGTACTGTCACTGACATTTTACAAGCGTGAGACCATCCTAGAGAGGTGAAGCAACTTTGCCTTCATGATATTGCAAGGAATACAGAGTAGGATCTGATTGTTGATGTGACTAAACGTAGACCCAGCAGCCACTTGGAGAAGACAAGGGGGAGGGAGATTAAACTACTACATATATAAAAATAATGTATGTACTGTCATGTCTAACTCTTTGTTACTTCATAGACTGTAACTGCAAGGCTCCTCTGTCCATGGGATTTCCCAGGCAAGAATACTGGAGTGGGTTGCCATTTCCTTCTCCAGGGGATCTTCCCAACCCAGGGATCGAAACCCCCTCTCTTGCATCTCCTGCATTTGCAGGCAGATTCTTTACCACTAGTGCCACCTGGGAAGCCCAACCTACTACGTATGTATGTTAGTTGCTCAGTCACATTCAACTGTTTGCAATGCCATGGAATGTAGCCTGCCAGGATCTGTCCATGGAATTCTCTAGGCAAGAATACTGGAGTGGGCAGCCATTCCCTCCTCCAGGAGATCTTCCTGACCCAGGGGTTGAACCCAGGTCTCCTGCATTGCAGGCAGATGCTTTACGGTCTGAGCCACCAGGGGAGCCCAAACCACTACGTGTGTGTGTGTGTGTGTGTGTGTCTGTGTGTATGTGTGTAAGTCACTCAGTTGTGTCCAACTCTGTGACCCCATGGACTGTAGCCCCCCAGGTTCCTCTGTCCAAGGAATTCTCCAGGCAAGAGTACTGGAGTGGGTTGCCATTTCCTTATCCATACTCACCCATAAAAAGAAACAAATTGAGTCAGTTGTAGTGAGGTGGATGAACCTAGAGTCCATCATACGGAGTGAAGTAAGTCAGAAAGAGAAAAACAGATGTCATGTATCAATATATACCTATGGAATCTAGAAAAAAAAAATGGTACTGATGAACCTATTTGCGGGGCAAGAATAGAGATGCAGACATAAAGAATGGACTTGTGGACAGAGCGGGGGAAGGAGAAGGTGAAGGGGAGAGTAGTACTGGACATAGACACATGACCATGCGTATCACAGATAGCTAGCAGGAAGCCGCTGCAAAATTCAGGGAGCTCGGTGCAGTGCTGTGTGACAAACTAGAAGGATGGGATGGGGACAGTGTGAGGGAGGCTCAAGAGGGAGAGCGTACATGTATACTTATAGCTGATTCACCTTGTTGTACGGCAGAAACTAACACAACATTGTAAAGCAATTATCCTCCAATTAAAAATAAATTTTTAAAAAATGCAAAAATATATGCATAAAAATGTTGGCTTAAAAAAACAAGTTAAATGGGAAACTAGCACAGATCATATTCAACTTAAATTTAACACTAAGGTTCTACAGCCATGTGAGATCTATTCAAAAACCTGTGAAAGAGAAGAAGAAGCAATATTATAAAACATCCATATAACATCCTGGACTCCTAAAACACGATTGCCTGGGTTCAAACCCTGCTCTGCTAATTACCACCTTGGATAAATCACTTAATTTCTCTCAGCTTTCTTCACAGAGTGATTGTGAGAATAGTGTAAATCTGGGTAAATGCAGACAGTCTTCAGAGTACAGCCTAGTACATTACCAGTCATGTAAATCAGATTATACTTACATTCATTAATGTTTGAACGTAGCTAACAAAAGCAAATAATGATGGATAACGAGATTCTGACCTCCAGCATCCACTCCTTCAGCTGACCCATTTTTGAGGCCTATTTAGAAATTCATTCTCTTGCCAATAGAGCTAAATTTCAAAAGCTATTGCTCTGAATTTGGACAAGTTTTGAGCAAAGGCTTTCCAAATTTGTAGAGCCTAAAATGTAGAAGAGTGCAATTTTATGACTTGATCATGAATTATGTCACAGCAATAAAATCCACTGGACAGGCTGATATGCCTGCTTTTAAGTCACTGAGTGCTGTGAAGACCTGCCCTTCATTTAAGATAGTCTTCTCCAGAAGAAGAAGAAAAAACACTTTGAGGTCATCTGTGTCCACAAGACCCTGAATTCTGTTCTAGTCGCTCCCCTTTGAAAGCAAACTTTAAATATGTGTACACAAGGAAATGAAACAGTCTGCAAAGATTGTAAAGGGAGGGATTAAATATAACTGATGCTCTTAGAAATCTTTTTTTTCTTTTTTTTTTTTTAATAATAGAAAATTATTTAATTAGTATACATGTGTTCCCCATCCTGAACCCTCCTCCCTCCTCCCTCCCCACACCATCCCTCTGGGTCGTCCCAGTGCACCAGCCCCAAGCATCCAGCATCGTGCATTGAACCTGGACTGGCATCTCATTTCATACATGACGTTTCACATGTTTCAATGCCATTCTCCCAAATCTTCCCACCCTCTCCCTCTCCCACAGAGTCCATAAGACTGTTCTATACATCAGTGTCTCTTTTGCCGTCTCGTATACAGGGTTATCGTTACCATCTTTCTAAATTCCATATATATGCATTAGTATACTGTATTGGTGTTTTTCCTTCTGGCTTACTTCACTCTGTATAATAGGCTCCAGTTTCATCCACCTCATTAGAACTGATTCAAATGTATTCTTTTTTGGCTGCGATCCAAAAGTCTTAGAAATCTTTTTGTTGTTTTTCAGTCACCCAGTCGTGTCTGACTCTTTGCAACCCCATGGACTGTGGCATGCCAGGCTTCGCATTCCTTCACCATCTCCCAGAGTTTGCTCAAAATCTTGCCCATTGAGTCAATGATACCTTTAGTTCAATGAAAAGTGCATGAGGTGGGAAGAAACTCAGCACCCCATTCCCCCTCGCCTAGGCTGAGAGGCATGTGATGTGAAGAAAAGGAGAAACCCAGTCTGACGCAACCATCAAAGGGACTGCCACTTGGTGGCTGAGGTCAATTTTTTCAGGCACAGATAGTATGTCCAGATTTTATTAAGTTGAAACTCTTATTCTTAGTGCCCATTTAAGATAAAAAATATGTCTTTTTCATTATAGGGGACTGGAATGCAAAAGTAGGAAGTCAAGAAACACCGGGAGTAACAGACAAATTTGGCTTTGGAATACGGAATGAAGCAGGGCAAAGACTAATAGAATTTTGCCAAGAAAATGCACTGGTCATAGCAAACACCCTCTTCCAACAACACAAGAGAAGACTCTACACATGGACATCACTAGATGGTCAACACCAAAATCAGACTGATTATATTCTTTGCAGCCAAAGATGGAGAAGCTCTATATAGTCAACAAAAACAAGACCTGGAGCTGACTGTGGCTCAGATCATGAACTCCTTATTGCCAAATTCAGACTGAAATTGAAGAAAGTAGGGAAAACCACTAGACCATTCAGGTATGACCTAAATAAAATCCCTTATGATTATACAGTGGAAGTGAGAAATAGATTTAAGGAACTAGATCTGATAGATAGAGTGCCTGATGAACTATGGACGGAGGTTCATGACATTGTACAGGAGACAGGGATCAAGACCATCCCCATGGAAAACAAATGCAAAAAAGCAAAATGGCTGTCTGGGGGGCCTTTCAAATAGCTGTGAAAAGAAGAGAAGTGAAAAGCAAAGGAGAAAAGGAAAGATATAAGCATCTGAATGCAGAGTTCCAAAGAATAGCAAGGAGAGATAAGAAAGCCTTCCTCAGCGATCAATGCAAAGAAATAGAGGAAAACAACAGAATGGGAAAGACTGGAGATCTCTTCAAGAAAATTAGAGATACCAAGGGAACATTTTATGCAAAGATGGGCTCGATGAAGGACAGAAAAGGTATGGACCTAAAGAAGCAGAAGATATTAAGAAGAGGTGGCAGGAATAAACAGAAGAACTGTACAAAAAAGATCTTCATGACCAAGATAATCATGATGGTGTGATCACTGACCTAGAGCCAGACATCCTAGAATGTGAAGTCAAGTAGGCCTTAGAAAGCATCACTACAAACAAAGCTAGTGGAAGTGATGGAAGTCCAGTTGAGCTATTTCAAATCCTGAAAGATGATGCTGTGAAAGTGCTGCACTCAATATGCCAGCAAATTTGGAGAATTCAGCAGTGGCCACAGGACTGGAAGAGTTCAGTTTTCATTCCAATCCCAAAGAAAGGCAATGCCAAAGAATGCTCAAACTACGGCACAATTGCACTCATCTCACACACTAGTAAAGTAATGCTCAAAATTCTCCAAGCCAGGCTTTAGCAATACGTGAACCGTGAACTTCCAGATGTTCAAGCTGGTTTCAGAAAAGGCAGAGGAACCAGAGATCAAATTGCCAACATCCGCTGGATCATGGAAAAAGCAAGAGAGTTCCAGAAAAACATCTATTTCTGCTTTATTGACTATGCCAAAGCCTTTGACTGTGTGGATCACAATAAACTGTGGAAAATTCTGAAAGAGATGGGAATACCAGACCACCTGACCTGCCTCTTGAGAAACCTGTATGCAGGTCAGGAAGCAACAGTTAGAACTGGACATGGAACAACAAACTGGTTCCAAATAGGAAAAGGAGTACATCAAGGCTGGATATTGTCACCCTGCTTATTTAACTTATATGCAGAGTACATCATGAGAAATGCTGGGCTGGAAGAAGCACAAGCTGGAATCAAGATTGCTGGGAGAAATATCAATAACCTCAGATATGCAGATGACACCACCCTTATGGCAGAGAGTGAAGAGGAACTAAAAAGCCTCTTGATGAAAGTGAAAGTGGAGAGTCAAAAAGTTGGCTTAAAGCTCAACATTCAGAAAACAAAGATCATGGCATCCGGTGCCATCACTTCATGGGAAATAGATGGGGAAACAGTGGAAACTGTGTCAGACTTTATTTTTCTGGGCTCCAAAATCACTGCAGATGGTGACTGCAGCCATGAAATTAAAAGACACTTACTCCTTGGAAGAAAAGTTATGACCAACCTAGATAGTGTATGGAAAAGCAGAGACATTACTTTGCCAAAAAAGGTCTGTCTAGTCAAGTCTATGGTTTTTCCAGTGGTCATGTATGGATGTGAGAGTTGGACAGTGAAGAAAGCTGAGTGCTGAAGAATTGATGCTTTTGAACTGTGGTGTTGGAGAAGACTCTTGAGAGTCCCTTGGACTGCAAGGAGATCCAACCAGTCCATTCTGAAGGAGGTCAGCCCTGGAATTTCTTTGGAAGGAATGATGCTAAAGCTGAAACTCCAGTACTTTGGCCACCTCATGTGAAGAGTTTACTCATTGGAAAAGACTCTGATGCTGGGAGGGATTGGGGGCAGGAGGAGAAGGGGACGCCAGAGGATGAGATGGCTGGATGGCATCACTGACTCAATGGACATGAGTCTGAGTGAACTCTGGAAGTTGGTGATGGACAGGGGGGCCTGGCATGCTGCGATTCTTGGGGTTGCAAAGAATCGGAGACGACTGAGCGACCTAACTGAACTGAACTGAACTAAGATATCCCAAATTACACATGGGATATTTTGGCAACAAGTAGAATATTCAGACTTCTTAATTTACTGTTCTTAGAAATGTGTAACTAAAAGAACAGGGTAATACATTGAATCAAAAACTCCCAGTGGTGATTATTATTAGCAGATGAGAATGCTGAAACAACAAAAACAATTTTTTTAAATTTTTGATTAATTTTAACCTAGCCAAAAATTATTTCAGAAATATTCTTGTAATTGTCAAATAGACTGTAACAATTAGCATTATGATGTGACATTGATATTCCAATGTTTCTTTCACACACATAGTCACCACAGTTTAGGGACATACGTGTCACTGGCAGAAGAAATAACTGTCTGTTAACCATCACATTTTATCTATAGAATTTAACTGCTTGAACACCTAGAGTTTAAAGAAACCGTTGTCCTAGTGCTTAAGGCATATACACTTAACAATATTTCTGACTAAAGTTTGATTCTAAGTCTGGGTCAGAAAGCCTATAGAATGAGATTGAAAATGCCTATCATACCAGAAGCCATGGAAGCATCAAAGACCACTTAGTCATGTTAGAAGACAATTTAAAGACACCCCTCCCCAGCTAAAGATGTTTAAACATGGAACAGAGGAAACAGTGAGAAGGATCCTGACCATCACAGATAGGAAAACACCATGAGTTTAAAGTCACTACTTCAGAATAACACATTCACACACGCACATACACAGACACACACAAATACGCACACAAACACACTAGTCAAATCCACACATACACAGCACACACAGACACACACAAATATACACACAAGCACACTAGTCAAGTCCACACATACAAATACACACACAAACACATTAGTCAAAACCTTCAGAGGATACTAAAGACCTACATTATTAATGTGAAAATGTAAATAAGGGAGAAGATGAAGAATTGTTCCTGCCTTTCCTATGCAATCTATAGTTCCGGCTGGATGGACATTTTCTCTTTATAAAAGCATCTCAGCCAATCAATGACTAAGAAAGCATAGCTTGAGAATATCAGCATAGTGCAATGTCTAATGAAATAATGAATCTCTACAATGATCATCAGTGGTGCTCATTTCACATACACACAAAAAGAGAGACCATTAGGCATTTATTACCTCCTGACACTGACAGAATGGCTCAGCAACACCTGTGCTGATTCTTACTATACATTCAGTGTGAATCTAGTCAGGTGTGTATATGTAATGACCAACATATAGGTGACGTAGGGGGCCAGAGAAACATGTTGATTGACAACATAATAATGCTAGGAGGAAGCTGACTCTGGGAAACTGTACAACAAGCACTGTTTTCATCAGCAAATGAATGGCAAGTAATAAAAATAAAAATGATGAAGAGGAAAACTGTGAGTGGAAACAGACCTAAGGGACATATTAAACTATTACCATATGCTCCTTTTTACTCTAGATTTAAACTCTTCCTTAGAACTTCATCTTAATTCATGTAATGGCCATCACTTTGGAGGGCATCTATTAGTAATTACATGTGTACATGTGTGTTCAGTCGCTTCATTAGTAATCATATAAAGCCATAATTCTGGTTTTCCATTACTTTTTAGTTATCTGTTAAATCCATGTTGAAAATATATTGCAGCTGCATGGTTCAGGCCCTTCTTCACCCTTTTGGACTGTGTGGATATATCCTCACAATGCGGACACCATCTGTTCAGTGAATGATGTAGACTCACCTTCCTGTTGATCAATAAGCCTGTCAGCTTTGTTCTTATGGATTTGTCTGGGTGGAGATATCAGATGTCAGAACCTGTCAATTTGTCAGCTATGTCAATGGCTCTCTAAGCCAAGTACTGTCCAGAAACCTCGTAAAAAATTCTTCCTCGAATCACAGTCTTTCATTAATAATCAAAGTAATAGAAAATTCTCTTTTGTAATTTTCAGTGTACACTAACTGGATTTTTAAAATAACTTTAAATCAATAACTTTAACATCTCTATACTGTTGCTCTTGCTGTTTCTATTTCTTCTGATCAACAATGCATGCACCCAGCACATCTATTCATTATGCAGCTCTTTACTTAGTCACTCTCCTGAAAGTCACAATTGAATTCCCTGTCTATTGAATATCTGAAAAAACAATCACACCCAAATTTGCTACAATTTCCCCTTAAGGATTTGCTTCATAAGCCAATGACATCAGCAGACCAATTCTCTAGGCTTAACAGGCAGCCTCTCCAGCTCCCTTCCCCTCCTGTGCAACTCAACCATGTTCACACCCATCCTTCCTGCACATCCCTATGGCCACATAACCAGTTCTTATTGGAAGGAAAGTTATGACCAACCTAGACAGCATATTGAAAAGCAGAGACATTACTTTGCCAACAAAGGTCCGTCTAGTCAAGGCTGTGGTTTTTCTAGTAGTCGTGTATGGATGTAAGAGTTGGACTGTGAAGAAAGCTGAACGCCAAAGAATTGGTGCTTTTGAACTGTGATGTTGGAGAAGACTCTTGAGAGTCCCTTGGACTGCGAGGAGATCCAACCAGTCCATTCTGAAGGAGATCAGCCCTGGGATTTCTTTGGAAGGAATGATGCTAAAGCTGAAACTCCAGTACTTTGGCCACCTCATGCAAAGAGTTGACTCATTGGAAAAGACTCTGATGCTGGGAGGGATTGGGGGCAGGAGGTGAAGGGGACGACAGAGGATGAGATAGCTGGATGGCATCACCTACTCGATGGACGTGAGTCTGAGTGAAGTCCGGGAGTTGGTGATGGACAGGGAGGCCTGGCGTGCTGGGATTCACGGGGTCTCGAAGAGTCGGACACGACTGAGCGACTGAACTGAATTGTCTTTCATAGACTAATAGAATCTCCTTCCAGATGTTTCTTCCAACATCTTGTCCTTTAATATTTCCTCCCAGCATTGCCAGAATATGTGGCCCAAGACACATAAAAATGTTTTTCTCTGTACTTCCCATTCTTGCCATGAGCCTCCATCTCTTCCCAGTGGCTCCAAGAGTCCTTAGGCATTACTCCGCCCTCTTGAATTTCCAAGTCCGCAGTCACTCTGCCCTTCAGCACCCCACCCCCGCCACTGTTTCTGTGCTTTTGCTTCTTTATGCCTTCATTCATGCTGTCACTGTTCCCACTCTTTCCATTGATCAAAGCTCCATTCAAGCTTCAAATTAGAGTGGAACACTCTATTTGCTTTCTAGGACTTCCATAACAAAGTAGCACAATGTCCCTGGCTTAAAAGAGAGAAACATATTCTCTCAGTTCTGAAGCCTGAAAGTCTGAGATCAGGGTGTCTGCAGGGTTGGTTCCTCCCAAGACTGTGAAGGAGACTTTGTTTCACATTTCTTCCCTAGTTTCTAGTGGTTTGTTGTCAGCCTTTGTCTGGTGTTCCTTCATTTGTGGATGCAACACTTCAATCTCTGGCTTCAGGTTCACACGATATTTTTCCTGTGTATCTGTGCAGGTCCATGTGCAAATTTCCTTTACATAAAGACACCAGTAGTATCGGATTAGGGACCCACCCTACTCCCGTACAACCTCATCTTAACTAGTTATATCTGCAACAATTCTGTTCCCAAATAAGGCCACATTTTGAGATATTAGAGGCTAGGATTTCAACATATGAATTTTGTTTCAGATTCTACAGTTCAACCTGTAATAAATACTTTTCTTTCCCTTCTCCTTTTTCTCTTATAACAAAACCTTGAGCCTCTAAGATTCCCTGGAGTTGTGTTTATCCACTGTTGGTAGGACTGCCTTTCCCTCCATGTTTTCATTAGAATGTTCCCCTCTTCTCTTTTGCTTTTCTCAACAGTTAACACAAAATCTAGAAATTTGTGTCTCCTAATTAATTATTTTAATAACCCTAAATCACATATATTGGAACAACTGAGTACTGATTCCTGAACATTCCTCATCTCATGAGACCTTGGTACAAATTTGCAGGTTTTAAATTATCCCCAATTTACAGATGAGAAAGCCGAGCTCAGGGAGACTTAAATGACTTGATTAAGGTCATAGAGATTATAAATTTCCAAAAATACAAAGATTTCATTCCCCAAATCTTTAGACATGGTAAAGGTACTTAAGGCAATAATACCAATGCTTATGGAGAGTCTTTAAACTCTTCATGTTAAAGACCTTTTTATATGGGAAATAAGTAAAAAGTTATATAAAATCCCAGGTCCCATCAAATCTTCTCTCCAGGAATATTTTGAATTTGTGTTCCTCTTCTTTTTGAATGAAGAGATGAGACAGTCTAACAAAGGGATTCATAATGGCTCATAGGACTGACTGGATTCTCAGTTCAGCTCTGCCACTTACTGGATTTTTTTGTGTGGCCTGAGGGTAAATGATGTATCTTCTTTGTGCCTTGATTTCTTGGCCTGTACAAGAGGAATAATAAGATGCATCTCTAAAAAGGCTGGAAAATTAAGTGAACTGATATGCTTAAGCCTTAAAACAATGCCTAGAGTATCCATCCCTCATTTGCTTGGCCTCTATGGCTCCATGGCATTCGTTGATATTGTGCGCAAATAGATCAACTTTAGCCATAGGACTATACGAGGAAGAGTCATTAGATAAAGTCTATTCATTCAGCATCAGCAAGGTTTGCAGCAACTCTTGGAAACTAGTCTTTGTCAAATCAATGGTTCTCCAATGTGTCTCCAAAGAAATGGAATTTTCATAGAGGATATTGCTCATAAATGATTCCGTTTCTACCAAGACAGATATACAGATGTTTGTCTGGGAAAAAATATTCAAAAATGGTTTACACAATGTTTTGATAATTAATAGAGCAATTTGCCCAGCGTTTTCCTCCCAATCACATAGCAAAGGATTTGGC
This sequence comes from Bos grunniens, assembly GCF_055505025.1. NCBI lineage: Eukaryota > Metazoa > Chordata > Mammalia > Artiodactyla > Bovidae > Bos > Bos grunniens. The sequence goes on along the minus strand of NC_141168.1, from coordinate 44,522,846 downwards.
CTAGATGATCACATTCCTTCCTCAGTCCTAATTTGGTGATGCCATGGTTCTCACTGAACCCTTGCCCAGACCATATTTCTGTCTTTAGGGACTATACCATACTTGCCTGAAGCTGGACTTCCTATTTGGAATGGAATACTTAGTACCTAGGAATTTCTACACTTGATCCTACACTTGATCTTAGCCAAAAGGCCGAGATTTCTGGTGTGTGTAGCCTTTCCACAGGACTGACTATTTAAACTGGACTCCTACGCTGAATCAGCACTTTCCTAGTAAATTAGATCATCATACAAATAAGAATATAAATATAATATTGTTTTCCTGGCAGAAGAATGGAACAGATGGCCATGCTGGCAGAGAGAAACAGCCATTTGTTTCCATATTTGTAAGTGAAGGTTCTCAAAGTATTCTTTGAAGATCACTAACAGCCAAGATGCATCTTTAGAAATACTGTCTGACAAGCCCTGTATTATGAGCTGAAGAAACATCAAGGTGGCAGGATGAGTTGTTTCAGCATTTCAGTCCTGCTGCTAAGTCACTTCAGTCGTGTCTGACTCTGTGGGACCCCATAGACGGCAGCCCACCAGGATCCCCCGTCCCTGAGATTCTCCAGGCAAGAACACTGGAGTGGGTTACCATTTCCTTCTCTAATTTCAGTCCTGGTCATTGCTAAATATCTGTTTCCCCTCACCCACCAGCAGCAGACACACATGCCTGCCTCTCTCTTCATAGTGACTTGATGTTCCAACTCACTCATTCCAACTCAACACTTTCTTAAACTCATTCCCTTGCTACAAAGTCTGCCATTAGGAGAAGGACTGAAAGGTAATTGTAACTGCCTTCAACAAGTCTCTCCTCTCTTTGGTTTATGTAAAACAAGAAGACTAGAAGTTTTTACCCAAAGTATGACATTATTGAGTATAAAGGGAGTTCCACTGTCTATAGAGTAAGTCCAAACACCTTGCTCTGATATTTGAGGCCTCTTCCAATGTGAGATCAACCACTCCATGAGCAGCTTCCCACACTGTACAAGCCACCTGAGAGTCCTTGTTGTATATACTTACCCTTTCCATCCTCTTGCTGCCCACATTGTTCTTTCAGGCAAGAAAGCTCTTCCATGGAAATGTGCATTTTTCCTTCCTCTCCAAGACTCCCCCTCCAGCCCTCATGCTAAGGAGCCTGATCCACCCCATCCTGCAGGGTGGCACCATGTAACCCCCTCTTTCATGCTCTCTCTACTCTGGTCTTGCATGTGTTCACATTAATAAATAGTCATTCTTCTTTAAAAGGAGAATTTTATCCCCTGCCAAAGGAAAGTGAATGTTAGAGCTTGGTTTATAAGGCCTAAACTATAAATTTTGCACGGGATCAGGATTCAGTGGAATGTGTTTGTATTCCTTATGACTAATTTAAGAGAGAAAGGAAGAGAAAAGAAGTTTTCAGCATCCACTGAGCACCTGAGTTGTCAACTGTCAAGCTGATCCATTTTAATGACTTGCCCATGTGTGGGAAGAGAGAAGGATGCACCGTTTGTGTATTTTACTTCTGGCAAATGTGGAAACTCTTGCAAAAGTCATGAATAAAACAAGGCTGCAGAGTTTCCATCTCACATTGCAAGCCAATATTTCCTTGGAACATGGGAGCTTTATAACATCACATGCTACTCTCAGAATTCAGCTTGAAATCCTTCCACACCTCTGCAGTCTGTGGGAAGAGGTGCTTTCTCTAGGTACAGCTAAGATTGAAATATTGTTTTAGTAGTCTTCTCATTCTTACCCAGTTTACTAGTTATCTGCTTCACAGGGATTGCCTGGAGAGCTTGTTAAAAATGCTGATTCCTATCACCTGAGCACAAAGGTTCTGATGCATAAAATTCTGAAGCTAGGAATTTGTATTTCAACTAGTACTCAAGCAAAACAGATGTGGGCAGTCCATGGACCATGATTTGAAAAACACTGGTCAGAGCCCAAGCTTTTCAGTGCAGCTTCAAATGCCACCACCAATGGTTCTTGTCTACCAATTCCAGCTTCATTTGTCATTGGTCCAACTCACATAGTTAAATGGCAGCCACACTGTGCTTGTAATTCCTTTATGATTTCTACCCCTATTCTCTTCCCCAATTTTGTCCACATCATTGTTTTCACCTTCAATGCTCTTTCATACCTACCTCCAACTTCCATCCATGCTCATACCTGTCCTCAAAGCTTAGATCACTTACAATCTCCTCTCAGATGTACCTTCCAAGTGAGGTTCTGTGGTGGGGTCTGTTTCTTTAAAAGCTCCCCCTGGAAAGAACATATTATGAAAGGTCAAATTTTACATAAGATTTCACTGGTTCAAGATTTCAACCCTCCAGGGATCTCTGATTTGTCATTCTAAAGGGAAAGAAGTGGGGAAAGAAGAGCATTAGAACCAACTGAGAACCCACATAGATAGGCCAATATACTACTTGTGTTGATGAAATCTTCAGAAAAACAATGGAATGAGAATTAAGTTCAGCAGACTCTTGAATAAAAGACAAAAAAATATAAGATAAGGATGATAGGATGAGGATATTCCTGAGAATGAATTTCTCATCTCTGAAAGAGAAGTGAAGAGAAGCAGGCCCAGATGACCTCATGAATTCTCACCTAGTCAGTGACGGTGTCCCGTGCAAGACCACACAAGCTCCTTAGTGAGCCTCAGCTGTTGTGGGAATGACAGGAGGAAGAATGAGGAGAGTGGATATGGTCAGGCTACACCACAATGCCTGGCCAAGGGGGAAGAAAGGATAAAAGCAGAAAACACGGAGTCGTTAGTGTATATAACTATAGATGAAGGTTCCAAAGCAGGATTGCTTGTGAATAGAGCTCTGGCCCAGAATCAGGTGGTCCCGAGTAGAAGTTGTGGACAATGGGATGAGGTACAGATTTTGTTTGCTTTAAATTTTTAATTATTCTATAATACACATAAAGGTCAAGAAGCAACAGTTAGAACTGGACATAGAACAACAGACTGGTTCCAAATCGGGAAAGGAGTACATCAGGGTTGTATATTGTCACCCTGCTTATTTAATTTATATGCAGAGTACATTATGAGAAATGCTGGACTGAATGAAGCAAAAGCTGGGATCAAGACTGCCGGGAGAAATATCAATAACCTCAGATATGCAGATGACACCAACTTATGGCAGAAAGCAAAGAAGAACTAAAGAGCCTCTTGATGAAAGTGAAAGAGGGAGAGTGAAAAAGTTGGCTTAAAACTCAACATTCAAAAAACTAAGATCATGGCATCTGGTCCCATCACTTCGTGGCATAGATGGGAAAACAGTGGAAACAGTGACAGACTTCATCTTTTTGGGCTCCAAAATCATTGCAGATGGTGACTGCAGCCATGAAATGAAAAGACGCTTGCTCTTTGAAAAAAACATTATGACCATAATAGACAGCATATTAAAAAGCAGAGACACTGCTTTGCCAACAAAGGTCCATCTAGTCAAAGCTATGGTTTTTCCAGTAGTCATAGATGTGAGAGTTGGACTGTAAAGAAAGCTGAGCACCAAAGAATTGATGCTTTTAAACTGTGGTGTTGAAGAAGACTCTTGAGAGTCCCCTGGACAGCAAGGAGATCCAACCAGTCCATCCTAAAGGAAATCAGTCCTGAATATTCATTAGAAAGACTAATGCTGAAGCTGAAACTCCAATACTTTGGCCACCTGATGCGAAGAACTGACTCATTGGAAAAGACCCTGATGCTGGGAAGGATTGAAGGCAAGAGAAGGGGACAACAGAGGATGAAATGGTTGGCATCACCGACTCAAAGGCCATGAGTTTGAGTAAACTCCGGGAACTGGTGGTGGACAGGGAGGCCTGGCATGCTGCAGTCCATGGGGTTGCAAAGAGTCAGATCCTACTGAGTGACTAAACTGAACTGATAAAACACATAACATAAAATGTATCATTTTAACTGTTTTTAAGTGTACTGTTCAACAGTGTTAAACACATTCACATTCTTGAGCATATAACCACTGCTTATCTCTAGAACTTCATCTTGCAAAACTGACACTCTGTACCCATTTAACAGCTCTCTATTTCTCTCACCCCCAAAACTCCTGGCACAGACAATTTGCTTTCTGTCTCTATAAATTTGACTTCTCTACTACTCTTGCCTGGAGAATCCCTGGAGGAGCCTAGTGGGCTGCAGTCCACCGGGTCGCTAAGAGTCAGACACAACTGAGCGGCTTCACTTTCACTTTTCACTTTCATACATTGGAGAAGGAGATGGCAACCCACTTCAGTGTTCTTGCCTGGAGAATCCCAGGGATGGGGGAGGCTGGTGGGCTGCCGTCTATGGGGTCGCACAGAGTTGGACACGACTGACGTGACTTAGCAGCCGCAGATACTCATACCTCATATGAGTAGTATGATACAGTAATTGTCCTTTTGTGTCTGGCTTATTTCACTTAGCTTAATATCATCAAGGTTCATTCATCTTGTAGCAGATGTCAGAATTTCCTTCCTTTTTGCTACTGAGTAGTATTTCACTGTATGGATTTTGCTTACTCATTATTCCATCAATGGGCACTTGGTTGCTCCCAACTCTTGGCTATTGTGAATAATGCTGCCAAGAAGGAAGGCTGCTAATCCAGTATGACTGGTATCCTTCTAAGAAGGTAGTCATATAAACACAGAGACTGCAAGGAGAAGATCATGTGGTGATGAGGGCAGAGACTGAAGTGATAGAGCTGCCAGCCACAAAACATGAAAGATTGCGAACAACCACCTGCTAGGAAGAAGAGAGGAAGGATTCTTCCCTGTAAGTTTCAGAAGGAGCGTGGCCCTTCATACACCTCGAGCTTGGACTTCTGATCTCTGGAACTGTGTGAGACAATAGTTTTCTGTTGTTTAATCCATCCTGTCTGTGCAACCTTGTCAAGGCAACCCTGAAAGACCAATACAGCAAGTAAGAATAGAGATTGGGAAGTGATCAACGTAAGGAAAAGAGTCCAAAAACTGAAGAGAACTTCCATCAGATCATTTCTAGAGGTCAGCCTTACTCTGGAAATTATACTGCAAGAGAACCCAGAAGGGAGGCTTGGGAGAGAGCAAGGTTTAAGCTAATCTTGAAGGATTGTGGGGAAGGGATAGAAGATATTTGGGGCAGTGGAGCTAGTATAGACAGAGAACAGCACATAGCAGGGACTGGGGAATGGAGGGGCACATAGAGTGAGGAGGAAGATGAATCAGCTAGGACATAGGCAGTGCAGAGCAAGAAAAAATTGCAGAATATACTGGAAATGGGCGTCACCTTCTCAGAGGTAAACTTTGGAAAGGTAAGTCTGTCCTTTGTCAGGAAGTGAGACTAGAGATGAAAAGGAGGTTAGGAAAGGCAAGTTAGGAGATGGCTGTGATGACCAGGAGAACACAGAGGAGGCCTGGTGGGGCCAAGCAGACTCTGAAGGTGGAAGGTTAAGGCACATTCAAAAACATCATCGCAAAGGAGTCGCAGTAGTCAGGACAGAGGAAGAGATAATGGGTCCATGTTGATGCCATTGAAATAAGGGAAGCTGGAGAGATCGTGAGACTGGTTCGGGGTGGCTGCTGCTGCTGCTAAGTCATGTCAGTCGTGTCCAACTCTGTGCGACCCCATAGACGGCAGCCCACCAGGCTCCCCCATCTCTGGGATTCTCCAGGCAAGAACAGTGGAGTGGGTTTCCATCTCCTTTCCAGTGCATGCAAGTGAAAAGTGAAAGTGAAGTTGTTCAGTCGTGTCTGACTCTGTGCGACCCCACGGGCTGCAGCCCACCAGGCTCCTCCATCCATGGGATTTTCTAGGCAAGAGTACTGGAGTGGGGTGCCATTGCCTTCTCCGGCTCAGGGTGGAGATGAAGCATTTTAGATGAGCTAAAGGGACGTTATCAGAGACATGTTCAGCTAACTTCAGTGATGGAGTAAAGCTCTGGTAGGCAAAAGGTTAGCTATACACAGTTCTGTCTACCTGGACGAGGCCATTGAAAACATGGGGGAAACTGAGATCCCGCTCAGAGAGACTGAAAGTTACCGAAAGCCACTTTTAAAAAGAAAATCGGGGGAAGGCTGCTCTATGAAGCTCTGAAAGAAAAACCTTTGCTCACTGCCTACTACAAAGTCATGGACATGGACAAACTCTGAACACCCTGCAGACACCAGTCTTGTGACTGGGTTGAAGACCGGGAGTCAAATAAGAACTCTCTCCACTTGCTCTGTGGGTTTTCTGGACTTAATGAGAACACAAACACCACAAATCATTTGTCTCAGAAAGTCATTTCTGGACAACCCTAAGAATGGAAAATCCATCCAACTCAACAAATGTTCTTGATGGTGGAACTGGATCCCATTTCTCAAGGAAACCTCTTGCCAAGGATCTTCTTTCCCACCATCCCAGCCTCTGCACAGTATTTACCTCTGGGCTGTGCTTGTGAACTTCACCAACAGTTTACTTCTGTGGATTTCAGGATGTGGAGGCATCCATAAAGAGCAAAGATGCTTTTTGATATTCAACCAGTTCAGATGTGATCAGGCTTAACCCCAGACTTTCCTGGGGTTGGAAAACATGCACTTAATTGTTTTAGCTCCACTTTGATGCACCCATTTCTCCAGAGAGGAGTTTTAAACCAGCAATTAAAGTGGGAAGGTTAAGTACACTCAGTGTTTCCGACCTGATCAAGGAAGGTAGAAACACCGTAAATCTCAGCAGGAAAGCTGTATCCCAAGCGCATCCAGCTCAGCTTAGCTGGCAGATCAGAGAGCTGTGGGTAGTTCAGATAAGGTTAAGATGATTAATCCCAAGGCCTCATCTGACCTGGCTGCCAGTCCAGCTCCCTGACGTGGCTGAACATTGATTATTGGGAAGTTATTGGCTTTGGGATATTATTGGCCTTGATCGTATGTGAGTATGCCTGCTTTCAGTTCAGTTCAGTCACTCAATTGTGTCCAACCCTTTGTGACCCCATGGACTGCAGGAAGCCAGGTTTCCCTGTCCATCACCAACTCCTGGAGCTTGCTCAAACCAATGTACATCGAGTCAGTGGTACCATCCACCAATCTCATCCTCTGTTGTCCCCTTCTCCTCCTGCCTTCAATTTTTCCCAGCATCAGGGTCTTTTCAAATGAATCAGTTCTTAACATCAGGTGGCCACAGTATTGGAGTTTCAGCTTCAGCATCCGTCCTTCCAATGAATATTCAGGACTGATTTCCTTTAGTATTGACTGGTTTGATCTCCTTCTAGTCCAAGGGACTCTTAAGAGTCTTCTCCAACACCACAGTTCAAAAGCATCAATTCTTCAGTGCTCAGCTTTCTTTCTGAGCATGTTCTGGTGTGTCCAAAATTGCCAGCGAAAGTGAAATCAGACAGAAAAGAGAAGATTTGAAGAATACCTTAAAATACAAATGGTTAATAAGATCAGTGTCAATGCATACTTGGGATAGTAATAGTTTATAAGCAAGCATTTTCTTATGAACACTTCATTTCTAGGGCTCCCTTGTATGGGTGGCACTTATTTATAGTATCTTTGAGTTCTATTTTTGACTTTCTAAGTTAAATTTTAAAATGAGCCCAGATCATTAGAATCTGCCATGACCCTCTTACCTCTTATTTCTCTCTGAATTTCACTTCAAGCTCCCTCTCTCTCACTTTCCCTCCCAGAACACAAACAAATATAGTCACATTATTCCCAGACCAAAACAAATACATAAAATTTTACCTGGTGCCTGAGTCGCCTTATCCTACACTTCACCTACCACATCCTCAAAGAAAAACTCTCCCTCCTGGCACCTGCCTGCATGGCCCCCTGTACACCGGCTGGATTCTGCTTTACTGGCTCCCCAATCCTGCTACCTTCTACATTTCTACAACAATTCCTGACCCCCTGTCAGCATCTTCCTCCTTTCAAAATGTTTTCTCCCTGAGGTCCTGGGCCATACCCTCTACTGATCCCACATCTCACCTCCTCTGGCAACTTCTGCAAGGGAGGGGATCTGTTCTGTTCACTCCCTGAAACCAACATCCTTCAGTGTCTGAGACACGGTGTCCTCCAACCCATTTGTCAAATGAACCACAGTTCTCATGTTCTCTAATCACTCACTTAACCATCACAGAAAGAAGTACTGCTGGCTCAGTTTTGTTTTGTTTTGCCAAATGTTATGTTGTGCCCTGAAGTGGATACACAGAGGTGCTCACACATTGGTGTTATGCAGCTGAGAAAATGGAAGCACAAAACCAGAGGCTGCAAGCAGGGACTCTGTGAAGCCCCATGTTTTTATTGTTGTTGTTCTGTTTGTGTTGATTTCCCCACTGTTCCAATGTTGCATGTCATATGTCATGTGCCCACCAGGACTGCCTCTTGCTCTTACAGACATAGGGGTGATGTGAGGGTCTGGCCCCGAGGAGTGTCTCACCAGAGGAGCTACATAATCCCCTTTTATTCCAACATTGGAACAGTGCAATGTTGAGTCAACAATAGGAATAATAAGAGCAGTTTTTGAGTGGATTCTAATTTCAACCCTGACAATGCACTCACAGCACAGCAAACACACAGGAGATACAGAGGACAGAGAGGTTTTCCTCCCTCCACCCAGCTGGGGCAGTGCAGCCAGAACCCAGAACTCTTACCCCTCCCTCTGACTCCTGCAGGGGGCAGGGGACGGTGAGAGTGACTCAAGGTGAGAGCTCAGACAGACTGCCGGGTGACCCCAGAAGCTTGCGTGTGGCCTCAGACAGTGTCAGCTCCATTTATCCTCAGGTTCCTGTGTGGGTGGTGGGAGCACCAGCAAAGAAAGGGCAATCTGTACACTGCTGTGTGTGTGTGTGTGTGTGTATCAACGCTCAAAAAGGATCTGTTAAGTATTTTACTTAAAAGTGTCACCTGAGATAAAGCTCAGCTTCTCTGGCCCAGTTTTTGAACCACCCAGTTACTGCTGCTCCCGCCGCCGCAGCAGCAGCCCTCTCCTTGTCTGGGGTGGAGAGGAGAGCAGAGCCCCTGCTCCTGCAAGCGGGACCCTGGGCCCTGGGCCGCACCTGCAGAGGATGTTGGCCCCGCACTCTGCTGGCAGATGAGTGGTGCGGTCAGGAAGACCAGGATTCTGAGCTGTAGGAACGTGATAGAACCTGCTCAGGCTGCTTTATGTAGAAAAATCATCTTTAAGGTAGAAAGGGCATTAGAGCAGCTTCAAGAGTAACCAAAGTGTCGGAGAAAGATTTTTCAAGATCACTGTCAACATCACGCCCTCCATGAGGAAATAAGGGCCACTCGACAGTCACTGCTGTGAATTCAAGATCAGGAACTGGAATTAGCACCATGAACACCATACGCTCCTGGGCCTTGATTTTGACCTTAACCTTGAGGCCACAGAAAATATTGCTCCTGCTGATGCCACATCCATGAAGAGCCTGTTCCTCTGGCCCCACCAGGGCATACTCTCCTGCAGTGTGAACTTCACACCCGAAGTCCACACTTGACAACCAAATATGACCAGGGTCACAGGCCTGTATCTTAGCTGCTGGGAGGCTGCTGAATGGATTACAATGTCCACAACGATGGGAGCATCATCTGGGTCATTATAGAAGGCTAACAGAGAAACCTGGATGCCTATTAAACTATCTTAGGCTGCTTAGGACAAAGAAGACTGTGGGCTGTGGCTTCCACAGCCCTGGACTCCCAGGTCCTCGGTTCCCATTGTCACCTCATTGCCTTCCCCAGGGGCTATGATGCTGTGATGAAACAGGCTAAAGTTCCCAGTACCTGCGGAGCTTGATGAGTGGCAGCAAGTGTTAGCATCCACAGCTCAGAGCTCTTACAATTTCCTCGACCCTCTTAACATGTGAAGCTGTTCTCAACCAAACCTGTTCTCTTTTCAGTCTGAAAGTTGTGCCTTGACAAGTAGGAGGAGCAGAGTGGTCAGCGAGGAGGCCATCTCTCCTTCAGAGACGCAGACTTTTCAGGCACTTGCACAACCACAAAGTTCCTTTTTTTCCCCTTTGTTTTTGCTCTATCCTAAATTCATCTTCTATTCATACCCTTCTGTGATCACCTGCTAATGAGAGCAGGGCTTCAGTAAACAGTGGTAAACTGCTGTCAAGCTCTGGTTCCTGTACTGCTGGACTCCTTGACCCTGATTAAGCCTGAAGACTCAATTATCTCATCAGCAAAAGTACTTTAAGGTCAAAAAGGTTAAATGGGATCATTCATGTACAAGTATCTGGTGTTCAATAGAGTGCTTTCATTCCATGATAATTTTCATGAAAACATCTGCTACAGTATATGGTATATATTAGGTGCTTAAAACATGCATATTTAATATTCTTAGTATTTTAAACTTAAAAAATGTAAAATATTCTAGGAAAATATGTCTGTTTCCCTTGAGTCTTGCTGGAAAGGAGAAGCATTTCCTTTGGAACAGATCTATGTTTTCCCATGATTCTCTGTGTTTGTTGTCATCTGCAGGAAAGAACTGAGGTTCTGAGAATGGAAGGCTGTGACTGAAGTGGCCACAGAAGAAGCATGAGGGCCATAAAAACTCAGTGTGTCCCAACATGTGTTAGTGAGTTGTTTGTCAGTCTGAAGGCGAAACATCTGCAAGAGGACAACAGAAGGTGGACTCTCACCCACAGAATACCAAGGAAGGTGCAAACCTATATTCTGTGAGAATCAAATATACGGCTGCAGCTATAAAAAAAAAAAAAAGGTCTGAGTCTAAAAACATGAAGATTATTTTGAAAAATCTCTTCTAGAAAAACAGTGACCTGCAGCAGGAAATAATCTTGAAATTTCTGAGCCAAAAATTGATTTGAGAGCTCCTAGGTATTATGAGACCTGTCCATTCATGCTGCTCCTGGAAGGATGAACATGGAGTGCTGGCTCAGAAATTCAGCCATGCAACTAGAGCCAGAGAACAAATAAACTGGATAGGCGAAGGTGGGGTAGGGCAACCCATTTGTCATCAGAAATGAAGCAAAAGTACTTGTGTTCTCTTATTACATTCTCTTATTACATCCACAGTATTGGAACCTTGTCTTATCTTTAAAACAGAAAATTCTCTGTTTGGTTCAGAGTCTAACATGAAGTGCTTAATCAATGTTTGTTGAATATTTGTGTTCCCTCAAAATGTTGAAACCTGATGGTATCAGTAATAGGAGTTAGAACCTCTTTAAGGTGATTAGGTCAGAAGGGTGGTGCTGCCATGAATAGAATTACTGCCCCTATAAAACAGACCCTGGAGAGTTATCTAGCCCCTTTTGCCATGTCATGACACAGAAGACAGCATCTGTGAACTAGGACAAGGGCCCTCACCAGACACCAAGTCTGCTGGCCACTTGATCTTGGATTCCCAGCCTCTAGAACTGTGAGAAATAAATGTTATTTATAAACTACCTCATCTATGGTATTTTTATTATAGCAACCAAAAAGGAGTGAGATAATAATTGATCAATTTCAATACTGATATCAACAAAAGTATAAATTGATTTATCAGATCCATTACTTTTAGTCAGCTCTTATTAATCTTGGAATGAATCTTAATACATAAAAGTCTCCTAATATCTTGGCTATAATAAGCTTCATCCTTTTGGGACGTTCTATAGAAAAAAAACAATCACTTGATTATTTAGAAAAATTGGATTATTCTCTGATGACTGACAAATTTAAAAATTCTGGGAAAGTTAGTTTGGAAATAAGTAACATTTTGGTCATGAGTATATAATTTAGTAAAATGACAGGATGATCTGTGGGTAAATAGATTTCTGGATTGTGGGTTGGAAAAGAGTTAGAGGGTGACTCCGGTGGAGGCCTGCACAGCCTTCAGTTCAGTTCAGTCCAGTTCAGTCACTCAGTCGTGTCTGACTGCCTTAGTCATGATTAAGGTGTGACTAAAAAGCCTATTACTCTTTCTGTGTTAGATTTCTCTGGGAAAAGTAGCATTTATGATTCATTATGGATCTGGGTATCTTCCCATTTTTCTCCAAGCTTTTCCAAACAATGTTCAGTTCAGTCGCTCAATCACGTCTGACTCTTTGCAACCCCATGAATCACAGCACGCCAGGCCTCCCTGTCCATCACCAACTCCCAGAGTTCACTCAAACTCATGTGCATCAAGTCACTGATGCCATCCAGCCATCTCATCCTCTGTCGTCCCCTTCTCCTCCTGCCCCCAATCCTTCCCAGCGTCAGGGTCTTTTCCAATAAGTCAGCTCTTCGCATGAGGTCGCCAAAGTATTACAGTTTCAGCCTCAGCATCAGTCCTTCCAATGAACACCCAGGACTGGTCTCCTTTAGGATGGACTGGTTGAAGAAATTAGTGAACTACAAATTGTGATTACAGGTGAAAATAGACCATTCTCTTTGCACAACAGCATTAATGTTGACAAAAATTAATTAATATAAGTAACTAAAAAGCTTTTTAATAAAATTTAGGATTTTAGTTTTAATATAATTCACAATAAGATTTGGAATACTGCATATGATTTCTGAGACAATATATAACACACAACTTCTTCTTTAGAAGGAAAAACAACAATTTCATTTTAACATTTCAAAATTATTAGAAAAGGACATGGAGGAATTTCACTACTTCATCATTACCTCAAATTCATAATCTTTGCATCCAAGAGTTTTTTGTGTGTGCAACTGTCTAAAGATCTAGCTACCTTGATACCATGAAAATAGTCTCTTAAGATTTCTTCCATGACTGCTATTCATTTCTCTCTCTACTTTTATAGGAGCAGAATAGAGGTCAGGGCTTATGTATTTCCATACAGAGATCCAACTTTTTTAGCACCATTTATTAAAAAGACTTCCCTTACATTAAGAAAAAATTGGGTAAAATAAAAATCAACACCTTTTACTGGCTTCATCAGAGAACTGAGGTCACAAATTAAACCACCATCCTGAAAACTAAAAGAGACAGGCACTTGTTTAACAAATGATATTTGAAATAGATTTAATATAGAGAGAAAAATAAAACAGTTCCCTCCTTTATGCCATTTACCTAAGTGGATTTCAGTATATTAAGACCCTGAATATAAAATGTAACACGTTAATAGAAACAAAAATAAGAATACATATTTTTGTCTCCCAAAGTGAATTCCATAAAGTGAAATACTGATTGATCTGATTACAAATAAATAAATAATGATTTCTGTTCAAAATTAAGGACACAGACTCTTGGCTTGAACTTTAACATGTAACAGCTTAGAAGTCATCAGTTCAGTTCAGTTCAGTCGCTCAGTCGTGTCCGACTCTTTGTGATCCCATGAATTGCAGCACGCCAGGCCTCCCTGTCCATCACCAACTCCCGAAGTTCACTCAGACTCAAGTCCATCGAGTCAGTGATGCCATCCAGCCATCTCATCCTCTGGCGTCCCCTTCTCTTACTGCCCCCAATCCCTCCCAGCATCAGAGTCTTTTCCAATGAGTCAGCTCTTCGCATGAGGTGTCCAAAGTACTGGAGTTTCAGCTTTAGCATCATTCCCTCCAAAGAAATCCCAGGGCTGATCTCCTTCAGAATGGACTGGTTGGATCTCCTTGCAGTCCAAGGAACCCTCAAGAGTCTTCTCCAACACCACAGTTCAAAAGCATCAATTCTTCAGCGCTCAGCCTTCTTCACAGTCCAACTCTCACACCCATACATGACCACTGGAAAAACCATAGCCTTGACTAGACAGACCTTCGTTGGCAAAGTAATGTCTCTGCTTTTGAATATGCTATCTAGGTTGGTCAAAACTTTCCTTCCAAGGAGTAAGCGTCTTTTAATTTTATGGCTGCAGTCACCATCTGCAGAGATTTTGGAGCCCAAAAAAATAAAGTCTGACACTGTTTCCACTGTTTCCCCATCTATTTCCCATGAAGTGATGGCACCGGATACCATGATCTTCATTTTCTGAATGTTGAGCTTTAAGCCAACTTTTTCACTCTCCTCTTTCACTTTCATCAAGAGGCTTTTTAGTTCCTCTTCACTTTCTGCCATAAGGGTGGTGTCATCTGCATATCTGAGGTTATTGATATTTCTCCCGGCAATCTTGATTCCAGCTTGCGTTTCTTCCAGTCCAGCGTTTCTCATGATGTACTCTGCATATAAGTTAAATAAGCAGGGTGACAATAAACAGCCTTGATGCGCTCCTTTTCCTATTTGGAACCAGTCTGTTGTTCCATGTCCAGTTCTAACTGTTGCTTCCTGACCTGCATACAAGTTTCTCAAGAGGCAGGTCAGGTGGTCTTGCATTCCCATCTCTTTCAGAATTTTCCACAGTTTATTGTGATCCACACAGTCAAAGGCTTTGGCATAGTCAATAAAGCAGAAATGGATGTTTTTTGGAACTCTCTTGCTTTTTCCATGATCCAGCGGATGTTGGCAATTTGATTTCTGGTTCTTCTGCCTTTTCTAAAACCAGCTTGAACATCAGGAAGTTCACAGTTCACGTATTGCTGAAGCCTGGCTTGGAGAATTTTGAGCATTACTTTACTAGCGTGTGAAATGAGTGCAATTGTGCAGTAGTTTGAGCATTCTTTGGCATTGCCTTTCTTTGGGATTGGAATGAAAACTGACCTTTTCCAGTCCTGTGGCCACTGCTGAGTTTTCCAAATTTGCCGGCATACTGAGTGCAGCACTTTCACAGCATCATCTTTCAGGATTTGAAATAGCTCCACTGGAATTCCATCCCCTCCACTAGCTTTGTTCGTAGTGATGCTTGGGCCTACTTGACTTCCCATTCCAGGATGTCTGGCTCTAGGTCAGTGATCACACCATTGTGATTATCTGGGTCATGAAGATCTTTTTTGTACAGTTCTTCTGTGTATTCTTGGCACCTCTTCTTAATATCTTCTACTTCTGTTAGGTCCATACCATTTCTGTCCTTTATTGAGCCCATCTTTGCATGAAATGTTCCCTTGGTATCTCTAGTTTTCTTGAAGAGATCTCTAGTCTTTCCCATTCTGTTGTTTTCCTCTATTTCTTTGCATTGATCACTGAGGAAGGCTTTCCTATCTCTTCTTGCTATTCTTTGGAACTCTGCATTCAGATGCTTATATTTTTCCTTTTCTCCTTTGCTTTTCGCTTCTCTTCTTTTCACAGCTATTTGTAAGGCCTCCCAGATAGCCATTTTGCTTTTCTGCATTTCTTTTCCATGGGGATGGTCTTGATCTCTGTCTCCTGTACAATGTCACAAACCTCATTCCATAGTTCATCAGGCACTGTGTCTATCAGATCTAGGCCCTTGAATCTATTTCTCACTTCCACTGTATAAGCATAAGGGATTTGATTAGGTCATACCTGAATGGTCTAGTGATTTTCCCTACTTTCTTCAATTTAAGTCTGAATTTGGTAATAAGGAGTTCATGATCTGAGCCACAGTCAGCTCCAGGTCTTGTTTTTGTTGACTGTATAGAGCTTCTCCATCTTTGGCTGCAAAGAACATAATCAATCTGATTTCGTTGTTGACCATCTGGTGATGTCCTTGTGTAGAGTCTTCTCTTGTGTTGTTGGAAGAGGGTGTTTGCTATGACCAGTACATTTTCTTGGCAAAACTCTATTAGTCTTTGCCCTGCTTCATTCCGTATTCCAAAGCCAAATTTGCCTGTTACTCCAGGTGTTTCTTGACTTCCTACTTTTGCATTCCAGTCCCCTATAATGAAAAGGACATCTTTCTTGGGTGTTAGTTCTAACTCCTATCCTTACAACAAGGGAAAAAACTAGACAAGTTAAAAATTCATGACTTTCCTTGGATTCATCAGAGAACGCAGGTCATGGGGCAAACAATCACCCTGAAATCTGGGAGGGCAGACACATCCAGAGAAAGAAAACAGATGAGACTTGCTATCCCGGAAGTCCCATGGGAGACTGAGATACCATGACCCTGAAGAAACTTTGAACCAGAGGACAAGTGTGTGAGAGCAGTAGAGTGAAGTTCCTGGGGCTGTCATTATACACACTACCATGCTTTCTCAGGCTTCTCCTCCAAAGACTCTGTATACTCTCACAGGGAGGATTTTCAAACTCAATTACACCTCTCTTCTCCTCCTCTAAGCTGCCCTCTCCTCCTGCTGGCCTTGGCAAAGAGAGAAAAGAAGAATCATTGTGAAATCCCTCACACCCCTCTCCCTTACAATTCAAAAGACTTAATCCTCAGAGGTGCCAGAAGGCAAGAGGGAAATCCAATCCCAGATAAAGACAGAAACTCCATTTTCTCTCTCAGTGCCTCAGTTCAGTTCAGTTCTGTTCAGTCACTCAGTCGTGTCTGACTCTTTGCAACCCCATGAATCACAGCACACCAGGCCTCCCTGTCTATAACTAACTCCCGGAGTTCACTCAAACTCATGTCCATCTAGTCAGTGATGCCATCCAGCCATCTCATCCTCTGTCATCCCCTTTTCCTCCTGGCCCCAATCTCTCCCAGCATCAGAGTCTTTTCCAATGAGTCAACACTTTGCATGAGGTGGCCAAAGTCCTGGAGCTTCAGCTTTAGCATCAGTCTTTCCAAAGAGCACCCAGGACTGATCTCCTTTAGAATGGACTGGTTGGATCTCCTTGCAGTCCAAGGGACTCTCAAGAGTCTTTTCCAACACCACAGTTCAAAGGCATCAATTCTTTGGCACTCAGCTTTCTTCACAGTCCAATTCTCACATCCATACATACTACTGGAAAAACCATAGCCTTGACTAGACAGACCTTTGTTGGCAAAGTAATGTCTCTGCTTTTGAATATGCTATCTAAGTTGGTCATAATTTTCCTTCCAAGGAGTAAGTGTCTTTTAATTTCATGGCTGCAATCACCACCTGCAGTGATTTTGGAGTCCAAAAAAATGAAGTCTGACACTGTTTCCACTGTTCCCCCATCTATCTCCCATGAAGTGATGGGACCGGATGCTATGATCTTCGTTTTCTGAACGTTGAGCTTTAAGCCAACTTTTTCACTCTCCACTTTCACTTTCATCAAGAGGCTTTTTAGTTCCTCTTCACTTTCTGTCATAAGGGTGGTATCATCTACATATCTGAGGTTATTGATATTTCTCCCGGCAGTCTTGATTCCAGCTTGTGCTTCTTCCAGCCCAGCGTTTCTCATGATGTACTCTGCATATAAGTTAAATAAGCAGGGTGACAGTATACAGCCTTGATGTACTCCTTTTCCTATTTGGAACCAGTTTGTTGTTCCATGTCCAGTTCTAACTGTTGCTTCCTGACCTGCATACAAGTTTCTCAAGAGTCAGGTCAAGTGGTCTGGTATTCCCATCTCTTTCAAAATTTTCTACAAGTTTATTGTGATCCACACAGTCAAAGGCTTTGGCATAGTCAATAAAGCAGAAATAGATGCTTTTCTGGAACTCTCTTGCTTTTTCCATGATCCAGCGGATGTTGGCAATTTGATCTCTGGTTCCTCTGCCTTTTCTAAAACCAGCTTGAACATCTGGAAGTTCACAGTTCATGTACTGCTGAAGCCTGGCTTGGAGAATTTTGAGCATTACTTTACTAGCGTGTGAAATGAGTGCAATTGTGCAGTAGTTTGAGCATTCTTTGGCATTGCCTTTCTTTGGGATTGGAATGAAAACTGACCTTTTCCAGTCCTGTGGCCACTGCTGAGTTTTCCAAATTTGCCGGCATACTGAGCGAAGCACTTTCACAGCATCGTCTTTCAGGATTTGAAATAGCTCCACTGGAATTCCATCACCTCCACTAGCTTTGTTCGTAGTGATGCTTTCTAAGGCCCACTTGACTTCCCATTCCAGGATGTCTGGCTCTAGGTCAGTGGTCACACCATTGTGATTATCTGTGTTGTGAAGATCTTTTTTGTACAGTTCTTCTGTGTATTCTTGCCACCTGTTCTTAATATCTTCTGCTTCTGTTAGGTCCATACCATTTCTGTCTTTTATTGAGCCCATCTTTGCATGAAATGTTCCCTTGGTATCTCTAATTTTCTTGAAGAGATTTCTAGTCTTTCCCATTCTGTTGTTTTCCTCTATTTCTTTGCACTGATCGCTGAGGAAGGCTTTCTTATCTCTTCTTGCCATTCTTTGGAACTCTGCATTCAGATGCTTATATTTTTCCTTTTCTCCTTTGCTTTTCGCTTCTCTTCTTTTCACAGCTATTTGAAAGGCCTCCCCAGACAGCCATTTTGCTTTTCTGCATTTCTTTTCCATGGGGATGGTCTTGATCCCTGTCTCCTGTACAATGTCACGAACCTCATTCCATAGTTCATCAGGCATCTGTCTATCAGATCTAGTCCCTTAAATCTATTTCTCACTTCCACTGTATAATCATAAGGGATTTGATTTAGGTCATACCTGAATGGTCTAGTGGTTTTCCCCACTTTCTTCTATTTAAGTCTGAATTTGGCAAAAAGGAGTTCATGATCTGAGCCACAGTCAGCTCCAGGTCTTGTTTTTGCTGATTGTATAGAACTTCTCCATTTTTGGCTGGAAAGAATATAATCAATCTCATTTCAGTGCTGACCATCTGGTGATGTCCATGTGTAGAGTCTTCTCTTGTGTTATTGGAAGAGGGTGTTTGCTATGACCAATGTGTTCTCTTGGCAAAACTCTATTAGCCTTTGCCCTGCTTCATTCTGTACTCCAAGGCCAAATTTTCCTGTTACCCCAGGTGTTCTTGACTTCCTACTTTTGCATTCTAGTCCCCTATAATGAAAAGGACGTCTTTTTCGGGTGTTAGTTCTAAAAGGTCTTGTAGGTCTTCATAGAACCATTCCACTTCAGCTTCTTCAGCGTTACTGGTTGGGGCATAGGCTCAGATTATCTTGATATTGAATGGTTTGCCTTGGAAACGAACAGAGATCATTCTGTCATTTTTGAGATTGCATCCAAGTACTGCATTTTGGACTCTTTTGTTGACCATGATGGCTGCTCCATTTCTTCTAAGGGATTCTTGCCTCCAGTAGTAGATATAATGGTCATCTGAGTTAAATTCACCCATTCCAGTCCATTTTAGTTCACTGATTCCTAGAATGTCGACATTCATTCTTGCCATCTCCTGTTTGACCACTTCCAATTTGCCTTGATTCATGGACCTAAGATTCCAGGTTCCTGTGCAGTATTGCTCTTTACAACATCGGACCTTGCTTCTATCACCATCACGTCCACAACTGGGTATTGTTTTTGCTTTGGCTCCATCCCTTCATTCTTTCTGGAGTTATTTCTCCACTGATCTCCAGTAGTATATTAGGCACCTACCGACCTGGGGAGTTCATTTTTCAGTATCCTATCATTTTGCCTTTTCATTTTGTTCATGGGGTTCTCAAGGCAAGAATACTGACGTGAGTTGCCATTCCCTTCTCCAGTGGCCCACATTCTGTCAGACCTCTCCACCATGACCATCCCGTCTTGGATGGCCCCACAGGGCATGGCTAAGTTTCACTGAGTTAGACAAGGCTGTGATCCATGTGATTAGATTGACTCGTTTTCTGTGATTATGGCTTCAGTGTGTCTGCCCTCTGATGCCCTCTCGCAACACCTACTGTCTTCCTTGGGTTTCTCTTACTTTGGACATGGTGTATCTCTTCACAGCTGCTCCAGCAAAGCGCAGCCACTGGTCCTTACATTGGACAACGGGTATCTCCTCACGGCCGCCCCTCCTGATCTTGAATGTGGAGTAGCTCCTCTCAGCCCTCCTGCACCCTCGCAGTCACTGCTCCTTGGACGTGGAGTTGCTCCTCACTGCCTCAGCTCAGGTGAAAAAGAAAACATGCCATAATGTAGAATGAAAAGGCTTCAGAAATTACCTGCTACACCTGCAAGAGAAAAGGGGGCAGGGGGAAGTGCTACCTGTGAAGAAGGGACAGAAAAACTTGTAAAAGCTAAACTTCAAAAGTAGCCCACTGAGTACCCCAAAAACTGATATAATCAGGTATCAGATATAATCAGAATATCAGAAGAATGTCTCCCATACACACACAGCACAGTACTATGTTAATAAACTCCCAATAAAAATAACAGTGGGAAAAAAAAAATAACAGTGGACTACATCAGGAGAAGTGCAAGTTGACTCTTTCAGAAGAACAAAGCAAATGTAAGCTCCAAAGCCAAAGGAGAGGCAACACCAAGGACACCAGATGAGCTTGAAGTTCTGGTGCTATAACAACAAACATCAAATACAGCACAAATACTCAAGGTCTATTATCTCTATATGTATTGACTTATCATTCCAACAAAATAAAGCAAACAAAAAAGAAATTATAAGCTGTGCAAAAGGTAAAAACAAATAAGACAATAATTGCAATCTAAAGATATAAAGAAATAACTAGAACTATTAGTTCAGTTCAGTCGCTCAGTCGCGTCCCACTCTTTGCGACCCCATGAATCGCAGCACGCCAGGCCTCCCTGTCCCTCACCAACTCCCGAAGTTCACTCAGACTCACGTCCATCGAGTCAGTGATGCCATCCAGCCATCTCATCCTCTGGCGTCCCCTTCTCCTCCTGCCCCCAGTCCTTCCCAGCATCAGAGTCTTTTCTAATGAGTCAGCTCTTTGCATGAGGTGGCCAAAGTACTGGAGTTTCAGCTTTAGCATCATTCCTTCCAAAGAAACCTTAGGGCTGATCTCCTTCAGAATGGACTGGTTGGATCTCCTTGCAGTCCAAGGGACTCTCAAGAGTCTTCTCCAACACCACAGTTCAAAAGCATCAATTCTCCAGCCTTCAGCTTTCTTTACAGTCCAACTCTCACATCCATACATGACCACTGGAAAAACCATAGCCTTGACTAGACGGACCTTTGTTGGCAAAGTAATGTCTCTGCTTTTGAATATGCTGCCTAGGTTGGTCATAACTTTTCTTCCAAGGAGTAAGTGTCTTTTAATTTCATGGCTGCAGTCACCATCTGCAGAGATTTTGGAGCCCCAAAAAATAAAGTCTGACACTGTTTCCACTGTTTCCCCATCTATTTCCCATGAAGTGATGGGACCCGATGCCATGACCTTTGTTTTCTGAATGTTGAGCTTTAAGCCAACTTTTTCACTCTACTCTTTCACTTTCATCAAGAGGCTTTTTAGTTCCTCTTCACTTTCTGCCATAAGGGTGGTGTCATTTGCATATCTGAGGTTATTGATATTTCTCCCAGCACCTTGACATACTCCTTTCCCTATTTGGAACCAGTCTGTTGTTTCATGTCCAGTTCTATTGCTTCCTGACCTGCATACAAATTTCTCAAGAGGCAGGTCAGGTGGTCTGGTATTCCCATCTCTTTCAGAATTTTCCACAGTTTATTGTGATCCACACAGTCAAAGGCATACTCTGATATTATTGGAGTTTGGAATTATTAGACAAGAAATTCAGCATAACTGATTAATATGTTAAAGTTTCCTAGAGAAAAAAATAAACAACACACAAGATCAGATAGGTAATATCTGATAATGTCAATAGAGACATGAAAACCCAAAGAAGTAATCAAAGGGAAATACTAGATATCAAAAACATTGTAACATAATAAAGAATGCCTTTGATGGAATCATTGGTAGACCAATACTGTTGAAGAAAGGATCATGAAATTAAAGAAGGTAATTACCCAAACTGAAACACAAAGAGGGGAAAAAAGGCATACCAAAACATGCAAGAACTATTGTAAAATAGAAAGTGATTTAACATACATGTAATACCATGTGGAGATGAAAAGAGAACAGAACAAAAGATATTTGAAAAAATAATAGCCAAAATAATGACCAGAAGTTAGTGCCGGGATTGGAGTTGGGAAGGATGCATAGGTAATGCCCAGTGGATTTTTTAAACAGTGAAACTACTTTGTATGATATGATAGAGATAGATACATGATATAAAGGTAGATACACTGGCCAAAACCTATAGAATATTTAAGAGAGTGAACACTAATGCAAATTGTAGACTTTGAATAATAAAGATATACAATGTAGATTTATTGGTTTTAACAATTTTTTTTTTTTTTTTGCTAGGTCAGGAGGCCATGTGTATGTGAGGGCAGGAGTTATATGGGACAAAGCTGTACTTTCTGTTTAACTTTGCTGTGAACCTAGGACTGTTCAAAAAAAAACAGGCCTATTAAAATGTCATTTTTCAAAAATAAAGCAATCCTGAAATTCATGTTTAACTCAAACAAATAAATCCTAAAATCCTTAAACTGAAGAAAGCAGGGAAAATCACTGGGCCATTCAGATAGGACCTAAACCAAATCCCTTACAAATTATACAGTGGAAGTGACAAATAGATTTAAAGGATTAGATCTGATAGAGTGCCTGAAGAACTATGGACAAAGATTCTTAACATTTTACAAAAGTCAGTGATGAAAACCATCCCCAAGAAAAAGGAATGAAAAAAGACAAAATGATTGTCTGTGGAGGCCTTACAAATAGCTGAGAAAAGAAGAGAAGTGAAAGGCAAAGGAGAGAAGGAAAGATATACCCATCTGAATGCAGAGTTCCAAAGAACAGCAAAGAGAAATAAGAAAGGTTTCCTAATTGAGTAAAGCAAAGAAATAAATGGAGGAAAACAATAGAATGGAAATGTTAAGAGATCTCTTCAAGAAAATTAGAGCTACCAAGGGAACATTTCATGCAAAGATGGGCACAATAAAGGACAGAAATGGTATGGACCTAATAGAAGCAGAAAATATTAAGAAAAGGTGAGAAGAACACACAGAAGAACTATACAGAAAGTATAGTTCTTAATGACCCGGATAACCATGATGGTGTGATCACTCACCTAGAGCCAGACATTCTGGAGTGCAAAGTCCAGTGGGCCTTAGGAAGCATCACTACAAACAAAGCTAGTGGAGGTGATGGAATTCCAGCTGAGCTAGTACAGCACTCTATATGCCAGCAAATTTGAAAAACTCAGCAGTGGCCACAGGATTGAAAAAGGTCACTTTTCATTCCAGTCCCAAAGAAGAGCAATGCCAATGTTCAAACCGCACAACTTCACTCATTTCACATGCAAGCAAGGTCATGCTCAAAAATCCTTCAAGTTAGGTTTCAACAGTACGTGAACTAAGAATTTCCAGGTGTAAATCTAGGTTTAGAAAAAGCAGAGAAACTAGAGATCAAATTGTCAACATCTGTTGAATCATCGAAAAAAGCAAGAGAGTTCAAGAAAAACATCTACTTCAGCTTCATTGACTACACTAAAGCCTTTGACTGTGAATCACAATCAACTGTGGAAAATTCTTAGAGATGGGAATACCAGACTACCTTACCTGCCTCCTGAGAAACCTGTATGCAGGTCAAGAAGCAACAATTAAACCCCACATGGAACAACAGACTGGTTCCAAATTGGGAAAGGCTGTATGCTGTTGCCTTGCTTATTTAACTTATGTGCAGAGTGCATCACATGAAATGGCAGGCTGGATGAAACACAAGCTGGAATCAAGATTGCCAGAAGAAATATCAATAATCTCAGATAGGCAGATGACACTACCCTTATGGCAGAAAGTGAAGAGGAACTAAAGAACCTCTTGATGAAGGTGAAAAGGACCGTGAAAAAGCTGGCTTAAAAATCAGTATTCAAGAAACAATGATCATGGCATCTGGTCCCATCACTTCATGACAAATAATAAGGAAACAATGGAAACAGAGAAACACGTTATTTTCTTGGGCTCCAAATTACTGCAGATGGTGACTGCACCATGAAATTAAAAGACGCTTGTTCCTTGGAATAAAAAGTATGACAAACATAGACAGCATATTAAAAAGCAGAGACATTACTTTGCTGACAAAGGTCTGTACAGTCAAAGCTATGGTTTTTCCAGTAATCACATATGGATGTGAGAGTTGGACCATAAAGAAAGCTGAGCACTGAAGAGTTGATGCTTTTGAACTGTGGTGTTGGAGAAAACTCTCAAGAGTCCCTTGGACTGCAAGGAGATCCAACCAGTCAATCCTAAAGGAAATCAACCCTGGATATTCATTGGAAGGACTGGTGCTGAAGCTGAAGCTCCAATACTTTAACCAACTGATGCAAAGAGCAAGCTAATTGGGAAAGACCCTGATACTGGGAAAGATTGAGGGCAACAGGATAAGAGGGTGACAGAGGATGAGATGATTGGATAGCATCACCAATATAATGAACATGAGTTTGATCAAACTCTGGGAGATGGTGAAGGAGAGGGAAGCCTGGCATGCTGCAGTCCATGGAGTCACAAAGAGTCAGACACAAGTGGGCAACTGAACCACAACAAAAAACTTATGTGGAACCACAGAGGACCCCAAATAGCCAAAGCAATCTTGAGAAACAAAAATAAAGTTGGTGGCATCATATGTCAATTCCAACTATGTCACAAAGTCATGATAATCAAAACAGTATGATACTGGCATAATGACAGATACATAGATAGAATAAAGTTTCCAGAAATAAATTCATCCATTTATAGCTAGTCAATCTTTGACAAGAGCATTAAAAATATATTGTGGGGGAAAGATAGTCACTTCAACAAATGGTGATGGTAAAACTGGATATCTACATGCAAAAAATAAAAAAAGAATTGGACCTTTATGTTATACCACACACAAAAATTAACCCAAAATGAATTGAATCCTTTAATGTTAGCAATGTGAAACTGCACAGCTCCTAAAGAAAGAAGAAAGGGAAAGCTCCTTTGAATTGGTCTTGGCAATAATTTTTGGATATGGTACCAAAAGCACAGATAGCAAAAGCAAAAAAAAACTCCACAAGTTGGACTATAAGAAACTAAAAAGTGTTTGCATAAAAGGGAATAGTCAACAAAATAAAAAAGACAACTTATAGAACAGAAGGAAATGCAGATCATCTATCCAATAAGCAGATTATATCCAGAATATATTAGGAACTTCAATTTAAAAGACGCTTACTCCTTGGAAGGAAAGTTATGACCAACCTAGACAGCATATTCAAAAGCAGAGACATTACTTTGCCAACAAAGGTCTGTCTAGTCAAAGCTATGGTTTTTCCTGTGCTCATGTATGGATGTGAGAGTTGGACTGTGAAGAAGGCTGAGCGCTGAAGAATTGATGCTTTTGAACTGTGGTGTTGGAGAAGACTCTTGAGAGTCCCTTGGACTGCAAGGAGATCCAACCAGTCCATTCTGAAGGAGATCAGCCCTGGGATTTCTTGGGAAGGAATGATGCTAAAGCTGAAACTCCAGTACTTTGGCCACCTCATGCGAAGAGTTGACTCATTGGAAAAGACTCTGATGCTGGGAGGGATTGGGGGCAGGAGGAGAAGGGGACGCCAGAGGATGAGATGGCTGGATGGCATCACTGACTCAATGGACATGAGTCTGAGTGAACTCCTGGAGTTGGTGATGGACAGGGAGGCCTGGTGTGCTGCGATTCATGGGGTCGCAAAGAGTCGGACATGACTGAGTGACTGATCTGATCTGAAACAGATTTTAAAATGAGCAAAGAACTTGAACAGACATTTTTCCAAGGAAGACATACTAATGGTCAATGGATATATGAAGAGTTGTTCAACATTGCTAACCATCAGGGAAATGTAAATCAAAACCATATGAGATTTCATCTCATACCCATTAGCATGGCTATTATCAGAAAGGTAAGAGATAACAAGTTTTGGTGAGTATGTGTAGAAAAGGGAACTTGTGGGCAATGTTGATGGGATTACAAGTTGGTGCAGTCATTATGAAAAACAATATGGTTTTTCCTCAGAAATTAAAAAGAGAATTATTATATGATTCATTAATCTACTTCCAGTATATACTGAAGGAAATATAATCACTATCCTAAAGACATGTCTGCACCTCCGTGTTAGAAATGGAACCAACCAAAGTGTATTCACAGAAAAGTAGATAAAAATTACAGTATATACAATCATGTACAATGAGATATTATTGAGCTGTAAACAGGAAGAAAATCCTAACATTTAAAACAATCTGGTTGAACTTAAAGGACATTATGGTAAATGAAATAAGCTAGACAAAGAAGGATAAATACTGTATGATCTCACTATTCTGCGATATTTAAAAAAAAGTCAAGCCCATAGAGGAAGAATAGAATGAGGACTGTTAGGAGTTTGGGAGGGGGATATGGGGAGACATTGGTCAAAGGTACAAACTTCGTTAGATAAATTCTGAGAATGTAAAATATGGGGATTATAGTTATTGTGTGTGTGTGTGTGTGTGCTCAGTTGCTCATCTGTGTCTGACTCTTTGTGACCCATGGACTATAGCCCACCAGACTCCTCTGTCCATGGAATTTTTCAGGCAAGAAAACTGGAGCAGGTTGCCATTTCCTACTCTAGGGGATCTTCCTGACCCAGGGATCTAACCTATGTCTCCTCTGTTGACAGGCAGATTCTTTACCACTGAATCACCAGGGAAGCCCATATTATACACCTGAAATTTGCTAAAAGCTGACTTGTGTTCTCACCACACACACAGGTTACTCTGTGAGGTGATGAATGTGTTAATTAACTTGACTGTAGCAATCTTCTCACAATGTATATGTACTGTGACATTCGGTTCAGTGCAGTTCAGTTCAGTCACTCAGTCACGTCCAAGTCTTTGCGACCCCATGAACCGCAGCATGCCAGGCCCCCCTGTATATCACCAATTCCCAGAGTCCACCCAAACCCATGTCCATTGAGTCGGTGATGCCATCCAACCATCTCCTCCTCTGTCGTCCCCTTCTCCTCCTGCCTTCAATCTTTCCCAGCAGCAGGGACTTTTCAAATGAGTCAGCTCTTCACATCAGGTGGCCAAAGTATTGGAGTTTC
This sequence comes from Bos grunniens, assembly GCF_055505025.1. Taxonomy (NCBI): domain Eukaryota; kingdom Metazoa; phylum Chordata; class Mammalia; order Artiodactyla; family Bovidae; genus Bos; species Bos grunniens. The sequence continues at coordinate 44,496,166 of NC_141168.1, read as the reverse complement.
AGCTTCAACATCAGTCCTTCCAATGAACACCCAGACCTGATCTCCTTTAGGATGGACTGGTTGGATCTCCTTGCAGTCTAAGGGACTCTCAAGAATCTTCTCCAATACCACAGTTCAAAAGCATCAATTCTCTGGTACTCAGCTTTCTTTATAGTTCAACTTTCACATCCCATACATGACTACTGGAAAAACCATAGCCTTGACTAGACAGACCTTTGTTGACAAAGTAATGTCTCTGCTTTTTAATATGCTGTCTAGGTTGGTCATAACTTTCCTTCCAATGAGTACGCATCTTTTAATTTCATGGCTTCAATCACCATCTGCAGTGATTTTGGAGCCCAAAAAAATAAAGTCTGACACTGTTTCCACTGTTTCCCCATCTATTTGCCATGAAGTGATGGGACCGGATGCCATGATCTTAGTTTTCTGAATGTTGAGCTTTAAGACAACTTTTTCACTCTCCTCTTTCACTTTCATCAAGAGGCTCTTTAGTTCTTCTTCACTTTCTGCTATAAGAGTGGTATCATCTGCATTTCTGAGGTTATTGATTTTTCTCCCGTCAATCTTGATTCCAGCTTGTGCTTCATCCAGCCCAGCATTTCTCATGATGTACTCTGCATATGAGTACATATGAGCTAAATAAGCAGGGTGACAATATACAGCCTTGACGTACTCCTTTTCCTATTTGGAACCAGTCTGTTGTTCCATGTATACCTTTAAAAGATATCTCACTGTAAAACCTAAATATATATAATTTTTATTTTTCAATTGTAACTCAATAAATCTATAAAAAATAAATAGCAAAAATGTTCCCAAATTAATATTGGACACCAAAACACACATCTAAAAAGTTCACCAAGCAGGATTAAATACAAACCCATATGTACACACACCCACACACTCACATACACACATCCCTAGACATATCACACTTAAACTGCAGAAAAATAATTTGACCATATAATTCATCATATTTGGACTATTAATTCTGTTCCATTGATCTGTTTTTCCATTTTTATGCTAATACTAAGTTTTCATGATTATTATGTCATTATTATATTATTAAAATAACTTTAAAAATTGAGTTGTGATCCCTGCAACTTTGCTTTTCCTTGCGAAATTATTTTGGCTATTCTACATCCTTTTAATTTTCTCTATATATTCTAAAATCAGCTTCTCAAATTCTTTCCAAAAATCCTGATAGAGTTTTGAGTTTGATTTTTATGAGTTTGATTGAGTTTTATGTTCTATTTGGACATGAATTTAGGGAGAATAGATAATTTAACATGGATTTCAATCCATGAACATGGTATATCCATCTATTATTTGTGACAGTTTTTCTCAAAAATGTTTTTATTTTCAGCCCAGAGGACTAGTATATGTTTTGTGAAGTGCTTCCCAACCCCCACATCCCGGGTATTTTGTTTCTAATGAAGAAGGGCTAAACTAACTTCCAACTAATAATAATAACATACTATGGTGATAGCTATTGTTATTGTCATTTAAATACATTAGAATCTTTTTTTCTTTTACAATTATGTTTTGATAATCTTTCATATCAACACAGCTTTCTCTGTTTTGAAAAATGTCAAAATATTGCTCCATAAAATGTCTCTATACATTTAATAGTCTTAGGGGCTGGATGTGAACTTTTGGGATAGGAATTAAAGAAGAAATTGTGATGACTTTACCATTAGCATTATTACATGTGGCCATTCCCCTTATACAGTCTGAGAAGGTTTTATGGAGAGAGTAATGCTGCAACTCTACAGATGGAGAACATCAGTACTAGCTATGTAAAGAGCAAGTAATTCAGTTTCTGGAATGCATGGGTTCACATTTCACAGCTAGTAACTTCAGATTTGCCAAGATCTTTGGGAAACCATTTCACTGAGCCTAGTTACTTTATCCATAAAACATTTCATTAGGCTTTCCCCAGAGGTTAGATGAAATCATGGATACATTAATTGTGCTCTCTAAGAAGTGAGTGATACACAAAGATAGAAGACTATTGTTTTAATTGTGCTTTTGTTCCAGAGGGATTTTTTAATGTGATCTTTAGCTTGCACAGGAGTCTGTTTTATTATTTGATAATTGGGTAACAACCTTAAACCCAACTCATTCCTCATAATGATGCCACTGTGATTTTACCATACCAAAAAAAAAAAAAAAAAAATCCTGCCTAAGACCCTCCAGTCCTTTTCTGTATAAAAGCAATACAGGTCCCAAATGACCCTAAGCACTATATAGAGAGGAGGCATTAGAAATACCAAAGACAAGGCTGGCTACATAAATTGCAGGGGGGTGGGCGGGTGGGCACTGAATTGATTTCATGCATTTTCTGATAACTGAACATGTTTACATTTCTGGAATAAATATCACGCAACACCAAATGATCTTTTTCCACTTTGGCATAAAGGAGGCTGGGTTTATTTCCCTCTTTTTAAGATAGAAATGATCTATTCTTTTAAAATTAGATTTAAAACGATGAGTGCACATAATGGCTCCTCTTACCTTTCCAAAGAGAAGTATGGATTTGACTGTAGATCTAGTGTTTATAATAATTAATGACATATTCCTTTTTAAACAAATATTATTGTGTTAATTTGTGGATGTGAAATCTTTACTCCATGAAAACTAATTTTTCTAATTTGTTGTTGTAAAGCTGTCCATAGTATTCTACTGTAAGAAACAAGTTTATTTATAGTAATGTCTCCATTTTTATTTCTACTATAATTTATTTGTTCATTCTATTTCACTTTTTTCTACACTGGTGTTAATAGACTGGCTTCTGTATTTGCAACAGAACTTTTCTTTTTTATTTTTCCATAAAACATTATTGTCCCAAAGAAGCATCTTTGTTACAGTTTCTTTGCTCATCCCCACCCCCGGAGCTTCCCAGGTGGTGCTAGTGGTCAAGAACCTTCCTGCCAATGTAGGAGACATGAGAGATACAGGTTCAATCCATCTGTTGGGAAGATCCCCTGAAGGAGGAAATGGCAACCCATTCCAGTATTCTTGCCTGGAGAATCCCATGGACAGAGGATCCTGGTTGGCTACGGTCCACAGTGTCGTGAAGAGTCAGATGTAACTGAAGTGACTTGGATGCTATTCCCAGAGCTAAGCAGTTTTTATAAAGTTGGTACCTATTCTTCCTCTTCAGGGTCTTATACTGAAATGCTATACTATATTATACTATTATATGTGTTCATAAACTATATATGGCACTGATTTATTCCAAACGGTTCTAATGTTTTTCCCAAGTTTTTATTTTGAAAATACTCAGTTTGAAAAAAAAAAAATTGCATGATTCACCTACTGCTGTTTGCTGTATTTTCTCTCTCTCTTCTTCTCCTTGCTTCTTGCTGTGAGATTTAAATTAATTCGCTCTATCCTGTGATCACAGCTTCTTCATCCGGACTCTGGAAACTTCTGTTTCATGATTGGCCTCCAGAGGGCTCTTGGAAGTTTGCAGAGGTCTTGGGGGAGCTGGCATCCTGCTTTCACATCAGACTAATTTCTTGCACTACAATCATATTTCGAAAGGTTGTAGGAAATGACAGAATTAATTTAATATCTCTACCAGAAATTTTTGTGTGTTCCAATTGAATAAAGATACGTAAAATATGAGCATGTTTTTCAGCAAAAATCAGTCTCTAAGATAGACGTGGATTTGGTCTGCAGCCCCTCCACTGTTGTGTGAACTGCTTCTCCCAAGGACAAATTTAAAATGTGAAGGACTGGAAGGACATGCCATGTGATAAGTGACAAACATATGTTAACTTGTTATTCTTATTACGAGTTTCATGTTTAACTATGGACACTAAGTTGTATTTTATTGTGGTTAACTGCAGTTAAATTCTGTCATGCCACACTTATTAATATTTAAGAAATCCTCATCTTTCTAATTTTTACCAGCTTTCTTGAAGAATATTGTTAACACAATATAAACCACACAAAATAAATGTAAGCAATATTGACATATGAATAAAACCTGTAAACCATCATCACAGTGAACCATGAACATGTAATCATATATGTTTTCTTTGTAATCCCTTCATCTTTTATGCCTTTTCTAAAGTCTCCCTTCTCCCAGAGCAACTTCTAATTTGACTGGTATCACTGTACATTTGTCTTTCTGAGAGTTTTGGAATCACACACACAATAAACAATCTTCTGTCCAGCTCACTTCACTTGGCATCAATATTCTGAGATTTCTGCTGTTTAATGCTCCATTGAATTGATATGCACAACATGTTTATCCATTTACCTACTAATGGGCATTTAGGTTGTTTCCAGTTTGGGGCTATTACAAATAAAGCTGCCACAAATAATTGTGTATATATTTTTGCATTGACATGTTTTCTTTGCTGTTGGGTAAATTCCCAGGAGTAGAATGGCTGGATCATATAACATATCTTTGTTTAACTTTATAAGAAGCAGTGAAATCCTATCCGAGTGTTTTCCAAAGTGATTGTACCATTACACATCCTTACCTGCAGTATGTGAGCAAGCACTCCAGTGCATCTGAGGTCAGCACAGGTAGAAGGACCATGCCTTCTAACACTTTCGCATCCACACCTACCTTTGGAAGCCAGATCTAGAGATAGAACAAATACTTCAAGTTAAAAGCCTAAAGTTTTTCTTTCTCCTATTCCTACCGACAATAATAATAAAAAGAATTGAAATAAAAGGAATAATACAATTTCTGGAAAAAAGATGTCTTACATTTCAAATTATTAAATGCAATACATTTTATTTTTGTCATAATACTTTTTTCTCTGACTCTTTAATGCTGTCTCCCCATCCAAAACTGAGTTCATGGCTATCTTTTTCATGTTTAAAAAGTCTTTATAGCACTTGGCTAAATAAAGCATCAAACAGTTGCAACAGAAGCTTTAAATACTTTAATTTGCTTAGATTCCTAGGCAGCTTTCTTTAAATTCCAATACATGTAGGGAAGCCATGTAATATTTTCTTCCCTAGTTTTGGAATACACCTTACCAACATGTACACTTCCCAGCATTTTTCTAGCACATTGCACATAATTCAACGACCAGCTCAACAGCAGCTGCTTTTTGTTTTTTGAAACTCTCTTCTGCCTCCTACAGAACTCCCAAAGAATTCTGCCTGTGCCTGTAGCTCAGTGGTAATGAATCTGCTTGTCCATGCAGGTTTGATCCTTGGGTTGGGAAGATCCTCTTGAGGAAAGGTAAATGGCAACCTGCTCCAGTATTCTTGCTTGGAAAATTCATGGACAGAGGAGCCCGGTAGGCTACAGTCCAGGGGGTCGCAAAGAGCTGGACATGACTGAGCATACATACATGCATTACATGTATGTATGTAATTTGTTAAAATCCTTCTTATGTTAAATTTACTTACAAACAGGCTATCTTAATGGCTTGCACACCTTAACTTCATCATTTTCATTCTATTACTTTAAAACAGTGCAGACAAATTGCATATTTGCTACTTCAGGGCACTTCTGTTGCAAAGTGATTGAGCAGAATTTCTGTCTAAGATCAATGGTTTTTTAATGGAGACTAGATGTATATAGATATTTGGTTTTTTATTAACTTAAACGGAAATTCAAGTGACAGATGTTTACAAACATGCATGAGTGTATTTACTTAAATGAAATAAGAAGATCACATCATAACCATAAAATTCCATAATTTATGGAAATATAGTTTACTTCTATTTTTAAATGCCAAGGTCATTCACACTGTTCTTTATCATCTCTATGACATTTCTGCACAAATCCTATGAGTTGATGACCTAAATAGGTACCCTTCATGCTGGAAATAATATTAGATGAATTTTATTGTTTAAAGAAAAATATCCTTCCATGTTTTCCTATTTCTCCCTAATAACATTTTAGTAAAATCTAAAATTATAAGAATGTAGCTAAAATTAATAATCCTAAATTCAAAGGAGATGATATATTTATATAATTTTAAAGTTCTGTTAACTTTTAAGTGTTGCAAGTAACATGTTTAAATTTAGAGAATGAAAAATAAGATAAGTACATTAAAGTATATATTAGCTAAATACCGATGATTTTTTAAATGGCAACCTTGAAAAATATCCCACTTACAAATCTAGTAAAGAGTTCTGGAGACGGACAGTGGTGATGTTTGCACGACCATTTCAATGCACTTAATGCCAATGAACTGTGCCCTTTAAAACAGTTAGGATGGCAAATTTTATGTTATGTTTATTTTACCACCAAAATAGCATACGAGTTTTTTAAAAGTGTAAGCTAGTATACAAACATCCTCAGAAAAGAGAATAAACAGAATGGGAAAAATAAAGGCACCTTTTACAAACAAACTCAGATACTCAGAAAAGAGAAAATGTAAGCCTGGCTTCAAGGCTACTGTGTGAAGAAGGATGTATCTGCTGGTCACTAAGGAGAACATGAGAAGAGGGCTGGTTCAGGGCAGCATCCTGCTTCAAATCCTCATGATCCATCTCAGTGAGAGATCCCATATGTGCATTGACACTTGTGTGATTCAGGGCTTATATCTGGCCCAAAGTATCAGTCAGCTCAGGCTGCTATAACAAAATACCACAGGCTGGGTGGCTTAAAAACAGACACTTACTATTCACAGTTCTGGAGACCAGAAATCCAAGATCAGTGGACCCCCCCTGGTGATCTAGTGGTTGAGAATCTGCTTGCCAATGCAGGGCTTACAGGTTAGCCCTGGTTCAAGAAGTTCCCACAAGCCATCGAGAAACTAAGTCCATGCACCACAACTACCAAGCCTGCGCTCCAGAGACCACGAACCACTTCAGTAGTTGCAGCTGAGCACCAGCACTGCGACCACAGAAGCCCACACGCCTGCAGCTTGCACCCTGCAACACGAGAAGCCACTGCAAAGAGAAGCCCGAGCACCGTAATGAAGAGTAGTCCCTACTCACCACAACTAGAGAAAGCCTGTGTGCAGCAAATGCAGACTCAGCACAACCATAAATAAATATTAAAAAATAATAATGGCAATTTAAGAGCCCCAAGGTGACATGGTTTCAGGGGAACATATGCTGCCCTTGTAGGGCACTGGGGAAAGGAATAGTATGACTGAAGGCTATGGGCAGGCTGAGTCACACCCAACCCTAAGGCTTGGCTCCTAGCTTTATGATGACTATATTGGAAGTTCATGGCAGAAGTCAAAGAGCAAAGGGAGTCAGTGAACTATTCCCGAGAGCACCCCCCAAGACTCTGTCTCACGTTCTTATCAAACAAACAGAGAAACACTGGACCTGGTCCAAGAGTTCAAAATACTTTATCATTTTACTGTATAAATAACCCAGAATTCCATCAGAATTCCGGGGTAAACCCTATAAATCCTTACTCTTTCTCACTCGTTTTGGTTGCCATCTTCACATGTTGGAAGTTGTAAGTGCAGCACTAATGATATGACTTTTTCAAACCTCCATCCCGCTCCTCACTCTAAACTCAAAGTTTAGGAATAAACAGGCAGTAGGAAAAAAATTAAGAAATTATACAATTCTGTTTCTCTAGATAAGCCACTCAGGAATGCAGTTTCCAAATTCACTCCCTACATGCACATACCATGAAGGAATTCATGACTTCTGTAGAAAGAAAATGCACAGCACAAGACTTGTACAGACACACACATACAACTTTGGAAAAGCAGTGTCAAAAAGATAACAAACGTGTTTGACATGAACCCCAGAGAGAAACTAGGAAAACTATTTATAAGACATGAAGGAATGGCAGAACTGGAATCTGTGGAAGGGTCATTTTAGCCCATCCACACAATGTAACAACTCCAGGACTTGGGAAAAGTCAGGCCATCACTCACATCTTGATGAGAGTTGCAGTCCCGGGTATATATAAGTCATTATGACTATTAAAACCACTGCAGGCTTATCAATTCTGAAATGAATGCGCTTCTGTTTAATGATTATGAATGAGCTTGAAAGAGAAACATTCACCGAAAACCAAAAAACCTACATAGAGAACGCTCTGCTAGCTTAGATATTTCAAAGACAAGATAAAAGATGAAAAGACAGGTCTGCATTTTATGAAGGCTGACCAAGTTGAATTCAAGTGAACACAGACAAAATCCCACAGAATGGTTATTGATCATGTGCATGGGGAAAATTTCATAAAGAACTGGCTGAGTTGTGGCTGGAAAAATAGTACAATTCTCACAGCATAGACAAAGGGAGAATTCCCCGACTGTTGTCTGACTTTCAGGTTCATACCCTAGACCCAGCTTCTCAACCTTGGCACTATTAACATTTGGAGCCATGTGATTTTGTGTGTATGAGTGTGTGTGTGTCAGAGTTAGGCAGCAGGGCAGATAGCATCATGTGTACTGCAGCATTACGAACCTTTACACAATACACGCCAGTAGAACTTTTCTCAACCTTGACAACAAAAAATGTCTGCAGACCCTGTCAGATATCTCTAGGCTGGGTGGCGGGTTGGAGGGGGGTGGACAAAATCCTCCCATTCCACCCCAATTTGAAATCAGGACATTAGAAAAAGAAATCATCTACCTAAAATAAGGAGAAAAATGAAAGTATGAAAGTAGAAGTATGAAAAATAAGAAGAAAGTAGATTATATGCAGAGTACATCATAAGAAACACTGGGCTGGAAGAAACACAATCTGTAATCAAGATTGCTGGGAGAAATATCAATAACCTCAGGTATGCAGATAACACCACCCTTATGGCAGAAAGTGAAGAAGAACTAAAGAGCATCTTGAGGAAAGGGAAAGAGGAGAGTGAAAAGGTTGTCTTAAAGCTCAACATTCAGAAAACTTAAAGGTCCCATCACTTCATGGCAAATAGATGGGGAAATAGTGGAAACAGTGGAAACAGCATCAGACTTTACTTTTTTGGGCTCCAAAATCACTGCAGATGGTGATTGCAGCCATGAAATTAAAAGACGCTTACTCCTTGGAAGGAAAGTTATGACCAACCTAGATAGCATATTGAAAAGCAGAGACATTACTTTGTCAACAAAGGTCCGTCTAGTCAAGGCTATGGTTTTTCCAGTAGTCATGTATGGATGTGAGAGTTGGACTATAAAGAAAGCTGAGTACTGAAGAATTCATGCTTTTGAACTGTGGTGCTGGAGAAGACTTTTGAGAGTCCCTTGGACTGCAAGGAGATCCAACCAGTCCATCCTAAAGGAGATCAGTCCTGGGTGTTCATTGGAAGGACTGATGTTGAAGCTGAAACTCCAGTACATTGGCTACCTGATGCAAAGAGTTGACTCATTTGAAAAGACCCTGATGCTGGGAAAGATTGAAGGCAGAGGATGAAATGGTTGGATGGCATCATCGACTCAATGGACATGAGTTTGGGTAAACTCCGGGAGTTGATGGTGGACAGGGATGCCTGGTGTGCTGCGGTTTATGGGGTCACAAAGAGTCAAACATGACTGAGCAACTGAAATGAACTGAAGATTCTAAGGATGACAGAGGATGAGATGGATGGCATCACCGATTTAATGGACATGAACTTGGGCGAACTCCAGGAGATGGTGACGGACAGGGAAGCCTGGCATCCTGTGGTCCATGGGGTGGTGAAGAGTAGGACACAACTTAGTGACTGAACAACAACAACATGTTCTGAGGAGGTTGGAATGGAGGACGAGTCCACTGGCTGCTGCAAGACAGCAAATCTCCAGGAGCTGAAGGAGCACAGAGGATAGAGACCAGGGAGGGGTGTCTCCAGCACTTGGAGGCAGAAAGCTCAGAAAGCAGCCTTCCCTGCATGGGTACTTATCTCTCTCCCAGAGCCAGATATAGGCTGGAGGCAACTGGGTCATCACAGGCAGCCCTGTGGCGTCCCCTCTGTTTTCCATTGTCAGTGGGGTGCTTGCTCTCCTGCTGCAGTATGAGAGCTGCTGCTCAAGACTCTGATCTTTCTTCCTCTTTTGTGAAGAAAGTTAAATTTCCTCTGGACACTGGCTTGAAAGCAGTTCACCAGGAAAGAGTCCTGTGATACCTCTAATAGCAAGAAAAATTGGAAAAATGAAAGCTCATTTTCTAGTCTAACAGCATCTGTACAGTGGTAGGGAATAGACTTGACCCTTGTTTTCATTTGTTCTCAAAAAAAGAATGATGGTTTAGCCTATTGACCAAGATCCCCACAGCCTGTGGTATGAACTCACAGCCCCGGTTCACTGACCCTGTTGTCAGGCCGCCCTGGGACACAACATTCAGTGACCACAGGACACTGACTCTGCTTTGCTCAGCAAAGATCACAGATGCACAAGCTCAACAGAAGATGGGACCCTTGGTTAGGAGCAATCATGCTGTTGGCAAAGTTTATCTGGATAAGAAAACATTTGCAAGAAAATTAGAAGTGTTTTCATGTATCAGAAGGTTTTATGGAAAAGAGGGCCTTAAATTGTTGTCTTAATTTGCTCAGTAGGCCAGAATTTAAAATACTGACTAAAAGATCAGTGAATCAGTTTGGGTGTGAGTATTAACAAAAAAACCCAAAACAACAATCACAAAAAACACCTACTATTTGTGTCTTGCTTTCTTTGCCCTTGAACTTAAAAAAGTATCTCCTGGAGGGTTTTATAATTGTTTGAATTATATTTTGGGTCTTTTGTTAAATTCAGCAGATGAATGGATAAGAAAGCTGTGGTACATATACACAATGGAGTATATTTAATTCTTTACTCCATGCAGAATATATTTTGTGTATGGTTTGAAATACTGTTCTAAATTTCTTTTTCTTTTCAAATGAATAGCTGATTTACAAAGGCATCTTTTTTCTCTAATTATTTGAATTTGTATTCTTCCCATAGACCACGTTCTGATACATAGATGAGTCTACATTCATGCTTCCTAGTGTGTTCCATAATTATATTTCTGTTGCTTTTCCTATAGCTATGCCACATTCGTTTTTAATTTTTTAAATAAGCTTTTTATTTTAGAACAATTTTAGGTTAATAAAAAATATTATTCAGTCTTACAAAGAAAAAAAAATCCTAACATGCTACAACACAAATGAATAGTGAGGAAATTATGCTAACTGAAATAAGCCAGTCATGAGAGGACAAATACTTTGATTCCACTTATATTAGGACCCTAGAATAGTCAAATTTATAGAGACAAAAACAGAGCAATAATTGTTATGAGTTGGCGGCGAGGGGTGGGGGTAAGGGAAATTGAGGAATTAATGTTTAATGGGAGCAGCACTTTATTTTTGCAAGATGGAGTTTTCCTATGTATGGATCGCAGTGAAGGTTGCATTAAGTGCACGTGAAGTACACTGCTGCTGCTAAGTCGCTTCAGTTGTGTCCGACTCTGTACGACCCCATAGACGGCAGCCCACCAGGCTCCCCTGTCCTTGGGATTCTCCAGGCAAGAACGCTGGAGTGGGTTGCCATTTCCTTCTCCAATTACATTAAGTATGCTGCTGCTACTGCTGCTGCTGCTAAGTCACTTCAGTCGTGTCCAACTCTGTGCTACCCCATAGATGGCAGCCCACCAGGCTCCCCCGTCCCTGGGATTCTCCAGGCAAGAACACTGGAGTGGGTTGCCATTTCCTTCTCCAACGCATGAAAGTGAAAAGTGAAAGTGAAGTCGCTCAGTCATGTCCGACTCCTAGCAACCCCATGGACTGCAGCCCACCAGGCCACTCCGTCCATGGGATTTTCCAGGCAAGAGTACTGGAGTGGGTTGCCATTGCCTTCTCCAATGTTAAGTATAAATGTACTTAATACCACCGAACTATGCAGTTAAAGATGCTTAAGATGGTAAACATTATGTTAAGCATATTTTATCACAATGAAAACAATTGGGAGAAAAAAGTTGTCAAAGAGAAAAAAATCTCAACCCAGAATTCCTTATCCAGTAAAAACATCTTTTAAGAATGAAGGTTAAATATATTTTCAATTAAACAAAAATTTTGAAAGTAGTTCAGAGCTCCCACACAACCCCCACCCAAGATTTCCCTATTATTAGCATCTTACCTTAGTAGGATACATATTTTGTAATAATGAACTAATACTGATACATGATTATTTATAAGAATTTTATTTATTTATTTATTTATTTTTACTGTACTGGGTCTTCTTTTCTGTCCAAGCTTTTGTCTAGTCGCACTGAGCAGGAGGTACTCTCGAGTTGCAGCGCACAGACTTTTCATTGAGGTTGCTTTTTCTTATTGCAAAGCATGGGCCCTAGGGAGTATAGGCTTCAGTAGTTCCAGCACGTGGGCTCAGTAGTTGTGGCTCCTGGGCTCTGGAGCACACGCTCAATAGTTGTGGCACAGAGATTTAGTTGCTCTGTGGCACGTGGGATCTTAGCAGATCAGGGGTTGAACCCACGTCTCTTGCATTGACAGGTGGATTCTTCACCACTGAGCCATCAGGGAAACCCTCTGATACGTTATTATTAACTAAAGTCCATACTATATTTACATTTCCTTAGTTTTTACCTAATGTGCCTTTCCTTTCCCCAGATCCCATCCTGAAATATTGTATTACATTTAGTTGTCGTTTCTACTTAGTTATGGCTGTGACAGTTTTTAAGATTCCCGTTGTTTTAGATGGTCTTGACAGTTTTGACGGATATCGGTCAAGCGTTTTGTAGGCTGACCCACCACAGGAATGCGTCTGATGTTTTCCCCAGCCTTAGACAGAGGATATAGGTTTGGGGGAGGATGACCACAGAGTAAAGTGCCCTTCTCATCAATTGTATCAAGGGTACATGCCAGCAACATGACTTATCCCTGCTGACACTGACCTTCATCACCTGACTGAGGTCATGTTGGCCAGGTGTCTCCACTGTGAAGCTACTCCTTTTCCTCCTTTCTATACTGTCCTCTTTGGAAGCATAGCCCACACTTAAGGAATGGGGAGCTATGCTCCACTTCCTAGAGGAGGAATATCTACTTGGAATTCCTCTCCATAGGAAACTTGCTTCTTTCAACCACTCTTGCCATTTATTTATTTATTCAGTGATTTGTTTCTCTATGTCACTATGGACTCATGAATATTTATTTTATACCTTGGATTATATTGGGCTTCCCTTGTGGCTCAGGTGGCAAAGAATCTGCCTGTAATGTGGGAGACCTGGGTTCGATCCCTGGGTTGGGAAGATCCCCTGGAGAAGGGAAAGGCTACCCACTCCAGTATTCTGGCCTGGAGAATTCTATGGACTGTATAGTCCATGGGGTCGCAAAGAGTCAGACACAACTGAGCGACTTTCCCTTCACTTCACTTTGGATTATCAGTATATTTATTCTGTTATTCAAATTGCTCCTTGTTTGGTCACTGGGAATACCACACTCTTCAATTGCTGAAGTCCTAAAACACATTCTTTGTTCTCAAATTTTGACTTTCACTTGGAAGCATTTATTATTCCAGCTGAACTTTAGAAACAATAAGATAAATCCTGAATTGATTGTGATGGGTCATATGGTTGTTGCATTGAATTTACAGACTGATCAGGTATATCAATTGACAAGACCATACTGAATCTTCTTTTCTTGCAGGAACATAGTCAATGTTCCTTTTTCAGATATGTCTTTCTCTGGAATGAGATTTAAGTAATAAAATGCTTTCTTAGAATAAGAGGGGCTGCCTAGTGAATTGTGAATTTCTGCCACTTTACAAGTGGAGGGTGCAAGTCCACACACCATGTGACACTCAGGCATCTTGCCCCAGGGAGAAGAGTAAAGATGAAATCATTCTTATAGATTCATCTGTTTCCAAGATTCTTTTTTTATTTAGTTTTTTTTTAATTTTTATTTTATATTGGAATATAGCTGATTAACAATGTCATGTTACTTTCAAGTATACAGCAGTGATTCAGTTATACGTACACTTATATCCATTCTTTTTCAGATTCTTTTCCCTATGTGTTATTACAGAATATTGAGCAGAGTTCCCTGGGCTATACAGTAGGTTATCAATTGCTGGTTATCAATTTTGATATAGTAGTGTGTATATGTCAATCCCAAACTCCCAATTTTATTTTATGAAAGAACTCATAGTCTCAATTATTTAATATACATATGAGCCTGGTCATATGCCCAAGAAAATGTACACACATATGCTCACAAGCACAGTACTGATTGAGCAAAGTCTCCCCCAAATTTATGTTTGCCCTGAACCTCAGAATGTGCCCTTATTTGGAAATAGGGTCTTACAGATATTATCTGTTAAGTTTAGAAAAGGTCATACTAGATTAGACTGGGTCCTAGTCCAATGACTGATGTCCGTATAAAACAGAGGAAAGAGAGACCCAGAGAGAAGAAAGTACATGATGATGGAGGCAGAGATGAGAGTGATGCAGCCACAAGCCAAGGAAGGCTGGAAACCACCAAAGACTATAAAAAGCAAGGAAGGACCCTTCTCTGGAGCCATCAGGGAAGCAAGACCCTGCTGATGCCTTAATTTTGTCCTTCTAGACTCCTAAACTGAGACAGCTTGGGTATCTGTTATTGAAGCCACTCAGTTTGTGACAATGTGTCACAGCAGCCCCCAAACACTGACACAGACGCACAGCCTTCCCTCCTGACTGACAGCTCTACAACCTGGACTCTTCTCCTCCCATTTTCTTTAGAATCTTCCTCTCCAAAGACTCAGATACATTTTAAACAATACTCAAATCACCCTCATTTGAAACAGTACTGAGCTCACCTTCTTAAAATGACTCTCTGACCTCACCCAACTTCTACTCTCCCGTCTTCAAAACTTGCCAGTTACCCACTGACTAAACTTTTCTCTAACAATCCATGGCTGCTATAGTGTAAGGCTGATCCCGCCAGGCTGCCCACCCAAACCACTTTATTTCCATTTCTCTGCATCCACAATGGGCTTCCCTGCTTTAGGTGGATTTTTCATATGGTCTTGTATTCTTTTGCTAGCGCTGCCACAACAAAGTACAGCCACAACTGGGTAGCATAAAACCACATTTATCCTCTCACAACTCTGAAAGCTGTAAGATAGAGACCAAGGTGTCCCCAGGGTTGATTCCTTCTGAGGGTTCTATGGCAGACTCTGTCCCTCCCTAGCTCCTGGTGACAACTGGCAATCCCTGGTGTCCCTTGGCTTGTAGTCACATCTCTCCAGTCGCTGCCCACATGTACACATGATGTCCTACCTGTTTCTCTACGTCTTTATCTTTTCTTTGTGTACAGTTAACATCCACACTTCTGGTGGGCACTGGGCTTCCTGTGCATGAGGTCTGTGTCTCTTCACCCCTCTGCCTCCCTTCCTGCAGTGCCTTAAATCCTCAGTGGATCACAAGTAGGTGTAATATTGGCCTGAGCAAATCTACTGTACAAAAACATATTTTTAAAAAACTAAAGTGAGAGTCACTCAGTTGTGTCTAACTCTTTGCGATCCCATGGACTACAGAGCCTCCTCTGTCCATGGAATTTTTCAGGCAAAAATACTGGAGTGAGTAGCCATTCCCTTCTCCAAGGGATCTTCCTGACCCAGGGATCGAACCCAGGTTTCCTGCCTTGCAGGCAGATTCTCTGTGTCTGAGTAAAGGACAAAAAGGCAAACCTGAGTACAGGAAAAAAATCTCCTTAAATAGGAAGGTATGTCACATACATTGATCATATCTTCAAGGAGTAAGTACACAAAAATTCAATTTACTTAGAACTATAAAAACCTTACTTTTTAAAAATTAAATGACTTAATTCTAAAGTTTAAGTGAAAATTTAATGTGCAAAACTAAACTTTTTGAAAATAAAAAATAATAAAAAGATACTTGCCAAGCTAGATATTAACACTTACCACAAATTCCTTGTGTGCCTTATGTGTTTGACACAGAAAATGACCTCATGACTTCTGGAACTGCATATAGAGTCCAGAAATCAGATTCTAAAATAAAACAATGAAATATAAGTTATAGATGACATTCCAAATCTGGTAAAATGGGATAGATTACTGAATAAATAAGTTATAATAGTTGATAACACATGTGAAAATGTTGGTCTTCCCTAGTAGCTCGACTGGTAAAGGATCCCTCCTACAATGCAGGAGACCTGGGTTCGATGCCTGGTTTGGGAAGATCCCCTGGAGACGGGAACAGCTACCCACTCCAGTATTCTGGCCTGGAGAATTCCATGGACTGTATAGTTCATGGGATCACAAAGAGTCGGACACGACTGAGCAACTTTCACCCCACACTTCATGAAAAAGTTATTTTTCCATTATGACACAAGATACACAATAGTATGTTTGATATTTGAAAGTATATAAGGCTTAACTAAAATTTAAAATATATATAGAACCTTATGATGTTTTCCTAAGCTATAATTAGAATATAAAATCTTTAAAGTTATAAAAAGATAAACAGTACAATATAAACAAAGTTAAAAGACAAGTATAGGCCAATTTTCACACACATACAGCACACATGAGTACACACATATGCCAGTTCAGTTCAGTTCAGTCGCTCAGTCATGTCCGACTCTTTGCGACCCCATGAATCGCAGCACGCCAGGCCTTCCTGTCCATCACCAACTCCCGGAGTTCACTCAGACTCACGTCCATCGAGTCAGTGATGCCATCCAGCCATCTCATCCTCTGTCATCCCCTTCTCCTCCTGCCCCCAGTCCCTCCCAGCATCAGAGTCTTTTCCAATGAGTCAACTCTTCGCATGAGGTGGCCAAAGTACTGGAGTTTCAGCTTTAGCATCATTCCTTCCCAAGAAATCCCAGGGCTGATCTCCTTCAGAATGGACTGGTTGGATCTCCTTGCAGTCCCAGGGACTCTCAAGAGTCTTCTCCAACACCACAGTTCAAAAGCATCAATTCTTTGGCACTTAGCTTTCTTCATAGTCCAACTCTCACATCCGTACATGACCACTGGAAAAACCATAGCCTTGACTAGACGGACCTTTGTTGGCAAAGTAATGTCTCTGCTTTTCAATCTGCTGTCTAGGTTGGTCATAACTTTTCTTCCAAGGAGTAAGCATCTTTTAATTTCATGGCTGCAGTCACCATCTGCAGTGATTTTGGAACCCCCAAAAATGAAGTCTGACACTGTTTCCACTGTTTCCCCATCTATTTCCCATGAAGTGATGGGACCAGATGCCATGATCTTCGTTTTCTGAATGTTGAGTTTTAAGCCAACTTTTTCACTCTCCTCTTTCACCTTCATCAAGATGCTTTTGAGTTCCTCTTCACTTTCTGCCATAAGGGTGGTGTCATCTGCATATCTGAGGTTATTGATATTTCTCCCAGCAATCTTGATTCCAGCTTGTGCTTCTTCCAGCCCAGCATTTCTCATGAAGTACTCTGCGTATAAGTTAAATAAGCAGGGTGACAATATACAGCCTTGATGTACTCCTTTTCCTATTTGGAACCAGTTGGTTGTTCCATGTCCAGTTCTAACTGTTGCTTCCTGACCTGCATACAAATTTCTCAAGAGGCAGGTCAGGTGGTCTTGTATTCCCATCTCTTTCAGAATTTTCCAGTTCATTGTGATCCACACAGTCAAAGGCTTTGGCATAGTCAATAAAGCAGAAATAGATGTTTTTCTGGAACTCTCTTACTTTTTTGATGATCCAGCGGATGTTGGCACTTTGGTCTCTGGTTCCTCTACTTTTCTAAAACCAGCTTGAACATCTGGAAGTTCACGGTTCTCGTGCTGAAGCCTGGCTTGGAGAATTTTGAGCATGACTTTACTAGCGTGTGAGATGAGTGCAATTGTGCGATAGTTTGAGCATTCTTTGGCATTGCCTTTGTTTGGGATTGGAATGAAAACTGACCTTTTCCAGTCCTGTAGCCACTGCTGAGTTTTCCAAATTTGCTGACACATTGAGTGCAGCACTTTCACAGCATCATTTTTTAGGATTTGAAATAGCTCAACTGGAATTCCATCACCTCCACTAGCTTTGTTCATAGTGATGGTACACACACATAATTCATATAACAAAATTTCATACATCTAAAACCAAATAAAGTTGAATATCCTATGAATATTCATTTTCAGAATTTTTTTCCAGATCCCAGGATTTTAATCCATTAATTTTATCAAACATCCTGTTACATTCTCCTGCATTGACCTGCATTTAACCAGGCTGTGCTGACCTTACCCCAGTCTCTGTCTTGCAGGAGCTCAATGTCTAGGGTGGAAAAGTTGCAGTGCAGATGGGACTATAGTAAGAGAAATCAGGGATAACCAGGTCAGCCAGGATGGAGCTAAGGACAGAAAAAAGGAAAAAGAGTGACACCAGGGAAGGCTGCAGAATAGTGTCCGTGACCCGAGTGAATAAACTGTGGATACAAGTTGGATCTCTGAGCCAGATGGCAGGAGAAGACTACCTCACTCAACAATGAAAGGTAGGGATGAGAGTATAGGAAAGAAGAAACCAATTGTTAAAATTAGACTTTTTAAAATTTTTAAATTTTATTTTTATTACTTCTAATTATTAAAAATGTTACAGATAAGGACAGAAAAGTGCAGAGACATTTATTGTTTCATGGCCTGAAAATGAGGGTAACGATTTCCCCAGAAAGTGTCATCTCATAGCTCAAGGTTCACACCAGCCCTGCGGGCTCTGGACGAACACCAGTGGACACCACTGCTTTCAGGAAACAAGCTTTGTCCTGCAAAGTAATTCACTTTCTAAAACCCACCTGCCTCTCCACACACTCCAAGCTCCTTTAGAAAGCCCATTAAAAGATGCACTTTTCCTCTAGATATGTTGCAGTTATTGCTAAATCAGGACCTGATAACAGGAGATTCTCACCACACTTCTCCTATAATTACAACCTTTCCCTGCTCTGTCTTTGCCTGCTGAGAGTCGAGCTTCTGACTGGGAAGCTTTCCTCTGAACTGAATGACTCTGGGTTGCGTGGCAATCACCTAGGAGAAGTGGTAAATATTTTCATTTTGAGGAGTAAATGCATTGAGCACACACTTTAATAGGGAAAATTGCTTTAATGTGTTTATTTGCTGCTATTGAATTTTTCCTATTCTGGAGGACACTGATACAAAACAAGCTCCTCCATGCGGCCCAGAGGTTTGGCCAGGGCTCAAGGGTGGTTCCAACACAGACAGATTGTAGACTCACAAAGGGGACTGCGGATGATCTCGGCTCGTGAGCATACAATGGTCTGTGCTCTGAGGTAGTGAGGTCCCACAAGGAGGGGTATTCAAACCAAGGCTTCATGTAAATCTGCTTGTCAGGAATGCTGAAGTAGATGTGGGTAATGGTTAGGCCCACCTGTATTTTACAGAAGAAAAAAAAAAGCAAATTAAAGTTTGTGAAGAAATACAAATTTTGCTTGGGAATAAAAAGAATACATGGTCCATACCTCAAGTCACACAGCTGCAGGCAGAGCTCAGAACTTATCTAGGTTGGGTGTTTGGAGTCAAAGAACTGGCTTTGAGAACTGAGAGGGGAAAAAAAACCTACATGATGTCTGAAATCAAGGGCATGCTTCACTGGGGGCAAAATGGTGCTTGTCCTCCCACACAGCAGATTGGAAATGGAGTATTCTGTGTTGTTGTACTACTCTAACTATTCCTAATTAGGCACCCAAGAGAAATGAACATTGTAAGACAAAAGATATAATACAAGAGTGTTCACAACGGCCCCTAAATCAAAACATCCCAAATGTCCATCAAAAGCCAAAGAGATCAATAAACAGTGGCCCGTGGAAATGCTAGACAGGGTCCAAAGCGAGTGAACTATGGTGTACACAGCATAGGCAGAGCTCACAGCCGCGACGTGGGATGAAAGAAGCCAGGCACAAAACTACAGGAAAACCCCCTTCCCAGAGAATGCTAAAGCAAGCAGACTAGGTCTCTGGCTTTAGAAATCAAGAGAATAGCGACCTTGAGGAAGGAAGGAGGGGGTTAATTGTGGGGAGTTGTGAGGAGGGCTTCAGATGGGAAGAAATGGCAGGTTTCTTGCTAAGGTTGCACAGGTGGGTGCAGGGGTAGAGAATCAGCCAGACGCCCTCTTCTGGACTTGGGTTTCCCTCCCTGGGAGATGCCCTTTAAGGTCCGACCCGGCCTGCAGGCCCAGCTCCCTTCATGTCTCATGTTATCTCCTTTGGACACAACTAGTATTCTTACCCCTGGCTTTAATTTAAAAGTGTCTCAGGAGCCAAAAATAGAGATGTAACCATAGAGAACAGACTTATGGACATGAAGGGTGGGGAGAGGAAGGAGAAGGTGGGACGAGTGAGAGAGTAACATGGAAACATATATATTACCACATATAAAATAGCCAATGGGAACTTTCTGTATGATTCAGGGAACTCTAACTGGGGCTCTGTAACAACCTAGAGGGGTAGGATGGGGTGGGAAGTGGGACGGAGGTTCAAGAGGGAGAGGACATATGTATACCTATGGCTGATTCATGCTGATACATAGCAGAAACCAATACAATATTGTAAAGCAATTATCCTTCAATTAAAAATAAATTTTAAGAAAATTGTAAGTGTCTCCCAGTCATGTCCAACTCTTTGGACCCCATGGACTATAGACTCCATGGAATTATCCAGGTCAGAATACTGGAGAGGGTAGCCTTTCTCTTCTCCAGGGGATCTTCCCAACCCAGGGATCGATCCCAGGTCTCCTGCATTGCAGGGGAATTCTTTACCAGCTGAATCACAAGGGAAGCCCAAGAATACTGGACTGGGTAGCCTATCCCTTCTTCAGAGGATCTTCCCCACCCAGGAATCAAACCAGGATCTCATGCACTGCAGGCAGATTCTTTACCAACTGAGCTACCAGAGAAGCCCAAAAAAGTGTCTCAGGTGCTGATAACCAGTCACTCACGAAGAGCAGCAATCTGAGAGTCACCCCTGGGGACTTCTCCCTGGCTGTTCATCACATCCTTCAAGGCTGCCCAGCCCTGTCCTTGAACTTGTGATGGGCACCTGTAGTCAGCCTGCCTCTTCACCATCCTCTCTGTTCTCCAGGACTCCCACCTAAACCCGGCTGACTCCATAGGCGCTCTTTTACCCCTCCCTGTGAGGTTCTCCACTCACAAGGTCTTCTCAGAATCACTTCCGCTGAGAAGCTTCTCCCAAAGGATGGGTCCTTTTTATGTGTGGTAATTGACGAATGCCTCTGCCTCATTACCTCCTTCGTCTGTCACTAGCCGTGCAAGTATCCAGCTTCCCGCAAGACTGCAGACTCTCACAGGTCCTGTACACACCGGGCACCTACTTGCCAACTTGCTTGGCAACTGCTCACTCCTTGCTGAATGAGGACATGCACACCTTCATTTATTCAGTGGAAATTTATCAAGTGCCTACTAATTTCCAATACTGGGGACACCAGAGTGAGAGTTACCCTGGAGTGATGATCTAGTTCTTGGGATGCCTAAGCAGAAGGAAGGGAAAAGAGAGATGTGCTGGGAGCTGATGGACCACTTTATGTGAAGTAGCCGAGGGACCGCCGCCAGAGGTGCTGTAGGAACAGGGGTCAAGGGCCAGCAAGGAACGTGGCACGAGAAAATGGAAAGAAAAGTCATGAGGGAGAAGGATCCAATGTCCTCGGAACCAGGGGTCATGACAGGAAGGAAGGTCAGAGAGACCAGGTGTGGTTAGTGTATGGGATGGATGCGGAGGCGCCGCCCATGCCTTTTGAATTTTTCTGTAAGCACAACAAGGCCATCAGCTTGGTGTAGGCTCAGTTGTTTGTGGTCAGGTTTTTAAAAACATCCTTGCATTCTGAGAGGAGGGGACTTTGAAGAGAATAAAGCCAAGCAGAGGGCTCAGGCCTGGCAGAATGACTGCAGGCAAGGGAAGGAGTTGAGAAGCGAGTTGGAGGCAGAACGGAGGATTCAGATGACAGATTGACTGTGGAATACGAAGAAAAGCCAGAAATCAATACCAAGTGCTCTTGTGTGTGCAAGTGTGTGCCCAGCAGACCACTGGCAGGGCTCCGAGCTCACACGTCACCCCACATTCAGCATCCCCGTTGGACCAGTTTGGAGGGACCCAGTATGCATGTGGGTATGGGGACCCCATCCGCTGAAAATTACAGTTAGTCATAGTGACCAGAGTCAGCCCATCCCTGACTCGCGTCTTCTGGCACCACCTTACCTTCAGCATGGCTGTGACTTACACCTGTTGGGGTGTGACAGTGGGGAAGTAGACCCCAGATTACAGAACCAAACCCTGGACCCATCCCAGAGCTCTCAGATCTATGATGGGAGCCAGTCTGATGGGGGGAAGCAAAGGCATTTCTTTCAAGGATTGGAGTTCTTCACTGAACCCCCACCCCATCCCCTTTGCCACCGCGTCTCCTCGCTGCTCTATCTGCCTGAGAACGTGAGAATGAATCTGACTCTCCCTTTCTGAGCTTCTGGGGGACACCTTGGGCAAGTTTTCTGGTCACAGCAGAAGGCCCATGTGGTCCAGACCTGGTTTTCCCCAACACAGGCAGAGTATTGTTCTAGAAGGATGCTGATCCGCTCCTTCTGCAGGGCATGGCTTTCATTCTTCCTCTTATACATGGGGACTATGTCCCTCTTTGGACCATGGAGCCGGAGGACTCTGTGTGAGAACTCCTCTGTGGTGGATCCCAGGAGCCCTAGCCTCACCACTAACACTGACAGCTGTCATGGCCTCCCAAGACCAAGTCCACGGCCGCAGAGACACAGCTCTCCTACCACACTCCACCATCAACAGTGGGCTCAGGACACCTACCATTTTAGCTGCTTGGCCTTCTCGGGGGTTTGCTCTTCTTCCTGTGTTTCTATTTAGTTGAAGTAAATTGTCCTCCCTCCATTCATAGTACACTTGAAACCTGGACATAACTTCTTTCCTATGCCCCCAGGACACTAACCCCTAAGAGACTGATGAAGACCGTGGACTCCAAGCCCATCTTATTTCTTTTTCTACCACTCTCAGCATCTCTCAAAGAGCCTGGGGAAATGACTTGTAAAACTTTTTAAATATACGAATCTCCTTTTTAGGTCTTAAATGCCTCTAGGACATAAAGGAAAATGGTTTGGCTCTGAGGAGGAGTTTTCCTTACACTGCTGCTGCTAAGTCGCTTCAGTTGTGTCCAACTCTGTGTGACCCCATAGATGGCAGCCCACCAGGCTCCCCCATCCCTGGGATTCTCCAGGCAAGAACACTGGAGTGGGTTGCCATTTCCTTCTCCAATGAATGAAAGTGAAAAGTGAAAGTCAATCGCTCAGTTGTGTCCGACTCTTATCGACCCCATGGACTGCAGCCTACCAGGCTCCTCTGTCCATGGGATTTTCCAGGCAAGAGTACTGGAGTGGGGTGCCATTGCCTTCTCCTTCCTTACACTATCTACCCCAATACTTTAGACAAGATGGACCATTGATAAGGTCATTAGCTTTTTGACCAACCACTCTACCGAAGATAGAACTGATAAACTGGTTCTTGTGTTCTTAAAAACCAGCATAGTATTTTTGTTCTCTCAACTTTTCTTGAGGCCTAGAACTCAAAGTCACTTAGCTGTGACTTGTGCCCCTGAAATGTATGTTGTTAAGAACTAGTAAATCCAAGCCCTGGGGACCAACCAATGAGTGGAGTGAGACTTGCACTCAGCTTTCTCCGGGAGGTACTTCCTTCCATAACACATGCCACTAGGTGCCAGTCTTGCCCCACCTAAAAGACCCTCGAAAGGCAGCTGGTCCCCGCTTGGATGTGCTGAACATTCTTGAAAAGGAAGTCTTTAAAAGAATGTAGAGGGCCAAAATACAGTCTGTGAGTGAACAGTTGTGACTTGTGTTTGCCTATTTCTACATCATCTTATTAATGGATGTAATGAACAAAAAAGTTGATTAAAAGGAAGCAGAGGTGCTTATTAGGCAATGTCGAATTAGCTTAGAGTGAATAGTAAAGTATAATTTCTTCTGAAAAGGATGATTTCTGTTGAAATACTCTTGACTTTACAAATCAGAGGTATTTAGCTCCTTCTCATTGAGTAAATACAAAAGATCTGAAAGCTAAAATCTGATTTTAACACTGTTTCACAAGAAACATAATCTGTGCCTATATGTATATATTTATCTTGGGCTCTCCAACAAAATTTCCTTTATATATCAAATTAGAATTTGTTTCAACATATCTTGTATCAGAATAACAATTTTTAAAATATTTTGTCTAAAAACAACCATTTATAGACAAGCTGATGTCAAATACACGTTTCAAACACATTCTTATGTCTGTGCTTTGTCCTTGTGTCATGATATGTATTTAATACCATGTGATTATTACTTGGTGATCAGTTTGCCATATGCCTAATTAGTCACTGTACATGAGAGCTCATTTACTCAGTCGTGTATGACTCTTTGCAACTACATGGACTATAGCCCACCAGTCTCCTCGGTCCACGGGTTTTTCCAGGCAAGAATACTGGAGTGGGTTGCCATTTCCTCCTCCAGGGGATCTTCCTGCCCCAGGAATCCCTTGCATCACCTGCATTGGCAGGTGGATTCTTTACCAACTGTACCACCAAGATATAATCAGTCATTAGAGGTGCATACGGAGAAGGCAATGGCACCCCACTCCAGTACTCTTGCCTGGAAAATCCCATGGATGGAGGACCCTGGTAGGCTGCAGTCCGTGGGGTCGCTGTGAGTCAGACACGACTGAGCAGCTTCACTTTCATTTTTCACTTTCATGCATTGGAGAAGGAAATGGCAACCTACTCCAGTGGTCTTGCCTGGAGAATCCCAGGGACGGGGGAGCCTGGTGGGCTGCTGTTTATGGGGTTGCACAGAGTCGGACACGACTGAAGCGACTTAGCAGCAGAGGTGCATAATTCATGATCTATGCAGTCATACCTTCCAGAAAGATGAAAAAATTAAGTTTGAATCAGGAAAAATTAAGGTATACAATAGATACTAGTTATTGTCTATGTGTTGAGAGAGAGTTCATCTCAGCCATGACATGGTTTATGAACACAGCAGCATAAAAATACATGTTTTCTGAAGGATAGTAAGATTAACAGCTGAATATTGTAGATCATGTCAGTTAAAAAATGTGCAACCTAAAAGTTGAGAATTACATTTTATTTGGCAGACATTCTTAAGACTTCAAGCCCCAGAGTCAGGACTCTCTGATCTCTCTGATCTCTCCAAAGAGGCAGTTTTTACGAGTTTTTGCAACAAAGACCTGGTAGTTGGAACATCAAAAGATTACTTTTAATTAAAAAAAAAACACAGATATCTAAAGTTAAGGAAGTTGGCAGTTGTCTAGATATGGAAGGATACAAGAGTCTGGGCTCACTGAAATCATTTCTTTTATATGCACCCCAACTATCTGGGGCCAGTACCCTGGTTCCATCCTGAATTCCCTCAGGGTCCACCACTGGGGGGTGATTGCAGTGACTGAGGGCTTGGAAGCCAGCAGCCCAATTGTCTCCAACCTGAGTTCCCTCAGAGTTCACCATGACAAGGCTGTAATGTGATGGCTTGATGGCTGCAACATTTTTGCTTACTGATATGGCAGGGAGCATATTTCATTCACAAGTAGAATGTCCGTCATGAGAAATAGTTGCTGACCTTGTATTTCCAGCAGAATAAGAGAATATTCTGCTCTTTTGATAATGTTCATTTCAAGATGTTCATTTCAAGACACATCCTGTGTCATTGGGCGACGCAACTAGTCCCCATTTGGTTGAGCACAGCACACCCCCTGAGATTTAAGCTGTTTCTGTAGCAAAATAGCAATAAAATAGAATGTGAAAAAATCACTGGCTACTGTAGCAGTGACAAGTAGTACTGCCTCCCTGGTGTATCTTCTTTTCCGTCTTTTTACAGTAAAGACATCACTGGGAAGCTGGGAAACTTCAATGTAAGGAAAAAAATCTTTCAAAGAAAGAGACAGTTTTGTCAACTTGAGAATTGCATCACTTTAGGAAAACTCTCATTCTTACCTCTCTGAACTCTGTCTCTACTCGTTCCTCTTATTTCTTCGCTGGAATCTAATGATATTTGTTTTAAACTTTTTCATTTTATTCTATATTGTCTTCACCCTATCTTTGTTTATATTCTAGATGGATTTATAAACCAAAAAAGTGTATAAATATTTCAGTAGTTTATTCGAGTATTGACGATCAATAAAACCAACAGTGATCACACTAGCTAATTGTGTGGGAAGCAAAATAACAAGGTAGAAAATTTGTTGGGCAAAAATAACTTATGAAAGGAAGGAGTGATCAAAACAAGCCCTTTCTAAGTTTTGTGCTATTTACAAACAGAGAGAGTGGCTCAGGACAGACCTGACACCCTGTTTGTGTGGCAAGGAATGGCAGGATTCCATAGAATGAATGTACCAGTTTGTTTGACCATTCACTAGTCGGAGGACATGTGGGCTGATTTCAGTTTTTTGTGGCATCCTTTATGCTAGTGTCTCCTGTAGCCCCCCAGTTTCAATCCTATGGGGACAAAGAAGCCACCATCTAGGCCACTTGCATTGGATCCCTCTGGTTGCTGCCCCAGCTGCCTGGTTGTCTCAGCTTAAAGAGTCCTAGCCCTGCAAGGATGGACAAGGAGGCTTCTGGGCCAGGGCATCTCTTAGTGGAGGAGAGCTGTTCTGGTTTTTGTTTTTGTTTTTTTAAGTACTCTCTGAAGGGGCCATTTTCAGTTCAGTTCAGTTCAGTTGCTTAGTCGTGTCCCACTCTTTGCGACCCCATGAATCGCAGCACGCCAGGCCTCCCTGTCCATCACCAACTCCCAGAGTTCACTCAGACTCACGTCCATCGAGTCATTGATGCCATCCAGCCATCTCATCTTCATCTCATCTCGTCCCCTTCTCCTCCTGCCCCCAATCTTTCCCAGCATCAGAGTCTTTCCCAATGAGTCAACTCTTCGCATGAGGTGGCCAAAGTACTGGAGTTTCAGCTTTAGCATCATTCCTTCCCAAGAAATCCCAGGGATGATCTCCTTCAGAATGGACTGGTTGGATCTCCTTGCAGTCCAAGGGACTCTCAAGAGTCTTCTCCAACACCACAGTTCAAAAGCATCAATTCTTTGGCGCTCAGCCTTCTTCACAGTCCAACTCTCACATCCATATATACTACTGGACAAACCATAGCCTTGACTAGACGGACCTTTGTTGGCAAAGTAATGTCTCTGCTTTTCAATATGCTACCTAGGTTGGTCATAACTTTCCTTCCAAGGAGTAAGTGTCTTTTAATTTCATGGCTGCAGTCACCATCTGCAGTGATTTTGGAGCCCAGAAAAATAAAGTCTGACACTGTTTCCACTGTTTCTCCATCTATTTCCCATGAAGTGATGGGACCAGATGCCATGATCTTCGTTTTCTGAATGTTGAGCTTTAAGCCAACTTTTTCACTCTCCACTTTCACTTTCATCAAGAGGCTTTTTAGTTCCTCTTCACTTTCTGCCATAATGGTGGTGTCATCTGCATATCTGAAGTTATTGATATTTCTCCCGGCAATCTTGATTCTAGCTTGTGTTTCTTCCAGTCCAGCGTTTCTCATGATATACTCTGCATATAAGTTAAATAAGCAGGGTGACAATATACAGCCTTGACGTACTCCTTTTCCTATTTGGAACCAGTTTGTTGTTCCATGTCCAGTTCTATCTGTTGCTTCCTGACCTGCATACAGATTTCTCAAGAGGCAGGTCAGGTGGTCTGGTATTTCCATCTCTTTCAGAATTTTCCACAGTTTATTGTGTTTTAAACATCCATATTTCCCTAAGCTTCCCAGGGTTTTTGCATTTATTTGCACATTAGCAATTCATACAAATACTGAAAGCCCCTGGGGACCAATTTTATTTCTCAGTCTCACTTACAAATTTGTAGGCTTTATCATTCTCCTCTTTCCCACTGATTAAGTTAACTGCAGCTTGACTACATTAATGCTGTTGTCTCTCCTACTGGTATTTGTTCTCTTCACCTACAACAGTGTTTGTGCTCCTGGAAAAATCCTCCAAGCCCACCCATATCCTAGTTAGACACCCAACTAGGACCCCGTACAAATAGCCACATGGTGACCCACTGGGACAGGCATTCAGACACACGAGTTTTACATTCAGTTTGGCAACCAATATAGTTTTGTTTTTTCCTTAAAAGAAGATGTAAACACTTTCAAACTTTAGCAAATGATGAAGATGAAATATCCATTGCCATCTCTACGAGTAAGACATTCATGCTACTTGAAAACTTGATCCATGGCTCAACACCTGCAAATGTCATCCATGCTAAACTTTGACTCTGCTGATGCTCTCCTAAATGTTCATAGACTAAGATCCCAATCTTGACTCTCATTTATTGCCTGGCTGACCAAAAACATGTTCCTTCATGTTTGTGACCCTTTCCTGGAATGGGAATTTAAAAACATGGACCTTTGAGAAAGATGGAATGTTTTACTGACAGAGTTCATGGCCTAGCACTTATTAAGCACTCAATGTATGTATTATTTTAAAATTTTTATTATAATTTTTATTGAATGAAACTCACACCACCTTGCTACCAGAAAGAGCTTTACACAGCATGACTCAAGCATGGCATTTTTCTGCTCAGTAGTCACAATCACACTCCATTGCCCATGGAATAATCTAAACTCCCTGCTCTGCCACATAAAACAAAACTTTGCATCTCTAATTTCTTCACTGAATTCAGCCTGATTCCTTTATCTATTGCTTGCTAACAAACCATCCTAAAAGTTAGCAGCTTCAAACAGCATGCATGAGTATCACATAATGTTTATGGATCAGGAATCCATACACAGCTTCCTGCGTCTCCTCATAGAATGAACAACTTACCTGAATTTGCCTGGGATTTTTCTCTGTTTTAACCCTAAAAATTTTGCATTCTGAGAAACCCCTCAGTTCAGGGCACTCTGGGATGGTTTTCTTGGGATGCTTACAGTGGTAAAAATAAAAATCCCAGACACTCCCTTCAGTCCTGGGCACCCTAGGTTCCAGGTCTGTCCCTGGCTGCCTTAAAATGTTGGCTGAGCTACAGTCATCTGAAAGCTCTACTGGGGAAGAAACTGCCTCTGAGTTCACGCATTTGTTGGACAGATTCACCTCTGTTCTGGCTCCTGTCCAGATGTTGCCCTCAGTTCTTTGCCATCTGTGTCCCTCCAACATGTCAGCTTGCTTCATCAAAGCAAAACACCAAGAAGGCAATTTAGAGATTAAAAAGTGATGAATAAGGGGGAAGCCATAGTCTTTTACAACCTAATCATGAAGCTGCACCCAACTTTCCCATATTTCTCTGGTTAGAAGCAAGTCATTTTGTCCAGTACCCATAAAACAGAGAACATTACACGCGGGCACCAATTCTAGAAGGCGGAGACTTCAGGGCCACCTTAGAAATCTGCTTAAAATACCGACCTCTGGGAACCTCATTCTAGAGTTGCTGAGACCTCAACTTTACCAGGAGCCTTTCAGTTTATTTCAGTTCTTCACCAATTCCTGCAATGCCCTTTATCCCACAAATATGTCTGCAATATATGTATATATATTCCTCAATAATCAAATCCAGTTCCATCTCCATTCTATAAATGTCCCAGATCTTCACGCCTTCATATTCCCCAGGCAAAAATAATTATCCAACCCCTCTTTTCCCATAGCACTGTATTAATTTAGTGTTTGTCATCTATGGAAATTTTTTTTCTCCTCATGTCCTAAAGGAAAGATCTTTCTAAAACTCACACGTCTACAGGATCATTTCTTTCCCGTCAGCCTATTCCATAAATCCTCCCCCAAGACATCAAGAAATATGATCATCATCACTATCAATCCCACTGAAATAGTCCTAGGAAGGACTTAGAACATTAAAGCAGAAACAGAAAAGAAGGAACATTAGAACGGGCGTGTCTCCTGAAAAGGAAATTGAGTATACCAAGAGGCATGAATAATTTAGAGAAACTCCTCAGAAGTTGGAGGGAATGGCATCAGTCATTGTGATTTCATGCTGAATCACCCTATTTCACCTGTTCTTGGTGTTCCTGGGGAAAATGAAAATCCCAGGACTGCTGCACCTCATGGTGTGTTTCTGAGTAATTTATCACCATACTCAGAATCATAGCTCACAGGGTGGAGAGGCTTTGCTGGTTCTGATATGATATTTATCAGTCAATACAATCATTACTTGTGGCTTTGTTGAGACTTGCAGAGGACTCACAGAAACACAGAAGAGATTGAGTACATTTTTTTTCCCCACTCAAGATATGTATTTGTAAATATTTAACAAATGGGAGATCACTTCTTGTGCACATATTTCACAGACTCCTAGAGTTATACAGAACTCAAGTGGTCATCTAGACCAGTAATTTCAAAACAAGCCCCTCTCATGGATTTTTGATTTATCCTCCACTTCGGAGATGATACAGATTAGGGCCATTCAGGGAAATTTTAAAAATAAATAAAATATCCTTTTTACCTGTCAGACTAATCAAAATTAAACTTTACCAATCTCAGCAAAAGTAGCTCTTAATGTGACTACAATATCCAGTTCTTGTTCAAGTGAGAGGAAATGATCTGAGCTGTGCTGATCACAGCAGAGATTTGAACTGCTTGTCTCAGGAGACTATGCACTATCCAGGTCCAAGATATGCAAACCCTTTAAATTTGTGACTACCCGCTTCATATTTTATCCTACAGACATATATAAGCTTGTGTATAAGAGTAACTGATCATGTTATATAAACAGACCATGTAAAACTAAGCAATTAATGCAAAAGAATGAAGATAAATTATATAAACTAAAATATCACAAGCATATTATTAAATTAGAAAGATAAATTTCAATCTCTGTCATACATACACATATACACATATAATATGTATATTATATGCATATATATGATCATATATCATGATTCAGGCATCATGTCAGCAAAATATATCGTGCATTTTTACACACAGATACATTTTTTAAATGGCCTAGAAAAACAGAGTAAACCTAATATACCCCTTTACCAGCTGAGCCACCAGGGAAGCCCCACTATCTTTGTTGGCAAGATCTAGTAATCAGCTTGTAATCAACTTACATACTCTTAGTATGTATGTGTGTGTGTGTGTGATTGCCAACTAGATAATTTAAATACAAAAATCAAATACACTTTTCTACCTCAGGGACAGTCACAAATTGAAAATAACAACAAAATAAAACAATGAAATGCTAGCTACAATAGCAAATATACCTAGGAGAAAGTTTTGAAGGACGTGAAATATCTTGGTTTAGACTATAATAAAGCAGGTGTTAAACACCTAAAAATTGAGAAATATACTACATTGACAAATAAAATACTTTTAAATATATCAGCTTCATAAATTGATGTGTAAATGGAAAACTTACTTTAAAATGTATATAAAAAAGCAAGAGCTTGATAGAAAATAACATCTGGTCATTTATGTTCATTGCCACTGGGATGCTATTTCCCTTAGGCCTTCTCAGCAGACAAAGCTGGGAAATACATGTATGTATATAAATATGCCAACCAGAGCAGATATACTATGAACAAATAAGTATACTATTTATATTTATTTCTATATCTGTGTGTATACACATACACATACCTATATAACATATAAAATAAGATATCAAAATATATTATTGCACTTAATAGAATAACTATAAATATATTAATGTGTTGCTATGCCCTCCTCCAGGGGATCTTCCCAACCCAGGAACTGAACCCAGGTCTCCCACATTGAAGGCAGATTCTTTACCATCTGAGCCACCAGGGAAGACCAATATTTAAATATAGACATGAAAATAAATATATCTTTATACTGATATTTCTGACTAATCTAGTGCTACAGTTGTTTAACTGCTAAGTTATGTCTGACACTGTTGCAGCCCCATGGACTGTAGCCCTCCAGGCTCCTCTGTCCGTGGAATTTTCCAGGCAAGATAGTGGGTTGCCATTTCCTTCTCCAGGGCATCTTCCCGATCCAGGAATCATACCTGCCTCTCCTGCATTTTAGGCAGATTCTTTACCGCTGAGACAACAGGAAAGACCGCCTAATGCTACAGTGTGTTTCTAGAAATTTTTCTTCCTTTGTTATATGTGTAACTTCGTTTTCTGATCAGGAGATTCATGTATGGATGTGGAAGTTGGACTGTGAAGAAGGCTGAGCGCCAAAGAATTGATGCTTTTGAACTGTGGTGTTGGAGAAGACTCTTGAGAGTCCCTGGGACTGCAAGGAGATCCAACCAGTCCATTCTGAAGGAGATCAGCCCTGGGATTTCTTTGGAAGGAATGATGCTGAAGCTGAAACTCCAGTACTTTGGCCACCTCATGCGAAGAGTTGACTCATTGGAAAAGACTCTGATGCTGGGAGGGATTGGGGGCAAGAGGAGAAGGGGACGACAGAGGATGAGATGGCTGGGTGGCATCACTGACTTCGCTGCACGTGAGTCTCAGTGAACTCCGGGAGTTGGTGATGGACAGGGAGGCCTGGCGTGCTGGGATTCATGGGGTCGCAGAGAGTCGGACACGACTGAGCGACTGATCTGATCTGTTCTGATTATCTACTATTTAGTTACTTAATGTGCTCAACCTTACTTACACAAGTTAAGCCACCTTAGAATTATTGACCCATATACGTGTGAGGGAAAGAAAAGGCACAATAGAGTACAACTTGTACACAGTTTGTTTGCTCTTTTGCCTTATGGTCCCCATGTCTATACACATAGACATATTCTGATCTGATACACATATCTGTTTTATAAAGTAACTTAGAGCATTACTTCCCCTCTACCCCTTTCGATGAGACCTGAAACTGAATTCAATCAAGTTTGTGCTTTGCAGGATAGAGCTCTTTGTGCGTGCGTGCTCAGTCACTTCAGTCGTGTCTGACTCTTGCCTGAATTCCCCAGGCAAAAGTACTGCTGTGGGCTGCCTGTGCCCTCCTTCAAGGGATCCCAGTCGGGGATCAAACCCACCTCTAAGCAATGCAGGCAGATTCTTTACCACTGAGCCACCAGGAAGAACATAAAGTTCTCTAAGTTTTGACAAATGTATAGAACCCTGTATTCGTCCCCACAGTACCAAACAGATCATTTCATCACCTTAAAATATGCCATGGGCAGCTTCCTAAGGCCTTCCTCTTTCCCCAGACCCTGGCAAATAGTAGCTCTGTTTTCTTTATATGTGTATGCCCCCACTTTTTTTCAGAATGTCATGTAAGTGAAGTCATACAAGATTGGCTTTCAAATCTGAATTCTTCTGAAAATCCATCAGCATTGTTACATGAATTAATAGCTATTCCTTCCTTTTGCAAGTACCTTTCAATTGTATGGATGTTCTACAGTTTGTTTGTCCAGGCTCATATTGGAGAGTATCGGTATCAGTCCTAGTTTTGAGTGATTACAAATGAAGCTGTTATAAATAATTATGTATAGACTTTTGTGTGTATACAAGCTTCTTCTTTCTTTGGGGCAAGCACCAGAGTGCTAAGTCATATGGTATGTGTACACTCAATTTTATAAGAAACTGAAGAGTAGTTTTGAAGAGTGATTGTAATATATTGTGTTCCTAGCAGTGAATGAAGATTCCTGTAGGTCTGCATCCTTACCAACATTTGGCATTGTCGTGTTTTTTAATTCTTTTGACCACTCTAATAAGAATGCAGTATTATCTCACTGTGGTTTTAATTTGCTTTTTCCTAAGAATTAACGATGTCGAACTTTTTTCACATACCTATTTGTCATCTCTATATCGTCTTTGATAAACATTTGTTATTAGGCTTTTTTTGTTTTATTTTTCTATTGTTAAGTTTTAAGTGTTCATATTTTTTGGAAACGTGTCCTTTATCAGACATGTAATTTGCAGGTATTTTCTGTCAGTGTCTCGTTTCTCTTTTCATTTTCTGAGCAATGTCATTAAATTTTTTCTGTTTTGATGAAATCCAACTTGTCAGATTTTTCCTTCATGAATCATACTTTTGATATTGTTTTTTAAAACCCATTATCAAATCTAAGGTCATGAAGATGTTTTCATATGTTTCGTATAGATGTTTTATAATGTTGTGGTTTACATTTAGGTCAATAATACTTGAGTTACTTTTTTGTGTAAGACGTGAGAAAGGAAACAAGATTTATTTTTTTCTGGCACTGGAAGGTCCAGCTTTCCCACTAAGGTCATCCTCCCTTGAGTTGCCGATGCAACTTTGTTTAAAAATCAGCTTGTTGTTGTTGTCTAGTCCCTAAGTAATAGCTGACTTTTTTGCAACCCTGTGGACTGTAGCCTGCCAGACTACCTCTGTCCATGGGATTTCCCAGGCAAGAATACTGGATTGGGTTGCCATTTCCTTCTCCAGGGGGTCTTCCTGACCCAGGGATCGGACCTACATCTCCTGCACTGCAGGTGAACTCTTTACCACTGAGCCACCAGGGAAACCAAAAACCAGTGTAACAATCAATAAATTACAATCATGAGAGTATGTTCCTGGGCTGTTCTCTTTCACTGAGCTACATCTCCATCCTTTTGCCAATACCAAACTCTCTTGGTTACTGTAGCTTTATAGAAATACTTGAACCTAGACTTTTTGATTTCTCCAACTTTGTTCTTTTTCAGAAGTGTTTCGGTTACTCTAGTTCCTTTGTTTTTCTGCATAATTCTTAGAATCAACATAGCAACATATACAAAAAGAAACTCTTATTGGGATTTTTATTTGGAATATGTAGATTAAATTGGGAGAAAATGATATTTTAATACTTTTGACTCTTCCAATCAATGAATGTAGTGTGTTTCCATCTATCTAGATTTTCTTTGATCTCTTACTCTAGGTTTTTGAATCTTGTATTTTTATCTTCATTAATTTTTTTTAATTTCACTCTTAGACCCATGAGTAATTTGGAAATATATCATTCATGTTCAAAATTATCGGTATATTCCAGACATCATTTTGCTCTTGACTTTTACTAATTTTGATTTTTGTTTGTTTGTTTTAATTGAAGTATCAGTTCAGTTCAGTTCAGTGGCTCAGTCATGTCTGACTCTTTGCAACCCCATGAATCTCAGCATGCCAGGCCTCCCTGTCCATCACCAACTCCTGGAGTTCACTTAGACTCACGTCCATTGAGTCAGTGATGCCATCCAGCCATCTCATCCTCTGTCTTCCTTTCTCCTCCTGCCCCCAATCCCTCCCAGCATCAGAGTCTTTTCCAATGAGTCAACTCTTCGCATGAGGTGGCCAAAGTACTGGAGTTTCAGCTTTAGTATCATTCCTTCCCAAGAAATCCCAGGGCTGATCTGTTTCAGAATGGACTGGTTGGATCTCCTTGCAGTCCAAGGGACTCTCAAGAGTCTTCTCCAACACCACAGTTCAAAAGCATCAATTCTTCGGCACTCAGCTTTCTTCATAGTCCAACTCTCACATCCATACGTGACCAGTGGAAAAAATTGAAGTATAGTTTATTTATAATATTGTGTTAGTTTCAGGTGTACACCATAGTGATTCAGTATCTTTCCATTATATGCTATTACAAATTAACGGGTATAATTCTCTGTGCTATACAGCATATCCTCGTTGCTTATCTGTTTTTCATATAGTAGTTTGTACCTGTTAATCTCATTTACCTAATTTGTCCCTTTCCCCTTCCCTTGGTCCCACCAGTTTGTTTTCCATCTGTGAGTTTGTTTCTGTTTTGCACATTCATTTGTATTTTGTTTAATTCTACATATAAGTGATATTGTACAGTATTTGTTTTTCTATGACTAGCTTATTTCACTAAGCATATTTCCCAGGTCTATCCACGTTGCTGCAAATGGCAGTATTTTATTCTTTTTCAAGGCTGAGTGCACCTCCATTGTATAGGTATGTGTGTGCATGCAACATTGTATCCATTCATCTACTGATGGACACTTAGATGGCTTCCTGATCTTGACTCTCATAAATAATGCTACAACAAACATAGTGGTGCATGCATGTTTTCAAATTAGTGTTTTTGTTTTCTTTGTAAAAATACCTAGAAGTGGAATTGCTAGATCTTATGGTAGTTCTATTTTTAGTTTTTTGAGTATTCACTGTACTGCACCATCAAAGTACAAGGTTCCCTCTTCCCCACAGGCTCTCCAGTGTTTATTATTTGTAGACTTTATGATGATAGTCATCTAATAGGTATGAGGTGATATCTCACTGTGGCTTTGATTTGCATTTCTCTAATAATTCACAATGATGAGCATCTTTTTATATACCTATTACCCATCTGCGTGTCTTCTTTGATGAAATGTCTGTTTGGGCCTTGTGCCTATTTTGTTATTGGATTGTTTATTCTCTTGATGTTGAATTCTATGAGCTATTGGTATATTTTTGCTATTAACCTCTTGTGAGTTGCATCATTTGGAAATATTTTCTCCTATTCCATAGGTTGTCTCTCGGTTTGGTTGGTGTTTTTGTCATTCTTGTTTAATACTCTCGTAGTCTTAGAGTGTAGTCTGTGTCATTTCTGTTCTTTTAGGTTTGTTAAGTTGTGCCTTATAGTGTAGGATGGTTCACCCTGAAGATTGTTCTATGCACAGTAGAAGAGAACAGAATAGTATTCTAGAGATGCTTGAGATGCTTGATAAATCTTTCTATGGATGTGAATTAGATCAAACTGGCTCATAGCCCTATTCCAGTCATCTATATCCTGAACTGCTTCTTGCCTACTTGTTCTTTCAATTACAGAGAGAGGAGTGTTGAAGTCTCTAGGTATAATTGTGCGTTAATGCATTTCCCCTTTCAGTTCTATCACTTTTGTATCATGTTTCAAAGCTCTGTAGTTATGTACACTCACATTTAGAGTTATTATATTCCTGAAAATTGACTTGTATCAATATGCAATCTTTAAAAAGTTGACTTAAAGCTCAACATTCAGAAAACTAAGATCATGGCATCTGGTCCCACCACTTCATAGGAAATAGATGGGAAAACAGTGGCTGACTTTATTTTTGGGGGCTCAAAAATCACTGCAGATGGTGACTGCAGCCATGAAATTAAAAGACGCTTACTCCTTGGAAGGAAAGTTATGACCAATCTAGATAGCATGTTCAAAAGCAGAGACATTACTTTGCCAACAAAGGTCCGTCTAGTCAAGGCTATGGTTTTTCCAGTGGTCATGTATGGATGTGAGAGTTGGACTGTGAAGAAAGCTGAGCACCAAAGAATTGATGCTTTTGAACTGTGGTGTTGGAGAAGACTCTTGAGAGTCCCTTGGACTGCAAGGAGATCCAACCAGTCCGTTCTAAAGGAGATCAGCCCTGGGATTTCTTTGGAAGGACTGATGCTAAAGCTGAAACTCCAATACTTTGGCCACCTCATGCGAAGAGTTGACTCATTGGAAAAGACTCTGATGCTGGGAGGGATTGGGGGCAGGAGGAGAAGGGGACGACAGAGGATGAAATGGCTGGATGGCATCACTGACTTGATGGACGTGAGTCTGAGTGAACTCTGGGAGTTGGTGATGGACAGGGAGGCCTGGCGTACTGCAAATCATGGGGTCACAAAGAGTCAGACATGGCTAAGTGACTGAACTGAACTGATCCTTGATTCTAATTTTGTTTTGAAGTCTACTTTATCTAAGTCTTCAACCTATTAATCCTAGATATTTTAAATATACTCTCTGACAGTTCCAGATCAGAATATGGTATTGATGATAGCTCTACCTCTTCAGATTGCATTTCCCTTTATCTTTCTGCATGCTCATAATATTTTGTTGAAAGAAATATATGTTGTATAGAATAATAAATAATGAAATAAATATTTTGAAGCTTAGATATGAGTATAAATTTTCCTCTGCTAGGATTTTTGAGGAAATTATGGTCATCTCTTCAAGATCTAAATCTTATGTATGAATTTGAGTCTCCCCTCTGCATGTTCTCTAGAGAGATGTCTCTGGAAAGCTCTCCACTACATTCCACTGCATCTGTTGTGTTTCCCAATGTGTGATGGCGTGGCCCTAGGGTGGGGAGGGGTGCATTCTCTGTGGTTCTTATGAAACCTCAGTGTTGGTGGGCATTGAGGTGAGTCTTCTGGTGTGGTCTTCACATGTGTCCCTGAGCCTCATACAGATGCAACACTGGATCCTGACACTCCCAAGGATTGAGCTTTTTTTCTATGTTCTCCTTCCCCCTGTGAATGAATTTGCAGAGTGCCCACAGGCCCTATCTTATTGTCTTTCCTTTATGTGATCCTTAGAGGAGATGGAAGCATTGAGTCTTTACAGAGATTTGACTGTTCTTCTGTCCATTACAGAGCACCCCATGGGAAGTTTCTCAGGATTCCTCTGATAACCCCCTATCTTTTGGAGTCCTTGAAGAAAAAATGTGCAAGTCTGAATTTCCCATGCCACTTCACACTCTACCTTGAGTGGCTCATTAAAACTTCTGGCTTAATCTTGCTAATATCTTATCTGAAAGCATCTGCTCCAGATAAGCAAATGGTCAGCTGCCAGCTTCTCTCTTTTCATGTTAGTTTTTGACCCTGTGACCTCAGTTTTCTCCTGAGTCCAACTGTACTCCTTAATTTACAGATTACCCAGGTTGTTCCTAAAGTAAGGCTGGGAGTGACACTCTTTCCTGCTCTCCAACTCTCTCTATACCTTTGAAGTTTACTTCTATCATCTAGATGTTTGACATTAGATATTTTGTTATAACTTTGTAAGTATCAATTGTCTCCACTGTGAGGTTACTGTGATGCCTCACTCTTGAACTGCAAAGCGTGCAGACCAATTGAACATTGCTCATTTCATTCAGTTCTCCATGTTGCCCAAAGGTGTAGACAGAACAAGGATGAGAATCCTCAATTTCACTTAATAGAGAAATGAGGTCACATGAGGTTAGAAACTTACTTGAGATCATCAAGCCCAAATTGGTCCAATGGGGAACAAGACCTGTGACTTGTGAATTATAGCTCAACATTCTTTTACCTCAAAAAAGAAAGCATTTAAAAAATTTTAAATTGTATCATAGTAGTTGCTTTATCCCCAAGAATGCTAGAAACTCCTTTAACTTTTAATATGGACACTTTGAGGAAGAGATGGTCTAAGACACTTGTTCTACTTGTCAAGGAGCTTGAGCTAGAAAGCACCCTGTGGGGATGAATGATTCAAGCTGCCCCACAGCTTTCGTTTGAGTCACTGTTTCCAACAGGCACATTCACTTTTCCAGAATTTATAACCCAAGAGTGCATTTCTTCACTGTGGCTATTACTAGCAACAAATTCACTTCTAATTCAATTTGTATTTCATGGAAAAAATAGACTATGGAAGGTTTTCAAATATAAAAATAGGAAACAAAATTTCCATGATAATTTAGCGCTGAATTAAGATAACTTGCTGTGCTAATGAAATTTCAAAATTTCTCATACTCCTTGAGGGATGAGGTGCTCATTTAGTTTGTCTAAACATTCCAATGAGGTGAGTAAGATGCAGAGGCTTGAAGCCAGATGACCAGTGCAGAGCCCTTCTCCCATTTGCTCCCTCAGCCTCATTCTGTACCTTCAGAGGGCTGCTTTTTTTCTGCTTTGGACAGTGTTTATTAGCATTGCACACTATCTGGGGTCACAAAAATTTCTGCTGCAGCATTTACTTCTACCAGCTTTACAGTGAGATTACATAATGAAGACAATGCACTCCATGTGAATTTAGAAAAAGTCAAAGACTGTATTATTTAAATTACTCTTCCAAGTAGTATTCTAGGCTAGTGTAGTAGATTTTTAAGTACATTAACTGACTTTGTGTCTATACATATTCAAATGCTAGTGTACCACAGGTATTGTCTTAGCACCCCAAAATATGTTAGGTGTGTGTCTTAGCCAAAATCAACAACCAAAACAATAATAAACTTGCATTCAGATGATTTTTAAAAGCAGAATTTCTTATCTCTAAGACAGTATAAGTTTGTTTTGAAATTTAAAAAATGTAAACGGAAACATAAGATAAAAATTAAAATGACACATTCTACTGCCTAGGTTCAATTTATAATTTTAATAATTTAATTTGAATCTTTCATTGGGTATAATTATCACATTTTATAATATGGTATTTGTTTTATATTGACATTCCTAATAAACTAGAAGAAGGTTGTTTATATAAGTCCTCTACATGTGTGGAGCTATTTATTGGAAATATTTTAAGGGAATGTCTAGTATTTGAAAGCCACAGTGAAAGGGAATTAAAAGAAGGGAATAAGAAAGGAAAGAATGGAAGGAGGGAGAAGAGGGGAGAAAAAGGAAATAACTTGAATCTTTTGAATATAATTTTGAATGTATTTCCTCAGATAAGGGAAACTAAAGCAAAAATGAAAAAAATGAGACTACACCAAACTTAAGCTTTTGCACAGGAAAGTAATCTATTGACAAAACAAAACAAAAAGTTGCTCACTTAATGGTAGAAGAAATTTGCAAATAATAAATCTGATAAGAGGTTAATATCAAAAATATACAAATAACTCAGACAACTCAACCTTAAAAAACAGAAACAATCCAATTTAAAAATGAGCTGAGGACTTGAATAGACACTTTTACAAAGAAGAGATTCAGATGGCCAATAGACCTGTGAAAAGATGTTCAACAGCGGTAATTATCAGAGAAATGCCTATCAAAACCCTGATTAGATACCACTTCACACTTGTCAGAATGACTGTCATCAAAAATAAAATAGCCAGCACAACGAGGATGTAGAGGAAAGAGAACCCTTGTGCACTATTAATGCGAATGGAAAACAGCACGGAGGTTTCTCAAAAAAAATTAAAATAGAACTTACCCTGAGATTCAGGAATTCCATTTCCGGGTATTTTTCCAAAGAAAACAAAATCACTACCTTGAAAAGATACACATATCTCTATGCTCACTGTAGCAAGATACAGAAGCGACCTAAGTGTCCATTAACAGACAAATGGATAAAGATGTGGTATATTTATACAATGGAATAAGAGCCATGAAAAAGAATGAAATCTTGCTATTTGCAGCAACATGGATGGATACAGAAATTATTATGTCTAGTGAAAAAGGTCAGACAGCAAAAGACAAACACTGTATGACTTCACATATATGATATCTAACAAGCAAAACAAATGAACAAACATAACAAAACAGAAACAGAGTCATAAATACAGAGAACAAGCAGGTGGCTTCTAGAGGACGGGGCTGTAGGGGCATGAGAGAAATAGATAAGCGAGATTAAAACGTGAAAACTTCCAGTTACAAAATAAACGAGCCATGAGGATGAAATGTGCACGCTGCCACAATACTACTGCCACAAGCGCTGGAGCGCCTCTGTATGGCGGTGGTAACTGGACTTGAGTATTTTATAACATGTAGACATATCCAGTCACGATGTTGTGCACTTCAGCATAGTGCTGTAGGCCAATTATACCTCAGAAAAAAGGCCGTGAGGAGAAACGGGTGAACTATTTTTTGTTTTGCTTTACTTTGTTTTGATAACCTGAATTTTTACTTTTTTAAAAAAGAAGAGGAACAGAGGGGGAAATAAAAGGAATAACACAGTTACTCCGTTTGAGAACGTTACTACGCAGAAGGAAGCAAACACACTCACCAACACTGAGAAAATAAGTCTCTCCCTAAAATAAGCAGGAGCAACTGAACTGTCTGGAGAAGCTGTTCAGTGTTTCAGCCTGGAAGTCATATCTTGGATGGATCTTGACCTCTACAGTTGGCTTTAGCTTGCTGGAGAAAGTGTTAATGGAGATTGAGAGAAAGGAAGTTACTGTTAAATAATTGTAGAGTTTGGGGAAGTCTTTCATTATTTTCAGAAGCCTCATTTTCTTTGTATTAAAAGTTATTAACACATTAGGACTCCTTACATGCAAAATTCTTCAAAATGGACTTAGTTCACAATCCCACTAGAAATTTATTTAGCACAATGAATCTAGTGTGTATCATTACATTAGAAGGGAATAATGAAATTCAACTCATATTTGATATGACAAATATGAAATTCATATCATATTTGATATGACAATATAACCTGTGTTAAGAGAATGTAGCAGTTGTCATTAGAATCCATAAAACTTACAGTGCCAATAGTGAACCCTATGTGTGTGTGTGTGTGTGTGTGTGTGTGTGTATCTATATGTGTATGCAGTGTGCTGTGCTTAGTCTCTCAGTTACGTCCAACTTCATGCAACCCCATGACTGCAGCCCACCAGGCTCCTCTGTCCATGGGAATTCTCTAGGCAGGAACACCAGAGTGTGTTGCCATGCCCTCCTCCAGGGAATCGTCCCAACCCAGGGACTGAACTCAGGTCTCCCGCATTGCAGGAGGATTCTTTTACCAACTGAGCCACCAGGGACGTCCAAGAATACTGGAGTGGGTAGACTATCCCTTCTCCAGGGCATCTTGCTGACCCAGGAATCAAACCGGGATTGCATTGCAGGTGGATTCTTTACCAGGTGAGCTACCAGGGAAGCTCCTATATGTGTATGTATGACTATATGTACAGATAGTCAAATGTACTTTAAAAATATGGGTGATATTTTTATTTTATTTTATTTTACTGCCTTAATGATGAAGAGATATTTCACCTGAATATGTGTTTTCTAGTAGATTTTTCTTGACGCTTGTGCTTCCAAAACTACCTGGGATGCGGGACCAGGTTTGTTTTTTTACATTAATTTCCAAATGCAATGTACCAAAATTTTAATAATGTACAGTATTAAATTGTTATGGAAGTTTCTATGTTTTTTTTGCCACTGGAGCACACAGTCAGGTGGCCACCAGGCAATGCACAATAGAGTTCTCAGCAACTTGT
Organism: Bos grunniens; assembly: GCF_055505025.1. Taxonomy (NCBI): domain Eukaryota; kingdom Metazoa; phylum Chordata; class Mammalia; order Artiodactyla; family Bovidae; genus Bos; species Bos grunniens. Next base: position 44,453,504 of record NC_141168.1, on the reverse strand, counting down.
TTCTCAGGATTCCTCTCACTGGCCCTGTGTCCTGACCATCCTCTGCTATTGTATATCAATATTCATGCACAATCTCAAGGTTGAAAAAGAATTCATGATATGATTTGAGGAGAGAAATTTCTCTTTGTTCATGTTGCCTAAAATATCTTTGATGAAAATCTCAAAAATTCCATCACTAGAAAAGTCCTGATTTTTGTAGAATCTGAGAATTCCTGGAAGAACGTTTTACAGATTGTAACTCTCCTTCATGCTCATTAGCTCATTTTATTGTAACAAAAACCCATTTAAGTTGGCAGGGGGTTATTCATTACTCCATTTCACAGTCAAAAACACCTGATTTACAGGTACCTTGCTCAATGTCTCAAAAATAATAAACACCAAAGCCAGGTATGGGGTACAGATGTTTTCAGACTTAAGAGATCCACTTTCTCTGCTACGGTTTAAATTAATGATGATGAATTTTGGTTTCTACTTTTAAAACACAGAAAATGTATGGTGAACTTTTGGTCCTTGGCTACCTAAGAATACAATTATTCATTGACTTCATATGCCTTGCTCTTTTACACTGGAATTTATAGCTCAGATGTTTTCAATCATATAATACAAATTTGGTACTAGGACTTGGGTAGATTAAATAGTTGGAACATTTGCCCCAAATTCCCCAACACTTATGAAATTGATCTGTCAATTGTCTCATAGGATGCTTGCGCTGTGCATTTTACCCTTTGGCATTACCACACTGGCCAAGCAGCAAGCACCTTTCTGCAGATCCAGAGTGGCTCTGAGCAGCTCAAACTGTCCTGCATCTGCACTCGAAGACCAACACCCAGAGCCCTTTCTGCAGCCTCGCTGCCTTGCAGTCCCTGCCTGCTCAGCCTCTGACCTTTCTGTCTATTTCAATATCCTTCTTTCTTTTCATTTTAATATTGTTTTTATTGTTTTTAAAAATTTATTGACGTAAAGTTGATTTACAACATTGTTTTAATTTCACTGTACAGCAGTGATTCAGTTTTTTGTGTGTGTGTGTATATATGTATATATATATATATATTCTTTTTAAATATTCTTTTCCATCATGGTTTATCATGGGCTCTTGAATATAGCAGAGAGAGCTATATTCAATATCCTTCCTTCTTATCCTTCACCACAATATACTCTTGCCTTCTTTTACTGTCTCTTTGCTCCTCTCTCCAGCCTGCTCCTCAGTGGATTCATTCTCCAGGTTCTATTCCTTCTCATAGCTTTCTCTCCAGCTGTGCTTACTACCTCTGTTTATTGTAACTTTGGCGCCCCTTATTTAGCCTCTCTTTTTCCAGAGCTCAAGAACCAAAAGTCTCACTGCCGAAAGGACAGTTCTACCTAGATCTCCATCTAAAACTAGACTCACCATCTTTGCCAACCTGCCTATCTTCCCACTAGTTTGAACACTAACAATCTCTCTCTCTCTCCTAGGAGAAGCATCCCAGTTTACATATTCCAAACAAGTTGATTTTTATTAAACTGAGTTGGAGTAGAAGAAAAAAATCCCAGAAGTACTTTCAGGTGCAAGGCACACATTCTCTGCGTGGGTTCTGTCAGAGCTCAAGGGTGAGAGAGTGGCCAGAGATTTCAACAGACAGTGGAACAATAAAGACATTTTCAGCAGTGGGTTAGGAATAAAGATCAGATTATACTGGGCTAAGACACAAATAAAATATAAGATGAAAACAACTAATATAGGAAATTAATACAGTAATTTTGACTATGATAGAATGAGAAATGAGGGGAGTCAGAAATCCCAGTGCTACTATGGCATAGAGCATAAAGGAGGAGATTAAGAAATTTTAAATTATATTTTAACAGAAATTATAAAAATAGGAATCTTCTGGTTTTAAACTTCACTTTAAAACTTCAAAGCATGTTTTAAAAAATCTGTTTCATTAATCATCCTTCTACAATAAATGTAATAGCTGTTCTGTGTTTCATTAATTGAAGGAACCAAACATTTCATTGATTTCCTATATTTAACAGTTCAGTTACTTCCTGTTCATCCCATTACCTGAATAACACTCTCATGGATACATCCATAAATTACATCTTTAGGACCTATAACTAGAAACAACGTATTGAATAAAAATTGAAACAATTTTGGAGAGATTAAAAATTGCCCTCTTGAGAATTTATAACAAGATACTCTCTCAATAACAGCCCCGCATTTTCCCTAATCTTGAAATTATCACTTAAACATGTATTTACACTCTTGACAAAAATAAATAGCTTTGCTTTCAACTGAAAAATTTTAGTTATAAAATGGCATGAAACATCTTTCATGTTTTGTATATTTATAATTCCCTGAATTTTTTCATGCCCTTTGTTTGTTTTTCCATTGAGATTTTCATTGTTATTATTGATACACAAAATTCCTTATGGTTACTAAGGCATTGTGAGTAATCTTGCTTTCTATAAGTATCACTAAAACCTGAAATAGGAGTGTCTCAACCAAAACAGAAACTTAATTCTCTGTGAACTGAAGGAAGTCTGGGGGAAGGCACTTGAGTACTCATAAGATAGCCCCAGGGGCCCTACCATCCTGCACCACAGCCCTCTGCATGCGGCTTTCACATTTAGGAGCACCTCACAAGCCATCTTGGCTGCTGGGGCTCTAGTCATCACATCTTCCTTCTGGGACATTAGCAGAAGGAAGTGGAGAATAATGAAGAAGCAGGATGAGCCCACTCCCTCTCCTTTTAGTATCTTTCCCAGGAGTTCTCCCAGCACACCCACTCACTAGACAAAGCTTAGTCACTGAACACTCATAGCTGCCAAGATGTCCAGGCAATGGAGACTTTTTTTCCCCAGATGGCTATGTATTCAGGTAGAAATTAGAGTTCTGCCACTCCAAGTTTTTCACGTACATGTTGTTGGGCGAGGGAGTTCCAAATATTTATAGGATTTGCTATCTTTGTACTATATTTAGCTATGTAAAAGTGCAAGTTTAAAACATACTCCTGTAGTTAATCTCATATATTTTCTGATATACAGCAACACTTAGATTTTCTCTTTGAGTCAAAATGATATTGGCATGCATTTTTTTTCTTGCTGTTTTATAGGTATTTTTTTCCTTTCACCTTTCAATCTTCAATCCACTTGGAGTTTATTTTGGTACATGATGTCATGATAAAAAAATAAGTAAATACACCAGCAAAAGTTAGATTTCCTGATACTGTTGATGGTGGAATCCAGCTGTTCATATGAGCTCTTCCCTCCCCTTGCTTAGCACCACCTCAAGCCAAAGTATCACATTGTCTCTCCTTGGACCTTCTTCTGAACACCCTGTCTTCTCTGGCTCCTGCGCTCCTCCACCGCCATATCTCTTGCAGAATATCAGCTACCACTGTTAGAGCCATGCAATCTGCTCTTCATACTGCAGGACCATTACCCTTCACCACCACCAGCTTAACAAGACCCAGCAGTGAGAACACCTGCTGAGATTCTCTCCTGTGGCCATGCCTGGCTCCATGTCCTCGTCCCAGTCCTCATCTTGGGACCATATCCCTGGGCATCCAGGACATGCTTTCTTTTCGTTCTCAGATGAAACCAAGAACATGACATAACCAATCAACCTTCGCATTTTTATGAAAGTTAGCAACCTTTTTTTTTTTAGCTTTTTTCATATAAGTCTTATGTATTTCTTAGGAAATTTATACTTCTCTGATGATCATGAATCATTTTATTGTTGAAAAAATCATTTAATTGCCTCATTGTCTAATGGATTGTAACTACTTCATTAGGAAGTTATTTATGAGTGTATAGTTATTTTTAGCAAACAACATTACTGAACTCAAATGTTGTAGTCTTTTTCAAATTTCTCTCCAGTTTTCCAGGAAGACCACGGTACCATCTGCAAATAATAACTCAGTCTGCTCTCCTTTCGGAATTCAGTTTAGTTAATTGTTGCTTTTTATTTAACTCCCTAGAATTTTTAGAATGACTTTGGAAAAAGGTGGTGATGGAAGGTCCTTTCTGCTGTCTTGGATTGTGGAAACTAAATCGAATGTGACCTAGTTCTGTGATATGATTGCTTTAGCGAGATGAGAAACTAAATTGCAGAAGTGGAGTCTGATTCCCAACTTCCTAGACTATTATCTAGAATGGCTATTGACTCTAATGCCTTCTACACCCTTGTGTTTTCTTAAGATACCTTAAATTTCAGAAACAATGACCTTGCTCTAGTGTTAGGTGAAACCAGAGGTTTCGAGCATTGCTGGTCCTTCAGGGCCCTTTTGGACATTTCTTCTAAAGGCACAGTGATAAATAACCTGCCTGCCAACGCAGGAGATGCAAGAAATGCAGGTTTGATCCTTGGGTCAGGAAGATCCCTTGGAGAAGGAAATGGCAACCCACTCCAGCATTCTTGCCTGAGAAAGCCCATGGACAGAGGAACCTGGCAGGCTACAGTCCATGGGGTCACGATTAGTGACTGAACACACCCACTTCTAAACGTGGATTCTCTGAACAAGGTTCATTCTAGATTGATCATTCTAGAAACAGCATAAGCACTGATTAAAAAGATCTTTATTCATTCAAGCAATCTATCAGGTACAGTCACATTCCACGAAAAGTACCTGATGAAAAGTTGAAAGGTGTTTCCCGAAGGGAAAAAAAAAAAAAGAATGCAATAGCTAAAAGCAAATTCCAGCCTTCCCACACCCTAAGACGGAGCACATCTCGCCAGACGCTGGCCACACACATCCCCCAGGAGCAGCTGATGCTGACAAACTGATGTGTAATGTTAACGAAATGGACGAAGGTGGGGGAGGGGAGAAAACTCACATTTAGGAACCTACCATTTCCAAAGCAGAGCCCTGGGAGATTCACAAACTCTGCCTCATTCCATCAGCAAGGGTCCTGTAGGTCAGCAAAATGAATCCACTTGGTGACACCTGGAAAGGGAAGGGAAGGCACTGACCTCACAAAGTTCAGACAGTGGGTCTGCCTGCCTCCCAGCCTCTCTCCAGGCTCCTAGGCACATGAGCTCAGGATGTAGCAAGTGCTTATTTACGTGTCTTTCTCCCTGGCTAGGTTGAGTTCCCCCAAGGAAAAGGAATTTTAAGTTTCTTTTTGTCCCCAGCAGCAAACACCAATTCTAATCCAGCAGAGGCACTTGGCACCCCTTTTGCCCAGAACCAAATAAGCGTTTGAGTTCATCTTCGGTTTGCATGGATCTCCTAACCTAGAGTTCCACAGCTGTTTGATTTTATTTCCTCGATGATGCCCTTTCAAACACTTTGCTACCCACTTCCAACTCTGTGCTTTTTTTAGAACACAGAAGGCTCACCATGGCTTTGTTACCGGAAGAGTTCACAGGGTACTACTGTAGGTGACGATATGTCCTAGAAGGTATAGCCTGGAGGGAATGTGGGTGTCTCTTCTCACCACAGAGCTCCCATATCAATCACTCAGCATCCAATCTGCATCCTGGGAAAGACCTGTCCATACCCTTTAATACACAGTTCTCTGCAAAGGAACTCCCCACTCTTTTATGAAGCTGACTTATATAGCAAGACTCTGGACCTGGAATTCTCTTCCCAAGTATTCCATTTCCCTTCTGCTTTTTACCTATTAACCTCCCAAATCTAATGCTTTAAAGATGATTAATTACCATGTCTCACAGTTCTGTGTGTAGACAGGCTCAGCTGGGCGGTTCTGTCCTGAGCCCAGCTGCTGCCAGATGCTGGCTGGTGATAACACCTTGGAAGGTTGGATTGGGCAGGCCTCTTGGATAGCCCCTCACATGTTTGGTGGTTGGTGTTGACTGTCCTGTCAGTCAGGGGGATTAACAGCCTTGGTTTGTCTGAACTGTCCTAGTTTAGTACTTAAAAGTTCCCAATCCCAAAATACTACACCTTCCATGTTTTCAGCAGCTAATGCAGGAGATTAGAGGGAAATGTAAATGTACGTTGTAGTAGTCTTCCTTTGATTCCTCTGCCAAACTGAGTAAAGCTACACTTCCTGATTCAGAAATTGTTATTAAAATGTCCTGTAGACATACAAAGGGGAAATTGTGATAAGAAAGTATTGGTTCCTTGCAAGAGCTGATTCTGCCAGTTCTTACTGCCAATCATGATTTCTACTAGACCAAGTGATGCTTTGAATCACAGTAACCAAAAACAAGGCTGCCCCTCCTTCCTAAGCACATGGAGGTGAAAAGGAGTTTCAAATCATCTTCATTTCTATGAAGACTTTCAGGAAACTGCAGAAAACATAAAACAAAAAGCTGTTGGTATCTTTGAATATAAGCTAGACTTCACTATGTATCTACTTATTTGACAGTACAGTGTAATTCTGGCAAAGTGCAACTTTTCTATCCAAGAAAATGAAAAGATCTTGCCTTCTAGATGTGCACACTTTGAACACAAAGCAATAAAAAGGAGTGTAATATATTTTGGAGGCACAAATTTACAGGGAGGTAGTGGTAGTATATTTTACCTAGAGAAGCAGAAACTGAATTGTTACACTGTCCTCCCTATATGTTTGGTACTGTGCTCAGAACTTTGTGTATTTTATCCCATTTAATCCTAATATTTATCTTTTGCGGATGAGGAATCTGAGTGACTAGACTAACCAGACTGAAGATATACAGCTACTAAGGGCACATCTGTACCTGGAACCTAGTTCTGAGTACAAAGTATATGACTCCAAGATGTTAGGCTACCTAAAAGGTCAAAACATTTTTTTCTATTTCTTTTTCTAGCCAAAATTTCTGGGTGTCAACCTCACCATCAGTTGAGTTCAGTTCAGTCGCTCAGTTGTGTCCAACTCTTTGCTACCCCATGAACTGCAGCACGCCAGGCCTCCCTGTCCATCACCAACTCCCGGAGTCTACCCAAACCCATGTCCATCGAGTCGGTGATGCCATCCAGCCATCTCACCCTCTGTCATCCCCTTCTCCTCCTGCCCACAATCTTTTCCAGCGTCAGGGTCTTTTCAAATGAGTCAGGTCTTTGCATCAGGTGGCCAAAGTATTGGAGTTTTAGCTTCAACATCAGTCTTTCCAATGAACACCCAGGACTGATCTCCTTTAGGATGGACTGGTTGAATCTCCTTGCAGTCCAAGGGACTCTCAAGAGTCTTTTCCATCACCACAGTTCAAAAGCATCAATTCTTTGGTGCTCAGCTTCCTTTATAGTCCAACTTTTACATCCTTACATGACCACTGGAAAAACCATAGCCTTGACTAGACGGACCTTTGTTGACAAAGTAATGTCTCTGCTTTTTAATATGCTGTCTAGGTTGGTCATAACTTTCCTTCCAAGGAGTAAGTGTCTTTTTATTTCATGGCTGCAGTCACTATCTGCAGTGATTTTGGAGCCCAGAAAAATAAAGTCAGCCACTGTTTCCACTGTTTCCCCATCTATTTCCCATGAAGTGATGGGACGAGATGCCATAATCTTCATTTTCTGAATGTTGAGCTTTAAGCCAACTTTTTCACTCTCCTCTTTTACTTTCATCAAGAGGCTCTTTAGTTCTTCACTTTCTGCCATAAGGGTGGTGTCATCTGCATATCTGAGGTTATTGATATTTCTCCCGGAAATCTTGATTCCAGCTTGTGCTTCATCCAGCCCAGCATTTCACATGATGTACTCTGCATAAAAGTTAAATAAGCAGGGTGACAATATACAGCCTTGATGTACTCCTTTTCCTATTTGGAACCAGTCTGTTGTTCCATGTCTAGTTCTAACTGTTGCTTCCTGACCTGCATACAGGTTTCTCATGGCAAACCACTTCAGTACTCTTGCCTTGAGAACCCCATGAACAGTATGAACAGTATGAAAAGGCAACCTCACCATAACCAAAGATAAAAGACAAGCGCCAAACCCAGGGAAATCTAAGCATCGCACCCAGAAGACCAGTGGGGTCTATCTTCAGTCCATTAAAAGCTCTTATAAAATTGCATGAGATATCACTTTTATGTGGAATCTTAAAAACTCTTAAATGAACTTATCTACAAAACAGAAATCGAGTTTTAGATATAAAAAAAAATACAGTTACCAAGGGGTAATGGGGGGAAGATAAGTTGGAAGCTTAGGATTGACATATACACACTACCATATATAAAACAAATAACTAATAAGGACCTACTGTATAGCACAGGAAACTCTGCTCAATACTTTATAATGGCTTATATGGGAAAGGAATCTTAAAAAGAACGGATATATGGATATGTATAACTGATTGACTTTGCTGTACACCTGAATCAACACAACATTGTAAATCAGCTATACTCCAATAAATATTTTTTAAATGTATGAGAAAGATAAGCATGTCAAAAAAAAAAAAAACTGGAGGGAATGTATGATCTAGCCCCTTGCAAATGAAGTTAAATAGACAAGAAAGGAAGACACACTCAGTTTCACTTATATTCAACGCAGCCTTGAGTATTCCACTCAACCTTTCTGAATCCAGTTCCCTCATCCAAAAATATGACATCTGCATACTTAATTTTAAGGCCAGTGTGAGAACTAAGTGTGCTAAAAGTTGTGATGCAGGGCCAGTGTTTAGTCATGTATCTAGTGCCTCGTGCTTTCAACAAAGTACGAACCACATAAAAGCAGAGTATCAGCTTGGTGAACAGAGACATTGTTCAGATCCATGTATTATTTCTTTTTAGAATACACATTTCCCTTCTTGTCTGGCGCTTCTCGAGGTGTGGTGTTGATGGGTATTCACCTGCATTCAGAGCTGGAGGTTGGGATGTCTCATGTTTCAGGGGGACACTCAGAGGAACCCCAGCCATTGGTGAGCCAGGGCCATGTAAGGGGATCGGAAGTGGTGGGGTAGGCAGAGAGGGATGGGTTGTTCTTATAGTATGTATAAGTCACCACTGTGACTTTAAGTCCAGCTCCAAGGCTCATGTCAATATAAGGAATGTCAAACTAGGCGTGAAGGCCAACACAGTAATCAAGCATAAGATGTCACTGAAAATTCATCCTGAGTCAGCCTGGGAAATTCGGTGGGAAGATGAGCAGAGCTAGTGCTGGCAAGTGTGTGTTGAATCCCAGTTCTTCCATGTACTTGAGATGGTCTCAGACAGTATAGTTACTTCTCAGCCTTACCTTGCTCATCCATAAATGGATTAATCTTTACCTCACTGGGTGATTTTTTTTTTAATTGGGGTATAGTTGCTTTACAATGTAAAGTTAGTTTCTGCTCTACAAAGCATGGGAATCAGCTATATGTATAATTTTAAAGAGTAAATACCATACAGTCTCCAGAGTGATCTGGAGTTGTCGGGAGAGGTAACAAGATCAGGAGTAAGGACACCTGAGCTTGAAGATCAGTACCACTCTTACTGGAAAGTCACAAATCCTTTACCTGACTCGTCACTTCTATATAAAAGGAGGCAGTTATTTATGGATCCTCATCCTCATATGGTTTTCATGGCACAAGAGTTCCAGTGTGTTGGGGCATTGGAGTGAACACAGGCAGGTTTAAACTCATTCCTTTCAAAGTGACCTATGACCCCCTTCCATGCCAAACTGTGCATGACAACTCCCCAGATGGGCCAAGGACAATTGTGGAAACTATGACAAGGACTCAAAGGTGCCAAGGGGAATGTAGCAACAATATATAAGCCAGATGTGCATTGTCTAGACAATTTAAAATGATGACCGAATCCAGTTCCACAAATCGAATTATCTTCCTGCCACACAGAGAATCACTTAGAAGGAGACATCGTGTCAACATTTCCTGCCCCAGATCCCATTCCATTCATGAAACTGGATGGTCTGACTTTGCCTCAAGGCACAACTGCTAAAATAAAATGTAACCTCAATGTTGTACACTGTAATAAAAGGAATGAGTGGCATTCTTAGGAGACAGTCGAGGGAAAAAATTTCCCATCTGTGGCTCTTCAGGAACAATGGGAAGCAGAAGCTAAGTTGAGGGAGTCTGTGAGTTCTAAAAACAGACTTGGGAGGAGTCTTCATGGCTGAAACAAACAATGGGGTAGCTTTGGACGTTTCTGACATTTCTGTAGGCGTGAGGGCTTACTCATCCCCTGCTCTCATGTAGATGTCTGGGAAATATCTGTAAAATGTGAAGTCTAGGACTCTATAGAGGAACCTAGGTTTCTTGAAAATTGAGAGAAAAAGCTAGTTTGGAGCAGATTAGATTTTCGTCTTGATATCTCCCAATTGTACAAATATCAAATCACATGAAGATAGTATTTACAATGTAGATATCAGAAGAATTATGCTTTATCAAATATATCTCATTATATATATTATATATATATATTTATTTATTTAATTTAATATTCCTAACTGCCCTGCCTAATAGCAATAAGTGTCTGCATCCTTAAGAAAGGGAATTCAAATCAGACATGATATAAAGGCATATCATAACATCAAGTTACCAAATAACAGTGAGATAGATGTATGTGTGCTTCGTGGAGTTTCCTAGATTGTGAGCCACACTGAGGAGCTTTTTTTTTTTCTGTATCTAAGGATAAGCTAAAAGAGAAGAAAGACAGATAAAACCCAGTTTTCCTTGTCGGCTCTTAACCTGGGCATTTTTCTAGGCTATGGTGTTCCATGCAGATTAGGTTTGGCTTCACGAAACAGAAAACTCAAATAAGGGGTTTAAAAAATACAGAGGTTAATTTCTTTCTCATAAAAGAAGTATGGAGATAGAAGTGCAGAGCTGGCAGGCTGACTCCGTGGTCTCACCTATGCGATGGCAACTTCTGTCCTTCAACGTGATTCTATTCTACTTTGTCATGTAACCCAAAATGGCTGCTGGAACCCCAGCCATTCTGTCAATATCCCAGATAGGAAAAAGTGGGGAGTAGGTCAAAAGAACACCAGCTGGGTCATGACCTTGAGAAAGTTGCCTGAGATCCCCACTTAATGACATATCATTGGTGACTTCAGTTTGAAGGGGGGAAGCAAGTGTTACTTTTTATTTGGAACAGTGTTACCTGAAATAAACAGAAGGTGTGTTCACGGAGAAAAAGAGGAAAATGGAAATTAGGTAGCCACCACCAGTCTCAGTTCTGATTATATGCACTAATTTCAAACTCTGCAATCTGGAATTGTAGAATACATCTGGGAAGTTTGGGAAGAATTCTCACATTCATGCCAAGATGTCCTTATTGACTGATGTGTCATAGTACAGGATCTGATTTGCAGTAAGTATAGCATATCATGAAGTACAGAGAAAACACAACTGAATTAGGTCACATAAAGGATGGAGTGTAAGTCTCTGTTCTGCACTGAGTGGCTGTGCTTCCCAAGAGTTGGTTGGTAGCTTCCTGCTTGGGCCCCTCACCAGTATGCATAAAAGGAAGCATGGATGACCAGCATCTATCACAGAATGTGAGAGAATCATAGGCAATCCCATAATTCGTTGCTGCTGAGCTCTCAGAATTATTCTGGATAGAGTTGCAGGCATCCATTAATAAATAAAAGCTGGCCTCTGTGGTCTACTTACTACATCAGTTCAGTTTAGTTCAGTCGCTCAGTTGTGTCCCACTCTTTGCAACCCCATGAACTGCAGCACGCCAGGCCTCCCTGTCCATCACCAACTCCTGGAGTTCACTCAAATTCACGTCCATTGAGTCAGTGATGCCATCTAGCCATCTCATCCTCTGTCGTCCCCTTCTCCTCCTGCCCCTAATCTCTCCCAGCATCAGAGTCTTTTCCAATGAGTCAACTCTTCGCATGAAGTGGCCAAAGTACTGGAGTTTCAGCTTTAGCATCATTCCTTCCAAAGAACACTCAGGGCTGATCTCCTTTAGAATGGACTGGTTGGATCTGCTTGCAGTCCAAGGGACTCTCAAGAGTCTTCTCCAACACCACAGTTCAAAAGCATCAATTCTTTGGCACTTAGCTTTCTTCACAGTCCAACTCTCACATCCATACATGACCACTGGAAAAACCATAGCCTTGACTAGACAGACCTTTGTTGGCAAAGTAATGTCTCTGCTTTTCAATATGCATAACAAGCAGTATTCTCAATATTTTACACAGATTGAGTTAATTTTTTAGTAGAAATTTTACAGGGAAGGCAATTGTTACCTCCAATTTAAAGATGAAGGGATTGGTCAGGGAAGGGTTAATTATCCCCCTGAAACCATACAAAAAGCAAACTTCAAAGAAGGGTCCTGGATCCAGAGCCTGGCCCAGGCACACTGAGTCTTATTCTGCACTTCTTATGCTTGAACTTCATGACCTAATGTAGCCATCTTGGGGGGTAAGAACTCCTCAAAAGTACAAATATCCAGTCAGGGGTGCTCTGGGTTATAAGTTGGCCCTCAGGGCATCTCCTGACCTGTAGGATACAGGAAAAGGGGAGTGTCTATTGATGCGGTTATGCATGAGGTACCGCGTTGGGGTCCAACAGCCCTGAGACCCCGCCCAGGAACAAGGCAATCTTCAATAGGGACATTTGTATTTCTTCCTTTCTGATTTGGGTGCTACATTACTTTGCCAACAAAGGTCTGTCTAGTCAAATCTTTGGTTTTTCTAGTAGTCATATACAGATGTGAGAGTTGGACCATAAAGAAGCCTGAGCACAGAAGAACTGATGCTTTCAAACTGCGTTGTTGGAGAAGACTCTCGAGAGTCCCTTGTATTGCAAAGAGATCAAACCAGTCAATCCAAAAGGAAATCAACCCTGAATATTCTTTGGAAGGACTGATGCTGAAGCTAAAGCTGAAGATCCAATACTTTGGCCATCTGATGCAAAGAGCTCACTCATTGGAAAAGACCCTGATGCTAGGAAAGATTGAAGGCAGGAGGAGAAGGGGACGACAGAGGATGAGACGGTTGGATGGCATCACCAATTCAATGGACATGAGTCTGAGCAAGCTCCAGGAGATGGTGAAGGACAGGGAAACCGGTCATGCTACAGTCCCTGGGGTTGCAGAGTGGGACAAGACTGAGTGACTGAACAACAACTTCTTTTTTTTTTAATTAATTTATTTATTACCTAATTACGTGGGCTAGACCTTCCACTACTGTGTTGAAGAAGACTGTTGAGAGTAGACACCCTTGCCTTGTTCTGAAACCTAAGGGAAAAAATCATAAAATTTTCACCATTAAGTACAGTGTTAGTTGTTGGAGATATTCTTTACCAAGCTGAGGAAATCCCCCCTTTGTTTTCAACTTGCTGAGAGTTCTATCATAATTTTGAATTTTGTCAAATGCTTTTTCTGCATCAGTTCATATCATCCTTTGATTTTTATTCTTCAGCTTGTTGAAATAGAGAGATTACATTGCTTGGTTTTCAAATGTTGAACCAGTCTTTCACACTTGTAATAAATACCTATTGGTCACAGTGTGTAGTTCCTTTTAGACATTGTTATATTGCTGTGCTGAGATGTTCCAGAGTTTTATGTTCACGACATCCATTCATCTATAGTGTTCTCTTTCCTTCCTTCCTTCCCTCTCTCCCTACCCCCTCCATCTCTCTCTTTTTCTCCCTTTCCTTCTTCATTCTCTCCTTTTCTCTTCCTTCCACTTCCCCTTTTCCTCTCCTTCTTCTTCCCCTTCCCCAATTTCTGTACTTTATCTTTCTTTCTCTTCTGCTTTGTCCTGGTTTCACTATTGGGGTAATACTGCCTCATAAAACGAGTTGGGAAGTATTCCATCCTCTATTATTTTCTGGAGAGGTTTTGTAAAATTTATGCTAATTTTTATTTATACGCCTGGCAGAAATGTCCAGTGAAACCATCTGGCCCTGGAGCTTGCTTTTCAGGAGCTTTTAATTACAAATTTGATTTCTTGAAAGGTTATAAGCATATTGAGACTTTTCTGTTTCATCTTGTTTCTGTTTTGGTAGTTTGTGGTTCTCAAAAATTTGGTTCATTTGTTCTGAACTTTGAAAGACATGAGCATAAAGTTGTTTGCAGTTCTTCTTTATTGTCTTATGGATGGCTATAGTATCTGTAGTGTTATACCGTCATTTTATTCTGGATACTGGTGATTTGTATGTTCTCTTTTTATTTTTGTTGATGTTTCTAGAAATATCAATTTAACTGATTTGACGGGGAGGATCAGCTTTTTTAAATCGATTTTTCCCTCTGCTCTGTCTCTATTTTCAGTGTTACTGATTTCTTACTTTGTGTTTATTTCATTGTTGTTTTTCTTAAGGAAGGAATTTAGATGATTCCTTTAGGACTTTTCTTCAATCATACCATACACTGTAATGCCGTAAACTTCCTCCTCAACTCTACTTCCACTGTATCTTATTCTTGGACATGCTGTGTTTTCATTTTCACTCAGTACTATATTTTTATGTCTTCTAAGACTTTCTCTCTACTCATGATTTAGTCAGAAGTACATTATTTAATTTCCAAGCAGTTTTCTGTTCTTTTGTTACTAATTTATAATCTTATTCCATTATGCTCAGAGAACACAGTGCATCATTTCCATTCTTTAAATGTGTTGAAGTGTGGGGAACCAGGATTCGTCCCTCTTGGTGCATGTTCCACAGGCACCTGGAAAAGTGCCTATTCTGCTGTTATTGAGTGGCATGCTCCTTTTGCGTTAGGTCTTGTTGATCAATTGTGTTATTCAAATCTTGCTTCTCTTCTAGCTGGTAGTTCGGTCAGTTGCTGAGAGAAGAGCATTGGAGTCTCTGACTACCACAGTTGGTTTTTCAGTTTCTCTTCTTATTTCTACCAGCTTGTACTTCCGGTATTTTAAGGCTGTATTATTTGATATGTACTCATTCAGGATTGCCTTGTCTCCATGTGGAGTCCTCCCTTTGTCATTAGGTTAATGTTTCTCTTTTCTTTTACTTGTATTATTTGTTCTGAAGTCAACTTTACCAAATATTAATATCACTCCAGCATTTGCATGGAATATATTCTCCATCTTTTTATTTTCAACCAACCTATGTTCTTGAATTGAAACATAGTTTCTTGTAAATAACATATAGTTGGGTCAATTTTTATCCAGTTTGTTAATTTCTGTCTTATACTGGTGCATTTAAATTATTTATATTTAAGGTAATTATTAAAGTGTTAGTTTTTAAGTATATCATTTTATTATTAGACTGTTCATTTATTTGTTCATTGTTTTCTGTTCATTTATTCTGGTCACATTCCTCCATTCCTTGATTCTTGATTCCCTTTAGATTTCTTGAATATTTTATAAGGAAGCATTTTGATTTATTGATAGTGGGGTTTTTCTGTTTGTTTTTTTTAAATTTTATTTTATTTTTAAACTTTACAATATTGTATTGGTTCTGCCATATATTGAAATGAAATTTTGCATGTATCTCTCTGTGTAATCTTTATAGCAGTTGTTCTGAGTATTACAATATGCTTATAACAGACTAATGGCAGTCTATAGTTATCAAATCTTTATCATTTCAAGTCAAATTGGAAACCCTGTTTCCATTAGGTCCCTTTATCTTCCCCACTTTTAAATATCATTGTCCTGAGTATCAGCTAGTGTGATGATTATTATTTAAATCATCAAAAAAAAAAAAAAAGCAGCAGCATGAGAAAATGCTAACCTATTTTATGTAATTATATTCCTTTCTTCTTCATCCTCCAAGATTCTTTTGTCATCACCTTTCTGACTGAAGAACTTCTCTCAGACAATCTTTAGGAGTAGGTCTGCTACACACAGTCTTTTACTTTTCCTTCATCTGAAAATGGCTTTTATTTCCCCATCATTCCTGAACAATAGTCTCACAGGATATAGAATTTATGGTTGACAATTCTTTTCTTTCACCCCATGAAAAGTGTTCTGCTCATTTCTGGCCCTTGTGATTTCAGATAAGAGAGCCATTTTCATGTGGCTTAGGGTCCCCTATAGTATTGCATTCTCTCTCTACTGCTCCTTCAACGCGTCTTTCTTTGCCTATGATTTTCAAAAGTTTATTTATGATGGATTCATGGATGTGTTGGGGTTTACCCTACTTGGGATTTGTTCAGCTTCTTGAATCTCTGTGTTTGTGCTGTTCATCAAATTTGGGCGGCTTTTACCCAACATCCGTTTAAACTCTCTTTCTGCCCCAGTCTCTCTCCTTCTGCTTCTAAGACTCCTTCAATTTGAATGCTCAGTCTCTGTTATTGTCTCAGGGAATCCTGAGGCTTTGTTAACTTTTTCAGCCTATTTACTCTCAATTGTTCAGGTCAGTTGAATTCTATTGATCCATCCCCAAATTTATCAACTTTATCTTTAGTTGTTTCTACTCTACTCTTGAGCCCATCCAATAATTGGTTTTTTGTTGTTGCTGTTGTTTGTTTGTTAAAGACTTCCATTACTTTGCTGAGATTTTCTATTTTTAAAATTTATTTTTAAATAAAATTTCCAATAGATCACTGTAGCATTTCTCTGATGCCTGCTTTACAGCTGTTACCAGACCATTCCAATGACTGATTCATTTTGATGTGGGTGTCAATAGATTGTTTTTATCTCACTCATTCTGTGATTTTCTTGGTTCTTGGTAATGTTTGTTGTATCCTGCATATTTTGTCTATTACATAAGCAGACTCTGGGTCCTATTTAATCTTTCATTTTTGCAGGCAGCTACCCTGGTTAGGTTTAGCATGCAGTTCTTGGGCTGCTTTGCAGGCTGCAATTCTAATGGAAGTTTAATTTGCAGAGACTTTCTGGGTTAGTTGCTGTCCTTTGTTTATCTGATGCTGCTAGATTTCCTCTTCACTCTCTTGTGATGCCTGAGAAGGAGAAGGGTTAGCCACAAGCTGGAAATCCAGGAGGAAAGTGTATAATAGGATTCTACCAATTGGCCACTCCTCATGTCAGAGCAATGTAGGGGTCTTGGGCTGGAGACAAAGACTCCCTGGACCAGGCTGCTTGCTGGGAATGGGACCTTTTTCTCACCTGCCCATGTTGCAGAAACCAGTAATCGAGAAACTAAGCACCACTCTTGAAGAGTTGGAGAACTCAGGTTTATTACGCTGGTGGGCCCAGAGGAGTTAACACTCCAAGCTTTGAGCCCCGAACAAAGGGGTTACAGAGTTTTTATACACAGACAGGCATGATTAAGCGGGTTTGTGAGTTTGCAGGGGCTGGGCGATTGTAAAGAGCGGACAAGGGTGAATGAGATAAGCTCCAGTTCCTAGTATTCTGAGTCCCCACTTTCTGAGACTTATGTGATCCAGACTTTGCAAGGAGCAAGCTGAGTTACAGAGGCAGAAAGAGCAGGAGGTTATAAAATGTTAACTTGTCCTCTTCACCCACACTGGTGTCTCCAGGTAGAAAAGGGGAACTTCGGACCTAGGAAGGAAAGAGGGAAGCCCTGGCTTCAGGGCTCCCCATCAGTCTGCCCTGGGGTGATGTCTGGATTATTGGACGCTCTTAGGGAGCCTCCCATCAGTCCAAGTGAGAGATGCACCCATTTGGGCCACCTTCTGGTGCTAGGGTGGAGAGGGGAACCCTCTATCAGGTTGTGGGGGGCGGGGCATGTACCAGACACCCTGCCGTGGTACTCTTCCTGCTGTCTTGAGGTTTTAGTCCAGCTCACCGCCTTCCCTCTAGAGCACCTTTTTGTTTGTCATTGTGTTTAACCAGGACCACAAGTTTGGCTTTCTAAAATATAACCTTTACAAACTCGAAATGCTTGAACGAGGCAGAGGTGAGTCACTGTGTTATGTATGTTAAGCATGTCCTAGGCCCCCATTGCTTCTAATACAGTGCAAGGATTTTTTAAATGTAGTTTCATAATGTAAAATGCAGAAAGGGGGATGAAGGAGAATGTCTGTATGCATGTAGATGTGTCATCACAAATATTCAAGGGATGAGGGACAAGAATGAGGAAAATGAGCAAAGAACATTCACAGAAAGGGAAACTCAAAGACCACTTAAAGTTTTACAAAATGACCCAAACTTGCTTATAATTAAGAAATTATAAGAAAAAGCAAAATAGCATACTTTTCCTCCGGGTTATAGACACCATCACACATGGTAATGAATTTTACTTTTGAAGTCATTTAGTTCAATTCAGTCACTCAGTCATGTCCAACTCTTTGTGACCCCATGAACCTCAGCACGCCAGGCCTCCCTGGCCATCACGAATTCCGAGTTCACCCAAACCCATGTCCATTGAGTCGGTGATGCCATCCAGCCATCTCATCCTCTGTCATCCCCTTCTCCTCCTGCCCCCAATCCCTGCCAGCATCAGGGTCTTTTCAGATGAGTCAGGTCTTCACATCAGGTGGCCAAAGTATTGGAGTTTCAGCTTCAACATTAGTCCTTCCAATGAGCACCCAGACCTGATCTCCTTTAGGATGGACTGGTTGGATCTCCTTGCAGTCCAAGGGACTCTCAAGAGTCTTCTCCAGCACCACAGTTCAAAAGCATCAATTCTTCAGCACTCAGCTTCCTTTATAGTCCAACTCTTACATCATACATGACCACTGGAAAAACCATAGCCTTGACTAGACAGACGTTTGTTGGCAAAGTAATGTCTCTGCTTTTTAATATGCTATCTAGCTTGGTCATAACTTTCCTTCCAAGGAGTAAGCATCTTTTTATTTCATGGCTGTAATCACCATCTGCAGTGATTTGGGAGCCCCCCAAAAATAAAGTCTGATACTGTTTCCACTGTTTCCCCATCTATTTGCCATGAAGTGATGGGACCAGATGCCATGATCTTCATTTTCTGAATGTTGAGCTTTAAGCCAACTTTTTCACTCTCCTCTTTCATTTTCATCAGTAGGCTCTTTAGTTCTTCTTCACTTTCTGCCAGAAGGGTGGTGTCATCTGCATATCTGAGGTTATTGATATTTCTCCCATTAGAAAATAAGAATCTTGGATATAAATGCTTAGTAGGTTAGAGTACACAGTATACCTTTTTGTCCTCAACTGGGCAACACTGGCAGTTCCTCTAGGTCTTAAATTATAGCCATGAAGAAATATACATGGATTCCCTTTGTCTGAAACATCTCAATTTTAAGGACTTTTATGAACACATACATACTCCACATGCACAGAGAGATACACGCATTTGAAGTAGAGTTCTGTGTGGTAGGAAACAACTGGAAAGCAGCCTAAATATATAAACTCTGCAGAGTTTATAAATAATGGTTAAATAAATTAAGGCTCATTGAAACAAAGAAACACAATATAGTCATTAAAATAGTCTCCAAGTGATGAAACAAAATGTCCCCTAGAATTATCCCATGAAAGGAGCTAAATGAGAAAATGTGTCAACCTTCTGCTCCCATGGATGTTAAAATAAAGAATGGAGCAGGGCATTTCACTTAGTCACGGCAAAGCTTGCATAGTCATGTCTGGACTGATGGACTCAGAGGAGGCAGGGGCAGTGATGAGGAAACTCAGAACCCAGTGTGGCGAGCAGAGAGGAAACACACTGGCACCAGGATATCATTTTATAGCATTTGAATTTTTACTTTAAATAAATATTTTTCTGAAAAATAGTATCTTTTAAAATGGACTTTTGAGGGTAGCATATGAAACTTCATCAAGTAAAATGAGAGAATAATAAATGAGAAACACACACCTCCCCAGAGAACAGATAATTTTTCCAAACCTATTCATCTAAAATAAACAAACAAAAAACCCAATCATTTGCTATTAGAGAACTTCCCAGAAGTTGTTTGTATAATTTTATAAGGGCGCCATTAAGAAATGAACATAGTTTGTAAGTAAAGTTACCTAGAACTAACTTTCTGATTTAAATAAGGCTTTCTTTTCAAATGATTAGAGCTAAGAAAATTTTTAAACAGAATGAAAGTGTTTTTATTTTTTTAGTGTTCTCTTGTCTATAATAATTCTGTTGCCAGAATGAATATAAGATTCATCTTTTATTACTTTATTTTATCCTTTTACTCACTTTTTTAAATGTTTTATGGACGTGTAGTTGATTTACAATATTGTGTTAGTTTCTGGTTACAACAAAGTGATTTGTGTGTGTGTGTGCGTGTGTGTGTGTGTGTATGGGGCTAACCTGGCAGCTCAGTCGGTAAGGAATCTGCCTGCGGTGAAGGAGACCCAGGTTCGAGCCGGGAAGATCCCTTAGAGGAGGAAATGGCAACCCACCCTAGCATTCTTGCCTGGGAAATCCCACGGACAGAGGAGTTTTGTGGGCTATAGTTCATGGAGTTGCAAAGAGTTAGACACTATTTAGCAACTATATATTATATATATATATATATATATATATATATATATATATATATATATAAAACTGATGCTGAAGCTCCAATACCTTGGCCACCTGAAAACTGATTCATTGGGAAAGACCCTGATGCTGGGAAAGATTGAAGTCAGGTGGAGAAGGGAACGACAGAGGATGAGATGGTTGGATGGCATCACCGAATCTATGGACATGAGTTTGAGCAAGCTCTGGGAGGTGATGATGGACAAGGAGGCCTCGCGTGTAGTCTATGGGTCTTGGAAGAGTCAGACATGACTGATCGACTGAACTGAACTGAAAATATATATATCTTCTTTTTTCAAGTTCTTCTCACTTATAGGTTATTACAAAATATTGAGTATAGTTCCCTGTGCTGTAAAGTAGGTCCTTGTTGGTTATTTATTTTCTATATAGTAGTGTGTGTATGTTAATTTCTGAGGCCATTTAATCTTCAAACTCCAGCCCAACTTTGAAACTCAGAGGTTCAGAAATCAAATTGGTAATGCTATAAATAAATACTAGAACATGAACAGACACTCAGGAGCAAGAAAAACCCAATGACACTCCCATCCTAGCCCTCCTGACCTGGCAACGCAGTGTAGACCTGAGGCAGCCTCGTGGTGGAGAAGTGGGCCTGTCTGTGCAGGTCCCAGCATGGACTGGGCAATGAGCCCCTCTCACAGAGGCTAAGGGAGTCCCTGTGAATTAGGGACAGGAGTGTTCCTCTCCAGGAAGAGATGGTGATCCTCAATGCTGCTGAAGTCAGACACTGCTTGTTCTGTGTTCAGGAATTCACTTGTTATTTTCAGATTTTGTACCCTTGGGGCATGACAGGTTGATTCAATGTTCCCTAAAACTATTTGTATATCATCACTGCACATCAAATTTTAATGTGAATGGTTACAAATGATACTGAAAATAACCTGTCAGCTTTGCTGAGGGGATGAACAAGCCAGGGATGGGGGCAGTGGCGATGGGGTTAGTATTCATTCTCAGATTAGATCAAAATGAGTTCTCAGAGGACACATTTAAGAAAAAAAGTAATCATTTCTTTTTCTTTTTTTTTTTTTTTTGAGAAAATGAGCCATGCCATTAAGCACAGGGACACAGATGAAATCAAGGCACTGAGTGGCGTGATGTCTGTCTGTACCAGGTAGAGTCTTAGACTAACAGAAAGACACACATATCTAGGCAGCGAAAAATGTGCCTGGATCCATAATTCCCTGGGAAACCCACACACACACAAAATCCCTTCTGAGCTCCATGAGAGAGATCACCAGAAGACATGTGCATTCCCTGGGGTGTGTCGGGATGACCCACAGGGCCTGGGCAAAGCTGCCCACATGCCTGGTGGGGCCGGCTGCCGACTCCACTTCTCAGGGAGGATGAGTCTGAGTAATGGGGCCCTGGCGCCTCTCCCGCTGGGTGGGGTGGCTCCTCTAGCCTAGAGCAGGAGAGCTGTTTTGTAGATTAAATCGACACTTTGCACCCCACCCTGAAGCCAGCAGAGCTGTTTCCAGGGGCAGCTTTGGGCTGAACTGTGCTGGCTGCGTGGTTTCACCCAAGCCTGGCCATTGTTATAAATGTGGATGAGCTCCACTGCATGTCAAGGCAGCCTGGAATCTGGACATCCGTACCATTTCTTTTGTTCTTAACCAGGGAGTCTTTGAAAACCAAGCCTTCACTTACTCTCATAAAAAGAGAATGACAGTCTGTGAAACACAGCAGGTATTCAATAAATATCAGTGCCCCTCTTCTTCAGAGATTGTAATAAACCTTTGTTAACAGAGGTAAAGTTTGCAAAGTTAATATTCAGTCCACCTCTGCTGAATCTGAATCATTGCTAGAAGAAAGGCAAGGCAAGGATGCTTCCCTCTCTAGTTAGCAGTGCTTAGGAGATTCCTAATTACAGGTGTAAAGGTGAGCCTTAGGAGAAGGCAATGGCACCCCACTCCAGTACTCTTGCCTGGAAAATCCCATGGATGGAGGAGCCTGGTAGGCTGCAGTCCATGGGGTCGCTAAGAGTCAGACACGACTGAGCGACTTCACTTTCACTTTTCACTCTCATGCATTGGAGAAGGAAATGGCAACCCACTCCAGTGTTTTTGCCTGGAGAATCCCAGGGACGGAGGAGCCTGGTGGGCTGCCGTCTATGGGGTCGCACAGAGTCGGACACGACTGAAGCGACTTAGCAGTAGCAGGTGAGCCTTTCTCTGTGAACAGAAAAGTTGATTTTCGAGTCACCAATGGTCCTAGAGTTGAAGGTTCCTGCTTATCCAGTGGCAGAGGAGTAGAAAGCCAGAACTGTGAGGTCTCTAATATCACTGGGTTCCAGCAAAATGAAATTATATGAAAATGGGCCAAGTGCAAAGTTATATCAAGGGCAAGGCAGAGGGAATTCCCCTGCCCGCACACAGGAGATAAAGGGTGCATTGCCTGGAGAAAACTTTAAAAAAACAATAAAGCTGAATAAAAGTCAGTCTGGTTATTACTGTCACTCTTTTCAGGCAATTTTAAAAGTGATAAAATACTCCTTCACCCAAATATGTTGGTTCTGTGGTTGGAGGATTCTGCTACAAGCTCTAGTTTCTGAAGTCAATTTGTAAGACATAGAAATCCTTCAAGTTTGATTTGAGTGCCATGCATGTGACCGTCCCTGGAGACCACACACTCTTGAGGAAAGCAGTCAGCAGCACATTCAGAATCAGCACTGATGGCACAGCGATTAGAAAGGTAGAGAAACAGCTATTTTGCTTGGATTCCATCATTCTGGATGACTATGGAATTCTTTGCTGCTGTTGTTCAGCCACTAAGTTGTGTCCGACTCTTTACCACCCCATGGACTGCAGAACACCGGGCCTCCCTGTCCCTCTCTCTCTCCCAGAGTTTGCCCAAGTTCATGTCCATTGAGTCAGTGATGCCATCCAACCATCTCATCCTCTGTCACCCTCTTCTCCTTTTGCTCTCAATCTTTCCCAGCATCAGGGTCTTTTCCAATAAGTTGGCTCTTCACATCAGGTGGCCAAAGTATTGGAGCTTCAGCTTCAGCATCAGTCCTTCCAATGACTATTCAGGGTTGTTTCCTTTAGGATTGACTGGTTTGACCTCCTTTCAGTCCAAGGAACTCTCAAAAGTCTTCTCCGGCACCACAATTCAAAAGCATCAATTCTTCAGCGCTCAGCTTTCTTTACGGTTCAACTCTAATATCCATACATGACTACTGGGAAAACCATAGTTTTGACTATAGGGATGTTTATTTGGCAAAGAGATGGTTCTGCCTTTTTATGTGATGTCTAGGTTTGTCATGGCTTTCTTATAGCTCAGTTGGTAAAGAATCTGCCTGCAATGCAGGAGACCCCAGTTCGATTCCTGGGTTGGGAAGATCCACTGGAGAAGGGATAGGCTACCCACCCCAATATTCTTGGGCTTCCCTTGTGGCTCAGCTGGTAAAGAATCTGCCTGCAATGCAGGAGACCTGGGTTCGATCCCTGGGTTGGGAAGATCCCCTGAGAAGGGAAAGGCAACCCATTCCAGTATTCTGGCCTGGAGAATTCCATGGACTATATAGGCCATGGGGTCACAAAAAGTCGGCCACAACTGAGTGACTTGCACTTTCACTTCTTTTCTTCTAAGGAGCAAGTTTCTTTTAATTTCATGGCTATAGTCACCATCCACTGTGATTTTGGAACCCTAGAAAATAAAATCTGTTACTGCTTCTACTTTTTCCCCTTCTATTTGCAATTAAGTGATGGGACCAGATGCCATGATCTTAGTTTTTTTAATATTGAGTTTTAAGTCAGTTTTTTCACTCTCCTCTTTCATCTTCATCAAGAGGCTCTTTAGGTTCCTCTTTGCTTTCTACTTTTAAGGTGGTATCATGCATATCTGAGGCTGCTGATATTTGTCCCAGCAGGTCTGGCTTTTTACATGATGTACTCTGCATAGAAGTTAAATAAGCAGGGTGACAATATATAGCCCTGACATACTCCTTTCCCAATTTTGAATAGGTCTGTTGTTCCATGTTCAGTTCTAAGTGTTGCTTCATCACAGAGAATTCATCCATGTCCTCTTAAAATTTCCACATGTCCTTTTGTAATTTCTCCTTCATCTCATGCCTCACCACCACCTCATCTCACTCTCATCACCCCCATTCTCAGGCAAACAGTGACCTGTTTTCTGTCATTATAAACTAGTTTTCCTTTCTAGAATTTTTTATTAATTGGGCAGTACAGAATGTACTCTTCTTCATTTTAGACAGTATCTTTTCCAATAACCAAAGGTGTAAGAAAAAGAGAGGATGTGACAAAGCTAAGTCATTGAAATAAGTAAGTGAAAATTAGAAACCTCCTTAGTTTTGTAATTTAAAAAAAAAAAGAAAGAAAGGCCACATTTCTTTACAGACTGTGCTCATGAAAGAGGACCAGTCTTGGTTCATTCATCTAAACTGTTGTTCACAGCCTGAAACCAAAGCATCTTATCCTCTACTTCTCTCCATGTGGAGAAATGACTTTCATTATGGATTTTGAAAGTTCTCAGTGAATGCAATTTATTGCAATAAACTATCCTAAATCTTGAAAGGACTGAGTCTTAGATCACTGCCCAAACTCTAGTACTATCATTTTCTACTTAGAAAAGTTTATTTTTGTTTCTTTGTAGTGATGAAATTCTTATATACAAACCAAGAACTTGGCAAATAACAAACCCTCAGTAACTCATGGTGTTTATTATTTTTAATTCAATAAACAAAAGTCATTATTGTCTTGTCTCCCTGTGTTTGTGATCAACACCTACAGAACCTATGCCCTAAAGAAAGGAAAGAAGAGACACACTAATTTAGCTTCTGCTCTGGACCCAATCTTATGTCAGGCCCTTTGTGATCTCACTTAATCTTCTCAACAACCTTGTGCAAAGGTGGCTTGCTTCCACAAAGATGAAATAACTCACAGAAAGATTTAAGAGCTCAACCAAGATTGTATAATTAATAAGAGGTAGAGATAAGTTTCAGGCTTTCCAGGTGGCTCAGTGGTAAAGAACCCACCTGCCAATACAGGAGACACAAGTTTCATCTCCGGGTCGGGAAGATCCCTTGGAGAAGGAAATGACCATCTACTCCAGTATTCTTGCCTCAAAAATCCCAAGGACAGAGTTGCCTGGCAAGCTACAGTCCAAGGGATTGCAAAGAGTCAGACACAACTAAGCAACTGAGTGCACACACACAGAGCTAAGTTTCAAACCAAAGACTTATCAACACTTTTTTTTCCCAGTCCACAAGCATTTCACATGGAAAGAAAGCTAATTAATGCATGTTCTCTCCGGTCTCTGAGCCACCATTGTGTGTAGGCATTTTTATAAGTGATTTTCTTGGTCTCCACCAGTAAACCAGTGAGCCAGTGTGCCATTATTTGACTCTATAGACAATGATATTGAGTTACCACAATTGGTAAGTAGACCAGAGTTTTAACCTATATGTTTTTGTCTATATCTGAAGTTTCACACACTTTTGTTTAGATCCAGCCTTCTAACTGATGCATAATTAATTCTGTAATACACCAAAGGATATACTACAACTGATTCAACTTTTAACATGTGATTGGACATTTGGAGAATTTTTAAATATCTTCTATTAAAAAAATAATGTAAAATATTAATATATCTGTACATAGAACTTTTTCTATACATGACATTACTACCTCCAAGCAAAATTTATAGTTCAAGTACTTTTAACTCTAGGGTAACCACTATAGCATGATTTTTTGTAATGATTTATTTAAAAGACTAAATCATAAGTCAACTGAGGAGATAAAATGAAACCTTATAAAATGCTCAATTAAACCTAGAGAAGGTAGAAAAAAAATGGAAACAAACAAAAAAAAGGACTATGGAACAAATATGAAGCAGCTTGTGAGATGGGATTAATCCAATCATACCAATAAGCACTTGCAATGTGAACATTATGAATAAACACACTAATCAAAACATAGGCTGTTAGAATAGATTTTTTTAAAGTTGTCTGCATGGCAGCTACAAGAAACTCACATTAAATATAAAGTCATATGGGCTTCCCAGGTGCCACTAGTGGTAAAGAAACTGCCTGCTGATGCAAGAGACTTAAGAGATGCAGGTTTGACCCTGGATTGGGCAAATCCCCTGGAAGAGGGCATGGCAACCCACTCCAATTTTCTTATATATATATATATATATATATATATTTATTTATTTATTTATTTTAATTGGCGGCTAATTACTTTACAATATTGTATTGGTTTTGCCATACATCAACATGAATCTGCCACGGGTATACACTTGTTCCCCATCCCAAACCCCCCTCCCTCCTCTCTCCCCTTACCATCCCTCTGGGTCGTCCCAGTGCACCACCCCAAGCAACCAGGATCATGCATCTAACTTGGACTGGTGATTCATTTCATATATGATATTATACATGTTTCAATGCCATTCTCCCAAATCATCCCACCCTCTCCCTCTCCCACAGAGTCCAAAAGACTGTTCTATACATCTGTGTCTCTTTTGCTGTCTCGCATACAGGGTTATCATTACCATCTTTCTAAATTCCATATATATGTGTTAGTATATTGTATTGGTGTTTTTCTTTCTGGCTTACTTCACTCTGTATAATAGGCTCCAGTTTCATCCACCTCATTAGAACTGATTCAAATGTATTCTTTTTAATGGCTGAGTAATACTCCATTGTGTATATGTACCACTGCTTTCTTATCCATTCATCTGCTGATGGACATCTAGGTTGCTTCCATGTCCTGGCTATTATAAACAGTGCTGTGATGAACATTGGGGCACACATGTCTCTTTCAATTCTGGTTTCCTCGGTGTGTATGCCCAACAGTGGGATTGCTGAGTCATAAGGCAGTTCTATTTCCAGTTTTTTAAGGAATCCTCACACTGTTCTCCATAGTGGCTGTACTAGTTTGCATTCCCACCAACAGTTTAAGAGAGTTCCCTTTTCTCCACACCCTCTCCAGCATTTATCGCTTGTAGACTTTTGGATCACAGCCATTCTGACTGGCGTGAAATGGTACCTCATTGTGGTTTTGATTTGCATTTCTCTGATAATGAGTGATGTTGAGCATCTTTTCATGTGTTTGTTAGCCATTTGTATGTCTTCTTCGGAGAAATGTCTATTTAGTTCTTTGGCCCATTTTTTGATTGGGTCATTTATTTTTCTGGAGTTGAGCTGTAGGAGTTGCTTGTATATTTTTGAGATTAGTTGTTTGTCAGTTGCTTCATTTGCTACTATTTTCTCCCATTCTGAAGGCCGTCTTTTCACCTTGCTTAGAGTTTCCTTTGTTGTGCAGAAGCTTTTAAGTTTAATTAGGTTCCATTTGTTTATTTTTGCTTTTATTTCCAATATTCTGGGAGGTGGGTCATAGAGGATCCTGCTGTGATGTATGTCAGAGAGTGTTTTGCCTACGTTCTCCTCTAGGAGTTTTATAGTTTCTGGTCTTACGTTGAGATCTTTAATCCATTTTGAGTTTATTTTTGTGTATGGTGTTAGAAAGTGTTCTACTTTCATTCTTTTACAAGTGATTGACCAGTTTTCCCAGCACCACTTGTTAAAGAGATTGTCTTTAATCACTGTATATTCTTGCCTCCTTTGTCAAAGATAAGGTGTCCATAGGTGCGTGGATTTATCTCTGGGCTTTCTATTTTGTTCCATTGATCTATATTTCTGTCTTTGTGCCAGTACCATACTGTCTTGATGACTGTGGCTTTGTAGTAGAGCCTGAAGTCAGGCAGGTTGATTCCTCCAGTTCCATTCTTCTTTCTCAAGATTGCTTTGGCTATTCGAGGTTTTTTATATTTCCATACAAATTGTGAAATTATTTGTTCTAGCTCTGTGAAAAATACCATTGGTAGCTTGATAGGGATTTCATTGAATCTATAGATTGCTTGGGTAGTATACTCATTTTCACTATATTGATTCTTCCGATCCATGAACATGGTACATTTCTCCATCTATTAGTGTCCTCTTTTATTTCTTTCACCAGTGTTTTATAGTTTTCTATATATAGGTCTTTAGTTTCTTTAGGTAGATATATTCCTAAGTATTTTATTCTTTTCGTTGCAATGGTGAATGGAATTGTTTCCTTAATTTCTCTTTCTATTTTCTCATTATTAGTGTATAGGATAAATCCAATTTTCTTGTATGGGGAATCCCATGGACTGAGGAGCCTGGTGGGCTGCAGAGTCAAACATGACTGCTGCTGCTGCTGCTAAGTCGCTTCTGTCGTGTCTGACTCTGTGCTACCCCATAGATGGCAGCCCATTGCCTTCTCCGCAGACATAACTGAAGTGACTTAACACACATGGGTTTGTGTGGACTCCAGGAGTGGGTGATGGACAGGGAGGCCTGGCTGCTGCGGTTCATGGGGTCGCAAAGATTCGGACACGACTGAGTGACTGAACTGAACTGAATATCAATTATGTTAAGTTGGTTGATAATGTCACTCAGGTTATGTATATATTTACTAATTTTTGCCCATGCATTGTATGAGATACTTAGAAGAGTATGCTAAATTTTAAAGTATAATTATGAATTTGTGTATATTTCCTTTTAAAACTACCCATTTTTGCCTTATGATGTTTTGAAGTTCTCTTATTTGGTGCATAGATGTTTAAGATTATCTTTTTGTAGAATTGACAGTTTATTATTAAGTAATTGTTACTTTATCTCTGATTAATCATTTTATTGTAAAGCCTAAGTTATTTTAGATTACTATAGCTAACCTAGCTTTATTTTATTTAGTATATGCATGGTCTGTCTTTCCTCATTCTTTTGCTTTTATTTATGCCTTTAGGTATGCAGACATGACTGAAGTGACTTAACATGCACACGTGTATCTTTCCCAGCATCAGGGTCTTTTCAAATGAGTCAGCTCTTTGCATCACATGGCCCAAGTATTGGATTTTCAGCTTCAACATCAGTCCTTCCAATGAACACCCAGGACTGATCTCCTTTAGGATGGGCTGGTTGGATCTCCTTGCAGTCCAAGGGACTCTCAAGAGTCTTCTCCAACACCACATTTCAAAAGCATCAATTCTTCAGTGCTCAGCTTTCTTTATAGTCCAACTCTCACATCCATACATGACTACTGGAAAAACCAGACAGACCTTTGTTTTTACTAACTGACATTAGTAAAATACATAAAATAAATACATTTAAAAACAGAGGAATATAGATTATAGTTCAAGTGCATGTGGAACATTCACCAAGATAAATTATATTTTGGATTGTAACACATCTCTCAGCAAATTAAAATAACAGAGATTATTTAAATGGACTTAAAGGAATTAAGCCAGAAATCATAATACTAAAAAAAGAAAACCTAGAATCCATAAAAGTACCTTGAACTTAATGAAAATGAAAAAACAAACCATATTATAATCTGTGCAAGGCAGCTAAAGCAGTGCTTAGTGAGAAATTTATAGTCTTAAATGTTTATATTAGAAAAGAAAAAAAAATTGAAATCAGTAACCTAATACTCCATCTTAAGAAACTGTAAACAGCAAAGCTAGCCTAAAGTAAGCAGAACGATTTGTATGCTGAAAACTGAAAAACTCTGAGGAAAAAAAAAATTAGTTAAAAATATCTAAACTAATGAAGAGATAAATCATGCTCATTTATGAGAAAACTCAACATTGTTAATATTTAAGTTCTTCATTTGAACAATAAATTTAACTCAAACACACAATCAATATCTCAAAACCTTGGCAGTTTTTTTCTTTTTGTAGATAACAACAAGTTAATTTTAAAATGCATGTGGAAATACTAAGAAAGTTGCAAGATCAAAACCATTCTGAAAGAGAACAGAGCTGGAGGACTTACACTACCCAAATTCAAGACTGCCTTTCTGCTCAGTCGCTCAGTCAGGTTCAACTCTTTGAGACCCGACGGACTGCAGCCAGGCCTCCGTGTCCATCCCCAAATCCCGGAGTTTTCTCAAACTCATTTCCATTGTGTTGGTGATGCCATCCAACTATCTCATCCTCTGTCGTTCCCTTCTCTTCCCACCTTCAATCTTTCCCAGCATCAGGGGCTTTTCCAATGAGTCAGCTCGTCACATCAGGTGGATTTACCAGTACAGTAATCAAGATAGTGAAGTACAGGTAAAAAGATAGACATAGAGATAAATTAAAAAAAAAAAAAAAAAAAGCCCAAAAAGAGAGTTTTGGCAAAGAGGTAAAGACAAACTGATGAAGAAAGACTCCTGGTTTTAACAAATATTGTTGGGATAATTGAATATTCCAATGTAAAAAGAAAAAAAAAATGAAGGTCAGAAACCTGACTCGTTGCATTGATATAAAAACTCACTCAAAGTGCGTCATAGACTTAAATATAGACTATAAAACCATACAACTTAGAAGAACACATAAGGAACAATCTGTATGACATTGAGTGTGAAGATGAGTTTTCATACGTGACATCAAAAATATGATCCATAAAGTAAGTCTTTGAAGTGCATGCCTGCTAAGTCACTTCAGTCGTGTCTGACTCTTTTTGACCCCAAGGAATATAGCCTGCCAGCCTCCTCTGTCCATAGATTCTCCAGGCAAGAATACTGGAGTGGGTTGCCATGTCCTCCTTTAGGGGATCTTTCCAATCCAGGGATGGAACCTGAATCTCTTAAGTCTCCTGCATTGGCAGGCAGATTCTTTACCACTAATGCCACCTGGCAAAGTGAAAGTTGCTCAGTTGTGTCTGACTCTTTGTGACCCCATTGACTATACAGTCCATGGAATTCTCCAGGCCAGAATACTGGAGTAGGTAGCCTTTCCCTTCTCCAGGGGATCTTCCCAACCCAGGGATAGAACACAGGTATCTCGCATTGCAGGTGGATTCTTTACCAGGTGAGCCACCAGAGAAGCCCAAGAACGCTGGAGTGGGTAGCCTATCCCTTCTCCAGTGGATCTTCCTGAACCAGAAATTGAACTGGGATCTCCTGCATCACAGGCAGATTCTTTACCAGTAAGCTATCAGGGAAGAAACCCAAGTCTTTGACATAGACAATTAATTATAAAATTAAAAATATTTTCTCTGCCAAACACCACAATGAAGAGAATAAAAAGATAAGCCACATACCAAGTAATAAACCACATATGTGATTTGAAAATCACAAAGTTAATAAAAGATTTACTTCCAGAATATGCAAAGAACTCTTTAAATTCAACAATAAGAAAACAGACTTCTCAAATTTAAAAATGATCAAGATTTAAGAATAAATAGTTCACAAAATAAGATAGAAGATGGAAAATAAACACCTGAAAATATACACAATATTTTTAATTGTTCAGTTCAGTTCAGTTCAGTCACTCAGTCGTGTCCGACTCTTTGCGACCCCATGAATTGTTAGAGAAATACAAATTAAAACCACATTACTAATGCTATTAAAATGTCTCAAATAAGAAATACTGACAAAACCAAATGATCATAAAGGCCTAAGACAATAAGAACATTTATTGCTACTGTGAGTTCAAAATTAAACAGTCATTTTGAAAAATCATCTGAGAGAGTTACTTATCAGTTCAGTCGATCAGTCCTGTCTGACTCTTTGCAACCCCATGGACTGTGGCACACCAGGCTTCCCTGTCCATCACCTACTCCCAGAGCTTGCTCAAACTCATATCCGGTGATGCCATCCAACCATCTCATCGTCTGTCATCCCCTTCTCCTCCCGCCTTCAATCTTTCCTAGCATCAGGTCTTTTCAGATGAGTCAGTCCTTCACATGAGGTGGCCAGAGTATTGGAGTTTCACCTTTAGTATCAGTCCCTCCAATGAATATTCAGGACTGATTTTCTTTAGGATTGACTGGTTTGTTCTCCTTGCAGTCCAAGGAACTCTCAAGAGTCTTCTCCAACACCACAGTTCAAAAGCATCAATTCTTTGGCATTCAGCTTTCTTTATTATAGTCCAACTCTCACATCCATACATGACTATTGGAAAAACAATAGCATTGACTAGATGGGTCTTTGTCGGCAAAGTAATGTCTCTGCTTTTTAACATGCTGTCTAGGTTGGTCATAGCTTTTCTTCCAAGGAGCAAGGATCTTTTAATTTCATGCATGCAGTCACCATTTGCAGTGATTTTGGAGCCCAAGAAAATAAAGTCTGTCACTGATTCCATTGTTTCCTCATCTATTTGCCATGAAGTGATGGGACTGGATGCCATGATCTTTGTTTTTTGAATGTCTAGTTTTGAGCCAACTTTTTCACTGTCCTCTTTCACTTTCATCAAGAGGTTCTTTAGTTCTTTTTCACTTTCTGCTATAAGAGTGCTATCATCTGCGTATCTGAAGTTATTGATATTTCCCCGGGCAAACTTGATTCCAGCTTGTGCTTCATCCAGCCCAACATTTCACATGATGTACTCTGCATATACATTAAATAAGCAGGGTGACAATATACAGCCTTGACATACTCCTTTTCTGATTTGGAACCAGTCCGTTGTTCCATGACCAGTTCTAACTGTTGCTTCTTGACCTGCATACAGATTTCTCAGAATATAGGTCAGGTGATCTGGTATTCCCATTTTTTGAAAAATTTTCCAGTTTGTTGTGATCTACACAGTCAAAGGCTTTGGTATAATAAGTAAAGCAGAAGTAGATGTTTTTCTGGAACTCTCCTTCTTTTTTGATCAAACAGATGTTGGCAATTTGATCTCTGGTTCTTCTGCCTTTCCTAAATCCAGCTTAAACATCTGGAAGTTCACATATTGTTGAAGCCTAGCTTGGAGAATTTTGCACATTACTTTGCGAGCATGTGCGATGAGTGCAACTGTGCGGTAGTTTGAACGTATTTTGGCATTGCTCTTCTTTGGGGTTGGAATGAAAACAACTTTTCCAGTCCTGTGGCCACTGCTGAGTTTCCCAAATTTGCTGGCATATTGAGTGCAGCACTTTAACAGCATCATCTTTTAGGATTTAAGATAATTCCCCTGGAATTCTAACACCTCCACTAGCTTTGTATGTAGTGATCCTTCCTAAGGCCCACTAGACTTCACACTCCAGAATGTCTGGCTCTAGGTGAGTGATCACACCATCATGGTTATCTGGGTCATAAAGATCTTTTTTGTATAGTTCTTCTGTGTATTCTTGTGCCTCTTTTTAATATCTTCTGCTTCTATTAGGCTCCTATCATTTTTGTTCTTGGTATGTCTAATTTTCTTGAAGAGATCTCTAGTCTTTCCCATTCTATTACCCTGCCCATCAACAGAAAATTGGATTAAAGATTTACCAGCATGGTCCTGCCCATCAGAATAAGACCCAGTTTCCCTTACAGTCAGTCTCTCTCATCAGGAAGTTTCCATAAGCTTCTTATCCTTATTTGTCAGAGGGCAAACAGAATGAAAATCACAATCACAAAAAACTAATCAAACTGATCACATGGACCACAGCCTTGTCTAACTCAGTGAAACTATGAGCCATGCCTTGTAGGGCCACCAAGACAGAGGGGTCATGGTGAAGAGTTCTGACAAAACGTGGTCCACTGGAGAAGGGAATGACAAACCACTTCAATATTCTTGCTTGGAGAACCCCATGAACAGTGTGAAAAGGCAAGAAGACATGACTCTGAAAGGTGAACTCAGTGCCCAATACCCTACTGGAGAAGAATGGAGAAATAACTCCAGAAAGAATGAAGAGACAGAGCCAAAGCAAAAACAGTGCCTCATTGTGGATGTGACTGGTGATGGAAGTAAAGTCCAGTGCTATAAAGAGCAATACTGCATAGGAACCTGGAATGTTAGGTGCATGAATCAACGTAAATTAGAAGTGGTCAAACAGGAGATGGCAAGAGTGAACATCTTCATTTTAGGAATCAGTGAACTAAAATAGACTGGAATGGGTGAATTTAACTCAGATGACCATTATATCTAATACTGTGGGCCAGAATCCCTTAGAGGAAATGGAGTAGCCCTCATAGTCAACAAAAGAGACTGAAATGCAGTTCTTAGGTGCAAGCTCAAAAATGACAGAATTATCTCTGTTCATTTCCAAGGCAAACCATTCAATATCACAGTAATCCAAGCCTATCCCCTGACCAGTAATGCTGAAGAAGCTGAAGTTGAACAGATCTTTGAAGACCTACAAGACCTTATAGCTAAGCTAAGCTAAGTTACTTCAGTCGTGTCCGACTCTGTGCGACCCCATAGAAAGCAGCCCACCAGGCTTCCCCATCCCTGGGATTCTCCAGGCAAGAACACTGGAGTGGATTGCCACTTCCTTCTCCAATGCATGACAGTGAAAAGTGAAAGTGAAGTTGCTCAGTCGTGTCCGACCTCAGCAACCCCATGGACTGCAGCCTACCAGGCTCCTCCATCCATGGGATTCTCCAGGCAAGAGTACTGGAGTGGGGTGCCATTGCCTTCTCCAGACCTTATAGAACTAATACCAAAAAAAAAGATGTCCTTTTCATTACAGGGGACTGGAATGCAAAAGTAGGAACTCAAGAGATACCTGGAGTAACAGGCAAATTTGGCCTTGGACAAAATGAAGCAGTGCAAAGGCTAACAGAGTTTTGCCAAGAGAATGCACTGGTCATAGCAAGCACCCTCTTCCAACAATATAAGAGAAGACTCTACATATGCATATCACCAGATTGTCAATACTGAAATCAGATTGATTATAATCCTTGCAGCCAAAGATGGAGAAGCTCTATAGAGTCAGCAAAAACAAGACCAGGAGCTGACTGTGGCTCAGATCATGAACTCCTTATTGCCAAATTCAGACTTAAATTAAAGAAAGTAGGGAAAACCACTAGACTGTTCAGGTGTGACCTAAATCAAATTTCTTACTATCATACAGTGAAAGTGGCAAATAGATACAAGGGATTAGATCTGACTGACAGAATGGATCACAATAAACTGTGGAAAATTCTGAAAGAGATGGGAATACAAGACCACCTGACCCTGCCTCTTGAGAAATTTGTATGCAGATCAGGAAGCAACAGTTAGAACTGGACATGGAACAACAGATTGGTTCCAAATTGGGAAAGGAGTACGTCAAGGCTGTACATTGTCACCCTGCTTATTTAACTTCTATGCAGAGTACATCATGAGAAATGCTGGGCTGGAACAAGCACAAGCTGGAATCAAGATTTCTTGGAGAAATATCAATAATCCCAGATTTGCAGATGACACCACCCTTATGGCAGAAAGTGAAGAGGAACTAAAAAGCCTCTTGATCAAGGTGAAAGAGGAGAGTGCAAAAGTTGCCTTAAAACTCAACATTCAGAAAACGAAGATCATGGCATCTGGTCCCATCACTTCATGGGAAATAGATGGGGAAACAGTGGAAACAGTGTCAGACTTTATTTCCTGGGGCTCCAAAATCACTGCAGATGGTGACTGCAGCCATGAAATTAAAAGACCCTTACTCCTTGGAAGGAAAGTTATGACCAACCTAGATAGCATATTCAAAAGCAGAGACATTACTTTGCCAACAAAGGTTCATCTAGTCAAGGCTATGGTTTTTCCAGTGGTCATGTATGGATGTGAGAGTTGGACTGTGAAGAAAGCTGAGCACCGAAGAGTTGATGCTTTTGAACTGTGGTGTTGGAGAAGACTCTTGAGAGTCCCTTGGACTGCAAGGAGATCCAACCAGTCCATTCTGAAGGATATCAGCCCTGGGATTAATTTGGAAGGAATGATGCTAAAGCTGAAACTCCAGTCTTTTGGCCACCACATGTGAAGAGTTGACTCATTGGAAAAGACCCTGATGCTGGGAGGGATTGTGGGCAGGAGGAGAAGGGGACGACAGAGGATGAGATGTCTGGATGGCATCACTGACTCGATGGACGTGAGTCTGAGTGAACTCCGGGAGTTGGTGAGGGACAGGGAGGCCTGGCGTGCTGCAATTCATGGGGTCGCAAAGAGTCAGACACGACTGAGCGACTGAACTGAACTGACAGAATGCCTGAAGAACTATGGACGGAGGTTTGTGACATTGTACAGGAGGCAGTGATCGAGATCATCCCCAAGAAAAAGAAATATAAAAAGGCAAAACGGTTGTCTGAGGAGGCCTTACAAATAGCTGTGAAAAGAAGAGAAGCAAAAAGCAAAGGAGAAAGGGAAAGATATAACCATTTGAATGCAGAGTTCCAAAGAGTAGCAAAGAGAGATAAGAAAGCCTTCCTCAATGATCAATGCAAAGAAATAGAGGAAAACAATAGAATGGGAAAGACTAGAGAGTTACTTATAGAAGCAAACATATACTTACCTATGGCCCAACAATCCCTCTTATAAGAAAGAGGGAGGGAGGGAAGGAAGAATGGAGGGAAGGAGAGTGGAAGTGAGGGAGAGAGAAAGAGAAGAGAAAAGAAATCTTGCTGACAAAAGAATCACAATTAACATACAGAAGGAATGAGGGAAATAAGAGATCAACACTACAGCAACACAGTAATGGCTGTAAGCAACATCCACTGATGATGCCAAAAGTAGAGGATGGGATTTTAAGGCAAAACAGAATATTTGAATAACCTCACACTATCTCCCCCCAAATATGTATCAGTTACTGTCATTTAATCTATGTTGATAATTTAACAAATTCTCAGAACTCCTCCATCCTCCTAAGAGGCAGAGATGGACTTCAGTGACCTCCTAGGAGGTGGAGATGGACTCAGGGACCATTGACCAGAGAACAGAAAGGGAACAGCAGTGACATTAGGTGAAGACACCTGTAGACACATCCTTAACCAGGTGACCAAGCCATCATCACACTCTTTAAGTTGTGTTCATATCACAGGCAGTCATAGGATGTGATGGGAGGAGCACAACACCTCTGTGTCCTTCATCCCCAAATCCATATCCTAGTTGGATCATGAGAAAAACACCAGACCAACCCAAACTGAGAGACAGTCTACAGCACCTCTGACTGGTATTCTTCAGCAATGCCAAAGTCAAGAGAGATGAACAAAGAGGGGTGACCTATCGTGGACGGAGGAGACTCAGGAGATTGAAAGACTGAGTGTGATGAGAGATGCTGGCTTAGGTACTGAATCAGAGGAAGAGCAATCGTGGGAAAACTGATTAAACCAGAATGAAATCTGAAATTCAATATTTTACCAATATGAATTCTTCATTTTGATAAATATTCCCTAGTTAGGTGAGCCGTTTATATTAGAGGAAGCTGAATGACAGTGGAAGCTGTCATTCTATGTGGAAACTCTCTGTACTGGTTTGGCAACTCCTCTTAAGGTCCAAGCACTTCCCTGATAGCTCAGTTGGTAAGGAATTCACCTGCAATGCAGGAGACCCCAGTTCAAATCCTGTGTCGGGGAGATCCGCTGGAGAAGGGATAGGCTACCCACTCCAGTATTCTTGGGCTTCCCTTGTGGCTCAGCTGGTAAAGAATCCACCTGCAGTGTGGGAGACCTGGGTTCAATCCCTGGTTTGGGAAGATCCCCTGGAGAAGGGAAAGGCTACCCAATCCTGTATTCTGGCCTAGAGAATCCCAAGGACTGTATAGTCCATGGGGTCGCAAAGAGTCGGACACGACTAAGCAACTTTCACTTTCACCAGAGGTCCAAAATTATCTCAAAATAAGAAAAAAAATTTTATTTCAGAGTTGAAATAAGGAAAATTTTGCTCTTTAACATTTACTTATTTGAAACAATTGTATTTCTACTTCTGTGAAATAGTTGTTCCTGCAGCATTTTCTCATCTCTCTGGTTACTTGTGGCTGAGATGAGGTTGTGTGAGGGATGAAGAACCATAGATGGAATATCTGAGCCATATTTGTGTCACTTAAATAACTGGATGATTAAAGATACTTAACTGATCAAAGTACTCAACTGACCAGACTTAGTTTTCTAATCTGTTAGGTGAAGGAAACCACTTCTACCTCATCAGACAAACTAAAAAATCTGTACTTTTTTTTATATTAAAACATTTGAAAAAATTCTATTTCTGTTCAATATTTCATAATTTACCTTAAACTTGTATTTCATTTATATTTTATATTTTAATTTAAATTTACATCAGTGTATGAAAAGTTATATTAAAATATATGAAAAATATGACATCAAATTCAGCGATCATCACTTGGATCACTAAGCTTGGAAACAAATGATGATGTCAAATATGAGTCTGACTCACACAGTGAGGCCCATAGTGGCCACCAGGAGTTGTTTGCAGTCACTAAGTCAAGTCCGACTCTTTGTGACTCTGTGGACTGCAGTACACCAGGCTTCCTTGTCCTTCACCATCTCCCAAAGTTTGCTCAGATTCATGTCCATTGAGTCGGTGATGCTCATGTTCTATATATCCCACTTTGGAATATTCTACTGTATGTCAGAGCTCTGAAAAGACTTCTTAAAAAAAAAAAAATAGCCTGTTTACTATGAGCTAATCCAGCACTAGCTCAACTTCATTGAGTAGATTGCTCCGTAGCATGTCCTACCCTAGAATTCCAAAGACCTGGTGAGTCTACAGGAGAGAGGGAATGACTCCTTATGTAGATATGTTTTGAGGGCCAGGGAGGGAAGAGAAGCTTTTCCTGGAAGTGTAAGGTTATTTAAGTACTTTGGCAGAAGTTCAGTTCAGAAGAAACCATGAGGAAGAAGTCTCACCTTGACTGACTTAGACATCAGTCTTCAAAGCATGACTTACAGGGACAACATCTATGGGAAGCTACAATGGGCAAAAGCATGCCACTACGGCATAAGCTCCCTGAGGTCCCCACTTTCCCATGTATTCTGGGATGATGATGATTCTGACTCGTGTGATGAAGAGATGACAATGATTCCTGGGGATGCCTGGTCTCTCTGGCATATGGAACACCCTCCTGGGCATGTTGCTGTTTACAGTTTAGCCATTTAGATCTCTTCTTTCTCCTAAATGAAGTCACACCTTTCATGTTATCCCTGCAACAAATTCATCCACACCATCTATTTTTATTTTTATAGGTTTGTTTTGTGTTTGCTGTATTGATGCACTTAGTTCTAGGAAAAGAAATAAATTCTGGTTGTTTTCAAATTCTATGAAGTTTCATAGAAATGTTCCTTGGAACACTAAAGCTTTTTATGCACTTAAAAAACCAAAGGCTAAATTGTTTCTATGAGTCTGGAGGTGACACATTTTAAAATGTATGTTGTTCTACAGAAAGTGTAGACTGAATTACATTGAACACAAGTAGAGCGACTGCGAAATGGGAAATGGGTCACCAGAAATTTCTATGAAATGATAGAAGGGCTGGGAGTTAGGAGGCTACCTGGCCACATGCAGAGTCCCAGGGCAGAAAGATTGATTGGAGAGATCTCCAGGGATCTCACAGCTTCAGGTGAGCACAGGTCTGCACGTGGGTGTGGGCAAAGTTAAGCCAGGGAAGGAACAGGCCTGCAGCTTGCATGGGAGGGATCAGGACTGGCAACAATAATTTTATTGCCCACTGTATGCAGGTCAGGAAGCAACAGTTAGAAGTGGACATGGAACAACAGACTGGTTCCAAATAGGAAAAGGAGTTTGTCAAGGCTGTATATTGTCACCCTGTTTATTTAACTTATATGCAGAGTACATCATGAGAAACGCTGGACTGGAAGAAACACAAGCTGGAATCAAGATTGCTGGGAGAAATATCAATAACCTCAGATATGCAGATGACACCACCCTTATGGCAGAAAGTGAAAACGAACTCAAAAGCCTCTTGATGAAAGTGAAAGTTGAGAGTGAAAAAGTTGGCTTAAAGCTCAACATTCAGAAAACGAAGATCATGGCATCTGGTCCCACCACTTCATGGGAAATAGATGGGGAAACAGTGGAAACAGTGTCAGACTTTATTTTTGTGGGCTCCAAAATCACTACAGATGGTGACTGCAGCCATGAAATTAAAAGACGCTTACTCCTTGAAAGGAAAGTTATGACCAACCTAGATGGCATATGAAAAAGCAGAGACATTACTTTGCCAACAAAGGTTCGTCTACTCAAGGCTATGGTTTTTCCAGTGGTCATGTATGGATGTGAGAGTTGGACTGTGAAGAAGGCTGAGCACTGAAGAATTGATGCTTTTGAACTGTGGTGTTGGAGAAGACTCTTGAGAGTCCCTTGGACTGCAAGGAGATCCAACCAGTCCATTCTGAAGGATATCAGCCCTGGGATTTCTTTGGAAAGAATGATGCTAAAGCTGAAACTCCAGTACTTTGACCACCTCATGGGAAGAGTTGACTCATTGGAAAAGACTCTGATGCTGGGAGGGATTGGGGGCAGGAGGAGAAGGGGACAACAGAGGATGAGATGTCTGGATGGCATCACCGACTCAATGGACGTGGGTTTGAGTGAACTCCGGGAGTTGGTGAGGGACAGGGAGGCCTGGCGTGCTGTGATTCATGGGGTCGCAAAGAGTCGGACACGACTGAGCGACTGATCTGATCTGATCTGAACCAGTGTGGAAAATCTTACCATCCACAGGATATTGGTCACAGCACCCAAAATCATCCTTAGTGGTCCAGAATTAGTCCCACGCCTGTGTCTGGGTCTACATAACAAATCTTCGAAGTAAAATCTGAGAGAACCAAATCCTTTTCAATAATTTACTACATTCCAGAACAATGCTCAAAACCAATATAACAGCAAAACATACCCAGTACCCCATTACGTAAAATTCACAGTGTTTGGCATCTAATAAAAAAATAACTGGGATGTAAAGAAGTAACATAATCTGTAATGATGAAACCAGCCCAGGAATGACAGATGATAAAATAGCAGAAAAGGAAATTAAAACTGTTATTATAACTGTATTCCACATATTTGAAAGACTAG
Source organism: Bos grunniens (assembly GCF_055505025.1). Classification (NCBI taxonomy): domain Eukaryota; kingdom Metazoa; phylum Chordata; class Mammalia; order Artiodactyla; family Bovidae; genus Bos; species Bos grunniens. The sequence continues at coordinate 44,412,602 of NC_141168.1, read as the reverse complement.
AAGAAAGATGAGTATGGTAAGTACAGACATGGAAAATATGTAAAAAGACACAAATAAAACTTCTAGAGATGAACACTCCAGCATTGAAGATGGAAAATGTACTAGCTGGTATTGGACATGGCAATAGAAAAGGTTAGTTCAGGGAGGAAGCTTTCCTTTACACTTTTAAGTTCTTCTGACTGGTCTAAGAATTAAATTGACATGAGTCAGATCAACAGGGGGGAAAAAGTCAAACAAATTTTAATGTCATGTATAAGTGGGAGAGACCCAGGAAAACAAAGTAACTTGCCAAAATGGCCAAAGTTCTCACTTTAAAATACCAGGTTCTTCTAATGAAAAAAGAAGATGTTGGGGTAGTGGTTTGGGACTTCAAAGGGGAAAAAGGCAATTGGCATGGAGATGAAAAAAACCCAACATTTGGTAAACAAATGTGTGCTGAGTTGCACAGAGACAATGAGAGAGAAATGGACTCTGATCTCCAGGCTCAGCAAGTCTCCCCCACCACACCTCACCCATATTCTTTGCAAGTATCTCAGATGATAGCACTGTTCCAGGAGCCAGGCCTTTTTCTAAATTCTTCACGCAGCTAAGGGATAGGTAAAAAGAAAGACTTCCTATGTCTTCTGTTTCTTAAAATAATCAACTTAAGTCAATCCTCATGCCAAAGAAACACATTTTGGTTTGGTAAGTTTTGCTCCTCTGCAAAACTGAAATCATGGCTATACAAGATTTCACAGCATGTATAAGTGGGCTCTGGTTTTAAAATTTGGGGACGATAATCACACTGAGTGAACATAAGAGAGTAAGAAGTGCACATACTTGGACTTAAACATCTATGGATTCTTGCAAACTCTGTGACCAGGAGCTCATTATTTCACTTCTCTGGCCACCCCTTCCACAATTCAGAATGAGGATAATAACGCCTTTATCTTAGGCAGACATAGGGAAAAACTAAAATTTAAAGCCATTGACAAAGAGACAAAGTATCACTGAGGAAAACATACCAAAAATAGACAAAAAAGAGATACAAAGCATTATCACCTAATTTAATAATGTACTTAAAGATTTTAGAAATCTCAAAGAATATTTTTGTACAAGGATGTAAACTGCATGGTTTCCACAGTGACTTATTTCTGCCAAAGCTTACTGAAGCATGAGAAAACAAAGCATAAAATTCGGACTGTGCATGTTCTTCATACATAGAAGATCGTAAGCAATGTCAGGCATTGTCACAACAAGCCTGGAAGGGAGTATCACGTAATGATAAACAGATTGCCTTAGGTCCTCCCCAGTGGCCTGTGAGTTGGGAGCCACTGCAAGTCAGCCAGTCTTTTCAACCTCAATTCTCTTACCTCCACCCTTTGTTTAAACTATGTAATACTCTTTCTGCTAAGGCTACTTCTTTGCAGATGCTGAACCCACTCCCTTCAGGAGAGGGGGTGGGTATGAGAGGAGGTAAGACCGGGAGTGGAAAGTGGTGAAGTGTTGTTGCCTGGGGTCCAAGGTAGACTAAACAAAAATAGACTTGCCTTACTTTGCCTTCAGCCCTTCCCCTGTTAAATATAAATAAATAGAATAAAGTAACTAAAGGGCAAAATCAGAAGTGTGATCAAGGGAGTCCCATATCATCAGCCGTTAATGAAGTCAGTTTTTCTGTGCAGCACAATAACAAAAATTGGTATCCCTGAATAAATCATATTTGGAAAATTGTTTAGAGAAACAGTAAGACTTTTCATTTCAGACTTTCTATGTTTTTTTTTATCACATGATTACTTGAAATAGGTTATTCCTTGACACTGATTAACAGTTGTAGGTTTCAGCTGACTCAGTGGACAGATAGTCTGCCATCTGGGCTGCTGTAATCTGCACTGCAGTGTCTGTGACCTGCTGGGTCTGGTGCTTACTGGACCCTCTGGTGTTTAAACTAGACAAAGCTCAGTGTTCTCTAAGTTTCATCAACATTTAAATACTAGCACATAAAGTTTCACATTCATTCTTTCTGTACAACAGAAAAAAATTATTTTCAATGTAATTTTACTTTAAATTGGACAACTTGACTGCACCGTGATCACAGGCATAGACTGAAGCCTCGATCCTGGTCTCAGCTTGAAGCTCCCCAGGGTGTAACACTGACCGAGTGGCTACAACTCAGTGGTGTCCCCTTCATAAAAAGGGAAATCGTAGTAATGATCTCACAGGGTGCCATTAAGCTGAAGTGTCTCAATGCTTTTTTAATTAGTGAGAACAGTATCCAAGATATGGTAAACCTTTAAAAATGTTTGTTAATAAAATAAACTGGAAAGTGAAAGTGAAGTGGCTCAGTCATGTCCAACTCTTTGGGACCTCATGGACCATAGCCTACCAGGCTCCGTGGTCCATGGGATTTTCCAGGCAAGAATACTAGAGTGGGTTGCCCTTTCCTTCTCTAGGGGATCTTCACAACTCAGGGATCAAACCCAGGTCTCCTGCTTTGCAGACAGACGCTTTACCGTCTGAGCCAAATACTCTCCTCAACAATGTAGAAGTACACGGGCTATGAGACAGCTTCAGTTTTCAACTGCGTGCTAAATTGCTTCAGTCATGTCCAACTCTTGGCAACCCTCGGGACTATAACCTGCCAGGTTCTTCTGTCCCTGGGATTTTCCAGGAAAGAATACTGGAGTGGGTTGCCATCTCCTCTTCCAGGGAATCTTCCCAACCCAGGGATCAAACCTGTGTCTCTTATGTTTCCTGCATTGGTAGGTGGGTTCTTTACCACTAGTGCCATTCGCGCACTTTCACTCCAAAGAATGCAAGTGATATATTCGTGAGAAAGAATGATCCATTTAAAAGTCATTAAAAAGATGAAATACCTAGGTATTAAAAAGAAATGTGTGAAGCCTACTGATCCAAAAGTACAGTTACTGCAATGAAAAGACGTGTGGTGTTCTGAAATAGTTCCTCTGTCCATAGGATTTTCCAGGCAATAGTACTGGAGTGGATTGCCATTTCCTTCTCCAGGGGATCTTCCCAACCCAGGGATCAAACCTGGGTCTCCCACATTGTAGACAGACGCTATACCATCTGAGCCACCAGGGAAGTCCTCATAAAAAGGACAGTTCTACCCAACTTAATGGTAATTACACAGTCTTAATAACAAAAAGCAAGAATTTCACCTTAAAATTCATTTCAAAAAATAAAGCCAGAATGGGGAGAACTCTGAAAACAAGCAAGATATCTAAAGAGTTACCAGCTTTATCAGGTAGCAAAACATAATGAAAAGATGATCATTTAAACAGGTTGCCATTTACATGTGAATAGACCCACAAATTTCTGAAAAGTCTAGAAATAGAACTAGATAGGACAGAGAGCCTCTAAGATATGTGGGGTTAAATAGTGACTTCCTGGCTGTATCTCTGCAGTTTGTTTCTCATCAGAAATGGTTGCCTTTCTCAACACATTTTTAAACTGAAAAGTCCCAGAAGAGTATATCTCCTAAGATGGAGTTATCTCAATCAGCTCAGGCTGCCATAACAAAGTACCACTGATGACGAGGCTTAAACAGCTGCTTACAGACAGCAGCCTGCTGGCTGTGTCCTCACATTGGGTAGAGGGAGGGAAAGAGAGGGGGAAGGAGAGACAGAAAGAACCACCTGACTTGTTGCTCAGTCTCTCAGTCGTGTCGGACTTTTTGTGACCCCACAGGCCTGCAGCACATGAGGCTTCCCTGTCCTTCACCATCTCCCAAAGACAGTTCAAATTCATGTCCACTGAGTCGGTGATGCTATCTAAACATCTCATCCTCTGACACCCTCATTCCCTTTTGCACTCCATCTTTCCCAGCATCAGGGTCTTTTCCAGTGAGTCAGCTCTTTGCATCAGGTGGCTAAAGTGTTAGAGCTTTAGCTTCAGCAGTCCTTCCAATGAATATTCAGAACTGATTTCCTTTAGGATTGACTGGCTTGATCTCCTTGCTGTCCAAGGGACTCTCAAGAGTCTTCTCCAGCCCCACAATTCAAAAGCATTAATTCTTTGGCACTCAGCCTTCTTTATGGTCCAACTCTTACGTATGTACATGACTACCAGAAAAGCCATAGCTTTGACTATATGGATCTTTGTTGGCATAGTGATATCTCTGCTTTTTAATACACTGTCTAGGTTTGTCATGGCTTTCCTTCCAATGAGCAAGTGTCTTTTAATTTCATGGCTACAGTCACCATCCACAGTGATTTTGGAACCCAAGAAAATAAAATCTGTCACTGCTTCCACTTTTCCCCCTTCTATTTGCCATGAAATGATGGGACCAGATGCCATGATCTTAGTTATTTGATTGTTGGGTTCTAAGCCAGCTTAAGGAGGGCACTAATCCCATAACCTACCCTCATGACCTCATTTATCTAAACCTAATTGCCTTCCAGAGGTCACACTTCCAAACATTATCCCACTGGGAATTGGGGCTTTTGAATTGTAGGGAATAAACATTCAGTCCATAACAGCAGCCATGGGTCTGAGTGTGAATGTGTGTATAGTGATGGGGGGCAGTGATAGGACAATGGGAAGATAAATAAAGCACATCAGATCAGAGGGGTTTTTCAGGACCAGCTGGGAATGTGCCTTTGCTAACTTGCATCTGGAACAGCCTAGACTGGGAAACATACAGAATCCCATGAATATGTCTGGTGCTAACACACTTCCAAATCTGAAGCAAAAACATGCCCCCTGTGGGTGGAGAGAGGTCTTCCTCTGAAGGGGTGAGATGTTCACATTGTGAGTCACACCAGGAGATTCCAGGGCAGGAGATGGGACTGAGAGCAGATCTGAGCGGAAAAAAATCAAACCAAGCAGGGAAAATGCCTTCTTTGCCTGGACCTCAAGTTCTCAGGGTCCTAACTGTTGAGTTGGGGGAGAAGGACCCCAGGTGTTTCTTCAAAGGAAGAGATAATTGTTCCTCTTACCTCTGAAAGCAGGTAGATGCTGAACTTGTACCTGTTCCCTATGAGAACACTGTGAAGTTGAAAGGAATGGGGTCTGATCTTGGCATCCCTGTTAGAACTTCCTTCCCATATCTTTGCTGAGTGTCATCAAAGCAGAGTTACAACCTGTTTACATGGTAATAAGAAGAGCGGGGCTTCACTAGGGAGAGGACAGGGAGGGGAGGGGTTCCTGAGACAGTGGGGCCATTTGGGGGTCACCAACATGGATATAGATCAGCACCTGAGCATCTTTCAGACCACAGAGGCTACACCCTAATGTCCAAAGGCTCAGTGCAAATCCCCACACTCCAAAGATTTCATGCATCACATGAGGAGAAATCCATTTTGTCATCCTGATCACATGCGCTTTTGTTTACCAGAGAACTCCTCGTAGAAAGAGGGGGACATGCTTGGTTAATACAGAGGTTCTCACTCAACTCTCAGGAAAGAAGTTGAGCAAAAGAAAGCTCCTTATCAAATATCTGCCCTTCAAAGCCTTTCTGTATGAAGGACTTGAACAGATACCTGGAACAAATACAGATTCCAGTCATTTTAATTTCAAAATTGTCAGCTTTTTAATATTTACATGTCCTCAAGATTATGCAGGCTATAATTCAACAAGAAATTATTTGGAGCTATGGGTGCAGGGAAGATATTTTATGCTTTATAACTTAAGGGAGAAAGAAGCATTGAATATTATTTTGCCCAGGGCTGTGCAAAATGATAGTTTAGAAAAAGTACAAAAGTTGGATAAATTCAGTGTGGGACAATCTCAAAAACTTCACAAGTTTAGACTAAGCTGCATTCACTGAGAAAAGAAAACAATCTTGAATAAGCATATTTGAAAGGATAATTGATGAACATCTGAATGAGCACATTTAAAAGCAGAAAGGCTAAAGGTTTGTTATAGCGCTAGCTACGTTGTAGGTAGTCAATAATTGTGAATCTGATAAATAAAAGGATGACAACAAATACACTTTTGGAAGTAACATCTCAGAAATGGAAAGGCCAATATTAATTCAAGGACAGAATACCTGTGTCTTTTATAAACGTGCAACAGAATCTTAGTCAACCAGATTTAATTGTATGACTTGGTTGGAATTTTGGGGCCTTTTATGAGTTGTAAAATGTGAAGTGAGTTACTGAATCTCTCTGAGCTTCTGTCCATCTTCTATGAAACCAGGAACAGCACAGGTCTTGTAGGTTATAGGATTTGGTGACTTAACACATGTATAAGAGTTGGCTTGTGTCTCTGAATGTCACTAACATCAGCAGCAGCCTTGTCTTCTCACCATCACCAGCATTATTCTTATTATGCACCAACTGACTACACAGGCCCCATCTTGTTCAGAGATCAATACAGATAAAATGCTCCCCAACACAGAAATGGGTATCACTGTGGCTGTTCCTTCTCAGCATGGAAATTAAAATGCAAGTGACATTGTTTTGTATCTGTTGAAACTATTTTAAGAAAATAGAAACACCTACAGAATTTTTTGCTAGATGAGAAGTTCTTTCATTTAAGATAAACCCAGAATGCAAATTCTTCCACTTGCTTTTGGTCTCACCATTTCCAAATCATTCTAGCTTTAGCTCTGGATGCCAAAACCCACATCAAAGCAGAGGAGGAAAGAGGAGGCCCGCAGGAAACAGGAGGAACTGCTGGGTCAACTCTTTCCAGGGCTGTCAGCCCTTCTTGTTAACATTCACAGCATACTTCTCAGAGCAGACATTCAGTTAAAATATGGAGCACAGACAAAGGAAAATGTAATAAATTCGTACTCCCTGCCATTGCTGACGATGGCAGGACTGTTCTCGACATCCTCAGATTTAGGGGATTCACTGTGATTGCTGTTTAGAGGCTCACTTTCCAGTGGTTCCACAAGAAAAGGTTTGTCTAGTGTGAAGAAATAACACCTTCAGACTTGAAATAAACTGACATTTGTCTTTACGGGTACATCCACCCCAGCTTATAGTGCAAATTGCTAAACAGAATTGAAAGTGAAAGTGTTAGTCTCTCAGTTGTGGCCAGCTCTTTGTCACCCCATGGACTCTAGTCAAGCTCATCTGTCCATGGAATTCTCCAGGCAAGAACAGTAGAGTGGGTTGCCATTCCCTTCTCCGGGGGATCTTCTAGACTCAGGGATCGAATCCAGGTCTCCTGCATTGCAGGAGGATTTTTTACCATTTGAGCCACCAGGAAAGACCACTAAACAGGATTACTTTCATTTAAAATGAGCAAGAAGGGGTTTCTGTATAAATATAACTATTCCAGTTTTTACTGAAGGACACAGAAGAGAAATGAAGTATCCTTTGAGCCATGCAGCTGTACAGAAGACTGACCTGCTGCTACCACAGCTGTACAGGTACTGTCTACAAAGAACTCAGTGAGAAATAGCCAAGGGCAGGGTGCCTTGGAGAGCAAAGATCCTATACTTGATTTCCTGCTTTAGGGTCCTTACATTGCCACACACCTGAACCTCAAAGCTGTTGAAGACGCCAGAACTTAAAGAAATGCCATCACTTCCAGGTACAATGAGAAAAGGATTTTTAAAATTACCCAAATAGAATCAATATAAAATAAAGATTCCTTGGGCTTATATCCACCATTCACACATTTTTCTCATTCATTCAGTTCTTATTCATTCGTTAGAAACTATTCCGAGCAGCTGACCACATGAACTGTCCTTGGCTAGGCTCAAAAGATACAGAGATAAACAAAATAAATGCCAGATTGTTTGCATCGTGGGTGGTGGTTGTGACTATATCAGTAAATGCATTGATAAGTCATGTAGGTGCACAGATGGAGAGGGGTTATTTCTCCTGGATTTCTTACAGACACTACCCTTAGGAAGTGGCAGTGGCCCCAAGGAGGGGTCCACACTAGCCCTGCCCCTTGGCATCGTGGCTGGGGCATTTCATCAGCAGAAGCTGCATACTAGGCCAGAACCTAGCTGTTTGGGAGATGGGAAGGTACAACCTTAGCATCACCAGCAAGGATGGAAGGCTGGCACTCGATAACTCTTCTTCCTCAAAACGTCTTCCCACATGCAAACCATGGAAATGTTTTAACATTCCCTATACTTGCCTGGAGAATCCCAGGGATGAGGGAGCCTGGTGAGCTGCCGTCTAAGGGGTCACACAGAGTCGGACACAACTGAAGCGACAGCAGCAGCAGCAGCATACAGTAGCAAAGATGTATCTCGCTATCATCTTCTTTTTTTTTTTTTTCCCTGGCCATGCCACATACGTGTGGGATCTCAGTTCCCTGGCCAGGGATAGAACCCATGCCCCCTAAAGCAGGAATCTGGAGCCACCCAGAGAAGTTCTTCAATATCGTCTTACTTAACATTTCTCTACTTACCACTGAGGTTGAACATACTGTCTTATTTTATAGGACGTGTGTATTTGAAGAGGTATTTATATCTGTTCGCTGCATCTTTATTTCACTGAGTTCTTTGTTTTCTTATTGATGTAAAAGAAATCTTTGCAGTTACAAATGCTGAAAATATTTCATCTCATTCTGTAATTTGTCTTTTTACTTATGGTGCCTACTGGCTAAGGAGACTTCGGAGAAGGCAATGGCATCCCACCCCGGTACTCTTGCCTAGAAAATCCCATGGATGGAGGAGCCTGGTAGGCTGCAGTCCATGAGGTCGCTTAGAGTCGGACACAACTGAGTGACTTGACTTTCACTTTTCACTTTCATGCGTTGGAGAAGGAAATGGCAACCCACTCCAGTGTTCTTGCCTGGAGAATCCCAGGGACGGGGGGAGCCTGGTGGGCTGCCATCTATGTGGTCACACAGAGTCATACAAAACTGAAGCGACTTAGCAGCAGCAGCAACCAGCTGAGGAGACTTAGCTGCATATTGGCATTTTGTTGTCATAACAGGAATCAGAGGTGAGGTAGGCTACACAGAGCTGTAAGTTGCATGACAGATTTCACAATCTGGTACTACAAAAGTGACCTTTTCAATATTTTTAATACCAATCTTCTGCTGAAATTATAATATGATAATAATATTAATATAATAATAAATGTATTATATATTTAATTATATAATTAATATATAATATAATTTAATTATATAATTAATATATTAAATATATTATATATTATATTAATTAATATATTAATCGGAGAAGGCAATGGCACCCCACTCCAGTACTCTTACCTGGAAAATCCCATAGACAGAGGAGCCTGGTGGGCTGCAGTTCATGGGGTCGCTAGGAGTCGGGCATGACAGCGACTTCACTTTCACTTTTCACTTTCATGCATTGGAGAAGGAAATGGCAACCCACTCCAGTATTCTTGCCTGGAGAATCCCAGGGACAGAGGAGACTAGTGGGCTGCTGTCTATGGGGTTGCACAGAGTCAGACACGACTGAAGCGACTTAGCAGCAGCAGCAGCAGCATTATATTATATGAATATATTAGAACATAGTATTAAAATTTATGTCTCTTGTTTCTTTTTTAAATGAGGCTACTAGAAAATTCAAGATTATGTATACAGCAATTTATGTTCCACTAGGCATCATTGATCTACAGATTAAGTTCTGATGCTACAAACCAAATATTTTTGTCTTTTACTCCATCAAAAAAAAGATGTCGGTTCTGCCCCAAGGCCAGCCTTTCTGGTGGCCAAAGACTGGCAGCATCAGACAGGATTCCATGCCCCCTCTACCAGCGCATTGCAGGAGCGGATGTAGTTCAGCTTTAGCAGAAAGTGAACGCCTCAATGACTCAGCAAACTTCCTCTTGTTTCAAAATCTATTTGTCCTGAGTTGAGTCACCTGTCCATTTGCAATTACTCATTGAGGTCTTGTAAACAAACACTGGGCAAGTGGCCAGGATGCCCTGAAGGAGCCCAGCCCAGGGTGGAGGTGAGTTCCCACCTGGGACACAGTGGTGGAGGCACAGGTGAATGTGGGGTCTCCACAGCTTCCACCACTTGCCACCATCCACACCACCTGTGTGTTCACTCCTGTATCAATTGTTGTACTTTTCCAATGTGGATAATCAATTCCCTGATTACTTTTTCTCAAGTTTCCCCTCCTTCACTCATAAATCAAGCTTCCCAGATGCTCAGTTGTGTTCTTATGGCCTATCTACCTCCATGTCAATGACTTTCTATCTTAATTTCTGAGGTTTCCAATAAATAAGTCTTGATATTTGATGTCAACTCGCCTCCATTGTTTTTATCCTTCTGAAATGTTTTGACTATTTTCGTCCCTTTGCTGTTGCATATATATTAGAATTAACATCACAGTTACATACTCATATACAAAAGTCATACAACAAAAATGTGCATTGAGATTGTGATTATAATTATATTGAATTTATAGGTCAACTTAAATAGAATTGACCTTCTCAGAATATTGAATTTCCCTATTCATGAGCATTGTAATGTTTTCCATTTGTTTAGATTTCTTTGGTGTCTTTCTTCTCTTGTTTTATTTATTCCTGGTAGTTTTCATATTTATTTCTTCCTTAACTTTCACTAGATTCTCAAGTTGTCTTCTATTCTTATTTAGAAATAATATCTCCAATATCCTTTATTCTAGTGGTGTCTCCTTTGTAAATTCTATTATTATATTTATTACACATGGTAAGTTGCAAAATGATTTTTGAAAGATGTAATATGTAAAACATTCTATTTCTACTCATCTCCACTCTCTATAGATAATTTTATTAGTCTTTTATAAATTAAGCTTAAATTTCTAATAAAATGCATTTTTCCTAAAAAATTAAACCAAAACTATCACAAACACATTTTTTTCCTACCAGGAAGGATTGCAATAACTCTGAGTTCTAGTTGTACTCACCCATGCATCCTCATGTAAATCACTCACTCTTTGAGCATCAGTTTTCCCCATTTCTGAAATAAAAATAATGACTCCACACTCAGAATTGGCATGTCAAATCATAAGGCCATCACGATGAGTTAGGGTGGTTCCTGGTTGGCCCTAGGAGTCTAATGCATAAGAGAGGCCAATATGCCTGAGTTCCCATCTCCCAAAACCACCCTACAAGTATCAGGAAGAGCAGACTCCAGTCCCTTCCAAACTCACATGATACCTGCAGAACACCTCTCCCAGAGCATGCGCTTCAGAAGGGCCCAGACTACTTCCTGAGACCTTTTGCAGAAGGTCTAAAGTGCCTGGCTGTGGAGCCTGCAGGGAACCTGGTCTGTCCTGCCACCCCTCCTGCCCAGGAAACTGGTCTTTCTCCCTTCTCTTTTCCTGGTTGGTGCTGCAGCCTTGGGCCTGTCAGGTACCTGAATCTTCCTCTTTTTATGGGATGAGGAGTCATTGAGAGCCTCTAAGAAGACAGGAAACCAACTGTGCCAGATTTTTTCAAATCTCCATGCCTGGAAATCCTTCTTCCATCCTCCTGAACACTGATCCATTTCTCAGCCTTTGAAAATGAGACCTCTTTCCACAAGAGAGGCCTTTCTTACCAACCTGGACTCACATGGCAACTATCCCCCTCTCTGCTTCCACCATTCTCTGAATCTGGTAGGACCCATTATCTAAATGGTTCTCTTTTGCTCATGTTTGTATCCTCAGTACCTAACAGAGAGCTTAGCATCCACTAGGGGTCCACAGATACTTGTTGGATGGGTGTCTTAATTCATTTTAATAGAGATTGTATTTGAGGGCACAAATAGAGACAGTCTCTGCCCTCTTATATCTTTCAACCTGCACAACATAGACATAAACCAAATTATGAGATCAAAACATGTGAAACTGCAATGTGGAAGCTCCACAGAGGAATGGTGGAGTTTGCTCTAAGAATATTCAACAGGCAGCCTAATCCAATCTAGAGAGTTAAGAAGTCTTGTTTTCAAGACAAAATCCAAGGAATGAGTAGACATTAGATAGAGGATGGAGTTGTGTAAAATGGTGATCAGTTCCATAGGAAAGGTTTGTGGCAAAAAAAAACAGGATGTTGATAAACTATATCCAAGCAACTAGTAGAAGGCCAAGTCATTCAGGCGTGTTCCATCTGAAACCCAGGTGTTACTTCCTTGGGTTACAGAGAAAGGCATCATCACGTCCTCAGTGTCACGTTAGAATACAATGTGATCACAATACATAGGGAGTGTCAGGTGAGGTGTATGGTGTCACCTGTAATATATCTAGGGGAAGAATTTGTATTTCACATTGAAGCTAACCTTGCAATGATTTTACTTTCTAATTTGGATGCATCTGTCTCTTTTATTTGCCTAAATCAGATGACCATTGTATCTACTGCTGTGGGCAAGAATCCCTTAGAAGAAATGGAGTAGCCATCATAGTCAACAAAAGAGTCTGAAATGCAATACTTGGATGCAATCTCAAAAACAACAAAAAGATCTCTGTTCATTTCCAAGGTAAATCATTCAATATCACAGTAATCAAAGTCTATGACCCAACCAGTAATGAAGAAGCTGAAGTTGAAGGGTGTTACGAAGACCTACAATATCTTCTAGAACTAACACCCAAAAACAATGTCCTTTTCATTATAGAGGACTGGAATGAAAAAGTCAGAAGTCAAGAGATAGCTGGAATAACAGGAAAATTTGGCCTTGGAGTACAGAATGAAGCAGGACAAAGGATAATAGAGTTTTGCCAAGAGAACACACTGGTCATAGGAAACACCCTGTTCCAACAACACAAGAGAAGACTCTACACATGGACATCACCAGATGGTCAATGCCAAAATCAGAGTGATTATAATCTTTGCAGCCAAAGATGGAAAAGTTCTATACAGTCAGGAAAAACAAGACCAGGAGCTGACTCTGGCACAGACCATGAACTACTTATTGCCAAATTCAGACCTAAATTGAAGAAAACTAGACCATTCACGGAGAAGACAATGGCACCCCACTCCAGTCCTCTTGCCTGGAAAATCCCATGGGCGGAGGAGCCTGGTAGGCTGCAGTCCATAGGGTCGCTAAGAGTCAGACACAACTGAGCAACTTCACTTTCACTTTTCACTCTCATGCGTTGGAGAAGGAAATGGCAACCCACTCCAGTGTTCTTGCCTGGAGAATCCCAGGAACTGGGGGAGCCTGGTGGGCTGCCGTCTATGGGGTTGCACAGAGTCGGACATGACTGAAGCAACTTAGCGACAGCAGCAGCAGCAGACCATTCAGGTATGATCTAAATCAAATTCCTTATGATTATACAGTGGAAGTGACAAATAGATTTAAGGGATTAGATCTGATAGACAGAGTGTCTGAAGAACTATGGATGGAGTACATGACATTGTAGAAGAGACAGTGATCAAGACCATCCCGAAGAAAAAGAAATGCAAATAGGCAAAATGGCTGTCTGAGGAGGCCTTACAAATAGCTGTGAAAAGAAGAGAAGTGAAAGGCAAAGGAGATAAGGAAAGATATACCCATTTGAAAGCAGAGTTCCAAAGAATAGCAAGAAGAGATAAGAAAGCCTTCCTCAGTAATAAGTGCAAAGAAATAGAGGAAAACAATAGAATGAGCAAGACTAGAGATCTCTTCAAGAAAATGAGAGATACCAAGGGAACATTTCATGCAAAGATGAGCACAATAAAAGACAGAAATGATGCAAATCTAAAAGAAGCAGAAGATATTAAGAAGAAGTGGTAAGAATATACAGAAAAACTATACAAAAGAGATCTTCATGACCTAGATAATCATGATGGTATGATCACTCACCCAGAGCCAGACATCCTGGAATGTCAAGTCAAGTGGGCCTTAGGAAGCATCACCACAAACAAAGCTAGTGGAGGTGATGGAATTCCAGTTGAGTTATTTCAAATCTTAAAAAATGATGCTATGTAAGTGCCGCACTCAATATGCTAGTAAATTTGGAAAGCTCAGGAGTGGCCACGGGACTGGAAAAGGTCAGTTTTCATTCCATTCCCAAAGAAAGGCAATGCCAAAGAATGTTCAAACTACCGCACAACTGCATTAATCTTATATGCTAGTAAAGTAATGCTCAAAATTCTCCAAGCCAGGCTTCAACAGTGTGTGAACCATGAGCTTCCAGATGTACAAGCTGGTTTTAAAAAAGGCAGACGAACCAGAGATCAAACTGCTGACATCCTCTAGATCATCGAAAAAGCAAGAAAGTTCCAAAAAAACATCTTTTCTGTTTTATTGACTATGGCGAAGCCTTTGACTGTGTGGATCACAACAAATTGTGGAAAATTCTCAAAGATATGGGAATACCAGACCACCTGACATGCCTCCTGAGAAATCTGTATGCAGGTCAGGAGGAACAGTTAGAAGTGGACATGGAACAACAGACTGGTTCCAAATAGGAAAAGGAGTATGTCAAGACTGTATATTGTCACTCTGCTTATTTAACTTCTATGCAGAGTACATCATGAGAAATGCTGGGCTGAAAGAAGCACAAGCTGGAATCAAGATTGCCAGGAGAAATATCAATAACCTCAGATATGCAGATGACACCACCCTATGGCAGGAAGTGAAGAAGAACTAAAAAGCCTTTTGATGAATGTGAAAGAGAATGAAAAATTTGGCTTAAAACTCATCATTCAGAAAATGAAGATCATGGCATCTGGTCCCATCACTTCATGGCAAATAGATAGGGAAAGAGTAGAAACAGTGACAGGCTTTATTTTGGTGGGCTCCAAAATCACTGCAGATAGTGACTGCAGCCATGAAAATAAAAGATGATTGCTCCTTGGAAGAAAAGTTATGACCAACCTAGACAGCATAATAAAAAGCAGAGACATTATTTTGCCAACAAAGGTCCGTCTAGTCAAAGCTATGGTTTTTCCAATAGTCATGTATTGATGTGAGAGTTGGACTATAAAGAAGGCTGAGCACTGAAGAACTGATCCTTTTGAACTGTGGTGTTGGAGAAGACTCTTGAGAGTTCCTTGGACAGCAAGGAAATCAAACCAGTCCATCCTAAAGGAAACCAATCCTGAATGCTCATTGGAAGGACTGATGCTAAAGCTGAAACTCCAATACTTTGGCTACCTGATGCAAAGAGCTGACTAATTTGAAAAGACCCTGATGCTGGAGAAGATTGAAAGCAGAAGAAGGGGACAACAAAGGTTGAGATGTTTGGATGGCATCATTGACTTGATGGACATAAGTTTGAGTAAGCTCAGGGAGTCGGTGTTGGACAGGGAGGCCTGGCATGCAGCAGTCCATGGGGTCTCATGGAGTCAGCCACAACTGAGTGACTGAACTGAACTGAAGACTTCAAATACTATATTGAATAAATGGCAATAGTGACTATCCTTCTGTTGTCCCTAATCTAAGAGGAAATGCTTTCAGCTTCTCACCATTTAGTATGATGTTAACTGTGGGCTTGTCATATATGGCCTTTGAGATGCTGAGGTTCATTTCATTTATTCCCACTTTGTGGAGAACTTCTATCAAAGTTTATAAGTAAATTTCCAGAAGATTTTTTAAATGACTGCATAATTTTGAACTCACAATAGCAATGAATGTTATTATTGATAATTTTCTTTTCTCGTGGCATTCTTGTCTGACTTTGGTATCAGGGTAATGCTGGTAAAGTAATCTTTTTCTTTTCTTTTTTTGGTAGTTTGAGAAAGATTTGTACAAATTCTTCTTTGACTCTTTGGTCAAATTCACCAATTAATTTGTCTTGTCCTGAGCTTTTGTTTGTTGAGAGTTTTTAATTATTAATTCAATCTCCTTACAAGTAAATAGTCTGTTCAGATTTTCTATTTCAGCATGATTCATTCTTTGTAGGTTTTATGTTTTTAGGAATTCATTCATTTGTTCTATGTTGTCAGATTTGTTGTTTAAAATTGTTCATAGCAGCCTCTTACAATTCTTTGTATTTTTGTGGTATTGATTGTAACATCTCCTCTTTCATTTCTGATTTTATTTGTGTTCTCTCTTTTTTCTTGGTAAGTCTACCTAAAGGTTTGTCAATTTTGTTTATCATTTCATAGAGTCAACTCTAAGTTTCATTGATCTTTCTTTTTTGTTTTGTTTTGTTTTTTATTTTATTTTTTAACTTTACCATATTGTATTGGTTTTGCCATATATCAACATGCATCTGCCACAGGTATACACGTGTTCCCCATCCTGAACCCTCCTCCCTCCTCCCACCCCGTACCATCCCTCTGGGTCATCCCAGTGCACCAGCCTCAAGCATCCAGTATCGTGCATCAAACCTGGACTGGCGACTCATTTCATATATGATATTATAAATGTTTCAATGCCATTCTCCCAAATCATCCCACCCTCTCCCTCTCCCACAGAGTCCAAAAGACTGTTCTATACATCAGTGTCTCTTTTGCTGTCTTGTATACAGGGTTATTGTTACCATCTTTCTAAATTCCATATGTATGTGTTAGTATACTGTATTGGTGTTTTTCTTTCTGGCTTACTTCACTCTGTATAATAGGCTCCAGTTTCATCCACCTCATTAGAACTGATTCAAATGTATTCGTTTTAATAGCTGAGTAATACTCCATTGTGAATATGTACCACAGCTTTCTTATCCATTCATCTGCTGATGGACATCTAGGTTGCTTCCATGTCCTGGCTATTATAAACAGTGCTGTGATGAACAATCAACACACAGAAATCCCTTGCATTCCTATACACTAATAATTAGAAAATAGAAAGAGAAATTAAGGAAACAATTCCATTCACCATTGCAACACAAAGAATAAAATACTTAGGAATATATCTACCTAAAGAAACTAAAGACCTATATATAGAAAACTATAAAACACTGGTGAAAGAAATCAAAGAGGACACTAATAGATGGAGAAATACACCATGTTCATGGATTGGAAGAATCAACATAGTGAAAATGAGTATACTACCCAAAGCAATTTATAGATTCTATGCAATCCCTATCAAGCTACCAACGGTATTCTTCACAGAGCTAGAACAAATAATTTCACAATTTGTATGGAAATATAAAAAACCTCGAATAGCCAAAGCAATCTTGAGAAAGAAGAATGGAACTGGAGGAATCAACCTGCCTGACTTCAGGCTCTACTACAAAGCCACAGTCATCAAGACAGTATGGTACTGGCACAAAGACAGAAATATAGATCAATGGAACAAAATAGAAAGCCCAGAGATAAATCCACACACCTATGGACACCTTATCTTTGACAAAAGAGGCAAGAATATACAATGATTAAAGACAATCTCTTTAACAAGTGGTGCTGGGAAAACTGGTCAACCACTTGCAAAAGAATGAAACTAGAACACTTTCTAACACCATACACAAAAATAAACTCAAAATGGATTAAAGATCTAAACCTAAGACCAGAAACTATAAAACTCCTAGAGGAGAACATAGGCAAAACACTCTCTGACATACATCACAGCAGGATCCTCTATGACCCACCTCCCAGAATATTGGAAATAAAAGCAAAAATAAACAAATGGAACCTAATTAAATTTAAAAGCTTCTGCACAACAAAGGAAACTCTAAGCAAGGTGAAAAGACAGCCTTCAGAATGGGAGAAAATAGTAGCAAATGAAGCAACTGACAAACAACTAATCTCAAAAATATACAAGCAACTCCTATAGCTCAACTCCAGAAAAATAAATGACCCAATCAAAAAATGGGCCAAAGAACTAAATAGACATTTCTCCAAAGAAGACATACAAATGGCTAACAAACACATGAAAAGATGCTCAACATCACTCATTATCAGAGAAATGCAAATCAAAACCACTATGAGGTACCATTTCACGCCAGTCAGAATGGCTGCAATCCAAAAGTCTACAAGCAATAAATGCTGGAGAGGGTGTGGAGAAAAGGGGACCCTCTTACACTGTTGGTGGGAATGCAAACTAGTACAGCCACTATGGAGAACAGTGTGAGGATTCCTTAAAAAACTGGAAATAGAACTGCCTTATGACCCAGCAATCCCACTGCTGGGCATACACACTGAGGAAACCAGAATTGAAAGAGACATGTGTACCTCATTGATCTTTCTATTGTCATGTTAGTTTCCATTTTATTTATTTCCACTCAATTCTTTGTTATATCCTTCCTTTTACTAACTGTGGGCCTCATTTGGTCTTCTTTTCCAGTTCCATGAGGTGTAAAGTTAGATCATATACCAGGGATTTTTCTCGTTTCTTGAGGTAGACGTTTATCTTCATGGACTTCCTTCTTAGAACTGCTTCCCACAAAACTTTGGATGTTATATTTCTATTTTCACTTGTCTCCAGGTATTTTTTTTTATTCTTTTTTGAACCATTGATTGTTCAGTAGCATGTTGTTTCATCTCCACATATTTGTGAGTTTTCCAGGTTTTTTTCATGTAATTAATTTTTAGTTTCATACCATTGTGGTCAGAAAATATGCTTGATATTATTTCAGTCTTCTTAAATGTATTAAGACACGTTTTGCGGTCTAACATATGATCTATCCTGTGAAATGTTCCCTGTGCACTTGAGAAGAATGTGTGTTCTGTTGCTTTTGGACAGAATGCTTCATATATATCTGTTAAGTCTATCCGATCTAATTTGTCATTTAAGGTCAATGTTTCCTTATTAATTTTCTGAACTTGCTTGATTCTTTGTAGAATAATATATGTAAAAATGAATTGAGATTTTTCTATGTTTTTGTGGAAATTGGCAGAACATAATTACAAAGACAGAACTTTGCTATATCTTTAATCAGTACAAATTTCTTTTCTCTAAAATAATTAAGATAAATTAATATAAGTATTTAAATGTATGTTTTAGAAATGTTTTTAATAATGAATTAAAGTATCCAGTGAGATAGACATGGTGGGTAATAAGATTATAAAATTAAGAAACAGACCAAGGAGAAGAAAATATATATATATATGTGCATATATGTTGTGTGTGAAAAGTAACAAAAAGTATAATTTTTTATATATGATAAATGTGAGGCACCAATGAAAAATACATGGTATTCAAAAAATGCAGTCTTAAAACTTCTAATGGATGTTATTATGAGAACTATACTTTAAGTTCTTCTACATAGATGTGTTTGAGAGGGCCACAACTGTGACTGAGTCAGCCCAGGAATAGAAAGAATAGCAAAGGAAGTGAAACAAAGACCAGTACTTCAGGAATCTCAAACTTAACTTCCCCTCTAAATGGCCATTTTAGATCTGTAAACTCACAAAGAAACTCCTCAGTATTTAAGATAACAATTTTTTTTTTTTAAAGACAGAGGAACCTGGCAAACATATCCTCAGCCAGGAGGTCAAAGTCCACATTAACAGTGATGAATCGTATTTACAGGACGTGCTCTTGCCTTGATGAAAAGGGCACTTCATCTCTCTGCTCCCCTTTCTATCTGTCTAATGATAAGAAAAACATCAAATTCCACTTGAGAGTCATTCCACAAAATATCTCATCAGTCTGCCTCAAAACTATCCAGGTCATCAAAGATATGAAAGATCTGAGAAACTGTCATGGCCTAAGAGGATTCTGAGGAGACATGATGACTGAGGGTCATGTGGTGCCCTATGTGAGATCCTGGAATAGAAAAAGCTCATGAGGAGAAAACTGAGGAAAGATTAATAAGCTATGGATATTAGTTCATGATAATATACTAATACTGGCTCATTAAATGTACCATAAAGGTGTTAATAAAATTATATTTTGTTTTTTTAAAGCCATAATATACTAAATTTTTTAAAGGTTACTGTGCTTAATCTTTTAACCAAAGTGGGAAAATTTAGAGTTCCTTTTTATTTCATTACGTTGTTACAACTCTGAAAATTAGAACTGCTTATTACAATCACCACTGTAATTGCAATTACTGCTTATTACTGGCTTGTTGTTGTTTTGTTGTTCTGTTTTCTTTTGTTTTGACCATGCTGTGCAGCTGGTGGAATCCTAGTTCCCCAAACAACCCAGGCCCCAGCAGTGAAAGTGTGTGCCAAGTCTTAACCACTTGCTCACCAGAGAATTCTTAGTTATTTGGTTTTTTTAAATAAAACTGATTTTTGTTGTCATTCAAAGAGAAGATATGTATTGCTGATGCATGTATCATGGGCATTCTGCTAGGAAATGGGGCCACTTGGCAGAAAACACAACAATTTTAATACAAATTAAAGGTGCCATGTCCAAGAGAGCAGCAAGGCCATAAGACAGGCACAGCTTAGACTAGGCATTTCAGAGGAAAGAGCTAGGGAAAATTCTCACAGCACAAATCACATTAAAGCTGGTGGCAAAAATAGGCATGTGCAAAGAAGAAGTATATATTAGAAGGAGAAATAGCATGAAAAGTAGAGAGTAAGACAGGCAAAGTGACCCCAGATAAAGCTTAGGACAAAGTGTGGGTAAAGAGAAAAATGAGAGAGAGGGAACTGAGGAGGCAAGGTGGGAAATATAATCAAGAAAGAGATCACAGTGCAGGGTCCTCATGTGTAGATTATCAAAGTAAATGGCTAAGAGTGGATGTTCCAAAGTTGACCTTTCCGTAGACAAAGACCCAATTTTAGAATCCCATACAGTCATCCAATAAGCTAGGCAAATATCCCCAAATTCAAAAAATAACACATGATATCCTGGGAAATAAAGTCCTTTTCAGGTTGAAATATAATGGTAATCAGGAGAGGACTGCCTGGGAAAAACAAAGAAAACAGAGGCAGCACCCAGGGTGTAATAGAGAGAACTGTCAGGCTATAGAAAGTGTGGAAGGTAGGCTGGAGGCAAGACGTGTAAGGAAAAGACAAATCTACCTTCACACTATACATTATTAATCATTCAGATGGGCCAGGTGGGTAGAATTATTCTTTGTATATTGATAGAGAAGTGAAATGCAAGTTGAAAGTGTTGGCTAATCAATTACCTAAATCTGAGAAATAAGATCCAGGAACTTCCAAGTTGTCCCAAGCCTGACTTTTCTGATATAGGAGGGAGAAAGATGAGATCAGTTCAGTTCACTTCAGTCGCTCAGTCATGTCCGACTCTTTGTGACCCCATGGACTACAGCACGCCAGGCCTCCCTGTCCATCACCAACTCCCAGAGTTTACCCAAACTCAAGTCCATTCAGTCCGTGATGCCATCCAACCATCTCATTCTCTGTCCTCCCCTTCTCCTCCTGCCCTCAATCTTTCCCAGCATCAGGGTCTTTTCAAATGAGTCAGCTCCTCCTATTAGGTGGTCAAAGTATTGGAGTTTCAGCTTCAACATCAGTCCTTCCAATGAATATTCAGGACTGATTTCCTTCAGGATGGACTGGTCGGATCTCCTTGCAGTCCTAGGGACTCTCAAGAGTCTTCTCCAGCACCACAGTTCAAAAGCATCAATTCTTCGGTGCTCAGCTTTCTTTACATTCCAACTCTCATATCCATACATGACTACTGGAAAAACCATAGCCTTGACTAGACGGACCTGTGTTGGCAAAGTAATGTCTCTGCTTTTTAATATGCTATCTAGGTTGGTCATAACTTTTCTTCCAAGGAGTAAGCGTCTTTTTATTTCACGGCTCCAGTCAACATCTGCAGTGATTTTTGAGCCCAAAAATATAAAGTCTGCCGTTATTTCCGCTGTTTCCCCATCTATTTGCCATGAAGTGATGGGACCAGATGCCTTGATCTTAGTTTTCTGAATGCTGAGCTTTAAGCCAACTTTTTCACTCTCCTCTTTCACTTTCATCAAGAGGCACTTTAGTTCTTCACTTTCTGCCAGAGAATGGTGTCATCTGCATATCTGAGGTTATTGATATTTCTCCCGGAAATCTTGATTCCAGCTTGTGCTTCTTCCAGCCCAGGATTTCTCATGATGTACTCTGTATAGAAGTTAAATAAGCACGGTGACAATATACAGTCTTGACATACTCCTTTTCCTATTTCCTATTGTTCCATGTCCAGTTCTAACTGTTGCTTCCTGACCTGCATACAGATTTCCCAAGAGGGAGGTCAGGTGGTCTGGTATTCCCATAGCTTTCAGAATGTTCCACAATTTATTGTGATCCACACAGTCAAAGGCTTTGGCATAGTAAATAAAGTAGAAATAGATGCTTTTCTGGAACTCTCTTGCTTTTTTGATGATCCAACAGATGTTGGCAATTTGATCTCTTGGTTCTCTGCCTTTTCTTTTTTTTTCTTTTTTTTTCTTTTATTTTAACTTTACAATATTTTATTGGTTTTGCCATATATCAAAATGAATCCACCACAGGTATACATGTGTTCCCCATCCTGAACCCTCCTCCCTTTTCTAAAACCAGTTTGTACATCTGGAAGTTCATGGTTCACATATTGTTGAAGTCTGGCTTGGAGAATTTTGAGCATTACTTTGCTAGCATGTGAGATTAGTGCAATTGTGCGGTAGTTTGAGCATTCTTTGGCATTGCTTTTCTTTGGGATTGGAATGAAAACATCTTTTCCAGTCCTGTGGCCACTGCTGAGTTCTCCAAATTTGCTGGCATATTGAGTGCAGCACTTCACAGCATCATCTTTTAGGATTTGAAATAGCTCAACTGGGATTCCATCACCTCCACTAGCTTTGTTTGTAGTGATGCTTTCTAAGGCCCACCTGACTTCACATTCCAGGATGTCTGGTTCTAGGTGAATGATTACACTCTCCCCCTCAGTCAGTCTATCCTGTCAGGAAACTTTCATACGCCTCTTATCCTCCATCAGGGGAGACAGACTGAAAACCACCATCACAGAAAATTAATCAATCTAATCACATGGACCACAGCCTTGTCTAACTCAATGAAACTATGAGCCATGCTGTGTAGGGCCACCAAAGACAGACAGATCATGGTGGAGAGTTCTGACAAAATGTGGTCCACTGGAGAAGGGAATAGCAAACCACTTCAGTATTCCTGCCTTGAGAATCCCATGAACAGTATGAAAAGATGAGGATAACTTGTAGCTAATATTTTTCATTAAATTTTTCTTGAGATAATCATTGTAAGATGTAAGGAAAATACTGAGATCATATATACCTTTTATCCAGTTGCATGGATAATTTTATAAATACATGCCAAACTGATTTACAGAGTGACTGTAATGTTTTACATTCCCACCAGCAATGTATGATTAATCCACTTTTCCACATTCTCGTCTACACTTGATATTTTTGCTATTTATCTTAGTCATTCTTAAAAGGGTGTAATAATTGTTCACGTGTTTTTTATTTACATTTTCCTATAGACTTCTAATGTTAAATGTCTTTTCATGGACTTATTTGTCATCTGCACATATTCTTTGGTGACATGTCTTTTCATGTCTTTTGCCATTTCTAATTGGACTATTGTTTTCTGTTTCATTTTTAGAGTTCACTATGTATTCAAGATACTAGTCCTTTATCAGATATGTTGTTTGCAAGTACTTTTTGTAATCTGTATTTGTCTCTTCATCTTCATAAGTGGATGCTTCATAGAACAAAAGATTTTAATTTTGATGAGGTCCAACTAGTCAAATTTTCTTCTATTGATTTCATTTTTTGTGTCAAATCTATGAATACTTAGCCTTGAATCCTGAGGATTTTCTCTTATTTTATTTTATTTTTCCTGGAACTGTTATTGTGTTGGGTTTAAACTTCAGTCTGTGATCCACCTAGAAATAAATTTGCATAACGTGTGAGACTCAGCTGAGACTCTTTTTTTGTTTTTTTCCTTCTGATGCCCAGTAACCTTTTTTGTAAAGATTGGCTTCCCAGGTGGTACAGTGGTAAAGAATCTGCCTGCCAGTGCAGGAGATGCAAGAGATGTGGATTTGATCCTTGGGTCAGGAAGATTCCCTGGAGTAGGAAATGGCAACCCACTTCAGTATTCTTGCCTGGAAAATTCCAGGTACTGAAGAGTCTGGCAGGCTACAGTCCATGGGCTGTCACAGAATCAGATACACTGAGCATGCACTCACCTTCCTTACATTGGATCCCTTTTTCACCTTTGTCAAAAACCATTCAGATCCCTTTATGAAGTCTATTTCTGGGTTCTAGATTCTGTTCAATTGGTCTATGCATCTGACCTTCTACTAATAGCAATCTGTGTCTATTATTGCAGATTGATAACAGGAACTGATCCCAGGTGGCTCAGTGGTAAGGAATCTGCCTGACAAGTAGGAGACGTAGGTTTGATGCCTGGCTTGGGAAGATTGCCCTGGAGAAGGAAATGCAACCCACTCCAGTATTCTTGCCTGGGAAATCCCATGGACAGAGGATCCTGGTGGGTCACAGTCTGTGGGATCACAAAAGAATCAGAAACAACTTCATGACTAAGCAACAACAACAAAATATTGGGTAGAGGGAATTTTCTAACTTTATTCTTCTTTTTTTAAATAATGATCTGGTAAAGAATCTGCCTACAATGCAGGAGACCCTGGTTCAGTTCCTGGGTTGGGAAGTTCCCCTGGAGAAGGGATAGGTTACCCACTCCAGTATTCTTGCCTGGGGAATCCCCATGGGTAGAGGATCCTGGTGGGCTACAGTCCATGGGGTTGCAAAAAGTCGGACACAACAAAGCAACTAAGCACAGCACAATTACTGTAAGGGCTCAACTTTACTATACAAATATTAGAATAACCTTGTCTGAAGTGAAAGTCTCTCAGTCGTGTCTGACTCTTTGGGACCCCATGGACTGTACAGTCCATGGGATTCTCCAGGCCACAGTACTGGATTGGGTAGCCTTTCCCTTCTCCAGAGGATCTTCCCAACCCAGGGATCAAACCAGGGTCTCCTGCATTGTAGGCAGATTCTCTACCAACAAAGCTATCAGGGAAAACCTTGTCTAAGTCTACAAAAAACATAGCTGAGATTTTGATAGGAATTTAATTA
The DNA here is from genome assembly GCF_055505025.1 of Bos grunniens. NCBI lineage: Eukaryota > Metazoa > Chordata > Mammalia > Artiodactyla > Bovidae > Bos > Bos grunniens. The sequence continues at coordinate 44,387,917 of NC_141168.1, read as the reverse complement.
AATCCATAGATGAGTTTGGGATAACTGACATTTTTACTATGTTAATTTTTCAATTTATGAACATAGTACACTTCTACATTATTTTGGCAGTCTAATTTCTTTCATTTGTATTTGCTAATTTTCATCATATAGAATCTGTATGTCTTATTTTGTTATGCTTGTATACAAGTATTTAACTTTTTTAGAAGTTGTTGAGTACTATTGAATTTGAATTTGATTTCTCACACGTTTATCATTAGTATTTAAAAATGTGTGTGGACTTTGTATCCTGGGGCCTTGTTAAACCTACCTGTAATTTTAGGAAGGTTTTTCTATAGTTCTTTTGCCTATGTTTCATAAAGCCAACAAAGTCATCTTCAAACAAGAATGGTTTTACTTTTTTCTTTAAAGTCTTTATGTCTTTTTTTTTTTTTTGCCTTACTTTAGGGTCTAGAATCTGCAGGGCTATGCTTAGAAATAAAAGTGATGAGAGAAAACCACCTTGCTTTGTTTCTGATTTTATTTTTTTATTTTTTTTTCACTCATTTTATTTTATTTTATTTTATTTTTGTTTTACTAATTGCTTTATTTTTTTTTTCAATTTTAATTTAAAAAAATTATACATGTGTTCCCCATCCTGAACCCTCCTCCCTCCTCCCTCCCCATACCATCCCTCTGGGTCGTCCCAGTGCACCAGCCCCAAGCATCCAGCATCGTGCATTGAACCTGGACTGGCATCTCGTTTCATACATGACATTTCACATGTTTCAATGCCATTCTCCTAAATCTTCCCACCCTCTCCTTCTCCCACAGAGTCCATAAGCCTGTTCTATACATCAGTGTCTCTTTTGCTGTCTCGTATACAGGGTTATCGTTACCATCTTTCTAAATTCCATATATATGCGTTAGTATACTGTATTGGTGTTTTTCCTTCTGGCTTACTTCACTCTGTATAATAGGCTCCAGTTTCATCCACCTCATTAGAACTGATTCAAATATATTCTTTTTAATGGCTGAGTAATACTCCATTGTGTATAGGTACCACAGCTTTCTTATCCATTCATCTGCTGATGGACATCTAGGTTGTTTCCATGTCCTGGCTATTATAAACAGTGCTGCGATGAACATTGGGGTACACGTGTCTCTTTCCCTTCTGGTTTCCTCAGTGTGTATGCCCAGCAGTGGGATTGCTGGATCATAAGGCAGGTCTATTTCGGGACACCATTCAGTTCTTCACTGTTAAGTATTCAAATATTCTGTAAGCTGCAGAGGGTTTGTGTGTGGGGCGGGGGGTTGGGGGAGGGGAGTGTGCTCTTTATCAGGTTGAGGTAATTCCTCTCAATTCCTAACTTCCTCTTTAAATGGATATTGGATTTCATTGAATTACTTTTGTTGCCAATTGATGTGATTGTTGTTGCTGTTGTTTAATTGCTAAGTCACTTCGGACTATTTATGGTTCCATGGACTGTAACCCACCAGCCTTCCTGGGGCAAAGATACTGGAGTGGGTTGCCCTTTCCTTTTTCAGAGGGTCTTCCCTACCCCAGGTTAGAACCTGTGTCTCTTGCATTGCCAGGCAGATTCTTTACCACTGAGCCACCTGGAAAGCTCATTGATGTAATTATCGATATTTTATTCTTCAGGCTGTTAATATCGTGGATTATATTGATTGATTTTAGAATCTTAAACTATCCTGGCATACCTGAAATAAATCCCATAGTCACAGTGTATACTTCTTTATATTTATTGTGATTCAATTTGCTAATATTTTCTGGAGGAGTTTTACATATAAGTTCATGAGAGTTTTGATTTTTTTTTGTATTGCCTTGGAATTTTTTGAGTATTATTAGGGTACTAGGTATAATTAGGATAATAATGTCCATCTAGAATAGTTGAAAAGTACTTTTCTTTCTTTATTTTTTGAAAGATATTATCTAAAACTAGTGTTAATTCTTAATTGAATGTTTGGTTCAAATATCCATTAAAATTATGTTTGCTTAGAAATTCCTTTCTTGGGAGAATTTAATTTCTCTTACAGTTGGAAAATTATTTGGATTATCTACTTTGTCTTAAATGACTTTTGATAATTTGCAGTTTTTGAGAAATTAGTCCATTTTTTTTAAGTTATTGAATTTATGAGTAGAAACTTGTTTTCACTGTCACTTTAGAATGGTTTTAATATTTGTGAAGAGATTTCCTTTTTTTACCCAGATATTGATGATTATTTCTTCTGTTTTTGTCAGTTGTTTTTAGAGGCTAATAAATTTTATTGATGTTTTTTGAAGAACCAGATTTTTGTTCCACTTATTTTCTCTATTGTCTTTTATTTCATTTATTTTTTAGTTTTATCTCTATTATCTTCTTTTCATCTGCTTACATTTTTTGGTTTTTCTTTTCTAGCTTCTTGAGGCAGAAATTTAGACAATTTATCAAGACTTTTCTTCTTTACTAATGTGAGCATTTAATGCTGTAAATTTATGGTTCATACTTTTTAAACTGCATGTTACATATTTTGAAGTATTGTATATTCATTTTCATTCCATTCTCTCACTCCATATATATATGTATACATATATAGTATTCTCTGAGCAATTGAAAAGAATGTATACCCTGCTCTTGTTGAATAGGGTATATATTAGATCTTAATGATTGATTAATCATTTTCTTGAGATCTTTTATACCCTTTCTATTTTGCTATCAAGGAATATAACAGTTACTAGAATTGAGTGTTGGAGTTTCCAACTGTAATTGTAGACTTAACTATTTCTCCTTTTAGCTCTGTCATTTTTTGAGCCATGTATTTTGGGGTTTTCCTATATAATTTGATCATTTACCATTGTGTAATATCTTTCTTTATCTCATCATTTTCTCTGTAGTCTGTATGCTCTAATATTAATATAGTTACTCTTTCATTTTAAAAATTAATGTTTCCATAGTATATCTTTTTCTTTTTTAGTCTACCCATGTTGCTAAATTTAAAATGTATTTCTAATAAACAATAGAGTTTCATAACCCATTTTGTCAAACTCTGCCTTTTAATTGGTAGATTCATGCCATTTACATTTACTATAATTATTGATATGTTAAGGCTTGTATCTGCCATTTTGTTATCTATTTTCTATTTGTTTCCTCACTTCTTTGTTCCTCTTTTACTGCTTTCCTCTGAGTTAGTCTTTCCTTTTTAGAGAACCATCTTGATCTATCTATAGTGTTTTTTCATGTATCTCTCTATAAAGATACAATTCAGTTCAGTTCAGTCGCTCAGTCCTGTATTTGTGACCCCATGAATCACAGCACACCAGGCCTCCCTGTCCAACACCAATTCCTGGAGTTCACTCAAACTCACGTCCATCAAGTTGGTGATGCCATCCAGCCATCTCATCCCCTGTCGTCCCCTTCTCCTCCTGCCCCCAATCCCTCCCAGGATCAGGGTCTTTTCCGGTGACTCAACTCTTTGCATGAGGTGGCCAAAGTATTGGAGTTTCAGCTTCAGCATCAGTCCTTCCAATGAACACCCAGGACTGATGTTCAGTGGTTATTCTGGATACTAAAACATACAATGTGACTTATCACAGTCTACTGTTACTAATGTAACAGTTCATGTTACTAATGTAACACTTAAGTCTTACTAATGTAAAACTTATCAGTTCAAATGAAGTATGGAAATTTTACTTCCATGTAAGTTCCATATCCTTCCCACTTTGAAAACATCATTGTCCTGAGTGTCAGATGATCTTATAATTTTTGTTTCAGTCATCCTAAAGGATAATTACACCAGATATAGAATTCTGGGTTGGCAATCATTCTTCTGTACTTGAAAATTTTTATGACACTTTTTTCTGGGCTCTGTAGTTTCAGAAGTTGGAGAAGGAAATGGCAACCCACTGCAGTGTTCTTGCCTGGAGAATCCCAGGGACGGGGGAGCCTGGTGGGCTGCCATCTATGGGGTCGTAGGGTCGGACACGACTGAAGTGACTTAGCAGCATAGTTTCAAAATAAATTTGCTGTCATTTGCACTGATATTCTCAATATAATGAATAAATCACTTTTCTGGTTGCTTTCAAGATTTTTTCTTTTTCAAAGATTATGATGTGTTCTTGGTATGGATGTCTTTGTGTTTATCTTTCTTAGGGTTTGCTCAACTTCTTGGACATATAGGTTTGTGTCCTTCTCAAAATTTGAGTTTTCAACCAGTGTTTCTTTGAATACTCATTCAGCACCAGTTTCTCCCTCCTTCCTCTGGGATTCCAAGAGGCAAATATTAACTTTTGTCTATTGTTCCATAAGTTTTTCATACCCTGTTCTTATTTGTTTAGTCTATTTTCTCTCTGTTGTTTACATTAATTAAATACATTTGATCTGTATTCATGTTCATCAATTCTATTCTCTGTCATCACTCCACTATCAACACATTCAATTTTTTTCTTTTTAGTTATTACGTATTTTAGTCCTATGATCTACAATTGGCACTTTTTATAAATTTTGTGGCTTCCCAGGTGGCTTATGATAAAGAATCTGCCTGCCAAAGCAGGAGACACAGGTTCAGTTCCTGGGTTGGGAAGATTTCCTGGCAAAGGGAATGGTGACCCACTCCACTAATCTTGCCAGGAGAATCCCATGGACAGAGGAACCTAGTGGGCTACAGACCGTGGGGTCACAAAGTGTTGATCACAACTTAGTGACTAAGCACAAACGCATATAAACTTTACTTCTTTATTAAGGCTTTCTAGTTTTTTCTCTATTTTTTATTTTTTCCAAAGACTTTTTCATTTCTTGTTCAATTATTTGTATGATGGTTACATTAGAGTTCCTGTCTTATTCTTAACATCTGATTCATCTTAGTTTCAATGACAATTGTCTTTTCTTATTCAGGATATGATATTCTATTTCTTATTATATTGGATGATTTTATATTTCTCCTGCATACTTTTTCACTTTTTAAAAGGCTCTGGATTTTTTTTTAATTTAGCAGGCAGCCACCTTATTCAGCTTTAGCATATTATTTATCAGTAAAGCACACCTGAGGAATGTAAGACTTGGAACACTGTAATCCATCAGCAACTACTCAAAAGTTTCCACCCTCATTGTCAGTCTCACCTTTCCCATTCACTGCTGTAATTGTAACGTAAGCAATCTGTCAAGACATCAGATCAACTTGTGTGGTACTTCAGCAAATCCAAAGACCAAACTCTGATGCAACTTTCGGGAAGCTCTGAACCTGAACCTACAAGAGATATTTGATGTTCTATAGTGAGACACTGAAACTATCTAGTTTTCCAGTCATGCCATGTTCTGGAAATTTATACCCTCAGTCTTATTTCTTCTTTTCATACGTCCTCTTGAGTCAAGTGAGAAGCAGTCTGCCCACCCCATAGTCCTTGTACCCTCATCACCATGACAGTGAATTCTATACTATGCTGGCCACTTTGTCTACCTAAGCTTTGCCTTCCCTTGGCACTTCACTCTAGGTGGTGATAATTAATGTGACTGCATGCTTGCAACTGCCACTGTCCAATTTTTTCACTGGGGTAAAAACATAAAATCATCCAATATAATAAGAAATAGGAATAAATTCATTCTTCCTTCAAACCAAATCTGTTTAAATAATAAATCCCAAATTCCGATTTTTGCAGTTCTTTTTAACTCAAATCCCTTCTGAAACAACATATGTTATTAGTGATAGTTCATTTAGAAAAACAGAACCCTTTTTACATATTCTGAGTAAAGAAAGGAAGAAAGTGAAGTAGCTCAGTCATGTCTGACTCTTTGTGATCCCATGGACTGTAGTCTACCAGGCTTCTCTGTCCATGAGATTTTCCAGGCAGGAGTACTGGAGTGGGTTGCCATTTCCTTCTCCAGGGGATCTTCCTGACCCAGGGATCAAACCCAGGTCTTCTGCATTGCAGGCAGACACTTTACCCTCTGAGCCACTAGGGAAGCCCCATTCTGAGTAAAGATATAATTAATACAAGTAATTAAAGACATGTAATTAGTGTTAAGTCTGTTGAAGAAAGTTCAAAAGACTATTTTCTAAAAATCTAATATGCAAAGATTGTAGGGAAACTACTACCAATTACACTAGATGCTCTCAGTGACAAAGGAGATGCTTACCCAGGGCTTTTGAAGTCATTGGAAGTCACCATCAATGACCTCAGTTATTGCCCAAAGCTGATGCTGAAGGAAAATAGCTTCTTCTTCTCTTTTGTCTCCCAATTTATGTGTGGATGCCTTGAAATGTTGACGCATGAGCTGTAGACTCAAAAATATCAATTCAGGATCCACTTCTTCTATGAAGAGGATCATGTAGAATGGGAGGAGTTAGAGCTGTATTTTCAACAGAACATCCAGAACAAGGGACACTGGTCAACTGGTCTCAGGGACTCAGACCCTCACTTCCTCCTACAGCTTCTCTTGCTGAGTTTCCTCCATTCACAGGAAATGCTGACGTTAAATTTTTACCTATTTCACTCTTAACAATTCCTTCCATGCTTTTTAAAAAATTCATATTTGAAATGTAAATTCTTATATGCTTTTTTAAAATTCTCTTTTGTGGACTCTAAAACTCATGGTTTTATACATTATATGCATTTGAAAAATACTAAGGAAGGGTTCTGGTTGAGCTGGACCAATGTACTCAGCCCTCCTCTGGATCTTCCTCTCATTCTTATTTCCTAGGATGATTTTGTCCTGCTTTTCTTCTCAACATAATTCTTTACAAAACTCAATTCTGATTGCTAATTTTTTTTTAACCCTGTAAAGTCTCCTTTGAATCCAACATCCCTTGTCTGACATCAACACTTTCTCCAATCTGACCATTATTTTCCTATTCACACATATTTTGTTTCATTGCCTGACAACGCCTACTCTGAACCAAGTACAAATGAATCAGTTTCTTACAATTATATATAAATTTGATGTTTCTCCTAATAATACAGACTTTCCTCATTCTTCCTCTCTCAGGGGCATTTCAAACGATCTTTACTGATGTTTGTTTGGAGCCAGACTGTCTTCAAAACACCTACAGTGCAGTAGGAGATATAGACAACCAAAGAGGTACTTACGATTCATCATCAGAGTGCAGTGATTGTGCACAATACAGTGTGTGAAAGACCACAAAGAAGACACAGGGAGTCCGTTGCATGGGTTACAGACATGCAGCCTAGACATGATACTGCCTGATCTGGCTCGTGGTGAGTGTGCAGGGAGAGACACTCAAAGAGAAGATGAGAAACTCACACGGTAAGACAGAGGGGAAAAGAAAATTTAGAATATTCAAAGACTTAAAAGTCAACCAGGATATGCAGAATAGTGGAGTCTCTGCATAAATACTTTATGTAGAACAGCACTTTATATAGAACAGCACTGTGATTTATGAGTTGACACGCTTGTTTTCTGAATTCTGGTGAAAGCTCTATGAGGACAGAGGCTGTTTTCTTGTCCTGTACATAGTGTGCATGTCCCGGTGTATGTCTATAACATTCCTAGGAAGCTGAGAACCTGAGCAGAAGAACCAGAGATGCAACTTGTATCTACCCAGTCAAGGCTGCTTTAGTCTCACTACAGGAGCTCTCAGAATTTCAAATTCATAGCACAAATTAGAACACTGAATTTTTTTAATAGCATGGTAGAAGGGACTAAAGCCATACCTTATGATTAAACTATCGTACAATTATATACCTTACGATTCAGAAAACTAAGATCATGGCATCCAGTCCCATGACTGCATGGCAAATAGATGGGGAAACAGTGGAAACAGTGGCTGACTTTATTTTTCTGGGCTCCAAAATCACTGCAGATGGTGATTGCAGCCATGAAATAAAAAGACACTTACTCCTTGGAAGGAAAGTTATGACCAACCTAGACAGTATATTAAAAAGCAGAGACATTACTTTGACAACAAAGGTCCATCTAGTCAAGGCTGTGGTTTTTCCAGTGGTCATGTATGGATGTGAGAGTTGGACTATAAAGAAAGCTGAGTGACAAAGAATTGATGCTTTCGAACTGTGGTGTTGGAGAAGACTCTTTTTTTTTTTTTTAAACTTTACAAAATTGTATTAGTTTTGCCAAATATCAAAATGAATCTGCCACAGGTATACATGTGTTCCCCATCCTAAACCCTCCTCCCTCCTCCCTCCCCATACCATCCCTCTGGGTCGTCCCAGTGCACCAGCCCCAAGCTTCCAGTATCGTGCATCGAACCTTGACTGGCAACTCATTTCATACATGATATTATACATGTTTCAATGCCATTCTCCCAAATCTTCCCACCCTCTCCCTCTCCAACAGAGTCCATAAGACTGTTCTGTGTACGAGACAGCAAAAGAGACACTGATGTATGGAGAAGACTCTTGAGAGTCCCTTGGGCTGCAAGGAGATCCAACCAGTCCATCCTAAAGGAGATCAGTCCTCAGTGTTCATTGGAAGGACTGATGTTGAAGCTGAAACTCCAATACTTTGGCCACCTAATTCGAAGAACTGACTCACTGAAGAAGACCCTGTTGCTGGGAAAGATTGGGAGTAGGAGAAGAAGGGGACGACAGAGAATGAGATGGTTGGATGGCATCACTGACTCAATGGACATGGGTTTGGGTGGACTCCGGGAGTTGGTGATGGACAGGGAGGCCTGGCGTGCTGTGGTTCACGGGGTCGCAAAGAGTCGAACGTGACTGAGCGACTGAACTGAACTGATGTGGTCAAACTTCAAGATTTGTGCTTCATCTTAAAGAATAAAAATAGCTTTTGAAAAGTGTTAATCAAGCAAGTGACATAATAAAATTTGGATTTTATGAAGTGGCACAAATAATACAAAAAATAACTTAGAAGAGATTGATATTGGAAGTATAGGCATAAGGTTGTTCTAAGAGGAATGCAACAACACAGAAAAGATATGAAGAAGTAGAAGAGCAAATAAAGTGAATTTATTGAGGCTGAGGAAGGAAAGCATTTCCAGGAGGGAAAAGTCGATAATCAAACGCAGCAGAGACACATGAAAGGTAAAGAACATAAAAGTATTAAATTCAGCAGCCACAGGAACCTTCATGACCTTGGTGAGAAGAGCAGCAGTTGAAAAACACAGACAGAATCTTTGCTCATGTCTCCACCTACCATGCTTTTGTTTATTACACATCCCAGGCTCAGGCTTTTATTAGAGATGCCAGAATAGTCATGCTTCACTACTAATGCTAAATTAGATCCACTCTAACAAAGCTTATAATCTCCAAGTAATTCAGTGTCTGTCAAAACAAATTCAACACATTTTAAAGAAAGAAAAATCCAGTCACTCAAGAATGCAACATTCACAATTTCCAGCATTCAACTAAAGCTTAACAGACAGTGATAAATCAGGGAATTGTGGGCCATAACCCAAAAAAAAATCAGTTAATGGATATCCTAATTAAAGCATAAATGCCAGCATCAATGGAATTAGTAGGTAGGAACTATGATGAAACTATTACAAATAAGTTCCAAAATTTAAAGAAAAGAATGAACAAGTAAAATGCTTGCTTTCAAATATGCAAATACAATGAAATTAATTATTGAATACTAAAAAACAAAAATTTGTTTTATCTTTATCCTTGTACATTATTCCAATTTTCAGAAATATTTTTTAAAAATTGTGCCCCTCAAAGCAGGGAGTTTCTGAGCTGTGAGCACACACGGTCTTTGGCGGGCAGAGCTTGCAGTGCCTGGTGAAGCGGGGTTTTGTGCCCAGATGATCAGGGCCCTCCAAATCTGTTGCTAAAACAGGAGAATGGGCCACAGAGTAAGGTTTTAAGGGGGAAAAGGTCTCTGAGAATGTGAAAGAGCTTGTTGGTGGTGTCAGAGTAGGCCCCGGGCATGGCTGGCTGCTGTAGTCTGGTGCTCACATGACGATCTGGGTGAGCCAGAGATTTGAAGAATGAGATGCCAGGAAGGGTCCTGGTGATGCAGTGAAGTGGGTGGGGGAGTGCTGAGAAGGCAGGGAATGGCAGATGTACCTCAGAGGAGAGAGAGGGGTGGGGCCCTGTGCCCAGGCTACCAACCCTCCCGGTCCACAGGAGCTGTGTGTTATGTGACATGTGTGTGTTTCATCCCCTCTGTTGGGCATGCCCATCTCCCTTCTTCAAGTGTGATCCCCCTAAATCTTCCTCCTTATTCAGTGCACATCACCATCTCGGGGAATCTCTTCCTGACTCTCCCCACCCACCTGCAGTTCCAAGGGTTACACACTGAGCATGCCCCTTCTCTAGAGAATAGCACTCAGTATCTATCTATGGGTCCCCTTACCAGATGCAGGTTCCCAATGCTGAGGAAGATGTCGACAAGTAACAGGAACACTTCACTATTTGCTGAATTGCCTTGGACTAGAAAATGAAAACAAGGAGAATGGAATAAGCAAGTGTGTGCACGAGAGACAAGGGCTGGGGGCAGCAGAAGAGCCCTGAAGGAATTTCCCCCATAAGACCTCTCAGGGCGGCAAGTCGCCCAGGGCTGCCCAGAGAGTGCTTCCCCTTCCCCCATCCCTGATCCAGTCCCCACGCCTTCCTCAGAGCTGCCAGCCAGGACATCCTGGCTTCAGAAGTTTCAGGGAGGTTTCTCACAGAGGAAACACGCACCACTGCTTGCAGAGGCAGACGCGGCAAGCTCAGGTTTCCAACCTCACTTTTCTCCTGTCAGTTCTAGAGAGGATTTAGTGGTTTGTTTTTTAAAATAAAAAGGCACTGGTGGGTCGGGGGAACTGGTTGGAGAAAAAGGAAACCTGGATTATAAACAGCTAAATTTCTACTTGTTCTCTTTTCACGTGGCTATATTTTAGAAGGCTGCTGTGGCAGTTGGAAAGATGAGGAATGATGATTTCAATCCAAAGCTCTCAACAGTTCAGCTTGTGTGTGTGCAGCCCCCTGGAGCCAGGCCGGCTGGTGGCTGGTCGGGGAGCAGTGGTGGCAAGGAAGAGGGGGAGGTTCCCCCTCCCCAACTGTCCAGAAGGCACTGAGGCAGGATGCTGGACAAAAAGAAGCCCGCAGCTTGGAGAGGAAGCTTATCCTGTCTCTCTCCAGAGTCTCATGACAGAAAACAACAAAATTCTGTAAAGCAATTATCCTTCAGATAAAAAAAATAAATTAATTTTTTTAAAAAAAGGATTTGCTAGAACAATGTACAGAAAAGGCCCTTAGAAGGCACAGGAGGGTTCTTGTGCCTCTTGAACTCTTGACACAGGTCCCACGTGACTTGTGCCGCTGTTGTCCAAGTAGGACACGTATGTGTGGAATAGCCGGTGACTGGCAATCTGCATGGTTTAATTTAGACTTAAATATTTGCTGGAGTTTTATGTTGATATGTAAGAGTGCAGTGGTAATATTAATAGTTGAAAATTGGTTGGCATTTTATCCACAGAAATGCATCTTTTTTAATTAAAATGAACCTTATCGGTGATGTTTAAATAAAGGGCTATGGAATAGGTGGCCCCACATGGTCCGCCTGCTGCATCTGGGCCATGTTGCTCGCTTGCCTGGTGCATTCATTCATATATGTTCTTTATCAGGTTGAGAAAATTCACTTTCATTCCTAACTTACTAAGTTGTTTTCATGAATATGTCTTCAATTTTGACAAATACTTTTTCTGCATTGTTGATATGATCCTGTGATTTTTCTTTAAAGTGCATTGCAATAATTGATACATGAATATTGAACCAGACTTTCATACCTGGAATGAATCCCACTTAGTCATAGTCCATAATTCCTTTTATATATGGATGAGTTCTAATTGTTAGTATTTCGTTAAGAATTCTTGCATTTGTATTTATATGAGATGTTAAGTCTATAGTTTTCTTTTGTGGGCATGTGTACTGTCTGTTTAGTTCTGATAAAAGGGTAATTAATATTAACTTCATAAAAAGATTTAGGAAGTTTCCCCTCCTTTTCTTTTTCTAGAATAGATTGTGAAGAATGAACATTCTTATTGTGAAGAATGAATATTTGTTCTTATTTGAGCATTTGGTAAAATGCTTCAGTGACGTCATCTGGGCCTAGAGATTGGGGCGGGGCGACGAGTTTTCTAAATGGAAATTCAATTTAACGGTTATGGGGCTATTCAAATTATCAGTTTCATACTGGGGTCAGTTGTCCCAGTTTGTGTGTCTGGAGGAATTGGTTCAATTCTTCTAAGCTGTCACACTTGTTTATGTATAAAGTTGTTTGTAGTAGTCCCTTATTATTGAATCTGCAACGTCTGTGGTGACATCTGCTTGATTAATCCCTAATATAATACAATTTGTGCCTTAGCTCATTAGTTCTCTGTCAGTCTTACTAGACGTTTGTCAGTTTTGTTGATGTTTTTAAAGAACCACCTCTTTCTTAATTTTCTCTGTTGTTTTTCTGTCTTCCATTTCACTGATTTATTCTGAGGTAAGGATTCTAGCTTCCCCTGCCCTCCATTGGCAGCCAAGGTGGGGGGCACTCCTTTTTTCCTTCTAGGTGGAGGTGGGAATTCTGGCTTCTCAAAAGGCCCGCAGTCACCATGGACTCCTCACTGGCTGCAGTGGGATACCTTATCACCTCACTGCACACGACCCCTGATGATGCTATTATAGGATGGGTGCCCTAATTACAGCTTTGCAGTGGTAAGAGTCCTGACTCTCTGTCAGGCCTTTCTGACACTATTCAGTGAGGAGGGGAAGCAATGCTGCATCTCAGAGGGGCCAGGATCACATCCGGGTCCGGCATGGCCTCCATGCACACCTGGGAACATGAGCTAGTGACCACCAGCAGAAATGAGCACCCTAGCACCTGCTTGGCCTCCTTTGACACGCACCCAACCTTTCTCTACCCCAGGAGGACCAGTGTCTCCTTACAGCCTGGTGAGAGTGGACACCCAGGATTCCTGTGTGCAGCTTCTGGGATCAGAGGTAGTGGACCTATGATGGTTGTGGGGAAGACAACTGGATTCAGAAAGTCTTCTGTGTGCTAGGTTGTCCTTTCCTGGTCCTGTGGCCAGAGACAGCAGGCTTTTTTGGCATCTTATCTGCACCCATTGGTATTTCAGGGGCCCTGGCTTCTTTGGTTCCAAGTCCAGAATAGATGAGGCATAAGAAAGCTCAGGGCCCCGCCAGCATGTTCTTCCTAGAATCTGAAGGCCCCAGGGCAGTCTGCCTACTCATATTCTGCAGTCTTCTTATGTTTGACATATAATGCCAGATTGCTTATTGTATTCAATAGGCATGCTCAGTCACTCCTAGGGCTTTCTAGGTGGTACAGTGGTAAAGAATCCACCTGTCAATGCAGGAGACTCAGGAGACCCAGGTTCAATCCCTGAGTCGGGAAGATTCCCTGGGGAAGGAAATGGCAACCCAATTAATTATTCTTGCCTGGAAAATCTCATGGACACAGGAGCCTGGTGGGCTAGAGTCCATGGGGTTGCAAAACCAGACTCAGTTAGACACAATTGAGTGACTGAGGACACACAAAGGAAAGTCCAGGTTGAAAACTGGGGGAAGGAATGGATCAGAACCCACTGTGCACATGTACTGAAATAAGGCCTACTCAGCCACTCAGTTGTGTCTGACTCTTTGTGACCCACCAGGCTTTTTGCCGGAGAAGGCAATGGCACCCCACTCCAGTACTCTTGCCTGGGAAATCCCATGGATGGAGGAGCCTGGTAGGCTGCAATCAATGGGGTCACTAAGAGTCGGATACAACTGAGTGACTTCACGTTCACTTTTCACTTTCATGAACTGGTGAGGGAAATGGCAACCCACTCCAATGTTCTTGCCTGGAGAATCCCAGGGATGGGGGAGCCTGTTGGGCTGCCGTCCATGGGGTCGCACAGAGTTGGACACAACTGAAGTGACTTAGCAGCAGCAGCAGCAGGCTCTTTGTAGCCCGCCAGGCTCCTCTGTCCATGGGATTTTCCAGGCAAGAATACTGGAGAGGGTTGCCATTTCCTTCCCCAGGGAATCTTCCCAACCCAGGGATAGAACCTGTGTTTCTGGCATCTCCTGCATTGGCAGGCAGATTCTTTACCCCTGCAACATCTGAGAAGCCATTGTATTTATAGGAGGAATCAGAAAAGGCATATCTCCTGCACCTATCCACAGACAGAAATCCCAAGTTCTGCCTCTTAATTTTATATCTGACATTGTTGACACCCTTCAGTTAAAGCTACAATTTTGTTACTTGCTTTCTGTTTGTCTCCTGTGTTCTTTTTTCTTTTTCTGACTTATTTTAAAAAATTTAAAATTTGTAGTTGACCATTCTAGAACAGTTTTAGAGACACAGAAAAAACTGAAAAGACTGTCCAGGGAGTTCTTCTGTAGTCTGTACTCACCTCCTGCATTAAATCTTACATTAGGATGATACATTTGTAACAACTAATGAATCAATATTAATAGATTATTATCAACTAATCCCTGGCTTCCCTTTTGGCTCAGACAGTAAAGAGTCTGCCTGCAGTGTGGGAGACCTGGGTTCGATCCCTGGACTGGGAAGATCCCCTGGAGGAGGGAATGGCAATCCACTACAATATTCTTGCCTAGAGAATCCCCATGGACAGAGGAGCCTGTTGGGTTACAATCTGTAGGGTCACAAAGAGTCGGACATGACTGAGCAGCTAAGCATAGCATCAACTAAGCCCATAGTTTATTATGAGTTTCCAAGTTTTTACCTAACGCCTTTTTTCTTTTCTAAGATCCCACTTAGGATACAGAATTACATTTTTGCTGCCCTGTGTGTGTCCTTAGTCTCTTTCTGGATGTGACAGTTTCTCAAAATTTCTGTTTTTGATGACCTTGACAGTTTTGAGGAATAGGTTGTAGAAAGCCTCTCTATTGGAATTAGTCTGATGGTTTTCTCTGCTTCAGTTATGGATGGTAATATAGGAAGAAGATCATAAAGTGCAATTTTCAGCACATTTTATCAAGAGTGCATACTGTTAGCATCATCTACCACTTCTGGGGATCTTGACCAAAGGTGTTTGCATTGGGAGGTCATGCTCGTCAGATGTCTCCACTGTAAGTTGCCCCCCACCCCTTTTCCATACTGTATTCATTGGAAGGAGTT
The DNA here is from genome assembly GCF_055505025.1 of Bos grunniens. Taxonomy (NCBI): domain Eukaryota; kingdom Metazoa; phylum Chordata; class Mammalia; order Artiodactyla; family Bovidae; genus Bos; species Bos grunniens. Next base: position 44,372,906 of record NC_141168.1, on the reverse strand, counting down.
AACGCTGCTGAGTGCACGCTTAAACAGTGAAGATTTATCTACCTAAACTATTTGAAATTCTTCTGCATGGGATATTTGTCTCTTCTCCCCCATTTATTTATGTTTCAATCATATATTAATACATGTATGGATACAAAGGTATTTATTTTATATCTTAGGCTTTAATCCAACATTGTTTTAATTTTTTGGTGTTGTTCTTTATTGTTTATGTGTTTTATTTTCTGTATAATATGATGCTTTAACATCTTAAAAAAAAATCTTTTCTGGCTGGGAAGACCCTGACCATCCTGGGTTAACCAATTCCAGTTCTTAGAGATAGCAAAGGTCCTCCCATGCCTGTGATATGCAAACTAATCAACCCAAAGCCACACCTCCTCTATCTGGACTGTGCACCCCAGGAGGCAATATTCATCTGCCTTAAGCATCCCAGGGCCAGGTACCAGGCACTGAGGGACCACTCAGTATCTCAAAGTCTTCTGAAAGTCTTCAAACTAAGGCACTCCTAAGCTGTTAACTCTGCTTTGCCTTACTGTGCCCAAGGAGACCCCAATCAAGGCTCTGACCTCTGCATTCCCCAGACTCCTGTCTTCTGCCCTCTGGCTACTCTGGTGCTTTCCCTGTGACCCTGCATTGTATGTCATGCCTTGGGAGAACAGTAAATTTTGTTTTCCTGAGACTCCCTTTGTCTCTTCTTGTGACTGAACCTAGCTGACCATCCCATAAAAGAACAAATAACATACTCAAATTGTTCTAGCTTTGACTACTGATTTTTAGATTAATTCTACTGTGATCTTGAGGCAGGAGGCAGATGGGCTCCCCAAAGTAAAGCAACTGGAGATTCATCCCCTGTGGACCAATAGCCCAAGACAAGTGAAGTCACTCAGTCATGTCCGACTCTTTGCGACCCCATGGACTCTATAGCCTACCAGACCCCTCTGTCCATGGGATTTTCCAGGCAAGGGTACTGGAGACTGGGTTGCCATTTACTTCTCTAGACAAGAATACAGGACAATTGAGAAAGAAGGCTAGGTCCTACTCAGATAGAAGATAAGAGACCACATATTTTTAATTCTCAAAGTCAGGAGAACTCCCTAATGACATATGTGTAGAAGGGCTCCTTGGAGGTCAAAAGCAGAGTGATACTAGGTGATACTAACTACCCATTGGCTTCTTCACTAATACCCATCTTGGCCAATCAAAATGATTGGCCAAAGGAAACCTGGAAGTGACGCACCATAAAAGTAACTCAAACTACACTGAGGGTGCAACTCAGGGACTCTCCCTCTGAGTCCATCCATGTGTCTACCCAAACAGATTGTACTCTTTTTTCCTCCTAATAAATACCTTACTTGTTTCACTATTTTCTGCCTTTGTAGGAATTCTTTTCTGCAAAGCCAGAGGGCCAGGGTCTACTGGCTAGGATTCAGTGCTCTCACTGCCACAACCCAACCTCAATCTCTGGCCAGGAACTGAAGCCCTGCTTCAAGCCACTGAGACTGAGTCCACTCAAGATCATTCTGAGAAAGTACTTTGTATTTCTATTCTTTTACTCTTTACTAAGTATGCTTTATGGCCTAGAATGTGATTCAACTTGATGAGTATTCCATGAGAGCTTGATGAGAGTACATATTCTGCTATTGTTGAATGAGTATTCTATAGATATCAATTAAATCAAATTGATTGATGCTGTTCATTGCTATTAAGTTATTCCCTTCTTGACTTTCTGCCTGATCGATCTACCAGTTACACACAGAAGTGGTAAAACCACCAACTGTAATTGTGAATTTGCCTATTTTCTCCTGCAGTGCTGCCAGTTTTGTCTCATGGATTTTGACACACTGTGGTAGGTGCATGTTTTACATGTTGTCTGTTTTTCCCTTTGCTATATCTTCTTGGAGAATATCCATATCATTAAAAATATTTTTAGCAGTTGCCCCAGAATTTGCTGTATACATTTACAACTGCATTAGGTCGGCTCTCAAATAGTAGTATAGCACTTCATGGAAAACATAGGCACCTTCTATTAGTGTATTCCCAGTTACTACCTCTTTTCTCCATTAATGTTTTGTCAACCACTTCCCTTATGCAGATTATAATCACCCAATGCACTGATAATATTTTTACACTGAAGAAAGTTACCTACTGGATCAATTAAGAATAAGAAAACTACAAGATTTTATTTTACATATATTTAGTCCTCCTATGATTCTTCCCTTCCTTTTTTGTAGATACCAGTTTCTGATTGATAACATTTTTCTTCTCCCTCAGTTCAGTTCAGTTCAGTCCCTCAGTTGTGTCCGACTCTTTGCAACCCCATGGACTACAGCATGCCAGGCCTCCCTGTCCATCACCAATTCCCGGAGTTCACTCAAACTCATGTCCATCGAGTCGGTGATGTCATCCAGCCATCTCATCCTCTGTCATCCCCTTCTCCTCCTGCCCCCAATCCCTCCCAGCATCAAAGTCTTTTCCAATGAGTCAACTCTTCCCATGAGGTGGCCAAAGTATTGGAATTTCAGCTTTAGCATCATTCCTTCCAAAGAACACCCAGGGCTGATCTCCTTTAGAATGGACTGGTTGGATCTCCTTGCAGTCCAAGGGACTCTCAAGAGTCTTCTCCAACACCACAGTTCAAAACCATCAATTCTTCAGTGCTCAGCTTTGTTCATAGTCCAACTCTCACATTTCTTGTAGATAACACTTACTGGCAAAGATTTCCCCAAGTTTTTGTTTGTCTGAGCCTATTACTTGCCCTTTATTGAAAAGTTCTTATATGTCGTAGCTCCACGCTCACTTCTTTGGAGCAATTCTCTCAGGGTTTCTTGAAATACTGCCTCCAAAACCTGTAGTCCTAAAAATTCCTGCCAAACAAAACATAGCTCTCAAATTTTAGATTGTAAATAGTTTTTGGTCAACATTACTTTAGAAGGAACACTTCACTGGATATAGAATTCTAGGTTGCTAGGTTTTTGCTTGTTTGTTTGTTTTCTAACATGTTCGATACCCCACTGGTGTGGTTTTTGATGCACATGTATCACCTCAGACAATTTATTTCTAAGTATTAGACAATGTGTTAAAAGTATCATGTGATTCTTATGTCTGTTCATGTCTACGTAAAATGTTCCCCCCACGTATTTCAATATTTTCTCTTTGCCCTTGCTTTCCTACCATTTGATTATGAGATACTTATGTGCAGGCCTTTGCTATTATTTATGTGGTGTATTCTCTGAGCTACCTAGATCTGCAATTTGATGTCTATCATTAATTTTAGAAAATCTTCACCTGTTTTTACTTCAAATATGTCTTCTGTATCTTTTTCTCTTCTCCTGGCATTTCAGTAACACTTATATTAAACCTTTTGAAATTATCCTTCCATTCTTGGATGTTTTGTTCTGTTTCCTTTTGTAATTCTTTGAATTTAAGTTTGGGGAGTTTCCATTTACATATCTTGAATCTTACTGATTTTTTCCTCCTCCATGTCTAGTCTCCTGATGAGCCCATCAAAGACATTCTTCATTTATGTTATGCTGTTTTTTATTTTTAACATGTCCTTGTGATTCTTAGAATTTCCATCTCTCTGTTTACATTACTCATTTGTTTTTTTATGTTGTCCATTTTTTTTTTCCTCTAGAGCCCTCAACATAGTCATATTTACTTTAAATTCCTTGTCTGATAATTACAAACTCTCTGCCCATCTGAATTTGATTCTGATGCTTGCTTTGTCTCTTCAGACTGTTTCTCCCCCTTGCCTTTTAGACTGGTTTGGAATTTTTTTGTTGTTGTTGAAGCCTAGACATGATATGTCCCATAATAAGAATGGAAGCAAATAGAGTTCTAGAGTGAGATTTCAGTTACTCTGGCTAGGAGTCCAGCTGAATTTAATATTTGCTGTGCCTGCAGGAATCAGAGCATCCATTTCTCCAGGGTCCCTTTTTTTGTCATTCCTGCTGCTTCAGCGTCTCCTTTAAATTTTCTTCTTAAACAGGGTCAGAGCCTTGCAGCTCTTTCAGTGGTAACCCACTGTTATTATATTATATTAGAGCCCTGAGGATGTGGTATTGGGTGTGGGAGAGAGGAAGCATTTGATAATCTTATGAATCCCAGTCTTTTATAGCTTTTGTGCCCCTGGGAAATGACCTTCACAAATTTTCTTCAGTTTTATTTCCTTTTAGACAGGGAGCTGAAGTTAGATCATTGTACTTTCCCTGAGCCTGATAAAGCTGGGATAAATTCCTTCCCCTTGCAGAATATGCCTCTGGATGGAGAACACTTTGGGGAAATCTCAGAATGGTAACTTGTCCCATCTCCCTGACAAAAACAGGAGATGCCTGTTTCCTTGGCTCTTCGTAATGAAAACTTGCTGGGATTCTTGGAGGTAAAACCCAAGGAAGTGTAAGCCTAAGTCTGCAGCTCCCAAGAAGTCCTTACTCCCACTCTCATCTGCAGTCCACCTCCAGAAATTTCTCAAATGACCAGTTTATGGTCCAGTGACTTCTGCCCCAGATGGGCCAATATTGATTCTGGGACTCTGTATTCAACTATTTTTCCCAATTTCAAGGTAAAGTTTCACCCTGTAACCTCACTTCTCTGGTGGACCCAATAAAAATCATTTTTCTGTTTGTACAGCCATGTGACTGTGTATTAAATATGTGTGTGTCAGTTTTCACGCTCTTTCTGTGTTGGAATTGAAAACATTTTCAACATTTTTATAATTCTATTTTATCATTATCTTCATGGACTTAGTAGCTCTGTTGTGTTATTTTGCCATTTTTATGATGGCTGTAGGGTTTATACTATACATCTTCAACTCTTCATGATTTAAAGGGGTATTATATTGCTTCATGTAGAGTACCCTTCATGTGGAGTACCATTAGAGCCTTGGTACTACTATTGTTATATATTTTATTTCTACATCTGTGATAAAGTACAGTAAGTTTTTACTACTTGTGCCTCAAACAATCAATTATCTTTGAAAAGGAATAAAAGAAGGAAAACATCTTTGCATTCACTCATGTCTTTTCACTTTCAGTTTATTATTTTGAAGGCCCAGGTTCCATCTGCAGGAAGGCATTTCTTTCTTGCAGTGTGAGTCTGCTCATTATGGGCTTCTGCTCCAATGTGTCAAAACTCATCTTTTTCTCCTTTGTTTCTGAAAGATATTTTCACTGGGTAAATAAAAGCATTCTATGTTCATGGATTTGCTTTTTTTCTTTCAATATCTGAAAAATAATTTCTCACAGACTTCTAACATGCATGGTTTTTGATGAGAAATCATTCTTAGGAGCTCCATTCCCAACACAGCTAAAGAAGAGTCAACTTTAGCTTTGTTCTTCTGTATCTAAATTACCTCTTTTTCCTGTCTACTATTAAGACGTTCTCTTTATCACCTATTCTTAAGCAATTTGATAATTGTGCCTGGTGCATTTTTCTTGTGCTTGATAGCTTTGCATCTCCAGGATCTGTGGGATTTATAGGTTTGGAGAAATTGTGGTCTTAATTTTCTCAAATGTTTTCCGTCCAGACCCTTAGTCTGGATATTTCAGTCACCTGTATATTTGGCTGCATGAAGCTGTCTTAGTTCACAGAAACTCTGTTCACATAATTTTTCTCAGTATTTTTCTCTATCCTTTAATTTTAAATAATTTTCTGTTAGTTTCTCACATTGTTGTAACAAAGTACCACAAACCAGGTAGCTTAGAAGAACAGAAAGGTGTTGTTTCTCATTTCTAGAGGCCAGAAGCTGGAAGTCAAGGTGTCAACATATCCAGACCCCTCTGCAGGTTCCAGGGGATGTTTTGTCTTGCATCTTCCAGCTTTTGGTGTTGCCAGCATCCCTCGATATTGAGAGAGTCAATTCCTAGGCAGGTTGACAAAAAGTCTGGGGTTCCCAAAGAGGAGAGAGGGATCTGGGTTTCTCAAGTAGGAGGAAGACAAACGCTTTTTTTTTTCTCTACATTCCTTCAGTTCAATTCCTATCAGTTGCTCAATCGTGTCCAACTCTGCGACCCTATGGACTGCAGCAGGCCAGGCCTCCCCGTCCATCACCAACTCCCAAGGGTTTACGCAAACTCATGTCCATTGAGTCAGTGATGCCATTTAACCATCTCATTCTCTGTCGTTCCCTTCTCCTCCTGCCTTAAATTTTTCCCAACATCAGGGTCTTTTCAAATGAGTCAGCTCTTCGCATGAGGTGGTCAAAGTATTGGAGTTTCAGCTTCAACATCAGTCCTTCCAATGAACATTCAGGACTGATTTCCTTTAGAATGGACTGGCTGGATCTCCTTGAAGTCCAAGGAACCCTCAAGAGTCTTCTCCAACACAGTTCAAAAGCATCAATTTGTTGGCACTCAGCTTTCTTTATAGTCCAACTCTTATATCCATCCATGAACACTGGAAAAACCATAGCCTTGACTAGATGGACCTTTGTTGACAAAGTAATGTCTCTGCTTTTTAAAATGCTGTCAAGGTTGGTCATAACTTTCCTCCCAAGGAGTAAATGTCTTTTTATTTCATGGCTCCAGTCACTATCTGCAGTGATTTTGGAGCCCCCAAAAATAAAGTCTGCCACTGTTTCCACTGTTTCTCCATCTATTTGTCATGAAGTGATGAGACCGGATGCTATAATCTTTGTTTTCTGATGTTGAGCTTTAAGCCAACTTTTTCACTCTCCTCTTTCACTTCCATCAAGAGGCTCTTTAGTTCCTCTTCACTTTCTGGCATAAGGGTGGTGTCATCTGCATATCTGAGGCTATTGATATTTCTCCCAGCAATCTTGATTCCAGCTTGTGCTTCATCCAGCCCAGCATTTCTCATGATGTACTCTGCATATAAGTTAAATAAGCAGGTGACAATATACAGCCTTGATGTACTCCTTTTCCTATTTGGAACCAGTCTGTTGTTCCATGTCTAGTTCTAACTGTTGCTTCCTTACCTGCATACCAGTTTCTCAAGAGGCAGGTCACATGGTCTGGTATTCCCATCTCCTTCAGAATTTTCCAGTTTATTGTGATCCACACAGTCAAAGGTTTTGGCATAGTCAATAAAGCAGAAATAGATGTTTTTCTGGAAGTCTTTTGCTTTTTCCATGATCCAGCGGATGTTGGCAATTGATCTCTGGTTCCTCTGCCTTTTCTAAAACCAGCTTGAACATCTGGAAGTTCATGGTTCACGTATTGCTGAAGTCTGGCTTGGAGAATTTTGAGCATTACTTTACTAGCATGTGAGATGAGTGCAATTGTGTCATAGTTTGAGCATTCTTTGGCATTGCCTTTCTTAAGGATTGGAATGAAAACTGATCTTTTCCAGTCCTGTGGCCACTGCTGAGTTTTCCAAATTTGCTGGCATATTGAGTGCAGCACTTTCACAGCATCATCATTTAGGATTTGAAATAGCTCAACTGGAATTCCATCACCTCCACTAGGTTCATTCATAGTGATGCTTTCTAAGGCCCACTTGACTTCACATTCCAGGATGTCTGGCTCTAGATGAGTGATCACACCATCGTGATTATCTGGGTCATGAAGATCTTTTTTGACTAGTTCTTCTGTGTATTCTTGCCACCTCTTAATATCTTTTTCTTCTCGTAGGTCCATACCATTTCTTTCCTTTATTGAGCTCATCTTTGCATGAAATATTCCCTTGGTATCTCTAATTTTCTTGACGAGATCTCTAGTCTTTCCCATTCTGTTGTTTTCCTCTATTTCCTTGCACTGATCACTAAGGAAAGCTTTCTTATCTCTTCTTGCTATTCTTTGGAACTCTGCATTCAAATGGGCATATCTTTCCTTTTCTCCTTTGCTTTTCACTTCTCTTCTTTTCACAGCTATTTGTAAGGCCTCCTCAGACAGCTATTTTGCCTTTTTTGCATTTGTTTTTCTTGGGGATGATCTTGATCCCTGTCTCCTGTACAATGTCATGAATCTCCGTCCATAGTTCATCAGGCACTCTGTCTATCAGATCTAGTCCCTTAAACCTATTTCTCTCTTTCACTATATAATTGTTAGGGATTTGATTTAGGTCATACTTGAATGGTCTAGTGGGTTCCCCTACTTTCTTCAATTTAAGTCTGAATTTGGCAATAAGGAGTTCATGATCTGAGCCACAGTCAGCTCCCGGGCTTGTTTTTGCTGACTGTATAGAGCTTCTCCATCTTTGGCTGCAAAGAGTATAATCAATCTGATTTCCGTGTTGACCATCTGGTGATGTCTATATGTAGAGTCTTCTCTTGTGTGGAAGAGGATGTTTCCTATGACCAGTGCATTCTCTTGGCAAAACTCTATTAGCCTTTGTCCTGCTTCTTTCTGTACTCCAAGGCAAAATATGCCTGTTACTCCAGGTGTTTCTTGACTTCCTACTTTTGCATTGCAGTCCCCTATAATGAAAAGGACATCTTTTTTTGGTATTATTTCTAGGTCTTGTAGGTCTTCATAGCACCCTTCAACTTCAGCTTCTTCAGCATTACTGGTCAGGGCATAGATTTGGATTACTGTGATATTGAATGGTTTGCATTGGAAACAAACAGAAATCATTCTGTAGTTTTTAAAGACTGAATCCAAGTACTGCATTTTGGACTCTTTTGTTGACTATGATGGCTATTCCATTTCTTATAAGGGATTCTTTCCCATAGTAGTAGATATAATGGTCATCTGAGTTAAATTCACCCATTCCTTAGTCTTAAACCACATAAAACATTTTTTTTCTTTAAGCCTGGAGCTGATGATTACACAACAAACAACTCAGTTTAAACTCTGTACTAAGGATTATATAACAACAATGTATCCTTCTTGAGGACTGTTTCTTCTTCCTGTAATGCTTCTGATTAATCCTGATATCTTAGAATGTATATTAGAATGTATATTATGTATATGTGGGTCTGGTAAAATCTTTCTATTGTTAAATTCTAATCCTGTTATGTTAAAATGTAAGTTGTGGGAGTGGGCCTGATAAAATTTTTACAACCTTGAGACATTCTTTTGATTTATTGTAATAACTAATTTAAAAAGTACATAGCTCCCTTACTAAAGACTAGTGAGTAGGGAACTCTCAGCTTCCTTCTGATATCTGTGTCAGAGGCTTTCTCTGCCCCTCTTCACTGTAATAAAACTGCCACACAAGAGCCCGGAGTGGTCAAGCCTAGTCTCTGGTCCCGAAGCTAAATCTGCTTTGGAGATCATGAATCTGACATGTTCACCATAAGCTCTCAACATCCTTATCGTTACTACTCAGCCATAATAAATGAAATAATGTCATTTGCAACAACAGGGATGGATCTAGAAATCATCATAGTAAGGGAAGGAAGTAAGAAAAAGACAAATACCATTTGATAGCAGTTATACAAAGAATCTTAAAAAAAAATGATACAAATGAGCTTATTTACAACACAGAAACAGACTCACAGACATAGAAAACACACTTAGGGTTACCAAAGGGGAAAGGCTGGGGAAGAGAGAAAAATTAAGAATGTGGGATTAATGTATGCATACTACAATATATAAAATAGATAATCAACAAAGACCTATTATATAGAACAGGCAACATCATTCAATATTCTTTAATAACCTATATGGGAATAGAATCTGAAAAAAATTACATATATATATATTTAAATGAATCACTTTGCTGTACACCTGCAACTAAACAACATTGTAAATTAAATATGCTTCAATATAAATTTTGAAAAGGAAAATTATATATATATATATATAATGACATAGGCATAACAGAGAGAACTCAGGTGGGACAACAGGAATAAAACAGAATCTAAGAAGATCCCCACCCATAGTAAGCTAGGTTTTATTCCCTAAAGGGGGAAACCATCTGGCTGTGCTAGAAGAATCAGGTTGGAGGGCAACCAACAAGTACAACTTTGTTGATCTGTGATGTCCATAAGACATCTGGTGCTGTGCTTAGTCATTCAGTCATGTCCAACTCTTTGCGATTGCATGGGCTATAACCCACCAGGCTCCTCTGTCCAGGGGGATTCTCCAGGCAAGAATACTGGAGTGGGTTGCCATGGCCTCCTCCAGAGGATCTTGCAGTCCCAGGAATCGAACCAGAGTATTCTGCATTGCAGGCGGATTCTTTACCAGCTGAGCTACCAGGGAGACCAAGACATCGGGAGGAGAGGCCAAATATGAGGCTGTGGGAATACCATGATAGTGTGATCACTGACCTAGAGGCAGACATCCTGGAATGCAAAGTCAAGTGGGCCTTAGGAAGCATCACTACACACAAAGCTAGTGGAGGTGATGGAATTCCATTGAGCTATTTCAAATCCTAAAAGATGATGCTTTGAAAGTGCTACACTCAATATGCCAGCACATTTGGAAAACTCAGCAGTGGCCACAGGACTGGAAAAGGTCAGTTTTTATTACAATCCTAAAGAAAGGCAATGCTGAAGCATGTTCACACTACTACACAACTGCACTCTTCTCACACACTGCTAGCAAAGTAATGATCAAAATTTTCCAAGCCAGGTTTCAACATACATGAACTATGAATTTCCAGATGTTCAAGCTGGAAATAGAAAAGGCAGAGGAACCAGAGAACAATTGACAACATCTGTTGGATCATCAAAAAGCAACAGAGTTCCAGAAAAACATCTATTTCTGCTTTATTGACTATACCAAAGCCTTTGACTGTGTGAACCACAGAAGACTGTGGAAAATTCTGAAAGAGGTGGGAATACTAGACCTCCTGACCCACCTCCTGAGAAATCTGTATGCAGATCAGGAAGCAACTATTAGAATTGGACATAGAACAACAGACTGTTTCCAAATCAGGAAAGGAGTACGTCAAGGCTGTATCATTGTCACCCTGCTTATTTAACTTATAGGCAGAGTACATCATGTGAAATGACTGGCTGGCTGAAGCACAAACTGGAATCAAGATTGCTGGGAGAAATATCAATAACCTCAGATATGCAGATGACACCACCTTTATGCCAGAAAGTGAAGAAGAACTAAAGAGCCTCTTGATGAAAATGAAAGAGGAGAGCTGAAAAAGTTGGCTTAAAGCTCAACATTCAGAAAACTAAGGTCATGGCATCCGGTCCCATCACTTCATGACAAATAGTTGGAGAAGCAATGGAAACAGTGAGAGACTTTACTTTCTTGGGCTCCAAAATCACTGCAGATAGTGACTGCAGCCATGAAATTAAAAGATGTTGCTCCTTCAAAGAAAAGCTATGAACAACATAGACAGCATATTAAAAAGCAGAGATATTACTTTGCCAACAAAAGTCCATCTAGTTAAAGCTTTGGTCTTTCCAGTAGTCATGTATGGATGTAAGAGTTGGACTATAAAGAAAGTTGAATGCCAAAGAACTGATGCTTTTGAACTGTGGTGTTGGAGAAGACTCTTGAGAGTCCCTTGGACTGCAAGGAGATCCAACTAGTCCATCCTAAAGGACATCAGTCCTGAATATTCATTGGAAGGACTGATGTTGAAGCTGAAACTCCAATACTTTGACCACCTGTACAAAGAACTGACTCATTTGAAAAGACCCTGAGACTGGGAAAGATTGAAGGTGGGAAGAGAAGGGGATGACAGAGTATGAGATGGTTGGATGGCATCCCCAACTCGATGGATGTGAGTTTGAGTAAGCTCCAGGAGTTGGTGATGGACAGGGAAGCCTGGCTTTCTGCAGTCGATGGGGTCGCAAAGAGTTAGACACAACTGAGCAACTGAACTGAACTGAGGGATACAGTAGGAGCTCAAAAGGCAATCTGCTCTGACAATACAGGTTCAGGCAGCAATATATAGACCATAATTGGGAATGTAAAGAGGGAAATTATTAATCATTCAGAATATGGCTGTGAGTGTGGGGACTGAATTAACATTGGCAGCAGTAGAGGCCCAGACTAAGTCCTGCTACGTCCATGTTCAGATGAGGTAACCATAAACAGTCAATGCAGGGCATGATGAAAACAAAAGAAATGCGCCAAATAAAATCATTATTAAATCTTGTTTGAAAGCATAACTGATGTCTGTAAAGTAAAATCATTTTTAAAAGGAACACTGCTGCTGCTGCTGCTAAGTCACTTCAGTCGTGTCTGACTCTGTGCGACCCCATAGACGGCAGCTCACCAGGCTCCCCCGTCCCTGGGATTCTCCAGGCAAGAACACTGGAGTGGGTTGCCATTTCCTTCCCCAATGCATGAAAGTGAAAAGTGAAAGTGAAGTCGCTCAGTCATGTCTGACTCTTAGCGACCCCATGGACTGCAGCCTACCAGGCTCTCGGTCCATGGGATTTTCCAGGCAAGAGTACTGGAGTGGGGTGCCATTGCCTTCTCCAAAAAGGAACACTATTTCCAATTAAATGAGCAGGATGGATGCTATCTGTCACATAGCGGAATTTATTACGGGAACACTTTTCCATTTTGCAGAGCAGAAGGTGTGAGTGGGCTGTATTCTGGTGATAATTTAAGGGAATATGTAGGAGTTGTACTTAAGCTTTCAAAGTTCAGCTGTCCTTCAGTGAGTGACCTCATGGAGCTGACAGCCTTCCGCCACAATTTTATGAGGGAATTATTATTCCTAGTGCTTAGATTTGGACACTGAGAATTAGACCAATTTTATATCCTGAATAAGTGATGGAATCAAGCCCAATGAACTAGAAAAGCCTGTGGTTTTCCTACTAGACTGGGCTACCCCTCCATTCTGCTCCCAAGCCATCCTATCCACTTCAAGGAGAGTAACCACAACAGTGGTGCATCAGATCCTAAGAAGACAGCCAATGGAAGAAGCTGGAATTTCTCTCCCTTGCTTTTGGATGACAATGATTTGATCTAGAGTGGATGATGCGATCCTCCTGGGAGGCAGGTGCCTTCACAATTCCCACTGATGTTACTCTGTTATTAACCACCCTGGACTGCCAGTTCATTGACACTCCTCTCAAAGAAAATAATAATTCAGCTGGAAAAAAAAGAGCAGTCAGTATACATGATTTCAGTTCCTCATAAAGGAAAATGAAAGCTACGTTAAATGAAGAAAAGGTGTTTTCCTTGAACAGTGGTTTGGCAACAGCTTGAAAAAGAACTTTCATAATGATTTGAATAACTGAACACACCCTCCTTGATACAAGATAATTGAACTGATAAGCTGAGATTATGTAACACTAATTTGCTCGGCCCTGAGTAACGTATAATACATGTTCTCCACCCTTTTTGAAAAAAAAAAATTTAGAACAAAAATAGGAGCTTTGCAAAAGAAAAAAAATCAAAATTAACTTGTTGATTGTGACCTTAAATGGATGTCAAAGGATCTTGTCCTAAATTGCAATGTGTACAATTTTACATAAACAGTGTCCTTGAATATTTATTGTTTTTCAAGTCACCCAATAGAACATTTTCATTTGGCTCATAGGCATCAAAGGCTTTCTTAACCTTTCAGTTCAGTTCAGTTCAGTTCAGTCGCTCAGTCGTGTCCGACTCTTTGCAACCCCATGAATTGCAGCATGCCAGGCCTCCCTGTCCATCACCAACTCCCGGAGTTCACTCAAACTCATGTCCATCGAGTCAGTGATGCCATCCAGCCATCTCATCCTCTGTCGTCCCCTTCTCCTCCTGCCCCCAGTCCCTCCCAGCATCAGAGTCTTTTCCAATGAGTCAACTCTTCGCATGAGGTGGCCAAAGTATTGGAGTTTCAGCTTCAGCATCAGTCCTTCCAAAGAACACCCAGGACTGATCTCCTTTAGAATGGACTGGTTGGATCTCCTTGCAGTCCAAGGGACTCTCAAGAGTCTTCTCCAACACCACCTTTGGCCTTTCATAAAACTTCAGATAGAGATGAGGGGCTGAGGGGATTAAATAGACCATCTTATTAAATCATTGCTGAAGATTTGGTTTAATTATTAGAGCCATATTCTCCATTCTTGATGAGTCTAAATAAAGATATAATTTATTTTGGGAGTTGCATTAAATATAAATATAATTTAAAGGCAAGCAAATGAGATGAAATGCTTCAAAGCCAACAGTATAATCTATAACAAGCAGAAGAAGCAATAAATATGGTGATGTTTATTTATTTACCTTTAGCGAGTGTAACAGGATAAGAAATTGAAGGTCCAAACAAGGCAATACTTTCAGTATATGCTAAAGAAAATGTTTAAATAATATTTTTAAAATAATATTAAATTTCCTTTAAAATTATTAAATATTTTTTAAATGATATATTTTAAAATACTCATATCATATATTTTTTAAATTTTAAACAATGCATTTTTGGAAATGTACTTTTGCCTGGTGGCTCAAGTGGTAAAGAATCTGACTGCAACACAAGAGATCGAGTTCCATCCCTGGGACAGGAAGATACCTTGGAGAAGGGAATGACTACCCACTCCAGTATTCTTGCTTGGAGAATTCCATGGACAGAGGAGCCTGGCAAGCTACAGTTCATGGTATTACAAAGAGTTGGACATGTGAGCAACTAACACTTTCAGTTTTTGAAATGTATATTGATGCTATAAATGAGCATGCAGGTGGGGAGAACTTTATGCAGAGGATTGCTTTGGAAGCAGCTCACCCTCTCTCACCAAGGGAGAGGACAGTCTCAATGGTGATGCCAGAACTGAGGAGTTTCCTGAGACATGGGACCAAGTCCCAGACAAAAGCAAGGAAGTCGGTCTGTCCTCTTAATTTGACCCTGGGGTTGAGGAGGGGCCTGCTGTACCAGATCCATGAATTATTGCTTCAGATAGAGATGGGGGTTGATCCATGAATTATTGCTGCCCCATCATCATGATAAGATTTCCCACTGAATTAATTCTCCAAATACCTTAGGCTATCATTTGATAAGTTAAACAATCAGAGGAGAACTCCCAGGGAGACATCCACAGTCTCCTGCACCACATTTGAACCCACATGCTCTGCCCCCTTCCTGTGGCCAAAGATCCCTGCTCTCTCTTCCAACCAGCACCACATCCCATCCTCCTCCCACTTAGACACCTACCAGCAATTCTCTCCTCTCTTCTATAAGACCAGTTGTTTTACATACACTCTCTTCAATGTAATTATCATCAGTATAAAACCATGGTATCTTTCACATCTTTGAAAATGAAACTTGCTCAGTCGTGTCCGACCCTTGCAAACCCATGGACTGTATTGCTGCGTCACTTCAGTCATGTCCGATTCTGTGTGACCCCATGGACTGCAGCCTACCAGGCTTCTCCATCCCTGGGATTCTCCAGGCAAGAACACTGGAGTGGGTTGCCATTTCCTTCTCCAATGCATGAAAGTGGAAAGTGAAAGTGAAGTCGCTCAGTCATGTCTGACTCTTAGTGACCCCATGGACGGCAGCCCACCAGGCTCCTCTGTCCATGGAATTTTTTGGGCAACAATACTGGAGTGGGGTGCCATTGCCTTCTCCATGGACTGTATAGTCCATGGAATTTTCCAGGTCAGAGTAATGGAGTGGGTAGACTTTCCCTTCTCCAGCGGATCTTCCCGACCCAGGAATCAAACCAGGGTCTCCTGCATTGCAGGTGGATTCTTTTTTTTTTTAAATATAAATTTATTTATTTTAATTGGAGGCTAATTACTTTACAATATTGTACTGGTTTTGCCACACATGAACATGAACCTGCCACGGGTGTACACGTGTTCCCCATCCTGAACCCCCCTCCCACCTCCCTCCCTGTACCATCCCTCTGGGTCATCCCAGTGCACCAACCCCAAGCATCCTGTATCATGCATCGAACCTGGACTGGTGATTCGTTTCATATATGATATTATACATGTTTCAATGCCATTCTCCCAAATCATCCCACCCTCTCCCTCTCCCACAGAGTCCAAAGACTGTTCTATACATCTGTGTCTCTTTTGCTGTCTCGCATACAGGGTTATTGCTACCATCTTTCTAAATTCCATATATATGCGTTAGTATACTGTATTGGTGTTTTTCTTTCTGGCTTACTTCACTCTGTATAATAGGCAGATTCTTTACCAACCGAGTTATGGGTTTCACATCTTTAAACCCATATAAATGTGCACACCCCCAGGGCACACACGATTCACCTTTCTGTGATGGCTGTCTCCCTATTTCTCTGCTTTTCCTTTAAGAGGATGCCCCAGGCCTTCTATTCCACCAAATGCAATGCCTCTCTTCTCGTTTTTTATTACAGTCCAGTTGTTCTCAACAGGCCACCAAAATTACTCTTCCATAGGCCACGAATGATGTTACATTGCTAAATCCAATCTAGTTTTCATTTCATGGGCCATGTTTGACACACAATCATTCCCTCCTCATGAGAATACTTTCTTCTTTGGCTTCTAGGAGACGATGCTAATCTTACAGGGAATAAATGCCTGTTTTGTGCACAGCTCTATATTAAATATTTCAAATGATATTTTTAGAACAAAAAACGTATTTACTGCTATCAACCTATAGACTTGCTAGTGATGACTCACTAACTGGCCCTTCTCAGGATGCTTTGTGGGGGAGAAAAATCTTAACCATGGTTAAAGATCAAAGTATTAATAATTATTTTTGACTTGGAGAATAATTTCTGACTTGAGAATCTCTTTTGCAAATTAAAATTAACATAAAATTCTCTACTTTCAAGGAGTCAGGAAAAAATGATTAGATCTGGCTTCAGTTTTTATATAGCAGCTTGGGAAAAATATCTCATACTGAATACTTCTAAATGACAGTAATAGATAAAAGTAAGATTGATTTATTTATTTGGCTGCACTGGGTCTTCATTGTGGCATGCAAACTCTTAGCTGCAGCATGTAGGATCCAGTTCCCTGACCAGGGATCAAACCCGGGCCCCTCGCATTGGGAGTACAGAGTCTTAGCCACTGGACCACAGCACTGTTTATAATAGCCAGGACATGGAAGCAACCTAGATGCCCATCAGCAGACAAATGGATAAGAAAGCTATGGTACATATACACAATGGAGCATTACTCAGCCATTTAAAAGAATACATTTGAATCAGTTCTAATGAGGTGGATGAAACTGGAACCTATTATACAGAGTGAAGTAAGCCAGAAAGAAAAACACCAACACAGTATACTAATGCATATATATGGAACTTAGAAAGATGGTAACAATAACCCTGTATGCGAGACAGTGAAAGAGACACAGATGTATAGAACAGTCTTTTGGACTCTGTGGGAGAGGGAGAGGGTGGGATGATTTGGGAGAATGGCATTGAAACATGTATAATATCATATAAGAAATGAATCGCCAGTCCAGGTTCGATGCATGATACAGGATGCTTGGGGTTGGTGCACTGGGATGACCCAGAGGGATGGTACAGGGAGGGAGGTGGGAGGGGGGTTCTGGATGGGGAACATGTGTACGCCTGTGGCAGATTCATGTTGATGTATGGCAAAACCAGTACAATATTGTAAAGTAATTAGCCTCCAGTTAAAATAAATAAATTTAAATTAAAAAATAATAAATTTTGGCACACAAAAAAAAGTAAGATTGAGGTTTGATGACATTCCGTAAGTCATGTTATCCAGCTTACTGTTCATGACCCCTTTCATACCTTTCCAATAAAATAAGTATGGACTCAGAAAATCATGCATTTAATACAGGCCAGTGATGTCAAGGAGAAGGCAATGGCACCCCACTCCAGTACTCTTGCCTGGAAAATCCCATGGACAGAGGAGCCTGGTAGGCTGCAGTCCATGGGGTCGCAAAGAGTCGGACACGACTGAGCGACTTCACTTTCACTTTTCACTTTCATGCATTGGAGAAGGAAATGGCAACCCACTCCAGTGTTCTTGCCTGGAGAATCCCAGGGACGGTGGAGCCTGGTGGGCTACTGTCTATGGGGTCGCACAGAATCGGACACGACTGAAGCGACTTAGCAGCAGCAGCAGTGATGTCAAATAGAAATGGAGCCTTAGACCACATCCCTCCTTCTGATTCAGTCCTGACCTCAAAGACAATATCTTTAGTCTCCATAGCAGAGAAAGAGACTCCTCTGGATAGCTTGGCCCTTCCTATCTTGTGTCATGGGCTTCCCTGGTAGCTCAGCTGGTAAAGAATCTGGCATCAAAGCAGGGGACCCTGGTTCATTTCCTAGCTTGGGAAGATCTCCCATAAAGGGGATAGGCTACCTATTCTAGTAGTCTTGGGCTTTCCTGGCGGCTCAGATGGTAAAGAATCTGCCTGCAATATGGGAGACCTGGTTTTGATATCTGGGTTGGGAAGATCCCCTGGAGAGGGGCTTGTCAACCCACTCCAGTATTCTAGCCTAGAGAATCCCCTGGACAGAGGAGTCTGGTAGGCCACAGTCCATGGGGTCACAAAGAGTTGGGCATGACTGAGCGACTAATCACAGCACAGCACAGCCTATGTCGTGTGCAAGGGTAGCCGTGACTGCTTTCAGTGTGAGGTGGACTGTAATAGTAAATGTATGTGTCAATTTTACCAGGCCAGTGTCCAGTCATTTGTTCAAACACCTGTCTAGATGTTGCTGTGAAGGTATTTTTCAGAGATAATTAGCATTTAAATTCAATGGAGTTTGAATAGCATAGATTACCCTCAATAATGTCAGTGGGCCTCATCCAGTCAGTTGAAGACGTTAAGAGCAAAGACTGCTTCCCAGAGAAGAAACTCTATGTTAAGACTACAACATAGAAACCCTCTCTGAGTTTCCAGCCTGGTGGATTTCAGACTCAAACAATAACTTTTCCCTGAATTTCTAGCCTCCCAGTCTGCTTCACAGAATTCAGATTTGCTATCCCCCCAATCATGTGAGCTAATTCCTTAAAATATGTATCTCTTCATTTCATTCCCCCCCCCATTTTTCTCCCTTTATTTCTGTCTCTATCTCTTTCTCTCTCTTTTTTTTCATATACAGGATGTATCTGTGAGTGTATATATATGTACATAAAAGAGTCAGATACAGCTGAAGCAACCAAGCATTCATGCAGGCTACAGCTAAGACAGAAATACTAATAGACATTTATTTAGCCATTAATAAGAACTCTACTAGTACAGCCACTATGGAGAACAATGTGGAGATTCCTTAAAAAACTGGAAATAGAACTGCCTTATGATCCAGCAATCCCACTGCTGGGCATACACACTGAGGAAACCAGAAGGGAAAGAGACACGACACGTGTACCCCAATGTTCATCGCAGCACTGTTTATAATAGCCAGGACATGGAAGCAACCTAGATGTCCATCAGCAGACGAATGGATAAGAAAGCTATGGTACATATACACAATGGAGTATTACTCAGCCATTAAAAAGAATACATTTGAATCAGTTCTAATGAGGTGGATGAAACTGGAGCCTATTATACAGAGTGAAGTAAGCCAGAAGGAAAAACACCAATACAGTATACTAACGCATATATATGGAATTTAGAAAGATGGTAACAATAATCCTGTGTACGAGACAGCAAAAGAGACACTGATGTATAGAACAGTCTTATGGACTCTGTGGGAGAGGGAGAGGGTGGGAAGATTTGGGAGAATGGCATTGAAACATGTGAAATATCATGTATGAAACGAGATGCCAGTCCAGGTTCGATGCACGATGCTGGATGCTTGGGGCTAGTGCACTGGGACGACCCAGAGGGATGGTATGGGGAGGGAGGAGGGAGGACGGTTCAGGATGGGGAACACATGTATACCTGTGGTGGATTCATTTTGATATTTGGCAAAACTAATACAATTATGTAAAGTTTAAAAATAAAATAAAATTAAAAAAAGAACCCTAAAAATGCTTTTCCAAATAATTTTGGACACACCAAATAATATAAAGATACTAAGGAGAGTTTTGTTTACTTTCACCCAGCTTTCCCTATTGTCAACATCTTACATAATCAATAAAGCATTACTAAGTGCTAAAACATTAACAGTGGTAAAACAAAATTAACTGAACTACAGACTTTATTCAGATTTCCTCAGTCAGCCTGTGAAACCCATCATCTGTTTAGGATATCCCATCCCATTATACGTCGTTATGACCCCATGGTCATTTTCTTTTTTCAGCCACATCATACACACAGCTTGCAGGATCCTAGTTCCCTAACCAGGGATTGAACCCTTGCCCGCTTCATTGAAAGCAGAGTCCTAACCACTGGACAGCAGGGAATTCTCGTGACTCCTCAGTCTTTTGAAAGACAAAAAAATGCACCAGATAATTAACATGATTTTATCCTGGCAATGGCAATGGCAATGAGAGAACATGCATTAAGGAGGTCTGTCTAAAAAGAGAGTGGAATCAGGGGTCTTCTAGAGGCAGGTGGACAGAGAATCATAATCATCACAGAAGGGTGGAGGCGAGCCTTATCTCAGAATACACGAGTGGGCGAGTGGGTTTCTGGGAACAGGGGTTCAGGGGAAGCTCATCATTGTCCCTCATCTGTGATCAGCCCTCTGCCTTTCCTCATTTATTCTGACCTCAGCACTCTTGAAGAGTACCAGTCAGGCATGTGGTAGAATGTCCCCAGTTTGGGTCTGGTGTTTTCTCATATCAGACTGAGATTTGAATTTGGAGATAATGACAGTGGCAACATGCCTTCCCATCAGAGCTTATTGGGGTCTGTGATGTCAACACAAGTTGTCACTATGATGTAAACTCAATTACCTGATTAGAGGTGAGTCTGCAGGTATTCCCACTGTAAAGTTACTATTGCTTCCTTTTATTAAGCATGTTTCTGTTGAATTCCAGTTTTTCTCCAGGTACCACACGGGCTCTGAGGATTCAGGTTTGAATGAAACCTGCTCATTTCCTTCTATAGCTCATACAGTCCCCCGGGGATGGAATTCTCCCAGGCCTGGGTTTACACTAGAATTCTGATTACACAAGGGAAAACCCACCAGCAGATTTCTCCCAAATGTGATGGCCATTAAAGATCCCCACAAGGTCCCTTCTGCCATTGCAATCAGCACCAACTGAAATCAACACTCTGTGCTGGATTTGCAAGTTGGTAAATTTTTAGTACATTTTAAGGGTAGAAAGAAGCATTTTTTTAATATTTTTTTATTTTAATTGAAGGCAATTGCAATATTGTGATGGTTTTTGCATATATCAACATGAATCAGCCATAGGGGTACATGCGTCCCTTCTCTCTTGATCCCCTCTTCCATGTCCCTCCCAACCCTATCCCTCTATGTTGTCACAGAGCACTGGCTTTGGGTTCCCTGCATCATAAATTGACTATTTTACATATGGTAATGTATATGTTTCAATGCTACCCTCTCCTTCTGTGGCTATGTCCAAAAGTCTGTTCTTCATGTCTATGTCTCTTTTGC
Source organism: Bos grunniens (assembly GCF_055505025.1). NCBI lineage: Eukaryota > Metazoa > Chordata > Mammalia > Artiodactyla > Bovidae > Bos > Bos grunniens. The sequence continues at coordinate 44,351,677 of NC_141168.1, read as the reverse complement.
TGCCCTGCATATAGGTTCATCAAAACTATCTTTCTAGATTCCATATATATGTACTAATCAAAATCAAAGAAACAAAGAAGAAAAAATGATACCTTTGTGTCCTTGTCTGTAGCAGGGGAAGCATGGGCTCTGGGTGAAGGAGGTGGGTTTCCAGTGAAATCACAAGTGGAAGAGAGTGGAAGTGGAGGTGAGAAAGTTCACTGCAGAGAGGCACAGACCCAAATTACTGTTTTCAAGTGTTGAAGAGTCCTTGTGCATAAACAGGATTAGGTTTGTATCATAAAGAGATCAAAAGAGAGGAGAGCAAGCTCTCGGGTAACATGTGCACCATGAAATAAAAAAAGTATAGAGTCCAGCCTCCAAAGACCTTGTAAAAGGCTCTGCCTGTGGCACCTGTCACCTGGACCCCAATGTGGCATCCTGGGCAGGGGTCCCCGCCCTCTCATACTGCCATGGGGTCACACTGAAGCTGAAGTGTGCTCAGAAAGGACCCCTCTTTCCGTGAGCAGAAACTTCCTTTGACTAGACCTCCACATGTAAAAGGGAGTTATCATGAAAATTAAATAAAATAGAAAAAAGGAAAGAGCAAGAACCCAAACAGGAAATTTGAGAGACACTGCTGGTTCATTCCCACCTCACCTCCCAGAAGCAAGCTTTCCCCAAGCTGCATCATTGTTCATTTCCAAGTGTTTGCTTGTTGCCCTTTCCAACCTAGTACATCAGCCTAAGACTGGGCAGCCCACAGAGACCCTGCACTAGCCTGCCTTCCTGTCCTGGGGCCTGAGCTCTGTGGAGCATCCACAATGCTCTTTGTAAAGGAATATCTGACCAGCATGCCCTCCCCCACCCAGGTATCCTCCAATGCCTACGAGATTACATCCCATCTTCCTGACAAACCCCCATGCCCTGGACACCTCTCCATTCTGCTCAGTCACCCCCATTCCTCTCTGGCTTCCCGGCTGCAGCAGTAACTCACGTGATGTCCCCTCCCCACCCACGCTCCCCCCACCAGGCCTTCCGTCACTTGGTTCCTGCTAGTTGGAATACCTGGCTGAGCCCCTGTTTTCTGGGCTTATTCCTTATTACCTTTGAAGGACTTCCCCTGGTGTCACCTCAACCAGGCTCTCCCCTCTGCTCAGCTCTGGGTCATTCTGCTTAGTGTGGCCCACACCTCTGTCAATCACCAGCCCTGTGAGAGCCTGGAAGTGTCACTTCTCTGAGCTCCAGTTTCCTCATCTGAGATATAGCAGGGTAATCATGATAAGCGCTTTTGGTGGTGAGGAAACAATCCACCTACAGTGCTTGCAGACAGCCTGGCACTCACTGAATAGAAGGAGCTCATCATTACTCCTAGTGTTCTTGGTAGTGATCATCATTTCTTTCTGTGACTGTCCCCCACTTGGGCTGTGAAATCCTAAAGGGCAGCACCTGTACTGGAGTCATCTTTGAATCTCCATCAAGTAGCACAGTCCTCCCTACACTGTTGCTTTCAATAAATATTTAACAAAGGAAGATGGAAGGAGAGTAAGGGGTAAGTTATATTCTTTTCCCAGCACTGTCAACCAAAGTCCCTCGAACGCTTGATACAGATTAAAATTGATTTCAAGTGGAAATGAGAATCATTGACAAGCGATGCTGATCAATATTGAAAGTATGTGAGTAGGTCCAACCTAAAATCTTAAGGAATTAAGGGGAAAGAATCAGGATAGAAATAATTGCTAAGCTCTGGTTTTCTTTAACAATGTCTTTCCATAAACATTTATTTTAAAAATAATGAGGCAGTGGAAGAACTTCTGAATGGAAAAAGCTCTGTTATGCCAGAAATGCCAAAAGATTTCTAAATTCTAGACCTTCTCTCAAGAAATGTCTCAATCACTGTAAAAAGAGCTTTTGGAAAATGCCTGTGTTCATCCAGACATTCCTTGATGCTAAGAACAACTTCAGGTTCCTGTCTGACCTTTTGTTTCAGGTTTCCTATAGAGAGAATGTATTGAAGAATCTGCAAGCCAACGTGGCTACCAACCAGAGGGGCCAACCTGGGTAGCCATCACAGTGGGCCACGCTCTATCAGGTAGAGAACAAGTGGGTTCCAAGAGAAAGCCAACACAGGGCTTAGTCCTTCCATAAGAGGTGTTTCACTCTGCAGAATCCACCCCATATTGCGATTAAGTAGGGCGTCCCAGGATCTAAAAAACAAACAAACAAAAAAAAACACTTCATTTCTGCATATTTGATTTCTATAAAAAATTTCCAATTCAATCGCATCAATATTTAATAAGCAGTTGAAAACAGCATCATAAGATCTACATTCTCCCTCACTTTTTAAACAGTTCTTCTCTCTCATCAGGGTAGTACCATGATCTAAATATTCTCTTCCTTTGCACCACTGTTTTCTCCTTTACATTGAAAACCCATGAGAGAATTTTTTTATGTTCTCTGCCTCAGAGTTTTGTCCTTTCATTCTTTATCCCGTTAGGCTAGATTCTCTTTCTTCCAGTGGAAGTGTACTCATCAGGATCACTAATAAATTCAACTTTATTAAACTAATGGCATATTTTTCATCTTTAGTATACCAGGCCTTTCAACAGCCATTGACACAGTAGATGGAGCGCTTTTTAAGAAAACACTTCCTCTGCCTGACTTTCCTGACCCCATAGGCTCCTGGCTTTCTTGTGTCTCATGCACCTGTCTCCCCAAATCTCCTTTCATTCTCCAAGGACACTCACTCCTCTAACATCAGCCCGATGAGCTGACAACATCCGCATTGATGCATCCCTGCCAACATTTCTTCTGTGTTAAGGAGACAACTTCTTACTGATTTCTCCATATTTGGATAGTAGCTGTCAGCACTCCTGTCTCCAACATTGAACTGTTGTTTTTCCAAATGTCTCACATGAGCTCCTGCCCCTAGGTCCCCTGCAGTAGTAAAACCACTCTCCAGCTGACGTGTTCTCAGGGTCTCCTCTCTCCCTCCAGACCTCCCACCTTTAACCCCCTCCCACAATGAACCCTCTGGGTCACCAGGCTCCTTGGTAAAAACCTCTTTCTGTACTCCCTGGATGACTGTACATAAACATGCCTCAAAATAACACCTTTCAATGATTTCTCATCCTTTACTAGAATAAAATGCAGTTTGGATCTTTCGATATTTGAAGAATGCTTCCATTTGACAACTGCATGTCAAATTTACTGATGTAAGTTATTCCTAATATTCCCTGAATATCTTTTTTACTGTCTGTTGGATCGCTAGTGGTGCCCCGTTTTCATTTCTATTGCTGTTTCTCTTCTTTCTCTCTATCTCTCCTTCCCTCCCAGCTAGAGATTTCTCACTTTTATTCATCTTTTCAAAGCACTGGCTTAGAGGGGTCTCACCGCAGGTGGTAGGTTATGGCATCTCCTCTCCTCCGTGCTCTGAGGCCAGCCCAGCCCCAGGCACTTGCAGATCCTTTGCTCTATCCTCTCTCCAGATGTCTTGCTGTCCTCCTTGCCCATCATATATATTCCCAGTTCTGTCCACATGCCTGTGTCACTCCATGAAAATCACTATGTAGATGCACAAGAACAAAATAAATATGAGGAATCGTGCAATCAATAAAATGCTACTAAACATTGTTAATGAAATAAAAAATGTCCCCTGCCATATCTTGTTACAGACGTCAAGGCATCACATTATAGCCTTCCGGGAGGGTGTGCCCTGAGGGAACTCAGAATGGAAATAGGATGCCAGCCATCAAGCTCTCAGCTGCTGCAGGCACCCCCAGTGGTGCACCCTGAGGAGACTCAGGATGGGAAAACAGGATATTGGCTCCAGATAGCTGATGTGCATATCAAAGGAATGATTTCTATGAGCCCAGACATTTGATTTTCCCCTACATAGAAGAATGCTACATTCATTAACTTGAGATGTCTGGTTTTCTTACTTAGTAGGAATCATTTGATGTTCTGTTTTTTTGTTTGTTTGTTTGCAAAAATTTCTGTATATCCTGACTCCTCCCTTACTTCTGTGGAGCAGTCCCTCAAAACTCTCTGAAAGGCTGTATCCTGGCCCTAATTCCTTAGTTTTATTTGCTGAATAAAACATAATTCTCAACTTTTAAGTTGTGCATTTGTTTTAGTTGACAATATCAAGGATAATGGGGCTTCTGGAACTGGACATTTCTTTTTTCATCCATTCCCAGTGCACCCTTGAGGCTCATACTCATTGTCAACTCATCCACATGATCTTCCCAGATTCAAGCCATCAGAGGAGGTCTTTGCTTCTTGGAATGGGTTCGACTCCCAATTATGTGTCTCAGGACAGCATTTTTGTCACTCAAGTCCCACTGGGCTGTCATTTGCACAGGTGTTGATTAATTTTCTCTGTGCACAGCTCTGCAGAGCTGCATGAAAGAGCAAAGAAAGAAGAGAAAGATCAGTGCTGTCAGACTAATGGGCTTTGCACCTGTGGAGTCACTTGGGATCTATGTGGCCCTGAGCACAGTCATCCTCTTTGTGCCTCAGTCTCCTCATCTGTGAAATGGTCACATGTACCCACTTGGCAAGGTGGTTGTGGAGTCACTGAAGTGGGAAAGCCCTGATGCAGATCTAACATGGAATAGTCAGCTTTTCACACTGGACTCAGGCACATCGGTCTCCCTGGCTGTGGCTGTCCTTCCACCCATCCCCTCTATTCCTAGGCCCTGGGGTTGGAGTCCTAGGCTTGCACCACAACTGTGCACCTTATGCTGACACAGTAAACAGTATTTTTCAGGAAAATGAAGAAGATGATGGCTTCTCTGCAGTTGCCACTGTCACCCTCCCCTCATCTCCCCGTAAGGCCCATGTCCATGGCTCTGCCTCCAGCCCACTTGTGCCCTTCTCTCCATCCCTCTGACTTCATGGATGGCTCCTTCATCTTCTTCAGTCAGGCAACCTCACAGATTGGGGGTTAGAAGTGCTGGTAAGAGTACCCCTGCTCTGAGGTTAACAGCAACCTCATGGGAACCTGGCAGGCAGGAGCCAGGCCTGGAGAGCTAGAAGGAAGGGGCTGGACCTCTCGGACTGAGCAGGCTTCAGGTTCTCATTTGCCCCTTCAGTAACTGAATTTCATGAAAGTTATCACCAGTAGTGACACAATTTCTTCCTCGGCACTTCCTGCTCGCTTGGTTCCTACAGAAACCCTACTGATTTTCCTGACTTTGCAGCTCAGATACTAAAGAAATGGTAGGGGAAAGAGGGAGGGAAGGCCAATGGGCTTGCTTTCTGCCATCTGTACATGGGCAGGGCCCTCAGGGCTACTGGCCAGCTCAGACATCAGTAGGCCTGTCCAATTTCTAGGGTCAGTGCATGCCCACTGTGATCTGTGTGGTTCCTGGTACAGAACAAGACACCTTTGATTAAGGTAAAGTCCAGGCAGCATCATAATTGACCTAATAGGTCATGGAGGTCCTTCTGCCATTGTGCTTACAGTCAGCTACTCCTGGTTGGAAGGGGAGGAGCCAGACTGTGACACTTTGGTTCACTTTCACCTGAGGCCAACAAGGACAGGAGTTGGACATGTGGGACGGTGGGTCAGGGTGCACTCCAGGGTCACAGATATGTCTGAGGGACAGAGGCATCACACAGATGCTACAGGGAACACCTGTTTTCACCTTCTACATGCCAGGCAAGGTCATCGGTGCTGAGGATACTTCGGAAAGCAAGAGACTACAATCCCCACCTTCCTAAAGCTCACATTCTAGTAGGTGAGACCGACAGTAAATGAGGTTAATATCCAAAATGTATAGAGGACAGGAGACCAGGTAGATTCAAGGAAGAAACCCATGAAGGAAGGGAAATTTAGGAAGGCAGTGAGCACTTGGCAGGGGTAAGGATTAGTGATAGAAAGGTGGATGGACAAGGCATCTCTGAAAAGAGCCTTCTGAAATGTGGAGATGGCAGGCACATGTTAGCAGGAGACTTTGGGCAGAAGGGACCTGGCAGGGACTAGGCAGAGCCCAAGCAGGACTGAGGGGACCTCCACAAAAGATGACGGACATGACCTGGGAGCAGGGAAACCAGATGCTGCAGAGACTACAGGTCCTCCTGGCTCTACTCCGTACTTTGAGCACAATTCTCATTTCCCAGCCCAGGAGTGACCTGGTCAGAGTCACTTTGTCACATGATCAGTGATGCATATGAACACAAAGCTTTCAGCTCATTTAAATGGAGTCAAGAAACATGGTGACCTGGGAAATTATAACTTTGTTCCTGGTAAACTATGACTTAATCCAAATTCAGATGATGGGTACCCAGCTCCAAGGCCCCCTGCCATGCAAATATCTATTCAGAGAAATCTCACCTCTTCTAAGGAGACTTCCACAAACCCAGAGGCCCATTAGTCCCCCTCTCAGTTTGCAGAAGAGGCAAGTCCTCTTTTAACACTTGCTCTGAGATTCCCCATCTCCTCCCAGGATTTCCAGCCTGAAGAAGGGGGAGATCTTATTCATAAACACAGAAACATCCTCCTCTACATCCATCCAGTTAATGGGTGGGATTCACAGCCTATATCCTGGTGCTCCTGGGGGACTGCCTGGTGTTCAGAGGCCCCCCATCATATCAAACTGTTTTATTTTTGAGTGACAGAAAAAAAAAGTGGGTCACTATCCAGCTGTATAGAATGAGAGGAAGACATCAAACAGCACTGGGAAGAGACATTTCAGACAGGCTGCAGGAACCACACCCTCCGTCTCCCATCATATCCCTCTGGTGGAGCTACCGACCTTGGAGGATGAAGAAATCCCTGTGGGGCAGGGATTCAGGGAAGGGGCACGTCAGGTATTTTCTAAGAGCTGTGCTTCAACTAATTCAGTAGTAACAACAAAATTCATTTCTGGAGACCCAGATAATCTATATGACACTAAAATTGTGAAAGGATATTCCAAGAATAGTGTGCTACATGGTTCTAATAATCGTGGGATAACTGTTCTATATTAAAACCTAGTTGTTGTTTTTTAGGGAAAGAAAAGACTGTAATTGCAACAGATGAATGAAACATGTTCATTAAATATTAGGCAATGGAAATGTTGACACAGTCATTACAGAAGAGCAGCTTCCTCAGAGAACAGTGAAAAACTCTGGATTTAAAGACAGAAAAGCCATTGTTTTCCACAGAGGTGGAAATCTTGGTATGTTAAAGTCAGATAAAAAATCATAATGGAAAGTATTAAAAAGGATACATAATTTTAGCAGCAAAAACATGCAATTTTTAACAAAGATGTATAATGAACAATATTCATTTTCTTGTGAAATACACAGGCAATACTAATGAGAGAGAACAATAGGAAGAAAGGATGATTCAAAGATGCTGGACTATGATAATTGTGAACTCAGCACAAGACATGTCATGGAACCCATTGATGGAGCAGCTGAAGAGTCTTTTCGATTGGATCCAAAAAACCAGATACCAGATTATCCCTCATGCAGGATTAAGTAACCAACAAAATCCTACTGAGAACCATATTCAATGGTAGTGCTAGTGGTAAAGAACCCACTTGCCAATGCAGAAGAAGTAAGAGACACAGGTTCGATCCCTGGGGTTAGGAAGATCCCCTGGAGAAGGGCACGGCAACCCACTCCAGTATTCTTGCCTAGAGAATCCCATAGACAGAGGAACCTGGCGGGTTACAGTTCATGGGGTCACAAAGAGTTGGACACGACTAAAGTGACTTAGCAAGGCATGCATGATAAACCATAATGGAAAAGAACATAAAAAAGAATGTATATATATTATAATTGAATCACTTTGCTGTAGAGCAGTAATGAACAAAACATTGTAAGTCAACTATAAGTCAATAAAAATAAAATAAAAACAACAATAAAACAAAAAACCAAGATGTCAGGTGGGGCCAAACTGCCTCGGATATGACAGCCTTCTCTGGCGGCAGATCAATTTAGTGCTATCTTTCTGAGGAGCACCAGGCTTTTTCCACCGTAAGCCTAAGTCTTGACTCTCTCTCTCAATCAAAACAAAGGTTGCTATAAAGCACAGGCAGCTCAGCTCAGCGCTCTGTGATGACCTACATGGATGGGATGGAGGTAGGATGGCAGGGAAGCTTAAGAAGGAAGAGATATGTGTATGCATATGACTGATTCACTTTGTCATACAGCAAAAATTAACACAACAAGGTAAAGCAATTATAGTCCAATAAATAAACAAAAGTAATTAATACAAAAAAGAAAAAAAAGAATGAAGTCAATTTCTCAGACCTGAAGCTTCATAACATGTGCTCACCCCTTAGACAAAGCAATGTGACACCTTTCCTTACCTTCTGAGATTTCCTTTAATTTCCTGCTACTTTATTTTTAAAGTTTTCTTTTCTCAAAGTGTTTAAGAACTCTTTTTCTCCTTTACTCTTGTCTCTGAGGTGACTAGCAACACCTCTGCATGGGGGGAGGGACATGGGACTAAGGATGCATCTGGGGAGGGCAGCCTTCCACCCCCTGCATGTGGCGGCCCCGAAGGTTGGTGAATTGCTGCTTCCTTGGTTCTCACACCAAGGAAAGCATGTAGGATGGTATCAACCCTCCCCTGTGCGGGCTGCCAGGAGAACTAAGTGACTTCACACATGCACAGAAGGGAAGAGTACGAGCATTTGCTATGAGGATGGAAACGATCGTGGTCACACAAGCCACTGGGTGAGAAGGAGACAGTGAGCGCTTCTCGCTGTCTCCAAGGATCCAAGCTTGCATGTGAGGATGGGGATGGGTACTCCAGAGAAAGGATATCCCAAGAGAAAGCAGGAGGATAAATGCGAGCCTCGGGAGTCCCAGGTGGGCAGGGCAGGTGGGCTAGATTCTCCCTTCACTTCTCCAGATACTTATTATAAACACCACACAAGGCTGCTATATTACACTTGTGATCCAACAAATCAAGGCCAGACCACAGCCATCCTGGAGGGTTACAGACTCTCACTCGCCAGGAATATTGCGCTAAATACAAGAACCCAAAGTCAGGTTGATTTGGAAGGACGTGGGTAGTGACTGCTGTTGGCATAGAGGGCCTACGGCGAATGGGGTTTCTCATGAAAACAGAGCGAGAAAGGCCAGGAAACACTGTGGGGATGAAAAGGCTCAGGGGTGAGAGGTTAAAACTGAACACTGTTGGTCCTGCCCTGGCCCTGCTGTAGAATGTATACCTGGTGATGATGTAGAAAGTTCCAGAGCCCCACAGGCTGCTGCTGGGCTAAGTGACAAAGCCAGTCATTCAATGACTGAGGACCTGTCTGTAGGATCATTTCTGAATAAAGGAGCAGCCACACACCCACACACTGATTCCACCAGAGGAAAATAGTCTTGGCCCCCGGCTGCAGCATCACACTGAAGCCTAAACTCAGAAGGGCAGTGGGTGCTGGGCCCGGGGTCTTGGATCCAGAGCAGGACGATGGTGCTAGAACTCTGAGGTCAGTGTCCTGGTTATCCAAGAAGCGCCCTGGAGACTGTGCTGTGAATGGGCCTTTGTCCCACATTCCCCTGGCCCATTCCCCCCTCAGCCACAAGGAAAGAAGGGATGGCCTGCCTCCTTGTGGGTGAGTCCTCATTACCTCCCAGCACAAAGCTTTCCTTTCTAAAACCCAATTACGTAAGCCTCCACACTGGCTCAGGGGCCCCCAGACTTTCACAGGAAGATCAGATAACAAGGGCGCTCAGCAGAGGGCCTCCGATGAGAGAGGGCAGGCCCGCCAGGACTTTAGTTGTCAAAGAAGACATTTCAAGGTCACTAGAATCCATTGTTCTGCTCCGACAACATCCTTCCTCCTTGCTGAGAAAGCCTTTCTCTGTCTGAGGCCAGCAGATCCTTGTTCATAAGAGCCCCTCAGCTCCTTAGTGAGTCCCCGGGGGTCATGCTCACCACTCCAGCCTGGGTGCTGGACTCCTCCACCTTGAGGGGCCCAGATCATATCTCAGAGGGTCTCTGTCTCAACCTGTCTCTCTGTCTTGATCTCTGTCTGTCTTTGTCACTGGCTCTGTTTCTCCTCCCAGAAGAAGATTCTCTAGCAGATTCATTAGAATCTCTTCTCAAGCAAAGGCTAAGAATCCCTGCTCCAGCCTCTGGAAGCAAATGCATGGTCATCACAGCTCTGGAGTGTCCTGGATTGGGGGTCTGTTGGGAGGGGTTAGCCGTGGACCATGCAGACCAAGGAGAAAGTGCTTGATGGAAAATGTAGATGTCAATCTTCACAACACCAGCATCAAAAGTGTGCTAGTCACTCAGTCGTGTCCAACTCTTTTGCGACCCCCGTGAACTGTAGCCTGTTGGGCTCCTCTGTCCATGGGATTCTCCAAGCAACAATACTGGAATAGGTAGCCATTCCCTTCTCCAGAGGACCTTCCCAACCCAGAGATCTAACCCAGATCTCCTGTATTACAGGCAGATCCTTTACTGTCTGAGCCACCAGTGAAGCCGCCAGTTTTTTGCCATCAAGAAACTCAGCAAATTCCTAATCTTTGAGCTTCAGTTTCCTCATTCATGTAATGGGTGTGCCAATGGTTCACAGGACACTTATGATCATCAAATAAGGAAAAGGGAGAGGTGTGAACACCTCTGTGAGTTTCTATATGGAGTAGAGTCTCTGCAGTATTGACAGAACCCCCAAACCAAACTAACCTGCTGAGGAGCTCAGCATGAAAGGAGGAGTCCTCTCAGGCTCAGGGGACTGCATGCCAGGAGTGAGGGATGCTGAGGGCATGATGCGTCTGGTGCTGGGGTCCCAGGCTGGGAGCTCAGGGAGCTAAAACGAGGATGAGATGGGGTCTGCACAGAAGGCGGAGTTGTACCTCAGGGTAGAAGGAGATGTCCTATCAAGGACAATAGAAGAGAAGCAGCACGGGGCAGGAGCACAGGACCAGGCAACCTCCCAGGACTGGGAGGAGGAGGGGCTCCATCCTCGGGGTCACAGCGTTGTCCTCTGGAGCATGCGCTGTAGGAGGTCCGCTCAGCCGTCTTGCTGCTCTGGGCCCCATGCATTTGGGTGCGGTTCTTCATCCACCAGAGTGTTGAGAGCTACCTGGTGCTGATGGCAGCAGATGGAAAGAAGCAATCCTGATCACTGTCACCTTGTCCTAGTTTGCTTTCCTGTCCTAGATGTTTATCAGTAGCCAGATAACCATCGAGAGAAGAGATCAGCGGAATTTGCTTCCTGAGGGTAACTAGCCCATCATTTGGTTGCTTCCGGTGTCAGTGCTGATGTAAGCAGCGCAGCCACATCTCATATCTGCCCCTTCATGACCACGCTGGATCCAGGTGTCTGCTCAGCCCTGATTGACAGCCATCTGTGTGGTCTTGTGATCCTGTTCACCAGGGTAGACATCGTCCGGATTGCTGCCCAGCTTTCTTTGGGCTGATCTGTGCTTTGTTTGCTTAGTTTTCCTGAAGTAAAGAGGATCTTAGCTCCCGTTGCCTGGACTTGGAAGCTGCATAACCGGAAGTTACTGAGGCCTGAAAATGCATTAACAATGACTTTTATTCTCTGTGTTCTGAGCCCTTTTGACATCTTGGGGCTTTGTTGACCCTGGAGGGATAGCCCTCTGAGGTTTAACCAGTTCCTAGAGAGAGTAAACAATTCTCCAGCAATTGTGTCTTTTATATTTGCAAACCAACCAATACAGAGCCTACAACCCACCCCCAGCCACCTTTTCAATCAGATTCACAAACTCTGGTTCACTTCCCCCTGCCCTAAAACTGGAGGGCCAGACAATTTGGGACATCCTGATGCCCCCGGAGCCCATGGAAATTATTCACACCAGCCAGTCCTGAGCCTGCTGGTCTACATTGCCCGCCCCTTGCAGCAGAAGCCATAGTAAAGGCAGTTGCCCTATTCCCTCTTTTCCTCCATTCCCCCTACAACTAGCCCTTGGTGCTTCCCTGTGTGACCCTTACTGCTGTGGCATGTCCCTTTGTCTTGGGATCTGTGAGTCTGTGAGTCTCTGTTTTCTGTGGCACTTATCTCTTGATCTGTCATCCTTACCATACCTGAATAAAATCAATGGTGTGTATGTGTGTGTTAGTCATTCAGTCATGTTCGACTCTTTGTGACACTTTGGACTGTAAGTCTCCAGGCTCCTCTGTCCATGGGATTCTCCAGGTAAGAATACTGGAGTGGGTTGCCATGCCCTCCTCCAGGGGATCTTCCCAACCCAGGATTCAGACCTGCATCTCATGTGTCTCCTGCTTTGCAGGTGGATTCTTTTAACTGCTGAGCCATTAGTAACTAGTCAAGACTACAGAAAGCCCTTCAGCCCCAGCCCCACCCCACTGTCTTTGGACTAGCACTGACTTTTGTTGCTGGTGTTGATGGGTGCAGACATCCTAGGGAGGCCCAGGTGTCCCCACTGCCTCTGCCCATTTCCTGCTTTCACTTCTCTTCCCTTGGAGCAGACCCCTCATGGCCTTCCCCACCTCCCCAGTTTCCTACTCCCAACATCCTCAGTCCTGCCCTGGGCCTCTGCCACCAGCTGCTCCCCTGTGGCTGTCTGGCTCCTATGCTGTTTGTCTCCTGAGAGTCTTGGCTGGTGACAAAGGGAGTGACACCAGCAGGCTTGTAATGGGAAACCCAGAAATGGTCGACTTCCAGCTGGTGCCATGTCAGGGCTATGTGGGGAGGCATGTGTTCCCAAATACAGATTTCTGTCGCCACCCTACCTGGTGGTGGCTTCTCCACCTGGGCCAAGGTGAGGCCTGGGGGTTCAGGGAGCACAGAGCAGGCCTGTAATGCTGGCCTGCCCCCTGGGCACTACTGCCCCACATCTACCTGGCCATCTCACCTCGCCCGCACCCTGCCTGGCCCACAGCCCCAGGCCACCTCTCTCCTCCACAATTAATCAGATATGTCTGTCTTGAGATATGATCCTGGCTCCCTTGAACAAGAGCAGGATCTTCCATCTGAACTCATTGCCCTCTGTCTTTGAGTACAACTTGGGTTTGGGAACCATGGCCATATCTCAAGGCTGGAAGAGAGGAGCCAGGAGGGTAAAGTCAGTGTGCTTTGGATGGAGGGCAGAGCCAGCTCCACCTCTAGCTCTGTCTCACGTGTCCTGGGAAGAGTCTGGCTTCCTGGAGGCACACGTTACATTCCAGTCACGCGTTCCAACTTGGTGGGTATTCTCACTTTCAGCGCTCCATAAAGTAAACGGACACCATCGACGGCCACAGTTCCCATCCTACTCCCACGCTGGGTGTGCAGGGGGCTGAGCCCTAGAGAGTAAAGCCAGACAGCCCTCCTCAAACTTTGACTGCAACAAGACTCAGTTTCCTCAACTGTCCTACAAGCTGGTGGGAAAGAGGCATCCCCAGGCTTTCCTTCTGGCTCATACTCTCCCAACTTTGTCCTGACGTCACATAAGCACTGGCCTCCCTGTGGTGTTCACAATTTCCATCCACTGGGAGGGGTTGAGAAGACCATTTTTCAATGTAATCTGTGCCTTTTTCACAAATGTGTCTTCTTCTGCACATCACACATCCCTTCCCAGCACTGTCTACTCCTCCCCAACAGCTCCTGCTCTGCTGAAATGGCGAGGCCCAGAGACTTTCAGGGAATCACCTGGGATTTTGCAGACTAGATTCAGCTCTGCTTGATCCCGCACATCAGTCCTTGGAGCTCTGCCAAGAGCAAGGCTCAGCCTTGTCCCAGAGCCATGCGGGCAAGGGCTGTACCCTGTTGCTGCTCCTAAGGCTCCTTGGGGCCCATATAAGCCGTGACAGTCTTGCTGGCTGCATGCCTCAGGAGGAGGCTCCATGTACTCTGACCCCTGCACATTTCCAAGGAGCTGGTGGAGGAGAGAGACAGAGGAAGCACTGGGTCAGGACGGTGGGGAGAAGGGTAGGATTTAGCAAGCAGCCTGGGAGCACCAGCACTGTTTCTGGAGTTGGGAATACAGGGACACAGATATGGCTTCTGTGGGATATACGACATAAATTGGGGGTTTGGGGCTGACCTTAAGAAACAGACACAAATGGTGAAATCAAAATTAGGGCCAGTATCCCAGACAGGGTAACAATCTAGAGTTCCATTTGCTTCCAGATAACCATCTGGGTGAGCAAGAGGTAGGAAGTCCCATCCTGGGGCACCTGCATTTCAGGGAAGCAGACAGCAAACACAGACATTCAGGGAATCTTGCTGAGGAGGGAAAGGAGTGGGGGTCTCAAATTTGGGGACACCTGTGCAGGGGGGCATTAGCCCAGGGGAGGAGCCTGGGCAGAAGGCAGAGCAGATGGGGAACCCAGACTGTGGCTGATCAAGGTAACTTCGGGTGTCAGGCCCAGAGGCAGGGTGGAGAGAGGGAGGGAGAAGAGGCAGGGGAGGGGTGGGTTAAACCGAGAGCCTGGGGGACCATTGAAAGAGATGTGGAGGCAGGCTTGATCTGACCCAGGTCTCATACCCCCACCTGTCCTTCTCTAACTTCTTACCCCTTCTGTATGTCATCCATGCATTCCATTTTCATAACTCGTAGACACGCCCCACATCCCTCTTGACCATGAGTTCCTGGAAGGGTCAAAAACAAATTCTGAATATCCTACACTCTGGCAAAATGCCTTGCATGTAGTAGTAGCTTATGAAAGATTTCTATGAAAAATACTGTTTAAAAAAACTATGTGTGTGTGTGTATAAAACTGAATCATTTTGCCGTACAGCAGTAATTAACATAACATTGTAAATCAACTATACTTCAAGGAAAAAAACACTAAACTAAAACAAGAATTCAAAAAAGAAAGGTTTCTATCAAGAGAAAAATGTACGAACACTGTCCTGAATCATCCTCTCATTCGCTCTTTTTTTCTTCCGAACACTTATTCAGAAATCATTTAGGTTGGAAGACATTTCTCCAGGCAGTTTCATGCTGTGCAAATTCCTGAAGATAAGTAAAGGCGTTATCTTGACTCTCTTCAGAGGGAGGCCACAAACACTGATTCCACTGGCTAAGGCATCTAAAATACCTCACGCCCTGGGCTGTATTCAGCAACTAGCAATTTTATTTGGCATCTTCTAGAGAAGCAGTAAAGACTCTGAGGACTCCAGGGTGGGGTGGAACCGGCCACTCCACGGAGAGGAACTTGAATGGGAGGCGCTGTCGGGACTTGCCTCAGTGCAGCCGGGGTCAGTGCAGGAGGCGTAAACCCTATGGTCCCCAGCACACTTAAATAAATGGGAGATAGAAATGCAGTGTTTCTGATTTCAAAGTTCAGAAGATACTTCTCTGATTTATTATTTTTTCCCCAAATAAAAAGATGCGGCTGCAAGTGCAGAGTCAAGGACAGAGCAAGTCAGAGCAGCCACAGTGGGCATCCTGGGTCCTGGCCATGTTGTCCCCCAGTGCTTCCCACAGCCCGGCCCGCCGGCTCCACAGGGACCTTGTGGAGGACAGCACAGGAAGCAGAAAGGAAGCCAGATTCCTGTCTACAAAGCTGGGCTGTGAGGGAACAGAGAGCCCCGTGAAGGGGCCTAGGGGTTGGCTGAGTGTGTGTGTGAGTGTGTGTGTGTGTGTGAGTGTGTGTGTGTGTGAGTGTGTGTGAGAGTGTGTGTAGGTTTTAGGAGCTGAAGCTAGAGCCTGCTTTTCTGTTATGGGTAAAAGGCAGCAGAATATAGGCATGGCCAGGAGAGTCAAGAATGGATGGAATGTGTGGAACGATGCAGGCTTCTGCTGCTTTTCCCAACCCTCTGACTTGATAGATGCCACCCAGGCTGCCCCAGGTGATGTCAGAGTCCACCTTCTTTTTCCCCTCTTCCCACAAGTGCTGAGTTCAGAGAAGCACCTGACACCCCACCCTCCATCAGCCTCTGCTTCTAGGGGATCCAGCCAGATGCAGGGACATTTCCTCATGTCAAGGATAAAGGGAGACTTCTAAAAGCCTCTGCGAGCAGGCAGGAAAATTCATTATCTACAGAACAATGAGAATAAAGTGGGCTCAGCCGTCAGCCACAGAGTGTTCTGGAGGAAAATGTTTGCAAACCTAATACTCCTGACACAGCCTCACTGGAGCTCATCTGTGGTGGGGCGAAGGGGGAGGGGGGAGTGAGGAGGAGGGGAAGGGAGGAGGGGGAGGAGGGAAGACATACATACAGAGTCTCAGGAAACTTACCAAACACAAAGCCTTTCTAGAAACATTATTCAAGATCGTAAACCAGCAAAATGAAAGTCATTCTAAAAGGAGGGCAACAAAATTGGGTGGAAGAAACAATCCAGGCAGATTCACAAACCATATTGTTATCTCTGCATAATTACTATTGCACAATGCAGAAAAGAATCCAAGGCTAAATCTTCAGATAAGCTGTTTGTTAGTGTGAACCTCTTAGAGCAAAATGTAGGGAGAGTGGGGAAAAGGGGGACAGGAAGGGTGGGAGGGGGAGAGGGAGGCAGGATAGAGGAAAAACAAGAAAGGAAAATAGAAGGATGACGAAGGTTTCCAGGGAGAGGGAGGCAGGCGAGGAGATGAGAGGATGGGGGGCAGGTGTGGAGGAGCCTCCTAGAGCTTCTAAAGCAGACAGAGTTACAGGAGAGGTGATAGCAGTGCTTTTGTGTCTTGCATTATGGACAGTCCTGACAGAAAAAGTGTGCCCTTCCTGTGACCTTCCAGCCTTGGCAAAGGCACCCCAGGACCCAGGTGGAATGAGCAGACAGGACACATGGGCAAGAGAAGGATGCCCACCGCGGGGGAGGGGTGGGAGGGGGGAGGCAGCAAAGTTCCTTCAGCCCCCGCCCCCCTCCCCACTCCCAAGCCCTGCACCTTCTCCCCCAAAATGAAGTTGCCCCTTTATCTTGTCCTGAGTGCAACTGCTCACAGCGATATCCACTCCTGGGATGAGCCTCACAAGGGTCCCTCACATTAGCCTGGAATCAACCATGAGGGGCTGACACCTTTCAGAAAGAGGGACAATCTAGAATTTTCTACTGGTTTTACCCTGCCCAGGTGTTCAGAACAAAATCATTATAAATAGCCACACATTTGCAGAATGGCTTCCTCTGGCAAATGGGTTCTTTCTCATTAAAATGTCCATATTACCTTAATTTCCCTGAAGGAGCCAGGGATACACTCTATGGTGTGACGTGGCACATCCCTGTCTCATGCTGACCTGGCTTTGAAGAAAGTCAGAGAACACCACGTGAGAGGAGAGACCAGAAATACCCGCTGAGACAGAGGTAGGAGTCAGGGTGTAAGACTGCCATGCTATATGAACTCAGCCTGAATAATCTTCATGAAAGTCCTTCTCTCTCAGCCAAACTTGGGCAGAGCAACTCCTGGTGCCCTCTGATTCATCTGACGCAGACTCAGGACTGTCATGGACCCTGTGTGGTTTTATCTTGTCCCATTTACTCAAAGTGGTCATGGATCCTTAAAAAGAAAGGTGACCAATGGCTGTGTGTCAGTAATATTTCATCCCTGCCAACTGGGGTAACCTAACACTTCAACTCACAAAACCCAGATGTCTGACAACCACAGGAAGGACTCACCATCATCCACAGCTTGGAGGCGCGTTATCTGATGACTGTGGGATTCCCTCAGGCTAGGGGAGCAAGCAGATGAGTGCACTGGTGTCCTGTGAGCTGATGGGGAAAAGAAAAAAGTCACAAAGTCACAATGCAGTTCCTATACTCAGGGTTTGCGCAATCTTTGGAGTACATGCATGCATGCTCAGTCATGTCCAACTCTTTGCAACCCTATGGACTGTAGCCCACCAGGCTCCTCTGTCCATGGGATTTTCCAGGCAAGAATACTGGAGTGGACTGACATTTCCTACTCTAAGGGATCTTCCTGTCCCAGGGATCAAATCTGAGTCCGTTGTGTCTCCTGCATTAGCAGGCAGATTCTTTACCACTGTGCCACCTAGAAAGCTCAATCTTTGGAAGGGGGGAGTCAGATGGGCAGAATTAACCCTAAAGAGAGACAGATGGGTAGAGAGATACAAAGAGAGATGTTCTAGGTCAGCTCTTCTCTGATCTGAGCACCTAAATGGACCAAGAGACTGAGAAGGGTTTAGGCAGCTTCAGGGATCCTACGCAACCAGCCAACACAGCCCTGTAAGACCCAGAATGT
This sequence comes from Bos grunniens, assembly GCF_055505025.1. Taxonomy (NCBI): domain Eukaryota; kingdom Metazoa; phylum Chordata; class Mammalia; order Artiodactyla; family Bovidae; genus Bos; species Bos grunniens. Next base: position 44,333,631 of record NC_141168.1, on the reverse strand, counting down.
GCTGGAAGCCTCATGTTTCATTTCAGAAAGGCACAGGGGCACCAGAACCTCACCAACAGCTGGAGCTCAGAGCAAGATAAGTGCAGACTGACACCTGTGCTACTGTAAGGCCTGGGGAAAGGAGCTGACATTAGGCCTCCATTTCCTCATCTGGAAAATGGGGATATAAATAAGAATAATAGTAATAGTAATAAAATACTTTCTTGCAGGGGTTGATGTATCAGAACAGTTCCTGGTACACAGTGAGCACCGAGTGTGTATCTGTTAAATAATCCAAGATATGTAGACACGGTTTCTCACTGGTTGAGTTATTCTTCCCAACCGTATCCTATGCCCAGGCCTTTGAGGAGTCTGCTCATCCAAGTCTTGCCCAGGCACACTCCAGTGCAGCTACAGGTGAGAAGTGTACTCTGTTTACCTCTCCATAGGCTGATTCCAAGCATGTTTGTGGGATCAATAAGCATTTGTTAAAAAAAACACTAAAGCAAACTTAAGCAGGTATGTGGAATTTTAACATGTTGTTTGTACTAGAACTCCCTGAAAGATGATACAGTCTGCAATGTTGCACTGATTTTGCTCAAGAGCAGGTAAAAACCACCACCAGGAAACCCCCATACCTCATCACAATCCATGATGGATGAATTCAGAAAGGCCAGGTACTCAACTGGGCCTGTGGAGGCAGGGGATATTGGAGAAAAGGAGACCCATGTACCCTGTTTATGGTGCTGCAAAGTAGTTCAGCTGCTATGGAAAATAATATGGAGAATCCTCAAAATTTAAAAACAGAATGACTGTATGATCCAGCAATTCTGCTTTGGGGCATGTATAAAAAAATGTAAACACTAACTTGAAAATACAAGTGTACCCCCATGTTCATGGCAGCATCATTTGCAATAGCCAAAACATGGAAATTAATAATATTCCATAATAAATATGTGTGTCCATCAGTGGATGAATGGATAAAGTTGTGGTATAGATGTAAAATGGAACATTCAGCCATAAAACTGAGGAAATCTTCCATTTGCAATAACACAGTTGGACCCTGAGGGCATTATGCTAAGTGAAAGTCAGAGAAAGACAAATACTGTGTAATTTCACCTACATGTTGACTCTAAAAAGAAACAAAACCACAAACACATAGAACAAGAGATCCACTTTGTGGAAACCAGAGACGGAGTGTGAGTGTAGAGGGGGAAAAGGGAATTGGGGAAAGGTGGTCACAAGGTATAAGCTTACAGTCATAAGATAAATAAGTACTAGGAATATATTCTTTGCAGCCAAAGATGGAGAAGCTCTATACAGTCAGCAAAAACAAGACCAGGAGCTGACTGTGGCTCAGACCATGAACTCCTTATTGCCAAATTCAGACTTAAATTGAAGAAAGTAGGGAAAACCACTAGACCATTCAGGTATGACCTAAATCAAATCCCTTATGATTATACAGTGGAAGTGAGAAACAGATATAACGGCCTAGATCTGATAGATAGAGTGCCTGATGAACTATGGAATGAGGTTCGTGACATTGTACAGGAGACAGGATCAAGACCATCCCCGTGGAAAACAAATGCAAAAAAAGCAAAATGGCTGTCTAGGGAGGCCTTACAAACAGCTGTGAAAAGAAGAGAAGTGAAAAGCAAAGGAGCAAAGGAAAGATATAAGCATCTGAGTGCAGAGTTCCAAAGAATAGCAAGAAGAGATAAGAAAGCCTTTTTCAGTGATCAATGCAAAAAAATAGAGGAAAACAACAGAATGGGAAAGACTAGAGATCTCTTCAAGAAAATTAGAGATATCAAGGGAACATTTCATGCAAAGATGGGCTCGATAAAGGACAGAAATGGTATGGACCTAACAGAAGCAGAAAATATTAAGAGATGGCAAGAATACACAGAAGAACTGTACAAAAAAGATCTTCACTACCCAGATAATCACGATGGTGTGATCACTGACCTAGAGCCAGACATCCTGGAATGTGAAGTCAAGTGGGCCTTAGAAAGCACCACTATGAACAAAGCTAGCGGAGGTGATGGAATTCCAGTTGAGCTATTTCAAATCCTGAAAGATGATGCTACGAAAGTGCTGCACTCAATATGCCAGCAAATTTGGAAAACTCAGCAGTGACCACAGGACTGGAAAAGGTCAGTTTTCATTCCAATCCCAAAGAAAGGCAATGCCAAAGAATGCTCAAACTACCGCACACTTGCACTCATCTCACACGCTAGTAAAGTAATGCTCAAAATTCTCCAAGCCAGGCTTCAGCAATATGTGAATCGTAAACTTCCTGATGTTCAAGCTGGTTTTCGAAAAGGCAGAGGAACCAGAGATCAAATTGCCAACATCCGTTGGATCATGGAAAAAGCAAGAGAATTCCAGAAAAGCATCTATTTCTGCTTTATTGACTATGCCAAAGCCTTTGACTGTGTGGATCACAATAAACTGTGGAAAATTCTGAAAGAGATGGGAATACCAGACCACCTGACCTGCCTCTTGAGAAATTTGTATGCAGGTCAGGAAGCAACAGTTAGAACTGGACATGGAACAACAAACTGGTTCCAAATAGGAAAAGGAGTACATCAAGGCTGTATATTGTCACCCTGCTTATTTAACTTATATGCAGAGTACATCATGAGAAATGCTAGGCTGGAAGAAGCACAAGCTGGAATCAAGATTGCCGGGAGAAATTTCAATAACCTCAAATATGCAGAAGACACTACCCTTATGGCAGATAGAAGAGGAACTAAAAAGCCTCTTGATGAAAGTGAAAGTGGAGAGCGAAAAAGTTGGCTTAAAGCTCAACATTCAGAAAACTAAGATCATTGGCATCTGGTCCCATCACTTCATGGGAAATAGATGGGGAAACAGTGGAAACAGTGTCAGACTTTATTTTTCTGGGCTCCAAAATCACTGCAGATGGTGACTGCAGCCATGAAATTAAAAGACGCTTACTCCTTGGAAGGAAAGTTATGACCAACCTAGGTAGCATATTCAAAAGCAGAGAGATTACTTTGCTAACAAAGGTTCATCTAGTCAAGGCTATGGTTTTTCCTGTGGTCATGTATGGATGTGAGAGTTGGACTGTGAAGAAGGCTGAGTGCTGAAGAATTGATGCTTCTGAACTGTGGTGTTGGAGAAGACTCTTGAGAGTCTCTTGGACCACAAGGAGATCCAACCAGTCCATCCTGAAGGAGATCAGCCCTGGGATTTCCTTGGAAGGAAAGATGCTAAAGCTGAAACTCCAGTACTTTGGCCACCTCATGGGAAGAGTTGACTCATTGGAAAAGACTCTGATGCTGGAAGGGATTGGGGGCAGGAGGAGAAGGAGAGGACAGAGGATGAGATGGCTGGATGGCATCACTGACTCAATGGACGTGAGTCTGAGTGAACTCCGGGAGTTGGTGATGGACAGGGAGGCCTGGCGTGCTGCAATTCATGGGGTTGCAAAGAGTCGGACACGACTGAGCGACTGAACTGAACTGAGGAATATAACATAAACGCCATGACCAAAGTTAACACTGCTGCATGAGATATAGGATATTTTTTTTAAAAAACTCCTAAGAGTTCTCATCACCAAGAGTATTTTTCTTTTCATTTTATCTCTATGAGATGATGGCTATTGACTAAATCTATTATGGTAATCACTTCATGATATAAGTAAATTGAACTACCATGCTACACATCTTAAATTTACACAGTGATGTATGTTAATTATTTCTCAATAAAACTGAAAAAAAAAAAAAGAATACCTATCCTTTGGAGAACTCTTACCACCCCGGACTTCAACCCAGGACTCTGAGTTCTAGTACTATATACTATATGTGTTTTTGTAGCTCTAGCATAAGGGCCGGCACAGACTAGATGCTAAATAAAGTAAAAGAAGAAAGTAATGCAAATCTAAATACACACAGAAAGGAAACCAGAAAGGAAAGCTGGAAGAGCTCAGGACACAGTGAGGCGCAAACTCAATGTCAGCGGAGCAGTCAGGGTAGCTAGCCAGCATCGGAAATACTAAGGACATGGTTAAAATCCAGGTCCAGGTTCTAGCAGTTGGGACACGAGAGCATAAGTAGGCAGCTCCAAGCCAAACCACGTCTATAGTCTTGGCTTTGAAAAACTGAAGGGCATTCCTTAGTCTTGGGATGCAAGGAAACTTTGACTGTAACTGGAAGTGGAAGAGGTTAATCTGCTTATTACTAGCTACATCCCCTTCAGGGAGCGGGGTAGGGAGGCTTAGTCTCTCTAGGTCTCAGCTTCTAGTTTATGAACTTGGAATCAACTTGAGAGAACACAATGTAGAAAGATTCCTGGTATAGGATAAGTTGTCTCTACTGCAGCCCTGCCATTACTTTTGGTGGGACCCAAGAGCGTTTGGGGCCAATGGGGGTGGAGCAGGACCCAACAGCTAGCAAAGTTCATGATTGGAGGAGAGAAGAGAAAGACACTCCAGTATGAAGTAAACTCCTCCCGCCTTGGTTCCTGGACTGTCTGGAGAGATCCCATTTGAAGAGAGGAGTTTGACCTCTGACTCCATTTGCTTGTGTTGCTCAAGGATGAATGGATGGGGATCTACAGGAAGAGAGGTCATTGGGAAATGACTGCAGGTCCCACCTGTGTTTCATAGGCCACAAGGACGCTGAAAATGATCTAGAATGACCTGAGTTGACATCTCAGCCTTGCCAGCCATTATCTTAATTCACATGTGATTCTGTTTTAAGCACACATTTGCCTTCCTCCTTATTCCAAAATTGGAACCATTAGAGTTGCATTATTAGTCATTATAAGATATTTGCATGCTTGTTTGTTGAGTTTTTAAAAGCTTTTTTCTTTTTAATTTATGGGGACATTCTGATATTGCACTAAAGTGTAATATTATACAACATGCTAGAAAAACAGTCTTTAAAATATTGCTCATTCTCTCTTTTTTTTAATTTTATTTCATTTTTAAACTTTACATAATTGTATTAGTTTTGCCAAATATCAAAATGAATCCATCACAGGTATACATGTGCTCCCCATCCTGAACCCTCCTCCCTCCTCCCTCCCCATACCATCCCTCTGGGTCGTCCCAGTGCACTAGCCCCAAGCATCCTTGGTGGACTATGAATGTGCTTATGAAAGGTTCTCATCCACAGATGAATGTTAGTTACATTTAGGGTGAGGCCACAGTGGTGTTCTGGAAAGAACCAGAACTTAGACCAAGGGAACAAGTTCTTTTCTTGGTTTTGTGATCTGAATGGAGTCTTGTCATCTCCATATTCAATTTCTTCTACCATAAATGAGAGTTTAGACAAGCTCAAGAGATTTTAAATCATGGTAAGCTGGCTAATGGTCCCCAAAGTTGTCAATGCACTGTTCCTCAGAACATGTGAATGTAGCCTTCTAAGGAAAAAGGGACTTTGCATGTATGATTAAGTGAAGGGACTTGAGAGATTATCCTGGGTTATCTGAGTGGGCCCAGAATAATCACAGGTATCTTTATAAGGGAGAGGCATGAAACCAGAGGAAAGAGGAGGCAGGGTGGGGATGGTCAGATGCAGCCACAAGCCCAGGCACAACTGCAGACTCTACAAACTGGATGAGTCAAGAAACAGATTCTCCCCTGGGGGCTTTAAAAGGATTCAGTCTTCTGATACTGTGATTTTTTTCTTTATTTTTGACACTGTGATTTTAGGCCAGTGAGACCATATTGGACTTCTGACTTGTAGAATTGGAAGAAAATAAATTTGTGTTACTGACTCGATGGATGTGAGTCTGAGTGAACTCCGGGAGTTGGTAATGGACAGGGAGGCCTGGCATGCTGCGATTTATGGGGTCACAAAGAGTCGGACACGACTGAGCGACTGAACTGAACTGAACTGAAGCCATGAATTTTGTGATATTAACAGAGCAATAGGAAATTAACACACAATTTTTCTTCTTTAGGCTGTAACATTATCCTAGGAAAGAAAATTGTATTAACAGAATAAAATGCCCATATTTCACAAGGACAGGGATTTGTAATTGGATTTTCCTCATAGTTATCTGTTATGGTAAGTGTAAAATCTGAAAATTGACTTATCATATTATTGGGATTACTGAAAGTAATATTGTATGGCTATCTCTTTAAAGCAAATAGTTAAAATTATACTTTGGTTAGGCAGTAAATTTGATCTGAGAAAAAGGGAAAAAAATAGAAGTATTAAGTGCCAAGTACTATCAAGAGCACAGCAAATGCCTCAACGTTCATTCTTGACCTTGGCATATCATTACTTAAGAACATAAAATGGCTCCCTGGAGAATATAGTCCAGCCTTCTCATCATCATGAATGATGAGCTCCAAGAAAGGTGTGAACAAGGCGTTGAATGTTCTCTCAATTTAACAAATGCTGAATGAACTGCTCTACTCCAGGCTCTTTGGAGCCTGCCAGAGGCTAGGAAAAGACCAATAAAAAATAAATATCTCTTAATTTCAAGTTAGTCTGTTAAGTCTAAGAAGGGAATCAGATATGCTAAAAGACTATCAAAAAACTCAGAAACCACTTGGTCAGTTTCCCAGCTACATGAGCTGACAGCATTTGGATACAAATGAAATCACTTGTTTTGTTTCCCCAGCAAATCCCATTAGCTCCAGCATTCCAGGATTTCACTAAGAGGGATCCCATCTTGTGAGACCCAAAATGCCACCTCTAGACTCTTCTCCAGTTACTGGTTGGGGCATAGACTTGGATTATTGTGATATCGAATGGTTTGGCTTGGAAATGAACAGAGATCATTCTGTCATTTTTGAGAGTTCATCCAAGTACTGCATTTCAGACTCTTTTGTTGACCATGATGGCTACTCCATTTCTTCTAAGGGATTCCTGCCCACAGTAGTAGATATAACGGTCCTCTGAGTTAAATTCACCCATTCCAGACCATTTTAGTTCGCTGATTCCTAGAATGTTGACATTCACTCTTGCCATCTCCTATTTGAGCACTTCCAATTTGCCTTGATTCATGGACCTGACATTCCAGGTTCCTATGCAATATTGCTCTTTACAGCATCGGACCTTGCTTCTATCACCAGTCACATCCACAACCAGGTATTGTTTTTGCTTTGGCTCCATCCCTTCATCTTTCTGGAGTTATTTCTCCACTGATCTCCAGTAGTATATTGGGCACCTACCAACCTGGGGAGTTCCTCTTTCAGTATCCTATCATTTTGCCTTTTCATACTGTTCATGGGGTTCTCAAGGCAAGAATACTGAAGTGGTTTGCCATTCCCATATTCTGTCAGACCTCTCCACCATGACCTGCCCATCCTGTGGCCCCACAGGGCATGGCTTAGTTTCATTGAGTCAGACAAGGCTGTGGTCCGTGTGATTAGATTGACTAGTTTTCTGTGATTATGGCTTCAGTGTGTCTGCCCTCTGATGCCCTCTCACAACACCTACCATCTTACTTGGGTTTCTTTTACCTTGGACATGGGGTATCTCTTCACGGCTGCTCCAGCAAAGTGCAGCCACTGCTCCTTACCTTAGATGATGGCCGCTCATGGCCGCCCCTCCTGACCTTGAACGTGGAATAGCTCCTCTCAGCCCTCCTGTGCCCCAACCAGTAACACTGAAGAAGCTGAAGTTGAACAGTTCTATGAAGACCTACAAGACCTTTTAGAACTAACACCCAGAAAAGATGTCCTTTTCATTATAGGGGACTGGAATGCAAAAGCAGGAAGTCAAGAAACACCTGGGGTAACAGGCAAATTTGGCCTAGGAATATAGATTGAAGCAGGGCTAATAGAGTTTTGCCAAGAGAATGCACTGGTCAGAACAAACACACTCTTCCAAAGACACAAGAGAAAACTCTACACATGGACATCACCAGATGGTCAATATCAAAATCAGATTGATTATATTCTTTGCAGCCAAAGATGGAGAAGCTCCATACAGTCAGCAAAACCAAGACCAGGAGCTGACTGTGGCTCAGATCATGAATTCCCTATTGCCAAATTCAGAATTAGATTGAAGAAAGTAGGGAAAACCACTAGACCACTCAGGTATGACCTAAATCAAATCCCTTATGATTATACAATGGAAGTGAGAAATATATTTAAGGGACTAGATCTGTTAAGTAGAGTGCCTGATAAACTATGGATGGAGGTTTGTGACACTGTACAGGAGACAGGGATCAAGACCATCCCCGTGGAAAACAAATGCAAAAGGCAAAATGCCTGTCTGGGGAGGCCTTACAAACACCTGTGAAAAGAAGAGAGCGAAAAGCAAGGAGAAAAGGAAAGATATAAGCATCTGAATGCAGAGTTCCAAAGAATAGCAAGGAGAGATAAGAAAGCCTTCCTCAGTGATCAGTCCAAGGAAATAGAGGAAAACAACAGAATGGGAAAGACTAGAGATCTCATCAAGAAAATTAGAGATACCAAGGGAACATTTCATGCAAAGATGGGTTCAATAAAGGACAGAAATGGTATGTACCTGACAGAAGCAGAAGATATTAAGAAGAGGTGGCAAGAATACACAGAAGAACTGTAGAAAAAGGATCTTCATGACCTAAGTAATCACGATGCTGTGATCACTCACCTAGAGCCAGACATCTTGGAATGCATAGTCAAGTAGGCCTTAGAAAGCATCACTACGAACAAAGCTAGTGGAGGTGATGGAATTCCAGTTGAGCTATTTCAAATCCTGAAAGATGATGCTGTGAAAGAGCTGCACTCAATATGCCAGCAAATTTGGAAAACTCAGCAGTGGCCACAGGACTGGAAAAGGTCAGTTTTCATTCCAATCCCAAAGAAAGGCAATGCCAAAGAATGCTCAAACTACCACAAAATTGCACTCATCTCACATGCTAGTAATGCTCAAAATTCTCCAAGCCAGGCTTCAGCAATACGTGAACCATGAACTTCCAGATTTTCAAGCTGGTTTTAGAAAAGACAGAGGAACCAGAGATCAAATTCCCAACATCTTCTGGATCATCAGAAAAGCAAGAGAGTTCCAGAAAAACATCTATTTCTGCTTTATTGACTATGCCAAAGCCTTTGACTGTGTGGATCACAATGAACTGTGGAAAATTCTGAAAGAGATGGGAATACCAGACCACCTGACCTGCCTTTTGAGAAACCTATACGCAGGTCAGTAAGCAACAGTTAGAACTGGACATGGAACAACAGGATGTTCCATGTCAAAAAGGAAAAGGAGTACGTCAAGGCCTGCTTGTTTAACTTATACGCAGAGTACATCATGAGAAATGCTGGGCTGGAAGAAGCACAAGCTGGAATCAAGATTGCTGGGAGAAATATCAATAACCTCAGATATGCAGATGACACCACCCTTATGGCAGAAAGTGAAGAGGAACTAAAGAGCCTCTTGATGAAAGTGAAAGAGGAGAGTGAAAAAGTTGACTTAAAGCTCAACATTCAGAAAACTAAGATCATTGGCATCTGGTCCCATCACTTCATGGGAAATAGATGGGGAAACTGTGAAAACAGTGGCAGAGTTTATTTTTGGGCTCCAGAATCACTGCACATGGTGACTACAGCCATGAAATTAAAAGACGCTTACTCCTTGGAAGGAAAGTTATGACCAACCTTGATAGCATATTCAAAAGCAGAGACATTACTTTGCAAACAAAGGTCTGTCTAGTCAAGGCTATGGTTTTTCCAATAGTCATGTATGGATGTCAGAGTTGGACTGTGAAGAAAACTGAGCACTGAGGAATTGATGCTTTTGAACTGTGGTGTTGGAGAAGACTCTTGAGAGTCCCTTGGACTGCAAGGAGATCCAACCAGTCCAACCTAAAGGAGATCAGTCCTGGGTGTTCTTTGGAATGAATGATGCTAAAGCTGAAACTCCAGTACTTTGGCCACCTCATGCAAAGAGTTGACTCATTGGAAAAGACTCTGATGCTGGGAGGGATTGGGGGCAGGAGAAGGGGAAGACAGAGGATGAGATGGCTGGATGGCATCACCAACTCGAAGGACGTGAGTTTGAGTGAACTCCAGGAGTTGGTGATGGACAGGGAGGCCTGGCATGCTGCAATTTATGGGGTCATAATGAGTCAAACATGACTGAGCGACTGAACTGAACTGAAGGAATTTGTTAATCACTTAGAAGATGGGGAAATACAGTGGTGTTGGGTCCAAAATATTTATCATCACCCTAATGAGATGCAGTGGTCAGTGAGTGTTACAAGATGAAGCTCCAAGTCTGGGCTGAAAGGCACATGTGTGGATCATGAGCATGGAGCTGAGGTTGTCATATAGACACAGTGACAGCACTTAGGGGGGCAGCACATTTCCAAATGACTCACAAGTCAGAAAAGAATCTCAAGAGTAACTTTAAAATATTCCAAACCAAATTAAAATGAAAATACAATTTAGCAAAATTTGTGAGATGCAGCAAAGCACTGCTTAGAGGCAAACATCACATTGATGCATATATTAGAAAAGAAGAAATATCTAAGATCAATAATCTACCTTAGGAAAGCAGTAAATAAGAGGAATTTATGTATATAGCAAGCAGGAGAAAAGAAATAACAAAAATTAGTGCAGAAACCAATAAAGTTAAAAACAGGAAAACAATACAGAAAAAAATCAATGAAATCAAAAGTTGATTCTTTGAAAAGATAATTAAAATTCATACTCCACTAGCCAGTCTAATCAAGAAAAAGAAGAGAAAACACAAATTACTAGTATTAGAAATAAGAGAGAAATTATCAATACTGGGCCCATGGATGCAAAAATGCTAATAAAGGAAAAATCCAAAAAGCTCCATGCCCAAAAATTTGATATCTTAAATGAAATGGACCAATTCCTTGAAAGACACAAACTAAACACACACACACAAGGAGATATAGGTAACCTGAAATTCTAAAATCTATTAAGTTGATGGATTATTATAAACTTCCCCCTAAAGAAGAGTGTCAGCCTCAAAAGCACCAAATTGTTTCAATGGTGAATTCTGTCAAACATTTAAGAAAGTAATTATACCTATCCCCTACAGTATCTTCCCGCAATAGAAGCAAAAGGAACACATCCTAACCCATTTTATGATATCAGTATTTGCCCACTACCAAAACTATATCAAGATATTACAAATAATTTATAGATCAATATTTCCCATGAAATTGGACACAAAAAATCATCAATAAAATGCTAGCAAATCAAATTCCAAAATGTATAAAAAGAATTATATAACACAACCAAGCAAGATCTATTTCAAGTATGCAAGACTTGTTCTACATTCAAAAATCGATTAATTAACCATTAATTAATGTCCATAATCAACTAGTGTATAATCTATCATATCAACAAGTTAAAGAAGAAAATTATTTTTTTTAATTTTATTTTATTTTTAAACTTTACATAATTGTATTAGTTTCGCCAAATATCAAAATGAATCCACCACAGGTATATATGTGAAAATTATTATATTATCATAACAATTGCTGCAGAAGAAGCATGTGAAAACATTCAACACCCATATGTGATAAATATCCTTAAAAAACTAACAATAAAGGGGAATTGTTTCAACCTGACATAAAACATTTATAAAAACTTGCAACCAACATCTTACAGGCCCATTAATAGTAACCAATGCACCATGTGTATGTAAGATGTTACTAACAGAAGAAAAGGATATCAAGTAGATGACAAATCTCTACTCTCTATGCAATTTTTCTGTAATACAAAATTATACTAAAAATAAGCTTATTTTTTTTTGAAAGAAGGTGATATGGTCCCTTCTTTAGTAGAGAAGAGAAGTATTATCATAGCTAATTATTAAGCAAGGCAAACATTGAATAGGAATTGTTCTGTTGGCCTTCAGTGGTGGAATTCTAATCAGCTTGGGAAAACAAAGTTGAGAAATTTTCAGTTCAGTTCAGTTCAGTCACTCAGTCGTGTCCAACACTTTGCAACTCCGTAAACCACAGCACACCAGGCCTCCCTGTCTATCACCAACTCCCAGAGTCCATCCAAACCCATGTCCATCAAGTCAGTGATGCGATCCAAACATCTTATCTTCTGTCGTCTCCTTCTCCTCCTGCCCTCAATCTTTCCCAGCATCAGGGTCTTTTCAAATAAATCAGCTCTTCGCATCAGGTGGCCAAAATATTGGAATTTCAACTTCAACATCAGTCCTTCCAGTGAAAACCCAGGACTGATGTCCTTTAGGTTGGACTGGTTGGATCTCCTTGCAGTCCAAGGGACTCTCAAGAGTCTTCTCCAACACCACAGTTCAAAAGCGTCAATTCTTCAGCTCTCAGCTTTCTTTATAGTCCAACTCTCACATCCATACATGACCACTAAAAAACCATAGCCTTAACTAGATGGACCTTTGTTGGCAAAGGTCTATCTCTGTTTTTTAATGTGCTGTCTAGGTTGATCATGCTTACTCCTCCCAAGGAGTAAGCATCTTTTAATTTCATGGCTGCTATCACCACCTGAAGTGATTTTGGAGGCCAGAAAAATAAAGTCTGACACTGTTTCCACTGTTTCCCCATCTATTTCCCATGAAGTGATGGGACCGGATGCCATGATCTTTGTTTTCTGAATGTTGAGCTTTAAGTCAATTTTTTCACTCTCCTCTTTCACTTTCATCAAGAGGCTCTTTAGTTCCTCTTCACTTTCTGCCATAAGGGTAGTGTCTTCTGCATATCTGAGGTTATTGAAATTTCTCCCAGCAATCTTGATTCCAGCTTGTGCGTCATCCAGCCCAGCGTTTCTCATGATGTACTCTGAGTATAAGTTAAATAAGCAGGGTGACGATATATAGCCTTGATGTACTACTTTTCCTTTTTGGACCATCCTGTCGTTCCGTGTCCAGTTCTAACTGTTGCTTACTGACCTGCATATAGGTTTCTCAAGAGGCAGGTCAGGTGGTCTGGTATTCCCATCTCTTTCAGAATTTTCCACAGTTTATTGTGATCCACACAGTCAAAGGCTTTGGCATAGTCAATAAAACAGAAATAGATGTTTTTCTGGAACTCTCTTGCTTTTTTGATGATCCAGCGGATGTTGGGAATTTGATCTCTGGTTCCTCTGTCTTTTCTAAAACCAGCTTGAACATCTGGAAGTTCATGGTTCACGTATTGCTGAGGCCTGGCTTGGAGAATTTTAAGCATTACTTTACTAGCTTGTGGGATGAGTGCAATCATGTGGTAGTTTGAGCATTCTTTGGCATTGCCTTTCTTTGGGATTGGAATGAAAACTGACCTTTTCCAGTCCTGTGGCCACTGCTGAGTTTTGCAAATTTGCTGGCATATTGAGTGCAGCACTTTCACAGCATCATCTTTCAGGATTTGGAATAGTTCAACTGGAATTCCATCACCTCCACTAGCTTTGTTCATAGTGATGCTTCCTAAGGCCCACTTGACTTCACATTCCAGGATGTCTGCCTGTAGGTGAGTGATCACAGCATCGTGATTATCTGGGTCATGAAGATCTTTTTTATACAGTTCTTCTGTGTATTTTTGCCACCTCTTCTTAATATCTTCTACTTCTGTCAGGTCCATACCATTTCTGTCCTTTATTGAGCCCATCTTTGTATGAAATGTTCCCTTGGTATCTCTAATTTTCTTGACGAGATCTCTAGTCTTTCCCATTCTGTTGTTTTCCTCTATTTCTTTGCATTGATCACTGAGGAAGGCTTTGTTATCTCTCCTTGCTATTCTTTGGAATTCTGCATTCAAATGGGTATAGCTTTCCTTTTCTCCTTTGCTTTTTACTTCTCTTCTTTTCACAGCTATTTGTAAGGCCTCCTCAGACAACCATTTTGCTTTTTTGCATTTCTTTTCCATGGGGATGGTCTTGATCCCTGTCTCCTGTACAGTGTCATGAATCTCCATCCATAGTTCATCAAGCACTCTGTCTATCAGATCTAGTCCCTTAAATCTGTTTCTAACTTCCACTGTATAGTGATAAAGGATTTGATTTAGGTATATACCTGAATGGTCTAATGGTTTTCTCCACTTTCTTCAATTTCAGTCTGAATTTGGCAATAAAGAGTTCATGATCCAAACCACAGTCAGCTCCCAGTCTTGTTTTTGCTGACTGTATAGAGTCTCTCCATCTTTGGCTGCAAAGAATATAATCAATCTGATTTCGGTGTCAACCATCTGGTGATGTCCATGTATAGAGTCTTCTCTTATTTTGTTGGAAGAGGGTGAGAAATTTTAAACTCTGTATAAAAATTCAAAACACAGCTAAAGGAAGTTAAATAAATGAGCTTGGGAGCAGGACATGCAGTCGCCAGGAGCATTATGCAAACATGAAACATGGGAGTCCTTGCCCACATGGGGCCTCACCCATAGGAGGGGTGCCGGGCTGTATCTGTGCTTCTGTGCTCATCTGTGAAGTTCTTCCTTAAAAAGACCATTCCCAGGCCACCCATGGTGATGTTAATTCAGTAGGTCTGCAAGGGGACCCAGGAACTTTTCTATTTAAAGTGGGTGTACATTTCAGTCCCAAGCCCTTCTGTTTAGATGTTTACAATCGCCATTCTTTCAAAGCAATTATTCAAATAGTGGTTAGAATCCACATCCACATCCTTTTCTCCTGATGGGAACTGAGGAAGCCATTTCCCGGTTGGGCATCCTAGACACATATGACTCACTTGTCACTTCCCTGTTACAAACAATGCCCCTTCCCTGTCGTTTAATGAATGTGATTCCAGGCACTGATCTCATTTGAACAGTTTCCTCTGTGTTTGAACAGCTGCCTATTTGTCATTGTCAACATTTCACTCTACCTCCATATTTCAACACCCTTGCTGGAGTCACAAGTTCATGCCTGTGAGCTACGTGGGGATTGATCTTTAAGCTGGTGAGAATGACCCTAGAAGTAGATTATTTTGAGTGAAAAGTGTAGCTCAAAAATAAGACTTGCATTGAACCATTGTGCTTCAAAACCTCAGTGGGCATTTAAATTCTGTGGATCTTATTAAAATGCTGAAGGTTTTTTAGGAGGTCTAACATGGTGCAAAGATTCTATCCCCAGGTGTCTTGGGTATGCTTGGTCTCTGAGTGACCATGACGTGACCTTTCCAGGTGATGGGGTAATGTGTCTCTGACATAAAGCAATAGCAGCTCCAGGAGAGTGAATCTTAAGTTACAAAGGAGCACATTATCGTTTCTCATTGAACTTTCTATAAGACAGAGAGTTGAGCTTAGAGGATTGTGTGTCTTGGTGTGAGAAGACTAAGTCTTCACATGGAGCTCAGAAATGATGAAATGGGAAGAAGGACATAACAGAGCATCAGAAGAAGTTCATCATTTCCTCCAGGGAATCTTGCATGCTGAGCAGATGCCACAGGAAGGTGTCTTCTCCAACAGCCCCTGAGTAACCAGACAGACTTTCTAGACAGGCCCCTGTCCTGTGAGCAGTTCAGAGATTTGGGAGACACTTTACTTCCTGGAGGGGACTAGGTTTGTAACTACTGTTTAATTGTAAGATATGGCTTTAGTCTCTTCAAGCATGCTATTAAAAAAATCAGTGTTCTAATTTGTGCTATGAATTTGAAATTCTGAGAGCTCCTGTAGTGAAACTAAAGCAGCCTTGACTGGGTAGATACAAGTTGCATCTCTGGTTCTTCTGCTCAGGTTCTCAGCTTCCTAGGAATGTTATAGACAGACACCGGGACATGCACACTATGTACAGGACAAGAAAACAGCCTCTGTCCTCATAGAGCTTTCACCAGAACTCAGAAAACAAGCGTGTCAACTCATAAATCACAGTGCTGTTCTATATAAAGTGGACAATATTTACTCAACAGAGATTTTTCTGACTGCCTAAAATATGCCAGTCACTTTCTAGACACTTAGAATTAATAAGTGAACTAATAAATACTCAGTTTCAGTTCAGTTCAGTCAGTCGGTCAAGTCTGACTCTTTGAGACCCCATGGACTGCAGCATGCCAGGCTTCCCAGGCTGATTCTGAGAAAGATTGAAGGCAGGAAGAGAAGGGGACGACAGAGAATGAGATGGTTGGATGGCATCACTGACTCAATGGACATGAGTTTGAGCAAGATTTGGAAGTTGGTGATGGACAGGGAAGCCTGGTGTGCTGCAGTCCATGGGATCACAAAGTCAGACAAAACTGAGCAACTGAACTGAACTGAAAAAAATAATCAACAAGAGAAAATCTATGTCCTCATGGAGTTCACCTTCTAATGGGAGTGTTGGTTAACAAATGCAAGGAATAAGTAAATGATATACCACACACCCATGAATATGTGCTATGAAGACATAGAGCAAGATAGAGGTTTGAACTCTAGAAAAAATGCAGAGAAAGAGAAGAAGGGTCAGGTCCCTGTTAACAAGCTGTCTGGAATGGCTTTCTGGATAAAGTGGCATCTGAGGTGGGTTTTCAAAAAAGCCAAATATTTTAAAATGCTTCCAGAAGACCAGAAGGACCAAAGCATGTCAGCCAGAGAAGAGCATAGCAAAGACTCATGGAAAACCTCCCCTGTGCTTTCACATGCATCACCTTCATTTATAGCTCAGGAATCTGAGATTATCAAAGAGAAGAGCTGGGGAAAAGCAGAAACTGCAGATGGAAGGGGTGTCCTGACTTCACCCAGTCCTTCCTCCAGGGCCCAAGTTTGTACTTACTTTAAAGAAAAAGATTCCTGCCGGGGTCCAGCCCCGGTGGATCCAGGGAATTCGAAGCGGGGACGGCGTCGGCGAGGATCAGGAAACAACTGCTTAATTAAACATTAATTAAGGATATAAAGAGTAATAGAATAAGGATAGCTCAGTGAGGAAATTTCAGTGAAGAAAAGAGGCTGAATAATTCAGCCAGAAGGTGAGAGAAAGAACGACATGGGGAGACCAAGTTTCGGTGAACAAGACCCACACTTTATTTTCCAAAGTAGTTTTTATACCTTAAATTGTGCATAGAGGATAATGGGGGAAGGGGTGGAGTCATGCAAGGACAGCAGCTCCTGGTCCTAATCGAAGCCAGGCTTTCTTCCTGCAAACTTATTATATGCAAAAGCTTAGGTGATTTGCATCATCTTCTGGCCCGGAGGCCTGTTAACATTTTAAGACCCTTTCTTCAGAAAACTTATTTTTCTCTAAAGGTGATTGGTCAGGAGCCACCCTCCAAAAGCATTAGATAAAGTTGCATTCCTACAGAGCAAAGGTGTGGTGGGCTATAACAAGAAAAAGAATTAACTCAAGGGTCCCAGGTTACAAACATTAAAGCTACTACTTACACCAATTCTATTAATCAATACACTGCCAGGGACACAGCAGGTAAGGGATATGGAAACTTAGCAGCAAACATTGGCCCAACAAGTGAAAATCCCTTCACCAATACAATTTCTAATCAATCTTTTAACTACTCAAAAGAATCTGTGTTTAGACAGTTTAGAATATCTCCTGCCTCTCACAGTTGGGAGGCTCTGAACAATCACATGTGGCCGGAAAAACCTATTCAGGCAGGCTAGAGGATTTCCAAAGGAGTTTGTAGGTTAAACACTGTCACACCCAGGAATTATTAACTGGAACTGTAAGCTAACTCTTTTTTCAGAGAGAGGTAGTGGGGGACAGCCCCCCGTAAAGTCAGAGGTGTAGGTGAAAGCACAAAGCAGAAAGTAGGCAGACTCTGGTTTTGGGGGTAGATGCTTGAGACTTTCCAGGGGGACTCCTGAAGCTCGATCCCGCCTTTGCGTATGCCGAGCCTCCTTCCTCATGACCTTTGTCATGGACGGAGTTCCTCACCGTATGCCGAGCCTCCTTCCTCATGACCTTTGTCATGGACGGAGTTCCTCACGCTGGCTCCCGGCAGTGATAGAATTCCAGTTGAGCTCTTCCAGATCCTGAAAGATGATGCTGTGGAAAGTGCTGCACTCAATATGCAATATGCACTCAATATGCAATATGCCGGCTCCCGGCAGACTCCTACTTAAGTATTAAAGTTCTCTTCATTTAAGAGAAAAGGATAGGTTATATATAACAACCAAGCAAGATTTATGAAGAGCCTCCCATGTTCTCTGCAGTATTATTCACAACAGCCAAGACACAGAAGCAACCTATGTGCCCGTGGACAGATGACCGGATCAGGGAAGTACTGTATATACCGACAGTGGAATGTCATTCATCTTCAAAAAAGAAAGTCTGCCATTTGCTACAATGTAGATGAATCTGGAAGAAATTCTCCCAAGTGAAATAAACCAGACACAGGATGACAAACACTACAAGGCACATGAAGATAAGAAATATAAAATAGTCAAAATCAGAGAAGCAGACAGTGGAGTGGTGGTCACCAGGGGCTGGGGGAGGGGAAGTGGGAAGTCTTAGTCTAAGACAGAGTTCAGCATATGCAACATGCATAAGTCCTAGAGATTGATGGCACAGAGTCTATAATTACCAACATTGTATCATACACAAAAGAATTGCTAAGAAGGTAAGTCTTATATTGAGTGTTCTCATCACAAAAGAAAATAATAGCAACTAAAGATAGTAGAAGGAAATTTTTGGAGATGATGGTTGTGTTTATGGCATTGATGCTGATGATGGTCTCATGGTTGTATACTTAAACCTCCAAAACCCATCGAATTGTGTACCTGAATTATGTACAGTTTTTTGTATGTCAACCATACCTCAATAGCACGGTTCATTAAAAAAATTAGGAGAATGATCACTTGCTACATTTATATGAAATTTGGGATGAAACAATTTCATAATGAATACAGACAAGTCCAAAGTTAATAACAAGATTGCCTCTCTGGAGGAGCAAGTTCAGTCCAAACACTAGGTACTTATCGTGGGGCTTGGCAAGTGTCTTCCCTCTAGTGTGGCCATCATCTGAGGGGTGGGCAGGCCCTCTGTGGAGATGAACTCATTGTCATCATGAACTATCAGCTCTCTGATGAAGATGGTGAGCAGGGTGAAAGCACAGGCTCTATCCAGGGTCAGCTCCACATACCAGAACAATCATGCACATTGAAAAATCTAGCTGACTATAGCTGAGTGTGTGGCAGCCTCTAGATTAAACATCATGATGATTCGATTTTCAATTTTCACTTTTCTTCTGGATGTTTTCTCATTGCCTATCCTCAACCAAATGGGAGCACATTTATTTGCTAAAAAGTAAATGCTTTCATTTGAGGAAACACATAAATCTTATTTTCCTTTACAAGGATATATGTCTATATGTCTACATAGAGTTGTACCCCAAAAGCTAAATAAGAAGCTAATCAGCACCAGACATCACACCAGGCTAGGAGCATCTCTTAAATAACAGACAGCATCCTTTATCCCGGTATCCAGCCTTCAGCACAGAGAGAACCTGGACTCCACTGTTCTCAGCCCAGAGGACACAGGAACTGAGAGTAGTGTTCCTGGCATGGGAATGCTGAGAAGGGCAGACTGAATAAATCCACACAGCAGACTGCAACGTTCGCTACAGCCAAGGGCCTGTATGAGACACCTGAGGATGGAGTGGTGGGGAGGTACTCGGCTAGGAACAAAGAGCTGCAACTGTGGCAGAAGAGAAAATGAGGAAGACTAGGTAGCAATGTGTACCCTTACTATTTAAGCAAAAACTGGTAACAAACTGATATTTCCTTTTTTTTTTTCAATTGTATAAAAAACATGCTTATCTGAGAAAAATTATAGGAGTTGTTTTAAGATGCAGAAATTATAGGTGATTTCTGAGAAGGGCTTAATCTTTAACAGAGGGTATATTTTAGTTTTAATATAAAAGAAAAAGTGAAAGTGTTAGTCACTAAGTCATGCCCGACTCTTTATGGCCCCATGGACTGTAGCCCATCAGGCTCCTCTGTCCATGCAATTCTCCAGGCAAGAATACTGGAGTGGTAGCCATTCCCTTCTATAGGGGATTTTTCCAATCCAGGGATTGAATCTGAGTCTCCTGCATTACAAACATATTCTTTACCATCTGAGCCACCAGGGAAGCCAGAAAACTACAAATAAAAATGTTAAAGGTACATTAAAGTATATGAAGAAGATTTAAGGTAGAATTTTGTACCTTTCTCACAATTAAGACAAATTAGGCCACTTTGACCAAAGAGAATGCAGAGCACTTCTTTAGAGGATTTCAAGATGAAAACCGTGTTCTCATCTGGGTAAATTCTGGTGTCTTTCTGTCCAGAGTTAAAAGCACACTCTAGATGCTATTTCTAGATGCCCCGCTAATCCGTGATTTCCTGAGTAGTCCAGCCAATTCTCTCAGGTTCCAGGAATTAGCCAAGCCATGGAGCAGACAGAAGTAGCTCCTTCCGTATAAGACCTGTCTTCACGTCCCTGAGAACTTGCGCGCTAAGAAGCAGCATCCTCTGTACGGCCTCCGGTTCCGGGAGATCGTGGAGCAGCTGTGTGTGCGGGAAAGTCCAGAGTCCTGATCTGCATCCAGGCTACCTCCCGCCTTCTGGGCAGCACCACATCCCCACGCCAGCCGCCGGCCCCACACGTCAGAGTCGGGATGAAATGAGTGTTCCCACAGTAGCTGTGAAGAGCCGTTCTGTAAGCCGTGACATGAAACAGAAATGTGGGCGGTTCGTGAAGTCCTTGACGTTTACGGGATACGGAGGATGCCAAAACATTTAAGCAGCATCTAGGGACTCGGGCTCCTGGAAAATCAGACGTGTGTATTAATAATTCTAATGAAAGGAGACCAAGGCTCTGACAGAATGGAAGGGTCTAGAGATGGCATTGTGAGGGATGGGAACAACAGTAGCTGTGGATGGTGAAGGCAGTGACAAGGGTTTTCTGGAGCTGAGAAACATAAAAATGCCTTGAAAGTAGAAAACTAAAGGCATAGCTTAAGCAACTGCAAAATCTGGGACTGGATCTAGAATGTGTGATGGATGTGTGGTGAGAGGAGAGGTCAGACAGAAAACGGGATCAGACTGAGTAGGGCTGAGAAGCAAGTCTGGATTTCATCCCACCAGAAATGGGGAGCCACGGAAGGCTCCTAAGGAAGGGCACGGCCCCTTTGGCAGGGGAAGGGCTGTCATCTACCAGGCACTGCTTTCCCAGGTGATTCTTGTAAGCTCTTTTATTTGAATTCAAAGAACATCCAGCCTTTGTGGTGACGTTCCAGCTAAAGTTTGCACAGCCCTGATCACAGATGGAAAAATCATACCCCCTTGTTTAAGTAACAGGTTCTTCAACTTGAAATATGACAATTTTTCTCAGTGTTCCACAGAGTAAACTAAACTATCAAGGTCTCAGCTCCAAAATCTGGTTCACTGCAAGCCTTCTTAGAATTAAAAAGCTAAAGAAATTGTGTTATCAATACACCATATGTACCCAAAACAAGCGTTTGAGGAAGAGCATGATCTGGCCTGCAGAGAGAGGGTGATGCCCACAGAACCCCCACAACGCAGTCACTGTGCATTCCCAGCCCAGAAGGGTGACTGCATAGGATGCTACAGAAAAACTGCCTCAGAGAAAGTTCAGTGTCCATGGAGGTGGTGACCTCAATTTCCCAATTATGCATCGGGAGGGAAGTGCCTCCTTCTAGCGTCTCTGTGACTGAAGTGACCGTCCCCTTCCAGCCACCCGCAACCAGGTTGCAGGGGGGGCGGCCCGGAGGACATTGGATCCTTGGACCGAACAAGGAAGAGTCAGCATTCTGCCTGCCCACCCCATCTTCCCTAAGACGTCACTTTCTATAAGCACAATAGCCAACTTCTGGACAAGGTTTGAATCATGATGCCAGAGGCTACGTGAGAGTAAATTCAGATAAATACACTGACAGCTGATGTTGGAAGGTGTTGTGAGCCAAAGGAGGACCTGAGGCAGGGAGAAGAGAGACGAGCTGACGAGCAGATGTGTCCTGGCCACCTGACTCACCAACTCTATTTGCCCCACTGGCTTTTCTTAGGAAAATTACAGGTATACCTGTGGCGGATTCATTTCGATATTTGGCAAAACTAATACAATATTGTAAAGTTTAAAAATAAAATAAAATTTAAAAAAAAGAAATGTTTAAGTATAAGGAGAGAATACAGCACAAATGTTCCATTACGCAGTGCTCAATTCAGTCACACAAATCCTTACTGACAGCTGCTCTGGGCATGCGATAGGGGTACCTCCTCGGTTCAGTGGACACAGGACACACATGTGTGAATGCCCACATTGCACAGGAGAACACTCATGTACACACTACATGCATGTATACATACACACTTCAACACTATCTACTGTGCCAAATAACAAGCTTTGTGTCATTGTCATCACACCCCCATTTATACTCCATGTGTGGATTTGATGAAGCTGTGAGGGGCAGGCAGACGCAGGAAAGTGAGGTGACCTCAGGGGTGGTGCATGGAGGATGGGGATGAGGGTTGCAGCCTGGGAGTACCCAGCAAGTGGGAGTCCTGTGATGGCACCTATGTCCAGCCCTGGGAAGGCCCCGGAGGGCAGGTTTTGTTTTGCTCTGGTAATGCATTTGGAGAGTAGGTGGCAACAGGGAATATTTCACATTAATGTGTGATGTGTTTTCAATCATTAGAGCAGTTCTGAAATGGATGAGACTTCTCAAAATGAAGAGGTACTTACTCACTTTGGGGAAATTCCCAACAGCAGTCAAATAGCCACCGGTTGGGCTAGAGCTTCCAGCACTAAATAGAGCACAGGGGTCTCCAGGAGGCTCCGCCCTCCCCCCAGCTGCCTCTGATCCCTGGGAGCTCACTCAGCCCAGAGTCTGAAACTGTGAGCAGAGAATCAGGCAATGTCAGAGCAGGGCAGGCCATTGGAAATAATTCACGTTATCTGTCCCATTTTACAGATGGGAACAATGAGGCGTTGAGAGAGAAAAGGGCTTGACAAAAGTTATAGATAGACCATGTGCATTTATGTTTGTGAATATTTTGTAAATATGTGTGTATATTAAAGTATTCAGTTCAGTTCAGTCGCTCAGTTGCGTCCGACTCTTTGCAACCCCATGGACTGCAGCACGCCAGGCCTCCCTGTCCATCACCAACTGCCAGAGTTTACTCAAACTCATGTCCATTGAATCAGTGATGCCATCCAACCATCTCATCCTCTGTCATCCCCTTCTCCTCCTGTCTTCAATCTTTCCCAGAATCAGGGTCTTTTCAAATGAGTCAGCTCGTCACATCAGATAGCCAAAGTATTGGAGTTTCAGAACATATTAAAGTATAATTTACATCAAAAAAAAGTGCAGGTCTTGTCAATGAGCCACTGCCACCCGCGCATCATGACACAGAAGCGCTAGCTGTGCTGCCTCCTCCACAGGCCCCTCAGGGACAGCTGCTCTGTAGGCCACCTATACCACTGGTCATAAACGGAATCATACAGTGTGATTTTTCTCAGCATCACATTTGTCTTATTCATACAAGTTGCAGGAAGGAGTAATTTGTTATTGTTCACACTGCATTGTATTCTATTGTAGGATTATAGCAAAGTATACACATCCATTACACTTTTCAGACATTGGGTCCTTCCCAGTTGGGAGTTAGTGTAACACTGCTAGTGTAAGTACTTGCAATGTCTTTGGTGATTAGATATAGGTATGCTTGGTGATGGACAGGGAGGCCTGGCGTGCTGCGATTCATGGGGTCGCCAAGAGTCGGACATGACTGAGCGACTGATCTGATCTGATGCTTGGTGAGTGTATATTTTGAAGTGCAACAGCTTGGGTCCAAGCATGTGCATGTGTTCATCTTTAGTAGATATTAACAAAGAGTTTTCCACAGTGGTGGCTTTGATCTGCGTGCCCCCTGCAGTCATGCACTTCATGACCCAAATACAGTAACATGTGAACTTTCAAGTTGGGAACTTTCAAATACGCAAACGTGCATTCACACGTCCAATCACGTAAGTTAGTTCACATGTCTGGTATACCTTGTCATATGTGTGCATCCTCTACAAGTGGCTGTGCGTTTGTGTTCTTTGTTGTATGGTGTTGCACAGAGTACATTAGAACAGGGTCTTTATTTCAAGCCCAGGATGTCTAGAAGCAAATGTAAAAGCAGTGGTGATATAGATGGTACTACTGTACTTCTTAAGGTACTGTACTGTAAGATTAAAACTGTTTTCTTTATTTTTGTACTTGCTTGCATGTTATGTATTATTTGTGTGAAAGTATTATAAACCTACTAGAAGCATGTATGCTAAGTCGCTTCAGTCATGTCTAACTCTGCTACCCTATAGGCCATGGCCTGCCAGGCTTCTCTGTCCATGGGATTCTCCAGGCAAGAATACCGGAGTGGGTTTCCATACCCTCTTTCAGAGGATCTTCTCAACCCAGGGATAGAACCCACAACTCTTATGTCTCCTGCACTGGCAGGGGGTTTCTTTACCAAGGGCACCACCTGGGAAACCCATAAACCTATTACAGTACAGTACTAGGTAGCTGATTGTGTTAGTTGGGTACCTAGGCTAACACTGTTGGACTTACCAACAAACTGGACTTAACAAACGTGTTCTCAGAATGGATTTTGTTCATTTGTAGGGGGCTTACTATAGACCCCGGGAGGCCTGGCTTTCCTGTGATGTCTCTGTGATCCAAAAAGGTATTTTACTTCTTGGCACATCCACTCTTTCATCAGATGTGTATGAAGGTACCTTCTAGCCTTAATTTTTTTCTGATTCTGGAAGGCGTATGTTTATGACTGTTTGGGTACTATAGAGAGATTACAAAGGTACATCTATACTGGTGGTATGCATCAAGATTTCGCTTCAAAATGCAAGGTTTTCTGATTATCTGAATCACTCTGAAAATAATGATGGAATTAAAGAGATAATAATTTTACTGCAATGAATAGTAAAAAATATAAATTTTTGTTTTAAAAAGGTTGTTTCTGACAATCATGTGAAGAACAAAGTAAAGCAATTCATTACGCTTGAGTATTTTAAGTGTTGACAGAAAGCTGTACTTAAACAGGAAACATCAATTGTTATAACTCTAAGGCCAAGTATTGTGATGCCTTTGGGTTAGAAGCCCAATTTTGCATAACAGCAACATGTGTAACTGCTGTAAAAGGGTCAATCAGGACCTCATGCTTATATCTTGTATAAAAAAAAAAGACAGCTTTTTACATTATCAGTCAAGAAAATCTACTACCTCCTCCCAAAGGGGGAGGATAAATGATGCCTAAATATATTCAGACTTTCCCCAGCTGCCTCCTTATTTTTGACTGTTGGAGAGGAAGCAGACAGCTTCATGGAGAAACTCGCACTACAATGGAATCTTAAGGAAGTGTAGAATTGTTACAGACATAAAGAAGGCAGCAAACACTACAGTCAGAGCTGGGGGGGCAAGGAGTGGGGGCGAGGAAGAGGCTGGATGTAGATATTCCAACTGTCCATCTAAGTGAGAGTACAGGGAAAGAGCTAAGAGGGACAGGCCTTTCTGCGTCGCCAGACAGACCTGTGTAAACAACTGGAGAA
Organism: Bos grunniens; assembly: GCF_055505025.1. Classification (NCBI taxonomy): domain Eukaryota; kingdom Metazoa; phylum Chordata; class Mammalia; order Artiodactyla; family Bovidae; genus Bos; species Bos grunniens. The sequence goes on along the minus strand of NC_141168.1, from coordinate 44,308,277 downwards.
CTTGGTTCCAAGACTTTGACAGAATTCTGGGATTTTTAATCACCTTTCTGGGTCAGTTAACTTTGTTCCACTTCACATGTTTTCCCAAGAAGCTTTCCAATGGGATTCTTAATAAAGAAAAAGGTCAAGAATTCTTGGCAAGATAGGGTAGCAACATGTGTCACTCTACTTAGCGTTCTCTGAGATTGCTTCTGAGATGAACAGTAGAATGTACAATATAGAAAAATCTTAAAACAATGTTGGAAATGACCTGCTCACATACCAGAGACAGTGAAGAATGACTGCCTGATAAATCACATTGCAGGCCCAATGTGAAGGACTTCCAGGAGGGTGAATGTAAAGCCAGAAGGCTGTCAAGGAAGGTACTAGAAAAAGCTCTCTGACATCCATGAGCATGGAGGGGAGAAGGTGGGTGTTTGCAAAGGGCTGTGAGACGGGACATCGGGGCACACTAGACATGCCTTCTTGTCTCTATGATAGAGAAGTATGGACCCCACCAGGCAGTGCACATCTCAGGATCCTGGCTGACTGTCCCAGCCCCAGTGAGCAGAGGAAATGGCACACCAGGACCCTGAGGGGATACCTGCACAATTCAGAAATGACAAATGCTCTGTCTCAGCTCCCACAGTTATAACCCACGACTAAACATTACCAAATTCATCTCCAAAATGGTGGAAAATAAAGACAAAAAGAAATTGCTGTTAAGAGTTACACTCATGCATCTAAAGAAATGCTACCTGATGAAAACATTTTTCCCAGGAAAGCAGGGAGTTCCTAATTTTGTTCTCAGCAAAGAGGAACACAAATATATTGTATTCACCCAATTAGGACAAGTTTTCAGGAGGAGGAAAAAATAAAAATTAGGGCTCAAATAGTGAAGTAGACAAAAACAGCCATGATAATTAGAAATACAGAGGCAACACAGAGCTGAGTAGACAATGTGAGGTATTGAGTTATTAGAATAGAATGCTAACATGAAGATTTCATGCAAAATGTGGAGGAAGATGGATGAATATATGAACATGGTTTGGTAAAAGCCATGGAATAAGGAGAATGGGTCTGGGAAAGCTATGACACTTCCATCATGAAAGAACTGAGAAATGGAGCCAAATCCTTAATCAGAGAAATGAAAGCAAAATTTCTGAGCCAAAGAAAGAGTCAAATACGAGGTACAGGCTGAATTCTAAGGGAAAAAGAGACAAGCTTGACAGTTTCTAAAAATAATGAAAGTGTACGGATGAAGGAAAGACCCTGATCCTGAGAAAGATTAAGGATAGGAAGAGAAGGGGGCAAGAGAGAATGAAATGGTTGGATGGCGTCACTGACTCAATGGATATGAGTTTGAGCAAACTCCAGGAGATAGTGAAGGACAGGGAAGCATGGCGTGCTACAATCCACGGGGTTGCAAAGAGTTGGATACGACTTAGTGACTGAACAACAGTACAGATGAAGAAGAAAAACTATCTACAAAATAAATATGCATTTGTCTCCAATTCCACACGTTTGTAATAAAAAAAGAACATGTTTAATATAATTTTAAAGAGAAACTATTTTTACTCTAGAATTTGTTTTCTGGACAAGTTTGCAATCTTGAATAAAGACAAAAGAGTGGCACTTTCAGTTACCCAGAGTGTAGAATATCAAGATATATGCACCCTGAGAATTGTTTCCTGAAAATAAACACCAGCCAAGCAAAAGATTAATCAGGGCACAAAACTCATGATAGTGAGTGTTAAAAAAAAAAATTAGTTGTGGCAAATATCAAAGCCAGTCAGTTCTAGTATCAATACTTGCCATAAATTTTAGTTGAAATTCTAATGTAAGGCACAATATAGTTTTTATAAGAGAAGTTAGTGAAAGAAAAGTGAAAAAGTGAGTTTCTCTGGTTTCCCAGATGGTAAAGAGTCTGCCTGCAATGCAGGAGACCCTGGTTCTACCCCCCTGGGTCTGGAAGATGCCCTGGAGAAGGAAATGGTAACCCACTCCAGTATTCTTTCCTGGAGAATTTCATGAACAGAAGAACCTGGCATGTTCCAGTCTATGGGGTCACAAAGAGCCAGTCAGTTCTAGTATCAATATTTGGCATAAATTTTGGTTGAAATTGTAATGTAAGGAGCCAAATAGTTCTTACAAGAGAAATTAGATAATGTTAAAAAAAGACAAGATAATACTTAAAACTGACCCTAGTAGAACAAACTTGGAGAAGGAAATGGCCACCCACTCCAGTGTTCTTGCCTGGAGAATCCCAGGGATGGGGGATCCTGGTGGGCTGCCGTCTATGGGGTCGCACAGAGTCAGACAAGACTGAAGCGACTTAGCAGCAGCAGCAGTAGAACAAACTATATGAAGAACTATAATGGAAATCATTATTGGGGGAAATTAAGAAAAATAATAGCTTGTTAACCTATTCATTTTATATATTGGTCAGATGGAGGAATTTAATGTAAACTGAATGATTATTAACAGTGGGCATTAGAGGGAAACTGTGTTCAGTATTAAAGTTGAAAAGAATAATGTCCAGAATATTAGAGAAATATATGAGAAGAGACATATTCCACAAATAAGCAAACACAGGTGGTCATGGAGAAAGAAGGTAAAGATTGAATAGTAATAATACAGCAGGCACTTATAACAACAAATGGAAATGTGCTATATTCTCCCATTAAAAATGATTTCATATTGAGGCAAAAATAAAATCAAATATCATTTATAAACTATATACACAAAAAAGAAAAATATATAACAGATAAAAATTATTATTAGATATGGTAGGTTGCATTGATGTTGCTATTCAGTCACTCAGTCATGTCCAATTCTTTGCGACCCCAAGGACTGCAGCATGCCAGGCTTCCCTGTCCTTCACCATTTCCCAGAGCTTGCTCAAACTCATGTCCTTTGAGTCGGTGATGCTATCCAGCCATTTCATTCTCTGGCATACCCTTCTCCTCCCACCTTCAATCATTCCCGGCATCAAGGTCTTTTCTAATGAGTCGACTCTTCACATCAGGTGGCCAAAAGATTGCATCAATAGTCCCAAATCTCCTGCACAAATTCTAACCATGCTCTCTGCCATGTAAAGATGCATGTTCTCCAACTCTGGGTCCCTATAACTTCCCAAATCCAGGCTCAGTCATGTGACTACACTCTTGGTCAAAGAGATTCTAGCAGATACGACATGAGTAGAGCCTTGTAAATTGCTTGTTCCCTCTTGTACTCTGCACTCACCAGGAGAAGGACTATGCTAGCCCCTTGGTTACAGACGAGAACAACAGACGTGTGCAGTGGCGCACTCCAAGCTTCACTTAGACATGCTCAGCCAACGCTCAGCTGATCCCTGGAACCATGAGAGAGCCCAGCCAAGACCAATATAGAAGAGCTAAAGCCCCAGATGAAGGCGAAACGTTGTTATTGCTTCATGCCACTGATTTTTTGTGCTTCATTGTCCAGAGAAAGCTAATTAATCAGAGTCTTTCAACTGCAGTATAATACTGCTGAGTTTTGGAGTGGAATAATTTTAACACCATTAACCAATAGAATCTGATACTTATAGAACACTCCACCTAGCAACAATAGAACACAAATTATTTTCAAGCACATGGAACATTCACAAAGACAGCATGAGAGAGATCTTTGTGATGATGGAACTATTCTGTATCCTGATGGTAGTGGGCTGGTGGCTCAGACAGATGGTAAAGAATCCACCTGGAATGTGGGAGACCTGGGTTTGATTCCTGGGTTAGGAAGATCCCCTGTGGGAAGGCATGGCAACCCACTCCAGTATTCAAGCCTGGAGAATCCCATGGACAGAGGAGCCTGGTGGCTACAGTCCTTGGAGTCTCGAAGAGCTGAACACGACTGAGCAACTAAGCACAGCACATAACAGTGGTGGTTACACAAATCTACACATGATGAAATGGCATAAAAATACACACACACACAGACACACACACAGCACACTAGTAAAATCTGAATGAACTCTGTGGGTTTTTCCAATATCAGTCTCTTGGTTTTGATGTTGTACTGTAGTTACATAACATTAGCAACGGGGGAACTAGGTAGGAACACAGATGTGTCTGTACTATTTTTGCAACTTTCCTTAAAGTGAATCTGTAATTACTTGTAAATAAAAAGTAAAGACACTGTGTGCTATGGTTCATGTCCTATATAACCTAATGAAATTTACAAACCAGAAGACCAACCAAAGCAAATGTAACTTTACTTTTATGCTAAAATTAATAATAGGAGTCTTATTTGAAATACACTTGGATTAGTGCCCATTACTCTGCATCTTCTTTTAAATGGCTGATTCCAATTAAATTAATGCTTCCCAGCAATATTTCAGTCTTAAACAGAAGCACAAATTTGGTCTTTGGAAACATAAGGCAATGCTGGAAAATAATATTTTTTATCCATGTAATCCAAAATATGATTACATTTTTATTTATTCATTATGTATTGTCAAAATGAAGATGACAAAATAAAAAATTAATTTTTAGAAATCTCTCAAAATTCTGAGAAAAACTCTGACTCCAATTAAAGAAACATGCAATGTCAGATCCAGCTCAGCTGTATCACTGGTGTATGGTACACTCTTATCCAGTTTAGCACTGTCAGCCTCCAGTGATACTCCAGCCTTTGATAGAGTGACAAATTAAAACATAAAAAATAAAAAGGACAGGAAAAAAGTAATGTGCAAAAATGCTCCCAAGATAAGCAATACAAGTTTCTTAAACAAGATACAAGGCTATGTGCATTCACTGTAAACCCTATTTTTGTTTTCATATGTGTGTGCAATTAGGGGTCAGAATATAATCAACTGGTGTGTGGATAGTGGTTTTACCTACATAGTGGTATGATATTTTATATTTATTTTTGTAACTATTTCTTTTGAAATTTTATATTTCTATCATAACTATCCATGGTTTTCAAATGCCTCCTAATGAGCATATATTACTTTGACTCAAGAATCATATTTTTCAAACAGATTATGTGATGACTGTTCTTTATGTTGTGGTAGCTGACACACCACCTTTCCACACTGGACTTTCGCAGCCCCGTGCTTCAGAACGTCAGCATTCCTGCTTACATTTATTTTGGGGGAAAAAAAAATGCTTCACAATTTGTAATGTGGTAAGGTAATGAAAATACTCTTGGGGTTGGAAAAAGACATATAAACACAGCCGTGGAGCTAAGATTTCCCATCACCAGCAGGGCAACTGTTTCTGTCCAACGAATCCTTAAAGCATGTATTTTCAAGAGAAAGAAAAAACGGTTTTTTTGCCATTTTTTTAAATGGCAGAAGAGTAGCAATGGAATGCCTCCAGTCCTAGGGGGTTCTATCAGAACTGAGAAGTCTCTCCGACTTGTGAGCTAACTCCCAGGTTTTCTATTCAAGTGCATTTACATTTCTCGTCGCAGTGAATGAGTCTATAGGAGAAATTTAACTCAGTTCCGCATTTTAACCTAGCAGTATGGTTACAATGGAGACACTTGAGGAAAAGATGACAACTCCACATTGTTGACTAAATGCATCCCTTAAACTGTTTTCCAAGTCTCTGAGAGACAGTGGGGTGCTGGCAACTGTCTATCTTAACAGAAATTGGAGCTCTCCAGGACACGCGTTTTCAGCAGATCCTCGCTATAGGTGAGCTCTTGGGATGAGTGTTTAAGAAGGCACCTACATTTTAATGGAATGAATTGTCAGAGCTAGGCCAGCTGAGCCACATCCCTGAGAACCAAGCACAGAAAACCTGCCCAGAGGAACACAGAGAGAATCCACAGTGGGTGGTTTAACACGGTCCCCCATGTATGTCCACCTAACAGATCACTAACAGAGCTGTTCCTGGAGAAATGGCCACAAAACAGAGCCTGATTTAGTTGATGAAAGGAGGGTATTTCTCTAATATTTTTTTATTGGATTTACTAAAACTGAGCCTAAAAATCTAAACTTGATACTGACAACAGACCACATGATAGCCCTCAGATTTCTTATGTATAAAATAAGTGTGAATTTCCCATTGAATCACTTCTCAAAGGTGGGGATAGTTCCTAAGGATGACCCTAAATCAGGAAACCCACGTCTTTGGAACCCACGTCTTTGGCTTGGCCATGCAGAAAATCAATAGTCCACCTTTTCCTCCCCATGTGCCTGAGCTAAGTGCAGAGTATCTGCACAGAGAACAGCCTCTTTTCCTCATCTCCATGCACCTCACACACTCACTTGATCCACAGCGTGTGGAAAGGTGGTGAGGGATGAGCTACGGGTTTGGGTTGGGACACCCTGGTTTCCCCATCAATACCTGCACAGTGTTGAGCATGTTCCTGAGCCAGGATGTTCTCCTCATGGAACAGGGAATATACATCATGTATTCATTTTCTATGCTGCTGCCTGCTACAGAAACAAATTACCACAAACACAGCAGCTTCAAACAACACAGATGCATGATTTTATAGTTCTACACATCAGAAGTCTGGTACAGGTCCCATCAGTCTAAAATTAAGGTGTCAGCAGGGCTGTGGTCCTTTCCAGAGGCTCCAGAGGATATTTCCTTGCTTATTTGGATTTTTGGCAAAATTCAGTTCTTTGGATATTATGGAACTGAGGTCCCATTTCCTTGCTGCCTGTCAGCTGAGAGTTGTTTCTACTTTCATCCTTTGGCTTGTGGCCTCTTCCTCCATTTTCAAAGCCAGCAACAGCCTTATGAAGCTGTCAGATTCACTCTTGGTGAAATAAAGGGGCCAAGAGAATGCCAAGGGTCCTCTAGTCTTTGTCATCAGAACCCTGCTGATCCAGGGATCTGTTCTGTGCTCCTAGAACTAGGTTGGGGGAGAAAGAAGCCCACTAAAAACTGATCAGCCACGAAATATGACATGAGTCTTGAGGGGTGGTGTGTCTACCTGAGCCAAGCCCATATCCTCCCAAGCTCCTAAGGAGAGCCCCCCAAAATACTACAAGTGGAAATTCCATTTCTGCATGATGCTGCAATGATGGGTACCCAAAGTGTACATGCATGAACATCAGTGAGCTGAAAATATTAACCACCACTGGATTTTGAATATAGCCTAATTTCAAAGGGAACTTATTCCCAAATAGCACTGGTTTTTACTGAAACCACAGGAAGCTGTTGTCTTGTCTCCAAGTCCAATAACAATCCAGGCTTAAGTTATCTTCCAGCCTGGGATCTCAGCACACTTCCACATCTGAAAGCAGAAGAAAAAGTCTGTTCAACCACTGACTCCTTGTTCTCCTGACGTCAACAGCCAGCATCATTTTGTTGATCCACTTACTTGTTTACAACCATTTATTGAGCTGGGGCTGTAAACTAGGCACTGCTGATGGAGATAGTTAAGATGTACTAAGGCTGGTATATTAATATCTTAAGATATTAAGAAGCGGTGGCAACAATATACAAAAAAACTATACAAAAAAGATCATCATGACTCAGATAACCACGATGGTGTGACCACTCACCTAGAGCCAAACATCCTGGAATGTGAAGTCAAGTGGGCCTTAGGAAGCATCACTACGAACAAAGCTAGTGGAGGTAATGGAATTCCAGTTGAGTTATTTCAAATCCTAAAAGATGATCCTCTAAAAGTGCTGCACTCAATATGCCAGCAAATTTGGAAAACTCAGCAGTGGCCACAGGACTGGAAACAGTCAGTTTTCATTCCAATCCCAAAGAAAGGCAATACCACAGAATGTTCAAACTACCACACAATTGCACTCATCTCACACGCTAGTAATGCTCAAAATTCTCCAAGCCAGGCTTCAATAGTACGTGAACCGTGAACTTCCAGATGTCCAAGCTGGTTTTAGAAAAGGCAGAGGAACCAGAGGTCAAATTGCCAACATCCATTGGATCATCAAGAATGCAAGAGAGTTCCAGAAAAATATCTACTTCTGTTTTATTGACTACACCAAAGCCTTTGACTGTAGATCACAACAAACTGTGAAAAATTCTTCAAGAAATGGGAATACCAGACACCTGATCTGCCTCCTGGGAAATCTGTATGCAGGTCAAGAAGCAAGTTAGAATTAGGCATGGAACAATAGACTGGTTCCAAATCGGGAAAGGAATACGTCAAGGCTGTATATTATTACTCTGCTTATTTAACTTATATGCAGAGTAGTACATCATGTGAAATACTGGGCTATATGAAGCACAAGCTGGAATCAAGATTGCTGGGAGAAATATCAATAATCTCAGATATGCAGATGACACCACCCTTGTGGCAGAAAGCAAAGAAGAACTAAAAAGCCACTTGATGAAAGTGAAAGAGGACAGTGATAGAGTTGGCCTAAAACTCAACATTCAGAAAACTAAGATCATGGCATCCTGTCCCATCACTTCATGGCAAATAGATGGGAAAATAAGGGAAACAGTGAGAAACTTTATTTTGGGCGGGCTCTAATACCACTGCAGATGGTGACTGCAGCATAAAATTAAAAGACGCTTGCTCCTTGGAAGAAAAGTTATGATCAACCTAGACAGCATATTGAAAAGCAGAGACATTACTTTGCCAACAAAGGCCCATCTAGTTAAAGCTTTGGTTTTTCCAGTAGTCATGTATGGATGTGAGAGTTGGACTATAAAGCTGAGTGCCGAAGAATTGGTGCTTTTGAACTGTGGTGTTGGAGAAGACTCTTGAGAGTCCCTTGGCCTGCAAGGAGATCAAACAAGTCCATCCTAAAGGAGACCAGTCCTGAATATTCATTGGAAGGACTGATGCTGAAGCTGAAACTCCAATATTTTGGCCACCTGATGCGAAGAACTGACTCATTGGAAAAGACCCTGATGCTGGGAAAGATTGAAGACAGGAGGAGAAGGGGACAACAGAGGATGAGATGGTTGAATGGCATCACTGACTCAATGGACATGAGTTTGAGCAAACTTCGGGTATTGATGATGAACAGGGAGGCCTGGCATGCTGCAGTCCATGGGGTCACAAAGAGTCGGACACAACTGAGCGACTGAAAGAACTGAACTGAACTGAGGCTGGTATAACGAGCCACATTAGGCTGCATTTTGGAGGCATGGGGGCAAGAAGGAGCTATGAAATTGACCAGCCACATGGAACATCTGTATTCTCCACCCAGAGCAAAAACAAGGCAACCAACAGTTTGGTGTTCATCTTGAAACAATAAAAATGTATTATTTGTTCTAAGTTTTTGAAATTGCAAATTCTTGCAACTGAATTTTAGCATTATCTAATTTCATCAAATGAGGCATTTGAATTACCAAATTTCACAAACTTACATCTGATTTTCAATTTCCTTAGTAAATTTTCCATTAAAAAGCAATGGAGCACAAACATAATTCCTACTGAAAGGCCAAGGAAAGCATTAGGAGAAAAAAAGTTATCCAAAAAAAGTCCACATCTTCTTGCAGATTCAGTAAACTAATTTTAAAATTTAAAACAGATTGTTATCTTTTGGCAAAGGTTTTCGCCATTGAATATCCATGAGAATTTACACGTGTCCATTATTCTGGAGGTAAGGAAACACATTTTCACACATGTAACTTCGCACTATAGGGGAAGATCCTGAACTAAAATAAGGTGACATGGCACATTTGCCATTCAAAATCAACCTCCCTCTGAGCTCCACTGTGTCTGCAGTTAGGGTGAATTTTTACTTCCATTTCTTTTGTACTCAGTGCCTTTGTCAACACAGATTCCATCCTGCAGTGTGCTTTCCCCGCTGTCAGCGCTGTTCTCTCGAAAGTGCCCCCTTTACCTTTCAGAGTTAGGCAGTACTCCATTCAAAAATGCCTCTTGTCCACCCACCAAGCTATGTTTGTCTAACAGACAGGACCTTAGGAAGGGCAAATGAATAGATAGATAGACCGATAGATAGATATCAAAAGACAGATGGTAGCATCTCAGTGATACCTTTTCCAGCCCAAAGACTGGGTCGCCCTTGACTGATGGTCAAAATATCAGCCCTCTTGGTTCCATGGCCCTAAACAGATGATTCCATGAATAAAGCGATGCACTTCCCAAGGTCCAAACTGTTGAGTGCTTTCTATGGCCATTATGTTAAATATTCAAAGGTTTTAAATGACACGGGGAAATGCTTTTGGTGTGATGTTAAAAGGTGAAGACAGGGAAAAGATTAGATGAAATAGAGGTACTGTTGTAGTTATAGTGCTTACATGCTCAATTGTTCAGTCATGTCCTACCCTTTGTGACTCTATGGACTGTAACCCATCAGGATCCTCTGTCCATGGGATTCTCCAAGCAGGAATACTGGAGTGGGTTGCCATTTTCACCTCCAGGGGATACTCCTGACCCAGGGATCGAATTTGCGTGTCCTGAGTCCCCTGCATTAGTAGGCAGATTCTTTACCCCTGAGCCACCTAGGTACAGATGCTGTCCCTAATCCAGAGTGAAACTTGTAAATTGTAAGGAAGTTCATATCCCTTTTGCCACTGAGAAGAGCTCAATGACAGAACAGTATCTATGTAAGATATTATCGGGGCTCTTGACCCCTAACCTCTTTGCTCCCCCCTCAGCTCCCTCCACTGTCCTGAGCTACTCCCCTCCCTGGTGCCGTTTCCCCAGGATGCCTACTGGACTTTCCCTCACCTACCAGGTGAGGCCCATCTGAATACAGTAGGAAACTACAACCCATCGAGCCCCAGATCCCAGATTCTGTGCCAGCTCTGCTCTGCCCGGCCCCCTCCAACCTACCGCATCATTTAGTTGCTCTTTATATTATTGCCTTTCTCTACCCAAAGATCTAAGTGCCGGAAAGTAGCAATCTCTGCCCATCTTGCTCACTGGTTGTGTCTGATCACCTAGAACAAAGCCTGATGGCAGTAATACACATGAATATGCACCTGATGGCAATAATAAACTCATGAAAATGCACCTGAGAAGAGAAATGCTGCACGTAAGTTGTTTTTACCAGGCTGTTGGGTTGACCACTGATTTTTCTTCTTTACATACCACTTGGCTTTATTTCCAAGATATATATCATATACAACTTCCATTTGCTCATTAAAAAAATGGGATAATTGTCTTTTTACCTGTCCGATGCTTTATTTTATTAAACAAATATTTTTGAATACTCATTCTGCTTTTAAGGTATAAAGAGTGATGAAATGATATCATTTTTCTTAATGATAATAAGTGCAGATGACATATTTAAGATACACAGTTTCTAGATAGTGATAAGTAAGTGCATATCCTTTGACTCTTGGGATGTAGTCTTGTTGAAACAACTTTAGAGAAGGGTTAGGTAGGGGAAGAGGAAGTTGCACATTACGACCTTAAAGGAATTGTGTCCCAAGCAGAGTAAGTAACAAGGATGACAAAAGAACCAAAAGGAAGGCTGTTGTGACGGGGATTTCACTGACTCATTGTTCTGAGTAGATTTTCCTCTTCCTACAGGAAATATGCACACCCCCATCCGACAGTTCTGTACTCAGTTTCAATGTGGGAAGATTTTTCTTACAATCCCAAGCAATGCTCCAGCACCAGCTGGTGTCCTACAATTAACTCAATTGTGAGGCTGTTTGTCTAAAGATAGCTCTAGATTCCAAAGGTTGAAAGTTCAGTCCTGCAAGACTGCCCACCCCTTTCGGAAGCAAATTATAAGTCCAAGTGCCTCTGAGTGATTAATTATAGATCCAGATTCCCACGACCCCGTTTCTGTGTCTGATTAATTTGTAGAGCAGCTTACAGAATTTAGTGAAAAATGTTACTCATAGATCATCAGTTTATGACAAAAGGAAATAATTCGGGAATAGCCAAATGAAGAGATGCACAGGACAAGGTTTGGGAAAGGGGGCAGAGCTTCCATCCCCTCTCTAGGCACCCCACTCTCCCCAAACCTTCACATGTTCACCAACTCAGAAGTCCTCCAAACCTGTCCCTTTTGAGTTTTTACAGAGGTTTCATTACACAGACATGACTGACCAAATCACTGGCAGTTGACAATTGAACTCAATCTCCAGCCCCTGTCCCCTCCCTGAAGGCAGAGAGTGGGACTGAAAGTTCCAATCCTCTAATCCTCTGTTTGGTTCTCACAGGCAACCAGCCTCCATCCTTAGTTACCTGGAGGCTTTCTAAAAGTTGTGTCATTTAACATAACAAAGGACATCTAGATCTTTTTAGCACTTGGGAAATTTCAAAGGTTTTAGGACATCTGTGCCAGAAACCAAGATGAAGACCAAATGGATATTTCCTATTATAAATCACATTATCACATTACATATTGGTGTGTTGTTTGCAGGCCCTGGTGAGATGAGACTTCCATGCCCCATGGATGGTGGGTGATGGCTTTCCCCCTGGAACAGTCAGTGAAAGCACCATCTGCGTGCAAGCAGAAAAGTACAGAGCCACTGCATGCTTTAACCAGGCTTCCTAGGTGGCCCTAATGCTAAAGAACTTGCCTGTCAATGCAAGAGATATAAGAGACACAGGTTTGATCCCTGGGTTGGGAAGATCCCCTGGAGGAGGGCATGGTGACCCACTCTAGTATTCTTGTCTGGAGAATCTCATAAACAGAGGAACCTGGTGGGCTACAGTCCACGGGGTCACAAAGAGTCAGACACAACTGAAGCCACTTAGCACACATGCATGCTTTAACCACTCTGTCCTCCTACAGGTGGAAAATGTGTCCCAAGTAGGGGTGCCCTTTGACATGGATCCTGGAGGCAGAAGGTACATTCAGCAGAGATGTGACAACTTTGCAAAACTGGCTAATGTGAGCTCAGTGAAGATCGGAGCTTAATGACACTTCGAAAACTGTCCAGGTCTACAAACAAAAGTTCTTATTGAGAATTCCAAATGCTTGCAAGTCTTAGTCTTAGGTACATTGAGAGGCTCCTTTCCCACATGCCCTTGAGAAAGTGTGCCCTTGCTTGGCTTCTCTCAAGCTGACTCCAGGTTCGGTCTGCACACTGCCTTGGCTAATGGGTTATGAACACACAACAACCCAGCAGAGGCTTTGAGGATGTTGGACTTCGGGGGTCACCTCCTCTCTTGCTAGTTTTTGGAGTCAGCCTCCATAAGAAGCCCAGACCAGCCTTGAACATCCCTAGCCCAGCAGGTAGCCAGCACCAACCACCAGACCCAGGCCAGAGGTCATCTTAATCTAGGCAGCCTGGGTCAAAACTCTAGGTCAGTCTGTCCAGGAGAACTTTTTGCACTGGTGGAAATGTTCTGTTACTGTGCTTTTTTGCCATGGCCTTGTGTAGCTAGTTTGGCTGAGGATCTGATATTTTCTTTTTTAAACTAATTCAAATTTAAATTTTAAGAGCCGCATGTGGCCAGTGGCCCCTGTACCAGATGACTGTAGCTGTCAAGCGACCCCAGGCAAGACCAGCAAATAAACACAGGGCTGAGCACAGCCCACATTCCTGACCTGCCCAACAGAGTGGTGCTGATGTTTTAAGCCACTAAAACTCTGGAGTTGCTTATTACCTATTAATTGATAACTGATCCACTGTCCCAAAGTACATAAATAAAAATCTTAACTCCTTGCTTGCCTCCAAAATCTGAGCAAACTTATGTCTGGAAATCATGCTATTTCAATATTAAAATCTCCATTTTTAGATTTCACTTTGAAATCTTATAAATTCCTACCTAAGGAAATTTATTCTCCATTCTCCTGAAATGTCACATGCTTTCCTGAAAATCACATAGCACCCATTCTTGGGCCAAACAAAATACTTTTTTATCCAGAAACCAGCAATGCAACCTAGACTAGAAATTCCAATCAGCACTTACTTAAGAATAAACCCAGACAGTGTAGTCAGAGGCCCAAACTCATCTCTAGGAGTTTTGAGTTTCAAGTTACCATCCTGGAGCTAAGAACTCAAATGAAAAGGAAGTGAATACAGCTGTGAAACAAGATCACAAACAAGATAAAGAGCTAAACATACAATTCAAGTTGAGGGCCACCCAGAAGCTTCCCTCAAAAAGAGTAACTGAGTGGCTTGGCTGTGATCTCAGCTCTGCCCTCCTGGCTCCCAGCAAGGCTGCACATGGTGGTAACCAGGAGACCCTTTCAAGCTGGAACAGGTTCCTCCATAGAATACTCTGTGGGCATCATCCACCGAATGGCAGGCATCCTTAGGAAGGACAATGCAGGGCATTTATCTGAATACTCTCCTTCCCATCCCCCCACCCACCTTTGCGAGTGCAGGATGTCAGGGCCAACACCCACAGGAACTGGAGACGCCTAGGCCTTCAGGTGGGGTTACCTGCACTGAGCCTCAGTTTCTTCATTCATAAAATGGGATGAAGACCTGTGCCGAGTTCATCCTCAGGTTGGCCTTTGGTCTGAAAAGGGAAAATGAACAATATCTTGAAAAACAGTGAAAACCATAAAGGGAAAAGAAGGGCATTTCTAGCTCAACTGTCTGTGCTAATTTAGAATGATCTCAGGTATCCACTATTTGTGTTGTAAATATATAGTTTGCATTTGCTAATTATGCTATACATCCATTTTTTTTAAATTAAGTAACAACAACCCATCAATCATACTCCTTGATATTTACCCAAGGAAGTGAAAAGCCTGTGTCCACACAAAAACCTGCACATAGATGCTTAGAGCAGCTTTATTTATAATTGACAAAACTGAAAGCACAAAGTGCTTTGAATATGTAAACTGTGGTACAGCCAGGAAATGGAATATTCCTTAGTGTTAAAAAGAAATGAGCTATCAATCCATGAAAAGACATGGAGCTTAAATACATATTACTAAGTAAAAGAAGCCAATCTGAAAAGGCTATATACTTTATAACTCCAACCATTTGATATTGCATAAAAAAGCAAAACTATGGAGACAGTAGAAAGCTCGGAGATTGCTAGGGATAGAAGAGTGGGATGAATAGGCAGAACACAGACAATTTTAGGGCAGCAAAATTATTCTATATGATACTATAGTGATGGATCTAATGAAAGTGAAGAGGAACTAACGAGCCTCTTGATGAAGGTGAAAGAAGATAGTGAAACAGCTGGCGTGAAACTCAACATTCAAAAAACTAAGATCATGGCATCTAGTCCCATCACTTCATGACAAATAGAAGGGGGAAAAGTGGAAAGAGTGGCAGATTTTATTTTCTTGGGCTCTAAAATCACTGCAGATGGTGACTGCAACCACAAAATTAAAAGATGCTTGGTCCTTGAAAGAAAAGCCATGACAAACCTAGACAGTGTATTAAAAAACAGACATCACTTTGCTGACAAAGGTCCATATAGTCAAAGCATTGGTTTTTCCAGTAGTCATGTACAGATGTGAGAGTTGAACCATAAAGAAGGCTGAGTGCCAAAGAATTGACGCTTTTGGACTATGCTGCTGGAGAAGACTCTTGAGAGTCCTTTGGACAGCAAAGAGATCAAACCAGTCAATCCTAAAGGAAATCAATTCTGAATATTCATTGGAAGAACTGATGTTGAAGCTGAAGCTCCAATACTTTGGCCACCTGATGCGAAGAGCCAACTCATTAGAAAAGACCCTGATGCTTGGAAAGATTGAAGGCAGAAGGAGAAGGGGGCAACAGAGGACGAGATGGTTGGATAGCATCACCAACTCAATGAACATGAGTTTGAGCAAACTCCAGGAGACAGGGAGGAATAGGGAAGCGGGTGTGCTGAAGTCCACCGGTTCACAAAGAGTCGGACAGGAATTAGCAACTGAACAACAAAAATGGTGATAGATACAATGTCATTATACATTTGTCCAAACAGTAGCATGAACAATGCCAAGAATGAGCCCTAATGGAAACTATGAGCTTTGGGTGATTATGATGTGTCGGTGTAGGTTCCTCGATTATTAACACGTCTACTCTGGTGGATGTTGAGAGTGAGGAAAGCTCCGCATGGACCCTGGGGTGTATGGGAAATCTCTGTACCTTCTACTCAGTATTGCTGTGACCCTAAAATTGCCCTAAAAGTGTGAAGTCCTAAAGGTAAAAATTAAATTTTAATCATAATAAATAAACAAACACAGTAGCACAGAAATAAGCTATGTACTTACATCACCTACAGTTTTCACTCTGAATTTGACAATGAATGGTTTCCCAAGGCATAAAGGAAAAAACACTCCCCAGTTCTCTACCCTTAGTGTCCCCTCATCCCCAGAACTTATGTCCCTAGGTCCAAGCATCAGGCTCAGGGTAGCACCTGAGGCAAAAGCCTGGCCTCCTTGCACATCAAGGCACCTTGAACAAAACAAGACATAGCCTGGAACTAACCAGCAAACCACACGTGTGGGCCATCCCACTGGTTCACAGGACAGCATGGCAACCCTGTGCCAGGGATTGTGTGTCAGAGCACAAGCATGTGTGCACACAAAACCCCAGCTCCATACATCCTCGGGGAAAGGCAGCACCTCTCAGGAAGCCCCTTGTTCCCACCCAACAACAACACCAGCAAAAGACCCAGAGCAGGAAGGGGAGCCGGCCAGGCATTCAGCTCTCCTCTGACCTCATTCCTTCACAAGTGAGGGAAGAACAGTCTGGGTTCCTCAGTTGTTTCTGAGTCCTCAAAAGATGACATTGATGTTAAGACACCTGAGTTTTATAACTGCTTCCTAGGGACTCTGAGAACCAGACACAAGGCCCACTCATCTTCCTCCTGCCCAGGGCTCTCCCCTCACTATGGTGTCCCTTCCTTGCCAAACATATTGGAAAACTCTTTTTTCCCATCTTTGAACTCACTCACGCAGGAGGACAAGGTTTCCTGCAGCAGGAATTGAGGGAGGAAGTGACAAAAAGACATTTCCCCAAATCCACATCAGCCAGGAAGAGCAGCACCAGGTACTCTTTGAGGGCTGCTGACCATGTGGCTGCAGCAGCATGCAGCAAGGCCAGTGATGCTGCTTCCCCTCTTTGGGAACTTTCCTCCACCAGGCAGCCCTCCTGTGGAACTGCCAGGCGCAGCTCTGACCTAAGAGTGTGCTCTCCTCACCCCTTCCCCTCCCCTAATGTGTGTGGCTTTCATTGGTCCTACTGACCACACCTTGCTTCCCAAAACCCTCCTTTCCAACAACACATTTCCCTCCAGACTCACTAGGTCAGTTCCTTTGTTGCCCCTTCGTTGGACACGTGTTATTGTTGTTCAGTTGCTAAGCTGTGTCTGACTTTTTGTGACCCCATGAACTGCAGCACACCAGCCTTCCATGTCCTTCACTCTTTACCCGAGTTTGCTCAAACTCATGTCCACTGAGACAGTGATGCTATCTAACAATCTCATCCTCTGCCACCCTCTTCTTATTTTGCCCTCAATCTTTCCAAGTATCAGGGTCTTTTCCAATGGCTCTTCACATCAGGTGGGCAAAGTATTGGAGCTTAAGCTTCAGAATCAGTCCTTCCAATGAATATTATTTAGGGTTGATTTTCTTTATGATTGACTGGTTTGATCTCTGTTGTCCAAGGGACTCTCAAGAGTCTCCAGCATCACAATTCAGAAGCATCAATTCTTCATCACTCAGCCTTCTTTATAGACCAACTCTTACATCCGTACACAACAGTTGGAAAAACCATAGCCTTGACTATTCAGACCTTTGTTGGCAAAGTGATGTCTCTGCTTTTTAATATGCTAAGATTGTCATAGCTTTTGTTGGACATGTGAACTCACCCAATTCAATCCTCATACCCTTTTCATTTACTCTCAGCATGCTCTTCCTGGCCAAGCTCATCCAGATTCACAGCTTTAATTGCCATCTACTAATGGCCCTCAAACCCCAATACACCTGTATCCTAAGGTACCCACCCTGGGGTCCTCTTCCCTCAAATAATTGGCAAGCCTGGCACATCCACCACAGCCCTAGCCTGTGCCTGCTACCCCTGGTCTTCCAGCTCTCAGCCTTTCTCCTTGGGAAATACTCCACAGTATTTTGAAAAATACATCACTGATCCCTTTCTCCCCTCACTACAGAGATCCAACCTGTTCCCTTGTTACTATGCCTACAAACCCAAGCCTCCCTTCTTCTGTCCACTCATCCCCTCCTTTGGAGTCTCCCTCTGGGTCTTCATTCTCTCTGTCAAGATTATTACTGCCACCATCCACCTAGGTTTACTTCTCTTGATGATCCTACCTCCATTCAGCTCTGCAGGAATACTCAGAGTAATCTTCCTGACTTACATATCAGGTCAAAGCACAGATCCCTGTATAAACAAGGTTCAAGGTCCTTCCAAGTGAGAGAGGTGACCTAACTTGCCTCTCCCCTTCCTGCATTTTGCCCTCATGGAATGATTTGCTGTCTCCTCCTACCTACTGCCTCCCTGCCTGAGATGTCTTCCACAGATCCCATTTCACATCCTTTCAAGATCCTACAGATCCTACCTCCTCAAGAAGCTTTAGGCTATAACTGCATGTGGCAAGTGACATGACTATCAGATTCTAGCAGCTGAAGGATAGATATTTCAGACTTTATAACAACACTCAAAGTGCCTTCAAAATGTTAATACAACTTCTTGAAAATGGGCTAAAATTACACTTAGGGAAAACAACAAAACTCCAGAGATGCCTTGATGTACTTTCAGAAGTAAAAGACACGGATGATGATTGGGGCAGAGGGCTGGGGGGCGGGGGTGGCGCATGGCGGGATCGGGGGGCATCAAACCCAGGTCTCCTGCATTGTAGGCAGATTCTTTACCACATGACCACCAGGGAAGCTCCCTTGTCATATATATCATAGGTCAAATGTAATATTGTTGCAAATAGTACACTACAATCTCCTTGGGAATATTTCCTCATGGAGTGTTTCTCATCCTGTTCAGTTCTCTGGGGAGATATAAAAATGAGACAACATTGTTCAATAAACATAAGACACTACTATTTCACAATCTTATAGCTGTTGAATGTCAGCATTTGTCCTTTTGTGATGTCATACAGATTTTCATTGCCTTTTAGAATAGCTGCTCCTTAGTTATAGGCAGCTTTTCTCAATGTTTTTTCATAGGACCTTACATATCATGTTATCACATGGCTCTCCTTCATGCACTGCCTTTGGCATTGAAGGGTTGTACCCTCAACATGGTGGGAGACTCTAGCCAGCATAAGACCCCCTACATCTGCCAAAGACACATCAAGACATTGAGATACAGGGAAGTGGTATTCATTTAGTTCAGTTCAGTTCCACTCAGTTGTGTCCAACTCTTTGTGACCCCATGGACTGCAGCACACCAGGCCTCCCTGTCTACCACCAACTCCTGGAGTTAACTCTAACTCATGTCCACTGAGTCTGTAATGCCATCCAATGATCTCATCCTCTGTCGTCCACTTCTTCTCCCGCTTTCAATCTTTCCCAGCATCATTCAAATGAGTCAGTTCTTTGCATCAGGTGACCAAAGTATTGGAGTTTCAGCTTCAGCATCAGTCCTTCCAATGAACATCCAAGACTGATTTCCTTTAGGATGGACTGGTTGGATCTCCTTGCAGTACAAGAGACTCTCAAGAGTCTTCTCCAGCACCACAGTTCAAAAGCATCAATTCTTCGGTGCTCAGCTTTCTTTATAGTCCAACTCTCACATCCATACATGACTACTGGAAAAACCATAGTTTTGACAAGATGGACCTTTTTTGGCAAAGTAATGTCTGTGCTTTTTAATATGCTGTCTAGATGGTCATAGCTTTCCTTCCAAGGAGCAAGTATCTTTTAATTTCATGCTGCAGGCACCATCTGCAGTGATTCTGGAGCCCCCCCAAAAAAGTCTCTCACTGTTTCCCTTATTTCCCCATCTATTTGCCATGAGGTGATGGGACCAGATGCCATGATCTTCGTTTTCTGAATGTTGAGTTTTAAGCCAACTTTTTCACTCTCCTCTTTCACTTTCATCAAAAGGCTCTTTAGTTCCTCTTCACTTTCTGCCATAGGGTAGTGTCATCTGCATATCTGAGGTTATTGATATTTCTCCCAGCAATCTTGATTCCAGCTTGTGCTTCATCCAGCCCGGCATTTCTCATGATGTACTCTGCATATAAGTTAAATAAGCACAGTGACAATATACATCATTGACATACTCCTCTCCCTATTTGGAACCAGTCTGTTGTTCCACGTCCAGTTCTAACTGTTGCTTCCTGACCTGCATACAGATTTCTCAAGACGCAGGTCAGGTGGTCTGGTATTCCCATCTCTTTAAGAATTTCATTAGTGGCATTCATTGGCTCCCTCAAGTACACAGGTACCCTCCTAGCTTACTTTACTCCATCCATAGCTCCTCCCTCTTGTGCACAAACATATTCTCTTTTCTGCTTTTATCTCTAAGAAATAAAAAATGTCTTCTTCTACATTTTGTTTCACTTGACAATGCACAGATACACATATGTCCAATAGTGGTAAGTAATGTGGCTGTCTGTCAGCTGCTGGGGAGCCAGCTTGTTGGGACAGCTTTAAACAGAAGCATCTGGGAAAGAGGAAGTCAGAACAGTAAAACTAGAAAGAATCATGTTCCAGGCAGAGAATATGACGTGGACTACAAAAAAAAAAAAACAAAAGCCAGGCTGATGTGACAGGAACTTCACTCCTTGTGAGGCCCTTTGGTAGATGGATTTATTGTTCTGAGAGCTTTTCCTCTCTCTGTGAGAAGCCTGCATGTCTCTGCCCCTGGTGTGTTGCTTGAAAGGCCCCCATGGGAGGAGGTTTCCCAATTGCCCATTTCTGTGGCCAAAGCAATCCAGTTTTCTTTCCAGACCCAAGCTGCCTTCCTCAACTACCAGAATATTTATTTACCGCAGTAATTCTCTACTTATTGAGAGGCAAATAACAAAACAAAATAAATCCTGTGGTGTTAATAATACAGTCTTCCAGAAAATGTCCTCTCCATTCTTAAAGGGTCTTGTGGTACATATTTACTATGAAGCTGGAAGAAATTAACATTCCTTCAGACCCCGAAAGTGGAGACAGCAACCACGCTGTGTGGGTGACCTACCTTTACAGTCTGAGTGGACTTCTCACAGCCCAGAAGAAACAGGACAATGTTTGATTAGAGCCCTACAGACAGTTACCATGCAACTCTGCTCTGGGATGCTCCTCTGCCCTTCCTGTTGGCTTTGTCTCTACCTCAGCATCGAGGCTGGCTCATGAACCAAGTGCATACCTGTTTTATAAATCCAACCATCTACACCAGGCACCTCCTTATAAAGGGCACACAGCACTTTCAAAGGTTGGAAGCTAGATTTGGACTAGATTTTGGCACCTCCTAGAGCTGTGCAGAGCACAGTGTAGCCAAGCCAATGGTTCTGAATAAGTATCTGCCCACCTTGAAAAGGCTCTTCCCTCTGAAAAGGGTTAAATTAGATGCCCTCAGGGTCCCTTTCATCTCTAACAGACAGCACTTGCATGAATCTCTAATCATATGAAACCCAGCACATCACCATGACTCACTATTCACCTTCTGAGGAGGATTCTGATGACACATGTAGAATCCACGGCAGGTATTTTTGATCTCTGGGAGGAACCTTGATCCTCCCAGCGAAGCTACGCTGTGAGCAGTGATAGCTTCTCTAATTTGCTCAGATAGTATATCTTTCCTGGAATTTGTCCCTGAAGAGGTGCATGGAAAGAAGCAGTGACAGCCCAAGCACCTGCCAGCTAGCCTGTGGGTAACACACGGATGGCTCAGGGCAGTAGGTAATAGCTGTGTGTCACAGCTCATCGAGGCCAGGATAGAACTCACAAGTTCCAACAACCAAGCTATGAAAATTAGAAAATACCTCCAGCTCACAAATTAGTTCTCCTCTACTCTCCATGTATCATGGAATTCAGGAAGTTAAAACATTGATTGCAACCACCAAATAACAGCACTGAAAAAGAAGGCCCCATCCAGCTGGCTAAAATCAAACACCACAGTATGCAGTGCTTTCTGTATGTCAGTTCAACGTCAGCAAGAGCTGCCCAGATAGCTTTCAGAACCAAGCTTCTCCTCTAGAGTAGACAGTGGAAAACTGCAGGCTGGAATAGACTGCAGTAATTAGAAATGTAATCCCTCCATTTACCATGACAGATTATTAAGGATCTCAACACGTCACCTTTTTAAAAGCATAGCCAAAAAAAAATCACAATGCAGGAAAAAATTTCTCTTTGCTTGTGAAACAGCTTTTCTAATGCCAACACTTTGCTTATGAAGCAATTCTGAGTAAAACCTCCTCCAAATGAAACTTCAGATAGAATAAGAATTTTTGCAGAAATTCTCTTGTTAAGTCAGGAGTTAATGGAGGGGAAAAAATGTATTGATTTGGAGATGATACAAATGCATATTTGGTGGACAGAAGTGAACAGAGATGCAATGATCATTCAAAGTCGAAGCAAGGCCTGAACAATTCCAAGGAAGATGCAGACTGTGCTTCCCAGACTCTGCTTAGTGCTGCTCAATCAACACCGGATGTTTTCCTGTTGATGTCAGCGTCATAGAATGGTTCTCTAACTTCAGCATTTATAGGGTTCAAACTGGGCAATTAAAGAACTTGGGTGATTTTGTTGGCATTTAGTGTTCGGTTCACTCACGTTTAAAAACCACTCAGCTCTCTTTAACAAATGCCCTGGAGAGAATCTTCGTTTTATTTTAAACAATGAATTAATCCTTTAATTCTGAATAAAAGTCCCAAAATTCATGTTCACTTTTTAAACAATTCATTGAGTGAAGTCTTCCTGTTTCTTATTTATAGTTTTCAGGATCTCTCCTTCAATCAGTTCAGTTCAGTTATTCAGTCATCTCCAATTCTCCGTGACCCCATGAATCACAGCATGCCAGGCCTCCCTGTCCATCACCATCACCCAGGGTCCACCCAAACCCATGTCCATTGAGTCGGTGATGCCATCCAACCATCTCATCCTCTGTCATCCCCTTCTCTGCCTGCCTTCAATCTTTTCCAGCATCAGGGTCTTTTCAAATGAGTCAGCTCTTCATATCAGATGGCCAAAGTACTGGAGTTTCAGCTTCAACATCAGTCCTGCCAATGAACACCCAGGACTGATCTCCTTTAGGATGGACTGGTTGGATCTCCTTGCAGTCCAAGGGACTCTCAAGAGTCTTCTCCAGCACCACAGTTCAAAAGCATCAATTCTACGGTGCTCAGCTTTCTTTATAGTCCAACTCTCACATCCATACATAACCACTGGAAAAACCATAGCCTTGACTAGACAGACCTTTTTTGGCAAAGTAATGTCTGTGCTTTTTAATATGCTGTCTAGGTTGGTCATAACTTTCTTTCCAAGGAGTAAGCGTCTTTTTATTTCATGGCTGCAATCACCATCTGCAGTGATTTTGGAGCCCAGAAAGATAAAGTCAGCCACTGTTTCCACTGTTTCCCCATCTATTTGCCATGAAGTGATGGGACCGGATGCCATGATCTTACTTTTCTGAATGTTGAGCTTTAAGCCAACTTTTTCACTCTCCTCTTTCATTTTCATCAAGAGGCTCTTTAGTTCTTCTTCACTTTCTGCCATAAGGGTGGTATCATCTGCATATCTGAGGTTATTGATATTTCTCCCAGCAGTCTTGATTCCAGCTTGTAATTCCTCCAGCCCAGAACTTCTTATGATGTACTCTGCATATAAGTTAAATAAGCAGGGTCTCAATATACAGCCTTGATGTACTCCTTTTCCTATTTGGAACCAGTCTCCTCCAATAGGATTATGCAAATCAAAAGATAAATAACATTATTATACTTAAAGGGGACCTGTTAAATGCATTAAAGAAATAATTGAACAAAGAACACATCCCTTTAAGGGCCAAGGCTTTTATTCAAAGTGACAAAATTGCTTATAAACAGAAAAAAGATATTCTGAGTTGAAGTGAGTACTTTATTATGGTCCTTGTCCTAACTGCATTTCAAATGGATTTCATTCCTTTAAGAATTCTTTTACACAGATGTTACTAAAAACTCTTACTGCATTGGGGCAAGTCAAAACATCTTGTACAGTGTTGAAGAGGAAAGGAATAAAAATTGACAGAGATGATCTTTCAAGAAAGTGTGTATTTGTGTGTGTGTGAGAGAGAGAACATTTTTAAAAGTCATTGAACAACAGATGTTACAGAATCCTGAAAAATGAAAAAGGACTTCTACCAGAGAAGGTGGTATGACGCACCTCCAGAACTCAAATTAGCTAGACAGCTCTCAAAGATGCCAACTTTCTGCCAGTACATGCTCAATAGATCAACTCATAGTGCTGACATTAAACATATCTTCTTACTAATATAGAGTCAGGAGATAATGAAATAAGGAGTAGGTGGAGACATCATTTATTTATGAGTATCTCCATGCAATATTTTCTTTTTTCTCAATATATAGGCAATTAGAAATCAAATTAAACTGGGCATCCTGTGCTTTTACTTGCTGAACCAGGCAACTGTACAGTGAACTCAGCACAAATTAGAATTGAAATTGGAGTCTGTGGATTCAGCTCCCAGGCTGGCCTCTCCCAAGCTGGAGGACCCGCAGCAAAGGTCTTGCCCTTTGTAGTTTTTCCCCTCATTTAAATAAGAGAAAGAACACTCATTTAATAGGGCTATCATGTTGATCAAATGAGAATGCTTAAGAAAACATTGTACAGACAATGAAACTACATGTAAATGAACATAAATGTGTTAATTCCAAAAGAAAAGTTAGCTGATTACTCTTCTGCCCTTTTTCTATATGTCTTAAAAGTTGATTATTATCTAACATATTCCTAATGTTTTTACTCATTTGCATTATATACTCAGCTCAAACAGTTCAGCTCAGTCTGTCAGTCTTGCCCCACTCTTTGTGAACCCATGAACTGCAGCTCACCAGGCTTCCCTGTCCATCACCAACTCCCAGAGCTTACTCAAACTCATGTCCATCAAGTCAGTGATGCCATCCAACCATCTCATTCTCTGTCATCCCCTTTTCATCCTGTCTTCAATCTCTCCCAGCATCAGGGTCTTTTCCAGTGACTTACATCATTTAAAAAAATTTTTTTTTAATGTTCTATTTCTGATCCACAAAATGTATTCCCCATTGAACCATTTTTATCTTCACCCCTTATCAAGGTGACCTTTAGCATTTTGGATCCTCTTCAAGCTAGAGGTTGAGTCTAGAGTGTGTGAGTCCCCTGACCCGACAGCAGTGCTCACTGAGGAAGCCACAACCTCAGGAGTGGACCCTTCTGTCCCCAGACATCTTACCCTACAGCCACTTAGAGGGGATCTATGCTCCTCACCCAGCATCAGGACTGGTGCCAACACTAAGAGCTCTGCATCCCCAGTAGGGCTTCCCCCCCTCTCTTCAGAGGTGAGATGGGGTCCCAGAAGCTGCCCGCCTGCCCACGCCTGGGATTTTCTCTTCCTCACTTCTGCAAGGTGTCCTTCTCCACAAAAGGCTCCAAACTCAGCTCCCGCTCTGGTCCCATGCTGTGGGCCTGCCATGGATTTCACAGCTCTTCCCACTTCCCAGTCGTCCCACTTGGTAAGGCCCTCTCAGTCTCTCTGAAACATTCCAGCAGGAGCCTTGTAATAGACCCCGCCCCGGGGCTTCGCAGGGGTCTGTTCACACAGCAGCCTAGTGCTGTTCCCCCAGGAGCCTGACCGCTCCTCTTACAAAGCACCTCCTGCAGCTCCAGCCTCAGCCCACCCCGGCCCTGTTCATTCCACGCCTGTCGCTTCAGTCACCCTGCAGCCCCTCACACTCATGGCAACACTTTCTGGCCTATCAGTCCAGGACCCTCGGGCCACAGTGCTTTTCAGGCGGCTGACTCCCTCTCTCGCACCAGTCTCTGCTTCTTGTGAGAACCAGTGACACCTCCGTCCAGCAGTCAGACCTCACTCCCTCCCCAAAGTGCCAGGGCCCCCACACTCACACTCCTGATCCCTCCATTTGGCCCTACTTTTTGCCCTGGTGCTCAGCACCTGTACTCTTCTGTGATTCACTCATGTATCCTATCTGTTTTCCTAATTCTGTAAGAGCAGGAATCTCTTTTGTTCAGCTGTGTGTCTTAAGTGCCCCCAGTAAAGACCTCTACACAACAGACACTCAGGAAAAATATGTTGAATGAGTCAATGTCCACCATAGGAGAGATATGAGAGTGTTGCTCCAAGGATGCCGTCAGCCCAGCACTCACGTGGGTTGGACCTGGCTTGTGGGCAGCACGCACACAGCCTGGACATGGTTCTGGGTGAAGCTTTATGATGCAAAACCTAGAGAGATATTGACAGCAGCAGTTCCAGGCTTCTAGGTCATTCTGCTGCCCCAGGAAGGTGCAGCACAATCACTGCCCCTCAAGCACCAAACACCAGTGGCCAGCCCTGCCTCCTCTTCTCATAAATGCACTCTTGACCTTTGTCTCTCTCCCTCCCCCTACTTTCTGAAATATGCTTCAGGGTAACAACTGAAGAATATATTAGTTATAAAAGAGAAATCCCTTTCTTTTAATCGCTGACAAATCTGCTTTCTGAGGAAACATGGTTCTTTTTGCTTTTCTTTATTAGGGATGAAATAATTGACTGATTAAATCATAATAAATTCTCAAACATTTGCCCATGTCAGGAAACAAAGTTGAATTATACCATTTTTTTTCCAAAGTCTGCAGAAACTTTTAATTCCTTAAAAAATTAATAAAATCTGGTTTCTGGCCAGGATAGGAAAAGGAAATGTCAAACCTCCCCCAGAAAAGCATATTTGGCTGTAACTTGGAATAGCAGAGCCAGAAATCCCATGAGAAAGCCTAATTTTATTGCCCTTCCAGGTTGGTCAAGACTGAAAACAGCTACACTCTAGTTAAACCCTAACCACTGGCACACTGAAGCCCATACTGTGCTCTTTTCATACCTCCATAAAGAAGATGCCAGGAGTAGAGCCTGGATGTCAGACAGTCACACACATAGCTAAGAATACCTAAGGCCTCAATCAATTATGAATTAATTCCAAGGATAAAATGTGGTTAGCCTGACATGCTTTTGAATAATACTGGAAATGGAGACAATGGAAAACAGCGTGGGTTATTATTATTGCCCAAGAAAATGCCATCTTTCCCTTCCAACCTCAATGTTCTAAGAGCTCTGAGAAGTCCACAGTGGTTCCAGGTAGAAGAGATCAGAAAGAGGCCCAAGCAGGAGGCACAGATCAGGATAAAGTTTGGTAATTGGGGTGAACATCCTGAGAACCAGTCAAATCAAGCTGGTCCCTCTGTAGGCATTCAGATAGACTCTGGCCAGGGGGCAGAACAGGCGAGAATCTGATTCTCAGTAGATTGGCAGAACGGTGCTGGTGGGGGAAGAACCTTGACACAATGGCAGGTTGGGCAGGACAATGTTTCCTGGGTCTGGAACCTGGAGCCAGCAGCCAGGGGAGCCTGAAGGAGCAAAATCACTCCAGGTCATAGATGACAAGCAAGGTGGACACCACTGACCCTGTTCTCCTCAATTCCACTGACCAGAGGTGAGCCACTCCCGTTTGGAATACATAGGGAACCATCTGCACCTTTCATATCCCAGTCTAGACCCTGGTGTTCTCTGGTCTGAACAATTAACAGCCTCTGAAGGGTCCTCCTGACTTCAGATGCCCCCTCCCTGTACTTCCCAGATTCCAATCCTCCCTACACTCAGCTGTGAGGATTTTTGAGCTCTCAGGATTAGCCTGCATTGAGTCACAGGCTGCTGCTGCTGCTAAGTCACTTCAGTCGTGTCCAACTCTGTGCAACCCCACAGATGGCAGCCCACCAGGCTGCCCCATCCCTGGGATTCTCCAGGCAAGAACACTGGAGTGGGTTGCCATTTCCTTCTCCAATGCATGAAAGTAAAAAGTGAAAGTGAAGTCACTCAGTCGTGTCCATCTTAGTGACCCCATGGACTGGGGAGGGCTGGCCAAAAACCAGATTGCTGGGGGTGCCTCCAGAGTTTCCAATTCCATAGGTCTGGGGAGGAGCCCAAGAATTTGTAGTTCTATAAAGCTCCTGAGAGAAGTTCTATAAAGTTCTATAAAGAACCTAATGCTATCATCCTGGAGAACACATTTTTAAGACCTCTAATGAAAGCTACAATGTCAGGGCAATGGGACCTCAGGAAGGCAGTCAGCAAAGAATGGAGACAAAATAGCTTAAGGTCTTCAGAATATACACACCCAAAACCACCTCCTAGAGTAATGATGAAGTGTTAACAGCGCTGATCTCAGTAGTGTTAGTCACTCAGTGGTGTCCGACTCTTTGCAACCCTATGGACTATAGCCTGCCAGGCTCCCCTGTCCATGGAATTCTCCAGGCCAAGAATACCAGAGTGGGTAGTCATTCCCTTCTCCAGGGGATCTTCCTAACCCAGGGATTGAACCCCAGTCTCTGGCATTGCAGGAGGATTCTTTACCATCTGAGCCACCAGGGAAGCCCAAAGCTTTGCGTTGCCCCCTCTGAAGTAGAGCCAGTCCCAAATGAGCACGTTTATGCAAGAAATGGTACAAAGGGATTCTATGAAGTGAATAATGTGTAAGGAGATGTAGTCACTCATCTTACTTCTCATTTTGAGGGAGAGGGCAGGGGCTGCACTGAGACAGGAAGGCTGGGTGCCAAGGCCCAAGCTCCAGGAAGCCTCACCCCTCCCACCCCCCCACCCCTGGTCTGTGAAGATTCCCCCTCCAGCCTAATCTGTGCTTGCTTCTCACCATGGTATATTCTTCTCTCCCTCTCTCTCTCCCCAGATTCTGAGCCTATGAAAGCAGAGATCATGTTGTGTTCAACAGAAATCATTGCTGAATTAAGTTGTATGACTTCTGCATGGCCCTAGCCCAGCCACTGAGGCTCTCTGTCTCAGTGAGGGAGGGTTCAATAAAGAAATGGAAAAGCTATTTGGGTTGGGGTCAACACAGCACAAGCTTTATTCAGTAACCAGAGAATGAAGGAGTGAGCACTAAGTTCTGTCAACTACAAATTGCCACTTGCCAAGAGCATTTGCCATCTGCCTCTGTGGAGACTGACCCTTGCCCTGTGCTGCTGCAGCTATTGACCTTCGACATGCCTTGAAGGAAGTTCAGGGTGGAGGGTAAGGCACTCTGCTCCAAGGAAACTGATGGAACAGATATTTAGGCAGATATTTTCAGGAACCAGTTTCATGACCCCAATTCTTGTATTTCCTTGTATCTAGAAAAGCACTAAAATCCTTCATGGTGACGACTTTCTCTTGACTAGCAGAAACATTCTACAAAAAAAGTATGTTCTTGATGGCATATATTCTACCTTTACCAAAATCACATATATTGACTTCCTCCCTACCTCTTTGGAGCAGTTTCTCAGAGCTATCTGCGGTGCCGTCACCCAGGCTGCAGTCCTCATTTTCCCCCAGTAAAACTCAACTCACAACTCTCACTTGTGCCTCATTTTTTAGTCGACAGCTCACAGATCACCTTCTTACCCACCAGAAGAGAGGGATTTAATTTTTACAAGTAAAGACAAAGGTATGGGGAGCAAGGTTAATGATGGAGAGGCTTAGGTACTAGTCTACCAGCAGGGATTCTCTTGAGGGAATGGGATGCCACCTCCTTTGTATCCTTTTTTTGGTCCTTAATAGCCCATCATGGCCAGTGGTGGGTGTGTCACTTAATATGCTGCTGCTGCTGCTACGTACTTTCAGTCGTGTCCAGCTCTGTGCAACCCCATAGACTGCAGCCCACCAGGCTTCCCCGTCCCTGGGATTCTCCAGACAAGAACGCTGGAGTGAGTTGTCATTTCCTTCTCCAATGCATGAAAGTGAAAAGTGAAAGTGAAGTCGCTCAGTCGTGTCCGACCCTCAGTGACCCCATGGACTGCAGCCTTCCAGGCTCCTCCATCCATGGGATTCTCCAGGCAAGAGTACTGGAGCGGGGTGTCATTGTCTTCTACAACTTAATATACTAATGTAATAAAAACAGCATTTAATGAGGCCTGAGGTCTGTTAGAAGGTCAAATTCATCACTGTCTTGGTCCCAGCTGGTTCCATCTGGTTTTTTTGTTTACAGCTTCCTTATCTCTGAAAGCTTTAACTTAAAGATTTATATTAACTGTTGCTAAAGGTGGGAATTGGTGGATTTTGAGCAAAGTTCTGGAGCAGCTCTGGCAACAAAATCTCTAGTCCTTCATCCCAGAAGGGGACAATGATGTGATGGTGGACATCACCACCATGAGGCTGCCACCTGGGTCTCTCCATTCCTTCAACAAATACTTACTGAACTTGACAAGAAACCAGCTGTCATCACCTAAGTTCTGGGAAACAACAGTGAACAAACCAGTGGGGGCTCAGGGCCAATTAGACCTTGACAGAAGAGACCACTGAAAGACTACATGTTTGAAGATTGGTCAAAAATGAGAGAAAGGGCTCAGAATATGAGCATCAGGCCAGGAGACATAGGTGAAAGGAAAAAAACCCTTATTGTATGCGAAAGCCCAGAATAAGAGCGAACACACAGGGCATGGAGAGGAAGGAGATGGGACAAAAAGGCATGGATGCTCTGACACAAGGAAGCATAACACTTCACTTGAAACAGAAAGAAAACTGAGCAGATCTGCAACAAAAACATGAAGAAAGGCGATGCCTAGGCCTCCCAGGCGTCACTGACAGTAAAGAACCTGCCTGCCAATGCAGGAGATACAAGAGTCTTGGGTTCAATCCCTGGGCTGGGAAGACCCCCTGGAAGAGGATATAGCAACCCACTTCCGTATTCTTGCCTGGAGAATCCCATGGACAGAGGAGCCTTCTGGGCTGCAATCCATAGAGTCGCAAAGAGTCAGACACAACTGAAGCAACTTAGCACAGCACACACACAGGATGCAGGGAGGATGAAGAACTTGACTCAGTGGATCTGTGGTGCCAGAGGAACCACTGGATCAAATTGGGACTCAGCCTCTGGAGCAAGGACACTGTGTCACTCAGCTGAAAAGTGAGGGTAGGAGAGCCTGCCTACCTCCTGTCACCCCCAATCCCACAGAAAGTCAGATCACACTGTGGGCAAGGGCACTGTCCTTTGACCTCAGCTGAAAAAAAGTAGTGGAAAAAGTCTTTATGAGTAGAATTTCTGTACTTGGCCCCTGTTCTCAGAGTTGTTTCTAAGCTAGGCCACTTCCAACCAGGTATAAGGACCAACTCCGAAGACGAACAGCCTAGCATCACTCACAGGCCTTTGGAGGTCAAGTCCTGGTCCACTGTCTGCCTCAGCTTCCCTCTTTCCCCACTGTGACTGATCCAGTCCCCACTCTGGAAGACGGGGAAGCATTTACTATTTTTTGTTTTAAATGTGTCTATGTATTTCCTTCCATCTCATTTTATGACCCATGGGGTCAATGCTGTCTGGCCTGTAGTAGGTGTTTAATAAATACAAAAGGAAGAGAAGGGATGAAGAACGGAAAGAAGAAAGGAAGGGTGGGTGGCTCAGTAATATAAAGACTTTAAAACAAAGTCAGGAGGAGAATTTGGTGTGGTTAAGTGGAAGGATTCAAGTGTTGGATATAAGGGTTTGTTACAAGACTTACTAAGTTCCTTCCAGCCTAGTTTTTCATGTCTTTGACTTCAAGCCCTGACAAGGGTTTGAACATTCCAGGGAGTCTTCTTAAGGAATTTCCTACAGATTTGGTGGCATGTGAGATCCTTGACCCCCATGCCTGGGCCAAGAGATGGTTGTCACCTCCCTTAGCTCTCTCTAAGGCCATGGAGTTTGGTGTCCCCACATGACAATGAGAAAACAGGCCTTGAGATCCAGGCAATAGTGCCCAGCATCTCAAGGGGACAGATCAGGGCTGAGGGCGGTCTTACACATCTGGGTCCAGGACTCCTTCAGCCCTGTGATCTGCCAGAGCTACCTTGTGAGGCTGGGCTTAATTTTGTGTTGCTAAAACTGTCAAATGTATAAAGAACTAGCTGAAGTAAAATATAAAATTGCTTCCATTGTGTGATAAAACCTCAGTTTGGTATTATATATCCCCTCCATCTTGACTTAAACCACCTCCGAGGACCAATATTCTGATTCCTGGGAACTTCAGGACCTGTTATCCTTTCACACGGGAGCTCTTGTAACTCTGGGGTCTGAGCCCTCAGACCAGGTGAGGCAACGATCCCCTCCCCCAGGGCCTCAGTCTGACTGTGAGGCACGAGGGTGGTGGGAGGCTCCTGAGACTGAGAAATGAGTCATCCACACCCAGAGTGCTGCTCATGGCCACCTTGCCAAGTGCAAGCCAGGGCAGGACTTTTGTCTTATTACTCATGATTTTGGAGGGAAAAAAAGTACAGATGGCTATGTCAGTACTCCACAGATTAATCAAATTTAACCAAATCAGCCCATTTTCAAATAATGAAGCAAGCAAATTTAAAAAAGCAGAGAAACTACTCTGCACCACATATGGCCATCTTTCACAGATGCCAGATCCTGAAGAAGGGAAAGACCTAGAGTTGGCCCATTGATTCTAAACCTTATTCCCAGTTCAGAGATTGAAAGGCCAACTAACATTACTGTATTAATACAAACTCTGGGCTGTGAAATAAAAATCCATAGTTTATGGCAAGGCATGAAAAATTTAAACATAAAAAGTTTTCTCTGCCCTTTGGCCTCCTCTCTCCCCTCACTGTGCTTTGTGTATCTTCCTTATGAATCAGTAAAACCTCCCCATTGGCAGAAATACATGCGCAACCATAAAGAAAGAGCAATATTCTCCCAGCACCATCAAGACAACGCCTTAAAAGATAACCTTCCTTCTTTATCTTGTAAGGTGTCACAATGATCCATGACCCACTACTGGTTAGATTATGTTAAACCTTCAATACTACATCATGTAGTGTCCAGCCCTCTGTCTCTAAAACTTACATAACTGTGCTTTGACCTCTAACCAACCGAGTTTTCCGAGAGGCTGTTTCTGGGTTATTAATACAATCTTCAAATTGGCTTGAATAAAGTTTTCCATTTTTATCTTAATTTTTTGTGGACAGGACCAAAGTGCCCTCCTCCTCAGTCCTTCAAGGTTGTATTTTAGTCATTCTGGGTAGATTAATGCTGGTTCAGTGGTAAGGAATCCACCTTCCAATGCAGGAGATGCAGATTCGATCTCTGGGATGGGAAGATCCCATGGAGAAGGAGATGGAAACCCACCCAGTATTCTTGCCTGGAAAATCTCATGGACAGATAAACCTGGCAGGTACAATCCACGGGACTGCAAAAGAATCATACACAACTTAGCAACTAAACAACAATGAATAAATTAATATTCAACATTTGCATTCACTTTTGCATTCAACACTGTAATTGCTCAGATCCTAAACTCATAGAGCAAACACCATGGGATACTTAGGGGGCTTCCATGTCTTGGCCATTGACTCTGGCTCACTGATTTCCTCTGCATTCAGCCTTGACCTAGGACAGATCAGTGAAGACACTTCTGTGTCAGCCCTGCATAGTGTGGGTGGGCTTCATCTAATTAGTTAAAGGCCTGAATGGAAGAAAGACTGTCCTTCCCTAAGCAAGAGGGAATTCTGCCAGCAGACAGCCTTTGGACTTGAACTACAAGAATTGCAAATTTCTAGTCCAGCCTGCCAGCCCACCCTGTATATTTTGGACTTGCCAGTCTTTATAGTTGTATAAACCAGTATAGATAGAGATAGAAATTGATTAGTTCTTTTTCTCTGGAGAACACTGGCTGGTACACCCAGCCAGTTATTCAAGGCCCTGAGACCTGACTTAAAGCATGGGGACTCCACCAGCAAGTTTATCTAAGAATGTATTAGAGTATTAAAGAAGGCAGAAACAGCCAATGAAGTTCCAGGCTTGAACATGCCCCATTGCATTGCAAATGGTTCCAAAGTCCCTTTCCAAATGCAAACCCCAGATTAAACACATTTACTTTCAGTGCCTACTGATCCAGTGCTGTGGAAGCCCTGTCCTCATTCCACAATCCAAGGAGACTGGCCATTCTACCCGAGCCCCAGACAGTGGAGCTATGACTGAAGCCAGAAATGTGAAAAGCGGGACAAATCTCAGCCTATCCCATTCATGATCCCAATGGAGCACTGAGTTCTATGGCAGCCAGGACAGCTGTGTGTGAGTCCACAGCACTGGCTCTTCAGACAAGGAAATTCTCCCTCTTGATGATCCAGCAAAACTTGATGCCAGTCCTCCCATCCCTATGTTTGATTAAAATCTGAGAAACTGCTTTTGAACACCCATTGGAGGAGATAAAGGACATAACCATCAACTATTTATTAAGCATCTACTATATTCACAGCACTTGCTATGACCAAGGAATAATCATATAATACACCTTCATATTGAGTTCTCCCGTATAGTTTGCTATTTGATATTAACAACAGTGGGGCTTCACAGGTGGTAATAGCGGTAAAGAATCTACCTGCAAATGCAGGAGACATAAGAGACACAGATTCGATTCCTGGGGAAGATCCCCTGGAGGAGGGCATAGAAACCCACTCCAGTATTCTTGCCTGGAGAATTCCTATGGACAGATGAGCCTGGCATGCTACTGTCCAGAGGGTCGCAAAGAGTTGGACATGACTGAAGCAACTTAGCACACATGCATATTAATAACAGTACTCTGGGAATAAAGGATATAATCACATTTTATTGATCATTTCACTGAGTTCTAGAGAGTTTAAATCTATTTGTACAACATGAGGAAGCTAGAACTTGAATTCAGATAATAGTTTTAACCCTATCCATGAGAATTTTACTAGCGTGAATTTGTCTTCAATGGAAGCAGCACTACAGATTGAATCTGCATATTAATTAACTCAAATTCATCATTGTGAGGCCTCCAGATGCTTCCAGTCTCCTGGCCTGAGTTTGAGGGATTTTTTATATTACCTATTTGGGGGGGGAAAAAAAGCCTTCTGTAAGCAAAGATACTTTGCAGAAATGTATCTAGTCCTTATGAATCCATGAGAAATATATCAGAAATAGAAAAAAAAAGTTAAGTAATTATTCCTTCTTTAATACTCATGGTAACTGTGTCAAGTAGGAATTATTCTCCTATTCAGTAAATGAGAAATCTGAGATTCTATATAGCTTTGTTACCGTGAGAAAAAAGACATAGAAAGTAGTTACTGGATCCAAAATGCAAAATCTTGTCCCACCCTCTACTCAACAATAGACTAAAAAATCAATCTTGCTTTTACTCACAGGTTTCAAGGCAGAAATTTTAAAAAGCTCCATTGAATCAATGATTTATTCTTAATATGAATATTCATTAGATTGTTTCCTAACCATCTGCTTCCTTATTCCACTGATTTGTAAGCCCCTCCAAATCTACTTAAGAGACCACTCATCATCCATATTGACACTCTGCACAGCTCTAGCACAGTCCTGGGAGGTGGAGGGTACAGGGGAAAATAGCTCTTTTACACCCAAAAGATATGAGTCTGCGTCCCAGCTTCTCTCTTTATGACTAATATGTCACTGGACAAGCTCTGCATCCTCCGTGTCTTCTCTGTAATGTGAGGTCATCCTAGCACTTGCCTGCTGACCTCTCAGGGTTCAGTAAAGTAAGCGTTTTGAAAACTGTAAAGCATTCTATATTTGTTTACTCTGGTGGGAACTTAGCAAATAATTGCTAAACTGACATCAATAATTAATGAAACTTAAGGAACAGTTAATGGAAATTTTGTCTAGAAAACAAGTAATACATTTTACACAATATTTTAAATTATATTTTTGTAGTCTTTTTTATTTATAGCATGGTAAAATATGGACCTAAGACAAAAGCATTAATAACCTAGCCAAGTAAAAGACAATATGATTGAGCAAATTGTCCCTGTGAAATTTATGAATGAACAGAAAAAATAGACATTTTGTGAACGACTTCAAAACCATGACTTGGTTCCACTTGTTCTAATCAAAATAACCAACGTCAGCCCAACATTTGGATGAGTGAATTCTTCAAGATTTTCCCTGACAAATATTATTTGCTCCTAAAAAATTTCTTTTACCCATGAGTTGTAGTCTTGTGTATGTAATCATATTTTTAAAATTGATGAATATAGCAACAACTCTCAAGACACAGTCAATGGTCTATCTTTCTAAGATGTGAGAATAAAGCCACAAGCCTGCTATTTGTCAAAACCATGACCATCTACAACAGCTGTTTAGGGTGAGCAAGTTCATTCAGCCGTGAGGTTCCGATTTTGCTCCACCTGTTTTGAGTTTTCTTATAACTGCACGTGCTTCTGTCCATAAATTTCAGGAATCCTATTTTGGCTCTCAGACTTCCTGCAAGGGGGATTGTAATGAAGTTATACAATTAAGTAGTCTGACAAAAGCTTTGTCCCCACAGCTGCGAATTATAGGCTATCGTCTATTCCAATGTAATACTAACCTTATGGGTCCCTTGAGTGCAATTTCTACGGCTACGAAAGGCTCCTATAACTGGTATCTAGTTCCACATAGAAAAGCAATTTTTTAAACTTTGAATATAAACATTGCTGATACACCATGCTAATTGATACTTGCTATATCACTATATTCTGAACCAAGGGGAAAATAAGCAATTTTTCAGACAAATCAAAGAAATATTTATAAATAGATGACTTTTTTTGTTTTAATACAAGACTTAGAATATACATTTCTGAGAAGATACATTTTCACATGACAGATTTAAATTAAGGGTTTTTTTCCTCTTCACTATGGGAGAAACACTATGATTTGGGGAAAATAAATCCAAAATATAGCCTCTCATTAATATTTTGGAACAATATTCATTATTTTGCTACTAAATCTAAAAGTACTCTGTGTGCGTGTGTGTGTGTGTGTGTGTGTGTAAGGAAGGAATGATAATTCTCAGAAAATGACCCCTGAAATTTAAATTACAGGTTAAAATTTGTATTCCGTTTTATTCATGACTCATAGAACTTTCAAACTGAAAGGGTGTTTATGTTTCATTACTTGATCAAGACATGGAATCAAGATTCCCCTAAATGACACCCATGAAACATTTTTCCAATGCCCGTCTGGTTGTGCCAACAGTGGAGAAATGTCTATCCCTTGGACTTAATTCCCAGTGAGCCCACTGGCCAAAATCCACCAGAGGCTGGAGGTCAAGGAGGCCCAGTAATGCCATCTGAAGTGGTCAGTCTGGTCAGAAACAGAACAGGAGTGGCCAAAGGAGAACACCCAGCAAAAGCCAAATGTCCCTACAGTCATGTATGTTAGGGAGTAAACAGGTTTTGGAATTCCTGTCCAGACTTCACTCTCATATAAAGGGTCTGGGGCCTAAGGGAGGAATGTTGTCTCCCCGGGCTCACCTGGAAAGACAGGCAAGGCAGGTTTGAAACCCCTAGAGCTATAAAACTTCATCATGCTTTAGATGGACTTGTATCACTTTCTTTTAGGGCAGGGATGATTAGTCTGCTGTTGTGACAGAAAGCAGTGAAGTGTCCCCACCTGACATGAAGCATATCCAAAAGCTCTTGTGAATTATCCCAATGAGTGAAATAGTCAGAGCCTACCTTCCCATTTCAGAAGACAAGCTGTCTTGATTTGAGGATCAAGGAGACAATGAGTGCTCTAAAAACAAGTTTAATTCTTTTTAAAGAGCCAAAGGTTGTGTCTTACCCTTCTTCATTTGGAAACTGAAAAAATACAATGACAGGAAAATGAGAATTTTATTTGCAAACCACATTTCAATTAAAATAGAATAAAAAGATTCCATTTTAAAATATGACATAAAATGTGTTAGTTATGTTTTGTCGATGTGAATTCAGAAATTCATTCATTTAGTCATTGTTTCCAAGTGCCCACCAGAGTAAACAAACAGAATGTGTCATAGTTTACACACTCATTGTTTTGAAAATATCAAAGGGTTCAAAGATAAACCCAAGAGCCTAACAGACACATGATGATAAAACAGAGAAGAGATAACTTAGAAATGAGTGCAACAAATATAAATACTGGTAAACTTTAAAAACAGACAATTCTTTGTGTCCTGACAAATATAGCTAAAATTAAACAGAAATAAACATTTAAAACAATTAAAGATAAAATGCTAGATAGGGAAAATAAACAAAGGAGTTTCATGAATATGTAATGGTATAACTGTAGAAACAAACATTGTAAATGTAGTGGGAAAAAATCG
This sequence comes from Bos grunniens, assembly GCF_055505025.1. Classification (NCBI taxonomy): domain Eukaryota; kingdom Metazoa; phylum Chordata; class Mammalia; order Artiodactyla; family Bovidae; genus Bos; species Bos grunniens. Next base: position 44,270,281 of record NC_141168.1, on the reverse strand, counting down.
AAAATAATTCAAGAAAATTTTTCATGAGACAAATCCAGACATTAAAACAACACTCCATCTCAGGGGTAGTTTTCATAGGGCACAGCATACCTACAAACATATTAATAAACTGACTGGACTTCAAAGGTACAAATGAATATTTGGGGCACAGAAGAATCAATGGATCACAATAAATTGCGGAGAATTCTGAAAGAGATGGGAATACCAGACCACCTGACCTGCCTCTTGAGAAACCTCTATGCAGGTCAGGAAGCAACAGTTAGCACGGGACATGCAACAACAGACTGGTTCCAAATAGGAAAAGGAGTACGTCAAGCCTGTATATTGTCACCCTGTTTATTTAACTTATACACAGAGTACACCATGAGAAACACCGGGCTTGATGAAGCACAAGCTGGAATCAAGATTTCTGGGAGAAATCTCAATAAGCTCAGATATGCAAATGACACCACCCTTATGGCAGAAAGTGAAGAACTAAAGAGCCTTTTGATGAAAGTGAAAGAGGAGAGTGAAAAAGTTGGTTTAAAGCTCAACATTCAGAAAACAAAGATCATGGCATCCAGTTCCATCACTTCACGGCAAATAGATGGGGAAACAGTGGAAACAGTGGCTGACTTTATTTTTATGAGTTCCAAAATTACTGGAGATGGTGATTGCAGCCATGAAATAAAAAGACACTTATTCCTTGGAAGGAAAGTTATGACCAACCTAGACAGCATATTAAAAAGCAGAGACATTACTTTGCCAACAAAGATTCATCTAGTCAATGCTATGGATTTTCCAGTAGTCATGTATGGATGTGAGAGTTGGACTATAAAGAAAGCTGAGAGCCGAAGAATTGATGCTTTTAAACTGTGGTGTTGGAGAAGACTCTTGAGAGTCCCTTGAACTGCAAGGAGATCCAGCCAGTCCATCCTAAAGGATATCAGTCCTGAAAGTTCATTGGAAGGACTGATGTTGAAGCTGAAACTCCAGTACTTTGGCCACCTGATGCGAAGAGCTGCCTCATTGGAAAAGACCCTGATGCTGGGAAAGATTGAAGGCAGGAGGAGAAGGGGATAACAGAGGATAAGATGGTTGGATGGCATCACTGACTCAATGGACATGAGTTTGAGTAAACTCCGGGAGTTGGTGATGGACAGGGAAACCTGGGGTGTTGCAGTCCATGGGGTCACAAAGAGTTGGATATGACTGAAGAAGCAAATTGTCCATAAAGGAGAAAGACAACAAAGATATACTCAACCACCATTATAGTGAGAGAAATGTAAGTTGAAACAACAATGAAATGTGATTGGTTTGTAAAAATTATATATATATATATATATATATATATATATATATATATATAGTTTTTGTCCAGGAATTTCATTTCTAAAAATTTACCCAACACATATAATGCCACACATGAGAAGTTAGATATCTACACTGGTACATATGACAGTCAGTTTTTTTCTTAATCCAGCTAGATAGGGTAACAACCTAAATATTCATCATAGGAAAATGACAAAATCAATTATAAGCAGTTTGTAGAAAGGAATTCTAAAAAGCCATTCAACAGGATGCTGTCATTGCATGATTGTCATGTACACTGTGTTTATTACCTTAGTATTATCCAAATGATACACAGGAAGCTAATAATGGAGACCATCTCCAGAAAAGGGGCACAATGACTGTGTAACAGAGTAAGATCTTATGAGACTTTCCCAGGACAGACCCCTCTCCATGTCCTCTGCCTGTCTCTTGTCTGTAGAAAATCTTTAGTCACGAAATAAATGTAATCAGAAAAAAATGAGAAAATGCAGAAGTAAAGGAAAGCAGTCAAATAAGAGCGAATAATAACAGTTTAATTATTAAACAAAGTCAAGGATGTTTAGTTCCTCCTCAAGGGCTATAAATAATATTAAGAGCCGTATCCTTTGAGCTGTTTTATAAATACTGAAAATCTCACCACGTAGAAGAAATTAACTACATAATGACCAGACTGTAGCCATGACATAAGCTGTCACAATTCTGAGAGCTGGCCTCAAAGAAATAGGAACAAAATCAACCCTCAAACTGAACATTAATTGTACTTAATCAAGATGATGCTGATCAGACCACAGCGTGACCAATTTCAAGGTCATTGTCAGTGCTGACTCCACTGCTCTACACATAGCCCCTCCTTCTGCCTATGCACCCCTGAAACTCTCCTTTAAAAGCTCTTGTCCCCTGATCAACAGTGGAAGTTAGTTCTTTGGTACATGAGTCCACCCCCTCCCCAGGATTGCTGGCTCCCACAATAAAGCTATCTTTCCCTTTACCCAGCACTTGTCTTTCAGCATTGGATTCTTAAGCTATGAGCAGCCAAACCTGACTTCAGTAACAGCTGGGACAATGGCAGAAGCTGATATTTGCTCCATCTTTTACATTTTGTGTCATTCACATATGTAGTGGACAGTGGCCCAGAAACACAGTGAGTCAAGTAGAATGTAACACCATTGGTTTGTAAAAATTAAAGTTCTTAAGCAGCATGATGGCAGGAAGAATTTAAAAGCAATCATCCAGTGACTCCAGCTCTGTTACATCTGTGCTACAGAGGTGACACGCACTGTGGCCACAAGTTCCCCTTAGTAAATTCAGTACACGATGATCTCATGGTTGGAGAAAGTTCCAGATATGAGCCCTGCTGATGACTCCACACCACGGGTAAAGTGCTACTCAGCTTTGTAGAAATTCCTTCTTTGGAATTCTGGTTGATTTGCCCTAAGGATCTCATTTACTTTCTCTTACTCAAGGGTGAGATCACCCAGGAACGTGGGGAAGCATCATGTATTCTCTCTCCACTCCATTTGGAAAGTTCCCTAACAAGCATTACTAAGGCCAGCCTTGCCTAACTGGTGAAATCCCATTAATCTCTTGCCTGGGGCACTACAGCTCCAATGACAGGTGAGTGTGGGGAGTAGAAAAGCAGGTTTCTGTGTAGTTTCAGCTGCCTTGGCTGTGAAGCAGGCAATACCAGGAGGGTGCCGCCCTGGAAAGCTCCAGGTGCCTTGCTTCTGCTCCAGGCAACACACATCAGCAGGCAGTGCTCTGGAGGGGAGGTGGCCCCTCCCACCCACGCACATGGTGGGAATAGTAACTCGCCCCAGTGGAGAACTTTAGGTTTCACAACCACCACAAACTGCTTTTGTGCCTCATCAGAGAAGCTGCTCTTACTCCGGAAAGTTAGCTGCTGACGTCAGGAACATACCAGCAAGGTCCACTTTGTGAAGAGAGCCCTGTACTTGGTTCCAGGTTGGGAGAGCAGAGATATAGCACCCATGTTACAATGTGGACCCCAATTTCAGAAGCACCAAATGACATACTTCACATGACACTACCTGGAATGGATTAGTTTTGATTCCATGAGGAAAAAACAAGACCCAACACCATGAGCAGCTGAAAATGGCCAAATATTTGTGGGAGATGCCCACATTACATAACAAGAGCTATCTAAAATCTAAAATGTCCTAGAAACGCACAACCCGTGTTAATGACTAAGTCTGAATAAAGTGTGATTTAGACTGACAGAGTGTGAATTGGCAAAAGAAAAAGAAGTGCTGGTAGCTTGCCTTTGCCGATGTGGCACCTACTTGCTGGGTGCTGATAAGTCTAACACTCACTTGGACAGAACAGATTAGAGAAAGACAGAATCCTGGACAGACTGATGCTAGGAGGACTGTGAATAAAATTTCACTAACACAAGATATTCAGAGATAAAATTCAAATGTGTAACATCATTAATTGTGAGAAAAACACAAATGCCCTGATACATTGTCTAGAGTGGCTGAAATTCACAGCACTTGCCATGTCAAGCCCAGGTGAAGACCTGGTGGGAGTGAAAAATGGTACCACCTCTTTGAACAAGTTTGACAATTTTTCCTAAAGTTAAACACAGTTTCCATGTGAGCTAGCAATTCCACTCCTGGATGTTTACCCAAGTGAAATTTTTTAAATTCTCAAAAAGCCTTGCACACAAATCTTCAAAATAAACTTCTTTAAAATCACGAAGGATGAAAACAAAAGACATTCCCTGCCTGTAAGAATCATGAGAAGGTTTTGCTTGCTAACATCTCTAGGTCTCCCTTCCCTAGATCATAGTGAGACATACATGAGTATCTGTCTTCCTTTTATGTTTATCTGGGGTTTAGGGTCATATGCATACAAGCTAAAGACAAAATGTACAATAAAAATCTGTCTAAGCATTAAAATGAAAGTTTTCCCCAAAATATCAAGACAAAATAGACAGAAAATTCCAAAGGTAGACCATCATGAAACTTTTCCAGGGAAAGTTCAGAATTGCTTTTTTAATACACACACACACACACACACACATTTATATATGTTGAAGCCTTGTTACTGAGTTTAAACATTTAGATTAAAAATGGGAAACAAACCTAAATGTCTATAAGCAAGCAAGTGGATAAAAAGTCTGCCTGTATCTACACAATTCAATACTTGTTCCGCCACTAAGTCACATCTGACTATTTGCAACCCCATGGACTGCCACACTCCAGGCTTCCTTGTCCTTCACTGTCTCCCAGAGTTTGCTCAAATTCATGTCCGTTGAGTCAGTGATGCCATCTATCCATCTCGTCCTCTGTTACCTCTTTCTCTTGCCCTCAATCTTTCCCAGCATTAGGGTCTTTTCCAATGAGTAGGCTCTTCGCATAAGGTGGTCAAAGTATTGAAGCTTCAGCTCCAATGCTAGTCAGTGAAAACAAGAAACTATGAAAGGCACGCTAACGTGAGTTCTTTAAAACATCAGGCAGAGTGATAGAAGTTAAGCTTTTATACATTTATTTGCTAGTTAGATTGTTTGCCTGACAGGATATCAGTTCAGTTCAGTTCAGTCACTCAGTCGTGTCCAACTCTTTGTGACCCCAAGGACTGCAGCACACCTGGCTTCCCCGTCCATCACCAACTCCCAGAGTTTACTCAAACTCATGTCCATCAAGTCAGTGATGCCATCCAACCATCTTATCCTCTGTCATCCCCTTCTCCTCCTGCCTTCCATCTTTCCCAGCATCGGGGTCTTTTCAAATGAGTCAGTTCTTCACATCAGGTGGCCAAAGTATTGGAGTTTCAGCTTCAGCATCAGTCCTTCCAAAGGATATTCAGGACTGATTTCCTTTAGGGTTGACTGGTTTGATCTCCTTGTAGTCCAAGGGACTCACAAGAGTCTTCTCCAACACCGTAGTTCAAAAGCATCAATTCTTCAGTGCTCAGCTTTCTTTATAGTCCAACTCTCACATCCATACATGACTACTGGAAAAACCATAGTTTTAACTAGACAGACTTTTGTTGGCAAAGTAATGTCTCTGCTTTTTAATATGCTGACTAGGTTGGTCTAGGATATATGTGTTTTCTAAGTTAGAGACAGACTTTTAATTACTCTCAGAATACCTTGAGAGTTCCCCAAGACCCCATTCCCTACGGGCTAATGTCACGACAGCAGTGACAGCTGTGCATAAAGTGGGATGTGCGCCCTGGAAGAGGAGCTCCAAAGTTACAAATGTATTGTTGTTGTTCAGCTGCTCAGTCATGTCCAATTCTGTGACCCAAAGGACTGCAGCACACCAGGCTTCCCTGTCCATCACCAACTCCTGGAGCTTACTCAAAATGTCCACTGAGTTGGTGATGCCATCCAGCCGTCTCGTCCTCTGTCATCCCCTTCTCCTCCTGCCTTCAATCTTTCCCCAGCAACAGGTCTTTACAAATGTATAATTTTGGTCTATAGACATCGCTGCCCACCCTCCCCATTGGAGAAAAAGAGAGAGAAACCTCGTCTTTCTGATGTAGCCAGGTCTTCTCCTGGGAGGCAAGGGGAAAGGCTTTAGGTCCATTACCTTCTGGAACATAAGCTAGTGGATCCAGGGGAGAAACTCTGTGAATGTCTCTGAAGTGGTTCATGGGCTCTTACCTTCCCAGCACGGTTGCATCCTTTAACCCTGGCAGGCAGGACATTTTCCTCAAAAGCCCTTATCATGTGAAAACTTGAAAATACTCACAGGGCATTGCTTTCTGACAGAAGCCAGACATAAGAGGCTCCATGTCCCATAATTCTATCTTTATGACAGAAGCCAAACATAAGAGACTCCATGTCCCATAATTCTATCTTTATGAAATTTAAAACATCGAAGGCAACATACAGGGGCAGAATCTAATCAGTGGTTGCCTGGGACCCGTTGCATGAAAAAGGCACAAGAAAATTTTTGAGAGGATGGAAACATTCTATACCTTGATTTTGGTAGTAGTTTCAGCTCTGTAATATTTGTCAAAACTCATCAAGCTGAACACTTAAAACTGAAGTAGTTCTACTCATGCTTCAGTAACTTTGAAGTAACTTTGCCCATGAGCCCAGCTTGCACAGAGTCCATCTGAGGTGTTTCTATGGAGATCGTTGGGCACCTTCCAGCTGCACTGCCCAACACCCATATTTATACATAACTCTTTCTCTTTTGTGAGTGCTAAGTCGCTTCAGTCGTGTCCGACTTGGCAACCCTATGGGCTGTAGCCCACATGGCTCCTCTGTCCATGGGATTCTCCAAGCAAGAATACTCAAGCAGGTTTCCATTCCCTCCTCCAGGGGATCTTCCTAAATCAGGGATCAAACCCGCAAGTCTTGTGTTTCTTGCATTGGCAGATGGGTTCTTTACCACTAGCACCGCCTGAGAAGCCCAGCTCTTTCTCACCCTTCATCAGTTCACACATATATGTGATTCATGTCCTCGGCAATGTATTCATAAAGTGCTACTGTAGCATAGGCACCAACAACTAGAGTCTTCTATCTTCCATTTCTTATACATTCAGGCCTTCTCCTTAGCACACGTTCTTTGCAATAACAGTAATATCTCATTTGTTGAGCATGCTACCCTGCAGGGATGGTTCTATCATCTCTACCACTCTATCTATAGATATAGGAATATGTCAATCGGAAAGCTAAGGGTCTGCATCACAGTCTCTCCACGTCTAAGAGTTTATTGAGCTCTTCCTTTCCATTTTTATATGTTTCCTTAGTTAAATTTTAGCTTTTGTCATATGACCTTAAAACTGATGACAAGTGCAGCGTCTCTAAACTTGCACAGAGGAATGTTTAAGCATACTGGTCTGTTGGTCTTTTCATTGGTGCTAAAAAGTGTAAATCAAGCCATATTCTCTAGCAGTGAGTGATATATCAATGCAAAATATCTTTTAAATATTTTCTATACTTTACAAAGATAATATATTGCCATTTAGAAACATTTCAGTTCAGTTCAGTAGATACATTTAGAAGACGTATTAATAGAAAAAGAAGAGGGAATATACATCCACAACATATACTCAAGCCTTTAGAAATCAGTTTTTCCTAAAGGACTCATGGTTTGTATGCTAGTTTTCCCCTCCCCAACCCCTGACTTCTCCAGTGATTGCTTCATTTCTCTGCTTTGCAGACTCCTCTGTCCCATGAGCCCAGGAGAAGTCATCACTCTTTGTGCCAGAAATCAACGTCATTTAAGGCTTTCGGAGGGTGAGAACTGTTGAGTTAGAGACTTGTCATCTCGTGTTTCACGTAGAGATAATGCATGACCCAGACATAATCCACCATGCTGATTTCATATCGTTCTTTAGTCTGGAAAAACCTTCTTCACTCCAGCTGCCTGCTACTCATGCTCATACCCATCATCACTTGCTTTTCTTGCTAACAGAAGTTTAAAGTCTGCATCCATTTATCCCTCAGGAGTTGCAGAACTCCACAGGGAGTCCTGTGGACTGGGGAAGAATCAGACGCAAATACCATATGCAAGGCACAAGCACAGAAACACTGATACAAGGCAGAAAATTACTGATAGCTTAACAATAAGTGAAAAGAACAACTCTGAAATGACTATAAATGCACACTGGGATTGAATGGTTAAATAAAGGGATGGCGGATGGTGGGAATCAAGTTTATTGCTGTTGGAGTGGAAGTTTCAGAAAAGCAAGAGGGGAAGGCTAGAATGATCCATGTGAAACAGATTACAGTTGGAGACATCAGCTAACTTACCTTAGCTTAATATAATAAAAATACAGATGGACACATAGAGAAGGGTTTATAGAGAAATGAGCACACGTGGTTCATGGTGCTTGCTTATTTTCTTTCTTTCTTTTCTGTGAGTTAAAACTCAAAGCAGCCTCATTCAAGTAGTTTAACAAACTCACACACTTAGCATCCAGATCTTGGTTTCTAACACGATTCTCTAATAAAAGAAACCACGGGTCCTCAGAGAAATGACCGGCTCTAGGGCCAAGGCGGGAAATACCCAAGACAAGCCTGGAACTCCTTGCAGCACCAGAAAGTAAAGAAGCGCTAAACGCAATAACAACAACCACAACAACAAACACAATAATGGGGCTGTGTCGGAGGGACAGAAAATCTGCTGAAAAGCTCCCAACAGCCAAAGTTAAAACCATTTGAGAACATAGTTAAGTAATATTGGATCATCCTTCTAAACAGGAAATAAGCCAACATGAGTTCACACTGATAAAAATAAAAGATTGAATAAATAAACAAATGAGGGAGAAGAGACACGATTCCAATGCAGAAGCATTCAAACCGATTTATGTAGATTCTCTGCCCTTAAGGGGGAAAGCATAAATGCCCCTCCTTAAGTGTGGGCTGAGCACAGTCATGTCCTACCAAAGAACAGAGCATAGAAAGTTAGACACAAAGAATACCTTTACGAAGGAGAAATGACAAGACCCGACCTCAGCCGGGTGATCAAGATCACATCACTACTGAGCATGTATCCTGAGGAAACCACAATTCAAAAAGACACATGTACCTCAGAGTTCATTACAACACTATTTACAATAGCCAGGACATGGAAGCAACCTAGATGTCCACCGACAGATGAATGGATAAAGATGTGGTACACATATAAAATAGAATATTACTTGGGAGTAAAAAGATGGTTGGATGGCATCACTGACTCAATGGACACGAGCTTGACAAACCTCCAGGAGATAGTGAAGGACAGGGAAGCCTGGTGTGCTGTAGTCCATGGGGTCGCAAAGAGTCAGACACAACTCAACGACTGAACAACGACAGCCATAGAAAAGTAACTAATCTGAGTTAGTGGTAGTGAGGTGGATGAATCTAGAACCTGTTATACAGAGTGAAATGTCAGAAAGAGAAAAACAAATATTGTATACTAATGCATATAGTGGAATCCAGAAAAATAGTAGTGATGAACTTGTTTTCAGGGAAGAAATGGAGACACGGATGTAGAGTACAGACTTGTGGACATAGCAGGGGAAGGAGAGGGCAGGATGAATTGGAAAAGTAGCATTGACATATATATACGATCTTGTGTAAAAGAGATAACTAGTGGGAAGCTGCTGTATAACACAGGGAGCCCAGCCTGGTGCTCTGTGATGACCTAGAGGGGTGGGACAGGGAAAGGGCTCAAAAGGCAGGGAATATATGTATAATTAAGATGATTCACATTGTTGTATTGCAGAAACCAACATAGCATTGTAAAACCATTGTCCTACAATTGAAAAAAAAAGAGAAAAATAGTAAAAAAAAAAAAAAACCCTCAATCTTTATTCTTCCTATTAAAAAAGAAGATCACAGCAGCAGTGACAAGGCACGTTGACAGCTGGTACCCTTGATATGGAGCAGTGAGGAAGGCACTCTTTCTCTGCTGTTCTCAGGTTAGCTGTGAAGAAACTCAGCTACTTGTCCAGTGTCACAGAGCAGATTCTGGGTCAGGCATGTATGAGTGTGCTTATTTTATAACATTTGCTTTACTTTTCTATATTTGAGCATTCTTACTGATAAAAGCAATCATGTCTGGCTCAAAAAACACAACAGCAGAGAAGCTAAGAAAATAAAAGATCTCACATCTACATTTAGTCACCAGTCCCCAACATTACTGGTATTTAGGGACATTTTCTCCTTCTTCATTAAAGTTTCGAGTCGGGGATGTTAAATAAGAGTTCTGACCTCCCACAGCCACAGAAGCTGACTACTCAGAGTCTCCCTGGTCCCCTGGAGCTGGGCTTCACTGGGGTCCACTTAGGAACCCCAGGGAAGATAGACAGCATCCCTCTCTGAAGAGATCAGGTAAGAGTGATGCAAAACCATGTTTATCCATTCATTCACTGTTGAACACTTTGTGTTGTTTTTAGTTTGGAGTCATTATAAACAAAGCTGTGTGCCTTGAACACTTGTATATATTAATACATTTTATATAGATATAGATTTGTATTTACCTTGGGTAATTACCTTAAAATAGAGTTTCAAGATTGTACTTTATGGTAAGTGAATGGTTAAAAGAAACAGCAAAATTGTTTTCCACAATATGATATTGTAATCTTAAAAGAGATTTTAATACTTTTTTAAGTATTAAAAGAGATCTAATACTTTTAAATTTTAGTCATTCTAGGGAAAGTTTAGTATTTCCCACATACATAGTCAAATGATTTCAACAAGGTTGCCAAGATCATTCAGTGGTGAAAAGACAGTCTTTTCAGCCAATGGTACTGGTAAAACTGAATATTCACATGTAAAAGAATGAAATTGGATCCCTACCTAATTCCATATATAAAATTAAGTCAAAACAGAGCCATGACTTTAATGTATTAATAAGACCCAGGTCTATAAAACTATTGGATTAAAATAAGGCAGTAACTTCATGACACTGGATTTGGCAGTGATTTCTTGGATATAACACTAAAGGCATAGGCAGTAAAAGAAAAAACTAGACAAACTAGATCTCAATGGAAAAAAATTGTTTTCAATTTTGTACAATCAAAAGACACTATCAACAGAGACCCCACAGGCAAAACACAGACTGGGAGAAAATATTTGCAAATCACCCATCAATAAGGAATTAATATCCAAAATAAAGAACTCCTAAAACTAAAATCCTTCATGCTAGGCTTCAACAGCACACGAACTGAGAACTTTCAGATGTACAAGCTGGGTTTAGAAAAGGCAGAGGAACTACTTCTGCTTCATTGACTATTCTAAAGGCTTTGACTATGTGGATCACAACAAACTGGAAAATTTTTGAAGAGACGGGAATAACAGACCACCTGACCTGCCTCCTAAGAAACCTGTATGCAGGTCAAGAAGCAACAGTTAGAACTGGACATGGAACAACAGATCGGTTCAAAATTGGAAAAGCAGTATATCAAGCCTGCTTATACTGTCACCCTGCTTATTTAGATACAGATTTTTATTTATCTTACATATGGTTACCCAGTTTTTCCAACACTGTTTGTTGAGAAGACAATTTTTCCCCAATTAATTACATCGACAGCTTTGTCAAAAGTCAAAAGGGCCTGTTTCTGTACTTTCTATTCTATCCCACTAATGGACAGTTTACATCTCCCACCACATACTGTCCAGGCTGCCATCAGCTTATGATGAGGCTTGAAAGCACATACAGTGATCTCTTTAACTTCATTCCTATTTTTCAAAAAGTTGAGATATTCTGCATTATTTGCATTCCCCTCTAATTTTTGAACCAACTTGTCATCTATAAAATGACAAAATAATGATATTTTAATTGGAATTTCTTTGAATTGGAGAGTAAAGAATTAAAACCTTAACCATGTTGACTCTCCCAATGCATTAACATGGTATATCTCTTTATTAAGATCTTCTTTCATTGTTCTGAATAATATTTTTTTACCTGGAACATAATTTGTTAAATATATTTCTAATTAGATTATTTTAAGTGGTATGATTTTTTTAGCTTCAACTGCAATTGTTCTTTGCTATACTATGGATGTTAATTTTTGTGTATAAACTTCATACCTGTGTCCTTGCTGAACTAGGTTTAATAGAATTTTGTAGATTTACTAGAGTTTTCCATAAAGTTAAACTTGCTGCTCATTATACACAATTTTACTTCTTATTTTCTAATATATGACTTTTGTTTCTTTATCTTGCCTTATTGCCCTGTGTCTCCAGTTTAATGATATCAGTGAGAGGGGGCATCTAGCCTTGTTCTTATTCATAAGGTAAAAGTTTGGTTCTTTTATTGGTAAGCTTGATGTTAGCTGTGGGCTTACCTGGTGGCTCAGATGCAAAAAATTATATATATATATATATATAATTTCATATATATATACATATATGTAATCTATCTAATACATGTATGTAGGGATAGATAGGGGCTTCCCTGGTGGCTCAGTGGTAAAGAATCTGCCTGCAGTGCAGGAGACCCAGGTTCTATCCCTGGGTCAGGAAGATGCATGCCCTGGAGAAGAGAATGGCTACCCACTGCAATATTCTTGTCTGGAGAATGCCATGGACAGGGGAACCTGGCAGGCTATGGGTTACAGTCCATGGGGTTTCAAAGAGTCAGACACAACTGAGCTACCAGCAACATTTGATGTTAGCTGTAAGTTTTCTACATCAACTTGACAAAGGGCATATCGAGTTGAGGGAGTTTCTATTTCTCATCTGCCAAGAATTCACTTTCTTAAAATCATGGATCTGTATTGAATTATGGTTATCTGTCCCTCATTGTTATTGTTTAATTGTTAAGTCATGTCCAATTCTTTGTGACTCCATGAACTGTAGCCCACCAGGGTCCTCGGTCCATGAGATTTCCCAGGCAAGAACACTGGAGAGGGTTGCCATTTCCATCTTCAGGGGATCTTCCTGACCCAGGGATCAAACCTGCGTCTCCTGCATTGACAGGCAGATTCTTTACCATGGAGCCACCAGGGAAGCCCCTATCTATCCCTACATACATGTATTAGATAGATTACATATATGTATATATATATGAAATTATATATATATATAATTTTTTGCATCCATTGTGATAATCAAAGAACTTTTTTCCTTTATTCCTTTAATATGATAAATTATATTGCTTGATTTTCAATGTTTATACAGTCTTGTGTTCACTGAATAAAACTCTTTCAGTCATGATTCTTTCTGCAATTTGATGAATTCTACTTTTAAGAAGGATTTTACTGTGTCTTTTCATGAGAGTTCTAGTTCTATGATTTTCATTTCTTATAAAGCTTTGGTATCGGCATTAACTTAAGGTTGATCTTTTGAAATAAGTTGGAAAGTATTCCTTCCTCTTATATTTTCTGGAAAAACTTGTATTTCCTTCCCAGGGACACATCCCCTACAGTTCATGTGGAGCTTGGAACGATATTTTAGAAGTGAGTCCAGCTGGGGGAGTCAGTGGTTGAATGAAATAATTCCCAGCATCTGGTGATGTCAGCTGCAAATCCCAAAGACCACCAGCCATGGAATAGTCTAGGGACTAAAAAACTCCTAAGCTCAGGGGTGGGGCTGACCTAATGTGTAACCGATGCTGCGGACAATATACCCCATGGGTGTGCTTTTACTAATAAGCTGCTCACAAAAAATGCCAAACTTCTGGAATCATAGAAAGAAGAAGAAGGAGAAGAGGGAAGGAAGAAGGAGGGTGAGGGAGGGCTGTCCCTTGCAGAACCCAAATCTCTATTTTACTCATCCCTTGTGGTGGTACCCACAAGTCAGAACCATCTGAGATACTGACAACCATCCTAAGTCTGCCCAAAGGAAAAGGATGAATGACAATCTGTACAGTTTTAAGACCAAGTTGCAGTACTTTTGTTGCGAGCCAAAATGCTAACTTTGAAGGAGTCTCCAAAGCCTTTGACGAACCTAAATGGAAAAATCCATTTTCTTCCCCAGCAGAGGCTCTCTGCCACAGCCATCTGCATGTAAACCCAATTACCACAAGAGACAGCATTTTTGTGGTGTATCAGCTGAAAAAATGACCGACTGCTCTTTCTTGTGGTTTTTGAGCTGATGAGAAGCAAGCCTTCCCAGCATGACCTGCATGGTGCTTCAGAGGGAATCTCATGGAAGGAAACGTAAAATCCAGCTCATGTCAATCAGGTGGAGGGAGAGACTGAGGCAGGGTGGAGAGAGAAAAAGAGGAAATGAGCATTTTCCACTCAAAGCTAGTTGGAAAATATCTTTCTGATACACTGATGTTCTAATGTCATTTTGTCAATAGTACATGAAAGCATATTCTATTATCAAATTATTTTGTGAAAGCATTTTCCTCTCTTGGAGAATTAAATCACAAATATCACAGAACAGTCATAAGGCATTCTAAAGCCTTGCCTTTCTTCAATTTGCTTTAGCCAGTGGCAGACTACTTCAAATGCATCTCACAGTCTTTCTTCCGTATTCTAATAGGTACATCTCACTTGACTTGGAATGCATCCTAGGATGAAATTCTTGCTTCATGTAACTGGTTCACAAAAGTTGCAGTCACTGTGGTGGTGCCCAGAGCAGGTGCACCAGCCTCCTCCCCTAGGCAGGTCAGCATTTCCAGTCCCTCCACCACCTGGAGGCCCCTTGCTGCCCTCATGCTCCAAGTGCCTGCAAGGTCTTACTGCAGAACTGCCACTTTGAGAATCTCCTTAGATTCCTCACATCATGCCAGGAGGGGTCATACAAAAACGATCTACCCATGGAAATGTCTGCTTTGAAACCTTTGCTCTTCAGACAAGAAGCAATGCCCTACAGCTGCTGTCCAGGCCCTGGCTGTGGGACTGCTCACCCCATAGGGCCCCCTGGAGACCAGGGAGTGAGTGAAAGCCCTCTGCTCTCTGCCCTCCTCTGTAAGCCAGGCTCCACTCTGCTCAGATTCATGAGCAAGACCAATTCTGCCAGAGCATGCATCTCCCCCATCCTTGTCCTTCAACTTGTAAGCATCCTGCAGGGATGCAGAACAACCTCTGCATCAACACCACAGGATAGGCACCAAACCCATGTTCTCTTCCTTCCCAGTGAGCAGTTCTGCCCCATGTCCCAGCATCCCTGGCAGCTCGGAGCAGCCGGTGATAGAGTTCTAGTGAATGCCATGCGAGCAGCAGTCATGGTGACGCTTTTCATTTGGCTCCTGCAATCTCCTCCTGAATGGTGGTGATACCCATAATAACAGGCAAGCCACACCCTGGAAATGAGAGAACAGCAGCCCTCCTGGCCTTTGAGTAACCACACAGAAGAAAATAGCTGTGGACCAGATCACTAATCTAGGAACGTCACATGAAAAAACATGCTTCTTGGCTTCAGGCAACTAAAATACAGGCCTTAACAGGTTCCCAACCTTAAATCATATCCCCTCTCTGACTCCCTCCCAAGCTGAGTAAGGTTGCCTTCTCATGTATGTCTCCAGACCTTCTACTTGTATTCATTGCTCATTCAAAAATGTAAGCCACTAGGAAGCCATATTTCAAGAAATATGCTTCAGTTCAATTTCTCCATTACCCGTGTGAGTTAACATGCTGAGTTTAGTGTTCCATTTTTACATTCCTCTCCTTACCTATTTAACAACTAATTAGTGGAGCATCTGGTAATTAACTCCACACTTGCATCAGCTGGTGATTCTTCAAAGTAACTGGTACACAGTTATGTTGGCCCATTCCCAGAGTTGAAATTGAGACAGACATCTGTAGAAGTTCTGGTGCCAGAAAGTGATTCAATTGAATTAATATGATTACTTTCACCCAATTTCAAAGGCGTGTTATTGACTACTAATTTCTTCTGTGGTTTTTAAAGTTCAGGTCTGCTTGAGATGAGAGCAGCTGATGAAATGCAGGACTGCCTTAATTGGAATATTGAATAAAGTATGAAATACCAGAATAAAGTTAGTACAAATCAAAGGCCAGCATGGGCTCTGAGCTATCCCACTAATCCTCTTCCCTGTTTTGCACAGAAAGAAAAGTGGGGTCTAGAAATAACTCCCCGAGTTACCCTGCTGCTCTCTAATACAGTGAGAAGTAGTTATCTCCTGAGTCACATTTTGGTGTCCATTCCTCTCCACCCTCAACCATGCTGTCTCATCTTAAATGACAGTGTTACAGAGAATAAAATAACAAGCATGGATCACATGCAGGTGCCAAGCACTGCTTTTAGCATTTTGTGCATGTGAACTCAGAGAACATAGGGGCCATCTCAGGAACGAACATGTTCATGCTGTCCATTTCACAGATGAGGACACTGAGCTGTTGGTGCACCAAGGTCCCACCAGTGGGTGAGGCACAGTGAGTGCCTGGATTCTCCAACCTGGAAACACTCACCTCCCTCTATCATTCACGTTTGGGAGTGGTCACCCTATCTGAGGTCTGTCTCGGATCTCCTACACTTGGATGGTTTTTCCTGAGTGTGGAATGTTTTCAAAGTAGATCAGGAAAATGTTCAGACTCCTACACAGAAATACACACACACAAAAAGCTGATTCCATCTTGCTGAAGATTCCCTTCTAGAACCCCAAAGCTGAAAACAGCATCATCTATAGGAAATCCATTTTATAAACATGAAGGAAAATTGCCATCAGATAGCAGCAATGGTGGGCTACACCTGCATATCCCAGCCATATCTGTTCACGCCATATGGAAATGACTGTATATACTTAAAATAAAAATGGGCCGCCAGTACCAAGTGTTTAGTTAAATGGCATTCTGCATTGGAAGGCCAAGGAAAATTACTTGTATATTCAAGGCCTGGCGAAGTGTTGGGGGCAGAGATGAATGATGGAACGAATGAATGAATGAAAGAGAGCTAAAAAGAGAATTAAGGACTAAAACATCAAATTCTTGGCTAGTTATTTATTCTTTTCCTGCCCACCACATCACTAACCAGTATCTACATTGGCTGGCTAACTTTTCAGTCATGGAAGAAAATATTTGCTGAAAACTTAGAAAACTTGATGTAAAATCTCTCTCCCACTCACTCTTCCTTCCTCCTTCTCAAATTCACACCCACTTTACACAGTAGTCTTGGTGTATAAAAGACACGAAGGCAACAGAATTAAAAAGACAGTTCAGCTCAGCTCCATTCAGTCGTTCAGTCACGTCTGACTCTTTGCAACCCCACGGACTACAGCACGCCAGGTCTCCCTGTCTATCACCAACTCCTGGGGGTTTACTAAAATTCATGTCCATTGAGTCAGTGACGCCATCCAACCATCTCATCCTCTGTCGTCCCCTTCTCCTCCCGCTTTCAGTCTTTCCCAGCATCACGGTCTTTTCAAATGAGTCAGTTCTTCACATCAGGTGGCCAACGTATTGGAGTTTCAGCTTCAGCATCAGTCTTTCCAATGAATATTCAGGACTGATTTCCTTTAGGATGGACTGATTGGATCTCCTTGCAGAACAAGGGACTTTAAAGAGTCCTCTCCAATACCACAGATCAAAAGGATCAATTCTTCAGTGCTCAGCTTTCTTTATAGTCCAACTCTCACATCCATACATCACTGCTGGAAAAACCATAGCTTTGACTAGACAGACCTTTGATGGTAAAGTAATGTCTCTGCTTTTGAATATGCTGTCTAGGTTGGTCATAACTTTTCTTCAAAGGAGCAAGGGTCTTTTAATTTCATGGCTGCAATCACCATCTGCAGTGATTTTGGAGCCCCCAAAAATAAAATCTACCACAATTTCCACTGTTTCCCCATCTATTTGCCACAAAGTGATGGGGCTGGATGCCATGATCTTAGTTTTCTGAATGTTGAGTTTTAAGCCAACTTTTCCCTCTCCTCTTTTACTTTCATCAAGAGGCTCTTTAGTTCTTCTTTGCTTTCTGCCATAAGGGTGGTGTCATCTGCATATCTGAGGTTATTGATATTTCTCCCGGCAATCTTGACTCCAGCTTGTGCTTCATCCAGCCCAGCATTTCTCATGATGTACTCTGCATATAAGTTAAATAAGCAGGGTGACAATGTACAGCCTTGATGTACTCCTTTCCCAATTTGGAACCAATCTGTTGTTCCATGTCCAGTTCTAACTGTTGCTTCCTGACCTGCATACAGACTTCTCAGAAGACAGATCAGGTGGTCTGGTATTCCCATCTCTTGAAAATTTTTCCACAGTTTGTTGTGATCCACATAGTCAAAGGCTTTGGCATACTCAATAAAGCAGAAGCAGATGTTTTTCTGGAACTCTCTTGCTTTTTCAATTATCCACTGGATGTTGGCAATTTGATCCCTGGTTTCTCTGCTTTTTCTAAATCCAGCTTGAACACCTGTAAGTTCATGGTTCACATACTGTTGAAGCCTGGGTTGCAGAATTTTGAGCATTACTTTGCTAGCATGTGAGATGAGTGCAATTGTGCGGTAGTTTGAGCATTCTTTGGCATTGCCTTTCTTTGGGATTGGAATGAAAACTGACCTTTTCCAGTCCTGTGGCCACTGCTGAGTTTTCCAAATTTGTTGGCATATTGAGTACAGTACTTTCACAGCCTCATCTTTTAGTATTTGAAATAGTTCAACTGGAATCCCGTCACCTCCACTAGCTTTGTTTGTAGTGATGCTTTCTAAGGCCCACTTGACTTCGCATTCCAAAATGTCTGGCTCTAGGTGAGTGATCACACCATCGTGATTATTGAGGTCGTGAAGATCTTTTCTGTATAGTCCTTCTGTGTATTCTTGCCACCTCTTCTTAATATCTTCTGCTTCTGTTAGGTCCAAATGGCATGAAATGGTATGAAATCTTTGCATGAAATGTTCCATTGGTATCTCTAATTTTCTTGCAGAAATCTCTAATCTTCCCCATTCTATTGTTTTCCTCTATTTCTTTACATTGATCACTGAGGAAGGCTTTCTTATCTCTCCTTACTGTTCTTTGGAACTCTGCATTCAAATGGGTATATCTTTTCTTTTCTCATTTGCCTTTTACTTCTCTTATTTTCACAGCTATTTGTAAGGCCTCCTCAGACAACCATTTTGCCTTTTTTGCATTTCTTTTTCTTGGGGATGGTCTTGATCACTCATTCCTATACAATGTCACAAAACTCCGTCCATAATTCTTCAGGCACTCTGTCTATCAGATCTAATCCCTTCAATCTATTTGTCACTTCCACTGTATAATTGTAAGGGATTTGATTTAGGTCATACCTGAATGGCCTAGTGGTTTTCCCTACTTTCTTCAATTTAAGTCTGAATTTGGCAATAAGGAATTCATGATCTGAGCCACAGCCTGCTCCCTGTCTTGTTTTTGTTGCCTATGTAGAGCTTCTCCATCTTTGGCTGGAAAGAACATAATCAATCTGATGATGTCCACGTGTAGAGTCTTCTCCTGTGTTGTTGGAAGAGGGTGTTTGCTATGACCAGTGTGTTCTCCTGGCAAAACTCTATTAGCCTTTTCCCTGCTTCATTCTGTACTCCAAGGCCAAATTTGCCTGTTACTCCAGGTATCTCTTGACTTCCTACTTTTGCATTCCAGTCCCCTATAATGAAAAGGACATCTTTTTGGGGGTGTTAGTTCTATAATGTCTTATAGGTCTTCACAGAACCATTCAACTTCAGCTTCTTCAGCATTACTGGTCATGGCATAAACTTGGATTATTGTGATACTGAGTGGTTTGCCTTGGAAACGAACAAAGGTCATTCTGTCATTTTTGAGATTGCACCCAAGTACTGCATTTCAGACTCTTTTGTTGGCTATGATGGCTACTCCATTTCTTCTAAGGGATTCTTGCCCACAGATATAATGGTCATCTGAGTTAAATTCACCCATTCCCATCCATTTTAGTTCGCTGATTCCTAAAATGTCAATGTTCACTCTTGCCATCTCCTGTTTGACCACTTCCAATTTGCCTTGATTCACAGACCTAACATTCCAGGTTCCTATGCAATATTGCTCTTTACAGCATCGGTTTTTACTTCCATCACCAGTCACATCCACAACTGGGTATTGTTTTTGCTTTTGCTCCATCTCTTCATTCTTTCTGGAGTGATTTCTCCTCTGATCTCCAGTAGCATACTGGGCACCTACCAACCTGGGGAGTTCATCTTTCAATGTCCTATCTTTTTGCTTTTCATACTGTTCATGAGGTTCTCCGGGCAAGAATACTGAAGTGGTCTGTCATTCCCTTCTCCAATGGACAGGGGAAATCCTAAATTTTCTTACCAGCATTGGAAATCCTGGGGGAAAAAATAATAGTTTCAGGTCTCCCAACTATCCATTCAAGGTAGGTTTTGAAAGTCCAGACAGCCTCTCTGATAGGACAGACAGAGATGCTTATCTCTTGCTGCTACAGGTATTTTGCACTGAAATTCAGATCCAGAATTTAACTAGAATGACACCATCACTACAAAGATAGCTGAATGCATACATTTGGTAGATAAACCATGCCAGGGTCAGGGACCTGACAGAACATGGGCTGACTGACACTAAGAATGTTTTCAACTTTATGTTGATGTAAAATTTATTACATTAGAAATCAACAGATTCTATTTAATTATATGAATTTTGATATATGTATATACCTATGTAACCCATGCTTTGATCAAGATATATACTATCTCTGTCATCTGTCATCCCCGAAAGTTTCCCCATGAACACTTCCAATCAATCCCCACCTCCCAAAGATGACACATGTTCTGATATCTATCACCACAGATTTTGTTTTCTTGTTCTTGATGTTCATATATATAGAATCATAAAGAGCTGTTTTTGAGAAGTATCCATGCCATTGCACGCATCAGTGCTTGCATGCTTGTGCTAAGTCACTTCAGTCGTGTCCAAGTCCTTGTGACCTGATAGACCGTAGCCCACCAGGCTCCTCTGTCCATGGGATTTTCCAGGAAAGAATACTGGAGTGGGTTGTCATTCCCTTCTCCAAGGGATCTTCCCCATCCAGGGATCAAAACCATGTCTCTTACATCTACCCTGCCAGGCAGGTTCTTTACCAGTAATACCATCTGGGAAACCCACATGCAGCCGTAGTTTATTTCCTTTTATTAGTGAGTGATATCCTGTGGCATAGAAATACCATAGTGATATCCTGTGGCATAGAAATACCACAATTTCTGTATCAAATGTGGTTGTTGATGAACATTTTGGTCCTTTCAAGGTTGGGGCAATTATTAATGAACCCATTTTGAAGGTCCTCATGCAACTGTTTTTGAGAATATGTGTTTTTATTTCTCTTAGAAAAAAAAAATATGTGTAAGTAGAAGTGCTGGAACACAGGGCAGTTATATGTATAACTTTTACAAGAAACTGCCAGAACTTTCCCCAAAATGATTGGACCACTTTATGCTCTTAGCAGCAACATATGAGAGATCCAGTTTATCTATATTCTAACACCGAGTTTATCAAGTTTTTTTTTTTTTCCATTCTAAGGGATGCAAAGTGGTACCTCACTGTGGGTTTAATGTGCATTTCCATGGTACTAATGATGTCAAACACCTTCTCATGTGCTAACTGATTTCTCACACATATTCACACATCTTCTCTTGTGAAGTATGTGTATTAGTCACTCAGTCGTGTCTGACTTTTTGTGACCCCACGGACTGTAGCCTGCCAGGCTCTTCTGTCCATGGAATTCTACAGGCAAGAATACTGGAGTGGGTTGTCAAGGGGCTATTCAAATATTTTGCCTCTTTTTCATTGATTTGTTGGATTGTTGTTTTCCTGAGTGCATGCTAAGTTGCTCCAGTCACATCTGACTCTTTTCAACCCCATGGTCTGTAATCTGCCAGGCTCCACTGTCCATGGGGTTTTCCAGGCAAGAACACTCGAGTGGGTTGCCATTTCCTCCTCCAGGGAATCTTCCTGACCCAGGGATTGAATATGCATCTCTGGCATCTCCTGCATTGGCAGGCAGACTCTTTACCACTGAGCCACCTAGGAATCCCTCATGTTTTAGTATGATTTGGAATAAATATTGAAGATTTATTGTTTTCCATGCAAATAACCAGGATGCTTCAACATCACTTGTTGAAAAGAATATCCTTATCCCATTAAATGACCACAGCACCTTTGTTGAAAACAATTGCCCTTATATGTGAGAGTGTATATATAGATTCTCTATTTCATTCTATTAATGCATGTCCACCCTTGTGCCAATCTTTCTACACTGTCAGGATTAAAAGCAGCTTTATTTCTACCTTGTATTCCATCATGTTCCATTATAGTAATTTTGCATCATGATTTTAAGCTTATGACTTTGCATAAACTCTGTTATGAGGTGGTGCACACATATTTCCAATGATCAGATCGCTGTGATAAAGTATTCCTTTTGTCTTTATGAAATAGGCCCTTGACCTTTGCCAACATTCTTCATATTGAGATTGATTTCCTTTAATATTAAGATTGTCACTAACCTACATGAACTTATGGTTTGGTTAGTTTATCTTTCCTTCTGTACTTTCAACTGGTGTCCATATATTTAAAATTCATCTATTAAGGAACATTCAGGGTTTTGCTGGGGTGGAGGTTCTTTCTTTTATCAAGTTTGAAAATCTCTACCTTTTAGCTGGAGTGTTTAATCTATTACTTGCTTTGGAGAGCATTTATTTATATACAGAAGCTCTCTACAGTCAGAAAGGACATAAAGCTATGCTTTTACAGGACACTCCATGGTTAAAGTACAGGTCATGACAATACCTTATATGCATATCTGGAGTGCATTTAACATCATGGAACAAGCTTGATGTATTTAGAAGCTAATTGAAAACACAGCTCCCACCAATACTTCAAAATATTCTTACTCAGTTGCAGCTAAATAATCTCATTTATAACATGTGTATCCACCCTGGAGTCCCGGAAATTGTTTCCAGTACCTACTTGCAACAGTTTTCCAGTGGATGTTTGAGAAAGATGCTAATGGACTGTGGATAATATTGAGTAAGTATTCATTTCCCTTCTTCTCAGATTCTGAGGGAATCTCTGTCCTGCATGTTACAATATACAGAGCTAGAAGAGCCTTATAAATCCTAACAGTCATAGGAAAAACAGAAATACCAAACTTTTACTGCAGTTCCATGCTCTTAAACAGAAAAAAAATAACACAAATATATACCAATAATGCATATTTTGGAATCAACTGGGGAACACCTAAAGTACGTCAGACAGAGAAAGACAAGTATGATGTCACTCATATGTGGAATCTAATTTTTAAAAAAGATACAAATGAACTTTTTTACAAAGCAAAAACGGACTTGCAGATATCAAAAACAAACTTATGGTTACCAAAGAGGAAACATGGTGGGGAAGGATAAGTCAGGAGCTTGGAAGTGACATATACACATTACTACTGAAGAGGAAAATTTAAATTTTACAAAACTGCCTGCTTCTCTGCCTCTGTAACCCAGCTTGCTCCTTGCAAAGTCTAGATCACATAGGTCTCAGAAAGTGGGGACTCACAATGCTAGGAGCTGGAGCTTATCTGACTCACCCTTGTCTTGCTCTTTGCAATCGCCCTAGCTCCTGCAAACTTGCAAACCTGCTTAATCATGCCTGTCCTCGTATAAAAGACTCTGTAACCCCTTTGTTCGGGGCTCAGAGCTTGGAGTGTTAACTCTACTGGGCCCACCGGTATAATAAACCTGAGTTCTCCAACTCTCCAAGTGTAGTGCTTGGTTTCTCGAGTAGTGGTTTCTACAACACTACATATAAGATAGGTAACCAACAAGAACCCACTGTATAGCACAGGGAACTCTATTCAATATTCAGTGATAACCTATATGAGAAAAAATCTGAAAAAGAATACATCATATATGTACATGTATAACTGATTCACTTTGCTATAGACCTGAAAGGAACACAACTTTGTAAATTAACTATACACCAATAAAATTAAAAACAAAAACAATTGAATCTGAATGAATTGGAACATGTGTGACTTAAAACCAGAGGCATAAAAACTGTAAATATTGCCATTATTTTCTGAGACTGTAATTGTACACTTATAAAAACACATATAAAGAATAAAATATTTCACTAAGGAAAAAGAAAAAGAAAAAGCAGAGGAAATGCTTCCTAACTCATTCAAAGAGGCCAGCATTACCCTAATACCACAACCAGATAAAGACACTAAAGAAAGGAAAAGTACAGATTAGTATTTCTCATGAGCAAAGACACAAAAATCCTTAATAAGATACTTGCAATTGAAACCCAGCAAAGTACAAAAACAATCATACACCACTGCCCAGTGGGATTTGTTTCAAATATGCAAGGCTGATTCAACATTCAAAAATATTAATCAAAAACTAATATGCCACAAAAACATACTAAAGAAAAAACTGTATAATAATATCAGTTGGTGCAGATCAATTTGTATCTACAAGTGAGGAACACAAAGGATTGTCACAGCCACCAGAAACTAGAAACAGAAGCAAGAAAAGATTCTTCCCTAGAATTTCTGAGGGAACATGGCCCCACTGACACCTTCATTTTCAGCTTCTAGCCTCAGAACCAAAAATAGATGACCCACAGGTGTCTGAGACGAGTGGACACGAATGGTTAGTACAACCACGTAGCTGGGATGAAACACGCCAGGGTCGGGGCTCCAGAGAGGAGCTGGTCAGAGACATACAGGCTTCACCAAGACCAGGGCCACAGTCCAAATTCACTGGAGAAGTGAATTCACTGGAGAAGGTCCCAAGGGACCATCTGGCAAACTAAAGCTTCAGCTGCAGGGGGAGAGCCCCCTAAGAGTCTGGGGAGGGAGAGGCCAGTATTCACAGAAGCTTCAACATGGACAGGTGAGGCAGAGACCTGCCCAATTCTCTAGACAACAGTGAGCCCTGATGATAAAGCACGATGGAGGGCACCTGCCATCAGACAGATGAGGCAGCCAGGCTGCAGAGCTGCAGGTATGAATCTCCTCCCTTCCTTCTTGCTGACTTTGATGGTGGGGTGCAGGGGTTTGAGGGGTCCTGTGAGCCTCAGGGAAGGCAGCAGAGAATCATCACAGCTGGACAGGGTCTGCTGATAATATAACTTGCATAGAAATAAATATTGCCCAAGAAGCGCAGTTCCAAACAAAGTGACTTAAAAATAGCCAGAAGACACTGAGTTTACCAGACTGGATTTTTATTATTATTTGTGGCTGTTGTTGCAATGGAGGTTTGGGAGAAAGCTCATAAAACTTATAAAAATGAAGCAACATTTCTCTTTTCATCATGATGTATGACTCCAGTTCACAGCTGCTACACTAATACATTTTGACATCTTGTTGAAATCAATATATTTCTAGAGAAAACAAGTCCAAAATGTATTTAAGAAAATAAGGAAAACCCATTACCATAAAGGAAATTATAAAGTTGACCCTATCCTCCACACACACAAATCTAGAAGTTCAATGATTTCACCGTGAACTCTAGTGAGACTGCTGAGAACAGGTAATTTGAGAGGTTTTGTTTGTTCTCCTGCAGCACAAAAGATGCATAATTTTCAAGCCAGCAGGAAAAAGTATACCCCAAGAGAAAATCAAGCAATAGAATCCAGAGACAACCGACAAGAAATTTAAATGTTTCCTAACAATAGGAAAGTAGATAAAAGAGTCATGATTTTCACATATTGAAATGGTGATGTATCAGCACACAAAAGGAGCCCCTTCCTGCTGTGAATGCAAAATCCTCAAGTAGGTTTAAGTCTCAGGGCAGGATGGCAGAGACCCTCCTGGATGCACACCCGACACCCTCCAGGGACTGAGCTGCTGGTTAAATGCACTGCTCAGAGCCAGACTAGGAGGCTGTCACTGCTCCTGGCCCTGGGACGAGTTCAGGCCATCTTCGTGGGAGACCACAGCCAGAGCCTTGCTCCTGGGAACCTGACCCCCCTGTCCTCCCAAGAGGACTGTGATGCTCTAAACCTCACAATCTGGACAATACAACAATAAAACCTTAGAAAGGAAAGCAAAGTTTTTACACAAGAAACAAAGAAAAAGCTGACCTGGGGAATGAATGCTCTTTGCCTTTGTCAATGAAAATAATCAATAAACAATCTAAAATAGGAATAGAAAAGAGTTTTATTTGAGCCAGTCTGAGGGCGATAGCCAGGAAGACAGCCTCTCAGATAACTCAGAGGAACTGCTCCAAAGAAGCATGGTTTTCAGCACACGTTTTGTTTGTCAGAACAAAGAATATCAAATAAGTCAGGATTTAGAAAGACAAAAAAAAAAAAAAAAAACCAGGAGCTCAGCCTGGTGCTCTGTGACAACCTAGAGGGATGGGATGGGGTGGGAGGTAGGGGGGAGGTTCAAGAGGAGAGGACATGTTTATAACTATGACGGATTCATGTTGACATATGGCAGAAACCAACACAATATTGTAAAGCAATTATCCTCCAATTACAAATAAATAAAACAGGCCAGTATGTATACAGCAAGTCCGCATGGCCTTGGCACCTGAAAACGGGATCTTACCATGGAAGGAGGACCAGCATCCCAGATAGGGGGGCATTTAATCTTTATTTTTAACATAGATATGCTTTACTCCTTGCCAACTTTTTCTTTAATATTAAAGCAGATGTACAATGTATGTTTGATAGCCACAAACAGGCTGTTTCAGGTAGCATAAAATTCAAGTTAACCCATGTACAAGCCAGAATAACTTTTCCATTCTTCAATATGTAAAAGTTTCTTTTACTGCCCTGAAGGAGCACACTGAGCCAGGGTCTGGTCAGGAGCTTCCTGGCAAGCATGGTGCTGACTTCCTGGGTGATGGAGAGAAGTAGAACCACCCGCTATTCTTTAGTAGAGAAGGGAGAACCAGAGGTCAGGAGGGACTGCAGACACCCGTGAGACTCCCATGTAGCATCCTCTGCTCTTACCATTGCCACAAGGTGGCCTTCTGGAAGTTTCCTGCCCCTCCCCTCACAACATCATTTCTGCCTCTGGGCCTTGCTCTGCTTTCTCCTGCTCAGAGACTGTCTTCCTGAGGCCTGACTTTTGTTTCCTTAGCTCTCTGCCCTGGAGACCACCTGCCCCAGCGCAGCCTCACCTGCCTCTTGCGGGTTGGCATGCCAGTGCTGAGCATTGTCTGACCCCGCATTACAGGGCACTTCTCCGGTGTCTGGTGCCTGCCTCCTGCAAAGGGACAGACGGTTTAGATAAGCACTCTGAAACGCACTTTTCTCATTCTTAACAGGCATGACAAGGGGAGCTCCGAAGCACGTGGGCAGAGTGCCCAACCCTCAGACCTGCACCCAGAGTAGCCCTGGGGCTGAGATTGCCCTCTGCTCTGAGCTGGGATAATACGACTTCATTTGTTTTTGTCTTGAGATGGCAACCTAGGGACTGACCTAATGCTTCCAGGGCCCCAGAAAAAGAGAACTGCCCATCCCCAGACTTCAGTGATCCCTGGAATGGTGTCTGCTCCTCCTCCTCTCTGCCCATAACCTCTCTTCCCACTGGAAGACTTCCATACCCTCTACATGCCGTGCCCCTTCCCAGCTCCAGCCCCACCCACTGGTGTCTGATTCTCCCACTTTGCCCTCAGGAACATCGCAGAAGAAATTGCCCTATAAGTTGGGGGATGGTGATCATGTTTCCTCACACATCCCCTCTAAAGACTTAGCATCTCATGTCCTCATATGACATGGCATTCAGATGCCTGTTAGTGTTTTTATTAGCATAGTTTCTCTCCTAAAAAAATCAGTAAAACAGCTCTGCTTTCGCTGATTATCTGAAGGAACTGGTTTTATGAAAAATTAAGATCTGTGTTGCTGTGTTCAGTTGGGGTTCATCTGTTCCCATGACATTGCCACATAAGCATTAACGACATTGGGAACCCCATGGATTCTCGGTGTCCTCATTACACAAGGGAGCAAGCTCTGCCATGGTGAGCACTCCTCTGTGCAAACCAGAGCTCAGAGTGTGAGTGGAGGTGGGACAATGCAGTGGCAGCTTAGGTGTTGCCTGCTGGCCAGCACATACAGAAGACGCAGCTGTCTGAGTATCTGGTGCGTCAGCTGGGAGGTTTTGTCCTGCAAGAAACTGAATATTCTTCCTTAAGCATATTGTCAGGCCTATTACATGCAGGGGCTTCTCTGGTGGCCCAGATAGTAAAGAATCTGTGTGCAGTGCAGGAGATGAAGGTTTGATCCCTGGGGGGGAAGATCCCCTGGAGAAGGGAATGGCTTCCCACTCTAGCGTTCTTGCTTGCTGAATTCCATCGACAGAGGAGCAAGGCAGGCTACAGTCCATGGGATCACAAAGAGCCAGGCACAACTGAGAGGCAAACCATATTATTTGTAGGGGAGAATGGTATGCAGGGTGGCAATCGGGATATATGAAGATTAATTACCCCCTTTCATGAAAAAGAAAATTTAACTTCATGAAATTAACAACAATGGTGCCCAGTATTCTGGCACATTTGGCATTTCAGATGAGGGTGAAAATTTTCTGTGGGATAAACCCTCAAAAGTAGAATTGCTTGGTAAAACTAGTATATTATTGCTTCAATGGATATTGCTCAGTTACTGTTCATAGATGCTTTAGTCATTTATGCATGAACTATAAATTTTTGAGAGTTTGTGACTTATGAGTTTTTCTGAATGTTATGTTCTTGCTAATTTCAAATTAAAAAAAAAAGATTTGTTTTGTGTAACATTGAACTTATTGTCAAATATTTAACATTTAAGCATTTTCTTTAAACTACTTAGCCTTTTATGCATTTAGCTAGAGGTGGTATTTGTCTTTTTCTAAGAGATATTTTAATATCAAGGAAACTCAGTCTTCAGTATAGGCAGTGTAAATATATTTCCTATGTTGGCTTTCAAATTGATGAATCTTTCCTCAACTGGCTTATAGACTGATACATGTTATCTCCAGTCTAAGATTGTTAAAAAATAGTGTTTTTCCATGTTTTCTTCTAGTATTAGTAAGCCAATATTTTTACCTTTAAACAATTTGCTCATCTGAAATTTACTTTGTCATAAGAAACAGTCATCTTTCCAATAGTCTGTCAGTGAAATTTATGGAAAATCTATCATTTTCCAACTCATTCTCTAGTCCACATGTTTCTGTTTATGTGTTAATTTTGGACTCTATTGTGTTTTCTTATTTATTCATGGCTGTGTCATACTCTTTTGTTTATAATATGTTTTGCTACCTGCCTAGGGCCAATGCCCCTTTTTCATTCTTCATTTTTTCAAAATATTCCTGAATATTTTTACTCCTAACTTAGAATCAACTTGTCAAGTTTTTTAAAAGTGCAATATTTCATTGTGATCATGTTAAATGTTTAAGTTAATGTGGAAAAATATAATCTCTCAAGGTTATTGAAACTCAGTGTATTGTGTCCTAAAGTTTGTTCATACATACATTGCAAATTTATTTAATGCTTTTTCATAAATGTGTTTTCTGTTATATATGGTATACATTCTTTCATATATGTAACTGGTTCTTTTGGATACATGAGAGATATGGTTTTATATATTTGTACTCCGCTATCTTTCTATATTGTTTTATAATTTTCAGTTTTCAAATTTTCCATGAAAATAGTTGTATCATTTCCAATGAATACAAATTGACTTGTTCCCCAATTTTTATACCTTAATATTTTCTCTAATTTCTTGTCATCACTAGTATCTCCAGGGCTTTGCTGAAAACTCTCAAAGTGTTCTCTTATGATATATAACACTAACTATTTCATCTTGTGAAAGGAAAATTTTTTTATTCTAAGTTCATTAAAGGTTTCTATTTTCTTTATAATGAATAAGGGATGCATATCTTCACTGGCTTTTCACCATCTATGTTGGTTACTATTATATTTTCTGTGATGAATTAGAAAGTATTGTAATGTGACTTACTGTATTACACTAACACATTGTTTTATTATGTTGAAAATCACTGTGGATGGTAACTACAGCCATAAAATCAGAAGACAATTGCTTCTTGGCAGGAAAGCTATGACAGACTTAGTTTGTTGAAAATCAAAGACATTACTCTGCTGACAAATGTCCGTATATTCAAGGCTATGGTCTTCCCAGTGGTCGTGTACAGTTGTGAGAGCTGGACCATGAAAAAGGCAGAGCACTGAAGAACTGATGCCTTCGAACTGTGATGCTGGAGAAGACTCCTGAGAGTCTCTTGGACAGCAAGGAGATAAAAACCAATCCATCTTAAGGAAAATCAACCCTGAAAACTCATTGGAAGGATGGATGTTGAAGCTGAAGCTCCAGTATTTTGGTCATCTGACCAAAATGAGTCAGTGAACAGCTGACTCATTGGAAAGGTTCCTGATGCTGGGAACGACTGAGGGCAGAAGGAAAAGAGGCATCAGAGGATGAAATGGCTGGATGGCATCACCAACACAATGGACATGAACTTGAACTAACTTTGGGAGATGGAGCAGTGGCCACAGGACTGGAAAAGGTCCATTTTCATTCCAATCCCAAAGAAAGGCAATGTCAAAGAATGCTCAAACTACTGCACAATTGCACTCATCTCACACACTAGTAAAGTCATGCTCAAAATTCTCCAAGCCAGGCTTCAGCAATACATGAACCGTGAACTTCCAGATGTTCAAGCTGCTTTTAGAAAAGGCAGAGTGCCAGGGTCCAGCCCCGGCTGATCCAGGGTATTTGAAGGAGAGACGGCATAGGCGAAGATCAGGAAACAATTGTTTAATTAAACATTAATTAAGGATATAAAGAGTAATGGAATGAGGATACCTCAGTGAGGAAATTCAGTGGAGAAAGAGGCTGAATAATTCAGCCAGAAGGTGAGAGAAAGAACAACATGGTGAGACCAAGTTTCCGTGAACAAGGCCCACACTTTATTTTCCAAAGTAGTTTTTATACCTTAAGTTATGCATAGAGGATAATGGGGGAAGGGGTAGAGTCATGCAGCAAGCCAGGCTTTCTTCCTGCAAACTTATCATATGCAAAAGCTTAGGGGATTTGCATCATCTTCTGGCCTGGAGGCCTGTTAACATTTTAAGACCCTTTCTTCAGAAAACTTATTTTTCTCTAAAGGTAATTGGTCAGGAGCCACCCTCCAAAAGCATTAGATAAAGTTGCATTCCTACAGAGCAAAGGTGTGGTGGGCTATAACAAGAAAAAGAATTAACTCAAGGGTCCCAGGTTACAAACATTAAAGCTACTACTTACACCAGTTATATTAATCAATACACTGCCAGGGACACAGCAGGTAAGGGATATGGAAACTTAGCAGCAAACATTGGCCCAACAAGTGAAAATCCCTTCACCAATACAATTTCTAATCAATCTTTTAACTGCTCAAAAGAATCTGTGTTTAGACAGTTTAGAACATTTCATGCCTCTCACAGTTGGGAGGCTCTGAGCAATCACATGTGGCCTGAAAAAACCTACTCAGGCAGGCTAGAGGACTTCCAAAGGAGTTTGTAGGTTGAAACACTGTCACACCCAGGAATTATTAACTGGAGCTGTAAGCTAACTCTTTTTTCAGAGAGGTAGTGGGGGACAGCCACCCGTAAAGTCAGAGGTGTAGGTGAAAGCACAAAACAGAAAGTAGGCAGACTCTGGTTTTGGGTGTAAATGCTCAAGAATTTCCAGGGGACTCCTGAGGCTCGATTCCGCCTTTGCGTATGCCAAGCCTCCTTCCTCATGATCTTTGTCATGGGCAGAGCTCCTCACGCTGGCTCCTGGCAGTGATAGAATTCCAGTTGAGCTATTCCAGATCCTGAAAGATGATGCTGTGGAAAGTGCTGCACTCAATATGCAATATGCACTCGATATGCAATATGCCGGCTCCCGGCAGCAGAGGAACCAGAGATCAAATTGCCAACATCTGCTGGATCATGGAAAAAGCAAGAGAGTTCCAGAAAAACGTCTATTTCTGCTTTATTGACTATGCCAAAGCCTTTGACTGTGTGGATCACAATAAACTGTGGAAAATTCTGAAAGAGATGGGAATACCAGACCATCTGACCTGCTTCTTGGGAAATCTATATGCAGGTCAGGAAGCAACAGTTAGAACTGGACATGGAACAACAGACTGGTTCCAAATAGGAAAAGGAGTACGTCAAGGCTGTATATTGTCACCCTGCTTATTTAACTTCTATGCAGAGTACATCATGAGAAACACTGACTGGAAGAAGCACAGCTGGAATCAAGATTGCCAGGAGAAATCTCAATAACCTCAGATATGCAGATGACACCACCCTTATGGCAGAAAGTGAAGAGGAACTCAAAAGCCCCTTGATGAAAGTGAAAGTGGAGAGTGAACAAGTTGGCTTAAAGCTCAACATTCAGAAAACGAAGATCATAGCGTCTGATCCCATCACTTCATGGGAAATAGATGGGGAAACAGTGGAAACAGTGTCAGACTTTATTTTTGGGTGCTCCAAAATCACTGCAGATGGTGACTGCAGCCATGAAATTAAAAGACGCTTACTCCTTGGAAGGAAAGCTATGACCAACCTAGATAGCATATTCAAAAGCAGAGACATTACTTGCCAACAAAGGTTCATCTAGTCAAGGCTATGGTTTTTCCAGTGGTCATGTATGGATGTGAGAGTTGGACTGTGAAGAAAGCTGAGCGCTGAAGAATTGATGCTTTTGAACTGTGGTGCTGGAGAAGACTCTTGAGAGTCCCTTGGACTGCAAGGAGATCCAACCAGTCCATTCTGAAGGAGATCAGCCCTGGGATTTCTTTGGAAGGACTGATGTTGAAGCTGAAACTCCAGTACTTTGGTCACCTCATGCGAAGAGTTGACTCATTGGAAAAGACTCTGATGCTGGGAGGGATTGGGGGCAGGAGGAGAAGGGGACGACAGAGGATGAGATGGCTGGAGGGCATCACTGACTCGATGGACGTGAGTCTGAGTGAACTCCAGGAGTTGGTGATGGACAGGGAGGCCTGGCGTGCTGCGATTCATGGGGTCGCAGAGTCGGAAACAACTGAGCCACTGAACTGAACTGAGGGACAGGGAAGCCTGGCATTCTGCAGTCCATGGGATAGCAAAGAGTGGACATGATTGGGAGACTGAACAACAATTATTGAAATAAATTCGTCTTAATTAGAATATATATTTACTGGGCTCCTGGCTTTGGTTTTCTAATAATATTTATGAATTTTTGCATTTTCATTCATAAATGAAGTTGGACTACAAATTTTTAGAATATGCTTAAAGGTTAAGTAATGAAACTATCTATGCATGTGTCAAAAAAATTCTTAATGTTTTTCAAATTTCACAATAATTTAAATATTATTAGCATTGCCTAATTTTTAAGGTAT
Source organism: Bos grunniens (assembly GCF_055505025.1). Taxonomy (NCBI): domain Eukaryota; kingdom Metazoa; phylum Chordata; class Mammalia; order Artiodactyla; family Bovidae; genus Bos; species Bos grunniens. The sequence goes on along the minus strand of NC_141168.1, from coordinate 44,237,304 downwards.
GCTAGATAGAATTCCTCTGTGGATTTTACGGCAGGTAGATATTTGATTATTCTTTTCATGAAAGAGTAAGCTAAATTATTTTTGTTGTTAATATGGTTTTTAAAGAAAACATTCTCTTTATGACTCACTAATTTTCATTTGTGTCTGTATTAGTGCTTCCATTCTATTTTCTTGAATTCATTGTGCTGTTTTTATTCACAACTTCTTAAATAAGTTTTGCAATCAATTTGTATGTTTTCCACTTTTACATTAATTCATGTTTTTAATAATATACATTTTCTTCTTTAAAATGTTATAATTCATAATTTTATATGCAGTATTTTGTTCATTTTCTAAATATTTTTCAAAATGAATTTAGTTTCCAAGAGGAGATTTAAATATAGCTTTGCTTTTATCAGTAGTATTTTTAAATTCTAGGTGGTAGGGTTCTATTTTATTTTATCAATTTGTGGCTCTATTATATTGTGGTCATAGAACATTGTCCTCTTTCCACTATATGGAGTTACTGACCAGATTGTGGTCCATTGTCATGAATTTCCAAGGGCAATTGTATAGAAAGTGTATAGGAATAATTATATTACATATATATATCAATTATTACTATATATCTATTAGACCTGTCTTGATAAAGTGCTTACTATTTCTTCAAACTCAGTTTTTTCCACTTTATCTCTCAGTTTTCTACTGCATTTTTTAGTTCCTTTAAAAAAAAGAATGTTAGTACTTAGATACTTTCTAACCTCATATCCTTACTGTGGACTGTGCTTTGTTGTTTTGTGATATTCAGTGCTCATTGACCAGAATCTAAACTTGTCTTACAAGAAGATCAGTGATCACCATTTTCATCTGCTTCAAAACATCAAGTTTTCTGGTGAATCATCTTCCTCTGACATTTGTTCCTTGGATTCTTTTTCCTCCTTTTCTCCTGGACAATGTGTAGGTTCTTTGGGTCTTTCATCAATAGATGATCGTGTCATCTAAGAATAAATAAAGCTTTATATCTTCATTTTCAATCTGTATATTTTTTAAGGCTGTATTACAGTAGCTAGAACAATGTTACATGGTTGCAACACAGTTAACACTTTTGGACTCCATATATAAGTGACCATCCCCAAGAAAAAGAAATGCAAAAAAGGAAAATGGCTGTCTGGGGAGGCCTTACAAATAGCTGTGAAAAGAAGAGAAGCCAAAACAAAGGAGAAAAGGAAAGATACCCATTTGAATGCAGAGTTCCAAAGAATAGCAAGGAGAGATGAAAAACCTTCCTCAGTGGTCAGTGCAAAGAAATAGAGGAAAACAATAGAATGGGAAAGACTAGAGATCTCTGCAAGAAAATTAGAGATACCAAGGGAACATTGAGCAAAGATGGGCTCAATAAAAGACAGAAATGGTATGGGCCTGACAGAAGCAGAAGATATTAAGAAGAGGTGGCAAGAATACACAGAAAAACTGTACAAAAAAATCTTCACAACCAAGATAATCACAATGGTGTGATCACTCACCTAGAGCCAGACATCCTGGAATGTGAAGTCAAGTGGGCCTTAGGAAGCATCACTATGAACAAAGCTAGTGGAGGTGATGGAATTCCAGGTGAGCTATTTCAAATCCTAAAAGATGAGGCTGTGAAAGTGCTGCACTCAATATGCCAGCAAATTTGCAAAACTCGGCAGTGGCCACAGGAATTGAAAAGGTCAGTTTTCATTCCAATCCCAAAGAAAGGCAATGCCAAAGAATGCTCAAATTACCACACAATTGCACTCATCTCACACACTAGTGAACTAATGCTCAAAATTCTCCAAGCCAGGCTTCAGCAATACGTGAACCATGAACTTCCAGATGTTCAAGTTGATTTTAAAAAAGGCAGAGGAACCAGAGATCAAATTGCCAACATCCGCTGGATCATTGAAAAAGCAAGAGAGTTCCAGAAAAACGTCTATTTCTGCTTTATTGACTATTCTAAACCCTTCGACTGTGTGAATCACAATAAACTGTGGAAAATTCTGAAAGAGATGGGTATACCAGACCACCTGACCTGCCTCTTGAGAAACCTGTATGCAGGTCAGGAAGCAACAGTTAGAACTGGACATAGAACAACAGACAGGTTCCAAATAAGAAAAGGAGTACATCAAGGCTGTATATTGTCACCCTGCTTATTTAACTTATATGCAGAGTACATCATGAGAAATGCTGGGCTGGATGAAGCACAAGCTGGAATCAAGATTGCCAGGAGAAATATCAATAACCTCAGATATGCAGATGACACCACCCTTATGGCAGAAAATAAAGAGGAAATAAACAGCCTTTTGATGAAAATGAAAGAGGAGAGTGATAAAGTTGGCTTAAAATTCAACATTCAGAAAACTAAGATCATGGCATTTGGTCCCATCACTTCATGGGAAATAGATGGGAAAACAGTGGAAACAGTGGCTGACTTTATTTTGGGGGTTCCAAAATCACTGCAGATGGTGACTGCAGCCATGTAATTAAAAGACGCTTACTCCTTGGAAGGAAAGTTATGACCAACCTAGACAGCATATTAAAAAGCAGAGACATTACTTTGCCAAAAAGGGTCCATCTAGTCAAGGCTATGGTCTTTCCAGTAGTCATGTATGGATGAGAGAGGTGGACTGTGAAGAAAGCTGAGTGCTGAAGAATTGATGCTTTTGAACTGTGGGTTTGGAGAAGACTCTTGGGAGTCTCTTGGACTGCAAGGAGATCCAACCAGTCCATCCTAAAGGAGATCAGTCCTGAGTATTCATTGGAAGGACTGATGCTGAAGCTGAAACTCCAATACTTTGACCACCTGATGTGAAGAGCTGACTCATTGGAAAAGACCCTGATGCTGGGAAAGATTGAAGGCAGGAGGCAAAGGGGACAACAGAGGATGAGATGGTTGGATGGCATCACCAACTCAGTGGACATTGTTGGGGGCTGGCGTGAGGCACTCCGCCCATGGCAAAGGTCATGAGGAAGGAGGCTCGACATACGCAAAGGCGGGATCGAGCCTCAGGAGTCCCCCTGGAAATCCTCGAGCATCTACCCCCATAACCAGAGCCTGCCTACTTTACTACTTTGTGCTCTCACCTACACCTCTGACTTTATGGGGGGCTGTCCCCCACCACCTCTTTCGGAGAAGGAGTTAACTTAGAGCTCCAGTTAATAAAAACTCCTCGGTGTGACAAGAGTGTTTTAACCTACAAACTCCTCTGACGGTTCTCTGGCCTGCCTGACAGGCTTGTCTGGCCACATGTGATCACTCACAGCCTCCCAACCGTGAGAGGCACAAGATGCTTTAAACCTTCTAAAAACAGGTTCCTTAGAAAAGTTAGAAAACTATTAGTATAAGTATAGTGGGCTGATTAGAAATTGTATTGGTGAAGGGTTTTTCATTTGTTGAGCCAATGTTTGTTGCTAAGTCTCCACATCCCCTGCCCTTACACACGTTAATGAGTATATAGAAGAAATAAGTATTAACCTTTGATATAAATCACATTAGACCTTAGGCTAAGTAAATTCTTTCCTTAACTAAAACCCACTATACCCTCACCCTATAGGAATGTAACTTTATTTGGGTGGTGTCTGTTTTAAGAATAATCACCCCTGGAGAAATAAGTGTCCTGGTTGACTGACCGCTGTCACAAGGAGAGCGTCATAAATTGTCAGCAGGCCCCCTGGCCAGAAGATGATGTAACACCCCTAAGACCTCTGTATACATTTGTATGAAGCACCTGACTTTGATAAAAGTCAGGACTGCTGACCCCACATGACTTTTGCATAACATCTCAGTGTATAAAAGTAGACCATGGAAAATAAAGAATTGGGATCAGTTCCTCGAAATACTGGTCTCCCCATGTCGCTCTCTCTCCCACTCTGGCTGAGTCTCCATCTGGAGCGCAGAACCCACCATGCTTACTAATTATGCCTGGGCTTCTAAGATCCGACCGGGGAGGCCTCAGTGTCTCCTCTCCTTCGGGAGAACGGAAGGACGCTGAGGACGCCTGCGGCCTACGTAAGTGGTGCAAGCTTCTTGTCTTGAAGTTTTATTGGTCTCCCGCGTAAACCAAGCTACTCAGCCTCTTTTCTCCACTGAATTTTCCTACTGAGCTATCCTCATCCTATTACTCTTTATATCTTTGATAAAATATTTAAATAAATTGGTCGCCGACGCCGTCCCCGCTTTGAATACCCTGGATCAGCCAGGGCTGGACCCCGGCAGGACATGAGTTTGGGTAGGCTCCAGGAGTTGGTGATGGACAGGGAGGCCTGGCATGCTGCAGTTTATGGGGTCACAAAGAGTCGGACATGACTGAACAACTGAACTGAACTGAATATAAGTGAAATTATGCAGCATTTGTCCTCCAGGTCCACCTGTGTTGTTGCAAATGGCAAGATTTCCTTCTTTATAATATTGAAAAATATTCCATTACATGGATATATATATTCCATATACATATATATTCTCTATATATTTCATTTATATATATATATATATATATATTGAGTTTCTTTGTCACTAAATTATATTTATATTTATGTGGGTTTTAATGGCTTCCCAGTTGGCTCAGTGAGTAAAGAATCCACCTGCAATGCAGGAGAGGCAGAAGACAGCAGTTCTAATCCTGGAGAAGGGCATGGCAATCCACTCCAGTACTCTTGCTTGGAGAATCCTATGCAGAGTGGAGCCTGGCAGGCTACAGTCCATAGGGTCGCAAAGAGTCAAATATACTGAAGTGACTCAGCACAGGTTATAATTTTTAAAATACCCCAAGCCAGTCAAGATAGGCAAATTTAATTTAATTTTAACTCAGAGTAGTACCATTTTCCCCTATATTTTCTTATCCAGAGGCTGCTCTCTGCAGTGATGGCATGTTGGTATGCTTCCTCCTTTTTCTCTTCTCCTCTGCTTCTCTGGGCTACCAAATAATATTTATGAAAGATCAGAACACCAAGTCACACACAGCATGTTGTCTCTCAAGATGTCATAATACTTGAATAATCATGGCCTGGAGGTCTTCACAAACCTACAAACCTATGGTCATTGGAGCCTTTTAGGTATATTCCTGCATTCCTGTTAGGGATTGCATTACTTTTCTGCTTTCTTTGTACCTGGGGGTCATTTTTAGCCAGTAGTACAATTTTTAAAATAAAAAGTCTGCTATTTAACCACTTCTGCTATTAAAATAATAACTAGAGGCTGAGAACACATGCCTGAACACTGACAGAGGCTGCTGTTATGGGACTGGAAAATCATCAGAGCCTTAGGTTCCTGACCAGAGCTGGAGCAATAAGACTGTTGGCTGGAGGAACCTCAGACCCACAACTGACCTCTTCTTCAAGAATTTTACCAAAGTATAAAACTCCATGTATTAAAAAGCTAAAAAAGCTAAGTAAAAATTTCAAAATTAAAGTAGAAATACTCATCATTTCTTGTTGATGAGGAAACAATAGTGTGCCTTCATCTCACTTAGCCTCAAGGGCTCCCAACCTAAAAAAGAGAATATACCAGGGGAAAACTGAGTGTTAACTGCAACTCAGCCTTAACTCTGTTTCATTCATGATTGAATTAAGATGATCAGGGAGATGAGAAAAATCTTTCTGGTGGAAGACAACATAATCTGGAACCTCTATAGTTTTTTTAATGCAAAATATCTTAGCTTCAGTTTTAAAAAATGACTAATAAAGTGAGAAAGGAATGGACTGTGAGGTGAAAAGAAGACCCTAGAATTACACTCAAAATTAATATAGACTTGGAGATTTTAAAATAATTGTTTAAATATGTTTATTCAAGTAGAGGAAAAATAAGACAAACTGTTGAAAAGATGAAATATTTCAACAAAACTATATAGAAATAAGAGAATTAAATTGACACTAAAAATGAAAAGTGAAAGTGCTAAATATAAGACCCAAAACCATAAAACTCCTAGAAGAAAACATAGGCAGAACACTCTTTGACATAAAGTGTAGCAATATTTTTTTGGACCTGTCTCCAAAGGCAAAGGAAACCAAAGCAAAAATAAACAAATGAGATCCATTTAAACTTAAAAGCTTTTGCACAGCAAGGGAAATTGTCAACAAAATGAACTGAATGAGAGAAAACATTTGCAAATAATATGATCAATAAGGTTTTAATATTCAAAATATATAAACAGCTCATACAACTCAGAAAACACTGGGGCATAAGACCTGAATAGACATTTCTTCAAAGAAAACATACAGAGGGCCAATAGATATTTGAAAATATGCTCAAAACCACTAACCATCAGAAAAATGCAAACCAAATGCAAACCAAATGCAAACCAAAATTTCAATGAGATGTCACTTCAGACCTGTCAGAATGGCCATCATCGAAAAGATTACAAATAGCAAATGTTGGTAAAGAAGTGGAGAAAAGGGAACCCTTGTGTTCTGTTGGTGGAATGTAAATTGGTGAAGTCACTATGGAAAAGAGTATGAAGGCTCTTCAGAAAACCAAAATCAGAGTTGCCATATGATCCAACTCTTCGGCATATATCCACACAAAACTATAATTCAAAAAGATACATGCATCCCTATAGCGGTCCATCCATGTTGCTATGAATCATATTATTTCATACTTTGTATGGATGAGTAATATTCCATTCTGTATATTTATAAGATCTTCTTTATCCATTCGTCTGTTGATGGACACTTAAGTTACTTCCACATATTGACTACTGTGAATAGTACTGCTATGAACATTGAGGTGTATGCACCTTTTTGAACTGGAGCTCTCATCTTTTCTGGAGTACAGTTGCTAGATCAAATGGTAACTCTATTTCTAGTCTTTTTTAGGAATCTCCATACTGTTTACCATGGTGGCATCACCAAAAAAACTCTGTTTTTATTTTTAATTGCAGCTTCCTGAGGGTTGCCTCTCAGTCATCATAGCAATATCAAAGATGTTGCTTAAAATCCTTGAGTCAGTGAGATTTCCACTCTTTCCTACCAGATCTGTGTTTGGTTGAAGAAATACATTCTAAGACCAGGCATTGTACAAGACTTCCCACCTTTTGCTTTCTGCATGTATGAGAAAGGCCTCACATTAATTCAAGAATGAGTAGGATCGCTCTACCTTTCCTGAGCATGTGCAAAGTCTTGAATATGTATGAGACTTTCAATACCATCAAGAATATGAAGTTGCCTATCAAGACACAATATATTTATCTCTTGTTCCAAATATCCCTGCTACATTTCTTGATGTTCTACCCATGTGTTGCATGTCTCAGTCAATATTTCAAACTCAAGCCTTCTCTGATCATTTGCAATTGAAATTTCTATTACTTTTGACAATGCCCTTTCAGGCTTGTTTTTTCCCATGCCCCCTTAAAAATCAAGTCATCCTCATCTGGCAGCAAGGATGCCAGTCCTCATGGGTTGCCCCATGGTTTGGGTAACATATAAGAAGTGAGGGGAAATGGCTGCAGCCCTGAGATGAGATTGTATAGACTCTTACTGTTTTTAACTGAGTTTCAGTAGCTTTTCTTGAGGACTTCCCTGGTGGCTCAGACTGTAAAGAATCTACCTGCAATTCAGAAGACATGGGTTCAATCCCTGGGTCAGGAAGATCCCCTGGATAAAGAAATGGCAACACACTCCAGTATTCTTGCCTGGAAAATCCCATGGACAGAGAAGCCTGGTGGGCTACAGGCCATGGGGTGGCAAAGAGTCAGACACGACTGAGCGACTCAATTCATTGTATGCCTTCAATCAATTTTCAGAGTTCTGAGATGACTGTTTTTGCTCAATAATATCATTTGTGGGCAGGAAGATAATTGTCCAAGCTCCTTACTCACCTTTTTCAGGTACCATTACCTGTTGATATTTTATTCCATTTTCAAACTGCTTCCAAAGTAAAAAACATTTTTACAATACAAAATGCAGTAACAAAATATAATTTTGTTAATCTTTGCTTTGAATGTTTATCCTAAAGCTTGGTACATATTAGATTATCTACAGAGTATTCTGAAACAATGAGGGGGAAAAAGCCTATTTTAAACAGTCAGATAAAAGGGAAGGACTTTAAATTAAAACCAACTTAGTGTTTCTTTACTGCTGTCACATATTAAAGTCTCTTGTGAAATGTCCAGAAGATCACACTATGGACTTTCCTAATTTAAGCCAGGCATAGAAACAAATGTTCATAATATCAGTTGAGAAATGCATCTTCTGAAAGAATAATTAAATTTCCTGGAGCTAGTTACATGCAAAAATAAAAACAAATATATTCCTACTTTAGGAAATATGGGTTCCATGTAACAATTATACAAACCTTAATAATAACACGAGAGTATATTTTATTGGTTTAGAGCAAAGAGTTTCCATGTTCTAATAATAGTAATGATGGCAACAATAATAATAATGAAAAATATTGGCTATGAGAAGTCGAATATTAAAACCAGGAATGACTCATCATAATTCTCAACCCTCAGGCCTAGTGAATGAGCTACAGTTTTATACATTCATCTAATCACTCATTGTGCAGCTGCGCAGCACTGGGGAAATCTGTATGCAGGTCAGGAAGCAACAGTTAGAACTGGACATGGAACAACAAACTGGTTCCAAATAGGAAAAGAAGTATGTCAAGGCTATATATTGTCACCCTGCTTATTGAACTTCTATGCAGAGTACATCATGAGAAACACTGGGCTGGATGAAGCACAAGCTGGAATCAAGATTTCTGGGAGAATATCAATAACCTCAGATATGCAGATGACACCACCCTTATGGCAGAAAACAAAGAAGAAATAAACAGCCTCTTGATGAAAGTGAAAGAAGAGAGTGAAAAAGTTGGCTTAAAAACTCAACATTCAGAAAACTAAGATTATGGCATCTGGTCCCATCACTTCACGGCAAATAGATGGGGAAATGCCGGGGTCCAGCCCCAGGGGATCCAGGGAATTCGAAGCGGGGACGGCGTCGGCGAGGATCAGGAAACAACTGCTTAATTAAACATTAATTAAGGATATAAAGAGTAATAGAATAAGGATAGCTCAGTGATGAAATTCAGTGGAGAAAAGAGGCTGAATAATTCAGCCAGAAGGTGAGAGAAAGAACGACATGGGGAGACCAAGTTTCCGTGAACAAGGCCCGCACTTTATTTTCCAAAGTAGTTTTTATACCTTAAGTTATGCATAGAGGATAATGGGGGAAGGGGTAGAGTCATGCAGCAAGCCAGGCTGCAAACTTATCATATGCAAAAGCTTAGGGGATTTGCATCATCTTCTGGCCTGGAGGCCTGTTAACATTTTAAGACCCTTTCTTCAGAAAACTTATTTTTCTCTAAAGGTAATTGGTCAGGAGCCACCCTCAAAAAGCATTAGATAAAGTTGCATTTCTACAGAGCAAAGGTGTGGTGGGCTATAACAAGAAAAAGAATTAACTCAAGGGTCCCAGGTTACAAACATTAAAGCTACTACTTACACCAGTTATATTAATCAGTACACTGCCAGGGACACAGCAGGTAAGGGATATGGAAACTTAGCAGCAAACATTGGCCCAACAAGTGAAAATCCCTTCACCAATACAATTTCTAATCAATCTTTTAACTACTCAAAAGAATCTGTGTTTAGACAGTTTAGAACATTTCATGCCTCTCACAGTTGGGAGGCTCTGAACAATCACATGTGGCTGGAAAAACCTATTCAGGCAGGCTAGAGGATTTCCAAAGGAGTTTGTAGGTTGAAACACTGTCACACCCAGGAATTATTAACTGGAGCTGTAAGCTAACTCTTTTTTCAGAGATAGGTAGTGGGGGACAGCCCCCCGTAAAGTCAGAGGTGTAGGTGAAAGCACAAAGCAGAAAGTAGGCAGACTCTGGTTTTGGGGTAGATGCTCAAGAATTTCCAGGAGGACCCCTGAGGCTCGATCCCGCCTTTGCGTGTGCCGAGCCTCCTTCCTCATGACCTTTGTCATGGGCAAAGTTCCTCACGCTGGCTCCCAGCAGTGATAGAATTCCAGTTGAGCTATTCCAGATCCTGAAAGATAATGCTGTGGAAAGTGCTGCACTCAATATGCAATATGCCGGCTCCCGGCAGGGAAACGTAGCAGACTTTATTTTGGGGGGCTTCAAAATCACTGCAGATGGTGCAGTCATGAAATTAAAAAAAACGCTTACTCCTTGGAAGGAAAGTTATGACCAACCTAGACAGCAGAGATACTACTTTGCCAACAAAGGTCCATCTAGTCAAAGCTATGGTTTTTCCAGTAGTCATGTATGAATCATATCCATATATGAGTTGGACTATAAAGAAAGCGGAGTATTGAAGAATTGCTGCCTTTGAACTGTGGTGTTGGACAAGACCCTTGAGAGTCCCTTGGACTGCAAGGAGATCCAACCAGTCCATCCTAAAGGAGATCAGTCCTGAATATTCATTGGAAGGACTGATGTTGAAGCTGAAACTCCAATACTTTGGCCACCTGATGTGAAGAACTGACTCACTGGAAAAGACCCTGATGCTGAGAAAGATTGAGGGTGGGAGGAGAAGGGGACAACAGAGGATGAGATGGTTGGATGGCATCACCGACTCAATTGACATGAATTTGAGTAAACTCTGGGAATTGGTGATGGACAGGGAGGCCTGGCATGCTGCAGTCCATGGTGTCACAAAGAGTTGGACACGACTGAGCGACTGAACTGAACTGAACTGAATCATTCATTCAGTAAATAAAATTTCTGTACCATGAGTGGAGGGCAAAGAGACAAGTCATGTCATGTTTATGTTCCAATCACTATTTCACTACTGTAACACTGCTGGAAAGCACTGGTTTTCCTGATTTTAACAAATCTTTGATAGAAACTTCATATCCTAGCTTCACAGTTTAAAGTAGTTTCTAATTTTCCTTGTGAATTCTTCTTTGACCAGTGTGATATTTAGAACTTTTTTTTTTTTTTTTTTTGGTTTCCAATAGCGAGCACTTTAGAAGTATCTTTGCTACTGATTTCTAATTTAATTGTACTTTTGTTATAGAATTTGCTGTGTATAATTTAAAGCCTTTTATATGAGATGTGGGTCTGTGGTGGCCTGCTGCAGGGTCAGGAGCACTGAGTGTGACAGTGTGTGCATGGGACCTTTTGAAGGAGGACTCCATTATCTTCATTACCTCCACCATAGTTTGGTCTCAGGTCAAACAACAGGGAGAAAACACATCCCCACCCATCTATAGAAAATTGGATTAAAGATTTACTGAGCATGGCCTGTGGTGTTGGAGAAGACTCTTGAGAGTCCCTTGGACTGCAAGGAGATCCAACCAGTCCACCCTAAAGGAGATCAGTCCTGACTGATGCTGAAGCTGAAACTCCAATACTTTGGCCGCTTGATGTGAAGAACTGATTCATTGGAAAAGACTCTGATGCTGGGAAAGATTGAAGGCGGGAGGAGAAGGGGACGATGTCGGATGAGATGGTTGGATGGCATCACTGGCTCAATGGACATGAGTTTGAGTAAACTCTGGGAGTTGGTGACGGATAGGGAGGCCTGGCATGCTGCCATGGGGTGGCAAAGAGTCAGATATGACTCTGCAACTGAACTGAACTGAACATGGCCCCACCCATCAGAACAAGACCCAGTTTCCCCCACAGGAAGTCTCTCCCATCAGGAAGCTTCTATAATCCTCTTATCCTTAACCTTCAGAGGGCAGGCAGAATGAAAACCACAGTAACAGAAAACTAATCAAACTGATCACATGGACTATAGCCTTGTCTAAATCAATGAAACTATGAGCCATGCCATGTAGGACCACCCAGGACAGACAGGTCATGGTGGAGAGCTCTGACAAAAGAAGGGAATGGCAAACCACTTCAGTATTCTTACCTTGAGAGCCCCATGAACAGCATGAAAAGGCAAAAAGATATGACACTGAAAGAGAACCCCCCCAGCTCGGTAGGTGCCCAATGTGCTACTGGAGATCAGTGGAGAAATAACTCCAGAAAGAATGAAGAGATGGAGCCAAAGCAAAAACAACGCCCAGTTGTGGATGTGACTGGTGATGGAAGTCAAGTCTGATGCTGTAAAGAGCAACATTGCATAGGAACCTGTAATGTTAGGTCCATGAATCAAGGCAAACTGGAAGTGGTCAAACAGGAGATGGCAAGAGTGAACATCAACATTTTAGGAATAAGTGAACTAAAATGGACTGGAACGGGCGAATTTAACTCAGGTGACCATTATATATACTACTGTGGGCAAGAATCCCTTAGAAGAATGGAGTAGCCATCATAGCCAACAAAAGAGTCTGAAATGCAGTTCTTGGGTGCAATCTCAAAAATGACAGAATGATCTCTGTTCGTTTCCAAGGCAAACCATTCGATATCACAATAATCCAAGTCTATGCCCCAACCAGTAATGCTGAAGAAGCTGATGTTGAACAGTTCTGTGAAGACCTACAAGATCTTCTAGAACTAACACCCAAAAAAGAAATCCTTTTCATTATAGGGGACTGGAATGCAAAAGTAGGAAATCAAGAGATACCTGGAGTAACAGGCAAATTTGGTCTTGGAGTATAGAATGAAGCAGGGCAAAGGCTAAGAGAGTTTCATCAAGAAAACACATTGGTCATAGCAAACACCCTCTTCCAACAACACAGGAGAAGACTCTACACATGGACATCACCAGATGGTCAATACCAAAATCAGATTGATTATATTCTTTGCCATCAAAGATGGAGAAGCTCTATACAGTCAGCAGATACAAGACTGTGAGCTGACTGTGGCTCAGATCATGAACTCCTTATTGCCAAATTCAGACTTAAATTGAAGAACATAGGGAAAACCACTAGACCATTCAGGAATGACCTAAATCAAATCCCTTATGATTATACAGTGGAAGTGTCAAATAGATTCAAGGGATTAGAACTGATGGACCGAGTGCCTGAAGAACTATGGATGGAGGTTCGTGACATTGAACAGGAGGCATTGATCAAGACCATCCCCAAGAAAAAGACATGCAAAAAGACAAAATGGTTGTCTGAAGAGGCCTTACAAAAAGCTGTGAAAGGCAAATGAGAAAAGGAAAGATATATCCATTTGAAAGCAGAGTTCCAAAGAATAGCAAGGAGAGCTAAGAGAAGCCTTCCTCAGTGATCAATGCAAAGAAACAGAGAAAAACAATAGAGTGGGAAAGACTAGAGATCTCTTCAAGAAAATTAGAGATACCAAGGGAACATTTCATGCAAAGATGATCACAATAAAGGACAGAAATAGTATGGACCTAATACGAACAGAAGATATTAAGAAGAGGTGGCAAGAATACACAGAAGAACTAGACAAAAAAAGATCTCATGACAGATAACCACAATGATGTGCCCACTCACCTAGAGCCAGACATCCTGGAATGTGAAGTCAAGTGGGCCTTAGGAAGCATCACTACAAACAAAGCTAGTGGAGGTTATGGAATACCAGTTAAGCTATTTCAAATCCTAAAGATGATGCTGTGAAAGTGCTGCACTCAATATGCCAGCAAATTTGGAGAACTCAGCAGTGGCCACAGGACTGGAAAAGGTCAGTTTTCACTCCAGTCCTGAAGAAAGGCAATGCTAAAGCATGTTCAAACTACCACACAATTGCACTCATCTCACACACTAGCAAAGTAATGCTCAAAATTCTGCAATCCAGGCTTCAACAGTACGTTAACCATGAACTTCCAGAGGTTCAAGCTAGATTTAGAAAAGGCAGAGGAATCAGAGATCAACATCTGTTGGATCATCGAAAAAGTAAAGAGAGTTTCAGAAAAAACATCTACTTCTGCTTTGTTGACCATGCCAAAACCTTAGACTATGGTTCACAATAAATTGTGGAAAATTCTTCAAGAAATGGGAATACCTGACCACCTGATCTGCCTCCTGAGAAATCTGTATGCAGGTCAAGAAGCAACAATTAGAACTGGACATGGAACAACAGGCTGGTTCCAAGAAGAGAAGGAGACGACAGAGGATGAGATGGTTGGATGGCATCACCAACTCAATGGATGTGAATTTGAGCAAGCTCTGGGAGTTGGTGATGGACAAGGAAGACTGGCATGCTGCAGTTGCTGGGGTTGCAAAGTCAGACACGACTGAGCTACTGAACTGAACTGATATGACTCAAAATACGGTCTATCTTGGTATATGTCCATATACATCCCAAAAAAATGTATTCTACTCTCATTGGGAAGAATGTCATTAATATACATTTTAATTAGGTCCAGTTGGTTGATAGTGTGATTCACTTACTGATTTTTCTTTCTTCTTGGTCTATCATTTCTGGAGTGAGGACTCTGAAATATTTGACTATATTATTGTCTATTTCTTCTTACAGTTCCATCAGTTTCACTACATATGCTTTGAAGCTCTGCTATTAGGTATATAGACATTTAGGATTGTTACATTATCAACAAACTGACCTCTTTGCAATTATAAAATAAATTTTGTTTTTCCTTGTAATACTTCTTATTCTGATGTCTACTTTGCCTGACGTTAAGCTGAGATCTTGGGATAGGAAAGAAAGTGATATCCACTTAGCTATCTACCCTCATGACCTCATCTACCTGAAGCCCAGGAAGCACACAGAGAAGCATTTTATCCTTCTCCACAATGAGAGTTCCGGCAGGGGCTGACTTTCTTCACTGCTGGATGAGTGGACAACAATAGAGGTCAGGTTCCTAGAAGCAGTCAGGGGACTCCAGGAAAACCTCTGACCTCACAGAGCAGAGCCTCAAAAGCACACAAAAAGGAAAAGTAATCAGGAAGCCTAGGCATAGAAATGACTGAGATTTATCTTACCTTTACTCAACTGAAGGTTTTGGCTATTAATATCATTAAATTCATTCATTATGTAGCTCTTACCTTTTATTTTATGCTACTTTTTGTCTTTCATTTTTATCTTCTAAGTGTTATCCCCTTCACTTTATGCAAGAAACAAAGATTTCTAAATAAGTGATAATATAAAATATATATAAATACAAATATAATAAAGAATATATAATAATAATAATATAAAATTGTATATTATATATATATACATTTAATATATATATATGGGTTTCCCAGATGGCTCAGTGGTAAAGAATCCACCTTTAATGCAGGAGATGCGGGTTCAATCCCTGGGTCGGGAAGATCCCCTGGCAAAGGAAATGGCAACCCCCTCTAGTACTCTTGCTGGGAAATCCCATGGACAGAGAAGCCTGGCAAGTTACAGTCCATGGGATCACAAAAGAATCAGACACAACTAAGTAACTAAATTACAACAATATATATTACTGCTCATATTCCTGGCTGAATGGTGCTAGCTGTAATAGATTGATTGCAAAAATGACTGTTCTTTATTCCTTACCTCCTGTGTCCTCAGACCTTGCAATGTAGTTTTGTATTATTTCCATCCAGAAATGGAGTGAGTTTCCCTACTCCTTGAATTAATCTGGAATTATGACCTGCTTTTGTCAACCAAATATGGAGAAAATGATTATTTGCCAGTTCCAAGACCTCAAGAGACACTCCAAGTTCCACTTGCTGTCTTCAATTTCCCATACGCACCATGAGCACCAGCCTGGGCTCAGCTGGGAGGATGGGGGACACAGAGCCCAGGTATCCCCATTCCCCTAGTCTATAGCCAGTCAACCACCAGATAGATAGGTGGGTCCATCCCAGAGTCACTGACCCACCAGTCACTGCAGAACAAGTAAGCCCACACCCAGCCCAGAACAGCAGGCATTCCCAGTTGACCTATTGACTCACAAATAGTGACAATACTTACTGTTTTATAGCATAGCTTCATGAATGGTTTGTTACTCAGATAACTACCTGATAAAGTAGGCCACCAACAGATCCTTCCAGTGATTAAGAACCACCTATTAAACATATCTTTCTGTTTGACATTGTGAAAGTATATTTGACAAGCTGGAGACTAGAACATTTTATTTGCCAATTTGCATTAAATTGTGAACTCAGATGAAAATAGCAGAAATAAAAGAAAGTGGTAGTTAATAGCACCTCAGATATGATTAACCTAACTGTATTTTTCTAATTACATATGGCTTGGTAAGACGGGTTGGGATAGAGATACATTTAAGTTCATATAGCTCATTTTTTCTCAAAGTATGTTCTAGGTACTACTGTGCATGTGTGTTAAGTTACCTCAGTGGTGTCTGACTCTTTGCGATCCTATGGACCATAGCCTAACATGCTCCTCTGTCCATGAGATTCTCCAGGTAAGAATGCTGGAGTGGGTTTCCATGCCCTCCTCCAGGGAATCTTCCCAATCCAGGGATTGAACCCGTGTCTCTTACATATCCTGCATCTCCTAGGTCTTTACCACTAGCGCCACCTGGGAAGCCCATGTACTAGTTTATGTCCTACTGCTACACCCAAATAATCTGGATGAAAAACAATGCTTTAAATTGTTTTAGCTATATAAATATGAAATTATTATTACAAGTGATTCTTATTTTTCCATGATGCTCACTTCACAAGAAGAGACACCATCAAATGGGTGCTCAGGAGACCATGTTGCGAGATTCTCCCACAAAATTGGATTTGAGTCTGCTAAAGCCTCTCAATTTAACCACTCCAGGAAATATAGGAGGCAAGATGTGCATGTCAAAGCACACTAAGGAGCAAAATGTAACACAGTCAGCAAAATGTAACATGAGAAATTCTATAGAACAAATGACCTGGTTTTTTATCAAATAATTTGCAAAAGAAAAAAGAATCAAGAAGAAAGAGAAAGGGAGATAGGTAGAGAGGGAAACAGGAGAAGAGAGAAAAAGAGGAAAAAGAAGTCACCCTGAAAATTTATAGTGATAGACTATCAACCAGTTTTTATATATGAAAGAGAAAAGCTCTTATTCTTTTCGAAATACATCCAGAAATATATACAGATGCGATAATTGTTGAGAGTGCTAAGGTCTCTGAAATTGTTCAAAATAATCCAGGGATAGGGACAGTGAGGAACAAGATTGACCATAAATTGATCATCGCTGAAGCAATTGGGTTCATTTCACTCTTCCCTTTATTTGTACATATACACACATGTATTTTACACTTTCCATAAAAAGTAAATTGCATGTACACTGTGGCTAGCTGGTTCATAAATTGCATGTACCCTGTGGCTAGCTGGTTCATGAATTGCATGTACCCTTCAGATCATAAACTGCATGTACAGTGTGGATAGCTGGCTCATTCTGCTAATTCTCTGAGCTTCTTTCTACGGGTGGCTCATGCAGAGACATTAGAAAGAATAAACACACAACCTCCTGTGGTTGAAGCTGTGTGCTCAGAGTAAAAAATACATAACTAACTGCACAATGATTATACACACATAATAAATTACTTGTGTCACAAGCAATTACAGTAATTACAGAAATAAAAGGTCACTTGGTCAAGTTGTGGCCATTTGGTTGGGTTCAGAAACCACAGAGGAAAAACCCATATGCTAGCTTTGTCGGTGAGATTTCAATGAGCCTTTTGCTTAGAATCTGGTGCCTTTCATTTTGTGTGTTTTTGTTTCTTAAATTTTATTTTGTTTGCTTTAACTTTGGATTTTTTCACCTTTATTTTCTGGAAAGAAAAGCTAAGACACTGTGTTGTTACTATTAAGATTTTTGTTTTGTTTCATTATTTTATTATACCTCCACCTCAATATTTCTACATTAATAAGTTGTACTAAAGAACACTTTCACTATAAGAAGTTTAGAAATGTCAATAGAAATAGCTTGTTCATGTTTCTATGAATATCAGTCAAGTAAGCATCAGATTTTGAGGGATATTGTTGCTGTTGTTCAGTCACTAAGTTGTGTCTGGCTCTTGCAACCCCATGGACTGTAGCCTGCCAGGATCCTCTGTCCATGGGATTTCCCAGACAAGAATACTGGAGTGGGTTGCCACTTGTTAATCCAAGGGATCTTCCCAACCTAAGGATCGAACCTGCATCTCCTGCATTGGCAAGCGCAGTCTTTACCACTGAGCCACCAGGGAAGTCCATTGGAGGATATAGCCTGTTACTTACAGGTATTGTTTGAAGCCAAAAAAATATGCCATATCAACTTATCTCCACTGCAAATTTTTGCCCACTTTGACTATAAGATCTGAATCTCAAAATCCAAATAAAATTTCCAAAGTCAGTCCTGCTCTCCCAGTTTGGCTCCAACCCTCCCCTTCTCACTCTGTGTCCCTGTCTGTTCTCTACATCCGCATCTCTATTGCTGCTCTGCAAACAGGCTCACCTGTACCATCTTTCTAGATTCCTTACGTATGTGTTTAATATATGATATCTGTTTTTCTTTTCCTGACACACTTCACTCTGTATGACAGACTCTTGGTCCGTCCACATTGCTACAAATGACCCAATTTCTTTCTTTTTATGGCTGAGTAATATTCCATTGTATATATATACCACATCTTCTGACTCATTTTGCCGTATAGCAGAAACTAACACAACATTAGAAAGCAATTATACATCAATTAAAAAGTAATAAAAATTAAAAATGTTTTAAATTCCCTAAGTCATATGGATATATAGTGATAAAGAATGCTTTATGTATTTAAAAGTCTCTCTCTGTATATATATAAAATAGATATAATAAATACAATTTTTGTATCTTATATTTTTATTCATGCAAAGATGAGCTTGATAAAGGACAGAATGGTATGGACCTAACAGAAGCAGAAGATATTAAGAAGAGGTGGCAAGAATACACAGAAGAACTATACAAAAAAAATCTTCATGACCCAGATAATCACGATGGTGTGATCACTCACCTAGAGCCAGACATCCTGGAATGTGAAGTCAAGTGAGCCTTAGAAAGCATCACTACAAACAAAGCCAGTGGAGGTGATGGAATTCCAGTTGAGCTATTTCAAATCCTCAAAGATGATGCTGTGAAAGTGCTGCACTCAATATGCCAGCAAATTTGGAAAACTCAGCAGTGGCCACAGGACTGGAAAAGATCAGTTTTCATTCCAATCCTAAAGAAAGGCAATGCCAAAGAACGCTCAAACTACTGCACAATTGCACTCATCTCACACGCTAGTAAAGTAATACTCAAAATTCTCCAAGCCAGGCTTCAGCAATACGTGAACCGTGAACTTCCAGATGTTCAAGCTGGTTTTAGAAAAGGCAGAGGAACCAGAAATCAAATTGCCAATGTCTGCTGTATCATCAAAAAAAGCAAGAGAGTTCCAGAAAAACATCTATTTCTGCTTTATTGACTATTCCAAAGCCTTTCACTGTGTGGATCACAATAAACTGTGGAAAATTCTGAAAGAGATGGGAATACCAGACCACCTGACCTGCCTCTTGAGAAACCTATATGCAGGTCAGGAAACAACAGTTAGAACTGGACATGGAACAACAGACTGGTTGTTGTTAGCAAAAGGAGTACGTCAAGGCTGTATATTGTCACCCTGCTTATTTAACTTCTATGCAGAGAACATCATGAGAAATGCTGGGCTGGAAGAAGCACAAGCTGGAATCAAGATTGCCAGGAGAAATATCCTTAGATATGCAGATGACACCACCCTTATGGCAGAAAACAAAGAGGAACTAAAGAGCCTCTTGATGAAAGTGAAAGTGGAGAGTGAAAAAGTTGGCTTAAAGCTCAACATTCAGAAAACAAAGATCATGGCATCTGGTCCCATCACTTCATGGGAAATAGATGGGGAAACAGTGGAAACAGTGTCAGACTTTAATTTGAGGGGCTCCAAAATCACTGCAGATGGTTATTGCAGCCATGAAATAAAAAGACGCTTACTCCTTGGAAGAAAAGTTATGACCAACCTAGATAGCATATTCAAAAGCAGAGACATTACTTTGCCAACAGAGGTCCGTCTAGTCAAGGCTATGGTTTTTCCAGTGGTCATGTATGGATGTTAAGAGTTGAACTGTGAAGGAAGCTGAGTGCTGAAGAATTGATGCTTTTGAACTGTGGTGTTGGAGAAGACTCTTGAGAGTCCCTTGGACTGCAAGGAGATCCAACCAGTCCATTCTGAAGATCAGCCCTGGGATTTCTTTGGAAGGAATGATGCTAAAGCTGAAACTCCAGTACTTTGGCCACCTCATGAGAAGAGTTGACTCATTGGAAAAGACTCTGATGCTGGGAGGGATTGGGGGCAGGAGGAGAAGGGGACGACAGAGGATGAGATGGCTGGATGGCATCACTGACTCGATGGACGTGAGTCTGAGTGAACTCCAGGAGTTGGTGATGGACAGGGAGGCCTGGCATGCTGCAATTTATGGGGTCGCAAAGAGTTGGACACAACTGAGCGACTGAACTAAACTGATATAAAGTATATAAAAATTATATTTATTATATCTATTGTATAATAATAAATATTGCTTTATATATTTTCTAAATCCAAGTCTAAAAGATTTTTTAAAAGCTTGAAAGATTGAGTTAACTAGGGCAAATTTCTTAGCAAAGGGCTACAATGGCAATCAAGTCCATTATCAGTTTAGGCATTAATACATAACCATTACAATTAGAACATAACTATTACATTAATAACTATTAATACATAACTGTTACAAAATAGAACAATGTGCATCATTTTAGGTCTTTCAAATGTAAGAATAAGAAAATAAATTTTATATGGATGTATGGACCAACTGTACAATGTAACTGACCGGGTCCTTCTCTACCCCATTGATGATGTTTATACTGGAATGTGCCTTCAGAAACCTGACCTCACTCCAGAGAGACACGAGGGCTCCAGGACTTTTGATATAGAAGAGAAAAGCAGGAGTAATATTTGTTCCTATGTAGATCTGATGTTGGTACATGGTAGAAAACCTCAAGAGATGATTGATATTTGGTCTCAGTTGCAGAGTGCTCATTTAAAATGCTGAATTATGTGCAAACTACATTTTACATAGAAATGTATCTCAAATAGTTCCCATTTGTGTTCTCTTCCATTAGAGGTCATTTCTATGTAAAACCATCAAAATTGCCTTTATAGGTCATGTCCATTTGACGGCCTCTAAACCCTTCAGTTCAGACAGTAAAGCACCTGCCTGTAATACAGGAGACCTGGGTTCAATCCCTGGGTCAGGAAGATCCCCTGGAGAAGGAAATGGCAGCCCACTCCAGTATTCTTGCCTGGAGAATCCCAAGGATGTAGGAGTCTGGGGGGCTACAGTCCACAGGGTCGCAAAGAGTCAGACACGACTGAGTGACTTCACTCACTTCACTCACTCATGGACCAACTGAAAAAACAGACATACTAATATACAAATGTTCATATCTACTAAATTGAGGCTTCACTGAACCTTGGTTTAATAGAATTCATGGGGGCAGTACTGGGCCAAAAAATATTATCTTTACTTCAGGAAAGAATAAAAATTCTCAAATTAAAACCTGAAGCAAATGTGGCTGTGTGGAAGGCTGTCTTAGACGGCCCCTGATGATGCCCTGCCTCTGGATATGGGCTGGACTTGTCTGCTTGCTTTTAACTAATGCCAGACGTGGAATCCCAGGTAGTTCAGTGGTAAAGAATCCACCTACCAATGCAGGAGACATGAGTTCTATCCTTAGGTTAGGAAGATCCCCTGGAGAAGGAAATGGCAACCTGCTCCAGTATTCTTGCCTGGAAAATCCCACAGACAGAGGATCCTGGTGGGCTACAGTCCACGGGGACACAAAAGACTCAGACATGACTTAGCAACTAAACAACAACAACAATAAGTGTAGTGTCACTCCCAAGAAGAGGTTATAGAAAGCCTGTGTTCAGTTTAAGGGTTCTCTATAGCTCTCTTGCATCACTTACTCTGAGGGAAGCCAGCTGCCATGTCATCAGGGAACCCTGCACAAGGCCCCATGTGGGTGAACTTGGATGTGTACCTTCTGAGGCCTACCAACAACCACAGAGGCAGACCCTGTGCTGAGGCACTTGCAGCCCTGGCCCAAAGTTTGACTGAAGCCTCCAGGGAGGCCTTAGCCAAAGCCATTCAGCACAGCCACTTCAGGATTCCTGACCCACAGAAACTGGGAGATATTACCTATTTTTCCTCCCAAATTGTCAAGTTTGCCAATAATTTATACCAGCCATAGATAAATAACATGGATGACAAGAAGTGATGGGACAGCAGCTCTGAGAAAATTCAGAAAGGCATCACTGGTGACTTAGCAGTTACCTACAAACATGAATTTCATTTGGTTGTGATAAGTTTGTCCTGAGGTGAACAGGGGGCAAGATGAAGTATCAGAAACAAATCGAAGGAAAACTAAATGCGGTGGATATTCAGAAACTAGCACGATGAAAAAATAACTCTGATTTGGATTATGAAGACAAATCTAATCAGTGTTATTTGAAAAACAATCTCTGCCACAATTTTCAGTAGAATAAAGCTGCAAAAGTGTTAAAATATTTCTCCACTGAGAAATTTTTCTTTGTAGGAGGAATACTCAAGAGCCAAAAATAAATGAGACAAGTCATTTTAGACAGTACAACACACTAGGATATGTATTATAAAGAATAATTCAGAGGTACATATGAATAAAATTCTTTTATGACAGCTGAAGCTCTGTTGTTTATATAAAGAAGAATATTTGGAAGTTGTGAGCAGAATGTTAAGTTGCTTTAATGTTCGCTATTTATATGAAGTGGAAAAGGACAGCCTTTTTGTTGTCAAAATTGCATTTTTTTTGGAAACTCATTAATATACAGATTTTTTTTAATGTGCTTAAACAGAAGAAGTTCACAGAGAAAAAAAGTGCAGGTTGTTGTGGTCTTGTGAAATGAAGTGAGAAATAGATGTAGCGACTGAAGCAGCAGAAACCATGTTGATTTCTATGGCAAAATCAAAGCCAGGACAAGTAAGTAAAGATGAAAAGAAAATGAACTTATAAGAAGCAGTATGCACCCAAAGCCCCAACTTGACAATATTTTCTGAATAATTTGACCAGAGGCGCCAATGAAAACTGAAAGAAATTTTTGTATGTCTGGACTGTCATAAAACAAAGATTAAGTCTTTTGGATAAGGTAACGCCTGCTTTGTGTATTTTAACTTTTAGTACAAAATAAACCTCAATTTTAATAATGATAAATGTTCACATTAAATACTTGTGGTATTGCCATTCAACTTTTTAATGATTTTTATTTGGCATTTATTTTGGGTCGACGTTCCCTTCTCTAAGTGTTTCTTTTATCAAGTGATTGTATCATATAGAGATCATGTTTGTGCATTGAAACACATGATCAGGGAAGGCGCCAAGATGGCGGAGGAGTAGGACGGGGAAAACACTTTCTCCCCCACAAATTCATCAAAAGAGCATTTAAACGTCGAGTAAATTCCACAAAACAACTTCTGAATGCCGGCAGAGGACATCAGGCACCCAGAAAAGCAACCCAACTCCTCGAAAGGAGGTAGGAAAAAATATTAAAGACAATAAAAGAGACAAAAGAGGGAGGGACGGAGTTCCGTCCCGGGAAGGGAGTCTTAAAAAGAGAGAAGTTTCCAAACACCAGGAAACCTTCTCACTGCCGAATCCGTGCCGAGCTTTGGAAGCACAGAGGGCAACATAACAGGGAGAAAAAATAAATAAACAATTAAAACTCGCAGATTGCGAGCCCTACGGTAACTCCTCCAGCGGAGAAGCAGCGCAGACGCCTGCATCCGCTATTAGCAAGCGGGGGCTGGGCAGGGAGGCGCGGCGTGGGCTGCATCACTGAGAGTAAGAATCTGGCCCGAATACCCTGAGCACTATCTGAGCGAAATAATTTGGGCTAGCAAACCAGACTGTGGGATATCTACCATGCGAAAAGCCAGCCCTAACCTAAGACACTGCCAGCCCGCGCACGGAAAAAAGGACTAAACAGAGGTAGCCGGCTGCAAACCTTCCCCCTCCGGTGACAGGCAGCCAGAGCCGGAAGGGGGCAATCTCAGCCCCAGAGAGACATTATCTATAAAACTGGCTTCTTTGCTAACTAAAACTTATTGGGGGTCTGGACGGTCAACATCTGCCTGAGAAGGTGCGCCGGTTTTACACCCAGATAACCAAGTGGTGGGGAGGCGATAAGTCGCAGCATTGGCGCTCGCCAAACACCTCATCACCTGAGCTGCTCGGACCTGGGAAGAGCACAAAACGCAGCCCCAACTGAGTCTGCGCCTCTGAGGACTACCTGAGTGCCTGAACCTGAGCGGCTCGGACCTGGGAGGTGCATGCAACCCAGGGCCAGTCTCGGATTGTTCCCGGCGGAACAACCTAGAGCCTGAGCAGTGTGGGCAGGGAGGCTACACGCGCCGTGAGCGGGGGCAGACCCAGTGTGGCTGAGGCACTGCGAGCGCACGCCAGTGTCATTTGTTTGCAGCATCCCTCCCTCCCTCCCCATAGCGCGACTGAACAAAGAGAAGAAATACAGCTCCACCCACCAGAACACCGACACAAGCTTCCCTAACCAGGAAACCTTGACAAGCCACCTCTACATACCCACACACAGCGAGGAAACGCCACAGTAAAGAGAACTCCACAAACTGCCAGAATACAGAAAGGACTCCCAAACTCAGCAATTTAAACAAGATGAAGAGACAGAGGAATACCCAGCAGATAAAGGAACAGGATAAATGCCCACCAAACCAAACAAAAGAGGAAGAGATAGGGAATCTACCTGATAAAGAATTCCAAATAATGATAGTGAAATTGATCCAAAATCTTGAAATTAAAATGGAATCACAGATAAATAGCCTGGAGACAAGGATTGAGAAGATGCAAGAAAGGTTTAACAAGGACCTAGAAGAAATAAAAAAGAGTCAATATATAATGAATAATGCAATAAATGAAATTAAAAACACTCTGGAGCCAACAAATAGTAGAATAACAGAGGCAGAAGATAGGATTAGTGAATTAGAAGATAGAATGGTAGAAATAAATGAATCAGAGAGGATAAAAGAAAAACGAATTAAAAGAAATGAGGACAATCTCAGAGACCTCCAGGACAATATTAAACGCTACAACATTCGAATCATAGGGGTTCCAGAAGAAGAAGACAAAAAGAAAGACCATGAGAAAATACTTGAGGAGATAATAGTTGAAAACTTCCCTAAAATGGGGAAGGAAATAATCACCCAAGTCCAAGAAACCCAGAGAGTCCCAAACAGGATAAACCCAAGGAGAAACACCCCAAGACACATATTAATCAAATTAACAAAGATCAAACACAAAGAACAAATATTAAAAGCAGCAAGGGAAAAACAACAAATAACACACAAGGGGATTCCCATAAGGATAACAGCTGATCTTTCAATAGAAACTCTTCAAGCCAGGAGGGAATGGCAAGACATACTTAAAATGATGAAAGAAAATAACCTACAGCCCAGATTATTGTACCCAGCAAGGATCTCATTCAAGTATGAAGGAGAAATCAAAAGCTTTTCAGACAAGCAAAAGCTGAGAGAATTCTGCACCACCAAACCAGCTCTCCAACAAATACTAAAGGATATTCTCTAGACAGGAAACACAAAAATGGTGTATAAACTCGAACCCAAAACAATAAAGTAAATGGCAACGGGATCATATTTATTAGTAATTACCTTAAACGTAAATGGGTTGAATGCCCCAACCAAAAGACAAAGACTGGCTGAATGGATACAAAAACAAGACCCTTACATATGTTGTCTACAAGAGACCCACCTCAAAACAGGGGACACATACAGACTGAAAGTGAAGGGCTGGAAAAAGATTTTCCATGCAAATTGGGACCAAAAGAAAGCAGGAGTCACAATACTCGTATCAGATAAATTAGACTTTAAAACAAAGGCTGTGAAAAGAGACAAAGAAGGTCACTACATAATGATCAAAGGATCAATCCAAGAAGAAGATATAACAATTATAAATACATATCCACCCAACATGGGAGCACCGCAGTATGTAAGACAAATCCTAACAAGTATGAAAGGAGAAATTAACAATAACACAATAATAGTGGGAGACTTTAATACCCCACTCACACTTATGGATAGATCAACTAAACAGAAAATTAACAAGGAAAAAAAACAAAAACAAAAACATGTATCTATAAAGCTCACTAAAGCAAAGCACAGTAAAATGAGGTATGGCAATAAAAGGCATTAAAAAAAAAAAAAAAAAAAAAAAAAAAAAAAATGAAACACATGATCATGCCACAACACATCAGTTCATAGTAGTAATAAATCATGCATTACATTTATTATTGTTGCCTTTTATTTTACAGAAAAATCTCCATAAACTTTTACTATAACTGTGTCGCCAAAAAAACCTGATTCACTCTTTATTGTTTGATCACTCATTATTTAAGGACTTGTAAATAGAGTGCTACGAAAAATAAAGTATAATTTATGATTCAAGTCTTCCCAAGAATTCTGATGACTCATTCAAGAATCCTGATGACTCATTCAAGAATTCAGAGAAGCACATGTGATGGGATTTGGAGGCATTCAGTAGGGGTGCCTGGGGCTGGAAATCAATGTAGAGCAGAGCAGAGAAGTTCCTGGAAAAGCCCAGCAAAGTTGTAAACTGACAGAAACTAGAGAACAGCCATACCCCTGTATGCAGGCTCTGGGTGCAGGCCAACAAGCATATGCCTTATCCACAGTTGCTATGTGTTTAAAAGTTTATCTTGCTGTCACCATCTGCTTCCATCTTCCTTTACCTAGCAGTGACCCTGGGCCATCAGACAGGCTGGTGGCCAGTCCAGGACAGAGACAGCCCAGAGCTTATTCCACCTAATTCAACATGACCACCTCTGCAGGCCACCCTCCACAGGCCCTCCATCCCAGGAGATGAGCACAGAAAAGCACCACTGTCCAGCCTCTGAGGGGAGAACTGTGCTCTGCCCATGTATCTGTCCATTCTTCTGTCTGCAGGTAATAGAAGACAGATGTCACCTTTCTTTCATTCAGTGTTCAGAGCCTTTGAACCAAGCAAATTCTAACATCACATTGTTTTCCTCTCAGCGAATAACTTCCAGAATGAATGGACATTTCCAGGACATGGAGGTGAAAGGACCTCCTGCTGCTGCTGCTGCTAAGTCGCTTCAGTCTTGTCTGACTCTGTGCGACCCCATAGACGGCAGCCCACCAGGCTCCCCTATCCCTGGGATTCTCCAGGCAAGAACACTGGAATGGGTTGCCATTTTCTTATCCAATGCATGAAAGTGAAAAGTCAAAGAGAAGTCGCTCAGTCATGTCCGACTCTTAGCGACCCCATGGACTGCAGCGTATCAGGCTCCTCTGTCCATGGGATCTTCCAGGCAAGAGTACTGGAGTGGGGTGCCATTGCCTTCTCCAGGAGTCCCTAAACGGTTCAAAAGAGGCCCCTCCTCCTAAGACATAGTGCAATTTGAAAGCAGCAGGTGCCTTGAATTAATAGGGAAGAAGTGTCTCCTGGCATCAAACAGTTTTACCCAAACTCCAAGCCAACTTTCTCTAAGGGTTTCTCCCAGACCCTAGTGAGGAAGGATTAGTATTCAAAATGAAAACTACGCTGCATTTCCTTGGCCAAAGGTGACCACAGGAGGTGTGAGTGAGTAGTACACTGCCCCGATATTCATACCACGTGTGTGTTTGTGAGCTTAGTCCCTCAGTCGTGTCTGATTCTTTGTGACCCCATCGACTGTAGCCCTCCAGGCTCCTCTGTCCATGGGATTCTCCAGGTAAGAATTCTGGTGTGGGTTGCCATGCCCTCCTCCAGGGAATCTTCCCAACCCAGGGATTGAACCAAGGTCTCCCACATTACAGGCAGATTCTTCATTGTCTGAGCCACCCAAGAAGCTCAAGAATACTGGAGTGGGTAGCCTATCCCTTCTCCAGGGGATCTTCCCAACCCAGAAATCAATCCAGGGTCTCCTGTATTGCAGGTGGATTCTTTACCAGCTGAGCTACCAGAGAAGCTCTCGCTATACTACTGTACGTGTGCATTGTTCACAGGTACTGTGCATATATGTGTATGCACGTATGTGTATGTACACATTTGTGCGTTTCTTCATGTAATAACTGCATGACTTTTGATTATATTATACTTTTATTTTAAAAATAAACGTGTGTGTGTGCTCAGTCATTTCTGACTTTTTGCAACCCTTTAGACTGTAGTCTGCCAGGCTCCTCTCTCCATGGGATTTTTCAGGCAAGAAATACAGGAGTGCATTGCTATTTCCTTCTCCAGGGATCTTCCCAAGCCAGGAATCAAATCCACATGTCCTATGTCTCCTGCATCTCAAGCAGATTTTTACCCACTGAGCCATCAGGGAAGTCTCAAAGAAACTTAGAGGCCCATAAAATCTCCTTCATCTGGGAATCGGAAATGACAATTTATCACACAGCTATTGTGAAGATCACATGAGAACACACAAGTAAAACCAAATTTTACAATATCTGGCATTCGGTAAATGCTAAATGAATGTTTAGTTAAGTTCAGTCTCTCAGTAGTGTCCAACTCTTTGCAACCCCATGGACTGCAGCACTCCGGGCTTTCCTGTCCATCACCAACTCCCGGAGCTTACTCAAACCCATGTCCATCAAGGGCCTTGCTTGTGGGGGGATGTGTCTGGAAGTGTGCCCAGCATAAGCTCCACAGAGCAGCCCCATCCCATCCATTCTCTTCACTCCACTCCCATGCCCAGAGCAGCATCTGAACAGAGCGTGTATCAGGCAGC
The DNA here is from genome assembly GCF_055505025.1 of Bos grunniens. NCBI lineage: Eukaryota > Metazoa > Chordata > Mammalia > Artiodactyla > Bovidae > Bos > Bos grunniens. The sequence continues at coordinate 44,208,696 of NC_141168.1, read as the reverse complement.
TCAGGCTGCCCTAAAAAAAATATCACATGAACTGGGTGGTTTAAATTAAACTTCTAGAGGCTAGAAGTTCAAGATCAAGGTGTCAACAGGGCTGCCTCCTCCTGAGACTCCTGTCCTTGGTGTGTAGACGGCCATCTTCTCCATGTGTCCTCACGTAATCTCTCCTTTGTGTCTATTTTGTCCTGATCTCCTCTTCTTAAGGACACAGTCAGATTAGATTAGGGCCCATCCTAACAGCCTCATTTTGCCTGAAGTGTTACCTCTTTTAAGAACCTGTCACAAGATATAATCACATCTGAGATGCTAGAGGGTTAAGACTTCAGCATGTGTACTTGGGGCATAATTCAGCCACATCAGGGCACAAACACATAAGTTTGGAAATTGAATACTGTTTCTAAAATTTCAAATAAGCATCATGGCTGATCATTCTATTCGCTTCATTATGTGAGGTTTGGGGCTAATCATTCAAACTTTTCTCTCCCCTGAGCACCCTCTGACTATGCGCAGATTTAACACAAATGTCCCTAGAGCCAAGAGGTCCACGACTGTTAGGAAAAATAACACATCCACAGAAAGACCAACATCAGCTCAGTACACTCTGTTCACTCAGGGTTGTTTGGGGGAAGGGAATCTAGTCATCACATCATTGTCAGTGACACAGGTGAAATTAGGGCAAGTTTGTTCCGAAGAACCTTCCAAGGAACAACTAAGAATTATTTCTAATAGGACCAAATTTGTTCTCCAAAATAAATGATTTTTAAGATCTGAGCCATTACAAAAAATAAGTCCATCATTAATAGTGATTTTCTAAGAAAGGTTTAGAATAACGTGCATATGAAATAACATTTTATTAACTCAAGGTAGATGTATCCTTTCAGTGAAGACTGATAGGAAGGGCTTGGACTGAAGCCTGCAAGAGATGTGGAGCTGGGATATAGGGTCACTGCCTCAGAGAAACTTCTAGTCATAGGGCCAACATGTTTCATTGTTATCAAAGGTATAAAATAACTTTCATCCCAAAGAATTGCCACCTGAATCTCAACTGAGAGACCTACACAACCTAATTCAGATCCATTAACAATAAACATTAACACATTTGTTAAAGGTGTGAGTTATTTACACAGGGATTAAAAGAATGCATAAACCAAACTGTTACTTGAGTGAGAAATAGCTTGGCTAAATGATATCAGATGTAGAAAATATGATTATTACTTTTCCCTAACTCATGAACAATGAATGATGAAGTAGCAGACACCCAAAGACTCGTGGACCTTCCATTCAAGAAACTCGCTCCTGAACCCATACTAGATTTGTGATCCTCAAGGAGCTCCATGAGCCCCTGTGGAGCTCACGACAAATCTTCAAGGAGTCCAGTAGTCAAATTAGTGTCACAGTAATAATGAGATGTGATTTGCCTTTTTCAATTCCATTCTCCCAAGAATATAAAGACGTTGTTTCAACATGATGTGTAATATCATAAAAACTGGAATTCAGACACTGATCATGAGAATCTGTCTTTCATTGAGCCAGAAATTCAAGAAATTTACAGAATTATGAAACAAAGACATTTCTGTCATTACTTCTTTTAGAAAATGCATTTTTTAAAGAATACATTATGTGCATCCATGTCATGGGTTTATTGTTAGTTTTATAATTTAAGATATAATTATTGTTACATGTAAATATCAGTAGATGTCATCCACGTAAACCAAAGCTCTCTAAGGTCCTCAACAATTTTTAAGAATATAAAGGCACCTGAGGCCCAAATTCTTGCGAGCTGCTGCTCTGTGTGAGAACGAGGCTACCCTCTTCCTGGATGTGAGAAACTCACCAGCTTCTGAAGCATCCCGGCTATCATCAAGCTGCTCTAACTTTATGGATTCATTTTCTTTCTGTTGAGAACAAAATAAGACATGTTGTTCTATCATCAAGCATGTGGGTAGGGTGGGGTTTAATAGCTTCTCTTCTGTTCAATATTTTTTCTACTTTCTAACTGGAACATTCTGTCTCTTTACAACAGAATGTGAGGCTGGGGCAGCAGTAAGTTACTTCTCTCTCGAGGATTTCTCTTGACAGATAGATGCACGTGTACGTAGATAATATTGAGTTATTCACTGATTCTACAGTTAAATCTGAAAGAGTCCACTTTAGCACACTTAGACTAATCTAAAAGTTTTAACAGCACTTACCTTTGGGGAGGGAGAAGGCAATGGCACCCCACTCCAGTGCTCTTGCCTGGAAAATCCCATGGGCGGAGGAGCCTGGTAGGCTGCAGTCCATGGGGTCGCACAGAGTCGGACACAACTGAAGCGACTTAGCAGCAGCAGCAGCAACCTTTGGGGAAAGAGAACGTGGTTTGAAGCAGAATTTTTAAATATTGGAATCAAGTTTAAAACTTCTATACTATTCTGCATAGATGCATGCAATCCATGTCATGCATGGTTATCTGAGTGCTGAAATTCTGGATGCCTCTGTTCATAAGTTTAAAAGTAATATTTTTATGTATATCGAATTATAATATTTTCACTCTTAAAAAAATCATCCGAGTGTTTCAGTTTTCTGTGCAGAAGCTTAAAAATTGCTTTAGTCAAGAATCTTTTAATTCCCCTGCCAACTTGTATTTAAATACTTCTTTTCCACATATTTTTGCCTCTTGAAGGAAATTACTAGATTCTTTTTATCACATTTATAGACTCTACCCTGCTCAATGAATGTTAATAAAGCTAATAAATATGAGCAGAAAATTTTTAAGACAGAAATAACCCAGTAAAGATTGCACCAGCACTGTAAGTCCTCTGACACGTCATATGAATGAGCTCAGTAAATTACAAGCTATGGTAGCTCTTATGACAATAAATGTCAACTCAGCAAAGTAGGAGAGGAAAGAACTTCTTCTAATTTATTCATAGTCCCTTTAAAATTACCAAATGTTTCCAATTATAAAGTAATGCATTTGGAGATCAACTTCTAGAATGGAGGAGTGCAAACTTCAGTGAACTTGCACTTTCACCAAAAAAAAAAAGCAAAAAACGTAAAGCCAAACAAAGAAAATTTACCATTTCAAAATTCAAGCCATTAAACAATATTCAGAACAGAATAAACATCCTTCCAGAAGAAACTGCAAACCTCAGCAGGGCCATAGTTAGTGATGTTTTAACTTGGAGCTATTCCTCCAGCTCAGTAAAGAGGTTCCACAACCTGGAACATTGCAGACAACAGATATGACCATTTTAAGAGCTCTACAAAGAGCACCATCCCCAGATCACAAGCAGTACCTTGTTTGAACTTTCAGGTGACTGAAAAGTCAATATTCTTAGAATATGATGACTGATTTGATTTGCTTCAGAGTTCAGCTCAGCAGGGGTGGGGACCTACTCACAGGGCATTACTGTAACAGTTATTTCTGGCAACATCTCAACCACCTAAAACCATGATATAAGTGAGAGCAAATAAGAACCTGGTGGGGAATATTTCTTTAGTCCTGTTTAACTAGAGGACCATAGGGAACTTTGAAAGGCTACAGCATATTCCTAGGCACCTAGACTATAGGCATGACCAGGAAGAATCTGCATAAGTAGAAGTCACCAGTCACTCACCCCTGGTTCATCTAGAAACTCCACACCACCAGGAAATAATAGCTAATTAGTCAAGAATTATGAAATCCTTTAAGTTTGAAGGGCTTCCCTGGTGGCTCAGAGGTTAAAACGTCTGCCTCTAATGAGGGAGACCTGGGTTTGATCCCTGGGTTGGGAAGATCCCCAGGAGAAGGAAATGGTAACCCACTCCAGTATTCTTGCCTGGAGAATCCCATGGATGTAGAAGTCTGGTAGGCTACAGTCCACGGGGTCGCAAAGAGTCGGACACTACTGAGCGACTTCACTTCACTTTAAATTTGAATGCAGACCTTGGCAAAGGGGAAAGTCAGACAGACAAAGCATTTAGGAATCTGACCAATCATAGTGACTGTCCACTAAACTATATTGACCTCAGTGTTATCCCCAGGAAGTTGATTTTAAAGTTAAAAAAATAAAGAAACTTAAAAAAAAAAAGATAGCAAAGAATTCAGTGGATCCTCATTGCAGGGAATACAGAATCTATAAATCTGTCCAGGAAAGTCACTAAGCAAATAAGCAGCAACAACAAGATATCAGATACCACAGTTTTTACAAAACAAATGTCTAGATTTTAGACACACATGAGACATACAAATAAACAGGAAATTATTCCATATATACAATAAAAAGAGAAGTCAACAGAACAAGACCTCAAGATTATCTAAATTTTAGACTTAGTGTACAAAGGCTTTAAATAAGCTATTATACATATGTTCAAAAACTAAAGAAAACTATTTTAAAGAATTAAAGAAAAGCATGACAATGATGTCTTACCAAGAGATATCACATACAGAATGACAATAAGGAGATCAAAATTATAAAAAGGAATGAAATTCTGGAGCTGAAAAGTGCCATGCTCAGTCACTTCAGTTGTATGCGGCTCTTTGCAACCCCATGGATTATAGCCCACCAGGCTTCTCGGCCCATGGGATTTTTCAGGCAAGAATACTGGTGGGTTGCCATTTCCTTCTCTAAGGAATTGTCCCAACCCAGGAATCAAACACACGTCTCCTGCATTGCGGGCAGATTCTTTACTGCTGAGCCACTGGGGAAGCCCACTGAAAAGTACAATATCAAAACAAAAAATTCACTAGTAGAATTGAACTGTCAGAAAGAATAATAATCAGCAAACTTGAAGATAATAATCAGCAAACTTGAAGATAGCTCAATTAAGATTATTCAGTCTGAGGAGCAGAAGAAGAGGGGAGAGAGAAAAGAGTAGGAAAATATTTGAAGAAATAATGGTCAAAATTTCCCAAATTTTATCAAAAATATCAATCTACATATACAAGAAGTTCAACAAACTACAAGTAAAATAAACTTTAAAAAGATCTATAAACCTATACATGCCACACCAAATTGGAAAAACGTCAAAGACAAAGAGAGAACCTTGAGAGCAGCCAGTGAGTGGGGATTTGCCATGGAGGAGGCATCTTAATAGGATGAACAGCCAATTTCTCATGGAGAAACATGGAGGGCAGAACACAGTGACATGATATCTGCAAAATGTAAGGGAAAGACCACCAACCTAGAAATCCATTTAGTTAAAATATCCTCTAAAAACAAAGAAATTAAAACCTTTCCAGATGAACAGAAAGTGAGAGAATGTGTTGCTATCACAGCTCTATGGGAGTCCTTCAGTTCAGTTCAGTTCAGTTCAGTTGCTCAGTCGTGTCCGACTCTTTGAGACTTCATGGACTGCAGCATGCCAGGCCTCCCTGTCCATCACCAACTCCCAGACTTTACTCAAACTCATATCCATTGAGTCGGTGATGCCATTCAACCATCTCATCCTCTGTCATTCTCTTCTCCTCCCGCCTTCAATCTTTACCAGCATCAGGATCTTTGCCAATGAGTCAGTTCTTTGCATCAAGTGGCCAAAGTATTCTAGTTTCAGCTTCAGCATCAGTCTTTCCAATTAATATTCAGGACTGATTTCCCTCAGGATTGACTGGTTGGATCTCCTTGCAGTCCAAGGGACTCCCAAGAGTATTCTCCAATACCACAGTGCAAAAGCATCAATTCTTTGCTGCTCAGCTTTCTTCATAGTCCAACTGTCACATCCATACATGACTACTGGAAAAAGCATAGCTTTGACTAGATGGACTTTTGTTGGCAAAAGTAATGTTTCTGCTTTTAAATATGCTGTCTAGTTTGGTCATAGCTTTTCTTCCAAGGAGCAAGGGTCTTTTAATTTCATGGCTGCAGTCAAAATCTGAAGATATTTTGGAACCCCAAAAAATAAAGTCTGTCATTGTTTCCACTGTTTCCCCACCTCTTTGCCATGACGTGATGGGACCAGATGCCATGATCTTTGTTTTCTGAATGTTGAGTTTCAAGCCAACATTTTCACTCTCCTCTTTCACTTTCATCAAGAGGCTTTTTAGTTCCTCTTCACTTTCTGCCATAAGGGTGGTATCATATGCTTATCTGAGGTTATTGATATTTCTCCTGGCAATCTAATTCCAGCTTGTGCTTCATCTAGCCTGGAATTTCACATGATGTACTCTGCATATAAGTTAAATAAGCAGGGTGACAATATACAGCCTTGACATACTCCTTTTCCTATTTGGAACCAGTCTGTGGTTCGATGTCCAGTTCTCACTGTTGCTTCTTGACCTGCATACAGATTTCTCAGGAGGCAGGTCAGGTAGTCTGGTATTCCCATCTCTTGAAGAATTTTCCACAAGGTGTTGTGATCCACACAGTTAAAGGCTTTGGCATAGTCAATAAAACAGAAGTAAGTGTTTTTCTGGAACTCTCTTGCTTTTTTGATGATCCAGCAGATGTTGGCAATTTGATGTCTGGTTCCTCTGCCTTTTCTAAATCCAGCTTGAACATCTGGAAGCTCATGGTTCACATATTCTTGAAGCCTGGCTTGGAGAATTTTGAGCACTACTTTGCTAGTGTGTGAGATGAGTGCAATTGTGTGGTAGTTTGAACATTCTTTGGCATTGCTTTTCTTTGGGATTGGAGTGAAAACCGACTTTTCCAGTCCTGTGGCCACTGCTGAGTTCTCCAAATTTGCTGGCATATTGAGGGCAGCACTTTCACAGCATCATCTTCCAGGATTTGAAATAGCTCAACCGGAATTCCATCACCTCCGCTAGGTTTGTTCATAGTGATGCTTTCTAAGGCCCACTTGACTTCACATTCTAGGATGTCTGGCTCAAGGTAAGTGATCACACCATCATGATTATCTGGGTCATGAAGATTTTTTTTTTGTATAGCTTTTCTGTATATTCTTGCCACCTCTTCTTAATATCTTCTGCTTCTGTTAGGTCCATACCATTTCTGTCTTTTATTGTGCCCATTTTGCATGACATATTCCCTTGGTATCTAATTTTCTTGAAGAGATCTCTAGTCTTTCCCATTATATTGTTTTTCTCTTTATTTCTTTGCATTGATCATTGAGGACGGCTTTCTTATCTTCCCATGCTATTCCTTGGAATTCTGTATTCAAATGAATGTATCTTTCCACTTCTTTGGTTTTAGCTTCTCTTCTTTTGTCAGCTATTTGTAAGTCCTCCTCAGACAACCATTTTGCCTTTTTGCATTTCTTTTTCTTGGGAATGGTCTTGATCCCTGTCCCCTGTACAATGTCACAAATCTCTGTCCATAGTTCGTCAGGCACTCTGCCTATCAGATCTAATCCCTTGAATCTATTTGTCACTTCCACTGTATAATCGTAAGGGATTTGATTTAGGTCATACCTGAATGATCTAGTGTTTTCCCTAATTTCTTCAATTTCAGTCTGAATTTGGCAATAAGGAGTTCATGATCTGATCCACAGTCAGCTCCTGGTCTTGTATTTGCTGACTGTATAGAGCTTCTCCATCTTTGACTGCAAAGAATATAATCAATCTGATTTCGGTATTGATCATCTGATGATGTCCATGTGTAGAGTCTTCTCTTATGTTGTTGGAAGAGGGTGTTTGCTATGACTAGTGCGTTCTCTTGGCAAAGCTCTGTTAGCCTTTGTTTGCCCTCCTTCATTTTGTACTCCAAGGCCAAATTTGCCTGTTACTCCAAGTATCTCTTGATACTTCCTGCTTTTGCATTCCAGTCCCCTATAATGAAAAAGATATCTTTTGGGGGTGTTAGTTCTAGAAGGGAGTCCTTCAGGCTAAGATAAAAAGGCTCTAAACAGTAACTCAATTATATACAGAGAAATAAAGAGTGCTGGTTTAAAACACTACATAGGTGTTAGAAAGCACAATACAAAAATACTTTTGTTAATAACTGGTTTTTTCTGTTTTAAAAATAATTGCATAAAGTCATAATTATATGAACTCTGTTGATGGATTTGTTAAGATGTCTTTCATATGTCAATAATAATACAAAGCAAGAGAGATGAAACAGATATACATTAGAGCATAACTTTTGTATACTCTTAAAATTAAGTTACTATTAATTTCAAATACTAATCAAACTCAATTAAAGTTAAGAATTCAACTGTGACCCAAATCAACCACTAGGAAAATAACTCAAGAAAATAATTCAAAATTTTTAGAAAAGCAACAGCAAAAAAAATTAAAAGGTGCACTAGAAAATATTTATTTAGCACAAAAGAAGGTAGGATTCAAACAAACAATAAAGGAATAAAAAAGACATAATACATACAGAAAACGTGGCAAAATTAAATCCTACCTAACCTACAAGGACATGCTATGTAGCACATGGAGCTCTGCTCAATGTTACGTGGCAGCCTGGATGGGAGGGGAGTTTGGGGGAGGATGGATACATGCACATGTATGGCCGAGGCCCTTCACTGCTCGCTGGAAACTATCACAACATTGTCTATGCCTATATCCCAATACAAAATTTAAAAAAAATTTTTTAAATTAAATCCTATCTTCAGTATTACTGTTCAATGTTAATAGACAAAACTCTCTAGTCAAAAGGCAAAGATTGGCAGAATGGATTTTTCAGACAATTCAATTATATGCTGTGTAAGAGACACATTTTTTTTTTAACTTTACAATATTGTATTGGTTTTGCCATATATCAGCATGAATCTGCCACAGGTATACACGTGTTCCCCATCCTGAACCCTCCTCCCTCCTCCCTCCCTGTACCATCCCTCTGGGTCGTCCAAGTGCACCAGCCCCAAGCATCCAGTATTGTGCATCGAACCTGGACTGGCGACTCATTTCATATATGATATTATACATGTTTCAATGCCATTCTCCCATTAGACTGGAAGACATAAAGGGGATGAAAACAAAAGGATAAGGAAATACGTACCGTATAATCAATAGTTGAAAGAAAGCTAGAGTACTTATATGAAAAGATTTTAAGACAAAAATTTTCACTGGAAACAAGAAGAGCATTTTTAGTGATAAAAGCATCAATCCATTAGAAGATGTAACAACTATAATACATATATACCTAAAAACAGAGTCTCAAGATGATGAAGCAAAACCTATAGAAATGAAGGCAGAAAGAGACAATCCAACAGCAATCGTTGGCAACTTCAACACCCCACTTTCAATAATGAAGAAAACAACTAATCAGAATAGCAACAAGAAAATAGAAACCATCATCACTGTGTACTTGATAGGCATATATGGAGCACTCCACCCACCAACAGCGATTATACATTCTTCTCAAGGGTGCATGGAATATGCCTCAAGACAGAGGCCATGAAACAAGCATCAAAAAATTTAAAAGGAATTAAATCATACCAAGTATGTTCTCCAACCACAGTGAAATTAAATTAGAAATCAGTAAAAGAAGGAAATTTGGAAAATTCACAGATGTGTGGGGATTAAATAACCCATTCCTAAACAACCAACCGTTCAAAAAGAAATCACAAAGGAAATTAGAAAAGACTTTGAGATGAATAAAAAATAAAAACAACATACCAAAACTAATGGCAAACAGTGAAGTATTTAGAAGGAAATTTAGTAGAAGGAAAAATATATTTAGAAGGAAATTTATTCCTGATTTGTTTTTATTTTACATACATTATATTTTTGCTTTTATTTACCTTTCAGGAAATTCAGAAATTAAAAACTTTTCAGTATTCTACTAGTGAATAACTTTCATTTTTAAAATATTTGAAACTATATTTATCATACCAGTTCTTATTCAGGATGAGAAGCAGAGGAAAATATCCTTCCCATTATATTAAGAAAATTTAATTATACATTACTGGAGAAGGAAATGGCAACCCACTCTGGTATTCTTGCCTGGGAAATTCCATAGACAGAGCCTGGCTATAGTCCATGGGGTTGTAAGAGTCTGACATGACTTAACAACTAAACGACCACCACCAGTCATACTTATATGCTTTGGGAATAATATGAGAAATTAAGGATATTTTTCCAAGTCCTTAATTTCAAAATGTATTAGCATATGTATAGAATTTTAGACCACCATTAATGTTTCTATATTACATAATGACCCAGAGGGATGGTACAGGGAGGGAGGAGGGAGGAGGGTTCAGGACGGGGAACACGTGTATACCTGTGGCGGATTCATGTTGATATATGCCAAAACCAATATAATATTGTAAAGTTAAAAAATAAAATTAAATTAAAAAATAAATAAATAAAATAAAATTTGTTTTAACTTCAATAACTTCTAATACTTAACCTCAATTATTGTATTTTCTGCACTGTTGAATTTGCTCTGCACTCCTTCATTCATTTTTTTAGGGTCTCAACTCATCTTCCCTTATTTCAGGTGACTCCATCTTACAGCTTATTTTAACTTTTTTCTTGAATCTACTAAGAACTTTAACTTGAAAAACTTTAATATTTCACCCAGTTTTTTTAATGAGTTTATTTTTATGGAAACATCTCCTCTATACTAAAGTGCTTTCTCTGTTTTTAACAGAGAAAGTGGTGACTTCCTCTGTTGGTTCATGCCTAGAAATGTAGTTCCAAGCTTAATATCAAGTAGAAGATGCAGAGTTAGAGAGTGGTGGGAGGCCCTGCCCAAGCCTGATGAATAAGAAAGTGGCGCTGCCAGCCACCTGTTTGATGGGTCTTCTACTCCAGGTGGCCTTGGGCCTGATATTTGGCTCAGCTAATCACTGCACCAACACTGAGAAGTTCTTGGAGAAATGATAGGAACGTTTCCACTGCTCCCACACAGGCTGTTCTGGTGCGGATGGGAAGCTATGTCAGTTTTGAGTCTCATGCCACATGCTGTGGACACCTGAAATCACTTAAGTGATCTTGCTCCTGCTGTCCTGCGCTCAGTCACGTCTGGCTCTTTGCGACCCCATGGACTATAACCCACCAGGATCCTCTGTCCGTGGAATTTTCCAGGCAAGAATACTGGAGTGGGTTTTCATTTCCTCTTCCAAGGGATCTTCCTGACCCCAGGGATCGAATCCGGGTCTCTTGTGCCTCTGCATTGGCAAGTGGATTCTTTACCTCTGCCACTTGGGAAACCCACTAAATGACTTGAGTATGTACAAATTCACCCCTAGTTTATATTTGGTAGGTTCATTTTTGTGAGATATTGAGAAAGCAAATTCGGCGTTCATCCTATTGTCACTACTCTGTATAGAAGAAAAGGGAGGTGGAGCCTGGTATAGGCATTGAATCTACTTCCAATGAAACAAAAGTTGCATATACATTCTGACGTGCTATTTCATAGCATACACAAATGCACCTGCAACTAATTCTATTTATTGTCATGTGTCTAAGCACATGAGCTCTACACTCTACTTGAATTAATTCACCTGATTCCCCATGGAAACCCACCAACAGGAGTACTGCTATTATCTCCATTCCACAAAAAATAAAATTGAAGCTTAGCAAGGTTAAGTAAGTTTCCTAAAGTTTAGATGAGCCAACATCTAAACTCAGGCAGTTTGGATCCAATGCACATGTTCTGAACCATTGACTGTTAATGAATCCTTGACCACAAAATGGATGCTAGTGAAGTTGCTCTCTGAGTAGTTCCATGTCCTCTAACAGGGATGGAACAGCCTTGTATACCTGTTTTATTTAGTTATTTCCCCCAAAGCCCAGAAAACTGCAAAACCAATCATCACACCTCTCCTATTAGTGCAGGGCTATCTTTCCAATCCTCCTGCCTTTCTTCTCAAGGTGGGTATTTGATCATCATATGACAGCTGAAGAACCTGAAATTCAAAGACTTTGAGTCTCATAGTCTTCCTCATGTTCACCTCCAGTCTCAGTCCTCTTTACCACCTCCAAAAAACTGTTTTATAGGATTATATATCCTAGGGAGCAAGAAAAAGTGATTGAATACTGTTATTTTCTCAATCTTGATGTGGGCCTTATGTGAACAGAAGATACGTACAGGATATGAGAGAAAGGAGAGTGCATCAGAACCTAGGAGACCTGGCAGGAGGAGAGCCTCACTGAGTAACTTCTGTCCTCCAGATTTTCATGTTTAATTTATAAACATGAGGGTTCATGTATGTGAACTGTAATGTCCCCTCTAGACACAGCCTTTGTGGGTGGCGTGCATAAGACAAGGAAAGACACTTCGTAATATTTTTATTCATGTTTTCACTTCCTCTATGTGAACTAGGAAGGCTTCCCTGGTGGCTCAATGGTAAAGAAACCACCTGCCAATTCAGGGAGATGCAGGTTCAATCCCTGTTTCAGGAAGATCCCCTGAAGAAGGAGACGGCAAGCCACTCCACTCTGCTTGCCTGGGAAATCCCATGGACAGAGGAGCCTGGTGGGCTGCAGTCCATGGGGTCACAAAAGAGTCCAACATGACTTAGTGACTAAACAACGACAATGTGAACTAGACAGATCCATGTGAATAAAACCTGAATACAAACTTTTTCGTAGCGTGTATGTCCCCATGTGCCTCCATGGCACCCGTGGCCCAGAGGGCCTTCAGGCCCTCCCTTTGTTTCTGGCCACTTAATCAAGTTTAGTTTAAGTTGCCATTTGGGTCTCACTACATATTTTCCAAAGTCTTTGAAGCCATGAGTTCATTCATTAAGAGTTGCAGCTCCAATTAAACTTTAAAAAGACTACTGAGAAAGGATCCATATATAATTGGATTGAGCATTACTAGAAAGAGAATTCCAAGAAGGACAGCTCAAGATGTAATACGAAGCGAATGTTAACACTCCACACACAAGCTCAAATTAAAGGACATGTTTCATTTTCCAAATCAATGGAAACCATATTTTGGCTTTAGGGATACATAATGGCATTTTGCATACTTATTCAATTGGATAATTCCAAACAGTTGTGATACGAGGTAATCTGTAATAGAAATTCAAGTTTTTGCCATACATAATGACATTAAAATGAAAGTACAATGATTTTTAAATTACATTTTAAGGAAAATATAACTAGTTTAAAGTAATAATAAAATAGTCAAAGGATTAGGCTCTGTTGTTTCATGCTAAGCTTATAAATGAAGATGTGAGCCCGTGATTCAAGTCCTCCAGGCCCTACTGCCCATAGAATGAGAATAAGATTGTCCTAAATGTTCCACGAGTGTGTTGTAAGGAACACATGAGTGATGTTTAAGAATATGCTTTACGATTTTCCGGTCGATGGAGCTGGGAATTGTGCCCAGACAGGGTGCCTGACCAGAGAAGGCCATGACACCTCACTCTACACCAATTTTCCCACTTGGGAATGAGCATAAAGGTCTAAACCATCCTTAAAACTCGTCCCTCTTTAAAGTGCCATTCAAGGCAAAGTCCCTTCCTCTTACTTTAAGATGAGAATATTTATTAGTTAACATGATGGCTGGTTTTATGTGTCAACTTGACCAGGCTAAGGGATGCCCAGATAATTGTTTAAGTATTATTTCTGGATGTGTCGATAAGGGTATTTCTAGAAGAGATCAATGTTTGAATCAGTAGACCTAATAATGCAGGTGGCTCTCCCCATTGTGGATGCCATCACCCACATCTGAGGGGCTGAACAGAGCAAGAAGACAGAGGAAGTTTGAGTTCACCCTCTGCCTGACTAGATGAGCTGGGGCATTGATCCCCTGCCCTCAGCACTCCTGGTTCTCAGACTTCAGACCTGGACTGGAATCTACTCACTCTCAGGCTTTCAAACTACATCACTGGCTTTCCTGGGTCTCCAGCTTGTAAAGGGCAGATCAAGGGACTTCTCAGTCTCCATAATTAACTACAGGAGCCAATTTCTCATAATCTCTTTCTCTCTCTCTCTTATAGGGATATCACAAGGGTGATCAGCTGTGACAAGATGATCAGATGCCCAGGGACACTTCATGAAGACAGATGTGGATTTCAATTTTCCTCTGTGCATGAGGATGAACAAAAAGACTGGGTAATGGATAAAAAGCTGGGGGTGAGCTGCTCCTCACTGAGTCAGGGTAGTACCAGCCCCACAAAAAAACATTGCCCCAGTACCCAAGCCAAGAGCCAAGGTAACCCTCGGAGAAGAACACTGCTGACCAGCCTCAGGCTTCTGTCACTTGGCATTTCCTACAGCTTACTGGGAGTTAGCAAGGTCACTTCTGTCTACTCCTCACTGCCTTTTTCTCATTCAGTGTTGAAAGATAAACTGAAGCATGTGAAAATTCCCAAGCGTTTATCTGAGCATGCGTCCATTCCAAATGGCAGCACCAAACCAAAGGTGGTTACAACCATCCCCCAAGAGAAGCTGGGAAGAGGTTTTACAGAGAAGATGAGGAAGCATCGCAGATGATTTGACTGGTGATGGCTTACACAAGTGCCTTATTTGGGACAGCCTTGGTGGCTATGTGTGACCAGCTGTCCATTTTTCCTAGAGTCAGTACACAGCTCCAGCTTATGTTGCTGTTGCTTGCATAGGTACCAAGATATCAGACACACCCCGTCTAGTGGCTCTTCCCTCAAAATATCAGACACACCCCGTCTAGTGGCTCTTCCCTTAATTACTGCAAGAGCCATGGCCTTAGGCACCATGCTGTACAATCCTAGCTTTTGTTGCCAGAAAGTAGCTCTGCTTCACATTCTTCCATCATCACAAGAGAAAGTGCATTTGTTCCTTCCCAAATTGGTTTCCCTTTGGACCTGGAAAATGGCGCCCACTTCATTTGAAACACTGTATGGCTAAGGCATCTCCTTCTAATTTACGACAATCAAAAATATTGACCCCAGCAGTTCTTCAACATTATGGAAACTTGGCTTCCCAGGTGGCGCTAGTGGTGAGGAATCTGCCTGCCAATGCAGGAGACATGAGAGACATGGTTTCAAACCCTGGCTCTGGAAGATCCCCTGGAATAGGAAATGGCAACCCACTCCAGTATTCTGGCCTGGAAAAGTCCATGGACAGAGTTACCTGGTGGGCTATAGTCCATGGAGCTGCAGAGAGTCGGACATGACTCAGCAAAGTGACTAAGCACTAAGCACTAATTTTTAATTACTAGCATTCCCTGCTGTGTGTCAGGCAATGTGGGAAATGCTTGAATTGTTTCATTTAAGCTTCTGAATACTCCTGCTGGTAGACAGCATCATCATTCTTGGGTCAGCGTGAGTCCCTCTGCTCCTTCCACGCATCCGGCAACACTTACATCTTCACTCTTTTGCTGCTGCTGCTGCTGAGTCGCTTCAGTCATGTTCGACTCTGCGAGACCCCATAGATGGCAGCCCACTAGGCTCCCCCGTCCCTGGGATTCTCCAGGCAAGAACACTGGAGTGGGTTGCCATTTCCTTCTCCAGCGCATGAAAGTGAAAAGTGAAGTTGCTCAGTCATGTCCGACTCAGCGACCCCATGGACTGCAGCCTACCAGGCTCCTCCGTCCATGGGATTTTCCTGGCAAAAGTACTGGAGTGGGGTGCCATTGCCTTCTCCCTTCACTCTTTTACCCTTGTCTCATTCTTCTTTTTCTAGAAAGGGGCTCAGGCTCACTTTCTGCCTGAAAGTGAGAAAACATATGCCAGCCCAGGCACACAGAGGGACTGCGGAGGGTGGGGCAGCCCTGGCTGGGAGCCAGGGAGCAGGAAAGGATGCACTGAGGAGTTCCTGGGGGTCCTAGAAAGATGAAAGCTCTGAGTATTTTATCAAAATAGAGCAACCCAAGAGAAGCTGAGTTCTAGAACCAAGACATGGGTGAGATTGAGTGTGACAAATAGGACCTCACTCCTTTCCCACCTCTGTGTCGGGAGTAGGTTGACCCTACCAAAGGTACTGAGCAGCTGCAGCCTGGAAGAGGGGAGCAGACAGAAGGGCTCCAGCCATGAGCGATTCCTGCTCTCAGGTAGGCTCTGCATACGTCCTTTACTTCTTTTCCTCCCCACCACCACCCCCCACCCTGCCTACCTCATAGGATCTCAGCTATGCAAACTTCGCTGTCCCCCTGCTGCCCAGAAAGAAGACATCTTTCTTGTTTTTAGAACTAAGATAATTTAAAAATGGAACTACTTCTGGTTCCTTCCTTACAGACTTATTCTGTGTGCTCACATGCACTTGTACATATGCATACATGTGCACATACACATATGCACACCTATCCATGCGTGTGTATACACGAGTGTGCATGTGTATACACAAGTGCACATATGCATGCGTGTATGAGCACACGTGTGAATATGTACATATGTGTGAGTGCATATGTGCATATACACAAGAACACATTGACGTGTACATGTATTTGTGTGCATATATGTGTGTTCTCTAACAGCAGAGATGCCATATATTGGGTAACAACTACATGCAGTCACCATGTGAGATCACCTAGGCACATTCTCACTAAGTCCTTATAAGCTTATATCCTCCTCATTTTATGAGGAAAAGAGATTGTGGGAGGAATGCCCTTGCTCAGTGTCAAGTAGCCAGAAACATCCAAAGCAAGCTAGGGCGGGCATTGTGATTCTCTGAGGCTTGGCTACTTCTCAGGCTTCTCAGCTGGCCTAAGCCTTCCTCTGGACCTAACTCAGCTGCAGGCCCTGGAGGAAGGAACACAGCCCTCTGCAGATGTCCAGGAAGAGAGAGGAGGAAGGAGAAAGGTGGGGTGGAGATGGATTGGGGTGAGTTACTTCAGAGGGGCCGCTGGGGGTTTCTAGGGGTGACAGGCTGAGCCTGTTAGCTCACTCTTCCTTACTGGACTGGTCTCATTTACACATTTTCCATCCCTATATGAAGAAGCTACCATCTAGTCCCTAAAAAGAAAGGAGCGACACCATCTATTCATCCAGAAGCACTACCAAGTCCCCGGCTGACAGCCCTACAAACATGATTCTGAAGAATAAGAATGAAATGCTCCAGTTCAAGCCATAACAGTGATATGGCCCCCACTGCCCTCTGCTCTTTCTTGGTGTGCGGTCTGGCAGCCCTCACTCATCAGGCAGAGAAGGGTGGCTCCCAGTCCCCACGTCTGGCCTCAGTGTCTTTCAAGTCCATTCAACTCCATGAGCACTTTTCCCTTTTTTTTTTAGTTACCCTGGTGATTTCAGATGTTGTGCTATATATTACTGTATGGAAATGTCATCTCTCCTGAAGCTGGAGACTGAAGCACCAGAGCCGTGCCAAGGTCAGGTTGGAGGTATTGCTCTGGAGTTTGCAGACGTGGATGATGGAGGAGTCTTGGACCTAATCTTGGATTGCTTCCTGAAAAACTGCGGGGTGGTGCCTGGATGGGCAGCTGTGCAGACATCCTCAGGTGCCACATGCACTCAGTGTGGAAGCCAGTCCCGGACCTGATGCTGGTACTTGGGGATGAATTATGGAATCCGAGCTTCAGGGATGCAGACGCAGAAGAATGAAGCCTGGAGAATATTTTCTTGGCATGGTCTCTGGCAACTTGAAATGGGCTTTACTGCAGAAGAAATTTCCAAAGAAAATAAAGTATAATCAACTAGATGGTTGAAGTCTCTCCAGTGGAAAATGGTAACAGTTTGGGCTCCAACTGACAAAGCCAGTATAAAATGTGGCTGCTATTAATAGCAGGTAGAACCCTATCAAACTAAGATGGTGATCTTTTTATTTCTTCTATTCACCAGGGAAAGCCAGGGAATATCCAATACTACTGAAAAATCATTCTGATGCCACGTGTCAATGGATTTTGTAGTCAATTAAATACCTCAGGAACCAAAAGGGATCAACCAAGCTCTTAACTTGTGTGTGTGTGTGTGATATCAATCAAACCACTCAAAGAGACAATGTTATCTGCACAAGGTAACACGGGAAACAGACCTTTACTAACTGCAGGCCCAGCATCAGCAGTACACTGGTGGCAGACAACAACTCAAATGTGTATCTTTTGTCTTTGAGCAGGTTGATGGCAGGTGGAGATGTAGCTGTCCAAGAACAAAGTGGAAATGTCAAATTGCAAGCCTGGAGGGCATCACTAACCCTTCCTCCTCTCTTTCCTTTAGCCTCTAATGGCCCCACTCAACTGCATTCAGAGACTGTAAACTATAAACCCTTGATATGTGTTTCATAACCAGATAAAATCTTATTTTAATGTGCAAGTTTTATTCATTTGTTCATTCATTCATTTCATCACCCTTTATGGAAAACTCGCACTGAGCCAAGCACGCTACTAGATGTTAAGGAAAAAGGTGAACAAAGCATGAGTGCTTATCCTGATTCAACAGAGGTCTTATAAAGAAAACCATAATGTTCTATCTATACATATACACATGTGTGTGTATGCACAGACATATCCAATATATATCTATGTTTTTATGTATATGAATGGTGTATCTATGCACACACTCACACACACACATACACACCCCAAACTGCGAATTGTAAGAAATTTTGCTCAAACTTCACTCTTTTGTGTCACCCCATTCCCTTGATGAAAGCCCACCATAGTTTCCCACCTCCACTGACGGAGCTCTTGGGTGAAGAAGTTGGAGACTGGCATCCACAGCCTCTTCACTGAGAACAGTCTTCCACTCAGCAAAGCACATCTTATGAGATCTCTGGTTCACATCATCTTTGAACAGAAATGATCTGTTCAAGAATGGAAAACTGAATCCAGTCTCTCTGTGGGAAGTCTTGTGTTTTACACTCTAAAAGGCACCTGGTCCTGTGGGAGGAGCGTGGAGTTCTCAGTTTAGCAGAGCTACATCAAATAACTTTATGCTGGTTTCATTTACTGAACGTGATTGTAGCACATGCTTATGAGACTCAAAAATAATCTATGAAAATCTGCTAGAACATTTCTAACATTATTGTCAAGTCTGGTTATAAAAACATGAGTATTTTAACAACCATATGATTTTTTAAATGATGTATTCTGTAAGCATTGGGAAATGCCTTTTCAAGTGTTTTTCAAAAGATAGAAATCATAAAATGAAATCTTGCATATTGCCAAAGTAGCAAAGTTTAAATGGAAAACAAACAGAAGAAATGTTTCACCCATATCCAGCTGGGGATCACAGAGGTCTGACTGGGAGAGCTGAATGCTGCTCCCATCTCTTTCTGGTGATGGACTTGGAGCAAGTGGTCCACTTCTTCGAGCCTCTGTGTGCTCAGCTGTGGAAGACAGTTGGTGCTAGCTCCTGGCTCAAAGGTTATTGCTAGGACTACAAATAGGAGGGGGAAAGGTCATCAGAGTGAGCACCACAGGCATATGGTTTCAGTAAAAGGTGGTTGTCATGATGGTAGATGGCAAATATTTGCAGGCTCCCTGAAAGGAGTCAGCTGTAGAGAAACAGGAATTTCCTAAGACTCACAGAAGGCAGTGGTGGTGAATGCTGGTGTCCTGGGGCATCAGGCAGGATATAACCTGTGTGTCTACCTGACTTACCATCCAGACTTGATTCCTCCATAAGAAACAGTTAATGATGGATGAACCTAGAGTCTGTTATACAGAGTGAAGTGAGTCAGAAAGAAAAAAAACTATTGTCTATTAGCACATATATATGGAATCTAGAAAAATGGCACTGTTAACCTACAGGGTAGGTTGATGAACCTGTAGGGGAGCAACGGAGATGCAGACATAGATAACAGACTTATGGACACAGCCAGGAAAGGAGTGGGTGAGACAAATTGAGAGAGGAGCATTGAAACATGTACACTACCATGTGTAAAATAAATAGCCAGTAAGAGTTTGCTATATGATGCAGGAAGCTCATCAGGGTGCTCTGTGACAAAGTAGAGGGGCCGGATCAGGTGGGAGGTAAGAGGGAGGTTCAAGAGGGAGGGGACATATGTATACCTATGGCTGATCCATGTTGACATATGGCGGAAACCAGCACATCTTTGTAAAGCAAATACCTTTCAATTAAAAACAAATTTAAAAAAAAAGAAATATTCACATACTACCACATTATCCTGGCGATTCTCTGGTGGCTCAATTGGTAAAGAAACTTCCCGCAATCCAGGTGACCTGGGTCCAATACCTGGATCAGGAAGATCCCCTGAGGAAGGAAATGGCAACCCATTCCAATATTCTTTCCTGGGAAATCCCATGGACAGAGGAGCCTGGTGGGTTACAGTCCATGGGGTCACAGAGTCGGACAGGACTGAGCAAACAACACTTTAACTTTCTTTCACTACATTATCCTTACAAATCCAATTCTAAAATTATTTGCAGGTTTGGATAATCTGTATCCAGAATTATAGCCATTGAACCAATAAAAACTGTACACACCCTCGACCACAGTTCTTGTCTTCGTTTGGTGGGTGTTCCCTGGAATGCCAAAGTCATATCAAAATCAGAGCATCTTTGCATCTAGAACTACCTCTTTTATAGTGGTCAGGAAATACCCTGGCAAAATCAGAAGAATGTGAAATCCAAGATAGCCTTGTTCTACCCTCCAAAAGCTACTCATCACCCATGGCAGACACTCAAATATACCAGACAATTTGTCTGACAAGACATGTGAGCTGTGCAACCCAGGCACCGCCCAGAGCCAAGAACTCATGAATTGACCCGAACGTTTTATAAACACAGAGCAACCTCTTCCACTTATGGAATAATTCCCAATTCATTAAGCTCTTTCACAACCTCCCAGTATGGCGATAATAACAAACTATCTATTTTCTCATAGACCTTTGGACTGAAAAAACCTCCACATGCTCTATCATGCCACCTTCAAAAAGTTGTAAATAAGTGGACATGAACATCCCCTGTTTTCAAGTAAGAAAATGAAGACACAGGGACATGAAGTAATAATGCCTGCAGGCTCAAAGGAGGAAATAAAGAGAGAAGCCCACATCTGTATCCTAAACACCATTGTTTTTCCTTGATGTCACACCATCCTCCTTAAACCTTTCCCCAGTGGTCTCCAAGGGTGAGCATTAGAGAAACCCACCAGAGTACTGATTTCCAGATAGTATTCTGAAGTGGGGAGGGAATATTACAGAAACGGGCAGAGTTTGACCCATCAGTGAACCACACTAAAGGATTAACTTGTCAACCAGAGCCCTCCAGAAGACCCTCCCCCTGTAGGCAGGGATCTTGGAGAGAGGACCTAGCCCCAGCCTCTGATAGCTTAGCCTGATTTGCTTGGAGGCCTCACTCTGCAGTGAGTCTGCATGGCTGCTCTTCTATACCACAGCTGGCCTACCCTACCCCTTCCCCTCGTGTGTCTGCCAGTGTCTTCACTTACATTTGACCAGTTGTAGGTTGCTCCTTTTCTCCTTCCTTTTCTTCCTTCACACCCCAGATCCCATCAGCAAGTCCTACATCTCTACCTCCAAAATATAACTCTAAAATGGCCTTCTGCACAGTCCAAAAGCTCAAACCATCCATATCGCTGACTTGGCCCAAACATCCCCACCCCGACCCCTGCTTCCACGCTAAGGGCCAGTCTCCGCAAAGCACCAGAGCCATCTTGCTAACAGCTTCCATTTCAATCAGTGAAATCCAAACCCTGTACCAGTCAAGGCCACCTCCCTCTCAGGTTCCACCTGCCCTGCTCCCCATCCCCACATCTATTTGTCCCTCTAACCCTGCACTTCTCAAAATGTGAGCCCAGACCAGCAGCATCAGCATCACCGATGGAACTGGAAATGCAGATTCTTGGTCCCAGACCTCTGAGCTGGGGTCTAGCACCTCATGGTCTCACCAGACCCCAGGGGATGCTGAGGCAGCCGCAGAGTGAGAACGCTGTTCTAAGCTATCAGGATTCTTCGACTCCCGCCTCAGGCCTTGGGCATCACTGTTCTCTCTACTTACACGTTTTTCCCACTGGTTCAGCACATGTCTATTTCTCACAAGTCACTTCTGAGACTATCTTAATTACTTACTTGTTTTCCTCTCCATTTTCTGCTTTCCTCACCCAATGGGAGTCTAAACCCTGTGGGAAAAAGGGGCCAGCATCCTATATGCCATCGTTTTTCTAGAACTGGTGTGGAAGACCCCATCAGCACATGCCATGGGTAAACACACGAGCACAGGGAACACCTATAACCCAGGAAGCACATGCTGGACACTGTTCTCCCCACTTCACAGGTGGTCAAACTGAGGCTCAGGGGAAATGATCAGCTGGCCTTAGATCTAAAAGGCAAGCAGTTAGTAAAGGTGAAACTTACACATGGCATTTCCACACGCTTTTACTGCATGTCCTGAAAACATTACTTAGGGCTTCCTCCCCTGTGTTTAGACTCACCTCCATGTCATACACAAAATCTCTGAAATACTTAGCTTTTTCCTCATCCACACCCTGGGCCTGGCACTTAAGATGCACCAGTTATAAACAAGTTCTGATGGTGGGAAGCTCATTCACTCTGCTTAACAAACCTGACAATGTGTCCCCATCCACTGGGACCTGAGTCTGGGTTAAATTGGCCACCACAACTCTTTGCAAATACAGGGAGAGTACAGGAGGGTGCTTTATGAGACGGCTTTGGCTACTTGGTTGGACGTGATCTGGCATTCAGATAACCCAGAAGTGCTGCCCAAAAGATTTTGAAGATTTTTATGCTTTGATCACACCCTGATATTTGACTTTGGCTTACTTTTCCATGTTTAACATTCCTACTACTCCTGAGCTTTTTCAACTACTATTTTTCTTTCTTGACTTTAAAAGCATTGACTTTTTTCAGAAAAATCGTCTCAATTAAGATCCATACGAGAAAGAATTACTTACGAAGTTGCAATTGTGTTCTGGGAACATGGCTGTGCCCAGCATTACAAATGCTTTGGCAGAATTCTAGGTTGCTTGAAGCTCACCCTTGTTCTACTGTAATGGATTGAAATTTGAGACTTCAGTGACCGCATTCCAGATTCAGAACAGCTGGGTTTAAATTGCCTGTGCATTTTCTTCTATATACATTACCTTCTTTCCTGGAGCCAAGCCACTGTATCCTTTCTTGTCTACAATTGAAGACAAATCCACAGGGGGGAAAAATAGCTCTTAGTGGTACCAGCAGGGACTGAAATGTAAAATGACATTTTTATCTAATTGTGACTCATTATATCTACAAAAGGAAAACTAGTCATTTAAAATCTCATTTGTTGATTTTATGGCCTAATTTTTCTGAGTTGTTTCCAAGACCCTGGTAAGTCATAGAAAGTATAATGTAGGAAAAATTGCATGCATAATTAGCTAAGGAAATTAAGTTTGCATGCTATTTTGTGGTCTGACCAAGGAAAGAAAGGAAAAGACACAAGTTCCCAGGGTCGAGACCATGCTCTGGAGCCTCCTGGGCTACAGAATGCTACACTTGTTCTGGGGAAACTTCACATTAGAAAGATGCTTCCTCACTTGGCTGTCACCTGGAGGGCAGATGGTGAGGCTTCTCATCCTCCTTCTTTCAGATGCCAGCAGGGAACTGACATTCAACAGCATCAGTGTCAGTGGATCAATCTGAGATCCATTCTCACCAGCCTTGAGTGTCTCATCCTATGAGAATGTTGCCTATCATGATGGTGGGGTTGATGGCATATCCCTAGGAAGGGGTAAAATTTGGCCATTTCACACTATATCACGAACACACATTTAATCTACGCCTCTGGCCATGATATGTCTGAAATTTCCAGTTGTTGGCATCTTTCTGCAGCCCTCAACCTCCCGGGGTGCCTCAACCTGCATCCTGTGCTCTGTCATGTCCGCAGCTGCCCTCCACTCTTCTCAGCTGTGCAATGGCAAGGACCTCTCTTCTGTCTTGGCCTTGAGCTTCTCCCAGCCGATCTCCACCCTCCCCCTCTACAGAACTGCCAGTTCTCCCCTAATCTCCTTGGCACAACCTAGGACAACTTTCATATCTGATTCCAGATGGTATCAGCAGGCTCACCTGTGGTACCGGAGGACCTCTTGCTTTCCTCAGCATCCCGACTCACCCCTCATCCCTGTGTGGCTTCTGAGCTCCCTCTCTTGGCGCATTCTCAGTTCCCTCAGCCAGGGATTCTGACCTCCGCTTAATCACACTCATCTTTGAGCTGCATTTTAGATGTCACCTCCTCTCATGAAGTTTCTGCTATGTCCCAAATCAGTCAGGGAACTTTGCGTGATGACAGTGTAACCTCTATGATAAATCCCAACTCATGTTCTTCTGCAGTAAGAAAGATGTTTGTCTTGTCTCCCTGCCTGTCACTGGAATCCAACAACTATTTATGCGGGAGAAATTGAAGATTAATGGTATATAGAACAAAGATGGTATGTATGTGTGAACTTGTGTGTGTGTGCATGTGTGTGTGTGAGTGCACACACATTATTGAAGTGATTCTGTGTCATACTGGGAGCTGACTCTGTACATAAAGTTTGAGAATCCTCGGTTTCCCAAGACAGTTCTGAGATACAGGAAATATCACTGGGGCTATAGTCCCTGCTCTGAACCAGAAAAAAAAATGTGCTATGGATAGGAACATGATCCAAGGTGGATGTGGTTTTCCAGGATCAAGAACAATGATTGAGCCAAGTCAAAGGCCCTACCACAAAGTGTCAGAAATCTTGAATGAATTAAAGCTGCAGCCACTCAGTGGGAAAAGAAAGAAAGAACTCTGTTAATTTTGTTGATGCCACAAAAGATGACTTTACATTCTTGAAGATCAATATATTTGTAGACAAATGTACATCTAGTGTCTTAAAGGACATGTGATGAGTATTTTAGCATGGAGATCTACATATGAGCAAAGAGTGTAGTACTGGGAATGAAGGATAAAGGGGCGGAAACTCAAAAGAAGAGAATTGCTAAATATTTCAATGATCATAATATTTGTAAAATAGTGTTATTAAACCAAATTGGGTATATGTGAGATTTGAAATATATTAGACATCACTGAAAATGGCAGAGTAGGAAACTCCAGATCTTTCTTCCTCCATAAAAACAAATAACGAGCTTATGAAACTGCCAGAATCAACATTTGCAGACCTCTGGAATCTAGTCCATAACTTGTGACAACCAGGGGAATCTTAATGAAGAAAGAAGCACTGTGTTGCATCCAACAGTGCTGCGGCATTTTAAATTGCTCTCCTACTGTCCCTGCTCCCAAGAACAGTGGTAGTCATAAGAATGGTAGCTTCCCCCTCAACCCTAGAGGAGGCTGCGGGTGCCAGGGGGCTGGATGAGTTCTTAGAAACAGCCTAAGAGGACTCTAAGTTTTCATGCCTGGCTGACCCTCCAGGGTTGTGCAAATAGACAGTGAAGGCCAAGCAAGGCAGGACTGTAAATGTGCAGCGAGCATGAAAAGAGTGCTCCAACACAGAGCCAGTCTGCAAAAAGTCTAAGATAATAGGTCACTTCTGCTCAGAGCTTGTCTCCCAAAAATAGGGACACAATTGTCCCTCCTGTCACTGAAAGGGTGTGGGTAACATGGGGGAGAACTGGGTATTCTTTGAACAACAAATGTCTCATCCACAAGAATAGGTAATAATGTGGAGGCCCAACCTCATGCCCTCCTCAAGTTGGAGAAGTCCTAGTAATTCAATATGGCTGGTTCATTGGGTGCACACGGGGTCAAAGAATCATAAAAAGCAAGCCTGCAGAAGAGGACAAGGGCGGAGAATGAACAGCCTACACAGCATGGTAGGAGCCTGGACTTCCTCTGGGAGGCAACAGGGGGTTAATGCAAGATTTTCTGCAGGGACCCAGGTGGATAAAACAGACCAGCATGTGGTTAACACGGTTCAAGAATTTCCTAACATGTTGGACATTCAGGTGTTTCATAAAGGGAGGCAGAGGTGGATGGCAGATGACTCACCTCTCCTGTTCTCACCTCTGCTTTCCTAGGATAAACCCAATATAGTCATGACATCTGATGAATATTCTTGGCTTCAGTTTACTTAAGTTTAAGACTTTTGTATCTGTAATGATGTGCTGGTCAAGGTCATCAGCAACATTGCCAATGCAATGTCAAATTTCTATGTTCATTTTGTGTAATCAGTCTTGTTTGACTCACTGGACCAGTGACTCCTCTTGGCCACACTTTTTCATTGTGTTTTTTAGAGTGTCATTCATTCTTGATTCTCTGCCAGCTCCAAGGATCACTCCTCATCCACCCTTCCCACCAGCCCTGCTTTTCTTCCTATTAGAATGCCTATCTGTATTTCTCCCACGTTCTCTCTACCCTAACTCTCTGAATAACCTCAAAGAGACACAGAACTTCCATTCAAAGTTAATCACTCTTTTTTCCTCTCCCCAGCCCACACACTCTCCTGAATTCCATGTGTTTACCCAGTAGCCCAAACAACACGCACACTAGGATATCTAATAGATCACAAACTCAATATGGTCAAGACAGCCCTCACTCCTCATCTTGCTTCCTGCAAGCTGCTCCACCAATAACCTTTCTTGTTTCCATTTTGTATGACAACTTCTGCTTGTTCAAGCCGAAAAATCTGGAATCATCTCTTTATTTCATTAGACATAAGTGCATCCTGGGGGCTCCAGGTTTAAAACAAGCCAAAAGTCAACCATTTCTCACCATCTTACAGCTGGTGTCCTTCATCAAGCAAACATTCTCTGACCTGTATCACTCTAAGAACCTCCTAACTGGCCCCCTTATTCACACCATGGTTTCCTACCATCAGTTCCTAATAACTTAACCTTACTGAAAAATCAGAGTTTATCACTCCTTGGCTCAAACCCAGGAAATACCAGATCATCTCATGTAGAATAAAAGCCCACGTCCGTGTGATGCTGAGAAGGCCCCATGTGAGCATCTCCTATACCCTCTCTTACGCTGTTGTAGACACTGGACTAATTTTTCCTAGTCTGTGCTGGGTAGGATCCAACCTGAGAGCCTCTGGAGTGACTGTTTCCTCAGCTTGGGTGCTCTTCCTTCGCATAAATGCATGCCTTTATCATGGGGTCGCAAAGAGTCGGACACGACTGAGCGACTGACCTGAACTGAACTGAACTGACCCTTCACTCCTTTCAAGCCATATCAAAAAGTCATTTTTAAAGTTCACCCTAAGTTTAAATTGCAAAGCCACCCCCCACTTGCCAACAGCACCCCAATAAAACTTTAATCTGCTCTGCTTTATTCATTTCATTAATCACCCAATACACTAAGACACCTACTCCCTTATTATATTATTATTTTATTTCTCCCTTTTACAAGGGGAGCTCCATGTGGACAGAATTCTTCATCCGGTCTGTTCCTTGATGTATCCTGAGCTTCAGGACAGTGTCTGGTGCTACATGGTAGATGCTAGTGAAATGTAACAATAAATGAATGAATAAGTTGTACCTATAATTTTTTGTTTTCAGGTCTTTCTCTAATTGTGGGTCAAGATTATTCTACATATCACAAATGCTTTTGACAATTTTTCTCCCTATGGTATATTCTTTTTTTAACTTCTTTTTTATTTTTGACTGTACTTGGTCTTCACTGCTGTGAGAGGGCTTTCTCTAGTTGCAGCAAGCAAAGGGTTGCTCTTCATTGCGGTGCCCAGGTTTTTGTTGCAATGGCCTCTCTTATTGACGAGCACAAGCTCTAGAGCATGTTTGGGCTGAGCAGTCGAGGCACACAGGTTTAGTTGCCCGTAGCATGTAGAATCTTCCCAGACCAGGGCTTGAACCTGTGTTCTCTGCATTGACAGATGGATTCTCAACCCCTGGACCACCAGGGAAGTCCCCTCCTAAGGAATGTTCTGTGACAGCTTATAAAAGGTTAAATGTAGACTTTTCCCTAACTTTGTCATAGAATTTAGTTCTAGAACAGTTTTTGCCTAATATTTTAAACTAATATTTCTCTTGAGTGTCTTCTGGCTAAGTTATATTTTTTCTGAGAAATTTTCAATTTTCTTTAACATTTTTGGCTTTCTTCACATAAAATAATTCATAGTGTTCTCAGATGAATTTTTAAATTTCTCATTTATCTTTGGTTATTTATTCAATTTTTAAATAACCAGTTTGAGTTTCTTGGATTCTTGATAGTGTCTTTAATGAAGGAAAAAGTGTTAAATTCTAATAAAATTCAACTTATCAGCTTTATTCTATTAGAGAGAGTGTTTTAGTATTGTATCTAAAAGTTCATCACCAAAACTAAGAACAAGCAAATTTTATCCCATTTAATAAAAATGTTATAGCTTTGTGTTTTATGTTTAGGTTTGTGACCTACTTTGAGTTAATATTTGTGTATGGCATGAAGTAAGGGTGGAGTTTTCTTTTCTTTTTTTTTTTTTGCCTGTATATATATACTTACAGCAACACAACTTGTAGAAAAGACTCTCTTTTATTCAGTAAATTGCCTTTCAGTTCAGTTCAGTCACTCAGTCATGTCCAACTCTTTGCAACCCAATGAACTGCAGCATGCCAGTCCTCCCTGTCCCTCACCAACTCCAGGAGTTCACTCAGATTCACGTCCATCGAGTCAGTGATGCCATCCAGCCATCTCATCCTCTGTCATCCCCTTCTACTCCCTTCCCAATCCCTCCCAGCATCAGAGTCTTTTCCAATGAGTCAACTCTTTGCATGAGGTGGCCAAAGGACTGGAGTTTCAGCTTTAGCATCATTCCTTCCAAAGAAATCCCAGGGCTGATCTCCTTTAGAATGGACTGGTTGGATCTTCTTGCAGTCCAAGGGACTCTCAAGAGTCTTCTCCAACACCACACTTCAAAAGCATCAATTCTTCGATGCTCAGCCTTCTTTACAGTCCAACTGTCACATTCATATATGACCATAGGAAAAACCATAGCCTTGATTAGACAGACTTTTGTTGGCAAAGTAATGTCTCTGCTTTTGAATATACTATCTAGTTGGTCATAGGTCTGATAGATAGAATGCTTGATGAATTATGGAATGAGGTTCGTGACATTGTACAGGAAACAGGGCTCAAGACCATCCCCATGGAAAAGGAAGGCAAAAAAGCAAAATGGCTGTCTGGGGGGGCCTTACAAATAGCTTGGAAAAGAAGAGAAGCGAAAAGCAAAGGAGAAAAGGAAGGATATAAGCATCTGAATGCAGAGTTCCAAGAATAGCAAGAAGAGATAACAAAGCCTTCCTCAGTGATCAATGCAAAGAAATAGAGGAAAACAGCAGAATGGGAAAGACCAGAGATCTCTTCAAGAAAATTAGAGATACCAAGGGAACATTTCATGCAAAGACGGGCTCGATAAAGGACAGAAATGGTATGGACTTAACAGAAGCAGAAGATATTAAGAAGAGGTGGCAAGAATACACAGAAGAACTGTACAAAAAAGATCTTCATGACCGAGATAATCACGATGGTGTGATCACTCATCTAGAGACAGACAATCTGGAATGTGAAATCAAGTGGGCCTTAGAAAGCATCACTACGAACAAAGCTAGTGGAGGTGATGGAATTCCAGTTGAGCTATTCCAAATCCTGAAAGATGATGCTGTGAAAGTGCTGCACTCAATATGCCAGCAAATTTGGAAAACTCAGCAGTGGCCACAAGACTGGAAAAGGTCAGTTTTCATTCCAATCCCAAAGAAAGGCAATGCCAAAGAATGCTCAAACTACTGCACAATTGCACTCATCTCACACACTAGTAAAGTCATGCTCAAAATTCTCCAAGCCAGGCTTCAGCAATACGTGAACAGTGAACTTCCAGTTGTTCAAGCTGGTTTTAGAAAAGGCAGAGGAACCAGAGATCAAATTGCTAACATCCGCTGGATCATGGAAAAAGCAAGAGAGTGCCAGAAAAACGTCTATTTCTGCTTTATTGACTATGCCTTTGACTGTGTGGATCACAATAAACTGTGGAAAATTCTGAAAGAGATGGGAATACCAGACCACCTGACCTGCCTCTTGAGAAATCTGTATGCAAGTCAGGAAGCAACAGTTAGAACCGGACATGGAACAACAGACTGGTTCCAAATAGGAAAAGGAGTACGTCAAGGCTGTATATTGTCACCCTGCTTACTTAACTTCTATGCAGGGTACATCATGAGAAATACTGGGCTGGAAGAAACACAAGCTGGAATCAAGATTGCCAGGAGAAATATCAATAACCTCAGATATGCAGATGACACCAGCCTTATGGCAGAGAGTGAAGAGGAACTCAAAAGCCTCTTGATGAAAGTGAAAGTGGAGAGTGAAAAAGTTGGCTTAAAGCTCAACATTCAGAAAGCTAAGATCATGGCATCCGGTCCCATCACTTCATGGGAAATAGATGGGGAAACAGTGGAAACAGTGTCAGACTTTATTTTTCGGGGCTCCAAAATCACTGCAGTTGGTGACTGCAGCCATAAAATTAAAAAACTCTTAGCATATGGCTTTACTATTTTGGTCATCTGGTATAACTAAGCTAAGACACAATATCATCTCTTGCTCTGAATCTCTCTCAAGGCACGAATGTAAAATTGGATAGTCCTCGTGCCATTTTATTCACAAGGACTGTTTATTTTATTTATCCTGTTGATTAATCCCTTCATCCTGAGCTCCTCTTTCTCCTTCTTCTCTCCATTTTTCATTGACTTTTTTACCCACGCTTTTCCACTTTTGGAAGGGATGTTTGCTTAGTGCTGGTCCAGACTGCAGGAGGCAATATGAGTCTAACAATGCCTCATCCTCAGTCCAAGCTCATTTGTGTAGGGCAGGGTTACATTGAGCCGGAACTGATGAGCTATCTAAATATGAGGCAAACAGCTGCATTCACTGTCAACTCCAATTTTTCCAGATGAGGATTCCACTAATTCCTCATTCCCTTATAGAGGCTAAGATCAAGAATCCCTAGGAATTATGCCATAAAGTTTAAAGATAAAGCAGTTTTTTATTTAGGACTTGTGGTTGCTCTCAGTACCTGCTTTGCATCTCTGGTCCTGGGACAACTGCATCAGGTAGGAAAGAGAAAGCTGAAGTCAGGCTGAAACCCTGGCTCTTTAGTCAACACTTACACTGATGAGTTTAGGTGGCTCAGATGGTAAAGAATCTGCCTGCAATGCAAGAGGCCCAGGTTTGATCCCTGGGTCAGGAAGATCCCCTGGAGAAGGGAATGGCAATCTGCTCCAGTATTCTTGCCTGGAGAATTCCATGGACAGAGGAGCCTGGTGGGCTACAGTCCATGGGGTCGCACAGGGTCGGACACAATGGACTGTCTTTCATTCACTCGCTACACAGATTAGTTTATAGGACCATCAACCAAGACAATTCAAGTTCAATTTTCCCATTGTCTCTGAACCTTCTAGCTTATTTAATTCCCCCAAACTAGGGCAAATACAGCAGACTTATTTTGGACCTTTCAATGCTGGGGAACCAGCAGGACTTCCATCTACCCCCACAGCCTCTGATAGTGCTGCACTAAGACCTTTGCTTTCCCCAGCAGTGTTCACTTTTATTTTTTAAATCTCATTTCTTAATAACCAATCAGAGTGTTCCAACTTGCTGGAATTAGTCCCTTGACCCTTACTTTGTCTTTCCTAATTCTCTTACAAATCCCACTAACCTTCTTAGCTATCTGGCATCTCAGTAAGACTTTCTCCATTGATGGCAACCTTGGGGGTACTGGCTATAGGTTAGACTTGTTGGAATTCAGGATCTTCCCCAATACCTTACTTTTAGCTATTAAAAAGTACAAGAGCTAAGAGATTGTATATTCTGCTTATTTCTCGTTACTTTCATGTCTTTATGCAATCAGTGAACCAGTCTTCTCAGGAGTTGCATCTGTCACCTCTAAATTTCATCGTCACTGTTAACCTCCTTTAACTGGTTATAAGCACAGCTGCCTGGAGAAGGCAATGGCTTCCCATTCCAGTACTCTTGCCTGGAAAATCTCGTGGTCGGAGGAGCCTGGTAGGCTACAGTCCATGGAGTCTCCAAGAGTCAGACACAACTGAGAGACTTCACTTTCACTTTTCACTTTCATGCATTGGAGAAGGAAATGGCAACCCACCCCAGTATTCTTGCCTGGAGAGTCCCAGGGACAAAGGAGCCTGGTGGGCTGCCGTCTATGGGGTTGCACAGAGTCGGACATGACTGAAGCGACTTAGCAGCAGCAAGCACAGCTTCATTTTCATACCACGGGTGACACCAAGGCCTTCCAGATACCAAATATTTGTCACTTCTTACCACCACACTCTTTTTTTTCCCAACCTACATATTTCAGTCAGAAAGGGTCAGTCTAGTGAATCCCACTTTTAATATCAAATACAAAGTTAGAAGGGAGTCTGGGGGTTCTCAGGACCAACCTCATGTCTACTAGAAGGATTCATGGAACTCTCTGAAAGCTGTTATCATGTTTGTGGGTTTTTTTATAAAAGGCATGGATTAAAATCAGAGATGGGACAGCTAAGGCAGAGCCTAGGAGAGTTCCAGGGCAGAGCTTCCTGTTGTCCTGTCCCAGTGGAGCTGAGAGCAGCACCCATTACTCCCAGCAAAGACATGCGACAGTGCACACAGAGTTCTGCCAGACAGGAAGGTCACCTGCACCCCAGGGGCTTTGTCCTCTGGGCAGCCTAACCATGTGACTTATGATAAGAGTTTGAGCCATTGCAACATCACTGTCTCTCTGGATAGGCTGAAGGTCAAAGGTTGGTCAACCTTGCCTATGTGATCAAGATCCAGGAGAAACTTGAATCCAGCAAACCATGTACATTTCCCTAGTCATCAGTCCTGCGGGTGTACTATCACATGTCACTACCAGCAGGAGATAACGCTGCTCACATTCCCTCAGGAGAGGACAGCTGCAAGCTCCCTGCTTGGAACCTCCCTGCTTGGAACCTCCCTGCTTGGAACCCTTCTCAACTCTGCCTCTGCATCCCTTCCCTTGAAAGATTTGAATCTGTGTCCTTTTACAGGAATCAACCATAGTCATGAGCAGAGCACCTGCCAAGTGAGTTCTGAATCCTCCTACTGAGTTATCAAAACATATAGCTCAGCAATCCCCTAACTTCACAAACACAGAGAAAGAATCTTTTCCAGAAACACTTATCTGCACATGAAGCCTCTGTAGGATTGGCCCAGCTCTCCCTGCCCTCTGCATGGATGGAGCCCATACCTCGGTGGCAAGGTGAATATGGTCTCATTACCTTCATTCCACTCAGGAGGACAGAAATTCATCTGCTTACTTAATAATCCTGGGAGCCAAGAAAAGAACAAACACATTTTAGAAGAGGAAAAAAGAGTCTTGTCTAAAATAAGTTCGACAACACCTCACACAAACATACACATAGAAACATTTGTATCATCTTTCTTAGGAAAACACTAACTTATGAAAATGCACATTTTTATTATTCATGAAATTAAAACTGGACTTCCCAGGTGGCTCAGTGGTAAAGAACCCTCCTGCCAGCGCAGGAGACACAGGTTCGATCCCTGGGTCAGGAAGATCCCCAGGAGGAAGAAATGGCATCCATTCCACGATTCTTGCCTGAAAAATCTGGGTGGAGGGGAGGGGTCTGTTCAGCACAGAGGGGATATAGGTATGCTCATGGCTGATTCACATTCAGTTCAGTTCAGTCGCTCAGTCGTGTCCAACTCTTTGCAACCCCATGGACTGTAGCACACCAGGCGTCCCTGTCCATCACCAACTCCCGGAGTTTACCCAGACTCATGTCCATTGAGTCAGTGATACCATCCAACCATCTCATCCTCTGTCACCATCTGCAGTGATTTTGGAGCCCTCCAAAATAAAGTCCTGTCACTGTTTCCACTGTTTCCCCATCTCTTTGCCATGAAGTGATGGGACTGGATGCCACGATCTTAACTTTCTGAATGGTGAGCTTTAAGGAAACTTTTTTACTCTCCTCTTTCACTTTCATAAAGAGGCTCTTTAGTTCTTCTTCGCTTTCTGCCATAAGGGTGGTGTCATCTGCATATCTGAGATTATTGATATTTCTCCCAGCAATCTTGATTCCGGCTTCTGATTCATCCAGCCCAGCATTTCTCATGACGTACTCAGCATATAAGTTCAATAAGCAGGGTGACAATATACAGCCTTGACATACTCCTTTCCTATTTGGAACCAGTCTGTTGTTCCATGTCCAGTTCTAACTGTTGCTTCCTGACCTGCATACAGGTTTCTCAAGAGGTAGGTCAAGTGTTCTGGTATTCCCATCTCTTTCAGAATTTTCCACAGTTTATTGTGATCCACACAGTCAAAGCCTTTGGCATAGTCATAAAGCAGAAGTAGATGTTTTTCTGGAACTCTCTTGCTTTTTCAATGATCCACTGGATGTTGGCAATTTGATCTTTTTCCTCTGCCAAGTAGATAAGCTTAAAATAAAGTCTCTCATTTTCTGTTTATCTTAAACAGTCTTTATTTCTGCTTTATTTTTGAGAAATGATTAGTTATACTTTCACTGACTATAAAATTCTGAGTAGGAATATTTTTCCTTTTGGTACTTTAAAGATTTTATTCCACTTTCCTTTTGCTTGCACAGTTTCTTATGATAAATCTGCTCCAGTACTTCTCCATATTCCTTCAGAAATTATATACATGCTTTCTTTGGATTTTTTCAAAATTTTCTCTTTGGTTGTCTGCAGCTTCAAAGTTTCTCTAGCTTCTTGGACTTAAGGTTTGATATCTGATCTAAATTTTAGAAAATTCTTGGATGTTACTTTTCCAAGTATTTCTCTACCCTATTATGTCTTTAATTCTCCTGGCGTTCCAATTGTATGCCTTTTACATTTTTTCATAATTACCTCACATTTTTTGGATACTGTGTTTCTTTTGTTACTAGAGACAAAATATATCACTGGTGTATCACTCAAGTCCCACTGAGTCATTAACAATTGGTCCAGGCCATCTTGACAGCATATAACCAAATGTCCCCCAGAGTGATGCCACTCAAGTTTGCAGGCTCCTGTTGACCTTGCCAGGTTTCACAAGCAAAACTCTTAGCATCAGTCAGTTCAGTTCAGTCTCTCAGTCGTGTCTGACTCTTTGCAACCCCATGAATCGCAACTCACCAGGCCTCCCTGTCCATCACCAACTCCTGGAGTTCACTCAGACTTACGTCCATCGAGTCAGTGATGCCATCCAGCCATCTTATCCTCTGTCATCCCCTTCTCCTCCTGTCTCCAGTCCCTCCCAGCATCAGAGTCTTTTCAAATGAGTCAACTCTTCCCATGAGGTGGCCAAAGGACTGGAGTTTCAGCTTTAGCATCATTCCTTCCAAAGAAATCCCAGGGCTGACCTCCTTTAGAATGGACTGGTTGGATCTCCTTGCAGTCCAAGCGGCTCTCAAGAGTCTTCTCCAACACCACGCTTCAAAATCATCAATTCTTCGGCGCTCAGCCTTCTTCACAGTCCAACTCTCACATCCATACATGACCACAGGAAAAACCATAGCCTTGATTAGACGGCCCTTTGTTGGCAAAGTAATGTCTCTGCTTTTGAATATACTATCTAGGTTGGTCATAGATCTGATAGATAGAGTGCCTGATGAACTATGAAATGAGGTTCATGACATTGTACAGGAGACAGGGATCAAGACCATCCCCATGGAAAAGAAATGCAAAAAAGCAAAATGGCTGTCTGGGGAGGCCTTACAAATAGCTTGGAAAAGAAGAGAAGTGAAAAGCAAAGGAGAAAAGGAAAGATATAAGCATCTGAATGCAGAGTTCCAAAGAATAGCAAGAAGAGAGAAGAAAGCCTTCTTCAGCGATCAATGCAAAGAAATAGAGGAAAACAACAGAATGGGAAACACTAGAGATCTCTTCAAGAAAATCAGAGATACCAAGGGAACATTTCATGCAAAGACGGGCTCGATAAAGGACAGAAATGGTATGGACTTAACAGAAGCAGAAGATATTAAGAAGAGGTGGCAAGAATACACAGAAGAACTGTACAAAAAAGATCTTCATGACCCAGATAATCACGATGGTGTGATCACTCACCTAGAGGCAGACATCCTGGAATGTGAAGTCAAGAGTACCTTGGAAAGCATCACTACGAACAAAGCTAGTGGAGGTGACAGATTTCCAGCACTCAGCATGCCAGCAAATTTGGAAAACTCAGCAGTGGCCACAAGACTGGAAAAGGTCAGTTTTCATTCCAATCCCAAAGAAAGGCAATGCCAAAGAATGCTCAAACTACCGCACAACTGCACTCATCTCACACACTAGTAAAGTCATGCTCAAAATTCTCCAAGCCAGGCTTCAGCAATACGTGAACCGTGAACTTCCAGTTGTTCAAGCTGGTTTTAGAAAAGGCAGAGGAACCAGAGACCAAATGGCCAACATCCACTGGATCAAGGAAAAAGCAAGAGAGTTCCAGAAAAACATCTATTTCTGCTTTATTGACTATGCCTTTGACTGTGTGGATCACAATAAACTGTGGAAAATTCTGAAAGAGATGGGAATACCAGACCACCTGACCTGCCTCTTGAGAAATCTGTATGCAAGTCAGGAAGCAACAGTTAGAACCGGACATGGAACAACAGACTGGTTCCAAATAGGAAAAGGAGTATGTCAAGGCTGTATATTGTCACCCTGCTAATTTAACTTACATGCTGAGTACATCATGAGAAATGCTGTACTGGAAGAAACACAAGCTGGAATCAAGATTGCCAGGAGAAATATCAATAACCTCAGATATGCAGATGACACCAGCCTTATGGCAGAGAGTGAAGAGGAACTCAAAAGCCTCTTGATGAAAGTGAAAGTGGAGAGTGAAAAAGTTGGCTTAAAGCTCAACATTCAGAAAGCTAAGATCATGGCATCCGGTCCCATCACTTCATGGGAAATAGATGGGGAAACAGTGGAAACAGTGTCAGACTTTATTTTTCGGGGCTCCAAAATCACTGCAGTTGGTGACTGCAGCCATAAAATTAAAAAACTCTTAGCATATGGCTTTACTATTTTGGTCATCTGGTATAACTAAGCTAAGACACAATATCATCTCTTGCTCTGAATCTCTCTCAAGGCACGAATGTAAAATTGGATAGTCCTCGTGCCATTTTATTCACAAGGACTGTTTATTTTATTTATCCTGTTGATTAATCCCTTCATCCTGAGCTCCTCTTTCTCCTTCTTCTCTCCATTTTTCATTGACTTTTTTACCCACGCTTTTCCACTTTTGGAAGGGATGTTTGCTTAGTGCTGGTCCAGACTGCAGGAGGCAATATGAGTCTAACAATGCCTCATCCTCAGTCCAAGCTCATTTGTGTAGGGCAGGGTTACATTGAGCCAGAACT
Organism: Bos grunniens; assembly: GCF_055505025.1. Lineage (NCBI taxonomy): Eukaryota > Metazoa > Chordata > Mammalia > Artiodactyla > Bovidae > Bos > Bos grunniens. Next base: position 44,171,717 of record NC_141168.1, on the reverse strand, counting down.
GATGAGCTATCTAAATATGAGGCAAACAGCTGCATTCACTGTCAACTCCAATTTTTCCAGATGAGGATTCCACTAATTCCTCATTCTCTTATAGAGGCTAAGATCAAGAATCCCTAGGAATTATGCCATAAAGTTTAAAGATAAAGCAGTTTTTTATTTAGGACTTGTGGTTGCTCTCAGTACCTGCTTTGCATCTCTGGTCCTGGGACAACTGCATCAGGTAGGAAAGAGAAAGCTGAAGTCAGGCTGAAACCCTGGCTCTTTAGTCAACACTTACACTGATGAGTTTAGGTGGCTCAGATGGTAAAGAATCTGCCTGCAATGCAAGAGGCCCAGGTTTGATCCCTGGGTCAGGAAGATCCCCTGGAGAAGGGAATGGCAATCTGCTCCAGTATTCTTGCCTGGAGAATTCCATGGACAGAGGAGCCTGGTGGGCTACAGTCCATGGGGTCGCACAGGGTCGGACACAATGGACTGTCTTTCATTCACTCGCTACACAGATTAGTTTATAGGACCATCAACCAAGACAATTCAAGTTCAATTTTCCCATTGTCTCTGAACCTTCTAGCTTATTTAATTCCCCCAAACTAGGGCAAATACAGCAGACTTATTTTGGACCTTTCAATGCTGGGGAACCAGCAGGACTTCCATCTACCCCCACAGCCTCTGATAGTGCTGCACTAAGACCTTTGCTTTCCCCAGCAGTGTTCACTTTTATTTTTTAAATCTCATTTCTTAATAACCAATCAGAGTGTTCCAACTTGCTGGAATTAGTCCCTTGACCCTTACTTTGTCTTTCCTAATTCTCTTACAAATCCCACTAACCTTCTTAGCTATCTGGCATCTCAGTAAGACTTTCTCCATTGATGGCAACCTTGGGGGTACTGGCTATAGGTTAGACTTGTTGGAATTCAGGATCTTCCCCAATACCTTACTTTTAGCTATTAAAAAGTACAAGAGCTAAGAGATTGTATATTCTGCTTATTTCTCGTTACTTTCATGTCTTTATGCAATCAGTGAACCAGTCTTCTCAGGAGTTGCATCTGTCACCTCTAAATTTCATCGTCACTGTTAACCTCCTTTAACTGGTTATAAGCACAGCTGCCTGGAGAAGGCAATGGCTTCCCATTCCAGTACTCTTGCCTGGAAAATCTCGTGGTCGGAGGAGCCTGGTAGGCTACAGTCCATGGAGTCTCCAAGAGTCAGACACAACTGAGAGACTTCACTTTCACTTTTCACTTTCATGCATTGGAGAAGGAAATGGCAACCCACCCCAGTATTCTTGCCTGGAGAGTCCCAGGGACAAAGGAGCCTGGTGGGCTGCCGTCTATGGGGTCGCACAGAGTCGGACATGACTGAAGCGACTTAGCAGCAGCAAGCACAGCTTCATTTTCATACCACGGGTGACACCAAGGCCTTCCAGATACCAAATATTTGTCACTTCTTACCACCACACTCTTTTTTTTCCCAACCTACATATTTCAGTCAGAAAGGGTCAGTCTAGTGAATCCCACTTTTAATATCAAATACAAAGTTAGAAGGGAGTCTGGGGGTTCTCAGGACCAACCTCATGTCTACTAGAAGGATTCATGGAACTCTCTGAAAGCTGTTATCATGTTTGTGGGTTTTTTATAAAAGGCATGGATTAAAATCAGAGATGGGACAGCTAAGGCAGAGCCTAGGAGAGTTCCAGGGCAGAGCTTCCTGTTGTCCTGTCCCAGTGGAGCTGAGAGCAGCACCCATTACTCCCAGCAAAGACATGCGACAGTGCACACAGAGTTCTGCCAGACAGGAAGGTCACCTGCACCCCAGGGGCTTTGTCCTCTGGGCAGCCTAACCATGTGACTTATGATAAGAGTTTGAGCCATTGCAACATCACTGTCTCTCTGGATAGGCTGAAGGTCAAAGGTTGGTCAACCTTGCCTATGTGATCAAGATCCAGGAGAAACTTGAATCCAGCAAACCATGTACATTTCCCTAGTCATCAGTCCTGCGGGTGTACTATCACATGTCACTACCAGCAGGAGATAACGCTGCTCACATTCCCTCAGGAGAGGACAGCTGCAAGCTCCCTGCTTGGAACCTCCCTGCTTGGAACCTCCCTGCTTGGAACCCTTCTCAACTCTGCCTCTGCATCCCTTCCCTTGAAAGATTTGAATCTGTGTCCTTTTACAGGAATCAACCATAGTCATGAGCAGAGCACCTGCCAAGTGAGTTCTGAATCCTCCTACTGAGTTATCAAAACATATAGCTCAGCAATCCCCTAACTTCACAAACACAGAGAAAGAATCTTTTCCAGAAACACTTATCTGCACATGAAGCCTCTGTAGGATTGGCCCAGCTCTCCCTGCCCTCTGCATGGATGGAGCCCATACCTCGGTGGCAAGGTGAATATGGTCTCATTACCTTCATTCCACTCAGGAGGACAGAAATTCATCTGCTTACTTAATAATCCTGGGAGCCAAGAAAAGAACAAACACATTTTAGAAGAGGAAAAAAGAGTCTTGTCTAAAATAAGTTCGACAACACCTCACACAAACATACACATAGAAACATTTGTATCATCTTTCTTAGGAAAACACTAACTTATGAAAATGCACATTTTTATTATTCATGAAATTAAAACTGGACTTCCCAGGTGGCTCAGTGGTAAAGAACCCTCCTGCCAGCGCAGGAGACACAGGTTCGATCCCTGGGTCAGGAAGATCCCCAGGAGGAAGAAATGGCATCCATTCCACGATTCTTGCCTGAAAAATCTGGGTGGAGGGGAGGGGTCTGTTCAGCACAGAGGGGATATAGGTATGCTCATGGCTGATTCACATTCAGTTCAGTTCAGTCGCTCAGTCGTGTCCAACTCTTTGCAACCCCATGGACTGTAGCACACCAGGCGTCCCTGTCCATCACCAACTCCTGGAGTTTACCCAGACTCATGTCCATTGAGTCAGTGATGCCATCCAACCATCTCATCCTCTGTCACCATCTGCAGTGATTTTGGAGCCCTCCAAAATAAAGTCCTGTCACTGTTTCCACTGTTTCCCCATCTCTTTGCCATGAAGTGATGGGAACAGATGCCATGATCTTAGCTTTCTGAATGTTGAGCTTTAAGGAAACTTTTTTACTCTCCTCTTTCACTTTCATCAAGAAGCTCTTTAGTTCTTCTTCGCTTTCTGCCATAAGGGTGGTGTCATCTGCATATCTGAGATTATTGATATTTCTCCTGGCAATCTTGATTCCAGCTTGTGCTTCATCCAATCCAGCATTTCTCATGATGTACTCTGCGTATAAGTTAAATAAGCAGGGTGACAATATACAGCCTTGACTTACTGCTTTCCCAATCTGGAACCAGTCTGTTGTTCCATGTCCAGTTCTAACTGTTGCTTCTTGACCTGACATAGGTACACTTATGGCTGATTCATGCTGATGTATGGCAAAAATCATCACAGTATTGTAAATTAATTATCCTCCAATTAAAATAAATACATAAATGTTTTTTAATCCCATGGACAGAGGAGCCTGGCAGGCTACTGTCCATGGGGTCTCAAACAACTCTGCACAAGATTTTTAAATTAAAGTTAGATTTTTAAACCATACAAAACTTCAAGAAATAGTCATGCCAACGTCTGCCCCCTATACCAGCATCATAAATATCAACACTTCCCAGTGTAAATGAAGGCAAAGGGTGCTGTGAGAGAAGAAACCAAAAGAAAATGACTGAAGAAGAGAACTACAAAGAGCATAACAAGGGAAACAGGAAGAGAATGAACCATCAGTCAAGAATGGACAATCAACCAAGCCCAGACAGTCTCAGAATCTTTTTCAACACAGTCCCCAGTCCCCATGAATAGATAAGATATGAAATGCCTTCACTATTCCATAATTAAATTAATCAGGATTAGAAACATGGATGAAAGGCATAAAAGACCAGGGTGAATTCCATTAGTTCATGCCTGGCATTGCAATGGATTCAATTGCATATATTCATCTGCTGGTGACTGCAACCATGAAACTAAAAGACTCTTGCTCCTTGGAGGAAAAGCTATGACAAACTTAAACAGCATATTAAAAAGCAGAGACATTACTTTGTTGACAAAGGTCCATCTAGTCAAAGCTATGGTTTTTCCAGTAGTCGTGTATGGAAGTGAAAATTGGACCATAAAGAAAGCTGAGCACTGAAGAATTAATGCTTTTGAACTGTGATATTGGAGAAGACTCTTGAGAGTCTCTTGGACTACCAGATCAAACTAGTCAATCCTAAAGGAAATCAGTCCTGAATTTTCACTGGAAGGACTGATGCTGAAGCTGAAGTTCCAATACTTTGGCCACCTGATGCAAAGAATTAGCTCATTGGAAAAGACCCTGATGCTGGGAAAGATTGAAGGCAGGAGGAGAAGGGGATGACAGAGGATGAGATGGTTGGATGGCATCGCTGATTCGATGGACATCAATTTGAGCAAGCTCTGGGAGTTGGTGATTGACAGGGAAGCCTGGTGTGCTACAGTCCACGGTGTCACAAAGTGTTGGACATGACTGAGCAACTGAACTGAACTCGGCATCTTCAGACTGACCCTTGTTTTGAAATGAGGATAGTAAGGTATAGCAGGAGAACGTGACAAACCAGTGTCGCGGAAGCTGAACTGTGTAATCTAGGACAGGGGCTGGCAAACTGCAGCCCACACACCCAATCCAGCCCTTTGTCTGTTTTTTTCAGTAGAGTTTTACTGGTACATAGCCATGATTATCATTTTTGTATTATTTACAGCTGTTTTTGCAATAAAAGGACAGATTTGAGTATTTGCAACAGAGACATTATGGCCTGAAAGGTCTAAAATATTTACCATCTGGTCCTTTTCAGAAAAAGTGTGCTGACCCCTGGCCCAGGACACTTTTCACTACACATAGTTTTAAAATCCCAGAATATAAAGCACTGGCACTTGTACTTCATGTTTAGCATTATTTTAAATTAGGGTTGCCAATGATCAATTTCTTATTTTGTGAGAAGAGAGTAAAAGAAGAAAACACAGGGCAAAATACTTTTCTTGCCAACCCTCTGACCCACAAATTGATTTCCAGAAAGTTAGAATTTTATATCCCAAGAGCATTTGGCATATGACAGTTCTAGACATCAAAAGGAAAAATATCAATGTGTTTGAGGCCCTTCTAGAGTTGAGAGACATTTTATTCTAAAAACAGTGATAGTTACCATGAATTAAGTATTATGATGAACAACAAACATGTTAAATGCTTCATAGTACTTTTTTTTTTTTGGAGAAGACTCTTGAGAGTCCCTTGGACTGCAAGGAGATCCAACCAGTCCATTCTAAAGGAGATCAGCCCTGGGATTTCTTTGGAAGGAATGATGCTAAAGCTGAAACTCCAGTACTTTGGCCACCTCATGAGAAGAGTTGACTCATTGGAAAAGACTCTGATGCTGGGAGGGACTTGGGGGCAGGAGGAGAAGGGGACAACAGAGGATGAGATGACTGGATGGCATCACTGACTCGATGGACGTGAGTCTGAGTGAACTCTGGGAGTTGGTGATGGGCAGGGAGGCCTGGCGTGCTGAAGTTCATGGGGTTGCAAAGAGTCGGACACGACTGAGCGGCTGATCTGATCTGATCTGATTTTTTTTTCTCTACCCTTAAAACAAATCAATAAGACAGGTAAATTTTTGCCCTCTTACAGAGGCTGGTAAAGGTAAAAGAATTTTCCCTAAGACAGTCAAGGAAAGAGACCCCCTGTATTCAAACTCAGGGCTGTGTGACTTGAGTAGGCACACTGCACCGTGCAGAGCAAGGACTCTGGAGTGGAAGACAAGGGAGCACCAAGGCGAGGGGAAATCACCCCTGGTGCCCCCCACTGTTTCAGGCACCAGAGCCAGCCTTGGGACCTCTGTGCACACATTCCTCCCTCCCTGCTTCAGACGGAGAAACTGAGGCTTAGAGAGGCAAGGATGTCCCCAGACTGTTCTCATTCGTGGCACATCTTCCCTGTCTGCTGTGCTTTGGACAATCCATGATAACATCACACATCATTCATCGACTTTATACCAGCATTCCACAATAAGATGGGGCATCACTGAGTAAGCCATTCTTTCTCTTGAGAACCATTTTCTGCAATTATGACACATCGCTGGCCACATCATTGCCCTTGTTTCAACATGTCCAGCAATCTCTCGCACCCCTGAGATGAAGCATAGCCCAAATAGAGAGAAACTCACAGGAAAATGCAGCCAAGAAACCAAACTAGCCACCTGGACCTCAATTTTCATGCTGTGAACCAGAAACTCCTCTGCCAACTACAACTGCAGAGACCATGTAGAGAGCTTGTCAAGGGCCCTTTTCCTTTCATTTCCTTGTTAGTATCCTGGGAAACAGACAGTAAACATCAAGACAACAGGACAAGGAAATAAAACCTTAAGTGACTAATTATTGTAAAAAGCTCCACACAGGTTCCAAGATTGAGGATTAACAAGAAAAGTGTAGGACTGGATAAACATGGTTTTATGTGATTTTATTCTTCCAAATTCCTTCTATATACAAACTCCAAGTGGAGCCCAAGGCTTAAAAGCTGGGCTGTTTTAGAACACTGTGGGGCTGGAAGCTCGAAAAGGGGCTACAGCCCAGACCAGTAAGCCTGGAGCTCAAGAAGGTGCCTGCCGGATCAGGCAGGACAGGCCACACAGTGCCCGTGCTCTGCAGGACGCTAATGTAACAAAGGTCTGCACCAGGAGACAGGCAATAGGGTTCAAACATTTACTGTGGCACTGGTGACGTTTAGCTTCTATAATCTATTTTTGCCTTTTTAATTTTAAAATAAACACAGGCCAAGGAATGCTTTTCTCCCCAAAAGTTGTATTATCATGAAAAAGCTATTCTCCCATTTGGTAAAAAAAAAAAAAAAAATTCTCACAAACTCCTTGGAAATCATATATAACACTGTTTCGAGAGGATATGATGTCATCCTTGCTTTCTGAAAAGAAATCAATGTGACATTTCAACGGGCATCAAAAACAGGAGAATGTATCTCTCCTTGCCTCAGTTCAAACAAATCTTCCCTAAGGTGGATCTGTTTATCTTTGACTGACGTCATAGTCAAGTCAAGGATGAAAAGTGAACTAGACCATCAAGGAGATTACTAGCTGATTCACATCAAAAGGTCAGGGCAGCACCCACGTCATGGCTGGGTCTGATTCAAGCAGACTATTGTGCTTTCTGTGATAATTATTGATTCCGTTGCCACCTTGGTTTGCTGCTGTGATGCATGGGTTCCCACACTCAGCTCATATCCACTGATCATGTTCTGTGTCCCAAACACTACACTGGGCACCAGTGGCTCAGATGACAGCAGGTTTGACAGAGGCTCACCAGGAGCTGATGGTACCCCTAGGGGACAGCCTAGCCGGGTGGTGTAGAGAAGTTTCCTGATCCTCTCAGAACACCTGAGCAAAGTTCTGGAAAATGACCAAGAGTTATTCCCATGGAGATCAGGAAAAGGGCATCCCAGGAAGATGTGCAGGGGAAGATCCAGAATGGCAAAAGCCAGCATTAGTCTGCTGGGCTGCTGTAACAAAACCCCATAGGTGAGGCAGCTTAAAGAGCAGATATTTACTGTGTCACAGTTCTGAAGACTGAAAATTGGAGATCAAGGCATCAGCAGGGTCTGTTTCCCCTGAGGCCTCTCTCCTTGGTGTGTGGACAGCAGTTCTTCTCCCTGTGTCCTTACAGCTTCTCCTCATCACATTTAGCCATCCTTCCCGAATCTGGACCATAAAGTCTAGCTTGACTTCTTTCACTCAACAAATATTTATTGAAGACTATCTAAGTCCTGAAAGTTCTGAAGAGAAGGGAGGGGGAAAAGACAAAAATTCCTGCTTTCACTGGGATTATGTATGGGATTCCAAATGCTGCTGGAAAAAAAAAAAAGATCACAAATTTAGTGACTTCTTGTTGCTGTTCAGTCATTAAGTCATGTTTAACTCTTTGCACCCCATGGACTGCAGCATGCCAGGTTTCCCTGGCCTTCACTATCTCTCAAGGTTTGCTCAAACTCATGCCCATTGAATCAGTGATGCCACCCAACCATTTCATTCTCCGTCACCCCCTTCTTCAACTTAAGTCAACACAAATATATTCTCTCACAGTTCTAAAAGTCAGGAGCCCAAAATGCTTCCTTAGGGGCTAAAAAAAAAAAAAAAAGACGTCAGCATGACTCACTTCTTCGAGAGCCTCCAGGGGAAAACTTGTCTTTACTTCCTTCAGGTCTAGAGGAGGCAGCATTCCTTGGCAATTGGCCACATCACTCCTCTCTGTGCTTCCTTCACCCCATGCCCTTCTCTCCCTCATTTTACTTATGGTTAGAATTCAGATGGAATATCTTGGCCATCTTCTTATTTGTATAACCTCCATTAGTGAATCTGTCTTTTCCAATATTGAAAGTTTCCACTTCAAAATTTCTATTTAGTTTATTTTTATATTTTCTATCTCTTTGGTAATATTCTCCACTTGTTTAGACATCATTTTCATGGTTTCCTTTAGTTATTGGTCTATGGTTCCCTTTAGCTCATTGAGCAGATTTAAGATCACTGATCTAAAGTCTTTTATAGTAAATCCAACACCTGGACTTCCTCGGGGAAAATTTCTCTTATTTTGTTTTTCCAAAGACTGGGTTATACATTCTTGTTTCTTTGCACAGATTGCAACTTTTTGTTGATAATTGGACATTTTAAATATTATAATGTGGTAACTCTGGAAAACATAATCCCCTTCTCATGAGGGTTTGTTGTTTGCTGCTTTATGTGGGTTGCAGTTGATTGTTTAATAACACTTCTAAACTCTTTCTGTAACAACTGTCCTTTGTCATGGTGATAACTAAATCCCACTTCTGTTAGTTTAGTGGTCAGCTAGTGATTTAACAGCGTTTCCTTAAATGCCTGAGGCCAACATAATGACATATTCTTCCAGTCTTTGCACATTGGCTACGTGTTTGGGCAATCTTTCAATGCTTTTGCCATTCACAACTCTGCCTTAGCATTCATTTCCAGCTTGAGCAGAACCTAAAGATCAGCCAGAGATAAAATTTAGGGTCTTCCCTTGTCTTCTCTGAGCTACATTCAGCCCTGGGCACACACGTAGCCTCCTATATTCTCTAGAATATGTGGAAGCTTTGTGAAGCCTTATTGCCTCATTTATATCCTTACCCCTCCTCTTCCTAAGGCTTCCAGTCTGTCTGTTGCTTGTCCATCTGCTATCCTCTGCCTCAAAGTAGGTAGGTACATGCACAGTCACTTCAGTCATGTCTGACTCTTTTGCAAGTCTATGGACTGTAGCCCACCAGGCTCCTCTGTCCATATTGGAGTGGTTTGCCATGCCCTTCTCCAGGGTATTTTCCCAACCCAGGGATTGAATCCACTTCTCTGGCATCTCCTGCATTGCAGACAGAATTTTTTTTTAACCCACTTGAGCCACCTGGGAAGCCCTGTAGCTAGTATGCACGTGTGCATGCTAAGTCTCTTCAGTCTTGTCTGATTCTTTGCAACCCCTGCTACTGTGGCCCACCAAGCTCCTCTGTCCATGGGATTCTCCAGGCAAGAATACTGGAATGGGTTGCCATTTCCTTCTCCAAAGGATCCTCCTGACCCAGGGATAGAACCCATGTCTCTTGCATCTCCTGCATTGCAGGCAGATTCTTTACCCACTGAGCCACCTGGGAAGCCCTATAGCTAGTATGCTGCTGCTGCTAAGTCACAGCTAGTATATTTGCCTTTAAATACTTCCGATAAATGCCATCCAGAAGACTACTCTAGCCCCAAGAAAATTCCAAGGGAAGTGAAAAAACGAGCCCCGACTAATCCCTCAGGGAACCACCCGACAGACACACAATCATACGTATTTGAGACCAAGGTCTATACTGCCTCCTCTGGAACCAGCCAGTCACATGAGGAATACAGGTCAACATCCCCATAGCCACTATGGAGCTGGGAACTGGAGAGTTGTAGGTGGGTGAGTTAAAATGCCACGATGATGATCTCATGCTGAAATCTAGGAGCTTCTTCCTTCATAAAACACTCTCCTGGTAGTTGTAAACTTTTATTAGATTCTAGAATATGAAAAAGTTGATTCCTATAGCTTTTTTTTTTTCCAGCTTCATTGTTGTTTTAGTGGAGGAACAGAGTTCTAAGAATCCTTAATCTGTCGTGTTCAATGATATCACTCCCCTGACTTACATTTTAGAAGATCCATTGGTGGCTGCGTTAAGGGGAGACTAAAGGGAGGCCTGAGGCCAGGGAGCAATAATGAGATCAGATGTGAGGGTGCCTTAGACCAGGAGCAGAGGAAGCGATGAGACACAGACAGGTTCTGGAAATTTTGGAAGTTATAGTCAGTGGGTTGTAAGTGATTTGAACTTAGGTCATGAAAACCGTGGAGCTGAGATGCCTGATGAAGGATGGATACACCATCTGACCTGGATTCCTCCAGAAACGTCCTGACTGGTCTCTCTGCTTCTATGCTGAGTCTTCTACTGTGTATTTTCAACAGAGTGAGCCCTTCCTCTTCTACTCTAGTGCCCTATCCCAAATCCGTACGATGCCTGCAGAGCCCTGTGTAATCTGGTTCACTGAGACGTTTCTGTTCACATCTCCTAACTCTGGTTCAGCGCTGCTCTGTGCTGGCCTCATTGCTGTTCTTCTAATTCACCATCCAGGCTTCTGCCTCGGGACCGTTGCCCTTAAGTTCCCTGACATGCACAATTTCTCCCTTACTTCTTTTTTTTAATTTTTTGGTTATGTTGGGTTTTGGTTGCTGTACATGTAGGTTTTGTCTTGTTGCAGTGAGCAGGGGCTACTCTCCAGCTGCAGTGCACAGGCTTCTCGTTGCAGTGGCTTCTCTTATTTTGGAACGTGGGCTCTAGGTGCGTGCACTTCAATAGTCTCAGCACATGGGCTCAGTAGTTTTGACTCACAAACCTCAGAGAGCATGGGCTTCTGTCGTTGTAGCACACAGGCTTTCACTGCTCTGCAACATGTGGCATCTTCCCAGACCAGGGGTCGATCCCGGGTCCCCTGCATTGGCAGGTGGACTTTTGTCCATTGTACCACAAGGGAAGTCCTCCTCTCTTATTTTTTTTTTTTTATGGATCTATGCAATGTCACTTTATTAGAGATGCCTTCTCTAACTGCCTTGGGTAAGCCAGCAAATTTAGCCACTCCAGCTGCCCTGACACTGCTGCTCCTCTTTCCTCTGCTGCATTTTCTCCACTTGTCACTTAGCTGTTTCCTTATTTGATTATTATCCTTCTGTACTTCACACCCCACAGGTTAGCTCCTTGAGCATAAGACAACCACTTTCCTCAGGGTTGTATCTCTAGCACTTTGAACAGTACCTGGCAGGGGGAAGAGCTAAGTTTATCTTTCCTGAGGTCATACATTGAGACAAACAGTCCCATAAGAGATAGAATCATCCTGTTCAGGGATTCCATGTTTGAGAAGGAAAGAGAAACAAGCACCCCAGTGATCACACTGAGAGCATGGCTCCCATGCTCAAGATGGGCACAGGGGAGCACGGATGTCCACAAGACGTTCTCAGGACTCGTGTAACCAAGTTGGCACAACTGCACCAGGGGAGAGGGACAGCCCCCCAGGCCCCATCAGAACTATTCTGCCCTAATTGCCTCCTATTGTTGGCCCACATAAGATTGCATTTGACAAAACATTCCTTAGCCTTAAAGTAATGTTTAAAATGACAAGTCTAGGCAGAACTCTCTTGCTTGCCCACATGCATCTCTGACAAAGGTCCTGTACCAATAAATTTACTTCTTGCCTATGACTTGGCCTCTCACTGAATTCCTTCTGCACTGAGATGCAAAGAACCTGAGCCTCAGTTAGTCCAGACACAGGGCAAACACTGACTCAAACTGCCCACCCTGGCCAGGCACCACAGTAACCATTCGCATGAGTTACTTTACAAGAGGAGGTCCTGGTAAGGAACATGGAACTAACAAGCCACCACCAACCAGAAGAATTCAGGAAAGGTCAAGAGAAGATGCCACTTGTCCTACCAACCTCCTAGGACCCACCTCTCTAGAATCCATCTTGGTTGAGCAATGCATGCATCTCCAAGAAAGACCCTGAGTCATAATGACTGTCCAGAGACAACCCGGAAACTAATTCCCTCACCATAAAATCCGAGATTGTGAGCCACGAGGCAGGGCAGTCCTCCTGGGTTCCTTCCCCCTCCTGCTCTCCACTCAGTCACCCCTTCCCAATAAAGTCTCTTGCTTTGGCAGCAAAATAAATAAATAAAATGACAGGTCTATCCTAGTTGGTACCTAATTCTTACTGGTTTGAACTAATGCACTACGCCAGCCTGCTTTGGGTGAGTCCTGCCACAAACCGCTGGAGGTCCCAGGGCACCACTACCTATTTCTTAATTCTGGAATGGATGTGTTGGAAGAGGTTTCCATTGTGATCCCTGAGCTACAACATGTGTAGTCTGGGTCCCTACACACTAGGCCAAAATAAGACAAAGCATCCTAGTGATAGAAAACAGTTAAAACCAAGAATTTGTCGACTACTTTATTTCTCCCAAGAGAGTTTCCAACATCCCTTTGCTTTTGCTATTATTCCTTGGAATTAAGTTTAATGAGCAGATGTGATTTATGCCATGTATTTATAATAATCTGAACTTCGATATTACATTTTCCATCATTGGCTTCCTTGAATTTGAGATATTTGCACCAGGTTTAGAAAGGCTCTTTTCTCTGTTTTGTTTACAGCAGATGCTAGAAAAATATAGCCAAGAAAGAAAAAAGCAGTCATCACTTATCTGCATAGCCTCCCACCAGTTTCTCAAGGAGATTTGAAAAATACTGCATCAGCCATACAAATAGCACTGAAATGCAAAGGGGTCATCCTTTCTTAAAGATGCACAATCCTTGGGTCATATTTTTTTAATCTTTTCAATTTAAAAGTATGCCTCATTCATATACAAGCTGTTTTTGAATAATTCTGATAGACTGGTTACACAAAAACAAATTCCATGTGGTTCTTTAATCATTAAAAGGTTTACAGATAGGCTTAAAAACTAGGAATCATCAATATTTAGAAGCACCATACTGGGGAATGGACAGTGCTTGCTAATGGATAATGGGCTTTTGTTGGCAGAGAGGGGAGTGTGACAAAAAGGTTCTAAAATAAGATTGTCATGGGGGTTGTACAATGCTGTGACTATACTAAAAAACACTGAATGTCCAATATAAATAGGTAACTACAAGGTATATTGGCAAATGAATTACATCCCAATAACAGTGCTCCTCTAGGGGGTCGGCAGAGAGCTTAGTGGGTCACTGAAGATCTGAATCAGTTTTGATTAAATAAAACGTCATATTTTGAGGCAGGACAAGAAAAATGTAAACCTAAAGCTTTTCTCTGCCCACTGCAGGCCACCTCCCTTCCCTCTAGTGAGCACTGTGCGTCTGCATGATGCATTGACACCCCCCATCCACAATGACAGAGATACCTGCTCAACCATAAAGATCAACTTTACTTCATTTTCCTCAATTTTCTGACAGCCTTTTAACTCCCTAAGTAATAACTCCTTTCTCAATCCTGTCACGGGTCATGATGACCCACCACTCATCTTGTACATGTAGACATCTTTGCTGAACTCTACATACAATGTCAGTGAGCCATTTCCCACAAAGACAGTGACTGGTGCAGAAGAGACTGGTCAGATGACCTGGGGAGACACTGGCCAGGCTCGTCTGTCCATGGGATTCTCCAGGCAAGAATACTGGAGTGGGTTGCTATTTCCTTCTATCCAACCCAGGGATCAAATCCACATCTCTTGTGTCTTCTGCCTTCACAGGTGGATTCCTTACCACCAGTACCACCTGGGGAGCCCTAATTTTACAATACATTGTTACCAGCTGTATTACTTGTGTTCTGCTATTTTATAAGATTAGTTCCTTGCATTATCAAATGTGTGACCAAGTCACAGATGATTAGATGATTTGAATCGATTGATAAAATATATAATTCTATAAGATCAGTGATTGAAAATAGTGTCAAAACTACAGATATGGGGGAAAGCAACAAGAGGGAACCTAGGAATGAACATTCTAAGCATTGCAGGACAACTTGGTCACAGAATGCCTCCCAAATCTTGGTCGTAATTAAGGTAAAAAGGGAAGGGATTGTAAAACAAAGATTGGTGCCCACCATTCAGTTCAAGAACCAAATCATTAACACTGCAGTCACTGACTTACAATACACCCTGAAAGGAGTCTGGGGCAAAGATCAGGATGAGGCACTTCGTGCACTAAGAAAACTGGGGGGAAAAAACTAGTCCTCAGACAGTTAGATATTTTCAGGAGCAATTTTTATAAACCTAGTTTCCTGCCTCTTCCCATACTTAGAAGAGCCTTGAGGCCACTAATTAAGATACCTGTTTCTGGATAATAGCAGCAACCTTCCACCAAGATGTGTGCCTGGTTGTATGTACGCCTTTGTCAATCACATCTATCCTGGCCGCCCCCTTTACCACTTCAGAACAGTCCTCAGAGCCCTCTGAAAGACCATCTCCCAGGTTATAAAGCTCAGGTTGGCTCAAATAAGTTTTTCCATCTCTTTCTTAGATTGACTATTGATTAATTTTTTCATCAACAGTTCTCTTCAGGGAGAGGCAGAGAAGGCAGGATAGAGACCGCTTCACACAGAAGTCAGACATCAGACTCGTGTATTCCCCTTCCAGCACCCCTACCCATGGGTTGACTAATCTACATCTCACACTCCACGTGCCCACAGCTGATGCCTAGTCTCTCCTCCAGACCCCTTGATGGGCAGTGTTCCACCTCTGCTGACTGTGATGCTGTCACTGGGGGACTCTCTGTGAAATCCCATCATTACTTCCATCCTCACCCCACCCTGGGATGGGTCATTTGTCTCAACAGGCTTGTTATTTGTCTCCCTCTGTCCAACTTTATCCTCCAATGACCATTCTCAACACAGCAGCCCAACTAATACTTTCAGGTGGATGTCATCAGCTGGAGGCATTCCTCAAGACGCTGACAAGCTCCCACCTGCCCCAGGTCAGGGTCCTGTCGGCCCAGTGCACCCAAGGCTGCTTTAACGTGTGTCTGCCACAGGTGTCTGCTCTCCCCTCCTCGCTTCCACTTCTGTGAGCTTACATATAGTGATCATTTGGCTGACAGGGCCTCCTTTACTTATAAACCAAGTCAAGAAAGAGAAACTTGAAACAGAGATAGATTCACAGACCTAGAAAATATACTTATGGTTACCAAAGGGGAAAGGGTGGGGAGGGATAAATTAGGAGTTGGGATTAATATACATAACACTACTATATATAAAATAGATCACCAACAAGGACCTCCTGTATAGCACAGGGAACTATACTCAGTCAGTATCTTGTGATAACTTATAATGGAAAGGAACCTGAAAAGGAATAGATGGATAAACACATATTTTATGAATGTTCTCAGTTCAGTTCAGTTCAATCACTAAGTCGTGTCTGACTCTTTGCAACCCCATGAATCGCAGCACGCAGGCCTCCCTGTCCATCACCAACTCCCGGAGTTCACCCAAACTCATGTCCATCGAGTCAGTGATGCCATCCAGCCATCTCATCCTCTGGTGTCCCCTTCTCCTCCTGCCCCCAATCCCTCCCAGCAACAGAGTCTTTTCCAATGAGTCAACTCTTCGCATGAGGTGGCCAAAGGACTGGAGTTTCAGCTTTAGCATCATTCCTTCCAAAGAAATCCCAGGGCTGATCTCCTTCAGAATGGACTGGTTGGATCTCCTTGCAGTCCAAGGGACTCTCAAGAGTCTTCTCCAACACCACAATTCAAAAGCATCAATTCTTCGGTGCTCAGCTTTCTTCACAGTCCAACTCTCACATCCATACATGACCACAGGAAAAACCATAGCCTTGACTAGACGGACCTTTGTTGGCAAAGTAATGTCTCTGCTTTTGAATATGCTATCTAGGTTGGTCATAACTTTCCTTCCAAGGAGTAAGCGTCTTTTAATTTCATGGCTGCAGTCACCATCTGCAGTGATTTTGGAGTCCAAAAAAATAAAGTCTGACACTGTTTCCACTGTTTCCTCATCTATTTCCCATAAAGTGATGGGACTAGATGCCATGATCTTCATTTTCTGAATGTTGAGCTTTAAGCCAACTTTTTCACTCTCCTCTTTCACTTTCATCAAGAGGCTTTTGAGTTTGGTGTCATCTGCATATCTGAGGTTATTGATATTTCTCCCTGCAATCTTGATTCCAGCTTTTGCTATTTCCAGCCCAGCATTTCTCATGATCTACTCTGCATAGAAGTTAAATAAGCAGGGTGACAATATACAGCCTTGACATACTCCTTTTCCTATTTGGAACCTGTCTGTTGTTCCATGTCCAGTTCTAACTGTTGCTTCCTGACCTGCATACAGATTTCTCAAGAGGCAGGTCAGGTGGTCTGGTATTCCCATCTCTTTCAGAATTTTCCACGGTTTATTGTGATCCACACAGTCAAAGGCATAGTCAATAAAGCAGAAATAGATGTTTTTCTGGAACTCTCTTGCTTTTTCCATGATCTACTGGATGGTGGCAATTTGATCTCTGGTTCCTCTGACTTTTCTAAAACCAGCTTGAACATCAGGAAGTTCATGGTTCACATATTGCTGAAGCCTGGCTTGGAGAATTTTGAGCATGTCTTTACTAGCCTGTGAGATGAGTGCAATTGTGCAGTAGTTTGAGCATTCTTTGGCATTCTCTTTCTTTGGGTTTGGAATGAAAACTGACCTTTTCCAGTCCTGTGGCCACTGCTGAGTTTTCCAAATTTGCTGGCATATTGAGTACAGCACTTTCATAGCATCATCTTTCAGGATTTGAAATAGCTCAACTGGAATTCCATCACCTTCTCTAGCTTTGTTCGTAGTGATGCTTTCTAAGGCCCACTTGACTTCACATTCCAGGATGTCTGGCTTTAGGTCAGGGATCACACCATCATGATTATCTGGGTTGTGAAGATCTTTTTTGTACAGTTCTTCTGTGTATTCTTGCCATCTCTTCTTAATATCTTCTGCTTCTGTTAGGTCCATACCATTTCTATCCTTTATCGAGCCCATCTTTGCATGAAATGTTCCCTTGATATCTCTAATTTTCTTGGAGAGATCTCTAGTGTTTCCCATTCTGTTGTTTTCCTCTATTTCTTTGCATTGATAGCTGAAGAAGGCTTTCTTATCTCTTCTTGCTATTCTTTGGAACTCTGCATTCAGATGCTTATATCTTTCCTTTTCTCCTTTGCTTTTCACTTCTCTTCTTTTCACAGCTATTTGTAAGGCCTCCCCAGACAGCCATTTTGCTTTTTTGCATTTCTTTTCCATGGGGATGGTCTTGATCCCTGTCTCCTGTACAATGTCATGAACCTCATTTCATAGTTCATCAGGCACTCTATCTATCAGATCTAGGCCCTTAAATCTATTTCTTACTTCCACTGTATAATCATAAGGGATGAATGTTCTACTAGATATGAAATCAGAAACTAGTGACAACTTGTTACAAGACTGTTATTTTCAAGATTATATTGGTTATGTTATTTGGGAACTTAAATTTCAATGAAAAGCATCTGTTGCAGAGTCTGTACCTCTGTGTTCGGTTCCTTAAACCCAGCTTTCCACAGCCTACCTGAAGGGATAAGCCTTCCTAGGCTCCTGCCAGCCAGGCTTTGCTGAAGTTGACAGATCTCTGTGCCCACAGATGGTGACCCCAGATCAGCAACTGATCGAGGCATGTACTCTGGAAGAGAACACCTAGAGAGCATGTATCCATCAAGCTTCAAAGTTAAAAGGCACACCCTCCTGTTTATTCTGTCTGGCAAGTTCTCTATCTTCTTCATCTCCAAATCAGTCAATGAATAGCTGAGAAAGTCACTGTCAGGATTAGAATAAGTGGCCTGAACATTTTCAAAGATTTTCCCCAATGATTTGGGAAGTGTTAAAAGTCCATTTGGGGGGCACATCCTGCTGGCAGGAGCAGGTGGACCACCAGAATCAGAGCTTCCTCCCCCAGCAGCACCGAGACAGCTGACAGATGTTGATGCTCTGCCTCATCCCCCCGAGTCTCAGGGAGACACCCACCTTCTGCTGTGCTGACAGAAGAGTGACTTTAGTTGGGATGCAAACCCACGGATAAAAGCTGGTCTTCCTTGCCTTCGAGGGTCTTTACAAGCCTGATATTCGGTCTTTTCCTAAGGATACCTCCTGTTCACCTTGATCAGACTCCAGAAAACACTGCCGTCTCCCTCCCCTTTCATAAAGTGTCCCCCAGCATGGGCCCCTGAGGATGGATGCACGCACCGTCCTGCCATCTTTCTCAGGAGTATCTGAATTCCTCAGGACCCCTTTAGATCCAAGTAACACAAATTCAACTCAAATCAGCTTAAGCAAAATGACAAACAAGAATTACTGCTTCACATTCAGGTGTGGACTTCAGGAACTGCTGGATCCAGGGGACCAAACACAACCAGGCTTTGGTCTTTCTCCAACCTTTATTTTGCCAACTTCTTTGGTTTCATCCCAGATTCAAAACTCCATCAGCTCAAAGTTTCTAAGACAGAAAGAACCCCAATGAGCCCACCTGCCTACTGGTTTTGAAGAAACTCATGTAGCCTGTGTGCCCCCAAACTCAAAAGTTAACACCCCTACTCTTGCCCAGCCCAGGGGACCTCAGTGATGCCTACCAGCCAACAACCCACTGTCAAAAACTTCTGACCTTAGCAATGTTTACAGCCTTACACATGCCCCGTTCCAAGCTGCAGAATTTTACAAGAGTAAAAGCAGCTTTGTCTTCTGCCAGCCAGAGCACTCCTGGGATCCAGTTTGGACCCAATTTGGATGGGGCACTTGAGGACAAGGCTTGTTGGGTTGCTGCTCCAGGTTCGAGCCCAGTCATGGAGAGAAGATCAAGGAAAAAAGGGTTCTTATATAGAGAACAGTTCTACTCAGAGATGCATGAGAGTGGCCACTCCTGCTTTTAACTTGATTGTTTGACTCTGGGAAAGTCATTTCTGAAACGTCTGGGAAGGGCCCAGGGTTACACCTGCTGACCAGTGAGGACTGACCTCAAGACCCTCTCACCCCAATCCACATCTGCAGCCCCAGCCCTTCGGTCACAGCCCCTCACAGTGATGGGGGGATGCATATCCACATGACCCAGGGGAGGTCACCACAGAGCCAACCAGGGTCCCTGCCAAGAGGTCAGGCTCTGAGCCCCCCAGGACTGAAGAGAGGGTGACACCCCGGGGGCCATCTCACATCCACAGCTTTGTCTCCTGCCCTTGGCCGCCCCTGAGCCCCTCCCCGTCATGCTCTGCCTGGCTCATCCCTCTGACTGTGGGTCACCCCAGTGTTTCTCAGAACCCGGGCCATGTGATAGGAAACCAGAGGTCCTTGTTTAAGGAGTCAGGGCGTGCAAGCCCACCCTCCAGCTCTGTGATGGCCCAGTTTCTGCTGCCTGGACTCCACCTCTGTGCTGGCCTAGGGATCCTTCTGGCCTTTCACCTTGTGAAGTCAACTTCATGCTCCTTCTGTCTGGTGTGCCCAGGCACTGCCTTGACTGTGGGGTTCCCCCTCCATCAGCACGCAGCCTCTGCCTGTGCCAGTCACACTCCTTGGTCCCAGGTTCCTGAGGGCCCTAACACACCTCTAATCAGGAAAGCTGTCCCATGGTCATACATGCAGGATTGGACGAGCCACTGTCTTATAGGCTTGCCCCTCAACTTGGGGATGGGATGCTAATTTTGTCCACCCATCAGTTTAGGTTAAGATCCAATGTGGGGACACAAAGGAGAGTTTTGAAAGCTGTCAAGAGCTGTGAAGGTATCAATAGGGAAAGCATCCAACTCCCTCTGCTGAGATCCCAGTGCAGCAAAGTAATTCCCAGTCTGACGGACCAGGCCTCCCATCACAGCCCTGCCATGCATTGGCCCTGCAACTTGGGCATGGGACTTTCCTCTGAGCCCCCATTTCCTCTTCTTCACATGGGACAATGATGTCCCATCTGAGACATGATGGGAGTGGAATGATAGAAGCAATGCAGATGGTGCTCCCTTCGTGGCCAGCACACTCCAGCTTTCAGCATGTCATCCATTATTTCTGTGTGCTCCCAACGCTACCTTTTTCCAACTAGAAAACCCCAAACAGGGACTTGAATCTTGGGGCAAGGGAGGAAGGAACGGGGAGGGAAGTGGGAGGGGGAAGTGGGAGGTGGGTGCAGAGCACGAGGCAGGTCTGACCTGATGATTCAGCAGGGAGAGGAACAGAGAGGTCCCCCTGCTCCCATTCTGAGAGTTTATTACATGCAAGGATGCAGGGAGGAAGAGCAGACAGAGGTGCCAGCTCCCCAGATCCTGGTGCAAGGTGGCACCGAGACAAGGGGGCCAGAGAACAGACAAGCAGTAATGGGACACCCTGGTCCACTGCAGAGAAACAGTTCTATCATCTAAAGGGAGGTGAGCAGAAGAGTTCACACCTCCTCGAAATTCAGGAGGCAGTTGAGAAAACATCGAGATAGCCTTTTTGATCCAGGGAAGTGACTGAGAGATGGAAGCCCCTCACAACCAATCCTGGAGTCTAGGAAGACCACAAGGCATTCTGAAAAGACTGGAGTTCAGCCATAGCTCCAACCCTGCCCCATGGTCTATGCGGACACCTGAGAGAGGCCTTGGAGAAGCTGACCTCCTTTCAGGGGAGAAGGTTCCAGGTGGAGTGGGGTGGACAGCGTGGTAAAAGACAAGACTGCATAGTGAGAGCCCTGTTCAGGGCTGAGATTTCCTCCAAAGGGCATCGGCAGCCCTTGGGATTTGAAGCATCCCGATTTTGCTTATTTGAAGCAAAATAATCTAATCAAATTGGCAACATTTGTCTGTTATGTTTCCTGAAAGCAGAAAACTCTGAAGAGAATGAATATTCAAATCATCCTTAATAGGGGGGGTAGGCTTTTTGTTAAATAATACAAAATAGCAACAGATTTTAAGTTTGGCTCTGCATAAAATCTAAACTTCACTACTCAAGAAATTAAGAAAGATATTTTGTAAGATTTTCTTAGTGGGTTATGATGTTTCCCAGACTGCATTGGGCTTCCTAAGTTCTTCCGGGTTTATTTTACGAGATACCAGCTTTTTAGCAGTCAGTCCAAAGAAGGGGATTGCTACAGGGGAAAGTTAGGATGCCATTAATGTAGTTTTTAAAAAAACTGAAGTTTGGGCTGGAGACAGCATCAACTTTGTTAATATTTATTTAGTATTGCAAAGTCAGATCTGACTTGGGACGTAACAGTCATGGAAAGGATGCTATTCTTAGAACTTCTCCTGGGATCTCTGCCCCTGATGCCAGGAACTCGGGAGCCCTGAGGCACCAAAAAGGCCTGAGCAGGGGACAGTGGCCAGTTGTTTATTACATGCAAGGATGAGGGAGTAAGGTCCCCCGCCCTGGAAGGAAAGAGGGCTCACTGAGGGCCACTGTCTGGGTTACCAGGTGGGGGCCAGCGTTGCCTCTAATTGTGCTGCCCCAGCTCCTGGCCAGAACAGAGGCAGATGTGCTGAAATAGATGAAGAAGCAGCTTCTATAATCCATTCCCTCTTCTGATGAAGAAACGAGGCTCAAAGAAGTAGGGTTTCCAGTGTGGACCAGCCATGATGCTCTCCTCTGATCCCATAGCACGCAGCCAGCAGCCTGTGAACAGGGCAGCTGCCCAGATGCCCCGCCTCCTCACCGCAGCCCCATCTGGTCCCTGACCTGCCTCCCGCTCATGGGTGGGTTCCGCCGGCTCTGGTTCCGCCCGCACATGTCTGACCCCCACCCCCAGCCACACGGGACAGCTGCAGGCTGCTGGTCAAGGACTTACACTACAGGGCCAGTCACTCTCTTGTAAATAAAATCTCCCTGGAGCCATTTCTGGCAAATGACACCTGGACAGCTGGAGTCTGTGTGGTTTGCTTTGCAGAGATTTCCTGATTTCTGGTGGTGGACAGCCAAGGCGAAATCCAAATTCCCATAATTTAGACACAAAAGCCTTGGGACGGTGTGCAGCTGATGGGACTGAATCCCCGAGTTCCCATCTAAGGGTGTGATTGGGTTTATCTTTGTCAATCAATCCAGAACAACTCACACTTGAAACAGGGAGATTATGGACAACAGGTCAGAGACACACCCCAAGCCTGGGTCCTCCTCACTGCCTTCACTCCCCATGGCCATGGTCACTATTTGTCTTCAAAAATACATTTCATAGACTACCTTCTTGTAAAATAGCTAGCAAAGAGTGGAGGAGTCTTCTTTTTTGGCAACTGTCATGACTCAACATGACAGCAATGTTTCAGCCAGCATAATTCTGTTTTCCTAATGATTCTTCTTGGTTTCATGAAATCAAGACTTGCAATGTCAGGAAGGAAGAGGTAAAGGCTGTGAAACAAGTGTACTGAACAGGGACCCAGTTGAATGTCTGCACTTTGCAGTGGTTCTTTCACAGGTCATTTGTGAGGATCAACTGCCCAGATCCTTCCATGTGCCCCCATGAATCAGACATGTGTGTGTGTCCTGGCTTCTCCCTGGGAGCACCTGCAGGGCTTGACAACCCCAGACCAGTGACTCAGGAGTTCCTAAAGGCCATCAGGGGCCACCCAAGGATCCTTCCTGCTTCATCCTTTCCCAAGGGAACTCACCTAAGGTCTGTATTTGAAGCTGCTGAGTTGGTTCTTGAGTCAGGACCTTTGCAAGCTCTTGTCCTGCCTTCAACACTTTTCTTGGCTCTTTTCACGGCTGATCCCCACATGGTTCAGACTTAAAGCAAGTGTCATTCTTCTGATAGGCCCTCCTGTCATCTCTATAACTCTGCCTTCATTTATTACAACTCTTGATGAAAGTGAAAGTGGAGAGCGAAAAAGTTGGCTTAAAGCTCAACATTCAGAAAACGAAGATCATGGCATCTGGTCCCATCACTTCATGGGAAATAGATGGGGAAACAGTGGAAACAGTGTCAGACTTTATTTTGGGGGGCTCCAAAATCACTGCAGATGGTGACTGCAGCCATGAAATTAAAAGACGGTTACTCCTTGGAAGAAAAGTTATGACCAACCTAGATAGCATATTGAAAAGCAGAGACATTACTTTGCCAACAAAGGTCTGTCTAGTCAAGGCTATGGTTTTTCCTGTGGTCATGTATGGATGTGAGAGTTGGACTGTGAAGAAAGCTAAGCACTGAAGAATTGATGCTTTTGAACTGTGGTGTTGGAGAAGACTCTTGAGAGTCCCTTGGACTGCAAGGAGATCCAACCAGTCCATTCTGAAGGAGATCAGCCCTGGGATTTCTTTGGAAGGAATGATGCTAAAGCTGAAACTCCAGTCCTTTGGCCACCTCATGCGAAGAGTTGACTTATTGGAAAAGACTCTGATGCTGGGAGGGATTGGGGCCAGGAGGAGAAGGGGACACCAGAGGATGAGATGGCTGGATGGCATCACTGACTCAATGGAAGGAGATCAGCCCTGGGATTTCTTTGGAAGGAATGATGCTAAAGCTGAAACTCCAATACTTTGGCCACCTCATGGGAAGAGCTGACTCATTGGAAAAGACTCTGATGCTGGGAGGGATTGGGGGCAGGAGGAAAAGGGGACGACAGAGGATGAGATGGCTGGATGGCATCACTGACTCGATGGACGTGAGTCTGAGTGAACTCCAGGAGTTGGTGATGGACAGGGAGGCCTGGCGTGCTGCAATTCATGGGGTCGAAAAGAGTCAGACACGACTGAACGACTGCACTGAACTTAACTGAAAGTCATCTTGGCCATTTTGGTTTGTTCCCTGGTGGCTCAGAGGTTAAAGTATCTGCCCACAATGAGGGAGACCTGGGTTCGATCCCTGGGTTGGGAAGATCCCCAGGAGAAGGAAATGGCAACTCACTCCAGTATTCTTGCCTGGAGAATCCCATGGACGGAGGAGCCTGGTGGGCTACAGTCCATGGGGTCGCAAAGAGTCGGACACAACTGAGCGACTTCACTTCTTCTTCTTCTTCTAAAAGTCATCTTGGCCATTTTGGTTTGTTCACTGCATCTCTCCACTTCACCTACCTTAGAAAGCAAGACAGGACCTTCTTCTTCCTGCCTCCTTCCTACAGTCACTCAACAAAAAACCATTGAGTGTTTACTCTGTGCTGAGTGGTATTCCAGAACTGTGTGAGCAGGACAGCCATGGAGCTGGTATTCTGGGTGTTGTGGAGACCAGGGTGAGGGTTGGAGCTTTAGAAGAAGATGGGGGAGGCTGTTTTAGTCAGTGGTCAGGAAAGGTCTCTCTGGGAGCCCAGGTATTGGGAAGGTGCCAAAATCCCTGAAGAAGTAATCAAAGGACAAAGAGAAGCCCCCAGGTATTGAAAGTCCATACCTCCAGCCCCCCATGGTGCCTAACACGTGTCTGGGTCACTGTCCAGGGTCCTGAGCCAGATTGTCCAGTGGTGTCGGGTTGCCTAGGCAAAGGTCTAGGCGGAGGTGGAGGCAGAAAGAGTAGAAGCTTCGGGGGCTTAGATCTTCAATATAATTGAATAGCTGGTTTCAATCCCAGCTATTTCCTACCAGTAACTATGTGTGAGTTAGTTTCTCAGTTGTGTCCAATTCTTTGCCATCCCAGGGACTATAACTCACCAGGCTCCTGTATCCATGGAATTTTCCAGGCAAAAATACTGGAGTGGGCAGGCATTCCCTTCTCCAGGGGATCTTCCTGACCCAGGGATCGAACTCAGGTCTCCTGCATTGTAGGTAGATTCTTTACTGCTGAGCCACCAGGGAAACCCAGCAGTGACCTTGGATAGTACTTAATCCTTGTATAATGGGGCTAACAGACCTACCTTGAGGGTTGCTGTGAGGCTAAAATAAAGCCCTGACACACAGCACAGGAGGTGCAGCAGCAGAGTCATTGTTCCTTATTACCGTCAGGGCAGGGTTGACCACTGAGGCAGGAGGGAAGCTGAACTCAGACACACATCCCACGTTTTGCTGTCAGAAGGGCTGTTTGGGGTATTCTGGCTGCCTACCACCCAAGGCTTGAATCCCACCATGGGCAAGAGTTACTCATCTCTCCCACATGCACAGGATGGTGGGGAGAGGCAGCCTCAGGGTAGAAGAGCACTTATTTGGGGTGGAATGTTTGCTTCAGATGAGCCAGTCTGTCTCCTTGCAACTCCTCCATCCTGGCCCTCGTCCTTCGTGCTTATGGCCACAGAGAAGCAGCACGTGGCCTTTCTCAAGGCATCTTTGCAGGATCTCCAGGCAGCCCCGACAGTTTCCTGACTCCAACATGGACTCTGCACATCACCATCCACCAGCCCTGCAGGGGAAGCACAGGGGAGGCACTCCTGACAGGGGCTGTGATGGAGGTCACAGGAGACGGGGTTTGGGGGCAAGTGATGCTGGCAGGACAGGGAGGTGGACAGACAGGCACTGAGGCTCAGAGTTGCTTCAAAGTCACTGAGAGTGATTCTCACGGCCCAGGTGTGTCCATGACATCAGCTCCTCACTTCCCCTTCTGGGACTTTAATTCTCATCAGTTAAATGTGACTGACTGAATTAGCCCTCCTGAAACCCCATCCACCTGGGAGCCCGGTGACATCATGCTCCTACAGGCGCCCACCCCTCACCCACCCAACCCTGCCATTGCCTGCTGCGCCTGCCCCTGAGCTGTTGTCGGACTGAATTACCCTGGTTATTAAGATCTCACACAATGGAATGACGAGCAGCTGGCTCTGCCGTCCAGCCCCAGAGCATTGAGTTTCTGTAACCCTGCTCCCAGCTCTCAGTGCCAGCCTCTGCCCAGGAACAGGAGGCCCCCAGTGGGAATATGCTGTTCTCTATGACCTCTCCCAATGCCCAGACTCAGCTGCTGGAAATTCAGACTCAGCTGCTGGAAATTCAGACTCAGAACCTGTTCACAGACATGTGTGCCCACCAGATCCCCAGCCTGAGCTCCCCGGGGGAGACAGTGGGGCCATGGCCCACAGGCCTGCCTAGTTGGAATGCTCAAGAGGGCGCCCGTGGAGCCTGGTGCCCTGAGGCTGGCCACCCTCACGGAGCACTCCCGGCATCCTCAGCGCCCTGTCCTGCTGGGTCCTGGTGGACACCCCACTCCATTAGTGGTCCACAAGGAGACAGAGAAGGGGCGAGTGGGGTTGCCCAGAGGTGCCTTGAGAGGAACCTCAGGTTTCAGATTCCTCTGGCGCCCCAGCCATGTTGTCAGTCTCAATTTACACTTCCTCCAAAATCCATAAAACCTGGAAGGGGTCTGAATGCTGCCCCCTCACCACCAGAGGACTCACACTTTCCTCCCTCGTGGGCTTCATCCAAAGCCACTCTCTGAGGATGCCTGGTAAAGTGTAACAGTGTGAGGGGAGACCCAGGGCAGGAAGGAGATGGCCTGGCCCCAGGAGGCCTGGGGCACAACCCAGAACATCTGTGCCCTTCTGTGAGCTGTGGGCCTCCTTGTCGGGCCCTCGGGGTCTCAGCACCTGTGGGAAGTGGAAGTGACAACGGTACTGCCTCTCTGCCTTACTGTAGGACTAGAGGCAAAGCCCGAGCACACTCAGTGGCCCCCTGGGTGGGCCCTCCTCAAAGCAGGGACCCTTCGGTGCTGTGGCAAGAGCACACTTGATTTGGGACAGAATTTTCACACCGGTGTTCTATGGTGCCTAAACCCTCACCGCTCCCACCCACTAAGACATCAGTTCTTGAGGAAAAGAACTCTTCCTGCAAAGGGGGAAATTGAATGCCGAGGAGAAAGGCAGGTCCTGGGGACCCCTGACAGCTCTGAACCTGAGGTTTGCCATCAAAGACAGACACTTAGATGTATGTCTGCAGAAGCAGGCCTGAATCTCTCTGAACATTGGCCTCTCTGTCTCTAAAAATGAGATAACACCCACTTCAAAGGACAACTTTGAGAATAAGACCATGTAATGCAGGCTTGGAGCCCTTGTTGTTTTTCAGTCGCTCAGTCATGTCCAACTCTTTGCAACCCCATGAGCTGCAGCACGCCAGGCTTCCCTGTCCTTCACCATCTCCTGGAGTTTGCTCAAACTCATGTCCGTTGAGTCAGCGATGCCATCCAGCTGTCTCACCCTCTGTCGCCCCCACCTCCTCTTGGAGCCCTTGGATGATGCCTGGAGATGGTGAATTTGGATCCTTCGTACCACATTGTTTCTGGAAGACAGCAATGCCCTTGGCTCTGACTGCATGTCTGTGGTGGCTGCCTCTGGGGCAGATTTTAACAGCTGTGGCCATGTTACCTATTCCCCGACTCTAGAGCAGTGAAGAATCTCTGGGATTTCCGGCCTCCACACAAGGAGCCCACAGAGTCCACATCTTTCCCTGGGCAGTGGCACCTAGTGGTCAGCCCAAGGCCCCGTGTGATCCACAGCTCATACTTCCCCACTCACACATCATCAGATTCCACAGGGACAGCTGAGGCTCCCTCCCAGCAGCACAGAGGAGGAGTGGGTAAATTCACCATCCTCTCCTGAAAGTAGAGGACAGGATCCACCCAGGGACACTGGATTCCAGAGTCAGTGTTTCGGGCTGCTGACTCCCAAAACAGAACTGATGTCTCCTTAGAACTCCAGGAGAAGAGACTTGTCTAGAGGTCACCTCCAGGTTTCCCCCAGCAGCCCTTCTGCCCCTGCCCCCACATTGAGCACCACCGACCATGCAGACCAGGTCGGTGATTAAAGGGCTCCACACAAGTGCAGGCAGAGAACTAGAGTGTCTTAGTGATCTTGGGCCCCTTAACTAAGTCCAGGCAGCCTAAGCATTGATTGCTTAGGGTTCTGAAGGTGGGAAGGCTGAGATTAGGTTACCAAAAAGTTTGGATTCTGGTGAGCACTCACTTCTTGGTTTGCGGACAGCTCTCTTCTCATTGTGTCCTCACATGATAGGGAGAGGGGAGAGAGAGAAAGGAACAAGCATTCTGGTGCCTCTTCTTATAAGGACACTAATCCCATTGTGAGGGCCCCATCCTCATGACCTCATCTGACTCTTAGCACCTCCCAAAGGTCCGACATCCAAATATCATCCCACTGGAGTTAGAGAGTGAGGTCTTCAACATATGGGATTGGAGAACAAGAATATTCAGCCCACAGCACAGGGTTTCAGGATACCGCCTGTCAAGGGAACCCAGGATTGGGGGTGCCTATTGACACTAAGCATGGGGTAGAGTCCCACCATTGTTTTGCGATTCACCTTTTTTCAGGACACAGGGCACCATGCCATGGGCACTGCAGGCCCTGACCCTCAGGAACTGCTGGCTATTTTTCTTCCTATCTGGTTGAGATGGAGGTTTTGTTCTGGGACATACAATGTGACAATAGACTCCTAACTCCTCTGGGTCTCCCTGAATCCATTTCAATGTGAAGTGGAGGTTCCAGTAGTAATAATAACAAAACCCACCTTGAGACACTGCAGTCTGGGTTAAATGAGATACCACAGCATTAAATTTCCTTCATAGTAAACAGTCTAAAACATGACACTTACTTAAAATAAAAAGATATATTACAGTGTAGAATACAAGGCAAGCACCTACTTTTAATGTGGATTGTGAGCACTCGAGCTCTGTGCCTACTCCCTCAGGGTGTACAAGCAGGAGGGGCTGTTCAAGAAAATTTTACACTCAGCTCAGGCCTCTGTGAGACTAGTCAGCTTCTGGGCTTATGGATCCCAGGACCACAGATACTGCAGCTGTGTCTCAGGGTCCCTGGGGCCCTTGTGCCTAGAGCCCTGCCTTCAGACCTGTGCTCTTTCCTGAATGGAGAAGCTGCGCCTGCAGGCGTTGGGCAGAGGGGAAGTGGGATGTGCAGCTATTTCAGAAAGCAGCTGTATTCCTTCCTCTTAGTCACCTCTCCTCTTGCCCACATCCTGGGTCTCTCCTCTGAAACAGCTCTGGGTCCCCTCCTACTAAGGGAATGACCTTGACCCGGGTGTTCCCCCAGTTCTCATGCAGACACTGACAGATGACCCAGACACACCCTAGGCTCCTCCTCCATGAGTCTCACCCCACACCTGGGGGCCCTGGGCCCAAACACAATGTGTCCACACCCTCACCTGGCCCCATGGCTCCTTGGGGCCTCACAATCTAATGACTGCCATCCATGCTGGTCTGCTGAAGCTCCAGTCAAGGCCTGTACTGTTTTAGGCAGGTGCTTTGACCTCCCAGCCCCAAAACCCAGCCACAGAGCCAGCTTCATGCTGCTCTGCTCTGCTCACTTGACATCCCCAGCTTCATGCTGCCATCATCTTTCCACTGAGGCCCTCCACAGCCAGGGCTCATCCAAGAAACATATCTCTTCCTGCTTTCAGGGTCCAGCCTCCTGGTCCAACACACAGGACGCAGAGAAAAGAATATCCTCCATCAGGAGGGTCACAGGCAAAGCTAAAGTAGATAAATCAGAGAGTGCGTGTGCCAAGGGTGCGGGGGATAAGAATCAAGCATCCAGAGGGCTTTTCCTAAAACAGGGCATTTGGCAGGGGACCTGTAAAAGACTTAGCTTTGAGGTTTCAGGCCCAACCCAGCTCTGAACATTTCCTGGGCCCAAATGCCACATGTCCCTGTTCCCAGCTCAAGGTAAATGCCCCCAGTTTTACTGCATTTAACCTGCCCTTTGAAGCGGTGAAATGTGGGCATCATGAAGGAAAGATGGCATCTGCAGCCCCGGGGCACACATGAGAAGGTGCTGGGAGAGTCAGAGTCAGCTCATTTCAGGGACAGTGGAACACGGGGGACCCACCCACCTGTGCCCATTTCAGCCAGCAGTTTCTGTGCCCACCCAGGGGGACCAGCAGCCACTGGGTCCTGGACAGGTGGACTCCTACAGCACTATCTTCCTTTAGGTTGTGGTTGTTATTCAGTCACTCAGTCATGTCCGATTCTTTGTGACCCCATGGACTGGCACACCAGGCTTCCCTGTCTTTCACTATCTCCCAGAGTTTGCTCAAACTCATGTCCATTGAGACAATGATGCCATCCAACCATCTCATCCTCTGTCACCCTCTTCTCCTCTTGCCCTCAATCTTTCCCAGCATCAGGATCTTTTCCAATGAGTCAGCTCTTTGCCTCAGGTGGCCAAAGTATTGGAGTGTCAGCATCAGTCCTTCCAATGAATACTCAGGACTGATTTCCTTTAAGATTGACTGGTTTGATCTCCTTGCTGTCCAAGGGACGTTCAAGAGTCTTCTCCAACACCACAGTTCAAAGACCTTCTTGAGGAGCAGAAAACAAATAAAAAGGGAAGCACAGAATGAGGTGAGTGCTTTAAAGGAATTGCTGGGAATTCACAATTTGGCGTGAGGACAGGGTCCTCTTGAGGAAGCAAGCCAGCTGGCTTCTCTGAAGAGAGCTGGGAAGGGCCGAGGTACCACCCTGAGGCCTCCTACATGGGGAGGGGCTCAGGGAAGAAGACACTAGGAGAGGGCCAGGGGCACCAGGAGTGAGAATGGGGCCGCAGCCCCAGGGGCCGTGCCCCACTGACCATGAAGGTCCAGACGCCACACCACTTTTAATAGTAATCCTATGAAGGGCGTGGCAACAGGTCAGAGGGAGCAGGTGAGGCGCAGGCGAGGACAAGAAGACAGTGAAGGGACCAAAGGAAGGGCACAGCCCCAGATGTAAACATAACTGAGCCTCTATTCCTTGTTGGTGATGGTCATTCTTTCAGGGAGGTGTTACCCAACTCAGATTCAGCTGCTCGCTCCTTGAAAGCCAATACTGAGAGACAAGTGCTGGGGAAAAAGACAGACAGCTTTACTGAGGAAGCTGGCAATTCTGGGATGAAGGTGGACTTATGTCCCAAAGATTCAACTCCTCACTGTCAATCAGGTGGTGGTGGCTTAGTCGCTAAGTCGTGTCTGACTCTTACAACCACATGGACTGTAACCTGCCAGGCTCCTCTGTCCATGGGATTCTCCAGGCAAGAATCCTGTAGTGGGTTGCCATTTTCTTCTTCGTGAAATATTCCCAACCCAGGGATGAAACTCAGGTCTCCTGCATCACAGGCAGATTCTTTACTGACGAGCTCTGAAGGATATTGTCAA
This sequence comes from Bos grunniens, assembly GCF_055505025.1. Lineage (NCBI taxonomy): Eukaryota > Metazoa > Chordata > Mammalia > Artiodactyla > Bovidae > Bos > Bos grunniens. The sequence goes on along the minus strand of NC_141168.1, from coordinate 44,140,603 downwards.
TCACACGGCAAGAGCTTTCAAAGGGGACTTCCAGGGGTGCAGAGGCTGGGGAGTAGCTACATGCAGAACAGCACTGTCAACTCTAAAAATCACCTTGAAATTAGTAATGCAGTGGTCTGATCAATGTCATCCTGATTGTTTTAAGTACATTTAATGTTCAGTTCCAGAGTCAGTGTGTTCCCATTTCCTTGAGGCCAATTCTCAGCATTGTGCATGATGGAACAGCTTATGTCACGGCTACTGTCTGGTCATCATGTAATTAAGTTTTTCCACCTCATTGGGGCCTCAGTATCTGCAAAACAACTCAAAGGATACAGCTCGGAATATTATCTATAGCCCTCCTGCATGTGTGTGCGCTCAGTTGTCTCCAACTCTTTGCAACCTCATGGACAGTAGCCCACCAGGCACCTCTGTCCATGGGATTTTCCAGGCAAGAATACTAGAGTGGACTTCCATTTCCTCTTCCAGGGGATCATTGAGCCCTTGAGGAGGAACTAAAGGTCTTTGATCCCTTGTTTAATGGCTAAACTGCTACCACTTTGTCTTATTTAACTATTTTCTTTTGTTTCTGCATTTCCTCCCTTCTCTGATTAAATTTGTTGATAAAGTTTTTCTATAGGTAAGAAGCAGGCAGAGAACGTGGTGAGGACAGGTGCAGGTTCTGACCTGAGAAAGCCCTAGAGGGTCCTGCTTTGTTATAGAGGAAGTCCTTCACCCTCCTCCATGAGGCTGGAAGCCTCTCCAGGTCTACAACCTGAAACTTTATAACCACAGGGGATACCTGTCCTCCCTGCCAACTCCACACAGAAAAATCTCCTGGGAAGCACTCCTGGCTGAGAGCAGGTCATACGCCCATTCCTGGAAGGAGGCATTTGCTTTAGGATGTCTGATTGAGCACTGCGAGTGCCCCCACCTAAAACGTGCTTCTCATGGGGAGAGGCAGCCCCTCAAAATGAAAGGGCTGCTTTTCTGTGAGAAGACACTGCTGGAGGCCCTAGAGGTCCCGAGGAAACCTAGAGCAGGGACAGCAGCCCAGGTCTCCAGGAAGATGACTTTGACAGAAGTGCAGGCTCTGTGGGTACACAGCTGTCACTGAAATTAAATGAGAGGTGACCCGGGACATTTTCTCAGAAATGAGAGAAACAGACAGGATGAAGGAAGTGAAACAAAAGCAAACAGAATCAAAGGGAGGGAGTGAGACGAATTTCAAGGCCAAAAGGCAGAGTGGAGGGACATGGCATGCCTGGGGTCATTGTTCTTGTCCATGGATACTTGCGGTCAAACCTGTCTTATGTCGGTTCCCAATTCATCAATAGGTCTCAGCTACTTCCCTGCCTAAGACCAGAGCACTTCACACCCACAGAGGTCTTGTGGCCCACGCCCAACACTTCCCCTTCTGAACGAGATGAGAAGTGCACACAGCAGCCCAAACCCATTAGCTCTTCTGGCACTTTTCAAGGTGGCGGACTTGGATCCAGGCAGGAGTGCTGACCCGGCTTATGAAGCTTCTGCAGAGGGTCAGCAGCTCTGGAAACAGAAACCACACTGGCCCCAAGGAAGAAGCCTGCGAGGGCAGCACCAAGCAGGCCCTCACGCTTACCACAAAGGGCTAGAATAACAGTCAGGTCCATTTTTAGAAGTCCATCAAAATGTCCTGCCAAAATGAAACAAAAGACAATAACATAAAAATTCATGGCAGCAGGGTATGAAAATGAGGGTCAGACACAGTGCAGGCCACACAGGGGACCACCCACTGTCTGGTCCCAGAGGGCCCCCAGACTTCCCTCCTTGACCTCACAGAATTCTCCCTTCATCCCAAACATGCAGCATCTCTGAGCCTCCTGCACCTCTGCTCTCTCCACCACTCCGGGCTGCAAATGCCTAGTTACCCTTGAGGCCGGGTCCCAGCAACGCTTGGTCTGGGCAGCCTGCCCTGAACCCTCCCCCATAGTTCTCATCTCCCAGCCCCAAAATCACGTCCCCAGAGGCCATGATGCTTGGGCGGTGTGCCCCTCTCCACCACTCTGTATTCAGCCTCTGTCCTGGCACCTGGCACCCTTCACACTCAATAAATGTCGGGTACCCGTTTGGTGATTGATACAAGGCCTCTGGCTTACAGGCAACTGCCCTAAGGTCATTTTTCCATTCCAAAAACAACTCCAAAAGGCCAGAGGCTCCAACCCACACCTTCTCCTGGTGCCAAAACCCATCTGAAAAAGAGCACAGCACCAGGAAGTCAGCTCACACTGGATGGTTTCTGAACAGCAGTGCTCTGAGAACACCTTCCCCAGGGCTGGTGGCCTCACCGTCAACCTCTGAAATAGCACAAAGCCATGTCAACTTCAGAAACAGTGCAATAAGAAATGGCCAACACTAAGGCCACAAAAACAGCAGGGTTTTAGAAAAGGAAGTATCTCTATGGATTGGGACATTTCAAACCTTTGCAGGAGGATGCCCATGAAAAGTATTAAAGGAGAAAGCTTCCACTTACCTGGCTCGTTTGATCAGGCCCCTCCTTGCCCCTCAGTGGGCATCTGATGTGTCTTTTCTGATGGTTCAGGAAGGCAGCAAGAGACCGCTAAGTCCCAGGAGGTGGCAAGCACCTGCACAGACAAGTCGCCTGCAGTGACTCGGGGCTAGAACCACTGTCACCACTCCCAGTGTGGCGAAGCTTCAGAAACCTTCTCCACCTGAGCCATGGCAGCTCTGGTCCTCACTGAAATAGAATATTTCGTGCTGTGCACAGGAGGAGGACAGGTAGCTAAAGCCAGAATGTTAACCACTGATACACTTACGCACTACGTATGGTCCTCTCAGACTTAACAGCCTGGTGTGCGGTGTCACAGAACATGCATGCTCAGAGTTGAAAGACTCTATACTGACTTGAGAGCCTCCACCAACATGCTTGGGGTTCCTGCTTGCAAAGCTTTTGGGAAAGCGAGGGGAGCTCTGCACACAGGGAAGGTACACAGAGAGGAGAAAAGCAAAACAGAACACAATACAGCCTCATCTCTCTGCAACCAAATTTTCGAAATGGTCACCTAGACACCTCTCAATTAATGAATATTCTTCATCTAAAGAGAACTGAGTTTTCTTCACAATTCAACTTTATCAGAAAAAAAGAGTCAGTTCTATAATAACATATGGGGAAAGAATCTGATAAAGAAAGGATATAAGTATACATGTAACTGAATCACTTTGCTGTATGCCTGAAACTAATACAATATTGTAAATCAACTATATTCCAATATAAAATAAAAATTAAATTAAAAATAAAAGAAAACGATGAGTCAGAAGGGAAAGGAAAGCTCATTTGGAAAGCTTGGCACCCAATAGATACTCTTGTTGATGTCCAACACCAGTTATGGTGATTGCTAGCTGATTAAAAGCTTCACACCATCATCCCATTGCTATTGCTTAGTCACAGATCATGTACCTGCCTGGAATAAAAGGGGGAAGTTCAATATATCAAGTTTTATCCACCATGCAAAATACCCCGCATCCATTAAAAGAATGAAACAGATGTCTGTGTGCTGTCATAGAAAGAGCTGGAGACCTACTGTAGGAACAAGTCATGCACACCTCTAGGGACATCGTGATCCTGGTTATGTGCGCGTGTGTGCTCAGTCACTTCAGTTGTGTCTGACTCTTTGGGACCCTATAGACTGTAGCCCTCTAGGCTCCTTTGTTCATGGGATTCTCAGGCAACAATACTGGAGTGAGTTGCCAGGCCCTCCTCCAGGGGATCTTCCCGACCTAGGGATTGAACCCGTGCCTCTTATGTCTCCTGCCTTAGCAGGTTCTTTACGACTAGCGCCACCTGGGAAGCCTGATCCTGGTTAAATCCTACTCAACACAGAAGTGCATGGGGGGGTCCTGCAGGACACTTACCAAGCAATAGCCACACCCACCTCTGGGAGGAGAGGGAACAGGTGAGGGTGGGTGAGGACATGTGAGGTCAGGTTAGGGCATGAAGGGACAGGTGGGGAACAGGTAAAGGCAGGGTAGGGCAGTTGGTGACTGGTAAGAAAGAGCAGGTTAGGGCAGGTGAGGGCAAGAGAGGACAGGTGAGGATAGCTGAAGACAGGTAAGGGCAGGTGAGGACAGGTGGGGTTTGGTGAGGGCAGGTCACGGCAGGTGGGGACAGGTGGGGGCAGGTCAGGGGAACTGGCTCATCCTACTCTACACTTCCCGTGTTGCTGGCATCTTTCTCTGAAAAATGGGAGGGAAAGACTTCAAGCTCCCCCTAGTCTGTGCCCCTCGATACAAGAAGACCTTGCCAAATGCCCCAACGTATACCCCAGAGGAAAAGGAGGACGATGACCAACTGGTGGAGCAGCTGGCAGAGAGGAGTGAAAGGCAGGCTGGGCCAGGCGCCATGAGGGGAGGGGGCAGGAGGCTGCCTGGCACCCTCTGTAGGGCAAAGGGGACGGGGTTCCTGCTAGGACCTCTCTCTTGTGAAGCTGACAGGTCAGACGGTCAGGCGCTAAAGGTGAGGTGGAGTCTGACCACGGATAAAATCAGGTTGAGCCCCCAACTTCCAGGGAGGGGTAGCACTCAGAGGCACCAATTCCTCTCTCCTAATGTTAAGTTTTCGACAGTGAACACAGGGTCATAGGGAGAAGCTGTTCCAAGACAGAGAATGCAGAGTTGCCCAACACACTCCCTCCATGGCAGCCAAATGTAAGCTCACAGGTGAGTCACACAGGCCGGCTGCGTCACTTGAAATCTTTCATCTGTACAGAGGATTAGACTTGGGTGTGAGACAACCTGGTCAAGTTCAAGTCAGATCTAAGGGCCCAGAGTCCACTTTGGAGGAGGCAAGCTGTTGGTGAGTGCCAGAGCAGCTGGGTTCTCCTGGAGCAAGCCTTCATTCTTCACTCACCCTGGGGGGCTGCCACTCATCCAGCTACTCTGCAGGGAGGGATGACTTCACACTGGCTTTCAGGGACCTGGAGAGTTCAGTGTTCTTACAGGAACAGTTAATAACATAGTTTTGCAGCAAAGGGCTCCTCCCCACCTCACCCCCCAAAAAATATGAATTTGACATCCCCCGTGTCAGACAATGAGGTTCTGTTCTCTTGGCCCAAGTCCTTTCTCACTAAAAAATCCAGACCAGACACTTCGGGATATGTGCCAGGCTGGTCCCTCCATCCTTGGCTTTAGGGAAGGCTGCAGGGAGGGCCGGAGAAAGAGGGCCTGTTGGAGGGGAAAGGAAGATGGAATTTGAAAAGTGAACTCATGTTTTTATGTTGATCCTCTTCCTCAAGTGGAATAATGAATTTGGTAAAGAACTATATCCCAGTTTACAAAAAAAAAAAAAAAAAAGATGCAGGAAGAAGGCTAAAAGGAAGCCCAATGGTGTGTCCTCTTTGTCTGTGGAAGACCACAGTGCACCCTCTTTTTGGTACGGGAATGCTGAGCTTGGACATTCTGTAGGCCCTGGGGCTGCCCCGTGTATCTGCAGCCTTAGTTCCTGCCAACAGGTGTGCACAGAAGTAATTCATGCAGAAGTGGGACAGTGGCCTGGGAGCAATTCCAACATCACTGAAAAGAACGACTAAAGGATGCTAAACCACAAACCAGAGGACCTGCCTCGGTTGTCTCAGGACCATCGGCTCACCCTGTACCATCAGCCGTATCTGCCCACTGAGTCAGCCACTGTAGTGAATCTCTTCCTCAGCCTTCAATCTAAAATACGTTCATCCTTCTAAAAGCTTCTGTAATAAAAAGAGTAACCAAAAAAGTAATAAAATGTGCCCTTTAGGACTTAAGTTAGAGTTAACAAGACTGACATATGCAGGAGTGGGGCTTCCATTCCAGGAAGGAAAGATATTTAGCAGATATTCTAGAGTCCAAATCTATTAATACCTGGGGAAATCTATGATCATAGAAGCCAATTACCTTCTGGAAATGTCTACTCTGATATAAAATGGTGGTAGTAGGTGGTTTAGTTGCTAAGGTGTGCCCAACTCTTAAGACCCCCTCCTTGGACTGTAGCCCATCAAGCTTCTCTGTCCATGGAATTCCCCAGGCAAGAATACTGGAGTGGGTTGCCATTTCCTCCTCCAGGGGATCTGCCTGACCCATGGACTGAATCCACGGTTTCTGCATTGCAGGTGGATACTTTACCACAAAACCACCAGGAAAGACCTTGACATAAAATGGTTATATATAACTGTATTTATTACCTTTTCCTAAATTTTCTTAAAGGTAAATCAGCATTTTAATTTCTTTGAGGTGATTACATAGTACTTAGTATTTCCAAATAACTGAGTTTCCACATCCTGTAGGATCATAGTAAAGTACTCATTTTTAAAAAAAGAATAGAAAAAAATCTTGTTCTGTTTAAGCCTGTCAATGCATCTGTACAGACCTTCACAATTCTTATTCTTCATTTCAAACTGGCAGCCATCAACGAAAATGGACAAAGAACTCCATTCATTCACCCGACGTTTTAAGAACCTCAGATCACAACCAAACACTTAACCAGTTTAGTTGGCCAGGCTGCAGCAGGCAGACTCCACTTAAGATATTTCTGTGGTTTCCTGCTCCAGATGAAGCTGAAAATCCCCTCACAGTGGATTTTCTGGTGGGTTTCTACCCAATGCTAATAGCACTCCTTGGAAACAGTTACTGCAGAAAACAAAGTTGTAACCACTCACTGGGAATTTAGTGGCATCTGGTCTGTGAGCAGAACTGTTTTCCAAGAGCCACAAACAGTCAAGACCACTGTAAGGGATCTCACAAAGGAATCAGGGGCCAAAAAGTGTGTCTCCAACCACTCCCCAGGGCAGAAAGAACCTGCTAGGTTCACATGATATTCTAAAATGGGCTGTATCATCAGCTTTTTTATGGATTTGATTAATATGTTAACATATTGGGCTAGTGTATTTTATTATAAAATATACATAATTTGATCTTCATCCCCTTTCTGGCACAGAGGTACTAAAACCCTTGGAATTTCTTGTGATATGAGTTATAAAGGTATCTCATTATGTTAATGAGGTGGTTTTGGAAAGTACCTAAGGATGGAGCCTGGTTGCCAGGAGAACAAACCACGTGATTAGAGGGTTAGAACTTTCTCCATCACTGACCTCCATTAAGGGAGAGGGGCTGAAGGTGAAATCAATCACCAATGGCCAATAATTTAATCAAATGTTCTCATGTAATAAAGCCTCCATAAAATCCCAAAGGACAGGGTTCAAAGGCTTTCTGGTTGGTGAACACACCAACCAGATTTGGGGAAGTGGTGCTCCTAGAGAGGACACAGAAGCTCCACACCCTTCCCCCTAGCTTGCCCTGTGTATCTCTTCCATCTGGCTGTGAAATAAAATTCATATCTTATGGCAAGACAAGAAAAATTTTAACATAAAAATTTTCTCTGCCCTTTGGCCTCCTCTCTCTCCCCACTGTGCATTGTGCATGGACTTAACCTCCCCATCCATATGAATACCTGCTCAACCATAAATGGCAACATTCTCCTAGCATCAACAAGACAACTCCTTAAAAGGTAGCCTTCCTTCTTGATCTTGTAAGGGGTCATAATGTTCTTGAACCAAACTTGGGTCCATTCTCCAACACACAGTGAAGCCAAGCTACTAAACACCCAGTTGTGGTTAAGGAAAGTGCAGCGTTTGTCATAAGGCACCACAGGAAGAGAATGGGTGGCTCAAAAACCCTGAACTCCTAGAAGGGCTTCTGAAAGGCATTTTTAAAGGCCAGGTTGGAGGGGAGGAGGGTGAGATTGGTAATCAGCCTGTGCACAATTCTCTGGTTGGCTGATGGCAAGATAACAGGGCAGTGTCACATGGGTCAACATTATTGACCGTTAGGCTCCGGTAAGCCTGGAGGGCTACATGCTCATGGTCATCAAGTGGTTAATTCTTCCATTTGGTGGAAGGTTTAGCATCTGTAAAACAACTCAGGAAAGGCACATCATATGCTATTATCTAGGTACTTCAGAGAGGAGCTACAGCAGAGGATATGGGGAAGGAGTCTGTCCCAGGAAGGCCCCATAGTATCCTGCTCCCTTACAATGATGATCCACCACTTTGTACTCGCAGATCTGGATTTTGTAAACTGTCAATAATACGTCATTTAACATACAGCCCTCAAAAAACTTATATAACCGTGCTTTGACTTCTAATGAGCTGAACAGTTCTTGGGGCTTTCTGAGATGCTCTTCCAGGGTTATAATCCTCAATTTGGCTTGAATAAAATTTTCCATTTCTTTCCTAGATCAACTGATTAATTCTTCATCAACAATGCCCTTTCACCATACCTAGCCATATGAATCTCTTCCATCTGGCTATTTCTGAGTTATATGCTTTTATAATAAACTGTTGCTCTCGTGAGTAAAACGTTTCTCTGAGTTCTAAGAGCCACTCCAGCAAATTAATTGAACCCACAGAGGGGGTCATTAGAACGTCCCATCTATAGCCAGTTGATCAGAAGCACAGATGACAACAGGGAACTGGTAACTGCCCTCTGAAGTTGGGGCTCCCAACTTCCTGGGGTACAGTCTTCTAGGAAAGAGCCCTTAACCTGTGAGGTCTGATATTCCTGAGGGTAGACAGTCAGAATTGAGCTGAATTGCAGGCTACTCAGTTTGGCATCACAGAATTGCCTTTTTATGGGAAAAACTCTCAACATGGTAATTGGTGATCTGATACATAGCTGGTGTCAGAAGAGCACATACCGACTAAACATTAATTTGCATTAATGTATTAATTAACAAACTAATGACTTTTTGACTAAAAAAAAGATTTCAACAACCTGAGTTACCAATGATAGAATAACTTTTCCTTAGAGTACTATTTTCTTCAAACTGGTTAGCTGGATAAGTAACCAGTAGGGCTTCCAAGGTAAAGAATCTGCCTGCCAAACAGGATACACAAGAGACATGGGTTCCATCCCTGGGCTGGGAAAATCCCTGGAGGAGGAAATGACAACACACTCCAGTATTCTTGCCTGGGAAATCCCATGGACAGAGGAGCCTGGCAGGCTACAGTCCATGGGGTTGCAAAGAGTCAGACATGACTTAGTGACTAAACCACCACCACAGGGTCACCATAGCATCCTTCATGATAATGTAAGTCTGAATCCATGGAAATCCAAAGGTTGTGAGCTGATAAGGGCTCTACCTGTCAGAACAGATCAGGACACAGACAGACAGGTCTGTTCTAAGGATCAGTCTGTGAAACGAAATCTTCCCGTAAGTGCTGTATGTACCTGCGTGCTCAGTCATACCCAAGAGATGTCAACAAGGCCCACCGAGGCACACTCAGTCAGTTGATAAATTATGTCTGACTCTTTGTGACCTCATGGACTCTAGCCAGCCAGGCTCCTCTGTCCATGGAATTTTCCAGGCAAGAATACTGGGGTGGGTTGCCATTTCCTACTCCAGGGGATCTTCCTGACCCAGGAATCAAACCCACATCTCTTGCATCTCCTGCAATGACAGGCAAATTTTTTACCACTGTGTCACCTGGGAAGCCTCTCAGGGCTATACGGACCATGATAAGAAAGAGAGTCAGTCCCAGGACTTGCAGGGGAACAATCTCCCCAAAGTCCTAAAGACTGGCGTCACTTCATAGCTCGAGGGAAAAGTCTTCCTCAGGAAAGAAACCACATCAGATCTTTCAGTATGAAAATGTCGACTGAAAAAATGCACAGCCTCAAAGTTGAGAATTATGTTTCATTCAAGGTCCTTGCTGAGGATTATAGTCCAGAAGAGAATCTCTCAGATAGCTCTGAGAAAACTATTCCAAAGAGGTAAGAGAGGAGCCAGGATATAAAGGAGTTTTTGCTGAAAAAAATACACTAGTGAAAAGGATCACCACTAAACATAAAAAACAGACAACTCAAGTTAATGACTTTAGTCATTAACCTTTAGTCATAAGCCTTTCTATGTATGGGGAACAGCAGGAGTCTGGACTTACTGAAGTTATTCCTTTGATATGTATCATAACTATGGTATTCAGTCACTCAGTTGTGTCCGACTCTTTGGGACCCCATGGACTATAGCCCACCAGGCTCCTTTGTCCATCAGATTTCCCAGGCAGGAATACTGGAGTGCGTTGCCATTTCATTCTCCACCTTAACTATATCCAGGGCCAGTTTCCTACTTTTCTCATCCTGAATTCCCTCAGGGCACATCGTGGTTGGGAAGAGGGGTGCAGTGGCCGATGGCCTGACAGCAGGCAACATTTGTTGCTCACCAAAATAAACCTGTGGGTGGTGTGATCTCACTGTGATGAGTTGTGCATATTTATAACCCAGCCAAGTGGAGAAGGCTGTCATACCTGAGGCTCATGCAGAGGCTGTGTGAACTCAGCTACCCCAGAAATCAGATCCCATCAGACACTTTAAACAGGTCTGGACTCCTAATTACTCAACCTCCTCTAGGGGTTTTCCAAATAAGAATAACCCTCAGATAAGTGTGGCGATGGGTTTCCCTGGTGGCTCAGTGGTAAAGAATCTCCCTTCCTGTCTGCCTGTAGGAGACACAGTTTGATCCCTGGGTTGGGAAGATCCCCTGGAGGAGGGCATGGCAACCCAGTTCAGTATTCTTGCCTGGAGAATCCCCACAGACAGAGAAGCCTGGCGAGCTACAGTCCAGGGGACTGCAGAGTTGTACATGACTTAGCAACTAAACAAACAAAAACAAAGTGTGATAACGCATGAGGATGGTGTGATCATTTGAATGGGGACTCCCTTTGCCAAGAGAGCTCTATAGGAGGCTTTGGAGGTTTCTTGCTGGGAGCAACTTGCCTTGCTCCTTGAGACTAGGTGGGTCCAGGGTCATAGGTTGGGGTCTCATAGGCCAATCTCATGAGGCCTTCGTGACTGCCCTGCCTGTGCTAGGCCTGGACCCTGGAAGGGAAACTCCATAAGGGGAAACCCCTCCCCAGGAGGGAGCCCACCACTTTCTCCCAGGAGAGGCCATGTTCTGGGTCTAGCATAGACATTCAACCATTCATCTGAGAACACAACTTTGAGCTTCAAGACAGTAGGCATTTGGATTTGCCTCACTGCCTTTCCCTCATCACACAAAGTAGAACCCAATATGCTCTCAAGTTTAGGATTTAGGCAAGGTTTGGGAGCTTCTCCAAAGCCCTACCACTTCACTCTAATCAGGCAACATTCTGTAAATTTCACATAGAATATAGACCACAGGACCGCAGGAGTGGCCACAAGACTGGAAAAGGTCAGTTTTCACTCCAATCCCAAAGAAAGGCAATGCCAAAGAATGCTCAAACTATTGCACAATTGCACTCATCTCACACACTAGTAAAGTAATACTCTAAATTCTCCAAGCCAGGCTTCAGCAATACATGAACAGTTAACTTCCAGATGTTCAAGCTGGTTTTAGAAAAGGCAGAGGAACCAGAGATCAAATTGCCAATATCTAATGGATCATTGAAAAAGCAAGAGAGTTCCAGAAAAACATCTACTTCTGCTTTATTGACTATCTCAAAGTGTTTGACTGTGTGGATCACAACAAACTATGGAAAATTCTGAAAGAGATGGGAATACCAGACCACCTGACCTGCCTCCTGAGAAATCTGTATGTACGTCAAGAAGCAACAGTTAGAACTGGACATTTGGAACAACAGACTGGTTCCAAATAGGGAGAGGAGTACGTCAAGGCTGTATATTGTCACCCTGCTTATTTAACTTATATGCAGAGTACATCATGAGAAACGCTGGGCTGGATGGAACACAAGCTGGAATCAAGATTGCCAGAGAAATATCAATAACCTCAGATATGCAGATGACACCACTCTTATGGCAGAAAGTGAAGAAGAACTAAAGAGCCTCTTGATGAAAGTGAAAGAGGAGAGTGAAAAAGTTGGCTTAAAGCTCAACATTCAGAAAACTAAGATCATGGCATTCGGTCCCATCACTTCATGGCAAATAGATGGGGAAACAGTGGCTGACTTTATTTTGGGAGGCTTCAAAATCACTGCAGATGGTGACTGCAGCCATGAAATTAAAAGACGCTTACTCCTTGGAAGGAAAGTTATGACCAACCTAGATAGCATATTATAAAGCAGAGACATTACTTTGTCAACAAAGGTCTGTCTAGTCAAGGCTATGGTTTTCCCAGTAGTCATGTATGGATGTGAGAGTTGGACTATAAAGAAAGCTGAGCACCAAAGAATTGATGCTTTTGAACTGTGGTGTTGGAGAAGACTCTTGAGAGTCCCTTGGACTGCAAGGAGGCCCAACCAGTCCATCCTAAAGGAGATCAGTCCTGAGTGTTCATTGGAAGGACTGATGTTGAAGCTAAAACTCTAATACTTTGGCCACCTGATGTGAAGAGCTGATTCATTTGAAAAGACCCTGATGCTGGGAAAGATTGAAGGCAGGAGGAGAAGGGGACAACAGAGGATGAGATGGTTGGATGGCATCACCAACTCAATGGACACGCGTTTGGGTAAACTCCAGGAGTTGGTGATAGACAGGGGTGCCTGGCATGCTGCGGTCCATGGGGTATCAGAGGTGGACATGACTGAGCGACTGAACTGACTGATAGACCACTACCTGGGGTTCACTTCTATCTGGTCTGCCTCTGTTGCGCTGTGAATTTGCCTATTTGTTTGTAGCTTGTTAGAGAAGATACTCACTCTTATTCTTAATTTATTTCATATATCTCAATGTGTGTTTTTTGAGTGCTTAGTTGCTAATGAATTTTTGACGCTTACAAAGACCATATTTTAAATAAATCTCACATTATCCCAGGATTTTAGCAAAAGATGGAGGAGTAATCAGAAGACTTTACACGGGTTTAATTTTTTAACTCCCTCAACCTAAAATTAATGAAAATTACTCACTGCACTTCAACAAAATACAACCTATTTTGGCCATTAAAATTGTTTTCAACTTGATGCTTGCACTTTTGCCAATCTTGATAATTATTGCTTCATTATGGCTTCAGCTAATACTCTGTTAAACTAAAAACAAGTGATAAAATCAGAAAATGTGGATTTGTGTCCGCATTGCACAGGCACATACACAAAAACACACCCATAAACTCCCAATCACACACACTCGCACACTCATGTGTCTATCCACACACTCAAATGTGTGTATGCACAAACACACCCTTACAAGTTCACACACACATATAAAATCCTCAAGAAGGCTGTTTCACGTGGAATGAGGAAAACATCTGAGATCAAAAATCTTTTCCATTGCCTCACTGAGAAATAGAATCTTGTCCAACAATAAATATTCCAGCAACTCTTTAAAAGCAGCTGATGTACCCATGCAACAGGGGAAGTTTTTAATTTTTTTTAAGTCCCTGGGATATTTAACCACGAAAGCCTCCTCTTATTCTCTTAGGCTTTCTCTAAACTCCAGGTTCTGGGTTCAGCCCAGGACTCCACACTTAGGAGGCTGTCTTTGCAGAACCCAGAATGACTAGATCCTCCCAACCGCACATGGCTGTAACCCCCAGTGCATTTCCTGTGGGGCATGGCACTCGAGAGAACCCTCTCATTGTTCTGCACGTGTACTTAGCTGAAAAACCTTCCAGATTAATACAAATTACTGAAATAATAATCAAGATAAAACAAATGAAAGACTTGCCACCATGTTGGGCACCTGTACATTTGCTCTCACTGTGCTGCTGGCTCCAGGTACCCACAGAATCTAGGCCAATGGCTCTGAGGTCTGGAACTGCTGCATCCCAGCTACCCTGTGCCCAGGCTGCAAGCAGGGACCATAGGCCATTCCCACACAGGAAGTACTGGCAGGAAGAAACCACAAGGGTGGCACCCAGTGGACTCAGGGGAGAACTCCTCCTCCACCCAGGGTCAGTCTGGACATACAGGGGCCCCACCGCCTGCCCTGGCAGGGGCAGGCTGTGCAATTAAGAGACATATCACATTTTTTTAAATGGAGTGCAAAAAGCAGAACATGTACCTTCCTAAATAACCTACAAGGGGTAAAATCCCACCCATGCCATTGTATTGGTGGTGTCCCACTGCCTCAACCACTTGACTTCCAACACCTTCCTGGGTTTCACTCTGTGGATAACCGGCTTCTTTTTTTATCCTATGTCCTCAAATTCAAAAAGTAAGAACAAAGTTCATCTATTTGGTGAATAACAATGGCCTCTGCATAGAGAAGTCCTACTAGAAACTGCACTGGAAGACAATCATAAATGAAGGCATGATTCTACGGCTGAGAATGGCATGTACTTCAAGGTAGGAAAAAACAATGCACCCTTAGGGTCACCACTACCCACTTTAATGGCCTCTTCAGAGAGACTCTCTGAGTCTGATTCCTGGTCTGAAGAATTCTTACAAAATAATTACTGCAAGGATTGAACATTATAAACTGAGTGGTCTAGTACAGAGAATACCACAAACAGATGTCCAAGGAATGACTGATCTTGCCTTTATGTTCCATATCTGCACCTTCCTCTCCACCATGATTCAGCTGCAAGATTACCACAGCAGCAGCCCATCGTGATCCTGATCCCAAATCAAGGTTCCTGCCTTTCCTATAGTTACCTCTGACTTTTAAACACTCCTGCCCCTGCTTCTAGTCACTGAGATACCTGATACTACTGTCATGGGTTAAAACCCCTGATATCCCAACTGCCCTGGAGACAGAGCCAAATGACAAGTCTTTTCCCCCTCTTTAAAACATCCATCAAGCACCTCAGTGCAGAACCTGAGATTTGATTCAAGATATGAGTAAGAACTGGTCCCTGCCCTGAAGAAGAGAAACAGACATGTAGTCAGTACTCTGAAAGGCAGAATATAGGAATGATGGGAGCACAAGAGAATCACGAGGGCAGTAGTAAAAAATATCTAGAGGTGGTAACTACCCAGCCTTGTTTTGAAGCTCTCAGAAGGAAGGGAAAGCATTGAGGGCTTACCCAAAAGACAGGAAACAGCATGGTGTGTTCAAGGCATATTTAGTGTGGCCAAACAAATAAAGGGGATTACTGGAAGATAAAGACGTGCCAAAGAAAATCATCTAGGATCCTGCATTAAGTCTGGAATTTACCTTATACATACCTTATAAGTAGAAAAAAGAAAAAAACTGATAAGTACAATTGTGTCCAAAGTGACTATTCATGTCTTCAAGAATTAGATTCTAGATAGATCTTCAAAAGTCTACACAGAACATTAAAAGAATAGGAAAAAAAAATTAAAAGGTAAAATATTTGTAACCTATATTACAAGTGATATAAAAATATTAAGTTCCTTACTATAGAAAAGAGAGAAGAAAAAGAACAAGAAATCTATAGAAAAAAATGATTTAAGAGATATGAACAGACAGTTCACAAAAAAGAATTGAAAATGACCTTTAAAGTTTATGAAAACATGCTCAACTCACTCAGAATAAGAGGAAAGCAAATTCCAAATATACTGAGTTAACTGTTTCTCACCGGTCAGGCTGGCAAAAATTCAAAAGACTGACCACCTATAATGAGGCAAGACTAAAGAAATACACTCATATACCCAGGGGGAATGCCAAGGGCACATGCCTTGAGGCGGAAAATTTAGCTAACTCATACATTTATTTACCCTTTAACCCATCAACGTCATTTCTAGGAAAGCACAGGCAAGAATTTTAAAAGATATACGCATAGGGTTACTCACTGTAGCACTATTTTACAAAAAGATAAAAAAGAAACAAAAAAGGCTGTAAACAATAGGTCTTTAAAGGCACTGTGGCTCCTATCCAGTTGCTCTCTGTCTCAGACGACTTGATCTGGGAAAGCCAACTGCATGTCATGAGCAGCTTGATGACCCAGGTGGTAAGGAATTGAACCCTCTGGCCAACAGCCATGTCACTAGCCATCTTGGAAGTGGGTCCCCATCCCCAAGAGGCACATGATTGAGAAGGACCCAAAGCAGCATCACACATGTTCTCAGAACTGAACTGAGATTTAGACCAGAGCTCATAGGGTGCTTCCTTGGTGGCTCAGATGGTAGATGGCTCAGATGCAGGCAGATGGCTGCCTGCAATACAGGAGACTCAGGTTCAATCCCTGGGTTGGGAAGATCCCCTGGAGAAGAGAATGCCTACCTACTCCTGTATTCTTGCCTAGAGAATTCCATGGACAACGGAGACTAGCAGGCTACAGTCCATGGGGTCACAAAGAGTTGGACACAAAGAGACTAACACACACACATCACATCACAGAATAACCCCTATATGATTCAGCCCTGACGCAGATCCAAAAGAGTATCAAAAATCTTTAAAGCAGAACTGAGATTAAAACCACTGGCCATAGACAGTGAAACAGAATTTATGGTTGAACCTAACCAAGGTGATAACCTGCTATAGCAAGAAACGGATAAACAAAGCATCAACATTTAAGAGGACCCTGCAACTAGAGAGTCTAGAGAACATACATTCCTCATGTGCAAGACACAGCTATAATGCCAGGAGAGTACGAATAACTCTTAAGAGAAAAAACAGTTGACAAAGGCCAACCTCCAGGCAACTCAGATGTAGAAATGATCAAAGACATAAAATAGCTACTAGAACCATGCTCCATGAGGTGAAAGAAAATAAAATCTAAGGGAAAGAAAAGTGTTCAACAGAGAAAGGAAATGTAAAAATTACCCAACAAAAATTTTAAAAGACAGAAATGTAGTATGCAAAATAAAAACTCACCGGATCAGCTCAATAACAAAATGAATATCAGGAAGTAAAGAGTAAATGGACTTGAAAATAGATTAATAGAAATCCAATCTAAAACAATAGAGAGAAAAAAGAAAATGTGATGTGAACAGAGAACCAGAGATGTATATAAGAATCTCAAGGTAACACAAAAGAAAACAGGAAAAGTTTGGCATAGAAAAAAGAATTTGAAAAAATAATAGCTGAACACTACCCCCTCACAATGCAAATTTACAGATTCAAGAAGTGAGAAAAGGGGGAGGATAAACTCCAAGAAAACCACACCCAAATACTTCATGATCAAACTGCAGAGAAAAAAAGATAAAAACAAAAATTAAAAAGCCAGAGAATGTGATGTGTGTTTGTGCTCACTTGTTAAGTTGTTTCTGATTCTTTGTGACCCAATGGACTGTAGCCAACCAGGTTAATCTGTCCATGGGATTCTCCAGGCAAGAAGACTGGAGTGGGTTGCCATTTCCTCCTCCAGGGGATCTTCCCCACCCAGGGATCAAACCCACATCTCCTGCATCTCCTGCATTGTCAGGTTGAGTCTTTACCACTAAGCCACCTGGGAAGCCAAGAATCTGATGCATTACGTAAAAGAGAACGGAGATGTTCTCTAAGGATTTTCCTTCAGAAATAGGAAGCCAAAAACAGGTTAGGAAGATGGCCACGGATTAAAAGTAAAGGGAGGTTTGTCAAGTAACCACTTGGTTGTCCAGATGTTCCCATGAAGACTTGGAGACCTGTGGTTGGCTACTAGTTGGGAAAAGTGGAATATTAAGGTTCATCCTACCCTGAATGTGAGCACACAGACTTCTGATCACCACCAAGGTCTCTATCAGAGCTGAGAAACCAGTGTTTAAACAATGTTTGGAGAAGCTGCCTCTCCATCTGCTGACTCTAGATTTCCAGGGTGGGGATCTGCAGCCTAACTACAGCTCAAGGCTAAAAGCCACAGATAAATGCTCCTGACTTTTTATTATGAGGCAGTCATCCCAGCAGATCTCCTGCTTATGTCACTTTCTACCTGCTTTCAAGAAAGCCTGGGGCTTCCCTGGTGACTCAGTGGCAACTACTGAGCCCTCTCATGCAACTGCTGAGGCCTATGCACCTTAGAGCCGATGCTCAACAGGAGAAGCCACCAAAATGAGAAGCCCATGCGCTGCAGCAAAGAGTAGCCCCTGCTCACCGCAACTAGAGAAAAGCCCTCCCAGCAACGAAGACCCAGCCAAGCCAAAAAATTAATAAAATTATTTTTTTTAAAAGAAAACCTGTTGATTCTGCCCCAGTGGAAACAGGGAGCTCTCTCTATAGTATAAATGTTTATACTGTGTTTCTAAGACATTTTTTGAGGCAAATTATCTGTGAATATGTAGGTTCTCTTTTTAATAACTCTTCAGCACAAACTGCATATTCTTATTAAATGGACACAAATATTCAGGACAGTTTATACTTCATACAGAATTGAAAATCTTCCAGTGAACACTAAGTCATGATTTTAAAAGTTTGGTTGCTGATGGTAGAAACTACTTGACTGAATTAAGTATCTGGGATTAATCCTTGAAAAACAGGTATCTCCACACTTTTTAAAAAAGAATGACTTCATTTTCTAATTCTCAAATTCTTCTAAAAACAACTGTCTAATTCTTAAGTGGGTCAATTTAAAAAAGAAGAATGGGGAAAGATACAGCATGCAGGCAATAATCAGAAGAAACTGGAGTGTCTAGATTAGCATCAAATAGGCAGACTTCAGAGCAAACAAAGTTAACAAGACAAGAAGGAACACTGCGTGATGGAGAAGCATCAATTCACAGAAATCCTAAATGTATATGCAAAACTCAGAACCTCAAAATACTTGAAGCAAAAGCTGATCAAACTGAAAGAACTGATTTTTGAGCTTAAATTCTGTAGCCACTCACAGCCTGCCTGTCTCGATTTCTGCTCCACCTCCCCCCAGCTCAACCTCTTGGGAAAACCACTCCCAGTTAAATCCAACTGTCTGACAGCTCTTTGCACCTGTTGCTGAATGGAGCTGGAGAACAGGACACAGTCATGCTAATTAGGCTTACTTTAAATTCGTGACATTCCAGTGGATCCTTAATGTTACCATTTTCCCAAGCCATTCCTCTACCTCCCTACCCCCTGCAATGAGATCTCTATTTTCCCTCCTCTCCTCCCACCTGTGTTGGTTTTTCTCTTTTCCCCACTGATAACTCAGCCTTTTTTTTTTTCTTTTTTAGTTTCTCATGACCTCACTCACCACTTCGGTAATTTCATCCAATCTCATTGTTTCAAATACAAAATATATTCCTTTCTTAAGGCTGTATTACCACAAATGAGGTGGCTTAAAATAACAGAAATTCATTATGTCTGAGTTCTGGGGGGCAGAAGTCTGAAAGAAGGGGTCGGCTGGGCCAGTTTCCTCCAAGACACTAAGTAGACTCCTTCCCCCTGCCCGCCAGCACACGGTGGTGCCAACAATCTTTAGTGTTCCTTGGCTTCCAGCTACCTTTCTCCCATGTCTGCCTCTCTTGAGAGGCATTCTCCTCTCTGTTTGTATCTGTGTCTTTTCCCGTCCATGGACACCCCTCTCTGGATTTAAGACCTCCTCTCATCCTGTGTAAGCTCATCGTATCTAATTACATCTGCTGCTGCTGCTGCTGCTGCTAAGTTGCTTCAGTCGTATCCGACTCTGTGCGACCCCATAGACGGCAGCCCACCAGGCTCCCCCGTCCCTGGGATTCTCCAGGCAAGAACACTGGAGTGGGTTGCCATTTCCTTCTCCAATGCATGAAAGTGAAAAGTGAAAGTGAAGTCGCTCAGTCGTATCCGACTCTTCGCAACCCCATGGACTGCAGCCTACCAGACTCCTCTGCCCATGGGATTTTCAAGGCAAGAGTACTGGAGTGGGATGCCATTGCCTTCTCCGAATTACATCTGCAAAGATATTTAAAACTAAGTTCACCTGCCATGTGTACCTGAATTTTGAGGTATCACTATTTAATTCAGTATACTTCACTCTCTGTCCTCCAAAAGTTGACATCTGCCATGCATACAAAATACATTCACCTCATCTTAAAATCCTCCATTCCAGAATTAACTCAAAATTTCATCTAAATATGATCAACTCAAAAAGTTCCCAGTCCCATCATCTACTTACCTAAATGGCCCAGATGGTTGATACTGAGGGTGTGACCCATCCTGGGGCAAAATCCCTCTTCATGGGTAGACCTTTTAAACTAGAAAGAATGTTATCTGCTTCTGAAATGCAATGGTGAGACAGGCATAGGATAGGCATTTCCATTTCAAAAGGGAGAAACTGGAAGGAATGAAAGGGTCACGGGTCCCAAGCAAGTCCAAAACTCAGCAGGGAAAATTCCACTAGGTTTCAGGACCTGACAATAATCCACTGTTATTTGATTCTCTACCCTCTGGGCCTGCAGAGAAGAAAATCAAAACAATTAAAAAACTTCCTATAAAGAGAACTTCAGGCCCAGATGGTTTCACTGATAAACACTACCAAATATATAAAGTAATATCAAGATTCTATACAAACTCTCCCAGAAATAAGATATTACCAGGGAAAAAACTATAGATTAATAACATTCATGAACACAGATGCAAAAATTCTGAAAAAATATGTTAGCAAACCAGGTTCATAAATACATAAAATAATACACCATGACCAAAGGGCTGGGGGAAGAGATGGGGGGCAGGGGTGGTTGCTATCTCAGGAATGCAAGGCTGGTTTAACATTTGAAAATAATTCTATGTAATTTACCAGACTAATAAACTAAAAAAGAAAAGCTACAGATCACTTTAATAGATTCAGTAAGGCATTGGACAAAAGTCAATATCTATTCCTAAAAATTGCTCTCTGTGCAAAATAGGAAGAGAGAAGAACTTTGTCATCCTGCTAACTGTCATCCATGCAAAACCTATAGCTAATATCAAACTTGATTATGAAAGTCTGAATGTTTTTCCCCCAAAATCAGAAACAAAACAAGGAGGTCCTCTTTTACCATTCCAAATCAAGCATCATACTAGAAGTTCCAGCCAGGGTAACAAGGCAAGAGAAAGTAAAAGCATCCAAATTGGAAAAAAAAAGAAAAGAAGTAAAACTTTTTTATTCACAGATGATATAATAAATAATAGAACTACTAGAACTAATAAGTAAGTTTTACATAGTTGCAGGATATAAAATCAATATACCCATATTAATTGTATACTAGCAATAAAAACTTAGAAATTTAAACTTTAAAAATATACCATTTACAACCACATCCAAAAAATATGATATAGTTAGGAATATGTCTGAAAAAACATATGAAAGACTTAAACACTGAAAAATACAAAGTATTGCTAAGAGAAAATAAAGAATTCCTAAATAAGTCTGTACATATATACTGTGTTTATGAGTCTGAAGACTCAGTACTGTTAAGGGGTCAATTCTTCCCAAATTGATCTCTAGACTCAGAGAAGTCCTAACCAAAATTCTGGTAGCCATATTTATAAAGAGAAAAATTGAAAATTTGGTTCTAAAATGTATGTGAAAATTACAAGACTTGAAAAGCCAAAACAATTTTTTAATAAAAAAAAGACAAATTTGGAGGATTAGTACTATATGATTTTAAGATTATTATAGAGCTACAGTAAGTAAAAACAGTATGATACTGACATAAAGATAGACATATAGAGATGGCATAATGAACTGATAAATGGAACAGAACAAAGAATCTAAAAATACACTCATACATATACAGACAACTAATTTTCATCAAAGGCACAAAAGCAAGTCAGTAGAGAAGAATAGTCTTTTCAGAAAATGATGCTGGAAATAAAGATATCCATATAACTTCAATTCAAACCTCACACCACATTTGAAGATTAACTCAAGTGGACCATAGGCCTAAACGTAAAAGCTAAAATTGTAAAACTTTTAGAAGAAAACAAGATAAACCCTTTGTGTGTGATCTTAAGTTGGCCAAAGATTTCTTAAATGCAACACTAAAAGCATAATTTATAAGAGAAAAAAGACAAACTGCACTTTATAAAATTAAAATCTTCACTCTCCATAAGACCTTGTTAAAACCTTGAATGACCAGCCACAGACTGGGAGAAAACAGTTGTTAATCATATATTCAGTAGAGAAGGAATTGTATCCAAAAATATATAAAGAAATCTCAAACTTCAATAAGAAAACAATCAGCCCAATTTTTTTAAATGGGTAACAATTTGAACAGACACTTCACAAGTGAGAAGATACACAGACAACAGATTAGCACAAAGCAAATGCTCAACATCCATAGTCATTAAGGCAATGCAAATTAAAACCAAAACGAGATACCATTATTTAACTAATAGAATGGCTAAGATTAAAAAGACTGCCCATCCCAACTGTTGGCAACTGGAACTCCCACGCACTACCGGTGGGGATGAACATGATATAGTCATTCTGGAAAACAGTTTGACAGTTTGTTCACTTCACAAACATCAAAAATATATATATGTATATTCTATATACGAATATATATGAGTGGACATATATGACTATATATGTTACATATATATGATTATATATAATATAATCCAGGTATTTCATTACCAGTATTTACCTAGGAGAACTTAAAACTTGCATCCACACAAATATTTGTCCATGAATCTTCACAGCAGTTTCATGTTTAATAGCCAAAGAATGAAAACAACTCAAATATACACCAATTTGAACTACCTGGGGATTCTTTATCAAAACTATTCTTGTTGAACATTTATACTTCATTGAAATAATTCCTTAAGGGAGGTTTTGTTTAAAGCATATTAACAGGAAAATGTGTATAAGACTATTTAATGAAATAAGAAATTCAACAAGAACAATTAAGTCACTTCCCAAGTGGTTGTCATTTGTTAAAACCCTGGTTTACCTGTCTAGCTATTATGACATTTCATTTTGAAGGATGTTTGTGTTGTAGCTAACTGTTCAAGTCTGGTGCTGACTGCTGTTCTTAGCCATCACAAAACGCTAAATTTGTGTAATTGGAGCTTCCTGCTGTTACCTGGAGACAGTGGGAAAGCTCAGCTTTGTATATTGTTTCCTAAAGTATATTAAAATAAAAAAAGAAACTATTGCTACTATAAAAAAAATAAAAAATAAAATAAAAAAAATAAAAAACCAGGATTGTACCTATACAATGGGATTCAACTCCACAACAACAAAAATGAACTACTTATTTATCCCTGACTCAACAGGGATAAATCTCAAAATATTAATAATTATGCTGAGTAAAAGAAGCCAGACTAAAAACAGTCTATAATGTATAATTCCATTCACTGAAAATTCCAGAAAATGCCAACTAATCCAGAGTGACAGAAAGGAGATCACTGGCTGGGAGGTGACAGGATGTATGTTGGTGCCAACTGAATGAAAAATGCCCGCCAAATCTTCCTTGCTCCCTATTTGCCAGGGAAAGACTTTGTTATGTCCATGGACAATTTGAAGACTGCATACTATCCCCAAAGAGAGCAGAAACTAAAAACATGCAAACATTTGAACTAAGGAATCAGGCATCTGAGGGGAGCAGGTGCTTTGTGCTGCCATTCATTTGAGAATAAAACTTCTAATATAAGGTTTGTTCAGGTGGCTATGAGAATACAGGAATAAACTCTTAACTTCCCACAGAGTGGGCATGACTGTTTCCAAGAGTTAACCCTTCCATAGATGCCATGAGATCCACAGCAGCACCCTTTCAGAAACCTGTTCCAGGTCAGAAGCCAGTAAGGGGAGGAAAGAGTCAGCAGGTGGGCAAACATTCAGATTTCCTGTGATCAAGGTCCCAATCTCCTTTTTTGTTCCCGAAGTTTCAGCCTTGAACAAAAGCTGCATTTGAAACAGACATAGGAATTGCCCTACTGTGAATAACCAGAACAGAGAAACAGCCCTTGCCCTGTAAATGATTGTGTGGACATGGGTACTGGGCCCATGGGGAGAACAATGCTCTTGGGAGAGAAAAGGCTGTGGCACAGAATCACTGTGCTGGACAGAAACCTGCCTTTCCACCCCTAACCCACGGAGAGCAGGGGTTGGGGGGCGGGGCAGTCCCAGAGGCTTGTCTTCTGCTCAGAACATGCCCAAGCCCTTTCTCTGGAGGCCTTCCATTCATCTCCAAATTGTCAGCAAAGCAGGATGGCACTAACTTTGAAGTGCCCACTCTAATACCACCAGTGCCACCTTCTCAATTCAGTTTATTGAACTTTTCTCTCTTCTCTTCCACACCTCAGAGGTCCACTTCCTCTGACACATGCCAACACCAGTGCTGTCCATTCCGAAGCCTCCCTCATCCCTCCAGGTACACAGAGCTGAGGTCCTTGCATGCTCATCAGTTCAGTTCAGTTCAGTTCAGTCGCTCAGTGTGTCTGACTCTTTGCGACCCCATGAGTCGCAGCATGCCAGGCCTCCCTGTCCATCACCAACTTCCAGAGTTCACTCAGACTCATGTCCATCGAGTCAGTGATGCCATCCAGCCATCTCATCCTCTGTCGTCCCCTTTTCCTCCTGCCCCCAATCCCTCCCAGCATCAGAGTCTTCTCCAATGAGTCAACTCTTCCCATGAGGGGGTCAAAGGACTGGAGTTTCAGCTTTAGCATCATTCCTTCCAAAGAAATCCCAGGGCTGATCTCCTTCAGAATGGACTGGTTGGATCTCCTTGCAGTCCAAGGGACTCTCAAGAGTCTTCTCCAACACCACAGTTCAAAAGCATCAATTCCTCAGCGCTCAGCCTTCTTCACAGTCCAACTCTCACATCCGTACATGATCACTGGAAAAACCATAGCTTTGACTAGACAGACCTTGGTTGGCAAAGTAATGTCTCTGCTTTTCAATATGCTATCTAGGTTGGTCATAACTTTTCTTCCAAGGAGTAACCGTCTTTTAATTTCATGGCTGTAGTCACCATCTGCAGTGATTTTGGAGCCCCCCAAAATAAAGTCTGACACTGTTTCCACTGTTTCCCCATCTATTTCCCATGAAATAGATGGGGAAACAGTGATGGGACCAGATGCCATGATCTTCGTTTTCTGAATGTTGAGTTTTAAGCCAACTTTTTCACTCTCCACTTTCACTTTCATCAAGAGGCTTTTTAGTTCCTCTTCACTTTCTGCCATAAGAGTGGTGTCATCTGCATATCTGAGGTTATTGATATTTCTCCTGGCAATCTTGATTCCAGCTTGTGCTTCTTCCAGCCCAGCGTTTCTCATGATGTACTCTGCATATAAGTTAAATAAGCAGGGTGACAATATACAGCCTTGACGTACTCCTTTTCCTATTTGGAACCAGTCTGTTGTTCCATGTCCAGTTCTAACTGTTGCCTCCTGACCTGCATACAAATTTCTCAAGAGGCAGGTCAGGTGGTCTGGTATTCCCATCTCTTTCAGAATTTTCCACAATTTATTGTGATCCACACAGTCAAAGGCTTTGGCATGGTCAGTAAAGCAGAAATAGATGTTTTTCTGGAACTCTCTTGCTTTTTTGATTATCCAGCAGATGTTGGCAATTTGGTATCTGGTTCCTCTGCCTTTTCTAAAACCAGCTTGAACAACTGGAAGTTCACGGTTCACATATTGCTGAAGCCTGGCTTGGAGAATTTTGAGCATTACTTTACTAGTGTGTGAGATGAGTGCAATTGTGTGGTAGTTTGAGCATTCTTTGGCATTGCCTTTCTTTGGGATTGGAATAAAAACTGACCTTTTCCAGTCCTGTGGCCACTGCTGAGTTTTCATGGGCATGCTCATACCCCTCTTTAAATTCAACTCCAATGCCACCACTTCTCTGAAGCTCCTTCCATAGGAAAGTCTGTACCCCTCGTCATCGGGGTCACAAATAGACTTAGTAAACTCTGCTATATTTCCCAGGTCATACTGCCCACCACTGTCTGGTCCCCATCAGTCTTTCCAGCAGCCTGTGAGACCCTGTGGCCAGCACATGGAGGTGCTCAGTTGGAGGACAGATAAACTCTTAATGGTGTCATTTGTAGGTTATGGTGATTTCTAGTGTTCTTCTCAGCAGTAGTGTCCTGCATGCATGCGTGATCAGGTCGCTTCAGTCATGTCCGACTCTTTGCCACCCTATGGACTGAACCCGCCAGGCTCCTCTGTCCATGGGATTCTAAAGGCAAGAAGACTGGAGTGGGTTGCCACGCCCTCCTCCAGTGGAATCTTCCCGACCCAGGGATCAAACCCACATATCCTGTGTCTCCTGAATTGCAGGCAGATTCTGTACCTCGGAGCCACTGGGGAAGCCCAGTGCATCCCCAAATTCAGGGATGCATCCACAAATTCAGGAGGCTTACCTAGCAGACCATCTGATAGAGGAGAAATTAGGTTCCCTTTCCCTACCCCCACATCTCCTAGTGGGAAATGGCAAAGCTTTAGGCAGAATGGCACCCATCCCTGAAACAGGTCTGTAACATCACTCCCCTCTAGGAGTTAGAACGTTTCTGTTCAAAGCCTACTCTGGCAGGTAAACCTGACAGCTACACCTCTGGGATGTGGAAGAGAGAGCCCGCTGCTAGAGGCAGGGAGAGAGACGGTAGGGTGGCATGTCCAGCTAGGGCAGAAGAGAAGCAAGGGAGGCAGATGTCATATGGAGACAAGGTGTCTGTGAGCTGAGCAGTGGGCTCCAAGAAATGAGCGGCTTCTGTCATGAGGTGAAGATAATCAGGCTGACCCCAGCAATCACCAATCATAACCAGGCCAGCTGAACTCTGTTAGTGAAAAGGAAATGTCCCATCCTGTCTCCTGTCCTTCATGCCAATGGTTGTCTGCTACAATTCAGCAATTGTATGCCAAGTACCTTCCCCAGGGGGAAAAGCCATCTTTCCTACCAACTGCTATAGTTTATGTTATAACCATAAACTCCAGATTAAAGTTGAACAAAATTAGTATACCATAAAATTAAGTTTTATCCCATTCAAGATCCCAAGTTTACCCTGCAACAATTACATTGGGGGGTGGGGGGGGGAAGGGGGGCCGTGGGGAGGGGTGTGGTTCCCTGCAGTTGTGTCAAATAAAAATGACTAAAATTGAAATACAATTTTTCCCACATCACTGCCACAGATTTACTTACTTCCTGTTGCAAGATTTCAGAAAAAAGGCCATGACAGTCTATAAAACGTGGTTGTGGAATGTTATTGAAAGTTAAAATATAACCTTTAGTTTTCTTGGTCTTTGGTTTGTTGGAGGACATCCTGGCGCTTAGGCGCCCCCTAGGGACTCCCTCGCAGAACACTCACCTTTTTTCCAAATGCAAGGCCAGGGTGACTTAGACATTTTCCCTGGGCGTCCCTTGTCCACTACTCAGATGATAATGCTGGTAAAAAGTGTCATACTGACCAAAGACCAGCTCATCCCATGTATAGCACAGTACTAAACAGAGGTGGACTTGCCACTCCAAGATTCTTTTGATGTAGAAACCATCTAAAATATCAGTCAAGTTATCCATGGTTAATTATTAAGGAGCAAGTTTTTTTTCCTTTAACTTTCCAATGAAATTGAAGACTCTGTTCTTGTTCTTGGCTGTCAAAGCAGATGACATACGGATGCAGAAGTAGTACAGGAGAAAGGGAATAAAGAGTAATGGTTATGGCACAGTTCACAATAAAGAGGGCAATCTAGTCTGAGTTCTGGGTGGGGTACGGTGGGTAACAGAAACGAGGGGCTGTGGCTTTGTGGACTGGGGGAGGCAAAATCCTCTGTTTGCCTTTGATCTCCTCTCCTTTGTAGAACCTCAATAATTGCGTGTGTGTGTGTGTGTGTGCGCGTGTTAGTCACTCAGGTGTCCAACTCTGTGCGATCCCATGGACTTTAGTCAGCCAGGCTTCTCTGTCCATGGAATTCTCCAGGCAAGAATACAAGCATGGGTTGCCAGCCCTTCTCCAGGGGATCTTCCTGACCCAGGGATCAAACCTGGGTCTCCTGCATTGCAGGCAGATTCTTTAACATATGAGCCACCAGGGAAGACTGTCAATTATTACTATTATTATTTATTTGGTATGAGTAAATTGGCCTTGCCAATTTCTAAAAGGAGGCTAGCTATGGTGATACACACACACACACACACACACACACACACACACACACTCAAAGAGGAGAGCTCTGGCCAGGGTGGAGGAAGAATATGGGAGGTTTCTGTCATGAGGTGAAGATAACCAGGCTGACCCCAGCTATCACCAATCATAATCAGGCCAACTGAATTCTGTTAGTGAAAAGGGATATGTCCCATCCTGTTTCCTGTCCTTTATGGACAAGAGGGAACGCAAGGAGGTCCTCATTTGATGTTTCTACTGCAAACTGCAAAAGGCTCCTCCTAGATGCCTATCCTCCTCCTAGCCGGGGAGTATCTTTTTTCCGCAGCGTCCAGGAGACTTCGCTCCCGTGGTGTTATCGCGGGTTGCCACTGCTGATCCACAGGCTCTTTTTAAGAACCTTGAAAGTGTATTGATAATTCCCAATTCAATCCTGGACCACTGGCGTCCTCTGTTGGTCACCTAAGGAAGGGGAGGGCAGACACCCTTGAAAAGACTCGCACGGAGCTGGCCCACCGGATTCGCGGAGACTTCGGGGAGCAATTGTGCCCTCCGGCTCACCACCCCCCGCCCCCCACCCTGCATAATGCGAAGTGTTCAGATTACACAGACGAGAGAGACTCCCCGAGTCTCCATTTAAACGCACCGCTGGGAACTTGAAAAAAAACTAGCCTGAAAAAAAAGTGAATATCACCAATTTTAAGGACTGTTCAGTTATTAATTACGCTTCAGCAATGCTCGTTTTATTGTTTTTTTTTTATATATTCTTTTGTTGTGAATATAAGCTCTATTTGAAAACCTCATCAGGGAAAATACCTAAAACAAAGACAAGCGTGATGTCAAATCTCTGACAAACCCATTTGCCGCCGGTCCACTTTAGTAACCAGGGACTTGCAGACACCCGTAAAGTGCGAACCCTCATGGCATTGAGAAGTCTATCTGGAAAGAGGGAAGACAACGTGCGCACCTGCAGACGCGCATTTGTGGGGGGCGAGGTGCTTGTGGTAAAGCCCCAAGTCCTTGGCTCCCTGAGACCTAGATGCGAATCGGGCATCCTCATTCAGAAATGCATCCTCCACCCCCCGACCAGAGGAATTAAATTTTTCAAAGTTTTGCAAAGTACACACGGTGAGAAGCTGCGCTCACCAGTTTCCTTGACACCATTTCGACGCGGAGCGACCTCAGCCTGGGCCACAGAGAGAGAAGGGCGGTTGCAAGGGAGTGGCCCAGGTCAGGGTCGCTGGCGTGGCCTGGGGCGCAGGAGACCCCGGGACGACCAAGACGCCTGTGTGGCCGGAGGCACCTGGGACTGCAGACTGGTGGGGCTGCCAGGTTTCCGGGAATGGGGGGGGGGGGGCGCGGCGGCGGTGGTGGGGGCGCCGGGCTTGCAGTAGCGAAACAGGTGCCCGCCGGGGCGGCCGCGGGCTATGCGCCCCCGCACTCGACCCTGCAACACAGGGCTAGGCGCGGGTCGGCGGAGCCGGGTCTGCGCCGGCCCGCCCCCGCCCCCCGCCCCGCAGCCGGCGCGCCGTTCCGGGGCGTGTCCTCGGCCGCCCGGCTTCTATATAGCGGCCGGCTCGCCCCGGACCGCCCAGATGCGAGCGCAGCAGCTATTCCAAGCTGAGTGTTAGCCCTTGCCGGCCCCGCTCGTACAGCCTCGCTCAGCTCGCTGCCGCCCAGTCCCCGCGCCCCCCGGCCGGACGAGCATCCGGCCCCCGCGGCGGGCGCCATGCTGCGGGCACGCCCCGCGCTCTGGGCTGCGGCTTTGACCGCACTGACGTTGCTCCGCGGACCGCCGGCGGCACGAGCTGGGGCGGGCACGATGGGCGCCGGCCCAGTGGTGCGCTGCGAGCCGTGCGACGCGCGTGCCGTTGCCCAGTGCGCGCCGCCGCCCCCCTCGCCCCCGTGCGCCGAGCTGGTGCGCGAGCCGGGCTGCGGTTGCTGTCTCACGTGCGCGCTGCGCGAGGGTCAGCCTTGCGGCGTCTACACCGAGCGCTGTGGCTCCGGCCTCCGCTGCCAGCCGCCGCCTGGCGATCCGCGCCCGCTACAAGCGTTGTTGGACGGCCGCGGGCTCTGCGCCAACGCCAGCGCCGTCGGCCGCCTGCGCCCTTACCTGCTACCGTCCGCGTCAGGTGAGCTGCCCGCGCCATATGCGCTGCCGAAGCGCAGCCCTGGGCTAAGGTCAGAGGTGGTGCCACTTCGTAGCTCTTCCCGCCCCAAGGGTTGTACATGGGAAAGCTGAAGCCTCAAGACTCGAGGGCGCTTGCCGGAGGTACCTTCCCGACCGGCCTTCTACTCTCTTCGTTCTTTGAGTTGCGAGTTCTTGTAAATTGTAAACCTCTTTCGGCGAAAACGGATTATAGATTCCCTGGGGAGGGAGGGAGCAGATTTGGAGGTTAGTGGTCAATGGGGAGGTCATGGACGGAGGAGACTCTCCGGCCATTCATGCAGGCGCCGCGCGGAAATGTGGGCGTGTACTGTGTGGCCCAATTCCGATTTGGGTTTCCCACGAGCTAAGAACGAATGTGTCCGCGCGGACGATTCTTGCGGACCTAGAGGCGCAGAGGACGGGACCGGGTGCATTTGGACCGGGAATGTGGGCAGGCACGTTGTAGAAAATGGTACCTGGCTTTAACAGTACTAAGATATGCACAGATCACAGTTTGCAAAGCAGTGTCCCGTCCAGGGGTGTCCCAAAACCAGGGAGGTGGGAACCGGGTATATCTTCTGCAGTCGGACAACCTGACGTTCAGAAAAAAGTGACTCTGGAGGTGGCAGGTGTTCCTCTAACTTTGAAGCATGCTTAGCCAGCCTCAGTCCTGTGAGTGAAGAAGTTTCCACATCGCTGAAGGCGAGGAGAAAAAGCCCCCACCTCCAACCTCCAGCTGTACAGAGCACAGTAGGCTAGCCTCCACCCGCCCCAACATCCGTGGCTAGAAGGATGGAAGTCCCCTTCTAATTTCCCTCCGTGCAGGTTTCCTCTCCCAGGTGAGGCTATTTCCTCTCCAAGACTAGTGGAAAAGGTAAAATTACAACTGCCTAAAACTTACACTGGCTATAGTAGACTGTTAGAATTCCTGGGTGTGTTTGACACTCAGGGCAGTTGGGTCATTTGCTGTGTGTGTACTTCACTGCTACTGTGCATTTTTGGAAATTCAAAAGGTGATCTTAGAAGTTGTTACAGATATTATCATTTGGGCCCAGACTTTCATAGGCATTATGATTACTGTCATAGGATCTCTATAGTATAGGTTGATGTAGTTTATTATAAAATTACAAAAAGATCTAAGTGACTTCTCAAATTCGCTTGAGGGGGGAGAAGTAAATTTAAGTCAGTCAAAAGTTTAAGACCATTATCTGTGGCTTAAATGGAAGGGGTTGCTCTTTGTGCTTGTCAGCAGGCATTAGAAAGAAACCAAAAGAAATTACTCAAGAGTTCTTGGGGCTGGTGCGCTGGGAAGGCCCAGGGGGATGGTATGGGGAGGTTGGGAGGGAGGAGGGTTCAGGATGGGGAGCATGTGATTTTTTTTTAAAATTAAAAGAAACAAAGAAAAAAAAAAAAAAAAAAGAGTTCTTGAAAAAGAAATGCAAATACATTCATTTACATATTCTTAGCATTCCCCTTTGGCCCAGTACTTCCCTGAAAAGAGAAAACTAAGATGAAAGGAAATTGAAACCAAATTAAAAACTTACTGTATCAGATCTGAGCTGGTTGAATTTGTGCTTTCCCAGACACCAGACCCTTTGGGAACTTTGCCACTTCTCTTCAAGGAACTGTTTCTTTTCCTGGGTGAGGAAATCAGAACCAGAGGGAATGGGGACTTCTCCAAACTCCCCGGTGAGCACACCTGTCCAAAGAGCCTCCTGAAGAGAGAAGGGTTTCTGCAACAGAGCAGAGTATCTTTCAACCTTACTCAACCCTCCAGAAGCATTCTCCAAGCTAAAGCGAGGCATTTGCTCCTCAGAGCCCGGAGCCAGAAGCCTTGGCGGGCTTCCAGGAGGGTGGGCAGGCTGCCATCTCGAGAGATGGATGTGTTCTCGGGAGGGTAGAGAACTGGTCAGCTGCAGCAGTACACTCGGCACCTCAGGTGTAGTAGACACGGGATCAGACAGTGAACTGAGCCCCACCTGGGAGGATG
This sequence comes from Bos grunniens, assembly GCF_055505025.1. Lineage (NCBI taxonomy): Eukaryota > Metazoa > Chordata > Mammalia > Artiodactyla > Bovidae > Bos > Bos grunniens. The sequence goes on along the minus strand of NC_141168.1, from coordinate 44,108,727 downwards.
GCCTCAGGGCACTGCTTGTCACAGAGAAGCCATCCTGTGACAGATACGTGGCTACACAGAACCAGGCAAAAGGAAGGGGCTCTCTACTGGCCCTTCTCCCTTAACATCCCAGGTTCATCCAGGAAAAAAAATGGGCAGAGCATCCTGGCTCCACATCAGCTGTACATTTAGTCAGAGTCCTTGACATTCCAGTGGCATTGTGGACATTCCAATGCCCATAGCAAGTGTGTCTGCATTAGATCTACAGTCAGAGATCTGCAGGAAGTGGCTTCCTTCCCAGAGTGAAGCTCTTTGGCACAGAGGATTGTTAGCCTTGAGAGATGGAGATGTCCTTGTCCCCTCTGCTCCTGTGCAAAGGGGGTAGGAAGGACTTATCCAGGACAGTGCCCCAGGATGCACGGGGTCTGTGTAGCTCTCCTGAGTGTTCCAGACCCTACCTGGACAGTGAGTAAGAGATGCAACAGTGAACACCATATAGAACACTACCAGGCAGGCCTCCTGAGTCCAGGTGCCTGAGGTAAAGCTGCTTTGCAGAGAATTCAGTTTCTCCATCTGAGCCCTTTACCTGGTAGCGCTTAGGACAGGCTGGAATCAGAATCCCTGGGGCTTGCTGACTCCCAGATGCTGCCATCACCCAAGTGCTTCTGATGCAGCAAGTCCAGGTGGGGCGAAGATATGCTTGTCCACAAGTCCTACACCCCCAGGAGGCCTGCTCTGAAGTAGCCCTACCAGAGTTCTGAATGGGCCTGAGCCTTCACTGACTCAGGTCTGCCCCCTCCTGGTGGAGGGTGAGAGATACGGAAAAGCTGAGAGCATGAAAAGCATTTTCTTCAGCAGCACATATGTTGTAGAAGCACACCACATTTAATTTTTAAAAGATGACTTCTTGAGGCCAAGGGAGTACCATTCACCACTAATATTATGGAATAATACTTTACCGCGGTGTTTTTTCTAAACTTATTTGGAATTGTTGAGTCACGTTTCTGTATGGATCAGACTTGATCAAAATGGTAAGATTTTGAAAAGACGGTCATTAAATATCAATGACCGTCAAGTCTGTGCCTCCTTGTGTCCTCCAAGGAAATGGCAGTGAGTCGGAAGAAGACCACAGCATGGGGAGCACAGAGAACCAGGCTGGCCCCAGCACACACCGGGTGCCCGTCTCCAAATTCCACCCCGTCCACACCAAGATGGATGTCATCAAGAAAGGTCATGCCAAGGACAGCCAGCGCTACAAGGTTGACTACGAGTCTCAGAGCACAGACACCCAGAACTTCTCCTCTGAGTCCAAGCGTGAGACAGAATACGTGAGAGCTTTTCCTCTTGCTGATGTAGGGGTGGGGCCACCTGGCCTGGGTATCCAGAGATCACAGGGTCACCATTACTCAAGAGCCCAGCAGTTACTCCAGTGGTCCTGCTGATGCACCAAGCAGCTGCAAGCCCCTCCTTAGAGAAGGGATATTGACCCTCCCCTATGGCAGAGATCCCAGGAGAATCAGTGCACTGCTCGCCAGGCCTCGGCTGGGCAGAGCAGTGTTCTCACAAAGCTGGCCTCTTTTTGTCACTTGGCCTCTGAGTGTCCTGGCCTGTGTGTCCCTGTCCCAGTCCTGTAGCTTGCCCTGGGGAATCACAAGAGAGACGGGGCTGTGGTTGGCATCTGCACAGGAACGGTGACAACTAAATCAGACAAAAGATACTCGAGGAGCAGGTGGTCAGTTCCCTGGGCGTCACAGGGTTTTATCAGACACAGAGTTCCCAGGTAACCCGTGCCTCCTCCCCAGGGGCCCTGCCGCCGGGAAATGGAAGACACGCTGAACCACCTCAAGTTCCTGAACATGCTCAGCCCCAGGGGCATCCACATTCCCAACTGCGACAAGAAGGGCTTCTACAAGAAAAAGCAGGTGAGCACCATCCAAGCAACTTGCTCCTATCCCTCCTCCACTGATACGGACGAGGGAACAGGCTTCCACCTGAGTTGTCTGGATGCAGCCCCTGCTCCCGCTCTATCCCCTCCCCCACCACCACACCCAAGACCTGAGGAGCTTCACATGAGTGTCTTCTCACCGTCCATGACTCCTTCCTAACCCGCAGAACAGTGTAAGGCCTCCTGGGACCCCTGTACTAGCCGTGGAGGGACCAGGACATGTTAGCATTGCACCATGGAGGGACATTTTTTATCAGCAATTGTAGAGAATTCCCAAGAAGCCTGATGTGATGTCCTATGGCAGGAAGCTTCTTCTGAGGTCCCATGTCGGACCCTTATACACCCGTGCCTTCCTGATGGTGCCCAGCTGTACGGGATCAGACACATGGGAGATGTGTTCATTTGAAGGCACAGGGAGTGCACCTGTGTAGATTTCAGATCATGTTCTAACAGCATCTCAACTGACTTTTTAGTGGGACAACTCCTACCACAGTACCTACAGAATTAATCACAGAACAGCACAGCCATGTTCAAAGTGTTGGTAGTAGTGACCTCAATCAGAGGGCCCCATCCTGTTCAGTGATCACTGAACAGATCTCGTTGGCCTCTTTGTATATTTCTATTAATCACTTATTTAGCAGACTTACCCTGAGAAGGTACCACGTACACAGCTCAGGGCGTACACTGAAAGACCCAGATGTGACAAGCACAGGGAAGATGGGGCATTGTCATGCCTCCCCCATTCAGCAGATAGACTTTGCAGGGCCAACAGGGTCCAGTGTCCACCCCTGTGAGACCCTGAGGGACACAAAACCACCAGGTCCTCTCGTTTTGGGGGACACTCACATCCACCCATCACAGCCCCAGACACACGCTGTGCACACAAGGCCTTAATCAGTTGTGCTTTCTGAGGGTAGCAGAGACCACACTGGGAAGCCATCCTGGGTGCTGACCACCTGCCCCATTGATGGGACCCTCAAGGCAGGGCCTCCTCAGGGCTCATTTAATCTGTGCTCTGCCTGCAGTGCCGCCCTTCCAAGGGCAGGAAGCGGGGTTTCTGCTGGTGTGTGGATAAGTACGGGCAGCCCCTCCCGGGCTTCGACGTGAAGGGGAAAGGGGACGTGCACTGCTACAGCATGGAGAGCAAGTAGACTGTGGCCACGTAAGTGCTGGGGACTGGCAGATCCACAGGGGCACAGGACCCGGCCCTGGTGGGAGGGGACACCTGTAGATCCCAGGGGGTGGTGGCCTACACACAAGACAGAGCTCTCAATCTGCCCGGACAAGAGCAGGAGGGAGGGTCTGTGGCCAGGTTGTCTGAGAGACACCTCACATGCATGCTCCCACTGGGCTCTTCTGTCCATGGAATTTTCCAGGCAAGAATACTGGAATGGGTTGCCATTTCCTTCTCCAGGGAATCTTCCTAACCCAGGGATCGAACCCACATCTCTTGCATTTCCTGCATTGCAGGTGGATTCTTTACCACTGCGCCACCTGGGAAGAGACACTTTGCTTCATTTTATTTATTTATTTATTTTTTCACTTTGCTTCATTTTAAAGAACTTACAACACTTAAACATTCTTACACATGCAGTGTAAGATTTCCAAAGTTAAGCTTTTCCCCCACGAGCCTCATGGTTCATTTAATTTCACATGTAAATTGTTTTCATTGTTGAAAGAATGAGTTTCTAAAAGATGGTAGCATTTTTTTTTTCTGGTAAAATACATTACAGGTCTCCTGAGTCAATGACTAGTATCATTTTAATATAAAGTTTACTTAAATCTAATATGAATGGAGACGGGAATGGCAACCCACTCCAGTATTCTTGCCTGAGAAATCCCATGGATGGAAGAGCCTGGCGGGCTATACTCCATGGGGTCGCAAGAGTTGGACATGATTTAGTGACCAAACCACCAGCACCACCAAACATAAAATTGGCCTTGTCCTAATTATACTTTGTTTGGTGACACTCTTAAGAGCCACAGAAAAATCAGATCAGTAAGATGAAAGTGTATCTGATTGTAGTATAAAATACCACTTCTAATGAAAGATCTTATCAAAACTTAGTATCACTTAAAGCCCATGAGTCATACTTAACACTGCACTATCGTAGAACAAAACTCCTCAAGCAACAGGTACCAGCCCCAGGTTTTAGCAATGATGGGAACAATGAACGTGTTTTTGGTTGAACTTTTTGTTGAACTTTTGTTTTCAGGCTTTATGAAAGGTATTTCCTTTGCAAACTAGTGACTGGTTTTGACTTGTGATTTCCTTGATTTTTGAGCAAGCTCATTAATAAATGAATCATTTGCTAAAAAAAAAAATATGAAAATGAAATTTCAAACCATCGTGTGAAAGAATAAAATCATATTTCATTTTGTTTTCTTTTCATAACTGAGAGCCATTGGGAGAAAAAAAGAAATATATTTCATGGTCTCAAGACAAATTTAAGTAAACAGAAGAAAATGTCATTTTTAGTGATCAGTTCTGTTTCCTTGCAAGTTAAAAAAAAATAATTGAATTTTAGGGTGACTATGTTAGTGGACATCGTGGGCATCTCATGGAGTCCTCTGCTTCATTAAAAAGTGCAGGGTGAGCCCCTGCCCTGCCAAATGTGTGGGTGTCATGCCTGTTATCCCAGGGTGGGCGTTGAGCCCTTTTGATTTTGGGGAGATTTATTTCAACACATTCCTTTTTCTTTCTGTTTTAGTTAATGTGGAGCTCAAATATGCCTTATTTTGCACAAAAGACTGCCAAGGACATGATCAGCAGCTGGCTACAGCCTCAACTTCTATTTCTTTTTGTGGTGAATTGATTTTTTTTTTTAAACCAAAGTTTAGAAAGAGATGTTTGAAATGCCTAGTTTTCTTCCACATGGTGAACCTGGCATCTTTCCACTTTCCAGTAGTCAGTGAAACGCAGTTTGATTTTTCTCGTTGCTTCCTATAAAAATACTTGTAAGCTCAAGCACGGTGCAGCCGTAAGCTCATGCTGCCCTGGGACCCTCCCCACCCATTCACCACAGCCAACCCTCCACTTCATGCCTTAGCAACGCGTGTGGCTCATGTAGACGCACTTCATCTGCACTTGTAAGACGAGACAAGGCCTCATCAAGAAGAGGAACGCCCTGTCCTTTAATGCCTGCACATCCCGACACACCCACCCGGGGCTACCGGGGCCAGGGTCCCTGGACCAAGAAGATATTTTGTATCTTCAAGGGGCCTGCACTGCTTGGAAACAAGTGGAGAGAATCAAGTGGAATCTTGTTTGGAAAAAAAAAAAAAATGACAAGAATGTTCTAGGGAACTCTGGAAACCGACAAAGGCGGGGATTTCTGACCCTTCTTTGTCAGGCAGCTTTCTGAAGACACGGGCTTTGCTGAAGCCCCATAGGGCAGGGGGGCAGGGCGACTTGCCAGAGGCATCACAAGTAATAGCCTGGCTCTCCAGATGACTGCGGAAAACAGTGTTTTCCCACTCAGCCATTCAAGAGCAAGTTTATTCTTGAAGATAAGCTCCTTGAAGGCAAAAAAGGTTTCTTTTCATTTCTCCCCTTTTGTCCTCCTTGGCACAGTATAAAAAATAATCATCCTGTATAACCTGGAAGACGAGTGGCTTGTTGGGGAGCCGGTCAGGGACGCTGGGAGCACAGAAAATCGCCCTTGCTTGGTGCACTTGGACTTCCTCCTTTTCTTTCTAAGTCACAAGTACACACAGAGTACCCTCTTCCTGACTGTTCACAGTGTATACGTCATCGTCCAAATATGATAGCACCTATACTAGATAATCCTAGATGAGTTGTAAGCATTGCTAGAGAATATAAACACAGCCACGACCGAGGGAGGGGGCTTGTGCACGGGGCTCGGCCACTCTCCTGGGGGCGCCCTCCCAAGTCTGCAGGAGAGCAGGGAGGGGTCCCTGGCCACCCCCCTGCAGCCTCTGGTTGGATCCATGCTGCACACAGCCCTCCTGGAGAACACAAAGGGATCTCAAAGATGTTCCGCCTACCTATTAGCTTTCCTTTATTTTTTTAATTAAGTTTTTGAGGAAAAAAAAGTATTTTTGAAAAGTTTGTCTTGCAATGTATTTATAAATAGTAAATAAAATTTTTACCATAAAGAATCCCCCTTCCTCCAGTTTTTGTGTTACTAACTAACCAGAGGGCAGTGGGGTTCCAGCTGTAGTTGGAACTTTCCAGCTTTCCCTGCTTGCGTCTCTGGCAAGAGAACCCAAGGAGCCACCCCAGGGCTTTGCTGGTTACCCGTGGGGGCACTGGGTATGTCTGCAGTGAGCTGCTGGTTCTAGGAGGCCAGATTGCTGACCTGAGTGACCACCTGACCCTCGTGGCCTTATCCTGTTGTCCTGTCTGTCACCACTCCGGGCAGCCTTCCTGGCTGAGCAGAAGGCAGGGAACACTCTGGAGCGTTCAGCCACACATCCTGTCCTGTGATCCACTCAGCCAACCCCTCTCTAGTCTGCAGAAGGGAGGGGATGCAGCCAGAAAGGGATAGAAACCCCAGGAGACACTGGGCGGGGTTCCAGGATCTCCGTCCCCTCTCTACAGCCTTGGAACAGTTGCCCCTTGTCACAGAGCCTCTTCAGGCAAAGTTCTGAGCCTGTGACTTCTGGGCATCAAAGGGTGAAATGCACATCAAGCAATCTCCTGACCTGTTAGTAGAACATCTAAGGTGGGCCCTTTATCGCAGAGCTGTATGTGCTGAGCAGAGAGCTCTGTGGGTGCTCTGGGAACCGGGGGTGTGGGAGGTGGTCCTGGGAACCTGGGCAGGAACCTGGCAGGGCCTTTGGAGCCATTATGAGCTGTGAGCTGCTCAGGATGCTGAGTCTATAAGCCCTCTGGGCTTGTCTTCCTGGAAGCCCCCAAATCACATGCCCTTTCTTATCCTCATTCTCCACCTCCTTCCACACCTGTGGTCACCTTTTCTTCCAAATGCTCTCCTGCCACGTCCAGTAAGCATGCGAATTGCACCCACCTGGTTCTTCCCCATACCTTCCCTTCCTCAGTCACCTAGGTAGACCTTCCACCCTTAAGCTTCAGCTTTTACCAGCCCTGAGTGCAGGTCCCAGCCACCACCCCCAAGGGCACAAGGAAATGAGTGAGGGGGCTCTCTACTCACCGAGGCCAAGGCCAGGTGTTGACCTTACCATGTTTCAACCAGAAAATCAACACACTAGGAAAATCTCAATCACTGATGCTGACGTGGGTGTCATGAAACGGGGCTTCTCTGATGAGGCAACTTGTCCAGAGTCATTTTCTCATGTGGTCGAAACTTGAACCAACCATACTTGTACAGAAACTTAGCAGAAAGGCCTAATTGGAATGTGCCCAGAGACCACAAGGACATTTTAAACTGAAATAACCTCTGTAGAAAGGAATATTATGCCACTACTAAAATGTTTTTTATGTTAACAAGACATAAAAATGCTCATGGTGAAGTAAAGAAAAAGCAGAATGCAATTATGTATACACACACACACACACACACACAACTGAATGGAAATACACCCAGATGGTAACCTGGTTATTCTTTGAATGTAGATAACATCCTTATTTTATTTCTGCTGCTGCTGCTGCTAAGTCGCTTCAGTCATGTCCGACTCTGTGCAACCCCATAGACAGCAGCCCACCAGGCTCCCCCGTCCTTGGGATTCTCCAGGCAAGAACCCTGGAGTGGATTGCCATTTCCTTCTCCAATGCATGAAAGTGAAAAGTGAAAGTGAAGTCGCTCAATCATGTCCGACTCTTAGCGACCCCATGGACTGCAGCCTACCGGCTCCTCCATCCATGGGATTTTCCAGGCAAGAGTACTGGAGTGGGGTACCAATTGCCTTCTCCTATTTTATTTCTATTTCATTACAATTTCAACAACTTCCATAGTGAACATGAATGAATTCCTTTTATTTACCGGAGTATCCTGCTGGGGTGTGGGGGAGGGGTGGCCCACTGCCCAAGAAGGCATCTGCTCCCAAAGTTGGGGGTGGGGTGTCTGCCCTGTGGCCATCTCAGGCTCCCACTCCCACAACTCCAGCCCAGCCATACCCCCAGCACTGAGAATGGCCTGGCCTCCTCTCCCAGCCCCACATTCCACCAGTAATGTTGTCCACGTTTTCTATCCTAGAACCGTCTGTATGCAGAGAACAAAACCCAGGATCACTGCTCTTGTAGAGAAACAGTAAACAAGACAAAGCAAGTGGGCCGTGCAGCTGGTGGGGAGTGAGTGCAGGGGGACACAGGGGGATGAATAAGGTCCAAGGCATCATTGATGCTGTTTTCCCTTCCCTTTGTTACAAGCTTGGGTCCTTGGACTCCTTAATCAAGAGAAATTGATGAGAGGCCTGATGAGAAATTCAGGCTGGGGCTCCTGCTGCAGCACCAGGGTGTGAGAACAAGTAACAAGTGTCCTTGCTGCCTTCCTGAGACGGGTCAGGAGAGTGGGGTGAGCCTGTCCCTTAAATGGAATAAGGTTAGGGGCCGATAGGTGGGCTGGAGGGGTGGCTTAGGTGGTCCGGCCACCCCCTTGGTGTGCAGGGATCATGCACAGTCCCCCACTTTTGCTCCCAGAACCTCAGAAATGGCAGCTGGGTTTTGGCCTTTTTGTATCTTGTTCAATCACTCAGTCATTTCTGACTCTTTGTAACCTCATGGACTGCAACACGCCAGGCTTACCTGTCCTTCACCATCTCCCGGAGCTTGCTCAAACTCATGTCCACTGAGTTGATGATGACATCCAACCATCTCATCCTCTGTCGTCCCCTTCTCCTCCTGCCTTCATGCTTTCTCAGCTTCAGGGTCTTTCCCAATGAGTCAGCTCTTCGCATTAGGTGGCCTAAGTATTGAAGCTTCGCTTCAGCATCGGTCCTTCCAATTCAGGATTGATCTCCTTTAGTATTGACTGGTTTGATCTCTTTGCAGTCCAAGGGACCCTCCAGTCTTCTCCAACACCACAGTTCAAAGGCATCAATTCTTCAACGCTCAGCCTTCTTTATGGTCCAACTCTCACACCCATACATGATTACTGGAAAAACCGTATCTTTGACTAGACAAGCCTTTGTTTTCAAAGTGATGTCTCTGCTTTTTAATACGCTAAGTTTGTCATAGCTTTTCTTCCACAGAGCAAGTGTCTTTTAATGTCATGGCTACAGTCACCGTCCGCAGTGATTTGGAGCCCAGGAAAATAAAGTCTGTCCCTGTTTCCGTTTTTTTCCATCTATTTGCCATGGGGTGATGGAACTGGATGCCATGATCTTATTTTTTTGAAATGTTGAAATTTAAGCCAACTTTTCACTCTCCTCCTTCACCTTCATCAAGAGGCTCTTTCGTTGCTCTTTGCTTTCTGCCCTTAGTGTGATATCATCTTCATATCTGAGGTTGTTGATATTTCCCCTGGCAATCTCGGTTCCAGCTTGTGATTCATCTTTAATTTCTTTCAAAGCTATTTTGTAGTTTTCAGAATACAAATTTTGTATTTCTCTTGTTAAATATACTACTAAGTATTTCATTCTTTTTGACACTATTGTGAGTGAAATTTTCTTAATTTCATTTTTTATTGTTGCAAGCAATTAATTTTTATATATTGACTCTGTATCATTTATTAGTTCTAATAATCTTTTAGTGGATTTCTTAGAATTTTTTATGTATAAGATCATGTCATCTTCAAACAGATATAGCTCTACTTCTTCCTGTATCTAGATGCCTTATATTTCTTTCTCTTGCCTAACTGACCTGACTAGCACCTCCCACACAATGTAAGCAAAGTCATGAGAGCAGACATGCTTGTCTTGTTTCTGATTTTAGGGGAAAAGCATATAGACTTTCACCATTAACCATGATGTCAGCTGTGGTGTTTTCCAAGATGCCTTTTGTCCGCTTGAAGAAGTTTCCTTCTGTTCCTGGTTTGTCAAGTGTTTTTATCATGAAAGGATGTTGGATAGTATCAAATACTTTTTCTGAGCCTATTGAGATGATCTGTGGGTTTTTTTTTTTATTTTATTTGTATGGTTTATTACGTTAGTTGATTTTAGGATATTAAAACAACCATGCCTTCCTGAGGTAAATCCCACATGATTACAGTGAATGATTATTCTAACACATTGCTGGACTTAGTTTGCTAGTATTTTGTTGAGAATTTTTGTGCCCATAGTCACAGGAGGTTTGGGGCTGTAGTTTTCTTTTCTCATGATGTCTTTGCCTAGTGTGGAATCAAGGTAAAACTTTTATGCATGTAGGCTTTAAAATGAATTGAGAAGTGTTCTCCCATCTTCTAAATTTTGGAAGAGTTTGTAAAGAATTTGTAGTCTTTAAATGTTTGGTAGAATTCTTCAAAGAAGCCATCTGGGTCTGGGCTTTTATTAATGGGCAGTTTTTTCTTTTCCTAATTCAATCACTTCACTGGTTACAGGTCTAATCAGATAGTCTATTTCTTCTTGTGTCCATTTTGGTAGTTCATGTGGCTCTAAAATGTTTCCATTTCATCTCAGTAATCCAATTTGTTCGTGTACAGTTGTTCATAGTATTCCTTTATAATCCTTTTTATTTTTGTAAAATCAGGGGTAAGGCCACCTCTTTCATTTCTGATTCTACTTACTGGAGTCTTTTTTCTTGGTCAGAAGAGCTAAAGATTTGTCAATCATGTAGATCTTTTCAAAGAATAAGTTTTGATTTCACTGATTTTTCTCAATTGATTTTCTATTCTCTATTTATTCATTTATTTCCCTCTAATCTTTCTTATTTCCTTGCTTCTGCTAGATTTAGATTTGGTTTCACCTTCCTTTTCCAGTGTCCTAAAGTTTTTTGAGATTTTTTTTCTTAATAGGGGCATGTCCAGCTGTAAATTTCCTTCTAAGCACTGCTCTAGCTGCCTCAGATTTGACGGAGTCCCAGGCTCAGGAAGTAGGGACATGTTATCCCAATTTAGACCCATAGAGTCAAAAGCATGAAAACCAGGGAGAGTTTCCATTGGTACCTTCTTCCTCTGCTGGCTGTGAGGACTAAGAGCAGCAGCGCTCCAGAACTGACGCAGCCACAGAAACCATCCTGTTAATAATGCTTATGGCCTGGATCAGACATGGAAGAGTTTCCAAACACATCTGGGGCAGAGGTCCTTCTGTCCCGCCAAGGAGCTGTCCCCAGAGCCAATGCCCCCAGACACCTGTGTGCACCCATGGGACTTGCTGTTGTGACTACGTTCTCCACACGTAGGTGCACAACTTCTACCAGTGAACAGAGAGAGCTGCCCTGTATATCAATAGGACTGACCCAAGGGAGCTGCTGAGAGGTTGCTGGAGAATCAGGTGGACACAACAAGAAAAGATGCGGTAGGGGCACTGAAATCGCGAAGGACCCTTAACTCAGATGCCCTCACAAATGCCCATCAACTCCTGATTCGTTTGAGAGAAACTGGAGCTAGAAATATGAGACACGGTGGCCAGTTATGCCTGATCCATGAGAGCGTGTTCAAAAGCCTTGGGACTGGACAGGGCTGGGCCCCGCATCTAAGACAATATTGATACTTCTATAGCTCAACTGATACTTTCAATTAAACACCTAAGCAAGGCGGATGAAAGCCCCCAACTTCGGCTGAGATGAGGACCTCTATAGGCCCTGCTGTGATGGTGCCTTCAAGTTTAGAGTTGAGTCCTTTCAGTTTTGCCCAGAAGATACCTCCCACACGTCATGGGAAGGGAAGTCCACCTTCCCCCAGCTCTGCTCCCGAGTCAGGCCCTCAAGCTGGGTCCTACAGGGGTTTCATGAGGGCTGAAGTGCTGAGAATGCTTCCACTGCCATCGTGGGATAATGGGGACCACGATGCTGTACACTTTTACCAGGGTGGGATGAGGCTATCTATGGTTGACTCACATCAGACTGACTGGAACAATTTAAATGATGAGTCTGAGAGCTGAGTTCACAGGGAGCCCTGGGGACCGGGCAGAGGGAGGGTAGCAGACATGGGGTCAGAGAATGAAGGGGCAGACCCAAGATGGGGAGCCCAGACCAGGTAGGGACCTGGTGGGATCCACTAGGAGGGATGAGATGCCCATCCAGAGGAGACAAGGAAGGAGCAGTCAGCAGGGCAGGCAGGAATGAGGAAGGGGCGGTGTCAGGAAAAGCAAGCAGAGAATAGTTAAAGAAAGAAAGAAATCCACAAAACAGAGGACTCACGCTGTGAGCTCAGGGCTTAGTCAGGCAGACAGAGGGGCAAACGGTGCCATCATGGAGGACACCACTGGAGCCTGCAGGGGACAGGGTCTGGGCAGAGTCAGGCAACAGACAGGTGAGGGGGAGGTTAAGGAAGTGATTCTATCTTGCACCGAAGATGGGAGAAACCCTGGGCTGTTTTCAAGAGGAAGGGGAAGAGCTAGTGGAGAGGTTAGGGCTTGCAAAGGGAAGGGTGCCCGGGGCAGCGGGGTGGGCAGAGCAGACCTGCCAGCTGTGGGAGCAAGAAGCCTGCAGACTGTAATCACCAATGCTGCACAAGGAAGGGGCAGGCTGGAGGACGGAAGGGATTCAGGAAGGAAGAATTATGTTCAACCAAGGTCCACCACGGTAGCAATGTTCCAGGGTGGGACATTTATTCCAATGTTTACACTGTGTTCCCATGTTTGACAATATACCCAATGCATATTTTAACATTTAATGACATCATCACATGTAACTTTGACTACATAATCAACATTTAAGTTTCCCTGCCAATTTACGCTAGACATGGTAAATAAAGTAAATCATTCTTACATGCAGCTTAAACATCCTCCATTGAACCACTTGAAAAAAAATCATTGCTACTTGCTAGGCAGTATTTTCCTATGCTCTTTAAGACAGAAGCATGAACCCCTGAAGAGCTAAAATACAAGTATTTACATACAACATGATGGGAAGTGTTTCATGATATATAAATTAATATAACACAAGTTACTGTGTAGAAAAAATAAATTTATGGTGAATAAATAAACTACAAGTAGTATGTGGAGTATAAAAAAGTAATTCCTACATATATATACATATACATCTCTCTATATAAAAGTGTGTGTGTATTTCAGAGTATAAATATACTATGTACTTAAATATTTCACGTGCCAGAATTCGATCATATTGCATCTGTTTTCAGTTCTGTAAGTTAAAATACTGTTGGCATTTGGGGTCCCCTCTGATGGCCACAGACCCCAAGACCCTCTTCCCACTCCAAGGGTAGACACACCAACAGAGCCCAGGCTCTCCCTCCAGCGACGTCTCACACTGCAAAGAGAAGGAGCAAGGTCAAGAGCAGGCCCAGGGAAGCTGAGGGGGAGGGGGAGTTCCGTGCTGCCCAGCTGAGAACCAACCGTGAGCAACCCCACCGCCACCAAACTGGCTGTGACCATGACTGAGGGCAAATCCGACATCACAATGGAAGCAAAGATCAAGTGGCCGGTGCAATAAGGACGTCAGGTGTGTGTTGAATGGTATAACATGTGTGCAGCTGTCTGCTTCACAGCCCATACATCAGAGCTGCTGAGCCCAGAGGGAGCCCGTCCGTGCACGGCAGACCTTCCCTGACAAGTTCCTCATCTGTTACAAAGCACTTCCTGGTCCTCAGTTTCCTCCAGAAATATTCACAGAATCTGGGCTTCACTGAGTCTGAAACTGCTCTTCAAAATTAGGTCTTGGTTTGTTAATCTCATTTATTATCCAAGAAACAATGCTATTGTATTGAATTAGAAAGTTCATTTATTTTCCTTTGTAGGGAGAAAAATGTGAGAGATGTCAAAGCAGATAATCATTTTCCTAAGTAGAATTGTCCCCTTCCTCTCTATTATGGTGAGAAACTGAGATCCTGAGGGGCCTGTGAAGGTCCCCACCTGCTCATACTTGCTGGATGACGGAATAATGCTCAGCCCAGGACCCCTGAGTCTCGTGTCCCCCACTGACTGTAAGCACCAAGCTGATCTTCAGGCTCCCAGGGGCTAGTGGCTCCTAGTCCTAGAGAAATCAGTCTTACATGATATGATCAGTTATGGGGCTTCACGGTGCTTACTTGGAGCTGGACACCCTGTTCACTGAAAGACTTAGCAGATGTGTGAGTAGCAGGGCCCATCCTGTGAGGATGCACATACCTGTTTGCTGTGATAGAATCCATTCTTGTTGCAGTTTGGCAGATAAAATTTGTAAAGTTTGTCTCCTGCCTTCTGCTGCTCCCTGGCTAATCTGTCCAGCACTTTGTAGAGTTCTCGCTGGCAGGGCTCCTAAAAGGATAAATTGACATTGGGATAAAGGACAGTGTACTGTCAGCCTCAAGTGGAGGTGAGGAGTGAATGCAGAAGGTTTTGTGTGGGCTCTGAGCACAGGCCTGGACTCGCCTTCCCTGGACCTCACTCTCTCACCTGTAGAAGGAGGGTGGCTAATCTCTGTCCTGAATTGTTAACATAAAAGATGGGAACCCCATGCCCTCCCTCCTGAACATTTGCTAAGCACCTAAAGGAGTCAAGAGCATCACTAACCCCATGAGCTCTCCGACTCTCCTGCCTCCCCTCCCCACCATGGATAATTCTGCCACCAGTCATCTGGGCACAACTTTGTGAATGGAGAACTTAGTAGCAGAGGCTTCTAAATTTTGTACAACTTTCCTCTACCAGGTTAGTTCACGTAAGCCAAATTCATTGAGGATTAAGTTATTCATTTGAACAATCTGAAATAAGGATGAACTTTTCCCTATTGTTATCATTTCCAGATGAAACTCTGAAGTGCCTAGAAAACAGTTCAATCCTCACTTCTCTGACGATGCCTGTTTGCAGAAGAGATTTTTGGTTTCACAAATGAACCCTCACTCCAACTCTGATTCTTTGTCGCCCTCAAGTGGTAGAACTGAAAACAGACACCAATTAAGATGCCACCCGGAGTTTGTGTTTAATGGGGACAGAGTTTTCATTTGGGAAGATGAAAAGGTTCTCAAGATGGACACTGGAGACAGTGGCAGAATAATGTGAATGTACTTAAAGCCAGTAGACTTTATACTTTAAGATGGTTAAAGGGCTAACTTTTGTGTTATGAATATTTTAACACAATTTCTTAAAAGTGGGGAAGAAGATGCGACCGGAGCGGAAGATAAGAACAGCTTAGTGCTCTTTAGACACTGCTAGTCTGACATCCTTATTTTAGAGATGACCTCAGAGACATGAAGTAATGCATCGAAAGTTGCACAGCATGGACTGCATTTTCTTTCTATCCAGAAGGTTCCTTTGTTGAAACTGAGAAATGTCTGCTAGGCTTTGGGGAAGTATGTGCTTCTCGCCAGGGCTCAGGACCAAACTGGCAGGGCCCAGCAGGTTCAAGCTAGAGGTTCCACCTGCTTCAAGGGTCTCACCTTCCACTTCTTGACGTCACTGATCTCAAGAGCCCTCAAGCTCTCATAATTACTGATGGCATTCCAGAGGATGGGCAGGTCCTCACTGGACTCGGCCATCAAGTGGAAATTGTCCAGAAGCTGCTCCTGAGTTATCTCTGAGCTCTCTGGGGACACATTCTCTGGGCTGGTGGTGTCTTTTGTATCTGAAAATGGAAAAACAAAAGCCCATGAGCCCCCCTCACCGAAGCATCTGCATTTGTGACCCCCTGAAGTTGCTTGCCTTTCCACAAAACCAAATGGGGACAGGATGGGCATACTGACCCAGAGTTTTGCCCACTTCATCTTTAAAGGAACTTTTAGTGGTTTTGGGGTAGAGGGGTAACCCAACAGTAATACCAAAGGCAAGAGTGCCCTGTGATTCTGCTTCTAATGTAGCCAAATGCACATTTGTCAAAGCCTGGGAAGAGCCCTGAGAAAGCCATGGGTTACAGTTCAAATAGAGAAGGAAATGGCAACCCACTCCAATATTGCCTGGACAATCCCATGGACAGAGGAGCCTGGTGGGCTATAGCCCATGGGGTTGCAAGAGTTGGACATGACTAGCGACTAAACCACAATTCAAAGCCTCACCCCATCCTCTTCTTTCCCATCCATAAAATGGACATTTTAGTAATTCCCTATGAACAGGTGGTAGGGTTCATTCAGAGGTGGGGTCTAGACTGCAGTTCTACCCTCTTCTTTTCCAGGGACTCTGCCTTCCCACAGTCAAAGTAACTTCTTTGCAACCCTGGAAAGAGGAGAGAGGGTCACCAGATTTCACACAGAGAGTCCTAAGGTTTGGGTTTGGTACATGGACAGAATGATGGAGAACTGGCTCTCCTGTGGGACTCCCCTGGAGTGGGGGTGCCCTATCCTTTGAGGGCCACGGAGATGACTCTATTTCATTGACTCTGAAGGCAGAGAACCAGAAGAAAAACCATCTCCCCTCCAGCAGATCCCCATCAGGACAAAGAGCCATAGAATGGCTCCAAGAATCACAGAACCACACTGGACACGCAGCTGCCGGGACAGGGAGGTAGGGAGAGAGGGTAGAGAAGGGGGTATTTCCTCTGCTTCCCACTACAAATAAATCACTGCTAAATTCAGGAAAGCTCTAACTGTCAAGTTCTGAGCAGGCGGCACACATATCAAACACCATTTTTCTATGGCAATGAATGCAAGTGATGTTTTTAACCTAAACTTTCACATTATGTTCTGTAAACATCTGGTAAGCACATAACGGTCTGCACAGGACGTATATTACAAAGGACATTCCAAACACTTCCCCGGAGGTCAGCAGGATGGGCTCCCACTGCACGCCTTCTGGAAAATGGCAAAGAGGAGAGCCAGGGGCACCTGGAGTGGCACCCACTGCCTGGGCATCCCCATGACCTCCCTCTTTTCTCCTGTCCAGGTTTCTATAGATCAGTGGGCTGCCAAGGGGGGTCTGGGCTCCCTCCCCACTCTCTCACCAAGCTGTGTGTGTCCTCCTAATCCTGAGCGCCCCTGCAGGACCACACAACAATAGAGTTCATCTGGGCGACTTAAAACCCTTTCCCCTTCCATGCTTTGGCTGTAAGCTCTGAGCTTGGCCGGGTTTGCTCTCTACTGGCTTTGGTGGAGCACCCTTCCCTGCCTTGCCCGAGCCTCCTACCCCATCTGTCCCAGGGGAGGAACCCAGGTAGTACCTGTAGCCTCATCGCTGGGCGTGGTCATGCAGGCGCCCTGGCCTCGGGTGAGGGCGTGCAGGGGCCTGGGCTCCCCCGGGAGGGCGCGGCAGCTGAGCCCGCGAGCGCAGCGAGCAGTGGCCACACCGCATGCGGCTCCGAGAGGCAGGGCGCACATCGGGCAGCAGCCGCAGCCCGCGGACCGGGTGAGTTCCGGGCAGGAGGCGGGCACGGGAGGGCAGAGCGCCATCCTCTCGGCGGAGCAGGGCGCACAGCGCCAGGGTTGGGGAGCTCCGACCGTCGCGCCGAGCTGAACGGCCAGCGATAGCAGAAGCGGCCAGGCTCGGACAGCAAGGACTTCGGGCATCGCCAGCGGTGGGTGGCAGACAGGAACCGGCGCTCACTGGGCGGTAGGGGCGGCTCGGTTGGCGGATGCTGCCTGAGTGGTGGCGGTGGCGCAGGAGCGGTGGCCGATGCTCGCTGAGCACCGCGTGCGCCTTTTGAAGGGCGCGGGCTGGGCCGCCTCAACCAGCGGTTAATGATTGGCAGCGCCGCGTGCTCTAGGGCAGTGTTCAAAACAAGTTTGTTTGTTTGTACGTGCACAGCCCTGCGCAAACCGTGGGTGGAAGGAGGGCAAACGGTCCACGTTTCAGACTGTTTGTCCTCTTGTTAAGGTTCAGACCCGGAGCCAAAGTGCAATTCCAGCCAGGAGCGCACAGCCACGTGATGGATGGCGCTTGCTTGTTTTGTTCAAGGGATGTCTTCAGGTTGAGCCTGCCAGTGCTCCCTGGACGACCTAGGGAAAGCAGGAGAGATGAGTTGGACAAGGCCAGCCCACTGGCCAGTTTTCAAGTGGGGAAATCAAGGCCTGGGAATAGGAAGGAGCGCTTTGAACCTAAGTCTTTGAAAGCCTTGTTTCTCAGTAGCAAAGCCGGAACTGTTTCTGCTTCTGCAGGAAAAAGACGAACAGGCCCCTCAATTGCTGTCTTTAGAGCCTTTCTCAGGAGGAAAGAAGGAAGGAAAGGGACAGTACCTCCCAGGACTGATGCCAAGCTCCGCAGTCTCACCATAGCCCCCAAAGCCCAGTTAACAGAGCTTCCAGAGAGTAGGACTCAGAGCCATTAAGAGAAGGGCTGAGGACTTCGCTGGTGGTCCAGTGGTTAAGACTCTGCACTTCCATTGCAGAGGGCACCTGTTCTGTCCCTGTTTGGGGAACTAAATTCCCACACACCGCATGGTGTGGCCAAAAAAAGAAAATTAAGTTAAAAAAAAAAAGAGAGAGAGAGAGACAGGGCCGAGGCTAAGTAACTGAGCGCAGACCCCAGTTTCCTCTGCCTTTCAGCCTCAGATCAGATTTTTATCAGGAGTCGATGTTCATGGCTTTCTCTCTCGTTAAAATTCCTGTCTCTAGATATCCTCTTAGATGGAAAGAAAAATGTCACTGTAGCTTCCGAGACAGTGAGAAATGGCCCTGCTCCCATCCAGACACCAGGCACTCTCTCTGGCACCCAGTCCTTGGAAACCAGGTAGCTATTGAGAAGAAGGCAGTTCTATATTTACTGAGAGAGAAAAATCTCCAAGGTCTGTAAGATTAGGCAAGTAAAATTTCCAAGGCAAGTAAAAATAGGAAGGCACAGAATATGCTATTGTTTGTGCACAAACAAGTAAAGTGAATGTGTGTGCCATTGTGATTTTAAATGTATGGACTATTTTAAGAAGAATGTGTAAGAAATTGGCCCGCCTTGCAGGGGAAGGTGCGAAATTAGGCGACTGAGGAAGAGACTGGTCTTCCCTTCACACTCTTTTTTTAGCCCTCTGGATTCACATTATCTAGTAAATACTACATTATTTGGTATAATCAGGTCCTTACATTATCAGTTATATTATCTATCTCAGGAATCTTGCGTGCTAAGACACTCCAGTCCTTGTTGGGGGCCAGCGTGAGGCACTCCGCCCGTGGCAAAGGTCATGAGGAAGGAGGCTCGACATATGCAAAGGTGGGATCCAGCCTCAGGAGTCCCCCTGGAAATCCTCGAGCATCTACCCCCATAACCAGAGCCTGCCTACTTTACTACTTTGTGCTCTCACCTACACCTCTGACTTTACAGGGGGCTGTCCCCCACCACCTCTTTCGGAGAAGGAGTTAACTTAGAGCTCCAGTTAATAAAAACTCCTGGGCGTGACAAGAGTGTTTTAACCTACAAACTCCTCTGAAGGTTCTCTAGCCTGTCTGACAGGCTTGTCTGGCCACATGTGATTGCTCACAGCCTCCCAACCATGAGAGGCATAAGATGCTTTAAACCTTCTAAAAACGGGTTCCTTAGAAAAGTTAGAAAACCATTAGTATAAGTATAGTGGGCTGATTAGAAATTGTATTGGTGAAGGGTTTTTCATTTGTTGAGCCAATGTTTGTTGCTAAGTCTCCACATCCCCTGCCCTTATACACATTAATGAATATATAGAAGAAATAAGTATTAACCTTTGATATTAATCACGTTAGATCTTAGGCTAAGTAAATTCTTTCCTTAACTAAAACCCACTACACCCTCACCCTATAGGAATGTAACTTTATTTGGGTGGCGTCTGTTTTAAGAATAATCACCCCTGGAGAAATAAGTGTCCTGGTTGACTGACCGCTGTCACAAGGAGAGGGTCATAAATTGTCAGCAGGCCCCCCTGGCCAGAAGATGATGTAACACCCCTAAGACTTCTGTATACATTTGTATGAAGCACCTGACTTTGATAAAAGTCAGGACTGCTGACCCCGTGTGACTTTTGCATAACATCTCAGTGTATAAAAGTAGACCATGGAAAATAAAGAATTGGGATCAATTTCTGGAAATACTGGTCTCCCCATGTCGCTCTCTCTCTCAAACTCTGGTTGAGTCTCCATCTGGAGCACGGAACCCACCAAACTTACTAATTTTACCTGGGCTTCTAAGACCCGACCGGGGAGGCCTCAGGGTCTCCTCTCCTTCGGGAGAACAGAAGGACGCCTGCGGCCTACATAAGTGGTGCAAACTTCTTGTCTTGAAGTTTTATTGGTCTCCCGCATAAACCAAGCTACTCAGCCTCTTTTCTCCACTGAATTTTCCTACTAAGCTATCCTCATTCTATTACTCTTTACCACTCTAATTAATATCTAATTGAAGCTATTGTATCCTGATCCTCGCTGACGCCGTCCCCGCTTCTAACTCCCTGGATCAGCCGGGGCTGGACCCCGGCAAGTCCTGTCCAAATCTATGCAACCCCATGAACTATAGCCTGCCAGGCTCCTCTTTCCATTGGATTCTCCAGGCAAGAATACTTGAGTGGTTTGCTGTTTCCTTCTCTAAGGGAATCGTCCCGACCCAGGGATCGAATTCATACCTCTTATATATACCTGCATTGGCAAGCAGGTTCTTTACCACTAGTGCCACCAGGGAAGCCCCACCTCAAGAAGAACCAAGTTAAAATTAACTCACTAGATCTTTTTCCAGCCATTTCACTGGCTCTGTGGCCCTCACCAAGGTACTTGCCTTGTGTCTGCCACTACTGTATCAGGAAATTGTCACACACACACTTATCCTTGCCCCCAGCATCTCCTCAACAACAATAAAATTAAGGTTTGTGGGGAAAAAAATATTGCAATCGGAAGTTCACGGTCATTTTGGTCATATTTTTACAGTTTCTGGTTCAGGAGCTGACAACAGTTCTGAGTTTTATAACATTATTTTTGAGGTGAGTTCCTAAAGGATTTTATTTCTCCCAAAGAATCTGTGCTCTGAAGTTTCTCTCTGACCTCCTCAATGTAGAATTAGAGTACCCACTTGAAACCTATTTCCAAAGCAGGATTAGAAACATAGACATTGAGAATGGACATGTGGACACAGTGGGGAAGGTGGGATGAATTGGGAGGCTGGGATAATAGGACCCTGCTATAAAGCACAGGAAGCTCAGCTTGGGGCTCTGTGATGACTAGAGGGGTAGGATGCTGGTAGGGTGGGAGGGAGGTCCAAAAGGGAGGGGATATATGTATGCATATGGCTGATTCACTTCATTGTACAACAGAAACTAACACAACCTTGTAAAGCAATTATATTCCTTCTTTTTTAAAAGAAATGTCTTCTTAATGACACACATGAAAGAGAGAATCATACAGTAAATATCTGGGGCCTGCCTCCTGTGTGCCTGGCAGTTTGCCAGCCCTGGACAGTTCACCCAGTTGTGCGTTTGCCCAGTGAGATCCCTCCCTCCCTCTCTGAGGTCTCAGTCACCCTGCACGTAGTGGAAATTCACGGAAATTCCTCTCCTGGCTGATCGATTTCCCAAACATTTCCCCAGCTTGCCTCATAGCAGCAGTAAACCAAATGGCCATCAACCCAGAGAGAGAGGTCTCCCTGCTCCCGACCACATCAACACAAATGGACAGGGCCCTTCCTCGAGGCCTGTGCAGACCACTTGTCCCTCTGTCCTGTGAGGATGAGCTGCCCTCCCCTGGCAGGTCGAGAGGTGGCTGCTCCTGTGCTCATTTCTGGGTGCATCCTGGATGCCAGGTCCCGCTGCCCACTG
Source organism: Bos grunniens (assembly GCF_055505025.1). Classification (NCBI taxonomy): domain Eukaryota; kingdom Metazoa; phylum Chordata; class Mammalia; order Artiodactyla; family Bovidae; genus Bos; species Bos grunniens. Next base: position 44,087,212 of record NC_141168.1, on the reverse strand, counting down.
GCCGACATCCACAGCCAGGACAGGCCTTCCATGCCCCCTGTGGTCTGACTCCCAGGGTCTGGCCTCTGTTAGCATGAGGAGGCACTCCTGACAGAGGCCCTGAGGTATAGAGTGGTCCAGAGAGGGAGCCCCTCCTTAAGTGTTGTAGCCTTGGAACCTCAACCCACCTCCCGTCTTCTCAGCCCTGCAAACCCCTGCTCATTTTCCAGGCTTAAGATCTCCCCTCCCCACACCCATGGAAAAAAAAGAAAATTACTGTCATATCTTCATGACTTTCTTCTTGCTGTTCTCCATGCTCAAATTTTCCTCATGCCCCCACCCACATCTCCCTATCACCCTAATCTTCATGGTATTAGTCCTGCTCTTCCTGACACCCAGAACTCCTTCCTGCTCCTTTTCCATCCTCCAGGGCCCACCTGAAGCTCCTCTCCCCTGAGACGCTTTCTGCCCCCCTCTGCACTTCCAAAGAGTGTGATAGTGGGTTACAGGGATACCAAAGAGCTACATAAACCTGCATTTACCCGTGTGCCTCCTGACAGGCTGGGTGGGCAAGGGACAGGCTCCCAGAGGCCCCTGCCCCATCCATACCTGGGACACTAACAGATGGCCCAGCCCATCCTCCCAAGGACTGTAGAATCCAACAGCCAGGCTCAACTGGAGGCAGGGCATGGAGAGCAGAGAGTGGTGGGGGAATGGAGAGCTGTGACTTCCTATACGTGCACGGTGTGTACCTGGCACCAGGCTGTGCTTGCCAGAGTTGGCAGGGGTCCTCCCCAGGAGCCCTAGAAGTAGGGCTTATCACACCAGCAGGAGGGAAGCCCCCTTTGCCCAAATCAAAGCTGGCACCCTTCATGCCAAATCACATAGAGACATTTGATGTAAGGAAGGGTCAATACTGTCTGTGCCTACAAGGGCAACTGGGAGTGTATCTGGGGGCGGGGGACAGGGGTGAAAAGCAGCTTTAGGGATATATGTGGGAAGTTTTCAGAGCTGGCTGTGGAATTTGTATTTTATCAATTAGGCAAAATGCCAAAGATGCCTTGCAGTCCACTTCCCTACCCGCCATTGTAAATTTTCTGCCTGCAGAGGAAAGGAAACCACTGTTTCCATTGCAGAAAAGCAAAGGAGCCCACATAACCCGGGCAGTCTTTCCAAGTGGCCCCAGGAGATAGGACCTGAATGGGGCTGCACACAGCATCTTTGCTGATCATTTCATAACGATTTACAGCACACCATCTCTGGTTGCAGCTCCAAGAACCCATCTCTGAGAGTTTCATCAGCCCCTAACAGGCAGGCACGGGAGCCCCCCAGCAAGCCCACCTGTGCTGACACCTTGAATTTCATGTCCAGCATATTGTGTAACCTCCCTGGGCCTCAGTTTCCTTGTCTGCAAAATGGGGATAATGCAGAGGCTGGCAGAATCAGCTCTAAACAAATGTAAGCTGTCACCACCATTCTCGGCCGCAGCGTGTATTCACAGAGCAGAGGTACTCCCTGGATGATGAAACTGTGTGGGGCCTTCCGTCACCCACTGTTTCCAATTCTGCCTTCACACCGCATGCTGCTTACTCACCAGCAGCCGGAAAATTGGGCAATCCCTGCTTTGAAAAACAATGCAAAGATCAAGGGCAAAACCAGGCTTTCAAAGGGAGAGCGCTGCAATCCAGGGGATCCTCGAAGGGAAGTTGTTTTTAACCTGGGGGAAAAAAAACAAAAAGATGTTCTGTTGTGTTCCCAATCGATCGACACACTGAATGATGTAAATCTTGCAAAGGCCTGGCCTGCTGGCCAGCTCCTAAGCAATGAAAGACACCGCTCCACAGACTGAGGACGAGTCTACTCCCCCAGCTAGTCAAAGTGGAAAAGTAAACCTTACTCTTGTCACGTCAACACAGCCCAGATCCCAAACACAGGAGCTCAAACAGAATGCCCGGGCAGGGCCAGTGCCCAAGGGCCCCACGGAAAGACCAGGGTTTACTCTGCTTTGGCAGGCCACCCATCCTGCATTCCCATTTGGGGTGCCATTGGGGCTTCAATACAAGTGCCGAGCACATGGGCGGTGTTCAAGGGTGATCATTCCCCACCCTCCTCCTGCACCAGGAGCCTCAGTCGTGGTCTAGACTAGTCTCACATCACCTGAGTCTGGATAAAAATGCTTATCCTCAGGCCTCACCCAGACACTAACTCAGAACCTCTGTGGTGGGGGCTGGTCCTGTTTTCACAAGCTCTCCAGAGGACCCTGAGGCTCACTAAAGTTTGATGGCACAGGTTTAGAAAACTCCCCGCATCCCACTCCCATTCAAAACCACCCCATGAGAAGCTGGGAATGGAAAGTTCTGGGGAAGAGGCAAAGGATAGAATGTTGCTGGAAGTGGGTGGGGTGGGCTGCATGGGGCTATGGAGAGATCTTGGAAGGACCCAAGAGACCTGGGCCCTCTGGTCTCAGTTCTACTGCTCAGCGCAGACAAGCTGTGTGAGTCATTTCCAGCAAGACTTCACTGCCCCGTGTACAAAGGAAGAGTCTTCCCCAGACCCCTGCATGAGCTGTGGGAAATCGGTAGCCTCTCTGCTACATTAGGCATCATACTGTGGGGTTAAGCGTTGATGGTCATTTCTTGGCAATGAGGCCTGTGGTTACATAGATGGATAAAGTGTCCATGACTTCTATGAGTAGGACAGACTGCTGCACCAGACTGGCCCCATGACATCCCTCAGTAGGTCTACCTCCCCACTTATCCACACAAAGACCTTAATATGTCTATGGGCCCATCAGTCAACCTCAAACATTCAGGATCCCCCTCACCAAACCCTATCCAACCAGCCCAAGGGCAACAGGAACTCTCCCACACACACAATGTGGCAACAATGTGCTGTTTTACTCACGCCTACCAGGCATGAGGTTGCTCAACTCTGCTAATTCTCTGACCTGGGCAAAGGGCAGGGACCCTGGGCACAAAAGTAGGCGACGGCCTCCTACATTACAATCTCTAGCAGTTACCCACATCAAGTGTGTACATCACAGGGGGAAGGGTCTCAGCCACATTAGAGAGTGAACATCTGTGGATGCCCTTACTAGGAGTAAACAAGTGTTCTTTTGCTCCACACATCTTCATCAGTTGGTATTGTCGATATGTGGATTTGGGTCATTCTAATAGTTGTGTGGTTGTATCTCTCTGTCGTTATTTTCATTTCCCAGATGAAATATGAAGTGGAGCATTTTTTCCATGTGCTCAGTTACCATCTGTTTATCCTCTCTGTGGATGTGTCTCGTAAGGCCTTTGACCGTTATTAATTAAGTTGTTTTCTTATTTTTAAGTTTTAAGGGTTCTTTTAGCATTTTTTTTTTCTTTTAGCATTTTATCTAACAGTCCTTTATTAGATTTGTCTTTTGCAAATATTTTCTCCCAGTCTGTGGGTTTTCTCCTCATTCTCTTGACATTTACTTTCTCAGATCCAAAGTTTTTAATTTTATTGAAGTAAAGCTTACGGATTTTTGTTTTCATGTATCATGTGTTTAGTGTTGTATCTGAAAAAGCCATCACCATATCCAAGGTCATCCAGGTTTTCTCCTAGATCATCTTCTAAGAATTTATAGTTTTGCATTTTACATTTAGTTCTGTGATCTATTTTGAGTTAATTTCTGCAAAGAATGTAAACCTGTGTCTAGATTTTTTATTTTTATTTTTTTGCTTGTAGATGTGTAGTTGTTCCAGCACCATGTGTTGAAAAAATTATCTTACTATATTGTATTAGCCTTGGTCTTTTGTACAAGACCAGTTGATGGTATTAATGGGGCTCTATTTTGGACTCCCTAAACTTCTGCATTGCCTTGTTTGTCTATTAATTCAAATACATTATAATCTATTTACTGTAGATTTATAATAAATCTTGAAGTCCTGTAATGTCAGTCTTCCAACTTTGTTCTTCATCAATATTGTGTTAGCTATTCTGAGTCTTTTTCCTGTCCATATAAAATTTAGAATCAGTTTGTCGACATCTACAAAGTAACTTAGTGATTTTATTGGTATTGTCTTGAGTCCATAGTTGAAGTAGAGAAGAACTGACATCTTGACAATATTGAGTCTTCCTATCCATGATTAAATTCCATTATTAATTTTATTAAATTATTTATTAAATTTTTCTTTAATCTCGTTCATCAGAGTTTTATCAGATCAGATCAGATCAGTCGCTCAGTCGTGTCTGAGTCTTTGCGACCCCATGAATCACAGCACACCAGGCCTCCCTGTCCCTCAGCAACTCCCGGAGTTCACTCAGACTCACATCCATTGAGTCAGTGATGCCATCCAGCCATCTCATCCTCTGTCGTCCCCTTCTCCTCCTGCCTCCAATCCCTCCCAGCATCAGAGTCTTTTCCAATGAGTCAACTCTTCGCATGAGGTGGCCAAAGTACTGGAGTTTCAGCTTTAGCATCATTCCTTCCAAAGAAATCCCAGGGCTGATCTCCTTCAGAATGGACTGGTTGGATCTCCTTGCAGTCCAAGGGACTCTCAAGAGTCTTCTCCAACACCACAGTTCAAAAGCATCAATTCTTCGGCTCTCAGTCTTCTTCACAGTCCAACTCTCACATCCATACATGACCACAGGAAAAACCATAGCCTTGACTAGACGGACCTTTGTTGGCAAAGTAATGTCTCTGCTTTTGAATATGCTATCTAGGTTGGTCATAACTTTCCTTCCAAGGAGTAAGCATCTTTTAATTTCATGGCTGCAGTCACCATCTGCAGTGATTTTGGAGCCCAGAAAAATAAAGTCTGACACTGTTTCCACTGTTTCCCCATCTATTTCCCATGAAGTGGTGGGACCGGATGCCATGATCTTCATTTTCTGAATGTTGAGCTTTAAGCCAACTTTTTCACTCTCCTCTTTCACTTTCATCAAAAGGCTTTTGAGTTCCTCTTCACTTTCTGCCACAAGGGTGGTGTCATCTGCATATCTGAGGTTATGGATATTTCTCCCGGCAATCTTGATTCCAGCTTGTGTTTCTTCCAGTCCAGCATTTCTCATGATGTACTCTGCATATAGGTTAAATAAGCAGGGTGACAATATACAGCCTTGACGAACTCCTTTTCCTATTTGGAACCAGTCTGTTGTTCCATGTTTAGTTCTAACTGTTGCTTCCTGACCTGCATACAAATTTCTCAAGAGGCAGGTCAGGTGGTCTGGTATTCCCATCTCTTTCAGAATTTTCCACAGTTTATTGTGATCCACACAGTCAAAGGCTTTGGCATAGTCAATAAAGCAGAAATAGATGTTTTTCTGGAACTCTCTTGCTTTTTCTATGATCCAGCGGATGTTGGCAATTTGGTCTCTGGTTCCTCTTCCTTTTCTAAAACCAGCTTGAACGTCAGGAAGTTCACGGTTCACATATTGCTGAAGCCTGGCTTGGAGAATTTTGAGCATTACTTTACTAGCATGTGAGATGAGTGCAATTGTGCGGTAGTTTGAGCATTCTTTGGCATTGCCTTTCTTTGGGATTGGAATGAAAACTGACCTTTTCCAGTCCTGTGGCCACTGCTGAGTTTTCCAAATTCGCTGGCATATTGAGTGCAGCACTTTCACAGCATCATTTTTCAGGATTTGGAATAGCTCAACTGGAATTCCATCACCTCCACTAGCTTTGTTCGTAGTGATGCTTTCTAAGGCCCACTTGACTTCACATTCCAGGATGTCTGGCTCTAGGTCAGTGATCACACCATCGTGATTATCTGGGTCGTGAAGATCTTTTTTGTACAGTTCTTCTGTGTATTCTTGCCATCTCTTCTTAATATCTTCTGCTTCTGTTAGGTCCATACCATTTCTGTCCTTTATCAAGGTCATCTTTGCATGAAATGTTCCTTTGGTATCTTTGATTTTCTTGAAGAAATCCCTAGTCTTTCAGTTTTCCTCATATAGATCTCATACATATCTTGTTAGATTTATACACAAGTATTTCATTTTGGGGGAATGCTAATGTTAATGGGTGTTGTTTTTAATTTCAAATTCCATTAATTTAATGCTGTTATTTTCAAAAGGGACTGACTTTTGTATGTTAACCTGTATACTTTTGTATATTAACCTGTATACAACTTTTGTATATTAACCTGTATACAACCTTGCTAAAATGACTAATTAGTTGCAGGAATCTTTTTGCTGATTCTTCCAGATTTCTTTTTTTCCTAGATGGCCGTGTCAGTCTGCAAATAAACCCAATTTGAATTCTTCCTCCCCAATCTGTATGCTTTTATTTCCTTCTCCTGTCTTACTGCATTGCCTAGGACTTCGAGTACAATGTTGTCGTGTAATGGTGAAAGAGGTCATCCTTTCCTGTGCCTACTGCTATTGAGAAAGCTTTGAGCTTCTCACTATTAAGCATGACTTAGCTGTAGTTTTCTTGTAGATAATCATCAACAAGTTGAGAAAGTTCCCTTCTATTTTTAGTCTACTGAGTTTTTATCATGAATTGGTATTGAATTTGTCAAATGCTTTTTCTGTGTCTATTGGTATTATTGTGTGGTACTTCCTTAGCCTATTATGTGATAGAGTACATTAATTTTAGTGTTGTTGTTTGTTTTTTTTTTTTTTAGTTCTACCAGTTTATTGCTACCAACCCGTGACCCTCCACCCTCATGCACACACACATGCTCAGTCATGTAACCCCATGGACTGCAGCCTGCCAGGCTCCTCTGTCCATGGACTTTTCCAGACAAGAATACTGGAGTGGGTTGCCATTTCCTTCTCCATAATTTTAGTGTTGATCCAGCCTGTAAACCTGGGATAAATCCTATTTGGTCAAGTCATATGATTCTTTTTAGTACACTATTGGATTCAACTTTCTAATATTTTGTTGAGAATTTTTGTTTCTATGTTAATGAAAGACATTGGTCTGTAGTCTTCTTTTATTGTAATGTCTTCATCCATTTTTGGTGTAATGGTAATGCTGGTCTCATAGAATGGACTAGGAATTATTCCCTCTGCTTCAATATTCTGCAAGATTATTATAGAGAATTGGTATAACTTCTTCCTTAAATGTTCAGTAGGATTCTATGTGGGCCTGGTGCTTTCTGTTTTGAAGAAAATTCTGGCATTTTCTCTTTGAAAATTTGAATTATATTAAAGCAATATTTGTACTTATTTATTAACTTTATGGATGTTATTCTCCTCCTATTATTGTAAAGTGGTACCAACTATTAGCCTCTTATTTGTAACCTGGAGTCAAAGGCAACCCTGAGCATATTGGTTGTGTAGAAACAGTACTAAGATGTTATGTTTTGGGTATGGAATTTTAAAATTGATGGACCACAGGAGTAGATCTGAATAAATAAAATATGTATTTCGCTCCCAGGTCCTGGACACAGGAGGTCCAGTATGCCATGCAGAGCCACAGGAGAAGCACCAGAGTGGCCAAGAGATAGAGAACAAGAGCAAGGGAGAGATCAAAGCCATGGCCTTTCCTGAGGTCTCCATGGGAAAGGCAGGGCAGAGCAGGGTGAACAGCTTAGGACTGGCTAGTTTGGATAATGCTAGTGGCTTTAAGGCATAGGGGTGGCCTCTGGTTGTCTGGTATCTAGCCCTGGGGTGACTAACACAGAAGAATTTTGCTTACAGGGAAGCACAGCCTAGATAGAATAGGCCTGGCTCTGGACTGATTGGTTCTTATATCAAAAACATGCTCCTGGATGAGCCCTTTTCTACCTAAGGAGAGCCAATATCTCCCCAGCCAGAAAGTTTCTAAGATGCCAAAACATCATGTGATGCAGAAAATAAAAATATATATTATACAATACAGAAACAAGAGATAATTCATCGTGCTGGAGTTCGGAAGAGGCAGCAATGTGAGGTGCGAATGGAAACCACCAATGGAGGATGACAGTCGTAACAGCATGGGCAAGAGTCACACTGACTCATGCCCATCGCTGAGGACTTACCACACGCCAAGCGCTGTACTGAGGCTTTCCTACACATGACCAGAACACACCGTGGCGTGACTCTCATCCTGGGCCCACACCTTCAAAATGCCCAGACCCAAGCTCTGAACCAGCCCTTCTACACCAAGAGCAGTATTTGTACCTATAATGCAGGTTTCTGTGTGGCAGACTAGCAGGCATGTGCGTGCCTGAAACTTGTACTTGAATCACACTCGAGTTTAGCCTCTCCAGGTCCTCGCCTGCACAGTGAGGGGAATCCGGGTTCTGGGCTACTGAACCTCCGAGGGTCAACACAAGGAATGTACTGGGCTGTGGGCAAAGATGAGGAGCTTGGAGACTGCGGGTCAGCTGCTGCCATGGGCCAGGCCTGGAGCCCCTGTGGGGCCTTTGCACATACCCACACCCCCATGTTTGTCCCCAGAGGGCTGCCCCATGTCATAGTGAAAGGCACCGCTCACAGGTGACCCTGTGTGCTAGACTAATGCGACTCTGGACACACACTGCGGATTTCACAATGTTTTTATTCACAAACACAAACAAAAGAGGCTTACATTATGCTCAAAGCAGTGTGCCTAAGTGCCATGAGGTCAGGAGGACCGTAGGGGTGTACCGATGCAGCAGCAAAACATTGACCCAGACCTCAGGACACTGGGGTGGTGTCCAGGAAGCCCCCACCTTATTCGTCCAGGACTTTGGGCAAACCCTTCCCCTCTGCAGCCCTCAGTTTCCCCATCTGGAAAATGATCCACTGTACCAGGTGAGCTTTATTTTTTAAATTATTGTTTACTAATTTACATGTTCTTTTTAGAAAAATATAAAATGGATTTAAATGATATTAAAATTTACCTATTATGCTGACACCTAGATGTTACCAATGTTCCCATCTCCACGAATCTCTTTTTGGGTCTGTGTGTTTGTGTCTGTGTGTGTGTGTATGGCATGTACTGTGTAATTTTAAAATGGGATCATGTAGTACTATCTGTTCTACAGCATTTTTTCATTTAATATATTACGAACATTTTGTCTACAGTGTGTATTTACATCCACAGCATATGTGTGTGTACATACATGCACATGGACGCACATATGTTGAAACACAGATTGCTGGCTGCAGAGCATTCCTTGTCCTTGGATGTGTGTGCACTTCTGTCGGGGTTCTTAAAGACAACACTCCACAGATATAACACAAAATGAGTGACTACTTGGTCTGATTGCTTCCTGGTGCTCCTATAAGGGCCTTCCCCTGTGGCTCAATGGTAAAGAATCCGCCTGCAATGAAGATGACTCAGGTTCGATCCCTGGGTCAGGAAGATCTCCTGGAGGAGGAGTGGCAACCCACTCCAGTATTCTTGCCTGGAGAACTGAGCCTGGCGGGCTACAGTCCATAGGGTTGCAAAGAGTCGGACATGACTGAGCAACTGAGGACACCGGCATGCGTGCTCCTGTAAATGGAACTGCTCCGTCAAAGGCTGAGCACGCTCTCAAGCCTTGCACCTAGCTGACCTGCCCTCCAGAAGGGCTGTGTCCACTAAGAGCCCCAGCAGCATGGTGAAGAGGGCTCCCTTCCACTGCCCAGCAGCACTTGAATCTGAAGCGCTTTCTCAGTTGTGATGGTCTCTGCTAACGTGTGGGGAAGGGTTCCCTGGAGAAGCCTCGTCTCTGACAATCGCCTTCAGTACTCTAGGGTGCCTCCAGGATTCAAAGATCTCAGAACATTAGGAAAACTATGACCTCAGACATTGCCTAAATTTATAGACAAAGGAAAAAACAGTGACGACATCCATCCACCCAAAATCACACAGTGACTTACGGGCAAAGCTCAGATGGATAACACTTTTTAAAAATAGAAGATTAGTAGCAAGGGCAAGAGGGTTGCCATGTCCTTGGTCTCAGCGCCTTAGGGGACTAAGTTGGAATGATGATCTCCACTCCTTTGAGGATGTTGATAAACCATTTGGCACGTGGTGAGAGTGCTATGCTTGGCCCATTGTTGGAGGCCGTCCCCAGGCACCCATGGCCCTGACTCCCTGAGTTAGTACTCACAACCCAGCGGACACAAAGGCAGTGAGCCAGGTGAAGACCCTCAAGGCTCGGTGCCCGGCCTCCACTCCTCCCCCGCTCCCCCCCCTCCCCCTCCGCCCCAGCTGCCCTGCGCCTGCGCAGTCATCAACGGAAGACTGCGCACAGGTGGGCTCCTGCACACCTGCGTGGGCCTGCAGCACCGACACCGCAGGTACTTCAGGGCGCAGGGGCTCTCAGAGAGCGCTGCCGGCACCTGGTCCCCGCTGGGAGGCAGGATGGAGCATGGGGCGAAGGTAGGCCAGAGCATGATGTGGACCAGTTTGGAGCGAGGACTGGAAAGGGGCGGGGGAGGCGGGGGCGGGGAGGTAGGGTCAAGGTGGGGCAGTGGGGAGGGAGGCTTCCGAATGTGTCCAGGGGCAGGTAGGCCGGGACAGGATGGGGCTGGGGATGGGGGAGTGGAGGGATGCTTCAGGGGGCCGAGATAGAAATCCCCGGCTCCTGCCGCGCTGGAAACAGCCTCAGAGTCCTGCCTGAGCTCCAGGTTAGTCAGACAGGCCCTGAGCTAATAATATCAAGGGGCCTCCTGATCCTTGTCCGAGGCGCTACACGACTTCCCTGGTCCAGAGACCCCTGTCCGCTTTTCTCCCCCCGCCAGCGACCTGTGCTCAGAACCCCGACTTGCCTGGGTACCACACCCAGGGCGCCATCCCAGAGACATCAGAGGGGATTCCCCTGTTCTGCCACACAGCCCCTTCTGCTGCCCCCTCCCCACTCCTGCGGGGGAGTCCAGGTGGCTCGCTAGTGGTGAAGAATCCACCTGACAATGCAGGAGAGGTAAAAGATGTGGGTTCCATCCCTGGGTTGGAAAGTTCCCTGGAGAAGGAAATGACAACCCACTCCAGTATTCTTGCCTGGAAATTTTCATGGACGGAGGAGCCTGGCGGGCTACAGTCCACAGGGCTGCAAAGAGTCGGACATGACCGAGCGACTCCACCTCTCTGGGGAAAGCCTGGAGGCCAAGGGAATCCATGGGAGACAGAGGGGAACCCAGGCGTTGCCTTGTCCCAGATGCAAAATGGAAAGCAGGGCTGCAGAATTAGGTAACAGGCCCCAGGTGAAGTTCAAAACCTGACCTTCGTAACCTGTATTTTGGCTCCAGTGGCACCAGCTGACTAAGGAGCCCTCAATCACCGCACACCCCCCCCCCCCAAACCAGGGATTTTCTTGGGATTTCTTGAGTTTCTGTGTCTCCTCACCAGACAAGTAGGGGCTTCTTTTTCCTTTTTCATTTGTAAATAGGTAACACATGCCCCTGGTTTCAAAATAAAAAAAACATAGACAAGTACACAGTGACTCCCATCACCCTCTGTCCACCTTTATGTTTATACCTTAAGTAAACATCATGTTTTTAGCCTCTTCTAGAACTTTCTTTAGATTCTTTTTTCCTCAGTTTGTACAAAAGAATTCTACCTAAAACAAAGAGATCTTTCCTTGTCAGTATATTTAAAACACTGTATATAAAACACTGTTAAAGGTCCTAGCATATTTATCCTTTAGTTTGTCAGCTTTCTCCTAGGTATTAGAAAGATTAAGCCCTTATTTATCTCTTCTGAAATGTGTGGTTTACCTATCCTACTTAGTATATCATCTTTTTAAAAATTATATTTAGTTTAATTTTTTATTTTTTATGGCTTCTGTATTATGAGATAGTTAGAAAACCTTACTTCTGACAAATTTACAGAGAAATTCACCACCATTTCCTTCCAATACTTTTATAGCTTTGTTTTTTTATATTTAAATCTTATATCCATTTGGAATTTATCATGATGAATGATGTGAATAAGAATCCAACTTTGTTTTAGATTTTTTTTAATTATTGTTCTTTTTCTAATAATCTATGAATTTTTAAAGAGTATAATATTCAATTCCTTATAATTTATTTTATGTAAGGCATGAGGTAGGGGCATGATTTTACCACTCTTTTTTTTTTTCCAAATGGCCAACCAGGCCAAACAACATGTAATGAGAAAAAGATCTCTCTTCTCTACTCCTTTGAAATCCCAGTTTTTTCCCATTTCTCATGTGTATGACTAGGAGATTATTTATGTAAAACAGTACTTTTTTTTATCTGTAAGCTCTGTGTATAAATATTTGAAAGCAATACTAAATCATTTTATCTGTAAACTTTCAATATGTTACAATATAATTGTATTCAAATTTCCAGAATTGAATTACTGGTTCTTTTTTCACTTTCATAAATGGGTTAGTTAAAGGTAGCTCTTTTTAATAAAAAATATATCTCCTTGAAGTTTCTCTTTTGTGAAAGTCCCAGTTTTCCTCCTCACCCCACGTCTTTATTCTGAGATCTTGGTCCCTGTTTGAAGTAGAAGACTTAGTCTCCTTTCACAGGTGCTGATTATCTTCCAAGGCGTTTAGATCATTTCTTTTTCTCCTTGATCTGCTGCTGCTGCTGCTAAGTCGCTTCAGTTGTGTCCGACTCTATGCGACCCCAGAGATGGCAGCCCGCCAGGCTCCCCCATCCCTGGGATTCTCCAGGCAAGAACACTGGAGTGGGTTGCCATTTCCTTCTCCAATGCATGAAGTGAAAAGTGAAAGTGAAGTCGCTCAGTCGTGTCTGACTCTTAGCGACCCCATGGACTGCAGCCTACCAGGCTCCTCTGTCCATGGGATTTTCCAGGCAAGAGGACTAGAGTGGGGTGCCATTGCCTTCTCCGTCTCCTTAATCTAGCAGGGGCTAAAAAAAGAAAAGTGAATTATCACTACTTCATTTCTGTTTCTCCTTATTTCTCGAATTTTGCTCTATGAATGTTGATGCTATACTATCTGGTGCAAAGATAATTATAATAGAAAATTTTTCACTTTTATTTTTATTACACTGTACTTTTGTGGTCTTGATATATTAATGTATTCTGCTATGAATTCGGCCTTTTCTGATATAGTGAAGTCCCTCCATTGTTTGATCCTACTTCGAAACTTTCTTGAGCTTCTGATCTTTAGTGCATCCTACTGTATACAGTGCGAAGTTGGATTTGTGTTCTAATCCAATCTGAGAGTCATGGAATAGGTGAGTTTATTCTAGATGTGGCAGCTGTTTGAACTTTACTCCACCAAACAAGATAGATAGTGAACATCGTTTCATTTATTTACCATCATTGGACATTATAGAAATTCAAATGAAGACTACTATGCAAATTAGATACCACTACTCATATATTAGAAACACTGAAATTTAAAAAAAAAATTAAAAACAGACAATACCAAATGTTGGTTAGGATATGTAGGAACCAGAATCCTCTTGTGCTGCCAGTGGGATGGAAGACAGTTTGGCAATTTCTGATGCCAACTCGATTCTCTGGAGTAAATCCTATCTTTCAGGTCAATAAGAGTTGCGGCTGCTGCTTAGTGACTTAAGTCATGACTGACTCTTTGTTATCCCCATGGACTGAGCCCGCCAGGCTCCTCTGTCCACGGGATTCTCCAGGCAAGAATACTGGAGTTTATTGCCACTTCCTTCTCCACGGAATCTTCCTGACCCAGTGATGAAACCCAGGTCTCCTACTTGGCAGGCAGATTCTTTGCCACAGAACCACCTGGGAAGCCCTAGTTAGAGTTACAGCAATCTATTTCCAAGGGTTTTTGCTAAATGAAACAGTGTTCAAAAGGACCCCAAGGGCTGCACAGTAGACCGTGTGTAAGTGATTGCGATTAGCTCATCCTCCCAAGCGGAGGGAGCACTTTCTCCCTGCTTTCTGGCCCAGCTTGAGGCATCTTGATGGGTGTAACCAGGCATCCCCAAATGTGGGCATCACCAGCTCTGGTCCACAACTCAGCCCTGCTGCTTACCTGCTTGCAGTCACTCACCCCACCTGAACTTGACTTCCCCTCAGTTCCTGGGTGATGATTACACCCACCTCGATTTTGAAAGTTCCAACACACTCCATGAATTAAATGTTTCCATAGGAAACCCTCTCTAGACTGTACTTTCAGCACCTCTGATGGTTTAATCAAAGGTTTATTTTGGAAGAAGAAAAGTGGCCATGATGAAATCACTACCACCTATCAATATGTTTGGGATTGGGATATTATCAAGATTTTTGAGAAAACATCCTACCCCACTCTAAGCACCCATGCCCACCCAATGTGATTGCATTTACATCAAAAAAAAACTGCAATTTTGCTTTTTCATACTGAGTTTCAAGGTTAAGATGGTTTCATTGACATTTCAAACTTTTTTTCTTAAAGAAACATTATCTAAAAGTCATCTGTTTTTCAGTCTATCCTTAAAAAAAGAAAAATCTTTTTGATGGATGCTTAACATTTTAACCAAAAAAAGAGAGAAAACTAGTAAAAAGGCAGACAGAGTATGAGGGTGGTCTTGTCCTAGGCCGGGCTTCAGCTTAGTGCTGGAGGCTCCCCTCACTGGGGAAGAACTGGAGGGCCTGCCTCATAGTGGTCACACCTCAGGAAAGTTCCCCAGAGGCTTGGTGTCCAGCCCAAGGCTCGCCCTGGCTGTGACTGACCTCCTGGGACGCTGACCTCTGTGTTTTGTTTTGACAGGCTTCTGGGTTGAGCTCCCCTGAGGATGAGAGCCTTTCTTCCGTGACCAGACGGTCATCCCTGAGGTGGGCCCTGAAGCACAGCACCCCAGCTGGAGCTGCCCTCAGCTGGCACTCAGGGTTACAGGGCGATGTCCCCAGCCACCAGGAAAGGGGCCCTGCAGGCAGGTCCCCACGACCTGCACGCTCCTCCTGGGACCTCCTGTCATCCCCAGGAGGGGTCAGCCTCATGGCCTCCTTCAGAAAGAGGCGGCTTTCTACCATCAAGGCCTCTGAAGTGTCCAGTGAGCAGCTTGGATCCAACTCAGACCCCTTTGCTTTTGAGGAAGACCCGCCCGTGCCAGCCTCAGTCACCCAGCAGCAGCAGCAGGGCAAGTCCCCACCAGCAAGGAGATCGCCACCAAACTTGGGATTGCCTGGGATCCCAGACACCGCCAGGAGGAGGCCTCGGGACCTAAAGAGGCTGGCTGCTGTGGTAGGACGCAACCCGACCCCAGCCCATCCCCCAGAGCTTGGAGTCCCTGCCCAAGGCCCCCCCGGAAGGCAGCCTGGTGACAGTTGAGAGAGTAAATGCTGCTCTTTCCTCACTGATGGGTCATGTCCTGGGCATCATGAGGTCACCAGGACTGAAGGAGACCATCCAGCCCAGGGCCCTGCCTGTACCCGCCCTTCCCCAACTCTGAGGGGTCCCCGTGACCCCACAAGAAGGACTTTCACTTGTACCTCCCACAGTTCCCATGTACTCCTTGAACTCCATAGCACACCTATCAGCCTGTCCTGGGGCTGGGGGGATGGAGTGGAGTCCCTGGAAAGCCACTCTCTCTGTCCTCCTCTGAGCTGTGACTTGTCCTCTGAGATCCAGCCCTCACACCACACACTACCAGATCAGGCTAAGCCATCTGAACTTTGCCCACTGTGTTTCTACGTGCCTGTACCTTGTTCAGCAGCCTGAGTCATCCCACCCCCGTCTTCTCTACCTTGTTCAGCAGCCTGAGTCATCCCACCCCCATCCCACTGTCCAAGGGCCCTTCCTCCTTTACCTGCCCTCAGCTGCCCTAGAAGAGCCCCTAGAAAACACAGCAGGAAAATGGCCTGTCTAGACAGCCTCACACACTCATTTGCAAGTGCCCACCCCACCCCTCACACTCTCTGCCCATGCCTGGCGGATCTCTCCTTGTTCCTGTCTCCTCCCCTGCAACCCCTCTCTGCCCTTGTCAGATCCTGGGGTCCTAGCTCCCTCCATTCTCTCACGTACCTGCTTGTCCTCACACTGGGCTCAGTCCCCTGGGGTCTGACTGGCTCCATCATGAGGTCATAGTGCCTGGCATGCAAAGGCTGGCCAGGCTGGCTTTCACTTGTCAGTCCTGCATGGTGCCCAAGAGCAGGCCCATGTGAGGGCCTTGCAGTCCTGGATGGGCACCTGCTTTTCCTACCCAGCTTGTCTCTGGCAAAGATCAGTGTTCTTACAAGGTGGACCTCAGAGATGCCTTTCTGTTAACAGACAGAGCGAGTGAGGCAGTGGGAAATCCACCTGCTTCAGAACATCGAGGAGGCCACCCAGCACGAACTCACCATCGAGGACGACTGAGTGCTCAGCCCTGGGCCCAGGACGCAGCTGTGCTCAGGAGCTCCTGCCATGGCCTGACTTACTCATCTGTCCGTCCAACCATCTGTATGTCTGTAGACCTTCCTCAGGACTTGCCCTGGGTCTGACCTTGCTCTCCATTGTGCCTCTGGATGGGGTGGGAGGAACTGGCTGATGATCTTGTTACTCAGATTCCAAACATGGGGTCTTCATCCCCAGCAGAGATGAAGGGATGTAGGGGGCGGTGGGCAGGTGTGGACAGGGGAGATGGATGCCCCAGGGCCACCCTGGAGTACCCGGAGACGAGATACGTCTTCTTCCCACCCACCCTGCCTCCTTCCCCAGCACAGCCAGGTGAGTCTGAGATACTAGGATGACACAGTGTAGGGAACAGGACCAAGTTTAAGGTGGGCTGCCTAGCAACCCACCCGGCTTCGGTGGACAAGCCTTCACACCTAGCAGACTTTGAACACCATTCCAGGAAAGACCAGAGCAGTGGCTCTCATTTGGAAGATATTCTGACAGTTTGCGGGCACTGGTTTGTTTAGTGTTGTTGGGAGAGGAATTTAACCCCCTCTAGTAGCAGAGGCCTTCTCCTGTCCTTTTCTAGAGCTGAGCTCTCTGCCTCATTGCTTAGGATAAGGATCCCACCAAAGGGCTGGAGGTATCTATGACCCTCATGCTATAAGGAAAACGAAGCAGGGTGCCCGGGGCACTTCGATCAACACAAACCTCGCATTAGCCTCCCAGGTCCAGATGTCTCTGAGACTTGTCTGTTAGTGGACACATTGTGGTTACCAACATAGAGCTAGTTTTATTTTTGCAAATGCTTTCACACCCCACTTTACCTTAAAAAAAAATGTTTATTTTCTGCCTTCTAAAAAACAAAGATTGCTTATGTTTTCAGTACCATCCTGCACACCTCCACAGCCCCTCCTCCAGGCCAGTCCTAGGAGACCTGGCTCTTCTCAGGGACACAGATAAAGCCTATTGCTAGAGCAGACTCCAACAGGGCACCCTAAACAGAGTCTCAGGCTGGCCGGACATGACAGGAGACAGGACATGGCAGGTTCCAAGGGCAGGCACGGTCAAGGATGGCCTAAGAGAAAGAGGAAAGGCTTACTCTGGAGCTGCTGGGTGGGTGGAGGGCATTCCAGCTCAGGACGTTGATTCCTGGAGAGGCCTCCGTTTTATGCAGAGGTTTTTGAATAAAGAAGGAATGATGGAATTCCTCATAAAGTATTAGATGCAGTTGGGGGCTGCAAGGATGAAATAGTTACTTCAAATGTGATTTGTGGGTAAGAACTTACTTACTGTGTAGTGCATTTAAACATTTAAGTTTTGTGAGCTAGTTCTTCCTTTATATGGCTATTCGATGTGTTCACTTTTTCCTTTTTTATAGCAATTATCAGATTATAGAAATAAGTTTATACTTTTGTAAAAATGTAAGAAGCAGAAAAACTGACTTTAATCAAATAACATGGAGATAAACACTGCAATGTAATTCTGCCCACCTTTATTATTAAATTGTTTTCATGAGAACTGTTTCCAAAGCCTGTGTCTGATGCAAAGTGATTCTGATGTGTAACCAAATGACTTTTATCTCTCTTCATCCTTTGAAAAATTCCTATTGAGAATGAGTCCAGGAAGGAAGGAAAAATAATGCAGGGACTGTGGGAAAACTTGTTTTTGAAAGATTGGGAATTACAGGTACTCGGGAGAAAGTTTTACCCATGAGATAAATTCCTAGATATTTTACATTGAGTTTTCTCTTGTTGACTGAAAAAAAGCACAACCTAAAAGTTGACAATTGTTTTATTCTGCAGATTTACTGAGAGCTTAAGCCCACTATACAGCCTCTCCAGTCACTCGGAGAGACTGTTTCGAAGAGGTAAAGGAGGAGCCAGAATATATTTGAGTCTAGGGGTGGCAAGGGGGAAGCGTGGTCGAACATAAGATTACTGCTAATTAAAGAAACAGACATCTCAAAGCTTTTAGTGCTTTTCTACGTATGAGAGATGCAAGAGTCTGGACTCGTTGAAGTCATTCCTTTGATCTGCACCTTAGCTAACAAAATCATTTGTTTACTGAAATGGCAGGCGACATTCTTAGTCCACACTCTCAAGTATTAAGAAAACAGATTCTTGACTTCCCTGGTGGTCCAGAGGTTAAGACTCTGTGCTCCAAATGCAGGGGGAGTGAGTTTGATTCCCGGTCGAAGAACTAAGATCTCACATGCTACACAGTGTGGCCAAAAACTAGATTAAAAAAAAATTTTTTTTTAAGCCAGGGACTTCCTTGGTGGTCCAGTGGTTAAGATCCGAGCTCCCAGTGCAGGGGGCACTGGTTTGATCCCTGGTTGGGGAACTAAGATCCCACATGTCATGCAGTTTGACAAAAAAAAAAATTCTTATATTTATACAATTGGAATATATGTAAGTATCTATAGGCCCACTCCTTAAAATGTTTAAAGTGCAATTCTTGTGACTTTCACAAATAAAACAGAGTGTGAGCATGTTCCGTCCACAGGAGGGCGCTGGTGGGAAGCAGACTGAAGAAGTTCCTTCTTCACACAAGCCAGTGCTGGCCAGTCTGCTGCCCGAGGGCAGTAAGGTGCGGTCAGAGTGGAGTCCCTCTGACCTCCAGCAGTCAGCTGTGTCCTCAAGAAGGGCTGGCCCTGGAGATGCTGGGAATGAACTGGAGGGGATATTCTCAGACCAAGGCACTCAGGACAATGGGTGCTGCCACTCAGGTGGCATAATGAGAAGCTACAAGATCTCGAAATGAATGGTTGTCTGTGGGCAAAATGACAAACCTCTAATAATATCCCCTGGGAATTACGCTAATCATAGTCGTTTAGAGGCCAGCATGGGTGTGACTTGGACCAGCTCTGGATTTCCTTAATTCTTGTTTTGTTTGCAAACTCATATGTCCTGCAGAAAATACAATTTTAAAATACATGAGCAAAGGAAATACATGCTCTTTCCTGGTGCAGTTTCTATTTAAAATGAGAAGTTATCTCAAATATTTATTTAAGTAATAAATTTTCCCCTAAAATCCTATTTATATACAATGTGTGTATTTGATGTCCACACACCCCAAGCATTCCCCCTGTCATCAAGCATGGTTCAGAAAATTGCTCTGTGGAGACTGCATTTGTTGTATGAACACTCCCACCTCATGTGTTCCAATTTCCCTATTGCTGAATGTTTGGTTTGTATATTAGAGTACCTTACTTTCTGTTGTGTTTTAGTTTTCTATGACTTTACAACAAATGACCACAAATTTAGCAGCTCCATCCACCTATTAGCTCAGTTCTGGTGGCTCAGTTGGGCCTCTGCCTGGGATCACTCCAGGTGAGATCAAGGCAGGCTCTCACCTGGAATACCTGGGCAAGAACAGAACCCAGTTCCCTGTGGTCATGGGACTCAAGGTCCTCTTTCCTCGCTTGCTGTGGGCCAGGTGCTGCTCTTAGATCCCCAAGGCCACATGCATTTACCAACCAAAGAAAGTTCCCTGCTTTTAAGGGCCTTCATGAGGTCTGGTGTGCCTGGTGATATAAGCAATCGCACAGCTGGAGGTGGGGGTTATATCTCATCCCAGTCACAGGTCTGGAGATTAGAAGGCATGAAGTCTTTGGTGGGGGGCAGCTTTAGAATTCTGTCCACCAATGTGTTCCCAAGTTTTCATCATTAAAAATAACACTGTGATGACAACTTTGGTACAAAATGCTTTGTGCCCATGTCTACTGATTTTGTTAGGTAGAATCCTAGAAGTTTTTACCGGATTTAAGAATGTTAGCACTTTGTGGTCTGTTTTGTGTTACCAAGTGAGTTACAAATTCCCAAGAGCAGTGCCCAAGCAAGAGTTCACTGTGGTTTTGCCAGTGTTAAAAAGTCTTCTAGGAATTTCCCTGATGGTTCAGTGCTTAAGAATCCACCTTGCAATGAGAAGACATGGGTTCAATCCCTGACCAGGGAACTAAGAACCACATGCCACAGAGCAAGTAAGCCTGCATACACTGCAGTGAAAGATCCCTCGTGTTACAACAGAGACCCAGCAAAGCCAAATAAATACTTTTTAATCTTTTAAGACATTTACCAAATTGAAAGGTGATGGGAAAATTGTTTTCTATTTTCATTTCTTTCACTGGTATAGTTCTGTTGAGCATATTTCCTTATGTTTTCTAGTCAGCTGTATTTTTTCTCTGAGAAGTCTGTAAATGTCCTTTTTTCTACTTTGGGGATAGTGTGCTTCTCAGAATGATTTTAAAATCTCTTTCCTATGAGTTGATTTTATCTGAAATTAAAGACTCTATCAGAGAAAAACTGTTCATCATAAGTGATGGTTAATTTTATG
Organism: Bos grunniens; assembly: GCF_055505025.1. Classification (NCBI taxonomy): domain Eukaryota; kingdom Metazoa; phylum Chordata; class Mammalia; order Artiodactyla; family Bovidae; genus Bos; species Bos grunniens. The sequence goes on along the minus strand of NC_141168.1, from coordinate 44,066,744 downwards.
TGTCAACTTTGCTGGGATATGGTGCCCAGTAGTTCGGTCAAACATCAATCTAGATGTCACTGTGAAGGTTTTTTTTTTTTTTAGATGAAATTAACATTTGTGTCAGTCGATTTTTGAGTAAAGCAGATGACCTTCCATATGTGGGTGATCCTCATCCAATCAGTTGAAAGCCTTAAGAGAAAAGACTTGGGTCCCATGAAGAGGGGATTCTACCTCCAGAGGGCCTTCAGACTCAAGCTGCAGCCTCCACTCTTCCCTGGATTTCCAGCCCGCTGACCTGCCCTGCAGAATCTGGACTTGCCAGTCTCTACATCCTTGTGAACCAATTCCTTAAAATACATTCCTTTCTTCCCCTCTTTCCTTCTTACCCTCCCTCCCTTCCTCTCCCTCCTCCCCCCACCAACCCCAACCCCTGGACCACACACACACACACACACAGTTGGTTTAATTTCTCTGGGAACCCTAAGACAGCATAAAGGAAAAGCAATTTGACTGAAAGATTTCTCAGCAGCAGTTACAGAAGTCATCCCTCACTATAAACTAAATTTGAATGGGATATTTCAGAGAAAATAACTGTCAACTGATAGCTGTGTCTTCAGGTTTTTTTTTTTAACCTTTTGAGAAAGGAGATGAAGAGATTTACAGATGAACATAAGGTTAATTTATCACGGAGGCCTGAGGTAAATGATCTCCTAAAAGATGAAAGAAATACTGTTCCATCAGGATAGTCTGAGATGCAAGAACTGGTGAAAAGTGGGGAGTACAAGTGAAATTTTCTAAATTATCAAAGTGAAATACAAGCATATGTCATTTTATTGTGCTCCACATCATTGCGTTTTACAGATCACACCTTTCCTACAAATTGAAGATTTGTGGAAGCCTGCAATGAGTAAGTCCATCAGAGGCATTTTTCTAACATTTACTGACTTCATTTTGGTAATTCTCATATTATATCAAACTTTTCATTATATTTGTTATGGTAATCTGTGATCAGTGATCTTTATTACTACTATGACTTGCTAAATTCTCAAATTACAGCATTTTTTAGCAATATTTTTTAATTTTTATTTCTTTTAATATATATTTATTTATTTGACTGTGCTCTTAGTTGCGGCACACCAGAATCTTTAGTTTTGGCATACAAACTTAGTTGCAGAATGCAAACTCTTAATTCTCTGACTAGAGATTGAATCCAGGCCCCCTGCGTTGGGAGCATGAAGTCTTAGCCACTAGATCAACAGGGAAGTTCCAATAAAGTATTTTTTAATTAATGTATGTGCATTTTTAGACATAATGCTTTTGTATACTTACTAGACTATAGAGTAGTGTAAATATAACTTTTTTTCTGTGCCAAAAAACATAACTAGGAGGCCAAAAATATTGTGCAACTTTGTTGTAATATTCACTTTACTGTGGTAATCTGAAGCAAAACTTGTAATATCTCCAAAAGCTATCTTTTTGTGAAATTTTAAAAAGCACAGGACTAAAATAATAGCTAATAATAGCGTGTTATTAGGGTGGGGCAATGATGACAGTTCAAGTATCTATTTTTCAGTAACAACATCATCTTGTTTTTACCTTTTGACCCTGAATTATTCAGAAGTGAATGCACTACTGCTTCAATGAAAACACTTTTTCTTTTCCCACTTGCCATTTTTCTTACTTTGTTTTCATGTTTATCAGAGCACCCAAAACATTCATTCTCTCTCTTATCAATAATTCAACTTTTTATAAATCATCCTCAAAGGCAGGGCAGAATAGGCTGACTGGCATCTATCACTTGGAAGAACATGCAACAGGAAATAAGATTCCAGCCAAGCAAAAGGCTCTCGGTTGCTTTATTCTTCCATTTGACTGTTGGGTTAACTTTACCAATTATATTCTCCAGTGTTTAGAGGAGATGAGAATAGAGGCAAAACATCATTGCCATCTTGGCACTCAGCATTGTTTATTGAGTACGGGATAATGTAGCAATTAATACTGTGAATAATGAAATTTTCTTTTCCCTCTGGCAGTCTTAATACTCTGGGCTTCCCAGGTGGCACAGTGGTAAAGAATTCACCTGCCAATGCAGGAGACTTAAGAGATGTGGGTTTGATCCCTGGGTCGGGAAGATGCCCTGGAGAAGGAAATGGCAACCCACTCCCGTATTCTTACCTGCAGAATTCCATGGACAGAAGAGCCTGGCGGGCTACAGTCCATGGGGTTACAAAGAGTCAAGACATGACTGAGCAACTGAGAACACATGCACATCTTAATACTTACAATAAAGTGAATCAATAAAAAGGGAAATGAAACAAGACTAGGGAAATTGAGAAGCAAGATTGTTCAAGTTCAAAGATAGCATAAACAAAATAAACGGGTTGAATTCCCTGGTTAGAAGACAGAGCCTCACACTGAATTTTTTTTAATCAAGTCATGTGATACTTTGAAGATAGTGACGACCTTTGAGAAAGGTGGGAGGCATGGGGAGCTTTGGAGGCTAAGATGTTCTAACTATTGAAGCGTGTGCTGGGTACGGGTTGGTTTACATACTGGACACTGAGGGTCTAGGTGCCCCCCTAGAGTTCATGCATGCAGCCAGGCCCAGAGCCCCAGGAGAAGATGGAGCATCACCTCAAAGAAAAACACTGAGGCACACCATTAACACCCAGCCTGTCCCACAGGAGATGAACCCCACTCATATATGCAGAGCTTTTAAGATGATGGCAAATACTCATTTCAAATGACAAAGAGAGACTGAAGCACATAAAGAGCACAAGAAACAGGTTATGAAGGCAGAAGAAAACATCAGAGAACCTAAAGTTTGTCTTCAGGGAATAATGATGAAATAATACGATGCCACACAAAGACATACCCAGCTGATAAAAGATGCCTCAGAAATTTAAAATTTAACAGAATTAATTGCATAACAGCATTAGAAGATGAAACTGAGGAATTCTCCCATAAAGAGTCCAAAAATGCAAACTGAGGAAAAATAAGATTAGAGGAACAACATCGCCTATCCAATATCCAAATACTAGGAGATTAGGAAAGTGAAGACAGAGAAACAGAGAGGAGTTACTTATCAATAGAATCATTCAAGAGTATTTCCCAAAAAGGGAGAATGTGTTTTCCATATTAAAAGGCATGGGCATGCAGTGTACAGCGTACAGCGGGGTAAGCCTGATGCATTCACACAGCACAGAAATTTTCAGCACACTGGACAGAGACCTGACCCAAGAAACCTCCTGAGAGGAAAACCCTCCTACAAAGTTTCCCACTGAAGATCCTATGGGTCCCACTTCTCCAGGGCTCGCTGGGAACCAGGAGGTGGCAGTTAATGTCCTCAAACTTCTCAGGGGACTGACTTCCAGTCTAGCATTCCAGCCCCCGGACCCAGAAGAAGGCTGCCTTCTGCACAAACACCACCCAAATCTGTGATCTGGACCCACCAAATAAGTGAAAGGGGAACATGTGGTTTGCTTTTCTTGAGCACTGAGTCATGTTGGTTTGCCTGTTTTTCTCTTGGACTGTTTCTTTTCTGACCCATTTGTCTTTGCTTTTCCTGTGCTAGTGTTGGGACATGACCCTGTGTCTGCTAAGGGAATAAACACTTTGGTTTTGTTAGTGGTGGTTTTTCAGTCCCCTTGGATCATTTGCCCAGTCATCAGATCCCCTCATTCCTGCCCCTTGGAAACCCTCGGTCGTATCTCTTCCTCTGCCCTCCCACTTGCCCCTATCTGTATTCCTTCCCATTTCTTCTAGACCCGCCCCCACTCAGCACTGCTTATCTGACAGCTACACCAGCAGGGACTCCCAGCTGGGACAGGTTCATTGCTGGAATCTGTGAACACCTGCCTGGGGCATCCCTCTACTCTGGGCCCCTGGGATGCTGGGCAGGCAATGTCAGCCCAGGGAAACAGCAGCTGCTCAGGAAAAAGCTACTCACCTGTGTTTCCCTAAAAATCACTGTCTCTTCAGAGGCATAAATGCAGATTCCAATGTGACCACACCAGAGCATGGATGTGAGGAGGGTAAATGGGTTAATGCACATGGGTGCTCAGAGCTCTTCTGATGTTGCTGCTGGTGCTCCTCCTCCATCTCCACCTCCTCCTCCTTCCCCACCATCATCATCACCACTGTCATCACCACCATCATTATCCATGGGCTACTCAAGTTTTCTCTGCTGTGATCCTCATTCAACCTTGACGACTTCCATAAAGACCTCATTTTCAAGCACAGCCACAATGGAAGATAGACTTCAAAAATATGAATTTGGGGTGCACATAATTCAGTCCATAGAAAATCTTATTTGGAATAAGGGTCTTTGCAGATATAATAAAGGTACGGGTCTGGAGATGAGATTATCTGCACTAACGTGGGCCCTTACTCCAGTGGCAGACAGCAAAGAAGACACAGACACCAAGGGAGAAGACCACATGAAGACAGTGGCAGAGACTGGAGTGATGGGACCACAAGCCCAGGACCCCCGAGGCCACCAGAAGACGGAAGAGGCTTGGGACAGGGTCTCCCTCAAGCCCCAGGAGGAATCAACCCCATGATACCTTGATCTCAGACTTCTAGCCTCCAGACTGTAAGAGAGTAAATTTCTATGGTTGTAAGTGCCCCCTAGTTTTTGGTAATTTGTTACAGGAGACTAATACAGCCACCTAAATAGTCACCCTGTTTATTCATTGATTCATGAGATAAATTTCTATTGAGTAGGTGAGTACAAAGGACAGAATCCCTACTCTCAGGGGCTTACCTTCCAGTGAGGAGTCAGGAAGTGGTACAGAAAAAATCTATATACTGTACGTATATTCAGAGGTGATGACGGGCAGGAGAGAGTAAAGTGAGGCAAGGGGTGGGGAGGCTAGCTTTAACCACAGAAGTGAAGGGGCCCTTTGGGAAAGCTGACATTTAAGCAAAGACTTAGAGGAGCAAGGAGTCCAATGGGAACCAGGGAGAAGCATCCAGTCTCATATCCACATGACACAGAACCCATTAGATATTTGGGCGCTTCCAGAGCCCGCGAACCCCACCTCTCCTCCTGTCCCTTCTCCTGAGCCCACCCCTGCCACGGCTTCCTGGTAGTCCAGGCTCCCTACGGGTAGGTCTCGGCTGTCCATGGTGACTGTCACCCGGCCACTCTTCATACCACCCCACAGCCTCTTCCGGCAGGAAGCTTTGCTCATCCAGGGCAGAGATACAATTTAACCTGCTCTCAAGGAGGGCCATGATATGGGCAGGGTGTCCACTGACATTCTCTGAGGATGCCTGAGTTTCAGAATCAGCCACAACTAGGGACCACACTCCACTCAGGGCTGGAATAGAACTTTTTTCCTAAATCACAAGACAATCATCATTCAGTCCGCTAAATGCTGTCCCCACAATCCCAGGGACAGGGGTGCCTGGTGGGCTGCCGTCCATAGGGTCGCACAGAGTCGGACACGACTGAAGCAACTTAGCAGCAGCAGCAGCGGAAGCCCTGAGATATGCTGCATCACTGTGGCCTCTGCCTGGAGGTGGTCATCCCCACCTGCTCAAATGGCCCAGGACCCCAGAGCCCCTCCACTGACTAGATCTGTAGGAGTGCACAGCAAGCCAATAGTAAGACTGAACCCCAACTTTCATATTTCATTCAAGACAGGCAAGATTTTTCCCTGTTCTTTTATAAAAGATTAAGCAAAAGGACACTCATTAGACAGAGAGAGACTAGTCAAGAGGAATTCCAAATAATACAAATTATCTTCCCTGGATTCTCATGTTTAGGTGAAGAAGTTAAAAAGAACTTAAGTGTGTCCATCCATTGCTCCCACTTGGGAGCAATTGCTCGTCACTCGAGAGGGCTGTTCATCAGAGGAGCAGAGCCCACACTGGGGGCCCAAGGAAGGAAGGGGTGACAGCATTTTAGAAAATTACACTCTCTCCCCGCAGGATAAGTTAAACAAATAGGGGCGTCTTTAAAATATCCACACAACCGACTGCTTTTCTATTAAAACCGCCAAGGAGTTTAGTCAAGCAATTTTTTTTCCTTTATTTTTGTTAAATAAGATTCCAGAAAGTATAGTGCAAACACTCAGTAGAAAAGTTGCAATTAAGAAATGTACATTCACATTTAACATTTCAGTCCATTCACTGTTTCAAATAAAAATAGGACAAATTATTCAATTACTTGTCTCAATTTAATAATCTTGGAAAAGACTGGAAGGTACTCTACAGTGTTCAGTGGACGTAAAAATAGACCCGTATTGATTATACAAATCTATCATGAGAAGTTACCCAGTGATATTGAGTTGTTGTCGTTCGGGTACAGACATTTCGTTTCCGCGTCTAAAGAAGCATTTTCCGTGAGCTCTACCAGCGGGACAATGTGTCACCCTAGCCCACTCTGCGCTCCCTGGAGGGACACAGGAGGGCGAGGGGTTCACACGACCCTTCTCAATGAGTAAAGAAAATCCAAGAGTGAGCTTTGGGTTTACCTTAAATGGGAGTGGAATCTGCTGCTAAGAGATGGTCAGAATTGGTACATTAGCTCTGCTTGTGCAAGGTGGGGTGCAATTGGTGTGAACGGTGTGCACGAGAGACAAGGGGAGTGCACTGAGGCTGAGAGGAGACACTGCAGAAGGGGTGCAGGAGCTGCACAGGCTCAGGGTCCAGGATCCGCCGAGGCGGGACGCACTGCGGCCAGCCAGCAGACGACCCGTGGTGGCCTGGGCCTGTCCCTTTGCACATGCTGTGTGTTTTGGAATCCAAACTAAGTTTTACACGGTTAGGAATTTCACAGCATGCGATGTTGAGTGCAAACGGCTCACGCAGCCACAGTTTCAAAAGAGATGAAGGCAAAACCACGTGCCTCTCTGGGGCTAATGCCCAGGGAGCATCGGTGACCCTGGCCCGTGGAAGAGGCTGCAGCAGCGGCTTCATCAGGATTCCCGGAACATAGGAATGGTGCCCTGAGACATGTGCTGCGTGCCTGGGCCAGGAGTTGCGTGGGGGTTGCTGGTGGGAGGCAAAAATCAAGTTCTGGCTACTTGTGGGCCTGCTGCCCGTGGAGTGCCATCTGGAGCTTGAGCCCCAGACATGGCTCTCTGGCTGGCTGGTCCCGCATGCTGCCCTGCATGCACTTATGAAGCCCAAGGGTGGGCAGATCTCTGGGGGTTCATCTAGGAATTCCTCTCTGCTTAAACATCAGTTCTCAATAAAGGACTGCCAGCTGTTTTTGGAATCCAATCCTGCTGAAGATGAGCAGCCAGCTCTGGGAGCCAGCCAGCCCTGGGGGAGTCAGGGACACCTGTGCTCCAGGGGCACCCAATCCTTTACCATCCACCACGTCTCTGCCTCACCTTCTACACGTTCTCAGTGAAACCTGCTCTTGGACGCTCTCTAATCCCCAGGAAGGAACACTGACTGCCTCCTCCACGCCGTAGCGTGACAAGGACATCAGAGGATCCTGACCTGGTAGAGCCCCTGCTGGGGACTGGGTTGGCTTCATGTAAGTGGGGAACTGTGTGCAGCTTGGGAGCGTCTGAGGGCCTGGTTCTCTCCCAGGCCAATGGCAGAGAGGCCTTATAGGAAGTGACAGGACAACAGTCCTCCTCACTGAGGGACAGTTCCTAAGACACAATGGCAGACGGTACTGCAGGATTCAGGTTTAGGACAGAAAGGATGACAAGACAGGGCAGGGATTGCAGCCCGATGCTATAAGTCTTTGCTGGGGACCAGCTACTGGAGCAGGGGCAGCACTGAGAGGAGAGAACACACACTGTCTTCATCTCACAGTGTCAGGCCCAGCTGAGGATGGCTCTGTGCCTGGGGACACCCAAGGGATGGGCTGTGGGGCACACTCACTGCCTGGGGACCCGCCTGGCCGCTCAGAACCAGCCTGGCATGCACCCCCACCACTCATGTGCACACAAGCTAAGGGCGCCATTAAAACCAACACAACTTCCCCAATTTCACCGTGAGTCAAGAGGCGCTGAATAGAATTGGAAACCAGGAGCTCGGAACGGACAGGAACAGGGTGAATCCTCGTCCTGCCGCTCAGGACTGTGTGACTTTGTCCACGTCTGTAGCTTCTCTGAGCCTCAGATTCTTCATCAACAATGTGGGGAGCATGGCCACACCTCCCCCTGCCGACTGTTTGGAGGTGGGCGGGGTGAAGCCCAGGTAAGATGCTCCGTCACCTACCGAGCTAGACGTGGGTCTTAGTCATGATGGTTTCCTTAGTTTGTGGTCACATGAAAAGTCCACCGGAGATGTAGTTTAACTGCACAGAGGAGTGATCTACCATTTCCCTGTGGTTATTAGTGTAGAACAAACTGAATCTAGGGAAGTACAGGGATTTCACAAAGGAATGAAGGATTATATTAATAACTACATGGACAGTCATTATTTGTGGCTGAAGAATAGGAGCTATCTGTAATCACAAGAGATCCGGGGCTTTCCCAGCCAATTGTGGCCCATTCCCTAGAAGACCATCTGTCCATTGTTTTCTCCTTCAGCCCAGAGATTGAAGCCAGACCTCCAAGTGGCTCCCCAGGTACAGGGAGGTGGGGGTGCCCTGCCAGCTCCTTCCTCCAGAACTCCTGAACCAACAGCCACCCACCTGCAGCTCTCCCCACAGGCCTCCACATATACCAAAACCCAAACACAACAAAAATAAAACCACCACACAGATGACAGGAAGTGGAATCAGGCTGGGGTCTTGATGCCCTGAACTTTATACTGATACTGGAGAGAGATTCTTTTAGGAAAAAAAAAAAAAAGAAGGGAGGGAGGGAGGAAGCCTCCTTACTCTCTAGTAGTTGCTGGAGATGGAGGCTTGGGTTCCACCTGGATGCCAGAGGGGGTCAAGGCCCCCTTTCTGTCCACTCCTCCCGGCCCCCTGCTTCCAGGCTCGGGACCTCTAGGGGCAAGCAGGGACGGCTTCACCTGATGCCCTGGGTGGCAGTCATCTGTCTGTATTCCTAGGAATACAGGAATACAGACTACAGGAATACAGGAATATTCCTGTATTCCTGTAGTCTGTATTCCTGTATTCCTAGTTTGTTTCTTATATGAATCCATCCTGATTCCAGGAACAAATAACTGATTCTAATTTTGCTTATGCCACGCCATGCAAACACACACGCGTGTGCACGCGCACACACACACACACACACACACAGATTCAGATTAAGTTAGGCCTCTGGCAAAAAAGTTATCTTTGATCTTAGTGAACACATGTGTTATACTTTCAGGAAAATTAAGGAATATGAATGTCTGAGTTGTTACCATGAGGTCAAGCTGTTTAGGGAGTTCCAGCCCCAAATGGGGTACCTGAAATTGGGCTTGTTAATTTCATGAGCTGAACAAAGAAGACAGACTTCCTCTCACCATCACAGGACCTGCCTCCCACCCATGTGAGCACAGACGGAAGGACAGAGCACAGACCAAAGGAAAAACCGCTGAATCCTTTCCAAAGCTTCCCGGGGCTTCCTGGAAGTGAGAAGTCCCCAGGAGCTCCCCTGTATGCCCACAGTCTGGGGTGTGCCCCTGACCTGAGAGGGAAATATAGATCGGGTCCCAGCCTCTGGGGCTGAGCCCATGGTCCACAGCTGGTATGACTGACCACCCTGCTGGGCATGCCTGCCTGGCCCCAGCCACTCAGCTGTCCCCTGCATCCCACTCACCCTCCCACACTGTCTCCTTGGCACCAGGCTCCCAGCCATCAGTTCACAGAGAATCAAGGATGCCCTCCCTGCTTTTGAGGGTGGGAAACAGCTGCCTGGTAGCACTCCCCAGGTGCCACCTATGCAGGTACACTAGCCCCAATCTCCTGAAACCACTGGGAAAAGTCACAATTCCACTCCTCCCACAGCACACAAGGCCAACCCTCGGGCACCTGGCCTGGTCTCTGCTCACAACAGACCAAGAGATGTCATCGGACCCTGGGCACTGTGTCAGCGAACTTCCTAGGGTAAAACCCATCTCTGTCTCCCAACTCAAGGTGGAGGCCTGAGCCATTACAGCTAGCCTCCAAACACCCAGGCCTAGGGCCCCCTGTCCGGCCTGCTGACCTCCAGACCTGGGAGCACAGCCCCCAGTGGACCTGGAATCTGACTTAGACCCACCCCCAGCCTAAGGTTCTGTGAAGGCAGATGCAAACCCAGGAGGCTGCATGAAGAGCTGTCACATCTTTCATCGTTCACAATGGAACCGGGAATGTTACATGATAATCTAGGAAGGCTAATGCACACTTGCAACTTTCAAAGCAAACTGCAGCTGGCGAGGGGAACGTCCGGGCCCTTGGACACGGTCGTGTCCTCCAACTGCCACCAGCCACAGTCCACCTCTCATTTAAATATTTCACCAAAGCAAATATTTTGAAACCAATTGCCTCTACGAAGTTTAGATTTGGGGGTTTTGTTTTGTTTTGTTAATTGAAGCCATTACAAAACCAGGGCACGTCAGTTTTCTGGGTGGGGGCTAGTTATACACAATCGACGGGCCTGCACACTTCAGAATGACAAGTGTGACAGCAGGTCTGTGGTCCCCTGTAAGGGAACTGCTTGATGCAGGGCATATCATGGGAACACGCATTTCATATGTGCGTGATGGATGTACACTTAGGCAGCGTTTGCCTTATGAGTCAGGCATTTTGTCCCCAGCAGGACCTGCCACATAGGGAGAAACCTCCAGGATCCCAGACTCAGGGAATCACAGACACGCCATGTGGAAGGGCGGACACACCCTGGAAATGAGACGGGTCCGCCTGCCAGGGAGAAAACCTAAACACAGCTGCCAGGCCAACCCAGCTCTTCCTTCCTGAGCGGCAGGCGAAAGCAAGGATTCAAATATTATATCCAGGTGGCTGCTGGGACAATGGTATCAGATGGAAAGCAAGGAAGGCTGGCTGGACCCTGCCCAAGCCTGCACATCGGCCAGGGATTGTGGGTATCAGCGCCCCACAGTGCCCTTCGGTTTGGGGAAACGTACACATGGCCTGTCTCTGACACCAATCTGCTTTGGACCAGACCTGTCTCTACAGTTTGGAGTTAGAGTTATTGCTTCGAGTGACAGAAAGGATCGGAAGCCCTGGTGGCTCTGGAGTCTGATAAACACGGCAGGCTCACGGCGACTGGGTCTGGGGGCAGGCGTCCACCCTGTAGGACACAGACCTCCGAGTGGACCGGCCCAGGGTTGGGGGCCGTGGAAGCGTTCGGAAGTTCAGGGCTGTGTTCTAATCTACTGAGGTCAGGCACAAGAGGCATGCAAGGGTCTTGAAAGGACACAAGGACGGGGTCATTCCAAAGGGTAGCAGCCAGGCCAAGCAGGGGGATGCATTAGGGACCTCACGCGTAGGCTAAAGTGTGCTGTTCACACCAGGAGTTGGGCTTGCCTTCATTTTGGTCAGAAGGGAGCAGGCAGCACCTTACCCAGTGCACTATTTACAGAGCATCTTAAAATAAATAATTTAGAGAGAATCCTACTCGGGAGGCTCTAACATTTGTACATGATTATTGTACAAGGTTAAAAATAAATAAGGCAATATCATACAGTCTTATCACAAATAAAAAGGAAATTGTTGACCAAACCCCAAGGAACGTTATGGCTGAACACGGCCCCTGTGCCCACAGGAAGCAGGTAGGGTTTGGAGCTGCTGATGATGAAGGTGGTTCTGCTCATCGAAGGGGAGACCTCGCCGTTTCAGAACAGCTGAGGCCCCGATGGCTTCCCGAGGTGGCGGTGACGGGGGGCCACGCGTTCCGTGGCTTTGCCAACCCACGTGGGGATCCCGCGGCTCTGTGGACCCAAGGTCCCAGCACAGCAAGGCTGGGATCTCACCCCAGGCTCAGCGTCCATTTCGCTCAAGTCGATGTGAATTCAGAGCCCGTGGCTGTGGGAGCAACGACTGCTTCCTCACTGGCTGATGGCTGGGCCATCCTCACCTTCGACCAACTGCAGCCCCTCATCTTTAAACAGAAACCTCATGCTCAGAATATTCCTGACTGCCTACCTGCCTCATCCACTTCTAAGGGGCCATGTGATCACATTGGTCACACTGAGTTAACTCACGTGGCCCAGAATCCTCTCTGCAGCTTACAGCCTGCACCCTGAATGGAGCGCCCCCTTTGCTGGGTGACAGAGCATATTCGCAGTGTCATGCTCCAATATGCCGTCCACCTCCTCCCACCGTGCCCTGGGGTGGAAGCTCGGCCATGGTGAGCAGATGGGCAGCAGGACCCTGGACAGCATCTCAGCCCCACGGCTTGGCACAGATGTGCAAACCCACAGAAGCCATGTGCTCTGGAGACGACTTGGTTCTGCCCTGTCTGTAGGAGGCGGGTGACCACTCAGCCAGGGTGCATCTGAGGAAACACTGTCCACCTGCCTGCCTCTGTCACTGGCCCATCCACACTGGCTAAGCGGCCGACTCTGTTGGCTACTCGCCCCCACAGTCACAAGACACATGCCCAAAATGGGGGGAGCCCAGAGGACATGGGGTTCAGTCCAAAGTGAGCCCCTGTTCCAATACAGCAAAGTCAGAACCCCCAGGGAGGGGGTAGAGCCCTTGGAGACCAGAGAAGAGAGGGACACCCAGGCTGCTGACTCTGCCAAGCAGGGCTCCCCTGAAACCATAGGACCTCCCCCAGATGCTGTCAAAGCTCTGGGTCTCAGATGGACATCCCCCCCACATTGACTTGCCTGCCCAGAACCTTCCCTCCAGTTTCAAGCTGCCCTCCTCCCTGCGGTCAAAAGTCAAGGTCTCCACGTCCAGCTATTTCTAGACAGTTCCTTCCTACTGGCCCTCCTGCACCCCTGCCCCCTGTAACAGCATATTCCAGCATGGTCATGCTCCTCATCTCCATGGCAACCACAGAGATACACTGGTAGGAGATTCCCAGACTTGCACAGAATTATTTGCAGTCACTTTCCCCGCAAATTAGAGCAGGGACATCTAAACTGACAGCCATGAATGCCAAAACTCCACATCCAGGGGACCGGTTCTGCTGGAGGAACACCTTCCATCCAGGAAGAAGCTTTCTCATGCTTGTGAGGTTCACTTATCTTCAAAGTCAACGAAGCCTTGCACTGCTGTTCAGCATACAGGAACCCAAGGTGCCACGGTAGAGAGGTAAGAAATGACACCAACCACCTTCTCTCCTTTGAACAAACAGTGGCGTGGGCAGAAAAGGGAATGTCCAGGTTTCACAGGAGCTGATGCACTCAGGCGGGGCAGGTGGAGAACGCAGAGGCAGAACATGAACTATGCTGGTCACAGAGATGTGGCTGCAGGGCCCCCAGGAATTCCAGAAGACCCACCTCTGACTCTCAGCGAAAACTCAATCTGAAGAAAGCCAGTGGCCACCACCACGCATGCAGTGGGACAGGGGCTTCTCAATTCTTCCCAAACCATCCCCTAAGGCCTGTACAGCTCTGCCCTGCTGAGAGAGTCCTGACTCCCACTCCGGGCTCTGCAGGCCACTGCCCAGGGCTGGAGCTGCCCCCATGGGACCCACACTGCTGGGCTGACGCTGATCCATCTCAGGGCACAAGGTGGGTGCCCCAGTCACTCTGCCAGCCAGACCTCTGAGGCTCTCACTGTAGCCTATGGCCCTGGAGAATGTCCTGAAGGTTCTGACACCTGGAGCTGACCCAGCCAACCTCCCTCTGCCACTGAGGTGAGGACAAAGCAAACACAGTCGCCGCTAAAACCTCGGTGTCCGTGCGGTCAGGGTTCGCCCCTCACCCGACTCACTGCTGGACTCACTGCCCAGCTGCTTCAAGTCATGCCTGGACTGTGCCCCTTCCCCAGCCCAGTCACCGGCTCCCAGCCCTGCTCTGCTGGCTGGGCTGGTCTCTGGGGGAGCCCCAAAGACCCCCAATACCTCAAGCATTTGTGCCCTGTGCCCCGAGCGGCTGGCATGGGCTCCACTAAGCCTCCTTCCCAGAGGCTCCAGGGGGCAGGTGTTGGCCTGGGGGGCCTGGGGCAAGCCCCGAGCCCTGCAGAGCCCCTGGCCCAGCTCCAACTGGGAGGCCGGCTGCAGGAGGTACCGGGGGGTGACCCGCAGCCAGTCTGGTCTGGAGGCCAGCTCTTCCGAAAGGATACATTTTCCGCTCTGAGTTCAGGGACCTGGTTTGGGAGCCATTTCCATCGGTCCTGCCTTCCAGGAAGTATGTCAGCATCTCACCCTTGCCCTTGACACTGACTTTGCCTCGGCACACGAAGCGGTAGGAACCCCGCCGCAGCAGCCGGTGAACTTCCTCTGTGACCTGCAGAGGGGAAAGGCGGTCAACAGGGAGCCCACGGGAGGGTCCCTCCTCCCCCAGCACTGCCCACCCCAGCTCTGCCTGGAGGCTGAGTCATGCTCCTCCCATGGTCACTCTGGTCTCTCTGTGAGAAGGACATGATCATGCAAAGAGCATGGGACTCAGAGGGGCCTTAACGGGGCCCTGGACAAACAGGAGACGACAGCACTCACCATGAGGAATACCGAGAGTGGACGATCAGACTGGACGGGCCCACAAGGACCCAGCCTCAAGGACTGGCATGTGAGCTCTGTGGTCACCCCCGAGCCAGATGCCTGGACACCAAGCTCCAACTGAGGGCCGGAGCTACATGGCCTTACGCGGTTCCCCAACAGGCTCAGTGCACCCCAAAGTCCTTCGTGGAACTGAGCCACAGACTAGCCGGTTACACAGGGCAGACGCTATTGTCAGAAAGGTCACCTCTCAGATGAGGCCTCTGAGATGCAAGGTGGCAAAATGTACAGTGATAAAAGTCTCTTTCCTTTCACACTGAACCCACCATTCATCCATTCAAAAAGATCTGCACTCCCTAGAACCCTGACGTCCAGCTCAAGCCCAAATATACACACTGACAAAACCCTCTGAGTCTTATCCTTATGGTGAGCTCCCTCCTTTCTTGCCTTATGAAGAATAGGAGGCAATGAAATTCCCAGATCATAGCACAAAGAATTGCTGGAGGTAAAGGTAATCCGCCACTACACACAGTAAAGTTAAAAATGAAGGTTTTAGGTTGGGATGGGCCTGGGTGTCCTTCCAGGTTGCCTGGGAGCTCCAGCCACCCCTGTCCTCTGCATCCCTCCACCTTGAGATTCGAGCCAGGAAGTCCCAGGCTGTGAGTCGGGGCTGTGCATGATGTTGCCGAAGTGGGTCCCAGAGAGGGTCCAGGTCAGGGGCTCAGAGACACAAGGTCCCCAAGAGGCTGAGAGGGCATCCGCAGGAAGTCTGATTTTTAACCATCTTCAGGAGAATCCCTATATTTCCCAAGAGGCTGACTAGGAACTCTCCCTAGAGTTCTCTGTGAGGCCTGGCCAGCATCAGGGATGGGGGGACACCTGCTCTGCAGCCACGTCAACTTCACTCTGTCTAAGAGACAGTGCTGGACCCCATAGAGGAATTCCAGGGAAGTACCTGCTTGATCCCCAAGCAGATGGCTGAGGTGGAACCTGGGAATCGTCACAGGTGCCTGCCTGAGAGTTAGTGCCCAATGAACGGGGGCGGGGCCCCAGGAACTGAAGGTGCATGATGCGGGACAGCCCCAAGCCGCAACCTTCTCACTGAACTGCAGCCTGCAGGATCGCACCCCAGTGTCTCTCTCAAACCCTAGGGTGAATGCACGGGTCTCTGGAGGACCGAGTGAGAAGCTGTGATAAAGTTAAAGGACCAGCATTAACTGGCTGCAAGGTGGTGATTGCTGGGTGTGCAATGCTCAGAGGCCGCCTCGAGGCCCGACCACAGCAGGAGGGCTTGGCCCTGCTCACCCAGCACTACGTTCTCTGCCACTGTCTTTCAAATCTTCAGTGCCGGCTGGAGTCATGGCACCAAGTCTCGTCCCCCATGAGCCACCCACAGGTTCTCAGGTCAGGTGGCCCCACTGCACTCACCTTTCAAAAGGCAAGGAAGCCCCTTCTCAGTTCTAGGGAGCTGTCACTACTCCCAACTAACTGTCCCCTGCCACTCATCACCCCAACTCTGCTCCTGACCACAGAGGGGTCACCCCACCCCCCGCCGCCGAAGCCGCAGACACACTAAGCCACATGGTTCAGTGGCCCCACCCAGAAAAGGCAGACAGGGACAGGAGGACGCAGGCTGCTGGACTGGGTGGCCACCCCAACACGACCCTTGCTCCTCCCACGGCAGTCTCCCACCGCCAGGATGGACACCTGGGCCCTGGGGACTTCTGAGTGAACTGACCTGGATCCTGCCCTGGACGCCAGTACTGTCCATCCGACTGGCCACATTGACCGTGTTCCCCCAAATGTCATACTGCGGCCTGCGAGCCCCGATCACTCCAGCCACCACGGGGCCAACATTGATGCCTGGAAAACAGCCACAGCGTGGTGTCAGTGCAGAGGCTTCCGAGGGGAGGAGCTGCCCCTCATGAAGTCACGGCTTACGGGGTCATCGAGCAACACTCCTCCCCAAAGCAAGGACCCTACAGCATTGCCGAGGGGCAGTTCTCCACTTGCATCCCACACCATTAGCCAGCAGTCCCCACCACAAGAAGTCCCATTTCCTGGAAGCGCGACCTCATGCTGAGTCCTGCTGCTAAGAAAGCTAAGCTTTCAGTCTGCAGGTGTGTTCCCACATCCAGCTCCCTCTTCCAGAAAGGGCAGTAGCTCCTGTTTCCCCAGATGGGATCCCTCTGTTCTTTCTGGTGTGGGGCCCAGAACTAAGTATTTGAGGATGCTCTAAAGAGAGTGAGGCCCCTTTCTCTTTATGCGGTCAGGGTCTAACTGGCCTGGACAGTAACACAGGCCCATGTGCCCCAAATCTCCCCAGATCTGAGCTGATGGCACATCACTCCTTCTGACTCTGTAGTCTGCATCAATTTTTCTGAGCTTACCCAAGCATATTAATAGCCTTTCAGACACTGACCCAGTCAGGCCCCTGAAGCCTGGGTAGCAGGTGCTTGGCATCTTCAGGAGGAAGCGGAGGCAGAACAGGCTGAACTGAGCCGGGAGGCTCAGGCTCAGTGGATGTGGGGACCCAGGGAGAAGCCCCAAAAGGGACACTTCCAGATGGCTGGGGGAACCTGGGGAGCCCCCCTCTACCGCCCTGGAGGCCCTAATCCATGTGGGTGAGGCTGAGCCAGGATCCAGCCTCCTGTATGACCAGCCACCCAGGCACGGAGGTCCAACTGGCCTGTGGGTCCTCAGTAGGAGAGTAAGAAACAGAATCTCCCTGATGGACCCTTGGATCTGTTTCCTGTCACATCCGTTCATCTACGCATCTGAGCCCGCGGCCCCGGACGAGAACTGAACCCTGCAGGTGAGGCACAGAGGGCGCCCTGCTCCCACCTCCAGCACATCCCGTGGGCCGGGCACCAGGCTAGGTCAGCTCTCGTGTTTAAGCTCATCAGAACTTCCCCCGCCCTGGTGGACACTGGCTACCACCCCTCAAAACCACTCAAACCCAGCTCTAAGTTCTGTTTTTAAGGTCACTAAACATTTAAAATAAATGTCCAGTTTAACTGTATCATAGACTAAGGGGTAAGGGTGGGGAGAAAGAGGGGAGGGAGGAACAGACAGAGGAAGGAAGGGAGGGAGGGAGGGAGGGAGAAATCTCTAGTTTAACTATATCCTCAACTAATACAATTTTTTCTGCTAAACCTATCTACCCAGGGGGGGGAAAAATTAATTTAAGACTAAAAAAAAAAAGAAACCCTATAGTTTGGAAAGAGCTAGAGAGGAGCTCAGATCCCAGCTGGTTTTCCTCCTCACTCACAGGCAAGGGACAGGAGCCCAGGAGGACCGAGGGCCCAGCCTGAGCCTACACCGCTGGGCTCCTGCACAGCGTATGAGATACCCAGGCCTGCCGACAGGAAGCGGGGCATATTCCTCCAGGTAAGTGTGGGCTCAGAGGTATATCTGAGAGTCTCTAGGACAATCAAGATTTCTCCTGTGTTGTGTGAGCTGGACAATGATTCTTCCAGGCTCTAAGTCATGGATACCCAGTGTTCCCTGCATCCCTGGCACTCCTCTGGGTGGCGCCATCCTCCTTCCTGTGAGATAAGGGAGTCTGGACCAGTGACCCCTGCTCGTGAGGAAAGGCCCAAGCCACAGGCTCCCAGGGCAGTAGAGAAAGGGTGAGCTGGCCCAAGTAATGGGATAGCTTGCCGCCACATACCAACACGGAGCACAAAGTCGTTATAAGACTGGTAGTTGATCTCATCCAGGACATCAAACATCTCGATGGCAAAATCTGCCAACGTGCTGAGGTGGGAGGAGATGCACTTCTTAGCCTGGACGTGAGCACACACAGGTTATTGCATTTGAGGGGTGTAAGGGCAAAGAGGACAGGGACACTCAGCCAGTGACCTGCAGAGGTGAGGGGACTACCCTGTACCCCCTCATGGGATGAGGGACTTGATCCCCATGTCAATAGCTGGCTGGGGCTGGAGGCTGGCTGGGTGGTTCTCATCAGGGATTGAGTGGCACCCTACAGCTGCCCTAGTGTGTATTTATCATCCCATTCTACAGGTAGGAGACTGAAACAGAGGTAGAATAGTATTGCTCAAGGCTTACAGCTCCTGAGAGCAGAGGCTGATGCCACTGGAACCTAAGCAGAGCCCTTCTGCAGGAATGGGCTGGTGGGATGGGAGAGGACCCTGTTGTGGGAAACCAAGTGTCCCACTGCTCAGACAATGCTGCCACTGGCCCACTGTAAACAAACAAAGCAAGGTGAGCACAGTGGATGGTCAGCATTCACACAGCAGAGAGCAAATCCAACCCTCCTTCCTCACACTGAGACTCTCTTTCATTGTGTTGTATCTCCTTGGATACAAATCAGGTGGTTTGCAAAGATTTTCTCCAAGTCTATGGATTGTCTTTTCATTATAGTATTTTCCACAAGTTGAATTTTAAAATTTTAATCAAGTCCAACCTAACAGTGTTTTCTTTCACAGATCATGCTTTTTGTACCGCATCTAAAAACTCATCGCCAAACCCAAGGTTACCTAGGTTTTCTCCCATGTTATCTTCTAGATGTCTTATAGTGTTGCATTTTACATACAGGCCTATGATACATTTTGAGTTAGTTTTTGTGAAGAATATAAGGTCTGTGCCTGGATTCATTTTACAAATATAGATAGCCAGATATCCAATTTTTTATAGCACCATTTGTTGAAGACTATCTTTGATCCATTTGTCAAAGATCAGTTGATTATATTTATGCGGATCTATTCCTGGGCTCTCTATTCTGTTCCACTGGTTTATTTCACTACTCTTTTGCCAAAACCATACTGTATTGATTACTGCAGCTCTATAGAAATTTTTTAATATTACTTCTTTATCTGGCTGTGCTGACTCTTAGTTGCAGGATGCGAAATCTTTGATCTTTGTTGAATCATGCAGGATCTTTATTTTAGTTGGAGTATGTGAAATCTTAGTTGCAGCATGTGAGATGTAGTTCCCTGATCAGGGATCAAACCTGGGTCCCCTGCATTGGGACCCAGGAGTGTTAGCCACTGGGCCACCAGGGAAATTCCATAAATCTTGGCGTCTGACAGTGTCAGTCCTCTAATTTCGTCCTGCTTCTGCTATGCTGTGTTGACTACCCTCAGTCTTTTGTCTTTCCATGCAAACTTAGGATCAGTTGGTCAATATCACAAAATAACCTGCTATACTTTTGATCAGGATTGCATTGTCTACAGATCAAGTGAGAATAACTGACATCTTAATGATATTGAGTCTTTCTATGCAGAAACACTGAGTAGTTTTTGACTGATTTAGATCTTCAATCTCTTTAATCAGACTTTTATACTTTTCCTCCTAGAGATATTATATATATATATTTAATTTCTACCTAATATTTAATTTTGGGGTGCTCATGTAAATGGCATTGTATTTGTTATTTTAAATTCCCCTTGTTCATTGTTGGTATACAAGAAAGCAACTGACTTTTATACCCTCTTCCAACAACACAAGAGAAGACTCTACATATGGACATCACCAGATGGCCAACACCAAAATCAGGATGATTATATTCTTTGCAGCCAAAAATGGAGAAGTTCTATACAGTGAGCAAAAACAAGACCAGGAGCTGACTGTGGCTCAGATCATGAACTCCTTATTGCCAAATTCAGACTTAAATTGAAGAAAGTGGGGAAAACCACTAGATCATTCAGGTATGACCTAAATCAAATACCTTATGTTTATACAGCAGAAGTGACAAGTAGATTTAAGGGACTAGATCTGACAGACAGAGTCCCTGATGAACTATGGACAGAGGTTCATGACACTGTACAGGGGACAGGGATCAAGACCATCCCCAGGAAAAAGGAATGCAAAAAAGCAAAATGGCTGTCTAAGGAGGCTTTACAAATAGCTGTGAAAAGAAGAGAAGCCAAAAGCAAAGGAGAAAAGGAAAGATATACCCATTTGAATGCAGAGTTCCAAAGAATAGCAAGGAGAGATAACAAAGCCTTCCTCAGTGATCAGTGCAAAGAAATAGTGGAAAATAATAGATTGGGGAAGACTAGAATCTCTTCAAAAAAAATTAGAGATACCAAGGGAACATTTCATGCAAAGATGGGCTCAATAAAGGATAGAAATGGTATGGATCTAACAGAAGCAGAAGATATTAAGAAGAGGTGGCAAGAATACAAAGAAGAACTGTACAAAAAAAGATCTTCAAGATCCAAATAATCACGATGGTGTGATCACTCACCTAGAGCAAGACATCCTGGAATGTGAAGTCAAGTGGGCCTTAGGAAGCATCACTACGAACAAAGCTAGTGGAGGTGATGGAATTCCTGCTGAGCTATTTCAATCCTAACAGACAATGCTGTGAAAGTGCTGCACTCAACATGCCAGCAAATTTGGAAAATTCAGCAGTGGCCACAGGACTGGAAAAGGTCAGTTTTCATTCCAATCCCAAAGAAAGGCAATGCCAAAGAGTGCTCAAACTACCGCACAATTGCACTCATCTCACACGCTAGAGTAAAGTAATGCTCAGAATTCTCCAAGCCAGGCTTCAGCAATACATGAACCGTGAACTTCCAGATGTTCAAGCTGGTTTTAGAAAAGCAGAGGAACCAGAGATCAAATTGCCAACATCAACTAGACCATTGAAAAAGCAAGAGAGTTCCAGAAAAACATCTATTTCTGCTGTATGGAGTATGCCAAAGCCTTCGACTGTGTGGATCACAATAAACTGTGGAAAATTCTGATAGAGATGGGAATATCAGACCACCTGACCTGCCTCTTGAGAAATGTGTATGCAGGTCAGGAAGTAACAGTTAGAACGGGACATGGAAGAACAGACTGATTCCAAATAGGATAAGGATTACGTCAAGGCTGTATACTGTCACCCTGCTTATTTAACTTATATGCAGAGTTCAGTTCAGTTCAGTTCAGTCACTCAGTCATGTCCGACTCTTTGCGACCCCATGAATCGCAGCATGCCAGGCCTCCCTGTCCATCACCAACTCCTGGAGTTCACTCAGACTCACGTCCATCGAGTCAGTGATGCCATCCAGCCATCTCATCCTTGTCGTCCCCTTCTCATCATGCCCCCAATCCCTCCCAGCATCAGAGTCTTTTCCAATGAGTCAACTCTTCGCATGAGGTGGCCAAAGTACTGGAGTTTCAGCTTTAGCATCATTCCTTCCAAAGAAATCCCAGGGCTGATCTCCTTCAGAATGGACTGGTTGGATCTCCTTGCAGTCCAAGGGACTCTCAAGAGTCTTCTCCAACACCACAGTTTAAAAGCATCAATTCTTCAGCACTCAGGCTTCTTCACAGTCCAACTCTCACATCCATACATGACCACAGGAAAAACCATAGCCTTGACTAGACAGACCCTTTGTTGGCAAAGTAATGTCTAAGCTTTTGAATATGCTATCTAGGTTGGTCATAACTTTCCTTCCAAGGAGTAAGCATCTTTTAATTTCATGGCTGCAGTCACCATCTGCAGTGATTTTGGAGCCCCCCCAAAAAAAGTCTGACACTGTTTCCACTGTTTCCCCATCTATTTCCCATGAAGTGATGGGACTGGATGCCATGATCTTCGTTTTCTGAATGTTGAGCTTTAAGCCAACTTTTTCACTCTCCTCTTTCACTTTCATCAAGAGGCTTTTTAGTTCCTCTTCACTCTCTGCCATAAGGGTGGTGTTATCTGCATATCTGAGGTTATTGATATTTCTGCCGGCAATCTTGATTCCAGCTTGTGCAGAGTACATCATGAGAAATGCTGGGCTGGAAGAAGAAGCTGGAATCAAGATTGCCGGGAGAAATATCAATAACCTCTGATATGCAGATGACACCACCCTTATGGAAGAGAGTGAAGATAAACTAAAGAGCCTCTTGATGAAAGTGAAAGAGGAGAGTGAAAAAGTTGGCTTAAAGCTCAACATTCAGAAAACGAAGATCATGGCATCCAGTCCCATCACTTCATGGGAAATAGATGGGGAAACAGTGGAAACAGTGGCTGACTTTATTTTGGGGGGCTCCAAAGTCACTGCTGATGGTTACTGCAGCCATGAAATTAAGAGACGCTTACTCCTTGGAAGGAAAGTTATGACCAACCTAGACAGCATATTAAAAAGCAGAGACATTACTTTGTCAACAAAGGTCCATCTAGTCAAGGCTATGGTTTTTTCAGTAGTCATGTATGGATGTGAGCATTGGACTATAAGAAAGCTGAGCACCAAAGAATTGATGCTTTTGAACTGTGGTGTTGGAGAAGACTCTTGAGAGTCCCTTGGACTGCAAGGAGATCCAACCAGTCCATCCTAAAGGAGATCAGTCTGAGTGTTCATTGGAAGGACTGATATTGAAGCTGAAACTCCAATACTTTGGCCACCTCATGCAAAGAGCTGACTCATTTGAAAAGACCCTGATGCTGGGAAAGATTGAGGGCAGGAGGAGATGGGGACAACAGGATGAGACGGTTGGATGGCATCACCGACTCAATGGACATGGGTTTGTGTAAACCCCGGGAGTTTGTGATGGACAGGGAGGCCTGGCGTGCTGCGGTCTATGGGGTCATAAAGAGTAGGACACGACTGAGCAACTGAACTGAACTGATTTTCATTTTTATTTAGTTCGAAATATTTTCAGCTTCTCTTGAGATTTCTCATGTGTCCTTTGTATCATTTACAAGTGTATTGTTTCATCTCCAAATATTTTGTAATGTTCCAATTATTTCCTGGTAATTGATTCTCCTAGCAAAGGTTTCCTTGGTAGCCCAGTGGTAAATAATCTGCCTGCCAATGCAGGAGACACAAGGGATGTGGGTTCAACATATGGGTTGGGAAGATCCCCTGAAGAAGGAAATGTCAACCCACCCTAGTATTGTTGCCTGGGAAATCCCATGGAGAAACGATCCTGGTAGGCTACAGTCCATGGGGTCACAAAAGAGTTGGGCAAGACTTAGCAACTAAACAACAACAGTAGATTTCTACTTTAATCACATTCTAGTCTGAGAATATAGTGTACATTATTTCAATTCTTTAAAAATTTTTAAGCTTGTTTAATGGCCTAGAATGTGATCTATCTTGGTAAATGTCCCATGTGAGCTTTAAAATAAGTATATTCTGCTGTTTTTCAATAAAGTAGTCTATAGATAGCAATTACATCCAGGTGACTGATGATGTTGTTCAGTTCAGTTCTCTTTACAGATTTCCAGCCAACTGGATCTACCAATTAGCAACAGCATGGGACTGAAGTCTCCAACTATAATAATGAGTTCATCTACTTCTCCTTGCAGTTCTATCAGTTTTTGCCTCCTGTTGTTAAGTACATAAATATCAAAGATTTCTATGTATGCTTGGAGAATTAACTTCTTTATCATTCTGTAATGTACCCCTTCATCCTTGATAGTTTTCCTTGATCTGAAATTTGCTTTGTCTAAAATTAAGATAGTTACTTGAAATTTTAACAGGGCTAGCATGGTATCTCTTTCTACATCCTTTTATTTTCAATGTATCTGTGGCTTTATATTTAAAGTGTACTTCTTGCAGAAAACCTAGTTGGGTCTGAATTTTAGCAACTCTGTCAGTTTCTGCTTTTTAATTGATGTATTTAGACCTCTCACATTAAAGGTGACTGCTGATTCAGTTAGCATCTACCATATGTATAACTGCTTTCTATTCATGGATTTTTCTTTTTTTTACATCTTCCTCTCTTTTTCCTGTCTTTTTATAGGGTCAGTCTGGGGAGATGAACACTCAGTAGTGCCATTTGCCAGGATAGCAGTGGGGGGATGGTGGGGGGTGAGGAGGCAGGGCCGGAGGAAGTTTCTTTGTTCAGCCTTCTGCACTGATTTTTCACAGAAGGCTGTGACTACAGAGAACTGGCCACTGACAAGACAGCCTTCAGGCTGCTCCCTAATCCAATGCAGAGGAAAAACTGAGGCCCACAGCAGGGAGCCTGCCCATGGAAACCTGGGCAGCTGGGGACAGAGCCAGGACCCAGTCCCTGAACAGGGCACACCTCTCAGTCCACACTCACCTTGGTCCCAGCAGTGGGCGCCAGCCCCACAGCAGCCATGTACGTGCTCCCAATGGTCTTGATCTTCTCTAGGTCCTTGTAAAAGTCTTTGTCCATGAGCTTTGTTTGAAACACAAAACTGTTAAATGTTACATAACATTTTAGACAAGTCACAGCAGTGTACAGCCGCCGGAAGCAAGCACAGAGCAGATAGGTGCATTCTGGAAAGCAATGTGTCTTCTTCATACAGGCACAAGACAAGTTCTGGGATTGAACTGAGAAATGCAGGCCTCAGGGCCTCTAACAAAGGCATTTAAAAGAGGCACCAAGGAAGAACCATGCAGAACACACCCCCATCCTCCAGCAGCTGACCTCACGATCACCCAGGAGGAGGACAGGCCCCAGGGAGGGAAGCAGGCACAGACTGGAGGCCTGCTGTGGACAGTGCAGAGATACCTGCCCGCCCATCCTGCAGGTGAGGCTGCCCACCTGAGCTTGGCATTCACAAGGAAGAGCACAGGTACCACCACTCACCCTCCCCATCTTAAGGCAAAGTTTCTTCCTCAAATGTCACGATCAGCTGGCATTCCCAAGGAGACAAAATACATGTCTCCTCCTGGTCCCATGCCATCCGCAGAGCACATACTACATCAGTGGACACAATTCAGGACTCTGTTGGAGGGGGCACCCCAGGACACCCAGGCCCCAGGGTGTCAGGACTGCAGGGCAGCCCTTACCTCATCAAAGTCAGCGATGATCTCATTCAGAAGGCGTAGACATTCCACCCCCATGTTGTTGCCATCCAGCTCGATGTAGAAGTCATTGAAGTTGGGGATGGATGCAAACATGACCCCCACCTGCGAGTATGACTGGTAATACAGGTCCTGGGGGGTGGGGTGGTCAAAGGTTGGGTCAGGCAATGAATGGGCAGCCAGAGCAGCATTCAGGGCTGGTACTGGGGCAGGCCCTGGAGACCAGGTCCTGAGATGTGGCTGCCAGGATGTGCTGGGACTCCCAAGCCACACCAGGAGGGGGCTCAGAGGATCTAGGATGATGGGTGGTCATTCAGCTCACAGATGGGTGCAGAGCCCCCTCAAGGAGAGGCGGATGCACCAAGGAAGGACACACTGTTTGGGGAAACAATTGGCCCTGGATGCCCCAAGTCCCAGCAAGACAAAAAGATGAGCCCCAGATCTATTTTAGGTCAAAGCTGGTCAAGCTGAGCCTGGGGGCTTGTGCCTTTAGGGCCTAAAAACCTAGCCTGAGCCTCTTTATTCTTGAGTCCGCTTTTGTAAGCCCCACTCTGTGCTGTCCAGGTGGTTTCAGAGTTTTACTGCAGCAGGTTGTGGCCATTAGGATGTTCAGACCAACCCAGACAGCACTGAGCACAGAGCAGGGAGTGAATAGCCAGGCAGGCGGGGTGTGGTTTTGAAGGCACCTGCTGCCCAAATTCAGCCAAGAGGGGGCCACCCAGGCCTTGAGGCAGCGTTCTGCAACCTCATGTGTGACTTACTGCAGCATCCTGCCTTCCTTGTGGGGACAGTGGATGCTATGCTCTCTCCCAGGATCAAAGGGGAGGACATGCTAATTCTGAGCACCTGTCAACCCCACGTCCCAGGAGTCTTGGATCTGGCCCTGCCCTGGAGGGTGGGCAGAGGGGCCACTGCACCTCAGGGCATGCAGGCCCTAGGCTCACCATGTTGCGAGGGTTGGACATTAGGAAGTGCTGGGCAACGTGGGCTGGCAGGAGGTTGAAGAGAATCCTCTTGTTGTCCAGCTTCACTTTCTCCATGTCATCCCGCTCCTCCTCTGCCTGGGAAGGGGGTCCTCCATTAAGTCACCCAGCCACCCATTCATGCCTCCTTCCCTCACTTGACAGCTCGCCATATGACACTCCCTTACTTGACACCCCACCATGTGACAAGTTCTCACCTGGATCAGACTCTGAACCCTCTTCCAACAGGGTCTTGACTTTGGGGTGTTCATGTGTCTAGTTTTAGCAAGAACCCTGCTACGTCAGTTTAACCAGAGACCCCATCCTTGACATCTGATCACCCCAGATATCTGATCAGGTTCCTCATCTCCAACCCTCCCCAGGTGATGTTAGATCACCTTGACCTACCCTCAGCATGAATCCTGTTAGGTCAGTTCGGCCAGAACACACCTCACCCCAGATGTCTCCTCTTAATAATTTTCCATCCACCATCCGCCACCCTGCTCCCTGACTATAAACCCCCACTTGCCCATGCTATATTTAAGGTGAAGCTTCATCTCTCTCCCCCACTGCAGTGTTCCTACACCTAACACAATGCTCCTGAATAATGTCTGCCCTACCATCTTTAACAAGAGTTCTGAATCTACACCTTTAACACATTCTTCTCTGTAATCATCCAAACTAAACACCAAGTGCACCGATGGTCTATACCAGGTTCATCTCCATGGTCCCACCAAGAAGAGGAACTAAATCAACATTAGGGGCCCCGAGGATCCATGAAATTCTGGACCAGTCATCACCCAGATAAGCTGGAACTTTCAAAGGCCAGTGAGGGGCTCAGCCCCCATTTCCAGGCTGAGAAGCCCCACCATCTGCCACCCGCAAACTGGAGGCCCAGGAGATCTGGTGCTGTAACTCCTGGAGGTCTGAGACCTAGGAGGGCTGAGGGTGGAGATGTCCCAGATGGTGCAGTCAGGAAAGAGGGGCCCCATTTCTCTCTTCCTCCACCTTTCTGTTCTATTCAGGCCTCCTTCAATGGATGGATGAAGCTCACCCACATTAGGAAGGAGAATCTGTTCTACTGAGCCCAGATTCAAATGCTAATCTTATCTAGAAATACCCTCCCAGACCAACCCAGAATAATATATGGGCAAATAACTGGACACCTCATGATCCAGCCAAGCTGACACATAAATTAACCATCATGATGTCCTCTTCCAAAACCCTCCTGTGCTGTCTCACTCGCCTTCTGGGGTGTACAGGCCCCTCTTTGGGGCACCAAGGCTCTGAGAACCACCTTCTCCTGGAGAAGCACAGAGAGGGAAAGGACCTTTCCAAAGCACACAAAGTGAGAAGAACTTAATCTCTAACTCCGGGGCAGTCTCACTTGAGGAAAAGGCCCTTTGTGAGACGTCTGCACGGACAATCATCAGCTAGGCAGGGGATCAGTGCTGGTGCTTGTCTCCACAGAGAGCAGGTACACTGCAGAGGGGGAGAGTGTGGAGATTCAGAGGGGACCAGGCTCGTCAGACCACATGGGGGACAGAGGAGCCCCCACCCCACTGTCAAGAGGGTGAAACACGAGAGGAGATGGGGTCAGAGGAACATCGATAAAGATGATAGCAATATCGTAAAAAGCAATGCCAGACAAAAGACAGTGGAACTGTATCTTTAACACATGGAAAATTAAAAAAAAAAATCAAAAACCCATAATCCTAAACCCAGCAAAAGTATCTTTCAATCATGAAGGCAAAATGAAGAGTTTTTCAAACATACAAAAGCTGAAAGTATTCATCACCAACAGACTTGAGAGAACCATATGCCCTTGAGGCAGAAGGAAGATAACACCGGACAGAAACCTGGAAGTCCACAAAGAATGAAAAGTACCAGAAATTATAACTAAGTGGGTAAACAAAAAATATTCTTTTTCATTATAATCTATCTTTAAACTGGACTTTAATGTTTATGATGGAAATAATAATATATTTGGGGAGTTATAATATATGTACAAATAAAGTCTATGATGATGTCAATGCAAAATCCCTAGGATGGAAAAAATTGAGGTATATATTGTTATTAATATTAAGGTTCTTATATGTAAGGTAGTATAACACCACTTGAAGACAGAAAATGCTAAGTATCTATTAAAATAACACAACAAACAGTTGGAGCTAATAAAAATACAGATCAAGTAGAATAATAAAAATATTTAATTAACCCAAATGGGTAGAAAAAGAGGAAAAAGAAAACAAATAGATGGGCAGGTGGGACAAATAGGAAACAGCAACATGGAAGATTAAAATACAATTGCATCAATAATCACACTAATTGTAAATTATCTGAAGACCTCAATTAAAAGGCAGAGATTTAGGAATTAGATTAAAAGGCAAGATCCAATTGTATGTTGCTTACAAGAAATCCACTTTAAATAAAAAGATACAATAAGGGGGCACTCTCTGTCCCCCTTCTGATGTCTATGTCAGAAGCTTTCTCTTCTCACTTTAATAAAATTCTGCTATACAAAAGTTCTTGAGTGATCAAGCCCGGTCCCTGGTCCCGAAGCTAAATCTTCTTATTCGGAGATCACAAATCTGACATCATTCACCATAAGCTATCTCGGGGGCTTGTCTGGGATCTTCAGGACAAAGTAAAAACACTCAGAGCTCTAGCCTCTCTGCTTTCTCAGTATGCACGTTTTCTGTTTTACTTTACTAAATCTATGGTGTGTTTGTGTGAATGAATGACACGCCCTGCACGAAGCAAGTCATGAGCCCTCCTCTGCAGTTTCCTGGTGCCTCATAATGACTAAAGGCAGCCCCAAAAAGGGGAGCCTTGTCCAGAATTTATACCAACCTGCCAATGCCAAGAGTCACCCAAGGTCCCTGCTAGGGGAGAGGCCAGAGATGGGCAAAGCATGTGGACCGAACTTTCCTTTCTCAGTCACCTTTTCCTGGTCTCTTTGACCATTTCATAATTTCGTGGGGAATCAGAACTACTAACATAATCTGTCAGATCATAGATTATGTGGACTTGTGATTCATGCCGTTACTATGTACTTTTACTCAGACCCCAAACTTGGTAGTCACGGAAGCGCCTAGCCTTGCTAGGAGCCAAAAGTTACAAGAGCATGTTTGGGAGCGAAGCGGAGCTCTAGCTCCAGCAATGTCTCTCAGGCTAGAGGTCACTCTCTTCGCTGCCTGCCTCAGGGGCAAGCGATCTGACGAAGAGTCGTTGTCATGACTGTGTCTCCTATCTATGTGGATAGAAGCACTGCTGGTCACCACGAGGTTTGAGGACACAGATCAGGAGTTGCAGGATCTGGTCAAATTGGAAGTGCAATGGGCTTCTTCCTTTGGTAGCACTAGCTCTTAGTGGGCCAGAGGAGGCTTCCTGGTGGCTTTTGTCTCAACTCCTTAGATATTCCTTTTGTGGAATCTGTGGAAATGAACTGGAAGGATTGGCCCTAATAGCTCAGGAACAAAAATCACTTTTTCCTTGCTAGCCAATCCTCCACCACCTCTTTTGCTATCATATATACTGGCATGGTGACACTCAGAAAGGACATCGTGGTTGCTGTTCATCCCTTTATGACTCACCGCTTCTACTTCGGTCAGGACTGTATTCAGGAATGTGCATAGGCACATCCTTCCCCTAGGAGTCCTAGCTTGGGAAACATTCTGGGAAAACTACTCTGCTCCACCTCAGGTGGCATCAGAGAAAAGGGCAAATCAAACAAAGGTCTTGGTGGTATGAAACTAAATCAGCTTGGGATGCTATCTGGAATGCACCCCTGGTGCATCTCCACCCGGCCTCGGTGGTAGAACCAGGAGGAACAAGTAAAATGCCTGCGTTGGTAAGGGACAGACTAAGTCCGACCAGGGAAGAAAAGCTTTGGTGGAGAGTCTGTCTACACCCCCATCTAGAGAAGGGAAGGACACTTCCAGTTGAAAAAAGCCACAGCTGTGGATGCTGCTTTTTTCTCTCTTACAGATGGGAGCAAGCAGTTCCAGAACCACTCCTTTAAAATGTATTTTTTAAAAGCTGGGACAAGTTTGATCTCCAGAGTTTAAAAAGACTTGCCTGTTCTTCTGTGATATTGAATGGCCACAGTATCCTTTAGAAGACAGGGAATGCTGGCCTGTTGAAAGGTCTCTTAATTATGATACTATTTTATAACTAGACCAGTTCCGTAGAAAACAAGAGAAATGGGTAGAAATGCCATAGTGTTGCTCTTTATCTCTGCAAGACATGCCAGACCTATGTCCTAAGGGTGCAGATTTGGGTGTGAAACCTTCAGCTCCCTCCTGTCCTCTTACTTTGCCCCTGTATCTGGGGCTCCCAACTGAACAGGCTGAGCATCAAAGGCTCCCTTTCAGGAGGGGTTTCCTCAGTCTCAACAGAAATTCAAACCATACCAATTGTGGCCCAGACTTTCTAGAGGATCCAGAAAAGTTCACAGAAGCCTTTATAGGGCTAACTTTGTGACCTTACTTGGAGAGATATAATGTATGTCTTGGGACAGACAGGCTAACTCCTGACTCGAGAACTCGAGTTTTGGGGGAAGCTACTACTTTTGGAGATGAATGGCTTGAACGTAAGACAAGGGAAAATAAGGATCATGAAATAGCCCTCCTTCCTACTGGGAGCCAAGCAGTTCCCATAACAGAGCTGCTTTGCTGGATGTATTCTTGAAGGACTCAAGCGAGCACAAGCTAAGACTTTAGACTATGCTAAGTTGACTGACAGAACAGGGAGAGAAGGAAACTCCTGATAAACTCCTACTAAATTCCTAGACAGACCACGGGAGGCTCTCCGCAAGTTTACTGACGTTGATCCTAAAAGCACAGAGGGAGAAATGGTCTTAGAAGATAAATTTCTCTCTCACTAAGCTCCAGACATCTACTGTAAGTTACAAAAACAGGCGTTCGAACCAAATCAGTCTTTAGGAAAGCTGTTGTAGCTGGCTCAGGCAGTATATTATGGTAGAGAATATGAGGAGGAAAATAGCAGGCAAAAAAGAACCAGGCAATAGACTGAAGCCCCAACGGTGGCAGTTAGACCTGCTCTGAAACAGGCTGAGGAAAAATTCCCAGAGGGACCCAGGTGAAAAGGGAGGGGTATCTCAAGTGGGATTGCCATCAGGCATCTAAGCCACCCCCAGCTCCACGTCCTATCTGCAAAGGACCATACTAGAGAAGAGACTGCCCTCCGAGGTGTAGGCCCCAGAGGTTAGGCTCTCAGGACAATCAGGACCAAAGGTGTCCAGGGGTCCCCACACAAGCTCCCATCCTAATGATACCTGAGGAACCCCGGGTTTTAACAATTGTGGAGGGTCAATCAGTCAATTTTCTTTTGGACACTGGGGCAACTTTCTTTGTGCTCACTGAAGCCCCTGGCCCACTTTCCTCCTGACCCACTACCATAATGGGACTGTCTGGACGAGTCAAATGTTATTATTTCAGTCATCCTTTAAGCTGCAGCTTGGACTCTGTACTATTTTCTCGAGTTTCTGATCATGCCAGAATCTCCCTCACTCCTTCTGGTGAGGGATATATTGAACAAGGTCCAAGCCTCCGTTTTCATAAATATGAAGCCTGCTTTCTCTCCCATTAATTGAACAAAATGCAAATCCTAGAGTGTGGGCTGATGGAAAAACTATGGGTTGAGCACAAAATGCTGTTCCTATCACTGTCAAGCTCAATGACCCTCACCTACTTTCACATCAAAAGCAGTATTCACTAAAGCCCAAGGTTAATGAATGGGCAAAATCTTACTGTACTGACTTCTCATGATGTAAGTGGGATCTTAAACTCTAAAGTTCAGAGTGACAATGGCTCTGTCTTTAAAGCTGCTGTAACTCAATTGGTGTCAAATGTTCTAGGAATAGAATATCACTTACACTGTTTCTGGAGACCCCCATCTTCAGAAAAAGTTGAAAAGGCTAATGACATTATTAAAAGACACCCATGTAAGCTAACTCAAGAAACACAAGACAGTTGGCTTAAAGTCCTACCTGTAGCTTTAATGAGGGCTCAAACTGCCCCTAAGAAGAAGGGACTGTCTCTATGACAGACTGTTTTTGCACACCGATATTGTCATAGATCCTAAAGCCTTAGATTTGACTCAGCTTTCAGCTTTTCAACCTCATCATCAATTGAAGGCTTCCCATGGTGAGTTACTCCACTTCAAAGAAAGGAGTTTCTTCAAGTCTGCGAATACCTTCACCACCAACAACCATATGTGATGCCTCTTCTTGATCTGATGACATCTAACAATCCTAATCATGAGAAACGCTGGGCTGGAAGAAGCACAAGCTGGAATCAAGATTGCCGGGAGAAATATCAAGAACCTCAGATATGCAAATGACACCACCCTTATGGCAGAAAGTGAAGAGGAACTAAAAAGCCTCTTAATGAAAGTGAAAATGGAGAGTGAAAAAGTTGGCTTAAAGCTCAACATTCAGAGAACGAAGATCATGACATCTGGTCCCATCACTTCATGGGAAATAGATGGGGAAACAGTGGAAATAGTGTCAGACTTTATTTTTTAGGCCTCCAAAATCAATGCAGATGGTAACTGCAGCCATGAAATTAAAGGACGCTTACTCTTTTGAAGAAAAGTTATGTCCAACCTAGATAGCATATTGAAAAGCAGAGACATTGTTTTGCCAACGAAGGTCCGTCTAGTCAAGGCTATGGTTTTTCCAGTGGTCATGTATGGATGTGAGAGTTGGACTGTGAAGAAGGCTGAGCGCCGAAGAATTGATGCTTTTGAACTGTGGTGTTGGAGAAGACTCTTGAGAGTCCCTTGGACTGCAAGGAGATCCAACCAGTCCATTCTGAAGGAGATCAGCCCTGGGATTTCTTTGGAAGGAATGATGCTAAAGCTGAAACTCCAGTACTTTGGCCACCTCATGCGAAGAGTTGACTCATTGGAAAAGACCCTGATGCCGGGAGGGATTGGGGGCAGGAGGAGAAGGGGATAACAGAGGATGAGATGGCTGGATGGCATCACTGAGTCGATGGACATGAGTCTAAGTGAACTCCGGGAGTTGGTGATGGACAGGGAGGCTTGGCATGCTGCGATTCATGGGGTCGCAAAAAGTTGGACACAACTGAGCGACTGAACTGAACTGGACAATCCTAAGATGGACTGGTATAACATATTGTACCTTAAATATAGACACAATGTGACTTTTAATTTTGACTCGGTTTTAACTTGGTTTAATGACTATTTTGCCTTACATCTCTAAGTGTAAAATGGGGTTTCTTCCTAACCATCTAAAAGATTTTAAGTTATAATAAGTTGTCCAGGCTCCTATGAGTGCCACAGCTTCCTCCAACTATTATTTGGGGCCCCTGGATGAGAGACTACATATGAGGGTTAGGAGAATATGTTGCCTCAACAATTTAGGGACCATGCCCTTCAATAGCAGGAAGTAGTTATGAAATGAACACGATGCCCCTTTCCCTAGGCAACACAATTGTCCTAAAAGAAAAGGGGGGAATGAGAGGGTAACAGGCAGAAAAGCTAGGGGTCTCCAAACGGAGGAAATAGGCTGCAAGTGTTAGACATTTTTTATCTCTCCCTTAAGCAGCAGGAGGAAAAAAAACTTCAAGTGTCAGACTTTTTTCTATTAAAATTCTGTGTTGCCATGATGACACCTGGTTCCACCTGAACTTACCTTTTCTTGAACCTTGGGCTAATCAATGCATTTTTCTTACGGAAATGTTTTTCTTAATCTACATTAATAGATTTGTGTATTTGCTTTGTATTTGCAAAATCTATGTATTTGCTTTGGAATTTGCCTTTCTTCAAAATGATTCCACCTAAGACTAATTTTTGGCTCAACAAACAAGTATTCATATCAATTGTTTTATGGCTGGGGGATGATACACCTCATGCCATCCTATCTCAAAAATGCATATTGTGGGAGAGGGGACTGGTAAAACTCTGTCAGCCTTGAGGTGTCTCTCTTATCTGATTAATAGCTTCTAACAGACATAAAACATCTGGCTAAAGACTAGCAGGAGGGTACTCTCTGACCCTCTTCTGATGTCTATGTCAGAAGCTTTCTCTGTCCCTTTTTACACTTTAATAAAACTCTGCTATACCAAAAAAAAAAAAATACAATAAGGTTACAAGTAAAATGAGGAGAAAGACTTAACAAGAGAGCTGGATTACCTATATTAATATCAGACAAAACAGACTGCTGAGTGAAGCGCATTACTTAGGAAAAGGTCTCTTTTTTTTAAGGTTCAGTATTTATTTAGAGTTTTTGTTTTAGCCTGAAAATATGTTGAACTGTAGTGTTGGAGAAGACTCCTGAGAGTCCCTTGGACTGCAAGGAGATCAAACCAGTCAATCCTAAAGGAAATCAGACATGAATATTCATTGGAAGAACTGATGCTGAAGCTGAAGCACCAATACTTTGGCCACCTGATGCAAAGCACTGACTCTTTATAAAGAAAAGACCCTGAAGCTGGGAAAGATTGAAGGCAGGAGAAGGGGACAACAGAGGATGAGATGGTTGGATGGCATCACCAACTCAATGGACATGAATTTGAGCAAGCTCCAGGAGCCGGTGATGGACAGGGAAGACTGGTGTGCTGCAGTCCATGAGGTCACAAAGAGTCGGACAAGACTGAGCGACTGAACTGAACTGAAGATATATGAAAGGGTCTTTTTTGATAAGAGGGACAAAGGTTTCAATTTATCAAGAGGACATAATCCTAAACATTTATGCATGTAATAACAGGTCATCAAACTACATAAGACAAAAACTGATAGAACTTTAAGAAGTTAGAGAGAGTGCTGTTGGAATCTCTGTCTATAGGTATAGCTGGATATTCCCAACACCACTGTCTCTAAACTTGACAGAATGACTAGAGAGAAAATCAGTAAGGGTACAGAAGACCTGAAGGACGCTGTCAGCAACCTGATTTAACTGACATTTATAAAACACCATCCAACAGCCATAGAACCTCTCCCTGGCTAATTCCTCCAAAATCTCTAGGTATTCTCTCTAGAGGCTGATGTCACTGACTTGAGGGCTGGGTGAGGCTATGGGCTGTTTTATCAATACAATGGCACTTCTATCACTGTTCTGGAATCATCTATGACTGACACATTTATTCCTTTATCAGCCTCTGGGCATTCAGAGCAGGGTTATGAATGCTCACACTCATGTAGTGTCCCCATACAAGGAGGCCTGGTATAGACCAGGCGCTCAATAAGCAGCTACTGGATGGAGTCAGGCAGGACACCAGGTGCAGAGAGAGGGCCACCCCAGGCTGTCTGTGCACTTCCCAACATGGTGACAGGTCTGATTTCCCTTGAGTGGGGGACATTCCTGGACTCAGAGCCCAAGGTTCAGCACCAGTGTTTGATTCTGCGGGCATTTCCTTGGCACTGTGTTTCAGAACACAGCCATGATACACCCAGAAGCACTGTCCTCAGTGAGGGATGTTCTCAACCCAAGTCCCAGTGGTGACACCAGGGGCCAAGAACAGAGAACAGAATGAACAACACACATGGCATTTCAGATGTGAAATAAGGGTCATGAACCAGGTAGCATGAACTTCCTATAATCCCAAGGACCAGGTT
This sequence comes from Bos grunniens, assembly GCF_055505025.1. Taxonomy (NCBI): domain Eukaryota; kingdom Metazoa; phylum Chordata; class Mammalia; order Artiodactyla; family Bovidae; genus Bos; species Bos grunniens. The sequence goes on along the minus strand of NC_141168.1, from coordinate 44,030,996 downwards.
ACTGTCCCACCTGTGGAGAAAGGAGGCCTGGGAAGGGAAGTGACTGAAGGAGGAGGTGCAGCTGGCCTCAGCTCAGCCCAACAACCAAAAGCTCCATGTCTGAGCCAGCCCCTGCTCTGAGTGCTGAGAACAGCAGCTGCACAAATGGAAATTACCCTCAGAATAGGTATTCATTGTAGATAAATTGTTTTATTATAATTGCCATCATGATTACCCACTGAGTTCAAAGAAAAAAAATCACTGGAGCAAAAGCATTCTGATAGTTACAGATTAAGAGTTTGAGAAGTCATCAGGAAGGAAAAGCCCATCTGTTTGTTTAGGTTTATAGAACCAATTGGGTCTCAATAAATAATTAACCAATGAGTCTTTGGTCTGGCAGTTTTGCAAGAGTTTGAGGCGCTCTGATACGTGCATGACAGACTTAAATATCCACAGGGCAAACGGGCAAAGTCTAGAAATGGTTTTGTTTTGTTGTTTACAGGGAAGTGGGGCGTTTCACGTTACACATTCTTAGAAAAATATGTCAGTGTGTTCCATACAGGCAAGCCTTCCCTCCATGACACAAAGGTTCTCTCTTGCACGGTGGGTCTGGGTGTACAAGGGGTATTGCTGAAGGAGAATCTCAGGACAGGGTCAACCACTGGACTTAATAACATTTAAAGGGACACCAGAGATTTCCTTGGAGGTTCAGTGGTAGACCTCCCCTTCTAACACAGGGGGTGCACGTTCAATCCGTGGTCCAGGAACTAAGATCCCACATGCTATGCAGTCAAAATACTAAAACATAAAACAGAAACAATACTGTAACAAATTCTGTAAAGACTTTAAAAATGGTCCACATCAAAAAAAAAAAAAAAAATCTTAAAAAATAAAGGGACACCAATGCCTAGAATGGCCCTTGCTAACCCATTTGAGAGAAACTGCTTGCCCTAGGTGAGGGAGTCCCCAGTTGGGAGAGCCAACAGCAAGGGCCTCAATCCCACTGAGAGTGAGATCCAGAGCAAGCATCTAGTCAGTGAGTGGGAACCATCTCACACACCCCCAGGCTGATCCAGCGCTTCCCGGCTCATCCTAAGTCCGTTCTTCTCTAGCTCCGAGTGTCTATTCCTAACTGAAAGACCTTAAACCAGAGGGGCCAGCTGATGGCGGGGAAGACACATCTCAGAGACCAGCCAGTCTGGTCAGCCTGGACAGCCAGCCAGAGCCAGACAAGACCAAGTTCAGCAGCGCAGTCTACTACAGAGAGGCTGTCCTCCATTACCTGGCAAGGTTTTGGCAAGCTGCAGTGGCCTGATGGCCTTTCCAGGAATGGTGTGCACTGCTCTCTTCCCCTGACATCTGCGCTGACCCAGGGCCAGCCCAGAGGACTCTACCTACCGGTCCCCTCACAGTTTCTGGTTGGACTCTGCCGCTGGAAGCACAGGCAGGAGCTGGGAGGGAGGGAGCAGACTGTGATGAGGTCCCTCCCAGCACGGTCACTGCAGGTTGGCCATGTCCCTTGGACGAAGGTGGTGAGTCCTGTCTGGTGGCCCGCCTTGTCCTGGCTCTGGGGACCACTCCTTCGCCCCCGAGGTCTGGGATGGGGACACTCTACTGTGCGGCCCTGGCCACTGTACCAGTCTAGGGTTGCCCTACCCTGACCCACCTTTCAGATAGTCCAGTGCCATCAGCTCTCTTGACATTGTCAGTCAGAAATGTGCCCTCTGCCCTCTGCCCAGACTGAGTGATATGTGCCTGAGACCACACCCACCTCCATCTTAGCCCCTTTTCCAATGGTCAACCCTGTCCAGGCTCCACCCAACCACTTCAGAAGTGCCCTTCTGGTGGCCCCTGTGATGGTGGAGTCTCCCCCAGGGTGCCTCTCCAGGCCCCCTGCTCCATCGCACTCCACCACCAGGCCACCTTCCAGAGTCAGGGATGGGACCCTGCCACCCTGGCTGCCCACAGAGAAGGTGGAGTTCTGGATGGCCTCCCCACCACCCCGCCCCCATGAGGTCTCTATGAAGGTCCCCCTCCTGTCACACGCCTTGTCTCCTTTCCTCCACACCAGCCCCTCCCACCCTCCCACGACCAACTCTCAAGCATCCAAGAGGCCCAGAGAAGCCCAGGCACTTCCGGAAGCCTGGCTGGGTATCACATGGACATGCCTGGGAGTGGCGGCCTGGCTTTGGCACTTGTGAAGGCAGTAGCCGGAGCCCCTCGAGGAGGAGTGCAAGCCAGAATCGGGTGCACCACTTGCATGCCCTCACCACCACCACCCCTGCCACGCTGCCTAAGAACTGGGGCCAACTCTGTACAGACAGCCCATGTGGGAATTTCTGCCCATGGAGAGGGAATGCAGGGTTCAGATCTCAGCAGCTCCCTGCCCACCTGGAATTCAGAAGCCAGGTATGGAGTGAAGACAGGGCTGGGCCACAGCCCCTTAGAATCAGAGAATTAGGGGTCTCTCCCTCCAAGGCCTGGTTCAGGGCTCCCACTGGCCACACACAGGGAGTTAGTCTGCCCAGAACAGGCGCTGACTTTCAAGCACACACAGGCTGAAGAGTGGAAGAAGCAGGCTAACCCACGGAGGCAGAGAGCAGGCGGTGGCTCAGGGCTGGGGTGGTCAGAAACGGGGAGTGGCTGCTGGTGGTTACAGGAGTCCCCTGGGGGCGCAAACTGTACTAAAATTGACTGTGGTGACGGCTGCACAACTGTGTGAGTATATTGAAAACTACTGAATTGTATACTTTGTATAGTGAGTGAATCTTGTGGGAAGTGAATTACAACTCAGTAAAGCTGCTACATAAAAAGGAATAAATAACCAAGTTTTTCACCTAGTATATCTATGTGTGCACAGATATACATACATACAGAATACACGTGCACACACACACATTTTCTTTCGTTTGCCCCGAGTAATGGAGTAATTCCTCATGATCTTGAAGATATAACCTGGCCTGATGTGCAGACAGAAACCTGCTTAACTCGCATCTTATCTTTTCCAGGTTAACTAAAGGGTAGACAATAGTTTCATCAGAGTGGTCACTACCTTCTGCCCCCATCACAGGCAGCCTACCCCTCCGTCCACCACCCCTCCTTCCCATAGTGAGAACACTCCGCAGCGGCTGTCCTGAGGGAGTCCACGGAAACTTACGGCCTGTCAGATGCTGGGAGCAGGGTGTCTGCACCCACTATGTGCCAGGGCCCCAGCCAAGCCCATTGGGAAGGAAACTGTAATTATCCCTCAGTGCAATGGCTAATTGTATGTGTCAACTTGATGGGCCACAGAGCACCCAGATGGCTGGTGAGCATCATTTCTGGTGTGTCTGTGTAAGGACACATAAGAGAGATTAGCTCTGAGAGGCTGGACCATGGGAAGATGCTCTCTACTCCAGCCAAGGGGGTGGGCATCACCCAGTCCTTCTGAATAGAAGGAAAAGGCAGAGAAGGGGCAACTCCACTCTTGGCCTGAGCTGGGCGTCTGTCTTCACTACCCTCAAACACCAGTGCTCCTATTCTCTCACAGCAAGTGCTGATGGACAGAGAGGCCTGGCGTGCTGCGGTTCATGGGGTCGCAAAGAGTCGGACATGACTGAGCGACTGAACTGAACTGAACTGAACTGAAGTGGCACTTGGTTCTAGGACTTCTCAGCCTCCGTAACTCGCAGGCCAGTCCCTGGAATAAACCTCCTCTCTGTAGAACCCAACCAACACACTTCCACATAGGATTTGAATCATCACCCCATCGGACTGAGGACCAGGGAAGAGAGTCACAAAGACCCCAGGGGGAGTTGTCGGGGTTGGGATGAAGACCACCTAACTCCAGGCCCACCCGACACAGCTGACCAGGGCCTCAGTCACTGACCACCCACCTCCTGCCTATTCTACCACAGGATGTGGACAGGAGTCATACATCTTCCTGAAGAAAGGATGTGGGCAGGCAGCACAGGAGGAGCCTGGGCCCCCAGTAGGCATGTCTGAGCCTGTCCCTCTGCACAGAACATGGGGCGACAGCAGGGTGCACCCAGCCACCTGTGCACCCACAGCCACCACCTTCTCTCTGTGGCCCTCTGGGCCGCACCTGTTTGGGGTCCAGTGATGGATGCCCCTGTGCTGCAGCTCTGGGCTGGACCCCTGGCTACACTCTGGTTCCTGGTATGCAGACGCTCCCACCCACCTCAGACCTGCCGGGACCCCTGGACATTCCAGTTCTAGCCCTGGGCATGTTAATCTATATCTGATCCCCATCTGTGATCCCACCTCCCAGGCAGGGCTGCTGTAGGGATTGAACAGAGTGAATTCCCTCTGACAGAAAAGGGCTGCTTCTTCATGTGTCAAAATGACAAGACCCGCCTGCAGCCTCGGTTCTACTGCACACCTGCCTCCCCACTTTCAGTCAAGGAAACAAGGGGAGGCAATCTGTTCAGAGCCAAGAAGCGAGCAAGTTGCATCAATGGGGTCTGAACTCTGGACTAGAAAGAAGGCCTCAGTTCCCAGGGCCAGGGACGCAGAGCAGGTGACAAGGAGTGGGTGTAGAGGAGCAAGTGACAAGGACGCATGGAGAGGGTGACAGGGACACAGAGTGGGCAAGGAGGGGGACGCAGAGACACACCACACCACATGTGACCTGGGCTGAGCTGAGCCCCTATGCACTGGCTCCGGGCAGGCGAGCAGGGTGAACTCTGGGGGTCACCACCTGTCACCGGCCTCAGGGCCTAGGCCAAACCCCAGGTCTGCCATTCCTCCATCTCCCCCAGGCCTCTAGTGTCAGAATTCCCCCATGTGCACTGTAAAAACATGGGTTCCTGGCCCCCAGAGCAGACCTACTCAATCTGGAATAGGCCATGTGAGATGAGACAACCTCAGGAGTTTCCCAGGACCCTGATGAGACCCGCGGTCATGTCTAGCCTACTGAGGCTGAATTCCTCTGCCAGAACGCCTGTGGGGACAGGAAGCTCATGGCCAGCAAAACAGCCAACCTCTGACCATCAGACAAGGTTCATTAGACTGTCCCCCTCCTGCCTTCCTGCCATCTTGCTCCTTGGCCCCACCACAGCCTCCTCCACCCAACAGTGATGCCCACATGGCCACTGGCATCCAGCCAGGAGCCCCCACCTGAAACTCCTCCCAAGGGATCCCCTGATCACCACCCCCCACAGGAAGCAGAGGGTCTCCTCTTGCCTGGGCCGCCCAGAGGTAGTCCAGCCGCAGCTTGACATCCACCTGCCGGGCGTGCAGGGCCAGCGTGCATGAGAACAGCAGGATGGCCACGATCGGCTCGAAGCTGCGCCCTGAGATGGCACCGGCCCTGGGGGAAGAGAAGGAAGGAAGCCAATCTCAGTGCCAAGAACATGAGGCCTATCCCCAGGGGGCTCTCAGATGCGACACCCCCAGGGGTGCCCAGGAATGACCCAGGCTGAGAGCCTCGTCCACAGAGAAACCCAGGAACTCACTAGTGTACGGGCCCAGGTGAAGACAGGGAGCAACCCCAGCTCAACGAGTTTCTAGTCAGCAGACTGGAACACAGGGCCCCAGGCAGACGCTGGCAACGCCTGGCCAGCAGCTCTGGCGGGAGCAGCGTACCTACCCCATGGCCTTCGTGTACCCGCTGAGCTCCAGGACGAGGATGTAGGAGGTGGTGAGCACGGCGAGCAGGATCATTTTTGGCAAGGAGGAGACCCGCAGGAATATGGCCAGCGGGAGGGTGCCCACGAGGCCGCACAGCAGGGCGTGGGGCGCAGACTCGCAGGGCGGGACAGGCAGCACTGGGTCCCGGCCCCCAGAAGACAGGACCACCAGGGACCCGTTGGGACTGGAGCTCCAGGACCAAGGCAGGCAGCCCACCTGGAGGAGGATGGAGGGACCAGGAGCGTGGGAGGGACCCCACTCAGGACACAGGGCGCACCCTCCTCCTAGCCCGCTATGGCCTCCGGCTCCAACCCACTCCCCTGGTGCCAACAGCCCAGTTTCGGACACTCCTGCCTGCTCATGGCCCTTCTGGGCTCCTCACTACTAGAGGGAGAGCCCCAGGATCTGGGCCAGGGGGACACAAGGCCCCTACCATCCTCCCAAACCACTCAACTCCGTTCTGTTCCTCCCCATACCACCTCCTCCTGTTTCTCTGCCTCAGCTTCGTCCTCTGCACACAATGAAAGGCAGAGGCCCCAGTTACCAGGAGGACGTCACATTTCCTCCACTGGGAGATGTTGCCTTTCCCCCGCTTCCTTGGGCACCCCAGGATGATCTCTGACCCCTCTTGTTTCACAGGACCTCCAGGGTGGTCCCTGCAGGGGAGCCCCCATCCCTGCACCCAGCAGAGATGCTCACCACACAGCCTTGGGCCACAGAGTAGATTAAGACCACGATGAAGATGCACAAGACGGTGCGGATCTGGATGGTCAGGCACCCTGGAAAACACTGAACGACAAAATGCTACTTTAAAACCTGCTTCTTATCGCAAAGCCAATCATGTCCACAGTAAATTAATCATGATACACAACATCCGCACCATCTGTATGTGGCTAGATTCTCACCCACTATTCATCCTCCACACACATTTCTTGGCTGTTTTCATATAATTCATCTCCCAGGTGAAAATGCTGCCCAAACTAAACAATGAAAACTGACATCCTTAAATTTAAAAGGGCCACACCGCCCACCACTCTATGACACTGATTGGCACTGAAATTCATCAAAGAGATTAAGCTGACATTTTCATAATGTTGCATCCCTCTATCTCAGAACTGGTAAAGACTTAATGTTGCATCCCTCTATCTCAGAACTGGTAAAGACTTCCCATTTATTTGTGGCTTCCTTTATAGACTTTAACTTTTATCATTTTCTTCACACAGGCTTTGTATAATTTTTGTCCAGTTATTATGTTTTAAGTCTATTTAAACATTGTGCAATATTCAACAAATGATTTCATGGACAGAAGTTCTTTTTAGACTCACACTTCTTTTTTTTAATTTTATTTTATTTAACTTTATAATATTGTATTGGTTTTGCCATATATCAAAATGAATCTGCCACAGGTATACATGTGTTCCCCATCCTGAACCCTCCTCCCTCCTCCCTCCCCGTACCATCCCTCACACTTCTGAAATTAGAAATGAAACCAAAAATAGAGACCACAGTGACCTTACAGAAAACACTGACCCGTCAGGGAGCCTGGGGCCATCTAGAGAGTTATCCCCCTAACTCCCTGCTCTGAGGTCAGGGTCATTACCATCCCTGCCCTACAGGTGGGAAAAAACGCAGCCCAGACACCACCAGCCAACTTCACTCATCCTACAACCCAGCACAGACAGTGGGTGCTCCAGCTCACATGGCGGTGGGTATGGATCGGGGTCCCAGTTCTAGGCTCCTACAAGGTTGTATTTTCCTTGAAACACGGGTCTCCTCTGAGCTTCTCAGAAAGATGAGCTGTTCTGCAGTGGCGCCAGCCCTGCTTGTTTACTGACCTGAATCACACCCTCCCTGTCTTCTCTCCCACAGAGCCCTGGGCAAGACCACAGATGGGCAGGGGATTCAAGCCCTCAGCCCCATGAAGCACGGGCTGCACACACTTTCACTCAGCAAACCCTGAGCTGCTCCTTCTGGTCCAGTGGACTTCAGAGGCCCCCAGGGCGCCACCGGGAGTGAGGCCTGGCTCCAGTGCTGCAAAAAGCGGGACAAGAGTCTCTCGGGAGGCGAGGAGAAGAGGGCCACTGGCCAAGGCTGGGCAAGCCCTGCCCAGGGTGTGTCCCCCTCCCCCTGTGAGCACGGTGGGTGGACGTGGACACACAGCAGGACTACTGAGGCCTCTAGGCCACCCTAAGGAAGGGAAGCTTTGGGGCAGTGAGAAGACCCAGAGAAAACTGGTCTCCAGTAGCAAAAAGGAGTTACTGGATAAAACCAGCCTTGGGCCCACCCTCCCCGCCTCCCTCCCTCCCTCTGGTTTTTCCTGAATATATGGGCCAATAAATTCCTGTTATCATTTAAGGCCATTTGAGCCCCTGGATCACACAACGGTGAACAGCTGTGACTCCCAGCCTCAGGGTACTGAGACTCTTCATTCAATACTAAATGCATGATCCTACAACTGTGTTTGATTAAACACACGAGAGTTTAAATACCTCTCTAGTAATGACAATCACAGGGACCCAAGTAGAGCTTGGACTTGTTTGCTGGGAGCAACGAGAGGCGTCAGAGCACATACACACGGAATAAGGAGGGCTCTCTGTTCATCTTAAGACTAATAGCCTCCTTTTTCACAGTTAATTTGGTCAATTTATCATTTCTTTTTCATGAGCAAATATATATATATATATATATAGACACACACAAACCAATACAATTCATATATATACATATGTATATACATAGATAGATAGATACACATATAAAATATACACACAGACCTAACAACAGCATGAAAAGTAGTTTATCATGATACAGAAAAAAGGTAGCTGAACTGACATGACAATGAAAAGTTCCCCCAGAACATGATCCACAGTTAGTCCCTAGTGATGGGGGCGCCAACTGTGTGGGTGAAGGTCCCAGGTGGGCCTGGCTGCCCTCAGCCAGAAGCCCTGGCTGTCGCCACTTCTATGTCACAGTTGACTCGAGGCTTTTTTGGTGATATTTGGCTACAATGGACCATCCCACCTGCGTCTCCCCATGTCCACACGTGCTGGCCTCTGCAGGAAGGCTTGTTCCCAGCCCCACTGCCCACCAGTCAGAGTCTGCAGTCTGACCCCTCCCCACAGGCCTCTGCACAAGCCTGGCAGTGAACTTAGAGCCCAGCGCAGGGTCAACAGAGCGGATGTGGGATAGGTAACACTTGCTGGCCGGGTGACCTGCAGCCACCAGCTGTTAGGACCATGGGCTGCAGCACTGAGTCAAAAATCACACACTTAGAAAAAATGCTCAGGCCCACAGGTGAGGGCGGAGGCGGGTGATAGTAGATGGAAAGAGAGGGGCTGGTGGAGTCAGGGCCACCTCTGCCAGGAGAACAGTTGGTCCACCAGGAACAGATTCCAAACACTGGGGACGAATGCAACAGGCCATAGAAATTAACATGAACTTGCTTTCACTCGAAATTAGGTGAATAAAGCAATCTTATTTGAAGTGGGAAATTTCAATTTACCGAACCAGACGCCACTCCATCTATGAAATCAAGGATCTGGGAATGTGGTTTGAGTAAGCAGAATTTTTTTTTCTTAACTCAAGAAGTTACCTATGAATAATAAAGAATTTAAATAAAACTGATTCAATCTTCTCCCAAAGTAGCTGTTTTCAACAGTTGTGGGAAAATAACCCTGGGTCTGGCAGAGGTGACAAGTGGGGGTCTGGTGAGGACATGAGATGTTTGATGATGAAGGCTCAGGACGTGAGAAAGGCACGTGAGACAAGACAGAGTCCTCTCCCAGCAGCCTCACATGACACAGGACCACAAGCTCAATCCGTAAAGGAAGCATCCTCGAGAGAATGGACGCCCCAGTCAAGGACATGAACACACGACAAGCCGCAGGACTCTCCACCAGCACGGAACAGTGTCACACCACGCGTTCATTCGCTCCATCACTGTCAACCACCACCCTTGTGTCCACAGGGCACCGGCACGCGACAGGCTGATACGTTCCTGCCACACAGACAACTCTTCACCTGCCAGGGAGGCAAGGGGACAAACTGCCTCCACTGCCCCGACCTGTCCTGCCAAGAGGGCAGCCAGAGGCCATCACTTACCCGTCCAGGTGATGCGTAGGTACAAGACACACACGGACTCGTACCTGGACCAGATAACATGCAGGTACGGAGCACACACACACATGTACCTGGACCCGGGTGACATGTAGGTACAAGGCACACACAGACTCGTACCTGGACCAGATAACATGCAGGTACAGAGCACACACACACACGTACCTGGACCCGGGTGATGTGTAGGTACAGGACACAGGCCACCAGGAAGCAGATGCAGAACACCAGCAGGAGCAGGACAGCCACACTCCTACAACAGAAGACATACAGTCACTGCAGGTCGGGGCAGGCGACAGGCGCCTGAGAGATGCCATCTTTCCTCCCCTCCCCCAGCAGGTCCCAGCCCCCAGGAAGACACAGTGGTCTCTGGGGACTAGCCCATGCCAGTCCTCTTCTAGGAGACAGGCTCTTCCTGTGCCCACTCCAACTTCTAAGTGCCCCCGCTCCAGGGTCTCTCTAGTCCTAGGAATGCTCGAGAGATGCCCTCCACATGCAGGAAGGGCTAGGGTTGCACAGACTTGGCTGCTGAGCACTGCCCTCTTCCTGGGCTTCATCTGAGAAGAGTTTTATTAAGAAAGCTGAATCTCCTAGTAGGCCATCCAGGTGGCCACTGTGTGTCCACAGGGTCTTGGAGTGGGGCTGGCTTCCAGTGTCTTCTGGAAACTCACAGTTGAATTGCTCCACTTGGGAGGTTTATGAAGAAAGTGGTACATCTAGAAGAAAAGCGGGGTCTTTCCTGCCAAGAAACCAGCACTGTCACTCACTTTGATTTAGGATGATTCAGTGTTATTAAAATCTTATGTTTTTGTTCCTTTCCAGAGGCTACTTGTCCTCATTTGAATGTTTCTGAAAATGACAAGCACCCAGAAGCCAGGGTGCCCCACTGGCGGTCCTGTGTTATCTCCTGCAGTCAGCGCCACGAAGTCAACAGTGCGTGTGCTGTGGACAGAGTACACTGAAAATACGTGGTGTCTGAGGACTGAGCACATTTAAAATTAACAACCGAGAGTGAGCAGTCCCATGCATTTGCCATCAGGCATGCTTAGCTAGGTCCTCCAGGTAATGGAGAACTGGCATGTGGCTCAGGCGGTCTCCAAAAGCCAGGGCACCGTGGGAGAGTGACCACAGGAATCAAACCTGAACTTGAAAAGAAAGGGATTCCTGGCAACCTCCTATGACTGACGGACCCAGAATGGCACTTACTGTGGGATTATTAGAAGGTAGACAAGGCCGAATAAGGCGGCCAGAATGAGAGCCAGAACCACGGCGCTGGTGAAATACTCGTCCTGAAGCTGGTGGTACTAGAAGACACAGAAATAGACCATCAGCCGCCAGCTTCCAGGAGAAAGGGCGCCAAGGACGCCTAGGACCACCACAGTGAGCAAGAGCTGCACCCACATCCCCAGGACGCCCCGGGGCCTCTGACTCCCAGCCACCCTGAGCCCCCCGGCACCCACCTTTCGCTCTCGCTCAGCTTGCTTGTACTTCAGGGTGAAGAAGTTCAGGTCTGCCATCTCCAGCTCCATCTGGCGGGCTTCCAGGAGGCGGCCGATGTACCTGTTGACACGTGTGCCGGGGGTGGTTTGGACAACGTTTGTAGAGAAAGACGAGCGGTTTCTGAGTTTTTCCGAGGCTGTTCTCAGTGCCCTCCGCTGACCATTACAGAAAGAAAGGCAGGGATATGGTCAGAGTCTCTACTGAGCAAAGAAAAGAGCTCTTACGCCCCATCCTCCTGGGCCCTTGCCGAGGATCTGGCAGAGTCTGGGGCAGGGGCAGGTTTGGGGATCTGAGATGCATTCTTGGCTCCTCCACCTGCTAGTGAGGAGACCCCAGGTGAGTTATCACATCCTTGGGTTGGGTTTCTGTGTTTGTAAGTGGGGTCACGTGGCGGTTGTATAGTGGCACCACATGGAGGGTTATGGGACCCCACTCGTGTGCAGTGGACACAGAGCACAGAGCAATGAAACCTGTTCTTTGAAAATATCAATAAAATCAACAGATCTCTAGGAAGCACGACAAAGAAAAAGAGAGAAATACATAAACAAATTCAGGAAAGAAGCAAATTTACTACAGACACTGCAGACATCAAGAGGATAATAAGGAAATATTATGAACAATAGTTCACATATAAATTTGACAACTCAGTGACTTCTCTGATGGTCCAGTGTTTAAGACTCTGTGCTTCCACTTCAGGGGGCACAAGCTCAACCCCAGGTTGGGGAACCCCAATATGCCACGTACAGCCAAAAAAAATTAAGAAAAAAAATAATTTTTAATTATAAATACATTTGACAACTTAGATCAATCACCTACTCCTTGAAACATACAAACTACCACAACTCACCCAACAGAAAAGATAATAATAGAAAAGCTCTATAATGGCTACATAAATTTATTTCATAATTTAAAAATTCATAAAAAAGTAATCTTCAGGCTGAGATGGTTTCATCGTGAATTCTATCAAATATTTGAATAAGAATTAACATCAATTTTATAGAGTCTTTTTAAGAAAATAAAAGTCAACACTTCCCAACTCACTTTATAAAGTATTATCCTGATACCAAAACCAGACTAAGAGAGTATTAAAGAAAACTACTTTTGAGGGCACATCCCTCATGAATATTGATGCAAAAATCCTTAGCAAAACATTAACAAATAGGATTCAGCAATATATAAATAGAAGTCTATACCATGAACTTTTCTAGATACGTAAGGTTTAAATATTTGAACACTCCACACAAGCTATCATATTAACACCATATTAGCCACCACATGGAAAAACCCACGGTCACATCAACTAAAAAATCTTTTGACAAAATTCAATACCCACTCATGATAAAAATCATCACAAATCAAGGAATGGTGGGGAACTTCCCCAACTTGATGAAGAACATCTACAGGATGCCTACAACTAGGTGGATAAACCTAAAGCCTGTTACGTAGAGTGAAGTAAGTCAGAAAGAGAAAAACAAATGTCATGTATTAACACATATGTACGGGGGAGCCTGGTGGGCTGCCGTCTATGGGGTCGCACAGAGTCGGACACTACTGAAGCGACTTAGCAGCAACAGCAGCAGCATGGAACCTAGAAAGATGGTACAGATGAGCCTGTTTTCAAGGCAGGAAGAGAGATGCAGACATGAGAATGGACACGCGGACATGGGAGGGAAGGAGAGGGTGAGACAAATAAAAAGAACAGCACTGACATAAACACACGACCATGCGTGACGCAGATAGCTAGAGGAAGCCGCTGCACAACACGGGAAGCTCAGGTCTGCACTGGGACGGCCTAGAGAGGTGGCAGGGCGGTTCAGGGGGAGGGCATGTATGTACACGTGTATCTGATTCACCCCGTCATACAGCAGCAACTAACACAACACCGTGTAGCAACTATACTCCAATAAAATAAATAAATTAAAATGAAAAGGGAACGAGAAATTGGGAGGCTCCTGGTGTACATTCCAGAAGGGACAAATGTACTGGCAGTTTTAGGGAGAGCATCTCGCCACACTGGCCGGGGCTGGGGAGACACGTCTCCCACCTGCTGCCATGGGTGACACTGGCACCACCACCTCTAATCCGCTACACACCCACTCTCGAACTGACACTTGAGGCAGAGAAATTCATCTTACAAGTGATCAGAAATGTAAATGCACATTCGTGAGCAAAAAGGCTGTGAATTACTTACTTTGGTTAAAAGAAAACACACACAAAAAGCGGAAATGACCTAAATATCAATAGAAGTGGAGTAAGTAAATGCTCTCTCCTTAGGCTGGAGATTTACTCAATGACTTAAGAATCCTATTTTTGAGGAACAGTCAACAATATAAGGGAATGCTTATGATACACTGGCAAGTGAAAGAAAGCAGCAAACAGTGTATATCATCCCATCAATTTTATTTTTTTAAATGTGTAAATATAAACACATCTAAGAAGCTAGAAGAACCAAAATATTAATAATAGGTTGGCTGTGGGTGGTCAGATTTTAGATGAATGGTTTTCATTTTCTTCTTTGTGAATTTTTGTATTTTTCTATATTTTCCACAATAGAGTTCTTTTATAATCGGGAATACTGAAGGAAGAAATAGAACAAGTGTAAGCACATGGGGGTCGGGTTTTACTGCAGGTGCTTGTCTCTGTGTATTAAGGAGAGCAGCCCCTTGGGCACGGTCTGAAACTGGGGTGCAACTGGGCTGTTCAGGAGCTCTAAAACCAAGCCTGGAAGCTCAGGCTGCCCTGCAGGCACCTGCATGGTATCGCCACCTAGTGGCCGACCTACTCTGGGCTCCCACACTTCTGATCCAGGAGAGGCCAGGAACAGGGGAACCCAAGACAGGCTGTGTTCTGAGGCTGACCACATACACCTGAGTCACACTCCCCAGACCCTGGGACACAGTTTCTCACAAATGCAGCACAAAGGCACAGACAGTGGTGGACCCCACTGTCCTAATCCCGCCAGCCTTCCCAGCTCCATCTGCAAGAACACCTCCATCAGGCTGTCAGGCCTGGAGGTGCAGATAAAGTGAACAGAAGACAGCAACAGAAAAGATGAGGCAACCTCATCCTAAAGCAGATGTAGGACTTGGGACCCGGTGGGGAAAATGGCCCCAGAGAAGGGGCTGCTCTGCTCGAGGTCATTGGACGGGTCACTCACGTCATCCTTCCCAAACACCCCCACTGGTGGCCAGCCCTGCCCATGCACAGCCTCTCCACTCCATCCTTTCAAGACCACCATGGACTCCCCAGCCCGGGCCACCTGCCTGTCACTGCCCTGTCTTCGCCCACTGACACACTCCCATGGTGCCAACACTGCGCCCTCCGCATCCTGGACTCGTTTCCACTATCACAGGGCAAAAGTGATGAAGGGCACAGAGCAGAGCAGCAGAAGTCTGGGCTCCCAGTTGGGCCCCCAGCCCCTGGCACCTGCCCATGGGGGCTGCGCTGTCTCTCTGCCTCCCCAGCAGGGGAGCTGCCTGGGCCCACAGAGGCTGTCCAGGGGGAGAAGAGGTGAGAATTGAGTGTGCTGGGGGCGAGGGATCAGAGTCTGGAGAAGACAGAGAGATGGAGGGAGAAGAAGGCTGGATGCAAGAGGGCGTCTGAGAGCAGAGCACAGGACTGGGCTGTGGGATCCTCAGTCTGGGGCCAGCTAGGCAGCGACAGAGGTGTCCCAAGTACCAGAGATGTCGGGGATGTTGGAGCGGGGGTCTAAGGACCTTGAACCCCCAGGGGAGACCCGTGGGAGACTGTGGGGACAGAGGGGCTGAGGATGAAACCTGGGATACCACCCCTCATGCTCCCAGGGGAGACAGAAGGACCACAGAGCCATGGAAGTGACAGGCTTGGGGAAGAATCCAGGAATCTGAACTCTGGTGTGAAAGGAAGGAGAGAAGGGGCCCTGAGCATGGCTGGTCTCCCCAGAGCAGGGATGGGAAGGGTGGAGCTGCAGGGCTCCCTGGGTTCCTGGGCCATGGGGCCAGGAGGATGGGCTGCAGACACCAGCCAGAGAAGGTGGCCAGCGAGCCCAGCATGTGATTCCTCCTCAACTAAGGAGCCGTGGGCTGGGTAGGGTCTGCTGCTGGCACTCTCAGGTCCAAGCGAGGACACTGAGGGGCTGCTCAGTCCCTGAGAACGAGAGACTGACGCTAACTGTGTGGGTTCATCAGACACAGTCTGAATCCAAAGGTCACAGGCTCCTTTCACAGGTCAGCAGGCTCTGCCCAGGAAAAGCTTCAGCTCCTCAATCTTATGAACCCCACCCTCCCAGGCAATCCAACAGGAATGATTCGCTCTCTCCCCTCTCCCCACCCCAACTTCTCTGAAGAGTCCTGGGGACACCAGCCCTTGCCTCAGGCTCCAGGTCAATGACTCTGCACTGCCCTGGCTTCATCTAAAATTTGATTTTTTGTTCATTGTGGGTTCTTTTGGATTACACTTGATTTTTTAAAAATACTGCACTATTATTTATCCTGATGCTTCCCAGATGGCTCAGCAGTAAAGAGTCCACCTGCAGTGCAAGAGATAAGGGAGACCCAAGTTCAGTCCCTGGGTCGGGAAGATCCCCTGGAGGAGGAAATGACAACCCGCTCCTGGAGATCAGGAGCCCCCCTTCCTTGGTTAAGTCCCTCTAGTTGATGGTACACGGCCTCCAGACTTGAAAGAGGTTCCTTTTGGAGGTGTTCCTGCAGGGCAATCTGGGTGCAGGACTTTCCATTTTTCTTCTTGGGTGGTCAGATTCACCTTCCGACCGTCTTTAGTCTTCTGCTGGAGTTGGGTGGGGCCTGGGGTGAAAGTATGGAGCTGAGTGGGAAATCAACCTCTATTCTTGCCTGGAGAATCCCATGGACAGAGGAGCCTGGCGGGCTACAGTCCATGGGATTGCAAACAGCTGGACACAACTGAGCACGCATGTAGGAAATTTATCCTGACACTGAGTTTTGGACATGTATTTAAATTGTACACCTCACTCCCCTCCCCCAGTCCCATCTCTGGAGGGTTAAGTTGAGTCAAGGGGGTTGGGGGGGTGGGGGCGCTGCAGGAAGAAGACGGCGATTAAGTCAGTATTTCTACTCTGGCAAGCTGGCAAACAGGAAAGCCTGAGAGTGCTCCTGTTACATGTTCTGGGTAAAAAATCAACCCACTCATACTGTGAAATGAACAACTGAACTGACAAAAAAGTAAGGGAAATGACCAGAGGCCAGAAACAATAGGTCAATAGGAATTCAGGCCAGGGAATGGTGCCATCACGCTCTCATGGGGCTCACAGAAAACCCAGGGCCCAAGCAAGATGGGCAGTGAAGTCATAGACATCTGGCTGAACCGCAGACCCTGAGAGGCTCCACGACCAGGAGAGACTAAGCAGTGGGGTCAGTGAAGACGCTGGCCTGTCTTAGACCTGACTCTCCACCAAAGGCATGTGCACGCATGCGCCTGCGTCCTGGGACATCTAGAAACCACAGGTCGGGCATTTAGTTTAAAGACTCCCTCGTGGCAGGCAGAGGAAAGACCAATCTCCTTGGGAGACTTCTCCATCAACAGAGCTCTTACTGCGTTTCAAGATAAAGTCTTCCCAAATAGAAGCCCGTAATCAAACCACAAAAACTCCCTCTAGAATAAGGCACCACAAGTGAGAGTCAGCAGGATTTTGCTTCTTCCTAAAAAGCCACTGAAACTGTGGTGAAGGAATTCCTTTTAAAGGCATAAAACCCACAAGGCAGAGAAAACCAGAGTGCAGAAGGCAGCAATGCAATCTCAGGAAACAGGCAATCAGTCACTGACAGATTCAAGAACACAGACGACGATGAAAGCGAGAATATTCAGAAGGTGCAGCCATTGGTGCAGGACAGGGGCTGGAGGGCCAATGACAAGAGGACTTGGGAAGAGTATGCTCAGAGCTACTGATGAAGTGATGGAGCACAAGGCTTCACCCCAGGCTCCCAGAGGACCAGGGTCTTCCCTAGAGGGGAAGGGATCAGGGGGGTTACAGATACAAGGGTCGAGTGGTTGAGGCAGACACTGAGGACCACCCCTAGCCACAGTGGTGCCTCCCCATTCAGCTCCATGCTTTCACCCCAGGCCCCAGCCAACTCCAGCAGAAGACTAAAGACGGTCGGAAGGTGACTCAAGAAGAAACCAACCCAGGAAGAAAAATGGAAAGTCCTGCACCCAGGCTGCCCTGCAGGAACACCTCCAAAAGGAACCTCTGTCAAGCCTGGAGGCCGTGTACCATCAACTAGAGGGACTTAACCGAGGAAGGGGAGTCTCTGATATGAGAGCCAGAGAGGAGGGAGCAGATGGTCAGAGATGCTCCCCACGGAGGTGAAGGACAATGTTGTGGTGACACCACGCTGAGGCTCTTGGGGTGCAGACAGAGGGGAAGGAGTCCCCAGAAGCAGCAATACAACATCTGACGTGTGAATATCCAGAGGACAGATTTAAACATCTGGGGGATCTGAGCTCGAATTCACCGATAAATCCATGGAATGTCAACTTGTGGGGGAAAAAAAATACAAGATAATAAAAAGGTTTCTGCAGGAAAGCAAAGCAGCCTAGCTCCAAAGAGCATTTACGAGACTATGAAACATGAGGGGCGGGGCTGATGGAGCTGACCACGGCAGGACTGCACTAGGAGGACAGACAGGTGGGGATTCGGCAGGGCCGGCACGCGGGAGCAGGGCCAGCCTACCTTGTCGTCGTCCTCACAGGTCATGACGTTGGAGAAAGGGATCTCGGCCTTGAACATCTTCCGGCAGTGCATGAGCTGCACCAGCAGGTAGCACACGGTCTTGAACTTCATCCTCTTGGCCGGTTTTATGTCTGAGAGAATCAGCCCTGGAAATATCTGTGCAGACATGCAGCACAGAGATACGCTGTGAGTAACAGGCACGGCCTGCCTCTCGGGCGGGGAGCGCAAATGTGATGGGGCAGAGGGGTCACAGGCAGCTAGCTCAAGGCCTGCTGCTCGCCAGGGAACAGAACCACAACCCAGTCCCCAAACATGCAGCTCTCAACTCTACCCAATGCCTCTGAAACCAGAGCAATGCCTGAATCCCGGGGTGGATGTGTGGACATCACCCAGCTAGGTCTGCACCACGCTGGTGAGTGTCACCCACCGGCCCACCAGGGTCACTCCTGTAGACCTCCCCTTCTGCCTTTTGCCTTTTTCTCTCCCTTTTTCACCCCAAATTTCTCCAAAGGGGCTGCTCATTGTACAAACCACATCATCCTGCTCATCCTCAAAGCACAGCCCTGACTGATGCTGTAGTTTAATTCTGCATGACAGGGCGGCATCCACGTGGGGCCCCAAGGCTCCCTCCTACAGCTCAGAACCTCCTGCATCCAAGCAGCCGCTCCCAGGCCTCCCTCCTTGGGCCCCATCCTCTGCTCCTCTGTTCCCAGGCTCACCCAAGCTGGCCAACCAAACCTCTCACCCGGCCCTCCTCCAGTCCACCTCACACCTGCCCTTCTCATGCACACTCACTCGCCTTCTCCAGGAATCAGCTCACCTCACCCTACCTGTCCTTCCCTGAGCCCCACTTCTCTCGCCTTGCCAGTGCTACACCATCCAAGGTCCCCATGCCACATGGGTGCGTTGCATCCCAGCCTGGAGAGGGCTAGACCAGGGAAGCACCAGAACAGCGAAACCCAAAGCTCTCCCTCACATCTGACCTGCTTGTGTCCAGAAGGAGTACCACAGCCTCTTGTGTCCAGCGCCCCTCACCTTAGCCCTGCACCCTCACCTGAGCCCTGCTCCCTCGCATAAGCCCTGTGCCCTCGCCTGAACCCTGCACTCTCGCCTAAGCCCTGCACCCTCTCCTGAGCCCTGCACCCTTGCATAAGCCCTGCACCCTCGCCAGAGCCCTGCACTCTCACCTGAGCCCTGCACCCTCGCATAAGCCCTGCGCCCTCGCCTGAGCCCTGCACCCTCGCCTGAGCCCTGCACCCTCACCAGAACCCTGCACGCTCGCCTGAGCCCTGCACCCTCGCCTGAGCCCTGAGCCCTCGCCTGAGCTCTGCGCCCTCGCCAGAGCCCTGCACCCTCGCCAGAACCCTGCACGCTCACCTGAGCCCTGCACCTCACCTGAGCCCTGCGCCCTCGCCTGAGCCCTGCACCCTCGCCTGAGCCCTGCACCCTCGCCAGAACCCTGCACGCTCGCCTGAGCCCTGCACCTCACCTGAGCCCTGCGCCCTCGCCTGAGCCCTGCACCCTCGCCAGAACTCTGCACGCTCGCCTGAGCCCTGCACCTCACCTGAGCCCTGTGCCCTCGCCTGAGCTCTGCGCCCCCGCCAGAGCCCTGCACGCTCGCCTGAGCCCTGCACCCTCGCCTGAGCCCTGTGCCCTCGCCTGAGCCCTGCGCCCTCGCCTGAGCCTGGAAGTGGCTCAGTCACCCTTGACCATGTCCAGATCACTTCCCCAGGGTGGAGTGGCCTTTAGTGCCCACACAGGATGGTCACAAACCTTCCTTTGTGCACAGCACCCCTTGATCCACAGTACAATCCATCACTGACTTCCTGCAGAAGGTTCTCAAACCTAATTTGCAGGAGAGACAGCAAAGGCCCAGGGAGGTGTGGGAGGACTCAGATGGCCCAGCCCTTAAGGACCCCAGGGCCCCAAATCCAACTTCCCTCCCCGCCCCTCCCCCTCAGCCCTCCCCACACGTGCAGCAGGCCAGGCCCAGCACACAAGGTCAGTGGGAACACCCTCAAGTCCGCAGAGCTCAGGGCCTGAGAAGCAGCGATCTGAGGAGAATGAAGGCTCTGCACAGGAGGCGCTCTGAAGCCTACCTTTCGCCGATGCGAGGGCACAATAAAAAAGGTCTCAATGTTATGAGTTTTCAGAAAACTGTTCCTCTCGTGTCCGTGTCCCGGCTCCACCTCATAGTCACCATTCAGGCACGCCAGGGTGGTCTTTGTGATGTGAACCTTCCTGTGGAAAAGGGCGTGGACATCCCTGCTCAGAGTCAAAGCGGGGCCTCCCCCACAGGGCTGACACTCTGCAGGGTCCTGGCAGGGATATCCCCTCCCCACGGGCAAGCTCTGGAAGGACCACTTAGGTTCCCTGGGGCACAAGCACAGAGGGCTGGAAGGTGGGGAGGAGCATTAGGGGGACCCAGAGGGAGGGGAACATGTGCAAAGAAGGGTTGAGAGCAGAGAGAGCTGCAGGCAGAGGGGAAAAAGGGCCAGAGGGGAATTGAAGAGGAGGAGGGAAGCAAGTGTCAGGATGCGGAAGGGATGACGAAGGATGCAGAGGGCGGCAAAGTGACGGAGAAGGAGGCCTCTCCCTAGGCCGTGGTCTGTCCCCAAAATCCCCAGGGCGGGAGGACTCAGCCCAGTGTCAGGCCCTGCAGGGGGAATGGCAATGCTCTGCCTCCTCTGTACCCCCAACCCCGCAGTGCACGGAACCCTCTGCTGAGGCCACTTCTGGCCACACACAGCTGATTTGATGTCTGGTCCTCATTGTGCAGCCCTGAACACAGCTGAGGGCTCTCCTCCTCCCCAGGCCCTCCTTCTGACGCCTGCATTCCCTGCATTCCTCCTCACCACCCTGCCCCTCCCCTGCTCCTCTTTCTGCCTCTTGGCTCCCCTTCTCTCAGGGACTCTCATTCTCCCTCCTCCTTGTGCTCAGTGTGGAGTTCCAGAGTTTCAGTGCCCCCGAGGGCCTGTGAGTCCCTAACTGACCTCGGTGCCTGGGAAGACCCAGTCTGACTGATGAAAAAGGGCCCCCCAGCCCTGTGTCATGCTCCCCTCTTGTGCACTCCCCAGAGTGCTCCCTGTGGCCCCCAAGTATGTGAACCCCACTGGGGCCAGGGCCTCTGTCTTTGCTGCCGACACTCCCCTCCAGGAACAGCGCTGTACCCGTCAGGCGCTCTGTAATCACCATGCTCCTGGCTGGTGGTCCTTCTTTGGTGGGGGCGGGGAGAGGAGTGTCTCCGAAAGGTGGGGTAGAGAAGAAGAGGAAAGAAGGAAGCCAAGTAGAGAGCGGGCACGGGGGATGAGGCCCCTCCTGGGGGTCTGGTAGATGGAGTCAGGGGAGCAGAGCTACAGGTCAGCCCCAACTTGAAAGAGGCCCTGGCCAGGTGAGGGGGCCTGTGAAGAGCTCCCTAACGGTGGGAAGTCCCTGTGCTTGTCCTAAACCTGGAGCTGCAGAGCAGGTAGGACCCGTGGGATCTCAGCAGGCAGGGGAGGATGGAGGTGGGCAGCTCCTATCACCTCCTTGCTGGCTGATGGTCTGGACTTTGTGCCAGACAAGCAGCTGTGAGCACAGCTGTCAGAGGGGGAGGGGGCAGACACAGTGAGAAGGTGTTTACAGTGACCCCCCTGAGACCCTGCTCTGAAGGGCAGAGAACAGAATGGGGGGAGCACTAAAGGACAGAGTGCGGGAGGGAGGAGTCAGTGCCTTCCAGGGTCCCCCCGGGGGATGCTCAAAGGCAGCCTGGTTGAAGACAACAATGCCAGGGTTTTTGAGCTCACTTAGAAATGTCCTAGGCTTCCCAGGTGGCACTATTGGTACAGAACCCACCTGCCAATGCAGGAGACATAAGAGACGTGGGTTTGATCCCTGGGTTGGAAAGATCCCCTGGAGAAAGGCGTGGCAACCCACTCCAGTATTCTTGCCCGGAGAATCTCATGAACAGAGGAGCCTGGAGGGCTACAGTCCATGGAGTCAAAAAGAGTCAGACACAATTGAAGCAACTGAGCATGCAGAAATGCTGTGGCCATTCCTGGGACAGATGCAGTGAGGCTTTGAGGAAGATTTTCTCTTTTTCTGCTGTTGGATTCTAATCTCCAGGCTCGCTACTTCCTCAAGAACCATAAGCCTCCCTTTCCTGATTTCGAAGCCACTCTCCAGAGCGCGCCGAGCAGCCTCGGATACCACCTGGCCCTCAGCCACGCTCAGGGCCTCAACACACAGAAAGGGGACCCCTGTTTCTACACTCCCCACTGAGGTCAGGCCAGGAGGGAGGAGGAAAGATGTGGCCCAGAGGACAGCAGGCCTCTAGGGTGAGAACAGGATGCCTGGGGGCAGGCAGAGGACAGGCAGCCAGGGCCAGAGGGGCCACAGAAGAGGGCACAGAGCTTTACCCTGAAGTTCGGAGGAAGTGTGCAAAAGCAGACACACATGTGCAAGTGTCTAACACTCAGCTCTAGCCCCTGGGAACCACAGCTGGGCCCGGTAGCAGGTGCGAGCACAGCCCACGAACCCCTTAAGGGGAGGAAAGCAGGAGGGTGTGACTGAGAGATGAGTGTCCCTCAGAGCCCCCTTCCTGCAATCACATCATCCCCCTGCTGCCCACCGCTCATGGAAGGAGGGGAGCACCCGCTCAGCTCTCAGATTAATGTTTTTACAGCAATACAATGCCTTGGCTCTGTGGAATGGTTTGAATAAAATGAGACAAAGGCAGGCAACTGTAATTAGGAGACATTAGAAGTGCACGGACCAATAAGAAACACATCCTCATTCTAGAAGAAAATCTGTTAATTTCCCTAGTGGGGCGCTAAACCACAATGCTTTCCGCTGTGTAAGTCTGAGAAAGAAAGTGAAGTGAGAAGCAGCAGTCAGCACTCTGGACAGCTCCCAGCCAGGCAGACACGGGGCTTTCGGTCACCACCGCCTCCTGTCAGCTTGCCTGCTCTCCGTGAAGCCCAGGAGTCTCAGTCAGCCCAGCACACGCCCCTCCAATTGTCGATGGGGGCTAGGATGGCCAGGCTTCCAGGCCCTCCAAGTAGAAGGGCCATGTACTATCCCCTACCCCTGCCCTCAGGATCCCGGACTTACCCAGGCAGGCCGGCGGCCTCCATGACGTTGGCCAGGGTCACGTCGTTGGACCACACATCATACTGCCACTTACGCAGGCCCAGGACCCCGCAGAGGACCCTGCCGGTGTGCAGCCCCACACGCATGTTCAAGTCCACCTCAGTGGCCTCAGCCACGGACCTGCAACAAACATAGACACAGGGTGGAAGCTGGGACCCTGCAGTCTGCTCCCATAGTGCCATGAGCACAGGACAGCAGGAGCCTGGATGGGACGGTGGTCTCCTGACCTAATTAGCCTGACCCCTGAGCTGTGGCCCCTGATGGGCGGGGTCCCTCCAGGCTGGCTCCCCCAAACTCCAGGGCCACTGCTCAGCTCACGAGGCACCGCACCTCCCCTCCCCGCTCCTTACCCAGGGCAGCCACAGAAGGGAAACAAGCCCAAGGTCCCAGTCCCAGGACCCTGATCCTGCTCTGTGTACCACCAACCTGATCAGGGGTGCTCATGCCTGCTGCCTACCCGGGGGCCAGCGTAAGAGCCATGGGGAACATCTGACGTGGTCCCGGGAGCCCCAGGAATGGTCAAGGTTTGACCCCAAGTTCCCTGACTGAGAAGGCAGGCTAATCCTGTGGGGAGGCCCAGGACTCTGCAAACCCGTCCGAACAACAGGCGGACTTTGTGGGACGTAAATTGTGCCACAGTCAACTCACGGGAGAAAACAAGACGCAACGGGTAGATGCTGAAGTCAGACTGCAGGGCCAGTGTGCGCTCCACCCGCCCAGCCGCTCATGTCCCTGGGCTCTAGCTTCCAGCAGAGGGTGGCTTGAAGCCCTGAGGCCCCCAGAAGAGACCACCCTTGGAAGTGAGGGCAGTGTCAGAGGGGGCATTTGGGCAAGGAAACCGGAGATGGTTTTTAAAGCTCTTGGAAAGAGAAATCAAGGCAACCTGTAGGTGGGCAGGGCTCAGAAATCCCCTGTGGGCCATGAAGATGCCTGCAGGGCCTCTCCAGGCCCACAGTGGAGTGAGATGCGGGAGGCACATGATGGGCTGTGATCACAAGTCAGAGCACAGCAGACGCAGCGCTGCCACGGGGAGACCCTCTGATGCCACGTTTCTTTTTTTTTTTTTTTTCCACTTTTCCCCAAAAGGCAGAACAGTCTTAGAGCATATTGTTGAGGAAGCAGTATCAAGCCTGCTTGGAGTGCTCCAAGTGACAGAATTGCAAGGAAGCGTGAGGGTGGGCAGGGGGTCAGTCACGGCTCCCCTGGCCCCTCCCCCCTGGGTGGGTGCAAAGGTGGCCCTGCACAGCAGGTGTGTTAGAAGTTCCAGAGCAAGAAGGGAGGGAGGCCGAGCCACACTGGGGGACACAGCGGGCCCATGATGAGGACAGTTCCGTTCCCCTCACCCACCCACAGCTCCTGAGAACCGCCAGCTCACTGTTCTCCAAAGAAAAACCCTGAAGGACTAAAAAAAAAAAAAAAAAATTAAAGAATGAGGAGCTTTGAGTGATGTTGGAATAAAGAGACTGGGAATCTTCATCTGGAACAAAATGAATGTGACCAGGACACAACTTAAGTCCACAACATCACAAGGAGAGTGAAAAAGAAGGAAGGTCCCAAAGCTTTGGCTCACCAGGCCTCTG
Organism: Bos grunniens; assembly: GCF_055505025.1. NCBI lineage: Eukaryota > Metazoa > Chordata > Mammalia > Artiodactyla > Bovidae > Bos > Bos grunniens. Next base: position 44,006,378 of record NC_141168.1, on the reverse strand, counting down.
ATAGCGAAAGCAGCCAGTTCTGTGCAGAAAGGAAGACAGAGCTGGCCACCAACAGGAATGCCAGATGGAAATGGCTAAAAATCCCCAAAGACTCTGAAACCCATCATCTCTTCATAGCAGGTTATTGATAAATGATGCCCCTACTAACAATTCACAATTTATTGATCATCAGAACAAGAGTAGCAGTGTTAAAGAAGGGAACACTTATCCACCCAGGGGGCCCCACCGGCCGAGCCCTCAGAGCTCCGCCTCCCCAGCCCAGCTCTTGCACACTCAGCTGCTTCAATGCCAGTGTCCTGTCTTCAGACCAAGGACTAGAGGCTGCAGCCAGGAAGCGACAGGATGAGGGGGCGTGGTCGAGGCACAGGAGAGGGAGGACAGAGCGTGGGGGGAGCATGGGCCAGGGGAGGTGGTTTAAGAGAAATGAAGGCCTCTGGGGAAACCCCATCTGACCTGGCGACTGACCACACTGACCTCTGCCCTCTCCTGGCCTCGGTTTCACTGTGTGCAACACAGCGTGGGGCTGAATGAGCCCCCGCAGGCTCTGAAAGCATTCAAACTCAACTCTAGTGCCCCTCAGCACCCACATCCCGCTGCTCCTATTGCATGGGCTGTGGAGATACTAACAGGCTCCACGGGGCACTCCAGCAAGAGGGGACGACGATGGCAAACCTGCTCGGCCCTGAGCTGCCGCCACTCTGCTCCACAGAGGCCAGGATTTGTCAGCATTACTGACGAAGTCCCATTTGTCAGTAATAACACAAGAAGAACCAGGCTTGCTGGACCCAGCCCACCTGCCAGGTCAGCATCCCCCTCACCTGCCCTCACCCTAACTTCCACTTATGCACTGCTCATTTACCCACTGCCTGGCTACAGGCGCCCCCACTGGCCACAGCCCCCTGCCCAAGCAGCCTCCACTCAAACCTTCCCCTCAATCTGGCCTCTAACCAGGAGCAGCTCTGCCCATTACTGGTCACTTCATCCACCAAGGGCCTGTCCCCCAAAACCATGGCACCCAGGGGCTCCAAAGGTGAGCTAAGACGCCACCTTCGTGGCTGGCCCTCCAGCCTAGCTCACCATCCTCTGCATTCAGGAGGCCAGACCACAGAATCAGATACATCTATGCAGGGTCCAGGGCAGCCTGGTGTTCACCTCTGAGAATCTTAGAAGTATGCATGTCACCAACTTACAATAAAGGTTTCTTGAAAGTCTGGCTGTCCATGTATCTTTAATACCTAATTAGCTGAATATATTTTGAATGTGTATTTTTTTTCAGTTTTAACTTTTTTTCATTCATTTGCCAATCTCCAGTTAAAGGTACCGAAATAAGAAAACTAAAATTTTTTTTTTAATTTTTAATTCACAAAAAGAAATCAATTTGGGAAATGTAAATAAGTAAACTTGCAAAAGGTGTTTTTGTGCATTTTAGGCATTTCTACTGTTGCAGCAATCGAAGGAGGGCAGGGGGACTTCTGGGACCCACGTCCACCTCCCTCAAGCAGGCCTGAAGGGGTCCCTGGTATGTAGGACCTTCGCAAGCTTCCAACCAACCAGGCAGCCCAGGACACCCTACCAACTCACTCCATCTGTCATCCCTTCCAGCAGGTTCTCAATTGCACTAACAGATGTGCAGTTAACTGGACAATCACTTAAGATAAATCTTTCCTCAAGAACTGTCTCACTCTAGGGACTTCCCTGGTGGGCCACTGGCTAAGGCGCCTTGCTTCCAATGCAGGAGGCCTGGGTTTGATCCCTGGTCAGGGAACTCGATCCCACACGCTGCAACTAAGACCTGGTACAGTCAAATAAATAAATAAAAATAAATATAAAAAAAAAAAAGAACTGTCTCACTCTAGATCACCAACAAGGACCTACTGTGTAACACAGGGAACCATACTCAATATCTTGTAATAACCTATAAGGGAAAAGAACCTGAAAAAGAATATACACATATGTATAACTGAATCACTTCACTGTACATCTGAAACTAACACAATAGTAAACAACTATACTGTAATTTTTTAATTGTATAAAAAAAATTAAAAAAAAAAAAAAAACAACTGTCTCACTGAGGAACATTTACCAAAAACTGAGAAAATTGAGGAGCGGGGAATGGGGCCTCGAGAACCATCAGAAATGACTTTTGCCACTTGAGCATCCTTCGCATTCGACCTCCACTCCAGCTGGGTATGCCAGGTCTACCCATGACCTGAGCACAGGCAAGCTGGCCCTTACCAGTTCAAAGATGGGTCGGGGAAAGAAGAGCACACGCCATTTACTTCTACTTGTTATAGTGAACTAAAAATACCCAGACTGCAAGCAAAGCCATGTTTGGATTAAGAATTTAGCAAAACGGCACTTGTATGTTTGGAGGTCTGGCTTGTGATTGGCTAACTCCTGTGATGGTCGAAGAGCTCCCGGTGAGGTGGACAAACCCTGTCCTGCAAATGCACAGAATCAAGATGCTCCAGAGCCCCAGGAACAGAAGCCACCCCGCTGGCTCACCCTGAGCCACTCCTTTCTGGGAAGGGGAGACTTGATGAATTGATGTCTGCAGTGCCTGGGGATCCAGCATCTTCCCTGCCAGCCCATTTAACCTGGGATCCCATTTAATTCTCACAACAGCTCGTTTCACAGCAGAGAAAATCAGGGATGCGAGGAAACTGAAGCACCAGCTTAAGGATGGGACAGGGGGCCCATCTGTTTCCTTGGGCAGGAAGCCCCAACCCACTCAGGAACACCTGAATCTGGAGACTGATGGCTTGAACCCTAGGAAGTGTTCATGTACCAGACGCGGCTGCAGAGGAGCAGTTCCTCAGGACTGACGTAATAATATTCAAGGCCTGATGAAGGAAAGCTGGTGCTGGGGTGTGGGAAAGAGTGGTGGCACAGATCTCACGTGGGCAGCACACCCTCTGGTGGGGGGCAGGGGAGGGCAGGCTCAAGCCTGGGTACCCTGGGGATGGGACACAGGACTTAGGGTCAAGGACATAGGTCCAAGCAGCATGATGTCACCAGGAGTCCTAGAGAGAGAGAGAGAAAAGGAGTCCTGGAGAAATCTCCCCGGAACCTTCAAGGTCTAGCCCGACCATCGGGCCGCAGAGCCCAGAAGTAGAGGCCAAGAGTGGGTTCCACTGCCCTGGATTTCTGCCAGTCCAGCCTCACTCAGAGCCCTGGATGTCATGAAGCCGACACTCCCATTTTACAGATGGGGAAATATGGCTGGGGTCACAGCTCTGCAGGGGCAAACCCAAGCCAGTCATCACACTCACTGGGCACATAAGGCACTTCCCACTCTACCTCCATTCCTCCCATGGGCAGGTGCCATCTGGCCAAAACCAACAATATATATAACTTTAAATTATTATTAAAAATCACACCAACAAAATTAATCTGTGGTGTTTCTTTTAAGAGTGTATTGCAACCAGTCAGAATGGCTGTGATCCAAAAGTCTACAAGCAATAAATGCTGGAGAGGGTGTGGAGAAAAGGGAACCCTCTTACACTGTTGGTGGGAATGCAAACTAGTACAGCCACTATGGAGAACAGTGTGGAGATTCCTTAAAAAACTGGAGATAGAACTGCCTTATGATCCAGCAATCCCACTGCTGGGCATACACACTGAGGAAACCAGAAGGGAAAGAGACACGTGTACCCCAATGTTCATCGCAGCACTGTTTATAATAGCCAGGACATGGAAGCAACCTAGATGTCCATCAGCAGATGAATGGATAAGAAAGCTGTGGTACATATACACAATGGAGTATTACTCAGCCATTAAAAACAATACATTTGAATCAGTTCTAATGAGGTGGATGAAACTGGAGCCTATTATACAGAGTGAAGTAAGCCAGAAAGAAAAACACCAATACAGTATACTAACGCATATATATGGAATTTAGAAAGATGCTAACAATAACCCTGTGTATGAGACAGCAAAAGAGACACTGATGTATAGAACAGTCTTATGGACTCTGTGGGAGAGGGAGAGGGTGGCAAGATTTGGGAGAATGGCATTGAAACATGTATAATATCATGTATGAAACGAGTTGCCAGTCCAGGTTCGATGCACGATACTGGATGCTTGGGGCTAGTGCACTGGGACGACCCAGAGGGATGGTATGGGGAGGGAGGAGGGAGGAGGGTTCAGGATGGGGAACACATGTATACCTGTGGCGGATTCATTTTGATATTTGGCAAAACTAATACAATTTGTAAAGTTTAAAAATAAAATAAAATTAAAAAAAAATAAATTCTCCCTATTTTATTGGAAAAAAAAAAAAAGAATGTATTGCACACCTTAATTAGGTCCACAAGTCTGAGAGAAGGATCTGATTTGGTTATTGAGAGCAGACAGGGTCCAGATGCCCCAAAGCAGGAGCCCAAGGGCCCTCAGGGCACCAGTCTGAGGCACTGCCACTCTCCTGGGAGGGTAAGAGTCCTCTCTGCTCAGTTGCTCAGTCATGTCCAATTCTTTGTGAACTCATGGACTGCAGCCCATCAGGCTCCTCTGTCCCTGGAAGCCCTGTGTCTCCACATTCAAGGCAGTACTTTTTGCTTTGTCTTTTACACGGAACATGAAAAATCTTTTCATCTGTTTTCCCCATAGAAATGATCTTTCTACCAAGCGGAAAACAATATCGTTCCCCACTTGCCGTCCAAGGAGACCCTCGACCCCTCCATTCTCACACAAGTCAGAGCTGGTCAGGCTGCTCACCTACCCTGGCAGAGATTTTTTCCTCGGTTTTTATGAATTTCTTACTACACTCCTCTCTATCCTGCGATATCAAATGCTTGACCCACATAAGTTGGTCCTGTGCTCACAAGGGTCAGAATAGACTGCCCTGTTTCGAGATGATCCTGGTGGATACACCGCCAGCAGAGCATCAGCCTGAAAAGGGAGCTGACGACAGTGGTCCAACATACCACAGGAGGACAAGAACATTCCGGATCCTGAGTATCCGTATCACCACACACGGGATCTGTAGGAGATGCTTTAGGAATTTCATAACCATGCAAACCATCCCTCCTGCTTTTGGACTTCCTCTGTCCACTCAGAGGTCCCCAGGCCTGCAGCAGACCTCTCTGTGGCCTCGGCCAGGGACATCTCAGCACTGCCGCCTCTGCTGCTTCCTGGTCACTCACGGCGCCGTGCCCACCACACAGGGGCACCTGTGGCCTCCCCAAAGAACACAACGGTCAACAACCAGCCTCTCCCCCAGTTCAGCTTCTTTTTCCAGAGCAAGGGCTACATACTGAAATCACCTGAGGTCTGCCATGGGCTCTCTGGGCAGAGCAGCCCTTGGGGGTTCAATTCGCCCAGGCAATGCTGACACGCAGGTCCTGTCTCCTGAGAAGTGGGCTCAGACCAAGCATGCAGTCTGAGCGTGCTGAGCACCGTGTTTTTACACACAGTGTGTGGACCCTGCAATCCGCCTCACAGGGATGGTGCAGCAAGCCTGCCGTTCACCCCTGTCTCATTCCACTCTTGTGCTATTAAGTCTCTTCTCCCGAGTGTAAGACCACACCAGGCCCTGGTAATCCCACGCACTGAGCCAAAGCCATCTCTCCACGCTGCTAAGAAGCTGAAATGTGAATCTATGCGCCACCCACCATCTCACCCTCCCAGCTCCACACCTTCCTTAGCCAGACAGAAGGCCCCGTACTGCCTCATCCCAGGCCCTGACGAGGACTGTGAGGAGACAGAGTGGCTTAGAAACCAGCAGGCAGGCCTCCCAGTGTTCCAGAAAGACCAGCTCCATCTAAGCCTCTCTCCCCAGAGGACACCTGACGCCTGGATATCTGCTTCATGGGCTAGCGCACGCGATTCCTTTTCAACTGGGATTCAGCCAGATTTGCGCCAAAGCTTTCCCACAACCAGGGCTTCCCTGGTCACTCAGACAGTAAAGAATTCGCCTGCAAAGCAGGAGACTCGGTTCAATCCCTGGGTGGGGAAGATGCCCTGGAGAAGGGAATGGGTACCCACTCCAGCATTCTTGCCTAGAGAATTCCATGGACAGAGAAGCCTGGTGGGCTACAGTCCATAGGGTCACAAAGAGTCAGACACAACTGAGGGACTAACACTTTCCCACAATCAACTCCCTGAGCATCTCATCTAGCTAAGCTAGGAAGGTTCTTTCTTTTGACCAGACTAACGCACAGTTCCTTGGAAGAAAAACTATGACAAACCAAGGAAGTGTATTAAAACGCAGAGACATCATTTTGCCAACAAAGGGCCATATTGTCAAAGCTACAGTTTTTCCAGTAGTCATATATGTGAGAGTTGGACCATAAAGAAGGCTGAATGCCAAAGAATTGATGCTTTTGAACTGTGGTTTTGGAGAAGACTCTTGAGAGTCCCTTGGACTGCAAGGAGATCAAACCAGTCAATCCTAAAGGGAATCAACCCTGAATATTGACTGGATGGACTGATGCTGAAGCTGAAGCTCCAATACTTTGGCCACCTGATGGGAAGAGCCAACTCATTGGAAAAGACCTGGATGCCGGAAAAGATTGAGGGCAGGAGGAGAAGGGGATGACAGAGGATGAGATGGTTGGACAGCATCAACTCAATGGACATGAGTTTGAGTAAACTCAGGGAGATAGTGAAAGACAAGGAAGCCTGGCATGCTGCAGTTCGGGGGGACATAATGAGTTGGACATGACTGAGCGACAGTAACAGCAACAACACACAGCTGACAATACCTGGGATCACCACGGACAAAAAGACGCAGCCCCAACAAAATACACAGTAGGGACTCCCAGAGGCAGAGCTCCGCAGTGCAGGCAGGGCGCCTCACCCAGCACCTCGCCAAGAAGCACTGGTTCCCTGCAGCCACGACACAGGTGACCCACCTTGGACACACTGGACAGGACAAGGCAGGCCGCACGGTGGGGCGGGGTAAGCACAGGGCACTCACGTGATGGTGTCGATCATGTCCAGGCCCATCTCCACACAGCAGTGGGCGTGGTCAGTCTTGGGCTGAGTGAGGCCAGACACGCAGTAGTAGCAATCTCCCAGGATCTTGATGCGGCGGCAGTGGTTCTCCTTCAGACGAGAGGGCAAAGGGCAAGTTAGCAATATACCCGGGGCCACCAGAGCACCTGCTCCTCTGCCACCAGAGGCTGAGCTGGAGGCACAACCTAGACCAGGGTCCAGGCAAACCCCCGCCCCCACAGTCAGGGCACCTCTAGAGTGCAGGCATTCCCCATGGCTGGGACTAGGGTCACTTTGGGGCAGCCCACACTGCCCCACACCCCTCCACCGTTCCCGCCCTTCAATTCACCAGGGCCAAACCCACAGACCCTTCAAGGTCAGGAGGCCACCCCACGCCCGGGAGCCAGCTCCTCTCCCCAGGGAGGGGTCCTCTCTCCCAAGAGGGGCTGGGACAGTCTGACCACCAACTCAAATCATCATGTGATGGCTCTTCTGGAACATGCTAGACCCCTGCCCACCCCAGGAAGGGCCAGGCCACACGCCTCTGAGTGCCCCATAGCTTAACCCAGAGTCGAGGTCCACAGGTCATGTGAGCAGCTCTCCCCAAAGGATCACCAGCCAGGGTCTGCACCCCGACCTCAGCACTCCCAGGAACACCTCAGAAAGGCATCCTAGACCACACAAGGTCTCCTCAGACATTTACACAACAGGAAGAATGCTGGCCCCACCTCGCCCTCCAGTTGAGGACAGAGAGACACAGGAGACGCTTGCTACCATCCATCCTGCACCAACCCATCGGGGCCGGCTATGATGACGATGGTGACTGTCAGCTTTATACAAGGAGAGCCTTAAAACAGCATTTCTGGGACATTTTGTTTTCAACACCCCTTTATACCCCGTAAATAACTGAGGACCTCAACAAGTTTTCGTGTAAGTAGGTTAGAGCTATGGATATGGCCACATAAGAAGCTACGACTGCCAGGTTCGATGCACAATACTGGATGCTTGGGGCTAGTGCACTGGGATGACCTAGAGGGATGGTATGGGGAGGGAGGAGGGAGGAGGGTTCAGGATGGGGAACACATGTATACCTGTGGCGGATTCATTTTGATATTTGGCAAAACTAATACAATTATGTAAAGTTTAAAAATAAAATTAAAAAAAAAAAGAAGCTACGACTGAAAAGCCTTTTTAAAAATATATTAATGCATCTAAAGTAATACACGACCCTCTTCCCTTCCTCCTCCCTCCACGGAACATGTCACTGTTCACTAGGACCCCAAAGTGGGGAGAGTTGGAAGAAAAAAGGAAGTGAAACAGATTAGTGCTGCTTCAGATGATACGAAGGATTCTGAAGACAGCATCGTCGTGGGGAGGGTAAAACTGTTGATTCAAGTTAGAGTGTTGGATTATTTATGGATTTTATTTATGTGTTTTTCCACTAACCTTGAAGAACTTTAATAAAGAAAACAAAAACCATTAAAAATAAATAAAGTTCTATACATCAGTGTCTCTTTTGCTGTCTCGTATACAGGGTTATTGTTACCATCTTTCTAAATTCCATATATATGCGTTAGTATACTGTATTGGTGTTTTTCTTTCTGGTCTTTTGGACTCTGTGGGAGAGGGAGAGGGTGGGATGATTTGGGAGAATGGTGTTGAAATAAGTATAATATCATATATGAAACGAGTCGCCAGTCCAGGTTCCATGCACGATACTGGATGCTTGGGGCTGGTGCACTGGGACGACCCAGAGGGATGGTATGGGGAGGGAGGAGGAAGGAGGGTTCAGGATGGGGAACACGTGTATACCTGTGGCAGATTCATGTTGATATATGGCAAAACCAATACAATATTGTAAAGTTAAATAAAATAAAATTTAAAAAAATAAATAAATAAAGTAACAGTAGCCAATCCATTACGTATTAACAAGAGTATGTAACAAATTTTATGAAAAATTATGACACTTTCCAAAACAGCCACTGTGAGAAGCAAGGCTTTGTTCTCCCTTTTGCCAGTCTCGGCATCTGTCTTCAGAAGACAGCTGTTTTCTGTGTTCCATGTTCTGATTCTATTCTGTTCTGTCTGTTCCAGCTGATTCTATGTTCCACCATTCACTCCATGGTCTCTCCTGGAGGACGTCTGTGAAGGAGACGGGTCTCACACCACTGTCCTTGGATGAGACACATCTCACAGCCCCCAGATGGTCTGGAAGCCCAGAGCTACACTGAGCCCACTCTGAGAACACACTCTATAAATTATATTTAGTTCTGCTCTTCGTTTTCTTACAAACAAGTTGCCTCCTGCAGGTTTTCTCAAATGCTATGAATTCTCAGCGCCCTGGGATGGGAATTCTCAGCCTTCCCCACCCATGCACTGCCGCAGGACACTCTCCACCAGGCAGAGGGGTGGGGGACAGGCCAGGGCCAGCATCCCGATACTCTCCAGAGCGGTGATCCAGGCATCAGTGGAGGGGGCATCCTCTGTGCAGATGACTCAGTGCCCCACTCCTCCCACGGGGACATTCGGTCAAAGAGGAGGAGGAGAGGGGACGCTGCCCCTGTTGGGAGGGCTCTGGGAAAGCCCAGTGACTGGGTCTGCCTCAGCCTGAGCCCTGAAGGTACCTGCTGTGATCAGGGAGCTGGCCTCAGGGAGGTCCAGGATCTGGCCACTCAGCCTTCAAGTGACCAGGGGCAGTCACTCATCCATCAGACACCTGCCTCCTCATCTGCAGAAGGGATTTCCCAGTGTCCCACGGGCAGACTATGCTGCGGCTAACAGAGTCGGGGAGCCCAGGGCCAGCCAGGTGCAGATGTCCACATCATGGAGCCAAGGGCCAGGCTTCTGGCAGGCAGCCTTCTCCAAGCCAGCAGGCAGCACTGGGCTCTCTTCCGGAATCTCTAGCATGTCCGCCCCCACCTGTCTCTTCACTGCCAGGACATGTGGTGTAGACCACTGAGGCACAGCTCCCTCACCCATCCCCTCCCCACCTCCACATTCAGGCTACCTTCACTGGACCCAAGGGCCCAGGATGAGATGAAGGTCCACTGCCAGGTTCCACCGTTCCCTGGGCACAGAGACCCTTAGTGGAAAGCTCATGAATCCCAAACTCGTCCAGCCTTCCTCCCAGCTGTCCATCTGGGGAGCTAAACCCCTCCCTCTGAGGAGCCCACAGAAGTGACAGAACCTACTCCACTTAGGCACCGCTCCTGCAGAAGATTCCTCAAGGTCACCAAGCCCCGATTCTGGGGACCTCAGGTATGACAGGCATCCCTATCCATCAGCATCCCCCTGGGGCATGAGTGTGGGTGACCGTGGACGTCCCTGCATCTCCCAGCTCGTGTTCCTGGCCGTCTCCAGGCCCCATGATCCCAGCCTCCGGTTTATCTCTGTGTGTCCCTGACAGAACTGTCCCCAGACTGGAAGGTGTGGACAGGTGTGTGTGTGTGTGTGTGTGTAAGTGAATGGACCATAAATTCGATAGGCTGGTGAGAAGTGGCAGCTGTACCATCAGATTCAAAGGAAAATCAGAGGCCATGGGTGGGGCTGCCATGGAAGGTGTGGACAGGTGTGTGTGTGTGTGTGTAAGTGAATGGACCATAAATTCGATAGGCTGGTCAGAAAAGACAGCTGTACCATCAGATTCGAAGGAAAATCAGAGGCCATGGGTGGGGCTGCCCCAAACGGCCACCATGTGAGCCTGATTGTCCCCTGTGACACAGATGCTCAGAGTGGCCGCCACGGAAAGGGGAGTCTCTGTGGGGCTGGGGAGGCTCTCTGATGGCCAGACCCTCAGGACAGGAGGCGTTGGAATAACAAGGTGTAAACGAAGATGAAGGCAAGTGGTGCCGCAGCAAGCCTCAGGAGTGACCCTCCCTGCCCAGCGTGGGGGCTCTCCAAGGAAGGACGAGAGCATCTAGCAGGTGACATCCAGGCCACAGGCTCACAGGTCCACCGCGTTCTGGGGAGAGCTTCCTAGAGAAGAGCCATCCTCAGCTGGACCCGTCGACACAGTCAGGACTGGGAGGATAATTACAGTCAGTCAGTGACACACGTGTTCTTGGTGACCATCCTGAGGTGGTCCCTTCCAGGCTGGCTCCACCGCAGGGCAGCCAACACAGCCCAGAACAGACTAGGGAAGTGAAATGCTAACCCATGGCCTTGGTTTTTTTTTTATCTCAACTGTACCGGCTTTGGTTAACAAACTTGAGACAAAAAAGGTTTTTTCCGTTGCTTTGGGTGTTTTAGATTACAACACCTTCCCTGTAACTAATGAAACCGGCTCCTGGAGTTCCCCAGCAGGAGCGTGACAGCTGAACAGCTGTTTCCCAGCCAAAGCAAGAAAGAAAATGGAGGGGGAGGGCCGGAGGAGCTGGCTCAGAAGGGACAGGAGTGACAGGGACATGACAGACAGAGCCCCCTCAGAGCAGCAGAGGAGCTGCAGGGGGATCCAGGGAGGAGGGTCTCACGCTTTGGTTTCCAGACATGTTCTGCAGGCTCGCAGGTCAACTCTGGACCTGATTGGCCCTGCCAGAGAGGACGGCAGAGATCCTCAAGCTCAAAGGCTCTGTGAGCCTGCCCCACTGGCCCCAGGCCTGGGAAGAAGCAGAAAATTCAGTGGGATCAGGAAGACCCACTGCAATTTCAGAACCCAAAGATGTCCAAACCTCTCTGGGGCTGAGGGTGACTCTGAAACGGAAGTTCAGAGAGGCCAGAGGCCATCAGGTGGACCCCATGCTGCACCTGGATTCTAGGAAGGCAAGGAAGCTCCCAGGACCTGGTGGCACCCCCAGGGGAAAGGGAGGTGCGGACGGAGAGCTGGAAACGACCCAGCGACTGCACCTGATCCCCAGGTGACTGCATCCAAAACCCAACTGGCTGAGTCATACTAACTTTGCACGGTATCTGGCAATCAGTGGGAAAACAACGGGTCCCAGAGAGGCTGGCTCAGTCAGTCAGTTAATAAGTTGTGCCCAACTCTTTGTGTCCCCGTGGACTGTAGCCTCCCAGACACCTCTGTCCATGGGATTTCCCAGGCAAGAGTACTGGGAAATGACAGGTTGTCATTTCCTTTTCCAAGGGATCTTCCTGACCCAGGGACCGAAACTGCTGTCTCCTGCCTGCATCTCCTACAAAGGCAGGCATATCCTTTACCACTTGAGCCACATGGGAAGCCCCCACTGAGGCATACTCTTCAATAATAAACAGTCACATGTACATATCTGCTCCTGGTCTCCAAAAGGAACAATGGAGGGGCAACCCCAGACACAGCACAGATGCCTAAATGCATGGGGTGGGAGAGATGGGGGGGCAGGGCAGTATGTTGGCCCTGCAGATACTTGGCAGTATCCAAGTATCTTGTCTCAGAGTCTCCACTGTGGGATGGAACCATGCCAATATTTTATGTACTTAAAAAGAAAAATTAACTTAACACAGCGATGCCTAAAAATCAAAACCAAACTAAATTAAACCTAATTATAACCTCGCTGGTAGCATGATCACACAGCAAAGAACTATTCCAGGTGAGGAGAAAATACATATTTGACTATATATCAGTGCTGTGTGCTATGCTTAGTCACTCAGTCATGCCCAACTCTTTGCGACCCAATGGCCTGCACCCATCAGACTCCTCTGCCCATGAGATTCTCCAGGCAAGAATACTGGAGTGGGTTGCCATGCCCTCCTCCAAGGGGTCTTCCCAACCCAGGGATGGAATTCAGGTTTCCCGCATGGCAGGTGGATTCTGTATCCTCTGAGCCACCAGGATATACAGCTTCTCTGGTAGTTCAGTGGTGAAGTATCCGCCTGCAATGCAGGAGACACAAGTTCAATCCCTGGGTCAGGAGGAGGGCATTGCAACCCACTCCAGTATTCTTGTCTGGAGAATCCCATGGACAGAGGATCCTGGCAGGCTGCAGTCCATAGGGTCGCAAAGAGTTAAATACAACTGAAGTGACTGAGTACGCATGCACACACACACTAGTGGGATGTAATCCAAGGACAAGATCACCACAGAAACCGCTAAAGAAACCTTAGATTGTATTCAGTGGTCTTATTGAGGGTAATAATATTGTTGATGCTATTTTGAATCAATTGTACATAAAAGAATGAAACAAAAAATTATACTACTGTCATTAGAGTTTCCAAAATCAAAGGAATAGAGACACAAATGTAAAAATCAAAGGACTAAGTGAATTGGAAATATCCATATGAAGTCAGAATTTGTTTCCATTTTTCTAAAAAATATCTTCCACCTCTGTCTTTTGGAAAGTCACAGGGCCAGAGACAACCCGGATTACAGGCTGGAAAACCCACTTCCTGCTGAGAGAAACTAGAGCTTCTGAAAAATGCCACATCTGTGTATGAGGCAGGAATATGCTAGGAGGGTGTGGGCCAAGTCAACAGGAAGCAGGAGGTAACCTCAGGCTCATCCCTTTGGTGGATCCAGTCCTGAAACTTGATAAAGAAATGAAAAGAATCAAGCGTTCACTGAGGATAATCAAACAGCTCATGAGTAAATGTTCTTCATTTTTAAAGAATCACGTGCTAATAAATGCAGAAGAAACAACAGGATCAGAAAACTGACCCTGAGTGTGTAAACCCTAGTGAATACAGATCAGCCAAGCTTTTGTGGCAACTGCTGTGACCCTCGGGCACATCATCTTGGGAAGCCCATAACAACACAGGAACCTCAGATCCACACGTCCCGATGAGAAGAGGCCAGCAGAGGAGCAAGCACAGGGGAGAAGCAAAGTGATCAGGGAAGTGTCGTTAACACAGATGAGAGCTCAGGACCTAAGGCAGGCACAGAAGGTCAGCTCGTTCAGGTGCCTGGACAGGTCGCGAGAAGTACAGAGCACACCCACTCCTGGGGCTGAGCTGCCCCCAAGGGCAGCAACGTCAGCAAGGAAAAACCAAAACCAAGACGCATGTGGCACATCCACTGAATACAATGTGTATATCCATCTGGTTTTTTGGTTTTTGTATGCTATGAAGGTCTGATATCTCAGGGGCCTTGCTGGTAGGAAAGGATGCCTCCTGCTTACCAGGGCTGGCTAATTCCTGGAGACAGTAGACAGCTTGTTCCTGTCCCACTGGCAGATCAGAGCCCACACTTTTTCTGTGGACTCTCATACTCCTGCCACTGTTTCCGCCCTAATCACCAGGGTAGGGACCAGGGGGCAGGAGACACCGACAGTGCAGAGCCCTCACCATCCACACTGTCCAGCCCTGTGTCTGCTCATCGCCATGGAAACACCCGTAAAGCTCCACCCCCTCTCCTAGCCTCTCTGCCTCCTGGGCACCCAGTGGTCCCTCCTCTGGGGGACTGTGATTGATAGAGCATCCTTCTCTGGCCTTAGCTCCCCTGCCATCACTGTCACCTCTGAAAGATGGAGCATTTTCTGCCATATCAGTAAACAAGGATGTCACAGCCATCAGAGATTGCAGCCCTCCGTGTGTGAGCCCTGAGGGAACTCAGGAAGGGAAATACCTGCCATCTAGCAGCCATCAGACTGCAGCCACTTACTACCACTGAGCCCAGAGGAAACTCAGGACATGAAAAACCCAGGAAGCGGCCCCAGATAGCTGAGGGCATATCAAAGGGATGATTCCACTGAGCCCAGACTTGCATCTTCCCATACACAGAAAAGCACTAAGTTCCTTAACTTGGGTTATCTGTTTTTAATTAAAAATAATTTTTTGATGACCAGACTATCTGCCCTTTGTTGCAAAACCTCTATATAACCTGGCTCTCTCCTTGCCTCCTTGGAGCAGTTCTCTCAGTGTCACTTGAGATACTGTCTCCTGGGCTTGAAGTCCTAAAAATTCCCACCAAATTAAACATAACTCTCAGCTTCTGGGTTGTGAACATTTTTTAAGTCAACACCTCCATAAATTAAAATCCACAGGCACCACCCAGACATACATCCATCTCACGTGAATCCTGACTGAAACAAATGAGCTCTGAAGAAGAGACACGTTTGAGACAAGCAGGGTGACCACACCCAGAGGAGGACTCAAACTGGCACCAGCCACAGCGTGCCGGACAGAGGAGCCACTCTCCAAGGCTGCAAGGATGTGGCATGGTGGTGGGCAGGATCTGGGGGGAGGCTGCAGACCCACAAGACTGGCCAGATGTTAGTTCTATCAAAGAGGATTGTGAGTGCCTGGGGGCGGTTGCTATGTTACTGTCTCTAACTTTGTGCATGTGTGAGTTTCCTAAAACCTTCAAGGGCAGGGTTTACATCTGACTTGTTCCCGCTGCATCCCCATTACCCAGGACAATTCGGGCACACAGTAGAGACCTGGCTGCTGTTTTCTGAACCCAACTAAGGACACGTGCTTTCTCGGTGACACACAGAGGCACCACATCCTCTTCTGCACGGCACTCCAGGCCCCTTCCAGGCCACCCTGCCTCTCCCTTCACTGCTCCTCCGCACCGAGGCCCCAAGTCAGCCTTGCTCCCCACATCTCGCTCCTCCCTCTGCCTGGAGCACACCTCCCCACAAAGGGACCTGAGCCACTGCAGCTGCTGATCACAAAGTTTCCTCCAGCAAACGGGGTGGGCATTTCCACAGGTGGCCTAATACAAATGACAGACTCATTAGAGCTCCAAACATCTACTGGTTTTTCAACAAACAGTATTTATTCCCTGCTAATCAAAGGGTAATTAAAGAAATCCAGGTTCATTATCCAGGATGCAGAAAGTTCAGAAAATTAACTATTATATCTTACAGCTTAGCAATAACCATGGTTACTCCGGGATATTTCATTCCAGACTTCCTTTGTCTCTCTGGCACTCATGTAAGTGCGTGTATAGTATGTGCACACGCAGTGTGAAATTCTATTCTATTCTATTCTATATGCAACTTTACATTCTACTTTGATCACTTGAAATCGTACCCTTGGGTCGGTTTTCCAAGCTAAGTTCAGGTGATGGTCCCATGGCCGCCCCCTCCAGGCTGTGCTCACGATATCGCTTTACATCCTGACCATTTTTCAGTCAGCAAAATCCGGGTTTCACAAAACTGGCTCAAGGTCTCCCTGGCTGGGTTGTAATCTCCCTGGCCAAGGCTCGCTGACTCCGTTCTGGGGCTCCAGTCCGCCCCTCACCCCCACCAACAGCAGGTGCACAGGCAGCTTTGCTGAAGAACACTGTCGAGCAGAGGCACAGCTGGACTCAGCACGTGTCAGGCCTGGACGTGGCCAGCTCCATGCGGCCATGGGACCGGCTGTCAGAACAGGAAGGCATGACCCCCTGAAATGACCCAAGGACAGTTTCCTGAGGGGGAGGAAGAAAGATAGGGATAGGAAGGATGGACAGGAACATACAGCCAAGCAGCTTAGAACTGGGTGGGGAGCTCCGCCCTCCGACAGGCTTCCATGGGCCCCTTTCAGAATCATCCAGAGTAACACAAGTAACTGGGAAATAATGCCCTCACTAACACAAGTCATCATAGTCATCCATCAGGCACTGGACCCCTTACACTCCTGGCCAAGTGCTCCTGTGTCGGGTCCTCATGGTCTGGGAAGGCTCCCAAAGCGTCTGAGTTCAGGGACAACAAGGACTGGCCAAGCCCAAGGGCTGATGTCCCCAGGGAGAGCCCCCTGGCAGACCCCGCATACCCCAGGAATGCTTGGACCTAAAGACGGGAAGCCTCTGCACTCGTCCGAGCTCTCTAACCATCCATGATGTGTGCAGGTCAGCTGCCTGGCCCTGGGCACCAGCCTGAATCCAGTGCATCCCCTTCGCGTGCCTGACAATGGCCACGCCGGGGTCGAGAACAAGCTCTTGCTGGAAACAGTCCCTGAAGGATTCCTGGTGTTATGACCAGAGCTGAAGACCATGCTCTCACCTGCCCGTCACCCCTGAGGACCAGTCCGCCTGGCCCAGCCGACATGAGGCCAACATGGACCCAGGCTCATCTCCGTGGCTGGCACACCAGGAACCTTCCCCACCTCCCCCATGCCTCCTGGAAGCTGCCAGAGGGGCAACTGCTTTGTCCAGGAAGACCACTTCCCATGGGAAAAACTGACATCCAGAGATGGGCCCACCCCCAACAGGTGGTGGTGGAGCAAGGCTAAACCCAGGACAGGTGTTTCTCCGTAAATCCAGAGGGTGTGGCCAGTTTCCGAGATAGACACAGACATCAGAGCAAACACAGATCTAAAACAGATCCGATAAATGGAGGAAAGGTCAAAAACACAGTGCACATCTGCGGTCGTCAGCCGTGGATCAGGGTAAACAAACCGTCAGCGCCTACGGAGATGCAGACAAGCACACTGTGAGTCTAACCACCCACCAGGGCCCTTCATAAAGGAGGATGTGTTTGCATCCCCGGGGTCGCCACAGCTTCCACACAGGGCGCTCGGACATAAAACAAGCACATACACAAGGAAAACACGCCCAGTGCTCCTCAGAACAGGACACAAGCAGATAAGGGTGAAAATATACTGAAGACACAAAATGTCAATGCACGACCAGAGAAAGAAAGCAATAAATAAGAAGCAAACGAGGCCATTTTAATTTTGGGCTTCCTCACGGTCAGTCACCTCAACAAGGACAAAAGATACAAATTGCTTCTAGAGAAGAAACAATTTCTAGAGAAGTCGGAAGCTGCACTGGAAGGTACATGGCAGGTTAGACGCGTAGATGCAAAGATCAGCGAACCTGAAGGCGCAGCAGTATAAACTGTCCAAAATGAAATAGAAAAAAAAAAATTTTTTATAAAGATCATCATCTTGGATTTCCCTGATGGCACAGTGGATAGGAATCCACCTGTCAATGCAGGGGAGATGGTTCAATCTCTGGTCCAGGAAGATTCCATATGCCACAGCGCAACCAAGCCCATGCACCACAGCTACTGAGCCTGTGCTCTAGAGCCCAGGAGCCACAACAGCTGAGCCCATGTGCCACGGCTACTGAAGCCCACAGACCTGTCCCAGGAAAATCTCAAAACCCCAGTGCTCAACCCACAGCACAGAAAAGGGGACAGGCATCCTGAGATGTCACCAAGTGACCCCCAGCAGTCACGTTTCAAGTCCAGGTAGTCGTCCCGGAAAAGGGCAGTGCAGGCCTGCTCCAAAGAACCCTCCCTCCACCAAGGTCAGCCCAAGCGACATCTGCCAAGGAACAGGAGGTGCAGGGTGGCCCGCAGGCAGTCCACACACACAAAGGGCCCCACAACCCAGCCAGTGCCTCCGCCTGCCCAGGGCCCTTCACTGGAGGTGTGACTGGGTTCATGCAGCCTCTTGCCATCTGCAAAGGCAGCAAGCACTCTGGTCCCAGGGTAGGAACCAGTGAGGCTGAAACAACAGCCAAGACCACATCTCCACCAGAGGATCCACCAGGCGTGTCCTGGCCCCAGGAGCAACTTCATCAGACGAAGGGGGTGGCTGTACTTACTGTGGCCAGCTCGTCAAACTTCCCGAAGAGCTCGTTGAGGAGTTTCACCAGCTCCTGGGCCGTGCACTGTGACGCCAAGCCTGTGAAGCCCACGATGTCTGCAAAGAGGATGCTGCAAGACAGAGAGGTACCAGCTGCCCTCTTCCATGGGCTCAGACAGACGTCACCTGAAACCACAGCCCTCTGCGTATCCCTGCTGGATCCGGGACAAGACTGAGGTTGGGAGAAGCCGGGGGACTCCTCGGTCACAGAGGGAGGAAATGCTGGAGCCACTCAGAGTTCCTGCTGACTCCTCCCAGGACACAGGGAGCAGCTCAACGTCCACCAGGCCTGCTCCACTTTCTGGGGTGGCCTGGTGATGGGGTCATGGCTGGTGGCAGGTGAGCAAAAGTGACATGTTCTCAAGGAATGAGCAGCCCTCACACCATCTCCCCACCCCTCCCCCACAACTGATGCCAGTGACTGAGCCCAGGCCTGGTCCAAACCCCCCAGGGGTGCTGTGCTGTGTGCAGGGCGCCCTTCGGTCAGCTACAAGGGTGAAAGCAGCATCTCTCTTAGATGCTGGGCATCCGTTTACTACAGTACCCGTGTCAGGGTAAACAACACCGTGTCTACCCACAGTACACAACCAGCAACCTGGATGCTGCAAAGACTTTAAAAGTCTTAAGTAACGAATCAACACAGAGGATCAAGGCAGGACGGAGAACTTGTAAGGCAACAGAGAGCTTCCCCTAGCCATACATTTGGAAGAGGTGGGGTTCCTGCTGATCCCCCAAGCACCTTGATCCCCCACAGGTGTGGGGATGATGGAGAGCTGACCAGGGGCCTAGCTCAGAACAAGCTGCTCCACGGGAACCATGAGGCCTGATCACAGAGTTCCTGAACCAGTACCAGGTGTCACCTCCAAAGCACTCACCCCAGGGGAACACCCCTCACTCCTGAAGACACTGTATGGCCAACCTTTGTCACCTTCAGCCAAAAGCACTGTCAGCTATGAGACCTGGGAAGTCACTCACATGGTACTGGAGAGACTGACGAGACATAAACGTGCATCTCCAGTTTAAACGAAGAAAGTGATGTGTACAGGAATTTGTCCTTTTGACACAGTTGTGTTCATATCTTAATTCCTGATGCCAGATCTTAACTCAGGGTTGAATTTTCAATAATACCTCATGTCAGAAAGTGGGGACCCACATTACAGGCAGAAAATGGGAACCCACACCTCAGAGAGGCTTCTGTGAGCAAGCCAAGTGCAGAGAGCAGCTGTGTTCACCCCAGGCCAAGTCTCATATGCCGTTATAATCCTCTAACTGCAGAAGAGCATCCCCCACTGAGACTGAGAGGAGCTTAAGGAGGCAGACCTGACTTGTACATCCCACTGTACCAAACACAGAGCAACAGGAGACACATATCTGTGTTAGGAATGAATGAACGGGTAAAAACTGCGTCTAGGCTACAGGTGTGGCACTGATACTGAGAAGCTGAGCAAAGGGACTGCAAGAGTGGGCGGAGACAAACAACAGTTTTCTCCCCTCTGTTTAGTATAAAATTCAGGCTGAGAGTCCAGCGTGTTTTATTCCTTCTCTATAACCACCCATGCATTCTCACGCCCTCCTCTACCCTCTGGTTTCTCAGCCTCTGCTCATTCATTTAGTTCCATAAACAGTGACTGAGCACTGCCCACCTCCGCGCTTGGAAAGCCCCCAGCGTTTCCCTGCCTGTCCACCTCCACAACCCACGGCAAACCTCACCCCTAAAGCACCCAGGTAGTGGATCTCTTACACCCCAGGCCCCTGTCCTCAGGAGCTCAACATCTGGGAAAGAAGGCTCAGAGCAGGGAGGGACAAAGCACAGGGAAGCAATGATATGGTAAGGCTGGAATTCACCCACTTCAAGGACGCAGCCAGGCTGGAGCAGGGTCTGGAGCCTATCCAGGGATTTTCCAGACAAACAAGAAAGGAAGGAAGGAGGAAAGGAGGAAGAAAAAAAGGAAGAGGGGATTGATTCAGAAGTGCAAATAGTATGTGGAAACTAAGAATGGGTGAGAAACCATATAATAACTTATCAAAAGCTGAGAGAGGCAGACTGGCTGGGACATGGACACAACAGTAAGCAGTGGGACACAAGTATCCAAGAGAAGAGGCTCCTGAGTGTGGTGAGAAGTGGCGGGGAGAAGTGGTGAGACCTTGGATTCCAGAAGGACTGTCCAGCTCTGCTAGTTATGGCAATGTGCTGGGACCTCAGGCAACCTACCCAATACTTTCACATGTCAGTCTTTCCATCTTTAAAGTGGGAATAAGACCAGAGTCCAGATGATAGGTTGTGAGGGTTACATGGATTAACAAAGCACTTAGAATAACACCTTGCACCTACTAAGAGCTCACCAATTGCTTAGTTGCAATAATTTGTGAGTGTTACAATGCAATAAATACTTACTGAAGGATCTACATGTTAGGCAGTGTTCTGGATATATGCTTGGGACTTCGCAGTGAGCAAAAAGATCCACACATCACTGCCCTCCAGAAGTTTCCATTCTAGTCGGAGGAGGTGGATGCTCACAGTGTGTCAAAGGTGACAAGCGTAACTACGGAGGAACATGAAGCAGGGAAGACGGGTGTGGAGCTCTGAGTAAGTCAGGTGACATTTGAGTCCTGAAGGGAGGAGAAGGGGAGCCAGGAAGACACCAGACAAGGTTCCCCAGGCACAGAGAACAGCAGGTGGTACTGCTGTGATTTTCGCTGGGTACAGAATGCTTACCTTTCTAGCTCAGCTTTTGAATAAGCCAGGCCACTGCCTGGTGGCCTCCACGGTTTCTGATGAGAAATCTGCTAGAAACTTTATTAAAGTTCTATTTTTTATTATTAAATTATTTATCTTTATTATTAATCTGATGAGAAACTTTATTAAAGTGCTTCTCTCCTCCTGCTTTCAAGATTCTGTCCATGTCTTTGGCTTTTGACAGTTGGATTATGATGCGTGCAGCTGCGGTTCTCTTTGAGTTTATCTTATTTGAGCTTCTCTGATGTAGTTAAGTGTTCTTCACCAAATTTGGGACATTTGGGGCCATTGTTTTTTTCAATTTTTCTTCCCCTTTTTCTCTTTGCTCAGACTCTCATCATGAGTGTGTTGCTACGTTTGATGGTGTCCCTTGGTTCTCTGTTCATTTTTCCTCATCCTTTTCTTCATTCTGTTCTTCAGACTGGATAATTTCAAGTGACTTATCTTGAAATTCACTGATTCTTTCTTCAGTCTGCTCAAATCTGCTGTTAAGCCCCAGATGAATTTTTCATTTTATTTTTCACTTTTGAAATTTCTATTCAGTTGTTCATTTACATAATTTTTATTTTTTTATTGGTATTCTTTATTTGATGAGAAATCACTCTCATATTTTCTTTTAGTTTCTTAGACATGGTTTGTTCTTTGAACACATCTACGATAGCTGATTTTAAAGGTACTGCCAAATAAGTTCAATGTCTGGCCTTCCTCTGGGATAGTTTCTATTGACCTCTTTTTAAATATATTCTTACGTAAGCCATGCATTCTTGTTTTTAGCTTGTTTCATATGTTTTTATTGAGAACTGGGTAATATAACACGGCAACTCTGAAAAACATATCCCCCTCAGGGTTTGTTGCTGTTACTGTTTGTTTATACTATTGCTTCTTTAGTGACTTTTCTGAACTAATTCTATAAAGTCTGTATTCTTTGTTACGTGACACTACTAAAGACTTCGCTTCGTTAACTTGGTATAGTGTTCAGCTAACGACTAGACAGAAATTTTCTTAGATGTTCGGAGCAAATAAATTTCTCAATCTTTGACAATGGTGTGTATGTGAATGTTGGGACATGCTTTCAACACTCAGCCAGGCCATACTGGGCTTGGACATAACAGGACTGTAGACAGCCCAATGAGATGTCCATATTTGGGCTGTAGAAAGATGTCGCTGAATCCTGATGGAGGGTAGCCAGGAGGGCTATGGTGTAGCTGGCACTATCTGTGACAGCGAGCCTCAGCTTCCTCTCCTGTCTCAGGGCTGTCCTGCCTGCACCAAGCACACTGGCCCACCACAGGACACGTGCTTAGTCGCTCAGTCGTGTCCAACCCTTTGCGACCCCATGGACTGTAGCCCACCAGGCACCTCTGTCCATGGGGATTCTCCAGGCAGGAATTCTGGAGTGGGTTGCCATGCCCTCCTCCAGGGGATCTTCCCAAAACAGAGATCGAACCCAGGTCTCCCACATTGCAGGCGGATTCTTTACCAGCTGAGCCACAAGGGAAGCCCAAGAATATTGGAGTGGGTAGCTTATCCCTTCTCCAGCGGATCTTCCTCACCCAGGAATAGAACCGGGGTCTCCTGCATTGCAGGCAGATTCTTTACCAGCTGAGCTATCAGGGAAGCCCATCATAAGACTTGGACAGAGATTTTTCAGCAGCAAAGGGGAGCAGTAACTTGTCACATCTGTATTACCATTATAGGAGAGGAGAGGAAGAGAAAGGCACTTGGGTGCTCCATGCACGTGCCCACCTCTACCTGCAGCCCCAGAAGACCCCTGCTGTCTGATGCTTTCCTTGATGTATGCAGATGCTCTGCCCTGGCAAGGTGTGCCCTGGATTATTGTGGTAGTCTGGTCTTCTCAGCAGGGCATTTGGTCACTAAATCGAGTCCTTACCCAGTAACAAAAGGTAATGTGCAAAGTGGAAAGGTCTAGGCAGACATCAGCATCAGCCAATCCTAGACTAGCTTCAGCCCTATCACTCACTGGCCAGGGAGTCCTGCACACTCACCTCACTTTGCTGAAGCTCAAGTTCCTCATCTATAAAGTAGAGGTGACAGTGCTCATGGATATCAAGGGTGTGATGATATTAAACAGAACCAAGTGACCTTTCCTGACTGGGCTTGAACGTTGGCCTCACATATCAGGCCTTAATCCCATTTGGCTTCACCGTCTTCTGTAGGAAGACAAAACTGGTCCTTATCAAGAGACATAACAGTGGGAGTGAGTGCACTCACCAGACAGCTGTTAGCCACACCAGCCCACACACAGGGGCCGCTTGGACCCTGACAAGGATGGGCTGGCAGCAGTGGGCCTTGGCTCATTCAGACAAACAAGCACCAGCTCGTGGGGACCCAGTCTGCAGCACTCGACACAGACAGAAGGAGGAATTTCTTATCCTTTTGTGTCCACAGGGGCTCAGTGGGCAGGGAGGCCTGACACCAACACCCAAGAAAACCAGCAAAGACCAGAAGGAGAGAGAGTGCGTGGGTCCTTCAAATCATCATTTCCTACCTGACACTTTTGTCAAGTATTACCCCAGACAGGAAACACTGCTATTCTAAGTACCTTTAAAGGCAATGCATGATTTAATATAATAAATTACATTTTAACAGAATCTTTAAAAACAAATTAGCAAACTTTAGAGTGTCCAGGGAAAGTTGGTTCATTCCAAGGGCTCGGTTTCCTCACCTATAAAATGGGAATAACCATCTCTACCTCCTGGGGCTGCCAAGAGATAAACAGAGTAAAAGAAACACCTACCCCAGAGCCCAGCATGAACTAGAACAATGCTCAGTTATTAACCTGATACAGGCAAATTCCCAGTTCAACGGCCACTGCCCAAGTCTGGCTAAGGGACAGAGTTCCCACGCTCTCCAGACAATACAGGAAACAGAAGGTGAAGAAATGAGAAATAGCTACTGTGAAATGCATCACCCAAGAAGCCCACCCACACTGCTTGTGGGAACTGCTTCCCTGCTGGGCAAGTGCTCACCTGGGCTCCTGACCCACACCTGCTCCCTCCTTCCCTAAAATCAGGGTCCTCTGCTCACCTCTGCCATCACCGCTTCCCCCTCCATCACCTCCACCTTCACCATCACCTCCCACCTCTACCACTACATCCACCATCTTTTCCACCTCCACCATCATCACCCTCCTCTGCCATTACCTCCTTCTCCTCCACCTTCTCGCACCTCCTCCATCACTCCCCACCTACAACATTATCTCCACTTCCACCATCTCCCACCTCCTCCATCACTTCCCCCTCCCCGATCACCCCTCCCACACCTCCATCACCTCCCACCTCAGCTCCCCAGGCCCATCACAGGGCCAAACTAGTGCCAGCTCTACCTCACGTTGTCATGCCGCTGGATGTAAATCTTGTGGAAAATCCTCTCAGGGGGCTTCAGGAAGTCCTCCTTCATCTCCATGGCAACATTCCGAGGCAGGAGGCTCATGAGCAGCCGCTCCTGGACAGAAGAGACAGGTTCCTGTGACACAGCAGCTCCTCCCTGTGATTCCTGGACATGCCCAATCCAGTGACCTTGGTGCCAAGGAGCTGCCCTCCACGAGGGGCCCCAGAGCCTCCTCACACACAGCCAGCACGTGGTTCAGCCGCATGGTCCCTGCCCAGCCCCAGAGCCTTGGTGGGTTGTGCCCAGGCCTGGACTGTCACCACACAGGTAACTCGTTCCCAGAGCACTGGGCAAGCTTGCTGGGGAGAGCTCACCATGTGCCCCAGCTCCAATGAGTGGGGGTCACAGGGAGGAGACACCGCTGTCTCCAACCAGGCCTGTCCAGCCTCACTCCCCACACCATCACCCAACACAGCCTCAAGAGGGACCTCAAGGTGGGCTGCCCATGCCCATGGACAGACAGGAGCCCATGTTCCACAGAGATAAGTGACTTTGGATACAATGTGGCATATTCTCCTGGTCTTGTCTTCTGATCACTCCCAGACCTGCAGGAGTCAAAGGTTCTCCACCCCCAAGAGTATGGACCGAATGCCTGGGCTAATAAGCCACAGGAGCCACGCTGCCCCCGGGGGCTCTGTCACCCTTTCTGGACCTTGGTTTCCTTCTCCAGTCCCCATCTCTCCTCCTCATGACGGATCCTTCCCTGGCCTCAACCCCACCGGTCACACCGTGTCTGAGAAACCATGTTCTAGAAACCTGGGGTGAGACCCCCACTCCTCCCTTTGTCCCTTTCAGAGCCCCTCGCCAACCACACACACTCTGCTTTGGAAAGAAAATAAAAGTGCAGAATTTAGATCCTGCCTGCAATCAAGTAAGACTTCCTACTTACAGGGGTGGACGTGGGGCAGGGAGGGGGCAGTAGTCCCTCCCTCACTCTCTCTCCAGTAGCACCCCCCAACCCGGCTGGGCCCACAGCCCCTGGGCCCTCAGTCTGCTCAATGGAGGAGGCTCAGAAGGGGCCACGTGGATTTCTGGCATCTCCCACTTAGACCAGGTGGCCAGGTGCAGTCCCCAGGACCTGAGACCCTCGTAGACCCCAGGTCTACCCCGCAGTATGAGACCACATCTCTGCCTGGGAGCAGCCGCTCCCCCACGTGACATTCTCTGGAGGGCAATCACAGCAGCAGCAGTGACAAGAGTCACCAAAAGCACTCCCACCTCCAGGAAATGGCCTCAGGGGCCTGGGGTAGGGGTGTGAGGGCTTCACCCCCTTGGCTCCAGATCATAAAGTTATTTTAAGATGGGAGAATGTATCTGATGCATAGGAAGAGTCTCCCCAGGTGACACATCCCCACATACACTTCGGATGGAGGCCAGGCCCAGCCCCACCCGGCACCAGGTGGAGCTCAGTATGTGCACCCAGGAGAACCAGGCCTGGTCTATGTGGGGTGGCGGGACCCACTGTGGCCCCCACATGGCTCGAGGCTGGACAGACCCCCACACTCAGGAGGAACATCGCAAGAGCACAGCACAGGGGGAGAGGCCCCTCCAAGATGGAAGTACCAGTCTAAGTGAGCATGTGAGAGCAGCCTCGGGCACAGAAAGTCCCAGTGCCCAGGGCGTGGGAGCTGGTGTGTGAACTGAGTGTAGACAGGACCTGATCATCCCTTCCTTAGCAGCGGGGCCTCTGGGGACAACCCCGAGCACCACCCGTGGACAGGAGCCTCTGCTGGCGAGCCCGCGGTCCCAGAGAGTACTCGGCAGGGGGCTCACTTGGGCCACCATCAAAGGACCACCTGGAAGCTTCCAGAGATTGTCACTGCCCTGCCCTGAGGTGCAAGGTGGGAAAACATAAGCAGCTCGATGACAAGGCAGGCCACCCTGGAAGGGCCCTGGGAACACGCAGAGCCCTCTCTGCTGCCCCACATCAGGAGCGTCTACAAGCCCAGGCCCCTCAGGCCACCTGCCAGTCTAGGGGCTCAGGGTGCACCCCAGAGCCCCATGCAGGGGGGTCTCAGGGAGAAGAGTCCCAGGGCCTGCAGGACAGCTGCCTGGCCTCCCATCCCGACTCTGCCTCCTCCAGGGCCATTAGTTAAACTCTGTCTCAATCCCACCCTGTCTATCAGGGTGATAACCACACCAACCTCCTCAGCAGGGTGTTCTGAGAAGGGGACAAACACCTCAGGCCCTCGCTGACCCACAGGGGTCCCTATCTTGTATCACACCTCCCAGCACTTCCGATGACAGCTCTTCACAGCTTCACTCTTCTGTCTCCTGCGTCTTTTAAATCTGTCACCTGCTCTTGGAAAAGCACTCGGGTGTCGCCCAAGTCAAATCAAGCAAGGGAAATTGTCCTCCCCAGTGCCCGCCTCACGCCTTCCTTCACCGTCTCACAGCCCCAGAACCGACCACTCTCCCTGAGCCTCCCCATCGGGGTCCTGCTGAGGAGAGCCCTCCCCTCTCTCGGTCTCTCCATCACCTCAGCTGTCCTGCACGACTTGGAGTTAGAACAAGGAAACCAGGGCAGCCACCAGGAGGGAAGGACTGAAAAGGCAGAGGGACGCTGACTAGCCCGGGACTTCAAGAGGAAATCAGGGGGCAGGTACAGAGGGTTAGGCCAGGTGCTACTGCAGCCCAGGGGCACACACCCAGCGCAGCGTGGGGTGCCGAGACAGATGGCTGGGTTAGCACTGTCCCAGGATCCCTTCTCCACCACTAGCACCACAATCTAGCCCCTCATTCTCATCAGGGGACTTGAAAACCTGGAATGAAAGCTGTATTGTCCAGCCTCCTGTTCAACTAGATGTGGCCAAGGAGATAGGAGCTGAAGAATCAAGTGGAAATTTCTGGAATATTCCCTAAAGGCAGTTTGTTCTTCTTCCCTCCTTCTGTTGCTGGGGATACAGTCATGATGGCTGGATCTGTACCGACCATCTTAGTTCAGGAGGAAGAAAGCTACACACTACCAATGGCAGACCATTTAACTAGATGGAGACTGGGTTGTGAGGATTGCATGGGTCAGATCTGCATCACTGGCCATAAAGTGCCGGGCCTGCAATACATATGTAAGAGAAAGAGTTATCTCACTGCATAAGCCACTGTCATATGAAGTTCCTAATAGCAGGCTATATTTCTGACCAAGGGCTGAGCATTAACTCCATCCACAAGATTAGTGATAGTGCCTGAAGCCAACACACATTAATAATCAAGACTTGAAAGTACACAACCTCGCCCACAGGGAGCAAAGCAGCCAGCCATCTGAAAAGATCAAGCGCCCGTCCCTGATTAAAAACAAAAAGCAGCAAACAACTTAGCTGGCTGACATCATAAAGATTATACCTGAAATCCACATCCAATTCCAAACCCAGCCCTCAAGCCTCAGGCAGCAATAAACATTACATTAGAAGCAGACAGCTACATGATGAGTTCTAACTAGTGAAATAAGACACAAAGCCAGAAATCAAAGGGACAAATTTATAAATATGAATCATACAAAATATCCCAGCATTCTATGAAGGCTATATAAAAACCTCAATTTTATCTTGATTATCAAAATGTGACTTAATATATTAACCTTAATAAACATTAGATATTTAAACAACAATTATGAAGACTGTTTCTGAAAAGATGGAAAAGCACTTTTTCCTATTCCCCCACTAAGTACACAAAAAGTCCTGGACATGACATATAAAACAGTCATCTGAAGGCTCTTAAAGGCAGAGGGAAGGAGGCAGAAACCTCTGTGCAAGGGATGGTCTGCAGGTAAGGGCCTGGACTTTCTTTTTGCCTTACATACCCCAGACTGGGTGCTGGAAGGTGGGTGCCCCAGAAATGTCAACAGGCACAGCAGTAAGCTCCAATAAATTCGACCCTCTCTGACTAAAAGATCAGGACAGGGGTAGCCTCAGGAGATGGAAACTGCTATACAATAATTGTCCCACTCCAGGCAAACCACTCCAAAAAATCAGCAAAGCTCCATCCTCCCCAGGCTGGGGTGCAGAGAAGCCATGCAGGGAACTCTGCCTGTGCTCGCCACCAGCTGGTAACACCCAGTGCACCCCACCAACCCTGCCCCACTGCATCAGCAGAGCCAAGGGCTTTCCTGCTCCTCCCTCCAAGTCAGAAGCCAGAACTCCCTCCTGCACAGCAGTAAGGAGGTACCCCCACCACCATAAGTCCCAACAGAGGCTCAGTATGGAACCTCGACTTGTACCTCAAGAAGGAAGTATTGAAGTGGTGGTCTCCACTTTCCCCTACCAAATGAAGTCATAGAAATAAGTTCAAATAAGACACAGAGTCCCACACACAATACCCCAGTTGTCCAGGTTCCAATCAGAAATCACTCATCATACAAAGAACCAAAACAATCTCAACAAATGAACAAAGGTTATCAACAGACTCCAACACCAAATGACAATAATCAGAATAACTAACAAGATTTTAAAGCCGTTATCCTAAGAATGATTCAATGAACAACTACAAATATGCTTGCAAAAGTGAAAAAACAGAAACTCTCAGCAAACAAATAAAAGATACAAAAATAATAAAATAAACAAACAAAACAAAACAAAAAAATAAAAAAAGAATCAAATGGAAATTTTAAAACTAAAAAGAAAAACCTGAAATAAGAAGCTCAACAAATGGGAACATCAGAATGGAGGGGACCAAGGAAAGTTTAGTGAACTTGAAGACAGAACAGTAGAAATTGACCAAACTGAAAAACAGAGAAAATAGACTGGAAAAACAACAGAAGAGTAGAAACAACCCAGACATCCATCAATAGACGAATGGATAAACAGTGCGGTCCATCCACACAGTAGAATACTATTCAGCCATAACAAGGCATGAAGCACTGACCAATGCTACAACACAGATACACCTTGAGAACAGTATGCAAAGTTAAAGAAGCCAGACACCAAAGGCCACATACATATGATTCCATTTATAAGAAACTTCCTGAGCAGGCAAAACCATAGAGACAGAACACAGATTAACAGTGTCTAGAATAAGAAGTGACCACTAATGGGTACAGCTTTCTTTCTGGGGTGATTGAAAATTTTCAAAAAACAGATTATTATAATGGTTACACACCCAAAATATCAGAAAAGTCATTTAGTTGTTTTGAACTTTAAATTGAACTTAATAGTATGTAAACTGGAGAAGGCAATGGCAACCCACTCCAGTACTCTTGCCTGGAAAATCCCGTGGACGGAGGGTCCTGGTGGGCTGCAGTCCATGGGGTCGCTAGGAGTTGGACACGACTGAGCGACTTCACTTTCACTTTTCACTTTCATGCATTGGAGAAGGAAATAGCAACCCACTCCAGTGTTCTTGCCTGGAGAATCCCAGGGACGGCGGAGCCTGGTGGGCTGCCGTCTATGGGGTCACACAGAGTCGGACACGACTGAAGTGACTTTAGCAGCAGCAGCAGCAGTATGTAAACTATAGATCAATAGGTTTTTTTAATTAAAAATAAATAACATCTATGGTGGTTTCTAAAGGTGCTGTGAATGAGTCAGATCTGTTTAAAAATCCATCCTATATCACTTTAAAAGAAATTTGCTTTCTCTTGATAGATTTCTTCACACAATGGGAAATCAAAATTGTCAAAGTTTCATTTATCTTGTTAGAATGACAAACTGAGTACACATTGCAAACAATTGCATGCAATTCTGGAATTATGACCTAACAATGGCATTTGAGGCATGTTAGGGACTTTGGAGTGGTGGCCGCTGCAGTCAGGGCAAGGACACTGATCTCAAGAGTCAGACCTTGCAAGCCCAGGCTTCTTGGCCGGGCTGTGGGGAGCAGTAGGGAGGAGGCCCCAAGGAGCTAAGGGGTGACCTTCAGAGGGCTCTCACTCCCTTCCCTATGCTCCCCAGCTCTGACAGGCTCAGACCTCAGGGTTAGACCCCAGTGGGGAGCTGTGATCACATGAGGCCCCCAAGTGGTCTCTGTCTGCTCCCTACCCCCACTCAGTGAAGCAGGTTGTCCAACTCTGCCCCAGCTCTCTCCAAGCTGAAGGATGACAAAGCTGCAGCTTACCAATCTGCCTGCCCTGACTGGAATACCCCACTGGGTGCCCCACCCCACCCCCCATTTACTGAGTGAAAGCCACCTACTGCTCCCCATCTCCCAGCCTCTACCTGGCAAACTCCTACATAACCTTCAAAGCCCCAATCAAATATTTCTATATTTCTTCCAAGGCACACCCCTCCCCCATGTAGCATGCTTCTCAGACCCCCCCCCCATCCTCCAGTTGGGCCTCCCCACAGGAGCCAACTGCTGCTGTCTCCCATGCAGTCCCACATTTGGCTGAGACCAGGTTCCCTCCATCCCAGGGTCCCTGGAGCCATAGGCCAAGCATTCAGATGTGCTGGGTCAAGGATGACCACCCCCACAGAAATTCCAGCTGGGCCTCTCCCAACCCACTTGGCACCAAGAGGCAAAGGGCCTCAGGGCAGATACCAGTCATGAATGCAGGACTAGGGGGGCAGAAGCTGCTCCCCTGTGCATCTGTCTGACCTGCATTTCTGAGATTCTGCAATTCTGGCTCCGTCCTCCAAAATCATGAGCAAGGTTACCCTGCACTCTCACAAGGAGTTTCTGTCCTGTGGATGATCAGCTTGGAACAACGTTTTCCTCAGAAGTTTCTATGACTCAGCTGTAGAACCACTGGAGTCTGATGATGACTTTGGGGCAAGCTTTTCAGTACTGAGTCAATCGTTTTAATGATCATAGGATGTTTCAGGCTTTCTTTTTCTTCTAGAATCAATTTTAGTAACTAACACCTTTCTGGGAATTTGTCCATTTTGTCTGTTTTCAAATATTCTGGCAAAAAAAAATTTAAAAACCTCTAAGTATTTCCCTCTTATCTATCTTTAACCCAGCTTTATCTCTGTGGCTTGTGTATTCCCGTCCCTAATCATCTTGTGTCTGCTCTTTCTTCTTGGTCAGTCTCTCTAAGGCTTTTCTGTTTCAAAGAACCAACTTTTGTCTGAAACTGAAAGAGACCTATTAAAAAGGCCCTTTCACAGCCCTTTGGAATATTTTAACCCAAAACCTCTGTGTGAGCCTTTTCAATGGCTGAGGAGACATGGGCTATAAAAGGAGAAAGTGGGCCACGGCTGGTTTGGGGGGATTCTGGGCTGTGGCCTCTGCTGTTCTCACTTAGTCACTAGCTACTTTGTGACTCGCCTTATTATCCTTCCCACATCATTTAAATTCTTCAAGCCAGCCCCAGTTCTCAGATTTATAAAACAGAACAAGGTTCTTACATGCTCAGCTACGGACACAGAGGCCTAAAATTAAAGATCTAAGAACCTAGAGGAAAGAACCCTTTCAGATCAAGCTCATTCATCTGTTCTGCCAAGACTAGGACAGGACAGAGTTGGGCAGCTCTGTGCAGGGGCCACTGTCTGTTCTGATTCTGGGGGCGGGGGGGTCACTTAAGCATATACAAGTCTCTCTTATAGGAGTCAGCCTCGGGGACACTGACAACTCAGGTAGCTACTTCAAAGCACAGCAGAGAACCTTCCAGAACGAGAGTGTGCCCAGTGAAGCAGATGGGCCCCGTGCCCATCCTCTCCAGCCCCTCTGCTCCTGCGGGCTGCATTGAGGGGAACCGACCACTTCAAACATTCCCACTGGTGAAAAGGTCAGAGGAGGCCTTGCTCTGGGAGACTCGTCTGGGAGACTCGTCTGGGAGACCATGCCTGCCCACATGTGCAGGGAGGAGGGCAGGAGATAAATACAAACTCAGATTTTGTAGACAAAGCAGATGGATTTCCTTTCAAAACAGCAACCGCAGGGCTAATTAGTTCTAAACAGTGTAGGAGGTGAGGGGATGTTCCTGATTACTGGAGCAATTATCACCTTCTTCTCAGGGTTGTCTTAAAAATCAGTGATTACAGGCATGGAATGCCCACAGGTCCTTCCGGGTTGAGAGCAGGTGAGTGGTGAGAGCTCACGGTGGCATCCTTCCCTACGACAGTCAGAGGCTCTCCCCAAGGGCTGTGATGAAGTGCACCCTGAAACCTGCACAACTAAATCACTTTGCTGAAACTATTTATAACACAGTATTGTAAACCAGTATGTGCACTTAGTCGCTAAGTCGTGTCCAACTCTTTGCGACCCTATGGACTGTAGCCTGCCAGGTTCCTGTGTCCACAGAATTCTCCAGGCAAGAATACTGCAGTGGGTTGCCATTTCCTTCTCCAGTGGATCTTCCTAGACCAGGGATCAAACCCATGTCTCTTGAATTAGCTGGCGATTCTTCATCACTGAGCCAACCAGGGAAGCCCCTATAAACCAACTACACTTCAATAAAAAGTAACCAATCAACATAGGCAAGAACAATGTTGGTGGCAGATTTATGCAGAGTGGGCACATCCCAGGGAGAAGACATCTCCTGGGGCTCAGGAGAAACATCTGCTTCAAGCCACGAAGCACAACCTTCTCCTGCCTACCTCTCAAAGCCTCCAACCGCGATAGCTCCAGGAGGATACTCACCCTGGAAGAAAGGAAAGAACAACCCACCAACATCTAGAGTATCTGCCCCTGACCTGCCTCCAAGTCCTGCCTCCACACCGACCCCCCCAAACCTGCATCTGACCCACTGTCTGACCTGCTCGAACACATCAGAGGCCCCACGTCACATGCACATGGTCACATGTACATGCACGTCCTTCCACAAAGTGCAAAGCCCAGCCTCCCTCTCCAGCTCGGCCTCTGCGCTCAAGCTCCTCCCCAACTCAGCCTCATTCAAGGACCCCACTCCCACCCCTCCAGCCCCAGCGCAGAGTCACCCCACCTCCTGCAGAGGCTGATAGGGGCATACCTGCTGTCACACGGGGGTCACTCTGGAGCCAGATACCCCAGTAACCCCTCCAGAACTGGGGTGCACCCCCAGCATCGCCTTCACAAAACTAGGCTGCACCCACCAACGTCCCCCCACATCACCCTGGGTGCCGCCTGATGGGGTCAGGGCCTGGAGAAGACTCTAGAAGTAGCTATGGAACTGGAATGCTCTGCGACTCGAGCTGAGACATGAAAACACAGACAGATGACAAGCCCGTATGGTTGGGGCACCCCTCACCTGCAACTCAGAGGGCTGCGGTTTTCACACTGACACAGAGGCATGAGTTGAGCAGAGGTGACTGGCCACCTGCAGGCTCCCCTGGCCCAGCCAGGCGGTCCCCAGGCAGGCTTTGATGTATCAAGTGCCTACGGGTGCTTGAGAGCCCCGAAGGGGTGCCTGAGCCCCATGTGAGCTCGAGGGTTTCCCTTCTGCCACCCAAAGAGACAAGGCTCCCTGAGCTAAAAACAGTCAGGCAAACCAGAGGCAGGGAGTAACCTGAGTGCTGGGTACAAGGCTGCCCAGGGAGACAGCTGTCCTGTGATACCACCTGCCGGTGCAATCGGAAACACAGAATAAGTCAGGATGCTGCCTCGCCTCCTCGCAGGACCAGCCAGGGGAACTCATGGGGATGACCCGTCCTCACTCACTTCCACATTCCGTGTGCTCAGCTCTGCAGCAATAGATGAAACCACCAAGGAAGATGACTGATACATTGGAAAACATGAAAGATTGAGTTTTTACACAAAGAAAAGCAGAGCTAGAGGAACAGGCTTGGGCAACACGGGGATCCCTTCAGATGAAGCACCAGCCTTTCTCTAGTGAGAGGCTCGTTCAAACCCACAGGAAAGTCAGAGCATGAGCAGGCAAAGGATTAGAACACACACTCCACACAGAAATACAAATGGTAAGCACACGTGGAGAAGCGGCCACGGCTAGTAACCAGCATCTGAATAAATGGGAGGAACCACGTTCTAACAGGAAGCAGGGAAAAGGGGAGGGAGGGAAAAAGTGCGTCATGAGCAACAGTGGGAATACACACCAGAACCCCGAACGCTGGGCCCACCCCACCCACGGGACTGGGCAGGCCTGAGAATCTCTATTTCTGACAGGCTCCCTGTGAAGCTGGCTCTGTTGGCCCCAGGACCCCACTCAACCACTGCTCCCCAGAGCCCAGTGTAACTAATTATTACTTATAAAGATAAAATGAAGCACAACATGTTTTGGAAAATGCCCAGGACCCAGAGAGAGAAAGAACATCCCATTTGCACTCCTGAGGATATAACCAAAGATATTTCAAGTCTATATGAATAAAGATGCTTATGAAAAAGAAACGTTTTTAAGTATCCAAATGTCAGATGCCAGACACGCACACAGGAAGCAGCAGCTGTTTTCCATTACCTTTAGAGCACCGACTGGATACACCTATGGGAAATAAGTCAAAATGCAGAAACATAATTGTGTATACACCAAAATGACAATGACATGGGGAGAGAATGTGCATAAGGACAAAGACTTGAAAATACGGAGCGTTTAGCTGGGTTGACAGGACTGGGTGACATTTACCATTTTGTAGATTTCCTGCTTAAGAACATCAGGCCTGCTATTAGAACTCAGACGTGTCTCTGAGCCTCCACCAATCTGGGTTTCCTCAGCTGTAGGACTGAGAAAATAAACCCTTGCTCTCAGAGCTGCAGAGAAGTCACATATGAACAGCAGCAGAGGCTGGGCTCGCAACTGCTCCATGAAAGCAAAAGAGGTTGCTCAGCCACTGTGTTCCCAGGGCAGGAATGTGGGCATAGGGGGAGAAACACATCTGCAGAACCCACGTGTGCGGCCAGCATCCTCACCATTGACAGGCAGGACCCACCCGAGAGACAGAGGGCGCATCAAGCATTTAAACACGTTTTAAGGGTGGAAGCTAGGTAATCTGTAGGAAAGGTGGCAAGAGTAAGAAAAGAAATGAAGACAAAAATCAGAGAAAGTAAGTCCAGAAAAAACCATAATTCTAAAAAATACATGCACCCCAGCGTTCACTGCAACACTGTTTCTAACAGCCAAGACAAGGAAGCAACTTAAGTGTCCACAGACAGATGAATGGATAAAGAGGATGTGCTATACTTACACAGTGGAATATTACTCAGCAATAAAAAGAGAATGAAATAATACCATATGTAGCAACATGGACGGACCTAGAGACTATCATCCTAAGCAAAGTAAGTCAGACAAAGAAAGGCAGATACCAAATGATACAGCTTATATGTGGAATCTTAAAAAAAATGATACAAATGAACTTAAAAACAGACTCACAGACACAGAAAACAAGCTTATGGTTACCAAAGGGGAAAGGTTGCTGCTACTGTTAAGTCACTTCAGTCGTGTCCGACTCTGTGTGACCCTATAGACGGCAGCCCACCAGGCTTCCCAGTCCCTGGGATTCCCCAGGTAAGAATACTGGAGTGGGTTGCCATTTCCTTCTCCAATGCACAAAAGTGAAAAGTGAAAGTGAAGTCACTCAGTTGTGTCCGACCCTCAGCGACCCCATGGACTGCAGCCTACCAGGCTCCCCCATCCATGGGATTTTCCAGGCAGGAGTACTGGAGTGGGGTGCCATTGGGGGGATGCATAAATTAGGAGTCTGGGATTAACATATACACACTACTGTATATAAAATAGATAACCAACAAGGACCTACTATACAGCACAGGGAACTCTATTCTGTAATAATCTCTAAGTGAAAAGAATTTTTTGAAAAAAAAAATGTATAACTGAATCACTCTGCTATATACCTTAAACTAACAGAACATTATAAATCAATTGTACTGCAATAAAGCCAAATAACTTTTTAAAATTAGAAAATGTGGGAAAGGAAAACATTTGAAAGGAGATGGAGCAGAGGGAAAACAGAGGGGATGCAAAGGAAGATTCAGATTCATCCACACAAGAGTGGCCCCCACATCAATCTTTCCAGCACTTCAGCAGATGTATTTAAGGGGAGAGAACTCTGAAGACTCACTTTTGGGATCTCTTGGACGTGATGAAGGTAAGGACACAGCGTTCAAGGCCCTCTAAGCAACAAAGACTCCCCATTGGTGCTAATGATGCTGATCTGGAAAAATACACTCCTTATACTCGAGCATGCACAAGTATACACATGTGTGCACACATACACACACATCTACATGCGCACATACACACAAATGCACACATATCCACAACCATACACACATGGACACGTGAACACAGACATACAGGCATGCACACAAGATCCACATGAATGCAAATCCACATACGTGGATATACCCACACACTAACATGAGCACATATGCACCTCTATACATTTGCACACAGGCCCCACATATCTAATACACATGTGTACAGAAATACAAATCCACACATGTGCACACAAAACACACACGTGCACACATGCACACGTGCACATCACACGTGTGCACATTTCCTCACAGACAAGTAGCTCCCACACCCATACACCATTCACAGACAAAGCCACCCACAGATCTACACACGATCTAAATATACATAAGCCATCTACTTCTTTTACTGTAAATACTAGGCATCATTACAGTACCTATAAATGGAAATATGTACATTTTAAAATGTACAGTCAGTACTTCATGCCTTATATTTACCACAATAATAGCATCTCATTTATAAACCCATCCCATCCACCCCACCCCAGGAAAACAAGCCTCTGCACTTTCATAAAGCTTAGGAGTCTGGGGGCTCCTAGCTGAAGGCCTCATCTAGGGTGCTCAGAGCAGCCTGGTGGTCCCAGGACAGCAGCAGAGGAAACATCACTGCGGGAGTGAGCCCAGGACATGCAGCTGACAGTGGCTGGGGCGGGGGGAACCCAGCCCGGCTTCCTCCAAGCCTTCAGATCACAGGGTACAGTGCTCTGCAGCCTCAGCCAAGCTCAGCTGTGGGGCTGCCATGGTGACCCCTACTTCCTAACAACTCAGCCCTTCCAGAGGCACCAAGTCCAGCTCTCCTCTACCTCCACTTAGGGCCTGCAAATGTCCCCGGGCATCTCCTCCATAGTCCTGTACCACATATCACCAGCAGGTAAACTGAGGCCACAGATGGCAGTTCTTCTGCCTTCACTCCCACAGTGCCCCCAACAACTGTCCACTCTTCCCCAACAGGCCGAGGGAGCTGGCCCACAGAGGCACAGGGACCAGTGGGGGCCTGAGACCCCTATCCAACTCTCAGATGAGTCAGGCTGGCTCCACCCCCAGAGCCCTCGGTGTAGAAGGCTGTGAGGCTCCATCCCCCGACCCCAGGCCCCCCACGCCCCTCTAGGTGAGGCCCTGGGCACTGACCTGCTTCTCATTCTCGTCCTCCAGCCTCAGCCGGTCCTCAATGCAGTTCCGGGCCTGCAGGAAGGCCTTCCTCTGGGCGCGCTCAGCCAGGATCCTCACGAAGACGCCATACACGTTCACACCGAGGAAGAGCAGAGCGTTGGCCCCCAGCTGGGGGGAGAAAACAATGCAGAGGACTGCACCAGGGGCCTGGCTCGGCAGAGGCTCCTCCACGCCCCCCAACCACCAGCCCACGAAATGACCACGCCAGCCAGACCCACGCGCCAAGCCAGCCTCATGTGGCCACAAGCCAAGCCTCATCCCGCACCCTCTGAGGGGTCATCTGTGCTATAAGCTTCATGTCATTGAATAGTGGGCAAGGATGCAAGGTGCGTCCCCCAAAATTCACGTGGAAGTCCTGACCCCCAATCCCCCAGAGAGGGGCTATACTTGGAGACAGGGTCTTTCAAGAGGTAATCAAGAGAAAGTGAAGCCATTGGGGCGGCCCTAATCCAACACGAGGGGCCTCTCTGGTGGCTCAGTGGTAAAGAATCCGCCTTCAACGCAGGAGACACGCATTCGATTCCTGGGTCGGGAAGATCCCCTAGAGGAGGGAACGGCAGCCCACTCCAGTATTCTTGTCTGAGAATCCCATGGACGGAGGAGCCTGGCAGGCTACAGTCCATGGGGTCACAAAGAGTCGGACACAACTTAGTGACTAAACAATATCCAGAACAATCCCACATGACCGGTGTCCCTGTAAGAGGAGATGAGGACACAGACACACACAGAGGGACGGCTGCCCGAAGACACAGAGAAGACGGCCATCAGCAAGCCAAGGAGGGGCCTCGCGAAACACCAGTCTCCAGAAGGCCGAGAAGTGGCGTCTGCTGTCTGAGCCGCCCAGTCTGGACACTTCATTACAACAGCCCAAGGAAACACTACACCTAGAAGTGTCGAAGGTGCAGACAGAGTGGTTATTCCCATAAAGGCAGCATGGAAGGCTCTGGAGATAAGCAGTGAAGGCGAGCGGATTAAAAACAAAGAAGAAAGAATGGCAATTGGGTATGAAGTGGACTTTTGCACGTATGAAGATGAAGAAAATGCAGCGTCCAGAGCCTCTGATGGCTCCAGTTCTCACTCCACGTCAACAGACGAGAAGCCAGAAAGGGACCTGGCCAGGAAGGACCCTTCCAGGGCAGCTTCTGCCCAGCCTGGGAGTTAAGGCAGGAAGTCTGAGGAGCGCAGTGTGTGACCACTTCCTGCTTTCACCTGCCTAATCGCAAGTCCAGGCCAGACTGCCCACGACTGAGCTCGGGGGACTTCACAGGAACCCACGACAGATGATGGTCACACCTCGCAGAGTGGCAGGGCTGGGGAAGGATCAAACCCCACGTCCCCTGCTCAGCCTCCTCAGCTGACCTGTACCTACCTCTCATGGCCACAGGGCCCAGGGCCAGACAGAGGCGCCTCCATGGACCAGCAGAACCCCAGCACACCCCCCTGGAGCCCCCAGGCCACTGAGAGAGAAAGGGCGCCCATCTATCTCCCTGTGAGGCTGCAGTGTTCATAAAACCGCTGCACCCACCCACCCCCGTCACAGTCACTGTAAAAATGGATGATTTTATGTTTGATTAAACTCCAGCATTTCCTGCAGGTTCTGAGTGTCACCACTCCTCATGGATTAACCCGAAATACTCCCCACCCAGGACTGATATCACACACGACTACACAGGACAAATAAACACAGTGGCAGATGGGACAGCAGTCCACAATTAGAGGACACCTGCCAGAGTCCAGGCAGTGACGGGCAAGGTGGCCCGAACAGGGAGAGTTGAGGGACAAGGACAGGGAGCCCAGGGAGGTCGCAGTCGGCAGTAACATCCATCTAGAGACATGGAAACTGTTCACAGGAGGACACAGGGAGACAGGCCAAGCAACTGGAATCCACAGGACCCCAGCACCCAATGGTCATCTCCCTAAACCCCCAGCAGGGGAGTGAGCCCCCAGCAAACCCAACAGGGACAACTCGCCCACTTACAGTTGGCAGAGGATGGACACACACTTACACCTAACACGGACTGCGTACAAAATACTCTCCTGCAAATCACCTCCTGGATCCTACCTCTGCCCCCCAGAGGGAGGGACGGCCATCCTGAGAGGGGTCTAGGAGAACAGCCGAAAGTCC
Organism: Bos grunniens; assembly: GCF_055505025.1. NCBI lineage: Eukaryota > Metazoa > Chordata > Mammalia > Artiodactyla > Bovidae > Bos > Bos grunniens. The sequence continues at coordinate 43,966,482 of NC_141168.1, read as the reverse complement.
AATAAAAATGGTGCCTGCCGTTACCTGGAAGGTCGCATTGTGACCTGACCATCTCCATGTGACCCTGATTATCTCCCTGTGACCCTGATTATCTCCACACGATCTCATCATCTCCACATGACCCTGAGTATCTCCATGTGACCTGACCATCTCCAAGTCAGGTCCTGACATCTCCATGACCTCATCATCTCCCTGTGACCCTGCATGTGACCCTTCACCCTCACTGTGACCCTGAACACCTCCAAATCTGAGCGCCCCCCTAGCTGGAGCATCCATGCTTTCTCCAGGTGCAGGACTGGAACACGCATGCTTCTCCGAGGCCAGTCCAGTCGGTCTCAGTGCTGGTCCTGGCTGCCAGCACTGTGCTCCCAGGGCAGCTGCACTGGGCCCCCGAACCAGACAGTGTCTTCTGTATCTAAAGGACCACCTGCTGTATTCTGGGACCAGTTCATGCCAGTCTGTTGATGAAGGCGATTTTCTGGTGGCACCAGGAAGACCAGCGTATATGAAACAACACACTGCACATTGGTGGAATCAATACTTGGTCTTCCCAGATGGTGCTAGTGGTAAAGAATCTGCCTGCCAATGCAGGAGACATAAGAGACATAGGTTCGATCCCTGGGTCAGGAAGATCCCCTGAAGGGGACAGCCTTCAGGTTTGTGCATGGCACAAGTGCATGGAAACCCACTCCAGTACTCTTGCCGGAGAATCCAATGGACAGAGAAGCCTGGTGGGCTACAGTCCATAGGGTCGCAAAGAGTCGGACACCACTGAAGTGACTTAGCAGGCAGGCAGGCAGAATCAATATTTAAAAGCATACTAAGTGTGTTTAAAACACCCACAGGTACAGGGCTGGACAGGTTTCTAAAAATTTAAATAACAGTGAGTCTTTGCACAAAACACTCATCTCCCAGTAGAACCTTAATCATTCATGGCTTCTGCATGCCGTCCTAGGCTCAATTTAAGGTTCTGAACATGGAGACAAGATAACACACAGGATGCCTCTTCTGAGATGCTGTCCAGCCTGGCACCCCTGCGGTGAAGCCCTCAGCTGTCACTGTCAGGACAAGGACAAAGAGTCCAACTGAGGGGCCAGGCACCCAAGGTCAGCTGAGCACAGGGTGCACGAAGCCACAGGTCACACTTGAGCCTGGAAGCTAGGGCTTTTCAGGTGGCCTGTGGCAGAAACAGGGGAAAGTGGAGGTCCCCAGTGAGGTCTGGGCGGAGAGGCGCGGGCCAAGGGGCAGAAGGGCTGGCAGAGGCTGGGCAATCTGGTCAAGGGAAAAATCAGTAGCAGAGTGGGGGTGAGCTGGGTCCCCTTGTCACCCCCTCTACACCCACCTTCCCCACACCTTCCCTTTACTCTGTGGCCACAGTGATCCCCAGGGATACCAAGGCCCAGCTGGATGCCTAGCTGGCTGCCTTGTCAACACCATCTGAGACACTCACACAAAGAAGAGCCCGATGGCCTGCCCCACAGCTGGAGTCTAGCAGGCAGAGTGGAAAAGAGATAGGGGGTCTTCCCTGCCCGATGCTCTGAATTCACATTCACAAACCTGCCAATCTTCCCCCAGGAAATCAAAGGAGGAGGCCATCCACATGATGCTAAAGCCCCCAGCACACCTGCCTCCCTGCCTCCACTCAATTCCCACACACTCCACGATCAGGAACCAAGGTGACAGGCACAGCAGTGACAAGAGGCCCAGGTCCTGCCCCACAGGGCACAGAGAAGATTCAAGACTGGCTACCTAATCAGTGACCAGGGAGGAGGGTGACAAGGCAGAGAGAAGCCCAGACGTCACCTGCTGGCAGGTGTGGCCTGAAGAGGGCGCTGGTTCACACTGGCTGCAGTAGAAGCGGTGACGGGGGAGCCAGGCTGAGGCTTCTGAGCTTGGGGAAGGGTCCGTGCTGGGGTGGAGGCTGAGTACCACACAGCCCGGAACATGCCTCCCGGGACTGACAGGTCCTTGCCACCCCCACCAGCATCCTCAATCTACAGACACAGGGGTCCTGAGGAAGGGCAGGGCCCCCAGCTGCAGAGGGCAGGGCACACCCAGCAGCCCCACCTCCCGGGCTCCCTGTAACTGCCCTCACTCCTGGCCTCAGGGCACCTCCCCCACATACCTGGCCTCAGCATCCAGACCCCCCAGGACCCCCTGCAGCCTACGCCCCCCTGGATGCCTGGGCCCTGCCAGGAACCCCATCTGCACCTTTCTCACCCCTGGAAGGCTTGCCCTTAGAGCTCTCTTCTTCTCCAGCTGAAACTCCACGGCCCAGCAGGACACTCTCCTGCCACTCCCACTCTGGAAACGCCGGGCTGGTGAAATCCAGCTCCACACACACCACTGGAGGAAACGCCAGAGCCTGCCCACCCGGGCGTCTCCTAGGAGTGAGTGCACCACCCCACACCCGTAGCCCGGAGAGCTTCTCCATCCCAATCCTCACCTGTCCCTCCACCCCTCTCTCTGCCTGGCCCAGCCACTCCCACTGCCCATGCCCCAGGGTTCCCTGAACCCTCCAGCTGGGGCCTACTGCTCTCTTTCTCCTGAAAATGAGACTCCTCTTCTTCTCCTGGGCCTGCCCAGTTTTCTCCTCTTTCAGCAAAACTCTTGGAAAGGCCCTGTGGTGTTCCAACCTCCGTCCCCTCTGCAGCTATGCTGGGTGGTCTGTGACCAGGTCAGGACCACCTTCATATCCTGAACCCAGGCTCAGGTCCCAGTGTCCAGCCCACCCTGCTCAGGCCATGAGCTCCCCTCCATGGGCACCCTCCCCAGCATCCTCTGGTCCAAGCCTCGCATCTGGACCCCTCTCTACCCCAAACTCCACCCTTTGTGGTATCTCAGCCACACTCCACTTGGGAGCCCATCCCTGTGCCAAAGACCCCCAAACCAATACCTTCAGCTTGGCCTAGCCAGTTGTCCCCCTCCCCTGTCCATGCATGTCTCCTGTTGGTAGACCCCTGGTGGCACCCAGCACTCACCCCAGCAGCCTCTCCCACCTCAGTTGATCCAGGCCCCTGGAAACCTCTCAGGCCACGGCCCTTTTCCACCACCAGCAAATCCTACCGGCTCTGTCTCCAACACAGGGCGCCCTGACTGCCCTCCCTGCCATCCGCTGTTTGGTTGCCAAGCTGCCTCCTAACCCAAGCCTGTGCCCCTCCTGGCCCTTGAGGCTCCTGGACGGTCCTCTGCTCTAAATCCCTAGTCCTGAGTCTCCCTGGGCCCAAAACTCTCTGTGGCTCATGCCCTACAGCCTGTCCTCTTCGTGTACCCCTGGCCTGGCCCACTTTGCTTGGGGCCTCTGTCCTGCATTCCTGGGAAGGAACCCCCTTCCTACACAGTGCCTGATGCACTCCTGACCTGCAGGGGCTCCACTCAAATGTCACCTTATCAAAACCACTTACCTGACCCCTGGCGAAAAGTGCACACACTTCCACCTCAGCTTCTGGATTCTCCTGCTGGCTGTTTCTATTTCTCTCCTTCTGTTGCTTTTAGAAGTTACTATCTTCCAATACTATTAACTCATCTGTCACCTCCCCTACCTGCTGCTGCCTCTCAAGGGGCCTCAGTCTGTCAGGTCCGCGATAGATCCGGGAACCTCTCATAATATAGCAGGTGCTCTGGTGTTTGTTGAATGAGTAACTGAGGGCATGTGGGTGGGGAGGTGGCCTGGCCCTGGCACAGCCCTGGAAAGGGGCGGAGGGAGGTGCAGGGAGACGCCTGCACTGCCAGGGGCACTGCCCAACCTCTCTCCAGGTTGTCTCAGACAAGACCTGATAAGACTGCAGCTCAACTCTCGCGTCTGTCATCAGCCGGGCAGTGGGGAGGGGTCCCAGCGTTTCCACGACCGACAGAGGCGCATAAGAGGCGAGGCATCAGCGTGTCCTAGTGTCTGCAGTGACACGGCTTCTGGGGCGCTGAGCTGGTGGGAGCCGGGCATGGCGGGGCGGGGCGGGGCGGGGCGGGGGGGCACAGTGCACAAACGTGTGCACACAGGGACTGGTCACACACTGACTCTAGCCCCACAGAGGCTCTCACCTCACCGCTCATTTCGGACCCTTGAACACACTGGACTTCAGGAATGGATCCCACTGCACAGGGTCCTCCAGGGACATGGTGAGGGCCCAGGAACCACTTGTGATTCCTGCAGATAAAGACCTGCTTTACAATAAAGTAGCAGAGATATTCCCAAATCCTTAGGCTACACCAGTGACTCCCCAAATGTGCTCACTGAGCTTTTCGTCCATAGAGCAGGGTGAGTGTGTTTGGAAAAGCAGCCATCTTGCAAAACAAGTTCAAAGAGCACACATTTCAGATCCCTTTGGCCACGGATGATTCAGAAGGCAACACACTCCAACAACATGACAGCATTTCTCACATAAGGAAACTAGGCAAAGGCACCAAGAAAAACACACTCTTTCAGAGAAGGCCAGCACTCAGCACAGCACTCCAGCACGAGGCTCTCAGTGAGCACCCTCCGCCCTGACCACCAGTGCTCACAACCCAGTTCTCCCAGCAGCAGTGGACAGAGAGTCCCAGAGCAGACACCTCGCCCAGATGCTCAGATGCGGCATGGAGCTGCCAGTGCAGATGCGGGAGGCACCCAGGCTGCAGTCTCCCAGGAGCTCATGGGGCAGCTGCCGAGAAGGGCGGTGGGGGGACACTGCATGTGATGACAGGTCACGAAGGAGGGTGGACCACGGGGCCAGGGTCCCAGGCCCGGCCCGGGTTGGAGCAGCCAGGCCCTTCTGCAGCTGGCCATTCTCCTTGTCCAGAGTGTGGCATCTGACGTCCAGCCCGGGCACATGGTGCCTTGGGCCCCAGACGAGCTGCTTCGTGAGCTATAAGGCTCATTCACCCACTGAAGGAAGCTGTGCTCCCAAAGGTCAGGGTCTACTTCAGCACAGGGAAAACTGAGCTCTGGTAGAGCTACTCTGTACTTCAGAGTCAAAACACAAATCCGCCCTCAGATTGGGAATGTGGCCCTGGGGAGGACTTCCCCTCTGAGAGTGGGGACGGCAAGAGGGACACCCAGCTTTCCAGAGCTCCTGAGGCATCATAGGTGGGAGTCCCATCCCCAGGGTCCCTAATTGGCATCCTATCCCCTTGCACCTAGGTTACTCATTGGGGCAGACGACCTGTTCCCCTACACTCTAGTCCCTCAATGGGCATCCTGGATCCCTCACCTGGGCACCCCTCACCTGGGCACCCCTCACCTGGGCACCCCTCAGGAGCATAGCAGGACACCCTGGTCTGGGCCTGCAGCAGCCCCACTGCCCACAGGATCACTATGGACCATGACTCCTGGCCTGCCCCCTCTTAGCTACACTGCCCATTTCAGCAAGTGCCCCTGACTCCAGACCTACACACACAATGGCCCTGCTCTCCATCCCTGTGTGCAGACTGTGGGCCCTCAGACCACACACCCCACACCAAGCCTGGCACAAGGCGGGTGCTTGATTCTGGAAGAACAATGGGTGGCCTCAAACCCAGGGACCCAGACTCTGTAGGTCTGGGGTGGGACTTGGGCCTCTGGATGCTACCAATACGTGCACACACACACATGAACACACTCACATTCCTGTACAGGAGGACGCATGCACAGGTATACACACAAGCAACTACATGCCCACACAGATGCACACACATTACACATGTGCACTCACTTGTGCCCACATTCATGCACACATGTACACACATGAGCCCCATCCCCAGAGCTGCGTCCATGCTCTGCACAGCCCCACCCAGAGACCCAGGAGTCGAGAAGCTCTCCCTCGGCTGGAGGCAATGTCAACACCGGCAGCTCGGGTACAAAGCAGATCCCGCCACCCTCCAATGCAGGAAGGCAGGGTCGGGAGCTGCAGGAGAAAAAGCAGGATCTAGGAAGGACGAGGACAGGAGGGACACAGACGCAGCACTGAGGGGCAGCCTGCACTGGGGCAGTGAAGACAGTGAGTGTCATTCTCACGCCACGCCCCACACACGGACGTGTGCACAAGGAAGCCCAGCCTGCCCTGCTGAGACTCACACAGAGCAGACAGAGGGGAGAGGGCCCCAGACAGTCGGGGATCCTGGTCCTTGTCACCCCATGGCTCTCAGGCCTACATGCATGGCCCCCCTCATCCAGCCTCCCCATCTGGGTGCAGTCCGGGGCCTGGTCTCATTCCAAGGGCTGGCCTCTGAGGTCGCGGGGCTGGAGGGTCCCAGACCCCATTTTCCTCAGGGAAAACACATCTACCCAGGAAATGGGAAAAATAATCAGTGCAGTGTGTGAGCGTGTGCCTGTATGTGAGTCTGCATGTGGGTGCATGCATTCCTGTGTGCATGTGCAAGGGTATGCATCTGTATGTGTGTGAGTGCTCGTGTATGAGTGCATGACAGGAGACGGCTTCCACTTCACTGAGTGCCAGCCCCACTCCTGGGGGCCACCTGTGCCTACACAACCACAGACATGGCCTCGGAGGAAAGGGAGGCACAGGGTAAGGGCCCTGCCCTCAGCTACAAAGCTTGGAGCGGAGCCCCTGCGGTGCAGGGAGTTCCCACCCCACCCACTCTGCAAGCCCACCCACCACCATCTGAGTCAGGAAATGGCCCAGGGACATTTCTGGGCTCCAAGTTTGCAACACAGAGCCAGTTGGCCTATCAATCTGGCCCTCTGGACATCAGAGATGTAAGGGGAGAAGGGCAGCACCCCAGAACCACTGGGAGGGAGCCCGTGGAAAGGGCAGTGGGTGGGGACGTTTCCCCACAGGACCCGCTTAAGGAAGGCCTCAAAACATTCTGTGCAGCCCAAACCCCAGGGCCTCCCACACCTGCCCCTTCCTCCACACCCGCCTCACCGGCCCCACGGTGACCAGCTAGTTCCCTCAGCCAGCTGCCTGCAGCCCCAGAATCCAGCAGCCTCTTGGCCTCATCTGTCCGGGACCTTGGAGTGTTCTGTCCCCAGGAGGCAGGCCTGAGCCCTCCCTCTGCCTTGTCCTCTTTATTCTTCTCCGAAGGTCACACACACTCCCCCCAACACAGATTGCAGTTCCAGTAGTTGATCAGGGTCCCCGAAGACTAACTTCCTGGAGGGCAGGCGGTCCTGTCCCCTGGCTCAGCATCTGGCACCCAAGTGTGGACCCAGAACCATCTAAAGAAAGTGCCACAGCCTGAGAAGCTGCAGAGGCTTCACAGCTGTGTCTGCTCCAGTGGTCCCCACCCCCCTCGCCCCCCCCCGCCCCCCCCGCCCCGCCCTTCCCCCCCCCCCCCAGCTGAATCTACCCAGGGGGCCAGACTCCAGCACATGGACAGTCTGGGGATCCAAGGCAGCAGAGGAAAGCCTGGGACCCCCAGGACTGCCCGGAGGGGGAGCAGGTGGGAACCCTCATTCTGATGCAGGATGGTCTCCCCACCCAGGCCCTACCTCCCTAATTCCTGCTGCCCTGGTGTCGGCAACTCTAGGTGCTTCTTACTGTGGGAGCTGGCGAGAGGATGACACAGCTGTGGTGGAAACAGACCAGGTTTAGGGAGGGACCCGCCCATCAGACAAGAGGGCTGGGAGCCCAGGTTCCAAGGACTCAGGAGTTTCTGATGGGATGCCCACGGACATGAACCTGCAGGCCTAGAAGATGCGCTGGAAACTGCCCAGGCTGAGAGGTGCAGAGGATGGGAAGCCGGTGCTGTGCCCTGCCCAGCAACCGGAGGCCTGGGGGAGGAGCGGCCAGCCCAGGACAAACCTGTGCTGGGGAGCCGCCTCCTCCTCCCTGCTCGGCTCAGCCAAGGCAGGTGAACAAACAGGTGACAGAACCAGTCAGGGTGGGGGTTGGGGGGCAGGGAGGTACTGGTGGCAGTGGCCAGGAGGCTGGTTAGGAGAGCAGGAAGAGGACCCCACCTGGGAAAGAGTCCAGCCCGAGAAGAAGGGGCGACGCTGGGTGAGGGGCCAGCTGTGGGGCAGGGCTGCACAGGCGGTCAGGAGAGGGTCCGGTGCAGGGAGTGCGGAGAGTCTGCAGAGGACCAGAGGGAAGAGGGATTTCCTGGTGGCTCAGTGGTAAAGAATCTGCCTGCCAGTGCAGGAGACATGAGCTCGATCCTTGGACTGGGAAGATCCCCCGGAGAAGAAAATGGCAACCCACTCCAGTATTCTTGCCTGGGAAATCCCATGGACAGAGGAGCCTGGTGGGCTACAGTCCATGGGGTCGCAAAGAGTCAGACACAACTTAGTAACTAAACAAAGAGGGGAAGAGGGCCAGCCAGTGGGGCAGGGCAGAATTGGGGTGGGGGGCGCCTGAGGAGGGGCTAGGCTGAGGGAGGGACACAGGTCCTGACAGACGCCCCAGAGGCCTGCCTTGAAGGAGGAGTAGGAGACACAGGGGCAAGAGGCATGGGTTGCCAAAGCCCGTGTGGCAGCCAGCACCGCCAGCAAGCGCGGAGGTTCTGAGATCGGTCACATGGCTCCACCTGCCAGCACTCTGAGCTCCTCAAGAGCTCAGACCACACTACAAGGTGGGGAGTGGAGGGGCTGGGCTGGGGATGGAAATCTGGCCAGCTCCCACTTCCCCAGGGCAGCCATGATTTCTGTTACCGTTCCGTGGTTCAGGCACTAAACATATTTCCTTTATATTGACAGGACGCCACACTGCACTGCAAATTGCACGCTGCAGTGGACCCTCACTGTCCCCCTTCTGAAAACACAGCAGCCCTGCCCCACCTGGCTGAGAAGCAGGCCTCTGGGAGCTGTGAGCAGAGGGGAGGCACAAGGAGGAAGCTGGCAAGGCACCTGGGGGGCAGGGCAGGCAGCATGAGCCAGCGAGCCTTCTCCAGAGACACCCATCCTCCCCCACCACCACTCCCCAGCAATGACCTTCGGCAGTGACCTTCACAAGCACTCCCCTGACTCTACTTCCCCGCCCTGTACCTGAGCACAGCCACCTCCAGTATGCAAGTCAGCAAGGGACAAGTCTGACGTTGCCAGCTTCCCTCCTTCCCCCACCCTTGAAAGCCCAGGACTCTGCAGCCTGCCCACTGCTGCTGGCTCTGAGCAGGCTTCTGGTGTTCTTGCATGGGATGCCTTCAGTTCTGACATGTCACCCAGTTAAATAAAAGTAACTGTGCTGAGGTACAACCACTGGGCCCTGAAAGCAAGGGACACAGAAGGGACTCCATTCGATCTATATTTATGGGGCCCAGCCTTGGTCCTGGGCCACAGGGGAGTAAGGCCATTTCCCTTAAACTCTTTCTGCCCCAGGGGAAAGCAGTAGCAGACACACCTTCCCGGGAAAGGGAGGAGCACCAGCCCCCCAAATTTCAGCTGTGCAGTCACATGTCTGGCTTTCTGCGTGTTCTCCTCTGCCTCCCAGCATCTGGGCTAGCCTGAGCCTTACAGAGCCCCAAAGCACACCAGGGCAGCCCAGCACTGCTGCAGAAAACCCCTGGAATCCCTCTATGGAGGGCCAGAGGAGCCCACACTTTAACCCAGATCTCAGGCCCCAGCACAGGCTTTCTCCAGCAAGCATACGACATGCTGCGTATCTGCAGCAAAGACAGCACCCCAGCACAGACTGGCTCATCCATCCAGCCCTTCTGCCTCCTTTTGGCCTCTACCCTGTGTCCTGCAGGGCTTCTGCCTGTCCTGGGTTGCATCCTGCAGGAGTGGAACTGTCAGCAGGTGAGTGCACTGCAGGAGGGCAGGTAGGCGTAAGCATGACTAGCAACCAACACGCTTCAGAAATGTGGGTGCCATCTTCTCCACCAGTCTCAAGTACCAAGTTGCAGAGCTAAGGACAGATTTCACAGACTCCCAGAATTTTCTCATTGGAAGGGAGAATCCCTGGAGCACCATGCGGTCCGATCACCGCATGTTTCTCCGCATCCATCTCCATCTGTCCGTCAATATCACCACCACCTGTGCAGACTGGTGGACTTGAATAACAACATTCTAAAGAAGCCACAACAATTCAGAAGTGGCACAAGATTCTGAATATGTGTTTTTCCAATGTGGACTTTTTTCACTTTCACCACAGCCCTGAAGGTGAGCTGTGATGCCCTGTAAGACAGGATGGGAAACTGAGGCTCAGTGAGGGAAGGGTCTGCTTAGCCCATGGAGTCACAGCCATTAGCCAACTGAAACCCAGGTGTGTGCTCCCTAAGACTTCACCTAAGTCCAGGATGGGCTCCCCTCCTCCCTAGAATACTGGAGCCCATCTTATCCGGGGGGGAAGGGTGGAGTTCTGAATGCCTGGGGCACCTTTACAGACTCTCCCTGCCCTGCCCCCCTCCCTTAATCTTTTAATTCTCTAAAAGGAATGTCTACAGGCTACCTAGAACATTGGTGATTATAAAAGGAGACAATAGTACAGCCTTTCATTGAAGCAGTTGCCTGAACCCCTGGGGCCACCAGAACTCAGCCGGGGCCTGCCCAGGTAGCTTAGGGCCCCTCTCACCTGAAGCTGACCTGGCCACTGAGCCACCCTCCCTGTCCAGATAGAGAGGTGGTCCTTGCTGGGGGGAGCTGGCTGGGAGGAGGGGGGAGCAAACACAACACATAGTAGGGCTGTGGGGGGGAAAGATACAGGAGTGCCCCCTGAGAAGGTCAAATAAGCCCCACTCAAAGCCTAAGGATGCAAGGCGGGAGGCCAGCTGGAGAATGGAGCCCTCCCCTCTCCACTCCTTCCTTCCTCTCCCTGGGGGCAATCAGCCCCCTGGCCCTTTTCCCTTTTTTTCTGCCTTTATCTCTGCCTCCTCTCAGTCTCTGGCCTTCACCCCTATTTCTCCTCCTCTGTTCCCCCCATCCCACCAGCCCACCTCAGCCCGCTCCCTCCCACATACTCCCTCCTCCTCCCCCTGCCCCTCCACAGCCCCTACCACACACTGGCTTCTCTGGGCCCTGAAACGTGTGTCACTCCTGGGTGTCCCATGGCCCCTCTGACCCTGTGCATTCCGGGCATCACCGTCTGGGGGCACCTCCTTTGGTCCTTGGGTGGAGGGGCCTTGGTGGGACCCTGGAACCAGCTATCTGACTCTCATCACTCCCCCCACCCCCAGTTGTTCTTCCCAAAGCCAGCTCTGTCCAGCTGCCCTTCCTCACCCCTGTCTCCTCACATCCCCCTTTTTCTCTTTAGATGGGCTCCCCCAACCCATCAGATTCCCACCACCCTCCAGCCAAAATAAAGCCAGAGGGAGAAACAAAACCCTCCCTCTGGGCCCTCCAAGACTAGGTGGGATGGGCTGGGCTGCACGGAAAAGCACCAGGCTGGAAGACACCTGCCTAAAACCCCTGGGGTCCTCGGGCTGGGGAGGAGCCCCTAGGAAGCAGTCAGCATGGGGTCCTCACCAGGATCTTGCCCCTGGGGAAAAACAGTGACAAAGTTCAGGCGCTGCGAGCCTGGATGCCGGCTGAGGCAGAGCAGGTCGAGAAGGACCAGACAGAGCCCTGTGCGACCTTGGCAAACCCTGTCTTTCAGGACCCCAAACGGATCCGCAAATGGGAGCCAGGGTGGCTGGAGGGGGCCAAAGTCTTTACCCGCTTCCCACATCCCCCATGATGGCAGGGTTGGGAGGGGGACTCTGTGTGGCTAGCACGCGCTCCGCGCTCCAGGCGCAAGAGAGAGGAGCCCTGGGCTGAGCGCACAGCCCGCAGCAATCCTGCTTGCCGAGGCCGGCTCCTCGTACCTACTTTTTGTCCATCCTTTGGGGATGGGTGCAGCCAGACAGCATCGGACCAGAGCTCTGGCCTCACCGGCCGCTCACCAGCTGTGTGACCTTGGGCCAATCCTTGCCTTCTCCACGCCCGCTAGTTTCGGGTCTCCACACTCCACACCCAGGAGCGCTTGTGGACTGTAACTCGGGAAAGAGTCCGGCCCCAGGGTGCCAGCCCTCAATGTGTCCCCAATTCCCTGAGTGACCTTGAACGTCCCCCTTCCAATTCGGGGCCTCAGTTTCTCCACCTGCCCAGTCGGTAGATTCGCACCCTTCTCCCCGCGTTCCCAGTCCCTCCCTAGAGCAGGTGTGTCCCAGACCGGATCGAGGGCGCGCGGCGACACTTACCGTTCTCCAGAGACGTGGGCGCTTGGCGGGGACCAACGTAGCCGTGACCAGCAAGTGCGAGGCGGCCACCACGAGCCCGAAGCCGATGGCCAGCAGGCTGCGCACGGGCAGCAGGGCATAGGACACGAAGGTGACCAAAAGGAGCTGCCAGACTCCCTGATCGGCTGTCGCCGGCACCGCTGCCGCCCCGGCGTGGGCACCGGCGGGGCCGCCGAGCGCAAAGGGACAGCACAGCAGAGCGAAGGTGAGGCTGAAGAGCAGCGCGAGCTGGCCGACCTGCTGCAGCTGGGGCACCTGCAGCGAGCGGACGTTGGTGACCACGAGCAGCGCCAGGAAGAGCACGCAGTGCACGGGGTGCGAGCCCTTAGCCAGGCCGGGCGCGGGCCCCGGCGCGCCCAGCAGCTCGGCCAGGGCCAGCGCGCCCGCCAGCAGGCTGAGCACGGCCAGCGCCTTCAGCGTCGCCGCCTGCTCCAGCCGCAGCGTGTAGCCGCGGAACAGCGCCTCCAGCTCGGGGCACGCGAACTCCTCATCGCACGCCCGCAGCCCGCGCCGGCCGCCCGGCCCCGCCGCCCGCTCGGCGCCCCCAGACTCGCCCGCGCCGCCTCCGCCTCCGCCGCCGCCTCGGCCGCGCGGCGCCCCCGCCATCCCAGCGCCATGCAGCGGGCGCGCCCCTCGCCGGCCGGGGCGCCGGGCGGGCGGGCGGGCGGCGAGGCGCCGGGGCGCGGCGGGCCGAGTTGGGGCGCCGGCTGCCCCGCGCGCGCGCCCCGAGCGCGTCCCCTCCCGCCCGCCGCGCCTGCGCACTGGCGCCGCCCGCGCCCCGGCCTCGGTCCTCCAGCGACCGCGCTGCGACAGCCGAGCTCTGAGCCGCGGGCCTGGCGCGCGAGGCCCACGCGCGTGCGCGAGGCCCGCACCCCAACTCCACAATCTGTACACCCCGCCGCCCGAGGAGTCGCGTGACCTTGGGCGCTCAGCCTACTCCTCCCGGCCTCAGTTTCCCCACTGGTGCGCAACGCCTCGCACTATGCTGTCTCTTGGGGCGTTAAAAGTGCTGGAATTCTGCACCGTTCCTCCCGAGGGGGGCAGCTTACCTTGTCTAATGTAACCCCCCAATAAAAGCGGGTCACTCTATTCTAGAAGAACCCAAAATGGGGCCCATGCTTGACCACAGACCCATACCCAGAGCCCTGAGAGGTGAGGGGATGCCCTAGGACCCCGGGGGCAGGGAGGAAGGTGGTGGCCTGCGACATCTCCCTCCGCCCAGCCTCTCTACACCCAGAACCCGCCACACGACAGGCTGTGGACAAGTCCTGTCCTGGTTCCTACAACCCCTGTCATCGGGTGCAGGGGTGGAAGCAATGACCAGGTGGTGAGATCCGACAAGCAGAAACCCCAGTCGCCTGGATGTAGTGTGGCCAGTACCACCTGAGTGCTGGAGGAGCCAGGTTAGAGTCACAGCAATAGAGGCTAGGGAAGTGGGTGTGAGGCTGTTGGTGCAGGTATGGAGTGGGAGAGGGAAAGGAAAGGGGAAGCTGCAGTTTGCCCTAAGTGGAAGCTGGAAACCGGAGTGATGAGATGTTTTCTTCAGCAGGACAAATGTAGGGACCGTTGCCGTGGCACGTGTGTGGGACCCACTGCTTACACTCACTCTAAAGGAAAAGGCTTTGTGCCAGCCTTTACCTGCATTATGCTCATAGTAGCCCCTGCGTGGAGAGTGTCAGGGTTGGGGCCGGGGGGGGGGGGGGGGGGGGGGGGGGGGGGGTTCTTTTGTCTTATGTCTCCCTTAACACACAAGGATCTCAGAGTAAGCAGCTGACTCCAGGAGATGTGGAAAGGTGTCCGGACTCCCAGCAGAACCAGTGTCTGCTCCACCATCCCCTGCTGCTTCTCATATGAGTGGACGTGGGTAGACTGGGAACTGGAGATCCCAGGGAGTCACAGAGACCAGGAGGCTAGCCCCTGGCAAGGGATTTTCCCTGAGCCCAGTTCCAGACAAACAGGTTAAACTACTGTGGTTCAGGCATGGGTCTGTTTTAGAGGCGCTCTAGGGCTGAGAACCCCTGCACCATATACTGTTATATGGACACAAGAACTAAATTTGAGGTGCATGTCACATATTTCTGGAATCAGTATTAGTTGAGCCAGGTGAAGTTGCCATTGTTATAAAAGGTCCAAAGTAATCTGGTATCAGCTGTGATAGTTGTAAAGACAGCACCTCACAGTCTCTGCCTAGGCCAGGAAAACCTCCACCCCTTGTTGATATCAGCAAATTTGGGGTGGCCATCTGGTCCCTCCTCCTGAAATGGCCTCCCCACACAGGACACCTCCTCTGTGAAGCCTTCCTGACTCCCCCTGCCCCAGCCAATTGCTTCCTCATCCTGGTTTCTACTCTCCCTAGTACCCACCACTCTGTTTGGTCATCAGTTCATTTGTCTCCAACCCCAATGGATCTGGCAGCTCCGGAAGGGCAGCAACTGAACCAGGAAGATCTCCTGCCTCCCCCTCACTTGGCAAAGTGCCCATCTTCCATCATCTGGTTTTCTGCCCGTCCCCAAAAGGTAGCAAAGGTAGCAAAGTCTGCAAGGTTTTTCTATTTAAGTACTGAGTGTCAAGAGTAGATTCTCTTGTTAAATGATGCAGTATATTTCTATATCTTAATGACTTTGTGAAAGGCAAGCTGAATATCCGAAAATGGATCAAACTACAGTAAGAATGCAAGAAGTATGATAAAGTGATCTGGGTACAAAGTTCACAAATCAGTAACACACTCTTCCTTCACCCAACAACTTTAACGGGCAAGATCAACTCTTTTTCTACAGAGCCTGTGTATCACAGGGTCAACAGAAAGAGATTCAGCCGCGGCACCACGCCTTTTGTTCGCTGCTACACACAAAGCATCTCCTGACAAAGCACACTGCTCCTCCTGACAAAGCATCCAGGGCCATGAGGCATGGTTCACAGATCATTGTCACGTCCATCATGTCCTTTGTGCCTCGTGGCATCCTGGTGAAAAGGTTTATCACCCTTGTCTTGTTGACCAGGAAGCAGAGGCCTGGAGATGTTCCTGCAGGGCCAGAGATGGGGATGCACCAGAGCCTCGTGGGAGCTGTGGAGGCTATGGCTCCCTAACTCCAGCTGGTGGGAGAGATTGTTACTATCACAGTGCAGACGTGCACTGCTCATAGGTTCCTCTTGTCTCATCCCGTTGGCTGGAAGGAAAGGAGAAGACCTCACATGGACAATTTGCAGCCAGGGCTATGGGGGAAATTATCCGAGAGTCAAGTGCACACATCCAGTACACTCACTGAGTGTCATGGCTTGAATTGTGTCCACCTCAGATTTATACTCTGAAGTCCTAACCTGCAGTACCTCTGAACATGACCTTATTTGGAAATGAGGTTATTACAGATGCAATTAAGTTGACGCCATTCTGGAGTAGGGTGAGTCCTAACCCAATATGACCGGTGTCCTTATACAAGGGGGCATTTGGAGACAGATTCACATGCAGAGAACACCGCGTGAAGACTGGAGTGATGCTGCCACAAGCCAAGGCAGCACCTGAAGTCTGGAGAGAGGCCCAGGAATGGATCCTCCCCCAGTGTCTTCAGAGGACGCATGGCCCTCCCCAATGACCTTGATCTTGGACTTCAGGCCTCCCACTTCTGTGAGAGAATTGTTTGAAAATCTCTTTTCTGTTGTTTAAGCCCCCAGGGTGCAATACTTTATTACAGGGGCCCTAGCAGACTAATACCTCTAGCATATGGTTTATCTTGGGTAATGTTCCATGTTACAGAGAGTAAATATTGACAGATAGCAAAGGGGTTGCAAAGATCACCAGGGGAAATTTTGTTCTGGGGAGCACGTCCTCCCCAGCGGAGGTGAGCAGATAGAGGGCACCATCGTGGGCCACATTGAGTCCTGCTGGCCTGGGAGGACAGACATTCGGTTACCTTCTTGTCACCAAACACATGTTTTCCTCTCCCCTGTGGAGGGCTGCTCACAGTCCTCTCCCCACTTTCCTAAGGAGAGCTGGCACATCTCTTGGGGCAGGCAGGCAGTGTTTCTTGCACCAGTAATGCCACCAGGCCTCTCTCTGACTTTTGATTATTTACAAATCTCATGTGTTCGTTTGCATTTGAGCATCACAACTGCCAACGGCCCTGAACTTCGCAGAAACTAATCCAGTTTCAGATCATGAGTGAGTATGGTTCAGGGTGGACCCAGCTTGAAGCCGGATTCAGCATCACAGACACCACAGAGATGGTGGACCCTGAGTCACATAGCCGGGCTGGTGTCCCAGCACCACGCTTCCCAGCTGTGTGACTTTGGGCAGGTTACTCAGCCTCTCTGTGCCTCGTGTCCTCCTTAAACTGAGTAGGTAACAACCCCTGGCTCACAGGGTTATGGTAGGAAGAGAGGCACAAATGCCCAGAGAACCTGCACTTACTTCATAAGCACAAAATAAATGGGTTTTACCTCTCATGGGTCAGTGATCCCTGCATACAGGAATGGGGCAAAGGCCATTCAAACACTTTGAGGTAAATGTATAAGTTTCAGGCATTCTGAACAGAGACCATGATACCAGGGTAGTTGCTCTAAGCCAGCCCATGGACTCAAGTGTTTGCAGACAAGTGTTTCTTATTCCACATGCCACCACTCTGTATTTGGAACAAAGTTCTGCCTGTGGGTCTGTGGGGAAGAGACCTACCTCTAGTGGACTGATTCTGGGCCACTGTGGAAATGCAAGTTGATTGGGACAGAGATAGGAAAGTTCAACAGGAAACTACATTCTACAAAGTTAATTTTGTCAGAGCCATTGCTTCTTAAGCAAATGACCCACATGACAGGTTCAAAAGAGAGCCATTAAAGTGGAATAGCCCTGCAGCCAGGTGACTTGGGGGTGCTCAACCTCCAGGGACGCTGGGATGCACGTTCCTGACACCCGGGGCAGGCACACTTCCCAGGCCTTCCTCAGATCGCTCCTGGTGGACTTGTTGTCTGGGGCTTGAGAGGCCCACGAACATGATCTGTGGACAGTGATTAGAAAAGTTCAGGGAGTCTGTTCAGGAACCCTCCAGTCAAAAGGGGGCAGGAGAACTCCAACCCCAACTACCTTAATCTGAACACTTGAGTCAGTTCTAGTGAGGGGAATGAACCTAAAGCCTATTATACAGAGTGAAGTAAGTCAGAAAGAGAAAAACAAATATCGTATATTAACGCATATATTTGAAATCTAGAAAGATGGTACTGTTGAACCTATTTGCAGGGCAGCAATGGAGATGCAGGCATAGAAAATAGTCTTGTGGACAAGGGCATGGAGAGGGTGAGATGAATGGAGAGAGCAGCATGGAAGCGTATACACTACCATAGGCAAAATAGATAGCCAGTGGGAATTTGCCATATGACTCTGGGAACTCAAACTAGGGTAACAACCTAGAGGGTTGTTACTTCTGTAACAACCTAGAGGGGTGGGAATGGGTGGGAGGCGGGAGGGAGGTACAAAAGGGAGGGGACATATGTACACCTGTGGCTCATTCAAGTTGATGTATGGCACAAATCAAACCAATATTATAAAGCAATTATCCCTCAATTAAAAATAATTTCTTTTTTTTAATCTGAAAACTAAGAGGCCCCTTTACTCTCCCAACTGAAAGCCTGGATGGCTGACCCAGGACCACAGCTTGGAGACCCGGGAAGACCACCAAGGGAGGTGCTCCCCTCCTGAAGTCCTCGAGCCCAAGCAGGGGCTGCCCCTGGACAAGTGGACGGATGACAGTAGGCAGACGACCAGCCTCCCCTTCACATGTCACTGTCCCCTGCAGTGCCAGCAGGAAGAGGGCTAACTGCAGCTTCAAAGTGGCTCTACCACTTTCCTACCCAGGGTGGTGGGCTCGCAGATCCTGGGGGACTCAGCGTCCTCACTTCTGCGCTGGCGTCTCTGGCCAGCCTAGGGGCAAAGGCGTCAGATAACATCTGAGTGTCCACCGCTTCTGCAGGGAGACCCGGCTGGCGGGAGGAGGTTGGTGTGACAGGCACTTTCGCCGATTGCCCTTGTCACTTAGGATTTGGCATCAAGCAGAGCAGGACTCCGAGCTGGTGGGAGAGGCGGGTGCCGGCCGAGCAATCACACAGGTAGATATGTGATCGCACCTGTGGCGATCATCTCCCGGGAAAGCAGGATACATCCTCGGAGGAGCCCTGTGGTGGGAGAGAGGGGTCAGGCTATACTGGGCTCTGTGAACCGCACCCATGCACCAGAAGGGTGGGCTACTGTTCTTGATGCCCAGAGCACACTGTGGGGCCTAGACGATTAATCCAGACTTGGTGGTGGTGGGCGGTGGTGGGCGTGGGGGTTGCTGACCTCCTCTACTGCCCAGAGCCAGGGTTCCTGTGAGGTTTCTGTGTCATCTTGGTGAGACAACAAGTGGCCTCTTGAGGAGTGAACATCAGCCACAAGCAGTGTGGAAGGGCCCAGATGACTCTGAGAGGGTTGACATCAGCACAGATAGGATGAAAAGGTCCATTGACCGGCCCTGGGACGGAGGCCATGGTGGCCACTCTCAGGTGCAGACAGCAATTCATTCAAGCCCCATCCATGCCCACTCAGGTGCTCCAGGGAAAAACCGTCTGCCCTAATTTAACACACCTCCCTCCATGAGCCAAAGCAAGTGCATCCCCTTCCTGTGTTCTCTATATTGCATTTTTTTTTTTTCCAAAAGAAATTAGATTCTAGGCAGGTATGCAGTGGTGTTTTCTGAGAAGGAGGGGAGCTCTCCATTTAGATGGTAACTGTCCAGGGGCCAAGTGTTCTCACAGGAGTGTGGTTCTGTCCAGCAGGAGGAAGGAGGGGATACAGTGTCCTGATGGTCACCTCTGCTGTTAGTGAGGACAGGGTGGTCAGTGCAGACAAGGACCACCTGCCCCCGAGGCAGTGCCTGGCATACACCCTGACACCAAGCGGTGTGCCCTGGGTGATGAGAACAAAGCTGGGATTCCCTATGGATTCCCTGGTGACATCTGGGGTCCTTACAGCTCCTGAAACAATGCTCTTAGTACCAGCTCTCCTGGCAGACCATCCACCACAGGGACAGAAGGCGACAGGAGAGGTGCCCGCTCAGCGCTGCCCCAAAGCCGCCTGCCGACAGTTATTTGTAGTGACCCAGGGGACCTAAGCTGACCGGCACTAAATGGATTTGTATAAACCCTCCCCAGGGGGTCGAGCTGAAGACAGGGGGAGGCAGGGGAGGGGAGCTAAAGGCTCACCCTGAAACGTGCCGGGCGGTGGCAGAGAGGGGGGGTAGGGGTGGGAAATAAGCTGTGCAAGGCGGAGAGTCCGCTCTGACAGCTGCGCCCGAAAGGCAGGGAAGCTTCAGCCTGAGGATTTGCACTAAAAATAGAATCGCTGGCTTGTGGGTAGAGAATTTGACCCAATTAGAGATTACCAGTTTCAGGAATTACTGGAAAAGAAATCTCATTAAATAGGTTAAATATAGGCGCCAGAGGCTGAAAAGGCCATCTGGGACTAAAAGGAAAACCAAAACTCCAGAAGGATTTTTAAATGCATTTTGCATCCCCTGTAAAGGGAAGGGAATTAGAGTGCTGTAAATGCAGCCCAAGGCACCTGGATGATAAGCTCCCAGCCCTGTGTTTTGCATTTTGCAGTGGGTGGAGGCTGGTGCAGAGCCACGCTGCCCACTGGCCCCCTGCTCACCACTGTGGGGTCTGCCTAAGCGGACCCTTCCCTGTGTTAAAGAGCTGCAGGTCTGAGTCACACTCAGTGTTGCTAACAGCACTCAGGTCAGCCCCCGGGAAATGTGAGTGGGACCACACCCCAACCCACTCTGGATTCCCTGAGTCTCCAGGCACCGCCTTATCCCCATCAGGAGCCCTGCAGCCTCTCCCTCCAAGCCTGCCTTCCTCGCCTCATGTCCAATCTGCCTCCAAGTCCTATGAATCCGACTCCTGAAATAGCTTCCTCCCGTGCATCTCCTCTCTCGCCCGCTGCAGCTTGCCTTCATCCGGGTCTTCACCGCTTCTTGCCAAGACCACTGGAACCACCCTCCCTCCCGTCACTCAGACGCTGGCACATTTTCCCTAAAATGTAGAAAGCATCTTATCCATTCCATGCTCTAAAAAAAGATGCTTCCTACTGCCTCAGAGCATCCCCCAAGCGTGTTTTTTTACAGCACACGTGTCCTGAGGAAAACCCTAAGAAAAGAAATGCTGTGTCTGAAAGCTCTCAAGAGATGCTGCAGACAGGAGCCCCGCTTACCTTGGCTGAATGCTGCCTTTCAACTAACTTGACCACGGAACACCTAGGGGCACCGTGTAGCATGAGTGCTGCCCTGGGCAGGGCTGGGCAGACCGGCACCCAACCCATCCCCTCTCCTACACAATTGAACACTGGTTGCCCCCAGTTCAGACTGGAATTCTTTAACTGTTCCCTGCCATCCCCCGTGTTGTCAGGTCCTCTCTGAACCTCTCCTCTCTGAAACTCTGCCTTGCAGAGTCTCATCCACTATATCAGCCAGAAACCTTCCAGGTCAATCAAGAGGAATGGAAATCACAGTGGCAGGTCGGTTCACAGACATCTCTGATGGGTCCTGAAGCCCAAATCGTATTTTCCTGATACCAATGGGAGCAACACAAGGAAGGGCAGGTGCCTCCTGTGCCTTGGGTCATTCCAGGTTAGCTCATGTCCTCCACGTGCCAGCAGAGGCAGCCCAGTGGCCCCCATGTGCTCACTGCTGGGACCATTACTGTGCTAGGAGCCCAGGGTCTCCAACAGCCAGCCCGAATCTGGGTCCTGTTCCTCCCTAGGCAAGAGGGCATAAAGAAAACACGCAGTTTGGCAGCCCATTGGAACCATGTCAACTGGGGAAGGTTGGGACACTAGTAGGATAAAACACCATCAGCACACCCCCATTCATGGGCCAGCTCAGTTCCCTCTTCATCTAAGGAGCCCCACACCAATTCCCTCCACACTCCCCTGCTTCCCACACTCATCAACTTCTATCTCTGTAGCAGGTTGAATGGAGTCCCCCCAGAACTCATCCTCAGAATGGGACTTTAGAAATACATTCTTTGCAGATGCAATTAATTAAAGGTCTCAAGATGCCATCATCCTACATTTAGGTGTCTAAGTGGAAACACTTATTTTCTTGGATTCTAAGTCACTCCAGACAGTGACTGCAGCCACCAAATTAAAAGACGCTTGCTCCTTGGAAGGAACGCTATGACAAACCTAAACAGCACATTAAAAAGCAGAGGCATCACTTTGCTGACAAAGGTCCATATAGTAAAAGCTATGGTTTTTCCAGTAATCATGTATGGATGTGAGAGTTGGGCTATAAAGAAAGCTGAGGGCCGAAGAATTGATGCTTTTGAACTGTGGTGTTGGAGAAGACTCTTGAGAGTCCCTTGAACTGCAAGGAGATCCAACCAGTCCATCCTAAGGGAGATCAGTCCTGGGTGTTCATTGGAAGGACTGATGCTGAAGCTGAAACTCCAATACTTTGGCCACCTGATGCGAAGAACCTACTCATTGGAAAAGACCCTGATGCTGGGAATGATTGAAGGTGGGAGGAGAAGGGGACGACATCACTGACTCAATGGACATGAGTTTGAGCAAACTCTGGGAGATAGTGAAGGACAGGGAAGACTGGTGTGCTGCAGTCCATGAGGGTCGCAAAGAGTCAGACACAACTTGGCGACTGAATAATAACAAATGAGAAGAAAAGATGGCCGTGTGAGGATGGAGGCAGAGCTTGGAATGATGCTGCCACAAGCCAAGGATGCCAAGGCTGGCCAGCCACCACCTCAGCTGGAAGCTGAAAGGCAGGATTCCTCTACAGGTTTCAGAGAAAGCACAGCCCTGCCAATACCTTGATTTTGAACTCCTGGCATCCACACCGGGAAAGGATAAATTTCTACCATAAAGCAACCACCCAGTTTGTGGATTTTTTTTTTTTACAGCAGCCCTAGGAAACTTTTACAGTCTTAAAAGACAATTATTTAGCTTCCTCCATCTCCCTCCCTTGTGAACTCTTGGAGCACTCGGTCACTTCTTCTCATTGTCATGTCCCTCTCCTCTACCCTCAGGGCTTAGCTCCCCTCAGCAGGTTCCCAGAGAATATGGATGTTTGTTTTTTCTCCTATGTATGTATGTTTCTATGGCTTATAAAATTTTTATGAAAAATTTTTATAATCATAAAAATGTAATTTAATATCATGAGGTTGGAAATCTAACACATTACAGGTTTGCTATGAGGACTAATAAATAAGTCAGAATAGATAAATTACAATTCAGCCATTGTAAAGCATAAGCAAAATATACATTATTATTGTAATATGTCTTTTTCAGGTCAAGACAAATTGTTATCAGTGAGAGGAAAGCAGGCCAGTTTATAAGTGCTTTCAGTTCACAGTTACCAAGTCCCTGTTCTTGGCCTGCAGGGGAAAGATGCGCTTGCCTCCAGGACCTGGCCGGAGGTGATGGCAAACCAAGTCTTGGACTGCCCTGAAGTCTGATCAACGCACTTTTTCTTTGGTCAGATGTTGTTTTAAAAGACAGCTGGAACACTACAGGTGGGCATCCTTCTCCCAACAGACGGTTACAAGCAGGGAATAAATGCTTATTTATCATGTATTAATTAAAGTTCCCAGGAAGAAACAGAGAGTTAGGATGCTAAGAAGTCCTGCAAGAATCCAAACTCCAAGGAGGTGCCAATGCACCTGGGGGGATGGGCAGTCCTGGGTGCTGGTGAGGAGGTCACAGTGTAACAGCCCACTGTGCAAGGCTCGTGGGGCACAAAGTGGTGTAGCCCAGGTCCCCCGTGCGGCAGAGTGCAGCCTCAGCCCTGAGCACACCAGTGTGCACACCTGCACCCCTGAGCACAGCAGGCAGGCTGGGCGCTTCCCTGGAATTTGGTGGAAGTTATGGGAGTGGGGGAAAGGTTCATTTTGCAAAAACACTCAGAGCTCAGCTGTGGCCTTGCACAGCCACGGGTTTGCTGCTACCACTGACCATCTTCCAGAGCCAACCTCCATCAGCCTCGCTTCTCTCAACTTTGACATTTTCATCTATTAGAAGGAGGGTAACGGATGATCCCTCCTTGCTGTGAACATGAGGTGATCTGCCCGCTCTGGAGGTGTTGGGGAAAGCCCCTGACAAATCCCCTGAAAGAGATTGTAGGGAGGGGGAGCAAGTCACCTCACCTACAGAGGAGAGGGTCAGCACCCCGGTGAGGGTGATTGAGGAGTGTGGGAATGAGAAAAGGGGTGGCTCAGGGGCTGGGGGGCAGGCTGTCTTCCACTCCTTCTTTCCCGATGGCAAAGAGAAAGGGACAACCTGGAGCAGTCACCTTGGGCACCCGCTGAAGCTCATTGGTGTAGGTTCAGCCAGTCCCAGACTCCTCTTTGAGAAATTACATGTTAGGTGAAAACCACTTTTATATATTAAAAAAACCAGGGCTGGGGGGGAGACTGTTCTAGAATAAAAGAGACATAATAACCAATAATAATATATGAACCTTGATTGAATCCTAGTTTTTGATTATTTTTTAATTGGACTACCATTGATTTATAATATTGTGTTTGTTTTAGGTGTACAAACTGATTCAGTTACACATATATAGGTTTATCTATTCTTTTTCATATTTACTTCTATTATAGGCTTTTTCATGATATTGAATATAGTTCCCTATGCTATATTGTAAATCTGTATTTATTTCTTTTATATACAGTGGTATATGTTAAACCCATATCCCTAATTTATCCCCTCACCTTTCCCTTTTAGTAACCATAAATTCATCTTCTATGTCTGTGAGTCTGTTTCTGTTTTGTAAATAAGTTCATTTGTAATATTTTTTAGATTCTATGTATAAGCAATATTGTATAATATTTGTCTTTCTCTGTCTGACTTACTTCATTTAATATGATAACCTCTGGAATCCTAGTTTTTGACCATAAGCTAGCCTTTGGGGACAATGAGGGAAATGTGAAAATGCACTGGGTCTGAGATGATATCAGGGAATTAGTAAGTGGCCAGGTGACTTGGTTTCCTTAAGCATGATAATTATGTTGCAGTTACAGAGCGTCTTGTTTCTTAGGACATGGATGCTGAGATATTCAGGGATGAAATTTCACAATGTCTATCAGTTCAGTTCAGTTCAATTACTCAGTCACGTCCAACTCTTTGCGACCCCATGGACTGCAGTATGCCGGGCTTCTCTGTCCATTACCAACTCCCAGAGCCTACTCAAGCTCATGTCCATAGAGTTGGTGATGCCATCCAACCATCTCATCCTCTGTCATCCCCTTCTCCTCTTGCCTTCAATCTTTCCCAGCATCAGGGTCTTTTCCAATGAGTAGGTTCTTCTCATCAGGCGGCCAAAGTATTGGAGTTTCAGCTTCAGCATCAGTCCTTCCAATGAACACCCAGGACTGATCTCCCTTAGGATGGACTGGTTGGATCTCCTTGCAGTCCAAGGGAGTCTCTAGAGTCTTCTCCAACACCACAGTTCAAAAGCATCAATTCTTCAGCCCTCAGCTTTCTTCACAGTCCAACTCTCACATCCATACATGATCACTGGAAAAACCATAGCCTTGATTAGACAGACGTTTGTTGGCAAAGTAATGTCTCTGCTTTTTAATATGCTGTCTATGTTGGTTATAACTTTCCTTCCAAGGAGTAAGCGTCTTTTAATTTCATGGCTGCAGTCACCATCTGCAGTGATTTTGGAGCCCAGAAAAATAAAGTCTCTCACTGTTTCCATTGTTTTCCCATCTATTTGCCATGAAGTGATGGGACTGAATGCCATGATCTTAGTTTTCTGAATGTTGAGTTTTAAACCAACTTAACTCTCCTCTTTCACTTTCATCAAGAGGCTGTTTAGCTCCTCTTTGTTTTCTACCTTAAGGGGGGTGTCATCTGCATATCTGAGGTTATTGATATTTCTCCCAGTGATCTTGATTCCAGTTTGTACTTCATCCAGCCCGGCATTTCACATGATGTACTCTGAATATAAGTTAAATAAGAAGGTGACAATATACAGCCTTGACGTACTCCTTTCCCAATTTGGAACCAGTCTGTTATTCCATGTCCGGTTCTAACTGTTTCTTCTTGACCTGCATACAAATTTCTCAGGAGGCAGATCAGTTGTCTATAACTTTCATCAAATTGGTTCAGTCAAAGAAAACTCCCTTTCCATTTTCCCTTATGTTTGAATGTTTTATAGTGAAAGTTAGGAAGGGGAAAAGGGAGGGAAGGAAGAAGGGAACCCACAGGAAATTCAACCCAGAAGTGCCCCTTGGCTACCAACAGAATCACAAGTGCTACCCGTCAGAAAGCACCTTGGTCTGAGTACCTGATTCTCCTCAGACTAAGATAAACAACCTGAGTTCATACTCAAAGATCATCAAAGACATAAGAAAGCAAACTACTGAGAGTGATGGTCAACAGAAAACAAACAACCATGGATTTAGACCCTCAAAGACCTGAGATAGTGTAATGATCATATACAGAGTATCAACTAATGATGAATATATTTCCTAAGGAATTAAAGGTGTAGTTACAGAAATGAGTGAGCAACAGACTATAATAAACAGTGTCTTAAAAGCAGCCAGAAAGGAAGGATCTGCTACTTACAAAAGAACAACAGGTGGCCTGAGAACAGACTTTTCAGACAGCAACAAAGAGCTCTCAAAACAGAAGAATTACAATTTTTAAGGACTGAGTAAAAATACCTCTCAACTGAGAATGGTGTAATTTGCAGAATAAACTTTCCTGAATGGAGACGAAATATATTTTCAGAAAATCAAAGATCAAGAGAATTGCACCAATATAAGGACAATAATGAAATTTCTAAAAGAGTGCTCCAGGAGGAAAAGAAAATGAACCCAGAAAAATGATCTGAACTGTGTGGGGAGTAGAAAGACAAATATTGGGCATACGAACAAAATTGAGTAATTTCTTGATTACAAGAGTTAATAGGTAACAACACCCAAAGATGAAAAATCAAGAAAAAATAAACAAATGGAAACACTGGGCAAAGGACAACTGGTTAATGAGGCTAACACCAGGCAGGATAAGCTTTATACAGAAAATGTTCCTGCGGACAGAGAAGATCACAGCATAATGACAATAGCTCCACAGGAAGACACAGTTGTGGTCAGCTCAGCCTGCTATAAACACCACAATAGCAGACATTTCTTTTCACACAGCTCTGAAAGCTGAAAGTCCAAGGTCAAGGTACCAGCATGGTAAAGTTCTAGTGAGAACCCCCTTCCAGGTTGCAAACAGCTGACTTCTCTTCTACTTCGATGGTGGGAGTAGGTCAAACTGGCTCTGTGGGGCCTATTATTATTATTATTGGCCTTGCAACTTGCAGGATCTCAGTTCCCCAACCAGGGATTGAACCCCAAGCCATGGCAGTGAAAGCCCAGAGTCCTAACCATGAGGCTACCAGGGAACTCCCTGAACCTCTTCTTGCTGCTAAGTTGCTTCAGTTGTGTCTGACTCTGTGCGACCCCACAGACGGCAGCCCACCAGGCTCCCCTGTCCCTGGGACTCTCCAGGAGTGGGTTGCCATTTCCCTCTCCAATGCATGAAAGTGAAAAGTGAAAGTGAAGTCGCTCAGTCGTGTCCGACTCTTCGCGACCCCTTGGACTGCAGCCCACCAGGCTCCTCCAACCATGGGATTCTCCAGAAGGGCACTAATCCCATTTATGGGGGCTCAACACTTATGACCTAACTACCTCCCAAATGATCTACCTTCTAATGCGATTGCATTAGAGATTGGATTTCAACATATGAATTTGGGGGAAGGAGATAAATATTCAATCCATACATTATAATAATTCTGAATTTGCATGAAAAAAGTCAACTCCAAATATATAAATTAAGAATTGGCTTGGGACTTCCCCAGTGGCCCAATGCAGGAAGCATGGGTTCAGTCTCTGGTCAGAGAAGTAAAATCCCACATGCCTCAAGATACGGCCAAAAAAAAAAAAAAAGGGAATTGGTAGAACTAAGAGAAATTGACAAGTATATTATCAGAGTAGTTGATATCAATCCTCCTTTTTCAATTATCAATAATTTAAGCTGACAAAAAATGATTAAAGGTAAATTAGGTTTGAACATTATTAAACTTGATTTATTCAATAATACACTCTTCTAGGTACATATGCAACATTTACAAAAGTTAAACACTAGGTCACAAAGTAAATCTCAAAAATCTGAGTCAAAGACTCAGATATTTACAAACCAGTCATCCAGCCACAACAAAAGTAAAACATGTGTAAACATAAAATGATTACTAAATGTTCCTGTATGTCAAAATAACTCATGACTCAAAGTGAAATAATACCAGAAAAATTCAAAGTACTTAAAACTGAGCAATAAAAGATACTGCATACCAAACCTTGAGATACAATGAACACAATATTTAATGGGACGTTTATAGCCTCAAAAACTTTAATAAGAAAGAAGAGAGGCTAAAAATAAAAAACTAAGAACCCAACCTAAGAGGCTATATAAAGAACTATAGAATATCATGTGAAATATAAATTTAAATTTATATTAAATTCTAAATTAAATTAAATTCCAAAATTAAATAGAAAACAAATATTCAATCTTCAAAATCAACAAAGCCAAATAAGTTCTTTAAAATGACCAAGAAAATTGGCAGTTCTTTGTAGAAGTTGATTGGTTTAAAGGAGGGAAAGTATAAGAAAATATTAGGGGGGCTTCCGTGGTGGTCCAATGGTGTGGATGCAATGGTAGGCCTTGCATTGCAGGGGGTACCAGCTCAATCCTTGGTCCAGGAAGATCCCACATGCAGCAGAGGAACTAATGCTGTGTGCCAGTTCCTGAAGCCCTTGTGCCTAGAGCCCGTGCTTCACAACACGAGAAGCCGCCACAGTGAGAACTCATCACACAACTGGGGAGTGGCCCCTGCTTGCTGCAACTAGAGAAAGCCCAAGGGCAGCAGCAAAGACCCAGGGCAGCCAAAAATAACTGAAATAAATAAATAGAAATCATAAGGAAAAAAAGAAAATATTATGAATATGAAAGAGGACTTAATTACTGAAACTACAGTTTAAAGAAATTAAGATGATGCCATTTACAAATCTGTGGCAACATATTTGAGAGTGTATATAATCTGAATCCTGCAAAAAATATAACTTATGAATAACATCTTGAGGAAATGAAACATTTCAGTAGTGATATAATCATTAAAAGAACTGAGTCAGTAGTTAATAACAAGCCTGGGAGATTTTAGTGATCAGTTCTGCCAAACTTTTGAGGAATCCATCGCTCCAGAATCAGAGACAATTCCCGAGAATAGAAAAAGAGGGTACACTCCACTTTGTTTTATGAACTACTAGGCCTTGTTAGCTGAGAAGGCAATGGCACCCCACTTCAGTACTCTTGCCTGGAAAATCCCATGGACGGAGGAGCCTGGTAGGCTGCAGTCCATGGGGTTGCTAAGAGTCAGACACGACTGAGTGACTTCACTTTGACTTTTCACTTTCATGCATTGAAGAAGGAAATGGCAACCCACTCCAGTGTTCTTGCCTGGAGAATCCCAGGGACCGGGGAGCCTGGTGGGCTGCCGTCTATGGGGTCGCACAGAGTCGGACTCAACTAAAGCGACTTAGCAGCAGCAGCAGCAGCAGCAGCAGCAGGCTTTGTTAGCATTAGAAAAAAAATCTATAAATATCATTCTCCAAATTAATAGATTAATAAGGGAGAAACCATACCATCATCTCAACTGATGGCACAAAAGCATTTGATAAAATCCTTCACACATTCTTCATCAGTCTAATTGAATAAAAATGGAAGCAGACTTCTTAATAAAAATCTTCAAAAACATTATCCTTTGTGATGAAATCTTAGAATGATTTTCTTTAAAAATCAAGAATAAGACAAAGACTCCCATTCTCATAATTTATATGCACTATTTATTTGAGATCATAGCGAAGTATAATAAATAGTATTAAATCAATGTAAATGGTATTAAAGAGTTTCTAAAGATCTAAAAGCTTTAAGCATTGGAAAATCATAAGGAACCAAGCTATTATTATTTAAATATTATGTGATATTCTATTGGATTGGCCAAAAAGTTTGTTTAAGTTTTTCCGTAAGATGCAATGGAAAAACATGAACAAGCTTTTTGGTCAAACAAATACATCAAAAATTCAGGAAAATCCATACCTAAATCATCAGAAATGATATGTGTTTAACAATATAATTGGCTAGAAGATCAGCAGCAAAATTTAAGAATGTATTTATATCTCTGAAACAGGAACAGAGTTTTCCAAATGATCCCATTTATAATGATAGTCAAAACTGTAAGGTACTTAAGAATACATGTAACAAAAGAGGTGCAAGTCCTATAGAGATAAAATTATGAAACTTTAGGAAGGCACACACATATTTTAAAAGCCTATTTCACAAGATCAGGAAAAAGCTGAACTATAGAGACATTCAAGTTATCTGTCATTCAGACAGAACCCCCTCACTGCTAGCTCACTGTTTTTTCCTATAAAAGTAAGAGAGAAACTTAAACTGTTTTTGTATGTGTGTGTGTGTGTGTGTTTTGCTGAACTATGTAGTCGAGAATATTACCCCAAATCCCATGCTGTGAACCGTGCTCTCGCAGTCTTTGCAACTCCAAAGACTGGACTGGACTGGACTGCAGCCTGGGCTTCCCAGGTAAAGAACCTGACTGCCAATGCAAGAGCTGGTAAAAGATGTGGGTTCAATTCCTGGCTTCGGACGATCCCCTGGAGGAGGACACGGCAACCCACTCCAGTATTCTTGCCTGGAAAATTCTGTGAACAGAGGAGCCTGGAAGGCTGCAGTCCATAGGGACACACAAAGTCAGACACGGCTGAAGCAACTTAGCATGAAGCATGCACGGACTGCAGTCCACCAGGCTCCTCTGTCCATGGAATTCTCCAGGCAAGAGTGGGCTGCCATTTCCTCCTCCAGGGGATCTTCCCCCTCCAGGTATTGAACCCGCGTCACCTGCATTGTCAGGTGGACTCTGCCACCGAGCCACCAGTGGTTCTCAAATTTGAGTCTGCATCAGCATCCCCTGGAGGATTGCCCTCCCCTCTCCCAGCTTCCAGTTTCGCAGGTATGGGCTGGGGCCAAAGGATGTGCATTTTAAACAATTTCCCAGGTGATGTGAGGCCGCTGGTCCAGGGACCCTACTGTATTTATTATGAAGTACTACCAATAAATATTTCTTTCTGCTTAAAGAGCCTGTGTTGGTCTATTTTCTCAATCAGTTTATAAGATAAAATCACCAAAATCTGATTGAAAACTTGGGGAAATGCTTTTACATTATTAAAATTTGCATTTCCCATTATCTGAACAGGAATAGAAATTAACAGTTTTATTTGACAGACATAATGTGTTCTATATATAACTACATAATTATAGAAGCAGTGACTCTTCCCATTAAACTGTCAAGGTGGTCGCTGTGCTGTCTCTCACTCAGAGTGGGTCAGCAGGCAAAGCAAAGGGGGAAGGCTCTACCACTCCCACCCACCAAGGGGAGGAAACCACCACGGGACCAGAACTGTAATTTACATCGCTAAACCCAGCACAGCAGGATTTGAAAGCTAAAGGAAGAATTTTCACATTCACCTAAATGTTTTTCCATCACTTTAAAGATTAATGTTGATGACTTCAGTGAGTTTTATTCTGACTGGATCCAGACTGAGTAGTTTCAGTGGGGAAGCACTAGAAACTCCCCCACAGTTTCTAGTTCATATATTCACACAAACAAAAATAGAAAGCTCTCAGTGCATCTAGAGACCTAAAATTATTAATGAGACAATGGGCTTTCATGAACTCATGCTGAATGGAAAAAGTGAAAGTCAACATTATGCATTCATATGATTCCAAGGTTAAAATGTTCAATGTACAGAAGACACAGCTTGCTAAATATATTTTCCTATTTTCTACAATGATTATAAATAATCAGTTCAGTTCAGTCGTTCAGTCTTGTCCAACTCTTTGTAACCCCATGGACTACAGCATGCCAGGCTTCCTTGTCCATCATCAACTCCTGGAGCTTGCTCAAATTCATGTTCATTGTATCAGTGATGCCATCCAACCATCTCATCCTCTGTCCCCGCATGAGTCAGCTCTTCACATCAGGTGGCCAAAGTATTGGAGTTTCAGCTTCAGCATCAGTCCTTCCAATGAATATTCAGGACTGATTTCCTTTAGGATGGACTGGTTGGATCTCCTTGCAGTCCCAGGGACTCTCAAAGAGTCTTCTCCAACACCACAGTTCAAAAGCATCAATTCTTCAGCCCTCAGCTTTCTTTATAGTCCAACTCTCACATCCATATATGACTACTAGAAAAACCAAAGCTTTGTTGGCCAAGTAACGTCTCTGCTTTAATAAGCTGTCTGAAAGTGAAAGTGCAATAGCTCGGTTGTGTCCGACTCTTTGCAACCCCATAGACTGTAGCCTATAGGCTTTTCTGTCCATGGGATTTCCCAGGCTAGAGTACTGGAGTGGGTTGCCATTTTCTTCTCCAGGGGATCTTCCCAACCCAGGGATTGAATCCGAGTCTCCCGCATTGCAAGCAGATGCTTTACCTCTGAACCACCAGGAAAGTCAATAAGCTGTCTAGGTTGGTCATAACTTTTCTTCCAAGGAGCAAGCGTTTTTTTAATTTAATGGCTGCAGTCACCATCTGCAGTGCTTTTGGAGCCACAAAAATACAAAATCTATCACTATTTCCACTGTTTCCCCATCTATTTGCCATGACATGATGAGACCAGATGCCATGATCTTAGTTTTCTGAATGTTGAGTTTTAAGCCAGTTTTTCACTCTCCTCTTTCACTTTAATAAAGAGGATTTTAGTTCTTCTTCACTTTCTGCCGTAAGGCTTGTGTCATCTGTGTATCTGAGGTTATTGATAATTCTCCCGGGAATCTTGATTCCAGCTTGTGCTTCATCCGGTTCAGCTTTTTTCGTGTATTCTGCATGTAAGTTAAACAAGCAGGGTGACAATGTACAGCTTTGATGTACTCCTTTCCCAATTTGAAACTAGTCTGTTGTTCCATGTGCAGTTCTAACTGTTGCTTCTTGACCTGCATACAGATTTCTCAGGAGGCAGGTCAGGTGGTCTGGTATGCCCATCTCTTTCAGAATTTCCCACAGTTTGTTGTGATCCACACAGTCAAAGGCTTTGAGATAGTCAATAAAACAGAAGTAGATGTTTTTCTGGAACTCTCTTGCTTTTTCGATGATCCAACAGATGTTGGCAATTTGATCTCTGGTCCCTATAAATAATGTTGTTGTTGTTTAGTGGCTAAGTCGTGTCTGACCTTCTGTCCATGTGATTTCCCAGGCAAGAATACTGGAGTGGGTTGCCATTTCCTTCTCCAGGGGATCTTCCAATCCCAGGAAACAAACCCAGGTCTCCTGCACTGCAGGCAGATTCTTTACTGATTGAGCTATGAGGGATGCCTCTATAAATAATAGGGATTAGTATTTAGAGCCCTCACTGTGTGCCAGGCCCTGCTGTAAAGATACACTTTATGTATCTTGACTCCTGCAGTCCGATCCTGGACATGGGGACAGGTGGGGACACTGAGGCGCAGAGCTGCAGGTGGCTTGCCCATGCAATCCCACAGCAGTAATCTGGGACTCCATCAGGTAGCTCTCACTCCTGTACTGAGTTACTGCTGTTATTACTTTAGTTCTATAGTAAGTTTTTTTTGATTCAAATATAAGCTCTCCAACTTTGAAAGTTTATTCTTCTTTTTCAAGATTGGTTGAATATTTGGGACCTTTGCATTTCCATGTAGGTTTCTGAATAAGTTTGTTGCTTTGGTGGGAAATGGGGAAGGCCTTTGAAGTTTATGAGGGATAGCATTGAATCTGCAGATATTAATAATCTAGGGAGTATTGCTATCTAAATAGTATGACTTCAAATCCATGAATATGGGATATCTCTTCATTTATCCATTTATTTAAACTGGTTTGTACACTGATCTTGTATCCTACAAACTGGTTCAATTTGTTAGCTCTGCTGATTTATTTTGTAAATTTCTTCCTTGTGATTGTCTTTTACAAGATCATGTCATCTTCAAATACAGTTTCACTTCTTCCTTTCCAATCTGGGTGCCTTTTATTTCTTTTTCTTTTCTTTCTTTCTCTTGCTCTCTCTCTCTCTCTCTTTTTTTTTTTTTTTTTTTGGCCTAATTGTCCTGGCTAGAACCTGAAGTACAGTGTTGAGTAGAGGGTATGAGAGCAGACATCCTTGCTTTATTCCTGATATTAAAAAAAAACATTCAACTTTTCACCATTAAGTATAATGCTAGCTATGAGTTTTACACAGATACCTTTAACATATTGAGGAAGTTTCCTTCTAGTTTTGATTTGTTGAGTGTTTTTATTGTGAAAGGGTGTTGGATTTTGTCAAATGCTTTTCCTGTGTCCTTTGAAATGATTATTTTCTCCTTTTTCCTATTAATGCTGTGTATTTGTTTTTTTACTATTTATTTGACTGCACCGGGTCTATTTGCAGCACGTGGAATTGTTAATCTTCTTTGTGATATGCAGCATTTTTGGTTGCAGCCTGGGAATTCTTAGTTGCAGTGTGTGGGATCTATTTCCCTAACCAGAGACTGAACCCACGTCCCCTGTATTGGGATCATGGAATCTTAGCCACTGGTAATGTTATGTATTCTTTATTAGTGTCCTTGAGCTGCCATAACAAAGTACACAGGCCAGGCAGCATAAACAGCAGACATCCATTCTCTCACAGTTACGGAAGCTGTAAGTCCAAGATTAAGGTGTCAGGAGGGTCTTTTCCAGGCCTCTCTCCAGTTGCTGGTGGTTCCTTGGCTTGTGGCAGAATAATTCAGTCTTCACATGGCACGCATATATGTGTGTGTGTCCATGTCAAAATTTTCCCTTTTAATATGGAGACCAGTCATATTGGATTAAGCGTCTACCCTATTCCAGGATGACATCATCTTAACTAGCTACATCGTCAATGATGTAGCTGTTTCCAAATAAAGTCATATTATGAGGTTCTAAGGATTAAGACTTCAATGTGTAAATTTTGGGGAGACACGATTCAGCTGAAATACAATAACATGTATAGATGTTAAGAATACGGATTAA
Organism: Bos grunniens; assembly: GCF_055505025.1. Lineage (NCBI taxonomy): Eukaryota > Metazoa > Chordata > Mammalia > Artiodactyla > Bovidae > Bos > Bos grunniens. The sequence continues at coordinate 43,932,291 of NC_141168.1, read as the reverse complement.
ATTTTACTTATCCATAAACCCACAGATGTACCATTCAAATCAAGATATTAAATATTTCCAGCACCCCAACAGGGTCCCTTCACCCCCACTCAGGTAATAATTTCCCTAAAAGCAATGACTATTTTAGCAAGACTCCATTTTGAAACCAAAGATCTGTTTTGATTTTCCAACATCCGTTTGAAACTACATTATTTCAGCAGAATGCTGATATCCTCCCCTCTCTGGGTTCTGACCTTTTCCAAGGAAAAGATCCCGTCTAAGCCTGTTGGTTCTGTGGCGAAAACCAGAGGAGACACCTGCTAACAGCTTCAGATCAGTTGGGGTCAATCCTGTCTGGATTCACTCCTGGCACCAATGCATAGCTCAGTCGTCACCGTTCATCTGGTGAGTGTCTGGGTTAATAAAGGAGCCAGGTTAACTCATTCTGTCTTCCAGGACTAATGTCTCTGTTAGATTCCCCTGCACATCCCAGACCAGCTCCTCGCTGTAAAATGACAGAGGTGGCAGGTATTTCCCGCACCGCCCACGGCTGGCTTCTGAGTGGCCAGATAATGATGTGAGAGAATTCCTCCCATTTGTCCTGAAGGCTCACATACTGCACTTGCACTGCCTCTTCAGTCACTTTTCCCCAGTGGTCTGTTCATCCTTATGTTTGTCTTACAGACTCTCAGAGCCGAACCACCGGAAACACAGAGCAAAATTCAGCAACTGCAGTGACGGTTTATTCTCAGTCTCCTCTCATAGAAGCCTGTGGCCTGCAATATGCCCACCAGGGCCTCTCTAAAGACCCTTCCTCTGCTTACTGAACAAACACTGCAAGCTCAGTCTGTGAAAAACTGAAATCTCCTCCCCCTGGTTTCTCCTTAAAATCAAACTGGTTTGCCCTTGTTAGTTTTTTCTCTTGTCATTATTTCTCTTGTTTTGTTTTGATCTTTGGTTTATTTTTGTTTAATAAATCACTGTTTCATCTACTCATCATCCAAGAAAAACTCCTGGGGATTATGCTAAATGCTTCTATTTTCCTGTCTCCAATCACATGCCTGTCTCTCGGACATGTGAGTACCTCTGCATCTCTTTCTCCCCATCCCTGCTGTTTGAGAGGCACCAGCCTTTCAGCTGTTTTCCCACCACGGTGGTTTCTCCGCTCTCTTACCCACCCCCACCTGCCCACTGTCATTAAGCTGAATTCTCTAAAGGGAAATACGGGTGTGTCTCTTTGTGCTAACACTGTCCAGAGCCTCCTACTCACCTCTGGTTCAGATTGTAAAGGTCACACGTGCTCTGGGCTCCCCCTGCCTTTCTGTCTGACCTCCCAGCTGTCCCCATACCCCAGGCCCCAACCAACTCGAGGGGCTTGTAGTTTCTGGAAATCACCTGGCTCACCATGGCCTCCAAGCCCATTTTGCCTCACTGCCCTTGCCCATCTTCTCTACCTGGGAATCCTCGCTCAGCCTTCCTGCTTCATCTCTCAACTTCCAGCTTTGGAGTCCTAGCCCCACGACTCTCCTCCCCCTGGTAGAGTGAGCCCTGTCCTCTGCACCCCAACTTCAGGCCACAAAACTCTGCTCCCAGATTAGTTATAAGTTCAGCAGTCAAGAGTACCACTTGAGTTCAAGACCCTCTTTCAACACTTCTAGCCGAATAACCTTGAACAAGTTGGTTGACCTCTCTGGGCCTTGACTTTCATCTGTATAATGGGAGTATAATAGCATAACTCCAAGGCCATTGCAAGGAAGGATATTTTAATATTGCTACCCAGGAAATGGTCAGTGCTCAATAAATATTACTCGTTAATATTGCCTTCTCCCTTTTTTCCATTAAACTGTTCCCAGAATAGAATAATATCTGAATTCATGAGGTTGAATTCATGAGCTTCCTGAGAGGGAGAACCATTGTTGACCATCCCCCTCCAGGCTCAGGTGAGGCTCAATGCCCCCAAACAGGACAGAAGAAATCATGGCAGAGATCTTCACTGTGTTTATTCCATCACTCCCCTGGTGGCTCCGATGGTAAAGAATCTGCCTGCAATGCAGGAGACCTGGTTTGATCCCTTGGTTGGGAAGATCCCCTGGAGGAGGCATGGCAACCCACTGCAGTATTCTTATCTGGAGAATCTCCGTGGACAGAGGAGCCTGGTGGGCTACAGTCCATGGGGTTGCAAAGAGTTGGACAGGACTGAGCAACTGACACTTTCACTTTCCCCTGGGATGGAGGAGGAGGCGCCCCCTAGTTTGCATCATGTGTGTTGCAGATTCTAATGAAATACAGCCCTTCATTCACTTCTCCCCAGGACATTGCCTCAGAGATGATCAACCAGTCACCCTTGTTTACTGAATGACTTGGTTGATTCCATGGGCTCTCAGGCCCATGGTTGCATCAAGGAATCAGGTAGAATCATCTGGAGTTCAGGAATTGCTGCTTTGAGCTGAAACTATGTGAATTCCAGTGGTGATAATTGACTGAACCTCTTGGTTAGAACCTAGATGCCAGTTCTGTTCATGGCCTAGGAAGCCAGGCTGACCTGCTAAGCCCCAGACACTGACTGGATTTGATTGGGACCCTTCACAGCTCTTTTCCCTCAGCTGGAAAATGGGGAAATAGTTAAACCAGCCTCACCAAGGCTTTGTAAATATCACATAAATATAAAGAATGAAATTAAATGAAATGTAAATATCACATAAATATAGAGAATGAAATTCTTATTCATAATAAAGGGAAAACCACAGACAGCACAAAATGTGGTCCTGAGCAAGTCTGCTCATGAAATGTTCTCTAAAGGTTACAATGAAGAGGGGGTTTGTCCTGACAGCTGGCCCCAAATATCCTGGGGAGGGCTGTTGAGGTTTCCAAGAATCCAAGAAGAGCAGCCTCATGGAGCCCAGACTCCTCATGAGTAGAGTCCTGGCAGGCCCCCACAGTCTGCCTTCCCTGGGTGGCAGTAGCTCAGCCAAGCAATTTTTGAGAAAGATGTAAAAGCAATCCAGTGGAGGGAAGAGAGTGCTTTCAACAAACACTACTGAAGTGTTTGTACATCCATAGACAGGAAAATGAACCGTAGCTTCAATTTCACACCTCACACCTTATAAAAATTAATTCAACAAAGATCACAGACCTGCACATAAAAGGTAAAACTATAGCACTTCTAGAAGAAAGCAGAGTAGAAAATTCCCAGGATCTAGAGTGTGTTACAAAGCTTTTAGAGTTGACATCAAAACAGAATTCATAACAGAAAACAAATGATAAATTGAACTTAAAATTTAAAATCTTAGCTCTCTCTGCAAAAGATGCCATCAAAAGGATTTAAAAAACAAGCTACAAACTGGGGGGGTGGGGAATTTTTGCAACTGCATAGCTGGCAAACACTAATATCTGGAATATATAAAGAACTCCCAAAACTCAACAGCAAAAAAACAAGTATTTCAATCTGAAAATGGGCAAAGATTAAGATACACAAATTGTGGAAGGGGATATTCAAGGGACAAATAAGCGCATGGGAAGATGTTTAATATCTGTGGCCATTAGAATAAAGGCAAATAAAAACCACTCCTCATCTATTAAATATTAGTATAGCTAAAATAGACATAAAATTGGGTACTCATGTTGGCAGGCATGCAGAAAAGTTGGCTTTATAATGGTGCTGATGCAAATGTAAAACGTATAGCCACTCTGAAAAATAGTATAATGGTTTCTCAAAGAACTAAACATACACTGATAATACACAGCCCAACAATCTCACTCCTGGCTGTTTATCCCAGAGAAATGAAAGCTTACGCCTGCACAAAAACCTGTACGCGAATATCAGCTTTGTTTGTAATAATAACTCAAAACTGAAACAACCAAAATGTCCTTTAGTGGACGAATGGTGAAGCAAACTAGTCTTCTCCCGCTGAGCCTCAGAGCTGGCCGTCCCAACATGTGCCACAGTGGCATATTTGAAAATGTTGAATTCAGTTGAGAAACAGCCTGTGAAAGAAAAAGATATAAAAACACTCTGACTTCCTTCCACTCTTTTCCTCTGAAATCAGGAAATACATCTCCCACATCTTCCCATACCGGGAGGACAGAAAGCATCTTTATCACCAGAGTTGGGGGATTCAAGACTAAGAAAGCTGTATAAACAAATCTTAATTCTTCATTAGTTTGCTATCTCAAGCATAAGCCCCTTCGTTTTGTTAAATCTTCACAGATTATTGTTTCTTTGTCTAAAAAATGATGCATAAATAGTCTGCTTTGGTCACTTCGGAGGTCCCACCTCTATGAAACCTCTATGAACACAAATTAATTCTTTTTCCTCTCCTTAACCTGTTCTGTGTCAATTTAATTATTAGACTAGCCAAAAGAACTCAAGAGGGGTTGGGGTGGAACCTCTCCCTTTCCAACCATCCAACCAGAGGAATATTACTAGGCAGAGAAAAGGAAAGAAGTGTTGATACACACAGTGATTTTCAAGATTTCAAGAACATTGTACCGAGTGAAAAAGGGTGGTTCCATACTGCATTGTTCAGTTATATAATCTATAATTATAGCATATGATTAAAACTCTTGAAATGACAAAATCATAGGGGTGGAGAAGAGACAGGCGGTTACCATGCAACAGGGATGGTCATGGGAGAACGAAGGCAGGGTGACTGTTGAGCAGATAGACCAGGGGATGCCCAGAGGAAGAACCAGGCCCTTGGACAGGCCTCAGTAATTAATAATCTTAAGGGAACAAAAGAAGGCAAGAACAAACAACTGCTAGGAGGGAGAAAAGTAATAAAGTAATCAAAATAATCAAAGAAAAGTAATAAGCAAAGATAACATATCAGTTGTAAGGATCTCCAGTTCTCTTTCAGTGGTAAAGATTAGCCTGAAGCTCAACTATCAGGTCAGCTAGAACCTAAGGGATGACGACGATGGCCTTTTCTGACCCTCGTGACTTCAGTCAACTAAGGCTGGGTCTCTGTCCACCACCCAAGCGCCATCATGAATTATGCATGTACCCTTAGCTTAGAACTTCCCCAGTTTTGCTGTTGGGAGAGACACTGCTTTGGGAAACATCTCTGGTGTTCTCTTTACTCGCTACAAGTAATAAATCCTTCCTTTTCCTGATCTTTGGCTTGGTTGTGTCTTTTGGCTCCATACCTACCAAGAGGTGAACAGGCCTACAAAAGGGTAGCACAGGGAGGTCTTTGCCATAGTTCAGTAATTTGATTGCAGTGGTGTTTATAGGCATCAGCACATGTAACAAATGACATAGGACTATAACCACACACACAGTCTACCTGTGTCAACTTCCCGGTGTGGACAGTCTTCCACTGTGAGGCTACAACCAGGGAAACCAGCTGCAGGGAACAGGAGACCACTCTATTTTACAACTTCTTATCAGATTGTAATTATTTCAAAGTGATAAGTGTTTTAAAGGCCAAGCCTGCACACCTTTAAGAAAACTGAACTGCTGTTATAGGCAACACCTGGATGAATCTCAGAGGATTTTGAAGTCATAACTGAGAGGGCCTGCTGTCTGCTTTCATTCCTGTGAAGTTCAGCAGTGACCACACTAATGATGTTGCTTTCAATCAGCCAGCAGTTACTTCAGTTATGGAGGGACGGACTGGGAAAGAACGAGACAGACAGGACATATGAGGCCCTGAGAATGTTCTATGGCTCTTCGTTCAGAGGGTATCAGGGGATTCACAGGTTTAAAACAAATCAGCAAGCTGCAGACTTGAGAAAAGTGTGTATGTTTATTATATTTAAACAAAAAAGGGAGAAGCCTTGTCTAATCTTGTTTTATGAACTTGTAACTGCCAGAAGTGTCACTGGCAGAATGGCAATTTCCTCCGTTCTTGCCCTTCTCGGGGGAAAGAATTCAGTAGAGGGGCATAAAGCGGTTTAAATTAGCAAGACTTTTATTAAGCAGAAAGAAAGTCACACTCAAGAAAGGATGACAGCGGGCTGTTTGGAAACCAGAAGCAGCCCCGTGGTGGGGTTGGTTGTTTCGGAGAGGTGGCAAGTCCCCCCTGTGTCCTGTGTCACTTGACTGACAAGTTGATTGACAGCTTTAGGTCACATAACTTTTCTCCTAGTGCACAGGCACACATAGGCACCCAAGCAAAAGGAGGTGAGGGCAAAACCCACAATGCTAATTTAGTACGAATACAGTGTAATGAACCCTGGGTTACCTTGATTCACTTTTTAGATCTTGATGCACCTGTGCCAACCTATGGCTGGAAACCTAGCAGTGGTCCTTGACCACGAGAGCAAGGATCTCAGGTAATGCTCCAACCACCACTGTTCAAGTGGGAGAGGGAAAGCTGAACCATCTCAGATGTGGGAGCAGGCTGCAGGGCAGCTATGTCTGGCTAGCTTCCTAACAGAAGCAGCCTACCTGAGGGCAGGTTTACCAGGTGGAACTAGAAAAAGAACCGGCCTGCCAATCCAGGAGACATAAAAGATGTGAGTTCGATCCCTGGGTTGGGAAGAACCCCTGGAGGAGGGCATGGCAGCCCACTCCAGTATTCTTGCCTGGAAAATCCCATGGACAGAGGAGCCTGGTGGACTACAGTCCATGGGGTCGCAGAGTCAGACACAACTGAGCACGCATGCATACACCCTACCTGAGGGGAGCTCATTCTGACACTCACTCCGGGGTCTCCTCTACTTTAAGTTCTTAACCTCAAGCTGGGTACAGGGTAGAGGAATGACTTTCTTCCCTATTTTTTCTTAGAATGTCCTATGCTCCAGCCTGTATTTCTGTGTGAATCTCATTTACAACTATAGAGCAGACCCTGAACAACCCAAATTTGAACTGTACAGGTCCACTTAGAGTAAATATTGTAGTTCAACATGATCCAATCAGCAGTTGGTTGAATCCAAAGATGCAGAACAACTAATATGGAGGAAACCCGGACACAAAGGAACCATGACTAAGGAGGGTTCACTGTAAGTTACACTCAGATTTTTATTGTGCAGACGGTGGGTGCCCCTGACCCCCAAGTTGTTCTAGGATCCACTGTATTTGAATGGGAAGCATCATCATATTTGTCTAGAGCGGTGGATCTCAAATGTGGTTCCCAGGCCAGAAGCATCAGCATCATACAGGAACTTCCTAGACATGCAAATTCTGGGGCCCCACTTGCCCTGCTGAATCAGAAGCTGTTGCTGGGGCTCAGCAACACGCCCTCTGGGTCATTCTGTGTTGCATCTTGCTGTTTAGCTGCTAAGTCATGTCCGACTCTTTGCGACCTCACAGACTATAGCCCGCCAGGCTCCTTTGTCCATGGGATTTCCCAGGCAGGAATACTGGAATGGGTTGCCATTTCCTTCTCCAGGGGATCTTCCCAGCTCAGAGATCGAACCCTGCATTGCAGGTGGACTCTTTACCGCTGAGCCACCATGGTAGCCCATGATGCATCTGAGGAGCCCTAACCCAGAATTGCTGTTTCTTGGGATGCCCGGGGGTGCTGGGGAGGACCACTTAGCCCAGAATACACATCTCCTTTATCCAAGATCACTGTCTGGCCGCTGTGGTCTCTTCCTCCCTCCTCTCTCTACACCCAGTGGAGAAGGCCAGATTTCACTTCTGTCAGGTAATGCTCTGGAGTCCAACCAACTGCAGCCAGCCTAGGGACCAGGAAGAAGGTCTCGGAGGACAACTTTGGAGAAAAAGAAGGCAATTCTTGGAGAAGAAGCTGGGTTAGGCCTCCCCACATTTACTGCAATATGCTGGAAAACATGTTTGTAAACGTGTCTTGAAAACTCTATGACTCTCAAGTGCAATGTTTTCTCCTCATTAGAAATGATAGAATCAATTTTATTCACTGGCTTTCTATGATGCCTAATCTATTTTGAAAGGAGAAAGAAAATGATTTAATTTCCGGGGGTTTCAGTGTGAAGGGTAAATTAAATAATGACATGGAGCATGTCAGCTGCAGTTTTCCTTCACCCCACGCCCAGAAACCACATTTTCTTTCTCAGTCATTACAGATTACTTTAAATTACTTTGAAAAGAAAAATGCTGCCCTAACAACTATGAATGGCTTATATTGTAGCTCTCAACCTTTTAAAAGATGTTCTATTTTGCAAAAATTAAGTGGCATCAAACTCAGAATCTTGGGAAACGGAGCATGCAGACTCCTCCAATTAAACCTCCCTCCAGCATCTGCTGCAATATTTTGCCAATAAGCCCTTCCAGTCCAAATATAGTTCTGATGCTCGCAGCACTTTCTGGAGCAATTAAGTGTGTAGTTTTTAAAATCTCCACGTTGCCGTTGGCGCTCGTTTTCCCAAGGCCTCCAGATCCGTGACCACCTGCAGTCTAATTCTGGTCTCTCCTGCAAACTCAGCCTGTCCTGCCTCCCTGTTGCAAGTCCACGGAGAACAAAAGAATATGGTGGCCATTTTCTTTGCAACCAGGTCGGTGAAGCCCGCTGATCCACAGCATTCCCCGTCAGCTAATGAGGAGGGCATCTCTCCCTCACTCTGAGTCCCCGCCCTAACTATCCGCTGCCTCCCCTGGAGCACTGTCTGGAAGGTGACATACCCTGGTTAGCTCCCACCTGCCAAGGGCCCCTCATATCCCACCAATGGCATCTCTTTAGCCCGAAGGACCTCCCCAGGAGGTGTGATGATCGCCAGGCCCTGCTGCAGACTGGGTGGCCCCAGAGGCTGTCTCTGAGATGGGGGTCCATGTGCAGGAAGTTTGCTGGGTGTCCCCTCAGGATGAGCATCTGTGGGTGGGAAAGGCAGGCTGAGCAGCAGACACACAGAGCTCAGTCCCACCACGGGGAGCTCCGACCTGTCAGGCCCACAGGTGTCTCTGCTAGGAAAGGCAGCGGGTCCTCATACCCACCCCCCCCGTCAATATGGGGGGCACCGCTATCACCCACAGGTGCTGAGGAGATGGATCAATGCCGTGAATTACCTGTCTGAGTGAGCATGTGAGAGTGAAGAAGCAAGCGGGACACACCCCCAGCACAGACTCCCAGGGCAGCGTCTCACACAGTTACAGTGAAGCTAGAGTTGTTTAGTTTCAGGTGTACAGCAGAGTGATTCAGTTACAGCTATATTTTTAAGATTCTCTTCCATTATAGGTTATTATACGATACTGAATAAATTTGTGCCATACAGTAAGTCTCTGTGATTTATATAGTAGTATGTATCTGATACGGAGAAGGCAATGGCACCCCACTCCAGTACTCTTGCCTGGAAAATCCCATGGACGGAGGAGCCTGGTAGGCTGCAGTCCATGGAGTTGCGAAGAGTCGGACACGACTGAGCGACTTCACTTTCACTCTTCACTTTCATGCATTGGAGAAGGAAATGGCAACCCACTCCAGTGTTCTTACCTGGAGAATCCCAGGGACGGGGGAGCCTGGTGGGCTGCTGTCTATGGGGTTGCACAGAGTCAGACACGACTGAAACGACTTAGCAGCAGCAGCAGCATGTATCTGATAATCGCATACTCCTATTTATCCCTCTTCTTTCCCCTTTAGTAACCATGAATTTGTTTTCTATGTCTTGTGAGTCTGTTTCTGACTTATAAGTAAATTCATTTGTGTTATTTTTTAGATTCCACATATAAATGAAAACATACAGTCTTTGTCTTTCTCTGACTTATTTCACTAGGCATGATATTCTCTAGGCCCAACCGTGTTACTGCAAATGGCAATATGTCCTTCTTTTTGTGGTTGAGTAATATTCCACTGTATTCATCTGTTGATGGACACTTAGGTTGCTTCTAGGTATTGGCTATTGTAAATAGTCTGTCGCTCTCATTTCTTGTTCTACGGTCACTGCCTTATTCTGCATGGTCCCTGGCTATTGTCCAGACTGAGAAAATCCTCTCTGGATGCTGGCACTGCTTCCAGGCCCTCTTGTCCCCTCTTGCTATTAACATACCAGTGACCATGGACCACAACTCCATTAGACTTCTTTCTCAGAAAGATCCAATCATTTCCCACACCTGGTTGAGTGAGTCCAACCCTACCTGCTAGTCTGCTTTAAGGCTGTCAGTGCTCCAGGTCACCCTCCACCAACACATCCCTGAGCCCTGGGTGGTAGCCACATGGCCACGTGGAGTCCTCTTAAAGGTGGTTTACCCACTCCATGTTGAGCCCTGCAGACTATCCCTCCCTCCTGGTGCCTAAGATTGATTCCCCTTGCCTCTTCCCAAGAAATCACTCAGAGGCAACAAAACCAGGGTAAGAAATGGCAGTGGTGGCTCAGGCCTTGGAAAATTCTGCAATACTTCCTGACATAGCTTGAGCAGGAAAAAAGAAAGGCTGTTGAGGAAAACTGAGTAGAGTATTATTCAGAAATGAGAAGAAAGAAAGACTCTAGCATTGATACATGATTTTAAGAACTTACCTTTTATTACCTTGCAATGCTTATTCTACTTGTAGGTTAGGGAGTCTAAGAACAAATGTACAATATTCCTCACTCTGGCACAGGTTGGAGAGTGTTCCCCAGATTCGTGTCCACCCAGAACCTCAGAATAAGACTATATTTGGAAATAGGGTCTTTGCAGATATAATTCAGTTAAGGATCTAAAGATGAGATCATCCTGGATTTAGGGTGATGATCCGAGGATGAGTATCCTGATAAGAAGAGGAGAGGACACGCAGGAATACACAGAGCAAAGGCCACGTGAAGATGAAGACAGAGACTGGAATGATGTGGCCACAAGCCCAGGAACACAGGAGCCATCAGTAGCTGGAAGAAGCAGGAAGAATTCTTTCCTGGAGCCTCTGGAGGGCACACAGGCCTGCCCATGCCTTGACTTCTCCAGTAAGTTTCTATCATTTTAAGCCACAAAATCTGTGGTCATTTTCTCTAGCAGCCTAAGAAACAAATAGCTCTGTATACTAAGAATTTTCTTAAAACAAGTTACTCATGTCCATATAGCATGATCACTGACTTGAAATCAGCTCATCCCAGGCCTGGATTTGACAGAATGCCTCACAAGACACAACACAGCCTCCATGCTGAACATCGTAGGCGTAAAGGAGGCCCAGCAGATATACAGAGGCCAGCACTCAAACAAGCGAGTGGTGAATGACCAGAGCACGAAGCCTCTAGGGCAGACGTCCAGGCTCCTCCAGTGCTTGGGGCTCAGCCAGTGCAAGGCATGTAGAAGCGGGTGTCGGCCACACTCTGAGTTCCTGGTGGACCTTGATTCTGACTGGCACCATGTTATGGGCAAAATTCATATGTTAAACCCTAACACCTCATATGATGGTTTAGGAAGCCAGAACTTTGGGAGGTGATTAGGGTTAGAAGTGGGCATGAGGGTGGGCCCTGTGATGGGATTAGTGTCCTTCTAAGAAGAGGAAGAGACACCAGAGCTCGCCGCTCGCTCTCTCTTTCTGTTGGGCGAGGACACAGTGAGCTTGCTGCTGTCTGCAAACCCTGGAATCCGGTTGGCCAGCACCTCAATCTTGGGTTTCCAGTGTGCAGAGATAAATGTCCGTGGTTTAAATCCCCAATCTGTAGTGTTTTGTTATGGCCACCAGAACTGACTAAGACACATCACATCCTCTTTGAGGTCACAGCCAAGTGGCTGCAACTCATGGGTCAGGCTGCCCCAAGGAGCCGTGTGACAGATAAGCCTTGTCCACGTGAGTCAGCACTCTGCCACGTTTATCTTACCTTCTACGTTATGGACAACAGAGGAAAGGAAATGAAAGCACCCCTGGTCTGGAGTGGTCGGCCCTTCCTTATTTATACCATATACCTAACTCCCTGAAGTAATTTTTTTCTTTTGGGATTATTTTTAAAACTTGCCTAACTTGTTTGTATCTGCTGTAAAAATACTTAACAGAGAAATAACGTGAGACGATGGCTAGTATAGTTTATTACCCTTTGAAATATTAAGACTATGCAGGCTATAATATGTAGATTATGCAATTGCAATAGTTTTTATGACTGGATTCTCAATTAGTTTTGCTAGAGATTTTTATATAAATTGTTCTTTTGGTTTAAAATTTTCTTTAAAGGAAATTGTACATTCCTTATATTTTTATATATTCTTTTAGCAACGAATGGACTTTACCAAACTTGCCTACAAAGTTTGTCATAATGATTTTTTAAAAATCACTACTGAAAATATAATCATCCCTTCTCTATTCCTATCTACTTTTTATTTCTTATTTCCTCCCCCTTCCCCTAAGGTTAAAAAAAAAAGCACTCTGTCTTTTGAAGATGAAGGCCATTGGAATTGTGTTCCCATTACCTGTGTCCATTCAAAATAAATAATACACAAATAAAATTAAATTCAATACCAATTTTTAATTTTAAAACATTTTATTGAACTAGTAATAGAAGAAACACACTGCTTGACATAATAAAGAATAATCTATTTCAAATGCTCATCTATCATTTTAATACTGCATGGTGACACAATGGAGACAGTCCTATTAGTATCTGGAATAAAATGAGAATATTTTGCTATCACCATAAATTTTGCATTTTTTCCTGGGCATTCTAACCAACGCAATATGAAAAGAGTTGGGGAGAAAGTACACAAGTACAAACATTGTAAAGGAAACACCAAAGTTTTTGCCAATGACATAAATATCTATTTAGAACATGTTTTCTTTGGTTTTATTTTGCTCTTTCCTAATATGAAAACTCAGATTACTGATTCAAGACCTTCTTCTCTCTTTTTTTTAAATATGAGCATTTAATGGTATAAATTTCCTTCCAAATTCTAGTTTAGCTGCATCCTAGAAATTCTGGTACAATTTCAATTTTGTTCAGTGTAAAACATTTTCCTATTTCCTTTGACTCATGTATGATTTTAAAATATGCTGCTTTATTGCCTAGTGTTTGGAGATGTTCCTCTTTTCTGTTTTCTGATTTCTACTTTAATTCTGTTATAAAGAGAAAATCTGTTTCATATTTTTCAGTTCCTTTTTATTTGTTAAGGTTTAATTATGACGCAGGAGATGGTTGATTGTGATGGATGGTCCATGCTCACTTGAAAAATTGTGTTCATATATTCTGTTGCAGTAGAGTGTTTTATTCAAGTCAATTAGATCCAGTTGGCCGATTGCACTGTTCAGTTGTTTTACATTCTTGCTGACTTTCTGTCTACATGTTTTATAAATTACAGAGATAGGAGTATTGAAATCTCTGATTGTAATCCTGGACCTATTCCTCCTCTCAGTTCTGTTGGCTTTTGATTTCTCTCTCTATTCTGAACAGGGAAAGTTTAATATTAATATTAAAAATTATTAGCTATAACAAGGGGTAGGAGTTTCATTTCATGTATTTTGAATCTTTGTTTTAGGTACACAGATATTTAGGATTTCTATGACTTCTTGGTAAACTGACTCTTTTTTTATCCTTAGGAAAACCATTCTTTTCCTGGGTAAGGTTTTTTGCTTTGAAGTCTACTTTGAAAAGAATGTAGCTATTTCATCTTTCCTACTCAGTGCCTGTAAGCTATATCCTTTCCAGCCCTTCACTTTTAACCTAACTATATCATGATATTTGAAGTAAGTTTCTTCTAGGTAGCATAGTGTTGGGTCATATTTTGTATCCATTCTGACATCGCTTTTAACTGGTTTGCTTAGACCACTTACATGTGTTAAAATTGTCGCTACTTTTGAATTTAGTCTACCTCTTGATTACTTGTTTCCTGTTTGTTTCCTCTCCTTTTTATCCTTCTGCCCCCACCCCTTTTCTCCTTATGTTGATTATTTGAACATTTTTAGTAATCCATTTTAATGTTTCTGTTGGGGGTTTGACTATGTCTATCTTTTTACCTACTTGGTGTATTGACTGCTGTCTGGGTTACAGCACACACACTTTAACTTTTCCCAGTCCACTTAAAATTGGCGTTTTATCACTTCCAGGGCAATAGAGAATTTTTACCACCATAGAAAATCCTTTATCCTTCCCCTCTATACCACTTTCTATGAATTGCATTTATATAAATTGACAACCCTTTCAATCAATGTTATATATTTTGCTTTCAGTTGTCACAGAATTTAATGCATTCAAGAGAATTGTAGGTTACTACATTTGCCCAGATATTTCCCATTTCTGCTCCTCTCCTGTCATTCCTGATGTTCCATATCCATCTAGTAAAAACTCCCCTCCTGTCTGAGTAACTTTCTTTAGCAATTCTTTTGGGAGAAGTTGCCTGGCACTCAGGACTCTTTGTTTTCCATCATTTGAGAATATCTTTATTTTACTTTCCTTCCTAAAGTATATTCTCTGCCTGAACTTAGAACTACGGATTGATATTTCTTTTCTTTCAAAACTGTTTTTCCACTTTTACCACAATCATTTCCATCATTTTTCTCTTATCGATAGGCACTGCATCATTTTTCAGTGACTGCTTTCAAGATTTTTTCTTTGGTTTAGTGTGTCCTTATAATATGGTTTCATTGTATTTCTGTGAGTTTACCCTTCTTGAAGTTTGCTTCGCTTCTTAAATTTGTAGGTTCAGGCCAAATTTTGGGAGCTTTCAGCCATTATGTCTTCAGATACATTTTCTGCACCACTTCCTTTCTCCTTCTCTCTGAAAATCTCCGTACACAACTGTTAGCCCTTCCAGCCCGTGCCCCACAAGTCACTAAGGCTTGGGCACTGCTTTCTGTTTTCAGCCATTTTCTTCTGCAGTGTTAAAATCTGGCTACTCTCTCACCTCCATTATGCATTTTTAAAATGTTTGGCTATTGTATTCTTGAAGTTTATACTAAATGGAACTTTCCCTTTAGTTTTCCTTCCATTTTTCCATTGCTTTTCTGAGACTATCTATCCTTCCATTTACTTCAAGATTATTTGCTATTACTTCTTAAAGTAACTTCATAGTAACAGGTTTAAAGCCTTTGATGATTTAGTCATCTCTGTCATCTTGGGTCTTCCCCAGTGGCTCAGATGGTAAAGAATCCACCTACAATGCAAGAGACCTGGGTTCAATCCCTGAATTAGGAAGATCCTCTGAAGAAGGGAATGGCTGCCCACTCCAGTATTTTTGCCTGGAGAATTCCATGGCCATCTTGGGTTGGCAATCAACTTGGCATTGACTTCTGTTGATAGTTTTTTCCTGTGCAAAACTGATATTTTTCTGGTTCTTTGTATGCTAAGAAATTTGGGAGTGTATCCTGAACTCATGGCATTAGGCCAGGTTCAGACCACAAGCTCAACCTACCTTCTGTGGGTTATGAGGCCAGTTCCTATTCTATTGTCAAAAGCTCTACAGCACTACCCAGACCTGCCCGCCCGCACACTACCTTTCAGCCAGCCTGGGGCCTTGAGGTGGTGTTTGCCCTGGCTCAGGTCTCAAAGTCATTGGTAGGTGTTTGGAGTCCGGAGTTTAAAAAGCTCACCAGCAACCACATGGCTTCCTCCCTCTTTCCTGAGATTTCCTTGGTACTTTCTGATCCCTGTGGATCTAAATGTTAGTGCTGGTGCTATAGTTACCCTTCTCCACCTATACTTCCCATGTCAGCACCTGCCTCCTGGGCCAAGTGATTGGAGACCAAGGAGAAATCAGCAGCAGGAGGAGCTCGTCCTGCCTTCCTGGAACAACAGTTCCTCTGACTGGGGAGAAGGTTCCTTTCTCTAGCACTTCGAGAACCTGGGGACCCTGCTGCTGCTGCCACTGCCACCACCTGAGCTGGTAGGGTCTGCCTGGGGGCTGGAGGGTGGACAACCCAAATAAAAGGGGAAAGGAGGAATAGTTTACCCCTCTGTCTTTTCCCACTCTCAGAGCCCTTGCTGGAGGGTTCTTCCTGAGGTTCTGGTCACATCAGTGCTCACTCCTCCTTGGGCAGTTTAAGTTCAGCCCAGTGGACACTGAAGAAGAAAAGAGACCAGGAAGAGAGTGCTGGTTTAATGGTCCCTCAAAATCTTGTCCACCTCCCCAATCCATCCATCATTAATGACTTGTCAGGATCTCACGTCCCTGCTTCAGGCTCTGTGTCCATGATCCATAACCTCATTCCATGGGCGAGACACACAGAGTGTCCTAGCTCCATCTTACCCAGAACCAGAACTCCACCTAATTTTTACATTTGAATCTTTATCCTTTATAAATGTGTTTTGATGTCATGAGAAGACATAGATTCCAGTTTTATGATGTGGTTAATCAGTTGTCCCCACATAGCTGAATGTGCAATCCACCTTTCCCACAGGCTGTGCTACGGATGTGTTTCATTTGAAAGTCTAATGAATTTGCAAAGAAAATTGTGATGAGATCATTTTTCTTAAATTGTTGGCAACTTCCTTTTAATGTTTATTTGGAAAAATAAGTCATTAAAATAGCCAAAAAAAATTTCTTAGAAAGAAGAGTGGAATATGTGGACTAATTTTCAGGATTATATAGATATAATCATTTCATCAATAAATTGATGATTTTCTGGTTCAATAATCCATCAGTGAATGGGATAGAGGAAATAGAAAAGAGAGGATGTAAATGTATACCCACCTTCCTAAATATAGAAGGAAAAGTAGCATGTGCGTGTAGAGTGGAGAAGGTTGGTGGTACTAAAAAGATTTTATTGATATTTTTGGCAAGGAAGGTCTGAAAATAACAAGAGAAGTGACCTAGTAGCCAAATATGCCAGTATACACTCAGGATTAAAACTCATTGATATGGAGACACAAGATTAATAATCGGCACTATATAATTGGGCTGGCTTCCCAGGTGGCTCAGATGGTAAAGAATCTGCCTGCAATGTAGGAGACTCGGGTTCAATTTCTGAGTTGGGAAGATCCACTGGAGAAGGGAAAGGCCACCCACCCCAGTATTCTTGCCTGGAAAACCCCATGGACAGACGAGCCTGGAGGGCTACGGTCCATGGGTCGCGTAGAGTCTGATGTGACTGAGCGACTCATACTTCCACTAATTAGGCTAGAAAAGAAAGAGATTGGGCAGGGTGGAGCTAGTCTGGTCACTTACTGCTAAAGCCAGCAAGTCATCCTTCAGACCCAAAACATCTGCCGGAGATTGAGGGTAGATTGAGCGTGGCCTTGCTCAGATGAGAAGAAATTTAAGGTAAAATTTATAACCAGGGACAGGAGTCTAGTTTCCACATCAAGTTGTTAAGAGCGGGGTGGGCATGTTTAGTAGTAACATGTGAAGGCACAGAAAATGAATAAACTAGTTAATCACTAACCAAGAATCAAAATGCAAAATCCTCGCTGGAATCAACTTGTCATGGAGACGTCCATTTAGACTTGACTTCAGTGATAATTACCTCCAAAAAACCACCAGCTGCCTTCTGGTGCTTTAATCACATTAAAATGTAATCTCATATATTCTTCCTTAGGGATTGTGAAAAAAAGAGGAAGAGGCCAGAGAACAAAGGAAATCTTTGAACAGGGAGAATTGAGGATAAGTTCTTCAGTGTTAATGGAATTCAGGTGGTTTGTTGGATGTCAGGAAAACTTTAAAGTTACAAGTGTGTATAATATGGAATCTTAAGAAACTCAAGGATAAAATGAGATAACAAAAGTAAGTTGAAAGCATACAGAAATACAACAGATCCTCAACATTATACAACCTCTGAATGACGTGAGCTGCTGTGAACCGCATCTCCAAGTCCACTCAGACCAAAGGGATGTCTGTGAACGTCACGTCATGAGAGCTCAAATGAGGTTGACCACACTGAATGCACAGCCCCTCCCTACAGCCTGCTGGCCAGATGGTCCCTGAAATTCCTGAGTTCAGTGTCCTGGGAAACACCTCATTACTGGGGTCCATTCTGCCATAGAGCAGCTCTATTAGCAAGCATTAGTGTTCCTGCAGTTGGGCCAAAGCCTGCCTCCCTGTGGCTTCCACCCTCCGATCCTACTGGAGGCTGCTGAAATGTCTCTATTCCCATTTCTGGTATAGAACCTGATGTGTGAGGAATCTCCAGGGTCAGTGTTCCCAGTTCCTCCAACCTTTCCCAATGTGGCAAGACTTATCAATCAGTCAGGATCTCAGCGGTGCTGCGGTGGCCACTGTCTCTTAAAGAAGGGCATGTGGCGCTGCCAGCAGCAGTGGTGGCCATACACAGCATGCAGTGAGAGCAAACTCTACTACGCAATCCACACAGCTGCACACAGGTCACACAAGTTTATGAGCAGGCTGGACTGCTTGTGTGGTGCACAGGAAACCCTACTGGGTTGGGCTTGAGCACACCGACGTGCCAGGAGGGCAGTGCACTCTCGTCTCAGGGGACAGAGGATCCCTTACTCGGGAACCCTCCCACATTGCTCTATGGTGCTCTTCCTCTGGCTATTCCTCCATATCCCTCCGGATAAATCAGTGATCACCAAGTACAGCGCCTTCCTGAGTTCTGTGTGTTGTGTCAGCAAATCATCTGACCTGAGGGGCTCGTGACCCCTAAATCAGTAGTCAGTGGGCAGAAGTGGGGACCCCATTGGTGGTTGGTGTCTGAGGTGGAGCAGTCTCTTTGGGAAACTTGCCCCTAACCTAAGGGTCTTCTCTAACTCCAGGGAGTTGCTGTCAGATTTGAAATGAAACATGGGACACCCTGCACCAGCCTTCCCTGGTGGTGTAGATGGTAAAGAATCTGGCTGCAATGCAGGAGACCTGGGTTCGATCCCTGGGTTGGGCAGATCCCCTGAAGGAGGGCATGGCAACCCATTCCAGTATTCTTGCCTGGAGAAGGCCTTGGACAGGGGAATCTGGCAGGCTATAGTTCACAGAGTCTCAAAGAGTTAGATACCACTGAGCTACTTTCACTTTTCTATGGGACACCCAGCTGGGGTCAGAGAATTGTGTCAGAATTCTCAAGCTTCCTATCCTTGTGAGCAAAGAGGCATCTTTGCATTTGCTTGGAGGATAAAGCTTCTCTTCCACTGGCTGTTAGGAAGAACCAAAACCAGATAGTAGTAAAAGAAGTAAAAATGGATTTTACCCAGGAACTGTTGCATTAGGGAAAGGAGACCTCAGTACAGAACTGGGCCCAACCCCCAATATAGCATAGGCAAATGTGGGTTTACAGCCAAGGAGCAGGTTGGGCAGTGGATGGGAAATCACTATGAGCAGATGTTAGGGGTTTGGGGGATGATTCAGGCTAAACCAACTTCCCAGGATTCTTGCTGAGGGCAGACCAGGATGATCAGACATCACGCAGGCAGACCAGGATGATCAGACATCACGTAGGGAGGGTGGGAGATAAGGAATTTAATCAGATGTAAAGTAGCCTCTCTCCACACAGGGTTAGCAGAGTTCCTGCTATGAACACCTCTGCCAGAAAGAACAGAAAGCCTGAGGTTGAGATCTGGTGGAGAAGTGGCTCAGAGGAGCCTGGTTAGGGTCAATCAGGGAGAGGAACTGTCCCAGCAGGCATTTCTCAGATGAACCATGGTGTCGGGAACATTAAATGATGCAAGACAGCACACTGCAAATGCCTCTGTCTTCGTGGATCTGCAGATAATCTCTGTGTAACTCAGTAGACCATACATTTGTGAAAATGTGTAAAATCTGTGGCCTGAGTGAATGGATGTCTGGAGGCCCTTCAGGGCCAGGACTCTCTGAAGGGTTTATTTAAAGGTGGACAAGCACAAAGCAGGACCGTGGTGCTAAGTGGGCGGTGCCTTCAAGGGGGAGACCAGCGCCCTGGCCGAGGCTTCCTGCCACATGTCTGCTTTCTCCAGGGGGTAGGGGGAGTGGGCTGAGCAGAAGGAGCTGGCAGGCATCCCTCCCCAAATAGACAGGGTGAGTTACATAGATTAGAAGGAGCACTTCCAAGTATATCTTGACTAGACAGACTCCCACTTGGCTTTCACATTTATTCATCTTAGGAAACAAAAGACTCACTAAAAACAGTTCTCTCCTAGGATCCCAGAGGCAGAGGAGATTTGGAGACAGGGTTTCTGGGGGATTCCGTGACAGTGCTGTGGAGCTCAGCCCAACTTGATGAAACCTTGCTGCGTTCCTCACTTTGAGCAGGGCACTCTGTGAGGCCATGGGAGGTGGGAGGGGACCCCGTGAAGGCCTCTGTGGAAGCAGGTCCCAGGTAATAGGAGGGGAAGCAGACACATGGAACAGGGGCTTCCTGAAGGAGGGAAGTGGCCTAGCACAGACGTCCACCCAGGGAAGGTGGGCAGCCACCACCAACAGGCCGGCTCCTCCCCACTCCCGTCAGGCACTGAACTACCCTTGCCTCTTGCCGATGCCTGACATACAGGGGGTTTTCCACTTTGCTTAAACAGGGTGCATCATCCTCCAGGCCTCTCTGGACAGAGATGGGTGGGCCTGTCTCACTTTTGTGTAAAGAACCATGGGGAAGCCCAGGACAGTGAGCACTTGAGTCAAAGTTCAGTGTTCCCATGGAGAACTCGTTTCATCAACCCTTGAAGGGCATCACAAGACCTGGTTTTTACACTGGAGCACCCACTCATCACATCCAACAATGCTTGCTCCCCTCCCGCATCCCCACCATGCCTGCGTCCAGCCAGGTTTCCAACGCTATCTTATCCAGAGGATCTTCCTTAAAAAATAAGAAGTGATGGTGTCTCTTCCTGCTTCACAGCTCCTGGTGGCTTCCCATCCCCCTTCGATGACACATCTCAGTCTGGAAATGAAGACGTCTCATGTTGGCCACCCCTCTCCCCCAACTGGTACAGGATTCAATGAGTTCCCTCTCCTGGGTTCTGGGGTGCTGGTCCCCTCAGAAAGCCTAGGTTCCCTGCAGACACCCTCTCCCTCTTGGAGGGGAGTCCCATGAGAGCTGGAATGGTCTGCCAAGTTCAGAATTTCAGGCCCAGTGTTGACAACACAGCTTGTGGCCATAGGCAGGCTGGGCCACCCACTGTTCTACTGAAGTTTGGCAAATGCAGTTGAGAATGTTCTCATACAACCCAATAGCAGAACGCTGCATTGAAGGGGTGAGGGGCAGGTTGCCTTTGCTCTCACAAGAGAACCCAGATTCTGGTGCACCTGCAGGTCCTGACAAGGGGAGTCTAAGCTCTGGTGGCAGTGACCATCTTCGGCAAGATGGACTCCCAGAGGGCCCTGCTGCCTGGCCAGCTTCTCTCTCTGTGGTCCCAGCCCCACTCTGAGGGCATCAAAGGTGCAGCTCCTGGGAAAGGGCCAGCCACGGAGATGACATCTTACCCTCAGGATATATATACTCCAGTGTTTTCATGGGAGGGCTTGTGCCGAGAGAGGATGGAACATAGTTATTACACAGCATGCGAGTTTGAAGGACACACTGGGACAGCTAGACACAGGTGAGCGCTTCCTGGTTGTGCACTTGGTGGGGGCTGCTGTATCGGGTGGGCTTGCAACAGGGGCATGAGCTATGGCCCTGGTCCCATTGGCCTGATTGAATATCCTGCTGGGGCTAAAGCCATGAGACCCCCAGGAGCTCAGAGTAAATGCCATTTTGGGTGTTTATCCCTAGAAACTCACTGACATGTCATATACACCAACAAAAGGCTGGAGTCAGCCTCCATGGTCTACATGAAGGTAAAGTAGGGCTAACAACCGAGTGTGCTATTCATTCATTCATTCAAATACTCCCTCCTTCCTTGTCTACACTGGCACAGATAAGCACTGTCTTCACAGAGCTTAGTTTTCTAGGGGAAGAGATAAGTTAATATGGGCTCAGTGTATGGGACTCATGGCTGCATCCTGAGGGGCTACCCTGCCTGTGCACAAGGGCAGGCACCCACTTTCTGCTTCTTAAAATGACTTATTTATATCAATAATATGTATTTGCAGCGAAGGGAGCTAGGTGAAGGAAAGAGTGAGAAAACATTGAGAAGGATAAGAACGAGAGCAGTGGACAGAGCAGCATCTGCACAGTTGACACCCGCTAGCGAGATGAGCGCTAAGAACCCTCACCTTCTACTACATCTGGATTGTATCCCCTCCAGAGGTGGAGCTGCTCCCCACTTACCAGAGGAGTCGGCAGAAATCCAGGAAGCTGGGAAAGGGGAACAGCAGCCCCTTCCCCAGGAAAGAGGAGCTGGGTGGCACCTGATGAGACAGAAAGAAATATGAGCAAGTAAATGTGCTGGTCCTGGGCATGTCCCAGGTCTGCAGAATCTGCACATGTCCACACTCTGGGCCCTGCTGCACCTGCCCCAGCATCGTTGTATTTTTAGGGATCACTCACCAATCAGGAATGACTTCCCCTGTGGCTCAGACAGTAAAGTGTCTGTCTACAATGCCGGAGGCCCGGGTTCGATCTCTGGGTAGGGAAGATCCCCTGGAGAAGGAAATGGCAATCCACTCCAGTACTATTGCCTGGAAAATCCCATGGACAGAGGAGCCCGATAGGCTACAGTCCATGGGGTCGCAAAGAGTTGGACACAACTGAGCGACTTCACTCTCACTTTCACTTTTCTTTCACCAATCAGGAAGGGCCTGGTTGCCTTACCCTGGGAAAAGTGGGTGCTCCCGAGGACTACCTGTTACAGGTGTGCATGGCTGTGGGTGCAGGTGGGGGCAGGTGAGGCCCTGGAGCAGCAAGGAGACCTGGACAAACAAATGTTAATTATCTCATAGTGCTTCTTTTACCTTTTGTCCCTGTTGTCATCTCAAAAGTCTTTATTATCCCGTTTTTATCCCTTTGCCCCTAATTTCCCTAAAAGCACTGGGCACAGACTACTGTTTCCTTCTCACAAAGATGCTGCACTTTTATCTCTTATAAGCTATGATTGCTGCAGTCTTTTATTTGAAAAGCCTCCTTCAGTGGACTCCATATTATTTTTCCAGCAGTCTGGGCAGATGCATCCTCTACCAAATGCTGTTTGGCATCACAGCCCTGTTCCCATGGCCCATCCAGGCCCCCCCCCAGCCCTCCACCCTGACCCCCCATGACACTGCCATCAGACCCCCCATCACTCACTTCCCAGGACACAGGCCCCAGCCCTTGGTCTGGTCCCACACATGTAGCAGAAATCCCATGCCACATGTGACTCATAACACTTTTCTCTAATTTGGGAGCTGCAAAGGTTTCCTGGCTTTGGTTTCACTTGGGTCATTTGTGAAGCTTCAGGAATGAGAATCCAGGAGCTGGCCTGAAGTCCCCCCTTAGATGTCATCACAGAGGGAGGAATTGCTTTCAGGCACTGAACCCTGGCCTTCACGTTTTCGATGCTGATGGATTGGTGAGAAATTGTTCAGATGACAGAAGGCTGAGTTCTGGGTCATAACCAGATGCCACCAGGGCTCTGAAAATCTGGTCGCACCAACCTCCCTCACGTTTCATGAGGCCTAGAAATTTGTGAGTCAATGAGCCCAGAAATTTGAACTTAGGTTTCAATGTTTCTGAACTAAGATTTCTAAATGTGCAAAATGAGCATTCAAATGTTCAAAGAGCAAAGTTTCTTTGGACAATAAAATGCTAGCCAATTAGGCCAGGCTGGGGTGCTGGGAGGATGCTCTAGTTCTTCAGATCCCCCTTGAAGGCTGAGGTCAGCACAGTCAGAACCTCTCATCACTGCAGTGTTCATCCAGGCACCTCTTCTGCTTGCTTCCTATTTCTTTACTTCTACACCAGGCTGGAAGGGACAGGAACACCAGAGCCCTGAGCATAGACTGAGCCTCTAGATTTTACATATAGTATTTAATTCTCACAATAACACCTAGACCTTCACTGACTAGGCACCAGGAGGGTTTGGTCACCAGTGAGGTCGTCCACCTGTGCCCAGCATTTTGCAGCCATGATCCCCCCCAACACCACTGCAAACTGTTGGGAAAATGTGATTGCAAACGAAAAGCTTCTCCCAATCCAGGAAACCTCTTCAGAAAGGGAGCAGAGAAAACAGTAGTATTATTGAGGAAGCAATAAAACAGAAGGTGACATGTATCCCAGGCAACCTGCTAAGACACTGCAGAGACAGGAAGATACTTCTTATTTCAGACGCTAAGCAGACACAACCCGCGCCCCACTGTTTCCAAGATAAACAGAACCAGTTCTCAGGTAAGAGACTTGACAGCACCATTTGTCACACAGAGTTCATCCTACATTCGCCTGGTAATTGGGGTGACCACCTGCGCTTGTTGATCGGTTTTAAACAAAAGAAGAACAAACATCTCTCCTTATGACAGGAGTGGTTTTTCAACCTGGGACCAGGCACTCACCAAGGTTATTGGAACACTAACACCCACACGTACACTGGGAGACGGGGCACCATCTCTCCGAAGATTGTCTTTCCAAAGAGATGGCTCCAGATCCTTGAGAAAGACCCTTCTGGGTATGAAACTGGAGACCTACTTATTTTGCTTGTAAACAGATATCCATACATTTTCAAGGGGCAGAGAGGAATTTAGAATTGCAAGTTTCCTAAAGTAGGTGCTCTAAGGAAAGAGAGCGGGTATTTCCTCCTTATTTTTACCAAATGGATTAAGCCTCCTTGTTAACATGGTATTTGCCTTTGTTGTACTCACCAGGCAGCAAGCCCTGCAGGGTCGGGACGACACATCCTTGTGCCCAAAGCACGACGCTATCCTTGGGGATTTCTAGGCACTGAGTCCAGCTGTGGATGCTCTATCCCTTCTTGTGATGGTTCACATGAAGGGATGATGGAATGGCCATTTCAATGTCTTCTATGTAAACACTTCCGTATTTACCTGTTTGATCCTCTATACTTCTTTAAAATTTTTGAATTGGATTACAGGAATCAAAGATGCTTTAATTTGGACATTCAGAAATCCTAAAGGAGTCAATTATCTGATGATTGTCCACTATTTGTATTCTTCTTTTTTAAATAGATGAAGGAGTAAGAATTTAAATAGAGGTATAAATAGGGAAAGGGTGACATTGTCTCCTCAAATTCTTTCTCTAGCTATCTGTGGGGTTATCGTTTCTTTTGTAAAAGTGTTGGTGGAGGCTTTATGTATCAGACACTCTGTGTCTATGTAGTAACAGTGAGAGTTATCACTTTTAGCATCTCTATGCCAGATGCTCTACATCCTTTATCAGTGACCATTTCTTCTATGATTCTAAGAAAGCAGGATTATTATTCCTCTGAAAGTGGTGGAGAAACTCAGCCTCAGGAAATTCCCTGGGGAAAGATTCCAAACCAACCCTACCTGACCCGACCTCCCAAGTTCCTAGCTCTCGCTGCAGGAAATCTGTAGGCTGTGCATATTTTCAACAATCAGCTTCTGTCCCTTTGACTTTGGGTATTTTTCTTCAATGACATCATAGTTTAACATTTTTATATTAAGAATCTAATTTTTCCTCTGTGATTTCTCCTACTGCATTATAACTGAAAAAAGATCGTCTTCCATGATAATATAATTTTATGTTTTCTGCTAGTTTTACAAATCTGATTTTTTCCATGAAATGCTTTAATTTAGTTTTTAATTTTAGCACACAATGGAAGGTATGGATCCAATATGTTCCCCCTGAAGATTGCTATCCACTTGGTTTAAGGGTGTGCATTCATGCTCAGTCGCTAAGTCATGTCTGACTCTTTGCCACCCCATGGACTATAGCCCACCAGGTTCCTTTTGGACATTTATTAACAAATCCTTCCATCTATCCCTTCCTTAGAAACATCTCCTATCTTTTGCATTTCAAGCATTGGTGTGTTTTCATTCTCCTTTGATCTATGTGTCTATACTTTTGCTTATATATTGTTTTATGGATTTTAGCTTATCAGAGCTATCTTAAACAGCTTCAATTCTGTTTTGTTTCAGAAGCTTTGATAATCTTGCACATATGTTTTCCCTTTATCTTTAGGATTTTTTTCTCGAATGTTTCATTCATTCCCAAATCCTTTAAGATGTTTAAAGGGTTGGATTTGCATTAAATCCACAGATTAATTCAGAGAGAACAATCACATTTTGCAATATTCTGCCTGCTTGCCCTCGAACATATGACACATCCCTTCCACGCGGCTTTCTTCCCTTCTGACACCTTGCAGGAGGTCCCTAGTAGCTGGTGCAGCTCTAATTAATCTCATTCTTCCATGCATTGTATGCTTTTTGTTTCTATTCCCAAGTGAATGCCTTTCTCATCACATTCTGACAGATCTTCCTGGAGAAGTGAATGCTTTTTATTTAGCATATTTGCTATGAAGCCACTCTTGTCACCAAACTCTTTTGCAAAGTCTGATGGGTTTTGTAGAAACTCTGGGAAACATCTGCCCATCACCACCTGCCACACAGCATCTTCTGGCTGAGACTTCCAGGGCAAAGACGAGAGTCCAGAGGGGCGCTGGCGACCCTGGCCACATCTGCAGGGACCTGGGGCTGTGGTTGAGACCTGATGGCTTGTGACTGGCAAAAAGGAGCCCTCAAGCCAGGCTTTTTGGCCTCATTCCTTTCCCCCCACTGCAACTGCTTCAACAAAGTCCCCACCATGCAGTCAGTGACACGGAGCCCTCCCATTAGGTCTGACAAGGGTCAGGATCTGAAGCAGAGCCTGTCTCACTGTCAGACCTCACATTTATCTTAAAATAGTGAGGGAGGGGAAAAAAGCTATGACCCACTTTCTCTCCAGAGAATCTTAAATTAGGGTAGCCAGACATTCTGCATCTATAAGATATGACCTGTATTTCGTGGTTTTCCCTGCTTCCTATTCTACCTTTGTCAGGATGCCCTAAATGGTCCATATTCAGTTTTTATCAATAAATTAACCCAAAAATTGGCAGTTAGAGCTAATTTGCCATCACAGTAATTGAGGCCAGAATCACATATGGGCTCAGAAAGCAGAAAGCCAGACCTCTACAGATGAAGGTCTGGGGATCCCCAAGGGCCTCTCCCATGGATGGGATGGGGTTGGAAGGAGGGGCAGTGCTGAAAATGGAAAGCATTTATTTTTCACACAAGTCAGTGATATTGGAGCCACTGAGACGCACCCAGGACAAAGCCCTGCCCTGACAGTCAGCCCGTCCATCAGCACCAGCCCCCAGCCAGGGACCAGTCCTGAGCACTGGGGCTTCTCAAGGCCACCAATCCTGAGCACCAGGCCCCTGAAACTTTCAGTCAGGTGAACTGAACTTTGATGGGGGGAACCTGAGCCCTATAAATCCAGCTCTCCTGGCAGGCAAATCGAAAGTTCCATTTTTTTGCAATAGGTTTCATTTCTTTCCAATTCACAAGTTCAGAATCAATTCCATTGGTTCTATCCTCGCTTATGGTCAGTTATAGGTTTGGGCTTGGTAGGGGCAGGTGTGTCCTGGCAGCTGTGAAATTATCTAACTCAGTCTTTTTCTTACTTAATTTAAGCTATAATTTGAGAAAGATCTTTATTTGCTTTACACAGCAGTAAAAGTTATATATTATACATTGTGTGTGTGTGTGCATGCTTAGCTGTGTTCAACTCTGTGACCCCATGAACTGTAGCCCAGCAGGCTCCTCCGTCCATGTAATTTTCCAGGCAAGAATATTGAAGTGGGTTGCCATTTCCTGCTTCCTAACTCGATCTTTTTGATTCTTGCCATGGTTCCTATTATTTATACTTTATTTGTGTAGGTGAGCCCCAAATGTCAAAATGCAAGTGCGAATTTCCTGATCAGCTTTTTGAACATTGGCCATTTACTAAGCAGAAATAAAAGTTCTCTTGAAGCACTTTGTTCAGGACACAAGTCAGACATAAACCCAGCAGGGGCTAGCAGTTAAGGATAGAGATGTATGGTTTCCTCAACGAACACCAAAGAATGTAATAACATAACTTTTTTTTGCTTAACAGAATTTCATATGAAGAAGCTCAGATGATGGCAGCAGAAGCTGTAATGACTCCCACTCTGCACACAGCCATCAGTCCTTCAGCTTAGATGACTGTCTCCCCGAGCTGCTGCCAGAAGTATTTTCTGATTTCAACATTGAAGCAAATTCTCAAGTGCCGGCACACAATCTCCTGCGCTGACAAAAATGTAACCACTCCATTGACATTGCATAGATGATCAAAGATCTCAGTGCATCAGCTTTTTACAGCACAGCTACAGACACAAGTCATCGCAATGAAGAAAAAAATTTCCCTTGGCTTGTGCAATATTTTTCTCCTGAAAAATCTTGCTTCTGAGTCTATTGTGTCTAAAAGCTCTTCCAGTGGAGTCTTGAATAATGATAGTGAATTTATGCAGAGTTTCTCTTATTGAGTTAAGAGTTAATGAATAAAATTGCACTGCTTTTAGATCATACACAAACACATTCGGGAAATATTTGCATAAAGATGCAACATTTATTCAAAGTTGAAGCAGGGCATGAAGGATTCCGTGGAAGGTGTGGGCTTTCCTTCCCAGATCCTACATTATGCTGCTCAGACAGCATTTGAGGTCCTTTCTATGGACATCAAAGCCACTGGCATGAAACGGTTCTCTAATTTCAGCATTTGTATGGTTCAAACTGAGCAATTGAAGGACTTGGGTGATTTTCTGGCCACTAAGTTGTGTTCCACTCTCTCATGTTCTTTAGCAGATACAGTAGAGAATTGAAGTGAAGTCGTTCAGTCGTGTCCGACTCTTTGCGACCCCATGGACTATAGCCTATCAGGCTCCTCCGCCCATGGGATTTTCCAAGCAACAGTACTGGAGTGGGTTGCCATTTCCTTTTCCAGGATATCTTCCCTACCCAGGGATGGAACCCAAGTCTCCCCAGTTCTGCATTGTGGGCAGATGCTTTATCCTCTAAGCCACCAGGGAAGCCCAGTTTACTTGAAGCATTAAAATCATACTTTTAGCTTTTGCAGAGTAAAAGAAACTATGAACAAGATGAAAAGACAGCCCTCAGAATGGGAGCAAATAATAGCAAATGAAAGAACTGACAAAGGATTAATCTCCAAAATAAGCAAGCATCTCATTCAGCTCAATACCAGAAAAACAAACAACCCAATCAAAAAGTAAGCAGAAGACCTAAACAGATATTTCTCCAAAGGAGACACACAGATGGCTAATAAACCATGAAAAGATGCTTAACATCACTCATTATTAGAGAAATGCAAATCCAAACTACAATGAGATATCACCTCACACCAGCCAGAATGGCCATCATCTACAAACAATAAATGCTGGAGAGAGCATGGAGAAAAAGAAACCCACTTGCAGTGTTGGTGGGAATGCAAACTGATACAGCCACTATGAAGAACAGTATGGAGATTCCTTAAAAAAAATAATTAGGTATAAAACTATCATGTGACCCAACAATCCCGTGCATTGAAGCAAACTAGATATCCATCAACAAATGAATGGATGAAAAGACTGTGGTACATATATACAATGGAATATCGCTCAGCCATAAAGAGGAACACATCTGACTCAGTTCTAATGAGGTAGATGAACCTAGAGCCTATTATACAGTGAAGGAAGTCAGAAAAACAAATATCGCATATTAACGCGTATATATGAAATCCAGAAAGACGGTAGTAATGAACCTATTTGCAGCACAGGAGATGGAGATGCAGACTTGGAGAACAGACTTCTGGACACAGCAGAGGAAGGAGAGGGTGGGACGAATTGAGAGAGGAGCATTGAAACATATACATTTAAGCATATATGTAAAATTAGATAGCCAGTGGGAATTTACTGTATGATGCAGGGAGCTCAAATCCAGTGCTCTGTGACAACCTAGAGGGGTGGGATAGGGTGGGAGGTGTAAGGGAAATTCAAAAGGGAGGGGACAGACATACATCTACCTATGGCCGCTTCATGTTGATACATGGCAGAAACCAATACAATATTGTAAAGCAATTATCCTTCAATTAAAAATAAATAATTTTTTTAAAGAAATCATACTTCAATTCTGAAGAAAGACCCCAAAATTCATGTTGGTTTTGTAAATAATTTACTGAATGAAGCCTACTTATTTGCTGTTCAGAGTTTTGAACATCCCTTTAGCAACAGGATTATGCAAATTGACAGAGAAGCCAGCAGTGCTGCAGAAGCACTCCTTTAATAAGAAACTTGTTGAATTAGCTAAAACAAATTGAAGAACTGTTTATTCCTTCAAGTGTCAATGCCCTTCTTCAAAGGGATGCTAATTATGAACAAAAAAAAAAAAAAGGAAATTCTGACTTAAAATAGATCATTACTATGGCACTTGCTGTGACCATGTTTGAAATGGATTTCACCCCTTTGAGCATTCTTCTCTTTTATGTGGATGTTGGCAAACACCCTTCCCCATGTAGGGAGAAGTAGAACATCACTCTAGTGTCAGAGAGGAAGGGAACAAAAATGGACTGTAGTGCTCGTGTGGGGTGTGTGTGTGTGTGTGTGTGTGTGTGTGAACAACATTTTAAAAAGTTGAATGAGAGAGGTAGTGGAATCCGAAGGATGGAAAAGTAAATTCCAACAGCGAAGGTGGTACGATGCATTTACAGAATTCATATTCACTGCACAGTTCTCAGAGCTGCTGACTTCCTGACAGTACACGCTCAGCAGAGCCGCTCACAGGGCTGACATTGAGCACGTCTTCTCAGTAATAAATATTCAAGGGACATGTGGCTGCTGTAGAAGGTGTATCACAATGGAAGTGGAAAACAGCAATAACTGCTGTTAAATGGATTTTATAAGTAAATTCTGCAAAACAATTAACTGAAAAGGGAAGTCAAATCATGAGGGAAATTAAAGAGGTATGTAACTTAGAGACTTATAATTTATTTCAGATAAACAATGAATAATTTTATTTTTTGTTTCTTTTTCAATGTAGACCATTTTTAAAGTCTTTACTGAATTTGTTACAATATTGTTTCTGTTTTTTGTTTTGGTGTTTTTGCCGGAAGACATTTGGAACCATAGTTCCCTGACCATGGATCAAAATACACCCCCTGCATTGGAAGGTGAAGTCTTAACCACCAGACCACGAGGGAAGTCCCAACAATGAACAATTTTAGTATGAGATATTCCCACATGACAGTTTTCTTTAATCTCAATGACCCCACGCAGGAGTAATTAGAAATGACTTAAATACACATCAGGGCTTTCCCAGTGGCTCAGCCAGTAAAGAATTTGCCTGCAATGCAGGAGACCCAAGTTCGATCCCTGGGTGGGGAAGATTTCCTGGAGAAGGGCATAGCTACCCACTTGAGTATTCTTGCCTGGAGAATCCCATGGACAAAGTAGCCTGACAGGTTACAGTTCACGGGGTCGCAAAGAGTTGGACACAACTGAGCAACCAAAGCACGCACACTAACGGACATCAGTGTTCCTGTGCCCCTCTGCTGCCCCACTTCCCTCCCGTCAACCATGGACTGTGCTGTTTCCTTGGCCTCAGCCTCAAGTCTGGGGAAAGACAGACCTGCAGGCAACCTCTTGTGAAAAGAGCCTGAGAGTCCTATCTGCAGTCCTCCCAGAATGCTGCATGAGGGGTCACCATCCAGGCTAGGCGAGGTCCAGCGGCAGGCTTGGTGGCCACGATAGAGGGTAGAATTGAAGACTCCTCTCTTCAAATTTCCAGAGAGAGCACTGCTCCCCGCACCGGCACCCATGGGTGCTGGTGGATGCCTGTGGGAGATGGCAAAGCAGAACACCAAGCGCCTCAGAATCAGGCCTGGCTATGTTTCTTGCTCTTCCTTTTTTAATTTTGCTTTTATTGTGGCAAGGAATCTTAAAAAGAGTTCTCCTCTCTGAACAAATGTTTATGTGTACAATCAGTATCATAGACTGCAGGCAACAATGGTGTCCAACAGATCTCGGGAGTTCATTCATTTTGTTCAACTGAAACTTTATGCTCCCGTGATGAGTAACTCCCCGTCCTCCTGCCACCTCTAATCTACTTTCTGTCTCCATGAGTTTGACTCTGTGCTATGCTTAGTCGTTCTGTCATGTTCGACTCTGTGCAACACCGTGGACTCTAGCCTGCCAGGCTCCTCTGTCCATGGGGATTCTAAAGGCAGGACTACTGGAGAGGGTTGCTATGCCCTTCCCCAGGGGAACTTCCCAACCCAGGGATCAAACTCAGGTCTCCCACATTGCAGGCGGATTCTTTACTGTCTGAGCCACCAGGGAAGCCCCTCATATAAGTGGAATCATGCAGTACTATCTTTCTGAGTCTGGGTTATTTCACTTAATGTAATGTCCTCAAGGCTCATGGCCGGTGTTAGAACTGCCTTCCTTTTTAGAGTCTGAATAAGGTTCCATTGTATGGATGGACCACATTGTCTAGTCCGTAGACGTGGCCTTGGGCACCTACCTGGCGTGTGTGAGCAGAGATTCTTGTCCTGACTGTGGCGCCCTGCCCCTGATCTAAAGGTGGTGCTGCCACTTGACATATCAAAGCACTTATTTAGTGAAATCATGGTCAATTATTTCCAAGATTAGACTCAAAAAAATAATCTCTTTCCTGGGATTTATGTATTATTCAAAAACCATGGCTTCACTGAAATCTTCAGGATGTGTGCAAGAAAGAGCAGAGCCTCCAGGCCTTTGCTCTAGGGTTAGTGATATTTATTAGAGGTCCTTCACCTGGAGGGCTCTGAACATAGGTTTCCCCATCATGCTTTCACCTCTCTCCCAGTACTACATTTTCTAGAGAATGTATCCATACCAAGAATGGCCTTGATAGCGAAAAAAAAAAAAAAAATAGTAGCCCAAATCTGTTCATAAGCATAACTGGTAATCAAATGTTTTTACCAACTTTCAAAAGTGTGAACAGAAAGTATTCCAAAAGTCAGAAAAAAATTAATAAAAAAATCTGACAGTCTGTTTCCCAAGATTCATATGCAAAGGATTTTCCTTTTCCACTTAAGAGATTTGAAAATATTTTATATATATTTTTTCAAAACAGTTGAAAAGTTGCAGGGCTCAGCGGCCCTTTCCTAATGGCTTCCTTCTGTGAAGACCACTTGACAGAGTCTGGAGAACACTGAAAAGTGAGCAGACTTATCTGTGTGTTCCTGCCTGAAGGGTGATATGATGGCTAGAGCCACAGCAGCTATGCTGCTGGATGAGGACCAGGCAAGGACTATTATTAAAATGACAGCCCTGATACTTTTGAGCTGCTAAGCCAAGGTCTGATTTTTGCTGTTTTATTTGAGCCACTAAGCTCCTCTTGTATTACTTACAGATGAAAATACTCCAGAGTCTAACAACAGGTCACAGACATTGCCGGTACACACAACAACAGTGCCTGACAAACGTTGTCCCCTGTGTAGGGACATAGACTAGGGTGTGACACAGTGGCCAGACAGTGAAAATCCTAACAAACTCAGGCTAAATTCTGCAGGGTACTGGAATCCTGGAAAGCACACACCCTTTTTATTTTAAAAAGCATGTGTGAAAGTATTAGTCACTCAGTCATGTCTGACTCTTTGCAACCCCATGGACTGTAGCCCACAAGGCTCCTCTGTCCATGGAATTCTCCAGGCAAGAATATTGGAGTGGGTAGCTATTCCCATATCCAAGGGAACTTCCCGACCCAGGGATCAAACCCAGGTCTCCAGCATTGCATGAAGATTCTTTACTGTCTGAGCCACCAAGGAAACCCATATTCAATCTTACAAGGAAACTAAGCCTATATTTTAAAATATACTTAAAAGCATGATATGCTCAATTTTCAAAATCTTAAACTAATCTGGAAAGGCAAATATGGAGAATGTATTCAAGGCTACGCTTCAGAATGGAAACATTTTAATGCTCATAAATGCAGCCCAGAGGTCAGTGTTCGTTTTCCCCTCTCAATTTGCTGAAATTAATGGGCATATTTTGGCACATGAAGCAAAATAACAAACTTCCTAATTCTCTTTGTGAGAGCCATTCAGAGTGTTAACAGGGAAAATGCTATTTTACAACCTGTAATTAGAGGAACTTCTCCCAGTCTGCACCAGCAGTACGGGGACCAATCACCATTGTTCCTTTGTAATAAGAAGAAAGAATCTGCTGAACCGCCCCCCCCAAACATACTCCAAATAAACACTGAGTCATCAGCAGAAGTCATGCTTCAGAATTCCTGCAGGTGGGTGGCAGGCAGTTGGTTGATGTCAGTTTCTTGTGAAATAATTGGGTGTGTGAGCTATTAGATGGCAGTGTAGGCTGATAGACTGATGCATTACGGTGTAACTGGCAGAAATCCTGTTTTCCTTTGGTGATAGTCCTGAGAAGTAAGTGACTGCAGAGTCATCCTGAGTGTTGTCTTCCTACTGCCTGCTGGTCCCATCTGTCATAGAGCTGGCTCCGGCTGGATGGGGGCCACCTCGGACTGTAGGAGCCACAGAGCAGGTCTGCATGCTTCATGCCTCAGTTTCCTCCCTTGTAAGTCACAAGGTAGCACCTGGAGCGAACTCAGTGCCTCCTGTCACAGGCCATGTGTCAACTTCTCAAAAGCCCAAGAGGTGTGCTCTGTATCCACCCAATCCATTGGCTTCCTTGTTATTTCTGCTTCTGCGCTCGTCCTCGTCTCATGGAATCACATCTACTCCAGCACATCTCACTGCAGGGAAGTTCTCAGATGTGAGGGGTCATCCAAGCTGTGCCCCTGACTTCACTGATCATAGGCAGGCCCTTCTGCCAGTCGATCTCTTGGGAGTTAACAGACCACACATCTAACCTGTCATTCTTCAGGGGACACTAGAGTGACTCTCATGTGACAATCAGGCTGTGTAATTTCATTGGTTAGGACCCACCCTTAATCCACTCATGGTAGCTTGTCCTGTAGTCAGGAGGTAAATCCTCCAGGCCCTCAGGGAAATCTCACAGTTCTCATGAGGCTGAAGGCAAAGGCAAATTTTGCATCATGAGGCGATGCAAAATTTGGACAAACCTGCATGTATTTTCTTGTACTCATGAAATTATGTTCAAATAGCTTATCATGTTTGCAGATGAAATAAGCTGCATTGGTACAGGGGAGAGGGCCAGATGGCCAGGGAGGACAGGTCCCAGCCCATGACCTAAAAAATGATACCTTAACTGTCATTGAAAAAGCAAGAGAGTTCCAAAAAAACGTCTATTTCTGCTTTATTGACTATGCCAAAGCTTTTGACTGTGTGGATCACAGCAAACTGTGGAAAATTATGAAAGACATAGGCATACCAGACGACCTGACCTGCCTCTTGAGAAACCTGTATGTAGGTCAGGAACCAACAGTTAGAACAGGACATGGAACAACAGACTCATTCCAAATAGGAAAGGGAATGTGTCAAGGCTGTATATTGTTACCCTGCTTATTTAACTTATATGCAGAGTATATCATGAGAAACGCTGGGCTGGAGGAAGCACAAGTGGAATCAAAATTGCTGGGAGAAATATCAATAACCTCAGGTATGCAGATGATACCACCCTCATGGCAGAAAGTGAAGAGGAACTAAAGAGCCTCTTGATGAAAGTGAAAGAGGAGAGTGAAAAAGTTGGCCTAAAGCTCAACATTCAGAAAACTAAGATCATGGCATCTGGTCCCATCACTTCATGGCAGATAGATGGGGAAACAGTGGCTGACTTTATTTTTCTGGGCTCCAAAATCACTGCAGATGATGATTGCAGCCATGAAATTAAAAGACGCTTACTCCTTGGAAGGAAAGTTATGACCCAACCTAGACAGCATATTAAAAAGCAGAGACATCACTTTGTCAACAAAGGTCCATCTAGTCAAGGCTATGGTTTTTTCAGTGGTCATGTATGGATATGAGAGTTGGACTATAAAGAAAGCTGAGTGCAGAAGAATTGATGCTTTTGAACTGTGGTGTTGGAGAAGACTCTTGCGAGTCCCTTGGATTGCAAGGGGATCCAACCAGTCCATCCTAAAGGAGATCAGTCCTGGGTGTTCATTGGAAGGACTGATGTTGAAGCTGAAACTCCAATACTTTGGCCACCTGATGCAAAGAGCTGACTCATTGAAAAAGACCCTGATGCTGGGAAAGATTGAGGTCAGGAGGAGAAGGGGACAACAGAGGATGAGATGGTTGGATGGCATCATCGACTCGATGGACGTGGGTTTGTATGGACTCCGGGCATTGGTGATGGACAGGGAGACCTGGCATGCTGCAGTTCATGGAGTCGCAAAGAGTCAGACACAACTGAGCGACTGAACTGAACTGAACTAACTGTCTTGAACAAGGTATCATGTCTAATTGGGATGAAGGCAAACGCTTGAGATTTGTTCCCCCGAAAGTGCCCAGTGTGACAAATCCTAAAGAGGAGAAATGATGCTGGAGCAGCGTAACAGGGCTCTCCCTGACCAAAGTGGAGACAAGCAAGGCATAGGAAAGGATAATCACCATGGTTGACTGAAGCACAGTCAACCTATAAAAAATCCATGAGCTCATAATAATTCTCAAAGAGAGTAAAGAAGCAAACAAAAATCCTGCCCTAAATCACCTCCCTTGGAACCAAGAGTTATAGCAAGCCTTTCCTCTGAAAATTCAGTTAGGTGGGGTGGGGGGAGGGGAATGAAGTCCTCATGCACCTTTCCTATAGAATACATATTTTGGGTTACTAAATATCTCCAGCTGATAAGAAAAAAAATACTTCTTTACAGAATAAGGCCAGCCAATAAACCAGAAGTGATAGGAAGAGAAAATCCCCTTTCACAGCCCCTGATGAATTAATTCAGGGTGCTTAGGTAGACCAGGCTGGATACTCTCAGGGTTCCAGATATGCACCCCAACAGATTTCAGCTCCTAAACCAGAGAGTTAGGCAGCCCGAGGAACCCTAATGTGTCTCTGGGCTTAAATTACTCATCCAGAACCATCTCAGGGCTTTGGAGCCTCGTTTCCAGGAGACAGGAGATAGGGCTCCATTAAGCACCACAGGACAGTTAGTCCCAAGAGAGGGCAGGTGCTCTACAAGACCACTGACCTGACCTCTTCAACAATATAATGAGAAAGGGAGGTGTGGGAAAGGTCAAGTTAGCTTAAAATCAATAAAAGAAATCAAAAAGAAAAATCAGATCAGATCAGAAAGTCACATCAGATCTGACTCTGATCTGCATGAACCATATTTTAAAAACATCTTGGACACAATTGGAGACACTTAACTTTCCAATAGGTACAAGATAATGACAAAGAATGCTTGTCAATTTTCTTACATGTCGAAAAATAGAATTAGTATTATATAGGAAAAAGCCCTTAATTTTTAGAGGAGAACGTTAATTAGAGTTAAATGCCACAATATGTGTTATTTATTCTAAAATACCTCAGCTAAAAACAGCAGTTGTAGCAACATAACAAAATGTTAACTATGAAAGCTAGGCAATGTGTATATGAATATCCATTTTAATATCTGCTGTATATTTGAGACATTTCAAAATGAAAAACAAAAAAAATAGAAAAATATACATAACTCCTTAAGCCAGAGATGTGGTGGTTCTGTGCAGGGCAAGAGCTTAGAGCTGGTATATCACCAACAGGAAAACATCAGCACCTGGGCACATCCCTGGAAATAGGGTGTGCAGACCTAGGACAGTGGTCATCCGGCAGGTAGAGAACTGGAGAGGTCATTTGAGGAAGGTACCTGGAACCATGCCCTACAGTAGAAGTGACAAATAGATCTTGAGTGGTGGCTGCCATGCTGAGCCGCTTCCAGACCATCCTTCAGGGCAATGGGAAAAGTACTCTGAGCAATGGGTGATGGACGATCCTTTTGCCTTGCTGAAATCCTGAACTTTATGGACCCACATCTTTGAGGAAAGAAGTTAGAGAGGCAAGAATCTATACCAAGAGAGTTTAAAAAGAAAGAAGGTTTGGGTTTGATATGCAGAGGAGTGTTGGTGACATGCAAATAGCCCGAGGGGAGGTACCCAGGTTGCTCAGGAACTTTCTGCACACCAACCGCCCAGCCTGGAAGACACAGCCCCACCTAGTTCCTGGAGGAACTGGAAGAACATTATCCAAGCAGAATCTCTCCATGCTGAGAAGGGGAGATGCCAGAGGAAATAGAGAAACTCAGCTCGTTCTTGAAGAAAAGGTGAGAGGAGGATATTCAGGCATGTGTGTGTATGGGCATGTGTGTGTGGGGCGGGGTGTGTGTGTGCCTTCTTATTGCTTTTGTGTTTTTAATTCCTTGATTTCTACTCTCACCTTTTTATCTTCTTACTTCTGCTTGCTCCATGTTTATTCTGCATTTTTCAAGGTTCTTGAGGTGGTAGCTCAAAATAATGATCTGAGACTTCTAATGAGAAATTTCCCTGTATGTGCTTTTTTAGCTGCCCCTAACAGCTAAATATCAAAATGAAAATTTTGATAATTTTCATTTGGTCCAAAATATTCTGGAAGTTAGATGTTTCTCTGGAGCAAAGTCCAATCAAAATTCATGGGTTATTTAGAAGTGTGTCATTTATTCTCCATCTATTTGAGGATTTTTCATCCCTCTTTCTGCTATTCATTTCTAGTTTACTTCCTTTGCTGTGTGAGAATATGCTTTGTGTGATGTATATTCTTTAAAATTCTTTTAAATTTTAATTAAGCCTTCTTTTAAATTTAAGGCTGAGAATGTGGTCTATCTTCATGAATGCTTCATGTGAGCTTGAGAGGAGTGTGTATTCTACCGTTGAGTGGGGAACTCTAAATTTCAATTAGACCAAGTTGGTTGATAGTGTTTTACAAATATTACATTACAGAGCGTTGGTTACCTTACTCCACAACTGAGCAGAGTCTGAGTAACTGATTTAAATTTTAATCACATCTGATATGTATCTTCACAGCAATGTTTAGACTAGCGTTTGGCCAATAAACTGGGCACCATAGCCTAGACAGGGTGACATGAACTAAGCATCACAAATCTACCTCTTGTCAATCTGGTACCCTTACACGTCTCCTTAAACCATACTTACTGCTGCACCCAAATACCACAGACTAGGTGACTTATAAACAACAGAAATATATTTCTCACAATTATGGGGGCTGGAAGTCCTAGACCAAAGCCGCAGCACAGTCATGTTCTCGTGAAGGCCCTCTCCTGGTCCACAGCCAGCACCTCCTCACCATGTCCTGTTGTGGTGGAAAAGACAAGGACCCCCTGGGGTCTCTTTTATACGGGCACTCATCCCATTCATGAGGACTCCAGCCTCACGACCTAATCACCTTCCAAAGGCCCCACCTCCAAGTGTCCTCACCTTGGGGATTGAGATTTCAGTATATGAATTTTGGGGGGTCACAAACATTCAGTTCATAGCAGGTAAATACCCATAAGTGTGGTTTCTAGCTTGCATGGTGCTTGTATATTCAATTTTAAAACACACAAAAAACCCTGCCAAAGGAATTTCCAGGGTGGCTATAAAATTTACATTTCCACCAATGAGGTGTGAGAGATCCATAGTCAAGTATTCCTTTCCTACTAAGTAAAATTGGAAAAGTAGTCAAATAATTTATTCAAAAGGTATTTTCCCAGTGATTTCAATGCTTTGACCCCTTAGTCACCTGTCAACCTTCTAATAGGAAGGAAACACAGGTGAACTCCCTGTTGTGAAGCCAGGGCATCACCTCCTTGCCCCACTTATGCCTGATGGGCTGTGACATGGATGCAGGTGGGATTGACAGATGAGCAAGATTGCCATCACCCAAGACCTCAGCAGCTGGTCCTTTCTCCTCACACAGGAAGTTCAAGAGCCCTTAGAAGCCAAATACATGCACATTGAATTACACAGCACACCATCAAGTGGCTTCTTCCCCACTTTTCAGATGGGAAAAGTGGGGAAGAAGGGGGTGGTAAGGGGATGTCAGCCACAAGTTGGCATTGCCATGGTTGTTTGCCATCTGCCTCTACAAGGATTAAGTCATGTGCTACTGAAGCTGCTGACCTTTAACACCCCCTGAAGGAGTTCAGAGTGAAGAACAGAAGTGAGGCACTCTGTGTTCCCAGAAAACTGGCAGGACATGTCTCCAGGTATATATTCTTAGGAGCTGATTTATGAGCCCAGTTCTTATATCTTCTCATATCTGGAGAAGCACTAAAATCCTTAACATGACAACTAATCCTTGTCACTAGCAGAAACTTCATGAGACCACAAGAAACTTTCTAAAAAATAAATGTGCTTGATTCCATGTGCTCCCCCTTTACCAAAATCACATATATACTATCCTCCCCCATTACCTCCTGGAACAGTTTCTCAGAGCTATCTGAGGTGCTATCTCCCAGGCTACTGTCTTCATATTGGCCCAAATAAAACTTAACTTGCAACTCTCATGTCGTGCATTTTTTTTTTTTTAATCAACAGGGACTTCCATAAGATCACACAGCAACTTAGTGGAAGAATCAAGACCAAAATTCCTTATTGAGCACTGCCATGTACGGATGGCAATTTTGGCCAATTCAGCAAGAATTTCTGGTGATGAAGACAGACTAAATGTGCAAGACTGGGGAAATGGAGACAAGGAGTCAGGTAAGTCAAGTGCCACACTCCATCTACATTTCCTAGATGTGTTTATTCAGTCAACATGTGTGGATTCCCTTCTATCTTAAGCATAATCCTACCACTGAAGAACGTTCTGTCCTGCAAATTTTAAGTGAAGTGAAATTGTTCAGTCGTGTCCAACTCTTTGCAACCCCATGGGCTGTAGCTTACCAGGCCCCTCTGTCTGTGGGATTTTCCAGGCAAGAGTGCTGGAGTGGGGTGCCATTTCCTTCTCCACAAGTCAATAATATCTTCTGCTGTGGTCACCAGCCTGCTGCTGTTTTAGGGAAGGTTGGAGGTTTCTGCTTTAAAGACACCATAGCTGTCATGATGATTAATCATTAGCAAATGTTTATGCCAAGCATTACAAGGGGGAAGTTATATCCCCAAACACCACAGGTGTAGGTCCTCTGCAGCGAGTGAACCGAGACAGCAACCATTGCTCTGCAGGATGCAATCAGCTAGTTCTTGAGAGGGGGACCCACTGGATAATCTGTGTCCCTCACATCATCCCTTCTAGGGAGACTGTCTAAACATTTGCAGACATTTAGGATACACATTAGGCATTTACACAGGTGTTATGAGCTGAAATGTGTCTTTAAAATTCATATGTTGGAGTCCCAACTCCCAGGACCTCAGAATGTGATCATATTGGGAGGGAGACTTTGAAGAAGTAATTAGGGTAGAATGAGGTCATATAGCCCTAGTCCATTATGACTGGTGTTCTTATCAAAAGAAATGATTAGGACACAGACACACACAGAGGGAAGACCATCTGGGGACACAGGGGAAAGACAGCCATCTACACACCACAGAGAGGTGCCTCCTCGGAAGAATCAGCTGTGCCAGCACCTTGAGCTGAGACTTCCAGCCTGCAGGATTGTGAGAAGATAAATCTCTGTTTTTAAGCCACTTTTTTACAGTGGCCTAAGCAGACTAAAGGCTTCCCAGGTGGCCCAGTGGGTAAAGAATCTGCCTGCAATGCAGGAAACGCAGGAGACATTGGTTTGATCCCTGGGTCAGGAAGATCCTCTGGAGGAAGAAATGGCAACCCACTCCAGTATTCTTGCCTGGAGAATCCATGGACAGAGGAGCTTGGCAGGCTACAGTTCATGGGGTCACAAAGAGTCAGACACAACTGAAGGGACTGAGCAGACACTCACTCAAGCAGATTAATGCAGAGGCTCCTTCATTCAATCCACGCTGGTGCTCAGGGGTGGACTCTTAGGGCGGAAAGACAGGCTGTCAAGATATGGTGACCTCTTGAATATTCTAAGCAGTTTGGCCTTCTGGGCATAATTCTATTTGCTTGTAGGGAACAACTGAAAGAGTTAGAACAGCTTTCAAAGCTCAGTTTGGAACACAAATAACTGATTTATATAATTAGCCTTTGTTCAATTACATGGCACACCATGTAGTGGCTTCTTCATGAGCCAGATTGGTGCCACCTGATTCTTATAAACATAAATAGATCAAGTTGTTAAATAACAAGTAATTGCAGAGAGCACATAATATTCTCTCTGGGCAATTCAGACTACCCACGTTTAATCCGGCTTCTGTACTGCTTGGCAGAATCAGAAAAAGGTGTAGTGAGGCTATCAAAATGATGTGCTGAGTAGCTTGGGTTAAATTCAAGGAGATATACGAACGGCTTTGTGGTCGAGTTAAAATGCAGATGCAGCAGTGAATGATAAGAATGCATTTTCACCATGGTGTTACTCTCCTTCAGAGGAATCCATTATTCTTAAATTACACACTGAAAACTATTTGCAGCAGATATTATAACAACCGTGAACAATTTATTATATAAAGAGCTCATGCAAAATTAACAAAAATATGAAAACTCAAATATTTAAGTTGTCAAAGAATGTGAAAAGTCACGTCCCAAGGAAAATACAAATGACTGATGCATATGTGACAAAAATCAAATTTCACTAGTAAGCAAAGAAATGGAAAATAAAGCCAGGAAGAGATGTCTTTTTGTCACCCATATGTTTGCTCTTACCCCTCTGGAAACCCCACTGAATGGCCTCCTAGAAGCCTAGAAAATACACCCATGGGAGTGAAGGAAAGAGGAAAGTTGTCCCGTCTATGGATGACTTGAGACAGGCTGAGGATGGAGATGGGCGTGTGTGGATGGATGAACAGAGCAAGGGTGGTCACAGTCCAGAACATCCCAGAAGTCTGCACTGATGCCCAGAGCTCACGATCATCGGGAGTAGTGGAGACTGGGAGTGGGAGTGACACGGACAGCCAGCACTGAAGCTGTGCTGGAGCAGCTGCAGTTCTGGCCCCTGGACATTCCCCTCACCCTGTCTAGACACAGGCACTTGTACAGGCTGCTTGCCTGAAAGGCAAAACCAAAGAGTTCTTCCCTGGAGAAACAGAGATTTCCAGAGTGGTGCTGCTACCCAGAATCAGCCCCATCCCTCCTGGAATGTGGGCCCATAACATGTCCTGCCTGCTGGCCTGAGCCCACATCATCACGATGTGTTCAGGGAGAGGGCACTGCCAAAGGGACCAAGTGAGGCCACTCCAGGCTCGATGGAGGGAGGAGTCGGAATGTCCACAGCAGGGAGAATGAAGAGAAGGGAGAATCCACAGAAAAGCTGACCCAGAATAGCGGATCATTCTGCAACAGAAGAGCTCCTTTATAAAGGTTTTGAGTTTGTATTTTCAGAGTTATTCGGGAAGATGTGACAAACATATAAAAAGAGAATACTGCAACAAAGGAAACTTTTAGAAATGAAATCAATTGTTTCAATAAAATACGAACCTAAAAGACCAAACAGAAAATGTGAATGAAAAGTTAAAAAGAGACAGAAGATCAATGCAGGATGGCCATAATTGGACTAAAAGGGAGGGTCTGGTTGATCAATGAAACAACACAAAGTCTTCAGTTTCAGAAGCCACCAAGAGTTCACAGTGATTGAAACAGATCACATATCCAGCCCCTTTAAAAAAAAAGACTGTGAGAATGTCAAGGATAAAGAAAAGATTCTAGAAGCTTCCATAGGAAAAAGCAGCTCACTTACAAAGGAACCAGAGCCCAAGGCCATCAGAGTGTTGACAAGTTATTCCAGATTCCAAGTAAGTTTCAACCTGGAACTTTGTAGCCACACCGCTCATCAAGTCTGAGGACCCACTGCAGGGTTTCAAGACATGTAGAAGCTTCAGAAATGCACTTGTTTTTAATCTTTTATGGGAAGT
Organism: Bos grunniens; assembly: GCF_055505025.1. Classification (NCBI taxonomy): domain Eukaryota; kingdom Metazoa; phylum Chordata; class Mammalia; order Artiodactyla; family Bovidae; genus Bos; species Bos grunniens. The sequence goes on along the minus strand of NC_141168.1, from coordinate 43,888,909 downwards.
TGTTTGAAAAATGTGCTGTAGCAATAGAAGAAAAGCCCAGGGATCTCAGTTGCTCCTGGCTGTGTCCCTAAGTCTGTAAGAGGAGAGGGGTTCGGGAGAGCTGGTGCTGATTCTGGGGGAGGGGTTGTGTGGGGAAAGCTAGCTGAGGGTGACATGTACGTGACCTGCTTTGGGAAAGCATACTACTCCTTATCCAGTGTGAAAAAAAAAAAATCTCCAGGGGTGTGGAAAAAGCCAGACTGCATTAGTTTGTCAGGGCTGCTGTAACAAAGAAGCTGCTGGGCTCCTTAAACAGAAGTTTATTCTCTCACAGTGCTGGAAGCTGGAAGTCTGAGATCAAGGTGTCGGCAGGGCTGGTTTCTCCCAAGGTGTCTCTCCTTGGCATGCAAATGGCTGTCTTCTCTCTGTGTCCTCGCTTGGTAGTTTATCTGCATGTTCCTGGGTCCTAATCTCCTCTTCTCATAAAGACACCAGTCATATGGGATTAGGGCCCAGCCATATGACTTCATTTTATTCCAGCCACCTCTTTAAAGACCCTCTCTCCAAATATAATCACATTCTGAGGTTCTGGGGGTCAGGACTTCAACATATGGATTTGGGGGAACACAGTGCAACCCATAACATGCACCAAAATGTTACCACAGGAAAGAACAGAACGTACAAAGCACACTGAAACACGGCCTGACTTCACAGGGCAGATGGAATGAGGGAAATGAGAGCTCATTTGGCCGCTGAATACCCGAATGGCTGTATTTTAGAGCACGTGCCCACCATGTTTGTGAGCTTCACGGGGTTTGGAATTTGGGTTTGCAGCTCAGTTGGTGAAGGCAGGGTCTTGTCTCTCCTTCCATGAACGCCTGCCCCCGGCTGCCTCCACCAGCCCCCACAGGGATCTTACAGATCTGGCCACCATCTGCTCTCCCCATGGCCCACAGTTTCTGATAACAGCATTCCTTCCTAGCTGGCAGGCAGCACACGCTGCCCCCCTCACCCAACACACACACACACACACACACACCCACAGCCCCTGGGAGCTTGGTGCAGCCCTTCTCATCCAGAGCATGACCAGAGGGCAGCCAACCAGGCCTGTGCTACTCCTGGCCTGGCTGGAACCCAGTGACTTACAGATTCAGCAGCTGCTAGAAATCATTCTGTGTTCATATCTCCCAGTGCCTGGGAGTTTGCATGGCTACCTCCCAAGTCCCACAGTGGCAGAAGGGGAGACTGTGACAATTGGCATTCCTCCCACAGCTGGCGGGTGAGGAATTTAATAAGGGACCACCTTAGGCTCTCACTGCCTCGAGCAGCCAGGTTTTCCCACTGCAGTGTGGCAAGAGGATTCTAGAACATAAGCTCTGTGAGGGCAGAGATTTTTGTTTGATTCACCAGTATACAACCATAGAATGGGCCAGTGCCTGGCACACAGCAGGTGCCCAATAAATGTTTTGATGAATAAATTGATAAATCGACCTTTGGAATTAGGTCCCACTGTCAGCAGGTTCCTTTTGGTAACATGTGAAAAAGCTTGGAGCAGGCTGGGAGTAAGCCAGCATTTGGAAGGAATTATCCACATCTGGCCCATACGTTTTGGCTCATGAGTAAAATTCGGTTTCCCGTGATTTTGTGAACTTCCACTTGAGGTGTGGATGGCTTGGTGGTCTAAAAAGAAGCTTATTTGTAGCACAGGAGGGGAACTGACTCTCTCTTCCTCTCACCAGCACCCCACCCCCAAGCTGTCTCTGAGTTTGGATGTTTGACCTGAAAAATACCACCACACCCCCACACCCCTCTGAGAACCCAGGTTTTCTGCTTCCTTTCCCACTTGGGATGGAGGGAAGGCCACAGCAGGAGAAAGAAAAGAAAGAGAGGGTCTGGAGGGAGAGGCTTGCTGGAGGCCCTGACCTCTGGGCACCACAGAATGCTGGAGAAGGCCTTTGTCTCACCACGCCCCAGCCAGCTCTGCATGAAAGTTTATATTGTGTTTTCAGTGCGGTGGCTTGTTTGAATCAACCCATTGGCTTGGAAGGTCAAAGACGTGGTGAGTTTTATGTCCTGGTCAATATGACCAGCACAAGGGTGCCCAGGACAGGACCCCAGGAGAAGCAGGAGACCAAGACAAGGCCCATCCGGAGCCCTGTCAGCTGCCGCTGGGGGCTCCCTCTCATGTCCGCCATGCTCCCCTAGGAGCCCAGGAGCTGAGCAACCTGTTTGCCTGAAGCCACCAGGTGCCCCCCACCAGAGCAGGCAGGCAGAGCCGGTCACTTGACACAAGCTATTTCATTTTAAGTCTTGCCCGACACCCATGTGGGAAGCCCAGGCCTGACCTGGAGAGGAACCTTGGGGCTTCCACAGGCCGTGGAATTAGTGGTTTTGTTAAATAAAAAACAAAACCCAACTTAATAAGGGGAGACCTTATTCCACAGTTATCACAATAGGAGAGATGCTCCAATCACAAGGTCTGCAACAACTCAGCAGGGTGAGCAGCAAGGGTTTCTTGCCCAGAAAGAGGGAAACAGGCTGGAAGAATGGGGGTGTGATGGGAGGGGCAGGTCAGAGGATGTTTTCCTGAGGCCATCCTGTGTGCCATGGGAGCCCCTCTGGCTCCTGGGTTACACATAAACATATATTTTTTCTTTTTGGTCATTTATTAACTTGTTCTTCTGCATTTAAGAAATACCTACCTGGATCATTTTTCTTTTAATTAAGAAAATCAAGGTAATTTCTCTTAAAAGGAGTCCAACCTCGTAGGTGAATGCGTGGCAAGCTTCCTGCAGCCTCCACTGTACTGGAAAGAATTAAGCGAAGTGACAAGCTCAGTGCGAGTTTCAGTTCATTAGCCATTTCTGCACATTCTTTTCATGTGAGCAAAATTCCAGATAAAAGTAACGCAGTGGTAGCTCTGGAGCCTGCTGTTGCTGGGGATACAACAGCACCATGGGCTCCTGCCAGCACTCCCTGATGGTTGCATGTGTTATGGGGAGCCCCATCTCCAGCCCCGCTGGAAAGAATGCCACCTGGAGCCAGGGTTAGTCCTGCTTCTCCCTCCTCCTCTCAGTGACTGCAGAAGGGAGGGGGCCCAGGCCCCCTGAGGGTTCTGCAGGCTCCTGTCAGCTCAGGCTTCACAGACAGTGAACTGTATGCCATCATTTCCAAAAGTTCACTCAGATATGTTTCCTTTTCTATCACAAAGCAAATTAGTAATCTCATTCATATCCTCTTGGAAGATACAAGATTCCATCCATTTGGTTCCAGCTCTCCTATTCCCTCTCCAGGCCACTATTGTCAGAAACAGGACTCCTCATCACACCTCCTCATGAGAACATCCATCCCCCTGACGCATCTCAGAGCCGGCTGCCCCGTACATGATGCCGTAACGTGGTCCAGAAGACGTTCCGTCTGTGAGGAGGTCCCCGTTAGCGTCCTCACCTTCACCCTACCTGGGCAGTTAGGAGCTGGTGGAGAGGCCTCAGGGCTAAATGGAGGATCCTCAAAATTAAGAACTAATCACTGACCAGTCTGGACCAGCATCTGTAACTGGGCAGTAGGGAGGCCCTGGGTTAAGTCTCATTTGGGGGGACCTCTGGGTCCCATCCATCCAGTGCATGACTAATTGATGTCTGGATATCTCACAAGAGATTTATGACAGTCGTGTGCCTGTTAATGCTGTAGTTCAAGTGCTAAGATTTGATTTTTTGTGTGATTGAATTACTGCATTCAGTTTCTCTTACAGCAATGAAGATGATAATTAATGAATCTGAATTTTTGAAATCTGGTTTTTATATTATTACCTCTTTCCTATGAAAATACAAGACAGAATATTTATTGCCAATGATACAGTAAAACCTTAACTATGTGCACTATATTGATTGTCTAATTCTATTCTATTGTGATGCTTATCATCTCTTATGTTTTATCAGCTAGATGACTGAGGCAATTTTCTTCTCATTTCTGTGATGAGATTTTTATTATTCAGAATTACAACACAGAAATTGGAATGTTTATTTTGAATGAGATGCAATTTTTTCTTCCAGAATTTATTTAGAATGTTTCATAACACATTTTAAACTCTAATTTGAAAAGAAATTTCTGTCGGCAACTACCCTGTAGAGACACCCAAATTGGTATTGACAGAAAAAGAAAAAACAGATATAACTTTATCAGTAAGAAAAAAATGTGAATGATAAAATTCACATTTGTCATTCTTTTCCAGAAAGCAACACATGTAAATTTTTTAAAAATAAAAATAGTCATACTTATGTAATGAATCTTGAAATATATGGGGAAAAGATGAAGGAAAATAAATTATCTCAAATTCTACCAGCCAGAGAGAATCAATCTTAACATACTGGTGTATTTCCTTCCAGTCTTTCTTCTAGGAAATAAACTTATATTAGCTGTGCAGTCTACTACACAAGATTATGTCATAGTTCAGCAACTTTCCCCCAGAGGTGAAAATTTAGGTTGTTTCAAGTATTTTGCTATTAAAAGATGACACACCTTCTGGTGGGTATGCTGTGGTATACCCACCAGTGGGTATAACACTGTGATTTTAATTCGCTTTTCCCAGATGTCTAGGGAAACAGATATATGTCACACATCTATTGGACATTTTGATGGCCTCCTTTGTAAAGTATCTACTCAAATGACTCACTATTTTTCTGTTATGCTGTTTGTTTTATTAGTTTATAGTATTTCTAAGTATATTTGTGTGTGTTTCACAATAGTTTCTCTGGACATTACATTGTGTGTATATTACTTATCACGGCATACTGTCATTGATATTATTTCTTTGCACCAGATCTTTGTTGCAGCATGAGAGATACTTCGTTGCAGCATGAGAACCCTTAGTTGGCAGCACTTGGGAACTAGTTTCCTGAACAGGGATCAAACCCAAGTCTCCTGCATTGCAGGTGCAGAGTCTTAGCCCACTAGACCACCAGGGAAGTCTGCATCTTTTTTTTAAATTGTTGTAAAAGACACATAACATAAAATTTACTATCATCATGACTTTCCAGTGTACAATAATGTTAACTATATACATAATATCATTGTTGTGCAATAGATTGCTAGAACATTTTCATCTTGTAAAGCCCACTCTATACCCACCTAACAACTCTCTTTCCCCTCAACTCCACCAGCCCTTGGGAATCACCATTCTACTCTCTGTTTCTATGAGTTTGACTATTTTAGATTCTGCATGTGAGATCGTGCAGTATTTATCTTCCTGTGTCTGGCTTATTTCAGTCAACATAATGTCCTCAAGGTTCATTCATGGTGCAGCTTGTGTCAAATTTTCCTTCTTTTTAAAAGCTAAATAATAGTCCATCAAATTATATATATATATATATATATATAGTATTTTCCTAATCAATTTATTGACCAATAGATATTTAGGTTGCTTCCACTTCTTGGCTATTGTGAACAACGCCAGAAAGACATGGGTGTACAAACATCTTTTCCAGTTGTCATTGTTCAGTCGTGTCCCGTTCTTTGCAACCCCATGGACTGCAGCACGTCAGGCTTCCCTATCCTCCACTATCTCCTGGAGTTTACTCAAGTTCATGTCCATTGAGTCAGTGATGCTATCTAACCATCTCACCCTCAGCCACCCTTGTCTACTTTTGCCTTCAATCTTTCCCTACATCAGGATCTTTTCAAATGAGTTAGCTCTTTGCATCAGGTTCCAAAGGATTGTAGCTTCAGCATTAGAGCTTTCAATGAATATCCAGGGTTGATTTCCTTTAGGATTGACTGATTTGATCTCCTTGCTGTCCAAGGGACTCTCAAGAGACTTCTCCAGCACCACAATTTAAAAGCATCGATTCTTCAGCATTCAGCCTCATTTATTGTACAATTCTCACATCCATACATGACTACTGGAAAAACCATAGCTTTGATCAAGAACCTTTGTTGGCAAAGTGATGTCTTTGCTTTTTAATATGCTGTCTAGGTTAGTCACTTTTCCTTCCAAGAAGCAAGCATCTTCTAATTTCATGGCTGCAGTTACTATCCACAGTGATTTTGGAGCCCAAGAAAATAAAGTCTGTCCCTGTTTCTGTGTTTTCTCCATTTGCCATGAAGTGATGGGACCGGACACCATGATCTTCATTTTTTGAATATTGAGTTTTAAGCCTGTTTTCACCTCTCCTCTTTCACCCTCATCTGCTGCTGCTGCTGCTAAGTCACTTCAGTCGTGTCCGACTCTGTGTGACCCCATAGACAGCAGCCCACCAGGTTCCCCCATCCCTGAGATTCTCCAGGCAGGAACACTGGAATGGGTTGCCATTTCCTTCACCCTCATCAAGAGGTTCTTTTTCCCTCTTCACTTTCTGCCATTAGATTGGTATCATCTGCATATCTGAGGTTGTTGATATTTCTCCCAGCAATCTTGATTCCAGCTTATGATTCATCCAGCCCAGCATTTCTCATGATGTACTCTGCATATAAGTTAAATAAACAGAGTGACAATATACAGCCTTGTCTTACTGCTTTCCCAATTTTGAACCAGTCAGTTGTTCAATGTAAGGTTCTAATTGTTGCTTCTTGACCTGCATACATCTCTTCCAGATCCTACTTAAATTCTTTTGAATATATACTACAACTTTGAATTATTGCATTATATGGTAATTCTATTTTAATTTTTGTGAGGCATCTTCATATTCTTTTCTATAGATGTTGTGTCATTTTACATTTCCACTAACAGTGGTCTAAGTGTAATTCAAATCCAATATGTCCTTATTGATTTTCTGTCTGGATGATCTATAAATTGTTGAAAGTGGGGGATTGAAGTCCTCCACTATTATTGTGTTGCTGTTTATTTCTGCCTTCAGATCTGTTAATATTTGCTTAATAAATTTAGGTGCTCTGATATTATATGTACATATATTACAATCTATATGAACATTGCAATTTACAATTAGAATGAACACTTTACAGTGTTTTATTTTCTCGATAAATTTACCCCTTTATTATAATATAGTGAGCTTCTTTGTTTCTTTTTATACACTTAAAGTCTATTTTGTCTGATATAAGTATAGCTTCCCCTGCTCTCTTTTAGTTTACATTTGCATGAAAATCTTTCTCCATCCCTTCACTTTGAATCTATGTGTGTCCTTGAAACTGAAATGAATCCCTTGTAGGCAGCATAGATTTAGGTCTTGCTAGTTAATCCATTCAACCACTTTCTGTCTTTTGATTGGAGAATTTAATCTATTAAGACATTTAGAGTAATTATTGTTAGGGAAGGACTTGTCCCATCTTTTTGTTGCTTTCTGGCTTATCTGCAGTTACTTTGTTCCTTTCTTCCTCTCTTGCTGTTCTTTGTGAATTGATACTTTTTATAGTGGAATAATCTGATTCTTCCTCTATATCTTTTGTGCATCTCCTACACATCTTCACCTGCTTCCTGGTCACCACAAGGCTTACCTAAACATTTTATAGTTTTCACAATCAGTTTTAAATGAGCAGCAACTTAGACTCCATTGCATACAAACTCTCTACACTTTGATTTCTCCTATTCACATTTTATGTTTTTAATGGCAAAATTTACATCTTTTTATATTGTGTATCCATTAACAAATTATTGTAGCTATAGCTATTTTTAATACTTATGTCTCTTTCTCTCCTGGACTGCAAACTTTCTTTTGAAAATTTTGCTGATAGACTTACAGGGGTTTCCCCATATGAGTCTTTTTGTTTGTTTGTTTGTTTGTTTCTCTTGCTGCTTTCAAAATTCTTTCTGTCTTTGACTTTTAGCAATTTTATTATAATGTGTCTAAGTTCAGATATGCAGATGACACCACCCTTATGGCAGAAAGCGAAGAGGAACTCAAAAGCCTCTTGACGAAAGTGAAAGAGGAGAGTGAAAAAGTTGGCTTAAGGCTCAACATTCAGAAAACAAAGATCATGGCATCTGGTCCCATCACTTCATGGGAAATAGATGGGGAAACAGTGGAAACAGTGTCAGACTTTATTTTTCTGGGCTCCAAAATCACTGCAGATGGTGACTGCAGCCATGAAATTAAAAGACGCTTACTCCTTGGAAGGAAAGTTATGACCAACCTAGATAGCATATTCAAAAGCAGAGACATTACTTTGCCAACAAAGGTCCGTCTAGTCAAGGCTATGGTTTTTCCAGTGGTCATATATGGATGTGAGAGTTGGACTGTGAAGAAAGCTGAGCGCCGAAGAATTGACGCTTTGAACTGTGGTGTTGGAGAAGACTCTTGAGAATCCCTTGGACTGCAAGGAGATCCAACCAGTCCATTCTGAAGGAGATCAGCCCTGGGATTTCTTTGGAAGGAATGATGCTGAAGCTGAAACTCCAGTACTTTGGCCACCTCATGCGAAGAGTTGACTCATTGGAAAAGACTCTGATGCTGGGAGGGATTGGGGGCAGGAGGAGAAGGGGACAACAGAGGATGAGATGGCTGGATGGCATCACTGACTCGATGGACGTGAGTCTGAGTGAACTCCAGGAGTTGGTGATGGACATGGAGGCCCGGTGTGCTGCGATTCATGGGGTCGCAAACAGTCGGACACGACTGAGCGACTGAACTGAACTGAACTGAACTGAACTGAAGTTTGAGTTAAATTTGTATGGGGCCTATGAATTTCATGAACCTGGATATCTATACCTCTCCCAGATTTGGAATTCTTGGATATTATTTCTTTAAGTATGTTTCATACCTCTCACTCTCTTCTTCCTCTCCTGGAATTCCCATAATGTGAATATTTTTTCACTTGATGGTATTTCATAATTCACATAGACTTTCTTCACTCTTCTTCAATTTTTTTTCTTTTTTTTTCCCTCTGAATAATTTCAAATGACTTATCTTCAAGTTTACAGATTTTTCTTCTATTTCATCAACTCTAATGTTGATGCTCTATACTGCATATTATTTCATTCATTGTGTTCTTTAGCTTCAGAATTTCTGTTCAGTTCTTTTCTTATTATTTCTATCTTTCCTTGAACTTCTCATTTTGTGTATGTATTGCTTTCTTGGTTGCATTACATTGTTTATCTGTGTTCTCTTCTAGCTTACTGAGCTTCCCTAAAACACTTGATTCATAGATTTCTTCAGGATCAAGACTGGAAAAATGTTGTATTCCTTCATTAATGTCAAGCTTCATTAATTTTTTTCATGTTTCTTGTGCTCTTGTATTGATGTCTGAGTATGGATGGCACAGTTACCTCTTCTGGATTTTATGGACTGGTTTAGGGGGGAAGGATCCTTGCCTGTGAGTAGGTGTGAGGTCACTAGCTGGGTGGGCTGTGGTGCTTCCAGCTCTGGGGAGCACCTGTCAGTGTCACCTCTGCAGCTGTCAGCTGAGGTCAGTGTCAGTGAGGACCACAGCAATCCTCAGCAGTCAAGATGGCAGGTGTCTGCAGCAGCAAGAAGGCTGTTGGAGTCTTTAGTAGCAATGGCTAATCTCTTTTTGTCCCATAGGGTATGTTGTTACTAGCCTATTGTGGCAATCATGTGTGAGGCAGGGAGGCTCATGAAGCAGCCATAGAGCTAGGGACTGGAGTGAAAGAGCTCGCAGAGCACCAGTGGCTCTGGGGTCCAGGATATTTACAGCCTTGGAGGGTGGCAGCCCAAACCCATGATGGCACAAGAGCAGCTGCCTCTGGGCAGGGGGATGCAGCAGCATACATGCGGCTGATACTGCTCTTTAATGATTCCCAGCCATCTCCAGGCATCTTAGTCCATCTTCCCAGTGATCCCCTCTGTGCAATCACTCTCCTTTTTTGTTCCACTGTTTTTTTTTTTGTTTGTTTGTTTGTTTATGTTAGGTTCTTAATGAGACTCTTGAGCCCCACCCAGAAGTCTCTTTTCACTTGTGGTTATCTGTCTAATTATTGTGTTTTGGGGCAGGGGACAAAGGTTGGTATCTCCTACTTTGCCATCACACTCCTCTGTAATTGCTTCTTAAAGTATATTTGATGGCAGCTTTAAATCATTGTTGGCTAATTTTAACAACTCATTCATCTTTGTGTTGCCATCAGTTGGTATCTTTTCTCACTCAAGTTGTGATTTTTCTGGCTCTTGTTCTGATGAGTGATTTTTTTTTTTTTTTTTTTTTTTGGTATCCTGGACATTTTGGAGATTATATGGTCCTACATAAATCTTCTATTTTTGCAGGCAGTCATCCTGTCCAGGTTTAGTATGTAGGCTCTGACTTACTTGTGTGGGCTTTAGTTTCAGAGCCCTTGCCAGGCTATTAAGAACTCCTCTGTTCTTCTGATTCTTCTTGAGCTTCTGCTGGCTCCCTGATAATGCTGCTGACTGGGGTGGAAGGGAGTGCCTCCTTGGACCACTCATGTCCTTGGGTATAGGTAAGATAAAGAGTTTCTATTGGCCTGTTCTCTGGTCATCCAGTTTTAGTGGGCCCTTAACTCCATCTCTCCCAATGGCATTGGGTGAAGGAAGCATTTCCCTGGACCACTTTCTTTACCTAGGATAAGGTTCAGGAGACCCTGGGCATGGCCCAACATCTGCCACCACTGGACAGAGGACCTAGAGAAGCCTGGATCTTCTGTTGCCAGGCAGAGGGCCAGGAGCCACTGGATCTGGGCAGATAATAGAGAGACACCAGGCTTCCTGGCATCACAGTACCAGCAGAGGGGACAGACTGCTACAGTCAGACCCACCCATATTCTGGAGCTGCCTCTGCTATAAACAAACCAGGCGACAGCTTTCAGCCGGTGTGGGATGGGGATGGGCCGCATCCCCCCTCCCCCATCTCCCCAGTTCTGGTGAAGCTGTTAAGAGGTACAGAAGCAACCACTTTAAGAACTTTTACTTTTCCTCGGTACATTGAAGGGCTTTGCAAACCCCATGGACTGTAGCCCACCAAGCTTCTCTGTCCATGGGATTCTCCAGGCAAGGATACTGAAATGGATTGCCATTCCCTTCTCCAGAGGATCTTCCTGACCCATGAATCAAACCCTGGTCTCCTACATTGCAGGCAGATTCTTTACCATTTGAGCTACAGGGAAGTCCCCTGTAGACAGAAGAATAACATAATTGAACTTATATTTTATAAGGAACTTGTGGTAATAAAAATCTCTTGAAAAACAGAAATGCATGAATCCCTCCTTAAAATGGTAAAATACAAACTTCAATTTTAAAGCTATTATTTTACTTTCAGATATATTAGACATCCCCACTAAGGTCAGGATCAGTGCAAGTGTGATCAATTTCCCCACATTTTATAACATTGTTCTGGAGGTATTGGTCAATACAATTGGATAAGAAAATACAGCTAGAGGCATAAGAATTGAAAATGAAGAAATAAACTTTATTTGCAAGTGTTATATTAGTTTAAATGGGAATATCCTACATAATCAATGATAATAAAAGAATTCAGCAAGGTAGCAGGATATAAAGTGAAATTGAAAAATAGTATCTAAACCTTTTAAAAATTAATTCAAATAAATTAACCCAAAATAGATTCTAGAATTAAATGTCTTATAACACCATAAAATTTAAACAGAAGAAACATGGTGATCTAGGATCAGGAGAAGATGAAGTTTTTTTATATACCATCAAAAGCAGGATTCATGAAAGAAAGCAAAACAATCACTAAACTTCATCAAAATTAAAAAATACTTGCTCTGCAAATTACCCTGTTAAGAAGATATGCATAAGCTACAAATTTGGAGAAAATAACACAAACTGTATATCTGAAAATGGACTCATATCTAGAACATATAAAGAACTTTTCAAAATGAAACAGTAAAAGAAATGGGCAAACATCACCAAAAAGGGTATCAGATGACAAAAATGCACATGAAAATATATTCAATATTATTAGCCAATAGCGTAGGGAAAATTAAAACCATGATGAGATGGTTCACCACACACCTATTAGAACAGCTAAAAATAAAAATAATAATAACAATATCAAATGCTGGTGAGGATTCAGAGTAACTGGATTTCTCACACACCACTGGTAGGATGATAAATAGTGTATCCACTCTGGAAATAGATAGGCAGATGACACCACCCTTATGGCAGAAAGTGAAGAGGAACTCAAAAGCCTCTTGATGAAAGTGAAAGAGGAGAGTGAAAAAGTTGGCTTAAAGCTCAACATTCAGAAAACGAAGATCATGGCATCTGGTCCCACCACTTCATGGGAAATAGATGGGGAAACAGTGGAAACAGTGTCAGACTTTATTTTTCTGGGCTCCAAAATCACTGCAGATGGTGACTGCAGCCATGAAATTAAAAGACGCTTACTCCTTGGAAGGAAAGTTATGACCAACCTAGATAGCATATTCAAAAGCAGAGACATGACTTTGCCAACAAAGGTTCGTCTAGTCAAGGCTATGGTTTTTCCAGTGGTCATGTATGGATGTGAGAGTTGGACTATGAAGAAGGCTGAGTGCTGAAGAATTGATGCTTTTGAACTGTTGTGTTGGAGAAGACTCTTGAGAATCCCTTGGACTGCAAGGAGATCCAACCAGTCCATTCTGAAGGAGATCAGCCCTGGGATTTCTTTGGAAGGAATGATGCTAAAGCTGAAACTCCAGTACTTTGGCCGCCTCATGTGAAGAGTTGACTCATTGGAAAAGACTCTGATGCTGGGAGGGATTGGGGGCAGGAGGAGAAGGGGACGACAGAGGATGAGATAGCTGGATGGCATCACCGACTCGGTGGACGTGAGTCTGAGTGAACTCCGGGAGTTGGTGAGGGACAGGGAGGCCTGGCGTGCTGTGATTTATGGGGTCGCAAAGAGTCGGACATGACTGAGTGACTGATCTGATCTGATCTGATTGCTCGTTTCAAAATTAAATGTACACTTACCATGCAAGCCAGTACTCCCTTTAGGGTATTTATCTGCTATGTATTGAATGTTTGTGCTCCCCCAGAATTCATATGCTGAGATCCTAATCCCCAAGGAGATGATGCTGGAAGGAGGGCCTTTGGGAGCCTTAGGTGAGGAGGCTGGAGTCCTTATGGATGGGATGAGTACCCTTATTAAAGAGAACCCAGAGGGGCCCTTGCCCCTTCCACCCCATCAGGACACAGTGAGAAGATGCTGGCTATGGACCAGGAGAGGGCCTTCATGAGAACATGATTGTGCTGGCACTTTGATCTTGCACTTCCAGCCTCCATAACTGTGAGAAATATATTTCTGTTGTTTATAAGCCATCCAGTCTGTGGCATTTGGTTATAGCAGCCTGAGCAGACTAAGACATTATCCCAAAGAAATGAAAACATGTCCACACAAAATTCTGTACACAGATGTTCATAGCAGCTCTTTTTGTCATACCCCAAATGGAAAACAACATAACTGTTTTTCAAAGGATGAGTGGTTAAACAAACTATGATACATCTATGCCACAGAATGTTCCTTCACAGTGTAGCCAGTGAAGGATTGTTAAGCCCAGCAGCTTGTATGGATTTCAAGGGAATATGCTGAGTGAGAAAAGCCAATCTCAAAAAGTCACATATGGTATGATTCCATTTATGGAACAGTCTCTAAAGGACAAAAGCATGGAGATTAGTGGTTTCCAAGGAAGCAGGGTGGTGATCAGGAGATGAGTGTTACTATAAAAGGGATCACAGGAATCTTTGTGTTGATGAATCTTTGTGTCTTGATTGTGATGGTGGTTTCACAAATCCGCACATGACAAAATTGCTTAGAACTATACACTCACGCATACGCATACACACACACAATGAGTGCACACAAAACGAAAATCTAAGTCAGGTCTATGGATTGTAATAACGTCAGTCACCCAATTTTGATACTGTGCTGTACTTAGGTCAGATGTGACCACTGGCCAAAAAATTCAAAATCTTTACATGTCCATATTCTTCAACTCAGAATTTCCTTGGAGCATATTCCAAGAAAATTATGAAAAAGGTAAGCAAATCTTTGGGCTTCCCAAGTTGCTCAGTGGTAAAGAATCTGCCTGCTAACGCAGGAGATAAAAGAGACATGGGTTCAATCCCTGGGTCAGGAAGATCCACTGGACAGAGAAGGAAATGGCAACTCACTCCAGTATTCTTGCCTGGGAAATTCTGTGGACAGAAGAGCCTGGAGGGTTACAGCCCATGGGGAGGCAAAGAGTTGGACACAACCTAGCTACTGAGCAAGCACACAAGCAAATCTTTACACACATGAATACTCATTACTGCTTTCTTTTCATATATATGTATCATACACCATTATAATTTATATGTCAATTCAGGAAACCCTTAAGAATGACAGGAAGATGTTAACCTAATTGAAATTATATAATTTCTTAAAATAATTCTTTTTTGACTGACTCATTGGTTTAATGTGGATTCGTAAAAGAATTCTAATCATGAAACACTGTAAAAGAACAAAATTAGATAGACATTCTAGCTATATCTTTTTTATTATGTTTTAAGGGTTACTCTACAGAATACAATATACATCCACAACTTATCCCAATATACCTTGAATTACTTGTAGACCATGCATAATGTAACAACCTTACAACAGCAAAATCTTACTTAAAACCCTTCTGTCCTTTCTGCTACTATGGGTGTATGTTTTACTTTTAAAACACTATAATCCCTAAACATGTTATTATTTGTTTTTCCTTAAATAGTAAATTGATTTTAAACTTTTTAAAAGAAAGAAAACAGTCTTTTATATTTATCAACCTATTTACCATTTACATCTATCTTCCTTCCTGTTGATCTGAATTTCCACCCTGTATTTATTCTTTTCAGCCTGAAAGTCTTTTATCATTTCTTCTAGTGCAGATCTGATGATGGAAAATTCTCTCGACTTTGGTATACTGAAAGTGACTTTATTTTGTTTTCATTTCTGAAAATCTCTGCATATAGAATTCTGGGTTGTCATTTTTTTCTTTCAGCCCTTTAAAGATGTTCCATTTTTTTCTTGCCACTGTATTTCTGATGAGAAGTGAATTGTTCTTGTCATTACCCCCCTCCCAGTAGGTAAAGTGTCTTTTTCCTCTGGCTGTTTTTAAGATTTTTATCTTAAGGTTCAGGAGTTCATATTTGGTGTGTTTTGGTGTGAATTTGGCAAAGAGGAAGAGGGAAGTTTTTATACTGCTTGAGATTGTAGTGATTCTTGAATGAGTGGGCTGATGAACTTATTAGATTTGCTAAATTTTGTTGAATATATGCATATTTTTTGCATGTATAGACTCTGTTTCCTCCCTCTTCTTCTACCTCTGAGACATCACTTCTGCATATGGTAGACCCCTCGGCACAGTTCAACAAGTCGCTGAAACTCATTCATTTTGCAGTCTTCTTCATCAGTGTGCTCCATCTTTCTTCAAGGTCACTAATCCTTTCTTTTGTTAAGCCTATCTAATACATTTTTGACTTGAGATATGGTATTTTTCAATTCTAGGATTTCCAATGGATTCTTTTCTAGTTTTCAAATCTGTCCTGAAATCCCACTCTCTTCGTTCATTACACTCATATTGTCCCATGGACTTTGTAAGCAAAGTTACTGTAGGCATTTCGAATCCTTGATGCTGATCCCAGCATCAGCATCCCTTGTGGGTCTACACCTAATGACTTAGTTTTCTTGACTGTCCATCACCTTTTCTTGTTTCTTCACATACCTAGTATGCACCTCCTGTGCCACGATCTCTTAATTTAGTGAGAACACTGGTTTCCTCTGAGTGGTACTCCACTAAAATGACTTCATATTAGTGTTACAGAAAATTTATTTTATCTTCAACATCAACTTTTAAACTAAATTTACAATAGTATGCACAATTATGTCAGATATTATATTTTCTATGAAATAAACTTTTTAAATCTTTGTGTTGATTCCATGAAGTCCATGAAAAAAAGAAACAGTTCATATTAACTAATTTTCTATTTAAAGAATCTAACGCCTACAAGAAAAATTGACATTATTTAACTGATTATAAAGTTCTTTTTCTGCAAAGGGAGGCTACATATAACAGATATAGCTTTACTTTTGATATATGCAAAAAATCCAGAAATAGAAGTGAAAAAATAATTTAGAATGACAGTCATTTGATCTAAAAAGGCATGCTTCTCAAAGAGATTTCTAAGTGCAGCTTCTGTCTTTGTACATCTTAATTGTTCACCTTTGAGCACTATGTTCCTAAAATAACTACTAACTTTCGAAGCAAAAGCTAATATTTTCTCAGCAGATTTTCTTCTTCTGGAGATTGGTGGTCTGGTGCCTTTGTGCATGTCAGAAGCCAGGCCCAGCTATACACCTTTCAGATTTAATCAGGAGTTTAAGTCAGAACTCTGCTTACCATACATTCATCTCACAGTGGCAGCCACTGGAGGTACACAGTGGTGGTCTACCTGGGTCATCTATTTTAATGGAGTACATATAGTCACTCGGTTTATTGAGTTTTTTTGAGAGAGAGAAAACCAAATTTATTGTTGAATAAACATTAGAAGATAACAGTGCATCACAAGCAATCCACTAGGAAATTACAAAGACAGGAAAAAACCTAACTCCCCTATCTATATGTCCAACCAGATATACCCATTGCATATTCAAGATCAACAATAACTAGTCCTCAGTGAGAGGAGTTGACAGTACCATTTCATACAGAGTCCTAAGTTTACCTGGTAGATGGAGTGACTATCTGTGTTAACTTATTGATTTTATTCAGAGGAAACGCAAACTTCTCATCTTTGTAACAAGAAGTGATTTTTCAAGTGGAGCACAGTGTCCACCGAGATGAGATTCCTATCCTCCCACAAGAATTGATAGGTGAGCTATCTCCCTGATGTCTGCAGTTTGAGGAGATTGGTCCTAGGTTCTGAGAAAGACATCTCTGAGTCCTAAAACTGGAAAGAAAAAAAAAAAAAAAACGCCAGCTGAAAAAAAGGCCTCTCTAGTCTTCAAAGACAGGCATTTTAAAGAGATGAGATAGTTCCTGCAAGTTTTCTAGGGTAAATGTTCTGAGGGAAAAGAAGGAAATCTCTTTCCCTATTTTCAACAGGGAGAAGTAAATCTCTTGTTTTCTAAGTGTGTATCTGGCAAATGAAATAATTTGTAGGTGACACAGCTAGAAACACATGTGACTGTGTTTTGCTACCAGACCCTGACACCACCTGGAAACAAGCACTTCGGGAGTTGGATATGACCTGCCTCCACATATCTAGGGTACGGACGCAGTGTGGCAAGCGTGGGACATGGTCATCCTATTACATGTGAAAGGCGCAGGATTCACGAGATGGGCCATTCAGGGAACGGTGGTCAAGTTCAGCTCCTTAGGAGAAGTTTGGTGGTCAGGCTTAGTTGACCACCCAAGTTTAGTTCTTCCACCCTCCTTTAGGAGGAGATAGGAATGTCCCCAAGGATTAACAGTCATTGTCAGTCATTGTTTTGTTTTTAACCTAGAGGGGTTGTTGTTTAGTCTCTAAGTTGTGTCTGACTCTTTTGTGACCTCATGGACTGTAGCCCACCAGGCCCTTCTGTCCTTGGAATTTCCCAGGCAAGAATATTGGAGTGGGCTTCCATTTCCTTTTCCAGAGATTTTTTTTTTTTTTTTTTTGGCCCCGCCTGCTTGGCAGGGCATGTGGCATCTTTGTTCCTGACCAGGAATTGAACTCTTGCCCCCTGCACTGGAAACATGAGTCTTAACCACTGGACACCAGGGAAGTCCCAGTTGCTGAGTTTATACATACACTTTGCAGTTATTCTGGAGGTGATCTGGTATTTTTGCTCATCACAATTCCATCCCTGTACCATTTGCTGGGGTCTGCAGTTCCATCACCATTTAAGGTTCAGGCCTCGAGTGACGACTCACCCAGTGCCCACGGTCATGGATCCAGCCATTCTTTTCTGTGGCGCTAACCAGATTGAGAGGACAGGTCCACATAGGTTTCCCCAGGCGTGTGGGGCTGTCTCAGCATTAACTAAGTTTATAAAGGCCCATTCTGTAATTCTCAGGTGCACTTCCACTTCCATTTGCTCCCTTCTCTCTCTTCTGTCACAACAGATCACGCCCACAGAACTAGAGTTGTTCCATAATTGATTGTGTTCACTGCTGTTCATAACAGGCCACAAGCTTGTCATCTGGCATTAGTGCCAGCAGGGCTGGGGCGGCTCCCAAATGTGAGTCAGGCACCACCCACGCGTGCGCACGCCCAACAGACCTCACCCCCGTGGCGGCCGATGTCACCTTGCTCAGCAGGAACCGCCATCTCCAAGAGATTTTTAAAAGTAGATATACATCTTTAATGGGGACATTAATACTTCATGAGCATGCAACATTGCTGGAGAGCAGGGTTTTAGTCACTTTCCAAGACCAATTAAAATTCACGTGCAATTTATTGAGGGGAGTTTTCCTGGCTCATCATCCGTTAATAAGTAGTGGGACAGCTGTTTCACATGTGTGTGGTGGAGGAAAAGTGCTGCGTAATCAACCAATCAGACCTGATGTTTATCACACTGTTTGGTTTTCAGGTTTGGGAGTAGTTGCTGCTGCTGCTGCTGCTGCTGCTAAGTCGCTCCAGTCGTGTCGGACTCTGTGCGACCCCACAGATGGCAGCCCACCAGGCTCCCCCGTCCCTGGGATTCTCTAGGCAAGAACACTGGAGTGGGTTGCCATTTCCTTCTCCAATGCGTGAAAGTGAAAAGTGAAAGTGAAGTTGCTCAGTCGTGTCCAACTCTTAGCGACCCCATGGGCTGCAGCCTACCAGGCTCCTCCGCTCATGGGATTTTCCAGGCAAGAGGACTGGAGTGGGATGCCATTGCCTTCTCTGGAGTAGTTGTTAATTATCACAAATTTGGTAAAATCTGAAATGAGCATATTGGTTGTACAGGAAGTACAAATATAACCAATAAGTGGTTCTCTGCTTTAGGAGGGTTCAGACTGATGCTTTTGAGACCATTCTGACAGCTGAGCAGTATGAGAAGAGGCTGCTATTGACACCTGCATTAGGAATTCACATCCTCTTAAACAGAATGCACGAACTCCAACCCTGCCTAAAGGTGCTCCTTGGAATAGAAATGTCAGAATTATCTACGCATGTCACAGGAGCAATAACTCAAATTCATGTAAACTAAACAAACATTATCGAGCATTTACCGTGACAGACCCAGTGCTGGCCTTGGGGATTCATGACGATCAGGTATGATGCTGGACTTGGCTCACAATCTTGTTGGATCCAAGGAAGCACAAGGCTACACCATAGTGGTGTGTGTGAGGAGGGGGTGGGGAAGGCATGAGTAAGGGAAGCTTCTAGAAAATAGGAGGGGGCACCGCAAATGGAAGAATGAGGAGGAGGCCTGCAGGCACACAGGTGGGTGGGCAGTCCAGACAGTGAGAGAAGTATTTGCAAACTTAGCTATCTTAAACCTGTCTGAAATGGGTAGGTCCTGTTCCCCAACAAAGCTGGGCTCTCCTCTTGGTGGGTGTCGAAGCAAAAGACACAACCAAGTCAAAGATCGGGAGAAGGAAGGATAGATTACTTGCAGCAAGTAAGGAATCTTTCACAAAGTAGCATCTCCCAAATAACAAAATTGAGGAAGTTATAAGCTAAGGGTTCGTGCATATTCTTGAAAGGGCTTGAGAAGAAAATTCAGCATAGAATTGGGGCAAAGGGCAACAGGGTACAAGCTTCAGTTGACTGAAATCACAAGGGTCAGAAAAGGTCAACACCATCATTCCCCACCAGTATGGGGGTCTCGGCAGGAAGTTATCACCCTCCACCTGAGGAGGGTCCTAAGTTCCTGCAAAACTCAAAGATACATGTCAGATTGTCAGGTGTATCCCTTGAGGAGAACCTGGGACTCTGTTTCATCACTGAACTATTGTTTCTTGACTGCTTTTCCTTTGTTCCTGCATTCCCTCACTTCCCTTAAGATCATTAATTACTGAGCCCTGTTAAGGTCACCCACTGTGCTCAGGCTTAGATCACGGAATGGCTTAGGTCAAAATGACTTTTTTTATGTTAAAAAATCCATGATGGTTTCTCTTTTCCTAGGGACACTCCACCCTATCTGCTTACAGCCCCAGGTGGGTGTAGGAAGGAATGAAGAGGGCAGAAACACAGCATGACCTGATCAAGGAAAGATAGGTTATAGGGAAACAAATGGAGGGCCATTCTCAGGTCATTCAGGCATTTGGGCTTCAGCCTGAGAGAAGGAGGTGAACAGTCAGCTGGAATGACATTTGCAGTGAAGCCTTTTCTTACAGATAAGCAAGCAGGGCCATATTAGCAGGGCCATAAACAGGATCCCTGGAGGAGGAAATGGCAACCCACTCCAATATTCTTGCCTGGAAAATTCCATGGACAGAGGAGCCTTGCAGGCTATAGTCCATGGGGTGGAAAAGAGTAGGACATGACTGAGCAACTGAGCAGGAACACACCCAGGAAGGACTTAGTGGGGAGGAAAGAGCCTCTTGCCTCCTGCTGCTCTTCTGACCCCTCCATCCAGGCTGCCTTGCAATTTGGTCAGCAGCCCGCCCATCCCTCCCCACCTGGCCCTCTATATGACAGTAAACTTTCTTTTCCTGGTGTTTAGAAAAATGATCCAAAACTTAGAACTAGCCAAGAGCTGTAACAGGTGTCTTTTCAGCATCGTTTTGGACATTGCCTGTGAAGCCTGCCAGTGCTGGGGATTTTCTGATTCTTCTAGGTATGTGACCCTTTGTCTGACTGCCTCTCCTCTTTCATTTAGGGCAGTCTATGACAGTTGGATTGCAAAGAAAGCTGACTGCCGAAGAACTGATGCTTTTGAACTGTGGTGTTGGAGAAGACTCTTGAGAGTCCCTTGGACTACAAGGAGATCCAACCAGTCCATTCTAAAGGAGATCAGTCCTGGGTGTTCATTGGAAGGACTGATGCTGAGGCTGAAACACCAATACTTTGGCCACCTCATGCAAAGAGTTGACTCATTGGAAAAGACCCTGATGCTAGGAGGGATTGGGGGCAGGAGAAGAAGGAGACGACAGAGGATGAGATGGCTGGATGGCATCACTGACTCGACGGACGTGAGTTTGAGTGAACTCCGGGAGTTGGTGATGGACAGGGAGGCCTGGCGTGATGCGATTCATGGGGTCGCAAAGAGCCAGACACGACTGAGAGACTGAACTGAACTGAACTGATGACTCTTTAAGGGTAGAGTCACATTACAGAGAACTGATGGAATGCAAATGACCCCTGCCCAATAGCAGAGTGAGCCACTTTCTCTGGAAAGAAAGGTAATTCCTAGCACCGTTTATTACCTTATAGCATTATATTAAGCAGTTGTATCTCTTGGGAAATCCATTTCAGCATGAGTTTGGCTGAAAAACTCTCTAAGTGTCTTCTTCAAATTCTCTTTTGAGTCAGTATTAACATCTCATTAGTTCTTTCATCATTCAATGACTTAAATAAAATTGTTGACTCAAGTTCATTTTGTATCTGTATAAGAATTGTGGGTTTGGGTTTCTTTAATTAAGCTTGTACACTATCTGCTTGAAGCCAAAGAAGGGAAACATTAAATTCCTTTATTTATTATTAAATTTCTGTTGCTGTTACACACCTGCTGTGTTTATCAATAGCCACCTCTGTTTAGTGACATTCATTAGCATGATGGACTCAGCTATGACTCGGCTGGGAACCAGCTCCTAAGTCAGCAGGAAGAGTTAAAAAACCCCCATGATCTGACTTTGCCAGGACCCTGTGAGTTCTGCCCCTGAGAGTGTCAGCGAAGGGTAGTCTTTTCCTTGAACATACTTGATCCAGGCTTAACTAGTATCTCTCTCACTAAAAATGTTGCTGCAGGAAACTTTCTCCCATTTTTCTCCCTGTACACATGTATGAGAGTTTCTCTAACAAAGTAACTAGGTTTGAAAGTATTAGTGATGTGGACATCATCAGTGTTATTTTATATTGCCAACTTTACTATGCAAAGTAGCAAGTGTTAAATCATTAGAAGTGCCTTAAAGTACCACAGATCTCCCACAGGGTCACTCCCTTCAGCTTTCTCCCCAAATGTAACAATTATCCTAACTTCTAATACAATAGATTAGTTGTACCTTTTTGTGAACTTTATAAAAATATTACTATGCATATGTACTCTTCTGTACTATGTCTTTCTCTCAACATTATGTTTATATGACACATTCTTGTGGATTGTAGCTGTAGTTTATTCATGCTTTATAGACTAATGTTAGTTAGAATAGGAAACAGGAATCCAGAATGGTGGTGGCTAAAAGACAAGGACGGGAAAAGCCCGCGAAAATAAAACAAAGGAAGTTCCAAGGACCTGAGTGAGAACCTCAGATAGAATAAACAGCACTCCTGGCTAGCCCAATTTACATAAGGCAGGCCCAGGGGGAGGAAAAAACATATAAAAAGAGGAACCAAAAGGTTCTCTCTCTCTCTCTCCCGCTGGTTCACGTCTTTTGGGTCGGCATGCCCTTATGCCTGGAGGATGGATTCTCCTGCTATTTTCTAAACAAAATAGAGCTGTAACACTGATTTGTCTAAGAGCTATAACACAGTCTGTCCAAGACCCGAGAGCTGTGATGCGCTGAGGGCTTTAATGTCTGTCACTTCAAATCTTTGCTGTGACAAGACAGAACCGAGAAGCATACACTCTCCTGACACTACTATATACTAGCAGCATACATGCTTTATATACTACTATTCAATACCCTCTTCCAACAACACAAGAGAAGACTCCACACATGGACATCACCAGATGGCCAACACCGAAATCAGATTGATTATATTCTTTGCAGCCAAAGATGGAGAAGCTTTATACAGTCAGCAAAAACAAGACCAAGAGGTGACTGTTGCTCAGATCGTGAGCTCCTTATTGCCAAATTCAGACTTAAATTGAAGAAAGTGGGGAAAACCACTAGCCCATTCAGGTATGACCTAAATCAAATCCCTTATGATTACACAATGGAAGTGAAAAATAGATATAAGGGACAGATCTGATAGACAGAGTGCCTGATGAACTATGGACAGAGGTTCGTGACAGGAGATAGGGATCAAGACCATCCCCAAGAAAAAGGAATGCAAAAAAGCAAAATGGCTGTCTGAGGATGCCTTACAAATAGCTGTGAAGAGAAGTGAAAAGCAAAGAAGAAAAGGGAAGATATACCTATTTGAATGCAGAGTTCCAGAGAATAGCAAGGAGAGATTAGAAAGCCTTCCTCAGTGATCAATGCAAAGAAATAGAGGAAAACAACAGAATGGGAAAGACTAGAGATCTCTTCAAGAAAATTAGAGATAGCAAGGAAACATTTCATGCAAAGACGGGCTCGATAAAGGACAGAAATGTTATGGACCTAACAGAAGCAGAAGATATTAAGAAGAGGTGGCAAGAATATACAGAAGAACTGGACAAAAAAGATCTTCCTGACCTAGATAATCATGATGGTGTGATCACTCTCCTAGAGCAAGACATCCTGGAATGTGAAGTCAAGTGGGCCTTAGGAAGCATCACTACGAACAAAGCTAGTGGAGGTGATGGAATCCCAGTTGAGCTATTTCAAATCCTAAATGATGATGCTGTGAAAGTGCTGCACTCAATTCAGTTCCGTTCAGTCACTCAGTCATGTCCGACTCTTTGCGACCCCATGAACCACAGCATGCCAGGCCTCCCTGTCCATCACCAACTCCCAGAGTCCACCCAAAGCCATGTCCATTGAGTCGGTGATACCATCCAACCATCTCATCTTCTGTCGTCCCCTTCTCCTTCTGCCCTCAATCTTTCCCAGTGTCAGCGTCTGTCAAATGAGTCAACTCTTCACATCAGGTGGCCAAAGTATTGGAATTTCAGCTTCAACATAAGTCCTTCCAATGAACACCCAGGATTGATCTGCTTTAGAATGGACTGGTTGGATCTCCTTGCAGTCCAAGGGACTCTCAAGAGTCTTCTCCAACACCAAAGTTCAAAAGCATCAATTCTTCAGTGCTCAGCTTTCTTCATAGTCCAACTCTCGCATCCATACATGACCACTAGAAAAACCATAGCCTTGATTAGATGGACATTTGTTGACAAAATGATGTCTCTGCTTTTGAATATGCTATCTAGGTTGGTCATAACTTTCCTTTCAAGGAGTAAGCATCTTTTAATTTCATGGCTGCAATCACCATCTGCAGTGATTTTGGAGCCCAGAAAAATAAAGTCAGCCACTGTTTCCACTGTTTCCCATCTATTTGCCATGAAATGGTGGGACCAGATGTCATGATCTTAGTTTTCTGAGTGTTGAGCCTTAAACCAACTTTTTCACTCTCTTCTTTCACCTTCATCAAGAGGCTCTAGTTCTTCTTCACTTTCTGCCATAAGGGTGGTGTCATCTGCATATCTGAAGTTATTGATATTCCTCCTGGCAATCTTGATTCCAGTTGTGCTTTCTCCAGCCCAGAGTTTCTCATGGTGTAATCTGCATAGAAGTTAAATAAGTGGAGTGACGATATACAGCCTTGACACACTCCCTTTCCTATTTGGAACCAGTCTGTTGTTCCATGTCCAGTTCTAACTGTTGCTTCCTGACCTGCATACAGGTTTCTCAAGAGGCAGGTCAGGTTGTCTGGTATTCCTATCTCTTTCAGAATTTTCCACAGTTTATTGTGATCCACACAGTCTTGCCTGGAGAATCCCATGGATGGAGGAGCCTGGTAGGCTGCAGTCCATGGGGTCGCTAAGAGTCAGACATAACTGAGCGACTTCACTTTCCCTTTTCACTTTCACGCATTGGAGAAGGAAATGACAACCTACTCCAGTGTTCTTGCCTGGAGAATCCCAGGGACCGGGGAGCCTGGTGGGCTGCCGTCTATGGGGTCACACAGAGTCAGAAATGACTGAAGTTACTTAGCAGCAGACACAGTCAAAGGCTTTGGCATAGTCAATAAAGCAGAAATAGATGTTTTTCTGGAACTCTCTTGCTTTTTCGATGATCCAGCGGATGTTGGCAATTTGGTCTCTGGTTCCTCTGCCTTTTCTAAAACCAGCTTGAACATCTGGAAGTTCACGGTTCACGTATTGCTGAAGCCTGGCTTGGAGAATTTTGAGCATTACTTTACTAGTATGTGAGATGAGTGCAATTGTGCGGTAGTTTGAGCATTCTTTGGTGTCAGCAAATTTGGAAAACTCAGCAGCGGCCACAGGACTAGAAAAGGTCAGTTTTCATTCCAATTCCAAAGAAAGGCAATGCCGAAGAATGATTTAATTTGCCAAGCAAATTTAAACAAATTACATTAATAATCATGTAGCAATATCTTCAGGAATTTAAGTGTAAAAAATAAGAACATCAGTGAGTGAAATTTGTTCAACTTAAAATGACAGATACCATAAAACATTCCTTCCTCAACTTTAAGTAATTCAACTATGTGTATACATAGGAGATTTTTTGCTTCTGTTCATGAGATTTCTAGGAAACGTCTACTACTGTTAGCTGCTGCTGCTAAGTTGCTTCAGTCATGTCTCACTCTGTGCGACCCCATAGACGGCAGCCCACCAGGCTCCCTCGTCCCTGGGATTCTCCAGGCAAGAACACTGGAGTGGGTTGCCATTTCCTTCTCCAATGCATGAAAGTGAAAAGTGAAAGTGAAGTCACTCAGTCGTGTCCGACTCCTAACGACCCCATGGACTGCAGCCCACCAGGCCCCTCCGTCCATGGGATTTTCCAGGCAAGAGTACTGGAGTGGGTTAGAGACATACAAATATGGAGAGCTTCATGTGATTCCCCCATAAAAACCAAAGAAAGGCCTTGAATGTTGAGATTAAAAAGGAATTTGAACTTTGATTCTGGTGGTGTGGTGGATTAACTACCCCAATGGACCTGCTTAACTGAATCATCTAAAATGCTGGTTAAAATATAAAGATGAAAAATAAAAATTACAAACAACAATTGCATGTGAATAAAGTAGAATTCTAAAGTCATTGAATTATTGAGGTAAAGATATAGATATTGACTAATGTTCTGTAAAATTAAGTACACATTCTTAAATTTTATATTGGAGCATAGTTGATTTACAATGTTGTGTTAGTTTCAGGTACACAGCAAAGTGATTCAGCTATAGATATACATGTATCTATTCTTTTTCAAATTCTTTTCCCATTTAGGTTATTATAGAATACTTAGCCGGAGAAGGTAATGGCACCCCACTCCAGTACTCTTGCCTGGAAAATCCCATGGATGGAGGACCCTGGTGGGCCGCAGTCCATGGGGTCGCTAAGAGTCAGGCATGACTGAGGGACTTCACTTTCACTTTTCACTTTCATGCATTGGAGAGGGAAATGGCAATCCACTCCAGTGTTCTTGCCTGGAGAATCCCAGGGATGGGGGAGCCTGGTGGGCTGCCGTCTATGGGGTCTCACAGAGTCGGACATGACTGAAGCGAGTTAGCAGCAGCAGCAGCAGCAGCAGAACACTTAGCAGAGCTCCCTGGGCTATACAGTAGGTCCCTGTTGGTTACAAGTACACTAGGAAATGAGGCACAGAGCATTTTACTTGAAAACAAGTTTAAAAAATAGAACCAGATAAAGACAGAAGAAATTCAATAAAAAAGGTGGCAGGAGAGAAGGAAATAGAAAACCGAACAAACAAAGCAGACCATAAAACATACCTAATATGATAACAAAATTATATACAAATATAGTCTTAATCAGAATAAATGCAACTGGGTATGCTATACAGTTACAAGACAGAAATATCAGACTGTGTCTTTTAAAATTCAGCCTACCAGTTCTCAACTTTATAGAGACACAACAAAAACTTCCAGACACAAAGATACTCCTTGACTTGATGGATGGAAAAAATGTGCACCAGACAAATACTAACCAGAAG
This sequence comes from Bos grunniens, assembly GCF_055505025.1. NCBI lineage: Eukaryota > Metazoa > Chordata > Mammalia > Artiodactyla > Bovidae > Bos > Bos grunniens. The sequence goes on along the minus strand of NC_141168.1, from coordinate 43,862,145 downwards.
CTAATGTAGCCATTTAAATACCAGGCAAATTAGCTTTTGATAAAAGGTTCATATTAGCAAAAAGATATAACCTCTCTAAGCTTGTAAGTGCCTGACAAAATAGCCACAAATTGTACAAGGCAAAAATCATCAGAAAACTAAGAACATTTGACAAATGCACTATCATAACGGAGAATTTAAACCACTTCTGTCAACAATAATAGGTAGATCAAGCAGACCAAAATGTTAGTAGGAACACAGAAGGTTTAAACAACAAAATGAATAACTGAATCTAATGAACAGTGATAAAGCACTGCAACCAACAATTAGACAACACATTCTTGTTAAGCACTTAGTAACGTCAATAAATTTCAAATGATCAATATCACTCTCTGACCACGGTTCAATTAAGTTAAAAACCAACATCAAAGGGAAGATGAGGAAAACACCACACATTTGGAAATAAAACCTCACACACAGTTAAAGTTTTCATGGATAAAAGCAGAAATCATCATGGAAATGAGATAATACCTAGAACTGAAGGCCAGTGAGATTACCACTTACAATAATCTGTGGGCTGCAGTGAAAATATTACTGAAGTGGATATTTATAGCCACAAGTTCTGACTTGGTATAGTTGAAAATGCACACATCCTAAAACAGTCATTTCATCGCAGATCTAGACACACACATACTGCACCAGAAATCATGTGTAAGAAGCTTTAAGGAGACCAGGTTTCTCTCAGAAACTCATGGTAGGTAACTGTGGTACATGCACAATGACAGGCAGAATGCTTACCAATATGCATGGTATATTTTGTTCATTCAGTTCAGTTCAGTCACTCAGTCATGTCCGACTCTTTGTGACCCCATGAACCGCAGCACGCCAGGCCTCCCTGTCCATCAGCAACTCCCAGAGTTCACTCAAACTCATGTCCATCAAGTCAGTGATGCCATCCAGCCATCTCATCCTCTGTCGTCAAATTCCCTTATATTCTTTAGATAAAACAATATTCTTTTATATAAGTCCCTACCAAGCAATGTAAATTGGAGTGCAAATTTTTTATCAACTCACTTTAGTAATTTCTCATTTTTAAAATGCTTAATTGTGATAAAATACATATAAAATTTACCATCTTAACCATTTTGAAACATACAGTTTGGTGGTGTTAAATTCATTCACATTGTTGTACAGCCATCACCATCATCCATCTCCAGAACACTTTTCATCTTCCCAAACTGAAACCCTGTCCCCACTGAACATTAACTCTTCATCCCACCTCCCCCATCCCCTGGCATCTGCCTTCTGCTTTCTGTCTCTATGAATCTGACTAAACTAAAGATCTCATACAAAAAAGATCTTAATGACATGGATAATCATGATGACGTGATCACTCACCTAGAGCCTGACATCCTGGAGTGCAAAGTCAAGTGGGCCTTAGGAAACATCACTATGAACAAAGCTAGTGGAAGTGATGGAATTCAAGCTGAGCTACTTCAAATCCTAAAAGATGATGCTGTTAAAGCACTGCACTCTATATGCCAGAAAATTTGGAAAACACAGCAGTGGCCACAGTCCTGGAAAAGGTCAGTTTTCATTCCAATCCCAAAGAAGGGCAATACCAAAGAATGTTCAAACTACCAAACAATTGCACTCATTTCACATGCTAGCAAGGTCATGCTCAAAATCCTCCAAACTAGGCTTCAACAGTACGTGAACTAAGAACTTGAGATGTACAAGCTGGATTTAGAAAGGGCAGAGAAACATTTTGCAGAGATGTTTTGTGCAAAATAAGACATGCAAAATAAAACAAGGGCAGACATCATATTGCAACATCCCCTGAATCATAGAAAAAGCAAGAGAGTTCCAGAAAAACATCAACTTCTGCTTCATTGACTACGCTAAAGGCCTTGACTGTGTGGCTCACAGCAAACTATGGAAAATTCTTAAAGAGATGGGAATACCAGATAACATTACCTGCCTCCTGAGAAACCTGTATACAGGTCAAGAAGCAACAGTTAGAACTGGACATGGAACAATGGACTGGTTTCAAATTGGGAAAGGAGTATGTCAAGGTTGTATATTGTCACTCTACTTATTTAACTTATATGCAGAGTACATCATGCGAAATGCCAGGCTGGATAAAGCACAAGCTGGAATCAAGATTGCTGGGAGAAACATTAATAACTTTAGATATGCCGATGACATCATCCTTATGGCAGAAAGCAAAGAGGAACTAAAGAGCCTCTTGATAAAAGTGAAAGAGGAGAGTGAAAAAGTTGGCTTAAAACCCAACATTCAAAAAACTAAGATCATCACATCCAGTCCCATCACTTCATGGCAAATAGATGGGGAAACAATGGAAACAGTGACAGATTTTATTTTTGTGGGGCTCCAAAATCACTGAAAATGGTGATTGCATCCATGAAATTAAAAAATGCTTGCTCCTTGGAAGAAAAGCTATGACAAACCTAGACAGTGTATTAAAAACAGAGACATTTCTTTGCCAAAAAAGGTCCGTCTAGTCAAAGCTATGATTTTTCCAGTAGCCATGTGCATGGATGTAAGAGTTGGATCATAAAGAAGGTTGAGTGCCAAAGAATTGATGGTTTTGAACTGTGGTGTTAGAGAAGACTCTTGAGAGTCCCTTGGACTGCAAGGAGATCAAACCAAACTAAAGGAAATCAACCCTGAATATTCCTTGGATGGACTGATGCTGAAGCTGACACTCCGATACTTTGGCCATCTGATGAGAAGAGCCAACTCATTGGAAAAGACCCTGATGCTGGGAAAGATTAAAGCAGGAGGAGAAGGAAAAAACAGAGAACAAAATGATTGAATGGCTTCACAGACTTGATGGACATGAGTTTGAGCATGCTCCGGGAGTTGGTGAAGGACAGGGAAGCCTGGCATACTGCAGTCCATGGGATCACAAAGAGTCGGACATGACTGAGCAACTAAACTGAACTGAACTGAAGGATTTCATAAGAGTTAAATCATACACTATTTGTCCTTTAGTGACTCACTTTGCTTTCGTGGTGGCTCAAACGATAAAGAATCCACCTGCACTGCAGGAGACCTGGGTTTGATCCCTGGATCGGAAAGATCCCCTGGAGAAGTGAATGAATACCCATTCCAGTATTCTTGCCTGGGAAATCCCGTAGACAGAGGAGCCTAGCAGGCTACAGTCCATGGGGTCACAAAGAGTCAGACACAACTGAGCAACTACCATTTCACTTTCACTTCACTTTTTTCACTTAGTATAATGTAATCCATGTTGTAGCATATGTCAAAATGTCCTTTCTTCTTAGACAGACCACATTTTATTTATCCGTTTATCCTTTGATGGACACTTGGATTACTACATCTTTTGGCTATTAAAAATACTCTTCAAGACTATGCTTCCATTTCTTTTGGTTGTTGTTGCTGTGTTTCAGTTGCTCAGTCGTGTCCAACTCTTTGCGACCCCGTGGACTGCAGCACGCCAGGCTTCCCTGTCCATCACCATCTCCAGGAGCTTGCTCAAGCTCATATCCATTGAGTTGGTGATACCATCCAACCATCTCATCCTCTGCTGTCCCCTTCTCTTCCTGCCTTCAATCTTTCCCAGCATCAGGGTCTTTTCTAATGAGTCGACTCTTTTCATCAGGTGACCAAAGTATTGGAGCTTCAGCTTCAGCATCAGTCCTTAATTCCAGTTTGTGCTTCATCCAGCCCAATATTTTGCATGCTGTACTCTGCATATAAGTTAAATAAGCAGGGTGTAGACCCAGAAGTGAGATGACTGGATTATATATATTCTATTTTTTTTTTTTTGGCTGTGCCCCACAGCATGTGGTATCTTAGTTCCTTGATCAGGGATCAAACCTGCGCCTTCTACAGTAGAAACACAGAGTCTTAGCCACTCCCTGCCTAGAAGTCCTAGGTGACTCTGTTTTTAATTTTTTGAGGAACCACTACAGTGCTTCCATTCCCAGTGACTGCCCCATTTCACGTTTCTACCAATGGTGCACAATTTTTGATAGTAGCCATTCCAACAGTATGAGGTGGTATCTAAAGGCACAAGTTGACATGGGAACTTCTATCCAGTGTTCACTAACTTCCTCATTAATTTGATGCTTGTTGACTTATACTCACAAACAGAAGAAAATTTGTCATAATGAAATTTTTCATGGTGCTGCATCTTTTACTTCTGTTGCAAAATAACTATTTTTAAAAATGTTCTAGCCCTTATAAAGTTGTGTGTGATTTTTGTATATCAATATACATTTAAATAGCTAAGTCTTGAATATCATTATTGAAACATCATATTTAATTAGCTTACTTTTGTTAGCTTTTATTAACTTCCAAACTCCAGATTTTGACAAATATCATGTAGACAAATCTTTGAATTCATTAAATGTAAATATCTTAAATATTTATTGTATTTTTTCCTTTTTTTTTCATTAAACAGAAAAGTATTTTCCTATAACTTATGAGATACTCATAAGTTCTTTTGAATTTGATTTTTGTTTGTTTTCAACTGTTTTTTGATATGTAATCAAGTTGGCTTAAGCTAGTTATGATACACAGCAGTAAAAGAAAATCTCCCTGGCCTTGAACAAGGTTGCTTCTCACACATTTGGTCCTCTGTGGGTTGAGGGCAGCTGGCTTCAGGTCTTAGCCTGGGAACAAGGGCCCATCTTCATGCTGGATAACTGTCCTGCAGGGAACTGAGTCAGCAGCTGCTACCACGTCAGCTTGGAGGGTCCAAGAGGCAGGAAGTGTGTGCAAGAAGCAAGTCTCCTGGTAAGTACAGAAGGAGACCATCCACGCCAGGTTACAAACACACAACTGCACAACCTGCTGCCCAGAGAATCAAATACAAGCAATAAACAATACAGCACAGAAAGGGCTAAGACAAAATCCAAGATACTGGTGAGCTTGGAGTGGGCAGGGAGTGGCGGAACAGGCGAGCCTGGAGAGGCACAGGGCAGCTCACACACCACAGAATGAGAGAAGGCCCATCCTCCAATGTTCCCCACCCTCCTGTTTCAGAGTTGGCCCCGAAGGAGACTCATTTTATTACTAGGGAATCTGGGCTTCTCTTGCCCACATCCAGTGAAAGGAGGGGTTAATTAGATTACTGGGGATTCTGTGGATTCTCTTAGCTGTTGTCAGCAGCCCAGGATAACCAAGTACCAACAGGAATAATAAACAAAAAGAAACTAAAAATTTCCTGAAGCCATGGCTTCACCAGTTAGGTTGGATTATGTTTAATTTTTTTGGAGCTGTCTCTGTTGCTATAGAGATAAACAAGGAAGTCGAGACACATGACCGTGGTCTTTTGAAGCAGTTCAGCCCGTAGCCCACTCTGCAGCCATCATCTCTGTCGGGTCTCCAGGGCACCGGTGCCCAGAACCACCCATGGGACCTAAAGGGGCCTGGGTCCTTTGGTCTGTCTCCACACTACAGGGCAGTGCCAGCTGCACACGTGGTGGTCAGGAGCACCAGCCTGCACCCAGTTTAGGATGGTGACCAGGAGCTAATCCACCTCTTTCTCTCCCTGTGTGGCCTGAGCAGGACCTCAGTTCTCTATTTCTGCAATGCAGCTGTGATGTCATCCTTGCCTGGAGGTGAGGCCTGGATGAAGGGTGGACAGGAAGCCCACCTGAAGTCTTTGTGGGCTTCTTCCCATAGCTAATGACACCCCATGTCCCCACACTCAGTGAGGACATCCCCCACATTCCTGGCATCCACACCCCAGCCAAGAGCACCATGCCCTGTCCTGGGCCCTGGATGGACCTCACACCTACACACCTGCCCGGAATGCGTGTGCCCAAGCCCATACCATCAGTACCCACCTCTATTCCATCAGGCACTAACAGCCAGGATCTGCTGGGGAGGGGTTGGAAGTGGTTTGCATGTATGTCAAGAGATATAAAGGAGGGTATGTGGGCAAAGCAGGGTCAGCTGAACTCAACTCCCAGGGCCAGGTCTCCCAGGACAGCACCATCTCAGCCGTCACCGGCCTTCCCCGTGGAGACACTTGGACCACACAGATAGGGAGCTGCCCTGTCCTGAAATACAGTGATGTGTACGGGGTCTGTGGGGTGGCAGGGGCGGCAGGCAAAGGGGCGCACACTTGTTTGCAAAGGAGTGCAGGGAGGAGCCTTCAAGGTGGTGAGGGTGGAGGAGGCTGTGTGCACAGGGCTGAGTGGGCAGACTAAAGGCCCCATGGAGTCCCAGGCTCCAGAGCCAGAAACTGTAGCCCCTGAGCTGGTCGGGCCTCGTGCAACCTCTGAGGAGCTGAGAGCCCTCTGCGTCCAGAGTCTCCTGTAGAGGTCAAGACCCTGTCCATTTTGAAATCTCAAAATGTGCTTAAAATGGGATGTCAAACAAGTCAGCATGAGGAAATGCGAGGAGGGTGCTTTAGGAAACCACCTCTTCCCCAGAGGTCGTAGGTGCAGCCCCTCAGCAGAAGGTCCCCACCCGTAGGCCATCGGGGAATCTGAAGTGTATGGGCACGCGGCGTGTTCACGTATGTATATGTGTGTCATGGATGCGTGTGTCTACACCCACATGTGCACTCGGGGACAGGATGCCCCATTCCAACTCACTGCCTCATCAGCACCCACAGACGCGCCTGCTAAGACTGGCGTCCGCTCCCCCGAGTGTCCCTGCTCTGACACCCAAAGCCACCCACTCTGCTTTCTCCACGGCTTCCACGACCAGAAATGAAAGGACCCCTTGCTTCTCGGTTGGAAGTTCGCTGAGGCGAGAAAGACCGAGCCAAAAGATATTTTAAACATCGGAGACACACGCTGAGACGCCCCCGTGCCCCTCCCATGCCTAGAAACGCACGAGCTGCGTGGTGGGAATTCATCCATTACCAAACCTACACGAAATACACATGCCAAACTTTGTGAATTTCTCCAAAATCTGAAAAAGAGGGAATGATTCAATGGCTTGATTTCTTTTCTTTTCTCTGGTACATCAGTACAGTGTCTGCTTCCAGGCCTGGCAAGTGCCGGCCAGACTCCACTCTGTGAAATGAGTGTGAGTGGCCATGTGTCGCTTGGCTGGGGGAGGGGGGAGGGGACGGGGAGGGGAGTGTGGGCCCTGCTGGTACCCCTGGGCCACAACTCCCACATGTGCTATTCTCCGGGATGCCTTGCATCTGACCCAGCTTTCCCTGTCCCCACAACTGGTCCCTCTGATGTGTCCCTCCACCCCCAGGGCTCTCAGACCCCTGCCCAGCTCTCAAGCCCTGGATGCCGCCTCTACCTGCCCCACACTCCCCCCAGCCCTCTCTGCACCCCCACAGTCAGGATCCACTCCTGGCCATGGTCTCCCTGTCTCCATTCCTGCCCACAAGGTGACCAGAGGGGTGGTCTCAATCCCCTGCCTCTTGTCTGTGTGGCAGAGCTGCCAGGACTATTGCAGCTGCAAACTACACAACCCACCCCAACAGGCTGAAACCCTGAGGACCAGGTCGGGCCCCAGGCTAGAATTCACAGCCCCAGGGTGGGATCCACTGAGGCCGCTTCACAGCAAGGCTGCCAGCAGCACAGCAGGGCCCCTGCCCTTGTCCTGCAGAGGACACACAGGCTATTTCTGCTGTCCCTTCAAAACAGGGAAATGCCCTCACACTCTTTGGCCCCAACCAGGTCATGAGGCCATTGCTGACCCATCACTGTCCCTGGAAGGCTGAGCGTTGACAGTCTGGGGCTGGGATTCCTGAGTACCGCCCCGGGGGGTATGGGTGTGGGCTGATGTGAGAGCTGAACAATCATGACTCTCACCCCTGAGGGGTGATCCCCAGGAGTGGGGCAGCAGGGGCGATGGGCAGAATGGGCAGGAGAGGGCCCTGTGGCCACAGGATGGCTCACCGTAGCCTCCTCTTACTCAGTTCTCCCTAAGAGCCTAAGGACTGTACATGTGTGCCCAGTTCACATTGTGTTAACAAAAGCCCAGGGAGGCAGGACTGCTATCGTGGTAGCCCCAAGGGGTCACAGCTCCTGGCTGTGCCTTTGTGTGAGCCCCGCCAGTGGTGACTCTGGGCACCGCTGTATGCCTTCGCTCCACCTTCATAAACAAGACACCCTCAGCTGGGAGACCAAACGCTTATTCTCTCAGTCCCAGAGGCTGGACATCCTGGCTGCAGCACGGTCAGGGTCTGGTGGCAGCTCTCTTCCTGAGTGCAGACAGCCGCCTTCTCCCTGTATCTTCACATGGCAGAGAGAGAGCTCTGGTCTCTGCCTCTTTGTCTTCTTTTTTTTTTTTAATAATTTTATTTACTTATTTATTTATTTTTGGCTGTGCTGGGTCTTCACTGCTACACAGGCTTTCTCTACTTGCAGTGAGCGGGGGCTACTCTTCATTATGGTACTCGGTCTTCTCATTACAGTGGCTTCTCCTGTTGCAGAGCACAGGCTCTAGGCACGTGGGCTCAGTAGTTGGGGCATGTGGGCTCAGGAGTTGGGGCACGTGGGCTCAGGAGTTGGGGCACGTGGGCTCAGTAGTTGGGGCATGTGGGCTCAGTAGTTGGGGTACATGGGCTCAGTAGTTGGGGCACGTGGGCTCAGGAGTTGGGACACGTGGGCTCAGGAGTTGGGGCACATGGGCGCAGTAGTTGGGACATGTGGGCTCAGGAGTTACAGTTCCCAGGCTCTAGAACACAGGCTCAATAGTTGAGGCTCACAGGCTTAGTTGCTCCAAGGCATGTGGGATCTTCACAGAGTGGGGATCAAATCCTGCATTGGCAGGAGGATTCTTTACCACTGAGCCACCAGGGAAGCCCTCTTCCTCTTCTTATAAGGACTAATCCTATCCTGGGGGCCCCACACTCAAGACCTCACCAAACCTGACCTGCCCCCAAAGACCCCCACCTCCAAATATCATCATAATGTGGGGGTTTCAGGTGTCAACATTTGAATTTTGAAGGGACACTTTTCAGTCCATGACACCATATGATCACTTTGGCCAGTGGGACATTGTGGGTGTGAGGCAGGCAAGTCTTTGATAGGCGCCTGCTTACCTGGAATCCTAGGATCCCTGTGCCATGAAGAAGCCCAGTGTACCAGTCAGCTAGGGCTGCCATAACAAACCACACCCTAGGCCACTTAGACAACAGAGCTTTGTCCTCACAGTCCTGGAGGCTGGAAGTCCAAGACCAAGGTGTAGACAGGACCAGTTTCTCCTGAGGCCTCTCTCCTGGGCTTGGCCATCTTCCCTTTATGTTCTCCATGGTCAACTCTCTGTGCATTTCTATGTTGTAATCTCTTCTTATAAAGTTACCAGTCCTATTGGATTAGGGTCCACTCAAATGACCACATTTTACCTAAATTGTATTTTGAAAGACCCTATCTCCATATACAGTTACTTTCTGAGGTCCTGCAGGTTGTGGCTTCAACACGTACATTTGAGAGATTTAATTCAGCTGCAACACCCAGTCGAAGCCGTATATCCTGGAATACCATGTGGAGAGAAAGGCTCAGCCCTCCCAACTGCTCTTGGCCCCCAACTGACCTGTAGTCACAGGAATGCCCTCCTACTGTTGTTGTTCAGTCACTTAGTCATGTCCGACTCTTTGCAACCCCATGGATTGCAGCACACCAGGCTCCTCTGTTCATGGGATTCTCCAGGCAAGAATACCACAGTGGGTTGCAAGGCCTCCTCCAGGGGATCACTGTGGGTGAGGCTGCCCAGAGTCTCTGAATAGCATCTGGAATTGTACACGGGCCACCTTGGCCACTGGCGTGGTGGGCAGTCAAGGTGCAGCCTGAATGCTTACCTGCCTGGCTAGGTGTGGTACAGGAGTCCTTGTGGCCCTCTGTCCACCTTGGAGTGGCTTTGGGTCTTGGCTAGGAGCCTTGCTTGCTTGGTCAATCTGCTAATGGACCACAGTTCAAGGAGTATACACAACAGATATTTACCATCTCGTAGTTCTGTACACAGCAAATCCAGCAAAGGCATTGGCAGGGCTGGTTTCTCCTGAGGCCTCTCTCCTTGGTATGTAGATGACCGTCCTCTCCTTGTATCCTCTCAGCAGTGTCCCTCTGTGCATGTCTGCGTCCTGATCTCTTCTTATGAGGACACCAGTCATATTCAATTAGGGCCCACCTTAATAACTCCCCTCTAACTTAATTATCTTTTTAAAGTCTGATCTTTGAAGAGTCCCATTCTGAGGTCTGGGGGGTTAGACTTCAGCATGTGAACCTGGGGGGCACAGTTTGACCCATAACATTTCCGTGAGTCTCTCTGACCCCCCCAAGAAGTCAGGGCACATGTGGGATGGGCACTATTCCCCATTTTACAGATGAAGTGACTAGGATGAGAGACAGTGAAGTCTTCCTACCAGCACAGAGGCGGGAGGATCAGGGAGGGGCCATCCGGCCCTCCATCACCTTTCTTGCTTGTTGCCCAAAAATCAGGGCTGAGAAGAGCACAGAGCAAACACCTTGACAACACACACAATGCACAGCTGTCTGTGACCCTCCCTCGAAGGGGCTGTCGGGCAGGAAGCAGGGTGGGAGGGCATGGAGAGGCACGGGAAGAGTGTGGCTGGACAGTCCCGGAGAGATGAAGCCTTACTTAGTGACCACGGCTCTGCACATCCCCATTTCTGCACATCTAAAATCACAATGATCTGAATGTCAACATTCCTCTTCTCTCACTATTTACATTTTCAAAAATTAAGCCAAATCACAACTGGCAGTCATTCTCTGAGGGTATGTACCCACCCACACAGGTCCTGTGAGCTTTGACAAACATGCAAGCCGCAGTCTGAGTTTGTAAGCAACTGAACAAAGTCACTTACAAATAAAAATAGGGACCCACTTGGATTAAGCAGCCATATTAAAGAAAGTGCAAGAGGTAACAGAGTATGCTATTAACAGAAAATCACTCTCGGACAGCACCAGACAGGTGATGTTCCAGACTTGGCCCACATGGCTTGGCAGGTGCCCTGGGCAATCACCACTACCTGCCTGGTCCTCCAGGCTGCCCCTTCCTCTGCCACCTGCCCCCGCTTCTGCCAGACTACCGCACTTTTCTGAGAGGTCCACCCTCAATCACAGGCATCTATCTGGACTTACCCTGTTTTCTAACCCTCCTGACAATTTTACCCAGTGAAGATGACAGAAAAAGAGATGACAATCAATGAGACAGGGTGGCCAAGTAGGATCCCACATCAGAGGCACTAAATCAAAAGCAAATTGAGACATATCTTTGCATTTAGTGAGTCTTAAAATTTTTGTGCGCCAAGTTGAAGGCGCAATCTCTGATGCTAACATCTCACAAGAATCCATCTGTGCGCTCAACGGATCTTGGAGGAAAAGCTGGTCTTTTTCTGGGGTTGCTTTATATGGACCATGCTGTTCCTTGGCGAGGCAGCACCCACCTCTGCAGGCTCATGCTGAGTAATGTGTGATTGTGATCCTTCTAGAACCTTTTACCCAAGAGCAAAATGGCCTTGCCTATTTGTTGTCTTTTCAAGTTATTTCTGTCTCTTCCCTGTATGGACTTCCCCAGTGGCTCAGCAGTAAAGAATCCGCCTGCAATGCAGGAGACACAGGAGACATGAGTTCGATCCCTGGGTCAGGAAGATTCCCTGGAGAAGGGAATGGCAACCACGCCAGTATTCTTGCCTGGAAAAAGTCCCATGGACAGAGAAGCCTGGCAGGCTACAGTCCATGGGGTTGCAGAATTGGACATAACTGAATGACTAAGCACATCTATGTCATGTCCTTCCCTGTATGGTTTCTTTTGTTCCAAAAATGGGTCTACACACAGACCAGAAAAGTACAAACCCTGGCAATGAGTTCAAGTTCCAGGGCAGTGTTCAGATTCTCTGAGCTTCAGTTATTTCATCTCTGAAAAGCGACAGGGATAATGGTGCCCATTTTGATAAATTGAAGAAACATAGCCCAGCACACCCATGCCTGAAGACTTCCCATCCCATTCTTCTTGCCTTATCATTTACCATTTTTTAAAGAGGTGGTGGCTACCCTCATCTTCTCTCACCCCACAGTGAGCAAAACGGTGATGGGGGCCCAATAAGGAGCAAAGAACTAACAAAAGAACGAGGACTGGCAGGGGCACCCTCGGCGCTGAGCTCCAGGAAGCCCCTCTGGCCGCAGCACAAAGGGCTGGGAGGCAGAGATGCTGAGACACGCTGGTTTTGCTGAAGGCAGAGCCCGGGGTGGGATGGGAGGGCTAGGAAGGCAGGACGGCTCCCAGCCTGCTGGCTGTCTGTATGAGACTGCATCTCCGTGAACTGGGAAGGAAGGAAGGTTTGGAGGAGAAGATGGAGGGATGCCGAGCCAAATGCACCCACCATCTGGAGCCACAGCTATTCTGGGCCCCGAGCTTCAGAGTGGAGCAGGGTGTTCCCAGAGCCAGGGGAGAGAAGGTGCTGGAGGAGAGGAAGGGAGGGGGTGGAGGGCAGGGGCTTCCCAGGGCTGGAAGTAGATTCAGGTGATGGAAAGATAAGCAGCATTTGTCCCCTCCTGCCAGGTGTCCTGGGGACAGAGGAGCCTAGTAGGCTGCCACCTATGGGGTCGCACAAAGTTGAACACAACTGAAGCGACTTAGCAGCAGCTTCAGCGGCCAGGTTTCCTGGTGTAACCACCAGCCAAGCCACCCAGAGCTGAGTGGGATCCACAGCCAGTGGACCCAGAATCCCAGAGTCCCCACGGGGTCAGAGAGCAGACTGTAGCCTCTTCACATGTCCCTATGGGAGGCGGTGCGCACTCCACCTCCTCCTTTGGTGGGTGGAGTTTTGCTCTTTAGATGGAAACTGGCGATGCTGCTCTGCCTTTTCAGTCTGTGGAGGTCGCATCACATGGCCCTCACCAGGGCCACCCCTTGAAGACAGAGGGGATGCCATGTCTGCATTTCTCAACCACACCCCTACGCCCCAGCCTCCCAGGTGCCCCTGCCACATTCACAGTCCAGGTGATGAGTGCTGACCCTCAGACTCACTACCATGTCCCAGGTCCCAGGGCTGCAGCTATGTCTCCAACCCCAGACCCTGCCCTTGTGCGTTTTGGGAGCTTTAACCCAAAAGTGAAAGTCTCTCGGTCATGTCTTGACTCTTTGTGACCCCATGTACTATACAGTCCATGGAATTCTCCAGGCCAGAATAATAGAGTGGGTAGCTATTCCCTTCTCTAGGGGATCTTCCCAACCCAGAGATCGAACCCAGGTCTCCTGCATTGCAGGCAGATTCTTTACCAACAGAGCCACCAGGGAAGCCCAGAAACAGAGCCTAATAGGTGTCCTCCTTGTCCCACCTCAATGCCTGCCTTCTAATCACCACAAATCATAAAAGCGGCTAAAATGGAGCTGACACCTTCTAAGAAATGGCAAATTCCAAAGAGCTTTTTAAAAAAGCTTTAAATAAATGACAAAAGCAAGAACAACCTAAAAACACATCATGAATGATGTAAGAAGTTTGAATTCCATCTCTATTGAGAATAAAATACAGAAAATTATTGCTTTCAGTAATGAAACATCGGTCTCTCACTTTCAAATCTTCATTAAAGTCTCAAACATCCCCCAAATACTTTATTTCAGCACTGTGTCAAGGGTTTTCTCTGGATAAGAAAACTTCCAGAAAGATGCCCACTCTGCCTAAACCAATGTAGAGTTTTAGTGCAGTGCCATCCCAATGGCATTTATTTCTACTAAACAAGAGATTCTAAAATTTATCTGAAAAAATAATGACATGGTAAGAAACCTTTTAACATGAAAATTGATGAGGGAACTACTCTTTTGAGATAACTAAATGATTCGGGGGCGGGGGGGAAGAACATTATTTTAAAAAGAAAATGCACATGAAGATTCTCAGTGATCTCAAGAGGCATGTCCAGCCCCCGACAGCCGGTCAGTGACATGGGTGTGCAGTCCATCCACCGGCCTTGCCACTGACTGCGTCCATCATGGGAAGTGTCCTTCAAGAAGGACTTCCTCTGAGTGACACAGATGTTGGAGGTGCAGATGTGGCTGACAAGCAAGATGCAGCTGCTGTTTCTGATTTAATGTAAATGCACCCATGCAGCAACCCACTCCCCCCCATACACACAGGGCCTGATTTTAGGTGGGAGGTTCTATCCTATGGACACAACAGACAGGCAGCAGCCTAACTCCCTAGATGGTAACCAGCTCATCTGAGTACTTGTGCTTTGGGAACAAGGCTCATCCCACCCCTGCCTGGTAGGCTGATCTCTCCACCACGTGAGCAAGGCTTAGGGAGAAGCCTCCCTGAATCATATTCCCGCCTCCATTCTGAGGTGGGAGGACACTGGTCACTGGTGCACTGGTTGCACCGATCAGTCTGTCATTTCAATGGTATTCAAGTGTGTTTCCACAGGCTCTCAGACCATGTCGGACACCGGGTAGCCGGCCTCACGGGGCTGGGCTGCAGGGGAGCATGGGGGAGGGCTGGAGTTCAGGTTTGGACACGCCCTGTGTTTTGGCCCTGCTTCCACCACAGCCTTAGGTTAACTACAAATTGGTACTTGCCATGGGTGCTTGCCATCTATCTCTACAAGGATTAAATCATGTGCTGCTGCAGCTGCTGACTTTCAATACCCCCTGAAAGGAGCTCAGGGTGAAGAGCAGAAGGAGGCACTCTGGGCTCTGGGAAAACTGGCAGAACAGGTTCTTCAGATAGCTAGATATTTTCAGGAACTGATTTTATGAGCCCAATTCTTGTATCTCCTCATATCTAGAAAAGCACCAAAATCCTTTGTGGTGACAACTGCTCCTTGTGACAAGCAGAAACCTTCTAGAAAAATATGTGCCTGATTGCATGTACTCCCCCTTCACAAAAATCACAGACATACTGACCTCCCCACTACCTCTCTGCAGCAGTTTCTCAGAGCTATCTGAGATGCTGTCTCCCGGGCTATAGTCCTTATCTTGCCCCAAATAAAACTTGGCACAACTCTCTCATTGCCCTTATTTTTTCAAGTTGACACCTACCTGAAACTGGGTTTACTCTGCTCTACAGTGGAGACTATAACAGCACCTGCCTCAGGCTGAGGGAATTAAATCTCACAAGAATCTTATAGATGAGGCTGGTGCATAGCCTGTTGGGGAGTGCAGGTAAAGTTCCCAGATCAGTCACATTGGCTAGGGGCTCCCAGTATGGAAAGAGCAAACTATGTCACTACCACCAGCAGCATTTTTCATTAGGCACACCTTATCATACGTGAGTCTGTTTTCTGTGTTAAAGCAAATAACACCCACATACACTTAGAACATTCTGAGCCCATTAGAGGGCTGAAGTTCACCAGGCAACCAAGTGACTTGAGCAGGGTTTCACCAAACTATTTCGCCTTTGGTGGCATCGCTCAGTCGTGTCCAACTCTTTGCGATCCCATGGACAGTAGCCCACCAGGCTCCTCTGTCCATGGGGTTCTCCAGGTAAGAATACTGGCGAGGGTTGCCATTCCCTTCTCCAGGGCATCTTCCTGACCCAGGGATCAAACCCAGGTCTCCTGCATTGCAGACAGGTTCTTTACCAGCTGAGCCACCAGAGAAGCCCAGGGTGGCTGCCAAAACACAGGGAAGAAGAGCACAGCTGAAATTTTAATGAGTCCTTCAGGCTGAGTGTGGGAAGGTGGGTCAGAATCCCTGGAGGCCCAGGCACATGGGCCTCCACACCCACATGTCATCCAATTCAAGGGCCCCATTGGGTGATCCTGAGAAAAGCAGAGGCCAGGCAATGCACCCAAGGGAGCCCCTGCTGGGGCACAGGTGTGCGGAGCCAGCTGGGCTTACAGGTGCTCTGGGAGCCTGAGGAGACCGTCTAGGACTCCAGGCCCTGCAGGAGGACCAGATGGTGGTTAACTGCCAGTGGAGACAGAAAGAAATCTGATCCCTTCTCCGATGCCAGAAAAGGTTTAGCTGGGGGAGAGGAAAGAAACCCACCCGTGCCCCTGCACCTGCAGTGAGGCCAGGTTAAACCACCTGCCCATGGCATGCCAGGGTGCTGCGTTGGTACAAGACAGCATCCGGACACAGGGGAGGAGGCAGGAGTCATGCCTGCTCTCCAGACCCTCTCATGAGAGAGACAACCCCTGCCACAAGGGGTGCTGGCCAGGCCCACTCAGAGGCTCAGGGTTCCAGAAACCCTCACATCACGACCCCCCAGCACCGGCAACAGCAGCTGTGCACTGAGGAAACGCAGCAGTGCCTGCTTGCGTGGCTGGTTTGGGCAGAGCAGAGCAGCCCCTCCCGTGATGCTAGCCAAGTGAGTTTCCCACAGGCCAGGCCGGTGAGACATCGGGCACAGGGAACCACAGGCTTGCCTGAGGCCACCATTTCCTGGCATTCAGGGGACAAGGTGGCTCATAGGCTGGAGGGAAAGTGGAATGAGGAGAGGGTCACAGAGGTGGGCAAGGCAGAGCAAGCATCTCATGGCACCCAAGGACACATGGGCAGTTCACCTGCTGTCTGAAGCAGTGGGTACATATAGCTTTGCACCTGGATGATTTTCTGGGCAGCTCCTGCCCGGTGTAGCTGGTGAGCAGAAGGGAATGGTGGGTCACCAGGCACCGAGTGCCCCCCGCCCACCTCGTGAGGACCAGCCGGCCAGGCCCAGCCCACCGCCTTCACCAGAGGATCAGCGGGGCCATGTCGTCCTGCCTCTTCACCCAATGCCACCTCCTTTCATGTTGGTTCATTCACAGTCCAGCTCCAAGGCTCCTCCCCACTCCCACCCTTAAAACAAACTCCTCCACATGTCTGAGCTCCGCCTGCCCAGCAGGTTTGCACATCCCTCCATCACCACTACGTGTGCATACATCCAACCTCCTACATTAAATATGATGCCTCCAGTAAGCTCAGGTGAGGGCAGCACCAGGCAGAGAGCCAGCCCCTCTGACCCAGATGCTGCTGGGTTGAGAGGTGGCCCAGGTGAACGGCATGACTAAGGCCTATGCAGGGCCAAGACACGAGTCATGAGGAACGCGAAGTGTTACATTTGCTGCAATGAAAATGGATTAAAGGGACATTCTCCACCTCTGCAACAGAAGTGCAGGGTCTTCCCTGTTGCCTAGGTTTTTAAATGAAGATGGAAGCCAGTTTTGGGATCCAGGAAAACCCAAGAGACCACTCAGGGCTTTCTCACAGCTGGAAAGTAATTGAAACACTTTTCAATTAGGCCAGAATGTCCGGTCTGGAAATAGTCTGTGCTTTCAAAAGTAAAACACTTCTGCTGCAGATCTCATTTGTGAGGAAGGCTTCTCAGCATCCCTGCTCTGTGCTGCGGATGGGACTTCATGGAAGACTGACTGGAGTCTCTCACAGCTTTGCGTTTCAGCCCCTCAGCCCCACCCCAGAGGGTGTGCAGGGATCTCTCAGAGTATCTTTCAAAGCAACCATAACAGTGATGGCAGTAACAGAGCTGCCGACTACAAACATCACCACGGCCAGACATGGACTGCTGGCTCCACCCACGTGCTGGTTCCACCCACATGTCCACAGAGGCCCCACTGAGGTTCTGTGGCTCCACCTGCTTCTTCTCTCTTCATCTCCAGGGGCCCCTAAGGTGGGAAAGAAAGCCTGGAGCCCACATAAGCCTCAGTTGACCCATCTGCAAAATGGAACTAATGCTGCCTGGCCCGCTCCTTACCACCCAAGGGTCTTCCTAGCCTTGGATGTGGCTGGAGCAGTAGGGCCGTGCTCCAAGAGTCCTTCAGAGAGCAGGAGGAGGCAGGACTCACCGCAGCAGGTTAGGGGCAGCGGGGCTATGATGGCTCTGGAGGCCCCGCATTTGCCCAAGCCAAGCCAGTCCTGAGGGTCTCTCCTGTGTCATGGTTGGAGATTTCCAACCAGCCCCCTCCCTCAGTCCCAAAGAACGATTGGCACTCTCCTTTTCCCTCTTGAGCCTGTGAACTCCATCCCCGTGCCGGGGGGTCAGGGGGCCACAGACAGAGGAGACAGAACACAGGCTCCATGTGTCCACACTGACCCCAGTACACCCCAGTGACCTCCCACCCTGGACAGCTTCAGGGGACCAGCCGCACCCCCACCCACTCTGGGCCAGCTAAATGTGGACCCTGATTGCTCCTGAGGGCATTCCAGGGCCCCTGTCCCGAGGGTGCTGGAGCCAGCAAGAGCCCCTCCCCACCTGGACCCCTCTTGTATTCCAGCACCCCTCCCACCAGTCAGGACAGCTGGTGTCCCTAATGGACTGTGTCCCCCTTCACACCTGCAAGGAGACAAACGCACCTACCTTCCCTTCCATCTAATCGTGGGGAGTAAGGGGTGGGCTTTCCAAATGATCTCAGGGTGACCCTGGTGACCCCAGCTGGCTGCTAGGCTCCATGTGCATCCATGGGGGCTGCAAGCATTGCGCAGCAGACAACTGGCTCCAGGAACCTCAGGCATGGTTAGATGTTCAGGGCTCCAGATTAGTTACCCCAAAAACACCTGTTCTCTCTGAAATGTTATTGAACTGAATACACAACCACAATAAAAAGTTAAAGCACTGACTGACCCCGCGCCATCTATAGCCATTTTGGGGAAGCCCCCAGGGCCCTCAGTCAGACCCCAGAACTCCTGGTGACATGCAAACTTCTCCTGTCTCCTCTCCCTCACTGGCACCCAGTTCCAAAGAGTAATATCATGGAGGCTCCTCTGGTTACGTGGACAAGTCCCCCAGTCACGGAAGAGTCATCTGTCTCCTTTCCCCATTCTTCCAACATGTCAGTGCTCCCCAGAGCACTGCAGGAAGCTAGCCAGAGGAAACCGTGCCCCCTTCCCCAAAGCAGGTGCCACAGGACAGCTCAGGGTGGTGTGGAGGCAGGGAGACTCTGGACTGGATGTCAGGTTGAAGTTTCAATGTAGACTCAATCAGATTTTCAATATCAGAGAATGGATCCTAGTCACTAGTGGAGATTCTAAAGGGCCACGAGATCTTTCTGAGTGTGTGGCATAAACTGGGAGACATGAAGGCAGCGTCTGGAGGCCAACAGATGTTTAAGAAGCCTCACTGTGCAGTACATTGGTGACACAAGGATTTTTTTTTTAAACTACTTTATTACATCATAATTCACAAACTATTCACCTGTTCTGGAAATTTTTCTTTTGGCCACAACACACTGAGTGTGGGATCTTAGTCTCCTGACCAGGAACTTAATATTAAATTTAATATTAAAAAACATTAATAATTTGTAATACATAGTGGAACTGTATGTGACTTTGTTCTGTATTTTCCTAGTTTCCTGTAAATGTGTTATCATACTATCATAATTTAAAAACTAAAAAAGAAAGAGAAAAAAATAGTTGTGGTACACAGGCTTAGTTTCTCCAAGGCAAGTGAGATCTTCCAGAACCTGTGTCTCCTGCATTGGCAGGTTGATTCTTTACCACTGCACTACCAGGGAAAATCTCACAATCCATGGGGTCACAAACACCTGGACACAACTGGAAGGACTGATGCTGAAGCTGAAACTCCAATACTTTGGCCACCTCATGCGAAGAGTAGACTCATTGGAAAAGACCCTGATGCTGGGGGGGATTGGGGGCAGGAGGACAAGGGGACGACAGAGGATGAGATGGCTGGATGGCATCACCAGCTCAATGGACATGATGTTTGAGTGAACTCCAGGAGTTGGTGATGGATAGGGAGGCCTGGCGTGCTGCGATTCATGGGGTCGCTAAGAGTCAGACACGACTGAGCGACTGAACTGATGATTTACTTAGTGGTGCATTCAAATAAAAAGGTTTTTAATTTTGATCAAGTCCAGTTGATCAGTTATTTTCTTTTATAAATCATGCTTTTTGGGGAACACCTAAGTCCTCTTCACGGAAGATTATGAGAATGTTTTCCTACATTCTGTTCCCAAAGTTTTATGGGCTAAGTGCTTGCATTTAAGTGTGACTCATTTTGAGTTAATTGCAGTATGTGACATGAAATAAAAGTTTAAATTTAATAAATTAAGTTTAATTTACTTTGCATGAAGATATCCAATTGTTCCAACATCATTTGTTGAAAGTTCTTTTCTCCACCAAATTATTTTGGCATATCTGTTGAAAATCAACCGTAAATACAATGGTTTACCATTTTATTCACTTCCATTGATTATCTGGATCACTTTATTCTTTTATACTGATTGATATATCTAGACATATCAGTATAATGGTCTTGATACTTAGATTTATAGTAGGTTTTGAAATCCAAAAGTATAGGTTCTTCAACTTTGTCTCTCTTTTTTAAGACTGTTTGGCTATTCTGAGCATTTGCTTGTTCACTTCTGAAAGAAAACTACTGGGCTACAACAGAATGTGTGTAGAAACTATGGGTCAATTCTGGAAGAATTATAATCTTAACAATATTGTGTGTAATAGCTTAACACTGCTGCTGCCGCTGCTGCTAAGTCGCTTCACTCGCGTCCGACTCTGTGCGACCCCCATACATGGCAGCCCACCAGGCTCCCCCGTCCCTGGGATTCTCCAGGCAAGAACACTGGAGTGGGTTGCCATTTCCTTCTCCAATGCAGGAAAGTGAAAAGTGAAAGTGAAGTCACTCAGTCGTGTCCGACTCCTAATGACCCCATGGACTGCAGCCCACCAGGCCCCTCCGTCCATGGGATTTTCCAGGCAAGAGTACTGGAGTGGGTTGCCATTGCCTTCTCCGAGCTTAACACTATTTCGTTGTAATTCATAAACATATGCATTTCCCCATTTATTGAGATCTTAAATTTCTCTCAACAATGGGTATAGTGTTCAGTGTATGTTCTATACTTTCTTGATGACCCTGAAGGATGGGATGGGGAGGGAGGTGGGAGAGGGGTTCAGGATGGGGAACACATGTACACCCGTGGCGGATTTATGTCAATATATGGCAAAACCAATACAATATTGTAAAGTAATTAGCCTCCAATTAAAATAAATAAAGTTTTTTAAAATTATCTATTTATTTACTTGGCTGCATCAGGTCTTAGTTGCAGCACACAGACTCTGTGATTGTAGCACGAGGGCTCCAGGCACTTGGACTTAGTAGATGCAGCACTGCCTTTGTTTGGTCACAGCACGGGGGATCTTCAGTTCCCCAACCAGGGAATCAAACCCACATCCCCTGCACTGCAGGGTAGATTGTTAACCTCTGGACCACCAGGGAAGTCCCTCTTTTCAGATTTTACTCCTAAGTCTTTATTATAATTGGAATTGTCTTCTTAATTTCATTTAAGATTGCTTATTGCTAGTATGCAGAAATATAATTAAATGTTTAATATTAATCTTGTATCCTGCAGCTTGCTAAAGTTGTTTATTAGTCCCTCTTGGGGTGTGTGTGTATGAATTACTTAGGATTTACACATCTGGGATCATGTTATCTGTGAATAAATACAGTTTTACCTCTTCCTTTTCAATTTTAATGCCTTATACTCCTTTTTTGCCTTAAAACACTAGCTAGGACTTCTAATGTTGGATAAAAGTGGTAGATTGGAAGTCCTTGCCTTTTCTTGATCTTAGAAAGAAAATATGTAGTTTTTCAACTTTAAATATGAAAGACTTTAAACTCACCAAACATGAGTTTTTCATAAATGCCCTTTATCAAGTTGAGAAAGGTTTTTTATTCCTAGGTAATCCAAAGTTTGTATCATAAATGAGTATTACATTTTGTCAAATGCTTTTTCTGCTATATTATGGGTTTTGTCCTGTTGACATCCCATATTAATTGATTTTCAGCTCTTAAATCAACTTTGAATTCCTGGAATGAACTCCACTTGATCTTGTATCTAATCCTTTTTATAATGTTTTGATTTGGCTTGCCATTGTTTTTTGAAATTTTTGTATCTATCTTCATAAAGACTGTTGGTCTGAGTTTTTTCTCTTGTGATGTTTGTGTGGCTTTGGTATCAGAGTAATATTGGCTTCATAGAACAAGCTAGGAAGCATTCCCTCCTCTTCTATTTCCTGGGAGAATTTGTAAAGATTTAGCATTATTTATAGTGCAAATGTTTGGTAGAATTCAACAATGAAACCACATGTGTCTAGGCTTTTCTTTGTGGGAAGATTTTTAATTACTAATTGAGTGCCTTTACTGTCTAGACTGCATTCCCTAGAATGCCCCGTCTAGTACCTTTCCAGTTAAGGAAACCTACAAGGGATAGTGATTGGAGGACACAAGAAGGAAAATGCCATTTTGTAGCATACACACACCTTCTGTCTGTCATTCAGTCAAACTTATTCTAATTGCTGCTGTGAAGGGATTTTGCAGGAGTAATTAGAGTCCCTAGTCAATTGACATTTAGTTAATCAAAAAGAAGATTATTATGGGTGGATCTGATTTAAGTAGTTGGAGGCCCTATCAAGGAAGGACTGGTCTTCCCTGAGCTCAGGGATTCCAAGGAGTAGAAGGAAAATTGCAGAATCTTTACATGTTTTGGGAACTCCACACTCACTTTGCTGTGTTTAGCTGCTGATTTACCTTCCTGGTACGAAGCAATAGCTGGTTCTGCAGCTGCTTCCCAATTGCTTTATGGCCTAGACATGACGTTTCCTCTGGAAAAGTCCATGTGTGCTTGAGAGGAAAGTGTATTCTCCTATTGTTAGGTGAAGTGTTCTGTAGATGTCAATTAGGTCAAGTTTGTTGCTAGTGTTTACAAATCTTCTATATCCTTTTTGATTTTCTGTCTAGTTCTATCCATTACTGATGTCTCCTAATATTATTGTTGAATACTGTCTTGTTTTCCTTGAGCTCTGTAGGTGGCATTAGTGGTAAAGAACCCATCTGCCAAGGCAGGAGACATAAGAGATGCAAATTCAATTCCTAGGTCAGGAAGATCCCCTGGAGGAGGGCATGGCAATCTACTCCAGTATTCTTGCCTGGAGAATCCCATAGACAGAGGAGCCTGGTGGGCTACAGTCAAACATGCATACAGTCAGATGTGATAGAAGTGACTTACCATACATATATGCATAGTATGTCTATATATGTTACAGACTTAAAAATACAGTGTTTTATAATCATTTTGTTATTATTATTACTATAATAATCTTATATTTTTTTATTTTTAAGGAAAAAAGAGAAAATGTACTTTAAATTCTCTTAGATTAAATTTACCTTTTCCACTATTCTTAATTTCCTCCTGTGGATCTATATTATCCTTCAGTTTCATTCCTTGTTCCAACTTATTCCCATGCCTTGTCTTCTCTTTTGTGCTATCATTGTCACAAATTTACATTTTCTTCTAAGGCCAACAGTACATCTTCATTATTATTTTATGTAGTTGTCTTTTAAATCATTTAAGAGTTTTAAAAAATCAAACATTTTTATTTTCACTGATTTTTATAATTACCTATTTAATCACCATTATTGGTACATTTCGGAGAAGGCAATGGCAAGCCACT
This sequence comes from Bos grunniens, assembly GCF_055505025.1. Classification (NCBI taxonomy): domain Eukaryota; kingdom Metazoa; phylum Chordata; class Mammalia; order Artiodactyla; family Bovidae; genus Bos; species Bos grunniens. The sequence goes on along the minus strand of NC_141168.1, from coordinate 43,838,814 downwards.
CCAGTACTCTTGCCTAGAAAATCCCATGGACGGAGGAGCCTGGTGGGCTGCAGTCCATGGGGTCGCAAAGAGTCGGACATGACTGAGCAACTTCACTTTCACTTTTCACTTTCATGCATTGGAGAAGGAAATGGCAACCCACTCCAGTGTTCTTGCCTGGAGAATCCCAGGTACAGGGGAGCCTAGTGGGCTGCGGTCTATGGGGTCTCACAGAGTCGGACACGACTGAAGCGACTTAGCAGCAGTAGCAGCAGCATTGGTACATTTATTTTTCCATGTGGATAGAGTTACTATCTGGTATTGCTTCCTTCCAGCCAAAAATTTTTTTCGTATTTTTTTATGGTATGTATGCTAGTAAAAACTTTTCTCAGTCTTCATTTACCTGAGAATGTTTTTATTTAGCCCTTATTTTGAAAGATTTTTTTTTGCAGGACATGGAGTTCTTAATAGACAGTTTTTTTCATTTAGTATTTTGAATATGTTACCCACCACCTTCTGTTCTCCATTGCTTTTGATGAGAAGTCAGTTTTTTATCTTATTCCCTCTGTAAGATAATTTATTTTCTCTTGCTGGCAGCAAAGCAGAGCCCTCAAGGGACTCTGAGCAGGCAGGGGGAAGAGGCTAGTCCATGGTCACCCAGCAGGTTGTGCTGGAACAGACATCCAGGCTCCTGAGGAAGGGAGAAATCCATCCATTACTTGGCATTTCCTTATTTGAGGCTTCAGAGTTTCCCTTGGTCAAATGAGGATGCTGAGCTGGTCAGCGTGGTGTAGCCATCGCGCAATTCTTCTGTCCAATACTGGCCATGCCATCACAAAGCCCTCCAACCCACCCACCTCTCACCCACAAGACAGACTCCTCCCTGACTCCCCAAGAAGAATCTTAAGAGTAAAAGTGTTTGCGGGAAATCAGAGGAAATTGTCTGGCATGGCTCAAAAGCAGCTATGAGCAATGTTCTGTTCTCTTCCTGCTGAAAATAGCCTTCAAATGAGCACATCCAGGGGGCCCTTTGACTTCAGTTCTCCAGCAACTCAAAAGATACCTTGAGGTTTCTGCCACTAAAATAGAGCCCTTCTGTTGTCTTAGGAGCACATCTCTGAAGACTGTTGTGGGCAGCAACCTTCCCCGGTGCTTTGAGGCTACATGTGACCCTGATGCTCACAGTCCCACATAAATCTGATCAGGCCTCTGCCTTCGTCTGCCGTTCCTTCTGAGGCTGGAGAAGGTTGCCAAGAACCACGTATTGTGCATGCATCACCACTCATCTCTAACACATGGGGGAGGCAGGGCTGTCCTCCCTATTTGATACATATGGAGACCAGAGTCATGGGTATGACAGAGCAGGACTTATGGACTCTGATGCTTTCATAGGGTTAAGGCTTCCCTGCACAAGATAGGTAGTACCATCTCAATCATAGTATTTCTTTTTCACTCATTCCTCCTTTATTTATGTGTTCAAGAACATGGACCTACCACCGAGTCTTGTGCTGGAAGCAGGGAGGTACAAAAGACAGAAAACTGGTCCCTGCGTGGTTCAGTGTAGACAGGCAATAGTCCCACCAATGAATACCTCCCCACACAATGCAGTCACGACTGTCCCAGGTGGGCACCAGATTCTGCAGAAGAGTAAAGTTTCACTAGGAGCAATATGATTGAAACAGCAAACCTCTGGCTGCGAGAAGAGCAGAGGCCAAGGCCTGAAGGGCTAATGGGACAGGACAGCACGAGTTTCCATGTGGTCATCGGGTGGGGCTCAGTTTGGGGGAGTGGAGGAAAGGTGGCCAGCTTACCCAACCACCCCAAGCAAAACCCAGGCACTGAATTTTACTTCTGGAATCCTTCCAAAGTGTATTCCACACCAATTTTTGTGTTACAGAGGCTAGGACAGGTGTTGTTGGAAACAGCTTCCAGCTGGACAGAGCCTTGCATAAGGTGGACACTGTTTTCTCTGCTGCCTCCCTGGACTGCAGAACTGGGCAGTCATTACCATGGGTGTCAAGTCAGGAAAAACCAAGCACTGTATCCAAAAAGAGCAAACCATGCTTGGCAGGGTATTTATTTTCATTAGGATGACTCCTCATCATTCCAACCAACTGTGATAGATACCATCTCAGCTTTAACAGATGTCATTTCAAGAAGTAGCAGTATGCTGTGGGGTGGAATGAAAGGTATCTGGCTTCTGGAGACAAGATGTAAGCTAATGTTCCACCCTAAGATTCAACGTTGTTGTTATTGTTCTTTAGTCACTGAGCCATGTCCGACTCTTTTGCGACCTCATAGACTATAGCCCTCCAGGCTCCTCTGTCCGTGGGATTTCCCAGGCAAGAATACTGGAGTAGGTTGCCATTTCCTTCTCCAGGGGATCTTCCTGACCCAGGGATAGAATCTGCCTCTTCTGCATTGGTAGGCAGGTTCTTTATCACCAAGCCACCAAAGAAGCCGAAAGAATCTACATTAGCAGACTCAAAAACATAATGCTCATCTCCCAGTGTCTGGTAGCAAGCCATTGCATCTTATTACATGTATTGTAAAATTCATTCAAGTGTGGAATATTTGATGGTCAGAGAGCTGGGAGGAAGAGTAGTGTATGACTCAATGTGAGGGCCTTGTCATAGGCTGTGGCATGTAATGAAAGAATAATAAAGCAGCTACCAGATGATGAATCTAGAATTCTAGAGTCCATCCCAGGCCAAAAACAGTGGCATCTAGGAACACTGTGACCATTGCCTAGAGGAACACCGTCACCCACAGCACCATGGTCACGGCTCCCTTGGCACGAACCCAAGATGACCATGACCATGTTAGTATCAGTGCCACCACGATCACCCTCTGCACCATCTTCATTCACATCTCACTTTCTTCCTAACCTACCAACCTCTGAAATCAAGTGCCCTGGGGCTGTCCTCAGTCCTCCTGCTTTCTGGGTCCACCCTCCTGCAGTCTGGTGGCTTTGAACCCCAGCAGTTTCAAAGGCAATGCCATGTGCATGCCACTCACCTAAACTTTCCCAACATTGGACTTGACACTTGGAAGTCAAGTGTGTGTTCACCAGTCTGGGACTTCGAGCCTCCAACACCTTCCGCCTCCAGCCATTCTCATCTCAACAAATAGCTCCCCAGCACTGACCTCTGTGACCAGCTGTGGAAACCTGGCACCACCTTTGTTTACACCCAATGCAATGAGCCTGCTAAATCTGGCAGCCTGCCATCGCCAGCACCCCTGGCCTTAGCAACCTGATGACCACTGAAAGAATCCCCCCTGAACCCAGGCTAAGCTGCTATACCTATCCAAGGGAGAGGAGGGGTCTCACTTGCTGCAGTGGGGGTGGGGGGAGGCAAGGTGAGGGGGAGACTAGGAGAAGGGCAAGCTCTGCCCCTGCAGGCACGTGGAAGGCAGACGCAGGAGCTTTCTATTCAGAACTATCACTTCTTTATTCTAAGATGTCTAAAAGCAGTATGTCCACTCTGAGAGCAGAAGTTTCCTTCAAAGACCAGCATGTGATCCACGTGAGTCTCAGATCCCTCTTCCTCCAAAGCATCAACCTCTGTGCCCACAGCAGACTGACCACACAGTCACCCTTCCTCACACCCCAGCACACCACAAAGCTTTTCCGACCATTCCCTGATGGGGTGGGCTGCAAGCCCCCGGGCACTTTCACCTCTGGCAAGAGTGGACAGACTTGAGGAGTAAGATTGAAACACAGTTCACAGGATAGGGCACAGACAAAGGCAGGGTCAGGCTTGGAGCCCATGGGCTGGCCCCAGTTCAGAGCCCTCCCCTCCTCTGCCAAGCCCAGAGCAGAAATGAGGGAACAGTGTACCAGGCAGAGCAATGGTGCTTTAATGGAAAGCCTCTCTAGTTTGAGTCATTGGTTCCTTTCTTAGCTTGCTCAACCTGGGCAAAAGGCCAGAAAGTGACCCAGCAGAGGGCAGGACATTGGCATCCAGGTGTCTTCAGAGTAGGGTGATGCTCAGGGAATGCAGGAGAGGCTGGAGTACAGGCTAGATGGGTCCTCAGCCCCTTTTTCACCCCCGTGCTGGTTGTTCATTCCTCCACCTCTCACTAGGAGACTGAGGGTTTCCTCTCCAGGGAAATGAAGGCAGAGAGGATCCAGGTCTGGGGCACAAGAGGTAGGAGTGGGACAGCAGAGAGGTGAGGAGTAAGACCAAAGGCCGAGCATTGTCTGAAAACCTTCCAAAGGGACAGAGGTACACACCCCGGGCCAGCTCTCCAAACTTCAGCAAAGCAGGGTATCCTTGGAATACAGCCTTTCTGAAACTGATATCCTCAAAGATAAGGATTCAGGTGGGGACAGGAGGAAAACCCTGCCTGTGGCCAATCTCCAAGTAAGTGAATCCAACATGTCCTACCAGCTTTACAGCACCCACCCTTAAGTGGGAACACAGCCTCCACAGCAAGCAAAGCAGAAACCTAGAGGAAATGGAGGCAGTACAGGGGGATAGAATAGAACCTAGAAAATAAAGCTTCTTTATCTTAGATAACTACTATCCCAAGAAGTGAATGGGCAGGGCATTGCAGACAAGGGGATAAGCAGAATCAGAATATGACAGCAAGAAACACAAAGCACTGAAACGCTAATTCCCCTTTGCTCTGATGTTCCAACTGCTGGGAATTCATTCTAAGAAAATTAGACCAAAGTATGAAAAGCCCCCACGCTCCATGGCTAATCATCATCAGCACTAGGAATCAATTCAAGTGACAATAATTGAAGAGAAGTGAAGCAAAGCACAGCCCACCCACGTGATGAATTATCACACAGCAAGCCAGGGTGATAACTAAAAGACCAAGAAATGATAACAAAGAAAGTTGTGATGCAGTTACAGGAAATTGTATCCAGTCAGCCCTTCCTGTCAGCAGGCCCTGCATCCACAGATTCAATCAACCAAGGATCAAAAATATTCAGAAAAAAAATTCTGGAACGTTCCAAAAAAGCAAAACTTGAATTTGCCAAGCCTTGGCAACTATTTACATAGCATTAGCATTGTATCCGTTGCTGTAAGGAATCCCAGAAATGATTTTAAGTATATGGGAGGATGTGTGTAGGTTAGATGCAAATACTGCCCCGTTTTATACAAGGGATTTGAGCAGTCATGGACTTTGGTATCTGTGGGAGTCCTGGAGCCAATCCTTCACGGATACAGAGGGACAGCTACATGTACAGCACATATTTAAGACATGTGCATGCTCAAGGATAAAGGCTGGAGGAACACGGCAAAATGGACACATGGCAAAACTGTACATGAAGTTTATTAAATTAGGTGTTTGTCACATTGCTGATTACTCAGTAAAATAACCTTTTGAAAGCTGAAATAATCTTGCTTTTTTTTTTTTTTTTTGATAGTTTAGTGACAGGGTCCCCTGATGGAAGTAGCTGCATAAACTGCAATAACCTCTTGTTTCCCGGAGGACGTGTCCCCAGGCTGCTCGAGACGATGGCTCTCAGAAAACTGACCCTCCAGCAGATGGTTTCCCACACTGTGTTATATTTATTAACATTTAGCCCAGACTTAATTGACAATACTAAATGTTGGTTCTTTAAACATTCAGTTTCATTATTTGCAATGGTAATTTCGGTAAACAGTTGCTATTCCAAAGCTCTGTAGTGTGAAATTAAATTTGCTGGTTAATTAATTGGAAGAATGTAGCAACTTCATTCTGCTTCAAGATTGTGGCATTTGAAATTAGTGATCTGTAAAATTACTCACAGTACAGCAAAGTCAAAACAATAGAATAAATACACTTATCAACTTTTAGAAACCAGCAAGCACTGGGTTGCCTGAAGCAATGTTATTGGAGAATTAATACACCGCCATGTTCATTAGAGGATATTTTTATTTTAATAACAAATTCCTTACTTGCTTATCGCTTTGGGGTCACTATAACACCCGCATTATCATCTTGGACAGTTTTTCTTATAGACGTCGCGCTTGGCAGAATGGAGGTTGGAGAGCCTTACCCTAATGGCAGTTGAAAGGAAAAGGTCTTGCTCAGAGGTGGCCTTCTAGCTAAAACTGGTTACATTACATCAATATTTTTTATTAACTCATTTTAAATCTTCCACTTACAAATAATAACAGGAACCACTTAGACCAAGGACATTTTAAATGGTTGACTTCAGAAGATAATCACCACCATATGTCTGACCTCCATTAGCAGGCCCAGAGCATTACCAATTATAATAATGAGATGACTTTTTCCCTCAGCTATTCGATTGGCAAGGATTAAAAGCATGGATAATCCCAGTGTTAACAAAGTGGGTGAGAAAGCATCTGACAAAGTCTTTGAAGAGTAGAAACTGATATAATATTTATGAAAGCAATTTGGTATCAAAATGGCATCAAACAAGTATCACAAGCCTCTATACAATACTTCCTAAGAGATTTCATGTCTACAATGTGTCCTGCAGGTATGATTATGGATGCGTTGAAAACTGCACGTGTGAGGATTTGACTCACAAGGCTCTTATGATAATGAAATGGTCCAGATGATTAATTTTCTCTTGATTCTGGCCAATATTATGGTATTGGTTAAATGCATTTACAATGTTCATTCAATGGTATGATTATGCAGAAAGTTGAAAATAACATACCAGAAGACAATATAGTGATATGAAAATACATTCATCACATAGAGTCAAGTTGTAAAAACTGCCTGTGTATTCTGCAGGGTGGCCCCTTTCCTGAAAACTGCATTTGTGACTGTTGAACATGATTTAGAAGTTTGCAGGTGGGGCTTCAGGGTGGGGCTAACAGGGGGCTTTCTTATTTCTGTTTGTATTTGTCCATTTAAAAGGGTTGGTGTTGGAATTAGAAAAAAAGGAACACAAAATTGTTTAAGACATAATAATCACCAGCTGTCCCAAGGAGTGTGGAAATGGCTTTGCCAAGGGCAGGAGTGCATCTCACCTCAGGAGCCAGCAATCCAGCCAACATGCAAAAGAATCATCAGTGAGCAAGTGAGGCCAAACTGCCTGCCCAGAAAGCTGTACTAGGTTTTCCCTGAATGCCCTGTGGCTGTGTCATGCTTGAAAGCTAAAAGGAAACGGAATTAGAGGAAAGAGGGTGGGGTCAGTTTGCACAGGGCCCATAGCTGTCATCAGCAGCTGTTATTGCCCCAAGGTGGATGGAAATATCCCAGTTTATCACAATCCTTTCAAAGCTTTCTTCTAAACTTTAGTTAGCATAATCTGCAAAAATACTGAATCACTATGTTGTACACCTTAAACTATAACCAAGCTGGACCCTATGGGACCATATGAGCCTCCCCAGGATAGAACCCTCACCATGTCTTTCACTTGCCTCTTGTTTGTGGAAGAACTTTAGACTCCTAGGCCTTCTCTGAGTTTCAAGGAATAAATTTAATCAGAGAAGTAAGAAAAATGCAGAGACAAAGGAAAACTGTCAAGCAAGACAGAATAATAATAGTTTAACCATTAAAGTCAAGAACTTTTGTTCCTCCTTAGGGGCTATAAATAATATTCTGAGCCATGCTCTTTGAACTGTTTTGCAGATACTGAAACGCCCACCAGGTGGAAGAGGTTAACTGTGTGCAGCCCACAAGCAAGTAGACCCCAGACCAGTTAGAATCAGAAGGTTGATGACGTTGACTCCCAATTACCTCACCACCAACCAATCATAAAAATGTCCAGGAGCTGATCACACACCCCACAACCCATTCCCTAACCCAGTCTTTAAAAGCCTTTCTTTGAAAGCTATCGAGGAGTTTGGGTCTTTTAAGCACCAGCTGCCTGAACTCCTTGCTTGGTGCCTGCAATAAATATTGCACTTTCCTCCACCACAGTCCTGTGTCAGTAAATGGGCTTTACTGTATGCGAAGGTGGACTCAAGTTTGGTTTGGTAACAAAACAAACAACATATTGTAAATCAACTATACTTCAATACAAAAAGAAAGAAATGACCTCTGTGGCAACAGGCAAACTTGTCTCTTCTTCTGGTCTGGGCACCTGTTCTGTGTTCTTTTATGAGATGGTCACTCAGGTGCAGCCACAAGAGGAGGCAGAGGAGACTCGGGAAAAAAAAAAAAAAAAGGAAACAAATTTCTTATACTCAGGAGACATGACACACCATAAAGGGCCACAGAGGAGCACTGGGTGATCAGGAGCCCGAGGACAGGGGCAAGGGGAGGGCCAACGCCAAGGCCTTTATTAGGGTTTGGGCTTCCCTGGTGGCTCAGACAGTAAAGCGTCTGCTTGCAATGTGGGAGACCAGGGTTCAATCGCAATCCTGGAGAAGGAAATAGCAACCCACTCCAGTACTCTTGCCTGGAAAATCCCACGGACAGAGGAGCCTGCTAGGCTACATTCCATGGGGTCAAAAAACAATAGGACACAACTGAGTGACTGAGCACACAGCACGCACTCAAGGACAAAGCCGGGCAGGGTGAACAGCTTAGGACTGGCTAGTTTGAGCAGTTCTGGTGACTCTAAGGTATAGACATGGTCCCTAGTTGTCTGGTACTTGGTCCTGGGGTGGTTGAAGTGGAAGAATATTGTCTCCTGAGAAATATTGTTTCGGACTGAGGAGTTTCGGACTGGATTGCTTTGTTTCCATCTCACAGACCTGTTCCTGGATGGGCCCTTTTCTGTCTGTCTGTCTGTCTGTCTCTATCTCAGAAGAGTCAGTTTCTCCCCAGCCACAAAGAGTTTATAAGGTGCCACAACATCATAAAACACAGTAAAAAATTTTAATGTAAACAATACAAATAATGTCAGATACAATATAAGTTCCTAAGCATTGCATAATCCCAGTATATATTAATATGAGAAGGCTCCTGACCCCCAAACAAGCAAGCCCTCACACACCCTCAGTGTGGACCTGGAATCTTCTTCAGTTCAGTTCAGTTCAGTCGCTCAGTAGTGTCTGAATCTTTGCAACTCCATGGACTGCAGCACATCAGGCCTCCCTGTCCATCACCAACTCCCAAAGCTTACTCAAACTCATATCCATTGAGTTGGTGATGCCATCCAGCCATCTCATCCTCTGTCGTCCCCTTCTCCTCCTGACCTCAATCTTTCCCAGCACCAGGGTCTTTTTCAATGAGTCAGCTCTTTGCATCAGGTGGCCAAAGTATTGGAGTTTCAGCTTCAACATCAGTCCTTCCAATGAACACCCAGGACTGATCTCCTTTAGGATGGACTGGTTGGATCTCCTTGCAGTCCAAGGGACCCTCAAGAGTCTTCTCCAACACCACAGTTCAAAAGCATCAATTCTTCGGCACTCAGCCTTCTTCACAGTCCAACTCTCACATCCATACATGACCACTGGAAAAACCATAGCCTTGACTAGATGGACCTTTGTTGGCAAAGTAATATCTCTGCGTTTTAATATGCTATCTAGGTTGGTCATAACTTTTCTTCCAAGGAGTAAGCGTCTTTTTATTTCATGGGTGCAGTCACCATCTGCAGTGATTTTGTTGCAGGAAGGTGGACCCCTTCCAGGGCCCGAAACTGGGCTCTTGTCTAACACTCAGAAGTGAATTGTCCGAGGAGACATATGTGCTGACAAAGCAAGAGATTTTATTGGGAAAGGGCACCTGGGTGGAGAGCAGTAGAGTAAGGGAACCCAGGAGAACTGCTCTGCAGCATGGCTCGCAGTCTCCGGTTTTATGGTGATGGGATTAGTTTCCGGGTGCTATTTGGCCAATCATTCTAATTCAGAGTCTTTCCTGGTGGCGCATGCATTGCTCAGCCAAGATGGATGCTAGCGAGAGGGATTCTGGGAAGTGGACGGACATGCGGTGTCTCCTTTCGACCTTTCCTGAACTCTTCCAGTTGGTGGTGGCTTATTAGTTCCGTATTCCTTATCAGGATCTCCTGCCATAAAACAACTCATGCAAATGGGTACTATGGTGCCTGGCCAGGGTGGGCAGTTTCAATCAGTATGCTTCCCCTAACAATTTTAGAGCCCCAAAAAATAAAATCTGTCACTGTTTCCACCCCATCTATTTGCCATGGAGTGACAGGACTGGATGGCATGATTTTAGTTTTCTGAATGTTGAGCTTTAAGCCAACTTTTTCACTCTCCTCTTTCACTTTCGTCAAGAGGCTCTTCAGCTCCTCTTCACTTTCTGCCATAAGAGTGGTGTCATCTGCAAATCTGAGGTTATGGATATTTCTCCTGGCAATCTTGATCCCAGCTTGTGCTTCTTCTAGTCCAGCATTTCTCATGATGTACTCTGCATATAAGTTAAATAAGCAGGGTGACAACATACAGCCTTGATGTACTCCTTTTCCTATTTGAAACCAGTCTGTTGTTCCATGTCCAGTTCTAACTGTTGCTTCCTGACCTGCATACAGATTTCTCAAGAGGCAGGTCAGGTGATCTGGTATTCCCATATCTTTCAGAATTTTCCACAGTTTATTGTGATCCATGCAGTCAAAGGCTTTGGCATAGTCAATAAAGCAGAAATAGATGTTTTTCTGGCACTCTCTTGCTTTTTCCACGATCCAGTGGATGTTGGCAATTTGATCTCTGGTTCCTCTGCCTGGAATCTTCTTAGACAGATCCTATACACATTGTAATTAGGCTGCAGAGACTGTGACTTTAGCAATTGAAAGGAAGTTCAATGTAAGCTTTTAAATAATAAAGGTGAAACACTTGAGGACTGTCTAAGGAAAACCACCCTTACTGGAGGACCTTGGCAAAAGGTGTCTGTACGGGGTGGAGGAGCATTTTCACACTTCTGCTGATGCTACTGCTGCTAAGTCGCTTCAGTGTTTGCCAAATAAAAATTGTGGGGATGGTCCCCTTGAAAGTGAACTGAACACCAGAGAAAACTGGAGTGGGGCCTCTGTAAACCTTCTCCAAGGAGTGGCCAGAGGAATGATGCCCTCCCCCCAAGATGAAGTTGTGGGTACAATAGATGTGCACAGGCAGAGCTTCCTCTGCAGAAGGGCAGCAGGTGGCCCAGCCTGGACCACGCATGCGTGCAGGAGCCTGCTCTGCCTCTGAATGAAGCCCAGGCACTATCTTTCCTACCTGCTTCCCCCTTCTCATCTGCCCACCACCACCACCAGGGGTCAAGACCACCATGGGCTGAGGGAAGGAAGTAGATACACAAGGAAAGAGGACAAAACTCAAGTCAGGGAGGTCAAGGAGACTCCATTCTTCCTGGAGGTCGCGTGTGAATTGGAACCAGGCATTTTCATCACTGATTTGAGACACTGTTGGTGTCCAGCACAATCCCCAAGAAGGACTAGCCCTGCCCAGAGGTGCATGGAAGGGAGACGGGGTTGCTTTCGTCTAGAACTGTGCAGGTCCAAGAAACCAACTCAGTGTCAGGACCAACAGGGGTTTCCTTGGCATCTGAAGCACAGCACAATGTGAGCCACTGAATAAACATACAGAGGCAGGCCAGGTGGTTTTAGTTAAGTCTTTCGTTTTTACTTGAAAATTAAAATAGTGCCTATAGACTGAAGCTATCCCACAAAGTGCCTCAATTTAACTTCTGGATGCTGACGGCACCTTGGGTTTATGTAAGATGAGAGCTGGGAAGCACCCAGTGGGAGAGCTTAAGGCAGCAGTGCTGTGTCTCCCCTTCCCAGAGCCTTGTCACATGCCTGGACATGAGTTCCTGTGTTCCCATTCCCAAAGTTTGCTGACGGTGGCCTGGAGTTGACTGGCCCTAGGCCAGGCAGAAATTCACTGGGTCAGTCACCCTGTACGAGGGGCTCTTGCCTGCCACCCCATTCCAGCTACACTCAAAGAATGTGTCCTCAGCCCCAGACACAGGTCCCCTGGAGTCTCTCACAGCCATTTGGGAGCTGTACCAAAGACCAGACTGCCCAGAAACTGCCAAAGGCCAAATATGATTCCTCTACATCCAGATGGATGAGATGAGAATGACAGATGTTATAGGAAAGCTCTCCAAGGCTGTGGATCCCAAGCCTCCAGGGTAGACACTGGGAGGTAGAGCAGGTGACCAGGTCCTGACCACACAGGAAGTCGCAGGACAGCTGTGATGAAAGCCCAGATGTCCCTTCCTCTCACGGGGCTGACCCTGCCCCTTTGCCTGGGGTGCAGGTCCCTGGGTGGAGGCTGCAGGGAGCATGAGTAGGAGAAGGGACTTGCCCCAGTGCCTCTGGGGGACTCTCGGTCCCTCCGTGCAAGTGGGAAGGGGAACGGTGCTCCTGCGGGCTCCTGGGAAAGGTCAGTGAGATGTGCTGGAGGGTGGGGGGCAGGGAGAGTTCTGACAGTATTAGAGGGACTTAAAGCAGAAAACCAGAAGGCTTGGCTCTACTGCCCCAATCCCTCCTCCAAACCTGATCCCAGGCAGAAACACACACGCAGCAGAACACAGCTGAACTGAGAGCACAGACCAGACCAGCAATCCAGGGGGAGGCCTCACTGGGGAAGCTGGACAGGGACACAGGGAGCTTTACTCAGGACACAAACCAGTTTAAGAAAACACAAACTAGAACAAAAAAGCGAGGGTGGAATATATTGGCTTTATCATCTTTTCCTCTCCCCTTCTCTCCCCCCATCCTAATCCTTTGTCTCCCTCTGTCCTTTCCACCCCCTTCCTCTCTTCCCTGCTTGGACCCTCATCCTCAGGATGCTCCCTCCAGCTGCTGACAAAGAGGGTTCCCAGCAACCTCAGACTTCCTTGGTCCTCAGCTCCAGCCATCTCTGAAAGAGAAAGGAACACTTCCCCTGATACTTTTTGGCAGCACCCTGGGGTTGGCTCTGATGGTCCCGATTTGGGTCATGTTTCATCCCTGAGCCAATCACTATGGCTGAGGAATGCAGCACTCTCACTGGCCATGCCCAAGCATGCACCCAACCTGGGCCTGAGACGGATACATGAACCACATATTGGGGATGAAAGGACAGTCCTCTAAAGAGGTGATGGACAGACAAAAATAAAAGTGAACAGGAGAGTGACTTAAGTCACCCAGGGCACAGGGTCTGCTCTCTCTAATCCAAGACAGAGGAGCAGAAGATTGAGAAGAGGTGGAGAGAGAGAGAGAGAAAGAGAGCATTCACAAATGCACATTAGCTTTTATGCTTTGATGACAGAAGAATCAACCATGGCTGTATCAAGGGCTCCAATCTGGCCAGCTGGACAGGAACTCCTGCCTTTCAGGAGGAGATAGGTGGAACCGAGGGTAATAGGATGAATCAGATAGACAAGTGTATAGACTGAGAGGGCTCTTCTCCAACCAGATTTCATGTCCCAGATCCTGAGGTTTCCAGGGACAGTGAGTGAGGCATTAGGAGCAGCAAATTCCCCCACAACCCATGAAAGCCACCTTCTCTCATCCCAGACAGTCCTTTCCACCTTCACCACAAGCCAAACAGTCCCCTACATGAGGGGACTACCTACAAGAGACTCATCTCAGCATCAAGGACACCTGGGCTCAAAGAAAAGGGATAGAAAACATATTCCACCTAAATGAAAACCAAAGACATCAGGGGTGGCTCTGCTAGTATCAGACAAAATAAATGTTTAGCCAAAAAAGGAAAATGGTAACTACAGCAAAGTCATTACCTAATGATAAAGGATTAATTTGTCAAGGGGATACAACCACTGTAACTACAGATGCAGCCGATGAAAGAGCACCTGAATAAATTAAGCAGGTATAAGGAGTCTCCAGGGAGAAAAATAAAATCCATAATAGCAGAAGACTTCAATACCCACTTCCAAAAGTGGATGGATGATCCAGACAGAAAACCTAACAGACATTCCCTCCAAGAGCAGCAGAAGACACATTCTTCTCAAGCATAGATGGGACATTCTCCAGAATAGATGGTATATTAAGTCACAAAACAACCATGAAAGACGATTAAAATCATACCAAGTGTCTTTTTCAACCACGATGGTATGAAACTAGAAATAAGGAAAAGGAAAAAAAATTGGAATATCTGGAAATTAAACAATGATAGCTTATGGTGAACGATGTCAGATTCGTGGTCTCCGAAAAAGATGATTTAACTTCGGGACCAGGGACCAGGCTTGATCACTCAAGAGCTCTTGTGTAGCAGAGTTTTATTTAAAGTATAAAAAGCGACAGAGAATGCTTCTGACATATTCATCAGAAGGGGGATGGAGAGTGCCCCCCTCACTAGTGTTAGCAAGGGAGTTATATACTTTTTAATTCATTATTACAATAAATCAAAGGAATGTCTCAGGTTGTAAAGATCTTACTAGACCCACTCCCATAATTTACATTTTAAGATAACAGGATTAGCCAGAAGTTTTTCAAGAAGGAAAAACTGTCCTCAAGCAGGATACATTGTTGTTATATAATCCTTAGTACAGAGTTTAAGCTGAATTGTTTGTTGTGTAATCATCAGGTCTGGGCTTAAGGAAAAAAAAGTTTTATGTGACTAAGACTAAGGAATGTAGAGGAAAAAAAAAGATGTTTGTCCTTTCCTCCTCCTTGAGAATTCCAGACCCCTATCTCCTCCTCAAGAACCACAGATCCCCTCTCTCCTCAGGGACCCCCAGACTTATCAACCTGCTTAGGAATTGACTCTCAACAACACACTCCTAAACAGCCAATGGGTCAAAAATGTGTGTGTGTGTGTGTGTGTGTGTGTGTGTTCTATAGGTGTGTGTGTCATGTATACAGATGGGGGAATATTTGTTTTAAGAAATTGGCTTATGCTATTGCTCCAGGAGATACTGAAGGACAGGGAATGCTGGTATGCTGCAGTTCATGGGGTCACAAAGAGTCAGAGACAACTGAGTGACTGAACAACAAAATTGTCAGAACTGGCCAGTCTAAACTCTGCAGACCAGGCAGGAGGCTGGAGACCCAGGGAAGAGCTAATGCTGCAGCCCAGGTCTGGAGCAGAACTTTCTCTTCTTCGAAGGGCCTTGGTCTTTTCTCTCAAGGCTATCAACTGACTGGAGGAAACCCACCCACATTTTAGAGAGTCATCTGCCTTATTCAGAGTCAAATGTTAATTTCATCTAAAAAATATCTTCACAGCATCATCTAGGCTGGTGTTTGACCACATATTTGGGCAACATGGCTTAACCAAGTTGACATGTAAACTTACTCATCACACCATCCTTCAGGAGAGAAAAAAATAGGGTCTGAGTTGATGCAGGTATGGCAAAGGTACCTGTGAGCGGAAGCAGGAGCTGAGGCAGCAGGTACAGAGTGAGGCCCAGGAAGCTCCTCGGCAAGATATAAGTGCCCAAGACTGACTCAGCAGCTGGGGCTACAGGGTGATAACTGGCTGCCACTCAAAAATTTTCCCCTGACGGAAGAGCTATTTGTTTTCTCAGACTAATTAGAAGCATTGCCATCAGGAAGAGTCCCATGCCAGTGTTTGAAAATAGAATCACTTTTCCAAGCAAGTGCTGTGCTGAGAGCTCCCCCATGGCCGCAGGAGCAGCTGCCCCTGCCTACAGGGCCCGGCTCCATCACCAGGCAAGGATACAGCCAGCAGGGTCCTGCAGCCAGGAGCAGGACGCGCAGATGACAAACTCATCTCCAGTCATTCATGCCCTGGGTTTTCATCATCTGCAGAGACTTGGGGCTGAGTGGGTCAAAGCAAATGAACTGGCAGCTAAAGTGGTCCCACCAGGCCACTTGACCCTGCAGATACATGAGAGAAGCACAGTCTGTACCACAGCCTTGCCTCTCCCGTGCTAGGAGACCATGGAGGAAACAAGCTGAGGCCCAATTTCAAAGTGAGAGCTTGATTAGATGCTCCAAATTTGAAAGTCATGGTTTATAAATGTGTTTGGTGTATCAGCTCCATTTTAAATCATCTATGAGTGAAGTAAGCCAGAAAGAAAAACACCAATACAGTATACTAACACATATATATGGAATTTAGAAAGATGGTAACAATAACCCTGTGTATGAGACAGCAAAAGAGACACTGATGTATAGAACAGTCTTATGGACTCTGTGGGAGAGGGAGAGGGTGGGAAGATTTGGGAGAATGGCATTGAAACATGTATAATATCATGTATGAAACAAGTCGCCAGTCCAGGTTCGATGCACGATACTGGATGCTTGGGGCTGGTGCACTGGGATGACCCAGAGGGATGGTATGGGGAGGGAGGAGGGAGGAGGGTTCAGGATGGGGAACACATGTATACCTGTGACGGATTCATTTTGATATTTGGCAAAACTAATACAATATTGTAAAGTTTAAAAATAAAATAAAATTTAAAAAAATAAAATAAATCATCTATGAAGTCACCGGCTCAGTTCCATCCACATTTTTATGTAACAAACACCTGCTTCTTCGGAGCTCTAGGAAGCACAAGCCATCATCCATTCATTCATTTATCCAGCTTTATTGGGATGTAATTGATAAACAACGTTGCATAAATTTCAGGTGTACCAGCTAATGATTCAATACGCATATGTATTGTGAAACGGTTACCACAGTAAGATTAGTTCACACCTCCATCACCTCACATAGGTCAACATTTCTACTAGTGGTGAGAAATTTAAGATCTCCTCTCTTAGCAACTTTTACATATGCCATACAGTATCCTTAGCAATATGCACCATGCTGTGCAGTAGCTCCCCAGAACTTATTCATCTTACTGGCCTTGCACCCTTTGACCAACATCTCCCCATTTCCACCACTTCCAAGCCCCAGGTAACCACCGATCTACTCTCTGTTTCTATGAATTCAATGTTTGTGGATTCCACGTATGAACAGGATTGTGCAGTATTTGATTTCTCTGTCTTTTTTCATCACACATGCCTCCTGCATCATGCCTAACTACTAAGCCAGTGCCATGCACTATAGACTTTATTAAAGCCAGCCCAATTTCAGGCTCAAATTCTGCACTTGCTTCTTTGAGACCAGTGTAACAGAAGCTTCAGCATTATGCATATCTATACCTCTCACTTCCCCCACAAGCCCAGGACAAAGGTCGTCATGAGTTCAGGCCCCTCCTGATGGGTCTTCTGCCCCCACTCACCCCACATCTGAATGGCTGAAATGACTCCCCACCAGCCCAACAGGAAGGGGTCGGAGGCAATGAGGACAGAATGAAGGTGCCCTCATCCTCTCAGATACGGCATAAAGGAAAACTCTAAGGAATATAGCTCTAATTCTGTTCATTGTTTGGAAAAATCAAGGTTTATTCTTGATCTAAACACCTTTCAATTTCTAGACGTGACTTAGAGTCCAGGATACAGTGGTCAGAATACGTGTGTGTGCACTTTGCACATGTGTACCCAAATATGTGCTAATGATGTGTACCACCCCCACTTCACAGACAGGCAGACAGGACACAGCCCTTGTGTATCGGCTTCTGAGTGTTCAGACAATGAAGTCTTGCAGACAGCATGGTTATGGGGCACACTTGCCCTTACTACACACCTTTCTCAGGGCAGGTGTGGGCACCCAGGCACACCTACCCCCGAACAAACCTCTCTGGGATGGGAAGAGAGGTGCTCCAGGGAGAAGCAGGGAGTTGGATGCTCCTGGATCTCAGCCACATACATTCAGGTCTGGCCCCAAGAGCACTGGGATTCTGAGAGAAGGTTAGGGCTTGGGCTTCAGAAAACAGGCAGGTGGCAGAATCCTCCCCAAAGAGACACAGAGACCCCAAGGTAGGCCAGGGAGCAGGAGCGTCAATGTGGCCACAAGGGCACATCTACTCAGAGCAGCCCACAGGCTGTCTATAGCCTCCAAATCCGTGTGGAGAAATGGGTTCTCCTGCGCCCTCCACAAATGTAGGGATGCTGACTGAGGAAGGCCAAGCACTGGTCTGTCTGCAGGTGGAGATGATGAGACCCAGAGTCAGAACCACACCTATGTTCAACTGGGGTCGGAAGGCCAGCTGAGTGGTGGCAGCTGCCTGTCAAGGTCAGGTGCTCCCCTGCCACACTCTGGATGTACACGGTGTGTGTGCACCCCAGAACTTAGATGGACACCGGAGGACAATGACATGGTAGTGGTAGATAAACTCAGGGACTCATGGGACTTAAACCTTCTCTGTTACCAGTCATGAGATGGGCTGGGAAAAGAAAGGCAGTTGAGATACAGAAAAACAGACTTCTGGCCAATACAAAGAACTAAGCTGATGCAGAAAATCTTTCCTCCTGTCTCAAACACATAGAAATGAGAGATAAAATATAAGCACACAACATTAGCAATGAATCTGGGTGACTGACATTAGAGAAAAACAGATGGAGAATTCTTTTTTACTTCATGCTTTATATTCCTAATGCTAAGAACTTATGAGGATCACAGAAGGAACCGAATTAAAAAGCAAAGTTCCAAACCAGTGAAGGGCAAAATGGGTGAAATAAATGTGATCAATGTGAGTGTCAGGAGGGAAGGTTAAAGAGATAAGCAAAGAGCATGGCAAATAGACTATCAAAAAGTACATAGTAAACCAAGTCCGAAAGCATGAGTAATCAAAACCATGAAAATGCATTAAAGTGTTAAGTTGCTCAGTCGTGTTCAACTCTTTTTTTTGATCCCATGGACTGTAGCCTGCCAGGCTCCTCTGTCCATGGAATTCTCCAGGCATGAATATTGAAGAGAGTAGACTTTCCCTTCTCCAGGGGATCTTCCTAACCCAGGGATCAAACCTGGGTCTCCTGCATTGCAGGCAGATTCTTTACTGTCTGAGCCACCAGAGAAACCCAAATGCATTAAACTCATCTCCTGAAAAGCAGAGATCATCAAATGGAATTAAGCAAAATTCAGTGCTTTGCAACTTACAAAAGACAAATATAAAGTAAAGCAAATGCTAAGAAAAAAATACAAGGCAAGCACTAACCAGAATAAAGCTGTTGTGAAGTATTATGTCAGTTGTGTGTGTAACAAAAAACATTGTTAGGATTTGGATTAACTTCCCACCGGAAAGAACCAGAACAGCTAAAAATCACCGTCAGTGGAACCATGAGCCCCAACATCACTCCAGCTTTCCATCAAGATGCAGCACCCACATGAAATGCCCCCAAAGCATGGTCAAATGTATAGCTATGAAGGGGCCCTGCTGAATGGAAGTTGGCACTTGCCAGCTGCCTCTACGAACACTAAGTCATGACCACTGCAAGCTGCTTACCTTCAACATCCCTTGAAAGGAGTTCAGAGTGGAGATCAGAAATAAGACATTCTGTGGGGCCTTCAGATAGTCAGATGTTTTCAGGTAAAGATTTTTATGAGCCCAAATTCTTACATCTTCTCATACCTAGAGAAACACTAATATCACTAACCAATGTCTGGTCCTGATTCTCCTGGCTAGCCCCTCAGCAGCTTTTCTACTTCTATTAATCTTTGGGCCATTACCTTTAACTTTCTTGTTTATTTCTTCTAGAATACAACAAATCTCCAAGTGGTAGCATAACAAGAATATTCCCTGGCCAACACCCAGACAATGCTGAAACAAGCCACCTTATCATTCCACAGACTCTCATCTCCCTCCGTAAATGCACCCTGACAAAGAGCAGGCAAAGGGAACCCAGAGCCCCATGCTGCCCCTGTACAGCCTGAAGAAGCCAGAGCAGCCATCACCCCCTTTTCTCTTGAGACTGGATTCCCAAATGCCTGCAAAGGGAAATAGGTAGATAGTTAGACATGAGCAGAGTATCAAAAAGTGAAAGTGAAGTGAAGTTGCTCAGTCTTGGCCGACTCTTTGCGACCCCATGGACTGTAGCCCACCAGGCTCCTCCATCCATGGGAGTCTCCAGGCAAGAATACTGGAGTGGGTTGCCATTTCCTTCTCCAGGGGATCTTCCCGACCCAGGGATCAAACCCAGGTCTCCCCATTGCAGGCAGATGTTTTAACCTCTGAGCCACCAGGGAAGCCCATAGAGTATCAAAAGGGGCCAAAGAATTGGCCCTAAACATAAAGAGAGGGAGGGATGTGCTGTCCCCAAGTACAGAAGAACAGAAAAAAAAAAAACATGAAGTGTCTTGGAATGCAGGAATGGGAGAAAAACAGACCCTTATTGTCCTTCCCTCTCCCATGTTGTAACTATTAATGGATTTCAGGTCCTCCTGAGCAGTACTAGCCGTCTCCCCTCCTACCCCACAGGGGGGAGGTTTTCCCTTACTCTTCCCCCACCCAGGACACCTGCCTCACTCAATCAGCAAACAACCTGCAGGACCCCATCCCGCCTCTTGTACCCTGGCTATAAAAATGGACTAAGGACCCATGTTCAATGTTGGTTCTCCCTTGAGCTGGCCCACTGTTCTAATCGCGTTTCCCACTCTAATACACTTTATTTATTTCTTAAAAAAAAAAAAAAAGAGGCAGGACCTGGCTGCGGGCCCTAGAGAAAGAGGACGACCTGGGTAGAGTATGGCAGCCTTGCTGGGGCTAGAAGACTAGAGAAAGTTTCAGGAAGAAAGGCAGAATGCAGGAAAAGAACCCCCGAACCATAGGGATCCCCCCTTGAGTTTTTGCCAGGTACTAAGTTAGGCCTGTCATTCAGCAAGTGCTGAGCAAAACTCCACAAGACTGGGAGAACGGCCAGGTTGGGTTAAACAGAATGGTGCCCAGACCTCACAAAGATCAGGAAATATTTATGCCATGGCCAGTCAGAACACTGGGTCCTTGGATATTATAGGGGCTCTCAGACCCTTTCACCACACCAGGGTGCCCAGAGTGGGAGACACTCTGAGCCAGGGGCCAAAAAACTCTGACCTGTGAGGCAAATCTTGTCCACCACAGTTTTTGTTCCCCCAATGAGCCTGGAGTGGTTTGTAAATGTTAAAATAGCTGGAAAAAGTCAAAGAGGTAATAGTATCTCATGACAAGTAAAAAATGGATTAAATTCAAATTTTCCATGTCTGTAAGATGCAGCTCTGTTGGAACACAGCCATGCTCAGTAGTTCACATACTGTCCAGGACTGTTTTGTGCTGTAATAGAGGCACTGAAAGCTGTGACAGAGGCCTTATGGCTCATAAAGTCTAAAATACTTACTATCTGGCCTGTTAGAGCAATGTTTTCTCATTAGAGAAATTCTGTGTTCTATGCTCCTAGTAGCAAAGCTAACAGCAGGATGTTTAAGAAAACATGAGCATAATGAGGCAAGGGGAAGATTTTAAAGAACCAGATGGAGTTTCTAGAGATACAAAATAGCAGTATCTCAAACAAACTTATTCGGTGGGCTTTCATCAGATTGGTCAATTTCTATGAATGTTACGTGAGTATTTGAGCAAAAGACATATTTTCTAGGAGACAGTACAATCTTTGGTTTTGATTTATACAAATCAAATCTGAATTATTCAATCTGAATGTGACTTAACTCATAATATCTTCTTACACTGATTGTGTCTTCTATATGACATTTTTTTTTTGTCCACCTGAACCATCATAGACTGAGAGTGACATTAAACTCTTCTTGTTCCATTCTTTTAATTTTAATTTGCCTATGTCACTATGTTTAAAGTGAGATTCTGTGGGCAACACGTAGTTGGGTTCCATTTTTTATCCCTACAGAAAATTTCATTCTTTTAATTGGTTTGTTTAGATCATTTACATTCAATGTAATTCACTTAGGTAGGTCTATCATTCTATTATTTGTATTCTGTTTGTTTCTTCTGACTTTTGTTTCTCGGTTTCCCCTTCCTGTCTAGTTTTGAGTTGTTAAGCATTAGGTATATCAATTTTAATTTGCCTACTGTGATTTTTCATCATATCTGCTTGTATAATATTTTCAGTGATTGTTTTGTTTGATATCAATTTTTATCCTCTAATTAGAGTATAAACTCAGAGAAGGCAATGGCACCCCATTCCAGTACTCTTGCCTGGGAAATCCCATGGACAGAGGAGCCTGGTAGGCCGCAGTCCATGGGGTCTCTAAGAGTCGGACACGACTGAGCGACTTCACTTTCCCTTTTCACTTTCATGCATTGGAGAAGGAAATGGCAACCCACTCCAGTGTTCTTGCCTGAAGAATCCCAGGGACGGGGGAGCCTGGTGGGCTGCCGTCTACAGGGTCGCACAGAGTCGGACACGACTGAAGCGACTTAGCAGCAGCAGCAGCAGAATATAAACTTACCATGAGATAATTCCCTTTACCCTCCACCTTTTATGATTTATTTATCTTTTAATTATATCTACATAAGTTGAAAACACTATCAGACAATGGGTTTTTTTTCTCTCAACATTCAGTCATATTCTTTAAAACTCCAAAAGTGAAAAATAACCTATTACACTTACTTAGATACTTAACATTTCTGTCACACTCCTTCATTCCTGATGTACTAGTCTTTCCAGAATCATTTCCCATCCATTTGAGAATTTCTTCTAATAATTCTCTTGAAGCAGATGTGGCAATGAATTCTCTGAGATTTCCTTCTTCTGTGAAAAATTTTATTTCATTTTCATTCCTAGAGAATTTGATGGTTGTAAAATTCTGTGTTGACAATTCCTTCCTTAGTGCTTTAATAGCATGAGCCATTCTTCTGGCCTTGATGATTTCTTATGAGAAAGTTACTGTCATTTGAATAGTTGTTCTGCTATAAATAATGCATGGTTTTCCTCAAGTTGCTTTCAAGATCTCTTGATATTTAATTTTCAGTGTTTGGGAGAGAAACAATATCTAACTCAGGGTTCTTGTGAGGATGAAATTAGTTAATTCAGAAGAGCATCTGCTGCTGCTAAGTCGCTTCAGTCGTGTCTGGCTCTGTGCGACCCCATAGACAGCAGCCCACCAGGCTCCCCCGTCCCTGGGATTCTCCAGGCAAGAACACTGGAGTGGGTTGCCATTTCCTTCTCCAATGCATGCAAGTAAAAAGTGAAAGTGAAGTCGCTCAGTCGTGTCCGACTCTTAGCGACCCCATGGACTGCGGCCTACCAGGCTCCTCCGTCCATGGGATTTTCCAGACAAGAGTACTGGAGTACCTAGAACAGGCAACCACATGTCAAGGACTCAGTGAGCTTTATTATGTATCTCAATATATGTAAAGAATATCAAAGTCAACTCATTTTCATTTTGGAATATGTCATCTCATGAAACTGGAGTGGTTACATAACCTGTTCCTGAAGACGCTCTTCTTAAATGCAGCAAAGACCCCAACAAGCAATCTTTCATGAGTCATCAGCAACTGGACAGCTTGTGATGAAAATTCCCTCACCCTGAAGTTGAAGGAAAAGAAAATTCAGAAAGGAACTGGGGATTTTAAAAAGACAGAAAACCTAGAAAAGACAAAAATAGGTTAAAAAGACAGTATAACAGTGCCTCTTTCCATGAATTAGAGAACCTCACTGCATTTTCGGAAACCTTACTAGAGTGAGAAATAACTGGGAGAAAGACAACAGCTGTTTTTAAAAGGAGATTATTAATATCTTGTCACAGTGGAGCACAGCAAGCATTTATTTCAAAGTGCTAAGCTTTTGAATTTCAATTTTCTAATTAAGAAGCAAAAAAAAAATTGCAACTGAGCTTGGTATTTAAATTGGAAATAAATGTGCATAAAATTAATATTTTAAAGAATCAATTTGCTTCTCTGTTCTGACTTTTCCATCTTCTCTACTCAAATCTTTAATTCATTCATAAAATAATAGAAAGCCCTTTAGTTTCAAATACTTCCATTGATTTATCAAATAGAAAGAGTAAATCTAGAATTACTTAATAACTTATGAAACTGAAAGAACTAAAAACCAGTTGGCTAAATCACTATTTGTGTTTTTTCCAATTGTGGACACAAATACCTTAAAGAAATGATACCCAAAGTTATTAAGTGGTATAATATTAACATTTCCCAAGTGATCATGATAAATAGGCCTTTATTCAGATGTTAAATTGTACCAAAATGCCCTAGCTAAGTTTTTAACTGGGAGAAGATACATTCATAGTACAAATAGCAGACTATAAACAGTCATCAAGAGAAATCTCTCATTAATTTGAGTCCCTTTTAAACCTTTTAAATTGCTACTACCTTAATTCCCAACAATAAAAATAATCCAGAGGGACACATCATTTTCATTTATAAAACATTTATAAGATAAATTCTTCAATAATCAGGAAATCACTCTATCTTTTGGAGTTTGCAAAAAGCAATTTGATTTCAATTTACTAAGCAAAAATAGCAAGCTAAAAGAACAAATCTATAATAGGATTTTTATTTCATATGCAAGTATAAAAAAATTCTCTCTGTTAAGTGAAACATGGAATATTAACATTACATAACAAGCATGAATGATCTGATTAATTTAATGATCTTTATGCTTTATATTTTTTGAGATTTATTACTAAAGGAAATAATTTTAAAATAAACTTCTAATCTAGATTTGTGTTAAATGTACAAAAAGTTGTGAAAATAGTACAGAGAATTCTCATATAACTTATACCCATTTCCACTATTTATATTATTATGTATTATCTTATATAAAATATGTATTGTTATAGTCCACATCTTAGTTAGCATGCTCAATTGCTCAGTCGTGTCCAACTCTTTTTGACCCTATGGACTATAGCCTACTAGGCGTCTCTGTCCATGGGATTTCCCAGGCAAGAATACTGGAGTGGGTTGCCATTTCCTCCTCCAGGGGATCTTCCCAACCCAGAGATCAAACCCACGTCTCCTGCACTTCCTGCATTGGCAGGTGAGTTCTCTACTACTCTGCCACCTGGGAAGCCCACATCTTAGTATGTTTAAACTAATGAATCATTATTGACACATTATTATTCACTGATGTCGGCACTTTATTTGATTTCCTCAGTTCTCATCCACGGTCCTTTTCCTGTCCCAGGTCCCACCTGAAATACCATATGATATTAGTTGTCATGTGTCCTCAGGCTCCTCTTAGCTGTAACAGTTTCTTGAACTTTTTCTTGTTTTAGATGACTGTTACAGTTTAGAGACTTATTGGTCAGGTATTTTGTACCTAGACTGAGGTTTATCCGATGTGTTGCCATGATTACACTGGGGCTATAGGTTTTTAGGAGGAAGAACACAAGGATAGAGTTCTCTTCTCGTCACAGCATATCAAGGATGCATACTACCAACATGACATGATCCTCACCTTGGTCACCTGGCTGAAGTCACGTCTTCAGGTTTCTCCAATGTGAAGTGACTCTCGTCCCCTTTCCATACCGTGCTCTCTGGAAGGAAGTCACCACTATGCACAGCCCACACTTAAGGAGTGGGGAGCTATGTTCCACTTCCCAGAAAGCAGAGCATCTCCATTCCTTGAATTTTTCTGCACAAAAGGTTTGTAGCTTCTCCCCATTTATTATTTATTTATTTATTCAGTCATTTAGTTATGTCACACTGGTGGATTCATTTTATTCTTGGGCTGTAATCCAATACCACTATATTAGTTTTGTTCCTATCACGGTCCCAGCTTTGGCCATCATGAGCTCCTTCAACTGGCTCCCAGGTCCCTATGACAACATCATGTTTTTTCAGTCACTTCCTCTTCTGGCATTACCAGGTGTCTCAGGCTCACCCTATGTATTCCCTGTCCAGACACAGAGTCCGCTTGGTATCTCATTCCTTTCACCACTGAACAATATCCCTCCATATAACCACAGACACAGTTTGTTTGCCCATTCGCCTATTGAAGGACATCTTGATTGCTTCCAGTTTTTGGTGATTATGAATAAAGTTGCTGTAGATACTAGCGTGTGACATTTTGTGGATGTAATTTTTTGAAGCAGTTGAAACATACTCAGAAGTGTTATAGATTTAAACAAAATTATTCGGGGTCAATTAAGAAGAGAAAACTAAAATATTTTATCTTCATTGATTTCTTCTCTGTGGCTCCGCATTTCTGACATTATATCATTCTGCTTAGCCTGAAAGGTTTCCTTTAACACTGATTGCAGGGCAAGTCTCCAGGACCATGAAGGTTTTTCCTGGATCTTCTCAGTGAGAATGTGGTAATGTTGCTGGAGTAAAAGCCTATGGAAGTGTGCACTCTGACTAAGACCCATAGGATTTCTCATTTCACACAATTCTGCACTCAGCCTCCATAATTCATCAAAATAACCATTTAAGTGTTGCTAGCAGAGTATGCATGTCAGGGACTTCTGTTTCAGGCAAGCAGACTCTGACCTTTTCTTTCTCTGCCTACACCTAACTGTCCAGATTTTGAGATGGTGGTTTGTACAGTGACTTCAGCTACTTAGTAGATCCAAGAAAAGTCATCAATTTCCAGACTGTCTACCTTTTCTTTGGTGAATTATGAGAATTATTACTTTGAAGTACTTTATATGTCACAGCTGAAATTAGAAGTCAAGATTTTTTTTCATTGCTATGAACTTCAATATTCTGTTTTAGTCTCAGAATTTCAGGTGCTTATCTATGGTCAGCTTTTTAAGAAATTATAAAACTGTTTTCCAGAATAGCTCTTCCACCCTGCTTTCTGACCAGCCCTGAATGTAAGTTACAGTTGTTTTACAAGCTCATCAACAATGATTTTGTCAACATTCTTATTTTTGCCGTTTCCAATAAGTATGTAATTATACCTCATTGAGCTTTTAAATTGTACTTCCCTAATGGTGGCTCAGATGGTAAAGAGTCTGTCTACAATGCGGAAGACCTAGGTTCTATCCCTGAGTCGGGAAGATCCCCTGGAGAAGGAAACAGCAACCCACTCCAGTACTCTTGCCTGGAAAATCCCATGGACAGAGGAGCTTGGTTGGCTACTGTCCATGGGGTCGCAAAGAGTCGGACACGACTGAGTGACTTCACTATCACTAATGGCTAATGATGCTGAGCATCTTTTTGTGCTTTTTAGCCATCTGTATATCTTCTATAATTTCTCTTTTCCTGCCTTACCATCACAGAGAAACAGAAGAGTGTACAGAAGTAGACTCACATGTAATTGGTCACATGATTTTCAACCAATGGACCAAAGGAGTTTATTTGAGAAACAGAAATCTTTCAAATAAAATATGCATCTGTGTCCAGATGTCTACATCAAAACAAGAATCTTGACTTCTATCTCATGCCATACAAATATTAATTTAAGATGTATTGCAGGCTCAAATGTGGAGGCTAAAATTATGAAGCTTCAAATACACAAGAATATTTTCATGACTTTCAAGTAGGCAAAGATTTCAGGACTCGAAACTCACTAATCATAAAAGAAGAGTAATGTGTTTGACTTCATTGAAGTTAAAAGCCTCTTGTCATCAAAAGTTATCATCAAGAGAGTGGAAAGGTTCTGGCCACATATCCCTTCTCCTTTCAGACAAGCCAGTATGGTCACGGCCAGGAGTCAACAGGGCTGGTGGTTCAGGCAGAGTCTGGAGCCAACCACCCGCACTGTGCACCAATCCTGCCACTTAGCTGGGTGGCTGAGCAACGTACTCCCCTCCCCTGTGTCTCAGTGTCTTCATCTACAAAATGAGCCACACAGTTGTCATCAGGACAACAAAGAGCTTAGAAGCTCTCCAGGTACATAGCAAGTGCCACATGCCTCTTGGCTGAAGTTGTCTGCATCCTGCCATGTCTTTTGAGGATGACTTGCACATCTGAGACACTGTGGATTGACTTTTACAGTTTGCTTTTAAGGGGAAGTCTTACCTTATTTGAAGTTCCATGGGGCTATTCTACAGAAACCTCTTTTGCTACTTTTCAGCTCTGACATTGAAAATGTTGGTTTACGTTTCCATTTTTAATTCTTTCCTTGAATCAGCTGGACGTTGCTAATTTCTTCCCCTCCCCAGAGAATCTTTCTATGGATGACACTCTGAAAGTCCTCCCTGGAAGTGGGGACACTGGCCATCTTTTCATGGGGACTCCCAGACCCTGGTATGGGAGCTGGTGCTTCTCTTTGGGATGCCTCTGGTGGCTCAGATGGTAAACAATCTGCCTGCAATGCTTCTCTTTGTGTCTGTGGTGCTTCGACTCATGCTGGTCTGGCATCCCCTCTTCAGGTCTAGACTCCTCACTGGGAAGACAATTTCCAACTCCTTCAATATTTACACATATGTTCATTCATCTACTCAGTCATATAAATCCCAGGAATAAAAACTCTATCATTTCCCAACAGACATTTCTGTGTGGTCTGTGCATGAGGCAACCCAGAGCTGCATGAGTTGTGAGGAGGGCAGAGGACCAGTGCCTTCTCTCGGGGGGACTGTGGACATTAAACACATGAACGAACACACAGAGAACCTTGTGAGATAAACAGGTGCCGTGAAAGAGAGCATCTCCGGAGTGGTTTGGTACTGGCTGTGCAGGCAGGTGGTCGGCAGAAGCATCATTTAAGCTGAAACCTAAAAGTCAATAAGAAGCCAGAGTCAGGAAACAGTTCATCAATTGTTCCATTTGTTTATTCACAGCCAGACGGGCACGCTAGGCCTTCTGGAATCTAGTTGTTGATACTCCTTAATATCCCTCAGGTTCCAAGCCACTGTATTTCCAAATGCGACCAGTCAACCAATTGAGAATGATAGAATTGGGATAAATGAGAGTGGATTTTCAAAACTGCATAAGATACTGTGATACCGTGATTTACGATGAGAAATACATGCAGTTGTCCCTTGGCATTTTGGGAGTTTGGTTCCAGGATTCTCCGTGAATACCAAAATCCATGGATGCTCAAGTCCCTTAGATAACCTACATACATCGTCCTGTATATTTTAAATCATCTCTGGGTTACTTATATTAATAGTTGATACAGTATAAATAGTTGCCAACCATGCAGCAAATTTATGTTTCGCCTTTTGGAACTTTCTGAAGTATTTTTGCAAATACTTTTGACTGAGGCTTGATTGAATCCATGAATACACCACCAGTGGATGGAGGGCTTACTTTGGTCTTCATCCCATATCTGGCACAGAGCTCCTAAAACCCTTGGAATTTCTTAAAAGAGTCATACAGTTATCTTCTGTTATACTAAAGAGTGATTTTGGAAAGCCCCTCAAGACGGAGGCTGGTTGCCAGGAGAACAAACCAGGTGATTAGAGGGTTGGAACTCAGTCCCACCTTTCCCTGAGGCCCCTGAGGAGGCATGAAGGGCTAGAAGTGAAGTCAATCACCTCTGATCAATGATTTAATCAATCGTGCCTATGTAATGAAGCTTCCAGAAAAATCTAAAAGGACGGAGTTCAGAGAGCTTGCAGGTGGTGAGCAGGAGAAGAATGATGCACGCGGAGAGGCTGCGGAAGCTCCGTACCCTCCCGCGCACCTTGCCTTGCGCTTCTCTTCCATGTGGCTGGCCATCTGTATACTTTAGCATATCTTTAACAAACTGGTAAACGTAAGTGTTTCCTAAGTTCTATGAGCCACTCCAGCAAATTAATCAAACCCAGAGGCAAAGTCATTGGCACCTCCATCTATAGCAGGTTTGTTTGAAGCACAGGTGACAACCTGGACCTGAGATTGGAGTCTCAATTTGACGGGAGAAAGAAAGGGCCAGTCTTGTAGGATTGGACCTTAACCCCTGGGATCCGAGGCTATTTCCGGGTAGATAGTGTCAGAATTCGGCTGAATTGTGGGATACCCAGCTGGCGTTATAGAGAATTCCTGAAGGTGTGGGGAAACACACACACACACACGGGAACTGATACCAGATTCCTTTCTAGTGGTGATCAGAACTGGTGTTGGTATCAGAATCACTCTTAGATACATTGAGAAAACTACAGACCCTGGAACGCTATGCTGGTCCCAGATAAGGATGAAGGGTCTGGGACATAAGTCGAGGACCCCATGCATCAAGACAAAGAAGCAGTGATATCTCTGCACCAACAGGGTCCCAAAGACCACGTGGTGAAGGACACTGTCTTTTCTGTAAGATCCATCTGAGAAGGAGACCCAGCGTATAAGATCTAAGAAATAAATGCACCTGGATGCAAACAAAATGTTTGACAATATCTGCCACAACATGTCTCTGGCCACAATGAAGAACTATGACAGTATAATGTAAGCTATAAAGACAGGGTATATCACTAAATAATAATTTTTAAAACTTCATTTCAGTCTGCTAAAGCACGATATATAAAATGGGAGAAAACAGATCATTAAATACAGCTTCAAAAACATTCCAAATGAAAAATCACAGTTACATTTCTCTCATCAGCTCATTCATTCCCACCTAATTAACTCTTGCTCCATGGGGCCTTGGGTTAGCATTCTACTTTCAAGAAGCAGTTCTAGCCTGCTGGAAATCTTTTTTTAATTGGCATTGGGTTTTTTTAATTGTAGAAAATACATATAACATAAAATTTACCATTTTAGTCATTTTTAAATCTTATTCTATTATAGTAAAGATATAACATGAGATCTGCCCTCTTAGCGGATTTTTAAGTGCACAATATTGTTGTTGATAGGCACAGTATTGTACAGTAGATCTCTAGAATGTATCCATCTTGCATAACTGAAACTTCATACCCGTTGGTTAGCAACCTCTCCAACCTCCTCCTCCAGCCCCTGGCAACCACCATCCTATTCCTTGCTTCTGTGAGCTTGACTATTTTAGAGTCCTCATATAAATGGAAATATGCACCAGTTGGTCATTTGTAACTGGTTTGTCTCACTTAACATAATATCCTCAAGGTTCATCCATACAGCAGGATTTCCTTCTTTTTAAGGCTGAACACTATTCCCGTGTATTATGTACCACACTTTGATTATCCATTCATCTGCTGATGAACATTGAGATTGTTTCCACATCTTGGCTTATTGTACATAGCACCACAATAAATATGAGAGTGCTAATATCTCTTCACTTTCCTAATTTCCATTTTTTTCAATAAATACCCGGAAGTAGGACTACTGGATCATTTGGTAGTTCTATTTCTC
The DNA here is from genome assembly GCF_055505025.1 of Bos grunniens. NCBI lineage: Eukaryota > Metazoa > Chordata > Mammalia > Artiodactyla > Bovidae > Bos > Bos grunniens. The sequence continues at coordinate 43,808,121 of NC_141168.1, read as the reverse complement.
ATCTTTTGGGGCATCTCCATACTGTTTTCCACAGTGGTTGTACTAATTTACACTTCCATCAACAGGACACAAGCGTCCCTTTTCACCACATCTTCAGCAACACGCTGTCTCTTGTCGTTTTGATAACTGTCATTCTAACAGGTGTGAAATGATATCTCACAGTGGTGATTTGTTTTGCTTTTTAATATTTATTTATTTGGTTGCACCAGGTCTTAGTTGCAGCCTGCAGGATCTTTGATCTTCATTGCAGCACGTGGGATCTAGTTTCCTGACCAGGGATCGAACGTGGGCCCCCGCATTGAGAGTGCAGAGTCTTAGCCGCTGGACTACCAGGGGAGTCCCGCACTGTGGTTTTGGTTTGCATTTCTGTGATGATTAATGATATCGAGCATCGCTTCATATACCCATTGGTCATGTGTGTAACTTCTTTGGGAAAATATCTATTCAGGTCCTCTGTCCATCTTTAAATTGAATTATTAGGGTTTGGAGAGGGTTTTGTGTTTGTTTTGTTTTGTGTTGTGTTTGTTGCTATTGAGTTGCAGTCTGAAAGTTATCTAAGCAACATCAGCTTAAGTCCAAAGTCTTAACAGAAGTTTTAAAATCTGAGTAGTTGACAGTACCTAGTGCAGAATCCATGCTAGATTCTGAAATTAATCTTCTTTGTTGAACACCTATTTCCTCAGCCTGTAACTTAGAGAACTTTCAGGCAATCACAAGAAAGCAGAAACCAGCTGTTGATGCCAAGGCTCTGGTTATTTTATTACGCCCACCAACAATAGGAAAATGGAGGGAGCACAGTACATAATTACTGTATGCGGGTTTAATCAGTGTTCCTTTGGCAGTTAAGAACAACCCACAGAAAGTGAGGGCCCTGACTTGTCTCCAGAGCTTGCTTGTAAAGTGTACAATCTCTAAAACACAGTTATATTAATGAAAACTTGGGAAGGCTGAGAGTCTCCTTTGATTTGACAGATCTTTTCATAACAGTTTTTAATGAGTGTTGAACTAATTAAGAAACATGGAGCATACAAAAAAAATCTCATTATTTCTACCATAGCTCATTTTATATATAAAAGAACAAACCTTTGTGCTTTTCTGATAGTTCCATGGGAAATAACAAGGATAGTTTTAAGTGCTTTTTATTCCAAAATATATTATTTTCCAGAATTTAGGGTTTAATTTCCATGAGACAAAAATATCAATAGAATTATAATAGGAGATTTGGTCACTTAATTAAGATAGCACAATAGGTGCCTAAGAAGAATGGTTTGACTACCATTTAAACTAAATAACATACTTTATTTTAAATGAACATAGAAGATGATAATATGACTGAAAGAGCCTATTCTCACAGAAATGAGGGGTTTCCTCCACTGTTCTGCTTTTAGTAAAGGATATAACGAATCCTTGCTCCTTGGAAAAAAATATGACAAACCTACACAGTGTATTAAAAAGGAAACATCACTTTGCTGACAAAGGTCCAACTAGTCAAAGCTGTGGTTTTCCCAGTGGTCATGTATGGATGTGAGAGTCGGACCGTAAAGAAGGCTGAGCACCGAAGAATTGATGCTTTTGAACTGTGGTGTTGGAGAAGACTCTTGAGAGTCCCTTGGACAGCAAGAAGATCAAACCAGTCCATCCTAAAGGAAATCAACCTTGAACATTCATTGGAAGAACTGATGCTGAAGCTGAAGCTCCAATACTATGGCTACCTGATGCAAAGAGCCAACTCATTGGAAAAGACCCTGATGCTGGGAAAGATTGAAGGCGGGAGGAGAAGGGGAAGACAGAGGATGAGATGGTTGGATGGCATCAGTGACTCAATGGACATGAGTTTGAGCAAACTTAGGGAGATAGTAAAGGACAGGGAAGCCTGACATGCTGCAGTTCATGGAGTCACAAACACTTGGACGTGACTTAGCGACTTAACAACAACAACATAACAACATAACAAATTCTCCAAGAGCACAAACATGTACCTAGTAGGATAAGGAGTCTCTGTCATCTTGGCAGATTACAGAAAGTAAAAAAGCTTTTTACTCCCCTGGGTTAAAAGTAGATTAAACACTCCAGTTCAACCATTTTAAGAGAAAGAAAATGTAATTTCTAGTTTTTAATAACATAATAAATGGCAATAAATGACCCACAAGTTCCTTTTTAAATGTAATTTTATGGATGAGCAAGGGAGAAAACCTAGACTGAATCATGTGGTCGTAGATGAAAGCTGGAGACATCATTAAGAACTCATGTTTAACCTAATATACAAATATGCTTCCAGATGAATGGACATTGACATATATGGACAAATATACATATATGTATATATGGATATGTGTGTATGCATAGGTCAGTATGCAGACAGATGTTCCTATAAAGGAGGAAAACTTCCTTTCTTCACTTCTAGTTTCTTTGGATTGTCTAATAAATTGACATAAGACAGATCAATAGGAGAAAAACCAATTTAATTTCATATGCACAAGAGTACATAAAAATATGACTCAAAGAAGTAACCAAACCAGGAAGCTGTTATATCTTTTAGACAAAAAAACGATAAATTAATCTTAAGTAACAAGACTTTGGCTTAAACTCAAATCTTTTAGCCTATTTCTTCCTGTGCATCTTATGTACTATTATGAATTTTAGAGCAAATGAACAGCATGATAATTCCAGTTGTTAAGGATTAGCCCCTGGTGTTATTTCAGAGCTTTCAAACAGTGGTACATAAATGAGCTCCATTCCTCACAACATATCAGTTGTCCATGTGGGCCAGCCCACATTGTTATGAGATTCAAAAAACTCTGAAAATCTGTCTTCTTTCAAGAAAAGATGGAAACCTATAAAAACTGTGACTTGAAACCCTTGACAAATGTTCATTATGTAAATCTATTGTCATATCAAGTGTAGAAATTTCTTTTAAATAACTCAAGTAAATCCCACAGAGACTAGAATTGTAACCGTGATTCCAGTGCTCCCGTCTCCCCCAGAGAACACTATAATTAGTTTTTTCATCTCCTACACCCCCACAACCAAATGTTCAATTTTCATGGTGTTGCTAGTAGAGGCGAAACTTCATGGATGGGGTGCAAGGCTTATGGAGCTGAGTTGTAGCACATTATTAACCCACTAATGGCATGTGACCATATCACACTCAATCCACAGGTTCCTCCTTCTAGACATGCTCCCCAGAAAGCCTGGTGGCATATTCTGTACCTCTCCTTCCTTCCAGTCTCCTGGAACAGAGCTTCTGGTGAATTCCTCAACTCCTTTCATGCCCGGATACTTCAGTTTAGTAGGTTTTTAGAGGAAATGGTAACTACATGAGAAATTTTAAAGACTTAAAAATAAACTAAAACTTTCTACTGGATGATGGAATGTTTTGTTCTTATTGTTTGGTCACTAATCATGTCCAATCCTTTTGCTACCCCATGGACTATAGCCCACCAGGCTCCTCTGTCCCTGAGATTTCCCAGGCAAGGATACTGGGGTAGGTTGCCATTTTCTTCTCCAGGTTAGGGCGATAATAATAATATACTGTAGAATTTCTAACATTTGTAAAAGTGTATTACAGTAAGAGCACAAAGAACAGAAAGGAAGAAGGGAAGTAACCATTGTAAATTCCTTTTGCCTCACGAGAAGTGGGAAAATATCACTCAGAGGAAGACTGCAGCTAGTAAAAGATGTGTATCGTGAACTCTAAAGAAATCACTAAAATATCACGGCAACAGCTAATAATCCAACAAAATCAACGCTGTGGAATTATTTTTAAAAAGTCAACAGTTCTAAGAGAAGACAGAGAAAGGGAACAAAGGACAAAAGGACACAGAGAAGACAGCAAGACCACAGATATAAGCCAAGTCATTTCAATAATCATGTAAAATGTAAATGGTCCAAAACCCATCTAAAATCAGAGAGTGTCAGATCGGATGAAAAAAAGTCAAGGCCCAAGCATGTCTTGCTTACTGGAAACCTACTTTAAATATAAAGACACAAATAAGTTAAATGTAAAGGGCGTAAAAACATATACCATGCTAACAGTCTAAGGAAAGCAACAGCATATTAATAACTGACAAAGTTGATTTCAGAACAAATACTATTACAAGGAATAAAGGAACTCTTGTCATAATGGTACAGGTGTCAGTTCGTCAAGAGAACATAACAACAATCTCTTCCACAGGTTCCCAGGGACCTATGTAAACACTAAAACGAGGTAATTATTAATTTCCAGGAATGAAAACTGATATAAGAATGGAAATGAAATGATAGCCTTCCATGTCCTGGAGCTGCAAATAATATTTACCTATTAGAAAATGTACTCAGTAGCTATTGACCTAAATTTTGTTTCGAAACTATACCAGCACTACAGGTACCACAGACGTGTGGGTTTACGAGCGGGAAGCACACGAGAGAGCTAAACCTTCATCTTCCACAGCAGAAACGAGAGATAACATCCAAACCTGGAGAACCAAGGAATTGCAGTAGAAATTTATTCTCTGGAAATAGGGAGATAGAGAATAGACCTTAAAGAGTTGAGAGTGTTTGCAGATAGGGAATAAGAATTTGGAAGGAGTAGGGATGGAGCAGATAAGTGTTCTCATTAAAAGTCTAGTACATCTGTCCTTTTAAATCATGTAGATATTACTTTAATGAAATATAAAATATAATTGACATAATTTAATTAATGATGCAGAAATGGGAAGGGAAAGGACTAAGGAGAGGGACTCCAGCTGTTGATTGGGGTCAAAGGCCCAACTGACCTAATCAGCTGTGATCAGGAAGCGTGATCAAGAAGACACCTAGAGGCTTCCACTAGAACCATGAGGTCAGAAAGCAGGATGAGCAATGCTTCCAGAAAGGGCCAGGCTGGCCCCCAAAGCCTGGGTGAACTGGGGGATGATTTGATAGATAAAAAACAGGTGCCCACCACTGACCTAGCTTTGCATTGATTTCCACTGGATACAAATCAGTTCAGAAACACTTGTTTGAGTGCTGCTTCTCCCCACTGAAAATCACAGCCTACTGGAGCAGAAACCTTCACAGACACCAGTACAAGGCAGGAAAACTAGACCTGTAATGAGTTACTGGACGCTAGATATGGGCTGGACTGAGAGTTAAAAATTCCAAAGAGACACAGTCCTTACACATTTGTGAAGTTGACCTCTAGGAACACAACCAAGTTCTCACAGTAAATATAACAGAAAAATCCCTTTGTACTTCTAGCAGAAGGAGGGGAAATGGAATCACTTTTAAATATATCAGAGCACTGAGCTCTTTTTAACGAGGTGAAACTAGCTAACCAGAGCCTAACTTGCTCTGGGGTTTATCAGAGCTTAACTGAGCAGAGAGAAGGGAAGTACCCAACCTTAGCCCACTCTGGCTATCCTGTCCCACCTAAGGGAGAAGAAACAAACAGAAACACTTGTAAAGTTCACAGTCCAGAGGTGTGCTCTCATTAAAGGACTGAGATCTAGTCAGGGAACTGTAAAATGCTTCCCCTCCCCCTGCACCTCACCACCACATGACTAAAGGTGGATTTACTACACAGGTCCTCTCACCCAGTACATTATGTCCAAATCAGGAAAAATTATAAGGCATACTAAAAGGAAAAACACAGTCTGAAGAGACAGACCAAGCATCAGAACCAGACATGACAGGAATGCTGGAATTACCAGAGAATTTAAAACGTGCTAAATGTTCTAATGAATAAAGCAGAGAGCATGTAAGAACAAATGGGCAGTGTAAGCAGAGAGATGGGAATCCCAAGAATGAACCAAAAAGAAATAATAGATATTTTTTTAAAAATCACTGTAACAGAAATGAAGAATGATTGCTTTGATGAGCTTATTAGTAGTCTGGGCATGGCTGAGGAAAGAATCTCCGACTTTGAGGATATATCAGTAGAAACTCATATGACTAAAAAGCAAAGGGAACAAAGTCTGAAAAAAACAGAGCAGAAGAGAATCCTCAAGGACTGTGGGACGGTTATAATATACCTACTAGGATTACCAAAAGGGAAAGAAAATATTGAAACATTAATGGCTGAGACTTTCCCCAAAATTAATGTCAGACACCAAACCAGAGATCCAAGGGATTTAGACAGCACCAAGCAGCATAAATGCCACACACACAAAAAAAACCACCCCACACCTATGCATGTCATTTTCAAACTACAATAAATCAAAGATAAAAAATGCTGAAAGAAGTCAGAAAAGGGAAAAAAAAAATCTTACCTATAGAGGAGCAAGGATAAGAATCACATCCAGTTTCTCCTCAGAAAACATGCCAGCAAAATATTTAAAGTACTGAAAGAAATAAAAACACCGGCATAGGATTGTGTACTCTGCCAAATGATCCTTCAAAAGCAAAAAAAAAAAAAAAAAATCCTTTCTCAGACAGAGACAGTAAAATGACCAGTGGTTGCCAGGGATTGGGGCAGAGAAGCATGGAGCACAGAGATTTTTAGGGCGATGAAAACACTCAGTGTGATATTAAAATGGTGGATACAAGTCATTATACATTTGTCCACATCACACACTGTACATACAATGTCATGAGTGAACCCTAAAGTAAACTATGTGTTTTGGATGATGGTAACATGTCAAGCTGGGCTCATGGATTATAACAAATGTATCCCTCTGGTAGGGAACACTGATTATGGAGGAGGCTGTGCATGTGTAGGAGCAGGGGCATATGGAAAATCTCTATAACTTCCCCTCAATTTTGCAGCCAACCCAAAACCCCTCTTTTAAAACTGTCTTTAAAAAAAAAAGAAGAAAGCAATAAACTACTGATGCATGTGACAGCCTAGATGTGACTTCTGTGGATTTTGCTTTTAAACGTACCTCAAACCCTCTCCCCCAGGCTTCCCTGATAGCCCAGTTGGTAAAGAATCCACCTGCAATGCAGGAGATCCCGGTTCAATTCTTGGGTTGGGAAGATCCACTGGAGAAGGGACAGGCTACCCACTCTAGTCTTCTTGGGCTTCCCTGGTGACTCAACTGGTAAAGAATCTGCCTGCAATGCAGGAAACCTGGGTTTGATCCCTGGGTTGGGAAGATCCCCTGGAGAAGGGAAAGGCTATCCACTCCAATATTCTGGCCTGGAGAATTCCATGGACTGTAATAGTCCATGGGATCACAAAGGGTCAGACACGACTAAGCATCTTTAACTTCACAAACCCTCTCCCCACCCTACCCGGGCCCATCTCCTCCCTGGGAATGTGATTTAGGTCATGGTTTGCAAACCCTGTGAAAAATAAAGCAATCTTTTTACTTTAAGATGATCTTTGCTCTTTTCCTAGGATTTATTTCTAATTTAGGATGACAAATAAAACCCAAAAAAAAGTGTAAAAAGCTGTAACATCAATTGAGTAGCAATGCAAGGAAAATGGTGCCCAAACCCAGCATATCAGGCTGAGGGATATAGCCACCCTCTCGGGCCATATAAGCTCAGACTCACACAGGCCCACGTTCTCCAGCCCTGGTCCCCTCCCTAGGAGTCCCAAGAGAAGACTCAGACCCTCCCCAGATTATTGAGGACACGTGAGTTATTAGGGAATCTGGGTTAAAAATGCAGGTGAGACAGGTCCCTTGCCTGGCCCCGACCCTAGCTATCTAGCACCTTCCCACTCTGGAGGCCTCGCCCCCCATCTGTAAAACCTGAGAGGGCAGAGATGTTGGGGCCACGCATTCTTGAGGCCCCTCCAGCTGTAATCTTTGTAATGAAGCATTTTGTTAAGCCCCTCAGGAAAGAGGTACACTCAGATGTGTGGAGGCAAAAGTCAGAAGATCTGGGAGAAAATATGCTTCCTCTTAGCAGGAAAGACATTCTTTTCTATAGTGTTCAAGAAGGCAGACTGTCAGTGGGGGGGGGGGGGGGGGGCGGGGAAGACTGCCATTTGAAGCTTGAAGAGCAACAGGCAGGGGCTTCTGTCCTTTACTGCTGCTGCTAAGTAGTTTCAGTCGTGTCCGACTCTGTGCGACCCCACAGACAGCAGCCCACCAGGCTCCCCCGTCCCTAGGATTCTCAAGGCAAGAACACTGGAGTGGATTGCCATTTCCTTCTCCAATGCATGAAAGTGAAAAGTGAAAGTGAGGTCGCACAGTTGTGTCGGACTCTTCGTGACCCCATGGACTGCAGCTAATAGGTGTGAAAGGAGCTCAATGCCCATAGAGCAATGTATCACCAGAAGGGGGCAGCAGAGGACAGGCCACAATGCAGAGGCCCAGAGCCCCAGTATCCTAGGTTGGGTCCAAAATGCTCCCTCTAGGATGTTGGGTCCAGGATGTTCCATCCAGGATGCTGAGGTAGGGATGTGGGTCGAGGGTGTGTCCAAGGTACTCAGTCCAGGATGCTGGGTTCAGAATACTTATGGCAAAGTTGCATCTGCTGACCTTCACTCCTAGCTGAGTCTGATTGCACAAGCCTGCACCTTCCCACCAACACCCCGCTGCTCTCCACACCCCACATAGCCACAACCTGGAAGGCCCGGGGAACCCAATCTCATTTGCTTAATTAACTAATTAACATACAAATGAATAGCAGTGAAGATCAGGACACAGTTTGGTGTAGAGGCAGTTTGGGGTGACTCAGAGAGTTCAAGTTAAGGATTCCTTTCTGTTCACCTCAGAATGATGCTTGCAACTCAGAAGTCATGAATTTAAGGCTACTTTAGGTCACTGAGTTTGTTCTCAATGTGTCTTCCCTATACTAAATGCCTCAGGGTCATGGCCGATGTCTTCATCTCTGCCACAGCTCAGTCCACAGCTCGTGAGAAACACAGTGCCTGGACATGTATACACTGCTATATTTAAATTTTTATTTGTTTACTTTTTCTGTCCCGGGTCTTCACTGCTGCGTGGCTTTCTCTAGTCAGTGGTAGCAGGGACTACTCTCTGTTGCGGTGTGCAGGCTTCTCGTTGTGGCGGTTTCTCTTGCTGTGGAGACGAGCTGTAGGAGCATGGGCTTCCGTAGTTGTAGCACGAAGGTTCAGTAGTTGTTGCACACAGGCTTAGCTGTTCCGTGGTATGTGAAATCTTCCCAGACCAAGGATCTAACCTGAGTCCTCTGCATTGGCAGGAGGACTCTTATCCACTGTACCACCAGGGAAGTCCCACACTGTTACATTTAAAATAGATCGCCAACAAGGACCTACTGTACAGCACAGGGAACTCTGCTCAATATTTTGAAATAGTGAAGTCGCTCAGTCGTGTCCGACTCTTTGCGACCCCATGGACGGTAACCTACCAGGCTCCACGGTCCATGGGATTTTCCAGGCAAGAATACTGGAGTGGGCTGCCATTTCCTTCTCCAGGGGATCTTCTCAACCCAGGGATCGAACCCAGGTCTCCTGCATTGCAGACAGACGCTTTACCGTCTGAGCCACTAGGGAAGCCCAACCTAAATGGAAAAAGAATTTGAAAGAGAATAGATCCATGTATGTATATAACTGAACCACTTCGTTGTACACTGAAACTAACACTGCTAATCAACTATGCTCCAATGTAAAATAAAAAAATTTGAAGAATGTAATGCTTATAGCAAAATGTTCACAAGACACTGCTGTTAAATAGTCTGTTGTAAGATAATGTATGATATAAATCCACTTCACTGGGAAAATAAGAACATTGGTCTGGGAAAGATTCTCAACCTCTTAAGAGAAAATTGATGGCACGAGTTGGGTTACCCTCTGCCCCTGAGTTACTGTAAGTGGCAGTCAGATCTAGAGGCCCAGTCATACTCGGGAATGTTTTAGTATGTTTCTGTGAGAGACATGGTATCTGGATGATGAGGCTATTTACAAAATGATGATGTTTTCAATCTATGATTCTTCATTTATCAGCTGGAAATGTCCATTAAAAATAATTTTGCCTTTAACCCTTTGTCCTGACACAGGTAGTTGTCCAGGGCACCCTAACTCTCTTGGGAGGTGAGACATCCCTGGGTTGTCCTATTCTAGTGTAATATAGGCCATCTCTCCCTGGAGTCAGTGCTCCTTGTAATGGGCAGTGGTTTGGAGGAGACCACAGTCTAAGAGGTGGGAGGCGGAGCACAAAGGCTGGATTTGGTTTAGCCCTTCATGATGGACAGAGTGAGGAAATAGTCGTGAGGAGCCTTACAGACCTCCCCAATACTGTTGGGTTTTGTTAACTATTTTTATAGGGAATGTAACATGTAGGGCCTTCCAGGTGGCACAGTGGTAAAGAAACTGCTGGTCAATGCAGGAAACGCAGAAGACTCGGATTCGATTCCTGGGTGGGGAAGATCCCCTGGAGGAGACAATGGCAACCCACTCCAGTATTCTTGCTGGAAAGTTCCATGGACAGAGGAGCCTGGTGGGCTACATGGGGTTGTGAAGAGTCAGACATGACTGAGCATGCACGCACCCAACCTGTAGGGGGCACTGCAAGCTTACAGCTTGCCCGATTTCCACTAGGGGCACACACTGTGTCCAGGACTTGCCCAGGAAGCTTCTCCGCTGTCGGGGAGCCCTTCCAGCCACTGCTCCACTTCACAGGGAGACTGACCCGCTTACGAACTCTGACTCCAGCGATAAGTCTTCAACTTTCAGAACTGGTGTAATGGAATTTTATGATATGTACTCTTTGTGCGTGTGGGGTTTTTTTTTTTCTTCATTTAATACTCAAGGCCCATCTTTTAAAGTTAAGTAAAAGAATAAGCTTTAAATAAATTACACACGTGGGTCATTTTAATAATTCAGACAAGATAAAAGGATTTATAATGAAAAGTGTGTCTGTCTCTCACATCCCCTTCCCAGAGGTTACCACAGTTACCAGTTTCCTCAACATTATTTCAGACAAATAGGCTTCTGTTATGTACTCGTGCGTGTGTGTGCATGTGTGTGTTCTTTCTTACAGACAAAAACTGGCACATGCTACACACAGAAAAGAACTCTTCATGAGACTGCTTCCTGAGTGTTTCCCGAATTAGCCTGCCTATCACCCCCATCCCCACCGCCACTCAGTCTGCCTCTGAAGAGGACACCCAGTTCCTCAGAAGTTACTCAACCTGGCTTTATCTGGCATTTCCTCGTGATTCAATTCATAAGACTCCAGAAGTCATCGCTTCCTCCCAGGAGACACCGTGTGTCAGCATGTCCCCCGAGAGACACAAAACTTGACCACTCGATTAAGGAGGGGTCTGCACACAGAGATGAGCAATAGGCTCATGAAAAGATGTTCAACGTTGCTAATTGTTAGAGAAATGAAAATTAAACTACAATGAGGTACCACCTCACTCTGGTCAGAATGGCCATCATTATAATAAATGCTGGAGAGGATGTGGGAAAAAGGAAACTCTCCCACATTGTTGGTAGGAGTGTAAACTGGTGTAGACACTGTGGAGAACAGTGCGGAGTTTCCTTAAAAAGACCAAAAATAGAATTACAATATGATCCAGTGATCCCACGACTGGGCTTATATCCAGAAAAGGCAAAAACGCTAATTCAAAAAGATAACGCACACCTAGGTTCATAGCAGCACTATTTACAATAGCCAAGACATGGAAGCAACCTATATGTCCATCAGCAAAGGAATGGGTAAAGAAGATGTGGTACACACATACAATGGAATACTACTCAGTCATAAAAAAGAGTGAAATAATGTCATTTGCAGCCATATGAATGGACCTAGAGATTAGCATGCCAAGTGAAATAAACCAAAGGCCAATAGCATATGATATCACTTATATGTAGAATCTTAAAAAAATGATACAAATGAACTTATTTACAAAACAGAAATATACTCACAAACATAGAAAACAAACTTATGGTTACCAAAAGGGAAGTCTAGGGGCAGGGGATGGGTAAATTAGGAGTTTGACGTTAGTAGACACACACTATTCCCAGGTGATGTTAGTGGTAAAGAATCTGCCTGCCAATGCAGGAGACATAAAAGATGCAAGTTCCATCCCTGGGTCGGGAAGGTCCCCTGGAGGAGAGCATGCCAACCCACTCCAGTATGCTTGCCTTCAGAATCCCCATGGACAGAGGAGCCTGGTGGGCTACAGTTCACAGGGTCTCAAAGAGTCAGACACGACTGAAGCGACCTAGCACACACTATATATGAAATACATAAATAACAAGGACCCGCTGTATAGCACATGGGACTATGATCAATATCTTGTAATAACCTATAATGGAAAAGACTCTAAATCACTTTGCATGTCTGAAACTGTACACCTGAAACTAACGCAATATTGTAAATCAACTCTACTTCAGTTTGAAAAAGGAGGCGTCCACAGGTTTGTCTGTTGTAAAATCACTGAAATTAGTTTGTGACGAGTTAAGTAGTTTGTGGGAGCTTCTTTGAGACAATGTGTCTAGTCTGTCATCAGACGTCCACTGAAAGTGGTGACACTGCTGGCATTGGCACTTGCTCTGTGTTCACGTTTTCTTAACTGCCTGGAGCTCCACTGTGGGACCAGCCAGTGCTTCTCAGACCTGTGGCTCCTGCAGTTCTACTCAGCATCTTCAGAAGCGCAGCCTGCAGCTGCAAAGGGCAGGATCCAGGAGGAGTGAGGGACGGTGAGGCCAGGATGAGGACATCAGATGTAGAGCCATGCCCTCTGTCCTGGCCCCAGAGGGCTTCTGGGTGGCTTTGATGCCCAGGCCTGGTCATCGCAAGGACCTTGTCCCTGGTCTTACTTTGTTCTAAGGCTTCATGAGTTCTCTATTCCTCTGGACAAAGAATTTAGAGCTTTGATTTTGAAACCAAATTTGGATTCCTGATCCAAGAATCCCTGTTTATTTAGCAAGGTGTAGTCTAGACTCAATGCCAGGAAAGGATTATTCGTGAATGCTTTGATAAGTGCCTCTGCCTGGGAGGACGGGTTGCGGGTGCTCTGCCATCTGACTCCTCCACCTTCGTTCTTCACTTGAGAGTGGTCTTGTCTTAAATGATCTTAGCTTAATTCTGATGTTGCCTTTCCTGGAATGGATGTCTGGTTCTTCAATTCTAAAACCAAATCTGGATTCTAGATTCTTCAGTATTGAAATCTTAAGTAGGTTTCACTGAGTAACATAACCCAGGTGAATTCATCTCTGAGGATTTTGATTATCTGTGACCTTAGCCTGACTGTGTGTCATTCATAGTGTGATCATGTCTGTAGTCACGTGACATGTTAGAAGAGAGTCTTTTTGTTTAAAAACCTGCACTATAAGTACTTTAGGGAAGAGAGTCTTAAGAGCCCAGGATGTGACTAGGTACAGGATAATGTTGAATGCACAGATACGATTCTTACAATTTCAGACGCAATGTAGTTGTGATATAGTGATAAGTATGCCTCTTTATTAACGCACCGTGCTAAGTCACTTCAGTCATGTCCATCTCTGTGCGGCCCTATGGACTATAGCCCACCAGGCTCCTGTGTCCATGGGATGCTCCAGGCAAGAACACTGGGCTGGATTGCAGTTCCCTCCTCCAGGGGATCTTCCCAACCCAGGGATCAAATGTCTCTTATGTCCCCTGCATTGGCAGGCAGGTTCTTTACCACTAGGGCCACCTGGGAAGCCCTATTAACACATCAAATAAAGCAAAACCCAGCAGAGTATGCAACAGACATCATAATTTTAATGAAATGGAATGATGAAGATAAACCACATTCAGACTCTCTGACACAACGAATGGATATGAAACCATTTGTGATTTTTTTGGTGACAAAAGTTTCAGGCACTGCTGACAGTGTTGTAGCCACCTCCAGTCAGGTGTGAAGAGGGGTAGTCAAGCCTTTTCTGCCACCTCTAAAAACCAGCTAAAAACACCGAAGTCAGAGTGACAGAAAACACGTGTGTGTGCATGTGCATGTATGTATGTGTGTGTATTTCACCTTTATCACTGATTAGGCGCCTTGGGAGCTGCAGAACTCAGCCTGAAGCCACAGCTGGGCTTCTTCCCACCCCTGACACCCGTCTATCACACCCTGTCTGTCACACCGTCCACAGCAGTTTAAGTACATGGAGCAGACAGTTACACCGATAGATCCCCAGGTACAAAGAGGAAAGAGAGAGAGAGGCAGCTTTCGACCTTCTAGAAGGAGGAACTCGGGAACTTGACCTCTGGGGCACCAGCTGCCTCAGGCAAGTCCAGCAGGTGAAGTCCCTGGGCTCATGCCCATCCCTGCTCCTCACATGACCAGTCAGAGCAGGGGAGGAGAGGCTGCCCTCCAGCTCCTGGTTCGCACGTCCAGCAAGGAGCAGGGAGGGCTTCCATGCCCTCGCTGGCCTTCCCCCTGAAGCTCGGGGTCTGCAGTGCTGGGTAGCAATCCTGATTCTGCCTCCAGGAGACATCTCCAAAGGGAGCTACCGCTTCTTCATGACTCTCTGGAGCCTCTGCCCCCAGAAGACTCCAGAGTGGGCAAAAAGAGAGCATGGCTGAGACTCCAACCCCCTCCCCACCTCCAGACCCTAAACAAAAGCTCTTGTTTCAATCTCACAGTATGCCTATGATGACTTATTTTGTCACCTTGGCTAGACCACGGTACTCAGTGTTTGATCAAATACCCACCAAGGTGTTGCTATGAAGGTATTTTTAAGATGTGATTAACATTTAAATCCATGGACTCTAATCAAAGTACATTACCCTCCAAGATAGGTGTGGGACTCATCTAATCAGGTGCAGCCTGTAAGAGAAAAAAGACTGAGATTTCCTGAGGTAGAGGGAATTTTGCTCCATACATGCTTTGGACTCAAGATTGAAGCATAAGCTCTTCCCTAGGTCTCCAGCCTGCTTCTGCCCTGCAAATCTCAGAATTTACAGCTCCACAATTGTACAAGCCAACTCCTTAAAATAGATAGATGATATATAGATAGATAAGATAGATATAGATAGGCACGCAGACAGACAGGCAGACTTGGAGTAACAGAGATTGAGAAACACAGAGAGGAAAAGGAAAGAGAGATTCAGAGACAGAACAAAGGAGAGAAAATTCAGAAGGCAGAGTCCTTGGAGATGAGGGAAGCAGAATGCATAGGAAAGGGCAGGAGCAGTGTGGTCAGGTCCACCAGGGCCAAGCCAAACCTCCGTGTCCCTCACACCTCGGAGACAAACAGAGCACCCTCCGGCCAGACCTGCTGAGCAGCTCCGGGCACCTGAGCCACACAGCCTTGAGCAGGAGGAGCAGGGAAGCCACGGCTGAGATCCTCCGGCTCTTCAGGTGAGGGGGAGGGAGTCAGGCATTTCTGTTCCCCTTACCCAGAGGCAGAACTGATAATCAGTGATGAAATCAAGATGTGACAATCAATCCCCTCTCTCTCTCTGTCACACACACACCACAGACACACACAGAATCTGTTGCTCCTGCTTCATTTTTGTTCTTGTTCTTGCTGCTACTTATTTTGTGACTTTCCTGGATTAATTCTGTAGATTCTGTACTCCAGGCAATGCGTGCACATTGCGTTCTCTGCTAGCTTTCATTTTTTTCATTATTTTTATTTTTAAGCCTGGCTTCCTATGAGTCACCAAGGTCAGTGTCATTTAGCGGTCAGTTTATGATATTCTTCAATGCAATGAACCACCCATTGCCATTTGGCTTGTCCATTTCCTTCCTGGACGTAGACGAAGCCCTTTGCGTGCCCAGGAATGTGCCAGAGCTTTTTGAGGTTTCCTGTGGTCATCTAGCTCTCCAGGTCTTCCTTTTACATTTTTGGCCAGGCTTTTTTCACCTCAGCTGTTAGAGCTTGTGTGGCTACCGTATTACTAGCAGATTGCTAGTGTTTTCTATAATTGGTTAGGGCTTTTTTTTTTCCCCCCAGAGTTGAACTTTGAGTTGTATCTAATGGAGACTACCAGGGGAGTGAAGGTTTTCCAGGTTGGTCAAACAGTTGACTCTGTTCCAAGCCTTGGGCTTTTAATGGATCTCTCAAAATGGTCATTCCTCTGTCAGCTGTGAGTCTGCCAACTTTTCTTGACATTGAGTTGGGGTACAAGGGCAAATGTCATTGCCTTAAGTATCACCACCACGCACTCTGCTCCTCTTAGGAAAATTCATATTTTTTTAAAATATAAGTTTTTTAATTTGTTCTGTGTCTGTGATTAATTTCCAGAGTTCTAAAAAGGTGGGGTTTTTATTGATTTGTCACTATGTTTGTTGCTTTTGAGGGAAAGCAGTTTCCTAAGATCCACCTTTCCAAAAGTCAGTCCTTCTCAACAGCCTTTATTTTTAAGCTGCCCTGGAACCCTTTAGGAAGCTGGTAACATGTAAAGCATGAAATGAGGATAATAGTCATCCTATAAGATTTTATTTTTAAAAAAACCTTCCTTTTAAAAAAATCACTATTGGAATATTTAAGAGAATTTCCAAAGCATTAAGAATAGAGCTTTACAAGCTATATCTTCAGTCTGCACTATTCCAAGTTGTCCTAGTTTTTCAATAGAGCCTAATATGGCATTCAAACTAAAATGCACTTCCAGACAAGTAAGACACTTTTGTCTGTGAACCTTACTCAAAAGGATCCTTTAAAACCTCATCAAGAAGCTATTATCTAAAGATTTCCTCAGTTTGACAAGAACAAATGCTTGTAAACTCAAAAAAAAAAAAAAAATCTGCCAGTCAATACAGCAGCAAATGCAAACCACTGATAAATCATATCTGATTAAAGCCACAGGGTGGAAAATCTTAGGACACCTGTATCTAGGCAGCCACCCTCACCAAAATATTTAAGAAACACCCTGGAGGAACAAAATCTGCACTCCCTTTTAGAGACTATTAAAAACAGAAATGAAAGTCTGCACACAGCTGATAAGCCACTCCCACTGCTCAAAACATTTTCAGTTATTATGATTGTTGATTCCGAATATTTCCAAGATGATGGATGCATGTGGTGCTCACAAAGCTTGCACATTGCTTTGGAGAACTTATAAAGGGTGAAAGCCCCAGGCAAGGAATTCACAC
This sequence comes from Bos grunniens, assembly GCF_055505025.1. NCBI lineage: Eukaryota > Metazoa > Chordata > Mammalia > Artiodactyla > Bovidae > Bos > Bos grunniens. The sequence continues at coordinate 43,791,216 of NC_141168.1, read as the reverse complement.
ATCTCTGAGACCAATATCCATCAGCAGTGGGCTTTCTGTTGCCATAGCACAGTGATTGCTCACAAAGAGAAAATCAATCAGGCATCACCAAAGATAAAAGAGGAACTGACACCTATAATGTACTCAGCCAATGAGAAATTAGAGTCAGACCCAACCAATGTGTATCATACATGCTCTCCTCTGTGTAACTTCAGTAATTACAAGGCTTAGGGCAGGTAAACACCCAGACACAAGCCGTTCTCAGCCCAGCCTGATTTTTTTCCCATGATGGCTACTGACACTGGGCCTTTCCACTTATGTCTGCAACAGCTATGGCACACAGGTTGTAGACTCAAGCACAGTAGTGGTGGCACATGGGCTTAGTTGCCCCACAGCATGTGGAATCTTCCTGGACCAGGGATCAAACCTATGTCCCCTGAATTGGCAGGCGGTTCTTAACCTCTGCACCACCAGTGAAGCCCCTACGATAACGTTATAGTCAAACTCAACCTTCAGGTCCCACTTTCTCTTCCTCAGGACCTTTTGGATGTTTCTCCAGTGATCATTGATCTCCAACCCTGGCATAGCCTTCTTACTCGCCTGGAGTCAGCTGAATTAACTCAGTAGAGATTTTTCTCTTTTTTTGCATGAAATTATTCATTGGCTTTATAGATCTTGAAATTTTAAAGAATGTTCCCATGTCTCCTATTACCCTTATACTCAATAACAATTTTACTAAGTTTAACATTTTAGGGTAACTGTTTAATTGCCCCAGATAATACCCAATTATCTTTTCACATTGAGTATTGCTAAGAAATATGAGGTCAGCTTCATTTCCTTCTCCTTCTTATATATGAATTGCATTTTCCTCAAAACATCTTTTCTCTTAAAAGTTCAGTAACCTAACAAAATATGCCCATTTACTACATCCATTTAATAATAAATTTTTCTAGACTATCCCCTAATTGAATCTCTTCAATTTGTAAGTTCAGATTTCCTTGATTTTAATAATTTTTTTCTACCACATTTTTTAAAACTTCTGTTCATTGATTGGGTTTTCTAATTAAGGTTTATAAATTTTCTTTTTATTGGGTCATCTAAGTGTCTCATCAAACTTGTGATATTTTTTCTAATTGTTTTAATATCTGCTTACAGCTCCTACTTGTCCATGATTATTTCAAGGCTTTACTCTAGAAAAGTTAACTAAAATTTAGTTGTGTATATTCTGCTTTCTAGTTATTTTTTTCATTATGTAAAACGTGAGGACTTCCCTGGTGGCGCAGTGGATAGGAATCCGCCTGCCAGTGCAGGGGACAAAGATTCGATCCCTGGTCCAGGAAGATTCCACGTGCCGCAGAGCAACTAAGCCTATACACTGCAACTACTGAGTCCCCACTCCTAGAGCCTGTGCTCTGCAACAAGAGAAGCCCGAGCGCTGCGATGAAGAGTAGCCCCCACTCACCACACCTAGAGAAAGCCCACGTGAAGCAATGAAGACCCGGTGCAACCAAAAATAATGATAAATAATAGAATAAAATGAGGAAGAAAAATTAAGTTTAAAAAAACATGATATTATGTGAGTTCTAAAATTTCAGTTTATGTTGCTCTACCAGACTTTGTTGGATTTCCTGAGTTCTGTTGCCTTTCCTGAGATTGCACTAAATGTCACTCTATTACTACTCAGAGGAGTGTTGGTGCCCTCCTTATGTGGGCATTTCCTTTAACTCACCATGGAGTTCTAGAAAATGTCAAACCTTGGTAATTTTTTTTTTTTTTTGCCTCTGTGAGATCTTGCCATTTCACAGAGGTAAATAAGAGCTTCCAAAGTTGAAGTCTTCTTGAAACTTCTCTCCAGGCTGTATACCCACCCTTTGTCTACTTCTCCCAGAATTAGGAAATTTACTTGAAAACTATTAGAATTTTGTTGTCTCCTTTTTTCCCAGTATCCTCTCTGGGGAACTGTGAAGCTGTTCAGTGTTCCACAAGCATCACCTCCTGCTTTCCATGGCTGCCATTCTCAAATGCTATGGCCTGCATTTGTACCTCTTTCTTTGATACTTGGAAATTTTCTTGCTAATCTTTTTGGTTTATTAATCTCATCAAGAATTGGATAAGGGAGGTTCTAAGAACTGAGTTCATTATACCATCTTTACCAGGAAGTCGTTCTAATTTGTTTTCTCAATAAACAATAGATTTATTCTCAGAGGAAATTCTCGGAAAACGGGAGCGGCAAATGTCAACCCACTAAATATCGTGGAACCTTCTCGTCCTCTCCACGCTGGTGGGAGAAACAAGAAATAAATGAGCAAACGATGTTTACAGAAGTAAACTAATGACATGATTAAAGCGAGAAGGTGCAAAATTCTCACTGCACAGCTCTGCAGTGTGAACAGTAGCGTTTGAGATGGAGGCAACAAACCAGGCATGTTGATTTGGGGCACCAGGGTGAAGACGTCTGTCCTCAAGCCAGTCAGCGTGAAAACATACAGCACAGACAAATTTCAAAAGTGCACGTTCAGTGTGCTATTTTACACTCACATGTATACACTACATGCTTGTGGACTGACTGGGTCCCGGCCAGCCTGGCTGAAGATCTGCAGCTTCACAACATTCCAGTTCCTAAATGCTTTGAAACATTCCTAAATGGCTTGTGGTCACAGATCAGAGAACACTCTCCCCCAGAGGAGCTGTTGGAGTGAAATGGGAAAAAAGAGCAATGGGTTTTTCTCTTTCCCTTTTCTGAGAACAAAGAAGATAAAAAGAACAATGAGCAGGCCTGAACATTCCCAGGTTTTTTTACTTTAACTGCTCCTACCTCTGCATGTCTGTAACTAAGTTTACTTTTCTGCCCCTAACTCAGCAAGGAGTACGTCAAGGCTGTGTATTGTCACCCTGCTTATTTAACTTCTATACAGAGTACATCATGAGAAATGCTGGGATGGAAGAAGCACAAGCTGGAATCAAGATTGCCGGGAGAAATATCAATAACCTCAGATATGCAGATGATACCACCTTTATGGCAGAAAGTGAAGAGGAACTAAAAAGCCTCTTGAAGAAAGTGAAAGAGGAGACTGAAAAAGTTGGCTTAAAGCTCAACATTCAGAAAACTAAAATCATGGCATCTGGTCCCATCACTTCATGAGAAATAGATGGGGAAACAGTGGAAACAGTGTCAGACTTTATTTTTGGGGGCTCCAAAATCACTGCAGATGGTGATTGCAGCCATGAAATTACAAGATGCTTACTCCTTGGAAGGAAAGTTACGACCAACCTAGACAGCATATTGAAAACAGAGAGATTACTTTGCCAACAAAGGTCTGTCTAGTCCAGGCTATGGTTTTTCCAGTGGTCATGTATGGATGTGAGAGTTGGACTGTGAAGAAAGCTGAGCACCAAAGAATTGATGCTTTTGAACTGTGGTGCTGGAGAAGACTCTTGAGAGTCCCTTGGACTGCAAGGAAATCCAACCAGTCCATCCTAAAGGAGATCAGTCCTGGGAATTCTTTGGAAGGACTGATGCTAAAGCTGAAACTCCAGTACTTTGGCCACCTCATGCGAAGAGTTGACCCATTGGAAAAGACCCTGATGCTGGGAGGGATTGGGGGCAGGAGGAGAAGGGGACGACAGAGGATGAGATGGCTGGATGGCATCACTGACTCGATGGACATGAGTCTGAGTGAACTCTGGGAGTTGGTGATGAACAAGGAGGCCTGGCGTGCTGTGATTCATGGGGTCACAAAGAGTTGGACACGACTGAACTGAACTGAACTCATCAGGAGCTACAGTTTACATTTTCTCCTTTGATTCTATGCTGGATACATCCCCTGTCTGGTGTTTACCCTTACAAGACCCTTCCCCTTGTAGTTACACATCAGGAGTGTTAGTCACTCAGTTTTGTCTGACTCTTTGTGACCCCATGGACTGCAGCCCATCAGGCTCCTCTGTCCAGGGGATTCTCCAGGCAAGAGTACTGGAGTGGGTAGCGTGTCCTTCTCCTGCGTATCAGAAAGAAGGCTGCAGAGCCACACAGCTGCCAGACTCAAGTACTGGGTTGCTCACACTAGTTTATGACTGTCTTCGAGACAGTGCAAGAAGAAAACAATCCAGATCCTGTCACCTTTGTTCCTCATCACTGACTCCAGACTGGGAGCCCTTGCCTTACATAAGCCCCTAGACTCCTCATGGAGGCAGGCACAGTTCCTGAGGCACAAGCCTACTATGTCCCCCTCTCCTCCGACTGAGAATAAAAGCGACCTTTCTACTTCCTCCAAACTCTGTCTCCATATTTTTCATTTGGCTTCAGTGAACAGAGAAGGCCTAGATTTTGGCCGGCAACAGAGTTCAGGCTTTCCGTGAATGCAGATGCCTTCATCCTCAGCCAGGTCTCACTCGTGTTGTGACCCAGCCTTCAAGGTCCAGGCAAAAGGCCAAATCCCGCGGGAACCATCTCCGAGCACTCCTACTGAAATGATCATACCCTTTCTTCTGAATCACAGAAATGAGAGACGGCAAGGTCAGGAGCAGGGAGAGAGGAAGTGTTCAGGAGGTCTCTGCCCAGAACATTAGAAGTTCCCTAATGATGACAAGTAAGAGGTAAGCTAGGCGACATCCTGTCTTACAGAGTGAACACCCACCCTGGGTGGCCAGCAGCAGCACCCTGAGTTCAAGCATTCGAACTGTTGAAAACCAAGAGCCCTCACTCCAAACAAAGTTTAATTCACTTTAAGGATGGCTACAGCTCAGGACACAACACAACAAATATACCTGTGGGGAACAGACGTGAAACTCCTAGGCACAGCCTCTGATGTCTCCAAACCCTCCGCAGTTGAGACATACCTTGTCCCAGATGAGCTCAGACCATCAGCTATGGGAAGTGATCAGCCTTCTTACCTTCCTAGCGACACAGCCCCAAAGGACTCCTAGTAACCCAACCCAGGCGACACCTCATCTGTACTCTGTTATTCATTGTGGGATTCTGGGGCATGGCCCAGGAAAACTGGTTAGATTCTTATTCCTCTTGGATTGACCTCCCATACAAGCGCACTGAGGTAGTATTGCACGGAGGATGCTAGGATGGCCACGGCAAGCATCCGTGGGTCCCACTTTCCATCCAGGAGATGCGAAGGCACTGGGTATGGAACCCCTCCCCCAGCATTCCGACTAGAACAGCGAGGTAACAGGCTTCAGGGGTGTGGTCAATTCGCAGGTCAGCCCTAGGTGGAGGAACTGGTGGGATTTTTTCTGAGTAAGGCCTCTTTGACAGGGAAGGAAAGGATTCAGCTTGCTATGTGTATTTGGTTGGCTCCATGCAAAATATGACTAGCACCAGAAATTTCTCTCTGAAAGAGGTAATTATATAACAGTCCAGTTTGCCTCTATGGAGAGGTGCTTTGGGGTACTTGGCTTATCACTTCCTACAAAAATGGCAGAAATTAGGAGATGGAAAACAGAAACTGGAATCTGAAACAGAAAGCAAACCCTCTTTCCAGGGCAAGGCTATCATCCCAGGTAGAGGCCAGATTTCTTTGTCTCCAGTTCCCACTGCACCCCGACTTCTGTGTCTGGTGTCTGATGAGGTGTAGAGGCCCTGGGTACATCACAAGCTGAGGGCAGAGTTCCACAGCCCTGCCCCCAATATTCTGCAGACTGGAGCCAATGCCTTGGCCTCCAGTCCGGGGCTGCCCGGTGATGGATATGAGGCCTCTGAGACCCCCCGGTGGATCCAAGGAAAGATTTTGCAGATCTGCAGCCTTAGGCCGGCTCACTAGATCTGGTTCTCTCTTGCTATCTGTCTCTCTCTGTCCATCCCAAGGGCTCAGGGGATTGGAGTCCAGCGTTCCTAAACACCCCTACTTGGGAGGCCAACCTCAGCTGCAACTCCCGCTGTGGGGAAATATAAACAATGGTCCTGCATGCTTGTAATCACCCTTGTTGACAAGTAGAGCAGGCTGCCAATAACACTGGAACCTCGGAGAGGAAGGCCCAGGGTGTGGTTTTGTTATCAGACACACACAGACGGTTGGTGTTGGGGGAGGGGAGGGGCGGGGGTGTCTTTTGTTGTTTAGTGACAAATACACCTCTGACAGCCACTTGCTGTGTAATCCTTGGAGACCCCACAGTAGAGGCAGCCCTGGCCTCCAGCTTCTGTGATGGACCCTGCGGGCCCACACTGTGCTGGTGGGTGACGGGCCAGGAGGCATTCACTGCTGGGCAGGGAACAATGGCCTCCGTTTGACTTTATTAGGCAGCCGATGGCCCATGACAGGCCTCTGTGTACCTGCAGGGGCCCTTTTCTGTCGTTTTGCACCGCAGGCATGTTTGGGCAAATCTCTATGTTCTGGTTTCTCTGGCAGGTCTGTGTCTAGAAGGGAGCAACCACGAGTTGGAAAGTGTAGCCCTTAGGTCTGTGCCCTTGCCTGTTAGCCAGTCCTGGCAACACAGGAGATGGATTCAGAAGGACATGCCCCTGCCCAAGGGAATCACTAAGCCTCACATTTTAGAGGCAAATCTGTATTGATTAATGGATCTTTAATAGGCATTTCCATAAGACCTTTAAAAAGGAAATGAAAGCCTCCTAGTCCTTTGAATTCGAATATGCTGACTCTCTAAAAAAAAAAAAATTCCCCATGCTGTGGAGGGGGGACTCCATCTCAGACAGGCAAATGGAACTGAAGTCCACCAACCTTGAATTTAGATGCTGTTGCTAAGCAACAGAACCAGGAGCAAAGAATGTGACTAGTTGTTAGTAAAAAGGAAACAGTACCCAAAAAAGCCTAAAATATCAAGATTTTTTAAATGTCAGTATGCTCTGAGAACACAAAAGAATTATACAAGGATTTTTTGGATTAAAAAAAATTTTGTTTAATATTACACGTCACAATTAATCCTTGGACAAATTTAACTGGTCTGATCATTTTGATATAAAATACTACCGTTTATCTTCTCCTGTATTATAATCATGGTGTGGAATACAATACAGGCAAAGTAGTTGTGTTTATTTCCTCTTAATACATTGAATTAATTTGAACGCCTTAAGTTTCCTATTCTGGTTTTGTGAGCCACTATCACTGTTTCTGTGATGAAGGCTGAGCGCCGAAGAATTGATGCTTTTGAACTGTGGTGTTGGAGAAGACTCTTGAGAGTCCCTTGGACTGCAAGGAGATCCAACCAGTCCATTCTGAAGGAGATCAGCCTTGGGATTTCTTTGGAAGGAATGATGCTAAAGCTGAAACTCCTGTACTTTGGCCACCTCATGCGAAGAGTTGACTCATTGGAAAAGACTCTGATGCTGGGAGGGATTGGGGGCAAGAGGAGAAGGGGACGACAGAGGATGAGATGGCTGGATGGCATCACTGACTCGATGGACGTGAGTCTGAGTGAACTCCGGGAGTTGGTGATGAAAAGGGAGGCCTGGCGTGCTGCGATTCATGGGGTCGCAAAGAGTCGGACACGACTGAGCGACTGATTGATCTGATCTGATCACCATTTCCACTAAATGTTTAACGCTATGAGGATGTAGTCATGTATTCAATCAAATTGAACTGTAATAACTAATGTGTATATTTTTAAAAACTCAGTTGTACATGTCAAACCAGGCTGCAAATGCTGTGGGGTCAACAGTCAGGCCAACAACATCCACAGGGAGCGTGTGGCTACAGTTGGCTGAAATATAACTTCCAAGATGCCTCATTGGCTCTAAGTCCTTGACTAGTGATTGATCTTTGATTATCCAGAATTTTTTTAATATTTACTTTTTATTTTTATTTATTTGGGTGTGTTGGGTCATAGTTGCAGCATGTGGGGTCTGAGTTCCTAGACTACGATCCAACCTCTGCACTGGGAGCATGGAGTCTTAGCCACTGAGTCTTAGTCAGCGCCAGGGAAGTTCCCTATCTGGAGATTTTTTTTAATAAATTAAATTTCACAAAGAGAGAGAGAAAAGTACTGAAAATTGAGTTATCACACACGTTCATGTATACAAAAACAGACTTGCTCTTTTTCAAGTTTCCATTGGGATGATAACTTGGACATAGGAATTGTCATGTGCTGATAAGGTTAAGAATATTGTGAAGCAGACTTCTCTGGCAGCACAGTGGATGGGAGTCCGCCTGCCAGTGCAGGGGAAACACATTCGATCCCCGGAGGATTCCACATGCCACAGGCAACTATGCCCATGCATCACAATTACTGAAGCCAGCTTTGGGGCCCACAAGCCACAGCTCCTGAGCCCAAATGCTGCAACGACTAAAGCCTATGCGCCTAGAGCCCATGCTCCACAACAAGAGAAGCCTCCTTAGTGAGAAGCCCACACGCCGCGACAGACAGTAGCCCCACTCACTGCAGCCAGAGATAGCCTTCGCACAGCAATGAAGAGCCAGCACAACCGTAAATAAATAAATAAATAAATAAATTTGGGGGGAAAAAAGTATCATGAAGCTAACATTGCATGCTGCATTCGTATGCTAGGGCTGCTATAACAAAGCACCACGAAACAGATAGTTTAAACAGCTGAGATTTATTCTCTCCCAGTTCTGGAGGCTGGAAGTCCAAGATCAAGGTGTCCACAGGGCTGGCTCCTCCCGAGGCTGTGGAAAAGACTCTGTGCCTAGCCTCCACCCTGGCTTCTGGTGGTGTGCTGGCAATCTTGGTGTTTTGAGTAAACACCGTAAAAGCATCACCAGATGTCTGCTTCCAACTTCAAAAGGCTTTCTCCTTGTGTGCACCTCTGCATTTAAATTTTCCACTTACAAGGACATCAGTCATTGGATTAAGACCATCCTACTCCAAGATGACTTCATCTTAACTACATCTGCAACAACCTTACCTCCAAATGAGATCATATTCTGAGGTACTGGGCATTAGGGCTTCAAACATATGAATTTGGGGGAACACAATCCAGCCCTTAACTAAGCTCGTCATTCAGGAATGGGGCTGTAGCCCCAGGCAGCATCTCAGCCCCCAAAGCCCTAGGAGGCAGATGGCCCGTGTTCTCAGGCTCTAGGACTGGCATCACAGGAGACAAGGAAGGTCCCTCTCAGCAGACAGCAAAAGCCTGCACAGTAACAAAGACCCACCCAGCACAGCTAAAATAATTAATTTTTTTTAACTTTTTAAAAAAGAACACAAGGGAGACCAGAACCTCCAGACAGATACAAATCTCTAGAAATGGTCTGTGTTTAATGCAAATTATTAAGGAGAACTTGGTTCAAACTTCGAAGAGCTCTTCATCTTCTTTGCAGGTTTCCTCACTAGTGAGTTAAATCCAGCTTTGACATGAATTAGTCTATCTGCAAGAGAATGATATTTTTAACAGTGATCTTTCACCATGAGACTGAATTAAATCCAACAGAAAATCGCCAACAAAAAAGAGGCTTTCTGGGAGGACAGAGCCCTGGGTAATGCCCCCTCAGAGGTCTGAGACAAAGAGAGAACCAAGGGAGCAGTAACCAGGAACCAGATAGTGGGAGCAGAGACCAGCTTACTGGACACTGAGAAGTGACAGGTAGAGGTTGGTGGGGATCAGCTAAATGACTGGTGAGCACAGGAGGGGTGAAAATCAGGCTGGGGAAGTACCTTCAGGAGGGAATGAAAATTCCTTAAAGCCAAAAAGTAAGTCACCAGAACAAAGGCACTGACCTTCACCAGGAGCCATAGAGGGTGCTTCCAAGGGGCTGCTTACCAGAGCATAGGCAAGGAAGGAGGACCACAGAGTGCAGCCTGCAGGGAGGGCAGGGAGCGTCTGCTGGGTCCAGGAGGCCTATGTGGAGAGGGCCAGCCCCTTCATTCTTGTTCCTCTGTGAGCCCATCTCACTCACAGACACCCTGGCACAGGCCCTGTTGGAGTTTACTAGTTCCCAAGCTTTCCAGGTGGCTCAGTGGGAAAGAATATGCCTGCCTATGCAGGAGACATGGATTTGATCCCTGGGTCAGGAAGATTCCCTGAAGAGGGGAATGGTAACCCACTCCAGTATTCTTGCCTGGCAAATCCCATGAACAGAGGAGCCTGGCAGGGTATGGTCCATGGGGTTGAAAAGAATCAGACACAACTGAGCAACTGAGCAGATGGGAAACCTCAAATCTGAGAAACACAGTCGGTAGACATGGTGCTGATTGGACAGCCAACCTGAGCACCAGCTCTGGCTGTGCTGTTTGCTTGCTGTGTGTCCTTGGGCAACTCCATTGGCCTCTCTGAGCTTCTCTTTCCACATCTGTAAAATGACCTGACTGAGAAAGAGGCTCCACCCCAACTCCATGCTGTGCCCCACCCTCAGCACCCATCTGTTCCCCAAGGCCAACACTAAAACCTCCTACCCTGCCACCTCTGAACATAGTTTCCCTTAGTTTGCCAGCATCAGGAACCCCATTTTCCCCAAAATGTTTAAAGGCTTGGGACACAAGAATGTGTTTTTGCTCTTATTATCTGAATAACTTGGCCAATTTTCACTTTCAATTTGCTATGCAGATGGGGTCTGGCTCAAGAGTGGTGCAGATCAGACCTCCTGCAATAGAGCCTATGGTGTCTGCAGAGGGGAGCCCTCTCAGACCACTAAGGGCTGGTGTGGTCCAGGGTGGAATTTAGAGAGAGTTTCTATTGAGTCCAAGGGCACCATGACTGCCTGGGGCCACATATAGTCTACTGCACAGAAATCAAGAGTGAGGATCGTTGGGGTGTGAGGCTCTGAGATGGCAGCAGTCCCTTCTGTCCCTAATGGAGCTTGTCCTGTCATGTCCGCAAAACAGGTTCTCAGCCTGCACCTGGGGTTTAGCCATGAGGCCAGAATAAAGACCCCATACCAATCTCACAGTGTTGCTGGTACCGAGCAGACCCGAGAAATGTTTGCCTGCTGGCTGTGGATGAGTGCACGGGTTTTCCCATACTTTTAGATGGGAAGCTGATCCCATATCCCAGGCAGAACTGACTCAGAGCCCAGGCTCTGCATCCTCACCCTCCGTCAGCCAGAGCAGCTGGTCCAGGAAAAGCTCAGCCCCCAGGGCGGGCACATCCGCCACCCGAGGACCAGGAGTGCAGTGAGGAAGGACAGGCCCGCAGCAACAAAGGCAGTGGTTGAAATACAAATGGGATAATGATATTCAATGTCTAACTTTTAAAAAAGCCAAATGCCCACCAGCCAGTTCTTCCAACATGCATTGAAGGCTGGTTGTGGCCAAAGTCTGCAGAGGTCACCTCCATGGTGACCTGGAAATCCAGCCTCCTGAGGGGGTAAGTGGTGGCCACGTCGCTGCAAGGCCTCCATGTCTTCAGAGATGTGAGGGGCACACCTGGAGGGTGCCAGGCCAGGGGCTCTGCTCTCTCTCAGGACAGGGCTGGCCCAAGACCTTTCCACAGAGCCCCGGGGACAGGCAGGCCCCTGAGGAGGGGCCTCAGCTGTGGGAGAGCCCCTCACATCTAGCATCCCCAGCCAGTCTCTGAATTAAGATGCTGAGGTTGAACCCAGGTAAACTGCAAGGTGGGATTTTACACAGTCTGCCAGAATCCTGACGAAACAGGGCAGGAGGCTTCCTGGGGGTGTGGAGGGGACCCAGTATGGGGAAGGACGAGGCTTAGGACACCCCTGTAAAAGCCAGTGCCCTGCAGACCAGAGGGCCCAGCCTGGCCAGTCCACACGCTTCCATCCACCCCTTCAAAACCTCAGGGCCCTGTGCCTCAGCTCTCAATAAACCCACACCAGACAGCTAGAAAACTTAGTGGCTCTGCTTTGAGCTAAAATTATATGCAATTTGTGTGGGAACATCAACTACCTGTCACTCAGCAGAGGCCAAGTGCAGCTGCCAAGCTCTCGGTTCACCCAGAAGAGGAAAAGCATTGACACCATGCTCCCTGCAGTGTTCCCAGATGTCAGGTCTACAGTTAGGCGACTTTGGGAGGGATGCTGGGGCGGGGGAGGGGACAGGGTATGTCTTCTTCAGGGCTCTTGGGTGCTCACCTGAGGGGTGGGAGGTTTCTGAGCATTAAAGGACTGTCCAGTCCTCCAAGTTGAGGATTCGGCAGCCTGTAGGACCCTCAAGCCTGCCCCGGAAAAACCGCCTGGATTTCAGTGCCCAGCCCCAGCTAGCTGCCTTTGCTCTCCCCTCACAGGAAGTGGGGCTTCCCTGGTGGCTCAGATGGTAAAGAATCCTCTTGCAACACAGGAGACACAGGTTCAGTCCTGTGTAGGGAAGATCCCCTGAAGAAGGAAATGGCAAATGACTTCATAATGCTTGCCTGGGAAGTCCCATGGACAGTGGAACCTGGCGGGCTACAATCCATGGGGTTGCAAAAGAGTCAGACATGACTGAGCACAACACAACCAGATCACAGGAAATGGGTGGGGTAGGACTGGCTGGCATACCACTGTCCAGGGGAACCATGCCCCCTCCACTTCCCCAGGGAGTCTACAGCAAGCAAGAGGGGCTGCCAAGGGGGTGTGTGTCCTTGCACACCTGGAGAGTGCTGGACAAATGCCAGAGTGGCCATCACTGCCTCTCTTTCCGAACTTTCCCAACAACCCCTACCCCCATCCCACCAAGAAGCCTTGTACCAGCTGGAACCAGCCTGGTTTAAGAAGAATCCCACTCTGGGCCTCCAGAAGAGCTCAGAGGTTGGCTGTGGTGTTGGGGAGCGAGGCCAGGAGGGGAGGAGGGGGCACCCAGGGTGACTCAGGGCTTTGGTGTCAAGTGATGCCCATTCTGCAGCCCCAGGGGGACTTCCCAAGGCCAAAGAGAGGGAGGGAAACACAGGGTAATTTCCCAGGAACTGAAACTTCTCTTGGCAGCACACGGGCAGCCCCCACACCACAACCTTCCTGCAGTGCCCAGAAAGGCCAAAACCTTGCCCCTGTGCTGTGCTGTGTTTAGTCGTTCAGTTGTGTCCAACTCTGTGCAAACCCATGGACTGCAGTCCATCAGGCTCATCTGTCCATGGAATTTTGCAAGTAAGAATACTGGTGTGGGTAGCCTATCCCTTCTTCAGGGGATCTTCCCGACCCAGGAATCAAACTAGAGTCTCCTGCATTGCAGGTGGATTCTTTATCAGCTGAGCTACCAGGGAAGCCCGCCTAGGCCCTAACCCAGGAGAAACCAAAGCAGGCCAGTGAGGGAATGGGACCGCTTAGCGTGAGTGTGACCTTAAAGTATGTGGATATGATCCTGGGTGTTCTGTGAGACCCTGGGTGTGGGGGTGTGACCCTGAGTATAAAGTGAGTTTGACCCTGGGTGCGAAGGGAAGAAATGGCCTCCCGGGCTCCCCTGGCAGCTGTATTGCCTTTTTGCCCTGGGGGCAGGCTTGCCCCTGAGGCACTGGGCGGTGGCCACCCACCTGCTGGCAGGGAGGAGGAAGCAGCCCTCCCCGGTGAGTGCACCCAGGCCTGCAGTGGGAGGGGGGCCAGCCCGAGGTTGGCCTTACCTTTCCTTGAAGGATTACCCAGGCTCACAGCCAAGCGGCCTCATTGCACATCTGGGAGGTCTAACGGCTCCTCCCTTTGTCTAGGTCTGCCAGCTTTTGTTCAAGCTCCAGTGTTTCTACTCTTGTCGCTTCATGATCTCTTTACCCAGCAATAGTGAAATGGAGCAGGACACTATGGTCCTTGCCCCACCCCCATGTCCTCTGCCTGCCTTTTGTCTGTGAAAAAAACTTAAGCCAAAGAATAAGTTTAATCAGAAATGTAAGAAAATGCAGAAACAAAGGAAACAGTCAAAGGAGACCATTTAATAATAGTTGAGTCATTAAGCAAAGTCAAGGACCCTTAGCTCCTCTTCAAGGGCAGGTAATACTCTGAGGATACCCACGAGCTGTCTTACAGACAGTGAAACCTCCACCGCACGCAAGAAGTTAACTGCTTGAGGACCAGGCTGTAGCCATGACATAAGCTGCAGCAATTCCAAGAATTGGCCTCAGGGAAATGAGAACAAGTCAACCCTGGAACTAGAGATTAATTGTACTTAAAACAATAGAGATGACGCTGGTCAGACCACTGCGTGACCAATTTCAAGGTGACTGTCAGAGCTGATTTGTTGTCTCTACATGTAGTCCCCCTCTCTGTTTTATTATAAAAGCTCATGCCTACTGATTGTCAGAGGTGGGAAGTCAGCCTTTGGACAGGAGTCCATCCACGGACCCCCAGTTGTCAGCATCCAAAACAAAGCAAACTTTCCTTACCACCGACCTTGCCTCTTTATTGGCTTTTGAGTGGCGATCAGCTGGCCCCCACTTTCAGTTACAATAGTCCAGTTGCACCCTGGTGTCCTGGTACACACGTGTACATAAAGGAGCATAAGACACACATAAAGTACATGTGTGCGCATATACTAACATGCACAGATGGGGTAGGTCTATAGACAGAAAGAAAGCAAGATGGTCATGCTTGTGTGCCATGGTCACAGTTGGGGATCCTCCGTCCGCACAGGCCCTTCTCTAGGACTCACTGGACCTCTGACCCACCAGCAGCCTGAAGACCATCCTGCTTCTGGGCCTCATGTAACCTGTCCCCCGCAGATCCAGCATCCCAGCACCTCTGGAAACCACTGGCCTGGGCTATTTCAAGAGCTCCCCTCTCCCAAGTTTCCCAGGACCCTGGCCAGACTCTGCTGCCCTGACAGACTCAGGGTGAGATAGCCTCTGCACTCTTGGGAGAGCTGTTTTAGAGCACAGGCCTATGTCTTCCTACTGCCCATCACCTAGCCGCTGTCACCTCCCCAGACACCACCCCCCCAGGTCACTGCTCCAGTACTTTCCACGTGAAAGTGGAAGGCATTGGCCCAAGGGCTAGAAGTGGGCAAACACTTGACCGCCCTGGCACAGGCCCCTCCCTGCTCAAGGGGCACCCCCAAAAGCATGGAGGACCCCAAGATGGAAAGCAGGGGGAGTCAAGGGGCACAGCTGTGCTGCGGCAAGCAGAAGACAAAGGAGGGTCCTCACTGGCCTTGGAGAACAAGAGCGGGGTAGGGACCTCTCTGAGGGCAGCGCACAGAGTTTATGCGACACAGCCTCTGCCCCGGGCCCCAGAGCACTCTGTGCCTCCATCCCCTGCTTATGACTGGGGCTAAGAACACAGCCCTGAGGGCTCTGGATGGCGGCCCCACTGCCCTGAGCCCCTCTGGTCAGCTGCCCCTTGCTTTACCTCAGAGGTAAGTCCCAGCCGGTCACCCCCATCCACAAAGGGAGTCAGTGGGCCCCTGAGGTCCTGGGGTCTCAGCCAAACAGACAGGGAAACCTTTCTACCTCTGTATCCTGTACTGTAGGACAGTGCAATGGACTGGATTGTGTCTCCCAAAATTCATGTGATGAAGCTATATCCCCAGTGTGACTTTTAGAAAAAAGACGTGGGGCTTTTAGGAAAATGATTAAGGTTAAATGAGGTCATAAGGATGGGGCATTAAATCTCATAGGACTGGTGGCCTTAAAAAGGAAGACCCCAGGGCTGTCTCTTGCTCTTTCTCTCTCTCTGTTTCTCTGACATGTGTGAACACAGCAGGAAGACAACCATCGACAGGCCAGGAAGAGGCCCCTCACCAGAACACAGCCCTACTGATCTCGGATTTCCAGCCTCCAGACTGTGAGAAATCAATGCGGTTTGGGCCGCCAGTCTGTAGTATGTTGTTATGGCAACCGAGCTGACTAAGACAGATGGAAAACACATCAAGTGTGCCAAAGCAACCTGCCAGCAGATTCACATTAGCCATCAGGAGATGGATTTTTAAAATAGAATTAGTATCATTTTACCTTCACATCAGCTTCAATAATAATGCTAATAGCTGATGCATACGTGGTGTTTCCTAAGTGACCCTGGACTGCAGGTATCTCTCATGAAGCAGGTGAGGAAGCCAGCCCTTACCTGCCTGAGACCACACACCCAGGAAGGGATAAACAGAACTGAGCCCTGTGTTGCACTGACCCATGGTTTGCATCCCTCTGCATGCTGCCTCCAGGTTTGCAAAGCGCTTTCACAGGCATCATTATTTAACACAGATTCACCCGACAAGGCACTGGTGGGCTCCCTCTGCAGCCCACATGCTGAGTGCTATAGTCACAGACATCAGAGGCAGCTGTACCACTGCCCCAACCCTGGGCTCCATGCAGAAGGTAAGAAGCAGTCAGACTGTTAACACAAGTACGTGTAAAGTTGCAGTTGTATAGACTACAAATTCAATGCCATTCCATTCAAAACTCCAGCTGGAAGAACGCAAACAAGCACATTCTAGAATTCATATAGGACAGAAAAGATCTGCAGACAGCTCTGAGCCCTTTGGAAAAAGAATAGAGGGATATTTGCTCTCCCAGGCACTCAGACTAATTTCAGAGGTGAAAAGCTGGAAGAAGGACCTTGGTTCTTGTCTTCACTGAAGAAAAAATTCAGCGAAGAAACTAACATTGTGAAAAAGATAAAAGTGTTTATTAGAAGCAAAGTACATGTGAAAAAACAAAATACATGTGAAAAAGCACAGAGATGAGCTCAGACTGAGTTGCACTCAATAGGGGTAGCTTAGGTTGCCTATCTGGGGCATTTTCTGGGTTGGTCTCTGGCCAGTCAGCTCCATATTTGGTCCTGATGTGAGCATGCATCTCTCAGTCAAAATGGATTCTAGCTGGCGTCTTCTCCCTCCTTTTTTCCTTTCCCTAGACTAACAGCTTTCCCTGTGCGTGTGTTGGGCCAGGAAATCCACAAGAATGACCCAATCAGAGCTCTTCCTGATAACCCATCTCAAAGACAAGCTGATCCTGCTCCAAAACAGACAAAAGCCCCTGTTCAGTTCAGTTCAGTTCAGTCGCTCAGTCGTGTCCAACTCTGTGACCCCATGAATCATAGCACGCCAGGCCTCCCTATCTATCACCAACTCCAGGAGTTTACTCAAACTCATGTCCATTGAGTCGGTGATGCCATCCAGCCATCTCATCTTCTGTCGTCCCCTTCTCCTCCTGCCCCCAATACCTCCCAGCATCAGAGTCTTTTCCAATGAGTCAACTCTTCGCATGAGGTGGCCAAAGTACTGGAGCTTCAGCTTTAGCATCATTCCTTCCAAAGAAATCCCAGGGCTAATCTCCTTCAGAATGGACTAGTTGGATCTCCTTGCAGTCCAAGGGACTCTCAAGAGTCTTCTCCAACACCAACGTTCAAAAGCATCAATTCTTCAGTGCTCAGCTTTCTTCCCAGTCCAACTCTCACATCCATACATGACCACTGGGAAAACCATAGCCTTGACTAGACGGACATTTGTTGGCAGAGTAATGTCTCTGCTTTTGAATATGCTATCTAGGTTGGTCATAACTTTCCTTCCAAGGAGTAAGCATCTTGTAATTTCATGGCTGCAATCACCATCTGCAGTGATTTTGGAGCCCCCAAAAATAAAGTCTGACACTGTTTCCACTGTTTCCCCATCTATTTCCCATGAAGTGATGGGACCAGATACCATGATCTTAGTTTTCTGTATGTTGAGCTTTAAGTCAACGTTTTCACTCTCCACTTTCACTTTCATCAAGAGGGTTTTTAGTTCCTCTTCACTTTCTGCCATAAGGGTGGTGTCATCTGCATACCTGAGGTTATTACTATTTCTCCCAGCAATCTTGATTCCAGCTTGTGCTTCTTCCAGCCCAGCGTTTCTCATGATGTACTCTGCATATAAGTTAAATAAGTGAGGAGTTCAATATGGGAGGGAGCAACACCAGAAAGCAGAGGAGAAAGGACAGTTTTGTGGGAGGTTTTGATCCTTGTTCCTGACATGGAGATACACAAAGCCAGACCCCACATCACAACATTTACAAATGTGGACACCATGCATATTAAAGACCTCACTTGGAAAGGTATAGTTATAAAACCATGGGAAGAGCATCTTCATCACTAGGGATGTGGAAAGTCTCCTTAAATAAAATGAAAATAATAAATAAAGTCTTCTTAAATAAAAGCATAGCCACAAAGTGAAGAAGAGATGGATTTAATGGCATCCATATGAAGGACTCTGTCCAGTGAGGAACACCATCTTCAAATTAATGGGTGAAACCACATCTCAAGCTGACAGAGTGAAATCTGGACTGTAAGGAATTCCCGGAATGAATGATGCAAAGTCAGAAACTCCAACAGATAGACGGGGATGAACAGGAATCATGGGAAAGGGAGCCCAATTGTCTAATGAGTCTATGGGACACCAGTGGGACATCACTGGTAATAGGATAAAGCACGGCTTTTAAAAGGAGAGGCCAGTTTGTACCCAATAGAATCATACACAAAAGTTAGAAGTGGTATGATACCAAGTGCTGGCTAAGATGTAAAGAAATGGGAATCCTCCTCCTCCACCAGGAGGAGAATAAACTGAATTCGGCCATCTCAGAAAGCAGTATGCAGCACTCAGAAGGTGAAGCAGGTGCATGCCCACAACCAGGAACTCTGCTGCAGAGCAGACCTTCCAGAGAGACCCACACAAGGCTCCAAGAAAGGGTCTATGGAGGATGTCCATCACCAGATGAAGGGCGGCAGCAAGGTATTGGTTGCAGACAACCCTGGCATCCTCAGGAAGAGAATAACCAAGTCAATGTACCAGGTTGTTGGCTGACCCAACATGCAGTCCCCACTGCTTTGTCTACCTCAACCTGCTGCCTGGAAAACATGTATTCACTCTTTTCAGATGCCCACGCCAATAGAGTGATTGCCAATGAGAGAAGCAAGAGTCTACTGAAGACGTGTGGGGACCCCTTTTTCCCTAACCAGTTCAGCACACTAGGGACAGAGATAAGAAGAGGCAGAGACAGAGGCGACAGGTAGAACAGGAGAGACACGACAGGTGCGTGGGACACGGGTGAGAACAGTGCACGGGGACAGCTATTCCTCTCCACCCTTCCACTGGGCGCTTTGCTTTTGTGTCTCTCTTGCCTTCTGAATTGGCCTTCAAAGGCATCCAGTGGGGCAGACACAAGGCCTCCTGTCTCGCTGGGGCAGTAACTCTCGGGTTGGTGGGGGTGGTATCTGTGTTCCCCTCCACCTCCCAGTACCTCAGGCTGCTGTGTTTGTTCCAGTCACTGTGTTTCAGGTTGGAAGCTGGAATTCCCATCACCAATTGCCACTGTGTGTGTCAAGTTTGGAGGTGGGGACCCACACATACATTCAGGTAATTCTCTAATACCAACAAGGTGTCCTACAATTTCACTCACTTCTGACACCATCTACCTGGAGATAAGGTCAGATCCCACAGGACTGACCCTCTCCCTTAGATGCCATTGGAAAATCCAGGTTGTTACCAGTGCTTTTGACCAGCTGGCTCTAAACTAGAGGTTCCACGAACCACTCCTTCCTCAGGCTTGATATTAACTTGCTAAAGTGGCTCACAGAACCTAGGAAACCCATCTATTCACTAGATCACCAGTTTAATATGTGTGCATGCTAAGTCGCTTCAGTCGTGTCCGACTCTGCCACCCTATGAACTGTAGCCCACCAAGCTTCTCTGTCCATGGGATTCTCCAGGCAAGAATACTGGAGTGGATGGCCATGCCCTCCTCCAGGGGATCTTCCCAACGCAGGGATCGAACCCACATCTCTTATGTCTCCTGCATTGGCAGGCAGGTTCTTTACCACTAGTACCACCTGGGAACCCCCAAGTGGATATAGTTCAGGACCATCCAGATAGTGGAGATGTGCAGGCAAGGCATGGGGAAAGGGGGCGCAGCTTCCACACCCTCTCCTCACCCTGAATCTCCGAATCTCCAGGTGCTCACCAAGTGGAAGCCTCGGAACCCTATTCTTTGGGGCTTTTATGGAGGCTTCATTACATAGGCAGTATTGATTAAATCACTGGCCATTGGTGATTGAGTCAGCCTCCAACTCTTCTTCCCTTCCAGTAGGTGGGGTGTTGGGGTGTTAGGATTGCAATTTCCTACCCTCTAATCACATGGTTCCAAGGTTGGATCTCCTGGAAAACAACCCCATCCAGAGGTTGCTTTTCCAAAATCATTTCATTAACATAACAAGAGACACTTTTATCAATCTCTCCTCTTAAGAAATTCCAAGGGTTTGAAGAGCTCTGGGCCACAAACAGAACAAAGAACATGTATTTCTTCTTATACATCACAATATCACAGAGGATCTCTGGGAAAGTCATCAGACCCTGGAGCATCTGTGACTCTTTAGAAGGAAAACATTGAAACACTAGTGGGAGGCTCCAACAAAAAAGGCAGGGCCTGGGGATGGATGAGCCCCACCGCCTCACTGGACAGGGGCCCAGAGGTCAGCATCCACGACTCTGGCCTCCTCACTGCCTGGCTTCCTCTAGGGGTGTTGTCCGACCTCCGCGAAAATGAGGAACATTCCAGGGAGGAGTAGGGGAAGTGGTTGGGCCTCACCTCCCCACTTGGGCCCTCACCTTAACCCCTCAGCCCTTCTGGAGTCGCCAGGGTCTCCTGTGGAAGGGAGAGGGTGTGGCGGCCTCACTGCTCACCCCGCAGACAGAGCCAGCCCACCACCCACGCTGGCGCCCTGGCTCCTTCCAAGTCCTGAGGTCCTCCCCCAACTTGTCTCCTGTCAGCCTGGCCCACCCAGACTCCACTTAGGTCTTACTTTCCTCCACTTTGCAAAGTCCACCCACTTCCAGCTCCAAAATGTGCCTCTGGCTCTCCTCATCTGTGGTTTCCTGTTATTCTCCTCCTCTTGTTCCTCCTGGGTGGGTTTAGTGCGGTTTAGGTAAATGACCGTGTTAATCCACCTATTTAACTTCAATATAAAGTCCTGTCCATGAGTTTCCACGCCCCACAGGGGGTTCTCTCCCAACTGAGGAAGAAACAGGGGGTGACTGTGATCAGGTTGGGCAACCCACTCAGGCCTGCCTGTCTCCAAGCCTTCAGTTACTGCTTCCCATCACTTTGCTGCAGGCACCCCTCTGACATCACACCATGTCCTCAGAACCCTGAGCTTTGCCTGAAAGGTGTGGAGTTTAGATGTCCCATCTCAAGCACAATGAAGCCTGGCTCTCTAGACCTGTTGCCTCAATAGAAATTCAAGTCAGTCTTGAAATTCAAAGTCAAGCAGTGATTGTTTTTGTCATATCTGTTATCTGAGTGGAAGAAAGTCAACAGGAAAGAGCCCACAGGACTACCTGATGATGGGGAAACAGACGTGCATTGGTCTTGAGAGGGTTAACAGGCAGGAAAGCTAGGGGCCTCCAAACAAAGGAAATAGGCTGCAAATGTCAGACCTTTTTTCTCTCTCTCAAGCAGCAGGAGGAAACAAACTATGTATCAGATTTTTTCCCTTCCTTATACAAATTTACGAACTAAATTTAGCCAAGAAAAACTAAAGAGCCTCTTGATGAAAGTGAAAGAGGAGAGTGAAAAAGTTGGCTTAAAACTCAACATTCAGAAAACTAAGATCATGTCATCCGGTCCCATCCCTTCATGGGAAATAGATGGGGAAACAATGGAAACGGTGAGAGACTTTATTTTTTGGGGCTCCAAAATCACTGCAGATGGTGACTGCAGCCATAAAATTAAAAGACTCTTGCTCTTTGGAAGAAAAACTATGACCTACCTGGACAACATATTAAAAAGCCAAGATATTACTTTGCCAACAAAGGTCCATCTAGTCAAAGCTATGGTTTTTCCAGTAGTCTTGTATGGATATGAGAGTTGGACTATAAAGAAGGCTAAGTGCCGAAGAATTGATGCTTTTGAACTGTGATGTTGGAGAAGACTCTTGAGAGTCCCTTGGACTGCAAGGAGATCCAACCAGTCCATCCTAAAGGAAATCAGTCCTGAATATTCATTGGAAAGACTGATGCTGAAGATGAAACTCCAATATTTTGGCCACCTGATGGGAAGAGCTGACTCAATGGAAAAGACCCTGATGCTGGGAAAGATTGAAGGCAGGGGGAAAAGGGGACAACAGAGGATGAGATGTTTGGATGGCATCACCAACTCTATGGACATAAGTTTGAGTAAGCACCAGGAGTTGGTGATGGACAGGGAAGCCTGGCTTGCTGCAGTCCATGAGGTCGCAAAAGAGTCAGACATGACTGAGCGACTGAACTAAACTGATGTAAATTTAAAAGGAGTTTTCTCTTAAAAATTCTGTGTTGCCGTAAAGACACCTGGTTCCACCTGAACTTAATTTTTCTCAAACCTTGAGCTAACCAATGCATTTTTTTATGGGAATGTTTTTCTTAAACTTTGTTAATGAACTATGTATGTATCCTGCTGCTGCTGCTAAGTCGCTTCAGTCGTGTCCGACTCTGTGTGACCCCATAGACGGCAGCCACCAGGCTCCCCCGTCCCTGGGATTCTCCAGGCAAGAACACTGGAGCGGGCTGCCATTTCCTTCAATGCATGAAAGTGAAAAGTGAAAGTGAAGTTGCTCAGTCGTGTCTGACTCTTTGCAACGCCACGGACTGCAGCCTACCAGGCTCCTCCATCCATGGGATTTTCCAGGCAAGAGTACTGGAGTGGGGTGCCATTGCCTCTCCGATGTATGTACCTTAGACTCTGTCTTTCTTCAAGTGGGTTCTGCTTAAGACTCAGAACCAATAAGGGCTCAACAAACCAGTATGTTTTACTCATACGTTGTTCTCCTAATCTATGTTAATGAAACTATATATTTACTTGGAAACCTGCCTTTCATCAAGATTCATGTCAATTGTTTTATGACCCAGGATGACTCACCTTGTGCCAATGTTATCTCAAAATGCATGTTGTGGGTGAAGGGCCTGGTGCCAGTCTCTGAGGTTTGAGACATTCCCTTTCTCTAATTAGCAGCCTGATGGTAGCTGCATAACATCTGGCTAAAGACTAGCATGGGGGCACTCTTTCTGCCTTCTTCTGATGTCTATGACAGAAGCTTTCTCTATCTCTTTTCTACTTTAATAAAACTTTATTACACAAAAGCTCTGAGCGATCAAGCCTCATCACTGGCCCCAGATTGAATTCCTCGCCTCTGGAGGCCAAGAATCCCGGTGTCTTTCATGGCTCAGCAACAATCTTTCAGTCTGATGTTTGAATAGCCACCACCATCATTCACAGTACAGTGCGCACAGGTAACAGGGGATTTTGGCTCTTCCGGATCTTCGAGGGACATAAGGGACTCAGACTGAAGGCTGGAGGTGTTAATATAGCCCGAGAGGAATGGGATGTGCCTGTGGCTCTGCTGTGCCAGCCCATTCATTATGGCCTTCAGCTCTGCTGCTTCAGGTTCAGGGCTTCTCCTCTCTGGGACGGTGAAAACTATGGCCATTCAGCAAGGGGACAAGAGGCTTCCAGGACAGACCTGCCTGTTTCCTGTTTAAAGCTCACACTCAACATGGCTCCATCCTGACTCTCAGGTCAGTCAGCCCTCAGCAGGGCCAGGCTTGCTTCCCACGTCCAGGCTGGGTGATGTCAGAGCCTTGCTGTACCAACCAAAGGCACTGGGGTCAGACCTGTCACCCATGCTTCCCACCAGGCTGGCTCCCATGCTGAGCTCAGGGACATCACGCAGCAGCTGTGTCGTGAATGGACGTGCTGCTCAACTGGAAGCTCTCTGGGGTGTCCCAGGAGACAATGGAGGGAAACGCCTTCTCTCTGCTGAGCCCTGCACTGTGGGCATGGGAGGGGCTTCTAGATGGCATCCAAACTGTGGGAAAACACACACTGTGCAGTCTCCTGGGCAGGCAGAGGAAATCCTGCTACATGCAGTTCACTATGTTTTACAGCTCTTGTAGCTATTCAGAAGCCCCATATCAAATTGGAGGCCTAGGAGAAACTACCCCTGACAACCAGATTCCATCCCGGAAACAGCAATTCCCAATTCTCAGTACTAGATGAAAACCCTAGCATTTCTGGTTGGTAACCACCAGTCAACTCACGTGCCCAAGAACACAACAACAAATGTACCTAGACTCCCAAATCTGTGTCTTTGATCTAAATCTCTCCTGAGCTCCAGTTTCAGATGTGTACCCCAAGCACTCCAAACCTACTATATCTAGAACTGAGCTCATACCAGGGGAAGAAGGTCAGGGAGACTCCACAGACAATGTGTGCATGCTAAGCTGCTTCAGTCGTGTCTGACTCTTTGTGACCCTATAGACTATAGCCCACCAGGCCTCTCTGTCCATAGCGATTCTCCAAGCAAGAATACTGGCGTGGGTTGCTATCCCCTCCTCCAAGGGATCTTCTCAACCCACTTCTCTTCTGTCTCCTGCATTGGCAGGCAGGTTCTTTACCACTAGCGCCACCTGGACGTGAGGCCCTTAAATTGCACTTTGCAGGAGTTCAGTTCAGTTCAGTCGCTCAGTCGTGTCCAAGTCTTGGCGACCCCATGGACTGCAGCACACCAGGCTTCCGCATACATCACCAACTCCCAGAGCTCACTCAAACTCATGTCCATAGAGTCAGTGATGCCATCCAACAATCTCATCTTCTGTTGTCCCCTTCTCCTCCTGCCTTCAATATTTCCCACCATCGGGGTCTTTTCCAAAGAGTCAGTTCTTCCCATCAGGTGACCAAAGTATTGGGCTTTCATCTTCAGCATCAGTCCTTCCAATGAATATTCAGGACTGATTTCCTTTAGGATGGACTAATTTGATCTCCGTGCAGTCCAAGGGACTCTCAAGAGTCTTCTCCAACACCACAGTTCAAAAGCATCAATTCTTCAGTACTCAGCTTTCTCTATAGTCCAACTCTCACATCCATTGGTCTTCTCTCATAGATCAGTTGGTAAAGAATCTGCTTGCATTGCAAGAGACCCCAGTTCAATTCCTGAGTCAGGAAGAGCCACTGGAGAAGGGATGGGCCACCCATTCCAGTATTCTTGGGCTTCTCTAATGGCTCACCTAGTAAAGAATCTACCCGCAATGTGGAATACCTAGGTTCCATCCCTGGGTTGGGAAGATCCCCTGGAGAAGGGAAAAGCTACCCACTCCAGTATTCTGGCCTGGAGAATTCCATAGACGTATTATCCGTGGGATGGCAAAGAGTCGGACATGACTGAGTGACTTTCACTTTCATTCCAATCCATACATGACTTCTAGAAAAACCATAGCTTCGACTAGACGGACCTTTGTTGCAAAGTAATGTCTCTACTTTTTAATATGCTATCTAGGTTGGTCATAGCTTTTCTTCCAAGGAGCAAGGAGCAAGTGTCTTTTAATTTCATGGTAACCATCTGCAGTGATTTTGGAGCCCCCCAAAATAAAGTCTCTCACTGTTTCCATTGTTTCCCCATCTATCTGCCATGAAGTGATGGGACTGGATGCCATGATCTTACTTTTCTGAATGTTGAGTTTTAAGCCAGCTTTTTCACTCTCCTCTTTCACTTTTATCAAGAGGCTCTTTAGCTCCTCTTCACTTTCTGCCATAAGGGGGATGTCATCTGCATATCTGAGGTTATTGCTAATTCTCCCAGAAATATTGATTCCAGCTTGTGCTTCATTCCTTCCAGTATCTCTCCTTGCAGGAGAGAGAGAGGCAGAAATGGGAAAGGGAATGGATAGAAATGGAAACAGATTTGAGAAAACTTTAGATAGTAGAATCAATAAGGCCTGGAGATTGGACAGATGTAGCAGTGAGGTCAGGTTAATAAAGAGGAATTCAACAAGATTCAGCAACACATTTTAAATATTCTTTTTATCATTGATAATACATGCACATGTTCAATATTTAAAGATGACCAAAAAAGTATAAAATGAAAAGTCAGTCTCTCCTTCTCATGTCCATCCCTGGACTGGGTCCACTAGGAGCCGTGAAATGCATAATGCCCTGAAGCTGACAACACACCATGAAACTCACATGAAGCTCCACACACATCAAATGTACCACCTTGCAATTAACTAGTGTTCTGCTCCTGAACATTCAAGTTGCTCCCAAACTTTTGCTCTAGTGAATGTAGTGAATGTGTATGCATACACATATGCACATACATATACATGTAAGTAGGTCAGGAAGATGAATTTGTTGAGGTGAGACTGTGGACAAAAAGTATATGTATTTCTAGTTCTGATTGACAGATATGGCCGAAGTGCCCTCTACAATGACTATACCAATCTACATCCCCACCAGCAACATAGGAGAGAACTGTTTCCTCCAATCCTCCCACACACAGTGTATTAGCAATTTTAGATTTTTGCCAATCTTATCAGTGAAGAATGATGATATCATCATATATCTTAAATTGTGTATTTCTTATTATGGTGAGGTTGAATATCTTTTCATGTGTGTAAAAGTCATCTGCTGAGCTTGTGTGCTGCAACTACTGAAGCCCAAATGCTCTAGAGCCTGTGTTCCACAAGAGAAGCCACTGCGAGGAGAAGCCCACGCACTGCGGCTGGAGAGCAGCCCCTGCTCCCTGCAACTAGAGAAAAGGCCCCTCAGCAACAAAGACCCAGCACAGCCAGATTCATTAATTAATTAACTTTTTTAAAGAAAAAAACAAAACGTCATTGAGCTGGGGAACAACTTCAAGTGGCCTAATCATTGCGGAATTCGAGTCCTCCACACCGGGTTAGGAAGATCTCCTGGAGGAGGAAATGGCAACCCACTCCAGTATTCTTGCCTGGGAAAACCCATGGACAGAGGGGCTTGGTGGGCCACAGTCCCTGGGGGGTCACAAAGAGTCAGACACGACTGAGAGCCTAAAACAACAAACAACAAAACAAAAGGATGTATAGAGGCAGACAGAAAAAAAATTTTTTAAATAATGGTCACATTATTTCTCATCACTCAGGACAGCCCCCCATCACAGCCCCTCATCCCTCAGGACAGGCCCCCATCCCAGCCCCCCATCTTCAGGGCTGCAACCCCATCCTAGCCCCCCATCCTAGCTCCTCTTCACTCAGGAGAGCCTCGCCTGCAAGCAGAATGACCTCAGAAAGGGGTCCAGGAACCAGGACAAAAGTGAAAACATTTTGGGAGATTCTGAACCCTGTATTTCTCCTTTCTTCTCCCTTCTTTGCTTGTTTCCTAACAGTGAATTCTTCAATTCACAGGACGAATTTCGGGGACACCAGGAATGGGAGCTGGGGAGATGGTGTTCTATTCCCATAAGAAGAAAAAATGGGTGACCCAGGAGACAGAAGCAGCACGGGCCCCTGGGCCTGCAGGAAGGAAGACAGAGGGACATGGACAGGGAGGGGGCCATGCGAAGGCTGAAATCTTGGTGGCTCCTTTCACCAGAAATCAGAGTGTTTCCCAACAACAAAGCTACCAGAGGAGGAACATGGGACCTGGCCTTTCAGGAACAAACAATAGCACGTCCTTCCTGAATATCCACTGCGTTCTGGGAACCACGCATAAGTATTCTGTATCCTGTGATTGTCCCCATGGTCCTTGGGGCACGGTGGGAGGAGCCGGCACCCGCACTCAGAGGGAGAGCCTGTCCAGCGGGAGGGGTGGCCACACAGAATCTACTGCAGAAGTTGGCAGAGCAGAGTGATGGGGAGAAACCCACCCATGCTCAAAGCTGCTAGGGCCTTTAGTCAAACCCAATGCAGGGAAGGGGCAGTGCCACCCCACCCTCACCCCAAGCACACAGCAAGGCCAGAACAGCCTTCCTGGTAACACCAGGCACCAGACACATGGACCCACTAACTCTGCAGTTCATCAGAATTTTGTCCAGAACCCTATGACAGTGAGAGCCAAGCCTCCGGACAAGAAGGGTTCTCACCGAGAGGCAAGTGTGGGGGGACCCCAACCCCCACCTTCCTCCTCAGGAAATGCCCCCTCCCACAGCCTCCCAAGTCTAAGCCTGTGTTTCACCTGGCCTCCCCTCCAGCCTCCCTTGTACTGACCCCACCTCCAGCCTCCCTTGTCCTGACCCAATCTGACCCTCCGCTCCTTCTCAGCCATGACCAGTCACCAAAGTCCCAGTGACCCGGTTCTGGCAGCTTCTGTAGGTCCTCTCCCGCAGCCATCCTATGTCCTCTGCTGACTGAGGGCTGGACCAGGGACTTTCCTGGGTTCCCTTATCAATCACTTCAGGAGGAGCCTTGGTCCTGGGCACATGTGCAGCCACACTCAACAACCCTGCTCCCGCAGGATTCAGGGACAGTGTCAGCCTGTCAGATGCTGACACCCAGTTATGGTCAAAGACATGAAGACTGACATTTGGGGGCTTCTTTCATCTTCCTGGAAACTGCCTGATGGACGCTGGAACCATTCAGAGGAACATCTTCCTCTGGCAGCTTCCTCCTCACCCTCCTGGTTCTATTGGCTTCAGCTACAGAAAAAGCAAGAGGATTCCAGAAAAACATCTACTTCTGCTTCACTGACTACGCTAAAGCCTTTGACTGTGGATCACAACTAATTGTGGAAAAGTCTCAGAGATGGGAAAAGCAGACCACCTTACCTGCCTCCTGAGAAACCTGTATGCAGGTCAAGAAGCAGCAGTTAGAACCAGACAAGGAACAATGGACTGGTTCCAAATCAGGAAAGGAGTACATCAAGGCTGTGTATTTTGTCACCCTGCTTATTTAACGTCTATGCAGTGTACATCATGCAAAATGCTGGGCTAGATGAAGCACAAGCTGGGATCAAGATTTCTGGGAGAAATATCAATAACATCAGATATGCAGATGACACCACTCTTATGGCAGAAAATGAAGAGGAATTAAAGAACCTCTTGATAAAGGTGAAAGAGGAGAGTGAAAAAGCTGGCTTAAAACTCAACATTCAAAAAACAAAGATCATGGCATCCGGTCCCATCACTTCATGGCGAATAGATGGGGAAACAGTGGAAACAGTGAGAGTCTTTATTTGGGGGGGCTCCAAAATCACTGCAGATGGTGACTGCAGCCACGAAATTAAAAGACGCTTGCTCCTTGCTCCTTGGAAGAAAAGCTATGACCAACCTAGATAGCATATTCAAAAGCCGAGACATTACTTTGCAACAAAGCTCCGTCTAATCAAAGCTATGGTTTTTCTAGTAGTCATTTATGGATTGGAGTGAAAGTGAAAGTCGCTCCGTCATGTCCGACTCTTTGCCATCCCACGGATTATACTATCTGTGGAATTCTCCAGGCCAGAATACTGGAGTGGGTAGCCTTTCCCTTCTCCAGGGGATCTTCCCAACCCAGGGATCGAACCTAGGTATCCCGCATTGCAGGTGGATTCTTCACCAGCTGAGCCACCAGAGAAGCCCAAGAATACTGAAGTGGATAGCCCATCCCTTCTCCAGTGGCTTTTCCTGACCCAGGAATTGAACTGGGGTCTCTTGCAACGCAGGCGAATTCTTTATCAACTGAGCTATGAGGGAAGACCAATGAATGTGAGAGTTGAACTATAGAGAAAGCTGAGTACTGAAGAATTGATGCTTTTGAACTGTGATGTTGGAGAAGACTCTTTAGAGTCCCTTGGACTACAAGATCAAATCAGTCCATCCTAAAGGAAATCAGTCCTGAATATTCATTGGAAGGACTGATGCTGACGATGAAAGTCCAATACTTTGGCCACCTGCGGGAAGAGCTGACTCTTTGGAAAATACCCTGATGCTGGGAAATATCAAAGGCAGGAGGAGAAGGGGACAACAGAAGATGAGATGGTTGGATGGCATCACCGACTCTATGGACATGAGTTTGAGTAAGCTCCGGGAGTTGGTGATGTACAGGTAAGCCTGGTGTGCTGCAGTCCATGGGGTCGCCAAGACTTGGACACGACTGAACGACAGAACAACAGCAATTTTGCAAGTTAAGTGCATCCACTTTTTTTATTTTGCTTCTTTATTTATTTTTGGCTGTACTGGATCTTCATTGCTACACATGGGCTTTCTCTGGTTGTGACAAGCAGGGGCTACTCTTCCTGCAGTGCACAAGCTTCGTTACATGGCTTCTCTTGTTTCAGAGCATAGGTTCAGGTGCTAGGGCCTCAGCAGTTGCAGCACACAGGCTCAGCAGTTGCAGCTTGCAGGCTATATAGCCTGAGCTCAGTCATTGTGATGCAGAGGTTTAATTGCCCTGAGACATGTAGAATCTTCCCAGACCAGGGATCATAGCCATGTCCCCTGCACTGGCAGGTGGATTCTTAACCACTGGCCCACCAGGGAAGTCCCAAATGCATCCACTTTTTTTTCCCTCCATTAGTAAGTTTTAACCATTTAAAAAGCTCTAAGAAATCACATGTACAATTTGTATAAATAGTATAAGCCTTGTGGTTAAAAATTACATTTAAAAGCCTTATAGACAGCTGCATCATTCAGAAAGTCCCACTCCTTCTCATTAAATAACAGTAAATATGAAGGAGTGATTTTAACCATGATAACTGGAGCATGCCTTTATCATTTCAATGCTACTCGGTACCTTGGCTCCACCTCTAGTGTGCTCCACCTATATGTGCTATAATGACTCAGCATGAAAACCAAATCCTCACCTTGTCCCACCCAGCTCCACAGGGTCTGTCCACCTCCACCCTCCACTGCTCTCCCCTCAAGTCCTCCATCCCTCTATCAGGCTAACTCCGGCCTCCTGGCTACTTCTCACACATCTCAATGGCCCCCTTCCCCCTGCCCATCTCTGCCTCCCTGTCGGGAACTCCTGCTTCACAACAGGACACCCAACTTCACTCCACTCAGAACTCTGCTCATGGGGAAAGGATGGGTCTGTGTTGCCAGAGGCTAGACCAGCCACGAAGGGGACAGGGATGTGGGGGGAGCCTCTTCATTGACAACACTCCTTACTCCATCCCTCAAATTTGTCCCAAGTCTCCTGCCAAGGGACTGCCTCTCTGTTTAATACCTTTCTGAGATCTCTGATTGGATTTTTGTAGTGTCCTGAGCTGGTGGCTGCCCGCCTGCTCCTCAACACCCTTCCCACACCCTTCATGACCACCCAATACCCCAGCCCACTGGCCCACCGGTCGTCCACCGGCTCTGCTTTCTGGAATCTTCAACACCCAGCAGGATCAGTCTCCCAAAAGCTTTCCCTGTGCAGTCACAGCCTGCTGTCTGGGGTGGGGGGGACATCAAGAGGTCAGGAGTGCCCCTCCCTCCATGAGGACCCAACCAAATCCACTTAAATCTTCCCACCGTGGGTGACATATTCTTGATCCTGTTGCTTTCCAAGACAGGAGATGGTTCTGGGAGGGGTCCAAGGATTCCCACCTGACCACACCCCAGGGATTCTTTTTGGTTTCTGTGAACTGGATCCCTCAGCAGCACTTGATGTCTTCTGGAAACTGGTTCTCTCACTCCCTCGCTGTTCCCTGGGGTCCTCCTTCCTCAGGTTAGAACTCTTGGGGTGGCTTTGTCCTAAGCTCTCTTTGCTCCCCACTCAACACATCCCCGGGACCATCTTCCACTCCCACAGTGTCACCCTCCGTGAAGGGACATGCCGGGGGCTCCCCCATCCAGAACCCAGACCAGACTTTCCATAGTAACACTGACCATATCCACTGTGTGCCGGGCTTGGGAAGCTGTGTGGATGATCTCATCCCATCCTCCCAAGGCCCTGTGTAGACCAGGAACCTACCTGTGCAGAGGCCACATACTTGTCGAAGGTCACGTCACAAGTGACTATGCTGGGATTGGACCCAGGTGGCCCCCTGCAGCGCCAGCACCCCTTCACTGTGCAGAAGCCCACACAGAGCACACCCCGGTCAAGGTCTGCACCAACGCCCTCCAGGGGACATGACCTGGGCTGATCTGCATGCGTGAGTAAGATGGAGGCACGTCTGTGATGGGTACTGGAGGACGAGGGACACATTTGGGACAGACACTGAAGCTTGCATGCTGGTCATGGATGGACTGGCTGGAATGTCAGCATGAGCTCAAGTGTCGTTCTCAGAGAGCATAGCCCTCAGCTTACCACACATACCCAAGACCACAGAGGCTCTGCTGGGGCTGCTTTTGATGTCCTTGTGTCTGATCTCTGTGAATCTGTTGTCTCTGTGGGTATCACTGTCAGCTGTCAGACTCCACTGGTGTCCAGCTGACTGCTCTGTTGTGTTGACGATGACCTGGGACATCAATGCTCCACATTCTAACCCAATTAAATCTGAGCTCCTTGGTGGGGTGATTTTAAGGCCAGTCTATGAGGTTTGATCCCTGGGTCAGGAAGATCTCCTGGAGGAGGGCATGGCAACCCACTCCGATATTCTTGCCTGGAGAATCCCATGGACAGAGGAGCCTGGGAGACTACAGTCCATGGGGTGGCAAAGAGTCGGACACAACTGAAGCAACTGAGCACACAGCACGCACACGCTGTGAGGTTTTCTCTGACCCCACGAGGGCTCTTGTAAGTGTCTCTGCACCCACTTATCTCTGGTGGGAAATCCAACTGCCTGTGGTTTAACTTGTGCTCTCATGGAGCTGCCAGCGCCCTTTCACGCTCACCTCCAATGTAGAGCTGCCAGTCGCTTGTCACTGCTCACCACCAAAATTCTCATGGTTCTCGAGAGCTCCCTTAGGCGTGGACTTCCCTACACTATCTTCTAAATCAAGTCAGTTCCTATGGAGAGAGCTTCAGAGCTGCCTGTCCTTACAGTTGCCTCTGCCCTTGGGAAGATCTCTGACCCACTCTCCTGGAGCTGGGGTTGTGGACAGTAGTGTAACACTCTCACTTTATGAACAGCATATTGGGTGTGGGCAGCAGCTTCTGGTCTTCTCCACTCACCTCTCCTGGCAGGAGCTTCCACTGTACAGGTGAACTGAAGTGAGAGCGCACTGAGCCTGGGGTAGAGCTCCCTCAGTGAGGTCTGGCCAGGGAGAGGGAGGCCTGACATCTCAGCCGTTCATACCTGGAATTTAGTCTCTGTAACACAGAGCTTGGAGTGGAGGGGATGAGAAGTCTGGCCCTCCCAGGAAAACACTATATCTAGATTCCTTGTCTAGAAAGTAGAGAGACATGGCATCCCCTTGTATGGAGCTGGGGGAAGAGGGACAGAAAGGCACACACATATACACACAAACATACACACACACATTCCTTGTGTGGTCTGGTACCCAGGACCCTCCATGTCCTAGAAAAACTCATGAATAAGTGAAAATGTGGGGCCAAAGGACTGACAGAGCCTGCAAAGCTGTGACCAGCAGGCCAGGCTGGGCGGGAGGGAGGCAGCAAGCCAGGGCTGGACAGGACTAGCCTGAAGGTCAGAGGTCTCAGTGGGGCCAGTGGATCACTAAAGTTAAACTAAACTAAAGTTAGCATAGTGAAGAAAGCATGCTGGAGAGCTAAAAGGGCGGCCAAGCGGCCCAGTGCCAGGCCCACAATTACGAGGTTCTCCAGTCTTGGTAAGAGTGGGGTCTTCAGCCAAGAAGCATCATTGGACAGCCATGTGCACACAAGAGTAGCCTCTCGGTGCAGCTCTGGCTGCTGGGGCTCTCAGGGGACCTGAGAAGTGAGAATCCCTGGGGCAGGGGAGACACACACAACCTCCAGGGGCTCCCCACACAGGGTGTGGCCAGGGCCAGCCAAGGGCTGGGCTGCACTCCCTCCGCAGCTGCAGGGCCCCCCCAGGGAACCATCTGAGAAGAGAACCAACATTTTAAAGGCTTGAGATGGTCTGAAACCCAAAAGCACTGCCCCTCCGGGCCTCCACAGGTTATCTCATCAGCAGACGTCCAGCTCACAGATGACCCGCAGAGACCTGCATGGTGGGCGATGCTCCAGAGGCACTGTGGATACACGTTGAGATCACAGCCTCTGTTCCTTGGCTGAAGCTACCTCAGGAACCGGAAGTGCCAGGAGATTCCCATCCCGTCCCTGCACCTGTGGGCATCTGCACCCATGGGCACCTGCAGGGAACCAGCAAGCTCAGGGGACCCCCTGCACCTCTGGGCAGGAAGAGGAGCAGGGCCTCTGAAGGACATAGAGACTGCCCTGCTAGGTTCCCTCCACATCCACTCACAGCCACGGTTCCACTTCTGGGCCCCAGCAAGACGGTGCTGAAGTAAACCGCCCACATTCGAAAGCATCGGCTAGGGAACTGGAACGCCACCGGGGACCAGAGAGAAGCTTGCAGACAAAGCGCCTCCACCAGCTGCTCCCTGGTCCCCAGGACCAGGCGGGGGTCCTGGCAAGCCCGATGCAACCTCGAAATGCCGGAAAGATGAAGTCTCCCCTCCATCCTCAAAGCGCAGGGAGCCAGTGGGAAGCACAAAACCTCTGAGAGCTGGATAGCGGATCCCTCCCACCTGCCCACACTCCCCTGGTTTGAGGCTCTCTTTGCTGCTCTGACCTCTGACCTCCTGGAGCCTCAATCACTCCGTCTGTAAAATGAGCCTGGGGGACTTGCCAGTTCTAAGAGGCCGGGCAGAGTCTCTGTGAATTCCCTGAAATAAAACTGGAAACCCCAGAAGTAGCATGTCTCTTTACTCACAGAAAGCAAAGGCACAGCAGACAGAGCTCAGCCAGTAGAGCGCACAAGGCCCCTACTCCGAGGCCTTGCTCACAGAGGGGTCCATTACCAAGGAGGCCCACACCAGCTGCGGCCACAGACCGGACGTCGCAAGCTATCCTGTGGTTCCTTGGAGCTCCCAGTTCAATTCTGTCTTCCAGATTCTCTCTAAGTGGGCTCCCCATCAAGAGGACTCAAGGCCTGCAAAGCGAGGACCCACAAAAGCCCCCTCCCACACTCTTTACTGCCCCACCCCCAGACAGGTGGGAATGAAAGAAAGTGAAGTCACTCAGTCGTGTCCGACTCTTTGCGACCGCCTGGACTGAAGCCGACCAGGCTCCTCCGTCCATGGAATTTTCCAGGCAAGAGTACTGGAGTGGGGTGGGAATAGGCACACCTTTTCAGAGCAGAGACACTGTGGTAGGGCCAAGGCTGGGGGTGGTATCAGAGTAGGAGGTAGGGTCAGGGCTGGGGTGGAGTCAGAGTGGGAGGTGGAGTCAGAATAGGAGGTGGGGTCAGAGTAGGAGGTGGAATCAGAATAGGAGGTGGGACCAAGGCTGGGGGTGGAGTCAGAGTAGGAGGTGGGGCCAGGACCAGGGGTGGGGTCAGAGTGGGAGACGGGGTCAGGGGTAGAGTCAGTTGGGAAGTGGGGTCAAGGTCAGGCCAGGGCAGGACCCTAAGGGACTTGGTACTGGGAACACCAGAGGCCCCAGCCCAGCCTGGGACAGCGCAGGTGAAGCAGCGGTGATCTGTGCCCAGCACACAAGCTCCAGCCACAGCACGTTTTCTCTATCACCAGCCCAAGACCACCGGGGCAAGGTTCGGGGGCAGCTGAAGCACCAGCTCAATCAGCCCTGCAGAACTTTCTTCCATCTCTCCAGGCATGGCCCCTCGGGCTCACCAGGCCCTCACAACACCTGTTCAGTGTGTTTGCTGCGCCACACCACCACACCAGTCATGGCGATGGTCAGCAGGACGGGCACGGTGATCAGCGGGATAAGAATTTCGTCTGGGGGGTCCTCCCAGTCTTGCCTGTCCACCGAGCAGTTTTGGAAGAACTGCCTATGGACGCTGGCGATGAAGCTCTCAGCCAAGGGGTTGGGCCAGTAGCAACCCACCACGTTGGTCTCCACCTCCGTGCAGTTGGTGAAGCTCTCGTAGTACCTATGAAAGCAGAGAGTTTGACCATTCAGCTCCCCCACCCCTTCTAACTTTGGCCCTGACTTACAGGAAAGTGGGAGGCAGTGCTGTGTGGCCACCGGTTCTCAGCATGGCCCCAGGCCACATGGGAACAGTGGCCTCATGCTACAATCTCTCTTGGGCCTGCTGGTCTGGCAGTATCCATCCCCCTGGTGTCCTTGCCCTGAGGTTCTTTTGCGTGGTGGCCCCATACCCTGCAAGAAACTCTGAGGCCATAAACTCCCCAAAATATACCCCATGCCCCCGTCTGCATCTCGTACATCATCCCTGCCCTCATCGTGGTCATCCACACTGTCACCTCCTCCCTACAAGGAAAGGAATTCCCAACACCCCAGGTCTGGACTCAGCCCCCAGGGTGCCAGCACCCCCAGGTCTTCCCAGAGGACACTCTGAGGCTGGGCTCTTTCTCCAAGGCCAAAGGTCACAGCCCCTTGACCTGCAAGGCCCTTCTCACCTAGGACCACTACATAGGCCTCCCATGGGGTCGCTAAAAGTCGGACATGACTAAGCGACTTCACTTTCACTTTTCACTTTCATGCATTGGAGAAGGAAATGGCAACCCACTCCAGTGTTCTTGCCTGGAAAATCCCAGGGACGGGGGAGCCTGGTGGGCTGCCGTCTATGGGGTCACACAGAGTCGGACACGACTGAAGTGACTTAGCAGCAGCAGGGGAAGAAATCTCCCTGAGGCCAAGGGCCGGCTGCCTCCCAGTCAAGTTAACCTGCCTTCATTTACCTGACTGGGTGGTGCGGGGAGGTGGGGGGGGCATCCCACCCGTGAGCCCAGCCCCAACCTGTCTTCCTCTCCAAAGTTACCTTCTTCAGCCCTCACCTGACAGGACATGGGACCCCCTCTGCCCAGGGTCTTCCTGTCTGTGTTGACCAAACCTGGAAAGGCACTTAGCAAGCCGCGAATGAGGAGCCACATCCATCAAACAGCCAGGCTCCTGATGGTCCATGTGGCCAACCAAGTGTTACCACTAGCAGTCCCCAGAATTCAACCCCAAAGCCCACTGACCGAGGATTACTGGCCTCTGGGGCTGCTGACCTAGACTGGAGCCATTGTTCAAGATGCTCTGGTCAGAAGACTGGTTGAATATCTGCCTCAGTGTGCCAGCTCCGACCACTGCCCACCTGGCAAAGTGCTTCACACAGGACAGGCTTGGGGCAGGAAGGGGTTCCTGCCTCAGCTCCCTGTGGGAACGAGGCTTTGCAACCACACTCCTCCTTCCGGTACTGACCCAGGAAGGGTGGCCTGAGCAACAGGAAGGATCCGCTTCCTGCAGGAGCTTCCTGTACACAACCTTATCTCTGCCTGGAAAGGCAGTGGGAAACAGGGCAGCGGATCCATTCAGCCAGACCCTTCGCCACCCCTCCTGGTGGCCCTGGGGCAACCGGTTTCCCAGCCCAAACATTTGGCTGGTTGGTCAGGCACACATCTGCCCACACCCCTCAGGTAACGCAGGCAAGGAAGAGCCGCACAAGGCAAAAGAGAGCAGGAAACAAAGGCTACAGCCTGGAATCCATGTGCAGAGCCCTGATGTGGTCCTTGGGATGGGTCCAGGCTCTGGGTCGCCTCACTAACCAGGTCCTCAGGCAAACCATCACCCCCAAGACCCACCCCTCCCACTGGGCCCTATGAGTGGCCTGCCACCCCAGAGCTTCTAACCCGACACCTGCAGAGCCCCCACCTGCCCCAGAGCTCAGAGCAACTGAGCCAAGGTACAAGAAGCAGGAGGCGGAGGGTGATTTGAGGCCCGTGTGACCCCCATGCACAGAAAACAGCACGAGATAGCAGCTTAGGGCTCAGGATGTGGAACCGATATCTTCCCATCTCAGCTTGGCTGACCATCTTCCTGACTTTGCCCACATTGCTTAGCCTCCATGAGCCTCAGTTTCTCCACCTGTAAATGGGGTTCATAATTCTCAGCCCAATAAGGTAATGGACCTTATTAGGTGAAAGCCCCCACCTTGGTGAAAAGACCAAATTAAGTGCTGTGAATACACTTCTGGTAAGTGCCTGGCATATAGTAGGTTCTCAGTGAGGTCACAGGTGAGTCCCAAAGGCTAGGGTTTGGGCAGACTACCCACGCTTGCTCCTTCTCAAGATCACTGGGAACTGACTCCTTATTGTGACAGAAAATGTTGTTACAATAAAAGACAGCAAAGGTCAGGCGCTCAGGCACGAGGCAACAGTTGCAGGAGGCCACCCCCACAGCCAGCACCCCGCCGTTCCCAGGGCTGGGGAGGCAGATGAGGCAGGGATGCACGCCTTTCCACACACAGTCCCAGGTGCTGTTAACTCATCAGCCTGCGTTCAAACTGGAGATAAAATCACGGTGTTCTTCCCAAGGAAGCTGCCATTTGTGTGACATCATGGAACCAGGGTCACGACAAGCTCTGTTCTTCCCAAGCTACTCTGGTCACCCCTTTCCATGCCCTCCCTTCAGTCTGTCTCCCAGAGCACCCTCCCTCCAGCCCCTGGGGGTGCTCTCACAATGAGCAAAAACACAGCCATGGGCCAGAGGGGAAAGTTGGGATGTGGAACCCAGAAGGCAGGCAAACTGCCCCTGGCAGGTTCCCTCTTCCGCCAGCAAACTTTTCCCTAGTCCAGTAGACATCGGCCCCTCTCTCCTCCAAGACCCCCTCCGGGCTGACCCCTCTACTGTTCTCCAGCCCTGGGGCTGGATGTCTGTTTAATCTCACTGAGGCTTTAGCAGGTGACAGAAGCCCAGGACAGGAAACTCACACCTCCTCCCTAAACCTCCACCCCTGTGTGTCCACTCTGGGCTTGGCATTCAGGTTCCAAGGACAATAAGAAGCCTGGCCAAGGCCCTTCCTGAACATCCCCCTCCCCTTTCCCAGCAGACACAGAAATTGTGTTCCATTTGGTTCAGTGAACAGCTATGTGTGGAGTCCACGAGGGGGCTGTGGATGTGCCCACAAGGAGCCACTGTCCCCTAGGGAGATGGCCATGGAAGCCCATAGAACAACCACTGGGAACAGACAGCACAGGAGCCAGGGTCTTGGGGTGGAAAGGGCTGATGCAACTGATAGAAATCCAGGGGTCCCAGGCAGGCATGGCCCACAGGACAGATTGAATGCAGCAGCCACCAGTACTGTGCCAGACAGAGACTTCTAAGTGAGAAGTGGGGGAAGGTAGGCACAGGCCATCAGTGATTTCCGAGGAAGTGAAAGGTGTACCTAGACACCTGATGCTGGGTGTGATCACAGGAGATGAAAAATATCTCAGAAGCTTCTAGAAAGTCGGGCCCTCTGTGGTGGGGCCCCCACCACACCA
Source organism: Bos grunniens (assembly GCF_055505025.1). Classification (NCBI taxonomy): domain Eukaryota; kingdom Metazoa; phylum Chordata; class Mammalia; order Artiodactyla; family Bovidae; genus Bos; species Bos grunniens. The sequence goes on along the minus strand of NC_141168.1, from coordinate 43,752,478 downwards.
GGTAGAAACCAATGGGACTCAGTTTCTCTGTGGTCCAATGGTCCTGACTACCCACCCAGCCCTGGCTGGTGCTGTGAAGAAAACCCAAAATGACAACTCCACCCAGCATGGACCATGAAGAGAGGCAGGCACCCCAGGGCAGGGCACCAACCACATTCAGGAAGGGGAGTGGGTGTCGGTGGTTCCTAGAGAAATGACCACACTCAGAAGAGTGGGGGATGCACAACCTGGAGTGTTCAATTTGGAGCAGCCTGTGTGGTCAGTGAGGGGAGTGAGGGGCTGGGAGGCTTGGAATGAACCTCGGAACTTGAGGAGCACAGGCGCTGTGGGCAGGGCAAGGGCAGGGCATGGGCAGGGACACTCACACGATGAACTCCGAGAGGTTGCACCACTTCCAGACCTCTACCTTCTTCATCTTTTCGGCGAAGGTCTTGCCACAGCGGGGCAGCATGGCCAACATACGCTTCTCATTGCAGCCACCCACCGGGGGAGACTCCCCTAGAGAGGAGAGAGTTGTGAGCATCATTAGGAAGGCTAGGTGCTGTCATGACCCTTGAAGGTTCGTGCTGATGCCCCTCAAGGTCTGCCCCCTGGGGTCTTCTTCCATCACCTTGGCCTCCATGTAACTCAAGAAGGTTGAAGCCAGTGCAGAAAACGGAACCCACATTGAGATGTCACCAAGACAGGACCCAGAGGGGTCATAGAAAGAAGTCCTCTAGTGAGGCATGGAAAGAAGCAGGCAAGGGAGGGCAGCATGCAGAGAGATGGGGGTCTTGGGAGTGGAGAGGCTGAGGGAAGATGGGTTCCAGTGGGATAAAATATAGGAGAGGACTCCCCTGGTGGTCCAGTGGTTAAGAATCTACCTGCCAATGCTGGGGACATGGGTTCAATCTCTGGTCTGGGAAGATCCACACGTCACGGGGGCAAATAAGTCCATACACCACAACTACTGAAGCCCAAGCACCTAGAGCCCATGGTCTGCAACAAGAGAAGCCACTGCAATGAGAAGTCCGCATGTTGCAACTAGAGAGTGGCTCTCATTGCTCTCTGCAACTAGAGAAAGCCTGCATGAAGCAACAAAGACCCAACAGAGCCAAAAATAAACAAATAAAATATTTAAATAGAATAAATATATAGGAGAAAGTCACTGTGTCCTTGTATAAGATGAAGACTTCTCATATGGCACTAAAAATACAAACAAAAGAAAAATATAGAAATTGAACTATATCAAATTTTTAGACTTTTGTGCTTCAAAAGATACCATCGAAAGAGTGAAGGCATCCCACAGAATGAAAGCAAATATATGAAAATCATATCTCTGATACAGGGTTTGTGTCTAAAATATATAAAGAACTCTTATGGCTATTAAACAAGAGCAATGACTCATTTAAAAATAGGAAAAAGGGGAATTCCCTGGTGTTCCAGTGGTTAGGACCCAGTGCTTTCCCTGCCAGGACCTGGGTTCAATCCCTGGTTGGGGAACTAAGATCCCACAAGTCATGCGGCACAGCCAAGGTGGACGGAGGGGGGTAGGGGAAGGAATGAAAGGTTTGGAAGGTTCTTATTCTATACATGAATTGATATAATATCACTTAGACTGTGATAAGTTAAAGATACTACAAATCCTAAAGCAACCACTAAAGTAATCAATAATAATTACTGCCAATTAGTGAAGGGGAAGAAGAAGGAGAAATAAAAAAGTGGAAAAAAAATACAAAGTCTAAAAAAAGGCAGAAAAAGAGAGAAGTGGGGGCACGAACTGATGGTACCATGGTAGATTTAAAACTAACCATATCAATAAATTATCCCATTGAAAGTAAATGGTCTTAGCACCTCAATAGAGAAATAAAAATTGTTAGGACTTTCTTGGCAGTCCAGTGGTTAAGACTCCAAGCTTCGACTCCAGGGGGTGCAGGTTTGACCCCTAGTCAGGGAGCTAAGATCCACATGCCACATGCCACAGGGCATAGCCAAAATTCAAAAACTGAAACAAGGATTATTAGATGAAATCAAAAGGCAAAATCAAAAATCCAATCACAGGCTATTTATACGTACCCTACCTTAAAATGACTCAAATAGATTCAGAGTAAAAGGTGGGGAACAATATGCCATGCTGCTGCTGCTGCTAAGTTACTTCAGTCGTGTATGACTGTGCGACCCCATAGACGGCAGCCCACCAGGCTTCCCCGTCCCTGGGAGTCTCCAGGCAAGAACACTGGAGTGGGTTGCCATTTCCTTCTCCAATGCGTGAAAGTGAAAAGTGAAAGTGAATTCGCTCAGTCGTGTCTGACTCTTCGCGACCCCATGGACTGCAGCCCACCAGGCTCCTCCATCCATGGGATTTTTCCAGGCAAGAGTACTGGAGTGGGGTGCCATCGCCTTCTCCGATATGCCATGCTACCACTAATCAAAAGAAAGGTGGAGTGGCTACATTAATACTGGACAAAGTATATTTCAGAGCCAAGAGTATCACTAGAGATGAGTCTTTCCATAATAATTAAAGACTCAATTCATTAACAGTAGTTGGATGAAAGGGGAAGAAGTGACGTTGGAGGCTGGACCCAAAGGCAGACTAGTGCAGGTGTTCAGGCCTTCCCAGTTTATCTAAAGCCTAACAGAAAGCAGAGGTGGGTTTTCAAACTTCACACTCCCCCACTGAACCCACCCTGAGCCTCAGAACCTTCACATCATGGGGTCCCAGGCAGGCAGCAGCCAAGCCAGAAGCTGACACCCCTCAAAGAGGAGCCTTGCCATCTCTGCAGGAAGAGGGTACCCTTCTGAAGTTAACCACCACCACCAGATGCCCAGCCCCACCCCCTTGGAGTCACTGGTTTGCTGTGTGACTCTGGACAGACCCTTCACCTTGCTGGGCCTGTGTCTCCTCCTCTATAAAAGAGAGTGGTACTGATTCTGGGTGTTTTCACTAGTTAATAGTCATGCATCTTTTTCAACTTGTCTCCATCTGGCCACAACTGCCCCACCCACACACCACTCTGCCTGGACCCCCAGCCACCTAGCCCCCTTCCCAGGCTGTAGCAGGTCTGGATTATGTGCTCCCAGCCTGTCGATCCAGTTCTATTTTAACACAGCTCTCGAATCTGAAGTCCTTGATGGAAGCAATCTATTGTAATACAATTCTTCTGAAGGCAGAACAAAGCCATTCCCCTCTGAGGCTGGTACAGACCACCATACCCGAGCCCACCTGGAGATCTCTGGGGCTAGGGGCCTCCCTCCCAGCCCCTCTCAGCACTCAGTCTCTCAGGATGACCACGTGAGGTGGAACAAAGGTGTCTGACTTGGCTGTACATCCACAGTCCCTGAGGCCACAGCCCTGGCCCATGGCAAGGGTGACTCTGAGATTGGGACCAAACATTCGTATTTGTTAAAAAAAAACAAACGAACAAAAAAAAAACCCACCCCTGTGTGATTCCAATGTACTGCCAGAGCTGCAAACAAGCAGGGAAAGCTCACAATTACATGCATACAGGCACGGAGATCTTGTGCAATGAAGATTCTGAGCCAGTAGGCCTCCAGCACCAAGATGCTAATCTCTGACAAGTTCCTGGTGCTGAGAGGCCCTGCCCACACTCTGCAGAGTTAAGAGACAATGGGAGAGCTGAGGAGTCAGAAGTGGTCGAAAAGCCCCTCATGTTCACCATGACTCTATTCCCAGACCAGATGCACTCACTCTACTCTCTAAGCCTCAGTTTCCCCTTCTGGAAATGAACGCTGGCCTGGCTGCCCCTTGCCAGGCTTCCCTCAGCTTCAGTACTGACCAATGTCCACTGAGTGCCCTGTCCTAAGTGTGGTCCAACTTGCTGAGCCCCGCAACAGCCCAAAAAGACAGGGTCGCTGTGACCACTTGCTCAGTAACAGGGTGGGGGGCCAAACCCACATGCAGCCCTGGCTCCAGGCCGTGCAGGCCTGGAGTTAGTGACTCTGGGAGGCACAGGCTCTTGGGCTATGTGGAGGCAGCTGAGAAGGCCACCTGTGCTCCATTCCCCCACCCCACCCCCAGCCGCCCTGTTGCACAGGCAGTTTTTCCTTGCAGCTCATTGATAGCCCAACACAGGCTCCAGTCCACTTAATGTCCTCCACATCCAGCCATGTGCCCATTCCTGGGTCTGGCTGACAGTCTCTGCAGGGTATCCTACATGGGTCTCCTGAGTGCCACCCTCCACCCATGGGCACGAGCCAGGCAGGGCTCATACTGTGGTTTGCCCCTACTGGTACTGCCACTCCTCCCAGCTGCAGCCCAACTAGACCGGGCCATCTAGACCCCCTGGACCACCATCAAAACCCAGCTGGACCTGGATCCACGGACCTGGATGATCTGGACCTCCTCAGCCTAACCCAGCCACCACCTGTCAGATCACTGAGACCCAGTTCAGTGCTTCCTCCTCCTCCATCTCATTCTCCTCCTTCCCCCTGCACATCCTCCCTCTTGGAACTCCTTCCTCCTCTCCCTTTCTGATTCCTCATAGACCAGAATCTCCATATGTCCCAGGATCGCCACACACCAACATGGCAGGGGCCTGGCCAGAGCAGGTTGAGGATATGCCATCAAGGACCACGTGACATCCTGAGGCGAGTTTCCTGGGATAACTTCTCCTGCCCATGGTGGGAGTGGGCAGTGTGCTATGAGGATGCACAGGACAGGCACCATGGGACACCTGTCAAGTGACCTCCATGAGGGGATGGAGGGACAGTTAAGTAGAGCACCATTTCTGACGCACAGGCTTAAGGAACTCCCAGCAAAACCCAACAATCCATCCAGCATTATAAGACTGAGGTAAAGTTTCTGGTACCGGAATGGGAGGTAGTGAGGTATCTGTCTAAAGTCCAACACCAAGGAGAGAAGAGGGATGTGGGGCTGGGCTCAGTGGTACCAAGACTGGGACTTGGAAGTAAAACTTTTCTCTTTGGTGAGCTTGAGGTTTGCCTGTGAGAAGATAAGTGAGATTTACAAGTCCCTGAACGAAACACTTGGAAAGTCTTTAAATGCCAGAATTGACTGCCGTTTCAAAGAAAAGAAAATAGATGGTTTTGGAAAGTTCATGCTGTTTCTTCACTGAATTTTAGAGATCAAGTCCTGAGCCTTTGGAGTGGGAGCACTGACTCCAAGACCCTAGACTACCAGAGAACTAACCCTAGGAAGTATCAAATAGTGAGAACTCACACAAAGGAAACCACTTGAATATAAGCCCCACATCACCAACCACCAGTAGCACACAGTGCAGGATGCCTCATCTAAACAAACAAAGCAAAAATACAAACCCAGTCATCAGCAGACAGGATCACCACTTCACTCAGCCTTGCCCATCAGAGAAAAAACAAACAAACAAACAAAAACTCAGCACAAATCTCACCTTATACAAGCTCACACAAACCACTGCACCAACCTTGGGAGGGCAGAAACCAAAAGGAAAAAAGAATTTAACCTTGAAGCCTGGGAAAAGGAGATCTCAAACACAATATTAAAAAAAATAAATAATGAAAAGGCAGATAAATACTATACAAATGAAGGAACAAACTAGAAACACTGAAGTCCAAATAAATGAAGAGGAAATAGGCAAACTCCCTGAAAAAGAATTCAGAATAATGATAGTAAAGATGATCAAAAACCTTGAAAACAAAATGGAGAAAATGCAAGAATCAATTAACAAAGACCTAGAAGAATTAAGGAATAAACACACAGAGACAAACAACACAATTACTGAAATTAAAAATACTCTAGAAGGAATTAATAGCAGAATATCTGAAGCAGAAGAACGAATCAGAGAGCTGGAAGATAAAATGGTGGAAATAACTTCTGAAGAGCAGAATAAAGTAAAAAGAATGAAAAGAACTGAGGCTAGTCTCAAAGACAACTGAGACAATATCAAAAGCACCAACATTCGAATTATAGGGGTCCCAGAAGAAGAAGAGAAAAAGAAAGGGTATGAGAAATTTTTTGAAGAGATTATAGTTGGAAATTTCCCCAACATGGAAAAGGAAATAGTCAATCAAGTCCAAGAGGCACAAAGAGTCCCATACAGGATAAACCCAAGGAGAAACATGCCAAGACACATACTAATCAAGATAACAAAGACTAAACACAAAGAAAGAATATTAAAAGCAGCAAGGAAGAAGCAACAAGTAACATACAAGGGAAATCCCATATTCTTAACAGCTGATCTTTCAGCAGAAACTCTCCAAGCCAGAAGGGTATATTTAAAGTACTGAAAGGGAAAAATCTACAACCAAGATTACTGTACCTGGCAAGGATCTCATTTAAAATTGATGGAGAAATAAAAGCTTTTCAGACAAGCAAAAGTGAAGAGAATTCAGTACCACCAAACTAGCTTTACAACAAATGTAAAAGGGACTTATATAGTCAAGAAATACAAGAGAAGAACAAAGATCTACAAAATCAATCCCAAACAATTAAGAAAATGGTGATAGGAAGATATATATCAATAATTACTTTAAATGTAAATGGATTAAATGCTCCAACCAAAAGGCACAGACTGGCTGAATGTATGCAAAAACAAGACCCATATATATGATGTCTACAAGAAACCCACTTCAGACCTAAAGACACATATAGACTGAAAGTGAAAGGATGGGAAAATATATTCCATGAAAATGGGAAGCAAAATAAAGCTGGAGTAGCAATCCTTATATTGGACAAAATAGACCTTAAAATAAAGAATATTACGAGAAATAAGGAAGGACACTACATAATGATCAAGGGATCAATCCAAGACGAAGACATAACAATTATAAATATCTATGCACCCAATATAGGAGCACCTCAATAAGACAAACACCAACAGACATAAAAGGAGAAATTGACAGTAACACAATAATAGTAGGAGACTTTAACACCCCCACTCACACCAATGCACAAATCATCAAAACAGAAAATTAACAAGGAAACACAAGTCTTAAATGATGCATTAGATGAGATGGATCTTATTGATATCTTCAGGACATTCCATCCAAATGCAGAAGAATACACCTTCTTCTCAAGTGCACGTGGAACATTCTCCAGGATAGATCATATCTTGGGTCACAAATCAAACCTCAGTAAATTTAAGAAAATTGAAATCGTATCAAGCATCTTCTCTGACCACAATGCTATGAGACTAGATATCAATTACAAGAAAAAAACCGTAAGAAACACAAACACATGGAGATTAAACAACACATTTCTAAATAACCAACAAGTTACTGAATAAAGCAAAATATAAATTAAAAAATCACTAGAAATAAATTACAATGAAAACATGACAACTCAAAACCTATGGGATGCAGCAAAAGCAGTTCTAAGAGTGAAGTTTATAGCAATACAATCCTACCTCAAGAAACACGAAAAACATCAACTAGACAACCTAACTTTACACCTAAAACAATTGGAAAAAGAAGAACAAAAAAACCCCAAACTTAGTAGAAGGAAAGAAGTCATAAAGATCCGAGCAGAAATAAATAAAAAGAAATGAGAGAAACAATAGCAAAGATTAATAAAACTAAAACCTGGCTCTTTGAGAAGATAAACAAAATTACAAACCTTTAGCCAGACCCATCAAGAAAAAAAGAGAGAAGAACAAATCAACAAAATTAGAAATGAAAAAGGAGAGGTTACAACAGACAATGCAGAAATACAAAGGATTATAAGAGACTATTATGAACAACTATATGACAATAAAATGGATAACCTGGAAGAAATAAACAGATTCTTAGAAAAGTTCAATCTTCCAAGACTGAACCAGGAAGAAATAGAAATTATGAATAACCCAATTACAACCACTAAAATTGAAGCTGTGATCAAAAATCTCCCAAAAAACAAAAGCCCAGGACCAGATGGCTTCACAGGAGAATTCTATCAAACATTTAGAGAAGAGCTAATGCCTATTCTTGTAAAACTCTTTCAAAAAATTGCAGAGGAAGGAACACTTCCAAACTCATTCTATGAGGCCACCATCACCCTGATACCAAAACAAGACAAAGACAACACAAAAAAAGAAAACTACAGGCCAATATCACTGATGAATTTAGATGCAAAAATCCTCAACAAAATTTTAGCAACACATAAAAAAGCTCATACACCATGATCAAGTTGGGTTTATTCCAGGAATGCAAGGATTCTTTAATATATGAAAATCAATCAATGTGATACACCGTATTAACAAACTGAAAGATAAAAATCATATGATAATCTCAATAGATGCAGAAAAAGCCTTTGACAAAATTCAGCACCCATTTATGATTAAAACTCTTCAAAAAATGGCCATAGAAGGAACCTACCTCAACATAGTAAAGGCCGTATATGATAAGCCTATAGCAAACATTCTCAATGGTGAAAAACCGAAAGCATTCCCCTAAGATCAGGAACAAGACAAGGTTGTCCACTTTCACCACTATTATTCAACATAGTTCTGGAAATCCTAGCTATAGCAATCAGAGAAGAAAGAGAAATAAAAGGAATCTAGATTGGAAAAGAAGTAAAGCTCTCACTGTTTGCAGATGACATGATACTGTACATAGAAAACCCTAAAGACAGTATCAGAAAATTACTAGTGCTAATCAGTGAATTTAGCAAAGTTACAGGATACAAAATCAATACACAGAAATCACTTGCATTTCTATATACTAATAATGAAAAATCAAAAAGAGAAATTAAGGAATCAATCCCATTCACCACTGCAACAAAAAGAATTAAATATCTAGGAATAAACTTACCTAAGGAGACAAAAGAACTGTACACAGAAAATTATGACACTAATGAAAGAAATCAAAGATGACATAAACAGATGGAGATATATTCCATGTTCTTGGGTAGGAAGAATCAATATTGTGAAAATGAATATACTATCAAATGCAATCTACCAGATTCAATGCAATCCTTATCAAATTACCAATGGCATTTTTCACAGAAATAGAACAAAAATTTCACAATTCACATGGAAACACAAAAGATCCCAAATAGCCAAAGCAGTCTTGAGAAAGAAGAATGGAGCTGGAGGAATCAAACTTCCTGACTTCAATTTATACTACAAAGCTACAGTCATCAAGACAGTATGGTACTGGCACAAAAACAGAAATATAGATCAATGGACCAAGATAGAAAGCCCAGAGATAAACCCATGTACCTATGGGTACCTTATTTTTGACAAAGGAGGCAAGAATATACAATGGGGAAAAGACAGCCTCTTCAATAAATGGTGCTGGGAAAACTGGACAGCTACATGTAAAAGAATGAAATTAGAACACTTCCTAACACCACACACAAAGATAAACTCAAAATGGATTAAAGACTTAAATGTAAGAGCAGAATCTATAAAACTCTTAGAGGAAAACATAGGCAGAGCACTTGATGACATAAATCAAAGCAAGATCCTCTATGACCCACCTCCTAGAGTAATGGAAATAAAAACAAAAGCAAACAAGTGGGACCTGATTAAACTTAAAAGCTTTTGCACAGCAAAGGAAACTATAAGCAAGGTGAAAAGACAACCTTCAGAATGGGAGAAAATAATAGCAAATGAAACAATTGACAAAGGATTAATTTCCAAAATATACAAGCAGTTCATACAACTCAACGCCAGAAAAACAAAAAACCCAATCGAAAAGTGGAAAAAAGACCTAAACAGACATTTCTCCAAAGAAGACATACAGATGGCTAACAAACACATGAAAAGATGGTCAACATCGCTCATTATTAGAGAAATGCAAATCAAAACTACAATCACCTCACACCAGGCAGAATGGCCCTCATCAAAAAGTCTACAAACAATAAATGCTGGAGAGGCTGTGGAGAAAAGGGAACACTCTTGCACTGTTGATGGAATGTAAATTGATACAGCCACTATGGAAGACAGTATGGGGAGTCCTTAAAAAAACTAGGAATAAAATCACCGTATGACCCAGCAATCCCACTCCTAGACATATACCCTGAGGAAACCAAAATTGAAAAAGGCACATGTATCCCATTGTTCATTGCAGCACTTTTTACAATAGCTAGAACATGGAAGCAACCTAGATGTCCATCAACAGTTGAGTGGATGAAGAAGTTGTGGTACATATACACAACGAAATATTACTCAGCCATAAAAAGGAACGCATTTTAGTCAGTTCTGATGCGGTGGATGAACCTAGAACCTATTATACAGAGTGAAGTGAGTCAGAAAGAGAAAGATAAATATCATATTCTAATACACATATATGGAATCTAGAAGAATGGTACTGAAGAACTTATTTACAGGGCAGCAGTGGAGAAACAGACATAGAGAATAGACTTATGGGCATGGGGAGAGGGGAGGAGAGGGTGAGATGTATGGAAAGAGTAACATGGAAACTTATATTACCATATGTAAAATAGATAGCCAACGGGAATTTGCTGTGTGTCTCAGGAAACTCAAACAGGGGCTCCATATCAACCTAGAGCAGTGGGATGGGAAGAGAAATGGGAGGGAGGTTCAAAAGGGAGAGGATATATGTATACCTATGTCTGATTCATGTTTGAGAGAAAACAACAAAATTCTATAAAGCAATTATCCTTCAGTAAAACAATAAATTAAAAAGAAAAACAAAAAAAAAAAAAAAAGAGAGGTAAAGATGCAGATTCCTGACAACACCAAGAAGGTAGATGGCTGCCACCCACTCAGGCTACCAGCTGCATTAGTAAAGGTCTCAGGAATTAACTTGGAATAGAAAACCATTTCAGCGGTTTCATCAGGGAAACAAAGAAAAGGCAGGCAGGACTGTGTTTCTTTTGTCTAGGGGACTTTCAGACTCTGGGAAGTGATAAACAGCCAAACAGATGCATTTCCGAGAGAAAAGGCTTTTATGGCCAGTCATTTGGAAATGAAAAACAGGAGCTCTCATTCTCCTCCAGGGCAAACAAGCAGCAAGCAGGCCGTGGCCTCGGTGGGCTCAGCAGTGACGGGGCGTGGCCAGTATGGCTCTGGGACACTGTGGTGTCTGGAAGGTTCTGCCCTCAGCCCTTGTGGTCTGGCGAGTTCTTCCCCATCCTGGACCTCAGTTTCCATATAGTGACATCAGAGGACCTCCAAGGCACCTCTGAGCCAAGCACCTCCTTGCAATCACTGGGGTACCTGATATCCAGCACTGCACCTGGGCCCACTTGAGTGCACAGAATCCAATGCGACAGGAGACGGCTCGACGGCAGGACATTACTCCCACCAGTGACAAAAACAGTGACAGTGCCGTGTTTATACACAGACACACTGGCACAGGCACTCTGTCTGGTGGTGCTGTAAGTGAGCCCCTGGGAGCCACAGATGCTAGCAAACTCAAGTGTTCACAGAATGTGTGCCAGGCACTGGCAGGAGCTTCCCATACATGCAATCCTTCACTCCACACTCCTAGGTCCCCACACAGGGTTACAGGGCCTCAACTGACTGAATCCAACTGACAGTCACATGCATGCGTGCATGCTTAGTCGCTTCAGTCGTGTCTGACTCTCTGGGATCCCATGGACTGCAGCCCTCCAGGCTCCTCTGTCCATGGGATTTCCCAGGCAAGACACTGGAGTGGGTTGCCATGCCCTCCTCCAAGGGGATCTTCCCAACCCAGAGATCGAACTCATGTGTCCTGTAGCTCCTGCATTGCAGGCGGATTCTTTACTGCTAAGTCACCAGGAAAGCCCAACTGGCAGTCACAACAGCCCTTTCTAGGTTGCTAGAGTGGGAAAAGCTGAGACTAAGTGCCACTAAATGTTTTATGATCATGGGGAACAACTGCTGCAAAGAGAGAGGCGCCCCAGGAGTAATATCCAAACCCAACGGTTTGGTCAAGAGCAAGGCATGAAACTGAGCCAGTAGGCCTTGGGTTAATTAGTAAAACTTCAAGCCAAAAGAAAAAAAAAAAAGGTGGGGGGCAGGGGAAGGTTTTTTAAATGCAAGTAAGTTTAGGACCCCATGGACTGGTGAGCCATGGCCTGCCAGGCTCCTCTGTCCATGAAATTCTCCAGACAAGAATATTGGAGTGGGTTGCCATTCTCTTCTCCAGGGGATCTTCCCAACCCAGGGATTGAACCCAGGTCTCCTGTACTTCAGGCAGACTCCTTACTGTCTGAGCCACCAGGAAGCCACATCATAATTGTGTCTTATCTTTGGATAATATTACCAAAATTAATCTATAAATTACCAAAATTAATCTATGATCTCTATTTAACTGTCTTAAAGAAAAGTGAGCACTTACAAATCAAACATTTCTAAATACAACAAAAACTAACCAAAATGCAAGGAGATCCAACCAGTCCATTCTGAAGGAGATAAGCCTTGGGATTTCTTTGGAAGGAATGATGCTAAAGCTGAAACTCCAGTACTTTGGCCACCTCATCTGAAGAGTTGACTCATTGGAAAAGACTCTGATGCTGGGATGGATTGGGGGCAAGAGGAGAAGGGGACGACAGAGGATGAGATGGCTGGATGGCATCACTGACTCGATGGACGTGAGTCTGAGTGAACTCCGGGAGTTGGTGATGAACAGGGAGGCCTGGTGTGCTGCGATTCATGGGGTCGCAAAGAGTCGGACACGACTGAGCGACTGAACTGAACTGAACTAAACCAAAATGAATTTCAGGTTCATGTGCTCTGCAGAATATTAAGTATTAAATTAATATCCAGTATTAAGATTTGTTAATTAATACAGATATGTCTTCAGAGTCATCAGTACTACGTATGATACTTCTCTTGTACAAAGGTTTACTGAAGTCAGTAAATTCATGTTATATCTATTGAAAAAATTATCAACAAAAAACTGATTTGCCATGATGATATTGTCATAAGTAGTAAAATACAGAAAAATGGTATAGAAGTTTTTAGATGAACTCTTTAGAAATGATTATATGTTTTAATTTTTTTAGATCCTCAGTAACTTGAAACTTAAAAGTTTTGCTAAATTAAGTTAAATGATAAAAATCCATTGAAGGTCTAGGTCTTTTTTTAAGATAAAATACTGGAACATTGATTGTTATACAAGTCTAGCAATCTTTTGTCTTCTTAGGAGAGAAAAAACTAAAGATGTTTGTATCACTTTAAAGAGAGAAATTAAGCTATAAAAATGTATGTTTTTAGAGGTTATAGAACATGTTTATAAGTTTGTCAATTAGAAAATGTTAGTATAACAAACAGTTCAATTACTTGCCTTTTGGTTTTTGCTAGAGATTAGGATTTTTAAGGATGAAAATTATAATAAATATGTAATTAAAACTGCCAAAAATAAGTCAGTTGTGTCCGATTCTGTGCAACCCCATAGACTGTAGCCTTCCAGGCTCCTCCGTCCATGGAATTCTTCAGGCAAGAACACTAAAGTTAGGTAGCCAATGGCTAAGACTCCGCACTCCCAATGCAGGGGGCCAAGGTTCAAACCCTGGTCAAGAAACTAGATCCCATATGCTGCAACTAAGCATATGCAGGCTGGAACAAAGATCCCGCATGCCACAACTAAGAGTTTGCATGCCTGACAAAGATCAAAGATCCTGTGTCGCAACTAAGACCTGGCACAGCTAAATAAATAATTAAAAAAAACAAAAGAATGGAGATAGTTGTGTTAAAGAAAAAAGAAAAAAAATTTGCCCTAGAGCTCATCGTTTCTAGATGGGGAAAGGATAAGGGACAAACTTACGTGAATACAGAAATCGTGGAGGTTTATGTAAAAGGAATCTTAAGAAAAGTTTTATGCATGGTCAGGATTGAATAAGATTAGATTGAAGTTAATAAAATAGATGAATTTTATTATCAAAAGTAAACTAATACAAGACTGGAGTTTGGTTTTCTCACTCTGTTAAAAGAGCAATGTTTCCTGGAATATTGAGCTGTTTTTGATAAGAGATTTTAGGTTTCCTTCTCTAGCTAACTGAGTTCTCCAAATGGCCCCTGAAGCATCTCTGAAAGAAATATTAAACTAATCAAGATTATTTGGTTTATTAAACTTTATGGAGAGCATTAAATGAAAAATTGACCTAGTGAAGTTGTCAGAGTATAACTACTCATGACATGTATCACTGCTTGCTTTAAGTTAGTGCATGTACAACATTTGTGTGACAACTGGATATAGCTGATAAGATGTGTAACCTATAAAGGGCTTCCCAAGTGGCACTCATGGCAAAGGACAGTCTGTCAATGAAGAAGACATAAAAGACATGGGTTCAATCCCTGGGTGGGAAGATCCCCTGGAGTAGAGCACAGCAACCCACTCTAGTATTCTTGTCTGGAGAATCCCATGGACAGAGAGCCTGGCAGGCAATAGTCCACAGGGTTGCAAAGAGTCAGACATGACTGAGGCAACTTAACACACACACATAACCTATAAAAGGTCCCACTGTCAACATACCTTTGTAGTCCTTTGTTATGTCTGATTAGTTTTCCTCCAACATGGATAACTAGGCTTTTCATATAAATGAAAAAAAAAACTGAAAAAAATTTTTGTTTATATGAAAAAATAACTACTTTTCATATAAGCGAAAAGTAGGACTAGCACCAAGGCAGAGGATAGACCCAGGGCAAGCAGCAAACATGATCAAGGGACAAATATTTTTATCATCAATGCTTTCTACTGAAAGACTTGCCATCAAAAGGGGAAAACGATAGAAGAAATTTTCACATACTGAGGTATGTGGAAGTCATTCTGATTTATATGATTTAACTCAAATTTTACGCTAATTTAAAAGAGCTTGTTTGTGGCCTATTTAACACACATTGTAGGGCTTCCCTGGTGGTCCAGTGGCTAAGACTCCATGCTCCCAATGCAAGGGACCTGGGTTCCATCCCTTGTCGGGGAACTAGATCCCACAAGTCGCAACTAAAGTTCACATGCCACAACTAAAAGACTGCATGCTGCAACTAAGACCCAGCACAGCTGAATAAATAAATAAAAGAAATAAATATTTTTAAAAGAATTAATGACTGAAAGGTTGTAGACATGGAGTGACAAAAGTAGCAGTTAGGCCTTACAGCAGTCTCAGAATCTGTAGCTCCTCCCTGAAGAACTTAGATAACACTGTCCAATACCTATTTCTGAGTTGTCTTACAGAATCTAAAACCACCACGGAGAAAGAGCTAACTGCCTGATGATCAAACTGCAGCCGTAATACAAGCTGCTCCAATTTGAGCAGTGCTGTTCTGCACATAGCCCCCACCTGCACATCCTTGAAGCTTTCCCTTAAAAGCTCTTGCCCTGGGACTTCCCTGGCAGTCCAGTGGTTAAGATCTTGCCTTCCAGGGCAGAGGGTACAGGTTGGGTCCCTGGTCAGGGAGCTAAGATCCCACATGCCTTGAAGCCAAACAACCAAAATGTAAAACAGAAGCAATATTGTAACAAATTCAATCAGTTCAGTTCAGTCACTCAGTTGTATCCAACTCTTTGTGACTCCATGGACTGCAGCAGGCCAGGCTTCCCTGTCCATTACCAACTCCCAGAGCTTGCTCAAACTCATGTCCATAGAGTCGGTGATGCCATCCAACCATCTCATCTTCTGTTGTCCCCTTCTCCTCCTGCCTTCAATCTTTCCCAGCATCAGGGTCTTTTCTAAAGAGTCAGCTCTTCACATCATGTGGCCAAAGTACTGGAGCTTCAGCTTCAGCATCAGTCCTTCCAATGAATATTCAGGACTGATTTCCTTTAGGATTGACTGGTTTGATCTCCTTGCAGTCCAAGGGACTCTCAAGAGTCTTCTCCAACACCACAGTTCAAAAGTCTCAGTTCTTCTGCACTCAGCTTTCTTTATGGTCCAACTCTCACATCCATACAAGACTACTGGAAAAACCATAGCTTTGACTAGATGGACCTTTGGTGGCAAAGTAATGTTTCTGCTTTTTAATATGCTATCTAGGTTGGTCAACAAATTCAATAAAGACTTTTAAAATGGTCCACATTAAAAAAAAAACATAAAATCATTGTAAAAAAATTGTAAAAGCTCTTGCCCTTTGGTTGGCAAGTTGGAGTTGATTTGGGTGGTCTGCCATCTTCCTAGGTTGCTGGCTTCCTGAATAAAGCATTTTCCCCCCACTAACCCTTGTGTCTTGAAGACTGATTTTTGAGCATTGAGCAGTCAAACCTGAGTGCAGTTTCGGCCCCAATCAGTAACAGGCACCAGCTGAGTGGACTTCTGCTGGACCTCACGACCCCAGGGCCCTGCACAGCAGCACCTGCTTCTGAATTAGGGTTTGTAATTCTCAAAGCACCTTCCCTGATGGGTCCTTCAGAGCCTGTCCTCAGCGGAACCTGATGATCACTAGGAACAGCCCCCTTGCTAGCCCAGCTCCCTGTACCCACTTTGTACCACCCAGAGACAGCTCAGCGATGGCAGGGTGTCAGCATCCAGAGCAGCCCTGGCACCCTCCTTCAAGATGCAGCTGCCTCCAGGGCTGATATGGCCCCCGTCCCATGTATGACAAAGCAGTGTGAGCACATGAGCAGGTCTGTCTCTCTGTGCATCTCCTTGACTCAGTCAGGAGTCAGTTTCTGAGGTCCTCACTCTGATGAGGCCAGCACTGGACTGCGTCTGCTGAGGAGCTGACCTGGACCCTGACCCTGGCTGGGGAGCCTGAGCCCAGGTTCCGTGGGCGAGGGACACCGGGTCCAATGAGACAAGATGAGGTGGCTCCCAGAACCACACCAACATGAGCTCAAGGCTATTAACATGGAAGGTTTCTCCACAGGGCCTGCCTTTGGTCCTTCTCACCTCCAGGCTATAGGTGGGCAAGGAGAGCCTCAGTTTCCATCATAATGAATCAGAGTCTTCTCCCATTACAAGAACCAAAATCTCCATCCAGACGTAGAGAACGGACTTGTGTACACAGCAGGGGAAGAAGAGGGTAGGACGAACTGAGAAAGCAGCGCTGACACATATACACTACCATGTGTAAACAGATAATGAGTGGGAAGCTGCTGTGTAACAGAGGGAGCCCAGCCTGGTGCCCTGTGATGACCTAGAGGGGTGGCATGGAAGCGGGGAGAGGGAGGGGATATACATGTAATTATGATGGATTCGTGTTGTTGTATGGCAGGAACCAACACATTTTAAAGTAACTATCTTCCAATTAAAAAATTAAAATAAAAAAAACTTCATCCAAGGGCTTTGCATTTGAAGCTTGCTGAAATCCTGTATCAGTGTGCTCCTGATCTCCTGACTTCCGGAAGCCACCAATCACTCTTTCCTCTAACACAAAAACCCAGCTAACCCTACGGCTCTAACCCCTGAACATTAAATGAAGTCATACTTTATCCACCCCAGACATCACCAGTGGAAAGATAACCTGGAGTTCAAGATGCCAATGGGCCTAAGCAGCTTTTTCCAAATTCCAGGTCATCGAAGCTGACAGTGGCAATGCAAACAAGCCCAATTTTACATCTTACACTCAGGGAAACTGAGGCCAGTGAGAATAAGGGAGCATCCCAAAGGACCCAGGGGACTGTGGACCCCCAGGCCAGGGCTTCCCCTTCTCAGAGCTGGCCAGGCTCAGGAAGGCTCTCCCACGGAAACCCTCCCCAAACACGGGTACCCTATCACTGGTTCTTGGATGATTTCCTTAGAAGGATTTTTCAAAACAAGCATTTCATTCAATCCATTCCCAGTTTGTGAGCAATGTGTCTTCCCAGGAGCCCCATGTTTTCTCGGTGGAGAAGGGATCTGGGAGGGGAAACCTCAGAAAGCCGCCCTCTGTCCCCTCCAGCCAGTTGCTCCAGACACAGGCATACACACTCACACTGAAACACTGTCTTCGGAGGACAGACACAGCAGGGAAGATCTAGCACTCCCACTTCTGGTTTCCTCTCATCCACACCCCTGCGCCGGCTGTGCACGCAGGAGCCCCGGACGTGGAGCACACTACCTCACAGGGAGGAGGGAGATGGACACGCCCGCCAGTCCCCAGCCCCAGAACAGCGAGGCCGGAGACATCACAGCAGGGAGGAGCGGGCTCTGGCCGAGCCCGCTGCCGAAGCACAGCCTGCAGGAGACCCTTCGCCTTCCTTCCAAGCCCGGCCCGTCACCATCAGCTGGAGCATCCTGGGGTCCGCGCCTCCAGAGCCCGGCGCGCCGGGCTGGCCCAGGTCGGTGCTGAGGAGGAGGAGCAGCCAGGTGCAGAGGCAGGATGCCAAAGGCCGCGAGGATCCCACGACCCCCAAGGAGGTCGGGGCGCCCCGGCGCCGGACTCAGCGCCCCCTTACCGCAGAGCAGCAGCAGCAGCAGTAGTGGAAAAAAGTAGGGGCGCCGCAGCGCTCTTGTCCCCATGGCTGGCCAGCTGTCGCGCGCGGTCCAGCTGTGACGCACAGTCCAGCGGCGGCGCGCGGTGCAGATGCGTCCCCGCTGGGGGCGCCCGGGGACGGAGCCCAGGCCGGGGAGGGGCCGCAAAGAGCCCGCCCCCAGGAGGTGCCTGCCCCTAGGCTGTGCTCTCCGCCCTCTGGGATGCGCCTCCCTCCCCGCAACAGGTGCCCTCCAGCAGGTCGCGCTCTCCCAGGACGTGCTGCCCCTCAGGACGCTCCCATCCCTATGACGAGCCCCGCCAAGGACTCGTCCTACCCCCCAGGACGTGCCTCCCCTCACTGACTGGTCCTTCCCCTAGGACGCATCCCCTCCCCAGCGCATATCCTCTTCCTTCTGCCCTAAGGGTGCAGTCCTAGAAGACCTGGTGTCCAGCTGGGCTGGGGAGCAGGCTTGGGGGCAGGTGGGAGCCTGGCGGGGAGTGGGGTGGACCCAGCAGGTGCACCCACCCTCAACCCAGACCACAAAGGAGCCTGGGAAGGTGTCTGGAGAAAGATAGCTGTGGGATTCGGTGCCATGGGAGACCGGGGAGGGAGCAAGTGGGTGCAGGGGGCAACCCCCTCGGAGAAAGCTGGGTGTGAGTGGAGGCATCTCTGTGAGGGGGTGAGAAGTGGGGACTTCTGGGTAGAACCCCAAGTACTTATGGGCCTCAAGCCCTAGGATACCTTCCTGGGGTCTTCCCTCTGCCAAGAACCTTTGCACCCCTCTGGACCAGAGAGGGTGGGGCATGCACACACCTACACTGACACACACCCCACTGCCCATGGCTAGAACTGAGTCCTCAGGCCCCAGTCCATACCCTGTGCCCTCTGGAGGCCTCAGGGGACAAAATGAGGGCCAAGAGAGTGACTGGGTACCCCTCAGGGCCTGACTTCGTGAAGTGTTATGGGCTCCCAGGGGAAGGAGAAAGGGCCTCAGGGTACTTCAACCACAGATGACCTCCCTTGGTTTGGTCACCTCTGTCCCCCTCAGCCCCTAGCACAGACCCTGGCCCCACGGACACCCAGTCACATTGTCACTGATGAAGAGCCCCTGCCCTTTGAGGCCCATAGTCCGCCACCCCCCACCAGCCATGCCTCATCTCAGGGCTCAGGAAAGCAGCACTAGGAAGGCCTAGGGATTAATTACTCTCAGCCTGGGCCTTTCCCATGTCAGAGGAATGGAGCAAGTGGGCTCCCCACCTGGACAAGACCTCTGCCCTCTGAGCGGTAAGAGGAAGGTAATGGGCCTGCCCCGAAGACAGATGGTGCTGGAGAATTCTAGTGTAGGCATCCAAAATAGAGGAGCCAAACTGACCTTTCCTGCATTATCAGTTCAGTTCCGTTCAGTTCAGTCGCTCAGTCGTGTCCGACTCTTTGCGACCCCATGAATCGCAGCACGCCAGGCCTCCCTGTCCATCACCAACTCCCGGAGTTCACTCAGACTCACGTCCATCGAGTTGGTGATGCCATCCAGCCATCTCATCCTCTGTCGTCCCCTTCTCCTCCTGCCCCCAATCCTCCCAGCATCAGGGTCTTTTCCAATGAGTCAACTCTTCAGCCCCCTTAATAAGGGACCAAAGTTTTCTGTTCTTTTTCTGATTAGAACCAGAATTATTTCAAGGGAGACTTAAAGCTAATTAAAATTGACCACCCTTCCTGCTTGCCTTCTGCCCAAGGTGGTGGGGGGCGCAGATGTAGGGGCTACCCCTCAGCTCAGTGCTTCCTGCCAGCCACCGCTTCTCAGATGCCCTGCACCAAGGGAGATGAGCCAACAGCACAGTCCCAGTGTCTGCCAGTGTCCCCTGGAGACTGCAGACTCACTGAGGGCAACACCACTCCCCGGGAGAGGCTAGGCCAGACCCCGCAGGCAACTAGCACACAGCTAGCAGGCGGGGACAGGTCATCAGATGGGGGGCAGACCAGACAGTACCCTCAAGCCCATTCCAGCCTGGGGCTGTGACTTGCTGACCAGTACTAACTTGCCCAGCATCCTGGGAGGCAGGGCCCCAGATGAAGCTGTTTCCCGGTCTGGGATGCCCTTCCCTCCCCCATCCTGCAGACTCAGGTCCCCGCACTCCACTCCCATGGAGCTCCTCTGTGTCCCACGGCAAACTCCCAAGGCCCACAGACCGTCCCATTGTCCCCACTAGAGGAAGTCCATGAGTGGTAGGGCCCTGACTTCTGCTCCCTATGCCCTGTGCCATGGCCCTGCCAGAGCACATCTCTGCTGGGGCAGGGGGTTTCACTCCGGTGGTGAGAAGTGGGCTGGGGGAGGCCCAGAGGGGCCTTCCTGCTGTGGCCTCGCCCTGCTGCTTCTTCCCCTTGACCTCCTCCACCGCCTCACCCCCCAACACTCCCACCCCAGTGCAGAACTGTCTCCTCTGCCCTGAGTCAGCTGGTCCTCCCCACTCTAGAGAGATGATTCAAAGGTCATCAGAGACTCTAGACTGCCCCCCACCATCCAATCCAAACCACTGGCATTAGTGGTTGCTGTGGCCTCTGGACGGCAGAAGAAGAGACATTTTGGAAACTCCAGGGCTAGGACTTGAGGCTGTGGCTCAATGCTATTCGAAGCTGCTGCCTGTTGGACAAGGAGCCGCCACGTGGCGGCCCTGGGCTGAGAGCTCACCCTGACATTCCTCTGGCTTCCCTGAGGTCCTGGCTGAGTCAAAGCCGGTCACCCCAGGCTAGTGAGGAAGGACACGAGTGTGCTGTGTACACCGCTAGGTCTGGGAGCAGGAGTGTGAGCATGGGACCTTCCAGGCAGACAGGAGGGGCTGTCCCTGTGGAAAGATGAGCTTGAGAAGGGAACATGGGGCAGTGGAGGCTGGGTAATAGGACACCCTGGGCAGGTGGGTGAGGGTCAGTGCTCATGACAACGGATGCTGACTGACCCTGGGGGCTACCCGAGGATGACACTGTTTGATCCACAAGCAGCCTGCCCTTAAGAGGAGGAGAGGATGTAGCCTGGATCCCTGAAAGGACAGAAGCCCCCACTCACAAGACAACCAGCTCCTCTGGGCCAAGCTGGCGAGGTCTGGAAGGCCAGTGGCCATCCGCAGGCCTCAGGGCAGAGAGGACAGGACAGGCCCAGGGGCTGTGCTGCTGTCTGGCTCCTTCCCTGGGCTCATAGGCTTTGCTTTTAGAAGAACCAGTCACCCTGCCCACAGAGAGGACTTCACACCTGCTTGGCCCCCAGCTCACCCTCCAGGCCTCCTCTTTGGCCTGGCCCCCCACCTCTGTCCGCCCTTGTCCTCCAGCCACTCCTCAGGGGCGGTCGGGTCCTTTCTGCCAAGCCTCAGCCCAGTCTCTGAAATCCCCGCTAACTGTCTGCTCCTCCTTCTTCTCTGGCAACTCTCCTCTACCTCAGAATCCCAAACAGCACAGGACTCAGCCCAGTTGGTTAGTGGGCATCCAAAGGCGAGCTCCTCTAGCTCCTCCCAGGGCTATCTGCCCTGGGAGGTGGCATCCCTGCAACCCAACTCTCCATTGCCAAGCATGGAATCCCAGAGTCGCTCCTTGGATCTGGGAACCCATCTGGGGTCTCCTCCAGCCCTCCTCTTGCTCCCCTGTTGTCCCAGATGCCCTCGGTTAAACCCACACATCCTTGAGAACAACAGGTCAAATCAGCTTTTACAGGAACTTGCCCCAAGCTTGAAAACTTCCCCTTGAAATGACAAATCTGGTCCAAGTCCTGGTGTTGGCCCCTCCATTCGACACCACCAGCATGGCCCCCTCCCCACATGTTGGCCCAGATCAGCAGCTCTGATCTGGGTCTCAGAGCAGAGGAGTGGGGGAGATGCACAGACATAGGTCCAGCCAAGCTCCATTGTCTCCCCAACACAAGACACTCAGGGAGCCTCACATTTTCCATCTGAAACTGAAGAGGATAACAGCCTCTTTCTCAGATCAGCGGTGAGGACTGACACCAAAGGAGCTTCTCTGTGCTGAGATCCACAGGTCCTGAGCAATGGAGATGGTGGAGGTGAAGACGGTAGAGGCACCAGATGGCCGAGGCAGTCCCAGAGTAGTCATCATGCCTGGCAGCCTTGTCTGGCTCCTCCTTGCAGCCCCGTCACTCTGAGCAGGTGACTTCCGCATTGGGAAAGCAAGGCCATCAGACTCCTCCTTCTGTAGCAGGCCTGCAGGACCCCTGAGGGTACTCTCCTCACCCCTGCTTAGCCACGGGTAGGAGACTGAGCAGATGTGTTGATTAACCAGAGGCCCCTGCAGGCTCCTCTAGGAAACACAGGGACTGGATGAGCATGAGACTCCCACCCCCCACCCCAGCCCTCACCATAAGACAGGCCCTCCCCTGTGACTCTCAGTAGGCTCAGGGCCCCTGGAGTAAGCGGAGCCCTCAAGGAGGAACCCGAGGGGTCTTGCTCCTCTGTGAGTGGCCTGGGAGCCACTGCCACCCAGAAACTAGTTCAGAAGGTGTCATGGGGTGAGGAGACCCCCCTGCCCCAAGAGGAGAGAACAGGGCCCACTGCTGCATCCCACAGGGGCTGCTGCCAGTCTATACTGCTGGACCGCAGGGTCTGAAACCCCAGAGAGGACGCAGCTGCCCCATCACCTGGGACCCAGGATTGCTCGGTTACCACCCCCATGTATAATGTGCCCAGGCAGTGCGTGACCCTGACCCGCCCCTTTCAAGGGTGCACCTCCCCTCCCCTGCCCCTGCAGGGGTCTGCTAACCAGGCGTCCCTACAGTTGCCGTCCTGCGTTCCTTGGTAGGCCACCCCATCTCTGTATCAAGCTTTCTGGTGCCAGTTGGTACTAGTGGTAAAGAACCCACCTGCCAGTTCTGAAGACATAAGACACTTGGGTTTGATCCCTGGATCAGGAAGATCTCCTGGAGGAGGGCATGGCAGCCCACTCCAGTATACTTGCCTGGAGAATCTCATAGACAGAGGAGCCCAGTGGGCTACAGTCCATAGGGTTGCAAAGAGTCAGACAGGACTGAAGCAACTTAGCACGCACCAGTGCCAATTACCATGTGGCTTCTCTCTCCTAATCCAGCCCTGACCGAGGCAGAATTATCAAGATATTTATTCGGTAATTTTTCTTATAATGGTTTTAAAAGCAAGTTCTCTCGACAATAAAGGAGCCTCTTTTCTAAATGCAGGTTTTGTGAGCAAATGCAATCAGAGAAACACGGCTCGGCTCCACACATCTAGTCTAGGAGCCAGCATGAGAGGAGCTGAAGTTTAGGGCAGGCAAATGGGAGATTAACCTGCAAAGCCTTGGGAGACTTGGCTGCAGAGATCTGCGTGGCGGGGCCGGGACGCGGGTGCTTGGCGCCCCCTGCCGGTAAAACATTGTCCCTCCATCCTCAGTGAAGCTCGGGGCCTGAGACTTGCATGTAATGAGCCAGAGGGTCTGTCTAGGAAGGGGCGGCAGGGAGATAACCCTCTGTGAGAGTGGGATTCTGACCCTCCGCTGTTTCCCAGGGCCCAGGACTCAACTCTCTATGTTGTTGGTGGTGGTGTTGTAAAACACACACCACATAAAATCTACCACTCTAACCACTTTTCAAAGCACCGTTCAGGGGCAGTAAGCAAACTCACATACCGTGTAGCCAGGACGAGCATCCATCTCTAGAACTTAATTCTGCCTTCATTAAACACTAGCTCCTCCTGCCCCCTCCCCCAGCCCCTGGCACTCACCGTTTTACTTTCTGTCTCTATGAATCTGACCACCTCACAAGAGAATTCACAACCTTTGTCCTTCATGTCTGGCTTATTTTACCTCACATAATGTTTTTCAGGTTCATCCATATTGCAACAGGTGTCAGAATTCCTTCCTTTTTGAGGCTAAATAATATTCTGCTCTGTGTATATACACATTTCGTTTATCTATTCATTGTCACCCATTTCCTCTTTAAGTGAACAAAACAAGTTAACTTTCATTTGATTTCATTTTTGTAAAATCTGTCAGAAAATGTTTTGAGGAAAACACACTTCAGAAGCTGAGAGCCATCGAGGAAGAAGGACCTTGGTCCTACAGCCTCAAGGAAGATAATTCTGCCAGTGACATGACCAAACAAGGAAACGGAGCCTCCCCTGCAGCCCAGGGGGCCTGATCTGGACTTCTGATCTACAGAACTGTAATATGATATGTGGGTGCTTTCAAGCTGCTGCATTTGTAGTCAATGTCATGGCAGCCCCAGATAACCTATACAGAGCTAGATTCTATATGCTGCAACAAAGAGTTCACATGTTGCAAAAGATACAAATACAGAGCTAAAACAAATACAGAGCACCCTAAAACAGACACAGAGCTCACATCACCCTAACACAGACACAGAGCTCACATCACCCTAAAACAAATACAGAGCTCATGTCACCACTTGGGCTCCCCAAAGGAGATCCTGACACCAGGAACCAGCGTGAGCCCCACACAAGTGGTTACTGGGGAGGCACAGGGGAGTGGGGTGCACTTGAGACGGGAGAAGCAGGAGAGGGCACAGGGGAGGTGGAGGACGTCCAACCTCAGAGGAGTGTGGGCCCAGCCAAAAGGAGGGAGACCCCCGGGGAACACAGGGAATGTCTGCTTTACTCTGTGTGAGATCAGTCTGTTCTGCAGAGCTAATTAGCTGGTGCTTTCCATAGGCCCCTCTGGCCAAGGGGAGAGCACAGCTGTCAGATACTGGCGGGATCCAGGAAAGGATGGATGGAGTGTGAGAAAGTGAGGAGTCAAAGATGGCTGCCCAGGGACTTCCCTGGTGGGCTAGTGATTAGGGCTCCAAGCTACCACTGCAGAGGGCACAGGTTCAATCCCTGTTTAGGGAACTAAAATTCCATATGTAGTGCAGAGCAGCCAAGAGATGTTTTAAAAGGAAGAACTTTAGGTAAAAAATCCATCAGAGTATTATTAAAACTACAGAAAGATGTGGTTATATCTCTGGGCTAGGTTCATCTGGGTTATTGCAAGAAGACATGTAGTTTAAGATAATTTTTAAATTTCTTTTCCTGTGCCAGGTCTCAGTCGTAGCATGCAGGTTCTTCCATCTTCATTGCAGCAGGCGGGATCTTTTGCAACATATGAACTCTTAGTTGCGGCATATAGGATCTAGTTCCCTGGCCAGGGATCAACCCCAGCCCCCTTGCATTGGGAGTGCGGAATCTTAGCCACTGACCACCAGGGAAGTCCCAGTAGCAGATAATTTTGACCACATAAAATTTTACATCTTTCACAAGACAAAAGAATACCATAAAGTGGAAATAAAAACAATCTAATGAAAGGAAATATTTGCAACACACAGAATTCATACCCAAAAGGTAAGAGGAATACCTAAAAGTCAGAGGCAACTTGATGGAAAGTGGCTGGGCCCCAGAGTATGAACAAGCAGAGTACGAGAGGCAGTGAAATGCAGGTAACATAAACTGTAGTCACCTTGCTAGTAGTTAGAGACACAAAATTAAAATGGAATTAAACCCCCAGGGTACTGGCCAGGCTCAAGAGACTACCCAGAGCTCAGAAGAGAGACGGGACTGCCTGGGGGTGGATCATGCAGAAACCCAATCCAGCTCCAGAGTTACCTTCTCTGAGCGGAGCGCTCAGCCATGTGCCTTCAGAACCTCAACATTTAGAGGTTGAATTCAGGGCTTCCCAGATGGCTCAGTGGTGAAGAATCTGCCTGCCAATGCAGAAGATGTGGGTTCGATCCCCTGGAGAAGGAAATGGCAACCCATTCCAGTATTCTTGCCTGGGAAATCCCATGGACAGAGGAGCCTGGCGGGTTACAGTCTGTGAGGTCGCATAGAGTCAGACACGGTTAAGCAAGAAGGAGGTTAAGCCAGCAAGGCACACAGAAGGGTTCACCAAGGATGGGAGGAAAACCAGAAGCACCTGGTGTCACAGTGGGCACCGGAAGACCACACATCAAAAGGGCCAGGAGGATGAGGCCCAGGGACGCCACAGATGTGACCAGAACCTTGGCAGGAGTGGCTTCAGAGGCTGCCAGGTCTGTTCTGCACTGAGCCTGGTGGGGAGAGCTGTGGTGTCCTCTCTAGCAGGAAGGGGCCTCTGCTCCTGTCTGGGTTTCTCTGTGCTATTATTGGACACTTAGCATGCTGACTTTTCTTACTCTTTGAAACCACCATTTCCTTCACACTTAGCCTCTGGGGCCGTCCTCTGGGTCTGCCCCCTGACCTGATGTGCTCTGTCTCCACCTGGCTCAGCCCCCAATTTCATCCACCAAGATCCAGCCCCTGAGTTACCTTCTCTGAGCATCCATCCCTGGATCCTTCCTCAACACCCTGACTTCTGGGCTCAGGATGCTCTGTGGTCACAGCTGTCACATCTGGTGGCCCCAAGCCACTCCCTCTGCACTTAGGGAAATGCATTTTGCCATTGAATGCCTGGAACAGACAGTCTTTGCTGAACTTAATGAAACTGCCAGGCGGCATGACCCGTGGAGAACACGAGTCTGCAGAGAGACAGAGCCCAAATGCTGGTCCTTCCTCTGGTCTTGCTGCATGCTTCCCACTGCATGGTTTCTTCTTTTGCTGTGCAAACAGCTTTTTAAATTTTTAATTAATATAAAATAATAGAACATGGAAGATGTCAAAAATTTTTTTTAAATTTGTTATGATCATTCTGAGAGCATGCTAAGTCACTTCAGTTGTGTCTAACTCTTTGCGACCCATGGACTGGTTCCCCGGGATGTACCCACCAGATTCCTCTGTCAATGGGATTCTCCAAACAAGAATACTAGAGTGAGTTGCCATGCCCTCCTCCAGGGGATCTTCCCCACCCAGGGATCAAACCTGCATCTCTTGCATTTCCTGCATTGGCAGGTTGGTTCTTTACCACTAGCACCACCTGCCAAGCAGTAATTGTAAAACTCTTTTTTAAAAGTTAAAGAGTGACATCAGAAACATGGCTGAGTGAAAAACTACCTTTGTCCTTCCCCTTCAGTCTACACCCAATAAAACATCCACAACTCAACAAAGGTTCCTCCCCGCAAAACAACAGGACAGAGAAAATTCCACACAACAGTACATCTAAAGGTGGGTGGATTGGAATAGGGAAGACAGAATTGTGGAAACGGTGGAGTGGGTGTCCGCAGTCCCGGCCTTCTGACCGCAGCAGCTGAGCCCACAGCCACAGACAACCCAGGAGCAGTCGCACACACAACTCAGGTCTCCAGCTGCACTTGCGCCTGTGGCCACAGGTAACTGGGTAGTAGCAAACGGCAGTGGGCCTGGGGTACCATCCTTCCAGATTCCAAGGTGCCCACGCACCCTCCTGTCTGCAGTAGTGGAGTCCGGGAACCTAACAACACCACACACAGGAGAGGTGCCTGTGGACCCCGGCTCCCCTTCAGACATCCCACCCCCCACAGTGGAGCCTGTGTCTCAAGGGATCCCAGATGTAAGGAAAGAGCCATACCACCCTAGGGATGACAGCAGCTCTGGCAGAAGCAAGGCAGCAATGACCCCAGAGACACAAGAAGCGACAATAAAGGCACAGAGGTGGACTTCATAGAGGGATGGTGAAGTTGGAAAGTGCGCTGAGATAGAACCAGAGGCAGCTCGGCTAAGAGAAACCAAAAACACGTGAGATAGCGCCACCTACCGGGAAACAAACAAAAGGACTCGTAACCCCTGAAAGTGGTGGAAAGTGTCCCACTGGCTGCGAGGAAGGCTGAGGACAGAGCTCCCAACCAGGGGCATGAGAGTGTGAAGGAAACTCTGACCCAGCTGACCCCACAGGACCAGTGGGGACCCTATGCACTTGGCCCATCATGTGACTGATGCTCCGGGAGACCGCAGCTGGGCCTCAGTTTCCCCATCCATCCAAGCACATAGGAGATGTGTGGAGAGAAAAGGCCTGAAGGTCTTGGAAGAAGATGGGCTGAGGCCAGGCCAGAGGGGCCAGTGAACACGCCCAGGGCCCCAGAAACCCCACGACCCTGCCTTGGGGCAGGTGAGCCCAGGGAACATGGTTCTTGGAAACTTCTGGTTTCTCTGTCCGGCCCTTGGGCCGAGCACCTGCCTGAAGGCCAGACCTGCCAACACCTCCCACTTCTCCCCCTGGCCCCCAACCCCTCCTGGCCTGGCCTCCCCGGCCCCCAGCAGATACAGCAAGCCTCCACTTCCCCTCCAGGTGAGAAGCGCAGTCCCAATCCCATGGCTGCTGAGTAAAGGGTTCTCTTAGAAGCTGAAGAAATGGGTTAATGGTGGTGGCCTGCTAGTAAAGTGACCTGGTTCCCTGCCACTGACCACAATGCCTTCCAGAAATCTTGAGGGCATGGGAGTGCTCTGGGTAAAGTGTGACCACATCATGCCTGCAGCCCGGCCCCAGGGACACGAGATTGTCTGCAGGGGGAAGGGGTGGTGGACAGTCTGTGTATATATGGGAGGATGTGGTACATACACAGGTGCTTACAGAGGGAAAAAAAAATGAAGGTGAACCAAGACATTAACAGGGAAGCACTGGGACACAGATCACCTGCGATTTTCTCTTTCTTCTTTATGCTTTTCTGAATTGTCCAAGTTTTCTACAACATGTATCTGTTATTTTTCCAATTTAAATTTTTTTATATTAGCTTCTAAATCATCTCAGTTGAAATCTGTAGACAGTTTTTTAGATTCAGAGGCACCTTCGTTACCTTAGCACATCACGTAACCCTCACGCCTATGCCCATCCATAAGGAGAGACAGCGTCATTGTCTCCGTTTCATAGATGGGAGAACTGAGGAACATGTGAAGGGAAACGACCTCTCTCAGGTCACACAGCTAATGAGACCACAGCCTGACTCCCAAGGACAGACTCCTCCCATGATGGGTTTGCCTGGGGGCCTTAAATCCTGAGCCTTCAAATCTTAGCCAAGACTTATTGTAGCCAGTGCTTCGTGTTGATTAAAAAAGACATTCTGAGATGTGATCTGCTAACAGCCCTCACGGCCCCAAAAGTCCCAACTTAGACGATGAAGATAAGAGGAGGTCAAGGACAGGAATATCTGCTAATGTGCTATGAAGTGGGCGTCAAATGCTTTCACAACAAGCCAGTCCCCTAGGTATCATCCTCATGCCAAGGCACAGGTGAGAAAACAGTAAATAGTTCAAGGTCACTAGGGCTGCACCAATCCACTCAAACATTCAAACCTCCCTTTCAGCCACTCATAGGAAGGGCATTCAAACCACACTCTGTGTTTGGACTTCACCAGCCCTCCAGGCTGTATGGGAAGAGTTTCAGATGGGGTCAGGGCGGGGTGGTGATAGGATCGTGTGAAAGCTCAGCTGGTGGGGAAGATCAGCGTGGGCAACTCCCTGGAAAGGGGAGCCCTGTTGCAGCCCTCTCCTACACCCACATGTCCTCGAAGCTCCCCTAGAATAAAGGATGCTGTCCCAGACGCTGGGACACTTGATCAGTGAAACAGAAAGGAGCCCGAGCACAGGAGGCTTACACTGAGGAGGAGCAGAAAGTGAACAGAAAAACCAACAAATAACTAAGATCATCTCTAATTAGACGAATGTAGTCAGGCAGTCATCAGAACCCCAGCACTGTGAGAGCCTTCCCGGGGCACCAGCCCGGGAGATGGGCAGCAGCAGGGATGCGGGTTTCGGAGGGCAGAAGGGAAGAGGCAGGGCTGGCTCCAGGCTTCAAGCTCTGGGAGTGCGGAGGGGTGCTGTTCCCCAACAGAAGAGATTCGGGCGCCCAGGAGTCCTGAGAAGCCAGCAACTGGCCTCTGCCCATCCCAGGAGAGGCTGCCGCACCTGGGAGGCAGAGAGGCTGGGGGTCAGGTGAACATGTGACCCCAAAAAAGGCAGAGCAGTAGGAGCAGGGTGGGGAGGCAAGTGGCCCACCAGGACGGGCTGGCGGGGGTGGGGAGACTGGAGGAGTTAGGGCTGAAGAGAGAAGGGAAGGGGGACAGAGGGGGATCAAGGGGCGCATTTTCACAGGGGGCCAGACTTGGTGGAGAGGGTGAGACCACAGCAGCCAGAGACAGAGGGAGAAAAAGACAGAAAGAAGCCTTCCAACCCACAGAGGTCACTCATCTCACCCAAAAAGGAGACAGGACAGACTCCCAAACCCTTAGGAGAATATAATGTGTATGAAAGTGTCCCCAGGGAATGAAATAACACCATTTGTAACAATATGAATGGACCTAGAGATTATCGCATTAAGTGAATTAAGTCAAAGACAAATATCATATGATATCACTTATTTGTGGAATTCAAACAAACAGCACAAGTAAACCTGTTTACAAAGCAGAAATTAGACTCACAGACATTGAAAGCAAACTTAGGGTCACCAAAGTGGATAGTGCTGCTGCTGCTGCTGCTAAGTCACTTCAGTCTGTCCGACTCTGTGGGACCCCATAGACGGCAGCCCACCAGGCTCCCCCGTCCCTGGGATTCTCCAGGCAAGAACACTGGAGTGGGTTGCCATTTCCTTCTCCAGTGCATGAAAGTGAAAAGTGAAAGGGAAGTCGCTCACTTGTGCCAACTCTTAGAGACCCCATGGACTGCAGCCCACCAGGCTCCTCCGTCCATGGGATTTTCCAGGCAAGAGTACTGGAGTGGGGTGCCATTGCCTTCTCCATATACGTGCTACTATATATAAAAAAGATAAACAAGGACCTACTATATAACACAAGAAAGTATACTCAATATCTTGTAATAATCTATAAAGTAAATGAATCTTAAAAAGAATATGCTGCTGCTGCTGCTGCTAAGTCGCTTCAGTCGTGTCCGACTCTGTGTGACCCCGTAGATGGCAGCCCACCAGGCTCCCCCATCCCTGGGATTCTCCAGGCAAGAATACTGGAGTGGGTTGCCATTTCCTCCTCCAGTGCATTAAAGTGGAAAGTGAAAGTGAAGTCACTCAGTCGTGTCCAACTCTTAGCAACCCCATGGACTACAGCCCACCAGGCTCCTCCGTCCATGGGATTTTCCAGGCAAGAGTACTGGAGTGGGGTGTCATTGCCTTCTCTATAAAAAGAATATGGATGTGAGTATAAATGAATCACTTTCCTCTACACTTAAACTAACTAACTAAATCACTTTCCTCTAAAACTAACAAGTTCTGGGGAGGCTGTTCTCCAATAGAAGAAATTCAGGCACCCAGGAGCTCTGGGTGCCTTCGTCAGTTAAGTTCAGTCATGTCCGACTCTTTGAGACTCCCTGGACTGCAGCACACCAGGCCTCCCTGTCCATCACCAACTCCAAGAGCTTACTCAAATTCATGTCCAAGGAGTCCGTGATGCCATCCAGCCATTTCATCTGTTATCCCTTTCTCCCACCTTCAATCTTTCCCAGCATCAGGGTCTTTTCAAATGAGTCGGTTCTTTGCATCAGGTGGCCAAAGTATTGGAATTTCAGCTTCAGCATCAGTCCTTCCAGTGATTATTCAGGACTGATTTCCTTTAGGATGGACTGGTTGGATCTCCTTGCAATCCAAAGGACTCTCAAGAGTCTTCTCCAACACCACAGTTTAAAAGCATCAATTCTTCAGTGCTCAGCTTTCTTTATAGTCCAACTCTCACATCCATACATGATTACTGGAAAAACCATAGCTTTGACTAGACGGACCTTTGTTAGCAAAGTAATGTCTCTGCTTTTTATTATGCTGTCTAGGTTGGTCATAACTTTCCTTCCAAGGAGCAAGTGTCTTTTAATTTCTTGGCTGCAGTCACCATCTGCAGTGCTTTTGGAGCCCCCAAAAATAAAGTTTGTCACTGTTTCCATTGTTTCCCCATCTATCTGCCATAAAGTGATGGGACCGGATGCTATGATCTTAGTTTTCTGAATGTTGAGTTTTAAGGCAACTTTTTTCACTTTCCTCTCCTGGGTGCCTTACAACATTGTAAATTAACTATACTTCAGGTTTTGAAAATGTTTTTTTTAAAGTGTCCCCAGGTTTTCTAACCTCATACTCAGTGGAATACTTGATAAGACACAGAGCCTGCATGAAGGCAGGGAGATGCGTGTGTCCTCCGTGCCCAGCCACCCCGCGTGCACACGGCATTCATGATGTCCCACAGGACCCCAGATGGAGGTGAGAGGCCACCCCGGGCCCTGGAAGACCTCAGATGCTGAGAGAGGGCAGGGGCTTCTAAGAAAATCAAGAGATCAAGGAACCCCACCTTCTCTTTCTAACTAGCTTCTTCCCCATAGGACCCAACAGTTACTCAGAAAATGATGACAGAGGAGGAAAGGGAGAGACGGAAGGAGCTACTTCTCCTTCAGATTGGCAGACTCCCAGTCGGCCAGGTGGCATGTGGGCAGACTGTGAACATATGAAGTAAAATAATGAATACTCACAGCAGTATTACTCACAAGGCCAAAAAGCAGAAACAGCCCAAGCGTCCATTGGTGGGGTGAAAGGTTATATAAAATGTGGTCCATCCACATGGTGGAATATCATGTAGCCGTAAAAAGGAAGAAAGCACTGCCACACACTGCAGTGTGCATGCATCTGGAAGATCGTTTGCTCACTGAAAGAGGCCAGACACCAAAGGACACATAGTGTATGATTCCATATACACTAAATGTCCAAAATAGGCAAATCCACAGAGACAGAAAGTGGATTGGTGGTTGCCAGTTGCTGGGTTTGGGGGAGGAGGGATAGGAAATAACTGCTAGTGAGGACAGGGTTTCTTTTAGGAATTATGAAATGTTCTAGAATTAAAGAGTTGGTTGCAAAACTCTGTTAATACATAAAAACCACTTAAAAGGGTGAATTATATCACATGGGGAGTAAATCTTAGTGAAAAATAAAAATGGGTCTTCCCTGGTGGCTCAGACAGAAAAGAATCTGCCAGCAATGCAGGAGACCCAGGTTCGATCCCTAGATCAGGACCATCCCCTGGAGAAGGGAAAGGCTTCCCACTCCAGTATTCTTGCCTGGAGAATTCCATTGACAGAGGAGCCTGGTAGGCTACTTTCCATAGGGTTGCAAAGAGTTGGACATGACTGAGCAACTAACACACACACACAAATAAAAATAAGATAAAAACAGAGAATTTATATTTTTATAAAAATAAAAAAAATTGATCCTCACTAGTATAAAAATACACACAGAAATGAGTGGCCATCGAAGCAAACCAGACCTCTAGGCAGCGTCTGGCCTCCTGCCTTCGGGGGTGGTCAGGACCATCAAGAGTTCAAGTGGTTTTGTTGATGGAGAGTCTAGTCTGACAAAAGCAGTCAACCAGTTCATTGTGTCAGGAAAATAATAATGCTTCCAAGGAAATGGATTCCTCAGAACAAGAGTGAATCTGAAAATAAAAGGGAAAAAAAATGGGAAGACAAAGCAGTGTGAGTTTTGTGCCGAATGGAATACACATGCCCATCCCAGCCAGGAACATGAAGGGTGTGATTTTGGTGATTCCACATAAGAGTCAAATGCTCTTGTGTTCGCATTTAAACTGGCATTGCACAATATAAAGAGGAGTGGTAATATTCACACTAATAATATTCACACTAATAACACTAATAATAATAATAAACAAACATTTAATTGTGGTTTAACTGGAGTAACATTTTTAATATTTATTTGACCACCTTGGGTCTTGGCAGCAGCATGCAAATCTTTGTTGCTGTGTGTGGACTCTAGCTGTGGTTCGTGGGCTCAGTAGCTCAACTAAGCGTGCCTGCTGAGTTGCTCCAAGGCATGTGGGATCCTAG
Source organism: Bos grunniens (assembly GCF_055505025.1). Lineage (NCBI taxonomy): Eukaryota > Metazoa > Chordata > Mammalia > Artiodactyla > Bovidae > Bos > Bos grunniens. Next base: position 43,718,579 of record NC_141168.1, on the reverse strand, counting down.
TTCCTGGACCAGGGATAGAACCTGTGTCCCCTGCACTGCAAGGCAGATTCTTAACCACTGGACCGCCAGGGAAGTCCCTAGAGTGACAATTTTTAAAACACTATTTTTAAAAACAAAAGAAAGACATGGAAAAAAGGAAAACCTTCTCTTGTGGCTCAGCTGGTAAAGAATCCACCTGCACTGCAGGAGACCTGGGTTCAACCCCCGGATTGGGAAGATCTCCTGGAGAAGAGAAAGGCTACCCACTCCAGGATTCTGGCCTGGAGAATTCCATGGCTGTATAGCCCATGGGGTCGAAAAGAGTTGGACACGACTGAGCGACTTTCACTTTGTGTTTAGTATCTTTACCAACACTTTTTTCTCGCTTGTTGAACAAAACACCCCACACAGTATGTGGCCAGTCCTATGGTCAGGGAGGAAGGCGCCAGGCCTTGTAAACCTATGACCGCAGGTCTCATAGACTGTCCCAGGGAGTCAGAGGCTGGCGACTCAGTGTGAGGACATGGCCCCGTGGCCTGAGCTCCTGGTGTCATCAGCCTGGCCTCAGACCCAGTACCTGAGCAAGGAGGAGCTTGAATCCTCCCAGCCGTGGTGTACAGGGAGGGATAGAGAACAGGGAGAGAAAGGCCAGCAGGGCCAGGCAGCGAGTGGCCCTGGCCTGGCCACCCCTCACTTCTCTGAACCTCAGAGCCCCCTCTGGCCTGTGCACTTCATTCTTCTCAGGCTGCAGGAGGGAAACAGCTGAAAGGGAAACATTTTGTGAGCTGCAGCGTCGAGAGGCACCAGGAAGTAGCAAGTCACCAGTGGCCAGGACCTCAGACCCCCATCCCTGAAGACTGGCGCTGGTCACCGCAGGAAGAGCCTGGGCGGAGAGGTCCAAGAACCCTGCTGAGGGGTCATAGGGACCAAGACAGTGCTACACAAGGCCGGGGGCAGGGAGAGCCATGGGGACCTGAGCTGCTTGTCAAAGTGGCAGGGTGTTCTGGGCTAGAACGTCTGGAAATGTGAGCACCCAAGAAGCATTGAGGGGCTCTGTGTTAAAGGTCAAGAGGCCGTGGGCCAGGCAGAGGAGTGCAGTCTGGACCAGGGGTGGGCACTGGCCTTCAACACATGTGGTCACGCCAAGGCCACCTTTCCTGTCCAGGCCCTCAGGGCAGAAGAATGGAGGAAGTTTCCCCAGAGAAGGAGGGGCACGTCACCTGGGTGTTCATCCCGCCCTACCCGGGCCCCGCTCTCAGGGCACAGGAGGGGCCCTTCTGGGAAGAGGCCTTCCCAGTGTCCACGCTGCGAGGAAATGGCCCCGACACTGAACTTGCCCCTCCCTTTCTCGGATCCCTAACATTCTTCTCACAGAGCATGCAGCCTATAAACACAAGGTCGTGTTTCTTCCTTCTGTCTGTCCTTCTTGCTGTAGAACATTCAGGAAAAGAAAAAAAGACACCATGGGAGAAAGACAACGCCCTCCCAGATAACCCCATCCCTGGGCTCCTTCTCCTTCTCCGTTACCTGTGGACCACGTACTGAACTGGGCCGGTCCCTCCCTGTCCCTGAAGGGCCCTTCTGTGACCATGGAAAACAACACCATGTTGGGTCATGGTGGATATTTCTTACTCCTTCTGCCCTTCATTTTCTTAATTCTTACAGTAAGCATGCGTTACTTTCAAAGTGGAAAAAAAAAATGGTACACTGTATTAGGAATTCTTTTTTTGTTTACAAATGTGGCCCAAGGCAGCGATTGCCCAGCCTAAGGTCTCTCCAAACCGGAAGCCCTTCAGCCCCACTGGGCCAGCGCCAGCCCTGCCATGGTCCTCCCCCCGCCACATCCTTTAAAAGTGCCCCAGGGCCACAAGCCACCACCTGCCACCTGCCTGCCACCCGCCAACATGCGGTGTCTTGCCACCCTGGCTCTGACCCTAATCACCCTGGAGCCTGCCCTCGCCCTGGCCCCTGCCCTCAGCTCGCAGGTAGGCCCAGGAGGGTCATCCTGATCTCCCTCCACTGCAGGTGTGCCCCTGAAACACTTCCAGACCTGGCAGTTTGGTGATTGAGACCAGAGGAAAGAACGGGGAAGGTCACCCTGGGGAGGGCCAGTAACTATGGCAGAACAGGGTGCTGCCCAGAAATGCCCATGAGCTGGAGGCCTAGAACTGCAGGGCCGAGGCCATGTCCTGGGGCGAAATGTGACTGGGCACTTAACTGGGCATGGAGAGAGCCTGTCCTGGCCCCTCAGAGGCTTAACTCTACCCCCTGCCATGGGCCTGCAGCCTTGTTTCCTAATTTTCACAGCTGACTTACACTTTGCCAGCCGGATCATATTTCTGGGAGAGTTTTTTCCTTCCTAGAAGCAGAGCATTGGGGTGCTGGGGACTGGGTTCCCCATGGTTTTTGTCTTTGCCCCATCTTCCTTTTCCCTGAGAAGCCAAGGGGAGATGGGAGGAGGGACCCAGCCACCCCACCCCCCACCCCCGGCCCATCCTGTGTGCAGAACAGGCTGTGTGCCCAGAGCTCAGCTCCTCAGAGAAAGATTCCTGCACTGCCTCCTGTGTCAACCATGAGAGCTGTCCCCAGGGAACCAAGTGCTGTGCCAAGAGTCCCTGCGGCCAGTCCTATGTGGTCCCCCTCATGGGTAAGGCCTCCGACCCTGCACCGCAGCGGAGCCCCATAAACTGGAGGAAGGGAGGGGCCAGCTTTGTCAAGAGTCCCCTCAGCCCTGCACTCCACACCCTTCTCTCAGTGAACCCCCTAGCAGCCCCGTGAACTCAGCCCGCCCATAACAGGACTTCACTAGCTGGACTGACCTGAGGCCCAGCTGAGGCTCCCCCTCCTCCTCCCAGCATCACCAGGGCCCTGCCCAGCAATGTACGATGTACGAGTGAGTGCTGTCTCTCTCCTAGCCTGGGCCCTGCAGGCTCCAGGCCACCAAGGGGGTGTGTGGTGGTGGGGGATGGGGGTGTCTCCCGGTGACCAGCAGCTGAGCAGACCCAGTGAGCCAGCAGGCAGTGACCCCTGGCCCATCTCTCCACCAGCACCTGTCCTGAAGGCTGGCCACTGCCCCTGAGTGCAGGCGCCACTGGCCCCAAAGCTCTGCTTGGAAAGAAGTGAGTGCTCCAGGGACGACCAATGTAGGGACAACCTGAAGTGCTGCTTCAGCTCATGTGCCATGAGGTGTATGATCCCCACCACAGGTGAGCACCCTGAGACACCACCCTGAGGCTGGTGGGCTTGGCTCCTCTCTCTGCCTCCCCTGACCTGGGGGCCTCCACAGGGCCCCAAGAGGAGTACGATACAGAAGAGGGCAGGGGCTCAGATGGCAGTGACCAGAGTTGCACCAGCTGCAGGTTTCTGCAAAGCCTTCACGCCACTGGGTTACACAGTGGGTCTCAAACCAGCCAAGGGGGCTCAGAGGAACCGAGAGACATGCCTGGTGGTACATGGTTCAGCTAGGCCCGCCAGCAACGTCTGTTCCTATGCCACTTAGTCTGGAAAGGAGCTCTGCGTTAGGAGTCCAGAGTCATGGTTCCCAAATAACAGTCCCTACCAGCTGTGAGCTGCCAGGCGATGGTGAGGGTCTCGGATGGTGGGTGTGGAGGGCTCACTGGCCCTCCCACAGCATCCTTCCCTCCCCTGCCTCCACCGTGGCTGTGTTCCTCCTCCTCTGAGGCCTCCGTGTCCCCTGCAGGGGACCCTCTGCAGTGAGGGACAGCTCTGAGAGCCCCTGGCTGCCAGGAGTGACAGTCTGAGTCCGCTCAACCGGAACCTTCTCTCTCGGATCCAGACAGCTCAAGATGCCTCCTACCTGCTGCTAATAAAACCCACACTCAGCCTCATTACTCTCCATCCTCTGTCTGTCCTTGGCACCTGCTGGGAGGGATGAAGCACACAGGCCTTGCCTCCAGGAGCTCCCCAGCAGGCCTGCCTGGAAGCTCCTGGAAACAGGCAGTTCCACCTGGTGATGAGTGTGTATGGAGGCAGAGCCAGGAGCTGGGAGCTGGGGCTCTGGGCTGGGAGGGACTTGTCCACCAGGCTTTTGGTCTGACCCCTTGTGGAAGTGTTTCTGGGCTCGGGTTGGGGAACAGGAACAGAGCTTGCATGGAGGGCTTGGGGTGTAGAAGTCACCAGATTTCACTAGCCTTGACTTGCTCAGGGGGCACATGGAGGGCAAAGGGTTACAGGCCATTCCCCAGGCAGCCTGGGTTTTTGGAGTTTATATTTTTGGCTGCACTGGGCCTTAGTTGCAGCATGCAGGATCTTAGTTCCCTGACTAGGTATCAAACCCAGGCCACTGCATTGGGAGCACAGAGTCTTAACCACGGGGCTACAGAGAAGTCCCTGGCAGCCTGCTTTAGAACCTCCAGTGAAGTATGTACACTCCACACCTGATGAGTGCCCGGTAATTCATTTCAGTTCTGACAAACCCACCCAGAGGGGAATTTACTGGCAGTCCAGTGGTTGCTGCTGCTGCTGCTAAGTCGCTTCAGTCGTGTCTGACTCTGTGCGACCCCATAGACGGCAGCCCACCAGCCTCCTCCATCCCTGGGATTCTCCAGGCAAGAACACTGGAGTGGGTTGCCATTTCCTTCTCCAATGCATGAAAGTGAAAAGTGAAAGTGAAGTTGCTCAGTCGTGTCCGACTGGACTCCTCAATTTCACTGCCAAGGTCCCAGGTCTGGGAACTAAAATCTCAGAAGCTGTGCGGGTCAGCCAAAAAAAAATAAAAAATAAAAAGGGAAAACCACCCAAGGTTCAAGTCAGGCCCCACAATTAAGGGCTCATCCCACAAGGCTGTAAATTCAGGGGATTCCCACACCCACCACAGAATAAATTGCTAGAACGCCAAGAGTCACCTCACTAGAGTAAACTCAGGTACAGAATAAATTGCTAGAAAGACCCACAGAACTCTGAAAGTACAATGCTTGTTTTAGTTCTGTTATAGAGGATACAGGGGAGAAGGCAATGGCACCCCACTCCAGTACTCTTGCCTGGAAAATCCCATGGACAGGGGATCCTGGTAGGCTGCAGTCCATGGGGTCGCTAAGAGTCGGACACGACTAGCGACTTCACTTTCACTTTTCACTGTCATGCATTGGAGAAGGAAATGGCAACCCACTCCAGTGTTCTTGCCTGGAGAATCCCAGGGACGGCGGGGCCTGGTGGGCTGCGGTCTATGGGGTTGCACAGAGTTGGACAGACTGAAGCGACTTAGCAGCAGCAGAGGATACAGACCAGGAAGAGCCAAATGAAGAGACATGTAAGGTGAGGAGGGGAGAGGGTACAGGAGCCTCTGTCCCAGCACATTAACCATCACCAACCCAGATGACCCCTGAGCTTCTGCATCCAGAGTTTCCCTCAAGGCGTCTGTTTATTAAAAATAATGTTTATTATTTTAATGTGTTTATTCTCATAAAGTTTATTAAAAACATTATGAGAAAATCACCAGCAATCAGTGATTAACTCAAGCCCGAGTCCTCGAATCACACAGTTGTTTCTTCCGGCCACCAGCCCCACTCCCAAGCTACCTAGGCACCCCCACGCCAGGAGTCACCTCATTAGCGTAAACTCAGGTACAGAAAGGGCTTCCCCAGTGGCTCAGTGGTAAAGAATTCATCTGCCAATGAAGGAGACACAGGAGACTCGGGTTCAATCCTTGGGTTGGGAAGGTCCCCTGGAAGAGGAAACGGCAACCCACTCCAGCGTTCTTGCTTGGAAAATCCCACAGACAGAGAAGCCTGGCGAGCTACAGTCCATGGGGTCGCAAAGAGTCGGACACGGCCCAGCACGCACACACACAGATACAGAAAGGGGGCTCTTTACAAACAAAAGACTTCTATCTCTTTCACTCAAGAAATGTGAAGAATTTTTGAAACCGTGTGCCAGGGCCAAAGACCAGATTTAGTTTCTACGTGTGCAGCCTAGTTTTCGGCACCTCCCTGTGAGCCCCTTTCTGTCTGTCCAGTCAGGGTAAATATCTAGACCAGTTTGCTACCTCAGGTGGCTTAAAGCACAGCCAATTTAGGGCGGTTCCCAAAGTGCGGTCCCAAAAAGGCAGCACCATCACCTGGGGTGTTAGCTCCACCCAGACCTACTGGGTCAGAAAGGCCAGTGGGGCCCTCCACCAGCTCCGGGAAGTCAAGAAGGTGAGGCTGCAGGGCTTCCTGATTTCCAGTAATCTTACCAAAATGCAGACTCTGATTCCAAAGGTCTGGAATTCTGTGTTTCTGCTCCCAGGGGAAGTGAAAAAGAAAGGCGGCTGGCCTTCCCAAGTCAGGGGTGCATCGGAGGCCAGGTGGTAGGAGGACTGCACAGGAGGCCACGTTGGAAGCTCTCCAGTTGGGTAACGCACAACCGGGAGCACAGCTCGGGAGAGGAGAGGAGACCCTCTCTGAGGAGGTGCTATAGAAGGATGCACAGAGGGAGGCCTGAATGCTGGGCAGGTAAAGGGCCACTCCACCATTTGAGAAATGGGACTGCAGGTCCTGGGGGAGCCACACCCACCACGCAAAGGGCCTCACAGTGCAGTGACACTGCGCCTCTTGGAAGCCCCTTCCAGGAGCTAGAGGACAGCGGGCACATACTCCCCCACCCCTGCCTGTGCTGGGAAGGTGCTGGAAGAGCTTCTGGGAAGAGAGGTGAGCCCTGAATGATCTCTGGAGGATACTGAGCCCAACCTAGACAGTACCCAGCCCACCCTGACTTGTGTTTAGAGTGAAAGTCGCTCAGTCGCGTCCGATTCCTTGTGACCGCCATGGACTAGTCAGTTCACGGAATTCTCCAGGCTAGAATACTGGAGGCTTTCCCTTCTCCAGGTGATCTTGCCAACCCAGGGATCAAACCCAGGTCTCCCACATTAAACCAGCCTCCCATCTCCATGCTGGAGACTCCTTCCCTGTAGAGAACACTCATCACACCCCAGTCCTTTCAGTAACCACGTGTCCAGCTTCTATAACCTTTAACACCTGCCCTACAGGCATATACTGGACACCTCGATGATATGCCGGCTCCCTCCTGCCTCCCCCACCTCCCTCCTTGGGTGTGCAAATTAACCAACCCAGAGACCACCACCTCCTCTATGGAGGTCTTATACTCCAGGTCACTTTCCCAGTGCAAGGCCAGGGACCAGACGACTGGGGACAGCCCCCACACCCCAGAACACACTGACATTATTCACACAAGCCAGTCCTAAGCCTGCTCATCCTGACTCTCCCGCTCCTCCCAAGGAAACCACAGTAAAGGCTCCTGCCAGTTTCTCCCCTCTCCTGGACTCCACCCCCCATCTCCTGGCAGACCCTCACTTCCCCCTGTGGTCCTTCGTGGAGTGATGTGTCTCCTTCTCTTGGGAACTGTAATAAACTATCTTCACTGGGAGTCATCTCAGATTTTCTATTAACACATTGTATTTTAATACAGTCACTTTGGGAGCTAGACGTCCTTCCCAGAGAGAACCAGAGGCTGTGAGGGGATTCTCTCCCCATCCACCACCTCTCAAGGTTTGCTCACAGCAGCCCACCCCAGAGCTCCCTACTAGGCTGATCCCCTGGCCCTCCCACAGTTTCAGCACCCCAATATTGCCTGGAGAGGCTGTCCCCTGCTACACAGGTCCTCAGTGCCAACAGCCCCCAGAGCAGGAGCCCAAGTGGAAGCCAGGAAAGAATGTAAGAAGGGCCCCATTAGTGCAGCTCAGCACCTGGCCCACGGGCTGCCACCCCCAGGCCCCGTACTGCATGCTGTACTGCGCACCTCTCCACCCCGCACCAGGAGGGCTCTGCAGGACTTGCTGCTGGACAAGGTGGAAGGCTGCCGGAGGTGGGGGAGTGGGCAAGGGGTGGGGGGATGGAAAGGTACAATGAACATGGTGGAAAGAAGGGCAAAAGGGAAGGTTGGACAAGTCATTCTGTGGGGTGTGGGGCCATAGCAGCTGGCAGTGTTCAGGATTCACGAGGGCAGAAGGCTCATTAGCCTACTGTCCTCCTCAACCAGGCTCCCAAAATGTTGGCAACTCTGGAAACGCCTCTGCAAAATCTCACCAGCCCAAGAGGGAAGACCTAAAAAGATGACAGCAGATGACCCAACAAAATGACCTGATGGCAAGGTTATTCTACTATTTTTCCAATCTGTTCTACTCATGTGCTAGAGTTCCTTCCTTTTAGCCCACTCTTCTTTTTTTCTTAACATAACAGCTTTATTGAGGTATAATTCACCTAACATAAAGTTCATTCTTTAATGTGAACTCAGTGACTTGTTATATATTCAGTTAATTCCAGATTATTTTCACCACGCCAAAAAGAAATCCCATACCCATCACTCCCCTTTTTACATCACCACCACTCCCCAACCACCACCCAGATCACCACCTCCACCATCTCCCCAGCCCCTGGAAATCATTCATCTACTTTTGAGTCTATGGACTTGCCTCTTTAGGACATTACATATAAATGAAGACATAATATATAGTCTCATCTGACTGGCTTCTGTTGACTGAAAAAAAAAAATGCACAGCCTAAAAGATGAGAATTCTGTTTTATTTGGTGGACTTTCTGAGGACTTCAAGACTAGGGGAGCAGACTCTCAGATTGCTCTGAGGATGACTCTGAAGAGGTAAAAGAGGAGTCAGGATATGTAGGAGTTTTGTGACAAAAACTATGTAGTCAGACCATCAAAAGGTTACTGTTAATCAAAGAAAACCTGGCATCTCAAGTTAATTAGTTTAGCGCTAGATTCTGTGTATGGGAAGATGCAAGAGTCTGGGCTCATTGAAATCACTCCTTTGATATGCACCTTAGTTACCTAGGGCCAGTATCCCAGTCTTTCCCATTCTGAGTCCCCTTAGGGTGCATCACTGAGGGGTGGCTATTAGCAGCTGAGGGCCAGGCAGCCCAGGGCAGCCCATTTGTCTCCAACTTGAGTTCCTTGAGGATGAAGGTGGGGTGGGAGGCACACAGCTGTAGTGGCTTGATGGCTGCAAACTCCTTTGTTCACTGATACAGCAGGGAACATTCTTCATTCACACTTCTTTCACATAACATAATGTTTTAAAGTTTCATCTATATTAATTTTGGCTAATATTCCATTTTATGAATATACCATATTTTGTTCACTCATCCATTGGTTATCATATGGGCTGTTTATACTTTTGGGGGTTTTATGAGTAATACTCATATGAACATTTGCATACAAGTTTTGGTGTTAACGTTTTCCATTTCCTACATACTAAGGAGTCACACAGTAATTCTGTTTTGAGAAAATGCCAAACTGTTTCCCAAAGCTGCACCACTTCTACACCCACCAACAATGTATGCATATTCCAATTTCTCCATACCTTCACCAAAACTTATTTTCTGGGCTTTTAACTTCTGCCATCCTACATGGATATGAAGTAGCTGTTTCATTTGCATTTCCTAATCTTTTCATTTGTTCATGGATATTCATGTATTTTCTTTGGAGAAATGTCAATTCAAATTTTTTGGCCATATTTAAACTGGGTTATTGCATTTTATTGTTATGAGTTTTTTTATTCGACATACTTGAGATTCATGTATGTCCTTACGTGAATCGGATTTTCATTTCTTTTTTCTAATTAGTATTCTTTGTTTTCTTTTAGAGAAGTTTTAACTTCATAGCAAAATTGAATGAAAAGTACAGGAGTTCCCATATAGCCCTCAAACACATGCACACACATACCCTCTTGAGTGACACATGTATTATCAATGAATCTACATTGACACATTATTATCATTCAAAGACCACAGTTTACATTAGGAGTCACTCTATGGGTTAGGCAAGTATGTAACACGTATCCACCATTATTGTATCATACAATTTGGAGGGCCCTAAAAATCTGTGCTCCACCTATTTATCCCTCCTTCCCCTCAACCGCTGACCTTTTTACTGTCTCCATAATTCTGCCTTTCCCAGAATGTCTTATAGTTGGGATCATACAGCACACAGCCTTTTCAGATTGGCTTCTTTCACTTAGTAACTGACATGTTAAGTTTCCTCCATTTCTTTTTAACACTGAAAAATATTCCACTGTCTGAATTTATCACAATTTATTTAGGATATCTTTTTGGTGGCTCAGACAGTAAAGTGTCTGCCTGCAATGCGGGAGACCCGGGTTCAATTCCTGGGTTGAGAAGATCCTCTGGAGAAGGAAATGGCAGCCCACACCATACTCTTGCCTGGAAAATTCCATGGACAGAGGAACCTGGTAGGCTACAGTCCATGGGGTCGCAAAGAGTCAGACAAGACTGAGCGACTTCACTTCACTTTAAAAAAACAGTTATTTGCACCAGGTCTTGGTTGCAGCATGTGCAATATAGTTCCCAGACCAGGGATCGAACTGGGGCCCCCCACATTGGGAGGGCAGAATCTTAGCCACTGGACCACCAAAGAGGTCCTTGAAGGACATCGTGATTGCTTCCAAGTTTGGACAATTATGAATAAATTTGCTATAAACATCTATGTGCAGGTTTCTGTGTGGATGTAAGTATTCCACTCCTTTGCATAAATAACAAGGAGCACGGCTTCTGGATAGTATTAGTCCATTAGGGCCACTGTAACAAAAATACCATACATTCTGTGGCCCAAAAACAACAAGAATTTATTTCTCATAGTTCTGGAGGCTGCAGGTTCAAGATTAGGCATCAGCACAGTTGGGTGAGTGCTCTCTTCTGTATTATAGACTTACTGTGTTCTTCTGGGCTTCCCCAATGGCTCAGCAGTAAAGAATCCACTGGCAATGTGGGAGAAGTGGGTTTAGTCCCTAGGCCAGGAAGATCCCCTCAGGAGGAAATGACATCCCACTCCAATATTCTTGCCTGGAAAATCTTAAGGACAGAGGAGTTTAGAGGGCTAAAGTCCATAGGGTTGCAAAGAGTCAGACATAACAGTACCTGTGCATATACATACACATACACAAACACACACACACACACACACAGTCCATAGGGTTACAAATAGTCAGACATAGCTGAGCACCTGTGCATACATAAACACACACACACACAATGTTCTCCACAGTGGAAGGAGCAAGGGAGCTCTCTGAGGTCTCTTTCATAAGAGAACTTAATCCCAATACAAAGCCACCACTCTCATTACCTAATTACCTCCCAAAGGCCCAACCTCCTAATACTATCACCGTGGGCAATAGGTTTCAATGAATTTGCGGGGGGTGGGGAGGCGGGGTGGGGGGGGAGTGTTGGGGAACATAAACATTCAGTTCACAGAACACGGTTTAAGAGTATGTTTTGTTTTTTAAGAAACTACTAAACTGTCTTTGAAAGTAGCTGTACGTTTTTGCACTCCCACCAGCAAAAGATGAGTTCCTTCTTACCATATTTAAATATAAGTAGATATCTGAGGATAAAAACCAAATATGAATACCAACAAAAGGAAAAAAGAACAGCAATTCTACAGAGAGAAGAAAAGCTTAGAGAAAAAATCTTTATCACAAAAATCCTCAGAGATAAAATACTTCAATCATGAAAGAACAAAAAAAGATACATATCATAAAAAAGGAACATTCAACAGCCAAAAAGGAGCTTTTGGAAAGTAAAAGTATGACAGCAGAAATCAAATTTTCAGAAGAGCTGCAAGCCAAAGTTGAGGAAATCTCCAAGAAAGTAGAGCATCAACACATAAAAAGATAAAGAGTAGAAGAAGTAAAATGGGAAAGCTAGAGAAAATCAGGTATCAGCCCAGAAAAGCCAATATTCAAATCTAGGTGTTTCAGAAAGAGAGAACAGAGAAGGCAGAGGAAAGGAAATATTCAACAAAATATATAGCAAGTTTCACTGCTGAGAAAATGAGTTTTTAGATTGAAGGCTCTTCTTGTGCTCAGTCAATAAGACATAGACTCACACCGAGTAACATCACTGTGAAATATCATAACCCTAGGCATAATGAGAAGATACAAACTTTTAGAAATTTGAGGGAAAAATAAAAAACGGATGGAAGGACAAGACAGGAAGGAAGAAGGAAAGGAGGGCAGGTGAACAAAAATCTCACATACAATTTCTAGACTCCTCACAAACACCAGAAGCATGAAAGCTAGAAGCTCACAGACTAAGCCTACAAAATCAGAAAATGATTTCTAAAATACAGTACCCAGTCAAACTACCAATCAGGCAGGATACAAAAAAATGCATTTTAGACCTGCAAGGCCTTTAGAAACATAACCTCCTTGGCATCATTTCTCGTAGAAGTACTGGAGGATGTGCTCCATCCAAACAAGGGCATAAACCAGGAAATAAGGTAAAGGACAGGAAATAAGAGAGCAAGCATCATGGGAAGGAAAAGGAACCGAGCACATGGTAAAGGGAGACAGATCCCAGGATGACACCTGCGCCGAGAGCATAGAGGTGATAATCCACACTGGAGGTCATATGCCTCAAAAAAGAGACTCCTTCGGTAAGATTAACCTGGTGACCTATCTTAAGTGTCAGAACATCTTGAGAGATTTAGACTCTGAAGCTGTGAAGGATTTGGAGAATTTGTGATAAATACATGGAATCTTAATCAAACCCCAAAAAAGCAGTTAATTTCATGGAAACTGAAATTTGTGCAAGAAAAAAAATTAATCAAGTCCACATACAGATCTCAAATATATCTTGCTTGGCTTACCCCGCAGTTGCTTTTGTAATTAAAGGTAAACACTTAAAAACCAAGAGATTGCACATACAGTTCCATAATCCCACATTCTTTTTTGGAAAAACTGGAAGATCTCGGCAAATGGTGCCCTACATTTCCGCTGACCTAGGCTGAGAGGCCTCCCCAGCGAGTCACTGCCCAGCCCACTCCTGGACAGTCTACAGCCAGGACTTCTTTATAGAGACATAGAGGCCGACAGGGAAGGCGCGGCGGTGGGCCGCGGGGGCCGATTGACGACAAAGGGTCGCTTCCTATACGCCTTATGAAAACTAGGTACTAACCAGAGGCTGGCGCTCAAGACCCCCAGCCTCAGTTTCTAGACACTTTTCTGTTTTTTCTCCCTTCCATTTTTTCCTAAATCGCTCAACACATCTAATTCACTTCCCACCACCTGCTGCTGCTGCTGCTAAGTCGCTTCAGTCGTGTCCGACTCTGTGAGACCCCATAGACAGCAGCCCACCAGGCTCCCCCGTCCCTGGGTTTCTCCAGGCAAGAACACTGGAGTGGGTTGCCATTTCCTTCTCCAATGCATGAAAGTGAAAAGTGAAAATGAAGTCGTTCAGTCATGTCCGACTCTTCGCGACCCCATGGACTGCAGCCCACCAGGCTCCTCCGTCCATGGGATTTTCTAGGCAAAAGTACTGGAGTGGGGTGCCATTGCCTTCTCCGTACCACCACCTAGTTCCCGATCTCAGCAAAGATGGCACCCGGCCGGATATAGGAACCGGCAATGACTTCCGGCCGGGCGGCAGGCGGCGAGCCTCGCTTCCTGCGGCGCTCCAAGTGACGTAAACGAGCGCGCCGCGCAGCGTGGACCGAGGTCTGTACTGGGGCGCATGGAGGTCAGCGGCGGAGCTCGCGGTAGCGGCGGCGGCGGGGGCGCCGTACGTATCGGGACCAGGGGAGAAAGGGGGTCCTGAAAACCTGGGGTCATGGCTGAGAGAGGAGACCTGGAGCGCGCACTGGGACGCAGTGGATCGGGGTGGGTGGCAGGGGCCGGGGCCGGTGTAAAGCACTGCCCGCTCGTGCGCACGCGCCCCTTTTCTGAGGTCCCGCGTGACAGCCTACGATCCCCGCGCTGACCCTCGGCGCGGTCGCTGCGTGCTCTTTGTAAAGGTGATTCTCTTTTCTGCGTATGAGGGCCGAACTTCCGGGTTGGTGTTAAGGATCCTTAAGTCCATTTGAGTTGAACTCGTTTCCTCACTAGCTCGTAGGACTGTCTTTAGTAGGGATCGTTTCCAGTGCTTCCCCGCTGCTGGGGCTTTGTGGATGTATGTGGATGTTGCCCTTGGGCCAGTATTTCTCCTTCCTGAGCCTCTTGTTTTGTGTACAGTGAGTCTAAACTTTTTACAGCTGCAACAATCAGCTCATGTTAAAATGTTCCGGACCAAGTTCTGGGAAATCTAAGGTCAAACACGCTCTCTGCTTTGGCAGAAGGGAGCCCGGGTTAACCTTTTATCGTGTGCCGATGGTCTGCCTTCCCTAGGTCGTTTAATCACGCTAGTGCGCGAGACAGAGTTGTTAAAAAGCAGTAGCATCGGGTATGTAACATTTTGGGAGGAGGTAATGTTTTATCTGAGTGAGGAAAGATGGAGGGTGATTTCCTGAGCCCTATGATGGCGGGTAAAAAAAAATGAGCCAGCAGGCCTTCCCCTGCCCTGCCCTGCCCAGGTGTAATGAAAGTGCAAGGCCTTTGAGAAGGCCTGGAGAATAAGGGAGTGTGCTCCAGGGAGGAAGAAAAGGTAAAACTGGGAAAATAATTCCGCGCCATGTTGTGAACTGCTTTTTATGATTGGTTCAGGGATTTTGCTCTCAGAAGGGGTGTATGTGTGTTTAGTAGGTTAGTGATGTAATAGTGCGAGTTGGTTTGGGAAGGCTCACTCACATAAAGTTATTAAAAATACATCCACAGAAGCTGTGGGATGTATATACGGATTATATATCCAGGGTTTTCTAGGAGTAGTCTAATTTAAAATATTCTGTCTCATTTTCTCTGTAAGCCAATAATTTTTTAATCCTGGGTACTTTTAAAACTTAAAAGGGAGTTGGGGGGAGTGGGTGGAATGCTATTCAAACCCTGCTTGCAGAAACTCCTACTCAAGAGGTCTTGGACCAGGCTGGGGTTCTGAAGTGTTGAACCATTCCAAGGTAATTCCACAACCAGGACTAGAAGCCCTCCAGCCCAGACTGTAATGCTCCTGAGTTTCAGTATTGGGTTACATTCTGTACTGAAACAAAAGCCCTCTGAGATTTTTGCTTCAGAACACGCCTTTGCCTATGGGTGGTCAGTCAGAAAGGAGGAGTTTGGGCTGCCCTATGGAGAATGTGGCTGTGGCTTCCTTGGTTTGTCAGGTTCTTCTGTTGTGTTTGTGAACCAGGAACTGCCCCTGCACCACCCCTTTCTCTCTCCTTTTTCTCTTCAGGGCTCTGGAGTCACTTGCTAGGAGGCTCCCCTCCCCGCTGCTCGGGCCACCATGGCCACTCGGCTGGTGAGGCGATGCACATGCCTCCTAAGGGAGGCCGCCCGCCTGGCCCCTGCTGTGTCCCCCGTCGGCCAGCTGAGACTCCCCCAGGGAACCCAGAAGCCGCTGACTTCCTCAGCTACCTCGCCCAGCTCCCGCCTCCCAGGTCTCTTGTCAGAGTTTGTGGAGAAGGAACAGGTGTTTACTCCCTATACTGGGCGCCAGGAGGTGGAGCAGCTCATTGAGAAGGCCACCCAGCCTGAGGAGCTCCTGGAGCTCCTGGGCAGTGGTCACTGTCTGCAGCAGAACCATGCCGCCCTCGCGCTTATCCAGCTCTCTCGCCTGCTCTCTGAAAAGCCAAAAGACAAAGCCGCGCTCATACAGGATGCTCGCTTTTGGCAACTTCTCCATCTTGTCAACAGCCAGGTGGGTTCTGGAGCCTTTTCTGTAGGTTCGGCAAGCAGAACGTAGCAGAGGCCACGGAATCCAAAGGATCCAGTCACTTTCCCAGTATAGACAGAAACTCTGCTGTGTGCTTCGTCCATCCACATCCTGTGCTGTTTTTTCATTTTATAGATTCCAGAATACTGTAATGTGCTTTCACTTCTGTTAATCCTCCTGACAGCTCTGTTAGGTGCATATTGCTGTCCTCATCTTACAGGCATCCCAGACACAGTAAATGCAAACAAAAGGATTGAGCCTGGTTTTTCTCAGTGCATCGGGGGCCTCCCCCTCACCGTGCAGTCTTGACTGATGTGGCCCCTCCTCTGTGTCTGGCTGACAGGGGACACACTCTTGAAACTGGAGGAGATGAAGGGTGACTAGGAGAGTCTCAGAAACTTGAACTGACCATGGGTGTTATCCCAGCCAGTCAGATCCTTAGAGGAGAAACATGGAGAGAAGGGACTTGTGTGTGGCAGGGGTGGGTGCAGGAAGAACTCAACCCAGTTCCTGTTCAGCGTGAAGAAGGACTCCATGCAGACTTCAGGCACCCTGGGGTCTGCTGGAACCAAAGGGCCTGTGACACAGAAGAGAGGTACAGACCCTCACCCCGGCTGCTCTGGAAAGGCAAGGCCATGTCCGCTTGTCAGGGATGATGAGGAGACTCACAGCTCAAGGGAGGGGTTGAGTTAAATGAGTTTTTTCAGCTGCAGGTTATGAGAGTATAGTAGATGTAGAAATAGAGTAATATTGGAAACCATTCACAGATAGTAAGAGAAGTATTGTTTCATGGAAGTTTTTGTCTTCAGTTGAAAGACACATCTGTACTGTGAGCCCGTGTGTTGGGGTCATGGTACAGATTTTTTTCTTACTGAGAATAGAGCTCATATAAAATTATCTTAATTAGATCCCTTCTTGTTCTAAGACTATCATTCTACTCATTATTTATTAAACCTTTTACCCAAAAGCTTTAGAGACAGACTAAACATATTGTCTGGAGAAGGAAATGGGAACCCATTCCAGTGTTCTTGCCTGGAGAATCCCAGGGACAGGTGAGCCTGCTGTGCTGCCGTCTCTGGGGTCGCACAGAGTCGGACACGACTGAAGCGACTTAGCTGCAGTAGCAGCAAACATATTGTAGCAAAATTACAAGCCAATAATGAACCAGGATTTAGAAATATAAACTGTTCAAGCTTTCTTTTAAAGAGCCCTACTGTCTGGGAATTCTGCAGAAGCAGCAGAAGTCACTGAAGGCTCATGTGATGCTGAGATCAAACTCATACTTTTTTCCCCCCGCACCTTGGCTTTTAGGATTGTTGATCCCCCACCAGGGATTGGACCCAGGACCCAGGCAGTAAAAGCCTGGAGTCCTAACCACTGTCCTGCCGGGGAATCCCCCATACTTTTCTCCTTCTGCCCAGCCCTTCACACAGCTGCTTTTCTGTTTGCCCCTCACCTCGTGTGTATGATTTCAGTTCCCTTTCTTGGCAATGCAGCCCCATTTCACAGAAGAGTCTGGAGACTAAAAGAGTTAACAGTTAACAGCAGTTAAGAGTTAACAGAGTTAAGGCAGAGTTAACAGCCTTAGCATAGCAGACAGCAGAGCCATTCTCATTTACCACATACTGCCTTCCCTGAGGGTCAGGATCAATAAGGTCCCAGGTGTGACTTTGCCTCTGTGTCTCTCCCGCCCCGCCCCACCCCCCACCTAGATAACTGTAGTCTGGCATGGGACCCTCGTGAAGCTGCTCCGGAGCCTCTACACACTGGGGCTCCCCGCCACCTCCAAGGACCTGCGGTCTGTGGAGCAGGAGGTTCGCTGGCGCATGCGCAGGCTCAAGTACAAGCATCTGGCCTTCCTGGCCGAGTCCAGCGCCACCTACATGCAGGAGCAGGGCTCCCGGGAGCTGCTGGCTGAGTTGCTTGTGCACCTTGAGCGGCGCTGGGCAGAAATTGAAGACAGACGCATGGTGGTGGCCATGATGATGAAAACTGGGCACCTTTCGGAGTCTCTGATGAACCGCCTGGAGGACAAGGTACTAAGGGACAAGAGCCTTGTGGCTTCTGTCCATAGTCCGGGGCATGGCACTGGCAGGACTGGCACTTCAGGTAGCTGCAGGCAGTACTTTGTGCCCACTGGTTCCTTCAAGGATCCAGGGGGTTGCAGAGCCTGAACAAAATTGGAGTTCCTCCAAAATTGCATCTTGAACGTGACCTGGAAACAGCACGGCCAGCAGCTCCTGAAGTGTGGCCTTCGCTGCCCCACTGGCTCAGCGTTAGTTAGTGCTTCCTAGAGACATCACGCCTGCCGCCCCTGCTCTACCCCTGCCTCAGTCCTGCAGTCAAGTCAAATTCAGCCCTGTTCCCGTGGTAGCAGGGGCTGGCCCGGATGACTGCCACAGCAAACTCCGCAGCTCATGGGCCCTGGGTCCCCTGCCCTGGGACCTGGGGATAAGTTTGGCTTCGGACATGGTATGCCCGGTCTAGGGACTCGCTGGGGTGGGAACAGAGGCAGGCCCTGCCCAGATGGGACATATGTTTAGTAAGCTCAGGCCTAGTTGCTGTCTCACAGGGCCTGCACTGCATGGGACCCCTGGCCCTCGGGCCATCAAGCTGACCCCTGCGGGCTGTGGTTGACAGTGCCTGGAGCTGGTGGAGCAGTTTGGCCCTGAGGAGCTGCGGAAGGTGCTGGTGACGTTGGCAGCTCAGAACCGGAGATCAGTGCCCTTGCTGCGGGCCATCTCTTACCACCTGGTCCAGAAGCCCTTCCCCCTGACTAAAAGCATCCTCCTGGACCTGGCCTATGCCTATGGTGAGCCCTGTGCACGGGGAGTGAGGCTGGGAGGGGGAGGGTTCTGGCTGCAGCTGTGTCAAATTCACTGCCTACCTCACCCATGGCAGGCACTGGCCCAAAAGGCTGCTACAGAAATACTGTGACTCATGGGCCCTGATCCTCTGTGCTAGGCCTCAGGGATAAATTTGGTTACAGACACCAAGCTCTTACTCCTTAAGACCGGGGTGGGTGGTGGGGTGGCCCTGAGGGCGGCCTGCCACTTCTCACCAGTTAAATCTCAGGCTCTGTCCCCAAGGCAAACTCGGCTTCCACCAGACCCAGGTGTTCCAGCGCCTGGCAGCCGATTTGCTGCCCCACACGCCAAGCATGACGTCCAGCGAGGTAGCCCGCTGCACCAAGTCCTTCGCCTTCCTTAAGTGGCTCAACCTGCCCCTGTTTGAGGCCTTCGTCCAGGTGAGCTGGGGCACAGGCATGAGGCCTGGGTTCTGAGGGCCCTCTTTGCCTGACCCCCTGCTTAGGCACACTCCATGGGCATTTCAGACGGGAGGCCCGGCCAGTCTAGAACACTTGCTAGTGGCAGATAATGGAGTCCTTACTCCAGTTTCTTTGGAGAGAAGCAGTATGACTCAGTTGTGAAAGAAAGCATAGTTGAAACCCTTTCATTCTCTCACCAAACTTTGTAGGTGACAGACTGTGTGTGTCTTTGGGTGACTGTGCAGGGAGCTAGGCCTAGAATCCACTCAAAACTCTCCCTAAACTTCCAAGAGCTGCAAAATGGGAGTTGTGAAGAAAGAGGATGTTTGCGTTGAGGTTTAGGTGCAGCAGGTTGCAGCTGTGTCTATAGGCTGAAGAGTATCTGAAGCTGTTGTCAGGGGCCTTTTGTGTGTGTATGATTGCCCTGTGGCAATGGACAGGGGCTAGCCCTCTGCCCATCGCCCTGTGTAAATTACCCCTTTGGGCTGGGAGCTCATGGGTTCTGGGGGAGGGCCAGGTCTGCGTACCACCGGGCCCCTCTCATCCTGCCTTTCTGTCCTCCCTGATCGGCCTAGCATGTCCTGGACAGAGCCCAGAGCATCACTCTGCCACACCTGTGCAACATGCTCCTGGCTTTTGCCCGTGTGAACTTCCGCCCGGAACGGGAGGATCCATTCTTCAGCCTGGTACAGTCTTCACACCCTCCACTGCTATGCTTGGAGCAGCTTGGGACTGAGAAGGAGGGAGGGAAGAGACCGGATTTGTACTGAGGAGCCCTAGGTGGGGAGGCAGAAATGAAGAAAGCCTGGTGGGAGTGTGGAAGGAGCCAGCTGGAGCCGTACATCCCAGGGGTTGTCTGGGGACAGGCGAGAGCCAGCATGGCAGCCAAGGACCAGGAAGGCATCCAGTGGCTCACTGGCAGTGGGGCTGGAGGACCCCTGTTCTTACTTCCTATGTGTGTGTTAGTCCCTCAGTCATGTCCAGCTCTTTGTGACCCCATAGACTGTAGCCCACAAGGCTTCTCTGTCCATGAAATTCTCCAGGCAAGAATACTAGAATGGGTTACCATGCCCTTCTCAAGGGAATTTTCCCGACCCAGGGGTCAAACCTGGATCTCCCACATTGTGATCAGATTTACTGGTTGAGCCACCAGGGAAGCTTTGAGCTATCTTACTTCCTGGTGTTCTCTTAATGCCCTGTTGGGACTCAGAGACTCAATCCAGTTGCCAGGGTGAGAGCCTCCTATGAATGAAGTGGGTATGACCCCGGCCCCCACAGTGGGTGTTCCCCCAGCCGGCCAGCTGCTTCCCTTTTCATAATCTCCAGCTCTTGGGGCCAGAAACACCTCCCCTGTGCTGGTGGCACGGTTTTGTGCATAGGTTCTTGCTAGTGGGTGGGAGGAGGGGGCAGTAGGGGTAGCCCAGCTGCTGTCCAGATTGGGCCTAAGGGAAGAGGAGGGTTTCTGGTACCTGCCACCAAGGGTCCCCCAAACCTGACCAAGGGTGCCTCGGCCAAGGTTATTCGCCTCACCCCCTTGGGCCTCAGCACGTCCAGGTCAATAGGGCCACTCCAGCTGCTGCCCGCCCAGGGATGCCTGCGGCCACTGAGCAGAACCTGCTTTCCCCACCCTGCACTGTTCTTGCCCAGGTGCATGAGAAGCTGGGGTCAGAGCTGGTGGGCCTGGAGCCAGCCCTGCAGGTGGACGTGGTGTGGGCCCTGTGTGTGCTGCAGCAGGTGCGGGAGGCCGAGCTACAAGCTGTGCTCCGCCCTGAATTTCACACCCAGTTTCTAGGTGAGCGGTGGGGGGACATCCCTCCCTCTCCTGAGTGATGGCGAGCCCGCCGTGTGTGCCCCCTCCCCCACCTCACCCAGGGACCACTGCAGCTGGGATGGCTGCCTGGTTGTCAGCCTTGGGCTCCACTCAGCACTGGGGAGATGGGGCAGGCCAGGGCGCACCCAGCATCTGCTCCTTCTCTGTCCACTCCTAGTGGGTGACCGGCAGACCCTCTTTCTGCTGCTCCTGACCCAGAGTCCAGGGTGAGACTTGGGTGTGGGGGAGGGTGCTGCCGACTCTCCCACCTGGCGCCTGTGTCCCTCCATCCCGGTCCTCCTGAGCCTCTTTTCTCACTCCATCGTCTCCCCTTAGGTGGCAAGTCCCCAAAGGATCAAAGCACCTTCCAGAAGCTGCTGCATATCAATGCCACTGCCCAGCTGGAGCACCCTGAGTACACGGGACCCCTTCTGCCTACCTCAGCCTTGGTCCCCAGCCCCTCAGCCCTTGAACAGAAGATGACCCCATTGCAGAAGGAGCTGCAGGAGACGTTGAAGGGGCTGCTGGGGAGTGCCGACAAGGGCAGCTTCATGGTGGCCACGCAGTATGGCTGGGTTCTGGGTGAGGACCCATCGTCCCCTTCCTTCCCCACAGTCCCATCTGGTCATCCATCGTAAGGGCAGGGGCTGTGAGCCCCGTTGATCTCTGAGGGATAGTCCCCACCACATTTTCATTCTTTGCCCTCCTCAGATGCTGAGGTACTGCTCGACACCGAGAGCCAACTCCTGCCCCTGAGGGACTTTGTGGCACCCCATCTCACGCCCCCCTCTGGCAGCCAGCCACTCCCCCCTAGGGCCAAGAGGTAGGTGGCCACACCACCCTTGGGGGCCGTGTGCATTTGGTTCTGAAATTCCTTCTTCCCTCTGAGGGCCTGAGGGAGCTGTCACCATCCACAGCACCCCGTCTGCCCCTCCAGGCTAGCCTTCCTTCGCTGGGAGTTCCCCAACTTCAACAGCCGAAGCAAAGACCTGCTGGGGCGCTTCATACTGGCCCGGCGCCACCTGCTGGCCGCTGGCTTCCTGCTGGTCGACGTGAGTATCTGCTAGACCCAGCTGGCCGATGGGAGCCAGTGTCGGACCCTAGCTCTTGAGGTCACCTGTGTTGGGGTTCCCCCTTCACACATGAGAAAATAGGAACTTAGAAGGGTGTTAGATTTCTCCCAACGTCACACAGCTTTTAAGTATCTGATGCTGTTCGCATCTCCACAGCCAGGGTTTCTGAGAGGAAGAGGTAAGACAAACCGGGTGCCCAGGGCCTTGTGCTGGCCTGCGCCTCCCGTGGGGCTCTGTGCTGAGCGCCGGCCCCAGGCCTGGCCCCAGGTTCTCACCGTGGAGACATCTGCACCAGAGAGCAGGCTCTCCTGTATGGGGCCAGAAAATACACAAGTGACTCAATTTTGAGTGTTCTATTTTGCTTTTGATACGGCTTTTAAAATCTTGAAGCCACTCTTGGTCCCATTTATTCATGGGCCTTTGCAGCTCTGAGCACGGACCAAGTGGGGGTCTCTTTCCCACCCATTCTGCTCTAGCTCTATAGGCGTCTTCCTTCAGGATTTGGGGGCCAGGGACGTGATGTGCAGGGCGGGGGGCATGACAGGGATCTGCACCTGCCCTGACTCATTTCCACTGCCTCCTCCAGGTCCCATACTATGAGTGGATGGAACTCAAGTCTGAATGGCAGAAGAGCGCCTATCTCAAGGACAAGATGCGCAAAGCAGTGGCAGAGGAGCTGGCCAAATGACCTGTCCCATAGCAAGGACTGTGTGCCCAGGGGGCCGGACTTCTCCAGAGGCCTAGCCATGGGCACTGGGTGGGCAAGACGTGGCACGCTTCAGGACAGACCTCAGTGCAGGACCTTGGCCTTGGAAGTGGGGGAGTGGGCTGGTGGCCAACGTCTCTGAGTAGCAGGTCATTCTCCCATGAGTAATAAATTCTTAATCAACTGCCCGACTATCCTGGCTTCTCTGCCACCCACAGAGGGTCCCTCTCATATACATTCGTGCACGGCTGGCCTGTTGCTCAGAAGCCTGCAGTCAGCCCCCATACGGGCTGAGTCCTGGAGTTCTGAACTCAGTCAGCGTGTGAGGACCTTCCCAGGGGAGGCCAGTTGGGTTTTCAGTGCGTGGCATCCTGGGAGGTCCCCTCCCATCCGTTGGTCTTGGGTGAGTGGGGCACCCTGACGGCCTGTGCTGCCATGTGGTATAAGTGCCAGTCCCTCAGGAGGCGCTGGCTCTGAGAAAAAGAAAGGAGTGTACTTGACTGACACTGCAGGGCCAGAAGAGACCCCTTGCTGTCACCAGAGTGCCATGGTGGTGTGCTGCTGCCTTGGTAACCATCTGCCTGAGGATCCCAGAGCCCCCTTCACCACGTCAGCAGCAGCGCCACCAGGACTTCCCCGGCAGTGTAGGGGTTAGGACTCCTTGCTTCCACCGCTGGGGGCCTAGGTTCAGTCCCTGGTCGGGGAACTAAGATCCTACAAGCCGAGTACCAAGGCCCAAGAAAGGCTTTCTAGCTTCTAGTCCATCACAAGAGACTTTGTTGTGGAGCTGAGCAGAAAGGGGCCATCTGGCTTCTCTGGGCCCCCCTCTCAACTGATCCCCACTCCCTCTAAAGTGGTTCCTCAGGAAGCGAGTCACACAAGCTTTGGGTTAGAGGAGGAGCTGTAGAGCAGCAGCTCTGAGGATGTGGGTGCTTGGCACTCGGCACAGGCTGGCTGAGGTTCTTGCCCAGAGAACAAAACAGCCAAGATGGCTTTTTGAAGCTGGTGACTCAGAGCCCAGACAAGGTGAGGGAGTGGGGAAGAGTGTGCCAAAGTGAAGGGCCAGCATGGACAAGCATCAGGGGTGCTGAGCCAGGTTCGGGAGCCTCTGGGAGCACCCACAAAGGAAAGCTCGTGTTCACCATTCAGGATCTGTGGCTTGTAGTTGAGATACTTTGACAGATTACCCCCGCAGCTGAAAGAAGTTACACAGTGTCCCCTGTGCCCTCTATCAGTTGCCTCAAAGGTGATGGGCACGTGTCACACCAGGATACTGACAAGAACGTGCCCATGCGCAGGACACTTGAGTCACCATCAGGACACCTCATGTTGCCCTGTATGTTCATGCCTACCCCCTTGGCCTTGAGCCAACCGGCAGCTACCAACACATCCTCCATTTCTATTTTGTTACTTGGAGAATGTTCCATACAGGAATGATGCAGTATATGAAGCTTGGAAATTGGGTTTCTTCACAGGCACAGTTCTCTGGAGTTTGATCCAGTAGGTCCTTGTTATTGCTGTTAGACTGTGGTTCAGTCCCACGTGTGGGTGTTTGTGTAAACCCAAGTTTTCATTTCTCTGGGATAAGTGCTTGTGAGTACAGCTGCTGGGTCATACGGGATTTATATGCTGTTTGAGAAACTGCCACCGGTTTCCCAAAGGTGCTATGCCTTGTTATATTCCCACCAGCAGTGTGGGAAGCAGTGAAGTTCACATCCCAGCCGGCCTATGGTGTTCTCAAGGATTCCCAGAGCAGTTCTGATGGGTGTGGAGTCATCTTTTCACTTGCATTTGCCTAAAGGCTAGGGATGTGGAACACTTAACCTGACTTCTAGTCATCTTGGTGGGTATGAGGTGGTATCACTGTGGCTTTGATTTTCATTTTTCCATGATGACTAATGGTGTCTTTTCATGTGCTTATGGCCTATTTACATGTAATTTTTGGAGACATACCTGTTCAGACTCTTTGTCCAGTTTTTAACTAGTCTGTCTTACCAAGTTGTAAGAGTTCTTTATATATTTAGAAGCAAACAAACAAACAAAAAATAGAAACAAGTCTCTTATCAGATAGAGGACTTGCAAATACTTTCTCCCATTTTGTGGACTATATTTCCACTTTTTTTAAGAAGTTGAATATTTTATTATTAAATTGTTTATTCTCCTGCAAGGCTGTTGCTTCACTGTATAAAAATAGCACCAGCAAACACAGTGTATTGCAAAATTAAGATAGTAATATTCTTCACTGGACACTATACAACTAACAAACTTTTCTCCACTGGCAGTTATTTCTAGTGGAAAGATAATTTTGACCCAAATCCAAGGATAGCTGTAAGCAAGTTACAAGTCATATAAGGTTTAAGATAACCATGTTATCCTTGAATTACATAATTTTTGTAATTAGTTTTACCAGAGATAATTTCAGGAATTCTGAATATTATAACTGGAGCCTAGCCGTGTCCTTTGAAACACAAAAAGTTCCAAATTTGGGTGAAAGAGATTGTCCGAAATTGATGTTAATTCTACTTTAAATGAGAATTAACTACTCATTTAAACATGAGTTTAAGCAAGCTTCATGAGTTGGTGATGGACAGGGAAGTCTGGCGTGCTACAATCCATGGGGTTGCAAACAGACATGACTGACTGAACTGAACTACTTTACTTCATCGAACTCAAAACTATCTGGGCCTGAAGATTTCTTGGGGGAAGCTTTTTTTAAGCTACAGATTCAGTTTCATGGTTTTAGGACTATTTCATCTTGTTTGAATTTTTGGTAGATTTTAATTTTCAAGTAATTGTCCATTTCTTCAAAGCTGTTGAATTTATGAGCATTAAGTTGTTTGTAGCATTCCTTTAGTATCCTTGTAATGTCTTCAGGCTCAAGTGTTAGCCCTGTTATTAGTCAGCATTCTGCAGAGAAAGAACCAGCAGAAAATGAGAGATTTATTACAGGAATTGGCTCTGCAGTTACAGAGACCAAGGAGTTCCACAATTTGCTGTTCTCAAGGTGGAGAACCAGGAAAGCCATAGCCACTGGTGTAAATTCAGTTCAAGTGCAAAGACCCAAGAATGGGAAGGGGTGGCAGGTGGGGCTGTGGTGTCACTGGTGTCAGCCCTAGAGGCCAAAGACTGGAGAACCAGGAGCTCCCATGTTCAAGGGTCAGAGGTGGACATCCCAGCTCAAGAGAGTGAATTCACACTTAGCCTTTTTGTTTTTCTCTGCCCCTACCCACCCTCCCCCCAGCAGCAGATTGGTTGATATCCACCCCGCACTGGTGAGACTGAATCTCTTCACTCAGTCTACTGAGTCATGCTCGTCTCCAGAGATGCCCTTGCACACACACCCAGAAACATCATTTAATCCACTATCTGGGCATCCCTAAGCCCAGCCAAGCTGACACATAAAATTAACCATCATAGCCCCTGTGGCATACTGGTCATTTGTGTCATCTCTATTTTTGTCCATCTTGCAATTTTACTGATTTCTCAAAGAACTATTATTTTTTTTTTGTTTCATTGATTTCTTCCGCTGTTTTCCTGTTTTCTGTTTCATTGATTTCTGCTCTTGGCTCTATTTCCTTCTTACTGCTGAGTATAGTTGATTTTGTCCTTTTCCTAGTTTCCTGAGGTAGGAACTTCGATGATCGATTTGAGTCCTTTCTTCTCTTCCAACGTGCTGTAAATATCCCTCAGCATTTCTACCTGCAGACCACATAATTTAATGTCTTTATTTTCATTCACTTCAGTTCTGTGTTTCTTAACATTTTTCTTATTCTCGTTGTAATTTTCCTTATTGTTGGGTTCGTCCCTGATTTTCCTGGTATGATGGGTGGTTTTTTTTAAAAAACACATACCCCAGATAGGCTGTCATGTTCAAATTTTAGCAGGCAGTCAGCCTGTTTGGGTTCAGGCTGCAGTCCTGGGCCACATGGCCTGTGGTTCTCATGACTCACAGCACTGTGTTGGTCTCCTGCCACTGGGCTCTCTGCTGGTGCTCTTGAATGGATATGAGGCACTTCCTGCTCTGGACCATCCTGTGCCCTTGTGGGGGGTCGGGGTGGGGTGGGGAACCCAGCTTACTGGGCTGAAAACCTGCTGTGGTGCGATTTCCTTTGCCAGTGGCCCCCACCCTCCAGAGACTCGGGTGGGGGGCAAGAGCTAGAGAGGGGGTGCATGAGGTGGGGAGGAATGGCTTCCCTTGGCCCCTTATCAGGAGGCTTCCCCTTGATTTTCAGTATCAGTTCTGCCACACTCCCTAGAGTTGTCACAGGCTCCAGTTCATATGAGGGTGAATGCCTGGTCCTCCCAGTATGTAGTAGCTGGTGGTGACAGGAAATGCCAGGCTTGGGTCCCCTTCTGTTGAGTAGGCTGCTCTGCTGTTCCTCCAATCCTGGGGTCCCTCCCCAGCTCACCTTTCTCTTTTTGTCTTAGTTCAGTTCTGGTGGTCTCTAATTTACCACATCTTTATAGGAGGAGCAGAGAGACAAACTTGTGTCATCCTGTCCAAAGAGGAAGCTACTCAGGCACTGATGAAAGCCTTTTGTTTTCTGGAATGTCAGTGGTGTTGGCCAGGTGGTAGAGGTTGGCAGAACGGTGAAGACTTATGAAGGACTCAGCTAAGGCGATGAGAGAAAGGCCATAGGAAGAAGCAAGTTTTTTTTGTTGTTGTTGGTCATGACACAGCTTGTGAGATCTTAGTTCCCCCACAAGGGATTGAACCTGGGCCACAGCAGTGAAAGCACTGAGTCCTAATCACTGGGCCACTAGGGAATTCCCTGGAGGAGGCAACTTAGAAACTCTTAGGAGGTGAGGATGAAGATGGGTGTGGAGAAAAGGGACAAAGAAGAGGAGCTCCCCATCAGTGGATAGATGGACAGATCTCCAGCGACTGAGAGGGATGCAAGATGCAGGGGTTAGATTGGAACATAATGGGTCTGGTGCCTGGTGTGTTGGGGAGATGCCCAGCAGGCAGCCCCTGGCTCCATGGGCTCCGGGGTAGAGCCAACAGAAGACTGAGGATAGAGGAGCCTCCCCCACAACAATGGCCGTTCTGATTGCCTACCCCCGCCTCCGTCTAGCTCTGGAATGGTGACAATGTTCAACTGTCTCCCAGAGCCTGGCACGGGGCGGATGTTCGGTGAATCTGAGTGCAGGAGGGCCTGTGTGGAAGCAAGCGCGCATCTCTGGAAAGCTCAGGGAGGGTTTGCAACCTTGGGGGTGTGGCAGGGAGTCTTCTGAGAATGGAGGAAGGCAAGCTTCTCCATCTTCCTTCCATTGCCCAAGAGCTGAAGGATGGGACAGCACTGAGCTGCGGGGAACCCCGGGGACCAGTCAACCCGAGGCTCCGCTGGTGCTGCTTTCCCTGATGCGCTCCTGCCTGCCGGCTCTGGTTACCATAGAGCCAGGAGGCGGTTGCCACGGAGACCGACGTGCGAGGACCGACCAATCAGTGAAGAGCTGCGGCGCCAGCTCACCTTTTGGATGGAGGCACCGGGCTAGGATGAGGACCCCTGCCCAGGCAGCTGGGAGCCGGGTGTTCGAGCAGGGGACCTGTGGCGCCGCCACCCCCAAAGCGCCGGTCCCCCAGAATCCCCAACACCCTCCCCGGTCCCGCACCCCGAATTCTGACGACCTTCTGCCTCTTCCCGACCCGACTAATGGGTGATACCTCCGACTGGCCCTGAACCCCTCTCCCGTTAGTGGAGGGGAGGAGGGGGCCCAAGGGCTGGGATGCTGCGGGAAAGGCGGGGCCGCGGACCGCGGGAGAAGAGTGCAGTCGGGGTGGGGTATGGGGAGGGAGGGAGGGAGGCTGTCCCACCCCCTGCGCTCCCGGCACACCGCAGTGCCTGGCGCGCCCGCGCAAGCTCACTAGCTCACTCGGGGCGCTGGGCGGGCGGGGCGGCGCTGACGTCACCCACTGACCCCTTTCACCCCCCGGCCGAGGGGCGGTGGCCGCGCAGGCTCCGCGGGACGGACTCACGGACAGACAGGGGACGGAAGGACGGGCGTACGGCCAGGCCATGCCCGGGGAGGCTGCCCGCGCCGAGCTGCTGCTGCCGGAGGCGGGCGGGCCGGGACCCCGCACAGGTGAGGCCGCGGCGCGCTCTCCCTCCCGCTTGCGTGTGTCTCTGCCAACCCCTCTCTTCGTCCCTTCTCGTCTCTACCCCTCTCCCTCTCCGACCCTGTCCCTCTACCAGCTCCGTCCCATTTTCTCTTCGCGACCCCCTCCCCGCCCTCTCTCTGTTCCCGTCCCTTGTCCATCCCCGCACTGTCCCCTTCCTTGGTCCCCAGTCCTCGCCCAACGTAGCCCAACCCTGGCCCCTACTTAGGACCGCAGGGAAGGGCGGGGTGGATTAGATGTCCTCCGGGAGCCAAAAGCGACTTGAAGGCGTGAGCTTCCCGGCTCCCGTGGGCGGGCGTCCCCCGCCGCGCCCCATTGTGGGGGGGGCGGGGTGGCAATGGGCCTCACGGCCCCTGCAGCGTGGGTTGTCACCTGCACCCCAGCCACTGGGGATGCAGATTCTAGGGGCGCCTGCCCTCCCCACTCCCTACCCCCCTCCACCCCCCCTATGCTTGAGAGCTGCCTCCAAGCGGCTGGCGGCTGGCGGGTGACTGGTTCTGGCTCGGAGGGAGGAACAGGGCTGGAGCTGGAGCCTGGGGAAGCCCAAGGGCTGGAAGGTGGGAGGCCCTGGGGGAGCAAGGCCTGAGGAGCATCAGCCCTGTAGTGCAAGCCCAAATCCTTGGAGAGACTTAGGGAGCAAGCGTTGGAGGGGATCTGCCTTAGGCCCAGGAAGACCAGCCAGGATGGCCACTGGGCAGGAGGTCAGCCATGTGTGGCTCCGGGAGGGCCAAGGGCACTTTGCTGTGGGTGAGAAGTCCCCTGGCGATGAAACCCATACTGGGCCCAGGGGCCTGGCCTCCCTCTGGGTTCAGTAAAGTGGGTCGGGACTGTTTCTGCTCCAACTGTTTAACAACCTTGAATGAGGCACAAAAATCTCTGACCTTTGGCTTCCCTTCCTCTGTCTTCTTGGCGCCCAACCCCACCCTCAGCCTGCCTCAGGGTCCTGGAGTCCAGTGAGGGTGCGCAGGGGTACCCTACCAGGCCAATGCCAAGAGCCTGGTCTCCAGCACCCAGCCCCGCCAGCCACACCCACCTCCAGGGTTTAGGTGTTCATCACACTCCCATAGACCCAAAGGACCCCCTTCTCAGGACCCTCTGGCCACGCCAGCACCCCAGCAGTGTGGCCCAAGGGCCCAGGGTTCTGCCACTGCTGCAGCAGATGGGCAGAGCCTGGGGAGGGGGTTGCCCTAAGCTTCACCTCCACTTTGCAGACAGAATGCTGAAGCACAGGAGATGTACTTGTGGGTGGTCATGGGTGGACGTGGAAGCCTCCAGAGAAAATGGCCAGAGCTGGGCAGCCCCTATCCACTGCCATGGGACCCACACAAATGAGCCTCAGCTCTGTGAGGGTGGCTGCTGCTGGCAACTCAGTCGGATGCACTCGGAGTCCCAAGAGCCCACAGCCCCTCAGAGCTGCTTATGG
Source organism: Bos grunniens (assembly GCF_055505025.1). Taxonomy (NCBI): domain Eukaryota; kingdom Metazoa; phylum Chordata; class Mammalia; order Artiodactyla; family Bovidae; genus Bos; species Bos grunniens. The sequence continues at coordinate 43,688,636 of NC_141168.1, read as the reverse complement.
GGCAGGGCGGGGCCCCTGTGTGCTCCACCATTGGCCATCACCGTGCCAGCAGTGAGCTGGGATGTCCTGCCTGAGGACAGCACACCGTGGCCCCTGCTTTCCCTCTTGCATGTGCCAACTCTAGAAACAGGGGTGGGGCAGCGGAGCCCAGTGAGACCCTGACAGGTTGTCCTCAGGTGTAGGCAGCAAAGAAAGGAGAGAGATGAGGCAGAGAAGCAAGACTCCCACTTCACAGCAAGTGTGAGATCTGGAATGTTCCAGAGCTGAGTGGAGAGCAGGCTTCCTGCTCCCTGGGGGCCCACTGACCTAGGAGGTCATGAGCAGACCTTTCCTGGCAAACCCGGCTGAGGCGGCACAGATTACGTGCATGGAGTCAGCAAGTTAGTGTCCTAAGAGACAGGAGCTGGTCTCATCTTTAACGAGCATCTTGGAGAAAAGCCAGACCCCAAGCTGCTCGCCACGGAAGAACTCTTGGAAATCATCCCTCAGGCACAGCAATACCCTTTCCTTCTCCTGACCTCGCTTTTCAGCGGACACTCACCCTCGTGGGCCCCCACTTCTGTGCTCAATTCTTGTCTGAGAGAGGGGCAGCTGCAGCCAGGGAGCTGCCTCTCAGGGAAGATGCCTGCCCTTCTCACGCCCTTCTGTCTCCACAGATCTGTCCTGTGATGCAGCTGAGGCTACCACCCCAAAGGGGGACCGGCTGGAGCACTGTGCCCTGACATCTGGGCCCAGCACCCTGGCTCTCACGTTCCTGCACGGCAAGCCTGGTGCCCGGCCCCCACCTGAGGGAGCCAGCTGGGATGCAGGGCCGGGCCGCGCCCCCTCAGCCTGGACAGTCCAGGCAGAGGGCGGCCCCAGTCCAGGGCCTGCTGAGGTTCGGCCTACTGAAGGTCCTCTCCCAGCCTCCCTGGAGCCCCGGATTGTCATGGGCGAGGAGACATGCCAGGCAGCCCCATTGCCCAGGGCAACCATGCCGGAGCTCAGGGACTGGGAGGGTGGGCATGCTAATTTGAACCCACCCCCCGAGTTCTGTTCTCAGGGTGACCCTCCTGTGCCTTTCCCCGCCCCAGACTCTGATTCCTACTTCACGCCTCCCTCCACCCCCACCAAGACAGCCTCCACCCTGCTCCCTGGCCCCGGGCCCCACAGGGACGCCCAGGATGCCCAGGCTGAGCTGGGGGACTCGCCGCCAGCCTCACCCACTGGCTCGTACATCACGGCAGATGGGGACAGCTGGGCCTCATCCCCATCCTGCTCCCTGAGCCTGCAGGCCCTGGCCGAAGGGCTGGATGTGCCCTCTGGCTGGGGCTTTTCTCCATCTGGATCTGTGGTCGATGAGAGGGAGCTGCCCCCTGCCGGGACCCCGGACAGCTCGTCCCCAGAGTCCAGCCTCTCAGCAGACAGCAGCTCTTCCTGGGGCCAGGAGGGCCACTTCTTCGAGCTGGACTTCTTGGCCAACGACCCGATGATCCCTGCTTACCTCCTGCCCTTCCAAGGCAGCCTGATTTTCCAGGTGGAGGCGGTGGAGGTGACACCCCTGCCCCACGAGGAGGAGGAAGTGGAGGAGGAGGAGCAAGAAGAGGAGCAGGAGGTCCCCCTCCCCAGAGGGGACCTAGCCGGGGAGGGCGAGGATGATAGCACATTCGCATCCTCCCTGCAGTCACTGTCCGACCTGTCCATCACTGAGGGCGTGGACGAGGCCTTCGCCTTCCGGGATGACACCTCGGCTGCCTCCTCTGACCCCGACTCGGCATCCTACACGGGGGTGGATGATGAGAGGCTGTACAGTGGAGAGCCCCACGCACAGCCCGCCACACTGCTCCAGGACAGCCCTGGGGAGGCTGCCTCCTGGGGCCCAGAGCTCGCTCTTGGGGTGTCCAAGGGAGAGGCTGGCCAGGCTGCCAAGAATCAGGAACCCATCTCCGAGATAATGAGGGTGGGTCCCGCTGCAGCCCAGGTGTCTTCTGCTATGGCCCCTCACATTCCACAGGAATCTCTGGACCTCACTGGGGTGAGCCCTCAGGCCCAGGGAGAAGAGCCAGGCTCCACCATGGGGCCAGTACCTGTTGCCCCAATCATGTCTCAGCCCCTGCAGGAGGGAGATACTGCTACTTTAGGCCCAGAGCCCTGGATTTTGAAGAGAGAAGCAGACCTCAACTCTCTACAAACCCTGAAGGAAGACACAGGCCAGGGGTTTGCCGCTGCAACCAGCCCTGAACCCCAGCCAGAAGTGGACCCAGCAGCATTCCCACCCTTTCAGGATGCAGGTATCCCCTGGGTCCAGGAATCTGCCTCCGAGACCAGCCCTGAGCCCCAGCTGGAAGAAGAGGAGCTGACAGCATCCTCACACCTGCTCCCCTTGGTCCAGGGATCTGCCTCTGAAGCTAGCCCAGAGCCCCAGTCAGAAGAAGATCTGACAGCATCCTTACCCCTGAAGGATGAAGGTCTCCCCTTGGTCCAGGGATCTGCCTCTGAAGCTAGTCCGGAGCTCCAGTCAGAAGAAGAAGATCTGACAGCATCCTCAACCCCGCAGGATGCAGGTCTCCCCTTGGTCCAGGGATCTGCCTCTGAAGCTAGCCCGGAGCTCCAGTCAGAAGAAAAAGATCTGACAGCATCCTCAACCCCGCAGGATGCAGGTCTCCCCTTGGTCCAGGGATCTGCCTCTGAAGCTAGCCCGGAGTCCCAGTCAGAAGAAGAAGATCTGATAGCATCCTCAACCCCTCAGGATGCAGGTCTCCCCTTGGTCCAGGGATCTGCCTCTGAAGCTAGCCCGGAGTCCCAGTCAGAAGAAGATCTGACAGCATCCTCAACCCCTCAGGATGCAGGTCTCCCCTTGGTCCAGGGATCTGCCTCTGAAGCTAGCCCGGAGTCCCAGTCAGAAGAAGATCTGACAGCATCCTCAACCCCTCAGGATGCAGGTCTCCCCTTGGTCCAGGAATCTGCATCTGAGGTCAGCCCTGAGCCTCAGTCAGAAGAAGATCTAACAGCATCCTTACCCCTGAAAGATGAAAGTCTCCCCTTGGTCCAGGGATCTGCCTCTGAGGCCAGCCCAGAGCCCCAGTCAGAAGATCTGACAGCATCCTCAACCCCTCAGGATGCAGGTCTCCCCTTGGTCCAGGAATCTGCATCTGAGGTCAGCCCTGAGCCTCAGTCAGAAGAAGATCTAATAGCATCCTTACCCCTGAAAGATGAAAGTCTCCCCTTGGTCCAGGGATCTGCCTCTGAGGCCAGCCCAGAGCCCCAGTCAGAAGATCTGACAGCATCCTTACCCCTGAAGGATGAAGGTCTCCCCTTGGTCCAGGGATCTGCCTCTGAGGCCAGCCCAGAGCCCCAGTCAGAAGAGGACCTGACAGCCTCCCCACCCCTGCAGGACACAGATCTCCCCTTGGTCCAGGGATCTGTCTCTGAGGCCAGCCCTGAGCCCCAGTCAGAAGAAGATCTCACAGCCTCCCCACCCCTGCAGGATGCAGGTCTCCCCTTGGTCCAGGGATCTGCTTCCGATGCCAGCCCTGAGTCCCAGTCAGAAGATCTAAGAGCATCCTTACACCTGCAGGATGCTGGTCTCCGCTTGGTCCAGGGATCTGTCTCTGAGGTCAGCCCTGAGCCCCAATCAGAAGAAGAAGATCTCACAGC